>NC_087363.1:35078853-40078853 GCF_030014295.1 Loxodonta africana
CTAGATTCACATTTTGTATATTCGACCTTTCAATTATTAATGGATGTTTGCAGCAGTTTCTTCTCATTTTGCGTTGTGCCACATCAGCAAATGAAGGTTCCGAAAGCTTTACTCCACCCACATCATTAAGGTCAACTCTTCTTTGAGGAGGCAGTTCTTCCCCAGTCGTATTTTGAGTGCCTTACAACCTGAGGGGCTCGTCTTCCAGGACGACATCAGACAATGTTCTGCTACTATTCATAAGGTTTTCGTTGGCCAATTTTTTTCACAAGTAGATCACCGTGTCCATCTTCCCAGTCCATTAGTCTGGAAGCTCAGCTGAAACCTGCCCACCATGGGTGACCCTGCTGATATGTGAAATACCAGTGGCATAGCTTCCACCATCACAGCAACAAGAAAAGCCACCACAGTACGACAAACTGAGAGAGGAGGAGTGACAGATGAAGTTCAACATATCATTAGTCAGAACAAAGTCAGGGAGCGACTGAGGAACAAACCGTCAATTGCTCATATGCAAGTTCAAGTTGAAGCAGAAAAAATTAAAATAAGTCTATGAAGGACAAAGTACGACCTAGACTATACCCCACCTGAATTAAAGAGACCATCTAAAGAATAGATTTGATTCACTGAACAGCAATGACTGAAGACCAGATGAGTCACATCAAGGACATCATATATGAAGAAAGCAAAAGGTCATTTAAAAGACAGGAAAGAAAGAAAACACCAGAATGGGTCTCAGAAGATACTCTGAAACTTGCTCTTGAATGTAAAGCAGCTAAAGTGAATGGAAGAAATGACGAAGTAAAAGAACTGAACAGAAGATTTCAAAGGTGGCAGATCGAGAAAACAAAGTTAAGTATTATAATAAAATGTGTGAAGACCTGGAGATAGAAAACCGAAAGGGAAGAATGCACTTGGCATTTCTTAAGCTGAAAGAACTGAAGAAAAAATTCAAGCCTCAAGTTGCAATATTGAAGGATTCTATGGGAAAAATTTTGAATGACACAGGAAGCATCAAAAGAAGATGGAAGAAATGCACAGAGTCACTGTACCAACCATTTCAGGAGATAGCATATGATCAAGAAAACATGGTGTTGAAGGAAGAAATTCTAGGCTGCACTGAAGGCATTGGCCAAATACAAGACTCCAAGAACTGATGAAATAGCAACTGAGATATTTCAACAAATGCACGTAACCCTGGAAGCACTTACTTCTCTGTGCCAAGAAATTTGGAAGACAGGTACCTCGCCCACTGACTGGAAGAGATCCATATTTGTGCCCATTCCAAAAAAAGATGATCCAACAGAATGTGGAAATTATTGACCAATATCATTAATATCACACGCAAGTAAAATTTTGCTGAAGATAATCCAGAAACGGCTGCAGCAGTATATTGACAGGGAACTGCCAGAAATTCAGGCTGGTTTCAGAAGAGGACGTGGAACCAGAGATATCATTGCTGATGTCAGACGGATCCTGGCTGAAAGCAGAGAATACCAGAAGGATGTTTACCTGTGCTTTATTGACTATGTAAAGGCATTTGACTGTGTGGATCATAACAAATTATGGGTAACATTGCAAAGAATGGGAATTCGAGAACACTTAATTGTGCTCATGAGGAACCTGTACATAGATCAAGAGGCAATTGTTCAGACAGAACAAGGGGATACTGCATAGTTTAAAGTCAGGAAAGGTGTGCATCAGGTTCTATCCTTTCACCATGTTTATTCAGATTTTTTGCTGAGCAAATAATTTGAGAAGCTGAACTATATGAAGAATAACTGGCATCAGGATTGGAGAAAGAATCATTAACAACCTGCGTTATGCAGATGACACAACCTTGTTTGCTGAAAGTGAAGAGGACTTGAAGCATTTACTGATGAAGATCAAAGACCACAGCCTTCAGTATGGATTACACCTCAACATAAAGAAAACAAAAATCCTCACAACTGGACCAATAAGCAGCATCATAATAAACAAAGAAAAGCTTGAGATTATCAAGGATTTCATTTTACTTGGATCCTCAATCAACACCCATGGAAGCAGCAGTCAAGAAATCAAACAACTGATTGTGTTGGGCAAATCTGCTGCAAAATACCCCTTCAAAGTGTTAAGAACCAAGATGTCACTTTGAGGACTAAGGTGGGTCTGACCCGAGCCATGGTATTTTCAGTTGCCCCATATGCTTGCAAAAGCTGGACAATGAATAAGGAAGACCAAAGAAGAATTGATGCCTTTGAATTATGGCGTTGGCAAAGAATATTGACTATACCATGGACTTCCAGAAGAACAAACAAACCTGTCTTGAAAGAAATATAGCCAGAATGTTCCTTAGAAGTGAGGATGGCGAGACTTTGTCTCACATACTTTGGACATGTTACCCATCGGGGGGGACCAGTCCCTGGAGAAGGACATCATGCTTGGTAAAGTAGAGGGTCAGCGAAAAAGAGGAAGACCCTCAATGAGATGGATTGACATGGTGGCTGCAACAATGGGCTCAAACATAGCAATGACTGTGAGAATGGAGCAGGATCGGGCAGTGTTTGGCTCTGTTGTACATACGGTCGCTGTGAGTCAGAACCAACTTAATGTCACCTAACATCAGCAAGAATTTCCCCAAATGTAGGAGATCAGGGAAACCCTGGTGGTGTAGCGGTTAAGTGCTATGGCTGCTAACCAAAGAGTCAGCAGTTCGAATCCACCAGGCGCTCCTTGGAAACTCTATGGGGCAATTCTACTCTGTCCTATAGTCGCTGTGAGTCGGAATCGACTCGACGGCACTGGGCTTGGTTTGATTTGGTCAATAGTCAGCCTGGGGAAGACATGAACGGAGATATTCCTGCCCCCAGAGTCAGGCCTGCAGGGGCTGGTGAGGCTGGTGGTTCCTTTCAGGTCCCCAGTGTCCTATCTGGGGGCTCTGCATCTGCAGATGAGGGGCTTATGGCCCCGAGAGAAGTGTGGCCTTCCAGCCCTTGTCTTTACCTCAAGGAAGGAGGACTGGACTGCATGCCAGGAGGTACAGAAACAGCCACACTAACATGCCTGGGATCTACGAGATGTGCTAGGATAACCTTTCAAATGAAAAAACCAGAAGGCTGACGCCGCAAAGCAGTGGCGTCACCCAGCTTCTGGAAGGCAGGATGTCTGTATGAATCGCACTCAAAGTTCTGCATGTGCTTTTCTCCAATGAGTTATTCCTAAAACTTATCTTTAGAAGGAACTCACAGAATGAATGGGCAAAGGTGGTCAGAGGTTCAAGCGTGTTTGTGGCAGTGAAACTTAGAGCCCTCCCTAGGAGCACAGCTTGGCGGTCAGATGCGAGCTCCAATCCCAGCCCTGCCGTGTCCAGGTGTGAGGCCTTGGGCAACAACAGTGGACGGTGGATTCATACAGAGGATACAGTAGGGTGTTCTAATATGATAGCTTTTTTTTTTTCTTTAAATTGTGGTAAAATGTACATAACAAAAAACAAAACAACCATTGCCATCAAGTCCATTCCAACTCAGAGAGACCCTACAGAACAGAGTAGAACTGCCCCATAGGGTTTCCAAGGAGAGGATGGTGGTTTCAAACTGCTGACCTTTTGGTTAGCAGCTGAACTCTTAACCACTGCGCCACCAGGGCACCATATGTAACAAAACATTTGCCATTTTAACCATTTCTAAGTGTACGATTCAGTGACATTAATTTCATTTACCACCTTCTGCAACCATCACTGCTCTCCATTTCCAAAAGTTTTCATCCCCCTACATGGAAACACAGTACCTGTTAAGCAATAATTCCCCATTACCCCCACACCCCAGCCCCTGGTAACCACTAATAAACCTTTGTCTCTATGCATTTGCCTCTTCTAGATATGTCATATAAGTAGGATCATACAATATTTGCCCTTTTGTGACTGACTTATTTCATTCTGCATGATGTCTTCAAGGTTTGTCCATGTCACGGCATGGATGAGATGGTGGGTTATTGAGCAGCCGTTACAAATGGAGATGAAGCCTCTCTGGGCCTTAGTTTCCCTTTTGAACCATGGGGAATTGGTCTGGGAACCTCACTGGGTGGCTCTGAGGGTGTGTGGCCTCTGAAACTCGCCCCAGAAAACCTTCCAGCTCATGACCCCTACCCGCTCTCAGACCCTGGCCCTGACTACCTGACCCCGGCTGTCCCCAGCCCAAGGCTGAGGAGGTTGGGGGCAGGGGGGCCTCAGTTGGTCTGTCTGTGTGTCAGTCCCAGACTTTCCACCTTTACCAGAGAGAGTAGGGGAGGGCAGCAAGACCAGTTGCCCCACCTCCACCCCTAGGCCCTGTTCTCCAGCTCCAGCCCAGCAGTAAAGGCCAGAAGAAGGTGGGGGGTTTATTTAACCCCCCTCCAGGGTGGGGCTTTGACAGGCTGGATCCAGTTTCTGGCAGGACTGGTTAGTCCAGGTGAACCCGATGGACAGTGAGATAAGGTCTGTGCAGACTAGCTGGGCTGAGCAGGAGATCCAAGCTGGGCAAAGACTGGGGGTGCCCAGGCCCAGCCTGATTCAGATGTGGGATGGGATTTGCCCCCTCTGAGCCTCCCCTTCCTGCCCACAGTGAGAGGTAGCACAGAATGGGGTTGCCCAGGCAGAAGGCTCTGCAGGTAAGACTTTGTACAGGCCCCTTGTGAGGTTCCGGAGCCAAGAGGCAGTACAGAGTGATGTTGCCCCAGTGGGCAGTTGTGCGGATACATGGTCTGGGCTGTCTCTATCCCTACCAGCCATCCTGGAAGTCCCCCCACCGCCCAGCTGGGCCAGCTAACCCTTATGGGCTGGGTTCTCATGGACCAGGGCATAGTGCAGTCCCAAACATGGTCCTGCCAGCTGTTATTACAACCTGTATCCATCCCACCCCTTTTCCTCATCAGTCTGCTCTAGTGCCCTCTGCTCAGAGTCCCTGCCAGCCTCAGCCAGGCCCAAAATGGGGGCTCAGAGAGTGGGTATCTTTCCTGGGTGCCTGGCCCTCAGCACCACCATCAGGGGTCTGTGGCCCTGGGCCTTGGTGCCTAAGACCTAAGTAGTGCAGAAGGGGATCCCTCAGCAGCCTCAGACCTGCCCAGGGCCCCAGAGCAGAGCCCAGGCCAGCTCCCCAGGCCCCATGTTGGATGGCAACAGTGACCTGTACTCAGAGCATTTGCTAGCACCAAGCAATGCGCTTCCTGTGCTGGAGTCTCTATTACCACCCCCCAACATCCCCCTACTTGGGGATCCACTCTTCACCCTCCTCACCTGCTCTTGTCCCCAAGGCTGGCCTGTGGGGCCTTTGGTCAGGCTTCTGGTCAGGCTCATCATGGGAGGCAAAGGGGTGGGAGGACAGAGCGGCCAGAATGCCTCATCCAGCTACCTACTCTTGGGCTGCGGTTGGCAGTGGCCTTCACCGACCAAAGGCCATAGCCATCAGGTGGGTGGCCCTCCCCCCAACTCCAGCTCTCACTGAGCACTAGTGCGCGCACGCACGCGCGTACACACACACACAGTCACACATATGCCCCTTCCTGGAGATCGTCATGACTTCCTGCCATCTCCCACTTCTCTGTCTCCATCAGTGCCCTAAACGGTCCCTGGAAGTAGCCCCTTCATTAACCCTATCCCCTAGTTGAGTGACACCTCTGTCCTGCCAGGAACCTGACCAATAGGCTTCTGTGATCCTTGAAATGGTCCTAGGAAGACAGCTATTGTTGCCCTATTTTATAGATGAGGAAACTGAGGCTCAGAAAGAGGAACGCATCCCTGACAGAGCAGGAGAAAAGTGGGGTGCAGAACTCAAATTCTTGTAAGAAAGACTAGACTTAATAGCCTGACTGAGACTGGAGAGAACTTGGAAGACATGGCCCCCAGACTCTCTGTTAGCCCAGAACTGAAACCATTCCTGAAGCCAACTCTTCAGACAAAGATTAGACTGGACATAATATTCATGAAGAGGGTGCTTCTTAGCTCAAGTAGATACCTGAGACTAAATGGGCAGCTCCAGTCTGGAGGTGAAATGAGAAGGCAAAAGGGGACGGGAGCCGGCCGAATGGACATGGGAAATCCGGGGTGGAAAGGAGGAGTGTGCTGTCACATTATAGGGAGAGCAACTAGGGTCACATAACAATGTATGTATAAATTTTTATATGAGAAACTAACTTGAACTGTAAACTTTTACTTAAAGCACAATAAAAAAATGAAAAAGAACTCATTTCCCTGGGGGCCCTCCTTTATGGGACCTGGGAACTGAGCTGCATGTGACCTCCCCTCCCACCTCTCTAAAACGTCTGACCTGAGAAGCTGGAGACAGGGAGTGAGCACTCAGGCTGCCCTTGGGTCTGCTGGAGACTTCTGGCCCAGCCCCCAGGTCCAGCTCAGAGT
Organism: Loxodonta africana; assembly: GCF_030014295.1. NCBI lineage: Eukaryota > Metazoa > Chordata > Mammalia > Proboscidea > Elephantidae > Loxodonta > Loxodonta africana. The sequence goes on from NC_087363.1 coordinate 35,085,221, forward strand.
TGAGGAGGCCTTCTCCAGCTCCTAGGACTACCTGGGCTCCCCCTGCCAGAATTTCCCTGCCTAAGGGGAAGCAGGCCTCCTCCCCTCTCTGGAGTGAGAGGCCTCTCAGGGGAAGCCTGGGGGGAGGGGGGAGGCACCAGGACACTCAGGGCACTGACTCACCTTCTCCCATTTTCCGAAGTCCTACAAGATGGCCCTTGTCATTCTTGTTCTTCAGGTGAGGAAACAAGGTACAGGCCAGAGCCAGGAAGTCATGACTCTGGGACTCAGTCTCATATCCTTCCCACCAGAGCTGCCATTTAACCCTAAAGAAGCCTCTTATAAGCCTCAGGAGAGTCCTAACAGCCCAAAGAAGTGGATGAGGTAGGGGAGTGTAGAGCCAAGGGGCTAAGATAATTGTGGGCACTTGCCTGAACCACCACAGGAGTGGAGCAGTTGTCCCCAGTTCTTAGCTTAGGCCTTGAAAGAGGGCACTAGGCCTCCCCTGGGGAAGGAGGTTTCAAACTGCTCACCCTGGGGCCCTAACCCCCTCACCCCAGCTTCAAGACTCATCCCAAGCTGTGGTGGGGCTGTCTGCAGCCTGACATGAGTTTGCATTTCCTGGCCCCAGGATACCTCCTGGCCCACACTGGTGCTTGTACCCGGGCCAGGGGGTAGAGACAGAGGACAGGACAATGGTCATGCTTTCTTCCTGTTCCTGTAGATACTTCCCTATTCTGCCTCATGCAGGGACTCCATTGAAGGAGCCCTCATTCTTCTGGACAGGAGCATCCCTCATTCTCAGCCCAGACCCTGGAAACTGTGCCCAAGGGCCTGTCTTGGACTGGGTTCCCTGAAAGCAGAGCATGAGGAGAGAGGTCTGCGTACAGGAAGTTTATGTGGGAAGTGATCCCAGGGAACAGGAGTGAGGAACAGGGGGACTGAGTCAGGGAAAGCCAACATAAGGATGTGTCATTGCACTGGCCACCACGGCAGGGGACTGATGCTTAATTCCACAGGACCATCTGAGGAATCTTGTGAGTTCTGTGGGAACTGTCTACCTAAAGGACAAAAAAGGGTGCCCTATGGGCATGAACTCCCCTGCCCCTCTGGTTTGCATGTATACTAGTGCCAAGAAATCCCTGCAGGTGGTGCATGGCACTGTGTCAGAGAAGCTCCAGGCAGGAAGCGGGATGGGCCATAGTTGGTCTGCACGAAGCTGGTCAAAGACCACACAGAACCCATCAATCACCATAGTGCCATGGCTGGAAGAAGAAGGAGATCAAGAGGACTCCAAGTAGGGGAAAAGAGGTGTCTGATGCTCTCCACCCCTTGTGGCCTTCATTAAGTCCATCATTGTACTCCAGAGTCCAATTCAAGGTGGTGGGCAGCCTCAGCCTCTGTCAGGTTTTTTTTTGTTTTTTTTATTAAAGGAAAGCTCATTTATTTGGCTGTAGAGCAGGATTTGCAAAGAGGTGTTGAGGCAGGGACAGGAATCAAGTAGATTCCCAGTCTGGCCTGAGTCAAATCTATACATTATATACATTTTCAGAAAATGTTCAAATGCACAGAAAGTGTGCCTCTCTGTAATTCAAAGTAGCTTAGACGTGATTGGTAAGATAGCATAACGTCAAAATAACATTAAATTTGCATTGGTTCGTTCATGATGTTCCCAGAAATTAGTTTTTTTACACCACCAAGTAGCAGCAGCTGAACAAGTATACGAATGTAATAGAACACAGCAAGAGACAGAAGAATATAGGACTGTTCATGATCCCCATTCATCCCACACTTTTACTCTTGGCTCAACTTGCACTTCCTCTGTTAGATTTTAATGTAAGAGAATTCATGGAATGAGCTACAGCCTGCACTGATGCACCTAGCCTCAAAGCTTTAATTAATAGTTAGTCTCTCTCCACCACCCATTCTTGATTTCTCTCACCTAAGGCCAGCACCTCAGCTGCTCTGGGTTGTTTGTTGGGTGGAATGCCCAGCTCTTCACGAAGAGGTCTGCCTTGTCCTTGTCCAGCCATGGTTGCTGTGATTGCCCATTTATCATTATCACCAAGCACAGAAGGACAAAGAGAAGCCCCAGAGAATTCCCTGAGTTCCAGATATCCATTTCCCTGCCTGCATTGTGATGGATCTTGGCTGAAAGCAGAAAATACCAGAAAGATGTTTACCTGTGTTTTATTGACTATGTAAAGGCATTCGACTGTGTGGATCATAACAAATTATGGATAACATTGCGAAGAATGGGAATTCGAGAACAGTTCATTGTGTTCATGAGGAACCTGTACATAGATCAAGAGGCAGTCATTCGAACAGAGCAAGGGGATACTGCATGCTTTAAAATCAAGAAAGATGTGAATCAGGGTTGCTTTCTTTCACCATACTTATTCAACCTGTATGCTGAGCAAATATCTGACAAGCTGGACTACATGGAGAAGAATGTGGCATCAGAATTGGTGGAAGACTCATTAACAACCTGCATTATGCTGATGACACAACCTTGCTTGCTGAAAATGAAGAGGACTTGAAGCACTTACTGACGAAGATCAAAGACTACAGCCTTCAATGTGGATTACAACTCAACAAAAAGAAAACAAAAATCCTCACAACTGGACCAATAAGCAACATCATGATAAATGGAGAAAAGATAGACATTGTCTAAGATTTCATTTTACTTGGCTCCACAATCAACACCCATGGAAGCAGCAGTCAAGAAATCAAAGGACATATTGCTTTGGGTAAATCTGCTGCAAATGGCCTCTTTAAAGTGCTAAAAAGCAAAGATGTCACTTTGAGGACTAAGGTTGCCTGACCCAAGCCATGATATTTTCAATCGCCTCATATGCATGCGAAAGCTGGGTAAAGAATAAGGAAGACTGAAGAAAAACTACGGTGTTGGCAAAGAATATAGAAGAATGAACAAATCTGTCTTGGAAGAAACACAGAGTGCTCCTTGGAAGCGAGGATGGTGAGACTTCATCTCACATGCTTTGTACATGTTATCAGGAGGGACCAGTTCCTAGAGAAGGGACATCGTGCTTGGTAAAGAAGAGGGTCATTGAAAAAGAGGAAGACGCTCACTGAGATGGATGGGCATAGTGCGTAAAACAATGGACTCAAACATAACAACAATTGTGAGGATGACTCAGGACCAGGGAGTGTTTTGTTCTGTTGTACATAGGGTTGCTGTGGGTCAGAACCGGCTTGATGGCACCTAACAACAACAACAACATTGCGTAACAGCAATTCTGTCTTCTCATGGTAATCTGTGTTGATTACCACACCAGCAAAAAAAAAAAATTTTTTTTTTTTTTTAAAGTAACTACCAGGCAGTGGTTATAGCCTCAAGTTCGGTGGAATATTTATCATGTTCTCCCCACCCCCACCAGACCCCAACCCTGAACCAGGACCTCTAACCCGGCAAAGCCTAAGGTTATGGGTTATGGGTTAAAAAAAAAAAAAAAAAGGTTATGGGGTAGGAAGCGCAAATTCTGCAAGAGGAAATGATAGTGAGAAAAGCCCGGGTGCAGTGGTTAAACGTTTGGCTGCTAACCAAAAGGTCAGCAGTTCGAATCTACCAGCTGCTCCTTGGAAACCCTATGGAGCAGTTCTACTCTGTCCTATAGGGTCGCTATGAGTCGGAATCAACTTGACAGCAAAGGGTTTGGGATTTTTTTGGTTCATGGTGGGACACAGCACTGTTTATTAGCCTTGGCTCAGTGCATATGTTGTTGTTATTTGCCATTGAGTCAGTTCCAACTCATGGCAACCCCATGTACAGCAGAACGGAATGTTGCCCCATCCTGTGCAATCTTCATGACCATTGATATGCTTGAGCCCATTGTTGTGGCCACTGTATATTCTGAGTGCCTTCCAATCTAGGGGGCTCATTGGACAACATTCTGTTGTGATCTGTAAGTTTTCGCTGGCTAATTTTTCAAAGTAGGTTGCCCTAGTCTGGAAGCTCTGCTGAAACCTGTCCACCATACATAAGTCTGATGGTATGTGAAATACCGGTGGCGTCGCTTCCAGCATCATAGCAACACGCAAACCGCTACAGACAAACAGACAATTGCTGGTTGGTACATATACTGCATCTTGAAGGACAACACCCCAGCCCCTCTGGATGTGGTCTCAGGCTGGCATCTTAGCTAAACCCTTGACAGACCCTTCCTATCAGGTCAGCTTCCTCTGGGTGATAAGATACAGAGTGATCAACAATCCTGTGGTTCTGTGCCCATCGTCACATCTCATTTATGGTAAAATGGGTCACCTGGTCAGAGACAGTGTTGTGCAGGACACCAGGGCCCCCTGAGAGGAAACAAAAAAAATTCTGTTGCTGTGGAGTCAATTCCGACTCATAGTGACCCCATAGAACAAAGTAGGACTGCCCCGTAGGGTTTCCAAGGCTGTAATCTTTATGGAAGTGAACTGCCACATCTTTCTCCTGCACAGAGGCTGGTGAGTTTGAACTGCTGACCTTTCAGTTATAACCAAGTGCTTTAACCACTGCACCACCACAGCTCCTTCCTGAGAGAACTAAGCCCTAATGAGTTAACTTCCCTCTAGTGGGGTAGAATGGTACTAATTATGTTCCATCCTTAGGTAAATGGAGAAAACAATCACTTAAACCATTTTCTGTGTTCTTGGCTCAATTGGGAAACTGACTGAGAAGCCATCAACCCCAGCTGAAGAAACTTTGCCATCACAGCTCAACGAGCCATTGGGTGGTGATGCTAGTGCAGGCCCTGCAGGTCAGGAAGGCAAACCAAAGCAGGTGTTAGTCCCAGTGATGATAAGTTGCGCCTCTCCAGGGTGGAAAGGGTCCAATGTAACCAGCTATCTTAGTTATCTAGTGCTGCTATAGCAGAAATACCATAAGTGGGTGGCTTAAAAAAACAGAAATCTATTTTCTCACAGTTTAGGAGGCTAGAATTCTGAATTCAGGGCACCAGCTCTAGGGAAAGGTTTTTTCTCTGTTGGTTCTGGGAGAAGGTCCTTGGCCCTTTTCAGCTTCTATTTCCTGGTTCCTTGGAGATCTTACGTGGCATGGCATCTATTTTCCCCCATCTCTGCTTGCTTTCTTGGTTGCTCAGTTTGCTTTTATATGTCTCAAAACAGATTGATTTAAGACACATCCTACACTAATACTGCCTCATTAACATAACAAAGAAATCCCATTCCCAAATGGGATTATAACCACAGGTACAAAACCCATTGAGTGGATTCCAACTCATAGCGGCCCTGTAGGACAGAGTAGAACTGGGGTTTCCAAAGCTATAGTCTTTATGGAAGCAGACTGCCATATTTTTCTCCCACGGAGTGACTGGCGGGTTCGAACCACCGACCTTATGATTAGCAGCTGAAAGGTCTAAGGGTAAGGATTTTCAAGGCATATCTTTGGGGGACACAATTCAATCAATAACACCAACCCATCATTGAGTAACTGGTGAGTCCCTTCAAGGAATGATGTTCGACCAAGGATTCAGCAGTGGCTCCTGGTGGGAGACAGTAACTCCATCCTTAAGAACTTTATAGGCCAAGGCAAGGAGTTTGGGTTTTATCCTTGGTGCACTGGGAAGTCATTGGAGGGTTTTAGGCAGAGCAATAACATAGACTGATCCACAATTTCACAGAACACTGTAACTACAGTATGGAGAGTGAATTAAAATTGGGCAAAGGAGGAAGCAGAAAGCCCTATTAGGAGGCTATTGTAGCAATGTAGCAATGTGGTTGCCTCCACCGCTGTAAGGAGGGTCTGCTTCACCTTTAAGAAGACTTCTTGGAGACTTAGTATTGTTAAAATGTCAATACTATCCAAAACAGTCTATAGATTCAATCCAATTTCCCATCAAAATTCCAACAGCCTTCTTTGCAGAAATGGAAAAACCAATCCTCAAACTTATATGGAATTGCAATGGGCTCCAAATAAACCAGGAAATCTTGAAAAATAACAAAGAGGATTCATGCTTCCTGAGTTCAAAACATACTATAAATCTACAGTAATCAAAACAGTTTGGTACTGGTATAATAATAGCCATGTAGACCAGTAGTATAGAATTGAGAGTCCAGAAGTAAACACATACATCTATGGCCAATAGATTTTTTATGACAAGGGTGCTAAGGCCATCCAACAGGAGAAAGAATAGTCTTTTCAGTAAATGGTGCTGGGACAACTGGATCTCCACATGCAAAAGAACGAAGTTGAATCCATGCCTCACATCATATATAAAAATTAACTAAAAATGGATCAAAGACCTATATGTGAGAACTAAAATCATAAAATTCTTAGAACAAAACATAACAGTAATGTTCTGGGACCCGTTTTTTTTTTTTTTTTTTTTTTTCCCACTGTGGATCCTTAGATGCGACACAGAAAGTATGAGCAACAAAAGACAAAATAGATAAACTGGATTTCATCAAAATTAAAAATCTACGTCAAAGAACTTTATCAACAAAGTGAGGAGATAACCTATGGAATGGGAGAAAGTATTTGGGAATCATATATACGATAACAAAAAGACAAACAACTCAATTAAAACATGGACAAAGGACCTGAACAGATATTTCACCAAAGAAGATATACAAATGGCCAATAAGCACATGAAAAGATGCTCAATATAATTAGTCATTAGGGAAATGCAAATCAAAGCCGCAATGAAATACCATTTCACACCCATTAGGATGGCTAGTATCAGAAAATAACAAGTGTTGTCGAGGCTGTGGAGAAATTAGAACCCTCATCCATCACTAGTCAGATTGTAAAATGGTACAGCCACTGTGGGAAACAATATAGCAATTCCTCAAAAAGTTAAACACTGAGTTACCTTATGACCCAGTAATTCCATTCATAGGTATATACCCAAAAGAAGTGACAGCAGGGACTCAGACAGATACTTATACACCCATGTTCACTGCAGCTTTATTCACGATAGCCAAAATGTGGAAACAACCCTAGTGCCCATCAACAGAGTGAATGAGTAGATAGAGTGTGATATACACATACAATGGAAAACTATTCAGCCATAAAGAGAAATGACATTCTGGTACAGCATGGATGAACCTTGAAAACACTATGCTGAGTGGATAAGTTGGACACAAAAATATAAATATTGCACAATCCCACTTATATGAAATAACCAGAATAGGCAAATGCACAGAGATTAATGTTTGAGTGGTTATCAGAGGGGGTGAGATGCAGAAACGGGAGAGGGGTACCGCTTAAGGGGTACCGAGTTTCTGTTAAGGTGATGAAAAACTTGGAAATAGATAGTAGTAAAGGTTGTACACTATGGCAAATGAAATTAATGTGACTGAATTGTACACGCAAAAATGGTTGAAAAGGCAAACTTTCTGTTGTATGTATTTCATCAGAATAAAATTTTAAAAAAAGGAAAAAGGCTTCCTGAAAGCCCCCCTCCCCACCCTTCCACTTACATCTCATTAGCTAGAACTTAGTCTCAGGGTCACACCTAGCTGCCAGGGAGCCTGGGAAATGTGATCTTTATTCCAGGCGACCTCATGCCCACCGAAGAATCTGGAGTTTAGTTTCTAGGGAAGAAAGAAGAATGGATTGAGGCAGACAACTAGCAGTCTGTTCCATTGTGATTTAGAGTTGACGGTGGTGATATAATGTTGATGGTGATGGTGGAGGTGAAGATTTAGGTTCTAAGTGATGATAGAAGTAGAAGATGGTAACCCGTTAACCCGTTGCCGTCGAGTCGATTCCGACTCATAGCGACCCTATAGGGCAGAGTAGAACTGCCCCATACAGTTTCCAAGGAGCGCCTGGTAGATTTGAACCGCTGACCTTTTGGTTAGCAGCCATAGCTCTTAACCACTATGCTACCAGGGTTTCTAGTAATACTAGTACTAAAGGTGGTGGTGATGATGATGCTGTTTGTGAGGCTAATGGTGGTGTTCCTGGTGGTGGTGAGAGAAACAATGGTTGGCATGGCGGGAATCCAAGTGGTAGTAGTGATTCCAAGATGATTATGAAGGTGTGTTTGTGGTAGAGGTGATCGTGATGTGTGGTTGATGGTGATGTTTGTGGCAATGATGATGGTGCTGCTGACACTGATAATAATGGTAATGTTTGGAGAGTTGGTGCTGGTGGTGACGGAGATTGTGTTTAATGGTGTTTTTATTGGCGGAGATGGTGATTGTAATGTTGTTGTTAGGTGTTACCAAGATGGTTCCCACTCATGGCGACCCGATGTACAACAGAATGAAGCACTGCCCGGTCCTGCACCATCACAGTTGTTGTTATGCTTGAGCTCATTGCTGCAGCCATTGTGCCAACCCATCTCATTGAGACTCTTCCTCTTTTTCACTGACCTTCTACTTTTCCAAGCATGATGTCCTTCTCCAGGGACTGATTCCTCCTGATAACATGTCCAAAGTATGTGAAACATAGTCTCAGCATCCTTGCTTCTAAGCAGAATCCTAGCTATACTTCTTCCAGGACAGATTTGTTTGTTCCTTTGGCAGTCCATTGTATATTCAATATTCTTAGCCAACACCATAATTCAAAGGCATCAATTCTTCTTTGGTCTTCCTTATTCATTGTCTAGCTTTCCCATGCATATGAGGCAATTGAAAACATCGTGGCTTGGGTCAGGAGCACCTTAGTCTTCAAGCTTTTTAATGCTTTAAAGAGGTCTTTTACAGCAGATTTCCTGCTGCTTCCATAGGTGTTGATTTTGGATTCAAGTAAAATGAAATCCTTGACAACCTCAATCTTTTCTCCATTTATCATGATGTTGCTTATTGGTCCAGTTGTGAGGATTTTTGTTGTCTTTATGTTGAGGTGTAATCCATACTGAAGGCTGTAGTCTTGGATCTTCATCACTAAGTGATTCCAGTCCTCTTCGTTTTCATCAAGCAAGGTTGTGTCCTCTGCATAATGCAGGTTATTAATGTGTCTTCTTCTAGTCCTGATGCCTGTTCTTCATATAGTCCAGCTTGTCAGATTATCTGCTCAGCATACAGATTGAATAAGTATGGTGAAAGGATACAACCCTGACACACACATTTCCTGACTTTAAACCACACAGTACCCCCTTGTTCTGTTTCAATGACTGCCTCTTGATCTATGTGCAGGTTCCTCAGGAGCAACGAAGTGTTCTGGAATTCCTATTCTTCGCAAATTATCCATAATCTGTGTTAATGATATGTCTGTGCTGGTGGTGATAGGGGTGCTTGTGGCAATGTTGATTGTATTAGTTTCCTAGGGCTGCCGTAAGAAAATACCACAAACTGGGTGGCTTAAAACAACTGAAATGTGCTCTCTTACAGTTCTGGAGGCCAGTAGTCTGAAATCAAAGTGTTGGTAGGGCCATGATTTCTCTGAAGGCTCTAGGGAAAGATCCTTCCTTGCTTCTTCATTAGCTTCTGGTAGTTCCTGGCAATCCTTGGCATTCCTTAGCTTATAGATGCATCACTCCCATCTCTGCCTCTGTTTTCACATCTTCCTTCTGTGTACCTTTGCCTCGGTCTCTTCTCTTCTTTTATAAGGACACCAGTCATATTGTAATAGGGCCTACCCTACTCCAGTTTGACCTCATGTTAACTAATAACATCTTCAAGGATCCTATCTTCAAACAAGGTCACATTCACAAGCACTGGGGGTTAGGACTTTAACACATCTTTTTGGGGGACACAATTCAACCTATACCAACGATGACATTGCTAATGCTCAAGGTGATAATAATGTTTGGGTGATGATGGTGGTTATGACGATCCTTATGTTGGTGGTGCTGATGGTATTTGTATTGATGGTGAGGGGTGTGTTTGTGTGTTTGTGTTAATGGTGATGATTTTGCTGACCATGATGACGATGATAACGGTTGTGGTGACAGTGACAGTGGTAGCGGTGGTGGTGGTGCTGGTAAGGTTTTTGCTGGAGATAATGGTTATGGTGGTGATGATGGTGTTTGTGCTGGCAGTGAAGTTGATGTCTGTGGTAATGGTAATGATTTTGCTGGCACTGATAGTAATGACTGTAATGGTGATAGTAATGACTGTAATGGTGATAGTAATGTTTGTGGCGATGGTGGTGGGGATAGTGGTGGTGATTGTAGTAGGGGTGGTGATGGCAACAGTGTTGATGATGACTTTAATTGCTCAGTTCCCACTTATCTCAGACCCAGGAAGTGGGATTGGTCCTCTTCTTGCTCTTTCTGACTAGTACCCCTTTTCCTCGTGCAAAAACAAACAAACCCCACAGTCAAACTTCCCCCATTGAGCATCACATCCCAAGGTTGTCCCTGCACCCGTGATCTCCCAGTCTCGCCTCCTCATACACTGAAGAATTTGGAATCTGGCTCATAGTCTACTGCTCAATCTCAACCTGTCACATCTTACTGGGGGATTTCATGTCCACCTGGACAATCTGTCCCATGCATCTTCTTTGATTGCCTCATCTTCAGTGACCTGCAGTGACCTTCTTCTACTCTTTCCCAGGATCACTAATTCAAACACCCTATACCTCCCCCCCACCCAGCTGCTTTGCTCAGCCATTCTGGTTTGAACATTCTTTCCCTCATTGGCTCCTTCATTCCATGCACCCTTCTACTTTCCCTCATTCATCAGCCTCCTCTCTTCCCTCAGTTTCCTCTTTACCCAGTCAAAGCCCAGGGTCTATCATTGCAATAGCGTGCTTGCCAGTACTCTACACTCCCTGCCCCATTGTCTTTTTGTGGTCACAATCATCATATTAATTACCTATTGCTGGGTAATTACCAAAATGTGTAATATTTTGTGGAACATTTTTGTGTAAAAAGGTAGCAGCTTAAAACAATAATAAGCATGCATTATATCACATGATTTCTGTGTGTCAGGAATCCAAGAGTAACTTGGCCTGGTGATTCTAGCTCAGGGTGTCTCATGAAGTTGCAGTCAAGAGTTGGCTGAAACCCAGAACTAGGATGCTGGGAGAGATGAGAAATGCTGGCCGTCTGTCCCTCCTGGGGAGATACCATATCCTTTCACTGGTTGCTAAGAGGAGATAGAGCCCTATTTTCTTGGTGGCATCTGCCCAGATTAGAGTTTCCACCATCAAGCTGAGATGGGAAGAAAGGAGGAAGAGAGCAGATTATGGGTCAAGTGCCTTAGATTCTCGTAGCTCTTACCAAGATATAAAAGATTTTCTTGAATAAATGTTTTTTCGTTTGCTGTATTCTCTTAGAACAATTTACAGAGAACTTAATTTTTTTTTTACATATATGATTTTCACTGGCTATGGTTGTTTTGGGAAACCCTGGTGGAGTAGTACGGCTACTAACCAAAGGGTCGGCAGTTCAAACCTGCCAGGTGCTCCTTGGAAACTCTGTGGGGCAGTTCTACTTTGTCCTATAGGGTTGCTATGAGTTGGAATCGACTTGACGGCACTGGGTATGGGTTTTTTTGGTATGGTTGTTTTGAGCTCTGGTAATACAAGTGGTTAAGCACTCAGCTGCTAACCAAAAGGTCAGCTGTTTGAACCCACCAGCTACTCTGAGCGGGGGAAGATGCGGCAATCTGCTTCTGTAAAGATTTGCAGCCTCAGAAATATTATGGGGCAGTTCTACTTTGTTACATGAGGTGGCTATGCGTTGATTCCAGCATCAGGTATGGTTATTTCATTGGGGAGTGGGTCCATGGAGATCTTCACACTACCATTCCAGAAGTAGAGCTCCCAAAGGTTTTTAAAGAGGGGTTTTAAGCATGACCAAAAGATCTTTCTTGCTGTTGGGTGGAGAATGGATCAAAGAGAGATCAGAATGGAAACAGGCACACCAGTTAGGAAATAAATACGGCTGTCTAAAAAAGAGATAATGGTGACTAAAGTGATAGTGTGAAGATGGTGAGATTGGCAGGGATCCTGTCATTTATTCATCATTATAATCCCATCACCTAGTATATAGTATGTACTGAATAAATACTTGTTGAATGAAAAAAAATGTTGGTTGAGGCTACAGCCATCTAAAGGCTTCACTAGGGATGGCAATTTGCTTCAAAATCAATTGACAAAATATGAAATAGGACGTTCTTTGGAACAAACACTTAGTTTCTCAAACAAGGACATTAAAAGGAAAAACAGAGGGAAGGGAAATTTATAAACTCAAAGAGCTTAGGTCACGTATCAACTAAATGGTCTTGTTTGAAACCTGTTTTGAACAAACCAACAATAATCAGAGAAATTTGAATAATAACTAGATATTTGATGATATTATGATTTATTGTTTTTTAGGTATAATAGTGGTATTATTGTCATGATTTTTAAGTTGGACACAGCAATAGATAACTAATTTCATCTTTATAGATGAAATAATATGATGTCAGATTTGCTTCTAAATAGTGTAATGTAGGGAGAGTGGGTAGGAATATAACTGAAAAAAGATTGGCCATGTGCTGGTAATTGTTGGAGCTGAATGACAGGTATAAGGAGATTCATGAGATTATTCTCTCAAAGTTTATGTATATTTGATTTTTGCATAATAAAAATTTTAAATAAAAAAAGAAGACTGTTCAGCCTCTGTTCCCCTGCCACAGCCAATGAGAACACAGTTTGTGATGGTCAAGGCTATGTGTCACCTTGGCTGGGGCATGATTCTCAGTGGTTTGGCAGATATTATGTAATCATCCTCCATTTTGAGCTCTGATGTGAGCAGCCAATCAGTTGAAAGGGGAGTTTCCTTGAGAGTATGGCCTGCATCCGATATACATGTATGTTCTGGCAAATCTCGCTCTCTCTTGATCCTGCATTCAACTTGTCATCCTCTGACCTCTGGTTTTTGGGACGTGATCCAGCAGCCTACTGTCTGACCTGCCGATTTTGGGTTCATTAGCCCCTGCAACCATGTGAGTCAGGAGAAGCCTCTGGCCTGATGCCTGACCCACGGGTTTGGGACTTGCCAGCCTCCACAACTGTGTGAGCCATTTCTTTGAAATAAATTTCTCTCTATCTGTATTTATATATATATACACTTCACTGGTTTTGCTCCTCTAGAGAACCCAGCCTGACACTATTGCTTCAGGTGGAGCCACTACAAAATGGCAGAGACTCTGTTAGCCTGCATCCCTGAGTGACTGAAGAGCTGAGCCCAAGGCACCTGTGTGGGGCATATAGCATGACCAAGCAACACATTTATAGTGCTGAGCCACATTCTGTGGTTGTTACCTCAGAATTTAGCTCATCCTGACTGGTACAATTGCTCCCACACTTTTCTACTTCCTCTCACAGCTAAATACTTTGAGAGCATTGTCTGTTCACTGTCTCATTCTCTCAACCCTCACCTCTATCCGACTTCTGCCCCAACATGCCATAGAAATAGTCTTCACTAAGGCCAACAATGTCCTCCATGTTATCAAAACCAACAGACACTTCTAGGCCTCTTCAGTCATTCTTGACCCTCTTAGCAGTGTTCAGCACCCCAGCTCTCTGAAGCTCCTGCTTTGTCTCCTGTGAAGACTTATCTTCTGGTGCGTGGCCATTAAGTATGAGAATTCAATGCTCTGTCATTATCATTTCACTATATGTTCTTTCCCTGGTAATCTCATCTACTACCTACTTTCACTCACTCATTATGAGCAGATGACCCCAAAAATGTATTCCCATACCTGAGGTCCTCTCTGAGTCCAGATCCACAGATTCAACTGCTCATTTGAAAAATCTTGAGTGTCTCAAAGGCACCTCAGACCTAGCAAGTCCAAATCTGAACTTGCGCTCTTCTCCCAAACATGGACCTCTTCCACGTTCCGCATTCAGTAAAGAGACACACTATCCATCTTGATACTTAGCCCCAAAATCTGAGAATCTCCCTTCATGGTCCCCTTCCCCTTAATCAGACATCTGGTCCACTGTTGTAAAAATGGCGTAGGGGCGTCATCCGACCTCCTCATCTAATTGCACAAGGGGGAGGAGAGAGAATCAAGACCATCACCATCAGCCAGTGGATGATCCCTGTGAGGTGGAGGTAATACATACCTTCTCTCTCCAACCTTTTTACCAATTTTGACACCAGCCGTCCCTCCCATCGCGCTCTGCTTCTCTGCTAGGTTTGGTAATTCATTCTAATGGCCATATAGAACTCACAATTACGGAGTTTATCAGGGAAGTAGCAGGTTACAACTCAGGATAAAGATCAACAGGCTGCTACTCAGGATCAGGATCAGGAAGCATGTAGGCAAAGTCTCTCTTCTTTAGTGCAGGGCAGCTCTCTCAGCTCCCCTTGGCAGTGCAGGGTTTCTCTTGGTCTTCCGAGGACAGGATCCTCTCAGCCCCCTCAAAACAGGTCTCCTCTCTGGCCCCTTGGCCCTGCTCAGGCCTGGCCTCTACCCTGTTCAGGCAAGGGTTACAAAGCTATTTAACTCCACTGATAAGTGCCCAGAGGCACCCAACTCTGCCAGGAAAGCTCCTGCCCAAAGGCTCTCAGTTGTCTTGCTCCATGGGTCAGTACACCCACTGTAGCTACCGTGCCTACTGCACCATCTTGTGCTGGTCTCCTGGTTCTGTTGCAGCCATTTCTCAGCTGCTGCTGCCCACTGTCTCTAGTGTTACAGCTCTCTCTCTCTGTCTCACGAGACTAGGAGGTTCTCAGTGGAGGCACCCTGGGTCCAAAGAAGTGGTCCACTCTGGCTCTTCTTTCTTGGTGGTGATGAGGTCCTCTCCCTTTCCACCTCTGGGATGGCTCATTTTAAGCCTAGCAGGATGGCAAACTGACCAATCCCCTTATTAGGGTTCTATACTCCTTATTTTCATGGTCCCCATCCACAAGAGTTCCATGCACCTTATTTGTATTGTTAGCAAGCTGTCCAATCCCCTTAGTGGGCCACAAGCACCTTATTTGCATAGTCCCACCCAATCACTGTGTGGGAGTTTCAAGACCATGCATGGCTAAAAGGCCCAAATTAAGTAACTCACTGTACTACAATCACCAAGTCCTATTGACTATTGAATCCATCCTCTCCTCTCCATCTCCAGCAGGACCACCCTACCCAAGCTATTACCTCTCCACTTGGATAAATACAGTGACTTCCTAACTGGATCCCCTGCTGCCATGCTGGCCCTTGTGATCCTTTTTTCCATACAGGTTTCAGAATAATCTTTTCACAATGCAAATCTGATTGTGTCACCTTCCTGCTTAAAACCCTTTAGTGACATTGCATTGCTCTTAAGATCAAGGTAACAACAGGGTCAAATAGTTTGCACAGTTTGATCCATGCCAGCCTCATATCTTCCCACCATCCTCCTTGCTTTGTACCCTCCAACCACACTCCAACTCACCATGTTCCCTCCTGCCACAGAGACTTTGCACATGAAGCTCCTTCCCCCTGATGAACTCACATCTGTCTTCCAGATCTTGGTAGCTTAGTCTCAAGGTAGCTCTCCCTCATCTTCCTGTCCGGGTCAAATTCCTCTAGAGAGTTTCCCAGCATCTTGTCCATCTCCTTGTGGCATGTATCTGAGTTGTAGTTTTACAATTTTTGTTGTGACTATTTTATTAAAATCTATGTCCCTCTCTAGACTGTAATCCACGTGAAGGTAGGAATGTCTTTGCTCATCATGAAGCCAATCAAATCCAGCATCCTGCTTGTTCCATAGTAGGCATTCAAATATTTCTTGAGTAAATGAAGTAGTGGTGAGACTCTTTGTGATGGTGTTTGGGAGTTGGTGATGGTAGTGATGGTGATGACATTTGGGTTGGTACTTTGTTAGTGGTGACAGTGGTGATAGCAATGGCAGAGGGGATGGTGATTCTAATGCAATGGTAATAATGGTGATGGTGGTAGCAGTGATGTCAACAGTGATGGTGGTGGCAAAGGGAGCAGTAGTGCTGATGCTGGTGATCAATTTTAATGGTAGTATTTGTGGGGGCAGTGGTGGTGGTGGTGATATGACATGGCAGTGGTAATAGCGATGGTGATGGTTTTGATAGTGGTTGAGGGGATGATGGCGGCAGTGATAGTGTTGGTAATGGTGATGATGGTGACAATGACGATGATAGAGATGATGGTAGTGATGCTAACGATGGTGCCCACCCCCTTCCACACAAGCTGGGCCAATCAGTCACTTGATCATAGTCACACAAGGATGGAGAACTGTTGGAGATGATCTGGTCCAACGGCAGCAACTTGCAGAGACTGTCCATTAATGCCAAGAGCTTCCTGGGATTTCTGGCCTTCCCACAGGTGTTTTGCTTTTCTTTCTCCTTTGACCCAGTTTACATTCATTCAATAAAGCCCCTCCTCGTTTTATTAAGTTACTTTAGCTAGGATTGATTACTGTCCCTTGTAACCAAGGAACTCTAGTACAGAATGGGATGAAGAGGGGGTGGGATAGGCTGAGAAGAAGTCAATTCCTTTTCCCTCTCCTTTGCCAGTTCCTCTTCCTCTCCTTTGCCTCTGAACGTCCTTGGGACTTTCTACATCTCTACTCACTCTTTAGGTTATCTCATCCATTCTTGTGCCTTTAAATGCCATTGTATATGCTGATAAAGTTCAAAATTTCCATCTCTGTCCTGACCTTTCTTCTGAACCCCATGCCTATGTCTCCAATTGCTAACTGGGAATCCTTTGCCTGGCTGCCTAATACGCATCTCAGACAAAACACACCCCAAACAGAACTCCTGATTTTCCATCACACATATGCTCTTTCCATGGTCTTCTCCATCTTAGTTAATGGCAACTCCATTTTATCATGCCAGAAAACTTGGAATCACCCTTGACTTCTTTTTCTTACCCTCTATATCCATTCTACCAGCAAACCTTGTCAGTTCTATCTTCTAAGTATCTACCGATTTTACCACCTCCATTACTGTAACTCTGATCTAAATCACCATCTTCTCTCACTTGAAGAGTTGCCACAGCCTCCTCTTTGAGTTCTCTGCCTCCACCCAACACCCAACAGTCTCCTCCACAAATAGCCAGTGTGATCCATTAAAAACTTATATCTTCTCAAAACTTCCTATCTACTCAACAAAAACGGAGCCCTTAGAAGGGTCTAAAGGTCTTTTTATATGACCTGGCTCCTTGCTACCTCTTCACTCCATTCAGCTCAGTGGCTTCTTTGCTTTTCAGGGAATGCTCCTGCCTCAGGGCCTTTGCACTTGCTGGGCTCTCTGTAGTGAATGTTCTCCCCCAGACTTTGCTTCCTTACTGCCTTCAAATAAGGGGTCGTGAAGGCTTAGATCAGGGCAGTGGAAGAGACAGAGAGAGAGAGAAGGCATCCACAATGTCTGATAAAGAAGAGTCCAGGATGACTCTCAGGGGCTTGCCTGGACTGGAAACTGCATGGCTGGAGGGGCCATCACCAAGAAGGAACACAGCATGGGGATCAGATCTAGGGAAGAAGGTGCAAAGTCCATGTTAGACACAGGGAGGGAGTGTCACCTGGGTGCCATCAGGGAGGATATGTCCAAGATGCAGCCCAACATGGTCTGGAGCCCACAGAAGAGATGAAGCTGAAGACCCAGTGTTCATGATGGCTGCTGTGGGGAGACATGAGCACCTGCCACCCCATCAGCCCCCATATCTGAGCAGCATCAGCACTTCTGAATCACTGGCTGAACTAACATGAGCAGAGATGGAGGGGATAACCCTGCTCACTACTACCTGGCTCCATGAGAAGCTCCAGTGCTCCATCAGCAGATGATTCAATGAGCCCAGCCTTTCCAGCCTGTACCTGATGGGCCACTGAAAAGCCTAATCAATTTCTGATTTTTAAATTAAATATCATTTTTTAAAAAGTATGGAAATCAGTCTCTTGCAATTAATGCCACTACCTTCCTTTCCTAAAGGGACTCTGTCATGAGCCCCAGGCTCTAGGATGATTGTGGGTGGAAGGGCCAGGCTGTAGCCATAACTGTGGGGAGGTAGAAACATGGCAGGGATCCCCTGGGACACCAGACCTGTCCCCTTTGGCCTTGAAGAAGAAAGTTCCACTCAGCAGTTCCTCCCGCCTCTCCCCATGCTCTCTCTGGGCCCACCCTATGCTGGGCAAGCTGAGGACAGATCTGAAACTGAACCTGCCCCCAAGGAGCTAGATCCAGACCAGGGCAACTCGAATGCCAGGGAGAAGATATTCAGGAGCCCACAAGTAGAAAGAGACTTGTTCCTATGGTCCCAGAAGAGGGAGAAATGTGGAGACACTAGGTATAGACAGGTGGTGGCAGTGGGCCTTGATGGGGAAGAGGTAGGAAGGCATTCTCAGGTTTGGCAGAGTGTGGCCAGGGGTGTGGTGGTGGGCAGGCATATGCAGTATGGCAAGAGTTCAGGGTGGCAGTAGGCAGACAAGAGCGTCTGCAGAGAAGACGGCTGGTATCCTCGCTACTACCCCAGAACCCCACGACCCCAGGGATTTCCTGACTGGCAGCTTGGGTGACCGCAGGCGTAACCACGGCGCCTGGGGGCTCAAGTGGCTGGTGGTACCGGGTTCCTGCTCTGGGGTGTGGCAGCGCAGTGTGGTTGGCGGGCAGGTGGCCCTGGCCCAGTGCTGCCCAGCACCCATGCCTCCCAAGCCTTGTGGGGGGGAGTCCCATCCCCTTGGACAAACCCCACCAAGCCAGGGTGCCATGGAGGGAATGAAGCCATGTGCAGAGATAGCTCAAAGATAACACCTGAGGTCACTCTCAACCTTGAGGGGGCCCTGGCCCCTCTGAGATGCTGAGGGAGGCTGGGATGGCATCCTTTCTTAAAACAAACCAGGATGCCCCTGCAGATGTGTGGCGCCAGTATGTCAGTGTCCTGGGACACCCACCAGAGACCAGCTGCAATTAAGCTTCCTTCTACTCTGAGCTGAGATTTGAAGCCTTTCCGGGGACCCATCGAGTTCCCCCGCTGGGCCTCAGGGACTGTGCCCAGACTACTTGCAGGGCAAAATCGCAGGTGGAACAGCACCTCTGACAGACAAGGTGCCACAGCTGAGGCTGGTGTACATGGGACACAGCCTTGAAGAGTGAACCTGCTGGGCTTGTTCCCAGGGCCAGAGGAGGGGCAGTTTCAC
Organism: Loxodonta africana; assembly: GCF_030014295.1. Classification (NCBI taxonomy): domain Eukaryota; kingdom Metazoa; phylum Chordata; class Mammalia; order Proboscidea; family Elephantidae; genus Loxodonta; species Loxodonta africana. The sequence goes on from NC_087363.1 coordinate 35,104,197, forward strand.
AGACGAAGAAAGTAGGTCCCAGAGGAAGAGGCAAACCTGAAGTCTCTTAGCAAGTTGGGGTGAGCAGGTTCTGAACTCTACCAGCTGCCTCCCTTACCCGGCCCCCTCCTAAAGAGCACCACCAGCTCCTACCACAAATCTACTGCCATGTGGGCCTCCTGTAGTACTGCCTTCTGGTCTGGCCTCCTTTGTTCTGCACCCTTTCCCCGCTGGGCTTCCCTTTCAGGCGATGAGCATTGGGAGCCAGGGCCTGGCCCAGGAGTCCAGCACTTGAGTGCCCCTCCCTGATTGTTCTGGAGAATGGTCCTCCCAGGCAGGAGGCCATGTGAGGAGTACATGGTCAGGGCTGGCCCCTATCAGCCTTTCTATCTATCCACTGTGGAGAGAGAGGGCGAGCACCCCTTATATCTATGGGCTGTGTGGTAGGTATATTGATGGCCCCCAAAGATGTCCGGGTTCTGACTCCCAAAACCTGTGAATATGAACCTTACATGACGTACTCTTCAAAGGTGATTAAGTTAAGTACCTTGAGATGGGGAGATTATCTTGAATCATCTGGGTGGGCCCAATATAACCACAGGGTCCTTATAAGACAGTGGCAAGAGGGTCATAGAAAGAGAGATTAGAAGATGTTACCCTGCTGACTTTGAAGATGGAGGAAGGGGCTATGAACCAAGGAATGCAGGTGACCCCAGAAGAAGGAAAAAGCAAAGAAACATATTCTACCCTAGAGCCTCCAGAAGGAATGCAACCTTATCAACGCCTTGAGTTCAGCCCATTGAGATTCATTTCAGACTACTGACCTCCAGAACTGTAAGAGAGTAAATTTTTGTTGTTTTAAGCCACTAAGTTTGTGCTAATTTCTTACAGTGTGTATTAGAGTTCTCTAGAGAAGCAGAACAAATTATTTTAATTATAGACAGATAGATGATATATATATATATATATATTTTTTTTTTTTTTTTGAGAGAGAGAGAGGGAGAAAAACAAAGAGACTGGTTTATTTTAAGGAATTGGCTCATGTGATTGTAGGGGAGCTGGCAAGTCCAAAATCTTTAGGTCAAGGAATGAGAAGAGTGAAGGAGCTCTGGAAAAATGTCTGTTTGTAGTCTGGAGGCAGAGTACACCATGGGGAAAACTCCCTTTTTGCTCTTAAGGCCTTCAACTGATTGGATGAGGTCTACCCACATTATGGAGGGTAGTCTGCTTTATTTAAGGCCAACTGATTTAATTACACGTAATTGACCAAACAGCTGGGCAGCATAGCCTAGCCAAGTTGACACATGAAGTTAACCGTCACAGTCCATCCCTTGTCAACTTGGCACGCATACATATCTCGTTAAACCATACATAATTTTCTAATAAAGACAGTAAAAAAGTCCTCTTGTTGTTGTGTGCTGTCAAGTCAATTCTGACTTACAGCAACCCCATAGGACAGGGTAGAACTGCCCCACAGGGTTTCCTAGGCTGTCATTTTTACTGGAGAAAATCGCCAGGTCTTTTCTCCTGCAGAGCTACTGGGTGAATTCAAACCACTAACATTTTGATTAGCAGCCAAACACTTAACCATTGTGCCACAAGGGCCCTCTTAAAAAAGTTCTACTTCTGCCTAACATGATCCAACCATCCTGCATACAACAAAAATTCACTAACCCTTTTTCCAGAGAGGATGCAAAGTTAATCTATCTTATGTTTTATAACTAATAGGATAAAGGAGGGAAGACAACAAAAATATTTTATGTATAGTATATATATTTGTATATATATAATATGTATATACATACATACATACGTACAGGAGCCCTGGTGACGTGGTGGTTAAGTGTTTGGCTCCTATTCAAAAGGTCGGTGGTTTGAATTCACCCAGTAGCTCTGCAGAAAGATGTGGCAGTCTGCTTCTGTAAAGATTACAGCATTAGAAACCCTATGGGGCAGCTCTACTCTGTCCTATATGGTCACTATGAGTCGGAATTGGCTTGATGGCAGTGGGTTTTTTTGGGTTTATACACACACACACACACACACACACACACATTTATAACAAAACAAGGAAGAAATATTTATGACAATTATAGTCCTTGTTTCTACAATTGGTCACATGGTCATAGCTGGTATTTATAACTACCTTCTTTCACAACCTATTCCGTTTTCTCTTTGCCCTCAGAAAGCACCTAAGCTGGTCATGGTTCTTTGCCTGCTGGGGTCACTCAAACCTTCATTCCTGAAGTGTCTGGGCCATTAGTAGTCATGTTAGAACTGGGTTGCTATAGTTTTCCATTGACTTTAATCACAGGGCATGGTAGTACTAAGATACCCTGAGGGATCTCCTGTATTCCAGACATATTCTTCTTTACCTCATTGTGTAACAATAGCCTAATTTCCCCTTGGTAATCAGGATCAATCACACCAGCCAGTACAGTAATTTCCTTCTTCGCCTGTTGATCCAGAGGCACGAGGAGCCCAAAGTGGCTGAGTGGCATTCTTAACTTCCAGTTCAACGGAATCAGTGTTGTGTCTCCTGGCAGAAGCAAACCTCCCTTTGGAATGAAGACTTCTAGACCAACAGAGCATAGAGTTGCAGGGACAGGAAGCAAAAATTTTTCCAGTGGGTCGCTAGTGGGAATAGTGAGTGGTGCCACTCCCATTTCCACTCCCTGATTCTTGGATCCATGAATCCTGGCTATGGGAGAAACAGCACCAAATATTGGTTGCTGATTTAGAGCATATACAGCCTCCTGGAGAACATTGTCCTGGCTCTGCAAGGTATTGCCACCTAGCTGGTATTGTAATTGAGTTTTCAAAAGGCCATTCCATCATTCTGTCAAGCCAGCTGCTTCAAAATGATGGGGACATGACAAGATCATGAGCTTCTCTTTTTAAAACGTACTTTAGATGAAGGTTTACAGAACAAACTAGTTTCTCATTACTCAGTACACATATTGTTTTATGACATTGGTTAACAACCCCATGACATGTCAACACTCTCCCTTCTCTACCTTGGGTTCCCTATTATCAGCTTTCCTGTCCCCTCCTGCCTTTTAGTCCTTGCCCCTGGGCTGGTGTGCCCCTTTAGTCTTGTTTTATTTTATGGGCTTGTCTAATTTTTGGCTGAAAAGTGAACCTCTGGAGTGAATTCATTACTGAGCTAAAATGGTATCTGGGGCCATACTCTTGGGGCTTCCTCAGTCTCTGTCAGGCCAGAGTCTGGTCTTTTTTTTTTTCCCTCTATTTTTTATTGTGCTTTAAATGAAAGTATACAGTTCAAGTTAGTTTCTCATACAAAAATTTATACACATGTTATTATGTGACCCTAGTTGTTCTCCCTATAATGTGACAGCACACTCCTCCTTTCCACCCACGATTTCCCGTGTCCATTCAACCAGCTCCTGTTCCTTTGTGGCTTCTCATCTCGCCTCCAGACAGGAGTTGCCCATTCAGTCTCATGTATCTACTTGAGCTAAGAAGCACTCTCTTCACGAGCATCATTTTATGTCTTATAGTCCAGTCTAGTCTTTGTCTGAAGTGTTGGCTTCAGGAATGGTTTCAGTTCTGGGCTAAGAGAGAGTCTGGGGGCCATGTCTTCTGGGATCCCTCCAGTTTCAGTCAGACCATTAAGTCTAGTCTTTTTACTGGAATTTAAATTCTGCACCCCACTTTTCTCCTGCTCTGCCAGGGACTCTCTGTTTTGTTCCCTGTCAGGGCAGTCATTGGTGGTAGCTGGGTACCATCTATTTCTTCTGATCTCAGGCTGATGGAGTCTCTGGTTAATGTAGCCCTTTCTGTCTCTTGGGCTCGTATTTTCCTTGTGTCTTTGATGTTCTTCATTCTCCTTTGCTCTGGGTGGGTTGGGACCAACCAATGCATCTTAGATGGCTGCTTGCTAGCTTTTAAGGCCCTAGACACCACTTACCAAAGTGGGATGCAGAACATTTTAGTCTGGTCTTTTTTTGTGAGTTGGGATTTTGTCCTACATTTTTCTCCAGCTCTGTCCAGGACCCACTATCTTGATCCCTGCCAGAGCAGTCAGTAGTGGTAGCTGAGCACCATCTAGTTGTACTGGACTCAGTCTGGTGGAGGCTGTGGTAGATGTGGTTCATTAGTCCTTTGGACTAATCTTTCCCTTGTACCTTTAGTGTTCTTCATTCTCCCTTGCTCTCGAAGAGGTGAGACAAGTGGAGCATCCTAGATGGCTGCTCACAGGCTTTTAAGACCCCAGATGCTACTCACCAATGTAGAATGTAGAACATTTTCTTCATAAGCTATGTTATGCCAATTGAGCTAGATGTTCTCTCAGACCATGAAGACCATGAGTTTCTTGATCAAAGGCAATGTTGTATAGAATACCAACGTGGTGCATAAGGAATTCTGTAAGTCCATGGATGGTAATTGCTGGGTTTGTTTCCCATCCTCTGGCATTCAGATATCACACCACTGTCATTCTCCACAATCCATATGTTTTCTGCACAGGCCAAATAGGCAACTTAAACAGGTTGTGGTAGGAATCACTGCCCCTTCATCCTTCAAGTCCTTGATGGTGGCACTAATCTCTACAGTCCCTCAAGGAATGAAGTATTGCTTTTAGTTTACCATTTTCCTAGGTAGAGACATGTCATGGATTGAATTATGTCCCCCAAAAATGTGTGTATCTATTCGACTGGTCCGTGATTCCTGGTATTGTGTGATTTTCCTATTTGTTGTTAATTCTGCCTCCATAATGTTAATGAGGGAGGATGGGTGGCAGTTGTGTTAATGAGGCAGGACTCAACCTACAAAATTGGATTGTGTCCTGAGATATAGAAGAGAGCAAAGAGACGGGGGACCTCATACCACCAAGAAAGCAGTATCAGGAGCAGAGCATATCCTCTGACCTGGGGTCCCTGTGCAGAGAAGCTCCTAGTCTCGGGGAAGATTGATGAGAAGGCCGACAAACAGAGAAAGTCTTCCCCTGGAGCTGACGCCCTGAGTTTGGACTTCTAGCATACTAGTTTTTTTTTTTTTCTTGTAGAGCCACTTACTTGTGGTATTTCTGTTGCAGTAACACTAGATGACTAAGACAAGATAGCTCTAGTGGTTTCCACTTGGTCTTTTCTACCATAATAACCCTCACTCCAAGTATCAGAGAACAAATGTGGGGATTCTGCCAGTTGCTGGGTATGCTTATTCCAATTACGCATTCTGGAATTAGGGAAATCACAATAGGATAGGTTTGAAGATCCACTGGACCCACTGTGAGATACACATGAGTTAAGATTCCAAAGATAACCTGACCTCCATATGCCCCTACTGTGATTGGTGGACAGCAGTTATGCTTTGGGTCTCCAGGGATTATTGTCAGTTCACTAGTAATACCTGAAATGTCTGGTTATTTCTCTGTCCCCCAGTGAACAGTCACAATGGTAAAGGCCATAGATCCTTTTAGGGAAGTCTGGGAGAAAGATTAACAGCATAAGTTTTTGGCAGTATAGTGTGGTCCCTCTTTGTTATGAATTGAATTGTGTCCCCCCAAAATATGTGTAAACTTGGCTAAGCCATGCTTTCCAGTATTGCGTGGTTGTCCATCATTTTGTGATCTGATGTGATTATCATATGTGTTATAAATCCTGACTTCTGTGATGTTAATGAGGCGGAACTCAATTTACAAGATTAGGTTGCATCTCAAGTCAATCTCTTTTGAGATCTAAAAGAGAGACTTGACCAGAGAAGAGAGGGAACTCCTACCACCAAGAATGAAGAAGGAACAAAGCACATCCTTTGGACCTGGGGTCTCTTGCTGAGAAACTCCCAGACCAGAGAAAGATTAATGACAAGGACCTTCCCCTAGAGCTGATAGAGAGAAAAAGGCTTGAATTCAGGCTTCTAGCCTCATAAGCTGTGAAAGAATAAATTTCTCTTTGTTAAAGGCATCCACACGTGATATTTCTGTTATAGAAGCACTAGATAACTAAGACCCTCTTCAAGGGAACATGGCTTCTCCTGAATTTAAGGGGTTGTGAGGCTGTTAACTGGCTCAAGTCTGGGAATTGATTGAGGGACTATGACTCTCTGTTTTGGTGATCCAAGTTAGACTTCTGTTCACTTGACCTAAAACTCTTCCACTTACACAGATAAAGTAAATATTTAGAAGACTTCCCATCTATTTCACTCCTAGGGATACCACTACCAATTAGTCAAGGTCATACGTCTATGTGAATGAGATCGTTTTGATTACTGCTTTGACTCAGCTCTCCATTATGGTAAGCACACCCACCAATGCTAGTTAAGTGTTACCACTTGGCCCCTGCCACCTCAGGATTCAATCACTTCCATTGCACTTAGGTTTTCCAATTCTGTGGTGGCAGTTCCCTCTGTAATATCTGACCTACATAGAAGAGGAATCACAGCACTTTTCAAGGATGCTGTAGCTCCCCTCACAAATTTATTCCTCACGGTTGTAGTGAATGGTGTGACCTCTGAGCACTCTCTGGTGCGTGGGTGGTTCTGACGTGATAAATCCACTCTAACATGCCAATTTCCCCAAACCTTTGAATACCTTCTTCTACAGTATACCAAGGCAGTTCTGGTGTTTCTACTTCATTTAGTGTAGGCCACTTTTGGTCCATGTATCAGCCAAGCAAGTAAACTAACAGTTAGATCCCTTTCTTATACCTGGAGCAGAATCTCTGCTTAGTGGGCCCATTTCAATAAATTTGGACTGGTTCAACTTCATTTTCCTTCCACTCTTACCCCACACCCTTAACATTCATTCCCAAATGTAATCCCTGGATTTCTGTCTGTACAAATTAGACAAATCGAGAAGTACTTTGAGCATAGCACACTTCCTCATGGGTTATGCTTTGTACCTCACCTTTTAGGGCCTGCTGGGGCTTGAGTCTAATTATAGGTCTGGAAGCAAAGACAGGTGGTAGGGATAGGTCCTGAGGACAATAAGCAGTGTCTTTCAAGGCACGAGCCTCAGGGGAGGCTATTACCGGCTCCTCAGGCAAAGCTGGATTAATCTCAGATGGGGTTGGAAGGGCTACTTCTACTGGCAAAGAAGACTCAGCAATGTCTCTAGTTCATCAGGATCTACGCATATGTCCCCATTCCAATTTTCAGGATCCCATTTCTCCCCAGTCAATGACCTCACTTTAACCTCCGACATCTTGTGAGGCTGGCTGGGAATTGAATTGGTGTTGTAATTCAGCCACTTGTAGGATGAGACTCTGGATTTGGTTTTCAGCAATCTCAGTCCTATGGTGACAGGACATAAGAGTTGCTTTCAGGGCACACATACTAACTTTCAGGTCATTTATGTGCTGCCCGAGCTGGGACTTTGAAGCCCTGAGCTCTCCCTTTTTTTTTTTCTCTACTTTTTCCAGTGAATGTAGGAGCAACCAGCCAATGTCATTATACCTGTCAGTTTGACAAAAATGTTCTAAGGTATCAAATTCACAATCACTCAGAACCTTGTCTCTCAGAAGTATTTGATTACAAGTGTCCAGTGGTGATATTTTGCATACCTCTATTGCCACATCATGTCATAAACTAATAGTGCCCTCTGTACTACTGAAAATAGAGGCAATAATGTCTTAAATCTAACCAGATTTGAAGCCAATTCCAGAAACCCAAAAACCAATTCAAAGAACTCATCCTTAAGATTCTGTGCTTCTAGAACCACTCTCAATACCAAAATTTCTTAGGATTTTCTAGAGAAACAGAACTAGTCTAGAGAGAGAAAGATTGAGATTTTAATGAATTGGTTCAAGTGATTGTAAGAGGCTGGCAACATCTGTAGGTCAGGCAAAAGGCTGGAGATTCTTAGTCTTGTGTCCCAAAATCTGTAGGTCAGGTGACAGGAAGGGCGAAGAGCGGAGTTCTGGCAAAATATTTGTTTATAGTCTGGAGGCAGAACACACCCTAAGGAAACTCCCTTTTTGCTCTCAAAGCCTTCAACTGACCGGATGAGGTCTACCCATATCATGGAAGGTAATCTACTTAACTAAGGCCAACTGTAACTACTTCATAACAGAGTATAACTACTTCATAAGAAAGTCTAGACTAGTGTTTGACCAAACAGCTGGGTACCATAGCCTAGCCAAGTTGACACATAAAATTACCCACCATACAGCAGCAATAGGAAAACTGCAGAGGTTCTTTCCCGGAGAAATTCTAAAGAACATGAAGGCTCTGAATTGCAAATAAGAAGACACTCTAGGAGAGAGACCCAGTATGAGCCCAAACTGGGAAAGGCATGAGAGATGGCCTGGAAGAGCAGCAGGAAGCACCCCAACAGAGGGCCCCCAAGCTCGTTCAAGACCTTGGATGCCAAAGAGAGAATGGGGGCACGAGTAGGGGGAGGCATTTGCTATGGGCCAAGCATTCCCAACGCCAGTGTGAGGGTACCATGTAGTGGGCAATAACCTCCATAAGATAAGGAAACTGAGGCTCAAAGGGGCGAGGGTCAGGAGGATGAAACTGGACCCCCATTCATCTGACTCCAAGCCCCTTCTCTTCTGCAGGACCTGCACATCTCGCCTGAGGCTGGAGGTCTCTACGTCCCACCCATCTACGGTCCCCTCACATGGATGTCCCTGCACTATCCCCTCCAGATCTGGCAGACTGAAATTGGAATTAAGGCTCCACTGGAAACCCTGGTGCCGTAGTGGTTAAGAGCCCTGCCTGCTAACCAAAAGGTTGGCAGTTCGATTCTACCAGGTGCTCCTTGGAAACTCCATGGGGCAGTTCTGCTCTGTCCTATGGGGTCGCTATGAGTCTTGGAATAGACTCGACAATAGTGGGTTTGGTTTGGTTTTTCATTTGGGTGTCTCCAGGAGAGAAGATAGGGGGCGCAACAATGAGGGTAGGGGGTGTCCAGCGGATGCAGGACTGGCCACATTCCACTCCTTTTTGTCTGCACAAGCTTGACCAGCTCTCCTCTCTCATATCGCCTCAGTTTCCTCCTGTGAGGCGGCTATGCACTCCTGCTGAAGGAAGGCTGCCACCCACGTATGTTATAGGGGGCAGAACACTATGTGTAGATGGACGCCCATTTTGGTTAAGAAGAAAAAACATATACATGAGTAGTAGTGTTTTCCAAAATAGTGGCTGGGATACTCAGCAGACTGCCACCGTTGAGGACCTAGGAAAGTGGGCTGGGGATGTGTACATGGGGTACTTTTGATTCTGTATTCTTCCATACATTTTGAATTTGTTACAACAAGCATGAGCTGCAAACATTCTTCAGGTTTGTTGTAAGGTTCCATACAGAAATGGCATATATGGAAAGGGCTATGGCTGTCTCTAAGCTTGCCCCTCCCTTCCAGCCTCCTGGTGAGATTAACCTTCCCTGCAGTCAGAAGCAGCCCCATCTTCTCCAGGTGAGATATGTTTGCCAACCCCAAGTCTAGAGGAAAGAGGGCAAAGCAAGTTCAAGTAATAAATGGAAGCCCAGTGAGCATGAAAAAGGAAGGCGGGGTGGTAAAGGAATCAGATGTGGGAACCTGTGGGTATTGGCAGGTATTGGGACTTCATCCTTTGAGTGCTGGGATTTTGTCCTGTGGGTCTTGGTAAGAGTTTTGGAGACTTCATCCTGAGGGCATAGCGGAAGTTTGAATTTGTACTGAGTCTAGGTGAGGATTTAAATTGTTTCCTGTGAGCCACTTTGGGGAATTTGAACTTTAGACTACAGACAACAGGCTACTAATTATGAATAACTCTAGAACAAATTAAAAATGGTCACTGCACCCTGTGAGAAACAAAGTGCCCTGGCTTTTTCTGAGGGCTGAGGGAGGAGTGACAAGATTACCCAGACAACCCCTGGGTAAGGCCCAGGGCAGGACAGATGGATGCTGGAGGCCCAGAGCCCAGGCAGGAGGCCTGGCAGTGATCAGACCAGGAGTCCACAGTGAGAGCTTCCTAGGCCATCTCTGGATGCTTTCATTGGACAGTGCCTGGAGGGATGCTTGCGGGGGGTAGGGGGGTGGGCATCTAGCAGACAGTGGATGTTCAGATCTGAGGAGTGACCTGGCCCCCAGGCTGTGGAATCAGAGGTGTAGGCCTAATTCACCTGGACTTTCCCAGCATTTTGGAGGCCCCAACCTGTGCTATTGTGAGCAGGGCATTGGGCCCCAGAGGTGAGAAGCACTCACCTCTGCTGCCTGAGTTCCCAACTGACCACCAGACAAGGCCAGGTGGATGGGAAGGGCAGTAACTGGGCTCATACAGGGCTCTGGCTGGGGAGGCATGGGGGCCACGGAAAGTCTAAAATCACTGAGTCAGTGCTTCACCACTGACTGGCGGGGAAGGTTCCTGGGAAAGGGATGGCTAGGCAAAGATGCATGGACCGGGGGGTGGACTGTGATTGGGCTTCAGGTATGAGAGGACCAGAGTCCCAAGAGCCTTGAAAATGCAGCTGAGGGCTGCCCTGGGCCTGGGCAACAGGGATGGTGAAGTAGAAGTCCCAACATTTTGCCTTGTCCAGCTTCATCTTCTAGCCCATAGTAGGTGATCAGTAAATATTCACTGGCTACATTAAAGTGGGGGTTCTATTTTCAGATTCTTGCCTGAGGCAGGGGGCAGAAAACTCTGTTTCTGCAAAGTGGGAACAATGACACCCCAGGGCAGGGCTGCTCTGAAGAGGTGATGACATTTGGTAGACAAAGCCTGCAGTAGGTATTCATGCAAGCCAGCCTGTCCACCCTACCCTCTATCAGCAAGATGAGATCACTGTGGACTTTGACAAGTTTTGATGATTTTTCTAAAAGGTAGACCAAGGGGGCTGGGAACTGTTTGGCAGAAGCTCACGTCCCAGGTCTGATCTCTGAGCTGGAGACCAGCTGGGGAGGTCTGAACACTCCCCACCAAGAGGGCAAGTGGGGAGGCCCTCAGCAGCCAGCCCCATCTGTGGGAGCGTAGCTGTGGGGGCCTCTGGCAGGGCCCACTGTGGTGGCCTGGCTCAGCAGGGCTCTGGGGGAGGCATGGGCTCTGTGGTCCACAGGGGCACCCTACCCAACCTCCAGGCCCTGCCCAGGGCGGTGCTCACTTGCCCCTCTCTGCTGAGGCTGCTCCGTTTCAGGCACCCTCCTGCTCTCTCCCCTCTACTCCCCTCTGTCTCATTCTGAGTCTCTTTAAGGTTGTCTCTGTCTGTGTCTCTGCCTCTCTCAGTTCTCTGGGTCTCTCTGTCTGCATCCCCCCCCACCCCGTCCCTCCCTGCTCTGCGTCTCTCGGTCCATCTTCCCCATACCCCACAGCCCCCTTGAGCCCACTCCGGTGCCCTTATCTGGGCCCGACCGGCACAATTGCTGGGAGCCCATCCCCATGACAACGGGGCAGATGGCGGCTGCGATTAGCAGCTCTCCCTCCCACCGAAGTTCAATCCGTCTTTGAAATTAAATCAGCTGCGATAACATCGACTGGCCCGGAGGGAGGGAGGGGGAGGGGGAGGGAGGGATAGAGGGAGGCTGCTGCGCCCCCACCCACCCCAACCCAGGCTGGGCTGGGGCGGTGAACAAGGGGGCAGAAGCACCTTCTGTTGTGGGGTGGGACCTTGGCCGGGTCTCCAGCCTTCTGAGCCTCAGTTTCCCCATCCGTGAAATGGGGGCAAATAGCCATACCTTTCTTGGGGTCAGCAGAAGCTTGGAGAGAGTAGGTAGGCAAGTGCCTAGTGGAGGCTGGCACTCGGCAGGCTAAGAATGCCCCCGTTCACACAGAGGCCTGCACCACTAGGGGAAACCTTGCTATGGGCAAAGCTGCCCGGCCAGGCCTCGGGGCTGAGGGGAGTCAGTCTGGCACTGGAGTAAATGAAGGCTACTCAGGGTATGCAGCAGGGAGGTCCCAGACCCAGGCTGACCACCTGCCCTGGGAGGTCCTAGTGCTGACTTGTGAAATGGCTCCAGAGTCATTGATCCTAAGGCTAGAGGGACAACCTTGGGAGTCATTGTATCCAACCCCACCCATGCCCCCCACCAAGGGAAGCCCCCACCCCCCGCAAAGGATCTGGTCCCTTCAGACAGCCAGGGGCCCTCGCAGGATGTGGAGAGCCAAGAGTGAGGGTGGGGGTGGATGGGGAGCATTCCACCCTGGCCAGGTCTGTGGCCTCCCCAAGATAGTGACATCTGAGCCACATCTGAACTGAGACCAAGGAATCTTAGGGGTTAGCTGGGTGGCGGTGGGGCTGAGGGGACAGAGTGGTCCAGGCCTGAAGGGCATGAGGGAGACAAGGGAGACGAGGGAGTGGGCTATGGGGCTGCTTGCTACTTGTCCCAGCAGAGGCACAGCCAGTGCAAAGGCCCTTAGACAGGAGCATGCCTGGTGTGCTTGCAGGTCAGCGAGGAGGCCAGTGGGGCTGGAACGGACAGTCAGTGGGAGGTCAAGGAGGACCAGATCATGTAGGGCCTTGTGACCACTGCGAGGACTTTGATTTCTACCCTGAGTGTCTCATAGAACTCTGAGGTTTTCACAGGACCCCTCTGGCTGCCAGGATGAAAATGGGCTGAAAGAGGAGGCAGGGAAAGGCTGGACCAGAGGGGCAACAGCAGGCTGCAGAGATACCTTCTGAAGGAGCAGCCCTCTCCTATGTCCCACCTCCCCACCTCCACCAAGGAGGTTTCAGGAAGTGGGGGCTCCAAGGATAAATTCAAAAGGCTATAAGGAGAAGGACGAGTGGCCCAGACAGGGGAAGAGCACACACAAAAACAGGGGTGCCTGGAAGAGCCTGGCATGGGCAGTGCACACAGGGCAGGCGAGATTTGTGGCCGACAGCGCAGCCTCCAAGGCGGCCAGTTTAAGGAGCTGGACTTGGTCTTGGGTTCGTGCCCCTGGTTGGGAGATCCATCTGTCTGAGCTTCAGTTTATCCACCTGTAAAATGGGGCTCAGGGTTGATGAAGGGATTCAGCAAGGTAGATGGTCCCATGCTGAGCCCTGAGGGGTGCCCCTCAGCTGCAGTTGTTGGTGGCCAGAGGAGGCTGGGTCTGGTGTTGGCAGAAGAAGGCACCAGGTTCAGGTGGAAGCTGGGGAAAGAGAGGGGCTGCAGAGAGAGGTGGGGAGCCCAGCCCCAGGCCCTTGGGTGTTCAGGAACCGGTGCCTTGCAAGCACCCCATCCCTGCTCAGACCTAGCCCCAGCCTCTGGACCCAGGACTGGGGGAGTGCTGGGCAGCCAGGCATAATTGGATTTGCCAAGCAGCTGTCAGTGCTAAGCAGGCCCACTCCAGGCAGCCGAGGTTGGCCAGTAATTGGTGAAATTAGCAGGTCGGTGGGGGCAGAGGTCAGGTGGTTAATGCTGTGGTGGGGGCTTTGATGAAGTTAGTCCCAGTGCAGGACTGGGACCTGTGCCCTCACGGGGCTCCCTTGCCCTTTGGGTAACGTGGTTAGGGGACCTCCAGCTGTTGGCCTGTCCCAGGGCTCCCTGAGGCGGGATCAAGGGGCAGAGCCCAGGCTGAGCCAGGCTGTCTACTGTTCTCTTAGCCAGGGCATGTACAGCACCAGAGGGACCTTGCCACCCTAGAGACCTTGTGGTGAGTCCCTGGACTTCCTGAAACAGGCCTGCCACAGGCTCAGCTTGGAGAAAACACCGAGGCCCACCTCTCTGCCTCTAGCTTTCACAATCAGTCCTCTTCCCAGCTTCATATCTGGAAACAGGGCTAAATTCTTCACATCCGTTTGTTTGACCAGGCCCCACCCTTTCTCAGAACCCATCCATGGCTCCCTATTGCCTTTAGGTTGAAATCGAGGCTGCTTGTCTGGCCTTCAAGGCCTCCCAGCCTCTTCTCCGGCCCTAAGCTCCAGAGGTTCTCCTCTGAGCATGCCCATGTTTCTTGCTGTGCCCTAGAACGATATGCTCTCACCTTCTTTCATTTCACTTCATATACCAGACACCCAGGCTCTGTGCTGGGAGCTGGGGATGCAGAGGTGAGCTGCATCGTGCCATTTGGTGCTCACAGCACCTTCTCTGGCCATGGCCCAGCTTCCTCTCTGGCTCTGCCCACCCTCCCCAGTCTAGGAACCAGAGACCCTGTCACTAGCCAGCCATCTTTCTGGTTCCCACTCCAGCCCCCAAGGAACAAGGAATTGCCAGCATGCAATTCCTTTACCACACACACTCACTCACACACACACACACTGCTGTCTTTGGCTGTTGCTGCAATTATCATTATCATTACTATTATTATGAAGGCAATTCCTCTGGAGTCAATATCCTGGATAAGATTCTGGCTCAGCCACTTGCCAGCTGTGCAACCAGTCATTCTCCGTGCCTCAGTTTCCTCTTGTGTAACATACCAAAAAACAAACCAAATCCATTGCCATCGAGTTGATTTCAACTCATAGCAACCCTATAGGACAGAGTAGAACTGCCCCATAGGGTTTCCAAGGAGCAGCGGTGGATTCAAACTGCCAACGTTTTGGTTAGGAGCTGTAGCTCTTAACCACTGTGCCACCAGGGCTCCTTGTGCAACATAGGATCAATGATCTCTGCCTGAGAGAGTTGTGGCATTGAATGGGACTGTGTATATCCACCTTACTAACCTCCTTGCTATTCCTCAAACAGGGCACGTTTGTTCCCACCTCAGGGTCTTTGCTCTTGCTGTTCCCTTTGCCTAGAATGCTTTTCCATCAGATAACCATATGGTTTGCATTCTCACTTCATTCAGATTTCTGATAAATGTCGTCTCCTCAAGAAGGCCCTCCTGGGCCATCCAACTTAAAACTCTGCCCATCCTCTGACCCAGCCTTCTCTACCTGCCCACCTGCCTTTATTTACTCCCTAGCGTTTGGTATGACTGATGACAGTATCCTGCACACCTGTTTGTCTGTCTCCTCCAACTGGAATGTTAGTTCAGCAAAGGTAGGAATCTGACTGTTTTGCCCACTGCTATATATTTTGTTTATATCCCCAGTACCTGGGATTGTACCTGGCACATAATACGTGCACAATAAACACTTCTTGAATTGCCTTGACTTAAAAGTACCTGGCATACCAGTAAGTTTGAAATTGTTCCAAAATAAAAATATACTTTAAAGTATAATTTTTAGAAGGCTGGCACTCAGTAATCCACAAGAAATCAGAAAACAGTTTCCCCTTCCCTTACTGAGCACTGGCACCCTTCCCAGGAAGGGGAGCTCGCTCCTCCTAGGGAAGTCTGCCTTGCTTTACTTGGAGAAGCTCTGGCTCCACAAGGCTGGGACCTGCCTCCCTGTGACACCATCTGCTTCCCGTGGGTCCCAGGCCTGACCCCTAAGCCTCAGCCCCTACTCCCCTGGCCTGGAGAGACTTGGGGACAGCAACTGGAGTCTCACAAGGCTAAGGTTCTCTAAGCTGAGTCTCCCCAGCTCCTCTGAGGAAGGGTCTCCAATCCTCTTCTCATCCTAGCCACCGCCTCTGAGCCCACTTTGGCCTGCCCCTGCCCCTCTCCCTGGGCAGCTCTGGACCTGAGCACAAAAATGGGGTGAAAAGTTCTGAGCAGAAGAATTCTCCCTTCTCTGAGAGCACAGGAGACTTACCAGGCACCTTCTCATTAACACCCTCTTGTCACGTAATGCCTGTGGCCCACCAAGACCTCCAGCTCCTTTCTCCACCCACTGCTGAGCCAGTCAGGTCTCCCCAGGCTGACTTAGCCTCTGATTCCCTCCTTCTCTTTAAAGCAGAACTATTACATTCATTCCAGTTTCAAGGTTTGAGCATCTTATTTCTAATTGAGGCAACTGCTTTTGGTCTGCTCCCTTCCAGCTGAGAGTATGTCTAAGCATGTGACTTGGGTCCCCTGTGCTTCCTTCAAAGGCTTGGAGCCAAGATGCTGGAGACAATGCTGAGAACAGAGCCCTGTGGTCCAGCTGTAAGACCTCCCCCAGGCTCACAGACAAGCAAACGTGCCCACACAAATACTCCCATGCAACAAGTGTTGACTGAGCACCTGCTACATCCAACCCCTGTACTAGGTGCTGAGGGTCAGCAATGAGCAGTGTTCTTGTACCCCAACCATCCTCCATTATCTGTGCTATACACACTACCAGATAGAAATGAACGCACAGCATTCATACTTGTGTGATCCTCAGGCCGCAGCGCACCCCCTACCCCGCCCACCCATATGGCCACTTGGGGTCATTTGAAAAATCACATACCAGGGCCCCAATCCCTGGACCACCTGCCCAGGCCCTCACCTTCGTTCACAGACTTGCCTGCCAGGTACAGAGTTGCCCCTTGGCACCACCCTGCTCCTCCTCTACCCCTGCCCCTGCCACAGCACGGACACTACTCGAAGATGCTTACCATCAGCTCTGCTGATGGCACCCCCCGTCAGAGCACCATGCCAGGAGCCACCCCTGGGCCACAGCCATGAGCATGGCAGAGGCAGGCAGAAGCCTCTACTCTAAGCTGCGTATCTGTGACCTGAGCAGGTGCGGCTTGTCTCCCACCTTCTGCTCTAGCACCGCTGCCTCCACACGTAGACTGCCTCAGCTTTGGCCTGCGGGGATGGCCACACATCCTGACATGCCCACATACACACAACCAGAAACATTCGCTCTTCCAACAGGCATGTACCCATCCCCTTCTGGGTGCCAGGCTTTGTTGTAGACTCTGGGGACATAGTGCAGAGGAAGCAGGATGGGCTCTGCCCTCTGGGACCTGCAGTAGTGGAAAAGCCAAGTATCGTTCAAATTGTCACCCAGATGAACACACGGAATGTGG
The DNA here is from genome assembly GCF_030014295.1 of Loxodonta africana. NCBI lineage: Eukaryota > Metazoa > Chordata > Mammalia > Proboscidea > Elephantidae > Loxodonta > Loxodonta africana. The sequence continues at coordinate 35,120,858 of NC_087363.1, forward strand.
TAAGAGCCATGAAGAGACAGTCAGGATTCTGTGAGAAAGCAGAGTGGTGCAGGTTGAGGCTAATCCAGAACACTGCTGTCCCAGAAGTCCTCCTTGAAAAAGTGACTTTTGGGCAAAGGGCTGAAGCACCAGGGAGAATGGCATGTGCAAAGGCCCTGAGGCTGCAAAGTACTCAGTGCAGTGGAAGAACAGAGGGGTAGTGACCATGGCTGGAGCTCAGAAATGAAGGGCAAGGGGAGGTAAAGCCAGAGGGTGGGCAGGGGTCAGGCTACCAGGTGAGGATGAGGCCTGAGATCTTTACGCTTAGAGCAGAGGGGGCCATTGAATGTGTAAACAAAGCAGGTAATGTAATGCCACTTGGGTTTTGCCAAGGTTCCCAGGTGAAGACTCAGTGTGTGTGGGGAGGGGGGGCGGGGGGAGTGAGAGTTGAAGCAAGGAGGCCTGTGAAGATCCACCGGAAGAGGACAGTGACCTGGAGGCACTTGGTTGAATCTAAGATGAACTGAGACAGGGTGAGGTCCTAGTATTTGTCAATCCACACAGTATGGAACGATAGAGATCAGCAACCACCTGCAGACCCTCCCCGGGATCTAGGGTGCAGTACCCACTGGTCCACCACCAACAACATGCCTTTGAGTGTCCACTCATGGTCCCAGCCAGCACCAAGCAGGTCTGCCATTGCCCACCACCCTCACATCCCACAAAATGGGTGGGTGTTTCCATGAACTCACTAGGCACATTTATTAACCATCAGCCTGTACTCATGGCCCTGTGGTGGCGGTGATGGGTGGCAGGTGGTGGGCGGCCTGCGCTCACTTGTTGTCCACCCGTTTGAGCTGCTCCTTGCCATTAATGGTCACTGACTTGAGCTGCCCATCCTCCTCAACTTCCACGCGCTCCTGCCCATTCTCCACGATGCGCTTGGTGGTGATCTTTCTCCCGTTGATCATCTCAGTGGATGACATCACTGACTTGAACCCTGAACTGCCTGAGCCGGAGCCCCCAAAGGAGGTAGATGAGAAGGTGGTGCGGCTGCCGCCCCCTCCACGGCCCAGCGTGTTATCGAAGGATGAGAAGGCCTCCATGAAGGCAGGGAACTCACCAAAGCCTGCTGAGAAGGCCCCACGCAGGCCACGGCCACGGCTATCACGGTCACTGTTGAATGGGTTGTCCCAGAAGTCAAAAGAGAAGGGGTCTAGGCCACCAAAAAATTCCCGGAAGATGTCCTCAGGGTTTCGGAAAGTGTAGCCAGTGTCAAATGGGCTGTTGTAGGGGGTGCTGGCCCCGCCACCCGCCCGCCAGCTGTCACAGCCCGCACGGTCATACAGGGAGCGCTTCTTGGAGTCAGATAGGACCTCATAGGCCTCAGACACCTGCTTGAACTTCTTCTCTGCCTCCTCTTTGTTGTCAGGGTTCTTGTCAGGGTGCCAGCGCAGGGCCAACTTACGGTAGGCCTTCTTGATGTCCTCTGGGGAGGCGCTGGACTTCACCCCCAGCACTTCATAGAAGTTGGCCATACCGAGGCGAAGTGAGGTGCTGCCGGAGCAGGACGAGAAGGTGAAACGGGCGCAGGGGCCCGGGTGGTAGGGATGGATGTGGTGGAGGCAGTAGATGGTGTGGGTCCCTGTGGCCAGGGCTCTTGCTGGAATCTGCTGGCTCCGGGCGCGGTTCTGCCCGGCAAGTTTACCCTTTCATAGTACCAGCTCTCAGGGACAGGTAAGGGCCTCTTCTGTGAGGGGTGGGGGGAGGGGAGGGCCACTGCCACTGTGGGGCCAGACCAGGGGCAGGCCCCCTTGAGAGCTGAGGCAGGGGCCTTTGTGACATCACCTCCTAGGTGTGGCAACCCCACCCCCAGTTCTGGATCGGGCAATGCCTGGCACATTGGTCTCTTCATGCAAGTGAGCCTGGGCTTTCTGGCAGCTCTGGAACATGGAGCTCAGGCTGTTAGCTGAGCCCCTCAAGAACCCAGGAGCAGAGGCAGTATCAGCCACCAGATCCAGGCCTAAGTGGGCAACTAAGGTCAGTAGCAGTGGTCAAGGGAGGCAGAGAGGGCATCCTAGGCTATGTTCACTTAGCCTGATGGCTGGATTGTTGGGACAGAGTAAGGGGGTTCAGGGGGGAGACCAGGAAGGTTTGGGGATGAAGACAGGAGTTTACTCTTCTTGTGCTCCATTATCTTTTCATATCTTCAAAGGTCAGCTCCAAAAGACAGAGAAAGAAGGTGAGTCAGGAATAGGAGGAAGAAATGGAATGTGTGGCTAATTGCCTCCATGAACAACTGCCTCCTTTGCCATGAGACCAGAAGAACTGAAAGGTGCCATCTACCATTACTAAACATTTTGATCAAAGATTCTATAGAAGAATCTTTGATCAAAAGGGAGAAAATGCAGAAGAGAATTTCAAATTCTCATGGAATCTAGGCTTTCTGGAGCCACGGAGGAAAGATGAACCCTTGAAACTATTGCCCTGAGATAATCTTTAAACCTTAAACCAAAAATATTCCCTGAAGTCTTCTTAAAACCGAACAATAAAACAAAAGAAACCAGACCCATTGCAACGGAGTTGATTCCAACTCATAGTGACCCTATAGGACAGAGTAGAACTGCCCCACAGAGTTTCCAAGGAGAGCCTAGTGGATTTGAACTGCCACTCTTTCGATTAGCAGCCATAGCGCTTAACCACTATGCCATCAGGGTTTCTAAAACCAAACAATAAGTTAGCTTAATTAGTGAGTAATGTCCACCTTGAGCATTGTGATCTTTTAAGCCTATCTATATGGGATCAAATTGACAACAGCAACTGGAAAGATTAGATAGAAAACTTAGGGGCAATGAGTTTATGTTAATAAGGGAGGGTTATGGATTGTATTTGCATCCCCCAAAAATGTGTATCCACTTGGCTAGGCCGTGATTCCCAGTATTGTATTGTTGTCTACCATTTTGTAATCTGATTTTCTTAGTGTTGTAAATCCTACCTCTATGATGTTAATGAGGGCAGGATTACAGGCAGTTATGTTAATGAGGCAGGACTCAATCTACAAGGTTGTTGTATCCTAAGTCAATCTCTTCTGAGATATAAAAGAGGGAATTGAGCAGAGGGGAGAGGGACCTCTTACCACCAAGAATGAAGAACCAGAAAAGGAGCACATCCTTTGGACCTGGGGTCCCTGTGCTGAGAAGCTCCTAGACCAGGGAAAGATTGATTACAAGGACTTTCTTCCAGAACAGACACAGAAAAAGCCTTCCCCTGGAGATGGCACCCTGAATTTGAACTCCTAGCCTCCTAGACTGTGAGAAAAAAACCTTCTGTTTCACAGAGTCATCCATTTGTGATATTTCTGTTGTAGTAGCACTAGATAACTAAGACAGGGAGGAACAGCTCAGAAAAGGAGAGAGAATGGTTGCACAACTTGAAGAATATAATCAATGTCATTGAATTGTACCAGTAGAAATCGTTGAATTGGTGCATGTTCTGCTGTGTATATTCTCAACAACAACAAAGATAAAATAAATTATTTAACAAAAAAAAAAGCTCAGCTCCACAAAGGCAGGGACCTTTATCAGTGTCTAGGATAATGCCTGGCATTCAGTGGCAATCAATAAGCATTGGTTGAATGAAAATGAGGCTCAGAATGTGCTCAAGGTCGCACAGCAAGTCAGTGAATGAGAGCAGATTCAAACTCAGGGCTGTCTGAGATTGTGGTGGGCAGAAATTAAAAGATGCATTCCACTTAAATCTGGCAAGAAAAACATGGACTGACAATAAATACAGATTAGGAGTTCCTGAATAGCACAGATGGTTAAATTCTTGACTACTAGCCAAAAGGTAGACAGTTCAAACCTACCCAGAGGCTCCTCAGAAGAAGGCCTTATGATCTGCTCCTGAAAGGCCACAGCCTTGAAAACTCTATGGAGCAGACAGGGCTACTCTGCGCACATGGGGTCTCCATGAGTTGGAATCGACTCAGCAGCAACTAACAACAATGAGTATAAATGGATGGAATGGTAGCCCCCCCAAAATATATGTCCACATTCTAATCCCAGGAACCCTGTGAACGTGGCTTTATTTGTAGAAAGGGTCTTTGCAGATGTAATTAAGTTAAAGATCTGAAGATGAGATCATCCTGGATTATCTGGATGGACCATAAATCCAATGACAAATGCCCTTATAGGAGACACACAGAGGAGAGACACGCAAAGAGGAGAGAAAGCCCTGTGAAGATGGAGACAGAGGTTGGAGTGCTGCAGCCACAAGGAAAGCCGACAACTACCAGAAGCTGGAAGAGACAAGGGGAGATTCTCCCTCAGAACCTCCAGGAGATGTGCAGCCCTGCTGACACCTTGATTGCAGACGCCAAAATTGTGAGAGAATGAAATTCTGTTGTTTTAAGCCACGCAGTTTGTGATAAATTGTTACAGAAGCCCTAGGAAACCAATTCAGTAAGAGAGGTAACCAAACGTACCCATGTATTTATATTTCTTTAATTCTTGTTCTAGTATGTTGGATCATATTAGAAATAGCAATTAACAATACTTATTAACATTCATTCCTAACTTCACTTTCGCCTCCCTCCAATTAAGATAGAAAACATGCTAAACTACCTACTAATCATGCCAATGGAAAACCTGTTTGGATCACAAAGTCTTAACTAAGATAGCATTCTCCTTCCGATTTCTTTCCCTCTTTCCTCCCTCCCTTCTCTTTTTTCTCTTCTCTTTTCTAGTCTTTCTTTATTCCTTTCTATTTTTCTTTCTCTCTCTTCTCTTTGAATATTCGTTGGTGCTAGGCTCCAGGCACACAGCAGGTGACAGCATGTTCTACCAATCCCAAATGCCAGGAGGGATGAAAGCAGAATTTGGCGAAACTTTGCAAACCCAATCTAGAGTGATAAATGCTGTCATCTCCATGCACCTTACAAGAGCGCTACTTGCACTCTGCTCCCCACACCCACCCACCCACACATGCTGATACATGTCACTCAGCAGAGGAAACGAATAGCAGAATAAGTAACTACACTGGGTACCATTACTAGTATCTCTGCTACTATATTTCTGTTACTCTAATTAGAACCCATTTTCCTTGACAGGCTTGCCCATATGAGCTAGAGAAAGATGCCCATCCTACAAAATTCTCAGTGACATTGGTGGTAAGGGTTATTGATTATGGTGATGGCGGTGAGAGTGACAATGTGGTGGAGTAGTGGTTAGGAAAAGGCATTAAAATAGCAGAGGTGATTGTGGTGGTAGTATTGGTGTGAGGGTACAGGTAATGGTTGGAGAGTGATTGTGGTGGTGACAGTGGGTGTGGTCACGGTGAAAGTGGTACTGGTGGAGGTGTCAGTAATGATGATACTCATGGAAGTGATGGTGGTACTGGTGGTGAGGATGGTGGTGAGGTGGTGATGTTGGAGTGGTGACAGTAATAATGCTTGTGATGGAGACAGTAATTTACGGTGGTAGTTATGGGAACAGTGGAGGTGGTAGTAATAGCGATACTGGTGGTGGTAGAGGTGGTGGTATTGATAGTGCTAGCGAGATGTGTTGGAAAGGTGACAGAAAAGCATACTGGTGGAGTTATTGGTGTGGTTGTTGGTAGTGATGGTGGTAGTAGACATGGTGATGTTGGTGATGGTGATGATGAAGGTGGTGGAGGTGGAAGAAGTTGCGTATTATTCAGCTTTGCTACAGTAACAAACATTTCTTACCCACTTACCAGAACCTGTGGGTCAGCTTCTGGGGTTTTGCTTCACATGTCTTCTCCCTCTGGAACCCAGGCTAAAGGGGAAACTTTAGTCTTAACTACATCATTCTCATGGCAGAAGGTGCAAATAAGAGAGCTGGTAGACACTCTCAATGCCTCTTAGAACTTCTGTTGGGATGTGTTGTACATCACTCTCTTGCTCATGTCACTCATCCAAGGCCAGTGTCAATGGGGTGGGGAATGATACTGCTTCAGGAAGAGTCTGCAATTCTTAAAGCAATAACTGTGGAGGTATCATATTCTTAGAGGGAAGAGGGAGTGAACATTGTAAACAACATTACAGTACATACAGATAATAACGGTGGGTGTGATGAAGATGGTAACAATGATGACAGTGGCAGAAACAATGATGGTACTGATGGTGGTAGTGATTATGGCAGAGATGGTGATGGTGGTGATGGTAATGGTGATACCAGTGGTGATGATAGAGTATGTCACAGAAATTGTGATACCAATGGAGCGTCAAGGTGATAGTGGTTGTCAAGAGGTAATAGTAGAGGTGTGCTGATGCTGAAATTGGCGGGAATGATATACCAGTGGAAGTGAAGATGTGCTGTAAAGACAGTGCTGACAGTGATGGTGATGATGATGGAGGTGTGGTGTTCTGGATTGTCTGTTCCTAACTCAGCATTACCATCACCCTCTTTTGTTATCTTCTCTGTAACACAGAGAAGTCTGGAAGATCTTCTAGAATCCCCTTTCTCATATTGTTTCATGTTAGAGTCTGCCAGGGCAGTAGTTTCTGGGCAATCTCTGATAACCCTCTGCTTCAGAGCTGCAGGCTGAGATATTCAATACGTGCTCCCCAGAATTTCATGATTCCCAGCAGCTTCCAGGCAAGCTCTTGAGATCCATTCATTTTCAAGCTGCAGACCAAGGTAGTCAGCGATGACTTGATTTCCTGAACTTTACTCCCCCAGATCATTCAGTGGTTGTATAAGCTTATTATATAAATGTCTTCATACTTGTTGCACAGTCAAAAAGTGGTAATGGTGATAGTGGTTCAGATGAAGCTGGGGGTAGTGTTGGAGATGGTCATGATGATAATGTGGATAGTGCAGGTGGTGCTGAAGGTAGTGTTAGAGGTAGAGGTAATGGTGATTCTGGTTGAAGCAGATATGGCAGTGGTGATGGTGATAAAGGAGATGGTAATGGCAATGATGACGAAGGTGGTGATATTGAAGTGGAGATGATAGAGGTAATGTTGATGACAGTGATGGTGATGTAGGTGGTGGTGGTGATAATGGTGGAGGTGATTTTGATGATGGTGGAGGTGGTGGTAATTGTGACATTGGCTGAGGTAGAGATAGTGGTGGTGATGGTGGTATCAATGACAGTGATGATAATGATGCAAGTAGTGGTGATGACAGTGATGTCAGAGATGGTCTTGGTGGAGGCAGCGGTAATGATGACAATGGTGATAATGATTGAGGTGGAGAAGGTGATGATAGTGATGGTGCTGATGCAAGTGGTGGTGATGATGGTAATTATGGTGGTAATGGTAGCGGTGACATGGTTCAGATGGAGAAGGTGGTGGTAACAGAGGTGATGTCAGAGGTAGAATGATGGTAGTAGTGATGGAGATGGGGTGGTGATAACAGTGGTGATGGTAATGGTGATACTGATTGAGGTAGAGTCATGGGGATAGTAATTGTTATGATAGTGATGATGGGGATGAAGGGGATAGCATTAGTGGTAATGGTGGTGGAGGTAGGGATGATGTGTGTTTATGGTGATGGTGATTGGGGTGATGTGATAACTGGTGAGGGTGTTGGTGAAAGCAACATGACTAAAGGTGAAGCCTGAGGTCCCCATGACAATGTAATCAGGGTAGTGGTGTGGATGGTTACAACAGTGTTCAAGGACAAGGGACCCAAGGTGATGAGATGCCCAAGAATCTTGTAGATGCTGTCCTGAGCCCAGATGCCCCTCTCTTCACCTCACTGGAGACTGCTGGGCCAGTGAGAGGCTGAGGGGCTCCATTGTCCTCTCAGGGAGGAACTTTCTTCTGGCCACTGCTGGTTCCAGGACACCTCAACAGGCTTCTGGCTCTGCTTCAACCGCAAGCACTGCGCTCAGCCTGAGGCCTCCATCATGGGGTGGGTCTATAGAAGGCAGCTGAGATGCAGACAGGGCTAAGTCCCCAAGTCTTTTCAAGGCTATGCTGGAGTACAGGAAGCAGACAATTCTAAGGACCCAGAGAACAGCAGGACTCATGTGGGTGGGCATGTCACATGGAGGCAGGGGCCAGCCTGTCAAAGGCACTCTGAAAATAGAGAGCCGCCCCAGGGAATGGAGTAAACTTCCCGTAAAGAAAAGTGTGGAACTTGGAACTGGACAGCCACTTGGTGGCAGCATGTAAAGGTCATTCCCCTTCTGCAAAGAGTTCATTCTGGTGTCCTTTGAGATCCTAAAGCCTAAAGAATTTAGGGAGAGCAGAAGAAACCCCCAAGATCCCTCCACAGGGCCTGTGTGGAGGAGCACAAATGAGTAGGTGTGAGCATTCGCTTCAGGCTGCCCACAATCTTGGCTTTCACTAGCTGTGATGCCACTTCGCCTCTCTGAGCCTCTCTGTCCTCATTTGCAGTGGGGTAGTAAAACCCTCCCTCTCTGGACTTCCTCCTCCCTGGGGAGTCAACCTAGCCTCCCTGTCCTCCTGGCTCTTTATTCCTGTGTCCCTGGTCTCAGGCCCACCCTAAAGCCAGTCCCCCGAACTGCAGCCTGGAATGAGAAAGAAGAACTTGGCTGACCCATGATAAAGGATGAGTCTGACCCAGTGCACAGGGAGGCCCAGAGAGGGCAGGGCACACCCAAGATGGCACAGCAGTCCCAGGAAGGCCTCCCCAGGGTAAGCTGATGGAGGCCGATCAGGCAGCCAATTGGTATTCTGAGCAACCAGAGGCCCCTCTCTGTCTCTGTAATTAATGGAGTGGCTTTTTAAAAGGATTCTAATCACTCCCGATCCTATCTGCTTATCACTAGCGTTCCTAATTAGATGATCCTGGCAGTCACTCGGCTAATTCCCTCCAGCCCCACGCAGCCCTGCCCAGCCTGGGGGCAGCCCACCCCCATCCGTGCAGTCCACCCCAGCCAGCCAGATGGGCAGTGTGGGGCCTTGACTCTCCTCAGGGCCCCTGGTTCTCTAACTGCATTACCTCCAGGATGGATGACAGCAATGGATGGATGGGCTGCTGGATGGACAGAGTGGCAGATGAGTGAAGGAACTGCATGACGGACAGCTACAAGGATGGATGGACAGACAGACACACCAAGAAGTAGATGACATAATGGTTAAGGCTTGGTCTGTCGAGTCAAATGAGCTGAGTTCAAATACCAACTCTGCCACTTATGAGCTATGTGTCCATGGGTAAGTCACACAACCTCTCTGTGCCTCAGTTTTCTCATCTCATCTGTAAAATAGGGGCAATAATAGTACCTACTTCATAGGGTTGCTGTGAGAACAACTTAGAACAGAGAAAGAGCAATCTACATAGGTTTGTTAGTATAATAATGGCAGTGTTGATAATGGGTAATTACAACCAACCAACCCACTGCCGTCGAGTTGATTTCAACTCATAGTGACCCTATAGGACAGAGTAGAACTGCCCCATAGGTTTCCAAGGAGTGCCTGGTGGATTCAAACTACCAATCTTTTGATTAGCAGCTGAACTCTTAAAAACTACCCCACCAGGGTTTCCTAGACAAATAAAAAGAAGCCCTGGTGGCACAATGATTAAGTGCTCACCTGCTAACTGAAAGGTTGGTGATTCGAACCCACCCAACAGTTCTGTGGGAGAAAAGACCTGGCGATATATTCCTGTAAAGACTACGGCCTAGAAAACCATATGGTATAGTTCTACTCTGTCCTTCAGGGTCACTATGAGTAGAAAGCGACTTGATGGCACACAAAAATAACAGACAGATGGATGGAAGGGCAGGCTGGCTAATGTGGGGCCAGGTGTTCAGATGAGTGGATGGAAGTAGTGGGGGTTGGGCAGGTCCATGGGAGAGTGATAGAGGGGTAGATGGACACACAAAGTGGTGGACTGATGGGGAGCTGGTCAGGTAATGGGTTACTGGATGGTGAGCATGCAGTGTCAGGCAGGAAGGCATGGGGAGTGGGCAGCAGCCTCTCTTCTCCTCCAGGCAGGACCATCTCAGCCCAGTTCCCAACACACCTGACACAACTTCTAGGAGGGCTTTCTGCCCAATCCTCCCAGCCAGAGGAGATGGACACCCACTGCATTCCCCATACCCTTTCCTCTGGATCCCAACCCAAGTAATACCTTTCCTGGTGGTGGTCCATGTGGTCTCTGAAGGGTTAGATCTAGCCTCAAGTGGGAGTTCACTGCTCAAGTGAAGGCGATCATTTGTGGGACCCTGTGAGTTCTAGCCTACTGGGAAGCCACCAACACCTCTAGTGCCCTAGCCCCCAGCCCACCCCTGCCTGGAGCCACCTTGAGCAGGACTGTGATCCTGGGATCCAACAGCTGCTACTAGGCTTCCAGGAGGGTTCATGTCTCCAGGGTCTCTCCACAAACCCATAAGCCTACGCAGTTTCTGAGGTGTAGGGTTTCCTGGGTCTTTCTGGAAAGAACATAGAACAAAGAAGCCTGAAGTATCTTTCAGGGTCAAGGCCCACATACATCTGCAGGCATCCATACTGGCAGGCACACATTCATCCATCCAACCATTCATCTACCCATTCACCATCCTTCCACTCACCCATAAATTTATCCCTGCATCCATCCATCTAAACATGTATACATACATCTCCTATCCATCCATCCATCCATCCATCCATCCATCCATCCATCCATCCATCCATCCATCCATCCATCCATCCATCCAACCATCAACTCAGCCATACATTTATCCCCTCATTCATCTACCCATCAACCCATTCATCCATCCATGCATACATACATCTCCCATCCATTCTACATGTTTCCTATCCACACCTGTGTTACGTACCATTCACTTTTCCAGGTGCTTTGGGTATATATGGCAGTGAGCACACCAGACATTCTAGTGTAAGAGATACAATCAACTGATAATGAATGAACATTTAATATAACTAATGTCAGGTAGTGATAAATGCCATAAAGAAAAGCAAAGCAGAATGAGGGGTTACAGAGTGATGGGGGCTTCTCTTTTAAGTAAGGTGGTCAGATAGTACACTCCACATCTGCACACACCTACACGCATATGCTCAGACACCCACATTGCCATGCCTATGTGCACACTTGTACACACATGTACACAGGCCCCCAAAAGGCCAGTAGCCTTGCCATGTCTGAGGAGTGGGACACCATGTCCCCAAAGTATGGGCCCCTGCCAGCCCCAGGTGGGAAGGACTGGCTGCCTCACATCTCTGGCCAGGGCTGAGGAAAAAGCTGTTCCTCTGTTCTCTGCCTCTACAGCTCTCCCCTCTCCCCGACCCCTACCCAGCCTCCCCACGACCCACACCCAAGCCTACTCACCTGAAGTTCAGTGTACCTCTGAGTCTCCTGAGTTATCTGGAGGAGGCCTGGGTGGCTTCTGGCAATTCACATTTCAGATCCACAAATCTTTTACTGCGCTGGTCTGGATATAGGGCTAGAAACAGGGCTTAATTCAGCTGTGTCAACCCCTTTCCCTGCTCCCCCATACCAGTGTCTTAGCTATCTAGTGCTCCTATAACAAGAATACCACAAGTGGGTGGCTTTAACAAACAGTTTTATTTTCTCACAGTTTGGGGGCTAGAAGTCTGAATTCAGGGAGCCAGCGCTAGGGGGAGGCTTTCTCTGTCGTCTCTGGAGGAGGGTCCTTGTCTCTTCCGAGCTTCTGCTCCTGGGCATTCTTTTGGCTTGGCGTCTCTCTCCCCCCATCTCTGCTAGCTCACTTTTCTGTTTAATCTCTTATCTCAAAAGTGATTGGTTCAAGACACACCCTGCACTAATCCTGCCTCATTAACATAACAAAGACAACCCATTTCCAAATGGGATTATAACCACAGGCATAACCCCAGAAAAACCCAGTGCTGTCGAGTGGATTCCAACTCATAGCAACCCAATAGGACAGAGTAGAACTGCCCCACAGAGTTTCCAAGGAGCGCTTGGCGGATTTGAACTGCCAACCTTTTGGTTAGCAGCTGTAGCACTTAACCACTACGCCACCAGGGTTTCCATCACAGGCATAGAGGTTAGAATTTACAACACATATTTTTCTCTTTTTTTGTGGCAATTTTTTTTTGTACTTTAGGTGAGGGTTTACAGAACAAAATATCTCCTCATTAAACAGTGCACATATTGTTTTATGATATTGGTTAACAACTCCACGACATGTCAACACTCTCCGTTCTCGACCTTGAATTCCCTAATATCAGCTTTCCTGTCCCCTCCTGCCTCCTAGTCCTTGTCCCTGGGCTGGTGTGCCCCTTTAATATTGTTTTGTGAACATAGCACATATTTTTTAGGAGCACAATTCAACCCGTAACATTCAACCTTTTGGCCCCCAAAATTTATGTCCTTATTACATGCAAATCACATTCACCCCAACACATCATTCCAAGCCCAAAATGTCATCTTCTGAATCATCTAAATCAAATATGGGTGGGACTTTAGGTATATTCCATCCTGGGCCAAAATTCATCTTCATTTATGAATCTATGAATTATTTGTTTCCAAAGTACATTGTACAAGGTACAATGGTGGATGAGACTCAAGATAGACATTTCCATTACAAATGGGAGAAATTAGAGGGAAAGAAGAGATGACAGGCACCAAGCAAGTCCAAAACCCAGCAGAACAATGTACAACAGCTCTCAAGTCTTGAAAATAATCCTCTATTCTTTGGGAAGGAAACCCTCGTGGCGTAGTGGTTAAGAGCTATGGCTGCTAACCAAAAGGTTGTCAGTTTGAATCTACCAGCTGCTCCTTGGAAACACTATGGGGTGGTTCTACCCTGTCCGATAGGGTCTCTACGAGTCAGAATCAATTCAACGGCGAAGGATGTGGTTTTGGTATTCTTTGGGACCACCTGGGCAAGGGCCCCAGCCTCCAAACTCCAGGTGTTAGCCATGGTCTCTGGATTCTGAGTGGAGGCCCCTTGTTCCTGGGCTTCAGCTCTGCCTTCCGGGCCCGTTGGGACTGTAACTCTGTTCCCTTGGCTTTAGGTGGCCCAATTCTCCTAGTCCATCTAAGTGTGACCCCACCCCCTCGGCCCCTGGCAGGCCGCATTCTTCCACCCCTTGGGCATGACAGCCCCACCACCTCAGCTTTGGGCAGGAGCCCCATCCCCACGGTAACCAAGAATGGTGGCCCCACACTCCCAAACTGAGTTGGTGATGTCTCTACCCTTTGAGACCCCAGAGGCCGTGGCCCACCCTTTGAGACCGAGGGAGCTCTCTCTGCTTCCCCTGCCCCTTCCAACAGTTCTGCTGGTCTGTGAGCTGCTCCACGGGTGGCCCTTTTCTTTTCTTGGAGGACAACAGATGTAACTCCTTTGGCCTGTTTCCTGCCTTAGATTCCAAGAGGCTGACAACTTTTTTTCCTTTTGTTCTTTTTCTGTTCCCTTCAGTCTAGGCTGATGGTTTTTCTGCTGTGGTAGTTGGTTAGATCCATCAGTCACAGGCTGAATCTCTTTAACAAAAGTTTGTGTAGGCATGTCCTAGGTGAAAATTCTAGGGCATGTATCCTTAGTTTCTACAACAGAATTTTCCAAATCTTTAAGTTTTGTTTTCATTTTGCACAGTTCATTTTTAAGTTCATATCTGGCCAGGGCTGAGGAGAAAGCTGTCCCTTTAAGATCTAGCTTAGGCAAAGAAGTTTCTTGAATACAACCGAATGCTTTGAAGCCAAGAGTAGCAGGAACGGGGGTCTGGGGACCATGGTTTCAGGGGACATCTAGGTCAATTGGCATAACAAAATGTATTAAGAAAATGTTCTGCATCCCACTTTGGAAAGTGGCGTCTGGGGTCTTAAACACTAGCGAGAGGCCGTCTAAGATGCATCAGTTGGTCTCAACCCACCTGGAGCAAAGGAGAATGAAGAGCACCAAAGGTAAATATGAGCCCAAGAGACAGAAAGGGCCACATAAACCAGAGACTGCATCAACCCGAGACCGGAAGAACTAGATGTGCCTGGCTACCACCAATGACTGCCCTGACAGGGAATACAACAGAATAACCCTAATGGAGCAGGAGAACAATGGGATGCATACCTTAAATTCTCATAAAAAGACCAGACTTAATGGTCTGACTGAGACTAGAGGGACCCTGGAGGTCATGGTCCCCAGGCCCTCTGTTAGCCCAAGACTGGAACCATTCCCAAAGCCGACTCTTCAGACAGGGTTTGGACTGGACTATAAGATAGAAAATGGTACCGGTGAGGAGTAAGCTTCTTGGCTCAAGTAGACACATGAGGCTACGTGGGCAGCTCCTGTCTGGAGGTGAAAAGGCAGATGGGCACAGGAGCTGGTTGAATGGACATGCCAAATACCGGGTGGAGAGGAGTGTGCTCTCTCATTAGGGGGAGAGCAGCTTGGGATACGTAGCAAGGTGTCTATAAGTTTTTGTATGGGAGACTGACTTGATTTGTAAGCTTTCACTTAAAATACATTAAAAAAGAAAAAGATCTTAGTTAGAAATCTCCTCAGCCAAATATCTAAGTTAATCACTTACAAGTTCTAACTTCCACCAAACATTTGAACATAATTCAGACAAATTCTTTGCCACTGTATAAAAAGCATCACCCTTCTTCCATTATCTAATCACGTGTTCGTCATTTTCTTTAAAACCTCACCAGAAGCACATTTAATATCCACATTTCTAACAACATTTTGTTACTGGTGCCATATGTATTCTCTAAGACAATAGAAACTTTATAGCTCTCCTCACTTCCTTCTGAGCCCTCACCAGAATTGCCTTTGACATCCATAACTCTACCAACAGTCTCTTCAAGTAATCTACTCTTTTACTATTAGGCTACTTAAAACTCTTCTAGCCTCTACCTATTACCCAACTCCAAAACCACTTCCACACTGTAGATATTTGTTAGAGTAGTACCCCACTCTCAGTACCAAATTCTGTCTTAGTTATTAGTGCTGCTATAACAGAAAGGAGCCCTGGTGGTGCAATGGTTAAGCACTTGGGTGCTAACTGAGGGGTCAACAATTCGAACCTACCTGCCACTCCATAGGGAAAAAGACCTGGCAATCTACTTCCATAAAGATTACAGCCCAGAAAACCCTATGAGTTAGTTCTACTCTGTCATATAAGGTCACTATGAGTCAGAATTGACAACATACAACAACAGCAGCTATAACAGAAATACCACAAGTGGGTGGCTTTAACAAACAGAAATTGGTTTTCTCACAAGGAAAGGCTTTTTCTCTGTCAGCACTGGAGGAAGGTCCTCGTCTCTTCTGAGCTTCTATTCCTAGGCAATCTTCATGTGGCTTGGCAATTCTCTTCCACCATCTTTGCTTTGCTCACTTTTTTGTTTAATTCCTCTTATCTCAAAAGAGATTGACTCAAAATAATCCTACATTAACCCTGCCTCATTAACATAACAAAGACAACTCATTCCCAAATGGGATTATAATCCCAGGCATAGTGGTTAGCATTTACAACACACATTTTAGGGGGATGCTACTGAATCTCTAACAACCAGGAACTCCCAATTCAGGATGATGGCGGAGGGAGGAGAGGCACACAAACATGAATGCAGCGGCAACATGCAGTTGAAGGACAGGTAACATCAGTCTAGGGCATCCAGTAAGGCTGGTCATAAAAGGTGGCACCTGGGCAGGGTTTTGAGGGATGCAGAGAAGTTTCCCAAAGAAGAAGGGAGGGATGAAGGTAGGTTCCAGCAAAGTCTGTTGGAAGGGGAAGGGACTGGCCTTTGGCCCTAGCCTCACACACATGAAGGGCCTTGAACTTAAGATATGATGTCCTTTCCAAATGAGGTAAGTCACTCAGTCACGGAGAGACATTTTGGGGTTGGAAGATATTCATTGTGTGGCTGTAAACATGGACCCGTTTTCAGGCCACACTGTCATGGGTACATTATAAGTTAATCTTTTTCTAAACCAGTGGTTCTAACAAATGGGCAATTCTCCCCCTCTGGGGAAATTTGGCAATGACAAGAGACATTTTTAATTATCATGACTGGAAGGGATGCTCCTGGCATCTAGTGGGTAGAGGCCAGGGATGCTGCTAAACATCCTACAATGTACAGAGACCCCCACAATGATTATCTGATCCCAAATGTCATTAGAGCCAAGTTTGAGAACCCCATTACAAATTCTCAAATTTCCATTTGATAAGCACAATTATGGAGCCTGTGCGGCATAGTGGTTAAGAGCTCGGCTGCTAACCAAACGGTCATCAGTTCGAATCCAACTGTTCCTTGGAAACCCTATGGGGCAGTTCTACTCTGTCCCATAGGGTCGCTATGAGTCAGAATCAACTAGACGACAGCAGGTATGGTACAGTAAGCACAATTATATTGCATTGTATTCTTGGTATGTCAAGGCATTAATTTTTTCGAGGAGAATATTTAAAATACACAGGTAACCTCTTTGTTTATTTTTTTCTTAATAAAACAGGAATCTTGAAACATTGAAAGTGGTTCCATGCAGAGGGAACATCATGTGCAAAGCCTCAGCACTGGGAGAGCCCACATCTGTCATCTGCTGTGCCTGGAACTGAAGATATGAAAGGCGGGAATTGAGGCTAAAGAGGGTTAGGGGCTGTATCACTAAGAGCTTTGATTGTGTCCTGGTATGGAAGGCCCTGGAGCAAATCTGAAGTAGGGGGAGGATGTGATTAGTTGTGTGTTCTAGAAAGATCCCTCAACAACAATGAGATTTAGTTTCATACCCACCCAAATGATAAAAGTTTAAAAGTCTGACATTACCAAGCATTAGCAAGGATGTGGAGCAACTGGAATTCCCATATCCAGCTGGGGGGAATGTAAATTGGAACAACCAGTTTGGCCTTATCTTGAATATGTGAATGTCCCTGACCCAGTAATTTCACTTCTAAATTTATGCCTCCAGAGAAACTCTCATGTCTTAGTTTGGGTTCTCTAAAAAAAAAAAAGAGAGAAATCATTGATATATACATAGAGAGAGAGAGAAAGAGATTTACTTCAATGGGTTAGTTCACACAATTACACAATTGTGGGGCTGGCAGGTCCAAAATCTTCAGGTTAGGCAGGAGGCCAGAGACTTCTGCAGACTTATGTCCTAAGAGCCATAGGTCAGGCAATGAGAAGACTGCAGGGTCAAAAGAGAGAGAGCTCTGCCAGAATACCCATTTATATTTGGAGGCAGACCACACCCCCAAGGAAACTTTCCTTTAATTGATTGGCTGGTCACATCAGATCATATCATGGAAGGTGATTACATTAAAAAAAATTTTTTTTTTCCTTAGCTTACCTTGTATTACATTATGGAACAGTAACCAGTCCAGTATCTGGCCAAGTCACTGAGAATCATAGCCTAGACAAGCTGTCACATAAAATTAACCATCACACCGCACATATGGGCACAGGGACAAGAATACTCATTGCTGCCCTATTTATGTTAGAAAACAGAGGAAAGAACTGAAGCGTTCATTCTAAGGAAAATGCATAAAAACATTGTGGGTTATTTACACAATGGAATACTATACTGCTGTGAGAAACGAACAAACTAAAACTTCATATTATCAGGGTGAATGAATATTACAAACATGACAGTGAACAAAAAAAGCAAGTCATAGAAAAATATCTACCATTATGGTACCATTTATATACAGCATAAAAACATACAGAATATGATGCATGACTTAGAGATTCATATATTTCTGGTCAAAGTGTAGCAACATGCATGATAATAATGAAGCCAAGATTCAGACCCTGGTTGCCTCTGGAGTGGGGGGAAGGAGGTAGTAGGACTGGAGGAATTCAATGTCATCTGGAATGTTTTCTTTCTTAAGCTAGATGGGAATGTGGAACAGACTTTAAAGGGCCTTGTTATCCCACCTCCTGGTGTTTATGCCCATGTATGTCCTTGGGTATGGGCAGGACCTGTAACTTGGTTATAACCAATGGATTATGGCAAAGCTGACAGATGTCACTCCAGCAATCACATTATGTAAGACTCCATCTTGCTGGCTGACTCTGTCTGGAGTCTCTACATTGTTGGCTTTGAAGGCGCAAGCCACCAAGAATCCTACAGCTGCAAGGAAATGGATTCTGCTGAGGACTTGAGGGGGCTTGGAAGCAGATCTATCACTAGTCTGATGAGAGCCTGTCCCCAGCTGACACCTTGATTGCAGCCTGCTGAGAGCCTGAGCAGAGTCCCCAGCTAAGCCATGCCTAGATTCAGGACCCACAGAAACTGTGAGATCATGAACCTCTGCAGTTTAAAGCTGCTGAGTTTGTGATAATTTGTTACACAACACAGAAAACAAATGCAAGAGGGTACCAAGTCGTTCGTTATATTATTAGCTATATTTTGGGATATTTGAAATACATTATTATTGAATTAAAGGAAAAGGTTCAGAAAGACCTTTCTGATGCTCTCACCTGTAGGAAGGTGAGGCTGATGGCAGGGTGAGCTGGAGGCTGGAGGCCAGGGAGGAGGCTGGGTGCAACAAAGCAGGAAAGAAGGGATGGAGCGGGGCAGGGAGATGGAGAAGCAGATGATGGTGGTGGTGGTGGTAGTGTGGTGTAAATGAGTGGGTGACTGAGTATGTGTGTGGGTAGAAGATTCCCTTCTGTCCCTAAATTCTGAAGAAAGGGAGAGACCCAGCCCAGCATCTCCATCAAAGCCTGGGAAAACTGGATCAGAGCGCTACCCTCCAGAGCAACACAGCTAAGCCTCATTTGGGGGTGAGGGAGGGAACAAGGGCAGCATTTTCCCAGGATCCCCTAGGGATCCTCCCCCGAGTGAGGACTGAGGGTGGGGCCTATGGGAGGGTCAGATGGGGGATGGGAAGAAGCAGCTGGGCAGGGCTGGCCAAGTCTCCTCTCCAGGGAAATGACCCCCTCCAACTCCAGCCTGCCTGCCAGTGGCAGAGACCTTTGTCTTGTCCCCCCCAGAGAGTGAGACCCACATTCCTGCCCTCACTGGTTCTCAGTTTTCCCACATTTACAGGAGGGTTGGTCCGTGGGGACCCTACCTGGGTTAGGGGTAGGATGGCGGAAGATGCTAAAAGCACCTTCTAAATGGCCAGGGGTGTCCCATTGGCACTCCTGTGGAGCCCCGACCATCTAGAAAGCTGTGGGAGAAATAACTGGAGGCACAGAAAAGGCAGGCAGTTTGTCCCAAAACATTCAGGTCTTCTAGGAGTGGAACGGGGCTTAGGGGCTCAGGCTGAGCCCCAGTGGGCTGCCTGGGATAAGTCTAGGATGGGGAGATGAAATGGCATTAGGAATGAGGACTCCTTGCTGGATGTGCTTTCCTAAGACTAAGGACTCTTTCTTTGCCTTCCTTATATTACCCTTACAACAACCCTACATTTATTGATGAGGAGCCAGGGTTCATAGAGGCAAAGCTACTTGCTCACAGGCTGCAGAGAGGATAGGCAGGTCTGTTTGCCCCATTGCCAGACTGTGGAAGGGAGCGGGGAGAACTCAAATAAGGCTTTCCCTAGGATCTTTGGGCTGGGTTTTAAAGGCTAAATAGAAGTTCTCTAGGTGGGTTTTTAGGCATACCTAAGGGGAAGGGCATCCTAGGGAGAGAGACCAGCTAGGAACAAAGCAGAGAAGAAGAAAAAAAAAAATGCAGATTTTTGTTAATGATTATTTTATTTTTTAAATTACAAAAGTAGTACATGAAAATCATAGTGCAATTTTAGAAAGTGAAAGGTATCCTCTCTCCCACCCCTAGCCTATCACATTTCCCAGAACTAATAGCTATTATTAACTTGGGTATGTATCTTCCTGGATTTTTTTCTTATATAGATATTTTTTAAACAAAACCAGGCCCTGTTTAGATATTGTTCTTCAACTTGCTTTTTTTTTTTTTTTCCACCTGTTCTACTGTTTCCATGGGATACATTTGGGAAGAGCTCACTGGGCAAGAGAGAGGGCCTGGAATTTGTTTTTTTTTTTTTTTTTAACATTGATTACATTCTTCATATTGCGGAACTGTTATCACTATCCTTTTCTGAGTTATTCTACCACCATTAATATAAACTCAGTGCCCCCCAAGGAAAAACTTCCTGCTCCCCTTGCCTCCTACCCTTGAAAGCCACTTTGTTTTCTATGTATTTGCTTATCTTACATAAGTGAGATCATACCCTATCTGTCCTTTTGTGACTGACTTATTTCACTTAAAATAATATTTTCCAGGCTCATTATGTTACAGCATGTATCAGGACTTTATTTCTCTTTATGGCTGAGTAGAGCCCTGATGGTGCAGTGGTTAAGCGCTCGGCTGTTAACCAAAAGGTCAGCAGTTTGAACCCACCAGCTGCTCCACAGGAGAAAGGCGTAGCAGTCTGCTTCTGTAAAGAGCATAGCTTTGGAAGCCCCTATGGGGCAGTTCTACTGTGTCCTTTAGGGTCTCTGTGAGTCAGAATTGACTCGATGGCAATGGGTTTTTTGTTTGTGCTGTTTTATGGCTGAGTACGGATATACTTGTATGGATATACTACATTTTGTTTATCCATTCATCTGTTCACGGACATTTTGGTTGCTTCCACCTTTTGGCTATTGAGAATAGTGCTGCAATGAACATCAATGCACAGGTTTCTGTTTTCCTTCCTGCTTTCATTTCTTGTGGATATATACTAGAAATTTTGGTGGACATTTCCACCAACGACAGGTAACACCTATCTATTTGCACACCCCTTGTCTATTTTTGGTAAGATGAGAGGTAGAAAGTAGTACCTCCTTTTTTAATGTACACGTAATGGATTGTTTCTGAGTTGAACACCTGTTGGAATGTTTACTGCTTGATACATTTCTGTTGGGAAGGACCTCATTGTGTATCCTTTGCCTGTTGTTTTTTTTTTTTTTTTCCTTCTCTTTTTGTTGTTGATTGAATTTTTAATTTTTGAGTTGTTGCAAATTTTGTGAAATTATCTCCCATTCTGACATAATTAGTTTAAAATATTCATTTTTATATATTAAAGTTATAAAGCCACATTGCAGAAGATTTGGAAAATGGAGAGGAGAAAGTGGAAAAATGTCACTTACCACACAGATGTCACCCTTTGTTAATATTTGGTGAAAATATTTTCACTTTGATGTTGTAATTACTGCTGTGTTGTGTTATACATTTCTATTCTGTGATTTGGTTTTAAGAGCATGACCTTCAGGAGGCATTTTAAAGGCTTTCTAGTGGATGCCCAGTAGTTCCCTCACCATCCACTTCAGTTGAGCATTTAGGTTGTATCCAGTCTCTCAGATTTATAAGTAATGATGTCCTGAACATCTCTGTATCCAGAGCTTCTTGTAAAAGGTGCTTGGATAATTACATGGCATCCAAGTCTTAAAATTGGAATTATTGTCTCAAAAGCATTACCCTCAAGTTATCCTGCCGCTTCCTGCCTGCTGCAGAAGCTTTTACATGTTCTGCGCTTGTTCAGCAACTTTTCAGTTTCTCCTGTTTGATTCCTGAAAAGGCTAAACTCACCCTTTGAGGTTTGCAGCCCCCTTCTGCCAATTTATCTGTGGGGGAACCACCCTGGGCAACCCAGCTGGGTAGGCTGCAATGGCTGATTTCAAGACTAACTGTTTAATAAATCCCAAATGCATAATAGGATACGCATGGAGTTGTCAGGACTCAAACTCAGTGTCCCCAAGAGCCAGGAAGGCATGGGAATGAAGGGAACAGGTGGAGATGAGAGATGCAGAAATGGCCATGGCAGATGCCCAATCCCCTCAGGGCCAGACCTTCTGATTTTTTTCAAAAGAAGCCAAAAACTCACCTATTTTCAGTGAGCCTCCTAATTTACAATTGTTTGCAACCCTTTCACTTCTTTGTAAAACACGGTGCAGCCCAAACAAAACTTGTCAGACAAAAGTTGTCTGCTGACTGGATAGTGCCCTGGGCTGCTGATTTTAGACCTCTGGGCAGGTGTTCACCTGGGAGATGCTAACTAGTTAGTTGTTGCAACACCACTTGAGTGAATAACCCTCCACCCCGGCATTGACTCGGGATACCGCCTTTATCATCCATTATCTTGTAAATAATAGGGTGGCTTTTCAGGCTTACCTGAGTGAGTCTGCGCCATTGATCTGTTTATTCTTACAGCAGAGCCTCAGGTTTGAAGGATTGCGAGTCTCATTTAATATCGGAAAGTGCTACATGCACACATGTGTACACACGCTGCTTTCTTTTCCTCAATCTTTTGACTTGTTCTGCTGGTCTTTCTTGTTAGGTTTTCTGGCTTGGAATTTTTATCATTTTGCCTAATTCCTTAAAAAAAAAAAAAAGAAGAGGGTGTGGAATTTTGATTGACTTGTACTTATAAACTAATTTGGGGTCAGCCCACTTAATTTGGAGGACAGGCCCCTGTTGTTTGTCTTCTGTCCTGCCTCTGGGTGAGTTTGTCCTGGGTGAGGGCAGGTGGCAGGCATTCCTCCAGGACCTGACTCCCACCTCCACCCACCCCCACCCCCACCCCCACCTTGGCGTCGTCCGTTTGTGTGGCCCTGGGAAGCGGGAAGGGACTTTGGAAGACAGAGCTGATCTCTAAGAATCGCTGTGGTGCGACCTTGTGCAAGTGACAAAGTGACAAAGGGGATTTGGTTTCTTCCCATGGAAAATGGGAATAACAACGTGAAGCCTGGAAGTGTTAGGGCAGGAGGAAAGGTGGAATTGGGCCAAGCAAGCCAGCGTTCTGGGCCGGCTGGCCCCACCTGGGTGCAAACAGACCGAACAAAGGCCGACCCCACCCCGGCCGCCCTGGCGCCAGGCCCCACGGAATCATAAAGGCAGCCATCCCCTGCTAATGGCGACCACTTGTGGCGCCTTGCCTGCGTGCCTGGCCCGGCCTGGGTACTTTGTGGCCACAAAATCGAAACTGTTTACCCCACACAATGGCTCTGGGCCTTGGAGTCATTGTTAGCAGCTAATTGTTTTACGGAGGAGGGAACAGAAGCCGCTGGAGCAGGAGTCCTGCTGCTCCTTAGTGAATTACTAGGACTTGAACCCAGGGCTTCCCTGCATTTCCCTGCTCCTGGAGGTCACCTGACCCCCACCGCCACACAGCCCCAAGCCTTCCCCGGCCCTGCCTTTGCCCCCCAGCCCCACCCTCCATGAACTGCCTGGCAACCAGAGAGAGCTTGTCCTCCAAGGCAAGGATTGCTGTCCATTTCATTCTCCACTCAGATGCCAAGAACAAATGGGGCCAGTAAACATCTGGGGGATGGATGAATGATGTTCAGAGTGCCTACCACAACCAGTGAGAGGTTCAGGGGACACAGCAGGGACAAGAGGCACAGAGACAGCAGGGATATGACAGGTCCTGCCCTCTTGAGCTGACATGGCAGGGAGAGGAGGCAGAGGAAGTGGGCTCAGTTCCTCTGCTTGTTTCTTGTCCACTAGCCACCTCAGCGCCTACACCAGTGCCTGGCACATAGTAGGTGCACCCAAAATATTTGTTGACAAAAGGAAGGAATAAACCAAGGGGTAATAGAAAAACAAGGCGAGGCCTCTCCAGTCAGAGTGCTGGGCTCTAGATTCTGACCTCTAAGTCCTGAGCTCCGGGTCCAAGTCCTAGGCTCTGAATTTGAGGCTCTAGGCTCTGGGCCTAGAATCTGGGCTATGGGCTGTAGATTCTAGATCCTGGGCTCCAAGTTCTAAATTCTGGTCTAGGTCTCCTGTACAAGGTTCTTGGTTCTAAATTATAGGTTCTGAGTTCCAAGCTCTAGATGTATTTGGGGTTCCTCATTCAGGGCCCCAGGTCCTAGGCTCTAGGTTCTGAGCTCTGGACTCTGAGGTCTGGGTCCTGGGCCCCAGGCTTGGAGTTCTTCGTTGTAAGTTCTGAGCACCAAGCTCTAGGTTCTAGATGTAGGGGTCCAGGCTCTGTGCTGTGTTTTGGGCTTTAGGATTCTGAGTTCTGGGGTACAGGGCTCTGGTTCCTAGTTCCTGGGTTCCGTACTGTGGTTTCTAAGTTCTACGCTGCAGGCTCTAGACTTTAAGCCCTGAGCTCAGGTTCAAACAATTCAGGAGGCAGCATATGATCAAGAACCAATGGTATTGAAGAAGTCCAAGCTGCACTGAAGGCATTGATGAAAAACAAGTCTTCAAGAATTGACAGAATACCAGTCAACAAACGGATGCAACTCTGAAAGTGCTCGCCTGTCTATGCCAAGAAATTCGGAAGACAGCTACCTGGCCAACTGACTGGAAGAGATCCATGTTTGTGCCCATTCCAAAGAAAGGTGATCCAACAGAAGGCAGAAATTATCAAATAATGTCATTAATATCACACGCAAGTAAAATTTTGCTAAAGATAATTCAGAAAAGTTTGTAGCGGTACATCGACAGGGAACTGCCAGAAATACAAGTGAGATTCAAAGCACTCAACTTTGTGGATCATAACAAATTATGGTCAACTTTGCAAAGAATGGGAATTCCAGAACACTTCATTGTGCTCATGAGGAACGTGTACATAGACCAAGAGGCTTTCGTTCAAACAGAGCAAGAGGACGCTTGCTTCCCAGAGCAAGTCAAGAAAGGTGTACATCAGGGTTGTACCCTTTCACCATACTTATTCAACACGTATGCTGAGCAGATAATACCAGAAGCTGGACTATATGAAGAAAGTGGTATCAGGATTGGAGGAAGACTCGTTAGCAACCTGTGATATGCAGATGACACAACCTTACTTGCTGAAAGCAAAGAGGACTTGAAGCACTTACTGACGAAGAGCAAACAATAGAGCTTTCAGTATGGATTACACCTCAACATAAAGAAAACAAAATCCTCACAACTGGACCAATAAGCAACAACATGATAAACAAACAAAAGGTTGAAGCTGTCAAGGATTTCACTTTACTTGGATCCACAATCAATGCCCATGGAAACAGCAGTTAAGAAATCAAAGGACGTATTGCATTGGGCAAATCTGCTGCAAAAAAAAAAAAAAAAAAAGCTGCAAAAAGCCTCTTTAAAGTGTTGAAAAGCAAAGATGTCACTTTGAGGACTAAGGTGTGCCTGACCCAAGTCATGGTATTTTCAATTGCCTCATACGCATGTGATAGCTGGACAATGAATAAGGAAGACCGAAGAAGAATTGATGCATCTGAATTTTGGTATAGGTAAATATCATGGATTGAATTGTGTCCCCCAAAAATATGTGTCAACTTGGTTAGGCCGTGTGTGGTTGCCCTCCATTCTGTGATTTTCCCGTGTGTTATAAATCATAATCTCTGCCTGTGGTTAAAAAGGATTAGGGTGGGATATAACAGCCTTGCCAGGTCACATCCCTGATCCAATGTAAAGGGAGTTTCCCTGGGGTGTGGCCTGCACCACCTCTTATCTCTCAAGAGATAAAAAGGAAAGGGAAGCAAGCAGAGAGCTGGGGACCTCATACCACCAGTAAAGCAGTGCCGGGAGCAGAGTGCGTGCTTTGGACCTGAGGTTCCTGTTCTGAGTTGCTCCCAGACCAAGGAAAGACTGATGGATCACAAGGACCTTCCTCCAGAACTGACAGAGAGAGAGCCTTTCCCTGGAGCCAGTGCCCTGAATTCAGGCTTCTAGCCTACTGGACTGTGAGAGTATAAACTTTGTTAAAGCCATTCATGTGTGGTATTTCTGTTACAGCAGTACTAGATACCAAGAGTGAAGAATATTGAATATAATGTGGACTTCCAGAAGAATGAACAAACCTGTCTTGGAGGAAGTACAGCCAGAATGCCCATTAGAAGCAAAGATGGAGAGACTTCGTCTCATATACTCTGGACATGTTATCAGGAGGGACCAGTCCCTGGAGAAGGACATCATGCTTGGTAAAGTGGAGAAAAAAAAAAAAGTAGAGAGTAAGCAAAAAAGAGGAAGACCCACAATTAGACGGATTGACACAGTGGCTGCAACACTGGGCTCAAACATAGCAACAATTTAGAAGCTGGCGCAGGACCAGGAAGTGTGTCATCCTGTTGTATGTAGGGTCGCTATGAGTTGGAATCAACTCAACAGCACCTAAAAACAACATGAGTGGCTACTCTTGTAGCCGCTTGAGATGACGGAGTCAGCAAGAGGTGCCATCGTCCAAACACAACATGAACAAAGGATAGTTGTCATACATTGATGATCAGGAAGCAGTGCTCAGAGGTTTTGGTGATCAGTTGTCATTTATTGGATTTATCATTTATCAGAAACATGGGTGACTAAAAATGTGGGTGACCAGGAGCATTAATGATGAAAACATTCGGTGCTCACATTCTTGATGACCAGGGATGTTACAGCAAAGTGCAAATAGGAGACACTGGTGATCAGAATCAATGACTGGAGACATGGGGTGACCAAGTCTATTGTGGATTGAAGGCACTGATGATAAGACTCATTAATGATTGGAGATTTGATGATCAGACATTGTTGACTGGTGATACCAATGACCAGGCATATTGAAAACAGGGACATTGGTCGTCAGAGATTTTGAAGGTAAGAAGATTCAGCAATCACTGATGTTGGTCATGAGGGACATTGGTGATAAGAGATCTTGGTGATCTAAGTTGAACAATCAGGGATATAAGTAACCATAGTCATTGGTAACCTAGGACACTGGTGATTAAAGACGTTGATGATGAGAAAATCTGACCGTAAGAGGATTCTGTGGTTAGACTGTGATGAATTGAATTGTGTCCCCCCCAAAATGTGTTGAATTTTTGGCCCTTGACCTGTGGATATAATCGTTTGGAAACAGAGTTTTCTTTTTTTACGTTAATAAGATTGTACCAGAGTAGGGTGGGTCCTAAACTTAATCACTTCTGAATCACAAAAAGACCAGACTATAAAGACAATGTTCTATATCCTTCTTTGGTGAGTAGTGCCTGGGGTCTTAAAAACTTGTGAGCGGCCATCTAAGATATATCTATTGGCCTCATACCGTCTGTAGCAAAGGAGAATGTAAAAAAACGAAGACACACCAGGCAAGTATCAGTCCAAAGGACTAATGGACCACATGAACCAGAGCCTCCACCAGCCTAAGCCCAGAAGAACTAGATGGTGCCCAGCTACCACCACCGACCACTCTGACAGGAATCACAATAGAAGGTCCCAGACAGAGCAGGAGAAAAATGTAGAACAAAATTCAAATTCACACACACATGCAAAAAGACCAGACTTATTGGTGTGACAGAGACTGGAGGAACCCCCAAGACCATGGCGAACGGACACCCTGCTAACTCAGAACTGAAGCCACTCCCGAAGTCCACCTTTCAGCCAAAGATTAGACAGGCCTGGAAAACAAACAATAACATATGTGAGGATCGTACTTCTTAGTTCAATCAAGTATTCGAGACCAAATGGACAAGATTTACCCAAAAGCAAAAACAGGAAGACAGGAAGGGACAGGAAAACTGGGTGAATGAATATGGGCAACCCAGGGTGGAAAGGGGGAGAGTGCTGACACATTGTGGGATTGCAACCAACATCACAAAACAATTCGTGTGTAAATTTTTGCATGAGTAACTAATTTGTGCTGTAAACTTTCCCTTAAAGCACAATAAAAAAATTTTAAGTTTTATTCTAAGAAAAAAATCAGGACACAGAGACAAATGTGGAGGGAGATAGAAACCATGTACGTTTCATCTACAAGCCAAGGAACCAAGAAACACCCAGAGCTACTTACAAGGAAGGATTAGACATGTCCGAGACCCCGATTTGAACTTTCATCCTCCCAAACTGAGAAAAAAATTTTCTGTTTTTTAAAGCCACCCACTGTGGTATTTGTGTTAAAGCAGCACTAAGAAACTAAGACAAGAATATCAGTCATCTGATATGTAGTTGGTTAGTGATATCGGTGAACAAAGACAGTGGTTATCAGAAATATTGGCAATCAGCTACATTAAATAGACATATTGGTGAATAGAGATATGCTGACCAGGAAGGAACATTGGTTGTTATGTTTTGCAGATGTCAGTGATCAGAGCCATTATGATCAGAGGCTTTGATGAAATATTAGTGATTGGGTGTTGGTGATCAAGTGCTAGTAACCAGACATCTGTGATCTGCACATTTATCATTTATCAAAGGTGAAAGTGATCGACAACATCAGTGACCAAGACATTGGTGATCAGGTTTGTCAACAAACAGGAATACTGGTGACCATATATCTCAGAAACCAGGGCTGATCGGGACTCGGGGGAAGGGGGCTTGGGGGATGGCAGTCCTTGCTGGGTTCTCTAAGAGCCTGGCGGAAGCCTTGCTGAGCTCACAGGAAGATCAGGGTGTGAACCAAAGGCTGGAGAAACCATGGCCTCCCAGGCATCCACCCAGTGGACAGCCATGGTCCCTGGTGCTGGCAATCAGGAAATTCAGATGGAGGGAGAAGGCAGGGGAAGGAAAGCCAGGATCTCAGTAGTAAAATCAGACCCATGGCCACCTGGACCCAGGGGCCCTTCCCCTCTAAACCCAGGGGGGCCCAGGAACAGTGCAATCTGGCTGTCCTAGGTTCCCGTGTCCAGGATTGGCAGACCGGGGCCCAGGAGCCCACAGCACAGGCCAGAGGCATTCACAAAAAGTATTTTATTATTTTTAACTGTATTCACTTTAAAGGAATAGGAGAATAGCATACAATTTTTACAGACAATATATAAATGTTGTACATTACATAATTAACAATAACTTAGTTCACTAATCCAAAATAAAACAAGCCAAATAAGACATAAAAACAGAAAATACTGCCAATTCTTTTTCTTATGCGGATATAGGTACAAAATAAGTTACTTCTCGCTGTGGTCTCCTGCGGCCATCCCCTGCCCGTATTGCACTTGGTTGACTACATCAGCACAACCCTCTTCCTGGTCCCCCCGCCACACCCCACCACACCTGCATTCAGAATCTAAGCGCAGTACACATTATGTACAGCTGTACCTTGAGAAGGATCCAGGTAGCCACAGCACAGCAGAGCAGAGCCCCAGCGTCTCCCGTGCCCCCTCAGCAGGGGTGCAGCCACCCCTCACCCTAGCTCTGCCCACCTCCAAGTCTTGCCTTTATACCACCTGTCAGACCAGAAAACCAAACCAGCCCCCAAGCCAAGAGTAGCCAAGACCCCTTACCCTGGCACTCAGCTCCAGGGTATGGGATCCAAGAAATCCTCCAAAAAGAACTGTGAAGCTACAACCTGGGTTTGTAGATTTTATTTCTTTCCATAGCAGAACTTCTGTGGTAACGTACAATTGACTGGATCCAAAAAGAGTTTAAAAATAAAATAACTCATCAGCGAGATAAGCTTATGCAGTTTGTTTTTAAACATTTTTTCTTTTACCTCAGAGTGGGAGGGGAAGGGGCTGGGGGGTTAGCAGAAAAGGGATGTATGTACAGCGGTCCGTTCCCGGGCTGAGAAGACAGGGCTGCGGCTCCAGCCCATTACAGGGACATGGACCACAACAGCTTCAGCCTCAGAGTCAGGGGAGCGATCTGGGAGACGTTTCCCCTTTCAAGAAAATGTCGTTTCCTTCCTGTGACCCAACCCTGGCCTGGGAATCTGCGCAGGACCGCCTGTGATTGTCTCTCCCACAGGGGCCTGCCCTCCAGGACCAGCAGCTTGGCCCACACCAGCTCACCCTCCCGTCAGGGGGTCCTTCTGGCCTCGGCCCAGCCCAGCCTGGAGTCCATTTATTTCAGAGGAGGACACCAGAGGTGCACAGAATACAGGTCGAGACCCCCAGATCTATCCCAGAGACCTGGCAAGGAGACCAGCTGAGCGGCATTTGGCCTAAGGAGGGTTTGGCCAGGAGGACTTGGAATTGCTCGGATCTCCGTGTCCTTAGGTCCTTGTTATAAACAAGAGCAAAATAAATTATTTTTGCCTACTCCTTTTTCCTTCTAAAAATGTCCCTCCTTTGCTCTTCATAAAGTTGTCTTTTTTGCTCTCCAAACAACTGTTCGTGATGGCAATCCCACCTGGGTGGCAAGGAGCAGAGGCAGCCTCTCCACCCAGGGGGTGGGCTTCACAGTAATTGCCAACAGGTGGGGTGGGCACCGGTCAGGGGCCACAAGGAGATGGAGGCCTTCGGCTCGGCTGCGCAGGCAGGAGTGGCAACGGTCTTCAGGGAAGGATGGGCAGCCAAGGGTTTGTCACCCATCCTGGGGGCGCCCAGTCTTGCTTGGCCTTCTCCCTACTCTACATCCATCTGTCCGTTCAGTGGAAGGCTATCCCTAGCCCATGGCGGTCACCATGCTGGACGGGTGGGGGTGGCCAAAAGAGAGGCTGGAGGAGGGGTGGATGGGTGTCGGCGTGGGCAAGATGTGTCCGGAGTGGCTGAAGGGTGGGAGATGACCCACAGGCGCCATGTGTCCGGCCAGGGCGGCCGCACTGAAGGGGGATGACTTCTCCTGCATACACTTAGACAGCTCCTCGAAGCACTCAGCCCCCTTCTTGCTCTTCTTGGATTTGTTGGACATCTTCCGGTTCCGAGTCTGGATCCCTTCCTTCTTCATGGTCAGTGGCCTGTTAACCTGGGGGCAACCACCAAGCCTTCAGAAAGTTGAATTCCCTTCCCAGAGCAGACCCCACACTGAGGGGCAGAGCTGGACTAGAAGGCCCCCAGGAAGCCAGG
The DNA here is from genome assembly GCF_030014295.1 of Loxodonta africana. Classification (NCBI taxonomy): domain Eukaryota; kingdom Metazoa; phylum Chordata; class Mammalia; order Proboscidea; family Elephantidae; genus Loxodonta; species Loxodonta africana. The sequence continues at coordinate 35,151,331 of NC_087363.1, forward strand.
AATTGTGTCCTTCAACTGACCGCTAGCACTCCCCACCACAGCCCTCTCACCCCGCACTGTCAGCATTTCAGGAAGGGCTTTTCACCGAGTGGGACCTGCACCAAGTGACCTGAATGCTGAAGGACTTTCAGCATCCCTGGCTCCTGCCCACTAAATGCCGGCAGTACCTCCACCCCGCTCCGGACAGCCAGGCTCTCCCCACAGACTCTTTTGTAAGCATAGATACCACCACCGAGCCCTCCTGGACCCTTCCAGTCAGCCGCCTCCCAAGCAGGGGCGTCCCTTCTTATAGGGAGCCCTTCTGGCATCCAGGGCCAGCAGCAGCGGCTTCCCAAGCCAAGCCAAGCTGGATACTGTGGCTGGGCCCAGCCTGGCAGCACAAAGCGCAAAGTCCTTGGGGAGGAGTGGGGCGGGGCGCTCACGTTGTGCAGCTTGTAATAGAGGCCACAGGCGTTGCAGACGGGGTCTCCATTGGCGTTTCGGCGCCATAAGGTGGTGGTTGTTGTCTGACAATTTGCACAACAGGTGCCTGCTCTCCTGGCAGCCGACTGGGGGGTGGGGGAGAGAGACAGCGTCAGTCAGCACACTCCCACGCCCTACCTCGACCTCCTTCCCCAACCCCTGTACCCCTCAGCCCCCACCAACTTAGCCCAGGCGCAGTAAATCTCACAGGGGAATCAAGGCATCTCAGAGCCGGGGAATTTTAGAATCTGAGAACTGAACAAGAGTCACAGAACTACAGAATAAAGAACTCTCAGAAGCTGGATCTTAGAATCAACAAGAGCTGGAAGGGAAAAGCAGCCACCTCGCCCAGCCCCCAACCAATCTAACTCCACAGCCAGAGAAACCAAGGCCCTGAGGTGGGGCCGCCTCGGTCCCCTGGAGCCTCTGGGTCTGGTGCTGCTTTTCTGTCCCCCTCCAACACCACTCCACCTCAATAATCCCTTTTCCTGGGTGAGTCAGCATCCCTGGGGCCAGAGCAGAGAGGGCGCATACTGCCTAGGATGACAGAGGGACAGGGTGGGGGTGTAAAATGACCCTTTCAGAGTGCCTGGAGCTGCACTGTCCAGCAGGGTTACCACTACCACATGTGGCTATTTAAATTAAGTTTAAATTAACTACAACTTAATAAAATAAAAAATTCAATTTCTTCAATTACCCCAGCCACATTTCAAGTGATCCACACGAGGCTACCACAGGTATAGAACATTTCTATCTGGCAGTGCTGGTCAAGAGGTCCTGATTTAGCCCCCCAGCCCCTGGCGTTCTGCCCAGCCCCCGTACCCCAAAGCTAAGAGCTCTAACCCTCCAGCCCAGCTGAGTGCCACAGGCTCTCAGGAATGCGGGGAAAGGGTGGGTCTGGAAATGAGTCTGGTTCCCGCAAAAGGGTGCTGTTAAAGCTCTGCTCGCAGAAGACAGGAGGGAGCTTTCACCCAAGGCAGCAAAGCCCAGCTCCGCTTCTACCCGTGTCAGTGGCACAGTAACAGACCAGGTCCTCCAGCACTTCCCAGAGCACTGTGGGCTGGAATTCACCAGACAGCCGATGAGGTGGGGGTGGGGTACGGGGGTGTGAGGCCAGCAAGAGTCTGGACCGGCCCCAGGCCCGAGGCTGCTCACAGAGGGGCCTGGACAGACCTACGGCCGCGTGGGGGCGGGTGGGGTGAGTAAGCAGCCCGAAGCTGGAATTCTGACTCAGGGGCCAACATCGTATGCTCCACCCCTACCCCTACCCCCACCCGGCGGCCCTCACCCCTGCCCTCGCTCCTGGGTAAAATGGGTCCCCAAAGCGGCCGATTTAGGCCTCATAAATCACTTCGCCCTGAAAAAAAAAAAGTATTTATTATTCTTAGCATTTTACGCATTATTTGCAGAGCGGAGGGTATTAGAGATTTCAAAACAGCCCAGCAAGAGGCAGGCCTGAGCCGTGGAGACTCTCTAAAAACTCGCAGAGTCCGGAAACAGATACGCGAAGTTTCCTTATCTTCGGGCTGCAGATGTCCGGATAGGAAACTCCGGCAGGAGATCCGAAAGGGCATTTTTTTAAAATCACTCAAATGAAAATACACAGTATAGGTGACTCCATGGAAAAATAATAAAGGGTAGGTTTTTTTGGTGGTTGGTGTGAGTGTGTGTGTGTGTGTTTTATTTAAATAAGCATGAGGAGGCTGTGTGTTGGAAAGCAAGGCAGCGCTGCCCTGAGCGATGAAGGAAAATTACTTCATGGCCCTATTTTTAAAAAGAGTTAAACAGAGGCCAAAGGATGGAAGCTGGGCCCGTGGACACTCAACCTGAGTGGGAAGGGTTACCTGGTGGTCGCGTAATCCCTTCAGGCCTGGTGGGCTGCAGGGGAAACCTGGCCTGACATCCAAGCAATTTTCATGATAAAAGGGGACTTCGAGGGGCAAAGCATCTGCATTTGAAGGGTTTAATTTTCATTTACTTTCTTTAACTGTCCGCTCCTGCTCAGGTTAACGTCCACCGGGCGCTGCTCAGACCTAGGACGTCCACCCCCAGCCGGCCCCAGCCCGTTGCCTACCAGTCTCCGCTTGGGCTTGATGAGCGGCCGGTTCTGCCCGTTCATCTTGTGATAGAGCCCGCAAGCGTTGCACAGGTAGTGGCCAGTGCCATCTCGCCGCCAGAGAGGGGTGGCTGTGGCCCCACAGTTGACACACTCCCGGCCTTCTGAAGGGAAACCGGAGAGACGGGAAGCCTGTTTAACTCACTGTTGTAGGGAGGGAGCCGGGGCAGGCGAGCAGGCGCATTGGGGCCCGGCACCGACCCTGGTTGGTGTCCTGTCTGCCTATGCTGGGGTCTAGCAGGGGACGGCTTTTAGTCCCACCTGGGCAGGAAGAGGAACCAGAGGGTCTCCTCCACAGGAGGGAGGTGCAGTTTAAGGTCAAATCTCCCTCTTCAAAATCCTCGGAGCAAGAAGGAAAGGAAATGAGGAGGCAGGGAGGAGTGGGGCCAGGGCCCCAGGGATTCTCAGAGTGACCAGTAAAGGGTATTTACAGCAAACTTTGCTGAGGGCAGTGGCAGGAGTCACCAGAGTGGCCTGACTGGGCTGGGGAGTCTTCCTCACTGCCCCCACTCCCACCCACTTGCTGACTCCACTCAAAGATGTCTGTAGTCCCCTGCATCTCTGTTCTGTGTTCTCTTTCCTCACCCCACCCTGTCTTTCTGCTTTCAGTCCAGGGTAATTCCCTTCTTTTTCCCCAATTTTTTTCTCCTTCCAACGAGGCCCTAGGATTCAGTCCCAGACTGGTATCTAAGTTGTTGTTCTGTAAAATGAAACAAACCCTTACGTTTTTAGACTAAATGGCCCTGTTTTTTCGTTAAAGGGCCATCTGGAATTGAAATAAAAAGTAAAACAAACTTGGGGAAAAGGACTAAGAAAAAGCAAACCAGCTGGTCTAAAGAGAACAGGGGCCTCGAGCCCACAATCACAGTGGGCACTGGCGGGCAGTGGGGATAGTAGCTGCCTAGCATCGGGTTACCCGAGAAATTTTTCCCAGTTTTGTTTAAGTTGTCAATATGTCTGGGCAAGAAAAGGGATTTCTGAACTCAGAACCCCCTTCCTGAACTCAGGAGTAAAAGTTTTTAAAATCTTTCCCCGGTTTAAAGGGATCGGAATGACGTGATACAGGCAACAGGGGCCCCTCAAGAGCTCTGCAACCAGATTGGTGACAAGCCCAGTCTGGGCCCAGCCAGCTTCTTGTAGGCAAAGGGGCAGGGTGCACCTATGGCTTCCTCCCTCAAGTGCCCTCAGGGAGGGGAGAGTGAAGGTCAGCCAGGGGTAGGGAGCAGAAAGGCACGCATCCAGGGAATTTTGCTCTTGGGGCAATCTCCCAAGGAGATCGGGAGCCATCAAAATCCCAGGATTGGACTAACCAAGTCGGGGAACCAGATTCCTTAAGGATCTGGAGCCTCTGGAGTACACGCATGAGCACGCATACGTGCTCACAAACACACGTGTGCACACAGACTCGGTTTCCTCACCTACCTGTTTTATTCTCATGCTAAGTGCACTAGGTAAAGAGGCAGTTTGAATTTTCAGGTAAGATACAGAAAGGGGTAGGGGCAATTCCTGTTCAGTGTTCTGGTCTGGCAGTGGCCTACCTTGCAGAGGGAAAGTGAGGGTCAAGGAAGGAATGGAACTTAGAGAAAAGGACAAAAGTTTTAGGGTCCCCTCTCTCCCATCCCGGGATCTCAAGTATCTGCTGGGAGCTATTGGAGGTGGATGCCACCCACTCCCAGATCTGGGAGACTGACACAGAGCGCCCTTGCTCCCACTAGGTTCCTGCACCTGCCTTTACCTGAGCAGGAGCGTGCCTTGTTGCGCTGCTTGGGGGTGAAGCTGGAGGCAGGGCCGCCCAGGAAACCTCCAGGGTGGAAGAGTCCGCTGCCGTAGTCGTGGGCAGTGGCTGGCACATAGGAAGGGTAGGTGGGGATGGGGTGGTGTGTGGCAGGCTGGGTGCCCATGGCCGCCAGGCCTGGGCGCAGCGGACTGCTGCTTTCCATCTTCATGCTCTCAGTTAGCGACACTTGGTACTTGACGCCATCCTTCTCCTCCCCCCGGGCTGCACTGCCTCCAGCAGAGGATGAGGCCGGGGAGGCAGCCCCTGTGGTGCTGGGGTCAGGAGACACTTCTTTAGGTGGCGTGGGTGGGAAGCCAAAGAGGTGGGAGCCCGAGTGGGCTGCGGTGGGTGTGAGGGAGGCCACCGAGCTCCCGCTGCCTCCCCCACTCCCACCGCCAGCCCCTGGGTACACGGAAAGTGGGCCTCCCGGGCCTCCAGCAGCCGAGGGGTGCAGTGGAGTCTTGGAGAAGGGGCTCACGGTCCAGGGATTGTGGTGGTGTGCTGCAGCAGCAGCAGAGAGGGCTGCTTTGCCCCCGTCCAGCCAGGGCAACCCAGGGCTGTGCAACAAGTGTGGCCGGCACATCTGGCCTCCGGTGAGGCGGGCTGCGGGTCAGAAGGAGAGAGCACACGCACACACACCAGTCACATCCCCAGCCCAGCACACAGGACAACTCACACACCAACCAGCAGTAAACCACCCCCCAAAGAAAACCAGAAACATAACACCCCAACCGGCAATAATCAGGAATGTCAGTCAGGAACTGATGGCCCAGAAGGAACCCTAGTGGAACAGGGCCCAGAGGGCACCCCCACCGGCCAGATGAAAATGGCCAGAAGCCCCAACAGCCCCAGACCCTTTGCAAGAGGCCGCGGCCCAACCTGCCGGCTGATTTCTCAGCTGTCCGGACTCCGGCGGATCCCACATCCGGGAAGCAGGTCCGGGCCCTCCTCCCCTCGCTCGGCCTGGTCGGAGGGCCTGGCTCCCAGTCACCCACCGCCCCAGGGCTCACCGTGTGCGGGGCTGTAGGAGACGCGTGCCCGCGCGTGCGCCGGGTTGGCATAATAGGGGTTGCCCTGTGAGTCGAGGTGGTTGAAGAAGACGTCCACCTCGTCGGGAGGCAGCAGCTGCGCGGGCTCCATGTAGTTGTGTGCCAAGCCCGGGTGGTGCGAGTCGGGGTGCTGCGCATTCAGCACGGCGGGGTGCGCCATCCAGCGCGGCTGCTCTGGCGCCACTTCCATGGCCAGCAGGGGCTCGGGATCTGGGTGGAGGCGGCAGCGGCCCTGCGCGACGAAAGAGGGCGTAAGGGGCGCCGCCAGAGCCCAACACCCCTTAAGTGCCCCGATGCGACGTCCCGCGTGCCTCTGCGCCCCAGCCGAGCTTCACCGCGGGCCAGTCCCGGGTGGAAGAAAGTGCGAGGTTCAAAACGAAAGGAAGATGCGGGAAGGAGGTTCAGCCACGCACTCTCACATACGACCCCCGGTCCTAGAGCCATACACCTGTGCACATGGGTTCAGACACGGGGACGAGCCGCGACACCAGTTACCCCAACAAACGCATACAGAGTCGCACTTTAGTCAGACACTCACATTGAACCCCCACCCTCCCGGTACACAAACACATAAACACAGACTAAAAGTTGGAGACAGGCGCCCGGGCACCCACTGGGGCACATGATCACAGCGACACGCACACATCTACACTTGGCGCCGGCTACACAATCTGACCTTCCCCCGCAAACACGCACACGCAGCCCCACCGGCCGAGAGCCAGCCCTCGGGCACACTCCCGGGCGGCCTAATCAGGACCTCGCTCCAAGGCACACCAAAGCAGTCACCCGCAGCCTCCTCCTGGTCCCGGAGCCCCCGAGGAGACCCCTCGGCGCTAGGCGCGCCCCAGGCCATGGCCGGGTCTCGCACCCCAAACTTACACACGCAGCGCCGCAGGGAGGGGGTTGAGGCCACAAGAGGTGGGCAGCACCGGTAGAAGCCCGGGGACCGCGGACCCGGGGACGGCGCGTCCGGGGGCTGGCTGGGCTCAAGCCGTAGAGGCAGGGGGCAGCGCGCGCCTCGGCCTCGGGCCCGCCGGTCTCCGGCCCCTCGGCATCCTCCGGCCGCCCTGGCGCCAGCTGCCGACTCCTGCACAGACATGAAGCGGGGGCCGCGCACGCCTAAGAAGCCGGCGCCAGCCAATCAGCGCTGCCCGCCGCCCAGCCTCCGCCCCCCATTGGCTGCGCCCGCAACTCCGCGGACGCTGGACTCCGGGACTGACCCTCCGGCCTGCCCCCGGCCGCCCGAGGGGCCCCTCCCCGCGCCCTCCCGGCGGCCCCTGCTGCCAACGCCCCCTCCCGGGAACCTCGCCCCGCGGGCAGACCCCTGCGCCCCCTCTCCCGGACACTCAATTCCCCCAACCTCTGGGACCCCCTCCCGGTAACTAACTACCAGCTGGGCCCCTCCTTCCCCAACAGCCCGTGTCGCGCACCCGCTGGGTGTCTGGGTGTCCTCTCCCTGGGACCCCAGCCCCTCCACTCCTAGACCCCACCTCCTTTACTACTGAACGTCGCCAGTCCGAGTCCAACACCTCCTATCCAGACCGTTCCGTCTCCCACTTGGGCGCTGACTGAGGGGTAGGGGAGTGGGGAGGGCTCCGAGGGCAGCTTCGGGACAGCAGGGACCTAGAGGGCAGGAACCACAGGTCCCTGGAAGGCACTTGGGCCTGGGACATGCAGCGGCTCTGGGCTGTGCCTGACCGAGTAGAGGTGTCCAGGCCCGCGGTTCCAGGAAGGGGGAGGGGGAGGGGGGCGTCCCCTCCCCGGGCGTGGCCTTTGCAGACCAACGGGCCGAACTGCCTGGGGCCAGGCTGTGGAGACCCGGACTGGCGCCGGCGCCGGCTGGAGGGAGAAGTCCCCCGGGCAGGAGGAGGCTTTTTTTTTTTTTCTCCCGGGGGTCTCGAGGCGGTTTCTGGGGGAAAGGAGGCGGTGGTCTGAGTACTTTATCCCCTAAGTCACCTAGAACTGCTTCCACACACCTTTCTAGCCTGGAGATCTAGCTGTGTGGGCCGGCTGGGCCCGGTGCACAGATCTCCTTTCTTCTTCCCCATTGTACAGATGGGGGAAACAGAGGCTGGAAGGGAGCCTGAAGCTGAGGAAGGGGGTCAGGTACAAAGAAACTTGGGGGACTGAGACAGGTGCTAGGTAATGGAGTGAGTGGTGGACGTCCCCCAGCCCCTCTCTCCTCACAGGGCCCAGGACTCTGGAGTAGAGGCCCTGAGGGATCCCAGGTGGGTCAGGGACAGGGGGAGTGCAGGGGTCCCGGCCACCTCCGGGAGGGTGGGGGGAGGGGCGGCACTATTGACAGTCGGTAATTGGGTAACTGGAGGCGGCTTCTCCGGCCCGGCGGCCCCGCCACCGCGACGCCGGGCCCCTGACGTCACCCGATTCGCCAGGAAATGAACTTTTTAATAATCCAAGGAGGGAGGAAAGCCCTCGGCCCCCTCGACTCGGCTCAGGGGGCGCCCGGCCGGGCCCGGCTCCGCGGGCACTTTCTCATCAACCCCTCCCAGACCCGCTCAGGGCAGCGCCGAGGGGCGCCCGGGCCGGGGCCTGGGACCTCGGCCTGCCACCGCGTCCAGCTGTCTGTTCGTCCGTCCAAGGCCCCGGCACAGGTAAACGAGTGGGCCTGGGTTTCGCACTGCGCCCGGGCTAGGAGCGACTGAGTCTCCGGCCCTTGGGGACCCGCCTGCCCTGCCGCCCGCCGAGTCTCCCTCCCGCTCCGCTTCACTCCGGGGCTCGCGCGGGGCCGGGACTGCTCAGAGCTCCGCTCTCCGGGAGAGGAGGTCGGCGCCCGCCAGGAAAGGCCCGCCGAGGCCGGGAGCTCGAGCAGGAGGCCGCGGGCGCCGGGCCTGGGTGGCCAGTTGGGGCAGGTGAGCAGGCGGGTTCGCGCTCCCTGCAACGCGCGCTGTCTGGTGGGGTCCGGCTGTGCCTCGGTACGTCTGTCTCTCGGCCTCCCTACCTCTCGCTAACGATTCTCCATTAACGCGGAAAATGCGATCTCGGAGCTGGTTTTGTGTCCCCGAAGTCTAGCGGGAATCTCTCAAAGACCCCCGCGGCCCCGGGGACAATTCCCCGTGTCCGGCAAGACTGCCCCGCTCAGGCTCGAACCTCGAGACCCAGAGCGGCGGCGGGAGCCCGCCGGGCGGGCTGGCTGGCCGCAGGGCCGTGAATGCAGAACCCAGCAGAAGCTTCCCGCCGTGCGGCGACCGGCGCCTTCGCTCGAAGTGAGGTTGACGCGCCGCGCGGGCAGAAAGCAGGTAATGTGCCCTTTTCCCTCAAAGGCGCCGTTAAGTGGTCCCCTCCACCCCTAGTTCTGGGTGGATTTGGAGTTTCAGGACCGTGAGGTCGGCCCCAACCTCCTCCTGAGCAGCGTCCTGTCTACCCCGGGGGTGGAGATGGCCGGCGCGGCACGGCCCCTTGCCCGAACGCCAGCTCCTGCGCTGCCCGCCGGCCAGACGCAGAGCGGCTGGGGATCTAATTACCCTGCTCTGCGGCTCAGAAAATCGCCGCGTGGAGGGGCTTAGCAGGGCGGTTAAGCGATGCTCGAACTGAGGCCTCCGGAGACCCGCACCAGTCTCCCTGCCTACAATTCTGGCGTAGAGAAAAAGGGAAGAGGGCCCTGCCAGATACCCCCGAACCCTGGGGATGACTTCCGCGGAGTGGCCGCCGGCAGTCGGCTCAGCAGAGGCCTCCACCGGGCAGTGGGAGCTTCTGCGTTGGACACGGGACTGCTGCGTTCTCGGACAGAAAAGAACCCGCCTGCAAGAGAAACGCGAGACGCCTGGTAGCACGGGGCCAAGTTAGCCAATAAAGGAGGCCCCGAATTCGTGAGAGAGAGTGTGTTTGTGTGTGTGTGTGTGTGAGTGTGTGTGCGTGTGTGCCAGACAGACCGACGGACGCCAGCCTGGCGCCCGGCCGAGAGCGACCTGCCACCGCGGCCCCAAACAGATCTATGGGGAGGGCCAGGGCGGCCCCCAGGATTCGGCTGGGGGATGCAGGGCGCCACCCCGAGCGGATTTATTTCTCTCATCTTAAGGCCTCGGGCTTTGGGGTCCGTAGGACCCCTTCCGAGGGAACACGTTCCTTTTCCCAATTTTCTGTTCGTTCTGGAGTGTTGCTGAAAACGCGAGCCTCAACCTTTGATCGCCCGGAGAAGCTGTCACTTTCCCTGCATAGGAACAAGATTTCGCGGAGCACTGGAAAGGGCTGCGACGAAACTGAATTTTCTAAGGGCTCTTTTCAAGTGACCTGAGACTTCTCCAGTTGGGAGTGTCCTTACGGCCCGGGGTGCTTTTACCCAGAGGCTGGGGGAGCAGGAGATCCGGCGACCGGTTCTAGAGAGCCTCGAGGGCCTCAGGCTGCGACTCCGGGCCCCTCAGTTCTCCTCACCGCACAGGCAGGCCACACCGTGCCCTTTTGTTTAAACTTCGCTCATCCGAGGCGACCCCCCTGGGACCATAAGTTTGTTCTCTCTTTGTAATCTAATTCTTCTCGCCTTTTCCAATGGGCAGGCTAATTGGCCGGCTGAGGAGGGGGTTCAAAGAAATTCGTTTGCTTAGGGGCTGCCTTCCATAAGCATATTTAATTCGGAGCCCAGTTTCTTCTCAGCCTCACACTGCCAATGTACCTTGAGGGGCCCAGGGAGGGGGTGCGCGGCTTAGCCAGAGGGGTTCAGAAGTCTCCTCCAGGGAGAGGGCTCTGGTCTGCTCAGATCTACAGGAGGCCAGACTACCGCTCCAACGGCCCCACCTGCTATTTGGCGTTCACTCCCAATTCCCCAAATCAGAAGATTCCCTTTCTCCAGGCCTCCCTGCTGGCTCTCCCACCCCATCTGCGTTCTGGGCCTTTTGGAATCATAGAGACCAGGCCCAGCGTCCTAATGTCTCCGTGCCCTGAACCAAGTAGCCCCGGAGAACCTGTATCTCCTTACCCGGTTCTAACCCCCAGCCCCAAGCCGGGCGGCCTCCTCACAGGGTCCTGCAGAGACCCGCAAACCATCAAGCAGTTTCTCCCTTCTGCGCTAGCAGCCACGTTTTACCCAGAGCCCCCGGCTGCTTTGACAACTGGTAAGCCGGTTTCGTTAGGCGCAATTTGTCTGCAATTTGTCAGCCAGGCATGGAAAACGCTCTTCAGGAGCCTGGGCAGCCGCTCCGGCTCTACCTGCTTCTCTAATCCTGCCTCTTATAAACGAATCTCAGAGCGGGGGGCGGGGGGGGCGCCTGCGTTGACCCGATCCCAGCTACGGCGGCTAGGCAGCTCACTGCCAGATGTTCCCGACACCAGGAGACAAGCCTTTTTCCAAAACAACGAATTTCCTTCCGTATTTTCCGGGAAAGGAGCGGCGGTCACACCCGAGGACCCTGAATCCCGGGCTTTTCCCCCTTATGGCTGGGGCGACCCGGAGTAAAAACCTGGCCGCCGCCAAAGGATTCTAAGCGGCCGGCATCCAGACAAACCCAGACCGCCGTCTACGCCTCCCGGCGGCAGATCCCAGAGTGTTCGGCAGCCCCATTCTTAATGAAATCCCACTAAACATATTCCGACTCCGGCTTGGGACAGGGTGGCCGGCTTCCAGACCCCGCGGTTTCCCCCACCCGCAACCCAGCCACACAGAATAAAGGGCCAACAGGCGCGGCGCGGGGGCGCATGCAGGAGCTAGCCGGGTTAAGCCGCGCAAAGCCGGTGCACGGGACCAGCCGGCAGGTGCAGCCGCCGTTCGGCGGCCCTGCTCCGGCGCACCAGACGCAGTGGCCCGGGGGTGGGGAGCACCCGGGACAAAGGCCTAGCTCTAGGGGCCAGGGGACGCTTTGCGAGGCTCTTTTTCGGGGAGGGGGGAAGCGCCAAGGGCTCTTGGCCTGGGGCTCTAAGAAGTGAGACGGCAAGGGACCCCAGGAGGGCCAGCTCTTCCCAGGTTCGGATCACCCTCCGACCTCAGGCCCCTATGGCCCCTAGGGTTTGAGACTCTAGCAAGACCAGCACGAGCCCCTAAGGCCGCATGTTAGGGGGCACAGGGCCAAGCGGACCTTGTGATGGGTTCCAGCCGGCCAGGCCTGGGAGGCGAAGGGTCCCAGGTGAGGACGGGGAGGACTTACCGAGGGAGTGCAGCTGGCGGCGCCCCCGGGCGGACAAGGCCGGAGCGGGGCGCACAGCGTGGTGCGTGTCTAGGGGACGCGCGGGGCCCCGGCGCGAGCTGGCTGCGCTCACCAGCGGGGCCCGGGCGGCGCGCCGAGCGTCCGCATGGTGCACAGTGGGCAGCTTTTGTTCGTTGGGTGGCCAACGGGGGCCGACCGATGTGGGGACGCCGGCGCCCAGAAGATAGGGACTTGTGCTATGAGCCCCGGCGCCGCTGGCCTGGCAACCTCCCTCCGCTCCCGCCGCCTTTCCCTTCCCCAGGCCGCAGCGCCGCCGCTTTTTATTTCGACAGCACTTTGAGGGGGCGGGGGCGCCGCGGGTGCGGGGGGAGGAGGGTGCCTGGGGCTCTGCGCCTGGCAGCCGGGTCGAACCACCGAGCCCGTCGGCCAAGGGCCGCCAGGCTCTCGAGGCTCACACTCCCTGCTCGCCCACACTCCACATTGCCTCCCTCACCGGGGTGCGCACACACACACACACACACACACACACACACACACACTCCCCTGTTGTCAGGCATACATGTTCAGAAAGCCTGAGAAGTCCTTATTCTGAGACACGGGGGACCTTCTTGACCCAGGACACGCGCTCACACACGCACATATACAGTCGCCTGCCTCCTCCAACCCACTTCCAGTAGTGCTCACATGGGCACAGCTGTGCACATGGCTGTATTGATGTCCCCAGACCGGCAACTTGGGTCACACCGCACACATGTGCACACACTCAAATGTTGCTGGGCACTCTGCCACACACTCACACTTTCAGGCTGATTTGGCTAAGTGTTGACACAACCCCCCAACCCATTGTTACCAACTTTAGAGGGGACCAGAGAATGTTAGGAACCCAGTTTCAGGCTTCTGCCAACCAGCCCCACACTGGAGCGAGCGAGGGAACAGAGGGCTCGTCCTGGGAAAGCTGGGTGGGAGGGCCAGGTGTGGGAGTTCTCACTTCAAGAAGGTTCCCTAGGTTAGAGCTGCTGTTAAGAGTGAGGGGAGCTGGGTACTTGATGTCTGCTCCAGAGTCCCTACCATAGAATTCAGCCTGCAGTGGGCTGTCCTGAGTGCTGTCCCTGAGATCCAGAGAGTGAAATCGGCCTGGAGGATTTTAGGCCAAAGAGAGAGTGCCCTGCCCTGGAAAGATAAGGCGGTGTGTGGCCCTGGGGAAACAGGTGTGCACCCAGGTTGCTCCAGAGAAGGTGTTTTTATATCCCACCGCCATCTCTGTGGGCACCTGCCATCTCTGGGTCCTTCTCAGAATCTGGGAATGACTGTGTTGTATGTGTTCTGTGCATGGGACAGGATGTCTGTGTCCTGTATGCTCACTTGTGTCTGTGTGCATTTGTGAACACATGTGCCAGGAGGGGAAGGCTGCAAAACTGAGGAGATCTATCTCTTCTTGTGGGTTTCTGAGAGTTTGTATTAGGAAGTAGGCCACTGTTTCAGAGCATGACCCTGTAACTGCAGGCTGGAGGGTGTGCCTGTGGAATTGGGTGTGTGTCTCTGTGGCCGTGTATCTATGGGATCATTATGTCCATGAATCACGTGATGGAGAATGGATATTTCCAAGTGCTTGTCTGTAAAATGATGTGTGCTCCTGTATGTGTCTGTTGTCATGTGTGACTGGTATCTGTGTCTAGGATAAATTAGTGAGTTTTGCAGTGTGTATGTCTGTATCTGGACATGTTACTGTGTGTGTCTTTAACAATGTGTGTCTGGGTATCTGGGTATCTTTGAAATGATGTGTGTATGTGGCATGTTAAAGTATCTCTGGATAACCACGTACAGCACTGCTTATTAATTGGTGTGTGTTGAGGGGGTTTGTTTGTATCTGTGTATCTGGCTGTGCGTGTGTCTGTCTTTAGCAGTGCACGTATTGGTGCGTATCCTTGTATCTCGGAACTGAATGGAGTTTGTAGGGTGTGTATTCCAGTGTGTCTGAATATCCATGTATAGTTCTCTGTGTGAATTGATGTGTGTTGGGGTGTTCGTGTCTGTGTTTCTGGTCCTGTGTATCTGGTCCTGTGTATCCCTCTAACGATGTGGACATCTGTGTGGTTGACTACATTGTGGTTTCTCTACCCAGTGGTACTCTGTGTTTGAGTTCCTGGGTGACACTCAGTATGTATGTTTCCTGGATTGCCCTCTGGCAGGGCAGGTGGCCAGTGGAGCACCAGGGTGCCATTTGTGGGGGCACTCTCTGTCTGTCTGTAGGAGGAGGAGATGGGTTGATAAGGCTTATCTGCCACTGCCAGCGCCATGCTGAATAACTGCTCTAATGAGGTGGCCTCTCTGGGACCATGCACTCCCAGGGCTCTGGCCTCATTGGGGAGGGGCATGGGAGAGCAGGTCCTGGGGCACAGAAGGAAACCCTCATGAACCTCAGACCTGGGTATCTTCTGGCCCTTTTCTAGTTTTGTCTTGTTTCCTTGGAGGGGGATTCAGGCCTGGCACCCCTCTCCACCCCACCATCCGTCTCCTTGCTGGGCTGGGCTGGCCAGAGCCTGCTGGGGCCTACCAGCCTCTAGTCTGTGACCAGATTCATGGCCTTGAGAAGGCAGGGGCTGTGAGGCTTGGAACTGCAGGCCCTGGGGAGGGGTTGGGGGGGGCGTTGGGAGACTTGGAGACTCAGATACTGAAAGACAGAGGAGGGAGGAGGACAGGAGGACCGATGGACATGTTTTTAAAATCTTTCTAGTGATAGTGTGGCAGGGACAGAGGGAGGGGGTGTAGGTTGAGAGACTCAGCAACAGATAGAAACGAACAGCTAAAAAGTGGTGGAAAAGCTCAGAGATGGGAACAGAGTATGTTAACCAGAGAGATGCCTGAACAGAGAGATACACAGAATAGAGACAAGACAAAAATTGGAGAGATGGGAAGAGGCAGAGAAAAGGACTCGAGGGAGGCTCGGAGAGGGGTGAGGAAGAACGACAGGCCAAAAGAGCCCGAGAGAGAACGAAAGTGGGGACACCGTGAAAGATAGGCCCCGCAGGATAGACGGACCGAGACGGAGAGCTAGAGGAGGCTCAGTGCTGCCGAGCGCGAAGGAGAGCCCGGGAGAGGAGCTCCAGGCGCGGACCGGGCAGGGCGTGAGCGGGGAGCCCGCGGGCCGGGTGGGGCCAGGCGGCGCGGGCGGCGGCGGCAGGCAGGGGGGTCCGCGCGGGGCCGCGCCGCTGTCCGGGGTAATTTTTCATCTCGGCGGGCTAATCTTTGTTCCCGGCGAAGATAATGAATAGCCAATCGTTATCTGCCTGGCTCCCGGAGGCTGCCCGAGAATGGGGTTGTACAGGGCTGGGAATTGTTTCCAAAGTGCTGCGGAATAAATGGTGTTCCTTATCTCTGCCTTCCAGATTATCGGAGCCCTTTCAGAGCGCGCACAACAAATGCACCCGCCATCGAATGCATCATTTACCACCGCAGATCCGCGCGCTGATGGGCAGAACGATAGCCGTCTGCGGGGGGCACGTCAGGCGCCCGGTGCCCGCGCCGCCGGCCCGCCAGGGCCACCCGAGTGTGCGCCCCTGGCCTCCGGCGAACATGCCAGCCTGTGCTCCTGCCTGGGGCGGGTGTGCCCAGATTGTTTAGGTGGACACATGGGTGTGCTAAGGGTGTGAGTGTGCATGCGGGCATGCAGGTGTGTTGCAAGGAAGTGGAAGCCCGTTCGTCTCCGCGTGGCGGGCGTGTGTATTGTCAGTGCCCGGAATGGCTGAGATGAGGCTATTTGAGGGTGCATACAGGAAGAAAGGGGCACTGCACGTGACTGTGTGGGCATGCAAGCCACGCAGGGTGGGTGCACATGTGTGTATAAGGAGGGGATGTGTAAGCCCGTGCGTACGAGTGTAACTGAGTGCCTCAACATAACTTCCCTCAGGGAGGTTGTTTGGGGTATACACAGGAGGGGGTGTTGCACGCCACTCGGGGAGGTGTGAATGTGTATATGCAGGCCTGGGTGTGTTGCTTGCCTGAGTGTTGTGTGTTTGCGTATGTCCTGCCTTGTTCAGTGTGTTTTGGGGTCGGCAGCAACTAACAACAATGCTTGTAAGCGTGTGCATCTGGCTGCACACCTGCGACAGCCCAGAGTGAGTGTTCAGGTGCCAGCGTGTGCCTTGGGAGTGTGTATGAATCTGTTCGAGGGTGTTTGTGTCCTTGTGTACCTGCCCAGGTGTGCCTGGGTTCACTGAAAGAGGGGTGACGGGGAAGGGCAGTTGTTGGGGCCCGTCCGTATACCTCTTGGTATCGACTCTGGGCTGGACACACAAGCTGGGGCCCCACTTGTCCAGTATGGGGAAGAGACGGCCAGAAGGGGAGGGAATGGCGTGTGCCGGTGTGATGGACGCGAGCGAGGTAGGAGTGGGATGTGCCGTGTGACATGAATGCTTGTGACAGAAAACGAGGCTTATGGGTGTGTAAGGCGAAGGGCCTTCCGAGGAGTTTGGATACACCCAGTGTCCCAGCCGGCCTCTGGGGGTGCCCCCTGCCCGGGGCCCCAGAGCCTTTCCGCTCTGTAGCTGGGGTTAGAGAGAGCTGAGCCCCGCCGCCTGAGGTCCCCGCGCTGTGAGTGACACGCGCCGCCGACAAAGGCTGTATTTTTCCAGGCTCGCGCCCCGCCCGCGCGCGCGCGATGGTCCCCATGGCGACGCAGATAGCGCCGCAGCCATTTTCCCTATCTCCCCCGAGTCTATTATACGGCGGGATTAGCTCATCTCCAGGCAGGTCAAACCCAAAGTCACACAACCTGCGGCGCGGGCCCCGCCCCCCGCCCAGCCGCCCCTCCCCCGCCTGGTCCAGTCTCGGCGGGGCGACCCCAGGGCCGCGGCCCATGCGCAGGCGTAGAGCGCCACCTGGCGGCCTCGGGCGTCGGGAGTGGGCCTCCGAGCTTGAGCATGAATGCGAGGCGTTCAGGCAGAAGAGGCGGCCCGGTCCTTTCTTCCAGAAGGTGGGCTCTGAGCAAGGGCTTCGTTTTGTCATTGCTGCATTCCCAGGACCCGGCCTGACACACTTTAGCCGATTTTAAAGTGTTTGTTGGATGGATGGAAGGTAGGAAATTATAGGCAGGGGCAACCTGGGAAAGGAAGGCACAGCTGGCGACAATAAATCATTTTTTAGAATGCACTCCATTGAACTTGAGTAAAATCTAGACACCTTTGGACCCTGTGTAGTGGTGCCTTTGCTGACCTCTCTGACCTAGTGCTGTCCTTGCTCCAGCCACTATGACCTTCTTTCTGTTCTTTGACCAGGCCAGAGTGGTCTGGCCTTGCTCTTCTACCCCAGGTGTTTGCAGGGCTGGTTGTTATTCTGCCTCTGAGCAAACATCAGGCCTGCGAGGCCTCCCCTGACTGTCCACCTAAAATGGTTCTCCTCCATCTATACCACAGGTTTCTCTACAGCACTTGGCATGATCTAAAATAATCTTGTCCCTGTGTTTGTTGATTGTCCATCTCCCCTGCTAGAATGTTAGGCTCCCTGGAGGGAAGGGGAATGTCTGTTTTGTTCACATTGAAGCCCTGGAGAGGAGAATAGTGTCTGACATTGGTTAGTGTCAGTCACAACTTTGTGAATGTGTGAAGAAGGAGCAGAGGGGCTGGACAAACTCCTGGCCCACCTCTTGATCATGATAATATTTCCCCTTTCCCAGGCACAAAATATCCTACCAATGGATACCCCTTTTTAGCTCTAGTCACTGGGCAGATTAGTCACCCCCTGTGGTGCCTGACTCCACTGACCAACGCAGTGGCCACCACAGAGGGCCTGGGATGAAGGGGGAGAGAGAGCCATGGAGGCAGCTGCCTGTGCCCATGGCTGCAGAGGGGCAGTTCTAACCCCACGCTCAGGGAGGCACGTGCTGCCTAGGCAAGCTGTCACTCACAATACAAGATAATTACACCAGTGTCATCATAAGGCGACTATGATTAATTGCTGCATGCGGGGCACAGGCAGCGAGTATCTAGAGCCGATGGAAGGCCATGCATGGCCTAGCTGGGCTCCGGGCTAGTCAGGCACCAGGCCAAGCCTTACTCTGCTGAGGACAGCTTAGGGCAAAGCCTGTGAGAGCCTTGGCCTGGAGTCCCAGTAATTAGCTCTGCATCCCCTCATAAATGCCCCAATTTCCCTCTGGAAGACTTTCTGTGGGGTAGCTCAAGCTCTGGGGCCAGGTTTCCACGCCTCCACACACACACACACATAAATACCCCAACCAGCTAGGGGCCTTAGGCAAGACGCTTGCCCACGCTGAGCCTCAGGCTCTGCATCTGCGAATCTCCCTCCAGGATTGTTATAAGAATTATGAATGAGCATGTATTTAAAAAGAGCTTTGTGGACCCATACAATGATTGATCATTGCCAATATTAAATAGTGGGAGATTTCACATTTTCCAGTTGCTTTTGAGTCAACTCCGACTCATGGCAACCATGTCAGAGTAGAACTGTGCTCCACAGGTTTTCAATGGCTGAATTTTTGGAAGTAGATCAACAGGCCTTTCTTCTGAGGCACCTCTGGGTGGACTCAAACTTCCAGCCTTTCGGTTAGCAGCTGAGTACGTTAACTGTTTGCACCACCAGATTTCACATAAATAGCCACATTTCCAGCTTAAGATAGGCTATTCTGGGCCTGTGTTTCTGCATGGCAATGTAATGCTAGAGCTCAGCAGTGCCACTCCCTGTAGATGGGACATGTGCCCTCTGGTGCACCAGGCTTCCCGCCCATCACTTCAGGTCCCTGGGTCAGGGATGGGTCCCTGGGTGTTGTGGCTGTGTTGATTTTGGCCTTCCTTTGGCAGAACTTCCAATCTCTTTCTCCTTTCAGGTACTGTAAACCACTCATTAATTTCTTAATCCAATCAGCACTTTTAAATAATGTGCTAGGCCACACTGTTTTGGACCCTGGGTAGATGCGGTGAACAAAACAGCCCAGGTACCTTCCTTGAGGGAGCTCTCAGTCTAGTGGAGAAATCAGACATGACTCACCACACAGATCAACATAGCTTCACAAATTGTGGTAGGATCTCTGAGGGAAATAGAACCTATATTTACAGATGCTGAATCCAAGCTCATTTGCAGAGACCAGGCCCTGTGCTGAGCTGTGGGGAACATGAGGTAAAACCAGGTATGCTTACTGTGTGCAGGCAACTCGGTGTGGTAGAAGGTACAGGTACATCAATAGATTATGATAATTCCTGGCTGTGATAGTTAGAATCACTGGGTGCTTGTTGGAAGAGAGGTGCTTTATCTTAATGTGGAAGTATAATACATACAAGTAGTCCCTGACTTACGATGGGCTTCCGTTCTGACAACTGCATCAGAAGTCTGCTCTGACCTAAGTCGAATACCTCATTTCTTTTTTAGTTTTCATTATTATTGCCTTTTATTATAAATATCTTTATAAATGGAAACCCTGGTAGCATAGTGGTTAAGAGCTATGGCTGCTAACCAAAAGGTTGGCAGTTCGAATCCACCAGGCACTCCTTGGGAACCATGTGGGGCAGTTCTACTCTGTCCTATAGGGTCACTATGAGTTGAAATCAACTCTACGGCAAAGGGTTTGGTTTTTCTGGTTTTATCTTTATAAATCCTATCTTTATTTGTCTTTGGGGGTTGAAAACATTGCATATAAACCTACAGATATATTTTAATACATACATACATACCTAAAAAATACACAAATCATAAAAATGTACTCCGACAGTGAAGAGTTGGACAACATTGGCATTTTGTCAGTTGCAATAATAACTTTACTTGTGAAGGGTTCTGGATCATCTAGATTATTCCTGGGAATGGGGCTGGCATTTCCAGTCAGGAAATTAGGAATAGTTGTTCTGTGTGGTCCCTTTTTTTTCTTCATATATTTCGTGGTAACATCTCACTGCTTCCTGAGTCTGCCTTTCGACTTTAGCAAAACAATCAGCATTTCAGTTCATGTTTTCAAGCAACTGAAGCCCCTGATTTAGTTTAGAAAAAACTCCAGCTAATTCTTTTACCTTTCCTGACTCTAAACCACGCAGTATCCACTTGTTGTTTGAATAACTGCTTCTTGGTCTATGTACAGTTTCCTCATGAGCACAATTAAGTGTTTGTAATTCCCATTTGCAATGTTATCCATAATTTGTTATGATCCACATAGTTGAATGTGTGCATCAGGGTTGTATCCTTTTACCATACTTATGCTGAGCAAATAATCTGAGAAGCTGGACCATATGAAGAAGAATGGGTCGTCAGGATTGGAGGAAGACTCATTAACAACCTACATTTTGCAGGTGACACAACCTTGCTTACTGAAAGTGAAGAGGACTTGAACTACTTACTGATGAAGATCAAAGACTACAACCTTCAGTATGGATTACACCTCAACATAAAGAAAACAAAAATTCTCACAACTGAGCCAATAAGCAACATCATGATAAACAGAGAAAAGATTGAAGTCATAAAGAATTTCATTTTACTTGGATCCACAATCAAAAGCCATGGAAGTAGCAGTCAAGAAATCAAATGGCATATTGCGTTGGGCAAATTTGCTGCAAAAGACCTCTTTAAAGTGTTGAAAAGCAAAGATGTTACCTTGAAGACTAAGGTGCGCCTGACCCAAGGCATGGTATTTTGAGTTGCCTCATATGCATGTTAAAGCTGGACAATGAATAAGGAAGACAGAAGAAGAATTAGTTCCTCTGAATTACGGTGTTGATGAAGAAAGTTTAATATACCATGGACTTCCAGAAGAACGATCAAATCTGTCTTGGAGGAAGTACAACCAGAATTCTCATTAGAAGAAAAGATGGAGAGACTTTCTCTCACATACTTTGGACATGTTGTCAGGAGGGACCAGTCTCTGGAGAAGGACATCATGCTTGGTAGAGGATGAGCAAAAAAGAGGAAGGCCCTCAACAAGATGGATTGACACAGTGGTTGCAACAATGTGCTCAAGCATAACAACAATTTTAGGATGACACTGGACCAGGCAGTGTTTCGTTCTGTTGTACATAGTGTTGCTATGAGACAGAACCAACTTGATGGCACCTAACAACAAAACAACAACAGTCCTTTCACTGTAAAAATTTGTGGCAACTTCTCTCCTTCATCCTCCTCATTATTTCTTTCTTCTTCAGCATTTCTTTCCTCTTCAAAATCCATTAAGTCCTGATCTGTCAGTTCTCTTTCTTCATTCTAAAGTCAGTGTTCTTGCCATATGGATGATTTTCCTACCGATCTCTTCCATTATATTATTCTGATCAAATGCTTGGAACTTCCTAGCCATTACAACTCCCTACACTGACACTCACTTCATTGTAGACCAGGGCATAGCCTGCTATACGGCCCTGTTTTGAACAGTAAATCATAACGCTGAACATTTCCAAGTGAACATCTGAGAATGATAATATCAGCAAATTACGTGCTGCGACATTGTAGGTAATACATATTACCAACAAAAAGCAGTACAAAGAATTTAAAAAAACCAAAAAATGGGCGGTCGTAAGTGCATGTAACTAGAATACTTCATAAGTCAGGGACTACGTGTATGTAAAGAGTACCTGTAAATCATTTAAGAAAATACAATCGACCAAAAAAAAAACCAAGCAAAGAGTATGAACAGAAAATTCACAGAAAAGGAAATAGATGTGGCTCTTAAATTAATGAAAAGATGCTCAATCTCACTCATGAATGAAGAGAGAAATGAAAATTAAAAACACATCAAGATATTTGGGGTGAGGAAAGTGTTCTAAAATTAGATTATGATAATGGTTGTAACTCTAAATTTACTAAAAATCGCCGAAGTATGCACTTACAATGAGTGAATTTTAAGGTATGTAAGTTACACTTCAATAAAACTATTTAAAAATAAAAATATATTAAAAAGTCACTTTGAGATACCACTTTATACCTAACAGTATAAGCAAGTATCAAAACATTTGATAATATGTTTTTAGCAAGGGCAGGGAAGATGGGATGGGTAACTTGACACAATCAAATTTATAAATTTACTTTTTGAGCCAGTAATTTTATTTATAGGACTTTATCTGCTAGATAGCCCTTACACCTGTGAAAGTTTATGTTTATAAGGAAATTCGTTGCCACCTTGTACATCATGGCAAAAGGTTGGAAACAAAAAATGTAGTGGAATGCTATGCTGCTGCCAAAAAAAAAAAAAAAAAAAAACGGTGGGAGAAAAAGGGAGGAGGAAGTAAAAGAAAGGAAGAAAGAAAAGAAAAAGGAGCTCTTTCTATACTGATATTGAGTGATCCTGAGATACAATTAGTGGAAAAATAAAGGTGCAGAGGAGTGGAAGAATTAGGGGAAGATATAATTAGGGGGAGAAAGGTGCATTTGACTAAACGTGGGGCTAAGAAGAGAAGGTATATATATGTTTGCTTACATATTTGTAGAATTTCTCTAGAAGGAAAACAAAAGCTGTTAACAGTGGTTAACACCTACAAAAGGACATGGGTTTGGGTGGTGGCAACAGGGATAAAAAAGAAGACTTTTCACTGTACACTCTTTGATTCCTGTTGAAATGTGAGTATATATATGTCCTATATACAAAAAGATTAAAAAAACATTTTTTTAATTAAATAATAAAGGAGAAGCTTAGTAGTTTGTCAGAAAGAGAAGTAAGGGGAAAAATGCCAGTTGTGGCTAAAATGTAAGGAAGCAAGAACTCAGCACTGTTGGCAGGGATCTAAATTGGTACAAGTATTTTGCAGAGTAATTTGGCTATATCTAGTACAGTTGAAGATACAAAGGCTACACAACCTGGCCATCCCTCCCAAATGTGAGCAAAAGAAATCTGGGCAAGGATACTCATGGTGCGCTGCTTGTAAAACGGGAAGGTTGAACACCACCTGACAGCCCATCTTGAGGGTAGTGGACAAGTACATGGTGGTATATTCTGAGAGTGGAAGGCCGTTCAGCAGTTGCTTCATGCTGTACCTGTGTGTACCCACATGGGCAGACGTAGGCACATGCTGTTTTAGTCAATGAAGCAACTGGTGAAACTATAAACACAAAACAGTACTATATATTGTTTATGGGAATGGAGCATATTAAGTAAAAGTATAAAAACATAAATGGGATTAAACCTGTAAGATTTTAAAACATGATCTGAAAAAGAGCAAGCCGTGCCATATTCTTGGACGGGGAAACCTGATACCATGAAAGTGTTAATTCTGTATTTTCTTTAGCATATATTTGTATAAATTCAAATTAGAATACCAGCAGGATGATTTTTTTTAACTGGATAAAATGACCTCAAAGATTATGTGGCAGAATAAATGCCCAAGAATAGCCAAGGAGAATTGGAAAAAGAATAATGTGCGGTTTTTGCTTTATCAGAAATAAGAACATACTACAAAGTCACTATAATTGAATCAATATGGCATTGGCAGAATGACAATGGAAAATAGAGAATCCAAAAATAGTTCTGGTATATGTGAGGTTATAATATATGATAAAGGTAATATTGCAGTTCTGTGTGAAAAGAACAGATCATAAATGGATGGAGTTGGCATGACTGAATATCTCTCTGGATGAAAATAATATTGGACCCCTCTTCTATACCTGTCATGGATTGAATTGTGTCCCCCCAAAATATGTGTCACCTTGGTTAGGCCATGATTCCCAGTATTGTGTGATCATCCACCATTTTATCATTTGATGAGATTTTCCTATATGTCATAAATCCTATCTCTGTGATGTTAATAAGATGGATTCGCAGCAGTTATATTGATGAGATCTACAAGAATAGATAGTGTCTTCAGCCAATCTCTTTTGAGATATAAAAGAGAGAAGCCAGCAGAGAGACAGGGGAACTCATACCACCAAGAAAGCAGTGCTGGGAGCAGGGCATGTCCTTTGGACCCGAGGTTCCTGTGCGGAGAAGCTCCTAGACCAAGGGAAGACTGATGACACAGACCTTCCTCCAGAGCCTACAGAGAAAGCCTTCCCATGGAGCTGACGCCCTGAATTTGGACTTGTAGCCTACCAGATCGTGAGAGAATAAATTTCTCTTTGTTAAAGCCATCCACGTGTGGTATTTCTGTTATAACAGCACTAGATGACCAAGACAATTACTCAGATAAATTCCAGATGGATTGAAATTTAAATGTGAAAAATGAATGAATGAAAATCTTGCAAAAAAAAAAAAAATCGTAGAGATGACATGCAATCTAAGCTGAGGGAAGAGCACGTGCAAAGGCCGGAGAGGGAGGTGATTTGGCACGATCTGGAAAAGGTAAGCCCTCCATAGGGTAGGATGAAAGTAGAGGCCTGTGTGCGGGAGCACAGAGAGGGAGTAATGCCTACCCTGAGCGGGGCTTGTCCTCCACCCTCAGGCCAGACTACCCTGAGCTGGTCATTTCCATTACCATCTTCAGAACTTTCTGCCACATCTCTTCACTTCCTGCACTTTTTGCTTCATTTTTTTCTTTAAATCAATCCATATCTTCCAAAAACCAAATTGTTTCTAAAAGGCAAATGTATATTACTGCCCAAATCATGGGTTCCATGGGCTAGTTTTATATTTTCTAAATCATATGGAAATAAATGCACTAGCTATTAAGTTGGAAAAATTACCTGTGCGGAATTACTTTGGTACCGATGGGTTCAATTTGTATCTCAGAAGTTGCTCTGCCACCTTGTGGACAGAGGGGGCTGGAGGGAGTGAGATGGGAGGCTCATTACAGAATGACAAGGTGAGGCTCACTAGAGAATGACGAGGTACAAGCCAGGATTGTGGGATTCCCTCTCTTTCCTTCACTCACACTCACATTCGGTCCAACAGGAAGTCTTGCTGCTGTACCTCCATCATAGTTCCAGAACCTGACCACTTCTCACCATCAACACAGCTACCACTTGGGCTCAATCAGCTATCATCTCATTTCGGCCCTGGATTACTGGAATAGCCTCCCTGCTGCTCTCCCAACTTCCCCCATCATCTATTTGAAACACAGCAGCCAGAGGGACCTGTTACGGTGTAAGTCGGGGCATGTCCCTCCTCGGCTCTGCACCCTCCCACAGCTCCCACCTCTCTCAGAGGAAAAGCCAAAATCCTCAAAATGGTTTGTGAGGCCCCACACAAGCTGGCCCCTCATTACCTCTTTGATCTCACCCCTTTGCTTGCTCCAATCCAGCCAAACTGACTTCCTTGCTGTTTTCAAACATAGTTGCACCTCAGGACTTTTGCACTTGGTGTCCTCTTTGCCCAGATATTCACATGGTTCCTTCCTGTATTTCAAGCCCTTGCCCAAATGTCACCTTCCCTGCAAGGCCCTCTCTGACAACCTCTTATGAGGGCCAAGCAAGCTGTGAATGACCTAGTGGCCCAGCCATCTCCAGGCAGCGTCTAGGCAGACAGATGACCTTGGAGCGTGAGGTCAGGGCCACAACTCCTCAGGCCCAGGCAGGCAGGTCTGACAGGTTGGGCCCGAGGCTCAGCAGTTCTTTGGCAAGAGGAAAGCAGAGGCCATACCCTCCCAGGGGCCACTGCTCAAGGTCAGGAACATGGGAACCCGGGAGCCAAGGCCTGGGGATGGTAAGGGAGAGGAACATGGGGCTCCGTGCAGGTTACCTGCAGGACACCAGTGGTCCAGAACAATAGGGTCACTAGAGCTCCATCCACTTCCCCGTCTTTGGGGAACTGTTCCTACCCCACTTGCAGGTCCTGGTGGACTTTGTGGAGTAGGTCCTACCCCTTGGCCCAGCCAATCAGAGCCTTCCTGGCAAGAAGATTGGTTCAGGAATAGGCACATGACTCGTGGAGAGTCAAACCTGGAAGCCTGTCTGGAATTCCTGGGAACTGCTCTCCTGCTGAGGCCACTGAGCTGATCACATTGAGCTGATCACATTTGTGGCCATCTTTGCCACCACAAAGGAGAGACTTCAGGAGAGTGAGGCTGGGACAGGGGAAGGGAAAGGTAGAGGGAGATAAATATTGACTCCTGATGATACTGCCTAACGCCCTGTGCCTGAAATCAGATATATCCCTGGCCATTTTAGGTACCTGAGCAAATAAGACCACCCCATCTGTTTTCCCCTTAAGCCAGTTTCAGGTATTTTTGTTTTGTTTCACTTTAGTTTTTGCTCCCTACAACTGAAAAAGTTCCAGTAATCATAGTTGTGGTAGATTAGCAATGGCAACAAATTCCGTGTCATTCCTCCTACTAAGAAAGTGTTGGTCTCTGTACCCTCTTCTTGAATCTGGGTGGGCTCTGAGACTACTTGACCAGTAGAATATAATGGAAATGACACTGTGTAGTTCCCAGGCCCAGGCCTTAAGAAATTAGTATCTTCTACTCCCTGTCTGTTAAAACCCTCTCTAAATGTTATGGATTGAATTATATCCCCCCAAAATATGTGTTGTAAATCCTAACCTCTATACCTGTGGTTATAATCCCATTTGGGAGTGGTTTGTCTTTGTTATGTTAAGGAGGCAGGATTAGTGTAGGGATTATCTTGAGTCAATCTTTTTGAGATATAAAAAAGATTAAACAAGCAAGCAGAGGAGAGATGGGATAAGATAGATGCCAAGACTCAGGGAGCTCTCCAAGGAACCAGGAAGCAGAAGCTGAAGAGACAAGGGCCTTCCTCAAGGGCTGACAGAGAAAGAAAGCCTTCCCCTAGAGCCAGTGCTCTGATTTCGGACTTCTCTAGCTTCTTGAACTGTGAGAAAATAAATTTCTGTTTCTTAAAGCCACCCACTTATGGTATTCTGTTATAGCAGCATTAAATAACTAAGAAACCAAGCAAGCCGGATGCAAAGGCTACGTGTTGGGAAAGAGTTACCTAACCAGTCTCCAGCTGTTCCAACTCCAGCCATTTGTGTTGTCCCAGCTGAAGCTCTCTATATAGAGCAAAGATGAGCTATCCCCATTGTTCCCAAATTCCTGACTCACAGTTTTGGGGTAGTTTGTTATGCAGCAACAGAAAAATGAGACCATAGCTATTAGCAAAGAGCCACATATACCTACTGGATTGAGGAGCTAGACAGAAAAGTGGGGCCACTGAAGTGGGCAGTATGGCTCCTTTCCTTGGGAATTCCTATATACTTCCATATGGTTATAGGATGCATGGGTAGGTTGGTGGAGTGGAAAGAGCCTTGCAGCAGATGGTCTTGGTTTTGAGTCCTGGCTCTACCAGCTATGAGACCTAGGGCAAGTTATTCCCCTCTCTGATCTTGTTTCCTCATCTGCCAAATAAAAGGTTAGTATTATGTTGCTTGGACTATATTTAGCTGCACATAACAAGAAGACAATAGAAGTTTCTCTGTCATGTGAAAATCCAGAGACAGGCTGTGGTGCAGTGAATTACTTAAAATGGCCCTTCTAGCTATGCATGGTCTTGTGATTCCCACAAAATGATTGGGTGGGACTATGCAAATAAGGTATATGGAACCCTAATGAGGGGATTGATCAGTTTTGCCATCATGCTAGGTTTAAAATGAGCCAATCCCAGAGGCTGGGAAGGAGACCTCGCTACTATCAAGAAGATGAGCCAGGAGTGGAGTGTGTCCTTCAGTCCCAGGGTCCCTGTGCTGAGAACCTCCTAGACCTAGGAGACTAAGAGAGCTGTAACAATGAAGATGATGCAAGGTGGTGAGAAGTGGCAGCAGAGAAACAGTGGCAGCAAAACCAGGAGACTGGTGCAAGATGGCATAGTGGGCTTCCTAGCCCACAGAGCCAGGCAGCTACAGTGGGTGTGCCAACCCATGGAGAGAGTTGAGTGCATTCAGGCAGAGGCTTCCCAGCAGTGTGGGCTGCCTCCAGGTACTTATCTGCAGAGCTAAAGAAAGAGCTTTAACACTTGCTCCAGCAGGGCAGAGGCCAGGACCAAGAGGTGCCTGTCCTGAGGGGGCTGAGAGGAGGCCTGCACAGCTGAGAGGGGGTATGCATGGCAGAGAGAAGGGCCTGCTTGCTTGCACGGCCAAGAGGAGCTGAAAGAGCTGCCCTGCACTAAGGAAGGGAGAGACTTCCAGTCTTTGCCTACATGCTTCCTGACCCTGATCCTGAATTGCGACCTGTTACTTCCCTAATAAACCCCATAACTGTGAATATGGTCTGTGAGTTCTGTGTGGCCACTGCAACAAATTATCGAACCCAGCAGAGAAATAGAGAGTGCCGTGGAAGGGACAGCAGGTGTCAGAACTGGTAAAAAGTTTACAGAGAGGAGACATGTGTGACCTCCACTTAATAGGAGTCAGCCTTGGGATGATGATCTTGATTCTCTCTCCTCCCCTGTCATGGATTGAATTACATCCCCCCCAAAATGTATGTATCAGTTGGGCTGGGCCGTGATTTCCGGTATTGTGTGATTTTCCTATATGTTGTAAATCCTGCCTCTACGGTGGTAATGAGGGAGGATGGGCGGCAGTTGTGTTAGTGAGGCAGGACTCAACCCACAAGGTCGGATTGTGTCTTGAGGCAATCTCTTGAGATATAAAAGAGAGACGCGATCAGAGAGACGGGGAAATCATACCACCAAGAAAGCAGTGCCAGGAGCAGAGCGTGTCCTTTGGACCCAGAGTCCCTTCACGAGAACCTCCTAATCTGGGGGAAGATTGATGAGAAGTCCAACAGAGAGAGAAAGGCTTCCCCAGGAGCTGACGCCCTGAATTTGGACTTTTAGCCTACTTTGCTATAAGAAAATAAAATTCTCTTTGTTAAAGCCATCCACTTGTGGCATTTCTATTATAGCAGCACTAGATGGACATCATGCTTGGCAGAGTACAGGGTCAGTGGAAAAGAGGAAGACCCTCAACCAGGTGGATTGACACAGTGGCTGCAACAATGAGCTCAAGCATAACAACGATTATAAGGATGGCTCAGGACCAGGCGGTGTTTTGTTCTGTTGTGCATAGGGTCGCTATGAGTCAGAACTGACTCGACGGCACCTAACAACAACAACAACAGCACTAGATGACTAAGACATCTCCCTTGTGAAGTTAGACGAGGTCTGAAGCCACCATGCCTTTTTTATACAGGTGACCCAGGGCTGGTGTGGTACTCCCTGGTGTCAGCCTCCACCAGCACCCAGCAACTTCTGTGATAAGTTCTCATCCTCCTGAGACACAATCTCTCCACAGAGAAACCGCTGTGTAAATAGTTCTGGTTTCTGCCTGCCATTGCCCTCCATACACTCAAACTACAGGCAAAGGACACAGCCCAGCCTGAAGTAAATCACAGGCAAAATTGATGGAAAGCACATGGATGCTGTTAAGGGGCTTCCACCCACTGGTGTTATGGATTAAATTGTCTCCCTCCCCCAAAAATATGTGTTAGAATCCTAAGCCCTATACCTGTAGGTGTAACCCTGTTTAGAAATAAGGTTTTCTTTGTTATGTGAATTAGCTCATACCACATAGGGTGGGTTCTAAATCTAATCACTTAGGAGTTATAAAAGGAGCAGATTAGACCCAGCGACACACACACCTGGGAGGTGGCAGGGCAGGGGAATCATGCTGTGTGAGGATTGTCTACCAGGGAATCAAAGACTACTCATCAGGAATAAATCCACATGGCCAAGACGGTGATTAGAACTTTTAGCCTCCAGAATCATGAAAAAATAAATTTCTGTTCTTTAAAGCCACCACTTTTGGTATTTCTGTTCCAGCAGCACCAGAAACTAAGATAACTGGCAAGGAAATAAAGCTTTTTCCTGTGGTGCATCAGTGGGTGGCCCATTCATATCCTGTAGGGAGAAATTAAAGAATGAATTGACAGTGCAGGACCAGGCAGCATTTTGTCCCACTGAGCATGGGTTTGCCATAAGTCGGACAACTTGATGGCAGCTAACAACAACGATAAAGTGGGAACATGATATGTGGGTCTGCAGCAGCTAACTTGAGACCATGCAGCATGACACCAGGGAGTAAAGCCAGCAGGCTGAGGATGCTGAGTAGAAAGAAGGACAGAGCCAGGGTCCCTGATGGTGCCATTGAGCTCCTGTGCCAGGCCTGGAACCCCACCTCCACACTTTTTATTACTGGAGAAAATTAAGTGCCTTTGAGACCTAAGGCACTGTTAACTGCCTCTGAAAGCATCCTAACTGATCCAAATCCCCTGTTGAAGAGTGTGCAATGGTCCATGCCCAGAATCTCCTTCCATCTAGGCCATTGTCCTTCTAGATGATTTCTGTCTTGTAGGGGGAGGGGTGGAAATCAAGGACCTGCTTGTTTCTAAGCTGAGTTCAAATATCAGCTCCTCAACTAACAGAACATGACAACTAAATGCAATGTGTAACCTAGACCAGGATAAAAGTAGCTATAGTAGCTATGAAGGACATTATTGGGACAATTCGTGACCTTTGAATATGGATTGTGAGATTAGGGACAGCTGGTCCTGCTTTTGATGGTTGCATTGTGCTTATGTGAGAGAATGTCCTTGGTTTTAGGAAATACCACTGAGTTTTGCAGCTGATATACTCTCAAAAAAAAAATTTTTTTTTTATACTTTCAAATGGTTCAGAGAAAAACATGCATATGGATACATACATATTAATACATAGAGAATGATAAAGCAAACAGGACAAAAGGTAAAAAATTGGTGAATCTAGGTAAAAGGTATATGGGAAATTATATCAAGGTTAAAAGTTACAAAAAAAACATCTCTTCCACTAAAATAGCCCCAAGTCTTTCTCCTCCAGCACAACTTCTCACTACACTTGGGACACCCTACGCTCAAGTCTCTAGCTCTTATCTCACTGGATCTTGAAGGCTTTGCTTAGCATTTAACACCTATTGTTTTGTTAGGTGTCCTCAAATTAGCCTCCCACTCATAGTGACTTCGTACACAGTAGAACCAAGCGCTACCTAATCCTGTGCCATCCCGATTATCTGCTGCGGATAGGCCAGTTGTGCTCCATAGGGTTTTTGTTGGCTGATCTTTGAAAGTAGATCACCAGGCCTTCCTTCTTAGTCGGTCTTAGTCTGGAAGCCACACTGAAACCTGATAAGCTTCATAGCAACACACGAGCTTCTACTGACAGAGGGCTGGTGGCTGCACTTGAGGTGTATTGACTGGGAATTGAACCTGGGTCTCCTGTCTGGAAGGCAAGAATTCTACTGTTGAACCAACACTGCCTCCATCTAACACCCGAAGGTCATATAATTTCGCAGATGTGTATCCTCAAGACTAAAACACACACAGTTAGGCATTTACTTAATTTTATATGTTTAAGAAAAAAAGGAATTCATTGGCTCACAAAACTGAAAACTCCAGGGTAGACGACTTCAGGGGTAGCTTAAGTCAGGGAAGCAGAGACAATGCCAGCACAACTCTTGGCTCCTTTCACTCTTATATTGGTTTCTGTTATGGATTGAATAATAATACCTTCTAAAAAGATATGGTGAAGTCCTATGCTTGTACAGGTAAATGTGACCTCGTTTGGATATAGGGTCTTTCTTTGAAGATAAGATCAATTAAGTTAATGAAGTCATACCAAAGTAGGTGAAAAAAGTATTTGCAGTGAAGAAGTCATTGGTCTTGCAAAATTCTATCATTCAATCTCTGGCATTGTTTCTATCACCAAGGCCATATTTTCCAACTATCGATCCTTCTTCTTTGTTTCCAACTTTCACATTCCAATCACCAGTAATTATCAACGCATCCTGGTTGCATGTTTGATCAATTCCAAACTGCAGAAGTTGATAAAAATCTTCAATTTCTTCATCTTTGGCCTTAGTGGTTGGTGCGTAAATTTGAATTATAGTCGTATTAACTGGTCTTGCTTGTGGTGTCTGGATATTATCCTATCACTGACAGTATTGTACTTCAGGATGGATCTTGAAATGTTCTTTTTGATGATGAATGCAACACCACTCCTCTTCAAGTTGTTATTCTCAGAATAGTAGACTATAAGATTGTCTGATTCAAAATGGTCAATACCAGTCCATTTCCTCTCACTAATGCCTAGGATATCGATGTTTATGCATTCCATTTCATTTTCAAGGATTTCCAATTTTCTTAGATTCATGCTTTGTACATTCCAGGTTCTGATTGATTATTAACGATGTTTGCAGCTGTTTCTTCTCATTTTGAGTTGTGCCACATCAGCAAATAAAGGTCCCGAAAGTTTTACTCTGTCCATATCATTCAGATCAACTCCACTTTGAGGGCGCAGCTCTTCCCCAGTCATCTTTTGAGTGCCTTCCAAACTGGGGGACTCATCTTCTGGCGCTATATCCATGTTCCACTGCTATTCATAAGGTTTTCACTGGCTAATTCTTTTCAGAAGTAGACTGTTGGGTCTTTCTTCCTAGTCTGTCTTAGTCTGGAAGCTCAGACTATACACATGGACCTCGCCAGATGGAATACACAGGAGTCAAATTAACTACGTCTGTGGAAAGAGATGATGGAAAAGCTCAATATCATCAGTCAGAACAAGGCCAGGGGCTAGCTGTGGAACAGACCATCAATCACTCATATGCTAGGCAAGTTGAAATTGAAGAAAATCAGAGAAAGTCCAGGGAGCCAAAATACAACCTTGAGTATATCCCACCTGAATTTGGAGACCATCCCGAGAATAGATTTGACACATTGAACACTAATGAGTGAAGACCAGATGAGTTGTGGGATGACATCAAGGACTGTGAGACAATACATTTCTGTTCTTTTAGGCCACTCACTTTGTGGTATTTTGTTATGGTAGCCCTATTATGACAGGTTATGCCCTCATAACTACAAGATGACAGCAGCAGCTCCAGCCCTTTCATGTCCAAGTCCAGTGGGAAGAATGTGAGATCTCTTTTGCAGAAGTTTCTGCAAATTCTTATTAGCTTTAGTTAGGTATCGTGCTCATCCCTGAACCAGCCTCTTTGACCAGGAGAGTACAATGCTCAGATTGGCCAGGCTTGAGCCACGAGCCCACCCCTTAGCCAGTGAAGGCATCAAGAAGAACAGTTGATTGGGGGCAGGGCAATTACCCCAGAGGAAAATCAAGATATGGTTTCAGAAGAAAGGGAATGAGTACTGGGTGACCAAAAACACAGAAGCCCATCCTGGCTCATACCTTTGGCTGTCCAACACCCATATACATTCTTCTTCCCATAGTCATCTCTGAGGGAGGTATGGTAGACAGGTTTATGGCCCCCCCAAAGATACCCACCCTAATCTCTGAAACTGTAAATGACTGAATTTGTTACCTTACATAGCCAAAGGGACTTTGCAGGTATAATTAAGACTCCTAATAAGTTGACCTTAAAATAAGGAGATTATCCTGGTGGGCACAATGTAATCACATGAGCCCTTAAAATCAGAGAACTTTCTCTGGCTGGTGGCAGAGAAGGAAGTTAGAGAGGGTGGCAGAAGGAAAAGTCAGAGACATTCAAAGCTCAAGAAGGATTCAAAGCACTACTGCTACTCTGAAGATGGAAGGGGCCACATGACAAAGGAATGAGCCCTCAGTTCTCCAACAACAATGAACTGAATTCTGCCAACAATCTGAATGATTCTTGTCAAAGTCTCCAGGAGAGCCCAACCTGCCAATATCTTGATTCTGGCCCTGTGAGACCCTGAGCAGAAAACCCAGTTGAGGCACACTGTGCCTGCACTTCTGACCCACGGAAACTTTGAGACACTAAATGGATGTTATTTTAAGCTTCTAAGTTTGTGGTAATTTGCTACAACAGCAATGCAAAATGAATATCAGAGGCAACCCAATATCTCTTCAAGTTACATATTCAGCCCCAGGACCAGATCCCAGTGACCCACTGTTAAAGTCTAGGCTTAACTCCCCTATCACCCTCAGCACTACAAGTGCATAGAGAGAGAAGTGTGATATAAACTCCCATGTGGGAAAGAGGAGAGTGGGGGACCACTACAGTGGGCACTAGTCCCTAGCACATCTCATGGCTTGCTCAAGAATATTGAGGAGTAACAAGGCTGGCATTAAGCCAAAAAACACAAAATAATAAACGTTGGAGAGGTTGTGGAGAGACTGGAACACTTATACACTGCTGGTGGGGATATAAAATGGTACAATCACTTTGGAAATCGATTTGACGCTTCCTTAAATAGCTAGAAATAGAACTACCATAAGATCCAGCAATCCCACTCCTTGCAATATATCCTAGAGAAATAAGAGCTTTTACATGAACAGATACATGCACACCCCTGTTCACTGCAGCATTGTTTAAAATAGCAAAAAGATGGAAGCAACCAAGGTGCTCATCAACAAATGAATGGATAAATTAATTATGGTATATTCACACAATGGAATACTATGCATCTATAAAGAACAATGATAAATCCGTGGAACATTTCATAACATGGAGGAATCTGGAAGGCATTATGCTGAGTGAAATTAGTCAGATGCAAAAGGACAAATATTGTATGAGACCACTATTATAAGAACGCGAAAAATGGTTTAAAAAGAGAAGAAAATGTTCTTTGATGGTTATGACAGTGGGGAGGGAGAGGGGTTTTCACTAATTAGATAAGAACTATTTTAGGTGAAGGGGAAGACAACACACAATACAGGAGAGGTCAGCACAACTGGACTAAACCAAAAGCAAAGAATTTTCCTGAATAAACTGAATGCTTTGAAGGCCAGCCTAGCAGGGGCAGGGGTTTGGGGACCATGGTTTCAGGGGACATCTGAGCCAACTGGCATAATAAAATCTATTAAGAAAACATTCTGCATTCCACTTTGGAGAGCAGCATCTGGGGTCTTAAATGCTAGCAAGCGGCCACCTGGGATGCATCAATTGGTCTCAACCCACCTGGAGCAAAGGAGAACAAAGAGCACCAAAGACACAAGGTAATTATGAGCCCAAGAGACAGAAAGGGCCGCATAAACCAGAGACTACAACAGCCTGAGACAAGAAGAACTAGATGGTGCCCAGCTACAACCGATGACTGCCCTAACAGGGAACACAACAGAGAACTCCTGAGGGAGCAGGAGAGCAGTGGGACGCAGACCCCAAATTCTGGTAAAAAGGCCAGACTTAATGGTCTGACTGAGCTAGAAGGACCCCAGAGGTCATGGTGCCCAGACATTCTGTTAGCCCAAGACAGGAACCATTCCCAAAGCCAACTCTTCAGAGAGGGATTGGACTGGACCATGGGATAGGAAATGACACTGATAAAGACTGAGCTTCTTGAATCAAGTAGACACATGAGACTATGTGGGCAGCTTCTGTCTGGAGAAGAGATGAGAGGGCAGAGGGGAGCAGAACCTGGCCAAATGGACACAAAAATAGAGAGTGGAGGGAAGAAGTGTGCTGTCTTATTAGAGCGAGAGCAACTAGGAATATATAAACCAAAAACCAAACCAACTGCCACCGAGTAGATTCTGACTCATAGCGACCCTAGAGGACAGAGTAGAACTGCCCATGGAGTTTCCAGGGAGTGCCTGGCGGATTTGAACTCCGACCTCTTGGTTAGCTGATGTAGCATTTAACCACTACGTCACCAGGGTTCCCAGGAGTATATAGCAAGGTGTATATAAGCTTTTGTATGAGAGACTGACTTGGTTTGTAAGCTTTCATTAAAGCACAATAAAAATTAAAGAAAAAAAAAGAATACTGAGGAGTGCTAAACATGGAATTACCATATGATTCAACAACTGAACTCTTAGGTATCTACCCAAGAGAAATAAAAACACATGTTCACACAAGAACTTGTACACCAATGTTCATAGCAACTTTATTCATAACAGCCAAAAAGTAGAAACAGCCCAAGTGTCATTCGATTGATGAATGGATAAACAAAATGAGGCATACCCATACAATCTTTGCTTTTTAGCACTTTAAAGAGATCTTTCGCAGCAGGTTTGCCCAATGCAATGTGTCTTGATTTCTTGATTGCTGCTTCTATGGGCATTGATTGTGGATCCAAGTAAAATGAAATCCTTGACAACTTCAGTCTTTACTCCGTTTATCCTGTGAAAGCTGGACAATGAATAAGAAAGACCGAAGAATTGATGACTTTGAATTATGGTGTTGGCAAAAAATATTGAATATATCATGGACTGTGTGATGGTTAAGATTGTGTGTTCAGCTTGGCTGGGCCATGATTCTCAGTGCTTTGCCAGTTGTATAATGTTGTGATCACTTCCCTGTTGAAATTTGATATGTGATCTCCCCCATGGTGGAATCTGCTGCCCCCTCAGCCTTCTTTTCCCCACCCTCCTCCTGCTGCTTCCTTCCTGCTTGCCTTGCCGAGGCTTTGGCTTGTTCCAGGTCCTGCAGCTGGCTCCTGTTCATCTGGCCTCTAGTTCTTGGGACCTGGGCTAGCAGCTTGCCGGTGACCTTGCCTGCTGATCATCTACACAGCCTGTGGCAGCACTGCTCTCTGGCCTGTCAGTCTTGGGTTTGCCATTCCCTGTGGCTACGTGAATCAGGAAAATTCTCTTTCCTATTTCATGGACTTGGGACTTACAGCCTCTAAAACTGTGTAAGCCATTTCCTTGATATAAATCTCTTCGTTATCTATATATAAACCCTGTGGTGTAGTGTTTAAGAGTTATGGCTGCTAACCAAAAAGTCGGCAGTTCAAACCCGCCAGGCGCTCCTTGGAAACCCTATAGGGGTAGTTCTACTCTGTCTTACGGGGTTGCTATGAGTTGGAATGGACTTGATGGCAATGGGTTTGGTTTTGGTTATATATATATGTATATATATAGTTTACTGGTTTCGCTTCTCTAGAGAACCCAGCCTAAGGCAGACTGCCAGAAGAACAAACAAATCTGTCTTGGAAGAAGTATAGCCAGAATGCTCATTAGAAGCAAAGATGGTGAGATTTTGTCTCACATACTTTGGACACAGTATCTGGAGGGACCAGTCCCTGGACAAAGACATCATGCTTGGTAAAATACAGGGTCATAGAAAAAGAGGAAGACTCTCAGTGAGGTGGATTGACACAGTGGCCACAACAGTGGGCTCAAACATAGCAACGATTGTAAGGATAGCGCAGGATCAGGCAGTGTATAGCTCTGTTGTGTGCGGGGTAGCTATGACTTGGAACAGACTCGATTGCACCTAACAACAACAACATCCATACAATGGAATATTATTTAGCTAGATAAAGGAAAGAAGTTCTAACATATGTCATGACATGGATAAATCTTGAAAACGTTATGTCGAGTAAATAAGCCAAACACGAAAGACCACATCGTATGATTCCATTTATATGAAATATCCAGAAAAGGAAAATGTATAGAGACAGAATGTAGATTAGTGGTTTCCAGGGGCCGAGGGGAGGGAAGAATAAAGAGTGGCTGTTAATGGGTACAAGGCTTCTTCTGGGATTGATGAAAATCTTCTAAATTTAGATTGTGGTGATGGTCGCACCTGTGAATATAAGTCCATTACTATACTAAAAAGCATTGGATGGGACACGCCAAATGGGTGAATTTTATGGTATGTGAACTATATCTCAATAAGATGTTAAAAAAAAAAAGGACGAATACTGAGGACTCTGTCCTGGCAGGGGGCAACTTCCTCGGGCAACCACTTCAGCTGCCCCAGTTCTGCTCTCTGGGAGAGTGTTCCCATGGAAACTTCTCTGTGGCCACATCTGATGGTACAGATTACCAGACTTTAAGAATTGCTTAGGCTTACAGATAATGTCACTTAGTCTTGTTATTTTGTGTATTTATTTATTTAACCAGCCTTGGAGTTTCTCTGGCAGTGCAACTCCATAAAAAACTTATTAGGCTTTTTGCCCTTTTTATTTACTTAAAAATATATTATTAAATATTTCAGGCACATAAAAATTGAGCAGAATAATATAAAAAACACCTACTTACCCAGTGCCTAGCTTAAGCACTAAAACATCACCATTATAGTTGAGGCATGGGAATTTACTGGAAGAAAACTTACAACTCTTTAACTTTGGGGCAGGGAGGGATTTTTTAAGCATCGCACAGAAAGCAGAAGCTATAAAGGAAAAGATTGAATCACTGGGCTACTCAAAAATTTCCAACTTCTGTGTAGTGAAAGATACTATAAACAAACGTGAAAGACAAATAGACTTGTACAACCACTGTGGAAAATGGTATGGCACTTCCTTCAAAAGTTAGACATAGAGATACCTTATGATCCAGCAATCCCACTACTAGGCATATATCCTAGAGAAATAAGAGCCATGACACAAATAGATATATGCACACCCACGTTCATCACAGCTTCATTCACAATAAAGATGGAAACAACCTAATTGCTCATCAACGGGTGAAGGATAAACAGACTATGGTGCGCACACACAATGGAATACTGCACAATGAATCTGAGAAACATCCATGGTTTAAAATCAGGAAAGGTGTGCATCCGGGCTGTATCCTTTCACTATACCTATTCAATCTGTATGCTGAGCAAATAACCCGAGAAGCTGAACCATATGAAGAGGAAAATGGCATCAGGATTGGCAACCTGTGACATGCAGATGACACAGCTTTGCTTGCTGAAAGCGAAGAGGACTTGAAGCCCTTACTGAAGAAGATCAAAAACTACAGCCTTCAGTATGTATTATACCTGTTGTGGATTGAATTTGGTCACCCAAACGTGTGTGTCACTGTGGCTAGGCCATGATTCCCAGTATTGTGTGGTTGTCCTCCATTTTGTGATCTATTTATCCTATGTGTTGTCAATCCTAACCTCTATGATGTTAATGAGGCAGGATGTAATCTACAAAATTAGGTTGCATTTTGAGTCAATCTCTTTTGAGATACAAAAGAGAGAAGTGAGCAGAGAAGAGGGGGACCTCATGCCACCAAGAAAGAAGTACTGGGAATGGAGTGAGTCCTTGGGACCTGGAGCCTCTGTGCTGAGAAGCTCCTATACCAGGGGAAGATTGACGACAAGGGCCTTTCCACAGAGCTGACAGAGAGAGAAAGGCTTCCCCTGGAGGTGGCTCCCTGAATTTGGACTTCTAGCCTCCTAAATGTGAGAGAATAAATTTCTGTTTGTTAAAGCCATCCACTTGTGGTATTTCTACTATAGTAGCACTAGATAACTAAGACAGCACTTCAACATATAGGAAACAAAAATCTTCACAACTAGACCAATAAGCAACATCGTGATAAACAGATAATATTAAAGTGGTCAAGGATTTCATTTTACTTGGATCCACAATCAATGCCCATGGAAACAGCAGTTAAGAAATCAAAGGATGTATTGCATTGGGCAAATCTGCCTCAAAAGATCTCTTGAAAGTGTTAAAAAGCAAAGATAACACTTTGAGGACTAAGGTGCGCCTGACCCAGATGATGGTATTTTCAATTGCCTTACATGCATGCAAAGCTGGACAATGAATAAGGAAGACCAAAGAAAAATTGATGCCTTTGAATTACGGTGTTGGCAAAGAATATCGAATGTACCATGGATTGTTAGAAGAATGAAAAACTCTGTCTTGAAAGAAATATAGCCACAATGCTCTGTAGAAGTGAGGCTGGTGAGACTTCATCTCTTGTACTTTGGACATGTTATCATGAGGGCCCAGTCCCTGAAGAAGGACTTCATGCTTGGTAAAGTGAGGGTCAGTGAAAAAAGAGGAAGACCTCAATAAGATGCATTGACACAGTGGCTGCAACACTGGGCTCAAACATAGCGATTGTGAGGATGGCACAGGACCGGGCAGTGTTTTGTTCTGTTGTGCATGGGTTCGCAATGAGTTGGAACTGACTTGATGGGATCTAACAACAACCACACATGGTAAAAGGGACTTCGCAGATGTGATTAAAGATGTTGAGATTTGGGGGGGTAGGGATGTGAGGTGATGTCTCACCTGACAATAAACAATTTGGCGTTTGGTCTTGGTTCCTGAGAGCCAGATCATACACCTGAGGCTACTGAATGGGGACTGACTAGACCAAGAGGGACCATCTGGTGGTCTGATATTGACTAGGCTCATGAGGCATGATGTAATCTATCATGGCCATGTGGTGAGACCAGTAAAAGCCAGCAACCTTAAGGCTCAGATGTGCTTCCTTGTTGGTGACCCTACGTGGGAGTAGGTAGCAATAACAAACCAAACCCATTGCTGTTGAGTCAGTTCTGACTCCTAGGGACCCTATAGGACAGAGTAGAACTGCCCCATAGGGTTTCCAAAGATGTAATCTTTATGGAAGCAGACTGCCACATCTTTCTCCTGCACAGCAGTTGGTGGGTTTGAACCACTGACCTTTCGGTCAGCAGCTGAACACTTAACCACTGTGCCACCAGGGACCCTTAAGTATGGTATAATCTCTGAATTCGGTGAGTCATTCCAGTGAAATATTGAACCTGAAGGGGCAGTAGGAGCCAGGGGGTCAGAAAATAAGGGTGTTGTGTGGACTACCAAGATTGCAGCTAGCATTCTGAAGCGGTAGTGGGAAACCAGTCCTGAATTTGGGGACAGCAGTTTGGAAGGAGGAATTCTGCCCGTGAACCGCATCTTCAGCTTGTGTTGGAGAGTTCCAGCCTGCTTTCCTGATGAACTTGGCTAGTTAGCCCCTACAATCATGCACTGCCAACAACTTGGAATAAATCTCTTAATATATATCTTCTGTCTCTGACTGGCTCTGGCTTTTGGGCTGAACCCTGACTGATGTACCAGCTAAAAGCGGTGGATGCTGTTACCAACTACAAGGGGCTTCTGTGGAGATTAAATGAGTTCACAACAACGAAGTGTTTTAAATGATGCCTGGTACAAAGTGAGCTCTAGGTAACTGTTTGCAGTATGACAATGCTAAAAAATGTAAATTTTAGAATGGCCTTTCGGTGCCCAGGAGCCCTGGTGGCACAGTGGTTAAAAGCTATAGCTGCTAACCAAAAAGTTGGCGATTCGAATCCACCAGGTGCTCCTTGGAAACTCTACGGGGCAGTTCTACTCTGTCCTATAGGGTCTCTATGAGTTGGAATCGACTCCACGGCAAGAGTTCTTTTTTTTTTTTTGAGTCCTGGTGGTACAGTGGCTAAGCACTCAGCTGCTAACCAAAATGTCATCGGTTCAAATCCAACCAGCGGCTCTGTGGGAGAAAGATGTGGCAGTCTGCTTCCGTAAAGATTACAAGCTTGGAAATCCTGTGGGGAGTTCTCTTCTGTCCTACAGGGTCACTATGAGTTGGCATCAACTCAATAGCAATGAATTTTGGTGCCTGGGCTGGACTCTGTCTGAGGCCTCTTCTATTCAGAGGGTGAAGCCAGGGCTCTGTCCTCCAGAACACACAGGAGACCGGCTCCAGGGAGCATAGAACATAGCTCCTTGACCTGGGGTACTCAGCCTCTATTGCCCATCAGTGCCCACCCTGCCAGCAGCTCTGGGAGCAGAAATAAAGTGAATGAGGAGTCACCAAAGCTAAGAAGGCACACCTTACCTGGTTTATCAGACCATAGAGGCTATGCCAGGCTTCCAGGCTGCTCAGTTACCTAGCCACTGAGACAGCGAGGAAACAGGGGGGTCTCACTGTCCTTAGACTACCCACCCCTCCCCATCCATGCTCCCTGCTGCTCCTCACCTGTGTTATAGGTCCCACAGAGCAATGAATTCTCTTATGTGGCCTTTTTGTCCTAGGTTTGTGGAAAATAACAACTTGGGAGGGGATTGACATTTCCTAGATAAGTTGTAACTAACTTGAGGTTTTGATACTTTTGTTCCGCCTGGACCAGTAATTGACAAGGTCTAAATTGATTGACATTTACTGGGTAATCAAGGATGGGCTGGGCTTCCATCCAGCTAAGAGGGTTGGTTGAGCTTCAATCTGGTTAGGAAGGCCCTGCTTTCAAATTAACAAGAAATGGCCTTTATAAATGGTTGAAACAGGCTTTTAGGGCCTCCTGGTTGATGAAAGCCTGGAGAGGAGTGAGTCCTTTGGGACACGGGGACCCTGTGCTGAGAACCTCCAAGACGTGGTAAGAACCATAACATGCACAGGCCTGCGACAGCGCCACAAGCAGCAGAGGCTACAAGCAGGCCCAGGCAGCAGCAGAAACCCTGGCTGGAAGCTGTTAACACTCAGCAGCGAAGAGCCCAGATGCAGTGGCAAGGAGCCCTGGCCAAGAAGCAGTAGAGAGGCCAAAGCAGCCCACAGGCTGGTGGTGGCACAGGAGGTCACTCTGAGCAGCTAAGGGCTGACCCAAGAATGGTACCCCAAACAAAGGGAAGCCAGGCCCCAAGCAGGGAGGCACCTGCAGAGCTTGGAAGTTCTGAGCAGGAGGCTGCCCACAGAGCAGTTCTCCTCCAAAAGCTGTTGTGATGCCAGCCGAGAGCTGGGGCAGGCCTAGAGCTGTCCCAACACTGCTGACTGAGTGCTAGATCAGTCAATGACAGGAGCAGAGCCAGGCAAGTGAAGCTGCAGAGGGCTGGACCAGTCAGCAATACGCCAGGAGCCAAGATGTAGAAAGGCTTCTGGCTGAGAGCTGGACCACTCAATGGCAGGAGCTGAGCAGGGCAAAAGGAGCCACAGAGAGAGAAAGCAATAGCAGCAGCCATGATGCACATGCTGATACCTGAAGTGGTGATGTGAACCTGGTACCTGAACTACAGCACACCTGCTGACACCTGAGCCGTAGTGCGCCCTCCCAATGACATAAGGACGAACATCAGTTTTTGGGAAGGGTAAACAGGTCCTCTTTGAGATGTAAGCAGGTTCCCTTTGAGACACTGAGGCTCTGTGCTGGAGCCCTTCCCAAACTTTACTCTTGGCATTTCTCCATCTTTATCTTTCCCTGTTTATATCCTTTTCTGTTAAAGTTCTTATCACAGATACAGTGTTTCCATGAGTTTTGTGGACATTGCAATGAATTACTGAACCTAGTAGAGAGAGTTTTGTAGGACTGCTGTAGTTAGAAACAAAAAGTTAGAACCCACTTGATGCTGATTCTTACAATTAGTACTGCAGATATAATTGGAGTATTCATTCAGTTGGTGTCAGAACCCCACCCTGTCCCTGCTCCCTACTGCTCCCACCTGAGTTACAGGGACCTTTTCTGGAGCACACACTGTGCATCGTAACTCAGCTCAGATGCCTTCTCTCCAGAGAGGCCTTCCCTGACCACCTTTCCTAAAATCACAGCCTCTTCCTTTTCGTTTTCTGCCGTAGCTCTGTTGTTTATCAACTGTGCGATCTCAGCGTGCTCTTTAAGCTCTCTTGATTCAGTTTCCCCCTCTGTAAAATTGCAGTAGTGTGTGCTTGTAGTGGATACTGTGGTGCACCACCTAAATCCGCCTTCAGGACTCAGGTCCTCATTCCACCAGTTGCTGAAAAAGTCGGCTGCTGCGGGCTCACAGCTGAGTTGCCTTTGGGAACTGTCTTCTGCTGAAGGAATCTGCCTCACCTAAGAATATTGGACATGATGGAGGAGGCAGGGTGGGTGGGGCCTGGGAGGATGGTGCTAGCACTATCAGGAATGCAATGAGGTCAGTCTGAATGGAAGATGGTAAGTAAATTCAGTTTGGTCCGTTGTAGCTGATGGTTTTGGAGTCCTGTCACAGATCCACTTTACCGAACCAGCAAAGTCGCTGTGAGTGTTAATTGCTTACAGCTTACAGTTGTCCCTTCTCTGTAGAATTACCCTCAGCTGGATAGGAGCTTGTTTCCTCAAGAAGTTATATCCCAGTCTTTGAGACAACACAATGCAATGACTACCTGCTATGGGCACAAAAGGCCAAATCCCTTCCCTCACATAAGACCAACTCTGTGATGCAATCTATGCTCCAGTGCACTCTGTGCGGTCAGGCTTGTCCTCCACTGCACCTGGGAGCATGTACCCTGACTGGTTCTGCTTCTCCCGCTCCCTTACAGGGTGCTTATGAGAGCCCTCCTGCAATCAACTGCATATACTCAATCCCCGTTTCAGGCTCTGCTTCTGGGGAATCCAGCCTCAGGCAGAGGTGCCTTGGGACAGCTGGAGATGAAGTTCCACGAGGCTGTCAGAGACACAGGCCGGAGCTAGAGATGAGGAAGCAACCTGCATCCTCTTCATTCTGCCCATGACATGGTGCGGCAAAAACAAAAAACCAAACCCATTGCTATCAAGTCCATTCCAACTCATTGCAACCCTGTATGTGACAGAATAGAACTGCTCCATAGGGTTTTCCTGGCTGTAATCTTTACAAGAAGCAGATCACAAGGCCTTTCTTCCATGGTACCATCCAAGTGCTTTGTGGAAGCACCAGGCACAACCCACAGCTGGGTGGGTTCAAACAGCCAACCTTTAGGTTAGCTGCTTATCACAAATAGCTTGTGCCACCCAGGAACCTCTAACCGTGAGGCAGGACAGAGCTAAATTTGGTAATGTTTACAAAATCATTGAATTCTTATATATCCCTCATTTACAGATGAGGAAACCCAGGTCTCAAGGAGATCTCTGAAAGGGCAGAGAGGAAGAACAAACACCCTGATGGCCTTTCCCAAGATGATGTTCTCTCAGAAATAAGCCAACATGCCACACACAAA
Source organism: Loxodonta africana (assembly GCF_030014295.1). Classification (NCBI taxonomy): domain Eukaryota; kingdom Metazoa; phylum Chordata; class Mammalia; order Proboscidea; family Elephantidae; genus Loxodonta; species Loxodonta africana. Next base: position 35,195,212 of record NC_087363.1, read on the forward strand.
CAAAAGCGTTTTCAGAAACCCCATAATTTCACCAAATTTATTAAACTTACCAGTTTATATACTTGTCTTAAGGATGCTTTATGGAATGTGTTCTTCTTGTGACTGTATTTTACATGTTGTTTTGTTATGTGCCATCAAGTCATTTCGAATGGCATAGGACAAAACACTGCCTGGTCCTGGACCATCATCACAATCGTTGTGTTTGAGCCCATTGTTACAGCCACTGTGTCAACACATCTCATTGAGGGTCTTCCTCTTTTTCACTGACCCTCTATTTTACCAAGCATTATGTCCTTCTCCAGGGACTGATCCCTCCTGATAACATGTCCAAAGTATGTGAGATGTAGTCTTGCCATTCTTGTTTCTAAGGAGCATTCTGGTTGTACTTCTTCCAAGGCAAATTTTTTTTTTGTTCTTTTGGCAGTCCGTGGAACATTCAATATTCTTCTCCAACATCGCGATTCAAAGGCGCCAGTTCTTCTGCCTTCTTATTCGTTGTCCAGCTTTTACATGCATATGAGGTGACTGAAAATACCACGGCTTGGGTCAGGCGCACCTTAGTCTTCAACAGTAATATTGCCTTTAGTGACTTGATCCTTAGACAATTTGGCCACTTGGAAGAGTTGGTCTTTAGCTGATGAACTTTGGGAGATTTAACCCAAAGTTGTTCTGTTCTATACCCTCAAGAGGGCTGAAGGCACATGCTCTCTGTTATGTATTGAATTGTGTCCCCCAAAATATGTATTAGAATCCGAACCCCTATGCCTATAGATGTAATTTAATGTAATTACTGTAATTGTTGTTAGTTGTTGTTGAGTCAACTCTGACTCATGAGGACCCCATGTATTAGAGAACTAAGTGTTGCCTGGTCCTGTGCCATCTTCACAGTCTTGGTATGCTAGAGCCCAGGTTTGTGTATTGAGTGTCTTCTATTCTAGGAGGCTCATCTTCAAGCACTATACAAGACAATATTCTGTTGTGATCCATAGGGTTTTGTTTTTTTTTAATAATTTTTATTGTGCTTTAAGTGAAAGTTTAGAAATCAAGTTAGTCTCTCACATAAAAACTTATATACACCTTACTACATACTCCCAATTACTCTCCCCCCATGAGACAGCCCTCTCCCTCCTTCCAGTCTCTCTTTTGTGACCATTTTGCCAGCTCATCTCCCCTCCACACAGGAGATGCCAACATAGTCTCAAGTGCCCACCTGATGCAAGTAGCTCACTCATCAGCATCTCTCTCCAACCCATTGTCCAGTCCAATCCATGTCTGACGAGTTGGCTTCAGGAATGGTTCCTGTCCTGGGCCAACAGAAGGTTTGGGGACCATGACCTTCTAGTCTGAGTCAGACCATTAAGTCTGGCCTTTTATGAGAATATGGGGTCTGCATCCCACTGTTCTCCTACTGCCTCAGGGGTTCTCTGTTGTGTTCCCCGTCAGGGCACTCATCAGTTGCGCCCAGGCACCATCTAGTTCTTTTGGTCTTAAGCTGATGAAGTCTCTGGTTCATGTAGCCCTTTCTGTCTCTTGGGCTCGTAATTACCTTGTGTCCTTGGTGTTCATTTTCCTTTGATCCAGGTGGGTTGAGACCAATTGATGCATCTTAGGTGACCGCTTGCTAGCGTTTAAGACCCTAGGTGCCACTCTACAAAGTGGGATGCAGACTGTTTTCTTAATAGCTTTTGTTTTGCCAATTGACTTAGATGTCCCCTGAAACCATGGTCCCCAAACCCCTGCCCCTGCTTTGCTGACCTTCAAAGCATTCAGTTTATTCGGGAAACTTCTTTGCTTTTGTTTTAGTCCAGTTGTGCTGACCTCCCCTGTATTGAGTGTTGTCCTTCCCTTCACCTAAAGTAGTTCTTATCTACTATCTAATTAGTAAATACCCCTCTCCCATGCTCCCTCCCCCTCCTCGTAACCACAAAGGAATGTTTTCTTCTCAGTTTAAACTGTTTCTCAAGATCTTATAATAGTGGTCTTATACAATATTTGTCCTTTTGCAACTGACTAATTTCACTCAGCATAATGTTTTCCAGGTACCTCCATGTTATGAAATGTTTCACAGATTCCTCACTGTTCTTTATTGATGTGTAGTATTCCATTGTGTGAATACACCATAGTTTGTTTATCCATTCATCCGTTGATGGGCACCTTGGTTGCTTCCATCTTTTTGCTATTGTAAACAGCTCTGCAATAAACATAGGTGTGCATATATCTGTTCGTGTAAAGGCTCTTATTTCTCTAGGGTATATTCCAAGGAGTGGGACTGCGGGGTCACATGGTAGTTCTATTTCTAACTTTTTAAGGAAGCGCCAAATCAATTTCCAAAGTGGTCGTGCCATTTTACATTCCCACCAGTAGTGTATAAGTGTTCCAATCTCTCCGCAGCCTCTCCAACATTTATTATTTTGTGTTTTTTGGATTAATGCCAGCCTTGTTGAAGTGAGATGGAATCTCATTGTAGTTTTAATTTGCATTTCTCTAATGGCTAATGATCGAGAGCATTTTCTCATGTATCTGTTAGCTGCCTCAATGTCTTCTTTAGTGAAGTGCCTGTTCATATCCTTTGCCCACTTTTTAATTGGGTTGTTTGTCTTTTTGTGGTTGAGTTTTAGCAGAATCATGTAGACTTGAGAGATCAGGCTCTGGTCGGAGATGTCATAGCTGAGAATTTTTTCCCAGTCTGTAGGTGGTCTTTTTACTCTTTTGATGAAGTCTTTAGATGAGCATAGGTGGATCCATAAGGTTTTTATTGGCTAATATTTTGAAATAGATTGCCAGGCCTTTCTTCCTAGTCTGTCATAGTCTGGAAGTTCCAATGAAACCTGTTTACCATGGATGACCATGCTGATCTTTGAAATACCATGGCATAGCTTCCACCATTGTAGCAACACACAAGCCACCAGACAGACTGACACATGGTTGGTGGGTTCTGTAAATATCTTACATCAAATGTAATGTAACATCCCTGGGTGGTGCAAATGGTTAAGCGCTTAACTACTAACCCAAAGGTTGGAAGTTGGAATCCACCCAGTGCTGCCTTAGAAGAAAGGCTTGGTGATCTGTTTCCAAAAGTTCACAGCCTTGAAAACCCTTTGGATTGCAGTTCTACTCTGCAACACATGGGTTGCCATGAGTTGGACTAGTGACAACTGGCTTAGTTTTTTTTTTTTTTTTTTAATGTAATCACTTTCCACAATGTAGTCTAATATAATGTAATCACTTTCCATAATGCAATCTAATGTAATGTAACTAATTAATCAATTGAAGTCATACCAGTGTATGGTGGATCTTATACCTAATCACTTCTGAGTTATATAAAAAGCAGCATAGACACAGAGACACACACCCATAGGGAAGACAGACACTATGTGAGGATTGTCTACAAGCCAAAAATCACCAAGGAACCAAGAAATGCCCAGGACTACCAACAAGGAAGGAATTGACATGACCAAGACCCTGATTTGGACTGTTAACCTCCAGAACTGTGAGAAAATAAATTTCTCTTCTTTAAAGCAACCCCCACTTGTGGTATTTCTGTTGTAGTATCAGTAGGAAATTAAGACACACCCCATTCTTCAGTCCCCAGTCAATCTCCCAAAAGGATGGATCCTGTTACCAACATAGAAGAGCGTATATCTGCAGGAAGATTGTTGGGCCTTCAACTCTAACCCCTGGAATCCAATCCATACAGCCTTTCTCCTCTGATAGGGATCCTGATTGATAATGTAAGGGATATTTAATTCAGAAATTCACAGACTTCAGCAGGAAGAGACCTCTAGGGTCATTAAGAACAACCCTCCGTATAAGCCAGGAAGTCCTTCATTGATACTTCCATCGTGTGGTCGCCTAGACTCTGCATGCCTTCCTTGAGGAGGAGTTTCCTCCTTCAAAAAAGACCATTTGTAGCTCTGACTGTGAAAAAGGTCTTCCTCTGCTTCCCTGCAACCCTCTTCAAAACTTGTGCCTCTGATGCCACAGATCCCATCTTTTCCCTCTGTGCCAGCACAGCCCTACAGAGTTTTAGGGAGGGCAAGCCCAAGAAAGCTGAATCTTAAACCAGCATTGACGAAAGCTTAGAACCAACCCAACTGATGCTATAAAATTCTCAAAGCACATGAAAAAGAAGCACCAGCTATGTCTGGAATTGGAGTTAAGGGAATGAGAAACACAAGGAAAATGATTTCTTACTGAAAATTCTATATCCAGCCAAACTATCAAAGAGTCATGAGGGTAAAATAGAGACATTTTCAGACATGCAAGTTCTCAAAAAATTCATCTTCTGTATCTCCCTTTTCAGAAACAACTGGAGAATGTTTGTCACGAAAATGAGAGAGAAAACCAAAAAAGAGGAAGACCTGGCATACAGGAAACAGGAAATCTAACATGGGAAAGAGGTTAAGAGAATTCCTGGGCCCTAGATATGCACCAAGTAGGGGAGAAGGAGCTGTCTAGATTGGAGCAGGTGTAAGGCCTTCAGGGGATGTGTCACCATGTCACCAAGAAGTTGAGCCTGAGAGAATGTGTGATGCATCTGAACATCTTAAGGGTGATATCTAGATAAACTGTTAAGAGTCATGTATACAGAAAACAAACTAAGCAAAGAGAACCAAAACCCAAGACAAGTTGATTCCAGGAAAAAGCAGAAACTTGTGTAAGAAGGGAAAAATAAGCATAGTTTATTTTAAATATCCCACGTGTATGTCAGTTTGTCGTGCTGTGGTGGTTTGTGTGGTGCTACGATGCTGGAAGCAATGCCACTGGTATTTTGAATACCAGCAGCGTCAGCCATGGTGGACAGGTTTCAGCAGAGCTTTCAGACTAAGACAGACTAGGAAGAAGGATATGGCAGTCTACTTCTGAAAAAGACTGGCCAGTGAAAACCTTATGAATAGCAGCAGAACATTGTCTCATATAGTGCCGGAAGATGAGCCTCTCAGGTTAGAAGGCACTCAAAATGTGACAGGGGAAGAGCTGCCTCCTCAGAGTCTATCTTAATGATGGATGGAGTCAAGCTTTCGGGACCTTCATTGGCAGATGTGACATGGCTCAAAATGATAAGAAACAGCTGCAAACATCCATTAATAACAGGAATGTGTAATGTATGAAGTGTGAATCTAAGAATATTGGAAATCATCAAAAATGAAATGGAAAAGAGTGAGCTAATTATATCAGGTGGACACTTGAGATTGTGTTGGCAACTCTTGCCTGGAGGGGGGATGGGAGGATAGAGAGAGAGGGAAGCCGGCAAAATTGTCAAGAAAGGAGAGACTGAAAGGGCTGACTCAAGACGGGGAGAGTAAGTGGGAGTAGGGAGTGAGATGTATGTAAACTTATATGTGACAGACTGATTGGATTTGTAAACGTTCACTTGAAGCTTAATAAAAGTTATTATAAAAAAAAAAAAAAAATGAAATGGAAGGTATAAACATCAATATCCTAGGTATTAGTGAGCTGAAATAAACTGGTTTTGGCCAGGATTGACAAATTGAAGAGGAATGGCGTTGCGTTCATAGTCAAAAGGAACATTTCAAGATCTACCCTGAAGTACAATGCTATTAGTGATAGGTTAATATCCATACGCCTACAAAGACAACCAGTTAATCTGGCTATTACTCAAATTTACACACCAACCACTAAGGCCAAAGATGAAGAAATTGAAGCTTTTTTTTTTTTTTTACCAACTTCTGCAGTCTGAAATTGATTAAACATGCAATCAAGATGCATTGATAATTAGTGGTGACTGGAATGTGAAAGTTGGAAACAAAGAAGGAATAGTAGTTGGAAAATATGGCCTTGGTGATAGAAATGATTCCCGAGATCACATGATAGAATTTTGCAAGGTCAATGGCTTCTTCATTGCTAATACCTTTTTTCACCAACATAAACGGTGACTATACTTGTGGACCTCACTGGATGGAATACAGAGGAATCATATCGACTACATCTGTAGAAAGAAATGATGGAAAAGCTCAATATCACCAGTCAGAACAAGGCCAGGGTCTGACTTTGGAACAGCCTAACAATTGCTCATACGCAAGTTCAAGTTGAAGCTGAAGAAAATTAGAATAAGTTCATGAGAAACAAAGTATGACCTTGAGTATATCCCACCTGAATTTACAGACCATCTCAAGAATAGATTTGATGCATTGAACACTGATGACCGAAGACCATACGAGTTGTGGAATGACATCAAAGGCATCATACATGAAGAAAGCAAAATGTCACTAAAAAGGCAGAAAAGTAAGAAAAGACCAAAATGGATGTCTGAAGACACTCTGAAACTTGCTCTTTAAAGTAGAATAGCTAAAGCGAAAGAAAGAACTGATGAAGTAAAAAAGCTGAACAGAAGTTTTCACAGGGTGGCTAGAGAAGACAAGGTAAATTATTATAATGACATGTGCAAAGACCTGAGTTAGAACCAAAAGGGAAGAACACATCCAGCATTTCCCAAACTGAAAGAACTGAAGAAATAACTGAGGCCTTGAGTTGCAATATTGAAGGATTCTACAGGAAAAATATTAAATGACGCAGAAAGCATTAAAAGAAGACGGAAGGAATCCACAAAGTCACTGTACCAAAAAGAACTGGTCAACATACAACCTTTTCAGGGGGGTAGCATATGATCAAGAACCAATGATACTGAAGGAAGAAGTCCAAGCTGCACTGAAGGCATTGGCAAAAAACAAGGCTCCAGGAATTGATAGAATACCAACTGAAATGTTTCAACGAACTGATGCTGTGCTGGAAGTGCTCACTTGTCTATGCCAAGAAGTTTGGAAGCCAGCTTACTTGGCCAGCAGACTGGAAGAGATCCATATACATGCCCGTTCGATCAAATAGAATGTGGAAATTACTGAACAATATCATTAATATCACACACAAGTAAAATTTTGCTGAAGGTAATTAAAAAACAGTTGCAGCAGTACATCGACAGGGAACTGCCAGAAATTCAAGCTGGATTCAGAAGAGAACATGGAACTAGGGATATCATTGCTGATGTCAGATGGATCCTGGCTGAAAGCAGAGAATACCAGAAAGATGTTTACCTGTGTTTTATTGACTATTCAATGGCATTCAACCGTGTGGATCATAACAAATTATGGATAACATTGTGAAGAATGGGTATTCCAGAACACTTCATTATTCTCATGAGGAACCTGTGCATAGATCAAGAGGCAGTTGTTCGAACAGAACAAAGGGATACTGAGTGGTTTAAAGTCAGGAAAGGTGTATGTCAGGATTGTATCCTTTCACCATACCTATTCAATCTGTATACTGAGCAAATAATCTGAGAAGCTGGACTATATGAAGAAGAACAGGGCATCAGGACTGGAGGAAGACTCATTAACAACCTGCATTACGCAGATGACACAAGCTTGCTTGCTGAAAGTGAAGAGGACTTGAAGCACTGTCTAATGAAGATCAAAGACCACAGCCTTCAGTATGGATTATACCTCAACATAAAGAAAACAAACATCCTCACAACTGGACCAATAAGCGATATCATAATAAATGGGGAAAAGACTGAAGTTGTCAAGGATTTCATTTTACTAGGATCCACAATCAACAGCCATGGAAGCAGCAGTCAAGAAATCAAAAGACGCATTGCATTGGTCAAATCTGCTGCAAAAGACCTCTTTAAACTGTTGAAAAGTAAAGACGTCACCTTGAAGACTAAGGTGCGCCTGACCCAAGCCAGAGTGTTTTCATTTGTCTCCCATGCATGTGAAAGCTGGATGACGAAGAAAGAAGACAGGAGAAAAATTGATGCCTTTGAATTGCGGTGCTGGCAAAGAATGTTGAGTATACCATGGACTGCCAAAAGAACAAACAAATCTGTCTTGGAAGAAGTACACATTCAGAATGCTCATTAAAAGCAAGGATGGTGGGACTGCATCTCACATACATTCGACATGTTATCAGGAGGGATCAGTCCCTGGAGAAGGACATCATGCCTGGCAAAGTAGAGGGTCAGTAAAAAAGAGGAAGACCCTCAATGAGATGGATTGACACAGTGGCAGCAACAATGTGCTGAAGCTTAACCATCGTTGTGAAGATGGCGCAGGACCTTGCAGAGTTTCATTCTGCCATACATAGAGTCGCTATGGGTTGGAACCAAGTTGATGGTACCTAACAATAACAACAGTATTCCATTGTGCATCTGTACCATAGTTTGTTTATCCATTTATCTGTTGATGAGCACTTAGGTCGTTTTCATCTTTTTGCTATTGTGAATAATGCTGCAATGAACATGGGTGTGCATATGTCTATTATTGTGACGGCTCGTATTTCTCTAAGATATATTCCTAGGAGTGGGATTGCTGGATTGTATGTCATTTCTATTTTTAGCTTTTTAAGGAAGTGCCATGTCATTTTCCAAAATGGTTGTACCATTTTGCACTCCCATCAGCAGTGCATATGAGTTCCAATCTCCCCTCAACCTGTCTAATATTTATTATTTTCTGTTTTTTTGTTTCGCACCAGTAATGTTGGGCTGAGATGGTATCTCATTGTAGTTTTGATTTACATCTCTTTAATGGCTGGTGATCTCAAGCATTTCCTCATGTGTCTGTTAGCCTCCTGAATGTCTTCTTTGGTGAAGTGTCTGTTCATACTTTGCCCATTTTTTAATTGTATTATTTGTCTTTTTGTTGTAGAAGCGTTGGATTTTCCTATAGATTTTAGAGATTTTATCTTTGTTGGATATGTCACAGCAAAAAATTTTTTCCCAGTCCGTAAGTTCTCTTTTTATTCTTTTGATGAAGTCTTTTGATGAGCATAAGTGTTTAATTTTTAGAAGATCCCAATTATCTAGCTCACCTTCTAGTGTTTGTATATTGTTAGTTTGGTTTGTATCCTATTTGTGCCATATATTAGAGCCCCTAGTGTTGATTCTATTCTTTCTTCCATGATCTTTATAGGTTTTGGTTTTATAATTAGGTCTTCGATCCATTTTGAATTAGTTTTTGTGTATGCTGTGAAGTATGAGTCCTGTTTCATTTTTTTACAGATGGACATCCAGTTTTGCCAGCATCATTTGTTAAGAAAGACTGTCTTTCCTCATTTAATGAACTTTGACCCTTTGTCAAAGACCAGGTGGCCATAGGTAGATGGATTTACATCTGGGTTCTCGATTCTGTTCCATTGGTCAATGTGTCTATCGTTGTATCAGTTTCAGGCTGTTTTGACTACCTTAGCTGTATAGTGGGTTCTGAGGTCAGGTAGTGGGACACCTTCTACTTTGTTCTTCTTCTTCAATAATGCTTTAGTTATCCAGGGCCTCTTTACTTTCCATATAAAGTTGATAATTAGTTTTTCTAACACATTAAGGAATGCTGTTGGTATTTGCATTGGGATTGCATTGTATTTGTAGAATGCTTTTTTTTTTTTGGGTAGAATTGACATTTTCGCAATGTTGAGTCTACCTGTCCATGAGCACAGTATATTTTTCCATTTATGTAGGTTTCTTTTGGTTTCTTTCAGTAACGTTTTTGTAATTTTCTTTGTATAGGTCTTTTATGTCCCTGGTTGGATTTATTCCTAAGTTTTTTTTTTTTTTTTTTTAGGGACTATTATAAATGGGAAAACCCTGGTGGCATAGTGGTTAAGTGCTATGGCTGCTAACCAAAGGGTTGGAAGTTCGAATGCACCAGGTGCTCCTTGGAAACCTATGGGGCAGTTCTGCTCTGTCCTATAAGGTCGCTATGAGTCGGAATTGACTTGACGGCACTGAGTTTGTTTTTTTTTGTTTGTTTATTATAAATGATATTGCTTTCTTGATTTCCATTTTGTAGTGCTCTTTACTGATGTATAGTTTTTTTTTTTTTTCAGAAATCCAACTGATTTTTGTATGTTTATGTTGTATCTTGCTACTCTGCTGAATCTTTCTATTAGTACCAGCAGTTTTCTTGTGGAGTCTTTAGGGTTCTCTACGTATAGTACCATATCATCCACAAACAGGGATAGTTTTACTTCTTCCTGACCAATTTGGGTGCCTTTATTTCTTTATCTTGCCTTATGCTCTAGCTAGGACTTCCTGCACAATGTTAAATAGGAGTGGTGATAAAGGGCATCCTTGTCTTTTTCCCTTTCTCAGGGGTAATGTTTTCAGCCTTTCTCTATTGAGAATGATGTTGACTGTTGGTTTTGTATAGATGCCCTTTATTATGCTGAGGAATTTCACTTCTATTACTATTTTATTGAGGGTGTTTATCAGGAATGGATGTTGGAATTTATTGAATGCCTTGTCTGCACTGATTGAGAAGATCATGTGGTTCTTTTGTTTTATTTATGTGGTGGATCACGTTGATTGATTTTCTAATGTTGAACCATTCTTGCATACCTGGTATGAATCTCACTTAGTTGTAGGGTAATTTTTTTTTTTTTTTTTTGTATGATGCTGCATTCTACTGGCTAGAATTTTGTTGAGAATTTTTGCATATATATTCATGAGGGAGCCTTGTTGGCATAGCAGTTAAAAACTCACTTTCTAGCCATAAAGGTTAGCAGTTCGAATCCACCAGCTGTTCCTTGAAAGCCCTATGGGACAGTTCTACTCTGTCCTATAGGGTCGCTATGAATTGAAATTGACTCTATGGCAACAGATTTTTTTTTTTAATATTCATGAGAGATATTGGTCTGTAATCTTCTTTTTTTGTGGTGTCTTTGTCTGGTTTTGGTATCAGGGTTACACTGGCTTCATAGACTGAATTTGGAAAGATCTCTTCCTTTTCTATGTCTTGAAATGGTTTGAGTAGTACTGGTATGAGCTCTTCTCTGAATATTTGGTAGAATTCTCCCCTGAAGTCATATGGGCCAGGATTTTTTTTTTTTAAGTTTTCAATTTCTCTTATTACAGATCTGTTCAGATTTTCTACCTCAGTTTGTGTTAGTTTGTATAGATAGTGTGTTTCTAGGAATTTATCCATTTTCTCTAGGTTTTCAGATTTGTTGGAGTACAGTTTTTCATAGTACTCTGTTATGATTCTTTTTATTTTGGTTGGGTCTGTTGTAATGTCCCCCACATTTAGTTCTTAGTTATTTCATCAGTTGGAGTGTGTTAAGCACTCTGTCAAGAGCAAGTATGAGTCACAGAGTTGTTTTCTTCCTCTCCTCCTTCTTCTTTCTCCTCACCTCCTCCTCCTGTTCCTCCACCTCCTTATTTATTTCATTCTTGGGTGGGAATCCAGTACCTGGAGAAGATGCTGTTTTTGTCCTTGGGAATGCATGAGGTTTGTTAACCCAGGGATAAAAATGCACAAATATCATTGCTTTCTGGTGGAATAAATGAAACAGGGAATTCTTATTCTATTTCTCTATCACTGTCTCACAGATTGATATTCTATAATATCATCCATAAAATTTGAATCATATTCATGCTGGACAATACAAACCAACATAACTAGGAAGATTAGGCCTTTGCACTTTTCTCCACGTAATATTTACAATTTTTTTTCCTGAAATTGTCTTATAAATCAAATAGGAAAAAGGCAGAGCTGCAAACAAAAAAAAACTTTTATACTGTCTTTTATATTAACCCGTTAGTTACCTTTATGGGTGATCTTTATTTCTTCACATGGGTTCAAGTAACTATGCAGTGACTTTTCATTTCAGCCTAAAGGATTACCTTTGGTATTTCTTGTAGGGCAGGTCTGCTAGTGACATATTCTCTGTTTTTGTTTATCTGGGAAATTCTTAATTTCTCTTTCATTTTTATTCTGTTGATGTGGCATATTACATTAATTAATTTTCAGTTGTTAAACCAGCCTTGTATCTCTGGGATAAATTTCACATCCCTTTAAGACATTTGTCACTTTTGGCAAGGTTTCCTATTACCTGAAGCCAAAGAAATCCTAACTGATCTGGGAGACTCCTCAAAGGCTCATGGGGCCTTGTCAAAACCGTCCTGGGCTCCATGCTTCCCTCTTCAGGACTTTAGATTCTTCCTGCCTTGGTGCAACGTGGTGTGGTTCTCCTGGGATCTCCCATCCCCATTGTATTTCTCTCCAGTCAGGCATGCTGAGGGTAGTGCAACCTCCACTCCTCCTAATGTTATGATTTATCAGGCATCTAACAGTCCATTAAGCTGTATGATGCTAAAAGAACTATGAAATCCTCTAAGTCTCTTTTCCCTTAGCTACAGGATAAACTCTACATATATGTGTGTGTGTGTATATATATATATAGTCTCCCTTACAAGGTTTTTGTGTGAATCAAATCAGATCATGGACTGCTTTTAAAGTTTGTCCATTTACCCTACTGGAAAGTGAGTTCTTGTTGGCAAATGAAGTACCACAATATCTATATAATCCCAGAACATATTATATATAGGGCCTAATGCACACCAGGTACTCAGTAAATATTTACAGGTGCATTTTAGAATGACCAATCAGAGCACAGAAATTGGTTCAGGGATGGCCAAAGTCAAGCCAATCAGCCCAATCAAAGCAAATATTAGGACTTTTGCTTAGCGGTACCAGTTGCTGTCAAGTCAACTCCAACTCATGGTGAACCCATATGTGTCAGAGTAGAACTGTGTTCCATAGGGTTTTATATATAAGTTATTTTATTTCTTTATTATCTAATTTTATTTATTGTTGTTGAGAATATACACAGCAAATCATACACCAATTCAACAGTTTCTACAAGTATCATTTAGTGACATTGATTACATTCCTCAAGTTGTATAACCGCTCTCACCCTCATTTTCTGAGTTCTTCCTCCCCCAACTAACATAAACTCACCGCCCCCTAAGGTTCCTACCTAATCTTCCAAGTTGCTGTTGTCGGTTTGATCCCATATAGATAGTTCTTAATAGAGAATAATGCTCAAGGCAGATATTTTTCACTATTTAAGCTAAACACTTGTTTGGTTTTAAGAAGACTTCAGAGGATATTTTTGACTTAAGGTATAAAGCTTATCTCAGGGCAATAGTTTCAGGGTTTCATCCTTAATAGCTCTAGGAAGTCTAGAGTACATGAGAATTTGAAAATCTGTTCTGCATTTTCCCCTTTTGATCAAGATCCTTCTACCGAATCTTTGGTCAAAATGTTCAGTGATGGTAGCTGGGCATCATCCAGTTCTGATCTCATAGCAAAGGAGACAGTTGTTCCTACAGACAATTAGCCACACATTCCATATCCTCCTTCTATTCCTGACTCTACTTATTCTTTTGTTGCTCCAGGTGAATAGAGACCAATTGTGCCTTGGAGAGCAGCTTGCAAGTTTTTAGGACCCCAGGCACTGAACATAGAACTAGGAGTAGAACACAAGCACTGTCTTAGTTACCTAAAAAAAAAAAAAAAAAAAAAGAATTACCTAGTGCTGCTATAATAAAAATACCACAAGTGGGTGGCTTTAACAAACAGAAATTTATTTTCTCATGGTTTAGGAGGCTAGAAGTTCAAATTCAGGGTGTCAACTCTAGGTGAAGGCTTTTTCTCGGTGCTGGCTCTGGAGAAAGGTCCTTGTCTCTGAGCTTCTGCTCCTGGGCAATCTTCATGTGGCTTGGCAATTCTCTTCCCCTACCTCTGTCCTGCTTGCTTTCTTAATCTCTTTTACATCTCAAAAGAAATTGACTCAAGATACACCCTACACTAATCCTGCCTCGTTAACATAACAAAGACAACCCATTCCTAAATGGGATTATAACCACAGGCATAAAGGTTAAGATTTACAACATCTATTTCTGGGGGACACAATTCAACCCATAACATTCTACCCATTGCTCCCCCCACAAATTCATATTCTTGCCACATGCAAAACACATCACATCATCTCAAAAGCCTTAAATTGACTCCAAGTCCAAAATCTCATCTTCTGAAGCATCTAAATCAAATATGGATGAGACTTTACAAGTATTTCATCCTGGGGCAAAATTCCTCCTCATTTGTAAACCTGTAAAATCTATATTACAAATTATCTGTCTCTAAAGTACAGTGGTGAAACAGGCACAAGGCAGATATTTCTACTACAGATGGGAGAAATTGGAAGGAAAGAAGGGATAAATGGCATCAAACAAATCCAAAACACAGTAGAACAATTTACATTGGCTCCCAAGGCTTAAAAATAATCCTCTGTTCTCTGAAACCATTTAGGTATTGCCTTGCCCTCCAGATTCTGGGTGTTGGCCATGCTCTCTGGGTTCTGGGTATAGACCCTTAAGCTCTGGGCTTCAGCTCTGCCTTCCAGGCCTACTGGGATGGCAACTCTGCTCCCTCAGTTTTGGGTGGTCCCATTCTCCTACTCCATCTGAGTGGTGACCCCACCCCTTTGTCCCCAGCAGGGCCTGTTCTTCTGCCCCTTGGGCATGGCAGTCCCTCCTCCTCATCTTTGTGTGGTAGCCTCATCCTTCTGGCATGCCACAACAACAGCCCCACACTCTGGAACTGAGTTGGTAAAGACCCAACTCTTTGAAACCTAGGGGACTGTGGCTCCACTTTTTGGGATCCAGGAGACTGTGGTCCCACTCTTTGGAATCCCAGAGAGCATGGCCCCACGCTTTGAAATGAAGGTAGCTCTGCTTCCCATGCTACTTCCAACAGTTCTACTGATCTCTGAGCTGCTCCAGGGATGGTCCTTCTCTTTTCTTGGAGGAAAACAGATGTAGATCCTTTGGCCTGTTTCCTGCCTTCAGAACTCCAAGAGGCAGATGGTGTTCTTTCCTTTCATTCTTCCTCTGTCCCGTTCACACTAAGCTGATAGTTTTTCTGCTGTGGTAATTGGTCAGATCCATCAGTCACAGGCTTAATCTCTTTAACAAAAGATTGTGCAACCATGTCCTTGGTGAAAATCTTGGGACATGTGTCCTTAGTTTGTACAACAGAATTTTCTAAATCCTCAAGTTCTGTTTTCATTTTGCACAATTCATTTGAAGTCCATCTCTTTCCTTTCACATTTTACTATAAGCAGCAAAGAGAAACCATGCAGTCCCTTTAAGATCTTGCTTAGAAATGTCCTCAGCCAGATATTTAAGTTCATCACTTACAAGTTCTACCTTCCACCAAACATTTGAACATAATTCAGACAAATTCTTTGCCACTGTATAAAAAGCATCACCCTTCCTCCATTGTCCAAACATATGTTCATCATTTTCTTTTAAAGCCTCACCAGAAGCACATTTTATGTCCGCATTTCTAGCAGCATTCCCTTGCTGGCACCATGTGTGTTCTCTAAGATGTATTCTCTATACCTCTCCTTACTACTTTCTGAACTATCATCATAATTGTTTTTGAAGTCCACAGTTCTACCAGCAATCTCTTCAAAGCAATTTGGGCTTTTACTATTAGGTACCTTAAAACTCTTACAGCCTCTGCCCATTAACCCAATTCCAAAACTGCTTCTACATTTTCTGTGTCTGTTAGAGCAGCACCCCACTCTTCTGGTACCAAATTCTGTCTTAGCTATCTAGTGCAGCTATAATAGAAATACCACAAATGGGTGTCTTTAAGAAACAGGAATTAATTTTCTTACAGTTTAGGAGGCTAGAAGATCAAATTCAGGGTGCTGGCTCTAGAGGAAGGCTTTCTTTCTCTATCACTTCTGGTGAAAGGTCTTGTCTCTTTGAGCTTTTGCTCCAGTGTGATCTTCATGTGGCTTGACATCTCTCTTCCTCCGTTTCTGCCCTGCTCACTTGTTTATTCTCTTTTATATCTCAAAGGAGATTGACTCAAGACACACCCTAAACTAATCGTGCCTCATTAACATAACAAAGACAACCTATTCCTAAATGGGGTTATAACCACAGGCATAGAGGTTAGGATTTAGAGCACAAAATTTTGAGGGATTCATTTCAACCTATAACAGGCACTAAACACATTATTAGGCCAATTAACTGGATGTACCATGAAACCACCACCCTAAACCTCCAAACCAAGAAATAAATCCCTTGAGGTTTTTGGTTGTACATAATCAGCCTCAGCAACTACTCTTTTTTTTTTTTTTTGTCATTGTTGTAAATATATCTATCACACAACTTTTGCCAGTTCTACATTTTGCAGGTGTACAACTTATTGACAGCAATTACGATAATCAGCTGTGTAGCCCCACCCTTAATCAATGTAATTTTTACAATGGAAACTGGAAACTGAAACTAAATGCTCCATAAGTAATAACCCTCCCTTTCCCCCTCTCTCCCGCCCCTGGTAACCATTAAGAAAATTGCCTTTATAAATTTCCTGTTCTTATAGTGGAAAAATTAATAAGTTGCAAGAATCCATAGAGAGACAGCATTCAGAAACCCAAAAGATTAACAATAAAATTACAGAATTAGACAACGCAATAGGAAGTCAGAGGAGCAGACTCGAGCAATTAGAATGCAGACTGGGACATCTGGAGGACCAGGGAATCAACACCAACATAGCTGAAAAAAAATCAGATAAAAGAATTAAAAAAATGAAGAAACCCTAAGAATCATGCGGGACTCTATCAAGAAGGATAACTTGCATGTGGTTGGAGTCCCAGAACAGGGAGGGATAACAGAAAACACAGAGAGAATAGCTGAAGATCTGCTGGCAGAAAACTTGCCTGACATCATGAAAGACGAAAGGATATCTATCCATGATGTTCATCGAACCCCATTTAAGATTGATCCAAAAAGAAAAACACCAAGACATATTATCATCAAACTTGCCAAAACCAAAGATAAAGAGAAAATTTTAAAAGCAGCCAGGGAGAAAAGAAAGGTCTCCTACAAGGGAGAATCAATAAGAATAAGTTCAGACTACTCAGCAGAAACCATGCAGGCAAGAAGGCAATGGGACGACATATATAGAGCACTGAAGGAGAAAAACTGTCAGCCAAGGATCATATATCCAGCAAAACTCTCTCTGAAATATGATGGCGAAATTAAGATATTTACAGATAAACACAAGCTTAGAGGATTTGCAAAAACCAAACCAAAGCTATAAGAAATACTAAAGGAAATTGTTTGGTCAGAAAACCAATAATATCAGATACCAGCACAACACAAGGTCACAGAACAGAGCATCCTGATATCAACTCAAATAGGGAAATCACAAAAACAAATTAAGACTAATTTTAAAAAGAAAAAAATGCTCAAAACAGGGAATCATTGAAGTCAATATGTAAAAGATCACAATAATCAAAAAGAGGGATTAAGTACAGGTGGCATAGAACTGCCATATGGAGAGGGATACAAGGCAATATAGGACAATACAAGTTAGGTTTTTACTTAGAAAAATAGGGGTAAATATTAAGGTAACCACAAAGAGGTATAACAACTCCATAACTCAAAATAAAAACCAAGAAAAACGTAACAACTCAGCAAACATAAAATCAAATACTACGAAAATGAGGAACACACAATTTACAAAGAAAAACGTCTCAGCACAAAAAAGTAAGTGGAAAAATGAAGTTGTCAACAGCACACATAAAAAGGCATCAAAATGACAACACTAAACACATACTTATCTATAATTACGCTGAATGTAAATGGACTAAATGCACCAATAAAGAGACAGAGAGTCTCAGACTGGATAAAGAAACACGATCCGTCTATATGCTGCCTACAAGAGACACACCTTAGACTTAGAGACACAAACAAACTAAAACTCAAAGGATGGAAAAAAATATATCAAGCAAACAATAAGCAAAAAGAGCAGGAGTAGCAATATTAATTTCTGACAAAATAGACTTTAAAGTTAAATCCACCACAAAGGATAAAGAAGGACACTACATAATGATAAAAGGGACAATTGACCAGGAAGACATAACCATATTAAATATTTATGCACCCAATGACAGGGCTGCAAGATACATAAAACAAATTTTAACAGAACTGAAAAGTGAGATAGACACCTCCACAATTATAGCAGGAGACTTCAACACATCACTTTTGGAGAAGGACAGGACATCCAGTAAGAAGCTCAGTACAGACAAGGAAGACCTAATTACTACAATCAACCAACTTGACCTCATTGCCTTATACAGAACTCTCCACCCAACTGCTGCAAAGTATACTTTTTTTTCTAGCGCACATGGAACATTCTCTAGAATAGACCATATATTAGGTCATAAAACAAACCTTTGCAGAATCCAAAACATCGAAATATTACAAAGCATCTTCTCAGACCACAAGGCCATAAAAGTGGAAATCAATAATAGAAAAATTAGGGAAAAGAAATCAAATACTTGGAAACTGAACAATATCCTGCTGAAAAAGGACTGGGTTGTAGAAGACATTAAGGAGGGAATAAAGAAATTCATAGAATGCAACGAGAATGAAAATACTTCCTATCAAAACCTCTGGGACACAGCAAAAGCAGTGCTCAGAGGCCAATTTATATCGATAAACGCACACATACAAAAACAAGAAAGGGCCAAAATCAGAGAACTGTCCCTACAACTTGAACAAATAGAAAGTGAGCAACAAAAGAATCCATCAGGCACCAAAAGAAAACAAATAATAAAAATTAGAGTTGAACTAAATGAATTAGAGAACAGAAAAACAATTGAAAGAATTAACAAAGCCAAAAGCTGGTTATTTGAAAAAATTAACAAAATTGATAAACCATTGGCCAGACTGCCTAAAGAAATACAGGAAATGAAACAAATAACCTGAATAAGAAATGAGATGGGCCACATCACAACAGACCCAACTGAAATTAAAAGAATCATATCAGATTATTATGAAAAATTGTACTCTAACAAATTTGCAAACCTAGAAGAAATGGATGAATTCCTAGAAAAACACTACCTACCTAAACTAGCACAATCAGAAGTACAACAACTAAATAGACCCATAACAAAAAAAGAGATTGAAACGGTAATCAAAAAACTCCCAACAAAAAAAAAGCCCTGGCCCGGACGGCTTTACTGCAGAGTTCTACCAAACTTTCAGAGAAGAGTTAACACCACTACTACTAAAGGTATTTCAAAGCATAGAAAATGACGGAATACTACCTAACTCATTCTATGAAGCCACCATATCCCTGATACCAAAACCAGGTAAAGACATCACAAAAAAAGAAAATTACAGACCTATATCCCTCATGAACAGAGATGCAAAAATCCTAACAAAATTCTAGCTAATAGAATTCAACAACATATCAAAAAAATAATCCACCATGACCAAGTGGGATTTACACCAGGTATGCAAGACTGGTTTAATATTAGAAAAACCATTAATGTAATCCACCATATAAATAAAACAAAAGACAAAAACCACATGATCTTATCGATTGATGCAGAAAAGGCATTTGACAAAGTCCAACACCCATTTATGATAAAAACTCTCACCAAAATAGGAATTGAAGGAAAATCCCTCAACATAATAAAGGGCATCCATACAAAGCCAACAGCCAACATCACTCTAAATGGAGAGAGCCTGAAAGCATTTCCCTTGAGAACGGGAACCAGACAAGGATGCCCTTTATCACCGCTCTTATTCGACATCGTGCTAGAGGTCCTAGCCAGAGCAATTAGGCTAAACAAAGAAATAAAGGGCATCTGGATTGGCAAGGAGGAAGTAAAATTATCTCTATTTGCAGAAGACATGATCTTATACACAGAAAACCCTAAGGAATCCTCCAAAAAACTACTGAAACTAATAGAAGAGTTTGGCAGAGTCTCAGGTTATAAGATAAACATACAAAAATCACTTGGATTCCTCTACATCAACAAAAAGAACATCGAAGAAGAAACAACCAAATCAATACCATTCACAGTAGCCCCCAAGAAGATAAAATACTTAGGAATAAATCTTACCAAAGATGTAAAAGACCTATACAAAGAAAACTACAAAGTACTACTACAAGAAACTAAAAAGGACCTACTTAAGTGGAAAAACATACCTTGCTCATGGATAGGAAGACTTAACATAGTAAAAATATCTGTTCTGCCAAAAGCCATCTATACATACAATGCACTTCCGATCCAAATTCCAATGACATTTTTTAATGTGATGGAGAAACAAATCACCAACTTCATATGGAAGGGAAAGAAGCCTCGGATAAGCAAAGCATTACTGAAAAAGAAGAAGAAAGTGGGAGGCCTCACTCTACCTGATTTCAGAACCTATTTATACAGCCACAGTAGTCCAAACAGCCTGGTATTGGTACAACAACAGACACATAGACCAATGGAACAGAATTGAGAACCCAGATATAAATCCATCCATATATGAGCAGCTGATATTTGACAAAGGCCCAGTGTCAGTTAATTGGGGAAAAGATATTCTTTTTAACAAATGGTGCTGGCATAACTGGATATCCATTTGCAAAAAAATGAAACAGGACCCATACCTCACACCATCCACAAAAACTAACTCCAAGTGGATCAAAGACCTAAACATAAAGACTAAAACAATAAAGATCATGGAAGAAAAAATAGGGACAATGTTAGGAGCCCTAATACAAAGGCATAAACAGAATACAAAAGGTTACCAAAAATGACAAAGAGAAACCAGATAACTGGGAGCTGCTAAAAATCAAACACCTATGCTCATCTAAAGACTTCACCAAAAGAGTAAAAAGACTACCTAGAGACTGGGAAAGAATTTTCAGCTATGACATCTCCGACCAGCGCCTGATCTCTAAAATCTATATGATTCAGTTAAAACTCAACCACAAAAAGACAAACAACCCAATCAAGAAGTGGGCAAAGGATATGAACACACACTTCACTAAAGAAGATATTCAGGCAGCTAACAGATACATGAGAAAATGCTCTCGATCATTAGCCATTAGAGAAATGCAAATTAAAACTACGATGAGATTCCATCTCACTCCAACAAGGCTGGCATTAATCCAAAAAACACAAAATAATAAATGTTGGAGAGGCTGCGGAGAGATTGGAACTCTTATACACCGCTGGTGGGAATGTAAAATGGTACAACCACTTTGGAAATCTATCTGGCGTTTTCTTAAAAAGTTAGAAATAGAACTACCATACAACCCAGAAATCCCACTCCTCGGAATATACCCTAGAGAAACAAGAGCCTTCACACGAACAGATATATGCACACCCACGTTTATTGCAGCTCTGTTTACAATAGCAAAAAGATGGAAGCAACCAAGGTGTCCATCAACGGATGAATGGTTAAATAAATTGTGGTATATTCACACAATGGAATACTACGCATCGATAAAGAACAGTGAGGAATCTGTGAAACATTTCATAACTTGGAGGAAGCTGGAAGGCATTATGCTGAGCGAAATTAGTCAGAGGCAAAAGGACAAATATTGTATAAGACCACTATTATAAGATCTTGAGAAATAGTATAAACTGAGAAGAACACATACTTTTGTGGTTACGAGGGGGCCAGGGAGGGAGGGTGGGAGAGGGTTTTTTACTGATTAGTCAGTAGATAAGAACTACTTTAGGTGAAGGGAGGGACAATACTCAATACAGGGAAGGTCAGCTCAACTGGACTGGACCAAAAGCAAAGAAGTTTCCGGGATAAACTCAATGCTTCAAAGATCAGTGGAGCAAGGGTGGGTGTTTGGGGACTATGGTTTAAGGGGACTTCTAAGTCAATTGGCAAAATAATTCTATTATGAAAACATTCTGCATCCCACTTTGAAATGTGGTGACTGGGGTCTTAAATGCTAACAAGCGGCCATCTAAGATGCATCAATTGGTCTCAACCCACCTGGATCAAAGGAGAATGAAGAACACCAAGGTCACACGATAACTATGAGCCCAAGAGACAGAAAGGGTCACATGAACCAGAGACTTACATCATCCTGAGACCAGAAGAACTAGTTGGTGCCTGGCCACAACCGATGACTGCCCTGACAAGGAGCACAACAGAGAACCCCTGAGGAAGCAGGAGATCAGTGGGATGCAGACCCCAAATTCTCACAAAAAGACCAGACTTAACGGTCTGACTGAGACTAGAGGAATCCTGGCGGTCATGGTCCCCAAACCTTCTGTTGGCCCAGGACAGGAACCATTCCCAAAGACAATTCATCAGACATGGAAGGGACTGGACAGTGGGTAGGAGAGAGATGCTGATGAAGAGTAAGCTACTTGTATCAGGTGGACACTTGAGACTGTGTTGGCACCTCCTGTCTGGAGGAGGGATGGGAGGATAGAGAGGGTTGGAAGCTGGCAAAATTGTCACGAAAGGAGAGACTGGAAGGGCTGGCTCATTAGGGGAAGAGCAAGTGGGAGTATGGAGTAAGGTGTATATAAACTTATATGTGACAGACAAAAAAAAAAATTCCCGTTCTTGTCTTTTTATGTAAGTGCGATCATACAATATTTTTCCTTTTGTGGTTGGCCTATTTCACTCAGCATAATGTCTTCCAGCTCCATCAATATTGTAGCATGTATCATGACTTCATTTCTCTTACTGGCTGAATAATATTCCATTGTATGTATGTACCACATTTTGTTCATCCATTCATCCATTGATGAGTGTGACAGTTAAGGTTGTGTGTCAACTTGGCTGGGCCGTGATTCTCAGTGTTTTGGCAATCATGTGATGTGGCAACTTACCTGTTGAGACTGGATATATGATCACCCCCATGATGGAATCTGCTGTGAGTGTCCAATCGGTTGAAGGGGAGTTTTCTTGGATGTGTGGCCTGCTTTAAGTGTGGGCAGACATCCTGGCAGGGCTCAGGGGCTTTTGCTTGTTCTGGATCCTGCAGCTGGTTCCTGTTCATCTGACCTCTGGTTCTTGGGACTTGAGCTAGCAGCTTACCTGGGATCTTGGCTGCCGATCTTGTGATTTGTCAGTCTTCACTACCTGTGAGCAACAGCCCTGCTCTCCAATCTGTAGTTCTTGGATTCACCAGCCCCTGCAGCTATGTAAATCAGGAGAAGCCTGTAACCTGATCCACAGACTTGGGACTTTCTAGCCTCTACAACCACATGAGCCATTTCCTTGGTATAAATCTCTCTCTCTATGTATATTTATATGCTTTGCTGCTTTTGCTTCTCTAGAGAACCCAGCCTAAGGAAATGAGCATTAAAGTTGTTTTCACCTTTTGACTGTTGTGAATAGTGCTACAATGAACATTAGTGTGCAAGTATCTGTTTGAGTCTCTGCTTTCAAGTCTTTTGGGTATATACCTAGGAGTGGAACTGCTGGGTCATATAGTAGTTCTATTTTTAGATTTTTGAGGAACTGTCACACTGTTTTCCACAATGGATATACCAGTTTTCATTCCCACTAGTGGTGAATAAAGGCTCCAAATTCCCCACATTCTCACCAATATCTGTTTTCTTTTTGTAATTTTAGCAACCCTAAAAAAAAACCCACTGTGATGGAGTCAATTTCAACACATAATGACCCCATAGGGTTTCCAAGGATGTGAATCTCTACGGAAGCAGACTGCCACATCTTCCTCCTGTGGAGTTGCTGATGGTTTTGAACCATCAACCGTTTGGTTAGCAGTCAATCACTTTAACCACTGCACCACCAGAGCTCCTAACCATCCTAGTGGGAGTGAAATGGAATCTCATTGTGGTTTTCATTTGCATCTCTCTAATAGCTAATGATGCTGAGCATCTTTTCATGTGTTTGGTGACCATTTAAATGACCTCTTTGGTGAAAGGCCTATTAAAGTCCTTTGCCCATTTTTTAAAAAAATTTTTTTGTGCCTTAAGGGAAAGCTTACAAATCAAGTCAGTCCCCCATACAAAAATTTATATATACCTTGCTATATACCCCTAGTTGCTCTCCCCCTAATAGACAGCACACTCCCTCTCTCCAGTGTCTATTTTCATGTCCATTCAGCCAGCTGCTGCTCCCCTCTCCCCTCTTATCTCTTCTCCAGACAGAAGCTGCCCACATAGTCTCATGTGTCTACCTAATCCAAGAAGCTCACTTTTCACCAGTATCATTTTCTATTCCACGGTCCAGTCCAATCCCTGTCTGAAGAGTTGGCTTCGGGAATGGTTCCTGTCTTGGGCTAACAGAATGTCTGGGCACCATGACCTCTGGGGTCCTTCTAGTCTCAGTCAGACCATTAAGTCTGGCCTTTTTACAAGAATTTGGGGTCTGCATCCTGCTGCTCTCCTGCTCCCTCGGGAGTTCTCTGTTATGTTCCCTGTCAGGGCAGTCATCGGTTGTAGCTGGGCACCATCTAGTTCTTCTTGTCTCAGGCTGATGTAGTCTCTGGTTTATGTGGCCCTTTCTGTCTCTTGGGATCATAATTACCCTGTGTCTTTGGTGTTCTTCATTCTCCTTTGCTCCAGGTGGGTTGAGACAAATTGATGCAGCTTAGATGGCCGCTTGCTAGAGTTTCAGGCCCCAGACACCACTCTCTAAAGTGGAATGCAGAATGTTTTCATAATAGGTTTTATTGTGCCATTTGACCTAGAAGTCCCCTGAAACCATGGTCCCCAAACCCCCACCCCTGTTAGGTTGGCCTTCGAAGCATTCAGTTTATTTAGGAAACTTCTTTGCTTTTGGTTTAGTTCAGTTGTGCTGACCTGTATTGTGTGTTGTCTTTCCCTTCACCTAAAATAGTTCTTATGTGTTATCTAATTAGTGAAAATCCCTCTCCATCCCTCCCTGCTCTCATAACCATCAAAGAATATTTTCTTTTCAGTTTAAACTATCTTTCAAGTTCCTATAATAGTGGTCTCATACAATATGTTCAGAAATGGTAGCCAGGCACCATTCTCTATCATAGCAAAGGAGGCAGTTGTTTGTGGAGGAAACTACCCACAGTAAAAATGGCATGGCAGCAGTGTCATCCAACCTCCTCATCTAACTTCGCAAGGGCACGAGACAATCACCATCAGCATCATCCCAAAGCTGACCTCCATGAGGTAGAGGTCAAACATACCTCCACCCTCCGATCTTTTTACAAATTTTGACAACAGTCATCCCTCCCACGACACTCTCTACTTCCCTGCTGGGTTCAATAATTCTTTTCAGTGGCTACACAGACCTACTCATAATTATGGGGTTTATTAGGGAAGTAACGAGTTACAATTCAGGATCAGGGATGACTCAGGATACAGTTCTTCGGTCAAGACAACTCCTCGGCCACGCCCACAGGCAGGCCTCACTCTGGCCCTTAGCCTCTTGGCCTGGCCTCTGCCCTGCTCAGGCAAGTGTTACATAGATCCAGTAAGTTCCCAGGGGCACCCCACTCCAGCAGTAAGCATTGGCCAGAAGGCGCTTACCCCTCTAGCTCCCTGGGCCAGGAAGCACACTGTGCTGTCTCCTGCCTGTCTCCTGGTTCTGCTACTGCCAGTTCTCTGCTGCACTTGCCATCGCTTTTCACCATCTTGTGCCGTCTCCAATGTTACGGCTCTCTGTATCTTGGGTCTAGGAGGTTCTCAGGACAGGAACCCCAGGTCCGTAGGACTCACTTCATTCCCATCTCTTCTTCTTGGTGTTAATGAGATCCCCCTTTTCTGCCTCTAGGATGGTGTCTTGGTCATCTAGTGCTGCTGTAACAGAAATACCACAAGTGGATGGTTTTAACAAAGAGAAATTTATTTTCTCACTGTCTAGTAAGGTACAAATCTGAATTCAGAGGATCAGCTCCAGGGGAAAGCTTTCTCTCTCTGTCCGCTCTGGAGGAAGGTCCTTGTCATCTATCTTCCCCTGGTCGAGGAGGAGTTTATTAGTGCAGGACCCTGGGTCAATCGAGGAGGAGTTTATCAGTGCAGGACCCTGGGTCAAAGGATGCACTATGCTCTCAGTGCTTCTTTCTCAGTGGTGTGAGGGTCCCCTGTCTCTCTGCTTGCTTCTCTCTTTTATATCTCTAAAGAATTGGCTTAAGACAGAATCTAATCTTGTAGATCTCATCTACATAGCTGCTGCTAATCCATCTCATTAACATCATAGTGATAGGATTTACAACACATAGGAAAATCACATCAGATGACAAAACGGTAGACAATCACACAATACTGGGAATCATGGCCTAGCCAAGTTGACAGATATTTTGGGGTGAAACAATTCAGTCCATGACAGATGGCTCATTTTAAGCCTAGTGTGATGACAAAACTGATCAATCCCCTCATCGGGGTTCCATATACCTTATTTGCATGGTCCCACCCCACAAGAGTGCCATGGACCTTATTTGCATTATTAGCAAGCTGTCCAATCCCCTCGGTGGGCCACAAGCACCTTATCTGCATAGTCTTATCCAATCATTTGGTGGAAGTTACAAGACCATGGCGAAAAAGACCATATAAAAATGATCCATTGCACCGCAGCCACACATTCCATATTCTCCTCCTTTTCCTGACTCTCCTTCTTCCTTTGTTGCTCCAGGTGTATAGAGACCAATTGTTGTGGCTTGGGTGGCTGCTTGCAAGCTTTTAAGACCCCAGGAACTATGCAACAAACCAGGAGGTAGAAGAAGCACTATATACATTATTAGGTCAATTAACTGGGATGTCCCATGAAACCATGACCCTAAACCTCCAAACCAAGGAACCAAATCCCAAGAGGTTTTTGGGAAGAGGTGTTGGAAGTTTCTTTGTTCCATTTAATTTTCTGTGCTGAGTCTTTTTTCTTATTAATTAATACAACTATTATTCAAATTTATGCACCAACCACCAAGGCCACAGATGAAGAAATTGAAGATTTTTACCAGCTTCTGCAGTCTGAAATTGATCGAACATGCGATCAGGTTGCATTGATAATTGCTGGTGATTGGAATGCAAATTTGGAAACAAAGAAAAAGGATTGGTAGCTGGAAAATATGGCCTTGGTGATAGAAAAGATGTCGAGATTGCATGATAATAGAATTTTGCAAAACCAACGACTTCTTCATTGCAAATACGTTTTTTCACCAACATGAACGACAACTATATACCTGGACCTGGAAAAGAGATGATGGAAAACCTCAATACCATCAATCAGAACAAGGCCAGGGGCCGACTGTGGAACAGACCATCAATTGCTCACATGCAAGTTCAAGTTGAAATTGAAGAAAATTAGAACAAATTAGCCAAAGTACGACCTTGAGTATATCCCAACACCTTTAACTCCCCTTTTCCCCCTCCCTCTCACCTCTGGTAACCACTAAAAACTTTGGTCTCTATATATTTATCTATTCTTGTCTTTTTACATAAGTGAGGTCATACAGTATATGTCCTTTTGTGATTGGCTTATTTTGCTCAGCATAATGTCTTCAAGCTTTATCCATACTGTAGCATGTATCAAGACTTCATTACTCCTCTGGCTGAGTAGTATTCAATTGTATGTATGTACCACATTTTGTTTATTCCATTCATCTGTTGATGGGCATTTAGGTTGTTTCCACCTTTTGGCTATTGTGAATAATGCTGCAGTGAACATTGGTGTACAAGTCTCTTTTTGAGCCTCTGCTTTCAAGTCTTTTGGGCATACACCTAGGAGTGGAATTTCTGGGTCATATGGTAGTTCCATTTAGTTTTTTGAGGAACTACAACACTGTCTTCCACAATGTCTGTACCATTTTGCATTCCCACCAGCAGTGGATAAGGGTTCCAATATCCCCACATTCTCAACAACATTTGTTATTTTCTTTCTTTTTTTTTTTTAATCTTTTCCATCCTAAAACCACTGCCTTCAAGTTGGTTTAGACTCATAGATAACCTAGAGGACAGAGTAGAACTGCCCCATAGTGTTTCCAAGGCTGTAAATCTTTCTGGAATCTGATTGACATATCTTTCTCCCACAGAGCAGCTTGTGGGTTCAAACCACTGACCATTTAGTTAACAGCTGAGCGCTATAACCACTGTACCACCAGGGCTCCATTAGACAGCCTAGTGGGAGTGAAATGGTATCTCATGGTAGGTTTGATTTGCATCTCTCTGATGGCAAATGATACTGAGCATCTTTTCATGTGTTTGGTAGCCATTTGAATGTCCTCAAGTCTTTTGCCCATTTTATGATTGAGTTATTTTCTTTTTGTTGTTAAGTTGTTGAGGTTTTATATATATTTTGGCTATTAGATTCTTGTTGGAGATATGTTTTCTGAAGATGTTCTCCCAGTCAATAGCTTGTATTTCCACATTTTTGGTAAAGTCTTTTGATGAACAAAATTTTTAATTTTTATGAGGTTCCACTTATTTGTCTTTTGCTGTTTGTGCTTTTGTTACATTATTTAATTCATTGTTGAAAGCTAGGCTTGACAACATTGCCCCTGCTTGTTCTTCTAAGAATTTTATGGTTTTAGTTTGCATGTTTGGATCCCTATGAATTTTAAATTTGTTTTTGTGTATGGTGTGGGGCATGGATCCTGTTTCATTTTTCCACATGTGGAAATCCAATTTTCCCGGCTCCATTTATTGGAGAAATTCTTTCCCCATCGAATGGATTTAACATCCTTGTCAAAAGCCAGTTGATCATATATGTGTGGGTTTATTTCTGGACTCTCAATTCTATTCCATTGGGCTATGTGTCTATTTTCATACCATTACCAGGCTGTTTTGATAACTGTAGCTGTATAAAACAAACCAAACCCACTGCCATCAAGTCAATTCTGACTCAGTAGCTGTAGATTATGTTTTAAAATGAGGAATGTAAGTTCTCCTAATTTGTTCTTCTCTTTCAACATTGCTTTAGCTATTCGGGGCCTCTTGCCATTCCATACAAAGTTGAGGATACCTTTTTTTAAATTTCTGTAAAGAAGTCTGTTGGAATTTTAATCAGGAGTAGGAGTTCATATCAGTCCAGCAGCCAGCAGTTACCAGTTGGGGAAGGAGTAGTCACACCCCAGATGGACCCCCGAAGGAGGTCTCCCTTGTTGCTATCAGAGCCTAGCCCATAGTATGTTGGCTGTGGCTGTAGCCTCCACTCAAGATTCCTGCTTCTTAGCACACATCACCCTCAGTCAGCAATCCTCATCATTGACCAAAAAGGGAAACAGACATACCTGGACTGACTCCCCAGGAGGTCTGTCCTGTTGGTTTCAGAGGCCTGAGCTATGGGGTGAACAGGGAGGCAGGTAAAGTGTTGACTATGAGAACAGACTCCACTGCATGGGCCTTCTGTAGCAATTTGCAGTAGGCTTGCAACTGACAGTGTCTGGGTGCAAGAGGTGCCAGCATGCTCCAAATGGGCCCCCAGGGAGGCCTGCCTTGTTGCTGTCAGAGCCACCACCCCCTGGAGTTGGCTGAGGGTGTAGCCTCTACTAAAGATGCCTGCTTCTTAGAACACAGCAGCCTCAGTCAGCGGTCCTCAGCAAAGATTGAAAGGGGAAGCAGACAGACCAGAACTGACTCCCGGTAGGTCTGTCCTGTTGGTTTCAGAGGCATTGCTATGGGATGCGCAGGGAGCCAGGTAGAGTGTTGACTCTGAGAATGGACTCCACTGCACAGACCTTCTGTAACAATTTGCAGTAAGCTTTCAACTGACAGAGTCTGGGTGGGAGAGGTGCCAGCATGCTCCAAATAGACTTCTGGGGAGGTCTGCCTTGTTGATTTTACAGCAGAAGCTTGGGGTCCTGTCTTGGTACAGGCAGAGGCTGTGATGGTTAAGGGTGCAGGCTTTTTTTCTGGGGCCACTACCCCTGTTCACAGCAACTGGCAGCCCGTGTGGCTAAGGGAGAGGCAGGGACAGTGGGAGAATAGATCTTCCTACCATATGTACTTGTTGTCGATTCTTGCCTGTTTGTAGTTTCCCACTGCTTTCCTCCGCTTCCTGTTTCAGATTCCCTCAAAGGGCACTGTTTCCTTGTTGTATTTGTGGAGGAGGATCAGAACGATCGTTTGTTTATGCCACCATCTTCCCAGAATTCTGCTTTTTCGTAGTCTTTTGATGAACAAAAGTTTTTAATTTTTATGAAGTCCCATTATTTATTTTGTCTTTTGCTGTTTGTGCTTTTGTTATTATATTACATGATCCATTGTTAAAAGCTAGGCCTGACACCATTGTCCTTACATGTTCTTCTAAGAATTTTATGGTTTTAGTTTGCACATTTAGGCCTTTAGTCCGTTTTCAATTTGTTTTGCGTCTTATGTGAGGCATGTATCCTGTTTCATTTTTCTGCACCATTTATTGAAGAGGCTCTTCTTTCCCCATCAAACAGAATTAACACTCTTGTCAAAAACCAGGTGACTATCAATGTGTCATAGGATTTTCAATGGCTGATTTTTTGGAAGTAGATCACCAGGCCTTTCTTCCAAAGCATCTCTGTGTGAACTCAAACCTCTTATCTTTTGGTTAACAGTGAATGCATTGACCATTTGCACCACGTAGCAACTTCTGACTTTTGCTTCAGCAGCTGGAAATGAGATTCAATTTCTCGCTAAACTTTTCAACTACTGCAGCTAACTTGCCACATGTGAGGAGAACCTACCTGAGAATGAAATCTTGCTAGGGTAACAGATCCCAGAGATAGAGTGAAAACTTGATGGCATCATTTAAGCCCCTGCATCAAGCCATACTTAAAGACCACCTTCGAGTTTTTCAGTTA
Organism: Loxodonta africana; assembly: GCF_030014295.1. NCBI lineage: Eukaryota > Metazoa > Chordata > Mammalia > Proboscidea > Elephantidae > Loxodonta > Loxodonta africana. The sequence continues at coordinate 35,225,562 of NC_087363.1, forward strand.
CATGAAGCAATATCTTCTCCCCTTCTTCTACTTCCTCCTTCTCTTTTTCCTCCTTCTCTCCTGTCTTAGTTTTTCTAGTGCTGCTGTAACAGAAATAGCACCGATGGGTGGCTTTAACAAACAGAGGTTTTATTTTCTCACAGTTTAGGAGACTAGAAGTTTGAATTCAGGATGCCAGCTCCAGGGGAAGGCTTTCTCTTTGTTGGCTCTCTAGGAAGACCTTTGTCTCCTTTGAGTTTCTGCTCCTGTGAAATCTTCATATGGCACTCCCTTCCTTCCTAGCTTGATTGTTTAATCTCTGTTATATCTCAAAAGAGATGACTCAAGATATATCCTACACTAGCGGTAGAGTGTGCGCTTAGCATGCGCGAGGTCCTGGGTTCGATGCCCAGTGCTTCCACTTTTTTTTTTTATTCCTGTTTTATTAACATAATAAAGAAAACCCATTCCCAAATGGGATTATAACCATAGGCATAGAGGTTAGGATTTACGACACATATTCTGGGGGCAGACTATTCAGCCAATAACATTCCACCCTTTTCCCCCACAAAATGCATGTGCTTACCACATATAAAGCACATTCATCCCATCATATCATCCCAAAAGTCTTAAATCAACTTCAAGTCCAAAATCTCATGTTCTGAATATCTAAATAAAATATGAGTGAGACTTAAGATGTATTTCATCCTGGAGCGAAATTTCTCTCCATCTGTAAACCTGTGAAATCTAGAATACAAAGTTATCTGTTTCCAAAGTACAGTGGTGGACCAGGCACAAGGTAGACATTTCCATTACAAATGGGATAAATTGGAGTGAAAGAAGGTGTAAGGGAATGGAATGAGTCCAAAACCAGCAAAACCATTTACCTTAGCTCTCAAGACTTGAAAATAATCCTCTGTTCTTTGAGACCATCTACTCTCCAGACTCTGGGTATTGGACATGCCCTCTGCATTCTGGCTGGAAACTGGGCTTCAGCTCCACCTTCCAGTCTCTCTGGGATGGCAACCCTGCACCCTCAGCTTTGGAGGGCCCTGTTTTCCTAGTCCATCTGAGAGGTGACCACACCCATTCAGTCCTGGCAGACCCCACTCTTCTGCCCCTTGGACATGGTAATCCCACCACCTCCACTTTGGGCAGTGGCCCCTTGCCCCTGGTTCACCTTAACAGCGGTTCCACACTCTGTAATTGAGTTGGCGAAGATCTGACTCTTTGAAACCTAGGAGGCTATGGCAGCACCCTTTGAGATCCAGAAAACCATGGCCCCACCCTTTGAAACCAGGAAGGCCCTTCCTCCTATATTCCTTTCAGTTGTTCTGCTAACCTTCAGGCTGCTTTAGGGATGGTTCTTTTCTTTCCTTGGGGGACAACAGAAGTAGCTCAAAGCTTTGGCCTGTTTCATGCCTGTAGAATTCCAATAGGCAGACAGCATTCTTTCCTTTCATTCTTTCTCTGTCCACTTCAGTCTAAACTGATGGGTTTTCTGTTGTGGTAGTTGCTTAGATCCAGCACTCACAGGCTTAATCTCTTTAACAAAAGATTGTGTAGCCACATCCTTGGTGAAAATTCTAGGACACATTTCATTAGTTTGTGCAACAGAATTTTCCAAATCTTTAAGTTTTGTTTTCATTTTGCACAGTTCATTTTTAAGTCCATCTCTTTCTTCTCATATTTTACTATAAGTGGCAAGGAAAAAACCACACAGGCCCTTTAAGATCTTGCTTAGAAACGTCCTCTGCCAGATATCTAAGTTTATCCCTTACAAGTTCTACCCTCTACCAAACATTTGAACATAATTCAGACAAGTTCTTTGCCATTGCATAAAAAACATCACCCTTCCTCCATTGTTCAGTCACATGTTCATCATTCCTTTTAAAGCCTCACCAGAAGCACATTTAACATCCACATTTCTAGCAATATCCTGTTGCTGGTGCCATATGTATTCTCTAAGATGATAACTTTCTCTATAGCTCTCCTAACTTCCTTTGAGCCATCACCAGAATTGCCTTTGATGTCCACCATCCTACCAACAGTCTCTTCAAGGCAATCTAGACTTTTACTATTAGCCACCTTAAAACTTTTACAGCCCCTCCCCATTACCCAATTCCAGAACTGCTTCCATATTTTAGGTATCTGTTAGAGCAGCACCCCATTCTTCTGATACAAATTCTGTCTTAGTCATCTAGTGCTACTATAACAGAAATACCACATATGGGTGGCTTTAACAAACAGGAATTTATTTTCTCACAGTTTAGGCAGTGAGAAGTCCAAATTCAGGGTGCTGGCTCCAGGGAGTCTTTCTCTCCGTCAGCTCTGGAGAAAGGCCCTTGTCTCTTTTGAGCTTCTGCTCCAGGGCAATCTTCATGTGGCTTAGTATCTCTCCCCCCACCCCAACCTCCACTTCCTGGCTTTCTTGTCTTATCTCTTTTATATATCAAAAGAGATAGACTCAAGATACAGTCTGCATCATTAACATAACAAAGACAGTCCATTCCCAAATGGGATTATAACCACAGACATAGAGGTTAGGATTTACAACACGTATTTTTGGGGAACACATTTCAATCCATAACATCTCTCTCTTCCTTTTTCTTGAGACACTTTGGGTTGGGTTTGTGTCACTTGTGTGGAGCCCTGGTGGTGTAGTGGTTAAGAGCTTGGCTGCTAACCAAAAGGTCAGCAATTTGAATCCACTAGCTGCTCCTTGGAAACCTTATGAGGCAGTTCTACCCTGAGTAAGAATCAACTCAACAGCAACAAGTTTCAACAGATTTTGTGTCACTCGCAATGAACAGATAGATTCTGACTGCCAAAATGAATTACAGAAGGGACTCGTAAATGGTTAAACTCAATACATGTGCATGTAATCATTCCTGCTGGATGCGTTAGTAAAACTTCTGACAACTAGTCCTGGTTTTATTCCGCCTGGATGTAGTGTGGTAAATGGCCATCTTTGCTGTGGGAATTGAAAGGCAGTTAGAAGATGTATCTGTTCCAAAAATGTAGAGTAATTTACAAGTATTTATACCTAACCAAAACTCTACTGTTCAATGTTCCATCTAGTCTTCTGATTACATTGTCACTGTTACTATTGTTAGTTGTCATTGAGTTGATTCCATATGGTTTTGTAGGCTGTAATCTTTACAGGAGCAGATTGCCAGTTCTTTCTCCTGCAGAGCTTCTGGGTGGGTTTGAACTCCCAACCTTTTGGTTAGAAGTGAAGCTCTTAACTTTTGCTCCAATGGGGCTCCTTAGGCACTAATTTGTCCTATTGCTTCTCTTTACTGGCCAACTGGTGTATCTTTTAAACCCAAAGGTGCATTTCTGGTTTAAAGCAGTCCAAATAACATTCCATGAGGGCAGCCAGAGGGATGGAGTCGGCTGCAAGAGAAGAGCTCTGAGTACCAGAAACTGCTAGTTTGAATAGCAAATATTTGAATTTCTTGAGTCTACATCCTTGCATACAGAGGGACTCCTCTGCAGTCCAGCACACTCTCTTTAGTTGGTTCCCCAGGAAACAGACTCCAAGAGGTGTACTGGGGAGTGCTGTCATGGTCAACATCTGTGAGGAACAAGGGAAGCAGGGTTGGGCAGAGGGAGAAGTGATACAGACACAACAAAGGCTTCAACCAAGCCCTGGGGCTGGGATGACCCTTCAGAGTTGCCTGCAGTTGGAGCAAAAGGGATGACCAGTCATTGAATGCTGGCTACCCCTGAGAAGGGGGTCTGATCTTGGGACAGGCAGCTCTCTTTATCTGAGAGCAATTCCCAGAGAGAGGCTCAGCCAAAGCCATGAGCAGTCGGCTCCCGGCAGGTGAGGAATGAGGGCCTTGGTCCTGAAGAGGGATCCAGATGGCACACCACAGTGTCTGCTACACTTCCCACCTTCACCAAAAACTTTGTCAGGAAGAGGGAGTCTCTCTAGTTTTCTCTCCAGACCTGGCTCCATTCTTGCAGAAATTTCTGGATTTAGCTTTGTGAGCAGCACACAGTCCTCAATATGGTCCCCTAAACCCTGGAGCGATGGGGTCCAAATCACTGTGGACAAATGACTCAGGCTCTGCAAGCTCTTGGGAGGCAGCATAGCCTCGAGCCCCCTCACTGTCCATGCACAGCTGTATTTGGCGAGAAATTCCCCATCGGTGGGATTTCCTCTCTCCCTTCATCAACAGTGGACCTGCATTCTCTTCTTGGAATGGCCAGGAAGAGCATCCCTTCCTTAGAACTCACTCTGGAGCTCACTTTCACCCGCGGTCTTCTGGGCGATGCTGAGCTTCACCACAAGCACCTGGGGTCCTCTCTGTGCAGAGCCTGAGACTCTGCCCATGGCCTGGTGGGTGGGGTCTTTCTCCAATGGGGAGGGAGCATATCTTGGGGCACATCTCCACTTGAACCCAAGAGATGCTCTTAGCCTATGGAGGTGGATTCTTCAGAAGCCCAAACCTCCTTCTGCTTGGTCTGTGGACTCTGACAGAAGAACGGTAGGACTCTGGTCACCTCCTCCTCTGCCTGGAAGGGGGCCGAGTGCATGGCACGGGGAGAGGGGAGGTTCCTGGAGGCGCTGTCAGTTGTTTTTCACTCTCAGACTTCCTCCGACCCTGTGGGAGGTCTGACCATGCCAGCCGACAGATGTGGCACAGCGGCTAGGTTGCAAAATATATCCGGCATGGCAGTTGGTGAAAAAGTTATGCAATCACCACCAACTTACGGAAACCACCATGTGATGCTTCTGGGGAGGAGGCGCCTAGCCTTGCCGCCCTGGCCACAGGCTAGGCTCCATGTTGGTGGACTGAAGACTGGCCCAGTCTGTGGGGGCTCAAGGACTGTGACAGATCTTCTCTGAAGTCACCCTGGGAGCACGTGACCCACAAGATCTCAGCGCTGTTGTCATGTTTTCCTCTGAGGGCATCTACTCTTTTCCTTCACTCTCTATAGACCCCTGCAAACAGTCCAATGTAGTCCTCAGCTGCCCCTCAGGTCCCCCAGATCCTCCAGGTCCTGCCTTAGAAGAAAAACAGGGCCAACCTGGGGAGGGGGTTCTAGGAGAGAAACTGAAATGGGAGGTAGGCTGGAGACACCATCCTGTAAGGGCTGATGTGGTCCAGCCTGGAGCAGGGCACCAGGAGACCCAGTTACTGGCCCTCTAAGTTTCTGTAGGGGAAGCAGGTAGAGTTCAGGGGAACACATAACAGGCAGGCAGATCTCAGGCCCACATCAGAAAAAGCCTCCTCCTGGACAGGAAGGCTGGTAATAGGGAACCCAAGGTCAAGAAGGGAGAATGTTGACATGTTGTGGGGTTGTTAACCAATGTCATAAAACAATATGCAGTAACTGTTTAATGAGAAACTAGTGTGTTCTGTAAACCTTCATCTAAATTACAATTAAAAAGAAAGAAAGAGCCTCCTCCTGGTCAGAGTGCTCCATGGTTGGGATGGTTTGCCAAAAGGGAGCGCGAGTTCCTTATCATGGCAGGAGCTGGACCTCCATCTGCTGGATATCATGCAGGTAATCTAAAGCAACATCTGTCCCAGCGCCCTGGGGGAGTCCTTCACCTATTACCTGACATCATCAGCCATTCTTCAGAAGGCTGCTCAGCAGAGTGGTGGGAGGAATTTTGCAAATACTGTCAGGGAGCCAGCCAGAGGAGTGTACCCCTAGTCCCTCCTGCTCCCTGAGCTTCCACATCACACTGTAGCAGGGAAAGAGTGGACTGGGTATGGGCTCTGAAATAAAACACACCTGATCTGAATACCAGGTGTGCCATTTACCCTCTGTGTGACCCTGGGAGAGTCATTTACCTTCTCTGCTCCTCTGCTTTCTCCCCTGATGATTACATGAGATGAAGAGTATGACAGCCCAGGCACACAGTTAAAAACAAAAAACCCATTGCTATCGAGTCAACTCAGACTCATAGCAATGCTATAGGACAGTGTAGAACTACCTCATAGGATTTCCAAGGAGCCTCTGGTGGATTTGAACTGCCGACCTTTTGGTTAGTAGCCATCACTCTTAACAACTACGTCACCAGGGTTTCCAACACACAATTAGTGCCCAGTAAAATGAAAATTTGTTTTATTTCAAATGCATTTAAGGCATCTGGCTGCCTGAAGTACTCAAAATGAAACCTTACACATAGGGATCACCACCCCCAAAAATGGAAATTGTTGACATCAGGTTAGAAGGCATCATTCTAGGCTTTTTAATGTGTCCTTTGTACACACAAAAAAAAAAAAAATTTTTTTTTTTTTTGTACACAAGTATATATACCCATTGGGGAGGCGTTATTTTTTGTGTTATTATCTTTTCCATATTATTCTGCATCTTGCTTTTTTCACTCAACAGTGTATCTGGAGACCTATTCATCCTAATATAGATCCATACCGTGGTTTATTTAGCTCTTCCTCTATGAATAAACATTGAGATTGTTTTTATTGTTTCACTCTTACAAACAATGAACATCTTCACTGATGCCTTCTAGTTTATGTACACAAAGGTTTCTTTAGGGAATACCTAAAGAAGTGGGATATTAGAGAGAATGTGCATTTTTAATTTTGATAGATACAGGGAGCTGAAATTCATTAATAAATAAGTACAATTCTTAATTCAGTCACCTTAACATCAGAAACAAGTCTTAGATATTGTTTGATCTTTCATAAGTATTTACCTTGCCTTTAAAAGTGCAAAAGGAATATGTGCTCCTTGTAAAAAAATGGAATCAATATCCATTTTTTTTTTTTTAAGTGCAAGTCCCTTCCCCTCCCATCCCATTCCCTTCTCGCAACTGTGAACGGTTGATACGTATACTTCCGTATCATTTGCTTTGCATTTACAAACACACTAATAGACATTTTGGGTGATGTGACATGGTGAATGTGTTTAGCATATGGCAAGGACATGAATTTTTCAGGGTCATAGGGTAAAATATTACGGGTTGAATTGTGTCCCCTAAAAATGTGTTGTAAATCCTAACCTCTGTGCCTGTGGTTATAATCCCATTTAGGAATGCATTGTCTTTGTTATGTTAATAAGACACGATTAGTGCGGGACACCACCGCTGGTCTGTCAGTTTGCCCTACAGAGGTGGCTTGTGTGTTGCTGTGATTCTGGAAGCTATTTCAAGTACCAACAGCGTTACCCGTGGTAGACAGGTTTCAGCGGAACTTCAGACTAAGACGGACTGGGAAAAAGGACATGGCGATCTACTTCTAAAAAAAATTGGCCAGTGAAAACCTTAGGTATAGCAGCAGGACATTGCCTGATACTGTGCCAGATGATAAGCCCGTCAGGCTGGAAGACACTCAAAATTAGACGGGAAGAGCTGCCTCCTCAAAGTAGTAGTTGTTGTTAGGTGCCCTCAAGTCGGTTCTGACTCGTAGTGACACTATGCCCAACAGAACGAAACACTGCCTGGTCCTGCGCCATCCTTACAATTGTTGATATGCTTGAGCTCATTGTTGCAGCCACTGCGTCAATCCACCTCGTTCAGGGTCTTCTTCTTTTCTGCTGACCCTGTACTTTGCTAAGCATGACGTCCTTTTCCAGGGACTGATCCCTCCTGACAACATGTCCAAAGTATGTAAGACGCAGTCTTGCCATTCTTGCTTCTAAGGAGCATTATGGTTGTACTTCTTCCAAGACAGATTTATTCATTCTTTCGGCAGTCCGTGGTATATTCAGTATTCTTCACCAACACCACAATTCAAAGGCTTCAATTCTTCTTCGGTCTTCCTTATTCATTGTCCAGCTTTCACATGCATATGATGCAATTGAAAATACCATGGCTTGGGTCAAGCACACCTTAGTCTTCAAGGTGACATCTTTGCTCTTCAACACTTTAAAGAGGTCCTTTGCAGCAGATTTACCCAATGCAGTGCGTCTTTTGATTTCTTGACTGCTGCTTCCATGGCTGTTGATTGTGGATCCTAGTAAAATGAAATCCTTGACAACTTCCATCTTTTATCCACTTATCATGATGTTGCTTATTGGTCCAGTTGTGAGGATTTTTGTTTTGTTTATGTTGAGGTGCAATCCATACTGAAGGCTGTGGTCTTTGATCTTCATTAGTAAGCACTTCAAGTCCTTTTCACTTTCAGCAAGCAAGGTTGTGTCATCTGCATAACGAAGGTTGTTAATGAGTCTTCCTCCAATCCTGATGCCCTGTTCTTCTTTAGTCCAGCTTCTCAGATTATTTGCTCAGCATACAGATTGAATAGGTATGGTGAAAGAATACAACCCTGACGCACACCTTTCCTGACTTCAAACCACTCAGTATCCCCTTGTTCTCTCCGAACAACTGCCTCTTGATCTATGTAAAGGTTCCTCATGAGCACAATTAAGTGTTCTGGAATTCCCATTCTTTGCAATGTTACACATAATTTGTTATGATCCACACGGCCAAATGACTTTGCATAGTCAATAAAACACAGGTAAACATCCTCCTGGTGTTCTCTGCTTCCAGCCAGGATCCTTCTGACATCAGCAATGATATCCCTGGTTCCACGTCCTCTTCTGAAACCAACCTGAATTTCTGGCAGTTCCCTGTCGATATACTGCTGCAGCTGCTTTTGAATGATCTTCAGCAAAATTTTGCTTGCGTGTGATATTAATAATATTGTTCTATAATTTCCACATTCAGTTGGATCGTCTTTCTTGGGAGTAGGCATAAATATGGATCTCTTCCAAACAGTTGGCCAGGAAGCTGTCTTCCACGTTTCATATTTCACGGTAGAGTCGACCTTAATGATGTGGCTAGAGTAAAGCTTTCAGGGCCTTCATTTTGCTGATGCAGCACTACACAAAATGAGAAGAAAGAGCTTCAAACATCCACTAATAATTGGAATGTGGAAAGTACAAGGTCTGAATTGAGGAAAACTGGAATGCATAAAAATTGATATCTTAGATGTTAGTGAGCTGAAATGCACTGATATTTGCAATTAAGAATTGGACAATCATATGTTCCACCTTGCTGGGAATGACAAATTGAAGAGGAATGGCGTGTAGGGTGTGTCTTAAGTCAATCTCTTTTGAGATATGTTGTTGTTGTTAGGTGCCATTGAGTCAGTTCTCATAGCCATCCTATGTACAACAGAATGAAACACTTCCCAGTCCTGCACAATCCTCACAACTGTTGTTATGCTTGAGCCCATTGTGGCAGCCACTGTGTCAATCCATCTCATTGAGAGTCTTCCTTTCACTCACCTTCTACTTTACCAAGCACGATGTCCTTCTCCGGGGACTGGTCCCTCCTGATAACACCTCCAAAGTATGTGAGACATAATCTCACCATCCTTACTTCTAATGAGCATTCTGGCTGTACTTCCAAAATAGATTTGTTCCTTCTTCTGGCAGTCCATAGTTTGTTCAGTATTCTTTGTCAACATCATAATTCAAAAGCATCAATTCTTCTTCAGTCTTCCTTATTAATTGTCTAGCTTTCGCAAGCATATGAGGTGATTGAAAATATCATGGCTTGGGTCAGGCACACTTTAGTCCTTAAAGTGACATCTTTGCTTTATAACACTTTAAAGAGCCCTTTTACAGCAGATTTGCTCAATGCAATGTGTTGTTTGATTTCTTCACTGTTGCTTCCACGGGCACTGATTGTGGATCCAAGTAAAATGAAACCCTAGACAGCTTCAAACTTTTCTCTGTTTATTGTGATGTTGCCTTTTGGTTCATTTGTGAGGATTTTTTGTTTTACGTTGATGTGTAATCCACACTGAAGGCTATAGTCTTTGTTCTTCTTCAATAAGTACTTCAAGCCCTCTTCACTTTAAGCAAAGAAGATTGTGTCATTTGCATGTTGCAGACTGTTAATGAGTCTTCCTCCAATCCTGGTGCTTAGGTCTTCTTAATATAGTCCAGCTTCTCAAATTATTTGCTCAGCACACAGGTTGAATAAGTATGGTGAAAGGATACAACCTGACACACACTTTTCTTGGCTTTAAACCATGCGGTATCCCCTCATTCTGTTCAAACGACTGCCTCTTGGTCTATGTACAGGTTCCTCATGAGCACAATTAAGTGTCCTGGAATTCCCATTCTTCACAATGTTATCCATAATTTGTTATGATTCACACAGTCAAATGCCTTTGCATAGTCAATAAACCACAGATAAACATCTTTCTGGTATTCTCTGCTTTCAGCCAAGATGCATCTGTCATCAGCAATGCTATCCGTTATTCCACATCCTCTTCCAAATCCAGCTTGAATTTCTGGAAGTTCCCTGTTGATGTACTACTGCAACCACTTTTGAATGATCTTCAGCAAAATTTTACTTGTGTGTGATATTAATTACTCAATAATTTCTGCATCCTGTTGGATCACCTTTCTTTGGAATGGGCATAAATACGGATCTCTTCCAGTCAGTTGCCAGGTAGCTGTCTTCCAAATTTCTTGGCATAGACTAGTGAGTGCTTCCAGCACTGCATCGGTTGTTGAAACATCTCAATTGGTATTTCATCAATTTCTGGAGCCTTGTTTTTTCATCAATGCCTTCAGTGCAGCTTGTACTTCTTCCTTCAGTACCATCAGTTCTTGATCATATGCCACCTCCTGAAACGGTTGAACATTGACCAATTCTTTTTGGTACAGTGACTCTGTGGATTCCTTCCATCTTCTTTTGATGCTTCCTGTGTCGTTTAATATTTTCCCCCATAGAATCCTTCAATATTGCAACTTGAAGCTTGAATTTTTTCTTCAGGTCTTTCAGCTAGAGAAATGCCAAGCATGTTCTTCCTTTTGGTTTTCTAACTCCAGGTCTTTGCACATGTCGTTATAATACTTTGTCTTTGTGAGCCACCCTTTGAAATCTTCTGTTCACTCTTTTACTTCATAATTTCATCCTTTTGCTTTAGCTACTCTACTTCAAGAGCAAGTTTCAGAGTCTCTTCTGACATCCATTTTGGTCTTTTCTTTCTTTCCTGTCTTTTTAATGATGTATTGCTTTCTTCATGTATGAAGTCCTGGCACAACACATCTGGTCTTCAGTCATTAGTGTTCAACGGATCAAATATATTCTTGAGATGATCTCTAAATTCAGGTGGAATACACTCAAGGTCATACTTTGGCTCTCGTAGATTTGTTCTAATTTTCTTCAGCTTCAACTTGAACTTACATGTGAGCTATTGATGATCTGTTCCACAGTTGGCCCTTGGCCTTGTTCTGACTGAAGATATTGAGCTTTTCCATTAACTCTTCATTTCAGCCTGAAGGTCTTCCTTTAACATTTCTTGTAGGGCAAGTCTACAAGCAACAAATTCCCTCAGCTTTTGTTTATCTGTGAATGTCTTAATTACTTCTTCACTTTTTGAAGGATAGTTTTGCCAGATATAGACTTTCTGGTTGACAGATTTGTTACTTCCAGCACTTTAAACACGTTATTGCATTTTTTTCCTGTCCTCCATGTTTTCTGAGGAGCAATCAGTTGCTTTTCTTATTGAGGATTCCTTGTATGTAATCAATCACTTTTCTCTTGCTGCTTTGAAGATTCTCTCCTTGTCTTTGGGTTTCAACGGCTCGATTATAATGTGTCTCAGTGTGGATCTCTTTGAGTTTTACCCTATTTGGAGTTCACTGAGTTTCTTGGATGTGTAGAATCAGGTCTTTCTTCATATGTGGGAAGTTTTGGGCCATTATTTCTTCAAATATTTTTCTGTGCCTTTTTCTCTTCTTTTTCTCAGACTCCCATAGTATGTATGTTGGTAGCTTGGTGGTGTCCCACAGGTCTTTTAGGTTCTGTACATTTTTCTTCATTCTTTTTTCTTTCTGCTCCTTGGATTAGATAATTTCAATTGTCCTATCTTCAAGTTCACTGATGCATTTCTTTGCCTGCTCAGATTTGCTGTTGAACTTCTGTAGTGAATCTTTCATTGTACTTTTATACATTGTACTTTTCAGCTCCAGAATTTCTGTTTGGTTCCTTTTTATAATTTCTATCTCTTTATTGATGTTCTCTATTTGTTTATATGTTGGTTTCTTAATTTCCTTCAGTTCTTTGTCCACAGATCTTTGTGCATACTTAAAACAGTTGGTTTAAAGTCTTTGTCTAGTTAAGTACAATGTCTGGGATTCCTTGAAGATGATTTCTGTCAGTTTATTTTTCTTCTGTGAGTGGGCCATACTTTTCTGTTTCTTCATATGTCTCATAATTTTTTTGTTGAAAACTGAACATTTTGAATACCTGGAAATCAGATTCTCCTCCTTTCTCAGGATTTGCTGTTGTTGGTTGTTGAGAGCTGCAATCATCCACTTGCTTAGTAAGTTTTCCAAACAATTCTTGCAAAACTGTATTCCTCGTCGTGTCTGACTAGTAAAGTCTCTGTTCCATTATCTCAGTGGTCAACCAGCAGCTTGAAAGAGATTTCCTTAATTACTATGAGTCAAAAAGAAAAAACAAAACAAAACATACTCTTGTGGTCTTTGCAGCATGACTCTGAGCTGGGACATTTGAATGTTAACTTAGATCACTTACAGTTCTGCCTTAGCCTTCACCTCCTGCTTGTGAGAGCCCACAGATTCACAAGAGGTGCAAGCTTAGAATCCCCTTAGGTCTTTTCTAAGCATGTGTCTGGTCTTGGGCATGCATTTTGCACTTCGGCTTCCTCACTCAATGCAGAGACCCTTCCAAGTCCTTATTCCTCCAAGAAACTTCCTCCTTAACCTTCATCATCCTGGATTTTGGGTCTGTCTGCTGCTTGGCCTGTTCATTATCCCTTGCCCCAGGCAAGCACGGGTGGTGTATGTCCTTAAATTTTCCAAAAGATGCCACCACTGCCCAGAAAACCACTCTATAACAGGAGTACAGGGAGGAGTGTAACAAAGGTCAACCTCTGCATTCATCCCTCAGAGCACAACCAAAATATTTTAAAAACCAGGTCTGTATTAGCTTCCTGCCACCAGCAAGCTGCACCAAGAGTGCGTTCTGCTGTCTTTATAGCAATTGCTGCCACTCTGGGGAATGGGAGGTGGTAGACAAGTAAGCAAAAATGTGCCCAAGCTTTTTATACCAAAATTCAGCCACCCTTTTTTTTTTTCATTAAGCACTCTTCTAGTTGTAAGTTTTTTTTTTTGTTGTTAGATTCCAGAGTTCTGGAAAAGTTGATCTTGTCAAGTTTTGCTAGCTTTTCGTTGTTTTAGTGGAGAAATCAATTCTTTGATCATCCTACTCTGCCATTTTGCATCTTTGTACCTATGTTTAATTTTTGGAAGAATGACCAAACTGTTTTCTAAAGTGTCTACACCATCTTACGTTCCCACCAGCAATGTACGAGGGTTCCAATATCTCTACATCCTCATTAACACTCAGTATTGTCCGTCTTTTTTTTTTTATTACAACCATCATAGAGAGTGTGAAGTAATATCTCATTGTGGTTTTGATGTGCATTTCTCTAGTGACTAATGACATTGAGCATCTTTTCAGGTGTTATTGCCATTTGTATATCTTCTCTGGGAAAATTTCTATTCAAATCCTTTGCTCATTTTTTAATTGGGTTGTCTTTTTATTGTTGAGTTACAGGAGTTCTTTATATATTCCAGATACTAGACCCTTATCAGATATATGATTTGCAAATATTTTCTCCCACTCTGTGAGTTGTCTTTTCACTTTTTTGATAGTGTCCTATGAAGCACAAAAGTTTTTCATTTTTGTAAATTCCAATTTATCTATTTCTTCTTTTGTTGCTCATACTTTTTTTGTCAATCTAAGAACAGATTGTAAAAGTACAGGTCACAAAGATGTACCCCTATGTTTTCTTCTAGGGATTTATAGTTTTAGCTCTTGCATTTAGGTCTTTTTTTTTGTTTTGAGTTAATTTTTGTACAGCAAAAGTAAGGGTCCAACATATTCTTTTCCTTGTGGACATTTGATTGTCCCAGCACCATTTGCTGAAAAGATTAACCTTTTCCCCACTGAATTGTCTTGTGATATCCTATCATTGAAGGAAAGAAGGGGCAAATGGATCAGGGCTTCTCAGCCACACAGGCCCTTAGGAGAACAGAGAGTCTTGGCAGCAGAGACAAAAAAATCCTGATGAAAACATCCTAATAGCAAGCCTTTTCCATCCCCAGGCTAGAAAACAATTTTCTACAGGAGAGAGATAGATAAGAGTTGGAAATAAAGTGATGAGAACATAGAGGTTAGTATATGTGGTTAAAGGGGCCTTATAAACCACACCCCCAGGAAGGGTCCTTGGGAAGCAGGAAGGCCCCAAGGAGAGGAAACTTCCATGTGATACAGTTGAGCTAATGGACCTTAAACAGTCCTACTGAGCTTACCACATCCTGATGTGGTGTGGCACGCGGTATGTCTTGATTCCTGAACACTCAAGTGAGCACTGGAGTAGCAGAGAGAAGCCAAAGGTAAAGTAGCCTTGTTGAAGGTAGAAGGATGCCTACGTGGACAGAAGGACAAATGGGGTCCCAAGGCCCTGGCTCTGTTTAACTCCCTTGAGGAAAAATAGAGCCCCAGAATTGACTAAGATTTGGCTTCTAACACCCCTCTGGAATGGAGACCCATATAAATGTTGAGTTACAGAAAAAATAGTTATATTCCTTGCAATCCTGAATTTGTAGACTGGGACTCCTTCCTGTTACACCATCAAAGTGTTTTAAGGTGGTAGTTGGGAGTGATCCGCTCAAAGCTGCATTTTGAAAAGACCACCCTGACTTCTGTGGGGCAAAGGAGTGGGTGTGGGGAGACCAGTGAAGAGGCTATTGGAATGGTCAGAGAGACAGACATACAGAGACAGAACGATGTACCAGGGTGATAGCAGTGGAAATGGAGAAAATTGTGTAGATTTAAGAGATACTTGGGAGTGAGAAACCACATGACTTAGCTAGTCTTCCCATTCTTACCTTCCACCCTCCTTACCCTTCCCCTGGTCTTCTAATACACTTAAAAAAAAAAATTATTGAGGTATATTTTACATATCATAAAACTCACTCATTTCAAGTGACGTTTAGCCACTTTACCAAGTGGTACAATCATCACCATAAATCAGTTTGTGAACATTTTCATCTCCCAAATAAGAGCCCTCATGCCCATTTATAGTTAATCTCTGTTCCACTTCAGCCCCAGGCAACCATTAATCTACTTTCTATATCTATAGATTTGCCTTTTCTGGTCATCTCATATAAATAAAATCATACAATTTGTGGTCCTTTATGACTGGCTTCTTTCACTTAGCGTAATGTTTTCAAGGTTCATCCATGTTGCAGCATGTATTAGTACTTCAGTTCCTGTGTGTGTATGTGTGTGTGTGTGTATTCAGTAAAATACATGTAACAAAATTTACCATTGTAACCATTTTAGGGTGTACAATTCAGTGACATTAAGTACATTAACAATGTTGTTCGAGCATTGCCACTATCTAGTTCCAGAACTTTTTATTTACCCCAAACTGAAACCTCGCACTCAATAAGCAACCACTCTCCATTCCTCCTTTCCCCCACGCCTTAAATTCACTAATCTGTTTTCTGTATCTATAGATTTACCTTTTCTGGAAACTTCATGTAAATGGAATCATATAATATGTGGCCTTTTGTGTCTGGCTTATTTCATTTAGAATAATGTTTACAAGATTCAACCATGTTGTACCATGTATCAGTACTTTAGTCTTTTTTACAGTTGAATAATATTAAGGAGCTCTGGTGGCCCAATGGTAAGCGCTCAGCCACTAACTGAAAGGTAAGCAGTTTGAACCCACTAATAGCTCCATGGGAAAAAAGACGTGACAATCTGCTCCCGTAAAGATTACAGCCTAGGAAAACCCTATGAGCAGTTCTAGTCTGTCGTATAGGGTTGCTATGGGTCAAACTCAACTCAACAACACCAAACCAAACCTAACCTACTGCCGTCGAGTCAATTCTGACTCATAGCGACCCTATAGGACAGAGTAGAACTGCCCCATACAGTTTCCAAGGAGCACCTGGCAGATTCGAACCATTGACCTTTTGGTTAGCAGCTGTAGCGCTTAACCACTAAGCCACCAGGGTTTCCTTTCAACAACACACAATAACAATATTCCACTGTACGGATTTATCCATTCATCTGTTTATGTACATAAGGACTGTTTCCACATTTTAGCTATTGAGAATAGAGTTGCTATGAACATTCATTTACAAGTTTTTACTTATTTAAATACCTGTTTTCAATTATTTTGGTTCCGTTCTTAGGAATGGAGCCCTGTTGGTGCAGTGGTTAACAGCATGGTTGCTAACCAAAAGGTTGGCAGTTCAAATTCACCAGCCACTTCTTGGAAACCCTATGGGGCATTCTACTCTGTCCTATAGGGTTTCTATGAGTTGGAAGCAACTCGACAGCACCTAACAACAACAACAACATTCTTAGGAGTGGAACTGCTGGGTAATATGGTAATTCTGGGTGGTACAAATGGTTAAGCGCTTAACTGCTAACCAAAAGTTTGGTGATTCAAGTCCACCCAAAGGGACCTCAGAAGAAATGCCTGTGATCTACTTCTTAAAAATCAGTAAAAACCCTATGGAGCACAGTTTTACTCTGACACACATCAAGTCACCATGAATTAGGATCAACTTGATGGCAACTGATTTGGCTTGGTTTTTGGCAACAACTAATGACTAATGCTGTTGAATATCTTTTCACATGCTTGTTGGCCATTTGTACATTTTCTCTGGAGAAATGTCTTTTCAAGTCCTTTGCTTATCTTTTAATTGAGTTGTTTGCTTGTTTATAGTTGAGTTCTAAGAGTTCTTTCTGGATACTGGACCCTTGTCATATATATGATTTACAAATATTTTCTCCCATCCTGTGGATTGTCTTTTCACTCTCCTGTTCCTTTTTTATGGGTTAATAATGTTCTCTTGTATGACTATTATACGTTTTATTAATCCACTTATCAGTCGATGAGTGGGTTGTTTTCACCCTTTCTCTATTACAAATAATGTTTCTATGATCATTGGTGTATAAGTTTTTGTACGGACATATGTTTTCCTTTTTCTTGGGTATACGCTTAGGAGTGAAATTGCTGGGTCATAAGTTTTTGAGAAACTGCCAAACTGTTCCAAAGTGGCTGCACCATTTTATATTCCCACTGCCCTGTATGAAAGTTACTGCTTCTCCACATCTTCACCAACATTTTTTATTGTCTGTCTTATTTATTATAGTCATTCTAGTAGGTGTGAACTAATACTTCTTTTTTACGCTTTCCCCTGGTAATGTTCCCATGTGAAGCCATACTGGGACTTTCTGGGTCCTGGCCTGATTTCGTACCTACTTCTAGAATTAAGGAATGGATCTGGTTATCTCTGTAGTTCCAGAGCTCAACCCAAGGCCTAGAACTAGGAAGCACCAAAGAATGGTTCTTGAATGAATGGAGGGCTGGGTGAGGTAACTGCATGGCGTATGGGGAAGTATGGGCTCAGTGTAGTTGGCACTCACTCATTGATATCTGAGAAGTCTGGGAAGTTACGAAGGGTGAATGTCTAAGGACACTACTCAGAGTGAGAGTGGCCACTAGTCACTATAACTGGATGAGAGCATAGGGAGGGTGATTTGGGTGGTAAAGCAGTCCTAAGTCTCTTCCCTGGACCTAAGAAACACACAGCCCCCTGTACAGTACCCTTTTCCCTCCCCACTGGAGCACTGCCTCAGTCATCATACCTACTTGTGGGAATAGGGAAGAAAATATACAACTCTAGCAAGGTTACAGCTGGGATCCTGGGCAGGGTTGAGATCTGGGATCAGGATCTCTGGGTTGTCACCCCCAGGGGGCTCTGTGGGCTCCTAGACATCTCTAGTTGGCATCTGAAGAGCTTGCACAGCCTGGATTTCAGCTAGGCTGTTTCATGTGAACTGGACCCTAGAGTGTTTTCTCTCTCAAGAAGCTCCTTTCATGCCTCTGATACAAATCCCTCATCTCTCCACCAATGCAGAAACCCCCCTCAAAGTGTCAAGCATGCAATCTATTGGCTCATGTAACTGAAAAGTCCAGGAGTAGACTGCTAGAGGCAAGGCTGGCTCTAGGGTCTCATATAATGTCCTCATGAATCAGTCTGTCTCAATTTCTTAGTTCTTCTTTATTCTATGTGTCTTCAATCTTAGATAGACCCTCCCCTTGACAGTCAGCAGCATCTCCAGGTTTACTTCCTCCCACTTAACAACCCTAGCAGAAAGAAAGGATTTTTTTTTCTCAGCATTTTCAAAAAGAGTGTCATACTTAAGTCTCATAGGCCTGGCTTGGAGTCAGTGTCAAGAGGTCCATCCCCAGGAATGTCAATCTCTCACTTCTCCAAGCGGCTCTGACGTATGCAGTGGATCTGGGCTGGAAATTGGGTGAGGGGTTGTGACTATTGTGGTAACTCAATTCAGGTCTCTATCCACCCAATTTAAATGTATATTTTTGCTTATACAGATCAAGTTAGATGATGTCTGCTTCTGGTTATGATTAACAGGCACTAGACTTATCCTGGAAACCCTGGTGGCATAGTGGTTAAGTGCTACAGCTGCTAATCAAAGGGTCAGCAGTTCGAATCCACCAGGTGCTCCTTGGAAACTGTATGGGGCAGTTCTACTCTGTCCTATAGGGTCGCTATGAGTTGGAATCGACTCAACGGCACTGGGTTTGGTTGGTTTTGGTTTTAGACTTATCTTCAAACCTTAAACAACTAAAAACAAAATATGTAAGAGGACATTTTTCAGATTTTAGACAATAGACAGTGCAGGATGGAAATCACTGAGAGAAGGACAACTAATGAAGTGAGTCTTACTATTGTTGCCAGCTTACTCCCTGGAGAGATTTTCCAGGCTGCAGTACTAGGAAGGGGGATTCATACAGAGTCTGGTGATACCCTAAATTAAAGAGACAGAGTTCAAAGTTCAGGAAAGCCAAAGTAACTAGAACTCATGGGGCAGAATACAGGAGAGAGAACTACACAGATACACACAGAGACTCTGGAGATCTGCAGAGGGCTCCCCTTGGGTAGTCAGCTCAGTATTAATCAGTGCATTGTATTAGGAAACTCCTGAGGCCAGGTAAATAACCACTAAAAATAAAACAAACAGAACAATCTCTGGAGCTCACACAGGGCTAGAAATAGTTTATATTTCCACCAACCAGGGGGCAAAGGCCTCCTAACTCATTAGTGGAGCCAGGTTATTCCTGTAGGGGCTGTTCTAGACCAACTTAACAAAGCTTAAAAGGAGGCTTCGAAATGATCAAATTGTATTCCAGAACAAAGTCCAGAAGTATTTAAAGAAATACGAAACACACAAACCAAAATATCTAGCACCTACCAAAAACAAACAAACAAACAAACAAACTCACTGCCATCAAGTTGATTCCGAATCGTAGCTACTCTGTAGGACAGAGTAGAACTGCCCCATAGAGCCTCCAAGGAGCACCTGGCAGATTTGAACTACCGAACTCTTAGTTAGCAGCTGTAGCACTTAACCACTATTCCACCAGGATTTCCATCTAGCACCTAAGAACATAAAATTCACAATGTCTGGTATCCAGTAAAAAAAAAAATTACCAGTCTTGCAAATAAACAGGAAAATGCAAGGTGAAAAATTAATCAATAGAAATAGACGTATAAATGGTACAAGTAATAGAATTAATAGATAATGGCATTAAGACAACTATTATAAATATATATATTTATATTATATATATTATATCATATATATATTATGACTATTATAAATACAGTCAATACATTCAATAAGGGAGAAGAAAGCATGATGAAGAGAGAAATTGAAGTTATAAGAAAGAATGAAATCAGACTTCTACAGATGAAAAATACACTGGATAAAATTAATGGCACATTAGACACTGCAGAACAAAAGGAAAGCAGGAAAGAAAAAAGTAAACAAAAGCAGATGGGAAAAAATGGAAAATAACTAGCAAGATGTTAGATTTAAAATCAACTATATCAATAATCACATTAAATATAAATGATCTAACATCCCAATTAAAAGGCAGAGATTGTCAGATTGGAGTAGAAAAAAAAAAACACTTTTGACAACTCATCAAGAAAAAGACAAACCACCCAAATTAAAAAATGAGCAAAGGATATGAACAGACACTTCACCAAAGAGGACATTTAAGCTGTCAACAAATATATGAAAAGATGCTCAAGATCATTATCCATTAGAGAGATACAAATCAAAACCAAAATGAGATAACAACTCACCCCTGTGAAAAAGACAATGATTAAAAAAACAGAAAACAAAGGATGATGAGACTGTCGGGAGACTGAAACCCTTATCCACTGCTGGTAGGATTGTAAAATGGTACAGCCACTGTGAAAAATGGTATGGCACTTCCTCAAAAAGTTAGAAATAGAGATACTTTGTGATCCAGCAGTCCCACTCCTTGACATATACTCTAGAGATCTAACAGCAGTGACACAAATAGACACATGCACACCTATGTTTATTGCAGCATTATTCACAGTAGCAAAAAGATGGAGACAACCTAAGTGCCCATCAATGGATAAACAAATTATGGTACATAAAAAAATAATAATTTTTTTTACATACCATGAAATACTATGCAGCTATGAAGAATAATGAAAAGCTCTCAAAACATCTTATGACATTGATGAATCTGGAGGAAATTATGCTGAGTGAAGTAAGGAAATCACAAAAGGACAAATACTGTATGATTGCACTTTTATAAAAAGACAAGAACAGGTATACATACAGAAAGCAACGCTCTTTAGTGGTTACCAGGGATCGTAGAGGGAAGGAGGGAGAACCACTTTCTAGACAGTAGATACTTATTATATTTGATGATGGGAAATGCAATACCAAATGCAAGTGAAGCCTGCACAACTTGACCAAGGTAAATGAAGACACTAAGAAATACACAAGAAAAAGGGATTTTTGGTAAATGTTATAATATATACAATTCTGCAACAACAGCAATAACAACCAAAAATTATGTGTGTGATAGGTAGATAGGAATGCATACATGTGTATAAAAAGTCATATGCAGTTATGTGATGGGAATGTATAGGTGTATCTGTACGCATATGTATATACATGTTTGTGTGTGCTACATATATATTCACATAAAAAAAATTTTTTTTTTTAAATAAAGCACATAGCGGGCACAGTTATGGATATTTCCTAGATATAACCAAACACATCTCAAGATTGGCTTACTGGGTTTGAAGGCTTAGGACCATAGTCTCATGGGACAACTTGGTCAGTTGGCATAATGTATTTTATAAAGTTTATGTTCTCCATCCTAGTTTGGTGGGTAGCATATGGGGTCTTAGAAGCTTGCAAGAAGCCATCTAAGATATAGCTATTGATCTCTACTTATCTGGAGCAAAAGAGAAAGAAGGAAACCAAACACTCAAAGAAGAAACTACAGGACTAATGCCCCACACAAATCATGTCCTCATCTATCCTGAGACCAGAAGAACTAGATGGTCTTGGCTACCACTACTGGCTTCTAACCACGGTCATAATAGATAGTCCCAAATAAAATGGGAGAAATATGTAGAATAAAATTCAAATTCTTCAAAAAGACCAGACTTGCTGGATCAGTAGAGACTAGAGAAATCCCCAAGGTTGTTGCCCTGAGATACCCATTAAACTTGGAACTAAAACCACTCACAGAGGTCACCTTTCAGCTAAACAATGGATTGGATCATAAAATAAACAATATTACCAGCAAGTACTGAGCCCTTTTTAAAAAGTCATCTATATGAGGCCAAATGGTCAAAACTTACTCTAAAGCAAAGATAAGAAGGTAAGGGAGGGGGCAGGGAAATGGAACAACCAGATTGAAAATAATGAGCATGTTGACACATTGTAAAACGTAACCAATGTGACTGAACAATATGTAAAGAGTATGTAAAGAAACTGTTAAATGGGAAGCTAATTTGCTGTGTAAACTTTTACCAAAAACACAATAAAATATTACATATATTAAAAAAAAAAAAAAGACCTAACAATATGTTGCCTACAAGAAATCCTCTTTAAATGTAAAGGATACAGAAAAGTAAAAGAAAGGAAAAAATTATCATGTAATCACTAAAAGAATTTTTGGATGTCTGTATTAAAATCAGAACAAGGACTATTACCAGACGTTTTAGTTATCTAGTGCTGCTATAACAGAATTACCACAAGTGGTTGGCTTTAACAAACAGAAATTTATTTTCTTACAGTTTAGGAGGCTAGAAGTCTGAATTCAGGGCACCAGCTCTAGGAAAGGGCTTTCTCTCACTGTAGGTCCTGGGGGAAGGTCCTTCTCTCTTTGAGCTTCTGTTCCTGGGTGAACTTCATGTGGGTTGGCATCTCTCTTCCCCCATCTCTGCTTCCTCACTTGCTTGTTTTAATCTCTTGTATCTCAAAAGAAATTGACTCCAAGTACACCTTACACTAAACCTGTCTCATTAATGTAACAAAGACAGCCCATTCCCAAACTGGATTATAACCACAGGCCTAGAGGTTAGGATTCACAACACGAATTTGAGGGGGATCCAATTCAACCCATAACATTCCACCCTTTGGTCCCCGAAAATTCATGTCCTTGCCACATGCTAAATACATTTACCCCATCGTATCATCCCAAAATCTTAAATCAACTCCAAATCCAAAATCTCATCTTCTGAATCATCTAAATCAAATATGAGTGAGACTTTAGGCATATTCCATCCTACAGCAAAATTCCTCTTCATCTGTGAACCTGTGAAATCTAGATTACAAGTTATCTGTTTCCAAAATACAATGGTGGAACAGGCACAAAGTAGACATTTCCATTACAAATGGGAGAAATTGGAGGGAAAGAAGGGATAACAGGCACCAAGCAAGTCCAAAACCCAGCAGAACAATTTACGTTAGCTCTAAAGGGTTGAAAATAATCCAGTCTTCTCTGAGACCATCTGGGCAATGGCCCCACCCTCCATATTCTGGGTATTGGCCACCCCCTCTGGATTCTAGGTGGAGTCCCTTCAGCCCTGGGCTTCAGGCCTACTGGGATGGCCACTTGGCTCCCTCAGCTTTGGCCAGCCCCATTCTCCTAGTCCGTCTGAGTGGCAACCCCACACCTTCAGCCCTGGCAGGCCCCGTTCTTCTGCCCCTTGGCATAGCAATCCCCCCCTCCATTTTGGGCAGTGGCTCCATGCCCCTGGCACACCTTAACAGCAGCTCCACACTCTGGAACTGAGTTGGCGAAGATCTGACTCTTTGAAACCTAGGAGGTTGTGGCCCAGCCCTTAGAGAACCAGGAGACCATGGCCCCACCCTTTGAAACCAGAAAGGCCCTGCTTCCCGTTCTCCTTCTGATGGTTCTGCTCATCTCCGAGTTGCTCCAGGGTTGGTTCTTTTCTTTTCTTGGAGGACAATAGATGTAGCTCCTTGGCCTGTTTCCTGTCTGCAGAATTCCAAGGCAGACAGTGTTCTCTTCTTCTGTTGTCTGTCCCCTTCATTCTAAGCTGATGGTTTTCTGTTGTGGTAGTTGGTTAGATCCATCAGTCACAGGCTTAATCTCTTTAACAAAAGATTGTGTACCTATGGCCTTGGTGGACATTCTATGACAGGTGTCCTTAGTTTGTACAACAGAATTTTCCAAATCTTTAAGTTCTGTTCTCATTTTTCACAGTTTGTTTTTAAGTCCATCTCTTTCCTCTCACATTTTACTATAAGCAGTAAGGGGAAACCATGCAGCCCCTTTAAGATCTTGCTTAGAAATCTCATCAGCCAGATATCCAAGTTAATCACTTACAAGTTCTACCTTCCATCAAACATTTGAACATAATTCACTCAAGTTCCTTGTCACTGCATAAAAAGCGTCACCCTTCCTCCATTGCGCAATCACACATTCATCATTTTTTAAAGCCTCATCAGAAGCACATTTAATGTCCATGTTTCTAGCATATGTACTCTCTAAGACAATAAAGACTAATCTACAGATAAGTCTTATCTACAGGTCTCCTCACTTCCTTCTGAGCCCTCACCAGAATTACCTTTGACATCCATAATTCTACTAACAGTCTCTTCAAGGCAATCTAGGCTTTTACTATTAAAAACCCAGGGCAGTCAATTTTACTATTAGATACTTTAAAACTCTTACAGCCTATACCCATTACCCAATTCCAAAACCACTTTCACATTTTAGGTATCTGTTAGACCAGCACACCCACTTCTTGGTACCAAATTCTGTCATAGTCATCTAGTGCTGCTGTAACAGAAATACCACAAGTGGATGGATTTAACAAACAGAAATTTATTTTCTCAGAGTTTAGAAGGCTGGAAGTCTGAATTCAGGATGCCAGTTCTATGGAAATGCTTCTTTCTCTGTCGGCTCTGAAGGAAGGTCCTTGTGTCTCTGAGTTTCTGCTCCTGGGAGATCTTCAAGTGGGTTGGCATCTCTCTTCTCCCATCTCAGCTTCCTAGCTTACTTGCTTAATCTCTTTTATATCTCAAAGAGATTGACTCAAAATACATCCTGCACTAATCCTGCCTCATTAATATAACAAAGACAATCCATTCCCAAATGGGATTATAACTACAGGCATAAAAAAAAAAAATAGAAGTTAGGATTTATAACATATTTTTTCAGGGACACAGTTCAATCCATAACACCAAGTATAAAGAGGAGCATTTCATTATATGATAAAGGGGTTAATTTTTCAGGAATATGTAAAAATCCTCAGTGTTAATGTACAAAATAACCCATCTTTAAAACACATAAAGCAAAACTGATAAACTAAAGGGAGAAATAGACAAATACCTAATTATGGTTGGGAATTTCAACACACTTCTCTTAATATTCAGTAGAACAAATAGATTGAAAATCAGGAAGAATATAGAACAGGGGTCAGCAAACAGATAAGCCACTGGGGTTTTTTGTTTTGTTTTTGTCCTTGTTTTTTATTTTGTTGTTGTTGAGAACATACACAACAAAACATACACCATTCAACAGTTTCTACATGTACAATTCAGTAGTATTGATTATATTCTTTGAGTTGTGCAACCATTCTTATTCTCCTTTTCTGAGTTGTTCCTTTCCCATTAAGATAAATTCACTGCCTCCTAAGGTTCTCTGCTAATCTTCCAAGTGGCTGTTGTCAGTTTGATCACATATAGATAGTTCTTTAAAAAGCATAATGCTCAAGGCAGACATTTTTTTACTAATTAAAGCCGGGCACCATCCTAGCTTTAAGTTTTAAAGATTATCTCAGGGCAATAGTTTCAGGGGTTCATCCAGCCTCCATGGCTCCAGAAAATCTGGGGTCCATGAGAATTTGAAATTCTATTCTGCAATTTTTCCCCTTTTAATTAGGATTCTTCTGTAGAGTCTTTGATCAAAATGTTCAGTAATTGTAGCTGGACACCATCCAATTCTTCTGGCCTCATGGCAAAGGAGGCAGTTGTTCATAAAGGCAATTAGTCACATATTCCATATCCTCCTCCTATTCCTGATTCTCCTTCTTCCTCTGTTGCTCCAGGCAAGTAGAGATCAATTGTCTTGCCATGGATTTGGCCACCTGCTTTTGTAAATAAAGCTTTATTGAAATACAGCAACACTCATTCTTTTATGTATTGTCAATGGCTGCTTTCAAACTACAATAGCAGAATTAAGTAGTTGCAACAGAGATAGAATGGACCGTAAAGTAGAAAATATTTACTATCTCTTTACAGAAAAAATTTGCAAACTCCTGATATAGAAGACTTGAACAACACTATCAACTGACTTGACCTAATTGACATTTATAGAACATTTCACCTAACAACCACAGAATACACATTCCTTTCAAGTGCACAAGAACGTTTACCAAATGCATCACGAAACAAGTTTTAATAAATTTAAAAGGATTCAAATGATGCAAAGTATGTTCTCTGATCACAACAGAATTATTTTAGCCATCATTAACAGAAAGATTTGTAGAAAATCCACAAATATTTGCAAACTGAACAAAACAATTCTAAATAAGCCATGAGTCAGAGAAAAGACTACAAAGGAAATGAGAAAATATTCGAACAAATGAAAATGAAAACATGACACATCAAAATGTGCAGCATGCTATTCACCTGCAACAGTGCAGGAAGAGGGAGACCCAGGAAGTGGAGATAGAATTGGGCTGATGGTTTAACTGTCACCATAAACTACTGCCTCCTTAGCCATGGGACCAGAAGAACTGGATGGTGCCTGGCTACCATTACTGAATGTTCCGATCAAAGGAACAATAGATGAATCCTGATCAAAAGCAGATAAAATGTGGAACAGAATTTCAAATTCTTACAGAACCAGACTTATTGGTCCTACTAATACCTGGGGAATACCAGCACTAATGCTCTGAGAAAATCTTTGAACCATCAACCAAAATCATCCCCCTAAGTCATCTTCAAGCTAAACAACAATTGAGCTAAATTAGTAAACAATTTTCAACATGAGCTTTGTGCCCTTTTAAGTAATTATCTATATAAGATCAAATTTCAACAGTAATCTAAAGCATAGATGAGAAGTTTAGGGAGTAGTGAGTCTAAGTCAATTATGGAGAAACAATATGGGTAGAGATAGTGAGAATAGTGACCCAATGTGAAAAATTAACCGATTTTATTGAATTGTACATGTAGAAACTTAGAAATGGGTATACATTTTGCTATGAATATTTTTACCAAAATTAAAATTAAAAAAAAAGAAGGAAAGGAATTTTTAATATGCTGCATGCATAACAAGGAACACTTCAGTAGATTGTCCCTATATTTTAGTTCTGGCGACACCAGGATCAGTTAGCCACCACCAAATATTGCTGTGAGCCAAGCCACACTGATTACTGCTCTGAGCCAGCTGCCCACCTTATCTCTGGTGGTTAGGTGCCACCACCTGTACTCTCCTGCTTCCTCGACTCAATTAACTTCCCCAAAATTAATGGCCTAGACAACAACCATTCATTTTGTTCACAATTCTGAGGACCAGCTGGGGAGTTCTTGTGGTCTGGGTGGGCTCAGCTAATTTCTGCTGGGCCCTTTCATGTGCCTGTAGTCAGCTGGTGGCTGGTTGATCTAGGACAGCCTCGCTCACATATCTGGCAATTGGCCAGCTGTTGGCCAGAGAGACAGCGACAACTGAGCCACATGTCTCTTGTCATGGATTGAATTGTGTCCACAAAAAATATGTGTGAACTTGGCTAGGCCATGATTCCCAGTAGTGTGTGATTGTCCACCATTTTGTCATCTGATGTGATTTTCCTATGTGTTGTAAATCTTATCTCTATGATGTTAGTGAGGTGGGATAAGAGGCAGTAATGCTAATGAGGCAGGACTCAATCTACAACATTAGGTTTTGTCTTAAGCCAGTCTCTTTTGAGATATAAAAGAGAGTAGCGAGTAGAGAGACATGGGAAACCTCATACCATCAAGAAAGCAGTGCTGGCAGTAGAGCATGCCCCTTGGACCAGAGGTTCCTTCGTGGAGAAACTCCTAGTCCAGGGGAAGATTGATGACAAGGGCCTTCCTCCAGAGCTGACAGAGAGAGAAAGCCTTCCTCTGGAGCTGACACCCTGAATTCAGACTACTAGTCTACTAGACTGTGAGAGAATAAACTTCTGTTTGTTGAAGCCGTCCACTTGTGGTATTTCTGTTACAGCAGCCCTAGATAACTAAGACACCTCTTATCACCCAGCAGGCTCTCCCACTCTTCTTCACGTAGAGGCAGGTTCTAAGAGCAGCAAGAAAGGGCAAACAAGCCCCAGTGCACAACACTTTATTTTGTCCCCTTGGCTTGGGTCATGTTTGGTACTGTGCCATTGGCCAAAGCAGGTCACACATGTCTGAGCCCAGATACAAGGTATGGAGAAATAGACCCCATGTCTTCGTGGCAAGAGCTGCAAAGTGCTGCGGGTACAGGAAGGGAAGAATCTATGGCCATTCTTCGTTTCAGTAGTGACATCCACCATCATCCCTGGCCTGCAAAGAACTGTTACACCAGAGCCTTTCAAAATTCTTGTCATCCTCACCAATATACCATTCAGGGCTCTAGTCAAGAGAATGTCCTCTAGAACCCCAAGGGGTCATGGTTAGGGGGTAGGTAAGTATTTGACTGCTCCAATCTCCTATCTGCAAAGGAGTCTGGGAAAGACACTTTTTAGCTTTTCAGTCTCTGCAGTACAAGAAGGATACCAAAAGAATGTTGAGCACCAGTCCATCTTATCTGCCAGTGCTGAGGGACTACGTGAGGGGCTACTTTTTAGAAGGAGCTGAGCCCTGCAGCAATAAGAAAGGAAGCTGAGGCAGGAGTTCTTTGGTGCCAGTTCCTACCCATAGGCCTCAAATTCCAGCTCCATTAAGCTATATCAATAGGGGCCTCTCACCTGCTGACTCGGGCCAGACATAGAGCCTGAATCAATCCCAGCTGGAGCAAGGCAGCCGCCATGCATTGGCCAGCACATACTTCTCAGACCCAGAGCCTACAATAATCGTAGTTGTCACCAGCCCTACTATATGCTTGGTATATGCTCTGCCCTTTAGATATAGCACTAGTTTAATCCTCCAAGCCACCCTGAGGTGGGGGAGAGTATTTTCATTTTACAGTGGATAAAACCAAGACTCAGAAAGGTGAAGTCACTTACCCAAGGTCACCCAGGAACAGAGTGATTGAGCTAGGATTTGAACATATATCTAAGTGACAGAAAAGCTCAAACTAGTCTTTGTTCTCGCACTCCACACCGTGGAAGGCCTGCCCCCTGGTCTCTGTGCTGAAGTCCCACCCACAAATGTGTCATTGGGTGAGAGGGACCTATTTTTCTCTCTAACTTCCTAGAGGGAAAAACAAATGTGTCATTGTTGGAAATATGCTGGAACAACAAGACTTCCCTGGAGTCAGCTATATAAATGTGGGGGGTATTGGCTGCTCAATTTTATTCCCCCTTCCTCTGAGAACAGATTTTTCCTAAATACAATCCCTTAGGATATTCTGAAGGTACAATGAGTAAGAGCTATGGCTGCTAACCAGAAGGTCAGCAGTTTGAATCTACCAGCCACTCCTGGAAACTATCTGGGGCAGTTCTACTCTGTCCTGTAGGGTTGTTATGAGTCAGAATCGACTTGACAGCAACAAGTTTGGTTTTTTGGTTTAGGGTATTCTGAGGAGGTGAGGGTTGATGTCACCCATCACACAGCCACCAGACTATGTCATGTGACCGACGCCTACCCAATTAGTCGCTGTAACTGGTTCAGGGGTGGGCATATGACCCAATCTGAGCCAACAGTGAGCCAGCCTCGTGATTTTTTTCTGGAACCATTGGGAAAGAAAAGTTTCTTTCGGCTGGAATTGTTAAACTGGTTAATGATGAGCCTGAAGCCACTGGGAACTGTCTTGCTGGCACAAGGAGAAAGAATCCCATACAGAGATCCTGGATCCAGTCATCCTCAAAGGTGGTAGAGTTTTCAATTACATAAGCCAATTATTTCTGTTTTCCTTAGGGCATTGAGTTGGGTTTCTGTCACATGCAATTAAATGATCCTGTTGAACACAATAAATGATAAAAGCCAAGTCAGGCTTCCATTTGCTCCTTTCCACATTGCACCTTTCTCATCAAGTAAGAAAATCAAAACTCTCATGACCACATCCCATCCTTTAAGTTGTTCTGCTGCTTCCCCAGGGCCTTGCTCAAATCTCCTTATCCGAACCACCTCCAACACACACATATGCACACACATGTACACCATGTACACACACATTGCTGTCTCCCCAGCAGCAGTGCCATCATCCCCTCCTTCCTCCCAAACACCACACCCTCCTTTCTTGATGTCCACAGTCTGGCTTTCTGGTCCCTTCTCCCTCATGGGGACCCAGGGTCTCCCACAGGGACAGAGGCCCAGGACATGAGGATGAGCATAAATAGCCTTGGGCCAGAGCTCTCCAAACTTTTTGGATCATGCACCCTTTCAGTAAAAAAACTTTTGATCAAGCACTCCAATGTATATGTATGCATATTTATAAATCACCCCCGGGTTGCGCAAACAGTTAAGTGCTCAGCTGCTAACTGAAAGGTTGGCGGTTCAAGTTTGCCCAGAGGTACACAGGAAGGAAGGCCTGGTGATCTGCTTCTGAAAAATCAGCCACTGAAAACCCGAAGGAGCAGAGTTCTACTTTGGCACACTTAGCGTCTCCATAGCAACTGGGTTTTATTTGTAAATCACCTACTTTGCAACCTTATTGTATTTTATGTATTCATAAAGCTTAATTTATTATTTTTTTTTACATAAAAATATAAATCACAATACGCCTATTTTCTTCTCTCTCTTTCACACCCTCTTTGTAGGTGGCAGGATGGGGTGGGGGTGGGTCTGGGGCCTAGACGCCCCTCCCCTTCCCAAGTTGTCCGGACTTTCAACATGTATAAAAGGAGGGGCCCTGCCTGGGGAGGGCTGCGTGAATCACCCCATGTAAACACTGCGCCCTGGGCTGGGGGCAGGGTGGGCCCAGTTTCCAGGAAGGGCTTGGGCAGGAAGCCAGGCAGGAAGGGGCTGGGGAGTTTCTGGAAGGGCAGCCTGGAGAGGCCCAGAAGGCCAGCCTGTGGGCCTCCCCGGGGCAGCACAGCTGGCCTCCCCTCAGAGCTGGGGAATCCATGGCACTTCCTGGACATGCCAGGGCAAGGGGTGGAGGTGGGGCAGGAAGCTTCAGAGAAGGAGGTGAAGGGATTGTTCCTTACCAGGCCTCCAGGAGGGATCACCATGGCCAAAGAAGAGGAGATGGGGCAGGCAGGCTTGCGGGCAGTGAGTGGGAGCAGGCCTGGGAACACTGGGGTCTCCCCCTGGGCCTAGCCCCACTCATGACCTCTGCTAGGCGAGGGAGCTAGGGAGCTGCCCACCATATGATCTGCTTTTTAGTCAGGAGAGGACAAAGAGAAGGGCCAGAGGGGCTTTCACTGGCCGTGGCTAGAGTCCGGTTGAAAAGATCTGGGGGCATAGATTCCCATTGATGGATGCGGATGGAGCTCTCCTTTGGGGGTCCCTCTCCAAGAGAGCCATCTGTTGGAGCCATCAAGTCAGTCAGAGCTCTGTGGCTGCCCTCACATCTAGCTCTGGAGGTGCCACCTCCCTGTCTTTGTTAAATTATAGGACAGATATCCAAAGTAAGAGTGGCTTAAATAATACAGAAGAGCATTTCTCTCTCACTCCCAGTCAGGGTTAATGTGGCAGCCCCATGAGGTCAGGGCTTCTCTACCTTGTTGCTCCTCCATGCCTGTGTGGTCCAAGCAGCCCTTGACCATGACAGCCTTCCAGGCAGCAAGATAGTGTAAGAGAGGGAAGCTGGCACCCCTCCCCTAAGGGCTCGGCCATGCCAAAGTGAAGGGGTATGAGGGAGTGCCATCCTTAGCAGGTGGCCATGTGCCCAGCTAAAAGTTCCATTACTGTGGGGGCAGCTGGCAGTCCACCACACACTCATAAACACTCATGCTTATGCAGAAACCCAAGCTCCTCTCGCCAGTGCCCCTCAAACAAAAATTTGGCTGAATGCTAAGGGGAAGCACAGGGGAGTCATTACAGGAAAATGTACATGGTAGATAAATAGTCCACATTCCCTTCATATGGCCTGTGGCCTCTTGTCCCCAGCCTCAAACCTGGAAGGACAGAAGCTCTCAAATGTTTGGGACGTTTGTCACATTGTGGGGAAAACTATGGAGCGTGGACCCAATGGAGAAGAAAACATCCAAAATGAGGGAGACAAGGTCCAGCTGCACTTGAAGCAAGTGCCCCCCGGGCAAGAGTTCCCACTTAGGCCAGTTTGAGGCTGATTTACTGTTGCAAACAACCCATAGGATGTTGCCTGGGAAAGATAGGGTACAGGTGAGCTGATATGTAGGTGGCCATGATAGAGGGAAGGAGAGGAGGAGCAGAAAAGTGCAGGAGTCTGAGATTTAGGCTCTAGTTTTAGGGGCAGCCCCCCACCCCCACCCCCTCTGTCCCTCTCCTTACAGTGACCTTCACACTGACATCTCGGTGCAATCTCCAGAGGGAAACAGGAGCTTCCAAGGTCTAAGAGAGCCATCTGTTGGAGCCACTGTGCCGGTCAGTGTTGCTGTGCCTTCTCCAACCAATCCAGGAGAAAAACTACTCTGGGGAGTGCCTAGGGCCCTGACTTATTCTTAACATTAACCAGTTAATGCTAGGCATTCTCTGCATTTGACTGTCACACCCAGGTCAACAACCACACCCCGAGACCATCATGTCCATTGTAGGATACTACTCAGGTCCAATAGCAATCACCCAACCCTACTCCAGCCGCTGCCTGGGCCACTGTAGCTGGCACCTGAGAAATCTTCCTCCTGACATCTCCCCAGAATTTCAAACCAAGTCCTCTTTCTCTCTCCAAGCTACACTAAAGAGTAAAAGCAGCTTTTTAAATCTCTTACTTAAAAGTCTTCATAACTGAAAGGGTGAATTTACTGCGACCTAGGGACGGATAACCCAATAAGCAAGGTACACACAGGTTTGCTTGTGTTTACTTACCAATCTGTAGTGCACAGTTTCACATGGATTTACATCTAAAAGCCTGTGTGTATCTTGCTTACTGGTTAATCCACCTCACTGCAAATTTCCAGGCATTTGGAGAGACCAGCAGTAAATCAAGGGTGTCCACAAGGGGCTCAGAAAGGACATATGCCCCAAAGGCAGGAAACAGTTCAAAATAGCATGGGGGAGATGTCGGAAAGGCAGTCCAAGCAGGAAATGCTTCAGGAGTGGGGAGGGGGCTGCAGGGGCTCCTTCAGCTAGACTGGCCTTTTGGTAGCATGTATGGAACCCCTCTGGGCCCTGGAGGGAGCAGAGAGTACACAGATGTGGTCCCTGTCTCACGGAGCGTACATACCCTTCCATACCAGCGCATACTCTTCAGAAAAAGCACCAGAAACCAGGAGAAAATATGAGAGGATGTCCAGCCCTACACGGGAGTCGAGGATGGCATCCCTGAGGAAGTAACACTGAGCTGGGCCTGCAGGACCTGAGGCCAGGAGGGAGCCAGCTGTGCCAGACACAGTTGATTGGCTCTCATAGTCTGCTATTCCCACCTCCTTCTGTGTCCCTTCCTGTACAGGGGAGGCTGGAAAACTAAAAACTACATTTCCCAGACTCCTTTACAGCTAGGGTTCTGGAGTGCTAATTACCAGTAACTAGTATGTTGATTTTTAGTTGCTTTTGGGAAACCCTGGTGGTGTAGTGGTTAAGTGCTATGGCTGCTGACCGTAAAGGTCAGCAGTTCAAATCGGCCAGGCGCTCCTTGGAAACTCTACGGGCCAGTTCTACTCTGTCCTATAGGGTAGCTGTGGGTTTGGTTTTGGGTTTTTTAAGTTGCCTTTGGGGAGTCCTGGTGGCATAGTGGTTAAGAGTTTGGCTGCTAACCAAAAGGTCGGCAGTTAGAATCCACCAGCTGCTCCTTGGAAACCTATGCAGCAGTTCTGCTCTGTCTTGTAGGGTCACTGTGGATCCGTTAGTTGCCTTTGAGCCTGACTCATGGCACCCCTGACTCATGGCAACCCCGTGTGTGAGAGTAAAAATGAGCTCCACAGGGTTTTCAGTGGCTGCTTTTTCAGAAGTAGATCATCAGGCTTTTCTTCCAAGGTGCCTCTGGGTGGACTCGGTTCACCACTCTTTTGGTTACAGGGACTAGGGTGCCAATTAGGTTCTACCAATTAGGTGTACTCCTGTGTGATATGGAAGACAAAAGGAGAGAAGAGGTCATCTCCATGTTGCCTTTAGGGTTTCCTGCTGGTAAAAATGGGCTTGGAGATATTGGGTTTCTCTGCAGTGACATGCCTGTGTCCAGGCTCCAGCTTCGCAGGTGTCGAAAGGCAGCCACATCAGCTGAGGTGGCTTCTGAGCCCTGGACCACAGCTAAGATGCTGTGTCTTTGTATTCACAGTTCCAGTGGTGACCTCTTGATTCCCTGGTTCCTGTTCATAGCAGAGGTTGCAGATCCCCTGGAGGGTCAGTTCCGTGGTGTTCCTGAAGGCTAAGCCTTGACCCGTACCACTAGCCCTTCAAAGGGTTTATAGCACCTAAGTCCCTGTATTAAATCTCTTTCTGCTTAAGACACCCAGAATGACTCCTGTTTCTGTTTCCTACAATGGAGACACCAGGCAAAGAGGGAACAAAAGAGTATACCTTCTCCAGATGAAACAACTAGCATTGGCCCAATAGCCTAAGAGAAGAAGGACAAGGGAAGGGGAGAGGCAGGAGCCTAGCTAGGAGTTACTGCATGCTGTGATGAGAGACCAGAGTAAGGTAAGGATGATGGGGTGGAGCAGAAGGAAAGGATGGGGGTGAAGAATATGTCAGGAACCATATATACCATGGGCCAGACAAATAGCACGAAAGACAAGTGGCAGGGGAGGAAGCCAGAGACAAATGAGGAAAGAAGCAGCTGATTGCCAAGCACCAGGCCAAAGAGGGCTAAACAGTGGCTTTCAGATAATAGGGAGGCAAGGGTAAGGATTGGGGTGAAAGGGTAAACTTCCAGAGGATTCTGGGTCAAGCAGGACTTTCTGCTGGCAAGTGACAGTGAACCCACCTTGACTAAAGTGAATATTATTGATATTAGTAGTTGAAAAATTCAGAAGTGGATTAGGCTCAGACTAAACTCCTAGGGTCCACCATCTCTCTTACCCAGCTCCAGCTTCTCTCCATCTTTCAGCGTGGCATACCTTCTCTGTTGGCTTCACTCTTTTCCTAGTGGCAAATGACTGCAGCTGCACCAGCCCTTACATCCGCTCACCCTTGAAACTGCCAGAAAATGGGGAGTGCCTCTTTCCCAAGAGTACTAGCCAAAGTCTCACTGGTTAACTTTGGATCAGGCCTATCTCTGAGCTGTGGACAGGGGAAAGCTATAGCTGAGGTCACATGACGCACCTCCAGAGCCAGGGTTTGGGTCAGCACCAGTCAAATCACATGAGTGGAGAGTAGGGAAGGTGTACCTCTGAGATAATTGGGATGAATTATCAAAAGAATGGGGGAATAGATGATGGTCCCCCAAGGACCTCCAACAAAGAGCAACCAAAACTGTACTACTACTACTGCTAATAATTAACATTTACTGAGTGCTCTGTTGGAAATCCTGGTGGCATAGTGGTTAAGTGCTACAGCTGCTAACCAAAAAGTCAGCAGTTCGAATCCGCTATGCGTTCCTTGGAAACTCTACGTGGCAGTTCTACTCTGTCCTATAGGGTCGCTATGAGTCAGAATCGACTCGAAGGCAGTTGGTTTGGTTTTTTGGTTTGAGCGCTCTGTATTACATCATTCAGTCCTCATAACAACCTTTTAAGGTCATGCTCTTCATTCACTCATACAACAATTACTTATCAAGCCTCGTTCTAGGTGTCAGGAACACAGTAGGGGACAAAACAGTGAGCCTCCCTGCCTTCGTGAAGTTGAAGTGAGGCTGATGCTCCAGCAAGGAGAACTTGGTAGTGAGTGACCCAAATAAGTAAATACATGAAGGGGGTTGTTGTGGATTGAACTGGGTCCCCAAAAAAGATATGTCGAAGTCCTAATTCCTAAACCTGTGACTGTGACTTAGTTTGGAAATAGTGTCTTTGAAGATGTTATCAGTTAACATGAAGTCATACCAGAGCAGGACAGGTCCTAAAATGATATGAGTGGTGCCTTTAAAAAGAGAAAAAAGGTAAGGAAAAAGTAAAACTATCCCTATTTGCAGATGATATGACCCTATACATAGAAAATCCCAAAGATTCCACAAGAAAGTTACTGGAACTAATAAAAGGATTCAGCAAAATAGCAAGATACAAGATCAACATACAAAAATCAATTGGATTCCTCTACACCACCAAAGAGAACTTTGCAAACGAAATCAGGAAAACAATACCGTTTACAATAGCCCGTTCAAAGATAAAATACTTTGGAATAAATCTAACCAGGGGTGTAAAAGATCTATACAAAGAAAAGTATAAAACTTTACTGCAAGAAACCTAAAGAGACCTACATAAATTGAAAAACATACCATGCTCATGAATAGGAAGACTCAACATCGTGGAAATGTCAATTCTACCCAAAATGATCTACAGATATAATGCAATCCTAATCCAAATTCCAACAGCATTTTTTAATGAAATGGAAAAACTAATCAACAACTTTACATGGAAAAGAAAGAGATCCCAGATAAGTAAAGCATTATTGAAGAAGAACAACAAAGTAGGAGGCCTCACACTACCTGACCTCAGAACCTACCATACGGTCACAGTAGTCAAAACAGCCTGGTACTGGTACAATGACAGACACATAAACCCACGGAACAGGATTGAGAACACGGTTGTAAATCCATCCACTTATGGACAGCTGATATTTGTCAAAGGGCCAAAGCCCATTAAATGGGGAAAAGACAGTCTCTTTAACAAATGGTGCTGGCAAAACTGGATGTCCATTTGTAAAAATATTTAACAGGACCCATATGTCACATCATACAAAAAAACTAAAAAAGGATCAGAGACCTAAATATAAACCTAAAACTTTAAAGACCATGGAAGAAAAAATAGAGACATTAGGGGCCCTAATATATGGCATAAATAGAATCCCAACCATAACTAAAAACAAATAGAAGAAGATGAACTCGATAAAATGGGATCTTCTAAAAATTAAACATTTCTGCTTACCAAAAGTCTTCTCCAAAAGAATAAGAAGAGAACCTACAGACTGGGGGAAAAAAATGGCTATGATATATGCAACAATGGGTCTAATCTCTAAAATTTGTAGAAAACTTCAACACCTCAACAACAAAAAGACAAACAATCCAATTAAAAAGTAGGCAAAGGATATGAACAGATACTTCACCAAAGAAGACATTCAGCTGAAGAAATACGTGAAGAAATGCTTGAGATCATTAGCGATCAGAGAGATGAAAATCAAAACTACAGTGAGATATCATCTCACCCTGACATTACTGGCACTAAAAAAAAAAGAAAAGAACAATGTTGGAGAGGTTGTGAAGAGATTGGAGCTTTTGTACACTGCTGGTGGGAATGTAAAATGGTATAACCACTATGAACAGCGGTATGGCACTTCCTTAAAAAGCTAGAAATAGAAATACCCTATGATTTAGCAATTCCACTCTTAGGTATATACCTTAAAGAAATAAAAGCCCTGGCATGAATAGATATATGCACACCCATGCTCATTGCAGCATTATTCACGACAGCGAAAAGATGGAAACAATCTAAGTGTCCATCAACACACGAATGGATTAACAAACTGGTACATGCTTGCAACAAAATACTACACAATGATAAAGAATAACGATGAATCCGCGAAACATCTTACAACATGGATAAATTTGGAGGACATTACGCTGAGTGAAATAAGTCAATCACAAAAGGACAAATATTGTATGAGATCGCTACTAAAAAGAAACAAGAAAATGTTTACACACAAAAAAATTCTTTGATGGTTACCAGGGATGGGAGATGGAGGGAGAGAAAAGTACCAAATAGGTAGAAGACATGGGTTAATATCAGTGAAGCGAAAGTTAGTACACAATATGGCGGAAGTCAGCAAAACATGACCAAGGCAAGAGAGGACACTGAGCGGAATGCAAGAAAAAAGGGCAACAAGGGTAATTACTATGGCATAGACAATCCTGCAACAACAGTACTAACACACAATAACTTAAGAATGGCTACATAAGTAGGTATGCCAAAAGGTATGGGAGAGAGTAAGGGAACATGCCTACCTGCAGATACAGGTTTGCTGGTGGATATTTCTGGGTACATAATTGTAGGTGCTGCTTATGTGTTAACATAGACAGTAGAGCACACAAGGACCACAGTCAGGGCAACTTCTTAGACATAACAAAACACTTCCAGGGACAAAGTTCCTAGGCTCAAAGGCAAAGGACTATAGACTCAGGGAACACCTATGTCAAATGGCACAACATAATTCATGAAGACAAAGTTCTGCATCCTACTTTGGTGAGTAGTGTCTGGGATCTTAAAAGTTTGCTTGGTTTCTTCCGTCTGGAGCAAAGAAGAGTGAAGAAAACCAAAGACTCAAGGGAGCAATTAGTCCAAAAGACTGATGGACCACATGAACCAAAACCTCCACCAGCCTGAGCCCAGAAGAACTAGATGGTTCTCAGCTACCACCACCAATCCCTCTGACACAGATCACAATAGAGGGTCCTGGGCAGAGCAGGAGAAAAATCATACAACAAAAAATCAAATTCGCTGCTTCAAAGGCCAGAGTAGCAGGGGCAGGGGTCTGGGGACCGTGGTTTCAGGGGACATCTAAGTCAATTGGCATAATAAAATCTATTAACATTCTGTGTCCCACTTTGAAGAGTGGTGTCTGGGGTCTTAAACGCTAGCAAGCAGTCACCTAAGATGCATCAATTGGTCTCGAGCCACCCGGATCAAAGGAGAATGAAGAACACCAAGGACACAAGGCGATTATGAGCCCAAGAGACAGAAAGGGCCACATGAACCAGCGACTACATCATCCTGAGAGACCAGAAGAACTAGATGGAGCCCGGCTACAACTGATGACTGCCCTGACAGGGAACACAACAGAGAACCCCTGAGGGAGCAGGAGAGCAGTGGGATGCAGACCCCAAATTCTCATAAGACCAGACTTAATGGTCTGACTGAGACTAGAAGGACCCCGGTGATCATGGCCCCCAGACCTTCTGTTGCCCCGGGACAGGAACCATTCCCGAAGCCAACTCTTCAGACATGGATTAGACTGGACAATGTGTTGGAGAGGGATGGTGGTGAGGAGTGAGCTTCTTGGATCAGGTGGACGCTTGAGACTATGTTGGCATCTCCTGCCTGGAGGGGAGAAGAGAGGGTGGAGGGAGTTAGAAGCTGGCGAAATGGACACGAAAAGAGAGTAGAGGGAGAGCGCAAGCTGTCTCATTAGAGGGAGAGTAATTGGGAGTGTGTAGCAAGGTGTATATGGGTTTTTGTGTGAGAGACTAACTTGATTTGTAAACTTTCACTTAAAGCACAATAAAAATTATTAAAAAAAAAATTAGCAAAAAAGACCATACTTATTGGTCTGACAGCGACTGGAGGAACCCCCAGGACTATGACCCTAAGACATCCTTCTGAACTGGAACTAAAGCCATTCCCGGGGACCACCTTTCAGCCAAACCATAGACAGACAGGCCCATAAAATAAGCAATAACACCCGAGAAGAACGTACTCCTTAGAATAATCAATTATACTAACTCAAAAGGGCAACATTTGCCCAAAGGCAAAGATGAGAAGGCAGGAAGTGGTAGAAAAATCCAGACAAAAGGAAACAGGGAACCTAGGGCGGAAATGGGGAGAGTACTGACACATTGTGGGGAATGAAACCAATGTCATTGAACACTGTATACAAACTAATTTGGGAAACTAATTTGCTATGTGAACTTTCACCTAATGCACAATAAAAATTTTTTAAAAGAGAGAGAGGGAAGAGACACAGAGAAACAGACAGAGGAAAATGCATCTACAGGCCAAGGACGCCTAAGGTTACCGGAAACTGAGAGACAAGAGAAAGGATCTTCCCGTGGAGCCTTGGAAGAGAGCACGCCTCCGCACACACCCTGATTTTGGACTCCTAACCTCCAGGGAATGAATTTCTGTTCTTAGAAGCTACCCAGTTTGTGATGTTTTGTTAGGGAAGGCCCAGGAGACTAATAACAGTGGTAAAAGCTTTGGAAGACCATAAAGCTGGGAAAACGTGGGGTGCGTGGGGTGCAGCCATGTGAAATAGAGCAGGGAGGGCTCACTGAGAAGCAGTATTTGAGGACATCCTTGCAGGTGGTGAGGCAGCAAACTGTAGGCGTCTTAGGTGAGCGCCCCCTAGAAACAGAGAGCAGCAAACCCGTGGAGTGTGAGCTGGGGGAGCAGCACAGATACCCTAGGCTGTGATGGAAAGAGAGGAGTAAGCTGAATGGCGCCGGTGGGAAGAGCATGGAGGGAAGACGACGGCCTTGCAGGCCAAGGCAAGGGCTTCAGCTTTCCTCTGAATGAAGTGGGAGCTTCTGGAGTGTTGAGCAGAGAGACTTGCTTTGAACAGGATCCTGCTGGCTGTCGCTAGAGAAGAGGTTGTAGTCGGGGATAGAGGAGGGGCCTAGCTGGAAGCGGGACCCAGGCAGGGCTTGGCTGGGCAGTGGGGACGAGGGGCAGCAGTGGGGTTGGGATATAGTGTGAAGGTAGAGCCGGCAGGATTTGGAGGTGGATTAGATGGGAACATGAGGGGGAGAGAGACCCTCCATTTTACAGAAAACTGGGGCACAGGGAGGTTCAGGAACTTGCTCTAGACATGGGGCCAGCCCTAGAAGGCCGTGTGCAATCCCGGCGCCATCTGCGCTGTGCCCGGAGTGTGACTGCGCCCACCCAGAGGAAGGGGCTGCTTTCTGCTAAGGCGCACAGAGGTGCAGAGTGGGCTTCGTGAAGCTGGAGCGCCGCCGCCGCCGCCGCAGCTGCCCTGGCATGTCTGAATCGTCTACCCGCGGTGCCTGTGAACTGTCTGGTCCCCAGTCGCCGTCATGCGAGTGCTCACGGTGCCCCTTCCCCTGGTGCCCTGATCAGGCCGTGAGGCGCGGTGGCTGCCCCGGCTCCCTCTGGAGAGAAACTAGGAGGGCACGAGAGCAGAGGCTGCTATGTTTTTCAGGAAGGAACCTTCGCTCCCGTAACAGTCTGGGAGTCCAGCCCGGCCGCCAGGAAGCGCCCCTGCGCGCCGGCTGGCTCTGGGGCAGACCCTTTTGAGGACAGGAAGGGGAGAGAGGAGGAGAGCATCAAAGCCGCTGTAGAATTGTGAAAGGGAGGGGCCGCCCGGGCATCCTAAGCGCGGATTCCGACTCGGGTGATTTCCCAGCCCCCGGTTGCTAGCAGGCGGGTGGGGACCAGCGGACGCCGGGCAGCGCGCCCAGCGCTCACAATGCACTGCGTTCGCGGCGGCAGGAATTCCTGCAGGACGCTTTGTTCTCGTCGCAGCCCTGCTAGAGTCATCAGGCCTCTGCAGGGGCAGAGGTGGCCGGCCGGAGCAAGGCCTCAGGAAGCCCTCGCTGGCCGCTGGGCTGGCACTGCCCCTTGGTGCCCGCCCACTCGCCCTCCACCCCACCGGCGCCGCAGCCTCTCCTGGGCCCGACGCCCTGGAGCCGCTTGGAAACATGTTGGGTTAGCGCTTTGCTGAGGCCACTCCAGTCCCTGCGGCCGTGCTCACTGTCTACAACAGAGACTGTCCCTCATGCTTCTCCTGCCCACTGAAGTTCCCTCCCAATTCTACATTCCTCCCAAGGGCAGCCTGCTGGGTACTGTGCTGGGGGCGTTCTCTGGACCGTCCTCAAGGGAAACTCTGAAGGCCTGCCCCAGCCTCTAACAGGCTGTGTGGCATGAGAAAAGCCACTTTATGTCTCTGCTTCTGCTTCCTCTGCTCTGAAGCAGGCCTCAGGCCCCTTCTAGGTGCATCCACGAGAGGAAAAAAGCCAACCTCAGTGCCTTAATTCAGAATTATGCAATCAGGAAAGTCTGGAGGAAAACCATTTTTATTTCAGCCTTGAGTTTTGGCGCTACTTTGATTTGTTGGAAGTTTTATTAAACAAAGACATGTAGCGCTTACTCTGTGCTGGACACTGTTCTAAGCACTTTATACACCCTAAGGTGCCAGCAGCAGCACCATTGCTCTTCAGCAAACAGGGACAGTGAAGCACAGAGAGGTCTAACCCTTTGCCCAAACCTGGGAAGTTCAGAACAGGGATCAAGCCTGGTGTCCTGGCTTCCATGTTCATAAACACTACTCCACGCTCCCTCAGTTCTAGGGACCCTGAAGCCTTAAGGTGGCTCTCCCCCTGCCTACCAGAGGGAGAAGAGAGTAGATTATTTTCTGGGATGTAAGGGGGCAGTGTGTGTGTGTACACGTGTGCAATTGTGTGTGTCTGTGACAGTGTGCAAGTGAGCATGTGTGTGCATCGCACAAGTATATGAATGCATTGTGTGATCGTGTATGCACATGTGTGTGCATAGCTGTGTGTGAGTGCATGTGTGCAGTGTGTGAGTGTGTACTTGAGTGTGTGAGTGTGCATATGTGCACAAATGTGTGAGTATATGACTGTGTGAATAAGCTGGAGAGCATGTGAGTGTGCAGGAGTGTATATGCATGTTTGTGAGTGTGCAGGTGAGTGTGTATAAGTGTATGTGTACATGTTTGTGAGTGTGTATTTGCATGTGCATTGTGTAAGTGTGCATGTGTGTATATGTGTGCATAAAACTGAGTGTGTTTATGTGTGGGTGTGCATGTGAGTGTATATGTGCATGTGTGTAAGCATTGCATTATGTGTACATATATGAGTGTGTGTGAGTCCGTGTGTGTGTGTGTGCATATGTGTGCACCCTTGGAGAACTCCTGAGAAGAGCTGGAGAGGAAAGAGGGAGTGGGGCACTGTGAGACTTTGGGATGAGCCTAAAAAAATTAAAGAGTGACTAGTCAAAGCTGAATTGTTTTTCTAAACTCCTAATGCAAACAACATGTGGGGCAGGGCCCAGATGGTGCCCGGGAGCCCCTGACAGGGTTCTCAGGAAGCAGGTGCTCCTGGAATGTTTCCTGCCGCTGGGCTGTGGCAGGCAAGTGAGGTCACCATGTTCTTTATTACTGTCAGGCAGGACTCAGCTGCAGCCCCATCCAGCTGGGTGGAAACCACTGACCACCAGTCACAACAACACAGCCTCTGCTGGGACAGGCCCCCACACTCTGACCAGCCAGTGTGAGGGGCATCCCTGGCAGGGGCAAGTGTAGGGAACAGTGCTCTTTCAACTCGATGGGAAGAAGGTTATGAGCATCCTTAATTTTGTAAACAAGTGCCAGTTATTCTCCCAAAATGTTGCTCTAGTTTGTAAAACTACCAGCCTTTTACAAGCATAAAGTAGTCTCAAGCCTTTCCTTCCTTGCCAATCTGCTAGAGGCAGCTGGTATCTCGCAGGGGAAGGATATTAAGCAGAAGAGAGGCACAGTCATCCTTAAGTTTTAGGAAAATCATTATAGTGGCCAAATTGATAGTAGACTGATGTAGCAGTTAAGATTTTGTTCAGTCACACAATACTGCCTTAGTGGCTTAAACCACTAGGAGTTTATTTTTCTCACAGAACAAGAAATCAAAAGATAGGCAATTGCTGGTATTGTTTAATGGTTATTGCATGCCTGGGCTAAAAACTGTGAGTCTTTTTCCTCATGGTCACAAGACAGCTGCTGTAGCTCCAGCCACTAGATCCATGTTCAAGGCAAGGAGAAGGAGAAAAGAGGAAGAGTTAGACCAGCTAAGTCCATCCCTTTTTATCAGGAAAGAAAAGCTTTCCTCCAAGACACCTCCAGCAGATATTTGTTAATATGTCATGAGCCACATTGAGTCACATGCCACCTCTAGCTATAGTGGAGTCTAAGAAAGTGAGTATTTGGCTTTCCAGCCTCTACAATAGGAGGAAGGAGGGGCTGGAGATGGATGTTGGGGCAACCAGTCAACCAGGTCTGCCACTGATGCAGCAGGGAGGGTGGAAGCAGGCACACCAGCTACCTGGCATTGGTGCCAGGGGTTAGCTTGGACCCTGCTCCATCTGTCTTCATTCTTTAAAATGAGACTTCAGCCACCCACAGACAACATGATCAGTTCTAGTACCAGTGAGAGCTCAGCCTGGAACAAGATCAGGAGATTTCTTCTAGGCCAATGGTGGACCTCAAAAATTGTCTCCTTTGGACTATGTTGGCATCTTCTGCCTGGAGGGGAGATGAGAGGGTGGAGGTGGTTAGAAGCTGGTGAAATGGACACGAAAAGAGAGAGTGGAGGGAGAGAGTGGGCTGTCTCATTGGGGGAGAGTAATTGGGAGTGTGTAGCAAGGTATATATGGGTTTTTGTATGAGAGACTGACTTGATTTGTAAACCTTCACTTAAAGCATAATAAAAGTTATTTTAAAAAATTGTCTCCTTTGTTACCTTGTATGAGAAGGTAACACCTCAAGCTTCTGGTGACGGTGATGGGGCAACTTCCTGGGCTGCCTCGGTGTGGGGCCAGCAGGCTGGGTGTTGGGACTCTGGGATGCCTCATCTGCCTTGGTCTCTGGCACCCAGAGGATGTCCAGTCCTGTGTCCCAAGAGAGCCACTGGTTCCCACCAGTCTTGTCCCAGTGTGGGATCCTGCTTAGAGTAGCTCATCTTGGCTGCACCTGGCTT
Organism: Loxodonta africana; assembly: GCF_030014295.1. Taxonomy (NCBI): domain Eukaryota; kingdom Metazoa; phylum Chordata; class Mammalia; order Proboscidea; family Elephantidae; genus Loxodonta; species Loxodonta africana. The sequence goes on from NC_087363.1 coordinate 35,269,712, forward strand.
ACAGGTACTCCAACTATCTGCCCCGCCATCCATCCCACTCCCCCAGAAGTGGACTTCCTGATACTTCCTGGAACTGGATCTTCCTCCTCAAAATACATAACCTGAGTCTAATTGTGAGGAAAAAAGAAGACAAATCCCAATGAAAGGACATTCTATGAAAAGCCTAACTAGTGCTCCTCAAAATTGTAAAGGTCATCCATCAAAAACAAGGCACCTGTGAGAAACTGCCACAGTCTAGAGGAGCCAAAGGAGATAAGAAGGCCAAATATAACGTAGTGCCCTGGATGGGATCCTGGGACAGAAAAAGAGTATTTGGTAAAAACTAAGGAAATCTGAATAAAGTATGGACTTTGGTTAATAATAATGTATCAATATTATTTCATTAATTATAGCAAATGTATATACAAACATAAGATGTTCATAATAGGAGAAACTGGGTAGGAAGAAGGTTTATGGTAACTCTGTACCATCTGCTCAATTTTTCTATGATCTAAAATTGTTCTAAAAAATAAAGATCTGTTAAGAGTAATAATAAAATTAGGCAGCCTACAGACTGGAAAAAAAATCTTTGGTAATGATATAACCAATAGGAATCTAATATAAAAAATATGTAGAAAACTTTTACAACTTAACAACAAAAAGTCAAGCAACCAAATCAAAAACTGGGCAAAGGACGTGAACAGACAATTCTCCAAAGAGGATGTTTAAATGGCCAAGAGACACATGAAAAGATGTTCAGCATCATTAGCCATCAGAGAAATGCAAATCAAAACCACAATGAGATACCATTTCACTCCCACTAGGATAGCTGAGATTAAAAAAAAAAAACACGAATCAAACTAACAGATATTGACAAGTTTTGGAGGGAATGGGGAGAACGTGGAACCCTCATCCATTGCTGGTGGGAATACAAAATGGTACAGCCATTGTGGAAAACAGTCTGGTGGTTCCTCAAAAAGCTAGAGGTAGAGCTGCCATGTGACTCAGTAATTCTGCTCCAAAGTATATACCCTAGAGATCTAATAGAAGTAATGAGAACAGACATATGCACATCTCTGTTCATCGCAGCACTATTCACAACAGCAAAAAGATGGAAACAACCTCAGTGCCCACCAACAGAGGAATGGATAAGTAAAATGAGATAACATACATACAATGGCATAGTACTCAGTGACAAAGAAAAATAAGTTCCCAAAACATCTTACAACGTGGATGAACCTGGAAGGCATTATGCTGAGTGAAATAAGCCAATCACAAAAAATTAATATTGTATGTTCCCACTTTTATGAAATTACATGAGTAGGTAAATGCTATGGATTGAATTGTGTCCCCCAAAAATATGTGTCAACTTGGCTAGGCCATGATTCTCAGTATTGTGTGATTGTCCTTCATCATGTGATCTGATGTAATTTTCCTATGTGTTGTAAATCCTAATCTCTGCCTGTGGTTAATGAGGCAAGATTAGGTTATGTTAAAGAGGAGTAGGGTAGAATGCAACACTCTTACTCAAGTCACAGCCCTGATCTTATGTAAGGGGGGTTTCCCTGGAGTGTGGCCTGTATCACTTTTTATCTCACAAGAGATAAAAGGAGAGAGAAGCAGGCAGAGAGATAGGGACCTCATGCCACCAAGAAAGAAGTTCCAGGAGTGGAGTACATCCTTTGGACCCAGGGTCCCTACATTGAAAGGCTCCTAGATCAAGGAAGATTGAAGACAAGGACCTTCCTCCAGAACTGACAGAGAAAGAGTTCCCCGGGAGCTGACGCCCTGAGTTCAGACTTTTAGCCCCCTAGACTGTGAGAGAAGAAATTTCTGTTTGTTAAAGCTATCCACTTGTGGTATTTCTGTTATAGCAACACGAGATAACTAAGACAGTAAATATACAGAAACTTTTTTTTTTTAATGTTCATTAGTGGTTGCCGGGGATGGGGGACGAGGAGTCACTCTCTAGATAGTTATTGTTGTTATTAGTGGCCATCGAGTCAGTTCCTACCCACAGTGAGCCCATGCACAACAGAACAAAACACTGCCAGGTCCTGCACCTTCCTCACAATTGCTGTTATGCTTGAGCCCATTGTTGCAGCCACTGTGTCAGGCCATCTCGGTGAAGGTCTTCCTCTTTTTCGCTGACCCTCTACTTTACCAAGCATGATAACCTCCAGGGACTGATCCCTTTTGATAAAATGTCCAAAGTATGTGATACATAGTCTCCCTATCCTTGCTTCTAAGTAGCATTCCGTTGTACTTCTCCTAAGACAGATTTGTTCATTCTTTTAGCAATCCATGATATATTCAATATTCTTCCCCAACATCACAATTCAAAAGCGTCAATTTTTCTTCAGTCTTCCTTATTCATTGTCCACCTTTCACATGCATATGAGGCAATTGAAAACACCATGGCTGGGGTCAGACACACCTTAGTCTTCAAGGTGACATCTTTGCTTTTCAACACTTTAAAGAGGTCTTTTGCAGCAGATTTGCCTAGTGCAATGTGTCCTTTTTGATTTCTTGACTACTGCTTCCATGGCTGTTGATTGTGAATCTAAATGAAATGAAATCCTTGACATCAATCTTTTCTCTCTTTATCACGATATTGCTTATTGGTCCAGTTGTGAGAGTTTTTGTTTTCTTTATGTTGAGGTGTAATCCATACTGAAGGCTGTAGTCTTTGATCTTCATCAGTAAGTGCTTCAAATCCTCTTCACTTTCAGCAAGCAAGGTTGTGTCATCTGCATAATGCAGGTTGTTGATGAGTCTTCCTCCAATCCTGATGCTCTGTTTTCTTCGTATAGCCCAGCTTCTTAGATTATTTGCTCACCATACACATTGAATAAGTATGGTAAAAGGATACAACCCTGATGCACACCTTTCCTGACTTTAAACCACGCAGTATCCCCTTGTTCTGTTCAAACAACTGCCTCTTGATCTATGCACAGGCGCCTCATGAGCCCAATTAAGTGTTCTGAAATTCTCATTCTTTACAACATTATCCATAATTTGTTATGACCCACATAGTCGAATGCCTTTGCATAGTCAATGAAGCACAGATAAATATCCTCCTGGTATCTTCTGCTTTCAGCCAGGATCCATCTGACATCAGCAATGATATCCCTGGTTCCATGTCATCTTCTGAATCTGGCTTGAATTTCTGGCCGTTCTTTATCAACATACTGCTGTAGCTGCTTTTGAATGATCTTCAGCAAAATTTTACTTGGATGTGATATTAATGATATTGTTTGATAATTTCTGCATTTGGTTGTATCACCTTTCTTTGGAACAGGCATAAATATGGATTTCTTCCCATCAGTTGGCCAGGTAGCTGTCTTTCGAATTCCTTGGCATAGACAGTTGAGCACTTCCAGAGCTGCACCTGTTTTTTGAAACATCTCAATTGGTATTTCATCAATTCCCGGAGCCTTGTATTTTGCCAATGCCTTCAGTACAGCTTGGACCTCTTCCTTCAGTACCATAGGTTCCTGATCTTATGCTACCTCCTGAAATGGCTGAACGTTGACCAATTCTTTTGGTACAGTGACTCGGTCTGTGTATTCTTTCCATCTTCTCTTGATGATTCCTGTGTCGCTTAATATTTTCCCCATAGAATCCTTCAATACTGGAACTAGAGGCTTGAATTTTTTCTTCAGTTCTTTCAGCTTGAGAAATGCCAAGCATACTCTAGGTAGCAGACAGTTGTTATTTTTGGTGATAGGAAAGGTAACACACAATGAGGATGAAGTATACACAGCTTGACCATGGTGAATGATGTCACTAAGAGGTACACAAGAAAAAAGAACCTTTTAGTCGCTACGAGTCAGAATCGACTCGACGGCAGTGGGTGGTGGGTAGTAATTGCTATGGCAGATATAATTTTGCAACAACAAACAAAAGTTGTATGTGCAAGTATAAATCTACGTATGTAGGCATATATGTGTATAAAAAACAAACAAACCCACTGTTGTCAGGTTGATTCTGATTCATAGCAATTCAATAGGGTTTCCAAGGCTGTAAATCTCTATGGAAGCAGACTGCCATGTCTTTCTCCCTTGGAGCCTCTGGTGGTTTTAAAGTGCTGAGAACTTTAACCACTGCACCACCAGGCTCCTTATATGTGTATAGGTATGTATATGTGTGTGTATATATAGGTGTATACATATGTATATGTATGTGTATATATATATATTCATACATATAATAAAACACATAGGGGGCATAGTTATGTATACTTCTAAGACATAACCAAACACCTCATGGATTGCTTTTCTGGGTTTAAGGGCTTAGAACCATGGTCTCATGGGACAACTCACTCAACTGGCACAATATAGTTCATAAAGTTTATCTTCTACATCTTAGTTTGGTGAGTAGTGTCTGGGGTCCTAAAAGCTCGCAAGTGGCCATCTAAGATACAACTATTGGTCTCTACTCATCTGGAACAGAAGAAAAAGAAGGATAACAAAAGACTCAAAGAAGAAACTAGTCTACAGGGCTAATAGTCTACACAAACCACAGCCTCATCTACCCTGAGACCAGAAGAACTAGATGGTGCCCAGCTACCACTACCAACTGCTCTGATCAGGGTCATAATAGATGGATTCTGATAGAATGTTAGAAAAATGTGGAACAGAACCCCAAATTCCTAAAAAAAAAATCCAGGCTTGCTGGACCAGTTGACACTGGAGGACTCCCCAAGAATATTGCCCTGAGACACTTTAAATCTTAAACCAAAACAAGAACCCAAGGCCACCTTTTAACTAAATAACAGACTGGCTCACAAAATAAAGAACATCATCCATGAGTACGGAGCTCCTTTCAAAAACCACGTATATGAAACCAAACAGTCAACAATTACTTTAAAACAAAGGTGAGAAGGTAAGGGAACAGGGAAGCTAGATTAATGGAAATGTGACAACCAGAGCAGGAATAATGAGAATGTTCACTCAGTGTGAAGAACGTGACCAACGTTACTGAACAATTTGTACAGAAATTGCTGAATGGGAAACTAAAGTGCTATGTAAACCTTCACCAAAAACACAACAAAATATCATTAAAAAAAAAGAATAAAATCAAATATCATAGGGCTTTTCATGAAAAGGAATGACCCCTCATCCCACTCCCCAGAAGCAAACACTATTAATCAGATCTGATTTTAGTTTTTTATTGTTGTCATCCCCACACCTCTAAATACTAGTGTAAAACTGCCATTACTTCATTTATCAACTTAAATCTTTGAGCATTGACTTTCTACCATGACAACTGAGGTTTCAGCTAACTTACACCATCCCTGCCTCCTTTCTCCCCTCTTCTTCCAATTTTAATATGTTTAGTTCCTCCACTGCCAGATTCTCAGACCTTAGTCATTTTCCTACCACCTTCATAATTTTTGCTTTATCTGTCTACCACTTACATTGTTTTTACTTTCTATTTATTCTTTTGATTGATTTGCTTTTAACCAGTGTGAAGGTTTATGTTATGTGTCAACTTGGGTAGGCTATGATCTCAGTGGTTTGGCAGACACTATGTAATCCCTTTCATTTTGTGATCTGATATGAGCAGCCAATCAGTCAAAAGTAAAGTTTACTTGGGGATGTGGCCTGCCTCCAGTGTATAAATGGAGGCTCTGGCAAAACTCACTCTCTTTCTTTACCCTGCAATCTTCTCATTGCCTGACCTCTGGTTCTTAGGACATAAGCTGCAGATTTTGGATTCGCCAACCCCCACAGCCCCGTGAGCCAACAGAGCCTCCAGCCTGTCTCCTGACCTGCAGATTTAGGATTCATCAGCCCCTGGAATCATTTGAGCCAGCAGAGGTCTTCAGCCTGTCACCTGATCCACAAATTTGGGACTTGACAATTTCATGAGCTATTTTCTTGAAGTAAATTTCTCTCTCTGTGTGTGTATATATGTATACTATGAGTCAGAATCGACTTGATGGCAGTAGTTTTTTTGTTAGTTTGTTTTATATATATTTATATAAGCTTCACTGGTTTTGTTCCTCTAGAAAACCCAGACTAAGATAACCACTATCATTTTAAAAATCTTATGCTAAGCCACATTTAAATAAATATCCACATCCATTGGTATACCACCTAAAACCCTCTCCCGTACCTTGCTTTCAACATTAAATAATGTGTTTAAACCTCAATTCTTCCCCAGTATATTTTAACACCCTCTGAGGTCAGCAGCTGCTTGTCTCCCCTTTCTTTCCCAGCCAGGTCCTCACCCAGAATCCCTATCTTGGTCAATGATAACTTCATTCTTTCCATTGGTCAGGCCAAAGCCTCAGAGTCACGTTTGAGTCTTATCTTCCCTTTATACCCCTTTTCCACATGGTTGTCTGCAAACCTTACATGTCAAAAAAGGGGGTGTCAACTGTTGGATGTATGAGTCTGGAGTCCAAGAAGAAATCAGGGGTGGAGATAACCCATTTGGGAGTCCTCTGTATTTAGATAGTATTTAAAGACATGAGACAGTGAGATCACCAACCTCCCTGCTTCCCCCCCCCCAAAAAAAACCACACTGCCATCAAGTCAATTTGTACTCATGGGAACCCCATAGGGTTTCCAAGGTTGTAAATTTCTATGGAAGCAGACATCTTTCTCCTGTGGAGCAGTGGTGGTTTTGAACTGCCAATCTTTCAGTTAGCAGGTGACCTCTTTAACTACTGTGCCACCAGGGCTCCTTGAGATCACCAAAGGAGTGAGTAAATAGAAAGGAGAAGGGGTCTGAGAACTGAGTCCCAGGGCACTCAAATGTTAGAGCTTGGGAGATGAAGAAAAACCAGCAAAGAGTCTAATTCTGAGCAGCCAGTTGAAAGAAGAGAGGCAGGGGAGAGCGATGGTCCAGAGACAGTGGTGTGCTAGTAAACCTGCTCTGTGAAAATACATAATACATATCTACCTTGATTTGTAGATTTTGCCAATTTCCATGGCATAATATCCTTGATCATCAATTTCAAGCTACCAGTGTGATGTCACTGAATGGAGCCTGGGAAGCCAGGCACACAGTCAAATCTTGCAAGCTGATATGAGCTTGTTCCTGCTCTCCAGTGCCTAGAAAATAAGTGAAGAAATAGTTACAAGAAAGAGTTACAAAATGAAAGAATGCTACTACAGAAGGTGCCCTGCAGTGGACTCTGCTCCCATAGGTAGCTCTCTACCTGCCTCTCTGCACATCTCATATCTCAGACCCCCCATAACCAACAGGACAGACCTCCCTAGGGGCCAGTTTGGATCTGTCTGTCCTCCTTTGTCTTTGTTACCTAGTGCTGCTGCAACAGAAATATCACAAGTGGGTGGCTTTAACAAAGAGAAATTTATTTCCTCACTGTAAAGTGGCTAGAAGTCCAAATCCAGGCCATCAGCTCCAGGGGAAGGCTTTCTCTGTTGACTCTGGAGAAAGGTCCTTCTTATCAATATTAACCTGGACTAGGAACTTCCACAAGGAGGAACCCGGGTCTGAAGGATGTGCTCTGCTTCTGGCACTGCTTTCTTTGTTCCTTAGCCTCTTGGCCCTTTGGTCCTCATCACTCCACTGCTGGGGCAAGTGTTTCAAAGCTCTGTAGCTCCATCAATAAGTGCCTGGATGCACCTCACTCCACCAGTAAACTTTGGCCAGAAGGCACTCAGCTCTCTTGCTCTGTGGGGTCCACAAGTTGAGCTCCACCAATAAGTGCCCGGAGGTACCCCACCCCACCAGGAAGCCTCCTGTGCAAAGGCACTCAGTTCCTCTGCTCCGTGGGTCAGCTCCAGCACTGCCTGCTGCTGTTCCTCTGCTTCTGTGGCTACCGCTTCTCTGCAGCCGCCGCTTCTCTGCCACTGCCAGTTCTCTGCTGCTGCTTCTCACCATCTGCACCATCTCCAGTGCTAACAATTCTCCTCACTTCCTTCTGAGTCCTCTATCCATCCACAGTTTCAAATGTGCTTCCACATTTTAGGTATCTGTTAGAGTAGCACCCCACTCTCTCAGAACCAACTTCTGTCTTAGTTATCTAGTGCTGTTATAACAGAAATACCACAAGTAGATAGCTTTAACAAAGAGAAATTTATTCTCTCACAGTCTAGTAGGCTAGAAGTCCAAATTCAGGGCATCATCTCCAGTGGAAAGCTATCTCACTCTGTCAGGTCTGGGGGAAGGTCCTTGTCATCTATCTGCCCATGGTCTAGGAACTTCTCTGTATAGTAGCCTCAGGTCCAAAGGACACACTCTGTTCCCAGCATTGCTTTCATGGTGGTATAAGGTCCCCAACTCTCTGCTCACTTCTCTTTCCTTTTATCTCTTGTAAGATAAAAGTTGATACAGACCACACCCCAGGGAAACTCCCTTTACATCGGATCGGGGATGTGACCTTAGTAAGGTGTTACAATCCCACCCTAATCCTCTTGAACATAATCTAAATCTTGCCTCATTAACCACAGGCAGAGATTAGGATTTACAACATATAGGGAAATCACATCAGATGACAAAATGGTAGACAATCATACAATACTGGAAATCATGACATAGTCAAGTTGACAGATATTTTGGGAGGACGCAATTCAATCTATAACACCCTCCCAATCAGCATGAGGAGTGCTGACTCAGGCTGCTGTGTGCTAGGAAACAGGTGTATTGAGTGGAGCCTACACTCACAGGCAATAATCTACCAGGGCAACTCTGATAGCAACAAGGCAGATCTCCCTGGAGGTCTGTTCAGAGCATGACGGCCTCATTCCCACCCAGTAACTGCTGACTGCTGGTCTGATACAAATTCTTATAGAAGGTTCCCTATGGTGGTGCCAGGAGGTGGGTCACCTAAATGGAGAATGTTCCCCCAACTACCACAGGGTCACTGGGACTCTGAAACTAACAAGACAGCTCTCTCAAAGGTACTTCTGGGCAGTGTCGGCCCCTCTTCCTCCTGAAAAAGAGGGAAGTCTGCCTGTGCTTCCACTGAATGTCTGTTTAGATATAAGCAGCCCCCAGAGGGCAGGGAAGGAAACCTTGGGCAAAATCAGAGGACAACACCCAGGCCCAAAGGGGGCTCACTGCCTGTGGGTTATCTGACTGAAAAAGTGGTTGTAGAAACAGAGAAGGGAAAGGAGTAACAACAATAGAGGGGGGACTGTTCTCCCTGGTGGACAGATTGATTAGCGTGAGATATCTCACCTGAGTGACAATGCCTGCTGGTGGACAGATTGACCACAGTCTATTCTCTGGTGTGTTTGGGAGACATTGAAAATTAACAACCTAGACCTGGAATTTGCAAATCTTAATTAAATCAGAGAGAGAGAAGGAGCTAACACAGAGAAGGGGAAGAAGTGATAAGCAAATGCCAAAGGCTCTGCCCACCTAAGAATTTTTTGCAGAAAGTAGTGTGGGCAAAAACACCAAACACTGGGGAGAACTGAGAGTTAACATCCTTGATAATTCCAATGGCCTAACAAAAAATCACAAGACACACAAAGAAAAGAGAAATGATTGCCCATCCAAATAAACATGACAAAGGGAGTAAAAATGCATCTATGGAAGACCAAATAATTAAAAGAATGGAAGACTATAATACAGCAACATTAAACATAATTAAAGTGTTAAGGGAAAAAGTAGGCAAAGATCTAAAAGAAATAAGGAAAACAATGTAAGAACAAAATGAGGATAGAAAAAAGAAACCAGACTCAAATATTGCAGCTGAAAGGGACAATATCTGAAATGAGATACACAATGGAAATATTTAACAACAGGTTTCATCAGGCAGAAGAATCAATGAATTAGAAGATGAGATAGTCAAAATTACTGAGACTGAAAACCAACAAAAATGGAGGCTCATAAAGGCTGAGCGCAGTTTAATGGAGTTATGGGATAACATCAAGAGACATGGATCATGCAAGTTGCAGAAGGAGATGAGAGAAGGAATATTTGAAGGAAAAATGACAGAAAATTTCCCAATCTAATAAAGGGCATGAATCTACAAATCCATGAAGTTCAAGGAAACCCAAGCAGGATAAACCCAAAGAAATTGACACTGAGACGCATCATCATCAAACCAAAACAAACAAACTCATTGCCGTTGAGTTGATTCCAACTAATAGCAACCATATAGGACAGAGTAGAACTGCCCCATAGGGTTTCCAAGGAGTGGTTCATGGATTGGAACTGCCAACCTTTTGGTTAGCAGCCGAGCTCTTAACCACTGCACCACCAGGGCCCCACATCATAGTCAGGTTCTCAAAAAGTAAGGAGCAAGAGAGAATCTTGAAAGCAGTGAGAGAGAAGCAAACACTCACAAGGAATTCCCAATAACATTAAGTGCCAATTTTTCCTCAGAAACACTGGAGGCCAGAAGGCAATGGAATCATATACTTACAGTGCTGAAAGTCCCCACGTGTCTGTCAGTTTGTTGTTCTGTGGGGGCTTGTGTGTTGCTGTGATGCTGAAAGCTATGCCACCGATATTCAAATACCAGCAGGGTCACCCATGGGGGACAGGTTTCAGCTGAACTTCCAGACTAAAATAGACCAGGAAGAAGAACCCAGCGGTCTAGTTCTGAAAAGAATTAGCCAGTGAAAACCTTATGAATAGCCGTAGAACATTGCTCATATAGTGCGGGAAGATGAGCCCCTCGGTTTGGAAGGCACTCAAAATATGACTGGAGGATAAAGCTTTTGGGACCTTCATTTGCCAGTGTGGCACAACTCAAATTGAGAAGAAACAGCTGCAAATATCCATTAATAATAGGAATGTGGAATGTACAAAGTATGACTCTAGGAAAATTAGAAATTATCAAAAATGAAATGGAATGCATAAACATCAATATCCTAGGCATCAGTGAGCTGAAATGGACTGGTATTGGCCATTTTGAATTGGACAATCTTACGGTCTACTATGCCGGGAGTGACAGCTTGAAAAGGAATGGCATTGCATTCATCCTCAAAAAGAACATTTCAAGATCTATCCTGAAGTACAACATTGTCAGTGATAGCATAATATCCATAAGCCTACAAGGAAGACCAGTTAATACGACTATTATTCAAATTTATGCACCAACCACTAAAGGACAAAGATGAACAAATTGAAGATTTTTACCAATTTCTGCAGTCTGAGACTGATAGAACATGCAATCAGGATGTATTGACAGTTACTAGTGATTGGAATATGAAAGTCGGAAACAAAGAGGGATCTGTAGTTGGAAACTATGGCCTTGGTGATAGAAATGATGCCAGAGGTCGCATGATAAAATTTTGCAAGGCTGGCAACTTCTTCATTGCAAATACCTTTTTTCATCCACATAAACGGCGACTACACACATGAACCTTGCAAATATGCGAGAATCAAATTGATGACATCTGTGGAAAGAGAGGATGGCAAAGCTCAATACCATCAGTCAGAACAAGGCCAGGGGCAAACAGCAGAACAGACCATCAACTGCTCATATGTAAGTTCAAGTTGAAACTGAAGAAAATTAGGACAAGTCCGCAAGAACTAAAGTATAACCTTGAGTATATCCTATCTGAATTTAAAGACCATCTCGAGAATAGATTTGACTCATTAAACAGTACTGACTAAAGACCAGACAAGTTGTGCAAGGACATCATACATGAAGAAAGCAAACAAAACAAAACAAAAACAAAAACCTGTTGCCTTCAAGTTGATTTTGACTCATAGTGACCCTATAAGACAGAATAGAACTGCACCATAAGGTTTCCAAGGAGAGCCTGGTGAATTTGAAGTGTTGGCCTTTTGGTCAGCAGCCACAGCTCTTAACTGCTACACCACCAGGGTTTCCCGAAGAGAACAAGAGGTCATTAAAAAGACAAGAAAGAAAGAAAAGACCAAAGTGAATGTCAGAAGAGACTCTGGAACTTGCTCTTGAAAGTAGAATAGCTAAAGTGAAAGTAAAAAAAGATGAAGAAAAAGACCTGAAGAGAGATTTAAAAGGGCAGCTCAAGAGGACAAAGTAAGGCGGCCATGCTCCCCAGACCTTCTGTCGGCACAGGACAGGAACCATCCCCGAAGATAACTCATCAGACATGAAAGGGACTGGTCAGCGGGTGGGAGAGAGATGCTGATGAAGAGTGAGCTAATTATATCAGGTGGACACTTGAGAGTGTGTTGGCAGCTCTTGTCTGGAGAGGGGATGGGAGGATAGAGAGAGAGGGAAGCTGGCAAAATTGTCACGAAAGGAGAGACTGAAAGGGCTGACTCAATAGGGGAAGAGCAGGTGGGAGTACGGAGTAAGATGTATGTAAACTTATATGTGACAGACTGATTGGATTTGTAAACGTTCACTTGAAGCTTAATAAAAGTTAATAAAAAAAAAAAAAGACAAAGTAAAATATTATAATGACATGTGCAAAGACCTGGAGATAGAAAACCAAAAGGGAAGAACACACTCAGCATTTCTTAAGCTGAAAGAACTGAAGAAATAATTGAAGCCTTGAGTTGCAGTACTGAAGGATTCTACAGGGAAAATATTAAATGACATAGGAAACATCAAAAGAAGGTGCATGAAATACACAGAGTTACTATACCAAAAAGAATTTGTTGACATTCAACCATTTCAGGAAGCAGCATATGATCAGGAAACCAATGGTATTGAAGGAAGAAGTCCAAGCTGTACTGAAGGCATTGGGGAAAAACAAGGCTCCAGGAATTGATGGATACCAGTTGAGATGTTTCAACAAATGGATACAGTGCTGGAAGTGCTCACTACTCTATACCAAGAAATTTGGAAGACAGCCACTTGGCAAGCCGACTGGAAGAGATCCAAATTTATGCACATTCCCAAGAAAAGTGATCCCACCAAATGTGGAAACTATCGAACAATATCATTAATATCACATCCAAGTAAAATTTTACTGAAGATCATTCAAAAGCAGCTGCAGCAACATATCAACAGGGAACTGCCAGAAATTCAAACCAGATTCAGAAGAGAACATGGAACCAGGGATATCATTGCTGATGTCAGATGGATCCTGGCTGAAAGCAGAGAACACCAGAAAGATGTTTACCTGTGTTTTACTGACTGTGCAAAGGCATTTGACTGTGTGGATCGTAACAAATTACGAATAACATTGTGAAGAGTGGGAATTCCAGAGCACTTCATTGTGCTCCTGCAGGACATAGGCCAAGAAGCAGTCGTTTGAATGGAACGAGGGAATACTGTGTGATTTAAAATCAGGAAAGATGTGTTTCAGGATTGTATCGTTTCTGCATACTTATTCAATCTGTATGCTGAGCAAATAATCTGAGAAGCTAGACTACACGAAGAACAACCGGGCATCAGGATTGGAGGAAGACTCATCAACTGCCTATGATATGCAGATGACACAACCTTGCTTGCTGAAAGTGAAGAGGACTTGAAGCACTTACTGAAGAAGATCAAAGACCACAGCCTTCAATATGGATTACACCTCAACATAAAGAAAAATCCTCACAACTAGACGAATAAGCAACATCATCATAAACAGAGAAAAGATTGAAGTTGTCAAGGATTTCATTTCACTTGGATCCACAATCAACACCCATGGAAGCAGCAGTCAAGAAATCAAAAGACACACTGCCTTGGGCAAATCTGCTGCAAAAGACCTCTTTAAAGTGTTAAGAAGCAAAGATGTCACCTTGAAGACTAAGGTACTTGTCATGGATTGAACTATGTCCCCCCAAAAATGTGCATATCAGTTGGGCTAGGCCATGATTCGCGGTATTGTGTGATTTTCCTATATGTTGTAAATCCCGCCTCTGTGATGTTAATGAGGGAGGATGGGCAGCATTGTGTTAGTGAGGCAGGACTCAACCGACAAGATTGGATTGTGTCTTGAGGCAATCTCTTGAGATATAAAAGAGAGAAGAGAGCAGAGAGACAGAGGAACCTCATACCACCAAGAAAGCAATGCCAGGAGCAGAGCACACCTTGTGGACCCAGGGTTCCTGCACAGAGAAGCTCCTAGTCCAGAGGAAGTTTGATGAGAAGGCAACAGAGAGAGAAAAACTTCCCCTGGAGCTGACACCTTGAATTTGGACATTTTGCCTGCTCTACTGTGAAGAAATAAATTTCTCTTTGTTAGAACCATCCACTTGTGGTATTTCTTTATAGCAGAACTAGATGACTAAGACAGTACTCTTGACCCAAGCCATGGTGTTTTCAATTGCTTCATATGCATGCAAAAGCTGGACAATGAATAAGGAAGACTGAAGAATAATTGACTGCTTTGAATTGCGGTGTTGGTGAAGAGTGTTGAATATACCATGGACCACAAAAGAATGAACAAATCTGTCTTGGAAGACGTACAACCAGAATGCTCCTTAGAAGCAAGGATAATGAGGCTGTGTCTCATATACTTTGAGCATGTTATCAGGAGGGACCAGTTCCTGAAGGACATCGTGCTTGGTAAATTAGAGGGTCAGCGAAAAAGAAGATCCTCAATGAGGTGGATTGACACAGTGCGTACAACAATGAGCTAAAGCATAACAATGATTGTAAGGATGGTACAGGACTGGGAAGTGTTTCTTTCTGTTGCACATGGGGCCACTATGAGTCAAAATAGACTCGAAGGCACCTATCAACAAGTGCTGAAAGAAAAAACTGTCAACCAAGAATTCTATACCCAGCAAAACTGTCCTTCAAGAATGAGGGCGAAATTAAAACATTCCCAGACAAACAGAAGCTGAGAAGGTTCATATCCACCTGGCCAGCCCCACAAAAACTACTAATGGGAGTTCTACACATGGAAGGGAAAAGACACTAGAAAATAATTCAAAGCCATACATAAAAAGAAATACCCCCAATAAAGGGAATTTGCATGGACACATATAAAGTCTAGTGCTGTGGATTGAATTGTGTCCCCCCAAAAAGTGTATAACTTAGCTAGGCCATGATTCCCTGTATTTTATGGTTGTTCTCCATTTTGTGATCTGATGTAATTTTCCTGTGTTGTAAATCCAAACATCTATGATGCTAATGAGGCAGGATTAGAGGTAGTTATGTTAATGCTGCAGAACACAATCTACAGGATTAGGTTGTATCTGAGTCAATCTCTTTTGAAACATAAAAGAGAGAAACGAACAGAGAGCAGAAGGACCTCCTACCACCAAGAAAGAAGCACCAGGAGTGGAGTGCATCCTTTGGCCCCAGGGTCCCTGTGCTGAGACGCTCCTAGACCAGGGGAAGATTGAGGACAAGGCCCTGAATTCAGACTTGTAGCCTCCTAGACTTTAATAGCATAAATTTCTCTTTGTTAATGCCATCCACCTGTGGTATTTCTGTTATAGCAGCACTAGATAGCTAAGACAACTAGTAATAAGATATTCATGCTTGACAATTCTAAGTGTTTTGTCCTTCTTGCTTTTTAATAAGAAATGTACAAAAAAAAAAAAAGGGTAAATTATGTTACAGGCATATGAAATATAAAGACATAATTAATGATAACAACAACAAATTGGGGGGGTGGGGAGAAAGGATATAGGCCTAGAATTTCTTATATGTTACTGAAGTTGACACCAACTTACCCTAGGGCGTTATAAATACAAGCTGTTAAATGTAATAGTCATTGACCACTGAGAAAATATCTTAAAAAATACACACAAAAGCAAGGAAGAAGGGAACTAAAATGGCTCAGTATAATAAAACAACAAAACACAAAAGCAAGTAGTAGTAAAAGACAAAGAAGCCTTAAGACACTCAATAAATAAATAAATAACAAAATGACAGAAGTAAGTCACTTCTTATTGATAATTACAGTGAATGTAAATGGACTAAATTCTCCAGTCAAAAGGCAGAGAATTTTTTTTTAAAACCATGATTCCGCTATATGCTGTTTACAAGAGACACACCTTAGATCCAAGGGCACAAATAGGTTGACATTGAAAGGATGGGAAAAAATTTTTCATGCAAATAATAACCAAAAGAGAGCTGGGGTGACAATCTTTATATCAGACAAAGTAGACTTTAGGACAAAATGGACATTAAAGATGGACATCACTTAGTGATGAAAAGGTCAATTCATCAAGAAGATTTAACAATCATAAATATTTATGCACCCATCATCGGAGCACCTAAAGATACAAAGCAAACACTGATACAATTGAAGGAAGAAATAGATAGCACTATAATAAGAGTTGGAGACTTCAATACTCCATTTTCAATATTGGACGGAACATCTAGAAAGAAGGTTGACAAGGAAGCAGAGGACTTGAATGATGCTATAAACAAAACTAGACTTATGGAGTATAGAACACTCCATCCAAAAACAGAACAATACACATTTACTCCAGTTCACATGGATCATTCTCCAAGATAGACCACTTGTTAGGCCACAAAGGAAGTCCAATAAAGTTTAAAAGACTGAAATCATGCAAAGTGTTTTCTCTGACCACAACAAAGTGAAGTTAGAAATCAATAACAGAAAAAAAAAAAACTGGAAAATAAACAAACATATGGAAGTTAAACAACACACTATTAAACTACCAATGGTTCAAAGAAGAAATTGAAAGAGAAATCACAAATTTCTTAGAGTCAAATGAAAATGAAAGCACAACATACCAAAACTTTTGGGATACAGTGAAGGCAGTACTCAGAGGGAAACTTAAAGCAATAAATGCCTACATGAAAAAAAGAAAAAAGATCTCAATCGACAGCCTAACTCACCAACTTCAGGAACTAGAAAGGGAGGAGGAAACTAAGCCTAAACATACCAGAAGAAAGGAAATAACAAAGATGAGAGCAAAAATAAAAACAAAAACAATAAAGGGAATCAACAAAACTTGAAGTTGGTTCTTAGAAAACATCAATAAAATTGACAAACCTTTAGCTAGAGTAACAAAGAAAAAAAGAGAAAAGATGTAAATTATCAAAATAAGAAATGAAAGAGGAGACACTGCAACTGACCCAATAGAAACACAGAGAATTATGACAGAATATTATGAACAATTGTATGACAACAAACTGGATAACATAGATGAAATGGACAAATTCTTAGAAGCACACAACCTACTCAAACTGACTTGAATAAATAGAAAGTCTCAACAGACCTACAAGTGAAGAGCTTGAGTCAGTGATCAAAAATCTCCCAACAACAACCAAAAAAAGTCCTGGACCAGATGGCTTCACTGGTGAATTCTACTAAACATTTAGAAAAGAACTGATGTCAATCTTGTTTAAATTCTTCCAAAATTTGGAGACGAAAGAAATATTCCCTAATTAACTCTATGAAGCAAACATAACCCTGATACCAAAACCAAAGACACTACAAGAAAAGAAAGCTACAGGCCAACATACCTTATGAATATAGATGCAAGAATCCTCAACAAAACACTAGCAAACAGAATTCGACAGCATATTAAAAGGGTCATACAGTACACATGTACACCAAAGTTCATTCCAGCACTATTCACAATAACCAAAAGGTGGAAATAACCTAAATGCCCATCAACAGATGAATGGATAAACAAAATGTGGTATATACATACAATGGGATATTATTAAGCCATAAAAAGAAATGAAGTCCTGGTATATGCCACAACATGAACCTTAAAAACATTGTGCTGAGTGAAGTAAATCAATCACGAAAGGACAAATATTGTATGATCTCACTTATATGAGATATCTAGAATAGGCAAATATTTAGAGGCCAAATTTTATTAGTGGTTACTGGGGGCAGGAGGGAGGGGGAAAGGGAGAGTCATTGATTAGGAAGCAGTGAGTTACTGGTTATGGTAATGGAAATTTTGGCAACGATTATTGGTGAGGGTTGCACAAAATGATTAATGTAATTGACCTCACTAATCGTACACACGAAAAAGTTGAATTGGCAAATGTTATACACATTTTTACGATAAAAAAAAACAAAGTGCCTTTAAGTATTCTAAAGCAAAAAAAAAAAAAAAAAAAGAATCATACACCATGAATTAAACCTAAACCCATCGCCGTCGAGTGGATTCCAACTCATAGTGACCCTATAGGACAGAGTAGAACTGCCCCATAGGGTTTCCAAGGAGTGACTGGTGGATTTGAACTGCTGACCTTTTGGTTAACAGCCATCGCTTTTAACCACTATGCCACCAGGGTTTCCACACCATGACTAAGTGGGGTTTATTCCAGGAATGAAGGAGTGGTTCAACAATAGAAAATCAATCAATGTAATACACCATATCAATAGAACAAAGAAAAAGAACCGTACGATCACCTTGGTGGATGCAGGAAACCATTTGATAAAATTCAACATCTTCCTTGATCAGGAAGATTGGAATAGAACGGAAGTTCCTCAATGTGATTTAGAGCATACATGAAAAGCCAACAGCCAACGTTATACAGTAAAACCTGTGAAAGCCAGAACTTGTGTAAGGCAGAAACCTGCCAGAGCAGGAAAACTAAAATATTTCCCACTAGTAGTAAGACTGCACCCTGTTAGAGGTGGAAAACTTTTGAGACTGGGAAACTCAAGTCAAGTTGTGGCTCTCACAGGTTTCACTGCACTTAATGGAGAAAGACTTAGAGCTTTCCCCTTGACATTGGGAACAAGACAAGGGTGCCTGCTCTTACCATGCCTATAGGAGGACAAAATGGATTTGTGGTTATTTGCCTCCATGAACAACTTTTTTGCTACAGGACTGGAAGAACAAGATGGTGCTTGGCTACTATTACTGAAGACTTTAATCAAAGATTCTACAGAAGAATCCTAATTATACGGGAGGAAATGAAGAACAAAATTTCAAATTCTCATGGAATTCAGAATTTTTGGAACCATGGAGGCTGGATGAACCCCTGAAACTACTGCCCTGAGATAATCTTTAAACCTTAAGCCAAAAATATCCCCTGGAGGTCTTAAGTGCTAGCAAGCAGCCATCTAAGATGCATCAATTGGTCTCAACCCACCTAGATCAAAGAAGAATGAAGAACACCAAGGACACAAGGTAATTACAAGCCCAAGAGACAGAAAGGGCTACATGAACCAGAGACTATGAGACCAGAAGAACTAGATGGTGCCTGGCTACAACGGATGACTGCTCTGAGAGGGAACACAACAGAGAACCCCTGAGGGAGCAGGAGAGCAGTGGGATGCAGACCCCAAATTCTCATAAAAAGACCAGACTTAATGGTCTGACTGAGACTAGAAGGACCCTGGTGGTCATGGCCCGCAGACCTTCGGTTGGCACAGGACAGGAAGCATTCCCGAAGCCAATTCTTCAGACATGGATTGGACTAGATGATGGGTTGGAAAGGGATGCTGGTGAGGAGTGAGCTTCTTAGATCAGGAGGACACTTGAGATTATGTTGGCATCTCCTGCCTGGAGGGGAGATGAGAGGGTGGAGGGAGTTAGAAGCTGGTGAAATGGACATGAAGAGAGAGTGGAGGGAGAGAGTGGGCTGTCTCATGGGGGGAGAGTAATTGGGAGTATGTAGCAAGGTGTATAAAAGTTTTTGTGTGAGAGACTGACTTGATTTGTAAACTTTCACTTAAAGCACAATAAAAATTACCAAACTAAATTAAAAAAAAAAAATCCCCTGGAGTCTTCTTAAAGACAAACGATAGTTTAGATTAACTAGTAAAAAAAAGTTTGCTTTGAGCATAGTGCTCTTTTAAGACCTATCTTTTGCATGCAAAAGCAGACAATGAATAAAGAAAACCAAAGAAGAATTGATGTCTTTGAAATATGGCATTGGTGAAGAATAGTAAATATACCATGAACTGCCAAAAGAATGAACAAATCTGTCTTAAAAGTACAGCCAGAACGCTCCTTAGAAGCAAGGACAGCAAGACTTTATCTCACATAATTTGGACACATTATCAGGAGGGACAAGTCCCTGGAGAAGGACATCATGCTTGGTAAAGTGGAGGGTCAGGGAAAAGAGGAAGACCTTCAACGAGATGGATTGAGGCAGTTGCTGCAGCAATGGTCTCAAGCATAACAGCGATTGTGAGGTTGGCACAGGACTGGGCAGTGTTTCATTCTGTTGCACATTAGGGTTGCTATGAGTCAGAATCAACTTGACAGCACCTAACAACAACAGTATATGGGATCAAAATAACAATAGCAACTCAAAAGATTAGATAGGAACCTTAGGGGGCAATGAATTTATGTAATGGGTAAGGAACAATTCAGAAAAGGAGGGTGAGAATGTAATCAATGTAACTGAATAGTACATGCTGAAATTGTTGAACTGGTGTATGTTCTGCTGTGTATATTCTCGACAACAACAAAAATAAATTAGAAAAAGGAAAATACAAAAAGAAAAAAAACTAGAGTGAACTTTATGATAATTGGGTTGGAATTGGAAGTATTGTTGTGAACTTGTACTTTGCAATATGATCTATAGTTCTAGATAGAGAAATAAAGATGTAAGGATGTGTGTATCTACATGTACATACTTATATTCCCTACCTGTGTTCACTGAGGGGGACTGAGAGCAGAGAAGTCCCAATAACAATGAGCACCTCACATCCAGATCTTGGCTTCTAAATACCATTCTCTACTAAAAGGAACACTTAGAGAAACAGCTGTTTCTAGGATGCTGCAGGGAAGGTACAGCATGAGCCTAGAACATTTTATTGTACCAGGGAGTAAGGACGTGTTTAAAGAATGTCAAAAGGACACAAAAGACAAAAGCTCCCGTTGATTAAATCTGGGACAAATTGAGCATCAAAATAAACAGAGTACAATTCATTGACTAAAGTGAGAATTTATTAGTCCATAAATAAGGTCCCCGGGTGGTGCAAATGGTTTGCACTTAACCACTACCCTAAAGATTGGCAGTTTGAACCCATTCAGCGGCACTGTGGAAGAAAGTCCTGATGATTCCATAAAGACTACAGCCACAAAAACCCTTTGGAGCAGTTCTACCCTGTAACACAGGAGGTCACCATGAGTTGGAATCAACTCAACAGTAATGGGTTTGGTTTTTTAAGGATATAGATAAATGATTGCATTGAAAGTTTGATGAGGAATGGAATTTTTACACAGTTTCAAAGAACCTTATCATAAAAAATTTATTAATTATAAGGAAAAAGACTAACTTCACCGTGGAGAAGCCTAGAAGATATCAC
Source organism: Loxodonta africana (assembly GCF_030014295.1). Classification (NCBI taxonomy): domain Eukaryota; kingdom Metazoa; phylum Chordata; class Mammalia; order Proboscidea; family Elephantidae; genus Loxodonta; species Loxodonta africana. The sequence continues at coordinate 35,290,723 of NC_087363.1, forward strand.
CTTAATCAAGTGATCAAAGGGGACATCACCAGTAATGGGACAAACCAAAATCATGCACCACCTGATAAGACTGAGTGAGAAGAACACAATCTCACTTATATAGTTTTCCTGCCAAAGATACAGAATCTATAACATTAGAAAAAAAACAAACAGAAGGGAATTCTACAAAAAAACTGGTCTATAATCTTCAAAACTGTCAAGGTTAATAAGTCAGATACAAATAGACAAATATTACATGATCCCACTTATACATGAAATATCTAGAATAGGCAAATGCATAGAGACAAAGTTAGATTAGTGGTTACCAGGAGCTGTGTTGGGGGAGCGAGAGAATGGGTGTTATTGCTAAAGGGGTCTGTTTCTGTTTGGGGGGGTGATGAAAAAGTTTTGGAAATAGTCGTGACAGTTGTACAACATGGGAAATGTAATTAATGTCACTGAATTGTACACTTAAAAACAGTTAAATTGGCAAATTTTATGTTATAAATATTTTACCATAATTAAAAAAACAAAAAGAATGAAAGTGTGATCAACCATATTAAATGCTGCTGACATGTCAAATTAAATGAGGACTTCTATGATGATATATATAACACTTTGGCATGCAAAAATGTTAAGCATAGTTCAGGCAAGATGGAAAAATAGCTTGCCTACATACCTTTTTTTTTTTTTTTTACATACCCTGTTTGTAAAGTCAAGCTCTTCTAATGCAACCAGAGAAAAAGAGAGAAAGAAGCAATTGCTTAATTCATTCATTTTCAACCTTTTTTTTTTTCCTAATATGCGTGTTAAGGCTATAATTTTTCCTCCAAAGGTGGCTTTAGCTACATCCCACAAGTTTTAATATGTGGTATTATCATTATCATTCATTCCAAATACTGTTTAAATTGCCATCGTGGTTTCTTCTTTGGATATTAGGGTTTTGTTTTTTTGATTGTCTGTTGTTTTTGTTTTGTTTTGTTTTAAAAATATTGTTTAAATCCCAAATGTTGGGGAATTTTCCCGTTTTTGATAATTATTTCTAACTTAATTATACTGTGGTCAGAGAATATGCTCTGTATGATTTCAGTTGTTTTTTACTTGTTGAGACTTGCTTCCCAGTACAAATTCATTGTTGCAAATTTCCTGTGTGTGCTTGAAAAGAGTGTGTATTCAGCAGTTGTTTGGTGCCAGGTACTATATACATCCATTAGGTCAAGTTCACTGGTCATATATTCAAATATTTTATATTCTTACTGATTTTTCCCTGATTGTACCATAAGTTACTGAGAAAGGTAAGAGGTATGTTAATATCTTCTGCTATAATTGTGGATTTCTCCTTGTAGTTCTGTCTCTTTTCCTTTGGTGTTTCTTCTGGTTTTCATTCATGTCTTGTCTCTGCCTGTGCCTGGATTACTTTTATCATGAGCTTAACATTAAATTTTTAAACACTATTAGTAGAAATAATTTAAGGCATAGAATCCTATTTTCCTCAAGAAATGTATTAAAATTGCTTTTGTCAGATGCCTAGGACTGTAGCATCCAGGATCACTAAATCCAATCTTAGAGCTTGAAATTATTTGAAACTGAGCTAAAGTCCCTGCCAGGGCCAGTCTAGGTTCATATTCAGTTCGCCCTTACTCCTACTGTGGTCCTTCAGTATGCCAATGTAAAGCACAAGCAGTCTATTAGTCCCCTCCTACTTTTATCCTCCTAGCCCCTCAAGCAATTGCATATGAGCAATCGATGGCCTGTTCTGCTGTTGGCCCCTGGCCTTGTTCTGACTGATGATATTGAGCTTTTCCATCGTCTCTTTCCACAGATGTAGTCAATTTGATTCCTACGTATTCCATCTGGCGAGTTCCATGTGTATAGTCGCCATTTATGTTGGTGAAAAAAAGGTATTTGCAAGAAAATCAAAGCAAGTCCATGAGAGCCAAAGTACGACCTTGACTATATCCCACCTGAATTTAGAGACCATCCGGACAGTAGATTTGACCCATTGAACACTAATGACCAAAGACCAGACGAGTTGTGGAATGACATCAAGAATATCATACATGAAGAAAACAAGAAGTCATTGAAAAGACAGGAAAGAAAGAAAATACAAAAATGGTTGTCAGAGGAGACTCTGAAACTTGCTCTTGAATGTCAAGCAGCGAAAGCAAAAAGAAGAAATGATGAAGTAAAAGAACTGAACAGAAGATTTCAAAGGGCAGCTCGGGTAGACAAAGTATTATAATGACATGTGCAAACAGCTGGAGATAGAAAACCAAAAGAGAAGAACACACTTTGCTTTTCTCAAGCTGAAGAACTGAAGAAAAAATTCAAGGTTCGAGTTGCAATAACTAAGGATTTTATGGGAAAAATATTAAACAACTTAGAAAGCATCGAAAGAAGATGGAAGATATAAACAGAGTCATAATACCAAAAAGAATTAGGCGACATTCAACCATTTCAAGAGGTAGAATGTGATCGGAAACTGATGGAATTGAAGGAAGAAGTCCAAGCTGCACTGAAGGCGTTAGCAAAAACCAAGGCTCCAGGAACTGATGGAATACCAATTGAGATGTTTCAACAAAATGATGCAGCCCTGGAAGTGCTCACTCATCTATGCCAAGAAATTTGGAAGACAGCTACCTGGCCAACTGACTGGAAGAGATCCATATTTATGCCTGTTCCCAAGAAAGGTGATAAAACCAAATGCAGGAATTATCAAACAATATCATTAATATCACACACAAGTAAAATTTTGCTGAAGATCATCCAAAAGCGGCTGCAGCAATATATCAACAGGGAACTGCCAGAAATTCGGGCCGGATTCAGAAGAGGATGTGGAGCCAGGGATATCATTGCTGATATCAGATGGATCCTGCCTGAAAACAGAGAATACCAGAAAGATGCTTACCTGTTTTATTAACTATGCGAAGGCATTTGACTGTGTGGATCCTAACAAATTATGGATAACATTGCAAAGGGTGGGGATTCCAGAACACTTAATTGTGCTTGTGAAGAACCTGTACATAGATTAAGAGGCAGTTGTGTGGACAGAACAAGGGAATACTGAGTGGCTTAGAGTCAGGAAAGGTATGCATCATGTTGTATCCTTTCACCATACCTTTTCAATCTGTATGCTGAGCAAATAGTCTGAGAAGCTGGACTATATGAAGGAGAACAGGGCATCAGGATTGGAGGGAGACTCATTAACAACCTGTGTTATGCAGATGACAAAACCTTGCTTGCTGAAAGTGAAGGGGACTTGAAGCACTTACTGATGAAGATCCAAGACCACAGCCTTCAGTATGGATTACACCTCAACATAAAGAAAACAAAAGTCCTCACAACTGAACCAATAAGCAACATCATGATAAACAGAGAAAAGATCGAAGTTGTCAAGGGTTTCATTTTACTTGGATCCACAATCAATAGCCATAGAAGCTGCAGTCAAGAAATCAAAAGACGCATTGCATTGGGCAAATCTGCTGCAAAGGACCTCTTTAAAGTTTTGAAAAGCAAAGTTGTCACCTTGAAGACTAAGGTGCGCCTGACCCAAGCCATGGTATTTTCAATCACAACATATGCACATGAAAGCTGGACAATGAATAAGGAACACGAAAGACGAATTGAACCTTTGAAGTGTGGTGTTGGCGAAGAATATTGAATATACCACAGACTGCCAAAAGAATGAACAAATCTATCTTGGAAGAAGTACAACCAGAATGCTCCTTAGAGGTAAGGATGGTGAGACTTCGTCTTACGCACTTTGGACATGTTGTCAGGAAGGATCAGTCTCTGGAAAAGGACACCATGCTTGGAGAGTACAGGGTCAGCGGAAAAGAGGAAGACCCTCAACGAGGTGGATTGACACAGTGGCTGCAACAATGAGCTCAAGCATAACAATGATTGTAAGGAAGGTGCAGGACCGGACAGTGTTTCGTTCTGTTGTACATAGGGTCGCTATGAGTCAGAACCGAGTCCACAGCACCTAACAAAAATAACAACAACAACAGTCCCTCAAGCTGTCTAAAGCACTGCTTAGCTCTTTGCCACCTTTTCTGAAAGTGGCAAATACCTCCCAGAAAGAAAAGTGATTCCGAATGTTAGGCTTATCATTCTGAATTTTTACATTCTGCTGCATCTGGCCCAGTAATTTTTCATGATATTGTTAAATCTCCAAAGTCTTTGAGCAGGTAGTTTGTTTTGTTTTTATTTGTCCAGCTTTTCTAATTATCCTCAGTGGAAAGGTTGATACAAGTTACCTAAAATCAAAAAACCAAACCTGTTGCCGTGGAGTCAATTCCGACTCATACGTAGTCACCCTCAAAAGAATCAGAGCTCTCATCTCATTTTTCAAAGGAAAAAGCCATCACTTTCTATTCCACAGAAGGATATTTTAATTCCCAAACAGTGCTTTTCCATAGTGCAACAACTCTACTGATGGGAATTTGAGGGAAGAGTTTTGCTACTAAGGGCTCTAAAGTCAGGCAGTATTAAGAACTATCAGCCAAGCTACTAATAAAGAATTCCATTCCCACAAAACATATAATCGTCTTTAAACTATACCAATATCTTCAATTATGGTAAACCACAGCTACCATTAAACACCCTGACCAAGCAAGCAAGGTGGAAGCACCACTGCTAACCACATGGTAACGGCATGTCCTAATTGTAGGCAATGTACCTAAATGGTAAGCAAAGACGCCAAAGCAAGTCACAGACTAGAACAGTGTCACCATGGGAGGTTTGATAGCCAAGCCTCTGCCTCAAAAATGTGACAGGAAAGAGATGATACAGAAGTCAGATTCTGGAGACCTGCTGAGGAAGACAGACTCAGCCCAGCACCTAGCGAGCACCTCTTCCCTACACCCTAGTCCCCAGCTCAGCCCTTTTGCCCGCTGTCCCCACCCCTTAGTTCTCACTAAGGGGAACAACTTATTTCCAATTGGAACTCTGGGATCTCAGCAGAGATTTTGGTCAATATTTTAGCCACTGCCTTACATTCAGCCCTGTTCAAGGTCTTTCTTCTTGTTCATAGTGTCCTAATCAATTTTTCCCCCAGTATAAATACTAGTTCTAATTCTTGTTCTAACAACCAGGGAAATTTTAATTGGGAATTGCCACTGGGAAACTGTTGACTCCTCATGTTAAAAAAAAAAAAAAAGGAGGGGAACTTCAGAGAGCTCAACTAACTTGCCCAAAGTCACAGCAATTGGTAGTAGACCAGGAAAGAATTGCTGTCTCCTGACTTACTGTCACACTTACCAATCCAGGGCTCCAGGACCCTGAGCTGTGGGTGCTGAGATTGGGGGACTGACTTCCCAGAAGCTATTTAATAGGGTTTTTTTTTTTTTTTGCAAAGGCTGAAAGCATGGTTCCAGGGAGAGCAATAGCGACATCCCTGCCCTCCCAGCCAGACTGCAATATTAACTCCAAGGCAAGCATCCTGGTGACACTGCCAATGCTGCAAAGAGGATGCAGCTGGAAGTCAGGCACCCAGCCAGCAACCAACCTGTAGATTCAAACTCTGGCTCTGCCGTTGAGCTAGTGGTGTAAACTTTGGGCAAGCCACTTCACCTCTCCAAGCCCTCCCCATCCTCCTCTGTGCTGTGCAGATAATAATACTGCCCATCTCACAGGGCTATGGTGAGAACTATATGAGTTATGTGAAAATCACTTAAAACCTTGCCTAGCACACAGTAAGTGCTCAATAAATGTTAGCTACTATTAGCAGAAAAGGAAAACCGAGGGTGGTTTAATGGCAGGTGGGGAGATATGAGCTTGGAATAATCATCATTTGTCAAGCACCTGTCCTGGCTGCCAACATCACTATGACCACAACCTGTACAAAGAAGGTATCATTGCCCCACTTCAGAGCTGAAGATACTAACGCTCAGAGAGATTAAGTGACTTGCTCAGCTAGCAAGTGATGAAACTGGAGGCTTATGCCAAACTAGGCACTTTACATTTAAACCTTTCAACAGCCCCAGTTGATCAGTGTTACTAGCTCCATTTTACAGGCTCGGAAAATCTAAGTACCTTACCTAAGATTAAAGTGGCCAGTGGCAAAGTCAGGATTTGAACTCAAAACTTTCTGGCTCCCTTACCCTTGCAGTTATGCTCTGCTGCCTGGGCAATTCCCTTGAGTGTCCCCAAAGCATTTTACAGACTGGAACAGAGATGTGCTGGCTATGGGGACAGATAAGTGTGGCTAAAGCCAAGGGTTTGTCAAGGGAATGAGAGAATCTAGAATCTTACATTTGGGTAAACCTTAAAGATCCTGCTGTCCAAGACTCCCTTTTCCCTGCACATTCATTCTTTCTTCAATAGCCAGCCTCCGCTCAGACACTCTCGGCAATAGTGGCTTACTGCTAGCCTCTTCCATTTTTTTTTTTTAATTTTTATTGTGCTTTAAGTGAAAGTTTACAAATCAAGTCAGTGTCATACAAAAATTTATATATACCTTGTTATATACTCCTAATTGCTCTCCCCCTAATGAGACAGCACACTCCTTCCCTCCACTCTCTATTTTCATGTCCATTTGGCCTGTTTCTGACCCCCTCTGCTCTCTCATCTCCCCTCCAAACAGGAGATGCCAACATAGTCTCATGTGTCTACTTGATCCAAGAAGCTTATTCTTCACCAGTATCATTTTCTATCCCATAGTCCAGTCCAATCCCTGTCTGAAGAGTTGGCTTTGGAAATGGTTCCTGTCCTGGGCCAACAGAAGGTCTGGGGGCCATGGCCACCAGGGTCATTCTAGTCTCAGTCAGGCCATTAAGTCTGGTCTTTTTATGAGAATTTGGGGTCTGCATCCCACTGCTCTCCTGCTCCCTCAGGTGTTCTCTGTTGTGTTCCCTGCAGGGCAGTCATCCATTGTAGCCGGGCACCATCTAGCTCTTCTGGTCTCAGGCCGATCCAGTCTCTGGTTTATGTGGTCCTTTCTGTCTCTTGATAGCCTCTTCCATTTTTGAACAGATTTGATATGTTAGTAAACCCTTTACATCTGCAATTCATTGGTCCCAGTTTTGCCATTCTGAGCCATACAGATTTTGCCTTCATGTGAAATAATATAATAGCCACTATTTTTAGAGTATGCACGATACACTGATCACCGTGCTAAAGGCTTTTATATGTATTATTTCATTTAGTGTTTGAAACTGGCTATTGTGCCCATCCCCCCTCTCAACAAAGACAGGAAGTTCCCCATTTATAAACTAATTGTGCTCCTGAAATTACTTTGTAAGGCTGTTGTTTGGACAGCGGAGCCGCTTTCCCACATAAACAATGTTGTGAATGGCTGCGGCTCCCCCAACAAGCCCCTGGAAGCCTGCTTTACGCTTCATGCCCCTGATGGACCCCGTATATTTACAGCGAAAGGGAATAGAATGTAGTCGGCCGATGTGCAGACACACTGATGTCTGGGAAAAGATGTTTGTTCATGTTCAGGGCTGGCTGTTTGAGGAAGAGCCAGCCCCAAAAAGAGCAGCCAACTTTCCATTCTGGGAGCAGGGATGGCCTTGAAAGTGTCTTCAAAGCCAATTCTCTCCTATTGATGGAACCAAACATCAACTAGCCCAAGACTTTAATTAAAAGACTGAGCCCTATTGGTGGGTGGGGTGGCGTCACAGTGCAACCAGCCAGATCTAGCTTTGCCACATACTCCATGTGTAACCCTGGGCATATGTAATTGGATCTCTCTGAGGGTCCCCATTTACTACATGGGAACATTACTGCCCTCCCTGGGGGACTGTGAGGATTCAAAGAGACAATTTATCAAGAACTTAGCACAAAGCCACCAATGAGATACCATTTCACCCCTCCCCCCCCATGATGGCTGTGATAAGAAAAACTGAATTCAACAAATGTTGGCAAAGATGTAGAGAGCTTAGGACACTTATCCATTATTAGTGGAGGTGTAAAATGGTATAGCAGCTGTGGAAAACAGTTAGACAGTTCCTCGAAAAGTTAAACCATAACTGTTCATTGCAGCACTACTCACAATAGCCAAAAAGTGGAAACAATCTAAATGCCCATCAACAGAAGAATGAATAAACAAAATGTGGTACATATGTACAATGGAATACTACTCAGCCTGCAGGAGAAATGAAGTCTTGATACATTCTACAATATGGATGGAGCTTGAAGACATGCTGAGTGAAATAGGACAAATATTGTATGTCCTCACTTATATAGAAAGATAAGAAAAGGCAAACGTGTAGAGACCAAAGCTTAATAGTGGTTACCAGCAGCAGGAAGGAGGGAGAACAAGTGGAGTTTATTGCTTATGGAGTACTGAGATTCAGTTTACAGTGATGGAAAAATCATATTGATTAAGGAAGGGTAAGGTTTCACAGCCAATTAGTGTAAGTGCTGTCAACAAGTAGTACAACTATAAAAAGTTGAAATGGCAGAAGTTGTGGGATAGACATATTTACAAGAAAGACCAAAAAAAAAAAAAAAAAAGAGTGGCTGCTGAGGCTGCTTATATACAGTTAAACACCTTGCAGAATTTGTTTCCTTGATCTGGAGGTTTTTAGGGTTGTGGTTTCATTGGACATCCCAGTTAATTGGCCTAAAAATGTGTTCCATGCTTCTGTTTTACCTCCTAGTTCCTTGCATAGTGCCTAGATTCCTAAAAGCTTGGAAGCGGCCATCCAAGACACAATTGGTCTCTATCTGCTGAAGCAACAGAGGAAGAAGAGTCAGGAATAGGAAGAGGAAATGGAATGTGTGGCTAATTACCTCCATGAACAACAGCCTCCTTTGCCATGAGACCAAAAGAACTGAATAGTGCCTGGCTACCATTACTGAACATTTTGATCAACGATTCTACAGAAAAATCTTGATCAAAGGTGGAAAACGTAGAACAGAATTTCAATTTCTCATGGAATTCAGAACTTTTGGAGCCGTGGAGGCTGGATGAACCTCTTAAACTATTGCACTGAGATAATCTTTAAGCCTTAAACAGAAAATATTTCCTGAAGTCTTCTTAAAACCAAACAATAATTTAGCTTAACTAGTAAAAAATGTCTGCCTTGACCATTATGCTTTTAGGAACTACTTATACAGGATCAAATCAACAACAGCTACTCGAAAGGGTAAATAGGAACCTTAGGAGGCAGTAAGTTTATGTTAATCGGGAAGGAACAATTCAGAAAAGGAGGATAAGAATGGTTGCACAACTCAAAGAATGTAATCAATGTCACTGAATTGTACTTGTAGAAACTATTGAATTGGTGTAAGTTTTGTTGTGTATATTCTTTTTTTTTTAATAATTTTTATTAAACTTTAAGTGAACATTTACAAATCAAGTCAGTCTGTCACATATAAGCTTATATACACCTTACTCCATACTCCCACTTACTCTCCCCCAATGAGTCAGCCCTTCCAGTCTCTCCTTTCGTGACAATTTTGCCAGTTTCTAACCCTCTCTACCCTCCTATCTCCCCTCCAGACAAGAGATGCCAACACAGTCTCAAGTGTCCACCTGATACAAGTAGCTCACTCTTCATCAGCACCTCTCTCCAACCCATTGTCCAGTCCCTTCCACGTCTGATGAGTTGTCTTCGGGAATGGTTCCTGTCCTGGGCCAACAGAAGGTTTGGGGACCATGACTGCCGGGATTCCTCTAGTCTCAGTCAGACCATTAAGTCTGGTCTTTTTATGAGAATTTGGGGTCTGCATCCCACTGCTCTCCTGCTCCCTCAGGGGTTCTCTGTTGTGCTCCCTGTCAGGGCAGTCATCGGTTGTGGCCGGGCACCATCTAGTTCTTCTGGTCTCAGGATGATGTAAGTCTCTGGTTCATGTGGCCCTTTCTGTCTCTTGGGCTCATAGTTATCGTGTGACCTTGGTGTTCTTCATTCTCCTTTGATCCAGGTGGGTTGAGACCAATTGATGCATCTTAGATGGCCGCTTGTTAGCATTTAAGACCCCAGATGCCACATTTCAAAGCGGGATGCAGAATGTTTTCATAATAGAATTATTTTGCCAGTTGACTTAGAAGTCCCCTTAAGCCACAGTCCCTGTTGTGTATATTCTTAATAACAACAAAATAAATAAACAAATTTTAATTGCCCTACCAAAAAAAAAAAAAAAGCCAGTTGCCATAAGTAGGTTTCTATTTCAACTCATGGTGTCAGAGTAGAACTGCACTCCATAGGATTTTCACTGACTGTGACCATTCAGAAGTAGATTGCCGGGCCTTTTCTTCCAAGGAGCCTCTAGTTGGGTTCTAACTGCCAACCTTTCAGTTAGTAGCTGAGCTCTTAACAATTTGTGCCACCCAGGGACTCCGGAATTAGCATATGACCAATAATTCCATTCCCGGGTGTGTACGCAAAAGACTAGAAAGCAGAAAAGCAAACAGATACTTGTACACCAATGTTCAGCACACTATTCACAATAGTCAAGAAGGTGGAAACAACCTAAATGTCCGTGAACAGATAAATTCATATACATACAAATTACTCAGCCATAAAGAGAAATGAAATCCTGATACATGTTACAACACGGATGAACCTTGAAAACGTTGTTGTTTTTGTTAGGAGTCTTTGAGTCAGTTCTGACTCAGTGATCCCACGTATTACAAAACACAACATTCCCCAGTCCTGTGTCATCCTCACGATAGGTATGTTTGAGCTTATTATAACGGAGTTCAATAAGTCAGTAACAAAAGAAAAATATTGTATGATCCCAACTTAAATGAAATATCTAGAATTTTGCAGCTATATAGACACCAAAGTTTATTAGTGATTGCTGGGGGAAAGAGGGAGGGAGAAAAAGGTAGCTATTGCTTAGGGGGCACAGAGTTTCTATTAAGGGTGATAAAAAGTTTAGAAATGGATAGTGGTGATGGTTGCAGAAATGACAAACATAAGTAATGCTACTAAATTGTATATGTAAAAAAAATTGAAGTAGCAAATGTTCTGTTATATGTATTTTAACCACAATTAAAAAAGAACAGAAACAAACTAAAACAGGAAATCAGGTTTTGATTTTAAAAAATAAAACAAAAGCTTAACACTGTGTCTGGCTGTCTTAGTTATCTAGTGCTGCTATAACAGAAATACCACAAATGGGTGGCTTTAACAAATGAAATTTATTTTCTTACAGTTTAGGATCACACCCGTTGTTGTTAGGTGCCATCGAATTGCTTCCTATGTACAAAAGAATGAAACACTGTCCAGTTCTGTGCCATCCTCACAATCATTATTATACTTGAGCCCATTGTTGCGGCCACTGTATCAATCCATCTCCTCGAGAGTCTTCCTCTTTTTGATGACCCTTTTCTTTACCAAGCATGATGTCTTTCTCCAGGGACTGGACCATCATACTAACATGTCCAAAGTACATGAGAAGAAGTCTCATCATCCTTGCTTCTAAGGAGCATTCAGGCTGTACTTCTTCCAAGATGGGCTTGTTCATTCTTCTGGCAGTGCATGGTATATTCAATATTCTTTGCCAACACCATAATTCAAAGGCATCTATTCTTCTTCAGTCTTCCTTATTCATCGTCCAGCTTTCGTATGCATATTAGGTGACTGAAAATATCAACAGCTTGGGTCAGGCACACCTTATTCCTCAAAGCGACATCTTTATTTTTTAACACTTTAAAGGTCTTTTGCCGCAGATTTGTCCAATGCAATATGTCGTTTGATTTCTTGACTGCTGCTTGCGTGGGCATTGATTGTGGATTCAAGTAAAATGAAGTCTTTGAATAATAGTCGTATTAACTGTTCTTCTTTGCAGAAGTATGGATGTTATCCTATCACCGACAGCATAGTACTTCAGAATAGATCTTGAAATATTCTTTTTGAGGATTAACGTAATGCCATACCTCTTCAATTTGTCATTCCCATCATAGTAGACCATTTGATTGTCCAATTCAGAATAGATAATACCAGTCCATTTCAGCTTATTAACACCTAGGATATCGATCCTTATGTGTTTCATTTCATTTTTGACAACTTTCAATTTTCCGTGATTCATACTTCGTACATTCCATGTTTCAACTATTAATGAATGTTTGTAGGTGTTTCTGCCCATTTTGAGTCATGCCACATCAGCAAACGAAGGTCCTGAAAGCTTTACTCCATTCATATCATTAAGGTAGACTCTACTTTGAGGAGGCAGCTCTTCCCCAGACGTATTATTAGTGCCTTCCAACCTGAGATGCTCATCTTCCAGCACTATATAAGACAATGTCCCCCTGCTATTCACATGATTTTCACTGGCTAATTTTTTCAGAAGTAGACCACCAGGTCCTTCTTCCTAGTCTATCTTTTCTCCGTTTATCATGATGTTTTTTATTGGTCCAGTTGTGAGGATTTTTGCTTTCTGTTAAGTTGTTAAGTTGAGGTGTAATCCATACTGAAAGCTATATTTTTTGATCTTCATCAGTAAGTGCATCAAGTTCTCTTTCCTTGCAACAAGCAAGGTTGTGTTATCTGCGTATCACAGGCTGTTGATGAGTCTTTCTCCAACCCTGTTGTTTCATTGTTCTTCATATAGTCTAGCTTCTCAGATTATTTGCTCAGCATACAGATTGAATAAGTATCCAGAAAGGATACAATCCTGACACAAGCCTTTCCTGATTTTAAACCACACAGAGTCCTCTTGTTCTGTTCAAACAACTGCTTCTTGGTCTATGCCCTGCATAAGTACAATGAAGTGTTCTGGAATTCCCGTTCTTCACAATGCTATCCATAATTTGTTATGATCCACACGGTTGAATGCCATTGCGTAGTCAATAATACACAGGTGAACATCTTTTGGGTATTCTCTGCTTTCAGCCAAGATCCATCTGACATGACCAATTATATCTCTCATTCCATGTCCTGTTCTTAATCCAGCTTGAATTTCTGGCAGTCCCCTGTTGACGTAGTACTATAACCGTTTTTTAATTCCCTTTGGCAAAATTTTACTTGGGTGTGATATTAATGATATTGTTATATAATTTCCACCTTCTGTTGGATAACCTTCCTTTGGAATGGGCACAAATATGGATCTCTTTCAACCATTTTGCCAGGTAGCCGTCTTCCAAATTTCTTGGCATAGATGAGTGAGCACCTCTACCACGGCATCCCTTTGTTGAAACATTTCAGCTGGTATTCCATCAATTCCTGAAGGCTTGTTTTTCAATAATGTCTTCAGTGCAGTTTGGACTTCTTCCTTCAATACCATCAGTTCTTGATCATATGATCCTTCCTGTAACGATTGAATGTCGACCAATTCTTTTTGGTATAGTGACTGTGTATTCCTTCCATTTTTTTTTTTGATGCTTTCTACGTCGTTTAATATTTTCCCTGAAGAATCCTTCAATATTGCAACTCAAGGCTTAAATTATTTCTTCTGTCCTTTCAGCTTGAGAAATGCTGAGCGTGTTCTTCCTTTTTGGTTTTCTAACTCCAGGTCTTTGCACATTTCATTATAATACTTTACCTTGCCTTCTCAAGCTGCCCTTCGAAATCTTATGTTCAGCTCTTTTACTTCATTTCTTCCATTTGTTTTAGCTACTCTATGTTCAAGAGCAAGTTTCAGAGCCTCTTCTGACATCAATTTTGGTCTTTTCTTTCTTTCCTGTCTTTTTAATGACCTTTTGCTTTTTTTCATGTATGATGTCCTTGATGTCATTCCACAACTCATCTGGCCTTCAGTCATTAGTATTTAATGCATGAAATCTATTCTTGAGATGGTCTCTAAATTCAGGTGGGATATACTCTAGGTCATACTTTGGCTCTTGCGACTTGTTTTAATTTTGTTTAGCTTCAACCTGGAAACTCTGGTGGCATAGTGGTTAAGTGCTACAGCTGTTAACCAAGAGGTTGGCAGTTCGAATCCACCAGGTGCTCCTTGGATACTCTGTAGGGCAGTTCTACTCTGTCCTATACAGTTGCTATGAGTCGAAATCAACTCGACAGCAGTAGGTTTGGTTTGGGTTAGCTTCAACCTAACTTGCATATGAGCAATTGATGGTCTGTTCCACAGTCTGCCCCGATCTTGCTCTTACTAATAATATTGAGTTTCTCCATTGTCTCTTTCTACAGATGTAGTTGACTTGATTCCTGTGTATTCCATCTGGTGAGGTCCACATGTATAGTCACCATTTATGTTGTCAAAAAAAGGTATTTGCAATGAATAAGTCATTTGTCTTGCAAAATTCTATGGTGCGATCTCCAGTGGCATTTCTGTCACCAAGGCCATATTTTCCAACTTTCTCATTCCAATCACCAGTAAGTATCAATGCATCTTTATCACACGTTTGATCAATTTCAGACTGCTGATATTGGTAAAAATCTTCAATTTTCTCATCTTTGGCATAAGTGGTTAGAGCATAAATCTGAATAATGGTTGTATTAATTGGCCTTCCTTGTAGGTCTATGAATATTATCCTATCACTGACAGCATTATACTTCAGGATAGATCTTGAAATGTTCTTTTTGATGATGAATGCAATGCTATTCTCTTCAGTTTGCCATTTCCAGCATAGTAGACCATATGATTGTCTGAGTCAAAATGGCCCAATGATGACTAAAAAAAAAAAAAAAAAAAATCCAAAACAAACCTGTTGCCATCAAGACGATTCCACTCATAACAACCCTATAGGACAGAGTAGAACTGCCCCATAGAGTTTTCAAGGAATGCCTGGTGGATTCGAACTGCCGACCTTTTGGTTAGCAGCTGTAGTACTTAACCACTATGCCACCAGGGTTTCCAATGGTGACTAGCACTATTAAAAACAATAAAAATTCTACAAGGCCAGTATCTAGAGGAGAACAGATGAGAGAAATGGAGAAAGAAGAGAACAGGTGCCCAAGGCATTAGGTGAGTCCATAATCTGAGGAGATGGGTTTCTCTCACCTTCATTTTTTCCCAACATCTCTGTTCAGCAATGAAATGAGAACTAGAAGTGGAGAAGCAAGAACTGAAAGAAAGTTGTATAGGGACTCCGTGTTCCGAAATAGGACAGGAGGCTATCATCAGTCAGCCAGGACAGCCTTGAAGCCTGCTGGCAACCTGGGACACTAGACAGTAGTTTCAGACAACGGGTGAAGAAACTAACCTTACAGGCAGGTAGAAGCAACCTTACCAAGAGACTGAATTGGTGTTTCTCAAACTGAGACCTACGGACATAGCCTCCAAGATCTGCTAGTTCACCAAGAGCTTTTAACTTTGGGAATTCATTTCAATAATTATTTGGATAACCATCTTCTAACCAAAGTGCAACCACAAGATTCCAGCATCGGTGTATGGGTTTATGCTGGCCTAATAGCCATTGGGTACAACTGTAATGACCATAAGATATTAAGGAAAAAACAAGGTGGGCTTAAGATGTAAAAGATGCATTCATGCCAAGAGAAGGGCAAACAGCATTTGTGTATTACCAAAAAAAAAAAAAAAAACAAGGACTTTGCAGTAGTTCAAATAGAGCAAAGTGGTAGGAGAATTGAGTCATTGCAAGAGGTTAAACAACATGCCAGGTTCCAAGGAACCTGCACTGAAGCAGTTAGCACCACATTCCTGTTTTGATCAGGGATACCGTTTCCGCAAAACAACGTCATCCGTTGTTGTAAGTTAATGTTGATCATTTGAATTTCATTTGTCTTGTAATTTTTATCATATTTAATTTATACATTTGTTTTGGCTTTGTCACTGAAGAAGCAGTAGGTGCACATGTTTAGCTTTATCTGTGGACATATTTATGTACCATTAAAATAAAGTTAAAGTCAACATTGTAATACATGAGAATTTTTTTGTTGTTGTTAAATATGGCCATACATAAGATTATTTGGATTACCTCAGGGCAAGTAACTTGGGCCCTAGGCCTCACTTTTCTGGGTAAAATTTTGAGAACTAAAAAATATATCACTCTCTCACTGGCATCGTTATCTCAGCCAGACTATGCCAGAAGAATCCGTCTTGGAGGAAGTACTACCAGAATGTTTCTTACACACGAGGATGGTGAGAATTCATTTTGCTTACTTGGAACACATCATTAGGAGAGACCAATCACTGGAGAAGGACATCACGCTTGGTGAAGTAGAGGGTCAGGGAAAAAGAGTGTGACTCTCATTGAGATGGATTGACACAGTGGCTGCAGCAATGTGCTCAAACACCCACAATTGTAATGATGGTGCTATATCAGATAACATTTCCTTCTGTTATACATAAGGCTACTATGAGTTGGAGCTGACTCAATGGCAGCTAAAAACAACAAATACAACAGACCGGGAGAATTGGTAAGATAATGAATACACCTACCAATGATTCATAAACTTACCTTTGCATCGCAGTCACAGGGACAGCCTATTAAAATGAAGGTTTCTGGGCCCTGATCCAGGCATGCTGAGTCAGAATCACCAAGATTAACACCCTGGACTCTTTTTAACAAGCTCTCCAAACACCTCTGAATGCCCTGACTATTAGGTCTGTCAAGCCTAGCAGCTTAGAGTCCTAGAAGAGCCCAGGCTTAAAATTAACAGATCTGACATCAAAAATGCCTACCACTTATTTGTTGTGTGACTCTGAGCAAGACATTCAGCCTCTCTGGGTCTCAGTTTCTCACCTATGAGCTAGGCTTAGAAATACTTATCTTGTGCATGGTTTATTTTGTGGATTAGTGATAACATATATAAAGTATCTGACACAGTGCTTGGCACATAATAGGCTCTCGATAAATGGAGTTGTGGTTAGTATTCAAGAACCAGGGGAAAACCCACACAGTTGGTACTGGAAGAGAGGTAAAGGCTAGAATAGCCAACCCATTCAACCCTTTACTCCTGAGCAGCTCCCTCACAGAAGGCTCTATCCAAAATGCACATGTGTTTACCAGAGGTTAAAAAAAAAAAAAAAAAGAATGCAACGACTGATGGAGCTAAGGTGAAAGTTTGGATAAGAAATGGAAGATTTAAACAGATCTTGTATGAAGTAGCCTGCATCTCCCTATTTGCATGTATTATTGGCAAGAATATTATGTCTAACTGGGGAATGCTCCCTCTACCTGATATTGCAAAACAGAAGGTGTGTAAGTCTGCCTTTAGGCCAGCTCAGGTTGTTATAGGGTACCTGGTGAACAAAAAGAGACTACTGCTTTGACTAAAGACATTATAAAGGCTGGAGTGTTGGTGACATCAAATGTTCTGTATAAGAGTCCTGTATGGCCCATGAAAAAGGCAGATGACTCACAAAGGCTGACAGTAGACTATTGAGGCCTAAATAAAGCAGTGCCACCTGTGGCTTCAGCTGTTCCAGGCATGGTATCAATGGTGCAGAAAATACAGCAGGCTAAAGAAGACTGGTACTCAATGAATGATCTTGCAAATGCCTTTTTCTCTATCCCAATCTCAGAAAAGAGCCAGACTCAGTTTACTCTCACATAAAAAGGATCTCAATTTACTTTCACTACATTGCCACAGTGTTACTTGAACTCACCAGCTTACTGTCATAGTTTGGTTAGAAGAGGCTTGGACTTGGTGCAGATCTCAAGTGTAATGATATAGTACAATGATGATATTATGTTAATATCAAACCCCAAAGAACAGGCTAGGACTGATTTGAATACATTGGTGGCTCACATGACCAACAGAGTCTGGTTAATAAATCCAGCAAAAATCCAGGGCCCTGCCTAAATGGTGAAATTCTTGTGAATAACTTGGGCAGGAGCCGCCTGTGACATTCCTCAAGCAACAAAGAATAAATTCTTGTCTCTACCTACTTCCAAGATGAAGCAGGAGGCCCAATGTTTGGTTGGTTTATTTGGATTTTGGAGAATGCCTATTCCACATTTGAGAATATTGCTGGCCCCATCAGTAAAACCACTTGGAAGAAAATTGTATCTGAATAGGGGTCAGAGTAACAGCAGGCTAAGTCTTGAATTACAGAAAGAAGTCTCACTTTCTCTGCCTTTAGGCTCTTAAGATACACATTCAGACATGATTTTGGAGGTGTCAACCACACATGCTTATGCAGATTGGAGCTTATGGCAAAAACCTAAGAATGCCACCCCACAGCCACCACTGGGACTCTGGACTAGAAAGTTTCCAGATGCTGCAGTATAATACACACCATTGGAAAGGAAATTGTTGTTAGTTGTCATCAAGTCAGTTCTAACTCATAGTGACCCCATGCACAACAGAATAAAACACTACCTGGTCCTGTACTATCCTCACAATTGTTATGTTTGAGCCCATTGTTGCAGCAACCGTGTCAATCCATCTCATTGAGAGTCTCCCTCTTTATCGCTGACCCCCTACTCAACCAAGCATCATGTCTTTCTCCAGGGACTGGTCCCTCCTGATAACATGTCCAAAGAATGTGAAATGAAGTCTCACCATCCTTGCAATTGCCTCAAAAGGCAATTACTCTCCTGCTATTGGGCATTGATTGAGGCTGCCTCAATGACAGAAGAAGATAAAATCATCATAAGACCTGAAATACCCATAATGTCTTGGGTGATGTCAGAGAAACACTCTAATAAGGAAGATGGTGAGAAAATAGTACTGTAATATAAAGGAAATAGTTCATATAAGAACAAGCTACTATAGGAATGCAGGGAGACACCCACCGTATTCATGAGCAGGTACCTTCTTTTCCCATAGGTCCTACCCTGGAACCACCTGAGAAGCTGCCAGAGCCCATTGCTAATGAACAGTGCCCTACAAACAACTTTCTGCTGACCAAAAGAAGGCCGCTTGGTTAACAGATGGCAGTTCCAGGGTACATGGGCAACATATGATGTAGAAAGCTACTGCATTAAGACTAGCAGATGGAAAGACTCTGAAGAAAGTAAGAGCAGGTCAGCTCAATGGGCTGAACTTCATACTGTCTTCCTAGCAGTGACAGAAGAATTGCGCAATGATGAGAGCCCATACGTTTGGATTTTTACCAGTTTACGCACAGAACCAATGGCCTAGCTATATGGGCAATGGAAAATTGGACTATTAAGGGGACACCTGTGTGGGTCATGGACCTATGGAATATATTCTGGGAATTTAGAGGGTACATTACAGTAGGACATCTCAATGCCCATCAGAAAAATCCCCTTCCTGGATCAGAAGGCAATTGGAATCAGCAAGTGGACCTGTAGGTACGCTCACTTGAGGTGGCCAATTGGGTCCATGAAATGAGTGGACATGGGGGTGCTGCAGCAATGCAGAGATGGGCTGAATCTAGACACGTCCCCCTCGCACCCATTGAGGCACAAAGTGCCAAAAAGGACTGCTCTGTCAGCAAGAAAGACAGAGGTTGCATATGGATATGGTGCAAATTCCCCAGGCGGAAGGCCCTGCACATAGCTGGCAAGCTGATTATATTGAACCAACGATGCTGGCAGCATCAGGTGGCTTCAAATGGATCCTCACAGGAATAGATACTTACTCTGGACTGGGCTTTGCATATTTCATGACAGAAGCAAATGCCAAAAACACCATTAAGGGATTGGAACAAAAGATACTGTACCAATTTGGGCCACTGAGTTATATTTCATCAGACCAAGGAACACACTTTACAGCCCACAAGGTACAGCAATGGACCAAGAAACATCACATTAAATGGACATATCATGTTGCAAACCACCCTCAGAGTAATGGTTTGATAGAGAATTGCAATGGGCAATTGAAACATTTGTTATCTAAAATGGGGGTGGAGATAAAGGCATGAAGGGCTGCTAACATACCTTCGTGAGTGTGTGCTCACTCAGTGTGAGGAGGGCAAAGGGAGGATCACCATTGGACAGATTCCTATAATTCCCTGGGGAAGAGGAGTGGGGGAGGATGCTGGTGTCACTGTACAGTTCTTCCTCAAATCACCTAAAATTACCATATCTCAGGGTCAGGGATATAGCTGCGGGTCCCAGAAGCAAGGGTGGTCTGTAAGCAACAGGTCGTAACTGCTCCCCTTAACTTGTAAATCAGAATTCCCAAGGGCCTGATGGGATGTATTGTACATTTCCTTTTCCCCCTTCTGGCAAAATTGGGGCTGACAATGAATACTGCCATATTGCCTAGTGGGTTAGATAGCCCACTAGCGTTGTTCCTATGTAACCCAACCCAACATGAATGGGAGTGGACTAAGGGGGAAGCACTTGCTAAACTGGTCTTGCTACCAGCAATGTGGACTGGCACAGCAGCTGAAACTGATGTCCCTTCCCAAGGTGGAGAAGTCTGGGTGAAAATAAATGACAAATGGAAGGAAGGAGAAATAATAGCTGAAGGTAAAGGTATGAACAAATAAGTTATGCAGTGGGGAAAATGCAACATTATGCTGATACCTCAAGGAAGACTCAGAGCAAGGGTATAATCTTCTCTCAGTTAAATTTTATCGGGGTGAAGACAAGATAATTTTTGGAGAACCTGGCCCAGATCAGACGGACACCTGCAGCAGACCTTAATGGCTTGTACCTGAGCACCTCGCCCTGGGGACTCTTTGTCCTACCGAAGGGCTAATTATTAATGACTGTTTTGGACCAGTAAAATGATTGAGAGGGAGAAGTTAATCCTTCAAGTATTAAAGAACCAATGCTGAAGAAGTTTCCTGAATAAACTGAATGCTTCGAAGGTCAATGAAGCAGGGGCAGGAGTTTGGGGACCATGGTTTCAGGGGACATCTAAGTCAATTGGCAAAATAAAATCTATTAAGAAAACGTTCTGCAACCCACTTTGAAGAGTGGCATCTGGAGTCTTAAACGCTAGCAAGCGGCCATCTAAGATGCATCAGTGAGTCTCAGCCCAAGGGTCAAAGGAGAATGAAGAACACCAGGGACACAAGGTAATTACGAGCCCAAGAAACAGAAAGGGCTACATGAACCAAAGACTACATCATCCTGAGACCAGAAGAACTAGATGGTGCCCGGCCACAACCAGTGACTGCCCTGACAGGAAACACAACACAGAACCCCCGAGGGAGCAGGAGAACAATGGGATGCAGGCCCCAAATTCTCATTAGAATACCAGACTTAATGGTCTGACTGAGACTAGAAGGACCCCAGCTGTCATGGTCCCTAAACCTTCTGTTGGCCCAGGACAGGAACCATTCCCAAAGCCAACTCGTCAGACGTGGATTGGACTGGACAATAGGTTGGAGAGAGATGCTGATGAGGAGTGAGCTTCTTGGATCAGGTGGACACTTGAGACTATGTTGGCATCTCCTGCCTGGAGGGGAGATGAGAGGGTAGAGGGGGTTAGAAGCTGGCAAAATGGTCACAAAAAGAGAGACTGGAAGGAGGGAGTGGCTGTCTCATTGCAGGGAGAGTAATTGGGAGTATTTTTTTTTTAGTTTAGTAAGGTGTGTATAAGTTTATATGTGAGAAGCTGACTTGATTTGTAAACTTTCGCTTACAGCACAATAAAAATTATTAAAAAACAAACAAATAAATAAAAGAACCAATGCTAGAAGAGCCAGGGGGTGGCCCAGAGTGCTGTGAGTTACTTAATATGGTCCTTCTAGCCATGGTCTTTGTGACTTCCACACAATGATTGGGTGGGACCTTGCAAATAAGGTGTCTGGAACCTTACCAAGGTGTGGGGATTGATGTTTTGTGTTGACGTGGCTAGGCCATGATTCCCAGTACTATGTGGTTCCATTTTGCAATCTCAAATAATTATTTTAATTATCCTTCATTTTATGTCCTGTAAATCCTAGCCTCTATAGGTTAATGTGGCAAGATTAGAGCGTGGTGGATCTTGAGTCACAGTCTTGCAGGGGTGTGGCCTACATCCAGTGTATATATGTAGATGCTCTGGCAGGGCTCTCTCTCTCTCTCTGCATCTGGATCCTGCATCTTGCTTGTCATTTCTGACCTCCTATTCTTGGGACTTGAGCCAGTGGGTTTGTCAGCCCCTGTGGCCACGTGAGTCAGGAGAAGTGTGCAGCTGACCCACAGATTTGGGACTTGCCGCCCTCCACAGCCATATGAGCCATTTCCTTAATACAGTTCATGAGTTCTGTGAGACATTGCAGTGAATTATGGACCCCAAAGATGGGAGGGAGAGTACTGAAGGGAGGAGGAAGAATTCATGTTAGAGATGATGGAGCGGTACAGCAATGTGAAAAAGGTGGACATTTGGGACATCTTTAACCTCCACCTCGTAGGAACCAGCTTTGTGCTGATCCTTTTAAAAGAAATTATTCATTTAAGAGGACATCTTTAAATAGGGGTGTGGGTCTGGCTTGTCACTTTCACTCTGAAAAATGGGACCCAATCTTAAAAGCTATCGAGCAGCCATCTAAGTTGCATCAATTGGACCCAGCCCACCTGGAACAAGGGAGAATGAAGAACACCAAAGAGTCAGTGAAAATATTAGCCCAAGAGGCCAAGAGACAGAAAGGGCCACATAAACCGGAGATTCCATCAGCCTGAGACCAGAAGAACTAGATGGTGCCTGGCTACTACCAATGACCACCCTGACAGGGAAAACAACAGAGAGTCCCTGACGGAGCAGGAGAAAAGTGAGATACAGAACTCAAATTCTAGTAAAAAGACTTAATAGTCTGACTGAGAGACTAGAGGAACCCCAAAAGACATGGACCCTGGACTCTCTGTTAACCCAGAACTAAAACCATTCCTGAAGCCAACTCTTCAGGCAAAGATTAGACTGAACCATAAGACATAAAATGATACTCATGAAGAGTGTGCTTCTTAGTTCAAGCAGATACATGAGACTAAATGGGCAGTTCCTATCCGAAGGCAAGATGAGAAGGCAGAAAGAGTCAGAAGCTAGTTGAATAGACATGCAAAATCCGGGATGGAAAGGAGGAGTGTGCTGCCACATTACAGAGAGCAACTAGGGTCACATAGCAACGTGTGTATAAATTTTTGTATGAGAAACTAACTTGAGCTGTAAACTTTCACTTAAAGCACAATTAAAAAGGAAATAAGACTCAAGTTATTAAGAGCCAATCTCTTCTTTCCAGAATTTAGAATGGTGCTGTGGGAAGCCCCTCTCCTTCTTATCCTTCCTCCACCACCTATCCACACTCCCCAGAGTAGGCACCACTTGATCTATATCAGACAAGAGCCTTGCTCCTGACAGCAGCCTCTCACCTGGCCTGCAAATCCTGGCTGTGCAGTTTTGAGAAAATCACTTACCCTCTCTGAGTCTGAGTGCCTCATCTGCAGATACAGGGAAGAAAGGGACACCCATCCACTCACTCAGGAAATATTTAGTGCGCACTTGCTAGGGTTCAACCCTCGACTAGGTGCTAGACACAGCGGTGAACTCAGTGGTCACAGTCTTCATCCTCACAAATGACAAGCCAGTGGGAGGGTCAGATACCAGTCAAACAATCCATAAATCTCTAGTTGCAAAATGAAATGTCTACCTTAGAAAATTGTGGTCAGGCAATGGTATCCATCTGAGACCTTTACACAGGAGATGTGAAATTGCAGTACCCATCTGA
This sequence comes from Loxodonta africana, assembly GCF_030014295.1. Classification (NCBI taxonomy): domain Eukaryota; kingdom Metazoa; phylum Chordata; class Mammalia; order Proboscidea; family Elephantidae; genus Loxodonta; species Loxodonta africana. The sequence continues at coordinate 35,314,096 of NC_087363.1, forward strand.
TGCAATGGTTTGTCCAGCTAAGGTGAAACCTGTGAGAGCCAGAACTCAGCGGGACTGCCTTGTTTTGGGGGGTCTCCTTCGTTTTCCTCCTTTGACTCTCTATTAGTGGAAAATATTTTAATTTTCCTGCTCTGAGAGGTTTCCGCCTTATGCAGGTTCCGGCTTTCGCAGGTTTTACTGTATTTTTGTAGCAGCAGAACCCTTCATTCAAAGCAATTCTTACACAAGACCCAGACATGGAAAAGAGACTAAAGGGAAGCTGCTCAAAGTACCCCCAGGGCTTTCTCGCAGGAGCCTGGGGCTTTGAGGAACTCTGCTGGGATACACCTCCCCCATTATGAGAGAGAAGAGAGGAAGTGCCCTGGCCCCGTGCAGGCACTCAAGGGAGAGTCACTCTGTCCTGTCCTGTCCTGCATGTTGCCATCATCTCTGGCTCTCTTAGGGTCCCACTTAGGATGCACTCATGGGGGCAGGCTGGTGGGGAAAAGGACCAGACTCAGCCTCCAGGCCCCCGGGTATCTCAGCAGAGGGCCCGGCTGCTGAGAATTCCTCTCCCTCTGCCCAAGGGCACCGGGGGCTGTGGGGCCTGGGGTCACAGACAAGCGGAGAAATGTTGAGTCTGGGTGTGCTCATGCTGGAAGCCGGCTCGTTTCAACGGCCCGATTATCTGATGGAACGCTTCCTTCATCAGTGTTAATATCCATGTAGTGAAACAATGAAAGGGTTTCCTATCAGTTCCAAATAGGACGTGAAAAACTCTCAGTGCTAAGAGTAGAGGATGCTAGAATAGGGCAATGGGAAACGCCTGAGTCACCAGAGGGCCTCTTTGATTCCAACAGCCCAGTAGTCAAAAAGGAAAGAGAGAGAGAGAGAGTAGCCCATTAATGATCAGAGGGAAGGGACGGTAAGGCCAGGCCCTTCCAAGGGGAGAATCCAGCTGTGGGATGCCACCCTGAGAAGGAAAGCACACCCCAGCGCCATCCCCGGCAGCCTCAGCAGGAGCCATGCTCTCGGGCAATCCCAGGTTCCACAAATAAAAATTCTTTAAAAAAGGAATGTCTAGGAGTCCTGCTACGTCCTTTACAGCATGTGTCTCGTGGCACCTGCTCACGAGGATGAGGAGACTGTTTGCCCACCACCTGGCCCTGGGATTCTAGGCAGTGCCCTGGCCTTATCTGCATCTCAGCTTTTCTGCAGGAAGAGCAGACCACACATTGACAGTTCCCTGCAACGAATCCGGCACAAAGCCTCTCGGAGCAAGCCTCCAACTTCCTGGGACCTGGCTGGATGCAAGACATCTTTTCTCTTCTCTGAAAGTGCACTAGCCACTGTTTTCCCAAAAGACAAAACTCCCTAGGCAAGGAAGAGTCATTATCAACGTCAGGACTAGAGCTCATGCCCACATTCCAGACTCGAATTTTCTGTCAAAGGCAAACCTGCTGCCGCGGTCAGCAACCCCCCTAATCAGAAAGGGGCCCCACCTCCCATTAGTCCACTGGGACCTCACAGCTCTTCATTTCACTCTGAAGAGCCAGCCTCCAACCAGCGCTTAGGTCTGCCAGAGGCAACAGCCAGAGGCGTACTTACAGAACTAGCATCTTTGGCATCCGGACTTCTTGGAACTAACAAGTTTCCTAATTGTTCTTACTATCTGTCCATCCTGGCCTGTAACCATCTGAGACATTTACACACGAGATGTGAAAATGTAGACCCATCCAGTGCATGTCATCCCGTGTCTGGATCCTTGCAGGCAGCAGTCACGTCCATGTGCTGTATCTGCTCAGTGGTGAGACAACCAAAACCAGTCACTGCAGACTCAGTTCCGAATCACAGTGATCCCGTGCGTGTCAGACTAGAACTGTGCTACGTAGGATTTTCAGTTGCTGATTTTTTGGAAGTAGCCCACCAGGCCTTTCTTCCAAGGTGCTTCTGGGTGAACTCTAACAGCCAACCGTTCAGTTAGCAGCCAATTGCAGTAACCGTTTGAACCACCCAGGGACTCTTATAAAAAGCCTGTTGGTAATGTGCTAATAAGTGTGCAGGGCTCTGTGCATAGTAGGGGCTTTATGAATATGCATCAAAGGAAATTGGACCCAAGTAAGCTTGTGAATGTGTGTCATCGGGAATCTCCTTGCACAGGAAACACACGGCTCAGGGGAAGATGGAGGCTCCTGGGAGAAAGGGCCCCTGATCGGCTCCAAGCAGAGAACAATGAGGAGCAGCTCAGCACAGTGCAGGTGTGTGCGTGTTGGAAACTTCTTCCTGCCGCCTCTGAGGTCAGGGGCCAGGGCCCAGCAGGCCGGCTGCGTTTATTGTCCATTGTCCCAGGCCGGGACAGGAAGCACTTTCTGTTCCCAATTGCTTGGGTGGATTAATTTACAGGCGGTGGGGGTGGGGGGTGAAGCTCAGAGTGGCCCGCCAGCACCTGTTTTCCCCTCTGAGGGGCCAGCTTCCTGGCCTGGAGGGCTTCTCAGGAGGGGTCTCCCGCAGAAGAGCCCTCTGGGTGCCGCTCTGGGGTGCTCCCCCTTGGGCACTGGACTCTGGCTTGTCTTGCAGTGAGGACCCGGGGCCCACACGCCTGCTTAGCTCAGTCAGTTCTACACTACCCTGTGGGCTGCATGCCACATCGGTCCAGTGGTGAATAAACAGGGATGACAAAACATTGGTAATGGCATCTGCCCTCTCCCTGTGCCAGGTTCAGTGCTAGGTGAGGTATACACGTTCTTTTTATTTTCATTTAATGGGTGTCATGAGTTCTATTTTACAGATGAAGAAACTGAGGTTCCAAGAAGTCAACTACACAGGTAGTAAATATAAGTGGTGGGGTTCAAACTCAGGCTTGTTCCAGATTCCAGAGGTCTCAAAATCAAATGCCTACAGGGTCCGGGAAAAGGCATGTATATGAGTGATGTTAACTAGATATACAACAGGGAGCAGTGGGCATTGAGAACTGGGGGCCACACAGGAACTGCTTGACTACAGCCTATTGTTGATCGAAGTAGTGTGGGCCCTGTACCCGGTGGCTAGATTTTTCTGTGGACTATCCACACTTTTCCATATTAGTCACTCATATGAGCAATGTCTAAACACCGGGTAGGTAGGTGCCGGCAGGCCCCCACTTTCCAAAAGGCCATCAGGACACTTTGTCCCACCCCAGTAATTCATTCCTTCTGTTCATGTCCCCCTTTTCAACTGCCACTAAGTCCCTATTGGACAGATGAGAAGACTGAGGCTCGACAGGCAAACTAACTTGCCCCTGGGCACCAGCTAGTCGATTTGCTCATTCCATCCCTGCCTCCCTTCATCAGACTTTTACCACCATCAATCCAGAAAGCAGAGGAAGAAATTCAGAGCCTGTTAGAAGATGTTGAAGCTCACCCTGTTTTTCCAAGCCCCCTATATTTTCCCCAGGATGACACTGAGACAGTGAGACTGCAGTGTCACCTGGGCCCCTGGACTGACCACTAGATAGCACTGCTGGGGTCAGCCAACCAGTGTCTGCTGAGTCCAGGGGGCTATGTGGCCCTCACGCAGATAACAGGGCCCAGGAGAAGAGAAGAGCCAACTTATGGAGACCCCATGCATGTCAGGGTAGAACTGTGCTCCACTGGGTTTTCAATGGCTGATTTTTCAGAAGGAGATCACCAGGCCTTTCTTCCAAGGCATCTATGAGTAGACTCGAACCTCCAACCTTTCTGTTAGCAGCCAGGAACATTAGCCTTTTGCCCCACCCTGAGACTCTACTGGCTTAGGCAAACTTTCTCTATTTTGCTTTGTATATGGTGCTACCACATTTTCCCAAAATGAGTGTGGCTCCCTGACTTTGGTGGTCCCAGATGGTTCCAGGCTCCCTCTGTGCCCAGACCCCTGCCAGCCTACCCCTGCCTGGCAGCCTGTCATTTTGCAGTCTGTGGCCGGCTCAGCTCAGCTGCCTCCCCTACCGGAGACAAGGCAGACACATCATCGGCCTGGCCCTGGATCCAGGCTCGTCTGCCATCCGCCTGAGTGACAGGGCTGCCCTTTGTGGAGGGGGAGATTAGAGGCTGGCTGGAGGCTTCGCGGCCCTAGCCTGGATGACAGGAGATGTCAGCCCAGCACACCACACGGCCCAGGAGCCGAGGAGAACCGTGACAGGTCTGGAGGGGGTCCAAAGGAGGGGTACACTCCTCACACACAAAGGCTGGTCCTGTCTTCACACCTGCAGGGGGAGGTGGGGGACTGCGGGGGGATGAATAATTTGCTCTGAAAGAAGCATGTCACAGGGAGATAGCTCAGCCAGACACTTCAAATAAAGGAAAGCAGCCACGGTGACAGGGGACATTCTTTGCCACCACTGCACTGCTGGGGCCTAAATGCTGAGATGTTAGGAAAGAAAGGCACCCTGAACCCTTCACAGTTATTTTTATTTAAAAAAAAAAAAAAAAAAAGAATTGAGAGAGAGAGAAAAAATACCACCATAGAAGCAGGAATGAGCCTCGGAGCCCTGAGAAAGGCCAAATAATGAGTTCTGGCTCCTTAAATTTGCCTTTGTTGGAAAGAACAACACTGCCTGGGCACTGGGGTACCTGAAGGGACAGGTCTGCCCATTCTTCCTGCCTCTGTGCCTTTGGCCACCTGACCCCCACACACAGCACCCTCCCTGACACCTACCCACTGATGATATCCTACCCCAACCTCCAAAAGTACTCAGCCACCTTCTCCTTCATGTGAGCATTAACCCATCCGACAACCCTAGTTCTCTCTCCTGCTCCCAGTGCTTTCTCACTTAGGTGTGTGCCCCGATCTTTTTACACATTTGTCTCATCCACCCAGCCAAGCCCTCTGGAGCAAGGGTTATGTGATTCTGTTCCATGTCCCCAGCAGCACACAGTGTCCTACACACAGAGGCCACTCGCTGAAAGTCAGTTGCTGAGAACAATTGCAGTGGCTTCTCATTTCTTGGGAAAACAAGACAATGAGGCTACAAATAACGGTATTCTAGTGAAAAACTGGAATCCTTGGGTGGTGCAAATGGTTAAGCGCTTGACTACTAACAGAAAGATTGACAGTTGAAATCCACCCAAAGATGCATAGGAAGATAGGCCTGGCCATCTGCTTTCAAAAGATCACAGCCATTGAAACCCTATGGAACAGTTCTACTCTGCACACGTGGGGTTACTGTGAGTCGGAATTGACTCAACGGCAACTGGTTTACTTGTTAGTGAAAAACTGGCCCCCTCAATGTCCATTCACAGAGGAATAACTAAATAAATTATGATAGATCCAGACATTGGAATTCTCTGGAGCCACTCCAAAGAATGCAGTAGATCTACATATGTTCACCTAGGTAGAAGTCACTAAATTAAGTGGAAAACTTTGCAGAATGGTATATATAGTACAGGAAAAGGTCTGGAAGGATTCTCTCCAAACCATTAACTGTGGCTACCTTTGCAGAGTTGCAATTCAGGGCAAGAAACAGAACTGAGGGACTTCCACTTTTTATTATGTATCCTTTTGTATTATTTTAATTTTTACATTGACCATGTATTCCTTTTGTAATTAAAAAAATATTCTTAATCCATATGGTTTAGCATGAGCTGACCACTTTCCCAACCTGGTCTCCAGGCATGTCTTTACCCAAGAGAGAAAGAAGAGGGTAGAAAGATGAAGATGGCTGCCACAGCTCCAGAGCTCAGGGAAGGAAGATGAGGAAGTGTCTGGCCTCATCAGTCCCAATTTACAAGGACAACAAAGGCTTTGCCTGAAATCCTCCAAGCAGATATCTGTTTATGTCTCATTGGCCAGAAGGGGGTCACATGACCACTCTAGCCACAAGGGAGGCTAGGAAAGTTGGGACAAGATTGCCATGACAGACTTAGACTAGCGATGGCCTCCTCTAACCCAAAGGGCATTGTCCATTTACTTTTCCTTTTGCTTCAAGTCTACCACAACTCTTTTCTCTTCTCTTGAAACAAAGGAAGTATCTCCAAAGGCAAAGGTTCACAGTTAAACCCTGTCCCTGCTCACACAAACATTCTCCAGCTATACCCATGAACAGGTTTCTGTTGGCATTATTCGGCAATATTTAATTTCCTCGAACACTTCAAAATTCTGCATTTCAATCTTGCCCCACAAGGAGAGAACTTGCCTGAGAATGTAGTCACACAGAACATATCCAGAAGCCAAGAGATGAGGAAACCAAGTCCTGTTGACCCAATGAGCCCTGAGTCAGCAATGCCTAGAACTGCCCCTGGTGTTTTAAATTCATGAGCCAATACATTCTCTCTCACTCTCCTCTCCCTCCTCTTTTTATGACAGTTTGGGTTGAGTTTGTGTCTCTTAAAGCCAAAAAGAATCCTAATATAGAAATGATCTTTGAGTTGTTATCACATGCCCTGAAATGTGGCAATTTCACCCTGGTGAGCATGTATATGTGATGAGTTCTGTATCTATCTACACGAAACCTAGATGTCCACTGAAGTCACCTCCGGCCTTGAGAGCTCAATAAGATTGGGTCAAGTTGCTGATCCTTCATCCTGTGGGCTATCCAAAGCCCTTTCCAGGGTCTCTCTGAATTCTCCAGGGCTCATATTCTCCTGATCATACTTGACTTCACGATGACAATTCTCACTCATCCCTCCATGTCCTTTGTCTTCCCTCACCTCTGAAGGTGGAACCATGACACTTTCCTTATCTACTCCTACACACCCAAGACCACTCACACAAGACATTTGCAAACATGGTCGATTTTACTAAAACCAATTTAAATAACAGCAATGTAAATTCAATTAGAGAGTGTGATGGTTAAGGTTATGTGTCAGATGGCCTGCCATGATTCTCAGTGGTTTGGCAGATACTGTGTAACCATCTTCCATTTTGTGATCTTATATGAGCAGCCAATCAGTTGAGAGGGGAGTTTCCTTGGGTGTGTGGTCTGCATCCATTATTTATGGATGTTCTGGCAAACCTCTTGTTCATGCATCTGACTTGTTATCTCTCACCCCTGGTTCTTGAGTCATAGCCGGCACCCTGCCACCTGACCCACTGATTTTGGGATTCAGCAGCTCTCGCAGCCTTGTGAGACAGCAGCCTGATGTCTGCTGATTTGGGGTTCTTCAGTCCCTGTAACCACGTGAGTCAGGAGAAGCATCCAGCCTGACTTAGCACTTGCCAGCCTCCACAACTGCGTGAACCATTTCCATGAGATAAATTTTTCTCTACGTATTTACATATATACACTTCACAAATTTTGCTTCTTTAGAGAACTCAGCCTAAGACATTTGGTACCAAGAGTGGTTCTAGAGGGACAAAGTTGTGAGGATGAGTTTTCTGAATTGGTTCTTAAGCCTGGCTAGTCTTAAAAGTGCCAATGATTCTATTTTCAGTAGTAAAGAAACCGCTGCTAATCCATGGCATGACGTGGCAATAGAAACACACAAAATATCACCACCATTGGATCAAATATTTATGAAATACAAGGCCCTGGGTGATTGCATATTTTATACTTTTCTACAATTTTGTCAGAATGAGAAATATAAGGAAGCTAGCTGGTTGGTCCTACTCTTACTAGACAAAGTGGTGAAAAAAACAGACGAGCTCAAGGCTTCAGCTCAAGACCTGAAATTTGCCATTTCTGCTTTGAACGAAAGCCTTATTTCTTGTGGTAACAGAGCTGATGTTGCTTAAAACCAAATTCAGAGTTTATTGTAAAAGTGGCTGAATTACAATGCCAGTTGAATTCCCAACCTTCAATGGTGTCTGAAGTTAAGGTGAGGGCATTGATTGGAAAGAAAGGGGATCTTGAAACTTGGAATGGGGACATTTAGGCGGATAATCAGGAAGCTGAGAACACTGACCCCTAAATTCTGTTGAATCACTCCTGCCAATAGAAACAGACTTCTTACTGCCATCTGAAGAGATTATTCCATCATCGTCTGCTAAGCCACCCTCCCCAGTACAACTATTATCCCTTCCACTCTCACCTGATGAGATTAGCCCAGCTGTGCCTGAAGAGTCTTTGAGATATCACCTGAGGCAGTGCCTGATTGCCTGGGGCATCACCTGAGGCAAGATGCCTTACAAGACTTTGCTGAATGTCCCCAGGACCCACCCCCACCACTCATTTTTGCTTCCAGACCTATAACTAGACTTAAGTCCTAGCACATCACAAGAGATGAAGGATAAAGTGTGTCCCACTCCAAAAGAACTGCTTCATTTTTCTAATATATACAAACAGAAACCTGGGGAATACATGTGGGAATGGCAATTAAGGGTGTGGGATAATGGTGCAAGGAATATAAAGTTGGATAAGTACGAGTTTTTGATATGGGCCCACTAAGCACAGATTCTTCCTTCAGTGTTTCACATTGAAAGGTTAGGAATGAATCTAGTAATTTATTTGGTTGGTTCACTGAAGCATGGATTAAGTGATGGTCTACACTAAATCAAGCTGAAATGCCAGATTTACCTTGGTATACTGTAGAAGAAGGTATCAAAAGGCTTAGGGAAATTGGCATGTTAGAGTGGATTTATCAGGTTGGACCCACAGACCCACAAGTGGAGTGCCCAGAGGACACACCTTTCACTATGGTGGTGAGGAACAAATTTGTGACGGGAGCCCCAGCATCCTTGAAGACTACTGTGAGTGGTATTTTATGTATGTCAGATCTGACATGGGAACTACCCTAACTGAATTAAGACACCTAACTACAGTGGAAATGATTGGATCCCATGGTGGTAGAGGCCAAGTTGTAGCACTCAATCGACAAAGACCAAGTGGGCATGGTTACTGTAATAGACACCAGAGTCAAAGCAGTAATCAATATAGTCTGACTCGTATGGACTCATGGCATTTGCTGCTTAGTCATGGTGTCCCAAGGAGTGAAATAGATGAGAAAATTACTAAATATTTACTTGATCTGTACAAGCAAAAGAATTCTAGGTCAAGTGAATGGCAGCCTAACTTGAATTACCAGAATAGAGAGTTACAGCCACACAATCAATTCCCAGACTTGAGCTGGCTTTCAGACCTCACAACCCCCTGAATGAAAGGGAGTCTGAGTTCCCCTGAGGAAGGACTCCACCACACTGCTAAAATTTTATACCGTTAATCTTCAACCTCAGTGAAATTTCTAGGGGTCCAGTGGTATGGGGCATGTGGAGATATTCCTTCTAAAGTAAAGGATATTTTTTACATCGGGACCCTCCTACAACGAAAAAGGAGACACATTGCCTGGTGGGCCTCTCTCAATTTTGGAGGCAACATATCCCTCATTTGGGTGTGATACTCTAGCATTTTTATCAAGTGATTCAAGAAGCTGCTAGATTTGAGTGAGACCAAAAACAAGAGAAGGCTCTGCAACAGGTTTAGGCTGCCACGCAAGCCGCTCTGCTATTTGGGCCATATGATCCAGCTGATCTAATGGTTCTTGATATGACAGTGACAGATATAGATACTCTTAGGAGTCTTTGTCAGGCCCCTATTGATGAATCACAACACAGACCCTTAGGATTTTGGAGCAAAGCTCTGCCGTCCTCTGCACATAACTGCTCTCCTTTTCAGAAACAGCTTTTAGCTTGTTACCAGGCCTTAAAAAAAAGTACAGACTAAATGCTTCTCCATGAGCTACCAAGTCACCATGTGGCCTGAGCTGCCCATCATGAATTGGCTGCTGTCTCACCCACAGAGTCATAAAGCCAGATGTGCACAGCCACACTCCATCATTAAATGGAAGCAGTATATACTAGATTGGGCTCAAGCAGGACCTGAAGGCACAAGGAAGTTACATGAGGAAGTGGCCCAAATGCCCATGGTCCCCACTCCTGTCACATTACCTTCCTTCTCCCAGTCTGCACATATGGCCTCATGGGGAGTTCCTTATGATCTGTTGACTGAGGAAGAGAAAACTCATGCATGGTTTAGAGATGGTTCTGTGCAATATGCAGGCACCACTTGAAAGTGGACAGCAGCAGCACTGTAGCCCTCTTCTGGGACCTCCCTGAAGGACAGTGGTGAAGGGAAATCCCCTTAGTGGACAGAACTCTAGAGCAGTGCACCTGGTTGTTCATTTTGCTCGAAATGAGAGATGGCCAGATATGCAGTTGTATACTGAATCATGAGCTGTGGCCAATGGTTTGGCTGGATGGTCAGGAACTTGGAAAGAACATGATTGGAAAATTAGTGACAAGGAGGTATGGGGAAGAGGCATGTGGATAGACCTCTCTGGGCCAAAGAAGTGAAGGTATTTGTGACTCATGTGAATGCTCACCAAAGAGTGACCTCGGCAGAGAAGGATTTTAACAATTCAGTGGACAGAATGACGCATTCAGTGGATACCAATCAGCCTCTTTCCCCAGACACTCTTGTCATTGCCCAATGGATTCAGGAACAAAGTGGCCATGGGTGCAGGGATGAATGTTATACACGGGCCCAGCAACATGGACTTCCACTCACCAAGATCAGCTTGGCTACAGCCGCTGCTGAGTGCCCAGTTCGCCAGCAGCAGAGACCAACACTGAGTCCTCCATATGGCACCATTCCTAGGCGCCATCAGCCAGCAACCTGGTGGCAGATTGATTACTTTGGACCACTTCCATCATGGAAAGAGCAGCTCTTTGTTCTTACTGGGATAGACACGCTGGATACACATTTGCCTTCCCTGTATGCAATACTTCTGCCAAAACTACCATCCATGGACTCACAAAATGCCTTATCCACTGTCGTGTTATCTCACACTACATTGCCTAGGATCAAAGAACTCCCTTCACAGTAAATGAAGTGTGGCAATGGGCCCATGCTCATGGAATTCACTGGTCTTATCATTTTCCCCATCAGCCTGAAGCAGCTGGAATGGCCTCCTAAAGACACAATTACGGTGCCAGCTAGGTTCAATACCATGCAGGGTTGGGACCGTGTTCTCCAGGAGGCTATATATGCTCTAAACCAGCATCCAATATATGGTGCTGTTTCTCCCATAGCCAGGATTCATGGGTCCAAGAATCAAGGGGTGGAAATGGAAGTGGCACCACTCACATTACCCCTGATGACCCACTCACAAAATTTTTGCTTCCTGTCCCCATGACCCTATGCTTTGTGGGTCTAGAGGTCTTAGTTCTGAAGGAAGGAATGTTCCCACCAGGAGACACAACACTGATTCCACTGAACTGGAAGTTAAGAATGCCACCTGGCCACTTTGGGCTCCTCATGCCTCTGGATCAACAGACGAAGAAGGGAGTTGCCATATTGGCTGATGTGACTGATCCTGATTACCAAGGGGAAATCAGATTGTTATTACATAATGGAGGCAAAGAAGAGTGTGTCTGGAATACAGGAGATCCTTTAGGACATATATGGTACTATCATGCCCTGTGATTAAAGTCAATGGAAAACTACAGCAACCCAATTCTGATGTGACTACTAATGGTCCAAATTCTCCAGGAATGAAGGTTTGGGTCACACCACCAGACAAAGAACCACAACCAGCTGAGGTGCTTGCTGAGGGCAAAGGGAATACAGAATGGATGGTAGAAGAAGGTAGTTATAAATACCAGCTACGACCAAGTGACTAGTTGCAGGAATGAGGACTGTAATTGTTACGAGTATTTCTTTCTTGTTTTGTTATACATGTATGTATATTTTTGATTTATTCCCTCCCTTATTCCGTTACTTATTATATAAGATATAAGGAGGACTAGTGCATTTTCAGCTGTATATGTGTGCGTTGTATTATGTCAGACACAGTATGACTTTATAATTGTCTTTATTTAGAGATTACGTATGGTTTAGGGGCTTTAAACCATACATGTATGGCGCAGTGGTTAAAAGCTCAGGCTGCCAACCAAAATATCAGCAGTTCAAATCTACCAGCCGCTCCTTGGAAACCCTATGAGGCAGTTCTACTCTGTCCTATAGGGCCGCTATGAGTTGGAATTGACTTGACCGCAACAGGCTTTTTTTTTTTTTTTTTTGTATGGTTTAAGGAGGTACGTACAGGTGCCAAGTTGACAAGTGGTGGACCGTGATGGTTAAGTTATGCGTCAACTGGGCCAGGCCATGATTCTCAGTGGTTTGTCAGATATTATGTAATCATCCTCCATTTTGTGATCTGATGTAAGCAGCCAAACAGTTGAAAGGGGAATTTCCTTGAGGGTGTGGCCTGCATCCATTATATATGAATGTTCTGGCAAAGCTCGCTCTCTTGATCCTGCATCTGACTTGTCATTCTCTCACCTCCAGTTCTTGGGACATGAGCCAGCAGCCTGCCATCTGACCTGCTGATTTTGGGTTTGTTAGCCCCTACAACTATGCCAGTCAGGAGAAGCCTCTAGCCTGATGCCTGACTCATGGATATGGGACTCGCCAGCCTCCACAACTGCATGAGTCATTTCCCTGAAACAAATCTCTCTATAAGTATATATGGGGAGCCCTGGTGGGGCAGTGGTTAAGAGTTACGGCTGCTAACCAAGAGGTGGGCAGTTCAAATCCATTGGCAACTCCTCGGAAACCCTATGGGGCAGTTCTGCTCTGTCCTATAGGGTCACTATGAGTTGGAATGGACTCAATGGCAATGTTTTTTTTTTTTTTTTCCGATGTGTGTATATAAATGTGCTACACTGGTTTTGCTCCTCCAGAAAACCCAGCCTAAGACAGATAGTGAACCAGTTGGCATCAGGTCAATTCCAACTCATTAAGTCAATTCTGACCACATGTGTGTCAGAGTAAAACTGTGCTCCATAGGGTTTTCAGTGGCTGGTTTTTTGGATGTAGATTGCCAGGACTTTCTTCCAAGGTGCCTCTGGGTGGACTCAGGCCTCCACCCTTTCAGGTAACAGCTGAGCACATTAACCATTAGCACCACCCAGTGACTCCAATCCATTAGTAATATAAGGGTCATTAAGAGTAACTAAGAGTCCAGAGATTACCTCTCACCAAGAATTTCTTGTTGGCTCCCTTTTTTTATGGGCCTCGACTCCTTGCCATGTTATCTGGCCCTAGCCCCCCTCTTCCTTCTCATTCCCTCTCCTCTCTTCGTAGTTCTCTGCCCTCCCAAATTACTGCTTATTTCTTATCACAACAGTTTAGCTCTCTGCTTATTTTCTTATCCACTCCCAACGCTCTTCAGCAAGGTATTTCCCTAAACAAAGAGGGTCCCCTCCCTAAGAAGAACCCTAGCCCTGGCTATCTATATTAATATCTATCTCCCAGCACTTGTATTTCTCTCTTAAGCACCCAGAGTCCACTAGATGTTCGGGGGTTGAGCATAAATAGCATGGTTTATGAAACAGGAAATCAAACCAATATGATTTTGCAGGAGAAATACTAGCCAATAGATGTCTAATCTGAAAGAACAGATATATTTACATACATAGCAGATCTCTGGGCAAAACATCATAAATTTTTGTTGATCAGATCTTAAGAATTTTCTGGTGGAAACAAAAAGACATTCTCTTTGACATTCTCCCACAATGTCAGCCTAGCAGCACAAAAGTGATGGTGGCATAGTTCACATACAGGAACCTTGTCGATCTGCCCATGGTGAGATAGCTAAGGCACTCAAAGCAATTTACAAATATCATCCCTCCAGTGATGATGTTGTGAATGATGGTGATGAGAATTAAGACTCCAGTCCTTGAATCAAGAAGGTAGGGTGTCAAATCATTTTAATGAAAGTCGGCAGAGCTTCCCTCCTTGCTGGCCTGCCTGCCACACTGACGTATGATTTATGCTCACAAGCAGCAGGTCTGAGGCTGGGCAAGTGGTCTCCAGAGCTTCAAGGGGCGCTCAGTAACCCAGACACCTTCTCCAGTTCTTTCCATCCTCCGTATCCAACCCCCATAGGTCAGACACAACAACAAAAGTCTGAGGACTTTCTGCTCCTCTCCTGCTGACTTGTCCATCCTTTTCTGTCTCCAAAATGCAGGTTGCCGAGGCCCCTACACACCTGTGGGTTCTTTTATCTGGGCACCTGGACTGCCAGCTGAGATGCTGGCACCAAAATCACTCCTAAGGCAAAATATCCTTCCAAAGGCTCCTGGAGAGGGGTATTTTTTTGGAATAACATTATTCAACTTCTCCACTGTTGTGAATTGAATTGTGTCCCCCCCAAATGGGTATCAACTCAGCTAGGCCTTGATTCCCACTATTGAGTGATTGTCCACCATCTTGTGATCTCATATGATTACCTTATGTGCTGTAAATCCTAACCTCTAGGATGTTAATGAGGCTGAATTAGAGGCAGTCACGTTAATGAGGCAGGGCTCTAACTACATGATTAGGTTGTATCTTGAGTCAATTTCTTTTGAGATATAAAGCAGAGAAAGAACAAGCAGAAGTGAAAAGGGACCTCCTACAACGAAGAAATAAGAGATGAGAGCAGAGCACGTCCTTTGGACCCGGGGTCCCTGTGCTGGGAAGCTCCTAAACCAGGGGAAGATTGATTACCAGGACCTTTCCCCAGAGCCAACAATGAGAGAAAGCCTTCCCCTGGAGCTGGCGCCTTGAATTTGGACTTCTCGTCTCCTAAACTGTGAGAGAATAAATTTCTGTTTGTTAAAGCCATCCACTTGTGGTATTCCTGTTATAGAAGCACTAGATCACTAAGACTCCCACCATCGTTCATGCTCCCTTGGTCTTGGACCACTTTTTCCAGTGATACCCCTATCACTTTATTATTAGTCAGAGACCACAGGAAATTTGCCTCATTTTTTTAATGTACTGCAGGGACCTCCCTGCATGCTGTGAGGAGCAGTCACCGGGGAGGTTTTGAAGTGATTCTGATTTAATTTGTCTGGGGTGGGTATTTTTTGGAAACTCTCCTGATATGCAGGCAGGTTGGAAAAGCCCAGTGGAAAACGCCGGGTGTGATCAGGACATAATTTACTGGTGTAATTCCTTTGGTTTGCTAAATGTAGTGAGCAGTTGTCAGCTGCTGTTGAATCGGCCCCCAGCTCATGGTGATCCCATGTACAACGGAACGAAACACTGCCCAGTCCTGCGCCATTCCTATGAACGGGTGTAGATTGAACAGTTACGATTCATGGGATTTTCACTGTCTGATTTTCAGAAGTAGATTGCTAGGCTTTTTCCTAGCCTCTTAGTCTGGAAGCTCCACTGAGACCTGTTCAGCATGGTAGCAACACACAAGCCTCCACTGACAGATAGGCGGTGGCAGCACTTGAGGTGCATTGGCCTTGATCTGGGTCTCTCCCATGGAAGACGAGAGCTCTAGCACTGATCTACCAATGCCTCATGTAGTGAGCAGAAAACACTCGCAGATGAAGACTGCCTGGACCGTCCTGTACTTCACAGAAGACAGAAAGTTTTCCCATTGATCCTAAGTAAATATCCATGGGTGTGTTCCAATAAGTGGATTGTTACTCAAACTGTGGTCCCTGGACAGGCAGCACTAGGAACACGAGGAGCTAGTTAGCCAGACACGGTCTCAGGCCCTACTGAGTTGGAATCTGCATCTAACAAGATCCCAGGTAATTCAGACACATGGACTCTGTGAAGTTCCACCTTGAACTTGAAAAAACTGGAAGTACTCCATACTCCACAGGGTCAAACGTCCAGACGGCCAGGGAGGAAACATAAAGGAGGAGGGGTGCAGTATATGGTAGGAGCATGAGGGACAGTGGCAGATGAAAGGCACCTGCTATTCTTGCGAAGTCCCCATGCTGCCAGATAGTCGGGTTTTTCAAGAGAGTTTGAATTCGGATTTTCTTTCAGTGAAATTGCCTGAGTTTTACATGCTGACCACATCTACCCCCAATTCTACCCTCCTTGTCTATATTTTCCTTGGAAACTCTATGGGGCAGTTCTACTCTGTCCTATAGGGTCGCTATGAGTTGGAATCGACTCGTTGGCACTGGATTGGGTTGTCTATATTTCATAGCGTGTATCCCCAATATTTTATACAATTTACCTATGTGCTACACTTATTGTTTACTATCTGCTCCCCTTCTAGAAGGTAGAGGTGGTGGTTGCTTTGGTTCACTGTGGTATCCCAAGCACTTGGAATCCTCCCTGACACACAGCAGATGCTCAATAAATTGGTGTAGAAAGAATTAACTGTGTGGCCAGAGGAGCACACTTGGACCAAGGGAGTAGCCAGTCACCCTCTCTGTGTGGTGTGAAGGAAGCTGGGGGGACACATTCAGGCACAGCAAGTCAGCCCTGGGCTGGGAGGGTGTGAAATCAAGACCCTTTCCACAGGAAGCCCTACAAAGCCATCCTTCCTCCTCAGCATCATCCCTTCCTCCTGCAAGCCCTACCTGTCCTCCACCCCACTCTAAGGCTCCAGCCCCAGAGAAAGCCCTGTGAGGGGGCCTGGGGGGAGGTGCTATATGCGCCCTCTAGGAGCACTCCTGTGGAGAGCCTGTGGGACTAGGCCTGTGAGATGTCCAGTGACATCACTAGTGTTGATGTTACCCAGTGCGGTAACTCATGGTGTCATCCCCCCGTGCTAATTACCACAATATCGAAGCTAAAACACCAGAAAATTTGACAAAATCAGCAACTATAAAAACACTGGCAGCAACAAAAGCAACAGGACGTGCTTGTAATGCAGTGCAGATGAAACCACATGATTCAAAGTGTGGTTGTAATTGGGTAATAATGACAGCTCTGACTGGAGAGCATTCACCCAACCAACGGAGAGGATTAGGAGGTTCAAAAAGTACATTAGCATAGAGTATTGATGTGTATAAGCTAGGCTTACAAAAAATTTTTTTTGCTGTTATAACTACCAAACCAAAAACCAAACCCAGTGCCGTCGAGTCGACTCTGACTCATAGCGACCCTATAGGACAGAGTAGAACTGCCCCATAGAGTTTCCAAGGAGCGCCTGGTGGATTCGAACTGCCAACCTTTTGGCTGGCAGCCATAGCACTTAACCACTACACTACTACAGGGATATTTTTATTAAACATAATAAATTTCTGCTGAAACACTGCACAAAAACTTTATAGACAGTCATTTGGGTGTCACCCCGCCTGACAGTGTCACCTGATACAGTCTGCACCCCCCCAATACCACTCTAGTGACATCACTAAAGATGACCCAGAAGAGGTCAGGAAGCCGTTTTATCTGAGCCTTGCTTTCACAAAGGACCTTGAGTTTAGACTTTTTATATTATCTCCAAATAAGACTGTGTAAACATTTGAAATATTGCACAATTCATCATAATGCTGCTTATCTTGATTGTTATATTGATTGTTAATATTCTAGAAGGCTCTCTCACTCCCAGAGCGGGGGCCTTGGGACAGAAACCACAGTGTGAAGACCTTAGAGGACCCTCTCTGCTTGGGGGTCTCTTTCCCCTGCTGCGTGGGGGATCCTGTGCCCCTGAGGCCATGTCCACAGCTCCTCAGAGAGTGGAATCATGCCGAATTCTCCTTTTCAGGGGAACATGTTTCAGAGCCACTGTTTCTTAAAGGCCAGCAGCCTGCCCTGGACACAGAACATGGGCCCATGGCAGGGCCGGTGAGTGCCTGAGCTCTGGGCCTACAGCCCTTCTCTGAGCAGTGGCTGCCCCCATGAGGGCAAAGACGGTAGTCAAGTGTTTCCCTGATACAGGGGAAGTGGGCTGAGGGGAGGGTGCCACGTGGAGAAGAGTCTCTGCCAGCAACTGGGAGGGGAGGAAGTTTCTGGGGATAGGGAACCTCCGGGGACACTACATGTGGCCCACAGGGTGTGTGGGCCATAGGGGTTCCTGGAGGAGCTTATGGGGCAGGCCAACCATGCTGCCTGTGTGAGAGGAGGCCTGTGGAGGGAAAAGATGGGCCTGTGGGGGGCCTTGTATGTGGGGCAGAGGAGGTTGTCAGGGGAGAAGACGGGCCTGTGGGGTTGCTGTATATGGGGCAGGGGAGGCCAGGGAAGGGGCAAGTCTACTATGTGAAAGAATTTTTGTTGTTGTTTGTTGTTCATTTTTTGTTTTATCAAAAACACCAAAGTTTTATAAAAGTGGACAAAATAATACAACCCATCACCCAGGTTCAATAATCTTCAACTCAAGGCCACACACTTACCCCCTCCCATGTTATTTTGTAGCCAATCATATACATCATAGCATTTCATTTGTAAGTATTTCAGTATGTTTCTCTAAAAGAAAAGAATATTTTTTAAACATAGTCATACTACCATGATCACACCTTTAAATATTTACATTATTTTCTTAATGTTATCATTTAGTCAGTGTTCAGTTTTCCAGTTGTCTCACAAATGCCACCTTTTTTAGAGTTTGTTGAAATCAAGATCCAAACAAGGTCCACACATTGTGACTGGTTGATATGTCTCTTAAGGTTTTCTAATTGCTTCTTTTTTCTTGCAGTTTATTTGTTGAAGAAAACCATGCTGCTGATCCAGTAACATTTCCCACAGTGTGGATTTTGCTGGCTGCATCCCTGTAGTGTCATCTAAGCTGCCCATACTCAGAGTGTGGCCCATGCCCCAGCAGTAGTGGCTGCATCAGCGAGCTTGTTAGAACACAGAATATCTCAGGTCCTAGCCCAGACCTACTGGGCCAGAACATTCATTTTAACAAAAGCCCTTGGTAAGTATATGCACACTGAAGTTTGAGAAGCACAGGATTCCACATTCTTCTCTCCTCCAAAATTGGTAGCTGGATCTGGAGGTTTCATCTGATTCAGGTTTGATATTTTAAGCAAGAATATGTCATGGGTGGTGATTGTTCTTCCATCAGGAAACATATTAGTCCTGGAAGTCTCTCTTTTATACTGGTAGCAGACACTGATCACAAATGCCTAAGTCCATTAGTTCATTGCTGTTGTTGTTAGCTGCTGTTGAGTTGGCCCCCTACTCATAATGACCCCATTTGCAATGGAACAAAATGCTACCCAGTCCTGCACCAACCTCATGATAGGTTGGGTATTATAGTATTGTAATCCATAGGGTTTTCATTGACTGGTTTTCAGAAGTAGATGCCCAGGCCTTCCTTGATAGCCTTATTCTGAAAGCTCCACAGAAACCTGTCCAGCGTCATAGCAATACACGTGAGGTACATTGGCCAGGAATTGAACCCAGGTCTCCTGCATGGAAGGTGAGAATTCTACCACCGATCACCAATGCCTCCTGTATTAATTCACAAAGGGTTGAAAAATGTTGGTATTCTATTTCCATCTTTCCTCTATTTCCATCATCCTTCTTCCTCCATTAGCAGAAATATACCCACAAAGGACAAGTTCCTCTCTTCCATTATTTGATTACCCAGTAATCAATTAATTAATTTTCATACAGGAAAGGAAGGATAAATGCTTGATTCTTTCCCTCTTATTTACCACTTTTCAAAACTGTAAGTTTGTTCCCAATGGTGACAATGAGTTTGGTTATTTTGCATTTGTTTTTTTAGCATGGATTTCAACACACTTGACATGTTACAACCCACTACGGTTATTGTCTTTATTGATGTTCATGTTGTCCCATCGTTGGCCAGTGGGAATCATTTGTATTGGCTCCTGGATCCTTCTGACATGACCCTAGTAGTCTTCGATAGTTTCCTTACTATCTAGTATGACTGGATGTTCCAAACTCATCAGCTGTTTCTCTCAGACCCCTGGGGACTGGTGTTCAGAGACCACAGTTTAAAATTAATGGTGCTACCTGGATCAAAGGAAAATGAAGAACGCCAAGGTCACACGATAACTATGAGCCCAAGAGACAGAAAGGGCCACATGAACCAGAGACTTACATCATCCTGAGACCAGAAAAACTAGTTGGTGCCCGGCCACAATCGATGACTGCCCTGACAGGGAGCACAACAGAGAACCCCTGAGGGAGCAGGAGATCAGTGGGATAAAAAAATACAGACCCCAAATTCTCACAAAAAGACCATACTTAATGGTCTGACTGAGACTAGAGGAATCCCGGCAGTCATGGTCCCCAAACCTTCTGTTGGCCCAGGACAGGAACCATTCCCGAAGACAACTCATCAGACATGAAAGGACTGGACAGTGGGTAGGAGAGAGATGCTGATGAAGAGTGAGCTACTTGTATCAGGTGGACACTTGAGACTGTGTTGGCATCTCCTGTCTGGAGGGAGGATGGGAGGACAGAGACAGTTGGAAGCTGGCAAAATTGTCACGAAAGGAGAGACTGGAAGGGCTGACTCATTAGGGGGAGAGCAAGTGGGAGTACGGAGTAAGGTGTGTATAAACTTACATGTGACAGTCTGACTTGATTTGTAAACGTTCACTTGAAGCTCAATAAAAGTTAATTAAAAAAAAAAAAAGTAATGGTGCTCATTCTTACCGGGTTGGCCTTGTATTTAGACCTCTCATTGGACAGCCAGGATAAACACATTTAAAATTTTAACATGAAATACTTGAGCTGACAATTCCAGTCAAATCCAATCCCATGGGATTTTTAACTTAACCTTTTCAGTTTCACATCTGTATCTCCTTTCTCCTATGCTAATGATCCAGTTCACAGTGACATCAGGAACGATCGAGTTAGAATGTCTTATAGTTACTCATTTGCTGTATTCCTCATGGTATGGTCAAGCTTTTGTCTTAGAGGGGGAGAATAATGTGAGGAGGAAGCCCTGGCAGATTAGCTGGAGGTTCTAAGAGAAAGGGAGATCCAAGGAGTCATAGAAACAGTTGAGTTGAAGCAGTGTTAGATCTCGAAGTTCTCATTCAAATGAATGATAGGAAGGGAAGTCCCAGCTCAGCATTGCTCATGGAACAGGAAGTTGTGTAGGAGACTATGTGGAGGATGAAAAATCTCCAGCCTGAAGGGTACTGAGGTGGGGTCCTTCACACTCAAGAGAGGCCCTAACTACTTCAATTTGTGGAGGCCACCAATATATTTTTTTTAAAAATTAAAGAAATGCCAAAGCATGGCTACATAAACCATAGTATATTTTAAGAGTTTCTTTTCAACAAATTAAAGCTGTGATGAGAAAAAAATATGCCGAAATGTAATTATACTCATACAAGATAACTAGAAGATTCATAAAAATACATATATATTGATTTGGAATCAGTATAAGGACCGAGCCCAGTGATAGAACACAAATTTAAAGCTATATGAGGAACACCATCTTCTTTCAACCCTGACAGGGGTCTCTATTATTGTATGTACGACCTCTGTCTTAGGCATCTAGTGCTGCTGTAACAGAAATACCACAAGAGGATGGCTTTAGTACAGAAGTTTATTCTCTCACAGTCTAGTAGGCTAGAAGTCCAAATTCAAAGCATCAGCTCCAGGGAAAGGCTTTCTCTGTCACCTCTGGAGGAACGTCCTTGTCATCAGTTTTCCCCAGGACTAGGAGCATCTCAGTGCAGAAACCTCGACTTCAAAGGACTGCTCCCAGCGCTGCTTTCTTGGTGGTAAGAGATCTTCTATCTCTGCTCGCTTCTCTCTTTTAAATCCCAAAAGAAACTGGCTCAAAACACAATCCAATCCTATAGATTGAGTCCTGCCTTGTCAACACAACAGCCGCCCATCCCCCCTCATTAACCTCATAGAGGCAGGATTTACAACACACAGGAAAATCACATCAGATGACAAAATGGTGGGCAATCACACAATACCAGGACTCATGGTCCAGCCAAATTGATACACACATTTTTGAGGGACACAATTCAATCCACGATAACCTCTTTCAGGGAGAATGTTAAAGGACTGAACTTGAGACCTTTCCACTTGCAGTCGCCACCAGGTCCTCAGCCTCCTCATGTCTCACAGTCCCTGAGGAGAGAGGAAGAGCCTGCCAAGGAGGGAAGCCTGTGTCCAGCAGAGCATGCTGGCAGAGGTTTTCCCCTCAGGGGCTATGTGGATATGGAAGAACTCTGGAGATCTGGGGGTTGGGGGGAGGTAGTAATCACCTGAGGAAAGTTAAGTCTGAGGAAGAGGAGGTTCAGAGAGATGAGGAAGTCGAGGAGCCAGTGGGAGGCAGCCTATCGAGAAAAGGAGTCCACGTAAAGTCTCCATCTCCAAGGAGGCACTGTTGGGGACCCCTATAGACCCCATCCCTCTGAGACTTCTTTTGCAAGGAAGGAGTGGTCCTTCGCCAGGACAGGACCCAGCCCAGACCTCAGGTGCAGAAGGGCACAGCCTAGATCTTGTCACTAGGAGTCCTTCTTGAGCTACTCCTAAAGCTTGTCCTATGGCCGTTATCAGCTGATTCTTCAAATTAAGAAAGAGTGGACATGCCACCCCTAGCATTTTTAACAGTCAAATCCTCAAAGGGCCAGACATCAGATGCAAATGTCAGGTTTCACTATGTTCACCTCTGCCACACATCCTGGAAAAGCAAGACCTTTTCAAACCCACAGTCCAAATATAAACCATCCCAGGGCCCAGAGCCAGAGTTGCATGCCAGGGAGAGCCTTCACTTAAATATTTCCTGACTTAACAAAATGAGCCATTTTAAGGATACATTCATGAAATTGTTGGCATTTGATTTCCCCTTTCAAAACCCACACCACCAAAAATAATCAAAGAGGTAAACATAAAAGCAGGCTAGAGCCCAGCTGGTCTCTTCTGGCCTGACTTGTGGCCAATTTCACAAAAATTCATCAGCTGTCAAAGCAGAACTACAGCTCTATCTGTGCTGCTCCAGAAAGAACTGAAGTTTTCGCTGTGCCCTGATCATAAGATCTCAGATCAAAAATCTTGGCCAGATTTTCTTAGCTTCCCATTAATCTATAAACAAAACAAATAAGGAAACTAAATTTTAACAGTTCTGGTTTCAGAAGATTTTCTGGGTTCTTAACAAAACTTTTTGACCCGTTAACACTTGGAGACCCTCACGGGATCTCAAATTTGGTACTGTTTGTCAGGGTGGGAGAACATGAGGAGGAGAGGCTAGAAAAAGTGAAGGGCAGGAAGGAAGTAAGATAAATATTAAACAGCATTCTGAGTCACCAACCTACAAATGTCATGGTTGGCTTGCAGGGGTAGAGGGGAGGAACACACATGGACACACGCTTTCATAGACTCAGAGGAGTGGCCTACACTCTGCTCCCATGATGCACCAAGCAGAGAGACCCCTGGGTCCTCCCAGGACCCTAAGTTCTGGGTGGCCACATGGCTGGAGTACCTATCAAAACAGTGTTCCAAATACTTTTTCTGTGTCTGCTACTGTGCCCGAAATTCAACCATTAAAGATTCTATCACGTAGAGTATTCACAATAGAAAAAACTGAAATCGGCCTAAATGAAAAAAAAAAAAAATTGCCATCGCGTCAATTCTGACTCATAGTGACCTTATAGGACAGGAGAACTGTCCCATAGGGTTTCCAAAGGTGTAATCTTTACAGGCTTGAAGTTGTCAAGGATTTCATTTTACTTGGATACACAATCAATACCCATGGAAGCAGCAGTCGAGAGATCAAACGATGTATTGCATTGAGCAAATCCGCTGCAAAAAAGAAAAAAAAAGACCTCTTTAAAGTGTTAAAAAGCAAAGATATCATCTTGAAGACTGAGGTGTGCCTAGCCCAAGCCATAGGGTTTTCAATCATCTCACATACATGTGAAAGCTGGACGATGAATAAGGAAGACTGAAGAAGAATTGATGCCTTTCAATGATGGTTGGTGAAGAATATTGAATATATACCATGGACTGCCAAAAGAACAACCAAATCTGTCTTGGAAGGAGTACAGCCAGAATGCTGCTTAGAAACAAGGATGGCGAGACTGTCTCACATACTTTGGACATATTATCAGGAGGGACCAGTCCCTGGAGAAGGACATCATGCTTGGTAAAGCAGAGGTTCAGCGAAAAAGAAGAAGACCCTCACCAAGATGGATTGACACAGTGGCTGCAACAACAGGGTCAAGCATAACAATGATTTTGAGGATGGTACAGGACTGGGAAGTGGTTAGTTCTGCTGTACATGGGGTCGCTATGAGTTAGGACTGACTACACAGCACCTAACAACAAGAATCTTCACAGAAGCATGGAGAGGCTGATGTGTTCAAACCGCTGATGTTTCAGTTAGCAGCCAAGCATGTAATCACTGCACCGCCAGGGCTCCTTGGAATTGGCCTACAAGGACATCAATAAGAGACTGCTTAAGTAACTTACGGTACGTGCATACGATGGAATACTACACAGATGTAAACAAAGGAAGAAACTCCTTATCAAGGGGTTCCAAGATTCATTGTTTGGTGAAAAAAAATCAAGGTGCAGAACACTGGCTATAAGAAGGAGGGGAGAATTTATATACATAGACGTTTGTATATGCCAAGCCTATCTCCAGAAGAATTCATAGACGCTGATAATGCCGGTTATGTCTATACTGTGTAACTGGGTGATTTGGGGGCAGTGGGCTTTTCACTCTTTTGTACCTTTTGAATTTTAAATCACATAAGTATATTTTCTTTAAAAATACATCTAAATGTTAAAAAGAAGGGAATGAGAAAGATCCATAAGTATAGACTGGAGAGATGTACAAGATTCATTATGAAATCAAAATGAGTTGATAACAGTGTATCTACCATGCTTCAATCTGTGTTTTTAAAAACAGACCTGCACATATGTGTTTGTAAACACACAGAAAATTACTTGAGGGACACACCAGAAGACAGTCACCTTTGAGGGGGCTGGAAAACAGAGGGTGCTTTTACTTTTTCTTTTTAAACGCTTCATACTGTTTCATTTTTTTAAACAAACACGTATTACCGTTTTGAAAATAATATAAAGGGAAGGCCTACGGGTGTGATAGGCTCTGGAGACAGACCTGGCCCACTGTCCATGATCATGGGGGACCCATAGAGCTGACCTTGTGGGTTGTTGTAAAGCTTAAGTGAGATTACTGTTGGACAGAGCCCAGCACCGAGGTTTTCTGTCTTCTAGGGCCCGCTGTTAAAAGGGCAACAGGAGAAGCCCTGTGGCATTGGTGTGCTCAGTATCTTGACTGTGAGGATGGATACAGGAAGCTAAATAGATGATAAAACTGTACAGAACTGGAATGTTACTTAGCCATCAAGAGAAATGAAGTCCTGATGCCTGCCATGACATGGATGAAGTTCGAAAATATTTTGTTGCATGAAATAAGTCAGTCACAAAATGACAAACTCTATGAACTCACTTATATGAAATAAGCTAATATCTAGAAACCAAAGATTATTAGTGGTTAGGGAGTGGGAAGGGGGGGGTTGTGCTCAGGAAGCTTTGAGTTTATGTTAATGGTGGTGAAATGGTTTAGAAAAGGAAAGCAGAATGGTCGCACAACATAATGAATGCAGTCAATGTCAGTGAACCGTACGTGTGGAAATTGGGGAATTGGTGTATGTTTTGTTGTGTATATCTTCACCACAATAAAAAAAAAACTGCACTGGTGAGTAGGAGTAACCCTGGGGGACCCGAACAAGCTGGGTGGGCTGGCTCAGTGTCAGTGTCCTGCCTGTGACACTGCAGTATAGTTTTGAAAGATGTTACCATTGGGGGTAACAATGGACAAAGTACAAAAAAATCGCTCTATGTTATTTCTTACAACTGCGTGTGACTCGACAATTACCTCAGTAGAGATTTCAATCCTTAAAAAACGCACAGCCCAGAATGGCTGAGCAGTCGTGAGAGAGCAGGACCAGGGAGATGGGGGAAGAGACCCAGGCTTCACCAGCTCCAGTGCTGCACTTGGACCCTGCAACTTGCCTGGTGCCCTCTGAAGGGACCACAAGGGGGAACTACCACAGAGCTAGGACAGAGAAGGAGGACTTCTCATGGGGAGGTCGGACCCACAGGACAGGTGCCACGGAGTTTTCTTCCACTCCTGTCAAGTGTGGGGGAATGTGGAGGTCTGACATCTGTAGGGCAGGCCTGGCTCACATCCCAGCCATGCCATTGGGCAAGTGGCTTCAGCTCTGTGGGCCTCAGTTTCCTCACCTGTGAAATGGACAGCTTGTGCTCTGGCTCTGGCATTCTGCTGGAAGGGTTAAACCCATGAGCTTGGACATTCTGACAGTGTCTGGCGGGTGTTGATACTCAGGAAATGCAGCTTCCTTCCCCTTGGTGTAAAGGGGAGAATCAAATTGATCAAGCCAAGTTGTGTAGTCTTCTGGGGATAAAGAAAGAATTATCCCTCCGCCTTATCGCGGAATCCCTTCACTCTAGGGCAGAAGCACACCCAGGAAGGTGAAACCAGATTTACCTGAAAACATCCCTCATCACATCACTTCCCAAGACCTGTCTCACTGGAGAGGCGATTCCTTCATTGCTAAAGCACACTTGCTGGCCCATGCAGTATAGGGCCAGAGCACTGGGCTGGGAACTCTGGGCTGGTGGCCCTGAGCGAGACACTTAAACTTCTCTGTGCCTCAGTTTCCTCAACTGTAACCTAGGGCTAGGAATATCCAGGATGATGGTGAGGATAAAATAAAATAACACAGATGAGATGATCTTGCCAACTGCAACAGTCATTTGGTATTGGTATCACTGACATGCGGTTTAAATATCATTTGTTTAAAGAACTGGTGAGTGGCCACATCTCCACCCACTCACCTCCTGTGTCACCTGTGGACATAAGCCAGGCATGGATCCAAGTGCTGGACTTACAGTAATTAATCCTCACAACAATGGTTTGCCGAAGTTACTAGTATTATCCTCAATTTCAGATGAGGAAACTGAGGCACAGAAAGATTAAGCCAATGAAATGGCTTTTTTTCCTTTTTTTTTTTTCTTTTCTTCTTTTTTTAATTGTGTTTTAGGAGAAGGTTTACAGAGCAAGTGAGTTTCTCATTAAATTAAATGGCCTCTACTTACCACATAGCCCCATCAGCTGGACCTGAGTAGCATTCACCCCTTTACATGGGACGTGTGCTCACCCATTGTCCATAGTCCCCACCACTCCCTATTGCACCCTGACACTGAGATACCATTTTCATTTTTAAAGGCCCTGATTCTATTGCTTTTCTTGTGGTGGATCCATAGTTCTTGGTACCCATGGCTCTATCAAAAATTGGAAATAGAAGGTAAATCAAAGGGTCACGACTTTCACTTTGTGACAGTAAAGAATATTCATGTATGGTTAATCTACAGACACCTATCCTCTTCACTTGTTTGCATTACCAGCTGGGCTGCCTCATTAGGTTGTAAAAGTCATGTACTGCTCAACTCTGTCGTAGTGAAGACCTGTACAGCCTGACACAGCAGTGGTCCGGAAGGTGTGGCATTTGCAGCTCAGGTCTCAGGACCCTCATTCAGCCCCAGTTCCCCCCTAGGCACACACACAAGGGGCTTAAGGTTGTCCTCTCGTGTGTTCTACACTCACCTTTCTGTGTGGTGCACTGTCTCTCTCGAGAAAGCCCCACAGCAGGGCCAAGTCTGGGACGGTGTCAGTCTGTCTGCACCAAGCCCTCCGTACTTCCTGAAAGCGCCGCAGATAATGTGATGAAGATGAGGGGCAGCGATAATGCAGCCCTGGACAACGGCACTTCCCACACGCCTCTTAGAAGTGATCTAAGACACATCTTCCAGTCTCTGCTACCCCCACATCCAACTCCACAGTGGGAACTCCCTACTTAAGAGAGTTACCGGGAACCATTTAAAAACACAAAAACCTATCCCCCTTGCCCTGTTTGCTTACTTCTGGAAATTCAGCCTTAGAAAGTCAGAGAGAGAGATATGGGAAAGAAAAAGAAACCGTTACTTTCATGAAAATGTCCCTTGGGCAAGAACATACCCAGTCATCACGGGTATGCAATTTTGTATGAAAAGGTTTCATTTGTTTTTTATTATTTTAAAAGCTTTTCAAAATGTTGTAACCTTCAAACTCCAAGTGTCTTAAGAATTCTGGGCTAATGCAGGTGTTGGCCCCTACCCTGCAGCTCCCTTTGCCATGGAGCACTGGTTAGGGCAAAGACTCCAGAGCAAGACTGCCTGTCTCCTACCCCAGTGCTTCCCCTCACCTACTGGGTGTCTCTGGCGAGTTTTTTAACCTTTCTTTGGCTCGGTTTCCTTGTTTGTAAAATAGGCGTAATAATAGTATCTACTTTATCAGATCGTTGCAAGGATTAAACAAGTTAATATATGTAAACATGCTTAGAACAGTACCTAGCACCTCATAAGCTCTTTTAAAGTGTATGCTGTTAGTAGTGACCAGGGCACTGTGGGACATGCCATCACTTCTGACTTTCCAGATCTCCCCAAACACCTATCACTCTCTAGTTCACTTTCCTCACCTTCTGACCCCCAATGCAGCCCAAACTCAACTCTTGCATTTAACACCTGTAGCATTCACCTCCATCTCAATGGAGGAAATAGGGTCAGAAGAGGTGGAGGGGTGGGGACCCACAGGTCACTCCTCACCCCCCACAGTGCCGTCGTCCACTGCTGCCCCTGCCAGACCCACTAACCCCTCCGACCTCTTCCCGTGTCCTGCCTCTGACAAGCCCCCTCTCGGCAGAGAGCTCTCTCCTTCAACCTGTCCCCCACTTCTCGGCCATCATCCATCCAAGAGTCCATATGAAACTCAGATCTGAAGTTAAAGAGCATTTTTTAGTTTTTTAAATTCACTTCCTTTTTATGCTGACATGTTTGAAATTAAGTCCCAGACACCATGTCTCCCCACCTCTACCTGAGTGTACGTCTCAAAAAAATGCGAACAACTTTTCTGTTGTTGTTGTGTGCTGTCGAGCCAATTTCTACCCATAGCGACACCATGTGAGAGTGGAAGTGCCCCATAGGGTTTCCTAGACTATAACCTTTACGGAAACAGATCGTCAGGTGTTTTCTCCCACGGAGCAGTTTGGTGGGTTTGAACTGCCCACCTTGCTGTTAGCAGCCATTTCAGCACCAGGGCTCTTTGAACAATTTCCATCTAGTCAAAATACACTAACACAATAACAATTCATTAATGTCATCTAATATTTGCTCCATAAGTAAACTAAGAGGCAGCATTTTTAAATGTTTAATGTTTTTCTTTCTGAACTTTGATCATTTATCAGATGTTAATTGGAGACTGTAAAGATAAAAACAATGGGATAGCACCCTGTGTTGGTGAAGTCGGCAGGAGTGCAAGTTAGAGGGCAGTGTGGTGATGGTCAAGAACATATCACACACGTGTATCTTCTGAGCCAGCAGTCCCACTGCTGGGGACATATTTATGGACATTCATCCTGCAGACCAAAGGTACATAAAAAAAAAAAAGAAATGACAGGAAATACCTCAAATATCCCCCCTGGAGGACAGGGTGATCAGTGAAGATGATGAGCTACTCTGAAGCTTTTAAAAAAGTCACATGAAAACTAAGTGCAGCATCCAACGCTGGGTCCTGTATCTAAAAAGTCAATGCTATAGCGGATGTGATTGGGTCAACTGGCAGAATCAGAGGACAGACGGAAGGTTGACTAGAAGTACTGTACCATGTACATGTCAAAAAGCAGCCCTATCCTAGGACAGACACAATGCAGGAGCTAGAGTAAAGGGCCATAATGCATGCAGCTTGTTTGCAAACAGCCACCAAACCATGTGTGTTATCATATGTGCATAATAGACGTAGTACTTTGGGTATACAGACCCCTACAGATACACATGCATCTACAGAGAGAGAGAGGAAGGGAAGGAGAAAACAACCAAACAAATAGGATAAAATGCTAACGTTGTATGAATCTGGGTAAATGCAACACACGTGATTTTCATGTTGTTATTAAGTGCCGTCGAGTTGGTTCCAACTCCTAGCAATGCTACATGCAACGGAACCAAACACTGCCTGTTCCCCTGCCATCCTCACAATTGTTGCTACGTTTGAGCCTGTTGTTGCAGCCACTGTGTCAATTTATCTCACAGAGGGTCTTCCTCTTTTTTGCTGACCCTCTACTTTACCAAGCATGATGTCCTTCTCCAGGGACTGATCCCTCCTGATAACATGTCCAAAGTATGTGAGATGAAGTTTCACCATCCTTGCTTCTAAGGAGCTTTCTGGTTGTACTTCTTCCAAGACAAATTTGTTCGTTCTTCTGGCAGTCCATGGGTTATTCAATATTCTTCACCAATACCGTAATTGAAAGGCATCAATTCTTCTTCAGTCTTTCTTATTCATTGTCCAGCTTTCGCATGCATATGAAACAATTGAAAATACCACGGCTTGGGTCAGGCGCACCTTAGTCCTCAAAGCGATATCTCTGCTTTTTAATACTTTGAAGACATCTTTTGCAGCAGATTTGCCCAGTGCAATTTGTCCTTTGATTTCTTGACTGCTGCTTTCATGGGTGTTGATTGTGGATCCAAGTGCAATGAAATCCTTGACAATATCAATCTCTTCTCTGTTTATCACAATGTTGCTTTTTGGTCCAGTTGTGAGGATTTTTGTTTTCTTTATGTTGAGGTGTAATCCATACCAAAGGCTGCAGCCTTTGATCATCATCAGTAAGTGCTTCAAGTCCTCTTCCCTTTCAGCTAGCAAGGTGTGTCATCTGTATACCACAAGTTGTTAATAAGTCTTCTCCAATCCTGGTTCCACTTTCTTCTTCATATAGACCAGCTTCGCAGTTTATTTGCTCAGCATACAGGTTGAATAAATACAGTGAAAGATACAACCCTGACACACAACTTTCCTGATTTTACACCACAAAGTATCCCCTTGTTCTGTTTTAACGATTGCTTTTTTTGGGGTCTTGGTCTATGTACAGATGCCTCGTGAGCACAATTAAGTGTTCTGGAAATTCCATTCTTTGAAATGTTATCCATAATTTGTTATGATTCACATAGTTGAATATCTTTGCATAGTCAACAAAACACAGGTAAACATCTTGCTGGTTTCTCTGCTTTCAGCCACAATCCATCTGACATCAGCAATGATATCCCTCATTCCACATCCTCTTCTGAATCCGGCTTGAATTTCTTAACAGTAAGGATAGTACGGTGACTTTCATACTATCTTTATTCTTAACTTTTTAATCTTCGAATCTATTTCTAAATAAAAACTTTAAAAATAAACATTAAAAAAAGTTGAGGCAGATGAATATAACCAGCATTCAGGTTGTCCAAAATGAAGCGGAGGAGCCCAGTGTGATATCAATAGTGGCCATACCACGTGATCATCTGTAAGTGAATACCAGGAGCCCAGGAAGCTCACAAAACCGGCGGCAATGCAGGCCTCGGGGGAGTGGGGCAGACGAGCACTGGCATTTCCCATGGGCCTTTTAGTACTGGGCAGATTTTTTTATAATTTTATATTCTCTTGGGGGTGGGAGAGGATCACTTCATTAAAAGGACAAGAAAAATAAACCAGTTTAAAAAAACCTATTGCTGTCTAGTCGACACCAACTCAACTCGACCCTCTAGAACTCCCCATAGGGTTTCCTCCTTTATGCGAGGAGCCCTGGCGGCCCAGTGGTTAAGGGCTCGACTGCTAACTGAAAGGTTATGGGTCAGAACCCACCAGATGTTCTGCAGGAGAAAAGACTTGGCAATCTACTCCCTTAAAGATTACAGCCTTGGAATGGGACAGTTCTTATAGACTCTGTTCTATAGGGTTGCTATGAGTCGGACTCGACGGCAATGATTTACGGATCTTTCTCCTTTTAAGACACCAGGTAGTTTGTATGTATTTTATTAAGGAAAATAAAGATTACCTGGAAGCAGTTTATTTCTGTTAAATATCTAGACTTCTTCAAACGATATCTTAGTGGATGACTTAGATACCTGAAAAATCTTAGTAGGAATATCTCGCAATACAATAAACTTATAGATTCTGCTTAGAGGAAATTATAATACTATGTTCAGACTTGTCGTCTTTCAAATTCATAGAAGTCATGATATTTAGAGGTTTTAATCAAAGGTTAGTTTTTTTTTTAGTCAGGAACACTTTAGACCATTTACAACTTTGAACTTTGAGAGGCAAATACATTTTGTGAGAATAGGCAGTTAGCAGCTAGTAGTTCACTGGATTTAATATGTGTTCTAATGATCAACTGGGAAAATTTTTGACCCATAGTAATTCTTGAGCCTCAGATACAGTGTGGTTATTTTTTATAGCTTCATTTTATCTCTCGTCTCCATTATTTAAAAAAAAATTGAAATCAAGTTATTATGCCAAGCGAAGGAATATATATTAATAGTATACATGGCTAATGTTTCTAAGTTGTACACAGTTTATTAAATATTGAATAAAACAACCTTTATTTATCATTTAAAATTTAAAAAAAAAAAAAAAAGAAAGAAACCAGTTAGGCCTCTAAAAATTGCCACAAGGCCTGTACTCCTCACACCTTCCCACAAGGACAAGGGGTCCTGAGTTTTCTGAGACCATTCTGATTTCAAACATCACATCCCATCATCTCTGTTAATACCCTCAGACGTGGCTGCTGGGAGTCCAAGATGGGGCTGGAAAAAGGTGTTGCCATAGTTCAGGCCCATGTGACCAGGTGGCCCTGCCAGGCTGTACCCCTCCCCCCACCCAGGCCAGGCAAAAGAGGGCTGTGGCTGTTCTATAGACTTCCAACTGGCATCCTGCTTTCTCACTGGCCACTGGGCACTGGGCTTGGCTCAGGACCTTTGCAACAAACCGCAGGTGCTCAAGCCCCAGCCTCAGCAGTGCCACCTTGAGCGTCTTGCTGAGCAGACTGTCCAAGCCCTTCTGTTACGTTCTGCCCGGTGCCAGTGCCTAATCACTCCTGGCCAGAGGGGAAGCCTGCGGAGGAGGCGTGATTGGCCTCTCCAATCCCTGCTCCACTCAGGCCCTCTGGCTAGGGTTCTGGGGTCTGGAGGTAGGACCAGGATCCTGTGAGAGGACTATAGGGAACAGAAAGCAGAGGGGGACCCCTTACCCTGTCAATTTCCACCATTCTCATCAGGTGGGGCCGGCATGACAGAGAAGTTTCCTGTTGTGTGCCTGCTCGGATAGGTTGGTAGTATTGCCAGGGCCATGTGATGAGAAGGACTTTGAGGCACTGTCCATGCAGGAAGGAAAGCCTGTTTTCATGTCTGCCCCAGGTGCAAAAGGGAAGGCACCATCCTGAGTTAGGGTCTTTCTTTCTCCAAATAGTAAGCATGGCCCCAGATAGCAAGAGATGGGTGGAGGTTATTAGGAGAACGATTATTGTTATGTCTGTTATTACAGCCAGAGGATTCCTGGTGACACAGTAGTTAAGCTCTCGGCTGGTCCTCGAGAAAAAGATGTGGCAGTCTGTTTCCGTAAAGATTTACTGCTCCAAAAACCTTACGGGGCTGTTCTACTCTGTCCTTTAGAGTTGCCATGAGTGGGAATCGACTCGATGGCAATAGGTTTGGTTTTATTTTTACAGCCAGGTACTTTAGGATGCTGTCCCTATAACAGTCCTAAAAGTGTCAGGAGAGTTCATAAGAGCTTGAGTCTTACTGCTTTCTGAATATTGGTTGAACTGAGGGGTGGGCACCATAGCCCCATTTTACAACTGAGTCAACTGAGACTCACAAAAATAAAGTGCTTGCCAAGGTCCCACCTAGTAGGAAGTGGAGCCAGGAGAAGACCCTGCACCTGGGTGGTCCCCATTCAACCCTGCTTCTCCCACCCTCTACTCTCCCTGGCCCTGGGCCAGAGCCCCCTGCAGTGTGGGGGCAGCAGAAGGCATGCCATCTGGCTGCAGAGCTGGGATGCCACTGGTGAGGGTGGGCAGGGGCACTACCCCACAGGCAGTGGACAGCAGGCGTTCTGCATCCGTTACTTGCCCCCAGCCCAGGCCCTGCCTCACCACACAGCAGTGATAGATAGTTTGTGAAATACCCCGAGCTTGCGGTTGACCAGAATTCTGAAATAATTCCATTGAGACCGGAATTCATGCAATGTTCTGTATCCTGATGTGGTAAAGAAGGCAGCCCACGGGGGCAGGAGGGGGGTAGCAAGGGGATGTGCAGGCCCAAAGATGGTGAGGCAGCCTCCAGGCCTTGCAGCAGGGGCTTCTGCCAGCCCCCCCTCGCCCCATGGCTCCGGAAGGCCCATCTGACAGGAGCGGAACCCTGATAAGCACCACCTGACCAGGAGGCCCCAGGCAGAGAGATTAATGCACAAATTGTCAACAACCTCCCACTCTGCGCCCCCCCAGAGGGAGCAGGGGAGAATGAGGGGGGCCAACTGGGAAAGGAAAAGCTGAAGAGGCCTCAACAGAGATATGCAAGAAGACAGCCCAGCTTGCCCTGTCCCGACCTGTGTCCCCCAGTCTTGCTGCCCCAGTGGGAAGAGGCAGAGGCATGAGGCCTGAGTGAGCATCATGGTGGCCAAGCCCTGAGCAGGCCCTCGTTGGGCAGGTTGGATGTGTGGGAGCCTACTGAGGCCTCCCCTCAGCCTGGAAGCTTTCCGCAGCTGGGGTGGCCTCCTGAGCCAAGCTCTGAGCCCTCTTGCCCGGGCTTGGGGCCTCTGGCAAACCCTGGGATCCATACCCAGCCCTGCCGGCCTCTTTGGACACTGCACGGAAGGGGATGTGGGTTTCTCCTTGGCTGACATTCCCTGTCACAGACTCCAGAACATTCCTCTACTTCTGCAGCTGGGCCCAGGTCTCTGAATCTGACAGAGTATGGCTAGACTACAAGCAGTGGAGCCTCTGAGGGGGGTCACAACTTTCAGGGCCCCCTTGCACTGAGCAGCAGACTCAGTCAGATGAAGTTCCCTCTCCTTGTGGGGAGATGGAAACCCAGGGCAGCCTAGTGGGTTTTCATTACAGCAAAATTAACTCATTGAAAGGGCTGCACTGTTCTTTGCAATCATGAGCTTCCCATTTTTTAGGAAATAAAATCTCTTTTAAGAAATGATGGTACTAGGAAATCAGAGATTGCAAACTAGTGGCCCGCATGTATGTTTATTTTGATACGTGGTTTATTGGGTTTCAATTTTTGAATCCGTAAATCCATTCTTTTCCATTGTACCTCCAGTTCCACTTTGGGAGCTCTGGGAACTCTGGGCCCATGTTCCTTCATGGCTGCGTTCACCTGGGCTGAGCAGCGCTGTCCCCTTAGAAATGTCCAGGCCCCCCTCCCTCCCACCAGTGAAGCTTCCCTGGTCTGTGTTATTCCAAACAGGGACACTCAGCCCAAGCCCACACTCCCCTCTGTGTGCTCTGGGCTCCTGGGCAGTGAGCGCACACTGAGGGCCTGTCAAGTGCCACTGGCCATGCAAGGCAGGGCGGCGATAGTATGGCTTGGGATTTCTCCCTGATTACACCCACAGAAGACTGGAGGCCCTGAGTGTAGCAGCCCGTGAGGTCCTGAATGGCGTAGCCCAGGGGCAGAGAGTGGTGCCATGGGAGAGAGTGGACCTGGACCCTCAATCCTGGGGACCCTGGGGGCTCTAACAGGGACTCACGTGCAACTCTGAGCATGTTCCGATCCTCTCTGGGCCTTAGGTGATTCCTTCTTAGTGATTCCCCTGCCTCTGCTCTGCCTCTGGCACTTGGCTGCTGTAACTGTTTGTCATTGATTATTTCATGCAGTGTGTCTTTTTCTTTAGGGTGCCAACTCCAGGGGTCACAGGCCCAGGGGTCCACAGGGGCCAAGCAGCAGTGTACATGAGTGAGGCAGCCAGGAGTGGGGGTGTACGCACATGAGTAGGGGGCAAACCAGGGCCAGACCACCTGATGTTTTTCAAGAGAAGTTGAAAATCAGAACTTTTACGTAACATCTCCTGATTTTTAAGTATAGAACACAAATTCGAATTTTAAATATAAATAATTTTAAAAATAACAATAACACTCTACAGAGAAAATAAAACGCATCTGCTAGTAAGCAGGGGCAACCTTCAGTCAGGAGCAAGCAGATTCAGCAATCCCTACCTAGATGTACCACGTAGAGTCGTGAGGAAACAAAGCCATCCCATACTACACCTTCTGGCTGTCCAGACCTCCCCCTAGGCCTCAGGGACCTAGGTGGGGAGGTGCATGAACAGATAATTAAAATGTGATAAAATAATATGTATTTCCGTATTATGATAAGAACTCTATGAAGAATTTCCAGAGGAATTACAAGAAATCACTAATGAAGTTTTTCTCTAGGGAAGGAGACTGGGGACCAGGGGCTGGTAAAAAGGCAGGGGCTTCTACAGTTCTCTTTACACACTTCTGATATACTTCAGTATTCTACCACGAACACAGAGTACTTTTACTATTTCAAAAGCACAGGATGGATTTGTGTGTGTGTGTGTGTGTGCTTTAGGTGAAAGTTTACAGCTTAAGTTAATTTCTCATACAAAAACTTATACACATATTGTTTTGTAACATTAGTTGCAGCCCCCACAATGTGACAGCATACTCCCTCTTTCCATCTTGGGGTTCTCTGCGTCCATTCAACCAGTTCCTGTCCCTTCCTGCCTTCTCATCCTGCCTCCGGACAGGAGCCACCCATACAGGATGGATTTTTTAATGAATCTATGTGCAAACCAATGCAGTGAAGCTGGTAAACTGTGGTAACCCAAAAGTACAGAGAGCCCATCAAAGCAGTGATTGTCTCCATGTGGGGCAGAGAGGCGACACTTAAGCCTTTCCAGAGGTAATGCTGCGGGTGGGTTTTAGAGGATGAATAGGAGTTTTTCCAGGCAGATAAAAAGGGGGGTTTCCTTTCAAACCAAGGAAACCAGTGTCAGTGGCTGTCAGGATCACAGAGGACGGATTCAGAGTTCATAAAGGGGTGCTCCAGCCGGACCCTGAAGGAAGGATAGCGTTTGGATGAACGAGGGTGTCAGGGTGGTGCATGGCGCAGGCAAAGATATGAAAGAAAAATGGTCCTTCTGGGGATTGAGGAGTCCGGCTGGGCTTCAGGAAGTCCACCTCATGCATGACTTATTCCATTACTGAGCTGTAGTCACCAACCATAATCTTCCAGTGGCAGGTGGGGAGGGTGCCTGGGTTCGAGTCCTGGTGTGTAGCCTTGAACTAGACCTCTCTACATCTGTGTCCCTTTCCTCAGTAGGGATTGTCAAACTTGCCTCATGCTGTGAACTGTATGAGAAGCACCTGGTGAATCCCCCACTCCTCGCTGCCCAGGCAGGGGCTCAGAGTGGCCAGGAGGGGGCGCTCTCACCACAGCCGCCAGCGAGCTTGGGGAAAGCTTTGACTGTGGATAGGCATCCATCCTCCCCAGCCTATGGCAAGGCTCGCGCAGGGCTGAGCCCAAATAGCCACAAGTGGTGTATTGCCTGATCCCTGCCTCCTCTCATGCTGCGTCGGAGCCGCCTTGAGATGGCTCTGGTCCCACCCAGCAGGGGACCTGGCTCAAGTCCGGACGCCCCGGCCATCGCCGAGAAATAAGCTGCCACCCCAAGCACTCTGCCCGCGGCGGGTCCGCAAGTTCTCGGGGACAGCCTGGGGCCCACGGCCTCGGTAGTTGCAAAGGGCCGAGAAATGGAGCAGAACGGGCACCTGCCTTGGAGCCGAGTCACACGGTTGGAATCCTGGCTGGGCTACTTCCCGGGGACCGGCCTTTGGCGGCCCTTCCCTAAGCCCCAGTTTCCTTCATGGCCGCTAGGCATCCCAGCCCGCGGGGTACTTGTAAGCAACCAATGGTATAGGTTGTCAAAGGCCTATCACATGACCTGGCCTGGAATAACAACTGACCACTTACGATGTACACTGTTCTAAGTGCTCTGTCGCCATCAACTTGCGCCCTAGGGGGTAGTTTCAGTGATAGCCTGTGTTACAGATGAGGAAACTGAGGCACGCAAGGCCCACAGCCAGCGAGTGGTGGAGCCGGGACCTGAGGGCTCGCTACCGGTTCCAGCATCCTCGAGGCAGGCGCCTGCTTCTTCCCCTTCCCAGGTAGAGCTCCAGCCACCCTCGAGAGGGTCCCGCGGGCCAGGGCGCCGCCCTCCGACGGCAAGGCCACCCCCAGCCAGCTCGGAAGCCCCGGCCTGCCGTGAACGCCGCGCGTCCTGACGTCCGGCCGCCTTCTGAGGGCCGAGGCCTGGATTCCCTGGGCTGGCGCGCCCCCTGGCGGCACGGGCTCGCGCTCCGGGACGGAGGTTCCACCCACCAGCAGGATTCCGCTCCCCACTCTGCAAAGGGAAAACCGAGGCTCTGAGCGTGAACACTGACTTTGATCCGGGCCACCGACCCAGTCAGACAACCGGGAAGAACCGGGCCTGCTGCCGAGCAACTGGCGTGTAGGGGTGCGGTGGCACAGCAGCACCTATTGAGTCCCTGCTGTGTGCTCTACCCGAATTACACCCCCGCTCCGGTGGCATCACAGCAATCCCAGGATTATCCCACTTCATCCGTCAGGCTTCAAAGTCACCTCTCAGAGACCCACCACCCAGAGAGGCACCCTGAACAGCCCTTGTGTTCCATTTGAGTTGGGGGGAGTGCAACATAAGCAAGAGTAACTCAGTTTCCCCTTTAAAATGAAAGCTGGGTTAGATCAGCGTTTTCCATTCAAGTTCCACCTCCACACGCTCATCTCACCCAATCTTCATATTTACATAATAGCAGCAGACTTGTACCGTAGTATCAGAAATGCTGATAGAGTAGTGGTTAAGTGCTACGGCAGTTCAAATCCACCAGGCACTCCTTGGAAACTCTATGGGGCAGTTCTACTCTGTCCTATAGGGTCACTAGGAGTCAGATTTAACCTGACGGCAACTGGTTTGGTTTTGTACTGTACTGCTCACTGTGGGTCAAACGCCTGAACCTCACACCAAAATGGACTCCCTGTGCTAGCTACTAATGTTATGCCCATTTTATGGGTGGGGAAATTGAGCCAAAGAGCAAATGAGTACCTTGCTATGGTCACACAAGCAGGGACATGCAAAGCCAGGCAGCCAAGCCAGGCAGTCGTCCTAGTCTGAGGCTGAGTTCCTAGCTATCCCACCTCCTTCAAGACTCAGATCCTTCTTTGAATTTGCTTTTTTTTATATATTTTATTGTGTTTTTGGTGAAAGTTTACACAGCAAATTAGGTTCCCATTAGACAGTTCCTAAACAAATGGTTCAGTGATGTTTAGTTACGGTTTTCAGTGTCAACCTTCTCTTTAATTGCATTCTGGTTGTTCCATTTCCAGTACTCTAGTTTCCCTGTTCCCTTATCTTCTTATCTTTGCTTTAGAGTAATTGTTCGTCTTTTGGTCTAATATAGATGATTTTTTTTAATAATTTTTATTGTGCTTTAAGTGAAAGTTTACAAATCAAGTCAGTCTCTCACACAAAAACCGATATACACCTTGCTACACACTCCCAAATACTCTCCCCCTAATGAGACAGCCTGCTCTCTCCCTCCACTCTCTCTTTTCGTGTCCTTTTCACCAGCTTGTAACCCCCTCCACCTTCTCATCTCCCCTCCAGAAAGGAGATGCCAACATAGTCTCAAGTGCCCACCTAATCCAAGAAGCTCACTCCTCACCAGCATCCCTCTCCAACAAATTGTCCAGTCCAATCCACGTCTGAAGAGTTGGCTTCAGGAATGGTTCCTGTCCTGGGCCAACAGAAGGTCTGGGGGCCATGACCACCGGGGTCCTTCCAGTCTCAGTCAGACCATTAAGTCTGGTCTTATGAGAATTTGGGGTCTGCATCCCACTGCTCTCCTGTTCCCTCAGGGGTTCTCTGTTGTGTTCCCTGTCAGGGCAGTCATCAGTCGTAGCCGGGCACCATCTAGTTCTGGTCTCAGGATGATGTAGTCGCTGGTCAATGTGGCCCTTTCTGTAATATAGATGATTTTTTAATGGAGCACCATACATACAGATAATATCCTTTATTTTGTGTGCCAATCTATTATTCTGCTAAAAGGTTACATCAGGCGATAGTTTCTGTTCAAGGTGTAAAGACTGTCTTAGGGCAATAGTCTCAGGGGGTTCTCTAGTCTCAACTGATCCAAGTAAGCCTGGAGTTTCTAAGAAGTTGAGTTCTTTTCCGTGTTTTCTCCCATTCTATCAGGGAGTTTAATTTATTTGTAAATGAAAGTTTGAATTTCTACCACAAATGGAAAACCAGTTTCACTTGCCTAAATAAAAAGTAGCCCTGGTGTCAAAGTGGTTAAGAGCTCAGGCTGTTAACCAAAAGGTCGGCAGTTCGAATTCACCAGCTGCTCCTCGGAAACCCTATGGGGCAGTTTTACTCTGTCCTGTAGACTCACTATGAGCTGGAATCAACTCGACAGCACACAACAACGAATAAAAGGTAGCTGTAAGAAGTGAATACAGTGGAAATCAAACATAGTGATTTCATCTGGCTAGACAGCATGGTAAGCAGAAAGCCAGCAATTCTGAAGCCGCTCTGCCTTGTTAAAGAGACGTGTGTGCTTTAGTGGGGTAGATACCACAACTGCACCACTGACACCTTCTCCTGAAATCTGCTGGGCAGAGTCAGTGCTGTTCGAACCACACCTGGGTACCTCCCTCCACACACACATGCACCCAGTCTCGCCATTCCAGCAGTGGGCTTGGCTGCTCTCTGCGGACACTGGGCCAGGGTACAGCCAAGTCTCTTCCAGCTCTGATACTTCAGAGCAAGCCCAGGGCCTCTGGAGCAGCTGGGACTGAACTGGGCTGACCCCAAGAACAGTGGGGGCTGTATAATGTAGCAGATGTGCTGCAAGTCCCCGCCCTGAGTGCTGGCCCAGGCCTGCCCAAAGGGCCATGTGGCTTGGACAAGTCACTGCTCCTCTCTGGCTCCCATGTCTGTAAAATGGAAATCAGTTATGCCTTCTTCCCAGGTTTGCTATAGGGACTAAGGAGATGATGTGGGCACAGTGCCCAGTGCAGGGTGGGTCCTGCTAGAGGAAGTGTGGACCAGGTGGCCACGTTCTCTCTCTTCCAGAGAGTTCCACCAAGAGATGTTCACAAGTTCCTCGCTCCATCCTCCTTTGGATAGTGGAAAAAGGGAGGCAGTGTGGGCACCCATTCTGAGGATATGGACGCGGTGTCAGGAGGGTCAGCCCCGATGAACACACAGCATCACAGATGGACCCTAAAAATGTACAGCTGAGTGAGACCAGCAAGAAACAGAAGGAGCCATTCATGTAGGTGAAAAATGGACATACACACATCAAACCCCACTACACACTTTGCCAGATGCTTCCCTATGAGAACACGCACTCAACACAGGAGGGGCCCTCAGTGGGCTGAGGGGAGGGAAGTGGGGCTCGGGGTTGAAGGAAGATACAGTGGGCTGCACACTGAAGAAAAAGATTAAAAAATAATAATAATAATGAAATGACCAGCACAGAGCCTGACTTATGTCAAGAGGAGCTTAAGAAGCCCTGTTCTCCCACACCACCTGTGAACCCTGGGTATACCCCGCCCCTATGGCCCCTGTGCCATCTGTACCTTTGTCTGCACCTCCTATCAGACCCGGCACCCTTGCAGACAGGGCCCTGTGTCACCTGTCTATGCCTGAATGCATGAGGCACCAACACAACACGGCAGATGCAGATGATATAAACAGACAGGCAGGGTGCAGTGGAATCTATCTGTGCTGGAGTGGGCCTTCCAGAACAGCTCTGCAGAGCATTCCACAAGCCTAAAAGGATGCTAAAGCCTCCCCCCACCTCCCTTCCACACACACACAAATGATAACTGCCGTGTATGAAGCACTTTTT
Organism: Loxodonta africana; assembly: GCF_030014295.1. Taxonomy (NCBI): domain Eukaryota; kingdom Metazoa; phylum Chordata; class Mammalia; order Proboscidea; family Elephantidae; genus Loxodonta; species Loxodonta africana. The sequence goes on from NC_087363.1 coordinate 35,355,529, forward strand.
TTACACAAATTATTCTTCATCCTCACAGCACAGGTATTATTTGGCCCATTTCCTGAATGGAGAAACTGAGGCTCAGAGAAATAAGTGACTTGCCCCAAAGTCGCCTAGCTAGTAGAACCAAGATTCAAATCAAGGCAGGTCTGAGTCCATACTCTTCCAAGTGCCCCAGGCTGCCTTACTCACACACAAACACACTCACACACACATTCACACACACTCACAGACATTCACACACACTGTGCTCACAGCCTGACATAACACCTTCCTGGCATTGTTTCTCTCTCTCCTGTGCCCCGGGTGTGCACAGATAACCCATCTTGAGCCTTACCCCCCAAATCACACCTATCTAGCCAGGTCAAGTTCAAAGACAGCTCATCCTCAGGGCTCTCAGGTCTCAGCCTCCATCTTGACAAATCTCCACCCTCCCCTGCTATGGAATTCCCTAGCCTGAGTCCAGCACCACATGGCCCATCTGGTCCTCCTGCCCTGCTCCTTCCTGGCTCCCAGCATCCCACCCCAGTGATCTGGCCTCAGAACACACGTCTCAGTTGGCTGAGAAGGAAGCCTGGGCTCTCTGGAAGAACTCCGAGTAACAGTGAGTCAGAGGCTGTGTCTTCATGGAGTCTGCAACACCCACTCACAGCGGGAACAGACATCAAGACATTCTCTGCACCAGGCCTCGTGCTGGTGCCAGGGACACACAGGGAGGCCCCAGATCCAGGATGTATCCTCCCACGGCTCCCAGCTTTGTGGAGGGAAGTGATCAGTAGACCAGTAGACACCCTAAAGCACCCAGGCACTTGTCAGGTCCGTATCAAGCCCAAAGTTACTCCCCAGAGAAGAAGCCAGCATAGTGGGGAGAGAGCAGGTAGAATCAAGGCCATGCAGAATCTGTGTGAACCGCAGTGTGTGTGAAAGCACAGTGTGGAGGGTCTGGGCATGCCAAGAAGAGTTTCTACATGAGGGTGCCCCCTGAAGCAACCTGTGTGCAGTGGTGTAGCTCTGGAAGCCCACGCGTGTATGCATGAAAGAGAAAAGGTTATGGGAGAGGAAACAGTACAGGCAGTAAGAGCCAGGCTCTGGGACCAGAACAGCAGGCTTACTCGCTGGTATTGAGCAAGTCACTTAACCTCTCAGACTTCAGTTCTCTCAGCCCCAAAATGGGAATGGTAATAGTTCCTCCTGATAGAGTCGCTGGGAAGGTTCTAAGAGTTGAGATCCGTAAAGCAAGGAGAGCAGCGCCTGACTCACAGCAGTTGCTGTGGGCGTTGGCTAGCCTTGTGACTTAGCGTGTAATCTCCCTGGGCTTTGAAAGTCCTGTGGTGAGGGGGGAGAGATTTTGCCCATCTCCACTATATGGCCCCAAGGCCAAGAACTTTTTTAGGAAAAGTGCCAGTATTTGTTACTTTTGTAGGAATGTGTCATAAGGACCAACTTTGATTTTGTATGTGGGACTGTAAAGTGAAATAATGTGGTTTATAGTTCTTCCCTCTTTCTTCTCCAGCATGAATTTCCAGATACACAGTACCAGAGGGCTGACTGAAAGCTTCCACATCATTGTTTTGTTTTGTTTTTACTGTTTTGCTTTTTGTTTGTTTTACTTAAAGCAAGAAAAATTTATTGTCTTACATTTCTAGAAGCTAGAAGTCTGAATTTGGGATATCCACAAGGCCATGCTGTCTCCAAAGGCTCTAAGGGAAGAAACTTTCTTGTCTTTCCCAGCTTCTGGTAGGCCCAGGCGTTCCTTAGCTTCTGGGTGCATCATCACTCCAGTCTCTGTCTCCATCTTCACACAGTCATCTTCCCTGTGTCTTATAAGGACACCAGTTGCATGGAAAAAATCAAAACCCCACTTCTCACAGCAAGATCACAGTTTTATTATAGCAAAAAGAATATAAATGAAGAGACGCACAGGGCAAGCCTGACCAAGCCTTTGCCGGTTTCCTTCTTGACACAGCCAATCTCTCCTCCAGAACCCTGGATCCCACCCAATCCTGCTCTTCCAGGACTCCCTCTATTGATTGGCCCCTTTGCTCCAAATCTTCAACCTTTCCCTCCTCATTAAACAGGCTCATCTGCATTTAAATAGGCTCCTCTCTTTCCCATCTTGAAGTCAATCTTTCTGTATTCCATCTCATGAATGGAAATCAAAACAGGAGGCTAGAGTTTGGGCTCCTCCCTCCCGGTCACATCCCACATGCAAATCTTTCAGAGCCTGCAATTTCTCCTCTTAAATATCCCTCCTTGTGTCCACTTTCCTCAACACCAAATACTACTACCATTCTGTTTACCTCTGTGTTTCCTGCATTTAGTTCTGGGCCTGTCACAGTAGATATTTACTGGACCAGCGACCTGACAAAAGCTGAGAATTTAAAGAGCTGGGTTGGAGGCACCAAGAGGATTTGGTCATGGTAGAGGTTGGATTCAGCTCTGGTTCAGGTTTAGTCCACTCCAGAGGTTCTGTTTTCTCTCCCTGTTATCTCCCAAGCCTGTCCAGGCAGATACCAAATCAGGTCCCAGGTCCCAGACTACCAGCCCCAGGATCAGGCCAGAGTCCCAGACTCAGGTCCAGCTTCAAAATGGCGCCAGGCCTGGTCCAAGGCAGCAGGCCTGTGCAGAGGCCATGGCCCCTGGGGTACGCCTGGGGGCGTTTCCTGTCTAGGCCTGTGGCCCTCAACCGCTGCCAGCGCGGGTTTCCGGCGGGGCTGCGGCCGGGGCCTGCACTATCAGCTCGGCACCAGACGCCTGGTCAGGATACTTGTGGTGAAACTGTGAGGGTGCACTCAGTCCTTTGGGGTTTTCTCCCATGTCAGCCTCCAAGACAAATGGAGGAGGGAAAGTGACACCTAGCATTTCTTCAGCCCTGTTTTCCCCACTCTGTGCCAGGTGCTGGGCTATAGCCATCTGCCCATGGCTGGGGGACCTGCCTCATCGGCTGTCTGGGGTGGGGGTGGGGGCTTAAAGCTGCAGCCTGAAGGAGGCTGGACCAGGCCACTGAAGTCAGGCCTCTCAGCCAGGGTGCGCCTGACTTGCTGGCCTTAACAGGGAGGGGGTTAGCACCTGGAAGGGGGTGGGCGCTGCTCCTCCTCATCCAACTCGAGGACCACAGAGAGAATGTGGACCGGGTTCGATAACAAGTGAGAGAGGTCGGATGTCTGTGACACCTCATCCTGCTCCAGGGAGTACCAGGCCTGGGCCAAGGCTTCACATCTAGGGTCCCCCTTCACCTCCTCTCTGCAATTTACAAAGGGGAAACTGAGGCCATATTTTACTACTATGGAAACTGGACCAGGGAAGTGATGAGCAATTCATAAATCAAGACCCTGCGCTACAGGGAGCTACGGACGTGAGGAGGCTTGGGTGGGGGGGCGGGGGCGCGCACGACGCCTCACCTGTGGTGCCCAACCCAGGCTGCTAGTAAGCCAGGGCTTTGGTGGACCCAGTCGGCCTGGCGACCCGCACACTGCATGTGCGAGCCCAAGTCTCCATCGACCCTTTGCAGCCCGGACCTGGCTCCCGCACCGGACCCCAGCCCCAGTTCCAACCCAAGCTGGGACGGCGGTTCCCCCGGCCCCCCACCGCTAGGTGGCGCCGCAGCCGGAGCCTTGACTTCGAGGATCTGACGGCCCCTAAGGGAAAGGCAGCTCGTCACGCATGCGCAGTTTTTCCAGCCCAGCCTCACTCTGTGCCTGCGTACTCAGCCTTACTTCCTGAAGCATCACGAGGCGCCCCCAAGTGACGTCAGACGGGTTCCAAAGAGGCACTAAGGCGCAGGCGCAGGAGCAAGAGCAGGCGCAGCTCTTTCCCCAGGCCTCCACGCCGGGCCGAGTCGAGCTGTCAGGAGCCGGCTCCCTGGGCCAGAAGGGGGCGCCCGTCCACCGGCATGCGGGCCGGGCTGAGTTCTCTGACACTAGTAAACCCTTGGTTTCTGCCAAGTTTTACTTTTCCTGTCCAAAAACCAAGAAAAAGTTTAACAAGAGCGTAAAAGGGTGGAGAGGGCTGATGAAGACAGCGGTAAACCATGAACACGCAGCTTCCTCTGGAACTTCTTCAGAGCAGCAGTGGCTGTCCTGGGATGACAGGGAGAGGGGATGGCTTGCCTGGGAGCCTTCACTTGAACCAAACTAATTCTGCTATGCGACCTGCCGGTGAGTAATCAGGCCATTCTAGGGGAAGCTGGGGGAAGCCCCGCTCAGTCCCACCTAGGGGTTCAAGAGACCAGTTCCTGTAAGAACACCAATTACATGCAGCCTCCAGTTTCCAGCTCTTGAGGACAAGACACCCAACTCAAGCCAAAAGAACTATGATTGGAGGAAAGGAAACAATTGCTAATGAGTAACAAGCAGTTACCATATGCAACTTTACATTTCATGCAATGCTCACAACCATCACAGGAGCAGGTAGCAGTACTGCTCCATTTTATGTCACCACCCTGGCCCAAGCCATCATCATCTTTTGCCTGGATTACTGCAGTAGGCTCAGTTTGTCTCCTGCATCCTCTTTTGGCCCTTCAGCTCCTTCTCATCCAAAATACAAATCTAAGTGTGTCCCTCACACACTGGCCAGTCTTCCCTTTATTTTAGGATAAATTCAAGTCTTGACATGACCTGCAAAGACCTATCTTGTTCCAGGCTCTTCCCACCTCTGCAGCCTTTGCTGTGTACCCTCCAACCTTATTCTCAGGATTTCCTTCAGGTCCTCAAACAGGCCATGCCCTGGCCCGTCCCCAGGCCTTAGCACACGCTGGAATGGATTGGACTGTGTCCCCCAAAAAACGCGTTGTAAATCCTAACCCCTATTAAAAAAAAAAAAAAAACCCTATACCTGTGGTTATTTACAATCCCATTTGGGAATGAGTTTTGTTATAATTAGTATTAGTATAGAGTGTGTCTTGAGTCAGTCCCTTTTGAGATATAAAAGGAAAAGATTAAGGAAACAAATCTAAGGGAAGATAGATGCCATACCACATAAAGATCACCAATGAACCAGGACATTCCCCCAGAGCCCACAAAGAGAGAAAGCCTTCCCCTAATGCTGGTGCCCTGAATTCGGACTTCTAGCCTCCTAACTGTGAGAAGATTAATTTGTTCTAACCTCCCACTTGTGGTATTTCCATTATAGCAGCATTAGATAACTAAGACACATTATTCAGTGCACTCTGCCTGGAATACTCTCTACCCCACCACTCGCTGACACCTACGTAAACTCCTACAGAACTCAGCTCAAAGGTCACTTCCTTGGGGAGACCATCCCTAACTCCCCACACTCACCCAGATCAAATTCAGTACTTACCAGTATATACTATCAGAAGTCTCTGCTCTTTCCTCAAGGGTTTTGTCACAATTTGTGATTACAAGTTTGTGTTTGGTCATCTGACTGCCTGTCTTCCATCCAGCCCTCTACTCATCACTGTCTCCTTAGTGCCCAGCAGAGTATGCAACTCAGAACAGGTATTCAAAAAATACTGGCTGAGTTACTGTAAGAATAGAGTCCTCACTCTACCACTGCTCTGTGACCTTAATTAAGCTGCTTTACCTCTCTGGCCTCAGTTTTCTCACATATAAAATGAAAATACTTGCCTTGCAAACCTGCTGTAAGGAGCAAATCCATTATTTAATGGATAAAAAGCACATGATGAAAGTACTATCCCCAAAGTCAATCAAGTCATGAGAGATTTTCAACAGAACAAAAACATTCAAGAAATGTTCACAGTTCCTATTTTATTCTCATTTGGTCACACACACTTTTTTAAAAAACCCACACACAACTCACAAAATACTCAAACATCAGGAATTAGAAGGGTATAAAACAAAGAGCTTAAGAGGCTGAAAGAATATCCTAGGCTTCAGAACAAAACGATACCAATCAACTATTGAAAACTCCTTTGTTCAAAACGCAGAAGTGTTTTATTTTTAATGGGATTTGTTTTTTAAGTGTAAAAAATAAATGGAAAAGAATGATTTAGGGACAAGAACTAAGCTTCTTGTGCTGCCTGAGGCAGGGCTAGGTTTCTCCTCCTGGAAGGCCTTTGGAAAATGCAGAGGCCAACACTCTCACCCCGCCCGCCACCTGAAAGTACAGGCGCCCCAACCCACCCTGAGCATGATGGGCACAGGCTACAGAGCATCCAGGATGTGGTCAATCTTGGTGACCAGCTCCTGCCGTTTTCCTGAGATGAGCTTCTCATTCTCGATGTATGTATCTTTCTTGAGCTTGCCTGCCACCAGCCGCTCAGCTTCCACCGCCGACTTCAGCACCAGCTCCTTGACCTGGGCATCCAGCTTCTGCATTTCACTCACCTGGCCGAGGCAAGAGCAAAGCAGGACTTCAGAGTGGTTCTCCCACCTCTACTCAGCAGGGCCTGCCACCTCCCCTGCTTACAGACCTGGGAGCTGCCAGGGACCAGCCAGAAATGCATGGTGCCCTAGGGCGGAAATGCAGTGGGTACAATGGAGGGGCCAGCTGTGGAGGACAGCCTGGCTTCAAATGTCTACCTCACTACTTATCAACTCTGTCCCGTCAAACTCTGACCCTTACACACCAAGTCCCTTCTACCACCTCTGGGCTCATCTGTAGCAAGATTGTGAGGATTAAGTGTGAAAATATGTGAAACCACTTGGTATGGTGCCCTGGCACACAGTAGATATTTGAAAAAATGTTCCTTCTCTTCCCTTCAGCTTGCCGAATTAGGTACAGGAATTCAGTTAGGCAAAATTCCAAATTGGGGCGGGGGTGGGGAGGCTGAGAACTTTCTTATATAGTCACATTTTCTCAATGTTCGACAGGTATTTAGTGAGCCACACTACTCATGTTGGGCACTATTTTAGGCTCCAGAAACATCAGTGAAGACAGATAAAGTACCTTGCCCTCGTGAAGCTGACATTCTAGTTAAGAGGACAAATAAAAAACACATAAGCAAATGAATCAACAGTTTCCGACAATGGTGGGTGCTAGAATAAGGTGAGGGAATGCTGGAGAGTGGTGTAGTGGATAGGATGGTCAGGGACTCTGAGGGGCCCCTCTGACGGAGTTTATCACCCTTACTTACAAATAACAATAACTCACATAGCATGTACCCAGCAGGGTTCTAAGCACTTTACATGCACTAATTCATTTCCAACTCACAACCACTGCTGTACAAATAACAGCATCCTCATTTTACAGATGAGGAAACTGAGGCATGGTTAGGTAACTTGCCCAAGTTGATTAAGTCTGAATCAGAGCCTGGACTCAAACCCACAATTCTAGGTTCTTACCACACCGTAAGCAGCCTGAAGCCTTGTCCAGCCTGGCCTCCAAGAGAGGAAGCAATTGCTCTGAATACCAGCCATGTGGCAAACAGTGCTGTAAAGGCTGGCAGAGCCTTCTCCGACCCTCTTGTTCCACCACAAGGGTAGGCACCACACAAGGCTACAAATGGGTGGTACCTCACTTCACAAGCTAGCAAGTAAGCAAGCAGTTTGCCCAGTGTCTGACCCAGACAGAGCAGTGGTGTGCCGCTCTGAACAATCGGGTACAATCCCCAAAAGTGAGGGATGGAGGACAGAGCTAAATGACACAGTGATGGCAGACACTTACTTTGTCACACAGGTCAGAGCCCTCTGTCTTCAGCCTGGACTGCAGCAGTGCAATTTCACTGGTCAAGGCCTTATGTTCAGTCTCCAGGCTCTTCTTGCCACTGTTGAGGGTGGAGACATCCCGGGATTGCTTGTACCTATTAACAGTCTCATCAAAGTGACGGTAGAGACCTATTCTCTTGTTGACCAGGGTCAGGACCTGCTCAGTGATGCAGGCCACCTTCATCCTGGCTTCAGCAGCGGGATCCTGCAGGAGGGAGAGAGATATCATGTGTGACAACATCCAGGCTTGAGCCCACTCCAGCCTTCACCTCCCAAATAGCACCCCCCACCATCAGCTCTCCAAACAAAATAAGCCATCTTCTTGCAAAGTCAGAGAATCAACCCTTGCTGACACTTAATCTGGACCAGGTCCAGCACTGGACAAGACTAGGGAAACAAAGATGAAGCAGACATTCAATGTATAATATATTCAATGTATAATGTGTTCAATGTATAGTCTACTATACATGTGAAAAATGATAATAAGGTAAGGTAAGAAAAGGTAAGAGAAATTTCAGCTCAGGTCAGAGAAGGCTTCAAGGAGGTTTTTAGTATGTCTCTCCTTCATAAAACTTTCAAGGGTTTCCCAGGGCCTAAGGAATAAAGCCCAAACTCCTCATCCTACCACTCACAGCTCTTGGGATGAGGTCTTACTTATGTTGCAGAATCATCTTTCACCACTGGTCTACTTCAGAAGTCCTAACTTTGCAGCTCAAAGGCTAAAAGAGGCCTCAATATTTTCTCCCTCAATACATTGCCAAAGCTCTAAAAGGAGATTTATTGATAGGAAATTGGTTGAATAAACAATGGTACACCCATACAACAGAGCACTCTGCAGCTATAAAATATCATGAGGAAAATCTCTATGAACTGATACGGGTGATTTCCAGGATATATTTTTTAAGTGAAAAAGGCAAAGTACAAAATAATATGTACAGCTGCTACCTTGGTCTAAAAAAGAAAAGGAATTAAGAATTGTAAGTACCTGCTTATTTTTGCAAAAAAAAGAAAAACAAAACAGTAAGGATATCCAGGGACTGATGAAACTGGTTACCTACAGAGTGGGGATGGAAAAGGGTAGAGGAAGTGGCACCATTTTAGAATTCTGAATTAAGATCTTGTTAGTGTTTTACGTATTTACTACCAAAATAAGATATTAACAATGATGGAGGAAGTAACTAGAATAAAATTCAAACTGAAATAAATGAACCTGTCTATCTTTCAAATGAATAACACAGGAAAAAAAAAAAAGTAAGAACACAGTACTTTGACAACACATTCTGTATCTAAAGACAGAAAAAACTGCAAACAAATCTTGGGACTCTGCTGGTTAGGTTTGCTGTTTATAGCGGTGACTGTAGAAGTTCTGAAACTACTTTGGTTTTAACTGGGAGAAGGAAAAAATATGGCTTGAGAGAACACAAGGAAGAACCTTACAGACTAGAATTAAAGGCATCAGTATTAACTCATATTTTAAATATCATATACATTTATTTCCAGGCTCTGTCTGCTCGGGTCTAGAAGCAAAGGCACTCCAAAAGCAATGACGACATCTATGTCACCTATCCTGGTCTCCAAGTACCATTCCCCACTGAAAGGAAACAGGGGTCCTGAGAGAAAGTACAAGACATACCTGAAACATGTGTCAGGAAGTAAGACAGTACTCAAAATAATGACGGAGCTGTGAAAAAGACAATTAGAGCTCAAAATAAATAGTACCAATGGACAATAACCCAGTGAATAAGAACTAATGTATCCAAACAATCAACCAATAAGAAAAGTTTGCCCTTATAACTAATAAATGTAAAAACTATCAGTTTTGCAACCATCAAACTAGATAACTCATTCAGGCAAGAATCAATAATAAATGCTAAAACTAGCAAGATATTTACATGGCCTCAAACAGATTACTTATTAATTGGAAAGAGAAAAACACTAACTTTACAGTGAAAAAACAGACAAGACACCACATCACCACACCAGGACCAAGTGACATCAGGTTCCTCCCGAAGTGACGCACTGAAGATACATCCCTTTGTAGTATCATTGCCGGAAATACCTAACCTGAATTTAATCAGGAAGAAACATAGAATAAGCCTAAATTAAGGGACAATCTACAAAACTGGGTTCTACACTTCAAACAGGTAAAGGTTATTAAAGACAAAGGCTGAAGAACTGTCCCCGATGGAAGGAGACTAAAGAGACACGAACACTAAATGCAGTACATGATCCTCAACTGGATTCTGGAGTATGAAGATGACCGCTGTAAGTTATTGCTGGGAAGGAGCCCTGGTGGCAGAGCAGTTAAGCACTTGGCTGCTAACCAAAAGGTCACTCCTTGGAAACCCTGTACGAGAAGTTCTACTCTGTCCAATAGGGTCGCTATTAGTCAGAATCGACTCAACACCAAAGGTTTGTTTCGCTTGTATTAATGGGAAAACCGGCAAAATTTGAATACGGACTGCATGTTGGTTAACAGTATTATAGCAACATACATGCTTAAATACTGCAGGGGAAAGGGCATGATGTGTCCAACTTACTTTCAAACAGTTCAGCAAAAATAACATATATGTAGAAAAATAAAACAAACGAGGCCGAATGTTAACAACTGGTAAATCTATGTGAAGAGTTTTTACTATTCTTGCAAATTTTCTGTAAATGGCAAAGACAAAGAGTTTAGCAGCCCCACTTGTTTACAGCATGGTCCTGATCAACACCTTTGCTCACATGTACCCTGCCGCTTATGGAGTCCTGGTGGCACAGTGGTTAAGCACTTGGCAGTTAACCAAAAGGTTGGCGGTTTGAACCTGCCAGCTGCTTCTCGGGATGAAAGACCTGGTGATCTGGTCCCAAAAAGATGCAGCCTAGGAAACCCTATGGGGCAGTTCTACTCTGTCATTATAGGGTCATTATGAGTCGGAATCGACACACAACAACCCTGTTGCTTAGCCACACAAACTACCCACAGGTCCTGCTGACACCTCTCCCTGCTTCCCCGGCAACAGCTCTCTCTGGCTGAATGTCCTTCCCAACGTTTTCGCCTGTCACCTCCTCAGAGTAGCCTTTTTGGTACCATACCCACTGCCAAAAGCACACACTGTGCCCCACTGTGGAAAACAGTTTGGTGATTCCTCAAAAAGTCAAACACAAAACTACCGCATGACCCAGAAATTCCACTCCGTCATATATACCCAAAAGATCTGAAAGCAGCATGTGAACAGACACATGTACACCAATGTTCACTGCAGCACTATTCCCAATAGCCAAAAGGTGGAAACAACCAAAATGTCCATCAACAGATGAATGGATAAACGAAATGTGCTACCGACATACAAAGGAATACTACTCAGCCATAAAGAGGAATGCAGTCCTGATGCATGCCACAATATGGATGAACCTTGATGACATTATACTCATTATGTGAAATAAGTCAGACGCAAAAGGACAAATACTGTATGATATCACTTATATTAAATAAGCAAATATATAGAAACCAAAAGTAATTAGTGGTTACCAGGGCAGGAAAAAGGGAGTTTTTGATTGGAGTGCATTATAGGTATGTAGAAGGTGATAGGACAGTTTGCAAAAAAAGCAAAAATGAGTGCATAACTTCAAGAATGTAATCAGTGTTACTGAAGTGTACATGTAGAAAATGATGAAATGCTGTACGTGTGTGTGTTAAAATAAGTAAACAGATAAAGAAAAATTTAAAAAAGCACACACTGTGCCTGTTGTCTGATGTTCCCCCAGTACTTGATGACCAGAAGCAACTTGACAGACTCTATTATTGTGACCTATCTCCTCCTGTCTCACTCACCAGACTATAAATGCCTGGTATTAGTACCTAGCATGGGGTGTAGTGCAGTAAGTCCTCATAAAACAGTAAAAGGAGACAGAATGGCCTAAAGATACCCGAGGAAAACAAGGAGCCATGGAGTCTGCAAGTCAGAGAGGAGAGCTGGGAGGAGGGAAAAATGCTGCTGACGGGGCCAAATCCACAGTTCCTGCTCCACTCTCAAGTAGTCTCCTCTACAGGAGTTACCACAGGGATAAGAGAGAGGGGCTGCCTGGTGAAAGGACTATAGGGAGCTTTTTACCTCCAAGTTCAGCTGAATTATAAGGACCATAAGTCCACCAATTTTTTTATGTTTTTCTTATCTCAACTAGGGATCCAAGTGTGCCTTCGAAGGCCAAACACGACAAAGGTTTAATATTACATGCTCCCTGATCCCAGCAATGAAACCATGGCATCTTTACAGCAAGGATTAGCAAAGGCTACAGGCAAGGAGTTTTCTGGGTGATAGAGTTCTGCCTTGGGCTTGTCACGAGGATCAGTGGTTCTCCGTAAAGCTGGTGAAACCCATTACCAAGGGGTACAAAATGCCTAGCTGATTAAGCACAAGAAGAAAACCAAAAGGTACAGTACCTTTGTGATGGAAAAGTCCAGCCTGACGTAGATGATGACAGTGAAGAACAAGATGTAGAAAGCAGCCACCACCAACAGGGGCTCTTGGAGCATGAGGACCTTGTTGAATGTGTAGTGGACCTGGGAGGGGAACCAGGGAAGAGAGGATTTTACAGACCTGCGTGGGCACAGAAACCTGGGGGCAAAAGCTGCCTTACCAGGCCTAGAATCATCCAGGTTAGCCCATCCATAAGAAATCCTTTTTCTAGTACCTGCTGCCCCACCCCTGCTCCCAGAAGTCATTGTGGGCTCATACCACTCCCACTCCAAGGAGGAAAGGTTAGTCACCTCTTGGTTCCCAGCACCCATTCTCTGGGGAGGGAGTCACAGAAGGCAGAACAGTGGAACCCCTTACCACAATGTCCTGAATTTGCTGTTCTACCAAATTTTTCTTGTACGCAACAATCACGGGGCGGCCAAATGTGTCCAGGTAGGTGTAGTGCAGCTCATCTGGGGCACGGCTGATTTCATAGGGACTATCAACCTGGATGTTCCTAGGGGTAGACGGGAACCAAACATGGCCTCAGATAAACCACACTGGCAGACCAGGTGCAGGGCTGGAGAATTCCAAGGTTAAAGGAGCCTTTCTAGGTCACTAAATTCACACTCCTCCACTCTGGCCCCCGTCTCGCAACAGGGAACACCCTGCCTCCTGAGACAAATGACTCACTGCCACAAGCCTTGAGTACTAGAGCATTCTTCTGCTGAGGCCGCAACTGCTTCTCTGCATCCTCCACTCACAAGTGCTCAAAAGGTCTGGTCCTATGCCTTGGGATCACACAGCTATCATGTGCATCAAAGGATAGCCACTCGAGGACTTGAAGAGGTCCCTCATGAGTTATTCCAAATGTTCTTCCTCATCACGTGACTAAAAACTTCTTATAGGGTGTAATGGACATGTACGGTTTTTGTCTGCCCAGACCCATTCTCCCTTCTAGTAAAGAGCACACCCTAGTTTTGCCTCAAGAACTACCCTTACCACATGAACACCCTCCAAAGGAAGAACCATCAAGGTGCCTCTCCTTCAGGTGATCAGAGTGAACATGTGACCCAAGAGAGGCTAAGGAGATGCTCCCTTTAAAATGAATCTAGAGTAAAGTGACAAAAAGACTGAAAACAGGTATTGTTCATTCAACCCAGGGGCAGGTACCCCATGAGTGTCCATCAGTTTCTGCCACTTAGACTCCTGGACATGCTCTGGTTCTGGTCTCACTCTTCAACTTAGGCTGTGATTTTATGAGATACCTCTTATCCTTCCAATATACTCCTTTTTGCTTAAATTAGCCAAAGACAGTCCTACTGTTTATAACCATGAAACCCTGACATACCATCCTTTTGAGAACTTGGTTAGCATTCTTCTTAAGCACTGCAATCAAGAATAATGTCTGAAAAGAATAATGTCTTTCTAAATTTTGCATTCTGTCTTATTACATCACATTCCAGCAGATTCAAGCCACCATTCCACCTACTAAGATGACTTTGGATACTGCCCCAGTCATGCAACAACACTGTGTTTTCAGGTTTCATAAATAAATGTGGTACTCTCACTTGAATCTGACTTTTTTGTGATGTCCCACAGGCTCCCGAGTCAAAACTGTGTCTTGAGCACCTACTCTGTGCCCCCAGAGCAGCCTCCCCTTGATGTGGGAAAACGGGTTGCAGAGGAAAGGCAGTCATACTCACTTGGCCCCTTCAGGCAAAATGATCTTCACAGTTAGAGAATCTATCACTTGCTCATCAAACACGTGGTCCACAAACCTCATCTTCAGTGCATACTGGTCACCTGAAGGATCAAGCAATCAGATATAGTAACGTGGAAAAACAGAGAAAACGGGACAGGAGGCAGAGAGAAGCACAGGCTATTGGTGTTCTCATCTTACACAGAGGGGAGTAAAGCCCATGGACAAGGAGACCCTGGGGAGAAAGAGGGGTAAGGGCAGCATGAATCTTAAATCTTCCCTAATTCCCACATAAAAAGGCAGAGCAACTAGTGAGCAAAACCAAAAACCCAGGGGCCACATTTACAACAAAACTAGGTAACAAGGTTATCTCTATGAGGGGAGAAAGGGAGAGATAAGACACCAATAGCTACAAGGCCTGCACATTATCAGTGTCTACAAGGAGAAAGCAGAAGTAATGGGGTGACAGCTGGACCAGAGAGCAGGAGAGCCCCAAAACAGACAACAGGGATTCACTAGAAAGCATGGCAGGCCAGTGTGAGAAGAACAGCTGAAACTCAGAGGAGTTTCCTCCCCTCCCATAGCAAGGGAGTAAAATGGACCCACAGAAGGTCTGTGAGTCTAGAGTAGTCTAGTCCCTAAAAACTTTGAAAAGCCCTCGTAGGACAGTACCTTCCACAGAGAGGAAACTGCTGGAGCAGAATCAAAATTGAACACACAAGGGACAGAGCTACAGGAAAGTGGGGAAGAGAGCCAAGGAAAGCTCAGAGAGGAAGCCACCACATTTTTGAATACTACACTGAAACAACAAAGCCTCTGGGAAGTGACAAAGGCTATCCTAAACCACACGTTCTTCTAAAAGTTCACAGTAAAAATGAGCAACAGAAAAGTACAAAGGTGTACTTCCCTCTTCCAGTAAGTTATATAAGAAAAACTATTAAAAAAAAAAAGAGAACATCCCTAGAGAAAATGACAGTATGCCAGAAAAATATACCCACTAAACCAATCAGAATGGTTACCCACTACTTCAAAACAAGCTAAAATGTACTAAGAAAATGACACAAGTCACGAAAGAATAATATAAACCAGAATTAGTTTATATAACCAAAATTAATTAGAAATAAAAGAGAAAATTATTTTAGAAATGAAAGCTAAAGAAGATAGAATAAACACAACAGATAAAAAGATGGTGAAAAGAAGAAAAGTACCAAATATTGAAGACAGGCAAAGACCCAAGAAAGGAAAAACAGATGTTCCCAAGGGAGAAAATTTTCCAAAAGATTTGAAACTACAAGTTGAAAGAGCATATTACACACCCAAGAATAAAACTCAGAACAACTATTGCCAAAGCATATTTTAGTAAAAATATTTGACTTTAAGAAAAAATCCCTTTCAGCATCTAGATAAAAAGAACAAGTCACTTACAAAGGGGGAAAAAAGATTATCATCAGGCTTCAACAGGAACACTCTATGCCAAAAGAAAATTAAGTACTCAAGGTAAGCCAAGGATTTTATATTCAGCCAAAGTGGTGTTCAAGCACAAAAAGCACATCTGTTATCAACACACAAGAAGTTAAACAAAACTCCTATAGGTCATACTATTAGATAACAGTATGAATTCATTAACATTTATATATTAAAAAAAAAAACACCACTGCTGCCAAGTCGATTCTGACTCATAGCAGCCCTAGAGGACAGAGTAGAATTGCCCCATAGGGTTCTGAGGAGCACCTGGTGGATTCAAGCCACTGACCTTTTGGTTACCAGCCAAGCACTTAACCGCTGCGCCACCAGGGCTCCTATTTGATATATAATATATAGATATAATACAGACATAGCTCTGTCTACTGAAGAGGCTTAGAAACTGACCAACCCAAGAGCACTGAACATCCCTAGTTCTTAGATTGTGGATTTAAAACACAATTTCCTGCTAAAAGAAACTAGGACTTCTTGGACAAACGGCTGATTCCAGGTCTGGGGCAGAAAATACACAAGTTGAACCAAGAATGTCCTTTCATAAAATAGCAAGAAAGCTAACAGAGACTACTAGGGCCATGTCAAAAAGATTCAGGAACTTATTTGACTAAAGTTTGGAAAATATGAGCATCAATTATGGTAATAAACGCAAAGGAATGAAATCCACAAAAATACTCAAATCCATAAGTATATTATGATTTAAAAAACAACTAATACATAAAAGGGAAAGAATTAAGCATTTAACTTGCCTTTCCTACATGAACTATACAACACTAGGAAACCAAACAGCAGATGAGGTGAAGTGTCTCCTTATAAATCTACTTAATAAATGAAATGAAAAAGAAATGCTAGAAGACCAGCATTTGCAATCGCCAGTAAAGTACTCAGCCTAGGCACTGCACATCAACTGGTGCTCACATCACAGGAGAGAAAACCAGAAACCGCGTGCCTTCTAATGAAACAACACATCGCCATCTCGAGCCTTGCCAAGGGATCAAACCTGTGTCTGACCAGGTCTCCACAGACAACTTCCAATTTGCAAGAAATACAGAGGACAGAGGAACATGCTGAACTGCACCTCAGGAAGCAATCAGCAAAATCCAGACTGCAGGTTACTGTACAACTGGCTCAAGTTCTTGAACAGATCAACTGTAAGGCAAACAGACAGAGGAGGAATCTAGAGATTAATAAAGACTGAAAAGACAAATAAAAATGTTTGAAAAGGACAAAATATGATATCTAGAGATGTATATTTGGGTGATAAAACTATGAAGAAATTCAAAGACGCAACCACTAAAAGTCAGGGTGGTGATTATTTTTGAAGGGAAGAAGAGGCATGTGAAGGGCTTTTTAAGTGGCTGGCAAATTTCTATTTCTTGACCTAGGTAATGGTTACAAGGTGCTTCTCTTTTAATAATTCACTAAGCTATAAGTCTGTTTTGTGTGGTTTTCTGTATTTTATTTTGCAATATTGTAATTTTACAATAAAAAAGAAAGACTTAAAAATATTAGTTCTGGGTGTTTGTGTAAAGTGTTTCTCTGAAATTTTATTTTTTAAATATCTCAATTAAAAGCCATTTTAAAAAGTTTAAGCAGTTCCAACTGATGACAGACATGGGAATAAGAAGATTTTTACTGTATTGCTTGAATTTATTACCATATCTATGTTCCGGTTTTCCAATAATGATTTGCACCCACTCATGAGAAGTTGTTCCTGATAACCCAGCCTTCCCGAGAATGACAAGAAAATACTCTTTCCCCACCTAAACCCCTTAAACCCAAACCCATTGTCATCGAGTTGATTCCAACTCCTAGCAGTCCTACAGGACAGAGTAGAACCGCCCCAGTGTTTCCAAGGAGCAACTGGTGGATTCGAACCGCCGACCTTTAGGTCGGCAGCCGTAGCACTTAACTACTATGCCGCCAGGGTTTCCCCATCTAGAAGGACTTTACTGAAGACTGACCCAAATTATAGAGGTACTCATAGCTTGGAAGGTTGTAGCCAACGATGTAATGGGTCTTCCATCCACCAAAGAGAGGGAAGCGAGGCCGGATTTCCATCTCCACAGAGTCATCCAAAATAAGGAGGTGGCTGGTGGAAACATTGCCAATCTCATCCCGGTAATAAACATCCTGGGCAGCGGCAGGGAGGATGGTCTGCAAAAGGGTGCACATACCTATCTGAAGACTCCAGGAATCTAGCCAAAGAAATGATCCCAAACACAGAAAAGGCCTTCTGCACCAGCACCTTCATCACAGCATTACTGAACTAAAATAGTACTCAAACTATAAACCATGTAAAAGAGGCTAACTTTCTCCTCGTTAAGGTTTCAAAATTTCTAGAAATCACATCTACTTCTCAATCAAGGTTGTTAAGTAGCCAAATTCTTCTATACAGTAAATAATCTCAGTTAAGAATCTCAAATACCTTTGTGAGTGATGAAGACTTAAGAAGGAAAAAAAATAATCTGCAAGTTATTTTGCAGAAAGAGAAACTAAAGATGGACAAATTAACACCAATTACTTAGTGGTAAGGTTATGGAAAGCATTTCTATACTAATATTCTTTACTGTATCTTCCAAATCTGTAAGTGTATTCTGATAATTGGAGGGAGGGGGAATGTAACACCTTTGTTCACATAGTGAGCCCCTCTGTAAGTACATGGAAAATGTTTGTAAGATCCCATTTATAAGACAAAAAGATACAAAACTATATATATAATTCAGTATTTTTTAAAGACAAACATTATAAAAGATAAAGAAATATATTAAAATGTCAGTAATACCAGTGTTTGGGTGGTGGTACCATGGGTACGTTTTTTTCTTTTCCTATTATTCAAAATATCTTTAAAAACATGGCCCACATATTTAAATGGGGGAATTTTTTCTTTTAAAGATTCTTTCTTTTGGTTTCTAACACTCAACTAGTTGAGTATTAGTCAATCCCAAACAACTGCTTATATTTAGCCAGTTTCAAAAAGCAAGAGAAAAGGCAAGTATGATAAAGTAGTAGTTTCTCACAATGTCCAAGCTGAAGACTATACCTTAAAAGAGCGGATGGAAGATATTCCACTATCCGGCTGTCTCTGGTAATCGTAGCGTGAAAAAGGCCCCTTAAGCACAGCACCTGTGTGCTTCAAGTCCACGTTCTCTTCCACTGCAATATTACCCCAATGGGAAACCTCGATGACACGTGTCATGCTGGTGATGGTCAGGAAAGGGCTGTTGTTCTCATAGTGCACTTTAAAAGTATCCTGGACAGGAAGGAAACAAGTAGTTCAAAGTTGTGGCAACAGGTGAATCAACACTAATTAGCTTAAATCAAACTGAGTAGAGACAACCTATGTATCAGCAACAGGAGAACGGCTAACACCAGACGTATCTAATGTACACGACATCTAAAAATGACCTTTAATGATATATACAGATGTTCAAGATACATTATTAGTTAGAAAAAAAGGATACATAAAATTGTTTTAGGTTCGTGTCCGGCCACAACTGATGACTGCCCTGACAGGGAGCACAACACAGAACCCCTGAGGGAGCAGGAGATCAGTGGGATGCAGACCCCAAATTCTCATAAAAAGACCAGACTTAATGGTCTGACTGAGACTAGAGGAATCCCGGCGGTCATGGTCCCCAAACCTTCTGTTGGTCCAGGACAGGAACCATTCCCGAAGACAACTCATCAGACATGGAAGGGACTGGACAATGGGTTGGAGAGAGATGTTGATGAAGAGTGAGCTACTTGTATCAGGTGGATACTTGAGACTGTGTTGGCATCTCCTGTCTGGAGGGGATATGGGAGGGTAGAGAGGGTTAGAAACTGGCCAAATTGTTACGAAAAGAGAGACTGGAAGGGCTGACTCATTAGGGGGAGAGTAAGTGGGAGTATGGAGTAAGGTGTATATAAGCTTATACGTGACAGACTGACTTGATTTGTAAAGGTTCACTTAAAGCTCAATAGAAATTATTAAAAAAAAAAAATTGTTTTAGGTTCCAACATAAATATTTCTTTTATATTAAAAAAAATTATTTTTTAAACCTTTACACTCTACTTACTATCTTTAGAAAAAAAAATCTGAAATGAAATACACAAGCATATCAACACAGAAAAGAAGCAGAATTATAGGTTATTTCTAATTTTGCTTACTATTTTTACTTTCCAAATTTCTACAACAAACCATCACTGCCTTTTAAATAATTTTTGTTTTAAAATAAAATAAAATCTTAAATTGAAAAAAAAAAAAAAAAAAAAAAACCCTGACTAAGAAATATATAAAATCTAATGAAGACATAATCTCTACTTAATGAACCAGAAAACAAACTCGAAACTGAGGATGATATATAGCATTACCAGGTTTTTCTACCCTGGAAAAGATTTATCTGGAAAAGCTTCGGAGAAGAGACTTTTTAAGCTAATATACTTTGAGCTAATGTGTGTAACTTTTATGAATTCTAAATAAATGCATCATCTCATTTAATCCTCAAAACACCATGTCATGGATTGAATTGTGTCCCCCCAAAATATTGTCAGCTTGGCTATGTCATGATTCCCTTGTCTGATTGATGATTGTCTACCATTTTATCTTCTGATCTGATTTCCCCATATGCTGTAAATTCCCTATATGTTGTAAATCCTGTCACTATGATGTAATAAAATGGATTAGCAGCAGTTACACTGATGTGGTCTACAAGACTAGGTAATATCTTAAATCTATTATCTTTTGAGATATAAAAGACAGAAACAAGTATGAGTGGGAACCTCGTACCACCAAGAAAGCAGTGCCGGGAGCAGAGGGCATCTTTTGGACCTGAGGTTCTTGTGCTGAGATGCTCCCAGACCAAGGAAGACTGATGACAAGGACCTTCCTCCAGAGCCGACAGAGAAGGCCTTCCCCTGGAGCTGGCACCCTGAATTTGGACTTCTAGCCTACTGGACTGTAAGAGAATAAACTTTTCTTTGTTAAAGCCACCCACTTGTGGTATTTCTGTTATAGCAGCACTAGATGACTAAGAGACAACACAGTGAAGTAAGTACTACTTATCTTCACTTTACAAACAAAAAACCCTGAGGCCTAGCGGTTTTCATTAGCTTGTTTAAGGTCACAAACCTAGTAAGTGACAGTCCCAGGACTTTAGGTATTCTATTGTGCAGAGGTTCTGACTGGGCTCCTATGTAGTAAGTACTGTCACCCAACGAGGTCCAAGAGAATTAAAGTGACACTTCAGCAATTCCCGACTTCTTTGCCAATTTTACTACTGAGATTAGTATTAAAAAATATTTCTGGTCTACTATCTTAATTAGTGAATGCCCCTCTCCCACCCTCCCCCGCCATAACCACAAAAGAATGTTTTCTTCTCAGTTTAAACTATTTCTCCAGTTCTTATAATAGTGGTCTTATACAATATTGGTCCTTTTGCAACTAATTTCACTCAGCATAATGCCTTCCAGGTTCCTCCATGTTATGAAATGTTTCACAGATTCCTCATTGTTCTTTATTGATGCGTAGTATTCCATTGTGTGAATATACCATAATTTATTTATCCATTCATCTGTTGATGGACACCTTGGTTGCTTCCACCTTTCTGCTATTATAAATAGTGCTGCAATAAACATGGGTGTGCATATATCTGTTCGTGTAAAGGCTCTTATTTCTCTAGGGTATATTCCAAGGAGTGGGATTGCTGGATCGTATGGTAGTTCTATTTCTAGCTTTTTAAGGAAGTGCCAAATTGATTTCCAAAGTGGTTGTACCATTTGACATTCCCACCAGCAGTGTAGAAGCGTTCCAATCTCTCCACAGCCTCTCCAACATTTATTCTTTTGTGTTTTTTGGATTAATGCCAGCCCTGTTGGAGTGAGACGAAATCTCATTGTAGTTTTGATCTGCATTTCTCTAATGGCTAATGGTCGTGAACATTTCCTCATGTATCTGTTAGCTACCTGAATGTCTTCTTTAGTGAAGTATCTATTCATATCTTTTGCCCATTTTTTAATTGGGTTATTTGTCTTTTTGCAGTTGAGTTTTTGCAGTACCATGTAGATTTTACAGATCAGGCACTGATCAGAAACGTCATAGCTAAAAACTTTTTCCCAGGCTGTAGGCAGTCTTTTTACTCTTTTGGTGAAGTCTTTGGATGAGCATAGGTGTTTGATTTTTAGGAGCTCCCACAGTTATCTAGTTTTTCTTCTACATTCTTTATGTTTTGTATACTGTTTATGCCAAAATTAGGGCTCCTAACGTTGTCCCTATTTTTTCTTCCATGATTTTTATCATTTTAGATTTTATATTTAGGTCTTTGATCCATTGTGAGTTAGTTTTTGTGCATGGAGTGAGGTATGGGTCTTGTTTCATTTTTTTGCAGATGCACATCAAGAGATTTTTTAAGGTTCATATTCTTCGATTTGATTTGGAAACCCTGGTGGCATAGTGGTTCAGAGCTATGGCTGCTAACCAAAAGGTCAGCAGCTCGAATCCACCTAGGGTTCCCTGGAAACCCTATGGGGCAGTTCTACTCTGTCCTATAGGGTTGCTATGAGTCAGAATTGACTTGACGGAAACAGGTTTGGGTTTTTATGCTTTGATTTGAAAAACTTTACTTCAGAGAATGTATCCTGAGAATATATAAAACATTCCATGCAAAAAAATGTACAGTGTAGCATTAAATAGGAAGAACCTAACTGTCCAACTACAGTATAATCTATAGGACAAGAAATCAATGGGATTTTAAGTGGCCATTTTTATTAAAAATGGTTTACACACTAGCAAGCAGCCATCTAAGATGCCATCAATTGGTCTTAATCCACCTGGAGAAAAGGAGAACGAACAACACCAAAGACACATGGTAAAGATGAGCCCAAGAGAAAGAAAGGACTACATAAACCAGAGACTCCATCAGCCTGAGACCGGAAGAACTAGACGGTGCCCCACTACCACAATCACTATCCTGACAGGAAGCACAACAGAGAATCCCTAATGGAGCTGGAGAACAGTGGGGTGCAGGTCTCAAATTGTTATAAAAAGACCAGGCTTGATGGTCTGACTGAGACTAGAGGGACCCTGGAGTTCATGGTCCCTGGACCCTTTGTTGGCTCAGGATTGGAACCATTCCCAAAGCCAACTCTCTAGACAGGGATTGGACTGAACTATAAGATAGATAACGGATGCTGGTGAAAAGTGGGCTTCTTGGCTCAAGTAAACGCATGAGACTATGTGGGCAGCTCCTGTCTTGAGGCGAGATGGGAGGGAAGAGGGGGACAGGAGCTGGTTGAATAGACACGGGAAATACATGGTAGAGAGGAGGAACATGCTGTCTCACTAGGAGGAGAGCAGCTAGGAGTACACAGCAAGGCGTGTATAACTTTTTGTATGAGAGACTGACTTCATTTATAAATTCTCACTTAGAGCACCATAAATATATTTTTTTAAAAAGGTTTACTAACGTAATATAGTCACACAGTTAAACATTTAGAGAATACTCTAAATGGAAAAGCTATTATGCAACACTTTCTATGTAACATGTTCTTAACATTAAGAAGCCCCTATGCTCTGAATAGCTAAAGCGATACTGAAAGAGGAGAACAAAGTAGGAGGACTCACGCTTCCTGATTTTGAAACATATTCTACAGCTACAGTAATCAAAATATGCTGGTACTTGTATAGTAACAGACACATAGGCTAATGGAACAGAACTGAGAGTCCAGAAATGAACCTACATTTCTATGGTCAACTGATTCCTAGACAAGGGTGCTTAAGTCCATTCAGTGAGGAAAAAAGACTCACTTCAATAAATGGCGCTGGGAAAACTGGATTTCCATGTGCAGAAAAATGAAACAGGATCCACACCTCACATCATACCCCAAAACAAATTTAAAATGGATTAAGGACCTAAATGTGAAAACTAAAACCTTAAAATTCTTAGAAGAAAATGCAGGTCCAACTCTGTCTGGCCTAGCTTTTAACAGTGGATTGTTGCTGTTAGGTGCCATTGAGTTGGTTCTGACTCATAGTGACCCCTACGTACCACAGAACAAAACACTGCCTGGACCTGTGGGTTATCTAACATAAAAACAAAAGCACAAACAGCAAAAGACAAAACAGATAAATGGGACTCCATAAATATTAAAAACTTTGGTTTATCAACAGGCTTTACCAAAAAAAAAGTGAAAAGACAAGCTACAGACTGGGAAATTATCTTTGGAAACCATATATCCAATAAGAATCTAATAACCAATATATATATATGAAACTCCAACAACTTAACAACAAAAGGACAAATATAGCCCAATCACAAAATGGCCAAAGGACTTGAATACACATTTCACTAAAGAAGACATTCAAATGGACACCAAACACATGAAAACATGCTCAATGCCAGTAGCCACCCAAACCAAAATCCAAACCCAATGCCGTCAAGTCCATTCTGATTTACAGCAACCCCACAGGATAGAGCAGAACTGCCCCATAGGATTTCCAAGGTGTACCTGGTGGATTCGAACTGCTGACCTTTTGGTTAGCAGCTGTAGCTGTTAACCACTAGGCCACCAGGGTTTCCCATTAGCCATCAGAGAGATGCAAATCAAAACCACAATGAAACAGCATTTCACTCCCATCTAAGAGTTTAAATTTTAAAAAAAAAGGCTGACTGAATTAAGGTGATTTAAAAAGCCAGAGAAACAGTCTGAATAACTTGAAAATAGGAAAATGAGAATATTTCAACAAATCTTTGTATAGAAGGTATCGTACAATCTGTTTCAAGAATCCTCAATTTTGTATTTGACAAAAATTGAATATGTCATTAAATCCCAAGAACCTAGAGTGTCCCATAATGATTTCAATCTCTCGGGATTACCCATAGGAATCTGAAGTATAAGGTAATTTGGTGTCAAATGTGTTTCAAATAGATATGGCACTGGACAATAATTGTAAAAGGAAGGGAGAGAATTTAAAACCTCTCCTTTCGGGGGCGGAGCCAAGATGGCGGACTAGGCAGACGTTACCTCGGATCCCTCTTACAACAAAGACACGGAAAAACAAGTGAATCGATCACATACATAACAATCTACGAACCCTGAACAACAAACACGGATTTAGAGACGGAGAACGAACTAATACGGGGAAGCAGCGATAGTTTCCAGAGCCTGGAGCCAGCGTACCAGTCAGGTACGGCACAAGCACAGAGACCTGCTCCACCCCCCTGAACTAACCCCAGGAGGGGGACCAGCCGGTTCCACGGGCGGCGTGGGACGCAGCCGGTAGGAGAAGTCCCCGGGAGGCAGTGACTGATCTTGGAGCAGAAAGAGCAGCATCCGAGCCGGGGAACCGTCCCGCAGGGATTTGGACTGCTCGCAGGTACGCCATAAACACGGAGAGTTGCTCCACCCCCTGAACTAACCCCGGGAAGGGGACCAGCCGGGTCGCGTGGGCGGCGTGGGACGCAGCCGGTAGGAGAAGTCCCCGGGAGGCAGCGACTGGTATTGGAGTGGGGAGAACAGCGTTCCAGCCGGGACACTTGGTCGCGGCACAAGCACGGGGAGCTACTCCACCCATCTGAACTAACCCCGGGAGGGGGCCCACCTGGTTCACGGGGGCGGCACGGCCACGCGGCTGGAGGGACGAGAAGTCCCTGGGAGGCAGCGACTGATTTTGGAGTTGAGAGTGCACCGTCCCAGTAGGGGAGCCTTGACGCTGGGCGTGGGGCTGGAAGCGGAGGATCTGACTGTGACTCCAGCGGGCCAGACCCCCTGGGGGCAATCTCCACACAGCCAGCACACATAGGCGACGCGCCCGCGGGAATCTCAGATATAACAGTCATTCCAAGCAAGACAAGCAACTCTGGCTATATTCTGAGGTGCTACTCTCCTATCTCTCTGTTCCCTCCCCCACCCTCCCCAGGCGGCTTCATTAACATCTGAATAGCCTGAGCCAGAGGGAGAACTCTGATAGGGATCTGACTGCAGTTTTTTTTTAGCGGATTTTCTGGAAAAACTAGTTTCCCAGTGATGGCTCGGAGACAACAATCCATATCAAACCACTTAAAGAAGCAGACCGTGACAGCTTCTCCAACCCCCCAAACAAAAGAATCAAAATCTTTCCCAAATGAAGATACAATTTTGGAATTATCAGATACAGAATATAAAAAACTAATTTACAGAATGCTTAATGATATCACAAATGAAATTAGGATATCTGCAGAAAAAGCCAAGGAACACACTGATAAAACTGTTGAAGAACTCAAAAAGATTACTCAAGAACATACTGGAAAAATTAATAAGTTGCAAGAATCCATAGAGAGACAACATGTAGAAATCCAAAAGATTAACAATAAAATAACAGAATTAGACAACACACTAGGAAGTCAGAGGAGCAGACTCGAGCAATTAGAATGCAGACTGGGACATCTGGAGGACCAGGGAATCAACACCAACATAGCTGAAAAAAAATCAGATAAAAGAATTAAAAAAAATGAAGAAACCCTAAGAATTATGTGGGACTCTATCAAGAAGGATAACCTGCGGGTGACTGGAGTCCCAGAACAGGGAGGGGGGACAGAAAACACAGAGAAAATAGTTGAAGAACTTCTGACAGAAAACTTCCCTGACATCATGAAAGACGAAAGGATATCTATCCAAGATGCTCATCGAACCCCATTTAAGATTGATCCAAAAAGAAAAACACCAAGACATATTATCATCAAACTCACCAAAACCAAAGATAAACAGAAAATTTTAAAAGCAGCCAGGGAGAAAAGAAAGGTTTCCTTCAAGGGAGAATCAATAAGAATATGTTCTGACTACTCAGCAGAAACCATGCAGGCAAGAAGGGAATGGGACGACATATACAGAACACTGAAGGAGAAAAACTGCCAACCAAGGATCATATATCCAGCAAAACTCTCTCTGAAATATGAAGGCGAAATCAAGATATTTACAGACAAACACAAGTTTAGAGAATTTGCAAAAACCAAACCAAAGCTACAAGAAATACTAAAGGATATTGTTTGGTCACAGAACCAATAATATCAGATATCAGCACAACACAAGGTCACAAAACAGAACGTCCTGATATCAACTCAAATAGGGAAATCACAAAAACAAACAAATTAAGATTAATTAAAAAAAAAAAAATACACATAACAGGGAATTATGGAAGCCAATAGGTAAAAGATCACAATACTCAAAAAGAGGGACTAAATACAGGAGGCATTGAACTGCCATATGGAGAGTGATACAAGGCGATATAGAACAATACAAGTTAGGTTTTTACTTAGAAAAATAGGGGTATATAATGAGGTAACCACAAAAAGGCATAACAACTCTATAACTCAAGACAAAAACCAAGAAAAACGTAACGACTCAACTAACATAAAGTCAAACACTATGAAAATGAGGATCTCACAATTTACTAAGAAAAACGCCTCAGCACAAAAAAGTGTGTGGAAAAATGAAATTGTCAACAACACACATAAAAAGGCATCAAAATGACAGCACTAAAAACTTATTTATCTATAATTACCCTGAATGTAAATGGACTAAATGCACCAATAAAGAGACAGAGAGTCACAGACTGGATAAAGAAACACGATCCATCTATATGCTGCCTACAAGAGACACACCTTAGACTTAGAGACACAAACAAACTAAAACTCAAAGGATGGAAAAAAGTATATCAAGCAAACAATAAGCAAAAAAGAAGAGGAGTAGCAATATTAATTTCTGACAAAATAGACTTTAGACTTAAATCCACCACAAAGGATAAAGAAGGACACTATATAATGATAAAAGGGACAATTGATCAGGAAGACATAACCATATTAAATATTTACGCACCCAATGACAGGGCTGCAAGATACATAAATCAAATTTTAACAGAACTGAAAAGCGAGATAGATACCTCCACAATTATAGTAGGAGACTTCAACACACCACTTTCGGAGAAGGACAGGACATCCAGTAAGAAGCTAAACAGAGACACGGAAGATCTAATTACAACAATCAACCAACTTGACCTCATTGACTTATACAGAACTCTCCACCCAACTGCTGCAAAATATACTTTTTTTTCCAGCGCACATGGAACATTCTCTAGAATAGACCACATATTAGGTCATAAAACAAACCTTTGCAGAGTCCAAAACATCAAAATATTACAAAGCATCTTCTCAGACCACAAGGCAATAAAACTAGAGATCAATAACAGAAAAACGAGGGAAAAGAAATCAAATACTTGGAAAATGAACAATACCCTCCTGAAAAAAGACTGGGTTATAGAAGACATCAAGGAGGGAATAAGGAAATTCATAGAAAGCAACGAGAATGAAAATACTTCCTATCAAAACCTCTGGGACACAGCAAAAGCAGTGCTCAGAGGCCAATTTATATCAATAAATGCACACATACAAAAAGAAGAAAGAGCCAAAATCAGAGAACTGTCCCTACAACTTGAACAAATAGAAAGTGAGCAACAAAAGAATCCATCAGGCTCCAGAAGAAAACAAATAATAAAAATTAGAGCTGAACTAAATGAATTAGAGAACAGAAAAACAATCGAAAGAATTAACAAAGCCAAAAGCTGGTTCTTTGAAAAAATTAACAAAATTGATAAACCATTGGCTAGACTGACTAAAGAAATACAGGAAAGGAAACAAATAACCCGAATAAGAAATGAGAAGGACCACATCACAACAGAACCAAATGAAATTAAAAGAATCATTTCAGATTATTATGAAAAATTGTACTCTAACAAATTTGCAAACCTAGAAGAAATGGATGAATTCCTGGAAAAACACTACCTACCTAAACTAACACATTCAGAAGTAGAACAACTAAATAGACCCATAACAAAAAAAGAGATTGAAACGGTAATCAAAAAACTCCCAACAAAAAAATGTCCTGGCCCGGACGGCTTCACTGCAGAGTTCTACCAAATTTTCAGAGAAGAGTTAACACCACTACTACTAAAGGTATTCCAAAGCATAGAAAATGACGGAATACTACCCAACTCATTCTATGAAGCCACCATCTCCCTGATACCAAAACCAGGTAAAGACATTACAAAAAAAGAAAATTATAGACCTATATCCCTCATGAACATTGATGCAAAAATCCTCAACAAAATTCTAGCCAATAGAATCCAACGACACATCAAAAAAATAATTCACCCTGATCAAGTGGGATTTATACCAGGTATGCAAGGCTGGTTTAATATCAGAAAAACCATTAATGTAATCCATCACATAAATAAAACAAAAGACAAAAACCACATGATCTTATCAATTGATGCAGAAAAGGCATTTGACAAAGTCCAACACCCATTCATGATAAAAACTCTTACCAAAATAGGAATTGAAGGAAAATTCCTCAACATAATAAAGGGCATCTATGCAAAGCCAACAGCCAATATCACTCTAAATGGAGAGAACCTGAAAGCATTTCCCTTGAGAACGGGAACCAGACAAGGATGCCCTCTATCACCACTCTTATTCAACATCGTGTTGGAAGTCTTAGCCAGGGCAATCAGGCTAGACAAAGAAATAAAAGGTATCCGGATTGGCAAGGAAGAAGTAAAGTTATCACTATTTGCAGATGACATGATTATATACACAGAAAACCCTAAGGAATCCTCCAGAAAACTACTGAAACTAATAGAAGAGTTTGGCAGAGTCTCAGGTTATAAAATAAACATACAAAAATCACTTGGATTCCTCTACATCAACAAAAAGAACACCGAAGAGGAAATCACCAAATCAATACCATTCACAGTAGCCCCCAAGAAGATAAGATACTTAGGAATAAATCTTACCAAGGATGTAAAAGACCTATACAAAGAAAACTACAAAGCTCTACTACAAGAAATTCAAAAGGACATACTTAAGTGGAAAAACATACCTTGCTCATGGATAGGAAGACTTAACATAGTAAAAATGTCTATTCTACCAAAAGCCATCTATACATTTAACGCACTTCCGATCCAAATTCCAATGTCATATTTTAAGGGGATAGAGAAACAAATCACCAATTTCATATGGAAGGGAAAGAAGCCCCGGATAAGCAAAGCACTACTGAAAAAGAAGAAGAAAGTGGGAGGCCTCACCTTACCTGACTTCAGAACCTATTATACAGCCACAGTAGTCAAAACAGCCTGGTACTGGTACAACAACAGACACATAGACCAATGGAACAGAATTGAGAACCCAGACATAGATCCATCCACGTATGAGCAGCTGATATTTGACAAAGGACCAGTGTCAATTAACTGGGGAAAAGACAGCCTTTTTAACAAATGGTGCTGGCATAACTGGATATCCATTTGCAAAAAAATGAAACAGGACCCATACCTCACACCATGCACAAAAACTAACTCCAAGTGGATCAAAGACCTAAACATAAAGACTAAAACGATAAAGATCATGGAAGAAAAAATTGGGACAACCCTAGGAGCCCTAATACAAGGTATAAACAGAATACAAAACATTACCAAAAATGATGAAGAGAAACCCGATAACTGGGAGCTCCTAAAAATCAAACACCTATGCTCATCTAAAGACTTCACCAAAAGAGTAAAAAGACCACCTACAGATTGGGAAAGAATTTTCAGCTATGACATCTCCGACCAGTGCCTGATCTCTAAAATCTACATGATTCTGTCAAAACTCAACCACAAAAAGACAAACAACCCAATCAAGAAGTGGGCAAAGGATATGAACACACATTTCTCTAAAGAAGATACTCAGGCAGCCAACAGATACATGAGAAAATGCTCTCGATCATTAGCCATTAGAGAAATGCAAATTAAAACTACCATGAGATTCCATCTCACACCAGCAAGGCTGGCATTAATCCAAAAAACACAAAATAATAAATGTTGGAGAGGCTGCGGAGAGATTGGAACTCTCATACACTGCTGGTGGGAATGTAAAATGGTACAACCACTCTGGAAATCTATCTGGCGTTATCTTAAACAGTTAGAAATAGAACTACCATACAACCCAGAAATCCCACTCCTAGGAATATACCCTAGAGATACAAGAGCCTTCATACAAACAGATATATGCACACCCATGTTTATTGCAGCTCTGTTTACAATAGCAAAAAGTTGGAAGCAACCAAGGTGTCCATCAACGGATGAATGGGTAAATAAATTGTGGTATATTCACACAATGGAATACTACGCATCGATAAAGAACAGTGACGAATCTCTGAAACATTTCATAACATGGAGGAACCTGGAAGGCATTATGCTGAGCGAAATTAGTCAGAGGCAAAAGGACAAATATTGTATAAGACCACTATTATAAGATCTTGAGAAACAGTAAACCTGAGAAGAACACATACTTTTGTGGTTACGAGGGGGGGAGGGAGGGAGGGTGGGAGAGGGTTTTTTTATTGATTAATCAGTAGATAAGAACTGCTTTAGGTGAAGGGAAAGACAACACTCAATACATGGAAGGTCAGCTCAATTGGACTGGACCAAAAGCAAAGAAGTTTCCGGGATAAAATGAATGCTTCAAAGGTCAGCGGAGCAAGCGCGGGGGTCTGGGGAGCATGGTTTGCGGGGACTTCTAAGTCAATTGGCAAAATAATTCTATTATGAAATCATTCTGCATCCCACTTTGAAATGTGGCGTCTGGGGTCTTAAATGCTAACAAGCAGCCATCTAAGATGCAGCAATTGGTCTCAACCCACCTGGAGCAAAGAAAAATGAAGAACACCAAGCCCACATGACAACTAAGAGCCCAAGAGACAGAAAGGGCCGCATGAACCAGAGACCTACATCATCCTGAGACCAGAAGAACTAGTTGGTGCCCGGCCACAACTGATGACTGCCCTGACAGGGAGCTCAGCAGAGGACCCCTGAGGGAGCAGCAGATCAGTGGGATGCAGACCCCAAATTCTCATAAGAAGACCAAACTTAATGGTCTGACTGAGACTGGAGGAATCCCGGCGGCCATGCTCCCCAGACCTTCAGTTGACAAAGGACAGGAACCATCCCCGAAGACAACTCATCAGAAATGAAAGGGACTGGTCAGCGGGTGGGAGAGAGATGCTGATGAAGAGTGAGCTAATTATATCAGGTGGACACTTGAGATTGTGTTGGCAACTCTTGTCTGGAGGGGGGATGGGAGGATAGAGAGAGAGGGAAGCCGGCAAAATTGTCAAGAAAGGAGAGACTGAAAGGGCTGACTCAAGACGGGGAGAGTAAGTGGGAGTAGGGAGTGAGATGTATGTAAACTTATATGTGACAGACTGATTGGATTTGTAAACGTTCACTTGAAGCTTAATAAGAGTTATTATAAGAAAAATAAAATAAAATAAAACCTCTCCTTTCAAAGAAGCAGTTGTTACCTAAATTATCAGGGGGAAAAAAAAAACAGAAAATAACAAATGTTCGTAGCGATGTGGGGAAATTGGAATCCTTACCCATTGCTGGTAGGAATGCAAGATGGTACAGCTGTTGTGGAAAATAGTGTGGTAGATCCTCCAAAAACTAAAAATAAAACTACCATATGACCCAAAAATTCCATATATACCCAAAAGACTTGAAAGCAGAGAAGAATCTTGATTAAAAGGGGAAAAGTGCAAAACAGAATTTCAATTTCTCATGGACTTCAGATTTTCTGGAGCCATGGAGGCTGGATGAACCCCTGAAACGACTGCCCTGAGATAATCTTTAAACCTTACAGCAAAAATACCCCCTCAAGTCTTCTTAAAACCAAATAGTGGTTTAGTTTAACTAGTGACAAATGTCTGCCTTAAGCATTATACTCTTTTAAGAACTATCTATATAGGATCAAAGTAACCACAGCAACTCAAAAGATGAGGTAGGAATCTTAGGGGACAGTGAGTTTACGTTAATGAGGGAGGAACAACTCAGAAAAGGAGGGTGAGAATGGTTTGCACAATTCAAAGAATATAATCAATGTCACTGAGTTGTACATGTAGCAACTGTTTAATTGGTATGTTTTGCTATGTATATTCTCAATAATAAAAAATAAAATAGATTATAAAAAAAAAATTATTTTAAAGCCCCTATGCTTAGAAATCAGGTACTAAAATGGTTGTGAACTAATGTCAAGTTTTCCTCTGTATTTGCCAAATATTCTCTTGTGAACATTTTATTAATTTAAAATGGAGGCAAATCCAAAACACGAAACTTTTTTTTTTTTTTTTAAGTCTCCTATCAAGGGCACTGGGTTTATGTAGGAGCTAATCAAATCACTGTCCTAACATGAACCAAGTCACTTAGATTTAAATAGGGAAAAGAAATAAATATGCAGTTAGAGAAAATACAACTCAAAGAGCAGCCAAGTCCACGATCTCCACAGAAGGCACATGAAACCAGGGCACTCTGGGCTCATCTGGCAACTACAACACGGGATGCAGAGCACCTCTCAGGTCCCCAAAACTCACAGTGGAACAATATATATAAAATGATACTTTCTGAAAACTGGGGGAATATGAATATATTTACTACAAATTTACTTATACTCATAAAAATAAACACTAGAAGGACCAATCAAAAACTGATAAAATGGTTACTGAGGAAAACAGATGGAAAGACACGGAAGCAAGATTTCTCTGAATATACCCTCTTACACAGTTTTGATTACACAATCATGTTCATGTTTTCATATTCAAAAAATTTAAAAATTCTTAAAATTTTAAACAACTCAAAATGAATGACCCTAACTATATATCAAACTGACATTTTAGAGGACAGAGTAACAATTGTTTCAAGTGACACCAGAACAATGCCATTTCGACTATACATTCTTAATAACATATATTCTAAACACACGGAGAGATGCAAAAAAATCCTAAATGTCTTAAGTACGCACATTTCTTAGAGATGATACTGAATTATCTACTGTGAAATGACATATTTCTGAGATTTGCTTTCAAAATTTCCAGCAAAGAAAATGGAAAAACGGATAGTTGAAGCAAATGTGGTAATATCTGGAGAATGAATCTAAATGACGGCTATATGCAAGTTTATTATACTGCTCTCTCTACTGCTGCATATGTCTGAAGATGCCCATAATTTTTTAAAAAAAGCCTTTTTAAGCTTCAATTCCTTCCACTACACTTTAAGTCCCAGCTCCCAGGAGGGGTACTCAAGGCCCTCAGCAGTTCAGCCAGCTCTACTATATCTAGCACCTACCCCTGTACCATACCAGACAGTACACCTAGGTTTTCCTTTCTCTAGGCCCTTGTTTCTCATATTGCCTCTGCCCAGAATGCCTTGCTTCTTTTTCCACCAACTTCCATCCTAAATGCTTGAAAATCATTCATAAAGTCTTCTTTAAGACCCTAGCCTTCCTCTGCGCTCCCAACATGAGAAACGTAAACCCTTTGGAGTCATTTCACAGCAGGTTAAAACTGTAGATGATCTTAAAAATGACTTCTGATTTCCACCACCCCACACTGCCCAAGCCTATCCACCAGGAGTCACGCTACCAGACATTTTCCAAAGCAGACAGGGATGGATGGACTCTGTACGAGCCTACCTGACTATAGGCAGGGATGTCTCTGAAAGGCCCATAATCCAGGAGGTCCTCAGAGCGTGCGGGGTTCCCCAGCTTCGTGTAGCTTTCCACATTTCGGGAGGCAAGCTTCACACGCATGGTCTGTGTCTTCGTTGGATAGGGAGAGTAGAAATAATGGTTCCCCTCAAATACCACAAACTGTTTCTCTGATTGGGTGATCTGGGTTGGATACGGCTGAAGGACGTGGGTGTAGACTGTTTCCACGATCACTGAAATCCTGGCCCCAGGATCAAGAGCAAATGGGAGCTTGACCACGAAGAATCTCC
Organism: Loxodonta africana; assembly: GCF_030014295.1. Lineage (NCBI taxonomy): Eukaryota > Metazoa > Chordata > Mammalia > Proboscidea > Elephantidae > Loxodonta > Loxodonta africana. Next base: position 35,389,582 of record NC_087363.1, read on the forward strand.
CACTAAAGGAAGAACAGAACAAGGAAATTGAGAGATTAAGGAAACAGAAAACTGAGCTAGCAGTTCAAAGTCACAGCAAAATTTTGCCCCCGAGATAAAAGCAGTTACCTTTAAGAGATCAACTTTAATCTACTATTTAAGCCTTTTAGACAACTGTCTGGATGTTCATCTCAGGGTTGTTTACAACTAACTGTAAAAGAGTGCAACAACCTAAATGTCCAACAATAAGATGTCATTTAAAAATATTCTAGTAGAGTGACACAATGGAATATTAGCAGCCACTAAAAAGATGCTTGGATCTACATATGTTGACACAAAAAGATATCCACATACAATGTACATAACTGAAATCAGTTTATAAATGACACAGTAGGAGTCCCTTTTAAAATATACACATATATAAGTTTATGTGAAGAAAAATATTTCAATGGCTATTCAACAAAATGTTAATGATATTGTCTCAGGTTAGGAGGAAAAGATTTTTTTTTTTTCCCAATTTGTTTTAGAATGAGCTTGTAGCACACTTATAACCAGGAAAAAAAAAAAAAGCTACTCCCATTTTAAAGAAAAAAAGATGGCCTGAAAACTGCTAAAATTCATAGGGTATTAACTCAAAAGTGAATCTGAGAGTCTAAGTTAACAGGAGTGAAACAATACGGGCAGAGAGAGTGAGAATGGTGACACTATGTGAAGCATGTAACCACTGTCAGTGAGCTGGACAGGTAAACGTTGATTATGTTCTGTTCTATGTATTTTTACCAAAAAAAAAAAACCTCATTTAAACGTTATAGAAAAATCATGAATTGCACATGTGAAAAAATGCTGAATTGGTAAATATTGTGTTATCTTTATTTTTCCAATTAAAAAAAAGGAAAGTGAACTTCAGTTTTCTAAGCCAGGAGACCCATTTTTGGTAGATTCAGAAGCCACTACTGGAAGACCGAAGGCACTTTAAAATGCTTCCCTGGTCCTCTAACTTAAATGTCTTCATCAGTCACACCATTATACTCCATATCCCTACTCTAGAATACATTACTCAAAATGTAATAAGCCCTACGCCTTCTGCCAAGGAGCCCTGGTGGCACAACAGTTCCATTCTCTGTTCAAAACCACCCAGCAGCTCCAAACGGTGGGGGTGGGGGAGACCTGGCGATATGTTCCCATAAAGATTACAGCCTAGAAATCCCTATGGGACAGTTATACTCTGTCAGATGGTGTCACGAGTCAAAATCAACTCGATGACATCTAACAACCACATGCGTTCTGCCAGGACAGTCTTATCCAATTCTGTGGCTTCAAGTCCCAAATCTGCTTCTCACCCCAACCTCTGTCCTGAGCTGTAAACTCAAATTTTCAAATGCTTACTTGACAGCTCCACTGACCACTCCACAAGAAATTCAATATATACAATATCAAACTCATTCATGATCCCAATTCCCTATCTCTGTTTACACTGTACCATCTAACCAACTCTAAGCCAGAAACTTCCCCCATCCCTATCACCTGGTCACTTCCATCTTAGAAATCTCTCAAATTCGACCCTTCCTTGCTTTCTATTGTCTCCTCCTCAGTTTAAACCATTATCCCTTGTCTGGATTACTCCCTCCCTTCCTAATTAATCTACTAATCTCTATCCCCCTCCAGCCCAGCCTCCATACTATTGCCAAGTCATCCATCAACACAACCTATTGGTATCACTCCCATCTTAACTTTAAAAGCTTTTAAATACCCCTAACATAACTGAATCTTGCTCTGATGATTCAGAATACACTTCAGAACCTTTCAGAGCTCCTGGGTTATCATGAACTTCAATTCTTACTGAAATGCTGACTTGCCAGCTAATCAAGGTTTCCAACTGACAAAAGGCAGGACAGACAACACAGAACTGACTATACTGGTGTGGTGCAGTGAATTACTTAATATGGCCCTTCCGGCCATAGTCTTTATGACCTCCCCCCAACATGATTTGGTGGAACTATGCAAGTAAGATGTTCTGGCTCACCAAAGGGACTAGACAGCCTGCTCATAATGTAAATAAGGTACATGGAATCCTTGTAAGGGTGGGATCATGCTAATAAGGTATATGGGAACCCGAAAAAGGGGACTGGTCAGTTTTGTCACCCCACTAGGCTTAAAAGAGAGCCAATTCCTGAGGAAGGAGAAACCTCGCTACCACAAGGAAGAGTATCTGGGAGCAAAACATGTCCTTTGGACCCTGGGTCCCTGTGCTGAGAACCTCCTAGCAGGAGAGAGAGAGAGCTGTAACAGCAGAGATGGCACAAGACAGTGAGAAGCAGTAGCAGAGAAACGGTGGCAACACATCCAGAAGACTGGTGCAAGACGGGACATTATGCTTCCTAGCACACAGAGCAAGGCAGTTACAGTGGTCATGCTAACCCATGGAGTAAGAGGTGCTCACCGTCAGGCAGGAGGCTTCCTGGTGAAATGGGGTGGCTCTAGCCACCCATCAGCAGAGCTGGGTTCAACCATGGAGCAGAAGGGCTGAGTGCCTTCAGGCAGAAGGCTTCCTGGCTGAGTGGGGTGCCTCTGGGCACTTATGGGCAGAGCTGAAGAGCTTTCTAACACTTGACCAAGCAGTGCAGAGGTCAGGCCAAGGGGCCTAGGGGCTGAGGGAGAGGCCTGCCTAAAGGCACAGCTGAAAAGCCATCCTTACCGAAGAACTGTATCCTGAGTCATTCCTGATCCTGAATTTGTAACCTGTTACTTCCTTAATAAACCTCATAACCATGAGTATAGTCTGTGAGTTCTGTGGGCCACTACAACGAATTATTGAACCCAGCATAGAAGTAGAGTGCCGTGGGAAGGAAAGCTGATGTCAGAAATGGTGAAAAGGTTGGAGAGAGGAGGTATGTCTGACCTCCATCTCATAGGGCTAATATTGATCTTTATTCTTTCTTCTCTCCTTGAAGTTAGACAAGGAGGTCTGACAACGCCCCCTGGCCATTTTTACAACTGGTGTCTAATGAGCAGATAGATTTTTTTCTATAGTTCTTCCCCTGCTAGACTTGACGGAAGAACATTTTTTGAAGGATTTGGTTTTGTTGGGGAAACTAAAGCAATTATTCATTCATATACTTAGATTTGCTGAGAATCCATTTACTGAGAACATGTCAGTTTCCCTGGCAGGAAGGGGGGGTGGGAGTCATAAAAACTAATCTATATAATATGTGTACTCATAGCTAAAAATAAAACAGTATGCTGTTAAAAAAGTTTTTAAATCCTTTCAACTGACTACAGGATAAAGTGTACACCCCTAAGAAAGGCATAGTAGGCACTCTTCAAAATGATCTCAACTCTCCTTACGCCATCACCCAGTTCCTCTGAGCTCAGCCATCTGAAGGTCCAGTAAACTAAATACTCCATGAAACATCAAACTTCCAAATTTTTACACATGCCATCCCCTCTCCCTCGGCTTGAATGATCCTTCTCATTGGTTAGCCCTCTTTGTGTCAAAATTTACTGAGCACTTATATAGCAAGTCTTGTTATAAGTACACTGTATGTATTAACTTAGTGTACTATAATCACTACATAAAAAAAAAAAAAAAATTTTTTTTTAATCACTATATAGACACTCTTATTTTACCGAAAAGGAAACTGAGGAACAGAGGTGGTAAATAATTTCCCAAGGACACACCGCTAGTAAGTAGTAACAGAGACAAGATTGGGATCCAGACAGTAAAGCTACAAAGGCCACACACATAATAACTAAATTATCCTGCCTCTCCCAGAGATGTCCTGCAGGCCATCGGCCAGAGACAGTAAACATAAACAGGGTCCTCAGAGGGAAAAGCAGCTCAATTTACAAAGCAGTGGGATTTTGTTTTAGGGGTAGGGATTTTAATAGCAACTTATTTAAAGCTAACTCTTAGGTCTGACAAACTGAGGCCAGTAACGCACCCATTTCACATACTCTGAGGCTGCAACAGAAAAATCAAAGTAATTACCTTCTTTAAAGTCTGGCTTCTCCAAGAAAAAAAAAACAACTGGCTCCTTGGAGAATAATGTTTTTGTGCAAGAAACCAAAACAATTCAAGAATTTAACACAATAAAAGACAACTGTGAAGAACACATAGAAATGCAGGGAAATATTTATGCAATACATGGGAGAAAAAAAGACTAAAAAGATCACACAATAATCAAAACTATGTAAAATATATCTGCAAGTAGACACGGTCCAAAACAAAATTGTATAAACTGTCACGTTAAGATTGTGGGATAAATGGCTTGTTTAATGTTGCCATTTAACTTTATATAGATAAAATTTATATATGAGCCCATTTATACCCTTGTATAAAATTATGCATGAGTACATGCATAAAGATAACAATACAGTGTTGTTATACTTTTTCTGGTTTTGGATTTTTAAAAAAAAAAAAAAAATTTTTTTTTTTTAACTCTGCCAAGTAGGGAAACCCAGTTTAACATTTCCCAAATCACACAGGGACAAAGAGTTGTAACGCACAATGCTTCGCTGGTCAAGAACCAAACTGTTTATTTCATCCTATGACAAGCTATGCTATAAGCTAAAGCAGGTCTTCTTAACCTTAGCACCACATTTGGAGGTGGATAATTCTTAGTACGGCAACAGTAACATCACAATAAATAGAGAGAACACTGAAGTTGTCAAGGATTTCATTTTACGTGGATCCACAAGCATCACCCATAGAAGCAGCAGTCAAGAAATCAAATGACATTATTACATTAGGCAAATCTGCTGCAAAAGATCTCCTTAAAGTGTTAAAAAGCAAAGATGTCACTTTAAGGACTAAGCCACATCTGACAAAAGCCAGGGTATTTTCAATCGTTTCACAGGCATGCAAAGGCTGGACAATGAATAAGGAAGACTGAAGAGGAATTGATGCATTTGAATTATGGTGCTGGCAAAGAATACTGAAAATACCATGGAGTGCCAGAAGGAACAAATCTGTCTTGGAAGAAGTACAGTCAGAACGCTCCTTAGAAGCGAGGATGGCAAGACTTCATCTCACATACTTTGAACGTGTTATCAGGAGGGACCAGTCGCTGGAGGAGGACAACATGCTTGGTAGCGGGTCAGTGAAAAAGAGGAAGACCTTCAACGAGATGGATCGACACAGTGGCTGCAACAGTGAGCTCATGATTGTGAGGATGACGCGGGACTGTGCAGTTTCAGTCTGGTGCACGTGAGTCAGAATCGACTTACCGGCACCTAACAATTCTTCTTGGAGGGAGAGCGCGTCCTGGACAAGCACGGCAGCATCCCTAACCTCAACCCACTAAATGCCAGTGGTGCTTCCCTATTTGTAACAACCAAAAATGTCACCACATGGTGCCAAATGTCCCTTGGGAACAAAATCACTCCCCGCTTCCAATAAGAACCACTAAGCTAAAAACATCTCTTCTTCCCACATCAGAGGTCCATTCATTCAACTAATATTTCAGTGCTTGATATATCATAAAATGATAGCATCAGACCTCCTTGCCTAATCTCAAGGGGAGAGGGGAGAATCAAGATCAGCATCAGCCCATGGCTGATTCCTATGAGGTAGGGTTTATTAGGGAAGTTAACATATTACAACTCAGAATCAGGAACAACTTGGAGGTTACACAAACAACTCAGGAGACAGGATACAGTTCATCAATCAGGACAGCTTCCAACCTCTCAGCATCTTCGGCAGGCCTTGCTAAGGGCCTCTGCCCACGCTCAGGCCTGACCTCTGCCCTGCTCAGTTTAGTGTTACAAAGCTCTTTAGCTCCACCAATAAGTGCCCAGAGGCACCCCACTTTACCAGGAAGCCTCCTGGCCAAAGGCACTCAGCTCTCTTGCTCCGTGGGTCGGCAAGCCCACTATAGCTGCCTTGTTCCATGGGCAGGGAAGCCCACCACGCCATGTCACGCCAGTATCCTTTTCTCCTGGAGATGTTTCTCTGCCACTGCTCTCTGCCATGCTTGCTGCAGCTTCTTATCATTTTGTGCCATCTCCAGTGCTACAGCTCTGTCTCCTGGGTCCAGGAGGTTCGCAGTGCAGCGACCTCAGGTCCAAAAGATGCACCCCACTCCCAGCTCTCTTTCTTGATGGTAGTGAGGTCCCCTCTCCACCTCTGGGATTGGTTCTTTTTAAGCCTAATGGGGGATGGCAAAACTGACCAATCCCCTTGGTAAGCCACAGCACCCACCTTATTTGCACAGTCCCATTCCCCGCAAAGGTTCTATGCACCTTTTCTTAAATGAGCAGACTGTCCAATCCCCACAAGGTTCCATGTACTTCATTTGCATAGACCCACCCAATCATTTTGTGGAAGTTACAAAACCATGGCTAGAAGGGCCATCTAAAGGCAATTCACTGCACCACATACATTCGTAAAGAACGATGGTAGTTGTTGAAAGCTAGGTGATGGAATACATAGGGATTCCTTACACAATGCTTCCAGCTTTTTGTGTATATTTGAAAAATATACTTTAAACAAAGTGTTTTAAAATAAGTAGCTAATATGTGACAGGGCCAATGCTAGGCGCTGAGGTTAGAGCAGGGAATGAGTACAACCTTCCCCCCCACCACCCCCCGCCAAAAAAAAAAGAGCCAAACCTAACCAACTGTTGTCGAGTCAATTCTAACTCCTGGTATGTCTGAGTAGAACACCGTTCCATAGGATTTTCAATGGCTGATTTATTGGAGGTAGATCGGTAGGCCTTTTTCCCATGGTACCTTTTTCCCATGGTACAGCCAAGTGCATTAACCATTTACAGGTAACTTACGTGGGTAACTGTTGGGGTCACCATGAGTTAGAATGGACTTGAAGGCAACTGGTTAACTGATACTTCCTAAACAACTCTCCTAGCTTAAGATTCCAACCCTGATAGTATAACAAGAGGCAAGATTAGAAGTTAAAAATTTATACACATATATATCTCCAGGCTGTCTGTTAGCTTACCTTTTACCTTTAATTTTGGTTTCTCGTACTTCCAGATTGTTCTCTTCCTCATCTTCTCCCTTCACCTGTAACAGAACAAAGCAGTTACTCTTTTTTTATGTCTTTTAGCATTAAATTTTGAGTCAATAATTAACCAACTGCCCCAGGATGTCCACATTAACGTATCTAAGCTACCAGCACTTTCTTAAGATCGAATTCTGGTTTCAGTAATGATTTTTTTTCATCTGAACACAAGAACAATGTCAACAACTTACTTTTACACTGAATAAGCTGTATAGTAAGCTCTGCAAATCTATAACATCTTCCTGAATGATCAATTACACATAAAGATTTCACTTCCAAATACTCTTCTCAACACCCTCATATTTCCTAATTCATACCCAGATGTTATTTCACTTGCACAGGCTTTAAGTCTCTAGTCATATATGATTTCTTTTTAAGGACTGGTTGCTTGTCTCTAATTTTTATTCATCTTTAACTACACAAGTAATCCACAAATTTATTTTGTTAAAACACTGCAATATTACACACAAAGTGAAACATCTCCTTGATAGCACTTCCCCAGAGGTAAACACTGTTATCAACGTGGTGGTAGGTATTCTTTCTGAACTTTTTCTCATTTGTATTCCATTATGCATAGAAAACAGTATTGTTTATTGACAGAATAGGAAAGCCTCATGCATGACCAAAACAGTTTTTATTAGCACAAAAGTAACGGTGTCAACAGTTCTTGAGGAGAAGGAACCAAGAGCCACTGCTTGGCATACTCCCTTATTCATATCCTTCACTACAACTAGATGTATATCCAGGAAAAGGATGCTAATGCCAGCATGCTTTGGCGTCTTTCTGAGAAAGCGTAGGCATCTCAAATCATGAGAATGTGGAATAGACTATAAGGAAAAAACGTATACATACATCACCAATCCCTTTCCCAGCCCAACCCACTCACCCACGCACTGAAGAAAAAAAGGAAATCTTAGGACAACCTTTCAGGACTAAAGCAATGATTCCCAAGATGGTACACAAGTCTATAATGAGTAAGTTATTTTTAATATTTAAAAATCCCTGAAAGGTTTTCACTAATTAAAAAAAAAAAAATTAAACAGATAAGAATTATTATAAGTGAAGGGAAAGACAACACACAACACAGGCGAGGTCAGCAAAACTGGACTAAACTAAAAGCAGTCTCCTGAATAAACTGAATGCTTTGAAGGCCAGCATACCAGAGACAGGGGTGTGGGGACCATGGTTTCAGGGGACATCCAAGTCAATAGGCATAATAAAATCTATTAAGAAAACATTCTGCATCCCACTTTGAAGAGTGGCTTCTGGGGTCTTAACCACTAGCAAGCAGCCATCTAAGATGCATCAATGGGTCTCAACCCACCTAGAGCAAAGGAGAAGAACACCAAAGACACAAGGTAATTATGAGCCCAAGAGACAGAAAGGACCACATAAACCAGAGAGTGCATCGCGTGAGACCAGAAGACCTAGATGGTGCCCGCCTAAAACCAATGGCTGCCCTGACAGGGAGCAAAATGGTGAGCCCCTGAGGGAGCAGAAGAGCAGTGGGATGCAGACCTCAAATTTTCATAAAGAGACCAGACTTAATGGTCTTACTGAGGCTAAAAGGACCCCGGAGGTCATGTTCCCCAGACCTTCTGTTAACCCAAGACAGAAGTCATTCCCAAAGCCAACTCTTCAGACAGGGATTGGACTGGACTATGGGACAGAAAATGATACTGGTCAAGAATGAGCTTCTTGGATCAAGTAGATGTATGAGACTATGTTTGCACCTCCTGTCTGGAGGGGAGATGAGAGAGCAGAGGCAGTCAGAAGCTGGCCAAATGGACACAAAAATAGAGAATGGAGGGAAGAAGTGTGCTGTCTCATTAGGGGGAGAACAATTAGAATTATATAGAAAGGTGTATATAAATTTTTGTATAAAAGACTGACCTGATTTGTAAAGTTTCACTTAAAGCACCACAAAAAAAAAATTTTTTAATGCCTAAAAGTAATCATACAACCATCCTCAATTAAGTTTTTACAGACTAATAAAAATAGGAACTTTCATTAACCAGAATCTTACCACATGGGAGCATTCTAGTATTCTCACGCTTATCAGAAACTCTCACTGTTCAGTTATATGTTTGTTTTAATAAAAAAATTATTATTTAAAAGATCAGAAAGACAAAATATTTCAAATAAAGGATCCAAATGAGAGGAAAAACAGTAAGATGGGTCCTTAGTTGTAAAAATGCTAGGAATCACTGATTCCTAAATCAATAACCACAATGGTTCCTTCTACCAGCTCCCAAAATTCTACACTGTAGGACTGAAGATAATCCACTAAAAAAAATTTTAGCACCTCACCAAAGTTTCCCTGTCAGCTGTGCAAAACACAAGCCTTCTTTGTTAACTTTATCACCCAGTTGTCTTCCATTTGGATACCAAACCAAACCCGCTGCAGTCCAGTTAATTCCAACTCAAAGGGACCCTACAGGACAAGGCAGAACTGCTCCACAGGGTTTCCAAGGCTGTAAATCTTTACAGGAACAGACTGCCACATCTTTCACCCATGGAGAGGCTGGTGGGCTTGAACCATCAACTTTCTGGTTAATAGCTGAACACTTTAAACACTGTCCCACCAGGGCTCCTTTCCCATTTGAATAGGGTATGTATAAAGTAGCACACATATCTATTAACTCCTCTCTCCTGGACTAGAGAATTAACAGACAAATGATTCTGAATAAATCTGGTGATGTGACTGCAGGTCTTACACCTCCAACACAATCCTACCTCACAGCCATCTTAGGCCAGAAGGGGCAATATGGTGCAGTGAAGAAAACACACGAAGTCTGAAACAAACTAACCTAAATTTGAGAACTGACTCACTCTTCACTGTTGCTAAGACTTCGCGCAGGAAGGTTACATAACTTAACCTCCCAGACTACAGCCTCCTCACCTACAATATGAGAATTACACCGATACCTCAAAAATTGATTAGCATTAAGAGAGAGAATGTACATAAACAATTAACACAATACTGACACAAAATAGATTCTCAATAAAAAAAAATAAGCATGGGAACCCAGCTTGTAATCATTCTCCAGCATGATGGCAAGGCAGCTAGCTTCTGCTGTGGTCTGGTTACACTGTGACAACGTCATTAAGTTACAGCAGGATTTAATATTCAAAACATTCACAGGTAGCAGAAAAAAATTTAAGTGAAGTTTTGCTTCATCTTTCCACAAATCCCTTGAGTAAAACAGCGTTTCATGACCAACAAGGAATCAAAGAAGAGTCATTTCAGAAACATTACCTCTATAAACCCAACTTTATAGCTCCAAATTCAGTCAGAGAGTCAAGTATGCTTAGAGGAAATATGACACTGTAATGACTATTCTGTTCTAAGCAAATAATTGGGTAATTATTTAATGAATGTTGTTTTATGAAAATAGTTGTAAAGAACAAACTTCTGTGAGTGTGTGCACATATATATATATGTATTTTCTGCATTCCCAAAGCCAACGTTTTCTTAAGAATTGTAAAAGTGTTCACTGAAATACTTGGAAGTACATAAGCCAAACTTCTGAGCTACTTATTGCTGGGGTGTAAAGGATGTGAAGCGGTAGGGGGAAGGAAGAGAACTGGATTTTACCTTTCTGTACCGTTTAAAAAAGCACGTATTACGTGTGATTTTAAAAACCAATTTTAAAAAGAGTTAAAACATAAAAAATTGTTCATTAGCAACCTTAAAAGGTGTGTCATATTAACAAGGCTTTCAAATGATTGCAAACTCGAAAACACTAAACCTGTTACGAAAACACTAAACCTGTTACGTTTGATTGTACTGGATAATGCCTAGAAAAAAACAAATTACGAAGGTGAAGTTCATTTTAATTCATTTATTCGTCCTCCAGTTGTGCTACTGCATTACGTCGTGAGAAATGAAGGGAAAGTTTCGTGTACCCCGGCAACCTGCTAGGCCCTTTGCTGAGCTTCGGGCTGGGAGAGGGGCGGGAGCCAAGCTCCCAAGACAGGCGTCCCGGCCCGGAGGGGCTGCCCACGTGAGGCCACCCGCCGCCCTCCAGGCTCATGCTGACGTGTCCGAGGCAGCAAGGCTGGCGCACGCGGGCCCCGGAAGAGCTGCGGCCGCTCCACCAGGCCCCGGCCACCCCGCCCTTCCACATTTCCTGAAGGGCTGAGAGGGGCGCGGCGTAGAGTCTGAGGAGAAGCGCCCCAGGTGACTGCCAGGCCCCGCGGCGGAGACCCGCCTGCCCGCACTCACCTGCACACCGAGGTGCGCCAGCCGGGCCTCGAGCTCGGGCTCCAGGGCCAGCAGGAAAGAAGTGGCGCGGGAGGTAGAACCGCCGCCGGGGTGCGCCAGGACCACCTCGGCCGTCACCTTAGCCAGGTGGCTGCTCAGGTCCACCGTACGCTTCACGTCCTCGTTGACCAACGGCGGTACTTCCGAGGAGGCGCTGCCTAGCCCCGGAGCCGAGGCCCCGAGCAGCAGGAGCAGGAACAGGCGGGCGGCGGGCGCCTCCATGACCGGGACGGAGCTGGGCTGCAGGCCCGGCCCAGTGCCGCCGCCGACCCGCCTCCTGCCACCGCGCGGCCGCTCATTGGGCCCAAGCTGGCGCCACAAGATGGCGGCGCCCAAGAGAGAAGGACCCCCCGTCTCCATGGCAACCAGGCGACCCACCGGACGCCTGATTGGAAACGCCTTCCCAGAGCTCCCCGCGGCAACCGTTTTGTTTGTAACGAGAGCGTAATGATCCCTTTTGTTATCAATTTTTTTTTTTTAATTTTTGATAGCATGTGTTTTCAGTATTGGAATGCATGCTTACTAATTGAGTGTGTTTAAATTTTTGGTTGGTAATATGGATTTTAGAAGCCCTGGTGATGTACTTTTTTGGTTTTTTGTTTGTTTTTTCTCGTGGCGCACGAGTTAAGCGTTCTGCTAACCAAAAGGTGGGCAGCTCCAGTCCACCAGCCACTGCTTGGAAACCCTATGCGTCAGTTCTACTCTGTACTGTAAGGTTGCTGTGAGTTTAAATCGACTGGACAGCAGTGGGTTTGGTTTGGCTTTTTGGTAATACGGACTTTGAAAAATACCTGGTAATGCAAGCCACCAATAAGGGGAGTTAACACGCGGCGCCACCGATCTGTGGTATGACAATATACCGATAAAAACTAAATAGATAATTTATTCCTGGCACTTTTCCATTAGATTACAGGGAGAATCTCTGGTTATCCAAGTATGACACCAAAAAAAAAAAAAAAAAAAACCATCAGGGCCCCATAACTATCAGACAGGAAAGCTGTAATTCTGCTTCCAAGTCTTATCTCACAGAAATAAAAGAAAAAAAGGCAAAAGTTTACAAAACTAGCATCCAGGAAGCATCCTCACCTAATAGAATGCTCAACCTACACAGCAATGAGGCTCCCAACTCTCTGTTGAGCTTCACACATTTTAAAAGGACCTACCTGACACTAAACGTATTAGAACCAGAATAACGTACTACCTATGAAGTCCAGAGGCATAAAACGTGGTTGGTATGCCATTAAACCAACAGTAACTAAAAAGTTATTAGTAGCCTACACTTATTTGTCGCCTTTGAGTCGGAGTCCATTCTTTGGCAAGTAACAACAATAAAAGTGAGGTCCCTGGGCTGCAGAAAATTCCACTGCCCCGAAACCTAACTTTAGAATCCTAGCTCCTTTGCTTGGCCTGCCTCAAAACTTTGCGTTAGAATCCTAGCTCCTTTGCTTGGTCCTTCCCATAAAAATCCAGGTGATGCATGAAGTTACACGTAAACCCCATTGTGCCTACGTATATAACTAAGAATGTTGCTGAAGTAACTTGTATGAACTCCCTACCTGTAAACCCCTTCAGCTTTGACTCACTCCTTTCCTTGCACAATGAAATAAAGGTGCCTTTTTGCTTTCCATCTCGGTCTCTTGTTTATTGGCCAGTATGAGTCATGCCGAGCAGAACCTGGGGTTTTCACCCAGTAACAACAAAAACACTTATCTAATTCTTACAGGAACTAGCCTGTCCTATCTCTCTGCTCTCTCCTACCATTCTCCCCCTGAGATAACATTGGCCTTTCTGCTTGAAACAGTAAAAGGTAGCTCAGAGTGAGAAAGTCTGCCTTCTCCAAGATCCACTTATGGATGCTAAAATCAGCCAAATTTTAAGTAAAAACAGGGTATCTTCATAGTCTCAACATATTTCGCTTAAAATATTTAGTAATTACAAAGGGGAAAATAGTAAGTGCACAGTGAAAAATCCTGGAAGACACCATGTTAACTAATTGATCAAGATTAACATCACCAGTCATGACGTCATTCACCCTCTGATATGACACGTTGAGAAGGGCACATCACCCCTGTCCTTCCCAATAATGCATGACCTCAATCTAATCATGAAAAATGTCAAGCAAACCCAAACTGTGGAACAGTCTATAAAATAACTGACTCTTCAAGTGTTGAGGTCATGAAAGAAAAGACTAAGAAAAGGTCACAGATTGGAGGGGACTACGGAGAAATGACAAATGTAATGTGGGATCCAAGACTGAATACTGAAACAGAAAAAGGACGCTGGTGGAAAAACTGGTAACAACAGAATAAACTGTGTGGTTTAGTTACTAGTATTGTACCAATAATAATTTTTTAGTTTTGATAAAAACATAACTAGTCTCATTCATCAGACTGGAATAATTGACACAGATAAAGCTAACTACAAAATTAAAGGAAACAGTATTTCTCCTAGGACTTGCAGAAGGCATTTCTCCTAGCAGTTGTGGAAACTTTTAGTGTCTTAACAACCATCTCCTTTGAGTGACTACTGATATTTTACTGTCTGAGAAACCTCTAAAATCACAGACTGGTCAGAGACTTTACTGTTTTAAATTATATTAGTAGAACTAAAACATTTCATTCTTAATCTGGAGGTTCTAAGTCACTTTGAGTCAGAAAGTAACCTCAATTTCCAGTTAGTAAATGAGCCACTCAGGATAGAAGGCACACAAAATATGACTGGGGAAGAGCGGCCTCCTCAAAGTAGAGTCGATTTTAATGTCGTAGATGTAGTCCAGCTTTCAGGACCTTCATTTGCTGATGTGGCACAACTCAAAATGAGAAGAAACAGCCGCAAATACCATACTTATTCAATCTGTATGCTGATCAAGTAATCTGAGAAGCCAGACTATATGAAGAAAGACACGGCCTCAAGATGGAGGAAGACTCACGGCCTCAAGATGGAGGAAGACTCATTAACAACCTGCAATATGCAGTTAACACAGTCTTGCTTGCTGAAAGTGAAGGGGACTTGAAGCACTTATTGATGAAGATCAAAGAATATAGCCTTCAGCCCAGATTACACCTCAATATAAAGAAAACAAAAATCCTCCCAATTGGACCAATAAGCAACATCACAATAAACAGGGAAAAGATTGAAGTTGTCAAAGATTTCATTTTAGCTGGATCCACAGTCAGCGCCAATGGAAGCAGCAGTCAAAAAATCAATTGACATTTTGCATTGGGCAAATCTACTACAGAAGAACTCTTTAAATGTTAAAAAGCAAAGATGTCAGTCTGAGGACTGTCTTAGTTATCTAGTGCTGCTAGACAACGCTAGAAATATCACAAGTGAATAGCTTTAACAAACAGAAATTTATTCTCTCACCGTTTAGGAGGCTAAAAGTCTGAATTCAGGACACCAGCGCCAGGGGAAGGTTTTCTCTCTCTGACGGCTCTGGGGGAAGGTCTTTGTCATCAATCTTCCCTGGGTCTAGGAGTTTCTCAGCACAGGGACTCTGGATCCAAAGGATGCACTCGCTTTTGGCTCTTCTTTCTTGGTGGTAGGAGGTCCTTCTCCTTTCTGCTCGTTTCTCTCTTTTATATCTCAAAGAGATTGACTCAAGATACAACCTAATCCTGTAGATACAATCTAATCCTGCCTCACTGACTTAACTGCTTCTAATCCTGCATTATTAATATCATAAAGGTTAGGATTTACACTACATAGGATTATCAGATCATGAAATGGAGGACAACCACACAACACTGGGAATCACAGCCTAGACAAGTTGACACACATTTTTCGGGCACAAAATTCAAAACATAAGGTGCTCCTGAACCAAGCCATGATATCTGCAATTGCCTCATATGCGTATGAAAGCTGGACAATGAATAAGGAAGACTGAAGAAGAATTGATGCCTTTGAATTATGATGTTAGCAAAGAATATTGACTATACCAAGAACTACCAGTAGAACGAACAAATCTGTCTTAGAAGAAATACAGCCAGAATGCTCCTTAGAAGGGAGGGTGGTGAGACTTTGTCTCACATACTGTGGACATGTTATCAGGAGGGATCAGTCCCTGGAGAAGGACATCATACTTGGTAGAAAGTCAGTAAAAAAGAGGAAGACCTTCAGTGAGATGAATTGACACAGTGGCTGCAGCAGTGAGCTCAGATACAGCAACAATTGAGAGGATGGCGCAGGACCAGGCAGTGTTTTGCTCTGTTGTACACAGGATTGCTATGAGTCAGAACCGACTTGACAGCACCTAACAACAACAACAGGTCTACTTCACACACTCCAGATATGTTGTTGATTCCTTTCAGCCTATCGAAATAGTCCTTTTATTGTGTTTCACTTAACCTCAATTCTTCCCCCAAATCCTATAATAACTCTGTCTTTTCCCTTGTTTGATGAGATGCCCATTGTTCCTCTGGTATGTGATCTCATTCATTGCAACAAGCTAATAAACTTGAATTTATCAGACTATAGGGTTGTCCCTGGTGCTGTTAGGTTGATTAGACTAAGACATCTTCAAACACCAAAATCCCCCAAAGTTTTACACTTACTGTTTCTTCTGCCTGGAAAGCTCTTACACAAGCACTTGCTTCAAAAGTCACCTCAAAGAAAATATTTCTTGACTATCTCATATAGGCTCCTCAGGCACTATCTCTAATGTATCACTCACTTTTATTGTTTTCATAGCACTTACAGCTGAAATTACTTAATTATTCCTTATTGTCTGTATCCTCCCAAAGGAAGGTGTGGTGAACAGAATAATGCTTCCACCCTGGTGAAATGAGTTCCTTTGTGTCGCCTTTTGTCTTAGACCTTTTTTTCCCCTAAACCATGAGGTGTGACCTTTGCCTCAGTTTTCTACCCTAGAGGATTTGTTACTTTTGTCCAGGCTGATTGACATTTCCTGGGTAAGTTGTAAACAACCTGTGGTTTGATACTTTTTGTCCGGCCCTGGGTTGCAGCCTGCCTTGTGATTGGTACGCATCTTGCACGGATTGGTCAATAGAGTATGCAAATAAGGTGACTAGAGCCTACTATGCAAATAGATACCCAGAGGGGATTGGACAGTTTGCGGTCCCCCCCCAGGAGTCATGCCTTGAAATTGACAAGGAGTTGCGTATATACCCACCCAATTGCAGAGGCTTTTTTAGACAGAAAGAAGCAGGAAGACAGGAAGCACAAAGAAGCAGAAAGGAGAAAGGCAAGAGAGAAGAGAGAAGCAGACCGAAAGGAGGCAAGGAACCTTCTAAAAGGACTGTAACACAGGCTAAGGGCTGTAACACTGAAGACAGTGACAAGCCTAGAAGTGACCCTTCAGCATAGTGGGTGGTGACAAACGTCAGGGCCAAGAGCCTGTCCTCAGGGGGCCGAGAGGAGGACCACATGGCCAAGAGAGCTGTCCCGCACTGAAAATGGGAGACTGCCTACATGCTTCCTGATCCTGATCCTAGGTTGTAGCCTGTTGATCCTGACCCTGAGTTGTACCCCATTACTTCCTTAATAAACCACTTTAACTGTAAGTATGGTCTATGAGTTCTGTGTGGCCATTACAACACACTTTCAAATCCAAAAGAGAAGTAGAGAGTGCCATGGGAGGGATGACTGATGTCAGTATCGGTAAAAAGGTTGGAGGGTGGAGGTATGTCTGACCTCCGCTACCCACTGCTGTCTCATGGGAATCAGCTTTGGGCTGATGCTGGTCATTATCCCTCCTGAAGTTAGACAGATTCTGATGCCAGCACCACTACTACTACTACTAGAATTTTACACCCTCCTCCCAAGATATCCACGTCTTAATCCCCAGAACCTGTGAATATGTTATGTTGTTATGTTACATACCAAAAAAAAACCAAACCCACTGCCTTCGAGTGGATTCCGACTCATAGCAACCCTATAGGACAGAGTAGAACTGCCCGATAGAGTTGTTATGTTACATGGCAAGGGGAAATTAACGTTGTAGACGAATTTAAAGTTGCTAATCAGTTGACCTTGAGATAAAGAGATTATCCTGGATTATCTGGGTGGGTTCAGTGTAATCACAGAGTCCTTTAAATGTGTAAGAAAAAGATAGCAACTCAGACCCAGAAATCATCCTGAGAAAGTCTTGACTGGCCATTGCTGGATTTGAAGATGGAAGTGGGCCATGAGCCAAGGCATATCAACAGCTTCTAGAAGCTGGAAAAGACAAGAAAATGAATTCTTCCCTAGAGCCTCCAGAATGAACACAGCCCTGCCGACCCTTGATTTTATCCCAGTGACACCCATTTCAGACTTCTGGACAACTGCAAAGATAATAAATTTGTGTTGTTTTAAGCCACTAAGTTTATGGTAATTTATTACAGCAGAAATAGGGTACTAATGCAAGAGGTAAGCTACAGGAGGGCAGGTTCACTGTCTAAATGGTTCATCTCAGGATTCCAGCTTGTAGTACAATGACTGGCACATTGGTAGTCAATAAATATTTTTTGAGCGAATAAATGAGCTTTTAATTATAAATACTATTAACTGCTGTTTTATAGATGCATAAATTCAATTATCAAAGCCAGTAATTGTCAGGCAGCTTTGGAAATCTGGAATGACTCCAAACCAGAGCCCTTTTCACTACCTCAGGCTATTGAATAAAATCCCAGATTTTCAGAGACAAAAAAAAGGGTTAGGGCTCCCAGCCTACTCCTTTATTTTCTAGGTATGAAATACAGATTCAGAGAGGGTAGCTTGCCCAGAGTCATGCAGTTATTTTAAGAGCAGAGATGAGGCTGGAAACCTAATCTCCTGACTCCCCATAAACAATGCTAGAATGGGTAGTGTTAAATTTTCACACAGTCATTAACAAAGCGAGGGAGTTCCACCAACTCCCAAATAAGTTGTCCAATTTGATTTTTTCCACCAAGTGACAAGCATACCTCAAAGATATTCCTGGATTATCCTGGAGTTTCAGACCTTCAGTTTCCCCTGGATGACTTCTGTCTTGGAGGCAATGTCTCTCTCTTTCCCTCATCACTTAAAAAAAAAAAAAAAGTCACTTACTCTGGGGGAAATCGTGTCATGATCAGCCCTGTGCATAGGAGCCGACAACGTCCACCAATAGTAAGCTCAGAAGGAGATCCCCTAGCCCCCGTCAAGACTGTAGCCCTGGCTGACAGCACCCTTACATGGCTACTGGCAGGAGGCATCAGAGAGGGAGACAACAACCAAGATAGAAGCTGCAGTGTCTTTTGTAACCCAATCTCTGAAATGACATAGCACTGCTTATGCCATATTCTATTGGCGACACAGACCAACCCTGGTACAACGTAGGAGGGGATTAGCAAAGGTGTCAGTACCAAGAAGCAGGGATTGTTGGGAGCCATTCTGGAGGCTGGCTACCATAAAGGGCATAAAGTGGAGAGTCAGTTTATGTCTTCTGTTCGCCAACCACCCAGTAGTGCTCCCAGGAGGCAACGAATGCTATCCATTTCTTCTCCCCCATTGCAAAGATATTCCAGAAGAGGGAGGACAAGGAGCACCCATCCCCAAGATAATATTACCAAAAAATTATCTCTCAAAGCTGAAGCTGTTTACACTCTTCACTAATTAATTCATTCATTTCCTTAACAAATATTTATTGAGCTTTGGGCTGCATGGCCACCCCTACCCATCTGAAAGAGAGGCAGGGAAATGGTTTTGAGATGGTGTACTTTGAAAGAATGAAAGCAAAGACATAACATGCCAAAAACGTATGAAATGCAGCTAAAACAGTGCTTTGAAACAATAACATAGTCCTGCTTGAGTTTCCAGCCTGCTAGCCTACCCTACAAATTTTGGATTTGCAAGCCCCCACAATCACGAGAGCCTACTCATTAAAATAAAATCAATCTCTGTAGATATAAAAATACATAAAAAGATAGGTAGATAGATCCTATTGGTTGTTTCTCTGGGGAATATGACTAATACAGATTAAAAAAAAAATTTAGTCATAAGAAAACAGAATAAGGATTCCCTAATTCATTGGTCTGATTGACAGTTTGAAGCCAGTAGAACAGGTAACCTCATCTAAGGATTCCTGACTACTTGTAATACTTAGGACAGGTATTATGGTCTTGGAAGTGTGAATACCAAAGATACTTATTCCTCCTCCTCCTTAGGCAGGAGGACCCTGAATCAAGTAGGAGCCCTCTAAGGGAGGTCTGGCTGCTAGACTCCTGAGACAGAGCCAGAACTGCCTTCCAGGGGCTGTCTATCCGGTCAAGTTCCTGACTGAGAGCTGAAAGCAGGCTGGTACCAAGAACACCATCACT
This sequence comes from Loxodonta africana, assembly GCF_030014295.1. Classification (NCBI taxonomy): domain Eukaryota; kingdom Metazoa; phylum Chordata; class Mammalia; order Proboscidea; family Elephantidae; genus Loxodonta; species Loxodonta africana. The sequence continues at coordinate 35,409,125 of NC_087363.1, forward strand.
GTGACAGCCCATCACCAGTCACAGGAGAGATACAAGGCTGTCTGGCCTGGCATTTTCATATTAGGCCTAGGGATCATGCTTCTCTACAATATCTTCATAACCACCACCATCTACATCAGAAAACCACCTGAACGTGCCCCTCAAAATGTCCCTGACGATGGCTGAGCTTAGTAGGTATGTTCAGAACTCATCTGCTCCCTGGGTGACCCCTCTGGAGAAAAGCTCCCTCAGCTCCATCTTTTCAGGAACCTCCTGACCCTATGCACCATACTGCCCCTCCTACCCTTTATCTACTTTAACTTCTCCCTGCTCACGAGGACCCTGTAGTCTGTGCAGGTCCTGGGAAGCCAGGCAGTCATTGTGCTACTGATGGTGCTCACTGCCATCCTGGTGAAGGTGAACCTGGAGGCCATGTTCTTCCTCACCATTACAGTGACCAAGATCATGCCCGTCAACACATTCAGTGCCACCTTGCAGGGTGGCTTGTTCACCCTGGCTGGTACCCAGACTGCCAACTCCATGGTCCCTGTCATAAGCAGCCAGTGCCTGATAGCATCTTCTCTTTTTTGGCCATGATCAGTGCCATCCCCAGTGCTGCAGCATCATCAGACAGTGCCGTCAGCTACTTCATCACTGCCCATGTGGTCACTGTGCTGGCCATCCTTTGTTATCTGACTGGCTGGGCCAGCGTTCTGTGGTTACGTGCAACTGGCCAAGGAGGCCTGATGCTGGCCTGGGTGGCACTGCTGACAGTGATCCTGTTGTACAATGTGATATTGTGCCACCACCTATCCCAGATCTTCTAGCACAATGCCTGATTCATCTTCTTCATGGCTGCTTTTGTGTCCTCCAAAGACTATCTTTCCAGCTTCTGCATGGAATTCAAGCTCAGAAAGGTGAAACTTGCTGAGGCAGAGAAGACAAGGAGAAACCGGCCTTCTTCCTGAGCCCGGGTCTGGCGCTGGAGGCTGTATTGTCCCTCTGACTCCAGGCACAGAGGGACCACACCTCTCGCCTGCCCAACATCTGTCCATTTCCACAAAGAGGTCTGGAGGCTTTCTTTCCAACTTATCTCTGCTTGCTCACTGCTTCTGCTGGAGGTCATTGAGGACTGTGTCAGCGGGGGCCTAATAAGGAGACAGAAACCTGACCACCTATGTAAACAGTGAATTTGATACAAATAACTGACAATTATTTTAGTTATTTAGTGCTGCTGTAACAGACATACCACAAATGGAAGGCTTTAACAAACAGAAGTTTATTGTCTCACAGTTTAGTAGGCTAGAAGTCCAAATTCAGGGTGTCAGCTCCAGGGATAGGCTTTCTGTCTCTGTCAACTCTGGAGGAAGGTTCTTGTGATCAATCTTCCCCTGGACTAGGAGACTCTCCGCACAGGAACCCCAGGTCCAAAGGACGGGCTCTACTCCCAGTGCTGCTTTCTTGGTGGTGTGAGGTCCCCACTCTCTGCTTGCTTCTCTTTCCTTTTATCTCTTGTAAGATAAAAGGTGGTGCAGGGCACACTTCAGGCAAACTCCCTTTACATTAGATCAGGAATGGGACCTTAGTAAGAGTGTTACAATCCCACCCTAATCCTCTTTAAGCTAAAATTACAATCACAAAATGGAGGACAGCCACACAATACTGGGGATCATGGCTGACAGGTATTTTGGGGGGACACAATTCAATCCATGACAATAATTATGTATAAAGTAAGGAGCCCTGGTAGCACAGAGGTTAAGCACTTGGCTGCTAACCGAAAGGTTGGCAGTTCAAGCCCACCAGCCGCTCTGCAGGAAAAAGATGTGGCAGTCTGCTTCCATAAGGATTACAGCCTTGGAAATCCTGTGGGGCAGTTCTACTCTGTCCCATAGGGTTGCTGTGAGTTGGAATCAACTCAACAGCAATGAGTTTGGTTTGGTATGTATAAAACTATTAACCAGGTAACAGAAAAGGCAAAAACAGAACGGCAAGGGGAGTCCCTGCGTGATCCAAACGGTTAACATGCTCAGCTGCTAACCAAAAGGTTGGCAGTTCAAGTCCACCTATAGGCACCTCAGAATAAAGACCTGGCAATCTAAAAAAAAAAAAAATTTTTTTTTTTCCTAGTTCTGAAAAATCAGCCACTGAAAACCCTATGAAGCACAGTTCTACTCTGACATTCATGGGGTCGCCATGAGTTGGAATCAACTCATTAGCAACTGGTTTAGTAATTACAGGAAGCAGCTACCATCTCCAGGAAGGTTATTGGAAGAAGGAAAAAAGAGGTTGGAACTTCTAGAGGAAGAGCCGCATGGAGCTGAAACTAAGGCCTTTGGGAAGGGGGCTGAGCGCTGGTGTCATTGAGCTCAGAGGAGAGCTCTGGAAGACTGGGGCCCAGACCTCTGTGGAGGGGGCCCGCCAGCTAGTACCTGTGTCCCTGAGGGGAGCACGATGAGGCTGATTCTGCCATCAATGAAAAACTCCAAATTGTATTCAGCCACTGCTACAGGAAGGAACTGTAGCTGCTAGAGTGAAGAATTGTAGGAAAAGTGGACAGGAGCCAACGGGAAGGCAGAAGTACCTTTTTCCTCCTCTAGTGACTTTATTGGTAGAGATTAATATTGAGCCAGCTGTCAAAACAGAAGAAGATTTGCAGAGTCCCAACCTCAGCATCACAAAGCAGAGAACAGAGGTGGGTTTTGTTGCCCAGAGTAACAGGTCAACAGCTGGCAGTAACAGGGCAGAGAGCCAGTGCAGGGCGGGGCAGGGGGTTCCCAGGAGTCTCTGGGGCTGTTTTAAGGCTTTCCATTCGGCTCTGACCATCTGAATCCTTCTCTAGAGACAGGACAGCAATGACTTCTCAGCTCAGTGTGTGTGTGTGTGTGCGCGCCATTCTGCCTGTCCATGTCAGAGGTGGCTATTTGGCAGGGACAGACTTTTGTACTATGCTAACCATATTTCTCTTCCCTCTCTTTCCTTCAGCTGCTCCAGGGGAGAAAGACGTGGCAGTCAGCTTCCGTAAAGATTCACAGCCTTGGAAACCCCATGGGGGCAGTTCTCTGTCCTATAGGGTAGCTATGAATTGGAATTGACTCAAAGGCAATGGGTTTGGTTTTTGTTTTTGTTTTTTTCCTCATATTATCCCTTGCTCCACTCATTAGACATGCCTGGCTTTCTCTATATCCTGTGACTGTATAGCTATTATTTCATCAGTTTTATACTAAATTGTTTGGGGTAAATCGCTTGGGGTTGGAGATAGGAAATGAGTCATTTTGATAAATGGTGCTGGGTCAACTGGATATCCATATGGGAAAAATTTTAATCTCACACCATATACAAAATTCAACTCCAGATGAACCATAGTTCTAAAGGTTAAAGGTAGAACAACAAAGCTTTGAAAAAGATAAAAGTGCTTCAAAGCTTGGACTACATAAATATTTCTTAAACAAGATAGTGTTTGCCTTTGGGAAGGAGAGTACAACTGGGAGGAAGCAAGGGGCAGGAGAACTGGGGGCTGGAAATGTTCCCTTTCTCGATCTGGGTGTTGGCTATGCAGGTGTGTCCACTTTGTGATAACTCACTGAACTGCACACTTTATGATCTTGTAACTTTTCTGAATCTATCTCAGTAAAAAACAAAACAGAACAAAAAACTAATATTGGGAGACAAACATAAAAGTATACATACCACATGATATTAAATGATTCTATTTCTATAAATTCAAATATACACAAAGTAACAACTATATTGCCAATGTATCATATGAAGCAATGGTTCCCAAATTTCCACATGCATTGGATTCACCCGAATGCTTGTTAAAGCCACAGATGGCCCCATCCCCAGAGATTCCAATTCAGTCAGTAGGACAGTCAATCGCTGTAACTGCTGTGCTACCAAGGCTCCTTCCTCAAAGTAGAGTCGACCATAATGACCTGAGAATTTCCATTTCTAAGGCGTTCCACCACCACTTGTCTGTGGGTTTGTTGCACCATAGTGGCTTGTGTGTCGCTATGTTGCTGGAAGCTATGCCACTGGTATTTCAAATACCAGCATGATGGACAGGTTTCAGCAGAGCTTCTAGACTAAGACCAGGAAGAAAGATCTGGCGATCTACTTCTAAAAGAAAAAACAAAAAAACTGGCCAGTGAAAACCTTGTGAATAGCAGCAGAAATCTGGTATAGTGCCAGAAGATGAGCCCCCTCAGATTGGAAGTCACTCAAAACACAACTGGTAAGAGCTGCCTCCTCAAAGTAGCAAAAAACCAAACCAAAGCCAATGTCATCGAGTCGATTCTGACTCATAGCGACCCCATAGTATTTCCAAGGCTATAAATCTCTATGATAGCAGACTGCCACATCTTTCTCCTGCAGAGCGACTAGTGGTTTCAAACTGTCATCCTTTTGGTTAGAAGTCAATTGCTTTAACCACTCCGCAAACAGGGCTCCTTCCTCAAAGTAGACTGGACCTTAATGACATGGATGGAGTAAAGTTTTTGTGACCTTCATTTCCTGATGTGCTATGATTCAAAATGAGAAGAATCAGCTGCAAACATCCATTACTAATCGGAACATGGAATGGACAAAGGATGAATCTAAGAAAATTGGAAGTTGTCAAAAATGAGATGGAACGCATAAAGATCGATATCCTAGGCATCAGTGAGCTGACATGGACTGGTACTGGCCATTTTGAATCAGACAATCATATGGTCTACTATGCCTGGAATGACAAATTGAAGAGAAACGGTGTCGCATTCATCGTCAAAAAGAAAATTTCAAGATCTATCCTGAAGTACAACGCTGTCACTTATAGAATAACATCCATACACCTACAAGGAAAACCACTTCAGTACGACCATTATTCAAATTTACGCACCAACCACTAATTCCAAAAATGAGGAAATTGTAGATTTTTACCAACTTCTGCAGTCTGAAATTGATGAAACATGTAATCAAGATGTATTGATAATTACTGGTGATTGGAATGTGAAAGTTGGAAACAAAGAAGAAGGATCAGTAGTTGGAAAACATGGCGTTGGTAATAGAAATGCCACTGGAGATCACGTGATAGAATTTTGTAAAACTGTCATGGATTTGATTATGTCTCCCCAAAAATGTGTGTTATCAATTTGGCTGGGCCATGATTTCCAGTACTATGTGGTTGTTCTCCATTTTGTGATTCTAATTTTAGGTTAAAGAGGATTAGGGTGGGATTGTAACATCACCCTCATGGAGATCACACCCCTAATCCAATTTAAAGGGAGTTTCCCTAGGATGTGGCCTGCACCACCTTTTATCTTACGAGAGATAAAATGAAAGGGAAGCAAGCAGAGAGATGGGGACCTCATACCACCCAGAAAGCAGTACTGGGAAGCAGAGTGCATCCTTTGGACCCGGGGTCCCATGCAAAGAAGCTCCTAGTCTGGGAGAAGATTGATGAGAAGGGCAACAGAGAGAGAAAGCCTTCCCCTGGAGCTGACACCCTGAATTTGGACTTTTAGCCTACTTTACTGTGAGAAAATAAACTTTTCTTTGTTAAAGCCATCTACCTGTGGTATTTCTGTTATAGCAGCACTACATAACTAAGACAAAGACCAATGATTTCTTTGTTGCAAATACCTTTTTTCAACAATATAAACGGCAACTATACCTCACTGGATGGAACACAGAATCAAACTGACTACATCTATGGAAAAATATGAAGAAGAAACTCAGTATCAGAATAAGGCCAGGGCCAACTCTGGAACAGACTATCAATTGCTTCTATGCAAGTTCAAATTGAAGCTTAAAAAAATTAAAACAAGTCCACAAGAGCCAAAGTATGACCTTGAGTATATCCTCCCTGCCCCTGAATTTAGAGACCATCTCAAGGCTAGATTTGACACATCAAATGCTAATAACAGAAGACCTGACGAGTTGTGGAATGACATCAAGGACATCATACGTGAAGAAAGCAAAAGGTCATTAAAAAGACAAGAAAGAAAGAAAAGACCAAAATGGATGTCAGAAGAGACTCTGAAACTTGCTCTTGAATGTAGAGCAGCTAACGTGAAAGGAAGAAATGAACATGTGAAAGAGCTGAACAGAAGATTCCCAAGGGCAGCTCGAGAAGACAAAGTATTATAATGAAGTGTGCAAAGACCTGGAATTAGAGCCAAAAGGGAAGAACATGCTCAGCATTTCTCAAGCTGAAATGACTAGAGAAAAGATTCAAGCCTTCAGCTGCAAAACTGAAGGATCCTATGGGCAAATATTGAATGACTCAGGAAGCATCAGAAACCCTGGTGGTGTAGTGGTTAAGAGCTATGGCTGCTAACCAAAAGGTTGGCAGTTCAAATCTACCAGGCACTCCTTGGAAACTCTATGGGGCAGTTCTACTCTGTCCTATAGGGTCACTATGAGTCAGAATCAACTCAATGGCAATGGGGTCAGGAAGCATCAAAAGAAGGTGGAAGGAATACACAGAGTCACCAGACAAAAAGATTTGGTCGACATTCAACCATTTCAGGAGGTAGCATGTAATTAAGAATTGATGGTATTAAATGAAGAAGTCCAAGCTGCACTGAAGGCATTGATAAAAAACTAGGCTCCGGGAATTGAGGAATACCAATTGAGATGTTTCAACAAACAAGTGCAACGCTGGAAAGGCTCACTCATCTATGCCAAGAAATTTGGAAGACGGTTACCTACAGCCTTCAATATAGATTATACCTAAACTTAAGGAAAACAAAAATCCTCACAACTGGACCAATAAACAACTATGATGGATTGAATTTTGCCCCCCAAAAATATGTGTATCAATTTGCCTGGAACATTATTCCCAGTATTATGTGGTTGTTCACCATTTTGTCATCTGATATGATTTTCCTATGTGTTGTAAATCTTATCACTATGATGTTAATGAGATTGATTGCAGCCTTTATATTGATGAGATCTACAGGATTAGACTGTCTTAAGCCAATCTCTTTTGAGATATAAAAAAGAGAAGTGAGCAGAGAGACATGGGAACCTCATTCCACCAAGAAGGCAGTACCAGGAGCAGAGTGTGTCCTTTGGACCCAGGTCTCTTGTGCGGAGAGGCTTCTAGTCCAGGGAAAGATTGATGACAAGGCCCTTCCTCCAGAGTCAACAAAGCCTTTCCCTGGAGCTGATGCCCTGAATTTGGACTTCCAGCCTACTAGTCTGTGAGAGAATAAATTTCTCTTTGTTAAAGCCATCTACTTGTGGTATTTCTGTTATAGCAGCACTAGATGACTAAGACAGCAATATCATTTTAAAGAGAGAAAAGATTGAAGTTGTAAAGGATTTAATTTTACTTAGATCTACAATCAACATAGAAGCAGCAGTCAAGAAATCAAAGTTTTAAAATGCAAAGATGTCACTTTGAGGACTAAGGTGTGCCTGACCCAAGCCATGTGTCTTAGTTACCTAGTACTGTTATAACAGAAATACCACAAGTGGATGGCTTTAACAAAGAGAAATTTATTCTCTCACAGTTTAGGAGGCTATAAGTTCAAATTCAGAGTGCCGGCTCCAGAGGAGGGCTTTCTCTCTTTGTTGGCTGTCGGGAAAGGTCCTTGTCATCAATCTTTTCCAATCTAGGAGCTTCTCATCACAGGAACTCTGAGTCCAAAGGAGGTGCTCTGCTCCCAGCGTTTCTTGCTTGGTGGTATGAGGTCCCTTTCTCTGCTTGATTCTCAATCCTTTTATCTCTTGTAAGATGAAAGGTGATACAGACCACATCCCAGGGAAACTTGCTTACCCTGGGATCAGGTTAGTGACCAGAGTAAGGGTGTTGCATCCTACTGTAATCCACTTTAACATAACCTAATCTTGAAAATCTGTTTTGGAAGAAGCACAACCAGAATGCTTCTCAGAAGCAAGAATGGCGAGAGACTATGTTTCACATGCTTTGGACATGTTATCAGGAGGGATCAGTCCCTGGAGAAGGACATCATGCTTGGTAAAGTAGAGGGTCAGTGAAAAAGAGGAAGATCCTCAATGAGACAGATTGACACAGTGGCTGCAACAAGGGGCTCAAACATACCCACGATTGAGAGGATGGTACAGGACCGGGCAGTGTTTCGTTCTGTTGTAGATAGGGTTGCTGTAAGTTAGAACCGACTCAACAACATTTAAAAACAATAAGGAGTTCCCAGGTGATGCTGATATGGCTGGTCCTGAGACCCCTACTTTGAGACCCACTGTTACAATGAAAAGCAAAGAAGTGTTTATCATAAAAGTCAGGATAATGGCTACCTCTAGGGAGTAGGTGGGGTTTGTGAATAGTAAAGGAGCACGGGCGAGGGGCGGGGTTCTAGGGTGCTGGCAACATTCTCTTCTTTAACCTAGGTAGTGGTTACATAGATATTCACTTTACAACAATTTATTAAATTGAACATTTTTATTTGTTTTTCTTTATATGATTCACAATTTTAAAGTTTAAAAAAATCCACTAAGATTAAGAAAAAAGCATATAGAAAATAACAAATATTGGCAAGCATGGGGAGATATTGAAATCTTCATCCATTGTTGGTAGGATGCCAAATGGTACAGCTGCTGGGGAAAACAGTTTGGCAGTTCCTCAAAAAGTTAAACATAGTACTACCATAAAAACCAAAATCCGTTGCCATCCAGTCAATTCTGACTCAAAGCAACCCTACAGGACAGAGAAGAAATGCCCTATAGGGTTTTCAAGGAGCAGCTGGTAGATTCAAACTGCTGACTTTTTGGTTAACAGCTGAGCTCTTAACCACTGCACCACCAGAGCTCCTAGTACTACCATATACCAAAAAAAAAAATAACTCGTCAAGTCGATTCCGACTCATAGCGACCCTGTAAGACAAAGTAGAACTGCCTCACAGAGTTTTCAAGGAGCACCTCATGGATTCGAATTGCCAACCCAGCAATTCCACTCCTAGGTAGTTACCCAAGAGACTGAAAGCAGTGACGAAAACAGATACATGTACACCAATGTTCACTGCAACACTACTCACAATAGCCAAAAGGTAGAAACAACCTAAATGTCCATCAACAGATGAATGGATAAACAAAATGTGGTATTACATACAATGAAATATTACCCAACCATAAACAGAAATGAAGTCCTGATACACCATTTCGTTGAATGATGGGATTGGATTAACACTTTCTAAGAATACAGATGTAAACTGCTCAGTGTATCATAGCAATTATTAGCATACTACTATCCCGATTTCCCATTCCCCAAGCTGACAGCCAGAAGCCATTTTTTCACTTCTGGTGCAGATGGAACAAAAATCTTTCACTTCTAACCTCTCTAGTCCTTTCGGTCTGGTATGTCCTGAGGCCCAGTCTTTCTCCTCCTCCTCCTCTTCCCTCCCCTGCTGGGTTTGTCCTTAGAAGCCAGGCTGCATGTCAGAGCCCGGTTCTTGTTTCTTTACAACCTTTTCAAGCCAGAATATAAAACTGCCTGGGTTCAAATCTCAACATTGCTGCTAGCTTTTCAGTGACTTTGGCCATATTACTTCTTCCTCACTGTCCTCATTTGTAAAATTGGAATGGTAATATTACCTATGTCATAGTTGTAGAGTGAAAAGATAGTAAGTGCCTGGTACGTGGCCATTTTTATTATGTTATTACTATTAGCAAGGAAGAAATTAGAATTGAGAACCCGACTGTCTAATATGAAAATGTATTTAATCCTCGCAAAAATCCCCCAGATTAGATACTGTTACAGAAAACGGGAACCTCTCCTCCCATCTCTGCCAAGGTTGAGCTGAGCGAGCAAGGAGGGTGAGCCTGTTTTCTCACCTTTTTAAATGGATAATAATACCCGCCTCGATCGGTGGTGTAGAGCTTAGCTGCGACCACCAGGAGGCCCCTAACTTAATTTGGTTTTCTTCCCCAGCGTCCCACGTCCCCGCCCCGCGGCACCCATACCTGCCAGGCCCAACCCCACACTCCACCCCTCTCCGGGCCCGCCTGGAGTTTGGCCTTCCCCATGCCCGCCGTCATTGCTCTAGGCGCATGCTCAGATCCAACCCCCCGACCCAGCTCATCCATCACAGTCGGAGTCCGCGAGACGTCAGAGGCCCCGCCCGACAGAACCCGGAAGCAGGATACCCGGCAGGTCTAAGCTTGCGTCGTTGCCCCGGTACCGCCGCCAGAGGGAGCGGTGGTCGCCTCAGTTGCCCAGCCGCGGACCAGTCCCGGAAATGGAGGGGTTCGCCGTACAAGATAGCTGCTTTATTTATGGTTATACGAAATGCTGAGAACTGGGAAAGGGTTATTACAACTCAGGTTTCTCATAAAAGATGGCTGCCGCGGAGTTTCCAGGTTTCTTTCCTTGAAAGGAAAGGTGGCCAAAAATACAAGATGGCGGCCCGCACTGCCGGGCTTCCTCAGAGAGAGGCGCTGGCCCATGCGCGCTCGAAGCGTGGCCCGCCCCTCGGCCAGACCTACGCTTCCTGGCCGGTTCCCCCCTACCATGGAGCGGTGGGACGTGGCTTATAAGGAGGGTCTTTATGTTTGGAATCTATTCAAATGCGGCTAACGACAAGCAAGGGTGGGGGGCTCCCTCCAGAGACTTGCCGTCCAGGCAGTTCTGGAGACACAAGATGGCGTTTATTGATACCTTGATGTGGCGCGTTAAAGCGACTTCCCCTCCCAACAATTGAGAGAGGTGGGCAAAATGGGGATTCATGGTAACCTCAAACCGGCTCGCATAGACAAAGACCCTTTATGTTGTCAGGCACGAAACCAGGGACTGGTGAAATAGTCTATCCTTTCAGAGGAATAATCTATCGTTAGAAAGAACAAAACAGTTTATATGCTGCTGTTGAACCAAATCCAAGGTATGTGTATCAAGAAAGCAAAGTGCAGAGAAATGTGCGTGAATATGCTATTGTTTGTGGCGGGTTTTTTTTTTTTTTTTTTTAAAGGCCGCATAGGTAAAGATACATTTTCACTTGTGTAGACATAGAATATCTCCAGGAGAAAAAACTGGTGATAGTGATTGCCCAGACTAAGGAAAGGTAGAAGGACAATTGAGTTTTTATTCTAAGACTTTTTGTGTCACCTGGGATTTTATACCATGGACAAGTACTATCTATTTTAAAAATTAAGTTTGGTAAATATTTAAATCTATTAAGGACACAAAGTTTTTATAAGGTTATATCAAAAACGGAGAATGTTGTTAGCAACACCTTGACACATGGTGACCCCGTGTACAGTGGAACTGTTACTGTAATAAGGTTCTTCCTCCCACTGGTCAAGAATGAGCAGGTAAGGCAGGTAGTTTTCCATATGAGCAAAGCTTTATTGAAGAGGCTTGGAGACAAGGACCTAGAGCAAGTATACCCTCCTCTCATAGAGTAATAGACAGGCCCCAGTTTTTTAAAGTTGTGGGGGGGGGGCGGGGGGAGACTCATGTTTATTCATAGACTCAGGCAGGGCTGTGTTAACTAAGGTCCCTGCAGCAGCTTTCCAAGATGGCTCCTGTCCTGGAGGCCTCTGGGATTGTAGCAAGACTTAGGGGGTGTCACTCCTGCGCAGTCTCCTGCTCCCTGGGTTCGAGTCCCCAGCTGGGGCTGTAGCCCCTCACTGCCCCTGGTGGAAGGTCACACAGTGGTCACAGGTGGATGTTCTGTCCATGGCCTTGGGCCTGGTCTTCTCCAACTACTGAAAGGCAACTTTAAAGAAGTTTGGGGGCAATTTTTAGATACCCTGCCCCATTGTTCTGGGTAATGGCTTTGTTTCTATGCCCTGGCCCATTTCTTGTTACTTTGTTTGCAGAGTGGGGGACCCCTCTGTTCTCTGTTCTTAGGAAGTCTCTAGGTTCTACACTCAACCCCTTATTACCTCCCTGATAGTATAATCTATTTCTGTTTTACTTGTTTCTCCTCTAACCACAGCAGTCTCTTCCCTATAAACAAGCACCCTCCCATCTCAGGGCTTTGCTTCCTGTCTTAGAAAAAACACTGTCCCATGATTAGCTTCAAATCAGGCTATTGTGATCCATAGGGTTTTAATTGGCTGATTTTTTGGAAGTAGATTGCCAGGCCGTTCTTCCTAGTTCATCTTAGTTTGGGAGCTCCTCAGCATCAGCAACACTCAAGCCTCCACTAACAGATGGGTGGTTGCTGTGCTGGATGTGCTTTGGCTGAGAATAGAACTAGTCTTCCACATGGAAGGCAGGAATGCTACCACTGAACCACCACTGCCCTCAAAAGGGTAATAGTATATTTAAAATGTAATAATAGTACATTTAAAAATGTTTTTTCTCCCCAGCAGGAACCAGGACATTTGATAAAGATTCATGAGATTCAATTTACAATGATAAAAATTTCAAGGTGAAAACTATAGTACGTACTTGCTGCAAAGGATCTAAATCCATGTGAAAACCTAAGCCCGCTTCAAAACTAAGTGTAGTGTGGTTTTGGGGGCCTGGTGGTTTGGCCTGGCAAACAGATGGCACTAAAGACCTATTTGTTGAATGAATGAATGTCTTTTCTCTACAAGAGAAAACAATTTTTTCTGTTGCTGGTATATCTTCTGCTTTTAGGGTAGTGTCATGGATTCAATTGTGTCTCCCCAAAAAAATGAACCAACTTGGCTAGGCCATGATTCCCAGTATTGTGTGATTGCCCACCATTTTGTCATTTGATGTGATTTTCCTATGTGATGAAATCCTACCTCTATGGTAATGAGCTGGGATTCAGTCTACAAGATTAGGTTTTGTCTTAAATCAGTCACTTTGAGATGTAAGAGAGAGAAGCAAACAGAGAGACATGGGGACCTTATACCACCAAGAAACAAGAACCAGGAGAGTAGCAAGTCCTTTGGACCTGGGATTCCTGCATTGAGAAGCTCCTGGATCAGGGAAGATTGATGACAAGGACCTTCCCCCAGAGCCAACAGAGAGTGAAAGCCTTCCCCGGGAGCTGGCACCCTGAATTTGGACTCCTAGGCTCCTAGACTGTGAGAGAATGAATTTATCTGTTCAAGTCATCTATCTACTCGTGGTATTTCTGTTATAGCAGCACTAGATAACCAAGACAGGTAGTATTGTGTAAAACAGTGACAACGTTGAGTTAGAGCCAAATTTTGCCATGAAATCATCCAGAAAGGTGTTTCCAATGCCTAAAAAATGATGTAGTAGCAGTTTCAGAATTGTCACTGATCTTGGGAATCATATATTTGAATGTGAAAAAAGTATTGAAGTACCTGTTCAGAGCCTTTATTAGGGTGCCAGGTATTAGATAAGTGGGCGCTTTTACGTGGGGATAATTATAACAAATAATCACATATTCCACTTTGGATTGTTGAACATATTAAATATAACAGATTTTAGCTGAGATCCTAACCTGATTCAGTGCTCAATAAATATTAGCTGTTATTGTTTTTATGAGGCATTGGTAGGTCAGTGGTAGAATTCTCACCTTCCATTCAGGAGACCCAGGTTCGATTCCTAGCCAGCCAGTACACCTCAGGTGCAGCCATCGCCTGTCTGTCAGTGGAGGCTTGTGTATTGTTATGATGCTGAGCAAGTTTCAGCAGAGCTTCCTAAGATGGACTAGGAAGAAAAGCCTGGTGATCTACTTCTGAAAATCAGCCTATGGAAATGCTATGCATCACAACGGTCCGATCTGTAACCACTGATGTGGACATACAGTGCAGGACTGGGCAGTGTCTTGCTGTGTTGTATATGGGATCACCATAAGTTGGAAACCAATTCCACAGCAGTTAACAACAATTATTGTTGCGGGGGGGAACCCCGATTTGCTTGCATATCATACATTTTTGCCCCTGAGAACTTATGGGGGTTTAAGAAATACATAGGAATCTTATTAACATCTTATAGGCCACATGTTAGAATTTAGCTCATTATATATCTTTGAGTACAATACTTAACCTTTTTCGGCTTTAGTCTCCTCATGACCAAGGTGAGAATCATGAAACCTCTTTCACAGGGTCACTGTTGGAGTAAGAAATAACTTTGTGTTAGGTACATAGTAGGCACTCAATAATTAATTTTCTCCAATTCTGTAATATTTTGACTTCAGAGTTAAAGAGCTAATATTGTGCTCAGAGGCAGGAGAGCTTCCTTGGTCAAGGGGCAGGAGCAGGCAGCCGTAGGATGACAGTCAACACAGGAAGCTTACAAGGAGAAGTTGAAGGGATGGCAGGATCACTGGCTTCAGAACCTCAGGCTTCTTGTCTCCATTAGGAAAATGGTGAGGCCTCCACACCAAGTAGAAATGGTATGCAGGTCGTTTACATGGGTGCCATCTTCCAACAACAGCCTGCACTTTGTTTCAGCTCACAGTTGCCTCTTTGGAACATCCTACAGTGCCTTTCAGAGTCCTTAGACATATTTCTAAGGCTTGTTCTTCATATTTTAATATTTAATATCTATATATTTTAATATAAAGAAATGTCCAATAAGATTATAGGAAGTAGGGTATGTTTTATATGTATATGTTAATAAAGTAATTCCTTAATTGTAAAAAAAAAAATAATATCAGGCTATTTACAAAGTCTTTAGAAAATTTTTAAAATATAGTTATTCATTGTGTATCCTGGGCTGTGGTGTGACTCAGTAATGAGACAAAGGTTTAAGGTTCTATGACAAATATGGTCTTCCGTTGTGCTGTGTCAGTGGGTCTTAGAGACTTCGTGATTAGTTTTATCTAGAGATGGCATGGAAAACCTAAAGACTAGGTGGGAACCCTGGTGTACAGTGGTTAAGAGTTTGGCTACTAACCAAAAGGCAGTTTTAATCCACCAGCCACTTCTTGGAAACCCTATGGGGCAGTTCTACTCTGCCCTATAAGGTCACTGTGAGTCGCAGTCAACTTGAGGGCAATGGGTTTTTGTTGTTGTTGTTGTTAGGTGGACAAAGATATAAATCAAAGATCTTTAACAAAGGTAAAATATTGAAAGCATCCTAACTAAAGCCTAATTTATTAGTATGTAAAATGAGGATAACAGTAGTACTCATCTCATGAGGTCATTGTGGGGATAGTAGAAGTCACCATGACAAAATGGTTTACCTGGCCAGCAGTAAATGTTGGCTATGATGATAATGATAACTATGGATGTTGCAAAATGTTCATAATATACAACTCATTTTGAAAAGATACAAGAAATGTGAGTGAACGATGTAAGGGAATTCTTTGTACTATTCTTGCAACTTTTCTATAACTTTATCTCAAGAAATTCTAAAAAAACAAAAATATTGTGTAAAATAGAATAACTTTGAAGAAAAAGTCTATGCACACACAAAAAATACATGATATTTTTTGTTGAGCAAGTGATACCTGTTACTACCTCCAGGGGAGGAATCCTATGACATGAAGGATAGTAACCCACTCTATAGCTGTCAGGTGTTGGGGTTATACCACGTGGAACAACACTTTACCAACAGAACTAGGTCAGCTTCAAATTGGTCCCCCATGGCCAGCGGATCTCACTCTGCAGCTGACACAGGGAATGGTCTGCACACATCTCTATTTTGCTGCAGAAGGACCTCATCCCCTCCACACTAGGAGTAGATAATAGCAGCAGCATTGGCCAGGTGCTATATAACACACGCTTAGCTAAGCAGTTCCTGGAAATGTTGAACTCAAGACAAGAGACAAGGGATGTGCTGATAGGCCAAAACCTACTACGGGATGTGTTTTGGATTGAGACACCCAGAAAAGAGTCAGGCCACGCTCTCATCCATCCGAGAACCCAGGCTGACACATGTGGTCCTAAGCACAAGATTCATTCATAGGTCACAGGGAAAGGCAGCAGGCCGTGCTCTGACTGCCCGCTTCCACAATTTTTATATCAAAAATCTTAATAGTGGTTATCTCATTAAATTTCCTTGAATTCTGAATTCCTTGGATTTTTTTTTTTTCCTAGTTTTTGGCTTTTGAGCATGTGTTACTTTAGTAATTATAGAGAAAGTAATAAAAGTAATTGAGAGGAGATATATTAAGAATAACTTGTACCTTTTTTTTTTTTTTTTTTTTTAACAAGGTGGTTGTTGCTGTTCGGTGCTTTCAAGTCGGTTCCAGTTCATGGTGACCCTGTGTACAGCAGAACAAAACGCTGCCCAGTCCAACACCATCCTCACATTTGTGGCTATGTTTGAGCCCATTGTTCCAGCCACAGTGTCAATCCATCTCGTTGCGGATCTTCCTCTTTTTGGATGACCTTCTACTTTACCATGCGTAATGTCCTTCTCCAGGGACTTGTCCCTCCTGATAACATGTCCATAGTATGTGAGATGAAGTCTTGCCATCCTCGCTTCCAAGGAGAATTCTGGCTATACTTCTTCGAAGACAGATTTGTCTGTTCTTCTGGAAGGCCACAGTGTATACAATACTTTTCACCAACACAATAATTTAAAGATACCAGTTCTTCAGTCTTCCTTATTTATTGTCCAGCATGCGTATGAGACAATTGAAAATACCATGGCTTGGGTTAGGCGCACCTTAATCCTCAAGGTGACATTTTTGCTTTTTAACACTTGAAAGAGGTCTTTTGTAGCAGATTTGCCCAGTGCAATACATTGTTTGATTTCTTGAATGCTGTTTCCATAGGCATTGTTTGTGGATCCAAGTAAAATGAAACCCTTGACAATGTCAGTATTTTCCCCATTTATCAGGATGTTGCTTACTGGTCTGGTTGTAATAGTTTTTATTTTCTTTATGTTGAGGTGTAATCCATACCGAAGGCTGATATTGTTTCATCTTTATCAGCAAGTGCTTCAAGCTCTCTTCGTTTTCAGCAAGCAAGATTGTGTCACCTGCATATCGCAGATTCAGACTAGGTAGGGGAATGAAAATGAGATACTTTGGAAGAGGGTTTGGTAAAGGCCTCCTTCTGGAACCCATTCTTCCTGCTCACCTGGTTCCCCAGGTTCCTCTGTCAGCACATACCTTTGTTGTCCTCCTTCATTCCACCTGTCTCTTCCCTGTACATCTTCAGAGCCAATGGCTGAATGAGGCCCTGAGGAGGATTCCTTCAAACTTGAGGCCCCTAGAAGATCCCGGGGCAATGGTTCCCCAACTGTTTTAGTATCTAAAACAGATAAAATGGACGTTGTTTTGGTTGGAGCGAGGGCAGTGGGCTGCAGCTGTTTACATGAGACCTCTTTCCCCACTGGTTGGCCTCTGAGATCCTCCCCGCTCCCAAAAACAGTGTGGAACGTCTGGCCCATGCACACTGGCTTTTCTGGAAGGCTGGTTTGTACCTCACCCCTCTTGTATTTGCTGCCTTACATATCTCTGGCGCTGAGGCCTGGGGCCAAGTGACTCATTTGGCTTTTGGGAAGGAACTCTCAGCTTACTGTTAGGCAGCATCCAAACCCCTGTGCCCTCCCAGCTCCACTTTCTCTTCTCTTTTCCTGGGATATAGACTACAATGCAAAGATGTGGGTGGGAAGAGCGTCAGAGATCCAGCCAAGCCTATCCCTCATCTCTGACCCTCACAGCTGCTGATTGTTTCCAGCCTGCACCCTAGAGGATGCAACCAGGTTGGAAGTCCAGGCCAAAGTACCTGTCAGACCTCCCAAGCTCTCTCAACAACAGACCAGTCCATCAGAGGGGAACCAGGATCTGGTGGATGGCCACAGCCACCAAGAGGAAGTGGGCTGAAAGGTTTTTCACTTCTGCAAAGATATTCTTACTGGACGCCTTTCAGAGAGGAAGCCCTGGAGTCTGTATGTAAGACAAATAAGGTGGGGGTAGAAGCGGGGTGGGAAAAACACCAGCCAGGATTGAATTCCACCTTTGTCACTGACCACTGCCAGCCATGTGACCCTGACAGGTCATTTCAACCTTTTGACCCTCACTTCTCATTCTAAAGTGGGAGCAAAAATAAGTAATTCCTAGGGTTGTCATGAGGACTAAATGAGATCTTGCTGTGGGCTTCCCAAATGTCTGGAATTTGTATGTACCTGCATGGTTTTTGCAATCTCTTCTACTCTGTTTTTACCGGATGTTATTGTAGTTAGGTTGAGTCAGTTCCAGCTCATCGTGACCCTGTGTACAACAGAATAAAACACTGCCCTATCCTGTGCCATCCTCACAATCGTGGCTATGTTTGAGCCCATTGTTTCAACTACTGTGTCAATCCATCTTGCTGAGGGTCTTCCTCTTTTTCA
This sequence comes from Loxodonta africana, assembly GCF_030014295.1. Classification (NCBI taxonomy): domain Eukaryota; kingdom Metazoa; phylum Chordata; class Mammalia; order Proboscidea; family Elephantidae; genus Loxodonta; species Loxodonta africana. The sequence goes on from NC_087363.1 coordinate 35,427,240, forward strand.
CGGACCCTCTACCAAGCATGATGTCCTTCTTCAGGGACTGGTCCCTCCTGATAACATGTCCAAAGTACATGAAGTGACACCATCCTAGCTTCTAAGGAGCATTCCGGGTATACTTCTTCCAAGACAGACTGGTTCATTTTTCTGACATTCCGTGATATAGTCAATATTATTCACCAACACCATAATTCAGAGGCATCAATTCTTCTGTCTTCCTTATTCATTGTCCAGCTTTCCCATGCATATGAGGTGACTGAAAATACCATCACTTAGGCGAGGCACACCTTAGTCCTCAAAGTGATGTCTTTGCTTTTTAACATTTTAAACAGGTCTTTTGCAGCAGATTTGCCCAGTGTAATACATCATTTGATCTCTTGACTGCTGCTTCCACAGGCATGTATTGTGGATCCAAATACAATGAAATCTTTGAATAATAGTCGTATTAACTGATCTTCCTTGTAGAAGTATGGATGTTATCCTATCACTGACAATGTTGTACTTCGGAATAGATTTTGAAGTGTTCTTTTTGACAATGAATGTGATGTTATTCCTCTTCGATTTGTCATTTGGGGCATAGTAGACCATATGATTGCCCAATTCAAAATGACCAACACCTGTCCATCTCAGCTCACTAATGCTTAGGATATCAATCTTTATACATTCCATTTCATTTTGACTACTTTCAATTTTGCTAGATTCATAACTTCATACATTTCACATTCCAATTATTAATGGATGTTTGCAGCTGTTTCTTCTCATTTTAAGTCATGCCACATCAGGGAATGCAGGTTCCAAAAGCTTTGTTCCTTCCATGTCATTAAGGTCAATTCTACTTTGAGGAGGCAGCTCTCCTTCCAACCTGAGGGGCTTATTTTCCAGCACTACATCAGGTAGTGTTCTGCCGCTGTTCATAAGCCTTTCACTGGCCAGTTTTTTTGAAGTAGATCACCAGGTCCTTCTTCCTAGTCTTAGCCTGGAAGCTCCACAGAAACCTAATGGGTGACGCTGCTGATATTTGAAATACTGGTGGCATAGCTGCTAACATCACAGCAACACGCAAGCCACCACAGTGTGACAAATTGACAGATGAACTAAATACCTAATAACTAATATTTTCCCCTAATTAGTTTACTTTTTAAACATAGCCAGGTCCTGAAGTAAACTGTCAAGTTAGGTTTATTTGACAGGTTATATTTTCCTACTTTAAAATAAGTATATGATGATTAAAATGAAAGATCTTCATCTATGTACCACAGTGGAATTATAGATGCTAAGTGATCACTCTACACTATCCCCCTCTTCCCCTATACACATCCTCCGTTTAACCCCCACAGCATTTTTTGTTGGGAAATGAAAGAGGCACAAATTCTTAGTGACCACAGGTATTTTAAGTGATTGAGCATGTTGTTGTAGATAATTGTCCTGAGTCATGACCAGCATTGTATAAACTGCACCTTTGGGTGTAGAAGGGAGGATCGATGTGTCAGAAGCATGATCCCTGCAGAGAAGGCTGTGTTTATGGTTTGCCTTACTTGCTGTCAGAAATGGACTGTTCTCTATCTGCAGCAAGCCATGCCACGGGAGCTTTCTGGTGGGGGTGTCCACGTTGCCTCCTGGGCATAACAGCAACAGGGTCTCCAGAACATGAGCCAGAGCCTGAATTAGAGCCACTTTTCAGGTGGAGTGCATCTGTGCAAACCGTTCCAACTGTATGTCCTCCGCATTAATCAGGGTTTAGTTACAGGAAACAGAAACCATTCTAGCCATCTTAAGCAGAAGTGGATTTAATATAGGGGATTAGATGCTTATAGAATAGTTGGAGAGTCCAGAGGAATGGGCTCTAGGCAGGCCTCCAGGAATGACTCCCAGAACAGCACAGCAGAACAGGCCCACTGTGGAGTTATAGCACTTTCTATACTCTGGAAACGGGGGATTCAGGAAGTTGTTACCGGAACTGTGATCCAGAGATGAGGAAGACTCTGCCATCACTGCTGTAACTGTCTTTTGTTGTCTTTTAGCTTCCACAAAGCCACTGAACACTAGAATGTTGCTGCTGAAACCTAGTGTCTCCCTGGCAATGCTGGTCAACAGTAACAACCAGGCAGCAGCAGAGAAGATAGCCACCACTCAGTCCTAGCTGCTACGTCATACATCAGTGCATTTAACTGGTGGAGCTCTTATCCAGGATTCCAGCTGTGAGGAATGCTGGGAAATATAGTTTCAGCTTTCTAGCCTTTGCAGCATGGGAAGGCACACTCGGAGGTTGAAATGAATGATGAGAGCCAGTTCACCTTTCCCAACACACTTTGACAAATGAATTACCTTCCTCTCCAAGACCTGGGCCCATCCTGTCACTCCAGCCTCATCCCCAGATACTTGTTCAACCCACGTGCACCATGTGTTCAACTACAATGAATTGCTCAAGTGCCTCCAACACTTTCTACCTTTGCTTAAGATGTTCTCTTCACCTGGAATGCTCTTTCTAGCTTTTTCCACCAGATGAGTTTGCATTGCCTTTTCTTACAAGCAGGAAATCCTGGTGGCATAGTGGTTAAGAGCTACAGCTGCTAACAAAAAGGTTAGTGGTTCGAATCCACCAGGTGCTTCTTGGAAACTCTATGGGGCAGTTCTACTCTGTCCTGTAGGGTCGCTATGAGTTGGAATCGACTCAACAGCAATTGGTTTGTTTTTTTTCTTAGAAGCAGAAACCCTGGTGGTATAGTGGTTAAGTGCTACAGCTGTTAACCAAAAAGGTCAGCAGTTCAAATCCACCAGGCGCTCCTTGGAAACTCTGTGGGGCAGTTCTCTGTCCTGTAGGGTCACTATGAGTTGGAATCTACTAAACAGCAATGGGTTGGGTTGGATTCTTAGAAGCTTTTTCTTATCTCCTGGGGAAAAAAGTCCTGTTCTGAGCTCCTATAGCTTTTTGTGTATACCTTGTGTAATGCTTTATTTACATGTTTGTCTCCCACACTAGACCAAAAGGGAAGAGAACATGTCTGGTTTATCTTTGTTTGCACAGCTAATCAAGGTCTGGGCCAATTCCATTTAGCTCCTGGTATATAAAACTGAAGACAAAAAAAGCATAGCAAAATTTCTGGTACAGTTTAAAGGTTTAAGTTTGCCTACTTAATGCTTTTATCACAAAAATGATGACACAATATAATCAAGATAGTTTTTAAATAAGTACAGAAACATTTTAGGTAGATAAATTCATAGATCATTAAAAAAGTATTAAAAAAATAGGTATTGGAATTTGTGGAAGAGAATGCTAATTTCCTCCTCCCCCCATCAGTTCTCTACTTTTCGTGACCCCAATTTTTACATGGGTACATGGTCAACCAGAACAAATACTACATTTCCCAGACTCCGTTGCAGCTAAATGTGGCCATATTATTAAGTTCTGGCCTATAGGATGTGGAACCAAGTAACATGCACAACCTCAGGTGCTCAAAAAGAGAAGAAGCATTTTCCCTATTTCCAATAGCCTGGGGTATGGACAAGATCATGGGCCCGCTTGGGCCATACAGACTAGGGATAGTTCAGCAAAAATATAGTAGGACTTTGGCTCCCTGATACTGTGAAGCTGGGCTATTAATATACAAGAAAGAAAGAAACTTCTATCTATGTAAGTCACAAATATTTTGGTTCTCTGTTAGAGCTCTGAAAGTCTATCCTAATTAATCCACAGTCAAAACTATGGAATTGTATGATAAGCACTGTAGATAGTGTTAAAAGTCTATATGTACATGCTATAACATGGATGAACCTCGAAGACATTATGCTGAGTGAAATAAGTCAGTCACAAAAGGACATCGTATGAACTCAATTATATGAAATTGCAAGAACAGGTAAATAGATGGAGCCCAATGATTATTAGTGGTTTCCAGGGGTATGATGGGGGAGAGAGAAGGGGGATCAATTTCTGGTAAGTAGTGAATTTTTGTTTATGACGGTGGGAAAACTGGTATCAACTAAAGGTGATGGTTACACAATTTGATCAAATGTAACTGATATCACTAAAAAAAAAAAGAAAAAAAATTTTTTTTTCTAAGATATACTCCAAAAGAAGAGTGAAATGGCAAATATAGTGTTATAAATAATTTTGCAACAACAACAGCCAAAAATAGATAAATAAAAAATAGAGGCAGCAGTTGTTGATACTACTTAGGTATAAACAAATACCTCATGAGATGAATTTTCTAGGTTCTTTTTAAGGTTTAGGGTCATGGTTTTGTGGATCTGTCCAGTCAACTGGCGTAATATTGTTTTTAGAGTCTCAGTTCTACCTCCTAGTTCGGTGAGTAGTGCCTGGGGTCTTAAAAGCTTGCCATCAGCCATCTAAGATACAATAGTTGGTCTCTATTCACCCAGAACAGCAGAGGAAGGAGACCCAGTAATAAAAGAATGAAATGGACTATAGGTCTAACTACCTCCATGAACTACTACCTCCGCCGCTATGAGACCACAACAGGTTGGTGCCCAGATACCATTATTGAACGTTTTAATCAAGGATCCAGTAGATGGATCCTGATCAAAAAGAAAAAAAATGTGGAACAGAATTTCAAACTCTTACAGAAACCAGACTTACTGTACGCATTGATACTGAGAGAAACCTCAAATCTATTGCCCTGAGATAATCTTTAAGCCTTGAACTGAAACTATCCAATGAAATCATCTTCAGGCTAAACAATGGTTCAGCTCAACTGTTAAAAAATGTTCACCTTCAGAAGTGCACTCTTTTAAAGAATTATCTATATGAGATCAAATTGACAACAGTAATCTAAAACAGGAAAAGTTTAGGGGACAGAAAGTCTAAGTTAATGGTGATGAAACAATATGGGTAGAGTTAGGGAGATTGGTGACACAACATGCAGAATGTAATCAATGTACATGTAGAAAATGTTGAATGATTGTTTTGTTATGTATATTTTCACACACACGCACACACACAAAGTCTAAATATAAGACCTATTTGTGAATGTGAGGCCCAGGCCAAATGTTCTTCCTGGGTTCCCTGTAACAGGTGCTAGACTCAGACATGGGGCATATGCTCAATATAGGAAAGAATTAGTGACCTAAGAGGTCATATGTGTTTTTTCAGTCTGTCTCAGGAGCTCTTTTGGCAAGGTAGCCTATTCTCAACTTTGAAGGTACTCCAACAAGAGAGAAATCTCATTACACAGAGATGTTCATCACAGTGCTATATACACTAAGGTAACAAATCAGCATGGGAAGGGTTAAAGCAATAATAATTCATGTATTCAAAGGAAAATCGCAGCCATTAAAATGATGACCATTATGTAGCTATGTGGAGCCCTGGGGCACAGTGGTTAAGAGCCACGGCTGCTAATCAAAAGGTCGGCAGTTCAAATCCACTAGCCACTCCTTGAAAACTCCATGGGGCAGTTCCGCTCTGTCCAGTGGGTCACTATGAGTGCGAATTGACTCTATGGCAACGAGTTTCTGATTTTATGTAGCAATGTACAATGAGCTTTGAAGTAATACTAAATCAAGAAAGACGGGTTATAAAATGCTACAAAGTATGTATACAAAAAGAACAAAAATATCCTGATCACCTACTGTGTGTTAGGCCTTCTGCTAAGTCTTAAGGATACAGAAATGAATAAAATATGGTCCTGATGTGGGTCCGTCGTGGTTTGTTATTGTTAGCTGCCGTTTAGTCTACTCCCTTCCCTATGCCCAATGGAACGAAATGCTGCCTGGTCCTGTGCCATCCCCATGATGGGTTGAGGATCAAACAGTTGTGATCCATAGCATTTTCCTTGGCTGGCTTTTCAAAGTAGATTACTAGGCCTTCCTTCCTAGTCTGTCTTAGTCTGGAAACTCTGCTGAAACCTGTTAAATATAGCAATGTGAAAGTCCCCATTGATAGACAGGTGGTAGCTGCACATGAGGGGCATTGGCTGGGAATTGGATCTGAATCTCTGTTATGGGAATTGGATCTGAATCTCAGTTATGATACCTGCCCTCAAAACCCTTTTACTGGGAGCCACCCAGTAGCTGTCTATCAGTTTGAAGGGGTGTTGTTTTGCAGCTTTTGCCAATTTCTGTGGTATAAATTTTTTCACCACGGTTGATTTCAAGCTACCAATGAAATTTCCCTGAACACAGCGTTGGAAAGAGATGTACACGATTGACAGTGCAAGCTGGCTCCAGCATATCCCTGGAGCCTCCTACCCCTAATGTCTAACAGTCTGAAAATGGTTGTTAAATAAATAAAAATGCATTCATAGAATGGAATGCTGTACATTCATGGGAAGATAATACTTTAGAATAATTAATCATATGGGGAAAAGTTCAGGTTTTACGTTCAAGTTTAAAAAACAAGGCAGAAAGAGGTTGGTGAAATGGCAGTATAAGGATTCCAAAAATTCTCTCCTCCATAAAAGGAACCAGAAAACTGGCAAAAATTGTCAGAAACAACTTTTTGAGAACTGTGGAAATTAACCAAAGGCTTGCAGCTGCCCAAGGAGCATTTATTCAAGAAAAAGAGTGGGTCACAGTAAGAGTAAAAAGCTTTGTGGCATTCTAACTTGCTCTAGATATACCCACCACGCCAGCTCTGCAGTACATTCCTGGTGTAGCCTGGCAGCCACCGGAGGAAACAAAACAGAGCTGGAGCCCTTTCAAAGCCTCTTCTCTAAGGAATTGTCATTATTTGACCTGTGTAGTGCTTCCCTGGAAGACCACACTTGCAAGGCCGTCTATATTTGACCTGACTTGGAGCTGACCCAGTATGAGAAATCTTCTCTGTAGGGAGTGTTTTTTTTTAATATGTGTATTATTTATTTATTTCTACTCTTTCATTGTGATAAAAATTTATACAACAAAGCCTTTGCCAATTTAACAATTTTTACAGGTACAATTCACTGACATTGAGTACGTTCGCCATGTTGTACAACTATCACCACTATCTGTTTCCAGTTTATTCCATCACCATTAACAGAAACTCACTGCCCCCAAAGCAATGACTCCCCCTCTCACCCCGGTAACCACTAAAAAATTTTGGTCTCTATACATTTGCCTACTCTAGGTGTTTCATGTACGTGGGATCATATAATATTTGTCTTCTTGTGACTGACTTATTTCACTCAGCATAATGTTTTCAAGGTTCATTCGTGTAGTAGCATGTATCAGGACTTCATTTTTTTCATTAGGGCTGAGTAATATTCCATTACATGTATATAACACATTTTATGTATCCATTCATCTGTTGATGGACATTTAGGTTCATTCACCTTTTGGTTATTGTGCTTAAATGAACATTGGTGTACAAGTATCTGTTTGTAGGGAGTGTTTTTTAAAACAATTACAGGCAAGTGTTTTAACTTTATGGCTGCCTAAGGCAGCATGGGAGCCCTGCTGGAGCAGTGGTTAAGGGCTTGGCTGCTAACCTAAAGGTCGATGATTGGAAGCCCTCAGCTACTCCATGGGAGAAAAATGTGGCAATCTGTTTCTGTAAAGATTTACAGCCTTGGAAACCCTATGGGGCAGTTCTATTCTATCCTACAGGGTTGCTATGAGTTGGAATCAACTCGATGATGACAGGTTTGGTTTTGTTAAGGTAGCATATAACAGTTGGGGCAGACAACAGACTAACCAAAAAGCTTAAAAGGAAAAGTTGAGGAATGAGATGGTTATGTTGTTGTTGATAGATGCCATCGAGTTGGTTCCGACTCACAGTGACCCTACGTGCCACAGAATGAAACACTGCCCAGTCCTGTGCCATCCTCACAATCATTGCTATGCTTGAGCACATTGTTGCAGCCACTGTGACAATCCATCTTGTTGAGGGTCTTCCTCTTTTCTGCTGACCCTGTACTTTACCAAGCATGACATCCTTCTCCAGTGACTGGTCCCTCCTGACAACATGTCCAAAGTATGTAAGACGCAGTCTCGCCATCCTTGCTTTCAAGGAGCATTCCAGTTGTACCTCTTCCAAGATGGATTTGTTTGTTCTTTTGGCACTCCATGGTATATTCAATATTCTTTGCTGACACCACAATTCAAAGGTGTCAATTCTTCTTCAGTCTTCCTTATTCATTGTCCAGCTTTCACGTGTATATGATGCCACTGAAAATACCATGGCTTCGGTCAGGCACACCTTAGTCTTCAAAGTGACATCTTTGCTTTTCAACACTTTAAAGAGGTCCTTTGCAGTAGATTTTCCCAAAGCAATATGCCTTTTGATTTCTTGACTGCTGCTTCCATGGGTGTTGACTGTGGATCCAAGCAAAATGAAATCCTCGACAACTTCAATCTTTTCTCCATTTATCGTGATGTGGCTTATTGATCCAGTTGTGAGGATTTTTGTTTTCTTTATATTGAGGTATAATCCATACTGAAGGCTGTGGTCTTTGATCTTCATCAGTAAGCACTTCAAGTCCTGTTTGCTTTCAGCAAGCAAGGTTGTGTCACCTGCATAATTCAGGTTGTTAATGAGTCTTCCTCCAATCCTAATGCTCTGTTCTTCTTCATGTAGTCCAGTTTCTTGAATTATCTGCTCAGCATACAGATTGAATAGGTTTGGTGAAAGGATACAATCATGATACACACCTCTCCTGACTTCACACCACTCAGTATCCCCTTGTTCTGTCTGAACAACTGCCTCTTGATCCATGTACAGGTTCCTCACAAGCAGAATTAACTGTTCTGGAATTCCCATTCTTCGCAATGTTATCCATAATTTGTTATGATCCACACAATCGAATGCCTTTGTGTAGTCAAAACACAAGTAAACATCCTTCTGGTATTCTCTGCTTTCAGCCAGGATCCGTCTGACATCAGCAATGATATCCCTGGTTCCATGTCCTCTTCTGAATCCGGCCTGAATTTTTGGCAGTTCCCTGTCGATATACTGCTGCAGCCACTTTTGAATGATCTTCAGCAAAATTTTGCTTGCGTGTGATATTAATGATATTATTCAATAATTTCTGCACTTGATTGGATCACCTTTCTTGGGAATAAGCATAAATATGGATTTCTTCCAGTCGGTTGGCCAGGTAGCTTTCTTCCAAGTTTCTCAGCATAGACAGGTGAGCACTTCCAGTGCTTCATCTGCTTGTTAAAACATCTCAATTGATATTCTGTCAATTCCTGGAGGCTTGTTTTTCACCAATGCCTTCAGTGCAGGTTGGACTTCTTCCCCAGTCATCTTTTGAGTGCCTTCTAACCTGGGGGGCTTATCTTCCAGCACTATATTAGTCAGTGTTCTGCTGCTATTCATAAGGTTTTCACTGGCTAATACTTTTCAGAAGTAGACTGCTGGGTCCTTCTTCCTAGTCTGTCTTAGCCTGGAAGCTCAGCTGAAACCTGCCCTCCATGAGTGACCCTGCTCGTATCTGAATACTGGCGGCATAGCTTACAGAATCACAGCAACACGCAAGCCCCTACAGTACAACAAACTAACAAACACATGGAGGAGATGCCTATAGGGGCTTGAAAATGCTACAATATATTCCTGGGAATCTAAAAGGCCACTCACATGCATAGGAATGTGTGCATGCCCAGGACTCTGCACAAGCTCAGGGAAGACCTGAAAAGGCCATAAGCTCTGGCCTGTGCTTGACCTTGAGGCTCTGTGTAAACAAGAAGTGAGGGATAATGTGGAGTTGTAACTGCCTGCCTGAGCATTTAAATTATTCCCCAACATAAACTCAGAGTACTTTGGCAAAGCCTGGGAGATTTATTGGTTCCAGGAATTTAAGAAAATCATTGTTTCATCATTAACTGACAAACTAAGCTGAGTAGAGACTTCAGTGGTCTCACACAACAAAGAATACAGACTTCATAGAATTAGCTCAGAAAAGTCATTAACAAACAGGCAGGAACAACTATAACTAGCAGCAATGACAACAAACCCTAGAGACGAGAAAAATCTGATTTCTAGAATTGCCACATTATATTATTTAAAATTTTCTGTTTTTCAACAACAAGATTCCAAGACATGCAAAGAAACAGAAATTATGGCCCATACATAGGATAAAAAATAATAAATAGAAACTACCCCGAAGATGCCAGAGATTGGACATATTAGAAAAAAGACCTTAAGTTAGCTATTTTAAATACGTTCAAAGAACTAAAGGGAACATGTCTAAAATACTAAAAGAAAGTATGAGAATGAAGTCTCACAAATACAGAATATCAATAAAAAGATAGGAATTACAAAAAAAGAACCAAATAGAGATTCTGGGGTTGATAAGTACAATAACTACAATGAAAAATTCACTAGGAAGCTTAAACTGGCAGAAGAAAGAATCAGTAAACTTGAGGAAAGGTCAATTGAAATTATCCAGTCTGAAAAAAAGAAGAAGAAAAATCAACAGATCAGAGACTTGTAGACCATTAGGCATACAAACATATGCATAATGGGAGTTTCAAAAGGAAAAGAGAGAGAGAAAAGGGCAGAAAGAATATTTGAAGAAATAATGGTCAAAAACATCCTAAATGTGATGAAAAACATTAATTTACACATCCAAGAAGCTCAACACACTCCAAGATAAATTCACAGAGATGTACACCTAGACACATCAAAGACAAATTATTGAAAGACAGAGAATATTGAAAGCAACAAGAAAAAATCAGCAAAATACATGAAGCAAAAACTGACAGAATTGAAAGGAGAAATAGATAATTCAGCAAGTCTTCATGGGTGGCAAAATTGTATAGAACTTAATACACATATACACACAAAGGAGGACAGGTAAAACTGAGGAAATCTGAATAAGATCAATGTATTGTATCAATGTCAATATCCCCTTAGTGATATTATACTATAGTTTTGCAACATGTTGCCATTTAGAGAAACTGGGCAAAGCATACAAGGATCTCCCTGTATTATTTCTTACAATCGCATGTGAATCTACAACTATCTCCAAATAAAAAGTGAGGAAATTGTTCTTTTTTTTTTTTAGTTATTTCTCAATCTTTCTGATTACTTCAAAGGAGAAAGTCTAAATATGATATGAATGTATCTTAAACACTTCTCTGACATTTCCAAATTCCCCTTTTGAACAAAGAAAGAGCAGGCTTCATTCTCAAAGCCTTCAGCAGAAAATATCTAGTTATAATTCAATAATGATTATTTTCATTAAGTTTATTTTGAGAGACTCATTGTGCATTTATAATGGTGATACAACATTTTTCTTTTAAAAATTGAAGTTAAAATTTTAATCAAATCTTGGTAAATAGCAATACTGACAGTGTGGGCTATGTAAAAAATAATGAAGGTAGTGTGCAAATTACCAAATTTGAGGGAACACAAAACCCTAGGAAAAAAGTCAATTTTTTTTGAAAGTTTAGTATTAATTTTTTGAAGAATCTCAGTACCTCGTAATACAAATATGAAATATTGCTCAGGGTAGCAGATTTCTTAATGACATTAAATATTTTTGAAGTATAGCGTACCCACAGAAAAGTGTCCACATCATAAGTGTACTGCTCAATAAAATTCCCCTTAAATGGATCTAAAATGGTGTGCAATTTCAATCAATATGCCAGCAGAAATTTTTTGTGAAATTTGACAAGCCGATTCTTAAATGTATATGGAAATGGAAAGGCCCAACAATAGCCAAGGCAATCTGGAAGAGGAATGAGAAAGGTGAGGACTTACACAACCAGATATTAATATCTATTATTTAAGTACAGTAGTTAAGACAGTGTGGTATTGGCATAAGGCTAGGAAAACAGATCAATGGTTTAGAAATAGACACTTAAATATACAGTCACCTGATTTATGACAAAGGTGACACTGGAGTGAAACGGGGAAAGGATGGGTTTTTTAATAGGTGACACCAGTCTATTGGTGCTTCTCTGGCTATGCTCACTGATCACTGACATTCTCCATGGGGCCTGAATACCCAACCACAGCACATGTGCATTATCCCCAGAGCTGTGAGGGCTTCTCCACAGCTCAGAGCCATAACAAGGGTGATCTGACTCAAGCTTGAACTCTACTCACCCCCTCAACTCCTGCTATGAAAAGGTACACTCCTTGCCACTTAGGATCCCCTCAACCCTAGCCCATCCTCCTGGGTGAGGAGCCAGCAAGATGAATGTGTACTGCAGCCTCCAAGTTGGCCCCCGAGGATCCTTACCTCCTGGCATTCAGGTCCTTCTGTGATCTCCTCCCACACTGAATCAAGACTGACGTGTGCGACTTCAGAGGTGTGGTCATATCAGACATTGTGAAGGTCCCTGAGTGGCACCAATGGTTAAGCGCTGGACTACTAACCAAAAGGTTGTTGGTTCAGACCCACCCAGAGGTACCTTGGAAGTAAGTCCTGGTGATCTGCTTCCAAAAGTTTACCTCCTTGAAAACTCTATGGAGCAGTTCTACTGTACACACATGGTGCTGCCATGAGTCAGAATCAACATGACAGCGACTAACAACATATCAGACATTGCAGCTTCTGGCTTGTTCCTTTGGATGCTTTGCTCAGGGGAAAGTCAGCTGCTATTTCGTAAGGACACTCAAGCAGCCCTATGGAGAAGCCCATATGTAGAGAAACAAATTTCCCAGCACCAGCTTGCCAACTCCGTGAATGAGTCCACTTGGAAGCAGATCCTCCAACCCTAGACAAACCTTCGGATAATTCAAGTTCCCAGCCTTGGAGTCTTTCAGCTGAGGCCCTAGGTGTCATGAAGTAAAGACCTACTGGGTTCTGAGTTCCTAAGCCAAAGAAATCATAAGGTAATAAATGATTATTATTTTATGTCACTAAGTTTTGAGGTTTTTTTTTTTTTTGCAGTAATAGATAACCAATACAATGGCTGAAGCCTGATGCCCTTCTGGATCAACCTATTGACCCTGGAAGCTTCTACACATTAGCCTCACCTAAAGGGAGTTTGTAGGCAGCTCCCTGCACTCTTCTTTTTTCCGTCAGTCTCTCCCTTTTCCCTATCCAGGGAAGCAGAAGGCAGGATCTACACACCTGTGTCCTAATCACAGATTCTGTTGGGAAATGAGATAGATCCTCATCTCCCCTGCTTATACCCCCACCCAAATTTTAAGAGTATGTCTGTTAGAACCCCCCTTCACTTTGGCGATGGTGGAGAAGGGAAAAAAAAGAAAAAGTGCCCCTCAGCAGGCCTATGACTTATGTGGATTTCCTCCCACCTCTTCCCACACTTTTACTCACAAAGGGTGTTGGGGCAGAGGGGAAGGAAGTGGGAGTGAGCCATTGTGGTAGGGCCAGTTCTGCCACCTCTCTGTACACTCCTAGGGCCTGTTCTTGTTCCAGTCTTGGCGGATGTCCTTAAATCATCCCTAAATATGGGGTCCTCAGCACTCTCTGTCCTCAATTTTGGATCCTGATTGTTAATACACCAGGAAAACAGGAAACAGCTCTCTTAACATACGGATCAAAGCATTCATGACTTACCAGGCCCTGGTCTTTCTGCTTGGGTTTCCTTACTGCTCCCTCTTCCGTCCCTGTAGCTCTATCCTGCAGGAATGAGGAATCGTCAGCAATTTCTGGAATGAGTTATGACATGCTCTGTCTTTTCTTCAAACCTCTGCACACAGTTGTCCCTCTGCCGGTAATCACCTTCCTCTTTCCTTGCCTAGCAGATACTTAGTCACCTTTTATGAGTCCTCAGCACTGCCACCTCTGGAAAGCCCTCCTAGCCCACTGTGTCTCCTTAGGTGCCTCTTCTGAGCCACCCAAGCCCTGTTGCTTCCTTTATCACACCGTATTTGTGGCAGAGGCAGAAAGCTACCCACCAAAATTCATGTTCCCTCTTCCATAGCATATACTTGTTGCTGGAAAGCAGCTGCACACCCCATTTCCCTGGGTGTATGTATGTCCTGGAAACCCTGGTGGCATAGTAGTTAAACGCTATGGCTGCTAACCAAAGGGTCGGCAGTTCAAATCCGCCAGGCGTTCCTTGGAAACTCTATGGGGCAGTTCTACCCTGTCCTATAGGGTCGCTATGAGTTGGAATCAACTAGACAGCACTGGGTCTTTTTTTTTTTTAATGTATGTCCCTGGGTAGCATGAACAGTTAGGAGTTCGACTACTAGCTCAAACCCACCCAGAGAAACCTCAGAAGACAGGCCTGGTTATCTACTTCCAAAAGGCCACAGTCTTGAAAACCCTACCCAACAATTCTACTATGCACCCATGGGGTTGCTGTAAATCAGAATTGACTCAACAGCAACCAACAACAATGACCAAGCTAAAGGCTGGCAGTTTTAACCCACCCAGCACACCACGGAGGAAAGGCCTGGTGATCTGCTTTCCATAAAGATTAAGCCAAAACCAAACCCAGTGCCTTTGAGTTGATTCTAACTCATGGTGACCTCATAGGACAGAGTAGAACTGCCCCATAAAGTTTCCAAGGCTATAAATCTTTATGGAAGCACACAGCCTCATCTTTCTCCTACAGAGCGGCTGGTGGGTTTGAGCTGTGGACCTTTTGGTAAGCAGCTGAGTGTTTTAACCACTGAAAGATTACAACAAAGAAAGCCCTATGGAAGAGTTCTATTCTGTAATACATGGGGTCACCATGAGTGAGAACATACTCTATGGCAACAGGTTTGTTTTTTGCTTGTTTTGTTTTCTTTTGTATCCAGGTGTGGCCATTTGACTAGCTCTTACCAAAGAAATGTGAGCAGAAGTGATATGTGTAATTTCCCTACAAAGGTGTTTAAGAAGTAGGTGTACCATTTCCACAAAGTTGTCCCCCTTCTACTAACTGTATTTAGACAAACACAACAAGATCTTTGGGGATGGTGGTCCACAAAGTGGAAAGAGTCTAATACTTTCAGTGAAAAGTGTGAAAGAAAGGTAATTGTTTGGGATGTAATTCCCTTGGGGGCCTATTTTTTATAGCAGCTAGTATTTTTTTTTTTAGTATTACCCTACCTAACACAGTATGGTAATTGTCTATTTACTTATATCACCTTGCTAGACTAATCTTAAAAGAAAAGTGAGAGTTCTTCAGATGAATGGGGCGGGGGGGGGAAGGCCAGGAAAGCAATAAATTTATGATCATTCACTAAATATTCAGAGCCCTGGTGGCGCAGTGGTTAAGGGCTTGGCTGCTAGCCAGAAGGTCAGAGATTCGAACTCACCAGCCACTCCATGGGAGAAAGATGTAACAATCTGCTTCAGTAAAGATTTACAGCCTTGGAAACCTTATGAGGCCACTCTATCCTGTCCTACAGAGCTGTTCTGAGTTGGAATTGACTAGATGGCAATAGGCTTAGTACTAAATATTCACTGAGTACCTATCATGTCCCAAGCACTGTCCCAGGCATTGGAGTTACAGCAGTGGTGCAGACAAGGTCTCTGCTCTCTTGGAGCTAAAATTCTAGTGGGAGAAACAATGAACAGAGGATCATTTCCAAGACAGGTGACATAGAGAAAATGTAACACTAACAAGGTAATGGGATAGAGAATAACTGGGAAACAGCATTAGACAGGGTGACCCAAGAAAGCCTCCCTGAAGTGTCATTGAAGTGAGGCTCAAACAGTAAGAAGGATCCAGGCATGTGAAGCTCCTTGAGGAGAAGAGAAGAGAGTACTGTGCTAGACAGAGGGACTAGAAGGGCTAAGGCCCCCAGGTGGAAACAAGCTCGGTGTATTTGAGAAGAGGAAGAAGGCCACTGCAGTGTGGATGGAATGGACTAATCAGGGAGGGGAGCGAGAAGAAATGGGGGCAGGGTCACTCCCCATCCTTTATTTTTTTCTCTATCACATTTATCACCACTTAATATATTATGCATTTTTACTTATTTACATGGTTTATTTTCTGCCTCAGGGATTTTTGTCTGTTTTGTTCACTGCTATCTCCCTAGGGCCTAGGATAGCCCCTGGCACAGAGTTAGTGTTCAAGCTATGTTTGTGAAAATTAGATTAGGGCCTGATGGTGTAGGGCCACGAAGGTGCAGTAGGACCATTCTAAGCCAGGGGTTCAGGGGAGCACACAGGGAAAGTGTGTGTTGTTAGGTAAAGGCAGGACATCCCCCTGCAGCCCTGTCAGTGTGCAGCCAGAGCAGTTGTTTAGTCCACACTGTAGCCAAAAGCACAATGGAAGCAGGGGTCCCAGCCCCTATGGGGCTTGTTAATCCGAAGTGCAGAATCTGAAGCAGGTAGATTGCAGTAGCCCGATGTAGTGGAGCCAGGAGGGACATTGCCCACGTCAGAGAACATGGAAGGAACCCACAGCTGCAGAGGGCGTTGCAATGCCCTCTCGCAGCCCCATTAGCTCAGTGTTGCAGTGGAGCTCTGGGCGTAGGCAGCCCATTGGCCGCAGCGTTACTTCCACCCTTCATAATGTCATTTGATCTTTCCATCCATCCAAGGCTCTCAATAGGGCAGGAACTGTCATCCTCATTACACAGAAAAGGGAACTGAGGCTAATTTTTCCACAAGACTCTTTCAGATATAAGTGACAGAAATCTAACTTGACCTGACTTGTCTTAGCTTGGCTCCCCGCAAAACAGAGCCTGAGGCCAAGCTCAACATGCTGCCACTTTATTGGGGGTTTCAACCTTGGGGCACCAAAGTGAAGAAAATGAGAAGTGAGGAAAGGATGGAGGGAAGGAGGGAAACCAAACACAAGGTAGCGTGTTACCAAACTGGCCACAGATTTTCAACACAGCTAGCTGTTGGGTCCCAAGTAAGGCTGCCAGATCAAATATAGGAAGCCCAGTCACATTTGAATTTCAGATGAACACGAATACATTTTTTTTTTAGTTCAAGTATTTTTATTTGCTAATTCTGGCAACCTGAGTCCCATGGAGTGTCTCCAGAGGAGCCATATGGAACAGTCTACAGGGGAGAAGAAAAGCAGGGACTTTAACCTCTCAGGTCTTCTCCAAATTCTGAGTCTCACTGGTCAAAGTTTACCCATGGGGATGTTCACTCCTCCACATTTCTGGGTTATATTACTTGGTACCTCTGGGCAATCACAGCAGAAACCAGAGTCTCCATGGCTCCACTCAGATAGACCTGGTCACTGAAGCTGCTGCACCTCCTGCGGAGACCAGCCCCTGGGATCAATTGTGACTTTCCACTAAGCCACTGGTCAAGGCCTGGGGGCAAAGGGGTGGGATGCAGGGAGGTGGACTCAGGCATAGCTGGGTACATATGCCAAAATTTTTCTCATTAAGACTAAGTCTCCCTCCATCTAGTTGTTTTCCTTTGTTTTGCCTTTGGCTTCACTCTCAGGTAAGCTGTCCCCTGAAGGAGACAAGGAGGCCCCTCACAATTCTAGACATTTCTTATTCTTTCTCCATGGGGAAAAAGTCTTCCTTTTTCTTACAAGTCTACCTCCACTCCAAAACAAACCCAGGCTTGAGAGTTATTGACCCTAATTGGCCTGTATGTGATCTGGTCAAGTGCCCATCTCTAAGAGCCACTGAGGGCATAGGGCTGCAATATGTGCCTTGTGTGCCGGAAGGCTCTAGAAAGCACCTGTGGCTGGAGGTTCCTAAGGAAGAGGAAGAATGGTAAGAGGTTTCATTGTACGCGATGTCTGGTTGTCTTTTTGTTAGTTAGTCCCCTGCCACACACATACACAGAACTGGGAGCTCCTGGAGTGCAGGGACTATGGCTGGGTCATCTCTGTGTCCCTAAGTTCACCCCTAGGTGCCAGGGACTGATTACTTTTGAACAAATGATTGAATGAATGAATGAACCTTTGTTTCCTTCATAGCATCTAGCAGAAAAGTGCCTGAAGCAACCACCAGAGATTTATCTCACCTGGCAACTGACATGTCACTTCAATCATTTCCTTACATGTGATGGGGCACTTTATAAGCCACTTTCACATCTTATTCCCACAGTCACTCAGAGAGGGGTTTATTTGCCCCATTTTAAAATGAAGAAATTGAGGCCCAGAGAGCTCAAGAGAGTTGCTCAAGGACACAGGAGCTCAGACTGGATGCTGGAGGCCAGGAAAAATAACCAAGGATGGAAGGCTAGGGTTCATGGTCAAGGGCACATAAGGCACAGTCAGTCAGCAACTCCTGGATTGATAAGCATTGCCAAAGGAGAAACTCTTGAGCAAAACTGGTCATGTTAAAATAGTAAAACCCAGAATACTTTATAAATCATGTAAAGCTGGGTCAGATAAAATAATTTGACATTTTATTCTGATTTGAATTGTTCAATCACGTGGAGCATTGGGAACAATGAGGCAGATCTGAGCCTGTTGGTCCTTTGGGAACTCAGTCTAGATAGGGGAAAGATGCATATGCAGACAGGAGGGAACTGTGTCATGGGGCCACAGCAAGGGCATACCAGGGCTATGGGGTTCACCATGGGAACAGAATAGAAAAGGGAGGTAGCCAGGAAAGGCTGTGCAGTGCAAGCAACCTGTGAAGGGAGATATATCTCACACATAGACGCACAAACACACATACTTTCTCTTTCCTTAAAACCTTCCCAGAAAATCTTCTCACACATTGCATAAAGTTCCAAGATGGCATTGGTGGTCCAGTGGTAGAATTCTCACCTTCCATGCAGGAGACCCAGGTATGATTCCTGGTCAATGTACTTCATGTGCAGCCACCACCCATCTTCTAGCAGAGGCTTACATATTGCTATGATGCTCAACAGGCTTCAGCAGAGCTTCTAGACTAGGAGGGACTAGGAAGGAAGGCCTGGTGATCTACTTCTGAATATCAGCTGATGAAAATCCTATGGATCATAACAGTCCAATCCGCAACTGATCATGGGGATGATGAAAGGCCAGGCATCGTTTTGTTCCATTGTGCATGGGGCCACCATGAGTTGGGAGCTGACCTGATGAGAGCTAATAACAGTTACATAAATCCTGAAGGCCTTACCATGACCTATGTGACCCCGTATAATCTCACTCTGCCCATTTCTCCCACGTCATCTCTTTCCACTTCCCCCCTTGCTCACTGCTCCAACCACATTGGCCTCTTTGCTGTTCCTTGAACAGGGCACCTTGTTTCTACACAAAGATTTTGCCCTTACTGGTCCCTCTATCTGTAACATTTTCTTCCCAGATATTTCCAACAGGCTGACTCCATATTGTCACACAGTTCTCCGCTCAAATGCCGCTTCCTCAGAGAGGTCTTTTCTACTACCCATATTAGGGGCCTAATATCACCTCTCTTCCACTGCCCCATAACACGAAATTGTCATCTGCATCCCATTAATCACTTTATGGGCTTTATTTTTTTATGTAAATATTTGACAATAAATATAGTCTCATGCTTAAAGCTTAAAGATACTATAAAAGGTATGCACTGAAAATCTAGCTCCCACCCCATCCCCGTTCATCAGGTATGGTGGCTTTGTATTGTGTCAGCTTGGCTAAGCTGGAACTCCATTTCCCAGCATTCTCTTCTTCTTATGGTTCTGTATTTCCGTTGGACACAAGAGATGTTTTGCATGAAATTTGGAAGGCAAGAGTGGAACAGCAGTCATATTGTTTACGCTCTGAAGGTCATGCAGGACACCAGACACAGGGATAGCTCACACGTGGTGTCACTCATCTGCTGGCCTTATTGACATAGGGCAGTACTCAGACCTGCATCTCTTCCAGTCCCCACTAGATCTCCTCCTTCAGCTTCTCTGAATCCTGGGCCAAGAGTGTGCAGCTCTGTGGTGAAGGGAGGCCAGTTCAGCTGCAGGTCACCCTCCTATGGCAGTAAAGTTGGAGGTGATGAGAGAAAACATGGGTGCAAGTTGGTCTTCGCGGGTTCTAGTTGTCCTCATAGGTTCCAGTGTGTCATTTGCTCTCATTTACATGCAGCTTTTCTTCCTGACCTCTGGCCTAGCTGACCTGCACTGACCAATGTTGGACTTAACACGAGATACAGAAGCAACAGCCTTTGTAGACTTTCTACCAACTCTCACAATTGTGTAAGGTCTATAGTTAATTCCTTCTGCTAGGCACCCGTGGTGGTTTTTTTTCTGAAGTATATTCTATTCTACCCCACTTCTCTTTTCTTTCTTTTTATTAAAAAAAAGGTAGTATATGATATATACTGTTCTATGTCTTTTTTTTTTTTTTTTTATGTCTTGTTTTATCACTTAATAACATCTCCCGGAGACCATTCCATATCAACATATGGAGAATTCCTTCATTCTTTTTTTTTTTTAATAGTTACACACTATTCCATTGACTGGATGTACTATATTTTACCAGTTGCCTATTGATGGAAATTTCAGTGAAACTCTCATTTATGTGTGTGTGTATGTTGACTTGTACATTGTCTACCACACTAAGTGGTAAGGCTGTTGAGAGCAGGGGCCTGGTTTTTCTTGTCTACTCAGCACCTTATAATGCCTAACACTATAGATTATAACATTTCTACACTTTCTCTGTGGGTCTTATTCACACCTATTGCTTCCATTCCCATCTACTCCCAAATCTCTGTTTTCAGCCCAGATTGCTCTGAGGGACCCAGATACTCACCTACCCATATTCTGCCTCAGCTCAGTATATCTAACAGCCTCCTCCATATCCCCACTTGGGTGGCCCACAGAGGACATTCTGTGTCAGGATTTCTTTGAAACTGAACTCCTTACTCCACACCTCCTCTAACCCTTCTCTTCTTCTTGGCTCCAATCTCCTCTGTCTCTCTCTGACCTGTCAAGCTCATCCGAATAACCTCAGGTCCAGCCATGTCCTGCTGATGTAACCAACTTTCTTGAGTGAGTTGTGTGCATGGATCAATAAATCACAACTGCTGCCTTTCCCTCCCGACTCAGCCTCGCATCCCTGCTCAGGCTTCCTCCTTTCTCATCCAGTTCCTGAACTTTTGGTCTTACCGCCTGCAGGACATCAAGATGCAGAGGACTCTGAAAACTGCTGTGATTGTGTCATTTCCTAGTTAACAGCTCTGATCTGCTCCCATCCCCAATGGGTGCTACTAAAGATCTTTTACACAACAGTTCCCTTTTCCTTTATTCTGTATAGCCCCATTCCAATGACCTATTGCCATGTAAGAAAGTACCCCAAAATGTAATGGCTTAAAACAACAATTTTTTAGCATCGTTACGGGCCTGTAGGTTGACTGGGCTTAGTTGGGTGGTTTTCACTTGGAGCATCTTGTACAGTCAGATTGAGATGCGGGCCATAGTCATTTGAAGGTTCAATAGGGCCGGATTTCCCAGGTGGCTCGTTCACGTGGCTGGCAGTTGATGCTGGCTGCTGACTGCTGACTGCTGACTGCTGACTAGGAGCTTAGCTGGGGCTGTTGACTAGAATACCTATGCACGGTTTGGGCTTCTTATAGCATAGAGTCTGGTTTCTAAGTAAGAGCTTCCAGAGAGACAGCATTCCAAGGGACCTGGGCAAAAGCAGTAAGGCTTTGGACCTGGGCAAAAGCAGTAAGGCTTTTTATGCTCTAGCCTTGGAAGTCACAGGATGCCACTTCTGCTGCATTGTATTGATCAAAAAAGTCTCTAAGGCCAGCCCAGACTCAAAGAGAGGAGAAGTAGGCTCCACATCTCAAAGAGAAGAGGAACAAAAATTTGCTGCCATCTTCAATCTACCATAATCCACCTTCTGGACACAAATTACTTCTATTTTTCCCATGTGCAAAATATATTCACCTCCTCCCACCCACCAAACCAAACCCACTGTTGTCGAGTTGATTCTGACTCATAGCAAGCGTCCCTATAGGACAGAGTAGAACTGCCCCATTGGGTTTCCAGACTGCTACATCTTTCTCCCGTGGAGTGGCTGGGTTCAAACCACTGAACTTTCAGTTAGTAGTCGAGCGTTTAACCACTATGCCACCATGGCTCTTTGCAAATAAGCTAGAGACACATTATCTGCCCCCCACAAGCCCAACATACAGTATTGACAAGCAAAAGCTAACCAGAGTAGACACTTCTGTTCAAAAAGGGAGAAAACAGGAGTGACACAGCTGCCACTGGGTCATAGCAATTCTGAAATCCAGCGGGGCACATGTTACCAGTTCTTGATTAACACCCTATCCTGCTCCCTGGAAATGATTTTCTGCAGCTCTTGACTCTCCTCTTGGCTCTTAGGTTCTTTCTGAGTCATCCTTACTTTCCATAAGAAACAGCCCATGCTTGCATCTGAATATCCTTCTCCATGGGCTTCTTAGAAATCTGGAGGGGAGGGGAGGTAGTTCATAGGTCTCCTTCTATTTTTGTACCTTGCCTTTTCACTTATGTCACTTATTCCCTAGTCAAAAACCAAACCAAACTGATAGAGTCTATTTCAACTCATAGTTCTTCCCTATAGGACAGAGTAGAATTGCCCCATAGGGTCCTCAAGGACTGGCTGGTGGATTCGAACTGCCAACCTTTTGGTTAGCACTGCAAGAGCTCCAGACTTATTCCCTACTGGCTACTTTATCTTCAAACCTAGCATTTTGAATGACTGCAGAATGAAGTGGACTTACCATAAATTCTTACACTTTGAGAATATTTCCAATTTCCATTCCTCTGAATACTCTATAAACTATACTCATTGAGTGCCTACTGTGTCCCCAGTACTGTTCTAGGAATCAGGGATCTGAGACAATGAATAAGACAGACAAAAATTCCTGCCTTCGTGGAGCTTCCATTCTAGCGGGGGA
This sequence comes from Loxodonta africana, assembly GCF_030014295.1. Classification (NCBI taxonomy): domain Eukaryota; kingdom Metazoa; phylum Chordata; class Mammalia; order Proboscidea; family Elephantidae; genus Loxodonta; species Loxodonta africana. Next base: position 35,449,804 of record NC_087363.1, read on the forward strand.
GACGAACAATAAGCAAATACTGAGTAATATAAGGAAACAAGAAAAGCAGGGAAGGGAGATAGCAAGTGGAAGTTTTGTGGGAGATGGGCATAGAGAGAGATGCTTCAGTTTTAAATCGGGAAGGCCATTCTCACTGAGAGGGTGACATTTAAGTCAAGAGCTGAGGAAAGTGAAGGAATGGCTATGCAGATATATGGGGGAAGAACTTTCCAGCTAAAGGGAAATACAACTGCAAAGGCCTGAGTTAGACGTGTGCCTTCCCTTAAACTCGTAATGTTTGAGCAGAGTGATCAGAGGGGATAGCAGTAGGACATAAGGTCAGAAAGATATTTGGGGGTCAGATAGTGTAGGACATTTTCATTGTAAAGCCTTCAGTTTTTACTCTGAGTGAGATAGGGACCTCTTGGAAGAGTTTGAGCAGGAGAATAACATGGTTTGACGTTTTTATGGAATTACTCTGGCTGCTATGTAGAGAACTGATATAGGATGAGGTGGGTATGAGTGGAAGCAGGGAGCTAAGGTTGTTCCCATAATCCAGGTGAGAAATGATGGAAGCTTGGACCAGGTGGTAGCAGCAGAGATGGCAAGAGGTAGTCACATTCTGGATATATTTTGAAGGCTGTCAGTGAGGGTTACAAGAGACAGAGAGGGGTGGGGTGTTAATTTCCTAGGGCTGCTGTAACAAATCACCACAAACCTGGTGGCTTAAAACAACAAAAATTTATTTTCTTCCAGTTCTGGAGGCCAGAAGTCTAAAATCAAGGTGTCAGCAGGGCCACACTCCTTCTGGAGGCTCTCGGGAAGAATTCTTCCCTGCCTCTTCCAGCTTCTGGTGACTGCCAGCCTTCCTTGTGGCTGCTTTGCTCTAATCTCTGCCTCCTTTTTCACATCTCCTCTTCTCTCTGTCTCTTTCCTTTTTATTGTGGTGAAAACATACTCACCAATACAACTTCCGCATTTACAATTCAACGACATTGATTACATTTTTCATGTTGTGCCACCATTATCACTATCCTTTTCCAAAATATTCCACCTCCATTAACACAAACTCAATGCCTCCCAAACGAAAGCTTCCCTTTCCCCCTCCCTGCCATCCCCACTGATAATCACTAATAACCTTTAGCTTCCATATATTTGCTTATTTCTTATAAGTGAGATCATACAATATTAGTCTTTTTCGTGATTGACTTATTTTGCTTAGCATAAGGTTTTCAAGGATCCTCCATGTTGTGGCACACATCAGAACTTCATTTCTCTTTATGGCTGCATAATACTCCATTGTGTGCATTTACTACATTTTTTAATCCACTCAACTGTTGATGGACATTTCAGTTATTTCTACCATTTGGCTATTGTGAAAAGTGCTGCAATGAACATTGGTATAAAAGTTTCTTTTTGTGTTCCTGCCTTCACTTCTTCTAGGTATATACCTAGGATTGGGATTGCTGGATCATATGGCAGTTCCATGTTCAACTTTCTGAGGAACCACCAAACTGTTCTCCACAGTGGCTGCACCATTTTTACCTTCCTGTCAGCAATGGATGAGGGTTCCAGTTTCTCCACAACTTCACCAACACCTGTTGTTTTTCTTTTTTGATCATTGCCATTCTAATGTTAGACTTTGAGAATATTTCCAATTTCCATTCCTCTGAATACTCTATAAACTATACTCATTGAGTGCCTACTGTGTCCCCAGTACTGTTCTAGGAATCAGGGATCTGAGACAATGAATAAGACAGACAAAAATTCCTGCCTTCGTGGAGCTTCCATTCCATATGAGGTGATATTTCATTGTGATTTTGATTTGCATTTCCCTAATGGCTAATGATGCTGAACATCTTTTCATGTGCATTTTGGCCAATTGAATATCTTCTTTGGTGAACTGTCCAAGTTCTCTGCCCATTTGTTAATTGTGTTGTCTTTTCATTGTTCACCTGTAGAAATTTCACATAAATTTTGGATATGAGGCCCTAATCAGATATCTGATTCCCCAAAATTTTCTCTCAATCTATAGATTGTCTTTTTACTTTATTAATAAAGTCCTTTGATTAGCAAAAGTATTTAATTTTTATGAGGTCTCATTTATCTTTGTCTTTTGCTGCTCAAGCTTTTGTTGTCATATTTGATAATCTATCATTAAACACTAGGTCCCACAACCTCACCCCTACATTTTCTTCTAAGAATTTCATGGTTTTAGTTTTCACGTTTAGGTTCTTGATCTATTTTGAATTGGCTTTTGTATATGGTATAAAGCATAAATTCTGATTCATTCTTCCGCATGCGCAAATCCAATTTTCCCAGTGCAATTTACTGAAGATTCTTCCTCCCCCACTGAATGAACACAGCACCTTTGTTGAAAATCAGTTGATCATAGATGTGTGGATTTATTTCTGGACTTTCAATTCCATTCCATCAGTCTATGTTTCTATTATTACACTGGTACCAGGCTATCCTTTTTTTTCATAATTTATTTTTTGTTGTTGTTGAGAATATACGCAGTACAGCATATACCAATTCAACGATTTCTACCTGTACAGTTCAGTGACATTGATTACATTCTTCAAGTTGAGCAACCATTCTCATCCTCCATTTCTGAATTGTTCCTCCCCCGTGAACATAAACTAACTGCCCTCTAAGTTTCCTATCCAATTTTTCCAGTTCCTATTGTCAGCTCGATCCCGTATATAGTTCTTAAAAGAGCATGATGTTCAAGGCAGACATTCCTTACTGGTTAAGCTAAACTATTTTTTTGCTTTTAAGAAGACTTCAAGGGATATTTTTGGTTTAAGGTTTAAAGACTATCTCGGGGCAATAGTTTTGGGGCCTCATTCAGCCTCCATGGCTCCAAAAATTCTGGATTCTATGTGAATTTGAAATTCTGTTCTGCATTTCTCCCCTTTTGATCAGAATTCTTCTATAGTATGTTTGACCAAAATGATTGGTAATGGTAGTAATGGTACCATCCAGTTCTGGTCTCATGGCAACAGGGATAGTTATTCATGGAGGCAATTAGCCACACATTCTACTTCTTCCTCTCATTCTTGACTCTCCTTCTCCTGGTGTTGCTCCAGGTGTACAGAAACTAATTGTTGTACCTTGGGTGGCCACTTGCAAGCTTTTAAGACCCCAGGCACTACGCAATAAACTAGGGGATAGAACAGAAGCACTAAACACAATATTAGACCAATTAACTGGGATGTCCCATGAAACCATGACCCTAAACCTCCAAACTATGAGGTGTTTGGCTGTACATAGGCAGCCTCAGCAGCAACTCTTTTTGTTGTTGTTGTAAATATATCACACAACTTTGGCCAATTCAAGTTTTTATAGGTGTACAATCTATTGACTACAATTACATTAATCAGCTGTGCAACCCTATCCTTAATCAATACTATCTTTCCATCATGGTAAGCCAAAACTCAGTGCTCCATAAGCAATAACGGTCCCCTTTTCCCCTCTCTCCTGCCCCTGGTAACCACTAAGAAACTTTGGTCTCTATATATTTGACTGCTCTTATCTTTTTATATAATTGAGGTCACCTGATATTTGTCCTTCTGTGATTGACTTATTTCACTCAGCATAATGTCTTCAAGCTCCAACCATATTGTAGCATGTATCAAGACTTCATTTCTCTCACTGGCTGAGTCATATTTCAATGTATGTATATACCACATTTTTTTTATCCATTCATCCACTGATGGCCTTTTAGATTGTTTCAACTTTTGGCTATTGTGAATAATGCTGCAATGAACATTGGTGTACAATGTCTGTTCGTGTTGCTGTTTTCAAGTCCCTTGGATATTTTTCTAGCAGTGGAATTGCTAGGTAATACGATAGTTCTATTTTTAGTTTTTTGAGGAACTGCCACACAGTTTTCCACAATGGCTGTACCATTTTGGATTCCCACCAGCAATGGACAAGAATTTCAATTTCCCCATATTCTTGCCGACATTTGTTATTTTCTGTTTTTTTTAATTTTAGCCATCTTAATGAGAATGAAATGGTATCTCATTGTGGTTTGATTTTGATGTTGAGCATCTTTTCATGTGCTTGGTGGCTGTTATGGATTACGTTGTGTCCCCCCAAAATGTGATGTAAATGTTAACCCCTATACCTATGGTATAATCCCATTTGGAATTTTTTTTGTTATGTTAATGAGACAGTGTAGTGTGTTTCTTAAGTCAATCTCTTTTGAGATATAAAAGTGATTAAACAAGCAAGGGAGGGGGTAGGAATGAGGGAATATAGATGCCACACCACAGGATCGCCAAGGAACCAAGAAATAGAAGCTGAAAGGACAAAGACATTTCCCCAGAATCAACAGAGAGAGAAAGCCTTCCCCTAGAGGCGGCACTCTGAATTTGAACTTCTAGTCTCCTAAACTGCTAGAAGATAAATTTCTGTTCGTTAAAGCCACCCACTTGTGGTATTTCTGTTATAGCAGCACTAGATAACTAAGACAGTGGCCATTTCAATGTCCTTTGGTAAAATGTCTATTCAATTCGTTTGCCTATTTTTTTATTGGGTTATTTTTCTTTTTGTTGTTCAGTTGTCCAGGCTTTTAAAATTACTATAGTATACGGTAAAACCTGTGAAAGCCAGAACCAATGTAAGGTGGAAACCTGTCACAGAAGGAAAACTCGAATATTTTCCATTAAAATGAGGGACAGGATAGTGGCAAGACCGCACTCTGTTAAGGGTGGAAAACTTGCACGACCAGGAAAAGGAAGGCGGTCCCACTGAGTTCTGGCTCTCACAGGCTTTCCTGTACTATTGCAAAGATGGCATGGCGACGGTGTTTGACCTCCTCTAACTTCACAAGTCAGGAAAGGTATGCTTCAGGGCTGTATCCATTCACCATACCTATTCAATCTGTATGCTGAGCAAATAACTCGAGAAGCTGGACTGTATGAAGAATGGGGCATCAGGATTGGAGGAAGACTCATTAACAAAATGCAGATGACACAACCTTGCTTGCTGAAAGCAAAGAGGACTTGAAGCACTTACTAATGAAGATCAAAGACCACAGCCTTCAGTATGGATTGCACCTCAACATGAAGAAAACAAAAATCCTCACAACTGGACAAATGAGCAACATCATGATAAACGGAGAAAAGATTGAAGTTGTCAAGGATTTCATTTTACTTGGATCCACAATCAACACCCATGGTAGCTGTAGTCAAGAAACCAAACGATGCATTGCATTGGGTAAATCTGCTGCAAAGGACCTCTTTACAGTGTTGAAAAGCAAAGATGTCACCTTGAAGACTAAGGTACGCCTGACCCAAGCCATAGTATTTTCAATCACATCATGTGTATGTGAAAGCTGGATAATGAATAAGGAAGACCGAAGAACTGACACCTTTGAATTGTGGTGTCGGCGAAGAATACTGAATATACCATGGACTGCCAACGAACAAATCTGTTTTGGAAGAAGTACAACCAGAATGCTACTTAGAAGCAAGGATGGTAAGACTGCGCCTTACAGACTTTGGACATATTGTCAGGAAGGATCAGTCCCTGGAGAAGGACATCATGCTTTGCAAAATACAGGGTCAGCAGAGAAGAGGAAGACCCTCAACTAGGTGGATTGACACAGCGGCTGCAACAATGAGCTCAAGCATAACAACGATTCTAAGGATGGCGCAGGACCGGGCAGTATCTCGTTCTGTCGTGCACAGGGTCGCTATGAGTCAGAATCGACTCGACAGCACCTAATAACAACTTCACTAGAGGGAAGGAGGATCAAGATCTACAGCCCGAGGCTAATTCCTTTGAGGGAGAGGTCAGACATGCCTCCTCTCTCTGCCATCTTTACCAATTCCGACACCAACTGCCCCTCCCATGGCATTCTCCACTTCTCTGCTGAGTTCAATAATTTATTGCAACAGCCACACAGAACACACAGATCATACTCACAGTTATGGGGCTTATAGGGAAGTAACAGGTTACAACTCAGGTTCAGGAATGCTCAGAATGCAGTTCTCCCATCAGGACAGCCTCTTCTCAGCCATGCCCGCAGGCACGCTTCTTTCTCTCTGGCCCCTCAGCCTCTGCTAAGGCAAGTGCTAAACAAAACTCTTTTAGCTCTGCTGATAAGTGCTCCAAGGCACCCCACTCCGCCAGTAAGCCTCAGCCTGAAGGTGCGCAGCTTTTTTGCTCCATGGGCCAGGAGGCCCACTGTGCCATCTCCTGCTGCTCTTTCCTGCTGCCGTTCCTCTGACACCGCTTCTCACCATCGTCCGTGTTGTAGCCGTGTCTTTCTCAGTCTCCTGGTTTCAGGAGCTTCTCAGTGTAGGGATTCTGGGTCCAAAGGATGCTCACCACTCCTGGCTCTTCTTTCCTGTTGGTGGTTAGATCCTCTCCTCCCACCTCTGGGATGGCTCGTTTTTAGCCTAGCAGGATGGCAAAACTGACCAGTCCCCTATGGTGGGCCACAATGTCCTTATTTGCATAACTTACCAAGTAAATTATCAGACCATAGTGAAAAACCAAAAACCCACTGCGGTCAAGTCAATTCTGACTCATAGCGACCCTATAGGACAGAGTAGAACTGCCTGATAGAGTTTCCAAGGAGTGCCTGGAGGATTCAAACTGCCAACCTCTTGGTTAGCAGCTGTGGCACTTAACCACTACACTACCAGGGTTTCCTGAGACCATAATGAGACAGGCCATATAAAATGATCCATCCCACTGCAAGTATGTTTTGAAATCAGAAAGTGTAAGTCCTCATATTTTATTCTTCTTCAAGGTTGCTTTAGCTGTTTGAGATCCTCTGCCCTTCCATATAAATTTGAGAACTGGCTTTCCATTTCTGCAAAGAAGGCTGTTGGAATTTTGATGAGGATTGCATTGAATTTATAGATTGCTTTGGGTAATACTGACGTCTTAACTATATTAAACCTTCTGGTGGTGCAGTGGTCAAGAGCTTTGGCTGATAACCGAAAAGGTTGGTAGTTCGAATTCACCAGCCACTTCTTGGAAATCTTATGGGGAAGGTCTACTCTGTCTTATAGGGTTACTATGAGTTAGAATCAACTCGTGGTGATGGGTTTGTTTTTTTGTTTTGTTTTAATCCATGAACATGGAATGTCTTTTTATTTATTTAGGTCTTCTTTAATTTATTTTAGCAATGTTTTATAATTTTTTGCATAGAAGTCTTTCACCTTTCAGGTTAAGTTTATTCCTAGGTACTTATTCTTATTGTAAATGGTAATGTTTCCTTAATTTCCTTTTCAGCTTGCTCATTGTTGCTGTATAGAAACCTCACTGATTTTTGTGTTTTGACTCTGTGTCTCTCATAAGGACACTTGTAATTGGATTTAGGACCTACTTGGATAACTCAGGGTAATCTCATTTTGAGATCCTTAATTACATCTACAAAGTCTCTTTATCCAAATAAAGTCACATTCACAGGTTACAGGATGTGAACATATCTTTTTGGGGCTCGCCCAGGGAGAAATCTCTAAATAGTTAGAGACGAGACCATTCAACTCACAACAGGAGTCAAGAATGATTCCAAGGTTTTCAGATTGAGTAACAGGAAAGAATGGCATTTGCATGAGCCGAGATAGTAAAGACTATGACAAGAGTATGTTGTTGAAGATAAAGTTCTAAGTGGCTCTTAATTGTGTTTGTATGAGGTTGGGGCTTGGAAGGGTGGGGTGCATTCTAAGAGTTCTGCAGGGTCCATCTTTGCCTCACTTTTAACACTAAATTCAGAGAAACTTGAGTTCTTTTTCAATTTTCTTGGGCTATCTCCTCTGTGTTTTGGAAATGTCTAACTCATCTTCATGTTTCTATCATCCAGCTACATAATGGGTGCAGTTATTTGCAGTCCATTAGGAAGATCACACACATTGTCATGAGACCGTGGCTCACAATCCTGGCTGTGCCACTTGCTGTGTGGGCTAGGTAAAGTGACTTTCTAAGTTCTTCAATTCTTCTCAGTTCTCTATTTGCAAAATGGTGGTAATAACAGCCTTCCTGTAAGATTAAAATAATGACTCTTGGAGTCTACCCAACAGTCTAGTACGGTGCACAGTAAATACAGACCTTCTCCACTCCTCTATTAGTTTATAAAATAACCGCTGCAAGAGCTTGGTTGCTAACCAAAAGGTCGCAGTTTGAATCCACCAGCTGCTCCTTGGAAGCCCTATGGGCCAGTCCTACTCTATCCTATAGGGTCGCTACGAGTTGGAATCGACTGGACAGCAACGGGTTTTGCCTTGTCTCTCACAAAAAGGTGCCCTGGTGGCACAGCGGTTAAAGCATTCAACTGCTAACCAATAGGTTGGTGGTTCGAAACCACCAGCAACTCTGTGGGAGAAAGATGTGGCTGCCTGCTTACGCAGTGATTTACAGTCTTGGAAGCCCTATGGGGTCACTATGAGTTGGAATCTACTCCACGGCAGTGGGTGGGTGTTTCTCACTAAGGAGCCCTGGGTGGCACAGTGGTTAAGCACTGGGCTGCTAACTCAAAGATCTGCTAACTGAAAAGTTGGCGATTCGAACCAGGGATTCGAACTGGTTTGTTCTGGTTCAAACCCCTGTTGAGAATTGGAATTTGTAACACGTTCCTAGGCCATCCTAATGATGCTGTTTAGGGACCAATGCTGAGAACCACCAGTAGTGCAGGTTCTCGAATTTTATTATACATAAAAATCACCTGGAGATTGTGTTAGACAGTAGATTCTGATTCTAGATATCTGGGGTGGACCTGCAAATTCTCAGCAGGGGTCTGAACCAGAAGGAACCAGTTGGAAGACCTGGTTTGAACCTCCCAGCTGCTCCTTGGGAGAAAAATGTGGCAATCAGGTTCCATAAAGATTACTGCCTTGGAAACCCTATAGGGCAGTCCTGCTGTGTCCTTTAGGGCCGCGATAAGTCCGAATAGACTCCACCACAATGGGATTTAGTTGTCTCTCACGACAGAGATTTCTCCCTGGGCAAATCCATTCTTAGGACAAGCTCTGTAGATCCTGAATTGCTTAGCGTACATGGTAGGACTACTTGCTTGCCTGATCAGTCCTCTTGGAGACAGACACTATGGCAGAGGCAAGCTTACCTCATCCTCTCTCTCCCGGTATTCGTTATTCAGGGAAGACAGGAGGCGGCTGAGGAATCGATTTGTGGGTCCAACATGGCGCCGTCCTGGTCCCTGACCGAGTCTCAAAGATGGCGACGTCCTATGGGGGCAGACATGTTCGGACTACAAGATCCAGGCCCAGGCCAGAGGCGGCCGGAACCTGACGCAAGGTTGAGGCGGCGTCCCACCTCCGCACTCCTCGGCGTCGATTGTCTTGTGACAGGTACTTCCGCTCGGGGCGGCGGCGGTGGCGGAAGTGGGAGCGGGGCCGAAGTCTTGGCCATAAAGCCCGAGGCGGCGGCAGCGGTGGTGTTGGAGGCTTGAAAAGGGCGGAGGGGTCCGCTGGAACCGGCACTTGGACTTCTTCTCTGCCCCCGTACATTTTCGCCTCTCCTCGGCAAGAGCTCTCTCAACGCGCCCGGCCCGGAGCCTCCAGCGGAGCGGCCGCGGTAAGCAGCCGGCCCTGCCTGGCCGGTGGCCTTGTCCCATCCCCCTCCTCAGCCCCTCGGTACCCAGGGCCTCGCATCGATCCCGTCTCGGGGAAGGCTCCGCGCTCAGCCCGACCCTCGCGGGGAAGCCGCGCGTTGTTCAGCCCCAGGAGCAGGCCCGGACCGCGCCCGGTCGGGAAGAGGTCAGAGGTTGCCGGGTGTGACCTCTGGCCAGGTTGCCGGCGCTGAGACTGCCCTCACGGACGCCTTGTTTACTAGTGGTGTCAAGACCGGAGACCCGCTGGGCACGGGGCCTGTGCGCCCGCGGCGGGATGCTCTAGCCGCTTGAGTTCCTTGCAGCGGCGAGCGGAAGGGTGTCGGAGCCGGCCCTCCAGCGGCCGTGTGGAGGGGACGGTGGTCCAGGCGCCCCCCAGCCGATCGCGCCTAGTGCTCAGCTACTTTGGCATCTGTGTCTTCGGTTGAACAGCCTGATTCGGCCTTGGGGGAGGGTCCCCGACGGCAGCTGAGTTAAGGCAGTGAGTCAGGTCACGTGCGCGGGGCTCACCTCGGAGACTTGTGTACATGTGAGACGCTTCTGGCGCTGGGAGATTTTTGTCGTAAGCATGTTATGGTAAATCTTGAACGAAGTTTTCAGACTTATTGGGGGAAAGATGATGAATGGCTGTAAAGCTATGTGTGTTTAGTTCAGACTTGATACATACCGGTTGCCATCGACTCGATTCCGACTCATAGCGACCCTATCGGACAGAGTAGAACTGCCCCATACGGTTTCCAAGAAGCGCCTGGTGGAATCGAACTGCCGACCTCTTGGTTAGCAGCTGTAGCGCTTAACCACTACACCGCCAGGGTTTCCACTTGATACATAATGGTTCTTAAAATGGGAATATAGAGAACAATAATAGGAAACATTTGAGCGCTTACTGTATGCTTGCTGGGCACCGTGCCAAGACCTTTTACACAGGTTGTTTAATTTTCAGAACAGCCTTTTGAAGTACGATTATCGTGCCCACTTGTGGATAGGGAAATCGAGGAACACAGAAGTTAAGTCACTTGTCCAAGATCACATAGCTAATAAGTTATGGAGCTGAGATTCAAACCCGAGGATTCAGACTCTGGAGTACTGCACTAGATGTCTAGGTTGCACTGCTTTCAGGTGCTCCTGAAGCTTGTGATTTCTCTTGTGCTACCTGGTATCTTCCTCTCTCTCCTTTTCTTTCTAATAATGTCATTTTAAAGCTTCCTGAAGTGGCATTTGTTCTATTTAAAGCCAAAAGTCATTCCATTTGTAGTTGTGACCTTTAATGGATATTATTGTAGTGTAGTGTCAGTATATTAGGAGCTCTTGAATTCTGACAAAGTGCTTAATCGGGGTTTGAAAAATTTTGTTACCTGAATTTTTTGTCAATTGATTAGGCTTGGCAAGCCTGCCATGTGAACCTTTCTTACCACCTTTAGCAGAGATGCGGGTGTACAGCCAACTGGTTCTTCCCTGTTGAAAATACTCTTTGGATTCTGAAAGAACAGGCTCTTGTCTCTTCCTTGTGACTTAAGCAGCTGATTAGCCACATGACTTCTCATCCATGGATTAATAAAGTCTCCTGTTAGTCTGTTTCCCTCTTCAAACTTTGGAAGGTTTATTTAGGTTTGAGTGAGTTGTGAATATTTCTAATACCTCCTGAGAATACTACCCAAGCTAAAGCTTGGAACTCACAACCCCGTCGTGTTCCAGTTTATCTCGTTTTACCTTGCTACTCAGCCTGATATATTTGAGTAATAAGTACTGTGCCCTTAAATAGCGTTTGGGCACTTTTTCATTCATTCATTGAATGTTTTGAGTATCTGTCATGATTCTGATCCTTAAGGAATTTTCAGATGGTGAGTGATCATTGCTAGGAATTCGGTTGTGGACAAGTTGTCCATAGAACTTGAGGCTTTTGGAAAGAAGAGTTATTTCTCATCTCGGCAGGTGAATTTGTAGTAATCCAAACAGTCTAGTGTTTTGGCTAAATTGAATTTTGTTAATTTTAACAACAGCATTCGTATGGCTTGCTCTTTAAGAGAATGTAGAAGACAGTATTACAGTTTCTAATTGATCACGTCTTTTGTAACCTTCAGCACTCTAAATTTGTTTCTCCTTTTGCTCTAGTGGCGTTTTTTGTTCACTTGAGGGAATCCGTGTCACTGCCACCCCATTGCACTGCAAGTGAGAGTTGTTGCAGTGTTCATTGAGCAGAGGTGCATTTGGCATGCTAGATTTTTTTCTTCAGCTGACAGAGAAAGTTGAATGTGGTTCCTGCCCATCACAGTACCAGTAACATCCTAGACAAAACACCGTGCCATGCTACCTCCAATAACTGTTTTGTCTCTCCATCTATAAGAGGAGATTTGGGTTTTGCACATGTAGAACTGCAGTGTAGGAGAAACCAAACCAAAAACCAAACCCAGTGCCGTCGAGTCGATCCCGACTCATAGAGACCTTATAGGACAGAGTAGAACTGCCCTGTAGAGTTTCCAAGGAGTGCCTGGCGGATTTGAACTGCCGACCCTTGGGTTAGCAGCTGTAGCACTTAACCACTACGCCACCAGGGTTTCCAGTGTAGGAGAAGACACTCTAAAAATGGTATTATTATTCTGTCCAAGTAATTGTGATATTATTATTCTGACAAAGTAATGGTGAGCAACAGCTTGGAGATAGTTCTCCTCCCTCCCACCTGTGGCTAAGCCTCCAAACCCCATAATCAGAGAGCATTGCATTGTACCAAAGTGTGGCTTTGAATCACTTTTCTGACCCCACCCTCAAGTGAAGAAAAAAAAAAAAAGTTTTGATTATTTGATTAACTTTTAATAAGTCTTCAAAGAGATCTGCACTAATAACATTTTTGCACTTATATCTGGCATTGGCCTTTCCACACAGAGGTGTATCAAACCCAGACTACGTGGGCGTGGCAGTAGTCTTATGCGCTTTCCCTCTCTGGGATTTGGCATAAATATTTTGCCATTATTTCTAAGACAAATTGTCCAGCTCTCCATCCATGTACTTCAGCAGATTTGACTGAGATAGATTTGGCTAGATGTTGGACTGTAGGCTGTGGGCAAGGTTCTTCAGAGAAGTTAAGGAAGTGCCTTCCTGAATAAGGCTAAACAGTGGTTCCCCTTGGCACTGATGTCATTCTCTGAAGGGGACTGGCACTCGAGAAATGAAGTACCGCTCCTCTTGCCCCCCAATTATGCAGTTACTGACTTTCTGCAGACTTTTATCTCCCATATAAGGTTGCCATTGTATTCTCAGGGACTGATTCTTATGTGTTATCAAACACTTATCCGTTAATGCCATCTAATAGATCTCTATGCTTATCTGTCTGCAGTTTGCTGCAGAAACATTTTGGAATGTGTTGATCTCTTCAGTTATTTGCTCTCACATCTTCTGTCTGTGCTCCACTTTTCCTTCTCACATATAGCGTTAAAGACAGAAAAATAGCTTGCATTTATGTTTTAAAACTTCCTAATGGTGGTTGGGGTCAGTGTGATTGGTGAATCAAAAGTGATGTGTGGGTGAAATTAGAACAGGTGTTGTAGCCGTGTCTCTGACTAGTTTCAATTTTAGTACTGGAGCCTGTGATTTCAAAAATGAATTTAAGAATAGCTACTTGCAAAATGTCTCTGTGGGGTAGGGAGAAAGCTTGGGAGTTAGTTCCAGTGATGACATACAGTGTTGGCCTTGTTCGTTTGCCTGGAGATGCAGTACTTAATGCAGGGGGCCCGCGAGCCTCTCCTGGAGCTCTCTGTTCTGGTGAGGTCATCACTGCTCTGGAGATCAGCCTGCCTGATTCTGTTGTCCATTTATTTATGCAGTGGGACTGAGCAAGTCTGAAGAAGTATTTTAGGGCAGTGTTGGAAATTCTACAACCTTGCCTGGTTCTCAGATGGCCTTACCTGTGTGACTGCTGCCAAATATCATGAGGGAAGTTCTCTTCTGCCCCCTGCCCTTTCAAGTAACGATGGCTAGCTTGCTTCTTACTATTGACTTTCCTGGAGTTATCCAGCTCAGTTCAGGAGTCCTTGTGTGTAAGTGTAAAAAAAAAAAAAAAATGATCCCCATTTTTTATTTTAGTTTGAGCTATTCAAGAGTACCTGACAAAAAAACAAAACAAAAAAAACCCAGTGCCATCGAATTGATTCCGACTCATAGCGACCCTATAGGGCAGAGTAGAACTGCCCCATAGAGTTTCCAAGGAGCACCTGGTGGATTTGTACATGACAAAGCTACTATAAATTAACCTTTTAAAAGGCTTAATCTTAACATAGACTTAAAAAAAAAAGTGCTTCTTTCATACAATATTTAGTCAGTCTACCAACAATTCTCGGTGCACTTACAGATCTTAGGATACCTTGAAATTACTCTGGGTCGTTTGGGCAGCCCACAGGCTGAGAGCCACTCTGAAATCCTCTGACTTGTACCATTTCGGTTGATGGTTGTTCAAGAGATTAATGTTTTCTAGAAACCTTCCTGCATAGCATTTTCTTTTAAATGCTTTTTAAAATTTCCGTCATGCTTACAATTAATGTATGATTTCATTTGGAGCATACCTCAAGTCTGTAGGATTACAGAGTAGACATTTCTATATTTCTGCCTGAGAAATCTGAGGCTGGATGCCCAGGTGGCCCAGCGAGAATGCAGTCCAGGTCTGCTGCAGCCCTTCTCAGTGCTCTTTCTCATGACCGTTCTACCCTGCCTTTTTCAGTTCGGATGATTGCCCTCAAAGCCTCAGCATTTGACCTCTTATGAAAATGTTTCTTTCCTCCACTGCCTTTTCTTTAAAATGACATTTCTTTGTTGCTGATTATGATGAAAAAATAAAACTAGTCAGTTCTTTAAAAAAAAAAAAAAAGCCAGGAAAACACAGAAGTGTAAAGAAGAAGAAATTGTGATTCACACTACTCAGAGGAAGATCAGGGTATTAACTGGTTATTTTCTTCTAATGAATATATACTTTAATACTGTCCTTTAATGAAATTAAACAACAACGACAAAAAATAGTGTGAGAATTTAATTGTGGAGGGGACTGGACACGGGTCCTTTGACCTGTGGGACCTCTCCTAATAGATGGGAAACTAAAGATCATCTCCTGGTGGTCATGGGACTAGCTGTATTTTTCAGAAGCTTAATGGCAACAGGTGAATAACCTGATACATCCAGCTGCAGAATAAGGTTTGTTTGCCTTGGTGACTCTGAATAAGTGAAGTGTGGCCCTTGTTTTTAAGTCTTTGTCATTTCTTCTATAGTTTAGTAAACTTTTAGTTGAAGTAAAAGATACATACAGAAAAGTGCGCAAATAAATGAACATCTCAGAGAATTTTCACAAACTCAGAAGCCCCCTTGTGTCTTTTTCAAGTCATTACTGTCTTCCCAAGGGTATTCAGCCTGTTGACTCCTAACACTGTGGATTAATTTTGCCTGATCTGGACTTTTTATAAATGGAATAAAAAAACCAAACCAAACCCACTCCCATCAAGTCCATTCCGACTCATAGTGACCCTATAGAATCATACACCATGTATTCTTTTGTTTCTGGTCTCTTTGACTCACCATTGTTTGTGAGATGTTCTGTTGTGTGCAGTTGTAGCTCCATTTTTGTTGTTGAGTAGTATTCCATTATGTGACATAGCATAATGTATTTATTAAACCACTGAGGGACATTTGAGTAGTTTGTTGCTGTTTCAAACGGTGCAGCTGTGAATATTGTTGCACATGTCTTTCGATGAATATGTATATACACATTTCCACTGAGTAAATACCTAGGAGTAGAATGGCTGAGTTTTAGAGAGCGTATCTGTTCAGCTTTGATAGAAAATGCCAATTTTCAAAAGTCATAACAGTTTATATTTCCACAGCAGTTCCAGATATTTCCCATCTCTGTCAACACTTGTTATTGTCTTTAGTTTTAGCATTCTAGTAGGGGCCTTTTTCTTTATGACTCACGGTACAGCCTCTCCACTTACCAGTCTGGAGAAACCTTTGTAGGGGGGAGGTGGTTTCTGGAGCAAAAAAGGATAGTTTGGTACTACCTCTTGTAAATACTGCATAAATATGGGGCTAGAAAAGCAGAGCCATAGTGAATGGCTTCAGTCTAGTGAGCAGTTAGCAGTCTATAGTTGCCCTTGTAGGTTAGTTTTTGCTTATGTAATCTGTACCCGTTCCTGGTGGTGGACTTGGCCCAAAAGTATCATTTGTGGGGTATAAATCTAGCCATAATAGACAGTGCTTTTGTTCAAGTTCTTATTTGGTCTGACACTTGGTCCTTAAAATACTGGATTCCCTCATATTCACTACTGGAAATATGTCTGTTTTCCATGTTCTGACTGCCCACCTAGGTATTAGTTGTGTTTGACCAATAGCTTTCTGACTGGGTGTTGCTGAACTTTGTACATCAGCTTTAGATTTTAGTTTGGTTGAAATTATTTTACATGGTGTTGCCCCTCCTCCACTGTAAGCTCATTGAGGGCAGGGATGAATCATTCTAGAATAGTTCTTGAGATATTAATTATTTGGTAAACTTTTGTTAAAAGTTTTTCCAGTTCTAACTTTGCAACGTAAGCTACTATTTGTACCAGGCAAGTTACGCTTCTGGGTCAGTGATTAATATGTATGTTAGCTTTCCTGAATAATGAGGTATATTGAATTTCTGTGTTCATTCCGTGGAAACTGTGGTGGTATAGGGGTTAAGAGCTACTGCTACTAACTGCAAAAAAAAAGGTCAGCAGTTCAAATCCTTGGAAACCCTGTGGGGCAGTTCTATTCTGTCTTATAGGGTGACTGTGAGTTGGAATTGACTCTGCGGCATTGGGTTTGGTTTTTTGGTTATGTTCATTGTGCAGATTTTTATTATCTACTAATAAGTAGAACACTGCTGGCAGCTGTGGGAGGAGTAAAATAAGAGCGCTGGAGATTCAAAAATAATTGTAAAACCAGAGTATAAGATAAAAATACCATAAAGAAAATGCTAGAGTCATTCAGTGGCTGGGGTAGTGGTTAGGAAAGTGCTGGGCGGATTTTCGGGTAAGTTGATATGAGGGGGAGATTTGGGAAGCCGTTATAGTTGGAGGGAATGGCATAAATAATGAGTGGAGGTAGGGAACGATAAGGCATGTGGGGGGAACTTCAGTCCCTGCAGATTGGGAATGACTACTCATGTGATAGGAGCCCTTGTGGTGTAGTGGTTAAGCAATCAGCTGCTAACTGAAAGGTCGGCGGTTTGAACCCACCAGCCACTCCGCAGGAGAAAGATGTGGCAGTCTGTTTTTGTAAAGATTTACAGCTTTAGAAACCCCATGGGGCAGTTCTACTCTGTCCGGTAGGGTCACTATGAGTTGTAATCAACTCACTGACAATGGAATTCATATGATGGGGCCAGATTCTTGGGGGTCGGGGGAGGGGCGGGGAGGGAAGGCACTGCAGTGCAATGTTGAAGGGTTTGTGTTTAACAAAGTGATGCTTCACTGGATAAGGGTACCAGAACCAGTAGCCTCAAATTGGTTTTGACTCACAGCAACCCCGTGTGTGTCAGAGTAGAACTGTGCTACATAGGTTTTTTTTTCCCCCTAATTTGTTGTTAAGAATATATGTAGCAAAACATAATACAAATTCAACAGTTTCTACACATACAACTCAGTGATGTTGATGATGTTCTTCGAGTGTACAAACATCGTCACCCTCCTTTTCTGAGTTGTTCCTCATTAACATAAACTCACTGGCCTCTAAGTTTCCTATCTAATCTTTGTTATTGCTGTTAATCAGTTTGATCCCATATAGATAGGTCTTGAAAGAGCATAATGCTCATGGTGGCAGACGTTTTTTACTAGTTAAGCTACACTATTGTTTGCTTTTAAGACTTTAAGGAGATATTTTTGGTTTAAGGTTTAAAGATTATCTCAGAGCAATAGTTTCAGGGGTTCATCTAGCCTCCATGGCTCCAGCAAGTCTGGAGTCCATGAGAAATTGGAATTTTGCGTTTTCCCCCTTTTGATCAGGATTTTTCTATAGAATCTTTAATCAAAACGTTCAGTAATGTGGCCAGGCACTGTCTAGTTCTTCTGGTCTGATGGCAAAGGAGGCAGTTGTTCATGGAGGCAATTAGCCACACATTCCATAGCCTCCTATTCCTGACTCTCCTTCTTCCTTTCAGGATTTTTTCTGTGGTTGATTTTTTGGAAGTAGATTGCCAGATCTTTCTTCTGAGGTGCCTCTGGGTATATTTGGACCGCCCATCTTTCATTTAGCAGCCAAGTGCAGTAACCATTTGCACTACGCAGGGATAAAGGCAGACAGGACAAAATTCTCTTACTTGAACCTCACAACCCTATTGAATAAGGCAGGTGGTACCCCAATTATGGGGGAGGAATGGCTTTGAGGTTGTAATTTGCCCAGAGAAACACATTAAGAGGTTACTGGGGCCAGGACCAAAATACAAGTGTTGTGCCAGGGCTGTCCTTCCTCAGAAGTACGTTTAAAAGGAGTTAAAGGGAGGAGTTGGTTTTGGAGGATGGGGTGGAGGAAGAGAGCAGTTAATTTGGTTTTCCTCTTTAGGAGCCAGCCCAGTGTGAGCTCCTCTTAGCAGCTTATGGATGTCCTGTTTTTACTGAGTACATATCGAAGATAATCTAGGGTTGATAATGACTTTGAGCTATTGAAAATAATTCTTACATAACTGTCTGTTTTACTGACTGCTCCCCAATCTGTCCTACCCTCCCCCCCCCAAAAAAAAAAGAAAAGCCACTTTATCATGGTCTTTTATTAATACAGCTTTTAGCTGTTGATTTGGTACCTGGATTTAGGAAGCTTGAGAACAGTGAAAGCATCATATTAAAAAAATATATTGATGTGGGAGAAAAGTCCTCTTAGCAAGGATTTCTTTCCAAGGGACTTGCTTTTTTGTGAAAGTTGCCTTCCTTTTTTTCCCACTCCACATAAATGTAGTAACTGGAATGAAGTATATATATGAACAGTCTGTATTTTATAGAGCTCAGCTGTTACCTGTTTAAGCCTCACAAATTCAAACTAAGTAGCATTTCTTCAGATGAGGAACCTGAGGTGGAAGGACATGCTCCATGTCTTGGAGTGTCTGAGTAGTGGGATGGGCCTAGCACACATGCCAAGTTGACAGGAGTTTCTTTAACCCTGACAATGGCTAGAATATCTTCTATGGAAGAGCAACTTTTGTAAATCTTATTGGTTCAGTTTTATTTAAATGCTTTTTGAAGTGGGATAGTTTCACTATTCTGTTTCTTATTAAATGCAGATGTCCAGGTAGTGAGTTTCCTAGCAGTATCAGGCAGAATAGGCTAGGTTATGCTGTGGTAACAGCCTCAAGATAGCCTAAAACATCATAGGTTTATTTCCTGCTTATGCTGACTGTTCACCTTGGGTTTTCCAGAGTCTCTGCATCATTTTTCAGCTGAAGGTGCAGCCACGATAAGGAATGTTGTTGGCTGCCCTGGTAAAGGGAAAAAGAAATGTTGCTGTTGCAGTAAATGTCCCAGTCTGGAAATGACACGTCACTTCTGCACACAACTCATTAGCCAGAATGAGTTACACCATGCAAGGGGCCAAGAAGTGTGATCTTAAATGGATTTGGAAGGCACAGAGTTGGAAATATTTGGGAAACAGTACCAATGTCACACTGGCTCCGCTCGCATACGTATTGGCTTTGGGGGGAAAGAATACCCCCATTTGTAGATTCTTGTTCCAGTGGGCTGGTAATTTAAATGCTAGAAAGACCTTAAGCAACTTCCTATCTTCACTCTCAAATCACCTTCCTTTAAAAAAAAAAAACAGCATGGGGGAGGTGTCTGGCCTCATCCAACTTCACCAGGGGGAAGGAGAATCAAGATCAACAGCCCAAGGCTAATTCCTGTGAGGTGAAGGTCAGACATGCCCCATGCCCCTTCTCTCCACCATCTTTACCAATTCCTGACACCAGCTGTCGCTTCCACCGCACTCTGTACCTCTTCTCTCTGCTGGGTTCGAGAATTTATTGCAGTGGCCACACACAACTCACAGACTATACCCAGGATTACTGGAAGTAACAGGTTACAGTTCAGGCTCAGAAACACTCAGGATATAGTTCTTCCATCAGGACAGACTCTTTTCAGCCGTGCTCACAGGCACACCTCTTTCTGGCCGTAGGCCTCTGCCCTGCACTGGCAAGGGTTACAAAGCTCTTTTAGCCCCTGCCGATAAGTCCCCAGAGGCACTCCAGGCACTCAGCTTTCTCACTCTGTGGGAAAAGAAGCCCACTGTGCAGTCTCTTGCCAGTCTCTCCTGCCACTGCTTCTTGCCATCTTCAGGGTTACAGCTCTTTCTCTCTCTCTCTCTCTTTCTGTCTCCTGGTTCCAGGAGCTTCTCAGCACAGGTATCCTGGGTCCAAAGGACTTGCTCTCTGCTCCTGGCTCCTGTTCCTTGGTGGTGGTAGGATCCTCTGTCTGCTCTGGAATTGGCTGTCCTTTAAGGCAAAACTGAGCAATCCCCTTGATGAACCACAATTGCTTTATTTACACAGTCCTACCCAGTCACTTGGATGGCAGTTACAAGACCATAGCTGAAAAGGTCACACAAAAGCGATCCATTACACCATACTATCCTAAGAAGTGTATTTCTTTTAAATGGTAAATGTCATAATCTTAATTCACCTGCCTTGAAATATTTTTTGCATGAAGTAGGTGTGAAATAGCTAATTGACTCTGAGCCCTCTTTCCCGTCCATGTTTTCAGTGTTGGAATTCTGTACTTTCTAGTTATCTTTTTGGAGTCCCTGGGTCATTCAAATAGTTAATGCACTCAGCTGATAACTAAAAGGTTGAGTCCACCCAGAGGTGTCTTGAAAGAAAGGCCTGGCAATCTACTTCTGAAAAACCAGCCATTGAAAACCCTATGAAACACAGTTCTATTCAGTCACCCATGAGGTTGCCATGAGTCGGAATAGACCTGATGGCAACTGGTTGGTTGTTGGTTGGCTTTTTTTTTTTTTTTTGCTGATTTTCCCTATTCTCTCCCCCAACACGCTTGTAGAAATCCTTCTTAAAAGTGCTACCAGGTAGTCTTAAAGAACTAACTCCTTAGACCTTGTCCCTCCCCCATCTATAGGACCCTTTGCTTTTCCATTGCCCTTGGTTAAGGCGCTCCACAAACTGTCCTCAGCTTGCCTTCTTGGCTTCCTTTTTTTGTTGTAGACCTTGAGTTGTCCTGAGTTGCTTTAGCCAGGTTCAGGTACCAGCTCCTTTTTTTTTTTTTTTTAATTAACATTTTATTTTGTTTTTAGTGGAAAATGTAGTGTCCATAGCAAAACCCACTCACATTCAACCGTTTCTAGACATAATTATCAATTACATTGGTTACATTCTTCGCATTGTGTCAATGTTCTCATATTGACTTAAACTCCCTGCCTTTCAGCCTTCTCATCTATGCTTTAAAATAACCGTTGTCCGTTTTATCTTATGTAGATAAAAGATCTCAATACTCATGGGTGACAATCTTTACTTTTTCGGATAAACTTATGCTTAGTTTAAAGGTGACTTCAGCGGATAGTTTCAGTCTAAGGCTTGAAGAGTAACTTGGGGCAGTAGTCTCAGGAACTCCTCCAGCCTCAGTAGGTCCAGTTAGTCTGGATTCTTTAAGAAATTGAACATCTTTTCCACATTTTTCTCCCTTTTTATCCGGATCCATCTATTGTGCCCCTGGTCAGAATGCTTGGTAGTGGTAGCCAGACACCATCTAGTTCTTCTGGTCTCAAGGTAGAGGAAGCAGTGTGGTTCGTGGAGGGAGTGCTTTAGTTCAGTTCCTTCTCTGATTCTTGGGTTTCCTTCTTTCTCTTGTTCCAAGAAAATAGAGACCAATAGCTGTATCTTAGATTGCTGCTCATAAGTTTTTAAGACCCCAGACACTACTACTTACCATACCGAGAGTACTGGCTCCATTTTGAAAGCTTTCTCTCCCCATGCTGTTCTCACCTTTCACTGAATCCCTGTGAATTACCACAGACTATTTTGTACTATGAATTTTGTGTGTATCTTACCTACTCCAGGAGAGGGCCTTAAGGGTAGATCCCAGACTGATTTGTCTGTATTTTCACCCAAAGGTTAACCATTTGGAATAAAGAAATAAAAGCATGTTCCCCAAGTGGCTTTTGATAAATAGAGGTACACATGCATTTGTGGTACCTGGCTGGAAAACAAAAACACCTGTAAATTGTGCACATGGTTTGAAATCAGGAGACCAGAAGCTTTAGGATTATGGAGGCTTCCTTAAGTAGGGCCACAGTATGCCTCTCAAATGTATTACCAAGCTTCAGTTTCTGCTTCTGAAAAAAGCATTGGATTAGCTATCCTCAATATCCTACACGTTTTAAAGCGCAGGACTGACTGTTGGTCATACCGCAGTAGCTTTTGCAATATCCTGACTGGTAAGATGACACCACCAGAAACTTAAAGGACCCTCTCAGCCATTTTAAAAGCCATCACCTACATGGAGTCCTTTCCAGGTACTTCTTTTTGAGGGGCAAGGTGACCTGACTGTTAAGTGGTTAGATTTTTTTTTTTTTAATGTACTTGTTTCTGAATTACAGAAGCAGTACAGAAGTCTTGGTTTAAAGGTGACTTCAGGGGATAGTTTTGATTTAAGGTTTGAAGAATAACTCAGGGCAACAGTGTCAGGGCCTCCTCCAGGAGCAATAGGTCCAGTAGGTCTGGATTCTCTTAAGAATCTGAACATCTGTTCCACATTTAAGAATAGTTTAGAATTTAGATACTGTAGTTTTCTCTATCATCCTTCTGAATAATTTGGTGACTATACTTTCAAGCTTATACTTTTTTTTTTAATTAACTTTTATTAAGCTTCAAGTGAACTTTTTTATATTAAGTGTAATCACACGGTACCCATTCTTCTGAAACTTGCTTTTTTAAAAATTTGGCTACATATAATAGGTACCTTTCCATGTCAGTACTTACTTTTTTTTTTTTTTAATTGTGCTTTAGGTGAAAGTTTACAGAGCAAATTAGTTCCTTATTAAAATATTAATACACGTATTTTGTGACATTGGTTGCCAACCCTGCGACGTATCAACACTCTCCCCTTCTCTACCTCAGGTTTCCCATTTCCATTTGTCTAGCTTTCCCGTCCCCTCCTGCCTTCTAGTTCTTGCCCCTGGGCTGGTGCTCCCATTTAGCCTTGTATATGCCACGTGTGTTATTGTTTTACAGGCCTGTCTGATCTTTGGCTGAAGGGTGAACCTCAGGAGTTACTTCAGTACTGAGTTAAATGGGTGTCTGGGGGCCATACTCTCGGAATTTCTCCAGTCTCTGTCAGACCAGTCTAAGTCTGATCTTTTTTTGTGAGTTTGAATTTTGTTCTTCATTTTTCTCCTGCTCTGTCGGGGACTCAACACATACTGCTTTTAATGGCTGTGTAATACTGCATTTATATAGTTTAACTGTTCTCCAAATGACCATTTCAGTTATTTCCAACTTTTCTTTGTAGGAAAATTATTTAATGTTTATCTTTGTCTAGTTATCTGATCATTTCCTTAAGATGGTAGTTATGGGAGCCCTGGTCGCACAATGGTTAAGCACTCGGCTGCTAACTGAAAGGTTAGTGGTTCAAACCCACCCAGCGGTTCCGCGGGAAAAAGACCTGGTGATCTGTTCCCGAAAAGATTACAACCTAGAAAACCCTATGAAGTGGTTCTGCTCCGTCATGTGGGATCACTGTGAGTTGAAATTGACTTGACTGTACCTAAGAACATTATCATTATAGTGGTTATACATACGTGCTAGACTACCTCCAGGAAGGTTGTAGACTTGTATTTATAATTTGAGAATTCCATATATACAGTTGTCAATTGACAGTATTCTTAATGTTTGTCAGTTCAATTGACTAGTGGGAAAAATTTAAATGATACTTCATTGTTTAAAACTTGTATTTCTTCGATAGTTAAATTAAGCTTTGTTCCCCCCATATTTATTAGCCCGTTATATTTCTTTTCTGAATTGACTCTTGTTCTCTAAGGCCCAACTCAGTTTTGTTTTTCCCTTATTGATTTATAAACTTCTTATGTAGCAAGAATATTGACCTTTGTCAATACTGGAATATTGGAAATTGGAATATTGCTAATGTTCCTGTCTTGTTTCTCTTTGGTTTGGGTGATGGCGTGTTTTCGTAGTGTAGATACTTTTTTTTATAGTTATATCTGTCGATTTGCTTTGTACTTAGGCCTTTTTCATCCCCAGGACAATAAAAACAATGTCTTCTAGTACTTAGCACATTTGGAGTTTTTCTGTATGATGTGGTATCAGAGTTTTTTTCCAAATGAATAGCTGCCCAGGTGTTTTATTGAGTTGTCATCCTTTCCTCGCTGACTAGAAATTTTTTATTGCACACAAATTTCCCACCTACACGTGTCTTTTTAAAATCCTTTTGTTCTCTTCTTTGTCTGTGGGACAGTACCACTGATGTATTTGCTATCACTTCATGGTATATTTTAGTAAATTATTTTATCATCCATCATTCGTGGTACTCTGCTGCAGTTGGGCTCAAATACATGTTTACTTCTGATTAAATTGGTGCTGTTTCTATCCCTTGTGGTCCTTGTCCCTTAATAAGTTTGATTGGCAGATTAAGGGGCTCATTCATCAAGAAATTTAGAGGAAGCCTCGAGCACCTACCCTGTCCCAAGCTTCATGCAAGGCAGTAGCTGTAAAATGGTAGAAAACCTGGTTCCTGACCCCCAAGGAGTCTTTGGTTTGTTGGGAAATGGTCATCCTTGTTGGGTGCCACTGAGTTGATTTCAACTCATAGTGGCCCCGTGTGACAGAGTAGAACTGCAGCATAGGGTTTTCTATGCTGTAATCTTTAAGGGAGCAAGTCTCCAAGAGCACTTAACCATTGCACCACCCCGAGTCTCCTTGGGGCAGTGGTACATATCTTTTAACCATTATATCTATTGTGTTATGTAGTGGATTGAAGAAAGACTTTGGAAAGCAAGTATTAGGTTTAAGTTGTGCTCATGAAGCCTTAAGCATTTCGTGATTTCTTTGGTCTTTTCTTGCTGTATTTGAGCAAATACAAACACTACGTAATCTACAATCTAAGTGGATTTTTACTGTTAACTATTCTTGTCTAACTTCAACAAATTAGATTTTTTCACCCCTTGGCAGGGGGTTCTTAATAGCATATGGCATAGGAATGCCCAGGCTTTGTATACATTAATAATGTTTCTTTTATGCCTTTTTATTAATTAATTTTAACAGATAAAGAGGGGGTTTAGTTAATTTTCACAAATAGTGTTTTTGTGTGTATGTATGTTGTGTGGTTTTGAAGGAGTATTAGCATTCTGAATTGGGAAAAATTATCACCTTTTACACAGGAAAAAAAATACACTGGGTCAGCCAAATCTTTTTTTTCTTGCTTATTTTCTAAAGGTGTAGCTAATCATTTCTGTACACTGTTAATAAGAAATCCTGTGTACGTGCTGCTGTCCAGCTGCCCCTGCCAAATGGCTGTCTTTTGTGGCTTGTAGTTCTGAGAACCCATAAAGTCCTCTGCAGTTTTAGAGCACCCATGATCTAGGGAGGTTTGAGAGAGAGTTGTCTTTGAAGGCGGAACCTTATAGTCAGGCTTTTGTTAGCCAAGTGGAGAGATGAGGCACTTTCAGAATGATGCCCCTTGTGGCTGGAGAGGGGTCGTGTTGACCAGCCCCTGTGATGAGCAGCCCCCCTTGGACAGATGGTGTATATAGTTAATGAATAACTCTGTGGTTGCTGGGAGGCCAAAATCAAATAATGCATGGCAGAATCTGAGAAGTGAGTTGGGTTATCTGCTTCTGACTGTTGTGGTAGGGAACACCATGTTTCACTCATGGTCATACAGGGGAAGTGGAAGTGTGGTCAACATGCAGGCAACCAGAGCATGCATTGTGATAGTGGTGAGACAAGTGCCAAAGGAGTAAGACAGCTCTTGGCCTGGGGGATGTATCTACTTGACTGTGAGGAGCACCTATAAAAGGTGATATAGTGTGGAAAAAGTTAAGATTTGATAGTAGTCTTTAGGACAGGTTTTTTTTGTGTGTGTGTGTGTGAACAGGTAATGATATACTTGATCTATCCAGTTGCTCAAAAGGAAACCTTGGAAACAAGTCTTTATCTCACCTCCAAACCCTCCCTCCCTAGAGGCAACCACTATGCTCTTTTTTTTTTTTTCTTAGTTGAAGCCTATAAAATTGCTAATTTGGGGTTGTAAAAATGACAGTTTCGTAGCATTCAACCTAGTAACAGACACGGATGGGAATGTATCTTGTTCTGTACCCTACTTAAAAACAAAAAAATCCAACTACATTTTATAATGCTCACTAATGATACATGTAAGTCTGCCTTACCTAGAAAATGTATTTTGAATTGAAGTAAGGGCAGGTTTTTGTTTGTTTCCCTTTGCTTGGGATTTCTTGGCTAGGAGGGGTCCATCCAAGGTAGGAGAGGAGAAGTGAACCTTCCCAATATGTTAATGTGGCAGAACCTGAAAGTGGGCTGTCTAGGTAGGCAAACAGTCTTGGGCAGTGATTTGAGATGGTGGTAGGCCTTGAAATGAGAGGAAGAATTGGAACTTAATGCAGTAAGAAATGAGCATGGTATACCATACTATTCAAATGATTTTAGGTGTGTTTGGCTTTGCATTTTTCAGGTATGCTACTACTCAAGACCCCAGGTCGGAAGTACTGTGATAGTGGCTAAATACAAGCAGTTTTGTGGTACCCTTGCTTTAATATTAATTACGTTTTGTCATGATAATCTATCCATATTTAAATATTTAGAGTGGAATGACTAGAAAACAATATCTGAGGGAGATTGTTCTGGTAGAAAGGATTTACAACTAAAGTAGCACAAGTGTGAGGTGTGCAAACCTGGTCCAAGATGGTGGCTGTGACCGTAAAACTGAGGAAGCCTATTTGACAGGCTTTGCACAGATGTGGAGGTGGGCATGGGTAGACACAGCAGAGTCAGTGAGGGAGGAAGCAGGACTGACTGCTCCTGAGGAACGAGATTACCCATGGATGCCTGGGCAGAGCATGTAAGACCCAGAGGCCTGGTATGGTACCTGTTTCATATCCATTTCTGGTGATACAGAATAGAAGTTCCTCAAATTGTTGCTCACCTGTGATCACTTCATATTCATGGCCACTGACATGTAATTTGGCTGTTTGGAGGAAGAACTTGTTTGGCAGGAATTGCTGACTTACTGTTTGAACATTATTCCCAAGCATTGTTTTGGCAACTCCTGGTTTACCATACTGATAAAAATTAATTACCTCAAAAAAAAAAAAAAAAAAGGCATGTTTTAGGGAAAGAGGGCTAGAGAAGTTTTCTGGACTAAGAGCTTTGCATGGAGCATTCTTTATATCCTTTCTTACATGTGTTTCCAAAAAGGTGAAACACTAAGACGAAGAATCCTAAATATTTCAGCAAAATATTCAAGTTTCTAATGTGTGCTGGGCACAGAGTTAGAAGTACAAACTCCAACTGCAGCTTCAGAGCACTGGGCAGTTGTTTCCAGAAAAAAGACTCTTGAAATAAATTCTATGTCATGCAACTTATCAATCACCTTTTAGTACTGTATTTTACTTCTAGTACTGTAGTTTGAACAGTGTTTGAATCCTTGAGCCCCTGGTCTCATGTTTTTGAGCCTGTGCTTTTAGATTATCCTTGTTCTCTTCTGCCATGTATTGAATCCTTCCCTGTGGTAGTCTCTTTTGTCATGAGAGATTTAAGGAAGGAGTTACAAGGGTGACTCACCATGATCCTTTACCACAACTAGAAAATAGATCATACCTTTGTGTCCAGTAGAATACGTAACTACCTGGCATTCTCTGCTAAGAGAATTATTGTGATTCAGGGCTTAAATGAGTTTGGACAATGTATAAAAATCAGATTGGGCCACTGATTTTTAAATTAAAAGACTGCAGAACCAAATCTGAACCTCTCTAATAACACTGCATCAGATACTATGTCACATTGTGGTATTTTTTTCCCCTAAGCCCTGAGGAGTTAGTTTTGCCCTAGTTTTCTACCCCAGAGGTTTGTTACTTTTGTCCAGGTTGGTTGACATTTCCTCGGTAAGCTGTAAATAACTTGATGATTTGATATTTTTTGTTTTGCCCTGGGTTGCAGCCTACCCCATGATTGGTCTGTTTTATGCATCTCACAGAAATTGGTCGATACACTTATGCAAATGAAGTGACCATTACCTACTATGCAGATAAAGTGACAGTCAGTTCATAGCCCTGGTGGGAGGGCCATGCCTTGTAATTGACCAGGAGTTTGTTTATATATGCGGCCAACCCCACAAAGGTTGGCAGACAGAAAGAGAAGGAAGAAAGAAGCAGAAAGGAGAAAAGGCAAGAAGAGAGAAGCAGCAGAAAGAGAGGAGGTGAGGGACAAGAGTCAAGGGCTTTAATGCTGAAGACAGCAAGAGGTCTGCAAAGGACAGAGCCAGCCGCAACAGGCCTGGAAGGGGCCCTGTGGTGGAGTCAGTGGTGATGGCAGAAACCTGCTAGGAATGCATATAAGAGTTGAACAAAACCGCTACACTGGCTATGAGCTGGGTCAGTTAGCAATGGAAAGGCCAATAGCAGGGAGGCTGAAGGCAGAGGGGCCTCCCCTGAGGGTGCTGAGAGGAGTTTGTCCTAAGGGGGATGAGAGGGGGGTACACACAGAGAAAAGGGCCTGCTTGCGTATACTACCGAGAAGAGCTTGGGTGGAGCTTTCCAGATTTCGCCTGCATGCTTCCTGATCCCAAGTTGTACCCCCTTACTTCCTTAATAAACCACTTAACTGTACGTATGGTCTGGGAGTGCAACAGATTATCGAACCCAGAAGAGAAAGTGTTGTAGGAGGGACAGCTGGTGTCAGAATTGGTAAAAAGGTTGGAGAGTGGAGTTATGTCTGACCTCCACCTCATAGGAATCAGCCCTAGACTTATCTTGATTCTCATTATACACCTGAGTTTAGACAGGTTCTGACACTCCTACTACTAACGCAGTATACTTGGGATGGATAGATAGAATATGTATATCTGATGGTGAATTATGGTGTTGGTGATGAATATTGAATATACCATAGACTGCCAGAAGAATGAACAAATCTGTCTTGGAGGAAGTACAACCAGAATGCTTATTAGAAGCAAGGATGGTGAGACTTCATCTCACATACTTTGGACGTGTTATCAAGAGGGACCAGTCCCTGGAGAAGGACATCATGCTTGGTAAAGTAGAGGGTCAATGAAAAAGAAGACCCTTAATGAGATGGATTGACACAGTGGCTGCAACAATGGGCTCAAACATAGCAACCATTGTGAGGATGGCACAGGTGGGCAGTGTTTTGTTCTGTTGTACATAGGGTTGCTATGAGTTGGAACCAACCTTTTTTCTTTTTTATTGTGTTTTAAGTGGAAGTTTACAAATCAAGTCAGTCTCTCATACAAAGATTTGTATACACCTTGCTATGCACTCCTGCTTTCTCTCCCCCTAATGAGATAGCACACTCCTTCTCTCCACCCTGTATTCCCTGTGTGCATTCAGCCAGGTTCTGTCCCTGTCTGCCTTCTCATCTCCCCTCCAGACAGGAGCTGCCCACGTAGTCTCATGTGTTTACTTGAGCCAAGAAGCTCGCTCCTCACAAGTATCATTTTCTATCTTATAGTCCAGTCCAATCCCTGTCTGACAGGTTGGCTTTGGGAATGGTTCCAGTCTTGGGCTAACAGGTCTCTGGGGACCATGACCTCCGGGGTCCTTCTAGTCTCAACCATTAAGTCTGGTCTTTTTAGGAGAATTTGAAGTCTGCATTCCACTGCTCTCCTGCTCCAACAGGGATTCTCTGTTGTGAGTTGGAACCAACTTGACAGCACCTAACAACAGCAACAATCAGATGGTGAGAAGTGCTGTGGAGAGCAGTAAGACAGGGTAAGGTGAAGGGTGTATGGCAGTAGGCTACTTTACAAGGGATGATTGAGGAAGGTAGCACTTGAGCAGAGATTTAAGGAGAGGGAATAAGTTTGAGATCCTGAGGTGAAGCAGGGTTTGCCTAGCATGTCCAAAGAAAAGTGAGAAGTAGGTGAGGCCAGAGGCATGAAGTGATTTTTTTTTTTTTTTTTTAGTTCTATTTACTTGTAAATTGAAGTTTTTTGTCTTTTTTTCCTGGAATGTTTACTCTTGAGCAAGTACATTTCCCTCTCTGCAGCATGCGTTTACTTATTTATAAAAGGGCTTAGACTAGATCCAGTGACTTTCTGATTGCTCTGTAGAGTTTAGGATTCCCTGCAATTGATAAATTTGATGGGTAGGTGTTGGATCACTCTAGCCCAACCCAAGGAAAGCTCTGCTTTGTTTTTACTTTATAATTCCTTGTAAAAGTGCCTTTAAATGAGTTCTGTTGTTACAAAGAAACTAAAAACCACCCAGCGAGCAGCAGGGAGTGCGTGGTGGGGTGGGTATGGCTTTTTGTATGAGAGACTGACTTGATTTGTAAACTTTCACCTAAAGCACAAAAACAAAATGACAACAACAAAAAAAAACACCCAGCCAGAGCTTTAATTAAGGGACCTTTTGAATGTGTGCCTCAGGGCTTGGTTGAAGACTGGTTAAGTAGGAAACAAACTAGAATTTGTTTTCTACCTTGAAGTTCTGTAGGGGGAATCTTAGACCTGCAGCCCCTTTGTTTTACAAATGAGGACAATAAGATCAGTATCTTCCCTTCAGACAAATTCTTCCTCAAAAAATAAAAAAAAAAGCCAAACTATACAAGCTGACCAGTCTGTGGCCACGAAGTATGGTTTTATACTTCCATTGAGACTGGTGAGCAGCAACAGGGAACTGAGAGCTTCTATTCTAAAGCAACTGTGCTCCCTCGAGAGAAGTAAAAGTGGGTAAAGCATATACCATCTCCTCATGGTGCACTCAGTAACTCAGTGTGGTACCGAGGAACAGCACACGAGCCTAACGAGCCTAACCTAGTAGGTAAAGGAGGTTGGGCCCTTTTCCTTTTTAGCATGGTGAGCTACAAACTTGAGTCGATATTTAGCAGTGACATCCCCACATGCCCTCTGAGTTGAGCTGTGTATTGGTGATCTTATGAGATCCACGGATCTTATTTTGTCCAAGATCTTGCAGGCAGAGTTGGAGAATGGTTTTTAAGCTTGAGTCCCTTAAAACTTAACTGTGCATTCATGTAATTTTTTAAAAGAAAAGCAAAGTGGTGTGAAACTTTTGACATAATGTTCTTCAGCACTTCCTCCTTGGCATGTGCTTGGCCATTGCAGTGCCCCATGTTACCTGAACCTTACAAGGGTGAAATGCTGTAGGTTTTCATATCTACCCCAGCATTAGCAGAGGTACTCTTCCCCAGATGCAAGTTTGTCCTGGAGCTTCAGAGAGCCTGCAGCTTCTTTCCATACCTCTGCTTCACAAATACATCCTATAGTTCAGAGAACTAGTTTCTGGTTCAAAAAGACCTTTGATTGTTAAGCCAGGCTAGTGGGTGAAAGTTAAGGCAGTTCATTAAGCACCCATAACAGAAGCGAAATGTTGACATAAAAGGAGGATAAACTTTTAGCTAGCCAGACCTACAGAAAAACACTTAGTCTGTAAGTTAACTGGGTCTAGCGGCAACCTTGAAATCTTCCCTAGTGTAATCCTCTTTGTAGGGGAAACTGGACAAAATCATGTTATTTCCTGCTGCCATTACTACTTCAGGTATGGTGAGTACCTGTCTCCGGTGTTTACAAAGCTTCTGTACCTATTTGCCTGTGGAATCCTCTCTAAACCCTAAGCGAGCAAGAAGTCTCTCTTACAGATGAGGAAGGAAATTGATGCACAGATGTGAGAATTTGTTTACAAAGCTAATACGCACAGAATCTAGCACTCAGGTTTTTCCAGCCCCGAAATCTATTACACCAGGCTATAACAAGTAAATACTACTGTTCCTGAGATTCCTTATACTTTTGCCCCTTCCCCACTTTTAAATTCCAGACTTTGTTCCACTTCAGGATTTAATACAGATACCCTCTTTTTTGGGGACACTTTTCCTTAGCCCTTGCTCAAGGCTGGATTAGATTTGTGTCTTCCCTTAGCTCCTTATTTTGTGTTGAGAGTTTCTTTTGATTGCAAAAGTAATACATACTCTAGTTAAGGTAATTTCCTAGACATATACATTTATTTCACGGGACTGAGTAATTGGGTTTGAAGGCTTAGGACCATAGTCTTGGGGGACATCTACGTCAGTTGGCATAACATAGTTCATAAAGATGATATTCTACATCCTAGGTTTTTGTTCTAGGTTGGTGAGTAGTGCCGGGGGGCTTCAAAGCTTGCAGGGGACCATCTGAGATACAACTATGGGTCTCTTCCCATCAGGAGCAAATGAGAGTGAAGGAAACCAAAAATTCAAAGAAGAAATTAGTCCATAGGACTAATGGCCTGCGAGAACTGCAGCCTCTTCTAGCCTGAGATCAGAGGAACTAGATGATGCCCAGCTACCACTACCCAATAGAAGGTCTTGGTTAGAATGGGAGAAAAATGTAAACAAAACTCAAATTCCTAAAAGGCCAGACTTACTGGACTGATAGAGACTAGAGGAACCCATGGGACTGTTGCCCTAAGATACCCTTTGAACTTGTAACTGAAGCCACTCCTGGTGGTGACCTTTTATCAGGATAATAGATAGGCTTATAAAATAACAATGTCACCTGTGAATGCTCCTTTGTATTAATCAACCATATGAGACCAAATGGTCAACACTTAAACCCTAAAGCAAAAATGAGAAGCTAAGGAAGGGCAGGGAAGCTAGATTTACGGAAACAGAACAAACGGAATAGAAATAACAAGAACGTTGACACATGTGAAAAATATAACCAATGCCGTGGAACAAATTGTACAATGGTTGAATGGGAACCTAATTTTAAAAAGTAATACGTGCTCATTATTGGACAATTCAAAGTTGGCAAATACAAAGTCCTGTGTAGTCCCCACATCCCACTCTTAGAAAAAGTCTTGACATAGCACATACCTCACTGTATCACTGTTTACTTATCTAGTATCTCACTAAACAGAGCTCCTTGAAGCAGGGAGAATATCTTAGTCATCTTTATATCTCTAGCATTTGGCCCAGTGCAGATGCTGGAGAAATGAATCTGTTTTAAGGTCACCAGCTTCTGAATAGGCCTTATGTTCTAAGGCCTGTCTTTCTAAATTGGCATGATTTCTGAGCTAGCAGCCCTTTATTTAGATGTTCAAGATTTAGTTCTGTACAATAGATTCCTCTTCTGGAAAAATTACTCCAGAGTATTAGCCATCAGCCTATAATCCTGTTTTAAAAATAATTTGTGTTTTAGTTAAATTACAGGGGTAGGGCCTGATTATACAGAACTCAATTCATGTATTGAAATAGTGATCTGAATAAGACTGTGACTGTTTTAGGCACTACTGGAAAGCAGTCAGGCATTTAATATTTTCATTTATGTTAATGCATACCCATCTGTGGCGTTGTCCTCATCAACAGACATTTATTGTGCACTCACTACGTAGAAAGCATGGAGTCTTTGCTTTAGCATTTTTCTCCCTTCTGGACTTGGCACCATATGTAAATTTGATGTTTTGCCAGTTGCCTTAAAGTGGAACTTTAAATCTGTTGTTAAAAATAAACTTAACAGGTGATCAAATAATTGTAGTAAAGTAAGACTGCTTTCTGTAGGTTTAGGGTAGGGGAACGCTCCTGGCAATGTTGAGCTGAAAATGCAGAGTCATTTTGTTCTGGGCTACAGGTAGGCTTTGCTGTGTGAAGATTAGAGATGAAAAAGGCTGGGGAGTGGGGAGCAAGGGAAGTAAAACATGGAAACCCTAACGGTTTCTGCTAATTCTTCCCAAAGAATTAGAATGTTTACCAAATGTCCCATTCCCTTTCAAGTTTCCCTCCCCATATAGTCAGTCATCTTTGTAACCAACACAAAAAACTAAGCAAACCTTGTCATTTCTCTGTTACAAATCCCACACACACTTAACTTCCTGAAGTCTTACCACACCCCCCACCTCCCAAAAGAGAGGGGGATTATATAAAGACATGAAGGACAACTTAGATCTGAACCAGTAGTAAGTGATTTGTAGCAGGGGAAGATTCCTGATGAAACATACCTGAAGTTCTTAGGAAGGTTTAGTTTGAAGCATTTCTACCTGTTGAAGTTGCTTATTGACTGGCTGTATTGCTGGGTCAAACAGCCCAATATCTGGGGGTAGGTGGGCAGGTGTCAGGAGCTGTTCCCAAGATTCTAATCTGATCAGAGGTCCTGGCCGAACAAGATTGTATTTCTATTGCTCCAGGAAGCCACTCTTTTTCTAAAATGAAGTAACCATCTCTTTTTAAAGTGTTTTATTATGAAAAAGTTCTAAACATATAGAAAGTAAAGAGAATCACACACTACACACATACTCATATTATCTGTCTTCCTCTCCACTCTCCCCACCCAATTTCAGCAGTTAACGTTTTATTTATTTGCTTTATCTCGTCTTTCTTTTGGCTAAACTACATGTAAATTAGACATCATGACATTTCACACATTTTCATGCAACACTTCACGTATCTCCAAAAAGTTATCCTACATAACCACACCATTACCTCAATAAAACTAACAGTAATTTCCTAATACCATCTAAACCGTCCCACATTCAAATTGCCCTTGTTGTCCCAAAACGTCTTTTATAGCTTTAAAAAAGAAAGGAATCTAATCGAAGATCATGCATTGTAGTCGGGTTGTATCAAGTCTTTTAATCTTGACTGTACCTCCCCCCTTTATGTCATTACCTTTAACTTTGAGAAAATTAAGCTGCTTGCCTTAATGTCCCATATTCCAGGTTTAGCTGATTAACATCCTTTTTTTAATTGTGGAAAAAAATGTGTGTTAACAAAACCGGTTGCATCTTTTTGACGTTTAATGTATTCTTCTATCCCTGGTATTTTTTGTGAACTGGGAGTTCCCTCTAAAGCCTTGAATAAATTTAGATTACACGTTTTTGGCAAGAACATTTTAGTTACTTCATATTGCATCTCCTAGGAGGCATATGGAAACCCTAATGTCATAGTGCTTAAGAGCTACTGCTGCTAACCAAAAGGTCAGCAGTTGGAGTCCACCAGGTAGGTGCCCCTTGGAAACTCTATGCGGCAGTTCTACTTTGTCTGTAGGGTCACTATGAGTCGAAATCGACTTGACGGTATTGGGTTTGTTTTTGTTTAGGAGGCATATAATGTCTGACTGTCCCATATTAGTGATGCTAAGTTTAGGTGCTCACTGTATTAAGGTTGTCACAGCCATATCACTGCGTTGTGAAGATGCTCTTCCTCCTCCTCCTCCTCCTCACCTCTGTGAATAGGAAGTGATCTGGGGGTTGATGTTTTGATGCTACGTGATCCTAATTCCCCACCCACCTTTTACCTTTGATATTAGTATCGTTGATGATCTTTACCGGGATCTTTTGTTTTCATTAAGGGTTGCAAAATGATTTTTTTTTTCCTTTTTTAATCATTCCTACTTTATTCCTTCTACTGGCATTCGTTTTTTTTTTGTTGTTGTTGTTTCTTTCTTTTCCCTATTTTCAACAGGCACCCCCCCCAAAAAAAAAACCCCACTGCTGTCTATTCAATTCCAACTCATACCGACCCTATATAGGCACACTTCCTATTGAAAGAGCAACATGCATGAATTCTTTTTCTCTAAGTGCTTATTTTCAGTGTAAGGAGTTATTGTATAGAGTATAGACTATTCATCTGTAGTGAAACCATCTTGGCTTTTACGCTCTCGTAGTGTGAAGTCATTTCTGTCGTTCAGTAGCTGCTTGCTCCTCCTCTCAGAAAATCATGGTCAGCCCTTGACTTTTATTTTTAGACTTTCTTGGTAGCTGATTTGAAAATCATGAAACCAGGAAGGAATCATATGTTGCATTTAGTCTGATCGTATACCTGCTTCCTTGATGAAAGACCCATCTCTGCTTCATGTTTCAGTTCACTCAATACTTCTTAAGGTATTCTACTTTATTGTTGAGCAGCTATAAGTTTTTTTTGTTTGTTTTTAATTGTGCATTAAGTGAAAGTTTACAGAGCAAATTAGTTTCCCATTAGATGGTTTGTTCGTAAAGTGTTTCGTGACCTTGGTTTCATTTCCCACAACATGTCAATACTCTCCCCGTTTCCGCCCTGGGTCCCCTGTTGCCTTTTGTTGTGATTTTCTACCCCTTCCTTTCTTCTCATCTTTGCTTTTGGGCAGATACTACCCTTTTGATTGATTGTTCTGAAGAGTGCACTTCTGTCAAGTGTTATTGTTCATCTTACGGGCTTGTCTGTTGTTTGGCTGGGAGGTGGTCCCCAAGAATGGCTTCAATTCCAGGTCATAAGGGTGTCTTAGGGCAATAGTCTCAGGGATTTTTCCAGTCTCTATCAGACCAGCTAGTCTGGTCTTCTTTGTGAATTTGATGTTTTGTTCTACATTTTTCTCCTACTCTCTCCAGGACCCTCTGTTGTGATCCCAGTCAGAGCAGTTGGTCGTAGTAGGTGAACATCATCTAGTTCTTCTGGTCTCAGGGTCGTGTAGGCTGTGATTCATGTGGTACATTAGTCCTTTGAACTAATTGCTCCCTTGAGTCTTTAGTCTTCTTCACTCTCCTTTCCTCCAGATGGGAGGAGATCAACAGATATATCATAGATGGACGGCCGCTCGCAAGGTTTTAAGACCCCAGATGCTGTACCCAAAGTAGGATGCCAAACATTGTCTTTATGAACTGTGTTGTGCCAGTTGACATAGATGTTCCCCGAGTCTATGACCCTTTGTCTTCTAGCCTAGGAACTTCATCCCGCAAGGTATTTGGTTATGTCTAAGATGTTTCCCTGACTGCACCCCTTGTGTGCTTTATATGAGCAGCACTTACAGTCATGTATGTAGAAATACCCACAACCAAACCTGTATCTGCCAGTGGATGTATTCCTCTTATACCTTCCTTCCCACACCTCTTGGAGTATCCATCTACCTATTTATTCTTTCATAAATTATTGCTTACTAATACTATTGTTGCAGGATTGTCTAAGCTATAGTAGTTAACTGTTTTTGCCCTTTATTCTTGTTTTCCTCTCAGTGTCCTCTTTTACACTGGTCATGTTGTGCCGACTTCCTTCATATTATATGTTGCCTTTCCTTTAACCAGTATTAACACGTGTCTTATCTAATTGGTAATCCCCCCCCCCATCATCCCTGGTAACCATCAAAGACTGTTTTTCTTTTTCTTTTTTTCCTGTGTATAAACCTTTTGTTGTTCTTTATCATAGGGGTTTCATACAATATTTGTCTTTTTGTGATTGGTTTATTTCACTCAGGATAACACCCTCCAAATCCATGCATGTTGTAGATGTTTCATGGATTTGTTGTTCTCTATCATATAAGTTTTTGTGTGGACATACGTTTCGGTTCACTTCTCTTGGGTATATACTGGAAGTGAAATTGCTGGGTCATATGGTAACTCTATATTTAACTTTTTGGAGAACTTCCAGACTACCTTCCAAAGTGACCGCATCATTTTCCATTTCTAACAGCAATGTATAAGGGTCCCAATTTCTCCGTATTCTTGTCAACATTTGTTATTGTGTTCTTGTTTTATTATAGACATTCTAAACCTGTTGCTGTCGAGTCGATTCTGACTCATAGTGATCCTACAGAACAGAGTAGAACTGCTGCATAGTGTTTCCAAGGCTGCAGTCTTTATGGAAGTTCTCCATTGAGATCCCTCCTGGACCTTGCCCTATGTGTTTGTATCCTTTTTTCTGCAAGATTAAAGATAGCTCTTCCCTGGAGTTTGTGAGTCATTCCAGTGGATTATCAGACCTAAGAAACAGAGAAACGACTGGTACCCACTGACCTAGCTAACCCCAAGTGAATGGGAATAAGAGAAGTAAGAGGCTGGTGCCTGCTGTCCCATCCATAAGAGGGTGAGGATGAGAGAGACAGGGGCTGTGCTGGTAGCTGGGGTCTGAACTGACCAGGGAAGGGAAGCTGAGATTTCCACAGGACACGGTTGGCACGTGGAGTGAGATTTAGTCTCCATCACACATTTGGCCTCGGAGGTGGATCGTCTTAGCCTCCCTGTCCTGGTTGGTACAATTGGTGCAATGAGCAGGGTTAGAGAAACCTGGACCAGATGTGATGGTTCAGGAAAGGACCATAAATGGTTTCGAGTTTGGGAACAGGATTAGAATGTTCTGCTTGGGCAGGACAGATTTAGATGGTGGAAGGTTTCTGTATGTATTGTGGCTTTAGGTGTTAGCAGAACACTTGACAGAGAAGAAGAGCCTAAACTTTAAATCCAGATTGGAGTCCACTGAATGAAGTGAGAACTGAAGCAAAGCAAGCGCAGTGCTTCTTCCATGTCATTTCCTCATGTATCTGCAGACCCCTGGCCTCTCGTCTACCTTTTTTTTTTTTTTTTTTACAACCGTTTTACTGAAATGTAGTTGCCGTACAGTAAACTGTACATGTTTAGACTGTATATTTTGAGTTTTGACACGTATACAGCTGTGAAGCCATCACCACAATCAACATAATATCCGTTACCCCAAAGTTTCCTTTTGCCCCCTTGTAATCCCTCGTTTCTGCCCCACCCACCCCTCCCCAGGCAGCCACCGATACCTCTTTCTAGTTGGCAATTCCTAGCATTTCATATAAATGGAACCTTAGAGTGTATATTTTTTTGGCAGGTGGAGAGGTGGAGGTGTCTGGCTTCTTCCATTCAGCATCACTATGTTGAGATTCATCCGTGTTTGCATGTATCAGTAATTCATTCATTTTTATAGCTGAGTAGCATTCCATTGTCTAGATATACCACCATTTGTTTATTGTTCTATTGATGGACATTTGGGTTATTTCCAGTTTTT
This sequence comes from Loxodonta africana, assembly GCF_030014295.1. Taxonomy (NCBI): domain Eukaryota; kingdom Metazoa; phylum Chordata; class Mammalia; order Proboscidea; family Elephantidae; genus Loxodonta; species Loxodonta africana. The sequence continues at coordinate 35,488,332 of NC_087363.1, forward strand.
TTTATGTACGATGGATATACATGCTTTCATTTCTCTTGGGTAAATACTAAGAGGGTAAAGTTGACATATGGTACCTGTATGTTTAATTTTTTTTTAATTGAGATACAATTCACATACGATAAAACTCACCTTTTAAAATGTACAATATAGTGGCTTTTAGTATATTCACAAGGTTGCACAACCATCACCACTGTCTCATTCCAGAACATTTTTATCACTCAAATGTATGTTTAACTTTTTTAAATGGTTTTATCATTTTATGTTCCCACCAGCAGTGTATGAGAATTCCATATCTTTGCCAGTGCTTGGTATGGTCATTAAAAAAAAAAAAAAAAAATTAGCTACTCTAGTACCTAGTGTAGTGATATCATTGTGCTTTTAATTTGCATTTTCCCAATGAGTAATGTTGAACATCTTTTCACTTTACTTGCCATCTTTATATTCTTCTTTGGTGAAGTATCTGTTTAACCTTTTGCCCATTTATTTTATTGGGTTGTTTTCTTATTGAGTTTTTCCTTCCTTGGTGCAGTCCATTGTTCTTTTTTAAATAATATTGTGTTTTCGATAAAAGTTTACACAGCAAATTAGGTTCTCATTTAACAATTACTACACAAATTGTTCAGTGACATTGTTTATATTTTCCACACTGTGTCCACATTCTCATTAATTCCTTTCTGGATGTTCCATTTCCAGTAATATTGTTTCCCTGTACCCTTACCCTTTTTAGAGTAATTGTTGACCCTTTGTCTCACATAGATTATTTTTTAAAGGTGCTAAGTACTCATATACTCAGGGTCATATTTTGGCTCTCGTGGACATGCTCTTATTTTCTTAAGTTTCAGCTTGAACTTGCATATGAGCAGTTGATGGTCTGTTCCACAGTCAGCCCCTGGCCTTGTTCTGACTGATGGTATTGAGCTTTTCCATCGTCTCTTTCCACAGATGTAGTCGATTTGATTTCTGTGTGTTTCATCTGGAGAGGTCAATGTGTATAGTCGCCGTTTATGTTGGTGAAAGAAGGCATTTGCAATGAAGTCGTTCGTCTTCCAAAATTCTATCATTTGATCTCCAGCATTGTTTCTATCACCAAGGCCATATTTTCCAACCACTGATCCTTCTTTGTTTCCAACTTTCGCATTAAAATCACCAGTAATTATCAATGCATCTTGATTGCATGTTCGATCAATTTCAGATTGCAGTAGCTGATAAAAATCTTCTATTTCTTCATCCTTGGCCCTAGTGGTTGGTGCATATATCTGAATAATATTCATATTAACTGGTCTTCCTTGTAGGCGTATGGATATTATCCTATGACTGACAGCACTGTACTTGAGGATAGATGTTGAAATGTTCTTTTCGACGAAGAATGTGACACCGTTCCTCTTCAAGTTCTCATTCCCAGCATAGTAGACTATACGATTGTCTGATTCAGAATGGCCAATACCAGTCCATTTCAGTTCACTAATGCCTAGGATATTGATGTTTATGCGTTCCATTTCATTTTTGACGATTTCCAATTTTCCTAGATTCATGCTTTGTACGGTCCAGGTTCCAATTATTAATGGATGTTTGCAGCTGTTTCTTCTCATTGATCGAACACCGGATGAGTTGTGGAATGACATCAGGGACTTCATACATGAAGAAAGCACGAGGTCATTGAAGAGACAGGAAAAAAAGAAAAGACCAAGATGGATGTCGGAGGAGACTCTGAAACTTGCTCTCGAACATCAAACAGCTAAAGCAAAAGGAAGAATTGATGAAGTAAAAGAACTGAACAGAAGATTTCAAAGGGGGGCTCGAGAAGACAAAGTATTATAATGACATGTGCAAAGAGTTGGAAATGGAAAACCAAAAGGGAAGAATACGCTCAGTGTTTCTCAGACTGAAAGAACTGAAGAAAAAATTCAGGCCTTGAGTTGCAATAGTGAAGGATTCTATGGGGAAAATATTAAATGACACAGGATGCATCAAAAGAAGATAGAAGGGATACACAGAGTCATTATACCAAAAAGAATTAGTCGACGTTTAACCATTTCAAGAGGTGGCATGTGATAAGGAACCAATGGTACTGAAGGAAGAAGTCCAACCTGCTCTGAAGGCATTGGCGAAAAACAAGGCTCCAGGAATTGATGGAATATCAATTGAGATGTTTCAACAAACAGGTGCGGCCCTGAAGGTGCTCACTCATCTATGCCAAGAAATCTGAAAGACAGCTTCCTGGCCAACTGACTGGAAGAGATCCATATTTATGCCTATTCCCAAGAAAGGTGATGTAACCGAATATGGAAATTATAGAACAATATCATTAATATCAAACACAAGCAAAATTTTGCTGAGATCATTCAAAAACGGCGGCAGCAGTATATCGACAGGGAACTGCCAGAAATTCAGGCTGGTTTCAGAAGAGGACGTGGAACCAGGGATATCATTGCTGATGTCAGATGGATCCTGGCTGAAAACAGAGAATACCAGAAGGGTGGTTACCTGTGTTTTATTGACTATGCAAAGGCATTCGATTTTGTGGAGCATAACAAATTATGGATAACATTGGGAAGAATGGGAATTCCAGAACACTTAATTGTGCTCATGAGGAACCTTTACATAGATCAATAGGCAGTTGTTCGGACAGAACAAGGGGATACGGATTGATTTAAAGTCAGGAAAGGTGTGCGCCAGGGTTGTATTCTTTCACCATACTTATTCAATCTGTATGCTGAGCACATAATCCGAGAAGCTGGACTATATGAAGAAGAACGGGGCATCAGAATTGAAGGAAGACTCATTTAACAACCTGCGTTATGCAGATGACACAACCTTGCTTGCTGAAAGTGAAGAGGACTTGAAACACTTACTAATGAAGATCAAAGACCACAGCCTTCAGTATGGATTGCACCGCAACATAAAGAAACAAAAATCCTCACAACTGGACCAATGAGCAACATCATGATAAACGGAGAAAGGATTGAAGTTGTCAAGGATTTCATTTCACTTGAATCCACAATCAACAGCCATGGAAACAGCAGTCAAGAAATCGAAAGACGCATTGCATTGGGTAAATCTCTGCAAAGGACCTCTTTAAAGTGTTGAAGAGCAAAGATGTCACCTTGAAGACTAAGGTGTACCTGACCCAAGTCATGATATTTTCAATCACATCATATGCATGTGAAAGCTGAACAATGAATAAGGAAGACCGAAGAATTGATGCTTTGAATTGTGGTGTTCGTGAAGAATATTGAATATACCATGGACCGCCAGAAGAAATGAATAAATCTGTCTTTTGAGAAGTACAGCCAGAATGCTCCGTAGAAGCAAGGATGGTGAGACTGCGTCTTACGTACTTTGGACATGTTGTCAGGAGGGATCAATCTCTGGAGAAGGACATCATGCTTGGCAAAGTACAAGGTCGGCGGAAAAGAGGAAGACCCTCAACAAGGTGGATTGACACAGTGGCTGCAACAATGGGCTGAAGCATAACAACAATTCTAAGGATGGCCCAGGACCGGGCAGCGTTTCGTTCTGTTGTGCATGGGGTCGCTATGAGTCAGAACTGACGCGACGGCACCTAATAACAAGAAGTACTCACGGGTGATATTCCTTATTTTATAAGACAGCATGTTATTTAGCTAAAATGTGACCTTAAGTACTCGTGGGTGATATTCTTTATTTTATGAGACAGTATGTTATTTAGCTAAAAGGTGACCTCGGATAGTTTCAGTTCAAGGTTTAAAGAGTATCTTAGGGCGATATTTCGTACTGAGTTTCGAGCATTCTTTATATATTCTGGTTAGAAGTTCTTTATCAGATAAGTGATTTGCAAATTTTTCTACCAGTCTGCCTTTTCATTTTGTTAAGTGTCTCTTGAGGAGCCGAAGTTCTTAATTCTGATGTTCAGTTTATCAATTTTTTTCCCTGTGGATTGTGCTTTTGGTGTGATATCTAAGAAATCCATGTCTAAGAATGAAGAACTCCAAATACACAAGGAAAATATTAGCCCAAGAGACAAAAGGGGCACATAAACCAGAAACTCGAATCATCCTGAGACCAGAAGAACTAGATGGTGCCCAGCTACCACCAGTGACTGCCCTGACGGGGAACACAACAGAGAGTTCCTGACAGAGCAGGAGAAAATTGTGGTGCAGAACTCAAATTCATGTAACAAGACCAGACTTAATGATCTGACTGAGACTAGAGGAACCCCAGAAGACGTGGTCCTCGGACTCTTTGTTACCCCAGAAGTAAGACCATTCCCGAAGCTAACTCTTCAGACAAAGGTTAGACTGGACTATAAAACAAAAAAATGCTCATGAAAATTGTGCTTCTTAGTTCAAGTAGATTCAGTGAAGCTAAATGGGCAGCCCCTGTCTGGAGGTGGGATGAGGAAGCAGAAAGGAATAGGAGCTGGTTGACTGGACACGGGAAACCCAGGCTGGAAAGGGGGAGTGTGCTGTCACATTATAGGGATTGCAGCTAGGGTCACATAATATGTGTATAAATTTTTGTGTGAGAAATTAACTTGAGCTGTGAACTTTCACCTAAAACCAGTGCCATCGAGTCGATTCCCACTCATAGCGACCCTACAGGACAGAGTAGAACTGCCCCATAGAGTTTCCAAGGAGCACCTGGCAGATTTGAACTGCCAATCCTTTGGTTAGCAGCTGTAGCTCTTAACCACTACACCACCAGGGTTTCCAGCTAAGACACAATTAAAAAAAAAAAAAGAAATCTTTGTCTCACCCATGATTCTGACAACCTTTTGAAACAGGACCAGATTTTAAACCCTATTATGTTTCCAGTTAGGTACCCAAAGGGCATTTACATTTATGATCTGTCTCCCTCACTGAATACACTGGAGAGCCAGAAGTCTTGGGGGGAAATACAGAAGCTGGTTAGAAAAGTTTAGTCATATGTCAGTTAACGGGCAATACATACACCTCTACTACCAGCTGCCTAGCTTAGCCAGTTCTAAAGTGATATGGGGTCCCCCATTCCCTCTCTCTGTCTCCATGTTTTCTAGCCTAGTTCTTTCTGCTGTCAAGTGAATGTATAAGGAGAAAGAACCAATTTTAACCACTTAAGAAAAATATAATTAAGGCAAGACCTCCTCCTTTCTCTTGCTGAAAAAAAAAAAATCCAAGTAGAAATGATTTTATCTTTTTAAGTAAAGCAAACAATTATATTACTAAAATGACTCCTTTTCCATTATGTATTTGAGAGTTGACTGATTGCTATAGAAACCTAAGAGCAGTGCCTGGTGATACCCTTCCTGATCATGGATGGGCGTGGTCCATGGACTAAGGTAAATTTAGGAGCATAAGACTTCAGCTGAACAACGTTCTTTGTGATTTTAAAGAGTTTCTTGGGCTACTGATATTTTCGCCTTTGGGCCTGGACTCTAAGGGTCTTCTATCTGTGGGTGTGTGGCTGGGGTCCCTGTTTAAAAGGTGTAATGATAAAGGCCATAGGAACTTTGACAGTATGAGAATGCTCTCTTCAGGCTGCATGCCTTGCTTTGCTGGAAAAGGAATTCTGTTGTTGTTGGGATGAGAAACCATTTGATCAGTGGCATTACATACCACTTTTTTTAATGAGTCTCTCCTGTGTCCCTGCCACTGTCACCCAAATGTTCCCAGTCTTCAAGGCCTTCTCTGATTTTGGCCTCCTTCCTTCTCTTTCTAATTGATGTTTTGCGTCTTACTTCCTAAGTTCCTAGGGAGATGGTAAATCTTTGTCACATGGTTGAGCACTAAATGATACTTGATCATCAACCCTGTTAATATGTTTAAGTGCCTATATTTTAGAGCTGACTTTGGCACAGGTGTCTTGGCTCAGGCACATTGATACCCTTCAGGGTTGTGTATTGTAGATGCTCATTTTGTGATTGGACTTCTGCTGCTGTTTCCTCTATCCTTAAATATTTTTTAAGAAAGAATATGCCTTAATTTTAAGTTCTATATTTGGGAGAAATTTTCCTCAGTCCTGGGACTCAGCTTTAACGAGAAGAGTGAAGACTAAAATAGGTTCTTTAATTGCACTGGTTAAAGACATTGAATCCCACAGCACTTCGAGCTGGAGAATATTATACTGGATTAATAAAGGGCTCACTCCATTTCTCCAGCAACCAGTAAAGGCTCCAGGAATTCAGGAGGTAGAGAGATATTGAACTTTACTACTTAGTAAAAAGCTACCATTTATTAGCAATGTGCCAAACATTGGTCTCTGGCTCCTTTACATCTTCATTCTCATATCTTCCCAGGAGCACCAGAAGATAAAGGGCTTTTTACATATCCACTTTTTATGTGAAAGTTCTGTGTAAAAGCCCAGGGAAGCCAGGTTGCTTATCTCAACTTGCAAAGCTAATAAGTTTTAGAGCTCTGATTTGAACCAGATCCTCTCAGGGTCCCAAGCCCTTGGTTGGTCTGTTACACCAAAGTTCCCCTCACATCTGAATAAAGAACAGATCTGAGTGCCTTTGGGGGAAGAGTATTGAGATCATAAACCCCTGAGGCTACCACATTCTGACCAGCCTTTGTGTGACCAGCAGTAGACCATTAGGAATCTCAGTCGCTCTTCGAATTGTCTCCCAAAATTATGGCATTTTGCTTCTGAAGATGAATCAAACTCACTTAAAACCTTATGGGTGGGGGGAACCTTGTTGGAAATGTTGGGTGTTAAAACTAGTTGATGGGTATTGTTAAAAGATAACTTTCAAAGAAAGGTAAGGTCATGATTCATTTAAAGATAAAATGAAAATCTCCTAGATTTTTGTTTCATTCATTAACTAATGAGGGATTATTAATTCATGAGAGAATGGGAAAAAAAAGTTACAACCAGTTCAGAAAACAATATAAAGAATAAATAAATAAATAGAGATCAGTGATATTGAAATACCACCAAAAAATAACCCAGGCAGCTAGGCTATATGAAGAGGAATGCAACATCAAGATTGGAGGAAGACTCATTAACAACTGGCGATATGCCGATGAAACAGCCTTGCTTGCCAAAAGTGAAGACCCCGTTCTTAAACACCAGCAAGCAGTCATCTAAGATGCATCAACTGGTCTCAACCCACCTGGATCAAAGGAGAATGAAGAACACCAAGGACACAAGGTGATTACGAGCCCAAGAGACAGAAAGGGCCACATGAACCAGCGACTACATCACCCTGAGACCAGAAGAACTAGATGGTGCCTGGCTACAACCGATGACTGCCCTGACAGGGAACACAACAGAGAACCCCTGAGGGAGCAGGAGAGCAGTGGGATGCAGATCCCAAATTCTCATAAGACCAGACTTAATGGTCTGACTGAGACTGGAAGGACCCCGGTGATCATGGCCCCCAGACCTTCTGTTGCCCCGGGACAGGAACCATTCCCGAAGCCAACTCTTCAGACATGGATTAGGCTGGAAAATGGGTTGGAGAGGGATGCTGGTGAGGAGTGAGCTTCTTGGATTAGGTGGACACTTGAGACTATGTTGGCATCTCCTTCCTGGAGGGGAGATGAGAGGGTGGAGGGAGTTAGAAGCTGGCGAAAAGGACAGGAAAAGAGAGAGTGGAGGGAGAGAGCAGGCTGTCTCATAAGGGGAAGAGTAATTGGGAGTGTATAGCAAGGTGTATATGGGTTTTTGTGTGAGAGAGTGACTTGATTTGTAAACTTTCACTTAAAGCACAATAAAAATTATTAAAAAAAAAAGTGAAGACCCTTTGAAACACTTACTGATGAAGGTCAATGACTATAGCCTTCAGTATGGATTACACTTGAACATTAAAAAAAAAAAATGAGAATCCTTATAACGAGATCAGTAAACAACATCATGATAAATGGCAAAGAAATCAAAGTCGCCAAGGATTTCATTATACTTGGATCAGTTATCAGAGCCCTAGTGGGGGCAGTGGTTAAGTGCTTGGCTGCCAACCAAAACGTCAGCAGTTCAGATCCACCAGCCACTCCTCTGTCCTATAGGTTGCTAATAGTCGGAGTCGACTCGATGGCAGTGGGTTTGGCTTTTTTTTTTATAACTGTAACATAGGCAACCCTGAAACAATAGTATTAACAAACAGTCTGTAAATGGATACTTAAGTAGGTAAGTATGCTAAAGAGGTATGGGAGGGTGTAAGGGAGCACATCCACCTGCAGATACAGATTTGGTTATGGATATTTCTAGATACATAACTGTAGGTGCTGCATGTATAGTACGATAGACAGTAGAGCACACAAGGGGCACAGTCATGGAAACTTCTTAGATGTAACCAAACGCCTGTACAAAGGGTTCTGTGTAATTCTGTGCATTTAGAAACAGTGAGGACAACAAAAATAGGTATACATAACAGACTCCAGTGGTCATGGGAGGTGGAACGAGGGAGAATCACCCTCTAGATTTTTGGTGATGGGAAGGGTAATACCGAATGTAGGTGAAGTGGTAAAACTTGACCAAGGTAAATTATGTCACTAAGAAGTACATAATAAGGAACGTTTTGGTAAATGCTATAACATAAAATTTTGTAACAACCAAAAATATGTGTGTGGTTACATATGTAGGTATGCATGCATGTATGTGTATATGTAGGTACATGTGTGTATATACATGTGCATGTATAAGAGTATCTATAAAACCCAAAACCAAACCCGTTGCCATTGAGTCGATTCCTACTCATAGCAACCCTATAGTACCTATAGGCATATGTATAATACGTGTAGGTATGTGCTGCGTGGATATTCATATTTGTATATAGGATAATGCACATAAGGGGCACAGTTGTAGGTATTTCTTAGACATAACCAAATACCTCATGGGATTGGTTTACTGGGTTTGAAGGCTTAAGACCATAGTCTCTTGGGACAACTCCAGCAGTTGGCATAATACAGTTCATAAAGTTTATGTTCTACATTCTAGCTTGGTAAGTAATGTCTGGGATCTTAAAAACTTGTGAGCAGCCATCTGAGATGCACCAAATGGTCTCTATGTGTCTGGAGCAAAAGAGAAGACCAAATACTCAAAGATGAAGCTAGTGTGCAGGACTAAGCCTGCACAAACCCTAGTCTTCCCTGAGATCAGAAGAACTAGATGGTGCCTGGCTAGGACTACCAACCATTCTGATCTGGGGACACAATAGATGGACCCTTATAGAATGGGAGAAAAATACAGAATAACACCTATATTCTTAAAAAGACGAGTTATTGGACTGGTTGACACTAGAGGAACCCCCAAGACTGTAGCCCTGAGATACCCTTTAAACGTTGAACTGGAACAAATCCTGGAGGCCACATTTCAGCTAATTAACAGACTGGCTCATAAAATAAAGAATATCACTTGTGAGTGCTGTGCTTCTTTAAAAAATCATCTATTTCAGACCAAATGGTCAACATTTATGCTAAAGCAAATTGAGAAGGTAATGGGGTCAGGGAAAATAGATTAATGAAAATGGAACAACCAGAATGGAAATAATGAGGATGTTGACACATTGTGAAAAACGTAACCAATGTTACTAAGCAATTTGTATAGAAATTGTTCAGTGGGAACCTGATTTGCTGTATAAGCTTTCACTGAAAACACAATAAAATATTATGTGAAAAAAAGGAACAGTGAGGACTAGTTTCTAGCCAGTTGGAAAACAAAACCCAAAAGTTCCTTAAACTAACCATAATGGGTCCTTCGATGTCATTTTATCTCAGATCTTTACTAGGAGAAACACTCGTTCCACAACATTAACACGTCACTCAGTTTCTGCCTGAGCACGTCAGTGATGATTGAACTGCCTCCTGTTGCAGCGTGTTCCGTGTTCAGACAACTGTAACTGTAAAATGATTCAATGAACTGAAATCTGTCTGCGTGTAATTCTTGTCCCTACCTTGTCCAAACATCTCCCTACCAGACCAGACATCTTTGGTCACTCAACTCTTGTCCATGCAGCATGGCTTCTGGATCCCTTAACTTTCTGATTGCGTACCTCTGGGTGGATTAGATTCAGTATGCCTCTTAAAATGTATCTTTGTACGAATACCATAATCTTGATGCCGTAAGAATGTCACCTAAGGACGAACAAAGAATGGCTGATTGAGGATTTTACAAACCTCCACAAACTTACTTAGCTTTTAAGTTCTGAATTGCACTCATCATGGGTACTACCAGCCTTAGTAGTCATAATTGCCCAAGAAGTACACTGATGCTCAGTTAAGCTTCACTATAATGCCAGGGGCCAGTGGTGGTTCAGTGGTAAAATTCTCACCTTCCGTGTGGAAGATTCAGGTTCGATTACTGGCCAGTGCACCTCCTGCGCAGCCACTACTGTCTGTCAGTGCAGGCTTGTGTGTTGCTAGGATGCTGAACAGGTTTCAGCAGGGCTTCCAGACTCAGACAGGCTAGGAAGAAAGGCCTGGCTATCTACTTACGAAAATGAGCCAGTGAAAACCCTATGGATCACAGTGGCCTGATCCCCAACTGATCATGAGATGGCACAGGACCAGGCAGTGTTTTGTTCCATTGTGCATGGGATCTCCATGAGTTAGAGGCCAACTAGAATACAGCTAACAACAACATAAGGTGGATTCTCAATGAGTCTAGATCATGCATTCCCAGCAAGGGCAATAACAGTGGTTTATGGCTCTCCAGGAACCACAGTATATGAACAGATATTCAGTATATTTGTAATATTAAAATTTTATTGGGGCAAGGGACATAAGGAAAAAATTGTCTAAAAAGGGAAGGGGGCATTAATGCAAAAAAAAAAATTTTTTTTGTTTTTTTTTTTTTTTTGGTCTAGACCCAGACTGTCCAAATACAGTACGAGTTACTAGGCACAGGTGGCTATTTAACTTTAAATGAAATTAAAAGAAACCAAATACAGTTCCTTAGTCATACTCAGGCAAATACACAGGTAGTTATGATTGAATATGATAAAAGGGTGACCTCGGACCCAGATGCTTTGGGAATTGGGTGGCGGTGTCTAGCAAGACAGGTTGTTAAGACTACCTAGACGTTTTCTCCATTCCAGGTGAGGCCTTGTGGGAGTGGTAATCTTACCTGAGACAGGGTGTTCCAGTAGTGGGAGTGAGGCATATTTTGGAGAGTGGCTGCAAGGTTAGACTAGATATCTCCCTCACATGGTCACTGAGAGTGCCATGACAGCCTGGCCTTAGCTTCTGTGTGCTAGCTCAGGCCTGCAGCCTTGGTGCATTTGTTTCCTCAGACCTAATCCGGCATCCCCATCGGCTCTCTGGCCCAGCCCCAGACAACAACTTCTGGTCCTCCTGATGCCGAACTACTCTCCAGACCTGACCCTTCACAGTCCTTTAACATGTTCCACTGTGCTTCCTGGGAACTTCTCTGAAGCTTGTAAAGGAATGAAAAGAAGTCAAACATCCTGATCATTTAGCTTTGACACACTGAACACTCTTTAACCTTTAGTCTTGCTTTTGAAAACATTCAGTATTTCTGGCTGGTAGTGTTCTGTTCCTTCCTATATGTCTTAGTTATCTACTGCTGCTGTAACAGAAATACAAGTGGATGGCTTTAACAGAGAGAAATTTATTTCTTCACGGTAAGGTAGGCTAAAAGTCCAAATTCAGGGGTCGCCTCCAGGGGAAGGCTTTCTCTATGTCAGCTTTCTCATCAGTCTTCCCCCAGACTAGAAGTTTCTCCACGCAGGGACCCCGGGTCCAAAGGACACGCTCTGCTCCTGGCACTGCTTTCTTGGTGGTATGAAGTCCCTCTGTCTCTCTGCTCCCATCTCTCTCTTGTATCTCAAGAGATTACCTCAAGACACAATCCAGTCTTGTAGGTTGAGTCCTGCCTCATTAACACAACTGCCATAAACATCATAGAGGCAGGATTTACAACATATAGGAAAATCACAATTCCTGGGAATCATGGCCCAGCCCAATTGATATACACATTTTGGGGCGGGAGGGGACATAATTCAATCTATGACACTGTGCTCCTTGAAGTAGTGATTATTTATATCCTCTTCCCTGCCAGACAGCAAAGCTCTAGAAGGCAGAGCCATCCCTCTGTTGTCCTTTGTATTGCCCTCAGTGCCTCATGTGAATGCTGACATCCCATTTTAGCATAGGCATCTAGACTTAAGCCATAGAATACAAGCACAAACAAACATTCTCTCAGTTAACAGTGAAACTTAAGACAAAACTGAATACAGCAGTGTTTTAAAAATAGATTTGGTTGCTAGATTGCGTCAAGCCTTCTGATATTGGAGAAAGAGGAAGTGTAATGAAATGCAACTGAGTTGATATTTGTTTTAGTCTTGGAAATCCCTGTAAACTATAACATGAAAGTATTTGAACGTGAATTTCAAGTAACTCTTCCTTATCAGATTCTTGAGTCTGTTGAAGCAGTGGCTTTCAGACTTTAAGAGCACAGTGCCTTTTCAGCAAAGCAAGAAATTCCACAGATCCTGCTTACTGCCCCCATCCATATGGGTCCCCTGGGTGGGTTTCTTCTTTTGTCAGATTGCAGCTTAGGTTGTCAAAGCTTAGCCTCACCCACGGTATCTCTGCTTTTACTGGGCTTTTCCTGCAGTAAATGGTAACTGTTAATCATATCCTTTATCACAACTTTATTTTGGTGCACGTCTGTTCTCCCCTCAATTATGCATTAATTGCTTTGCCATTCAAAGACATCTTGGGTGTTTAACCAAATAAAACACATGCTTAATTGAGTAAAGACCATCTTTTCTATGTGTATCAGAGTTACCTCAAACTTAGCATGTCTAAAATCAAACACAATTCCCACACAAAAAACACCTGGCTCTTTTTAAGGGTTCCCTGACTTAAGAAATAGTTTTGGTTGCACAGGATATAAAGGTAGGTGACCTTGTTGATACTTTCCTCATTTCCTGTACCCTTCCCTATCCGTTCCATCACTAAATGCTGTCTATTTTTACTTAAAATCTTCTAAAATGCTTCCATGTTGTCTTATTTATCTAGTGCTGCTGTAAAAGAAATACCACAAGTGGACAGCTTTAACAAACAGAAGTTTATGCTCTCACAGTTTAGGAGGCTAGAAATCCAAATTCAGGGTGCCAGCACCACTCTCTGTCGGCTCTGGTGCCAGGTTCTTGTTGTCGGTCTTTCCCCGGTCTAGGAGCTTCTCAGCACAGGGACCCCTGGTCCAAAGGACACGTTCTCCTGGCTCTTCTTGCTTGGTGGTAATGAGGTCCCCTTGTCTCTCTGCTTGCTTTTCTCTTTTATATTTCAAAAGAGACTGACTCAAAATAAAACCTAATCTTGTAGATTGAGTCCTGCCTCATTAACCTAACTGCCTCTAATCCTGCCTTATTAACATCATTGAGGTAGGATTTACAACATACAGGAAAATCACATCAGGTGACAAAACGGTGGATGAGTCACCAATACTGGCAATCACGGCCTAGCCAAGTTGACACTCATTTTTGGGAGGTACAGTTCAATCCATAACACATGCCCTCCTGCTTTCACCACTACTTGAGTGTAGCTATCTCTTGCCTGAAGTTTATAGCAGCCTTTTTTCTGGTCCACCATAAGGTTTCCTTCCACCCCAGGCCCTCTTTCTCACATTGCAGGCAGGGTTTATTAATATACAGTCATGTGCCACATAACGTCAGCTCGGGCACATCCAACTGCGTATATATCTGTGGTCCCATAGGGTTATAATTGAGTTTAGAAATTAGAACGGGACACAGCGAATTTAGACATGTCACACTCAACAATCACTACAATCCTCAAAAACAAAAAATTCTCCAAGCTGTTAAAGGATCGGGCACCACTGAAAGCTGCAAGGCTAATGAAAATGCGAGAGGGACCTACATGAGATGTGGAGAAATTGCTAATGACATAGATTGAGAACCAAACACAAAAAAATCCCTGTCAGCATGTTGATGATCACTGCCAAGGCACAAAGCTTAAAGAAAAAGCAGGACTAGACTACCACATTGAGTTCAGTGCTAGCTCTGGGTAGTTAGTTAAGTACTTCAGATAACGTTTTTTGCTGCGTAACATGAAAATGAGTGGTGAGTCTGCGAGTGCTGATGCGAAGGCAGCAGCAGAATTTGTTGACGCCTTAGAGAAATGAATTGTAGAGGTAGGTTATTTGCCCAGCAGATTTTTAATATAGATGAAACCTTATTCTGGAAGCGAATGCTTGAAAGGATCTTCATCCATAATACGTTGTTTGCACAAAGCCCAGATCGCATAACATCCTGTTCACAGAACGTAGTGTGGACATTAAGTGATGCATGACTGTGCGTTTGCCATTTCAGCATTTTTACATGTACAGTTCAGTAACACTAAGTGCATTCATTATGTTGTGCGACCATTACCACTGTCTGTTTCCAAATTTTTCCATCACCCTTTACAAAAGTATGCCAGGAAAATTCGTTGCGTCCTTCTGTAACGCTGATTAGTAGTCCTGGGGCGTAAGAGTTCTATTCATGGCATGATCAGAAACCAAGTATTAAGCAGAACTTGGCTCTGTAAGATTTTTGGGCAACTCCCTAATGTATTGCTCTCACTAGATCTTTTCGTTGTAATGAAGGAGTATCTATTCCTGTCCCTGTGAACCCTTGAAGATGCTTTTAGAGGTGGTAGTTCTAAATGGAACAACAGATCAGCAGCCTATTTATTATTAATATTACACTGAGGGTCTAACTCAGAGCCTACAAGTTATGCATTATCAATGGACGTGTGTATTTTAAGCGTGTAAATTCCAGTATCTCAAAAACATGGAACAATCCGTGCATTAGTTTAGGTAGAAATGGAGCTCTGTTAAAGGATTATGATTCAAGAATGGAGTTCCTCATTTTGATCAAAGATTCTATGGAAGAATCCTGATCAAAAAAAGGGGAAAATTTCAAATTCTCATGGACTCCAGACTTTCTGAAGCCATGGAGGCTGGTTGAACCCCTAAAACTATTGCCCTGAGATTATCTTTAAACCTTAAACCAAAAATATTCCCTGAAGCCTTCTTAAAACCAAACAGTAGTTTAGCTTACCTAGTAAAGAATGTCTGCCTTGAGCATTACGCTCTTTCAAGATCTATCTATATGGGATCAGATTGACAACAGCACCTCAAAAGATTAAACAGGAAACTTAGGAGCCAGTGAGTTTGTTAATGGGAGAGAAACAGCTCAGAAAAGGAGGGTGAAGATAGTCGCACAGCTCAAAGAATGTAATCAGTGTCACTGAATTGTACATATAGAGACTGTTGAATTGGTGTATGTTTTGCTGTGTATATTCTCAACAGCTGCAACAAAAGAATGGGGTTCCTTACAGGAATGGCAACAGGAGTAGAGATGTCTTTCAGATAGACGGTGATCTTTCAGTTCTGTACTGCATACAGGCTTCTGTGTGGTCAAAAGGACAGCCCCTGAAGGGCTGTGACTCCTGTCCCAGCTCTTCAGCTGAGTTAATGGAATGAGACTGAGCATTTGTGAAACATGAATTGCACCAGGCAGTGTAGGCGAGTGTAATGGCAACTTGAGTAAGGAAGCTCTCTGGAGTCTGTGTTGGTCTGTAGGGAGGTCAGAGGAGGCTTTTCAGTGAAGGCAACACTTGACGTAAAAGGAAGAAAATAAACTAGCTGCAGAAAAACCTGGTGCCTAGGGAGTATAGAACCTCGATTTAGGATTTTAGGATTATTCTGAAACATAGCTGTATTGAGTGAAGAGAAGTTAGGGATTGGCCAAATGAAGGATAGGCAGGTGCTGTAGGCCAGGAGAGGGGATAATATGTGCAAAGGCACAGAGACCAGAAAGTCTGAGAATAGAATGGAGGAAAGAGAAACTAGAGGCTGTGAGACCAGTTGCACTTTAGAGAAACCCAGATGATGCCCAGAACCGAGGACGGGGCACTACTTGGGGGTGAGAGGGTGACTCAGCATCACTGAGGACCAGTTGAAAGTTGAGATTGATCAAAGAAGACTTGCATCTCTGGTGAGGACTATCGCCAAAGAATCCGCTCTTGAAACACTCTCAAGGGCCTAACAGCCTCCTTGTGAAAGATAAGGGCTAAATGATCCTACCTGCTGCTTAGCCTACAACCAAAAAGAATTTGACTTAAGGGAAAGCAGAGTAACAACAAACAAGGCAACAGTTAAAAGCACAGATGGGTTGATTGCCTAAGTGACTACTGTGCGTTCAGAGGTAGGTGTGATCATCCTGACCAATTGCTAAATTCTGCATTACTGTCTAATCTTGTCATCTCGATTTCTAGAGGACCAACACTATTCTGAGCTCCCAAAAGATGACTTCATTATTCCTCAGAAATGGCTCTTGTCATCAACTCATCCCCTTCTGTCTCATCACTAGCATGGTGGTCTTTCTGTTAAGAGATTGACTGCTAACCAGAAGGTCAGCAGTTTGAATCCATCAGCCGCCCCTTGGAAACCCTAGCGGGCAGTTCTGCTCCATCCTATAGTGTCACTATGGGTTGGAATCAACTTGAGGGCAGTGGGTTATGGATCCCAGGATAAGCCTCATGCCTCTCTTGGGGCTTTTGTCCCCTTTTCTGGGCACTCCTGGAAGTGTGTGGTTATAGTCTCTTATACGTTTCTCTCCCATTTTCTTGTACCTTTATTTGGTTCCAATACCATCTGATCATGAAGTTTCTCAAACAGCTCCAGTTTGTCTCTCCCATTTTCTTGTCGGTGGGATATTTTTTACTACTGCTTGAAACTGTAACTTCAGTTTAAATTGTATAGCTTTCTATTCCTCAATGATACTGCTTCTCTTGCCTCTCCCCTGGCTTTAGAACTTTGAAGACATTTTTGTCTTTTGTTTATGTCAGCCTGCCATGCCCTGCTCTTTTCCTTCATCCTTTCTTGTAGTACAATATTTCTTGGACTTGCTAACCCTTGGAAAGCAGTCTGTATGTAGTGCAGTGCCTGGCATATCAGATGTTCAGTAAGTGGCGGTTACCTCCTGCTGTTTTATGGGCTGTGTTCTTCCACCGTTTAGGCCCTAAACTGACCCCTCAATTTGGAAAGTTAAAAAAAAGAGTATGCCTGATATGATTTGTAAACGTTCACTTGAAGATCAATTAAAAAAAAAAAAAGAGTATGCCTGCCACAGACACTACTGTTTAGCTAGATGACCAACACAGTAGTAGTATATGATTTAATTGCCTTTCTGATCTCCCCTGTGGCTTCTCCGAAAGTTTATCAGCAAATGTTGCTTGCCTGTCTCACTCTGAGCCTTGAAATCCATCAGTTGGGAGGGCGGGATGACTGCTGGGTTTTCCTTCTCTCATGGTCAAGTCCAGAGCACGGAGTCTTGGAAGAAAATGGGATGGAGAAAGACATTTACCAGTGTGTCACATTGATTAAAGTTTAGACTGGTACTTTTGAATCTTTTCAGAAGTCTGCTCCTTCTGAAATCTGTGTCCCAGGATGCTCCCTTCACAACACTATGTTTAGACTGTGTCTGCAATAAATCCCAATCTAGTATAGGTAAAGTAGGCAGAGACCATGAGACAACTGAGACACATGGTTGAAATGTTTGAATCTACTAATCCAAGAAATGCAAATAGAATGGGTTTGACCCTCTTCCTAGCTGTCTGATTAGCAATGATTTGTGCTTATGATAGGTGGGGTGTGGTGAAATGGCAGTACTAGCTCGCTCTTGGTGAGGGTGGAAATAAATAAAGCTATTCTGGACAGTAATTTAGCAGTACATCTCAAAGAACTTTAAAATATTCATACTATTTAACTGAGTACACACATATTGGTGAGCGTGGTCAGATTATGCTGATAGATTATGTACACGGATTCATCCCAGCAGAATCGAAAACATGCCATGCTTAATAGCAAGGGAAAGGGTGAATATATCCATATGCGGAAGTGTCAGGCAATCTTAATGAAGGACTTTTAATTACATGAGAAGATATTTAATGTAGGAAAAATAGTGTGCAAAATTATAAATACCGTTAGAAGGAAAATTGGAGCACTTACACCCAGATGCTAGTAGCGATTGCTTCTAGGAGATGGAATTGTGGGTGGCGTTTTCCCCTTGCTTCATTCTTTTGTGCCATCCAGGATTTTCTACTGTACAGGCACTTTAATAAGGAAGGGGAGAGCAGAAAAACCAAATGTGTGGTTAGGGTCTGTTTGCTAAGAGAGGCAACTTAGAAATACCAAACCAGTAAAAATGAACTGTAGAAAATTAGTCTTACCTGTTGAAACCTTTTGAATCTTTAGCATTTGTTCATATATTTAGTACTATCATTACAATTTGTTTTGGGTATGATCTATAAATCACGACAGCTATTGTTCTGTGGTAAGTGTGCCTCAGTCCCCAGAGGGTGTTTTTTTAATGCCTAATCCAGAACCAGTCACCGGCGGTGAGAGCTGATACTGCAGAATGGCATGGCAGTTAAGTGTTTGGGTTGGCACACCTGATAATTTCAGCTCTGCCAGTTAATTGCTATGTGACGTTGGACACAGTAAACACCTGGTTCAGTTTCAGTCCCTCCATTCATTTTGCACTGTTGTCTTGATGGCTTTGCTTTCAATTCCTGATAACTTCAACACCCTTTAGCTTTCACCTCCACTTGAGCACAGTCACCATGACTGACCTCCAACTTCCTACCTTCCTCTGCTATTCTCATTTTCACCATACCACTCCTTTGTTCTCATTGCCCTTCCCTTACCTACTGCTTATGCATTCTCTCTCAGCCCCTTTCTGATGTTACTTGACCCTAGGTCAGTCATTTGAACAATATTTTGACTGACCTTTTTACCTGCTTGGTTTTTTCTAATTTTGCCTGCCCTGGTAGCCAGTTGTTTTTTTCTGCTTCAGAGATGAGGAAAGTGATAGATAACTCCAGGCTAATGGAGGAAAATTCTAGCTTTTGATTATGTTTGAAGGAAAGAATTGTTTCAGCATATGGAATACTGCTAATGTTTGGTCCAAAAATATTAATTCTTGCAAAAAAGGAACTCATTCCAGAATAGGCCACTGATAAGGTTTGGTTTGATAGCAGAAGGAAATAAGTTTGTTCTGAGTGTACTTTATTTTTATTCTTAGAAGATTTTAGAGGTTTAGAAGATACTCATATTTAACAGATTAATGGATGTTACTTAAAATGTTCAGTTCCAAGGAACAGGGTGTCACAGATGTTGTAAAACCGTTTCTTCCTTTCTGCCATGCCTGTTTCAGATTCTCCTGGGAAAAGAAGTGGTCTGTGCTTTAGAAAACATTTTTTCCAGTTAGAAATTTCAAATTTTATAGAACTAAAAAAAATAATTTTAGTCTTCAGAAATCCATGAAGGAAGTGATAGGAATGGATAACAAGTAGAAACTGCCAGTGGAGAGTATGAAGCCACCCGTGCTTGGGCAGCTTCTGGGGGCATAAGTTGTGTTCAAGTGTTTTGGCTTTTTTCTTAGCTCTTTTCTAGAAACAAGTGTCTTATATTTAATCCTGGAGAACGTTAAGTACAAAAACATAGCTCTTAGCTTTTGCCAGTTTAAAGCTTTCAGCGTCCTAGTGAGACCAAATGTGGCATGCCTCTGGATTCAGCTGTTAAGTATCTCTGTAAGAACCTCTGAGTGGTTGTTGTCGTTAGCTGCATCTGAGTCGGCCCCCAACTCGTGGCGATCCCATGCACGAAGGAGCAACCACCGCTCAGTCCTCTGCCATCCCCGTGATTGGTTGTGTATCAGACCGTCGTGATCCGTGGGGAAGTAGATCACCGGGCCTTTCTTCTTAGTCACGAGGCACCGTTGAAACCTGATCAGCATCATAGCAACATGCAGGCCTCTACTTACAGACCTGGGAATCGACCCTAGATCGCCTGCATGAAAGGCAGGAATTCTGCCATTGAACCAGCAAGCCCTAAATGCAGATGAAGATGGAACTCTACATTCAAGTGTACTTTGTCTTCCGTGAGGAACAGGAATATTTAGCGATCAGAAAAGTTATTTGAAAAATCAACAGATTAGCATTTTTCTGTAAAATGGAAATTGCTTTTTAATTGTGTATAAAGGGACATGCTTCCTTAAAGTCTCTCTAAAGTCTCAGAAAAACTTGGTAATATGTGTGTATATCCCTTTCAACTCCTACATGACCATTTTTACTCCATTGGGAATCTGTTCTGGAAGATGAGGTGTAGGGATCTAATCTAAATTCTCACTAAAATATTCCTGGCTCTCACCATTTAGTGAATTGTTCATCCTTTTGCCATTGAATTTTCTAATGCCAGCTTTGTCAAATGTGTTCATTTCTCGGGTTTCCTATGGATCTGGAAGAGCCCAGGTGATACAGTGGTTAAGTGTTCGCTGCTAAGCAAAAGGTCAGCAGTTCAAACCCACCAGCTGCTCTGCAGGAGAAAGATGGGGCAGTCTGCTTCCATAAAGATTACAGCTTTAGAAACCCTGTGGGAGCAGTTCTACTCTGTCCTATGGTGTCGCTGTAAGGTAGAATCAACTCGACAGTAATGGGTTTTATTGATCTGTTTAGTCTTATTCCAGCCTTGCACTATTACTGCTGTATTTTTATAGCACATTTTCTGAGACCCTTTGGTGCAAGGCACCCAACATTACTCTTTTTTGGGGTGGGGGGGCAGGTGAAGGAAGGTATTCTTGTTCATGTATTTAAAAAAATAATTTTGTTGCTGATATTGTTGTTGAGAAGATACACAGCAAGAACATAAACCAACTGAAGTTTCTACATGTACGTTTCAGTGACAGAAGTTACGTTCTTTAAGTTGTGCAACCATCTTTAAGTTGTGCAACCATTCTCACCCTCTTTTTTGAGTTGTGCCTCCTTCATTAACATAAACTCACTCCCCCATAAGTTTCTGTTGTCATTTTGATCCCATGTAGTTAGATTGTTCACGTATTTTTATGAAAAAAGTTAGAAATCATTTCATCAAATTGCGGAGAAGTTTTTCAACTGTTTAAATGAGGGAGAATTAGCATCTTTGCACTAAAGCTTCCTGCTTGGGAATGTCTCCCCATTTATTCAGTAAATTTTGTCTCAGTAAAATTTTCCTTGTTTAGGCCTCATGTCCCTCTCAATCCAGTGGTTGTAGTAGAAACTGGGAAAATCCTTCAGGAAAGTGAATTATCAAAAGCCGTCAAAATGTTTATACTTTTTAGATACAGTAGACTAAATGGGTAGCTCCTTTCTGGAGGTGAGATGAGAAGGCAGAGAAAGGGACAGGAGCTGGTTGAATGGACACGGGAAATCACATTTCAAAGGAGAACAACTAGAGTCACATAGCAATGTGTGTATAAATTTTTGTATAAGAAACTAATTTGAGCTGTAAACTTTCACTTAAAGCACAATTAAAAAAATTGTTTATACTTTTGACTCAGGAACCCCATTCCTAAACAGTATCTGTGGGTTAAGAGTAATACAACCCTTTACCTGTGTGAAAATTTGTCTCTCCCATAACTTTCTTGCTCTTGTATCCCTGGGAACCAGATAAAAGCAGAATGTCAACTCTGTTGCTGGGCAGCGTTGCCATGATGCTTATGTTAGAATGTCCCCTGTTGGTAAATTGCATCTGGATGAGGAGGGAGGGACTTTAAATACCCAGTGGGAATGCCTGGGCTTTGCTGAGTGCTGACATGTGTACTTGGATATACCCTGTGGGGAGCCTGGGTGCTTTGCCTACCCAAACAAAAGAAAAAAAAACAAAGGAGCTGTTAAAAGAGATAGTGGCTCCTCTCAGGAACAAGGATTCTAAGTCAGGGTGCCTCCCGCTTCCCCCAACCCTTGCATGTGAGTCCACACAGTCTCCTTGAACTTGAGCTGTACTGGTGTGTGGACTATTGCAAGAACTCCCACCGAAGATCACCTGTTGCTGCCCTGCCAGTAAGTGGAGTCCCAGCCTTCTCAGTAGACTGGTGCCAGGTGTGGCCTGTGATAGGCTTGTGAGTCTGAACGTTTATCACATCTAAACCACCACCCCACCCCACTCCCCAAGTGTTAATGTATCCCAAAGAAATGATCCTGCGGACAAACATATTCTTTGCACCATTGCTTGTTCCACATTTTTATATATTACATAAAGGGCAGAAATGGCTAATAAAATGCTTAATTTGCTCAAAGGAATATTAGCCAATAAATCTATAGTTTTGAAGAACTGAAAATGAGAATAAATTAATAATATGAGAGGAACAAAATACCAGATTGTATGCTGGGGATGTGCTCTTGATGTAGTGGGAATTTAGGTGATATCCATGTAGCATCCTCAGGTAGTTTCTTGGGGTTAATATGAGGAAAGTGGCTCAGGGGTGTGGCGCTCTGTTGCCCAAGAGGGTTGACCAAACAAGGGGGCCACACCAACTGCGTTGCCGGCCCGGCTGGGCTCTGGCTTGTGTGGGCAAAGTCACAAAGGGAAGGAACAGAAATAAGATTTGTAGCTCTTAAAGTGTATTTCTTACGTGTTTTCTTTTGAATATTATTAAAAAATGGAGCCCTGTCGGTGCAGTGATTGAAAGCTCCTTTGCAAACCAAGAGGTCAGCAGTTCGAATCCACCTGCCACTCCTTGGAAACCCTATGGGGCAGTTCTATTCTGTTCCTGTAGGGTTGCTGTGAGGCGGAATCAACTTGATGGTAACAGCTTTTTTGGTTGGTAAACCAACAAAACTTAACAAACCAAGCTATGCAAATCCCTTTTCTCAATCTAAAAATCAGTGACTTTCTTAAATATTCCTTAAGAATATCTTTACAGATTTCCATCTTCTCTTCATCCCTTTCTTTAATTTGCCCTTATGTAGATTTAAAACTTGCCCAGAGTGTCATACTCTGAACTCTAGTTCAGAGTGTGGTATCAGACTTTAGAGTGAGACTCGTTTGTTTTTTGGTTTTTGTTTTTCTTTGCTTCTTTCTTTCTGTTTCTCACTATTTCTTTTCCTTTTTATTGTGGTAAAATATAAATAACATAGTATTTACCATTTTAACCGTTTCAGTGGATAACACAGCGGCATTAAGAGGATTCACAGTGTTGTGTAATCATTACCCTGACTTCCATAGCTTTTTAATTATTCCAGACTGAAACTCTGTACCCATTAAACAATTATTCTCTATTCCCCCCTCCCCAGCCTCTGGTAAGCACTAATCTAACTTTTTGTCTCTTCATTTCCCATTCTAGATACTTCATATAAATGGAATCATAAATATTTGTTCATTTGTGTCTGGCTTATTTCACTTAGCACGTTTTCAGGGTTCATCCATGTTGTAGCATGTATTAGAACTAAATTCCTCTTTTTGGCTGAATAATATTCCATTGTATGTATATGAAGGAGCCCTGGTGGTATGGTGGTAAAGGTCTCTGTGCAACAGAAAGGTCAGTGGTTCCAATCCACCAGCCACTACCTGGGAGAAAGATGCGGCACTCTGCTTCCTTAAAGATTTATAGCCTTGGAAACCCTGGGGGCAGTTCTAGTCTGTCCTATAGGGTAGCTGTGAGTCGGAATCTACTCAGCAGCAGTGAGTTTGGCTTTGGGGTATGTAATAACCACAATTTTGTTTGTCCATTCATCTGTTGATGGGCACCTGGGTTGTTTCCACCTTTTGGTTGTTATGAATAACGTTGCTGTGAACATTGGCCTATGAGCACCTGAGTCCCTATTTTCCACTCTTTTTGGAATATACCTAGGAGTGTAATTGCTGGGTTGTAACTTCTATGTTTAACATTTTAAGGAACTCCCAAAGTGTTTTTCACAGTGGTTGCACCATTCTGCATTCCTACCAGCAGTGCACAAGGGTTCCAATTTCTACACATCCTTGTCTACACTTATTATTTTCTGTTTTTTCTGATAATAGCCATCCTAGTAAGTGTGATGTGATATCTCATTGTGGTTTTGATTTTCATTTTCCATGAGTTGGAATCGTCTTGATGACAGTGGGTTTCGTTTTTTGATTTTTTAATGACTAATTAGATAGAGCATCTTTTCATGTGCTTATTGGTCGTTTTTGGAGCTCTGGTGGCACAGTGGTTAAGAACTCGGCTGCTAACCGAAAGTTAGCAGTTTGAATCCATGAGCCACTCGTTGGAAACCCTGTGGGTCAGCTCTACTCCTGCAGGGTCACTATGAATCAGAATCAACTTGATAGCAATGGGTTTTATTGGTCATTTGTCTGTTTTCTTCAGAAATGTCTCTTCAAATCCTTTGCCCTTTTTAATAGGGTTATTTTGTTGTAGTTGAGTTGTAGGAGTTCTTTTTATATCCTGGGTACTAAATTCTTATCAGGTATATGATTTGCAGATATCATCTCCCAGTCTGTGGATTGTCTTTTCACTCTCTTGATAATGAAAGTAAAAGGAGGGAGGGACTATAGATACTCGTCACACAAAAGTATTAAATCCTGGATGAAGTCCAATTTATTTAATTTTATTTATTTTTTGGCCTGTCCTTTGGTGTCGTATTTAAGAAACCATTGCGAAATCAAGGTCATGAAATTTTACCTCTATATTTTCTTCTAAGGGTTTATAGGTCTTAAGTATAGGTCTCTGATCTGTTTTGAGTTAAATCTTTGGATATGGTTTAAGGTAAGGGTCCAACTTCATTCTTCTTCATGTAGTTTTCAAGATTGTTTTGGCTATTTGGGGTCCCTTGAAATTCCATAAGAATGTCTGCAAAAAACTACCACTGAGATTTTGATAGAGATTGCATTGAATCTATGTATCATTTTGGGTAGTATTGTTATTGTGACAATATTAAGTCTATCACTCCATGAACATGGAATGTCTTTTTATTTATTTAGGTCTTGTTTCATTTCTTTCAGCAGTGTTTTGTAGTTTTCAGTGTCCGTGTCTTGTGCCTCCTTGGTTAGAATTATTCATAAGAATTTTGTTGTTTTGATGCTATAAATGAAATTGTTTTCTCAGTTTCCTTTTTGGACCATTCATTGCTAGTGTATAAAAATACAACTGATTTTTGTGTATGTGTTGGTTCTGTATCCTGCAACTTTGCTAAATTCATTGTTTGGTTCCTTTTTGAATTTTCTACCTCTTTATTGATGTTCCCTATTCATATATTGTGTAAAAAATGGCATGGCAGAGGCATCTGACCTCCTCTAACTTCACAAGGGGGAAGAAGAATCATTATCAACATCAACAGCCCAAAGCTGATTCCTGTTAGACAGAGGTCAGAAATGCCTCCTCTCTCCACCCTTTTTACCAAATCTGATACTAGCCGTCTCTCCCACTGCTGGGTTTGATAATTCGTTGCAGTAGCTACACAGAACTCACAGACAATATTCACAATTATGGGGTTTATTAGGGAAGCAACAGGTTACAGTTTGGGATCAGAAATAGCTCACAATACAGTTCTTTGATCAGGACAGCTTCTCAGGCCTCTCTTGGCCCTTCAGCCAGTTCTCTGTTCTGCTCAAGAAAGTGTTTATCTCCACCAGTAAGTGCCCAGAGGTAGCCCACCCCACCAGTAAGCCTTGGCCCAAAGGCGCTCAGGCTTCTGGCTCCATGGGCCGGCAAGCCTAGCTCTGCCAAGTGCCTGGAGGCACCCCATTTCACTGGGAAGCCCACTGTGCCATCTCCGGGTGGTCTCCTGATTCTGCTGCCTCTGCTGTCACAGTTTGTCTGCCATAGCTTCTTGCTGTCGTGCACCATTTCCAGTATTACAGCTCTCTCTCTCTCTGTTTCCTGGATCTCAGTGGTTCTCAGCACAGGGACCCTGGGTACAAAGAACATGCACCGTTCCTGTCTCTTATTCTTGGTAGTGAAGCCCCCCACTGCTCTGGAATTGGCTGTCTTTTAAGCCTTGCAGGGTGGCAAAACTGACCAGTCTCCTCGTTAGGGTTCCATATACCTTAGTTGCATGATCCCACCCCCACAGGGGTGCCATGCACTTTATTTGCATTATTATCATGCTGTCAAACTCTCTTGATGGGCCACAAGCACCTCATTTGCATAATCCCACCCAGTCATTTGGTGAGAGTTGAAAGACCATGAAGAGAAGGCCATATAAAAACAATCCATGACTCCATGATTGTTTTGCTGGTTTCTTTTAGTCCTTTGTCCATGGTTTCCCTTAGCTCATTGAATATATTTAAGACAATTGATTTAACATCTTGTACTAGTAATTCCAGTGTTAATTCAAGCATAGTTTCTGTCAAATTTTGTCCGTGATCCACACTTTCCCATTTCTTTGTTTACACTGTGATTTTTTTGTCAAGAACTGGACATTCTGAGTGTTAAGTCGTTACTGTAGAAATCAGATTCTCCCACTCCTCAAAGATTGCTGATGTTTGCTTATTGAGGGCTGCAGCTGTCCATTTGTGATTTTTCCAGACTATTTTTGCAACGTATGTATTTCTTGTATGTGGTCACTGAAGTTTCTGTTCTGTTATCTCTGCCATCAGCCAGTGACTTGACAAAGATTTCTTTAAATGTCTGACTCCAAATAGGTGGGAAAAAGTAAGGTTCTGTTGCTTTAAGTCTTCTGGTAGATGCTGCTAGAGGAAGAGTTTGTGGCCCAGAAGGTCGATCCCTCAGGGAACAGCCAGACCAAACAAAATGTAGTACCCTAAATTTGAGGGGAGGGAACAAGGTGTCTTCTGCCCACCCTGACACCATCCAGCCACTTCAGGAATGCAGCTGCTATCCCCACAGCCTCAGCAGGGCTGAGGAAGGGGGTGGGTGGGGGGTGTGATCACTGATTTGCACACACTACCCTCTTACCAAAGACTAGCAGCCTCCTCTTATCAAGCAAACCCTGGTTATAAGCAGCCAGTCAGGTTCCAGAATTCCAAAATAGTTGATTTCATATCTGTCTTTCCAGGTCATTTGGTTGCTTAGGTGGAGCTTCCTACTCTACCATCTTCTGTGACCTCACAGTGAGACAGTCCCTGGGGAGGAAGGTGGGTACTCATGGGGATCCACTGATATGGATGGTTTAGGGTATGCCTCTCACCACTGATAGGAAGAATCCTAGATGAGATGGAAAACTGAAAGAAGCAGGCTTTGCAGAACTCCAGCTCATCTTATACTGCCCCTTTTGCCACCTAACTAGCACTAGTGGGAACTTTACAGATGCACACTGGTGGACAGAGATATGGTATGTTCAGAATCTAGCTATGGACACGAGGCTGAAGACTTGAGACAGCCGACCCTTGGGGTACGTCATGGGGCCTGGTGTAAGTGCCTAAGAAACAGTTCCTCCAGGCTGACTCCACTTCCCACACTTGTTACCACAGCCACAAGAAACAGACTCTCAGAAACCACATAAGACAAAAACTTTCAAGGGCATAGAGCTCACTATCCCTGATTTGTGGAACTGTAGTCAGTTCTGGTGTTTCCTTTCAGTTTGTAGTCTTAGTGCAATACCACCTTTGGAAAAACAGGTGAAGAGTTGACAACCAAGCATCTGGAAGAGGGAGAGATAGCTTAATTACCTTGCCTAGGCTCTGTGACTTACTGGTTCTCATTGCCTTATGGACTCTGTGTTTGGTTGTTTGTTCATCTCAGTATTTGGCACACATTAAGATGATAACAGCCAACATTTATTAAACACTTAGAGTATTCTAGTCAGGTCCCTGAGTGGTACAAACAGTTTGTGCTCAACTGCTAATCGAAAGGTTGGAGGTTGGAACCCAACGACAGTGCCATGGAAGAAGGGCCCAGATGAGAATCAACTCAATGTCAATGGCTTTGGTTTTTTTTTTTGGTTTGTATTCTAGTCATTCTGGGCATTTTACTCATTCAGTCCTCACAGCATCCTTGAACTGTTATTCTCTATCTCCCTACCTTAACAGAGAGGTTAAATGACTTGCCCAAGATCACACAGCTAATAAATGGCAAAGCCAGAATAAAAACCCAGGTGGTCTGGGTTCAGTATTGCATGCGTAAGTGCCCACCCATTGTAGGCAGTACTGTCAGCCTCACCCTTCAAGAAGCTAGGTGCCTAAAGATAAAACTAAAAAGTAGCTTTTCTGTGACCCTGTCTGCCTTCCTTGTTCCCCCAAACTACAGAAGAATAAAAGGCTTTAACCAACTTAATTTCCTACTTTGTTTACATATAAACATTTATTTCTCCACCCCCACTGAAGGCAGAAGTTGGATGTTGACCCCTGCCTTGTCATTCCTAGTATTCTGCCCTGGCTGTTTAATGTCTGCTGGTGATGAAGGGCCAAAGCTAGGGGTTCTCAGAAGGCATACGTGTCATTTTTTAGAGTGCTCACATTCAATCTCGAATTCCCAATTCTGTGAGAGATTACAAGCCTCCCATTGGGAATTTCAGCTGTCGGAAGAGGAGTGTTCCTCCAGCGGGTCTTAGATAGGTCAGTAACATTGGGGTCAAGAATTTAGGATTCCAACTTCTCTGAAAGCCACTGAGTTAGTCTCTGAAGACTCAGAGGTAAATAAGACAGGAACCCTTCTTAGTATATAAATAGTCCACAGTGTGGTGAGTGGAGCAAAAAGTAGGCATCTTATTGTCTGGTCAGGGTCAGCGAAGGCTGCCCAAAAGGTTTTCTGGAAAAGGTGGTCTGGAGCTGCCAAGTCAAATATCACTCATGTACTAAACCAATATTTAATAATAATTCTCCAGTAGGCACTGGAGACACAGTATAGTATAAAACTGTCTTCGTGGAGATTATTAGAATAGAGAAGACAAATAAAATACATGAAACATCAAATAGTGATAAGTGTTCTGAAGAAAAACAAAGCAGGGTAAAGGCATGGAGAGCAAATGGGGAGGGAAGGAGTGCCAGTTTAGATGAAATGGTCACCTTTCTGAGGAAGTGATGTTTGCGCAGAGACCTGAATGAAGAGAAGGACTGAGCTGCTGAGTAAATGGGAGCATAATCCAAATTGCTGTTAGCAACGGCCAACTTGGAGAATACATTCTTTTGGACTGCTCACAGGGACAGGATGCTATTTTGCCCTTTATGAAGGCCCCCTAGGGGGTAGGAAAATAGCCAGCGGGAAGGCTCAGAGCACAGTGATACTGGGGCTGTTTAGATGTTTGTGCCAAGGGAAGTATGGTTCACCTTGGTATTTCCATCACTCTCACAGTGCTTTCTCCTTTCCTCTTTCAGTTTGAAGGATGACCTCTAGAAAGAAAGTGTTGCTGAAAGTTATCATCCTGGGAGATTCTGGGTAAGTGTTCCATTGAATCAGAGATAACAGATTGGCTTGGGTTTAAGCTTGACAGCCTTGAAGCCTCTGCCTTCCACCCTGACATTTGCCACTTCCTTCTCTAATAATGGTGGTGTAGGGCCTTTGGTCTACCCGCCGGTTTGAAACACAGCAGAAATTTGCATGAGCCCTTGTTATGTTACCCTTCTTTCTCTGACTTTTAGCGTGATTTTGGGGAAGGGTGGCTATTTGAACTCATGTAAACCCTGGTGGCATAGTGGTTAAGTGCTCCGGCTGCTAACCAAAAGGTCGGTGGTTCAGATCCACCAGGCAGTCCTTGGAAACTCTATGGGGCAGTTCTGCTCTATTCCGTAGGGTCACCATGAGTCGGAATCAACTCAACGGCAAGGGTTTTGGAACTATTGCTTGGCATTTTCATGGAATCCTTTTCCTCTAAGCTGGCTAGACTAGGGAGTTCTGTTTATTTAGATGTGTTGCCAGTGGCCTCATACCTATCAGATATGGGTTTTGGCTACACTATGCAGTACTTCTACTGCTGTACCTGAATCAGACCTATATGCAGAAGAGCCTGGGACTGGGTTCCCATCCTAGCCGTGGCTCTAGCCAGGTGACTCTTTAGTAGTTCATAAGATTCTGTAGCAGTGCTTTTCAGACTTGGCATCTGAAGTGCTCATGAAAGCATTCAGATGGTGGGAGCCTATACAGTAATAATAATAAATGCAGGTATTCTCCTCATTACAAAGATCCTTGCTCTTCCTTTAAAGAGCCAGTGATTTTTTTGTCCTGGCTGGCTTAATTTGAATCACCTGAGGAGCCCTAAAAACACTGCTAGTATCCACTCAGCCCCTGATTAATGGAGTAGGGCCTAGTAAAAAAAAAAAAACTGCCATCAAGTCAATACGAACTCACAGCGACCCTATAGCACAGAGTAGAACTGCCCCATAGGGTTTCCAAGGCTGTAATCTTTACAGAAGCTGACTGCCACATCTTTCTCCCATGGAGCAGCTGGTGTGTTCAAACCGCTGACATTTTGGTTAGCAGCCAAGCTGGTAGGTAGTACTTAAACACACACACTCCAGGTGACTCTGATATGCTGCCAGGATTGAAACACACTGCTTTTAGGCCAGTGTTACCCAAGCCTCCTGAGAAAAATCACCAGAGCCTTAAGATTACAAATTTCCTGACTTCTCCCCTGGAAGTTCTGACTCAGGTGGCCTGAGTTGGAGAACACTCCCTTAGGCTATGTCTGTACTTTCAGATCCTTCAGACCTTCTGCTTATGAAAAAACTAACGTGTTCCTTTGGGGAAAGGAAGGTGACACTGTTGGCTATGAGGACGATTTCTGTGTTATCTTTAGGGGCTTTTACCTGCCCCAGCCTCATCACAAACTGTCACGCATTGTCTCTTGCTGAGTCTTCTTACTGAAAAACATCTGTGGAGGAGCATCCTTTGAGGTAGATTCTGGTTTGGTGGAATATTGGTGCTTTATGTGCTTTAGACCTTAAGCTTTGTAGAGCAGAAAAGTTGGCTGACTGACGTGTGTCTGCTTGAAGCCAGTGGCCTCCTGCTGTATTACTTCATCAGACTTTATAGTAACCACTAAATGAAGAAACATCCGAGACTGCAGTGAAATTTTTTGAATAGTGGAGCGAACTTACTGCTGTCACTTCTTTTAGAAGGAGAATATTTGCTGGCATCCTTCTCGAAGGGGGAAAAAATACTAGATTCTGCCATCCAAGTTGCCTGTACCAACATTTTGGAGCAGCTTTTCAACATCTGGTCCACATCTGTACCTTATATTTTTATCCCAAGAGAAAGTACAACCCTAAAATGAGTAATGTTGGGAGGTTTGCTGGCTTCGTCCTCTATTTTGAGGCCAATTCCATGTTGTCCTCAAAACAGGCAGGTTCCTTTTAAAGCTGCAAATATAAGAATTAGTTTTCAGTCCCTTCCTATTTGGCTTATACTTGTGGTTTTTCTCCAATTTCAGAGTCGGTAAGACATCGCTCATGAACCAGTATGTGAACAAGAAATTCAGCAATCAGTACAAAGCCACAATAGGAGCAGACTTTCTGACAAAGGAGGTGATGGTGGATGACAGACTAGTTACAATGCAGGTAAGTACTCATCTCAGCTTTGCTAACCAAGCCTGTTTGTTCGTTTAGTCTCAATCCTTTTTTTACTTCATGTGCAGGCATTTTTCTTCCTTCTTCTTCGAATCCCACTACTATATTCACAGTTAAATGGTTGTACGTAGGGGTATCAAATAAAATACAAGACACCCAGTTAAATTTGAATTTCAGATAAACAGTGAATAGTTTTCTAGTATAATCAGATGTTAAGTATTTAGTGCAAGTATGTCCCAAATATTGTCCGAGATACAGTAAAAAGACACTAAAAATTATTTGTTGCTTATCTGAAATTCTAATTTAACTGCAGTTTCTGTCTTCTGTTGTTGTTTTTTAGGTTTTCCCCCCCTTCTAAATTTGGCAGCCTACAGGTTTCTGTCTTGTGTCTCCAAAATGTCTATTTTATCCTTGCTTAGTGCTTTAGGTAAAAAATCTTTGTGTCTGTCCTAAGTTCTTACAGTGGCTGTTAAAAGTAGCTTCCCTAATTTTCTTTCCTATATTTTTCCTAATTTTATTCTGTGATTTATCCTATGTATATATAACCTCCAAAGTTTTTATTAAGCCAGTCTACTTTTTCATTTACCAGCTTAATCTTTCAAGGGCTTTCCTTTCAACAGCTAGGATAAGATAACAGATTCCTTAGCATAGCCTTTTGAATGCCTTCATATTCTGATTACAAATGTTTCCTCTCTTTTTTGTCTCTTGCCTTCCAGATCAGGTTCTGCTCTTATAAACCTGTCCTTGCACATGTCTCTGTTTGTCAGGAAAATTATAAAAACCAAATGCATTGACTTCGAGTCAATTCCGACTCACAGTAACCCTATAGGACAGAGTATAACTGCTCCATAGAGTTCCAAGGAGTGCCTCATGGATTCAAACTGCCAGCCTTTTGGTTAGCAGCCATAGCACTTAACCACTACACCATCACGGTTTCCCTGTTTGTCCAGGAAGTCCCATCTGTCACATCCATGCCCACCCTGAAGTCTCTAACTTTTAGCTCAAATGTCACCTTTTGACAACTACCTACATGGCAATTTTTCCTTCCTATATTATATAAATGCTTTCCCCAAGAGACTAAGCCTCTAGACGTCAAATACAAGATCTTATCCCATTGTAGTCCTGGCAGACACCTGGAAAATAGTAGGGGCGGAAATGTTTGGATGAAATATAGGTTAAAGGTAGAAAAGTTTTTGTATATGTTGATCTTAAGCTGACCTGCTCCCAGAGAATAAGGACTCGTGACACTATACTTGACAGTTGACTTGAATTTCTAGGACAGAGCTAACATGGATCTTCCCACTCCCTGCCTCAACCTCACATACACATCTCACTGCTATCAAGTTGATTCCAACTCATAGCAACCATAGAAAACAGAGTAGAACTGCCCATTGGGTTTCCAAGGCCATAAATCTTCACAGAAGCAGACTGCCACATCTTTCTCCCACTGAGTAGATGGTGGGTTCAAAGCACTGACCTTCTGGTTAACAGCTGAGCACTTTAACCACTGTGCCACCAGGGCTTCTCATATACACACAGACATGCTCAAAGTATAACTAGTATTACTAAATAAGCCAAGCAGCTGCCTTTGAGTCAGTTCCAACTCATGGCAGTCCCATGTGTGTTAGAGTAGAACTTTGCTCCACAGGGTTTTCAGTGTCTGATGTTTTGGAAGTAGATCACCAGGCTTTCTTTCAAGGCCCTTGGTGGACTCAAACCTCTAGTCTTTTGGTTAGCAGCCAGGTGCATTAACGGTTTCCACTACCCAGAGACTCCTGATTAAACCAAGCTTGAAAGAAAAGGAAATTTCAAGATTTGGCAGGAATGAAGAGGGAACTGAAAGCTAGTGATAATTCCAGGCCCTGCCATGGTGATCTGAGAGTTTATAACTAGACTAGAGTTTTATCAGTTATGCAGGAGCAAAAGATGTGAGTGCACAAGGTTGTGGAGCTAGAACTGAGAATCTCTGTATACAAACACACACAGCTATCTAGGGCTTTGGAAGAATGTTCCCTCAGTGAAAGTAGGACTGGAAGACCTTGGCTGAAATAAGTTGCAGAGCTTATGTTGAAAGTATAGGCTTGGGGCTTTGCTTTATTGTCTCCTTATTGGAAAATCCCAGACCCCATATCCACGTGTGTAGATTCTAAATTTACACTCTGCATGATGTAGAAATCTGTGTCATGAAGAATTTAACATAAACCTCTGTCACTCCTGGCAAAAATAACAATAAAACCCCTCTATAGGAACGCTTACAGTCTCAGGACAGAACAACTAATCTATGAAGATGAGCTCATAGCCACATGAGGAAATAACATACCACAAGAAATGTTCACAATGACTAGAGATTTTTTTTTAAAAAAAGGAATAGAAACCATTATGGAAAGGAATACTATAAAACATGAGGATATGGAAAACTTAGAACTTCAAGAACTGAAAAAAGTTATTAAAGTAAATGAGCAGTTAAATATTAAACACAGCTGAAGAAAATGGTAAACTATAAGAGCTGAGCAAATTATCTAGAAGAAAATCCAGAACAGCAGAATACAGAACAACCAGAGAGAAAAGACAGATTACTTTTACAGGAGCAGCAGTTAGACTGACGAATTCTTAACAGCAACAGAGGCCAAAAGGTAATGGAATAACTTCAGGGTGCTAGGGCAAAATACCACCTCAAGATTCTACATGTGTACCAGCCAAACTAAAAGCTACTTCTGGTGCCAGGAGAACTAGACCTGTAGAACCAAGCTGTGGTTTTAATAGCCACATGGGCCAAGGGATTCAGAAGTCTGAGCCCAGTCCCTGCTGGGTTGGGGCCATTATAATAGAGCCATACACGCACTTCCAGCTGAAACCCTAGAGTGCTGCACTCATGAAGTAAGCCACATCTGGAGAACCACGGTGCACTGAGCAGAGTCTGGAAACAACCTCTCGTGTTCCTGGGAGGTTGAAACTAAAGACTAGCCCTTGTGCTTTGGCAGCCAAACTTGTGTTGCTGGGTTAGTGTTCTTAGACTTCAGTGTCCTATGAATCACTGGAATCTTGTTGATAAGCAGATTTTGACTCAGTAAGATTGAGTTGGAGGCCTGAGCTTCTGTACAGGCTCCTGGGTGATGCCGATGCCTTTGGTGAGAGAGCCACGCTGAGCAATAAGGGTCTAAGGAATTGCATGTGAAATTATTTTAGAATGGTTCTGCACTGTTAGTGCCATTAGAAGACTAAAATTTAATGAAAATTATCTCTGGAAGAAATCTTCATCCTAAATTTTGAAGAATCTCATATATTTTTCAAGAGCTTTTAGCAGCTCACAATAAAAGATAATCAAAATAAGAAAACAAGAGCTCATGAGAAAGAACCAGTAGAAATCTAGCTGTTAAGTCCAGTGTGCTTGCTATAGTTAAAGAAATAAGGCAGTCTGGGTGGCATAAATGGTTTGCAGTTGACTACTACCCTAAAAGTTGGTACTTCATACCCACTCAGCAGTGCCACGGAAGAAAGGCCTGGCAGTCTGCATCCATAAAGATTAAAACCTCTTCCTGCTGAGTCGATTCTGACTCATAGCAACCCTGTAGGACAGAGTAGCACTACCCCATATGGTTTCCAAGGCTGTATACGAAAGCAGATTGCCGCATCTTTCTCCCACAGAGCCGCTGGTATATTCAAACTGCCTACCTTTCATTTAGCAGCTGAGTGCTTAGCCACTATGCCACTGGGGCTCCTTTTCCATAAAAATTATAGACAAGAAAAGCCTGTGGAGTTCAGTCCTACTGTGTAACACATGGGGTCACCATGAGTTGGCATTGACTCAACAGCAGTGGGGTTTTTTGTTTTGTTTTGTTTTGTTTTACATATCTGCAGAGAGGAAATTAGGCAACATAGATTTTGGGGGAAAAAAACAAATTCTAAAAATGAAATACAGTAAACAAAATTGAAAATCCAGAGAATGGTTTTGGCAGAAGATAAGCCCCACCAGAAGAGGGTTGGTAGGAAGAAATGGCATGGGAGATATAAAAGAAAAGTAAAGACAGGATTCAGTGAGAATTTCTGACACGCCTTTAATGAGAGTCTCAGAAGAAGAGAAGAAAGACTAGATCAAAGGTAATATTTGCTAAGAATTTTCCAGAATCCCCATGGCACCTGTCCACAGATTCAGGAAGCCCAGATTCCAAGAAGGTTAGATGAAAAGAAATCTACATAAATCATAATGAAATTGCAAAAAACAAACAAACTTACAAGCAACTGGAGGAAATACGATGACCTTTAAAGGGCAACCCACCACCCATCTGTTAGTTTCTCCTGCTGTGTTGGCTTGCATGCTGCTATGATGCTGGGAGGTAATACCAGCAGGGTCACCTTTGGTAGACAGGTGTCATTGGAGCTTCCAGACTATAAAATAGACTAGGAAGAAATGCCTGGGAATGCCCCCCACATGTCTGTCAGTTTGTCATATTGTGGGGGTTGCATGTTGCTGTGATGCTGGAAGCTTTGCCACCGGTATTCGGATACCAGCAGGGTCACCTATAGAGGACAGGTTTCAGTTGAGCTTCCAGACTAAGACAGACTAGGAAGAAGGACCCGGCAGTCTATTTCTGAAAGGCATTAGCCAGTGAAAACCTTATGAATAGCAGAGGAACATTGTCTGATACAGTGCTGGAAGATGAGCCCCCCAGGTTGGAAGGCACTCAAAAGATGACTGGGGAAGAGCTGCCTCCTCAAAGGAGACTCAACCTTAATGACGTGGATGGAGTAAAGCTTTCAGGACCTTCATTTGCTGATGTGGCGTGACTCAAAATGAGAAGAAACAGCTGCAAACATCCATTAATAATTGGAACCTGGAATGTACAAAGTATGAATCTAGGAAAATTGGAAATCATCAAAAATGAAATGGAACGCATAAACATCAATATCCTAGCCATTAGTGAACTGAAATGGACTGGTATTGGCCATTTTGAATCGGACAATCATGTAGTCTACTGTGCTGGGAATGACAACTTGAGGAATGGTGTTGCATTCATTGCCAAAAAGAGCATTTCAAGATATATCCTGAAGCACAACACTGTCAGTGGTAGGATAATATTCACATACATACAAGGAAGACCAGTTAATAAGACTGTTTTTCAAACTTACGCACCAACCACTAGGGCCAAAGATGAAGAAATAGAAGATTTTTATCAGCTGCTGCAGTCTGAAATTGATCGAACATGCAATCAAGATGCGTTGATAATTACTGGTGATTAGAATGTGAAAGTTGGAAACAAAGAAGAAGGATCAGTAGTTGGAAAATATGGCCTTGGTGATAGAAACAATGCCGGAGATCGAATGATAGAATTTTGCAAGACCAACGCCTAAATCTTC
This sequence comes from Loxodonta africana, assembly GCF_030014295.1. Taxonomy (NCBI): domain Eukaryota; kingdom Metazoa; phylum Chordata; class Mammalia; order Proboscidea; family Elephantidae; genus Loxodonta; species Loxodonta africana. Next base: position 35,524,869 of record NC_087363.1, read on the forward strand.
ACTGCAGATACCTTCTTTCACCAACATAAACGGCAACTGTACACATGGACCTCGCCAGATGGAACACACAGAAATCAAACTGACTACATCTGTGGAAAGAGACGATGGTAAAGCTCAATATGATCAGTCAGAATAAGGCCAGGGGCCGACTGTGGAACAGACCACCGATTGCTCATATGCAAGTTCAAGTGGAAACTGAAGAAAATCAGAGCAAGTCCACGAGAGTCAAAATATGACCTTGAGTATATCCCATCTGAATTTAGAGACCATCTGAAGAATAGATTTGAAGCATTGAACACTAGTGACCGAAGACCAGACGAGTTGTGGAATGACATCAAGGACATCATCCATGAAGAAAGCAAGAGGTCACTGTGAAAAGACAGGAAAGAAAGAAAGACCACGATGGATGTCAGAGGAGACTCTGAAACTTACTCTCAAATGTCGAGCAGCTAAAGCAAAAGGAAGAATTGATGAAGTAAAAGAACTGAACAGAAGATTTCAAAGGGCGGCTCGAGAAGACAAAGTAGAGTATTATAATGACATGAGCAAACAGCTGGAGATAGAAACCCAAAAGGGAAGAACACACTCGGTGTTTTTCAAGCTGAAAGAACTGAAGAAAAAATTCAAGCCTCGAGTTGCAATAGTGAAGGATTCCATGGGGAAAATATTAAACAACGCAGGAAGCATCAAAAGAAGATGGAAGGAATACACAGAGTCATTAAACCAAAAAGAATTAGTCGATGTTCAACCATTTCAAGATGTGGCATATGATCAGGAACCAACGGTACTGAAGAAAGAAGTCCAAGCTGCTCTGAAGGCATTGGCGAAAAACAAGGCTCCAGGAATTGATGGAATATCAATTGAGATGTTTCAACAAACAGATGCAGCGCTGGAGGTGCTCACTCATCTGTGCCAAGAAATCTGGAAGACAGCTTCCTGGCCAACTGACTGGAAGAGATCCATATTTATGCCTATTCCCAAGAAAGGTGATGTAACCGAATGTGGAAATTATAGAACAATATCAATATCACACGCAAGTAAAATTTTGCTGAAGATCATTCAAAAACGACTGCAGCAGCATATCGACAGGGAACTGCCAGAAATTCAGGCCAGTTTCAGAAGAGGACGTGGAACCAGGGATATCATTGCTGATGTCAGATGGCTCCTGGCTGAAAGCAGAGAGTACCAGAAGGATGTTTACCTGTGTTTTATTGACTATGCAAAGGCATTCTACTCTGTGGATCATAACAAACTATGGATAACATTGGGAAGAATGGGAATTCCAGGACACTTAATTGTGCTCATGAGGAAACTTTACATAGATCAAGAGGCAGTTGTTTGGACAGAACAAGGGGTTACTGATTGGTTTAAAGTCAGAAAAGGTGTGCTCCAGGGTTGTATTCTTTCACCATACCTATTTAATTGGTATGCTGAGCAAATAATACAGGAAGCTGGACTACATGAAGAAGAACGGGGCATCAGGATTAAAGGAAGACTGATTTAACAACCTGCGTTATGAAGATGACACAACCTTCCTTGCTGAAAGTGAAGAGGACTTGAAACACTTACTAATGAAGATCAAAGACCACAGCCTTCAACATGAACATGAACTAACCTCAACATGAAGAAAACGAAAACCCTCACAACTGGAGCAATGAGCAACATCATGATAAACAGAGAAAAGATCGAAGTTGTCAAGGATTTCATTTTACTTGGATCCACAGTCAACAGCCATGGAAACAGCAGTCAAGAAATCAAAAGACGCATTGCATTGTGTAAATCTGCTGCAAAGGACCTCCTTAAAGTGTTGAAGAGCAAAGATGTCACCTTGAAGACTAAGGTACACCTGACCCAAGCCATGGTATTTTCAATCACATCATATGCATGTGAAAGCTGGACAGTGAATAAAGAAGACTGAAGAAGAGTTGACGCCTTTGAATCGTGGTGTTGGCGAGGAATATTGAATATACCACGGACTGCCAAAAGAACGAACAAATCTGTCTTGGAAGAAGTGCAGCCAGAATGCTCCTTAGAGGCAAGGATGGCGAGACTGTGTCCTACATGCTTTGGACATGTTGTCAGGAGGGATCAGTCCCCGGAGAGGGACATCATGCTTGGCAGAGTACAGGGTCAGCGGAAAAGAGGAAGACCCTCAACGAGGTGGATTGACACAGTGACTGCAACAATGAGCTCAAGCATAACAACAATTGTAAGGATGGCGCAGGACCGGGCAGTGTTTCGTTCTGTTGTGCATATGGTTGCTATGAGTCGGAACCGACTCGACGGCACCTAACAACAACAACAGGAAGAAGTGCCTGGCAATTTACTTCTGAAATTTAAAATTAGGCGGTGAAAACCTTATGAATCACAGCAGAATGTTGTCTGATACAGTGCTGGAAGATGAGCTCCCTAGGTTGGAAGGTATTGAAAATGCGCGATGGATGCAACAGTAACCAGCAGTGGAGAAGATGAGGGACCCCGTGGTGTTTCGTTATTTTGTACATTTCGTCACCATGAGTCAGAGCCAATTTGACGGCAACTAATAACAGGAAAAGCAACAATGAAGCTGATAGTTGATGTCTCAAACTTAGTGGAACTCGAAAGTCAGTGAATGTATTCTGAAAGAAAATAACAGTACAGGCAGTCCCTGGATTACAAACGAGCTTCATTCCTAAATCTGTCTTTATGTTGAATTTATACATAAATCAGAACAGTTAGGTACGGTTCATATTTAACCTGCTGGTCTGCCACACAGAGCAGAGCAGCAGTGCTTGGGGCACCAGGATGGTGAGGCCGGCCCTTTCCAAGCTCTGAGGGAGGTTCATGTGGGCTTTTTAGTCGTTGCTGCAGGCCACGGCTGGGTGCACCATGTCATGGGAGCCCACCCCACCAGTGGCCACCCAAGTACCCAGTGTGGCACCTGTTCATACCCAGGAAGTGTGGCCCGTTGTGGGAGCCTGGGGGACCCGACACCAAGTCAATTTTTTCCTGAAAGGCCTTACGGGGGGTTCGTTCGTAACTACAGGTCACACGTAAATCAAGTCAGACCCAGGGATCGTTTGTATTCTAAATATACGTGTATGTATTTGTAGAACGATAACACTAATGTTAAGAATATGCAACTTGCAAACTGGTATAAGGGAATCAAAATTGGAACTATGCAACTTAATGTGTAGGAAAAAATTAGTAACTTTTCAAGTTTCTTATATTGTTGAGGAAGAAGCTAGAAATAACTAATATTAAACACTAAATGAAATCAAGTATGCATGAAAAATTAAAAGGTAATACTATGAAGTGACAGTAATTTAAATAGTGTGGTATTGGTACACAGATACACAGATAGCCCAAGAGAACAGAAGGCATATAACGGCATGCAGAGCTGGACATGCAGCAGAGAGGGGGCTTTGCGGAGCGGGGGGAGCAGGAAGAGTTATTAGTAAACAGGGCTGGGCCAGTGCCTTTCCATTGGGGTGGAGGTAGCGATGAATTCAAAACCTGAATGTGGAAAAAATATAAAATGAAAACTTTTAAAAACAAAAATAGATAATATACTTTACCTTAGGGAAGGGAAGTATTTAAAAAAGAGAAAGCATAAATCATAAAATTAAAGATTGATAGGAGACCACGTTAAATCAAACATCTGTGAATAACAAGATTCCCAATAACAAAGGAAATCATAGACCAGGAGAAAATAGTGCTAATGCTTAGCTGACAAACCCTTAGTATACAGACAACCTAGTGGATAACAGCAAAAGACTTGAACAGGCAATTAACAGAAGAAACCATAACGGCTAGTATCTTGACTTCAGAGAATTGTAAAATTAAAATGCTGTCAGATCTCTAGAATCTAGGGAGTAGAACATTGCCGAGCTGATGGTAGGAGTGTATTCATACAGCCACATCAGTGGAGACTGCCATTTTGCTCTCCAGTGTTAAACATGCACATACCCAGCAGTTCCATGTCTAGGTGTGCACAGCCTTGGTGGTGTGGTGTTTAAAGCACTCGGCTGCCAACCGAAAGGTTGGCTGGTCGAACCCACCAGCTGCTCTGTAGCAGAAAGATGTGGCAGTCTGCTTCCACAAAGATGTACAGCCTTGGAAGCCCTGTGGGGCGGTTCTCTTCTATCCTGCAGAGTCCCTGTGAGTGGGATAGACTCTGTGGCAATGGGTATGTCTAGGTATATATCCTAGAGAAACTTAACTCTGGGGATGAGGAGAGAGATGTGAAAAAAAATGTTCATTGCAGCCTTGTGTGTAATAGTGAAAAACTGCAAATAATTCAAATGACCGGGGAAATAACGTTTTTTTTGGAATACCATATAGCATTTAACTTTTGGAAGTAAAAAAAAAGCAAGTTGCAAAAAGATGTACAGGATGTTTTCAGGAGCCATTTACTTCTGGGGAGGAAGGAAGGAGAATGCTATGGGGGGAGGCTTTGCTATTTCCTTAAAAATAAACTGATGGAAAAATGGCAATGTTAGTGGTATTTGTAACATTAGAGTGGTAGGTAGATAGATACACAGGGATGTAGTTTTGAATGTAGAAAATAAAATACTTCAATTAAAAATTTAAAAGATGAGTCAGCCATAGGACTGTACTTTCCTCAGTTTGAAGTAAAATTATTTTTGGAAACTTGGCAAGGATAATACCTAATTTTTCAACTTTTCTTTTCAATTTTTTGCTTTGCCTTCTCTGTATGTCAGAGTTCCAAGTATCTATTTGGTTCCACGTAAGAGTAATAGAGTTCTTAGGTAGTAATTTTACTCTTTGGGATTCTGTCCTAAAGAAGCACTCTGAAATACGGAAAAATCTCTCTGTATTAATGTTCATTGCTCAGTTGTTTATAATTGTGGAGAATTGTTGGCAATATTATAGAATAAACAGGCATTAGGGTTGGTTTACTTTATTTTCTGAGTTCTTTGGGCAGTAGTAAAGCTGTGAGCTGGGCAGGAGATAGTGCCGTGGCCTGGATTTGCAGGCAGAGAGGAGTGATATGGGAGAGGGCCTGGAGTGATGTGTGGTGGAAGATTCCAGCCACATGAAACTCTGATATGTGGATGGTGTTCCCCATGTGGTAGGATGCTAGGTTTTTTTGTTTTTGCCTTACTTATTTTCCAAATCTTCATCGAATAGCAATGTTACTTCTCTAATGGAAGCTTTTCTCTTTAAATACCCAAACCTAGGTTTAAATTCTTGTTTTTAAAACTTTCTTTCTATAGGAGTCCTTGTCTGTTTCTACTTGCCTTACTGTGTGACTAAGTTCTTGATTCCCCTCCACTTTAGTCCCCTTGTATGAGAAAGGCTCATTTTTCCATTCAAAGATACATATACAATAGAGAACATTGGGAAACCAGAAGAGCACACAGGCCAGTATCACCAGCAGTCTCTGCTGGCTCTCCATCATAAGTCCTATGTTTTTCCATAGAAGATATCCTTTGCTTATTGTTTTGGTGGGCATTTAGTCCCCCTTGCTGCACAGAGGCAGGTAGAATAATTGGACTGAAATTTGTTTTTACTGCCCTTCATGCTTATATCAAACTTATTTAACCCGTCACCACATCCTTCTAGCTCAGTCTGAATGCTTTACCTTACCAGTGATCTGAAACATGCTGTGCCTCACCCAGACTTTCCTGAAAACCTCCTAATTTCACTCTATCTGTAGTCAGGACACACTGCTGCCAAGACATGGCTGCTAGGACAAGTCCTGTTTTAAAAAGGTTCTTCCCAGGGAGATGAGTGATTAGTGCTTGTATTGATTAATTGATTAAAGTTGCCTGGGAATGGAGTAGGGTTCCCTGTTACCAGGGGTGTAAATGAGAGTCTGATTGACCCTGTTGTCACTTACTAATTGTGAAGAACCATGTTCATCAGAGGAGGCAGCTGAGGTTGGCTTCTCATAGCTGCCTTTCCTATTAGGAATAACCCTTGGGCTCATGGGAATTGTTACCAACAAAAAAGTGAAACACACACTCTGCCCAGCACTGGCCTTGGTAACACAGCCCCTGTCCATCATGCCTTTAGCCTGGGCTATTCTTGGTTCACCTGTGAGCCGGAGTTCAGCCTGTATACTCATATTACACTGCTGGAGCTTTTAAAAGGGGCTTTACTGCTACCAATTCAAGTCTTCTAGCCAATATTGAAGTTCTAGCTCTGCTGCTGCTCGCCACTGTGTTATTTGAGCCAGGCCCCAAGAGTAAACAAACAAAAAAGAATGAAGGGAAAAAAGGAAGAACCCTGTGTTGTTGACATTGAATTGAAGGTAGCAATATGAGAGAAAAAAAAGAGTAAACCACCAGGTATCTGCCTGGATTTGCACGTGATGTTTTAGGGCTCCTGTCAGAGAACTTTTTGAGATGTGTTGTCGGATTTGGAATGTTACAAGCTTTGTTTACCTTGGTAAAGCCAAAAAACCCAGTGCCGTTGAGTCAGTTCCGACTCATAGCAACCCTATAGGACAGAGTAGAACTGCCCCGTAGAGTTTCCAAGGAGCGCCTGGCGGATTCGAACTGCTGACCCTTTGGTTAGCAGCCGTAGCACTTAACCACTATGCCACCAGGATTTCCTTTTGGTAGTACTATATAATACTGCCCCATCCTAATTTAGTGCCCTTGTACATCATATTCTAACCACACATCCATCCCGCCTTTGTATAGAGAGGCTCTACTCCTTGAACTGTATGCTTGGCATACAGTAGATGCTCAGTGTGTGTATGTCCTGGGTGCAGTTGATGTGTTCCCCCAAGTGATCTGGGGTCACAGGGAGGCAGATTGACTGCCTGAGATGGGCTTCATGGAGGATCTCAACCCCCTTCTGCAAAATTGGTTCTAGAGATGTAATTCTAGTGATCCAGTCCATACTCTATTTTGGTCCAAACTCCTTACCTTTGGGGCAGTTGGTTGACAATTTGGGCATAAAGGAGAACTTTATTGGGTTATGAGAATGGTCCAAGTTCTCAGTTTATAAACAAAGTGGTTTCCTTGCAAATGGACAATAGGTCCAACAGTTGAAGACCTGTGTCAACTAGAAGGCTATCTCCTCAGTAACTACATGCTGCGCCTGACCCAGCCACTGTCGTAAACCAGAGGATTGCCCAAGGTGTGCGACCATGCCTCAGAACACTAGTCAGCTCTCCAGGCTGATGGGGTGGCCCTGTTAGGGACCTAGAAAGGAGAGGAATCCCAACCTTGCCTGGTGTTATTTTGATTAAAGCTTTCATGATGTGTGTTCTCATTGTCTTGATCTCTCTGTCAGGGTTGTTTTTGTTTTAATTTAGGTGTACTATAAATATACTGGTCTCTTTTTAAGGTAAAATTTACATACAGTAAAATGCAAAGATTTAAATGTACAATTCAGTGAGTAATCACCTCCCCATATTTCCATAACCCCCAGAAAGTTTTCAGGGTACACAGATCTTAGATTTACTGCTCAAATTTTACATACATATGTATGTAGTCATCACCTAGGTCAACATTTCTGGCACCCCAGAAAGGGTTCTTGTCTGTCTCTTCCCACTCAGTGTCTCTCTCTCTTACAGTTTGTCAGGGCTTCTTCCTGAATTCTGAACCCTTGTCTCTGTGGGGTCTCCGTATCCAGTTCCTTTCTTCCCGTCTCACCTTCCCCCAACCCAGCATCCCTCCTCTTGCCTGGTGCCCTACCCACACCCTCCCAGGAATAAACGTTTTGTCTCTCGCAGATTTGGGACACAGCAGGACAGGAACGGTTCCAGTCTCTCGGTGTGGCCTTCTACAGAGGCGCAGACTGCTGCGTTCTGGTATTTGATGTGACTGCCCCCAACACATTCAAAACCCTTGATAGCTGGAGAGATGAGTTTCTCATCCAGGCCAGTCCCCGGGATCCTGAAAACTTTCCCTTTGTTGTGTTGGGAAACAAGATTGACCTCGAAAACAGACAAGTAAGTGCGAAAGACACTGGAAATCACAAACAATGCAAAGGCGTGAGAACCTACCCTTGTGAAGGCCGTGGCTGCTGAATCATAGAGAGGACCTTTTAGAGGCAGCTATGTTTGGGGTAAAAGGTGGCTGTTTTTAGCTTTGATTGGTAAAAAACCACTTGGCTCAAGGGCCAGTACCCAGTAAGTACTGTGTCTGTACATGTGCGTCCCTATGGTGGTGATAGGGGGCTGGTCCGTGAATCTCCAAGAGTTAAATTAGAAAGGACAGGTAACACCTGCACAGCACTTTGGGACGAGGTCTTTACTCCCTAACCTAGTATAGGCATACCATCTTGGCTTTCCCTGTGCAAAACAGGGGTGATGAAAGTCCCTTTGAAATTGTGCTAATTAACATAACACCAGAGCCATTCCATGGAGTTGCCCGCACTCACCGTCCCTCTCTGTCCACGTGTGGTTATTTGACTTAAGGTGGTGTGGTGCTCCGCAGTTGGCCTTTTGGATTTAAAGGCAGGCTTGAATTTAAATCCTAACTCATGCGCTGTGAAACTACGAGTCTGAGCCTTCACTCGTATACTGAGGGCACTCCTGGATCAGATGACAGTGTACCCTGAAGCTCCGGCGCACACTCTGATCTTGGGAAATGGTGGCTTTCTAGTTGACCCTAGTTTTCCTCTCTTGCCACAGAGACTGGCTTCTAAGGCGCTTCCGTGAATTTGGAGGGTTCTGTGGTAAGGCCGGAAACCCTGGTGGTGTAGTGGTTAAGTGCTACGGCTGCTAACCAAGAGGTTGGCAGTTCGAATCTGCCAGGCGCTCCTTGGAAACTCTATGGGGCAGTTCTACTCTGTCCTATAGGGTCGCTATGAGTCGGAATCGACTCGACGGCAGTGGGTTTGGTTTTTGGTTTGGTGCTAAGGCCAGAATGGCTTTGGAAGGTGTTGTTAATTACTCTAGACTTACTTCAGGCCAGCTGCCTTTGAGGTCTCAGGCCCATGAGACCTGGTTTAAAGCCCCACATTACACCCAGCTGGCTGTGACTTTGAGCTGTTGCCTTTCCTCTCTGAGCATTTCCTTTCATGCACTTTGAAGGAGGAATTAGATTTTGTAATTTTCACGTACCCTCCCAGCTCCAAATGTCTGCCGCCTCATTGTGGAGTTTACATTAACATTACCCAAAGAATTTGGTCTTTGTCCCGGGTTCCGGAGAGACAATCTTAAAAAACAAAGCAAAAATCTTGGAATTCAAGTGTCTTGGATAAGGACTCCAGACCACACACACTTTACTGACAGGTGAGGTGATGATGTGACTCTGAGGTGGGAGCTAGCCAGGCCAGAAAGACTCACCACATAGTGCCTTGTAAGCACCTCATGATACCTACCAGTCTCAGGGAAGAGGAGCTGGAGTTTGCAGTATGTAATGAGACCTCCAATAAAAACTCTGGACACAGAAGCTCCGTGGGCTTTCTGGTTGGAGAAAGACATCTGTGAATGGGGGAGGGTAGCATGCACTTTGGGGCATGGCAGCTCTGTGCTGGTATCCCCCCCAGACCTTGCCCTCTGCGTGTCTTCATTTGTATCCTTTTTTTTGCTATAATAAAGCTGTAATAGTTAAGTATCACGCTTACTTTGAGTTGTGCTAGTGAATTACAGAACCCAATGGAGTAGTGGGAACTGGCAGTGAGGGAGCCCGGAGGAGGAGGGTCCTGAACTTGCAGCTAGCATCCTGGAGGGGTAGTGGGAAACCCCAGATTCGTAGCCAGTAGATCATAAGTGAGGGTGCCATGTGGGCACCCACACTTGGCGCTTGGCATCTGCCTGTTTCGCAGTCTGAAGGACAGTGTCTTTTAACATTGTAAGGTCTGACCTAGCTCCGAGTGGCTAGGGTCAGAGAAGTGCTGCGTGGGCAGCTGGTGTCAGAACTGAACAGAGAAGTGAAAAGTGGGGATTCGATTTGATATTTGATTTGATTTTGATCATTCCCTCACGGACCTGCCTGGATCTCCAGGAGTACAAAAGATCTTTTTGGGCTTTCAAATGGCATCTCTGTTGGAAACATAGATTCTTCCAATAATTATAGCCAGATCTATTTCTGATCATAGATCCTTTTCTCCCCTTCCTACGTTACTTGTCTCTTGGCAGAAAATGGGCTAAGGGTGAAGGGAAAGAATTAGGACATGAGGGGCTAGAGTGGCCATGAGAGCTACAGAATTCTGTGGCACTTGAGTGTGTAGCACAGATGATGTAACAGCAATGGAGGAGGGACTAACAAGCCTCAAGACCAAGCTTCCTGGTATTTCCCATGCTGGGGTCTCTGAGGTCCCAGGAGAGATGGTTCATTTCTCTCCAGCTCTGCCACCTTATTCCCTTCATAAGCTGCTCTCAAGTATAGCTAAGGATCAGAAGCCATGGGTTGTAGATGGAAAATGGGCTTTGGTTTGAATCTTAGCTGTCTTCCATAAGAACCAGCAGGGTAGCGTCCGACAAGTCTGCAGGTCGCTCCCGACCCTGACCCGCCACACACCTGCCTCCCCCAAGTCTATTCCCTCACCTGTGCCGTCTGCAGTGTAGGGATGCCGGTCCTTGTGAAGGAGTGAGCCAGGGATAGCTGCTTTTGTGATGAGCACACGTGAGCCTTGCGTCCTTTTCCAGGTGGCCACAAAGCGAGCACAGGCCTGGTGCTACAGCAAAAATAATATTCCCTACTTCGAGACCAGTGCCAAGGAGGCCATCAACGTGGAGCAGGCGTTCCAGACGATTGCACGGAATGCACTTAAACAGGTAGGTCCCTGGAAGCTCTCTGGCTCCCTCTGCGGAGGTCTGACCACCGTCCCAGCCACTGCCCACCGTCCTTACCTTCATTTTCTTTCTTAGCTGACTGTCTTTTCTGTGTAGTCAGAAAAACCAGTGTGTTTGTCTGAGAAGATAATGATAGTTCTGCGTAAGCTTCCAAAAATTCAACTTGTTTGTGAAAATCTAAAAGTTGCAGATAGTGAAGACTGGCTGAGGCCACCCATGTTTAGCTGGGCATGTTATTTTCTTGCAAGCTGGTAGGAGATCAAGCCACTAAGATGCCCCTGATCAGACCGCTTCTTCCATTTAAGGAGGAGATAAATTTGAAATAGAATCCCAGCTCTGCTACTGACCTTTAGATCTAGGTATTTAGCATGTTTGGGTTTTCTTCCTCTCATCTGTGAAATGGGAACATCTGCTCTGCAGGGTGGTTTTGACAATTAAATGCAAAGAATTTACTTCTGTCACTGTCATAAATGGTTATATTTAATTGCAGGAAAGGTTAACCAGAAGCTCTAGCATTGTATTTCTTAAATAAAGTTTTCCTGCGTTTTTCCTCTTATGTTGTTTACTTAAGTGGTCCCAGAAGAAAGTTACTTGTTGTTGGTATGTGATACTCCTTGTGGGAGCAGAGAAGCTATTTTAAGTTTTCATTGAGCAGCTCTGTGAGAGCCAGTGGTGTGTTTAGGAAGGTTAGGCGGTATCGCCAGTCCTTTGTTAGTCAGAGACAGTGTGAGTTGGAGAGGAGCGGGGGGGCTGTTTAGAGGTAAGATGTGGGGGGAATGCGGAGAACACTTGAGGGAGTGCAAATGGTGGCTGTCCCCAAACATGTTTCACTGGCTCCAGGAAACACAATTTATGGAAGGCCATGGCACTCAGCAGAATGTGTGGGCAGGGAACTATTTGGAGTGGGTTGTCCCAGATACTGGGAAAGGTCTTGGCATGGGTTGGGGGGCGTGTTCCCCCTGATTCATAATGAAAGGGACAGCCCTACACATAAGGAATTGTTACCACCCAGAATGCCAGGAGTGCTCTGGCAGAGAGACTCTGTTTCTTAGATATCTAAGACCATCTATCTGACCGCTTACCTCAGCTGATAAGAAAATCCATCCACATAAGTTACGTGGCACGCACATTCAGCATTTGAGAGACACAACTTTCCTAAACCTCTGGAAGAAAAAGAAGGTAGATCATAGGTCCAGAAAAATGAGCGGAAAGTGGAAAACTTAAGAAACCTTCTGTGACTAAAGGGGCAGCTAGCTCTTGGCTCCAGCCCACTGGTGCCTTGTGGCAATGCTGACTAAGGGTTGCTCTCCCTCTCTGAATTTCTCTCTTCTTGTTGACCTGGAGTTATCCCAAACCTTGTCTTCCCCTTGGTTATTCTTCTGAGAGTTGAGCATCTCCTGTCAGAGCCCACCCTTAACTGCCTGGTCATGTTCTGACCCCCAGCTCCTTGCCCAGGCAGCAGTATGCCGCACCTGGGAAGAAAGGGCCAGAGCTGAGAGCTGGAATTCCTCTGTCCCTTAAAGCCCTGAGTAACCACCCTTTCTCTCTTGCCCTGTCCAGGAAACAGAGGTGGAGCTGTACAACGAATTCCCCGAGCCCATCAAACTGGACAAGAACGACCGGGCCAAGCCCCCGGGGGAAACCTGCAGTTGCTGAAGGGGCAGTGAGAGTAGAGCACAGAGTCCTTCACAAACCAAGAACACACTTAGGCCTTCAAACACAGCCCCCCTTGCCTCTTCCAAACAAAACAAATTGATCTCTCATATCCAGCTGCCAAAAGAACCCCTACCAAACACACTCACCCTCATACACAACACACACACAGATCTGACACAAGCAGACAAACTCAAGCCCACGCCTATGACACAGCTCCATGGGGTCTGCCCACCCACCACATGAGCCCTCATCTGTGGCAGCAGGACAGGCCAGCTGTAGACATTGTTCTGGCGTGGAGCCGGCATTGGAAGCTTTTTCGTTTTGTCCACTGGAGAGAGAGAGAACTGTTTACAGTTAATCTGTGTCTAATTAGTTAAACTTGATTTTTTTAACGGTCTTGTGGTCTTTTTACCCCACTTCACCCTCCCTCCTTGTGAAGGCTACACCTTGGGAAGGCTGGTGCCCACGTTTCATTACAGGCTCACACCCAGTCTGATTAGGCTGAGTTTTGTATGTATCTGTTAATGCTTGTTACTTTTAACTAATCAGATCTTTTTACAGTATCCATTTATTATGTAATGCTTCTTAGAAAAGAATCTTATAGTACATGTTAATATATGCAACCAATTAAAATGTATAAATTAGTGTAAGAAATTCTTGGATTATGTGTTTAAGTCCTGTAATGCAGGTGTGCAAGATGGAGGGTTGAACCCTGTCTGGATTGCAGAGGGTTAGCAACTCAGAATTCGAAAATCCAGCTAGAGGCAGTATTCTGTACAGTAGACACAAGAATTATGTACGCCTTTTATCAAAGACTTAAGAGCCAAAAAGCTTTTCATCTGTCCAGGGGGAAACTGTCTAGTTCCCTCTGTGTCTAAATTTTCCAAAAGGTTGATTCGCATAATACGGTGGCGTGTGCAATGGATAAAATGGCTGTTGTTTTCAAATATTAAAATTCTCATTTTCCTTTTTTTTTTTCCTGCTCCACACTTGAAAACTCTCCTGTTAGATCACCATCCTACTATAAGAGGAAAAGGAAAATCCTAACAGATCTGTCCTAGTGATTTTACCTTTGTTCTAGAAGGCGCTCCTTTCGGGATTGTGGTATCCGTAGGTTAGCAAACCATTTTCTCCGTTTCCCCACCTGACTCTCCAGTATCGCCCATCATTAATTAACCTGTTTTTTTGGTATGGAACCCCGGCAGTTCTGCTCCCTCCCTAGGATCTGTCCCTGCATTGTAGCTTGCTTAACGGAGCACTTCCCCTCTTTTCCAAAGGCCTACATTCTAGGGTGTGGGCCAGGTTCTTCTGTAAAGAGATGAACGTGATGCCAATAAAATTTAACAAGAACAAAGATCATCTGCCTTTGCCCTGTCTTTTTTTCTTCTTCCCAACCCTTGGCTCAGTAGAGACCATGTTAGCTAATCACAGCCAGTGCTTTATCAAGCTAAATTTAGAGCCCTCCATATGGGCACTTGTGGCACTTTGAGGCAGAAGGGCCTTCTCCTTCCCAATCCTGCAGGAACTGCCCCTGAGTTTCTTTTTTTTTAATCACAGCATTGGGAGCAGAGGGAGAGACCCTGCATGAAGAGTGCATTGTCCCTTAAGAGGAGCAGCTACAACTGGTGATCCGTGGGCCACACACGACCTGTCAGTATAACTTAGCCTGTGTGTGGGTGTGTTTTGATTAACTTGGTTGGTAAACTTATACATCACATATTTATGGATTTATGATTTTTTACACAAGAGGAAGATTTGGCACCAGGGGCCCTGTATTCCATATATAAGCCACTAGCTGGAACTGAATATAATTTTATAAAGTAGTAGTGGCTCAGCCTACAGGTCAGTATTAGGTTTTGCAAAAGTGCCCCCTTTACTTAGATCTTGAATTCTACTTTGCTGTACTTTTCTATGTTTTTACTTCTCAGGCTCCTCAGTTGGGTTCACTCCTCATGCCTGTTCTTGGCATGTACTTCATGTCTTAGAGATAACATTTTTAGAAGTTCAGATGCCACCCAGTGAGAGATTGTATACAACTACAGCACCACCATAACTGGTGGTCCATGGCTTAAATCTTCTCTGGACTCCCCTGCTGGGGTCAGCCTAATCAGATACTGTGTTTGGCCTCTGGAGAAGCAGAGTGCTCTCCAGATTGGCAGTTGGTCACTGGACCATAGTTTGTGTGATGCTCACTTATACAAACCAGGATACTGTACCCCTTGATTGTGTTCCCTTGGCCCTGAGCTTGAAAATGACATTGACTGTCATCAGCCTGGCAGTGACCTGTATGACCTTGAACTTGCTAAAATGTGCCCCTGATCCTGACCTTAACCATTGTACTTACCATATCTCACCCTAATTTTAAGGTTGACTTTGAACTGACTTCACCCTTGATCCTGTCAGTGACGGTCATGCTAAGCATGACCCCTCAAAATGACCTTGAACCTGACTCTCCTGACCCTGAGCATCACTGTAAGTTTGAACTTGACCTTGACCTTAACCTTGAACCTTATAGTGACAGCGAACCTTATTCTCTGACCCTCAGACTAATCGGTCTAATATCCCATCACGTGATGTATTTTGCTGAGGTTTATTTCATTTTACCTACCTAACTTGTACACACACACACTGTGTTCATCTAGATTTGGCTTAACTTCATTAAGAAATGGCTAAGATTGAACTTCTTGGCACTAGTATGGCACCTTTTTCTTATTCCTGCTTAGATTCACCATAAGTGGGTGCTTTTGAGAAAACTTTGGTTTGCTCCAAGCAGCAAGGATTTACTTTTGAGAAGAATTTCTTAAACTGAGTTTTTTTTGTGTGTGTGCTAATACGGGTACCTTTCAGTAATAACTTCTTTTTTTTTTAGGGTCACCCAAATTCACTCTCCTCACAGTAAAAATGTGAATTGAGATGAATGTGTGTTGCTGTTTACATTCATCTCAGTTTGCTGTAGCAATCAAGTTACTTTGGAGAAGAATGTCTGGGATCGAGTTTACTAATACAGATTTGCTTCAGTAGTAGTGCTTAGTTTTACTCAAATTCCTGCTATCTCACAGGATGAATGTGCGTTGCTGTGCTTGTTTTTAATCTTGATTTGCTTCCAACAAACTACGGGGAGTTATGAGAAAACCATATAGGACTGAGTTTATGTATTAGCAAGAGTTATTATCTGCACTCCTACTCAGATTCATTCTGATTTCTCCTCCTTCGTAGTAAGAATATGCCCTTAAGATTAATGTATGTAGCATTGCTTAACGTTCATGCTGTTCAACGCTAACTAGCAATATATAAGGTTTTACTTTTGAGAAGAATGTTTGAGACTGAGCTGTTTGCACTATCGTGGATGCCTTCCAGTAAATAGCACCAATTAGATTCATCCTAATATACTCTACCTCATAGTAAGAACGTGCCTTAGAGATGAGTATGTTGAATTGCTTACATGCATCTCGGTTTACAAATGACTAACACTGAGTTTGCTTGCACTAATACAGATTATTTTCATTACTACTGTTAGACTCATCCTGATTGGCTCTAACTCACAGTAAGTATGTGATTTAGAGGTGAATATATTCTGCTGAGTTTACATTCATCTTATTTCACTGATCCTGACTCAGACCCTGATGCTCAGCAGACACATTCTAAAGATATGACTTTGCTCCCAAGATGACCTTGAATTTGACATTGACCCTGATCTTTATCCTGACTCTTCATCCTTACCTCCATCATGATCCCAAAGTCTTCATGGACCCGACATTAACTCTGATCCAGATGGTAACACTTCCTGACCTTGAAGCTGACCTTGAATCTGATTCTCATTCTGACTACCCTAAACCTGACCATCTCAGTCTTGGAAATTGACCTTGGTGTTGACCTAGAGCATGATTTTTTTTTTTTGTTAACCTTGACCCTGAAACTCTCATCCTAACCATATCACACCATAATTTTAAGTCTGTCTTCACTTTATCTTGAACTCGACCTTGACCTTGACTCCTGATTTATCCCATACTGAAGAAGTGATTAACACACTGACTTTGAAACTGACCCTGCGCATCATCCAGAATTAGTCTCTCACTATTAATTTTGAACTTGTCCTTAGCCCTGATGTTGACTTTTTAGTCACTGATCATCCTAACCATGATCCCTTAAAGTGACCTTGAATTGACATTGAAATTTACCTGGAACCTGACCCTAATCCACATCCATGTCCTGGTCTTGAGCATCATTCTGACTGTTGTCACACGTTTTACTGAACTTGACCCTGATTTTGAACCTCCTACACTGATAATCATTCTGATCTTGACCCTCCCTGAACATGACCTTGAATTTGAAACTGGCACTGATTTTGACGCTGGCCGTGTTTTGCCCTAAATTATAACCTGCCTTTGAAACTTTTCCTGTGATATAGACTCTAGTCCTGAGACTGATGCTTGTGACCTTTATATACGTTTATATTACCTTGAATCTGAAACTGATCCTGAATGACATCCTGGCCACGTCTTGACTAATTTTGTACTTGGCCTTGAACCTGTCCTTGACTCTAAACTGTCATTCTGTCACTGATAATAGGGCTGCCCTGACCTTGGACTAGGCAGCCTGACACTGGCCATCATTCTGACTATATCTTGCCCTAACTTTAAAATTGACCGTGACCCACCATGACCTTGAAATAATTTTTAACTCGACCTTTTCCTTCAAATTGACTTTGAGTCTAACTCTGAAGCTGAATCCTGAACGTTATCCTGACCATATCTTGTTTTCATTTCGAACCTCACCTTCACCCTGCTTTTGATCCTCGTCTTGACACGGTCATCCTGAAATTGCTCCATCTGACCTTGAAATAATCTTGACCTTCAGCTGCCCTCGTCCTTGACCCTGAAGATAACCTTTTTCCTTATCCTGACCATTTTCCTCACAATGATCCACCCCAACCTTGAGTCTGACTTTAATCTGACCTTGGTATTGACATTGTTATCCTGACACTGGTGATTGTTCTGACCTTGAGATGACCTTGTACTTAAACTAGAAAATTACCTTCAACCTCTTCCTGCCATTGTTCTGACAACGACCAGTTGTGACCTTTCACCTTACCTTTGATTTTGACTTGACCCTGATCTTAATCCTCATTTGGATACAGACCATCATCCTTACTTTGACCTCCCCAGCCTTGAAATGATCTTGCCTTTGAATTTGACACTGATGCTTACTCTCATTTTTTATGTGACACTGACATCTTCACTGACCTAACTCACCTATCCTTGAAATTGACTTTGACCTTGATCCTGGCCCTGTACATGACTGGCCCTTCTAGAAGTCTTGTCCTAGCCCCTAAAGTACTGGTACCTCCCAGATCCCACTTTTTTCATTTTCCTTGGCTGTTCTCATGGGTATATCCTATCTGCTTATTAGCTTCCATATTCTGTCATTCTTATACTTCTTAGAGCTAACTTCACTAAAGATTTGCCCTCTCCTTCAGTCCTATGATACTTCTTATGGTGAAAACTATTACTCTAGTCCCAGCTCAGCTACTGAATACCCCTGTGTTACCTGGGATCCAGCCTCGTAATACTGGTGGCATTGGCATCAAGTCAGTGATAATAACTCATATTTGCAGGTGCTTACTATGCACCAGGTGTTTGGATGCTTTGCAAGTCCTGACTTACCCAGATGTTGCTCAACAATTGGGGGTTAAGGCTGGGAGAAGTTTCTTTTGCTCAAGCCTAGCTGTGTATTAGAATCATCTGAGGGCCTGGGCAGCACTGATTTGTGTCACAGTGTTGGTGTGGGCCCGAGGTATCCTTTCAGAAGCTCTCCAGGTGATTCTAACATGCAGCCTGAGTTGAATCACTGGTAGAAAAATATTTTATGATCTACAATTTTGTGCAAGGCCCGTTTCTGGTTCCTATGAGATAGAAGTAGTTTTGACCTTAAAAAAAAAAAAAATTAAAGCTCTCAAATGTGTGCTGTAGCCTTCCCCTCCCATCACCACTAAATATTCAGGAAGTAGGAACCCTGCACATATTTTGTTTGATCCATTTACCCTACACACATCCAACGAATATTTTTAAACTGGAAGATGACGTGCAGAACCTAGCTTTCTAGCTTCTCTTCAAAAAAGGAAGAAAATGGAACACTGATTTCATCCTGAATGCAGTGATCATTGATTGAGGACCCACCTCACTGCAAATTTGCCTGCCTGACTCCTGTGTTAAAACACCAGC
This sequence comes from Loxodonta africana, assembly GCF_030014295.1. NCBI lineage: Eukaryota > Metazoa > Chordata > Mammalia > Proboscidea > Elephantidae > Loxodonta > Loxodonta africana. The sequence goes on from NC_087363.1 coordinate 35,543,451, forward strand.
CCATGCGCCCTCTGAGATGCTGACTGAGAAATGTCTGGGTGGAGGATGCATGCTCTGGGAGACTCTTTAAGGGTATGTTAGGGTGTTAGTGGGACTGGTCTGCCAGGGGGAGCTCAGGCTTTTTTACTCTGACTACCAAGTTTCCATCTCCTGAGTTTCCTGGCCAGGTGGAAAATACCGGAAATCTGGAGGATAACCTGAATGCCAGCATGGGACACTCTTTTCTTCGCTCTTTGCTTCAAGGGAAGGGACCTTCATGGTGGTCCCCCTTTCTCTGGAAAAACTCCTGCGTCAATTCATGGAGGCAGTGGCCACCCTGGATGGCCTATTGGATTGAGGCTTGGCTGGCATCTGTCTAGCTAGCATGCTAGCTTCTGAAACGTACCTTAGCTCTCTTCCTAGCCTTTCCTCACCCTTCAGGAAGGACAGTTTTAAGGTTGTTTTGTCTAGGAGTTGTGGAAGGACAGGGAAATTCATTGTCATCTTTCATTCAAAGAAAGGATAGTATTCTCCAGCCGTGACATTAATTCCTGTTATCTTGGTAAGCACCGAAATCCTATCGATTGTCTGGCTGCTTTCTCAGGAAAAAAGGAAACTGCTTGAGCTAAAAAGTTCAAAGGTAAGTTAGTGCCTAAAACTCATGAACTTGAAAATGGGGCTTAGCCTCACAAAGCCTAAGATGCCTCTCTGTCTTCTCCACAAACTTCCTCCGGTCTGCAGTGGCCACGCAGCTGGGGTGCCTGACTGGCTGTGGGTGCTCAGAATCACCCAGTATTCAGGGTGGGGGATATAAACCCAGCTCTCAACCAGGGTTGAGACCTATTTAGTTCTGCCTACTTGGTTACCACTGGAGTCCTGGAGGCACAGTGGTTAAGAGCTTGGCTGCCAACCAAAAGGTCAGCAACTGGAACCCACCAGCCGCTCCTTGGAAACCCTGTGGGGCAGTTCTACTCTGTCCTATAGGGCGATCATGAGTCAGAATCGACAGCAACGGGGCAGACTCACTTATGCAATGCCCTGTATGAATAGCATAAGGTTTTTACAACGTGTGTGTGGGAGCAGTACAGTGGGACTGATTTCTTTGGCTATGAACGCTTTAAGACAGCCTGCCTTAACTCCTGCCAGCTTTGCTGCCTCAAAGAGGACTCAGGATGGGGTGGAAGCAGAGGGGTAGAGAGAATGCCTCCTGGAGCCATTGGCTGGGCACCAGGGCCCAGTGAAGAGGCTCACCTCCAGCTTCCCTTTTCTCCCAGTCTCAGACTGCCTTCCACTTTTGGAATCAGGCCCTAGTATTTTTAAAAGCTCACCAGGTAACTGGAATGTGTAGCCAGGGCTGAGAACCTCAGAGGTCGTTGCCTCAGGACTGGACTCCTTAACAGATCAGACGAGTCACTGTATTCCAGCATTCATGACACCATAGGATGACAGGTTGGTCAGGAGAGACAAATATTAGCGGGCACAGAAGGTTTGTTTCTATTCTGGCTTTATATGTTTCTGTGTATAAAAAAAAGAATTCTCTTAATGCCTGAAGCCTGCATAACTGCTCTTCCAAAAAAAACCAAACCTGTTGCCATCAAGTCGATTCCAACTCATAGCGACCCTATAGGACAGGGTAGAGCTGCCCCACAGAGTTTCCTAGGAGCGCCTGATTGACTCAAACTGCTGACCTTTTGGTTTGCAGCCATAGATCTTAACCACTATGCCACCAGGGTTTCCCCCTGCTCTTCCACATGCCCCGTATTGTACACATATAAATATGGCCATTGGAAGAAGGTGTAGCTATACCATCCCTTTGAGGGAGGAAGCAAGGTCTCCTTGCAACAATGGTCCCCCTGAGCTAATCGCTGCTTCACGTAAGTAGGGTGCCTGGTAAGGGACAGAGGCACACTGCAAATTAGCACATAAGTCAGACAAAAAAGGGCGCCCAAGGAGTTGCTGCTTTTTAGGGCTGAGTTTGAGAACCTCAGGGCTGGGTGTGGGCCAGACCTATGGAAGCTGCCAGGAGCCAGCGCTGGAAGCCAGACCCTGTATACTGCAGCTTTCTGTTCTCCAGGGGAGCGTGCTAGGAGGAGCCTGCGAGGAGGTTGGCTTCCAAGCCTGGGGTGGAAAACAGGGCAGTGAGAGGCCCAGACAAAGTGGGCCTTGGGGCCGACTCTCTATTCCCACAAGCTTCTCCATCTAGGCTGGGCTCCAGGATCTTGTTTGGTCAATCTTAGGCCAGCCACTGCTCCTCAGTGAGGAGTAGGGTTCCCGTGGCAATGATGAAGCAAAACCATGGGTTCTTCATCCACAGAAAACCTGTCGGGAAGGTGAGTCCGGCAGGGTCTGCCCTGGTCCCTGGTCCATGCTAACACGGAGGAACTCTGTGGCACTTGGGGGAAAGGGTTGGGAAGGGACCTCAGAGGATCTGCACACAAGGCGTTCAAGTGGGGTCTGGCAAAGGTGGTGGGGTAGAAGGAGGGGTTTCAAACTGCCCTGAAGTCAAAGCTTGCTAACAGGCAGCCCGTCCTGGGCTGCACAAGAGTTTTACTGCCGCAGCTCTTTCTTTAATCTGAATTTTGAAGACTTCGATGTTAAAAAAAAAAAACAGATTATGTGTAAGAAAAACCGATTTCCCACTTCTGAATACGCTGCAGCCCTGGGCTCATGTTCTGCTTGACGATAAGCAGTTGGCCTGCCTCAGTTGCTCCTCTTGGGGGCACCCTGCCCTCCAGGTCACCAAACCCTCAAACCACTTCATTCATTTACACCACCTCCCTGGCCCAGGCTGGCTGTGAGTTTGTGGACCCTGGGGCTGATAGAATCACTGCTTTGGGTGTTTATTTTGGGTTTTTGGTTACCTGGAAAGCCATTCCAGGCAGAGGCAAGGACTGCCCCATGCAGGCAAGAAGGCGCTGAGGTGTGGAAGTGCAGTGCGTTCTGGTAGCTGCAGTCTAATCACGCATGGGCTAGAGGTCTGCACTCCAGAGATAGGGCCGTGCAGACAGATTTTTCTGGCCTGGAAGGCAGCTCAGAATCTCCGCCTTCCTCCCCTGGTCAATGGGGCCCATTGAAGGGTTTTGTCAGCAGAGACATCAGTTTTTGAAGATTACTCTGGAAGCCAGGTCTACTCCAGCTGTGGTAGGTCAGGTGTGCACCAGCTGCACTTTGCCAGGTCACCTTAGCAGTCAGCTTTCCAGTTGTTCTGCCCCAATACTTTTGAAAAATCAGCCCATGAAAACCCTGTGGATCACAACAGTTCCATCCCAATGTGCATGAGGTCACCATGGGTCAGGGGCCTACTCGAGGACAGCCCACAACTATGTTGTTAGTTGCCATTGAGTTGTGTGCAGAGTTCTGTGCAGAGCAGAACCACTTCATAGGGTTTTAAGGCAGTGACCTCTGAGAAGCCGATTGCCAGGGCTGTCTTCCAAGGCATTTCTGGGTGGGTTCAGACCATCAACTTTTCAGCTAGTAGTCGAGTGCTTAACCCTTGTTGTCACCCAGGGACTCAAACAAGTAAATATTTATTATTTATTTATAAATAAACCATTGCCATTGGGTCCATTTTGACTCATAGCAACCCTATAGGACAGAGTAGAACTGCCCCATAGGGCTTCGAGGAGTGGCTGATGGATTCAAACTGCTGACCTTTAGGTTAGCAACCAAGGCTCATAACTTCAGGCATGTTATCGGGAAAGACCATCCCTGGAAAAGGGCATCATGCTTCATAAAGCAGAGGGTCAGTGAAAAAGAGGAAGCCCCTCAAGGAGGTGGATTGACACAGACACTACAACAATGGGCTCAAACATAGCAATGATTGTGAGGATGGTGTAGGACCAGGCAGTATTTCTCTGTTGTACATGGGGTCACTGAGTCAGACCCGATTTGGAGACACCTAACAACAAATATGTATATATATAATATATATATTATAAATATATAATGAACCCTTCAGTTTGTTGGGACTCTGGACATCTAAACATCTGCTCTGCAGGGTGCAGGGGGTCTTGTGAGAAGACCAGCAGTCAGCCTCCCCGGCAGCCTAGCCTGAAGTGGAAAGGCACCACAGTGCTGGGAAGTTTTTTCAGCTTCCCAGGCAGAGATCAAAGAGAGTGGCCAGCTTTGTGGCACTTCTGGAATGACCAGGCCGGATTTGTGGAAGGCCAGCCCCAGAGCAAGAATGCCTGGGCTTTTATACTTGGGGTGCCAAGGTTTTATATCACATTATCTCCTCAGAGCCTCCCTTCAGTGCTGCTGGGGAGGGGGGTGGAACAAGGGGAGGACAGTTAACTGGAGAGCTGAGTCGCTGGGGCCAAGCCCCCCCATCCTCCAGGGAAACGTTAGCAAAGCCTGCGGAGGAAAACCTTGCTGCAAAAAGACGCTAGTGCAGGGACCAGTTCTTGGGGGACCCTGGACTCCTTACAATACGCAAGGGCCCACACACTCTGGGCTTTGGATCAGATCCCTTTCCCAAACCTGCCTGATCCTAAGAATCACATTGTATAAGCACGCCCTTCCCTAGACCTATCTACTCTGAATCTTTAGAGACAGGGGCCTAGGAATCTGTATGTTAATCTGCGTCTCCGGTGGTTTTATGATTAGGCAAGTTTGGGAAACACTGGCCCACTCAGTCCAGAAAAATCGCGCGTCCTAGGAGTCACAGGGTTAGATGCAACGCACGAAGCTCTGTTCCAGCCGCTTGCTAGGCCCTTGGAAGATGAGGGAGTGGCTCAGCCGCAAAGCCTCGCGGTCTCCATGGAGACGAGGGGCGGGGCCAGGCGACGGTTTCCCGCCGGCACCTAAACTTCTGCGGCTGCGCGGCGGCGGCGAAGGGCGGGGCCGTGTCGGGCCGGCGCGTGCCCAACGCCTAACTGCCGCGCCGGAGGAGCGGGACAGAGACGGGTCTGATCCCGGGCATCGCAGGCGGGGCGTGCCCGGGCCACTCGGGGTCGCCGCGCCGCCGGCTCTCTGAGCCTTAGTTTCCTCTTTTGTAAACCTCCTGCCGCCACCCCGAACTTGCTGGGAAGCTGCGGGGATAAGAGCAGAATCTGAACCTCTTGGGGAAGAAGGGCCGAGGCGCGGGGCCATAGGCTTGGTGGGAGCCAGGGGTGAAGGAAACTTTTTTTGCCCTCAATTCTGGGATAACAAGCCGTGCCCTGCACCCCTTCCCCAGGAACGCAGAACCTGCAGTTAAGAGATGGGGAGGCAGAGGGAGGCGCAGGGTCCACCACCTTTATCTAACCCCGATCGTTTGAAGTCTTAGGGCACCAGCTGCTTCTACAAAGTCAAGGATACTCTCTTGCCTCCAGAGGGGATCTGTGGGCTAATCCTCACTACAGGGACTAATTCAGGGGAATTTTTTCGTCTCGTGGAGAAATGTTGGACGTAGGCAGCTAAAAGTGACAATTCCAGGGGAAGCACTTGTTGCTCCCCCTAAAATAGAGAACAGCACCATCCGTTCATCTGGTGTGATCTCCTAGAGTCAGCAGTCAACCCCTTTCAGGTGTATCACAGCCAAAACTATCCATCCAGGCCTTGGTCACAACTTACCTGAACTATGCAGCGAGCGTTCTGTATGTCATCTGAGTGTTAATGTCCTTCCTAAATGCCACCTTGCTCCCCAGACACAGAGGTGCCTATGAGCGCATCCCTGACTTGTACACCAGCCCTTCAATACACACATTGTCAGAAGACCTTGTGCCAAGGGCAGAGGGGGTCTACCCTGTGCATGAAGGAGCATCCAGACTAGGAGGGGAGATAAGACTTAACACAAGTTATCTCCACCTTTTCAATTTTCATTGTCCAACTAAGATGCTCTACTCATCTGTAATCTTAGGATCTCAGGAGTGGGAAAGCCACGGGAGTCAGTCTCCTGAGCAGAGGCTGTGTGTGCGCCCTCACCACCCACGTCCACCCAGCACACCTGGTTTAATACCTCAGGCAGAAAAGACCAGGCTGAATCTGTTCTCTGGGACAGCCCTTCAACAGTTTGTGCTTTTCAACAAATGCTTATTGGGCATCTCTGTGTGCTGGTGACAACCAAGACAGCCCTTCTGTAGTGGGAGAGAAACAAGCACATAAACTTCAAGCAGTGATAAGTGCTATGAAGACAAAGCATAGTGAAAGGTGGTGGGGGTAACCCTACTTCAGATGGGGTGTTCAGGGAGGACTTCTGCGAGGAGGTGATATTAACTTGATTGGCAAGGCAGTCTGAGGCGGGCGAACAGCAGTGGAAAGGCACTGCCTCAGCAGTGGCATCACTAAGAGGGTGGAGGGGTGTGCGCCAAACTGATGGCACTGTCAGGGGGTGACACCAAAATGACTGTCTATAAAATTTTTGTGCAGTGTTTGTACAGAAATTATTTTTTATAAAAATATTCCTGTAGTCAGTTATAACAACAAAACCATTTTTCATAAGCCCAGCTTACATGTATCAATATACCTACCAGGCTAAAACTTTGTGCTAACTTTTTGAACCTTCTAATGCACTTGGGTCAGAGCTGTCATTCTTAAACGCAATTACAATGATGCTTCAGACCACGTGCTTTCGTCTGCACACACTCCAAGCTTGCGCTGTTTTGGTTGCTGCTGGTGTTTTAGCTACAGTATTGTGGTAATTAGTATTTGTGAACCTATGTCGATCACTTTTAGAGAATGAAGGTGGAATTAAAGGCAAAGGAGTGACATACAGGAGTTATGATTTCTGAGTAACAGTAGTACAAACATTACTAAGGATTCTGTGTGGTTGGGTATGGGAAGTGGTCCCTGGGGTGGGAGGCTGAGGGCTGACACCAACCCTAATAACACCTCTGTGCTGTAATATGAGACTTGGTCATCCAAGGAAGAGAAATAGGGCCAATCACCGAGGGAGTCAGAAAACCCAGGGGCCCACTAGGCCGAGATGTTTGGATTTTATTCTAAGTATGATGGGAAGCCACTGGAGCTGTGGGGCAGAGACAGGGTGGTCCCATGGGGGCAGGGGAGGGGGGTGTGTGAGAAATGCCCTGGTCCCGGGAAGACCCATGGGTAGGCTTTCCGTCATGCAGGGGCCATGGAGGACGGGCAGGCCCAGAGGCAGTCTAGGTTTGAGAAGGGCTCTCAGGTGCTGCTTGAGCTCAATGGCTCCTGCTCCCTCAACTTTTTCCAGTAGGACAAATTCTGGACCTCTTGCCTTTGGTGGCTGTCTTCCACACACAGACCAGGGGGTTCATGGGCTGAATGCCTGGCCTCACATGGTGGCTTCTCTTCAGGCTTGCCTCCACTTGGCATGCTCCCTCCCTTTGCCCCAGAGTCTGCCAAGCACCACCCCTTCCTTGGCTTCTTTTCAACAGGACAGATGAGGGGACCAAGTGGTGCCAAGAACACTGAATTTGGGAATTAGACTTGGAGTATAATTCATAGGCCCCTGGAAGGCCACCCCACCTCGTCTCTGGACCTCAGCTTCTTCATGTGGAGCAGGTGGGAGCAGGGGATGGATAGGTTAGGCCAAGGGTCCTTCCCACTCGGCCCCTCGATGATTCCAAAACATTCCTCAAGGGCAACATCTTGAAAAAGACTTATCTGATTAAAAGGGAATAAAGGGAGGAAACACATTTTTTGAGAGCCATTTACGTGGGTTGTTTTTTTGTTTGGTTTGGTTTTCTTTCTTTTTGCTTTCACAGATGTCATTCTGAGTCCAGACTAGGGCCAAGAGTTAGATTTTAAGTTTTCAGGTGCTCATCATTTGATGCTGCAGAAGACAGATGAGATCTTATGGGGGGAAGGGGACAGATATTAAATAAAAGATAGTTTAGCTGGAGAAATGTTATGAGAATAGGAATGAGGAGGACAGGATAGGGAGTGGCAAAGAAGGAGATGAAGAAGATAAGAGCTGGGGGGAGTGGAAGTCCAGGCAGGGCAGCTAGTGCAAAGGCCCAGCGGCTAAGTGAGCTTGGTGAGCCTGACAAACAGAAAGGAGGACAGCAGCAGGCAGAGCCCAGAGAGATAAAGTCGAAGAGGTCAGCAGGGGCCAGAAGACACAGCGCCTGGTGGGGGAACACGGAGGGGTTTCAGCCTGAAGCAGTAAGCTCTGATTTCTCTTTTGCAAGACCACTCTCACTGCCTTTCAGCGGTGAAAGGACGAGGATGGACTGGGGGAGGGGTGGGGGGAGAGGAGGCAGGGAGCCAGGCAGGCGAACACGATGGTGGTGTAGCCAGGTGGCTGGCAGCCAGGGTGGGGGACTCATCGAAGTGGCAAATTCTGTTTTGCTTCCTTTCCCTGCCCAGTGCAACTATAAAGTCCCCATTCTTTTTGTCCCCCCTTAGTAATAAAAAAAAATAGATAGTGGCAATTAAGGAAAAGGGTCTGGTTTTTGGTTCCTTCCTCATCTCAGAAGGAAACTCTCCCAGGGCAGCTATTCTCAACTGATACAGGATTCAGGGTCCTCAAGGCTGGATGACCAAACAACTGTCCATATTAAATAGAAGTCCTGAGAGCCTTACCCAGGATCATGCAGGCTTCCATTAGCCTACACCTGGGGGCCCTGGCCCTGCTTCCCCAGCCAGTCTACTGGAACCCACCGCACATGTAGTTGGAGTTCGAGGCAATGTGAGGAGGCTAGCGTGTGAAGGGAAGCACATACAGACCTAGGTTTGAATCCCATCTCATTCATTCATTCAACAAATATTTATTGAGGGCCTACTCTGTGCCAGGCCCTGTGCAGCAGTGAGTTAGACAAGGTCCCTGCTCTAGTGGAGGTGACAGACGTAGGACAGGATAAATGCACAAAGTGATTAAGTGGTATAAAGCAATCCAAGCGCTGCTTGAGATGGGGCAAACAGCAAATGCTCTGCCGTCTTTTCGTGGCCCGATGTCAGTGGAGATAATGCCCAATCTCTCTTATGCCTCAGTTTCCTCATCTGGACAGTGGAACTAGAAACATCCACCCTCCAAGAGAACGTTCAATTCCTGGCAAGTGGGCTATACCCCCCTCCGCCCTCGACTGCCTGACTCTGCTCTGAGCTACCTCTAGAACGCCCACCCATCCTGAGCTCCCTGTGGTCAGGGTCGCTGGCCTGCTGAGTACGGGGTCAAAGGCAGATGCCTGGGTTCAGTGCCTAGCTGTCCACTCAGCCCTGCTCACACCCTTTATGGCTTTCGGTTCTTCCCCACAAAGGATGTTCCCATAAACTCAGTTAGGTTCCTTGTAGGAAAAGGAAATAAACTAAGCCAAGATTCCCTTGGCTACACCTCAGCAAAGGTGGATCCTGCTGGTATGACATAATGGCAGCAATGGCAGGCTGAATGCTTAGGAAGACACTGGGAGGGTGTTTCTGTTTGGCAGGGTTTGTCCTGGTAGCCCGGATCCCTCTTCCAAAATGGTCTCTCAGCCTTACATGGCTCTGTGGGCCTCACGCCCTGGCTTCTAGAGATGTCAAGTTCTACTACAGGTCTAAAGCCAGGAAACAAATCTTAAGCTTGCACAACTGTGGAGGCCAAAAATCTTGAATGGAAGGCTTGACAATTCCAGGCTGCTTCCTGCAGAGTAAACCCTTCCCAGCGTGGGGGATGGGAGAGGACAACACCATGCAAGTTCCTGGAGGTGTCCTCGGGGAGCTCGAGCAGGCCAAGGGGAGATCTGGCTATTTACCTAGGAGACCCTTGCCTCAAAGAGAAAAGGCTTTGGTCCTAAGGCAAGAGACCCTGCTCTCCCCCATGAGGTGTTGACCCAGCATCAATCTACTAAATGACTGAGCTTCACTCCACCGTTCCCCCCAGGATAAGGTGGAAAGGAGGCTTCCTACCTAGGGCTGAAGTCCAGTGCAGAGTCCATCCCCTCATCCCTTGTTCACATCTTTCTGAGCCCCTGCCAAGGCACTTGCCACACACAGAGCACACAGGAGTGGGCGGGGGGGGGGTGCAGGGGGAGGTGCAGGGAGGCCCCACCCAGCAGGGAGCCAGGCCAGAGAGCCTTCCTCACAGCCCCCAAGCTGAGGGCCAGAGGAAGCATAGTGTAACTCTGGTGAGGCCGGAGGGAGGGCAGACTCAGATGGGAGTGCAAAGTGGAGATGAGGTTAGAAAAGCAAGCAGAAGCCAACTGTGGGGAACTTGCCATGCCTAGCAAAGACAAGGAAGACAACTTGATGATGATGGTAGAAGGGGCTTTAAGGATGAGGTTGTTGTTAAGTGTCGTCGAGACTCATAGCAGCCTTATTGGATAGAATAGAATTGCCCCATAGAGTTTTCTAGGGTGTCATCTTTATGGGAGCACATTGACTGGTTTTTTTCTCCTGCGGAGCAGCTGGGTGGGTTTGAACCACCCACCTTCAGCTGAGGAGGCGGCAGGATTTGGTCAAATGGGGAGAGGAAAAGCCCAGGTCCTGAGGGCTGGTATGGTGGTGAAGGCAGCGAGAGAAACAGTTGCCTGGGGAGGACACACAAAAGCCCAGCTGGGCAGGGTGGCTCCAGTGAAGGGAAGTACACCCCAGGTCCCTCTCTGGGCCTGGCTGTGGAAGCTGGAGGCAGTTCGGGGCTCTGAGGGCAATGAGCAACGTGTCTGTTAAAATTCCCTTTCACAGAGAAACTCCACCTATAAAAATGAATTCTACAGACACTCCCGTACTTGTGAACAAAGGAGAGTCACTGTGACCTTGTAACAGCACCACAGGCCCTTCAGAAGAGGTGGGTTAAATAACAAGGCACAGCTGTGTCTTGGGGGCCATTCTGCAGTTCTTCAAAAGAACACGTTATGTCTGCATTCTGATGCAGACGGCCGGAGTACTGTGTTCGATGAAAAAAACAAGTTGCCAGAACAGTTGTGTAATATTCCATTTTAGAAAATAAAAGGGCACGTGTTATATATACACACACAGGCTGCATGTCTAACATGTCCACTGACCGTCAGTGGTGCTGGGGGTGGGGCTTTGTTTCCACTTTACCTCCTTCTACACTGTTGGGGTTTTGTACCAGGAGTAACTTTATTAAGAAAAACCAGCTTTTTAAAGAAACAGAAGCAGTGCCCTCTAGCAGCAGCAGGCTCCTAGCCCAGGCCAGGGCCCCACTTCCCTGCTCCTTCCTCACAGTCACCTCACCCCAGGGAACCATCAAAGAAGGTGGCTCAGACTTTTCTGGAGATGAATACCTTGTTCATACTCAAGGCGACAGACCCAAGTCTCCAAATCTCAGCCTTTCACGTCCTCTCTGTAAGTTGGGGATATTAACGAGGCACCTGTGAGTCCTCAGGAGCTCTGGGAATGGGCTTCAGGGGTCTGAGGTAAAAACCTCCCCGGAGGCAGAACGCAAAACCATGTCTGTGCACTCCCCCACCGGGCGCTGACCGTCCACTCTGAAGGGCTGTGGGAGCAGAGACGTTGTTCCTCCCCCGTAACGTGATGCAACGTGAAAGAGCACTAATGCTGATACCCATCAAGTCCAACAAATTTCCGGTTTTTTTCATAAAGACTGCTTAATTCCGTTCTTGAGAAAATCCATTAAACATAACTTCGAAACACTTGTGAGGGCTTCTGCTCTGCTGCTGCCTTGAGCACGTGCCCTCTGCAGCCAAGGACCTGCAGATTGGGGACCGGCCATCTTGAGGCTCCCAGTGGTGGCAGGCGGAGCCTGTGGTTTGGGCCACTTTGGGGCAAGCTCCTTTAGTCCTGCATGGCTTGGGGGGCAGGATCCCCAGAATCCTGTTTTTGTTTCAGTCTCTACGTTTTGCATCCTCTCAGCATCAGCATCAAACGGTCTACTCCTTTGATCTTGGGCCACCCACCCACTCCCCCAGACCCACAGGCCCCTCGGAGCTCACCTCCCAGCCACAGAGGTGGTAGGGGCCCAAGCCCCTCACAATGTCCTCTTTCAGGGCTTCACAATACACATTTGCATTTAAAGGCAGCCTTCCCCACAGTCTCGTCTGGTGAATTTCCCCCTATTTTAAATGCTGAAGAACGTTGAATGCTCCTCTATTTATATTTTAAATCCCAAACAGGCGCTTTGTCTCCCCCAACTGTTATCCCTAAGTAGCTCGGTCCGAGCCAAAAAGGCCCACCAGGTCAGGTGCTTCGGCCTGGCCCCGGGCGCCCACCCTGAGCCTCCTGCATGCAGCCCCCCTTCCCTGCCCCCAGGCAGTGGGTACAGAGCCCCTACAGCTTGTCCTCTCCTCCCCTTCCTGAACCAGGGCCTCTCCTGACCCGTGAGGTGCCTCTCAGCTTCCCACATCCCAGGCCGCAGCCCTGGCCTTTAGATACCCTCCGTGGGGCCTCGGTTTGAGCCCTGGTGCATACACCCCATTTCACAGAGGATAAAACTGAGGCCCAGAGGCACAGGAGCCCGCCCAGGCTTGGGGCCATGCCAGGAAGACTTGCATCCTGACACCAGGGCCCCTGTTTTTGTGCATCCCCTCTAGCCAGCCAGGCTAGATTCTTTGCTCCCTGTTGCATCCTCGCTGCTTTTGAAGCCACCTCTGCTCAGGAGCTGGAAGGGTGCAGTCCCCCTTTTTTAAGTGTTAAGTCTAGTCATCACTTGCTGGTTCCTCAGCGCTTGGTTTCAGGCTGCTTAGCTGGTTTCCTGAAAGCCCCTCATGCATTTCATCACTCACTCCAATGCGTTTGAGGACTGCTAGCTGTGCTCCTGCTGAGAAAGGACCAGATGACTGGTGGGATTTCCTCTTGAACGCAGCTCCTAACTTGGATTCAGGAGTACCTCCAGCCAGAGGTTCTCCCCCGTGAGCATTTCACAATGTCATTTGTTATCACAGTTGTGTGGAACAAGCTGCAGCTGTTAATCACAGAAATGCAGTTGGTGCAACTGATAAGGAATCAGGGTGACAAACAACCTTTGCATATGGGAACCATTTTCCTATTTGTTCCTTGAATTTCTCATACACATCCAGAAACTTCTCAATTTCATCTATGATGCCTGGAATCAGAATTAAATGCCAGTCAAAGCTCTTGAGGAAGTTCTCAACGGCATTAATAGTAGTCATTTGGGCTTCCTTGGTAATCATATGGCACTAATGTCATAATGGCACTTGTGTCATTAAGTGGCTGGCAGGGCCCCTGGTCTTACTAAGAATGGTGATTAACACTTGATGACACTAAGGCTGAGAGGCCACATAAGCAACAAAAGTCGGAATGTCAAGTGGTACATGAAGCACGCACTATTGCAACGGATTGGTGCCTCAAAGGCGCTGAAGTGTCCTCTGGAAGTCTCATGTCACTGCAGCCCCGGGCGTCTCTGTACAGGGCTACAGGAATGTTAAGCAGAGCACCACACAGCCCACACCCATGCGCAGCCATTCTGGCTTCCCATGGAAGCCCGCAGAGGTCCTCAGATGAACAGTGATGTCTTTGAGGATCTTCCTTAGACATGGGCACATGCTACACATGGGTATGACACATTGGTCATCACGCTGTGCCATCTCCAAACTCCAGGAACATACAGCATTAGCAGGCAAGGAGCCATCAGAAGCTGGTGGGGCTACTACATTAAGCATTTCGTCTTGAATAGGCTGAGAGTCTTGCTTCATCTTGAGGCCTAATACCATGTTTAGTGCTTCTGTTCTACCTCCTAGATAGTTCTGTAGTGCTTGGGGTCCTAAAAGCTTGCAAGTGGCCATCCAAGGCACAACAATTGGTCTCTTATTCACCTGGAGCAACAGAGGAAGAAGAAAGGTCAGGAATAGGAGGAGGAAACAGAATGTATGGCTAACTGCCTCCAGGAACAACTGCCATGAGACCAGAACTGGATGGTGCCCAGCTACCATTACTGAACGTTTTGATCAAACATTCTATAGAACAATCCTGATCAAAAGGGGGGAAATGCAGAATAGAATTTCAAATGCTCATGGACTCCAGGCTTTCTGGAGCCTAGATGAACCCCTGAAACTATTACCCTGATATAATCTTTAAACCTTAAACCAAAAATATCCCCTGAAGTCTTCTTAAAACCAAACAATAAATAGCTTAACCAGCAAAGACTGTCTGCCTTGAGCACTAATGCTCTTTTAAGATCTATCTGTATGGCATCAATATGACCACAGTAACTCCTAGGAAATTTAGGGGCAGTGAGTTTGTCAGTGGGGGAGGAACAACTCAGAAGAAGGTGTGAATAGTTGCACATCTCGAAGAATGTAAATCAATGTCACTGAATTGCATGTGTAGAAACTATTGAATTGGTGTATGTTCTGCTGTATATATTTTCAACAATTTTTTTAAAACAAAAAAAGCGCTTCACCTTGGGCCTCCCTTGTACTTTCCACCAAGACCTTGCCTGATGAGCTCATCAGGGTTAGAGGCTATGTTTGCATCCAGCACCTTCTAACAAATGGGGAGACTGAGCCCGGGCAGATCACACGTGGAGTTTGTGGAGACGCCAGGTCTGCCCAGACCAGCACTCCCGACTCTCAGTGCTCCTCTTTGCTGCTGCTGTGGGCGAAGCCCTGTCAGGGACCAGTTTGACAGGAAGTGACCGCTGCCTGGTCGGCCAGGCCTGGGCTGGGCTGCCCAGCGTTGGGCATGAATACTGCAGGGAGAAGGGAGACCCAGCCCTGCTCTTACAGGGCTCACAGTGCATGAGTACCAAACAGAAGGGGTGAGATGAGAATAAGTGCTATGAAGGAAATCAAGCAGAGTGGTGTGATGGGATTTCCGGGCAGACTGACCTGAAGAGGTATTTGTGGATTGAGATCTCCCCACAGAAAGTGCAAAGGCCCTGAGGTAGGAGGCCTCTGTGATGTGAGGAACAAAAAGGTTAGTGTGCCTGAGGCCAGAGCCCCCGGGATCATAGAGGGGCTGTTGTGCAGACAGTGAAAACTGTTGGAGGTCTTTAAGCAGAAGCAAGACAGGATCAGATTTCTGAGTTAAAAGCTCCCTCCCCTCCTGTGCAGAGAGGTCAAAAGGATGGTGGCTTGGGGGAAGAGAATTGGATGGATCTGGGTAGGTTTTGGGGATGAGAGGGAGAAGCCCCATGTTTCTGGCTAGAACTCGGTGAAAGTAGGGAGGAGTACGTTTGCATGAGAAAACCAGGAGTTCTATTTCAGCCCCACACAGAGGTGTGGGTGAGAATCCAAGTGGAGGTGCCAGCAAGCAGCAGGGTCTGAGGTTGCGAATGGACAGAGTCAGGGCTGGAGGCAGACACGGGGTTATCATCTTATGGATGGTGTTTGGGGCCCCAGGACTGGATGTGCACACCTGGGGATAGAAGGGAGAAGAGGACGAGCCATCAAGGCATCTTCATCCGATTCTGTACCCAGAAGCCCCACGGCTCAGCCTCAGGAAAGGGGTGACCTGTCTGGGGCTGGGCATGCGGTCTTGCCCTGGACTCAGCTAGGCCCACCACTTCTAGATGCTCCTTTTGTCATATTTTGCCCACCACCTGGGGTCTTCCCCATCGATGGTTTCCTTAGGGAGGTGATGGGTTTTGTGAGGCGTCCCTAAAGCTGGCGAGGCGCCAGCTCTAGAGTCCTGCTCTCCTCCTGACCAACTGGACAAAGCACTACACTCCCTCTCCAGGCCTCAGTTTCCTCATGTGTATAACGAGGCCAGCTGGATAAGACTCTCTCTCTACCAGCTCCCAAAGACTAGAATTAGTCTTCCCAACCCCGTCACAGACTGTCCCCTCTAATAGCCTGCTGTCCACTGCCCAGGCTGACAAGCCCACCCAGCTTCTCCCTAGGTTGCCTGGGGCCCTCCTCACCAGTACTGGGCCGCACAGTGTAGCCTACATGTGTCTCCCCCTCCCTGGATTTCTTCTCTTTCTCTGGGACCTGCATTCCTACACACACTGACCCAGGTGCTGGGAGCCAGGCCCATCATCTAGAGGGACCTTCTACTTGCTTAGCCCCTCAAGCAGAAACTTCAGATTTGTTAAGGGAAATCTGAAATCTGGACTGCAGTTTATCTGAAATTGCCTGGTTTTTTATTCTAGGAAGTAATTTAGGTTTTTGTAAAACTGCTCCAAACGGGTAGGGCCCAGTGCCAGGCCCTTGGGTTGGTGAGCTGAGCCTTCGTGGCTGGAGGCTGGGTGGTTAAGCATGCTGTGTTGGGGTGGATCAGCCCTCTTTCTTGAAACTCCCTCCTCCTGAGCTTCCATGGCAGGCACACCCGGTTTTCCTCCTTCCTCTCTGACTGTTCTTCCTCTGTCTACAACAGTCCCTACCATTCCAGCACCCTCTCTTTGCTCCACAGTTGGCCCAGGGGTGTATCCCTGGCCCAGGCTCCTGCTTCGACCAGCTCCAGATTCACATTTCCAGTGACCTTTTGGGTCTCTCACCATGGGTGGCTGGACAAGGTTCAGTCCCACGGCTGGGTTTCCATCAACCTCTACAACCCTCTCCTCTCCCCTGTGATCCTTCAAGAGACCCAAGCACAAACTTGTCTCTCCCAGTCACAGGACTGCCCCCCTCCACCTATCATGGAGGCCATCTAGTTAGTTTCCTTGGGCCAGCTCTCTCTGGGGGCTTCCCTGTTCCCATTCTGCCAGATACGTACCCCAGATAAAGCTGCCATATCATCTCCCCACAACAGATCTCTTGGATAGCTCCTAATTCCTTGGGACACTGCTCCTCAGCGGGCCCTAGGGACCCGCAGGGCCCATGTGGCCTCAGCATCGACATCTTGCAGCTGCTAGCTTATTACATGCTTGCCCCTGCACCTCCACGCAGCCCATCCGGAAAGACCTTGTGTTTCCAGAACTAGAGGTCCTTCCTCAAGCTGGGCACAATCTACAAGGTCCTTGGCACTCCCCAGTGCAGCCTCCAAAGCTCACAGCTGGTGGCACTTTCAGAAATCCCTTCCTCCTCTCTGTTAGGAAATGCAATGGTCTACTGTCACCTTGTCTGAGGTCTCCGGTCCTCAGTGTTTACCTGTCCCTTGTCAGACAGTCCATTCAGTGGGTCCTTCTTCCTGGTTGAGTGCCAGGGTCTCCTTTGCAGGCCTGCAGACCTGTGGGCTCCAGTCTGCCTCCCCCTTTCTCCCCCAGTATACCCACTGCCCCGAGGGCAGAAGCCTGACACCTGCCCTGATCCAGGCTCAGGTGTTCTTGTGCCTTCCCCCTTTTCCAGCCTCTTTCCTCATCTCTGGGGGCTTATTCTCTAGCTTGGTGGGAGGACAAAAAGGGAGCCTGTCTGTGAAAGAGCTGTGAAAGGGGTGAGCACCTAGAAGAGGAGTGGCGACGAGGGTGCCTCATGTGGGGGGTGCAGGGGAGCCTGCTGGGGCCCAAGTTCAGAACTGGGACTTAGGATCCACCCGTTTTACGGTACCTTACTGTCTCCAGCTCTTCCCTTCAGCAGCTTTTCTTTCAATCCTGGAACCCCAATTCCCTCGAGTCCTGACCTGCTCCACCACTTTACTGTCCGCAGCCCCAGCCCCGCCAGCCCCTCACGGGTGCCTGGCCCTAAAATCACGCCCCCCAAAGGGATCCTCTTTCCTCCCCCAAGAGTCTCCCGTGATCTCAGCTCCCTCAGTGGAGGTTTCTCTGGTTTCGAGAAAGACTGGTGTCTCCTCAGCGCCCCCCACCCTGGACTCGGCAGAGTTCAGGGCCTCCAGGCTTGCACAGGTCTCCCCGAGGGACTTTGCCAGCTTCAGCACACCGGGTCCATGTTGCGGGACATTGCAGCCTGGAGGCCCCTCCGCGGGACCCACTCTCCTTTGCAGTGTCCCCTGGATAATTTTCCTCTCCAGACCACAGCGTGAAGGGTGGCAAGGCAACTAGGAGCAATTTCTTTCCCCCATCCTTCCACGGGGGCTACTCCAGGGGTCGCAGTCCTACAACCACCCACCCTGCAACCCCCATTTGGCTTTGGGGTCCATGGCGGCGGCTACTTGCAGATCACAAAATAGAGTACTTCGAGCATCAGCAGCCGGGAGGGCGGCTAGGAAATATCGGGGTCGTCCCCCATCCCTGATGTTGCGGCCAGGTCTCCAGAGGTATAACAAGACCCCGGGCGCACCGCTGAAGGGCGCCTCCCATCCTTTAGCCTCTTTGGATTGGGCGGAGACCCCCCTCGGAGATGTCCTAGAGCACCACATTGCTCCAGCCGACCACGTGAGGGCGTGCCCTGTGTTAGTTGGGACAAATTAAACCTCGCCTTGCGAGCAGGCCTGGGCCCCCTGGGCCCGGCCAGGGCTCCGGTGTCTGTGGCGTACTTTTGGCTAAGGGCAGCTAAGCTCCGGGTCGTGGGACCTCCCTCCAGGACCGCGCTATTCGTATCCAAATGGGGTGCCCCCCTCCTCTCGCGCTCCCGCAGCCTAGGGTGCTCCACTCCATTCCCCTTTGCCGAGCCCTCCCTGGGCGCAGGCCGCCTCTCTGCTGCGCCGCGACCTCGGGCTTCGTCCCGGGTGCATCGCTGCCCAAGCAGCGGCGCCGGGGAGGCGCGGTCCGGGAAGCCAGCGGCCAGGGAAGGGGCTCTAAGAAGCACAAGTTGGCGCTGGCTCCGGACCAGGCTGTTGTTGTTCTCAACGTGGTCCGCCGTGGAGCCATAAAAACGGAGCAGGGCGCCCTCTTCGCTAAAAGCGCTGCGCGCACGCCCAGTGAGCCCAGGCGGCGGCATCAACAGCAGCAGCAGCCCTCGATTCGTCCGGTTCTCGCTCTCCGACTCCAGCCCAGACCCGGACTCCCGCCCCGCTTCTCAGCTCCTGTCCCGGCTGCCGGGCCCCCTCTCTGGCCCCCCGCTCCGCTCCGGCCCGGCCCCCGCCCCAGCCCTGCCGCCCGGCCCCAGGCCCGGCCGCGGCCGCTCCCGCCTGGAGCCGCCGCGCGCCCCCAGCCCCCCGGCGCCCCCAAGGCCTCTCGCCTTCCTCTTCCCGGCGCGGCCCCCCGGCTTCCGTGCGCCGCCCGCCACCAACCCGCTCGCCACCATGTCTGTGGAGCTTGAGGAGGCCCTGCCACTGACGCCCGCCGAGGGGACGACCAAGAAAACGGCCAAGGCTGGCGGTTCGGCGGCGCTGTCTCCATCCAAGAAAAGGAAGAACAGCAAGAAGAAGAACCAGCCGGGCAAGTACAGCCAACTGGTGGTGGAGACCATCCGCAGGCTGGGCGAGCGCAACGGCTCGTCACTAGCAAAAATCTACACCGAGGCCAAGAAGGTGCCTTGGTTCGACCAGCAGAACGGGCGCACCTACCTCAAGTACTCCATTAAGGCGCTGGTGCAGAACGACACGCTCCTGCAGGTGAAGGGGACCGGCGCCAACGGCTCCTTCAAGCTCAACCGCAAAAAGCTGGAGGGCGGCGGGGAGCGGCGCGGGGCCTCCGCGCCCGCCCCCGCTCCCGCGGCCGCTGCGCACAAGGCCAAGAAGGCGGCCCCCGGCGCGGCTGGCTCCCGGCGCGCGGATAAGAAACCCGTGAAGAGCAAGAAGCCCGAGAAGCGTTCGCACAAGAAGGACCCGGGCGGCGGTGCCGCCACCGCCTCCAAGAAGGACAAAGGCAGCAAGGCCAAGAAGGCGGTGGCCGCTGGGGGCAAGAAGGTGAAGAAGGCGGCGAAGCCCAGCGTCCCCAAAGTACCCAAGGGCCGCAAGTGAGCGCGCTGGCCTGATGGGAGGTGCCCGCTCGGGCCTGCTGGGTCTTTTTTTTTTTTTTTTCTTTTTCTATCCCAAGCGTCTGTAGGTTTTGTACGATTTACTCTGGGCCTCCCTCCGCCCGTTCTCCGTCCTTCCCTTTCTCCCACAATGTAGTTTTTTTTGTTGTTGTTTGCTTTGGATTTTTGAAACAGCCCCGGCGACGCCTCTATTGGCTCTCGCCCTTGGCAACGGCCGTCGCCATGGTTACCGGCCTCTAGGCGCCAATGGCCGAGGCAGCGCCTACCGGCCCCGGCGCGACCGCAGGTTGGCGGGGGCCCAGGCGAGCGGGACGCGGCCGCCGCTCCCCAGCCCCCACTCCTCTGGTTTTGGGTGCGCGACAAACAATCGCTCGGGGCGCGGTGCTGAGCAGCGCTTCCCTTCATCCCGTCAGTCTTTTTCTTTTAATTTTTTGGCACAATAAATTGTTTAAACCTTTGAACCACTCTCATTTTCTTTCTAATGGAATAGGGATGGTCTCGGTCGGTGCGTGGCTTGGGTTGGATAGTGGGTCCAGGCATCCTCGGGGATAACAGCGGAAGTCTCGGTACCGGTTTTCGTTGGCGCTAGGAGAAGCAAGGAGTGAAAGCTACAGGAGAGGGGGCAGCTGGGTTGATCCGGGAGGCAGGACTCAGAGGACCTCTTCGGAGTGGAAGTGGACAGATGCGCGAGATGTCACCGCCCACTCTCACAGAGCGGGGGTGGGAGCTGGGGGCGTGGAGACAGGCTGGCCCTGTCACCCTGGAGGGAATGGCCGGCACACTTATCCTTACAGTGGCCTACAGGCCACTTGGTGGTGAGGGGGCTGTGGGTTTTTCGGGATTTACTGGTCAAGCCCCTGCCTGGGGAGTCCACCTTGCGTCCCGCGGGGCAGCCCTTGCCAGGTCGCCTCAGGCTTGGTATTCTGAACCCAGGCAGACTTCGTGTTCATTTTACCACAGGAACC
This sequence comes from Loxodonta africana, assembly GCF_030014295.1. Classification (NCBI taxonomy): domain Eukaryota; kingdom Metazoa; phylum Chordata; class Mammalia; order Proboscidea; family Elephantidae; genus Loxodonta; species Loxodonta africana. Next base: position 35,563,909 of record NC_087363.1, read on the forward strand.
CTGAGGTGTGGTCAGGGAGGTGAGGCCCCAGAGTCTGGCTCACCTGGGCTACAAATTTATTCTGAGCCTGTTAATCTGCAAAAAGGGTTATCAGTGCAAACCATGTTTGTTCAGAGAGTTACTGGGAAAATTAGAGATTGACCCTCATCCCAGGGACACTCTGGTGTCCAGCGTATGGGATGTTGGGATGGTTGTTCATCGGGTTGGACGAGAGGCTGAGGCCTATTCTGACAGATGTCCTGATGAAGGGAAAACCTTGGAAAACAGGGAAGACTCTGGAGGCAGTGGGACCCAGGGAATGTTCCAGAACAGTGGGTGACACGTTCCAGTGTTCCAGTCTGGCTGAGCCAGGGCTGGATGTAGGTGAGAGACACAGGGGAGCTCTTTTTGCCTCTGTCACACTTCATCCTGAAAGCAGTTGAGGAAGGGGAGGAGGGGACAGGGAGACCTAGGAAACTACAGGGCCTCTCAGTGAGAGTAGGTTGGCAGAGGGGAGCATAGCTGGAGTGTTGCTGCTGACCTGCTACCCCATGACCTCTGCCAGGCTTCCCTGCCCTGCCAGCCATTGTCCTCCCCTGACACATAGGGCAGGCCCCACCCAGGCCAGGGCCAGACCCCTCCAATACTTACCATCCTGCAGCGCTATTCCCAGCCCTTTGTCTGGAAACTCCCTTCGCTCACACTGGCTACTCCATCAGGTCCCTTCATACTCCATTAAGGGCTCCTCCTCACTGCTCCCTACCTCAGGGAACTGCAGGGCCAGGTGCCAATTTGAGGCTTTCCCTGCCCTGTCCTGTACTAGGCACTCAACACAGCATTGGGCAAAACCAGTGTTTGCCCGTCCTTCCCAGAGTCTGGGAGACAGAAGTCACCAGACGCACCCCTCAGTACTCCATTATTCTGTAAGCAGTTCAGAGTGTTATGGGACTGACCTGAGTGTGAGGCCTGGTCCCACAGAGTTCTGGCTGTGGTGACTGAGGTGGGCAGACTGATGCAGGCAGGGAGTGCAGTCATGAGAGCAAAGCTGGAAATGTGATGCTAGACTTGGCTGTGGGTGTTTTGGGCCTGGGTACCTGTGGGCATCCAGGAGGCAGGCAGGCCCAGGTTGGAGACTGCGGCACTTGTGGGCAGGGGCTGACAGCTCCACCCTCCCTGCCAGCCACCCCTCCACCTCCTGCTGACCAGTAACAGCCTCAGCTACTTGCAGTTCTGCTCGGAGGGCAGCATGCTTACTGCAGGTTCACTATGTCAGCCTAGCTCTGTCCAGACTGCTGCGGGGCCGGCAGATAGGTCACCAGCAGCTAGCAGCCATGGGAGGCCTTAGCCTACCCAGGATTCTGAGGAGGGGGGCTACTGGCTAGCTAAGTGGGATGCTTCAGGTTCCGGTGGGCCGCCATCCATCTCCTAAAGCGGAGATGCCTGGAGGATGGAACCTGGGCTCCACCCAGTTGTCCAAATCTGAATCTCTGGGGCTGGACCTGGGAATCTGTCTTCTGACCAGCCCCCAAGGTGGTTCCAAGGTTCGGAGGGTTGGGAAAGCTGCTGCAACCCTCCGTGGCGCCAAGGCCTCTCAGCATCTGCCCTCCATGGACACCGCTCTTTCTGCCCTGACTGCTCACCAGGTGCTCCATGACCCGTGAGCATCAGCCCCCTCTCTGAACTCTTCCCCTGAACTAACTGCCCTTCCTAATCAAAGCCCTCCACCCTGCTGACTGCCTGTCCCCTGAGGACATCCCCTGAGGACATCCCATGAACTCCAGGGCCCTAAAGGGTCCTTCAGGTCCCCAGAGTGTCATGCTGATCATCCTTGGTCCTCCTCATTGCCTTTCCATGTTTTCCACCAAAGTCTGCCCTTTGATGCTTACACCACCTGGCAGTACCAGCTGCCTCCTCTTTGGTGCTACTGCCTCCCCCCCACCCCCTGCTCCCCACATACACTGCCTCTCTGCTGTCGTCCCCTCACCATTCCTTAAAGACGTGGGCCCTGGGCACTGTCTTCTCCACCCTTGCGCCTGCATCTTTCAGGAGCATGCAGTGGTCCTGCTTTCAAACCCCCACGCTCCACTCTCAGACTCTGGTCTGATGTACCTCCAGCACCATGGATGGTCTCGACACAAGACCTGGCGGATGGATATTCAGTCAGTTGTTCACATAGTCACAATGACTGAGTCAAAAATGGGTTTCTGACCCCAGCTGTTCCAACCTGAGTCAATCCTGGGACTTTTTCCATAATTATTGAGAAAGATGTGCTGTCTTTCCACAGGGATCACCAAACTGTAGGGACATGGGGCCAGAGTTGCCCATGGCCTTCTTTATCAACACATAGGGAGAGCCCACCTGAGAAAGGAGCCAAGAGGTGGAGGGGCAGGAGCCTACCATCAGGGGAGCGCCTGGACCCAGCCATGCCTGAAACCAGTGTAGACCTGGACTATCATGTGAGCTGATAAATTGCTTTTTATGTACGCTAGCATGCCTGGGTCTCTGTCACTTTCATCCTGGTCTCCTACTCCTTTGACTCGCCCTACACTCCCACACACACATCCTGAACATTATCACCCTTTGAAATTACTCTAACTGCAAAACCACCCTTTTAGTGCCCCACTTTCTAACCATAGGGTATGCCTCTCTTTCTAGTTTGTTTACTCAGACTCTTCAGCTGAGCTGTCTTCTGACTTCCTGGGACCTCCGTGGTGGGAGGGGTCCTGGCCTTGAGGGGTATCCCAAGTTGAAGAGTCAGTGGCAGTAACCAGCCACATGTGAGCATTCCCGGTGTGCCAGGCACTTTCAGGAGGGCCACACAGGCCTTAACTCTCAATAACCCTAACGAGGAGGCTGCTGAGACTCTGGGAGGTCAAAAAAAAAAAAAAGTAGCCAGCAAATGGCCAGGCCAGGGTTCAAACTTGGTCTACTCAACTCCAAAGCCTGACACCACCCTCAGCTTCTACACTGGGCTGGGGGGGGATCCTGTCCCCACCATTTACTCACTGTATCTCCTTGACTTGGCTTCAGGGAGCCTCAATTCTTGTTGAACATTGGAGGCACCTGACACTGCCAGGTCAAAGAGGAGGGCTTCCTGAAGAAGGCCACCCTGGTGCAGAGAAGAGGCAAAGGACCAGGTGCAAAACCTTTGGTTTACTTGTCTATAAAATAGGGGTGTAGCAACAACCCAGGCCTCATCCCCTCTTTGTGCCCACTAGTCAGGACATGGAGTCAGTGGGGCCAGGTCCCTGGAAGCTGATGTCAGCGTTCTGGGCATGACCCCACTGTGGTCTTTTGGTGTGATCCAAGATTGTTCTTCCCCAAACTAAGCATCTATAAATGGAGCTGTAACCTAGCATCAGGAATTGTCTGAATTCCCAAAGGATAAGAATGAGGGTCAGCACAAAGCTGGTTCCTATGAGGTGGAGGTCAGGCACACTCCAACTTCTTCATCATTTCTGACACCCAGCCATGCCCCCGATGTCATTCTATGCTTCTTTGCTGGGTTCAATAATTCATGGCAGTAGCCACAGAATTCACGAACTGTACTTACAGCTAAGTGGTTTATTGGGATACAACTCAGAAGACAACTCAGACTGGGATCAACTTGTAAGTAACAGGATACAACTCAGGACAGGATCAACTTTGTCAATCAGGACAGCTTCCAGCCAGGACAGCTCTCTCAGCTCCTCTCTGTGATGCTAGCAGGCCCTTCTCGGCTGTGTAGGCCCCCTCTCTGCTATGTAGGCCTTTCTGCCTTCTGCCTCCTCACCATTGGCCCAGCCAATCATTTCGGGAGAGTCAGAAATCCATGAGATGTCAATTCACTCAGGTCTTATACAAAAGTAACATTTTCTGCTGCCTTCTTCTCAGGGCAAAAATAACAACCCTCAGGGGAAGAAAGCAACCTGGCAGGTTCCTCCAGTAGTTTCTCCAAAGAACTATGGCAAAGGTAACAACTCCTCAGGGTTTAGGGGAAAAAAAAAATCTCCCAAACTTGTTTTTCCAAAGAACCAAGGCAAAAGGCCATATAAAGGAATTTCACCACAGACCACCCTCTGGCCTTTTGGCCATGGGTTCTTTCACATAGTTATCATTTGGAAGGTTACTTCCCCCTCCCCAGACATTTACCAGTCCAAATCAGTCATTAATTTGTTCTTTGGTGGAGAAAAACTCCTTTCATGGTGAGATCATTCAGGTACCAGCCACTCAGTTCTGTGCAAGTGTCAATCTTATCTGGTCAGTTCCTTCAAAAGGTCATACCAGCTTCACCCTTTCCAGTGTCTGATAAAATTTAACAGAGAATATTATTCTCTTGCTCTGAGCTTCTCCTGGGATACTAGCATAGCAACACATTTAAGGGACTTCAGATTCAGCCACTGTATTGGTCTAGCCCAGCCCTTGCCTCCCCCTTAGCCCACTCTTTCACAGTTAAATAGCTTCTATAGTTCCAATTTTTAAATCACAATTGCCTCCTTTTGTCAATCATTACTCACAGCTGAATCATATAGCCATATTAGCATCTTCACTCACCGTTTTTGCTCCAGACCCATCAGGAAAAAAAGAATCTATTCATTGGGGACACTCTCTTGTCCCTCTCGTTTTGAGTATAAGCACACTCATAAAAATGTATAAGCCAGGGACTTCATGCCTTTTATCTTCCTCCATTTTAGACAACCAATGTTTAACTAGCCTGTCCCTACCAAAACCGTACTCTGAAGAGAAAACTATGTTCCCTGGTCTGAAGAAACGTCTGTTCCAGTTGGAACTGAGCATCTGAATCTATAAACACAGTCCAGTCCGGGGCAAGCCACAAAATTGCAGAGAATTCTGCTGCCTATGCAGATTTTGTGACATCAAAAACCTCTCTCTCAATGAAGAACACCAAAGACACAAGGTGAATATGAGCTCAGGAGACAGAAAGGGCCACATAAACCAGAGATTGCCATCACCCTGAGACCAGAAGAACTAGCTGGTGCCCGGCTACCCCTAATCACTGCCCTGACAGGGAACACAACAGAGAATCCCTGATGGAGCAGGAGAACGGTGGGATGCAGATCTCAAGTTCTCATAAAAAGACCAGGGTTAATGGCCTGACTGAGACTGGAGAGATCCTGACAGTCATGGTTCCCAGACCCTTTGATAGCCCAAGATTGGTACCATTCCCAAAACCAACTCCACAGACAATGAGTGGCCTGGAATATAAGATAGACAAGGATGCTGGTGAGGAGTGACCTTCGTGGTTCAAGTAGACACATGAGACTGTGTGGGCAGCTCCTGTCTGGAGGCCAGACGAGAAGGAAGACGGAGACAGGAGCTGGTTGAATGGACCTGGGGAATACAGGGTGGAGAGGAGGAATGTGCCGTCTCATTAAGAGGAGAGCAGCTAGGAGTACACAGCAAGGTGTGCATAACTTTTTGTATGAGAGGCTGACTTGATTTGTAAACTTCCACCTAAAGCACAATAAATAAACTTAAAAAAAGAAAAATCTCTCTCTCTCCCACCTTTACCAGGGTCAGGTCATCTCACCCCTAGACGTCAGGCTAGGTCAATGGGTACCAGCTGTGGGCTTGGGAGTCCACACAACTCCCTGCCCTTTGGACCAGCTAGCCCCTTCTCCTTCTTCTCATCCCTAGCCAGTTTTGGGGATAGGTCAACAGGTGCCAGAGGAACATGTCCAAACTCAAGCCCATCTCTTCATTGTTGCACCTCCCCCACTTCCACTAATCCTGTGGACCCAGGTGGTCAACTCAAGCAAGCATACCAGACTATATATTCACCAGCTCTCATTAACTTCCAGTCTTGGAAGGGGGCTCTTCTGATGGCCAATGACATGTCCTATTCCAACACACCCTTCAGATTCCATAGGGCTGTCTCCCACACAGACATCCTTTTACTGTTCATTCAACAAGCAGTTCTTTGATCAATTGTTCCTTCAACCATCATGGTACTTTCAATCAAAGCCCAATATAATTGTCTCAAATGCAAATTTCCTGATTTCACAGGCTTTTGGCATAAGTTCCATTTACTATTTCTCCTCTTAGCATATCCAATCAAGTATTGCCTAAAGGGTAGAGTTACACTTTTCTTTTAACAGTACCTACTATTCATGTCTATCATACATTCAGACCTGTTTTATACCAGGTAGGGGGAACATTCCTTCAGTCAGACAAATATTTATAGTACATTTAGATAAACATATAATATAACCTTTTAAAATACTCCAGTATCATCTTTTCCACCTCCTGTCTAACTTACCCATTGGTAAGCATATGGACTTCGGTCTCTGGTTGAGTTAAGCCAGAAGACCCTGGTCCCTATCAATCACCTTGTTTAACCTGCCAGGCTTTTGCCCCAAGCCACTCCAGATGCAGCTTCCCCATCTATTGATACAGCATAACATGTCTTACATTCCCTTTAGCCATTATAGATAGCAGCAACCAAAATAACCATCTAAGAATCAAAAGTTTCTCATCTCACACATGCTCATTCTTTTTCTTCCAAAGCTTCAAGCTTCCATGAGTCAGGAGCCATTGCAAGTAATCCCACTTCTGATGCCAACTGTAATCTAGTGTCAGGAACTGTCTAAATTCCCGAGGGATAAGACTCAGAATCACCACAAAGCTGGTTCCTATGAGGTGGAGGTCAGGCATACCTTCACTCTACAACTTCTTCGCCATTTCTGACACCACACCTGTGCCCCCCCCCCATGGTACTCTATACTTCTCTGCTGGGTTCAGTAACTCATTGCAATGGCCGTAGAACTCATGAACTGTACTTACAGTTAAGTGGTTTATTGGAATACATCTCAGGAGACAATTCAGACTTGGATCAATTTGGAACTAAAAGGACACAACTCAGGACAGGATTCACCTTGCCAACCAGGACAGCTCTCTCACCTCCTCTCTGCCAGGCTAGCAGGGCCTCTCAGTGGTGCATGCTCCCTCTTGGCCGTGTAGGCCTCTCTGTTGCTAAGTGGCCCAGCTCACTGTAGCCACTGTAGCAGCTTGCTTGGCTGCTGTTCTCCTAGCAGGAGCTTTTTGCCATCCCCATGGGTTTTGCCACTGGGTCCCTCTTCTGGGCCTCTTGCCATCTTCTGTGTTATAGCCCTTGGCCCATATTACAGCTCTTTTAGGAGGCTCATTTTGCAGGAACTCCAGGTCCAAACAGCTCAGCTCCAGGTTCTTTTTGGCCTTGAGGCTCCCTCCTAGCCTCTTCTCGCTAACATCCTCTGTGGGGTTAGTGGCTTATATAAGTAAACTTCTCAGTTGCAAGGCACGAGCCTCCCAGCAGGACCATGAATTGACCAATCCCCCTGGTGGACTGCAAATCTACTAACCCTACTGAGTGGATTTTCAAGCCACTATTTGAATAGTAAAGCAACCAATCCCTTCCAAGATTGTGGCCCAGCCAATCACTTTGGGAGAGTCACAAGCCCATGAGATGTCAATTAACTTAGGTCTTGTACAAAACTACCTTTTTCAGCTGACAGAGACTGCCTTCTTCCCGGGACAAAACTAACAACCCACCCTCTGGGGTAAAAAGCAACCTGGGAGGTCCCCCAAGTAGTTTCTCCAAAGAGCTAGGGCAAAGGTAAAAACTCCTCAGGGGTTAGGGAGGAAAAACTTCCAAGCAGTTTTTCCAAAGAACCAGGGAAAAATGCCACATAAAGGAATTCATTTCGCCACAGGAGCCAACAAAAATTTCTTTTAATCCCTTATCTGCTGATTAGGGAGGGGTGGCATAGTGGTTAAGTGCTATGGCTGCTAACCAAAAGGTCAGCAGTTTGAATCCACTAGGCGCTCCTTGGAAACTCTATGGGGCAGTTCTACTCTGTCCTATAGGGTCGCTGAGTCAGAATCGACTCGACGGCAGTGGGTTTGGTTTTGGTTTTTTTGGACACACTGCCTTTGTCCAGAATCTCTAGGCTCCCTGCAGCACATCAGTACCCCCTCAGGTGTTGTACTCTCTACCTGTCAACAGGGCTCCTCTTTCCGGGATGCTGCCTCCTGCCTCATTGAACTTCCTTGGGATCTCAGATCTGCCTTCTTTGTCCCCAGATCTGATTTCTCTCTGGCTCCAGGATGATCCTGCAGGTGCTAGAAGACCAGGGACCCAGGCCCTTTTCAGGCAGTTCAGCCTTAGCTACCCAGAGGATGGGATCTCCCCATTCAACTCTCCTGGGTCAGCCAAGCCTGTCCCTGTCCCTCTGCCTGTTGGAGAGGGTCACAGGGCACTGACATCTCCTTATTCCAAGTATCAGCCTTGAGTGATGTGGCCAGAGGGCACATTAGCTGTTCTGTTACCACTACCGGTCTAAGGCAGCAGAGATGCCCTGGTTCTTCCCAAAGGAACCACCATTGGGAGCACTTCCACTTGCAAAACAGGGCAGTGGTACTTGCAGAGGCATTTGGAGAATAAAATGAGATCTTGTATGCCAAGGGCTTTGTACACAGTCACCCTCTCTGCACATACCAACGGCACCCACTGCTGACTGGGCCAGGCTGGGGGTAGAAGGGAGCAGGAGCAGGATGGGGACCCATCAGACTTCCTCCCTGCTCTCGAGGAGCTCAGCCAGGTGAAGGAGGACAGGTAGACCAGCAGTTTCTGAATGGGGACATCCCAGGCGGGAGTGCCAGCACAAGCACAGGCCCTGAGTTATAAAAGAAGCTCCTGAGTTTTGGGAATGGTGAAAGGTTGGATGTAGTGAAAGCAGGGAGTAGACATGATAGGTCATGAGGCCAGAGAATGGGCAGGGCTTGGGTTCCTGCATTAGCCAGGGTTCAACCAGAGAAGCAGAACTAGAAGATACATGCATAAACATATATTCATATAATATATATGTACATACATATGTACACACATACATATATACATGTATATGTATATGGTTTGTTACAAGGAATTGGCCTGTACAATTCTGGAGGCTGATTAAGCATTCTGGAAGGTTGTATGTCCACGTCTGTTGATGGAGCTGGAAGTGCAAGAGCAGGCAGTCAGGATGGAAGGTCATGAGCAGGCTGAAACCTCCCTAGCATGAGCTGGAGCCCCAGGAGGACAGACTGAAACCTGTGTCCATTCTCGTTTCTTCTGACCTTGGCGATGCGAGGAGGCTGCAGAAACTGAGACCTTCTACCACAGAGCTAAACACAGACACTTGGCTTGAGTGGATGGCTTAGGAGTCAGAAAAACTGAAGGAGGATCGGGGAAAGCAGAGGCTAGAGCAATTTCAGGCCCAGCTGCTGCTTGACGCTAGCTGGGTGAGTCAGCAGATCAGCAACCAAAATGGCTGCTTCCTTCCAAATCTGGCAAGATTCAGCCTGTGGCCCATCCTAACGGGAACCATACAAGAAAAGGGAGTTCTGGGAAATGTAGTTCAGCCTAGCCAAGTTGACACATTGCAAATCCATCACAGTTTCCCAGTTATAAAATGGGTGGATGGGGGTGAGGGTGAGGAGGGGCCAGACCAAGAGTCTTAAACATAGAGGCTTACAGGCCCCAGGCCAGGCAGGGGAGTCTAGCCTGCTGGAAGACACAGGCCCTGCCTGAAGGGGGCAGTGGTTAACTGCTCCTGCTAACTGTTGCCAAGCAGCGGTGTAGGCTCTGCACAGTTGGAGCTTCCAATTTTTTCAAATGTAGTCAGAAGTGCCTTCTGAAAGTGCTTCTAAGTCCCCTTCTGGACCTGGGAGTGGCCTGTGCCGTCTAGTCTAGGGAGCCCAGGAAGGATGCCAAAGCCCAACCACAGTCCCCCATGGGGCCCAGCTGTTAGAAGCACCTCCCGAGAATTTTTCTAAGTGAAAATCAACGTTTTTGCGTGAAACCTCCCACTTCTAAAATGTAGGCTCAAAAAATAAATACTGTATGGGCCAAACAAAATAAGTGTGTGAGCCAAGTGTGGCTTGCTGTCTCCTACTCTGAGATCTCTCAACTAGGTCTTCTATGAGGGCCTTTCCGGCTACTTCACAGGACAAGAAGCCCCATATAGTGGTGGTCCTGAAGGAAACTGAGCTGAAGGACACCATAAGCTGGTGAAAGCCAGACCCAGCCTGTCAGCTGAGTGTCTGCACTGGGGTCATAGCCTTCACCAAGCATTGCCATTGGCATCCAAGAGCCTTGTCCAGTCCACCCTGCAGAAAACCCTATCAGAGGTCCCTTTTCTTGCCCATTTCCTGTTGTCTCTCCTAGTCTCTGCCCTTCATCAACCAATAGAGCCTTGGGTGTAAGCCAAGGTTCTTGGCTGCCTCAGGGTTTGGGAGTCTGGCTGCTTAGAACATGGCCTCAGCTGAGAAATGATGCCCTTTAAACCCTTCTGTGTTGTTCACCTTTATTGTCCAGTCCCTTTCACCAGTGCCCCCTGTGGCCCACCAGAGTGTTCCCTGTGGAGTCTGCAGCAAGCCTCTCCTCCTGGATTTGCCAGGACACAGGGGGACCCTCACCTGTCTTCACAGGAGGGACAACTCACCAAGAGGTCCTGGGCCTTCCCCAACACCAATTGTCTCTGCTAGTTTGGGTTCCTGGAAGTTCAATTGTGAGCACCCACCCTCCTCATTCAGAGATGGGCAAACCAAGCCCCAGAGGGGCCAAAGGACTTGGTCAGAGCCTTGCATATATGGGGGACCCTTCTGTACAGCCTGAGCCAAAGCTCCTCTTCCCAGGGAATGGGGTCTCCACCTTTTCAGCCACTTGCTCCTCAGTCTGGTTGAGAAGGGGTAGGTGGCACAGGCTAGTCTGGGGCAGGCCCAGGTGGGAATCTGAGAGTCTGAGGCATCCTTTACTATCTCTGGTTTCCACTCTGACATGTCCCCTCCAGACCCTTCCTGGCAGCAAACAGGATCTTGTCAAAATTCAAGCTGAGACACCCTTCCCAGGCCAGGAAGCCCTTGGATTTGTCTTCAGCTTACCTACTCCAAGCTGTGCGCTCTTGGCCAAGTCCCTCCCTTGCCTGGTATGTTTCTATCTCTGCACAAAGTGGGACTGGCTTTCGGGCACGGAAGCTTTGCAGGTGATGAGTCCAGACAGACTCTAGACAGGCGAGGGGGATGGGCACCACAGGCCCCCAGGTACCCTCTGCCTCCTGAAAGGTTGCAGGGCAGGAAAGAATCCCCTTAAGGACTGGAGCCAAGGATGATTGCAGCAGGAGGGGCAGGGTGCGGGCTGGCATCTTGGGGCCAGACGGCCACATTCTAGGGCTGAACCTGCCCCGAAGAACAGCTGGAGTCCTGGCTTAACCTGGCCTCACCCAGAGAGGAAATGCCAGACAGGCAGGGGAGAGCTGCCCTGTTTGTTGGTTAGATTTGGTTGGTTAAAAACACAGGGTAGAAGATGCTCTAGTAAGCAAGAAGGTTGGGGGAATGGGGATTCATATGCCCCTGAAAAAAGTGAAAAATTGGACAGCCATTTGGCAATACCTGGTAAAGCTGAGGATATACATCCCTGATAAGCTAGACAGAAAATATCAAGTTGCAGAATAAATTGCCCAAGATGATGCTGTTTATGCAAACCGGAAACTTCTCAGATATGTTTTTGACATCACGTCTACGTGAAAGTATAAAATCCTGAATGAAAAAGATACATGCCACTCAAGACATTCTATTTTTTTCATTTTAAAATGAAAAGACCCCACCAAACTGATTTACAACTCTGAAAGTGGCAAGGTAGTAAGGAAAAAGCGAAGTTCATTTTTGTCACTTGTTTATTAAACTTAAAGCAAACTTGACAAAATAGTCATAGCAGTCAAAATTCTGGTATATTACTGTATTTTTAAAAGCTCTTAATAAAACAACCAAACCCCACACAAATTCCCCCAAACAAAACCGGAGGCCAGGAGCGAAACCATTCCTCCCCTCCTAGTAAACACGTCACTGAGTAAGCCCCTCTGCCCCAACCCCGCCTCCTCAACCGGAAGGGAGGGCGCTCAAAAGAAGAATTAAAAAAAAAAAGAAGGCGGAGAGGAAAGGAAATGCGAGCGGGCCAGAGCGAGGGACTCCCGGCTGGCCCCGCGCCCCCCGACACCCGCCCGTCGAGGTCTGTTGGAGGCGTGCCGCGCCAGGCGCCGCTCGCCTCCCATTAGCAGCTCAGTTTCGAGACTCCCCTCCGATTGGCGGAGATTCCGATCCCTGATTTGCATAGGGCCCGAGTCCGCGCCCGCACCTCCGCCGGCAGCAGGCGGGGTCTGCACGGCGGCAGGCGGGGTCTGCACGGGGGCAGGGCGCAAGCCTGCTTGAGATGCTGCCGTCAGCCACTTTTGGAGCCGCTCTCTGGGGCAGGCCATCGCCGCCTCTTCTCCGATGGCCTTGGGGTTGGCTTCCTTCTTGCTTCCCGGGATAGCGTTTTGCGGGTTCTTCCCTCCTGGACGTCCGAAAGAGGAAGGAGCGGGCCAGGCCCTGGCGCTCCTCAAGATTCTTCCACCCGTCCCACATCTGAATACCAAGGCGCTGGCTCCACCCAGCCTCTCTGCACCTTCTCTTCCCCTCCGGGTTTACAGGAGAGGCCTGTCAGAGCACCCCATCTGCAGCAGCCCTCTCCACTCTTCACATCTCGTTTTGTTACCTTTGGTACACAAGCACGTACTAAAATGAGAGGTCAAGGTGTGCTATATGGTTTATGCCTGTCCTTCCCCTACTGTAGCACCGGGGCTTGGCATGTTTAACAAAAGTTTGCACACCTACTATTAACGACACTGGGAAGACTGGTTAAGAGCTCGGCTGCTAACCCCAAGTCCGGCAGTTCAGATCTACCAGCAGCTCCATGGAAACCCTATGGGGCACTTCTGTTCTGTCCTGCGGGGGTTGCTGTCAGTCAGATTCGAGTAGATTGGCAACGGGTTTGGGTTTTTTTGCGGCGGGGGGCGGGGGGGGAGCGGCGTTAGGAAAACAGTAATGTCGAAAAAGTGGTCTCTGCTATCATGGAATTACTAGTCTTGGTGGGGAGATGAACAACTAGATAACCACCAAAATGATACCTAATTATAAAGTGATTCAGCCCGCGGAGCACATCATTAGGGGGCCCTGATCCAGGCTGGGGCAGGTGGGGAGTCCCTCTAGGCAGCCTCACTTCCAGGGCCTCAGAAGAAGCCCCCAGTCCCAACCCCAAACCCACAGCATCCTCTGTGCCCTGCTCTATGCAGGGTCGGAATCTCTGGATAGGCTCCCTGCGGTAAGGAGAGGGTCTTGGCCTGGTTCTCTGCACCAAGTTCTCCCCCAGCCCCTGCTCATCACGGGCACTCAGCCAAGTTAGTTTTAAGCTAAAGGATTCAGATGTCCAGGTATTAATGTGAAGAGACTCAACAAGGTGCCTTCAACCAAGCCTTTTTATTGTTTCCAAAAAAGGAGTTTTTCCAAAAAAAATCCCAGTGTTCCCCATTTGTGACAAAACCCATTCCTTAGAACTGATGCCAGGAGAAAACTAGGTAAAATCTGGGACTGCCCCACCAGCATCACTTTCCAAAATACAGATTATCAAATATAATTTATATATTCAGTGAAAACAAAAACAAAAACAAAAAACGTTTTAAGAACTTAAAATTCTAAAAGACTGAAAGAGTCCAAAGGCTGAACAGGAAGCAGCCTCCTGCTGGAAGCACCAGGCCAGGGCTGTGTGAGCGCCCAGCAAGGTCAAGCCTCAAGGCAGGCTCCTCCTCCACCAGCCCTACTGGGAAAGGTCTGCCCAGGCATACTGCCCTGCTGGGCCTGGGCCCTTCGGGGCTGGTGATGGTGTTGGCCTCTCCTCTTCCTCTCAGAAACTGTAGGCATTTCTCCAAGGCCACCCATCAGCTCCATGCTGGGTTCCTAGTCACAGCCAGGAACAGCCACTCCCTCCATGAGCCTACAACCATCAACTAAAACTGTCCTATCTCCTCGCTCATGTTAGAAACAATCCAAAGCAAATTACCACACTCTGCCCCCCCGGAGTACACATACACCACACACACACACTTTAAGGAACTGTTAGGAGCAGCAGCAAAGACTGCAGCAAACTGTGGCCTTGGTCTCTAAAGCCCTGAGTTACTGGCAATGAGGCTGCTTGGCCGGGGGCTCCTCCTCCTGCTTCAGCCATCGCTTCAGGAGTCCTGCGCTGCCTCTCTTGGGCGGGAGTGGGCTCTTCTGCAGGAACTGGCTGGACCACTGAGGCACATCTGACTCCTCCTTTTGGGCTGTTTTGGAGTCTTCCTTTTTGGGCGACTTTGTGGCCAGCCACTGCAACAACCTTTCGCTGCTGCTACCTGCCTTGAGCTCCTAGGAGAAAGGAGGACAAAGCTGAAACCACCTTGCTCAAGCATTTGGGAAAAGGCTAAGAAGGTGGCTAACTCCAAGGGAAGAAAGAGGAAGAGGCACTAGGTACTGCCCCAGGCTTGGAAAATGTTACTAGGGCCAGATGGGGCTACAGCAGTTAGAAGTGTTCTCTTTTTCGCTGCTGGGGACCAGGCAGCATCTACCTCCTAATGCCAGAGCTAAATAACTGAGTAAGGCTGGACATTTTCAGAATGGGTTTAACCTCTTGATTCTTCCTTCTTTCTCTATACATATAGACCTAATTGTAATTGAACACTTAACTGAGGGCCAACATTGTACCACCCATTCTATGTGGATTTTTTTAATTTTATCTTTTCACCAACACTGCGAGGAACATATCATTTCCACAATCTCACAAAAAAGGAAACTGAGACTCTGAGAAGTTAAGTCACTTGCTGAAAGTCACACCTTGCTAGTAGGAGGTGGAGTAGGGATATGAGTCCAGGCAGTCTTAATAGCAATTAATTACATTAATTGCAATCTGTTTTTCAAAGGAAATATTTTGTTACTTCAACTTTCTGTCCTAAAAGCATGCTCTCAGCATACCTCTCAATAATCCATCTCCTTAGCCACTTCCTCTTCCTCCAGTGATAGTTTAAGGAAAACTGTGGTCAATTCTGAGTGTTCAAAGGTGAAAAGCACAGCTTCTATTCTCAAAGAACTCACAAATTTGTGAGGCAGATCATGGTCTGTAATAAATGCTAGTAAAGGCATGTACAAAGTGGTTTGGGAGTACAAAGGAAGGAAGGACCCACTGAGTGTGCTCCAATAGGTACGGGAATAGGCTTAGGAGGCGGCTTCACAGAGATGTGCTGGACCAGGCAGAGAAAAGAGATAAAGGGCATTCCAAACATGTGCAAAGAATGAAAAAGAAGGTAATTCAGTGTGACCAGCAGCAGTGTTGGGAAATGAGGCTGGAGAGGTATGGATGAGCCTCAAACAGCTACCATGATCAGAGATCCTGGGCCTAAAGCTGAGCAGGCTAGCTTGTTTCCCCATTATTCAGCACCTGTACACAACCGTCACTGCTCACTCTGCTTCCTGTACACCTGCACCCCAACCCTGAACTGAAGAGCTCTGGATTAGCATAATGCCACTCTCTAAAACAGGAGTTCTTTTGGAGTAAAGACTATGGCGGAGATGGGACAACATGCAAAATCCATATCTATAATCACATGTTTAGAGATATCTAAAAAAAGAAAAGATGAAGTGTCAGGGTTTTGGGAGTTTGCAGAGAACCGAGACAAAAGAAAAGACACTGACTGAAGAGATGAAAAACTTTAAACACTTTTTTAAAAGTGGGAGGGGGTAGCTGTTCTTGGAATCATCCTCCCCGACACCTCTCAGGCATTCTACGATACCTACTCTTGGACTCTCAGAGGTATGTCCTATTTCAGGTCCCTTTATGCCACCTAGAAACAACGGCCACTCTTAAACCTCGCCCCTCAAATGTCAGTGGGGGCCAGCCTGGACATTTTTGTTTCTGGAAGCTCCCTCCCCATTGTAGGCCTTTTGCCTGTTCATCCTCCCTTCAAAATAGATCCTCTGGATCCTTACTAATTCTAAGAGGTTATAGTTCATGACATGGATGCTCTGAAATCCTCCTGCAGGAGACAGAGACCTACAACTCCTTCTGCAGCTTGTAGTTTGAAAAGAAGAGGTACAGAAAAGGAACATAAAAAATCAGATAGTGGGTTGGGGACAAAGGTACAATTAATGGCCAAGGGTTTCTTTTCTTTTTCTTAGTTCCTCTGGATTAGGAGTCCTCTAACTTACCTTATTATCAGAATCACGGAAGAAGCTTCTTAATGCTACAGAAGCCCCTGCCCAGCCTTGAATATTGATTCCGTATGTATAGATAGGGTCCAGCATTTACATTTTTAAAGAGCCCTCCCTAAGGGCTCTGAGTCACAACCAGGTTTGAGAATCATTGCTCTACTCTACCTTGCCATATACTAGGAATATGAGAGCCAAGTTCTGATTGTAAAAGACTATATACTGACAGAAAGAAAGCTTGAAAAGGACTATAATGGTCACAGGTCCCTACCTTTTTTGCCAGCAAGTCAACTGGAGCCAGACACTCAGGAGTGTTGTTTCGGGAGTTGTTCACCACAGGCGAGACTGGATGGAAGGTGATGTTCTCTGTGGGGTGGATTAACTTCAAAGCTTCCTGAGTTGTGACCTCACCAAAGTTAAGCCATTTAGAGACTGCCTCATCTCCATCTAATATGGCAGGCATTCTGGCCAGGGCAGTCACAACATTGGTTGGGAAAGGTGAGATGAGGGTAGGGAGAGAAGGAAGAGAGATGTGAGTCCACTAATAGTTCAAATCATTGAAAGGGAAAGCCTCCCTCCCACTGTGCATCACAGGCTGACTGTTGCCATGGAGGCTCCCCAAGCACAACCTCAGAGGCACCAAATCCAACCCTAGGAGAGCCAGTGTCATGGCAAAGACAGTGAATAGTGCTTAGTGCCCAGTGCATTCCAGCGTACAACCTTCTGTGATGCTCTAGTCTAGGAAAAAATAGATGCTGAAAAACGTGTCTGTCAACAACAATCTCCAGCCTCACCACCTGTGAAAGACTTATAGTTAAAAAAGGGCTATTCACATAATTGTGAACAAAAGGAACCATGCCTCATAAAAGCAAAGAGGTTGTCTAAGATGACATTAGGAAACTATTCTATGGTTGGCTTCCAATTTTGTGTCCTAGGCCAACTGAAAGTGTGGTACACACTTCAACAGTGAATGGTACAGTTGATTTTAGGAGACATAAGCATAAAAATCTATTTTCATACTTCAATACTGTATTTCATCAAATCAGATACTTTAAAAAATATTTTTAAAATCTCTGAAATTCAAATGCATCTTATGATGAATGGCATTTTTGCACTGTATTATGATATATTTAGTTGGCAGTAATTGGCAGCACTTTACCTTTCTTAAAAAAAAAGATAGTAGCATATAAAATAATGGTATATTTTTAAATCAGTGGTGTTTTAGATTAGATGAATTAAATGAACTTATTTTTCGATGAATTAGCAAAAAATATAACTACTACATCACATTAAGACATGATTTCACAGATAAACGTAGGATAAGGCTAAAGTAGGTAATCTTAGTATGTGTAACACAGCATTCTTTTCAGCAAAACATCAAAAAATCAATTGTGAGGGTACTCAGATCTAGCAAAGGCTACAAATGTGTTACACAAATACAGTCAATTCTCCAAATGCTTATTTTCAAGACGTGACTCTATTCTAATGCGACTAATTTACGAGAACAATTCGAGCAAAACACAGATTATGTATTTGCTTACGCATGATTTTGTCTGTAAAAAAACACTAGGTGAACACAGAAAACTGTACCCAGATGAACTGAACCTTGTAGGAACACACAAAACACACACATGCACATCCTTCAAATACTTACCAGCTATCTCAGTTTGCCACGTATTACCCTACAAAGCTGTGTTTTGCTATTCTTTTGCATTTGTGAATTTTTCTATTAAAAAACACTCATTCAACATCTCAAACACTCTTCCTGGTTCACAACATGACAAGCAGTGCATGCAAATAGAAAACTTTTAAGTATTGAAGAAAAGCTTGGAATAATAAAGCACCCTGAAAGGAAAAAAAAAAAAAAATGCTATCTCCCGAGCAATAGGCATAATGGAATCCACAGCAGTGACAATGCTGCAAAAAAAAAAAAAGGCCCACGGCTGGGAAATCTTCAAGAAATTCTGCTAAATTAATAATGCCAAAAGGAATAGGGGCATCCTGATGGCACAGTGGGTAAGAGCTATAGCTGCTAACTAAAAGGTCGGCAGTTCAAATCCACCAGCCGCTCCTTGGAAACCCCATGGGGCAGGTTCTACTCTGTCCTATAGGGTTGCTATGAGTAGGAATTGACTCAGTGGCAACGGGTTTGGCTTGGTTAAAGGAATAGGAGAAAGACTGTTTAGCAACTGGAATCTTTCTCGAAAAGAGAAAGCACTATCTATATACAAAGACCTTAAAACCTGCAGAATTGACTCCTTTTAGTGATAGTAGTGCACAGTGGTTAAGAGCTATGGCTACTAACCAAAAGGTCGGCAGTTCAAATCCACCAGCTGCTCCTTGGAAACCCTATGGGGCAGTTCTACTAGTCCTACAGGGTCACTATGAGTCAGAATCGACTTGACAGCAATGGGTTTAGTGGCTGGTTTGATGGTTTCAAATGTCACTACAATTTCCAAAGCCTTCAGCTGTTGGGCAAAATCATAGATACAGGTAAAAAAAAAAAAAAAAAACTCAAAAGAATTTCCAGCAGAGATACAGATGTTAATTGAAGAAAACAAAACAACAACAACAAAAAAAACCAAATCCATGTCCGGTTAGCAGCTGAAGCCGTTACCCACTACGCCACCAGGGTTTCCATTAATTGAAGAAATAGTCTATATGTATTGGTCTAAATTTTCAATTTTGATGAAATAGGTATCTATTATAAACACACGCCTCAAAGAAACTACATTTTAAAGGCAGAAAAACATGCCCCAGGATTTAAGACTGCAAAAGATGACAAATTTTGATAACCTTCCTTGTACTGCATAACACATGAGCTGCAATCTTTCCAACAGCCACTTTCACAAGCAAACTTCAGGTGTTTTTCAAGGTAAAGTGCCATATTTACTGGAATATTTTTGTATTTCTTAACCACTTAATGTGTATAAAACTGTGCTACAGTTTTTATTAAGTTTCTATTATTTTTTATGGTGTTGACAAAGAATACTGAACATACCCTGGACTGCCTGAAGAATGAACAAATCTGTCTTGGAAGTACGGCCAGAATGCTCCTTAAAAAGGAGGATGGCGAGACTTTGACTTACATACTTTGGACATGTTATCAGGAGGAACTAGTCCCTGGAGAAGGACATCATGCTTGGTAAAGTAAAGGGTCAGCAAAAAGGAGGAAGACCCTCAACAAGATGGACTGACACAGTGGCTGCAACAATAGGCTCAAGTATAGCAATGATTGTGAGGATGGCCCAGGACCAGATAGTGTTTTGTTCTATTGTACATAGGGCCCTTTTGCATCAGAACCTAACAACATTATTTTTTTGATGTATCACTGACAAAGTTCTTAAGTGTCGTGTCCATCAGCTCACTTATTTATTTATTTAAAGTTTTATTTTTTTATTGCACAATTTTGCATAGTGCAGTGATCTTTAGGAATGCATGTCATGTTATAGCAGAACTGACTGTAATTATATTTTGTGAAGCAGCTGTCTTAGTTTCCCAGTCTCTAAATTTGTGCACAAAGAACCTCTGAATTCCAAAAGTTATCTATCTAAAAGCAAAGAGGACAAACACTGCTCTTAATCCTTTTGGTCTGAGGGACAGCAGCGTGACTTACCTGTGGTGGATGTCATTCAGGCCTTTGCAGGAATCTACTGTGATGACAGTGTAGGAATACAGGATGTCTCCTCCCTCTGGGGGCTCCCAGCAGTCAAAGATCCCAGCCATTGTCAGTAGCCTCCAGTTGTCCCATACCTTCTCCCACTCCTCAGGACTGTCCGCAGCACCAATACTGCCCGACTGGGGGCAAAACATATGGGTAAATTAGATACTCAGCAGCCTCTTCCACACATAGATTGGGTACTACTGACCGACTGAAGAGCATGGCAATTCATTTAGAAGTAATTCATCCCATGCCTTATTAACCCCTCTTGATCACCAAAGAAAAGAGGCTTGATAGCAAATGCCTACCAAAGCTGTAGATTTATGGCTCCTCAGTACTTTCAGAATACAATTTAACACCTTTGCTGGGCATTCAGGTGCTTCCATGACCTAGTCCACTATTCCTCCCAACTTTCACTCATCATGTTAATTTGATCTTAAACGAGTTGTTTATAAATGAGGCTCTCATGCAATTTCATGCCCGTATGTCTTGCTGAGCACCTTTCTCTGCTCCAAATGCCTATCCCACCTTTTTTCGTCATGTCAACTCCTACCTGCCATTCAAGATTCAGTTTAAGGCCTAGAAATACAGAAAGCTGGAAGGAGTCTCACTCTCACCCCAGCAACAAAAAAAGCCTAGATCTTCTACAAAATCACAGCTTTTGTTGAGCTTATCAGGGAACTGAGGTTACAGGGCAATCAACTAGCCTAAGCCGGAGTTTGAACCAAGACACCAGAGAACTCCTTCCCTCCACCCCCAGCCTTCAGATTATAAAGCACCAAGTAACAAGCAATAGCAGACTGCTGCTGGGGAGGGGCAAGAGCACGGAAGAGCCTCTCTAAGACACAAGCTCACAGAAAAGACGTACACTTGAGAGTCGCACAGAACTATTGAGAAAAACTCTCTAGAAAAATCAATCCCCGCTCTAAATACAAGGTAACATTAGAGAAATTGAAAGCCTGGGGTGCACAAAGATAATCATAACAACAAAACCCAAACCCAGTTCAACTCCTGACTAGACTGATGCAATCTCCCACATTAAAGCCTATTGTAAGAATAAGTGTGCCCATTCCCAGACACAAATATTACTCATCTCAGGCTCTGTCCTATGCACTACGCCTGGCAATCAATCAAAAATTACGAGACACAAAAAAATGCCAGGAATAATAACTAATTGCCAAGAAATATGAAAATCAAAAGAATTAGACTCAAGAGATTACATTTCCCAGACATTGAAACTATATGATCAATATGTTAAAGGTTTTGTGGAAAAGGCAGACAACATGTGTCAGCAGATATGTAATTTCAGCAGAGAGATAGAAACTGTAAGAAAGAATCAGTGTGGTGATCACTCTTACCACTTCTATTTAATATTGTATTAGATGTTCAAGCCAGAGCAGTAAGACAGGAAAAAGAAATAAAAGGTATCCAGACTGGAAAGGAAGAAGTAAAATTCTCTCTATTCGCAGATGACATGATCCTATATATAGAAAATCCCAACAAGTCTACAAGAAAATTTCTAGAGCTAATAGAGGAATTTAGCAAAGTTACAGGGTACAAGGTAAACAAAAATCTGTTGGGTTTCTATACACCAGCAATGAGAAATCTGAAAGGAAAATTAGGGAAGTGATTCCATTTACAATAGCATCTAAGAGAATAAAATACCTACTTCACACTAATGCCTAACAGTCTCTGAAGAGGAGTGCCAGAGAAAAATTCTCTCTTTTGCTATATAATTCCTTGTTTAATGATGGAGAAGTAGAAGAATGAAAATCTGACTTACAGTTAATTTTAAATGGAAAAGTCACAGTGGAAAATCTGGGAACCTGTCAGCTGATCGCACATCCTTGACGCCATCCCTGGAACAGTACAATAACCAGAACAAGCATGCTGGCTCTTCTGAGGCAAAAGTAAGGTTCAATGTGGGGAGAAGGCCTGAGGCAAGGATGCTGGATTTAGAGGCTCCATGAGGAGGGAGAAGCCCTGGTGGCATAGTGGTTAAAGTGCCTAGCTGCTAACTGAAAGATCAGCAGTTCAAATCCACCAGCGGTTCTGCAGGAAACAGATGTGGCAGTCTGCTTCCATAATGATCTGCAGCCTTGGAAACCCTATGGGCAGTTCTACTCTGCCCTACAGGGTCCCTGTGAGTTGGAATCAACTCGATGGCAGTGGGTTTGTGCTTTTTTATTTGAGGAGGGAAGGAAGAAGCCTGGGGATACCCTCAGAGAGGCGATCTTAGTTTTCAAGAGCTGCTATCACAGAAATACAAGTGGGTGGCTTTAAAGAACAGAAATTTGTTTTCTCAGTTTAGGAGTCTAGATACCTGA
The DNA here is from genome assembly GCF_030014295.1 of Loxodonta africana. Lineage (NCBI taxonomy): Eukaryota > Metazoa > Chordata > Mammalia > Proboscidea > Elephantidae > Loxodonta > Loxodonta africana. The sequence continues at coordinate 35,585,944 of NC_087363.1, forward strand.
ATTCAGGGTGCCAGTTATAGGGGGAGGCTCTCTGTCCACTCTGCGGGAAGATTCTGTCTTAGCCTCTGTAGCCTTAGTGGGGTTTCTTGGTGATCTTCACTTAGTATCTATTTTCCCTCCTTTGTACTTGCTTGTCTATGCTGCTTCTTAAACTCAGAAGTGATTAGGTTTAGGACATATCCTACATTGATATGGCCTCAGTAACCTAACAAAGAAAGCCCTATTTCCAAGTGGGATTATATCCACAGGTATAGGGATTAGGATTCCAATATATATTTTGGGGAGACACAATTGAATTCTTAACAGAAGTCATACCTATATGCTTGCTATGTATAGTCCCTGCAGGAGCTACTGGCAAATGGTTTCTGGTCTCTCCAGGTGAAAGACCTGCAAATAAACTGCCTGCCTTCCTTTTGCTTGGAAGACAGGTAATACATAGCTATGCTAATGTATTTGTTGGACAACAAAAAAAGAAAAAAACAGAAATGGCTCTACCTTTTACAGTGGTAGTTTGTCATTGGTGAAAAAACCTAAATACATGCAGGCATACTGGGAGATGCACTACTACCAGCTGGCAAAGAAAAATTCTAGTCTATATCTAGAGGAACCAGGTAAATGGAGAGAAAAAATAACAAAAAGTAATAAAAGTATTCAGTGAATAGATTTGGGAAAACTGGGTAGATATCTAGAGAAAAAAATGAAGTTGAATCCATGCTTTACTCCTTATGCCAAAAAAAAAATTTTTTTTTTTCCAGATAATGATTTGGCAATCCTACTACATTTCTCTTGTCCATTTATTCTTCTCTCCTGGCAACCATTCAATACCTTTTCTTCTCTCCTCAAACACCCAATACTCAATTCCCATCCTCACTCCCAGCTGATGACTTGGCTTCCTATTTCACTGATAAAACGAAGTACTCAGAACTTCTACAAGATTCCCGCCAATGTGTATTCCACCTACCAGTATCTTTACCATATACATTGCCTTCCCTCCACTTTCTACTAGGCTTCTTACTAGGCCAATTTACTTGTGCACTAAATCCCATTCCCTACTCAAGGACATCCCTCCAGTGATTTATACTTACTGCTCTCTAATGGATTATTTCTAGCAGCTCACAAACATGCTGTTATTTCCAATTGTTTGTTGCTAGATATAGAAATATTGATTTTTACATATTGACCTTGAGGATAAAGTCTTATAAGGTCCTTGCATTGTCCAAGAAGAAGTAAAAGTATTATTTGATACTAGACTTTAATAAGTAAAGATTGCATTTGTAATTAGCTTAATCACTAAAAACAGAGTAAAAAGCAGCAACACAACAGAAAACACATAGTATGGTGGTAGTTTTAAACCCTAATGTATCAGTAATCACATTAAATGTAAATGAACTAAATATTTCAATTAAATGACTAGAATGTCAAACTAGATGAAAATATAAAATCCATCTATATACTGGTTATAAGAGACATACTTTAAATTTAAAGATACAGAAAGATTGAAAATAACAGGATTAAAAATGTCATGTACAAACACTAAAAATAAAAAAAAGCTAGTAAGACTGTATTACTATCAAAGTAGACTTTAAGGCAAAAAGTATTATTAGAGATAGAGACTTTTATAATGCTAAAAGGTTTAATTCACTTGGAAGATGTAACAATTCTCTGTATGCATTTAAGAGTACAGTCTCCAAAATATGTAAAATAAGAATGAATATAAAGAAAAAGAAAAATATATAAATCCATAATCATTAAAAGAGGTTTTTTATTTTATTGTTTTATTCCTCACGAGTAACATTTTCTATCTTACAGTCCAGTCCAATCCCTGTCTGAACAGTTGGCTTTGAGAATGGTTCCAGCCTTGGGCTAACAGAAGGTCTGGGGACCATGACCTCCGGGGTCCTTCTAGTCTCAGTCAGAACATTAAGTCTGGTCTTTTTAAGAGAGTTTGAGGTCTGCATCCCACTGCTTACCTGCTCCATAAAGGATTCTCTGTTGTGTTCCCTGTCAGGACAGTCATCGGCTGTAGCTGGGCACCATCTAGTTCTTCTGGTCTCAGGATGATGTAGTCTCTGATTTATGTGGCCCTTTCTGTCTCTTGGGCTCATAATTACCTTGTATCTTTGGTGTTCTTCATTTTCCTTTGCTCCAGGTGGGTTGAGACCAATTGATGCATCTTACATGGCCACTTGCTAGTGTTTAAGACCTCAGGTGCCACTCACCAAAGTGGGACGCAGAATGTTTTCTTAATAGATTTTATTATAAAAATTGACCTAGATGTCCCCTGAAACCATGGTCCCCAGACCCCCGTCCCTGCTACTCTGGCCTTTGAAGCATTTGGTTTATTCAGGAAACTGCTTTGCTTTTGGTTTAGTCCAGTTGTGCTAGCCTCTCTTGTATTGTGTGTTGTCTTTTCCTTCACCTATAATAATAGTTCTTGTTCACTATCTAATTAGTGAATACCCCTCTCCCTCCTTCCCTCCCTACCCTTGTAACCATCAAAGAATATTTTCTTCTGTGTTTGAACTACTTCTTGAGTTCTTGTAATAGTGATCTCATACAGTATTTGTCCTTTTACAACTAATTTCACTCAGCATAATGCCTTCCAGATTCCTCCATGTTATGAGATGTTTCACAGATTCATCATTGTTATCACTGTGTCGTATTTCCATAATAGAGATTTTTCAATTCTCCTTTCTAGGTGACTGATTGAATAGGCAGGTAAAAAAAAAAAAAAAATCAAAGCATACAGAAGATTTGAACAACATTTACAAACTAAAACTAATTGGTAAATCTTCTAACATTTCATTTTGGAAATTTTTGAAACATATATAAAAGTAGAGATAGTAAAAAATGAGCAGCTTCAACAACTATAAGTTAATTTTTGTTAAGTTTTGTTTTATCTATACCTCCCTACACTACCCTAGATTATTTTAAAGTAAATCCCAAACATCATATCATTTAGTCTGTTAATATCATCAAATATCTATTATTTACTTTTCCCTTATTGACTTTTCTTTTTTACAGTTGGTTTGTGTGAAACAGAATCCAAACATCCACATATTGTATTTGTTCGATATGTCTCTTAAATCTCCTTCAATTTATAGATTCTACTTCTATCTTTCTCATTCTTTTCTTGCAACTTGTTTGGTGAAGAAATCAGATCTTTGCCTTGTATAGTTTCCACATCCTGAATTTTGTGGACTGCATCCATTTGACATGATCATATTCTTCCAATTACCTTAATTTCTGGTAAAGTGGCAGTTCAATCACGAGGACTCAGATCATCAGCCTCATCCGTCATCCATTATGAAGTGCGCCATTAGCTTGTCACTTACCGACTTCAGCAGTAGTGATCTTTGCCCAGATCAATAAAGGGGAGGGGCAAAATAGTGATGCTCTAATTCTACTGTTCCTTCTTCATTTATTTATTTGCGGGGCTTATCTATAAAAAAGAATTTGCCCTCGTTGAGTATACTATTATCCCAAAAAAGATTTTCTATAGAAACACTGGAATAAATGTTTGAATTTTCACCTATATCTACCAGTTTTCAGAAGAGTGAATTGACTCTCAATCATTCTCTGTCATGGATTGAATTGTGTCCCCCAAAGTATGTGTCAACGTGGTTCGGCCATGATTCCCAGTATTGCGTGGTTGTCCTCCATTTTGTGATTGACATGATTTTCCTGTAGGCTGTAAATCCTAATCTCTTACTATGGTTATGAGGCAAGATTGGATTATGTTGAAGAGCATTAGGGTGGGATGTAACACCCTTGCTCAGGTCACATGCCTGATCCAATGTAAAGGGAGTTTCCCTGGGGTGTGGCCTGCACCATCTTTTATCTTACAAGAGATAAAAGGAAATGGAAGTGAGCAGAGAGTTGGGGACCTCATACCACCAAGAAAGCAGCACTGGGAACAGAGCTCAACCTTTGGACCCGGGGTCCCTGCACTGAAAAGCTCCTCATCTAGGGGAAGACTGATGACAAGGACTTTCCTCCAGAGCTGACAGAGAAAGGCTTCTCCTGGAGCTGACATCTTAAACTTGGACTTTTAGTCTCCTAGACTGTGAGAGAATAAACTTTTGTTTATTAAAGCCATCCACTTGTGGTATTTGTTATAGCAGCACTAGATGACTAATACATTCTCCAAAGATGACAAAAGACATTTTTTAGTTTCATTTTGAACCCATGGGTTTTTAAACATATTTGATGAACTTAAATTCTGTACAGTTGTTGTTATTTTTCATGATCAAGTTGCCCGATTTTGGCTAGTCTGAGCCTCTTCAAGCTGGTTCCTGAGTCCTTTTGTCATGACCCTAGAGGTATTTAATAGCTTCCTTGCTTTCTGGTAGGACAAGATGTTGCAGGCTCATCATCTGTATTTCCTGTCCCAGAATCAGCTAATTTCCAAGGTCTTGATTCTGTTTGGAATATTTGGGAAAAATCACAATCTGGGTGCTAGAGTGCTTACAGCTACTGGGTTGAGCTTTGTTTATAGACATTACTAGGAAATACTTTTAAGAGAAAATATATTATGAGTTTATATTCTCCATTTAAATGTAAGATTATGGGTTTTTTGCTTAAATTGTTAGATTTTATAATTTTATCTTTTTTTCTTAACAGAAAATCATAGTTCCTAGTAATATCTGCATACTTTTTATTTACTGTATCTCTCTACCATCTATCTTAGTTTCAGAATAGCTCTACCAGTATTATTACTAACTAAATGATTATTGAAAACACGTGAAGATTTCTTTGCACTTCTTTTGTTCTTAGGGTATCTTCCACTGGGAGAACAATTCACTGCTTTAAAGGCATTTGAAATAATTTCTCTCTGTGTTATGAAGCTACTGACTTGATGGATATGCGTTATACAATTTGGCAAGGTCAGGTGTTTCATTTCAGTTTATTTCACTTTTATTTAATTTTATTGTATAATTATGTCAACTATTTATGTGAATTCTTAGTCATCTAGGGCTGCCATAATAGAAATACCACGGATGGATGGCTTTAACAAAGACAAGTTTATTTGCTCACGGCAAAGTAGGCTAGAAGTCCAAATTCAGGGCGCCAGCTCCAGGGGAAGGCTCTCTCTCTGCTGGCTCTGGATGAAGGTCTTTCTCATCAGTCTTCCCCTGGATTAGGAGCTTCCCTGCGCAAGAACCCTGGGTCTAAAGGACGCGCTCTGCTCCCAGTGCTGCTTTCTTGGTGGTATGAGGTCCCCAGTTCTCTGCTTGCTTCCCTTTCCTTTTATCTCTTGAGAGATAAAAGGTGGTGCAGGCCACACCGCAGGGAAAATTCTTTTACATTGGATCAGGAATGTGGTCTGAACAAGAGTGTTACATCCCACCCTAATCCTCTCTAACCACAAGCAGAGATTATGATTTATAATACACATGAAAATCACAAAATGGAGGACAAGCACACATGGCCTAACCAAGCTGACACTTATTTTTGGGGGGACACAATTCAATCCAGACATTGCACCCTTTGGCCCCCCAAAAATCACCCTTGCAACATGCAAAACATATTCGCCCCATCATATCATAGCAAAAGTCTTAATTCCAAGTCTCCAAAATCTAAAAATTCCTCTTCATCTGTGAAATCTAGAACACAAGTTACCTGCCTCCAAAGGTACAATGGCAGTACAGGCACAAGCTAGACATTTCCATTACAAATGGGAGAAACTGAAGGGAAAGAAGGTATAACAGGCACGAAGCAAGTCAGCAGAACACATTCCTTTAGCCCTCAAAGCTTTGAAAATAATTCTCTGTTCTCTGAGACAATTAACGCAATGGCCCTGCCCTCCAGACTCTAGGTGTTGGCCACACTCTCTGGATTATGAGTGGAGGCCCCTTAGCCCTGGGCTTTAGCTCCGCCTTCCAGGCCCACTAGGTCAGCAACTCTGCTCCCTTGGTGCTTTAAGCGCACCATTCCCCTCTTCCATCTGAGTGGCAACTCCACCCTTAGAAACACCAGAGGCCATGGCTCCACCCTTTGGACACCCCTGAGGTCATGCCCATACTTTCGAGGCTGAGGCAGCTTGGCTTCTAGGGTTCTTTGTTTCTTCAGCTTCTGCTTCCTGGTTTCTTGGCCTCCTGGCTCCTCAGGCCTCACGTCTGCATCTGCCCTGCTGTTCCAAAGATCTGTAGCTCCACCGATAAGCGCCTAGAGGCACCCCGCTCCGCCAGGCAGCCCCCTGCACACAGGCACTCAGCTTTCTTTCTCCATGGGTCGGCAAGCCTAGCTCCATCGATGAGTGCCCAGAGGCACCCCACTCTGCCAGGAAGCCTCCTGCATACAGGCACTCAGCTCTCTCGCTCCGTGGGTCGGCTGCAGTGCAGTATAGCACTGGTTTCCTGGTTCTGCTGCTGCTGGTCCTCTGTTGTTGCTGCTTCTCTGCCACTGCAGGTTCTCTGCCACTGTTACAACTCTATCATTCGCAGTTTCAAAACCACTTTCACATTTTAGATATCTGTTAGAGCAGCACCCCACTGTCTTGGTACCAAATTCTGTGTTAGTTATCTAGTGCTGCTATAACAGAAATACCACAAGTGGATGGCTTTAACAAAGAAAAATTTATTTTCTCACAGTCAAGTAGGTTACAAGTCCAAATTCAGGGTGTCGGCTCCAGGGGAAGGCTTTCTCTCTGTCAGCACTGGAGGAAGGTCTTTCTCGTCAATCTTCCTCTGGACCAGGAGCTTTTCCGCACAGGAACCCTGGGTCTAAAAGGTGCGCTTTGCTTCCCGTACTTCTTTTTTTGATGGTATGAGGTCCCCAACTCTCTGCTTGATTTCCTTTCCTTTTTATCTCTTGAGAGATAAAAGGTGGTGCAGGCCACACCCCAGGGAAACTCCCTTTACACTGGATCAGGAATGTGACCTGGGTAAGGGTGGTGTTACAATCCCACCCTAGTCCTTTTAACAAAAAATTACAACCACAAAATGGAGGACAACCACAGAATACTGGGAATCATGGCCTAACCAAGTTGATACATATTTTCGAGGGGACACAATTCAATCCATTACACAAAGGAACAAGAAAGTATGGCCCATACACTGCATAAAAATAAATAGAAACTATCCCTGAGGAAGACCAGACTGTGGAATTACTAGACAAGACTTTAAGTATTTTAAATATGCTCAACTAGTTGAAGGAAAAACAGAGAACAATATGTCACTACAACGGAGAACATTAATAAAAAGACAGAGATTATAAAAAGGAAACCAAATAGATATTCTGGAGTGGAGAAGTACAGTAACTTTAGGGAAAAGTCACTAAAGGGGTTCAACAGCTGATTTGAGTAATCAAAAAAAAGAATCAGCAAACTTGAAGATAGCTTACTTGGAATTACCCAGTCTGCGAAAAGAGAAAAATGAACAATGAACATGGCCTAAGATACCTGTGGGATACCATTAATCATACCAACACACATAACTGTAGTCCCAAAAGGAGAAGAGAGAAAAACGGCAGAGAGAATATTTGAAGAAATAATGAACAAAAAACTCCCACTTTTGATGAAAGACATGAAATGTGAAAGATACTTCACATCTGAAATAAAAGAACACTACACAGTAACTCAAATACAATGAAGAAATAAAGGACACTGGCAAAAATAACTACACAGAGGTAACTACATAGGTAAACATAAAAGTATCTATGTGTTTTTTAAATTTTAATAGACTATATTTTAGAGCAACTAAGGTTTAAAGAAAAATTGTGCAAAGTTCAAAAAGTTCCTATATAATTACTCTTCCCTCTGCAACTATTTTTTCCATTGATTAATATCCTATATTCTTGCAGTACATTTGTCACAATTGATGAGTCAATACTGATAATTACTAACTAAACCAAAACCAAACCCGTTGCCATAGAGTCAATTCTGACTCACAGTGACCCTACAGGACGCTGTAGAACTGCCCCATAGAGTTTCCAAGGAGTGGCTCGTGGATTTGAACTGCCAACCTCTAAAACTTCATTTTGTTGTAGTTATTGAGAATATACACAGGAAAACATATGCTAACCCAATTGTTTCTACACGAACAATTTAGTAACATTGATTACATTCTTCGAGTTGTGCAACCATTCTCACCTTTTCTGAGTTGTTCCCCCCATTAACTTAAACTCACCATCCCCAAAGGTTCCTTATCTGATCTTTCGAGTTGCTGTTGTCACTTCGATCCCATATTGATAGTTCTTAAAAGAGCATAATGCTTAAGGCAGATATTTACTAGTTAAAATAAACTCCTCTTTGGTTTTAAGAAGATCTCAGGGGATATTTTTGGTTTAAGGCTTTAAGATCATCTCACGGCAACAGTTTCAAGGGTTCATCCAGTGTTTATGGAGCCAGAAATTTGAAACTCTTTTCTGCATTTTTCCTGTTGTGATCAGGATTCGTCTACAGAAACTTTAATCAAAACATTTGGTAATGGTAGCCAGGCACCAACCTGTAGTATTAATGCATTTTTGATCTGTAATTCCTCTTTTTTTCCCTATATAATCTGACAGACAACTACAACAAACAATACTTATAAATCTACACTAACGGACACACAATGTATAAAGATGTGACAATAAAGGAGGAGAAAATGGAGCTGTATAGGAGCAAAGTTTTTGTATACTGTTGAAACTAAGTTTGTATTCATTAGAACTCTTATCTTGTTATAAATTAAGATGTTAATTGTAATCTCCAGCATAACCAATAAAAAAAATTACTAAAACATATAGTAAAAGAAATGAGGAAATAAGAATAGCATACTAGAAAATATCTACCACAAAAAAAGGCATGTCGGAGGAACTGAGGAACAAAAAAAAATAAGACAATATAGAAAACAAATAGCAAAATGGCAGAAGTCAATCCTTCCTTATCAGTAATTACATTAAATGTAAATGGGTTCAACTCTCCAATCAAAAGCCAAAGATTTGCAGAATGGATAAAATAAGATCCAACTACATGCATCTACAAAAGAGTCACTTTAGGTCCAAAGACACAAACAAGTTGAAAGTGAAAAAACAGAAAAAGATATTCCATGCAAGAGTAACCAAAAGAGTGCTGCAGAGGCTATGGTAGTATGAGACAAAATAGGCTTTAAGTAAAAAGCTGCTACAAGAGACAAAGAAGGACATTATATAATAATAAAAGGGTCACTCCATCAAGAAGATACAAGTATATTACCTAACAATGGAGTCTCAAAATATATGAGGCAAAAACTGACAGAATTAAAGGGAGAAATATACCAGTTCTACAAAAGCTGGAGACTTCAACACCCTACTTTCACTTATCAGTAGAACAATTAGACAAAAGGTAAATGACTAGACTTAACAGATGTGTGTGTGTGTGTATATAAACACTCCACTCAACAACATACTATACATTCTTCTCTGACTGAAGATATACAAAGTATCTTCTCTGATCAAATGGAATAAAACTAAAGATCAGTAACAGACGGAAACAAAAAATGCACAAAAATGTAGAAATTAAACAATGCACTCTAAAGCAACCAATGGCTCAAAGAAGAAACACAAGAGAAATTAGAAAATGTTTTGACATGAATGAAAATGAAAATACAACATACCAAAAACTTATGGAATGCAGTGAAAGCAGCACTCAGAGAGAAATTAATAGCTGTAAATGCCTACATTAAAAAAAGATCTCAAATCAATAACATAACCATCCACTTTAAGAAATTAGAAAAAAAAGCAAACTAAACCTAAGGGAAGCAGAAGGAAGCAAATAGTAAAAATTAGAGTGAAGATAAACATAATAGAAAACAGAAAAACAACAGAATCAACAAAAGCCAAAATCTGGTTCTTTGAAATGATCAATAAAATCAATAAACCTTTAGCTATAAAAAAAAAAAAAAAAAAAAATTTTTTTTTTTTTATACTAATTAGGAGCTCTGATCCCACAGTGGTTAAGCACTCAGCTGTGCGAACCCACCAGCCACTCCCACAGGAGAAAGATGCGCCAGTCTGCTTTGTAAAGATTGTTGTTAGGTTGTTAGGTGCCCTTGAGTCAGTTCTGACTCATAGCGACCCTACGCACACCAGAACGAAACACTGCCGGCTCCTGAGCCATCCTCACAATCATGGTTATGCTTGAGCTCATTGTTGCAGCCACTGTGTCGACCCACCTCGTTCAGGGTCTTCCTCTTTTCCGCTGACCCTGTACTCTGCCAAGCATGATGTCCTTCTCCAGGGACTGATCCCTCCTGACAACATGTCCAAAGTATGTAAGACACAGTCTCGCCATCCTTGCCTCTAAGGAGCATTCTGGCTGTACTTCTTCTAAGACAGATTTGTTCGTTCTTTTGGCAGCCCATGGTATATTCAATATTCTTCACCAACACCACAATTCAAAGATGTCAATTCCTCCTTGGTCTTCCTTATTCACTGTCCAGCTTTCACATGCATATGATGTGATTGAAAATACCATGGCTTGGGTCAGGCGCACCTTAGTCTTCAAGGTGACATCTTTGCTCTTTAATACTTAAAAGAGGTCCTTTGCAGCAGATCTACCCAGTGCAATGCGTCTTTTGATTTCTTGACTGCTGCTTCCATGGCTGTTGATTGTGGATCCAAGTAAAATGAAATCCTTAACAACTTCAATCTTTTCTCCGTTTATCATGATGTTGCTCATTGGTCCAGTTGTAAGGATTTTTGTTTCTTAATGTTGCGGTGCAATCCATACTGAAGGCTGTGGTCTTTGATCTTCATTAGTAAATGGTTCAAGTCCTCTTTGCTTTGAGCAAGCAAGGTTGTGTCATCTGCATAACGCAGGTTGTTAATGAGTCATTCTCCAATCCTGATGCCCCATTCTTCTTCACATAGTCCAGCTTCTCGTATTATTTGCTCAGCATACAGATTGAATAGATATGGTGAAAGAATACAACCCTGACACACACCTTTCCTGACTTTAAACCAATCAGTATCCCTTTGTTCTGTCCGAACAACTGCCTCTTGATCTATGTAAAGGTTCCCCATGAGCACTACTAAGTATTCTGGAATTCCCATTCTTCCCAATGTTATCCATAATTTGTTATGACCCACACAGTAGAATGCCTTTGCGTAGTCAATAAAACACAGGTAAACATCCTTCTGGTATTCTCTGTTTTCAGCCAGGAGCCATCTGACATCAGCAATGATATCCCTGGTTCCACATCCTCTTCTGAAACTGGCCTGAATTTCTGGCAGTTCCCTGTCGATATACTGCTGCAGTCGTTTTTGAATGATCTTCAGCAAAATTTTGCTTGCGTGTGATATTAAGAACATTGTTCTACAATTTCCACATTCGGTTGCATCACCTTTCCTGGGAATAGGCATAAATATGGATCTCTTCCAGTCAGTTGGCCAGGAAGCTGTCTTCCATATTTCTTGGCATAGACGAGTGAGCACCTCCAGGGCTGCATCTGTTTGTTGAAACATCTCAATTGATATTCCATCAATTCCTGGAGCCTTGTTTTTTGCCAATGCCTTCAGAGCAGCTTGGACTTCTTCCTTCAGAACCTTCGGTTCCTGATCATATGCCACCTCTTGATATGGTTGAACATCAACTAAATCTTTTTGGTATAATGACTCTGTGTATTCCTTCCAACTTCTTTTGATGCTTCCTGTGTCGTTTAGTATTTTCCCCATGGAATTCTTCACTATTGCAACTTGAGGCTTGAATTTTTTCTTGAGTTCTTTCAACTTGAGAAACGCCGAGCGTGTTCTTCCCTTTTGGTTTTCCATCTCCAGCTCTTTGCACATGTCATTATCATACTTTAATTTGTCTTCTCGAGATGCCCTTTAAAATCTTCTGTTCAGTTCTTTTACTTCATCAAGTCTTCCTTTTGCTTTAGCTGCTCGACATTTGAGAGCAAGTTTCAGAGTCTCCTCTGACATCCATCTTGGTCTTTGCTTTCTTTCCTGTCTTTTCAATGACTTTTTGCTTTCTTCATGTAAGTCTGTCAGTTTGTCGTACTGTGGGGGCTTGTGTGTTGCTGTGATGCTGGAAGCTATGCCACCGGTATTCAGATACCAGCAGGGTCACACATGGAGGACAGGTTTCAGTTGAGCTTCCAGACTAAGACAGACTAGGAAGAAGGACCCGGCAGTCTACTTCTGAAAAGCACTGGCCAGTGAAAACCTTATGAATAGCAGAGGAACATTGTCTGATATAGTGATGGAAGACGAGCCCCCCCAGGTTGGAAGGCCCTCAAAAGAAGACTGGGGAAGAGCTGCCTCCTCAAAGTAGAGTCGACCTTAATGACGTGGATGGAGTAAAGCTTTTGGGACCTTCATCTGCTGATGTGGTGCGATTCAAAATGAGAAGAAACAGCTGCAAACATCCATTAATAATTGGAACCTGGAATGTATGAAGTATGAATCTAGGAAAACTGGAAATCATCAAAAATGAAATGGAACACATAAACATCGATATCCTAGGCATCAGTGAGCTGAAATGGACTGGTATTGGCCGTTTTGAATCAGACAATCATATAGTCTACTATGCTGAGAATAACAACTTGAAGAGGAATGGTGTTGCATTCATCGTCAAAAAGAATGTTTCAAGATCTATCCTGAAGTACAACGCTGTCAGTGGTAGGATAATATCCATACGCCTACAAGGAAGACCAGTTAATATGACTATTATTCAAAGTTATGCACCAACCACTAGGGCCAAAGATGAAGAAATAAAAGATTTCTATCAGCTGCTGCAGTCTGAAATTGATTGAACATGCAATCAAGATGCACTGATAATTACTGGCGATTGGAATGCAAAAGTTGGAATCAAAGAAGAAGGATCAGTAGTTGGAAAATATAGCCTTGGTGACAGAAACAATGCTGGAGATCCAATGACAGAATTTTGCAAGACCAACGACTTCTTCATCGCAAATACCTTCTTTCACCAACATAAACGGAGACTATACACATGGACCTCGCCAGATGCAACACAGAAAAATCAAATTGACTGCATCTGTGGAAAGAAACAATGGAAAAGCTGATGGTCTGTTCCAGGGGCCAACTGTGGAACAGACCATCAATTGCTCATATGCAAGTTCAAGCTGAAACTGAAGAAAACCCGAGCAAGTCCACGAGAGCCAAAATATGACCTTGAGTATATTCCGCCTGAATTTAGAGGCCATCTAAAGAATAGATTTGTAAAATTACAGCCTTGCAAACCCTATGGGGGAGTTCTATTCTGTCATATAAGGTCGCTATGAGTAGGAATCACGGCAATGGGTATGCTAAGAAAAAAATCAGGAATGAAAGTGGGTTATTATCCCTTTGCAAAAATAAAAACAATTATAGAAGAATCCTATGAATAAATGTACACCAACAAATTAGGTTATCTACATGAAGTTCCTTGAAACATACAAATTACCAAAACTAAGAATAAAAAATCTCAACAGACCTAAAACAAGAAAAGAAATTGAATCGGTAATCAAAAAACTTCCAACAAAGGAAAGTCAGAACCAGATGGCTTTATTGGGAAATTCTACCAAACTTTTAAAGAAGAATTAACAACAATTGTTCTAAAACACTTCCAAAAAATAGAAGGGAACATTCCGTAATGCAGTCTATGAAGCCAGTGTTATTGTGATAAGAAAGCCAAAGAGATCACAAGAAAAAACAAAAAACTACAGGCCAATATCCCTTATAAACATAGATGCAAAAATCATTAACAAAATACGAGCAAACTGAATTCAACATCAAATTAAAATGATTCTATGCCATGACCAAGCAGGATTTATCCCAGGAATGGAAGGGTAGTTCAAAATATGAAAATCAATCAATGTAATATATCATATTAATAAAATGGAGGGGAAAAGCCAAATGATCACCTCAGTTGATGCAGACAATACATCTGACAAAATCCAACACTATTTCATGATAAAAACACTCAAGCCATGAATAAAAGGGTTTACTTTCACTTAATGGTGAAAGACTGAAAGCTTTCCTCATAATATCAGGAACAAGACAAGGATGTCTACTCTTGCCACTTCTATGATAGAAGATCAACACAAAAAATCAGTTGTATTTCTATATAAAATAGCAATGATCAAAAAATGAAATTAGGTTTTCAAGGAGCCTTGGTGGTGCAGTGGTTAAGAGCTTGGCTGCTAACCAAAAGGGTGGCAGTTCAAAATCCACCAGGGGCTCCTTGGAAACCCTATGGGGCAGTCCTACTCTGTCCTATAGGGTTGTGATAGGTCGGAATCGACTTGATGGTATACAAATTTGGTTTTCTTTTTTTTATAGGTCGATTGGCATAACGCAGTTCATAAAGGTAGTGTTCTATGTAATACTTTGGTGAGTAGCATCTGTGGTCTTAAAAGCTTGCGAGCAGCCATCTAATATACTACTAGTGGTCTCCTCCTGTCTGTAACAAAGGAGAGTAAAGGAAACCAAAGACTCAAAGAAAAAATTAGCTCACAGGACTAATGACCCACACGTGCCACAACCTCCTCTATCCTGAGACCAGAAGAACTAGATCCTGCTGGGCTACCACTACCGACAGCTCCGACCAGGGACACAACAAAGGTCTCAGTTACTATGGGATAAAAATGTAGAACAAAACTCAAAATTCATAGAAGAAGACCAGACTTACTGGACTGGTGGACACTAGAGGAACTCCTGAGACTATCTCCCTAAGACACCCTTTTAATCTGGAACTGAAGCCACTCCTGGAGGTCACTTTTCAGTCAAGTAATAAATTGGCCTATAAAATAAACATTCCTCCCGTCAGCAATGTGTTCCTCAGAACAATCAACTATACGAGACTATATGGGCAATATTTGTTTAAAAGCAAAGGTGAGAAGGCAAGGAGGGACATGGAAACTGGGATGGAAACGGGAAAGGCACGGTGGAAGTGTGGAGAATGCGGACATCTAATTGCAGGGATAGCAACCACTGTCATGGAAAAATTTGTGTATGAATTGTTGAATGGGAAACTAATTTGCTGTGTAAACTTTCCCCTAAAACACAATAAAATGTTAAAAAATTTTTTAAATGAAATTAAGAAAACAATTCCACTTAAAACAGCATCAAAAAGAATAAACTTAGGAATATATTTAACCAAGGAGACGCAAGGCTTGCAAATTGAACACTACAAAACATTGAAAGAAATTAAAGACTTAAACAGAAAGGTGTCCCGTATGCATGGATTTGAAGACTTAATATTATTATGATGGTAACAGTCCTCAAATTAATGTATAGAGACAATGTAATCCCTATCAAAATTCCAAATGTCTTTTTTTACAGAAATAGACAAGTTGTTCACAAAAATTCATCTGCAATAGAACTGCAAGGGACCCTGAATCACCAAAATAATCTTGAAAAAGAAGAACAAAGTTGGAAGACTCACATGTCCCTATTTCAAAACTTACTACAAAGCTACAGTACTAAGGAACGTACTAGCATAAGGAAAGACACATAAATTAACAAAATAGAATTGAGAGTCCAGAAATAAACCCATACATGTACAGTCAATTGATTTTCAACAAGGTTACCAAGACCATTCAATGGGGGAAAGAACAGTCTTTTAAACAAATGTTACTGGGACAAATGGGTAGGCACATATAGGCACATCATATATAAAGTTCAACTCAAAAGGTATCTAAGATCTAAATACAAGACTAAAACTATAAAAGTCCTAGAAAAAAAACATAAGAGTAAATCCTCATGACCCTGGATTTGGCAGTGGATTCTTGGATATGGTATCAAAAGCACAGGCAACAAAAGAAAAATATAGACAAATCAGACTTCAAAATTAAATCCTTTTGTGCTCCAAAGGACACTGTCAAGAAAGTGAAAAGACAACCCACAGAATGGAGAGAAAATATTTGCAAATCATGTATTTGGTAAGGGTCTAGTATCTAGACTACATAAATCTTTTATAACTCATCAACAGAAAGACAAACAACCCAAATAAAAAATAGCCAAAAGGCATAACCAGAACTCAATTAAAAAGAATGCTCCCACAATGTAAAAAATGTCACTGAACAATCTGAATGGAAATTGTCAAACGGGAACCTAACTTGCTGTATAAACTTTCACCAAAAACACAATAACCCCGAAAACACAATATCATATATATATATATATATATACCTATATACATATATACACACAAAGGACTAAAGTATTTCTCCAAAGATATACAAGTTGCCAATTTAGCACATGAAAAGATGCTCAACATCAATAGTCAACAGTGAAATGCAAATCAAAACCACAATGAGATACCAACACACATCCACTAGTATGGCTATAATCAAGAAAATGGAAAATAACAAGTGTTGGTGAGGAAAAAGAGAAAATGGATTTGATCCTCATACACTGCTAGCAGGAATATAAAATGGTGCAGCCACTGTGAAAGAGTTAGGTGGTTCAGCAAAAACTTAAACACAGAATTATCATATGACCCATCAATTTCATGCCTAGGTATATACCTAAGAGAATTGAAAACAGGCGTTCAAACAAAAACCTGTACGTGAATGTTCACAGTGGAATTATTCATAATAGTCAAAAGGTGGAAACAACCCAAATGTCCATCAACTGATGAATGGATAAACAAATTGTAGTATATCCATTAATGGAATATTATATAGCCATAAAAAGGAATAAAGTACTGATACATACTACAACATGGGTAAACCTCAAAAAACTTACGCTTAGTGGAAGAAGCCAGACACAGAAGGCCACGTAATGTATGATTCAATTTGATGAAATATCCAGGATAGGCAAATCCATACAGATATAAAGTAGATTAACAGTTGTCAGGGGACAGAGGAAGGGGGGAGATGGGGAGTGACTGCTAATAAGTATGGGGGGGGTGATGAAAATATTCCAAAATTAGGTAATGTGGCATAGCTGCACCTTAAAAGAGTAAACCTTAAAAGAGTAAACTTTCTGGTGAATTTTTATCTCAATAAACCTGTTATTTAAAAAATAAAACTTTGTAAGGGGAAAAAAAAAGCCCTCCTTGGATTAATTGTTTGCTTACACCTCTTCAAATATCTACTGAGTTCTTTTGCTTCTGATACCTTTTCTGTCTTGATTTGGGGGAAGTAGATGAAGTATGGCTGCGTCTGATTTGTTCCCTGATATCTTTGCCACTCGTAGAATCCATCTGCTAGCACAACACAGCGTCTTCCCTTCTGCAGAGGCACCTGAGGGAAAACAGGAGGAAGATATGGTCTTAGTGATAACCATGTTTCATGATCTGATTTAAAATCTTAGGTCCACCCGTGTGTGACCTTAGAGCAGTTATTTAAGTTCTCTGTACCTCACTTATGCATTAAGTGGTGATAATGGCATCCAGTTATGCTGATGTTGAAAAGATTAAAATTACGTACATAGAAGCAACCAGCTCTTTACCTAACAACAGGCACTTATGGTGGCTCGTCTCCTAAGCTGGCACCCCGACTTACTACATACTACTCTACGTAGTCCTCTCCCAAAATGAATTTGGGCTGGCTCTGTATAACCAATAGATTGCAGTAGAAGTGATTCTTGTGACTTTCAAGACTAGATCACAAAGTTTTGCAGCTCCTATAGCTTCTGCCCCGCTTTCTTGGATTGTAAGTTCTGGAGTAAGCCAGCCACCATGTAAGAAGCCTGACTACCCTGAGACTGCCAAGCTAGGCATGTGCAAAGGCTTCCAGTTGTTCTAGCCATCCCTGATGAGGCATCAGACTGTCGTTGAAGAAGTTATTTTAGATAGACATCCAGCCCTAGCTGCCATCTGATTATAACTGCCTAAGAAACCCCAAGTGAGAAATGTCCAGTTGTGTGCAATGGATGGCTTTTGTGTGGCCTTTCTCACCATGATCTTGTAACTCCCACCCAAGTGACTGGGTGGCACTGCGCAAACAAAGTTTAACTGTAGCCCACCAAGGGGACTGGTCAATTTTGCCATCCTGCTAGGCTTAAAATAAGCCATCTCAGAGATGGGATGGAGAGGATCTCACTACCACCAAGGAAGAAGAACCAAGAGCAGAGTGGGTCCTCTGGACCCGGGATTCCTGTGCTGAGAAGCTCCTGGAACTGGGACACAGAGAGAGGAGAGAGAGAGAGCTGTAATATTAAAGATGGTGACAGGCAGTGGCAGAGAAACAGCAGCAGAGACACTGGCAGGAGATGGTGTGATAGGCTTCCCAGCCCATGGAGGAAAAAAGCTGAGTGGCTTTGGGCAGGAAGCTTACTGGTGGAGGGTGCCTCCATGCACTTGGTGGAGCTAGGTTTGCCAACCCACAGAGCTAGAGCTGGCACTTATTGGCAGAGCTAAAAGAGCTTTGTAACACTTGCCCAACCAGGGCAGAGGCTGAGGGGCCAGAGAGAGGTGTGCCTGCAGGCATGGGTGAGAAAAGGCTGTCCTGACGGAAGAACTGTATCCTGAGCGCTCACGAACCTCAATTGTTACTTTCCTAATAAACCCCATAATTGTAATATGGTCTGTGTCATGGATTGAATTATGTCTCCGAAAATCTATTAACTTGTTTAGGCCATGATTCCCAGTATTCTGTAGTTGTCTTCCATTCTGTGATTGTAATTTTATGTTAAAGAGGATTAGGGTGGGATTGTAACACCACCTTTATCTAAGTCACCTCCCTGATCCAAGGTAAAGGGACATACCCTGGGCCTGCACCACCTTTTATTTCTCAAGAGATAAAAGGAAAGGGAAGCAAGCACAGAGAGTTGGGGACCTCATACCACCAAAAAAGCAGCACCAGGAGCAGACCACGTCCTTTGGACCCTGTGCCTGAGAAGCTCTTCAACCGGGGGAAGATTGAGCACAAGGACCTTCCTCCAGAGCTGACAAAGAGAGAAAGCCTTGCCCTGCAGCTGACACCCTGAATGTGGACTTGTAACCTACTAGACTGTGAGAGAATAAATTTCTCTTTGTTAAAACCATCCACTTGTGGTTTTTCTGTTATAGCAGCACTACATAACTAAGACAGTCTGTGAGTTCTGTGTAGCTACTGCAATGAATTATCAAACCCAGCAGAGAAGCAGAGAGTGCGATGGGAGGGACGGTTGGTCTCAGAATTGGTAAAGATGGCAGAGAGAGAAGGCATGTTTGACCTCCGCCTCATAGGAATCAATCTTGGGCCGATGATCTTGATTTTCCCTCCTGATCATGAAGTTAGAGGACGTCAGATGCCGCTGCAGCACCATTTCTACACCAGTTGAACCCAGTTACCTCACAGAATATGAGAGATAACAATAAATTGTTTTAAACCACTAAGTTTTGGCATGGTTTGTTACACAGTAATAAATGGAACACCACTCAACATTAACAACTGGGAACATTCTTTGTGACCTTAAGGAGGTTCTAAAGAGAACCTTATTTTATTTCACAGGTATACAGGACACTAATAATTCTGTTAGAAACAAGATCAGGATATGTGCTTTTTCCCTAGACCAGGCACCTACCTTGAAAGACTGCTTCTCCATCATGGTATCACTACGACAGTTGGAAGTATTGAATCGCAGCTTGGAAGGATCATCTCTGAACCAAGACGGGACCAAGCCCCATCGCATGGGAGCAATGATACGCTCAGATGAGTCGGCATCCTGCCAGAGACAAAAGGAAGATCCAGTGAGATCATAATGAAATTTAGAAAACCAAATGTAGCACATGCATTACGTTACTATTAGTAATTAAACACAAAGAATAAGAGATTTTTAAAAGTGAAAAATTCTGCTTGAAAACAATTTTAGTGATTTATCACAAGGTGACTAAATTTTGAGTTCTTTAGCAACCATATTTATTAGAATGTAAGACATTCTGCTGGGATCAGGTGGGGGATACGAAGAAGTTTAGTTCCTGTAAACTTTTAATTAGAGCCTACTATGGGAGAGACAAAGCCCTGGTGGCGTAGTGGTTCGGAGTTCGGCTGTTAACCAAACGGTTGGCAGTTCAAATCCACCAGCCACTCCTTGGAAACCCTATGGGGCAGTTCTACTCTGTCCTATACAGACACTATGAGTTAGAAATGACTTCACAGCACAGAATAATAACAACATAGGAGAGACAAGGAGCCCTGGTGGTGTAATGGTTAAGTGCTCAGCTGCTAACCAAAAGGTTAGTGGTTTGAACCCTCCAGCCACTCTACAGGAGAAAATACCTGTCAATTTGCTCCCGAAAAGATTATAGCCTATGGGGCAGTTCTACTCTGTCACACAGGGTTGTGAATCAACTTGACAGCACACGATAACGATGACAATGGGAGAGTCAATGCTAGGCCCTATACTTCACGTGGCCCCAGCATTCAAGAAGCAGAAGCTACAATCATAATACAGTGAGGTACATGTTATAATCAAGGGATGTACAGGGTGTTATAGGGGTACACAAAAGAGTGTTTAACCTAAAGGGCTTACACTACAGCATGTGAGGCCACATGGATATAAAAACATTAAAAATATAAGATACTATACACTAAGGGCCAGATAAGTGGTACGGACAATGAGTGTCAAAGGAATTCGCTGAAGACTGATCTACAAGAGATGGAATGAAGTACCAGCTCCTTACAAGGAGTTGGGGAGAGATGAGAGAGCGTTCTTGAACTGGGTCCCAAATGAGGTACAGGACTGACACAGAGAAGAGATGGGAGGGAAGACCAGATATGAAATTAGTTGAGCAAAGAGACCATGTCAGGAATGTGCAGGAAATGGTTTGTGCAGAAAAGTTAATATAGCAGGCCTGAGGCAGTTATTTTTAGAAGGGCTTGCTTGCAAGGTTGGCCCTTGGCTAGCAGCTGGGAACTTAGATTCTGGAGAGTGCGCCCTCCTTTCTCTAATTGATGAGTAGTTTACTGTGTCTAGTCTGTTTGTGCAAACAATGAGGTTTATGCTGAACATTTGCTTTCCTTCTGGGAGTCTGCAATTTTGGTAGTTGTGAGGCAGAGGGTGCCTACATGACCAGAAAACCAATTGCCGGGGAGCAGATTCTGACTCATAGCGACCCCATTTGTATCAGAGTAGACCTGTGCTCCATATGGTTTTCAGTGGCTGATTTTGCAGTAGATTGCCAGGCTTTTCTTCTGAGGTGACTCTGGGTGTACTCAAACCTCCAACCTTTTGATTAACAGCCAAGCACGTTAACTGTATCACCCAGGGACTCCCCTTCATGATCAGCTCCCAATAAAAAATCCTGGGCCCTGGGTCTCTAATGGGCTTCTCTGGGCAGAAACATTGCAGACCTGTTACTGCATTTTTCACTGCAGGAGAAAGTAGCATGTTTAGTGTGTCCCCTCACTGGAGGGAAAGGGCGTAAGGAAGCCTGCTCATGGATTTCTCCAGACTTGTGTCTTTTTCCCTTGCTGGTTCTATAGTATTTCCTTTCACTGTAATAAAGCTTAGCCGTAAGTACAACTATAAGTCTTGTGAGGTGGAGGTGGTTTTGGG
The DNA here is from genome assembly GCF_030014295.1 of Loxodonta africana. Classification (NCBI taxonomy): domain Eukaryota; kingdom Metazoa; phylum Chordata; class Mammalia; order Proboscidea; family Elephantidae; genus Loxodonta; species Loxodonta africana. The sequence continues at coordinate 35,607,337 of NC_087363.1, forward strand.
AACTCCTGATACACAGTTATTAAGCTTTTTTTGGGTAATAGACACCTTGATAAATTGATAAAATCTACAGATTAAAATGTACATATACACTATTCTGCACAGTATAGTACACTATTGATTGGAAGAGACCAGTGAGTAGTGAGTACATTTTGGGTACTACTACAGTGGTTCATGGGTAAGCATAAGGTGGGTCTGGTGATAGCAGTGAGAATAAAAGTAATATCAAAAAAATAGGAAAAAAATGAAATTGTGGTAGTGATTGCACTGGGAGGGAAAAATAAAACAGGGTGATTATGTTTTCAAGCCTAGAAGACTGAAATTGTAACAGTACTATGGAACAAAAGAGAAAAATCTGAAGAGTGGTTTGATTTGTGGAACGACCATGTGTTGAATTTCAGGTAATAGGAGAAAGTCTGTGGCAGTTTTAAAAAATGGTCATAAAATCTTTAACATTCCTCTCACTGAGATATAGGGTCTATGTCCCTTCCCCCTTAATCTGCACTAGCTTGTGACCTCCTTGTAACCAAAAGAAAGTAGCACAAAAAGCACCGTATGATTGCCAAGGACAGGTCAGAAAAGGTGTTTCGATTTCTATCTTGCTTGCTGAGACTCTGCTTTTGGAGCTCTGAGTCGCCGGTTAAGAAATCGTTATCATAAGACTGCCATGCTGTGAGAAAGCCCATGTCGTGTGGAGAGGCCACATGGAGGTGTTCCAGTCAACTGTGAACCAACATCAACTGCCAGATAAATGAGTGAAGATGCCTCCAGATCGGGGGTTGGCAAACATTTTCTGTAAAGGGCAGATAGTATTTTAGGCTTTGCGGGCCATAACGTCTCTGTTGCAACTACTCAACGCTGCTGTTATAGCACCAACACAGCCATAAACAGATGAGTGGACATTGCTGTGTTCCATAAAACTTCATTTATAAAAACAGGCAGAGATCAGGACTTGGCCCTCAGGTCCTAGTTTTCCAACTCCTGCTCTAAATGATTCTATCCCCAGATGCCATCTTCCCATCTGATGCTGCAGACGTCAGGGAGAAGACAAACCGTTTACACATATGCCCTGTCCTAATTCTTAACTGGTGAACATAATTAAAAGGTTGTTTTAAGCTACTAGAACAAACTCCAAGTAGAGTTTCCACTCAGAGATGTGGAATTAAAGCTTAGGAGGAAGGTGGCATGGTATAGAGGAGGGGTCAGCAAATTTCTTCTGCAAAGGGCCAGATAGTAAATATTTTTAGCTTTGATATCTCATACAGTCGCTGTTGGAAACTACTCAAGCAACTCAACTCTGCTGCTGGTGCCATGAATGCAACCAAAGACAATATGTAAACAAATGAGTATAGCTATGTTCCAACAAAACCTTATTTACAAATATAGGCAGTGGGCCAGATCTGGTTTGAGGACCATAGTGTGTCAACCACTGGTACAGAGGAAAGAACAAGGGCTTTGTAAGGAGACCTTGGTTCAAAAATCCCTTCTCTGCTACTTATGAGGCTGGACTAGTCTCAACTTCCTGGACCTTTATTTGCAAAAACAGAGTGAACAATACCTATTTTGAGGATGCTTTTTAAGAATTAAAGATACTATGATTAAAATGTGTGGCACAGAGTAGGCACTCAAATTGTTGTTTAATATTTTTCTAAGGTTAGGATGAAAAAGAAACGGTAAAATTCTCTATACAAAGGTGACTGTTAAATCTGTGAGGATAAATGAAGTTAATTCTTAAGGAGTCTTGTGATTAATCAAGTGCAAGCTTTAACCTGGGAGTACAAACAAAGGAGAAAAGACAGAAACGTAGCGTCTAAGTACCCAGAGAGATAAGAGCAGAAATCAGGAAAGTCATGAGAAGATGGAATTCCAAGAAGGAAATCATCAGTAGTGGTACTGTCTCAGAAGGGCTTCTCTGACTGAAGCTAATCTCTCCACAGTGCTCCTGATATGATCCCATCCGGCTTCCTCCAGAATCTTGCCTTTTCATATCTATATAAGGCACTGTTTTTTTTTAAATCTATATATTTTTTCCTTAAAGACACAGGCAGCCTAGGTATACTGTATACCCAGAGGCGTGAAGAATGAAACCAACGACAGTATAAGAAAACTAAGGAAAAGACGACCCTGGAAGAAATGGGAAGGGAGAGAAAATAAATGGAAGCGTTAGCCTCATCAGTGATAGGAGGGAGAGGGAATGGGTGAAAACACAGCTTTTGTAAATCTTTCTCCAGAATCAAATGTGTCTTTCAAGCAGAAGTCACTCCACCCTCAAAAAAAGCATAAATGAGAATAAGAGGTATTATTATATAATGGCCAAATACAATAACTTCTCATTAGACATTTTTGAGAACTTGTGGTTCTCAACGGGGGGAATTTTTCGACACCTGCCCCCGCCCCCCACCCAATGACAATGCCAGGAGACATTTTTAGTTGTAAGGACCTGTGGAGGGGTCCTACTGGCATCTACTGGGTAGAAGCCAGGAATACTGCTAAACAACCTACAAGCACAGGACAGCTCCCCATAACCAAGAATTATTCTGCCCAAAATGTCAACAGTGTCAAGGTTGAGAGATTCTGTTTTCACAAATTTTATCGATCACCTTTAACTCCAACACTTGGATGTGTTCACTGGACAACTGTAAACCAAACCTAAACGTAAGGCTGCCCCCTATTGGGCACAAGGAACAGAAAATGTCTGAGAAGCCAAAATACTGAAATATTGCTCAGTATTAGTCATCTTTTCCTCCACCATTTTGGACTCTGACCAGACAGCTGGTAGCACTGGGGTAGAAAAATGAAAGAGGAAATAATTTGCAAATCAGTGGTTTCAAATGCAAATGTCACAATGTGTACACATGTGCAGGCTGTTGATGATTTGGAGTAATGAACTGTTGAAATGGTTCTAATTTTGCCTTATAATTTACAGGTTTGGGAAAAATGAAACCTCAAATATTAATCAAAATTGAGAAGCCCTAGAAATCTTAACAAAACACTACATCAACAAATTCATACCACTGATCCAAAAGGAAGGCTGTGTTTGCTACGGGCTCCACTTTTCCCATTCCCAGTTCTAGGAGGCATTCACTGGAGTGGGAACAGTAGTGTGGATCTGCGTCCCAATTCTGCTCCCCATTGATTGGTAACCTAGGACAAGTCACAGTCTTTCTATACTTGTCTTTATACCTGTTAAACAATTTTTTTTCTTCCAGCTAATATTCATTCTACAATTCTAAAGAGAACCATGGCTAAAAAACAGTAAGGCTCACACACTTAGTCCTTCTTCCTCACTCCAAATTATGCCTTCCTCTGACACGTTTTATTTTTTCTTTTTTCCTTCAAAGCTCCCCATGATATTTATTTTATCTTGATTTCCCTCTCATTAAAAAAAATTTTAGTTTCAATAGGAAGTATGCAGCCTCTAAAAATGACCCAAGATAATTTCATGTAAATGGTTTCATTCAACCAAAAAGATCAATGTTATTTAGTACGTTTATTTTAGAGTTAATGTGATCCCTGTAACACAGAACTGGAAACCCTGGTAGTATAGTGATTAAGTGCTACGGCTGCTAACCAAAGGGTCGGCAGTTCAAATCCGCCAGGCGCTCCTTGGAAACTCTGTGGGGCAGTTCTACTCTGTCCTATAGGATCGCTATGAGTCGGAATCCACTCGACGGCATTGGGTTTTGGGTAACATAGAACTAAGTCTTTTTTGACCACCATATTATCATGAAGAGTATGTACCAGAAAAATAATCAACTTTATGAAGTGATTTCAGCGTTATGAGCCATATACAATCAAAATTGAGGGTAGAAATAATGATTTTTAAAGAATATATCAAGGGCGTTTAAAATGCTAAAGACATGAAAAAACTATTAACTTTTGGAATAAAGTATCTTTATTACACTAGACACACACACACAACATTCAGAATATAAGGCAAAAGAAGTAAAACATGATTGTAAATTATCGGTCACTCCACACTACAGTATCCAGTATAAACACAATGAATACAATGAAGTTTCGGAAAACCAAATCAAAATACATCTGTTCCTAGCTTCAGTAAGAGACAAACATAGAAAGATTGAAAACACAAGAAGAGACACTTTTCAATTTTAACATAATCTGAAATGTTTTAGATTAAGCTGGGCCTATATTAATCCTGCCCCAGCCCTGGAGATTCTGATTCAGCTGGCCTGGTAAAAGGCTTGGCAACTTAAAAAGATACTCAAATGTTCCTGATGATCAGTGAGGACTGAAAGCTGCTGTCTTAAAAAAAAAAAAAATGTTTTCAAATACAAACCCATTGCTGTCGAGTTGATTCCGACTTGTAGTGACTCTATAGGACAGATCAGAACTGCCCCATAGAGTTTCCAAGGAGCTCCTGGTAGATTTGAACTGCTAACCTTTTAGTTGGCAGCTGTAGCTCTTCACCACTATGCCAACCAGAGTTTCCATTCAAATGTAAGGCTCATGTTAATGAATGCGGCATGCATTAAGGCCTTGTATAGAAAAGGCACTTAAATCGCGCCTAAAGTATCCTCTCTAAGGTTAAAAGACAGTAATAAAACTTCTTTCATTGAGGCCCAGGAGGTTCTCAACTGCGGAATGGAATACATTAATAAAGGCTGGTAGTTAACGTCATCCCAGAGGCTGAGCATGCGCCAAACCACATAGGAATAGATGACCACCACAATGCGGAGCCAGAGGCTGGTCTGGTACACATAAAGTGGTTACGTTACCTTCTCAAAGTGCAGTCGAGACAGAAGCACTGGGCTGTTAGACTGAGGACTCTTGTTATAAGAGGGGCAATACTTGTCAGGGTCCCTCCACTCTGGGAGTTGCTGCTGGCCCTGCCTGTTCCGATAGGCACAAGCTCTTGTGAGAACATCTATAGGTAAGTGGCAGGATGTTCGTCCACACATTTTCCAACACTGCCTCTCAACCTGTAAATCATAAAAGAAAAAACATTACAAAAAGTTGGTATATCTCAAATACTAGGTCTCATTCCTTTATTCACAGCACTCTCAAGATTCCCACAGCACTCTCTGGACTGTGGTTCTATGTAACCATTTGTCTAAGTTTCCTCTAAGAAGTTCGATCAAGGCAAAGATTATGCCCGTTTTGTTCACTGTGCAAGTCAGTATATTAAGTTAGGAGGTGTTTCATAAATATTTAGTGATTGAATACAAGAAATCACATTTCTCCGAGAAGCTTATTTTCTTTGGTTTAATGGTTCAGCCAAGAAAGGCAAAATGACAACTCTTCAGACATGGAGTGGACTGGACAATGGGTTGGAGAGGGATGCTGGTGAGGAGTGAGCTTCTTGGATCAGGTGGACACTTGAGACTATGTTGGCATCTCCTGCCTGGAGGGGAGATGAGAGGGTGGAGGGGGTTAGAAGCTGGTGAAAAGGACAGGAAAAGAGAGAGTGGAGGGAGAGAGCGGGCTGTCTCATTAAGGGGAGAGTAATTGGGCGTGTGTAGCCAGGTGTATATGGGTTTTTGTGTGAGAGACTGACTTGATTTGTAAACTTTCACTTCAAGCACAATAAAAATTATAAAGAAAAAAAAGAAAGGCAAAATGAGGTCTCTGGTCACTTCTGGGTAGCTCTTTCCTCTTGGTGACCCCATCCTCACCATCTTGTCCTCCCACCCCTTCTCTTCTTTCCCCACTCGCTGGATGAGCACATCACACCTGCGAGGACGGCAACCAGGCCGGCGCGGAAGCTGGCCCCCAGCGCAGGCACTTGGCCTCTTTCTCGTCCATCTGTGTTTCCTCTCTGCGCCCCACATGCCAGGCTCCCCCGCCACGCCCCAGCGAGGAAGGGGCGGCGACTCTCGGGGCCGCCCGCGTCAGCAGCAGAGCAGCAGGTCGCCCGAACCCGCCGCCAGCGCGGCCTCGCCCCTCCCTGCCGGATCTGGGGTCCGCCCGCCTTACCTGCCCTCGCGGCCGCTCCGCGCCACCTCATCTCAGCTTCTGCCGCCTCACGTCGGCCGCCCGCTCGCGTCACCTCACCTCAGCCCCGGCCACCCCGCATCGCCTCACCTCGGCCCCAACCGTCCTGAGTCACCTCACCTGAGCCCCGGCCCCCCCGCGTCGCCTCACCCCAGCCCCGACTGCCCCGCGTCGCCTCACCCCAGCCCCGACTGCCCCGCGTCGCCTCACCCCCGCCGAGCGTCCCTCGTCGCCTCACCGCAGCCCGGGCAGCACAACGGCGACGCCCGGTTCGGACCGCAGAAGTGCGGCCCTACGCTGGGCGCCAGGCCCCGCCCCCCAGAGGTCAGCCACGCCCCCAGAGGCTCCGGGAGCCACGCTCCCAGCGGCGGCTGGATCCCGCGCAGTTCCGTCATGGAAGGGAGGCGCCCTGGAATCCGAGTCTTGCGGAAGTTCCCCGGGAGACGACAATGACCGGCCTCAAGGTTCTCCGAGCTCCACTTCTCTCTGGTTCGCCGTTCCCCTGTGAGGTTAGCCCACCCTTCCCCAGCGCGAACCGCAGGGACGGGGGTGGGGGAGGGCCCCGGACGACTGGGCTGAGCGCGCGCGTGTCCCGCCGGTTTGCAGAGACCCTAGCCGCGTCCCCTTGGCAGTGGGGGGGGTGGGGGGGTGGGGGGGGAACCATAGTTCTATGGCACCAGGTTGTCGAAAGGGAAAACTCCGTTTTCTTAACTTTGCAGTCCTACTGTCTCATAGTTCGGGGCAGAAAATGGAGCCGTCAGGAAAAGTTCCATCAATCACACAAATGACCCTCAGACTTTGGTGGGCACCGGAATGAGACTGACCAGGACCCTCACACCTCCCTCCCACGTGTATTAAAACTGCAAAATCCCCCGGGGCTTGAGTTTAAAGCTCAGCCTTCTGAACCTGCTCCTTGAGACCCGAATCAGGGATTTCTGCATTGTAGCCAAGAGACTGCTCTTCTCTGTGCTCCTTCCCTGGGTTCTGTTCATTCTCTCGATTGGACTGAACCCCACTGCAAATTTACCTCAGATTTGATGCTAGGGAACAGGTAAACCACCCAAACCCTTTGAGGCCTCCATCTGTCATCTACGAAAGGAGGATGATGGTGAAAGCCCATGAATAAAAGTGTGAACTCAGTGCCTATTGGTTCTTGCTCTCAGCAGTCCTTTTACTGCTCCTGTCCCTGGGCTTGGTCTGGGGACAATGATGGGTGAGACAGGATGCACCTCACACTAAGTACAATTCCCAAGGGGCTATGGTACCGTGGGTACAAAGGGTATCCTTTGTAGGTACTCTGGTTGGAGGTGGGGAGACGAGGAGGGCCACAAAGGGGAAGGTGAAACCCCTAAGCATGAGACCATAGAAGTAGCAGTCAGTCAATAAATACATGCTGATTTATTTATAGGGATAAGATAGTTTCTTCCAGATAGACAAGTTTTAAGAAGAGGTGTGAACATTTTATTCATTTACAATGTATCATTTGCAATGTCCCTCTCCCTGCAGTTAGGGCAGCAAGTTCTACCACAAGCTAAAGTCATCTATTTAAAAAAAAAAAAAAAAAAATTATCCCCTGGCAGTCTTGCAGGGGTGGGGGATTTAAAAAAAAAATCCTCAGTGATTCCTAATTGTTTCTGAATACAGAGGCTGGAGAAGGGATTTCCATTGGGTTCACCAGGAAAGTATGACTTCTGTGTAGTATTGGGGGAAAAGGGTAGGAGTAGAGCCTCTACAGGCTGGCCCCTCAGCCCACAGACGCCAAGATGATGTCTACTGGCAGCTCTTCTGAGCTTCTCGCTGTCACCTGCATTGTCACTGTATCCAAAAGAAGCAGCCGGGAGCGCACCAGGATGTCATGACCACCCCGGAACACACCTGGAAAGGATGAGAGAAGTGGAGATATGTAAGGCAGGAGGAGGCTATAGAGATGAGGCTGGGTGTAGCAACTGATTGACTGATATAGGCAATGGGCCTGGAACAAGGAGAGCTTAGGTGAGTCACTTCACCTCTCTGAACTTCAGTGCCCACACTACAAAGTGGAGGGAATAATACTACTAACCATATTTCAGGCCTCTGCCAAGGCTCAAATGAAGTAATGACCTATGTCATGGATTGAACCATATCCCCCCAAGACATGTGTCAACTTGTTAGGCCATGATTCCCAGTATTGTGTGATTGTCCGCCATTTTGTCATTTGATGAGATTTCCCTGTGTTGTAAATCCCATCACTATGATGTAACCAGATGGATTAGTGGCAGTTACATTGATGAGATTTACAAGACTAGATAGTGTCTTAGGCCAATCTCTTTTCAGATATAAAAGAGAAGTGAATAGATAGGGGGACTTCACACCACCAAGAAAGATGCACCAGGAACACAGTGCATCCTTTGGACCCAAGGTCCCGGCACTGAGAAGCCCCTCGACCACGGAAGATTAATGACAAGGACCTTCCTCCAGAGCCGATGGAGAGAGAAAAGCTTCCTTAGAGGTGGCGCCCTGAATTCGGACTTCTAGCCTACTAGACTGTGAGAGAATAAATTTTTCTTTGTTAAGGCCACCCACTTGTGGTATTTCTATTATAGCAGCACTAGATGACTAAGACAACACATAAAATTTGTGCCTGATGTCACAGAGGCTCTTCCACATGTTGGCTGAATCTAAGAGCAGTTGAAGGGGACAGCCCCATGAGAGAACCACAGAGCAGGTGTTTGTAAGACCCAGGGGGCTGGAGGGATTCAGTGCCGCCAGAAGCAGATGCGCTTGGGGGCTGTCAGCTGGGAGCAGGGCACTGAAGCAGAGCATCCTCCCAGCTCTGTTTATAAACACTGGGGGGAAGGGGACTTCCCATCCCTTTCATCATTAACTATTTTAGGTGTGACAGTTGTACTGCGCCCCCCTTTTCTTTTTAAACAAAGTGTCATCATCTCTTAGTGAAACACAGTTACAGAAGCACCTACAGATAAAATGCTATACTATCTGAGATTTGCTTTATCTCGGGGAGGGGAGAATGGATGGGGGTATAGGTAGATGTTAGTTGAAGCTGGAAAATGAAAACATAGGGGTTCACTATTTTATTTTTGTGTATGCTTGAAGATTTCCATGTTAAAATGCTTTTAAAAAATCCTATTCCTAATAGAAAAGACCAACCAACCCAGCAGAAAATCAGACAAAAGGAATAAGGACAATTCACAGAAAAGGGAGTACAAATGGCTCTTTGACATTTGAGGAGATACTTCATTCTAAATACAAGAAATGTAAATGAAAACTCCACTGTCACTGAATTGTTCACATGAAGACTGTTGAAATGGTGAATGTTTTGCTACATTACATATTTACCACAATAAAAAAATTAACTTTTTTAAAATTAATTTTTGAAAAAACTACACTAAGATACTATTTTTCACTCAGATTGGCAAAGATCATAAAGTCTGATAACACTGTGTAGCCCAGAGCGTCAGGGGAAAGGAATATAATCCCTATGGAAAGCAATCCGGAACTATTTATCCAAATGAGAAATGCAAATCCCCTTGACCTGGTAATGCCATTTTTAGGACTTTACGCTACAGATACCCTCAGTGCACACATGCAAAATATAGTGTGTATATGGGGGACTCCTGGGGGTATGTCTATATGTGCTTGTGCCTATTTACTACTGTAGCATTGTTCGTAATAGTAACAGAGTGGAAACAACCTAAATGCTCATCACTAGGGGACTGGTTCCATAAAACATGATACAACCACAGAAGAAAATACCATAAAAGCTATAAAGAAAAATGAGGAACCTCTATGTATCAATAGGGAAGATCTCCAAGATACACTTGCAAGTGAAAAGCAAAATGCAAAACGTCGTTTAAGTGCTATTTCTACATAAACGTTTGGTTTAAAAAAAAAAAAGGGAAATGTTTACGTATAAGCTTTCACATCCGTAAAATAACTGGAAGGATATACAGGCATTGTTTCAACAGTAACATTGAGTGTATGCTGGGAGGGAAACTGGCTGGTGATTGCAAGGGTGGGGAGGGAAACGTTTCATTACAGATCTTTTCATACTTTCTGAATTTTAAACTCTGTGAATTCTGAATCCCCACGTTGCCAGTGGGAGTCCTCAGCCCAGGAGCCAGCGGCACCCAGGCTGTAACTACACGGGCCCTTCCCACCTGGAAATGCTGCTTACCGGCCAGGAGCAACGTGTGCGTGTTCTTGTTATCCGGTACTTTGTCTGACCTCTCACAAGGGTGCATTCCCAAGAATTTCACGATATTGCCCACAGCCTCTGTGGGGAGAAATTCCAGCATCATTAAGCCACTTATCTTGTCTCCCCCTTTGTGTCACCACCACTCTCCTACCCCCAACCCTGCTCTGAGGGGCTTTTAGTCAAGTGGCATTGACGTGTATGCTCTAGACACGGCCCAGGATCCTTAGGGGGGTTAGAGATGGGAAGGGAGAAAAGGGGAGGAACACCTCAACAACAACCAAGGGTCTTGAAAGGCAAGCAGACCAGAAATGGCATCCCCAGGACTCACCTTCAAGCGTCTTGATAGTAGACAAGGTGAAAGTTTCCTCTTTCTCAAACTCATCCCCTACTTCATCCCAGGCTGCTTCGAAGTTCACCTTCATGACCTTTTGGATGTGATCAGCTACAGTGACTTCCAGATCTTCCAGCTAAGGACAGAGGTGGAAGTTAGGGACACATCCCCAGAGGAGAGATTCCCTGCTCTGCACACCTCTAGGCCCCCACTCTGAACTCACCCACTCACCCCTTCCTGTAACACACTTAGCGGGTGCTTGCTATGCACTGAGGACTGTGCCAGGCTCTGGGGACACATTACAACCTGACTGGATACCCACCCTCAATGTATAGCCCAGTGGTGTCCCTTCAACCCTGAGCCCAGGTACCAACCTACCAAAATTCTACTCATGCTAGGGTTGTCAGCTGAGAGAGAACATCCTTTCTAAAGCTGGCCTGGAGTCAGTCAGTGCCTCAAGGACCCGGTGTCTGGGGACTGCATGGAAGACTCCTCGAGGTCTGCCTCCTATGACTGTCACTCCTAGGACTGTAAGCGCCTCAAAATTCAGCAGCCATTTCTGATTTCAGCAGATCCTTCCTCCTGCCTCAGCTGTGTCCTCTGGCCCACCATATACTGGAACCCCCACTCCCATCTCAGCTGTGCCCTCCCTGAACCTGGCACATAATACACCTACCCACCTTGACTACAACTATATAAAGGTTCTCTGTTCATTCATCCAACAGATCCTCCCTGAGCCCCTAAGTCTGTGGGTGCTAAGGTGAATATAAGTAAGATTCAGCTCCACAGAAGAAGGAATGCCTGGGAACCAACTCTCTCAAGGAGCTCACTTGGTCCTGGGGTAGTTCCTGGGGTCTAGGACCATTTCTGTTTCATTTCTGACTCAGGCAAGGCCCATCCTCAAATACGGCTCTAGGATGACACACCAGTGGATATCAGCTGTATTCTGCAGTGACTGTCTCTCTAGTCATGAGAACTCTAAAAATCTCAGTCCCAGGCTGGGCATATGGTCTGCACTCCAGTGGCACTGAACCATTGACCAATGGTCAAACCCCAAAGTAAGCCTGCACTCAATTCCATCCAAGCTTAGAGGTGAAAATGGAAGGCCTGTTTCAGAATAGGACAGCTCCACAGATGCAAACTGATCCAGTCTATCTAGGAAGCAATTTGACAATATGATTCAAGAAGTCTTAAAATCATGTTTACCCAATTATTCTCCTAAGAATCTATCCTAAGGAAATACTCTAAAATGCAGATCAAAAACTGAACCTAAGGGGACAAATTTAATGTTTAATGTAGCATTATAAAAGTGGAAATTTGGAAATCCAAATGTACAACATCAGAAGAATGAAAGGTCGAGTTATGGTATCTCTGTTTTTTTTTGAAGCCATTAAAAATTGGGTTTATGAAGTATTTGTCATGACATGGAAAAATACTTACACTATAATGTTAAGTGAAAAAAGCAAGATCTATAATGCACAGTCTGACCTCAATTATGCTACTTCCCCCCCACCCAAATAACTCCCAAGGATTATGGGTAATGTTTTCCTGTTTGTTTATACTTCATTTTTGTACTTGCCAAGCTTTTTTTTTTTTTTTAGAACACATGAGCATGTAGTTCTCTAAGTAAATATATGTAAATACATACACACACACACATTTTTAAGAGATCTATAATGCCAAGAAAAGGAATCAAGTCTGATTGCCAGCTCCTGGAGGGAGATGTTCTGCAGTCTCAGGTACAGACCCCTGACCTAGCTTCTTACCACATATTCATCCTCATATCCTTCATCGTCAGTCTCTCCAGTGGTGGGGTCACAGTCCTTGACAGTGAACTTCATCATGCAGCTGAACGTGCAGGCCACTGCAGGAAGAAAGGCTCAGTGGTCAGGATGCCCCCGGCCACTGTGGGGATGAGTTCCTCCTTAGGGCAGGTGACTTGTCTAAGTTTATATGGTTGGTAAGAGGTAGAACCCAGCTCTGGTTTTCAAACCAGTACTCTTTCATTATATCATGTTGTCTCTAACTCAACGGTGATAATGTCTGAGTAGTCTCCCGTGCCCAGTACTCAGAAGAGGCCCAGTAAATGATAGTTCTTAGTCTTAGTCCCCTGAGGGGAGCAACTACCCCAAAGCTGAAGAGACACAGCCTGCTTCCTAGGCTCCTGGTAGATTATTGGTAGCAGCAACATGCCATTCCAACCCTATGAATCTGGGCAGAGGGCACCACCTTTTAGAAGGACAGGAAAGTCAAGTCCTAGGTCCAAGGAGTCGCCTCACAGGCAAGGAAGAGAGAAAAAAGCAGAGACACTGCAGACTGGCTACAACCACGTAATAGTCACAGGGCCACTGTCCAAGGCCTTGACAAAAAACTGGTGGTTTCATTTGGAGGAATGGACTTGGGATGTTTGAGCGTTTGTGCCTGTTTCTTTGGGAGGTAACATGGTATAATGAAAGAGTACTGGTCTGAGAGAGACCATGTGGTCAGTGAAGGTGTGTTCAGAGCAGGGGATGATGTACTCTGTCTCTGACTCGGTGAGGGCCACGGGCTCAGGTGAGGACTTGAGAGGGCCCTACTCCATGGAGCTCTGGCACTGCTGCCAACTGCTCTGGTATGGATTCCACCTCTTACCAACCATAAAAATTTAGACAAGTCACTTAACCTGAGTCTCGTTTCCTCTTCTACGAATAGGGACAGGAGTACTTACCTGCATAGGTTTGTTACGAGGATTAAATAATATATGAAAAGTACTCAGGACTTAGCGATTATTTTTCTTTTTCTTAGGACAGAAATCAAGGAGTTGAAGCTCTAATAGAAGACAAACAGCTGGCGTTGAAGCTGCCCACTCCACCCTAATCCCAGAGTGGTATCTGGCGGGGGGGGAGCTCACCAGCTGTGGGGTCTTCCTTGGGCAGTGCCACCAGTGTGTAGCAGGTCCCAGGCTGGTTGTAGGGCAGGCTCCGGGCAGGGACATAACAGAGCACCTCATAGGCCTCAGTGGGCTCCATCTGTACTGTGATGTTCTCCAAAGTCTGATCGTTGAGTGTGTTTGTGCAGTCAAACTAGACCAGGGAGGAGAGGGGGAGCTTAGACATTGCTCTAGGCCTAACCTATGCTGCAGGGAAGAGCCAGGAGGGCCCACCTCTCACTCCACGGGCCAAGCTGGCTCCACCCCAGTCATCCTGCTCCAGGTTCCCCATCTCCAGGCTTACACTCAGGAGCAGGAAAGGTCCTGGGGCAAGAGGTACAAGAGCCTTACCACCTGGTGACAGATCTTGTCATCAATTAGGGCTCCCAGCCAGCTCAGTGTGGGGGTGCCATGACCCCACAGGACCCATCGGACCTGTAACCACTCCGTAGGCCATGCCCCAACAGGACCTCAGCCATCCCTGCTCACCTGAAACACCATGTGGTCAGTGAAGGTGTGTTTGGTGCAGCGGACGACATACTCTGTCTCTGACTCGGTGAGGGCCACAGGCTCAGGTGAGGACTTGAAGAGGGGTCCTAGTCCACGGAACTCTGGCACTGCTGCCAATTGTTCTGAAACCCACAGACCACGCATTCACTCAGCTTCTTGATTCCCAGACCAACTAGCGAAGGTGCCTAATAAAATCTCATGGTCCGGCAATCACATACATAGTCTCTCACCTTAAAAAAATACAGGACCAGAGGGAGGATACCTATACAGAAACTGACCAGGTAACCTGGACTGCTCACATCTGGAATCCAAGAGAAACCACCATTGTCTTCAGAGCCCAGCTGTGCTGAATCAGACTTCCTGAATATGTCTAGGGTCCAGGGGTGCTCAGAACTGAGGCCGAGTGCCAGCTCTGAACCAGTCTGATCTTGATCTTAATTCCAGCTCCTCCACTTTCAAGCTGTAAACCTTGGGCAAATCACTTACTCTCTCTGAGCCTCCAACTCCTCAGGTATCAAGTGTGCCTAATAACCTCTACCACTAACTCAAATGTCTAAATAGTCTCCAGTGCCCAGCACTCAGGAGAGGCTCAGTAAACAACAGCTCTTACTCTTATTCCCCGGAGGGGAGCAACTAGCCCACAGCTGAGGAGACAGAGCCCAGGCCCCGGAAGCCCCACCCAGCACTGTTACTCACCCTGGAAGATCTCCTGCCGTGTGGCTGCCACTTTCTCAGGCTGCTTGACTGCTGTGATGGGGGTGCTTTCTGCAGGACAGATACATGTGGGGTCTACAGTGTGGAGTGGCCCAGTCAGGGGTTATAACTTCCAACCCTTCAGAGACCATTTCAGAAGGACCGCAAGGGTATGTGTGTACAAAATGCGGCCCTCCATCTGGAACCAGACCAGAAGGGATGATCCCCACTTCCAGCACAGTCCCCCTCAACCTGGGGAGGGCTAGTGGTTTCACAGCCAGTGGATACTCCTCAGGAGCGGCCGGACCTGTGGGCCCCTGAAAGAAATACAGGTATTACCTGTTCTCTGCTCTGCAATGGGTGCTGTAGCCAGGGGGACAGACTTGAGGTCGAAAGGTTTTTCCGATGGTTCTAGAGTGTACTGCTGCAAAGCCCTTTCCAGACCAGGGATGGACACGGTCAGACCTAGAGGCCAGTGGGAGAGAGGTCGCTCATGCGGAAGGCATGACGATACTCCAGGAACCTGCCACGGAAGACTGAGGCTCTCAGGTCCTCAAATTACAAATCCTAGGTTGTACAACCCTCAGGAACTCACTTAACCCCTCTGAGCTTCCATGTCCTCATCTGCATCCTCCTTCATAGGATTGGCGTGGGAAGTAAACATAGATACGAGTGTGAAGTGCTTTGAAACAAGTATTTATTAATGACTAGTGCTTCAAACTACTGAGCCGTTTTCACCCAGACTGGTGTGACTCGCATGACCCTGGGTCTCCTGAGGCTACAGTGATGTCATGAGGTCACCACTGACATCCAGCGGGGAATAGCCCACCTTGGATTTCTCTGCCCAGGGAGGGGGCGCCTATTCTGGAGTGATGGGGAGGGCCATAGCTCCAGGAGGGCTAGGTCACAGCAGCCGAGGGGAGACTCACCGTTTAGGATGTACCCTGCATTGAGGGCCTTCTGCTTCTGCTCCAGGACATTGAGATAGAAGGTAGCTCGGTCTCTTACTTCGTTGTCATCGTCCATCACACACCTACAGCCAGAACACAAGGTGCTCCTGACTGGGGCCCAGCAGGGGTGGCAGGAGGGATCCTCCAGGGCTCCATCAGGGGGTGGTGAGAGGAAGCAAGTTCCTTAAAGTTCTCAGAACTCGGTCCCCAGATGAGGCATCCAGGCACCTCTTGAATGACGGCATCAAAACGCACTGAGGGGCCCATAAGACTCGAACTAGGAGGTGACCACATTCACCGCTACTGACTTTCCCTGGGCCCTCTCCCTAAAGCCCACCCAGTGAGGCAGGCCATCCCGTGTCCAACAACACATGACAAAAAATTTGACCCAGCAATCCCACTCCTAGGTATATACCCAAGAAAAACGAAAACAGATGTCCACACAAAAACCTGTACAGGATTGGTCATGGCAGCATTACTCATAATAACCAAAGGCTGGAAACTAGCCAAACGCCCATTAACTGATGAATGGACGGGCACGGTAACAGTCCATTGTGGTATATCCATACAAGGGAATATTTGCCAAAAAAAAAAAAAGGAACAAAGCACTGATACATGCTGTAACATGGATGAACCCTGAAAACATTCTAAGTGAAAGAAACCAGTCACAAAAGGCCATACATTACATGATTCCATTTATGTAAAATGTCCAGAAGAGGCAGATCCATGGAAACACGGAGGAAATTAATGGTGGCCAGGGGTTGGGGGTGTAGGGTGGGGGTGAGAAAGTTGGAGGGAGTGGGGAGTGACTACTAATGGGTTCAGGATTTCTTTCGGAAGTGACAGCAATGTTCTAAACTTAGATTGTGGTGATGGTTGCACAGTTCTGTGACTACACTAAAAACCACTGAATTATGCATTTTAATGTGTGAATTAAATGCTACATAAATTACATCTCAATAAAACGGTTTTTAAAAAAAGAAAAAGTAACTCAAGTTAACAGTGGTCACCTCTGGGTGACAAGATTTTGCATGACAATTTTCTCCATGCTTTTCTATGTTTGTCTATTTTCTTTTTTTCCACAATCAATTGTATAACTTTTTTCTCCTCTTTTAAGGTTGAAAAAAAAAAAGAAAAAGGAAAGCTGGACCCAAAGGCCACTGCCCTTCACCTCACCTCTTCAGCAGCACCAAGATGCTGGGTAGCATCTCTTCGTTCTGGGCTCCAAACTTGGCCAGAGCACTCACAGCGCCTGTGTGTACGAGGCAATTATGATTCACCCAGTGCACCCTGACAATTCACCATCTGGACTGATCTGGTGCTCAGTAGGTCTTTACGCAGAACAGCCCCAAAGAAAGCAATCTCAAGCCACCAGGCCCAAATCTTCTTGGTGCCTCCTGGGTCTCAAGTTCCTCATCTATATAACGGAGAAGGGAGCTGAAGGAGAACAGGGATCCCATTCTAGGGTTCCTGGAGTTATTTTTACCATTAACTACGATGAGGCCACAAAAACTGGCAACAACATCAAGCTTCTCAGCTTCTGCATCCAAGTGGCCTCAATTGGCAGTTAAGCCTTAGATTAATACAAATGAGAAAATGACCTATTACTTGATGAATACAAATTGCTAGAAGAAGATCTGTCCAGTGGAGGCATTAGAAGAGTAAATTTAAAATATGATGGTTGGGTTGCACACTGCCTCACACACTTTAAAAGGGTGAATTTTATGGTATGTGAATTATTTCTCAATAAGGCTGTTGTTAAATGTTAAACACTAATATCGAGTGAAACTTAAAAAAAAATAAACCAAGACAAGGTAAAGAGATTAAGAACTACACAGTTAGATGAGATGTAAGGTCTTCCCTTGTTGTTGTTAGGTGCTGTTGAGTTGGTTCCGACTCACAGCGTCCCTGTGTACAACAGAATGAAACACTGCCTGGTCCTGCACTATCCTCACAATCCTTCCTACACTATTATAAAACACTGAGCTTGTGAGGCAAGAACACCAAGTGCCTGGGCTCCCACTGGGGCTCAGGTGCCTTCCCAGGGACATAAGCTCAAGGACAAACTATGAGCCCAGGTTCAGCCCTGGCTCAGACTCACCTGCCCGGACCTCCTCATGCTCCAAAACCACTCGGTTATAGATGAAGCGGATGTACTTGGAGGGGTTGTTGGTCTTGGGTCCCTCTTGGCCCAGGAGATGCAGGATGCGGGTGGCCAGCACAGTGAACTCGCAGTCCTCGATAAACTCACAGAGGTGGGACAGCCCTGTCTCCTTGCTCTCCGAATTCTCCTCAATGATGCTGATGATGCAGTCCACAATGGCGCGCTTGTACTCGAAGCCACCCTGCACAGGGAAAGGGAGGTGAGCAAGGGGGCTGCTCTCTCCAGAAATGAGTTATGAGGCCCAGAGTCCAAACAAAGCATCTGGATCCTTGTCCCAACTTTGCTACCAACTTATGCGGCAACGCTAAGTAAGTCATTTAATGTCTCTCGGCCTCTATCAACTTTCTGTATAAACAAAAGGCTTGAACTGAAAGCTCTCTGTGGCCCTTCCAGTTCCGACAGCAGATGGCTTAATAGGAACATTGTGGATTCTACTTTCCTTCCCAACTTTAAAATAAGACAAAAAGGCAGAAAGGGACAGTGGAGAGTCAGGAGATCCTGGTTCAAATCTGTGCTCTGCTACCTACAGATTTTAACGACAGAGGTGGCAACTTAGATGCCCACAGGTGCCGGGAATGTAACCTAAGAGCAAGAAGCTGGCTGGATGGGACCCATGAGGCAATGGAGAGTGGAGGTCCCATCTCTAGAGGGGAGCCCTAGCAGCCTAATGTTGCCAGATCTGACATGTTTTTTTTCAAGGGAAAACAGTAATCTGTTGTGGTGGCGGTAGTTGTTTTTTAATATGAAATTCCCTGGTTATTTAAAAAAATGGTTACTAATTCAAAAGGAGCCCTGGTGGTGCAATGGTTAAGTACTCAGCTGCTAACCAAAAGTTTGGGGGTTCGAACCCACCAGTTGCTCTGTGGGAGAAAGGACCTGGCAATCTGCTCCCGTAAAGATTACTGCCCAGGAATCCTTACGAGGTAGTTCTACTCTGTGCTATAGGGTCGCTAAGAGTTGGAATCAACTTGCTGGCATACAACAATTCAAGACTTTTAAAACTTGGTATAATCTAAGCAAAATTCATCTGTGAATCAGATCTAGCTCCATGGGGGTTATTTTTGGTTTAAGGTTTAAAGATTATCTTAGCTCAATAGTTTCAGGGGTTCACCCAGCTTCCATGGCTCCAGAAATTCTGGATCTTACAAGAATCTAAAATTCTGTTCTGTATTTTCCCCCTTTTGATCAGGATTATTTTACAGACTCTTTGATCAAAATGTTCAGTAATGGTAACTGGGCACCATCCAGTTTTTCTGGTCTCATGGCAAAGGAGGCAGTTATTCATGGAGCCAGTTAGCCCTACATTCCATATCCTCCTCCTATTCCTGACTCTCCTTCTTTCTTTGTTGCTCCAGGCAAATAGAGACCAAGTGCTGTGCCTTGGGTGGCCACTTGCAAGCTTTCAAAACCCCAGGCACTGCACAACAAACTAGGAGGTAGAACAGAAGCACTAAGCATGTTATTAGGCCAATTAACTGGGGTGTCCCGTGAAACCACGACCTTCAAACCAAGCAACGAAATCCCAGGAGGTGTGTGTTTGTACATAAGCAGCCTCAGCAGCTACTCTTTTTTTGTCGTTGTCATTATTGTAAATATATCTATCACACAACTTTTGCCTATTCAACTTTTTCAGGTGTACAACTTATTGACAGCAATTACAATAATCAACGTGATTTTTTCATCACTGTAAAGCGAAACTCTGTACTCTGTAAGCAGTAATTCCCCCGTCCCTCTTCCTCCTGCTCCTGTAACTACTCCATAGGGTTTTCGATGGTTGATTTTTCAGAAGTAGATCACCAGTCTTTTCTTCTGAGACACAGATGGGTAGATTCAAACCTCCAACCTTTCAGCTAGCAGCTCAGCACTTAACCATTTGTGCCACCCAAGGACTCCTGACTGTTGTATAGAACCACATATTTTTCTGGGAGACAGGGAGGTCTGGATGGAAAAGCAGTGGTGTTGAAGCCAGGCAGGTCTGGGTCCAATCACAGCTCAGATACTCATAGATCAGCTGGCCACAGGCAATTCACTTCACCTATCTGAGCCTCAGCACCCTGATTTTTAAAGAGGGAGAACAATGTCTGCCAACGAGGTCTGTTATGAGGATCACAAAATTGTGTACACCATGTAGAATGTCTATAGCGTGTCAGGCCCATGAGCTAAAGGCTCACGGAATATTAGTGCTCTTCTCCCCAGGGCAATGGCTCCTGTACTGCCTCACTAAGGCCACTGGCGCTGGATGGAGGGGGGCCAAATATCTGGGGACCCCATGTACTCCATGAACACTTTGCTTCTGTTTCTCTCAATTAAGAAACATTGTTGCAACATCTGAGAAAAGCTGTGTAAGTGATGTACTAATTCATGTTAGGAACAAAAACAGAAACAATGTCAACATCATTAGTATCAGTTTCACAAGAAACCATCCCTAGAGCACCTGAAACCGCCCAGAATATTTCTGCACTAGACTGAACCAGTAAAGAACACACATTTTCTTTCCTCTGCATAAGCATAACCTCAGGGAATCTACTGTGTCTTTAAAGCCAAGGTGATGAGTCATTATAGTTATTACAGTTATTACTAACAGTTGGTGCATGTGCACACCATCCATCCCCAAGGAGTTTAAAGGGCCTCAGGCACCAGAAATCTTCTACCTCATTAACACGTTGATGTGGGTACACCCAAAGAGAGCATGGAGCCAGCTGCCAGGTCACTCCCTATACTAGAGGTCTTACCTCTTCCCGCAGCATGGTGAACAGGAAGTTCATGAGGACAGCGTGCTTGCGAGGATATTTCTGACACAGGGCACTAATGGCCTGGACAACCACCACCTGAGTCAAACAGACATGTGTGAGTAGCAGCCCCCTGCCACCAGCATTGATTTACTCAATTCAGTAAGCGCCACCTGAGTCCTTCCTCTTTACCAAACAGCAAGGACACAAGAGGAACTCCCTCTCTGCCCTCAGGGAACACATAATCCCTGAGCTCACTCAGGGCAGGGTGCCATGCACAGCAGTCCCAACAGCCCCAAATTCAGACTCTGGGTCCTCAAACTCTGCTTTTCTACTCAGACCTCAAAGTAAGTCTATGAGCTTCTCTCCACCCTACTCTGATTCTCTTCCTACCCCCTATGATTCCTACCCATGCATTGTCCTTGCTGGTTCCTCTTTCATCAAGCCTACCTCCTTTGATATTCCATCTTTGGGCCTCTTCTCACATATGGTCTCTTCGATCATCTCATCTGCAACGGCTTTAACCACCTCTTGCATGCCAACAACTCGCAATTCTTTCTTTCTTGTCTGAGCTCAAGATCCGTATTTCCAACTGTCTGGCTGACAACTCCATCTGGTACCCACAGGCACCTCAAACTTAACATGTCTGCAATCACAGGCATTATCTTCCCCCTCCTCATCCCAGACCTCTCCCTCCTTCCCAAAAACTGATCAACCACCATCAACCCCAACTAGAAAATGGCATTATTTTTGACAACATTCTGTCCCTTACCTGTCACCCCACGCTCTGCCAACTGGCTCGACTCTTTGAAGAGCTCTCAAATCCATCCCCTCCTCTCCCACTCCTGCTGCCCTGTTTAGGCCACCCTCCTGTCTCCTCCGAACTACGGCAACAGTTCTCCTTGCCTTTGGTCTCCTAACTTGTCGATCTCCTACACTGCGCCAGAAGGATCATTCCGATACGCAATTCTCATTGTGCCACTTCACAGTCTACAAAGCATTCTTACAAGCCAGAGGCAGTTTGTTTCTGTCCACTTTGCATAAACCACGCTATAGGACTTAACCACAATGCATTATAATTATTCACATTACTGTTATGCCCTGTTTAAAACTCTCAATGGCACACTGCATGAGTCTGTTTATGTAGCAATTACAAAATAATTATAGAAATTGAGAACAGATGAGTGGTTTCAGCGTTAAGGACTGGGTATGGCTATAAAGGGGTAACACAAGAGAGCCTTCTAGTGATGGTACAGTTTAGTATCTTGATCATGGTGGTAGTTACAGAAGGCTACACATTTGACAAAATTGTATAGAGGCCTTTCTCTCTCATAAACACACACGAGTGCATGTGTAATGGGTGAAATCTGAAGAAACTCAAAGGATTGTGCCAACATCAGTTTCTTGGGTTTCATATTCAACTATAGTTGTGTAGGATGTTGGCATTGGGGAGGTATTGAGGGAAGGGAGGATGGGACTTCTCAGCACATTTCTTTGCGATTTCCTGTGAATTATTTCAAAATATAGTTAAAAAAGAACTAAAAACCAAAAACTCCTCAATGTCTTCCTTAAAATCAAAAGACTTAATCAGGACCCACAGGCCCCACACGATCTAGCCCCTGCCTGAATTCACTGCTGCCACTATCCCCAGAGCTCCCAACTCCCTCACTGGCCTTCTCTCTTGTTCCCATTCACGACAGATTTGCTGCTGCCTTGTCTCTCTTGCCTTCCCAGGGCTGGCTCTGTCACACTATTCAGGTCTCAGCTCAAATGTTGCTGCCTCAGAAAGCCTTTCCCAGTGCTCCCCTGGCAACCTCTACTGGATTTCTATTTTATTTTCTTCACTGCATTACCAGTATGTCTGAAAGTATCCTGTCTACTCATTTGTCGACTTGTTTCTCTCCCCTCACTAGAAAGCAAGCTCTACTGAGAGCAGGCACCTGTCTCGTTCATGGCTATGCTCCCGTCTCCTAAAACTGTACACACTATATAGTAAGTGTTCAACAAACATTAAAGGAATTAACGAATGGATCCCTGACTGGACTATAAGTGACTGGTTTCGTAGCACAAAAACATGGACAAAGGCACAGAGACAGGAATATAATTCCAAATGCCAACCTCTCCTGAATCCTCAAGCCCGGCCAGCAGTCTCTCAAGTCCACACCAGCGTGGCGGCAGCGGACAAGGAGAGCAGGTGCAGAGCATCTCACTTACTCAGGGGCAGTGCGTGCTGTAGGGGACACCTGAGTACCTTGAACTCATCCGAGATCTCCGACATAAAGGAGGATATCTGCTTCATGAGGCGGTCAATGCTGCTCTCGCTGCCAGTCTTGAGGAGGGTGGTGATGGCCAGTGTGGCGATGCTGCGATTCGAGTCGGTGACGAGGTTCTCCAGATCCAGATTACAGGCTGTCACAGCTGAGGGATGCTTCATGGCAACCTGTTTGGAGAGGAAAGAGCAACAAAAAGGGCAGGACCCCAATTGTGTCACTTCACGTGATGGGTTTAGTCAAGTCAGATGCCCTTTGGAAGAGCTCACCTCAGCACATGGAAGAGCCAGTATGACCAGGGCTCCACTTTTCACAGCCTAGGTCATGGGCTAACAAACGAACACCTCCAACTGGCCAGGCCCACCTCCTCCTACCCTCCCAGGAGACTGAACTCCATTCTCTCTACTCCTGGACTCTTACCTTATTAAGGGTGCGGACAGCGGCGTAGCGGAGGGCAGCCTTAGGTGAGCTGCAGAAAAGCTGGAGCACTGTAGGGAGACAGATGCCATGTGCCAGGCTGGCCACACTGCCGGGGAGGCCTCCCAGGGAGGGGCAGACATGGCGTCAAGGATGTGTAGGGGATCTCAGGCTGTTCAGACTCAAACTCCCTGCTCAGCTGATACTCCCTTCCCAACCAAGAAAGCAAGCTCCCCTCTCCCTCGGTACCTGAGCCACAAACCGAGAAGCCTTAGTGTGTTTCTGAGAACCCAGTGGTTCTTGTTTGCCGAGCACCTGCAGTGTGCCAAGTACTGTGTGAAGCACCTGACATGCCTTGTCTCACTGACTCCTCACAACCCTCTGCCCATGGCCAACAAGCTCCAGAGCAGATGTCAATCCCCTCTGCCACTTGCCAGGGCCTCAGCCTCTTTTGTGTAAGATAGGACTAAAAATATCCCACCCCTAAGATGTAAAAAAGGAGCCCTGGTGGCACAGTGGTTAAAGTGCTCAGCAGCTAACTGAAAGGTTGGCGGTTCGAACTCACCAGCAGCTCAAAGGAGAAAAATGTGGCAGCCTGCTTCCGTAAAGATTTATAGCCTTGGAAACTGTGGGGCAACTCTACTCTGTCCTAGAGGGTCGCTATGAGTTGGGATTGACTCGACAGCAATGGGTTAAGATGTAACGCATGTGAAAGACCTCAGCACAGTGTCCCGCACACAGCAGGTGCTTAGGAAGTACTAATGCCTTTTCTGAACACTAGGTGGTGACCTATCTAAGGGCACTTGCTTTCCCCCTCCCCCCCCCAGTGCCTAGTTCCGCAGGCACTCAGCAAATGTGAGGAATGTGTTGAAGGAGGGTGTGGTTACCTGACACAGCTGGGGCCAGCTCTTTGGCACTGCAGCCAGGCAGGTTAACGATGGCTGAGGCAGCTTCGTACACCACCATCTCGTGCTTGTTACGCAGGCAGCTTTCGATGAAGTCAAATAGG
The DNA here is from genome assembly GCF_030014295.1 of Loxodonta africana. Lineage (NCBI taxonomy): Eukaryota > Metazoa > Chordata > Mammalia > Proboscidea > Elephantidae > Loxodonta > Loxodonta africana. The sequence continues at coordinate 35,631,465 of NC_087363.1, forward strand.
GGGCTGTCACGGCTACGGGTGAACACATGGCAGCAAGAAGGGGTAAGGATGGCCTGGCATGGTGGGATGGATGAGGCCTTATCCTTGGGGAGAGACAGGCCCGTTACCTGCCATCTTCCTCCTCTAGCTGCTTGCTGGCCACTCGGATCATCATGCAGTAGGCAAAGGGAGACTTGAGGCCGTGCCGGGTGAACTTGCTGATCATCTTACTGACAGCCAGGCGGTCGTTCTTGCGCACGTGGTACAGAAGCCCCAGTGCATGGTACTAAAGGACAGGACAGCAGTGGAGGACAAGGGTGTGAAACCCAGGTCACTGTTTCTCTCTGGGCTTCAGCCTCCTTAGTTCAGATTGGCAATCCCCCCACGACACTGTATATACAGACCCTGGCACAAAAGCTTAACAATGCATACTAATATGTCTGAAGTTCTCATTCCAACCCCCAATGCCAGCATGAGTCCTGACAGGCATTATGAATACAGTTGTGGGGAGTGACAACAGAAATGAAGGAAATGGTGTCTTTCTGCAAGAGAGTGGTGGAAGCTGGGGCCCTGGGCACTGCCATGTGTTCTAAGGGCCTACGCAGGACACCTTATATGTTAAACTACGTTAAATCTTCTAATAATCTTGACGGTAGATGTCCTTATCCCCATCAACTTGCCCAAGGGTGGTCCTGGCAAAGGTAAGTCTATAAAGCCAGAAGTCCAGTGCTCTCCCCCTCTGAAGGGGTAAGGTATCATACAATTATTTCCTGCCTTCTCTGTTTCCTTACCAGATTGGCATTTAAAAGCTAAGATATGGCAGCTATGGGTGCTTTCTATGTGGGAAGCGTCTCTGAGAAGTGTTGTGAAGGGCCACAGATAAGTTGTGAGGGACCTGAAAACAAGAATCAGCAAATAGGCAGAGAAGAAAGGGAACCAATAAACACATACGTAGCACCTACAGGTATGCACCAGAGAGGTCAGATGTTATATACGTTACCTCATTTAATCCTCACAACTTTGTAAAAGAGACCTTCAGTCCTATTTTACGGACTAGGACACAGATTCAAAAAGAAAGAGGAAATAACTGGCCTAGGACACTGATGAAGAGTTAAGGAGATGAAAGTCCCACCGATACATTTATACGCATCACTGACAAAGCTAGCTTGGCAAAGGCCTGAATTTAGGAGACCCTCTCCCTGCCTGGGAAACCCTGGTGGTGCAGTGGTTAAGTGCCACAGCTGCTAACCAAAAGGTCGGCAGTTCAAATCCACCAGGTGCTCCTTGGAAACTCTATGGGGCAGTTCTACTCCGTCCTATAGGGTTGCTATGAGTCGGAATCAACTCGACGGCAGTGGGTTTTTTGGTCTCCCTGCCTGGGCCAGGTTGCTACATCACACACTCTAAAAAATGATACTCAGCTGGTTATTAAAATATTTGAATCTTTCAGCACCAGCTAAAAGGCAGCCTCTTAAATAAGCTCCCTACCCCCAAATGGTTCTCTGGATGAGAAAAGCCCCTAGAATCCCCCAGATCTCCCAACAATCCAAAGACTAAACGATGAAAGCCTGCCACGCCCAATGGCCTCTATGATCTCCATGGTGAGCACCCATTCTGAGATGCCAGATGCCTAAGTATTCTGAATATCACCATCTGCCCATGCCTCACCTGTACCATGATGTTATCACTGGATGCTGCCTCCTGGGCCTCATTCACCCAGCGCTTGACTACGTCGAAGCTGCACTTCAGCAGGTGCTGTGGGCAACAGGGTGTGTTAAGGTACAGGCAGGCAGGATGCCTCCCAGATCAGACTTCCTGGGCTCAGCGCCCAATCCAGCCCAGCTCTAGTCTCCCCCAGACACAGTCTAAGGTCTCACTGTCATCCTGGTCCTGAGACTGTGGCTCCAAATTCAGGACAGCTCTCACCCTCACTCTCCCTGTCATAACAGATTTCCTGCCAGAGCCAAACTCCAACCATCTGCAGCCCCAAGGAATAGGTCAAGGCGATCCCACCAGGCCCCCTCCATTGACCCAGACTTTCCCTGGATCTCTTCACTGAGAAAGTGAGTGAGATTCTCAGACTTGGGAATGCATAATATTTTTTTCTAACTGAAAAGTAGCTCTGAGATTGCCTTTGATTTCTCACTCCCACCCACAGGGCCCTGGCCACAGGTACACACCAGAGAAGACACCAGGGCAGAGCTGGAGACGCTGGGCACCTTGTCCACAATGGCCTGTTTCATGTAGCGCTCAATGGCCTGCAGCATGGTGCTCTGTGAAGACAAGGAGTGGGGCGCAACAGCACCCTGTCAATCCTTACCAGCCCTTGGGAATGCAGGTACTGCGCTGTGGAGGAGCAGGTGGGAAGGGGAAGAGGGTAAATATTTCTGCGTGTTCCTATACGCCACCCCTCACACCGTATCACATGGCCCAAGGCTTAGCCCAGGACGTGAGGGCCAAGCTAAAGCATTCCAGGGTGAGACCCAGAGCCTGAGTCAGCAGCAGGGCAGCAGCGGAGGGGAGGATGGCATGGCCCAGCTGTGGCAGCACAACTCACATCGGTGATCTGACAGAGGGCACGCACGGCTGGGCCCCTGTAGTTGTCCTCCTTCCCGGTCATGTCTTTTGTCAGGCTGTGGGGGAAAGGGATCTTCAACATTTGGGGAGCCTGCCTGCTCAGCCCTGAGCCTACCATCCCCCAGCCCTCGTCCTTTCCCACACTGGCCTAGACCACTACTGAGGTTTCCTAACTAGCGATCTCCCTCTATTCTTGCTCCAAGCCAAATTCCTACACAGCAGCCTAAGGAATCGCTATAAAACCCAAAATTGACCAGGTCACTGTCCTGATCTTACGGAAATATTTCTGTGGCTTTCCACTGCCACAAACATCAAGCACAATTCTTTAACGTGGAAGTTCCCCAAATAGACCCTGCTCTCCCTCCAGGCTCTTACAGGTGCTGTTTCCTCAGCTTGGAGCATCCTTCACCCCTCACCTCCACTTCATCCTGCTAGTTCTTACTCATCCCTTAGGACTCTGCTTGGACAGTTCTTCTGAGAAGGCTTTCCTGATTCAAACTCAAGTTGGGGGCCCCCTGGTCACACTTCCCATGATTAAGCGAGGACACCCGACCTCAATGCCTGAGTGCCTGGGGGTTTCTCTGCCAGTTCTGGAGGTGCAGAGACTGCTATATCCCCAGAGATACACTCAGGGATTGGCAGGCATGCAATAAATATTTTCTACATGAACATATAAACGAATGTATACCCCCCCCGCCCCCCCCCAAAAAAAAAAGCTGGGGCAAGAAGAAGAGGACTACGTCCCAGTTTTTACAGGCAAGGTACACTTTAGTCACATCTGTCCCCTGAATCACTCAGCCTAATGCAGAATTCAGTACTTAGTAAGCAAGCCTGTTTGTATACCACTTGCATTCTCTACATCTATTTTCCTAGTGTTCTCTTTTAGCATCCGTTAATGTCTTTGTGAAAGTTCCAGGCTGGTTCAGTTGACTGTGAGGAACTAAGGGAAGGAAGGGGTTGTACCCAAGTTAAGGCTGGAGAATTAAAAGGGCACAGTACTCCCTGAGGGTTGGCAGCAGTACCTGAAGGATGAAGGAGACAGAAGAGGAAAGGGCACCAGGCAGCTATGCCAAACAAAAGTCTAATACGCATCAAAAGCATGGTACACACAAGAGAAAAAATGGCCTCTGTGTCAATGAATCCATCAGGGAAGCCATCCACTGCCCCCAAAGACTTGCCTGCTGGTGACAATGATGACATCCTCTGCTATGCAAGACATTTCCTTGATAGTCAGGTAGCACATCCGACGGAGTGTGGGCTGCAAAAGAGATGGAAAAAGCCGTATATCACCTCTGGCTTAGTATGAGGGCCAGAGTTAGGAAAAGAAAACTCCAGTCTGCACAAAGGCATCCCATGCTGACTGGTGGGGCCAGTTTTCTGGGGGTCTCCTACGACTGTGTCACAAACTGGCCCCTTAAGGAAAGCTGGGGTCGGAGTACTTACATCATTGGACTGAAAGAGCTTGGTCATGGCAAAGAAGGCCTCGGTTGCTTCGGTGGTCCCCAGATGCTCCCCCTGTGGTAATCAAGAAAGAAGCCTCAGCCTGGGACAGAGGGGACAGATGGCTCTTCCTGTTGGATCAGCCCAGGCCAGATCCTCGGACCCTGCAAAAATTCCATTAAAGGCTAACACACTGGGTGCTCAGGCGACCCAGAACTGAGCCAGTGGCTGCAACCACACGAAGGCTGTCAAATCACTTAAAGTGATGATAACTTGTGTACTCTCCTCAACACCAGTTTCCCCACCCTCAAACCTCACCCTATTACCTGGTTTATGAGATAGAGAATCTTGGTGAGGATGTGGGCACATTTCCGAGGGTTGATGGGAGTTTCGTTAAATACACGGGCCTAAGAAAAAGCAACAAAGGCTATTACCTTCTAGCCCTGTTTGTTTCCTTTCCACTGACTACCTTCAAGCACATTCAAGGTTCTGAGAAGTCCCAGAGTAAATAAATACACTTGCCTAGACAGGCTTATTTCCATAAGAAGTTTTATTTTTCTTAACTCATCTATTAACAACCCTTTTTTAAATATTAGTGATGTGTGGACCTACAACCAACAAATACTTAGGAAATGCTTATTAAATGGAAGGTGAAATGGCTAACAACAAAAATGTAGGCATCATCTCTCTAAGAAGAAAAGTTTCTCTGTCTTTCCAGGCACAGGTTTTCTCTCCTACACTTCTCTAATCAGGACTGAATGTGTTGCTTTTTCCATCATATCCACCATGAACATTTATGATGGAAGACAGAGTGGAACAAATGACACTTGCCTCCTGGAGTACTGCACTCTTCTCAAGGTGTTGGAATGGGTTGGAGCCTCCACCTACAGTTAAAGAGAATAGAAAACACTGAGTACCATCCTGAATTTCAAAGCTATCAAACACAGAGAAGGGAAAGATGTCCCTATTGTCTACCCAACAAAGTTCAAACTCCTCAGGAACGGCAATCAAGGCTCTACAGTCTGCCTATAGATCCTACCACTCTCCTGCAAGGGGCCTCCAACCTAACCCAAACCACTTACAGTCACCCAGCAGCCCTGGTACGCTCCTCCTTCTGTTTCTCATGGTGGCATGGCTTGTATTCATTCATACAACCCTTACTTTACTGAGTCCCTACTATGGACCAGGGACCACGATTTCCTCCTGACTAAGTTTCCTTCATAACAGAGGTCACATTTGTAATAATTACGTTTGTGATTCTCTGGTTGATGTCTGTCTCCTCCACTACGCTTGTGACCATCTTGTTCATTCCATTGTAACATTTCCAGCTCAAGAACCGAGTGTCTGCTTTGTTCTACTGCTGTATCAGGACACAGCACAAAGCCTGACATAAAGTACTCAATACGTGTCTGCTGAATGAATGAATGAGTCAGGGTTCTCAGCCACAAGACAGAGGCTCCACAGATTACACTCCAGCTTGGACAGAACCAGCGCGGTCCCGGCGAATCCCGAAAGGCCAGGCGAAGAAAGAGGAGCATTCGGCCCAGCCTTTCCTCTGGCAGACGGGGAAACTGAGGCCCAGGGAGGAGTGTGATTCGCCCAAGGTCACCTGGCGGGTCACAGTCCGAGCTTACGAGTGGCGGGCCGCGGAGGATGCTCTGGCTTTCCGAGGCCTGCCACTGACCAGCTGCGGATCTTCGCACAAGCCCCGGCCCCTCCCCGAGCCTCGGCCTCCCAGTCAGCGCAGAGTCCCGAAAGCTTGCGCGGGGGTTCGGCCTCCCCCAGGCCCAGGCCTGCTGGGTCCCCTCACCCGACTCCTCGTCCTTCTTGTCGAATTTCTTCAGCATGGCAGGGCCGGCGAGGGCGCGATGCAGCACTGGGCTCGGCAGGTGCGGTTCGGAGTAGCTGCCCGGCGGAGGTTCCACTTGGGCCACTTCCGGGCTCCGACCAGGCCACGTCGCTCGAGGCTCTGCGCAGGCGCATTCCGCACTCTGCGCATGCGCACGCCTGAGCCGCCGCTGTCCCTTTTTTTTGCGTTAACCCTGTACTTGCCGAAGAGGTCAGAGGGCCGCAGACCTGGGGGGCTGAAGCCTCTCACGCTCGGGACGGCTGGCGACCTAGCTCGGCGCCTTACGCCCTCCTGCTGTGTACACTGGGAGTTGTAGCAGCCCCTGCCTCATTGCGTGTGAAGTGAGTTTAAAACAGGCTTTCGGCTGTGAGGTCCGTAGCACGCTCGCCCGCCGTCCCACCCAATTAAAGTAACCTGTTATTAAGGAGCCCTGGTGGAGCAGTGGTTAAACTCTGGGCTGTTAACCGAAAGCTTGGGGTTTTGAACCCGCGAGCCGCTGTGGGAGAAAGATGGGACAGTCCGGTTCCGCAAAGATTTCAGCCTTGAAAAGTCAGCGGGGCAATTCTACTGTATAGACTCGCAGTGAGTCGGAATCGACTCAACGGCAATGAGTTTTATGGATTAATATTATAACTGTCACCTTTTCGGTAAGCTTCGCTAACCACTCCTTGCTTTCCGTCTCCCTTTCCTGCTTGATTTTCTCCTTGACTCGAATCACCATCCAGCACACAATGTTTTTATTGTTTTCCTTGTCTTATTCACTGCGGAGGATAATGTTGGCAATAGTATGTGAACAATAAATTCTTGTAGAACGAGTTAATGCATTTAATTGCTGTTATAATTCATATGTGCCCACTCTCATCTTATCTGCTCCTGGTGCAAATTGTTTTTTATTTTATTAACTTACAAGGAACTAAAAGGTCAGTGTGGAATTTCAATGTTGCTCTTTTATTTAATACTTACTAAATGCGCCACCTGGCGCTGGGGGCGGGAGAGGAAGGGAAAAAGACATCACTAGGGTTTATCTTTGGCGGGGGTTTATCTTCCTGATAGGGGACCTACACCGGACACTGTGTGGCTAAGGTAAGGACGGTGCGTCCCAACATGCCAATTGCATTCGCTGCGGCAAAACCGAGTCCGGATGGTTAAGCGCTGGGACGCAGGTCATCACCTGGCCTGGGGAGAGGGAAGCCCGCAGTCTGGCAGGGAGGTGAAGGAGCCCTGCTGGTGAGTCGGGGGTTGGAAGGAGCGGCAGGGTGCAGGGGCAGAGACCTGCAGGTGAAGGTGGAGGTGACAGCACGGCTGGGGTAGGGGTGTCCGGGAAGGGGCCAGTCTTTTAGCTTAGGCAGTTCAGAGGTTAAGCCTGTGGGAAAGAGGGAGCTGGGGAGAGGACGAGCCAGTCGTGAGCCAGAGTGAAATTGTCAAGACCCAGAAAGACATTAAAAACCTTTAACCAGTAGTAGCTCCAATCATTATCCTGAGGAAGCCATCCAAAAGAAGAAAACAAAGTTTCCCACTGCAGCAATCCGTAGCAAGATAATTAGAAACACCCTAAATGCCCACCAATAAGGGGATGGTAAAGAACATTGGGTAAATCTGCTGCAAAGGACCTCTTCAAAGTGTTGAAGAGCAAAGACGTCACCCTGGAGACTAAGGTGCACTGGGCCCAAGCCATAGTATTTTCAATCACATCATATGCATGTGAAAGCTGGGCAATGAATAAGGAAGACCGAAGAAGAGTTGAACGCCTTTGAATTGTGGTGTTAGCGAAGAATATTGAATATACCATGAACTGCCAAAGGAAAGAACAAATCTGTCTTGGAAGAAGTGCGGCCAGAATGCTCCTTAGAAGCAAGGATGGCGAGACTGTGTCTTACATACTTTGGACATGTTGTCAGGAGGGATCAGTCCCTGGAGAAGGACATCATGCTTGGCAGAGTACAGGTTCAGTGGAAAAGAGGAAGACCCTCAACGAGGTGGATTGACACAGTGGCTGCAGCAATGAGCTCAAGCATAACAATGATTGTAAGGATGGCGCAGGACCAGGCAGTGTTTTGTTCTGTTGTGCATAGGGTCACTATGAGTTGGAACCGACTTGATGGCACCTAACAACAACAACAACAAAGAACATTGTGGTACATCCTCTCAAAGGGATGTTTCTTGCAACTTGGGAGACCACATGCAAACTTCTCATAATAATCAAGGTATCAAAAAAGGATAGAGTGTAAAAGTGTTCATAATTAAGGTGAAATAAAAATCCTTCATGGTTAGAAACCAGAAAGAACCCTAGAGAATTGAATTGTTAAGATGGTGAAATACAGATGAATTGTGTTGGGACAAAATAGGCTTTTATGTTATGATATTAATTCTATAAAACTTTATACAAAGGACAATTTTTACAATACTCTTTTGATAATGAGAATTGTGGGTTGTGGCTCCAGCTCTATGTGTGAGCTTATATTTGATATAATTATTGTTTTTAAATAAAATATATATATATGTTGTTCAAGGTAATTGCTAAGTCCTTTGCGGAAACATAGAGTATTAGAATTGAAAGTAGAAGTAATACTGGGGAAATCTGAGTAAGATTGGTGAGTTGTATCAATGTCAGTATCCTGGTTATGATATTATTTGTTTTTAGTTATCTAGTGCTGCAATAACAGAAACACTGCAAGTGGATGGCTTTAACAAAGAGAAATTTATTCTCTTACAGTTTAGGAGGCTAGAAGTCTGAATTCAGGGTGCCAGCCTAAGGGGAAGTCTTTCTTTCTCTGTTGGTCCTGGGGGAAGGTCCTTGTCATCAATCTTCCCCTAGTCAAGGAGATTCTCAGCGCAGGGATCCTGGGTCCAAAGAATGTGCACTGCTTCTGGTGCTGCTGTCTTAGTGGTATGAGGTCCCCTGTCTCTCTGCTTACTTCTCCCTTTTATATCTCAAAAGAGATTGATTTAAGAAACAACCTCTTCCTGTAAATTGAGTACTGCCTTATTAACATAACTGCCTCTAATCCTGCTTCATTAACGTCATAGAGATAGGATTTACAACATGTAGGAAAATCACATCAATTGACAAATTGGTGGACAATCATGCAATATTGGGAATCATGGCCTACCCAAGTTGACACATTTTGGGGGGACACAGTTCAATCCATGACATTATTCTATAGTTTTGAGTTTTTTTTAAAAAATACAATTCATATATCATAAAATTCAACCCTCTAAAGTGTACAACTCAGTGGCTTTTAGTATAGTAAAAAAAAAAAAAAAAGTGCCACCATCATCTCCATCTAATTCCAAAACATTTTTATTACCCCAAAAAGAAATGCCACGTTGGCTATAGTTGTACAACATGATTAATATAATTCATATCACTGAATTGTACATGTGAAAAATATTGAATTGGCAAATGTGTCATATATACGTTTACAGCAATTAAAAAAAAAGGATTTAGCAAAGTGGAATTGCTGGGTCGTACGGTAGTTCAGAGTATAAAGTCGACTAACAAAAATCAGTTGGGGTTCTATGCATCAACAATGAGAAATCTGAAGGGGAAGTCAGGAAAATGATTCCATTTACCACAGCATCCAAGAGAATAACATACCTAGGAACCAGGGATGTGAAAAATTTATACAATGAGAACTATAAAACGCTGCTGAAAGAGATTAAAGAAGACTTAAATTAATGGAAAGATGTTCCATGTTCATGGATGGGAACATTAGTTAAGATGTCAGTACTACCCAACGCAGTCTATGGATTCGACTTGATCACAATAAAAATTCCAACAGCTTTCTCTATGGAAATGGAAAAACAAATTCTCAACTTTATATAAAATGTCAAGAAGCCCCAAAAAGCTAAAGCAATGTTGAAAGAGAAGAACAAAGTAGGAGAACTCACACTTCTCAATTTTAAAACATATTATACAGCGACATTAATCAAAACAGCCTGGTACTAGTATAAAAATAGGCACACAGACCAATGGAATGGAATTGAAAGTCTAGAAACAAACCCACACGTCTATGCTCAACTGATTTGGACAACAGTTTTAAGTTCATTCAGTGGGGAAAGAAGAATCTCTTCCATAAATGGTGTTTGGAAAATTGGATTAGCACATGCAGTAAAATGAAACAGGATCTATGCCTCACACCATATACAAAATATACAAAAACAAATTCAAAATGGGTTAAGGACCTAAATGTGCAAACCAGAACTGCAAAATTCTTAGAAGAAAATGCAGGGGCAATGTAATAAAATAACAAAGCGCAGACAGCAAAAGACAAAATAAATGGGACCACTAAAAATTAAAAACTTCTTTTCATCAAAAGACTTTACCAAAAAAGTGAAAAGACCAGCTACTGACTGGGAGAATATCTTCAGAAACTATATATCCAATAAGAATCTAATAGCCAAAAAATATATAAATCTTCGACAATTTAACAACCAAAAGACAGCCCAATCATAGAATGGGCAAAGGACTTGAATAGAAGTTTCACCAAAAAGGAAATTCAAATGGCCACCAAGCGCATGAGTAGATGATCTATGTCATTAAAAAAAAAAAAATGTCATTAGCCATCAGAAAATAATAAATGTTGGCGAGGATGTGGGGAAATTCGAACGCTTATGCGTTGCTGCTGGGAATGCAAAATGGTACGGCTGTTGTAGAAAACACTATGGCAGTTCCTCAAAAAACTAAAAATAGAGCTACCATATGACCCAGGAATTCCACTCCTTGGTATATATCCAAAAGACTTGAAAGCAGAGTCTCAAACAGATACTGTACACCAATGTTAGTTGCAGCACTATTTACAATAGCCAAAATGTGGAAACAACCTAAATGCCCATCAATGGATAAATGTGGTACATACAATGGAAGAAAATGGGATACATACAAACAAAGACATACTACTCAGCCAGTAAGAGAAACAAAGTCTTGATACATATTATGATATGAATAGAGCTTGAAGATATTATACTGAGTGAAATAAGTCAGAAAAGGACAAATATTTTATGACCTCACTTACATAAAAAGAAAAGAAAAGGCAACTGTATTGAGACCAAAGATTATTAGTGGTTACCAGGGGTGGGAGAGGGGGGAAAAGGAGAGGTTACTGCTTACGGAGTACTGAGTTTTGGTTTACAGTGACGGAAAAATTGCGTTGATAGGGTATGGTGCACAGCCGATTAATATATTTGCTGTCAATAAGTTGTATACCTGTAATAAGTTGGCAAAAATTGTGTGATAGATATGTTTACAACAATGGCAGAAAAAAAGAGTAGCTGCTGAGGCAGCTTTTGTATAACCCAATACCTCCTGGGATTTGGTTCCTTAGTTTGGAGGGTTAGGATCATGATTTCATGGGGCATCCCAGTTAATTGGTCTAATAATGTGTTTAGTCCTTCTGTTCTACCTCATAGTTTGTTTTGCAGTGCCTGGGATCTTAAAAGCTTGCAAATGGCCATCCAAGGCACAATTGGTTTCTATAACAGAGGAAAAAGAAGAGTCAGGAAGAGGAGGAGGAAATGGAATATGTGGCTAATTCCTTCCATGAACAACAACCTTGTTTGCCATGAGCCCCAAAGAACTGGATGGTACCCAGCTACCATTACTGAACATTTTGATCAAAGATTCCATAGACAAATCCAGGTCAAAAGGGGAAAGTACAGAACAGAATTTCAAATTTTCATGGACCCCAGACTTTCTGGAGCCATAGAAGCTGGATAAACCCCTGAAACTATTGCCCTGAGATAATCTTTGAACCTTAAACCAGAAATATCCTCTGAAGTCTTCTTAAAACTAAACAATAGTTTAGCTTAACTGGTAAAGAATGTCTGCTTGAGCATTGTGCGCCTTTTTTTTTTATTGTGCATTAAATGAAAATTTAAAGACTAAATTATATTCTTTTAAAAAAATTGTATTGTGCTTTAAGTGAAAGTTTACAAATCAAGTCAGTCTCTCATATAAAAATTATATATACCTTGCCATATACTCCTAATTGCTCTCCCCCTAATGAGGCAGCCCGCTGACTTCCCTCCACTCTCTTTTCATGTCCATTCCACCAGCCACTAATCCCCTCTGCCCTCTCATCTCCCCTCCGCATAGGAGATGTCAACATAGTCTCAAGTGTCTACCTGATCCAAGAAGCTCATTCTTCACCAGCATCTTTTTCTACCCAATTGTCCAGTCCAATCCCTGTCTGAAGAGTTGGCTTTGGGAATGGTTCCTGTCCTGGGCTAACAGAAGGACTGGGGGCCATGGCCACTGGGGTCCTTCTAGTCTCAGTCAGAACATTAAGTCTGGTCTCTTTACAAGAATTCGGGGTCTGCATCCCACTGCTCTCCTGCTCCCTCAGGGGTTCTCTGTTGTATTCCCTGTCAGGGCAGTTATCGGTTGTAGCCGGGCACCATCTAGTTCTTCTGGTCTCAGGCTGACGTAGTCTCTGGTTTATGTGGTCCTTTCTGTCTCCTGGGCTTGTAATTACCTTGTGTTCTTAGTGTTCTTCATTCTCCTTTGATCCAGGTGGGTTGAGACCAATTGATGCATCTTAGATGGCCGCTTGCTTGCGTTTAAGACCCCAGATGTCACTCTCTGAAGTCGGATGCAGAATGTTTTCTTAATAGATTTCGTTTTCCCAATTGACTTAGGTGTCCCTTGAAACCATGGTCCCCAAACCCCCGCCCCTGCTACGCGGGCCTTTGAAACATTCAGTTTATTCAGGAAATTTCTTTGCTTTTGGTTTAGTTCGGTTGTGTTGACCTCGCCTGTATTGTATGATGTCTTTCCCTTCACTTACAGTAGTTCTTATCTACTATCTAATTAGTGAGTACCACTTTCCCTCCCCTCCTCTCATAACCATCAAAGAATATTTTCTTCTCTGTTTAAACTATTTCTCAAATTCTTATAATAGTGGTCTTAGACAATATTTGTCCTTTTGCAACTGACTAATTTTACTCAGCATAATGCCTTCCAGATTCCTCCACGTTATGAAATATTTCATAGATTTATCACCGTTCTTTGTTGATGCATAGAATTCCATTGCTTGAATATACCGTAATTTATTTATCCATTCATCCGTTGATGGGCACCTTGGTTGCTTCCAGCTTTTTGCTATTATAAACAGTGCTGCAGTGAACATGGGTGTGTAGATATCTATTTGTGTAAAGGCTCTTATTTCTCTAGGATATTTTTTTATGGTAGTTCTATTTCTAGCTTTTTAAGGAAGTGCCCAATCGATTTCCAAAGTAGTTGTACTATTTTACATTCCCACCAGCAGTGTGTAAGTGTTCCAGTCTCTCCACAGCCTCTCCAACATTTATTGTGTTTTTTGGATTAATGCCAGCCTTGTTGGAGTGAGATGGAATCTCATTGTAGTTTTGATTTGCATTTCTCTAATGGCTAACCATCATGAGCATTTCCTCATGTATCTGTTAGCTACCTGAATGTCTTCTTTAGTGAAGTGTCTGTTTGTATCTTCTGCCCATTTTTAATTGGGTTATTTGTCTTTTGTTTGTTTTTGCAGTAGCATGTGGATTTTAGAAATCAAACACTGATCGGAAATGTCATAGCTAAAAACTTTTTCCCTGTTTGTAGGTAATCTTTTTACAAAGAGTAAATTATATTCTTATCCTATTGTTTGTATATAAGATGTTTCAGAGCTCTGGTTTCATTTCCCACAATGTGTAAACACCCTTCCCATTTCCACCCTGGGTTTCCTGTTCCTTTCATCGTGATTTTCTACCCCTTCCTGCCTTCTCATCTTTGCTTTTGGGCAAATGTCACCCTTTTGGTCTCATATAATTGATTATTATAAGGATCACGTTCCTCCCGGGTGTTACTGTTTGTTTTATGGGCTTGTCTATTGTTTGACTGGAAGGTGGTCTCTGGGAATGCCTTCAGTTGCAGGTAAGAAGAGTGTCTTAGGGCTGTAGTTTCAGGGGGCCCTCTAGTCTCTGCCAGATCAGTAAGTCGACTTTTTTGTGATTTTTTTTTTTTTTTTTTACACTTTTCTCTCGCTCATTCCAGGACCCTCTGTTGGGATCCCAGTCAGAGCAGTCAGTAGTGATAGCCGGGCACCATCTAGTTCTTCTGGTCACAGGATCGTGTAGCCTGTGGTTCATGTGGTCCATTAGTCGTTTGGACTAATGGCACCCTTGAGTCTTTGGTTTTCTTACTCTCCTTTGCTCCAGAAGAGAAGAGACAAATGATTGTATCGTAGATGGCTGTTGGCAAGCTTTTAAGACCACAGACATTACTCACCAAAGTAGGATGCAGAGCATTATCTTTATGCACTATGTTGTGTCAATTGATGTAGATGTCCCCTGAGTCTATGGTCCTTTGCCTTCAAGCCTAGGAACCTCATCCTGCGAGGTGTTTGGTTATGCCTAAGAGGTTTCCCTGACTGTGCCCCTTGAGGTGCTCTGTTGTCTATACTGATATTTAAGAAGCATCTATAGTCATGTATGTAGAAGTGTCCACCACCAAACCTGTATCTGCTGTGGGTGTGCTCCCTTACACCCTCCCACACCTCTTGGCATATCTATCTACCTTTATAACCATGTGTAAATTATTATTTGTTAATATTATTGTTGCGTGATTGTCTGTGCTATTGTAGTTGCCATAGTTGCCCTTTATTTTCGTGTTCCACTCAGTGTCCTCTCTTGCCTTGGTCATAGTGTGCCGACTTCTCCCGTATGGTGTATTGCCTTTCCCTTCACCAATATTAAGGCGCATCTTCTATCTATTTGGTAATGTTCCCTCCCTCCCCGTCCCATCCCTGGTAACCATCAAAGAATGTTTTTGTTTTTGTGTGTATAAACTTTTTGTTGTAACTTTGTAATTGTGGTTTAACACAATATTTGTCCTTTTGTGAGTGATTTATTTCACTCAGCATAATGCCCTCCAAATTCATCCACGTTGTGAGATGTTTTGCTGATTTGTCATTATTCTTTATCGCTGCATAGTATTCCATTGTGTGTATGTACCACAGTTTGTCAATCCATTCATCTGTTGATGGACAGTTTGGTTGTTTCCTTCTCTTTGCTATTGTGAATAATGCTGCAATCAGCATGGGTGTGCATATGTGTATTTGAGCCACGGCTCTTATTTCTTTAAGGTATATACCTAGGAGTGGAATTGCCAGATTATATGGTATTTTTATTTTTAGCATTTTGAGGAAGTGCCATACCATTTTCCTCAGCAGTTATACCATTTTACATTTCCACCAGCAGTGTATAAGAGTTCCAGTCTTCTAAGTCAATTGGCAAAATAATACTATTTTGAAAACATTCTGCATCCCACTTTGAAATGTGGTGTCTGGGGTCTTAAATGCTAACAAGCGGCCATCTAAGATGCATCAACTGATCTCAACCCACCTGGATCAAAGGAGAATGAAGAACACCAAGGTCACACGACAACTGTGAGCCCAAGAGGCAGAAAGGGCCACATGAACCAGAGACTTACATCATCCTGAGACCAGAAGAACTAGATGGTGCCCGGCCACAACCGATGACTGCCCCGACAGGGAGTACAACAGAGAACCCCTGAGGGAGCAGGAGATCAGTGGGATGCAGACCCCAAATTCTCATAAAAAGACCAGACTTAATGGTCTGACTGAGACTAGAGGAATCCCGGCAGTCATGGTCCCCAAACCTTCTGTTGGCCCAGGACAGGAACCATTCCCGAAGACAACTCATCAGACATGGAAGGGACTGGACAATGGGTTGGAGAGAGATGGTGATGAAGAGTAAGCTACTTGTATCAGGTGGACACTGTGTTGGCATCTCCTGTCTGGAGGGGAGATAGGAGGGTAGAGAGGGTTAGAAACTGGCAAAATTGTCACGAAAGGAGAGACTGGAAGGGCTGACTCACTGGGGGAGAGTAAGTGGGAGTATGGAGTAAGGTGTAGAGTGACAGACAGACTTGATTTGTAAACGTTCACTTAAAGCTCAATAAAAATTATTAAAAAAAAAAAAAAGAGTTCCAGTCTCCCCATAACGTTGTCAACATTTGTTATTTTCTTTAATCCATGCCAGTAATGTCAGGATGAGATGGTATCTCATTGCAGTTTTGATTTTCACCTCTCTGATTGCTAATGATCACAAACATTTCTTCATATGTTTGTTAGCTGCCTAAATGTCTTCTTTGGTGAAGTGCCTATTTATATCCTTTGCCCATTTTCCTTTGGGTTGATTGTCTTTTTATTGCTAAGGTGTTGAAGTTTTCTATAAATTTTAGGGATTAGACCTTGTTGAATATATCATAGCCAAAAAATTTTCCCTGTCTGTAGCTTCTCTTTTTACTCTTTTGGAGAAGTCTTTTGTTGAGCTTAAGTGTTTGGTTTTGAGGAGGTGCCATTTATCTAGTTCATCTTCTGTCGTGTGTGCATTTTTTAGTTGTTTTGGTATTCTATTTATGCCATATATTAGGACACCTTGCACTGTCCCTATTTTTTCCTGTATGATCTTTATGGTTTTAGATTTTATGTTTAGGTATTTGATCCATTTTGAGTTAGTTTTTGTGTATGGCGTGAGGTATAGATCCTGTTTCATTTTTCTACAGATAGATATCCAGTTTTGCCAGCACCGTTTTTTGAAGAGACTATATCTTCCCATTTAATGGTCTTTGATCCTTTGTCAAAGATCAGCTGTCCACAAGTAAATGAATTTACGTCTGGGTTCTCAATTCTGTTCCATTGGTTTATGTGTCTGTTGTTGGACCAGTACCAGTCTGTTTTGATTACTGTGGCTGTATAGTAGATTCTGCAATCACGTAGTGTGATGCCTCTTCCTTTGTTCTTCTTCTTTATTAATGGTTTACTTATTCAGGGCCTCTTTCTCTTCCATATAATTTTTTCATTTCATGCAAGAGTGGATCAGGATCGCATTATGTCTATATATCACTTGGGGTAGTATTGATGTTTTCACAATGTTAAGTCTCCCTATCCAAGAGCTTGGTATATTTTTTCATTTATATATGTCACTTTTGGTTTCTTGCACCATTGTGTTCTTTTAAGACCTGTCTATATGGGATCAAGTTGACAATAGCAACTTAAAAGGTTGGATAGGAAACTTAGGGGGCAGTGAGTTTATGCTAATAGGGGAGGAACAAATCAGAAACGAAGAGTGAGAATGGTTACAGAACTCAAACAATGTGATCAGTGTCACCGAATTGTACGTGTAGAAAGGGTCGAAATAAGTTAAAAAAAAAAAGACCAAAACCTCATATCCATTAGCAGCCACTCTCCATCCCCACCACATCCTCCAGACTCTTGCAACCACTAATGTACTTTCTGTCTTTATGAATTTCCCTATTCTGGACATTTCATATAAGTAGAGTCATACAAAGACTTTTGTGACTGGCTTCTTTTGTTTAACATAATGTTTTCAAGATTCATTTTTATTATAACATGAATTAGGATTCATTTTTATGGCTGAATAATATTCCATTGTATGAATATATCTCATTTTGTTTATCCATTCATTAATTGATGGACATTTGGGTCGTTTTCACTTTTTGGCTATTAGGAATAATGTGGCTATGAAGAGTCATGTACAGGGTTTTGTGTGGGCATGTTTTCGCGTCTCTGACATATAGCTAAGGATGGAATTGTTGGGTCATATGGGAACTATGTTTAGCTCTTTAAAGTACTGTCAAAATGTTTCTCCAGAGCCTTCTGCATGTGTTTTACATTTCTACCAGCCATGTGTGAGGGTTTCAATTTATCCACATCCTTGCCAACACTTGCCATTGTCTGTCTACTTGATTATAGCCATCACAGTGGGTGTAAAGTGGTATCTATCTCATTGTGGTTTTGATTTTCATTTTCCTGATGGTTAATGATGTTGAGCATCTTCTCATGAGCTTTTTGACCGTTTATGTATCTTCTTTGGTGAAGTGTCTATTCAAATTCTTTGTCTATTTTTTAACTGGATAATTTGTCTTTTTTTGTTTAGTTGTAAGAGTTTTTTTTTTATATAATCTTGATAGTAGTCCCTTAGCAGATAAACGATTTGCAAATATTTTCTCCCGTTCTGTAGATTATCTTCTCACTTTCTTGACAGTGTCCTTTTAAGCATAAAAATTTTTAATTTTGATGAAGTTCTATTTTTTCTTTTGTTGCTTGTACTTTTGGTGTCATATCTAAGAAACCATTGCTTAATCCAAGGTAACGAAGATTTATACTTATGTTTTCTTCTAAGAGTTTTATAGTTTCAGCTCTTACATTTAGGCATTTGATTCATTTTGAGTTAATTTTTGTATATGGCGTAAGGTAGGACTTTTATTCTTTCACATGTGGGTACCAGTTATCCCAGCACCATTTGTTGAAAAGACTATTCCCTCCCCTTTGTCAAAAGTCAATTGATCATAAGTGTGTGGGTTTATTTATGGACTCTCAATTCTATTCAATTAATCTGTATGCTATAGTTTTGCAAGATATTACCATTGGGGGTAACAATGGGTAAAGAGTACAAAAACTCTCTCTGTATTACTTCTTTTTTTTTTGAATATTTTATTGTTTCAAGTGAAAATTTATACAGCAAATTAGGTTCCATTCAACAATTCATACACAAAGTGCTCTGTGACATGGGTTACAATCCCCATAATGTGTTAGTACTCTCACCATTTCCACCCTGCCTGCCCCGTTTCCATCCATCCAGTTTCCCTGCCCCTCCTTGCCTTCTCGTCTTTGCTTTTGTGTAAATGTTGACCATTAAGTCTCCTATAGTTGATTGTTTAAAGGAGCACATTCCTCATGGGAGATATTGTTTATTTGATAGGCTAATCTATTATTAGGCTGAAAGGTGACCTTCAGGGGGAAGTGGCTTCAGCTCCAGGTTAAAAGGGTATCTTAGGGCTATAGTCTCAAGGGTTCCTCTAGTCTGTATCAGTCCAGTAAGTCTGACTTTTTTTTTTTTTTTTTTAGTGAATTTGAGTTTTGTTCTACATTTTTCTTCCATTCTAATTGGGACCTTCTCTTGTGTCCCTAGTTAGAACGGTCAGTAGTGGTAGCACTTCTGGTGTCAGGCTAGAGAAGGCTGTGGTTCACGTGGGCCATTAGTCCTGTGGACTAATTTCTCCCTTGAGTCTTTGATTTTCTTCATCTCTTTTGCTCCAGATGGGTAGAAACCAATAGTTGTATCTTAGTCTGTATGATTTTTTACAAGTACATGTAAGTCTACAGTTATCTGAATAAAAATTTAATTTTTAAAAAGGTAGAGATTATTTATGTGGTCCTTCCCTCCCATCCATAACTAAAAGACTTTATTCCAAGAATTTACCCAGGCCTTTCTGGGTTTCTTAGCCCCCAAATGCCCACACTCGCCCTCTAGGTGGCACCAACTCTCTCTTTCTCCCTCTAGTTTTTTGGAAGCCAGCGCAGGTCTAGGCTGGAACCCCCATGCCAGGCCCTGGCTACCCACCAGAAAGACCCAGGGAAGTATTCTGTAAATGTAAGCTATTATTGTTAGTAAAAACTAGAAGTTTTTTTGAGATAATGGATCTAGCCCTTTGCAGACTTTAAAGGGCTATGTTGTGGTAAGAGATGATCATTATTGAGCAGGGGGGACCACAGTATAAGTGCTTTCCTTTATCAAGTTGTAATTTACTAAGGTCAGGGCCTGTCTACATCCAGGAGGAGGGATGAGAATCAGAACTAGCATGAAGCTGGCTCCTATGAGGCAGAGGTCAGATATACCTCCACTTTCCAACTCCTTCACGCTTTGTAACACCGGCTGTTTCCCCTCCTCCCCCGGCACTCTCTATTTCTCTGCTAGGTTTGATAATTCATTGCAGTTGCCACAAAGAACTCACAGACGGTATTCATGATTATGTGGTTTATTAGAGAAGTAACAGGCTACACCTAAGGATCAGGGTCCAGTTGAAGGTAACAGGTTATAACTCAGGAGATAGGATACAGTTTCTCAATCAGAATGGCTTCCAACCAAGACAGCCCTTACCCCCTTCTCGGCCATGCTAGCTAACAGTCCATCTCTTAGCTGTGCTACAGACTGGGCCCTGCTGGGGCCTCTGCTGCTGGGCTGTGCTTGGGCCTGGCCTCTGCCCTGCTTCCAAGTGTTACAACTCTTTAGCTCCACTGCCAAGTTCCCAAAGGTACCCCACTCTGCAAGCAAGCCTCTTGCTCAAAGGTGCTTGGCTGTCTCTTGCTCCATAAGTCAGAGCTGCCTTACACTGGTCTCCTGGTTCCTGCTGCTTGTGCTACTGCACCATCTGTGCTGTCTCGCAATGTTTTGCACCATCTCTTGCTGCCTTCAGTGTTATACCTCTGTCTCCTGTGTCTATGAGATTCTCAGTGCAGGGTCCGTGCTATGCACTCTGCTCCAGCTCTTCTTCTGGATGGTAATGAGGTCCTCCTCAAACTCTGTGGGATTGGCTGTTTTATATGCCTACTTCTCCCACCAAGACCACGAACTGACCAATCCCCTCAGTAGGCCACAGTCACATAATTTGCATAGCAATTGACCAATCCCCACAAGAGTTTTATGCACTTTGTTTGCATAGTAAACTGTCCAAACCCTGCAAGGTACATAAAATAGGCCAGTCATGGGTTGTGACCCAAACAATTATTTTTGGCAGAATTATAATACCAAGGCCAGAAGGGCTAGATATACAAGAAACCTATTGTGCTATATACAAGGCCTCACCACAACACAGACACTTTATGTATTTTATGTCTAACTCATGTGTTATGGATTGAATTGTGTCCCCCAAAAATATGTGTTGTAAATCCTAACCTCTATGCATGTGGTTATAATCCCATTTGGAAATGAGTTGTCTTTGTTATGTTAAAGAGACAGTATTAGTGTAGGGCGTGTCTTCAGTCAATCTCTTTTGAGATATAAAAAAGATGAAATAAGCAAGCGAGAGAAGCAGAGATGGGGGAAGAGAGATGCCAAGCCACATGAAGACTGCCCAGTAGCAGAAGCTCAGAGAGACAAGAACCTTCCTTCAGAGGCAACAGAGAAAAAAACCTTTCCCTAGAACCAGCACCCTGAATTTAGACTTCTAGCCTTCTATACTGGAAGAAAATGAATTTCTGTTTCTTAAAGCCATCTGCTTGTGGTATGTCTGTTATAGCAGTATTAGATAATTAAGACACCACCCAATCGAACTTCAAGACAAGTATTACTGCTTTTATGGCCACAAAAACTGAATCTCTGAAAGGTTAAGTATGTTGCTGAAGGATAGATGCACAGCTACTGAGTGACAGAGCTGAGATCCAGACCAAGGTTCCTGGCTTCCAAAGACTGCTGCTTCTCTCAAACTGCAAGCTGTCAACTGAAAGGAGAGCTCAGGGTGAAACCCCTTCAGGAATGTTTGGCCTGAATACACAGTTATTAGATGACCTGGGAGGTTGGATCAGCCCCTTAAATAAGCTCTCTTTACACCATTTCTTCTAAGAACTGTAACCTGATTCGACTTATAAATTATTCCTAAATGTTGTTGTTGTTGTTGTTAGGTGCCCTCAAGTCGGTTCCGACTCATAGCAACCCTATGCACAACAGAACGAAACACTGCCCGGTCCTGCGCCATCCTTACGATCTTTGTTATGCTTAAGTTCATTGTTGCAGCCACTGTGTCAATCCACCTCATTGCGGGTCTTCCTCTTTTCTGCTGAGCATGATGTCCTTCTCCAGGGATTGATCCCTCCTGACAATATGTCCAAAGTATGTAAGACGCAGTCTCGCCATCCTTGCCTCTAAGGAGCATTCTGGCCGCACTTCTTTCAAGACAGATTTGTTCGTTCTTTTGGCAGTCCATGGTATATTCAATATTCTTTGCCAACACCACAATTCAAAGGCGTTCAACTCTTCTTCAGTCTTCCTTATTCATTGTCCAGCTTTCACATGCATATGATGTGATTGAAAATACCATGGCTTGGGTCAGGCACACCTTAGTCTTCAGAGTGTCATCTTTGCTCTTCACTTTGAAGAGGTCCTTTGCAGCAGATTTGCCCAATGCAATGCATCTTTTGATTTCTTGACTGCTACTTCCATGGCTGTTGATTGTGGATCCAAGTAAAATGAAATCCTTGACAACTTCAATCTTTTCTCCATTTATCATGATGTTGCTCATTGGTCCAGTTGTGAGGATTTTTGTTTTCTTTATGTTGAGGTATAATCCATACTGAAGGCTGTGGTCTTTGATCTTCATTAGTAAATGCTTCAAGTCCTCTTCACTTTCAGCAAGGAAGGTTGTGTCATCTGCATAACGCAGGTTGTTAATGAGTCTTCCTCCAATCCTGATGCCCCGTTCTTCATACAGTCCAGCTTCTCGTATTATCTGTTTGATATACAGATTAAATAGTTATGGTGAAAGAATACAACCCTGACACACACTTTTCCTGAATTTAAACCAATCAGTATCCCCTTGTTCTGTCCAAACAACTGCCTCTTGATCTGTGTAAAGGTTCCCCATGAGCACAATTAAGTGTTCTGGAATTCCCATTCTTCGCAGTGTTATCCATAGTTTGTTATGATCCACACAGTCGAATGCCTTTGCATAGTCAGTAAAACACAGGTAAACATCCTTCTGGTATTCTCTGCCTTCAGCCAGGAGCCATCTGACATCAGCAATGATATCCCTGGTTCCACGTCCTCTTCTGAAACTGGCCTGAATTTCTGGCAGTTCCCTGTCGATATACTGCTACAGTCGTTTTTGAATGATCTTCAGCAAAATTTTACTTGCGTGTGATATTAATAATATTGTTCTATAATTTCCACATTCAGTTGGATCACCTTTCTTGGGAATAGGCATAAATATGGATCTCTTCCAATCAGTTGGCCAGGAAGCTGTCTTCCATATTTCTTGGCACAGACAAGTGAGCACCTCCAGCGCTACATCCGTTTGTTGAAATATCTCAATTGATACTCCATCAATTCCTGAAGCCTTGTTTTTTGCCAGTGCCTTCAGAGCAGCTTGGACTTCTTCCTTCAGTACCATCGGTTCCTGATCATATGCCAGCTCTTGAAATGGTTGAATATTGACTAATTCTTTTTGGTATAATGACTCTGTGTATTCCTTCCATCTTCTTTTGATGCTTCCTGTGTCGTTTCTTATTTTCCCCATGGAATTCTTCACTATTGCAACTTGAGGCTTGAATTTTTTCTTGAGTTCTTTCAGCTTGAGAAACGCCGAGTGTGTTCTTCCCTTTTGGTTTTCCATCTCCAGCTCTTTGCACATGTCGTTATGATACTTTACTTTGTCTTCTCGAGATGCCTTTTAAAATCTTCTGTTCAGTTCTTTTACTTCATCCATTCTTCCTTTTGCTTTAGCTGCTCGATGCTCAAGAGCAAGTTTCAGAGTCTCCTCTGACATCCATCTTGGTCTTTTCTTTCTTTTCTGTCTTTTCAATGACCACTTGCTTTCTTCATGTATGATGTCCTTGATGTCATTCCACAACTCGTCTTCGGTCACTAGTGTTCAATGCGTCAAATCTATTCTTCGGATGGTCTCTAAATTCAGGTGGAATATACTGAAAGTCATATTTTGGCTCTCGTGGGCTTGCTCTGATTTTCTTCAGTTTCAGCTTGAACTTGCATATGAGCAATTGATGGTCTGTTCCACAGTCAGCCCCTGGCCTTGTTCTGACTGATGATATTGAGCTTTTCCATTGTCTCTTTCCACAGATGTAGTTGATTTGAGTCCTGTCTGTTCCATCTGGCGAGGTCCATGTGTATAGTTGCCGTTTATGTTGGTGAAAGAAGGTATTTGCAATGAAGAAGTCATTGGTCTTGCAAAATTCTATCATTCGATCTCCGGCATTTGTTTCTATCACCAAGGCCATATTTTCCAACTACTGATCCTTCTTTGTTTCCAACTTTCGCATTCCAATTGCTAGTAATTATCGATGCATCTTGATTGCATGTTTGATCAGTTTCAGACCACAGCAGCTGATAAAAATCTTCAGTTTCTTCATCTTTGGCCCTAGTGGTTGATGCGTAAATTTGAATAATAGTCGTATTAACTCGTCTTCCTTGTAGGCGTATGGGTATTATTCTATCACTGACAGCATTGTACTTCAGGATAGATCTTGAAATCTTCTTTTGGACCATGAATGCAACACCATTCCTCTTCAAGTTGTCATTCCCAGCATAGTATACTATATGATTGTCTGATTCAAAATGGCCAATACCAGTCCATTTCAGCTCACTAATGCCTAGGATATCGATGTTCATGTGTTCCATTTCATTTTTGACAATTTCCAATTTTCCTAGATTCATACTTTGTACATTCCAGGTTCCAGTTATTAATGGATGTTTTCAGCTGTTTCTTCTCATTTTAAGTCGTCCCACATCAGCAGATGAAGGTCCCGAAAGCTTACTCCATTCACATCATTAAGGTCGACTCTACTTTGAGGAGGCAGCTCTTCCGCAGTTATCTTTTGAGTGCCTTCCAACCTGGGGGGCTCATCTTCCAGCACTATATCAGGCAATGTTCTGCTGCTATTCATAAGGTTTTCACTGGCTAATGCTTTTCAGAAGTAGACTGCCGGGTCCTTCTTCCTAATCTGTCTTAGTCTGGAAGCTCAGCTGAAACCTGTCCTCCATGGGTGACCCTGCTGGTATCTGAATACCGGTGTCATAGCTTCCAGCATCACAGCAACACACAAGCCCCCACAATACGACAAACTGACAGACACATGGGGGATTCCTAAATGTAGCAAGAAGCATTTCCCAGGTAATTTTTTTCTGATGAGAAAAAAAGGATACATATTTGGGGTGGGTGAGGGAACAGGGACTCCTTTGGAAAGTATTGCAAAGTAAAAAGAAAAGAAAATCAGCCATTCCTTTTTTTACCCCCCCCATTACATTATTGTTTACATTTGGTGCATACAAAAGAACATGTGTAATATATATGTAAGTTTTAGAGCATAATAATGCCATAAGCACCCTTGAAGTCACCTCCCCAAAACAGATCTAGAACATTACAATAACCAGAGCTCCTCCCCAGGGCCATCATGCCCTGCCCACCCTCAGAGTAATCTTGAATTTATCATCTCCCTGCCTTTTGAAAAATATTACGTATGGATGCATGTTTAAACAGTGAACTTTGTAAGTTTTGCCTGTTTTAAGCTTTATAAACATGGCATCACACTGTAGGTGGTATTCTAGGGTTTGCTGTACTCAAAATTACCTAGGAGTCATCTTGAGGTATGTAACTGTTGTTCATCCTTTTACTGCTGTATACATTCCTGTGTGAATATACCACAATGTATTTATCTGTTCTTTTATTGCTGGGCATTTTAGTTTTGTTTTGTTTTAATTACCAAAAAATGCTGCTATGAAGGAGCATAGAGAACACCAAAGACACAAGGTCAGTAAGAGCCCAAGAGACAGAAAGGGCCACATAAACCAGAGACTACATCAGCCTGAGACTGGAAGAACTAGGTGATGCTTGCCTACAACTCATGACTGTCCTGACAGGAAACATAACACAGAGTCCCTGATAGACCAGGAGAACAGTGGGATGCAGACTTCAAATTCTACTAAAAAGACCAGTCTTAATGGTCTGACTGAGAGGTCATGATCCCCAGACCTCCTGTTAGCCCAAGACTGGAACCATTCCTGAAGCCATCTCTTCAGACAGGGATTGGACTGGACTATAAGATAGAAAATGATACTGGTGAGGAGTGAGCTTCTTGGCTCAAGTAGGCACATGAGAATATGTGGGCAGCTCCTATCTGGAGGCGAGATGAGAAGGCAGAGGGGGACAGAAGCTGGTTGAATGGACATAGGGAATACAGGGTGCAGAGGAAGAGTATGCTGTCACATTGCGGGGAGAGCAGCTAGGAGTACATAGAAAGGTGTATATGTAAGTTTTTGTATGAGAGACTGACTTGATTTGTAAACTTTCACTTAAAGCACAATAAAAAAAATGCTGCTATGAACATGCTTATATCTGCCTTCTGATGTATATATACTGTAGTGTCTCTTGAATATATGCTGAGAAGAGAAGTTGTCTAGGATATTTAACCTTAGAAGATAATGTCAGTGGTTTCCTGAAGTGGTTGTATCAATTTACACTCTGATCACGGAATTACGTCTTCATCAACTTGGCATTGTCAAATTTAGTTTTTACTGATCTAACCCTTTGCCATCAAGTTGGTTCTGACTCATAGTGACCCTATAGGACAGAGTAGAACTGCCCCATAGCATTTACAACGAGCACCTGGTGGCTTCGCCGAACTTTTGATTAGTAGCTGTAGCTCTTGACCACTGTGCCACCAGGGTTTCCTTTACTGATCTAGTGCGTATAAATGGTATCTCCTTGAGGTTTAATTTGCTTTTCCTTGAGGTTGAGAGTTTTTTTTCTGTTTATTGAGCAATAATGATACTTCTCTGAAATGCCCATTAGTGTCTTTTGATTTTTTGTTTGTTTTGGTACCTTATTCGTAGGATTTCTCTATGTATTGTGAATGCCAGTCTTTGTTGATTATATTTATTGTGCATATTTTTGCCCAGTGTGTGTTTTGTCTTTGTGGTATATGGTATGCTTTGATAAATGGAAGTTTAATTTCTTAATCCTTTCAAGACCCGATTATTTCTTGCTTTGAATTTTTTGTTGAGTCCATGTGTTTTCATTAACGGAATGCATACTGAATCATTGAGTGTGTTTGAGTTTTTGGTAGATGCTATGGTAGTATCTTCGTGCCTCATTCCATCAATCCTACCCCAAGGTCCAAAGGAAGACATGTGTCCCACTGATTCCACCCCCTCCCAAAGTCCAGTGGGACATGTGTGTCCCTAAAAACTTTTTATCAAAATCTATATTTTTCATACCAAAAACATTGATTCAGCAGCACCTCATACAGTACCCTGTAAAAACTGTAATTTGTGTCACACACCCATTTTTTTTTTCATTTCAAATTGTCATATAGGTCTCCACCTGCTGGCCACATGTACTTTCAGTAGGAAAACAACTTCCCAGTAAACCCCAGAGGCAGAAAATATAGGTGGACTGAATTGTGTCCCCCCAAAAATGTATGTCAACTTGGCTAGTCCATGATTCCCAATATTGTGTGATTGTCCACCATTTTGCTTTCTAATGTGATTTTCCTATGTGTTGTAAATCCTACCTCTTGATGTTAATGAGGTGGGATTAATGGCAGTTATGTTAATGAGGCAGGACTCAATCTATAACACCAGGTTGTATCTTAAGTCAATCTCTTTTGAGATATAAAAGAAAGAAACAAGCAGAGAGACAAGGGGACCTCATACCACCAAGAAACGAGAGCCAGGAGAATAGTGCATCCTTTGGACCCAGGGTTGCTGCACTTAGAAGCTCCTTGTCTGGGGAAGATTGATGACAAAGACCTTGCCCAGATCCGATAAAGAAAGCCTTTCACTGGACCTGGCACCCCGAATTTGGACTCCTAGCCTCCTAGACTGTGAGAGAAAAAATTTCTCTTTGTTAAAGCCATCCACTTGTGGTATTTCTGTATAGCAGCACTAGATAACTAAGGCAATAGTTCACAAAGAAAATGTTCTATATCCTGCTTTGGTGAATAGTGTCTGGGGTCTTAAAAGCTTGCAAGCAGCCATCTATTGGTCGCATCCTGTCTGGAGCAAAGAAGAATGAAGAAAACTAAAGACACAAGGAAAATATTAGCCCAAAGCACTAATGGACCACATGAACTTGGCCTCCACCAGCCTCAGTGCCGAAGAACTAGATGGTGCCTGGCTACCACCACTGACCACTCTGACAGGGATCACAATAGAGGGCCCCAGACAGAGCAGGAGAAAAATGTAGAACAAAATTGAAATTCACACTCACCACACAAAAGACCAGATTTACTGGTCTGACAAAGACTGGAGGAACCCCTGAAGCTGTGGCTCCCAGACACCCTGCTAACTCAGAACTAAAGTCACTCCCAAAGTCTTCCTTTCAAAGGTTAGACGGGCCTATAAAACAAACAATAACACACATGAGGAATGTGCTTCTTAGTTCAATCAAGTATACGAGAACAAATGGGCAACACCTGCCCAAAAGCAAACACAAGGAGGCAGGAAGGGACAGAAGAACTGGACGAATGGAAATGGGGAACCTAGGGAGGAAAGGGAAGGAAGGAGAATGTTGACACAATGCAGGGATTGCAGCCAGTGTCACAAAATAACTTGCGTATACATTTTTGAGTGAGAAATTAATTTGTGCTATAAACTTTTCACTGAAAGCACAATAAAATTATTTTAAAAAGGACATATTCCAAGATCTATCCTGAAGAACAGCACTGTCAGTGCTAGGATAATATCCATAAGGCTACAAAGAAGTCCAGTTAATACAATTATTACTTCAATTTACACACCAACCACTAATGCCAAAGATGAAGAAATTTAAGGTTTTTACCAACTTCTGCAGTCTGAAGTTGATCAAACATGCAATCAAGATGCATTGATAATTATTGGTGATTCAAATACAAAAGTTGGAAACAAAAAGAAGGATCAGTAGTTGGAAAATATGGCTCAACTCTGATAATAGAGTGTATATATTACAAATACCTTATATATTGCAAATGCCTTTTTTCAACAACATGAATGGTGACTATACACATGAACGTCACTGGATGGAATACACAGGAATCAAATCAACTACATCTGTGGAAAGAGATGATGAAGAAACTCAAGTATCATCAGTCAGTACAAGGCCAGAAGCCAACTGCTGAACAGAATCTCAATTGCTCATATATAAGTTCAAGTAGAAGCTGAAGAAAATTAAAACAAGTCCATGAGAGCCAAAGTACCACCTTGAGTATATCCCACCTGATTTTAAAGACCAACTCAAGAATGATTTGACACATTGAATACCAATGCCTGAAGACCAGATGAGTTGTGGGATGACATCAAGGACATCATACATGAAGAAAGCAACAGGTCATTAAAAAGACAGGAAGGAAAGAAAAGACCAACATGGATGTCAGAAGATGCTCTGAAATTTGCTCTTGAATGTGGAGTAGCTAAAGGGAATGAAAGAAATGATGAAGTAAAATAGCTGAACAGAAGATTTCAAAGGGTTGCTTGAGAAGACAAAATATTATAATGAAATGTGCAAAGACCTGGAGTTGGAAAACCAAAAGGGAAGAACACACTTTGCATTTCTCAAGCTGAAAGCACTGAAGAAAAAGTTCAAGCCTTGAGTTGCAATATTGAAGGATGTTGCAGGTAAAAACTTGAATGACGAAGGCACCGTCAAAAGAAAATGGAAGAAATACACAGAGTCGCTGTACCAAAAAGAATTGGTCAACGTTCAACCATTTCAGAATGTAGCATATGATCAAGAACCAATGGTACTGAAGGAAGAAGTCCAAGCTGCACCAAAGGCATTGGCCAAAATCAAGGCTTCAGGAATTGACCAAATACCAATGGAGATGTTTCAACAAACAGGTGTAACACTGGAAGTGCTCACTGGTTCTATGCGAAGTAATCTGGAAGACAACTACATGGCCAACTGACTGGAAAGGATACACATACGTGTCCATTTCAAAGAATGGTGATCCAACAGAATGCAGAAGTTATTGAACAATCTCATTAATATCACTTGTGAGTAAAGTTTGGCTGAAGATAATTAAAAAGTGATTGTAGTAGTACATTGACAGGGAACTGCCTGAAATCCAAGGTGGATTCAGAAGAGGATATGGAATGAGGGATATCATTGCTGATGTCAGATGGATCTTGGCTGAAAGCAGAGACTACCAGAAAGGTGTTTACCTGTGTTTTATTGATTATGCAAAGGCATTCAACTCTGTGGATCATAACAAACTATGGATAACATTGCGAAGAATGGGAATTTCAGAACACTTAATTGTGCTCGTGAGGAACCTATACACAGACCAGGAGTCAGCCCTTCAAACAGAACAAGGGGATATTGCGTGGTTTAAAGTCAGGAAGGATGTGTCTCATGGTTGTATCCTTTCACCATACTTATTCAATCCGTATGCTGAACAGATAATCCCACAAGCTGAACTACATGAAGAAAGCTCAGCATCAGGATTGGTGGAAGACTCGTTAACAACCTGCAATATATAGATGACACACCTTGCTTGCTGAAAGTGAAGAGAACTTGAAGAACTTGCTGATGAAGATCAAAGACTACAGCATTCAGTATGGATCACACCTCAACATAAAGAAAACCAAAATCTTTACAAGTGACCAATAAGCAATATCATGATAAATGGAGAAGATAATGAGGTTGTCAGGGATTTCACTTTACTTGGATCCACGATCAATGCCCATGGAAGTAGTCAAGAAATGCTGCAAAAGACCTCTTTAAAGTTTTAAAAAGCAAAAATGTCACTTTGAGGACTAAGATGCACCTGGCCAAGCCATGGTATTTTCAGTCGCCTCATATGCTTGTGATAGCTGGACGGTGAATGAGGAAGATCAAAGAAGAATTGATGCCTTTGAATTATGGTGTTGGCAAAGAATATTGAATATACCGTGGACTGCCAGAAGAACGAACAAGTCTGTCTTGGAAGAAGTACAGCCAGAACGCTCCTGAGAAGCAAGGATGGCGAGACTTCACCTCACGTACTGTGGACATGTTATCAGGAGGGGCGAGTCTCTGGAGAAGGGCACCATGCTTGGTAAAGTTGAGGGTCAGCGAAAAATAGGAAGACCCTCAATGAGGTGGATTGACACAGTAGCTGCAATAATGGGCTCAAACGTAGCAATGATTGTGAGATGGCACAAGACAGGGCAGTGTCTTGTTCTCTTGTACATAGGGTCAGTATGCATCAGAACTGACTCGAGGACGCCTAACAACAGCATAATAACATTCATATGGGTCTGTTTCTGGGCTCTCTTTTCTGTATCATTGGCAGTCTGTCTATCCTTGTGACAATTTCACATTGTCTTCATTTTTACAGTCTTAGATTAAGTCTTTTATAAAAATACCTTATCATGTTTAAGGTGAAAGTTTACACAGCAAATTAGCTTCCCATTTAACAATTTCTACACATATTATTTAGTGATAGTGGTTACATTTTTTTACAGTGTGTCATCATTCTCATTTATTCCATTCTGGTTGTACCATTTCCAGTACTCTAGTTTCCCTGCTCTCTTATCATCTCATCTTTGCTTTAGAGTAATTTTTGGCCATTTGGTCTGTTGCAGGGAAAAAACATCACGATGTTTAGTAAAGCAAAAAGAAAGCTGTATTTGGCATATATTCAAAAAGGAAAAGTGGGAAAATGGACAGACGTGCTGGCACCGCCATGTCTGCCCTAGCCCAAGGAAATATTACAGAATGGGAAAACAGACAAGCATGCTGCCACAGCCATGTCTGCCCGAGTGCAAGGAAATATGACAGAATAGGCATGAATGGGAAAATGCTCAAGCATGCTGCCATAGCCATGTCTGCCCAAGTCCAAGGAAATATGACAGAATAGGCAGGAATGGGAAAATGGACAAGCATGCTGCCACAGCCATGTCTGTCCCAGTCTAAACAATGTTACAGAGTCATCAGTATATTTTAACATTACAAATGGACAAAACCATTGAAAGCTTCACCTTTTCACAAATTGGCTGGAAACTGTGATCCTACATTTTGAATTGCCTTTCTTAGCAATCATTGGTACAGGTTTCAGTAAGGGCAGTCAGAAGGGTCTTCACTGGTCCAACAAATTTTCTATTCACTAAATGTTAGTAGAAAGATAAGAAGGGAAAGTTGTTTGTGTTCTGTTTGACTGGCTGATGTGAAAGTTCCCTAAAATATAATTTCCAAGATTATCCTAGAATCTGGAAGGCATTATGCTGAGTGAAATTAGTCACTTGCAAAAGGACAAATATTGTATAAGACCACAATTATAAGAACTCAAGAAATAGTTTAAACACAGAAGAAAATATTCTTTGGTGGTTATGAGGGTGGGAAGGGAGGGAAGGAGAGGGGTATTCACTAATTAGATAGTAGATAAGAACTACTTTCGGTGAAGGGAAAGACAACACACAATACAGGAGAGGTCAGCACAACTGGACTGAACTAAAAGCAAAGAAGTTTCCTGAATAAGCCAAATCCTTCAAAGGCCAGAGTAGCAGGGGCAGAGGTCTGGGGTCCATGGTTTCAGGGGACAACTAGGTCAATTGTCATAATAACATCTATTAAGAAAACATTCTGCACCCCAAGATTATCCCAGCTGTTGTCATTACACCTCACGGCCCAGTTGATGTGTCCTCGTGAGCCCTTGTAAGCACAACTCCAGCTGGGCACGTTCTCTGTGCTCAAGGACAGGGAATAATGATTCCAATATTTTCTAAATCAGGTCTCATATAGATGATTTTTTAGAGGAGTTTATTACTCACAGGTGACATTATTTTATGAGCCATAGTGTTACTTAGCTAAAAGATGACCTCAAGGGAGTAGAATAAGTCTTGATATCACTATCTAGTAGGGGGAGTCCTATTTTTTTCTTTGTCGCGCGTGTCTTGGCTCTTCTTGGCCTTTGCTCTTCTATATATATCCTCCAAATAAAGCTTGTTCCATCAAAAACCCTGTTGAGATTTTGATTAAAATTGCGCTACATCTATAGATGAATCTAAGCAATCTTTAGCGTAGTAATCAATGTATATATAATTTTATATTTTTTAAAGTTAACATCGTCATCCTTATGCTGTCCCCTGGCTACCCCATGTATTGTGGGACCAACAGATTCAGGTCCTGTGTCTAGGTTTGTATGAGCTGTTGAACCTAATCCTCATGACAGCCCTATGTATTGGTGGGTGCTGTGGTTATCTTCATTTTACAAGTAAACTGAAGTTTACAAAAGTTGCCCAGGTGACATAGGTGAAGAACTAAAGCCTGAACCCAAGTCTGTTTGACTCCAAAGCGCCAGTGTTAGTGTGTCTTTAAATGATCCCTTATCTTGGACATTTAGCTGCCTCTAGTTTTTCCATATTTAAATGACATTGTGATGGGCATCTTTGGTATACAGTCGGTCCCTGTTTCCCATTGCTTCCTTAGGCTACAGTCCTACCACAAGAGTCTCTTGTCAAAGGCTGTGCACACTTTTAAGACTCTTGCTGTTGACTGCCTTCCAGGAAGTTCACATCAGTTCCACCTCCTCAGCTTTTCATTGTTAGCATTTTCCAGTTGTTACTCTTGGTAACAACCAGGATGAAAAACTAACATTTCTAGAGCTGCTCATTTGGGACAGACACAGTGCTAACTCATTCTCTTGTATTATCTGCTTGGATCCTTGCGGCAACCCCAGGAGCCTGAGGCTCCTTGCCCAAGATCACATAGCAAGCTAGGTATGCATAGCAACCAGAGTGTTATGGGTCTTCTTAAAACCTCCCGAAGGTTTCTCTTTGCACTCAGAAATAAAATCTGATCTCCCCATGGCCTGGGGTGGGTGGCGGGGGCGGGGTGGGGGCACTAATGCCCTGGACTCTGTCTCCCTCTCCCATTGCTCCACTTTCAGCCACACTGATACTTTTTGTGTTCCTCCAGCTCCCGAAGTTCGTGCCCACCTCAGGGCCTTTGCCCAATCATTCCCCCACCCGTTGTGCATGACTGGCATGCTCCTGCTCAAGCTCGGCTGAAAGGTCTCTGGCTCAGAGAGGTTGCCCCAACCTCTGTAGCTGAAGTACCCTCCCCTCTCTATTCCATGATCTTGTTCTTTTTTTTTCCTTCACGGCAGTTTATCACTGTCTGAGTTGATACTTTTTGCTTGTTTGTTGTCACCTCCTCTCTACCTTTAGAATGTAAGTTCATTGTCTACTGTATCACCAGTGCCTAGTGTATAGTAGGTGCTTAATAAATGTCAGCTGAATGAATAAATGAATGACAGCCCAGATCCAGCCCTGGCCTGAGCAACTCCATGTTTATTATCTCTCTGCAATAAGAAATTCCTTCATGTCAATCACTTAAGGCTTACTGAACAGAAAAACGTAATATAACATCTCAAGTCAAATCAATGTCTGTGTGCAAGTGGGTGGTTTTCTTTTCATGTGATAAAGTTGAATGAGCAATGGGTGGGCAGTCTGAGAGCACTACTTGGCTTCAGTTCCCAAGCAGCGTGCAATTCTATAAACTGGGTAGGCCTGGAGCAGAGCTTCAGGAATACGCACAGGAGGCGGACCAGCCCTCTGCAGGTTCTCCCTGCCTCCAGGAGGGGCATGGGGGCTGACTGGTTATTAGTGACTCAGCAGGAGGTGGTGGCAATGATTAGAAAGGGTTTAGAACAAACATCTCCACCCACCAGCAGACAAAGGCTTAAGAATAATGAAGGTTCAGTAAACCAAAAGTGAGTGTCTGTGATGGGGTCTTCAAGGCCTGCACTCACCCCTCCGTGACACACCCTTGTGCAAACCATGCCACCTGTGAACAGTATAAACAGTGGGTTGTTCCTGTGTCTGGATTTCGTAGTCAGAACAAGTCTGCCTTTACAAAGAGCTAAAATATAGACATGATATTGTGGGGTGTACACAGATCACTCACATGTGAATGAAGCAGGAGCCCACGTCGTATGCGAGGACCCAGTTCCGTCCTCTCTGGAGGGTGTTTGTGGTGCAGTTGGTGAAGGGCTGTGGATTTGGGAAGCTCCAGGAAATTTAGGCATTGGGGTGATTTTGGTTTTTTGTCCATAAAAAAGTCATTAGGTACCTACTATAAAAAACAAAAAACCCCTTGCTGTCGAGTTGATTCCAACTCACAGTACTCTATAGGACAGAGTAGAACTGTCCCATAGAATTTCTAAGGCTGTAACCCTTTTATTTTTTATTATTGTGCTTTAGATGAAAGGTTACAGAGCAAATTAGTTTCTCATTAAAAAAATTAATAGACATATTGTTTTGTGACATTGGTTGCCAACCCTGTAACTTTTCAACACTCTCCCCTTCTCGATCTTGGGTTCCCCATTTCCATTCGTCTAGCTTTCCTGTCCTCTCCTACCTTCTTGTCCTTGCCCTTGGGCTGGTGTGCCCACTTAGTCTCGTATAAGTGGTTGTGCTATGTGTATTATTGTTTGTTTTATGGGTCTGTCTAATCTTTGGCTGAAGGGTGAACCTCAGGAGTGAATTCAGTACTGAGTGAAAAAAGTGTCTGGGTGCCATACTCTTAGGGTTTCTCTAGCCTCTGTCAGACCAAGAAGTCTGGTCTTTTTTTATGAGTTTGAATTTTGTTCTACACTTTTCTCTAGCTCTGTCCAAGGCTGTAACTCTTTATGGAAGCAGATTGCCACATCTTTCTCCCGAGGAGCAGCTGGTGGTTTCAAACCACTGACCTTTCAGTTAGCAGCTGAGTGTTTAATCATTGCACCACCAGGGCTCCTTGGTACCTACCATATCTACTATGTATACATTGTGCTTTGCTCTGAGGAGATCTAAACAAAAGTTGGTGGGTGGAGGAGGGACAGCATGATGTTGAATTGCTGAAGAGATGAACAGACAGATGTCAAAGAAGAAAATCTTGTACTCTGTTAGGAGTGAAAGACAAGGAGTTTTATTGAGGAATAATAGAGCTCAGGCTGAGCAGCACTATGTAAGAATACAGAGTGCTCTGCTATCTCTATCAAGTTAGAGATACTTATGCATAGAGACAAAGGAAAGTTAAGGGATTAATGATTGATTCAGCTTCAGCTTGGGAGTCTTTTGAAATGTAAAGGTCACCACCTGGCTAGGGGGGAGTGTGTTTTACCCCCTAGGTGAGTAGCATCATCCAGTTCAGTTATACACATTCTTCTAGGAACAAACTGTTTAACTCCTGACCTTTCCTTCCAGGGAATGCATGCTGATACCGCCATTCCTGTCCTGAGATGAGTGCCTCCATGTTTGAAAATTTCCACCTGCACAGACATGTATTTGAATCCCAGTCAAGCAAGAGCACCAAAGGGGTGGGGGGGGAGGGGAGCACAGGGGAGGAAGTCATGGTGGTGGGGTGGAGGGAAGGAGAGGAAAGGAGAGAAAAAATACTTGGAATAATGACCCTATAGGACAGAGTAGAACTACCCCATAGAACTTCCAAGGAATGGCTGGTGGATTCGAACTGCTGACCTTTTGGCTAGTAGCTGAAATCTTAACCACTACACCACTAGGGCTCCAAAAAAAAAAAAAAAAGACTCACTTTGTCATCAAGGAAAAAAATCACAGCTTTACTGGTTTATTTTAGTTGTTTTTTATTTTGCTTCCAAATTAGGCAAGCCAATGAGGCCTTCTGGTTAAATATGCCAGCTCTGGAGCTAGACTGCCTATGTTCAAGTCCCAGCTCTGCCATCATTTAAATATGTTTAGAAAAGAATAATATCCTCCCTCTGATCCACTCCCCTCTTTGCTTATCTCTGCCTCACAGGAAATATAGGCAACCCATAACAACAACATAGATGATTCTTTAAAAAGAGTTGTCCTTATTCCCTGTCTTTGGTTCTTTGCCTCCAGGCTGTCTCCTTTCCCCACCCCAGATGAATCTGCTCTGCCCGAGGTACTTGGCCTTCGCTTTGTGATAACTCTGGGGGACATTCGCTTCAGTTCTCCTCTTACGTGGCCTTTCTTCAGCACTTGAAACCAATCACTACTCCCTCCCTGGAACTCATAAAATTAAATGGTGTTAGTTATCTATTGTGTGGTGCAGTGAATTACTTAATATGGCCCTTCTAGCCGTAGTCTTTGTAATTCCTACAAATTACTGTGTAAGACTGTGCAAATGAGGTGTATGGAATCCTAATGAGAGGATTAGTCAGTTTTGACATCCTGCTAGGCTTAAGGGAGACAATGAGAGTGAGAGAATAGGAGCTATAACATGGAAGACAGAGAGGGAGAGCTGTAACACTGGAGATGGCGAGAAGCAGCAGCAGAGAAACTGTGGCAGCAGAACCAAGAGACCGGCAGGGAACTGAAGGAGGCTGGCAGGATGGTGCAGTGGGTGTCCTGTCCCACAGAGCAAGAAAGCTGAATGCCTTTGGGCAGGAGGCTTGCTGATAGAGTAGGATACCTCCAGGCACTTGGTGGTGCCAAGTTTGCTGACCCAGGGGAGCTAGAGCTGAGTGTCTTCAGGCGGAGACTTACTGGTGGAATGGGGTGCCTCTGGGCACTTATCAGCAGAGCTAAAAGAGCTTTGTAACACTTGCCTAAACAGGGCAGAGGCTGAGGGGCCAGAGAGAGGCGTGCCTCTGGGCACGGCTGAAAAGAGGGTGTCCTAATGGAAGAACTGTCTCCTGAGCATTCCTGAACCTGAATTGTAACCTGTTACTTCCCTAAGAAACCCCATAATTGTGAGTATTGTCTGTGAGTTCTGTGTGGCCATTGCAGTGAATTATCGGACCAAGCAGAGAAGTAGAAAGTGCCATGGGAGGGGTGGTTGGTGTCAAAATTGGTAAAGATGCCCAAGAGCGGAGGTATGACTTATGGTTTGACCTATGACCTCCGCCTCATAGGAATCAGCCTTGGGCTCTTCACCTTGATTCTCCTTCTATCTTATGAAGTTAGAGGAGGTCAGATGCCTCCGCAGCACCATTTTTACATATTGTTATGAAAAAATTTACTTGAAAATTTAGCTGCTTAGCATTATTGACAATAGCAAAAAGGTGAGAACAATCCAAATGTCCATCAGGGGAGGAATGGATAAACAAAATGTTGTTTATTCATACAGTGGAATATATCCAGCCATAAAAAGAAATGAAGTATTGTGGTGAAATGAGTTCCTTTATGTGGCCTTTTGCCTTGGTTCTTTGGAAAAACAGTTTGAGCTATTTTCCTCCTAAAACCTGAGAAGTTACTTTTGCCCTAGTTTTCTACTCCAGAGGGTTTGTTACTTTTTGCCAGGTTGATTGACATTTCCTGGGTAAACTGTAAACAACTTGGCTTAATACTTTTTGTCTGGTCCTGGGCTGCACCCTGCCCTGTGATTGGTATGCACCTTGCAGGGATTGGTCAATAGACTATGCGAATGAAGTGACTGTAGCCTACTATGCAAATGAAGTGTCTGTGGCCTACCGAGAGGGAATAGTTCAGTTTGTGCGCCCCTCGGGGAGGGGCCATGCCTTGAAATTGACAAGGAGTTGTGTATATAAGCAGCCAACCCCACAGAGGTTTTCCAAACAGAAAGAAGCAGGAAGAGAAGTAGCAGGCAGAAGCAGAAGGAAGAAGAGAGAAGACAGATGAATCAGAGAGAGAGGAGGCAAGGAATCTCCTAAAAGATCTATAATACAGGTCAAGGGCTGTAACACTGTAGACAGTGAAACACCAGAAGGGGCCCAGCAGCAGAGCCAGCACTGACTGGCCTAGGGGCGGCCATGAGGCAGAGTTGGTTGTGACAAATCACAGGGCCAAGAGGAGCCTGTTCTGAGGAGCCAAGAGGAGGCCTGTCCTGAGGAGCCAAGAGGAGACCCGCATAGCTAAGAAGAGCTAAGAGAGCTGTCCTGCCCTGAAGAAGAGAGACTTTGCCTCCATGCTTCCTGACCCTGATCCTGAGTTGT
Source organism: Loxodonta africana (assembly GCF_030014295.1). Classification (NCBI taxonomy): domain Eukaryota; kingdom Metazoa; phylum Chordata; class Mammalia; order Proboscidea; family Elephantidae; genus Loxodonta; species Loxodonta africana. The sequence goes on from NC_087363.1 coordinate 35,669,718, forward strand.
GCCTTGTTACTTTCTTAAACCACTTAAACTGTAAGTATGATCTGTGAGTTCCGTGTGGCACTGCAATGGATTATAAAACCTAACAGAGAAGTAGAGAGTGTCCTGGGAGGGACAGCTGGTGTCAGAATTGATAAAATGGTTAGAGAGTAGAGGTATGTCTAACCTCCATGTCATAGGGATTAGCTTGGGGCTGATCTTGGTTCACATTATCCCCCCGAAATTAGACAGGTTCTAACTACGAAACTACTATTACTCCCAAAATTTCACAAGTATTGACACATGCTACAACGTGGATGAACCTTGAAAACATTATTCTGAGTGAAAGAAGCCAGGTACAAATGGTCACATATTATATGATACAAGTTATATGAAATATCCAGACTAGGTAAATCCATAGAACAGAAAGCAGATTGGTGGTTGCCAAAAGCTGGGAGGAGAAGAGAATGGGGAGTAACTGCTTAATGAGTATGGGATCTCTTTTGAAAGTGATAAAAATATTTTGAACTAGATAGAAGTGATGGTTGCAAAACATTGTGAATATACTTGTTGTTAGGTGCTGTCAGATCAGTTCTGACTCACAGCGACCCTACATACAACAGAACGCTGCCCGGTCCTGTGCCATCCTCACAATTGTTATGCTTGAACCCATTGTTGCAGCCATTGAGTCAATCCACCTGGTTGAGGATTTTCCTCTTTTTTACTGACTCCCTACCAAGCATGATATCCTTCTCCAGGGACTGATCCCTCCTGATAACATGTCCAAAGTGTGTGGGAAGTAGTCTCGCCATCCTTGCTTCTAAGGAGCATTCTGGTTGTACCTCTTCAAAAACAGATTTGTTCATTCTTTTGGCAGTCCATGGTATTTTCAGTTTTCTTCACCAGCACATTTCAAAGGCATCAATTCTTTGGTCTTCCTTATTCATCATCCAGCTTTCACATGCATACGAGGTGATTGAAAACACCATGGTTTGGGTCAGGAGTACCTTAGTCTTCAAAGTGACATCTTTGCTTTTTAACGTGAATATACTAAATACCACTAAATTGTACACTTTAAAATAGTTAATTTTTAAAAAATAATTTTTATTGTGCTTTAAGTGAAGGTTTATAAATCAAGTCAGTCTGTCACATATAAGCTTATATACACCTTACTCCATACTCCCACTTACTTTCCCCCTAATGAGTCAGCCTGCTCCCTCCTTCCAGTCTCTCCTTTTGTGACAATTTTGCCAGTTTCTAACCCTCTCTACCCTCCTATCTCCCCTCCAGACAGGAGATGCCAACACAGTCTCAAGTGTCCACCTGATACAAGTAGCTCACTCTTCATCAGCATCTCTCTCCAGCCCATTGTCCAGTCCCTTCCATGTCTGATGAGTAGTTTTCAGGAATGGTTCCTGTCCTGGGCCAACAGAAGGTTTGAGGACCGTGACCGCCGGGATTCTTCTAGTCTCAGTCAGACCGTTAAGTCTGGTCTTTTTATGAGAATTTGGGGTCTGCATCCCACTGTTCTGTTCCCTCAGGAGTTCCCTGTTGTGCTCCCTGTCAGGGCAGTCATCAGTTGTGGCCAGGCACCATCTAATTCTTCTGGTCTCAGGATGATGTAAGTTTTTAGTTCATGTCGCCCTTTCTGTCTCTTGGGCTCTTAGTTATCGTGTGACCTTGGTGTTCATTCTCCTTTGATCCAGGTGGGTTGAGACCAATTGATGCATCTTAGATGGCTGCTTGTTAGCATTTAAGACCCCAGACGCCACAGTTCAAAGTGGGATGCAGAATGTTTTCATAATAGACTTTATTATGCCAATTGACTTAGGAGTCCCCTTAAGCCATAGTCCCCAAACCCCCGCCTTTGCTCCGCTGACCTTTGAAGCATTCAGTTTCTCCTGGAAACTTCTTTGCTTTTGGTCCAGTCCAGTTGAGCTGACCTTCCCTGTATTGAGTATTGTTCTTCCCTTCACCTAAAGTAGTTCTTATCTACTCACTAATCAGTAAATAACCCTCTCCCACCCTCCTTCCCTCCCCCCGCTTGTAACCACAAAAGAATATGTTCTCAGTTTATACTATTTCTCAAGAACTTATAATAGTGGTCTTATACAGTATTTGTCCTTTTGCATCTAACTAATTTCACTCAGCATAATGCCTTCCAGGTTCCTCCATGTTATGAAATGTTTCACAGATTCGTCACTGTTCTTTATCAATGTGTAGTATTCCATTGTGTGAATGTACCATAATTTATTTAACCATTCATCCATTGATGGACACCTTGGTTGCTTCCAGGTTTTTGCTATTGTGAACAGCTGCAATAAACATGGGTGTGCATATATGCGTTCATGTAGAGGCTCTTATTTCTCTAGGGTATATTCCGAGGAGTGGGATTTCTGGGTTGTATGGTAGTTCTATTTCTAACTTTTTAAGAAAACGCCAGATAGATTTCCAAAGTGGTTGTACCATTTTACATTCCCACCAGCAGTGTGTAAGAGTTCCAATCTCTCCACAGCCTCTCCAACATTTATTATTTTGTGTTTTTTGGATTAATGCCAGCCTTGTTGGAGTGAGATGGAATCTCATCATAGTTTTAATTTGCATTTCTCTAATGGCTAATGATGGAGAGCATTTTCTCATGTGTCTGTTAGCTGCCTGAATATCTTCTTTAGTGAAGTGCGTGTTCATATCCTTTACCCACTTTTTGATTGGGTTGTTTGTCTTTTTGTGGTTGACTTTTAACAGAATCATATAGATTTTAGAGATCAGGCACTGGTCAGAGATGTCATAGCTGAAATTTTTTTCCCAATCTGTAGGTGGTCTTTTTACTCTTTTGGTGGAGTCTTTGGATGAGCATAAGTGTTTGATTTTTAGGAGCTCCCAGTTATCGGGTTTCTCTTCGTCATTTTTAGTAATGTTTTGTATTCTGTTTGTGCCTTGTATTAGGGCTCCTAAGGTTGTCCCAATTTTTTCTTCCATGATCTTTATCGTTTTAGTCTTCATGTTTAGGTCTTTGATCCACTTGGAGTTAGTTTTTGTGCATGGTGTGAGGTATGGGTCCTGTTTCATTTTTTTGCAAATGGATATCCAGTTATGCCAGCACCATTTGTTAAAAAGACTATCTTTTCCCCAATTAACTGATACTGGGCCTTTGTCAAATATCAGCTGCTCATATGTGGATGGATTTACATCTGGATTCTCAATTCTGTTCCATTGGTCTATGTGCCTGTTGTCGTACCAATACCAGGCTGTTTTGACTACTGTGGCTGTATAATATGTTCTAAAATCAGGTAGAGTGAGGCCTCCCACTTTATTTTTCTTTTTCAGTAATGCTTTACTTATCTGGGGCTTCTTTCCCTTCCATATGAAGTTGGTGATTTGTTTCTCCATCACATTAAAAAATGTCATTGGAATTTGGATCGGAAGTGCATTGTATGTATAGATGGCTTTTGGTAGAATAGACATTTTTACTGTGTTAAGTCTTCCTATCCATGAGCAAGGTATGTTTTTCCACTTATGTAGGTCCCTTTTAGTTTCTTGCACTAGCACTTTGTAGTTTTCTTTGTATAGGTTTTTTACATCTTTGGTAAGATTTATTCCTAAGTATTTTATCTTCTTGGGGGCTACTGTGAATGGTATTGATTTGGTGATTTCCTCTTCGATATTCTTTTTGTTGGTGTAGAGGAATCCAAGTGATTTTTGAATGTTTATCTTGTAACCTGAGAATCTGCCGAACTCTTCTATTAGTTTCAGTAGTTTTCTGGAGGATTCCATAGGGTTTTCTATGTATGAGATCATGTCATCTGCAAATAGAGATAATTTTACTTGTTCCTTGCCAATCCGGATGCCCTTTATTTCTTTGTCTAGCCTAATTGCTCTGGCTAGGACCTCTAGCACAATGTTGAATAAGAGTGGTGATAAAGGGCATCCTTGTCTGGTTCCCGTTCTCAAGGGAAATGCTTTCAGGCTCTCTCCATTTAGAATGATGTTGGCTGTTGGCTTTGTATAGATGCCCTTTATTATGTTGAGGAATTTTCCTTCAATTCCTATTTTGCTGACAGTTTTTATCATGAATGGGTGTTGGACTTTGTCAAAGCCTTTTCTGCATCAATTGATAAGATCATGTGGTTTTTGTCTTTTGTTTTATTTATATGGTGGATTACATTAATGGTTTTTCTAATATTAAACCAACCTTGCATTAAAAAAAAAAAAATACCTGGTGTAAATCCCACTTGGTCGTGGTGGATTATTTTTTTGATATGTTGTTGAATTCTATTGGCTAGAATTTTGTTGAGGATTTTTGCATCTGTGTTCATGAGGGATATAGGTCTGTAATTTTCTTTTTTTGTGGTGTCTTTACCTGGTTTTGGTATCAGGGATATGGTGGCTTCATAGAGTGAGTTAGGTAGTATTCCATCATTTTCTATGCTTTGAAAATACCTTCAGTAGTAGTGGTGTTAACTCTTCTCTGAAAGTTTGGTAGAACTCTGCAGTGAAGCTGTCCGGGCCAGGGCTTTTTTTTGTTGGGAGTTTTTTGATTACCTTTTCAATCTCTTTTTTTGTTTTGGGTCTATTTAGTTGTTCTACTTCTGATTGTGTTGGTTTAGGTAGGTAGTGTTTTTCTGGGAATTCATCCATTTCTTCTAGGTTTGCAAATTTGTTAGAGTACAATTTTTCGTAATAATCTGATATGATTCTTTTAATTTCAGTTGGGTCTGTTGTGATGTGGCCCATCTCGTTTCTTATTCGGGTTATTTGTTTCATTTCCTGTATTTCTTTAGTCTGTCTAGCCAATGGTTTATCAATTTTGTTAATTTTTTCAAAGAACCAGCTTTTGGCTTTGTTAATTCTTTCAATTGTTTTTCTGTTCTCTATTTCATTTAGTTCAGCTCTAATTTTTATTATTTGTTTTCTTCTGGTGCCTGATGGATTCTTTTGTTGCTCGCTTTCTATTTGTTCAAGTTGTAGGGACAGTTCTCCGATTTTGGCTCTTATCTTTTTGTATGTGTACGTTTATCGGTATAAATTGACCTCTGAGCACTGCTTTTGTTGTGTCCCAGAGGTTTCGATAGGAAGTGTTTTCATTCTTGTTGCATTCTCTGAATTTCTTTATTGCGTCCTTAATGTCTTCTATAGCCCAGTCTTTTTTGAGCAGGGTATTGTTCAGTTTCCAAGTATTTGATTTCTTTTCCCTGATTTTTCTGTTATTGATTTCCACTTTTATGGCCTTGTGGTCTGACGAGATGCTTTGTAATATTTCGATGTTTTGGATTCTGCAAAGGTTTGTTTTATGACCTAATATGTGATCTATTCTGGAGAATGTTCCATGTGCACTAGAAAAAAAAGTATACTTTGCAGCTGTTGGGTGGAGAGTTCTGTATAGGTCTATTAGGTCAAGTTGGTTGATTGTAGCAATTAGGTCTTCCGTGTCTCTATTGAGCTTCTCACTAGAAGTCCTATCCTTCTCCAAAAGTGGTGTGTTGAAGTCTCCTACTATAATTGTGGAGGTGTCTGTCTCACTTGTCAGTTCTGTTAAAGTTTGTTTTATGTATCTTGCAGCCCTGTCATTGGGTGCATAAATATTTGATATGGTTATGTCTTCCTGATCAATTGTCCCTTTAATCATTATGTAGTGTCCTTCTTTATCCTTTGTGGTGGATTTAACTTTAAAGTCTATTTTGTCAGAAATTAATATTGCTACTCTTGCTCTTTTTTGATTGTTGTTTGCTTGATATATTTTTTTCCATCCTTTGAGTTTTAGTTTGTTTGTGTCTCTAAGTCTAAGGTGTGTCTCTTGTAGGCAGCATATAGATGGATTGTGTTTCTTTATCCAGTCTGAGACTCTCTGTCTCTTTATTGGTGCATTTAGTCCATTTACATTCAGTGTAATTATAGATAAGTCTGTGTTTACTGCTGTCATTTTGATGCCTTTTTGTGTGTGTTGTTGACAATTTCATTTTTCCACTTACTTTTTTGTGCCGAGACGTTTTTCTTTATAAATTGTGTGTTCCTCATTTCCACAGTAGTCGAATTTACGTTTGCTGGGTTGTTATGTTTTTCTTGGTTTTTATTTTGAGTTGTGGAATTGTTTGACCTCTTTGTGGTTACCTTAATATTTACCCCTATTTTTCTAAGTAAAAACCTAACTTGTATTGTCCTATATCACCTTGTTTTCCTCTCCATATGGCAGTTCTATGCCTCCTGTATTTAGTCCCTCTTTTTGATTATTGTGATCTTTTACATAATGACTTCAATGATTCCCTGTTTTGAGCATTTTTTTCTTTTTAAAATTAGTCTTAATTTGTTTTTGTGATTTCCTTATTTGAGCTGGTATCAGGATGTTCTGTTCTGTGACCTTGTGTTGGGTTGCTATCTGATGTTATCGATTTTCTGACCAAACAATTTCCTTTAGTATTTCTTGTAGCTTTGGTTTGGTTTTTGCAAATTCTCTAAGCTTGTGTTTATCTGTAAATGTTTTAATTTCGCCTTCATATTTGAGAGAGAGTTTTGCTGGATAGATGATCCTTGGCTGGTAGTTTTTCTCCTTCAGTGCTCCATATATGTCATCCCATTGCCTTCTTGACTGCATGGTTTCTGCTGAGTAGTCTGAAGTTGTTTTCATTGATCCTCCTTTGTATGAGACCTTTCTTTTATCCCTAGCTGCTTTAAAAATTTTCTCTTTATCTTTGGTTTTGGCAAGTTTGATGATAATATGTCTTGGTGATTTTCTTTTTGGAGCAATCTTAAATGGGATTCGATGAGCATCTTGGATAGATATCCTTTCGTCTTTCATGATGTCAGGGAAGTTTTCTGCCAACAGATCTTCAACTGTTCTCTCTGTATTTTCTGTTATCCCTCCTTGTTCTGGAACTCCAGTCACACGCAAGTTATTCTTCTTGGTAGAGTCCCACATGATTCTTAGGGTTTCTTCGTTTTTTTTTTTAATTCTTTTATCTGATTTTTCTTTGACTATATTTTTTTATATTGGTGTCAATTGCTTTATCCTCCATCTCCCCCACTCTGCATTCCAAATTCTTCGATTCTGCTCTTCTGACTTCCTATTGAGTTGTCTAATTCTGTGATTTTACTGTTAATCTTTTGGATTTCTGAATGCTGTCTCTCTCTGGATTCTTGTAGCTCATTAATTTTTCCACTATGTTCTTGAATAATCTTTTTGATTTCTTCCACTGCTTTATCAGTGTGTTCCTTGGCTTTTTCTCTATAGTGCCTTACTTCATTTTTGAGGTCATCCCTGATGTCTTGAAGCATTCTGTAAATTAGTTTTTTATATTCTGCATCTGGCAATTCCAGGATTGTATCTTCATTTGGGAAAGATTTTGATTCTTTAATTTGGGGAGTTGTAGAAGCAATCATGATCTGCTTCTTTATGTGGTTTGATATCGACTGCTGTCTCCAAGCCATCTATAAGATATTGTAATGATTTATTTTATATTTGCTCACTGAGTCTTATCTTGTTTTGGTTTCTTTCAATATACGTAGATGGGCTACTAGATTGTGCTGTCTTGATTGTTGTAGCCTTTGAATCACTTATGTCCTCTTACCAGCTGGTTTGGGCCGTTACGAGAAATATAAGCCTAAGAGTCTATTCACTATTCTTGAGTAGAATCTGATTTTGGGTCACCAAGTATGTGGGTAGACTGTCACCTATTCACTTAGAGGAGTAGTGGTGATAGTTGTGTGCACCAGGTTCTAGTAGCAGCAGGGGGTCACATTCCGGGGGGGCAGGATGCTGACAGGCTTCCCGCAAGTGCCAGTAAGGTAGGTGTGTCTCTATTCCTAAAGCACTTTGGTGGGTGGGCTCTGCAGCTGTACCTTAGGCACCCAATGCATGTACCTCTATAGACTGGTAGATGTCACTATCCTCAGACCCCTATGGCAGGAGGTTAGGTGGTTTGGGTGGAGCTTCAGTCCTCAGTTCCCCATTGTGGGTCAGTGAGGGCTCTCTTTAGTAGGTAGAGCTATCAGACCTGGGGAACGTGTCTTTCCAGTAATCTGCTAAAACAATTACAGTCAGATCACTATCAGAATTGCCTTTGCATTATAATAGCCACCTTGTTCCCTGTAGGGATGAAAGCCCAAGACTGTGGATCTCATATGCTTGGCTGGAGCTGGTTCAGTATTTTTAGTCCAATTTTGGGAAGTCAGGGAAGGATTCTTGGTCCCTGGGTTTTTTTGTAGCTGCTTCTCTCAGGTCAGGAGAATGGGTTAGGAAAAGACAAAACAAACAAAAAAACAAAAAAACTGCAGAGCAGTTCACTCTCTGGCCCAGGAAATTCCAATGTTAATGAAGCCGCCTGGGAAGGGGAGGGGAGGGATCAGATAGATAGGAGAGAGTAGCACCCAGGAATATAGACAAAGTTACTTATCTTGCTTGGTGAGGACTGTTTTATCTGAGATTCCCGAGGGGCGGGTAGCCTGTGTGCATTGGGTGGGTCGAGATTGCCCCCAGGGGTCAGGCCCGTGTCCTGTGCATGTGCTGTCTCAGAAGCTGTGGCCAGTTCCTCCACTCCCAGTCCAAAGCCCAGTGCCATGGTTCCCCAGCTGGAATGCTGCACTCCCAGCTCCAAAACCAGTTGCTGCCTCCCGGAGACCTCTCCTCCCATCAGCTGCGCCGCTGCGCTGCCTGCATGCGCCAGCTGGGCTTCCCTGGAGGTCACTTCAGGGAGCTAGGGCTGAGTCCCGTGTTTGTGCCGTCTCAGGATGCTGCGCTCAGCTCCACCGTGCATAGTCCAAAGCCTGGCGCCAAGGTTTTCTGACTGGGACGCTGGCTCCAGGCTCCAAAAACAGTCTCTGCTTCCCCGTGGTTGCTCGTTCATTCTCTCATTAGCCCTGTTAGTGTGCAGCCTCCTTGCGCTGGCTGAGTCTCTACGGAGGTTACCCCAGGGGGCTAGGGGTTAGGGCTGTGTCCTGTGCCTGCCCCGCCTCAGCAAGCTGCTATCAGCCCCACCACTTGGCACCAGGGAACCGCGAGGGCTCAAGGCTGTGGAGTGGGTCACGGGTTCCAGAAGCGGTCGCTGGTTCAGGGCGCAGCTTTTCGCTCACCTGTCACGCAGGTCAACTCTTTAGATCTGTGTTTGATGGTCAGGGTTTGTAGATTGTCATGTATGTGATCGATTCACTTGTTTTTCCGAGTCTTTGTTGCAAGAGGGATCCGAGGTAGCGTCTACCTAGTCAGCCATCCTGGCCCCCTAAAATAGTTAATTTTATGTTATGTGAACTTTACCTCAATTTAAAACAACACACATTCTCTCATGGTTTCTGTGGGTCTGGAATCTGGGTATGGCTCACTTGGGTCCTCTGCTTCTGGGCCTCTCAAAGGCTGCACAAGAGTTGGGTCTCATATGAAGTTTTGTTGGGGAAAGACCCTCTCCCACACTCATATGACTGTTGGCAGATTTAGTTCCTCACTTGCTGTTAGACTGAGGCCTCACTTCCTCACTGGCTGTTGGCTGGAGGCCATCCTCAGTCCCCTGTCATGTGGACTCTCCACTGTGGCAGCTTGGAACTGTGCAAGCCAAGAAGGCAATAGAGAGAGACTGCTGGCTAGATGGAAGTCATAATTTTTGTAACCTAATCACAGAAGTGACATCCTATTGCCTTTGCCATATTCTATTAGGATCAACTCTACATCCAGCTGTGGTGAGTAGCGACTGGGGTCTTAAAAACTGCGAGCAGCCGTCTAGGATACATCTACTGGTCCAATCCTGGCTGGAGCAAAGGAGAATGAAGAAGACCAAAGATACAAGGGAAAGATTAGTCCAAAGGACTGATGGACCACAACTACCACATGCTCCGCCAGACTGAGCCCAGAACAACTAGATAATGCCCAGTTACCACCACTGACTGCTCTGTTGGGGATCAAAATAGAGGGTCCCAAACAGAGCAAAAGAAAAATGAAGAACAGAGTGAGAGAAAAATGAAGAACAGCGCAAGAGAAAAATGAAGAACAAAATTCAAATTCACAAAACAAACCAGGCTTGCTGGTCCGACAGAGACTGGAGAAACCCTGAGACTATGGCCCCCATACACCCTTTTAACTCAGTACTGAAGTCACTCCTGAGGGTCACCCTTCAGCCAAAGATTAGACAGGTCTATAGGGCCAGCGATAACACATGTGAGGGACGTACCTCATAGCTCAATCATTTATATGACACTAATGTTTTTAATGGGCACATCAGCCCCAAAGCAAAGACAGGAAGGCAAGATGGGACAAGAAAACTGGATGAATGGAATCAGGGAAAACCTGGAGTGGAGGGGGGAGAGTGTTGACACATCACAGGGTTGGCAACCAATATCACAAAACAGTTTGTGTATTAACTGTTTAATAAGAAACTAATTTGTTCTGTTTAACTTTCACCTAAGTCACAATTTAAAAAAAAAATGTGCAGAAGTTGCAGACAAAAAAAAAAAAAAAAAAGAACCTGTCTCAGCCCAATAATGCCTTTGGGCACCACATTGTACCCCTTCTGTTTTCTCTTGGCTTTTGGAATGTCACACTGTCCTGGTTTCCCACTACTTTTTGGGCTACTGCTTCTCATTGCTTTGATGAATCCTTTTTCTTCATTACCCATTAGATGTTGTCATTGCTCTAAGTCTCTGCCCCAGACTTTCCTTTTCTCAACTGCCCTCAGACTCAACTGACCATCTATATTCTGATGACTCCTAAATCTAGATCCACCACTCAAACCTTCGCTTGAACTCCAGACCCAATGCCACGTAATCACTGACTTCTCAGCTCCACTTTTCCCTAACCCAGCTCTCCACCCTGTCCCCTGTCTACCCAAACCAGCTCTTCCTGCAGAGCTCTGTGCCTCTGAGAATGGTACCACCCAGTTGCATAACCCAGAAACCTGGAGCCATCCTTGATGCCCTATTCTCCCCTCTCCTCCATGCCCAATCCATCTACATTATTATATCTTCAGCGAATACATAGAGTCCCTTCTATGTACCATTGCTGACATAGGGATCATCAGCGATACCTATGATCGACAATGAACAGGACAGGCAAGATCTCAGCCCTCATAATGCCCACAGTTAGCTGAGTGATAGTTTTAAACCTGTTCCCTTATCTGTGAAGCTAATTTAAAATAGAACTTACCCAACAGGGTTGTTGTGAAGACTCAATGAGGTAAGATAATATAAAGTGTGTAGAACACTGTCTGGCACGTAGTAAGTGCTCAATAACTGCTTGTGGCTGTTATTAAAGAAAGTAAACAAACCCATAGGTGAAGAACAAAAAGAGGATGCTGTAGAAGAGGCTGAGAGGGTGGGCCTGCTCTCACTGGGGTGACAGGGCAGGCTTCTCTGAGGAGTCCACATTGCGGTGAAACCTGAGGGATGAGGAAGTGCCAGCTAGGCAAGCATGGGGAGAGAAAGCAGGCAGGGCAGAGAAAAGGTGATGCTGGTCTGGACTAAAGTGGAGGTAATGGAAAGGGAGAAAACAGGACTTGTATCAGATATATTTTGTAAGTACAATTGACATGATTTGCTGTGGGTGGGGAAAGCAAAGGGAAGGGAAGAATAAAAAATAATGCCTGTGTATTTCTGGCTTCACTAAGCCGGTATCATTTATTGACATGGAGACTCCTAGGACATTTCCAGGTGTGGGTGAGTTAGAATGGTAAACAAAATTTTGTTTTGGGCATCATGGGGACACGTCCAGTAGTCCATTGCCTGCATGGTTGCTTGAATCCACCCTGGCTTTCCCTGCCCACTGCTGCCCCCTTGGCCAGGCCATCAGCTGTTTCCTCTGAGTTTCTGCAACAGCTTCCACCCTGTTTTGATCCTCTCCAATCTTCCCTCCACCCTGAAACCAGAGTGATCTTGCCCACACAAGTCTTCCCCAGTCACTCCCTTGCAAGCAATTAGTTGTTTAGTCTAAGAGTTCAATAAATGCTTATTGATGTTCAGATTTATAGACTGTTGGAGCTTGAACGGGCCTTATGTCCATCTACTTCAAATTTGCTGTCAAGTGATCTTTCTACTTCAACATTCCTCACTCCCATCCCTGCTCTGTCTTTACTAAAGACAGTGTGTTGTGTAGTGTGGTAGAGGAACTGGGGCTTGAAAGTCCAAAAGAACCTGCATTCAGTACAGGGAAGTTACTTAAATTCTGGGGATCCCAGACATTTTGTCCGTAAAAAACAGTTTCCTTTTAAACTGGTGTTTCTTGTTTAATTGAAAATAAGACTACCCTCAGGTTCAATAATTCACTAGAAAGACCCACAGAACTCAGAAAAACTGTTATGGTCATGGTTTATCACAGTAAAAAGATACAGACTAAAACCAGCAAAGGAAAAAGGTGCACAAGGCAGAGTCCAAGAAAGACCAGGCGTGAGCATCCAGCTCTTCTCTCCCTGTGGAGTCACACAGACAGCACTTAATTCTTCCAGAATCAATGTATGACAACACACATGAAGTATTGCCAATCAGGGAAGGTCACCCGAGCCTCAGTGTCCAGGATATTTACTGAGGATCAGTCACATAGGACATAGGCATGAAGCACCTTCATGACTGACTTTAACTACTTAGTCTCCAGATACCACCCACCCAGAGGTCAAAATGACAGAGTGTGGCCCCAGATGAACAAAAACAGGCCTTTACTTGCTGGGACTTATGCCTAGTTATAGGTCTAGAAGCAAAAATGGGTGATGGGGGTGGGCCTTGGGAACATTTAGCAATACCTTATAAGGCATCTGCCCCATGTGATGCCCCGGGTAATGGCTCAGATGCTGCCCAGGCAATGACTCAGACACCATGCCAGGTGATATCTCAGACAAAAGCTTTCAGACACAGCTGGGTTAATCTCATTGGCTGAGGGTGGAGGGGATAATGGTTTTGCTGGAGAGGGTAGCTTAGCAGACAACAATGGAGTAATTTCTTCAGATGGGGGTAGGAGGGCTGGTTCTGTTGGTAGGAGTGATTCAACAGAACTTTGGGGCTCAGTGTCCCCAGCTTTCTTATTATCTGCCCATGTGTCCCCACCCCAAGTTTCTGGATCCCATTTCTGCCCAATCAATGCCCTCACTTTAACTTCAGACACCATTCAAGTTTGGGAATTCGGTTGACGTTGTAATTCAGCCATTCTTACTATAAGACTCTAGGTTTGTTTTTTGGCAGTATCAGCTCTATTACTACAAAAAATAATGCTTTCTTTCAGGGCACAAGTGGCAACTTTCAGGTCTTGTATGCGGCACTTGAGCTCTGACTCTGAAGCCCTGAGCTCACCTCTTTCTTTCAACACTTTGTGTAGTGAAAGTAGGACCAACGAACCAACATCCTTATACTCATTCTGACAAAATTGTAGAAAAGTATGAAACAAATGATCACCCAGAGCCTTGCTTCTTACCAATACTTGATCTATTGGTGGTGATGTTTTGCATATTAATATTGCCACCTCATGCCATGGATTAGCAGCATCCTCTTTACTACTGGAGGCAGAATCATCAGTACTTTAAAACTAGTCAGACTTGAGAACCAATTTAGAAAACTCATGATTTTGTTTCTCCAGAACCACTCCTGGTATGAAATGTCTTAGGCTGGGTTCTCTAGAGAAGCAAAACCAGTGAAGCGTATATATATGTAGAGAGAAAGAGAGAGAGATGATTTATATCAAGGAAATGGCTCACCTGGTTGTAGAGGCTGGCAAGTCCCAAGGCCGTGGGTCAGGTGTCAGACTGGAGGCTTCTCTTGTCTTATGTAGCTGTAGGGACCGACAAACCCAAGAACAGCAGGTCAGGCTGTAGGCTAACAGGTAGTGGAGGCTGACAAATCCAAAATCAGCAGGTCAGACGGCAGGCTGCTGGCAAACAGGCTGTAGAGCTGATGAATCCCAAGACTGGCAGGCAATATGGCAGGCAGCGGGCTCAAGTCCCAAGAACCAGAGGTCAGATGATGATGAACCAGATGCAGGATCCAGAGCAAGCAAGCAAGCAAGCTTTGCCAAAATGTCCATATGTATATTGTATGCAGGCCATACCCCAGAGGAAACTCCCCTTACAACTGATTGGCTGATCGCATCATGGAGGATGACTACATCATTACATAACTGCCAAATTACATCATTGCATAACTGCCAAACTACATCATTACATAACTGCCAAACCACTGAGAATCATGACCCAGCCAAGTTGACACATAACCATCACAAAGTTGTAAATAACATTTTTAATTGGGCTGTGCACCTGTACTCTGTGATAATGAAATGTAACATTAATCAAATCTCTATAAATTAACAAAACACAAATATGTCACTAAACCATTCCCATGATTTTTAATTAATTAACTTGACCTTGAAACATGTAGTGAACAGGAGTATAAATGTGTCATACAACAATTCCTTAATAGGCAATAAAACAATATAAATTAACAAAACATAAATATGTCATACAATAATTCTTTAACTGGCAATAAACCATACCAATTATAGTTGAACATGACAGCACACAGGGTATGTAAACCCATGGACTTCTGCTCATTTTTGGAGAAGACAGAACCAAATGATCTCTCTGACTCTGAAGACTGAGAACCCTGCTGAGATATTGCTCGCTACAACTGACCTTGGATCCTAGCTACAAGGGACCTCCTCTGAGTTCGAGGTGTGGTCAAGTCTCCTCCGAGACCACACTTTAAAGGTAAAAGCCTGAAGTCTAAAGATTTGGACTCTAACGTTTAAATTGTAATTGTTAATTCTGGTTCTCCAGTGCCATATGAATGTCTTGAGGTCTTACTTGCATGCCTTGCCATGACTACCTTGCAATAAACTACATGAGTTTATGCGTGACAAACCTGAGCATTTATTCTTAAGAGAAAATTCTCCAGGACAACTCTCATCAAGTGGGATATTCTGAGGGTTTATAGGTTCTCTCCCAGGAGCCAGTCAAGGGTCAGTCCTTCCTTTGGATTGTGCAGGATTTGAAGACCCCAAGCCTGTTGAGTTAACGCTTTACTACATACTTGGTCTGAACAGTTATCATGTGTATTAGCAAGGGTCCAGTCAGGAAAATAGAATCAACTGTAGGCATTTAAACCAGAATTTAACACAAGGAATTGGATGTATAGATGTTTGAAGAACTGGGAAGCCAAGCAGGAGATAATGATAGAACCCAGAGATCAGCAAAAGCGGCAAGAAGCCTCTGCTGCCTCTAGAACTAGAGCAACAATAGGAGGAGCTGGTGTTACCAGAGCCCCGGGGGCTGGGGCCATCTGGGAGCAGAGCTGTGATAGAGGCCACAGATAGGGGCCACTGGGGCCACAGAGAAGGGGCTGTCCCACAGAGGGATTCAGCTCCCACCCCACCCCCAAGCACAGGGAGAAAAAGAGAGGAAGGGACAAATACCCCAGCTTCTTCCTTCCTCCTACCCACCAATCTCTCACTTGCATCTTGCGTTGGCTGAGCTCAGCTTTAAGCTGATTGGGAAGGGAACCTGGGAAACATAGTTTCCACCAGGGCGGGGACTGGGTCTTAGAACAAACAGGCGAAGTCCAGCTCCCTAGGAAATGATTCAGACACCATTTACTTAGGGCCTGTTCCAATGAGCCTGCCACTGTGCCAGACACAGTCACCCACACTGTTCCACATGGCTGTGCCTGAACACTGCCCCGGCAAGCAGACAGCACCATCTCCATTTCACAGTGAAGACATTCAGGAACTCAAGTACAGTCTGTGAGGGTGAAGAGGGAGAGAGAGGGGATGGGGAAAAGGAGGGAGTACTGTATGCTTTACCCCCCACACAGAACACATAGTAAGTTTCTGTAAAAACCCTCCAGGGCAGGAGCATCCCCTGTAGCGGGGGCTGGCAGAGGTGGAAAGGTTTGTGTATGCGCACAGCACATTCTTTATTAATTTAATACAGCAAGGAATGTCCTTCTGCCTAGAGCCTCATTTTCTTTCTCAGTCAAATCACCCCCTCCCAGCTCTCCCCTGGGAAGATCTGGACGGATGTTCATTCACAGCAGGAATTGTTTGCACGGAATGTTTTTATTCTTTCACTCTTTCTCCTCCTCCTGCTTGCTAGGATGACTTGTGACTACAGTCTGATCCACCTCTCCATGACGTATTCATTTGCTTTTATTTTTGGGGGGTCATTTTCACACTATGGGTGAAAGGAGGGTCTTCTTGGGGCTTGTTGACACACAGGCAATTAATCACGTATGCTCAGAATCCAGGCAGCTGAGCTCCTCCCTCCCATGAGCAGTTTTTTTTTTTTTTTTAAATAATTTTTATTGTGCTTTAAATGAAAGTTTACAAATCAAGTCAGTCTCTCACATATAAACTTATATACACCTTACTACATACTTCCACTTACTCTCCCCCTAATGAGTCAGCCCGCTCCCTCCTTCCAGTCTCTCCTTTCGTGACAATTTTGCCAGTTTCTAACCCTCTCTACCCTCCCATCTCCCCTCCGGACAGGAGTTGCCAACACAGTCTCAAGTGTCCACCTGATACTTGTAGCTCACTCCTCATCAGCATCTTTCTCCAACCCATTTTCCAGTCCATTCCATGTCTGATGAGTTGTCTTCAGGAATGGTTCCTATCCTGGGTCAACAGAAGGTTTGGGGACCCTGACCGCTGGGATTCTTCTAGTCTCAGTCAGACCATTAAGTCTGGTCTTTTTATGAGCCATAAGCAGTTTTAAACACACCTCTGAAAGATGCAGACTTTATGCACTCCGCCTGCTTGGAGGATTTCTAAACCCTTCCACTCCCACCCCCACATATGGCCGAAGGCTCCTGAAGACTGTCTTATGCTCACACATAAGAAATGGAGATTCAGAGGTGATAAGGGCATTATTTACTTCCCCCAAGCCGTGTGTTCAAAGATTCTAATTATAGTTAATTTTCTTAGATGGCAGGGTAGTAATATAGAGCCGAATACACACACACACACACACACACACATCCATCCATATATATCTGTACGTCTATATACACATACATACACACATGCACATGTAAAACAAATATGGCAACTTACAAGTGTTGAATTAAAAAAAAAAAAAAAATTTCAGTATACAGTAAAATCTGTGAAAGCCAGAACCCTAGTAAGGCGGAAATCTGTCAGAGAAGGAAAACTCAAATCTTTTCCACAAGTACTGATAGAAAAGTGGTAAGCGGCACCCTGTCAAAGGCAGAAAATGTGTGAGACCCAGAAAAACAAAGCAGTCCGGCCGATTTCCGGCTCTCACGAGTTCCACTGTATTTGATTTTTTTTCACAATAAAATGTTTGGAGGTAAAAGAATCCTCACTTTTCCCTTTTTAAAATTATATTTTTTAATTTTTATGTATATATTTTTAACATTAAATTACTTAGTTTTTTTCCTGAACAACCAATCATAGCCTCTAAGCTACTTGTGATGAACATGTCATCACTCTGAATTTACTTTTTTCCTGGAGAAAAAAAGGGAAAGAAGAAGAAGAAAATAAGGCTTTCTACTTAAACTAAGTCTGGAGGCTGCATAGCAGAGGGATTTTGTTTTGTTTTTCTGAGACAAGAATGAGCTTTTAAGGTTAGACAGACCTGCCTCATTCTCTCTCTCCAAAGGGCTAGTGCTGTGAAAGCAGGGACAGAAGGTGAGGCTGGCACGTCCTCTGGCCACTAGGCCTCAGGGGCCGGGGAGAGGGCAGTGTGGTTGCTTTGAGGTCCACAGGAAGCTCACTCTTTTTTGCCTGGCTGTCATGGTCCTTCACATGCTGTGTGGCCAGGGACAAACTGAAATGACTCTGCTAACACCTCATAGGATGGCTGTAAAGATCAAAGACAAAAAGTATCAAATCACTTTGCTAACTGCCCAGTGCTTTCAGACAGTAGCTAGAACACAGATTATGTCCAGCCCAATAGTCGTTTCCTAGATCCACCAAGAAGTGGGGGCATTTCCCCAGTGGCGCTAACCATGATCTTGCTGGGCTCCCTCGGACCTTTGGGTTGACCTCTCTGGACACTGATGTTGACCACTTGCACTGGGACCGCTGTGTTGGTGCCGCCTGAAAGAGTGAAAAGGAGTCAGGCATGATGTTTGATCTCATGGAACAGCCTTGTGAAGCATTTGGGGAGAAAATCTTCACTGTTTCTTTTTGTGCCCCTCCCCATCCCTGATGCACACACACAACTAACCACACATGTTCAGCACAGAGACTAGCACATAGAGGCATTCAATAAATCTTGGAATGAATTATTGACTTAAATAGACTCTTGGATTGACTTCAATTTGTGCATGATGCCTGGCAAAGTGGGGGATACGAAGATAATCAGGTTGCAACCGTTTGCCTTGAGCTCATAGGCTAATGGAGGAAAGAGGCAAATGCATACACAACCATTTATAACATAAGGTAAGCTGGTGATTCAGCTACCTACTGTTGCGTGATAAACCATGCCAAACTTGATGTCTTAAAAAAAACAATGATTTCTTATTTCTCATGATTATTCAGTCTGGTTTGGGCTCAGCTAGAGGCTCTTCTGCTCTATCTGGTGTTTGCTGGGATTGGAACATCTAAGACATTTTCTTCACTCATATTTCTGGCATCTTAGCAGGAATGGTTAGAACATGGGGCCAGCTGAGCTCACCTGTCCCTCCATGTGGTCTCTTCATCACGGTAGCTGCATTTCTTTACAAGGTAACTCAGGGCTCCAAGAGTCCACTCAAGCCCCAGTATTGAAATACTTATCAAGCCTGTGCTTGCTAAAGAAAGTCACATTGGCTAAAGAAAGTCACATGGCTAATCCCAGAGTCAGTGAGTGTGTGAGAGCCTACACAAGAACATGAATACTGGATTACGGATTTTTTGGGAGACCACCCATGTAACAAGCTACTGCATACAGGAATTAATAATCTGCTGTAGGATAACCTAACAAGAAGCAGTTCATCCTGCTGTAAAAGTATCATAAAGGCTTTCACTCATGCATTCACTTAACAAGTATTTATTGAGTGTAGAGGTGCTGGGGTTTTGTAACAGAAAAGGCAGATGAGCCCCTGTTCCTGTGAATGTCAAATAATAGATACATACAGAAATAAATAGGATACTTTCAGATGATGATAACTTCTATACAGAAAACAAAATAGCATAATAGGATAGAGAGTGACTAGGGGTTAAGGGGAGCCCTGGTGGCACAGTGGTTAAGAGCTTGGCTTCTAACCAAAAGTTAAGCAGTTCAAATCCACCAGCCACTCTTTGGAAACTTTATGGGGCAGTTCTACCCTGTCCTATAGGGTCACTATGAGTTGGAATCGACTCAATGGCAACGAGTTTGGTTTGGTTTTGGTAGGGGTTAAGGGGTGACGACTTTAGTTAAGGTGGTCAGGAGAGGCCTTCCTGGGGAGGGGATAGCCTAGCTGAGACCTAAGTGATGAAAGGGAACCAGTCACATGGAGATTTGGGGGAGACTGTTCCAGGAAGAGGACACAAGGGCAAGATCAGAGTCAGAAAGGAACCTTGACTAAGACTCAGTTTGACACATTTTAGGGACAGAAGGAGAGCCATGTTATGGATTGAATTGTGTCCCCCCAAAATATGCATTGGAATTCTACCCCATATACCTGTGAATGTAATCCCATCTGGGAATCAGGTTTTCTTTGTTATGTTAATGAAGACATCTCAGTGTAGGGTATGTCCTAAACCTAATCACTTTCAGTTATAAAAAGAGCACACTAGACAGGGAGGAAGCACAAACAGGAAGAAGATAGATACTACATGAAGATCACCAAGGAACTGAGGAATACTGAGACTACAGAAATTGAAGGAGACAAGGATCTTCCCACAGAGCTGACAAAAAGAGAGCCTTCCCCTACAGCCAGTGCCCTGAATTTGGACTTCTAGCCTCCTAAATTGGGAGAAAATAAATTGCTGTTCTTTAAAGACACCCACTTGTGGTATTTCTGTCACAGCAGCCCTAGGAAACCAAGACAGCCCATGTAGCTGAAGTGTAAGAAAAGACTGGAGAGAGTAGGAGATAAGGTCAGAGGGGTAGGCAGGGGTCTCATGGGACCTGTGAAGGCAGCCTTGAATATTTCTAATAATAGTCACAGTAACAACTACAGCTCACTGAGTGTCAGGAGCTGTGACCCACAGTTCCTTGTCCATAAGCTAGCCTTCCTTTGCATCTCCAGAACCATTCTAGGAAGCTAGCTCTATTTGGGAACTGCCGAAAGGGGAGGGGCTCAGAAGAAGGTTAAAAAATATTCTAGCATTTGAGAGCTAAGATCCC
Organism: Loxodonta africana; assembly: GCF_030014295.1. Lineage (NCBI taxonomy): Eukaryota > Metazoa > Chordata > Mammalia > Proboscidea > Elephantidae > Loxodonta > Loxodonta africana. Next base: position 35,689,916 of record NC_087363.1, read on the forward strand.
TGTCCTGGAAGTTGGGAGGCAGCTCAAGCACAGACACTCCCACTCCCCAAATACGTGCAAACAAATGCTTCAAGTCTTTACTAGGACTCAAGGCCCCTGGTATCTGTTTCTAATTATAGCTAACGTTTGTTTTCACACACATCATCCAAGGTAATCCTCACATTGAGCTGGGGAGGGCAGTCCAAGGGAGCAAACGTCTGAGCACACACCGCGTGCTAAGCCCTGTGCTGAGTGCCTTGCGAAAATCACTTCTGTTATTCTTCCCCACAATCCCTTGAAGAAGGTTTTATTACTATCTCCATCTTGCAGGGGAAGATACAGGCTTACAGTCTACACTGAGAAATGGCAGAACTGCAGTCCCAACCGGAGTCCTTTGATTCCAAGTCCCAGGCCCTTCTACTCCTTGCAACTTTGGCTGTTTCACAGCAGGGCCTGCTGGGGTGGGGGTGGGGGTGGGGGTGGTGAAAGCTGCCCACTGTCCAAGAGCCTCATCTCCACATAAGGGAGCATCTGAGTCAGACAGACACTGACAGGGTTAAAGGGAGATGTTTATCATAGTGCCTTCAATTAATCTTCCTTTAGCAAACCAGACTACCTGGAGTTCACTATGAGTGTGTTTTGTGTGTGTGTGTGTGTATAGTATATTATATTATATATATAGTGTGAGGGGGAGAAAACATATATATAACGGCGCTGGGTTTTTGGGTTTTTTCTGTATATATAATTGTCCCTGGGTTTCAGGATTTTGCAGAGACTCTGAAGTGTATTTATTGTACTTTTTCAAGTCAACAACTGGCTCCGTTGCTTTAAATTTACTGGCTCTTTTTACCTAAAAAGGTAGCTAGAGATTAAAGAAAAAAATATTGAGCATATTATTTAAAAAATGTAACTAATATACTGTATAAAAATAAGCTCGTCCTATATTTCCTGACTTTAAAATATAGCTATACATTCCAAAAAGGAGAAATATGTATCTCCATCCGTACATATAAAATTCTGTAGTTATTTTGAGAATAACACTGATACAAATGCAATGTCTATATGCCCTGAAAGTGTTATTTAAATCAAACATCTAAAATGTACCACAATTTTGTAATCTTGATGTGGTATTTTTTTTCTCCTGAATTTTATTTATTTTGTTATTGTTGAGATTGTACACAGCAAAACGTACACCAATATTTCTACATGTACAATTTAGTAACATTGATTACATCCTTTGAGTTGTGCAACCTTTCTCACCCTCCTTTTCTTTTCTCTTTTTTGGTTTGTAAAGTCATTTTTTAATTTTTTTTTTTGTTGTACTTTAGATGAAGGTTTACAGAGCAAACTAGTTTCTCAATGAACAATTAATACACCTATTGTTTTGTGACATTGGTTGTTAAGCTTATAACATGTCAACAGTCTCCCCTTCTTGACCTTGGGTTCCCCATTACCAGCTTTCCTGTCCCCTCCTGCCTTCTCATCCTTGACCTGGGCTGGTGTGCCCATTTAATCTCATTTTGTTTCATGGGCCTGTCTAATCTTTGGCTGAAGGGTAAATCTCAGGAGTGACTTCATTACTGAACAATAAGGATGTTTGGGGGCCATATTCTCAAGGCTTCTCCAGTCTCTGTCAGACTAGTAAGCCTAGTCCTTTTTTGTGTGTGTGTGAGTTAGAATTTTGTTCTACATTTTTCTCTGTTCAGGACCCTCCACTGTGATTCTTGTCAGAGCAATTGGTGGTGGTAGCTGGGCACGATCTAATGGTGTTGGACTCAGTCTGGTGGAGGCTGTGGTAGTTATGGTTCATTAGTCCTTTGGACTAATTTTTCCCTTGTGTCTTTGGTTTTCTTCATTCTCCGTTGCTCCAGATGGGGTGAGACCAGTGGAGTATCTCAGATGGCTGCTCACAAGCTTTTTTTTTTTTTTTTCAAAATTCATTAAGAATTTTTTTTTTATTAACTTTTATTGAGCTTCAAGTGAACGTTTTTTACAAATCAAGTCAGACTGTCACATATAAGTTTATATACACCTTACTCCGTACTTCCACTTGTTCTCCCCCTAATGAGTCAGCCCTTTCAGTCTCTCCTTTCGTGACAATTTTGCCAGCTTCCAACTCTCTCTATCCTCCCATCCCCCCTCCAGACAGGAGATGCCAACACAGTCTCAAGTGTCCACCTGATATAATTAGCTCACTCTTCATCAGCATCTCTCTCCTACCCACTGTCCAGTCCCTTTCATGTCTGATGAGTTGTCTTCGGGAATGGTTCCTGTCCTGGGCCAACAGAAGGTTTGGGGACCATGACTGCCGGGATTCCTCTAGTCTCAGTCAGACCATTAAGTATCGTCTTTTTATGAGAATTTGGGGTCTGCATCCCACTGATCTGCTGCTCCCTCAGGGGTTCTCTGTTGTGCTCCCTGTCAGGGCAGTCATCGATTGTGGCCGGGCACCAACTAGTTCTTCTGGTCTCAGGATGATGTAGGTCTCTGGTTCATGTGGCCCTTTCTGTCTCTTGGGCTCTTAGTTATCTTGTGACCTTGGTGTTCTTCATTCTCCTTTGATCCAGGTGGGTTGAAGACCAATTGATGCATCTTAGATGGCCGCTTGTTAGCATTTAAGACCCCAGATGCCACATTTCAAAGTGGGATGCAGAGTGTTTTCATAATAGAATTATTTTGCCAATTGACTTAGAAGTCCCCTTAAACCATGGTCACCAAACCCCCGCCCTTGCTCCACTGACCTTTGAAGCATTGAGTTTATCCCGGAAACTTCTTTGCTTTTGGTCCAGTCCAGTGGAGCTGACCTTCCATGTATTGAGTATTGTCCTTCCCTTCACCTAAAGCGGTTCTTATCCACTAATTAATCAGTAAAAAACCCTCTCCCACCCTCCCTCCCTCCCCCCGCCCCGTAACCACAAAAGTATGTGTTCTTCTCAGTTTTTACTATTTCTCAAGATCTTATAATAGTGGTCTTATACAATATTTGTCCTTTTACCTCTGACTAATTTCACTCAGCATAATGCCTTCCAGGTTCCTCCATGTTATGAAATGTTTCACAGATTCGTCACTGTTCTTTATCGATGCGTAGTATCCATTGTGTGAATATACCACAATTTATTTACCCATTCATCCATTGATGGACACCTTGGTTGCTTCCAGCTTTTTGCTATTGTATACAGAGCTGCAATAAACATGGGTGTGCATATATCTGTTTGTGTGAAGGCTCTTATTTCTCTAGGGTATAAAAAAAAAAAAGAAAGAAAAAAGGAGGAGTTTTTTCTTTTTTTTTATATTCCGAGGAGTGGGATTTCTGGGTTGTATGGTAGTTCTATTCTAACTGTTTAAGATAACGCCAGATAGATTTCCAAAGTGGTTGTACCATTTTACATTCCCACCAGCAGCGCTCACAAGCTTTTAAGACCCCAGGCGCTACTCACCAAAGCAGCATGTAGCACATTTTCTTTATAAACCATGTTATGCCAATTGAGCTACATGTTCCCTGAGACCATGGTCCCCATATCCCTCAGCTGGTAATTTGGTCCCTCAGGGAGTTTGGACGTGTCTATGGAGCTTCCATGACCTTGCGTTGGACAAGTTGTGCTGACTTCCCCAGTATCGCGCACTGTCTTACTCTTCACCAAAGTTACCACTTATCTGTAATCTACTTAGTGTTTTTTCCTCTCACCCCTCCCCTCCGTTGTAACCATCAAAGATTGTTTCTTTTTGTGAGTAAACCTTTTCAGGAGTTTTTACAGTAGTGAACTCACACAATATTTGTCCTTTTGTAATTTTTTTTTTAATGGACTCATTTCACTCAGCATAATGCCCTCCAGATTCATCCATGTTGTGAGATGCTTCATAGATTCATTGTTCTTTATTGTTGCATAGTATTCCATTGTGTGTATATACCATAAATTGTTAATCCATTCATCTGTTCATGGGCACCTAGGCTGTTTCCATCTTTTTGCTATTGTGAACAATGCTGCAATGAACATGGGTGTGCATACGTCTATTCGTGTGACAGCTCTTATTTCTCTAGGATATATCCCTAGTAATGGGATTGCTTGATCATATGGTATTTCTATTTCTAGCTTTTTATCAGCCTTTTTTTCTGAGTTTTCCTCCCTCGCTGACCCTAAGGTTCCTATCTAATACTTTAAATTACTGTTGTCAATTTGATCACGTATAGATAGCTCTCAAAAGAGCGTAACACTCAAGGCAGATATTTTTTTCTAGTTCAGCTAAACTAGTATTCGGTTTTAAGATGACTTCAGGGGTTATTTTTGCTTTAAGGTTCAAAGATTATCTCAAGGCAATAGTTTCAGGTGTCCATTCACCCCCCTCCATGGCTCCAGAAAGTCTAGAGTCCATGAAAATTTGAAATTCTGTTCTGCATTCTCCCCATTTTGATCAGGATTTTTCTGTGGAATCTTTGATCAAAATGTTCAGTAATGGTAGCTGGGCACCATCCAGTTCTGGTCTCAAGGCAGTTGTTCATGGAGGCAGCTAGCCAAACATTCCATATCCTCCTCCTATTCTTGAGCTCCTTCTTCCTCTGTTGCTTCAGGTGAATAGAGACCAATTGTTGTGCTTTGGATGGCTGTTTGAAAGCTTTTAAGGCCCCAGACACTACACAACAAGCTAGGAGGTAGAACAGAAGCACTAAATAAGTTATTAGGCTAATTAACTGGGATATCCTATGAAACCATGACCCTAGACCTCCAAACTAAGGAACAAAATCCCACGAGGTGTTTGGTTATACATAAACAGCCTCACCAGCCACTCTTTTTTTTTTGTCATTATTGTAAATATATTTACCACACCATTTTTTGCCAGTTCAGCTTTTTTACAGGTGTATGACTTATTGACAGCAATTACAATAATCAGCTGTGCAACTCTACCCTTAATCAATGCGTTTCTTCCGTAACGGTTAACCCCTTTTTTCCCCCTTCCTCCCAATCCTGGTAACCACTAACAAATTTTGTCACTATGCATTTGCCTTTTCTGGTCTTTTTATATAAGTGAGGTCATGCAATATCTGTCCTTTTGTAATTGGCTTATTTTGATCAGCGTAACGTCTTCAAGCTCCATCCATCATGTATCAAGACTTCATTTCTCCTACTGGCTGAGTAGTATTCCATTGTATGTATGTACCACATTTTGTTTACCCATTTATCTGTTGATGGGCATTTAGGTTGTTTCCACCTTTTGGCTGTTGTGAATAGTGCTGTGGGGAACACTGGTGTACAAGCATTTATTTGAGTCTCTGCTTTCAAGTTTTTTGGGTATATATCTAGGAGAGGAATCCCTGGGTCACATGGTAGTTCTGACTCCTGGTGGTGCAGTGGTTAAGAGTTCTGCTGTTCAGTACATCAAATCTATTCTTCAGATGGTCTCCAAATTTAGGTGGGATATATTCAAGGTCGTATTTTCACTTTCACGGACTTGTTTTAATTTTCTTCACTATCAACTTGAACTTGATGGTCTGTTCCGTAGGCAGCCCTTGGACTTGTTCTGACTGATGATATTGAGTTTCCCCATTGTCTCTTTCTACAGTTGAAGTCAATGTGATTCCTGTGTTTTCCATCCATGTTTAAGTAGCTGTTTATGTTGAAAAAATGTATTTGTAATGAAGAAGTTGTTGGTCTTGCAAAATTCTGTCATGCGATCTCCAGGTTCGTTTCTATCACCAAGGCCATGTTTTCCAGCTACTGATCCTTCTTTGTTTCCAACTTCTGCATTCCAATCTCTAGTAATTATCAATGCATCTTGATTGCATGTTTGACCAATTTCAGACTGCAGAAGTTGGTAAAACCTTCAATTTCCTTTTCTTTGGCATTAATGGTTGCTGGGTAAATTTGAATAATAGTAATAATAATATTATCCTATCACTGACACTGTTGTACTTTGGGATAAACCCAAAAAAAACCCAGTGCCCTCGAGTCGATTCTGACTCATAGCGACCCTATAGGACGGAGTAGAACTGCCCCATAGAGTTTCCAAGGAGCGCCTGGCGGATTCGAACTGCCGACCCTTTGGTTAGCAGCCATAGCACTTAACCACTACGCCACCAGGGTTTCTCGAAATGTTCTTTCCGATGATGAATGTGATACCATTCCTCCTCAATCTTTCATTCCTGCATAGTAGACCATATGATTGTCTGATTCAAAATGGCCAATACCAGTCCATTTCGGCTAAGTAATGCCTAAGATATCGACCTTATTTTTTCCATTTCATTTTTCACAACTTCCGATTTTCCTCAATTCATACTTCGTACATTCCATGTTCTGATTTTTAATGGATGTTTGTGGCTGTTTCTTCTCACTTTGAGTTGTGCCACATCGGCAAATGAAGGCCTCAGAAGCTTTACTCCATCCATATCATTACTCCATCCACATCATTAAGGTCGACTCTGCTTTGAGGAGGCAGCTCTTCCCCAGTCGTATTTTGAGAGCCTTCCTACCTGACAATGTTCCATTGCTACTCGTAAGGTTTTCACTGGCCAGTTTTTTAAGAAGTAGACCACCAGGTCCTTCTTCCTAAGCTGTCTTAGCCTGGGACCTGTCCACCATGGGTGACCCTGCTAGTACTTGAAATACTGGTGGCATAGCTTTCAGAATCACAGCTACACACAGGTCCCCACAGTATGACAAACTGACAGACACGTGGTGGGAATATCGGTGTAAAGTCTGTTTGAGTCTCTGTTTTAGAGTCTTTTGGGTGTATACCTAGAAATGGAATGGCTGGGTCATATGTAGTTTTATTTTTAGTTTTTTGAGGAACTGCCACACTGTTTTCCACAATGGCTGTGTCGTTTCGCATTCCTACCAGCAATGGATTAGAGCTCCAATTTTCCCACATCCTCACCAACATTCAGTGTTTTCTGTTTGTTTGTTTTATCTTAACCATCCTAGTGGGAGTGAGATGGTATCTTATTGTGGTTTTGATTTGCATCTCTCTGATGGCTAGTGACATTGAGCATTTTTTTCATGTGTTTCATGGCCATTTGAATGTCCTCTTTGGTGAAATGTCTATTCAAGTACTTTGCTCATTTTATAATTGGATGATTTGTCTTTTTGTTGTTAAGTTGTCGAAGTATTATATATATTTTGTTTATTGGATTATTGTCGGACATATGGTTTCTGAAGCTATTCTCCCAATTTGTAGCTTGTCTTTTCACTTTTTTTGTAAAGTCTTTTGATAAACCGAAGCTTTTAATTTTTGTGAGGTTCCATTTATTTATTTTGTCTTTTGTTGTTTGTGCTTTTGTTATTATATTAGATAATCTGGTATTAAAAGCTAGGCCACGCAGCATTGCCCCTGCATTTTCTTCTAAGAATTTTATTGTTTTAGTTTATACAATTAGGTTCTTAAACCATTTTGAATTTATTTTTGTGTATGGTGTGAGCCATGGGTCTTATTTAATTTTTTCTGCATGTGGAAATCCAATTTTCCCAACACTATTTATTGAAGAAACTCTTCTTTCTCCATCAAATGGACTTAGCTCCCTTGTCAAAAATCAGTTGACCCTAGATGTGTGGGTTTATTTCTGGACTCTCAATTCTATTCCATTGGTCTATATGTCTATTGTTATACCAGAACCAGCCTGTTTTGATCACTACAACTGTATAATATGTTTTAAAATCAGGAAGTGTGAGTCTTCCTACTTTGTTTTTCTCTTTCAACATTGCTTTAGCAGTTTGGGGCCTCTTGCCATTCCATATAAAGTTGAGGATTGGTTTTTCCATTTCTATAAAGAAGGCTGTTAGAATTTTGATTGGGATTGTGTTGAGTATGTTCTTTAAATCCCATGACACAATCAATACCTAGGGCACCATCCACTAGATGGAATGTTATGCAGCCATTAACAATTATAATTTTGAGGACGATAACAAATGGGAATAATTATATCTCAAGTGAAGATACAACACAGAAGTGTATGTATACATTATGCTTATCAGAGAATCCAGAAGGTATAAAAGCAAAGATATTCATATTTAACTATTTCAAATTTTTAATATTTTATAAGACTAGGAAGAAATGCCTGGGAATCTACTTCAAAAAAATCAGCCAATAAAACCCTTATGGATCACAATGGCCTGATACCGTTGTGCACAGGGTTGCCATGAATCAGGGGGCCGACTCAATGGCAGCTAACGACAACAACACAATAAAAGATATCATTAAAAAGTAGAAGGACAAAGGAGAAAGCAGGGGAAATATTATAATATGTACACAAAGGTTACTATCCTTAATACATAAAGAGCTTCTACAAATTAAAATTCAATAGAAAATGGGTAAATGATATGTGCAGACAATTCATAAAAGAGGAAATCCAAGAAGCACAACCTCAGTAGTCAGGGAAATTCAAATTCAGGCAGTAATGAGATACTAATACTCATTCAAGGAGCCCTACTGGTGCAATGTTAAGTACTTAGCTGTTAACAGAAAGGTTTGCCATTCAAACCCACCCAGTGGCTCTACAGGAGAAAAAACCTGGCTGCTCCTGTAAAGATTATAGTCTAGGAAACCCTATGGGGCAGTTTTACTTTATCATATAGGGTCTCTGTGAGTTGGAATCGACTCGACGACACAGAACAACAATAATATTCATTCATGAGATTGGCAAAAACTAAAAACAGTGCTAACACCCAGTACTTATAAAGATTCAGAGAAAAAAGACATTCCTGTTCATTACGTAGGAGTGTGTACATGTAACCTTTTTAGAAAGTAATTTGGTACTATCAAAATTACAAATACAAATATGCACTGATCTTGTAAATGTCATTTTGGAGAGTGGAGCCTACAGAAATAAAAGCACCAGCATAGAAGGACATGTGTAAATGGATGTTTTATTGCAGCATTGTTTTTAGAGGCAAAAAAAAAAAAAACCCTGAAAACAATGGGAATGTTTATCATTTGGAAAATTGTGGAATGAATTCCGGTATATCTTTGACATACAATATTATGAGTCTATTTCAAAGAAGAAGATGTCACTTTGAAGACTAAGGTGCTCCTGACCCAAGCCATGAGAGCCATATTTTCAATCGCCTTGTATGTATGCAAAAGCTGGACAATGGCAACATTTTGTTCCGTTGTACATGGGGTTGCTATGAATCAGAACTGACTCAATGGCATCTAACAACAACAACAACATTTAAAAGAATAAGTTAAATGTATATCTGTTGATCGAGAGTGATAGTGATACTGTGTTTTTTTTTAAAAGCCAGCTGCCAAGAAATATGTATACTATCATTTCTGTAAAAAAAAAAAAAAAAAAAGTGTATTTATTTAGATATTGTTTGTATGTGAAAGAGAAAGAAATAGAAAAACGTGGAAGGAGGCACTTCAGTCTATTAATATTTGTTACTTCTACATATGGAACTGGAGTAGGGTGTGGAGCAGCTAGGATTTTTTTCTTCCATATAACTTTGGATTATTTCACTTAAAACAAGCATGAATTACTTTTAAAATTCTTTCAAGCCTTAAAGAAAATTTAAGAGAAAAAAATCATGATGAAGTCTATAAGAAAATCTAAAACATTTCCGAAATATAAAATGACAGAATAAAAATATTAAACTGAATTCTTGATTTGATTCAAACTGTAAAAATTAAACATGTATGTAGATAAGGACTGGTAAGGACAGAGTAAAACAATTTTTTAGTTTTTTAGAGTGCTAGAAGTATGTATACTTTTTCTGTTTTTGTATCTAAATGTTTGTGATCAATAAGAATAATTGTTCTATTACATTAAATATGTAACCCATGGGTGCTGTGGACAAAATGTAAATGAAAAAAAATGAACATTGTTTAGTAAGGATGGCAGGCTTATGAATAAGTTTTTTAATTTCCCCCAAACTTTTTGTAATATTACACTTGTCTTTATAATAAAAATAACTCCTCCAGAAATTGGAACCCTCATCCATTGCTGGTGGGATTGTAAAATGGTAAAGCCACTCTGAAAAACATTTTGATGGCTCCTCAAAAAGCTAAATGTACACCTACCATATGATCCAGCAATTTCACTCCTAGGTATATACCCCAAATCATTGAAAGCAGGATCAAAAACAGATATTTTTACAATAATGTTCAATGCAGCACTATTTACAATAGCCAAAAGGTTGAAACAACCTAAATGCCCATCAACAGATAAATGAAGAAATGTAGTAAATACATGGCAATGGAATATTAGTCAGCCATAAAGAAAATGAAGTTCTGATACATGCTACAACATGGATGAATTTTGAAAACATCATGCTGAGTGAAATAAGTCAATCACAAAAGAACAAACAGTGTATGACCCCACTTATAAGATATCTAGAATAGGCAAGCATATAGAGACAAAACACAACCAGAATGCTCCTTGGAAGCAAGGATGGCAAGACTGCATCTCACATACTTTGGTCATGTTGTCAGGAGGGATCAGTCCCTGGAGAAGGACATCATGCTTGGTAAAGTAGAGGGCCACCAAAAAAGAGGATAACCCTCAATGAGATGGATTGGCACAGTGGCTGCAACAGTGGGCTCAAGCATAGCAACAATTATGAGGATGGCACAGGACCAGGCACTGTTTCTTCTGTTGGGCATGGAGTCACTATGGGTCGGAGTCACACCTAACAATAACAACAACATAGAGACCAAAGTTTATTAGTGGTTGCCAGGGGTTAGTGGGAAACCCTGGTGGGGTAGTGGTTAAGTGTTACGGCTGCTAACCAAAGGGTCGGCAGTTCGAATCTGCCAGGTGCTCCTTGGAAACTCTATGGGGCAGTTCTACTCTATCCTATAGGGTTGCTGTGAGTTGGAATCGGCTGGATTCCACTGGGTTTGGTTTTTTGGTTTTAGGGGTTAGTGGGAGGGAGCGGTAAAGGGAACCCATTGAACTTCTGTTGAGAATGATAGAAAAATTTGGAAACAGAGAGTGGTGATGGTTGAACAACATGATGAACAAAATTCATATCACTAAATTATACATGTAAAAAGCGTTGAAATGGCAAATGTTTTGTTACATATATATTTACCACACACACACACACACACAAAAAAAAAAAACTTCTCCCTTGGGTCCTATTTTCGGTTCTCTCTCTTTTTTTTTTTAATTCATGACATTAGAAGAAAAGACAGAACACAAACTTGTATCATGCTACAATTACAGCTTTGACAAATACAACTGTATATGGATAAAAACCATAGGAAAGAATGCAGAGATTGTTGAGGGCTTTCTAGTTATGATTTCCTTTATAGTTATATTGCAGAAAATACAATTCAAGAGTAGGAAAAAAAAAGAAACTTTTAATTTGTGTTTTCCCAGCCTCCAGCTCTATCTTCTTTTCCGAATAATAAAAATTCCCTCTGATCAGGAAGTCCCTGAGACACACTAACGCGAGCTGTTGACCTTTGGAAAGCAAGTCAGAGACTATATTGAGAAAGAATTGTAACCAGAGCTATTTAGGACACAGCCTCTTGCTCAGCTACAGCCCAGCCATGGGATCGGGAGGGTCATTGGAACATGGTGACAGCTGCTGTGTTCTGGGCACAAGCACAGAAGATCTGAGCCGTCTGTGAAACGGAAGGAAGCCACATAGATTCCTTAGCAGTCCCTGCCAAGCCAGAAGAGTGATATCTGTGTGAATGTGTTTTTGCCATGTCTAAGCAGGGCCTGCGAATTGAATGTGGCCCAAGCAGGTCACATTTCCCTGCGATGTGAAAACACAAAGTCAATCCTAGACTTGATAGAATTCAAATCAATTGGAGCAGGGCCTCTCAGAGGTTGAGAGAGGCTTGGGCCACTTCTAATTTGGTTTATTAGGTATGAAGAAATATCAATAAATTAGGAGTACTTGTAATTCCCGATTTTAAGACATGCTATACAGCCATAGTCGTCAAAACAGCCTGGTACTGGTATAACAGTAGACACATAAACCCATGGAATAGAATTGAGAGCCTAAAAATACACCCACACATCTATGGTCAACTGATTTTTGACAAGGGGGCTAAGTCCATTTGATGGGGAAAGAAGAGTCTCTTCAATAAATGGTGCTGGGAAAATTGGATTTCCACATGCAGAAAAATGAAACAAGATCCGTGCCTGACACCATACACAAAAACAAATTCAAAATGGATTAAGAACTCAATTGTACAAACTAAAACAAAAAAGTCTCTATAAGAACAAGGAGGGGCAAAGCTGTCAGACCTAGCTTTCAACAATGGATTTTCTAATATAAAAATAAAAGCACAAACAGCAAGAGACAAAATAAAGAAATGGAACCTCATAAAAATAAAAAATTTGGTTTATCAAAAGACTTTACAAAAAAAATGAAAAGACAAGCTACCAACTGGGAGAATATCTTCAGAAACCATACATCCGACAAGAATCTAATAACCAAAACCCATTGCCAATGAGTCGATTCCAACTCATAGCGACCCTATAGGACAGAGTAGAACTGCCCCATAGGGCTTCCAAGGAGCGCCTGGTGAATTCGAACTGCCGACCTTTTGGTTAGCAGCTGTAGCACTTAACCACTACACCACCAGATTTTCCATCTAAGAACCAAGATGTATATAATACTTGGATAACTTAACAACCAAAAGATAAATAACCCAATTATAAAATAAGTGAAGGACTTAATAGACATTTCACCAAAGAGGACATGAAAAGATGCTCATTGTGATTAGCCATTAGAGAGATGTAAATCAAAACCACAATGAGATACCATTTCATTCCCACTAGGATGGCTATTGGGTCGCTATGAGTCAGAATCGATTCGAAAGCAGCAGGTTTGGTTTTGGTTTTTAGGATGGCTAAGATAAAACAAACAGAAAACACCGAATGTTGGTGAGGATGTGGGAAAGTTGGAACTCCTATCCATTGCTGGTGGGGATATAACATGGTATAGCTGTTATGGAAAACAGTGTGGCGGTTCCTCAAAAAAACTAAAAATAGAACTACCACATGACCCAGCTAGTCCACTCCTAGGCATATGCCCAAAAGACTTGAAAGCAGAGACTCAAACAGATGCTTGTACACCAATGTTCATTACAGCACTATTCACAAGAGCCAAAAGGTGGAAACAACCTAAAAGTCCATCAACAAACGAATGGATAAACACAATGTGGTACATACATGCAGTTGAATACTATTCAGCCAATAGGAGAAACGAAGTCTTGATGCATGATACAATATGGATGGAGCTGGAAGACATTATACCAAAAAAACCAAACCCGCTGCTGTTGAGTGGATTCCGACTCATAGCGACCCTATGGACAGAGTAGAAAATGCCCTATAGAGTTTCCAAGGAGCGCCTAGTTCATCTGAACTGCCGACCTCTTGGTTAGCAGCTGTAGCACTTAACCACTATGCCACCAGGGTTTCCGAAGACGTTATACTGAGTGAAATAAGTCAGTCACAGTGGACAAATATTGTATGAACTCACTTATGTAAAAAGACATGAATAGTCAGTCGCAAAAGGACAAATAGTGTATGAGACCACTATTATAAGAACTCAAGAAAAGGTTTAAACACAGAAGAAAGTATTCTTCAATGGTTACGAGGGTCAGGAGGGAGGGAGGGGGTATTCATAACTAGATGTAGACAAGAATTATCTTAGGTGAAGGGAAGGACAACACACAATACAGGGGAAGTCAGTACAACTGGGCTAAACCAAAAGCTAAGAAGTTTCTTGAATATAACCAAACACTTCAATGGACAGAGTAGCAGGGGTGGGGGTCTGGGGACCATGTCTTCGGGGACATCTGGGGCAATTGGCATAGCAAAGTTTATTAAGAGAAAGTTCTGCATTCCACTTTGGTGAGTGGCGTCTGGGGTCTTAAAAGTTAGAAAGTGGCCATCCAAGATGCATCAATTGGTCCCAAGCCACCTGGAGCAAAGGAGAATGAAGAATGCCAAAGACACAAGGAAAATATGAGCCCAAGAGAAAGAAAGGGCCACATAAACCAGAGACTCCATCAACATGAGACCAGAAGAATTAGATGGTACCTGGCTACCACCAATGACCGCCCTGGCAGGGAACTCAACAGAGTCCTTGACAGAGCAGGAAAAAAGCGGTGTGCAGAACTAAAATTCTAGTAAAAGGACCAGACTTAGTGGTCTGACTGAGAATGGAGGGACCTCAGAAGATATGACCCCCAGATTCTCTGTTAGCCCAAAACAAACCATTCCTGAAGCCAACTCTTCAGACAAAGATTAGACCGAACTATAAGACATAAAATGATACTTGTGAAGAGTGTAGTTCTTAGCTCGAGTAGATACAAGAGACTAAATGGGCAGCTCCTGTCTGGACAAGGCAGAAAGGGACAGGAGCAGGTTGAAGGGACACAGGAAATACGGGGTGGAAAGGAGGAGTGTGCTGTCACATTATAGGGAGAGCAACGAGGGTCACATAACAACGTGTGCGTGAATTTTTGTATGCAAAACTAAACTTTCACTTATAGCGCAATTAAAAAAAAAAAAAAAAGATGAGAAAAGGCAAATGTATAGAGACCAAAATTTATTAGTGGTTACCAGGGGTAGAAGGGAGAGGTAAAGGGGAGGTTATTGCTTATGGAGTACTGAGTTTCAGTTTACAGTGATGGAAAAATTGCATTAAGGATAGGGTTGCACAACTAATTTTTGTAATTGCTGTCAATTAGTTGTACACCTGTAAAAAAAGAGTAGCTGCTGAGGCTGCTTATGTGCAAACAAACACCTCATGGAATTTGATTCTTTAGTTTGGAGGTTTAGGGTCATGGTTTCATGGGACATCTCAGTTATTGGCCTAATAACATGTTTAGTGCTTCTGTTCCATCTCCTAGTTTGTTGTGTAGTGCCTGGGGTCTTAAAAGTTTTCAAGCAGTCACCCAAAGCATAATAATTGGTCTCCATTTGCCTGAAGCAACAGAGGAAGAAAGAGAGTCAGGAATGAGAGGAGGATATGGAAAGTGTGGCCAATTGCCTCCATGAACAACTGCCTCCATTGCCATGAGACCAGAACTGGATGGTGCCTAGCTACTATTACTGAACCTTTTGATCAAAGATTCCATAGAAGAATCCTGATCAAAAGAAGGAAAATGTAGAACAGAATTTTAAATTTTCATGTGCTCCAGACTTCCTGGAGCCATAAAGGTTGAATGAACCCCTGAAACTATTACCCTGAGATAATCTTTAAGACTTAAACCAAAAATATCCCTGGAAGTCTTCTTAAAACCAAACAATTGTTTTGCTTAACTAGTAAAAAATCTCTGCTTTGAGCATCATGCTCTTTTAAGAACTATCTATATGGCATCAAAGTGACAATAGCAACTTGAAAGATTAGATAGAAAACTTAAGGGGCAGTGAGTTTATGTTAATGGGGGAGTAACAACTCAGGAAAGGAGTGTAAGAATATTTGCACAACTCGAAGAATGTAATCAATGTCACTGAATTGTACATGTAGAAACAGTTGAATCGGTGTATGGTTTGCTGTGTATATCCTCAACCACAACAACAAAATAAAATTTTAAAAAATCAACAACTTAACCCAATAACCCAATAACCAATAACCCAGTCAATAACCCAATCATAAAATAGGCAAAGAATTTAAATAGTTCACGCAAGAGAACATTCAAATGGCCACCAAACACATGAAAAAATGCTCAACATCATTAGCCATCAGAGAGATGCAAATCAAAACCACAATGAGAAAAAAAAAAATTTTGTAAAATGGTGGTGTCATGTTTCTTCTAACTTCAGGGGGTGTGGATAATAACCACCATCAGCAGTAGCCCAAAGCTGATTCCTATGAGGTGAAGGTCAGACATACTTCCATTCTGCAACCTTTTTACCAATCTGACACCAATTTTCCCTCCCAGGGTACTCTCCACTTCTCTGCTGGGTTTGATAATTTGTTGCAATGGCCGCACAGAACTCACAGACCATACTCACAATAATGGGGTTTATTAGGGAATTAACAGGTTAAAAATCAGGATCAGAATCAACTTGGAAGTAACATGAACAACTCAGGAGAAACGATACAGTCCCTCTATCAGGACAGCTTCTTCTCAGTCATGCCTGCACACAGGCCTCTGCTGCTGTGCCCTGCTCTGGCTGGCCTCTGCCGTGTGTTACAGCTCTTTAGCTCACAAATAAGTACGTGGAGGCTCCCGGCTTCACCAGGAAGCCTCCTGCCTAAAGGCACTCAGCTCTCTCTCTCTCTGTGTTGGCACAGCCCTCCACTTCTTACAGCTCTTCACTGTTACAGCTCTCTTCTTGTCTTCTGGGTCTAGGAGATTCTCAGCTAAGTGACCCTGGGTCCAAAGAAAGTGCTCCACTCCTGGCTCTTCTTGATGGTAGTGAAGTCCCTCCTCACCCTATAAGATTGGCTTTTTTTAAGTTGAGCAGAATGGCAAAACTGACAGTCTGCATGGTGGACCACAGACAGATTATTTGAAATGTCCCAGCCAATCCCAGCAAGAGTTTTGCATACCTTATTTGCGTAGTCTTGCCCAGTCAGCTTGAAAGGTTAGAAAAGGATCTAATAGTTCATTTGGTTGGTTCACTGAAACATACACTAAATCAAGTTGAAGTGCCAGACCTGCCTTGGTATACTGTAGAAGAAGGTGTCCAAAGACTTAGGGAAATTGGTATATTAGAGTGGATTTATCAGGTTGGATCCACAGGCTGACCCATGGAGTGCCCAGAGCACACATCTTTTACCACAACTGTGAGGAAAAAATTTGTGAAGGGAGCCCCAACATCCTTGAAGACTGCTGTGATTACTATTTATATAAGTCAGATTTGACAGTGGGAACTGCCCTAACTGAATTAAGACACCTAACTACAATGGGGCCGATTGGACCCCATGGTGGTAGGGGCCAAGTAGTGGCAATTAATCAAAAAAGACAAGGTGGGCATGGTTGCTGTGATAGATAGCAGAGTCAAAGCAGTGATCAGGATAGTCTGACTTGTATGAACTTATGTCATTGGCTACTTAGTTGTGGTGTCCCTAGGCGTGAAATAGATGAGAAAGTTACTAAATATTTACTTGATCTGTACAAGTGGAAAAATTCTGGGTCAAGTGAATGGCAGTCTAACCTGAATCGCCAGAATAGACAGTTATGACCCCTCAATTAACTCCCAGCCTTGAGCCAGTTTGCAGACTTATAACCCCTTGAATGAAGAAGAGGCTTGGTCCCCTTGAGGAAGGACCTCACTGCACTGCCAAAAATGTATACCGTTAATCTTTCTCCCAGCCTTTACCAATCTACAGCCTTTTACAAGAGTGACTGCTCATCAGGGAAAAGGAAATAATCAGACTTTTTGGGTATTAGTGGACACTGGCTCCGAACTGACACATTACAGGAGACCCAAAGTGTCACTGTGGCCCATGAGTCAGAGTGAGGACATATGGAGGTCAGGTTGGAAATAGAGTCTTAGCTCAGGTCCATCTTACAGCAGGTCCAGTGGGTCCCCGAATCTGTCCTATAGTGATTTCCCCAGTTCCAGAATGTGTAATTGGAATAGACATACTCAGCAGCTGGCAGAACGTCTACATTGGATCCCTGACATGTGGAGTAAGGGCTATTATGATAGGAAAAGACAAGTGGAAGCCATTAGAACTGCCTTTACCAGGGAAGATACTAAACCAAAAGCAATACAGCATTCCTGGAGGGGTTGTGGAGATTAGTGCCATCATCAATGTTAGTTACCATTATTAAGTGATCAATATCTTCTCAATAATTTTAAATGGTTGTATAGCATTCCATTTTATTGATATACTGGCATATGTATAATAAATATCTATGTAGTGTAATATAAATATTTGTTTATAGAAACATAAATATATTTATATAATACAGATGTATAACTTATAATATGTTGTTGTTAGTTACTATGGAGTCCATTCCAACTCATGGTGACCCCGTATGTGCAAACTAGAACTGTGCTTCATAGGGCTTTCAAGGCTGTGACCTTTCAGAAGCAGATCACCAGGTCTGTCTTCCAAGGCACTTCTGGGTGGGTTTGAATCACCAAATTTTTAGCTACTAGTCACCCAGGGACTCCTACACACACATATGTATGTGTACATATAAAACCAAGTCCTCACTGTTGGATGTTCAGGTTGTTCCTTCTTGTTCACTGTTATAAACAATCCTGTAATGAACATCCTTACAGCTAAATATTTGTGCACATCAGTAAATATTTCACTAGGATAAATTCCCAGAACTAAAATTGATGGGTTAAATAAAATATCTTAAACATTTCCCAGTTGTTAAACATATTTTGTATTAATTACCAAAGTGTTAACCTCAGCTGGAATGCAGAGGAATTAGGACAAGCACCATGGATTAGTCTTGACCATTTCTGACCTTTTAATAAAGGGAATCATGCAGCGTTCATGAGTGTGAGACTCAGCCAGTTGTTGCATGGTCTTCTCTGCCAAAAAAGGGTGTATTCCACTGCCACACCCTTTGACTGTCTGCTTTTAGTTGCTTCTACACTTAACTATGCATTACTAAAGTCCAGACTTTACCCAACTTCCTAGACTTACTTACATTTATGAGCTAAGAATAGCTATCATTTCCTTTGGATGATTTCTTTTGTGAAAATTCTAGTACCATCGCGAACACTAAGGTTATTGAATAAGTTAGCATAAAAATTCTAAGCTTTGGTGGGTTAAATCTTTTTTATTGGTCTCTCAAGAAACCTTTAAAGACCTTCCCAGATGCCCCCAATAAGAATAAAATCACAAATTAGAAATTTTAGGAAAACTTTCTGCTTTGAAGATGGTTGCTTCTACCCTGCTATTAGCATGCTACCCAGCTTTAGTCATCCAAACCAAAAACGAAAACCGTTGCTTTCAAGTCAATTCTGACTCATAGCGATCCTATAGGACAGAGTAGAACTTCCCCACAGGGTTTCCAAAATGGTAATCTTTACAGAAGCAGACTGCCACATCTTTCTCCTGTAGAGTAGCTGGTGGGTTCAAATTGCCAACATTTCAGTTAGCAGCCAAGTGTTTAACCACTGTGCCACCAACCCTTGGAGAGCATAGTCCAACTCATTTTGTAGAGAAGACAGGTCCAGAGAGGGGCAGTGGCTTGTCCATGCCTCTTAGCTGGTGGCAGAGGTGGACCTGGAACCTCCATAACTTGACACCAAGTCCAGTAGTCCTTCTGCTTGATGACAGCCTGTGTTTCCTAACGTGTGACCTTGGCCAGCTATTGCTTCTGCTTGTACTCTTCCCTCTCTCATGATCCATCTGATCACTGAGCAAAAAGTCTGAGCAAGCCGAGATGACGCCGAGCTGAGGGTCTAGGAGGAGTAAGGGTGGGGGTAGAAGGTGATACAGAAGTGGTTGGTTACTCACAGGAGGGAGAGAGGCTCTCACACTGCCAACTGGGGAAGGCATCATGGAGCTGGGCCAGATAGGATTTGAATTTAGAAGGAGCAAGTAAAGGGAATGGAAGTCAGCAGGAGCAACATAGAAGCTGGACAAGAAAGATCTGGGAAGGAGAGTGGTGGAAAAGAAGTTTGGAAAGGCAGAGTGGAGCTGGCACGGAGGGCCCTGCATGCCAGTCATATTTAGTTCTGCAAAGCTGTGGAGCCAATGAAGGGTTTTGAGCAATGGTGGAATAAGCTCTCTTCCCCATGTCACCTCCCCCACTGGCCTGCTCCAGGATTCCTGAGGGCTTAGGAAATCACTTCTATATGAACTGCCTGCTTTTGGGCTTTGGCAGCCACACCCTGGAGGGTTACTTCTCCTTTTGGTGTTGGCATTTCATTCGTTAGTGATGAACTCATCCATTAATCCTAAAGACGTTCCACTGTAAGAAAATTCTGAGCAAAATGTGAGATCTCCTTTATTCCAGCTAATTTCTGCTTTGCTATATATTTTCTTCTCTCCTTGGAAACTTACTTATTAGAGGCTACTGGATTCAGGGAAAGGATTGGTGTTCTGGCTCTGTAGCCATTAGCAAGTCACTGAACTTTTCTGGACTTGTTGCCTCATGGGGGATTTTGGGAGATGTGATGCCTGAGTTATTTTTTCAAAAGATTGTTTCCCTTGCTACTTGGGGGGGAAAAAAAAACCTAGTTGTATTGTATATCTTTGTAGTACTTCTGACATTTCTAAGCTTGATGTTGAGATTTTCAAACTGAGATCCTAATTATATTTAGGTTTACATCTTAAAACAGCTTTATTTTTTTACTGCAGCCCATATGGGATCATTCAAGTACATACTCCACATGCTTTTGGAAACTTGTTATTTTTTATCCATTTTAAAATTATAATATTTATCTTGTCTTGGAAGAGAGCCCTGGTGGTGCAGTGGTTAAAGAGCTCAGATGCTAACTGAAGGGTTGGCAGTTCGAACCCACCAGCCACTCTGAGGGAGAAAGATGTGGCAGCCTGTTCCTGTAAAGATTACAGCCTTGGAAATCCTGTGGGGCAGTTCTACTCTGTCCTGTGGGGTCGCTATGAGTTGGAATCAACTTGATGACAATGGGTTTGACTTTTTGGGGAGGTTTATCTTGTCTTGAATTTTCCTCTCCTGGGAGGATGCTGATAAAGGTATCAAAGCAGTTTTCACTTTTCACAACTTATGCATTTGGGGGTAATCTTTTCAATTTGTTCAAAACCAGCAAACAACATGTAATTTTACATGTGTATGTATGTGTGTATGTGTGTGTGGGTGTGTGTATAAAGGAGCCCTGGTGACACAGTGGTTAAGTGCTCGGCTGCTAACCGAAAAAAGGTTTACGGTTCGAACCCACCAGCTACTCTGCAAGAGAACAATATGGCGGTCTGCTTTCCATAAGATTTACAGCCTTGGAGACTCTGTGGGGGCAGTTCTACTCTGTCCTACAGGGTCACTATGAGTCGGAGTGGACTCAACAGCAGTGGGTTTGGTTTGGCATGTGTATATATATATATATATATATACACATATATATGCATGTAATGTATATAAACACTTTTTTGTAAATACATTCTTTATAACAATACAATGGTAAGAAAGCAGTGGCAGTGTTTTCTGCTTGGATTATTTTCTAGATGCACCAGCAGTTATTGCTTTGACTTCAGTTTGATTAATTTATAACAGGTAGAAGTGATGAGATTACTGTACATGGAAAATATTACATTAAAAATCTATTAATATAATATTGGAGCCCCGCTGGCACAGTGGTTAAGAACTACTGCTGCTAACCAAAAGTTGGACAGTTTGAATCCACCAGTCGCTGCTTGGAAACCCCATGGGGCCACTCTACTCTGTACTATAGGATTGTTATGAGTCAGAATCAACTCAAAGGCAACAGGCAAGGTAAGGTAAGGTAAGGTAAGGTAAGGTAAGGTAAGGTAAGGTAAGGTAAGGTAAGGTAAGGTAAGGTATAATATTAAAATAAAGTCCCATAATAAAGCATGAAATATTTTATATATTTTAAAGTCTATAGTTACATGTAGACTACAAATTTCCTTGCACCAATTAATGCACACTTTTTAATCAAGGTTTTTATGTTACAAGACTCCTAATCAAAGGGCAAAAATACAGAATTTCAAATTCTCTTGGAATCCAGACTTTCTGGAGCCATGGAGACTAGATGAACCTCTGAAACTATTGCCCTAAGATAATCTTTAAACCTTAAAACAAAGATATCCCTGAAGTCTTCTTAAAACCAAACAATAATTTAGCTTAACTAGTAAAGAATGTTGGCATTAAGCATTATGCTCTTTTAAGATCTATCTATATGAGATCAAAGTAACAACAGCAACTCAAAGGATTAGATAGGAAACTTAGGGGGCAGAGAATTTATGTTAATGGGGGAGGACCACCTTAGAAAAGGAGGGTGAGACTGGTTGCGTGACTGAAAGAATGTAATCAATGTCACTGAATTATACATGTAGAAACTTGAATTGGTATATTTTTTGCTGAGTATATTCTCAACAACAAAAAAATTAAAGAAATTCTTTAAAAAAAGATTTATATGATGCAATAAAATCCATGTTTTTTATATTTAACTGGCTTGCCCCAGACTCCGAAGGCCTAAGATATGTTGCATATGAACTCTGTTGACTCATTTGTATTTATTTTTGAGAATGACAGTTCTAGAAGACAGGCTGATTATCTGAGGCCCTGCCTGGTAAAGTAAAATATCTAAAAGCAAACAATGCTTACAGTTGTTCTGATTCAGCACAATTTCAATTCCCTTTTGGCAAAGAAAGCTAAATGATTCTCTGCAACTCCTCCCCAGTCAATACAGAGAGCTCCGAGCTCCTGGTCCAATAACCCCCCTTCCAGGGGCAGCCTCTGAAGAGTGGGGCGAGGAGCCAATGTGGCCGCCTGCGTCACAAGAGGCCCCCCCACTCCCCGGCAGCACAAGGCTGAGGTCACCTCAGCACAGTTGTTTGCAAAATGAAGGTTGATTTGTACTGTTGTGGTTTTCATTGGAAACAAAATGAAAAAATAATGATTCAGGTAAAGAATGTAGCCCTGATGCACACAGCTTCATACATTTAGGCTCTGGCCTGCACAGTCAGAAATCCTCTTTGTCTTCTCTTACTGAACACTGAGCCTTTTTTGAATCAGTTGAAAATGTAGAGAGGTGGGGGTTTAGGGATTTTTTTTTTTTTAATGATTAATCCTTCCAGATTACAGTTGCAAATTCAACTCAGTGCGGCAGTTTAGTGGTCTGAGCATTCAAATCCAGGATTCTGCCAGGTAACAAGATGTACCAAGGCTACTGATGCTCCCAGCTGGCCTGGATACACCCTTTCTCTTTCAATTTAACAAATGGCCATAAACACCTACCCTAGGCCAGCATTGGAGAGGCAGAAAAAGTTCTTGACCTAGTGTCTATCCCTGGTAACAGCCAGTCTAGTGGAGAAGAAGCACTCAGCACAGTTCACAGCATACCAGATAGAATGGCAGGCCCAGCAAGGGGGTCTGAAAAGTACTTTCTAAAGAGACCATGTTTAAATTGAAGGATGAGTGATTCACCAGAGAGTCAAGGTTGAATGAGAAGGGAGAGACTGAGGATCTCCCAGGAAGAGCAGACAATATATATTAGGGTATTGTGATGGTTAGTTTTATGTGTCAACTTGTTCAGGCTATGGTTCCCAGTTATTTGGCCAAAGACTAGTCTAGTTGCTGTTCCATAATGTAAATTGTAATATAATCACCTTCTATAACACAATCTGATATAATCAGTCAGATGGCCCATGATTTAATCTGTGATTAAATCAGATTGCCGATGCAATGTGGGTCGTAAACCTAATCACTTCTGAGTTATAATATGGCTAGAATAGAGACAGAGACACACACACAGGAGAAGACAGATGACATGTGAAGATTGTCAATAAGCAAAGGAACCCCAAGGACCACCGTGAGATATTAGAAATTAGGAGAGAGCCTCACAAAAGGAAACAACACAGCTGAGACTTGATTTGGGCTTTTAGCCTCCAGAACTGTAAGACAATAAATTTCTGTTCATTAAAGCTATCCACTTGTAGTATTTCTGTTATGGCAGTCCTAACTAAGGCAGGCATGGAGGCAGGAAACAATTCAAAAAACTGTCCAAAGTCCAGTGTGGCTGGAGGAAAGGCTGGGAATGAGTGGAGAGATAGGCAGGGACAGATCACATTTAGCACCCAAGTGCTTAACCATTGTGCCACCAGGGCTCCTTCAGCTTAAATAAGGGTATAGCAAATTGAAATCAGAATTGCCTCAATTTGTGCTACTGCAAATAATTTTTAATTGAAACTTAGACAAAAGGGAATTTAAGATAGCTAGAGAATTGAAAACATATGTCCACACAAAAACTTCTGCACAAATGTTCATATCAGCATTATTCATAATAGCCAAAAAAGTGGAAGAAAGTCAAATGCCCACCAACAGATGAATGGATAAGCTGTGGTATATCCGTATAATAGAACATTATTCAGCCATGAAAAAGGAATGAAGTATTGATACATGCCACAACATGGATGAATCTTGACAACATTATGCTCAGTGAAAGAAGCCAATAACAAAAGGCTACACATTATATGACTCCACTTATATGAAATTCCAGAATAGGTAAATCCATAGAGACAGAGGAAACCCTGGTGGTGTAGTGGTTAAGAGCTACGGCTGCTAACCAAAAGGTCGGCAGTTCAAATCCACCATTCACCAGGCTCTCCTTGGAAACCCTATGTGGCAGTTCTATTCTGTTCTATAGGGTCGCTATGAGTCAGAATCGACTTGACGGCAACTGGTATGGTATGGTATAGAGACAGTAGATTAGTGATTGCCAGGGGCTGAGGGAAGGGAGAAATAGGAAGTGACTGCTAATGGGTATAGGGTTGTTTTGGGGGGTATGATATGTTCTGGAACTGGGTAGTGGTGATGGTTGTACAAGGAGCCCTGGTGGCACAGTAGTTAAACACTCAGCTGCTAACTAAAAGGTTGGCGGTTTAAACCCACCATCCGCTCTGCAGGAGAAAGATGTGGCAGTCTGCTTCCATAGGATTACAGCCTTGGAAACCCTATGAGACAATTCTACTCTGTCCTGTAGGGTCCCTATGAGTCGGAATCAACTTGACAGTAACAGGTTTGGTTTTGTTGGTTTGATAATAACTCCGTGATTACACTAAAAATGACTGCATTGTATACTTTAAAAGGGTGACTTTTATGGTCTGTCAATTATATCTCAATAAAGCTGTTTAAAAAAAGTCTATCCCTTAAAGTTGTTGTGCAGATTAAACAAGATCATATGGCATTAGAGAGAAGGGCCAAGGATGACTCCAGGGCTTCTAATCTGGACAAATTGATAAATTGTGACTGGCAGGGACTTTAAAAATGGGGGCCAGGTTTTTTTGTTTGTTTGTATGTTGAGCAAAGCATACTGTAGCTTAGACAAGTTGTATTTGAGAGGCATGTGGAATACCCAGGTGAAATTACCCAAATCGTTGTTAAAGACACAGGTCTTAAGCTCAAGGAAGAGGTGGGGGGTAAAGGCAGAAGATGTGTAGTCACTCAGAGATTGCAAATGCAGTCCATGAATGGGTTCCATTTGGCCAGAACATTTAAAAAATAAGTTGCCAGTAGTTAAAAATTCAGAGGTTTCTCATAAAAGTCAAGAATTTCAATTTCTCTGGAAAAATCAGGTTTCTGGCAACCCTGATCCTGTTCCCCAGAGGTGACAATTAGCTGGAGCTGAATGGGGCTGCCCCTTTAGACAGGGGGCACGCTCTGGCTGGTCTCCCTCATTTTCATTCTACCTGGCCCCTGGAATTAAGTCTGTTCCTTTCAGTTCAGGAGTCCCTGGGTGGTCCAAACTGCTAAGCACTGGACTATGAGCCAAGAGGCTGTCAGTTCCAACTCGCCCAGAGGTGCCTCGGAAGATAGGCTTGGCGATCTGCTTCTGGAAAGTCACAGCCTTGAAAACCCTATGGAGCAGTTCTACTCCACACACATGGAGTTGCCATCAGTTGGAATGAACTCGATTCGATGAACTTGGTGTTCATTTTCTGTTCGATTGTCCTTCCACCTCAGCCCATTTTCTGTGTGTTTCCCTAACCCTTAGCTTGGCTTCCCTTCTTGTTGCTTCATCAAAAATCGAATTATAGTCAATCTTGGAGAATGTAGACCACTGTACTTGGAACTACTTTTCAAATTTCTCCTTTTTTTTTTTTTTTTTACATGTTAAGGACTTTAATTATTTGCTTTATTATGATGTATGTTTCTCAACTTTGATATAGAAATTTTACTTAGATTCTCTAAGAAACAGAAATCTTTACTTCTGTGTAGACCAATATATCCATATATATATATTTTTTCTATTCTTGCCTTGTTTTTAAAAGTCCCTCCTATTCAGAAGGTAAATTATTGTTCATATTTTCCTTCATTTTTATGGCTCATTTTTCTGTATGTTTTATGTTTTCTCATTATAGCTATATGATTTACATTTAACAGTTTAAACCATCTGGATTGTATTCTGATATATAGTATAAAGTTAAAATTTTAAATTATCAGCCCTTCTAGCTAGCCAATTGTCATAGTGTCATTGTGGAACAACGCTTTCTTTGCCCAGTGATTTTTGATGCCTCATTTATGAAGAATTGAATCTTATAAAAATAGTTTTTATTTCTGTGCTTTTTAATCTGTTTCAGTGATCTGTCCATTCTTTGCTGTAGCTTTATGTTTTGATAGTTTCATTGCATTGCTTTTTTCTTTTATATTATTATCTATTCACTCTAACATATGAACTTTAGAATCATTTTCTCAAAATAAATAAAATCCCCTTTGGACTTTGATTCGATTGTGTAAATACTACAATTAACTGGGAATAAATGACCTTTTTTCAATATTAATTTCTTTTGAATCAGAAAATACTATTTTTTTTTAATTTTTAAATCTCGTTTATTTCATCTTTGCCTTTTAAAAAAAATAATATTTTATTGTGTTGTAGGTGGAAGTTTACACAGAAAATTAGGTTCCCATTTAACAATTTGTATACAGATTGTTCTGTGACATTGGTTACATTTTTCACAATGTGTCAGCATTCTCATTGTTTCCATTCTTCTTGTTCTGTTTCCATAAATCTAGATTCCCTGCTCCTTCTTACCTTCTTATCTTTGCCTTAGGGTAAGTGTTGACCATTCAGTATTATATAGTTGATTAAGGGAACACAGTGCTCATGGGTAAAACGGTTTATTTTATAAGCCAATCTATTATTTGGATGAAAGGTGACTGCTAGGAATGGATTGAGTTCCAAGTTCAAAGGGTATTTTAGGGTGATAGTCTTGGGGGTTCCCCTAGTTTCTATCAGTCCAATTAAGTCTGGCTTTTTTTGGAATTTGGGTTTTGTCCTACATTTTTCTCCCATTCCACCTGGGACCATCTATTGTGTCCCTGGTCAGAACGGTCGGTAGGGGTTGCTGGACACCATCTAGTTCTTCTGGTTTCAGGCTAAATGAGGATGTGATTCATGTGGGCTATTAGTCCTGTGGACTAGTTTCTTCTTTGAATCTTTGGTTGTCTTCATTCTCTTTTGTTCCAAACAAGTAGGGACCAATAGTTGTATCTCAGATGGCTGCTTGCAAGCTTTTAAGACCTCAGGTGCTACTCACCAAACTAGGATGTAGAACATGATCTTTATGAACTGTGTTATGCTAACTGACCAAGTTGTCCCACGACACACTTCCTTTATCCCTCTTTCTCTGTCCCAGCAGAAGACAACTGGAAATCAGAAATTAAGATTAGCTCTATTCTTCCAATTCATTTTAGTGAAACTCTTGGATTAGATAGTAAGAGTGAATGAGATAGGAAGTCTTCAGGTATTTTGCCCAAATGGTTAACTGACCAAAAATGTAGAAGAACCACTGTGATATAGGGTAAAAATGGCGGGGCATAATTACCCTTCATAAGTTCCTATGAGTTGTTCTCTAATATTCAAATAATAACATATGAATAGCACTTTATAGCACACTTCTTATGTACTTTATCCTCAACTACACAACCCTCTCATGAAGTACGTATCAACCTTCACATGGTACCATGTTGTTGTTGTTAGCTGCTGTCAATTTGGCCCCAGACTCATGGTGACCCCGCCGGGGTCTGACTTGTGGTGACCCTCCACCCATGGGGATCCCATGCCCATTGGAACAAAATGCTGCCCAGTCCTGCACCATTTGTAGTTCAGACTGTTGTGATCTATAGGATTTTCATTGGCTGATTTTCATGAGTAGATCACTAGGCCTTTCTTCCTAGTCTGTCTTAGTCTGGAAGCACCACTGAAACCTGCTCAGCTTCCTAGCAACATGCAAGCCCCCACTGACAGACGGGTGGTGGCTGCACATGAGGAGCATGGCCAGGAACTGAACCTGGGTTTCCTCCATGGAAGGTGAGGATTCTACCACGAAATCTCAAACCTCCCATGATACAGTAGTTCCATTTAAAAACCATTCGTATTTCTATCAGTCTAGGAGATGCCAGATTCTGTTTACTGTACCATTGCAAAGGCCAGCATAAAACATAAGCCAACCAATGTTGTCATCCAGCAGATCAAGGCTAGAAGGAACTTAAGTCCAACAAGAAATACCTGTGGAAAATGAGGTGTCTCTAGGACTTTCTAGCAAGATATAAAGAATGCTGAATCCGAAGAAATCAACCTGAGATATCTCAGGTGTGATGCTGAGAGAAAAGGGAATATTCATCCGATAATAATATCTTGAAGGCCTACATTCCAAGTACTCAGGTACAGGGACTATAAAAATGAGCTAGACCTTGCCTACTGTCTTAGTTATCTAGTGCTGTTATAACAGAAATACCACAAGTGGGTTTAATGAAGAGAAATTAATTTCCTCACAGTAAAGTAGGCTAGAAGTTCAAATTCAGGGCGTCAGTTCCCGAGGAAGGCTTTCTCTCTCCAACAGCTCTGGAGGAAAGTCCTTCCCATCAATCTTCCCCTGGGCTAGGAGCTTCTCCACATAGGGATCCCGGATCCAAAGGACACACTTTTCTCCATGCACTGCTTTCTTGGTGGTATAAAGTCCCTGCTCTGCTCCCTTCCCTTTCCTTTTATCTCTTGTAAGATAAAAGGTGGTGCAGGCCACACTGCAGGGAAACTCCCTTTACATTGGATCAGGAATGTGACCTGAGTAAGAATGTTTGGATCCCACCCTAATCCTCTTTAACCTAATCTAATCTTGCCTCATTAACCATAGGCAGAGATTAGGATTTACAACACATAGGAAAATTACAATCACAAAATGGAGGACAACCATACAATACCGGGGAGTCATGGCCTAGCCAGGTTGATACACATATTTTTGGGGGACACAATTCAATCCATGACACCTGCCCTTGACCTTGTAGGGCCTACAGTTTAGAATCATGTGATGAAACTTGGAGATTTGTTTTCAAAGATTTCCTTATTTTAATTTTCAGAGTTGTCTGTTTTCCTCCTTTATTGTGGATCTTAAATGGTTTCATTTTTTATGCCCTTCCACAATATTCCAAGGTACTGTACCTTATACAAGAATATATAACCAGTTGCCATTGAGTCTATTCTGACCCACAGTGACCCTATAGAACAGAGTAGAACTGCCTTATAGGGTTTCCAAGGAGTGGCTGGTGGATTTGAACTGCTGACCTTTTGGTTAGCAGCCAAGCTTTTAACCACTGTGTCACCAGGGCTCCACAGGAATATATAAAGGTCTTAAACGTGGGAAGGGGAAAAAAGTGGGTAAGGGTCTGTGGGTATGTTGTTGGGAACCTTGAGGTGGCTGTTCTTCATTCAAGAAGGACCCATTGAAAATCAAAAGTCCTGGGAAATCTAAGACCCTTGGCCAGTGACCCCCAACCTCTCAGTGGAAATTATTCATTGGCTTTTATTCAGCTGGGACTACTACACTAAGACTTCTGGAAAGATAATAGTCAGGAAGGGTAAAAGGGAGATGTGATAAGGAAGAGGGACAGAAATCAAAGACAAATTTCACATTCCTGTTTTGCCTTAGGTCCCCCTGAGGCCCAATCAATATTCTTGGGGTTGTATATGTTGAGAGGAGGCTTTTTAGCCTTCCTCCGATGTCATTCTTCCAGTTATCAGGGCTTTTAAGGTGCTGCGTGCAGGTGTGTGCATATCCACCATCCTTAACCATCCCTCTATTAGTACTCCACTCCCCTCTGCATCACCAGCCCCTCACACACACACACACAGAGCTCTGTTGGCAGTTTCCTTGGAAGAGGAGGCATCGGGAAAAGCCAGTTTAGCTGCCGGTCTGTAGGCATTCAGTGTTCCAGGCACTCACTGTGTGCTCCAGGTTCTGCCCTGGAAGTGCCAGGCTACAGAGGCATGAAGCAGACACTTGTTTCTGTCTTCTTCTCCCAGCCCGCTCAATTTAAAAACACTGTTAATCCTCAAGACCACTAGGCCAAAGTGTCATGATTACACAATAGAGTTCCTAACGGAATCCAAGGAGAAAACTTTCTTATGTTTTACTTTTAGTGGTATTTCTGGAGGATCTTTTCTCCCAACATAGTTATCACACAAATGACTCTGACAACAGATCCTTAAGGCCTGTAAAAGTTAGAAGGCAGATACTAATATTAGGTGGGAGGCTCTGGAAATGTCTCCACACCCTCTCCCTCTCCTCCTCCACCATTAAAGCCAGTTTTCCAGTTGTCACCGAGTGGACTCCAACTCATGGTGACCCCATGTGTATCAGAGTAGAACCGTGCTCCATAGGGTCTTTAGTGGTTGATTTTTCAGAAGTAGATCACCAGGCCTTGCTTCCAAGGCACCTCTGGGAGGACTCAAACCTCTGACCTTTTGGTTAGCAGCTGAGTGCTTTAAACATTTGCACCACCCAGGGACTCCCCACTGTTAAATGTCACTTTGGTTTTTACAGTGTGTCCTACACTGGTGCCACTTGCATGGCACAGACTCAGGTTTTGCCAAATTACCTATTGTTGTGCACCACATTTGTGATCGTTCTCATTTTGTTATACTTCCTCTACTCTTATTTACTTAACGCTTATTTTAATTCAACTGGCTTTTTAATTCTTTTTAATTTTAAGAGGAAACTTTATATTACTACCTGTATTCATTTCCTGGGGCTGCAGAAACAAAGTATTACAAAATGGTGACTTTAACAACAAAAATTGATTGTCTATAAGCTAGGGATCCGTTTCTGGAGAAGGACATCATGCTTGGTAAAGTACAGGGTCAGCGGAAAAGAGGAAGACCCTCAATGAGATGGATTGACACAGTGGCTGCAACAATGGGCTCAAGCGTAATGATTGTGATCATGGCACAGGATCGGGCAGTGTCTCGTTCTGTGGTGCATAGGGTTGCTATGAGTTGGAACCGACTCAATAGCACCTAACAACAACACAACAACATAGGCTAGAAGTCCAAATCAACAAGTCAGCTAGCCAGGCCATGCTCCTTCCAAGGTCTCTAGGGGAAGTTCCTTTCTTGTCTCTCCCAGCTTCTGGTACCCCAGGTGTTCTTTGGCTGGCAGATGCTTCTTCACATGGCAGCCCTTCCTCTATTTCTCTTCTCTATAAGACCACTCTGATTGGATTAGGATCTACACTACTCCCTTATCACCTGGTGTTAACTGATAACGTCTTCAAAGAGCTTATTTCCAAGCAAGTTCACATTCCCAGACACCAGAATTAGGACTTCAACACAGATTTGGGGGGGAAACAGAGTTCAACACTGCTCAAATGGAAAGACACTCTAACTTGCCATCTTATCATAATAATATGATTATGTTCTAGATGGCTACTATGACCTGTGGTCTCCTCGTTATGAGAGGTTAAATACAGTGCTATAGAGGAGAATTTCTCCTTGAGATAAATTGAAGGATTGAAAGAGACTCGAAGTGAGACTTTATTATCATATGATTCATCTTTAGCTGGTGCTCTCCCATACACCACCTAAAAGTATTTCACACCCACCCTGTGAGAAACACTATGTTAGGATGCTAACACCTCCTACTTAAATACGTACATCTTACCTGGAGAGGTTGTGCATGAATCTATGAGATTTCTGTAAGGACTACATGAGATAACAAAGGTTAAAATACCCTTGATAGTGTGGCAAATAATAATGTCTCAATCAATGCTGGTTGAATTTTTATGTGCAAACCCTAAAGTTCTATGTAAATGTAGGTTAACATGATAGTCTCTGATGGAATGGGGCAGGTCAACCTTGAAAAGAGAAGAAAATGGCCCTGATCAACCCAGGAGGTCCCTAGGAAACTAGCTGTGTATTTGGAGCAAGAAAGAATGAAGCACAAAACAGATAAAACTAACCACCCGCTTCAGTTTTGCTCAGAGTTGTCTTTGAATTCTGTGCCAACCCAAAGCAAACTCAATTTTGGTTAAGTCAGTAACATTAAGAGTGAGTTTTACCCCCTTGAGAATACTGCATTGGATGGGGAAGCCAACATCTAACTAAAGGGAAAAATTACTTCCAATCAGTCTTCAAAAACAATACAATTACTCTGATTGCCTGTTCACATATCAAAATATTTCCTTTCTATGCAACGAATCAGTATAGAAAAGGAATTTCATGATATATCAGGCTGTCAGACACTGATCTAATGATATTGTACCTTGGTAAAGCACTTTACAATTGCAAAACATTTGCATATATTAAACATTTTTAAGTCCTTACCAGAGCCCTTTGAAAATATCCAAAGCCACTTTTTCTTAACATTTGTGTAACGTGGATAAAATTTCATGCTCCTAGAAATCCTAGTACTTGCCTTTATGTTTCTGCTGTGGTTGGAAGAAAAATTATAGAAATATATATGTTTCTTCATCAACAATTTGGGCAATTGCAATATTCACATAAATAAATGATTCAAGATAATTTTGCACAATGAATGTGTTGTAAGGTCATTTGTCCAAGCGATGGCTCAAGTTCCAATTGTTAACTACGCAGGGCCTATGCAGCAGTTTCACAAAGAGCACTGCGCCACTCCAAGAGTGACTCACTCAGCCTCGGGAGGACAGCGCTGGCCGTGCCAACTGCTACCATCCACAGCTTTAAAGTCAGGATTGCGGAAGCCTGGCTTCCACTTCAGTCCGAGGACAAAGAATAAGCAGCTGTGCAGATGAAAAAATTAGAAAAGAAAAAGGAAGCCTATTACCTGAAATTGCACTGGTTTGGCTTGCCCAGAAGCTATTTCCCTTTAAAAGCCATTTCGTTTGCACTGACCCTACGAAAATAATCTGCATTATCTGTGACTGGCTGGAGGGTGAGTCAGGATTCTAAATTCTGGCTGCAATGCTGAGAAAAATAAATATACCAGTGAAGGAGTTCAGCATGATGTCAGCAGTTTCCAAGGGCTGGTCAAAATGTTGAAAGACCTGGCTGGTTTTGTGATGCAAGAAATGTATCTGATGCTTCCAGAGAATGAGGCAAAGGGTTTTTCTGACAGCAAATTGAAGGACTCATGGCTCCTGCCCTTAAACAGGGGCAAGTTTTGATATGCTCTGTCTAGCACCCAGCACACCACCACTGAAGCAAATTACTGGCATTTAAGAGATGCAAAGGAAATACTACAGTGCCTGGTGGTGCAGCGGTCTCCACGAACTAAATGGGGGCAGCTCTGAACTACCTTCCCTGAATGAAGTCCCTCTGTCCCTTCATCGATGATACAAATCCAAGTGTCAGGAACTCATTATCAATTCCTAAGCTTTCCATTACTTTAAGAAACAGTGATCACCAAAATGTCAACACAGACAATCTTGTGTAACTGACAAAGGATTACTATCCAGAATATATTAAAAAAAAAAAAACTCCTAGAAACTAGTAAGAAAAAGGCAGACAACCCAACAGAAAAGTGAGCAAAACAGGCCCTTCTCAGAAAGGGAAATATAAATGGTCTATAAACATATGACGAGATCTTCGACTTCATTATTGACAATCAGGGAAATGCTAATTGAAACAATGAGATACTGTATAATTCCATTTGTATAATATTTTTGAAAGGATATAAGTCTTAGAAATGGAGAACAGAATAGTGGTTGTCAAGACTGGCCACTGGGAGGGCAGAAGGAAGTGGGTGTGGCCATTAAAGGACAACGGGAGAGGTTAGGTAACTGCTCTGGATCTTGACTACTGTGGTAGATACACAAACCTACACATGAGAAAACTGAATAGAACAAAACACAAACACACACACAAACCTGTACAAGTAAAGCTGGGAAAATCTGAACAAAATCAGTGGATTTTATCGATGTCAATATCCTGGTTGTGACATTGTTCTATACTTTCACGAGATTTTACCGTTGGGGGAAACTAAGTAAAAGATACAACATATCTTTCTGTACTATTCCTTTCAACTTCCTATGAACCTACAGTTATCGCAACAAAAGTTACAAAAAAAAAAAAAAGACACCATCTTTCACCCATTAGATTGGGAAAAAAAAAAAAAGTCTGACAGTATAAAGTATTGGCAAGGATGTGAGAAAGATATGATTTAGTACAGCCCCTTTTGAGAGTAATATGGCAAGCATTCAGCGAAATTTAAGATACATACCGTTCTTTGCTCAACAATTCTACTTCTGGGTATGTAAACCTACAGGAACTCTTCCACTTGTGCCTGAAGATACTTATAAATAAAGATGTTTATTATAGCATTGTTTATAATAGCTAAAAAAGTAGAAAGAACATCAATTTCCTCCAATGTTGTTGTTAGGTGCCGTCAAGTTGGTTCCGACTCAGAATGAGTCTGTATACAACAGAACAAAACACAGCCCTGTCCTGCATGATCCTCACAACCGTTGCTATGTTTGAGCACATTGTTGCAGTCACTATGTCAATCCATCTTGTTGAGGGTCTTCCTCTTTTTTGCTGACTTTCTAATTTACCAAGAATGACGTCCTACTCCAGGGACTGATCCCTCCTGACAACATGTCCAAAGTATGTAAGACGTAGTCTCTCTATCCTTGCTTCTAAGGAGCATTCTGGTTGTACTTCCTCCAAGACAGATTTGTTTGTTCTTTTGGCAGTCCATGGTATATTCAATATTCTTCACCAACACCACAATTTAAAGGTGTCATCCTCCCATAGGAGAAAGGATAAATAAAAGGTTTCATATTTATAATATAATAAAATGTAATAAGTAGATAAGAAGGTCTATGTACATGGATTGATAGGTCTCAGAAACACAATACAAGATACAGGTTGATATTTGTTCATTCGGGAAATATTTGATTGCCTTCCAAGTGCAAGATGCTGCTGGGAGTACAGCAGAAAACAGATAAAACAAGACAAAGTCCCACACGTTCTTGTAAAAGGACATAGACAAATAAAAAGTAGATAAGATACTATTTATGTAAAAATTTTAAGCATGCATCTATTATTTGGTATATATAACAAAAAATGAACCAAAAGGATACATGCCAATTTTATGGTATCGGGAGGAAGAGAAGGAAGTAGGATTTGGAGTGAGGATGGTGAAAAAGGAACATTAGTCATATCGGTTATATTTTATTTATTTAAAACCAATTCTTTTGCCAGGTATAAACACAAATGTTCTCTTTTGTAGCTACAATTCACAATAGAAAGACATTTTCATAGCCTAAAAATTTAGAGTCTGAAGTTAATGCTTCTTAAATTGAGGTCTGAGTACATTTCTCAAGATGGAAAAACACTGAGGTATTTATTGATTCATCCTTGCCAAACTCACAAGGAACTCCTTTATAAACTAGTATGACTATTTCTGTTAATTTCCAAAGAAAAGAACTGGAGAAGCAATGAGCAAACGTATAGTATTAGATTTGCGCTCTTCAATTAATCAGGTCATAAAGATGGCTGGCAGCCCCTTTGATGAGATCTGGGGGGCACCCTACGTTAGTTCATGTTAAAAAAAATCAGTTCTCTTTGGGACTTTGAGGAAGGTTGTGCAACTCTGTAGGCCCCATTTTCTCATTTAAAATGAGAATATTAAGCTAAATACTCTTCCAGATCTTAGATTTGAATTTGCCCAAATATGTAGTTCTTTTTCAATTTAATCTTTAAAAATCAATTATTATTTTTGTAGATTATGGCACTACATAATCCAATTTACACATTATAGTGTTCTCAAAAAACAGCTTAATACAGCTTGTGAAATAACATAAGAAAGCAATTTAAGCATACTATTATTTTGCCATCTACTTTCCACCTAGTCCAAGTTTAACTAAATAATGTTTAACTAAATAATGTAGATGCTTGACATGAAATTACTTTTTTTTAAAATAAAAAAACCAAACTCATTGCCATTGAGTTGATTCTGACTCATGGCAACCCCATACCTGCAGAGTAGAACTACACCACGGGGTTTTCAAGGCTGTGACCTTTTATAAACAGATCACCAGGCCTTTTTTCCTAGGAGCCTCTTGGGTGGGTTCGAACTTTCCCAACCTTCCCATTACCAGTCAAGTGCTTAACCCTTTGCGCCACCCCTTTTCTTTTAAGGAAATAAAGAATGGCTGGCTTTACTTTTAAACCTTTTAAAACTATTTGCAAATAATGTTTTTCTATAACTAGTTAGTTTTCAGAAGACAAGACATTCAATTCAAGGTCACAGAGGAGGAAGTCATGTGATGGAACACTTCCTAAATTATTCATCAGGGTTGCATATTTTTCTGTATTTATCAGAGAGCATTCCCTGCATTGTCACTTTAAGGAGCCAATGGGAAATTGTAGCATTAGGTCTCAACAGTTACTAGGAGGCCAGTAGCATAGTCTTTAAGCACATGGGCTGCCTCTGTTTGAAGCCTGCCCCTGTCATTTATTTATTCTGTGACCTTGGGCAGATTACTGAAACTCTCTGAATCTGTCTCCTCACAGGAATAATAAAAGTACCTATCTCATAAGGTTTTTGTGAAAATTTGTAAACAGGTTATAAGCAATGCCTGGCACACAGTAAGCATAAAAAGGAAGAGGAGGAGGAGAAGCACTTTAATAGCAATTATTGTGTGCCAAACCAAAAAACTGAACCCGTTGTCACTGAGTAGATTCCAACTCAGAGCAACACTATAGGATGGTGTAGAAATGTCCCATAGGGTTTCCAAGGAGCAGCTGGTGGATTTGAACTACTGACCTTTTGTTTAGCAGCCTGAGCTCTTAACCACTGTGCCACCAGGGCTCCTATTTTGTGCCAGGCACTGTTGTAAGAACTTTACATATATTAGCTGTTTTCGTATGAGGAGCCCTGGTGGCGCAGCGGTTAGGTGTTTAGCTGCTAACCAAAAGGTTGGCAGTTTGAACCCACCAGCCGCTCCATGGGAGAAAGATGTGGTAGTCTGCTTCCGTAAAGATTTACAGCCTAGGAAACCCTACGGGGCAGTTCTACTCTGTCCTATAGGGTCACTGAGTTAGAATTGACTCAACGACAATGGGTTTTGGTTAGTATTTCTGATTGCTATTTCAGGATCTAGCTTAGTAAACCATGTTTCTGCTTCAGAAGCAGACACAAGAGGTGGAAAGGAAGCATCAATTTATTCTACTCAACCTTGGTTACATACTTTATAAGTCACAAAGCATCATTTCCTTGCTGGTAGAGAAAACAAGACATGGAAGACCTTAGAAGGATATCTGATACCATCTCAATTTAATAGCTGAATCTAAGGCATGTGCTATGCAGTTAGGCATTTCAGCGGAAATGAAGAGCTGGCAGAAACTGCCGCTCAACTGGTACCCATTTAAAGGAATCCTGAATCATGCTGAATCACAGCATTTTAGCTGGTCCTCTCTCAAGACATTTACGTAATACTTTCTTATGGCTCTTGTTATCCGGCAAGTTCAAGGGCAAGGTCTATGTCTTAACTAGCCACCTTTGAAACCTCTGCAGTCCTCAGAACAATACTGGGTAAGACTGATCATTGCAGGGGAAAGGAAGGTAACCAAATTTCAAGGGGGAGGGAGATGTAATAGGAGCCTCTATCTTCAAATACTGTTGTCATTTCATCTTTTGAATGAGCTGGCTTTTTCCTTTCTTCAAGTATTTTCAAACATCTCTAGTGAAATAGGTGTTACCCAAGGGCATACCCAGGCAATATGAGCTACTGTAGTTAAATTCCATCATAGACAGTCATAATGCCTCATAATTGGTCTATGAGCTGGAATTGACTTGATGGTAATGGGCTTTTTAAAATTTTCTTTAACTGGTTTTTCTTTTTAAATATTAGGAACATTCAGCTCCTGGATCTACAATGAATAGCAAACTTTTTATGTAGCATTGTGGTTAGAAGTCAGAAAAATTGAATATTATGGTTGTTGTAACAATTTTACCTTGTCCTCCAGGCATGCTGCGGATGCACCAGCCTGGATTCCATACTCTTGCATGATACTGGCTCACTCATAGGGTTTTAGGAAGTCACTACTTAAATGTTTACAATTGCAAAACCACTCCCTACCTCAAGATATTATAAAGATTAATCAAATTAGGGAGGGGAAAATCTATAAACCTGTATAAGTTTCACGGTGATAAAACTATACAAATACAAAATTCATTTTAATATTGGTAACTCGGGTGCCATAGCTCACTACACAAATAGCTGCTAGGTATTTATTCAATTGGATTAGAAATAGGGCTTTTCATACTGAATTTAAAAACGTTTTTACTTTAAATTGTTTTAAAAAATTATTGATCCTTAAATTAGTACCTTCACTCTGATTATTGCTACCCTTTCTTGAGCACTGGGCCTGACAATCTGTTACAAGCACTAGTAATTTGATGGTGAGCCCTGGAGGCGCAGTGGTTAAATGCTTGGCTGCTAACCGAAATGTTGGTGGTTCAAACCCAACAGCCGCTCTGAGGGAGAAAGATGTGGCCGTCTGTTCCCGTAAAAATTAAATGAAAAAAAAAAAAAGCCCACTGCCATCAAGTTCATTCCGAAAACCAATGGTGCAGTACTATTCTGCCCTATAGGGTCGCTAGGAGCTGGAACTAACTCAACGACAATAGATTTGGTTTGGTTTAATGATTTGATGGTGCAAATGGTTAATGTGCTCAGCTGCTAACTGAAAGGTTGGAGGTTCCAGTCCACCCAGAGGCACCTTGGAAGAAAGGCCTGGAGATCTACTTCTAAAAACCACCCATTGCAAACCCTAATGAGCACAGTTCTGATATACGTGGAGTCCCCATGAGTCAGAGTCTTCTCAACAGCATCTGGATTAGGGATTTGAACTCAGGGTTTTGTTTTTTCTGTGTGTGTGTGTGTGTGTGTGTGTGTGTGTCTACCTCTCAACACCTGTACTCTTAACACTTTGCTATATACTGCCTCCTCACACGAATTCAAAAATCATACAGACTTGGAACTAGAAGGATCCAGTAAGAGGAAACAAGGGGCAAAAGAACAGCGCAAGTCTACACAGCTACTACTGAGCCCCAGCGACCCAGTGAGTAAAGTGATTGTTAACCAAAAGGTCTGCAGTTTGAAACTACCAGTGGAAGAAAGGCGTGGCAGTCTGCAGAAGATGTGGCAGTCTGCTTACCTAAAGGTTTACCCCTATGGGGTCACTATGAGTCAGAATTGATGACAGTGGGTTTGGTTTCAGTGGGGACACAGCTACTAACAGAAATCATGCTACACACTAGGGCTGTTCATGCCAGTTTTAACATCTTAATAGATCTGTGCACTTAACTTCAAAGAATAAGAGTCATTAAAGGAATGAAAAATGCACTGCTGAAATACAGCAGCCAACAACATGGACTGGATGCTGCCCTCAAGAACCAAAATTAAGTTTAACATGAGGATAGTAATTTCAGAGCCTCTTAGAGCTCAAGAGGGGCTCTGGTGGAGCAGTGGTTAAGAGCTACGGCTGCTAACCAAAAGGTTGACAGTTTGAACCCACCAGCTGCTCCCTGGAAACCCTATGGGGCAGTTCTACCGTCCTATAGGTTCGCTGTGAGTCCGAATCGACTCGACGGCAACGGCTTTGGTCTTTTGGGTGTTTAGAGCTCAAGAGACTCGGACCCTTTTTTTTTTTTCTTCATGTTTCAGATAAAAAACATTACACAAAATTCTAGAATATTTTAGTTCACACTGAACATTTAAATTGGATGATGAGAGCGAGCCTTTTGGTTTCAATCTTGACTATCTGTGATACATACACAATTTCTTTTGCTGAAAATACCAAATCTATATTAAAAGCTATTCATGTATGTGATTCTTTCAGGACCAAATGGCTCTCCTGCACTCTCCGTATCCCTTAAGTTCCAGAGAATGTCACTTGTAAATATGCTAAGCAGGTCCCACGACTGTGTTATGAGACAGGTAAGTCTCAATTCCATTCCCCTCACCATCTTCACACCTCCCCAGGGCAGGCTCCTTTCCCTCATCAGGCACTCCTTATGGGTGGGACACAGCAGTCCCGGCCAGGAGAGCAGCAAGGCCTTCCCGGCCCTGCCCAGGCTCACACAAAACCCCAACGTCTACAGCCTGCACTCACGTCCATGGCTTGCAGCCCCGGCTTTGAGACAAACCTAAATATGTGTATCGGACAATGTGGCCTGGTTCTGGAACTGTGTCCAGACCGAGTCAAGGGCGTACGGGTAGGCGCCTTCTTTCCACCCAGGGAGGGGAGGAATCTTCCCCGGCTTCGCGCTAACCACAGTCACTTCACTGACACCCGTCCCCGGGCAACGCCCGTCGCAGGCTGCCCGGAGAGATCGCCACAGCAG
This sequence comes from Loxodonta africana, assembly GCF_030014295.1. Lineage (NCBI taxonomy): Eukaryota > Metazoa > Chordata > Mammalia > Proboscidea > Elephantidae > Loxodonta > Loxodonta africana. The sequence continues at coordinate 35,730,043 of NC_087363.1, forward strand.
GCACTCAGATTAGAGGTACGCGGCCGAAAGCTCTCCCCCGGTGCCCGCTTGGTCCCGTCGCCGAGTGGGGCTGGGCTGGCGTCCCAGGCGGGAACGGCCGCCGCGCGCGGAGGAAGAGGGCCCTCCCGCGCGGCGCTCGGCGGGGCGTCCCTCTTCGCGGCGGCTCTGATTGGACGGCGGGTCCCCGCGCGCTGATTGGTTGCGTGGGCGAGGCGGAGGGAGCCGTGCGCAGCGGCGTGTGTGGGGCCGTGTGCAGACCCGCGTGTGGCGCAGGCAAGGACCCTGAAAATAAACAGCCGCTACTTCGCAAGCCGCCTTCCCCGGGCTGCGTCCGAGTCTCTGTCGCTGCGGACCCGCTCAGACGCCGAAGGTGAGGGCCGGAAGTGGGGGCCCGGGCTAGGGGAACCGCGGGTGGCCTCTGGACCGCGGCGGACGAGGGGATAGGGAGCGGTGGGGCGGCGATGGCGGCCGCACTTCGGCCTGCACCGTTGCTGCGTCAGGCGGGAAACTCGGCTGCCACCGCCGCCTGGGGCCCGGAGTTCGGGCCTGCCGCAGTCAGGCGACCCTCCCGCCGTCGCTTCCCTCTTAGGAAGCTGGGCTGCCGCGCCTCTGGGCCTCTCCCAGAGCCTAGGCCGCACCCCAGGCCACAGGCTTACGGCCGAAGAGGCCCGGACCTGTGCGCCCTTGGGGCTGAGGTCCTAGGGCTTCGAGGGTCGCCGAGGGAGGGACTGAGGGTCAGTTTGGCGGGAACTTACTGGAAGGAGGCCGGGTGGTGGGAGAAGGCCCTTAGATGTGGATGGGGGGGATGGGATGGGTACTTTCGCAGGCCATGAACCGGGGTAGTGGGCCTTCCGGGCCTTGTGCCCAGACAAGGTTTCTGGTGGACCTAAAAGGTCCTTGAAGAAGATCTTGTGTTTGGGGTGGCGGGGTGCCCCGGAATGAGGCTTGGGAGCCTTTGGAATCCCATATTATCTGTACTTGATAGCTTTCTGATCTTGAGTTTTTATTGTCATTCAGATGCTCTTAAGTTAGTTGTCTTATGTTGCCAGTCGAAAAAAGTCTGATAGAACCTGCTTTACTTGAATCAGGGTGACTTTAGAGGGGCGCGTTAGAAATCCCATTACCAAAACAGCCATCTAAATTTTTCAGACCTCTAAAGCCATAGCATCAGTAGTCTTTATGTTATTTTTTAGGTTAATTAAGCAATTATAATTTGATCTAGAAATAAGAGATGAAGTTTAATTAGTCAATCTCCGTCTATTTTCCATAACGTGAAAACCTATTTTAGGATGGCATAATCGCCCACATTCGGGCTTGGGTGTTGATTTTATTATGGGTAAGGCTTATCCGTGTTGCCACATGTTAACCACATGGCCTCAGCCACAGGGCAGCTCCAAAGGAAGTGACTATGTCTAATCTTGGGGGGGGGGGGTGTCTTTAAAAAAAAAAAATTTCAGTAATCGTTTGTGCCTTCAGGTAGTGTGTCTCAGGCATTAATTCAGAAGAGCCCGCATAAAGGGTAAGATAATCCAAGAGTCTGCATTTGGCTTTTTGTTATTTTTTTTCTTTTTAAGTAAAAGAGAATTCTTACTTTGCCCCAAATTACAAGTTTTTATAAAAATAGGTGTTTTTCTTTTCCTGTTTGCGTGATTCAGCTTTGGAGAGAAACCAGTTAATCTTTGTATCAATGAGGTGACCTTAGAATTTAAATTAGCAGTCTCATGTTAATCATTTGTCCAAGCGCTACATATTGAGTATAAGGCTTTGAAGGTCTTAAAAAAGATGTATGAAACATAGTCCCTGCTGCCAAGGCTTTTCCTCCTCCTGCAAAAGTTTTTTAAAAATGCTTGTGAAGAATTATTCTGATCAGTGCTTATCAAAACCCTGCACAGTGCCAGGTAACTAGGTATGTACTGTTTTTAGCTTGCTGAGCCTGCTTTTTGTCTACAAGTAAGCTCTCTGTGTACTAGAATATAAAAGGAATACTTTATTAGCTTCCCGAGGACTGAATTATAAACTTTGAAACATTTCCAAACTGCAGTTACCTTTTGGCAACAGTTTAAAAAAAAAAAAATGTATTTGTGTACTTACCTTAATGTCGCATTAGAAACCTAGGGTAGGTTTTCCTTAGGATCCAAAAAGTCCATGTTCTGATACCAAGAGAGGTAATATATCACAAAGAGTCGTGAACACTAAACTGTTTTGAGCTAAATCAGTGGAAAACCAAGGTAAGTCGTTTCTTTACACTGGAACATCTGGAAACAGGCAGAGAGGTTTGTTTTTTTAAGGTGTTATAAATTAATTTTGTGATAGGATTCTTTCTACATTTCTTTTAAAATCTGATGATAAATTTACATTGCATGTATATGGGAAAGTAGCAAATTGGTACTTAACAGCAGTAGAACAACATTTGACCGATTGGTCTATTGGCCAAACACTTGCCACAGGGAGATTTTGCTTTCTTTCCTGCAGGAGTGAGAGTTATTTAAAAAAAAAAAAAAGGCTATTTTTCTTCCTAATCTCCTGACAGTAAGTGGAGAGCCAGAAGACTGATGCCAAGGCATCCTGGCCTGCAACGTGAACAGTCTTTACATGCTGCCTTGCTTAATCGAACTCCTGTTCTGGCAATGTCAGATGTACCGCAGTAAGGGAATGCCATTGAGAGATTCCAGTAAGCTTACAGCATTTTCATGTTGAAAAAAACCTGCTGGAATAATAAAATGAGACCATGTGGCCACCGAAATTCAAGTTGTAAGTAGAAGGGTATAGTTACTTAGAAGTATGAGCATACACTATAGTGATCACCTGGAGTGGTTCCATAATTACAAATGAGGGTAGTAAGTAATGAAATCAGGTTGCTAGTTTTTGGGGTGTGTGGTGACACTTCTGGCTTGTAGAAAGTAAGAAAAAAGTATCTTGGCTTAAAATTCAGGGAAGCTGTGTGGTGGCATACTATGAATAAATTCAGAGTTACGGCTGTGGATTTTTAAAAGTTCTACTTTGATTTACGTAAGGAGAAATACAGAGCAAATTTTTTTCATTAAAATTAGCATATGCTTTTTATAATTGCTTGCTGTGTGGTTGTAATATTTTTGGAGTAGAGAGTAAATTGGTGTACCCTTCTGTTAATAGCATTTTCTTTATTACTTGACCCTAAGAATTGGTATCAAAGCTCAAAGAATTATACTAATTTGTCTTCATAATTAATATCAGTAATTGTACCACACTTTTGATACTAAGAACAAAGCCAGTAAATTACTTAAATCTAATAACCTTGGTCAAAACTAAAAATACGAGTTCCAGTGAATAAAACAACTGTAAAATTCTCTCTGTCCTAGGAAATACATTTAAAATAAGTAATAGGAAAGCTGAGGGTAAAGATCACATCAGCAAAGTATAGTGGGTATCTGGCTAGCTTTATTGTTTTATATGGTTTTCCTAACACAGCTGTATTCACATTTGCTGTACCCCTAGTTATTTTCCCAAGCTCGGGGTATTCTCGTCTCAGGGTATGTTGACCTAACTGCAGTAAAACTGTAGTGAAGCTTTTGCCCCCTGAATGCACTCACTGATTATTCTTCAATAAGTCCATTTAGTGTTCCAGCATGGTACTGAAACACTTTATATTGTTGTAACAAAAATTAACTACAGACAAGTTCTGCATTACCTGCTTTCTGGCCAAAATGATGGCAAATAGAGTACAATACTAGGAACAATTCTAGGTTCTTAGCCTAGCTTTTGTATTTACTGCCTGACCTTGGTTAATTACAGGGTTTCAAATTGGTTCCATTTGGAACCCCTGCTGAGAATTTGCATTTCTAACAAGTTCCTGTGGTGCTAATGCTGCTGGTTAGGGACCGATTCTGAGAACCACTAGTAGAGCAGTGGTTCTCAAAATTTATATATAAGAATCACCTGGGCATCTTGTTAAACTGTAAATTTGATTCAGTGTATCTGGGGTGGACGTGCAAATTCTCAACAGGGGTTCAAACCAGAATGAGCCAGTATGAAGCCCTGATGAATTATACCTCTTTCTCTCTGCCCTGATTACTTCCGAAGGGCTGTAATAGCTGAATATCTACTATAAGTACTTATAAACATGTTATCTATGATCTTTACAAACCTGCATGTATTCTTGTTCCCATCTTATTGGTAAGAAAACTGAAGATCTGAGACCAAGTCATTTATCCAAAGCCTTACAACTAGGAAGTTCTAGAATCAGAATTTCAGCAAACAGCCTAGCTTTCAATCCTCTGCAGAACTGCCGCATAGGGTTTCCAAAGCTGTAAATCTTTACAAAAACATACTGCCACATCTTTCTCCTGTGGAGCAGGTAGTGGGTTTGAACCACTCATCTTTCAGTTAGTAGCTGAGTGCTTTAACCACTGCACCACCAGGGCTCCTTCTGTAGCTCATACCACCTCCTTAAGTGAGGTTTATGTCGTAAAAATATGATACGCAAAAACTGAAAATTAGAAACAAATATCTGATTTCTGGTAGTTGAAAATGTGAATCCACTTAGAAATCATCCGTTTTTTTCCTCCTCTTGGCCTTTCTCATTCCAGTCAGAAGGTATGTACGAGTTGGGAAGAGAAGAGAAATGAGCGTAAACAGAGTTAGGACCACTCTAAGCCTGCTTTTATATGGCTGTTGGATTGAGTTCTAATTAAAGTCCACCTGTAAGAAATCATTTAATTGGGAGAAATGCAGAAAGGAAATAATTATGTAAGCAGAAGCCATAAACCCTTAAAATGTTCTTTTAAATTGAGTACAAGGAACCCAGTGTAACAGTTTTTACTGCAATTCAGTTTTTATGTTTTCCTATAAAATATATATCACAAAAATTTGCTGTTTCAGCAGTCTTAAGTGTACAATTCAGGAACATGAATCACGTTCATCATGCTGTGCAACTGTCACCACTATCCATTTCACAAATCCATTTTAATGTCACCCTTTTACAAATAAGGACAGAGGGCTCAAGTGTCTTTTCTGAGGTAACACACCAAGTGGTTAAACTGGGATTCAAACTCAGAATCACCCATGGTCCTAAAATCTTTGTACTGTGTCAGGATACATCAGTGTAGATATATCAGTGGTTTTTAGCAGCAAAAGGAAGAGAATATATGCTCTCTGGCTGTTCGGTGACACAGTGAAGATACAGTGTTTTGGTTTTCGTCTGAAATTAGTATATATGTTTTGTAGCATTCTGTAAAATAATTTACTGAGGTCTGGTTGCTTGTCAGCTCTTGGAATAATAGGGAAAGCCTTGAACGGCAAGTTACGGACTCTGGCCCTGTTGCTGGCTGTTTTTAAGTGACCTTGGGTGAATGTTCTTTCAGCCAAATGCAGGAATTGTACTAGATAATCTGAAACAGATATTCTTTGATTTTATCAAATTCAGCAGTTTCTTCCTTGTTTCTCCTAGTCTTAGCGTTATTATAGATTGGCAGCCCAAAAAGAACATTTATAAGTGTAGGTTAATGCTGTTTTGGGTTGTTTTTAATTATATTAGCAATATCTTTGAGCAAAAAACCAAACACCAGACCCGTTGTCTACGAGTGGATTCCAACTCAGCGACCCTGTAGGACAGAGTAGAACTGCCCCTCAGGGTTTCCAAGGAGTAGCTGGTGGATTCGAACCACTGACCTTTTGATTAGCAGCCGAGCTCTTAACCACTGTTCCATCAGGGCTCCAATCTTTAGAGCAGTGGGCCTTAATCCCTCTGAGAAGTTGAAAAGTGTAGTCTCTAAAAATTCGTTTGCACGGAATCTTACCTATGATTCAGGAAGCTGGGAATTCCAGAGAATGAGCCAATCCTCCATGAGTACATAACTGAAAAAACCAGTTGGAGTCGAGTTGACACCAACTTGTAGCCAGCATTTTTTGGGAGAAAGTGTCCTTCCCAGCTCATATATCCGCTTTTCTGGAAACAGAATCCACCACCCACAGGGTTAAACTCCAGCTGCCACCATAGCATGGGACTCCCAGCCCCCTGGACACAGCTGTCAGAGTAGAACTGTGCTCCATAGGGTTTTCAGTAGCTGATTTTTCAGAATTGGATTGCCAAGGCACTTCTGGGTGGACTCGAACCTTCAACCTTTCGGTTATAGCCAAGCACTTAATTGTTTGGACCATTATTTTAAATTAATGGTGCAATAACTGTTGTGAGTGGTCACAGAAATTTATGTGTTTGTTAGTGCTTGATGAGATTGGCTTGGGTCTCTATGAGATATACAATTGGTTTCATTCAGTAAATGACTATTAGAAACCCCTTCTTGTAGACTGAAAGAAGCAGTTAAAATCCTGAGTTATATAACTGCTACTAGAAGGATAATTATATGGGGTGCTGTGGTGATTCAAAGGTGAATTACTACTTGGTCTCTGCCCTCAAGGAATGTGATAAAAGGCAGTATGGCAGTGCCATCAGATAGATACTAATAAAGCTCCCTTGGCCTTGATAGGAAGGAGAGTTCCAGGCTGGGTGATGTGGTCAGATTCTTTTATAGAATTGGCATCTGAATTGGCCCGTGAAGGTTGGAAAAGATTGTGACAGGTGGACAGGACAGTACAGCAGAATTACAGCCAGGAGCGGTCATGGAGCAATTCTCCACTCAGATTTTGTCTTACCTCACTGCCTGTAGTTTGCTTAAGTAGTATCATGAAATTCTCTAAAGATTTTTTACCTAAATACATTTTTGTAACACAGATAACTGCCTCTGAGGGTAGGTAGCATGCCTCCAAAAACACAGCAGGAACCAACTGGTTTAACAGTGTTATTAAAGAGACAAGTCCATCCCAAGGGACCAGAGTGAAAGTATAGAACCAGCTGATTCAGTGTTTATGACGGGCTTGGCCAAGAAGGCAGATTGCATACACATTAACTAAACCCACTGGAAAGATCTCTTAAAAAAGTATGGGTCCTACTGATGATGGATCTTTGGGATGTTAATGGTTAATGTTTTTTCTCTTTAAGACTTACTGCATTTTCGTTTTGCTTTGTTTTTTACCTTAATTCAGAAAACAGAATTATATGAGGCTAAAATTTGCTGATGGACCAACCAAGCATTCAAAACTAAACTTGTTACAATGTATGAAGTTCTGCCTGTGCCACTGAGTTGTGCATGTGTTTTTTTCAGAGTTGTTTAATTACAGTCTTATAAGATGCTTTGTTAACTAGATTATTTTGTATCTAAATGGAGAAATACTGCTTTCTCTAAATGTAATTTATAGTTCATACCCAAATGATCACATTTGTAATCAGCTTTCATTTGAGAGGAGGTAAAGCTTAATATTTAATCTTACAGTGTCATTTTAGCTGTCTCCTTTCTAGAAATAGTTCTTTTCCTGTCTTTTATTTTCCCCTTTTACATACTGGAGCTAGGTCCCACAAATAGAAGGAAACAGAAGACAAAATGGAGAAAGGGAAACAGTTCAGGGAAAAAAAAATCTTCAGATTGGTTCATCAGTTCTTGAGTAATTAATTTTAAGTAATATTTATAAGCCAAAGATAAACCTAAAGTTATAACTGCTGACTTTATTTCACTGATAAGCATGCAGTGATTTATTATAACATTCCTTTTCCTTTGTACTTTGCGATTATAAAATAAACGAGGTCCTGTTTTGAAAAAGACAGTCCGAAGGGGAGATTATGGCAGGAGCGATCATTTCTGTAGCTCTAGAAATGCATACTGAAATATTGGATTGTCCGAGTTCTGTTTGTCTTTTCAAAAAGATAAGTATCTTGTTTACATATTATAGAATATTCAGGATTTGTCAAATTGCCTAGATTACATTGTCAAAGGATATATGATAATTTCTTTGTAATAGTTAAATGTGTTCAAATGATCTGACTAAACAGAAGAAGATGCACAGTGAAGAAAATAGGGATGGAAGGAGGGGGTGCCGTAAACAACTTTTTTCCATTTTTGTATACAATTTTCTGTTTACTTTTTATTGCTAGATTTTTTTTAATAAATACTTTTTTAGTGCTTACATAGCAAATTAGGTTCCCATTTAACAATTTCTATACACATTATTCAGTGATAAGTGGGTTTATGTTATATTTTTCAGTGTGCCATTATTCTCATTCCCTTCAGGTTGTACCGTTTCTAGTACTCTAGTTTTCCTGCCCACTTAACATTTCATCTTTATTTGGGTGTGATTTCTGACCATTTGGTCTCCTATAGTTTTTTTTTTTTTAAGAAGCTTATTAGTCAGGGGTGATAGTTTTTATTTTATGATCTAATCTGTATGCCAGTCATTTTTTTTACCTTGACTATTCTCTGGGGGAAATCAGTACCTCATTTAGAATGCTAACATTAATAATGGTGTAAGAACAGTTACAAAGGAAATCTAATATCAGATTCTGTAAAAATACATTTTTAATCTCCTTCACTGGCTGATTTCAATTAAATTGCACATTATACATTTGAAACCACTGATTTTACAAGTATCCCATACAGCCAAGTCTGTTTTTCTTTATATGTTCATGTAGCAAGTGCAAGAGTTGATAGATTATTCTTTTGAACATTTGATTCCAGAGAGTTGGAATAAGTGAGAATTGGCATTTCTTCAATGTTTGACAGTGTAAACTTCTTGAAACTAAACATTTTTGGTCACTAATTTAACTCTAACCTAATAAACAGTTACCGAAAGGGTGAGGAGAGGAGAACTTGCCATTTTTCTAAATGCCATTTGGTTTTTTGGGACTTGGGAAAGAGACTGTGCGGCTGATACAGCTAATTTTACTATTCAGTCAGTTTCTGCTTAAAGTTGAAACAATGTGATTTTTTTTTTAGCTCGTTTATTTTTTAAAAGCCACTCGACTAGGAGTTTAATCTATAACTTATGAATTCAAGGGATAGCCTCAGTTTATTTTTAGATTGTTATGTAAAGTACAGAATCCGTTTGATTTGGTGAGAGTTTTTAATTTTATTTTAATGAGACCTAATAAAGGAATCTTTTGTGGAATTTCAAATAGCCTTGCTTTAAAAGTAAAATTACAGAAAAATTTGGTAAAGGGGGAGGAATGGTCCCAGTACTGTAGGTGCTGTTATCATTTTGTTGTACCTCTTTCTGGTCATTTTTCTAATATTTTAAAATGCATTTGTCTTCTCTAAAGTTAACATTTATATCCTTAAAAAAAAAAAATCCATTCTATAGAATATCTCAATTAGCAAACATTTGAATGCTGTTGTATAACTAAGGCACTAAATTAGGTGCTAAGGTATGAGAGAGAAATTGTTTTTCTTCACCTGCCCCTCACTCCCAAAATCTATACTATAGCTCCATTGGTTTGGGTTATTCCAATTTTATGAACGGTAAATGACTTCCATTTGCCCAAAATAAAGCTACTGGATTATAACCATGAAAATGTGTTCAGTAAGTTGGACCTGGAATGAAAAATTACTACATCTTATTTCCAGTACTGGATGTTCATTGACACTAACCCTGTAAATCCCATCCCGTCACTCTATGAGTAACTTTATTAAGCTGTATGGGTTCATCTTAATGGTTTTAAAGATCAAAAATTATATGAAAACATATACAGTGTTTTATAATGTTTAATATACATACACACATATATATAATTTTGTTTAGAATGTAAGAATTTAAGCAAGGAGGAGGGCATCAAATCTGGGGTAAACCCATTGCCATCAAGTTGATTCCAACTCGTCGTGACCCTGTGTGTTACAAAGTGGAACTGTACTCCATAAGGTTTTCTTGGCTGTAATCTTTACAGAAACAGATTGCCAGACCTTTCTTCATAGCGCCTCTGGGTGGATTTGAACCACCAACCTTTCAGTTAGTAGTTGAGCTCCTAACTGTTTATGCCACCTAGGGACTTCTCTTAATATATCCTAATTATCCGTGTCAATGCATAAAATTTAATATTTTATAATAGGTATATAATGCCTAGGTATGTAGGCATGTAATATTTTTTCCAAACAATATATTGGCTGACTTTTTCCTCTGGAATAATTTTCTAAACATGTACTTAAAGGGGGATTAAAAGTGAAAAATAATTTCAGGTGGTTTAATGTGTGACCATTTTTAATATTTAGAAGACCTAACTGCAACCATGAGCAGCAATGAGTGCTTCAAGTGTGGGCGATCTGGCCACTGGGCTCGGGAATGTCCTACTGGAGGAGGCCGTGGTCGTGGAATGAGAAGCCGTGGCAGAGGTGGTTTTACCTCGGATAGAGGTATTTTGTCGAATAAAAAAATTTGAAGTATTGCAATATTCATGAATATCAAGACTGGTCTAATTAGCCACATTCTTTTTTTTTTTTTATTTGCTCAAAATAGGTTTCCAGTTTGTTTCCTCATCTCTTCCAGACATCTGTTATCGCTGTGGTGAGTCTGGTCATCTTGCCAAGGATTGTGATCTTCAGGAGGATGGTAAGTATTTAACACTTCCTTTTCATACCCTACTAGAACTAGGAGAGGTGAGCACGTACTGCTGCAGCATAGCATTGGGAAGGATTTTCCACCTTTGAGGCTTTGTATTGTGTGGTTTAAAATATAGCAACACTTTTGTAAAGGTTTTATAGTCTTGGTCTGCTTCTTTTCCTTATTGTTGAAGCCTGCTATAACTGCGGTAGAGGTGGTCACATTGCCAAGGACTGCAAGGAGCCCAAGAGAGAGCGAGAGCAGTGCTGCTACAACTGTGGCAAACCAGGCCATCTTGCTCGTGACTGTGACCATGCTGATGAGCAGAAGTGCTATTCTTGTGGAGAATTTGGACACATTCAAAAAGACTGCACCAAAGTGAAGTGCTATAGGTAAGTTTTTAAAATGTTGTTGGAAGAAACTCATTGCAGAAATTCTTATGTAGATGAGTTTTCTGTAAACAGAAAGACCTTGTGGGTTGGTACATTTGGTGAAATTTCAGATGAGACAGGTTGTTGGCATTCATAACCAGCAACCTATCTGCACAGCAATCAGTGTTCTGCCATGATAGCTTGTGGCTTATGGGACCTGGACAGTCCATACAACTATGGGATCTTAGAACTCAAATATGAATGTTACATTGTAGTAATTTGAAGCTTCCAGAGACTCTTCCCCCCCAATAAAACCAGTTAGCCGTTCTAGAATGCTCTCTGAAAATCTCTAACTAGTACAATCCCAGTTGCCTTTCCATTCCCAGAGACTGTTTGTATAGAAAGTTGTATAATTCATATGTATATATATAACTTTGTAATGTATGTAGAAGTCTTTTGCTTGTTTGTGAATGTGACTACAGTAGACTGCACATTTTGAAAGTGTACAGTTGTATAAGTTTTGACACATACACACCTGTGAAATCTTAGGCATTAATTTGCAAAAAAAAAAAAACTAATCTTGGTTAGTATTTTAGACTTCATGTTGGTTGATGTCTTATGGAGAAAATTTTAGTTTTATGGCTTAGGCTGTACAATTGAGAGTAGCTCTGTTATGTAATTCCTCCTTCTGGCATTGTGTGCCTTCAAGTTTAGGATTAATGGTTAGATTTATTGTTTAAAACAGAAAAATACATGGCTTGGCTTGTGGCTTTTTGTCCTGCAATGTCTGTTGCATTGGTTGTCAATTTTACATTTTCTGAATACGTGTGAAAACTCTTAATTTCTTTTTTAGGTGTGGTGAAACTGGTCATGTAGCCATCAACTGCAGCAAGACAAGTGAAGTCAACTGTTACCGCTGTGGCGAGTCAGGGCACCTTGCACGGGAATGCACAATTGAGGCTACAGCTTAATTATTTTCCTTTGTCGCCCCTCCTTTTTCTGATTGATGGTTGTATTATTTTCTCTGAATCCTCTTCACTGGCCAAAGGTTGGCAGATAGAGGCTACTCCCAGGCCAGTGAGCTTTACTTGCCGTGTAAAAGGAGGAAAGGGGTGGAAAAAAAATCGACTTTCTGCATTTAACTACAAAAAAAAAAGTTTATGTTTAGTTTGGTAGAGGTGTTATGTATAATGCTTTGTTAAAGAACCCCCTTTCCGCGCCACTGGTAAATAGGGATTAATGAATGGGAAGAGTTGAGTCAGACCAGTGAGCCCGTTCTGGGCTTCTTGAAGTGTTCCCATGTAGGAGGCAAAACCAATTCTGGAAGTGTCTATGAACTTCTGTAAGTAACTTTAATTTTAGCATATGATGGCCTTGGATTGTCTGACCTCAGTAGCTATTAAATAACATCAAGTAACATCTGTATCAGGCCCTACATAGAACATTCAGTTGAGTGGGAGTAAACAAAAAAAGACAAACATGAGCGTTAATGCCTACGCGAGAGAAATCAGGATAAAAGCCTAAACAGAAACAACTTCATCACAAGAGTTGATGATGGATATACACGTGGTGATGGCAAAGGTTTAGAACACATTTTTTTCAAAGACTAAATCTAAAACCCAGAGTAAACATCGATGCTCAGAGTTAGCATAATTTGGAGCTGTTCAGGAATTGCAGAGAAATGCATTTTCACAGAAATCAAGATGTTATTTTTGTATACTATATCACTTAGACAACTGTGTTTCATTTGCTGTAATCAGTTTTTTAAAGTCAGATGGAAGAAGCAACTGAAGTCCTAGAAAATAGAAGTGTAATTTTAAACTATCCAATAAAGCTGGAGGAGGAAGGGGAGTTTGACTAAAGTTCTTTTTGTTTGTTTGAAATTTTCATTAATGTATATAGTGCAAAATGCCATATTAAAGAGGGGAAATGTGGAGGACTGAAAGCTGACAGTTTGGACTTTTCTTTTTATACTAACTCAGTTATGTCTTCAGTAAAGAAAAACAGCTATTATAAGGAAGCGTAGGATTTAAATACTTTGGTGTCATTTGTTCTACAGGGGTATGGAATATTTAATACTTCTTTGTAATCCATTATAATGCCTTTTAGCTCTGTTCATCTCGAACTGTCTCTGAATACCATTGCTGTGTTTCAACATTAGCAGATATTTCCTGGGCTTCGTAAGGATATGAAATGTTGGATTCCTTGATTTTCTAGGATCTGAAATGGACCTTAGAAATCATCTGGTTTAATGGGCTCACTTTATAGATGAGTTATTAGAAGCTTAACTTGCTTGAAGGGTGTATATCTAGTTTGAGCCTACAACTCCAAGCGTTCTTTCCATCCCATGCCCCCCCCCCCACTAAATTAAATACATTTTGCATATACTTTCCCAACTTCATTTTCCCCTCCACACTGCTGTGTGATTTCTCAACCTGGATTTATTGTGTGCTTTACATCCTCCATGTAGTTTTGGTCAGTTTTTGATGATATATCACTTGCTGGTGTCTCAACTGTGCTTTGCACATTGCAGTTTTATAAACATCATAGTCCAAAACAAAGACTTATTTTGAGGGTGTCGCTGCTAAATATAATTCCGGGTTGGGGGTAGTGTACATGGGGTCATTTCCATCCATGGTTTCTGGCCTTATGCAGGCAAACTCAGAACATAGCAAATGATATGCTGTGGCACTTCAGGTCACCTCATTTCTGATTAATAAGTCATTTTCTTTCTCCTGTGTTAAACCCAGCTTTATGTGTTGGGAAGGGAGAAGGCAAGGAGGCTTTGTTAAAATTTAGAACTGCTTTGCATCACACAGCCATTCATTGTGCTGCATTTGTAGAACCTAGCTGGTTGTGTTTTGAGATCCTCAATACACATAATTAAGGATGTATCCCAGCAGACCACAAAATGTTCCTTCAGAGGGTATAATTTATTTGCATTGATCTTGGTGACTGAGTAAATGCAACATGAAAATATATTTTATATGGAAATCAATCTAATTATAAGACCCAATGTGCAGTTTATGTAGGAATTAATGTTTTGTTGTGAGACTTGGTTTTAAGGTGCCTTTTTTAAAAGACAGTTTTCAGAGAGTAGCCTTGCCTTGAGTGTCTGAGAAAGGCACACTGCCCATCTTGTGTTCCTTCAGAATGTCACATTGATGTATGCATGGCTTTGTCAAAGTGAGGTTTGGAGGGGAGAGCTTTCACCTTTGAGTAAGAAACCTGGATTCTTTACTTGACGTGAATTCCTCCTTCCCCGGGGAGAGATGGGCCAGGAAGAAAACCAATCCCTTATGTTTCTGTAATATCTGCTTAGGCTGCCCATCCCTACAAGTAGCTAAAAGGTCAAGGTTTCCCCCCCCCACCCATCTTGGGTTGAGGGGATGAGAGAAAGATAAATGGAGGTACTACAATGAATTATGCATTATCTAATGAATAAAACTTCATCTTGCTTTTGCCTTCCTCTTCAGTTTTTGCTGTCTTGGTGCCTAATTGATTAATCTTAATACTTTCAAAACCACTTGTAGAATAGCTTAGTCTCCTCTGCCTCTTGAGGCTTCATCAGCGACTTAAATGAGTTGACCAAATACAGCTCTTTCCCCAAAACTTCTTTTGAAGAATCTTATAAACAGTTAAAAGAATAACCAGTGTATTGAACACCTATATTTATATTCTGTATTAGGATTCAACAATTGATATTTTTTGAACCATTTGAAAGTTGTAGATGTGATGCTTTACCCCTGAATATTTCAGTATGCATCTCAAAAGTAGACATTCCACTTCATGATCACAATACCATTTTCACACTTAAGAAACGTAACGGTTTCCCTAATACTTAATATCTAATGCCATACACCAATAGCCCCAGTTGTCCCAAAGAAGTCTTGTATAGCCAGTTTTTCCAAACCAGGATGCAGTCAGGGTTTATGAATTGTTTTTGGTTAATATGTTTGTTATGTGCTGTTGAGTCAATTTTGACCCCATGTGACAGCAAGAACTGCTCCATAGGGTTTTCTAGATTTTTTGAGAGCAGATTGCTGGACCTTTCTTCAGTGGAGCAGCTGGGTGGGTTCAAACTGCCAGCCTTTCGGTTAGCTGCTGAGCATGCTTAGCCAATATGCCACCAGAGCTCCTTCGTCTCTCTGTCTCCTAACAGTTCTCAACTTTTTTTGCCCATAACCTTGACTTTCCAGACTGGAACTGTTTTCTTGAGTGTCCTGTATTTATCATCCGATTGTTTCCTCGAGGTGTCATTTAACTGGTTCTGTATCTCCTGCGCTTTCTGTTCTAGAGGCTTGATCATTAGGTTCAGCATGAACTTTGTAGCAATGACTTTTTAAAGGTGTTATGTACTTTGTATCACTTGAGTTTCACCACAGAACTTGATCACTTAATGTTTCCAGGTTTTTTTTCAGTGTAGTGGTATACATTTCCTTTGGAAATTTAGTGATGTATTTCTTCCCCAGTATCCTTTTACTTAATGCTTTTAGCATTTATTAACCTTCCTGCAGGTGCTGCTTTGAGCCTGTAAACTTGTTACACAATTGATAGAAATGTAGATTTCTATCTGGTTTGCTTCCACAGGTTTAGCGAAAACTAAGTTATATTGGGAGTAATAGTCCACTTCCAAGATCTTTATAAATACTGAATATTGATTAACAAACCACATAAGGAAAAATTGGTTTTAATTTTTTTTTTTTTAAATAAGTTATTTGTACTTATCCTTAGCACGCAGCAATTCCAGGGTCAGAAGATTAGACCTAATTTTTTAGTCGTGGCAGAGTATGAGACATTTTCTCTGGGAAGTAAAGTGGCCCATCTAGCTGGAAGTGGGAAGCTTTTTTTAGCATTGTATTCTTATTCAGAATTATGTATAATTTGAATATGCATATCAGAGAAGCTACGCTGTTGATATTTTTTTAGCTGTGATAATAGCACAGCAGTCCCAAACTTCTGGCCAACAGGAAACACAGATTTTGGTACCTTGAAATGTGGTGCTACTGTAACAAATATCTAAGAATGTGGAGGTGGCTTTGGAATTGAACAATGGACAGAGGCTGGAAGACTTTTGAGGAATGTGATAGAAAAACTGTAGACTGCCTTAAACAGGCTGGTAGTAGAAAAATGTGGGTGTTAATACTGCTAATGAGGATTCGGAAGTGAAGAGGACAGTAGGGAAAACCATCTTAGAAAATGCTTAAATCATAAAGTCTGTTAGTAGAAATAGGAACATTAAAAGCACTGCTGGTGATGGCTCAGAAGGAATTGAGAAACTTCACTGGATACTGAAGTAAAGGGGATCCTGTATAGTGGCAGAAACTTAGCTGAACTGTGTCCTGTAGCTATATGGAAAGCAGAACTTGTAAATGATGAACTTAGATATTTAACTGAGGAGATTTTCTGGTTTCTTTTTGCTGTCTATAGTAAAATGCAAAAGGGAAGAACTGTTAAAATGAAACCAGGGCCTGATGATTTGGGAAATTCTCAGTATCAAGTTTGCAAAAGATGCTAAAATTAGGATTTTCACTTTCAGAAAATTGTGTTCTGGAAAGAAAACCACATAGGGTGGCTGTCGTAGTCATCTAGTGCTGCTGTAACACATACTACTAGTGGATGGCTTTAAGAAAGAGAAACTTACTCTCTCACAGTTTAGGAGGCTAGAAGTCCGAATAAAGGGTGCCAGCTCCAGGGGAAGGTGCTTTCTCACCTCTGGGGAAGGTCCTTGTCATCAGTCTTCAACTGGTTGAGGAGCTTCTCAGCATCAGGACCCTGGGTCCAAAGGAGGTGCTATTCTCCTGGCTCTTGTTCCTTGGTGGTATGAGGTCTCCATGTCTCTGCTCACTGCTTTTATATCTCAAAAAAGATTGGCTTAAAACAAAACCTAATCTTGTAGATTGAGTCTTACGTCATGAACATAACTTGATAATCCCACCTCATCAACATCATAGAGATAGGATTTAGAACACAGGAAAAACTCGTAACAAAACGGACTGTCACACATTTTGGGGGGACACAGTTCATAACAGTGGTCATCAGGCAAAATGGACTCTACAGTAACAAACAAATCTTCAGTCTGGTGATTAAAGGCTGAATAGAGCTTTTACAAAGTCCTGCAAGACTTTGAGCCTGATTCAGCTGACTACATGGAGGTTAGGCAAGGCTTCATAATAAATCTGCAGAGCATGGGGCTTTTGTTTTTGAAATAATTGAGAACTTTATGTAGATCTGCGCACTATACATGCAGTGTCTTCTTCAAAACAACAGCTCTGTAAGGCAAATACCTCAATTTCACAGATGAAAAATGAGAACAGGAAGGTAAATACCATTATACCAATTTCACAGCAGAGAAGTAACAGGTTCAGTGTGTTATCTAAGGCCACAGAGCTAATAAATAGTGGAACCTGTTTATGAATCCAGGTAGTGTACACTGTCTCAAAAGATAAGTAGGCATTTACCAGACAATCAAGTGGAAGAAGGATGGAGGAAGGGAGCAGCAAGGACAAAGGCAGCACCAGTATGAGCGGAGAAAGAAAGGCCATTTAGCAGATTGTGGCAAGAGAAATGGTGTTAGGGTGCTCTCAGTTTCAAGTACCAGTAAGTCTGACTTATATTGTCTTCAACACTAGAGGGCATTTATTGGTTCATATAAAAAAATTTTTTTTTCTTTTTTTATAACTGAAGATCTAGTAACTGAACGGGCTTGAGGCAAAGCTTCATTGAGCAACTCAATGATATCAAATACTAAATGTCTAGGAGTCCAAAAGTGGCTGACATCCAGCAGGAAACAATGTATTCTAGCATTGCAAGCAAGTCCTGAGACTGAATAGGTGTCTTGGGTCTTAAGCCCACCTATCAGTATGCCTAGGGAGATGGGATAGGCTGATTAGCTTAGGGATTGGAGCTCCCTTCCCCAGAACCTGAGAGTTCTCCCAGTAAAAGTCAGGTAAATGGGTGGGGGGAATGGACGTTGAGGGGACAGGCCACATAAGGTAATGCTTCTTGGATCCTGCTATATGCGATCTCTGCATCCTAGAAGAAACTATCAGGTCAGTGGTTTAATGGATAAAGGAATGGAGGTGTGAGAAAGCCTCATTTGAGTGGGGAAATGATACTGCCTTTTGGAAGTAGGTATAATTTAAAGGTTTTTTGTTATGCAGTAGCATAAACAAAAGTTTCTAGTTTTACAGAGCTTGGTGTTCCAAGGGCTGGGGGTAGGGGTGTGGGGGGACTCTGGCATCCTCACGAGACTTCCATTTCTGAGTTCAAGGTGGTGGTTTCCCTCAGCTGGCAGAAAAGGGGTAAGGGGAAGGCAGGCCCATTCATTTCATGACGTGTATCCCTTTGACTCACTTCCATTGTCCATTATTTAGTCACAAACACCTC
The DNA here is from genome assembly GCF_030014295.1 of Loxodonta africana. Classification (NCBI taxonomy): domain Eukaryota; kingdom Metazoa; phylum Chordata; class Mammalia; order Proboscidea; family Elephantidae; genus Loxodonta; species Loxodonta africana. The sequence goes on from NC_087363.1 coordinate 35,748,195, forward strand.
ACTATCAGAGAGGTGCAAAAATGTAGTTCTGGCGGGGTGACCATATGCCCGCTAAAACTTGAGAGAAAATTTGCTGTCTTTGCCACAGTTCTGGCATGAGATCTGATGTCTCTTTTCCTAAGTACTTGTCCTGTCTGATCCTGAACCACACGTCTGCTGCTTCCTGCTTGTGCCTTGCTGGCCACAGGCAGGCTGCCCACCACCGGTTAGGTCTTCTGGTAGAGGTAATCTCCATGCTTGAGAAGGGAAAGCTGCTGAAAACTAGCTGAATTTGATGCAGGCCCTCACAACAGTTTACCCCATTGCTGACACCACGTGGGCATGCAACCCACAACCACTTCTATCAGTGGCCTCCCCTCTCTTCTGGTTCCTGCAATGTGCCCATCACACAGATTGACCGCATCTGGCAATCTGCCTGTCCAGGTAGTGACTTAAATCACACCTAACTACCCTCCTCCCCCAAGTGATTTTTTCTTTCGTAAGCTTTAAATTCTGTATTTTAAGAGGTGACTTCAAGCACGGGTCCAGCTCTGAAAGAACACGCGATTCCAGGTGAAGATAAACGAAGCCCGTAAAAGTACAAGACTTAAGGCCTTCAGTTCCCTGTCATTTACTTAGGGAACTGAAGGAGTTTGCGAAGCCCGGCCAGCACCACCTCCTGGAGGACAGACTCTCGCACTGATCTACCCTGAGAGGCGTTTCAGCGCCTGCTAACCGGAAACTGCGGGCTCGGACAGCGGCGCTACTGGGGCAATAGTTCCTTCGTCGATGCAGGCGGGGTAAAGACCCTGTCCAGCAACCCCCGGCGGTTGTGAACCCAGTTCATTCAGAGGAATGAGGACAAGTAACTTCCAAAAGGGGCTGCCTGCTCTCATATCTAGAGTGGCGACTATGAATCCAGACAAGTTCCCACACTGTTGCACCCAAAGGCGCAGGCTTCTGCCGCGTCTAGTAGTTAACGCGAGAAAGCTTGCCTTTATTATCGCGAGAGTAAAGCCTGCCTCCCGGCACTGAGCCGGAAAAACGTCAGATCCATTTCGCAAGTTTGGTCTACGCCCCATCCCACGTACGCGTGAGACGGTGGGACGTCCAGATGCTATCGGAAGGCGGCTCACAGAGGCGTGCCTGCGTTTACTCCCAAGACCCGGGTCAAGTCTCTCACCCTCACTTCCGGTCCTTTCCATTTATCCTTCCGACATAAAGGCTGGGTTCTGCAGGCGGGTAGAGCCTTCAGTTCCGGTCAGGGCCGGTCTGCGACGATTGTGAAGCTACCGGGGCCGGGGCTGCGCCGCCCGGGGGTGGCTCCCTTCCCCGCAGCATGGTGAGTGGGGTGGGCGTGGGGGTGGGCTAGCGGGCAGGCGGGGAGGACTCCCAGCCCCTCCTGGGGCGCTTCTGGCCCTGGAGCCCAGCCGGACACCGCTGCTGGCCTCATGCTCCTCGGCTGTACCGTGGGAGTTCTCTTCCTGCCTTGTGTAGCTGTCATTAGTTGGAGGAGAAAGCTGGAACCTTGGGGACCGCATGATCATCTTGGACAGTATTTAATCCCATTGACACTCTTTACGTTATCAAAAGGAAATCGGGGCACAGAGAGGCGCAAGGACCTACCCGGAGTCACGGTGCATGGCGCGCGGGCTGAATTGTTGGCTCCCAAGTCCCACAGCGGAGATGAAGAGTAGTTGTGGCTATATGTTTCTGGAATTGGTTTAATAATAGACCGCCTGTTGTCGGTCTTCCTCACAAGAATATAAGGTTCTCGAGAGTAGGGCCTGTTTACCATTGCTTCTTTAATGTCTAACAAGGTACCTGACACGTCGTAGGTGTTCCGTAACTACTGAATGAATAAATGGCATGGACAGGAGGTATTGAATACGAGTGTGCTCGCTTGGTTTGGCGTCCTTTGATTCCTTCATTAGTTGAAGAAGCGTTCACGTCGTGGAACTATGAGAATGCACAGGACTGGTGCAAAGGAATCGCTCGTGCATGTTAGTTACTGTGATATTTTCATTAATGAAGCTGACATAAGATGCACATGACACTATATAGTAAGGCTGTAAAAGAGGTATTGGAAGCCATTGCAGATCGATGATCACAAGAGCCCAAGTAAGGAGAGACACTAGTCCTAGAAGCAGCCTTTTATGTGAGATTTGCCCCAAGTCACTGCTTCATACTGCCCTGCCCAGACTTGAGGGATTTTCCTTTCTAAACTCTGACAGTCATAGGGAATCCCCTCTCTCCATTCCCTAGCAGGGGAGAAGGAACCTTGAGCCTTGATGTTTCTAGCTACAGGAGCTATTAGGTATTTTCTATAACTCTCACTATCACATATACATATTTACAGACTTCCATCACCTTGAGTATGTACCCTATTACTATATTAATTTGTAGTTTTCTGGGGGAGCTCCTATGAGCTCCCTTGAAAGCAAGAATCATGGCAAAGTTCCTAGCACCTAGCACAGAGTTGGAGGCAGTGGTGTTTCAGTGGCAGAATTCTTACCTTTCATGCAGGAGACCTGGGTTTGATTCCTGGTCAAGGCACCTCCAGCTTAGCCACCATCTGTCTATCACTGGAGGCCTGTGCGTTGATACGATGCTAAACAGGCTTCTTGGGAACTTCCAGGCTAAGACAGACTAAGAGGAAAGGCCTGTCGATGTACTTCCAAAAATCAGCCAATGAAAACCCTATGAATGTCACTACAACACTATTCACAAAGCCAAAAAAGGCAGAAACAGCCTAAATGCCCACCAGCAGATGAATGGGTAAACAAAGTGTGGTATATACATACAATGTAATATTAATTAGCCAGTGGGAGAAATGAAATCTTGATACATGCTACAATGTGGATGGAGCCTGAAGACATTATGCTGAGTGAAATAAGTCAGTCATAAAAGGACAAATATTGTATGACCTCACTTATATAAAAATACAAGAAAAAACGGAGGTACAGAGACCAAAGTTTATAAGTGGTTACCAGGGGTGGGAGGGAGGGGGCTATCATTTATGGAATACTGAGTTTCGGTTTACGGTGATGTGTAGATAAACAAATCACATTGATTAAGGGTAAGGTTGCATAGCTATTATTGTAAGTGCTATCAATAAGTTGTATGCCTATAAAAAGTTGAATTGGCGAAAGTTGTGTGATAGATATATTTACAATGACAAAAAAAAAAGTAGCTGCTGAGTCTGCCTGTGTACAGCCAAACACCTCATGGGATTTGATTCCTTGGTTTGGAGGTTTAGGGTCATGGTTTCATGGGACATCCCAATTAATTGGCCTAATAACGTGTTCAGTGCTTCTGCTGTACCTCACAGTTCGTTGCGTAGTTCCTGGGGTCTTAAAAGCTTGCAAACGGCCATCCAAGGCACAACAATTGGTCTCTGTTCTAGTGGAGCAACAGAAGAAAAAGGAGACTCAGGAATCGGAGGAGAAAATGGAATGTGTGGCTAATTACTTCCATGAACAACTGGCTCCTTTGCCATGAGACTAAAAACTGGATGGTGCCCAGCTACCATTGCTGAACATTTTGATCAAAGATTCTATAGAAAAATCCTCATCAAAAGAGCCAAACCGCATGACAGAATTTAAAATTCTAAATTCCATACTTTCTAGAGCTATGAGGCAGGATGAACCCCTGAAATTATTGCCCTGAGATAATCTTTAAACCTTAAACTAAAAATATCCCCTGAAGTCTTCTTAAAACCAACCAACAGTTTAGCTTAACTAGTACAAAATGTCTGCCATGAGCATTATGCTCTTTTAAGAACCATCTACATGGGATCAAATTGACAACAGCAACTCGAAAGATTAGATAGGACCCTTAGGGGGCAGTGAGTTTTTGTTAATGGGAAGGAACAACTCAGAAAAGGAAGATGAGAATGGTTGCACTACTCAAAGAATGTAATCAGAGTCACTGAATTATACGTGTAGAGACTTTTGAATTTGTGTTTTGCTGTGTATATTCTCAGCAACATCCATTGCCATTGAATTGATTCCAACTCATAGTGACCATATAGGACAGAGTAGAACCACCCCACAGGGTTTCCAAGGCTGTAATCTTTATGGAAACAGACCGCTACATCTTTCTCCTGCGGAGTGTCTGCTGGGCTGAAACTGATGACCTTTTGGTTAGCAGCCGTTCAGTTTAACCACTGCACGTCCAGGGCTTCTTCTCAACAACAACAACAACAAAAACCTATCTGTGTATCTCATGTACAACATAATGATCCAATTATGTTGTACATGAGGTCCCCATGAGTCGAGGCTCAACTCGACGGCAGCTAACGGCAGCAACACAGTGTTAAACATGGAAAAACACTGAATTTAATATTTAAAATATGTAAGCTTTAATGGCTACCACATATCTGTCAGTTTGTCATTCTGTGGGGGCTTATGTGTTGCTGTGATGCTGGAAGCTGTGTCACCATGATTTCAAATACCAGCAAGGTCACCCATGGTGGGCAGGTTTCAGTGGAGTTTCCAGACTAAGACAGACTAGGAAGAAGGACCTGGTGATCTACCCCTGAAAAATTGGCCAATGAAAACCTTATGAATAACAGCAGAACGTTGTCTGATACAGTAGTGCTGGGAGATGAGCCCCTCAGGTTGGAAGGCACTCAAAATGCGACTGCGGAAGAGCTGCCTCCTCAAAGTAGGGTCGACCTCAACAACGTGGATGGGGCCAAGTTGTTGGCATGTTCATTTGCTCATGTGGCATGACTCAGAATGAGACAAAACAGCTGCAAACATCCATTAATAATAGGAACATGAAATGTACGAAGTATGAATCTAGGAAAATTGGAAGTCATCAAAAATGAAATGGAACACATAGACATTGATATTTAGGCATTAGTGAGCTGAAATGGACTGGTATTGACCGTTTTGAATTAGACAATCATATGGTCTTCTATGCCTGAAATGAAAAATTGAAGAGGAATGGCATATTCATCATCAAAAAGAGCATTTCAAGATCTATCCTCAAATACAACACTGTCAGTGATAGGATAATATCCATACACCTACGAGATAGACCAGTAATACGACAGTTATTCAAATTTACATACCAACCACTAATCCCAAAGAAGAAGAAACTGAAGATATTTACCAGTTTGTGAGGTCTGAAATTGATCAAACATGCAGTCAGGATGCTTTGATGATTACTGGTGATTGGAATATGAAAGTTGGAAAAGAAAAAGGATTGGTAGTTGGAAAATACGGCTTTGGTGATAGAAATGACCCCAGAAGAGACTGCACTATAGAATTTTGCAACAACATAATTGGCAAATATACACATGGGCCTCACTGGAAAGAATACACAGGAATCAAATTGACTACATCTGTGGAAAGAGACTATGGAAAAGTTTTATATCATCAGTCAGAACAAGGCCGGGGTGGACTGCAGAACAATCAACTGCTCCTATGTAAGGTCAAGTTGAAGCTGAAGAAAATTAAAATGAGTCCATGAGAATCAAAATATGATTGTAAGTATATCCCACCTGAATCTGGAGACCATCTCAAGATTAGATTTGACACATTGAACACTAATGACCAAAGACCACAAGAGATGTGGGATGACATCAAGGACATCATGCGTGAAGAAAGCAAAAGGTCATTAAAAAGATGAGAAAGAAAGAAAAGACCAAAATGGATGTTAGAAGAGACTCTGAAACTTGCTCTTGAATGTAGAGCAGCTAAAGCTAATGGAAGAAATGATGAAGTAAAAGAGCTAAACAGAAGATTTCAAAGGGTGGCTTGAGAAGACAGAGTAAAGTATTGTAATGAAATGTGCAAAGACCTGGAGTTTGAAAACCAAAAGCGAAGAACACACTTGGCATTTCTCAAGCTGAAAGAACTGAAGAAAAAATTTGAACCTTGAGTTATAATTTTTACGGTTTTTATGGGAAGAATATTGAACGACACAGAAAGCATCAAAAGAAGATGGAAGGAATACACAGAGCCACTGTACAAAAAAGAATTAGTTGACCTTTAACCATTGAAGGAGGTAGCATATGACCAAGAACCGATGGTATTGAAGGAAGAAGTCCAAGGTGCACTGAAGGCATTGGCAAAAAACAAGGCTTCAGGAGCTGACGGCATACCAGTTGACATGTTTCAACAATTGGATACAGTGCTGGAAGTGCTCACTCATCTGTGCCAAGAAATTTGGAAGACAGCTACCTGGCCAGCCGATTGGAAGAGATCCATATTTGTGCTCAATCCAAAGAAAGGTGATCCAACAGAACGTGGAAATTACATAACAGTATCATTAATATCACCCGCAAGTAAAATTTTGCTGAAGATCATTCACAGGTGGTTGCAGCAGTACATCCACAGGAAAATGCCAGAAATTCAAACTGGATTCAAAATGAGGGATATCATTGCTGATATAAGATGGATCATGGCTGAACGCAGAGAATAGCAGAAAGGTGTTTACCTGTGTGTACAAAGGTGTGGATCATAACAAATTATGGATAACATTGTGAGGAATGGGAATTCCAGAGCCCTTAATGGTGCTCATGTGGAACCTGTACATAGATCAAGAGCCAGTCCTTCGAACAGAACAAGGGGGTACTGTGTGGTTTAAAATCAGGAAAGGTGTGCATCGGGGTTGTATCATTTCACCATACTTATTCAGTCTGTATGCTGAGCAAATAATTCTAGAAGCTGGACTATGCAAAGAAGAATGCAGCGTCAGGACTGGAGGAAGACTCATTAATGACCTGTGATATGCAGTTGACACAACCTTGCTTGCTGAAAATAAAGAGGACTTGAAGCACTTACTGATGAAGATCAGAGAGTACAGCCTTCAGTATGGATTACACCTCAACATAAAGAAAACAAAAATTCTTACAACTGGACCAATAAGCAACATCATGATAAACAAAATATTGAAGTTGTCAAGGATTTCATTTTACAATCATTTCAACGTCCATGGAAGCAGCAGTCAATAAATAACCTATTGCACTGGGCAAATCTCCTGCAAAAGACCTCTTTAAAGTGTTTAAAAGCAAATATGTCACTTTGAGGACTAAGGTGCACCGAACCCAAGCCACGATATTTTTAATTGCCTCGTATGCATGCAAAAGCTGGACAATGAATGAAGAACACCAAAGAAGAATTGATGCATTTGAATTGGGATGTTGGCGAAAAATATTGAATATACCACAGACTGTCAGAAGAACCAACAACAAGTCTGTTTTGGAAGAAATACAGCCAGAGTGCTCCTTGGAAGTGAGGATGATGAGACTTTGTCTCATGTACTTTGGATATGCTATCAAGAGAGACCAGTCCCTGGAGAAGGACATCATGCTTAGAGGGTCAGCAGAAAAGAGGAGGACCCTCGGCGAGATGGATTGGCACAGTGGCTACAACAGTAGGCTCATACTTAGCAACACTTGTGAGGATCATACAGGACAAGGCAATGTTTCGTTCTGTTGTACATAGGGTCGCTATGAATCGAAACTGACTCGACAGCACCTGAGAACAGTAACAATAGACTTCAATGAAGAATTGAAGTAGTGTCTTATGGTTCTCTAGAGAAACAGAACCACTGAGGTATATATATGAGTGTGTATATGTATATGTATGTGTATATATATATATATATATATATACACACACGAGGGTAAGTCAAAAAGTATTGCTACAGAATCATAGAAACCTTTATTAAACAAAAATATCAAAATGTGAAATTATTATTTCTCGACATATCCTCCATCTAGGTCGATACACTTCTGAAGGTGGTGTTTCCATCTCTCTAATCCTTCCCCAAAGAATTCTTCACTCTTTGATTTACACCACGCCAAAACAGCAGTTTTCGCATCATCAATGGACTCAAAACGTGTTCCTTTTAAATGTTCTTTGAGTTTTGGAAACAAAAGAGAAGTCTGAAGGGGCAAGATCAGGGCTGTAGGGTAGGTAAGGTTTCCCATGAAATTCTTGTAAGGGAGCCCTTGCTGCCCTCAAAGAATGAGCAGGTCCATTGCTGTGCTGGAAAAAAATTCCTCAGTGCAAATTTCCTGGCCTTTTTCTCACCAATGCAGCTTTCAGTTTTCTTAAAACTCCTTTGTAATAAGCCCCTATAATCTTCCTGTGTCCTTCAAGAAAATCTATCAAGATTATCCCTTTGGAATCCCCCCAAAATAGTCACCATAACCTTCTGAGTAGTCTTCCCTCTTTTGGCTCATCTTTGAGGTCTTCCTGACCTTCCATAAAGTGCTTGATCCTTCTAAAACCTGTTGTTTTATGTGGAGCAGCATTCCCATAAGCTGTGGCAAAGCTCCAGTGATTTGGGAAGATGTCCACTTGAGTTTTGTTAAAAATTTGATATTAGCTGTGACTTCAAAATCAAAATCATTTTTTCCCATGGTATAACAAGTATCCTTTTTTTTTGAAGGCACGCTAACGAGACTAAGACAGGTGTGTTAACTGAGAGAATTTGTTGGCAGGCATCCACTGATTGCAGAACTGAACCCGAGTGGCAATACTTTTTAACTTATCCTTGTGCGTATAGGTAGATAAATAGATGTTAGCTACCACTGAGTTGGCCACTGGCTCATGGCAACTCATAGCACAATGGAATGAAACACTGCCCAGTTCTGAACCATCTTCATGATTGGACTATTGTGATCCATAGGGTTTTCATTGGCTGATTTTTAGAAGTAGATTGCCAGGCCTTTCTTTCTAGCTCATCTTAACCTGTAAGCTCTACTGAAAACTGTTCAGCATTGTAGTGACATGCACACCTCCACTGACAGATGGGTGGTGCTGCGCACAAGGTGCATTGGCCAGGAATTGAACCCCAGTCTCCCACATGGAAAGTGAGAATTTTACTACTGAACTACTTCTCTCTCCCTCTATAGATAAATAGATACAGCTTTACTTCAGGGGGTTGATTGACGTGATTGTGGGGGCTGGCAAGTCCAAAATCTGTAGGTCAGGCAGCAGGCTGGAGACTCCTGCAGGCTTATGTCCCAGGATCCATAGGTCAGGTGATGGAAACAGTGCAGTGTGGAGCGAGAGTTCTACCAAAATACCTATTTGTAGTTTGGAAGCAGAACACACCCTAGGGAAACTCCTTTTTCACTTGATTGATTATATTAGATTAGATTACGTTATGGAAGAGCAACTAGCATCATGTTTGGCCAAACCACTAGGAACCCTAGCCTAGCCAAGTTGATTCATAAAATTAACCATCACAAATAGGTAAGACACAGCCTTAGCCTTCAAGGTGATGGCTTCCCCTGGGAAAGCCTCTCTCTTTTATTCCATGATAGATGTCATTTTTATTTATCCACTAAGTATTTGCCAAGTTTGTCCCTGGGTCAGTTGAAAGGGAGGGTATGAAAGGAGATTTAAGTTAGATTCACTTTTGCTGAGTATCTACGAACTGCATGGCTGATATCTTCATATCTTTATTTCATTAAATCCTCATGGCATTCCCACGAGATGAGAAGTATGATCCCTGTTGTAAAGATGGGGAAAATGAGCCTTAAAGAGACTACTTCTCAGGAATGGTAGGTGGTAGAGCTGGGAGTAAAATTCAGGTCCCTGACTCAGCAAGTACTCTTTCTACTTACGCTACAGCTCAGAAAACGTGTTCTCTCTCTGATGGTAATGTCACTAGTATGACAGTGCTTACATAAAACTCACTTTGTAGAAGCCAGTCTTGAGGTTTTCCTTCCCCAGATTCCACTGGCAGAGAACAGACAGCTGTCATACTGGGTATTAAGTGCTGTGGTTGGTGTAAGCCCAGATGAAAGGGCCCCAGCCCAACTGGGAAGAAGGGGTGAGGGAAGAACTTCCTGGGGTGGTGATGACACAGGTAAATTTTGAAAGGTGAGTAGGAGTTACAAGGGGAATGAGATACAGGGGGAGTGAGGACAGTGGGGGAGGAAACCTTTTAGGTAAAGGGAGCAACGTAAGTCACAGGTTTTGGATTTCGTTTTTTTTTTTATTGTTGCTGTCGTTCATGGACTGGTTCAAGCATTCTGTGTATGACTGTGTCTTTGTAAAACTTTTCACTAAGGAGTAAATGGAAAAAAAAAAAGATATTTTAAACATTGGCATTTTTCTTTTTCCTTCCAGGCTCGAAATGCAGAAAAGGCCATGTAAGTATCAACTGGTTTTTGGATGTAAATTTTATATAACTCACTACCTACCATGGAATGGTTTTTAATATTTGGCATATGAGCCTTTCGAGAAGTTGTTTCTATCTTCATGTGTTTTAAAATAGCATTCTCATATTTGCCCATTTGATTTTCCTGTTAGTATTTTCTGACAGCTCCCAGACTTAGGGTGAATAAACATTTGTTCACCAGGAGATGGTACAGGGGCTGTGCGAATGACACCTGGGGCACCCTGTGATACTGGTCTTTAGGATATTTTGTTCACCACAGGGGTCTGATTAGTGGAGTTTCTCACACTCCTTACACACGGTGTAAGTAAAATAGATACTTGTTTGTTCAAGAACTCAAGTGGCCTCCTCATAAAACCTACTTCTTGGAACGTGGAAGCCCTTAACTGCCCTGTGGTTTCTTAATCACAGTGTGTATATGGATGACATTAAATATGGCCGCGAGCAGTCTACCCCATCGAGGAACCTGGGTGATAAGAAATCTGTGAGCAGAACCTAACAGCATCTTCTCTATCCCTGGTAGGACGGCCTTAGCAAGATTTCGCCAAGCTCAGCTGGAAGAGGGAAAAGTGAAGGTTGGTGTATCGCTTCCTCATGAATTGTAAAGTGTCAAGAACAAATGCAGTAAAACTCCCAGGGAGACTTTAAACTCCAAATCTTACTATTTCCTGTCTGTGCTTGCTTTAATTAAGAGTCTGTACACTTGAATTCCAGGTGTGCCTTCTTGTAATTAGGGCAGTGCAATAATCTGGCTTTTGCTTCTTCCATCTCCTCTGTAACTTGATGGTTGAGTCCCCTTATTACCCCAGCTCTGTCGAATACTGGATATTGGAAAGTAGAGTGTGATCTGGGGAGCAGCTCTAAGCTGAAACTAGTAAGTGATCTCAACTCATGGAGACTCAGCCAGGCTATGGATACTATATACCACTCTTTGAAAATTTTTCTTTCTTTGTTTTTTTAAAATTTATACTCACACACACATATATCTATGTTATATCTCTTTTTAAAAACATTTTTATTATGGAAAGTTTCAAATGTATACAGAAGTTCAGAGAATGTTATAAAGATCCCTCTGAATGCAAACTCATCATTTACCTTCAACAGTTATCAACTGTCATTTTTTACGAAAGCAATATTCATAGACAAGTTAGAAAAGAAAGAAAAATAAAAAGAAGAGGGAGGATAGTCTCTTATATTTTTACTACCCAAAGCCAACTGCAGTTATTAATATTTTCTGGTTATTTCTTTGCAGTGTTTTTTTCTCGGCTCAAGTGTATGTGTATATATTTTAGCGTATTTATTATCTCATAAAATAGTTTTATATCTTACTCTTTTTACTTTAAATAATATAAGCATATCTTTGTTCTAAACACTAATAACCATCGTTTCTTAAGGTAGTATAAATATTTCATGAAGTGGATATAACCTAAAATTTATTTAGCCAAGTCTCTGTTGGATAGAAAGAATCTCAATATAACAATAATTGGACATTAAAGTTGTTTCCAGTGTTTCACTGTATTAGATACACTGTAGCGAATGTGTTTGCCCGTATGGTTGCTTCCTGAAGAGAGATTGTAGAGTTAGGTTTAGGCTTGATGACGGACGGTCATCTGGAACTGAAACTTCAAGTGTGGTTAGACCGTTAGACATTTTAGGCTCCAGATCTGAACCCGCTGTGAATGTTGCAAGAAGCTTGTAACTAGCGCAGTGGCAACATGTGCATTTTATTACTCCCTAGGAACGAAGACCCTTTCTTGCCTCAGAATGTACCGAGCTGCCCAAAGCTGAAAAGTGGAGACGGCAGGTACGTTCTGGGTGAATCTGATCTTAGTAGAAGAAACAAGTCTCTGAATGCTTCTTATTATCTAATTGATTTTTAAGCCAGAATTCTAAGTATTTTTAATTACTAATTTTGAATTGTATTTTTAATATGCTTTCAGGAATATTCAAGTGTCATGAAAATTTATTACCTTTCATTTCACAGATTATTGGAGAGATCTCTAAAAAAGTGGCTCAGATTCAGAATGGTAAGCTAACCCTCCTCCTTAAAGTGCTGGATTCTCAAATCCACAATTGGACTTAGAGACTTTCATCCCCCTCTCTCAGTAATTGATACAACAGTAGACAGAAGATCAGTAAGGACATATAAGACCTGAATAATACTATGAAACAGTGTGACCTAGTTGACATTGTTGTAACAGTTAACAACAGCAGAATACAGTTTCTTTTTTTAAGTGCACATGGATAGAACATATTCTGAGCTGTAAAACAAATGCTAACAAATTTAAAATAATAGAAATCATGCAGATATGTTCTCTGGTTATAACAGGATTAGCCTAGAACTCAATAATAGAAAAAGATCTGGAAAATTCCCAAACATTTGGAAATTAAATAACATACTTCTAAATAACCCATGTATCAAAGAGGAAACCACAAGAGAAATTGCAGAATATTTTGTATTGGGTGAGAATGAAAAAAAACTAGCGTGTCAAAATTTATGGGCTACAGCTAAAGCAGTAGTTCTTAGATGAAAACTTATAGCATTAAAATAATAGGAAAGAAATGTCTCAAATCAATTGTATAAGCTTCCAACTAAGAAATTAGAAAGGAGAGCAAATTAAACCCAATGCAAGCAAAATGAAGGAAATAATAAAGATCGGAAATCAATGAAACCAATAGGGAAAGTAAATTAAAAAGATCAATAAAATTGATAAACCTCTAGCCAGACTTACTAAGAAAAAAAAAAGAGTGAGGACACAGATTACCAACATCAGGAATGAGATTGGGAACATCACCTCAGACCCTAAAAATTATTAAAAGGATAATAAGGGAATATTACAAATAACTTCATACCCATAAATTCAGTAATTCAGATGAATGTAAAAACTGCATGGAGGCAGTGCCTGACCTCCTTTAACTTCACAAAGGGAAAGGAAAATCAAGATCAACATCCCAAAGCTGATTCCCATGAGGTGGAGGTCGGACATGCCTTCTTTCTCCTCCATCTTTACCAATTCTGACACCAACTTTTCTTCCCACACCACTCTCTACTTCTCTCCTGGGTTTGATTATTCTTTGCAGTGGCCACACAGAATTCACAGACCATACTCAGGCTTATGGGGTTTATTAGGGAAGTAACGGTTACAATTCAGGCTCAGAAACACTCGGGATACAGTTACCTTGGCCTCTGCCCATAGGCACTCAGCTTTCTCTCTCTGTGGGCTGGGAACCCCACCAAGCTGTCTCCTGCTGCCAGGTCTCTGCTGTTGGGTCTTTCCTGCCAGTGCACCTCACCGTGTTCAAGGTTATAGCTTGCTGTCTCCCAGGTCTAGGAGCTTCTTAGTGCAGGGATCCCAGGTCCAAAGGATGTGCTGGCTTCTTGCTCCTCTTCCTTCATGGTTCTGAGATTGTCCTCTCTGCTCTGGAATTGGCTCTCTTTTTAAAGCGAAACTGACCAATCCCCTTGGTGGGCCACAATTACCCTGTCTTACACAGTCCCACCCAGTCACCTGGGCGGGAGTTTCAAGACCATGGCTAGAAAGGCCACACAAAAGTAATCAATTGCACTGCAATGAAATGGACCAGTTCCTTGAAAGACACAAACTACCAAACTAACTCAAGAAAGGGGGACGATTTTACCCCTCAGGGGACATTTGGCTGAGTAGGAGAAATTTATGGTTGTCACAACTGGTGGGTGGAATAGGAAGGGAGGGTTGCTACTGGCGTCTGTTGGGTGGTGGCCAGGGATATTGTTAAGCATCCTACAATTCGTCCTACAAAGAATTATCTAGCCTGAAGTGTCACTAGTGCTGCTGTTGAGAAGCACTGCTCTAAAAGCAATACATAAGCTGAGTAGCCCTATATCTATAAAAGAAATTGAATTCATAGTTAAAAACCTTGCAACAATGAAATCTCCAGGCCTAGATGACTTCAATGATGAATTCTACCAAATATTTAAGGAAGAAATAATGCCAGTTATACTCAGTCTCTTCCAGAAAGTTGAAGAGGCCAGCATTACTCTGATACTAAAATCAGAAAAAGATATTACAAGAAAAGAAAAGCTATAGACCAATATCCCTCACAGATAAACATATAAAATTCATTGGCAAAATATTAGCAAGTTAAATCCAGCAATATATAAAAAGGATGATACATCACAGCCAGTTGCATGGCTGGTTGAGCATTTAAAACCTAATTAATGTAATTCACCATATCAACATTCTAAAGAATGAAAACTATATGATCATCTCCATAGAGGCAGAAAAAGTATTTGAGAGAATTCAACATTCATTCATAATAAAAACAGAAAACTGGGAATAGAAGGGAACTCCTTTACCCAGAAAAAAATGCTTCCACCAAAAAAACCTACAGCCAACATCATACTTTCTGGTAAAAGACTGATGCTTCCCTCCTAAGATCAGGAACAAGGCAAAGATACCCATTCTCCCCACTTCTCTTCAGCATTGTCCTGGAAGTTCTAGCCAGCATGATAAAGCAAGAAAAGGAAATAAAAGGCATATGGGTTAGAAAGGAAAAAAAAAATTGTCTCTATTCTCAGAGGACATAATTTTATATGTAGAGAATCCCAAGGACTCTACAAAAAGGCTCCTGAAATGAATAACTGGGTTTAGCAAGGTTACAGAATACAAGCTCAGTAAATAAAAATCAATTTTTGTTTTAATATACTAGCAATGAATCATTAGAGATGGAACATTTTTTTTTTATTGTGCTTTAGGTGAGAGTTTACAAATCAAGTCAGTCTGTCACATATAAGCTTATATACACCTTACTCCATACTCCCACTTACTCTCCCCCTAATGAGTCAGCCTGCTCCCTCCTTCCAGTCTCTCCTTTCGTGACAATTTTGCCGGTTTCTAACCCTCTCTACCCTCCTATCTCCCCTCCAGACAGGAGATGCCAACACAGTCTCAAGTGTCCACCTGATACAAGTAGCTCACTCTTCATCAGCATCTCTCTCCAACCCATTGTCCAGTCCCTTCCATGTCTGATGAGTTGTCTTCGGGAATGGTTCTTGTCCTGGGCCAACAGAGAGTTTGGGCACCATGACTGCCGGGATTCCTCTAGTCTCAGTCAGACCATTGAGTCTGGTCTTTTTATGAGAATTTGGGGTCTGCATCCCACTGATCTCCTGCTCCCTCAGGGGTTCTGTGTTGTGCTCCCTGTCAGGGCAGTCATCGGTTGTGGCCGGGCACCATCTAGTTCTTCTGGTCTCAGGATGATGTAAGTCTCTGGTTCATGTGGCCCTTTCTGTCTCTTGGGCTCATAGTTATCGTGTGACCTTGGTGTTCTTCATTCTCCTTTGATCCAGGTGGGTTGAGACCAATTGATGCATCTTAGATGGCCGCTTGTTAGCATTTAAGACCCCAGATGCCACATTTCAAAGTGGGATGCAGAATGTTTTCATAATAGAATTATTTTGCCAAATGGCTTAGAAGTCCCCTTAAGCCATAGTCCCCAAACCCCCGCCCTTGCTCCGCTGCCCTTTGAAGCATTCATTTTATCCCGGAAACTTCTTTGCTTTTGGTCCAGCCTGGTTGAGCTGACCTTCCATGTATTGAGTATTGTCCTTCCCTTCACCTAAAGTAGTTCTTATCTACTAACTAATCAGTAAAGAACCCTCTCCCACCCTCCCTCCCTCCCCGCCTCGTAACCACAAAAGTATGTGATCTTCTCAGTTTATACTATTTCTCAAGATCTTATAATAGTGGTCTTATACAATATTTGTCCTTTTGCTAGAGATGGAACATTTTTTAAAAGTACTTTTTATAATAGCACCAAAACACAAGAAATATTTAGGTATAAATGTAACAAAATATGTGCAGGATCTGTGTACTGAAAACTATGAAACACTGATGAAAGAAGCCAAAGATGACCTGAATAAATGGAGAGATATATACTACGTTCATGGATTGGAAGACAACATAGTAAAGATATCAGTTCTTTCTGTCTTCGCATTCAATCGTGATCAAAATCCCAACAGGATTTCTTGTATATGTTGAAATCCTTGAAGAAAGTCTGTCCTTTCCTGAAAGGGCGAATCCCACACAGAATGCTGCCAGATGTGAATGCTTACACCAGCCTCTCTGCATCTTTGCTGGCATTTGCCAAGTGTTTTTTATATTTTATTTTCAAGATTTGCTATTTTAATAGATGTATAAATGGAACTCTGCAGGGTTTTTCCAGTTTGTATTTCTTCAGTTGCTAATGAGATATTTTTTTTCTCTGTGCTTGTGGGAACTCTGCTCATAATTCTTTTTCCTTTCATTTATTTGTCAATTTTTTCTTATAAATTTGAATGAATATTTTCATGTAATATACCTTTGTAGGTATGACATTTTTAAGGCTGTGACATTGCATGGTATTTTGAAGGAATGACGCTGTTAATATTTTTGCTTTATAGCTGGGTTAGGTGAATTCCGAATCCGTGACCTGAATGATGAAATTAACAAACTGCTGAGAGAAAAAGGACACTGGGAAGTCCGGATAAAGGAGCTGGGTGGCCCTGATTATGGAGTAAGTGAGCAGCAGCCTCAGTCGAGTGTGGTTTGTGAGCTGGTGAGGTTTTTGGCGGGCTGAGTAGATTCTATCTGGCTTTGCAGCTTCCAGCCCCTGCCTGCCACAGAGTAGCATTCAATAAATGAAAGAAGGCTTGAAAAGTGCCTGACACATATGGACAGGAAACCTGTGAAAAGGATGGGCAGGATAATGCATAAAATTCCACAGCATAGGCCTTAGAGACAGACAGGGCCCTTAAAACTACCAGCCTGATGCTCTTGAGTAAACCACTTAATCTCTCAGCGCCCCAGTTTCCTTTTCTTTAAGATGGCCATGGCCTCCTCATATACCTTCACTGAGCTCTTTGGGAATTGGGTGCAGCCATGCAGTCATTTGTTGGCTTCTTTAACTGAGGGACCTAAGGAAACTCCATTCTTTCCCGTCTTTAGATTCTTACAGATGCAATACTCTAGAACGGTGGCTTTCAAACTTTTAGAACTGTGACACATTGCAAAACACACATACACAGTTTATGTCAACACCCGGTACACAGAAAACGTACTGAAAAAATACTGCGTATGAAGCACTTTGATATTTTTTATTCTGTTCTGTTTTTATTTTTTTTTAATGACGGTTATGACCCACTTAATTGATTTTATGACCCACTAATGGATCTTGACTCTGAAAAATGGTGCTCCAGAACCTAACCCATTTACCTGTTTGTGAGGAGATCTACCTCAGATCATTTGAATCATATCTAATCAGGGGCTATAATATATTACATAAGAAACATATGCTATTTTTCTACATATTGGTGTTCTTACCTTTATGAAAGTCTAACACAAAACCAGAGTTCTTACTTTACTACCTGGCCTACAGATGAAGCATTTATTTCCCTGTTGCTCATTTATTGAGAGTACCTGTTCTCTTCTAGTCACTCTGCTGGAACTTTCTCATGGGTGGTCTCACTTAACCTCTTCAGCAGTTCTGTGATGGAGATTTTATATTTCCTGTCAGACTGCTTTAAAGTAATGCATAATTTTGCTAACCCTTCTAGAAAATTGACCTCACAAGCATTAAAAAATGAATTTGTAAAATATTCTTAAGTTCCACCATAAATGCAACATCAGTAATGTTTTTATATATTTTCTCCTAGACTTTTTTTTAATGCTTAAGAATTTTATTTTCATTTTCTAAGTCTAAAAACATTATCATTGTAGAAAATTTATAAAGTTCAGGAAAGTGTGAAGAAGCAGAACGAGATTCAGGCATAATCTCATTTCCTTGGTACAAGCACTAGAATACTTCATTCCATTGTATTTCTGTGAATGCTTTTCCATAATTCAGATCACACTCACCCTATGTATTTTGGTTCCAGGTTTTTAATTTCTTTTCAGAGTACTAACTTTGATTATATAAACAGTATGTATTTATCTTTCTATAATTTTTTCTGTGTATACATTTGCTTGTTTTTACAGAATTTAGTTCATATTCTAATTATATGCCCTGTTTATTTAACAGTAAGTCTTTCAGGAACACATTTTCATGTCAGTAAATAATCATTTGAAAAAACCTTTTTGAACTCATAGAAACTTGGAAAAACAGGATAGGGAACTCCCATAAACCCTTTCTGCAGATTAACCAGTTTTTAATGTTTTTGCTGTATTTGCATGATCATTTTCTATGTGTACCTTGAGATTTATTTTTTTGAACCATTTGAAGATAAGTTGACTACATCCGGCTCCATTGCTCCTGAATGCTTCTTTGTGCATTTTCTAAGAGTAAGAATGTTTCCTTATATAACCATGGTATGTTATCAAAATCTAAGAAATTTAACTTTTATACAATAATTTTTATCAAATTAACTCCGTGGCAATGGTTTTGTTTTTGGTTTTGTTCTTTAGAACATTTTTTTCTCTTCTACTACAGGACCCAGCCCAGGATCACATACTACTTTTAGTTGTTGACATTATTTTTGTTTTTTCTCCTCAATTTTGTTTATTTTGTTGTTGAGAATATACACAGCAGAACATACACAAATTCAACAGTTTCTACACGTACAATTCAGTGACATTGATTACATTCTTCAAGTCGTGCAACCATTCTAACCCTCCTTTTCTGAGTTGTTACTCCCTCATTAACATAAACTCACTGCCCCCTGAGGTTCCTATCTAGTCTTTCGAGTTGCTGTTGTCAATTTGATCCCATATTGATAGTTCTTAAAGGAGTGTAATGCTCAAGGCAGACCTTTTGTAATAGTTAAGCTAAACTATTGTTTGGTTTTGAGAAAACTTCAGAGGCTTTTTGGTTTAAGGTTTAAAAAATTATCTTAGGGCAGTAGCTTCAGGGTGTGGACATTGTTTTTAATCGACAGAACGCCTCTTCTGGATGTATTTAATTTGTCTTCTACTGATTCCCATTTAGGGCGTTTGCAACTTTTTCTTATGCTTGGGTCACTTAAGATCATATCATAAGCATTTTTCTTAGTCAATGTAAGAGTTTCATAAGAACGATGGTTCATAAGGTATAGAAAATATTTCATGAGTGACTATGTTGTAATTTACTTAAATTATCCCTACTGTTAGATAGCTAGGTTGATTTTTAAGTGATAAAAAAGTATAATATTCTTCTTTGCACATAAATAATTTTCTATGTTTAGCATTATTATCTTGAAATATATTTGCAAACATTGGAATAGATTGATTTTCTCTTTTTCCCTCCCAATAAGAAAGTTGGCCCTAAAATGCTGGATCACGAAGGGAAAGAAGTCCCAGGAAATCGAGGTTACAAATACTTTGGAGCAGCAAAAGATTTGCCTGGTGTTAGAGAGCTATTTGAAAAAGAACGTAAGTAACTCATGTTTGTGAAGGTTTTAGCCTCTAGTTGGTAATAAACATAAGAGCAGGTGTGCTACATGCTGGGCGCTTTCCTGTATTATTTCCTAGCTGTCCAACAGCCCTGTAGTGTAGGAATTATTGTTCTGTTTTACCATGAGAAGCCGTAACTGGGAACTGAGCTCCCAGGCCCAAGGCCACACAGTTGGGGCTGGAAAGTGAGTCCAGAATTGGCTGGTGCTAAATCCCACACTCTTCGCACATGCGAGTCTCTCAGTCTCAATGAAGAGTTTCCCTGTTTGAAGTTTCCTGAAACTGTCGGGGCAGACCCTGAAGTTCATTAAATCAGGTTCATGTTTCAGTTACTTACTAGTTGAAAAACTATGCCTGAAGAACAAATGAAATCTTGGGCAGAGCTCCAGTATGTGAACATGGATCACAGGGGAGCTGCCCTGTGTGAATAAAGTGGGGAGTCCTTGTCTGCCTTCCCTTCCCCTCCATTCTCCACCCCACACAGTGGCCCCTGGGGAGCTTTAGCCAAACTTCAGGGCTTTCAAAAGTGCAACTTGAAACCTCTGGTCTAGAATTTTAGTGCCTTCGAATTTTACTTTTTAGAAAAGTAGTCGAAATACATTATAGAAAAAGATGTGAAAACCAAAGAAGCATGACACCAGTATTCTCTCCACTGTTGGCATTTTGCTCTATTTCCTTCCAGTTGATTTCCCTGTTTTTTCAAAACACAATTATATTTTTACTAAATCCTTTTTTTAAAAAATTGATTATACGAAAACTGTTTTTGCATGCTACATTACCATCACTTAAAAATCATTCAAAGTTTAAATATCATGCTGTTATTTACGAAAGCAATATATTTTAGTTACAAAAAGTTGTAAAATACAGAAAACCAGAAAAATATTACTCACATTTTCACAACTTGTAGATGATGATTGTTAACATCAACATGTTGACGATGGCAAATTTCACTCCAATTTTTAAAGGGTTGTGGAGAGAGGGCTCCTCAATTGAGATTATGCTATGTATGTGTAAAAACAGCTTAGGGAAGGAGAACCAAGAACAACAGCCAAGGTTGATTCCTACGAGGCAGGGGTCAGACATGCCTCCTCTCTCCATCGTCTTTACCAATTCTGACACCAACCGTCCCCCCATGACACTCTCTACTGGATTCGGTAATTCATTGCTACGGCCACACAGAACACTCTTTCTCTATCGCATTGTCTCTCTGTCTCTCTGTCTCTTTTTCTTCCTCTCTAACTCACGGATCGTTTGGGTTCAGGAGTGACTGAATCCAAGTCACACTTTCTCCACATTGCAATTTCAGCTTCCACTGTGTGAGTCTCTCTCTCTGCTAGCTCCCTGCTTATGGTGGCAAGTTCATCATCTTGTCCTCTGTGAGCAACAAATTTTTTTTTACCCCAAGCAGCTCATACAGAATTCTCAGAATTGAGCCTCATTGGTTTTGACTGGATCATAGTTCTGTCCTAAGCCAATCTTTGTGGCCAGGCTTCAACTATATACCCTCTCCTGAATCTAGCCAATATGGTGGTCACCACTCAGAGGACATGGATTGAGAGAGGCAGAGGGTGGACAAGGTGCCATTACCAACAGGGGAAGGGGATGGATGGCGGCCTGCCAAAAAACAGTGACTTCCCCATATGCGTTGTATATAATGTTGTGAAGAGAAAAAGAAGTTAAGGTTGTACCACTATACAATTCCATTACCATAGAGACATGCCTGCTTCACTTATCTTCATGGATGTACGTACTGTGTGGATGCATAGCTCTGTACAGGGAGAAGCCTTTAGTGTGATTGTGTTTTGGGAAACTCAGCTAATTCATGCTGTTTTTCTTTTAGCTCTTCCTCCTCCAAGAAAGACACGGGCTGAGCTCATGAAGGCAATCGACTTTGAGTACTACGGTTACTTAGATGAAGATGACGGTGTTATCGTGCCTTTGGAACAGGAATATGAAAAGAAACGTAGGTCTCTGGGCATTACACGTTATAGATGACACCTGGTTTCTGTTCTGTCCTTCGAAAACAGTGCTCTATGCCAGAAGGGAGTTTTTTTTGTTGTTAATGATCTTCAGCGTAAATGGAGTTACTATCTTCTTCCTAATAGCTATGAGAAGAGCCCTGGTGGTGCAGTGGTTAAGCACTCAGCTGTGAACCAAAAGGTTGGCAGTTTGAACCCACCAGCTGCTCTTCAGGATCAAAGACCTGCCGATCTGCTCCTGTAAAGATTACAGCCCAGAAAGCCCTGTGGGGCAGTTCTACTCTGTCCTATAGGGTCGCCATGAATCGGAATCGACTTGACAGCACAAAACAAGTATGAGGCGGTCACGGCTGTGTTGGGCCAGAAGCACTTTGGGAAAGTATACACAGCTGCATCTGGCCTGGTCCTGTCCCTCAGGAGTTTACCATTTCGAGCCTTTCCAGACTGACCTTTCTCAAAATTGTGAAATGGTGCCCAGTTAAGTAGCTTTTAGATCTGCTTTAAACACAGCCACAGAACATCAGTGGGTGTTACTCTCTGAGCACTTCCTGTATGTCAGACACTCTGCTGAGCATTTGTAAGTTATTCTTTTGAGGCCTCACAACAATTCTGTGAGGGACAAGCTATTGTTAGTCCCCATCTTACCCGTTGAGCTAGATTTGGCCAGAGCTCTTTTCCAGAATGCTCCACCACTGCTCCTGTTTTCTAGTGGGCGTGTGGAACCCACTCAGATTGTTGAACTAGAGAGGACCCAGGGACCTTTCCTCAAACCTACCTTGTAGAAACATAAAGCCAGGGCTGAGGGAAGACCAGACTGCCCCTCAAATCCATTTCCCGCCCACCAGAGCAGAATGAAGGGTGTCCTATTCAGGAAGGGAATCTTGGCTTTTCCCTACATAGTGTCTGAAGCTTTTTTAGAGACTGGAATAAGTAGCACCTGCTCCCTGTTGTCTTTAGTCAGAGCTGAATTAGTGGAAAAGTGGAAAACAGAGAGAGAGGCCCGGCTGGCAAGAGGAGAAAAAGAAGAGGAGGAAGAGGAGGAGGAAGAGATCAACATTTATGCTGTCAACGAGGAGGAGGTATGCCTTGCTTCAGGAGAGTGGGGGGAGTGGCAAGAAGGAAGCTCGGCTGCCCCTATCCCCAGCCTAGTCCTCAGCTTCCTTGCCTGGAAGATGGGCATGAAAACCACCTCAAAGGATTATAGGGAGAGTTTCAGGAAGGAATGGCTGTGAGAGCACTTTGTAAACTGCTTTACACCAGGGATTATTTATTTAGTTATTAGAGATAGACCCTCCTGAGATATACTGGAATTGGGTTTGTAAACACATGACCTCATCATTTCTTTTAAAATCTCAGTGCCCGTAGCTCTTCTGTTGTCTAGCGTCTCCATTCGATGGGAAACAAGCCCAGAGCAGAGAAGAGACTGCCTCGGCAGTTCATGGTCGGGAATGGAGCTATGATCCCTGCCTCTCAGGTGGTGCCCCCCAGCCCCCAGGTCTCCTGAAGTGCCTGGAGTGTGCAAGTGTCCCTCCTGGACAAGCTCAGACCTGAACTGACATCCTTGTCTGAGAAAGAGGAAGGCAGTCACTCGTGTGGGTGATGGGTCAGGCCCTGTGTGAGGAGCTTGCTGAGACATCACTGATGATGTCAGGGTTACCCAGGATGTAGAGGACCTAGGCTGAGCTCAGGTCTGGCTGACTAACGGGGGATTGGCGAAGGGTTGAAGCAGGATGGCAGCCTGCTCGAGGAGGATTTTCTCTGGGTGCCAACACTCATCTGCTCATTCAGCAGATGTTTGTTTAACGAGCGGTACTCTGAGCCAGACCTGGCCAAGTCCAAAGGGCCCAGCAGTGAATGTGCTCCACATGAGCTCAGAGTCTAGGTGGGAGACACCCAGTGAGCACAGAGACGAGTGGACAGTGGCAGCCACGATGTGACAGAACTGAGAGAGCGACAACGTGGAGCTGGGGGAGCCTCGAGGGCTTTTCTGGGGAAGTGCCCCTCAGCTGAGATGTGGAAGATGGGGAGCAGTTAACTAAGTGGAGGGTGAAGGAAGAGTGTTCCAGGCAGAGGGAATGGTGTGTGCTGAGAGTACCGTGGGAGTGTGAGGGAAGGGAACAGGCTGGTGCACAGGGTGCTCTGTGTGAGAGGAGCCAGGGCAAGGCAGGGGTGGGACCTACAGGGCCTTGGACTCCACACTGAAGAGGGTTTTTTCTTCATCAGAGGAACAATGGAAGGCACCCAAGGATTTGTATTTTTTTACTTTTTATTTTGAAATCATTATAGATTTACAGGAAGTTGCCAAGATGGTACATAGAAGTCCCATGTACCCTTCACCCAAGTTGCCCCAGTGGTTACATATTACATAGTTATATGGTATCCAAACCAGGAAACTGACACTGGTGTAATGCCTGTGTGTGTGTTTCTATGCCATTTTATCATATGTGTAGATTCCTGTAACCATCATTGCAATCAAGATACAGAACTGTTCCATCACCACAAAGATCTCCTCCTGCTCTCCTTTGCTGTCACCTCCCACCACCACCATCCCTAACCCCCAGCAACCACTGATCTGTTCTCCATCTCTGTAATCTTGTCATTTTGAGGATGTTACACAAACGGAATCAGGCAGGATGCCAACTTTTGACGTTGGCCTTTACACCCAGCACCGTGCCCTGGAGATCCACCCAGGTTGCTGCAGCGGTCAGTCATCCCTTCTCATTTGCCGAGCAGTAGTCCATGCACAGAAAAGTCCCCTGTCGTAAATGTGCAGGTCAGTGAACTCCACAAGGTGCACACCCACATAGCAAGTGCAGGATGCTGGAACAACCGGATTGGCCTCCAGGAGCTCTGCCCATGTCCCTCCTTAAGGGCCCGCCTGTCCCCAGGGTGCCGCTCTCCTGGCCTCTAATAACCCATTAGTCTTAGCTGTTGTTTTCTTGTTTTTTAAATAACGTTTTATTCTATTTTCGGTGAAAGTTCACACAGCAAATTAGGTTCCCATTTGACAATTTCTATACAAATTGTTTAGTGACATTAGTTACATTTTTCACAATGTGTCAACATTCTCTTTGTGTTCTGGTTGTTCCACTTCTGGTGCTCTAGCTGCCCTGCCTCCCTTGTCTTCCCATCTTTGCTTTAGAGTAATTGTTGCCTATTTGGTCTCATATAGACGGTTTTTCAGTGGAGCCCGTACTCACAGGTAATATCCTTTATTTTGTGTGCCAATCTGTTGTTTCGCCAAAAGGCGACCTTGGAATAGTTTTGGTTCAGAGTTTACAGAGTGCCTCAGAGCAATAGTCTCAGGGTGTCCTCTAGTTTCAAATGGTAGAGTAAGTCTGGACTTCTTAAGAATTTGAGTTCTTTTCCTCATTTTTCTCCCATTCTTTTAGGGTCCATCTATTGTGGACCTCATCAGAATAGTCAGTAGTGGTAGCCGGGCACCATTTAGTTCTCTTGGTCTCAGGGTAGAAGAGGGCTTGTGTAGGCTATTAGCCCTGTAGACTAGTTTCTTCTCTGAGACTTTGGTTTCCTTCTTTCTCTTTTGCTCCTGACAAGTGGAGACCAATAGTTGTATATTAGATGGTTGCTCACAAGCTTTTAAGACCTCAGACGTTACTCACCTCACTAGATGCAGAACATGAACTTTGTGAACTACATATTATGCCAACTGACTGAGTTGTCCCATAAGACTAAGTCTTACCTGTTTTTGAACTTTATGTATAAATGGGATCATGCATAGCCTGTGTCTAATGTCCATGGGTCTTTGCTTAGTTTTCAGGCTGGGGCCTTTATAAATAGGGTTGTTGTGAACTTCCGTGTGAGTGGTTTTGGTCGACACAAGCCGTTGTGTCTGTTGAGTATATACCGAGGTATGAAATTACCAGATCATCAGGGAGGCATGTAGCCAGCTTTGATAAATACATCCAAACGGTTTTCCAAAGTGCTTTTACCAATTTGCATCACTACCAGCAGTGTATGTGAGGTTCCCACCCGAGGATTTTACAAGCCAGCTCCATCGGGGAGCCCGTGCAGAGAAGGGCTGTGCTGGGCCTTTGGCAGAGGGGCACCCAGTGGGCTCCAGCCTCTCACAGCAGTCCTCCTCTTTGACATTTGGAAGTCAACATTATTTCCCTTGTTTACTAGTAATCCATATTGACTGATATGCAGCCAGGGTTGATCCTTTTTTTTTCTGGTGGCCTACTTTTTTAAAATTAATTTAAAAAATAGGTAATAAATTCACAAGGTTCAAAAACCAAAAAGTGTGTAAAGATATTCAGCAGAGAGTCTCATTCCCACCCTGTCCCCATCCACCTTGTTCTCACTGCTGTTAGTAGTTCCTGTTCTTATTTTCTCCCCTTATGCAAAAGATGGCATAGAACTCTTAATAAAGTGTCTTAGATCTCTTTCTGTCCTAGTCCTGAGCTTCCTCACTCCTTTCTTTATTTTAAAACAGCTGCAGAGTAGTGCATTTCATAGAGGCACCAACACTGGTTTAACTGGTCTCCTATTAATGACCTTTGGGTTGTTCCCTGTTTGCAGTCTGATGAAGAAGGTGGCCAGGAGAAAGGAGGTGAAGACGGGCAGCAGAAGTTCATCGCTCACGTCCCAGTGCCGTCACAGCAAGAGGTAGGACAGAGAATGTCACCTGCCCTTTGAGGCTGAGCTTCCCAAGTGCCAGGGAGGGCTCTCCTCAAAGCAGACTCCACAAAACACTTGAGTGGATTTTCTTCATTCTGCTCACTCATTAGGGCGGCTCTGAATCCCAACCACATGGCACTTGTCATTGTAGACTCCAGAAGAGGCCAGCAGCCTCTGCTTTAGATGAAGCTGACCAAGTGTCTCTTGGTTCCAATGTTTGCAGCAGGAAAAAGCTTGGAGAGAGGCTCCCTGGAGATCATCTGGGTTTTGAGTTAGACCCCTCAGTGGACTCCCCTCCAACTCCCTTTTGGCGGGGTCTACAGTAGGGGAACGAAACATCAGCCCGTCTCTCTTGATATCCGCAGATTGAGGAGGCACTCGTACGAAGGAAGAAGATGGAGCTTCTTCAGAAATATGCAAGTGAGACCCTGCAGGCCCAGAGCGAAGAAGCCAAGCGGCTCCTGGGATATTAGGGCCCAGCAGGGTGCTTGTTGGGGTCCAGGAGGTCTTACAGCAGTTCTTCCATCCCCCGCTGGCTCATGTCCAACCTGTAGGACGACTGTCCACTCTGCCGTGGTGGGACTGCAGGCAGGCAGGCTGGCAGCACGCTTCTTTACCCTTCCCTCTTCTCTCACCTTTTCCTCGCCTCATTTGCTGCCTGAGGATGGGGGTCTATCCCTTGCCTCCTTCCTGGCAGATGTCTTGATGCTGAACATTTCAGCCAGCGCCTTTGTACAGATATTTTGCAACTGGATGAGTCCGTTCGTTTTTGTTCTGGAGTGTGTAAAACAGGTTGCTTCCTGGCTGCCTGTAAGTGTTTTACTTAGCATTGTACTGTGATTTGGGGAGGGGGAATCAATTCCTGGCCAGCATTAAGAAATGCAGTTTTCCTTAAAAACACATTTATAACTTCTGTTGAAATAGAGAGGACGTTCCACCCCTGTACCCACAGCCCCACTTGTTAGCAGTCAGCAAGAGCTGCCCCCTTGGACCAAGAGTGCTCTTGGCTCGTCAGGGCTCTACTGCCCTAGCCTCGCGTATTCCTACCTGGAGGGAAGACTTTGAGTTTGCTACTTCTGTTTTATAACTTGTTGTACGAGACCTATTTTCATTAAAGATTTTTATATGACAGGAAACATCCATCTGCAGCTCAGTCCCCGGGCTAACTACTGAAGCGATGGTTGCGTTCCACTGTGAGGTTCAGAGTCCCTGAAATGGCCAGCTGTCCTGCTGTCCAGAGAGCTTCCATAACACAGTCCCAGGGTGTGAGGAGGGTGTAGGGGGCTGGGATCAAACCCCAGGCTCCACCTCAGAGCTGAGGTGGGGGCAGACCCCATCCTCCCCACGGCCTCCGTGGCCACAGCTGAGAACAGGCCAGTGACCGCACCTCACGGATCAGGGCATCACACGTGGATGTGTGAGAGCCTTCCATCACAGAGCCATAGGAACACAAGGGAGCCCAAACCTCGCAGCTGAGCTGGGTCTTTCCTCCCAGGGGAGACCCTAAAGCAGAGGCTGCAGCATGGGGCGCCGCTAGCTGGGGCACCCACACTCTGGGTCAGAGCTTAGGGTCAGACCAGTGTGTGTCCTTTGGGCTGGGGCTCCACCTGGGCTGTGTGAATGGGGCTCCTGGCCTGCAGACGCTGTCACGCACAAGGGGCCAGATGTGGTCAGAGAATTGCCACGTGCAGGGGCTAAAGTGGCCATGTCTCTTTAAGAAGGCCGAGGGCAGCAGGGAGCCCTGGAGAGGTTCTGAGCAAAAGAGCAGTGACCTAGTGGGTGTGTGATTTGCTGTGGAGGCCAGTGGCTGGACCAGGCCAGGAGGAGGCAGCGAGGCCCTGGAGAGAGGTGGGGACTGGGGGGGTGGAGAGGAGGGAGAGAGAGGAAGTGGGGTGGTGAGGAAGGGATTGCAGAGCCTCAGTCCTGTGAGGCTGGGGGATCTGTAGAGGGGACGAGAGGGGAGGGCCCCCCAGCAAGCACCTGGGAGTGTGTGCAGTGGGGAGAGGGGTCAAGGCTGGAGGCAGGGCAGGTTAGGTCACCCCTAGGACCCGGGATCCTGCCAGGGGCCTGGCTTTGGCGGGGCTCAGGGGCAAACTTGGTGAGTGCTCAGAGCAAGTCCTTTCTGGGGCTCAGCCTCAGTCTCCTGTTTCTAAAGCCCAGGACCAGGCCTGGTGTCTCTGAGTTTGCCCTGGGGTCCGGCAGTTCCATCATGTGGCTGGGGGCATCAGGGGCCTCAGAGACACCCTGACCCTGTCTCAGCCTCTCGGGCATGTAGGACGGCCAGGCTCAGGCCCAGTGACCAGTTCTTTCCAGGAACCTGTATGCCGCAGGGCCGCCCCACATTTTGATGAGGGTGGAAGTCAGGTTAACAGGCCTGGTCAGCAAATGCCTGGGCCTGCGGCCTCTCAATGGGGGGCTGTGGGCCCTCCTCACCCCAGTCGACAGGTTCTACAGCCGCCAGGGACGGCCAGGCACGGGGGCTCCTTGGGTCAGCCTTCAGCTTTCAGAGCCCCCCACCCAGGGTCTCGTGAGGCATCCAGGGTACAGGCGGGGGAATCTGCATCCTCCATCTGAGGACACCAGGCTCAGGGTGGAGAAGCAACCAGCTGGAGTTCACGCAGGGTCCCCACCCGGGTTCCTTCCTGCCATTGAGCCCTGTCTGCTCATCTGAGGGGCTGGGAGAGGGAAGGGCAGCAGGGCCCCTGCCAGGCCTGGAGACAGAATGGGGGTGTGACCCTGATGTGGATGTGGTCCCCTTGGCCCAGGTCACATTGCTCAGAGGCAACAGAGCCAGTCCCAGGAGCTGTTTGGTTACCAAAATCTGTTTAATGATTTATATTAGCTCTGGTGCTACCAGCAGTATCAGAAAAGAAACTTTTCCATGGACGTATTTCCATAGACTTCCCTCCCGGCCCTGCCCCAGCCTTCCCCCTGTGAGAGTAAAACACCAGTCTCCCTCCTGTTTTGCTTTAACACCCATCACCGGCTCCACCCAGGCCTCTTCACGGCCCTTCTCCCATGGCCCTGGTGGCTGACTGGACACCTGGTCCTCCTCCCCCTGCACCCCAGCCCCCTGAACTCTGCCCTGACCCCACCTGCTCCTGCTCTTGAGCAATTTCTAAACTAGGAAGAGGTGAAAACCTTTTTCCTCTTGCCTGAGAGGCCCTGGGCTGCTGGGAGAGGCCAGGCCTGGCACAGGGAAGGACAGGCGCTGGTTTTGTTCTGTCTCACAGACTTCCCCATCCCTTCATTCCCTGTGACCTTGGGTGCTCAGGTAGCTCCTGGGGAAGAGGGGCATCAGCATCTCACTGTCTCCTCCCAGAGCCCCAAGAGAAGACAGGGGGTGGGGGGGCTTCCTCAAGCCCTTAGCATTTAATCTTTTCTTACAGCAGCATGTTTTTGCTGAACACTGGCCATGGAGCAGCAGAGCCAGAGCCTGCCTAGGGAGATCTGAGCCTTCCCCAGCCCAATACCCACCCCCTTCTGGCATTCCCCCACACATCCCTTCTCTAGCTCTCCTCCCTGCTCCCTCAGGAGGTAGACTGGGAAGCACTTCTGGAGGGCTGACCTAGGACTTTGTGGGGACCTGTAAGTGACCTTGACCACAGCTGGTATTGCCACAGCTAGGAAGTGGAGCTTGGGGGGGAATGAAGAGGCAAAGAGGTAGTTGGAGAAGTGAATTGGAGTAAAGCTGTGGAGACCTTCAATTTGTGGGCTACCCTGAGGGTCTGGAGCTGGCTATTGAAGTGGTTGCACAGGGGAGTGACAGGACCTGGCTTTCTCTGTGAGATCCCTCCTGGCAGGCTGTTTGGGGGTAGGGGGCAGGGAGGGCAGGTTGGACTAGAGACTGAAAGGTGGAAGGAAGCCGGGCCACCTCCAGACAACAGCATGGGGTCTGGTCTGGAGCTGGTGGAGGTTGGAATAGAAGTGCTGAGAGGGAGGTGACCCCATATTTTGAGCCGGAGCCTCAGTGAGGGACTGGTACCATTCACAGAAGCAGGGAGGGTAGGGAGCTGTTTCGGCCATGTGTATGAAGTCTTGGGATTCTGAGGTGGAGAAGAGGGAATGCCTGTGTTTCTGCGGACTCCGGGTGAGCTGAGGGCATCCCTGGAGGAAGCCTGTCCAGCCTCAACCAGTGCCAGCCGCCAGCACCTAGCTCTTTGCTGCATGTTTTTTCTTTATTGCTGCTTTTAGTTTCTAGTATTTTGCAGCAAGCACTCTTCTGTATTAAGAGCACAGTATATTATGATTGGTGTCTGGTCTTCTTCGTTGGTTTTTTTTTTTTTTACATTTATTTCTGATTGAGGGCACATTTTCAGCACTAGTCCACATAAAGCTTGGATGATACAGCAATGGTGATTGTAGAAAGAGGGAAAAAAAGAAGGAAAGATGAGAGGGAGAGAGAAGAAAGAAGGGAAAGAGGGAGGAGAGAGGAAGAAAGGCAGGTACATTGTCACTGTAACCCTTTTGGACATGTTCTGATCCATCAAAGTTGGTGTTGGAGACACACTTCCATTTATCAGCTAAGATGGCACCATGTGGCAATAGCACAGTTTAAAATTCGCAGCTCACCTGCCAGCCAGCTTTACTGGGCAGTTGAGTGGATTCTGGCTCATAATGACCCTATAGGACAGAGTAGAACTGCCCCATAGGGTTTCCAAGGCTATAACCTTTATGAAAGTTGACTGCCACATTTTTCTCCTGAGGCCCGGTTGGTGGGTTCAAACCACTGACCTTTGCAGTTGGCAGCTGAGCGCTTAACCACTGTGCCACCAGGGCTCCTTCAGCCAGCTTTAAGAATGTTAAATTCTTGATACATTGTTTAAAATATAGCACTTGGCATTTTTTCAAACTTTGGGCGTAAAGTGAGTGATAGATCTTTAAACTGCATAATGAATTCGAATTAGCATAATGAGGTTTCAAATAAAATGCCACTGCGTTATTCAGGAATTTACCACTGGAAGAGGAAATTGTTATGCTATTTATTACTTTTTTTAACAGCTTTATTGAGATATAATTTACAAACAAAAACATTCACCTATTAGAAGTGTCTAGCTCTTGAGTGGAAACCCTGGTGGTATAGTGGTTAAGAGCTGTGGCCGCTAACCAAAAGGTCGCAGTTCAAATCCACCAGGCGCTCCTTGGAAACTATGGGGCAGTTCTGCCCTGTCCTGAAGGGTCGCTATGAATCGGAATCAACTTGATGGCAATGGGTTATTTTGGGGGGGGTGGTTATTTTAAGTGTATAATTCATTGACTTTAGTAAACTTCCTGAGTTGTGCAGCCATCACCACAGTCCAGTTTTAGTGTATTTTCATGTTCTAAACCCCTAGTTCCCTTCTGTCATTTACACTTAATGTCAGCGCCCACCCGTGCCCTGGGCAGTCACTGATCTGCTTTCTGTGTCTATAAATCTAATACAGGTTTTTTTTTTTTAACTGCTAAATAATATTTTATTTGACAAATATGCCACAATTTATTCATTTTTTTCTACCAATATACATAACGACTGTTCCTTTTTTTTTTTTTTTTGCTATTACAAAGCTGAAATAGTTTTTTTTTTGGCTTTAATAGAAATTTATTTTCTCACGCTCTAGTAGGCTACAAGTCCAAATTCAGGATGTCGGCTCCAGGGAAAGTCTTTCTCTTTCTGTCGGCTCTGGAGGAAGGTCTTTGTCCTTAATCTTTCCCTGGTGGAGGAACTTCTCAGGCGCAGGGATCCTGTGTCCAAAAGATGTGCTCTTGCTTCTGGTGCTACTTTCTTGGTGGTATGGGGTCCCCAGCTCTCTGCTTGCTTCCCTGTCCTTTTACCTTTTTTTTTCTTTTATTGTGCTTTAAGTGAAAGTTTACAAACCAAGTCAGTCTCTCATACAAAAACTTATATACACCTTGCTGTTTACTCCTAGTTGCTCTTGCTCTAATGAGACAGCACAGTCCTTCCCTCCACTCTCTATTTTTGTGTCCATTTGGCCAGCCTCTTCTCCCCCTGCCTTTTCATTTCTTCTCCAGACAGGAGCTGCCCACATAATCTCATGTGTCTACTTGATCCAAGAAGCTCACTCTTCACCAGTAATATGGGTATTTTTGTTTATTTACTTTTTTATACTTTATTTTATTTTTGTTATTGTTGTTGAGACTGTACACAGCAGAACATACACCAGTTCAAGTATTTCTACATGTGCAATTCAGTGACTGATTACTTTCTTCAAGTTGTGTAACCATTCTCACCCTCCTTTTCTGAGTTGTTCCTCTCTCATTAACATAAACTCACCACCCCCTAACTTTCCTATCTAAACTTTCCAGTTGCTGTTGTCGTTTTGATCCCATATAGATAGATCTTCAAAGAGCATAATGCTCGAGGCAGACATTCTTTACTAGTTCAGCTAACCTCTTGTTTGGTTTTAAGAAGACTTCAGGGGCTATTTTTGGTTTAAGATTTTAGTTTAAAGATTATCTCAGGGCAATAGTGTCAGGGGTTCACTAAGCCTCCATAGCTCCAGAAAGTCTGGAGTCCACGTAATGCAGGTGTTTTTAAGTCTAATCCATACATCAGCCTTTCTGCTCTTTCCCAAGGCCCTCCTTCACCACCACCCACCCAGTCCTAGCCACACTGGGCCCTGTGGTGAAAGAGCAGGCTTATCCCCCCTTTCTGCTTACAAACATGCACGCCTCTTTCAAGGCAAGTTCAAACCTGTCTTCCCCCGTGGAGCTTTCCTTCCCTGCCCCTGGCAGAGTGAGTGAGTGGGGCCCTCTTTCCTGTCCCCCTTGCACTTGGCACCGATCAAGTCCTCCTCCCTGGACCCCTCAACTCCCTCTATGTCAGTGCCTCCACAGCCTTACCTTCTTCCCAGTCTTAGAAGAAGTCTACTTCCTGGAACCCTCTTCCCATAACAGCTTCATAAAGTTGGTGTTCTTTGGGGCTCCACCCTCAGACACTAGACACTCCATGTAGGGCAGCTCCATTAGAGAATAAGCTTCTTAAGGACAGGAACACTTTTTGCTGACTGCCATACTTCCAGCCCAGCATGGAGTCTGGCTGTTGGAGGTGTTCAGTACACGCATGGAATGAAAAATCAAATGAAGGAACAAACCATCACTTCCATTGTCCTGGCCCAGTTTCACCTTGATACTGAGGACCCCTGAATCTCAGCCTCCAGCCCAGACAGCCCTTCCAAATTTCAGACCTAGATGGAAATATCCTCCGCTGAGGTCATGCCGCAAATCCCACCTGGCCCGCCCGAAACCTCTGTTTACTCTAAACCTACTCCTTCTCCTCTTGTGCTTCTTCTTCTTTTTCTTAATAGTAACAGCTTCTTTGAGATATAGTCAACATACCAAACAGTTCACTCATTTAAGGTGGACAGTGTTTTGTTTTGTTTTGTTTGTGGTAAATATATATAACAAAACATTTGCCATTTCAACATTTTTTCACATGTAGAATTCAGGACTTCTGAGGAGAAAGGAAGGAACTTGAGCGGAATGGGCCCCAGAAGGGTTTCCTAACAACCCCTGGGTAGGCTGAATTGGCAGGGACGCACTTTACTGTAAATGTAGAATGTGGCCTGGGCCATATGTAGCTATTTAAAGTTAAATAAAATAAAGCATTAGTACGTCGTTTGTGCTAGCCACATTGTAAGTGCTCAGTAGGCACAGCTAGAGGCTACAGTATTGGACAATACAGGTTTTTATAACATTGCAGAAAGTTGGGCAATGTTGTTATGGAGAGTTTTAGAGGTTTTGAAAAGAGGAGGCCTTGCTTTTAACATCCATTTGGGCACTTTAATAATTTGGTGGGAAGACTGAGTCAGTTTGGTTGAAATAAAGTGCAAGAACCTCTTCCGCTGTGTCCCTACTGTGTGCCTGGTAGGCACGCGTGCTGGGTGTTCTCCTTACTGTCTCTCATGCAGTCCTGTGATAATTCTGAGGTACTGTCATCCCGTTTGGTACATGGGGAAACTGGATTGGAGGGAGACTACATTGCATGAAGCCTCTCATTGCACCAAGAATCAAACACAAATTCATTACAATGCTGATAAGGCCCCCCATGACCCAGGCCTTGACCCCATGTCCTACATGCCCCACTTCCTTTTCACTCTGCTCCAGCCATATTTTTTTTGTTTTCCAGCCATACTGGCCTTTCTTCCCACTGAACATGCCAGCCTCATCTGTGGAATGGGGACAATAAGTGTACCTGCCTAATTAGGGTTGTTCAGAGGATTCAGAGTTGATACTTCCAAAGTGTTGTGAACAGTGCCTGGCCCCGGGTGTCTCAATGAATGTTAGCTACTAATACTGTCTACAGATGAGAAAGCTGTGGGTCAGAGAGCCCTTGTGACTCATCCAAGACCAGTGAGCTCTTCTGTAATGTAGTGAGAAGTTCTCTGAGACCCAGGGCCCCTAACTCCTCACAGGTTTTGTTTGTTGGTTTGTTTTTTTAATGGGGAGAAGCAAGAAGAGAGAACCATTCCTGAGAAGCTAGGCTTCTCATTACTTAAAAATTTTAAATGTTGACAAATCATTTCCAAAAGGGTCATCAGAAACTTCATATCTGTGAGTTGAAAGAAATGAAATTAATCTTATGAGCTCGAACGGGCCAATTGACGTAGGTATTGGTTACTAAATCTTCCAACTTCTTGATAATTTAGCAGGAATTATCTCAGGGGAAAAGGAAGGGGCCCCAGGCTCAGTGTCAAATTCTAACATCGAATGAGAGCAAATAGTGGGAGGCGGGGAGAACCGTGTTAAGGAAATGGGTCTGCTCCCTCAATAACACCAGATCCACTTGTGACAACACGCAGGTCATCCCAACTCCTCCTTCATTCACTCACTGGCTCACTCTAATTACTGAGCACCTGTCGTGCGCCATAACAGCACTGTGCGTCGAGGGTATGATGGTGAACAAGGTGAGCCAGGCCCTGTACTCAGAGCTCCCTCTAGATCAGAGGGTCTCAACCTTGGCTGCGCATAGACTTAAGACATCCCAGTGCCCTGGCTGCACCCCTCACCAATCAAAGCAGAATGTCCAGGGGAGGGACCCAGTGTTATCAGTATTTTTTAACGCACAGATCATTCCAATGTGCAGTGAGAACCCGGAGCCCAGTGCTCAATGGATGAGACAGAGGAGATACGGGATGGTGCTGTGGTAAGCGCAAAGACAGAGTGAAGCAGAGGGCTGTGGGTAAACGGGGAGTGGAAGCAGAGACTGGGAGCAAGGAAGGCTTCTTGGAGGATGTAGTATTTCAGCTGAGATCTGAGACCAAGTGGAAAGTTAGGGAAGGGTAGAGGTCAGGGACCAGCCAGGGAGAGCATCAAACAGTCAGTGAAAAGGGTAAGTAATCCTGGAGTTAAAACAAGGGATTTGGATTTTATCCTGAGGGCACCTGGCACCCAGGAAGGGTTTTAAGGAAGAGCGTGTAGAACTGAGGAGGACAGTTTAGCAACTCTGTGCAAACCCTTTAGAATAACTGTCATGTAAAACCCAACAAGTGACAACATCACATATTTCCATCACGGAACAGCCTCTGGCTACTTGGCTACTTGTGAGTAACAAGATTATCTGTTCAGGTTATTTCCCCAAAAGGAAGGCAAAATCAAGTCCAGATCACTCTGAAGAGAGAACTGCTTGCAGTTTTCAAATGCAAGTTTTTCTAACTTCTGCAAACCCCATTAAGCTTCTAGAGACCTTTTGCCTTAATGTGGAGAACACGAATTGTTACTGTTTTTAGTTGCCTTTGACTCAGCTCCAACTCATGGCAACCTTGTGTACAACAGAAGGCAGCATTGCTTGGTCCTGCACCATCTTCTTGATCATTGGTATGCTCTAGTCCATTGTTGTAGCCACTGTGTATTTGAGTGTCTTAAAGCCTGTGGGGCTTATCTTGCAGCACTATATCCGACAATATTCTGTTGTGATCCATATATGGGTTCCCACTGATTTTTTGAAATAGATCACCAGGCCTTTCTTCTTAGTCTGTCTTTGGGTGCTCTGCTGAAGCCTGTCCACCATGGGTTACCCTGCTGGTATTGGAAATACCAGTCGCATAGCTTCCAGCATCACAGCAACACACAAACTACCACAGTAAAACAAACTGACAGATGAGTGGTGAAATTAGGCCTACTTATATGTCAGCAGCCCTGGTACCCCAATGATTAAGCATTTGCCTGCTAACCACAAGGTCAGCAGTTCAAATCCACCAGCCACTCCTTGGGAATTGCATAGCGCAGTTCTACTCTGTCCTATAGGGCCGCTATGAGTCGAAATCGACTCAATGGTGATGTGTTTTTTTTGTTGTTTATTATATGTTAGGCACAAGGTTTACAAGACAGCTAGGGGGACATGGCTGCTTCTTGGAGCTTACAGCACAGTCGGGGAGATAATAACAAAATAATAAAAAAACAGACAGCAGATAGGAGCTATCTGAAGGAAACCAAGTTTCATCTAGACTCAAGGTCCAGTGAGGTTAAGGGTGGCTCCTCCCTGGCATGAAGCCTAGGGACAGGGTGTTAACTCTTCACCCTCCCACATCTTACTGCAAGGATCACAACCTACCCAAATGCAAGTGGTGACTGGGCTTTCTGGCAAAAGCCACACTCAGACCAACAGGCCCCTACTCCACTCAAACCAATTCCATGTAAGGACAATGTAAAGGCCAATTCAGCCACTTGTCTACCTGCCCCCCAACATACGCATACTTGCAACCATCAGTGTTCTTCAAATGGGTGGGACCCCCGGGATCATCCTGTCTATTGACTCATCTCTCCTTCCCCCCACTCCACCTCATGCTGTGGGTAGCTGCTTTGAATTGGAGGTGGGAGGTTGTTTTACGGGGTTCTGTGCTTTGACATGTCCCACCTTCCCAAAGCCGAATCCAGCATACAAAAGTCTCCCATCCCCATCACCTTCTGTCTCATTTTACCTGGGAATGGAGGCTATTTCCTGCCCCTCTAGGTCTCTGGTCCTGTCCAAAGGACCAAAGCTGAGTTCCCAAAATTGCTTTCGATAGCACTGTGGGGATTCCTGTCTGGTACTGTTTGGTATTGTCTTAGTTATCTATTGCGCTATAACACAAGTACCACAAATGGGTGGCTTTAACAAACAGAAATTTATTTTCTCACAGTTTAGGATGCTGTAAGTCTGAAATCAGGGTCCTGGTTCTAGGAGGAGGCAGTTTCTGTCAGTTCTGGGGTAAGGTCCTCTTTGCTTCTATTCCTTGACTCCTTGGTGATCTTCATGTGACATGGCATCTATCTTCCCCCATCTCTGCTTTGCTTCCGTGCTCAATCTGCTCCTTTTATATCTCAAAAGAGATTGACTCAAGACATACCCTACACTAATACTGTCTTATGAGCATAACAAAGAAAACTCATTCCCAAATGAGATGATAACCACAGGTATAGTGGCTAGGATTTACAGCACATATTTTGGGGGGGAACACAATTCAATCCATAACATTCTACCCTTTGCCCTTCCCAAATTCATGTCCTTCCCACATGCAAGACATATTCTCCCCATCACATCATCCCAAACATCTTAAATCAACCCCATCTTCTGAAACATCTAAATCAAATATGGGTAAAACTTTAGGCATATTCCATCCTGGGGAAAAATTCCTCTACATTTGTGAACCTATGGAATCTATAATACAAGTATTCTGCTTCCAAAGTTCAATGGCGGAACAGCCACAAGGTAGACATTTCCATGACAAATGGGAGAAATTGAAGGGAAAGAAGGGATAACAGGCAACAAGCAAGTTCAAAACCCAGGGGAACAAACTACATTAACTCTTAAGGCTTGAAAATAGTCTTCTTTTCTCTGAGATCATTTGGGTAATAATGGCGCTCCCCTCAAGACTTTGGGTGTTGGCCACACTTTCTGGATTCTGGGTGGAGGCCCCTTGGCCCTGGGCTTCAGCCTCACTGCCCAGGCCCACTGGGATGGCAACTCTGCTCTCTCAGCTTTGGGTAGCCCCATTCTCCTAGTCCATCTAAGCACCGACCTCAGCCCCTTGGCCATGGCAGGCCCCTTCTGCTTCTTGGGAATGGCAACCCCACCCACTCCCGTTTTGGTCAGTGGCCCCAATCCCTGGGCACACCAGAAGGGCAGCCCTTCACTCTGGAACCAAGTTGGTGAAGATCTGACTCTTTCAAACCTAGGAGGCTGTGGCTCCACCCTTTGAGATCTAGGAAAACCTAGCTCCACCCTTTGAAACTTAGAAGGACATAGTTCCACCCTTTGAAACCAAGTCAGCCCTGCTTCCTGTGCTCCTTTGAACATTTCTGCTGAACTTCAAACTTCTCCAGGGATGATCCTTTTCTTGGAGGACAATAGATGTATCTCCTTTGGCTTGTTTCATGCCTGTAGAATTCCAAGAGCTAGACAGCTTTCTTTCCTTTAGTCCTGTCCCTATACCCTTCAGTCTAAACTGATAGGTTTTCTGCTGTGGTAGTTGGTTAGATCCATCAGCCCTAGGTGCGGTGCAGTGAATTACTTAATATGGCCCTTCTGGCCATAGTCTTTGTGACTCCCACACAATGATTGGGTGGGACTATGCAAATGAGGTATTGTGGCCCACCAAGGGAAATGGACAGCTTGCTGCTAATGCAAATAAGGTGTATGGGATCCTTGTGGGGTGGGACCATGCAAATAAGATGTGTGGAACCCTGATGAAGGGATTGGTCAGTTTTGCTATCTGCTAGGCTTAAAGGGAGACACACAGAGAGAGAAGCAGCAGCTGTAACACAGAAGAGAGGAAGAGAGGGCAGGGCAGCAGTAGCAAGATGGCATGAACCAGGAGACTGGTGTGAGATGGCCATGGTAGGGCTTGCTCACCCATAGATCTAACGCTTGCCCAGAGAAGGCCCCGAGCAGGGCCCCAAGAAAGGTATAGATTTTTCTGTTTTGTTCAATGATGTATTCCAAGGCCCTAGAACAGCACCTGGCTCATAAAAAAAAAAAAAAAAATCGTTGCCATTGAGTTGATTCTGACTCATAGCAACCCTATAGGACAGAGTAGAGCTGCCCATAGGGTTTTCAAGAAGTGGCTGGTGGATTCGAACTGCCGACCTTTTGGTTAGCAACCATAGCTTTAAACCACTGTACCACCAGGGCTCATAGTGGGCATTAATCAAATTTATTGAATTAAATAGAACTGGGGTACTACAAAGGGGCTTCCTGAAGAGGTGTGTTCTCAGTCCCACTGTGGTAGTTGCGAAGCCCTTTGGGGGATATGTCCTATTTGATCTTTGGGACTCATTCTTTCTGAGGACTCCTGCTTCACCGTAGCATCTCAGAAGCTGTCTGTCCTTCCACAGAGTTCCCCACAAGCCTCCCTTGTTCCTGGGCTTAGGCTGGTCTTTGGTGATTTTGGCTAAGTCAGTTCCCCCAGCTGGATACATAACTGCACCTGAGCCAGTGGGACTAGTAGGCTGTCTTTTGGTGAAGGGATCACCCAACTCCTTCTGGACTAACGTCTCATCAAATGGGGGTCCCTAACTCCCCTCTCTTGAGAGTCCTGGGCGGGGTGGGGGGGGTAGGTTTCACCTTAAGCACACAGCCTTCAATTCCCTCTCTCCACAAAGAGGTTGGCTCCCTCCCCAGCTCTGCAGCCAGTTTAGCTTCTGGCCTCACTGATGCTGTCTCCTTCCCTCCTTGTAATATGTCAGGCCTTTCCCCTCTTCAGTATGGGTAAATGCTCATGCCTCTGTTAGGATTCTCCATTGTTAGTATGAGCACTGTGGTGACCTGCCATAGTTGCTCCCTTTGCCAGTGATCTCGGGCTAGTGGAGGGCATTCTGAGAGCAGGGTTAATAGGCTCCCAGGCCTGCAGGCCCAGAGAATCCCCTCAAGTCTGGGAGGGCAACAGGAAGCAGAGCCCAGACAGGCCGCCCAGGTCTGCGGGGAGCCGCACGCCCGGGACAGGCTGGGACTCGGGACTGGGCTGGCGGCTGTGCTGAGAAAGGGTCTGAGGTGGGCTGTGATGGCTGGGGCGATGCGGAGGGAGAGACAAACACACCGTGGGACCTCGGCGAGGTGCCGGGGGCGGAGCTGAGGAGGTGTGGGCGGGGACTGCGGAGATGCTGTGGGCGGGGACTCGGGCTTGGGGGCGGAGCTGAGGCGCGGGGTGTTAACGGAGGACCGAGCCGAGGCGGCACCCAGGGCGGAGTCGGGCCGGGGGCGGCTCCGCGGGCGGGCCTCAGGGCTGGACTGCCCCAGCCGGGAGCCGAGGGTCGGGCCCGGAGCTCGGCGGAGGGCTGGGCTAGGCGAGTCCCGGGAGGAGCCGGGGCCGGCTGGGTCCTTGTCCGGCCGGAGGTGGTGCGGGGGCCGGGGCGGGGCCGAGCCGAGGCCGGCGGTCGGCAGCGTCAGTCCCCCAGGTAGCGCCGGCGGCTCCACGTCGCCAGGCGGCTGGCGGGCGGGCGCGGGCGTAGCTCGGCCCGCGCGCGGCATCCGTGCGCCTAGGCCGGCCCTTCGGCTCCGCGAGGTCATGGCGGGGCCGGGCCCGGGCCCGGGGGACCCGGACGAACAGTATGATTTCCTGTTCAAGCTGGTGCTGGTGGGGGACGCGAGCGTGGGCAAGACGTGCGTGGTGCAGCGCTTCAAGACGGGCGCCTTCTCGGAGCGCCAGGGCAACACCATCGGCGTCGACTTCACCATGAAAACGTTGGAGATCCAGGGCAAGCGAGTCAAGGTGGGAGGCCCGGCCCGGGCGGGCTGGCCCCGGGGCTGCGGGCCCAGGTGACGCCTCTGCCCTCCCGGGCTGCTCTGCGGCCCGGGCACCGGCGGGCCCCCGACAGGTTCGCCCTCCGCAGGCGGGCGGGGGGCTACCTGAGCCCCAGGCCGGCAGCGAGCGACCTCCGGGTGGTTCTGAGATTTCTTGCAAACCCTTTTTCTTTGCCTTTCTCTTCCTTCTCTCGGAGCAGGCCTGGGCCTCGGGGTCTGGGCCAGGTTCAAGCCCGCAAATCTGGTTTGACCCCGGTTCTTCGCAAATCGCCGGCCCTTGGTTCTGTGTGTGAGCGGGGCGGTGGATGGAAGAGAAGTCCCTGCCCTCCCGAGCTTACACCCTGGGGGGACCGTGCTCTGAAATCACTTCGCCTGCGGACGGCAGCCTGTGAGATCGAGTTCTGTCGCCCGCCCGACCCAACCCCTGGCCGTTCTGACCGCTCCCCACCGGGGGCCACTCCGGGGACTCGGTGCGCGCCCCCGGCGCAGCCTGCTGGTGGGGAATCCAGCCAGAGAAGTACACCCCCACTGACAAGGAGGGATCAGGAAGTAGCTGCTGCTAGGACCTGAGGGCCAAAACTTTTTGTCAGAATTTCCAGCCTGGCCACGCCTCTCTGCAGTCTCTTTGTGGACCTGGTGGTGGAACTTTCCTCGAGATGGGCCAGCCCCGGGTCCCCTCCCCCAGCTGCTCTGGAGTTAGATGGAAACTGAAAACTTCACAGATACCGGAAGGTGGGGGAGAGGACCAAGTGTTAGCAATGGCTCCGCATAGAAACGGCAGGATGTAGTTGCCTTGGGGGGTGCAATGTCCTGGTAATGTTCTGATAAATAATGTTTGTGATTAACAAAACAGAGTTTCTAACCTAGGTGTCAGGACCGAGCATCGTTCTTGTTCACAAGTGGCACTGAATACCTTTACTTCACTGTACTGTACAGCAAGGCTTTTCGTTCTTTCATGGTTTCCAGTTCCCAGGACAACTCTTAACAGCACAGGGCCGGGCAGTACAGGGCAGGTGTTATCTCTGTGTCTCACAGATGGGGAGACCCTGGCTCAGAAGTGTTGTGTGGACAGGAAGTAGAGCCACAGTGGTTGGCATCTGTTGAGCCCCTGACCAGAGCTTGCCCAGGCGCCCTCCTGCCCGCCTGCTCTACCACTCTCGGCTGCTGTAGGCCTGCAGAGTGTGGTCTTTGGCTAGGATACTTAGCTGGTTGTCTTTGTTTCAGTACAATTGGGATCCTTTCTGGGTGTGGCTTCCCTCCTGCCCCTCCGTGGAGAAAAAAGTAAATCAGCAGTCTTTACAACAGATGACAGTGCCTCTCTGGAGTAGATGTGACATGGGAAGCAGAAACTCTTGACAGTTTTGCAGTCTCCTGATCTCTGTGTCCTTCTGGTCTCCTTGGACTAGAAGGAAATGAGGTGCAGACAAGAGCTCTGATTCATTCAGAACCAGCCCCTTGGAGCAGGTGGCTTGGGAAGGGCTGTGTCCATGGAGGAGTTGGTGTCGCTCTGATGCTGCCAGCAGTGACAGAGGGAGTGGAGTGTTTA
The DNA here is from genome assembly GCF_030014295.1 of Loxodonta africana. Classification (NCBI taxonomy): domain Eukaryota; kingdom Metazoa; phylum Chordata; class Mammalia; order Proboscidea; family Elephantidae; genus Loxodonta; species Loxodonta africana. The sequence goes on from NC_087363.1 coordinate 35,790,591, forward strand.
AAATAGAGCCATAAAGAACAGCAGTGTTCTCAAGGCGTCTGCCCGCTCCCCGAGTGTTTGTGGCTGCCCAGTGCTGACGGTGGTCAAGGAGGGGGCAGAGTGTTCCTGTTTACCTGTTGAGATAACAGCTTGTGCCCAGTGGAGCTCAGGGTGTACTGTGTACCCGGGCATAGGTTATGCAATGAAGGGCAGAGCAGTTAGTTGTTTCTTTTCCAATGGCCACTTCCAGATTGTTCCTAGGAGACAGGCTGGTGGACTGGGAGTAGAGAGGACCCGCAGTGTAGGCATGGTCAGACTTCTCAATAGTTATAGTGGCTGCCCTTCTCCACAGGTTGGGTGTGCCAGCTGCTTTACAGATGTGTGCTGTACCCCCCGCTGTACGCAGGTAGTAAGTGACAGAATTGGGAAATTTTCTTCTAGTTTTTTTGACTCCAAAGTATTGAGGCCTCTTCTCTACCCCAGACGATTGTTTGTAGTGGGAAGCCTTTGGCAATTGTTTACCTCTTCATTTTACCGTCAGGGAAACTGAAGCCCAGCACACTGAAGAGGCTCAGTCACAGCCACCTGAGTTAAAATTGAGCAGCATTGAGTGGGGAGCCCTGTCTTTCAGGTCAGGATTTCTGGAATCTGCTGACCCAATATAAGTATCAGCTTTAGCTTTCCTCTCAGTAAAATATCTCGAAGGGGTCTTCCAGCAGTGTGATTTTTTTTTTTTTTAAAGCTGGGCTTATTGAGATTTAATTTACACACAGTAAAATTCCACCTATTTTAAGTGTACAGCTCTCTGAATTTTGGCAAACATGTACAGTCATGTAACCACTACCACAAAGGGATATACACTACATTTCCATCAACCCAAAAAGTTCCCTCGTGTCTCTTTGTTGACAGTTTACTCTCTTTACCCTAGCAACCCCCTGATTTCTTTTCTGTCTTTTTAGTTTCAGCAATGTGATTTTTTTTTAATTGTAAAAATACACATAACAAAGTACACATCATCTCAACAATTTCTACATGTGTAATTCAGCAATGTGATTTTAACTGGAACCTTTACTGAACCAGATTTTTTATTGTTTCTGCAGAAAGCGAACCCATATCACAGATTTACTTGAAAATCTTTTCAGGGCCCATCCTGGGTTCAACAAGCATATCGCTCTATTTCCTATCCCTCTTCTCCCTGTAATTATTTACTATAATACTGGGTTTTGTTAGAGCTTGAGGAACCTTAGAGACAGATCACCTACTGGCTTTCCAGCTCTTAGTTCTAGTGCTTGGGAGGCCACTAGGGCAGAGGTTTAGAAGGTCTTTAAATAGCTTCCCACCAGCCAGAGGAATACTACTTTTATCTAGTTTTATATTGAGGTTCCACTTGTTTTTATTCGATTACAGAGTTCTGCTGCTAAAAAAAAATGAAAATCACAACTCTAATTAAACCATCTTAGTTCTATGGTGACTTCCCATTGCAACCAGAAAACTTTCTAAACTCCTTACCCTAAGAGATTGGCCATGTGCGTGCCTCGCTGACTTTGTCTCCCTCCACTCTGCCTCTCATTCACTACACTCTAGCCATACCTGCCTTTTCTGTTCTTCCAACAAGCCAGATTCATTCTTGCCTCAGGACCTTTGCATTTGTTTCCCTGCAAATGCAGATCTTGTAACCACTACTTCCTTATCATGGAGGTCCCAACTCTTCAGAGAGGCCTTCCCTGAACTCCAGTCACTCTGTTCCATTACTCTGTTTTACATTTTTGTAGCACTTACCAGTACTTGAAATTACCTTGTCTTCCCTAGTAGGATTAAGTGCCTTGAAAGTACGGGGGTCTGCTGGTCTTGTACACCTGTGAACCCTGCACCTAGAATAGTGTCAGACACATAGTGCTCAATACATGTCTGTTGATTGGCTGATTTTTTTTTTTTAATTTTATTGTGCTTTAAGTGAAAGTTTACAAATCAAGTCAGTCTGTCACATATAAGCTTATATACACCTTACTCCACACTCCCACTTACTCTCCCCATAATGAGTCAGCCCGCTCCCTCCTTCCAGTCTCTCCTTTCGTGACAATTTTGCCAGTTTCTAACCCTCTCTGCCCTCCTATCTCCCCTCCAGACAGGAGATGCCAACACAGTCTCAAGTGTCCACCTGATACAAGTAGCTCACTCTTCCTCAGCATCTCTCTCCAACACATTGTCCAGTCCCTTCCATGTCTGATGAGTTGTCTTCGGGAATGGTTCCTGTCCTGGGCCAACAGAGAGTTTGGGCACCATGACTGCCGGGATTCCTCTAGTCTCAGTCAGACCATTAAGTCTGGTCTTTTTATGAGAATTTGGGGTCTGCATCCCACTGATCTCCTGCTCCCTCAGGGGTTCTGTGTTGTGCTCCCTGTCAGGGCAGTCATCGGTTGTGGCCGGGCACCATCTAGTTCTTCTGGTCTCAGGATGATGTAAGTCTCTGGTTCATGTGGCCCTTTCTGTCTCTTGGGCTCATAGTTATCGTGTGACCTTGGTGTTCTTCATTCTCCTTTGATCCAGGTGGGTTGAGACCAATTGATGCATCTTAGATGGCCGCTTGTTAGCATTTAAGACCCCAGATGCCACATTTCAAAGTGGGATGCAGAATGTTTTCATAATAGAATTATTTTGCCAAATGGCTTAGAAGTCCCCTTAAGCCATAGTCCCCAAACCCCCGCCCTTGCTTCGCTGACCTTCGAAGCATTCAGTTTATCCTGGAAACTGCTTTTGGTCCAGTCCAGTTGAGCTGACCTTCCATGTATTGAGTATTGTCCTTCCCTTCACCTAAAGTAGTTCTTACCTACTAACTAATCAGTAAATAACCCTCTCCCACCCTCCCTCCCTCCCCCCCGTAACCACAAAAGTATGTGTTCTTCTCAGTTTATACTATTTCTCAAGATCTTATAATAGTGGTCTTATACAATATTTGTCCTTTTGCCTCTGACTAATTTCACTCAGCATAATGCCTTCCAGGTTCCTCCATGTTATGAAATGTTTCATAGATTCATCACTGTTCTTTATTGATGCGTAGTATTCCATTGTGTGAATATACCACAATTTATTTATCCATTCATCCATTGATGGACACCTTGGTTGCTTCCAGCTTTTTGCTATTGTATACAGAGCTGCAATAAACATGGGTGTGCATATATCTGTTCGTGTAAAGGCTCTTATTTCTCTAGGGTATATTCTGAGGAGTGGGATTTCTGGGCTGTATGGATTGGCTGATTTTTATTTACAAAGAGAAAGTTGAGGCCAAGATAAGTGAAGTGATCGGCTTACCCGAGTTTACACATGAGTCAGTGTCAAAACCAGGAGTTGAACCTAAGGTCTGGCTGGCTCCTAAGCCTAGAGCTCATTTTTACGCCGGGCCACCCTTTTTATTTTCTCTGAGTTCCCAACGATGACGCTGAGGTTCTTTCTGCAAGTTAATGAGGCTAGTGAAAATGCAGTTGTGGCCACTGTATTTACTGAGAGAATTTGGACCTGCATTTTCTAAAGATTTTCGATACCGAGTGTTGAAACCCAAGAGAGCTTCAGGGTATTTGTCGGTTAACCTGAACATTTAGGTAGCCCCAAACAGCTCATACTCCCTGCTATTGTGGTTAATAAGATTTTGTATGTGGTCATCCCTTGTGGATTCATTTGGCTCAGGCTACACAGACTGGACTTAGAAAGTGAGTCTGGTGCTGCTAGTCTCTCCAGTTGTAGAGTCTCTGATAAAGAATACTAGGTTAGCAGCCTGAAGGTCTAGATCTTACTTCCAGCCCTGTCACAACCTTGGGCAATGTATTTTCCCTTCTTGGAGCCTCAGGTTTCCTCATTTATGAAATGGTACTAATGATCTTTGCTCTGCCTATTTCTTAGGGTTGTTGGATAATTATGGATGTGCTTAAAATTTCCTTTACTTATTTTTGAATAGATAATATAGTCAAATGGTTCAAAATTTCAAAATTTGACAGATTTGAAAGGGTATACTGTAAAAAACCTCCCTTCTACCTTTGTCAGGAGTCCTTGGGTGGTTCAGACGGTTAAGCACTGAACTATTAGCTGAAAGGTTGGTGGTTTGAATCTACCCAGAGACACCTCTGAAGACAGGTCTGGAGATCTGCTTCCAAAAGGTCACTGCCTTGAAAACCCTATGGAGCAGTTCTACTCTGCATACATAGGGTCGCCATGAGTCGGAATTGATTGGAAGGCAACGAACAAAAACAATCACCAGACCCACCTTTGTCCCCCAAGCCATCCATTTCCTTCTTAGAGGCAATCAGTGTTACCCATTTCTTGTTGATCCTGAAAGTGGTGTTGCAAATAGAGCTCAGAAAATTACAAATATAAGGAATTATTTTATTATTGCTGTTGTTACCATTCTCCTCCTTAGATCAGCCAGGTTGTTACTTAACTCACTCCTTCCCTGCCCCTCACTCCTCCACATCTTACTGTCCCCCAGGAAATCTCAGCCAGCCCTAAATCCTTAAAACATCCAGACCTCCCTCTCTTCTACTCAGCCTTATCTAGGACAACACAAAGGCCTGTTATGTAAATGCTTTTTTGCAGATCGCTTAGGAACACAGGCCTGAAGTGCATGCACAGAGGTTAGCCTTGTAGGATCGTACTCCGTTGATTTGATTCTGTATCAGATTCGCTCTCCACTTGTCGGGCATGTTGCCAGACCGCTCCTTCACAGAGGTAAAATTTATGCCCTCGGGCCTGGGCCTCTAGATTTCTGGACCGTTGACCTGGCAATCAAACTTTCCTTGGCCCTACAAGTCATCTTTCTTTTTGTAGATGCCCCTGGTACCTCCAAAGAGGGGACAGGGGTGGGGTAAAGGGAGATAGTTTTCTTTTTTCATTTTTTAAATTGTGCTTTAGGTGAAAATTTACAGCTCAAGTTAGTTTCTTATACAAAAATTTATACGCACGTTGTTATGTGACCCTAGTTGCTATCCTTATAATGTGACCACCCATACCTCCTTTCCACCCTGGATTTTCTGTGTCCATTCAGCCAGCTCCTGCCCCTTTCTGTCTTCTCATCTCACCTCCGGACAGGAGCTGCCCATTTAGTCTCGTGTATCTACTTGAACTAAGAAGCACACTCTGCACGAGTATCATTTTATGTCTTATAGTCCAATCTATTCTTTGTCTGAAGAGTTGACTTTGGGAATGGTTTTAGTTCTGGGTTAACAGAGAGTCCGGGGGCCATGTCTTCTGGGGTTCCTCCAGTCTCAATCAGACCATTAAGTCTGGTCTTTTTACTAGAATTTGAGTTCTACATCCCACTTTTCTCTTTCTCCGTTAGGGACTCTCTGTTGTATTCCTGTCAGGGTGGTCATTGGTGGTAGCTGGGCACCATCTAATTCTTCTGGCCTCAGACTGCCGAAGTCTCTGGTTTATATGGCCCCTTTTGTCTCTTGTCTCTTGGGCTAATTTTTTCCTCGTGTCTTTGGTGTTCTTCATTCTCCTTTGCTCCAGGTGGGCTGGGATCAATTGATGCATCTTAGATGGCCGCTTGTTAGCTTTTAAGACCCTAGACGCCACTCACCAAAGTGGGATGCAGAACATTTTCTTAATAAACTTTGTTATGCCAGTCGACCTAGAAGTCCCCTGAAACCATGGTCCCCAGCCCCCTGCCCTGACTTCACTGCCCCTCAAAGTGTTTAGTTGTGTTCAGGAAAACTTCTCAGCTTTTGGTTTAGTCTGGTGGTGCTGACTTCTCCTGTATTGTGTGTTGTCCTTCCCTTCACCTAAAGTAATTCCTGTCTACTGTCTAGTTAGTGGAAACCCTGGTGGTGTAGTGGTTAAGCGCTACAGCTGCTAACCAAAAGGTCGGCAGTTCAGAGCCACCAGGCGCTCCTTGGAAACCCTATGGGGCAGTTCTGCACTGACCTATAGGGTCGCTATGAGCCGGACTCGACAGTAACAGGGTTGGTGTTTTTTTTTGGTTTATCTAGTTAGTGAATTCCTCTCTCCCTCCCTCCCCACACTTGTAATCATCAAAGAATGTTTTCTTCTGTGTTTAACCTTTTCTTGAGTTATTATAATAGTGGTCTCATACAATATTTGTCCTTCAATGACTGACTAGTTTCACTCAGCATAATGCCTTCCAGATTCATCCATGTTATGAGACGTTTCGTGGATTCATCATGGTTCTTTATCAGTGTGTAATATTCCATTGTGTGAATATACCATAATTTGTTTATCCATCTGTCTGTTGATGAGCACCTAGGTTGTTTCCATTTTTTGCTATTGTGAACAGTGCTGCAATGAACATGGGTGTGCGTGCACATACCTATTTGTGTGATGGCTCTTACTTCTCTAGGATATATTCCAAAGAGTGTGATTGCTGGATTGTATGGTACTTCTATTTCTAGCTTTTTAAGGAAGCGCCAAATTGATTTCCAAAGTGGCTGTACCATTTTACATTCCCACCAGGAATGTATAAGTGTTCCAATTGGGAGATGGTTTCTTTTTTAAAGTTTGCATCCTTAGTCCTTCCAGTCAGGCGTCTGGCTTCACTCGTGCACTTTTCAAATTTGGATAAAATTAGGTTGACTTTTTTCAGTTTTGGTCAGAAATAGCAAAAGGGCTGTTAGATAAGAAAGAAGTTCTAGGTCATGCTGTTTGTCTGAAGAAATCTGTTCTCGATGGCAGCAACAACCAACCTAATTGTAAAATAAACCTTGCCTCCCGAGGCTTCTTGTGCTTCTGAGGCAGCGTGCACAGTGGAAGATGGCAGAAAGGGAGTCAGCTTTGGAGCCACGCTGTACCAGGTTAGAATCGTGGCTTTGCATTGTCTTCCCCTGGCCATGCGACTTCATCTCTTCCATCTGTTTCATCCCTCCTTTTCAGGACCTGTCACAGTAAATGGGAACTGATGTTGGTGCAATCACCTGATAAGAGGGGGTGGCATGGGGAGTCAGGAAGCCCAGTTTCTTGGCCTGGGGGCCTGGTTGCCCAGCTGACCTTAAGCAAGGCACTTCACTGATCTGTTTCCCTATCTGTAAAATGAAGACAACAATATCTTACATAGGGTTTTCTATGTAAGAAAAGGCAATAGCCTGGACCCCGGGGGCGGTTCTAGCACTGGAAAGGAGATCTGAACAGTGGTTCTGAACCATTATGGGTCCCATGGAAGGAGCGTTGAACAAGGCCTTTAGCACCTTACCAGTTTCGCATTGTGACCCAGAGTATGGACATGTTTTGTTTCTTCTCTTTCATGTCTTTGGTCTTTAAGCCCTGTTAGGTATTCTTTACCTTCCAGAGGCCGTTGTGCTGTGCTAGGCCCTTGCTGATGCCTGATGCCGTATGGTTTTCTTATTCTGTGAATAAGATTGGTGCTTTGGGCAGGAAGAAGTCAAAGTTTAGCTCTCCCTCAACGTATACCACATCTTACTGGTTTTCATTACTTTTCTCGTACATTGTTCTACTTGTTACTAACAGTCACCCTGTGAGATATTCCTGTTGTAGAGGCGGAAATGAAGGCCCATATATGGCAACATCTGAACCAGAACCTAGCCTTTTGGGTCCTCGTCTACGAGGTGCTTTTTCCTCATTGCTGCATTATGCCCTCTAACCACTACCAACCAACCAACCAACAAAAAGGTAGGACCAATTTAAAATCTAGGCCATCATATATCACTTGCATTTTACACTTTGATATGGACAGCCTAATGCCAGGGGCTTATTAAACAAATCCTAAGTGGTGGAAAAGGCCAGAGTGAACGAAAAAGCTCCTGTAGAATGACCTACAAAATGCTGCTTTATTGAACATATTGGTACACGTAGGAACAGAAACTGACTGCTGTTAGATAGAAGACCTGTCCACCCTGCTTTGATGAGTTCATAAATCTCCAGGACAGTTTGCCACCAATGGCTCCTCTGGCTAAGCACTTGGCTGTTAAGCGAAAGGCTGGTGGTTTGAATCCACCAGCTGCTCCACGGGAGAAAGATGTGGCAGTCTGCTTCCGTAAAGATTACAGCCTTGGTTGGAAACCCTGTGGGGCAGTTCTACTTTGTCCTTCAGCATGGCCAAGAGTAGGAATTGACTCAACGGCCGTGGGTGGTGGTGGATCTATACAATTACAAACATGTCCTCCTGTAATCTTACTTGTGTTACTTTGCCTTGCAAAACCTCCCTTTCCTGGATTGGAAAAAGGCAAACTTAATCCTAGATGAGGTAGGTGTATTAGCGTGAATTCTTAGAGGTTTTCATGATCGAGATGATTCTACCCCAAATATAGAGTGTAACTGAAATGTGACATGAGCGATCTTTAAAAATAATAGCCTAGAGCTTCAGTGTGTATTTCCCAAATGTTCCATCAGTTATGATGCTGCCTATTCAGAATTATCTTCAGAACCTGCAGCTCTTTCTTTTGGCAGGTCTTTCAGGGGTGGATTTGATGATTAAAAATATTTAGAAGGCCATTAGGGCCACCTATAGTGTTAGCAGAAACTCTGGTGGTATAGTGGTTAAGTGCTACGGCTGCTAACCAAAAGGTCGGCAGTTCAAATCCACCAGCCGTCCCTTGGAAACTCTATGGGGGCAGTTCTACTCTGTCCTATAGGTTGCTATGAGTTAAAATTGACTTGATAGCAACAGGTTTGGTTTGGATTATAATGTTAGCAGTTCTTTGGTCAAACATGAGGTATAACTATAAAATAACAATTCTGGTTTCATCTAGGCTGGGGACCTTACCCAAGGGCCCTGAAGGCATTTCCAGTCTGTTTTCTTTAGGCAGAGATAGGTTACTGAAACAAGTGCACTGCCTTCTGAGGTGTCTACTTTTGAAGGGACAAGATTCACCTTGACTCAAAAGGTCTGGAAGGTTCTCCTGCAGCTAGCAGCGTGGCTGTTACAGGTCATTTCCCCTCCTTGCATCAGTTTCCTCATCTGTTAAGTGATGGTGTTGGACCATGCAAGCTTTGGAGCCTTTCCTGGTGCTAGGATCCTATCATTCTCTGAAACAAGTTCCTTGTAATTTCAAGCCAGATAACTCCCTGCCCCCCACCACCCACTTTTAAGAATGAGGAGTATAAAAATTAGAAATTTTTAAAATTAAAAATATTCTGTCTATACTTTCCAATTAAAAGCTTTGTTTTTGTTTGCTTAACTTTTTTTTTTTTAAGTTAGAGAGTTTTAGTTATGTATGGTTATACTAATAGTGGATGATTTCATGACAAAAAAAGAATCATGGTAATCAGAATAAACTTCAGTTTGCTAGTGTGAACTGTTAATATCTGCTATCTTTACATTATAGATGAAATTCACTCATGTAGAAAAGAATCGATTTTATTATTGAAATGCCAAAGTTAATGCTTCAGTGTAAACTCTGATTCTGCAGTGTTCTTTGGATTATTTTCTCCCGAATAAGCCCTTGACAAGTGTTGGCTGGTTGAATGAGTGATTAATGGAGAAGGGAGGCACACACTTGCGCAGGGGTGTCGCTGGGTATCACTGGATATCTGCGCTGAGTGTATCGGGAGTCTTGATGCTCAGAGCGGGACTCCAGGTAGGTCAGTATGGGAGGGCACCGGGCAATTTTTAACAAAGGACGTGTGGAGGAGGAAATCAATGGAGGTGAAAGGAGAGACTCTCATGGGAATTCAGGGGCTCTCCTGCCCCTGGGAAGGAGGGTGGTAAGATAAGCTTTGGGGCAGTTTGCTGTGTATTTGTATACATGTATATGTACATCAACAAATTATTTTGCTTTACATAAATTGCCCTTACCTGACTTTCCTGTCTAAGGTAGCATTCTACCAAGTTGCTTTATTTATTTATTGTGGTAAATATGTATGTAAAATTTATTTATTTATTTTCTGGGATCAAAGTTATACCTTTCCTTTGTTCTTCTGGGTTAAAAAAAAAAGTTCCAAGGCATTCAGGGGATAATAAACTTTGTAGATTATAATAAAAAGATTCTTCTTCTAAGAAACATCTTTGTTGAGATATAATACATATACCATGAAATTCCCCCATTTAAACTGTACAATTCAGTGGATGTTAGTATATTCACAGAGTTGTCCAGCCATCACTACAGTCAATTTTAGAAAATTTTCATCACTCCAAAAAGAAACCCCATGCCCATTATAGTCACTCCCATTCCCCCCTTACCCCAACCCTAAGCAACCACTTATCTACCTTTCTGTCTTTATGGATTTGCCTATTCTAGACACATTTTCATATAAATGAAACCATACAGCATGTGTCCTTTTGTATCTGACTTATTTCACTGAGCATAATCTTTCCAAGTCAGGTAGGCTCTGCCCTGACATAGACTTTGTCTTATGTACCAGTGTTCCTGAAGCACCTGTAATGGTGTCCACACATAATCCTCCACGTTACTTGTTTGTTGTTGAATGAATGAATGACTCATACTATAGTCACTGTCTGGTGATTTACTTTTTCCACTTAACAGGCTATGTCTTGGCTTGCCTTTGTTGGAGTGATTAGTTGTCTCTCTTCCATGTCTCCTCCTACTAGTTTGGAAATATACATGCTAGTTCTACGCATCTTTTTAATTCTAAATGCATCTTTAAACTTCTATCTACAGTCTAGAATTAGTATCTCTTTCACCTTGTAAAATGGTGGTAGTAGTTGGAACCTAACTTTAGGGGGAAAATGAGAATCAAGATGAGCCTAAGGCTGATCCCTATGAGCTAGAGGTCAGACATACCTTCACCCTCCAACCTTTTCACCAATTCTGACACCAGCCGTCCCTCCCACAGCGCTCTCTACTTCTATTCTGGGTTCAATAATCCATTGCAGTGCCACACAGAACTCACAGACCATACTTACAGTTAAGTGGTTTATTAAGGAAGTAATAGGGTACAACTCGGGATGGGCTTAACAGGCTACAACTTGGGATCTGGCTCAGGAAGCATGTAGGCAAAGCCTTCCTTCTTCATGCAGGACAGCTCTCTCAGCTACTCTAGGCCCCATGAGGAGAGGCTCCTCTTGGCCCTGCCATCTGTTACCACCAACTCTCCTGTAGGGCCCGTTCCAGGCCTGTTGGCTGCCAGCTGTGCCATTGAGACCCTCTGGGTCTTTCACTGTCTTCAGTGTTACAGCCCTTGACCCATGTTACAGCTCTTTTAGAAGGTTCCTTGCCTCCTCTCTGCTGCTTCTTTCTTCTCTTATCTTTGTTCCTTCTGCTTCTCTTCCTGCTTCTTTCTGTCTGAAAAACCTCTGTGGGATTGACTGCTCATATACACAACTCCTCGTCAATTTATAGCCCTACTTTTTTTTTACGGAGGGGCTATAAACTGACCAATCCTTTCTCTGAAAGCCACAGACACTTCATGTGCATAGCAGGCTACAACTCACATTATTTGCGCAGTCTATCGACCAATCCCTGCAAGGTGCATACCAATCACAGGGCAGCTTGCAGCCCAGGACCAGAAAAGAGGTATCAAACGAAGTTGTTTACAGCTTACCCAGGAAATTTCAATCAATATCGACAAAAGTAACAAACGCTCTGGAGGTAGAAAACTAGGGCAAAGGTAACTTCTCTGGGTTTAGGGGAAAAGTCTCTTAAAGTGTTTTTCCAAAGAACCGAGATAAAAGGCCACGTAAAGAAACTAATGTCACCACACACCTGAAGAAGACAAGGACCTTGGCACCTGCTTTTACTCCTTCCTCATTGCCCCTACCCCCACAGCTCCCAATTGGAATCATCCAGGATTTGAGTTCCAAATTATTATTAATTTTTCTTGTATCATGCATCAACGTTTATTTAGACTTAATTCTGAGTTTTATTTATTTAGTTTTTGTTTACTATGTTTATTTCTTGGATTCATTTTCACTTTGCCTGAATTTTTTCTCAAGTAATTCTCATAGAAAAACTCTTTAAGTGATAAACTCTCAGAAATTATGTATCCAAAATTAACTTTATTTTTCCCTCACTTAGATACTAGTTGGAGTTCTTGGGTGACCGAAATGGTTAAGTGCTTGACTACTAGCTAATAGGTTGGTGTTTCGAACCCATCCAGAGGTGCCTTGGAAGACAAGCCTGGTGATCTGCTTCTGAAAGGTCACAGCCCTGAAAACCCTATGGAGCAGTTCTACTCTATACACATGGGGTCACCATGAGTCAGAATCAACTTGATGGCAACTAACAACAACTAGAGGTTAGATGGGCTAGATATAGAAATTTAGGCAGGAAATTATCCAGCTGCTGCTGAGAAGTTGGATTATTGTTTGTAGTTAATTCACTTTTTCTTTTTGGAAGTGTTTAGGTTTTTAAAAAATTATATCTGGTCTTCTAAAATCTGACCATAGTATGTCTAGGTATGGGATCTTTTTCTCTCCTGCTCTGAACTCGATAGGTGTACTCCATATGAAAATTCCTATATTTCTAAAGTTCTTGCTGCTCCTCAGGAGAAAAGACCTGGCAATCTGTTACCATAAAGATTTCAGCTTAGGAAATCCTATGGGGCAGTTGTATTCTTCCCTATAGGGTGGCTATGAGTTGGAATTGAATCAAAGGCACACAAAAACAACAACAAGATTTTTTTTTTTCCCTTGATTAGCTCCTTCTTGTCTGTTCTCTGTTCTGGAGGCTGCACAAGGTAGGGGTTGGAACTTTGGAATCTATCTTCTGTGTTTCTTACCTTTTTGTCTGTCTGGACATCTTGTTCTACCACTCAGGGTTTTAGACACTCCCAGGGCTCTACCTTCCAGCTCACTGATTTACTTTTCAGCTGTGTTTATTCTGAAATTCACTTCATCTCTTTGTTTCTTTATTTTGACAATTATATTTTTAGTTTTCAAGATATTCAACTGGCTTCTTCTTGTATCAGTAATACTTTCATTCTGAAGATATTATTAATACTTTTATTTTTTCTCACCTTTTTATGCTGTGAAAATTTTCAAACAGAGGAAAGTTGAAAGGATAGCACAGTGAAACCCATATATATCTTCCACCTAGATTCAACAATTGTTCATGTTTTTGCCTTATTTTTCTGAATATATAAGAGTATTTTATTTGAAAGAGAGTTTCAGACATCATAATACTTTACTCCTGAATACCTCAACATGCAACTTTTAAGAATAAGGACTACAAGAATAAGCACAATATCTTTATAACACCTAAGAAAGTTAATATTTCCATAAGAGCATCTACACTCTAGTCCGTTTTTTATTTTGGACCTTTCTTCTTTTTGATGTGTGCATTTATTGCTATAAATTTTCTTCTGAGCACTGCTTTTGCTATGGCCCAGAGGTTTTCATATGTTGTGTCTTCATTCTCATTTGAGTGTAAGAATTTTTAAACTTTTCCAATGACCAGTAAGCCACATCATGATAAACAGAGAAAAGATTGAAGTTGTCAAGGATTTCATTTTATTTGGATCCACCCACGGAAGCAGCAGTGAAGAAATCAAAAGACGCATCGCATTGGGCAAATCTGCTTCAAAGGACCTCTTTAAAGTGTTGAAAAGCAAAGATGTCACCTTGAAGACTAAGGTGCGCCTGACCCAAGTCATGGTATTTTCAGTGGCATCATATGCACATGAAAGCGGGACAATGAATAAGGAAGACCGAAGAAGAACTGATGCCTTTGAATTGTGGTGTTGGCGAAGAATATTGAATATACCATAGAATGCCAAAAGAATGAACAAATCTGTCTTGGAAGAAGTACAACCAGAATGCTCCTTAGAAGCAAGGATGGTGAGACTGCATTTTACATATTTTGGACATGTGTCAGGAGGGATCAGTCCCTAGAGAAGGACATCATGCTTGGTAAAGTATAGGGTCAGCGGAAAAGAGGAAGACCCTCAATGAGATGGATTGACGCAGTGGCTGCAACAGTGGGCTCAAGCATAACAATGATTGTATGATGGTGCAGGACCAGGCGGTGTTTCGTTCTGTGGTACGTAGGGTCGCTATGAGTCAGAAGCAACTTGATAACTTGATAGCACCTAACAATGACAACAGTAGTTTTTAAGTAAGGTGTTATTCAGTTTCTATGTATTTAATTTTTTTTTCCTTGTTCCTTCCATTATTAATTTCTAGTTTTATAACGTTATGGTCAGAGAAGATGCTTTGTATTATGACAATGTTTCTGAATTTATTGAGGCTTGCTTTGTGAATGATCCATGTGTGTGGGAGAAGAACGTGTACTGTGCTGCTTGCTATTGGGTGGTGTGTTCTTTGTATGTCTATGAGGTCGAGTTGGTTGATTGTGTTATTTAGATCTTCAGTATCTTTATTGAGTTTCTTTGTAGTTCTATCCATCATTGAAAGTGATGTGTTAAAATCTACTACTATTGATGAACTCTTTCTCTATTCAATTCTGTTAGAGTTAGTTTTATGTATTTTGAAGCTTTGTCATTGGGTGCATAAATACTTATTATTGTTATGTCTTCTTGATGAATTGACCCTTTAATCATTATATAATGCCCTTCTTTGTCTCTTATAATGGATTTTTGACTTGAAATCTATTTTATCCGAAATTATTATCACTACTCTTGCTCTCCATTGGTTACTGTTTGCTTGATATATTTTTTTCCATTCTTTGATTTTTAACTTATTTATGTCTTTGTGTCTAAGGTATGTCTCTTATAGGCAACATTCTGATGGGTCCATTTGCCACTCTCTGTCTCTTGACTTGTACATTTAATCCATTTACATTCAGTGTGATTAACAATAGGTATGAATTAATTGTAGTCATTTTGTTATCTTTTTTTTTGGTGGTGGTGTTGATGGTTTCTTTGCTCCTGTTAATTTTCTATGCTGAGTTCTTTTTGCATATGGATTTTCTTTTCCTATGAGTTGTTGTTTTTGTATTTACCGAGTCTTTTCGATTTTCTTCTTTATTTTGGTGAGTAGATTTATTAATTTTATTTGTGGCTACCCTAAAGTTTACCTTTATCCTCTTAAATTTAAAAGTCTGTTATTTATTGAAATCGCCTTGATTTCTGCTCCATATGGAAGTTCTGTTGCTACACCTTTTATTCCCCCTTATTGTTTTGAAGTTGTCTTTGTTTATAGCTTAACATCTCTGGTTCCCTGTAGTCAGTTTTGTAACTTTATTTTACTTTTGTGAAATCTTTATCTGGGTTGGTATCTCGGTGATGCTGTCGTATGTCTTTATCTCAGGTTGTTGTCTGATGTTGTTGGTTCTCTATCTGATGAAGTCCCTTAATATATCTTATAAGGCAGGTCTGGTTGTTACAAATTCCCATAATTTCTGCTTATCTGGGAATGTCTTAGTTTTGCCATTGTTTTTGAAAGACAATTTTGCTACACAATTTCTCTGTCTTCTATTGGGAATTCCATGAAGTTGCCTTTCTGTGCTCCGAACCTGGGGTCGTTACTCGCCTTGTCTCAAAGTGGCCATGCTGCACCGGGCCAGCTGGCAGGGCACCTCAGATCTGTAACTCTCCTCGTTTTGCTGTTTTCGTTCAGTTTCTCCTTCCAATCACTGTTCAGTCTAATTCTTTGTCCTCCGTTTTGACACTTAAGGTTCCAGGATTGTTGATGTGTACCTGTTTCACTTGGTTTATCAGGCCTTGCTGTGGCGGGGATGAGATGATGTATCTGACTAAGATGCCATCTTGGGCTGTTTTCCTGTCTAGTCCATTTTTAAGTTTCCCCAAAATGTCTTTTGTAGTCTTTCCCCCATGAACCAGAGTCCAGTATGGGTTCTTGCCTTACAGTTGGCTTTGCAACACCTCACTTTTTTTTTTTTTTTTTTTAAATAACATTGAGTCATCGTCTGGATTTGTTTTAGGGTTTCTTCATGGTGTCTTTTTACTTGTTCCTTATATTTCCCAGGAAACCCTGGTGGCGTAGTAGTTAAGTGCTACCCATAACCAAAGGGTCGGCAGTGCAAATCCACCAGGCACTCCTTGGAAACTCTATGGGGCAGTTCAACTCTGTCCTATAGGGTTGCTATGAGTCAGAATCGACTCAACAGCAATGGTTTGTTTTTTTGGGTTTTATAGTTCCCTTATTTGTTATGTTATACATTCCCTTATTATATTTCCCTTGCTCCCTTATATTTCCTGTAAACTAGAAGTTAAATTTCGAGGCTCAACATTTTTGGCAAGAATATGCCTTAGGTAATGTGTACTTTCTATTGTGTTCAGCCAGGTAGCACATGGTATTAGGTTACCCTGCTATTAGTGATACTAGGTTTGATCACTTGGTCAAAGTAGTATCCACCAGATTTCTGTTTATATTTACTTACTTTAAAAAAAATAAAAAGCTTATTGAGTATAATTGACATACAATAAAGTGTACAACTTAGTGTTGTGAAACTTATTTGATAAATTTTGAAACCATTGCCACAATCAAGATAATGAACAAATCTATCACCCTCAAAAGTTTCCTCATTCTCCTTTGTAATCTATGCTTCTGCCTTCATCCACCGTCCCTCTTCATGCAAACAATGATCTTCTTTCTCTAATTGTGTATTAATTTGCATTTTTATAGAATTTTACATAAATGGAATCATACTTTTTTTTGTCTGACTTCTTTCATTCAGCATAATTATTTTCAGATTCATTCATGCATAAGTTGTTGTGTGTATCAATTTGTTTATCCATTCCTCTTGACATTTTTTCCCTATTATAAATAAAGCTACTGTGAACATTCGTGTACAAGTCTTTATATGTATATATATATTTCCTTTTTTCATGGATTTTTAAACCTAGGGTTGGAATGGCTGGATCATATATTTTAAGTTTTTAAGAATCTGCTAAACTGTTTTCCCAAGTGGCTGTACCATTTTACATTCCCAGCATCAGTGTATAAGAGTTCTAGTTCCTCCACATCCTCACCAACATTTGGTATGGTCTAGCCTTTCTAACAGGTGTGTAGTGGTATCTCATTGTGGTTTTCATTTGCATTTTCTTAATGACTAATGATGTTGAGCACATTTTCATGTGCTTATTTGCCATCGGTATAGCTTCTTTGGTCAAGAGTCTGTTCAGATACTTTTCTCATTTTCACTGGGTTGTTTTCTTATTGTTGAATTTTGAGAGTTCTTTATATTTTTTGTCCTTTATCAAATATATGCTTTGTAAAGTTTTTCTCCTAGAAATTTTACAGTTTTAGGTATTATATTTAGGTCTATGATATAATTAGAGTTAATTTTTGTATATAGTATGAGGGATAGACTGAGATTTATTTATTTTGCATATGGATATTCAGTTCTCCCAGAACATTTGTTGAAAAGGCTATTCTTTCTCCACTGGATTGCCTTTGCACCACTGTCAAAAACCAGGTATCTATACATGTGTGGAATTATTTCTGGACTCTTTAGTCTATACCATTGATCTCTCTGTCTATCTTTATGTCAATACTATATTGTTTTGAATACTGTAGCTTTATAATAATTCTTGAAATCAGGTAGCGTTAGCCCTTCAACTTGTTCTTTTTCAAAATTATTTTGGCTGTTCTAGAACTCTTGCCTTTCCAATGAGTTTTAGAATCACTTTGTCAATTTCTACCAAAAAAAAAAAAGGCTTACTGGGATTTTAATTGAAATTGTATTGAATCTATAGGAAAACTTGGGGAGAATTGAAATCTCACAATATTCAGTCTTCCTATGCATAGACAATGTATATCCCTGCATTTATTTAGGTCCTGTTTAATTTCTCTCAGCATTATTTTTCAGGATACAAATCTTGCACATCTTTTGTAACATTTATTCATTTAACATCTCATATTTTTGATGACATTGTAAATGATATTTAAAAATGTTTTAATTTTCAATTATTTGTTGCTCATACTTAGAACTCACTGAGCTGGAATTGACTCAACAGCAGCGGGTTTGGTTTTTGGTAGTATTTAGAAATGCAATTGATTTTTGTGTATTGATCTCATATACTTCAACATTGCTAAACTTACTTATTAGTTCTAGTGGCTTTTTGGTAGATTCTGTCCCATTTTTTTTCATAGACGATGATGTCGTCTACGTCAAGACAGTTTTACTTCTTCCTTTGCAGTCTGGATGTCTTTATTTCTTTTTCTTGCCTAATTGTATTGGTTAGAAACTCCAGTACAATGTTGAATAAAAGTGATGAGAACAGACATGTCTGTCTTGTTCCTAATCTTAAAGGGAAAACATCCAGTTTTTCAAAATCATGTATGATGTTAGGTGTAGGGCTTTTTTTTTTTTAAATAATTTGTTTTGTTTTTGTTGTTGAGTGTTTATATTTATTTTTAAAGGTTGCACTTTGCTCTATTAGGTTCATTTCATGGGGTGTCATTTAAGAGCCACAACCTTGAACTGATCTTTTCTGTCTAGAACAGTGAGCAAGTTGAAATGGGATGAAAGGAGAAAAATGCCTGAAACTTAAGTTTTATTATGGTTACTGGGTAGGAATTTCCCATGTGACACCTGAGACATAAACTGCTTATTGAGGAGATTACTCAGTGTCAACTAGTTCACTGTTCATTCATTTCATACTACTGTCTCTAGGCATTGTTCTAAACATGAAGAAAAAAGGTAGGTAAGAGACGCCTCTGTTCTTCAGGAGCTCACAATCTTGTTGGGGGAACAGATATGTAAACAGAAAACTAGAATGCAATGCTGTTGATTCTGCAGCTGTCGTGACTATAATTTCTGAACCAGGAATTGGAACACGTGGCCTGACAAGTACAAGTGTATTTATTGAATGACAGCAGACTGGAGTATTTAAGGTTAGGACCGTTCCTACAAAGCAGGGCCATGCAGTTGCTGTGGCTGTAACAGAGATGCACCCCAGTGCTACTGGAGCAATCTCCCCAGGGCACAGAGACAGAAAGGTAGGTGGGATTTTTCCTAATGATGAAAGATGGAAAGACCTTTTTACACTAAGGTGGCATCTTTGCAGAGCCACGAAAGTGTGAGAAAGGATTTGTAGCTATAGTCCAAGTCAAGTGTAGCTGGAGTATGGGACCAGCCTTGTAGTCATGCTAGGAAGTGTGTGACCATATCCTGAGGGCTGTAGGAAGCAAATGGTCATATTTTTTCTGGAAGCTGTGTGGAAGCAGGATCGGGGAGACTAGTTAGACACCTGCTCCTCTTTTCCTGAGAGTTGATAAGGGCTGGAGGCATAATCAGCAGTGACTGAGAGGATATGGAGAATTTGTTAAGGTTGAGGATATGACTGAGGCTCCCAGCTTGGGCAACCCTCCATTAATTAAAGTAGCAGGGTATGGTGCAATGGATTGCTTTGTATGCCCTTTCTTGCCATGGTCTTGTAGCTCCCACCAAATGATTGAGTTATGCAGATAAGGTGCTTGTGGCTCACCAAGGGGATTGGACAGCTTGCTAATAATGCAAATAAGGTACATGGCACGCTTGTGGGGGTAGGATCATACAAATAAAGTCTATGGAACCCTAACAAGGGGATTGGTCAGATTTACCATCCACTAGAGTTAAAATGAGCCATCCCAGAGGTGGAAAGGGGGGACCTCACGACCACCAAGAAGAGCTAGGATTAGAGGGCATCCTTTGGACCTGGGTCCCTGACTGAGAACCTCCTAGATCCAGGAGACGGAGAGAGAGCTATAACACTGGAGATGGTGAGAGATGGCGAGAAGAAGTGGCAGAGAAATGGCTGCAGAGGCAGCAGAACCAGGAGACCAACAGGAGACAATACAGTGGGCTTCCTGGCCCACAGAGCAAGAAAGCTGAGCACCTTTGGGCAGGAGACTTGCTGGTGGAGAGGGGTGTCTCCAGGCACTTGGCAGAGCTAGGCTTTCCAACCCATGGAGCTAGAGAGCTGAGTGCCTTTGGGCTCAGGCTTACTGGCAGAGTGGGGTGCTTCTGGGCACTTATCAGTGGAGCTAAAGAGCTTTGTAACACTTGTCCAAGCAGGGCAGAGAGCAGGCTGGCCCAAGGGGCCGAGGACCATGGAGAGGCCTGCCTGCAGTGGGCATGGCTGAGAAGAGGCTGTCCTGATCGAAGAACTGTATCCTGAGTTGTTTCTGATCCTGAATTGTAACCTGTTACCTCCCTAGTAAACCCTGTAATTGTGAATATGGTCTGTAAGTTCTGTGTGGCCATTATAACAAATTATTGAACCCAGCAGAGAAGTGCGGTGGAAGGGATGGCTGGTGTCAGAATTACTAAGCATGTCAGAGAGAGGAGGTACGTCTGACCTCTGCCTCATAGGAGTCAGCCTTGGGCTGTTGATCTTGATTCTTCTCCCGCCTTGTGAAGTTAGAGGAGATCAGATGCCTCTGCCACACCATTTTACACAGGGGCATGGGGAGGCGGGATGGCCTGAAGGAAGGGAGAGTTCAGTTTGGGACGTAAGGCAGCTGAACCCCCTCAGGATGGGCCCTTGTGGAGGAACTTTGGAAAAAGAGAAGGCCTGGGGGTTTACGGGAATTATTGTGGAGGCTCTGAGGGCTCCCAGAGACCATTTAGCAAGGAGGTCAGACTCTAAAATTGCTGTAGTTGTTTGGTATCATCCTTTCCTGGTAGGCATAGTTTGCCTGTGAGGAGCTTACCATCCATCTTGTTCATTACAGGATCCTGCTTTATTTTGGTGACCCCATATGTTTCCCCATAGTTCTTCAGGGAGCCTGTGAGCTTGGTGTAGGTGGCAGCAGGGAAGAGGGCCACTGGAGGAAGTACCTTGGCTTGTAGATAGAGGGAAGGAATGGGTGCCTGAGGAGTTGGGTGATTGAGGCAAGAGCTTGTTGGCTAGATGTAGGGTCCTTTCCCACATTTGTTTTTTTTCACACCAAAATTGTTCAGGAAAGGGTTTGCCTGACTCCTGCAGAAAGTGTAAATCTCCAGGGAATTTATATGCTGTGGAGGAACCATGGGAAACCCTGGTGGCCTAATGGTGCTACGGCTGCTAACCAAACGGTCGGCAGTTCGAATCCGCCAGGTGCTCCTTGGAAACTCTATGGGGCAGTTCTACTCTGTCCTATAGGGTCGCTATGAATCGGAATCAACTCGCCAGCACTGGGTTTGTTTTTGTTTTTTTTTTTTTTGGAGGAACCATATACACAGTAAAGAGTTTCAGAGTCAGGCAAACCTACATTCCCTTTTCTGCCACTTTTTTTTCCTGCGATCCTATGATCCCCTCACCTGTAAAAAAGGAATAGTAATAATACTTGCCAACTTTGTTCATAATGTCGCCGTGAGTTGGCAACTAACAACAACAACAGTAATACTTACTTCCTAGGGTTATTGTGAGGATTAAATAGAAACTGACTGCTAGATATGAAGCCCTAACAGAGTGCTAGGCACCTAGTGGTTCTCAGAAAACGTTCGAATACTTCCTGTACCGTTTACAAGGCATCTCTCACACCCACACTTCCAACAGGCTGGTGAAAAAGGGCTAATTACTGTGTTGTTCACATTTTACTGATGAGGAAGCTTAGATCAGGGAAACTAAAGTGACTGACCTTAGCTCACGCAGCTGTTGGAGTGGAACCAGAGCCCCAGGTCCCCGATTGCTCTTTCAGTTTGTATTGGGGAGGGCCCTGCCAAAGACTGCTGTGTTTTAACCAGGGACAAAGAAACATCTGTGACACTGGATCTTGGGCAGACATGGTTAGGGGTAGGAGTGAGTTTGGTGTCAAGAGTTTGTCCCAAGCCCTTAACACCCCTCTCCCGCAACTGGCACTGCATTCAAGTCCACTTTGCTTGCCCCCTCCCTGGACAGTCACTAGCCTAGCACATTCTCACCCTTCTTTTCTTTCTCTTGGTGCCTGTATCTACCTGCCTGCCTGTCTACAAGTAGGCGATCCCTGTCTTTTACCAGTCAATATTATTAGAGGCTTTGCTGTGTCTTTCTACTGCTGTGAATGGTGCATGGCTTTTTTGATCTGTGGCTGGTTTGCAAGCCTTGAGCTGGGTTCCTCCCTGGAGAATTGAGGCATAGCAGAGAGAGTGCCCCGGAGCCTGGCGGGAGGAGTGGCCCACAAGCTCTGCTTCCTGGTTTGATTTAGCACCTCCCAAGACATGATGAAAAATAGCTCAGGAACTTGTATTTGGGTCATTCTGACCGGTTTTAAGAGCTTGTCCTGAGAACTAACTTTTCCAATGTCCTTTTTTAATATGTAGAAGCAAAGAAATTTCCATTGCCTGCTTCTTTACTCAGGAGGAAGTCTGTTAAAATGAGATCTTCTTTTGTTTCCATTGGGAGGGACAGTGCTTGACACAGGTTCTCAACCTGAATTGGCAACAGTGCTTTTAACCTAGTAAGCACAATTGATTCCCCACTGGGGCAAATAGGAGTTTACTCCATAAGACCATTGATTGTGAATCCCTGGAAAGCACCTTTTCAGCCTTGCTGCCTTTCTTTTATCTCTCTGCACTAGCCTGACTGTCAAGACCTGCTTTCAACTGATTATTTGTTGAGGGCCTCCAATGTGCCAGGCACTGTGCTAGCTGTGGGTGGTAGAAAGAGAAGTAAGTTGGGCTCTCCCTTCGAGCCCATTCTTGATGACAAGAAGGAGATGCGTAAACCAGGAGTCACACTTTGGCAGCCCTCATTCAGCTCGTTCCCATTCTAAAGCCCACTGTGTTTGGCCTACAGAGTGATGGTTTGCTTGTTTATGGAATTTGTCCGGACCTCCTTTTCTCTGTGTATTATGTTCCCTGCCTGGCCCCAAAGGCATCTTAGTTTGGGACTTTTGACTTGTAAGTGGATAATTAATATTCTGTGATGTGTGTTGTTATAGAGGCAAGAATTAAGGATCATGAAAACATGAAAGAAAGAATAATTCTGCTTGGGATTGGGCCACAGGCCTGTGGTGTTAGGAAAACTATGCAGAGGAGATGACTTTTAACTGGGGTCCTGAAGAATAGGTGGGAATTCACTATAGGTTAGGATGAATGTGTAACCGAACGCCACTCGGGTTCTTGTCCTGTCTTATTAGCCAATTGAAATAAGACGGACACCGATTGCAATGGAAACAGAAAGTGACAAGTTTATTGTGTGCGCGTACAAGGAGTGCGTGGGGTCTAGTGACCATAAGGCCACGTGCTCGCCGACTAAGGGGACTGGGGAGCTTTTTATTTCCAGTGGCCTCGGGGGTCGGGTTTGGTACCCACAACTGTCTGCCCTTAGCCCTGCCATCCCCATATTTGGGGGGGGGGCGGTCAGTTGAAGGATGTGATTTCTTCAATCTGCGCATGCTTCAAGGTGGCTAGTTCAGGGGGTGGAGCCACTACCTGCTGTGACTTCCTGAAAAATGTTGCTCATAACAAGCTTGTGGTTAGCAAGACAAAGAGGGGGGGAAGGGGTGTAGATTGGGGTTTTCAATATGGCTGAGCAGCCTGTTTCAAATGTAGTAATCCTAGAAAAAGGACCCAATAACGAGAATACTAATATCCCATCACAGTGTGGAGACACAGGGACAAAGTGAACTGGGAGTTCCTAGGTATGGGGCTTAGAAGTTGCTAGGTCTGAGACTGCTTCACAGATGAGGTGATCAGTGGACCTGAGTCCTCCCATGGTCAAGGGAAAGGCTTCTCCAGGATAAAGAAGGGCCTGAAACGTAGGACTGGAACTCTTCCTGCCTTGACACCCCCACTCCACTCCACCCCACCCCATTTGAAACTCAAAGGACCCTGCTGAAGCTCTAGGTGCCCTTTTCTGTCCCAGCTGGCCTCACCCATGCCCTCTGTGTCCAGCATGCTCTGGCCTGCACTCCAAATATAAACAGCCTAGAGAATTTTTCACACAGTTCGGTTGTAAGACAAAACAGCCTGACTGGGAAAGGTTTGAGAAGCTAGTGATGTGACAGGTGGGAGGGAGAATCGTGGGAGGACTTGATTTGTGATACGAAGTCCCCTGTTGGTTTGTCAAATGAGAGTGTAGGCAGAAAACTTCTGGTGGGTGGAGAAGTCAGGGGCTGGGCTGGTGGTTTCAATTGGCAGATGTTCTGGGTAGTTTAAGGCTGATTATATATTGTGGGTAGTGAAAAACTCCCTTAGCCTCAACAGTATGCAAATTATTCAGTGGTTAGTTTAATACATGGAGCCCAGGTGGGGCAGGGTAACAGGCTCCATGGGTAGAAACAGCACTCATTCATTCAACATTGATTTATTGAGCACGCTCTCGACTCCATGGCAACAGGTTTCTACAGGCCAGGCACTGTAGTGATGATGGGAACGTAGCAGAACAGCATACAGACACAGCCCCTGCCCTCATGGAAGCCTATGAGGGAGAGACAGTAAAAATTAAAAAGTGTGTGTGTGTGTGTGTATGTGTGATGGGGATTAGGAAACGGGGGTCAGTGTGTTGTTGGACCAAGTGGCTCCCATGTGGTATTTTTTCATAAAACAGGCCAATGAAGTAGTTAAGCAAGGGGCTTGGGGTAGGGGGTTAGATAAGAAACAGAAATACACGGGTGATTGAGGCGTAGGCCTTAGCTTCAAGTGGAAGTGACATTTGAATACAGATTGGAATAAAGTGAGGGAGGGACCCCTGGGAAGGCCTGGGAGACTATTTCAGCTAGAGGGAACATCAGGGTAAAGGCCTTGATATAGAGACCTTGGAGTTCCCAAGGCACAGCAAGGAAGCCAACAGCGCCCAAGTGAAGTGGGTGAGGGGAAAGTGGTAGCAGATAGAATCAGAGCATGTGGGGTCCTTTAGGCCCGAATCATAAGGACTCAGGGGATGCCACACCAGGGTAAGAGCAGAGGAGTTGCAAGATCTTAATAATGTCTTAGAAGATGGGCATTGGCTGCCGTGTGGAGCATGGACTCTAGGTGTTCAAGGGTGGCAGCCTGGAGATGAGTTGAGGACTTGTAATCATCCTGGTGAAAGGCGAGGGTGGCAGTGGTGGAGGTGGGGGGAGTGTGGAGGAGAGAAGAACCTCAGAGACGGATGCAGTGGGGAGTCTTAGTGCACTTCTGGGGACCGCCTCCCTGTGCCTGGCAGAGTAGATGGTACATTTAGAAGGGATGAGAGTAGAAGATGGTGTCTGTCTGAGGGCCTGTCATTGGTGACCTTCCAGTGGATGGCTCTGGTGGATGGCATGTTTGAGAGAGGAGCTGGAATTGAGTTGTGGAGTCCTAGTAGCCTAACCTTTGGTTAGTCATTGGCACTGGCACAGCCTTCTTGAAGTGATGTATAGCTAGTGTGGATACACCTAGCCCGGTGTCAGCGAGGGGCTGCTGGGTGTAGATACAGATGGAGATTGGAGGAAGGACCAAGTGGTGAGGAAAATAAAGAGCCTGGAGCTTAGACCAGATCTGTGAGCAATTTTACCATCAGGAGGAGGTGAAAGGGATTGTGGAGTTATATGAAAGTTTCCTCAACTTAAGAAAAAGATGGTGTCTTAGTCATCTAGTTGCTGCCATTACAGAACTACCACATGTGGATGGCTTTTACGAAAAGAAATTAATTTTCTCACAGTCTGGTAGGTTACAAGCTGAAATTCAGGGCATCGGCTCCAGGGGAAGGCTTTCTGTCTCTGTGGGCTCTGGAGGAAGGTCTTTGTCCTTAATCTTCCCCTGGTTGAGGAGCTTCTCAGGTATAGGGACCCCAGGCCCAAAGGACATGCTCTGCTCCCGGTGCTGCTTTCTTGGTGGTATGAGGTCCCCAACTCTGTATGCTTCCCTTTCCTTACATCTCTTGAGAGATAAAAGGTGGTGCAGGCCACACCCCAGGGAAACTCCCTTTACATTAGATCAGGGAGGTGACCTGAGTAAGGGTGGTGTTACAATCCCACCCTAATCCTCTTTAGCATAAAATTACAAACACAAAATGGAGGACAACCACACAATACTGGAAATCATGGCCTAACCAAGTTGACAGACATTTTTGGGGGGACACAATTCAATCCATGACAGATGTGTAAACTGAGAAAAAAGAAGTACCTTATTTATTCACTCACTGATTGATTTATTCATTGTTCTTTGATGTAACCACTTTTACTCATTCAGGTACGTGAGAGTCCTGACTGTTCAGGGCTATTAGCACGTTGCTGTCTTTGAGCCTGGCAAGGTAAAATATTGTGTTTCTCTTTGGTTTGGGGTATAGTAGCTAATTATTGGGGCGATTGAAACTTATAAATTTAAAAAAGGAGAGAAAAACACATTTAATTTCTAATTTGAGTGGGTAGTCTGAGGGTTCAAAAGTCGCCCTTCCACCCCACTTACTCAGCTGCCTTTCTGGAAATAATCCATTTTCCCAATTACATATACAGTATATCCTGCCAGAAACTGTCTCTGCATAGACAAGCCATTTATATTATTTAATTCCCATCCCTCCCTTCTCTGCATGCTTGCTAGCACACACTCCAGTCTCACATGTACTTTATTGTTTCACTTAGTGGTATAGTGTATTTTGGAGATCATTCCATATTGTCACTAAGGGAAGTCTTTTTTGCCACTGCACAGTATTTCTTGATACCATGTGGTGTGCCCAGTGCATGTGCATTTTTCCCCCCTTACTAAAACCAAGGGCCCTGGGTAACATATAGGGACAGTCAACCACTGGCTTTCACAAAGGTTCATGGCCGCCATCTCCATTCGACCTGTATGGAGAATGATAGTTCCATCCTTGCTGTCTCCTTATGAGTCCTTCTGAGCCACAGGCAAACAAGCTTACCAGTGACTTTGTTGTTCTTAAAGTAATGAAAATATCCAGGCTTCATCTTGATGTCAGCAGTATTTGGCCCTGACTGCTCCCTTATTCACTGCCTTTCCTGGCTTCAGTAAGATACTACTTTCTTGGTTCTCTTTCTGACTGACCTCTCTGTCAACCTTCAGACTCCTACTCAAGCTCTTCTCTGTCTTGTGCATGTCTTAATTGTCAGTTCTGTCATCACTACCGTGACTCTGACTTTTTTTCAGTCATTTGACAAATGTTTACTGGAGGCCAACTAGATTCCACCTGGGGAAAAGTGAGTATGATAAAACAACTTCAGATATTAGGAACCTTATGATAATTCTGGAGTATTGAATGCTGATTGGAATCTGTCCGTGCTAAGCAGAAACCATGATCGTGTATAGACTATACTTAGCAAATGCAGCCTGGTTGACTCCATCTTTCAAAATGTGGGGGCCATGGAAGATAAAGTTAAAAGATCCTTGTTGGTAAAAATACTGATCTAGATAGTTTTGAGGACCCACGATTTCCTGATTGTCCAGCCTCTGCTGAAAGGCAGATGGGCATGAATTGAGGATTATGCATTCAGGTCCCTTGGACAAGCCACTGCGCCCTTCCAAGCCTTTGTTTCTCGTTTGTGACATTGGGCTTCTGGTCTCTTTGTGAGGAATAAGTGAGGTGACTCACAGTGCCGGTGGCATTTACCCCGGGACACCCACGGGATCCGTGGGGTGGACTCTGCCCTGGCTTGTGTGATGCTGAGACAAGGACTGTCCTTTTTGATACATAGTTCAGAGTGATTCCTGGTTGCTATGTCTAGTCAGCATGCCTTCCTCAACTACCTGTTTCTTAAGAAGCTAACATTGCCTGATCAGACTCATTAAACTTTTCACCCAGCCTCCCTTGGGGCCCTGCATAATGGCAGCCTTGGGGCTTTGGCAGAGCAGGCTGTGCTTAGATGCCTGGGGTAGGTAGTGGGGGAGGTGGAGCGTCTACACTCTGGGAAAGAGGCCAGCTCTGGGGATTGGCATTTCTCTCCTTTTGTGGAACTTGGGACCCTGGTGGCTCAGTGGTTAAGTGTTCAGCTGCTAACTGAAAGGTTGGAAGTTCAAATCCACCAGCCACTCCTTGGAAACCCTGTGGGGCAGTTCTTCTCTGTCCCATAGGGTTGCTATAAGTCCGAATCGACTCCATGGCAATGAGTTTGTTTTTTTTGGTTTGTGGAACTTAAAGGGTGTTCGAGTCAAGTGGTTGAGCCTCACATACAAAGCCTTCTCTGAGACCCCTGACAGGACTGACCATTCACCACCCACAGTGGCATTTTAAAAGCATAGGTCAGAGCTGATCTTGTCTTGGCTTGGGCTTCCCCTGGAACCCAGAGCCTGGGGCAAGAGCTTGGATACTGGTCATTTGTTTGGGGAAGTATCCCAGAGAATAGATGGGGTGGGGGGAGGGGGGCTGGTGAGAGTGAAACTGGGAAGAAAGGGACTTTCTGAGGTACTTAGTATGTAGGATGTGTCTCAAAACTGTCCCCCAGGGGTGGCAGAGGAGAGCATTTTTCCACTGGTTCTACATCCTCTCCCCACCATTGGTCAAGGGTTGATCATTAGGGAGGTAACCCTTCAGTCTTCTGGGTCGTGAATACATGAGTGCAGACTGGTTCCCACAAGCCTCCTGCCTGAAGATCTGAGAGAAGCTTCAAGGCAGGAGAGGCCTGCCTGGCCCAGCGAGGTGCTGCCAGGTTATGCTACATGAGGCTGGTTGCTGCAGCCATGCCTGGGGTACACGGTGACGGATAAGATATGTGAGGTGGCCTAAAACAGGTGTCTGACACATATTTCCCTGCTTCAGACAATCTCCAATGGCTTCCCATTGCAATAAAGAGAAAATCCACACTCAATACCTTGGCCTGTAAGATCCTGCACGCTCTGTTCTAGCCTACCTGTCTAACTCCATCTCCTTCCATCCATCTTCTTCACTACCTTCCAGTCATTCTCAGACAGCTCAGATGTTTTCTGCAGTGTTCACGCTGCCTGAGCACTGCCCTATGATTGGCTCCTCATCCTCAGGCCTCAGCTCAAATATCACCTACTCAGAAAGGCCTTCCCTGACCTCCCTAGGTCAAGTAGCCCCCTTCCTTCAACCCAAGGAATCTCTCCCATTATCTTTATTCTTTGTGCTCATTGTCACGAAGTATCCAGTTTGCATTTTTCTTGTCTGTCCAGCTTACTAGGATGTGAGCTCTATATTTGTTTTACTCCCTGCTCTATCCCCAGATCCTACAACAGGGTCTGTGACATGGCAGGAGCCCAGTACATGCTGAATGAACAAAGGAATGACCCATGCACACAGCCCAACACATTTTTCTTTTGGGCTTTATATATTCTACTTAGCATTAAAGCATATATTAGTATAATCTAATTTCTCAATTATTGTTATTAAAGACGCTAGCCACAAAGTGATAATCGCTTGATAAATATTGCTGAGTAGATGTATTTATCAAGCACCTTCTGTGCGCTAAACACTGCACACATTGGCTCTATCATTTGACCCTACAGCACATTTTTTTTTTCACAGGTGAAAAACTGAACTAAGTCTTAGCCCAAAGACACAAAACTGGAAAAAAGTGCTAGAAATGGTTTATGATCTCAGTCCTGTTGGGCTCTAAAACACTGACTCTTCTTTTTTTCCTTCCCTTCCTCCAATTTAGGGGAATAGGATAAGAATATTACCGGTATGGGAGGGGTCTACTTTCCAAAAAGATCTCCTCCATTACTGCCGAAATTTCACCAGTCGATACCTTAATCATTTTATAGTTATCTTGTTGGTTTTAAATTTAGTTTTTATTTTTATTGAAGTTAGATTTATAAAGAGTTACATAGTTAAAGAGTTAGACGGTTGAAGAGTCAATTGGTTCTAGGAAACTTAGTGCAAAACGGTCTCCTGATATCCCCAGCCCCACCTTCCAGGGGCAGCCACTTCTAACTCTTTTTAGTTGGTATGATTTACTTTTTTTTTTTTCCAGTTACGGGCATAATCTTACTGACTTCCCACTTTGGAAGATGAGGGTTTAACTAGCTGGCTTAGCACTACACTGGCCCCCATCACACACATGCATACTTTGCATCCTCCCAATAGAGTTTAGTTGTAATATTGATGAGATCATTAAGTTCCAATCAGCTCTATTTTCAAAATATATCTGGAATTTCATCACTTCCCCATCTTTTACCTGGGTTATGGCAGTAGCCTCCTGTCTTAGTCATCTAGTGCTGCTACAACAGAAATACCACAAGTGGATGGCTTCAACAAAGAGAAATTTGTTGTCTCACAGTCTAGTACGTTAACTCCAAATTCAGGTGTCAGCTCCAGGGGACAGCCTTCTCTCTGTTGGCCCTGGAGGAAGATTCCCTGACATCAATCTTCCCCTGGTCAAGGAGCTTCTTAGGTGCAGGAACCCCAGGTCCAAAGGACACACTCTGCTCCTGGTGCTGCTTTCTTGGTGGTATGAGGTCCCCAACTCTGTACTTGCTTCCCTTTCCTTTTATGTCTTGAGAGATAAAAGGTGGTGCAGGCCACACCCCAGGGAAACTCCCTTTACATTAGATCAGGGAGGTGACCTGAGTAAGGGTGGTGTTATAATCCCACCCTAATCCTCTTTAGCATAAAATTACAATCACAAATGGAGGACAACCATACAATACTGGAAATCATGTCCTAACCAAGTTGACACATACTTTTGGGGGGACACAATTCAATCCATGACACCTCCTAATTGGTCTCCCCGTTTCTGCCCTTGCTCTCTTTTTGACTGTTCTCAATACAGCCAGCTGCATGATCCTGTTAAAAAGTAAATCTGTTTTGCTCAAAACTCCAGTGGCTTCCCATCTCACTCAGTGTGAATGCAGAAGGTCTTACTGTGATCTGTAAGGTGCTACATGACCTGCCCCCCTGATGCTTCTCTTATGTCATCATCCCTTGTTACTCTCTCCCCTTTTACTCTGATCATTCACACTGATCTCATTGCCTTCTTTGAATGTACCAGTCACATTTCTGCCTTGGACCTTTGGACTTGGACCTTTTTTTTTTCCCTGGAATGCTAGTCTCTCAGACATCTATAGGGCTAACTTCCTCACTTTATTCAAATTTTTACTCAAGAGTTGTCTCAGTGAGGCCATCTGTGGTCATCCTATCTAAGATCTCACTCCTCCCCAGAACTTTATGTCTTTTTCCCCTGCTTGGTTTTTTCCCTTCTTATCTCTTACCATTATCTAAAAAAAAATGGATGCTCTATATTTATTGTAAGCTTCTTGAGGACAGGAATTTGCATCTGTTTTGCTCAACTCTGGTATCTCCAGTACCTAGCCAAACCAAAAAACCCATTGCCTTTGAGTTGATTCCAACTCATAGTAAATTCTCAGCAGGTACTTTTTGAATGATTGTATAAATGTGGAAACCCTGGTGGCGTAGTGGTTAAGTGCTACAGCTGCTAACCAAGAGGTGAGCAGTTCAAATCCACCAGGTGCTTCTTGGAAACTCTATGGGGCAGTTCTACTCTGCCCTATAGCGTCACTATGAGTCGGAATCGACTCAACGGCAACGGGTTTTTCGGTTTGTATAAATGCATATGGTTAGTAATTATTTACATTTCCATTTCTTGTGTTCCTCTAGTTTTTCCTGGCAATAATAATCATCTTGTTTTTGCTTAGGTTTCTATGTATTTACTGTTAATTCATCTCCAAAGTCTCCCCCACTTGGAATAACTCCTCTCCATATATTTTTTTCTCATTTCCATACTCTTGAAGAAGTCACTGCCAGAGCTTTCCTGATTTCTCTTTAATATTGTTTTGTGGTTAGAGTATTCCATAAGAACTCAGTCTTTTAAAACTTATGGTCCAGCATTTGGTTTATCTTGGTGACTATTCCATGTTCACTTGAAAGAAATGTAGTCTTCTGTAGCACTGAGTGTAGTGTTCTGGAAATGTCAATTGTGTCAGTAGTGTTGTTTAGATATTCCATATCCATAATGACTTATTTATTTATTTTTTTGTTTACTAGCTCTATCAGTCACTGAGAGAGGGATATTAAAATCCTCGACTATGATTGTGGACTTGTTCCTTTTAGTTATGTGAGTTTTTATGTCAAGAGATTTAAAAATCTGTTATTAGGTGCATACATATTTAGTATTGTTATGTCTTTCTGGAGCTGTGGTGGTGCAGTGGTTAAGAACTTCGCTGCTAACCAAAAGGCTGGCAGTTTGAATCTACCAGCCACTCCTTGGAAACCCTATGGGACAGTTCTACTCTGTCCTATATGTCTTCCTGATGAATTACCCCTTTTATCACTATAAAATGTCTTTTTACCTTTTGTAATACTTTATTTGGAGGTCTACATTGTCTGATATTACTATAGCTACCAATCCAATACTTTCTTAATCTTACTTTTTGTACAATATATATTTTTTTCATTCTTTTACTTTCTACCTATTTGTGTCTATATATTTAAAGTGCATCTCAGACAGCATATAGTTTGGTGTTGCTTTTTTTTTTTTTTCAGTCTTATAACCTATGCCTTTTTTCCTTTATATTGTTGTTGAAAATATAATATACGCAACAAAGCACACCAATTCAACAATTCCTACATGTACAGTTCAGTGACATTGTTTACATTCTCCAAGTTGTATAACCAGTTCTCACCCTCCTTTTCTGAATTGTTTCTCCCCCATTAACATAAGCTCACCCCTCCCCCAAGCTTCTTACCTAACCTTTCAATTGTCACTTTGATCCCATATAGATAGTTCTTTGAAAGAGCGCAGTGCTCAAGGCAGACATTCTTTACTAATTAAGCTAAACTATTTTGTTTAAAGAAGACCTCAGGGGATATTTTTAGTTTAAGGTTTAAGGATTGTCTCAGGGCACTAGTTTCGGGGGTTCATCCAGCCTCAGTGGCTCTAGAAAGTCTGGATTACATGACGATTTGAAATTCTATTTGGCATTTTTCCCTGTTTTGATCAGGATTCTTCTATAGAATCTTTGATCAAAATGTTCAGTAACGGTAGCCAGGCACTATCCAGTTCTTCAGGTCTCATGGCAAAGGAGACAGTTGTTCGTGGAGGCAACTAGCCACATATCCCATTCCCTCCTCCTATTCCTGATTCTCCTTCCTCTGTTGCTCCACATGAATAGAGATCAGTTGTACCTTGATGGCCATCACAAGCTTTTAAGACCTCACAACCTATGCCTTTTAATTGGAGTGTTTAGTCCATTTATATTTAATGTAAATTGCTGAACATGGTTGAGTTTAAGCCTACCATTTGCTAGTTGCTTCAGCTTTTTTTCCTTTCCCACTTTTTTTTTTTTTCTTTGTTTTTGGAAACTTTTTGGGATACCATTCTATTTCCTCTATTGGTTTATATATATTTTTTTTCACCAGTTGCTATGGGGCTAACAATATGTATTCTTAACTTATAAAGTCTGTTTAGAGTCAATATTGTACCACTTCATACTTCACACCTGATGCTTAACACTTCCATTTCACATGTGACACTTCACACTCCCATTTCAGTAGTAACCTTACAACAGTATAATTTATCTGGCCAACTTACCCTTTGTGCTATTGTTGTTATATTTTTTATTTCTAATATGTTATAAACCCCACCTTACAGTCATTGTTTATACTTTTGGAGTCAGTTGTCTTATAAGGAAATTACAAGAAGAAAGAAAATAATATTTTATATTTATCAGCTATTTACTATTGCTGGTGCTTCTTGTTCCTTTTGTAGATCTGAGTTTTCATCTAGTATCATTACCCTTCAGCCTGGAGAATATCTTTTAGCATTTCTTGTAGTGCAGGTCTTGCAGTGAGATTCTCTCTACCTTCATTTATTTGAAAAATCTTTGTTTTTTTGAAATTAGAAATACCCTCATTTTTGAAGGATATTTTTGCTAGGTATAGACTTTGGTGTTGAAAGTGTTTTCTTTCAGCACTTCCCCCTACCACCTCCCAGCACTTTCATTATCGTCTCTGGCCTCCATTATTTCTGATGAAAAGTTATTTGTCATTTGTATTGTTGTTCTCAATATATCTTTTTTCTGTGACTGCTTTCAAGATTTTTTTTTTTAATCTTCAGTTTTCATCAGTTTGGCTGTGATCTGCCATGGTATGGTTTACTTTGCATTCCTTTTGCTTGGGGTTTCCTGAGCTTCTTGGGTCATTAAGTTAATATTTTTCATGAAATTTGGAAACATTTCAGCCACTTAATTCCTCAAATACTTTTTTTTTTTTTTTTTTTTGCCCCATTTGCACCATCTTCTCCTGGGACTGCAGTTATATAAATATGAGACTATTTGATATTGTCCCCCAGACATCTGTGACTGTCTTCATTTTTTTTCAATTTTTTTGACTTTTCTCTTTGATCTTCAGACTGAATAATTTCTGTTGATTTTTCTTAAATTTCACTGACTTTTTTAGGTTTTTGTTTTTTGCCATTCCAATCTGCTGTTAAGCTCATCCACTGAATTTTTCACTTCACTTATTGTACTTTTCAGTTTTAGAATTTCCACTCTTTTTTTTATAGTTTCCATTTCTCTGCTGAAATTTCCCACCTGTCCACTCATTGTTATATTTTCCTTTAATTCTTTCAACATATTTTACTTTATTTCTCTGAACATATTTTAAATAGCTGCTTTAAAGTCTTTTTCTGCTAAATCCCGTATCTGGGCCATTTTGGCACCAATTTCTATTGACTACTTTTTTCCTTATCTGTGGATTATATTTTTCTGTTTGCAGGTTTAGTAAATTTTATTCGTATATTGGAAATTGCAGTTTATACCTTGTAGAGAGAGCATTGGTGGTGCAGTGGTTAATAGCTAGCTATGGCTGCTAAGCAAAAAGTTGGCAGTTTGAGTCTACCATCTGCTCCTTGGAAACTCTATGGGGCAGTTCTGCTCTGTCCTGTAGGATTGCTATGAGTCAGAATTAACTCGATGACAGTAGGTTTGGTTTTTTGTTTGGTTTAGGGCAGATCTGGGGAGGTATTACTCTAGGCATGGCCCTAACTTATAGGGCACAGCCTTTCTGACATCCCAGCTCAGTATCTGGAGTGTTAACAAGGTATTAATAAGACTTTTTCACTGTGACTATGTAGGAACTTCAGCATCCCCGAGCACTTTGTTGTTGTTGTTAGGTGCCAGCAAGTCAATTCCAACTCAGTGACCCTATGTACAACAGAACAAAAACACTGCCTGGTCCTGTGCCATCCTCACAATCCTTGCTGTGCTTGAGCCCATTGTTGCAGTCACTGTGTCAGTCCGTCTCACTGAGGGTCTTCCTCTCCTTCACTGACCCTCTGCCCTACCAAGCGTGATGTACTTCTTCAGGGGCTGATCCCTCCTGATAACATGTCCAAAGTATGTGAGATGTTGTCTCGCCATCCCTGCCTCTAAGGAGCATTCTGGTTGTACTTCTTCCAAGATAGATTTGTTCGTTCTTTCGGCAGTCAATGGTATATTCAATATTCTTCTCCAACATCACAATTCAGAGGTGTCAGTTCTTCTTCGGTCTTCCTTATTGGTCATCCAGCTTTTGCATATATGTGAGGCAGTTGAAAACACCATGGCTTGGGTCAGGCTCTCCTTAGTCTTCAAGGTGACATCTTTGCTTTTGAATGCTTTAAAGAGTCTTTTGCAGCACATTTGCCCAATGCAATGCATATTTTAATCTCTTGCCTGCTGCTTCCGTGGGTGTTGATTGTGGAGCCAAGTAAAATGACATCCTTGACAACTTCAGTCTTTTCTTCATTTATCATCATGCGGCTTGTTATGAAGATTTTTGTTTTCTTTAGGTTAAGGTGTAACCCACACTGAAGGCTGTGGTCTTTGCTCTTCGTTATTAAGTGCTTCAAGTCCTCCTCACTTTCAGCAAGCAAGGTTGTGTCACCTGCGTAACGCAGGTTGTTAATGAGTCTCCTTCCAATCTTGATGCTGCTTTCTTCTTCA
Source organism: Loxodonta africana (assembly GCF_030014295.1). Taxonomy (NCBI): domain Eukaryota; kingdom Metazoa; phylum Chordata; class Mammalia; order Proboscidea; family Elephantidae; genus Loxodonta; species Loxodonta africana. The sequence goes on from NC_087363.1 coordinate 35,826,110, forward strand.
TATAGTCCAGCTTCTCAGATTATTTGCTCAGCATACAGATTGTATGGGTATGTTGAAAGGATACAACCCTGACGCACACCTTTCCTGACTTTAAACCATGCAGTATCCCCTTGTTCTGTTCAAATAACTGCCTCTTGATCTATGTACAGGTTCCTTATGAGCACAATTAAGTGTTCTGGAATTCCCGTTCTTTGCAATGTTATCCATAATTTGTTAGGATCCACACCGTTGAATGCCTTTGCGTAGTCAATAAAACACAGGTAAACATCTTTCTGGTATTCTCTGCTTTCAGCCAGGAGCCATCTGACATCAGCAATGATATCCCTGGTTCCACATCCTCCTCTGAATCTGGCTTGAATTTTTGGCAGTTTTCTGTCAATGTACTGCTTTAGCTGCTCTTGAATGATCTTCAGCAAAATTTTACTTGCATGTGATACTAATGAAATTGATAATTTCCACATTCAGTTGGATCATCTTTTTTGGGAATAGGCATAAATATGGATCTCTTCCAATCAGTTGCCAGGTAGCTGTCTTCCAAATTTCTCGGCATAGTTGAGTGAGCACCTCCAGCTCTATATCCATTTGTTGGTATTCTGTCAATTCCTGGAGGCTTGTTTTTTGCCAGTGCCTTCAGTGCAGCTTGGACTTCTTCCTTCAGTACCATTGGTTCCTGATCTTATGCTACCTCCTGAAACGACTGGACGTCGACCAATTCTTTTTGGTATAGTGACTCTGTGTATTCCTTCTATCTTCTTTTGATGCTTCCTGTGTCGTTTAATATTTTCCCTGTAGAATCCTTCAGTATCGCAACTCGAGACTTAGAATTTTTTCTTCAGTTCTTTCAGCTCGAGAAATGCTGAGTGTATTCTTCCCTTTTGGTTTTCTATCTCCAGGTCTTTGCACATGTCATTATAATACTTTACTTTGTCTTCCGAACCCACCCTTTGAAATCTTCTGTTCAGCTCTTTCGCGTCATCGTTTCTTCCTTTTGCTTTAGCTACTCGACATTTAAGAGCCAGTTTCAGAGTCTCTTCTGACATCCACTTTGGTATTTTCTTTCTTTCCTGTCTTTTTAATGATCTCTTACTTTCTTCTTGTAAGATGTCTATGATGTTATTCCACAACTCGTCTGGTCTTCAGTCATTAGTATTCAGCGTGGCAAATCTATTCGTGAGATGGTTTCTAAATTCACATGGGATATTCTCAAATTTGTACTTTGGCTCTCATGGACTTGTTCTAATTTTCTTCAGTTCCAACTTGAATTTGCATACAAACAATTGATGATCTGTTCTGTCGTCAGCTCCTGACCTTGTTCTGACTGATGATATTGAGCACCAACCACTAAGGCCAATGATGAAGAAATTGAAGATTTTTACCAACTTATGTAGTCTGAAATTGATCGAACATGCAATCAGGATGCATTGATAATTACTGGTGACTGGAATGTGAAAGTTGGAAACAAAGTAGAAGGATCAGGTGGAAAATATGGCCCTGGTGATAGGAATGATGCTGGAGATCACATGATAGAATTTTGCAGGACTGATGACTTCTTCTTACCCCAGCACTACTTAGTCTTTATCTCTAGTCTGCTCTGAAACCCGTCAGAGCCACTCCTTGCTAAGACATTAGTAGTCTTATTCTGTGCGTGTATAGGCTAGTTGTCAGTCAAGGACTCAACAGGGACCCCCACATAGACTTTTGGACCTCCCTCTGCATGGTACTTCATTCCAGCTGCTTCGGACTCTGATCTCTGTCTCCTCAACTTGGTGCTCTGCTTGGTTTTAGCCCACTGTCCCATGGTCAGGAAACTGTACCCAGGTAGAGAGTTGTGGTAATCATGAGGCTCATTTCACGGGTTTTGCTTCTTTCAGGGATTACATTTTTAAACTACTTGTCTACATTTTGAAAACAGAAGCTTCATATATTTTTCTCCAGTTTTATGATTGTTTACGGAGGGAGGACTGGTCTACTACCAATTATTCTGCCATAGCTGGAAGTTGCTCCCAGAGCCTTCTGAAGATCTGCTCCAATTTAGATTTGTTGGTCTTTTTTTTTTTTTTTTAGAATTAGAGAACCCAAATGCTGGAGGAGCTCTTACATACTACCACGTATAGTGGTACATTTTACAGGCCCAAAGAGGGGGAGGGACCTGCACCTGGACACAGCACAACATAATAGCTGGCTTGGAGCCAGCTTACTAGACAGGTGGAGAGCATCTAGCCCCGTGTTTAGGAGATAATGAGAACACACAAAGGACCCCTGGTCAGGCCCTCTTCTGCTGTAGTTCAGAATACATCTCTTTTCATCCCTCCCACTGCCCTGGCCTTTCCCTGAGGATTTTAGAGGGTAGGGAAAAGGGCTGCCCACCTTCCCTTTAGGTCCTCCTTCCCTCCTCAAAGTTTGGCCACTGAGTTGCTCTCTAGGGTCTCGGAAGGCTTTCCCTCTCTCTGTCTACCTTCTAGCCTCTCCTATGTGATTACCACCAAGGTGCTGGGCTGGTGGCCTACCCAGTGGAACTACTGCTTTGGGTTTGGGTTTGTGGGATTGGTCTTCCTGTCTCCTGTGTTGGGCCACATTGCCAAGTTCACCAGAGGCCTCCTCTTTCCTTTAGCTGCAGATTTGGGACACGGCTGGCCAGGAGAGGTTCCGCACGATCACCCAGAGTTATTACCGCAGTGCGAACGGAGCCATCCTTGCTTATGACATTACTAAGAGGAGCTCCTTCTTGTCAGTGCCTAACTGGATTGAGGATGTGAGGAAGTATGCGGGTTCCAACATCGTACAGCTGCTGATTGGTGAGTTTGGAGGGATTAGAGGCAGTAGCGTGGGGCACTGAGGTTGGGAGAGTTCCTTGGGACCATGAGTCCTGTCTCTATTTTTTTGTGGTAAAATATGTATACCAAAGCATTTGCCATTTCAGTCATTTTTGTGTGTACAATTCAATGACATTAATTACATTCACCATGTTGTGTAACTATCACCTCTATCTGTTTTCAGGTTTTTTCATCACCCTTAACAGAAGCTCAGTGCCCCCTAAGCAGTGACTTCCTCTTACACAGCTGTGCTTACTTATATCTGGCAGAGAGGGGTGGGAATGCTGTGGGTCTCAGGACAGGCTTGCCCTACACCTGTGGGCCTCACCAAGCTGCACCTGGCCTTTCTCTGCAGGGAACAAGTCGGACCTTGGCGAGCTCCGGGAGGTCCCACTGGCCGAGGCACAGAGCCTGGCTGAGCACTACGATATCTTGTGTGCCATCGAGACGTCGGCCAAGGACTCGAGCAACGTTGAGGAGGCCTTCCTGCGGGTGGCCACGGAGCTCATCATGCGGCACGGAGGCCCCATGTTCAGTGAGAAGAGCACCGACCACATCCAGCTGGACAGCAAGGACATCAGCGAGAGCTGGGGCTGTGGGTGCTGACTGGGGTGCCGGGCACACAGGCCGGGCCTCCCCACCTCTGTCTCTCTCTGGCCTGCCAAACCAAGCCCCGAGCTAACCCTCCAGGGCACCGGTGGTTCTAGAGTGGCTAGAGAGATCCTGGAACTACCCCTCCCATGACCTGCATGTGGGCAGGAAATCGGCCTTTGAGGAAGGAAGAAGCAAGAAACCTCTTGCAGGGGCTGCTGGTCACTGTGGACCCAGCCTGCTGCCCAAGGCCTTCCCTCAGTGTCTTCACATTCCAGGACTGGCCTGAGCTGCCAATGTGAACAGCAGTTGGGGGATCCAGAAGTGGCCCCTCCTCCACATCTACTCCTGAGCATTTCATATCTTGCATTTGCTGCAGCTGTGGCAGCAGGTAGCTGCTTTCTAGGGATGCGGCTGGTGACCTGGGTCTTCAGGTCACTCCAGGGCCCCAGTGTGTAGCAGCAGACAACAAGAGTTATTCGGCAACCAGACCAACAGGCTGTCCCGTGGGTCACTGCCCTGGAGCAGCCTCAACACCCAGCTGAGGGACCTTCTTCCTTTCTTCACTGCCAGCTCTCGGTTCCCAGACACCTCCTTGGGGCCTGGCTTACTGCCTTATACACGACCTCCTATGTGCTTTGATGTCCAGAGGAGCTTCTCATTTTCTCTGGCACCAAGTGTGGGGTCATGACCACAGCCCAGTGGGGTCTGTCGTCTAGCTAGGGCCCAGAGTTTTGCCACTCAGATTGCAAAACCAGTTAATTCTTCAGCACTGGCTTGCAGGAACCTGGGATGCGGGGAATGAGATAGGAAAGTGAACATTTCAGATGGAAGTAAAAGCTTGCCTCCCTGAGGCTCAGGTCTTAGAGGGACCCTTAAGTCACCCAGTCCGACCCCAGGTGCCAGAATCCTTCCTGCTGTGTTCAGAGGCGCCGGTTCCCCCACTGGACCCAGCCTAGCTTCTGTGTTTCCCAGACAAAAAAGGTGAGACCCTGGCTGTACTTGGTCTGGCCATTTTCACCTCCTTGGCCCTTTCGCCCTTAGCTGCCTCCACCCGAACTGGGGGGCTTCTCTCAGAGTGGCAGTGCTGGAGGTCCTGCCTCCCTTGCTTTAACACCTCCTGAGGTGCCCTAGGGCCCTCCGAAGCGGTCTGTATCCCATACAGGTGCCCAAGGCCTCCACAGCTCCGCCTCAGCTTCTATCCGGCACTTCCTGTCCCCTATGAGTGTCTTCTCTCCAGGCCAACTCAGTTTATCTTCCCCAAGCCCTTCCTCCCTTCCCCAGCTTGCCAACCCTGCCCTTTTATTTGTGTCATTTAGGATCCCACAAATGGCCTGGCTGGACATACTTCTGAGGAGAGCTGCCCCATCCCTGGCTCTGTCCCTTGCCCATATACCCTCTCAAGCAGGAGTCCTTTCCCCCATCCCTTGGCCTGGTGGTATCCCTTGGGGCCGGGCTGAAGCCATTTCCTGCAGGCTCCCAGTGGAAGCACTCTTCCCCTCCCTCCTGTCTGACCTCAGAAACAAATGATGTTAAGAAGGGGCTCAGGCCCCTGGGTGGGTTGACTGCATGTGGGGTGGTGGCTGGCCTCTGTAGTACCCCCCAGGCAGGGCCCTCACTGTCAGACAGGGACTGGACTGCAGTAAGAGAAAATAAGGAAGTGTGAGAACAACCCAGCCTGTTTCCTTCCCCCGGCAGGCTTGGCCCTCTCCCAGCAGCCCAGGGCCTCTGGGGCAAGAGGAGAACAGTTTAATCTCTTCCTTTGTTTATAAACTGCCTAAGAGCAGGAGCAGGTGTGGTCAGGGGCAGAGACGGGGGCTGGGGTAGGTGCAGGGGTGGGGAGGCCAGGAGGTGTCCTGGCAGCCACCAGGCCATGGGAGAAGGGCCACCTGAGGCCTGGTTAGGGCCAGGTGACAGGGCTTAAAGAACAGGAAGGAGACTGGTGTTTTACACTCACAGTGGGAGCCTAGGGCAGGACAAGAACTTGAAGTCCAGACTCCTAAAGGTGTTGAATTCTTGGCAGCTCCCAACTAGAGAGGTGGATCTCTGTCCTCCCAGAAGGGGGTTTTGACTCCAAGGACACAGGCCCCAGCAGGTGTGGAGCTGGAGAAGCTCCTAATTCATATTGAATTCAGTTACTCTTCCCCAAGAGGGCTGCCAGGGGCCAGCCCCGCCAGCCTGGCCTCTGCCCACTGTCAAACCTGGACTGTTGGGGGTGGGGGGATGCCATTTGCATTTGGGAAATTTTTCATGTTACCTATTTATGAATATATGAATCTTTATATCAAATCTATTTTTTAAGACATGGAAAAGTTGCCTTTTTGGAAACTTAGCAGAGCCAGAGTGTACACATTCCTAAACCATTAAACAGATTTCTGTAATGAGCCAATGACACCAGACTGGTTCTCTCACCTTTGAGCCCAGGGCCGGCCCAGGTGACCACATCCTCACAGATGGTTTCACCTGCCTAGCTGGTCCCCACTATGGCGTCTCCAGGCCCTGGGTGTCTCCAGGCCTGCCTTTGAGCCCTGCTGAGACCTGCTCTCACCCAGACCCCACTCAGACTGTGGGGCAGAGAAGCAGCCTGTGCCTACGAGACAGGAACAAGCTTGGGTGGTCCCATCTCTGCCAGGGACACCTGTATGACCCCAGGCAAGTCGCGGCACCTCTCAGGGCCCCGGGCTCCCTTAATTGGAAAATAAAAGGCTTGTGTGGGGGAGAGGGGTTCTAGGGTATGGTTTGGTGATTGCTAGGGCATCTGGCCCAGCATCGTTCACGCTTTTCTTACAACTCTTTGAGGGAGGGGTCACTAGCCCTGCTTTGTACAGTGAGCAAACTGAGGCCTGGAGGCTGATTTCCTTGCCTGAGCCTTACAGCCACTATGAAGCAGAATGGCTATTCCAGGTCGGGGTCTGAGCCCCATGAGGCTGACCCTGGTTTGCTCACTGCTACACACCAGTTCATAGAATCACCCAGGCACAGTTGGTGCTCAGTCAAGGTTTGTCTGTGCCCCAGGAGGCCCATGGTTCCATGGTCAGCCAAAATTCTCTGGGGTCTGGTCACTAAGAGGGGGGCCTCTGGGCAGAGATCATGGAGCACTACTTGGAACCCTGCTGGCTGCTTCCTCTTTCAAGGAGAAGGAGAAGAGGTCAGGAGGACTGCCCCGCCTGAAGGCTCTGTTCTAAGAAATCGACAGGATGGGTGTCACCAACAACCACTGTCACCCAGATCTGCCCCTTACTGGGACTGTGACCCCTACCCTGGGCCTGGTACCCTCAGGAGGATGCAGATTCGCCCACTTGCACCCTGGGAAGCTTCAAGAGACCCTGGGTGGGGGGCTCTTAAAGTTGAAGGCTGGGCCAGGGAGCCCCTCCCCATCCCCTGCATCCAGCTGTCCCTGGCGCTTGTGGTACTTGCCCAGTGGATGAGCAAGGCTTGCGGGCCCCCCATTGAGGGCCTGCAGGCCCAGGCACTTGCTGACCAGCTTCCTGGGGAAGGAAGGCGGGCCTGTTACTTGACTTCTGCTCTCATCTAAATGAAGGGCAGCCCCTTAGCACGTGGGTCCCTTGGAAGGAAAACCTGTCACTGGGCCTGAGCCTGGTCATCCTACATGCCCCCAGAGGCTCAGATGGTGTCAGGCTGTCTTGGTGGCCCTCGATGCCCCCGACCACACCATGGGACTGCCTGACCCCGGGGCAAACTCAGAGATAGCAGGCTTGGTCCTGGGCTTTAGAAACAAGAGACCGAGGCTGAGCCCTAGAAAGCACTTGCTCTGAGCACTCACCAAGTTTGTTCCTTAGACCTCCATGAAGCCAGGTCCCAGGCAGGATCCTAGGTTCCAGAGATGACCTGGCCTGACCTGCCCTGCCTCCAGCCTCGACCCTTCCCTCCTCCCTGCACACACTGCCAGGCGCTTGCTGGGGGCCCTCCCCTCCTGACCCCTCTACAGATCCCCCAGCCTCACAGGACTCTGAGGCTCTTCAATCCCTTCCTCACCACCCCACTTCCTCTCTCTCCCTCCTCTCCACCCCGCTCCCAGTCCCCACCTCTCTCCTGGGCCTTGCTGCCTCCTCCTGGCCTTGTCCAGCCACTGGGCTCCACAGCAAATCACACACCTACTAGGTCACTGCTCCCTTGCTCAGAACCTCTCCAGGGCTCCCTGCTGCTATCAGTCTCCTTAAAGAGAACTGGCCACCTTTAGCCCCTGCACATGGCAATTCTCTGACCAGACCGGGCCCCTTGTGCATGCCATCATCTGCAGGCCAGGAGCCCCATTCATATAACCTGTATGGAGCCCCAGCCCAAAGGTCTGACTCTGAGCTCCCGGGACCCCCAGAGCGTGGGTGCCCTGGCTAGCACTGCCCTGTGCTGCCCCTGGGAGGGAAGAGCCAGCTCAGCTGTGAGGTTTGGGCTCCCTTGTGTTCCTGTGCCTCTGTGACGGGAGGTTGTCACACATCCACGTCTGAGGCCCTGATCTGTGAGGCGTGGTCCTGGCCTGTTCTCAGCTGCGGCCATGGAGGCTTTGGGGAGGTTTGAGTCTGCCCCCATCTAAGCTCTGAGGTGGAGCCTGGGGTTTGAATCCAGCCCCCTACCCCTTCCCCACACTCTGGGGCTGAGTTCTGGGAGCTCTTGGGACAGCAGGACAGCCGGCTATTTCTGGGACTCCGGACCTCACAGCCGAATGCAACCATAACTTCAGTAGTTAGCCCAGGGATCAAGCTGCAGACAAGGGAGTTTCCTGTCATATAAAATTCAAAGATATTCATTAGCATAATAACAATTGCATCTGCAGTATCGTGGACCTCCATTACTTTAGGAGTTTGAGGGTCTGTGTGCTAGTCAGAAGGAGCTGACTTCCAGGTCCAGGAGTTTCTCCGCACAGGGACCACTGGTCTAAAGGTTGCACTATCCACTCCTGGCTGTTCTTCCTTGGTGGCAGTGGAATGCTCTATTTCCCCCCTCTGGGGTGGCTCATTTCAAGCCCAGCAGGATAGCAAAACTGACTAATCCCTTTGGTGGGCTACAATTACCCTATTTGCATTGTCCTGCCCAATCACTTGGGTGGGAGTTAGAAGACCATGGCTAGAAAGGCCACACAAAAGCGATCCTCACACTGCACTGGATCTCTCTATAAGCTGTAAACTCTTTCATCAGAGAAGATACAAACCCACAGACAGACCCAAAATATGATGGCATCGTCAGGAGTCAGTAGACACTTGGGTGAAGGCTGCCCAGTTTACATGTTTAAACCAAAAACCAAACCTGTTGCTGTTGAGTTGATTCTGACTCATAGTGACCCTACAGGACAGAGGAGAACTGCCCCATAGGGTTTCCATAGAGTGGCTGGTGGATCCAAACTGCTGACCTTTTGGTTAGCAGCCAAATGCTTAACCGCTGCGCCACCAGGTTTTCAGTTTTCATGTTTAGGACCTTCAAACTTCTATCAGAATGATGGTACAGCCACCCGAGATGATGGAGGCTGATATTTACTGAGATGTGACTAAGGGCTTATATTGTTCTAAGCACTTTACGTGAATTCACAAGAGTTTAAGTGCTTTTCCCCAAACCACACATCTAGCAAGTGGCAGAGATAAGATATGACCCCAGGCATTCTGTGCCTCCTTATTTGTTGTTGTGTGCCATTGAGTCAGAAACCCTGGTGGCGTAGTGGTTAAGTGCTACCGCTGCTAACCAAAGGGTCAGCAGCAGTTCGAGTCCACCAGGTGCACTTTGGAAACGCTATGGGGCAGTTCTACTCTGTCCTGTAGGGTCGCTATGAGTCAGATTTGACTTGATGGCACTGGGTTTCATTTGATTTTTTTACCATTGAGTCAATTTTGACTTAGAGCCACCCCATGTGACAAAGTAGAACTGCCCACAGGGTTTTCTAGGCTGTTATCTTGACAGAGCAAATAGCCAAGTATTTCCTCTTTAGAGCCACTGGTGAATTTGAACCGCCAACTTTTTGGTTAACAGCTGAGTGCTTATCCATTGAGCCACCAGGGCTCCTTAGTCTGTGCCTTAACCACGTGAAACCCCGAGAATGAACATTGAGTATTCCTAAGGAGCACTGGTGGCACAGCGGTTAAGAGCTCAGCTACTAACCAAAAGTTTGGCAGTTCGAATCTACCAGCTGCTCCTTGGAAACCCTATGGAGCAGCTGGACTCTGTCCTATGGGCTTGCTATGAGTCAGAATCAACTCAATGGCAATTTTTTTTTTTTTTTAGTAAGGGGACCCTGATTTAGATTTAACAAAAAGGACATGGTTCTAAACGGACATCTCTGAGAATAATACCTCTTGGTGTTTCAAGGTGTCTGTCTCCTCACCCCCTCACCCCGCCCCATGTGTGTAATCTGCCTTTATTTTTCTCTTTTTAGAACTCAGAAATGGTTAGGTTTAGGATCTGCTATACTCTGGTATGGAGCCCTGGTGGCGCAGTGGTTAAGAGCTCAGCTGCTAACCAAAAGGTCAGCAGTTTGAATCCACCAGCCTCTCCTTGGAAGCCCTATGGGGCAGTTCTACTTTATCCTATAGGGTTGCTATGAGTCAGCTTCTACTCGACAGCTGCAGGGCCTGTACACTCTGGTATGACATCACTAACATATCAAAAGAAAAATCCTACTTCCAAACAGGGTTTTATTTTCAGGTACATGGGTTAGGATTTCAACACATATATTTGGGGGTCAAAATTCATAACAATCATGCATTGCTTATATATAATCCGGAAAACCAATACAGCTATTTCCATTTAGAAAAAAAGTTGAAATAAAAATGTCTGGTTGTGATCTGAACCACATACAGCTTTACAGAGAAAGACCTCAGGAGGAAATACCGCAGCTCCGCCTCTGGGTGATGCACGTATGCCTGACTCTGGCCCTCTGCTTCTTTATATGAGTTGCCTTTCAATGAGCGTGTATTCTTTCTGGAGCTAAAAAACTCACTGCCGTCAAGTCGATTCCGACTCATAGCGACCCTATAGGACAGGGTAGAACTAGAGATGAAAAAAGAAAGCTTATGTATAAAAAATACATACACACCTAAAACACCAATGTGTTGATAGTAATTGTCTTTGGCTAAAGGAGCTTACAGAGATTTCTTACATTAATTTTTTTTAAGTAGTGCATTTTTAACGTGTGGTAAAATAAATATAACATAAAATTTACTATTTAACCATTTTTAAGTGTACGATTCAGTGGCATTAAGTACATTTCACAAAACTGTGTAATGTACTCATCACCACCACCTGTCTCTAGAAAGTTTTCACCATCTCAAGTTATATTATTATTTTTTCTAAATTGTCTTAGTTATCTGGTGCTGCTATAACAGAAATACCACAAGTGGACGGCTTTAAAAAAGAGAAGTTTATTTTCTCACAGTAAAACAGTAAAGTAGTATAAAAGGCTAAATCCAGTGTGCCAGCTCCAGGCAAAGGCTTTCTCTCTCTGTTCGCTCTGGAGGAAGGTCCTTGTCCTCTGTCTTCTCTTGGTCTGAGACCATCTCAAGCACAGGAACCTCAGGTCCAAAGGACACGCTCTGCTCCCAGCAGTGCTTTCTTGGTGGTATGAGGTTCCCAACTCTCTGCTTGCTACCCTTTCCTTTTATCTCTTGGGAGATAAAAGGTAGTTCAGGCCACACTCCAGGAAACTCCCTTTACGTTGGATCAGGGATGTGACCTGGGTAAGGTTGGTGTTACAATCCCACCCTAATCCTCTTAACATAAAATTACAGTCACAAAATGGAGGACAACTACAAAATACTTGGAATCATGGCCTAACCAATTTGATACACACATTTTTGGGGGGACGTAATTCAATCCATGACATAAGTGTATTGCTTTTTATTAAAAAAAAAATTAACTTATTTTGTTGTTGTTGAGAACATACACAGCAAAACATACCCCAATTCAACAATTTCTACATGTACATTTCAGTGACATTGGTTACATTCTTTGAGTTGTGCAACCATTCTCACCCTCCTTTTCTGAGTTGTTCCTCCCCATTAACATAAATTCACTGCTCTCTGAGTTCCTATCTAGTCTTTCCAGTTGCTATTGTCAGTTTGATCCCACATAGGTACATCTTGAAAGAACACAATGTACAAGGTAGACATTCTTTACTAGTTAAGCTAAACTATTGCCAAACTACATTCATTTTTTTAATGCTTCTGAGACAGGCCTCTTTTTTTTTTTTTTTACTATTATTTATTTATTATTTTTTGTTGTGCTTTAGATGAAGATTTACAGAAAAAATTTGTTTCTCATTACACACTTAATACGCAGTTTTGTGACATTGGTTGCCAACTCTGTGACATGTCAATACCCTCCCCTTCTTGATCTTGAGTTCCAGATTTCCATTCGTCCAGCTTTCCTGTCCCCTCCCACCATCTTGTCCTTGTCCCTGGGCTGGTGTGCCCATTTAGTTGAGCTACGTGTATTATTGTTTGTTTTATGGGCCTGTCTAATCTTTGGCTGAAGGGTGAACATCAGGAGTGACTTCCGTACTGAGTTGAAAGGGTGTCTGGGGCCGAGACAGGCCCCTTATTAAGGAGTGCTCATGAAATGATGTCATGGCTCAAGGCAATTTTTTTTTTTTTTTTAATGGAAGAGGAAAATACAACTTGATTTCAAGGCTTGTCATAGGCACTAATAACACCCATTTGGAAGAGCTGGCTCAGTGAAGGACCCAGCACAGGACCTCTGTGAAAGCAAGGGCTTTGCCTCCTTCGTGGGGCAGCAGAAGGGTTTTAAATCAATGCTAGTTATCTGTGAGAAGACAGTGATGAGCTTCCTTTCATGGCGTTATCATATGGGAAATCAGCATGAGCTTTCTACATTGCCACCATTTAGTCGAGATTTTGTTCTCCCACTGGTGTAGAGTAAAATTCTAAAAGGCCATCTATATGAGATCCAAATTCCAGATGGCCCAGCATCCCCCTGCCGAGACCCTAGAGCAAGGGACAGCCAGTTGTCAGGGGCTGGCACCTGGTATCCTTTCAGATCCCCTAAAATTGTGTGTGTACTGGGGGGACTGTCAAAAAATAAGCTGCCAACCTTTCCAGGGGACACATACTGGTCCACTCTCATGGGAGAACCCCCCTCTTGGGGGAGAGGATGTTCTGAATTATCAAAAGAGTCAAATTTGCAACATATTTGGCATCCTAGTTTGTTTTAAAGAATCCCCATATTTTAAGGATCGACTATATTCGGTGGGTGAAAGAGGAGGAAGGAAGTGTGAATGGTAAGAACAATTGGGGAACTATTTTATTTAATCCTAAAAACAACTGCATTCACCTAAAATTTAATGCAACCGTTTAGTGTGTCCTCCCACAAATTTTCTCTTCATGCAGGATACAGACTTTTCAGGTCAGCCAGCAGGTCAGTGCTAAGTAAGTGTCTGTAACCACCCACAGGAGGGCTTATGAGGGAGGCCTTAGGAGAAAGACTGCCTGGAGTCAAATTCTAGCTCTGCTACTTACCTTTCTAGGCCTCAGTTTACCCATCTATAAAATGGGACTGTGAAGGTGACAAGGTACCCTCCTGTCCTAAGATTTAAAAATCTTCATAAAGGTGAGGTACTGGTAGACATGTCTGGCCCTCGAGTTTCTGCTGAATACAGTATTTTGCACCCAGAATCATCCCAGAAGCAGTGGGCACACAGAGCCGGGCACCGCTGGGGTCCGGTCTGCACAGAGCCTCCTTGTTCACAACACCAGGCACCCCCTCGGCTCTTCTCCCTTACTGTGTGGTTGTTTATCCAGCCCTCCTAGTGTTCTTTTTCTCTCCACAGCTTGTTCTTTGTCTGAGTCACAAATTCAGAATTCTTCTAAACTGGCTACAAATGAAAACATCAAGAATGCATGACATATAAAAAGCGTGTACTCAAATTTCCAAGCAGGATAGAAAACAGGCAGAAGGACAGTTCTGAACAGACTTCACACGGGAAAGGGCACAAGGGATAGAAAACAAAGGATGGTAAAATATTTGTCCTTTTAGGGATCAGGGTTATGTGAGTGATAACAACTTTGCAGTGGATGACACTTTTCATAGTTACTAAAATAGAAGAAAATTTGCAAAAACTATTAGCACCTTTGGTGTGATGGACCACTATTGTGTGACCTTTCTTGCCATGGTTTTGTAATTCCCACTCAGGCGACTGGGTGGGACTGTGCAGATGGGGTAATTGTGGCCCACCAAAAGACAGATTGCATTGTTCAAATCTCCTGCAAAACACCCCTTTGAAAAGCAAAGATGTCACCTTGAGGACTACTGTGCACCTAACCAAGCTGTGGTGTTTTCAATGGCCTCAAATGCATGCGAAAGCTGGACAATGAATAAGAAAGACTGAAGAAGAATTGACGCCTTTGAATTGCAGTGTTGGCAAAGAATATTGAATATACCATGGACTTGCAAAAGAATGAACAAACCTGTCTTGGAAGAAGTACAACCAGAATGCTCCTTAGAGGTAAGGATGGCGAGACTATGTCTCACATACTTTGGACATGTTATCAGAGGGATCAGTCCCTGGAGAAGGACATCATGCTTGGTAAAGTAGAGGGTCAGCGAAAAAGAGGAAGACCCTTAACGAGATGGATTGACACAGTGGCTGCAAAAATAGGCTCAAGCATAGCAAGGATTGTGAGGATGGAGCAGGACCAGGCAGTGTTTCGTTCTATTGTACGTAGGGTCGCAGTGAGTTGGAATCAACTTGACGACACTTAATAACAATAGCATACCAGCAAAGTGTTCCAAGCTGTAAGTAAGGATGAGGGTATCTTAAGTGCACAAAGAGCCCTCTGGAGGAAATAATTGGGGGAGGGGGATAAGCAGGTTTAACACAGGGTTGTCCTTGGAGGACTAGGAAGAGAGCAGACCAACCCCACCAAGAGATAATGTGAACTGGCAGTAATTTAGAAGCGAAGGAGTGGGGGAGATGATAAAATGCAGAGATGCTCAGCTCACTGGGAATCCAGGAGACCCTGAGGTGGGTCCTACCCATAAGATCGGCAAAAACAGCAGAGTTTGGAGAGTGTTATATATTGGAATACAAAAAGTGCAAGCCCCCATGCCCAGCAATTGACTTCTTGGTCTACAGCAGCAACTCCCCAAACTTTCTTGCTTTCAGGACCTGTTATGGTTTGAACTGTGCCTCAGAGCTCCACCCCCCGCCCCCCCGCACCAACACACACACCAAGATATGTTGAAATCACAACCCCTGTACCTGTGAACATGAAATAGGGTCTTTGAAGATGTTATCAGTTGAATTAACATGAGGTCAGCCTGGAGTAGGGAGGGTCCTAATTCCATCTGAGTGGTGTCCTTATAGAAGAGAAGAGACAGAGGAAGATGAATGCCTGGGGCTACCAGAAACTGGGGGGAGAAAAAAAACCCTAGTCTTCTAGTCTGACTCATAGCAACTGTATAGGACAGAATAGAACTCCACCACAGAGTTTCCAAGGAGTGCCTGGTGGAGTCAAACTGCTGATCTTTTTGTGAAGCCATAGCACTTAACAACTACACCACCAGGGTTTCCACCAGAAGCTGAGAAAGACAAGAAAGGATCTTTGGAGAAAGCATGGGCCTGCTGACACCTGCTATAAGGCAGTAATATTTTCTGCAGGTACATTGTGGAGCCCTGGTGGCACAGTGGTTAAGAGCTATGCCTGCTAACCAAAAAAAGGTTGGCAGTTCGAATCCACTACCCTCCTTGGAAACCCTATGGGACAGTTCCACTCTGCTGTATAAGGTCTCTGTGAGTTGAATTTGACTCGACACCAATAGATTTGGTTTGCTTTTTTTGTTTCTGGGTACATATACATATTTCCAAGCCATAGAAAAGGTCTGCAGAGATCACCTCAAACTGATAGCAGTGGTTACCTCCGTGGAGGTGGAAGGGGACAGAATTGGGAGAGGGGTGTACGATTTTAATTTTTTTCAAAAAGAATATATTCAGGTATTTACTGTATAATTAAATATTAACTAAGAAAATGATATAGTTTAGCTTTCCTGTCTGAATTTCACCTACTTGCTAAGAGATTTATCCAAATAAGTCCAACTTTCTAAGATTTTTAGACATTTTCCAAAGCCTGAAATAGAAATAACCACTGTTCATTATCCAGAGTGACTTGCCATGAGGATTCCACCCCAAGGCTGTTTAGAAAGCTGACATCCAGGGTCTGGTACCCTCCGAGTCAGACTCAGTTCTTAGAAAGTTCCCACCAGCACTTAGCGAGCACGCTTCTCCCTTACTCAGGAAAGCTGAGCTGGGCAGGGCTTCCCACCTTCTGCTCCCGGCTGCTTCTGAGGCACAGGCGACGGTGGTTAAACTATGATTTAAAAAATTCAACCTAAAGGATGGAACCAGTCCTAAGAGTCATTAGCAACAGAGTTGAAATAGAGCCCCCACAGTGCTGTATTAAAAACCCTGTTTCCTTTGCTGGAACTTACTATTATTTTCCCCGCTTTGCATTTGAACCCTGCTTTTGCCTGGAAGGTTGTATATAAACTCCATTGCACCTGCATAACATATAACTAAAAATGTTCCTGATGTAACTTGTATGAACTCCCTACTTACAAACCCCTTTAAAGGTAACTTGCCCACCTGCCCTCAGTGAGCAGTCTTGGGAGCAGCAGTTCCGACTAACTCCTTTCCTTGTACAACTAAATAAAGGTGGCTTTCCTGTTCTCCCACTTCGGTCTCTCGTTTATTGGCCAATACGAGTCACGCTTAACAAGAATCTGGGATTTCTACCCGGTAACAGAGTGAACCCCCATCTGATGGTTCAGCTGAGAAATTGTGGACAGAGTGGCTTGTGACTGAGCCATGGAAAGTTTTATACATTCAAAAAATAAAGAAAGAGAAGGTGGAAGGGGAAAAGGGGGGTAGGCGGGGGAAGGAGAAGGAGAAGAAGAGGAGCAAGAAGAAGAAGTTCAAAGGAAAGGGGATTTTCTCACCTAATCACAGTTGCAATGGTGAAATTTAGGAAATATAACATCAATACAGTACTCTTATCTAATATACAATCCATATTTAAAATTCACCGATTGTCTAATTCTTGTCCATTTTAGCACTTTTTTCCCCAGTCCAAGATCCAATCCAGGATCACACATTGTATTCTTTTAACTTTTAATTTTGAGATCATTTTGAATTTACAGAAGAGTTGCAAAAACAGTACAGAGAGTTCCTGCAACCCCTCCACCCAGCTTCCTGTTATATCAATGTCTTACATAATCATAGAACAATGATAAAAACTCAAAAATTAACCTTGGTGCAATATTAACTACAAAATTTATTTGGATTTCACCAGTTTTCCCATGAATGTCCATTTTCAGTTTCAGGATTTAAGCCAGGATCCCACATTGCATATTAGTTGCCCTGTCTCCTTCCTCTCCTACAATTGATAACAGTTCTTTAGTCTTTCTCTTCTTTCCTGACCTTGACACTTTTGAAGAGTCCAAACTCAAAATCCAAATCCAATACCATCGAGTCAATTCTGACTCATAGTAACTCTATAGGACAGAGCAGAACTGCCCCATAGGGTTTCCAAGGCTGTAAATCTTTATGGAAACAGACTGCCACATCTTTCTCCTGCGGAGTAGCTGGTGGCTTTGAATCCACCAACCTTTCAGTTAGCAGCTGAGCACTTAGCAACGGTACTATTAGGGGTCTTTTTGAGGAGTATTGGCCAGTTATTTTGTAGAATGTCCCTCAGTTTGGGTTTGCCTGACCTTTCTCATGATTAGATTGAGACCTTGCACAGGGGCTATTCTCAGTGTGTCTCAGCAGGGGGTGCATGATGTCACTGCATCTTATGACTGGTGATGTTAACCTTGATCACCTGGGTAAGGTGATGCCTGCCAGGATTCTCGACTTTGAACTTACTATTTCCCCCTTTGTGATTACTAAGTGACTTGGAGAGATACTTTGAGACTAAGCAGATATCCTGCTTCTGCTTAAACTTTCACCTTCTGAATTTACCATCAGCTGGTGGATCTTGCCTGTGGCGATCATTACTGTGTGATTTTAATGGTGATTTGCTATTTCCCTCATTTCTTCTACATTTATCAGTTGGAATTCTTCTACAAGGAAGAGTTGTCCCTTCTCCCTCATTTATTTGTTCAATTATTCATTACATCCTCATATACTTATCTATATTATTATGGACTCATGGATATTTGTTTTACTCTTTGGATTATAATCTGTCGTTACTTATTTTGTTGCTCAAGTTGTTCCAGCTTTGCCCTTTGGGAGCTCTTTCAGGTTGGCTCCTGTGTCCCTTTAACGTGCCCACATCCTTTTGATTCTAGAACACTTCCGGGCTCATCCTATGTATACCCTGCCCCAGCCCTAGAATCAGACATTTCTCCAAGGAGCCCTAGTTCCTTTTCTTGAGGAATGGTATTGCTGTGTGATGGATCACTTTTATATGGCCTTTTTAGCCATGGTCTTGTAACTCTCATCAATTGATTGGGTGGAACTATGCAAATAAAGCGTATGGAATCCTAATGAGAGGATTGGTCAGTTTTGCCATCTCACTAGACTTAAAATGAGCCATTCTAGAGTCAGAAAGGGAGGGACCTGACTACCACCAAGAGATGAGAGTGGAACATGTCCTTCGGACCCGGGGTCCTTGTGCTGAGATTCTCCTAGACCCAGGAGACAGAGAGAGAGCTGTAATGCCAGAGATGGAGCAAGATGCTGAGAATCAGTGGCAGAGAAGCAGCAATAGCAGAACCAGGAGGTCAGCGTGAGACAGCACAGTAGGCTTCCTGGCCCACAGAGTAAGGCGGTTACAGTGGGCGTGCTGACCCACAGAGCAATAGAGCTGAGCACCTTTGGGCTGAGGCTTGCTGGCACAATGAGGGTACCCCCAGACATTTACTGGCAGAGCTAGGGTTTTGCAACACTTGCCTGTTCAGGGAAGAGGCCGGGCATAGGGGCTGAGAGGCCAAGAGCCAGAGAGAGCCCTGCCTGTGGACACAGCTGAGAAGAGACTGTCCTGATCAAAGAAGTGTATCCTGAGTATTTCCTGATCTTGAATTGTATAACCTGTTACTTCCCTGATAAACCCCATTACCAAGAGTATGGTCTGTGACTTCTGTGTGGCCATTGCAACGAATTATGGAACCCAGCAAAGAAGTGGAGTGTGCTGTGGGAGGGATGGTCGGTGTCAGAACTGATAAAGATGGCAGAGAGAGGAGGCATGTCTAATCTCTGCCTCACAGGAATCAGACTTGGGCTAATGATCTTGATTCTCCTTCCCTCTTGTGAAGTTAGAGGAGGTCAGATGCCCCATCACATCATTTTTACAGATATTTAGATCTGGGTGAATGCTAGGTGTGCTCACTGCTACCTGAGTGTCATTGCTTCTAGTCCTCTTCAGTAGCAGCAATGGTACCCACTAGTAATGGCTGAGTGTATTTCCTAGCAATGTATTGTAACGACCCAACACATTGAATGTTGTTGTCATGTTCCTTTGCTCTCTTTTAATCTTGAACATTTCTGAGTGTTCAATTTCATGACAGTGGCATTTTTAAAGGGCTAGAAACTATGTGGTCCTCCTGTCATGCCTGTGGGGCTGAATTAGGAATCTCAGTGTGGCGATCAGCATCCTGGACAGGGCTGCCAGTACTACAGGCAGGACCACCTGCTGCTCAGTGTGCTCCCAGGGGTCAAGGCCTATCTTTGATTCTCTAGAAAGGCGAGGGGCACAGGTACAAGGTGTGGGGCACAGGTGGGCAGTGGGCCATCTCATGGACACACCATGTGACAACAGAGGAGAGGTTGGAGCAATGCGTCTACAAACCAAGGGATAATGAGAATCGCTGGAAACACCAGAAGCTAAGAGAAAGGGACAAGGTAGATTCTGCTCTAGAGCCTTCAGAGAGAGCAGGGCCCTGCTCATGCTTTGATTGCAGACTTCCAGCCTCCAGAACTGTGAGATAATAGAAGAGAAAGGAAAAGAAGGATGGGGCCCTGACAGCATAAGAAGTAAGGGGAGAGGGAGCCCACAGGGAGACTGAGGAGGAGTGGCCCAAGAGGCAGGAGGAAAACTGGAGAGTATGACATCTCAGAAGTCAGGAGAGGACAATTTCTAGAAAGTTGGACTCATGAGTTACTCCAGGGATCCTGGCTGAGGGAGGTATGTGCCGTCTTTGACAGGGCTTCCATCTCTGGGCCCAGGGCAGCTGTTTTAGTTGTCCTTAAGGAAAGGGGAAGTGGCTTTGCAGCTAAAGAGATGGCGTGGGAGCTGCCCAATCACTCCCTGTCCCATGCTAGTGGCCTGAACTCCATCACTTGGCCACATTAGGTACCACATGAATGGCTAAAACTGGTGGGGGCAGGAAGATGGTGTTCTATTAATATGGCAGGGGGAGGCAAGGAGAATAGGGCTCCAGGGGTCCAACTGAAAAGGCATTGCTCTAGATGAACTTCTACATCTCTGGCTGGTCAGTCTCCTGCGAACAGTGGTCCAGTCACCTTCACTTGTCTCCTCCATCCTACCACTCCCCTGCCATGGATGGGCCCAGCTGAGGTGTGCAAGGGTGTGAATATACACAGGTTAAAGTCGTTTCCCCTGACCAGCCCTGCATCCCCACATGAGCCCCAGCAGCACCTTCCGTAAGAACAGCCCCCTTCTTGCCCTCTTTTCTCCCTGCTTTGGCCCAGACCTAGAGACCAACTATTTGTGGTATTTTTGGTTACAGCACCACTAAGAAATGAAGACAGTCTTCTAGAGAGCAACTAACTGGTCAGATGGCAATGAGAGTGAAGAGTAAACCTTGATTTCGATAAGCCGCTGAATTGGCCAATTATTTGTTACACCAGCTGGTAAAAATTACCTGGACACATTTTCCACATGCAGGTGGATACTTAAAATACCCTTGAGGGAGATGATCATGAGGATGATATCGTGGTGGCTATTGGGATAGGGGAAACCCTGGTGGCTTAGTGGTTAAGTGCTACAGCTGCTAACAAAAAGGTCGGCAGTTCGAATCTACCAGGCGCTTCTTGGAAATTCTATGGGGCAGTTCTACCTGATCTATGGGGTCCTTGTGAGTTGGAATCGACTTGACAGCAATGGGTTTGGTTTGGTTTTTATTGGGATAGGTTGATGGTGACAACAGAGTTGGTACTTTGGTTATGATGAGGACAGCATTCACGGTTGCTTGATGCTAGTGCTAATGACTGTGGTGGGGTGAGGTGGTGGGGTGAGGTGGTGGGGTGAGGGAGGGAACGGAGCCAGTGGTGGTGTGTTAAGTTCAGGCTGCTGTAATGGTTGTGAGGGAGTGATGCGGATGGCAGTGGAGGTGGTGTGGATTGTCTTACTGGCTGTGGGAACCTGGAGTGGGTGTTGACAGTGATGGCACTGACTGTGGGGGACAGCAGTGGCCTGGTAGGGGATGGCATCTTTGTTGTGATTGGGGATGGCGGTGGTGCATTTGGCATGGCTGCGCTGGGGTTGATGGCAGTAGGTGGGTGGGGTTGTGTACATGGCTCTGTGGTGGCAGCCTTGCTTGTAGATGTGGTGGGCCTGGAACAGAGGCCGTGGGAGGGAGAATGGTGGATTGAATTCCCAACATTCCCTGCGGCTTTTTCACCTCAGGAAATCTGCATCCTGATCTTGAAGTTTCCTCCCTTCTTGCCTGCCCTTAGGGGAGTCACAGCCCCCGGGGTAGAGGAGGAAAGGGAGAGAGAAGTTAAAGAAGAGAAACAAGTGAAAGAGAAGGTGAGAAAGGATGAGACTACAGAAGGATGGAAGGTCAAAGGCCATTTTAGGGAAAGAACGTGCCCTCTCCAGGCGTTTCTGTTGCAGTGGTATAAATCTGTCCTCTCCTCTCCGCTGCGGTCTTCAGCGTAGTCTACTCCACTCCCTGCCGCATTGTGAGGACAAGTTTTTTGGGAACTTGGAGAGGGCCAAATATTTATAAGAAACTGGCTGGGGACAGCCCAGGGAGAAGCAGGTGCCAGGAGACAGGAGGGCTGAGAACCCAGGTCCCCAGGACCTGGCAGGTCTAGGGTCTAGCTTGGAACACCCAGGGATTGTGGAATTGGCAGGGTGGAGCGGGACAGCTCATTTTACCAAGAGCCTGAGGGACAGAGATGCCCCAGCTGACATCTGCTTACGACAAAATGAATCCAGGTTTCCAGAAGGAGTCGTCCTGGGGTGGTAGAAGTGGTTAATGCATTCAGCTACTAACTGAAAGGTGGGCAGTTTGAGTCCACGCAGAGGTGCCTGGAACCAAAGGCCTGGCAATTTATATCTGAAAGGGCACAGCCATTGAAAACCCTGTGGAGCAGTTCTACTCTGACACACACGGAGTCGCCATGAGTGGAGTCAAATCGAAGGCAACGGGTTTTTGATTTCAGAAGGCACCAGACTCGGGTGTCGAGAGGAAGAAAAAAGGTCTCTGAGCTTAGATAAGACAGCAGAGCATCTGTTTTATTTTGGGCTACTGGTGGCTGGGCTGACCAGGGCTAGGGGCCTGGGGAGTGGGCTGTAGCCTAGGGGTGAGGGGGCAGGGCTCAGTGCCAGGGCCCAGTGGTAAGGCACAGCAGGCCAACCAGGAGCACCAGGCCCAGAATGGCTACGGCAGCCAGTGCGATGTCCCACCAGATGCCAAGGGAGGCCCAGGAGGTCTGCAGCTGCCAGCCGCAGTTGCCCAGCTCATAGCCAGTCAGCTGGCTCAGTGGGCGGCCGGTGGCTAGGCTGGGGCTGGCACAGCGAATGAGGTGCAGTTCCTCAGGTGCGTGGTCCTCCAGCCAGAGGCGCAGGTAGGTGAGGCTGCAGTCGCAGTGCCAGGGGTTCTGTTCCACGTTGAGGGTCTGCAGCTGGGGCAGGTGGTCGAACGCACCTGGGGGCACCTCGCGCAGGCTGTTGTTGGTCAGCAGGAGGTGGCGGGTGTGGACAGGCAGGGCGGGCAGTGCTGTGAGCCCCTGGCCTGAGCAGTCTACCCCCAGCCCCATGGTCTCCAGGGGATGGCAGATGCACCGTTCGGGGCAGTCCTTGTTGGCCTCCACCACAGCCCAGAGCAGGAACAGGGCCCCCCAGGCAGGCATCGGGAAGCTGGGTGAGGGCAGAGCAGTGTGAGGGAGGGCCCAGCAGCCTGTGTCCACCCTGAGGGGCACAAGCTCCAAGCCCAGGGGCCAGGGGCCACTCACCTCTCTCCTCGGGCCTCAGCTTTCACCTCTGTACAATGGCTTGGAATGAAGGAAGCGAAGGGCATGCCCAGCCCAGGCCTGGCTGACCTCACACTGGGCACCCAGGGCCAGCTCTGACTGGAGGTCGGTTTGAGGGTGAGTCAGGAGGAGCTGGATGATGATGACGGTGATGGGGAGGAGGAAGTGCAGAGGGTGGAGGCCCAACGGGGAGAATAGATGTGGGGGAGAGGAGCAAGTTCTCGGGAAGGGCCAGGAACATCCTGGTTCCCTAGCAGAGGTACCAGCCCCTGCTTAGGAGGATGATTGCTGAATAAGTCTCAGCCCGGAACACAGAACAGGAAAGCTTTGGAGAGGGCAGCTCCCGGGGTCCGAGCCTAAGCCTGGGGTCAGCTTAGATTTCCTAGGTTTGGCAGCTAAGCTTACATCAAGCCCAGTTGGTGCCACACATTCTTGGCCAGCTAAGTGCACACTTTCTGATGCCGTTGTAGAAAACTGCACGGCAAGCATACTGAGGTAGAAACGGGGGACCCAGAGGGTACTGCTTGCAATGCCACTCATCTGGCTAACACTCAGATGGGGCCAGAGAGGGAAGGCCCAGAGAGGGAAGGTGACTTCTCCAGGGCCACCTAGCCAGCTGTGTCAGCAACCAACCCTAATTCAGGGCTCACGAGCCCCAATTCGAGTCCTTCTCTCCAGGCTCTCTCTGGCTTTCTGCCTTCCTTTAAGGGCTCAGTGTGGGGCTGTCCCCTTCCTAGGATAAGGCTGGTGCCTGGCCTGGAGTAAGTTTCCCAAGGAATATTTCTTGAATGAACAAACCTTGACTGAGTCAAGACAATAGCACCTCAGTGTGAACACCCCCACTCGACCCAGCCCTGTCTTTGAAGGGGATCGAATGAGGGACAGGGCCTGGAAGGCCTCCTTTCTCTCTGCCAGGCTTTGTCCCACCACCCACCTGGGAGGAGGATCAGGGAAGATAGCAGGTGGTGCTAAGTAAGGAGGAGAGCTGCTTACCTGTAAAGGCCAGGGCACCCGTCTGCGGTCTGATGAATCCATGGTGGCAGCTCTAGGCGATGGTGGGAGGAAGGAAGTGATGAAAATAGCCTGGCTTATCCCCAGGGCAACCCTGGCGGGCCTATCTCCAGAGGCAGGAGACACCCGGGGGCTGTGGCCAGGAGCACAGAACCACAGGCCAACCCTGTATTATGGGGCGGGGGGGTCCCACAGTGGATGCCACAGCACCATCATCCCATGATGGGGTTCATAGAGGGTTCGTGGGAGAACCCTAGAGCCCTCTGCTTGGCCCCAGGAGGCAGGGGAGGCTTCTGGGAGGAAGGGACCCTGAGATGAGTGGCTTGACTTGCTGTTCTCAGTTTCGCTGGGAGGAAGGGACCCTGAGATGAGTGGCTTGACTTGCTGTTCTCAGTTTTGCTCATCTGCAAAATGGGAGCAATAATCTCCTTCCTCTTTGCCTCACAGGGGTGTGGGTTGGGAATCTCCCCTGGACTAATGTAGTGGTACAAGAGTAGGCCAAGAATCCCATGGGGGCAGAGTGAATGAGTTTTCAGTTCTCTTCTGTCCTGAATAGGGCAAGGAGAAAGTCTCTTTTTGGTGCCATGATGTCTGAATACCCAATATTTTCTTATCTCTCTTCTGTAGGCCTGGGGCTCAGAGTCTCCAGCTCAGGCATTTCTCTCAGTCTTCGTTATCTAGTGCTGCTATAACAGAAACACCACAAGTGGATGGCTTTAATAAAGAGAAATTTATTCTCTCACAGTCTAGTAGGCTAGAAGTCCAAATTCAAGGTACCAGCTCCAGAGAAAGGCATTCTGTCTCTGTGGACTCTGGCAGAAGGTCCTTGTCATCAATCTTCCCCTGCTCTAGTTGTTTCTCAGCGCTGCGACCCCCAGTCCAAAGGACATGCTCTCCTGTCTCTATTTTCGTGGTTCAAAGGACGTGCTCTGCTCCCAGCACTGCTTTCTTGGTGATATGAGATCCTCCTGTCTCTCTGATTGCTTCTCTCTTTTATGTCTCAAAAGAGATTGGCTTAAAACACTAACTAATCTTGTAGATCTCATCAACATAACTGCCAGTAACCCATCGTATTACATCATAGCGATAGAATTTACAACACATAGGGAAATCACATCAGACAACAAAATGGTGGACAGTCATACAATACTGGGAATCATGGCCCAGGCAAGTTGACAGACATTTTTGTGGGACACAATTCAGTCCACGACATCAGACTTTCCAAGCACAGTGTTTCTACTTAGGTCAATGACTAGTTTTACACTGACGTTAATGATAGAAAGTTGCCTTTTAAAAACAAATGTATTTTTATTTTAATCATATTTTTAATATTGTAAAATATTAATCAAAATTAAGCATAATAGTTAAATATTATAATATAAACATTATATTACTGAATTTAAATATCAATGCATACCTTTTCTATTAAGCTAAAAAAACTTCACTGATATGAAATTTTCACTAGACGTAAAAAAGGGTTGGTAGAGATGGCAAGGTTAGTGCCTGCGGAGAGCGCAGGGAGGGGACTGAAGTCTGGGAACCCCTGGGATTCAGGAATACTTTAGGAAAATATGGAAGAGGTTCTAACAACATCAGTGAACAGAGCCCTTCTCTGGCCAGAGGGGCCCAGGAAAGGAGCTTGAGTGGGAGCCGCTGAGGCTGGGCTGTCTATGAGTAGGGATGGGCCTCCCAGGAGAGGAGGAACCCCCTGGGCCATACCTCATGGACACAGCCAGTGTTGGTCAATGAGGTCAAACCCAAGGAGGGGGTCCCAGGCCCCCAGACTGGAGGTGCTCAGAAGCCATTAGGGCCAGTAAGGAAAATTGAGGCCCAGAGCAGCTGTGTTACCTGCCAAGGCCACATTGAGCAGGGCCCGGATTTTACTTAGCCAGGACAGAGGAACTCTGTAACTGTTGTTTGTTTGTTTTTAATAGTGGCATATAAGTAACGAAGAATTTGCTATTTCAGCGATGTTCACATGCACGGTTTAGTGACATTAATTGTGTTCATCATGGTATTCAACCATTGTCCTTATTCATTCCCAAATTTTTCCATCATCCAACTGGTTTTTGTTAAGGCAAGGTCACAACATCAAAAGTCACAGTGGCCAAAATGAACAGTCAAGGGCAAAGGGGCTGAGCGTGCTTTAAACACACCCGCTCACATATTAGACCCGCAGGAATGTTCTTTACATCCACAAAAGAACTTAAGTGTTTGTCTTAGTCAGTGTTCTCCAAAGAAATGGAACCAGCGTTATCTATCTATATACTGTATTTTCACGAAAATAACGCATACCTTCTATGCTTCTTTGACAACCACACCCTCCCCTCAAGAGATGTTTTCATAAGCTCAGCTATGCCAATTTTTTTTACATGTTGCTGTTGGCAAACAAACACAGGAGGCAGGCATTATTTGTGTAAAAATACAAGGTACCTATTCATATATACATATGTCATCTTAGTGGCACAGTGGTTAAGAGCTTGACTGCTAACCAAAAAGTCAGCAGTTTGAAGCTACCAGCCACTCCTTAGAAACCCTATGGAGCAGTTCTACTCTGTCCTATCAGGTTGCTATGAGTCAGAATCCACTCAAAGGTAACAGGTTTGGTTTGGTTTTATAACTATAAGGAGCCCTGGTAGTGCAATGGTTAAGCACTCGGCTCCTAATTGAAAGGTTAGTGGTTTGAACCTACCAGCCACACCACAGGAGAAAAGACCTGGCAATTTGCTCCTGTAAAGATTACAGCCTAGGAAATCTATTGGGGCAGTTCTACTCTTTTACAGGGTCACTATGAGTTGGAGTCAACTCGACAGCACATAACAACAAATACTTGTATAGTTATGGATGGAATTTTGTCCCCCCAAAATATGTGTTGGAATCCTATACCTGTGGATATAATTTCATTTGGGAAAATAATTTTTTCTTGTTATGTTAATGTGGCCATATCAGTGTAGGGTGTGTCTCAAACCAATCACTTTTGAAATACAGTAAAACCTGAGAAAGCTGGAACCTGTGTAAGGTGGAAACCAGTCAGAGAAGGAAAATGCAAATATTTTCCACTAAAATGAGCAATAGAAAAGTGGGAAGACTGTACCCTGTCAAAGGCGGAAAACTTGTGAGACCTGGAAAAACAAGGCAATATCATTGAGTTCCTGCTCTCACAGGTTTCACTGTGTGTGCGTATATATATATATATATACATATATATGTGTGTATGTGTGTATATATATATATATATATGTAAAACCCATTGCCGTTGAGTCGATTTTGACTCACAGCGACCCTATAGGACAGAATAGAACTGCCCCATCGGGTTTCCAAGGAGCCGCTGGTGGACTGAAACTGCCAACCTTTTGGCTATCAGCTGTAGTTCTTTACCACTGCACCACCAGGGCTCCATATATATGTATAGAAAGAGAGAGATTTACTTCAAGGAAATGGCTCACACAATTGTGGGGGCTGGGAAGTCCCAAATCCATAGGTAGGTGGTAGGCTGGAGAGCTCTGCTGGCTCATGGGATTGTGGAGAGCTGGCAAGTCCAAAATCTTCAGGTCAGATGGTAGGCTGGAGACTTCTGCAGGCTTACGTCCCAAGATCCATAGGTCAGGCAATGAGAAGGGTGCAGGGTCTAGAGAGAGAGCAGGAGCTCTGCCAGAATATCCATTTATATTCTGGAGGCAAACCACACTACCAAGGAAACCCCCTTTCAATTGATTGGTTGGTAACATCAGATCACATCATGGAAGGGGGCTGATTACGTGATATTACATTACATTACATTATGAGGCAGCAACCAATCAAGTGTCTGGCCAAACCATTGAGAATCATAGCCTAGCCAAGATGATGCATAAAATTAACCATCACAGTCCACCCCTTGTCAACATGGCACTTTACACATCTCCTTAAACCATACATAATCTCCAAATGAAGACAATTATTAAGTCATAGTTCTGCCTAACATGATACAATTAACATGCATACGACCGAAAACATACTAACCCCCTTTTACATCTTGTATTTTATGATAAGTAATGGGAAAAAAGGACAGAAGAGAACAAAGGTATTTCCTATAAGTACATACATGCAGACACACACATATAACAAAACAAGGAAGAATACTCATAAAAACTTCAGTCCTCATTTCTGTAACTGGTCATGTGGTTGTAGCTGGTATTTATAACTATCTTCTTCCACTACCCATTCCATATTCTCTTTGTCCTCAGCAAGCACTTCAGTTGTTCTCGGTTCTTTGCCTGGTGGGGTGAGCCAAACCTTCATTCCTGTAGGGTCTGAGCCATTAGTAGTCCTGTCTAATTGGGTTGTTGTAGTTTTCCATTGACTTTAATCCCACAACACGGTAATGCTAACAGATATCCTAAAGGGTCTCCTGTATCCTAGATATACTCTTCTTTACCTGTATTATATGATAACATTTCAATTTTCCCTTGGTAATCAGGATCAACCACTCCAGCCAGTATAATAACTTCCGTCTTTGCCTGTTGATTCAGAGGAATGAGGAGCACAAAGTGGCTGGGTGGCATGCTTTACTTCCAGTTCAGTGGAATCAGTGTTGTGTCTCCTGGTGTGAGCATTCCTTCCTTTTGAACAAAGACCTCTAGACCAGCAGAGCACACGGTAACAGGGACAGGAAGCAAAAATTTTGTGTGTAGTTTACTAGGGGTAACAGTAATGGTGCCAATCTCATTTCTACTGCTTGATTCCTGGACCTGGGAATCCTGGCTATGGGAGAAATAGCACGACATATTTGACACCGAATTAGAACATTGGACATCAGCAATATTCTCATATAAACCTTATAGGACTTCTTTTAGTTTACTCAGTCCTTTGTAGCTAACTTTGGTTCCATGCAATTCGCGGTCAACAGCAGTCTGAAAACTTTATCAGCTTCTACATAAGAGTTCTAGACATCTTAATTCAGTTTAGTGGTATACCATAGTACTTTTCATAATTCCAACATAGTCCATCTTTCTGTTGAAATATTTTGGTCAAGCATTTTTAGCAAAGTAAAACTTATCCGCAGATGACAAAATTCAATATGGAATGATAATATTTTTTAAAAATGAAAGACCTATGGGAATTAATTACAAAAGATAATGCAGAGCCTAATAAAGTCAATTCAGACAAAAATATCTCGAAACATAATGATTAACCTGATTTTAAAGAGCTTCTGACATAACATAATAATCTTGAGACGTGATACTGTATAATCAGGACATACTGAGGATATACCAAGATTTTCAAGTCTCTAAATATCTGAATAGTAATAAAAACTCCATGGGTAAACTATGTGAATTCTCTGGTTAAAATCATCAGCTTTAATGATGCTAGATTCAAAAGAAGCAAAGTTGTGACCAAGTTAGCAATTAAAAAGTAATAAAATTATGACATAATAGTTTGTGCTTGTAGTGTCTAGTCTCAGGCAAAAACATAAGAGGAAATACTAACACATAAATTTTAACCCAAAGAGAATCGGGCACTTCTCTTGATTTGACAATATATTTCATGTAATTTATAACAAATAAAACCTTTTGGCACTTTTCTCAGAAACAAATCCTTTATGGCTTTCCACAAAGTTTCAGAGTTGTCAGGAGTATATTATAGGTCACTGAGAAACAATACTTAAATTATTTAACCAAAGCTTTTAAAGGTAAAAAACCTTAGCTTTTTTTTTTCAGAGCCATGCTACTTGGTTTTCAACTCAGTAATTTGTTCTAATGAGACATTGAACCCTTGTCTTTGAGGCAGATTACACAAAGAATAGATTAACTCTTCAACCAGTAGTTAAACAAATTTTGCTACTTTAACAGTGAGAAACCCAACACTTTGTATTTGACTTTAAATCTTTTTAGAAATTCTCATAAATTAACCCATCAAACTTGCAACCAGACAGATAAAAACTTTCACTATATCAAAGAAATTCCCTTTTTTAATAAAATGTTTAAACTTTGTCTTTGCTTCATATCTCTTACAGTACGACCCTTTTAGTGGCAATAAGGAATATACCCATTAGCAGACCTAAATATATATATCTTTTCTCTGTGGCATAAAAAACAAAAGCATATAAAGTTAAATTATAATGAATATTAGCTTAATTAATATTATTTGGTCAAATAACCCAAGAAGCTGCACTGTATGAAGAAGAATGCAGCATCAGGATTGGAGGAAGACTCATTAACAACCTGTGATATACAGATGACACAACCTTTCTTTTGTCTTAAAAAAATGTCTTAACCTACTTGGTAGGGGGCCTTCAAAAGATTCTCTGGAGCTACATGGCCTCAGAGGCTGGAGGCCAGTGAGACGTGATCCTTCCCTGCCCTCCCTATCTTTTGGTTAGTGATCAAAGACAAGAATCAGTAGTCCTAATTCATTTACAGAAGTTTAAGTTGGCCTAGATATTTTGAAATTCAAAAGATAAACAAATTCTCTTTTAATATTCTCTTCTTAAGCAGTTTTACCTTCTCTTTATCACAGGTTTTTATCTACCCAGTAAATACCAAGGCACTTTAGCAACTCAGTAAAGGAACGCCTTACTTCGTGGCTAGCGAAGGCTTGTCTTATGCCTCCCCTTTCCCGTTCTGGAACTACTAGTATTACTTTAAGACAAAATTACCACTTTTTCTTAAATAAAACACATTTCATATAATATGTAGTTTAAGTTACTTAGGAAGTTTTTGTTTTTAAGACTGAGGTAATACAGAACGTAAAAATCTTTGTCAGAATAAACTCATTTTCATTAATTCCTGAAAATATTTGGACTATTAAATTTATATAAAGACTTATTTATATTAAACCAATCAGAAGAAATATGATAATCTAATTTAATAATACCATGTAGAGGTAGGAGATTATTACTTTTTCGTAATGCTATTTTTTGCATGTTTTATAGTATCCTTTTTTTTCAGAGAAGCAATTTAGAATAATCTGTCCCATTTTAAAGCCTCGCTATGCCAATTAAAATAAATAACCTGTCTTATTTCAAACAGACCATTTTATATCAAAGTAGCTATTAGAAGTCCAAATCATAAGACAGGTGCAAAAAACAGTTTTTCTTGGAAGGGAAAAGAACTGAGAGTTGCCCAGTGGCTAAGAGCTTGGCTGCTAACCAAAAGGTCAGCAGTTCAAACCCACCAGGGGCTCCATGGGAGAAAGATGCGACAGTCTGCTTCTGTAAAGAGTTAGAGCTTAGGAAACCCTATGAGGCAGTTCTACTCTGTCCTGTAGCCTTGCTATGAGTCGGAATTGACTCAACAGCAATGGGTTTGGCATCCATCTTCCCCCATCTCTGTTTGCTTCCCTATGCCTACTCTGTTCATTTTGTATCTCAAAGGTGATTAAAGACACACCCTGCACTGATATGGCCTAGCTGACATAACAAAGAAAATCCTATTCCCAAATGGGACTATACACACAAGTATAGGTGTTAGGATTTACTAAACATATTTTTTGGGTACTCAGTTCAATCCATAACACCCTGTCTTAGTTATCTAGGGCTGCTATAACAGAAGTCCCACAAGTGGATGGCTTCAACAAACAAGTTTATTCTCTCACAGTCTAGTAGGCTGAAGTCCAAATTCAGGGTGCCAGCTCCAGGGGAAGGCTTTTTTTCTCTGTCAGCTCTGGAGGAAGGCCCTTGTCATCAATCTTTCCCTGGACTAGGAGTTTCTCAGTGCAGGGACCCAGGGTCCAAAGGACACACTGTTTTCTTGGCATTACTTTCTCGGTGGTATGAGGTCCCACTGTCTCTCTGCTCAATTCATTTATATCTCAAAAGAGATTGGCTCAAGACACAATCCAGTCTTGCAGATTGAGTCCTGCCTCATTAACATAACTGCCACTAATCCCATCTATCAACATCATAGAGCCAGGATTTACAACACATAGGAAAATCATATCAGATGACAAGATGGTGGGCAATCACACAATACTGGGAATCATGGCCCAGCCAAGTTGGCAAATATTTTGGAGGGATACAATTCAATCCATGATACCCCTTAAACAAAAATTTCCTTTCCCCCTCCTTCCCACCCCTGGTAACCACCAATAAGTGTTCTTATTTCTTATCACATGTGCCCTGTGTGGCTGTGTGCAGGCCAGGACACCTGGACTTGGTAGGCCCTGAAGCCCAGGGTCTCCCCTTCCAGCAGCAGAGGTCTCCTGCCCTCTCTCCTGCCCAGATCCACCCAGTTCTGCTCTCAGAGCAGGAGTGGGGCTTTCACTCAGACGGGGAGTGACCCAGGGAGGCCATGGGCATGCCCAGATCTCCCAGCTGCCAGGCTCTGGCTCCCAGTGGGCCAATGTCCAAACTCCTGCCTTTGGTTAGGAACGAGAAAGCTGCTGCTGGCCCTACAGTCACACCCTGTCTCCACGGGGTCATCAGGCTGGGACTTCAGTGAGGACTTTGACCAGAGCCTGGACCCCAGAAAGGAGCCTCAGCCTTTTTTGGGCCTTCCTTACCCCCCTCTCTGAGCCTCTTGCTTTCCCACCTCCACGCTTTATGGCAGCAGGATTGGGCAGATTCATCACACAGGTGTCGGCGGGGCGGTGGGGGGGCCGGGGGAGCCCTGATTTCCTTCTTATTTTTAATGTGCAAAACTTCAAAAAAAAAAAAAACCTAACCCACTGCCGTCAAGTCGATTGCGACTCATAGCGACCCTACAGGATGGAGTAGAGCTGCCCCACAGAGTTTCCAAGGAGTGCCTGAAGGATTCGAACTGCCGAACTTTTGGTTAGCAGCCATTGCACTTAACTACTAAGCCACCAGGGTTTCCGTGCAAAACTTAAAACAACAAAAAACTACACAAATAACAAACCATTTTCACTGTGGAAAAATCAGAATATTCAGATGGGCAGGAAGAATACAAAAATTTCCGTAATCCTGCAATCAAACAAGAACTACTCTGGAGTTTTCTCCCCTTTTTTCTGTGTATGTTTTTTTCTACCCAAACTGGATCACACACATTCCCCATACTCTTTCGGAATTTCCTTTTCCTCCTGAGAATAAACCCACATGTACGTCACAGTCCTGTGGGTGGCTCAGCACCCGCTGCCTGGATGGGGCATTATTTATTTAAGGCATCTCCTGAAATAAAAGGCCACCCTCCTTCCCAAGGCTCATGTCCTTATCTTGGTCATACAGGGCCTTGGTGTGTATATTGGCGGGCGAGCGGTTTTGGGGTGGGAAGGGAGAGCTGTTTGGGCTTCCTCAGGGAGGAGGGGCTCCTTCCAGGGGCTGCCACGTTGGCTGACTTGGTTTACTGCACTGCTTTCCCCTGGGAAAACTGAGGCATCCCCTCATTCTGCCCCTTCAGGCTGCCTGCTAGGTCACCCCCCAGTTCCCTGTATATGGAAGTCCCCTCTCTCAAGGCCCCTTCCTTTCAAACTGTAAACATGTTTAAGCCAAAAACCCATTGGCATCAAATTGATTCCAACTCATGGCGACCCCCTGTGTTACAGAGTAGAGTTGCTCCATAGTGTTTTCTTGGCTGCAATCTTTATAGAAGCAGAGCGGCAGGCCTTTCTTCCGTGGTGCCTCTGGGTGGGTCTGAACTTTTAGGTTAGTAGGTGCCAGCCTCCTTTATTCTCGACAGATCATGTGAACGCCTGTGTTGTGCGCGTGCATGTGTGTGTGTGCGCGTGTGTGCATGTGTGTGTTTGGACCCCTCCCTGCTCCTGCCTTGTTTCTCCCCTTTGCTTCATAGCCAAAGCAGGTACTAGTCCTACGTCCTGTGGGCAAATCTTTATCCCCAGGCATTTGTTTTCTCTCTGACCTTCAAATCCAGCTGCACCCACTGGGCCTGCCCATCTCTGACCTCGGCCCATACCTGGGCATCCTGCTGTCTCCTGGATGTCTCCTCTAAGTGTCCTATGGGACCCTCAGACTCACCATGGACTAACTGGACTTCGTCCTCCCACCCCACAGCTGGTCCTCTCAGTGTTCTCTAACTCAGGGAAAGCCCACCCACCCAGTCACCCAACCAGTGACCAAGGGCGCCTCCCTCTCCCTCGGTTCCACACCAAGTTCGGCCGTCTTTCCTTCTGCATTTCTCTGGAATGCATCCCCCCTTCTGTGACCCCCTCATCTGATGACATCTTCCACCCCTCTCCAGCTCCCCCTTATGTGTCAGCAGCAACACTAAGCCCTCACCTTTTCCTCTGATGCCCTCCTCGTAGTCCTTCCCCCAGGACCCTGCAGCTGCAGTGGTGGGAAGTGGGGTCTGAGCAATTCTTTCTCTTCCCCTACCAGCTTTTTTGAAGAGCACATCACCTGGCTAGGCCACCTGTGGCCACCCTCTACCCCTCCTAGCTGCTCCCTCTCATTGACGGTGACCTCACTTCTGCTCCCTGGCTTCCTGTCCCCATGAGAGCTGTCCTCCTTCTCCATGACTCTGACATCCTGCAGACAATTCCGGGGCACTCTGGCCTCACAGGTCTTGAGCCTCCTTTCCCCTCATGATCCTGCCCTCTGCTCCACCTCAGCTGCCCACTCCCACAGTCCTACCTGGACTTGCCACCCTCAGCCACTGTTCCCCTTGAAATTGTGATCCAAGCTCCCACTCCAGCTCGACTCCCCACACCAGCTTGTCTTTGAGCAGCTCCGTTGCGGCCTATCTCTGACCTCAAGGCCTCTGGGCCAGTGACCTATTGCCTTTCCTTTATCCCTCTCACCCTCATAGCCTCACAAGCTGACTCAGGGATGACCAGTGTCTTCAGCATCAGCTCTCACCTCCCCCCTTTTTTTAAAATTGTACTTTAGATGAAGGTTTACAGAATAAACTAGTTTCTCATCAAACAATTAGTACACATATTGTTCTATGACATTGGTTAACAACCCTATGACATGTCAACACTCTCCCTTCTCAACCCTGGGTTCCCTATTACCAGCTTTCCTGTTCCTTCCTGCCTTCTAGTGCCTGCCCCAAGGTTGACGCGTCCCTTTAGCCTTGTTTAGTTTCATGGGCCTGCTCAATCTTTGGCTGAAGGGTGAACCTCAGGAGTGACTTCATTACTGAACTGAAAAGGTGCCTAGGGGCCATACTCTCAGGGTTACTCCAGTCTCTCTCAGGCCAGCAAGTCTGGTCTTTCTTTTTGAGTTAGGGTTTTGTTCTACATTTTTCTCCAGCTCTGTCCGGGACCCTCTATTGTGATGCTTGTCAGCGCAGTCAGTGGTGGTAGCCAGGCGTCATCTCGTTGTACTGGGCTCAGTCTGGCAGATGCCATGGTAGATGTGGTCCATTAGTCCTTTGGACTAATTTTTCCCTTGTATCTTTAGTATTCTTCATTCTTCCTTGCTCCTGAAGGGGTGAGACCAGTGGAGTATCCTAGATGGCCACACACGGACTTTTAAGACCCCAGACACTACTCACAAAGTAGAATGTAGAACATATTCTTTATAAACTATGTTATGCCACTTGAGCTAGATATTCCCTGAGATCAAGGTCCCCACGGCCCTCAGCCCAGCAATTCGGTCCCTCAGGGAGTTTGGACGTATCTACGGAGCTACCATGACCTTGCTTTGTACAGGTTGTGCTGGCTTCCCCAGTATTGTGTATTGTCTTACCCTTCACCAAAGTTTCCACTTATCTATTGTCTATTAAGTTCAACTCTCCCCTTCTTTTACACACAAATAGAATTTTAGCTGGACACATGGTGTCCCAGTGAAAGACTACATTTCTCAGCATCACTTTCCTTGAGACGGTAGTCATGTGACCAAGTGCAGGCCAATGGGAATGGACAGAAGTGATGTGTGTGGTTCTTGGCTCTGCTGGTGAAGAGAAGGGGCATCCTCTCCACTTCCTCTTTCCCTCCTTCCTGCTGGCTTACAGGGAGCTACAGAGGTCATCTTGGTTCATGAGGAGGACCCTGAAGTGAGAATGGCAGAGCAGAAAGACAGAAGGAACCTGGGTCCTTGAAGATACTAGAACTGCTGTTCCAGCTCTGGTATGCTGATCTGGACTTTTCCCTGAGAGAGATAAAATTTTATTTTGTTTAAGCCACCATCTTTTCAGGGCTCTTTGTTACAGCAGATGAACGTGCTCCTATCACCAAACCCTCAGTCTGCCTGTAGCTATGCCCACACCTTTTGCCTTCTCTGTGCTGCTGTGGAAGAAGGCCTCTGCTCCCGTCTAAGGCTGTGGTAGGCAGAATTTCTAGGAATGGCTCTGAAGATTTTACATCCTAATCCCCAGAACCTGTGAATGTGATGAGGAATCACTCCTGATTGTGCTGAGTAATATGGCACAGTTGATTTCAAAAAGGGAGGTTTTCCAGGTGGTCTAAGCTCATCATAAGAGCCTTAAAAGCAGAGAACTTTCTTTGGTTGGTAGTAGAAGAAGTCAGAGAGTTTTGAAGCACGAGAAGGACTTCAGTGCCAATGGGCTTGAAGATAAAGGAGGACTGGATTCTGCCAACTACCTGAAGGATCCTGGAAGTAAGTTCCCCCCAGAGCCTCCAGAAAGGAAGGCAGCCCTGCTGACACCTTGATTTCCACCTGATGAGACCTAGCAGGGAACCCATTTGAGCCTCCTTGTGCCTGGATTTCTGACCCAGGAAAACTGTGAGGAATAAATGAGTGTTGCTGTGAGCCTTAAATTTGTACTCATTTGTTACACCAGCAACAGAAAACCAGTTCATAGGCCAGTCCTTGCTCTTGTGCTTAGAATCTTGCCCCCTTCCTCTTCTCCAGGACATTGCTCCACAGCCATCCCCCTCTCCCACACCATCAATTTATCCTTTATTGGATCCTTCCCATCAGATTACAAAAAACAAAACAAAAAAACCAAATCTGTTGCCATCAAGTTCACTCTAATTCATGACAACCCCATGTGTGTCGGAGTAGAACTGTGTGGTCCATAGAGTTTTCAATGGCTGTGAACTTTTGGCAGCAGATTGCCAGGACTCTGCCAAGATGCCTCTGATTGGGTTCGAAATGCCAACCTTTCAGTTAGTTGTTGAGCACAAACCATTTGCACCACCCAGGTAACCTCACCAGGTTAGAAACAGGCCAATACATCAGCTTTTTGAAAAGCCCTTCCTTGACCCCACATCTTCCTCTGACACCACCCTGCTTCTCTGCTTCTTTCCACCACAAAACTCCCCCAAAGTCTCGTCTTTACTTGCTGTCCAGTCCATCAATGATTCCTGCTGTCTCAGCCCCAAAATGTACCCAGAACATAGCCATTTTTTCTTCCCTGTATTGCTACGAAGGAGCCCTGGTGGTGCAGTGGTTAAGCACTTAGCTGCTAACCAAAAGGTTGGCTGTTGGAATCCACTGGGGGAGAAAGATGTGGCAGTCTGCTTCAGTGAAGATTTACAGCCTTGGCAACCCTATGGGGCAGTTCTATTCTGTCCTATAGGGTCGCTAGGAGTTGGCATTACCTCGATGGCATTGGGTTTGGGTTTGGGGCACTGCTACTGCCCTGGTCTCCTCCTACCTACCCTTGGCTTCCCATAGCAGCCAGAAAAAAAACCCATTCCTTATTGCAGCGTGCCTGGCCCCCTGTGGTTTGGCCCCTGCTGACTTGGCCTCTCCCCCTGCTTGCTCATCTCAGCCACACTCACCTTTATTCTGTCCCTCACACATTCCTCTAGTTTCCCCCTCAGGGCCTTTGGTTTTGCTGATCCCTTCACCTGGAACCTTCTTCCGCAGAGCCTCACATGGCTTCCTCCTGATCACTCACGTCTCCCATCAAATGACTCCTCCTCAAAGACCACCTCTGGCCAGGCAGCCCCTCCATCACTTGTAGCATGCTGCACCTTTAATTTGTTCACGGCACTTAGCAGTACCCGAAATTGTCTTATTTTTTAATTTATGTGTTTATTAGATGTCTCCTCCCACTAAAGGTAACCTTCAAGAGGACAAGGACTCTGTCATTAACTGCTGCATCTCCAAGATCTATGCTGGCACACAGTAGGTGCTTAAAAATGTTTATCGACTTTGCTGGTCACTTCCCCTGCTGTCCTGGCCTCACCCAGTATTGTTGTCTGCCTGTTGCTGTTCTCTGCCTCTGGCTACAACATCTTTTTTGGCTTCCCAGTGTCTGAAGGATAAAATTCAGTTTCTCAGCGAGTTCTCCTTGGCCATCCCGTGCCCCGTTCTCATTTGTCATTTCTTCCCAACCCGGAACTCTGTGGCAGGCCTTCGTTGTCCCGTACTCCCCAGCCCACTGCTGAATCTGGTCTCTATGGCTTTGCCTCTGCAGTACCCTCTTCCTGGGGCCCTCCCCTAATGTTTGTCTGGCACACCCCACCCTTTAAGGTTCATCTAGTGTCATGGATTGAATTATGTCCCCCCAAAAATGTGTGTCAACTTGGTTAGGCCATGATTTCCAGTATTGTGTGTGGTTGTTCACCATTTTGTAATCGTAATTTTGTGTTAAAGAGGATTACGGTGAGATCGTAACACCCTTACTAAGGTCACATCCCTGATCCAATGTGAAGGGAGTTTCCCTGGGGTGTGGCCTGCGCCACCTTTTATCTTACAAGAGATAAAAGGAAAGGTAAGCAAGCAGAGAGTTGGGGACCTCATACCACCAGGAAAGCAGTGCCAGGAGCAGAGCGTGTCCTTTGGACCTGGGGTTCCTGCGCGGAGAAGCTTAGTCTTAGAGAAGGCCGACGGAGAGAGAATGTCTTCACTTGGAGCTGACGCCCTGAATTTGGACTTTTAGGCTACTTTACTGTGAGGAAATAAATTTCTCTTTGTTAAAGGCATCCATGTGTGGTATTTCTGTTACAGCTGCACTAGATGAGTAAGACACCTAGGGTGTGATGTCTTCCAAGAAGCTTTCCCAACCTCCTTGCCAGCTGAGTTAGCAGTGTTTCTGTTTGCTTATCTGTCCCATGAGCCCAGCAGCTCCTTGGGGACTCTCAGCACCCACTAGTAAAAAAAAAAGTTGCTGCCAAGTCCACTTTGACTCATGGTGACCCCATTGTGTCAGAGTAGAACTGTGCTCCATGTTGTTGTTGTTAGGTGCCATCGAATCGTTTCTGACTCATAGCGATCCTATGCACCACAGAACGAAACACTGCCCGGTCCTGCACCATCCTTACAATTGTTGTTATGCTTGAGTTCATTGTTGCAGCCACTGTATCAATCCACCTTGTTGAGGGTCTTCCTCATTTCTGCTGACCCTGTACTTTGCCAAGCATGATGTCCTTCTCCAGGAACTGATCCCTCCTGACAACATGTCCAAAGTATCTAAGACGCAGTCTCGCCATCCTTGCTTCTAAGGAGCATTCTGGTTGTACTTCTTCCAAGACAGATTTGTTCGTTCTCTTGGTAGTCCATGGTATATTCAATATTCTTCACCAACACCATAATTCAAAAGCATCAATTCTTCTTCGGTCTTCCTTACTCCTTGTCCAGCTTTCACATGCATATGATGCGATTGAAAATACCATGGCTTGGGTCAGGCACACCTTATGTCTTCAAGGTGACATCTTTGCTTTTCAACACTTTAAAGAGGTCCTTTGCAGCAGATTTACCCAGTGCAATGCATCGTTTGATTTCTTGACTGCTGCTTCCATGGCTGTTGATTGTGGATCCAAGAAAAATGAAATCCTTGACAACTTCAATCTCTTCTCTGTTTATCATGATGTTGCTCATTGGTCCAGTTGTGAGGATTTTTGTTTTCTTTACCTTTAGATGTAATCTATACTGAAGGCTGTGGTCTTTGATCTTCATTAGTAAGTGCTTCAAGTCCTTTTTACTTTGAGCAAGCAAGGTTGTGTCATCTGCATAATGCAGGTTGTTAACGAGTCTTCCTCTAATCCTGATGCCCTGTTCTTCTTCATGTAGTCCAGCTTCTCGGATTATTTGCTCAGCAGACAGATTGAATAGGTATGGTGAAAGGACACAGCCCTGATGCACACCTTTCCTGACTTTAAACCAATCATATCCCCTTGTTCTGTCCGAACTGCCTTTTTTTTTTAATTGTGCTTTAAGTGAAAGTTTACAAATCAAGTCAGTCTCTCACACAAAAACTTATATACACCTTGCTACATACTCCCAATTACTCCCCCACAATGAGACAGCCCGCTCTCGCCCTCCACTCTCTCTTTTCATGTCCATTTCTCCAGCTTCTAACCCCCTTCCCTCTCTCATCTCCCCTCCAGGCAAGAGATGCCAACATAGTCTCAAGTGTCCACCTGATCCAAGAAGCTGACTCCTTACCAGCATCCTTCTCCAACCCACTGTCCAGTCCAATCCCTGTCTGAAGAGTTGGCTTTGGGAATGGTTCCTTTCCTGGTCCAACAGAAGGTCTGGGGGCCGTGACCACTGGGGTCCTTCTAGTCTCAGTCAGACCATTAAGTCTGGTCTTCTTCTGAGAATTTGGGATCTGCATCCCACTGCTTTCCTGCTTCCTCAGGGGTTCTCTGTTGTGTTCCCTGTCAGAGCAGTCATTGGTTATAGCTGTGCACCATCTAGCTCTTCTGGTCTCAGGCTGATGCAGTCTCTGATTTACACGGCCCTTTCTGTCTCTTGGGCTCGTAATTACCTTGTGTCCTTGGTGTTCTTCATCCTCCTTTGGTCTAGGTGGATTGAGACCAACTGATGCATCTTAGATGGCCGCTTGCTAGCATTTAAGACCCAGATGCCACTCTCTGAAGTGGGATGTAGAATGTTTTCTTAATAGATTTTATTATGCCAATTGATTTAGATGTCCCCAAACCCCTGCCCCTGCTACGCTGGCCTTCGAAGCATTCAGTTTATTCAGACTTCTTTGCTTTTGGTTTAGTCCAGTTGTGCTGACCTCGCCTGTACTGTGTGTCGAACAAACTGCCTCTTGATCTATGTAAAGGTTCCTCATTAACACAATTAAGTGTTCTGGAATTCCCTTTCTTCGCAATGTTATCCATAGGGTTTTCAAAGACTGATTTTTTGGAAGTCGATATCCAGGTCTGGTTTCTGAGGTGCCTTTGGGTGGACTCGAACCTCCAACCCTTTGGTTAGCAGATGGATGCATTTGCACCACCCAGCGACTCCACAGGGGAAGTGTAATAGATGCTTGTTCATAGAGCAAGTGAATGGCAGAAAGTTGGGCAAGCTTCTTGGGTGATTTCAGGTGATACCTGCTTGTGACATTAAAAAATAAGACTCACAAGTGAGAGTTGCTCCTTTCCCCACTGTATGTGAAGGAGAAAACTTCAGGTTGGAAGCTGCTTAGGAAAATCCTTATCTGGAGTTCGGGACCCTTTGGTATCCCCCTGAAACACTTTTTCTTTCTCTGGGTAGGCAGAGGGGAATAAGAGGCAAGGGATAGTATTTAGCATCTTTAGCCTGTGTGCAGCCAGGGAGGAAAATGAGCAACCCCACTGACTGCTGCCCGGAAGTCCCTTGGACCAGATACCCTGCTTGCAGACACATGGCTCTAAAAAGAAAGGTGTTCAGATCAGGGCTTCAAACTGGCTCATTCTGGCTCAATTCTGCTGAGAATTTGCATGTCCACTCCAGGTATACTGAATCGGAATCTACATTTTAACAAGATCTGTAGATTCTGATTCAGTATATTTGGGGGTGGAAATGCAAATTTTCAGCACTTCACCTGGGGATCTTGTTAGAATGTAGATTCTTATTCAATATATCCGGGGTGGAAATGCAAATTATCGGCAGGGGTTCGAAACAGAACAAACCAATTTGAAGCCCTGGTTCAGACTCAGGCTCTGGGGCAGCATGCCTGGCTTCCAAACCTGGTCTTGGTACTTACCAGCGTCTCTCAGGCTCAGTTTCCTCATCTGTAAAATGGGGGAAATAAAAGAGCCTGCCTCCCAGGGTTGCTGTGAAGATGGAGTGAGAAGCATGCAAAAGGTTCACTGGGAGCCTGGCACAGTTGGCGCTGGGTAAGTCAGCTTTGTGCAGGAGCTCCGGATACTGCCAGGCAATAAAAAGTGAGTGTGGCACCTCCCATTTGTCTCTTGTATCCACGACTTTGACTCATTGTAATTCAAAGGACAAAACACCCTGGCTGGGTACAGGGAGGGTCCCAGCAGCTCTTAACACCTATGGCTTTGACCTCTCTGTCACCCTTGCTTGTCCTCTCAGGCTCAGCAATTGTATCTACTCAGAAGTTAATAACGTTGTTTTGTTTTTTGTGAACTTACTGTTAGGTTACTTTCTCTGTAGGGCAGCTGAGACTGGTTTCTCAATTAAATTAGAGCATTTAAGCGTTCCATTAAAAATACATTCATATAAGTTTTAAAAGGGAGCTGATTCTAGGAAAAATATTAAGTAGAAAATAGCACAGGCGGTGGGGAGCTATGGCAAATACCCAAGGAGGGAACAGTCAAATGAGTTCAGTTCGGGACTCATTTCCTGACCTCTGCCTTTGAGGTAACGTTGAACTTTTGCCGTTCATTCCTCTATTCGATGAACGCGTCCGCCACCTAGTGGCAAAGCCGGGGAACTACAGGATATTTTTTGGGTGGTGGTTGGCGGTGGTGGCGGTGGGGTACGGGGAGCTGGAGGGGGCAAGCGGGGGTGGGCGGGGTGCGCAGTGGAGGGGGAAATTTAAGGTCCTTGGAATGACTTTGACGCCAGAAGGTGAGAGAGGATATTAGTTGGAATTTCCCAGAAAACATTTTTAACATGTTTCAGAAATGCAGAAAATATTTTAACGAGACCATTTGAGATCTTCTAGGAAAAAGGCAAATGAGTGGTAGTGATGAAGGCTGTTCACAAATACACCGAAACTGCTGTTCTTCCTGAAACGTGGTAGGATTACACCTCCCGCCCAGTCCCAGGCCCGCTTCAAGGCCATGCAGCCAGTGTAGCTGCACAGGGCTCTGCGCAACTTGGGGGTTTAATGCTCATTGGCTGTCCTAAAATTTTGTGTTACTTTTACCTTTGAATGCGTAGTTTGTAAGTAAAGTCTGGTTGGACGGTGGAGCATGTGCTGGGGGCTTGGCGTCTCAACTTGATGCAGTGCCACCTCCTGTCACCTCCTTGCCTCTCAGCCTTCTCCCCTGGTCCCCAGGTGTCTCCCTATTACCCACCCGCCCCTGCCCCCAGGAAAGGAAAAAGCTTTATATGTGCCTTTAATGACATTTTTCTCCTGTTTTTTTGAACAAGGAGCCCAACATTTTTATTTTGCCCTGGGCCCCCAAAATTATGTAGCTGTTCCCCCCCATCCCATGAAGCTAAAAAAGGACTATATACCTGCCTTTGGTCAATGAGATGTGAGCAGAAGTTATGTCACTTCTGAGAAGCCATGAGTGTACAATCCTTCACATTCTCTTTCCCCTGCTGCGTGGTGGTGGAAGCACACATTGACACACGGAGCCTCTGTCAGTGTAGGTCCTTGAGTGACACCCATAATCGGACCCACCTGGACCACTTGTGTTGGAGATGAAGCGTGAGCGAGAATACTCTGCTTGTATTAGCCACTGGGAATTTTTTGTTGTTACTGCAGCGTAAGCTAGCCCATACTGACTGATATAAGGAGTTACTGCTACATCAATGTTTATTTATTAGTGTGTTCAGATGTTCCTGGACATACAATATGAAAGATGTCTGTATAGGGGATTTACAGGGTATTGGGTCCCTGAAATAACTGTATAGGGGATTTACAGGGTATTGGGGTCCCTGAAATAACTGTACACTGAGAGCCTGCAAGTCCTGGGATCCAGCTCCCACTTTACCACTTACTAGTCTTTGGCCTTGGGAAAGTGCCTGCACTGCTCTGGCCTTTGGCTCCCTTCTCTGTACAATGTATACAGTCTTTGCCCTGCCTACCTCATAGGGCTGTGGTGAGGACATGGTGTGGTCAGGCAGGTGAAAGTACTTCCTAAATGGTGGAATCAGCACAGTGGTGGGTAGGGCTCACCTGGAGCTCAGTTCTAGTATATCACTAGATTCAGAGTCACCGATAATCTGTGTTGTGTATTTGCTGCCAGACCTTGGTAAGGAAAGAAACTCACAAACATAACATTTCCCTTGGCGGGGGGCGGAAAATTTTGGGATATACTGTATGTAGCCAAAAGCCAGAAATGCCCACAGGCAGAAGTCAATGGACAGTGTAGACAGGACAGCCATTCCAGATACTGCCTTCACCTCTCTGTGCTTCGATTTTCTTCATCTATGAAATGGGAATGTTAAAATCTCCACATCTCACAGATGCTTTAAGCTCTCCATAAATCATCAAATTAAAATTTCGTCTCAACAAATTCTGATTGTATCCACAGGCATTTCTGCCATTCTAGCCGCGTTCCTGCTGTTCTTTGTGGCCATGCTCAGTAAAGGCCCTGCCCATTTATCACAGAGCTGGCTGGTCAAGTGGCTTCCACCACGCGAAGAAGGACAACACTCCAGGGAATAGAAGAGCAGCAAATGGAAGGAGCCTGGATCCCCATGTGACCATGTGGAGCAGAGCTGCCCTGCTAACCAGCACCACGCACCTCCGACTGTTACAGGAGAAGGAAATAAACTTCTGTTATGTTTGATCCAGAGTATTTTGGAGTCTCCTTATTAGGGAGACGTAGCCTATACTGTAACTAATCCAGACTCCAAACCGTTAGCAAGTCCAGCGTTTACTAGCCAGAGGAACCTAGCAGTATATAAACGTACCTGAGACTTGGCCTCAGAAGACAGGGGACCCCAATCCAGGCTCAGATACTCATTAGCTCTGTGATGCTGGGTAGCTCACCTAGTCCCTCTGGGCACTCCAAGATCCTGCCCCACCTTATAAACGTCTTCAATGAGCGGCGTGCAAATCGATTGCTGGGCAGCGGCAAGGGGGTTTTTATGCGGGAACTTGCCAAGACTGAGGCTTAGTGTGGTTGCAATCTCTAAGAACCCTCTCCACCTGCTGT
Organism: Loxodonta africana; assembly: GCF_030014295.1. Lineage (NCBI taxonomy): Eukaryota > Metazoa > Chordata > Mammalia > Proboscidea > Elephantidae > Loxodonta > Loxodonta africana. Next base: position 35,870,528 of record NC_087363.1, read on the forward strand.
CTGGAGATCCCAGGTGGTTGGAGCTGGGGGAGCTTCAGAATGTCTTCTGACCCCTCTTGTTTTATTTCTTAAATTAGTATAAAGTAAAACTGACTTTTTTGGGGAGGGATTTCTAGTTCTAAGAATTTTAACACGTGTAGATTCATGTCCACCACCCAAATGTCAGTTTGTCCTACTGTGATGGCTTGTGTGTTGCTGTGATGCTGGAAGCTATGCCACTGGTATTTCAAACACCAGTAGGGTCTTCCATGGTGGACAGGTTTCAGTGGAGCTTCCAGACTAAGACAGACAAGGAAGAAAGGCCTGGTGATCTACTTCCAAAAATTAGTCAATGAAAACCTTATGGGCCGCAACAGAACACTGTCCAACTTGCTTGCTTTGGACGCATCACAGCGGGGATCAATCAGTGGAGAAGAACGGTGAAGTAGAGGACCAGTGAGGGTGAGAGAGACCCTTGGTGAGATGAACTTGTACATCCCAGTGATGGTGAGGATGATGCAGTACTGGGCAGCTTTTCATTCTGCTGTACATGGGGTCGCCATGAGTCAGAGTCTACTTGGCAGGAGCTGACGACAACAATAGATAAATGTAACCCCTCCACGTTAGCACCCAGAATAGCGGCCCCTCTTACTGGCAGATGTGGGCTTCTGGAGTCCAGCAGTCAGCAGCAGCAGAGCTGGAGGAGCCCCGGGGCTCAGGCTGGGGCTACCTACTCTGCTCAGATCAGCATCCCAGGGTCTGGCCCTGCGCACTGGCCCTGGGGTGACTTGGCGCCCTTACCAACAGGCCTGTCCCATTGTGATGGCCACTGGCCTTGGGTTCTGTTATTCCATTTCCAGAGGAACTGTCTGGAAACTGGGATTGGGCCTGTGTCTCCCTTCTTGAGTGCCTGCAGTAGCTCCCTGCTCCCTCCTGTTCCCCTCCATCTGCCTGAGCTGCTGAGTGCCTGAGGCCAGCCCAAGCCCCTCCTTCCTCACTCCCTGTAGCCCCTGCCCAGGAATGCCCATTCTCTGGGCTTCCTACCCCTGCCAGTGACACCAATAACTGCACATCTGCCAAGCCCCAACCCCCCCGGCCACCCCTAAAGCCCTCTGTCCCCCACATCCCCTCTTCTCTGCCCCCATGGCTCCGGCTCGAGCCTCCTTGCCCTCCATTCTTGCAGCAGCATCTTTTTCATGGTACCCTGCCTCTAGCTCATCCCCCACGTGGCAGCCTTATCCTGCTGGAAACCTTCCATGGGTCCCCACTACTGTAGGGTAAATTCCCAGATCCCTGTCCTGTCACTGGGGCCCCTGTGATCTTCCTGCTCTGCACCATGGCTCAGAACGGACCAGCCCCTGTCCCCATGACCCTGCTGAGTGCCCCCATGCTCCTGCTCACACGGATCGCTCTGTGTCCAGCTCTCGTAGCAACTGGTACTTCACCTCCATTTCTCTTGATTCCATTCACACTGCTTTGCAGTTACTGGCCAGTGGATCTTTCCCTCGTATGAACTTTAAGCTAATGGGATAGGCGTAATGTCTTAGCCATTGCTGTGACCTCAGGAGGCCGAGCACCCAGTACGTGTTTAGGAAACAAGGGTTTCTGGTGCCCCCACACTTTTGCTCTTGCTGTGACCTCAGCTTCCCTCCTCTTTGTCCATCCAGATCCTACCTCTCTTCTAGAGCTAGTTCAAGGCCAGCTTCCACCAGGAAGCCCACAGTAATCACTCCTTCTTTAGAATTCCCCTTAGTCTTTCTTGGTCTTCGACATTTCCTGGGGCTGTGGAGTTTCCCCCAAAGGGACCAAGTGTGTCCTTAAGGTTGGGATCAGTCTCCCAACCTGAGAGCAGCAGGCACACTGCTCCGAGGGCAGGAGAAACAGCAGCAGGTACAGGCTGATCAAGCAACTGCCAGCTATAATGTGGAGTCTGGCAGTAGGAACACAGGGGCGGCCAGGGAATCTGAGAGAAGTCCATGGAGGGGTACGTGCCAGTCTCTGCAGTGGGAAGTGCTGGGTTCAGACCAGTCTTTGAAGGAGCTTCCAGAGTTCCAGCGAACATAGTGAGGGCCCCTAGTGGCCCAAGCCTTATAAACCTGGAAGTGATGGCAGTTATGGGCCCATCACGGAGGGTCAGATGGTAGCCCACATGCTGTGGGGGGTCAGATGGCAGTCAGTCTGGCTGCTGCTGCTCTGATAGTAGCCAGGCTGACCAGGTGACCCCTAGGCCAGTGACCTCAGCAGGAGATGAGGAGGGAGTCAGTGTGGGCAGGTGCTGTGGAGGCCGGAGCTGAGGTCTGTCTCCGCAAGAGCTTGCAGCTGGCCAGGGCTTGGTGCAGGGTATCCAGCTGGGGCCCAGCTCTCCCCTCTGGAAGGAAAGGACAAGGAGATATAGAGTGAGCCTGCAGGGCCCAGCTCTGCTCACCCTGCCCACAGAGCCACTGTCCCTCCTTCCTGGGGCCCGGTCCTCACCAGGGCACCCACTGTCATGCCCTGTGCCCCTCCCAGCCCTGTTCAGCTTCCTTTGAGCCCCCTGCTTCTACCTACTCCGCTATCCCTTTCCCACGGAGGACTCTGGGGAGGTGAGCTTCCAGCACACAATTCTTGATTTCCTCCTTGACACCAGGCCCTGTGTGGGGTGCTGGATGTAGCTGGATGAATAGGGCCTTCGGTCTTGCCCAGATGTGCCTGGTGAGGCCCAGCGAGCAAGGGCTACACCACTGTCGGTCATCCCATCAGCCCTGGGGAGCTTGTCCTTGCTCGTCTTGGTTTCATGGGCCACAGGCTGGCATTGATGGAACTCTGCTGCCCTGAACTCTGTCCAAACATGGAGGCCAGATAGCCTAGTGCTTAAGAAAGATGCTCTGGCTAGAACCCTGGCCTTGGGTGCGGCCAGTGCTGCCTCTGTGCCTCGGTGTCCTCATCTGTGGAATGGGTGATAACAGTACCTTCCTTGCAGGTTTACTGTAAGAACTCAGTAAGTTAAAAATATTTAATGCATTCACCCTGTACGTGGGGTCCCTGGGTATAGCAAATGGTTAGCAGTCTGCTAACTGAAAGGTTGGGGGTTTGAGTCCAACCAGAGGGACATAGGAAGAGAGGTCTGGCGATCTACTTCTGAAAAATCAGCCATTGAAAACCTTATGGAGCACAGTTCTACTCTGATACACACAGGGTCACTGAGTTGTGGTTGACCGGATGGCAGCTGGGGAGCGGGGGTACCCAGCGCTGGCATGCAGTAAGCCCAAGCAATGGTCAAGTCTGCACTGCCAGCAGGGTGCTCCTGCCCACTCTTGTTGGACTGATCCTTGGCTGCACTGGCTTCTGGTTGGGAGTGTTGCTCCCCTGCTCTTGTTGAATAGCACTTTTAACTTTCCTAAGTCTGTTCCATGATGATATCTCTTGGAGGTATACAAGGCAGGGAGAATGGCACCATTCTGCAGAAAAGACACTTAGGACAGACAGTGCTGGGCCTGGGTTGAGGCTGGGGTTCTGCATCAGGATGCCCTCTAGCCATTATTCCGGTACAGAAAGACTGGGAGCTCTCCTACCTTGTGGGGGGTCCCTGCAAGCGTCCAATGTACTCAGCAAAATCTTCCCCAAGGCTCTTTTGGAAATGTTCTTAAAAAGAAGTGAGGAAGGGCTGGATCAGATGAAGCTGCCTTGTTCTCATTCAATGGGGCAGGCACGGGGGCCTCCGTCAGCTCCCTGGGGCAGTAAGGTCCCCCTCTCCCATCACCCTTGCCTGGTCCCCATCCCCAGGCTGCTTGCTGGGTTCCCCAGAGACTCTTGGTGGTGGCTGGAGAGTATGCAGGATCCATGCATTCAAAGGTCGCATATTTATGATTTACTGTCACTTACATACATTAACTCATTTAATCCTCCCAACAGCTTTCATTTTGAGGCCAAAGTTAGCATAGCTTCATAAAATGAGCTGGGGAGGCTTCCCCTCCTTTTTTGTTAACTTTTCTGAGCCTCCACTCCCACATCTGAATAAAGGAGATAGATGACACCTACCTACTGTAAGGGGAGCCCACAGCCCAGTGCTTGACTCTGGCAGGGCCCCCTCCCCAGGGCTCCGTCCCATCCCGAGTGCCCGGCTCCCCCCCGTGATCCTACCAGGGCCCGGAGCCTCTGCAGGAGCTGCAACACGTCCACCAGCTTCTCCTCCAGCAGGGACAGCCGTACCCTCTCCGTCTCCACTATCTGCAGCTCCAGCCTCAGGTGCTCATTCTCCTCCACCTTCCGCTGCAGCTCTGCCTGCAGGAGCAATTGGCTCAGTCCTCGAAGCTGCCCTCTCCCTGGTACTCATGGCATAAGCCCCACGCAAGGCCTGTGGCCTGTCTCGACTTCCTCTGGCCTCTTGCCCAGCAGTCATCTCATCTGGTCTTCCAACACATGCTAGGTGACAGGGAAGATAAACCACCCTGTCCCCTCGAGGGTGGCACTGAGGCTCAGAGGGGCTGAGTGCCCAGTCTAAGGCTGCACAGCAAGTAAGACTGATGTAAGAAGGTGCATATTTTGTTTCTTAGTCCAAGGACTCTGTTCTCCCTTTGTTTCTCAATCTGGTTTCTTTAAAAATATTTTGATTACAAGCAATAGAAACCCATCTGACTAGCTTACACACCAAGGAATTTACTGGCAGGCTAGTGGGTAGCTCACAGAAAGGACTGGCAGCTGGAGGACCTTAGGAATGGGGCGGCTATGGGGATCAGACAGCAGGAATGTCTCAAACCCCTTGCTCCAACTCTTCCCCCGCCCTCTCCAAGACTGAGAACCAGGGAGAGGGGCCTGATTGGCCTAGCCCAAGTCACTGCCCACCTTGGCTAGTGGGGGTTAGTCCCACCAGGATACCTGCCCCTGGGAGAGGGTATCGCACAAGTGTCACATGTCCACCTGCAAGGACGTGTGCAAGGAGCCGGGCAGTCCTACACTTGGTGTCGATGGAGGTAGGTGTTGAGTCTTCGGGGCTCAGGGCCCACTCTGAGTTCCAGGCAGGAGGAGACCAGGCCAGTGGCGACCCCATTGCAGATGGGTCTGGAGAGCGGGCTCAGGACCCAAGGGCCTTCCCAGCCCATGCATCTCACGAAGTGTCTACTTCTGTAGCCCCCATCCCCCTATTTCCTTAAAGTCTACTTAGAAAAGGGGTGGTGGCTGTGCCCTTTGGAAGACTGTGCCTGCCACTTTATTTCAGGATGGTTAAGAGTACTACATGGAGCCCTGGTGGCACAGTGGTTAAGAGCTCAGGCTCCTAACCAAAAGGTTAGGATTCATCCTTGGAAATCGTATGGGGCAGTTCCACCCTGTCCTATAGGGTCGCTATGAGTCGGAATCAACTCGATGGCAATAGATTTTTTTAAGAGCACCACACTTCGCATGTACAGTTCCCCCTCACCAGCCACAACGGCTGCAATGTCCTGCAGGGTGCTCTGGTGGGCGTGGCCAAGACATCAAAGGCAATAGAGCAATGGTGGAGAGGAAACAACAACATTAAACATGTAATAAGACCAGTACGACATATAAAGTACTAGAAGGTGTCTACTTCCAAACAGCGATATCCATAGCTCCTATTTATGGAGCGCTCACAGCAAGTGTTAACCCATTTGATGCATGTAGCATGGTACTGCCATTTTGTCCATTTTTCAGGTGAGGAACCCAAGGCACAGAAAAGTTGAGGAACTTGCCCTGGGCAAAAAAGCTAGGATTTGAACCCAGGCAGTCTGACTTAAGGTGAGTAACCTTTCTTCTGAATCACATTTTTAGACTCTTCAGGGCCTCTCACAGTAGGGGGTGCTCCACTCCGAGACAGAGGCCCCAGAAATCAGAGGAGCTATAAACCCCTTTTCACTGGAAAGGTGTGGACTAGCCACACTGGTCTACATTTAACAACATTCATCCTCGTTTCCTTTTGCAGATCTCAACAAAATATGTGTATGACCATGAACTTTGTCCAATTTATTGAAATGCTCAAGGGATTGTTTTTTTCTGTCCTGGTTTTTTATCTCGTTTACTGAGAGGCTGGAGACTAAACAGGCCCTCTGTCTTTTCACCCCCCGGTGACTCATCCAAATGGTCTTCCGAAGGAGACAGCAGGTTTGAGGTGGCACAGTGGGGTGGTTAAGGTCACAGCTTCAAGCCCAGCCCAGCCGGCCTCTCTCTCCCTGGGTCCTCACCTCAAAGGTGGGCTCAAACATCCCGCCCATCCCTATCTCATCTGGCTCTTCATGGATAACACAGAGCAAAGCCTGTCCAGAGCCTCACACATGATTAGTGTGCCATGCGTATTAGCTGGTATTGTTTTTATTATTTAAGGAGAGAGGGCTGCATCAGACCACAGATATGTGAAAAACAGGACATATTTAGAATTTCAGGTATACAATAAAACAAAACACTATCTTATATCAAAACCACTGTTGGCAAAGTACAGCAGGCTAGGGGCTCGTGGAATAACTTTTAATATCATCCCGTCTGGTTACTGTGAATAGAAAAGTCACTATGGAGTAGATAAGGCTGGAAAAATGCTACGTGGCCTCACCAAAATGAGGACACTTTGCTTGGGCCCATCTGTCAGTGTTGCCTGCCCAGACTCGCTTCCTCCTCTTGGACTTGGAGCAGCACTCCCTCTCCTTTGGGAAACTGCCCCTGCTCTCCTTCCTCTGACTGTGGTGAGCTGCCAATCACAGAAACTTGCCCTTCCCCCTGAACACAGGGATTGACCCAGGGACAGATATATGACTGAGGCTGGGCCAATTGGAGTTCTTCCCTGAGATTTTGTGTACTGGGACTAAGACTCTCATTCTCCCTCTGGGGTTTCTCAGGTGGGCCAATGAAAGCCTGGAACTGTCTGTGGTCCTGCTTTCCCTTCTTCACCTACATGGAGGAAGCTCCTCTGAAGTAGTGGAAAGTGGGGCCAACACCCATAGAAATACAGAGCTGAATGGGTGGAGATAATCTGGTCTGAGTCCCTGGATCCAACTGTGCCTGATGCTCGTGTTACCCCTGTACTTCTCAGCTCCATGTTCCAGTAAAAGATTCCTCATTACATTGAAATCAAAGGAAATCACGTCTCCTCTCTGAGTCTTGGTTCACTTGGTGTGCTCATCTGTGAATGGGACTGAGCTCCCTCGGGTCCAACCCTCAACCTCTGGGGCCCAGCTGACCTCCTCCCCCGGTGTCCCCAGGGTCTTTCTGCCGCAGCCCTGGGTTCCCAGCTGCTCCACCAGCATGGCAACATGGGCCTCCAGCTCCCCCAGGGCGCAGGTGTGGTCTGCATTGCCAAAGTGGCTGAAGTAGGTCATAAGCTTCTTGGCGGGCTGGCCGTCACACCTGCAATTGAAAGAGAGCACCAATGCTGTGAGAAGCTGCCTTCCAGCATCTGCTGCAGCCATGACTAAGCCTGCCTCCTCCCAAAAGCTGAGCCAGGCCACTCCCTGCTCAGCACACTCCCACAGCTACCCCATCACTGAGAGGAAAAGCCAAAGACTTCACCTGATCTGCTCCTGTGACCTCTCTGACCTCAGCCCCACACCTCCCCTACACGCTGTCCTCCAGCCAAGGGCACCTGCTCCCTGTCCCTCCAACACGCCTCAGTGTCTTTGCACTTGCTATTCCCTCTTCCTGGAATGCTCTTTCCCTGACATTTACACTGTATATGCCCTCACTTCCTTCCCATCTCTGCTCACGTGACACCTTCTCAGGGAGGCGTCCCAGCATCTCCCTGCAACTCACTCTGCCCCTTACCCATTTGTCATTCTTCATGGAATAGAAGCTTCAGAAGAGGAGGGCCTTTGTCTTATTGCTGTTTTCCCAGGACTCAAACAATTGCCTGGCACATAGCAGGTGCTTAACAAATGTTTCTTGACTTAAAGACTTGGTGATAACAATAACCTCAGAAATTCACAGCACTTTACACTATAATAAAAGTCAATGCTGCCTCCAGTGGTGTACCTACTATGGTCCTGTTAAGGATTTTATATCCTTGTTCTCAAATCCTCACCAAAGCTCCACCAGACAGGTGTTACTGTCCCATCTCAGAGACGAGGATACTGAGGCTCAGGGCTGTCCAACAACTTGTCTGAGGTGCCCTGGGGATCCTCAGCTAGGGTAGCCATGAGGATTAAAAAAACTAATACATATGAAAGTGCCCACCCAGGGCCAGGCTGGATGAAGGGCTGGAAACAGTGTTTGTTACAAGAAACTGGATTAGGGAAGGGTCTGCTGTGTCAGAGAGGGACACTGGGGCTTTGGGACATCTCTTGGGACAGTGACCAAAGGGGTGGGAAGTCATCACAACCACCCCAAGGTCACTGAATCCCCACACAATGCTCCCCCAACAGACAAGGGGACAGAGCCAGGACTGGACCAGGTTGGTGGGCCGCCCAAGTCCAAGCTCTGGACAAGCAGTGGCTCACTGCAGGCGGGTCCTGGACATCTGCCTGGCACACGCACCCACTCCCGCAGCCAGAGAGGCCTGCCAGCAGCTTCTTGACTTCGGCCGCTGGTGGCCTCTGCCCCTCCCGCCACTCCTCCTGGGCGTCCTCCTCGTCCGAGGCGGCCTGGCCCTCCACGGAGCGGAAGAGCTGCTCGTCCCCTGCTGGAGAAGCACAGGCATGGAAGCAAAGCCAAGCGCTGGGTCAAGGGGTAATGGGATGTGGTTAGTCAGGGGAGACCTGATGTTCTCTCCTACCTTCTCCAGATGTCTGCTCCTACCCACTCCCCATAGCACCCAGCAACTGCCAAGGACAGTACTGTCCTCTGTGTGACTGCCCAGGAATGAGGCTGGGCCCCCCACAGCCCCTCCCTGAGACTGTACACAGGGCCACTGGGAGAGGTGATCCAACAGCCAGGGCCTGTCTGTGGTCTCAGAGGTGAGCACTATTTCCATCTTAGAACATGGCAGTCCTAGCCAAAGAAGGCCAGGCTGTCTCTTAGGTGTTGGGGTCAGAGTATGGGGCACCAGGTCAAATGAATTTTCAACTCTCAGGGAACTGAATACTTTTAACCTTTGAGAGTATGTGGAGGAAGGGGGTGTCATGAATGTGATCATCTGGGGTCCCCAACATTGCTGTGCTTTGGGTGGTGGGCGCCAACCTGACTGAGCCTCAGAGAACCCTGGGGTCAGCTGTGGTCACCTTGATTCTCCCTGGGCACCCTCCCCCTCTCCCAGGGACATGAGAGTCAGGCCTGGCCAATCAGAGCACAGAACACTGTGCCACAGTGACTGGCACAGGGAAGGGCAGGGGGTCCAACTGAGCCAACAAAAGTCAGGCCAAACTTTGACTGGAACTTTCAGGGAAGAGAAGTGCCCCTTTGCTGTGGTCTGGGAGTTAGGGGTGTGGCCATCTTGTCCCCCGCCCCCCAGGGGAAAGCATTCTGGAAAGTAAATACATGCAAAGAAAAGTGGAGGGGAGGGCTTCACGAAGGACAGGGATCTGCTGGCATTTCAGCTGTGCCTGAAACCTACTCACACTTTTTAATTATGTGAACCAGTAAATTTCCTTTTAGCTTAAGTCAGTTTAGGTTGAATTATCTGCCACTGGCAGGCAAAAAATGTTTTAACTGTTTTAAGAAACGACAAAATTACGAGCTCCCACCCCAGAGAATCATGTGTGGTAGAGCTGGGTGGTCCCGGGCAGCTGTGTCTGTAAAAGGCTCCCAGGTGGTGCTGGTTGCCTGGGAGGTCCGGGAGCCCCTGACCGGAGAGTATCCTGACTTTCCAGTGGCGTGTACTAATGATGCTCCTGTTCTGTCTTAGTAAAAAGTGTCCAAGAGCAAAGAGAACCAGAACTGAAGTTAGCGGGTCATGACTTTTTGATGGTGTCAATGCATTTCCAACATTGACAACTGGTTTTTTTCACTGAATTTCCTGATGCTGTGCCTGTGTGTGTGTGCGCGTTTGTGTGCACATAAGCACGTGCACATGTGAGCATCTGTGTGCGTGTGCCTGGTGCATGAGCATGTCTGTGTGCAAGTGTGCACGCATGTGTGTACTTGGGCGTGTGCATGCGTGTGTGGTATTGTTATTGTCTTGGCGCCCAAAGCTGGGTAGGTGAGGGGCTCTGAAGGTGGGTGGGAGTGATGGAGCCCAGCAGCACCTCTGCAATCGCCCACGGCTGAGCCAGTGAGCCCAGGCACCACCTCAGTCAGATTTTTTAGCCCTTGAGAGAGCCAGTCTCTTTCCCTTCATCTTGATGGCTCCATATGCACCAGGGCCTGGTTCAGGTTCTTAAGACCATGGGCCTCTATGTGGTCTTCTTGAGGGGTAACCATTCAGTCCCTGCTTACTCCCCTCTGATGGTGGGGAGCTTACTCTGGCCCAACTCCCTGGGCAGCCAATCACTCCCTGCCTAAAAGTGACAAGGATTCGACTGGAACTGGCCTCCCTGGAGTTCCCAGTGGGGGTGCCCCACCCCCCGAACTGGCTGTCATGCTCTCGGGAAAGGGGCACCTGTGGGCTCAGAGCAGCTTGAGCAGGTAGGGGAGGGGAGTTCTGATGGACACTGGGTGGTCGCATTGGGGCAGACAGGCCCTTGGGAGCAGAGCAGGGCCACAGCCAATTGACTGTGAGCCAAGTGGCAAGCTTAGGTGTGAGGGACCAACCTTCATCCAGGCGTCTGCTTCCAGAGCTGCTGTCTGACTGCCAGGCTGCTCCCTCAAGAGGAGGGCCTGGGTCTCTGGTCACACTCTCTTCAGGTTCACCACTGTTGGCTTCTGGATCTGGGCTGGTTTGTGATGAGGCTGAGAGCTGGGTGACCTCTGACCTATGGGCAGGGGGAGAGCCACAAGTGCTGAGAAAGAGGAGCGGTATTTACCAATTCCCTGAAAGAGTGTGGGGTGGGCCCACCCTCTTCCACTATTTACTCTGCACAGGTAAGCTGTCTAGGAGGCACTCAAAGTAGACTCAGGGATTAACCTACTGGCTGTCTACCCAGGGCCCAGCCATTTGTAGTCCCATCAGAGTCAGCATTCCATGACCCAATGGGAAGTGGCAGATATTCATAATCCCAGCCTCCCTTGCAGCTAAGGCAGGGGCATGTAGCCCAATTTTAGACAATGAAATCTGAGGAGCCTCCAGGACAGAATTTCATCCCTTGTGGGAAAAAAAAAAAAAAAGGACCAGAAAAGGAAACGTCCTGTCCTCCCTGTCTTTGGACATTGTCATGTGAGGATGTGATGTTTGGAGCTGCAGCAGCTATCCTGTGACCACGAGGAGATGGCCAAGAAAATTGCAGAGTAGTTGAACAAATTCTCTGACATCTTTTAGCTGCTGAGTTGACGAGCTCTGAAGCCATCCATCTCTGGACTTCTTATTATAGGTGAGATAAAAAAAAAAAATCTTCTCGAGAATATATAAAGAACTCCTACAACTCGATAACAAAAAGACAAACAACCCAATTAAAAAATGAGCAAAGGACTTGAACAGACATTTCTCCAGTGAAGATATACTAATGGCCAATAAGCACATGAAAAGATGATAAATGACATTAGTCACTAGGAAAATGGCAAATGCCAATGCCAATAGAGATACCACTTCATACTCCCTAGAATGGCTATTATCAGAAAAGTGAAAAATAACAAGTATTGGCAAGGATGTGGAGAAATTGGAACCTTTATCCACTGCTCCCACACTTTGTCAGTTTGTTGTACTGTGGGGGCTTGTGTGTTGCTGTGATGCTGGAAGCTATGCCATTGGTATTCAGATACCAACAGGGTCACCCATGGCAGAGAGGTTTCAGCTGAGCTTCCAGACTAAGAAGAAGGATTCAGCAGTCTACTTCTGAAAAGCATTAGCCAGTGAAAACCTTATGAATAGCAGCGGAACATTGTCTGATATAGTGCTGGAAGATGAGCCCCCCAAGTTGGAAGGCACTCAAAAGACAACTGGGGAAGAGCTGCCTCCTCAAAGTAGAGTCAGTCCCATTTTATTCATGCGAAAGCTGGACAATGAATAAGGAAGACCAAAGAAGAATTGACGCCTTTGAATTGTGGTGTTGGTGAAGAATATTAAATATACCATGGACTGCCAAAAGAATGAACAAATCTGTCTTGGAGGATGTACAACCAGAATGCTCCTTAGAAGCAAGGATGGCGAGACTACATCTTATACACTCTGGAGACGTTATCAGGAGGGATCAGTCCCTAGAGAAGGATATCGTGCTTGGTAAAGTACAGGGTCAGTGAGAAAGAGGAAGACCCTCAACGAGATGGATTGACACAGTGGCTGCAACAATGGGCTTAAGTATAACAATGACTATGAGCATGGTGAAGGACTGGGCAGTGTTTTGTTCTATAGCACATAAGGTCCCTATGAGTCGGAACCGAATGGACAGCACCCTAACAATAACAACAACATCCATTGCTGGTGGGAATGTAAAACGGTGCAGCTGCTGTAGAAAACCGTTTGGTGGTTCCTCAAAAAAACTAAAAACAATTCCACTGCTAGGCACATACCCAAAAGACATGAAAGCAGGGACTCAAACAGATACTTGTACACCAATGTTCAATGCAGCATTACCCACAATAGCCGACAGGTGGAAACAACCGAAATGTCCATCAACAAACAAATGGATAAACAAATATGTGGTACATCTATACAATGGAACATTATTTACTCATGAAGAGGAAAGAAGTTCTGATACATGGATGAACCTTGAAAACATTATGCTGAGTGAAATGAACAAGAAACAAAAGGACAAATATCATATGATCCCACTTATGTGAAATATCTAGAATAGGCAAATGCATAGAGATAAAAGTCTATTAGTGGTTACCAGGGGCTGGGACAACGGAATGGGTGTTTTTGCTTAAGGAATACTGGGTTTCTCTCTGCGGTGGTGAAAAACTTTTGGACATAGGCAGTGGTGATGGTTGCCTAACATGATGAGTGCAATTAATGTCACTGAATTTTACACTTAAAAATTGTTAGAACAGCAAAATGTTTTGTTATATATATTTTACTACAATACAATTCAAAACAAAACAAGACAGTCTTCAGAGTCTCAGCTACTTTTAATTGCACATTCTATTCGTTGTCCATGAAAGACTTCAATTGAAACATTTCCCTTCTCTGGGTTTCAGAGAATCTCCTTTGCCCTCAGCAATCAATTTTCTTGATATACTAAGGTCCTCTAAATATTCGTTTTCTGTTTGCCTCCAATGACAAGGTTAGAGAAGAAAGAAAAATCTGTCATAATGTGAAAATATTCACTAATGAACTGACTACTGATTAAAATAGTTTCCACTCCAGCAACCCCCAAACTGACTTTACACCAGCATCTGCCCCTCGCCCCAACTTTTTCGTGTCTTTACTCAGTCGCCCCTCAGTGGCCAGTTGTATCAACCCAACGCCAACCATGTACAAAGTGAAAATCTGCGTCTTGAAAAACAAGAGGTTTGGTAGGTCAGTGAAAGGGAGGCTGGAGAACTGCTTGAATCACAGGCAAAATCGCTGGCAGTGAGGACGAGGCACAGCTGGACCAGCTCGCAACTGAAGAGGAGAAGGTCAACGGAAGGAGAGGCCAGGCCCGTCGGAAGCGGCTCAGAGGCTGGAAGAGCCCTAGAAAACCCCACCAAGCCATCAAATACTTTTTGCAGAAATGGCCCTTCTTATGATTAAGCTGGAGCCCTGGTGGCACAGTGGTTAAGAGCTCCGCTGCTAATCAAAAGGTCATAAGTTCAAATCCACCAGCCACTCCTTGGAAACCCTATGGGGCAGTTCTACTCTGTCCTATAGGGTTGCTATGAGTCCGAATCGACTTGATGGCAATGTTTTTTTTTTTTTTTTTTGGTTTTATGATTAAGCTGCAAAAAAAAAAAAAAACAACGAAGTTAAGGGCGCGCCATAGTAGTCTCAATTTTGTTGGAAAAAGTACGCCAAAAGGAATAATCCCTTGAATCATTCTACGTCTAAGAATTAGTGCATTGTACTTTAGTAACAAAGATTACTTTTAAAAAAGAAAGACTGACTAGTTGAAAATATCACTTGGTTTTAATAAACAAATAGTACAACAAATGCACTTTAATAAATTTTACTTTTATTTTTCAAGTTAAAGTCCTAATCAAATCTTGCACACACACATTCTGTGTGGATTCACTTTAGTGGATTTCCCAGGACCAAACATTACTGAAAAACAAGGAGCCTTCCTACTTAGCTCAGAGGGTGCTGTTTGGAGCCACTCACAAGTCCACTCTAAGGCGGACCTAGAGCACACCCAGGGGCAGGACACGGAGCCTGGATGCAGCAGGGCCCTGGAGTAAGGCACCTTGGCTTCGAGCCCTGGCTACCAACAAGAACTGGCAGCAGTGGGACCCGACAACCTCCGAGGTCTCCCCAGCTCTGCTTTGAATTCCGAAGGTCAGGACAGCGTGGGCAGGCAGAGAAGCTGAGGCGCCATCAGCCTGGCCAAGGGCTCTGCTGGCCGTGTGCGTGTCACAGAAACCACAGCAGCTGCTCCTGGAAGGGGAGCAGATGTGCTGTGGCAGCTGCGGGAGGCAAGAGTCACGTCAGGGGATGGCTCAGAATCCGGAGGGCTGTCGGGCGCCTAGAGGAACCACTGAGCCAAACAGGAGGCACTGCTGTGGCTGCACGTGAGGGCAGCGCTGTCTGTGGCTGCCCCCTCCACCTTGGTGATAGCTCTCTGATTTCACCCAGGTTTTTTTTTTTTTTTTAATCTACCTACCTACCTACCCCCACCCACCCCTAGGCTGCATAGGCTGCATAGTCTCAGCCCCCAGCTAATCAGCATAACCCCAGACCCCGGCCACAGTGATTGATCCAGGGCTGCACAGGCAGCCAGTGAGACACAAGAGCTGCTTTCCGGGAAAGAGGAGCTTCTTCTCTATCTAGCTCCCCTCCTGGTGAGGGGGGAGGATGAGGTCAAGAACTGTAAGGGACCATTTGTGACTCTGAAGGAACTGCCTCAGCTGCGGGGGGCTAGGGTTAGCGCCTAAAGATGAAGGCAACAGAAACAAGGGCCTTAGTAGCATTATTTGAGTTGCTGGATCAGGCGCTGCTTAAAACCAGGGCTAACCTGAAGCTTTTCTGTTTTATAAGTTAATAACCACGTGACTAGAGCTTAGGTCATGCTAGTTGAGATCTAACTGGGGAGAGGACAGTCCCTCTCTATGCCAAAGGCTCAGACCACAGCCTGGAGAAGACAAGACGCAGGGACATAAGGTCACTGTGTCCAAAACTCAAGGGTAGCTTGTTCCATGCCCCCAGAGGGTGGTGTTTGACCAGGTTGAGGGGGGAACAAAGGTGAGAGTTGGAGACCCAAATGGAGGCAGGTTTTAGTTCACTGAGAGGGAGAATTTTCTCACAGGGAGAGCTGACCAAGAAAGGAAAGGGCTGCCCTGAAAGGGAGTGAGGCTCCTGGCAGAGGAGGTATGTAAGCAGGTAAGAGACTTCAGGGGGTGGAACAGAGTTGGAGGTGAACTAAACAATATCAAAGTCTTCCCGCTATCAGATAGTTTTTCTAAGATATTTAAGGGCTTTCAACAAACAAAAAGAGATGGTGGGATAGCCCTTACTGAGTGGCTTTACTAAAAGGTTCTTGGAACAGGCTGGCTTGGGTAGACTGGGTCCCTATACTCCCCACAAGCCCACAGCCACTCAAGTCTTAGACAGCGTGCTCCAGGCACAACTCTGTACGTTAACAGCAACAACAACTAGCTCTTTCAGAGTGCTTCCTAGGTGCACTGTTCTCAGGATTTTAAACCTTATGAGGTAGGCAACATCATTAACCCCATTTTACAGATAATGAAACTGAGGCACAGAGCACTAGAGTAACCTGCTCAGGCCGCACAACTTAGAAATGGGAGAGCCAGATTTACACTCAAGCAGGCTTCTCCGGGACCCACATGCCTGGTGTGACCCAGCCTATCTGCCACCCTCATTAGGTGCCTACAGGTCCCAGAAGAGGAAGCCACCAAGAACAGAGCCATGAGAAGAGTGGGACAGATGAAGATATGCTTTGGAATTTTCCAAGGAGTAAAATGTGGCTGCACCGGCGGTCATGGTCCCCAAACCTTCTGTTGGTCCAGGACAGGAACCATTCCCGAAGACAACTCATCAGACATGGAAGGGACTGGACAATGGGTTGGACAGAGATGCTGATGAAGAGTGAGCTACTTGTATCAGGTGGACACTTGAGACTGTGTTGGCATCTCCTGTCTGGAGGGGAGATAGGAGGGTAGAGAGGGTTAGAAACTGGCAAAATTGTCACGAAAGGAGAGACTAGAAGGGCTGACTCATTAGGGGGAGATTAAGTGGGAGTATGGAGTAAGGAGTAAGGTGTATATAAGCTTATATGTGACAGACTGACTTGATTTGTAAACGTTCACTTAAAGCTCAATAAAAATTTATTTAAAAAAAAAATGTAGCTGCAGAGAAACAGAACTATGAATTTCCCCAGGGAGATTTGGCATTTGCTACTCTTGCCGTAGGAACTGGTATTTAACTGCTTCTACCACTGTCCTTCTTCCCTGGATCATCCTATAAGATCATTCTCTCAATCATACAAACGGTGCTGGGTTGTCTCCATCTTAAAACAAGCAAACAAAATAACCTTCCCCGACCACATGCTTCCCCCAGCTACCACCCCTCTCTCTGCTCTACTTCACAGCAAAACTTGAAAGAGCTGCCTCTCGTCCACATGCCACCCAAATCACATCCTGCCCCCACCAGGTCACCCATGACTGCTGTCCCGACAAACTCTGTGGCTGTTTCTCATTACTAACCAGACTTGACCTACAGAGAAAGAACTGATGCTAGGTTACTCGTTCACTGGAAACACTGCTTCACGTGGCTTCCAGGAGACCATTCTCCCTGGGTTTTCCTCCTTCTCGGTCTGTTTTGCTAGTTTCTCCTCTCCATCCTCACCACTAAATGCTGGTGTGCCTCAGGGTCCATGGAGGACCTCTTCTGTTCTTCACATACACTCATACTATAAGGGCTCTCAGCCAGTCCCATGGCTCTAAATGTTGATGACTTCTAGATTTGTGTCTCCACTCTGGTCTCCCTTGAGCCCTAGACTCAGTTCCAGTTTTCAAAATCAAGTTCTCCAGGCACCTCAGGCTCCTCACCTGCCCCCTGAGTTCATCCTCGTCATCCTCCACCTGCTCCTCCTCCCTCCCCCTCAGCAGCTCAGAGAGGCCACTGGGTCTGGCCATCTGGAGGTCATACATAAGAACTCAAAGTCTGGCATCTCTAGCTTCCCATGCCAGTGTCTAGCCCAGGGTTCCTGTTAAGAGGCTGTTCGGCAAATAGCTGGTGTACAGATGCTATTTTGTGGCATCTACCATGTGCCCAGGTCAGTAGAGGCATGGGGAGGAGGTGGGAGGGAGAAAGAGGATAGAAGGAGCAGCAAGATATGGCAGAGCAGCCCCTGCCGGCAGTGGACTGGTCCGCTGGGCAAGACCTCAGGCCATCAGGCACAGACAGCAGACAGGCCTTGGCTCTTCAGGACCAGCTCTACTGGTCTCAGGGCCAAACCTACACGCTGGAAGGGGTGTGGCACGGTCAGAGGGGAGGACTCACGGAGTCAACAAGAGTGGGGCTGGACAAGGGGGAAAAATGGGGTGAACCAGCCTGAACTGAGCCCTCTGCTCTGGGTTGGGGGACTATGTGTGCTCTTTTGTGTAATGCTCTGTAAAAATAGTGTGGGGACAGCATCTGACCTCCTCTAACTTCACAAGGGGAAAGGAGAACCAAGATCAACCGCCCAAGGCTGATTCCTATGAGGTGGAGGTCAGGTATGCCTCTTCTCTCCAACATCTTTACCAATTCTGCTACCAACTTTCCCTCTCACGGCACACTCTACTTCTCTGCTGGGTTTGATAATTGATTGCAATGGCCACACAGAACTCACAGACAATACTCACTATTATAGGATTATTAGGGAAGTAACAGGTTACAATTCAGGTTCAGGAATGCTCAGGATACAGTTCTTCCATCAGGACACCCTCTTTCCGGCAGTACTTGCAGGCACACCTCTCCCTGGCCCTCTGCCTCTGCCCAAAGGCACTCAGCTTTCTTGTTCTGTGGGCTGGAAAGCCCAACGCGTGGTCTCTCCTGCTGGTCTCTCCTGCCACTGCTTCTCTGCCACCACTTCTCACCGTCTTCGAGGTTACAGCTTGGTGGGTCCAGGAGTTTCTCAGCACAGTGATTCTGGGTCCAAAGGATGTGTTCTCTGGTCCTGGTTGTTCTTCCTTGGTGGTGGTGGAGTCCTCTCCGGCCTCTGGGGTGGTTCATTTCAAGCCCAGAGGGATGGCAAAACTGACTAATCCCTTTGGTGGGCCACAGTTACCCTACCACACAGTCCCATCCCCTCACTTGGGTGGAATTTACAAGATCATGGCTAGCAAGGCCACACAAAAGTGATCCATCGCACTGTACTCTCACACCTGGGAACTATGACATTGCTATCTACAAGAGGAGAAAATTAAGTCACAGAGGTGGCTGGGGGCAGAGTGGGGATTTGAGCCTGGGCCTAAACCTCCCAAACCTGACCTTGTCCCACTGTCCCTTCCATGTTTCGCCAGGCCACTGCTAGACTCATACAGGCCTTATTTATCCTATAGATGGTGGAAGCCAGTGGAGGTTTGCATGTATTAGGTTCAACTGTACCGAATTGGTGATTATTACTGCTATTGACCTGCAAAACGGCAATTTCAAGGAGTCAATCTAACAGAATGTATTCACATAAAAAAAAAAATGAATATATTCATACACTCTTTCTTAATTGACTGAATGCAAACCCATCACTTCAGTAGTAGGTATCCTGGTTTGTGAAAGTCTTTGTTAGAAGTTTCTGGGCCTAGATTCTGACAGATGTTGGACCTGGAACTCTACACGTCACATGGTCCAGTGGTTTAACTCAAGTTTTGTGTAAGAATGTGCTCCCTGGAGTTGGCTCTGGGGAGCTGGGGTGGAGCTGCCTTCGCTTAGCTGCCTGGGGATGGGGTGGAGGCATCCTGAAGCCTGGCTGGCTGTGCCAAGTGCTCTTGGCCTGATCCTCTCCCTCACTTTTCCAGAGGCTGGGAGCTCCCGGCTTGCAGGTCCAGCTACCTCTAAACTCCAGCCCCAAGGACACTGAGCTGACCTTTCAACAGGTCTCTATTCTCTCCTCATACAACAGCCATCAGATCTTGATGCCATGGTCATTTTCTTGAAAATAGCTCTGACCCTGATCCAAAATCTTCTGTGGCTCTCCATGGCCAGCCAGAAAGGTCCAAGACCAAACCAAGCCTTGCCTTCGAGCTGATTCTGACTTATGCCAAAAAATAAACCTGTTACCATCAAGTGGATTCCAACCTGTCAAAACCAAAAAAAAAAAAAAAAAAAAACCCAAAAAACCTGTTGCTTTTTACTCAATTCCGACTCATAGCGACCCCATAGGGTTTCCAAGGAGTGGCTGGTGGATTCAAATTGCCAACCTTTTAGTTAGCAGCCAAGCTCTTAACCACTGAGTAACTAGGGCTCCAACTCATAAGTACAACTACCCCCATCGGGTTTCCAAGGCTGTAAATCTTTACGAAAGCAGGTTGCCACATCTTTTTCCAGCAGAGTGGCTCATGGGTTCCAACCACTAACCTATTGGTTAACAGCTGAGCTACTATAAACGCTGTGTCACCAGGGCTCTCACATCAGAGAGGTCCAGATCCCCTAATACTCAAGGCCCAGCATGAGTTGAAGTTACTAAAGCACAGATTCTAAGGGGTTATCAGGGACTGAACTGTGTCCCCCCAAATTATCTGTCAACTTGACTAGGCCATGATTCCCAGTATTGTGTGATTGTCCACCACTTTGTCATCTGATGTGATTTTCCTATGTGTTGTAAATCCTGTCTCTATGATGTTAATGAGATGGGGTTAGAGGCAGTTATGTTAATAAGGCAGGACTCAATCTACAACATTAGGTTGTGTCTTGGGCCAGTCTTTTTTGAGATACAAGAGAGAGAAGTGAGGAGAGAGGCAGCTCCAGGAGCAGAGCGCATCCTTTGGATCCAAGGTCCCTGTGCCTGAGAAGCTCCTAGTCCAGGCGAAGATTGATTACAAGGACCTTCCTCCAGAGCCAACAGAGAGAGGAAGCCTTCCCCTGCAGCTGGCGCCCTGAATTTGGACTTCTAGTCTCCTAGACTGTGAGAGAATAAATTTCTTTTTGTTAAAGTCATCCACTTGTGGTATTTCTATAATAGCAGTGCTAGATAACTAAGACAGGAGACAAGAAAATATTGTGTTTAGGGCAACTTTATGGGTGGGGAAAAGTCCCCTTACACACCTTCCTGCCTCCAGTTCTGCGCCCCCCCACCCCCGTTCCCTCTCCACTCTGGCTACAGGCAGTTGTCCCAGCACCATTTGTTGAAGAGATTATTTGTTCCCCATTGGATGGGCTCAGCACCCTTATCAAAAATCAATCAGCCATAGATGTATGGGTTTAATTTCCGGATTCTCAATTCTATTCCATTGGTCTATATGTCTATTCTTATACCTCTACCAAGGAGCCCTGGTGGAGAAATGCTTAAGTACTCAGCTGCTAACCAAAAGGTCAGTGGTTTGAACCCAATTAGAGGCTCCATGGGAGATAAGATCTGGTAATCTTCTCCCATAAAAATTACAGCCTAGGAAACCCTGCTTTGTCCTATAGGTCGCTATGATTGTAACTGACTTGATGCCACACAACAACAACAACATACCAGTACCACACTGTTTTGATGACTGTAGCTTTAATAATATGTTTTGAATCAAGCAATGTTGAGTCCTCCTACTTTGTTCTTTTATTTTTTCAAGATTGTTTCAGCTATTTGGGGCTGCTTGAAATTCCATATGAACTTGAAGATTAGCTTTCTCATTTCTGCAAAAAAGGTTGTTGGAATTTTAATAGAAATTGCATTGTATCTGTAAATTGCTTTGGGTAGAATTGACATCTTAACAATATTAAGTCTTCTAATCCATGAACATTGGATGTCTTTCCATTTGTTTAATTCTCCTTTAATTTCTTTCAGCAGTGTTTTGTAGTTTTCAGCATAGAGGTCTTTCATCTTGGTTAAATTTATCCTCAGGTATTTTATTCTTTTAGATGCTATTGTAAAAAGAATGGTTTTAATATCCTTGTCAGATTTTTCATTGCTGGTATATAGAAACACAGCTGATTTTTGTGTGTTGATCTCGTACCCTGCAACTTTGTGGATTCAATTATTAGCTCTAGTAGCATCTTTGTGGATTCTTTGGGATTTTCTCTATATAATATCATGTCATCTGTGAACAGAGATAGTTCTACTTCTTTTTCCATTTGGATGCCTTTGATTTTTTTTTTTTTTTTGTCTTGCCTAATTGCTCTGGCTAGGACTCCCGGAATGATGCTGAATAGCAGTGGTGAAAGCAGGCATCCTTTTATTGTTCCTGAACATGGGAGGAAAATACCAATTTGGCACTGACTGTGTACGGGGCACTGCTGTGTTTTTATGCAAGCTCATTTAATTCTCACAGCAACCTTAAGAAAGGGGGACTCTTATGATGCCATTTCACAGATGAGGAGACTGAGGTACAGAGACCAAAAGTAACTTGCCCAACTTAACAGACTCTCCTGCCTGCAGCATGCACCCCCTAGCCCAACTTTTCTGACTGGAAAATCCTACTGGTCCTAACTCCCCTATTCCCCAACTCAAATGTCACTCCCTCTCAGAAGTCACCTCTCCCTCTTCCGGATGCCCATAGTGTGTATTTTCTCACGTCAATGTGTTATGACATGTCTCCCTCACAGACTGGGATTTCCTTGAGGGCATTCAGCACAGGGCCAGGAACACAGAGTGGCCCAATAAGGGTTGTTGAATGAATGAATGAATCAGTTGGTTCAGTTTAGGTGGGGAGGAGCAAGGGCAGGCCAGGCCCAGGACCAGCACATAGCCTGAGTGTCTATCTCAGGGACCTCCGAGCACCTTCCACTCTCAGACTGTTCCAGAAAAGACAAAGGAAAGAGCACTAGATGTGGAGCCACAGATCTGGGTTGCATCCCAGCTCCATCACTCCCCAGTTCTCACCAGGAGCAAGTCAGCTTTTTCCTGCCTCTTCTGTCCACAGGAGAT
The DNA here is from genome assembly GCF_030014295.1 of Loxodonta africana. Lineage (NCBI taxonomy): Eukaryota > Metazoa > Chordata > Mammalia > Proboscidea > Elephantidae > Loxodonta > Loxodonta africana. The sequence goes on from NC_087363.1 coordinate 35,892,589, forward strand.
AGCAATGCAGACTTTCCTAAACTGCAGGCATTTTTGGTCACTCGCCCTGTTATTTACTAGCATATGTTTCTTTTGGTGTCCATGGGTGGTACAAATGTTAATGTGCTCAACTGCTAACTGAAGGCTTGGAAGTTTGAATTTACCCAGAGGCATTTCAGAAGAAACACCTGGGATCCACTTCTGAGGAATCAGCCACTGAAAACTCTATAGCATACAGTTCTACTCTGACATACATCGGGGCAACAATTCCTTCAGGAAGGGAACATAACCAACCATGAAAAGCCAGTATCTTTTGCTATAAATATAAAATAACCATTAAAATACATGAAAACAAAACAAAACTAGTCAATTCTAAATAGGTCTTATTTTCTGTCTGCCCCTGAACCTGAGGCTGTTCTTGCAGTTAAAAGTGAGGTTAGCAACTATTGGGAGGTATTAGAGACTCCCAGCTCCAAACCACGATTTGGAATAAGTGGGGCTGAAGGGAGCAGGAAAGGGCTGGCATCCCTACCTGGCGTTATTGTGACTTAGTCCCTGGGCCTGTGACACTGCAGGCACCCCCGCCACACTCTGGACTCTCTCCTTTGGGAACCATGGGGGAAGGGGACACAGAGATTCTGTGGATGCAGGATGCTTGCTCGCCCACCAGGCATTGGTGGGATGCCCCTTCCAGGCTCCAGGAGGCTCTGGGGTTAGGCCAGTTCACTGTCCTCACACTTTCACATCCGGACAGACCCGGAGTCCTCGTGCGGGTGGGTGTTCCTCTGGTTGGCCACATATGCACACCACTTGGAGCCCCGGGAGCCTCTGATGTCTTCTTCCTGCTGGAGGCCCATGGCCACATCTGGCCACCAGCCCAGCAGCTTGCACAATCTGACAAGGACCAGATGTTGCTGTTCTTCCTGTCCTCCAGTGTAGGGGAGGACAGTCACACAGTTCAGCGCCTGGCTCCTGGCTCAAAATCTCCCTCTGATAGACCCCTCTCTCAATTCTCAAAAGCCACCAAATCTGGGTTCCATCTCTGCAAGACCGTGGCTTTAATGTGTGACCTTCCACAAGTCCCTCTGCCTCTCTGAACCCCACTCATTCATCAGTAAACATTGACTGAGGCTCTGGGCTGGGTTCTTGGGGAGCCCACAGTCAAGTGTAGACCACGGTCAAGTGTAGACAGGGCTATTGTGAGGATGAAATTAAATTAACACGGTGCTTCTCAACACGTGGCATTCTGCCTGTGCCAGTATTTGAGATGATTTTACCTGGTGCTTGGATGAACAGGTGGGTGTGTGCGTATATGTGTGTGTGTGTTAATTAGTTAAGTATTTATTTTAATGTTTATTAGGAAAAAATGGACATATCAATTTTGGTTTTACGTTTATGGCAGTGATATAATTTCCTGGTAAAACAGATTTAAGTAAAAGGAGTAAGCCAATTGAAGGAAGATGGTGCAGGATCAGGCAACATTTCCTTCTGACGTACGTGGTGGGGTTACCACAAGTCGAGGCTGATGCAATGGCAACTAACAACAACAATTTCATAATATAATATACATTCCAATATGCAAATACTCAGCCATAATGAAGCTTTCAGATGCTTACACCTACTTACAATGAATAAGTTTGAATTTAAGAGAAGTGAGTAATATCTGGAGTCCCTGGGTGGTACAAATAGTCAAGCGCTCCACTGGTAACCACTTCGGAAGAAAGACTTGCTGATCTACTTCTGAAAAATCAAGCCATTGAAAACCCTAGGAAGCACAGCTGTACTCTGACACACACGGGGTTCCCATGAGCTGGAGCTGGCTTAAGGCAACCAACAGCAACAAACAACCCCAAAGGTAACATTCACCTGAATGCTGCCGACACTCTCTGTATCTGACATTTTGAAATAAGGGCTAAGGAAATATATTTATAGATACAGTGGACTCACTGGGATGCAAGCATAACATATGCTAACTGACATCGACATTTTTTATAAGCAAGTTAAACACCACCAGTGTTTTTACCATCTGCAATATGGCTCTGAAGTGATGAACAACTCTTGGAAAATTCCAAATAAAACGAAGTGTAACCATTCCTCTACCACCCTTCTGTCAGTTTGTCATGCAGTGGGCAAATCTGCTACAAAAGACCTCTTTAAAGTGTGGAAAGCAAAGATATCACTTTAAGGACTAAGGTGTGCCTGACCCTAGCCATTGTGTTTTCAATTGCCTCACGTGCATGTGAAACCTGGACAAAAAAGTAAAGAAGACCGAAGAAGAATTGATGCCTTTGAATTATGGTATTGATGAAGAATATTGAATATACCTTGGACTGCCAGAAGAATGAACAGATTTATCTTGGAAGAAGTACAGCCAGAATGCTCCTTAGAAGCAAAGGTGGTGAGACCTCGTCTCATACTTTGGAAATGTTATCAGGGCGGAATAGTCCCTGGAGAAGGACATCATGCTTGGTAGAGGGTCAGTGAAAGACAGAAGACCCTCAATGAGATGGACTGACACAGTGACTGCAACGATGGGATCGAGCACTGCAAGGATTGTGAGGATGGCGCAGGACCAGGCACCGTTTCATTCTGTTATCATACATCCGTTGATGTAGAGTAGATTTCGACATAGGGTTGCTACAAGTTGGAACTGACTCTAGGGCACCCAACAATAACAACACAACCATCCCTCAACTCACACAGCACTGCATTCTTGGAAAATTCTTTGTATATTAAAATTGTGCCAAAAATGTGTTTATATGTAAATCTGACCCTAGATTCTGGTCTCAGTTAATTACAGTGAAATCCTAAATAAATTCACTGCATAAATTCTGGCTGGACACTTGAAGTAGTGTGGGACACAGGAAAATCCTTGGGTGTACAGGACCTTCCCAGATGGCTTATATCCCTGGCAGATCCCCCAAGGGCCAGGAGATCCATCCCCCAGCCACTGAAACAAACACCCCCTCCCCACAAATTTCCAGAATGTTCCTAGGGGATATACTGTTCCCATGAAGACTCCCTGTTAGAGACCTCTCCCCTGACCTCTGGCCTCAAGTCCCACAGCCACGGCAGCCTCCTTCCAAGCCTGGCTCTTGGCAGTCTCACCCTGGGACTCTGTGGTTCTGCCTCTGCAAGGTCCCAACCCCTGAGGTTTGGAATTGGAGGCTGCTGGGAAGGGTAGCATCCAGGCCCCTATGTACCAGTGCCCTGCTTACCTGCAACCAGCCCTGGCCCCTTCCCACGTGGCCTCTGGGCTCACACAGTGTCATAAGGGTCCAGCCTCTCAATCAAGGGCACCCCCATCAAGCCACTTTTGAGACTCAGCTTCCTCAGCTCTTAAGTGGGAGTAAGTAACCCCATCTCGTGGGATGAAAGTGGGGATTCAACAAGGGCTATATGTGTCTGGCATGTGGTAGGCACTTGACAAATGTTACCTCCCTTTTTCTGCTCACAGCCATCTCCTTGTCTCTCTTCCTTTCTCCTCTATTCACTTACATTTTTTTTTATGGTAGCAAATATATAGGTAACAAAACATTTGCCATTTCTATCATCTTTACATACACAGTTCAGTGACATTAATTACGTTCATCATGTTACTCAACCATCATCATTAACCATTCCTGAACCACTTTTTAATAAAATCAAATAAATGCTTGAATTTCAGCATGTGGTAGTCCCACCATTTCTTAATCTAACCTGCACTGTCTAATATGGTAGCCATGAGCCACATGTGGTTATTTAAGTTAATTAAAATTAAATAAAAGAAAAAATTCAGTTCCTCAGTTGCACTGGCCACATTTCAAGTGCTTAATAACCACACGTGGTGCAGAGTTACCATACTGGACAGCATAGATATTGAACATTTCTATCATCACATAAAGTTCTATTGGGCTGCCTTGATCTAAAGCTTATGTTACAAGTTAAATAGTTTACAGTCATTTTGCCCAGAAATGCAGTTCTCACTTGTAAGCCATTGATTCAATTTGCTATCATGGTTGTGCAGTGAAAAGCTTCTACTGCAATCATCTGAACCTAGAACCCAACTCTGTTGTACATACAAACACAAAATATATCATGAATGAGGTTCCTGCCACAGTCCCAAATCTTCTAGGAATTACGTAATAGGGTATCAAACCACTGGGATAAATGCTGACGAGGGTTCTGTTTGAGCTTCTAAGCCCCACATGAGTGAAGATCTCCACCCTGCAACAGAGGGAGAAAAATTAAGCTGGGTGCCTGTCTACACCACCTAAAAGAGTGGACTTGGAGTAGGTTAAAGACTTAAATGCAAAAGGTAAAATTAAAATAGAAGGAAATACAGGGGAAGAAGTTTGTGACCTATGTATAGAAGGACAACTCAAAAAATTAAAAGCAAAACTCAAGGCTAAAAGAATTTGGTGAATTCACCCATATCAAAGAACATCTTGGAGTCAGATAACATTACTTGTTTAGATTATGTATCTGCCTTCCCCACGACCCTATAACTCCTCTCCTGGATATTCGTTTCGGAGACATTCTCACACCAGTCTACGAGGAGGTGTGGACAAGGGTGTTCTCTGCAGTGTCATCTGGGGAGGGGAGTTGGAGGTGTCCACTCCTGGGAGTGAATGGAGGGCTCTGCGGAAGGTAGGAGCCATGGATGATGGACCCCGAGCAGGATGGATGCGTCATAAACACAGTGCTGAGTGTACAAGGAAGATGCAGAATGAGACATAGCACAGCACCATTTCTGTAGATGGAAAAGAGACACACAAATACATATTTCTCAAGAACACAAACAAATAAGAAGATATATGAAAATCACATTAGAATGGTTGCCTAGAGGGCAAGAAGGGGGACAGGAATAAAAAGTGAGAAAACCCATTCCTATCCCTGCGCTAATCCAAGTCTCAGATAATATGAGGTACCCAAATGCAGAATCAGTGGCCACCAACGACCAGTTGTAAGGACATTACCATTTAACTCAGGGGTCTGCAAATCTTTTCTGTAAAGAGTCAGAAAGTAAATATTTCAGGCTTTGCAGGTCAGATGGTCTCTGTTGCCAAAACTCAACTCTGCCACTGTAGTGTCAAAGAGTTAGAACCCTCACGCTATTAAAGTAAAAGCAAAGAGATTTATTGAAGATAGAGCAATTCATGAATTGGGGAAACACAGGGCAGAGAGGAATCTACCAAGTGCTCCTACCTTCCGAGGGAGAGGCGAGTCTTTTATATGTTAAGAGGGGGAGGGTAGACACGTGATGCCACATGACTAATAGTAAAACGGGGCAGCAGAGACCATTAACACCATAATCTTCTCTCAACATCAGCAAACTGGGTAGGGGCAGCGAGAAACCACCAACATCATAATCCACAAAACCACCAACATCATAATCCACAAACCCTTCCCGGAACAGCCACATTCTTACCCCTACTCTTGTCTGCTAAGAGCGGTTAAGGTTTAGGGAAGTCGAGGGCTACAGTCTCAGGAATGCAGAGGCAGAGGCTTTGGTCAAGCTAAAACCTGATTCAAAATGGAGTCTAGCTAACAATGTGGAGTCAGATTCAAACCAGGCTTACTATCCTGTTCCAGCCATGTGCCTCTATTTGGAGTATTCCTACACAGTAGCATGAAAGTAGCCACAGACAATACATAAACGAATAAGAATGGCTGTGTTCCAATAAAGCTTTATTTATGGACACTGAAATTTGAACTTCATGAAATTTTTATGTGTCATGAAACATTCTGTTTTTTTTTTTTTCCGCCAACCATTTAAAAATGTAAAAACCATTCTTAGCTTACAGACTGCACAAAAATAGGGATCGGGCTGGATTTGGCCCACGGACCATAGTTTGCTGACCTCTGACTTAACTGATGACTTCTGCCTTCAGTCCAGGGAACATTTAGTCCAAGGAACACATGGTGAACTGAGGTCTCATCTCTACTCCCAAGGCCACCCAACACCTTCTGGATTTGCTAAGAACACTGAATGAGTTACTAATAAACGAACCATCTGTTTGGGAGAGAAAGGATACCCTGAGGATCTCAGGGACCCTGAGTGGCTAGGACAATGTATCAATCTGGGTCACCAGGAGGGAGGGCTGTTATTTTAGCTGCTCTGATAAGGTCAGTGGATGACTGACAGTCTTTGTAGGACACATGATCTCATACAGGTACAGGGCCACATCAAGCTCATTTGTGGAGTTTAGGGCTGACTCAAGTTTGGGGTTGACCCAAAAGTCCAATATGCAGCATGCTGCAGCAGCAAAAGATCTAGTGGTGGCAGCAATGGTGCCCCAGCAGACTGCTCCTGAGGTCACCTGGGTCTGCCCTCCCTTGCTTTCTGCCTGAGTCTGACCTTCCAACATACCTGTTATGAACTAAATTGTGTTCCCCCAAAAGATAGGTTGAAGCCCTAACCCCTGTACCTGTGAATGTGATCTTGTTTGGAAAGAAAGCTTTTCTTTCGTTGTTTTAACGAGGTCATAGCAGAGTAGGGTGGGTCCTAAACCTAATCCCTTCTGAGTGGTGTTTTATAAAAAGGGAAAACAGACACAGAGAGACACACAGGGGGAAGATAGATGCCAGGTGGTGACAGAGACAGATGCATCTATAAACAGCAAAGGGACACCAGAAACTAGGAGAGAGGCCCAGGAGGGAGCTTCCCCTAGAGCTGATACCCTGATTTGGACTTTTGGCTGAAAAGCACAGCCCTGCTGAAGCCCTGCATTTGGACTCCTAGCCTCCAAAACTGTGAGACAATCAATTCCTGTTCTTAAAAGCCACTCACTTGTGCTTATTTTTGTTGCAGCATCAGCAGGAAACTGAGGCGCTACCCGTGGCTTCTATTAGCTGCAGTATGCTCTGCCCACCAACTTCCTTCCCGCTTTAATGAGTTTTTTTTTTAATGAGTTACCATCAGTTCCTGTTGCATGCCACCATCAACCCCTGGCTGGTAACTCACGCCACCATCAACCCCTGGCTGGTAACTCATGCCACCATCAACCCCTGGCTGGTAACTCACTTCCCTTTTCCAAACCTCCCCTTTCTTTCCAATGAAACGTCTGCCTCCCTGTGGCAGGCACACTGGTCACCTTGTGGTAGGCAGAATTTCTGGGAAGGGTCCCCCAAGATTCCACACTTGATTATGGACTTTAATGACACCTGTAAAATACCTCTCCAATGGTTGAATAACTGCCTACCCACATGGACGCATCAAAAAGCCATCACTCCCCCTGGAGTAGATGGAAAACATCAGTTGTGTTTTTTTCTCTCTCTGCTTTTAACCCCTGAGCTATTCAGTGAATCCTCAAGCCTTAGGAAGCTGCAGGGCTGACAGGATCCCACAACCCAGCCAGGGAGGCAGGTTTGGGCTGTCAGGAGCCCGCCCCCATGCTGTGTCTGAGCTGAGAGGTGACAGGGAGGCCTTGGAGGCTCACACACAGCAGCTTCCTTTGCTTCGTGGCATTTCCTGAGAGAAGCCTCACAGGAAACAAGCCCAGCATGTGAAAACAAGAGAACAACAGTAGGAAGAAGGGCTTGAGAAGGGGGGCAGTGGAGGAAGAGCCGAAAATAAATTACGAAGAGAGGTGACAGCGCCCAAGTGTCAGTGTCCTCAGGGCTGGGGAACGTTCCCAAACAATCGTCATCTGTGGACCCCATGCGAACACGGGGACCGATGGGGTCCCACTTGCCTTACTGAGCACAGGTAGGGGGAGGTGCTGGCACTCTCTGGACGCTCAGAAAAACTGGGCTGAATAAAGAAAAGTCAATGATTAGCTCTGACAAAATTACTGAAACAAAACAAGAAATTTCTGCCCCATCCCTTAGTGGGTCTCTGACTTGCGATGGCTCCGAGCTTCTCTCAGTCCCCTCAGTCCTCCCAGGAGAAGTCCCCCTGACTCAAAGCAGACAACAGGAAGCCTCCAAAGTTCCCAACAGTCCCCACATTTGCCCAGTCACTGAGGAAATCATCAGCGCCTCCTGGGACAGGCCCTTGGCGTGATAGCTCGGACAGAAAAGAGAGGCAGTGGGCGCCATCACTGCCCATGGGAGCTCCCAGTCTAGTGGGTACTATTGTCCTTTGGAGAATCCACCCCTCCCCTTCTCTTATTCCATATGACACAGGCAGTGGGGGTGGGCCATTGACCCAGGTCTGGTCCATCAGAAAGGCAGTGATTGGTCCAGAGTGTTCATATGACCCCAGCCTGGCCAATCAACATATTACATGTCCCTGGTAACAGTGACTGGTTCAGGGATGGGCATGTGACCCACGTCAGGGTAACTGGAATTAATCTCAGGATTTTGTTGGAGCTACTGGGGAAGAGAAGCTCTTTCTGTTGGGGGTGATTGGGAGGATAGGAGCTAATCCTGTTGATAATGGCAGATTTTTGTTACCATATTGGAACATCTGAAAGAGGAGTCAACTTGAGGAAAGCAGAAATAAGAAACGGAATGGGAGAGATTCTAGATGACATTACTTGAGCCCCTGGATCCAGCCATGCCTGAGGCCAACAAAATGCCCTTGGGATTTTTAGTTGATAAATAAATATATGCCCTATTTTCTTTGGGGGCGGGGGGCGGGGGTCCTTGGGTGCCGTAAACAGTTTGTGCTGATCTTCTAACAGAGAGGTTGGGAGTTTGAACTACCTGGTGGCACTATGGAGAAAGGCCTAGCTACGTACTTCCGCAAAGATTACAGCCAAGAAAATCTTATGGAGCACAGTTCCACTTTGTTACACGTGGGGTTGCCATGAGTCAGAATCGACTCCACAGCAATGGGTTCCCCCTCTTTTGGCTTAAGGCAGTTCAAGTTTGGTCTCGGTCATTAGCGACTAAAAAAATCCTATATAACATAGAACTCTCCCATCCCCAAAAGCATGTATTTATTTCTCACCATTTCTATACCTCATGCAAGAGTGATAGGTATACGAATTCTACACAGGACCACCTTGATTGTCTATGCCCTAGCATGTACCATCCGACAGTTGGAGACCATGTGTCTACTCCCTCATGTCCTTGAGGTTCCCTGGGTCTGCAGAAGCCATCTGTGCCACCCACAGCCTGAGGCCAGGTCATGCTAGAGCCCTGGTTCTAATACCTCCAGAGTAACAAGAGGTGCTGGACCTCCATCAAGAACTTGTCTGTCCTTCCCATGTCCCCTTGTGGGTAAATAACACCTTCTATAAAAAAAAAAAAAAATTTTTTTTTTTATAGGGTCGCTATGAGTCAGAAGCAACTGGACAGTAACGGGTTTGGGTTTTCTGGTAAGAAGAGAGACCTCTTTGGACAGGGCCACCCTGAACGAGGGGAAATATCAACACGTGCCAGGACTCTAACTCTCTGGGAAACCAGTACACTGCATAAAAATGTCCAACATCCGGTTCACAGGCCCAAACAGCTGCCTTTTCATTTTCTCTTTTTTGGTGTTATGCCACAGTCCTTATACATGTGGATTTTCACTTCCAAGGGGGAAGTTCACAAAGTAGACACTGGTTGTCTGACCTGCATCCTTTTTTTTGTCTCTTGGTAACAGAACCACCTTCCTTTTTTTTTTTTTTTTTATAATAGTTTATTGTGTTTTCCATGAAAGTATACACAGCAAATTAGGTTCCCATTTAACAGTTTCTATACAAATTGTTCCTGATGTCAGATGGATCCTTGCTGAAAGCAGAGAATACCAGAAAGATGGTTACTTGAGTTTTATTGATTATGGAAAGGCATTCGGCTGTGTGGATCATAACAAACTATGGATAACACTGCGAAGAATGGGAATTCCGGAACACTTAATTGTGCTCATGAGGAACCTTTACATAGATCAAGAGGCAGTTGTTCGAACAGAACAAAGGGATACTGAGTGGATTAAAGTCAGGAAAGGTGTGCGTCAGGGTTATATCCTTTCACCATACCTATTCAATCTGTATGCTGAGCAAATAATCCGAGAAGCTGGACTATATGAAGAAGAACAGGGCATCAGGATTGGAGGAAGACTCATTAACAACCTGCATTATGCAGATGACACAACCTTGCTTGGTAAAAGTGAAGAGGACTTGAAACACTTACTGATGAAGGTCAAAGACCACAGCCTTCAGTATGGATTGCACCTCAACATAAAGAAAACAAAAATCCTCACAACTGGGCCAATAAGCAACATCATGATAAATGGGGAGAAGATTGAAGTTGTCAAGGATTTCATTTACTTGGATCCACAATCAACACCCATGGAAGCAGCAGTCAAGAAATCAAAAGATGCATTGCATCAGGCAAAGCTGCTGCAAAAGACCTCTTTAAAGTGTTGAAAAGCAAAAATGTCCCCTTGAAAACTAAGGTGCACCTGACCCAAGCCATGGTGTTTTCAGTCGCCTCATACACATGTGAAAGCTGAACAATGAATAAAGATGAATTGAGGCCTCTGAATTGTGGTGCTGGAGAAGGATATTGAATATACCATGGACTGCCTAAAGAACGAACAAATCTGTCTTGGAAAAAGTACAACCAGAATGCTTAGAAGCAAGTATGGCGAGACTACGTCTCACATACTTTAGACATATTGTCAGGAGGGATCAGTCCCTGGAGAGGGACATCATCTTGGTAAAGTAGAGGGTCAGTGAAAAAGAGGAAGACCCTGAATGAAATGGATTGACACAGTGGCTGCAACAACGGGCTTGAGCATAACAATGATTGTGAGGATGGCACAGGACCGGGCAGTGTTTCGTTCAATTGTTACATAGGGTTGCTATGAGTTGGAACCGACTCGATGGCACCTAAAGATAACAACAACAACAACATACAAATTGTTCAGTGACACTAGTTACATTGTTCACAATATGTCAGCATGCTTTTTAATTGCGTCCTGGTTGTTTTGTTTCTAGTGCCCTAGTTTCCATACCCCCTTATCTTCTCATCTTTGCTTTAGAGTAATTGTTGACCTTTTGGTCTCATGTAGATAGTTATTTAATGGAGCACCATACTCATGCATAATGTCCTTTATTTTGTGTGCCAATCTGTTATTTCACTAAAGTGTGACCTCAGGGGATAGTTTCAGTTCAAGTTTTGAGGAGTATCGTAGGGCAATAATCTTGGAGTCCTCTCAGACTTACTGGTCCAGTAAGTCTGGACTTTTTAAGGGTGAGTTCTGTTCCGCGTTTTTTTCCTATTCTTTGGTGGGTGTTATCAGAATTCATCTATAGTGGTCCTGGTCAGAATGTTCAGTCTTGGTAGCCAGTCACCATCTAGTTCTTCTGGTCTCAGGGTAGATGAGGCCACGGCTTATGTAGGCTATTAGCCTTGTAGACTAGTTTCTTCTCTTAGACTTTGGTTTCCTTCTTTCAGTTTTGCTCCTGGTGAGTAGAGACAGATGATTGTATCTTAGATGGCTACTTGCAAGCTTTTAAGACCCCAGATGCTACTCACTTCACTAGGATGCAGAACATGAACTCTGTGAACTATATGATGCCAACTGGCTGAGTTGTCCCATGAGACTAAGGTCTTAAGCCTTCAAACGCAGAAAACCAATCGTGCAAGGTGTTTGGGTATGTCTGAGAAGTACCTGTAACTGTGTCCTCCATGAATACATACACATGCACACACATATCTGTACGTACAGTACATACAGATACTTCTATCTGTGCACACAAATGTACACGCTTGTGCTTACCCATACACATATATGCCTGTACACATACATATGTGACCATATACTCGTTTTCTGGTTATTGTTGGAGCTATTGCCAAATTGGAAACCCTGGTGGCATAGTGGTTAAGGGCTACGGCTACTAACCAAAGAGTCGGCAGTTTGAATCCATCAGGCACTCCTTGGAAACTCTATGGGGCAGTTCTACTCTGTCCTATAGGGTCGCTATGAGTCAGAATCGACTTGATGGCACTGGGACTGGGTCTATTGCCAAATTATGTATGTCATAGTCTTTAGCACAAACATCCTTTTTTCTTGTGCACTCTTTAGTGGCATCGTTTACTTTGGTCAAGCTGTGCTCATTATACCCACATTTGGTGCTTAGCACCCGCCTTTCTTTGAGGAACTGTTTTGCTCCATGACCATCATAGCACCCACCCTTCCCCAACTACAGGGTTGAGTGTGTGCCCTAGTTCTGGACAATAGAAGTGCTGACCCCATGTGCAGACACCACCTGTCAGCGGAGGCTTGCATGTTGCTACGATGCTGAACAGGTTTCAGTAGAGCTTCCAGACTAAGACAGACTACGAAGAAAGGTCTGGTGATCTACTTCTGAAAATCAGCCAGTGAAAACCCTACAGATCACAACAGTCCAATCTGCAACCAATCACGGAGATGATGCAGGACTGAGCAGTGTTCATTTCGTTGTGCGTGGGGTCACCATGAGTCATGGGCCAACTCAATGGCAGCTAACAACAAAGCACCTAAAAAAAAAACCAACAACGACGAAGCACCTAAGTCACAGTAATGGTCTAGAGGTGGGGCTGTAACCTGAACTGGTCCAATCAATGCTCTTCCCTGGGATTTTATCTACAGATGCTGGAAGGCAGGCTGCTGGGTAATAGAAGTTGAGAAGTGATGGATCTGGGGTCACCGCAGTCATGTTCCCTGTCATGTGGAGTGGGACAAGCAGAGGTAAGGGTGGCAGAGAGTGCTGGTGGCATGTGATAGAAAGTCCACTCCAAGGAGTGTGAGGCAGACCTAGGAATGCTCCACAGGTGAGAACGAACTAATGGTGATATTTACTGAGGGCTTATTTTGTACCAAACACAATTCTGTGTGTTTTACATATTATCTCATTTAATTCTTATCCTCTTTTTTTTTTTTAAGGTAGGCACTAAAATTAATCCTATTCTCCAGATGAGAACACTGAGGCACAAACGGGTTGAACGAGAGGAAATGTATGACCCATAGAGGCCAATGGACAAGGCAGCTCACAGCCAAAGGCTCCTACCTGACACCTCAGCCCCGCCCCTAGGCCCTGTGTGGCTTCCCCTGGTCTGGGGCGGAGCCTCAATATCTTAGTTCACTTGTAAACCATCTACAGGCCTAAGGCCACGCCCCTGGCCTGGAATTGAAAAAGCCGGGAATTGAAAACAGGGAGTCTAACTCCAGAATCTACCCTCTTACCCTAACCACGCAGCCATGGGAACTGCTACAGCTTATTCCCAGTGCAAAAATGGAAAGAGTCCTCGGCTCGTGGGCTCTTGGAAAACTGAGTCGAGCCTGGATTGTGCCCCTGACTTGCTGTGTGACCCGGGCTGGATCACCTCCCTCTCTGGGCTCCAGCTTCCTTCTGAGGGGCACACTTATTGTACTTATGCAATAAATACCCTTCTCCCTGGGAGGGGCATAAGGCCCCAGACCCTAGAGAGGGTATCTCTGGGCTGTTAGACAAAGGGCTGGTCCCAGGCTCTGTTCCCAGAGAGATCAGGCTGGAGCACACATTTAAATGAGAGCAGATTTCTCTGGAAGACACTACTGATGTACATTCAGGGGACAATCACACCTCCTCTTCTCTTGTGGCCTCATCTCTTGGGGTTGAGCAGGCCTCTCCCTTGCTCCTCCATCATGTTGCTTTGGCCAGTGAGCTTCCATGAAGCCCACCAGTGGTTCCTGGGCAGGCTTTGCTTTTCACATAGAAGAGATGTCCTCTTCTTTCCGCCTTTAATCCAGCTGTAGAGCTGGGGTAACATCTTGCAACCAGAAGGCCACATGCCTTAAAGAACACTGACGAGACTCACAGAGCCCACCCCAGACTTCTTGTTAGGAGTGAACAATAAACCCCAGTGTGTTTGAGGTACTGTTAGGTGAGTTCTCTGTAACTGGCAGCTGAAAACATTCCTAACTGTTAAATCCACTATCAGAGACCTCTTCCCAGCAATCCACAGAATGTCATCCTTACACAGGTGGGGTATGACCACCCACATGTGACACCTGGTCCTATTGTGTAGCAAGATGGCATCGGTGGTGTAGTAAGAGTCTACCTGCAACTTGAACTTAGATCCAGGTGGCATGGGTTGCTAAACGCAGCTTTGCAAACTTTGGCTGTAGTTTCAGGGTGATGGAGTTGGAGGATAGAAGGTTTGGCGAACCCTGCCCCAGGGCTTCCTGTGCTCTGGTGGGGCCCTGGCAGGATACATGTGTCATCACCCAAACGCATCTCCCTCAAGAAAGCTGTTGTTGTTGTTAGTTGCCCCTGAGTCAGCTTCGACTCACGGCATCCTTATGTACACCAGACCAAACCGGTGCCCAGTCCTGCGCCATCTTCCAGCACCATACTGGACAATATTCCATCAAGGTCCATAAGGCTTCTATTGACTGATTTTTGGAAGTAGATCACCAGGCCTTTCTTCCTAGTCTGACTTAGTCTGGAAGCTCTGCTGAAACCCATCCACCATGGATGACCCTGTTGGTATTTGAAATCCCAGTAGCATAGCAGCCAGCATCACAGTGACATGCAAGCCGCCCCGGTGTGACAGACTGATGGGTGGTGGTGAGAAAGCTGAAAACCAAACCCACTGTCATCAAGTTGATTCCGACTCATAGCGACCCTATAGGACAGTGCAGAGCTGCCCCGTAGGGTTTCGAAGGAGCAGCTAGTGGATTCAAACTGCTGACCTTTTGGTTAGCAGCCATAGCTCTTAACCACTATGCCACCAGGGCTCTGAGAAAGCTGAGGGGTCATGAAAAAGCACATTCACTGAAAATCCCCACCCTAGCCTGTGCCCAGCAGTACCCTTGGCTGCAACGGAACCCTTTGAGTTTCACTGTAAATGTAATCCATATAAGATTCACAGGTCCGAGTATTCACTGTCACTGACCTCTGAGGGGCCAGCCCCTCTACCCATGCTTCTTAAACATGCCCCCCATTATCTCAGAGCGCTCTATCGATGCCAGGCCAAGTCCCGTTCCCTGACCCACTACGAGGTGAGAAGCTCCAGCCTTGTTCTGGGTGGCCCCTTGCTGGCTCCTCTACCTACAGGAAGTTCCTCATTATCAACATGGCCCCTGAATCCAGCTCTAAAGTCCACCTCAGCCAGCAAACCCCAAGAGTCTATACTCAAGGAAAGACCTATCTTGGCAAGGAGAATGGCAGGGCTGAAGCTTCCCAGTCTCCAGGTAAGGCCTCTGGGGATGAGGCTGGGGGTCCATCCTTTCTTTGGTCTCATACTTTCTCCACTGGACCCAGAAACATCATTCTCATCAGCCTCTTTGCCTCTCACCTCCCTCCTGCCCAGTCTGCCCTCCACCTGTAGCCTGGTGGGGTCTTCACGAAGCTCAAGTCTGATCACTTCTCTCCCTGCTTCGAGCCCTTCTCTGTCTCCCTTGTTCTCTGGAGTAAAGGCTCGTGCCTCAATCTGGCATTCAGGGCCCTTCACCAACCCCCACCTGCCTCTCTGGTCTCCTCTCCTGCCACTTCCCACCTCAAACCCTCTAGTCACAAATCTTCTTCCCAAGAGGCATCAAGGCCTTTCATACTTCTGAGCCTTTGTACTCATGGTAACCCAAATCTGGAATGCCTTTCCCCACCTCTTCCCTGAGAAAACTCCTATTCATCCTTCAACACTCCACTCAGATGGCATTCCCCAGCCAGAGCTGCTCACGCTGACCCCTGTGCCTCCCCTCACTCTGCACTCTGTCAGGGTCCTTCCCACACTGAACTGAAACTGCCTGTTTGCCTGCCTGGTGGTCCCACACACAGAGGGTTTCCTAGGGCTGGGACCCTGTGTTGATATTAACATCACCCACCGCCATGACTGGTTATGGGGCGCATGCTATATGGTAAGAATTCAATAAGGGATAAGTGGTAATAATGAACTTTAGTATTTATTAAGCATTTTCTCTATGCTAAGCGCTACTCTACACACTTCAAGTACATTTATCTTCAGAACAACTCTATGAAGCGGGAATATTATCATCCTCATCACTCCCATTTTACAGATTAGAAAATCAAGGCTCACAGAGGTGAGAATGACTTGCTCTGGGTCACATTCCCAGAGCTGCACTCTCAGCGTGCCACCCCACCGTCTCCCCCTTACCTCGCTGAATACCCACGCCACTACCCAGAGATACAGAACCCCGTGCTCACTTTACGGATGAGGAAGCTGTGGCTCACAGAGGTGAAGGGCATGTCTCATGGTCCCATTATAAATGAATGGAAAAGCTGGGATTCAAACCTAGGTGGGGCTGGGTCAGCTAAGCCCACCCAGACCCTGCCTGCTAAGCTGTCTCTGTGTCCCCAGGGCACTGGGTGGGCCATGGGACAGGTGCCGTGCACCGCCCCTTTGCGAGCTCTGGGTATTGCCCCTGGGAAAAAGGCTGGGTTCCCACCACAGCCACCCGTGCATTGCTCTGAGGATAAGGGAATCCACAACCAGGCACCTCCTTCCTCCTGGCTCCAGATGGTGTCCCCTCTCTGCCACCCCCCCTCCCCCGCTGTCTGCTCCCTCCCTCCCTCCCCTGCCCCTGACAGCTAACTTTGGCCCCCCAGGTCAGGCCAGGCTGCAGCAACGGGGCAGAAGAAGGAGGTGGCCCTCTGATGGCCTCATTTCTGTGTCCCCTCCGTGAGGCTGACCAAATGAGCAGCTCTCAGCCCCCTCCCTTCATCCCTCCCTCCTCCAGCCTCCCACTGCCCCCCATCACGCCTTTTCATCCTCTCCCAACAACAAAGACTCAGAGGCCCTTCCTCCCAGCTCCAGTTTCCAGCTGTGCTGGGCTGAGTTTTCTGGCTCTTTGCACCCCAGCCCCTGCCCTGCTGTGCTGGCCCTGCTGCCTGCCCAGTGGGGTGTCCTGAAGTTCCCGCGGAGAGAAACCAGCTGTTCCTGGGTCCAAACAGGGTGCAGGGGGGAGACTGGGGCAGGCAGATGGCTGAGACATGGGAGATTTCTTCTACCCAGAGTCAAGGATGACCCCTCCAAGGAGCCCTCTGCCTCAAACCACAATCAAATGGAGCCCTTAGCATCCATGCATATGTGCATCCATTCGTTTGTTCATTCATTCATTCACAGTCTTCCTGTGTGCTCACCCTTGGACTCAGGCTGGGGCAAGGAAATGCCAAGACGGTGTCCCTCCCCAAGGGGATCATGGGCTAGGGAAGAAGGCTGGTAGATAGCAAGTCCTGGAGAGCCTGACCAGGCACAAGGCACAGTGTCCCAGGCTACATTCAAAGCTCTCCCATTAAAACCTGTTGCCGTCCAGTTGATTCCGACTTATAGCAACCCTATAGGACAGGGTAGAACTGCTCCATAGAGTTTCCAAGGAGCGGTTGGTGGATTCAAACTGCCGACCTTTCGGTTAGCAACTGTAGCTCGCCATAGCTCTTAACCACTGCGTCACCAGGCTCAAAGCTCTCAATAGCCTGGAAAAGCTGACTTGGAGGCAAGTCTGTCCCCTCGTCTGACCTGCTTTCTCTGGGTCCTCTCCTGCCCAGGAATTGCAGAGTTGCCACATGTGGGGGTGTTCCTGAGAAAAGAAAGACTCTGGGCTGCAGGCTCCAGAAAGGGGCAAGGGGCGGGGGCAGGGATGTGTTGTTTCAACACTTACCAGATTCACTCCCCACAATTCTGGAGAGACACCCACTCACAGTCCCAGGTTCCCTGGGGCTGACTGGCTTCAGCAGCGGGCAGGTGATTAAGGGCTGACCAATCAGAGCATCCCATCTGCCTGACCCCTATGACAGGTTCAGTGACGAACATGTTTCCTAAATGGGTCCAACAAGGCTCAGTTCCAGCACTTCAGTGGGATGGCTAAGGCAATAGATTATCTTTTACTGGAGCTATGGGGATTTTTATTTATTTATTTTTTATAAGCTTGGCACCCCAGGAGCTACTGAGGGAGAGAACTTGCCTGTAAATGAAACTGTCACAGAGGGAAGCAGAGCTGGTGATTGATATATATGCATAGGAAAAGTGAGTCCATGTTTGAGTACCTGGATCCAGCCACGCCTGAAGTTGCATATGCCTAGACGTTTCAGTTCTATGAGCCAATACCTTCTTTTTCACCCAAGTCAGTTTGAGCCAGGCTTTCCGGCACTCATCTAAGAAACCCAGCTGATAGAAAGGAAGAAAGAGAAAACAGAGGGGAGAAGGGTAGACAGTAGTTGGTCTAGGTGGGGAGAAGTGCCATGAAACACCCTAGTTGGACAGGAGGCTAAACGACATTTTAAGAATGGCGATGCCAACTATTCCATTTGAAGTTGTTTGCACTCTTGCAACATGACCCCCTCTTCCCCTCCAAATCATCAGTAAAGTCTACTTGCTCAAAAATGTGTGCAGGATGTACTATCTTGTGGGGTTTGAAGAGGAGCTGAGTTTTTTGGTCTGCGATGAGGTGGCGTGCGACAGAGACCAGCCGTGGGGAAGCAGGAGCCCAGAAGCCGAGGTGGCCATGGGGAGTGGGCAATCCCTCTGTAAAGCTCCATATTCATAATAAGTACTCTTAAACAATGCTGTATACACAATTCCATTTAAAAAGAGGCCTTCATGCTTTCCAGAGTTGTAGGCACACTTCTTCAGAGATAAGTTTGTAAAGCTCCATACTCACAAAACCCTATCAACTATTTGAAAACGTCCCTAGAAAGAGGTTGTTACAGAGTGTGTTCAGCAGGCTGTGGGCTGGGCAGGTGGGCTCCTTGGCCATTTTCTTCCTGGTTTTGGGGGGTCTGGGGATGCCTTCCACCCCTGGGTTACCTCTATTTGATCTGGGACGCCTGTCCAAGCTCTCACCATAACTCTAAAAGTAGCAGTAGCTTCCTCGTGGCCCACAGCACATAGCACATTTGCGTTCTAACACGCATGTGCATGACCTGCTCCCCTTGGGCCCAGGGAACCTTTGGAAGGTCGTGGACATGTCTATGCCATTTCTATGTCCCCAGAGTATCTGCACAGGGCCTGGTCCATGGAAAAAACTTAGAAAATGTTGTTGAATGGATAAATGAATGTCTCCAATTGCTCAGGAACCTCCCTTCTCTCAAATATTTACTGTATATTCTCCTAGGTTGCTGATCAAGATGGTGGATTGAGGTGCTATGGGAAGCTTCCTCTCCATCTACAAACAGAGAGGAATGCTGGATAAAATATAACGATTTGAAAGAATATAGAGGCAAGGTCAAAAACAAGAAGGAAAGACCTCCAGCTTGTAGTGGGGAATAAGAGATGGGGCCGAAAGACCCATGGAAGGGCCAGGACTGGGGCTTAATGCCCGCGAGGGGACAGGTGCAGAAGGCCTTGCATGATGAGTTAATAGGAGGAGGCTCCCCACACAAAGTCGGGAGCCATCAAGGGGGTGTCTCATCCATCAACAGAGATGAGAATGCTCTACTCATTGGCCTTGGGATACTGTGCCCAGATGTGGAACTCAAATTCTCACTACCTACATTGTCGGTATCAACTCGACAGCACTGGGTTTTTGGTTGGTGGGACATAGTTAGGAGACGCCAAGCTAAGAAACTAATTTAAAAACCAGTCTAGACTCAGACCCTGGTGGAGGCAGATGGGAAACTGCTTTGCAAGAAACTCCACCAAAAATCCATTGCTGTTGAGTTGATTCCAACTCATTGAGGCCCTATAGGACAGAGTAGAACTGCCCTATAGGGTTTCCAAGGAGTGGCTGGTAGATTCGAACTGCTGACCTTTTGGTTAGCAGCTGAGTTCTTAACCACTGTGCCACCAGAGCTCCCAGGGAACTCTACAACCCTGGTTATATGTGGAACTCTCAAGGATCATGCCTTCTACCAAAGATGAGCTCATAGACAAAAATTACAAAGCACACCAGGAACTCATCATCATGAAAGACAGCAAATGTTGTAAGCCAAAGGAAGCTCAGATTTCAGAGAAATTCAAAAGAGCCTCTAAGATAAATATATTTAAACTGTTTAAAGAGATCAAACATTGGATTGAACCCAAGATGAAAAAGAACTAAATAGAAGCCCTATAAATGAAAAATATAACCACCGAAAAATCACTTTAGCGAGGTGACGGAGAAGGGGAAAGGACACCTGATTCAGAGTTAGGAAATGCAGCTGTTTCAGTTCAATCAAATTTTGGCTGCGTGGCTTTGGTCAAATCACTCCCCCACTCCAAGGCTCCATTTCCTCATTTGAAAAATGGTGATGTAATACCAACCTTGCAAAGTTATTAGAAGGTCAGAGTGAGTCAGTTTCTGTGCACGCGCTTTGAGAACTGAAAGATGCTAGAAAAGTGGGGGGGTCAGGTCATTCATTCTAACCAAATGGCTTCAAAGCTGTCATCCCCAGGAGAGAATCCATCAGTGTACTCTTTTTGACCCAAAGGCACATCTGCAGAGCACCTGGAGGCAATCCAGAATAAAGTCACTTAAGGGGCATGGTGTGGCTATGGTCTTTGGCAGAGCACCTGGAGGCAATCCAGAATAAAGTCACTTAAGGGGCATGGTGTGGCTATGGTCTTTGGCAGAGCACCTGGAGGCAATCCAGAATAAAGTCACTTAAGGGGCATGGTGTGGCTATGGTCTTTGGCAGAGCACCTGGAGGCAATCCAGAATAAAGTCACTTAAGGGGCATGGTGTGGCTATGGTCTTTGGAGCATGGGGCCTCTTCCTCCCAGTAATTCCTCCAAACTGCAGGCCCAACTGGCCCAGCTGCAGGGAGGGAGATGGCTCAGCTCCACCCTCAGGGGGCAGTTGAGCTCCAGGCACTTAAAATGCAAAAGCCAAGGAAACATCACAGACCTTTCCAGCCTGTAAAATGTCCTGCAGACATTTCTGGTGGTGAGAGAGCCCAGGAGGACTTGAACATGCTACCAAACCCAACCTGGGTATACAGCTTTGGGGCCATTCCGGCTGGGGTTTGAATCTTGGCCTGGTCACATACTATCTGTGCCATACCAGCTGGTTTTCTCAGCTGTGAAATGCAGAAAATAGCATTTTTCTCTTAGGGTGGTTTAGAGGCTACTATGAGCTAACAGGAAACCCTGGTGGCATAGTGGTTAAGTGCCACGGCTGCTAACCAAAGGGATGGCAGTTCGAATCCATCAGGCGCTCCTTGGAAGCTCTATGGGGCAGCTCTACTCTGTCCTATAGGTTCACTATGAGTCAGAATCGACTTGACGGCACTGGGTTTGGGTTTTGGTATGAGCTAAAAGGGATGAAGTGCCTGGCACTTTGCCTGGTAGATAGTCAATACCCAATAAATGCCTGTGGCTGTTCTGTCCCTTCCCCTTTCTTTTCTTCAAAGAGGGAGAGCTTTGGGGCAAGTCAGTCCTTAAACCCACAAACTCTGACCATATCAAATGGGCAGAGAAGGTCTGCCTCCTGGGGCTGGGCAAGGTTGAGTAGGGACAGGAAAACAAGTGACAGAGCCATCACCTAGTTACTGCATCACTCACCCTCTGATCCTCGGTCTCCTCATTCACTGAGCACCACCTCTGGGCAGACCCTGCTGATTGCCTCCGCAATATCTCTTTTCCCTTACTCCTTATGAAGCGATTTTGTTTGGGGCATCAACATGCCCAACTGTCCTGCAGGTATCAGTAGTCACGCAACACAGTTCTAGCCAATGAGATGTAGGTGCAAAGCAAGTTCTAGCAGGGAAGGGGCAAAGCCTCATTAGGAGAAAATCCCCCTCCCCCCATCCTCCTTCCTTCTTATGCTGAATGGCAGACACGAGGCCTGGAGATGCAGCAGCCCTTGTGCAACCATGAGGCAACAAAAAATGTCGAGTGGAAGGAACACAGGCTATGGGGTCAGGCAGATCTTACTTTTTCACTTCCTGGCTGCTTGGTCCTGGGTATGTTACTTCTCAGAGCCTCACTTTCCACCATCTGTAAAATGGGAATGTCATCTCTACCCTGTACAGTCCTTGGGAGAATTAAGTGGTGCAACGGATATAAAGCCACTTTTTCTACGCTAAAGGGCTATACCGATGTTTATAGTTGCTCTTACAATCATGCTATAAAGGATTGGCTATTACTTTAGGGGAAAAAAAGAGCAGACCCTTTATTTCTCCTCTTGGAGAAAGTTTCAAGGCTAGACATGGTCCCCAAGCCAGCCAGCCCTACTCTTTAGATGATCAGCTATGCAAACAGGAAACCACTCTCCAAACATTTGGAGCTGCAGGGCTGGCCCAGGGTCTGCCTCCTAGGGAGGCCTCCCTCCAGCCTTCTCATCTCCCAGCTGTGAGTGCCTCAGAAGTCAAGGACACAGCCCCTCCTCTGAGAGTGAGGGTGAATGCCACCCCTCTGGCTGCCCTGCTTCCAGCCAGGGCCAGGCCACCTTCTGCTCATGCTGGAAGAAAGACAACAGCCCCACGTTGGCTCCCCACTCTCTTCCCACATCTCTTCATAACTGTAGCCAGGGTAATTTTTTTTTTCTTGAAATGTAAATCTGATCTTGTCACCCTTTGCTTAAAACTTTTCCATGGCTTTCCATTGCTCTTGAGACCGAAGTCCTTGCTGCAGCCTTCAGGACCCTGAATGGCCTGGCTTTTGCCAACCCTGCAGCTTTATCCCTCCGGCTGCTCTGTCTTCCTTTTAGTGTCTGGAACCTGCCAAGGTCCCTCTGCCTCTATTCCCATACCGTTCCCACTTTCTAGAACACTCTCCCCTCTTCCTACCCGTGGCCTATCTTGCCAGGAAATACCCTATCCTCAGCTCTCAGCTAAGATATCAAGGGCCCTGTTCCTGTCCTTCCCAGCACTCATCCAGCCTGCAAGGACACACTTATTCAGACAAGCTCACTCATGCCTGCCTCCTGCCCCACTCAGCTAAGGGCTGCTCAAGGGCAGGGATTTTTGTCTGTCTTTTTTTTGGTCATATCCCTGGTGCCTGGTGCAGCACAGACACAGAGCAGGTACTCAGTAAGTATGAAAGGCAGGCAGGCAAGCAGGTAGCCTTTATGATGCAAAAGGGAGAGAGAGCTCCTGTTTACTAAGCACCTACTGTGCGCCAGGCAGGACCTCAGACCTCATCACTTCTGGCAGGCAGGGATTCCAATTTATGTGCCGCAGAAGAGGAGACAGAGGCTCAGAGAGGGGCAGTGATTTACCCAAGGTCACACATCTATCAGAGGCCCGGCCAGGATCTGAGCCTTGGTCCCAAGCCCAGGTTCCTGCCTTGGTGGAACCCACCATCTAGCACAAGGAATCATTCTCAACCTGTTTCCTCATCTGTAGAACGGGTACATAACAGTACCTACCTCACAGGGTTGTTGTGGGGATCAAATGAGTTAAACCATGTAAAGCGCTTAGCTCAGAGCCAGCCACATCTAAGTGCTCAACAACTGTTAGCTATTATCATGACTGGGAGCTCTGGTGGCACAGTGGTTAAGAGGTTGGCTGCTAACCAAAAAGTTCAGCAGTTGGGATCCACCCACTGCTCCTTGGAAGCCCTATGGGGCAGTTCTACTCTGTCTTATAGGATCGCTATAAGTCAGAAGTGACTCGACCGCAGTGGGTTTGGTTTTTGGTTTGGGTTATTATCGTGATTATTTTGTTGATTAGATCAAAGAACAAACAAAAATTAATATTTTCAATGGCACTCCAGGAATGAGCACCTAGACAGACTTTGTGGGTGAACAGGTGGATGGACGGATGGATAGATGGATGGATAGTGGATGTATGGATGCATGGGAGGGAAGCAAGCAATGGAGTCGAAGTCGAAGGATGACCTAAGAAATGAAAGACCCGACTAAGGGACGGCAGAATACGTAAACAACGAATCCAGAAACAATCGCTGGAACACGAAGACAAGCTGGCCAGGGAGCAGGCATGCACACCTGAGCGTTGGGAGAACAGGAGCTGACACGGGGCACCCGGGCCGCTCGCCCGGGGACCATGCCCCCCCTCACCTGTAGCGCTGCAGCTCTGCCTCCAGCCGCCGCACCCAGCGCTGCAGGCCGGGCACCTGCTGGGCTAGCGCCTCGAGCTCGCGCACGCGGCGCAGGCTGCGCAGCACGGCCTGCCGGGCCTCCTCGGCACGCCGCCGCACCTCCGCCTGGCCCCGTTGCAGTCGCCCTGCGCGGGCCTCGGCCGCCGCCAGCGCGCCCTGCGCTTGCCGAAGCTCCCGCGCCGCCGCCTCGGTCCCGCTGGGCCCCACCTGGAGGTCGCCTGCCTGGCTCTTCCAGAGGCCGACCTGCGGGGACAGGGCAGCAGGGGGCAGGCGGTGAGCCGCCGGCGGCAGATGAACGACAGGAACACAGGCTACCATCCCAGCACACCCGGAAGCACCGGAGTAATGGTGCCCTAGGCCCAGTGCCTATCCGAATCAGGCGTGGCTCTAAGAGCCTGGTGTATAAGAGCTCACCCAACTGTCACTGGGGAAACCCTGGTCACGCAGTGGTTAAGAGCTACCGCTGCTAACCAAAAAGTTGACAGTTCAAATCCACCAGGTGCTCCTTGGAAACCCTATGGGGCAGTTCTACTCTGTCCTATAGGGTCGCTACGAATTGGAACCGACTCGAGGGCAACGGGGTTTAACCGTCACTAGCATCTGACAGAGGCAGGAGTTCTACCTAAAAAATATCCCCTTTTTATGGATGAGGGAAACTGAGTCACAAGTCCATAATCTGCTCTTTGCATTATACCAGTGATCCACAAACTTCCCTATCACTCGACCTTCTGGGGCTCCTCTATTTCCCAGACTCAGGAACAGTTCAGTGCCTCAAATTGGCATCTAAGGCTCTCTCTAGACTGCTCACTGGACTGTCAGCTCCTTGAGGGCGCAGTTTTGTCTGTCTTGTTCACAGCTGTATCCCCAGAGCCTAAAACAAGCCTGGTAGGCAGTAGGTGTTCAATAAATACCTGGCAAATAATTCATCCTGCAGTCCCAGGACACGTCCCAGGCCTCCCCATCCACTACTTCTGATTCCAAACCACCGGAGCACTCTCCCATCTCTAACCTTTGCTCATCCGTGCCCCTTGCCTGCCCTTCACTTCCACAAACATGGTTACAAAAACAGCACCATGCCCCCCCCCCCACACACACACCCTGTAGCACTTTCTCTGCTCCTCAGAGCCAGATGACTACACCAAGCAGAGGCTAAGACAATGTCAGCTCCCTCCTGGCCAATGGACCCCTTTAGGTCCTTTTCCTGTCTGTCCCCTTGCCCCTGCATCATCCTTGGCACACAGCTGGGCACAGTGCCGAAGTGTTTGTAGACTGATGGCAGACGTGTGTGGGAGGGGTCGGGGGGGGTCCATAGCGTATCAGTGCTTCCTTCTCAATACCTGAGAGCAGGTCTGGCCAGCAGGCCTGAGCGAACAGTGACTGCCTGTCCGCATTGTTACCGACACTATTTCTCACAGGGCAC
The DNA here is from genome assembly GCF_030014295.1 of Loxodonta africana. Classification (NCBI taxonomy): domain Eukaryota; kingdom Metazoa; phylum Chordata; class Mammalia; order Proboscidea; family Elephantidae; genus Loxodonta; species Loxodonta africana. The sequence goes on from NC_087363.1 coordinate 35,917,805, forward strand.
CATGAGTGAGCCCCATAAGTAACTGAATAGAGAACGAGTTGTTGTCTACGCCATTAGGCAGGATGCTCCTTGAGGTTGGGACCAGGGCTTTCCTCACACCTCTGTCTCCTAAACCCGAAGCCTGGCACCAAGAGCTAAAGATGCTTGTTGCATGACTGAATACGGGAAACGACCCAGGTTTCCTGGGAAGGCTCAACTGAGATAGAAGGGGAAAGAAAAGATGGGAGTTAGGACGGTGTGGGATGGTGTCTGGGTGGCACTGGGGTTTAGGGGTCGGATGGGTGGGAACAGAGGTGAGATGAAGTGGACTGAAGTGGGATGGGGTGAGTGGAGGTGAGGTCGGGTGGGGCTGCCCTTTTCTCCTTCTCCGCTCGGTTCGGGCTCCTCCGCCAGCCAGCTGCTCAGGCAAACCCCTAGTCCCCACCCGCTCACTAGACACCGACCCCGGCGGCGCACCTGCAGCGCTAGGCAGCGCGCGTCACTGCTCTGCAGCGCTGCGCGCAGGTCCTCCACCAGCTCCCGCAAGCTGCTGTTCTCTTCCTCCAGCCGCGCCACAAGTTCGCCATCTGGGCCGCTGTCCGGGCCAGGCGCTCGGGGCTGGCGGCGGCGGCGGCGTGGGCGGCGCAGACGGATCTGCGTCTCTATGTGCTCGCTGAGCGCGCCGCGGGGCAGCCGGGGCCCTGCGCGGGTGCCGAAGTAGCCGCAGAGGCGCGCGTGGAACTGGCGGAAAGTAAGTTCCGGAGGCTCTGCGCACAGCGCCAGGCGCGCCTCCTCCTCGGCGTCCGCGTCCCCCTCGGCGACCTCGCCAGCGGCCGCGTCCCCGGTGTTCGCGTCCCCGGCTGCCTCCCCGGCGACAGCGGTCCCCTCGGCGCGCAGCCCTAGCACTGCGCAGAGCGCGCGGAAGTCAGCGCGGGGCAGGCGGCCGGCTCCGCGGCAGTCCAGGTGGTGGAAAACCTCCTGCAAGTACTGGTCCAGGCCTGTGGCCAGCACCACAATCTCGTTCTCCACGCCGCGGTCCAACCCGTAGTGGTGCGCCAGGGCGCTCAGCAGCCACTGCGTGCGCCGCGCCGGCCGCCGATATGGGTCGCCCGCCGCGCCCTCCATGCCGGCCTCCACGCTGGGGCCGCCTGGCTCCATCGCCTCAGCCGCGCGTCCCCACTCCGGTCTTTCCGCCCCGCCACTTCCAGAGTTCCTCGAAAGGAGGGGCTTAGCGGCCGCAGGCTGGTTGGAGCGGCGCCGGGGGCCGCGTCCGGCAGTTGCGCTGGCCCTGCAGGAAGTCTGTGTTCCCCCCACCCACCATGGCTTAGAGAGGGGCTAGGGTAAGGGGGTGAGGAGCCCCTGAGACCACCGCGATGGTACCACAGACCCGTCTCTCTGCCGCTTCTGCTGGGACCTCAGCGCTCTTCCGCCGCTCAGAACTCCCGCCCGCTCCACCCCCGCGTTCAGGCGTCTACTCTTTTCTTGCCCTTTGGGAGTCGTCAGCTTTCAACTCCCGCATCCTCTGCCCCTAGGGGTAGGAAGCCCAGGAGGGACTGGCAGGTAGTGGCTTTTTCCGGTTGCTGGGAACATGTCCCCCACCCACAGGCGTCACTGCATCCCCTCCTCAGAAAGCCTTCCCAGGTTAGCCATGAATGCCTGCAACATCTTAAAGGGTGTGCAGAAGCCCCCATCCCTTTTAAATTTAGCTCCTGGACTCCCAGACCCACTGTTATGAATTGAATTGTGTCCCCGGAAAAGATATGTTGAAGTCCTAACCCCTGTACCTGTGAATGTGACCCTGTTTGGAAATGAGTTTTTCTTAAGCACTGGACTACTAGCGGAAAGGGTGGTGGTTGGAACCCACCCAGAGATGCCTGGGAAGGCAGGCCTGCCAACCTGCTTCTGAAAGGTCACAGCCTTGAAAACCCTGTGGGTCAGCTCTCCTCTGCACACATGGGGTTGCCATGAGTCAGAAGGGACTCCATGGTAACTGACAACAACAAAGTTAAACAACGTCATACAGGATTAGAGCGAGTCCTAATTCTAATCCCTTCTGAGTGGTGTTTTATAAAAGGTGAGAACAGACATGGAAGCACACAGGAGACCATAGCATGTGAGGATGGGTTTAAGAGCAAAGAAATGCCAAGGAACGCCCTGGGCTACAGAACTTGAAACAGACAAGGAAGGATCTTCCCTTAGAGCTAGGAGAGAGAGAGAGAGCATAGCCCTGCCAACACCCTGAACTTGGACTTCTGGCCACCAGAACTATGAGTCAATACATTTCTGTTCTTTAAAGTCACCCACCTTATGGTATTTCGTTGTGGCAGCTCTAGCAAACTAAGACACCCACTTCTCATCCCACGTGGTTGCACACCCATTTGCAAACTGGATGGCACAAAGAGCTCCAAGGGGTCAAGGTTCAGGATGCTTCACTGGTAAGAAATAATCTGAAGTGGACCCTCTGTTCTCTAAGCTGTGTATGTGGTTTTGGGGGTGGGTAGGACTCCCCAGAAAGGCGTGGTCTCTGGTCTGCAGGAGATGGTGAGTTGGTGATGGGGCCTGAGTTCCGTCCTTGCACTGGGGTGAGACTAATGCATAGGCTAGTGCATTGCAATTTGGCTAGCATTTCCTCTGGTGCCTTAAAACACATTTCTGGAAGGTGAAAGAAAAACCAGCTTTTCAGGTGTGTGCTGGGCTGTTTTCCCTTTCTTTTTTGCAAGAGTGGTGTAGAAATGTTGTGCATCTGTTACCTGCACTGGAAACGTTTTCCTGCTCCCTGTCAAGATGCCGGCCATGTGGAGCAGGAGACAGGCTGACTTCTTCTGACTGTCTTTCTTCAACAGTCCTTGGCTGTAGGATGTGCAGAATCTTGCATTGTGCACAACTCTTATGATTTTTAAATGTTTCCCTCTGGAATTTGAAAAGCAATTAAATTCTAAAGGCGCCCTTCTGGTAGAGGCTCAATAAACATGGGGAGGTGCTTTGTTTTCTTGTCCTAGCCTTTGTACTTTTTGTCTCCTCTGCTCCAAAACCAAAAAACCCATTGCTTTCAGGCCAAATCCAACTCATAGTGACCCTATAGGATGGAGTAGAACTCCCCTATAGAGTTCCCAAGGAGTGGCTTGTGGATTTTAACTGCCAACCTTTTGGTTACCAGCTTGAGCTTTTAACAACTACACCATGAGAGCTCCTCCTCTGCTCCAGTGTTCCACAATCAGCGCTGTGCCTATTTGGCAAATTCCTACTTGAAGACTTTGCCTGAGGGAGGAAGGAGTTAGATCCTCCTCCCCAACCACCCTTGTTTTTTAATTATAAAAATAATAGTAATTTGACAGAGTTCTAGATCAGTTCCACTTCTTGGCTTCATTGCTCATAATAGTGAAAAATTGGAGACAACCTGGTGCCCATCAGTAGGAGAAAGGAGCAAAGAATTTTGGAATGTTTCGGGAGGTGGAGCCAACATGGCGCTATAGACAGAGGCACCACACCATCCCTCCACAGCAAAGACCTGAAAGACTAAGTAAAACAGAGACAAACATGAATCCTGAAACCCTAAGTGTCAAAAGAAGAGAAAAAGAATTCAACCAAGCACCGAATAGAATACGAAACTGACAGAACAGAGATCAAGGAGAAATATGAGCAGAGGTCTCCTGTCAGCTAATGCAGCACAGCTTCACCATCTTAGACTTCTGTCAGAGATGGGCGGACAGGGAGTATGTACAGGAAGGCAGCTTCACGGCGCTCCCAGCAGGAGACAGAGCACCTGGTAACCAGCAATACACGCTTTCCAACCCCCCACCTTTCCTCCCCTTGCTCAGCCTCAGCCGCTTCCCAGCCGGCCAATCCACCACCCACCGATACCCAGTGGGCCGAATGACCACGGACAAACCAGCAGGCTCCTTCAGTGCCGTTTCTTTGTTGGTTTTTTTGGCTTCTTTTGGTTTCTTCCCTGCCTCTCACCTCCTCCTCCTCCTTTCTCCCAAACACCTGATTCCGTGTGCCATCTTTGCTTCTTCTTGACAGGCTATGAAGTACCACTCAGCTGGGGAACAGCTTCTCTGGTCTGTGCCACCATGTTGGTGGGATCCCTGGGGCTTTTTTTTTTTTTCCTTTCATTTTTCTTCATTTCTTGGTTTCTTGTCTCTTTCTACTTACCTTCTTTTCCTGTCTCATGAATACCTGGAGCTGTGTGCCATCTTCACCCTTTCTAGCTGGGCTGCATTGCACAGTTTGGGAGCCACTTCCCTGGTCTGTGAAGCCTTGCCAGTGGGACCCCTGGGGGCACTTTTATCTTTTCCTTTTTGTTTTTCTTCATTTCTTGATTTCTTGTCTCTTTACTCCAATGGCAGTTTTCCTCAGCACTTTTTTTTTTTTTTTTAGGCACCTGTTTCTCTCTTCTCTTTCCCTTCTTGCCCATACCCAACCTAGCTCCACACATCACAACTTCCCCCCTCCTGCGTATCTGCACTGTGTGCTGAACATCCTACCCCTGAGCAGCACAGGCACGGCCTACTGGAACCTGCCCTCCACTGACCCCCAGCCCACCTTGTCAGCCCCAGTACATGCCACAAACAATCCGTCCCAGCCCCTCCCCTTCAGCTGGACCTGGCCTGCTGCATCATAGCTGAGCGACTGGCCCTGCCCATTGGACAAGGAGGTGAAAAATATTGTGCCCACAGATGAGCTAACAACAAAGAACACACAGCCTGCCTGCTCAGACATAACCAAATAAAACAAAAAAGCAGGATGAAACAAATCTACAATCAATAAATGAAGAAAATAACTACTGAATATCCTGAAGACAGCAGACAATATCAAAACATACCAAAGAATTGGACAAGATTCTAGTAGGCCTCCAAAATAAAACACCAGATGACTTTCCGGTAGAAGAAAAGGCACTGGAACTATCTGATATGGAATTCAAGTCTCTAATATTCAGAGCTGTCCAAGAGTTGAAGAAAAAAGCAGACAAAAATGAGGAAGAATCTTGGAATGTTTCATGCAGTAGCTAAGGGGAGGGCACTGAATCTTACTACATAAGTATCCAGGAGAAACACCAAAGATGAGTGAAAACAGCATGTTACAGCATATTATGTACAGCGTTAATACTTTCTTCATTCTAATAACAACAAAACCACACAAAACAATACTTACTATTTCCCACTAGGACATATGTATATAAATGCAAAGAAAAAGATAAAAGGGTTTATGAACTGACTCTGGTTATTTCTGGGAAGGGGAAGAGGGAAGATTTTCCAAAGGACCTTCAGCCTTCTCTAACGTTTCCCTTTCAGATAAATCAATGTTTTTTGTGTATTTCTTTCTTCTCTCTCTTTTTTTTTTTCCTTAGGGGAGGATACACTATTTTTTAAACAGCTTTATTGATATATAATTTATATAAAGCTCATCCACTTGGATATAATAAACCCAAACCCATTGCCATCGAATCGATTCTCATACTGACCCTATAGGACAGAGTAGAACTGCTCCATAGGATTGCCAAGACTGTAAATCTTTATAGAAGCAGACTGCCACATCTTTTTCCCCCGAAGCAGCTGGTGGGTTTGAACCACTGACCTTTCAGTTAGCAGCCGAGTGCTTGACTGCTGCACCTTCAGGGCTCCTTTTAGATATATTAATTTGTAATTTACATAAAGTGCCCCTGTTTAAGGTGTACAAATCAATAGTTCTTAGTATATTTATAGAGTTGTGTAACCATCACCACAGTCTAATTGTAGAACATTTTCGTCACCTCTCAAAAAAACCTTGTACACATTAGCAGCCCCTCTTCATCCCCTTCCACCTTCTCACCACCCCATCCCTAGGCAACTGCTTACTTCCTGTCTCTATGGATTTGGCTATTCTGGACATTTCATATAAATGGAATCATACAGTACATGGCCTTCTGTGGCTGGTTTCTTAAAAAAAAAAATTTAAAACATTAGCACGTTAATAAGGTTCATCCGTGTTGTGTAGCATATATCAGTACTTCATAGCTTTTTATGGCTGGATAATATTGCATTGTATGGAAGTACCACAGTCTGTTTATCCATTTATCGGTTGATGGATATTGGGTTGTTTCCACCCTTTGGCTATTATACTGCTACTACAAACATTCATGTACAAGTTTTTGTATGAATGTATATTTTTAGTTCTCTTATAAAATTCGAATAGCAGTAATAGTAGTAGCGCTGTCAGAACCTGTCTAACTTCAGTGGGGATAATGACCAGGATCAGCCCAAAGCTGATTCTCATGAGGTGGACGTCAGACATACCTCTACTCTCCAAACTTTTTAACCAATCCTGACACTATTTGTCTCTCTCATGGTACCATCCTTTTTGCTGAGTTCAATAATCCATTTCCTCAGCCCCTGAGGGCAGGCTCCCCTTGGCCCCCTGAAGACAGGTTTCTCTTGGCCCTGCCATCTATCACCACCAACTCTGTCACTAGGCCCTTCCCAGGTCCGTCACGGCCTTCAGTGTTAGAGCCCTTGACTTGTGTTACAGCAGTTTGAGGAGGTTCCTTGCCTCCTTTCTCTCTGCTTCTTCTCTCTTGCCTTTTCTGCTTCCTGTCACTTCCTTTCTGAAAAAAACCTCTGTGGGGCTGGCTGCTTATAACTACACACTCCTCAATCTCATGGTATGGCCCTCCCACTAGGGCCTCAAACTGACCAATCGCCTGTTGGTAAGCCACATACACTTAATTTGCATAGTCTATAGTCACTTCATTTGCATAGTATATTGGCCAGTCCCTGCAAGGTGCATACCAATCACAGGGCAGGCTGCAGCCCAGGACCAGACTAAAAGTATCAAACCACAAGTTGTTTATAGCTTACCCAGGAAACATCAATCAACCTGGAGAACAGTAACAAACCCTCTATGGTAGTAAACTAGGGCAAAGGTTAACTCCTCAGGGCTTAGGGGAAAACTCTCTCAAGATGTTTTTCTAAAGAACCAAGGCAAAAAGTCCACATAAAGGAACTCATTTCATCACAAGTATATACCTAAGAGTGGAATTGCTGGGTCATGTGGTAACTCTGTTTAACTTTTTGAAGAACTGGAAGTTTGTTTTCTGAAGTGGCTGAGCTGTTTTACATTCCCACCAGCAGTGTATTTCATATGTTGTTGATATGTCTGGTAATACAGGTATCCTCAATCCTGGATTCTCACTCCTCCTGCCCTCAGCATTCTCCACCTCAGTTCATGGTGCCTCCAGCCTTCCTCAGCAAAACCCTTGCTGCCATCTTCGGTTCCTCTCTTGCCTTTCTACCCCACATCCCAACTGTCAGGCCGTCCAGTGGCACTACCTTCATTCAAAATCTGTACTGAATCTGACTCCTTCTCTCTGCTCCACTGTTGGAATCTGGACCAAACCCTAACACTGTGTTATTGCAACAGCTTCTCTCAAGTGCTGTCCTTGAACCCCTACAGTCTGTTCTCAACTCAGTAGCCAGAGAGAGCTTGTTAAAACTTAAGGCAGACCATGTCCCTCCTCTGCTCAAGGCCTTCTAATGATTTTCCTCTGCCTGGTGTAACTGAATGAGGGTTCTTGTCCTACCTTACTAGCTGATCAAAATAAGACGGATGCTGCACCACCAGTTGCAAGGGAAACAGTGGAAATTTATTGTTTGCTCAAACAAGGAGCAATGTGGGGCCTAGCAGCCGAAAGACCACGTGCTCCCAGCCCCAGGGGAGCTTGGAGCCTTTATGCCTTCCAGTCCCCAGGGGGCGGGATTGGTGCCCAAACCCTGACACCCTGGTCCCTCCAGGTGCTGAGTCATTTTCAAAGGAAGAGAACTTTCACTTTGTAAATGAGCTCAGATGCAGCTGTGTGCTGGAGAACATCTTCCTTTCTGGGGAAGTTCAGGTCCATGGCTCTTCATGTCCTGTGCATGCCAACCGAGATCTCCATTTGCGAATGTGCCAAATTTCTATGCCAAATTCAAACAGCTGTTGGGGCCCTCAGCGGTCAGGCCAGGCCATAGTTACAAACCGTGGCTTGGCCCACTAAGGGGGGAAACTGTGGCAGAGAAGGGGAAGCCTCAGTGGCGGCTTCACTGGTAGTAAAAACTGAAGTCCTCTCTATGACCTCAAGGCCTGACACAATCCTCCCCTGCCAACCTCTCCAACCTCATCCACTACCATTCCCTTCCTCTCTGACCTTCTTGCTGTTCTCCCAGATATTTTTTTGCACCTGCTTCCCACAGATATTTATAGCTCCCTCCCTCACTTCCTTCAAGTTCTTTGCTCAGCTTCACCTCAGCGAGGCCTTCCGTGATGACCTCATAGCACACAGCGCCTTCCAATGTACTACATCGTTCCTCATCTGTATTGTCCATCTCCCCTTGTCAGACTATAAGCCCATAAGCATAGAGATACTTAAGTTTGGCTCACCTAGAACAGTATATGGCACACAGAAAGAAAAAGATCTTCAACTTGCATCCCAGCTGCCTCCTCATAGTTGCCATTGTAAATGGCATGGCATGTGGCCTTCCAGGTGTTTTCTTTGCCTATAAATGATTTTTTTTTTTTAAACAGCCACTGTACTACACTGTCACTTACTTGTGGGCCTCTCCTTCGGTCTGAGCTTCTCAAAGCCAGGGACCGGACCTTCCTTGCCCTGGTGACCTCCAGTGCTCAGCATGGGGCCTGGCACAAAGTAAAAAAAAAAAAAAAAAATTTTTTTTTTTTTGGCACAAAGTAGGTGCTCATAAATTTGGTTTGCATGAACACACACTTGTAGAAGTGAGCTCACAGCGTCATGAGGAAAAATCACCAGAGGGCCCTGAGCAGAGGAGGGACATGGTCTGACTTAAGTTTTAACAAACTGTCTCTGGCTGTTGAGAACAGACTGCAGGAGTTCAAGGACAGCACTTGGAAGAAGCTATTGCAGTCATACAGTGTTAGGGCTTTGTCCTGGAGCCCTGGTGATGCAGTGGTTAAGTGTCCAGCTGCTATGCAAAAAGTGAACAGTTTGAATCCACCAGCCACTCCTTGGAACCCTGTGGGGCAGTTCTACTTTGTCCTATAGGGTTGCTATGAGTTGGAATCAACTCGATGGCAATTGCTTTGGTTTTCTTTTCTGGGCCTGGTCCAGGGTGGCAACAGTGGAGCAGGGAGGAGTCAGATTCAGGATGGATTTTGAATTAAGGTTGTTGTCATTCGTGGGATTTGAGCATCCCGAGGCCCAGCCATGTTGGAGTCAGAGAGGCTCTGAATGTCGGTAATTGATGGGATCCGCTCCCTCCGCTCCGCCAGCGTTAGAAGCCCCCGGGCCTGGAGCCCCACCTCCCAGGGCTTAATGTGTGTATTTAGACCAGGACTCTGTGGGACTTGGCTCTGGACTTTCAAGTTCCGCCTCTGCAAATGAATGCGATTTTATTTCATGTTAGTGTGGAGAGCTGGTAACCTAGGCAAGACTGCAAAGCTTGCCCCCCACCACTGTCGCCGCAGCTGGTAACTAACTGCCTTTGGTGAAGGAATCCTTTGAGCAGTAACTTTCCTGGCCCAGTCAATATTGAAAAGAAAGCCTTACAATATCTTGCCTTGGAGCTGTTGCCTTGGGCCCCACTCCCCCCGCAGCTCAGCGGGGGCCATGCAGCCAGGGAAGTCAGGATTTATAATGGGGAGCTGTCAGGCCTGTCTGTCTGCCAGGCAGTGTTACCAGGCGCCTCTGAAGTAATTCCGGTTGGATCCACAAGGTTTTTGTTTAAGGTTCAAAGTGAGCAAACCCAAAGGTCTCCCTGTGTTCTTTTGTGCGAGCGGGGGGATGGGTGTGTGTCTGTGTGTGGGGGGCAGAGGAGAGGCCCTGGCAAAGAAGTTGTATTCTGAAGTCCGTTCAGTATTGTTTGAGCCATTTCAAAAAGTATCTTCTTCGAAGTATCTTTAAAAAGCTCAGAAAAATGCTAAAAAACAAAAATCATCCACCATTGCTCCATTAAGAGGGGACCACGGTGTGTCTCTGATGTATTTATTTCCAGTTTTCTGTGCAGCTGCCCATGAAAGAACTTTTTGGGTGTTGGAAATATTCTATATCTTGATTGGGGTGGTGGTTACATGATTGTATGCGTCTGTCAAAACTCGTTGAACTGTACACTTCAAGTTTACACTGTGTAAATTGTCCCTCATTAAACTTGACTTAACCAATACATTTGAAATGATACTGCTGGGCTTTTTCTTTGTGTAGTACCATACTTCACGTACAGCTTTGCCATCAGTAACGTTTCTCTGCTAAGCTTGTCCCGGAGGGCTGCTCTGCACACCCGCTTATGGTTTAACCATCCCCCACAGATGCACAGTGAGATGGTTTTCCGTTTTTCTACCTTAAAACAACGCTGCGAACAGTTTGTTCTGTATGCTAAGCGATTTATGTCTGGGTCGAGGAAGTTGAACATTTTCTAAGCTCTTGATATTGCCAAATTGTTTTCTAGAAATTTGATGTCATTCTATACAGTCCCCAGAAATGTGTCATAAAGATTTTGGATTGTTAGGTGTCTTGGTTAGTGGACTTGCTTCAAATTTAGACACCACATTTTATTTCTCTTTATTAAAATGGGTCTGCTGCTAGGCAAAGAGTTCTTCGAAATGACACCAAAAGTATAGTCCAAGAAAGAAAAAGTTGATAACCTAAACCTCATTGTCTTAGTTATCCAGTGCTGCTTGAATAGAAATACTGCGAGTGAATGGCTCTTACAACTCAATAATAAGAAGATAAACCCCCCGATCAAAAAATGAGCAAAAGATATGAATAGGGACTTTACCAAAGGAACATATGGATGATCAATAAGCATATGGAAAATGCCTATTATGATATGAAAATACCATTAGTCATTACAGAAATGCATATTAAAACCACAATGAGACACCATTTTACACTCACTGGTGTTGTTGTTAGGTGCTGTTGAGTCGGTTCCGACTCATGGTGACCCTATGTACAGCAGGACAAAACACTGTCTCGTCCTGTGCCATCCTCATGATTATTGTTATGCTTGAGCCCACTGTTGCAATGACTGTGTCAATCCATCTTGTTGAGGGTCTTCCTCTTTTTCACTGACCCTCTACCAAGCATGATGTCCTACTCCAGTGACTGGTCCCCCCTGATAACATGTCAAAAGTATGTGAGAAGAAGGAGCATTCTGGTTGTACTTCTTCCAAGACAGACTTGTTAGTTCTTTTCACAGTCCACGGTATATTCAATATTCTTTGCCAACACCATAATTCGAAAGCATCAATTCTTCTTTGGTCTTCCTTACTCGTTGCTCAGTTTTCGAATGCACATGAGGCTATTGAAAACACCATGGCTTGGGTCAGGTGCATCTTAGTCTTCATGGTGACATCTTTGCTTTTCAGCACTTTAAAGAGGTCTTTTGCAGCACATATGCCCAATGCAATGTGTCTTTTGATTTCTTGACTGCTGCTTCCATGGGTGTTGATTGTGGATCCAAGTAAAATGAAGTCCTTAACAACTTCAATCTTTTCTCCTTACAACGGTGTTGTTTATTGGTCCAGTTGTGAAGATTTTTGTTTTCTTTGTGTTGAGGGGTAATCCATACTGAAGGCTGTAGTGTTTTATCTTCATCAGTAAGTGCTTCAAGTCCTCTTCACTTTCAGCAAGCAAGGTTGTGTCATCTGCATAATGCAGATTATTTATGAGTCTTCCTCCAATCCTGATGCCACGTTGTTCTTCATATAGCCCAGCTTCTTAGAATTATTTGCTCAGCATACAGATTGAATAAGTATTGTGAAAAGATACAGCCTTGATGCATATCTTTCCTGACTTTAAACCACACAGCATCCCCTTGTTCTGTTTGAATGGCTGCCTTGTGATCTACATGCTGGTTTCTTATGAATACAATTAAGTGTTCTGAAATTCTCATTCTTCACAATATTATCCATAATTCATTATGATCCACACAGTTGAATGCCTTTGCATTCAATTTCGATCTTTACGCATTTCATTCTTGGCAATTTCCAGTTTTCCTAGATTTATACTCCAAACATTCCAGGTTCCGATTACTAATGGATGTTTGCAGCTGTTTCTTCTCATTTTGAGTTGTGCCACATCAGCAATGAAGGTCTCAAAAGTTTGACTCCATTCATTCATTCATTAAGGTCAACTCTACTTTGAGGAGGCAGCTCTTCCCCAGCCGCCTTTTTAGTGCCTTCCAACCTGAGGGGCTCACCTTCCAGCACTATATCAGATAGTGTTCTACTGCTGTTCATAAGGTTTTCACTGGCTGATTTTTTTTTCAGAAGTATACAGCCAGGTACTTCTTCCTAGGCTATCTTATTCTAGAATCTCAGCTGAAACATATCCACTAAGGGTGACCCTGCTGGTATTTGAATATGGTGGCATAACTTCCAGCATCACAGCAACATGCCAACCCCCAGAGTATGACAAACTGACAGACATGTGGGTGTTATGCTCACTAGAATTGCTCTAATAAATAATACAGACAATAACAAGTGTTGGTGATGATGTAGTTAAAGAGGAACTTCATACGTTGTTGGTGGCAATGTAAAATGGTACGGCTGTTTTGGAAAATAGTTTGGCAATTTTCAAAAAGCTAATCATAAAACTACCATACCAAAAACCCAAACCAAACCCAGTGCCGTCAAGTCGATTCCGACTCATAGCGACCCTATAGGACAGAGTAGAACTGCCCCATAGAGTTTCCAAGGAGCGCCCGGAGGATTCAAACTGCCGACCCTTTGGTTAGCATCCATAGCACTTTACCACTACGCCACCAGGGTTTCCAAAACTACCATATGACCTAGTAATTCCACTCGTAGGTATTTATCTACGAGAAATGAAAACATAAGTCCACACAAAGACTTGCATTAGAATATTCATTGCAGCATTAATCATAATAGCTCAAACCTAGAAACAGTCCATCAACTGATCAAAAATTTTCTGTCCACACTGGAATACGGTACTATTCGGCAATAAAAAGAAACAAACTACTGATACATGCTACCACGTGAATGGACCTCGAAAACATTATGCTGAGTCGAAGAAGCCAGACACAGACCACATATTGTATGAGTCCACTTACAAGAAAATGCAAACTTATGGGGACAGAAAATAGATTAGTGGTTGCCTGGGGCTTGGAGTGGGAGCAGAGAGTAACTGTAAATGTGCATGAAGGTTCTTATCAAGGGAATGAAATGTTCTAAAACTGATTTATGATGATGATTGCATCACTTGATAAAGTTACTAAAAATCATTGAATTGTACACTTGAAATGGGTGAATTCTGTCATATGTAAAGTATACTTTACTAAAGCTGTTAAAAAAAGGGAGTGACCTGCTTCTGCTAAGTTAAGGGTGGCAAAAAGAAGGTGAGCTGTTCCTCAATACCCTTCCAACTGCCCAAGTCTTGGAATAACTTCAGAAATCCTTCTGAGGGCCCCATGAAAATTTTAGGGCTCCCCTATACTGGAAGGAAAAAGGAAGTAGTAATAGGTTGTTCAGTGGCCACAAATTCCTCCCATTCCTGGACACTTGCCCTATTGCAATGTGACTTGTCTCTTCTTCCTATCTAGAGATGGGGTCTATTTCATTATCCCCTTGGATCTGGGATGGCCTCACGACTTACTTTGGTCAGTGGAATATGCCTGAAGTGACATTAGCCAGTTCCAAGCCCAGGTCTCAAGAGGCCTTTCAGCTTCTACATTGGCCCTCTTGGAACACCACCTGAGACTGCCATGTGAAGAAGCCAGGCTATCCTATTGAAGGATGAAGGGCTATGTGGAGGGAAACTGAGATGGCCCAGCCAATAGCCGGCACCAACTGCCATATATGTGACTGAGGCCATCTTGGATCTTCCAGCCCTATTGACTCTCCAGATGAATGCAGCTCAGTGAGTGAGTCCAGGAGAGGAACCACCCAGCTGACTCATAGAATTGTGAGAAATAATAAATAGTTGTTGTTTTAAGCCACTAAGTTTTATGATAGTTTGTTATGCAGCAATAAAAACTGAAACACAAGTTTCCTTTCCTTTGCTTCTGGCCTTGTCAGCCCTGAGGCCGTCTTTGCTGAGCTGAGGTTGTGGACCCACCTCTCACACCTAAGTACCTCCTGGCACATCTTTGCATATCCTGAGCTGGACACCATCTCTCAGTGGTTGCAAGCCTTGGCTGTGCAGAGTATATATATATATACAGTGCAGTGGTTAAGAGCTCAGCTGCTAAACAAAATGTCGGCAGTTTGAATCCACAAGCTGCTCCTTGGAAACCCTATGGGGCAGTCCTACTCTGTCCTATAGGGTTGCTATGAGTCAGAATCTGATTGACAGCAACAGGTTTGATTTATACATAAAATTTTTTTTATGTATATGTGTACATACATATATATGTATATATTCCAGTTTTTTTATTGCTATACAATAAATCTCCCCAAAACTTATCATATCAGTAATTTACTTTGCTTGTAAATCTGCAATTTGGGCAGGGTTTGGTGGAGACAGCTTGTTTCTGCTGCATATGATGTCATTTGGGGTGGCTCAAAGGCTGGGGGTTGGAATCATTTCAAGTCTTGCACTCTTGCATGTCTGCTGGTTGATGCTAGCGGTCAGCCGGGGACTCAGCTGGGCTGTCAGTTGGAACATCTACATGTGATCTTTCCATGTGACTACTAGGGCTTCCTCACAACATAGCAGCTGGATTCCAAAAATGAGTGCCCCAAAAGAACAAGGCAGAAGTATGTGAAATTTTTATGACCTATTCTCAAAAGTCACATAGTGTCATTTCTACCATACAGTATTGGCAGAGAAAGTCACAAAGCTCTGTCCAGGTTCCAGGAAGGGGACTAGACCGCACCACTCCATGGGAGGAGTGTCAGCCTCACATTGTGGGAAGACCATGTGGGAGGGATCTATTGAGGTGGCCATTTTGGGACATAAGTACCATCTGACCCAGGCTTCTCAGCTTACCCTTGGAGAATCAATCAGTAGGTCTGGACTGGAGACTTGGAATTGTTCTTTTGATCTGTTCCTGGATGATTCTGATGCACACCCGGCCTGAAAGCAGTTGGCTAGTCTGTAGTCCTCTCTGGGCATTGGCCTTTGTACAGTTCTTATGGCTTCTGGACCCCAGGCTTGGAGATCTTGGGGCGAGATCTGCCACTGGCCCAGGTGAGAATGTGACCAGAGAAACCTCTGGAGGGAAATCAGCCTCAGGCCGGCAGGTGGGACCTGAGGTGCAGGAGGCCTGGTGTGTCTGTTCAAGGGAGGAGCTGTGCTAACCTGCCTCTATTAATGGGCCCTTCTGGGAGCCGAGGTTCCTTGTAGCTTTTTCCCCTTCCAACTCTGTGTGCCTCTCTTTAGCCTTTCTGGTTTGCAGTTGTCTGTGTCTTCACACTGCTGATGGTGGGGTGTGGACAGGTGGTTATGGCCCTCAGTGGTGAGAGTTTGAGCCCCCTCCCCAGGTCCCCAGCTCACTGTCATTCAGGGACTTCACCTCACAGCTGTTCTCAAGGCTCAGTTTTTTAGGCTGATTGAACCTGAGAAGCACTGGGGGCCCCAGTCAGCAGGCAGTACCCTGGAAGGAATGACCTCATACCCAGTGGGTAGTCTAGGGAGCCGTGGACTGGGAGGCAGGGGACCTGGGTTCCAGGCCCAGCTCAGCCACGATTTTGCTCTTTGATCTTAGCTTGGCTCCTCAGTTTTTTTCCAACAGTCCTGTGTGAGTGGAACCTCTGCTTCCATTCTGAACAAACTAACTACCCGAGTGATCCTAACGTGGCCCCCCACTGCCGTAGTCTAAGCTCCCTACCTGCCCTTCCCAGCTGTTTACCATCTGGTCCCCTAACACACACACCTGGCCCTAGCCTCATCATCTGTTCTCTGAACTTGCCATGTTTCACCCCCTGGACCTTTGTGTATGCTGTTGCCTCTGCCTGGAATGCCTGCTTTCGTTTCACTGTTTAGCAAAACCCAAGCCTGGCTTTGTCACCTCCTCCATGCAGCCTGCCCTGACCCCTCTGGGCAGTCACCTCTGAGGTGTGCATCACCCCTGCCCCGCCCCACCGCCAACCACAGCTCCTTTGGTGTTCTATAGCCCTCTATGTCTGTCTGCTCTTCTGGAATGGGAGGCCCAGGGCACATTTCTCAGCTCTGGACTTTTGCAGGAGGGCCAGCTTTGGGTTCAAACGGGTCTGATTTCAACCCAGTGCTGCTACAGACTCTGTGTGGCCTTGGACAGATGGCCTCACCTCTCTCAGCCTCAGCTTCCTCATTTCTAAATTGAGTCTCATGACCCCTAAATACAGAATCGTCAAGATATTTTAAGGATATCAGGGACAGAAACAGAAAGTCTATATAGGAGAGGTTTGGGCTGCAAACCTCAGTTAGTGGAGCCCGTTACCAATCGGGAAGGCCTTTTCCTTTATCAAAGAATGGGAGGGGGAGCTGATGGAGATACGGAGAGGAACAAGCGCCCCCCCCCCTCCATAATGTAGGGAAGGGATGGGTGCATAATAGGCGTCTACGTTCAGGGCAGAAATTCCTTAAAGACTGATTAATAGGACGAATGAATAAATGCAGGCAACTGGCTTCCGAATTTGGACACACCTATTTGACAACACCTTTTCTGAGCACCTGGTGGCGCAGTGGTTAAGCGTCTGTGGGCTAACCAGAAGGTCTGCAGTTCGA
This sequence comes from Loxodonta africana, assembly GCF_030014295.1. Classification (NCBI taxonomy): domain Eukaryota; kingdom Metazoa; phylum Chordata; class Mammalia; order Proboscidea; family Elephantidae; genus Loxodonta; species Loxodonta africana. The sequence continues at coordinate 35,934,435 of NC_087363.1, forward strand.
ATCCACCAGCTGCTCCTGGGAAACCCTATGCGGTAGTTCTACTCTGTCCTATAGGGTTGCTTCCAGTCTAAATCAACCTGACCGCAATGGATTTTTTTGTTTGTTAGCTTTTGATCTGGGATCTGCGGCCGCGGGGAGGCCCCGCCCCCAGAGGAGCCCCGCCCCCTGCAGCCTCGCCCCTCAGCAGTCAGCGCCCCTCTCCTAGCAACTGTCAAACAGAGTTTGGCTGCCGTTGTGGGCGGACAGTCCTTGGAGACTCGCCGGGGTGGCTGTTGAGCGGGCGTGGGCAGCTGACGACCCATTCTGAGCCCGGGCCTGCCCCCCAACACATCCACTCACAGGTACCGCTGGGCCTTGGCGGTGATTGGGACCTTGACCCTGGCCACCTTGGCCGCCCCAGTCCAGGCATTCCTTTCTTCCCCATCCCGCGCAGAACAAAGTCTCCTTTCTGAGCGTTAGCCCGAGGCTCTGCCTCCACAAACCCTGGGCTTGAGCCCTGAGCCTGGCGTTCAATGCCCCTTGGTGCCTTGCCGCGGGGGTCGCACCTTCATTGATCTCACCAGGCTCTTGCATGTGGTCTCCCCTTTGCCTGGCTTGCCTTTCCCCAAATGGCAAACTCAAACTGTTCTTTGGCACAGCTTCCAAGCATCCTGAGGCCTCCCTGGAGTGGAAGCTCAGGGGAGTGGCCGCCCATGGCTATGGTTCCCTGGGGACTTTGCTCACCTGGGACAGGCATTCCTTAAGCACAAAGCCCTGAAGGTCTTATCTGGGGTGGCGGAAGGACAAAGACGCCGGCTGGAGAAGCGGGCTGCTCAGTGTCATGACTACTGCCATCCATCATTCCCTGGGGTTCCTTCTTCCATGCATTCTCTAAATTTATTGAGTGCCAACTGTGTGCTAGCAGGCCAGGCCTGGACAGCACAGGGAAGGGAGGGAGCAGAAGGGTTAGAAAAGAAGGGTGGGATCCCTGCAAAGGCAGGGCTCACACCTGGGAGAGAGGGTGGTGACAGCACATGACATTCTTTTCTCCCAGGCCAAGCGCTGCCGGACAAGGCGCCCTGTGGTATGTCGCTGCAAGCCTGGGAGTGTGGGGATGAGGACCAGGTGATCACAGAGCCCATCTCCTCCTTCACCAGCTTCCACCAGTCTGCAAGCCAGTGTGATGTGGAGGAGTACCTGAAGGCCAAGGCCAGGGCCCAGGAGTCTGACACAGACCAGCAGTCCAGCAGCCAAGAGTCCTCAAATGAGCCTGCCAGTACCTTCAACTCTGACGTGCCTCAGGTCGTATCCTGCAAGTTCATCATCTCACTGGCCTTCTCAGCCAATGCTGGTAAGTGCTAGGGCAGAATTCCAGCACGCTCTGCAAAAAAGAGTTTAGGGCACATAAGCCCCTTGTCCTCCCTCTACCCCCTGGGAAGAGGGGTGGCAGATGCCAGGAGCCCCATTCTCAGAGGCCAGAAAAGAAGCAGATGGAGTTACTCCTACCGTTTTTTTTTACAGATGAAAAAACCACAGTGAGGTTAAGGCATTGGTTCCCATAATGGGTTGTGCATCAACTCGTTGCTTGTTTAAAATACTGATTCTTAGATATATTGACGCTGAGTGTAAAGTTATATCAATTAGCTATTGCCACAAAAATGCTGTGTAACAAACCCAAAAAGCCTCCCAACTCAGTGACTTCAAAGAGCTATCTCTTTTTTCTCTTGGCTGTGCAGGTCAGCTGCTCTGGGCTGGGCTCTGATGGAAAGGCTCTGCTTGGCTTCCTGTGTCTCCCATCCTTCTCCTGGACAAGTGGGCTAGCCCAGACACATTCTTATTATGGAAAGGCAGATACAAGATACACACAAGAGGGCAAGCCCAGTCACTCAAAACACACTTCAAGTCTGAGCACATCCCACCTGCTAACATTTTATTGGCAAAGCTGGTCACATGATCAAACCTTAAATCAAGGAGCAGAACAGAGAAAAGCACTCTACATCTTTTTCTTTTTTAATTTTTATTGTGCTTTAAGTGAAAGTTCACAAACCAAGTCAATTTCTCATAAAAAATTTATATACACCTTGCTATATACTCCTAGTTGCTCTCCCTGTAATGAGAAAGCACACTCCTTCCCTCCACTCTTTTTTTTCGTGTCCATTTGGCCAGCTTCTGACCCCCTCCACCCTCTCATGTCCCCTCCAGACAGGAGATGCCAACATAGTCTCATGTGTCTACTTGATCCAAGAAGCTCGCTCTTCACCAGTATCATTTTCTATCCCATAGTCCAGTCCAATCCCTGTCTGAATACTTGGCTTTGGGAATGTTTCCTGTCTTGGGCTAACAGAAGGTCTGGGGACCATGACCATTAAGCCTGGTCTTTTTCTGAGAATTTGGGGTCTGCATCCCACTGCTCTCCTGCTCCCTCAGGGGTTCTCTGTTCTGTTCCCTGTCAGAGCAGTCATCGGTTATAGCCAGGCACCATTAAAAAAAAAAAATTTACTCGCCATCCTTGCTTCTATGGAGCATTTTATATACTTTTTTGGTTGTTGTTGAAAATATACACAGCAAAGCATATACCAATTCATCAATTTCTACAAATACAATTCAGTGACATTGATTACATTCTTCAAGTTGTGCGACCATTTTCATCCTTTTTTTTTCTCCCCCGTGAACATAAACTCACTGCACCCTAAACTTCCTATCTAACCTTACAGTTGCTATGGATAGTTTTTTCAAAAGAGCAGAATGCACAAGGCAGGCATTCTTTACTGGTTAAACTATTTTTTGTTTTAAAGAAGACTTTAGGGAATATTTTTGGTTTAAGATTTAAAGATTATCTCAGGGCAACAGCTTCTGGGGTTCATCCAGCCTAAATGGTTCCAGAAAGTCTAGATTCCATGATAACTAGAAATTCTGTTCTGCATCTCCTCCCACCCCCTTTGGATCGGGATTCTTCTGTACGATCTTTGATCAAAATGTCCGGTAGTAGTAGCCGGGCACCATCCAATTCTTCTGGTCTGATGGCAAAGGAGATAGTTGTTCAAGGAGGCAATTAGCCACACATTCCATTTTCCTCCTCCTATTCCTGACTCTCCTTCCTCTGTTGCTCCAGGTGATAGAGATCAATTGTTGTACCTTGGATGGCTGCTTACAAGCTTTTAAGATCTGAGGCACTACGCAAAGAACTAGGAGGTAGAACAGAAGCACAAAACACCATATTTGGCTAATTAACTGGGATGTCCCATGAAACCATGACCCTAAACCTCCAAGCTAAGAAACCAAATCCCATGAGATATTTGGTTGTACTGAGTGCCTCAGCAGCTGCTTTTTTTTTTTTAATGTATCTCACATATTTGCCAATTAGCACTCTACCTCTTGATAGACTTTTTTTTTTTTTGTCTGCTTGAACTCTCCCACAGTGATGATTGAATTAAGCTCCTCATTGTAGTTCTGTTGATTGTTGCTTCACCTATGTTGCAGCCTTATTTTATTAGGTGTATACCTGTTTATTTATTTTTATACCTGTTTAGATTTGCCATATCTTCTTGGTGAGTTGAACTTTTTGTCATTATGTAGTGATCTCCTCTATCAATAATTAATATTTTTATTAATAAATAAAATAAATAATGATAACTATCTTGGATCTATTCATATCAAGGAAAATAGCCCGGAAAAAGACATTTGACAAATATCAACCAAAAGCAAATTGGTGCTTATTTGATCACCTTCACCCCTCTATCTCTTGCAGTATCTCCTAGGCTTGTATTTCTTATTTTGGTACTTCCTCCAAAGGCATTTTCAAAATAGATCTTGTGTGGCAAAACTTTATGAGGCCTTGAATGCCTGGAAGTATTTTTATCATGCCAAGGCCTTTGAATGACAGTTTAGCTAGATATAAAATTCTAGGTTCAATGATTTTTTTCTTTCATTACCTATTTATGGGTACGTGTATAAATGTTTATTTCTATAAATAGATTATTTAAAAGAAGTGATATCCTTCATGTTCTCTTCTACAACTTGATTTTTTAAACAATTTGCTCTTTTATTTGATGGAATATCTTAGAAGATATGAACACATACTTTTTATTTTGTTGTTGTTTTACTTTTAACACCTATATAGTATCTAATTGCATGGCTCTACTCTAATCTATTCTGCCCCTTATTGGTGGACATTTAAGTTGTTTCAAAGTTTTCTCTGTTACAATTCTTCAATGTTGTTGTTGTTGTTAGGTGCCATCGAGTCGGTTCCAACTCACAGCGACCCTATGCACAACAGAACAAAATGCTGCCTGGTCCTGAGCCATCCTTACAATTGTTGTTATGCTTGAGCCCGTTGTTGCAGCTACTGTACCAATCCACCTCATTGAGGGTCTTCCTCTTTTCCGCTGACCCTGTACTTTGCCAAGCATGATGTCCTTCTCCAGAGACTGATCCCTTCTGACAACATGTTCAAAGTACGTAAGACATAGTCTCGCCATCCTTGCTTCTATGGAGCATTCTGGCTGTACTTCTTAAAAGACAGATTTATTCATTTCTTCTGGCAGTCCATGGTATATTCAATATTCTTCACCAACAGCACAATTCAAAGCATCAGCTCTTCTTCGGTCTTCCTTATTCATTGTCCAGCTTTCACACGCATATGATGTGATTGAAAATATCATGACTTGGGTCAGGTACACCTTAGTCTTCAAGATGACATCTTTGCTCTTCGACACTTTAAAGAGGCCCTTTGCAGCAGATTTACCCAATGCAATGCGTCTTTTGATTTCTTCACTGCTGTTTCCATGGCTGTTGATTGTGGATCCAAGTAAAATGAAATCCTTGACAACTTCAATCCTTTCTCCATTTATCATGATGTTGCTCTTTGGTCCAGTTGTGAGGATTTTTGTTTTCTTTATGTTGAGGTGCAATCCATACTGAAGGCTGTGGTCTTTGGTCTTCATTAGTAAGTGCTTCAAGTCCTCTCCACTTTTAGCAAGCAAGGTTGTGTCATCTGCATAATGCAGGTTGTTAATGAGTCTTCCTCCAATCCTGATGCCCCGTTCTTCTTCATATAGTCCAGCTACTCAGATTATTTGCTCAGCATACAGTTTGAATAGGTATGGTGAAAGAATAAAATCCTGACGCACACCTTTCCTGACTTTAAAGCACTCAGTATCCCTTTGTTCTGTTCAAACAACTGCCTCCTGATCTATGTAAAGGTTCCTCATGAGCACAAGTAAGTGTTCTGGAATTCCCATTCTTCCCAATGTTATCCATAATTTGTTATGATCCACACAGTCGAATGCCTTTGCATAGTCAATAAAACACAGGTAAACATCCTTCTTGTATTCTCTGCTTTCACCCAGGATCCATCTGACATCAGCAATGATATCCCAGGTTCCACGTCCTCTTCTGAAATCGGCCTGAATTTCTGGCAGTTCCCTGTCGATATGCTGCTGCAGCCGTTTTTGAATGATCTTCAGCAAAATTTTGCTTGTGTGTGATATTAATGATAAAATGATATTGTTCTATAATTTCCACATTTGGTTGGATCACCTTTCTTGGGAATAGGCATAAATATGGATCTCTTCCAGTCAGTTGGCCAGGAAGCTGTCTTCCATATTTCTTGACATAGACGAGTGAGCACCTCCAGTGCTGCATCCGTTTGTTGAAACATCTCAGTTGATATTCCATCAGTTCCTGGAGCCTTGTTTATCGCCAATGCCTTCACAGCATCTTGGACTTCTTCCTTCAGTACTGTCGGTTCCTGATCATATGCCACCTCTTGAAATGGTTGAACATAGACTAATTCTTTTTGGTATAATGACTCTGTGTATTCTTTCCATCTTCTTTTGATGCTTCCTGTGTCATTTAATATTTTCCCCATAGAATCCTTCACTATTGCAACTCGAGGCTTGAATTTTTTCTTCAGTTCTTTCAGCTTGAGAAACACTGAGCATGTTCTTCCCTTTTGGTTTTCCATCTCCAGCTCTTTGCACATGTCATTATAATACTTTGTCTTCTTTAGCTGCCCTTTGAAATCTTCTGTTCAGTTCTTTTACTTCATCAATTCTTCCTTTTGCTTTAGCTGCTCGACGTTCGAGAGCAAGTTTCAGAGTCTCCTCGGACATCCGTTTTGGTCTTTTCTTTCTTTCCTGTCTTTTCAATGACCTCTTGCTTTCTTCATGTATGATGTCCTTGATGTCATTCCACAACTCGTTCAGTCTTCAGTCACCAGTGTTCAATGCATCAAATCTATTCTTCAGAAGGTCCCTAAATTCAGCTGAGCTTCCAGACTAAGACAGATTAGGAAGAAGGACCCGGCAGTCTACTTCTGAAAAGTATTAGCCAGTGAAAACCCTATGAATAGCAGCAGAACACTGTCTGATGTAGTACTGGAAGATGAGCCCCCCAGGTTGGAAGGCACTTAAAAGATGACTGGGGAAGAGCTGCCTCCTCAAAGTAGAGTCAACCTTAATGATGTGGACAGAGTAAAGCTTTCGGGACCTTCATTTGCTGATGTGGCATGACTCAAAATGAGAAGAAATAGCTGCAAACATCCATTAATAATCGGAACTTGGAATGTACAAAGTATGAATCTATGAAAATTGGAAATCATCAAAAATGAAATGGAACGCATAAACATCAATATCCTAGGCATTAGTGAGCTGAAATGGACTGGTATTGGCCATTTTGAATTGGACAATCATATAGTCTGCTATGCTGGGAATGACAACTTGAAGAGGAATGGTGTTGCATTCATCGTCAAAAAGAACATTTCAAGATCTATCCTGAAGTACAGTGCTGTCAGTGATAGGATAATATCCATACACCTACAAGGAAGACCAGTTAATACAACTATTATTCAGATATATGAACCAACCACTGAGGCCAAAGATGGAGAAATAGAAGATTTTTATCAGCTGCTGCAGTCTGAAATTGATCGACATGCAATCAAGATGCATTGATAATTACTGGTGATTTTAATGCAAAAGTTGGAAACAAAGAAGAAGAATCAGTAGTTGGAAACTATGGCCTTGGTGATAGAAACAATGCCAGAGATCGAATGATAGAATTTTGCAAGACCAACGACTTCTTCATTGCAAATACCTTCTTTCACCAACATAAACGACGACTATACACATGGAGCTCGCCAGATGGAACACACAGAAATCAAATTGACTACATCTGTGGAAAGAGCCAATGGAAAAGCTCAATATGATCAGTCAGAACAAGGCCAGGGGCTGACTGTGGAACAGACAGACCATCAATTGCTCATATGCAAGTTCAAGCTGAAACTGAAGAAAATCTGAGCAAGTCCACGAGAGCCAAAATATGACCTTGAGTATATCCCACCCGAATTTAGAGACCATCTGAAGAATAGATTTGATGCATTGAACAATTCTGCAGTGGAAATCCTTATATGTATAATTTTGTGCAAATGTGTGAGCGCTTCTGTAGCCTGAATTTCAAGATGTGGAATTGTTGGGTTAAGGTATGCATTTAAAAATTTTGGTAGGTATTATCAAATTGCCCTCCCAAAGGGTCATAACAATTTGCTGTCCCATCAATAGAAAATGAAAAAGCCTGTTTGTCCACTTGCTGGTCTACCTTGGATTGAAGCAGAACACAGACCAGTGAAGAGCTGCAAACTTTCTGGTCAATGGTACCTTTTCAAGAAGTTCTGATGTCTGCCAAAAATGGACAACCAAAAAAAAAAAAAAAAACCAAACCCAGTGCTGTTGAGTCGATTCCAACTCATAGTGACCCTATAGGACAGAGTAGAACTGCCCCATAGAATTTCCAAGGAGCACCTGGCGGATTCAAACTGCCAACCCTTTGGTTAGCAGCCAAGGCACTTAACCACTACGCCACCAGGGTTTCCAAAAATGGGCAGGAGAAGCTTTATGCCAAATTCTACACACAAACTAATTATTCTGAAAGCACAAAATTAATGCAGAAGCAGCCTCCTATATGTTAAAAACTTGAATTTTTAAAAACTATGGCTTTAAAGATAGTCATATTTTGTAGAATGAAATTTGGACTAAATATTTATGGAGTGCCTGAAACATCTCATTCTGGTGTGAAAAGCCCTAGCCTAGAAGACACAGTTCAAGGAGCCCTGGTGGGGCAGTGGTGAAGAGCTTGGCTGCCAACCAAATGCTCGGCAGCTTGAATCCACCAGGCAGTCCTTGGAAACCTTTTGGGGCAGTTCTACTCTGTCCTATAGGGTCGCTATGAGTTGGAATCGACTCGATGGCAATGGGTGGAGGGTACGATTTAAGTCCAAGATCAGGCCATGGAGGCTTCTTGGGCCCTGGCCTCTGGCTGAAGCTCCAGCCTCGCCTTCTGCATCCTATGCTCCAACCACCCCATACTGTGCAGCTTCCTCAATGAGGTTTGTGCTAGGCCATTCCCTCTGCCTGGAATGCCTTCCCTAATCTGTCTGCTAGCTTCACGCCTGCAAGACTCCTACATGACTCCCCGCCCCCCGTGCCCAGGCAGAGTTCATTCCTGCCTCCTCTGTTGTACTTCAGAACCTCGTTCATTCTGCTGTCATTACACATATTGCATTGTATATGATTATTTATTTATTTTTTTATCAGCACCTTACTAAGGACCAGGACTCACTCAAAGAGTCATGTACGTAAAATTTTTACCCTAGATGCCTGGCTTGTCTCACCCTCTTCCAGGCCATGCTGCTCCTCTGGCTAGGAGGAGGACTGGACCCGTCTATTATGCAGCCACAGCCGGCATCGGAACTGTGGGGAAGGGTCTGCTCTTGCACATGAGGTTAAAACAAGACTCATTTAATCTGTCATTTTAGGTCATAAAGGAAAATATCCAACTTTGATCGAAAAATACAGGAAACAGTCTAAAGGAGAAAAAGCTGTTACAAAGACTCGCCGTTTCTACCACATTGAGTATTACCTTCTGCCTGATGACATACAGCCTAAAAAAGTTGACGTGGTGGTGTTTCCATCCGTGACCAAAGTGTTCCTGGAGTCCGGCATAAAGGTGTGTGTGCGTGCATTCATGTGTGCATGCGGGCCCATGTGGTTAACTTTGCGTGTAGACTAATACTGGCTACCCGATGTGTGGCCTGTCGACCAGCAGCATCATGGTCACCTGGGAGCTTGTTGGACATGCAGATTCGTAGCCCAACCCCAGACCTGCTGAATGACTCTGCCCTGGCCTAATTCCAATTTGCGGGACTTTTTATTTAGGTGTTTTTACCCAGTCGTTTCGTGGGTGTTTCAAAACCTTTGCAGCTCTTGAGATTTCTTTCTTTCTATATGTGTTTGAGTTTGTGTGCATGAGCTTGTGAGCGCGAGTACGCCCATGAGTGTGTGCATGTAAGTATGTGTGAGTGCGTGTGTGTGAGTGTGTGTGTGTGTATATGTGAGTGTACCTGCTCACGCATGCACATCCCTGCCAGTGGTTTAGCTCTGGGTCAGTCCTTGGAACCATTAGGAGAGGACACAATTGGAAGGTGGTTGCTTTGATTTTACTTTTTCCAAGGAACCCAGGGGTCTGACAGGGCCCAGTGTATTATATCCCAGTTCCTGACCTGAGTTTGGAGCCAGGAGAGAGGCAGACACAGTGGTGGGACTAATGGAGAGCCAAGCCTCAACTTCACTGCTGAGGAGGGTGTTGGTGGGAGTTGTTTAGATCTGTAGATGACTGAGTCTTCCTATCTTTACCACAGTTAAAGTCTCAGTGTTGCTTTCCACAGACAGTGAAGCCGTGGCTTGAAGGTGATAAAATCTGGGTGTCATGGACCCAAGCTTTTACCATCAACGTGACAAAGGAATTATTAAAGAAAATAAATTTTCATAAAATAAGCTTGAAGCTCTGGGACACGAAGGACAAAGTTTCGAGAAGAGCCAGGTATTATCGATTAAAGGTCCCTGGTCACTCGGAAGATATCGAATCTTTTGGTAAGTCACGTACTCAAGTTTTAGTTGAAATGTTCCTAGAAGCTGTGTCTTCTCTCTAGTCACAGAATAAAAGCCAGCTCCCCTCATTTCCCTCATCTCATTTTCATGGGGCACTCACTGGTTTCTGTATCAGTGCTGTGATTTCCCCCTTCTGCCTGTATGGGGGTTGGGAAGTGCTGCTGGGTGGAGCGCTGGCTATGTTGGGCTGGACATGTCTGCACACGTGGACATTAGGACTCCACCTCCACCCTTTCCACCTTTCGGGACCTCCTGTCCCAGGACCGCTGACATGGGCACCCACCACCACCTGTCTCCCTGGATGAATTGTATGTTCATGGAAAAAAATTAGAGGATACCAAGTGTCTTAATCACCTAGGGCTTCCTTGGTTCCTTGGCGTTCTTTGGCTTGTAAACGATCCTCACATGGTATCTGTCTTCCCTTGTGTAAGCCTCTGTGTCTATTCTGGTTTTTTTATAACTCAGAAGTGATTAGGTTTAGGACGTACCCTACACTGCCATGACCCCATTAACATAACAAAAAGAAAACCCAATTTCCAAACAGAATCACATTTACAGGTACAGGGGTTAGGATTTCAACACGTATTTTGGGGGGGACACTATTCAGTCCATAAAACCAATAAACAAAAAAGAAAACTTAAAAGGCCCACCAGCCCAAGACAGCCACATTAACATTTTCATGTAGACCCTTCTGGGCTCTTGTGCAAATATTAAATCAATGTCAGAAAGTCGCCTTTTCAACTTTCCTTTAAGGAGATAGTGGGAGGGGTGGAGAGATCCAGGCTCTGAAGTCAGGCAGCCGAGTCCAATCCTATCTCCATTTTGTACTAGATGGTGACCTTGGACACATTCCTGAACATCCATTGCTCACTTGTAAAATAGGGGAAATAAATAGTAGCTACCTCACTAGAGTTAGGCAGGGCGATGGGAGCAGAACACCCTGGGCTTAAGCAGTAACCGTGCGCGTTGTCTACAGAGAATTTAAAAACTATAATAAAATTCTGTCAATTAAACTATTAAAAAAAAAAAAAACTTGCCGTCAAGTCAATTCTAACTCACAGTGGACTTATGTGTTACAGAGTAGAAGTGTTCCATAGGGTTTTCTGAGCTGTAATCTGAACAGAAGCAGATCTCCAGGCCTTTCTTCCATGGTACTGCTGGGTGGGTTCAAACTGCCAGTCTTTAGGTTAGTACCTGTTACCATCGATTCGATTGTGACTCAGAGCAACCCTATAGGACAGAGTAGAACTGCCCCATAGGGTTTCCAATGCTGTAAATTTGTACAGAAGCAGACTGCCACGTCTTTCTCCCACAGAGAGGCTGGTAGGTTTGAATCGCTGACTTTTTGGTTAACAGCTGAGTGCTTAACCACTGTGCCACCAGGGCTTCTTTTTAGGTTAGTCATCGAGTGCAAACCATTTGTGCCACCTAGGGACCTCAGATGAAACCATGACATGGTATTAATTGTAAGATGTATCCTGAATTTTCTAGAGATGTTAAAAGGTAAAAAGACGTGCATATTACTCCATGCAATATGGCCATGTTATTGTTAGTAGCGTCCAGACAAGTATCATTATCCCCATTTTGCAGCAAGCAGACTGAGACTGTCACTTGCGTGGAGTGAGTGACAGTGCCAATATCAGACCCTGTGCTTTCTCTGGTTTCCAGCCTACCTTCTTGTGGAGGCTTTCTGATATTGGAGGCTTGGGATGTCCGATTTTTGATCTTTCATTCATATCCAGAGTTTCTTACCCTTGGCACTATTAACATAGTGGGTTGGATAGTTCTTTGTCATGGGGCCATCCTGTGCATTGTAGGTGGTTTAGCAGCATCCCTGACCACTAGAAGCCAGTACTAGATGCCATTTGTGCCGTTTGTGACCATCAGAAATATCTTCAGATATTGCAAAATGTCCCCTTAGGGGCAAAATTGCCCTTGGCTGGGAATCACTGACTTATATTCAAACCTATATCCAAATTACTAAAATGTGTGCTCCAAACCTCCTGCCTCAGATGCACTTGGAATATGTGCCCAAATGCAGATTCCAGGGCCTGGCCCAGAGCTGCTGAGCCAGAATTTCTGGGGTGTGTTAGGTGGCCCACTGGTAAACATCTGCCCTGCTGTGGACTCACACTGAGAGAGGTGCTGGGGTAGGGGCATCAGGAAGTCTTCCTGTAGGTGGGAGCGTTGGGACCAAATTTGAAAGAGCCAATGGAATCCGTTGGCCGTAAAAGGGAGGAGGAAAGGTGTTCTAGGCCCTGTAGGGAGAACCCATTGGCCTTTGGCTGTCAGTGCTCTTGACCTGAGGCCACCTGCCCTTCTGGAACCTTGACGCAAGCCTGGCATCACTGCTTATTTAAATAAGAAGGGTATGTTCACTTTGTAAAATAATTTAGAAATAGACTAGCAAAAAGGAAAAAAATTTAAATCATAGGATGCCTGTCCTGAGATAATCGACGTTAACATTTTCCTGTGTAGTTTATATGTGGGTACAAATGTTTTTTTTTGTTGTTTAGTAAAAATAAGGTCTACTGTACATGCTGTCTTCTTGTCGTTAGGTGCTGTCAAGTTGATTCCGACTCATACTGACCCTACGCACAATAGAATGAAATACTGCCCCCTCCTTTATCATTCTCATGATCATTGTTATGCTTGAGCCCATTGTTGCAGCCACTGTGTCAATTCATCTTGTCGAGGGTCTTCCTCTTTTTCAATGACCCTCTACTTTACCAAGCATGATGTCCTTCTCCAGGGACTGATCCCTCCCGATAACACGTCCAAAATATGTGAGACATAGTCTGGTCACCTTTGCTTCTAAGGAGCATTCTGGTTGTACTTCTTCCTAGACAGATTTGTTCATTCTTTTGGCAATCCATGGTATACTCAATATTCTTTGCCAACACCACAATTCAAAGGCGGGAATTCTTCTGCATACGAGGTGATTGCATTGGGTCAGATGCACCTTAGTCTTCACGATGACATTTTTGCTTTTTAACACTTTGAAGAGGTCTTTTGCAGCAGATTTGCCCAGTGCAATGCGTCTTCTGATTTCTTGACTGCTGCTTCCATGGGTGTTGACTGTGGATCCGAGTAAAATGAAATCCTTGACAACTTCAACCTTTTCTCCATTTATCATGTTGTTGTTTATTGGTCCAGTTGTGAGGATTTTTGTTTTCTTTACGTTGAGGTGTAATCTGTGCTGTGATCTTTGATCTTCATCAGTAAGTGTTTCAAGTCCTCTTCACTTTCAGCAAGGAAGGTTGTGTCATCTGCACAATGCAGGTTGTTAATGAGTCTTCCTCCAATCCTTATGCCCCGTGTTCTTCTTCATATAGTCCAGCTTCTCAGATTGTATGCTCAGCATACAGATTGAATAGATACGGTGAAAGGATATAACCCTGATGCATACCTTTCCTAACTTTAAACCATGAAGTATCCCCTTGTTCTGTTCAAAAGACTGCCTCTTGTTCTATGTACAGGTTCCTCATGAGCACAATTAATGTTCTGGAATTCCTATTCTTTGCAATGTTATCCGTTGCTTGTTTTGATCCACACAGTTGAATGCCTTTGCACAGTCAATAAAACACAGGTACATCCTACATTTTTTCACTTAAAAAGGTATCTGACTGAGGCCCTTGTTTCTTGGGAGGGAGAAACACCGTAGAGGTATGTTAAGTGTTACAGTGGGGATAAAGAAAAAAAAAAATCCGTTACCATCGAGCCGATTCTGACTCATAGCAACCCTATAGGACAGAGTAGAACAGCCCCGTACTGTTTCCAAGGAGCACCTGGTGGGTTCAAAGTGTTGCCTTTTCAGTTAGCAGCAGTAGCTCTTAACCACTATGCCACTGGGGTTTCCTACAAAGGGTTTAGGACATTGCTTTTGATGCACTATAGATCACATGCCAGAACTCGTCACCTTTCAGCCCGCTGGCCTCTATTGCAGTATCCCAACCAGAACTGGTATTGCTCTTCTCTCTAATCTACTAGTCCTCTTGGTTTCTCAGTGTTAGACAAATACTCCGTCACTCTCGAAGCCTGGAGTCATATTTGAATTCTCCTAGGCCCTCACCTCTTGGCATCCCCCACCCCCACCCGACATCTAGTTGGCCAGACCCGTTTGTCGTTCTTTAGAACTGTCTACCGCACAGCTATCTCCTCTTCCCTGGCCCTGGCTCTCTCTGCACACAAGCTTTCCCCTGCCCACTCTGTTCTGCCATCGTTGCCCAGCCTTTATGTGTTACCCTTTGACCCTGGCGCTTCATTGCTCTGCAACTTTCCATAGCTGCTCAGTGAGTCTAGCCTTGAAGGCATTTTATAACTAGTTCCTCAAGGTCGTCACTACTCCCACTTCCACCTTCACATTCTTGCTCACCTCTTGATGCCTCATTGATTGCCTTCAGGAAGCTGGCCATAACTTGAGGGATTTTAGCCTCATCTCTTTTTCCAAACTTTTTATTTAACTTCAATACTGAGTTCAATTTCACCTCTTTCTTGTAGCTTTTGTTATCTCCATTCATTCACTCACCCTTCCATTCACTCATTATTCCACACAGTTTTGGTTGCTGCCATGTGCATGCAAAGCCCCATTTTGATAGACATGAAAGTCCTAAGAAGGGTGTATTCCCTGCTGAGGAAAGGAGCTCTGAATATGGTCCTGGCTTTTCTCTGGACCAGCTCTCTGACCATAGGAAAGTTACTAAGTGCCCAATTCCTCATCTGTAAAATGGGGGAATTGGTAATGATGTCCTGTAAGAGTGATGATTAAATGGAACAACACACGCCAAGCACTTGATGACCTTATTTAGTAGAAGAAACCATTGCCAACTGAGACCTGTGCTTCTCCCAAACATCTGTGTGGTTATTCTTCTGAATTTCCTAGTATTTGGAAGTAGCACCTTAGGCAACAGTTCCAGGATGTCAGGATCTTACCTATCTTATCTGTTGCTTTATCTCCACCTCTAGGGGAAAAAAAATTTTTTTTTTTTTTAGGGGAGTGGTTTTCCCATAAACTTGTTGCCATGGAGTGGATTCTACTAGCAATCCTATAGGACAGAGTAGAACTGTTCCATAGGGTTTCCAAGGCTGTAATATTTACAGAAGCAGACTGCTACAACTTTCTCCTGTGAAGGAGCTGGTAGATTCGAATTGCCAACCTTTCCGTTAGCAGCCATGCGCTTTGCTTGTCACATAGTAGGTACTCGGTAAGTATTTATGATTGATTAATTGATTGAGTCAATGATCCTTTCTTCTCCTCCTTTCTAGAGGAAGTGAGACATTTGGTTTTAAATCAGAGAAGAATGTCTGAAAAGGGCATTTCCAAACCCAGCACTATCAGAGAGGAGTGGAGCCAGGAGTATCTACCAGGAAAACAAGAAAAAGCAGAAAAATACTCAAAGTCTTTTCAGGGTGAGTGGAGACAACCTTTGAGGATAAATTGAGTGCAGGACTATGGCAGGAAGAGTGATTGGTGCCACTAGTGTGTATGTGCACTGGTGATCCTCCCATGTATGAGCTATTCTGCTGCTCATCCTATGAGGCAAGCACTGCTTTCATTAAATGGCTCACTTTTTTGTAGTTGATCCTTTTTCTTTAATTTGTTTGTTTTGCAATTTACAAAAATGAACCAAAAAAAAAGCTTTTCTAACTGTAGAAGTTACTTTTTTTTTTTAGAAAATTTAATTTTAAAAAAGTATGTAAAAACAGGGAAGATAATCTATAATTCCACCACCAGGAGCAATCACTGTAGCATTTTGGTTATCATATTTTGGCAAATTTCTTTGTTTTTGTTCTAGGATTTTTTTTTTTATGTAGATGATGAGGTTATCCTGGATACATAAAAATTTTGTATTCTAAGATTTTAATTAACATTGTCGTTTGCAATTTCTAACATCCTTAAAAGCTTTCCATGAACTTCATTTTTAGTGGCTATGTAATACTTCATCTGCTGGAAATACTGTAATTTTCTTAAATATTCTTTATAGTTGGGAACTTCGAACTTTTCAAGTGTTTTCAGTCTTCTGTAACATAAATAGCGCTGAAGTGAATAATTTAACAGGTATAGACTTTTTTCTTCTTTTTTTCTCTGTGAGGTGTTATATAAGGAACTGGAGGCCTCTTCCTGACTCCATTCATCTAAACAATTAGAGCTGTATGTTCATTCATTGATTCATTGATTATTAATGAATAATTTTACTGAATGCTTACTATGTACCAGGCCTTCTGCTTGGAGACTTGTGCTACAAGAATGTGTGAGCTGCCCTCATTTTTTAGAGAACTGGTATGGAGGAAGAAAATGTTATTGGCAACATTTGCTAATAAATATTATCAGGTTCTTACCAGACAGAGCCTGAAACTTCTTCTAAGAACAGCGAGGAAAATGAGAAATCACTCAAAATGGATGATTGTTCCACAGTTCGGTAAGGATGGACCCATGTTATTTTGGGGAGTGGGAGTGGAGCCCCTACAGACTTCCACCAAGAGTCGTGTAGACTCTTTAATAACTCCATTTAAATTAGAGTTCACATAATCCAGGTGAAATTAAAGGAACAGGAGAAGGGATTCTGGTGCTTTGGGCGCATGTTGTACTTTAGGCACTGTGTTCTCTGCACACATTATTTTGTCTCATTTAAATCTTAATGATCACTCTGGGAGGTGGTATTAATATCTCCATTTTCTACACAAGGTGAATTAGTGGGTAAGTGATTTCTACAGTCATAAAACCAGAGTTCTTGGTAGATTCAGGATTCCAGTCCACACCTTCAGACTCTGGAGTCTACAGCTTTTCTTGCTGTGAGTGCAATTACTCTAAGGGCTTCTGTTAGCCTAGGAAGGGTCTGAAGAAGGTGGTTACTTGGATGCTGTGAGGAACAAGGGCAGAATAGAAGCCCACCCGGTGGTTTGGGGAGAACAAAGAGAATATGTTATTTAAAAAAGTCTTGATTTTTTTATAGTTTTGCATTGAATTTATAGATTAATTTGGGAAGAAATGACATTTTTACATTGTTATTTCATCCATGATCATAGTATATCTGTTCACTTAATTCAGATCTTCCTTCACGTCCTTTTATAGAATTTTTTTTCTTCCTATAGATATTATACTGTATCTGAATTCCTAGGTATATTATAGTTTTGGTTGCTCTTATAAAAACATCATATTTTCCATTATCTATTCTATTGGTAGAAACTTGATTGTGTAAATGTAGTCTATGGACCAATAGCTTCTGCATCGCTGGGGAGCTTGTCAGATACACAGAATCTCAGGCCTTGACTCAGACCTACCGAACCCCCATCTGCATTTTATTTACTGAGATCCTTAGGTGATTTGGGAACTCTGGTGGTGTAGTGGTTAGGTACTACAGCTGCTAACCAGAAGGTTGTCAGTTCGAATCCACCAGGCACTCCTTGGAAACTCTATGGGGCAGTTCTACTCTGTTCTATAGGGTCGGAATCAAGTCGGTGGCAACGGGTTTGGTTATTTATTTTTTTTCAGGTGATTCATATACACATTGAAATTTGAGACTCATTTGGTTAGAAGAATGCAATGTCATTGTTTTATCTGCTCACATTTAATCCAGTAAATAGATCGTCAGAGCTGGTCTCCGATTTTTTCACTTTCACTTATTTTTTCCTTTGTGAATTTTCTAGGTGGAATATTTCAAGAGGATCAAATGTTTCTTTAGGAGGAATAAACATGGCAGAGATCAAGGAATTAATTGAGAGGTCATCGTTTGGCAGCTTAACAAGCATGTTAGACAGGAAAAAGTCTCAGAGTAAGTTAGAAGGAGATTTTGGAATTTTATAACTGGATTTGCAAGAATTATGAAATAAGCGCATTTCAAATTCAGGGTACTTGAACAAGATTCTTTAATATGTGACTGAACATTACTCAAAAGTAAAAGAGTACTGTACACACTTTCATCTTATTCATCCCATCCCAACCAACATTATCCATCCATCCCTACCATCCCTCTATCCATCCTCACCATCCATTCGTCTATCTATACCATCCATCCATCCCCAAAATCCATCCATCCACCCATTCCCACCATCCACCCATCCCTGCCATCCATCCATTTCCACCATTCATCCACCCAACCAGCCCCACCATCTATCCACTTATCCATTCATCCATCCCCACCATTCATTCAGTCCACCATGCATCCATCCACCTACCATCCCCACTATTCACCCATCCCTGCCATCTATTCATCCCTGCCATCCACTCATCCCCACCATCCATCCATCCCCACCATCAACCCATCCTCACCATTCATCCATCCCCACCATCCATCCATTTTTACCATCCATCCCCATCATCCAACCATCCCGGCCATCCAGCCACCTATTCCGCCCATAATCCATCCCTACCATCCATCCATACATCTGTCCGTCCGTCCGTCCATCCATCCATCCATCTCATTTATCTGTCCTCTTGAATGATAAGAAGTTATTTGCCAAGTGGAATAAGGAAAACATCATCCCAGGCAGGAAACCCTTGTGCAGAAGCATGTACTCTTAGTCACAGACTGACAAAAGACAAGAATTCTCAGAAGCTACTAAGTCCATCTCCTCACCAGTTTTTCACCCAGCAGTTGGGTTTCCAGTATGAGATGGAAAATTCTAGAGCCAGTGCACTCGTTGCCCTCTTGGATAGCTATTTCATGTTTGTTCATTTGTGACTGCTACAACTCACTTTCTTAACTTTTAATTAATTAATGTGTTTTTCCTGACAATGACCTGATTGTAGTTCAACAATCTGAGGCTAGGTGTTGGAGATACAGTTGAATAAAACTACTTCCTATTTTTAAGGCCCTTACAGTCTAGTCCACACTTTCATATCTGAACACCTTTCAACTCCTAAGTTTTCTCTTTTCCAGTTTAAACAGCTCATTCTTTTTAATGTTCTTTAAGCATTTTCATGAATTTTTCAAACCACTCTTTTTATTGTGAATTATTTAAACATAGAAAAGTTCACAGAAAAATATAACAATAATGTAGTCATGATTCAGATTTATGTGTTAATATTTTGCCGTATTTCCTTTGTTTCTTTATTTTTTCTTTATTTTTCAGAAATAAAGTTTACAGATACAGCTCAAGTCCTTTTTGTGTCCTGTCCTTTTTTGAGAAGCATGCTCTGCCCGGACATAGAAATTGGTGTGATCCTTTTCCTTTCCTTTTCTCTCTCTCACATTCACACAACAGTGTATTGATTTGTTTTTAGAGTTATAGAAATGACTTCAAACTGTTCCTATATTCCTGCAGCTTGCTCTTTACGTTCAACTTTTTTTCTGAGATTAACTAGTGTTGATAATGCAGATCCAACTTCTTCACTGTAATGTCTGTAGATATTAGATGGATGTACCACTCTTTTTCCATCTGGTCCCCAGTGAGGAACATTTGCATAGTCTCCAATATTTCGCTCTCACGAGCAATGTTGCAGTGAGCATCCTTGCATCTGTCTCCAGGCGCACATGTGTGCAAGACTAGGGCATTTATCTGGTGGAATTCCTGGGGCGCAAGAGATGTGCCTTCTCCATACCATTGCTAGATGTAGCCATCTAGCTAAATAGGTACTCTCCAGTAAGTACTCTCCAGTAAATAGCTACTCTCCAGATCATACCTAATTACTCTCTGTCTTAGTTATTTAGTGCTGCTATAACAGAAATACCACAAGTGGATGGCTTTAACAAAGAGAAATTTGTTTTCTCACAGTCTAGGAAACTAGAAGTCCTAATTCAGGGTGCTAGCTCCAGGGGTAGGCTTTCTCTCTCTGTCGGCTCTGGGGGAAGGTCCTTGTTAACACTTTTCCCCAGTTGAGGAACTTCTCAGCACAGGGACTCCTGGGTCCAAAGGATGCACTATTCTCCTGGCTCTTGTTTCTTGGTGGTATGAAGTCCCCACTTCTCTGCTCACTTCTCTTTTTTATATCTCAGAACAGATTGACTTAAGACAAAATCTAATCTTATAGATTGAGTCATGCCTCATTAACATAACTGCCACTAATCTCACCTCATTAACATCATAGAGGTAGGATTTATAACACATAGGAAAATCACATCAGATGACAAAATGGTGGACAATCACACAATACTGGGACTCATGGACTAGCCAAGTTGACACACATTTTTGGGGGGAAACAATTCAATCCATAATATCCTCCTACCAGCAGCATCTGAAAAGTCCTCCTTCTCCATGTGGCCACCCATGCTTTATGTGGTCAGACATTTCATTCCTGATTCCTGATGAGGCTGGATAATGTTTCATAAGCTTATTTGATCATTCAGATTTCCTTTTAATTTATTTGCCTCCATGTTTCTTTGCTTATTTTTCTATTGGTTTTTGAATTTTTTCTTATTGATCTATATGCTTTGTTGTTACATCTTCTGAGTAATTATGCTATGTCAGTTACGTGCATTGCAAACATCCCAGACTGGGATCTGTATCTTCTTACTTTACTTATGGTGCCTTGTATACCAGTTATTTGTTTTAACTATTCCTTTCTAGGTTGTAGTTTTGGTGATGTTTAAGAACTTCCTCATTCAGACGCCAGTATAGTCTCCTATGTATTCTTCTAATGATTTTGAAGTTTTTGCTTTCCATTTTTAGTCTGCAGTTAATTTTGCACATAGTGTGAGGTAGCTTGATAATTTCATTTGTTTCCAAATGGGTAGTCAATATAATGTATTGACTGGTCCGTCCTTTTTACTGATTTTAAATGCCACCCCTGCCATATATTAAGTTCCTCTGTGTATGTGGATCGGTTTCTGGGCTTTCTAGTCTGTTCCACTGATCTTTATGTCACTGAATCAATAGCTTATGTTTTTAATGAGCATAGATTTGTATTATCTCCATTTTCTTCTTGATATGAGCTGGGCACTGAGCTAAGCATTTTATGTGTTGTTGTTGTTGTTAGATGCCGTCGAGTCGGTTCTGACTCATAGTGACCCTACGCACAACAGAATGAAACACTGCCCGGTCCTGAGCCATCCTTACGATCGTTGTTATGCTTGAGCTGATTGTTGCAGCCACTGTGTCAATCCAGCTCGTTGAGGGTCTTCCTCTTTTCCACTGACCTTGTACTTTGTCAAGCATGATGTCCTTCTCCAGAGACTGATCCCTCCTGACAACATGTCCAAAATATGTAAGATGCAGTCTCGCCATTCTTGCTTCTAAGGAGCATTCTGGTTGTACTTCTTCCAAGACAGACTTGTTCGTTCTTTTGGCAGTCCATGGTATATTCAATATTCTTCACCAACACCACAATTCAAAGGCCTCAATTCTTCTTCCATCTTCCTTATTCATTGTCCAGCTTTCACATGCATATGATGTGATTGAAAATACCATGGCTTGGGTCAGGCGCACCTTAGTCTTCAAGGTGACATCTTTGCTCTTCAACCCATTAAAGAGGTCCTTTGCAGCAGATTTACCCAATGCAACGTGTCTTTTGATTTCTTGACTGCTGCTTCCATGGCTGTTAATTGTGGATCCAAGTAAAATGAAATCCTTGACAACTTCAATCTTTTCTCCGTTTATCGTGATGTTGCTTATTGGTCCAGTTGTGAGGATTTTTGTTTTCTTTATGTTGAGGTGCAATCCATACTGAAGGCTGTGGTCTTTGATCTTCATTAGTAAGTGCTTCAAGTCCTCTCCACTTTTAGTAAGCAAGGTTGTGTCATCTGCATAACGCAGGTTGTTAATGAGTCTTTCTCCAATCCTGATGTCCCGTTCTTCTTCTCGGATTATTTGCTCAGAGTACAGATTGAATAGGTATGGTGAAAGAATACAACCCTGACGCACACCTTTCCTGACTTTAAACCAATCAGTATCCCCTTGTTCTGTTCAAACAACTGCCTCTTGATCTATGTAAAGGTTCCTCATGAGCACAATTAAGTGTTCTGGAATTCCCATTCTTCCCAATGTTATCCATAATTTGTTATGATCCACACAGTAGGATGCCTTTGCATAGTCAATAAAACACAGGTAAACATCCTTCTGGTATTCTCTGCTTTCACCCAGGATCCATCTGACATCAGCAATGATATCCCTGGTTCCATGTCCTCTTCTGAAACCGGCCTGAATTTCTGGCAGTTCCCTGTCGATATGCTGCTGCAGCCGTTTTTGAATGATCTTCAGCAAAATTTTGCTTGCATGTGATATTAATGATATTGTTCTATAATTTCCACATTTGGTTGGATCACCTTTCTTGGGAATAGGCATAAATATGGATCTCTTCCAGTCAGTTGGCCAGGAAGCTGTCTTCCATATTTCTTGACATAGACGAGTGAGCACCTCCAGTGCTGCATCCGTTTGTTGAAACATCTCAGTTGATATTCCATCAATTCCTGGAGCCTTGTTTATCGCCAATGCCTTCAGAGCAGCTTGGACTTCTTCCTTCAGTATTGTCAGTTCCTGATCATATGCCACCTCTTGAAATGATTGAACATCGACTAATTCTTTTTGGTATAATGACTCTGTGTATTCCTTCCATCTTCTTTTGATGTTTCCTGTGTCATTTAATATTTTCCCCATAGAATCCTTCACTATTGCAACTCGAGGCTTGAATTTTTTCTTCAGTTCTTTCAGCTTGAGAAACACTGAGCATGTTCTTCCCTTTTGGTTTTCCATCTCCAGCTCTTTGCACACATCATTATATGTCATTTTATGTACCTTTGTTCACTTCCTCTTTTCAACACCCTGGGAGGCAGGTGCTGTTGCCCGTGTTCAACAGAGGAGGTAACTAAGGCTCAAAATGGTTGGGGTTCTTTCCCAGTGTCACACAGTACAAGAGTTAGAGCTAGTTCAGGAACTCTGATTGTTCAACTCCAAAGTCCAGACTTTAACCATACACTGGCTAAGAGCTACTCAGAGGAGAACTTTCAGGACCTTGTGGCATTGTTGTTATAGTGGCAGCCTTAGTTCCCTCTGCCCACATTCTTGGGTACCAGCAGAGCTGGGGGTTCAGAACACTCCTGCATCCACCTAAGAACTGGTCTGTTCTGGACTGTTGGCACCTCTTCTGGTTGCTGGGAAGGGGCAGCAGGTCAAAGAGCAGCCTCGCCTGCGAGAGCTTATGGAACCTTTCTTCATCTCTGCAGCATGTGCACATCCTGTGTGCCAGCTAGGAGAAGACCTACTAATGTTTCTTTCCTTCTCTGATTTCACAGTTAAAAGGAAAGATTCTGACATGAAAAAGAAGATCCAGAAGAGAAGGAAGCAATCGAAAATAGAAGAGGAAGGTGATTCCAAACTGACAGGCTACTGGAAGCAGGGTGTCTTCTCCATCCAGCTGGCAGTGATGCCACTCCTTGCCGGTAGCTAACCCCACACCCCAGCAGTACTGTTGTCTTGTCACAGGAGGCCGGGTTTCCATAAACGGGATGCTCACGGTGACTGAGCCCTTGTTCTGGTTGCTTTATTTCATCCTCACAGCAACCTCAAGGCAGTGGGGGAGGGGGTATAATTGTCTCTATTTTACAGAGGAAGAAGTGGAGGCACAGAGAGGTTTTAAATAAGTTGTACAAGATCACACAACTAGTAAGTATGAAGCCAGGATCGGAGCTCAGGTCTGTCTGATTCCAAGGTTCAAGTAAACCTGTGAGAATAACAAATGTGGTAATTTTGTTTGCTAAATAAGATGCTGATTTTTATAAATATTTACTACATATTTTTTCCAAAGGAATCTAGTAAAGGGACTGAGGAAAGGGAACCAGTTTTTACTGAGCATCTGTTAGGTGCCAGGCACCTTACATATGCCAAATAATTTACTTCTCATCAAACTCTGATCTTCTCAATAAACTTGTGGTGGAGGTGGTATTGGGAGCGGGGAAGTAATCATTGTCATCATTTTTTCAGTGAGGAAACAAAACCTCAGAGAAGTTAAGTAACTTGCCCAAGGCCACACAGCTCAGTGTCAGAACAGAATTTTAATTCTTTTGCTTTATAAAATCTACCACAATTTATAAACTAGGTTTTCTACATTTTGGTAAATAATGAATAGATATTTATTCTATCCATATATTTTGATGGTGGAGAGCTTAGAATATATTTTGGGTAACATTATGTGGCTGTTTAAAAAAAGAAAAGCGTAAGGTTTAAAAAAAAAACTTTTTTTTTTCTTTTTCGAGAAAATCCTCTCAAGCCTCTTCCATTTTTTGACCATCATGTTGAATGTGCTCCCTCTACTGGCCATTCTGCAGAACCGTAGACTTTGGTCTTTTCTGAGATGGAAAAAAGCTTTTGTAGAATTGGGAGCCAAACCCCAAAAAGTGAACAGTGTCGCGTTCAGTTCCACAGGGGTCGGGAAAACCATAATCTTCACAAGCCTTTGGGCTGATGTCGATACATTTTGAGGAAATACTATTAGCTTTTTAGTTTTCATTTTTAAACCGAGTTTTGAAAACCAGCTTTCACCTAAAGTTGGTCCTTTCTGACTGCCTTAATTTTCTCGTAGCGTTCAGTCTCTTCTAGAGAAGTGAGTACATTTTCACAGGGATCTCTGCCCATTCACATGCTGTGCTCCACAAGTACCAGGCTCCCACACAACTGTTGCGTGCATTGCTTTGAGCAAAAGTCTTTGGTAAGATGTCTCCTTAGTCCTTGAATCCCGGAGAGGAATCGGTGGTCCTTCGGTGGGTGAGCTGTGTGTGACCTGCCCCGCTGTGGGTCTGGGTTAACGTTGCTTCTTAGTTTTGCTGCCCGAGTAAGGATTGTCTCAGCCTGCTGTGTGTGACTATTCCCAGCAGGGTGAAACTGACGGTGTCCAGCCTCCCTTCTACTTTAACCCGTGCTATGCTGGCTGTGTAATATGGCAGTTAGTGCAAGAGCAGTGCTGACAGCCACACTTTGAATCTTGACTCAGTCACTTACCAGCAAGTTCCCTGCTTTCTCTAGGTCTCAGTTTTCTCATCTGTAAAACAGGGGTGATAATTTCCACCTCAGAGGGTTGTTGTAAGGATCACATGAGATAATGTGCGTAGACTGCTTAGCACAGAACTTTGCACACCGTAGGACTCGAGAGCTGGTCAGTGTGGAGGTGGGAGCTGCTCCTGCCAGGACATTTCATTGGGTGAGATGCAGAGGACTGGGCCTCTAACCAGGAAAACAGAAAGATAAACCACCTCCCTTATACTGTACCTGTTGCCGTCGAGTTAATTCCCACTCACAGCGACCCTCTAGGACACAGTAGAACTTCCCCACAGAGTTTCCAAGGAGTGGCTGGTGGATTCGAACTGCTGACCTTTTGGTTAGTAGCCACATCTCTCAACCACTGTGCCACCTTATACTGTAGACATAGTTTATTGGCATAAACCAAGAGTGACCTCAGCATAGTGGGCCAATTGTATGCTCATTCTTGCCCTAAAATGGTAGCATCAGTTATCTATTCTAAAACCAGAATAATTGTTTTTGGTAATCATCTTCGGTTTCAAATTAGGCCATAGATCTTGTCTATCTTAGTAGTAAATATTGGTTGACCAGTAACCCGATAAGATTCTACTTAGATTCTGTGTTTGGAGTGGCTCTTACTTTGAAAGGAGGTGGTATGGCATAGAGCAGAGGGGTAAGCTTGGCCAGGCAGGATTGGTTCGGATCCTGGTTCCACAGCTTATTAGCCAAGAGGCCTTGGATGATTACTTAATATCTCTGAGCTTCAGTTCCTCCGTTTATAAAGCACCGATGATAGCGACCACACAGGGCTGTTCTGAGGACTGGATAACATTAGCTCAGGATAACGTGTGGCAATTGTAGGTACAGTGCCTGTTCCCTCCCACCTTTTCCCTTACTTTGCAACCAAACCAAAAACCTGTTGCCATTGAGTTGATTTCAACTTATAGCAACCCTATAGGACAGAGTAGAACTGCATCCTTACAGAAGCAGACTGCTACATTTTCCTCCCACGACTCTGGAACAGGGGATCTCAATCCAGTGATTTTGCTCCCAGGGGACATTTGGTAATGTATGGAGACATTTTTAGTTGTCACACCTCGGGGAGGAGGGTGCTACTGGCATCAACTGGGTAGAGGACAGGGTTGCTGCTAAACACCCCACAAAGCCCAGGACAGTCCCCATGACAGAGAATTATCTGCTCCCAAATGTCCATAGTGCCAAGGCCAAGAACCCTGCTCTGGAATAATGGCTGCCATCTCTCTGAATTTCCACAGGGATTTCTTCTAACATGAGCAGTCTTTGATATGAAAAGGATTACAAAGTTATAAAAAGAAAATCACAATTAGCTATGGCCTTAATGAGGCGGTTTTGTTTAAGAGAGTAAGCGAGAGCAGGGAGTTTGCCCTAGAAGGGCACCCTGCTGCATGCTCCTAGCCTGCCCTGATGTCTGTGGCACGCACTAGGCCATGGCTTGTTTTAGAAGTGACTCCACTTTCTGAGTGTGAGTGACTTAGCTCTTGTGTGCTTTGGAAATATATTTACAAGTATTTTGAAAGGAGAAGAACTGATCTTCTTGAGTATCTGTTAGGCAGTGTCCCTGACACCTTCCCATACAAAACCTCTTTGCAGATGAGTCAGAATTGACTTGATGGCAACGAGTTTTTTACAGAACTTGTAGGACCTCAGTTTGAAAAACACTGGTGTATAGCATGGTGTCTGTAAACTTCTCCCAATTCATTTTTTTTTTTTTTAAGTTTTCCTCTTTTCGTTGTAATTTTATCATTGGCCCTGTTCAGGTTACTTGACCCTTCGGTGCTTGTCTTGGGGCTGTCATGAGTTAAGGCCTAATGCTGTGTATATTTCTCCCACAGGATGGCAGACTGTTGTGAGTCGTGGCAATGAGAGGACTGCCAGCATTTTAGATTGTTTTTTGACTTTACAAACAGAGGTACCTATCATGAATGAAGAACAAAGGCAGGAATTAAACCCCCTGATCATAAAGATCAAGTGTGCTTCCTGCCTTCCATCACAACCTGTGCCCATTCATGAACTAGAGGTAAGAATATAAGCCAGAAAAGTTAAGAGTTCCTCTTCTCAGCCAGCTGCCCAGTACACATCATCTCTAATACTCCCAATGGCACTATGTGGAAAGTGTGATTATCATCACTACTTTACCACTTAGAATCTCACAGCAAGATATGAAAGAGAGTCCTAGGATTAGGAGCTACCATGTCCAAGGTCTCTTCACTACACCACGTGTGCTCTTCAAATGTAGGTGACCATCCTCCCTTCAAAAGAAGTCCCTAGGCTTTCTTGTTACAGCAGCAGTGCTCACGTAGATGTTTACTCATTTTGAACCAACCAGTTTCAGCATTTATGTTTATCTTGGGGATTCTCTTTTCGTTCTTTCAGTTTGATCTGTGTCTCCTGGGTTCTACGTCTTCTTGCTTTGTTTGCTCTCAGTTTTGATGGAGGATGTCTCTAGCAGGTTCTTGAGAAAAGATTGATGGCAGATAATTTTTTTGAGATAACGTATGTCTGAAAACAGCTTTATTCTACCCTCATACTTCATTGATAGTTTGGCTGGGGATAGAATTGTAGGTTAAAAATCAATTTCCTTCAGAGCTCTGAAGGCATTATTCCATCACCATTTTATGTTCTGTGTTTCTGTTCAGAAGTCTGAAGCAGTCTCATCCCTATACCTTCTCTCAAACCTTGTAGAACCTTCATTTTGTCTTCTGAAACTGCTTAATGATGTGTCTTGATATAGATATATACATATATTTCTATTTAATATATGTATATGAATAATTTTAGAATCACAGGAATTTGCAAAGAGGGCCTATGTACCCTTCACCCCGTTTCCCTCAGTGGTTACATCTTACATAACTACGGTATAATGTCAAACCAGAAAAGTGACATTGGTACAACATGTGTGTTTAGCTGTATGCCATTTTGTCACATGTGTACATTTATGTAACTATCACTGCAATCAAGTTACAGAAGTATTCCATCACCACGTCTCCCTTATGCTATCCTTTTACAGTCCCACAATTTCTAACTCCTGATAACCACTAATTTATTCTCCATCTGTATAATTTTGTCGATTTGAGAATGTTATATAAATGGAAACATCCAGTATTTGACCTTTTGAGATTGGCTTTTTTTTTTCACTCATTATAATGCCCTTGCATAAAGTTGAATCATGTTTCTTTATTTACTCTGCCAATTTCTTCTAGCTGTGTATTTTAGACCATTTACATTTAATGTAATTATTGATCTGCTATGGCTTTAGTCTGCCATTTCATTTTTTGTTTTCTGTGTGTTTCCTCTGTTTTCTTTTTCCTGCTTTCCTGTGGGTTACTTAAGCAAATTTTAGAATACCATTTTGATTTTTTTTTTATAGTATTTTAGAGTATATGTCTTTGTATAGATTTTTAGTGGTTGCTCTAGTAATTGTATTATGCTTACATAACTTATAACGCTCTACTTATGTTGACATTTTATCAGTTAGAGTGAAGTGTAGAAACCTTACCTTCTATTAAATTTCTCTACCTTCCCTCATTTATAATTGTCTTAGATACTTCCTCTACATATACTGAAAACACATCAGACGATGTTATAGTTTTTGCTTCAACTGTCAAACATAATTCAGAAAACTCAAGAAGAACAGGAAAGTGTATTGTATTTACCCATAATTTTTCTCTTTCCATTGTTCTTTCTTCCTTTCTTATGTTCTAAGATTTCTTCTTTTATCATTTCCTTTCTGTTTCAAGAACTTCCTTTAACCATTTTTTTTAGGGTCAGTTAGTTTTCCCTTGTCTGAGATGTCTTTACTTCTCCTTCATTCCTGGCCTCCACTGACACTGTGGGAGGAGGGTGGTTTGTTACCACTGGGGAAGAATGGAAGTCCTAGCTTCCTACTTGAGCTTTTCTGATACCATCTCAGTGAGGGGGGTAGCAAGGGGCAGCTTGTTACAGCCAGACAAGAGTGGAAGTCCAGGCTCCCAATTTGGCCTTTGCTTAAGGGGGTGAGGATAAGGCTGTGTTTTTTCCATAGTGTTTAAGGTTGGGTGGTTAATTATCTAAAAGTTTTCTGTCTTGCTAGATTGTCCCTTTATTGGTTGGTTGTTTGGAGAAAGCTGGCTTTTCTTGAGGCTTTTTTCTGCCTGCTGCCATTTGCATTTCTCAATTGTTGGCTTCTCCAATATCCAGTCCAAATAAAAATCTGAAGGAACTCACCATATCTTGTTCTTTGGATGCTTCTTCTCTCCATCTTTCAGAGTCTTCTTATGTTTGTTTTATATATAATGCCCAGGGTTTTTAGCTGTACTCAGCAGGAGAAATAAGGAGAAGTGTGTCTATCCTATCTTGGCCCAGGACTGGAAGACTGTGGGTGTATTTTATCCATCAGTCTGGAGGAACCAGTGAGCCTTTTCAGACTATGTCCTTCAATTCTGGGAAATTGTCTTGAATTATTTAACTATTTCCTCCTTTTCTTTCTTCTTTTTAGAACTCCTGTTATTTAGATGTTGAATCTCCTGGATTGGCCTTCTAATTTTTTTTTTGATACTTTTTCTTCCCTGTTTATTTTTATACCAGGTGTGCACAAAAGAGTTAATATAGCAGGCCTTAGACTACTATACTTAAAAGGTCTGCTTGCAAGCTTGGCCTTGACTAGCATACGGGAATTTGCATTTCAGGGGAGTTCCAACCATTCTGTGATAAGAGTGGATCACTATGCCTTACGTGTTTATGCAAAAAATATGGTTTATGCTGCACACCTGTTTTCCTTCTGGGAGTCTGGACTTTTGGTACATGCTAGCCTTCAAAAAACACCTTGGGTCATTTCATCTACATTATCTAATTATTTAGATATTACAGTTGTTCATAGTATTCTCTTAGAATCTTTTTTTTTTTTTTAACTTTTATTAAGCTTCAAGTGAACGTTTACAAATCCAATCAGTCTGTCACATACAAGCTTACATACATTTTACTCCCTACTCCCACTTGCTCTCCCCCTATTGAGTCAGCCCTTTCAGTCTCTCCTTTCCTGACAATTTTGCCAGCTTCCCTCTCTATCCCCCCATCCCCCCTCCAGACAACAGTTGCCAACACACTCTCAAGTGTCCACCTGATATAATTAGCTCACTCTTCATCATCATCTCTCTCCCATCCGCTGACCAGTCCCTTTCATGTCTGATGAGTTGTCTTCGGGGATGGTTCCTGTCCTGTGCCAACAGAAGGTCTGGGGGGCATGGCCGCCGGGATTCCTCTACTCTCAGTCAGACCATTAAGTATGGTCGTTTCATGAGAATTTGGGGTCTGCATCCCACTGATCTCCTGCTCCCTCAGGGGTTCTTGGTTGTGCTCCCTGTCAGGGCAGTCATCGATTGTGGCCGGGCACCAACTGGTTCTTCTGGTCTCAGGATGATGTAAGTCTCTGGTTCATGTGGCCCTTTCTGTCTCTTGGGCTCTTAGTTGTCGTGTGACCTTGGTGTTCTTCATTTTCCTTTGCTCCAGGTGGGTTGAGACCAATTGATGCATCTTAGATGGCCGCTTGTTAGCATTTAAGACCCCAGATGCCACATTTCAAAGTGGGATGCAGAATGTTTTCATAATAGAATTATTTCGCTAATTGACTTAGAAGTCCCCTCAAACCATGTTCCCCAGATCCCCGCCCTTGCTCTGCTGACCTTTGAAGCATTCATTTTATTCCGGAAACTTCTTTGCTTTTGGTCCAGTCCAATTGAGCTGACCTTCCATGTATTGAGTGTTGTCTTTCCCTTCACCCAAAGCAGTTCTTATCTACTGATTAATCAATAAAAAACCCCTCTCCCTCCCTCCCTCCCCCCTTCGTAACCACAAAAGTATGTGTTCTTCTCAGTTTTTACTATTTCTCAAGATCTTATAATAGTGGTCTTATACAATATTTGTCCTTTTGCCTCTGACTAATTTCGCTCAGCATAATGCCTTCCAGGTTCCTCCATGTTGTGAAATGTTTCACAGATTCGTCACTGTTTATCGATGCGTAGTATTCCATTGTGTGAATATACCACAATTTATTTAACCATTCATCCATTGATGGACACCTTGGTTGCTTCCAGCTTTTTGCTGTTGTAAACAGAGCTGCAATAAACATGGGTGTGCATATATCTGTTTGTGTGAAGGCTCTTGTATCTCTAGGGTATATTCCGAGGAGTGGGATTTCTGGGTTGTATGGTAGTTCCATTTCTAACTGTTTAAGATAACCCCAGATAGATTTCCAAAGTGGTTGTACCATTTGACATTCCCACCAGCAGTGTATGAGAGTTCCAATCTCTCCGCAGCCTCTCCAACATTTATTATTTTGTGTTTTTTGGATTAATGCCAGCCTTGTTGGAGTGAGATGGAATCTCATCGTAGTTTTAATTTGCATTTCTCTAATGGCTAATGATCAAGAGCATTTTCTCATGTATCTGTTGGCTGCCTGAATATCTTCTTTAGTGAAATGTGTGTTCATATCCTTTGCCCACTTCTTGATTGGGTTGTTTGTCTTTTGTGGTTGAGTTTTGACAGAATCATGTAGATTTTAGAGATCAGGCGCTGGTCGGAGATGCCATAGCTGAAAATTCTTTCCCAATCTGTAGGTGGTCTTTTTACTCTTTTGGTGAAGTCTTTAGATGAGCATAGGTGTTTGATTTTTAGGAGCTCCCAGTTATCGGGTTTCTCTTCATCATTTTTGGTAATGTTTTGTATTCTGTTTATGCCTTGTATTAGGGCTCCTAGGGTTGTCCCTATTTTTTCTTCCATGATCTTTATCGTTTTAGTCTTTATGTTTAGGTCTTTGATCCACTTGGAGTTAGTTTTTGTGCATGGTGTGAGGTATGGGTCCTGTTTCATTCTTTTGCAAATGGATATCCAGTTATGCCAGCACCATTTGTAAAAAGACTATCTTTTCCACAATTAACTGACACTGGTCCTTTGTCAAATATCAGCTGCTCATACGTGGATGGATTTATATCTAGGTTCTCAATTCTGTTCCATTGGTCTATGTGCCTGTTGTTGTACCAGTACCAGACTGTTTTGACTACTGTGGCTGTATAATAGGTTCTGAAATCAGGTAGAGTGAGGCCTCCCACTTTCTTCTTCTTTTTCAGTAATGCTTTGCTTATCTGGGGCTTCTTTCCCTTCCATATGAAATTGGTGATTTGTTTCTCTATCCCCTTAAAATATGACATTGGAATTTGGATCGGAAGTGCGTTAAATGTATAGATGGCTTTTGGTAGAACAGACATTTTTACTATGTTAAGTCTTCCTATCCATGAGCAAGGTATGTTTTTCCACTTAATTATGTCCTTTTGAATTTCTTGTAGAAGAGCTTTGTAGTTTTCTTTGTATAGGTCTTTTACATCCTTGGTAAGATTTATTCCTAAGTATTTTATCTTCTTGGGGGCTACTGTGAATGGTATTGATTTGGTTATTTCCTCTTCGGTGTTCTTTTTGTTGATGTAGAGGAATCCAAGTGATTTTTGTATGTTTATTTTATAACCTGAGACTCTGCCAAACTCTTCTATTAGTTTCAGTAGTTTTCTGGAGGATTCCTTAGGGTTTTCTGTGTATAAGATCATGTCATCTGCAAATAGTGATAACTTTACTTCTTCCTTGCCAATCCGGATACCCTTTATTTCTTTGTCTAGCCTAATTGCCCTGGCTAGGACTTCTAGCACGATGTTGAATAAAAGCGGTGATAAAGGGCATCCTTGTCTGGTTCCCGTTCTCAAGGGAAATGCTTTCAGGTTCTCTACATTTAGAGTGATATTGGCTGTTGGCTTTGCATAGATGCCCTTTGTTATGTTGAGGAATTTTCCTTCAATTCCTATTTTGGTAAGAGTTTTTATCATAAATGGGTGTTGGACTTTGTCAAATGCCTTTTCTGCATCAATTGATAAGATCATATGGTTTTTATCTTTTGTTTTATTTATGTGATGGATTACATTAATCGTTTTTCTGCTATTAAACCAGCCTTGCATACCTGGTATAAATCCCACTTGATCAGGGTGAATTATTTTTTTGATGTGTTGTTGGATTCTATTGGCTAGAATTTTGTTGAGGATTTTTGCATCTATGTTCATGAGGGATATAGGTCTGTAATTTTCTTTTTTTGTAATGTCTTTACCTGGTTTTGGTATCAGGGAGATGGTGGCTTCATAGAATGAGTTGGGTAGTATTCCGTCATTTTCTATGCTTTGAAATACCTTCAGTAGTAGTGGTGTTAACTCTTCTCTGAAAGTTTGGTAGAACTCTGCAGTGAAGCCGTCCGGGCCAGGGCTTTTTGTTGTTGGAAGTTTTTTGATTACCGTTTCAATCTCTTTTTTTGTTATGGGTCTATTTAGTTGTTCTACTTCTGAATGTGTTAGTTTAGGTAGGTAGTGTTTTTCCAGGAATTCATCCATCTCTTCTAGGTTTGCAAATTTGTTAGAGTACAATTTTTCGTAGTAATCTGAAATGATTCTTTTAATTTCATTTGGTTCTGTTGTGATGTGGTCCTTCCCGTTTCTTATTCGGGTTATTTGTTTCCTTTCCTGTATTTCTTTAGTCTGTCTAGCCAATGGTTTATCAATTTTGTTAATTTTTTCAAAGAACCAGCTTTTGGCTTTGTTAATTCTTTCGATTGTTTTTCTGTTCTCTAATTCATTTAGTTCAGCTCTAATTTTTATTATTTGTTTTCTTCTGGTGCCTGATGGGTTCTTTTGTTGCTCACTTTCTATTTGTTCAAGTTGTAGGGACAGTTCTCTGCTTTTGGCTCTTTCTTCTTTTTGTATGTGTGCATTTATCGATATAAATTGGCCTCTGAGCACTGCTTTTGCTGTGTCCCAGAGGTTTTGATAGGAAGTATTTTCATTCTCGTTGCTTTCTATGAATTTCCTTATTCCCTCCTTGATGTCTTCTATAACCCAGTCTTTTTTCAGGAGGGTATTGTTCATTTTCCAAGTATTTGATTTCTTTTCCCTAGTTTTTCTGTTATTGATTTCTAGTTTTATTGCCTTGTGGTCTGAGAAGATGCTTTGTAATATTTCGATGTTTTGGACTCTGCAAAGGTTTGTTTTATGACCTAATATGTGGTCTATTCTAGAGAATGTTCCATGTGCGCTAGAAAAAAAAGTATATTTTGCAGCAGTTGGGTGGAGAGTTCTGTATAAGTCACTGAGGTCAAGTTGGTTGATTGTTGTAATTAGGTCTTCCGTGTCTCTATTGAGCTTCTTACTGGATGTCCTGTCCTTCTCCGAAAGTGGTGTGTTGAAGTCTCCTACTATAAATGTGGAGGTGTCTATCTCACTTTTCAATTCTGTTAAAATTTGATTTATGTATCTTGCAGCCCTGTCATTGGGTGCATAAATATTTAATATGGTTATGTC
Source organism: Loxodonta africana (assembly GCF_030014295.1). Lineage (NCBI taxonomy): Eukaryota > Metazoa > Chordata > Mammalia > Proboscidea > Elephantidae > Loxodonta > Loxodonta africana. The sequence continues at coordinate 35,968,639 of NC_087363.1, forward strand.
TTCCTGATCAATTGTCCCTTTTTTCATTATGTAGTGTCCTTCTTTATCCTTTGTGGTGGATTTAAGTCTAAAGTCTATTTTGTCAGAAATTAATATTGCTACTCCTCTTCTTTTTTGCTTATTGTTTGCTTGATATATTTTTTTCCATCCTTTGAGTTTTAGTTTGCTTGTGTCTCTAAGTCTAAGGTGTGTCTCTTATAGGCAGCATATAGATGGATCGTGTTTCTTTATCCAGTCCGTGACTCTCTGTCTCTTTATTGGTGCATTTAGTCCATTTACATTCAGCGTAATTATAGATAAATAAGTTTTTAGTGCTGTCATTTTGATGCCTTTTCATGTGTGTTGTTGGCAATTTCATTTTTCCACATACTTTTTTGTGCTGAGACGTTTTTCTTAGTAAATTGTGAGATCCTCATTTTCATAGTGTTTGACTTTATGTTAGTTGAGTTGTTATGTTTTTCTTGGCTTTTATCTTGAGTTATAGAGTTGTTATACCTTTTTGTGGTTACCTTATTATTTATCCCTATTTTTCTAAGTAAATACCTAACTTGTATCGTTCTGTATCGCTTTGTATCACTCTCCATCTGGCAGTTCAATGCCTCCTGTATTTAGTCCCTCTTTTTGATTATTGTGATCTTTTACCTATTGACTTCCATGGTTCCCTGTTATGTGTATTATTATTATTATTATTTTTAATTAATCTTAATTTGTTTGTTTTTGTGATTTCCCTATTTGAGTTGATATCAGGACGTTCTGTTTTGTGACCTTGTATTGTGCTGGTATCTGATATTATTGGTTTTCTGACCAAACAATATCCTTTAGTATTTCTTGTAGCTTTGGCTTGGTTTTTGCAAATTCTCTAAACTTGTGTTTATCTGTAAATATCTTAATTTCGCCTTCATATTTCAGAGAGAGTTTTGCTGGATATATGATCCTTGGCTGGCAGTTTTTCTCCTTCAGTGCCCTGTATATGTCGTCCCATTCCCTTCTTGCCTGCATGGTTTCTGTTGAGTAGTCTGAACTTATTCTTCTTGATTCTCCCTTGAAGGAAACCTTTCTTTTCTCCCTGGCTGCTTTTAAAATTTTCTGTTTATCTTTGGTTTTGGCGAGTTTGATGATAATATGTCTTGGTGTTTTTCTTTTTGGATCAATCTTAAATGGGGTTCGATGAGCATCTTGGATAGATATCCTTTCGTCTTTCATGATGTCAGGGAAGTTTTGTGTCAGGAGTTCTTCAAGTATTTTCTCTGTGTTTTCTGTCCCCCCTCTCTGTTCTGGGACTCCAATCACCTGCAAGTTATCCTTCTTGGTAGAGTCCCACATGATTCTTAGGGTTTCTTCATTTTTTTTAATTCTTTTATCTGATTTTTTTTCAGCTATGTTGGTGTTGATTCCCTGGTCCTCCAGATGTCCCAGTCTACATTCTAATTGCTCGAGTCTGCTTCTCTGACTTCCTATTGCGTTGTCTAATTCTGTAATTTTATTGTTAATCTTTTGGATTTCTACATGCTGTCTCTCTGTGGATTCTTGCAACTTATTAATTTTTCCACTATGTTCTTGAATAATCTTTTTGAGTTCTTCAACAGTTTTATCAGTGTGTTCCTTGGCTTTTTCTGCAGTTTGCCTTATTTCATTTGTGATGTTTTGAAGCATTCTGTAAATTAGTTTTTTATATTCTGTATCTGATAATTCCAGGATTGTATACTTTTTTGGGAAAGATTTTGATTCTTTTGTTTGGGGGGTTGGAGAAGCTGTCATGGTCTGCTTCTTTATGTGGTTTGATATGGACTGCTGTCTCCGAGCCATCACTGGGAAACTAGTTTTTCCAGAAAATCCGCTAAAAAAAAAAATGCAGTCAGATCCCTATCAGAGTTCTCCCTCTGGCTCAGGCTATTCGGATGTTAATGAAGCCGCCTGGGGAGGGTGGGGGAGGGATCAGAGAGATAGGAGGGTAGCACCTCAGAATATAGCCAGAGTTGCTTGTCTTGCTTGGAATGACTGTTATATCTGAGATTTCCACGGGGCGCGTCGCCTATGTGTGCTGGCTGTGTGGAGATTGCCCCCGGGGGGTCTGGCCCGCTGGAGTCATGGTCAGATCCTCCGCTGCCAGCCCCACGCCCAATGTCAAGGTTCCCCTACTGGGACGGTGCACTCCCGACTCCAAAATCAGTCGCTGCCTCCTGGGGACTCCCCATCCCGCCAGCCGCGTCACCGCGCCGCCTCCGAGAACCGGATGGGCCCCCCCCGGGTCAGCTCAGGCGAGCGGAGCAGCTCCCTGTGCCTGCGCCGCGACTGCGCATCCCAGCTGGGACGCCGCTTTCCCCACTCCAAGACAAGTCGCTGCCCCCCGGGGACCTCCCCCACCGGCCGCGTCGCCACGCCGCCCGCGCGAACTGGCTGGGCCCCCTCCCGGGGTTAGTTCAGGGGCGTGGAGCAGCTCCCTGCGCTTATGCCGTGCCCGCGCCCTGTCAAAATGCCGGCGGGACGGCTCCCCGGCTGGGACGCTGCTCTCCCTGCTCCAAGACCAGTCACTGCCTCCCGGGGACTTCTCCCACTGGCTGCGTCGCCACGCCGCCAGCATGAACTGGCTGGGCCCCCTCCCGGAATGAGTTCGGGGGCCAGGGCTGGGCCCCTTGTTTGTGCTGTCTGCCCCCCTGGGCTCTGCCCCAAATCGGGCGCTGAAGGTCACCTGACTGGTACACTGGCTCCAGGCTCTGAAAACAATCACTGCCTCCCCGTATTTGTTTGTTCTCCGTCTCTAAATCTATGTTTGTTGTTCAGGGTTCGTAGATTGTTATGTATGTGATCGAGTCACTTGTTTTTCCAAGTCTTTGTTGCAAGAGGGATCCGCGGTAGCGTCCACCTAGTCCACCATCTTGGCCCCGCCTCCTTAGAATCTTTTTTATTTCTGTGGGGTTGGTAGTAATGTCCCAGTTTCATTTATTATTTTAATATTTTCTCTTTGCATTTTTTCTTATCAGTCTAGCTAAAGGTATGTCTATTTTATTGATCTTTTCAAAGAACCAACTTCTGGTTTTGTTGATTTTCTCTACTGTTTTTCTGTTCCCTATTTCATTTCTCTCTGCTCTAATCTTTATTATTTCCTCCCTTCTGATGTCTCTGGGCTTAATTTATTCTTCTTTTTCTAGTTCCTCAAAGTGTAAAATTAGATTATTGATTTAAGATCTTTTTCATTGTATGCATTTACAGCTATAAATTTTCCCTCTGAGCTCTGCTTTTGCTGCATCCCACAAGTTTTGGTATGTTGTGTTTTCATTTTCATTTGTCTCTAGGCATATTCTAATTTCCCTTGTGATTTCTTCTTTGATTCATTGGATGTTTAAGAGTCCATTGTTTAATTTCCACATATTTGTAAATTTCCAGTTTTCCTTCTGCTATTGATTTTTAATTTCATTCCATTGTGGTTGGAGGAGATACTTTCTATGACTTCGTTCTTCTAAAGTATATTGAGACTTGTTTTGTGATTTAACGTTAGCTTCTCCTGGAGAATGATCCAAGTACACTGGAGAATAATGTGTATTCTGGTGTTGTTGGGTGGAGTGCTCTATATACATTTGCTAGGTCTAGTTGATTTATAGTGTTGTTCAAGTCCTGTATTTCCTTATTGATCTTCTGTGTAGATACTTTATTATTGATGGTATATTGAAGTCTCCAGCTATTATTGTAGAACTATTTCTCCCTTCAATTCTGTCAGTGTTTGCTTTATATATTTTTTGGCTCTTATGAGGTGCATACATATCTACAATTTTTATATCTTGATGTATTGACACATTCATCATTATGTAATGTGCTTCTTTGTCTCTTGTAACAGATACTCACTTAAGTCTGATATTACTATAGCCACCCCCACTCTCTTTGACTACTATTTACATGGAATATTTATTCTGTCCTTTCACCTTCAACCTACCAGAGTTGTTGGATCTAAAGTGGTTCTCTTGTAGATAGCATATCGTTGAAAGGGAATAAATATGTTACACTATTAAAAATCAATTAAACATATCCTCTAATACTACCTACTTTTGGTTTAGTTGATTTTTGTGGTGAACCATTTTGATTCCCTTCTCATTTCCTTTTGTGTATATATATATATATATATATATATATATATTTAAATATTTTTGGTGGTTACCATTGGGATCACATTTAAAATTCTAAATTTATACCAATGCAGTTTAAATGAATACCAACTTAACTTCAATAACATACAAAAACTGTTCCTATACTGCTCCTCCCTACAAATTCATCTTCAACCATTGTGTGCCCAATAACATAAATTTATAATGATTTTTATATGCATTTATATTTTAAATCATGTAGGACATAGCAAATAGAGTTACAAACCAAAAATAGCATAAAATTGGCCTTTGTATTTACCCATGGAATTACCTTTACTGGAGACCTTTTCTTAGTTCATAGAGCTTCAAGTTACTGTTTAGTGCCTTTTTTTTTTAACCTTAAGAACTCTCTTTAGCATTTCTTGCAGGGTCTAGTGCTAATGAACTCCCTCGGCTTTTGTTTATCTGGGAATGTCTTAATCTCACACTCATTTTTGAAGGACAGTTTGGCTGTATATAGAATTCTTTCAGCACTTTAAATATGTAACCCCACTGCCTTCTGGCCTCCATGATTTCTGAGGAGAAATTCGTGCTTAACCTAATTAGGTTTCCTTTGTATGTAACAATTCACTTCTGTCTTGCTGCTTTCAAGATTTTGTCTTTGGTTTTCAAGAGCTTGATTATAATGTATCTGAGTGTGGATCTCTGGGTTTATCTTACTTGGAGTTTGTTGAGCTTCTTGGATATGTAGACTCATGTTTTTCATGAGATTTGGGAAGTATTCAGCCACTATTTCTTCAGATAGTCTTTCTACCCCTTTCTCTCTTCTCCTTCTTTAATCCCCATAATACATATGTTGATCCACTTGGTGGTATCCCACAAGTCCTCTAGGTTCTGTTCACATTTCTTTATTTTCTTTCCTTTTTGCTCTTCAGATTAAGTAACTTCAATTGTCCTATCTTAAGGTTCACTGATTCTTTTTTCTGCTAACTCAAATCTGCTAACAGATTCTTCCAATGAATTTTTCATTTCAGCAATTGTACTTTTCAGTTCCCATGTTTCTGTTTGGTTCCTTTTTAAAATTTTTATCTCTTTATTCATAGTCTCATTTGTCCCTGTATTGTTTTCTGGATTTTCTTTAGTTCTTTATTCTTATTTTCTTTAGCTCTTGAGCATATTTAATACTATTGTTTTAAAGCCTGTCTAGTAAGTCCCTTATAAGGATAGTTTTTGTCACTTTATTTTGTTATTGTAAGTGGGTCAGCCTTTCTTGTTTCTTTTTCTTTTTTCTCATTCAGAAAATTTATAAACATATTGTTTTGTGGCATTGGTTGCAATCCCCACAATGTAACAGCATACTCCCCCTTTCCACCCTGGGTTCCCTGTGTCCATTTGACCAGTTTCTATCTCTTCCTGCCTTCTCATCTTGCTTTTGGACAGGAGCTGCCCATTTGGTCTCATGTAGTTGATTGAACTAAGAAGCACATTCCTCATGTGTTCTTGTTTCTTTTTTTGTGTGATTTTTGCTGTTGTTGTTGAAACCAGGACATTTGAGTATTATAATGTGGTAGGTTTGGAAATCATATTCTTCCCCTTCCCTGGGTTTTGCTTTTTTTTTTTTTTTTATGATTGTTGAAGGCTGTAGCAGTCCATTTGTTTAGTGACTTTCCCTAACTATTTTTGCAAAGATTACCTTTCTGGACATGTGTATACTGGAGATTCTATTTCTTAGCTTGAGTTCAGGTAATGTTTTGGCAAAGATTTTCTCTAATGCCAGGGATGGGGAAAAAAAAACACAACAAAAGAAAACAAAATGTTACCAAAAACCTGTCCCAGTCTTTGCAAATTGGCTTTATGCTTAGGCTCTCATTCAACACTTAGCCAGAATTGCAATGAGCCTAGGTATCCCCAAAATGAAAGCACAGGGTCTTCTCAGGTAATTTCTGTACATGCATCTTACCCTGGTCTCGCATGTGGCTTTCTCAATTCCCCTATATTCATGGTGCTTTTGAAAGTCTTAATTTCCAAAAGGAACTCTCTCCCCAGCCTCTCTTTCCAGCTTACTGTATGCCTTTATGGCCCTTTTCAGCCCCTGGCTGCTATAGGCAGTCATAGCCCTAGGTCACTGCCTGTTGCCCCTCATCCCTGTGCCAATTCTGAGACAAGCCAAACCAAGACAAACACCTTGCTTCAGTCTTTTAGGCCACCCCCAGACAAGTTATAATAGACACATGCAGTAATTTACTTCTAAAGTCTGCTCTGCTTAGAGCCAAAGACCAAACTTCTTTTTGAGAATGTAGGTCACAGTCACTGCTTTAAGACAGTCACACTGACCCAGGGAGGGTGTGGGTAGAAAACTGAAACTTTCCTACCATTTATATACTGTCTTTTTCTTGATTCAGTGTTTGCTTATTGCTATAACCCTTTGACTAGTTTCCAGAGTTCTGACACCACTGATCCTGCCAGTTTCTGCTTTTTGTTTGTTTGTTTTTGTGGGAAGATGGGAGCATGCAGCTGCTTATGCTGCCATCTTGCTCCACCTGTCTGAAAGTCTGAGCCATTATGTCTGCAAATATTTTTTTTCTGCATCTCACTTTTTCTTCTCTCCTTCTGGGACTCTGATGATATGAATGTAAGACCTTTTAATATTGCCCCACAGGTTCCTGGGGCTCTGTCTACATTTTATTTTCAATCTTTTTTTTTCTTTGTGTGTTCAGATGGCCTATTTTCTTTTGATCTATTTTCAAGTTCACTTAATCTTTCCTTTGCCATCTTCATTCTGTTATTTGTTCCATCCAGTGAATTTTTTATTTATGTTTTTATATTTTTCTGTTCTAAAATTTCCATTTGTCTCTTCTATATAGTTTCTATTTCTTCACTGAGACCAGCTGTCTTTCCATATTTTTCAAGTATGTTCACTGTTAACTTCTTCCACATGGTTATAATAGCAGCTTTAAAGCCCTTGTCCAACAATTCCATTATCTGAGTTATCCCACAGTTCACATATGTTGATTGTCTTTCCTCCTTAATAATTAGACTTTCTTGGTTCTTTTTATATCAGGCAATTTTGGATTGTATCTTAGACATTTTGAATGTTTTGTTACAAGACTCTAGGTCTTGTTTAAATTCTATGGAGAATGTTGGCTTTTTTGTTTTAGTAGACAATTATTCCAGTTAGAATCAAGCTGGAAGTTGCGACCCATCTTCTGTGGGCTGTAGTTCCAATGTCAGTTGTCAAAGATTTTGTAGTGCTATTCAGATCTGTCCTGCATGTGCACCACACAGGGACTAGTCTGAGATCTGAGCAGTGGTCTATTCTGTAGTACAGTTCTCAATGCCTCTGATAGTGCTGTTTAAGGTCAAATCCATACATGCACAGTTCATAAATAAGCTCATGAGTTTATACACAACTTTATAGGATCCCTTTCTTGAGTTCCCTTCTTCTCCCAATCTCCTCCATACTCTTCAGCTTCTAGGGAGCCCCCTTCATGGTCCTCTGGCTAGAAAGATGTAATTTTAATATTCCCACTCTAATATGCACTTCCCATGACTGGGTCTGTCTTTGAGAACAAGTTATGAAAAGATATATATAGAACTGCAATGGGGATTACTCCCACACTCCTTGGACTACAATTCCTTTGGCCAGAGAGAATTCCAGTTTCTCAGGTTTTGTGGTATCTGTTCAGCTGCTGCCATTGCCACCAGACTGCATCTTTGGAAAGTTAACTTGCCTGAGGACAGGACCAAGAGAGAAAAAAACAGATTATCCTCCACTCTTTCTGTCCCCTCCCACTCCTATACTAGAGAGGGCTTCTCTTAGAACTCTCTCTGTTCATGGCTGGTACACAATTTTGGGATTTGGGCTTCTTTTGATTCCAGTCTGGGGCATACAGAATAAAAACAAAACCAAGGAAACTCATTGCTGTGTTGGTTGTACTTCGTTTGATTTCCTCCCAATCCACCCACACACAACCATTTACTTTTTAGAGTCCTTAGATAGCTGCTCCATAGTCTCTCCAGGGTTTTTAGTTGCATTCATTAAGATAGAAAAAAAAAAATTTTTTTTTTTTAAGATAGACAGGGTGAAATGTGCTTGCTTATTTCGTTTAACCAATTTAGAAACTCCTCTTTTACTATTAAAAAAAAATTTTTTTTTATTACTGTAGTGTTTTTTTTTTTTTTTTAAATACTCTGGATACAAGTCCTTTGTCAGATATATATGTATTGCAAACATTTTCTTCCAGTCTGGGGCTTGACTTTAATTTTCTTAATAGTGTCTCTGATGAAGTTTTGTTATGATTAGTGCTTTGGGTATCTTGTCAAAGAAATCTTTGCCCACCCCAAGTTCATGAAAATATTAGGCTATATTTTCTTCTGGAAAATATATGATTTTAGCTTTTACGTTACATCTATTTTTTTTTTATGATCCATCTAGAATTAATTTTTACATATGGTGTAAGGCAGGAGTTGTCTCTATTGAATTATTGTGGTGCTTTTGTTGAATATCAGTTTTTGATCCTCTAAGTATTGGTCTACTTCTGGACTTTCTGTTATACTCCATTGATCTCTTTGTCTGTCTTGATTTCTATAGAGCTATATAAGTCTTGGGAAACCCTGGTGGGCATAGTGGTTAAGAGTTCAGCTGCTAACCAAAAGGTCAGCAGTTCGAATCCACCAGATGCTCCTTGGAAACCTTATGGGGCAATTCTACTCTGTCCTATAGGGTCGCTATGAGTCGAAATGACCTGACTGCAACAGGTTTTTTTTTTAATATAAGTCTTGAAATCAGGCAATGTCAATCTTCTACCTTTGTTCTTTTCTCTCTCTCTCTCAAGATTGTCTTATTTATTCTAGATACTTTGCATTTCTATATAGAGTTTAGGATCAGCACATTAATTTCTACCAGGAAAGTCTGCTGAGATTTTGATGGGGGTTGCACTTCACGTATACATCAATTTGAGAAAAATTAACATCTTAACAATATTGTGTTTTTCTGACTGTGAAAATGGGATATTTCTCTATTTAGGTCATCTTTAATTTCTGTTTATAATGTCTTGTAGTTTTCAGTGTGCAGTTCTTTCATTTAATTAAACTTATCTTTTATTTTATTTATTTAATTTCTTCCTAGTTTGTTTTCAATGCTATTATAAATGGTATTTTTAAAGTATTAATTGCTAGTAAATAGAAAGGTCCCTGGGTGGCCCAAATGGTTAAGTGCTCAACTACTAGCCAAAAAGTTGATGGTTCAAACCTATCCAGAGGTGCCTCGGAAGACAGGCTTCTGAAAGGTCACAGCGTTGAAAACCCTATGGAGAAGTTACATTCTGCACACATGGGATCATCACGAGTCAGGATCAACTTGATGGCAAATGACAACACAACAGTAAATAGAAATACAATAGATTTGACCTTGATGATACTATTCTATTTTTAAAGCTATCATGTATACTTGTTTTATGTACCTGATCATTCTAATATCTTAAGCCATTGTGTATCTGATTTTGCTAAGGGAACCTTTCCTTCTTAGTTGTTTTGAGATTTTTATTATAAGCTCTGTTCAATGGAACTTTCTCTGTGAAACTTCTTTGAGGTCTAGGTTGCTACTGGATTTTTCCAGAGAGATTTTTTTAATTGCTTCTCCAAGTACTGACAAGCACCAACCTAGGTTATTTTAAAATAAATTCTCAGCTTCAGTGGAAAATAAAATGTATACTTGGAGTATAATTTCAGATCACAAACTTTTATAAGGGTTAACTTTTAATTACGAAATCATAGCACCAAGGTTAAAACATACAAGTTTCCCTGCTTTCTGCACTTTTGTTCTTATTCTCCAGGCCTTCTTCAGCCCCAAGCTCCTCTGAATCTTTCCTCTTCCCCTTTTTGCAACTTTTAACTTGGAGGCCTATTAGCATGCTGAAGGTGAGCCTGGGCCAACCCTGCAGATGTACGTCTGGGAAATTTGGATAACATTTTCCATAAACCACTTGTCTTCACCTCTTTTGTGCCCAGCCTTGGGCTGGGAACTAGAAATATAGATGTGAAAAAGACACATGGCCTGTCCTCATGGCAGTCACAATTTGGGGGGAAAAACATAATGATTAATAGTTATTGAGCCCCTGACTTATGCCAGCCACCATCTTGGTGCTTTCATGTACATTACATCACTCCATTCCTGGTAATGAGCTTGAGCATAGGTTCTCTCATCAGTGTTTGTGGATGAGGAGACTTGGGCTCAAGGGGCTGCAAGTAGTAGAATGGTACTGAAATTTAAGCTCACTGAGCTGGGAGCCTCCCCTTACCAGAGGCAGAGTGACTGCCATGGCAGCTGAGTGACCTGCTGTGACCTTTTTCTTTCACAGAGGCTGTGCACTCCAGTGTACTGCAAGTACCAGTTCTACAAGACTCCAGTTCACAAGACAGAGGGGCAGCCCCATGGAACCCATGTTTACTTCCAGGACATCAATGTCATCCTCCTTGGGGCGTTGTGCCCCAATGACCTGAAGGAATACCTGGCAGGCCCCCCCATGGTGGTGGAAGTTCATGATCGTGACCTCAAGTCAGAGGAATATTCCCGGAAGCCCACCCTGTTTGGGGAGGACCCCCTGGATACATGCCTCAACCTTCAGGCCCTCATCTCTCCCAAACAGACAGAGAATAACCCCTTTGAATCCCACAACAAGATGTGGGATCCTTACGGGGTCGCCCAGGTCAGCTTTGCCGACCTTCTTCTTGGCCACACATACCTGAATCTCTTTGTTCCCATCCACAGCTGTAAGCCCAAGCCCACAGGCCAAGGCCACGACAGCAGGAACAGGAAGGTTGTGGGGTTTCGGGTTCCAACAGACCATCTCCAGCATGGCCCAATGCCCATGGGCAACTACCTGGAGGCCAACTCCCTCCTCAAGCTGCGAGTGGATCTCGCAGTGCCACTGCATTTCAGGACGGAAGCCCCCGACCAAGACCTGGTAGGCACCCAGTTTGGCCTCATCATTTTCGTGTTTGACTCCAGGAAGACCTTCCTCCTCCACAGCCTGCTACAGGACATCACCATGATCAATGCCAAGGCCCTTGACCTGGACTCGTACCCTCTCAGAAACATCCAGCAGATCCTGTCAGCTTTTAAGATGCGGGTGAAGGTCCAGGACCAGCTGGACCTGGATGTGCTCACTGGTTTCCACCTGCTGGATGGGAAGATCCACCTCTTCATTCTGGAAGGTTTAGCTGACCAAGGCTTGAGGCGGCTGTGGGAGAGCCACCAAAGCCGGTAGGTGGCTTCCTTTGCATTTTAGTAAAAGTGGTGAAGTTTGGATACCCCATGAGTGAAGAGATATTTCAAAGCCAAGACCCAGTTTAGCGTCCTTGTTGATTTAGTTCCTCTTCGGGTATAAAAATATTGCAGGGTATTTACCAGGGCTCCGAAGTTGGACTTGACAGTAGGAAGATTTAGTTGCCTTTGGTTGAAGTGAAGAATTTAGAGACATAGAGAAGAGAGAAGGTGGCTCAGGAAAATAGGTCCTGATCTCAGGCTTGTGAATTATATGGTATGTGGTTGTTTCCAGATTTTGAGTATTACAAATAAAGCTGCTATGAACAATCATGTACAGAGTTTTGTGTGGACATAAGCTCTCATTTTGCTGGGATAAATACCCAGGAGTGAGGTTGCTGGATCATGTGACAAGAGTATGTTTAGTGTGGTAGGGAGAATTCTAAGATGGTCCCCAAGGTTTCTGTCCCTAGTGTACACACACCTTCTCCGCGTTATTCAATCAAACACTAATGTAGGTGCTTCTGTGAAGGCATTTTCCAGATGTAATTGAGGTCTTAAATCTGTTCACCTTAAGATGGGAAGGTGGGCTTTTGAAGGTGAGCCCTTTAAAAGTGCAGAGTTTTCTCTGGTTGGTCTACATGTCAGAGACAGAAGAAGCTAGAGATTTGAATCACAAGAAGGATTCAGTGTGCCATTGCTGCCAAGGAATGCAGATGGCCTCTAGGAGCTGAGTGGCCCCTGGCTGACAGCCAGCAAGGAACTGAATTCTGCCAACAACAAGCATGACCTTGGAACTGGATTGTTCCCCAGAAGAGATCTCAGTCTGGCTGACACCTTGGATTTCAGCCTTGTGAGACCCTGAGCGGAGAACCCAGTCACACTGTGCTGGACTTTAACCTACATAACTATGAACTAAGGAATTGTTTTATGCTGCTAAATTTGTGGTAATTTGTTATGCAGCAATAGAAAATGAATACATTTAGTTTTTTTATTTATTGTAGGTGAAAGTTTACAGCTCTAGTATCTCATACAAAAATTTATACACATGTTGTTGTGACCCTAGTTGCAATCCCTACAATGTGGCAGCACACTCCCCCTTTCCACCCTGGTATTCCCCTGTCCATTCAACCAGCTCCTATCCCTTTCTGCCTTCTCATCCCACCTCCGGACAGAAGCTGCCCATTTAATTCATGTATCTACTTGAACTAAGAAGCACACTCCTCACAAGTATTATTTATGTTTTATAGTTCAGTCTAATCTTTGAAGAGTTGGCTTTGGGAATGGTTTTAGTTCTGGGTTAATAGAGAGTCTGAGGGCCATGTCCTCTGGGGTTCCTCTAGTCTCAGTCAGACCATTAAGTCTGGTCTTTTTACTAGAATTTGAGTTCTGCACCACACTGTTCTCCTGCTCCGTCAGGGACTCTCTGTTGTGTTCCCTGTCAGGGCAGTCATTGGTGGTAGCCGGGAACCACGCAGTTTTTCCGATCTCAGGCTGATGGAGTCTGGTTTATATGGCCCCTTTTGTCTCTTGGGCTAACATTTTCCTTGTGTCTTTGGTGTTCTTCATTCTCCTTTGCTACAGGTGAGCCAGGACCAGTTGATGCATCCTAGATGGCCGCTCGAAAGCTTTTAAGACCCCAGAGCCACTCGCCCAAGTGGGATGCAGAACATTTTAATAAACTTTGTTATGCCTTTGACCTAGATGTCCCCCGAAACCATGGTCCCCAGACCCCTGCCCCTACTACTCTGTCCCTCGAAGTGTTTGTGTTCAGGAAACTTCTTAGCTTTTGGTTTAGTCCAGTTGTGCTGACTTCCCCTGTATTGTGTGTTGTCCTTTCCTTCACATAATTCTTGCCTACTATCTAGTTAGTGCTATGGCTGCTAACCTAAAGGTCGGCAGTTCAAATCCGCCAGGCGCTCCTTGGAAACTGTATGGGGCAGTTCTACTCTGTCGTATAGGGTCGCTATGAGTCGGAATCAACTCAATGGCAATGGGTTTGTTTTTTGTTTTTTTTTTCCCTCCCCACTCTCATAACCATCAAAGAATGTTTTCTCCTGTGTTTAAACCTTTACTTGAGTTTTTATAATAGTGGTCTCATACAATATTTGCCCTTTTGCAACTAACTAATTTCATTCAGCATGATGCCTTCCAGATTCATCCATGTCGTGAGATGTTTCATGGGTTACGTTGTTCTTTATAGCTGTGTAGTATTCCATTGTGTGAATATACTGTAATTTGTTTACCCATCTGTCCACTGATGGGGACCTCGGTTATTCCCGTCTTTTTGCTGTTGTGAACAGCGCTGAATGAACATGGGTGTTCCTGTGTCTATTCACGTGATGGCTCTTCTTTCTCTAGGATATAGTCCAAGGAGTGGGACTGCTGGATCATATGATACTTCTAGCTTTTTAAGGAAGCACCAAATTGATTTCCAAAGTGGTCGTACCATTTTACATTCCCACCAGCAGTGTATAAGTATTCCAGTCTCTCCACCTCTTCAACATTTATTATTTTGTGTTTTTTGGATTAGTGCTGGCCTTATTGGGGTGAGACGGCATCTCATTGTAGTTTTGATTTGTACTTCTCTAAAGGCTAAATGATAGCATTTCCTCATGTATCTGTTAGCCACCTGAATGTCTTCTTTGGCGAAGTACTGTTCATAGCCTTTGCCCATTTTTACATTTAGTTCTTTAAGAAGCTACCAAACTGTTTTCCAGAGCAGCTGTACCATTTAACATTCCCACCAGCAATGTGTGAGAGATCCATTCTCTTTGCATCCTTACCAGCATTTGGTGTTATTATTTTTTATTGTAGCTATTCTAATAGGCATGTAGTAGCCCTATGGGGCAGTTCTACTCTGGCCTACAGTGTCACTATGAGTCAGAATCAACTTGACGGCAACAAGAATGGCTGGTGATGTTGAACGTCTTTTCATGTGTTTATTTGCCACCCGTATATTCTCTTCAGTAAAATGTCTCTTCATATCCTTTGCCAATTTTCTGGTTTTTTTTTTTTTTTACTATTGAGTTTTGTGAGTTCTTTATATATTCTAGACATATATTCTACAGCCTTGTCAGATATGTGGTTCACATTTTTTTTTTCCAGTTTGTAGCTTATCTTTTCATCATGTTAACAGGGTCTTTTCCAGAGCGAAAATGTTAAATTTTGATGAAGTCCAATTTATCTTTTTTTTTTTTTAATGGATCATGCTTTTGCTATGTCTAAGACCCAGGTCCCCAAAATTTTTTCCTAAAAGTTTTATGGTTTACACTCAAATCTATGATTCCTTTTGAGTTATTTTTTTATATAAAGAAGGAATTTTAGTTTGAGGGTTTTTTTTTTTTGGTCTATGGATATTCAATTGCTACAGCACCATTTCTTGAAAATAATATCCTTTTTCTATGGAATTACTTTTTCACCTTTGTCAAAAATCAGTTGGCTGTAATTGTGAAGGTCTATTTCTGAGTTCTCTAATCTGTTCCACTCATCTATGTGTCTATCCCTTTGCCAAATACTACACAATCTTGATTACTGTGGCTATACGATAAATCAAAGTTAGGTAGAGTGATTCCTTCCACTTTATTCTTTTTCAAAATTCTTTTAGCTCTTCTTGTTCCTTTGCCTTTTCATATAAATTTTACAATAAGCTGTATATACCTACAAAACATCTTGATGGAATATTGATAAGAATTGTGTTGAACCTATATATAATTTTGGGGAGAATCAACATCTTTGGTATGTTATTTTCCAATCTATGAACACAGTATGTCTCTCCATTTATTTAGGTATTCTTTGATTTCTTTCATCAGCATTTTGTAGTTTTCAGAATATAAGTCCCACACATGTTTATTCAATTTATATCTAAGTATTTTGGTTTTTTGAGTGATTGTAAATGGTATTTTAAGTTTCAGTTTCTATGTGTTCATTGCTAGTATACAGAAATGCACTTGACTTTTATACGTTGATCTTGTATCCTGCACCCTCACTGAACTCATTACTGGTTCTAGGAGGTTTGTGGTAGACTCCTTGGAATTTTCTACATTGATGATCATGTCATCTGCAAATATGGACAACTGAGTTTCTCTCTTTCCAGTCTAATACCACGTATGCCTTTCTTTCCTTTTTTTCCCTTATTGTGCTTCCAGTGCAATTTTGTGTAAGAGTGGTGATAGCAGATATCTTGCCTTGTTTCTGGTCTTTGGGATAACACATTCAGTCTTTCCCCATTAAGGACAATGTTAAGTGTAGTTTTTTAGATCTCCTTTATCATTTTGAGGAAGTTCTATTCTATTCCTTATTTGCTGAGAGTTCCCTAATTTGCTGGCTCACACAAGTCACAATAATCAATTCCAGGCAGATTAAAAGCTTATTTTTTAAAACTTTTTATTTTGATGTAATTATAGACACACATTAAGTTGCACAAATAGTAGAGAGAGGGCCTTGTACCCATTACCCAGCTTCCTGCAATGGTGACCTCTTACATAACTATAGTACATTATCATAGCCAGGAAATGGATTGGCACAGTAAATTATCTAGACTACAATTATCTGCTGTTATTCAGATTTCACCAGAAAAAATCTAAAATTATAAAACTTTTAGATGCTAATACAGGAGAACATGTTCATAACTCCAGAACAGAAAGAGATTTCTTGAACAAGACATAAGAACAAAGCATAAAGGAAAGGATAACGCATTTGACTACATTAACATCAATAACTTCTGTTCCTCAAAGACCATGAAAATTATGAAAAGACAAGCCACAAACTGAGAAAAAAAAAAATATATCTGCCTTATGTAGAACTGACAAAGAGCTAGAATCGTGAATATATATAAAAAAAAAATCCTATGAATCAATAAGAAAACAGTAAAAACATCCCTGTAAAAGAATGGGCAAAAGACTTGAACAGGCACTTCACAATGTCCCAAACCACAGCTTCCTGAACAGTGTCATGCAGAAAAAGTGTCACCAGGTTCAACAAAGTGTAGAAGGAGCAATGTAGCGAGCACAGGGAAGTAAAATGGCAGGATGTTTAGACACTTAGCCAGGTTGACAATGTCAGAGTGCAAAGTGTGAGTGCCAGGGTGGGGGAGATGGAGGAGGCAGAGAGGGGATATGGAGGGAAGTGGCCGTGGAGGGGATGGGGATGGTGGGACAAGGCTGGTTTCAACATTTTTGCTGCCAACCTCCCTTTCAAGGTCCCTGGTTTTGAAAGATTTTTATCTACCAGGTGGTATTTGTTATTAATGTATTTCTCGTTTGTTGAAGTTTAAATACATAAAAATTTCCCTCTACCTGCCAGACAGAGCTAAGAAGCATACCCAAAGTGTTCCAAGAACCTGCATACCAGTGTTAAGGCTCTTAACTGTGGCCTTCTCTTGCAGAATTCCCAAATCAGAACATGGCAAATACAAGGTGCTCTACAACTCCCAGCTCTTGTTCCATCACCGCCTCTATGCAGACCTGGAGACCATCCTGTACCATGTGCACCTCTTCAAGCCTCTGTCACTCCTCATGAAGCACTCCCAGCTCTATGTCCGGAACGTGGTGCCGCAGGACGCCTTTCAGGCCCTGGTCAGGTGGGGCTGCTCAGCTGCTGTCCCCGTGGATGGCAGCTGGATGTCTGCTTGGCCAGGCCACCCTTGTGAGATCCACTGTGGGCTACACAGTGGCTCTCTGAGGTGTAGTTTGTATTATTCTTTATGCACAAAGGAGCTGAGCCAGGGGTGGAGTTCAGTTCAGGGTAACACTAGAGCCAGCTTTTTCCACTATTCCACATGATCTTCCAAGATAGTTTCAGAAGCATCAAACACACGTCATGAGTCTACTTTGTCTGCTCTTCTTGGGGAATGCCCTAGAATAGCCTGCGGAGTGACCAACTGGCCAAGATGCACTTTCTGACGGAGGGATGGGGAAGCGGTGAAGGACCGGACCCATCGACAAACCACCAAAGCTTCCTATCCCAACTGAATATTTCCTCTTTCTGTCTGCTTTATCCTACATACCCTGTCCTGCCCTCCCTCCCCATTCCTCAGGAAGCCCTTCTCCAAAAATCAGCATCTTTCAGTACTTGCATACCTTTGATGTGCTGTTTCTTCTGCTCAAATGCCAGTCCTTCCTCTGTCCACCTGCTGTCTCAGCCTTCGGATGTCAGTGCACACTAACTCACCTGGGAAGCTGCTACTCCCATGGGCTGTGAGCTGTGATGCTTCCCTTCTATTAATGAGCCCTCTGCTGAGCCCTGCCCCTGCATGTCTGTCTCCTCCATTCATGTGTTAAACAGTCACTCTAACAGTCTGCTCCTCTAGAAGCGCCAGAGACATCAGATCCGTCTGGGGGGGGGGGTCCCCTCTCTCTGGGAGCCTCAGTTTAGAAGGGGAGGCACACAAAAAAATAAGTGCAGTAGGGTGTACTGGGACCTCATGCCAGCCTGCACCAGGCGTGGTGAGCCGCTAAGGAAGGGGAGTAGCGAGTGGAACCTTTGAGGAGGTTCAAGGCTGAGTGTGGAGAAGCAGCGAGCAGGTGTTCACCCGCTGCTGGGGAGGAGGCTGGAGGTGCAAACTGTACCTTTGTATTTTTAGAGCCAGCAGCAGAGCTGGCCCAGAGTCAGCCCTCAGCTGGTGCCTGCTGAATGTATTAAGAAGACAGTGCGAGAAAGGTTGAGAAGGTGTGCCTTTTATCCCACCCTCAGCTCTGCCAAGGCACTGGGCAAGCACAGATTGGGGAATCCCAAAACAGCAGGGCAGGGGCTCCAGGTCAGGGAGGGCACATGGGCGCTGGGCAGCAGAGAGTCATGTGGGGAGGCGCAGAGCATCTGCGGGTCAAGAGCCTTAATGACCAGTCAGAGGACTAGGTCATGACTGGTGGTGACAGGAAGTAGCTGAGGGATTCTATTACAGAAAGGGAAGAGAACTATTAAATGCTTATTGCATCCTAGGTAGTTGCCCACATTATGGTTTTATTCCTTTCTAAAAGATGAGGAAATAGAAGCTCAGAAAGATTAAGCAGTAGGCCAAGGTCACTCAGTCACTAAGAGGTCAAGTCCAAGTTCCACAGGCATCTGCCTCCCGGCCACACTTCAGAAGTAGTTGAGACAACGAGCTCGCAAGTTACAATTCCTGAACATGTGTTCCTGGAGAACGTCAGTGTCAATCACATGCCTACTGCATGCTAGGCCCTGGGCAACGTGAGTTCAGTATTGCTGCCCTTCTAGACTGTAGTCTTCAGAGCTGGGGGTGGGGGGGTGGGTTGGATAGGGGGAGGGATGACTGTTCAGTCATTGAGCTTTGTTAAGAAATGAGGCAATGCGTATACCATTCTTCTCCTGGTGCAGGGGGCTCGAAGATCTATAATCCAGCTGCCAGCTCTTTGGCACTGTTCCCTGGTGGGACATGGGCTGGTGAGAAGCGTGAGAGAATGCCACAGTAAAAGTATTTACAGCAGAATGTGGGGAGACCTTTAAGTTTGCGGGTGTGGGGAAGAGAGGCAAGGAGGCATTCCTGGGCCCCTTTTACATCCCCTTTCTGGAGTCATCAGCCTTGAGTCTGGGCTCTTCATTTGCTAGCTCTGTGACCTTGGTGGCAGTTACTTGACCTCTCTGAACTGAGCAGGGTGGCTGTTGTGTATTTCAGGCTTCACTACATCTGTCATCACAGCACCAAGCTCAAGGATGTGGTCACAAGAGACCTGTTGCCTTCCTCTGCCATGATCAAATGTTTGAGTCAAGAGTTTGGGATGCCCATTTCACAAGAAGAACTTTCAGATGAAAAACAATTGGCCCTACCACCTCATCCTGCCCCCAATCTTGAAGACCTCCGAAGTCGGAAGTCTACCCTCACTTTTGAGATCCAGGCCCACCAGGAGAAGTACCTGCAGTGGCGGACCGCCATGATGCTGAAAAATAAAGACCATAAAATGAGTGTAATCCAGGTGGGCATCCTCACCTCCCTTGCATCAGGGTCCCCAGGCTTTTGTCCCACCTGGGCTGTCCAGTCACCTGGTGAGAGATATAGGGCATATATTGAATTTTTGAGCTGGGCATCTGCCCCTGGCCCTTGTCTGCTCTCTTACTGGGCCAGATGGGCAAGAAGCACAGGGCTGATCCAGGCCAGAAGCTTTCATTTCCAGGCCTGGCTTATCATAGCCTTCCTGAAAGGTAAGAAGGAATGCTCTTAGGTGTACATTACCATTACCATGGTCCTAGAGTTCATCTTAGAGAAAGAACCATCATGTGTGTATGTAGCATCTTGCTAAGTTGTTAAGGGCATGGGTGTCATAAAATGTCCAAGCAACACAGGGAAATAGTAAACTAATCTGCATGAGAGAATGAGGAGGCAGGGAAGAAAAGGAGAGGGAGAAGTTGGTAAGGCAATGGACAGCTGGGTCTATGTGGGCTGAATGGCCAAGGAAAACCTCCCTCACCATTCTGCCAACCAAAAAAGACTCAACTGAAAACACAGCCATCTAAGGTGTGATTTAAGTTGCTTCTCCCAATCTTTAGTAAAGTCTCCTACAAGCTTGAAAGCTTTGTATGTGTGTGTTCTTTATGAAGGCTCAGTGATTGAAAACCGTACGGAGCACATTTCTACTCTGACACACATGGGTTTGCCATGAGTCAGAATTGACTCCATGACAACTGGTGATTCCATTTATTTAGATCTTCTTTAGTATCTTTCAAGGAGCCCTGGTGACACAGTGGTTAAAGTGCTTGGCTGCTAACCAAAGGTTGGCCATTTGAATCCACCAGCCACTCCATGGAAAAAATGTGGCAGTGTGCGTCGGTAAAGATTTACAGCCTTGGAAACCCTATGGGGCAGTTACACTGTGTCCTAAAGGATTGTTGAGTCAGAATTGACTTCATGGTGGTGGGTTTGGTTTTGGGTTGGCTAATATCTTTCACCCCCACGTGTCTGTCAGTTTGTCATACTCCAGGGGCTTCCGTGTTGCTGTGATGCTGGAAGCTATGCCACCGGTATTCAGATACCAGCAAGGTCACCCATGGAGGACATGTTTCAGCTGAGCTTCCAGACTAAGACAGGCTAGGAAGAAGGACCTGGCAGTCTACTTCTGAAAAGCATTAGCCAGTGAAAACCTTATGAATAGCAGCGGAACATTGCCTGATATAGTGCTGGAAGATAAGCCCCCCGGTTGGAAGGCACTCAAAAGATGACTGGGGAAAAGCTGCCTCCTCAAAGTAGAGTCCACCTTAATGACGTGGGTGGAAAAAAGCTTTTGGGACCTTCATTTGCTGATGTGGCGTGACTCAAAATGAGAAGAAACAGCTGCAAACATTCATTAATAATCAGAACCTGGAATGTGCAAACTATGAATCTAGGAAAATTGGAAATCGTCAAAAATGAGATGAAATGCATAAACATCAATATCCTAGGCATTAGTGAACTGAAATGGACTGGTATTGGCCATTTTGAATCAGACAATCATACAGGCTACTATGTTGGGAATGACAACTTGAAGAGGAATGGTGTTGCGTTCATCGTCAAAAACAATGTTTCAAGATCTATCCCTAAGTACAGTGCTGTCAGTGATAGGATAATATCCATACGCCTACAAGGAAGACCAGTTAATACAACTATTATTCAAATTTATGCACCAACCACTAGGGCCAAAGATGAAGAAATAGAAGATTTTCATCAGCTGCTGCAGTCTGACATTGATCGAACATGCAATTAAGATGCATTGATAATTACTGGCAATTGGAATGTGAAAGTTGGAAACAAAGAAGAAGAATCAGTAGTTGGAAGATATGGCCTTGGTGACAGAAACAATGCCGGAGATCGAACGATAGAATTTTGCAAGACCAATGACTTCTTCATTGCAAATACCTTCTTTCACCAACATAAACGGCGACTATTTTTTTTTTTATACACATGGACCTTGCCAGATGGAACACACAGAAATCAAACTGGCTACATCTGTGGAAAGAGACGATGGAAAAGCTTAATATCATCAGTCAGAACAAGGCCAGAGGCTGACTGTGGAACAGACCATCAATTGCTCATATGCAAGTTCAAGCTGAAACTGAAGAAAATCAGAGCAAGTCCACGAGAGCCAAAATATGACGAGTATACCCCACCTGAATTTAGAGACCATCTGAAGAACAGATTTGATGCGTTGAACACTAGTGACTGAAGACCAGACAAGTTGTGGAATGACATCAAGGACATCATACATGAAGAAAGCAAGAGGTCATTGAAAAGACAGGAAAGAAAGAAAAGACCAAGACAGATGTCAGAGGAGACTCTGAAACTTGCTCTCGAATGTTGAGCAGCTAAAGCAAAAGAAGAATTGATGAAGTAAAAGAACTGAAGATTTCAAAGGGCAGCTCGAGAAGACAAAATAAAGTATTATAATGACATGAGCAAAGAGCTGGAGATGGAAAACCAAAAGGGAAGAACACGTTCGGAGTTTCTCAAGCTGAAAGAACTGAAGAAAAAATTCAAGCCTCGAGTTGCAATAGTGAAGGATTCCATGGGGAAAATATTAAACAACACAGGAAGCATCAAATGAGATGGAAGGAATACAGAGTCATTATACCAAAGAGAATTAGTCGATGTTCAACCATTTCAAGAGGTGGCATATGATCAGGAACCGATGGTACTGAAGGAAGAAGTCCAAGCTGCTCTGAAGGCACTGGCGATAAACAAGCCTCCAGGAATTGATGGAATATCAACTGAGATATTTCAACGAACAGATGCAGCGCTGGAGGTGCTCACTCGTCTATGCCAAGAAATACGGAAAAAGATCCATATTTATGCCTATTCCCAAGAAAGGTGATCCAATCGAATATGGAAATTATAGAACAATATCATTAATATATCACACGCAAGTAAAATTTTGCTGAAGATCATTCAAAAACGGCTGCAGCAGTATATCGACAGGGAACTGCCAGAAATTCAGGCCAGTTTCAGAAGAGGATATGGAACCAGGGATATCATTGCTGATGTCAGATGGATCCTGGGTGAAAGCAGAGAATACCAGAAGGATGTTTACCTGTGTTTTATTGACTATGCAAAGGCATTCAACTGTGTGGATCATAACAAATTATGGATAACATTGTGAAGAATGGGAATTCCAGAACACTTAATTGTGCTCATGAGGAACCTTTACATAGATCAAGAGGCAGCTGTTTGGACAGAACAAGGGAACACTGACTGGTTTAAAGTCAGGAAAGGTGTGCATCAAGGTTGCATTCTTTCACCACACTTATTCAGTCTGTATGCTGAGCAAATAATCTGAGAAGCTGGACTATATGAAGAGGAACAGGGCATCAGGATTGGAGGAAGACTCCTTAACAACCTGCATTATACAGATGACACAACCTTGCTTGCTGAAAGTGAAGAGGATTTGAAGCACTTACTAATGAAGATCAAAGACTACAGCCTTCAGTATGGATTGCACCTCAACATAAAGAAAACAAAAATCCTCACAACTGGACCAATGAGCAACATCGTGATAAATGGAGAAAAGATTGAAGTTGTCAAAGATTTCATTTTACTTGGATCCACAATCAACAGCCATGGAACCAGCAATCAAGAAATCAAAAGACTCATTGCATTGGGTAAATCTGCTGCAAAGGACCTCTATAAAGTGTTGAACAGCAAAGATGTCACCTTGAAGACAAAGGTGTGCCTGACCCAAGCCATGGTATTTTCAATCGCCTCATATGCATGTGAAAGCTGGACAATGAATAAGGAAGACCAAAGAACTGATGCCTTTGAATTGTGGTGTTGGTGAAGAATATTGAATATACCATGGACTGCCAAAAGAACGAACAAATCTGTCTTAGAAGTACAGCCAGAATGCTCCTTAGAGGCAAGGATGGCAAGACTGCATTCTACATACTTTGGACATGTTGTCAGGAGGGATCAGTCCCTGGAGAAGGACATCATGCTTGGCAGAGTACAAGGTCAGCGGAAAAGAGGAAGACCCTCAACGAGGTGGACTGACACAGTGGCTGCAACAATGAGCTCAAGCATAACAACGATTGTAAGGATGGCTCAGGACTAGGCAGTGTTTCGTTCTGTTGTGCATAGGGTCGATATATGAGTTGGAACCAACTTGATGGCACCTAACAACAACAACAGTGCCTTTCAATAATGCTTATATTATTTTTCATTAAAGTCTTATGTCATTTATTAGATTTATTTCAAGGTACCTTATATCTTTATTTTTATTAGTTTTCCTTTTGTTATTGGTTTCTAGTTTCATTCTATTGTGGTCAGAAGATACTTTTTATGATTTAATCTTTTTAAATTTATTAAGACTTGTTTTGTGGCCTAACATATGGTCTGTCCTGGAGAATGTTATATGTGCATGTGAGATTTCTCCTTTATTCTGTTAATGTGGTGATTTTCAAGTATTATATCAGCCTTGAATTCTCAGAATACAACTTGGTTTATTATTCTTCTCATATATAGCTTTAATTGATTTGCTGATGTTCTAAATTTCCATAAAATTCTCAGGGAAATTTATAGCTATAAATATGCAGATTAAAAAGAGAAGAAAATCTCTTATCAGTAACTTAACTGTACATCTTAAGGAACTAGAAAAAGAAGAGCAAAATAAACCCGAACCCAGCAGACAGAAATAATAAAGATTAGAGTGAAGACAAATGAAATAGAGAATAGAAAAACAACAGAGAGATACATGCACCTATATCCATAAAAGGGACTGCCACATAATTTTCCATTCTTGTAATAGTTATGTTAGGTTTTGGTTTGAAGTTAAGATTGGCCTGATACAGTGCTTTGGGAGGTGTTCCTTCTCGGAAAGAATTTATGTAAGATCGGTGTTCTTTAAATATTTGGAAGAATTTGCCAGTGAAGTGATCTGGACCTTAAGTTTTCTTTGTGGCTTTTAAATTACGGATTGTTTATTTAATAAATAAGACCATTCAGATTTTCTCCATTAGAATGTGTCAGTTTTGCTAAGTTATGAGTTGCATTTTTCTGGGAATTTATTTCATCTGAATTTTAAGTTATTGGCATGAACTGGTTTCTAATATCCTCTTTTACAGAATCTGTGGTGATGTCCCCCTTTCAACTTCTAATATCGTGCTTTGTCTTCTTTCTTCATCAGTCTTCCTCAGGATTTATGAATTATTCTCTTTAAAGAACCAAATGTTTTGATTTCCACTACTATATAATCATTTTCTATTTTATTTTTGTTTTTGCTCTTACTCATTTCCTTCTTTCTACTATCTTTGGATTTTATTTGCTGTTCTTTTTCTAACTTCTTCAGATGATGCCTAGATCATTGGTTTGTAACATTTTATAATATATGCATGTTTGCCATAAATTTCCTATTAAGTTAGGTACATCCCCACAGGCTTTTGTATATTTTCATTATCAGTTAATACATTTTCCAATTTGCTTTAATTTCTTCTTTGATCCATGGATTATTTAATAATATATTGTTTAACTTCACGGTCATCAGAGAATATATTTTGTATAATTTCTATCCTTTGTTGAGATTTGCTTTATGGCCCAACATATGTCAATTTTAGTAAATGTTCCAGTGCACTTAAAAAAAATGTGTATTCTGTGGTTGTTGAAGTACCGCTGTCATTAGGTGTCACTGAGTCGTTTCTGACTCATAGCGACCTTACGTACAACAGAACAAAAACACTGCCTGGTCCTGCACTATCCTCATGATTGTTGTTATGCTTGAGCCCACTGTTAGAGCCACTGTGTCAATCCATCTCGTTGAAGGTCTTCCACTTTTTCACTGACCCTCTACTTTACCAAGTATGGTGTCCTTCTCTAGGGACATGTCCCTCCTGATAACATGTCCAAAGTATGTGGGACGAAGTCTCGCCATCCTTGCTTCTAAGGAGCATTCTGGCTGTACTTTCAAGAGAGATTTGTTCATTCTTCTGGCAGTCCACAGTACATTCAATATTCTTCACCAACACCATGATTCAAAGGTATTAATTCTTCTCTATATGTAAATTACATCAACTGTATTGTGGTTTCGTATCTTCTGTATCCTTACTGATCTTTAAGACCTATTTCTCCTTAGAGTTACTAGGGGAAGTCTGTTAAAATCTGCAAATATGATTATGGAGTTGTCTCTTTCTCTTAGGTGGATCTTTTTTTTGCTTTATATATGTTGAGGCTATGTTTTAGATACAAATTTAGGAATGTTTTATCTTCCTGTTGATTTGACTGATCATTTTGTAACTATGATAGGCCTCTTTTTATCTCTGGTAATAATTTTTTGATGTATACATTAAATATAATACAATGCACAAATCTTAAGTGTACAGCCTTATTCATTTTTATTTATGTGCATACCCGTGAAGCCATTACTTGAATCAAGATACAGAACATTTCTATAACTCTTAATGTTTTCCTTTTCACTGGTCAGGGCTCTGGTAAAATGTTGAAAATGCAGTGATAATAACTTTGTTTTGTTGCTGATCTCAGTGTTTTCAATATTTCACTATTCTGATATTTGGTGTACGTTTTTATAGAAACCCTTTATCAGATCAGGAAATGTTCTTTCTATTCCTAGTCTACTAAAAGTTTGTTTTAATCATGGAGGGGTGCTGAATACTAAAAAATTCTCCGCATCTACTGAGATGATCACGTGTATTCTTCTGTTGTTGTGTGGAGTGTTCTGTATATGTCTGTTAAGTCTAATTGGTTTATGATGTTGTTGAAGTTCTCTCTTGCCTTATCAATCTTCTGTCTGGTTGCTCTATCCTTAAAAGTGGTGTGTTGAAGTCTTCAAATATTATTGTAAAATTGTCTGTTTTTCCCTTCAAGTGTGCCAATTTTTGCTTCACATATTTTGGGACTCTGTTGTTAGGTGCTTATATGGTTACAATCATTATATCTTATTGTGGGATGGAGCATTTTATCAATATATAATGTCCTTTGTCTCTTGTAGCCCTTTTTGATTTAAAGTCTATTTTGTCTGATATTAATATAGCCACTCCAGCTGTCTTTTGGCTACTATTTTCATGGAGTATCTTTTTCCATCTCTTTACTTTCAACCTCTTTATGTCTTTTTATCTAAAGTGAGTCTTTTGTCAACAGCATATAGATGGATATTTTTTATCCAGTCTACCTAATCTCTGCTTTTAACAGGACAGTTTAGCCCATTTATATTTAATTACCGATAAGAACTTACTTCTGCCATCTAGCAATTTGTTGTTTTCTGTATCTTATGTTTTTTTGTTCCTCAGTTCTTACATTAGTGCCATTTATTGTGTGCTCAGTTGAATTTTTGTAGTATATCATTTGATTCCCTTCTTTCCTTTTCTGTATATGTTTTAGTTATTTTCTTAGTCTTTACAATTAACACCTAAACTTGTAACAACCTAGTCTGAATAATACTACGTTATAATGGTGTACATACACTCTGACCCTATACATCTCTGTCTCTTCCCCATTTATATTATTGTCATAAATTATATTTTTATATGTTGTGTGCCCATTAACATAGATTTATAATTGTTTTATGCATTTGCTGTTTAAATCATATATGAAAAAAAGAGGAGTTACAAATCAAAAGTACAACGCTGGTTTTTTTTATCTACATATTTTATCACTGTTCTTTATTTTTTCTTATAGCTCTGAGTTGCTATTTAGTGTCTTTTTTATTTCTTGTAGGGCAGGTTTCCTAGTAATGAACTTGTTCAGCTTTTGTTTACAGGGAATATCTTAAATTTCTTCATTTTCAAAGAACAGTTTTGCTGGAAATTCTTGACTTTTTTTTTTTTGTACTTTAAATGTCATTCCACTGTCTCCATGGTTCCTGAAGAGAAATCAGCTGTTAATCTTATTAAGGATCCCTTGTATGTGACAATTTGCTTCTCTCATGATGGTTTCAAGATTCTCTTTTTTGTTTGTTTTACAAGTTGGCTATAATGTGTCTCAGTGTGAATCTCTTTTCAGTTTATCCTGTTTTGAGTTCACTGAACTTCTTGAATGTATATATTCTTGTCTTTCATCAGATTTGGGAAGTTTTGGCCAATATTTCTTCAAATATTTTTTTCTGCCCCCTTTACTTTCTCTTCTCCTGGGACTCCAATGATGCTTATGCTGGCTCACTTGATGTTGTCCCACAAGAGTCTCCCAGGCTCTGTTCATTTTTCAATTTTTTCTTTCTGCTCCTCAGACAATAATTTCAATTGTCTTATCTTCAGATTTGTCCATCCTTTCTTTTGTCTGGTCTAATCTGCTGTTGAACCTCCCTAGTGAATTGTCCGTTTCAGTTTTTGTACTTTTGAGCTCCAGAATTTCTCCTTGATTCCTTTTAATGATTTCCCTTTATCGATATTCTTATCTTGCTCATGCATTGTTTTCCCAACTTTCTTTAGTCCCTTGTCCATGGTTTCCTTAAGCTAATTGAGCACATTTAAGATAGTTGATTTAATGTCTTTTTTTTAATTAACTTTTATTGAGCTTCAAGTGAACGTTTACAAATCAAGTCAGTCTGTCACATATAAGTTTACATACATCTTACTCCATACTCCCACTTCTCTCCCCCTAATGAGTCAGCCCTTCCAGTCTCTCCTTTCGTGACAATTTTGCCAGCTTCCCACTCTCTCTATCCTCCCATTCCCCCTCCAGACAGGAGATGCCAACACAATCGCAAGTGTCCACCTGATATAATTAGCTCACTCTTCATCAGCATCTCTCTCCCCCCCGCTGACCAGTCCCTTTCATGTCTGATGAATGGTCTTCGGGAATGGTTCCTGTCCTGGGCCAACAGAAGGTTTGGGGAGCATGGCCGCCGGGATTCCTCTAGTCTCAGTCAGACCATTAAGTATGGTCTTTTTATAAGAATTTGGGGTCTGCATCCCACTGACCTCCTGCTCCCTCAGGGGTTCTCTGTCGTGCTCCCTGTCAGGGCAGTCGTCGATTGTGGCCAGGCACCAACTAGTTCTTCTGGTCTCAGGATGATGTAGGTCTCTGGTTCATGTGGCCCTTTCTGTCTCTTGGGCTCTTAGTTGTCGTGTGACCTTGGTGTTCTTCATTCTCCTTTGCTCCAGGTGGGTTGAGACCAATTGATGCATCTTAGATGGCCGCTTGTTAGCATTTAAGACCCCAGACGCCACATTTCAAAGTGGGATGCAGAATGTTTTCATAATAGAATTATTTTGCCAATTGACTTAGAAGTCAACTTAAACCATGGTCCCCAAACCCCGCCCTTGCTCCGCTGACCTTTGAAGCATTCATTTTATCCCAGAAACTTCTTTGCTTTTGGTCCAGTCCAACTGAGCTGACCTTGATTTAATGTCTTTTACTAGTAATTCCAACATCTGGGCTTCCTTGGGAATGATTTCTGTCAAATTTTCTTTCCTATGAATGGTTCATACTTTTCTGTTTCTTTATATGTTTTGCAATTTTTTTTTGAGAACTGCACATTCTGGGTATTATAATGTGGTACCTCTGTAAATCTGATTCTCCCACTCTTCAAGGATTGCTGTTGTTACTTAATGAAGGATGCAGCTGCCTGTTTGTTCAGGGACTTTTCCAAACTATTTTTGAAATATTGGGTGTAGTCACTGAAATTTGTTATCTTTGTAACCACTCAGTAGCCTGATGGGTTTCTCTCTCTCACACACACCACTAGCCATTTAATGCTGGCATAGCCAGCAGAAGCCAGTGCTGTGAGAGGGCTGAAATTACAGCAGTTGTCTGCACGGATCCCTCAGGGCACCACCAGACCAACCCAAATATGTAGACTGTACAACCCTAAAATCTTGGAGGACAAGGTTTCCTCTGTCTGCCCTGGTACCAGCCAGCTGCTTTAGGAATGTGGGCTGCTACTCCTATCACCTTTGTGGGGCTGAGCAATGGAGATGATACCCAGTTGGTGCATCTGGCTCACCTAGGAAAGATCAGCAGCCTCTGCCTTCATCAGGCACTTCCCTGTTTGGTATAAGTGTCTGATCAGGCTCCAGAGTTGCAAAACAGTTGATTCCAATCGCTATTTCCAGTTCAATTGTTTTGGTGGGAAGACTGACCCCTAGAGTTTCCTCGTCCACATTTTGTGTCTGTCGCACACCTTATGATAGATTTTTATTTGAACTCTTTTGTCAGATTATTAAGAATGCTGTCATGGATTGAATTGTGTTCCCTAAAAATCTGTGTCAACTTGGCTAGTCCATGATTTCCAGTATTGTGTGATTGTCCACCATTTTGTCTCATGGTGTTATTTTCCTACATGTTGTAAATTCTACCTCTATGATACTAATGGGAGACCTGATGGCACAGTGATTAAGAGCTTTGGCTGCTAACCAAAAAAGGTTGGCAGTTCAAATTCACAATCTGCTCTTTGGAAACCCTATGAGGCAGTTCCACCCTGCCCCACAGGGCTGCTAGGAGTTGGAACTGACTCAATGGCAGTGGATTTTCTGGTTTCATGATGTTAATGAGGTGGGATCAGCAGCAGTTACGTTGAGGCAGGACTCAATCTACAAGATTAGATTATGTTTTAGGCCAATCTCTTTTGAGATATAAAAGAGAGAAGCAAGCAGAGAGACAGGGGGACCTCGTACCACCTCAAAACAAGAGCAAGGAGAATAGTGTGTCCTTTGGACCTGGGGTCTCTGCATCGAGAAGCTCCTTAATCGAGGAAGACAGATGACAAGACTTTCATCCAGAGCTAACAGAGAAAGCCTTCCCCTGCAGCTGGCATCCTGAATTCAGACTTCTAACTTCTTAGACTGTGAGAGAATGAATTTCTCTTTGTTAAAGCCATCCACTTGTGGTATTTCTGTTATAGCAGCACTAGATAACTAAGACAAATACCATTCCAGCTTTTTTTGATTTAGTCTGATTTTTGGTCTCCTTTTGTCTAGTGTATCTTTTTCTTCCCTTTAATTACAGTCTATGTTTTTAATTTAAAGTGTTTTAGATATATAGCCTATTGTTTGCTTAAAAAGCAAATCCAATCTGAGCTTTAACTGCAATTTTAATGCATTTACTGTAATTACTGTTAGATTAGTAATTACAAATCTCATTTTCTTTGAAACCCCTCCTTTCCTGTCCTTGAATAGATCAAGTTTTCTTCTGCTGACTTAAAAATTACATTTTATTTGTTTCTACAATGTTACCAAATTCATTTTTATATGTTCCTACTGAATTCTTAAGTTTTATGATTGACATTAATTTTCCTTAAAACACACATAGAACACTTTTGTTTTCCTTATCCATGCCCCACTATCCTTTTAATAGTCTCTAGATTTTCCATTCTAGGTTGTTATACTTCATTTTCTCCTGGTCCTTTTTAGAAAAGAAAACTTGCTAACTCTAGACACCCTTACTTACTAACTCTGTCTAAATCCTCCTGGATTTTCCTCCTCTATTTAGAATTTTCTTCCAACATTTTTAAACGATAATCTTTGTGCTAAACCTTCTAAGGCCTTGTAAACCTGGGGGTATGACCTCACAATTAAATGGACAGTTTGGTTGGGTATAAAGTTATAGGCTCAAGTTCTTTTACTTCAAATCTTCTTGTTTAGTGTTGCTGTTGAGGATAGTCTGATACTTTTTCCTTTATAAATGGGGTCCGTTCTTTTCCTCTGGACGTTTTCAAAAGTTATCCTTGCCTTTGTTGTCTTAAATCTCACTAATGTGTCCAGGCTTGGGTTTTTCCTTATCTATTCTTTTTGACACTCATTTTTTCTTTAAATTTTCCTAGTCTCATTTTCCTCTCCTTTTGGGGCATCTATTATTTGGATGTCGTGACTTCTTTTTCCGTCCTCTATACTCTTAGGTTTTCTTATTTTATTGTTTTATCCAGGGCTGTCTTTTGGGTGCATGTATCAATCTGATCTTTCCATTCACTAATTCATTCTAAGTTGTATCACTTCTGCAGTGTATCTCATTTACTTGTGTTCTTTGTTTTGACTTAAATTTTTATACCTAATACAATAAAACCTGTGAAATCTGGAATCTGTGTAAGGCAGATATGTGTTAGAGAAGGAAAACTCAAATATTTTCCACTAAAAGAAGTGATAGAAAAAGTGTTAAGACTTCACTCTGCCAAAACAAGACTCAGAAAAAAAAGGCAGTCTTGTCAAGTTCCAGCTTTCACAGGTTTCACTGTATTTTTCTTTGGTCTTGCTTCTGCTATATTAGTAATATACCTTTACTTATATCGTTTAAGAATGATTATTATATTTATCCTAAATTCTTGTTCTTTCCCTGAAAAATTTTGCTTCAGTTGTCCAGTTTGTGGTGTTTTTTTAATAGTGGACATACTTTTCTGGCATCTAGTTACTTTGGCTATGAGTCCAAATTTCCCTGCAGGTATCAGCCCCAGGGCAGAGACTTTCAGGCATCCAGAACAACTACTGACCACTCCCGTTTGCTTTCACTCCACCAAGCAACTTGAGAGTTTAAAAGAATTTCAACTTTAAACTCTCAAGAAGCAGTAGCATGGACAGAATCTATCTCCCTAGGTTATAATCCACCAGCTCTAAGGTTTGGAGGGAGCACTTCTGAATAATGGCAGACTGAGTAATTTAGACCAATCCTCTCACTAGAAAATACTGATTTAAGTCATGCGTGGGCCATGGCAGGATCCCAGCTCTACATGTCTTCTGTCCTTGAAGGAGCTCAAAGGTCTGGGCTTTGTCTTCATCCGGTGACCCATGGCTGCCTTTGCCTTCAGCCCCTGCTGCTCCAAGCCACAGGGGTCTTGTTGCCTAGACAGCCTTTTCTCTTCTGTATGTGAATCACAGATTAATTAACTGACTGCTTCTGCACTGTCTTCAGAAATTCTTCAAGAATTCCAATGTCAAGTCATTGGGGTTTGGCCTAAAGAGATAGTTAACATGTGGGTTAAAGTCACCATCTCGAGCTAAGAATTGCTCTGTGTGTTTCATAGCAAAGATGGTAATTCTGCTGAAGGTTTAATAGGCAATGAAGTGTGCTTAACAATTTAGAGTGGTCAACTCTTCCTCCTTCTCCCTTTTATGGGCTCTAGAGCCTTTCTCTGCATTCCTATGTTGTATCTTTTATCTCTTCCCTGTCATTTTCATTCACAAAGGAAGCTGACAGGTCATCTTGTTTCATGGCTCTAATGGTAGGTAGAAGCAAAGTGGCCAGGTGACCTGTGATTCCTTTCTGTGACCTTAGACAACTCTCAAATGCTCCTTTTTGGGCCTCTGAAACCCATTTTGGATAGTGAGAGGCCGAACTAGATGGCCCCTTTTGTCCAGACTCAATGATGAATTAATAGCATCAATTCCTGAATTCAAGAATCATTCCTGTAGCACGACTACGTCCCAGAGGAGATTTCATTGAATACAAACTGGTAGTCGGTGGTGATGAGGCTTTGTGTGGTAATGACTGGCATCTTTTTCTTCAGAAAAATATTGCAGGAGCCTATCAGGTCAGCAAGAAGCCTCTGAAGTCTGTGGTGAAGGTGATTAGAATTTCAGCCCCTGTCAAAGAAGCTGTCTACAACTATAGTATTCAGGCCCTAAATTCCACAGAGCTTGCCAAGAAGGAGCTATATCGAGAGATGGCCAAGGTGAGCAAGAGGCCCAGAGTGGAAAACAGTGAAATGCTTACACTTCAGACAGAATAACGGCAGTTGGCTAATCAATGAGCTCTTCTCTCTTTGAACAACCTGGAAGTCAGCAGGTTGGAATCTCAGGTGTGCAGAAGAAAACCATCCAGACAGGGGAAGAAGACAGGGAGTGGATCAGGAGATGGGAGAGAGGCCCAAGGGTTAGCTAAAGAGATCCTCAACATACACTCAGATATACATAGGTGAAAACCATTGCAGGTTCCTTACCTGTAGTGAGGTTGTTGCTGCTCATAAAAGGCAGCTGTCACTGTCCAGGTGGAAAAGGCTTGCCTTGGGCTTCTAACACATATACATGAACTTTAGAAAATCAATCTTTCATAAAAGGGGACAATATGACCCTCATATGGTTGCATAGTTCAGATAATCTGAATGCACAATTTATATGGTCAGGAACTGTCATTATGTCCCCAGTTGTCTATGATACCTACTTGGAAACCTGATGACCAGTCAACCCTATCCAAGCCTGCTGCCTGCCCTTCAATCCAGATCTGTTTGCCCCCTCTTTTTCAGGAGCCAAGGAAAAGGTTCACATACTCACAGGACTACCTCTCAGCCATGGTGGAGCCTTACGACTGGGAGGCAGAGCAGAAGAAAGCCGAGAAGAAATCCCGCCAGGCCTGGCTCACTGCGAGTGGATTTCAAGTGCCGGGTCTTCACAGCCATCACCCCAGGCTGCCACCCGTTGGCCAAACCGAAGAGCTAAATGAGGTCCACAGGGATGAGCAGGGCATCAGGTGGGGTGCCCATAGGGACCTCCTTCCCCCTAACTTATCCCCCCAATTTAGGAGTGGAAGGAAAATGCACTGTATGCTAATGTGCTGGAGCCTGTGTTGGACCGGAAGAGCTGGGGCTGGGCCCAGCGCCACATGGATTTTGATCTGTACAAGAAGCCTCCCCCTTTCCTCAAGCTGCCCTCTTCTTCAGCACTGAAGCCCTAAACAGGTAACGGACAAGATCTTTGCAAAGCTGAGCCTCCTGATGCTGTTGGCAGGCAGGAACTCAGTGCCACTTTGAGTTTCCAGAAGTATCCACTTTGTTTTAGATATATGAACTTTCTGTGTTGGGAAATCCAGGTTAAGAACAGGCATGATATAACAGGCTGAATGATGGGCTGGAGCTCAGGAGACCTGGATTCTTACCCCTTGCAATTGAATCGATTCTGACTCATAGCAACCCTATATAGGACAGAGTAGAACTGCCCCACAGGGTTTCCAAGGCTGTCATCTTTATGGAAGCAGACGGCCACATCTTTCTCCAGTGGAATGGGTTATGGGTTTGAACCGCAGACCTTTCAGTTAGCAGCTGAGCGCTTAACCACTGCATCACCAGGGCTCATTCCTGGATTCTAGTCCCAGGTAAAACACTAACTTGCTCTGATTTTGGGCAAGTCCTTTCACTGCTTTGGGCCTATTTTATCTATAAAATGGGGAGTTGGAGAATGTTTAAAGGCCTTTGAACTTCAACACTGTGTTACCCATGACTTCCCTCTGAATGCCCAGGCCAGCAGCTGGGGTTCAGAGGCTCTGAGCTTCCCCGGGAACTTCTAACACCCTTCCAGCTCCAAGATGCTGCCTGTTCTCCATCTGTGGGCTGGAGGGTGGGAGACTGGAAGCATGGGTCTTGCTACACCAACCCCTCTGAGTCTTCTTTTTTTCCCTCTTCATCTGTCCGTTTATGAAGACTGAGCTCAAAATCATTTATAGACCGATACAGAACCCAACTTTGTTGGTTAACAGAGCCAGCCTTTGTTCAGGAAGGAAGGAAGGGATGAGTTTATCTAGCAACAAGGTTTACCACAGAAACCTTTCCCAGAAGAGTAGATCAGACAAACAAGATGAATTTCTTTTCTTCCCTGACTCCTGGGGACAGCTGGTAAAAGCTCCATGAAACAGAAGGAAGTGCTAACAAGTTGTTAAAATTTCAGTTTTTCCACTTGATAGGATTTGCTCCCTCCCTCCAGAATAGGCCGTAGAACTTCTAGGGCTGCATGAATAAAAGCTCCTGCTATCTGCCTATGCATCCCAGGCACAGAGTTAGCGCTGTGGCTCTTGAGGAAGGCTCCAGTTAAGACAACCGTCTACCAGGAATGCAAGGCTTGCCTCACTGGCAAGAGTCCTTCTGAGTGGGCATCACTAGAGGCCTTTTCAGCAAAACTTCCCTGGGCATCTCAGGCACCTGTGCATATTGCTGAAAATATATAACAAATTCATGCCAGGGTCTCCCCTCTCCCCAAAATATTTAGAAAAAACTGAGAAACTGCACGTAAGAAAAGGAGACTTTAAAAGGTGCTGAGGCCTTTTAAACTCAGCTGGATGAAAAGAGAAACAGCTGCTCACAGGGTCTTACAGGCCACCAAGGCCTACAGTGAAGCCCCCCGTCCAGAGGACTGTTCACTGTACAAAGGAACCTCAGCAAGGAGCTCCATGCAGCTTCCTGTCCCTGGCACTGTCCAGAATAATGACATTACTCTCCATTTTGTGCAAAATGCCTCACTCCAATCATTTATTACTAGTTAACAAAATACTTGGGTTTCACTGGAAAGTTATTTCCAAAGTCATCATATTTGTAAATTTCCCTTTTCTTAAGATGAGTTACCAAAGCCTTTGCACAGTGCTCAGCATCCTTCAGTCCCAAAAAGCCTGCTCCACTGTCAGCATTCCCAGCCTCCTCTTTGCTTATATCCAGCAACCCCATGGATTACAAAAAAGAAGAGATGACTTTGGAGGAAAAACTGAGAGCTTGGCCGCCTCCTCCTCCAACCACAAGGCAACATCTACAAATGGGCTTTTTAGAGCCCCAAACCGCCTACAAATCAGACTAAAGCTGAAAGCCTGCCAGTGTTAGCATGCTGGAAACCAGTGTATGTTGTAAATAACGGCACAAAGGTGTCTGGAGAAATGCAAAGGCCTGTTAGCATACAATCAAGAGTACCTTCTGGTCCTCTCTTCAGAGTGGAGGCCAATCCATGAAAAGCAGGCAAAAAAAAAAAGCGCTAGCTACGTGGTAATAGGTAATCACTGGTAATATGTAATCAGTGACCAGGCAAGGTAATTTTATATCCATTACAAAGAAATATCAAAGATAAGGGCTTACTGTGGCCTTGGACTAGGAAGCTCTCCCTTCTTGCAGGGTTAGGACAAAGACTGGTGGTGGTCATGCTGTCATCCATTAATTGGTTCTGAGGAAAAAGGGGACTAGCACGCCAAAGGCTAGAAGGGGAAGCACAAATGATGACATTTTATATTCTTTTTATTAAATGGTTCCTGGTACACCTTTCCAGTGCCTTCTGTTCCTAGTTTAAATGAACAACCCATAGACAGCTTTCACGCTCTCTTGGAAAAGCTGTGATCGAGCAAAAATGGCTTCAGGCCTGAACCAGGTCCCCACCAGCTTCATGCCACGGAGACAGCCACACGAGTCCCAGTTTCCACTGTGATGTCACCTAACGATCAGATCCAATTCCAGATAACCGGCAATCCGTGTTCTCTCTCCATCTTTATTCAGAAGCTATAATCATGTAGACAGCAATGCTAAGGACAAAAAGTTGCAGGGCAAAGCCTAAAGGAGGCTCTTTCAGGCAAGGAGAAAGCCCTTCTGTTTGTAAACCTGGAAAAAATGGCTGGAACCTTACGAAACACAGTGAGAGTTGAACAGCAACTGGCTGGAGAGCCAGGCGACACCTCACTGTGCCCGGGGCAGGCAGCAGCAGGGAGCACTGGCCCCCTGCCTCAGGACGTCTTGTCCAGAGGGTGAGCACAGATGTAGGTTCGCTTCTCTAGGACTTGCTGGGCCACCTTCTTAATCTTTTCATCTAAATTTTCTGGAGAATCTGGGAGGAAAAAAGGGAGTGGATGATTTTTCCGCATGTGATAATCAAACACGGCTGAAGCTAGAGCTTTTTTTGTCCAACAAAGTCGGTCCATCCAACTGAAGGAGTCCTAAAGGCGGATCCCACTGCCCACACGCCCTCAGGAAGTGATTCTGGGCTACTGAGAGAAAAGGGATACAAACTCCACTCTGAGTAGCCAAGAGGTCATCCTGGTAATCCCTAAAAACCCCAGAGGTGTGGGGGTGGGGTGGGGAGAAGGCTCTTGCTGGATAAATGGTCAATTTGCGGTTCAGGCCTACTGGAAGAGATACCATTTCTTCACCCTGCACAGCATACACAGTCATGTTAGCACCTTGGAGGTGCCTGGACCAATACCCAGAGCCAGTAGCTGCACAAAATTATATGCTGCTCTCCTCACAAGTGCCACATGCTGGCTGCCTCTCCACCATCACCTGGCAACAGGGCTGGGCTTGGCAGGGGACATATGATACCGAGTCTTCAGGCCAACAGTATATGAACCAGGCATTCCAAGACGTGGCCAAGTAGCTATGGAAGGGGAAGAGAATTCCAACAAATTGAACAGCGTAAGCAAAGTCCTGACACTCTCTAGGGCCAAAGCCTGGGACATGTGCAGAGAACTGCAAGTTTATTTTGGCTGCAGTGCAGGGGTGAAGACCCAGAAAAGGTGAAGAGGCAGGCTAAATGCTATCTCCCAAATCAAGTATAATGCCTCTTTCCTTTGTGACCCTTCCCTGGGCAGCTTCAAGAATCTGGCCACGTGTGTTGGGCAGACCCCAGCAGGGCGCAGCCCAAATGTGCTGGCTCCAGAACTGTATGTGCAGGCTAATGCTCCTGTCTCCGAGGCACTGCTGCAGGGGAAGCCAGGCCGACCAAGGATCCCACTCAAGGCAGAAGTCTGTCAGCAGCCAGCAGGCCCTGGGTCTCAATAGCATCCACGAACAGCTCATGAGCACCAGTAGCCTGGAATCTGGCCCTCCGTGCCCTCCCCAAAGCCACCCCACTCACACTTATCCAGCTGAGCCAGGGCAAAGACATTCTGGTGATAAGCTTCCACGCAGAAGATGTTGGCCAACAGAACCTGTCAGGACCGAGGTCAGAAGGGTAACTGCTGAGAACTCTAGAATCTCAAAACTATAGGGCATCCCCTCCCCGGAGTCTGATGTCTCAGTTTCAAGGAACAGTACTGTCAGCCACACTGGGTGGCTTGGCTCAGAAGTCACAGTCCTAGGTTCTAATCCCAGCCCTGACCCAAACCAGCTTTGTCCCCAAGGGCAAGTTACTCAACATCTCTGAGCCTCAGTTTCCTCCTCTGCGAAACAGACATCATAACCTCAGTCTCTGCGGCAACTGTGGGATAAGCATGTAAAAAGCCTGCACACTGTAAGGTCCACACCTCCCAACAGGGTGAGGACAGGCAGGGTCTGCCCCTCGGTGGAGAAAAGCTGATGGGTGAGGGCTGCTGGGCTCCAGGACCCCTGTCACTCACCCCATGGTCTTTCCCTCTCAGGTCAGAAGACTCGAAAAAGGGGTAACCCTATCTCCTGAGCAGCAAAGACCCTCCCAGCAGAGGTGATGGTGCTCACAGCCTCTTCAGTTGGCATCTGTGTAGACCCTTGTGACCCACAACCCTTTCTCAGTGACCACCACCAGGAATCACAAGCTTAGCTCACTGAGCTCCTCCCTCTGAGAACATGGGACCTGCCCCCTCCCCCCACCTTCATTAAAGTGCACCAGGACAAAAGCCTAACAGGGGCCATATTTATGACCAAGGCTGGGCTGGGTGGGGCTCACCTCGTGGTCATGGTTTCGCAGTCCGATGCGAACTGAGCGGCTGGCCCGTGAGAGGACGGCCGTCATGCTGTACAGGTTGATGAGGATGTTGGCCACCCGCTTCAATACCATCTGCTCCTCCACGATGGTCTGGAACGCCAGAGGCACCGAGCGGACAACTGCTGTCTAGGACTATCCACGCCCCAGCACTGTCCCTCACCTTGACCACATTTTTGCCCAGCTCTAAGCCTTGTGTTAACCTCGGTAAAGTGGGGCTAATGATTCCTTTCCCTTAGGGTTGGGTAAGGCTGGCTCATCACTGCCTTTTGCCTTCCTTTCTCTGGTCTGTCTAGATGTGGCATGGGTCAAGGCAAGACCAGGTCCCAGAGACCTGGCTGAGACCAGAGGAAGGCGCTGAGTGTGCTTAGTGCTACCTTCAACAGCAACAGTGTCCCAGATCAGGACCCTTGACTCTGGGCCCGGGTGGGGCTGCCCCCTCCTGATTCCAGAGTCTCTCCTCACCTAGAAGACTTATGGGAGGATATCAGCAGAAAACCATCACCAAGCTGGGGACCCTACCAGACAGTTAACTATAGCCCCCACGACAGGCAGCCTGACCTCTCTAGCCCTCCATGACAATCGGACCTTCTCTTCTAGTCCTGGTACCTAGAGCATTCACCTGGAAATCTTTCAGTTCCACCAATAAAAAACAAACCAAGCCCACTGCCACTGAGTCAATTTTGACTCATAGCGACCCTACAGGACAGAGTAGAGCTGCTCCATAGCGTTTCCAAGGCTGTAATCTTTATGGAAGCAGACTGCCATATCTTTCTGCCACAGAGTGGCTGTTGGGTTTGAACTGCCAAACTTTTTGGTCAGCAGCCAACCACTGTGCCACCAGGGCTCCTTAACTCCCACAAGGAAGTTAAACTGCCAAATAGGAGAGCTGAGGTCCCAAAGGTGGACACTTGGCAAAAGTCATCAAAGGATGCCGGCCACATCCTTCTGACCCCGAAGGGGTGGACCTGCTGCGGTCCTAGGTCTGGCAGGGGGCCTGGTTACCTTGCCAAAGCGGAGCAGCAACGTCTCAACAATCCGGCCAAAGTAATACACATTCTCCTCTAGCTTGTTGGCACTGTCCTGTTAAGCCAAAACACAGGACCCAGCTCAGCATCTCCTCTCAGACCCATCCCAGCCTACCTGCAGAGGGCACAAACCCATCTTGAGAGGTCTGAGGGGTATCTGAGTGAGAGAACCGGACAGATGGGTAGAGATAGGGGTGGGGGCATTAGGATTAGGTGGTCCTCCCCATCTCCCCATGGAGGAATGTAATAGGCCCCTGGCCGTACCCTTATAGGAAGAGGATATCCAGCATCAGGACACCTAACCCCTCTAACATCTGCCTAAGGGCAGCCCCACCTCCTAGGCCCACTTACCTCAAGACTAGGGTGCACAACACCATCCTTGCCGGTCAGTCCCAGGTCCACAGTACGGCTCAGGGAGTCCCGAAGCCTCCGGCCAATAGTCTCCACAATCATGTTTACATTTCCGCGTTTAATCTCTCTGTAGGAAGTCCACGGCCCCATGATCTGAGTCTCTACTGCTGGCTCCCACTGCCTAGCAGCACGGCCCCCCAGCACCCTCAGGGTTCTAGGCATACCATTCCTGTTCCCAAACTATCTAAAACCAAAAAGGGACCAACTCAGGACCCATTTGCCTCTCTCCTCCTCCCTGCCTGCGAGCAGGCACCCAGTCTCCTGAGGTGGAGACACATGTTCTCTTCACACAGGGAGCTGCCACAGCCGGCTTTCAGGCTTCTCCCTGTCATGTTAGCACGTCTGCCACATGCTACTAGCAGCCCACACTCGGGCTCCAGCAGTACTTCCCATGGCTCTGTCCCGACCATGGGGGTGGGGGCGAACAGGAGAGGAAGAAAAGTCAAGAGAGAGAAACTGGCTTTATATGGGCCTCAGAGCCTGGTACCTATTGGAGTTGGAAGGACATGCCTCATTTCTCTGGTTCTGAAAAAACAGTTCCCTCCAATGTGGGAGTCTGGAGCTACTCGGGAAGGGTGAAGTGGACTTCAAGAGGGGGCTGGAGGACAGTGTGCAATGAGGGCTTTCCTGAGCAGCTGGCCTCTTCTATTGCCCACAGCGGAAGGCCGAGCTCTGAAGCCTGACTTTCAAGGTCTACCTACTCTCCAGCCATTGCTCCTGCCTCTCCCTACCCCCGCCAGCTAGTCCAAACCTAGCCAGCCTGCAGAAGCGCTGCAAGGCTGCACCACCCCCCTTCATCCTGGGGCAGGGCAGCCTTCCCTTGTGCCACCCCGTCAGGTGGGACACCCAGGAGCCAGACAGCAGGAACAGCACCTACTTGATCCTTGCAGTCAGGATGCGGCCAGCATGCTGCAGACCTGTCAGGGCGATGTACATCCGGAGAATCTCATTGGTTCCCTGTAGCCAGCAGTGCAGAGGTCAAAGGGCGCTCCCATCAGGGCTGCTGCAGCTGCTCTAGATCTGGCCTGTCAGGGCAGCCATGGCAGTGCCCCATGTGACTGGGGAGCTGAGCCACTGCTCACTGTATCTCACTGCAGAAGTCACTGCTTCAAAAGCAGCAAGGACTAAGGCTGTGACCAGGGGCTTGGGACAGGTAGCCTCTGACTACAGCAAACACAGGTTACTGCTTCTACAAGGACCAGAACAGATGGCCACAGAGTTCCCCTGGGACTACCTCTCTATGACCAGCCTACATGTGTGATTGCTTTCTCCAAGCCTCAGATTCCTCTTCTTTAAAATGGGAAAAACAGCTTCCTCTGGTTGGTGAGGGACACTGATGCCTGGACACAGCAAGTGCTGGACAGACTGCAGCCGACTCCAGGTCTAGGCCAGATTCCTCAGGGGAGCTGCAAACAGCTAAGGAGGAGCAGCTGTGGTCCCCTTGAGCCAGATCCTAACAAGCAGAGGGCCCCCCCGGTTCTGCAGCCACCCCGCGTGCACACTGCTCCACACCACCCACAACTGCGTTGGCTCGCTTGTGAGGGAGGCCAGCTGGGGACCTCTGCCCATTTTGCACAATGGTACGGCGGGTCGGAGAGGGGCAGGGGCTTGATTCAGGCCACATAGTTAGTCCTGGTTACTGCACCCTTGCAGCCAGGCTGGCACCACAAAAGCAAGTGCCGAGCTGCTGACCCGCCAAGACTGTCAGAGGAGAGAAGAGGGTGTGCAGATGCCTCCGGGCAAACCTTCCCTGTTCCTGGGCAGCAAGTCTTCAGACAAGTGCGTCTGCTTCACACTGAAGGATCTGCCCTTTCCAAGAGACTCTGGTTTTGAGAGCTTCCTGAACCCTGCCTAGCCACCCTCGCCCTGCCATGGCAGAGCTGACCACTAGGCTGACCACAGACCTTGGGAGATTATCAGTCCCAGGCACGTCCCAGTGCCCTTGGGAAACGATGCCCCTTGTGTCCTCTGGCTGGCCCACACCCCGTCTGTCCACCAAGGGGGAAGAAAACCAGGCTGGGAAATGTAGATTATGAACGGGAACAAAACTAGTCACTGAGGCCTGTCTACTTTGTAGGATAAACCAGGAGGCCCCAAAACATTTTAAAAAGAGGTACTTCAGGTTGCCTTCTGCTGCCAGACAGTCTGAGGATGCCCCTCAGAAACCTGACCAGCTGCACCCCGTCTCCTGCACACCCTATGTCATCAAAAAGTCTTCTCTCCACAGCCTCCATCCCCTGCCTGCTGCTGTGAGCTCCCCTGCCCCAGCTGGGCCCTCACGTTCCTGGCCTCTGATCTCGCCTCTACAGCCCATCCTCCACATCATCCCCCAAGGAGAACCTTTCCAGGCTACAAATGCAACCAAATCACTCCCTGCTCAAAAATTTTACGGCTTCCACCGCCCTCACAAGATGATCCGTATTCCTCTCCTTTCAGTAACGGTCCTTCTCAATCTGGCTACTTTTCCAGCCTTCCCAACTACCCTTGCAGCCCCCACTCCCTTACCTAACTCCTCCGGCCCTGCCACACTGAGCACAGCTGACCACTACTTCTAAACAAACTTTCTTACTCTCCCTCTATTCAACTCACGCTAGCAGGTAAGGTACTGTCTGGGCCCAGCACTGTCCTGTTTCCTAGTCCCCCGTCCTAACTGCCCTTCCCTAGCCATGGCCAATGTCCTTTCTGCCCCTAAGGCCAGCACATTTGCTTCATGAGACTCCACCTCCCTTCTGGGGGGAGCATTCATCTTACTGTCTCTCACTGCACTTCTATGCCAGGGTCCTCCTTGACCTGTCAGGCCATACGATCTAGAACACAAACATCCCAAAGGCAGGGGTGGTGTCTGAGTCATCTGTGGCCCCAATGCCCCATCATCCAGCCCCAGCCCCGGCACATATGACTGAATGGACTCTTTAGGCTTTGACTTCACAGACAGCAACGAACGGAGAATGAGGAAAGTGTCAGGGCTAGGAAGGAAAGCCCTTAGAGAGGACCCTGATTAACTGCCTCAATATACTGAGGAAGAAACCAAGACTCAGAGAGTTTGCATTTGAGGCAGAGCCAGGACTAGACCTTGGGTCTCCAATGAGAAGACCTCTGCTTGTTCCACCATGTCCAGCCAAAAACAATTTGGCAAAGCAGACCTACGGCAGGTCACTAGGAGGCAGTACACGCAGAAGCGCTCCTAGGAGTGTGACTCTGAAGGGGCCGCTTAGCCTCTTTCAGCCTCAACTTCCTCCTCGGTAAAACAGTGTCTCTGCAGGGTTGCTAAGAGGGTCAAATGAGAGAACACACCCTAGACAGGGCCAACGGGGGCCTCTGCTGGGGCCCTCAGCAGCACCTCCCAGGCTTCAAGAGCTGCCTGACCAGGTAGGCCGGGAAAGGGGGAGGCAGGAGAGGATGGAGCCCTCAGTACAGGATTCGCGTCAAGCATAGTCTAGCTGGCAGCAGGGCCACTCACCTCGAAGATGAGAAGGATGCGGGAGTCGCGGAGCAGGCGCTCATAAGGGTAGTCTCGCATGTAGCCCAAGCCACCAAGGACCTGCAGCGCCTCACTCACACACTGCCAGGCAGCCTCTGAGCTGAACACCTGCCACAGGCCAAGGCCAAGGTCAGCACAGGGTCATTAATGTTGAGCCCCTATCAAAAGCAAGACCTAAACCGTGAGGAGCTGGCTGGCTGGGCTTGGGGGCTCTGTGCAGAATCGGGCTTTGGGATCAGACCCACCCAGGTTGGAATCCTCATTTGTCACGTTCTTCCTGGGTGACCTTGGGCAAGTCCTTTTCCTTCCTCAACCACACTGACCAGCTTGTAGTTCCCCATACACACTTAAACTTTTCAGACCTCTGTCTTCCACAGGATGGAATGTACTTTCACATCTGGGCAAACCCCTATGCTTTAAACCCCATCCAAGGTCCCCCCTTT
The DNA here is from genome assembly GCF_030014295.1 of Loxodonta africana. Classification (NCBI taxonomy): domain Eukaryota; kingdom Metazoa; phylum Chordata; class Mammalia; order Proboscidea; family Elephantidae; genus Loxodonta; species Loxodonta africana. Next base: position 36,012,600 of record NC_087363.1, read on the forward strand.
TCCAGGACTCCTGAGTACCTTCCCTCAGCCTCATTCACCTCTGCCCTTGAACACAGGTCTGCTGTACACACTGCCCTGCATCATCATGATTCACTTTCTCTGTTTGCAATGTGAGCACCTTGAGAGCAGAGGTACTGTCGTATTTAGCCCTGGGCTTAGCCTCTGGAGAAAGGTCTGCTTATGGGTGCCAGTTAATGTCTTCAGTTATTTTTGAAGGGTTGTGAGAGGATTAAATGATAAGTGCAAAAGCTCCGAGCAAAGACTGCACATAGAGGAGACTTATTAAAACACTGGATAAAAGTCTAAGCCTCCTAGGTGGACTTCCCTACCTACACTTGATCCTTGCTTCTCTGAACTGCCACTCTGTCTCCATTCCTCAAGAGTGCCATTCTAGAAACCAGTTTAAAAACATTTATGGCTGACTAAATCAGGCTGGCTGTGACTTTTATTATAGCTAAAAAAAACAACACCCCCTCCCAAACAAAATAAAAACATCAAGAAACTAGTATCTATCTCAACCGAATATTCCATAAAAGGAAGTTTTGATTCCATAAAGTCAAAAGACTACAAGCCCAGAATAAGAGTCCTCCCCCAGAAGGTGCAGCTGCCATCTTATGCTGACAATGAAGTTCTTGTCGGGTGCCATCAAGCAGACTCCAACTCATAGTGACCCTACGTGGCAGAGCAGAACTGCCCCACAGGGTTTCCTAAGGCTATAATTTTTACAGGAGCAGATCACCACATCTTTTCCCCTGCAGAGCAGTTGGGTTGGTTCAAATTGCCAACCTTTTGGTTAGCAGCCGAGCATTTAACCATTGCGCCACCAGGGCTCCCTGATGTGAAGTTACATTGTCTGTATTTTCTGTTTTTGTTATAAAGGCTCCACATTGCCCAACAACAAAGTCCAGACTCCTCAGCACAGTGTTGAAGACCCTTAGCAAACTGGGTCCAATTAACCTCATTGGTCTCAGCCACTATATTTTTAACCCACTTGTATCGCCCTGTGTTCTAGGGAAATTCAATTTCTTACTGTTCCAAAATGGCAGACCACACTCTTTCATACTCAGAACTTCTCAGAAATTGTTAGAAGCCAGGGACACTCCTATTTCCAGTCAAAACTTGAAGAGCTGCCCGGACATTTTTTTGTGGCATATTTTAAATGTTTACATCTAACAAACAGATGCTTTTGATACATAAAAATCATAATCCCATATAATTGTACTATTCAGAAAATATTTATAGATCTATTTAAAAATTGAATTCATAGTACATGGCAGCCAATGGAATATGAATTTAAATTTGTATGATGAATATTTTCCCTTCTTGGTCCTGTGAGTGGATGCCATGACTGTCGGCATATTGAAGATATGTCATGAATGTAAAGCCTAAGCCAAAAGGTGTCCCGGTCTCCCCTTGACCCCCAGGAGGGGCACGCTTCACATCTCTACAGCTCTCCACTTGGTTTTCCTAATGTCTGGCCAGCTCTGACTCAACACCTAAAACCTAGTTCATATATCATTTCTGAGGCCTTTTAAGATGCCACTACGTTCTCCCAGAGTGTACCTGGCAATACTCTATGAAATATTGAAATAAATGCTATGAAAGAGGCAGACACAGGAAAGTTGGTTTATATCTACCTTCCCTGAGACTTTTACAGTTTATTCAGAATGAGGCCTTTGAGTTACTCACCATGCCTGGCACATAGGAATTCTCAGTGGTTCTTAATTCTTAGACTTTGGCATCAAAGTGAAATGTCAGCATGTAGACATTTCCTGGTTTCTGGGGACATATATTTGAGTATGGTCAGTATCCTTCATCTGGATCTTCTGTTTTTTTCAGGTCTTCATGCCTTTTTTATGCTGTTGTTCTGGGATTTCATACTTGAATTTTTTTCCCCACGTTTGAATTTAAAATAGTAACAATAAAACCTTTAAAAAGCACAATAAAAGTCCAAATTTTTCTGATGAGGTTTCTTTAAAGCAATGTGTCAGCACTCTCCCCATTTCCTCCCTGGGTTCCCTGTTTCCATTAGTCTGGTTTCCCTGTTCCTCTCTGTCTTCTTATCTTTGGTTTTGGACAAACGTTGCCCTTTTGGTCTTGTATAGTTGATTGTTCTAAGGAGCACGTTCTTCAAGAGTTTACTGTTTATTTTATAGCCTCGTCTATTATTTTGCTGAAAGGTGGACTCCGGGAGTTTTAGTCTCAAGTTAGAAGGTTCTTTGTTTTAGGGCAATAGTCTCAGGGTTTCCTCCAGTCTTTTTCAGACCAGCGAGTCTGATCATTTTTTTTTTCTCAGTTTGAATTTTGTTCTGCATTTTTTAACTGGGACCTTCTATTGCGATCCCTGGTCAGAGTGGTCAGTAGTAGTAGCCGGACGTCATCTAGTTCTTCTGGTCTTAGGTTAGAGGAGGTTGTGGTTCATGTTTAAAATATTTTTTATGTACATTTTTTCTCCATTCCTACTGCCAATAACTAGGCCCTTCCCCATCCCGTTAGAGCATTTCAACAACCTCTGCAGTAATGTCGTTGTCTAGGTAGCTCCTTCTAACCATTCTGGACACTCCTGCCATATAAATTTTTTTAGGACTCTTGATTTTTCCTGTTCAGAACCTATTACTTACTGATGCCTAATTTCTGCACCCGGTATTCAAAGCCCTGCATACTTTGGCCCCAACCTTATCTCTGGCTCCATTGCTTATTGCTGGTTCTTTGCTAAGGACATAGGTCATCTTGCCTTTGTCTCCAAACATACCAGGCTTTCATTCTACCCATTCTTTGAGGTCCAGAAGGAATACCACTTCCTCCTTGAAGATTATTGCTCAGCATACAGATTGAATAGGTATGGTTAAAGGATAGACCAATGAAAATTTGGTCACAAACCACATTGGTAAAACACTGCCCCCAGCTGACTGCTGTACTTTGTTTTTCCTCCTGTGCTGTCCTGGCGTCCCACCTGTCATAGGGGCATGTCTGCTCCCAGAGCACTGTCACAAATGGGGATATCATAACTACTGGATCAATGACAAACTGACCTATACTCTAATGGGGAGAGGAAGACAGAGACAACACTACAGGTCTGAAAGGTGGAGTTAAGGAGCTGCCTTCAAAGTCTCTCTCAGGAGCCAGCTCTCCAGTTATGCTGGGATTACCTTCACTATGGCAGCCTCGACAGAGCAGTCGGGAACCCCTGGCCGGTCCAGCAGCCCCGCAGTGAGGTAGGCCATACTTTCCATTACATAAGCCTTCTGAGCCATCAGGGCAAACTTTTCCTGGAGAATTCAGAAAAAAACACAATCAAGAAGCTATTTGCATGTGCTGTGACCCAAAAATGTCCACTAGAGAGAAGGTAATTAAATCAGAAGCCTCACTGACCAGGAGAACCAAGCCCAGACACTCATGAAAGTAACTCACACGAAATAAAGCCTTATCTAGTATCCCTCCCAGGTCACTGCATGGCAAGCTGTCACCAGGACAGAGACCAACAAAGCACATTTTTCATGTCCACATGGTGAAACAAACAGCTCTTATAACCTTCCATACCTGAATTAATCCAAATTCACTGAGTTTCTTGTTGAACTGTTTCCTTGTGCAGGCATATTCAGCGGTCATTTCTGAAGAAGAATAGAGTTGTTTTAAAATACAAATTTTAAAATGATCTCCAGAGACTGTCATCATTACCCTTCAAATGCTCAGGTAGAAACTGTGAGATCAAATGCCCTGGAGATAGAGCACCTCCATTCCAGCTTATTTGAATCCAAGAAGGACCGTCCACTCCTGGTTTGTGTGCACAGGCAAGGGACAGCAGCTGGAGCTCCCAGAGTGCAGGGTCAGACACAGATTTGAATCTTGGCACGTTTTCTTGCCAGTGAGGTAGCCTGGGCCAAGCTGTTCCACTCTCTCTTCCCTTGTAAGATGGGGACAATACCACTGCCCCTAGTACTGCTGTGAAGATGGATGCAGGCAGAAGCTATAAGGAGCCTAGCACAAACTCAGGAGCAAAGAAACTGCCCCAGCAGCTTTGAAAATGCAGGCTGTGGCTTCAAAGTGTCCAGCTGTGAAGACACACTGTGTCTCACAGCGTAGCACCAAGTGAGCATGGTGCCTCTCCCATCCGGTCATTAGCACCACCCCTCCCCTCCCCACCATCAACATTCTCCCAATGCTTTCACACCCATGATCCACTTATGGACTGGTCCCCATGACAGGCTGGTGAAGCAGATGTCACCCATATTCTACACACTGAGCCTCCAGATCTCATTAGAAGTTCTGCATCCTTTACAAGACAGGCTGACCACAAGTGGCTGTGAAGCTGTTGAACTCAGGAGAGTTGCCCAGAAGAGGAAGCAGAAGCCCAGAGAGGTCAGATCCTAGGAGCAGCATGGCAAATCAAGAGCACTGAGCGAGGCACCTGGCAGGCTTGGCTTTTAGGCCCAGGTGCATGGCTTTGGGCAAATCACTTAACCCCTCTGAGCCTGAGTTTCCTTATCTACAAAATGGCGGTAAGTGCCTCAAACGAATCTTCATGTCCCCACTTTGCCTTGAACTCTGAGACACTGTGTCAGAACCTGGCACTGAGCAGGGACTTTATAAGGCACTCAGGAGTCCCCAGTGCAAACCCTCCATCTGCATTCAGTGCCCTCTGCATCTCTCTGCAGCCACTTCCACAAGCTATGACGGTAATTACCACCTTTTAAGCCAAACAAACCCCCTGTAGGGCAGTTTTAAGTTCACCGGCAAAGGAAAATCTAGGTTTCAGGTATCTTTACAGACAAAAGAACAAAGGAAAGATCCAGAAACTGAGGGGTCTGGGTTCCAAAGCTGGCTCCATTCATCAGTCACTCTCCAGCTCCAAAAAGCCACCTATAAAACGGGGATCCTTGACTAACACAATTTGCAAGGATTAGAGCTAATGCTTATTCAGTGTGTGGCGCAGTTAGAAGTTCACTAAGTAGCTCTGTTCTAGCGGTCACAGCAGCAACCACTTTCTACCTGACAGGATACCCATCCTCCCTCCCCTTATCCTGTGTGTACAGGTACAGAGGAATGCTGACACAGAAGAGTGGAGGTAGACTGAAAGCATTCTTGGGTCTAAACCAGGCTTGGGCAGTCACAGTCCAGATCCCAAACCGCAGCCCGGATGCCTACCCAGGTGACCTAGCTCCAACCACCAGCCCACAGGAAAGAGCAGAGCCTCCCAGGATGGAGTGGGGCAGGGGCAGGACTGTGCCACTCCTGTCCCAGCTAACTTACCAATCAATTTCTTGAGCATCCCGGCTACGGTGCTGCCCATGCTGAACCGCCCGCTGTTGAGGATGTTCATGGCCACCTGCAGGGAGGGTAGGGGGCACACTGTGGACTCCTGTCCCAAGCACGCTGTCACCTCCCATTGGGCTGGAGAAAGCCCAAGGCCACTGAGGGCAGCAGAGCTAACAGACCACAAAAGCACTTATCTATTCTTACCAGAGACTTCTCGAAAACAAAAATCAAGTCTGGGAAGAGTTTTGTACCAGCATCTGGGCTGGCCTTTGGTCTGGGAGAAAGGGTGGTCCCAACATCTGAACACCAGGTGATTCAGTCACTGTTATGGCTCTCATGAACATCCTTGGCATCATTCCCCCCAAAACGGCATTGGACAACATTATTCCAAGAGAACACAACAATTCACTTAGCCCTCAGGGGGCGGAGAGTATAAATATAAACTAAGATTAGTTTGGTACATGCTACAAGCTACTCATGCTTCCCCAACAATGCTTCAGTCAGGATCCTCTTTTTACAAAGAACCTAAGGTTCAGAGTGGTGAAGTAATTCTCCCCAGGTCACACAGCAATCATCTGCCTGCCACCCAAGCCCATTCTCTATCCACCGAACCAGCCTCCTTATACTGATGACCCCAGCGAACTCAGCAATGTTCAGACAGCAACATGCCCCACCCCCGAAACTCCCACAATAATACCCTGATCACTTTGTCAGTTACCCCCCTCTTTTCATATCCTCTTGTCCTACTAATGAGGACTGTGAGCAGCTTGTGACAAGAACAGGCACACGTACTGCTTCCTAAGGGCCAGGTTATATAGGTTCACTGAGGCTTCCCCTGTCGGCATCGCAGGCCAAGAGGGCCGATTATAATTTATTGGTGAGAAAATGCAAGCTACAATACGTACACACACCACACACACACACACACACACACACACAAACACACCACTTATGTGCTATACATACTCTTAAAAGATCTGGAAGGACAAGCACTAAAATATGAACAACAGTAATCCCCTTGGTGCTGGGTTTTAGGTGATTTCATTTTTTCTTTTTGCCTATATTTTCTAATTGTTGTGTAACATCTTGGTTATACTAATAATAAATCTATTATTACACATCTACTGTTCACTTGCTGTTTGTCCCTCAACAGCTGTTTGTCTGACATTCACTGAGCAGCCTGTCGTTGTCAGTGGCTTCGGTTAATGCTGCTTGACCTGATTATCATAACATCTCAGGGGAGGAGGGAGCTGTTACACTGATCCCTACGTCAGAGCCAAGGTGGCTGGGGCTCCCTAGGGTGAAGATACTTGCCCAGGTTACCTAGTAAATTAGGGCAGGTCAATAATAAAAAGACAAATAACTCAATTAGAAAATGGTCAAAAGGTCTGCATAAGTATTTCTCCAAAGAAAATAACACAAATGGCCAATGAACACATGAAAATATGCCCAATATCGTTAGTCATCAGGGAAATATAAATCAAAGCCACAATGAGAAACCTCATTTAATTATTATAGTCATCCTACTAGGATGACTATAATAATTAAAAAAAAAAAAAAAAAAAAGACCAGTAACAAGTGTTGGTGAGGATGTGGAGAAATCTGGAACCCTCACACATTGCCAGTGGGAATGTAAAATGGCGCAGCGTTTTCTCAGGTTAGACAGAGTTATAACACAACCTGGCAAGTTCCTTCCCAGGCCTATACCTGAAAGAACTGAACACCTACGTCCACACAAGCTTGTACACGAATGTTCAGAGCAGCATTATTCATAACAGCCAAAAAGTAGAAACAACCCATATGTCCATTAGCAGAGGGATGATGAATAAAACATGGTATATTCATACGATGGAGTATTTATTCGGCCATAAGGAGGAATGCAGCGCTGACACATGCTACAACGTGGATGAACCTTGAAAACATTAGGCTGAGTTAAAGAAGCCAGACACAAAAGGCCAAGTATTGTATGATTCCGTTTATATGAAATGTCCAGAATAGGGAAATCCACAGAGAGTAAAACAGTGGTTGCCAAGGATAGGGGAGGAGGGCATTGGGAGATACGGCATTTCTTTCTGGGGTGATGAAAAATGTTCTGCAATTTGACAGTGGTAATAGTTGCAAACAGAGTGAATATACTAAAAGCCACTAAAGTGTGCACTTTAATGTACACACAAAGTGGTCAACTTTACATCATGTGAATTATCTCTAAATAAAAAATAACACAATAAATCTGACTCTAAGAAGAAAAACATATTAGGGTAGGGATGCAGACCCAGAGTTGTGTGCTCACAGAGCCTGACTCTTCCAAAGCCCCCTGGCATCCTTTCTTACTCCTCTGGGGAAAGGGGTCTTAGCCCTCACTGGAGGCAAATGACGCCTCAGACATTAGAAAGATTCCTGATTCTAACTACACACTCCTTCTGGGAACATACCAGTCCCTCCACTCCACTTTGCCAACTTTCCAGTGGAGAACCAAGGGCCACGTCCCAAGCACAGGCTGGTCTGCTACAAACAGGGATGGGACAAAGCTGGGGGCCAATAAGCTAGATCTATGAAACTGCCCAGCACTCTACAAAGAGCTGCTGCCGAGAACTCACCTTAAACCCACCTCCTACTTCTCCAAGGACATTTTCGACGGGCACCTTGGTGTTTTCAAAATGGACTTCACAAGCTGAAACACATGAAATTCAAGACTTAACCTGACAAGTGCAAATTATTCTACATTTGGCCCGCATGCATGCTATGCAGATCATTCATTCATTCATCTGACATCTACTGCTAAGAAAGCACAGAAGGACAAGGTTCTATCCTTGTGGAGCTGTTCATATTTTGGTTGCAAACCAAAACATACCTGTTGCCATCGAGTGGATTCCAACTCACAGTGACCCTATAGGACAGAGTAGAACTGCCCCATAAAATGTCCAAGGAGTGCCTGGTGGATTCGAACTGTAACACTTAACCACTACACCACCAGGGTTTCCATAATTTGGTTAGGGAGATAAATTATAAACAAGATGACACAGTATGTGGTAAGTGCGATGAATGAAATAAATAGGGAATGGTGACAGAGAGAAATAGAGGTGGGAGGGACATAAGTGCTTATGTCTGTCTGACCTTGCTGAAGTGACATTTTAGCAGAAGTATGGAGGATGAGAAGGAGCCAGTCATGTAAAAAGCCCCAGAAAGAACATGAGCCAGATGGAACAGCATTTTCTAGGGTCTTTGCAGTAGACAGGATTACTAACTCCACTTTAATACATCCATTCCCTTGCAGTATAACTCTATAGTGCCCCACCCTGTTGGGGAGGAGTCAACTTCCCTTTCCCTGCCCACTGAGCTTGGGCTTAGCCATGGACTTGCTTTGGCAATAGAATGTGGCAGGCTTGACATGAGCAGAGGCCACCAGTGTGCTTATAAAGTCTGGCTTGGCCCTTTGGGATCCTGTGATGTGCCATGAGAAGATCATATTCCAAGACAGTAATGGAGAACAAGTAAGAAACCCATGGGGCAGCCCTGACCCTAGCCCACAGCCTGTACCAGTCAACCCATGGACCTGTGAGAGAAAAATAAATGCTTATTGTTGTAAGCTGAGCTCTGAGGTGGTTTGTCAGGCAGCATGACTGTAGCAGTAGATGATTAACAGACCTTAAAATGAAGAAGAACTTGGCATGCTGGAGAAATAAAGAGGAGTCAATGTGAATGAAATGCAGTCAGCAAGGGCCAAGAATGAGGGCAGAGGGGGAGCCATGTTTCGGGAGGCTGTGAAGGAATAGGGGCTTCTGCACTGCGTTTTCTGTTAACAAAGTACCTGTGCGTGTTACTTAAGCACAGCAGCTCCCAGCAATTTACACATGAGAAAAGGGAATCTTGAAACAGAGAAGGACATGGGTCCAGAGCAGGCAAGTCAGGTATATGCAAACTGGGACTGCTGTTCTTTTATTCTCCTATTACAAATGTGCTCAAATAGCTTAGCTGTGAAATATGTGGGCTGTAGGACCAGACACTTCTCCTGAAGGCTCTTGTTCCTTCACAGGTCCCCAAGTATGGGTAAGATCCTGCCTCCCTCTCTGACCTTATCTTATGCCACTATGCCCTCTTCCAGGGCCACTGCACTGCACAATTCCAGAGGCACCACTTACCCAGAATCTGTGGGGACAGTGCTGCTGGAGTGGTGCATGGCAGCCCTGCTTCCTCCCTACACCGCAGTCCTCGGGCCACCGTTTCCCACCAACACGCCAAGCTGTTTCTTACATTAAGACCTTTGAGTATGTTCCTTCCCCTCCTGGAACATTCTACGTAGGTACTCAATAAGCAGCACTAGTAGGAATAACAGCACTAAAATGGAAGCAGTTACCATTGTAGTGTTACAGGTGCACAAAGCACTTTATACTCATTGTAACATTCCATTCTCTTGTCCACAAGGTGGCTCTTTTATTACCCTCCCACCAGCCCTTTGTTTAGCTGAGGAAACTGAAGCACAGAGAAGTCAACTGGCTATTCCAAGGCACATAAGCTCTAAGTGGTAGAGCTCAAGCTACAGCCCTCTGACCCACCCCTCCACCGTACGTACAGGCGGGAGTCGGGGAGGGGAGCAGAAAGGCAAGCAAGACAGAGAGTAGAAGAAACAACCTGACCCACTTCCTGGAGATCAGAACAGAACACGCAGGCCCTTGGGGCAAAATGTTCCGGCTGTGGGGTGGAACCAATTGAAATGTTCTAAGATTTATCTTGCAGGACCTTCCCCTGCCCGCTAAAAGGGGCGAGGTGACAAAGGGAACCAGTGTGCCTATGTCACATCCCATGATGAGTTATGTCAAGGGGAACCAAAGGACTTCCATCTTGAAGAAATCCTGTGTGTGTACCTGTATTTGCATAACCCAAACCCTTCTCAGAAATCTCCGCCCCCCCCAACCTCATGAATAAACATCCAGACCCCTCCTTATTGAAACCCTTAAATACTTGGCTCTTAAGCACATCAGACAGACAGTCTCTCTGAAGGTTCTAGCCTTTACTGTCTCCTTTTGCAAGCCGCTGGCAAAATAAATTCGCTTGTGTGACTCCAGGCTGCCTCAACAGTCTTACTGGGCGGCGTGAATCTGGTTGGGTTCAACTGAGGAAGGGGCCCGCGCTAACAAGAGCAGTTAGTTTGGCAAACAGTACCATCTAGGAAAAGGATTTCCAAAGAAGAGGTGGCACACAGAAGCAGGTCCAGGAGGTGCCAAGGGCAGCACTGCAGCCCCCTCTGCACAGACACTCTGACCTGAACTGGAAGACCCAAGAGGTAGACCCATGTATAGCAGCACTGAGCTGGTTAAGGGCCACTTCTTACAGGACACTAGAGTGACCCAGGGGCTACAGGTGGGCCTGGGTGGGAGAAGGGAGGGCAAGAGGAAGGTGGTTCCAGGCAGGAAAGACATGGGGCTTCCTGCAGTAAAATTTCTACCTAGGACATCCCACTATCCTTCTTGGAGTCCACCACTACTCCCCCCACAAGGCTGAGCTCCATGAGGCTGGGAGTGTCTCCCTCACTCTGAAATCACCAATGACCAATGCATTGAGAGATGCACGATAAATGCCTGTTGAAATAATGAGTTCATTTCAGTGAACTCATCTGCATTTGCCATGGAAATCACTTGTGGCATTCTTAATTTGATTTTGCTAACATGCTTAAATGAAACCAAAATTATTTAAATTTCATTTTATCTGGATATTCGGATGGGGCTGGGGGTACTCTCTCTCTCTCTCATACACACACACACAGACACACACACAGGCTACCTACTGTTGGAGCCGCGAATGCCTAGCTTATCTTCAGGTTTCCCGTTAGTGACTCCACCAAAGTTTCTTTCTACTATGAATGCTGTGATTTTGTCTTTTACCAAATTGTTGGAATCGACAATCTGTGTCTTTGCAAACACGGTAAAAATATCGGCCAGTCCTCCATTGGTGATCCACATCTGAGAAAACAAAGAAAAAGGACTTTGGAGAAAACCAAAACCATGGGGCACTTCCAAGCTCCAGCTTCCCACAGGCACATCGGCTGCTGGTGAAACTTTAGGCCAGACATGTAAAGCTCCTGGCTCTGGAGAATCCAAGCCTGTGTGATCAGAAGACAGTCTGGGGTGGGGAGACCCTCAATCCAGAGTCTGCCCGGGTTAAGGGTCTTCCCAAGAGAGCCAGGTGGCCAGGGCACAGGGGCTATGGAGAATAGCAGCCAATAGCACTAAGACAGCTCTGGCTCTACCATCAAATAACCAGGTTTCTTCAAGAAAGAAGGAAGATGAGGGGGACCAGAGAGAGAGGGAAGGAGGAAAGAAAAGGGAGGGAAAGGGAGAAAGGAAAGGGAAAAGGAGAAGGAAGGAAAAAATAAGAGACTTCTCAACAAACTGCAATGTATGGAACTTACTTGATCTTGGGTCAAACAAGCCAATTGTTTAAAAAAAAAAGTGGGGGGGAGGGGTATGAGACAATCAGGAAAATTTGAACACTGACTAGATAGAAATTATTTTCATTTTTTAAAAGTGATAATGGTATTATGGCCTTGTCTTAAAAAAAAAAAAGTCTCCATCTTTTAGAGATGCAGAGTGAGAGCTATAGATGAGACCCAGAGGCGGAGACAGTGACAGAAGAGACACAACCGCTATGAGCCAGTAAGGATGAAACTTGGTGGTGACAGGTACATGAAGGTCATTATACTATACTTTTGTATGTTTGAAATTTTGTATTTAAAAAAAAAACCCATAAAGCAGCTCAAGGAGGGAGCTGGTACAATGGCGACATGTAGTCCAAGCGCCCCCCAGCGTGGTCATGCTTCACATTCCTGGGGCACAGCAGGTGGTCATCAGAATGGTAACTATGACCATGACTGAGGCCCTGAGTGGGCTACGGAGCTGTACCTTGGAGCCAGTGAGGATGTAGTGCTTCTTATCTTCGCTTAATGTGGCTCTGGTCTGGATAGATGCTGCATCACTCCCACTGCGGGGACAGAAACACGTGGTTGAAAGAGAATAATGCTGAGCATAAACATGAATGGTTTTGAAGGCCTGAAAATGGAGGTTTTTAATACTTTAATACAGTGGCTGACAAACTTTTTAAATAAAAGGTTAGACAGTAAACATAGCTTTGCAGGCCATGCAGAATGTCTGTCTCAACTACTCAATGCTGCTGCAGCAGCATGAAAGCAGCTGTAGGCCATCCGTAAACAAACGGATTACACACTGATAAAATTTTATTTGCCAAAAACAGGAAGCGGGCTGGATTTGGCTGACCTCTACTTTAAGATGTCAGGTAAAAGAAGTGGCAGTGAAAATAATGTTGGCTTAGGGTTAAACATGGAGATGTGTGCTCAAAATGGGCTCATCGGAGCTCCCTGCAATGATGAATTCAGGCAACCCAGGAGGAAGACACCCAATCAGGCGGTGTGGAAGCTGAGGAGGAAAGCAGAAGTGGAGAGGCACCTCCAAATCTACAATACCAAAATTCTACCAGGATCAGGAGACAACCCTGAGAAGGTCTAAATAGGCAAATGCTTGGGTTTCTTAAATTATTTTTTAAATTAGTGACATTAGGTATCTAGAGCCAACTCATGTGCTGCCCTTAGTGGTTAAGAAAGAGAAGGAAAGTGAAGGACACCATTAAGTTCCTAGCTTCCAAGGGAAAAAAAAAAAAAAACCCCAATTCCAACATTTAACCAGCTACCAATAATAAATCCTCTGTGGATGCTGGTTCCCACGTATCCATGTGAGGGGAAGTATGGTGGAGGGTGGTCCAAGTAACAGACTGGCCATCAGAAGTCCACAGTCCTATCCACCTGTTTCTTCCTAGCTGTGTGACCTTGGGCTCATCACACAACCTCATGGAACCTCAGTTCCTAATCTGTAAAACAGAGACAATACTGCCCACCCTACATACTCTGAAAGTTACTTTGAACCCTGAGTGTATTATCATATGCCAAGGTATGTTGCAAACTCAAAAAATTTTTATTTAATAGGTGCTGTCAGGTACACAATCTCATTTGTAAGTCTCACTGGGACAGAGAAATAAGGTAAAGATAGAGACAATGAAGAGAATTGTCAAGAAAAGCTGTTGAGCTGATTCTTTGGGAGGTTCCAGAGAGAAAAAATAAAAGCCACCTATTTAACAAAACAATAGCCCCTTGTCCCAGGGAACCTTAAAAAGTGCAAAGGCTGTTTTTATGTGACATTTACAGCCAAGGGCCAGACCTGGTTGGCTCTGTAAGGCAGAAGGCTGCAATGTGCTCTCCCGATGCCAATTTTGGCAAGTATTTCCTCTTCTGTTCCTCATTGCCTGTTATGATGATCCCCTAAACAAAACATACACAGACCAAATTCAGCTGTGGGGAGACAAGAGAATGTGAAATGTGCTTGCAAAACATTTCCCCTTCGGAAAAAAAATATTTACATCAAGTCAGAGGAAACACTATGGGCTCAGAGCTGGCAGCCTCAGTTAAGAACAGGGAAGTGGTAGGGAGCACAGACAGCCAGACTGCTAAGGAGACCACACGAGAGGGCATACACCAGGGCAGGGTGGGCTTCGAGGATTAGCAGAGCACTGGAGTCAGAGAGAGCAGGATTTTCACTATAGCTCCTCCATTTCCTGGCTGTGTGGCCTTGGGCAAGGAATGGCCCTTTTCTGAGCCTCCATCTCAAAATCTATAAACTGGGGAGAATCCTACTTATGGAAGAGTGGTCTGGATGATAAAATGAGAATACAGGAGAGTACCAGAACCCATACCTAGCATGAAGAAGGTGTTCAATCATTGTCAGGACTTTCCCACCCCCTTCCCAGCCAGCACCCAGTGGATGGTCCACTCTTTTCACAAAATGACCGCATCCAGTATATGCATTCTCTGGGATGAGGAGGCTGAGCATGTTGCTCATTCAGCTATCACTGATGTCTACACTGAGCAGAAATAATATGAGTAACGGGTATGTCATAAAGAGCCAGGAGACCTCAAACAAGCCACTTACCCCCCTGCCCTAGAATGCTCCAAGCCCAGTGGGATGAAGAGGACATGTGCATGAACAGCAGGGAGACTGCCCCCAGGCCCCTGAGTGACTTGAGAGCTGAAAGGGAAGGCCTATTTTTAGGCCAAGCTGAAGGAAGTCTCCAGGAAGGCAGTGGCACCTGACCTAGACCGTGAATGATGGATGGGTCAAATGGGATGGGAGGAGGAGGTTTCAAAGAAGGACCAGTATGATCAAAGGGTCACTGCTCTGTGGGCAAGTAGAAGCCGTGTGAGCAGGGCCTGAGGGTCGTCTGGGGTGGCTGGAGAGATGGTGTGCACAAGTGAGGAGTCAGAAGGCTACAGGGAGAATGCCAAGAGGAAGGTGGACTCTCCTCCAGGGCACTGTGATAACAAGCTCAATCAGTTCCTTGTAAAAGTGAGCAAGCCTCCTGCTCAACTGAAGACATTCAGAAGGCAACAAACAGGAACCCCCAGACACTTGACCTTGAGGCCTATAGACTGGTGTGCCGCCAGAGTCACAGTAATAGATGCGTCCAGGGCAATGATTTCCCCTAACCGTGCATACATGGTGCTGGAGAGGCCCAAGCCACCTAGGAGAAGAAACAGAGCAGTTTTAATTATAGTCCAACCCCAAATCTCTCCCACAAGGCAAACAGCTTAACTATTTTTCTGTGATTATAATCTCAGCACACTGCTAAGGAAAAAAAAAAAAAAAATACAGAAAGGTACAAAGAAAACAAAAATCACCCATAATAATCTTATCACTCAGAAACAGCACTTTTGTGTATATCCTTTCATATTTTTTTTAGGTATGTAAGCATATATGAACATATTTTATTATAAAAAATATCTATACACACACTAAACCACTTATGCTATGAATACCTTCTATCACAGATATATTTCTTTTAAACAGAATAGCTACATTATACAATATCCCACTCCCCAGTATCTAGTGTACCCCAGGACAGGGTTTCACAGCCTTGGCATGACTGACATTTTAGACCAGATAATTCTCTGTTGTGGGGCTGTCCTATGCATTGCAGCATGTTCAGCGCATTCCTCGCCTCTACCCACTAGGTGTTAGTAGCACAGCCCCACGCCTGGTTGTGACAACCAAAAATGTCTCCAGACACTGCCAAATGCCTAACCCCGCCCCCTGCCATGGAGGGCAAAATTGCCCCCAGCTGGGAATCACCAGTCTAGAAGTAAGATGACAAAAGATTAGGAGAAAACAAACAAAACTCTACTGTACTTGAGTGTTTTCCGTTTAATATCCACAATCCTTCCAGAGGTGACTAGGTGGCCCAACGCCCATTTTACAACTGACAAATTGAGGTCTAGGGTCATGCAGCCAGCAAGTAGCAGAGCTGGGCCCTGAACTCAGGGCTTTGGGTACTGCTCCTGGAGCTGCGCCACTGCCCAACTCCAGAGGGCGCCATTTGCACAGAAAACAGAGCGCAGGTGTCCCCTGCAGCTGTCTCCCCTAAACTCTATGACCTTTAACTGAACAAACTTAGAGGCAGTTGCAGCAAAGGCTTGGAGGACAGGAAAGAGTCTCAGAGACGGGTGCAGGGTGAAAGCTGCAGAACCCAGGGCCACACTTTTATGACAAAAGGGTCTGAGAGTGAAAATAAAGGATGTATGTGTGTTTCTGTGTGTGTGCATGACTGTATTCTGGACCTCAAAAACATTTTTTACCTCCTCCCCAACTTCTTGCCTGTGACCCTAGTCCCCACAGAACTTCAATGATCAGCTCTAAATTAAACAAAGAGAGACAAGCTGCAGTCACTGGCCAAATCTAATGAGGCAGGATTAAAGTAGGATCCTGTGGAGAAAGGTAAGGCCTTTTACCTGGGGCCTTAAAGAATTGAAAAATAGTCAAAAGGACAAAGGACCCTGCTTGAAGGGGGTCAAACCCCCTGAAGCCGGCCGCTCCACAGCAGCTCCTCATGAAACTGGGGTGAGAAGCCAGGCCTGGTGGGCTGTGAAGGGCTGAGTGAGCCCTTACCATAATGTTCTCCCTCCAACAGAAAGTGCTAGTTGCTTCAGGAGCAATTCTCTGCCTAAGCGATCCAAAGGCTTTAAAGTGGAGAAGACAATGAAATCAGCCAATGCGGCTTTGAGGTCAGTCGCAGCCCCTTCACCATCCGCAGGAACCAGAGAGCATAAACCCCCTGCAGGGGGAAGTCCTCGTCCACTGCAGATGAAGCAAGCGCAGGGCTCAACAGCTCTTCTGCCCAGCGGGTCATCTGCTCCATCCACAGACATCAGTCAGCCATCCCGTCTTTAGCCCACAACTAACATTTTTATTAATTTTGGCAGTTTTCCAGCTAGACCTGACATACTGCATTCAAAAGCTACCTTTCCCACACATAACCCTGTTCTGGACAAACAGGGTGCTTTCTTAAGAGCCAAATCAGTTGGGTGTTGCTTTCCATACTTACCATATTCTTCTGGGACCTGCATTCCAAAAAGCCCCAGGCTCTTCAATTTCTCTAAAGTTTCTTCGGGGATTTTTCCTTCCCGGTCAATTTTTTGAGAGTCCACTGTCAAGAGGAAATACATTTATCAAGCAAAATATAAACTATGTTTATAGAAATACAAGTAAACACAACAGAGCATAAAACTAAAAACCCACTGCCGTCAAGTTGATTCCGACTCATAGCGACCCTATACGACAGAGTAGAACTGTCCCACAGAGTTTCCAAGGAGCAGCTGGCGGATTCGAACTGCTGACCTCTTGGTTAGCAGCCATAGCACTTAACCACTACACTACCAGGGTTTCCGAATAGACTACAGAGTGTACAATGCCAGTATCGGAACCTTTTCAAAACTGGAAATTGTCTGGTCATAGTTTTTCAACATATGTTCAATTTTACTTAATTAGCTGGGAAAGAACTATATTTCTAAAATTACCTTGCCAGGTAATGTTCTGTTTTTTGATCTGGGTGCAAGTCACATGAATGTATTCATTTTGTCAAACTGCAGCAAACATTCATGAGATGCAAATATTTCTTTAGGCATACTAAACTTGAAATTTAAAAAATTACCAGTACCTTCTACAATATTAGAGATTAAGTACTGTTCTCCTGGTACTGCTCTAAAACTAGGCTACATAAGCACACTCCAGGCAATATCTGGGCCAAAATCTGCGTAGCTTTCAGAAGTTATGTCTCTTCTCACCCTAGTCCACAGGTTCTGGGGACAATTTAATCTAAAACCAATATGCACATTCATTAGAGCAAAACTTTACAATTGCTAGCAGTAGGCTTACAACTATACCCTTTTGTATGAATCAAGTTAATTAAAGTACCTTTTAAATTGCTAACAAATTTAACTTCATTACTATTTTAAATTTTTAAAAAATCACCACAACCTACTCATATGAATCTTCTATTACATGGCTCACTAACTTTACTGACCTATATAACTGCACATATTTAAAGTAGGTAATTTGTTGAGTTCTGAGGTATGTGTTCACCTGTGAAGCCATTACCACAATCAAGATAAAAAACATTTCCATTACAAACACAAGTTTCCTTTTTAAATCTTTGTAAATCAATCCTTCCCTCCACCTCCATCCCCAGGCAACTACTAAATCTGCTTCTTGTCACTATAGTCTTCTTGAGAATTTTATATAAATGGAACCACACAGCATATTTTGATAAAATGAGTTCCTTCATGTGGCCGTTTGCCTTGGTTCTTTGGAAAAACAGCTCGAGGGATTTTCCCCCTAAATCCTGAGGAGTTACTTTTGCCCTAGCTTTCTATTCCAGAGGGTTTGTACTTTTGCCAGGTTGGTTGATATTTCCTGGGTGAGCTGTCAACAATTTGGTTTGATATTGTTTGTCTGGTCCTGAGCTACAGCCTGCCCTGTGATCGGTATGCACCTTGCAGGGACTGGTCAACAGAGTATGCGAATGAGGTGAGTTATAGCCCAGCCATCCTACCATGCAAATGAAGTATCTGCGGCCTACCGAGAAAGGATTAGGCAGTTTTGTGGCCTCGATGGGAGGAGCCGTGCCTGGAAATTGACAAGGAGTTGTGTATTTAAGCAGCCAACCCCACAGATGTTTGGAGACAGAAAGAAGCAAGAAGGGAAGCTGCAGGACAGAAGCAGAAGGAAGAAAGAAGAGAGAAGAAGCAGAGAGAGAGAGAGAAGGCAAGGAATCTCCTAAAAGAGCTGTAACACAAATCAAGGGTTGTAACATTGAAGACAGTGAGAGGTCCAGAAGGGGCCCAGCAGTAGAGCTGGCAGCGACAGGCCTAAAAGGTGCCCTGAGGCAGAGTCAGTGGTAACAGGCTGCAGGGCCAAGAGGATGCCTGTCCTCATGGGGCTGAGAGGAGGCCTGTCCTGAGAGAAAGAGACCTACATGGCTGAGGGAAGCTGGCAAAGCTGTTCCGCACTGAAGTAGAGAGACTTTGCGTGCATGCTTCCTGATCCTGATCTTGAGTTGTAGCCTGTTGATCCTGATCCCAAGTTGTACCTTGTTCCTTAATAGAACAATTAATTTTAAGTATGGTCTATGAGTTCTGTGTGGCCACTGCAATGAGTTCATGAATCCAGAAGAGAAGTAGAGGGTGCCGTGGAGGGGGGATGGCTGGTGTCAGAATTGGTAAAAGGTTGGAGAATGGAAGTATGTCTGACCTCTACCTCAAAGGGTCACCTTGGGCTGATCTTGGTTCTCATTATCCCCCTGAAGTTGAACACACATCGAATATACTAATGATACCACTACTCCTCCCGCCATTTTACATATTTATTTTCTTTTTGGTCTGGCTTCTTTCTCCTGGCTTAATGTGACTGAAATTTGTTCATGGTGTTGCATGTATAAATAGTTCATTACTTTTTATTGCTCAATATTCCACTGTACAGATATGTCAAAATCATGTACCTTCTCACCCCAATAAACATTTGAGTAGTTATGAATTTTTTGCTGTTAGAAATAAAGCTTCTGTGAACATTCGTTCTTATTCTAGTCTTTGTGTGGATGTACATTTTCAGTTCTCTTGGGTCTTAGGTGGATGTACATTTTCAGTTCTCTTGGGTCTTAGTTAGGAGTGGAATGATTGGGCTGTACGGTAGGTTAAGCACCTTTTAAGAAACCAGGATTAGGGGAGTCTTCTGCTTTCTGCCAAGATGAAGTAACAAGACTAGATTTAACGTCCTACCTTAAAAATTTTTTAAAAACTAGAAAAATGTATGAAACATAGTTTACAAACACTGGATAACAGACAGAACAGGAAAATGATCCCCGGGGTTGGGGGGGGAGGGAATGAGATGAGCCCTACGGTTGTCCCAACTTACTGCCCAAAGCATTTCTAAACTTAGGGCAGGAAGGGAAACCCAGATAGGGCCCAGCAGAGTAAGGGGAGGCCAAGGCAACTGGAGTCCACAGGGCACAGCACCAAAGAGGAGAGCGCTACAGACAGCTAGCCCTGAAGAAGGTGTACCATGTTTTTAGCACAGTACCTGTCAGTGCATGTATGTGGGAAAACTACCCAAGGCCAGGGAAAGAACCACCCAAAAAGAGCAGACAGAAGAATTCCTGAAGCTCACAAAGGCCCTGACTAGTTAGCATTTACAGCAGGCAGAGTGGAAAGCTTCACAATACACAGGGCACTGGGTACAGTACTCAGAAGGGTACTATGTCAGTAAAAAAAGTGGAGCAAAACTTAACCCTAGACTATGCATTCTCAACAGGGGCAATATCACCCTAAAGGAGCAAGGAACTGGTTGGGGGCGAGGGGCAGGATGTTACTCTTTTTATGTAGAAAGCACAGATATACATACAACAAACAGATATACAATATATCTGTGGTATTAAAATTTCTTAAGGGGGAGGTGATTAGGGAAAAAAAGATGTCTAAAAAGGGTCCTGAAAGGGGACGTAGGGGTGGATAATAAACAAAGGTTGAGAAACACTGTCCTAGACTAAAGGTGCTCTGCTCTTGTCTTAATGACTTGGTTAAGGTGATGTCTGCCAGGATTCTCCACATAAAATTATTTTCCCCTTTGTGATTCATAAATATTATGGGGAGCTACTATGAGACTATGTAAGCACCCTGTCTGTCCTCAAACTTTCACCCACTGACTTTAGCATCCATTGGTAAAACCTGCCTACAACAATTTTTACTATAGTATTTGCTTAATGGTAATTTTGTATTTCTACAATTCCTTCCTCATTTATTAAGTGGAAGAAAAATTCACTTTAAATATAAAAACACAAATGGGTCAAAGTAAGAGGATGGAGAAAAATATACCATGCTAACACTAATCAAAAGAAAGCTGGAATGGTAATGTTAATATTAGAGAAAGTAGATTTCTGAGCAAAGGCTATTAACCAGGGATAAGGAGATCAATTCATCATAAGGACATAAAAATCCTGATAAGGATTTATTTAGGCACTTAATACCAGAACGCTGGAAGTACTCACTGGTCTATGCCAAGACATTTGGAAGACAGCTACCTGGCCAATCGACTGGAAAAGCTATGTATTTGTGCCCATTCCAAAGAAAGGTGATCCAACAGAATGCAGAAATTATCAAATAATATCATTAATATCACACACAAGTTAAATTTTACTGAAGATAATTCAAAAACAGTTGCAGCAGTACATCAACAGGGAACTGCCAAAAACTCAAGCCAGATTCAGAAGAGGATATAGAATGAGGGATATCATTGTTGATGTCAGATAGATCTTCGCTGAAAGCAGAGAATACCAGAAAGATGTTTACCTGTGTTTTATTGACAATGCAAAGGCATTCAACGGCGTGGATCATAATAAATTATGGATAACACTGTGAAGAATGGGAATTTCAGAACATTTAACTTGTGCTCATGAGGAACCTGTACACAGACCAAGAGGCAGTTGTTCGAGCAGAACAAGGGGATACTGTGTGGTTTAAAGTCAGGAAAGGTGTGTGTCAAGGTTGTATCCTTTCACCTTTATTCAGTCTGTCTGCTGAGCAAATAATCCAAGAAGCTGGACTATATGAAGAATAACGTGACATCAGGATTGGAAGAAGACTCATTAACAACCTACAATATGCAGATGACACAACTTTGCTTGCTGAAAATGAAGAGAACTTGAAGGACTTACTAATGAAGATCAAAACCTACAGCCTTCAATATGGATTACATCTCAACAGGGAAAAAAAAAATTCTTACAACTGGACCAATAAGAAACATCTTGATAAACAGAGCAAATGCCCATGGAAGCAGCAGTCAAGAAATCAAATGCTGTATTGCATCGGACAACTCTGCTGCACATGACCTCTTTAAAGTCTTGAAAAGCAAAGATGTCACTTTGAGGACTAAGGTGTGTCTGACCTAAGCAACTGGCATTTTCAATTGCCTCATACGCATAAAAAAGCTGGATGATGACTAAGGAAAACTGAAGAATTGATGCCTTTGAATTACAATGTTGGCGAAGAATGCTGAATATACCATGGATTCCCAGAAGAATGAACAAGTCAGTCCTGGAAGAATTACAGCCTGAGTGCTCCTTGGAAGTGAAGATGGTGAGACTTTGTCTCATGTACTTTGGACATGTTATCAGGAGGGACCAGTCCCTGGAGAAAGGACATCTTGCTTGATAAAGCAGAGTCAGCAAAAAAAAGGAAGACTCTCAATGTGATGGATTGATGGGCTCAAGCATAGGACTGTGAGGATGGCGCAGGACCAGTTAGCATTTTGTTCTGTTGTATATACGGTTGCTATGAGTTGGAACTGTCTCAGTGGCACCCAACAACAACAATAACAAACTTCAAAATACATAAAGAAATAAACTAATTGAAATGAAAAGAAAAATAGGTAAATACACATTTATAGTTGGAGATTTCAACACCTCTCTCAGTAATTGCTAGAACAATTAGGAAATTATAAAGGATACAGAAGACCCGAACAACACCATCAACCAACTAGTCTTAATTGACTTTTTAATAATTTATTTTATTTTTTGTTGTTGTTGAGAATATACACAGCAAAAACATACACCAATTCAAGTTTCGACATGTACAATTCGGTGACACTGATTACATTCTTCAAGTTGTGAAACCATTCTCACCCTCCTTTCCTGGGTTGCTCTTCCCCCGTTAATGCAAACTCACTGGCCCCTAAGGTTCCTATCTAATCTTTAGCGTTGCTATTGTCATTCTGATCCCATATAGCTAGATCTTAAAAGAGCATAATGGTCGATGCAGACATTCTTTAGTAGTTAGGCTAAACTATCGTTTGGTTTTAAGAAGACTTAAGGGTATGTACCCTAGGGAATCTAACAGAAGTGACACAAACAGACATATGCACGACTGTGTTCACTGCTGCACTATTCACAATAGCAAAAAGGTGGAAACAACCTAAATGCCCATCACTAGATGAATGGATAAGTAAAACGTGATACACACATACAATGGAATACTACTCAGCGATGAAGGAAAATGAGTTCCCAAAACATCTTGGAACAGAGATGAACCTGGAAGACATTATATTGAGCAAAATAAGTCAACATAAAAAAATGAGTATTTTATGTTCTCACTTTTATGAAATGACATGAACAGGTAAACTCAGAGAAGCTAATGTTTACTAGTGGTTACTAGGGATTGGGGGGAGAGAGGAATTCACTCTCTAGATAGTAGACAGTTGTTATTTTTGCTGATAGGAACAGTAACACCGAATGAGGGAGAAGTATACATAAAAAATAGGGCTTGTTGGTAATTGCTATGGCATACATAATTTTGAAACAAACAAAAAATACAGGTGTGGGTATATATCTATATAGGCATAAATACTGCTGCAGCAGTATATTAACAGGGAACTGCCAGAAATTCGGGCCGGTTTCAGAAGAAAATGTGGAACCAGGGATATCATTCTGATGTCAGATGGATCCTGGGTGAAAGCAGAGAATACCAGAAGGATGTTTACCTGTGTTTTATTGACTATGCAAAGGTATTAAGCTGTGTGGATCATAACAAATTATGCATAACATTGCGATGAATGGGAATTCCAGAACACTTGTGCTCATGAGGAACCTGTACATAGATCAAGAGCAGTTGTTCGGACAGAACAAGGTGATACTGAGTGGTTTAAAGTTGGGAAAGGTGTGTGTCAGGGTTGTATCCTTTCACCATACCTATTCAATCTGTATGCTGAGCAAATAATCCAAGAAGCTGGACTATATGAAGAAGAACGGGGCGTCAGGATTGGAGGAAGACTCATTAACAACCTGCATTATGCAGATGACATAACCTTGCCTGCTGAAAGTGAAGAGGACTTGAAGCACTTACTGAGGAAGATCAAAGACCACAGCCTTCAGTATGGATTACACCTCAACATAAGGAAAAACAAATCCTCACAACTGGACCAATAAGTGACATCATGATAAACGCAGAAAAGACTGAAGTTGTCAAGGATTTCATTTTACTTGGATTCACAATCAACACCCATGGAAGCAGCAGTCAAGAAATCAAAAGATGCACTGCATTGGGCAAATCTGCTGCAAAGGACCTCTTTAAAGTGTTGAAAAGCAAAGACGTCACCTTGAAGACTAAGGTGTTTTAACCCAAACCATGATATTTTCAATCGCACCATACGCATGTGAAAGCTGGACAGTGAATAAGAAGACCGAAGAATTGGCACCTTTAAATTGTGGTGTTGGCAAAGAATACTGAATATACCATGGACTGCCAAAAGAACAAACAAATCTGTTCCGGAAGAAGTACAACCAGAATGCTCCTTAGAAGCAAGAATGGCGACACCGCGTCTTACATACTTTGGACAAGTTGCCAGGATGGATCAGTCCCTGGAGAAGGACATCATGCTTGGTAAAGTACAGGGTCAGTGGAAAAAAGAATTGACACAGTGGCTTCAACAATGGGCTCAAGCATAACAACGATTGTGAGCTTGGCGCAGGATCGGGCAATGTTTTGTTCTGTGGTACACAGGGTTGCTATGAGTTGGAACTGACTCAACGGCACCTAACAACAACAGGCATCTATGTGTCTAAGTATGTATGAATGTGTGTATACAGGTGTACGCATACGTATATGCATCTATGTGACTATATGCACATAAATATTCATATATACAATAAAGCACATAGGGGCACAGTTATGGATACTTCCTAGACATAACCAAATACCTCACAGAATTGGTTTTCGAGGTTTGAAGGATTAAGGCCACAGTCTTTTGAGACTTCTCAGTCAATTGGTATAATGTAATTCATAAAGATATGTTCTACATCCTAGTTTGGTGAATAGTGTCTCGGGTCTTAAAAGCTTGAGAACGGCCATCTAAGACACAGCATTGGTCTCTACTCGTCCAGAGCAAAAGACAAAGAAGGAAATCAAAGACTCAAAGAAGAAACTAGTCTACAGGGCAAACAGTCTACATGAACTATGGGCTCATCTACGCCGAGACCAGAAGAACTAGACGGTGCCTGGCTATTACTACTGGCCATTCTGATCAGGGTCACAACAGTTGGACCTTGAAAGAACAGGAGAAAAATATGGAAGAGAACCTCAAATTCCTTAAAAAAAAAAACAAACGAACAAAACCAGACTTACTGGACTGGTTGAGACTGGAGGACTCTCTGAAGACTATTGCCCTGAGATACTCTTCAAACCTTGAACCAAAACCCCTGAGATTACCTTGTAGCTAAATAACGGACTGCCTTAGAAAATAGTGAATGTTACCTGTAAGTCCTGTGCTCCTTTAAAAAAAAATCACCTATATGAGACCAAACAGTCAACAATCACTTTAAAACAAAGATAAGAATGTAAGTAGGCAGGGAACCTAGACTAATGGAAATGAAACAACTGGAAGGGAAGTAATAAGAATGGCTCATGGAGGCTGACAGTAGACTATTAAGGCCTACATAAAGTAGTGTCACTTGCGGCTTCAGCTGTTTCAGACATGGTATCAACAGTGCAGAAAATACAGCAGGCTAAATGAGAATGGTACTCAGTGACTGATCTTGCAAATGCCTTTTTCTCCATATCAATCTCAGAACAGAGCCAGCTGCAGTTTTCATTCATGTGGGAAGGATCTCAACTTACTTTCACTACATTGCCACAGAGATACCTGAATTCACCAGCTTACTGTCATAGTTTGGTTAGAAGAGACTTAAGACTTTGTGCAAATGTCAAGTGTAATGATTCATTACATTGACGATATTCTGTTAACATCAAACAGGCGAGAGCTGATCTGAATACAGTAGTGGCCCACATGATCAACAGAAGCTGGTTAATAAATCCTGCAAAAATCCAGGGCCCTGCCCAAACGCTGAAATTCTTGGGAATAACCTGGGCAGGAGCCACCTGTGACATTCTGCATGCAACTAAGAGTAAGTTGTTGTCACTACCTACCCAAGACTAAGCAGGAGATCCAATGTTTGGTTGGTTTATCTGGACTTTGGTGAATGCATATTCCACATCTTAGACTATTGCTGGCCCCCATCCATAAAACCATTCAGAAGAAAAATGCATCTGAATGGAGGCCAGGGCAACAGCAGGCTATGCCTCAATTACAAAAAGCAATTTTACTTTTCCTGCCATTAGGCCCTTATGATCCACATTCATACATGATTTTGGAGGTGTTTGTCACATGCGCCTATGTAGACTGGAGCTTACGGCAAAAACCTGAGCATTCTGCCTTATGGCGGCCACTGGGATTCTGGACTAGGAAGTTTCCAGATGCTGCAGCATGATACATGCCATTTGAAAGGCAGTTACTTGCCTGCTATTGGGTACTGACCGAGGCTGTCTCAAAGACAGAAGGACATAAAATCATCACGAGACCTGAAATACCTATAATGTCTTGGGTGATGTCAGAGGAACACTCTGATGAGGAAGGAAGTGCTCAAAACAGTTCCATAATAAAATGGGAATGGTTCACATAAAGAACAAGCTACTGGAGGAATGCAGGGAGGCATCCACAGTACCTATGATCAGGTAGCCCCTTTTCCCATAGGTCCTACTCTGGAACCACCTGAGAAGCTGCCAGGGCCCACTGCCACGCGGATAATTTTCCGCTGACCAGGAGAAGGCTCCTTGGTTCACAGATGGCAGTTTCAGGGTACACGGACAACATGTGACATGGAAAGCTGTTGCATTAAGACCAGCAGATGGAAAGACTCTGAAAGAAGGTAAGAACAGGTCTACTCAATGGGCTGAACTGCATGCTGTCTTCCTAGCCGTGATAGAAGAATTGCGCAATGGTGAAACGCCCTTATGTTTGGATTTTTACTGGTTCACGGGCAGTGGCCAATGGCCTGGCTATATGGTCAGGCAAATGAGTGATGGAAAATTAGACTATTAAGAGGACACCCATGTAGGGCATGAACCTATGGAAAGCACTCTCGGAACTCAGAGGGAGCATCAGAGTAGGACATGTCGATACCCATCAGAAAAACTCTCTTCCTGGACCAGAAGGCAACTGGAATCAGCAAGTGCACAGATGGCCTGAATCTAGACACATCTCCCTTGCACCCTCTGAGGCACAAAATGCCAGTAAGGACTGCTTTGTCTGTTAGCAAGAAAGAGAGAGGTTGCAGATGGCTTTGGGGCAGATTCCCCCGAGGGAAGGCACTGCACATAGCTGGCAGGTTGATTATATCAGACCAATGACACTGGTGGCACCAGGTAGCTACAAATGGGTCCTCACAGAATAGATTCCTACTCTGGACCGGGCTTTGGATATCCCGTGACAGATGCAAATGCCAAAAATACCATTAAAGGATTGGAAAAAAAGATACTGTGCCAATTTGGGCCACCGAGTTATATTTCATTAAATGAGGGAACAACTTTACAGGCCATGGGGTACAGAAATGGGCCAAGAAACATCATATTAAATGGACACTCTCAGAGTAATGGTTTGATGGAGAACTGTAATGGGCAATTGAAACATCTGTTATCTAAAACAGGGGAAGATAAAGTATGAAGGGCTGGTTCACATGCCTTTATGAGTGTGTGTTCACACTCTCAACATGAGGGGGACAAAGGAAGGATCACCACTGGACACATTACAATGCATCTCTGGGGGGTCTGGAGAAGAAGGGGTGGGAACGGATGCTGGTGCCACTGTACAGTTCTTCTCCACAACACCTAAAATTGCTTTTTTCCTGCTGGGTGCTGTGGTTTCAGAACCAGGGATGCAGCTGCGAGTGCTGGAAGCAGTGTGATCCTTAAGCAAGAGACTATAACTATACCCCTGGACATGTATGCAAGAATTCCCAAGGGCCTGATGGGATAGATTATACCTTCCCCCATCTGGCAAAACTGGGATTGACAATGAATACTGCCATATTGCCTAGTAGGTGAGATAGCCCACTAGTGTTGTATCTATTTAACCCTACCCAACAATGGAAGTGGACTGAGGAGGAAACACCTGCTAGACTGGTCTTTCTACCAGCAAGCTAGACTAGCACAGCAGCTGAACCTAATGTACCTTCCCAAGGCAGAAAGGTTTCGATAAAAATAAATGAGAAACGGAAGGAAGGCGAAATAACAGCTGAAGGTAAAGGAATGAATAAATGGGTTATGACGCAGAGGAAACCTAACATTATGCTGACAACTCAAGAGAGACTCAGAGCAAGGGAATAATAATCTCAGTCGAATTTTCTCAGAGGCCAGAGAGGGTGAAGATGATATGACTTGTGAAGAACCTGACCAGATCAAATGGAAACAGCAGACCTGAATGGTTGGCACCGGAGTAAACTATCCTTTGGACTCTGCCTTATTGAAGGACTTATCGTTAATGACTGTTTTGGACTGGTAAAATGATTGTGGGGGGAAGTTATCCACCAAATATGAAAAAACCATACATAAAAAAGCCAGAGGGTAGCCTGCGGTGTGATGAATTATTTAGTATGCCCTTTCTCACCATGGTCTTGTAACTGCCACCCAGGTGACTGGGGTGGGGCTGTGCAAATAAGATAAATTGTGGCCCACCAAGGGGATTGGTCAGTTTTGCCTTAAAAAACAGCCAATTCCAGAATAGAAAGAAGAACCCACCCCCACCAAGGCAGCAGGAGAGACTAGCAGGAGACAGCATAGTGGGCTTCCTGACCCATGGGGTGAGAGAGCTGAGTGCCTATGGGCAGGGACTGAGGACCAGGGAGAAGCCTATGCCTGACCTACGAATTTGGGACTTGCCAGCCTCCACAGCCATGTGAGCCATTTCCTTTATACAGTTCATGAGTTCTGGAGACATTGCCTTGAATCAGGGAACCCAAAGACGGGAGGGAGTGTGCTGAGGGGAGAGGGATTAGTTGACGTTAAGAGATGATAGAGTGGTGCAGCAGCTTGGAAAAGCTGGACATTTGGGACACCTTTAACTTCTGCCTCATAGGAACCAGCTTTGTGCTGATCCTCATAATGGAAATTATTCATTTAGTAACCATTAAGGAAATGCAAATTAAAACCACAATATCATTCCACATCTCAGAATTGCTAAAATAAAAAATAAGGACAACACCAAATGCTGGTAGAAAGGGTGGAGAATTTGGATCACTCATACACTGTTGGTGGAAATGTAAAGTGGTATAGCCACTTGGAAAACAGTTTGGCAGTTTCTTAAAAAACTAAACATGTAACTACCATTGTTGTTGTTGGTTGCCATCCAGTCAATTCTGATTCATAGCGACTCCATGTGTGCACAGTAGAACTGGTCTATAGGGTTTTCAACGATGTGTGCTTTCAGAAGCCGTTCACCACGCCTGTCTTCCAAGGTACCTCTGAGTGGGTTCAAACAGCCAACCTTTCCGCTAGTAGTAGAGCATTTAACTATTTGTGCCATCCAGGAACTCTAGCAATTGCACTCCCGGGTATTTATTCCAGAGAAATGCAGACTTACATTCACACAAAAACTTGTACATAAACATACATAGCAGTTTTACCTGTAAGAGGCCCCAAACTGGAAACAATGCAAATATCCTTCAATACGTGAATGGTTACAAAAACTGCAGTACATTCACACCATGGAATATTATTCAGGAATAAGAAGGAACATCTCACGGGACATCTAGCTCAATTGGCATAACGTAGTTTATAAAGAAAATGTTCTACATCCTACTTCGGTGAGTAGCGTGTGGGGTCTTAAAAGCTTGTCAGTGGCCATCTAAGATATCCACTGGTCCCACCCCATCTGCAGCAAGAGAAAGTGAAGAAAACCAAAGACACAGAAGAGAGATTAGTCCAAAGGACTAGCGGACCAGGACTACCACAGCCTCCACCAGACTGAGTCCAGCACAACTAGATGGTACCTGGCCACCACTAACAACTGCTCTGACAGGGATCACAATAAAGGATCCCTGAAAGGCAGAAGAACAATGTAGAAAAACTTTTAACTCACAAAAAAAAAGACGAGACTTACTGGTCTGACAGAGTCTGGAGTAACCCCAAGAATATGGCCCCTGGACACCCTTTTAACTCAGTACTGAAGTCACTCCTGAGGTTCACCCTTCAGCCAAAGATTAGGCCCATAAAGCAAAACAACTAAATGGGCATACCAAGAGGCAAGGACGAGAAGGCAGGAGGGGACAGGAAAGCTGGTAATGAGGAACCCAAGGTTGAAAAGGGGAGAGTGTTGACATGTCACAGGCAACAAATGTCAAAAAACAATATGTGCATTAATTGTTTAATGAGAAACTAATTTGCTCTGTAAGCCTTCATCTAAAAAAAAATTGTTTTTTTCTTCATCTAAAGTACAGCTAAATAAAAAAAAGAAATAAAAAGGAAAACTATTGATACATGCAACAACTTGTATGGCAAATTAATTATGCTAAGTGAAAAAAGCCAATTCCAAAAGGTTATATACTGTATGATTCCATTAAGATAACATTCTTGAAATGACAAAATTATAGAGATGGAGAACAGATTAGTATTTGCTATGGGTTACGGACTGAGATAGAAGATGAGAGGTGGCTGTGGCTATAAAAGGGTGGCATGAGGAATCCCTCTGACGTGACTGTTCTGTATCTTGACTATGGTGGTAGTCATATAAATCTACACATATGATAAAACTACATAAGTACACAGCACACACTCACACACTCATGAATCACTACACGTACAACTGGTGAAATCTGAAGGAGGTCAAGTGTATTGTATCAATATCAATTTCCTGGCTGAGATATTTTACAAGGTTTGAAGTACTTGTCTGCTAACTGAAAGGTCAGCAGTTTGGACACACCAGCCACTCCGCAGAAGAAAGATGTGGCAGTCGGTTTCCGTAAAGATTACTGCCTTGGAAACACTATGGGGCAGTTCTACTCTGTCTTATAGCATCGCTCTGAGTCAGAATCAACTTGATGTCATTACTGAATGTTATTTCCTCTAATGAGAACAACCCTGTAGTTGGGCCAAGAAATCCACAGGGAAAAACCTACACTTTCTGGAAGTTCAACTAAAACTGATCTTCAACAAAAAAACTATGATACGATGAGTGCCTTTTTTTTTTTTTTTTTAACGTTGTCTGTATTTTCTAAATCTTCTTTAAAAAGTGCGAATTTATTTTATTAATGAAACAAAATGTAGATTGTAAAGAAAAATTCAGAAGTAGAAAAAAGTATATTCAGAAAAAAGTAGAATTTCACATCATCGTAAAAATAATTTTTTAAAAATTACTTCTATATACTAGCAACAATCAGAAACTTAAATTTGAGAAATAAAATACTATTTACGACACCAAAAGATTTTAAATACAAACCATCAAAAAACTTTTGACAAAAATTGTTCAAGGTCTGTATGCTGAAAGCTACATACAAACACTGCTGAGAGAAATTAAAGAGGACCTAAACAAATGGAGAGATACAACATCACCATGGATCAGAAGAGTCAACATTGTTATCATCTCAATTCTCTCCCAAACTGATCTATAAATTAACTGTAATCCTAATCATAAACCCAGTAGAATCTTTTTTTTTTTTTCTTTTTGTAGGAACTGAAATGCTAATTCTAAAATTTATAGGGAAATGCAAAGGACCTGAAGAGTCAAAACAACTTTGGAAAAGAACAAAGTTGGAAGACTAACACTACCTGATTTCAAGCCTTATTACAAAAGCTCCTTAAACAAGACAACGTAGTATTTGCATAAAGGCAGACAAATGGATCAATGGAACAGAATAGAGAGTTCAGAAATAAACCCCACACATAAAAGGTCAATTGATGTTTTACAAAGGCGCCAAGTCAATTCAACAGGAAAAGGACAATCTTTTCAACAAATGTTGCTCAAACAATTGAACAGCCACATACAAAGAAAATCTTCAAACTTTACCTCATACCATATACAAAATTTAATTTTGTATAACTACCATATAACCAGCAATTCCACTCCTAGGTATACATAAAACCAAAAGATCTGAAAGCAGAGACTCAAACAGAAGACCCGTACACCAGTGTCCACTGCCGCACTATTCACAATCGCCAAAAGATGGAAACAATCTAAATGCCCATTGACAGATGAATGGATAAACAAAACGTGATACATACATATAACGGACTATTACCTAGCTAGTAGGAGAAATGAAGTCTTGATACATGCTACAGTACGGAGGGAGCTTGAAGACATTATGCGAAGTCGAATAAGTCAATCACAAAAGGACAACGATTGCATAAAAGACAAGAAGAGGCAAATGTATAGAGACCAAAGGTCATTCCTGGTTACCAGGGATGGGGGAGGGCAGGTTAATGGTGACAGACAAACAGCACTGAGTAAGGGTGGGCTGCACAGCTGATTATTGCAGTTGCTGTCAATAAGCTGTGTGACAGACTTACAACAAGGAAAAAAAACAGTAGCGGCTGATTTGGTTCCTTGGTTTCAAGGTTTAGGGTCATGGTTTCATGCGATATCCCAGTTAATTGGCCTAATAATGTGTTTAGTGCTTTTGTTCTACCTGCTAGTTCGTTGTGTACTGCCTAGGGTCTTAAAAGCTTGCAAGTGGTCATCCATGACACAATAATTGGTTTCTATTCGCCAGGAGCAACAGAGGAAGGAGAGTCAAGAACAGGAGGAGGATATGGAATGTGCGGTTAATAGCTTCCATGAAAAACCACCTCCTTTGCTATGAGACCAGAAAAACTGGATGGTGCCTGGCTACCATTATTGAACATTTTTAATCAAAGATTCTGTAGAAGAATCCTGATCAAAAGGAGAAAATGCAGAACAGTATTTCGAATTCTCATGGGAGCCAGACTTTCTGGAACCATGGAGGCTGGAACTCCTGAAACTACTGTGCTGAGACTATCTTTACACTTTAAACCAAAAATATCCTGAAATCCTCTTAAAACCAAGCAACAGTTTAGCTTAACTGGTGAAGAACGTCTGCCTTGCACATTATGCACTTTCGAGATCTATCTATGTGGGATCAAAATGACAACAGCAACCCAAAAGATTAGATAGGAAATTTGGGGGCAGTGATTTTAGGCTAATGTGAAAGAAGTCACAAAAGATGGGTGAGAATGGTTGCACAACTCAAAGAATGTAACCAATGTCATTGAATTATACATGTAGAAACTGTTGAACAGGTGTACATTTTGCTGTGTATATTCTCAACAATCACAACAAAATAAATAAAATTAAAAAAAATTAATTAGGGAGGCGGGGCCAAGACGGGGGAATAGACAGATGCTTCCAGCGGACCCTCTTACAACAAAGACCCGAAAAAAAAAAACAAGTGAAACGAGTATATTTATGACAAGCTAGGAGCCCTGAACATCAAAGGCAAAGTTAGAAAACGGACTGAGCAGCAGGGGGTGGAAGAGACGGTTCAGAAAAGGAGAGGAGTTACTGGACCTGAATCGCTGGGAACCCTCAGGCAACATTTCCAGGAGCAGCTGCGGTGGGCAGATACTAGCATTCGGCTGCAGTTTCTGCATGGAGAAGTGGCCAGCCACACAGCCTACTCACACCTCTGGAACCAGAGAAGAACGGCACTCTCGGCAAAAGCTATGTACTTGTGTATATTTTACCATGCCCCCCACCCCAAGACGGCTTCAGTGGCTGTTCGTTTCCCTAGGCCTGAGATAGGCCCTGTTGAGTGCCTAGAGCTATCCTCCCCGCCCCAAAACGGCTTCAGCCGCTGTTCGTTTCCCTAGGCCTGAGATAGGCCCTGCTGAGTGCCTAGAGCCATCCTCCGGGCCCTGGAGAAGGGGTAAATTCACAATTGGGGGAAAAGATAATTTTCCAGCTCCACTAACCTGGGGAGCTCAGGACAGAAGCGGCTCCTGTCCAGGCATAAATGGTCCGTGGACTTTGAATACCTTCCCCCACCCCCTGCATGGACCTGTGTGGGCCTATTTCAGGAGAATAGGCCCTTGTTGGCAGACTGCAACTGTTTTAGCTGTGTGGTGGAGAGGTGGGTGTTTGATGTTTGACACCACTTTGCCTATTAAACAGGGTCCTCACCTACCCACATCAGGGGCCTAAGGGCTGGTGGCTCCACTCAGGTCACCCAGCCACCCGCAACTGGGGTCCAAGGATAACTGGTACCTCCCAGTCATTACAACCAAAAACATTGAGTGCCCATGGTCCGTCTGCAGAACCCACCCAACTGTACGCTCTAGGGAAGAGGGACACACCTTCCTCAGAGACACTTGGGGGATGATTTTCAGCCCCCTGCCTTTTTCAGAGGGTGACCCCTGCTACAACCAGATACCAGTACCTACACCAATCACCCCTCCCCCTCTAAGACTGTAGAACAGAGCCTGTACCACACACTTGATGATCAGCTACCTGGACACCTGAGCTGAATTCATACAAGAAAACTGAATGGACTCCTAGACTGATATACCTGGTAACAGCTCTAGCCATCTGGGGACAGGACATCAGAGCTCCAAAGGTGAAAATAACCAAGCCAGCTCACTCAAGCAACTCATTTGGGCTTATCAAAACAAAACAAAGCAAGAAGCTACGACACAGTAGACAAACATAAAATAAACTAATACAATAACTTACAGATGGCTCGGAGACAACAGTCAATATCAAGTCATATAAAGAAACAGACCATGATCGCCTCAACAAGCTCTCAAATCAAAGAATCAAGGGATCTTCTAGATGAAAGTGCCTTCCTGGAATTACCGGAGGCAGAGTACAAAAGATTAATACACAGAACCCTTCAAGACATCAGGAAGGAAATCAGGCAATACACAGAACAAGCCAAGGAACACACAGATAAAGCAGTTAAGAATTAAAAAAGTTATTCAGGAACATAATGAAAAATTATATAAGTTGGAAAAATCCATAGACAGGCAGCGATCAGAAATTCAGAAGATTAACAATAAAATTACAGAATTAGACAACTCAATAGAAAGTCAGAGGAGCAGAACTGAGCAAATGGGAGGCAGAATTTGTGAACCTGAAGATAAAGCATTTGGCACCAAAATATTTGAAGAAAAATCAGACAAAAGAATTCAAAAAAATGAAGAATGCTTAAGAATCATGTGGGACTCTATCAAGAGAAATAACCTATGAGTGATTGGAATACCAGAACAGGAAGGGATAACAGAAAATACAGGGAGAACTGTTGAAGATTTGTTGGCAGAAAACTTCCCTGATATCATGAAAGATGAGATGATATCTATCCAAGATGCTCACTGAACTCCACATAAGGTAGATTTTAAAATGAAGACATATTATAATCAAACTTGCCAAAACCAAAGATAAAGACAGAATTTTAAGAGCACTGAGGGATAAACGAAAAGTCACCTACAAAGGAGAGTCAACAAGAATAAGCTCAGACTACTCGGCAGAAACCATGCAGCAAGAAGGCAATGCAATGACTTATATAAAGCACCAATGGAAAAAAACTGCCAACCAAGAATCATATATCCAGCAAAACTGTCTCTCAAATGTGAAGGTGAAATTAGGACATTTCCAGATAAACAGAAGTTTATGGAATCTGTAAAAAACCAAACCAAAACTACAAGAAATACTAAAGGGAGGTCTTTGGTTAAAAAATCAATATCATCAGGTATCAACCCAAGACTAGAACACAGGACAGAGCAATCAGATGTCAACCCAGATAGGGAAATCACAAAAATAAATCAAGATAAAAAAAAGCTCAAAACAGGGAAACAGCAATGTCATTATATAAGACAACATTAAAACAATAAAGAGGGACTAAGAAATTCACATAGAGAAGAAGACAAGGTGATCTAAAGGAATAAAAGTTAGCTTTGGATTTAGAAAAATAGGGGTAAATATTAAGGTAACCACAAAGGAGATGAACTATCCTACACACCAAAATAAAATACAAGAAAAAATAGAGACTCAGCAGAAGAAAAATCAACAACAACTAATATGAGGAAAAGACAATATATAAACTACTCAGCACAAAAAATTAAGTGGGAAAAAGAAACTGTCAACAACACGCAAAAAAACACATCAAAACAAGAGCACTAAATTCATACTATCCATAATTATGGTGAATGTAAATGGACTAAATGCACCAATAAAGAGACAGAGTGGCAGAATGTATTACAAAACATGATCCATCTATATGCTGCCTACAAGAGACATACCTTAGACTTAGAGACACAAACAAACTAAAACTCCAAGGATGGAAAAAAAAAATGTCAACCAAACAACAATCAAAAAAGAACAGGAGCGACAATATTAATTTATCACAAAATAGACATTAAAGTTAAATCCATCATAAAGGGTAAGGATGGACACTATATAATGATTAAAGGGACAATATACCAGGAGGATATAACCATGTTAAATGTTTATGCACCCAATGACAGGGCTGCAAGATACATAAAACAAACTCTACCAGCATTGAAAAGTGAGATAGACAGCTCCACAATAATAGTAGGAGACTTCAACATACCACTTTCGGTGAAGGACAGGACATCAAGAAAGAAGCTCAATAAAGAAACAGAAGATCTAAATGCCAAAATCAACCAACGTGACCTCACAGACATATACAGAACACTCCACCCAACAGCACCCAAGTATACTTTCTTTTCCAACGCACATGTAACATTCTTAGAATAGACCACATATTAGGTCATAAGCAAGCCTTAGCAGAATCTAAAACATCGAAATATTACAAAGCATCTTCTCTAACCATAAGGCCATAAAAGTAGAAATCAATAACAGAATAAGCAGGGAAAAGAAATCAAACACTTGGAAACCGAACAATACCCTGCTCAAAAACTACCGGGTCATAAAAGACATTAAGGATGGAGTGAAGAAATTCATACAATCCAATGACCATGAAAACGCTTCCTATCAGAACCTTTGGGACACAGCGAAAGCAGCGCTCAGAGGTCAATTTATATCAATAAATGCACACATACAAAAAGAAGAAAGGTCCAAAATCAAAGAGTTATCCCTACAACTTGAACAAATAGAAAGAGGACAACAAAAGAAACCCTCAGGCACCAGAAGAAAGCAAATTATAAAAATTAGAGCAGAACTAAATGAAACAGAAAACAGAAAAACAATTGAAAGAATTAATAAGACCAAAAGCTGTTCTTTGAAAAAATTAACAAAATTGATAAACCATTGGCCACACTGACAAAAGAAAAACAGGACAGAAAGCAAATAACTCAAATAAGAAATGAGATGGACGATATTACAACAGACCCAACTGAAATTAAAAGAATCATATCAGATTACTTTAAAAAATTGTACTCTAACAAATGTGAAAACCTAGGAGAAACGGATGAATTCCTAGAAACGTACTACCTACCCAAACTTACACAAACAGAGGTAGAACCACTAAATAGACCCATAGCAAAAGAAGAGATTGAAAAGGTAATCAAAAAACTCCTAACAAAAAAAAGCCCTGGCCCAGACGGCTTCACTGCAGAGTTCTACCAAACTTTCAGAAAAGAGTTAACACCACTACTACTAAAGGTATTTCAGAGCATAGAAAAGGACAGAACACTCCCAAACTCATTCTATGGAGCCAGCATATCCCTGATACCAAAACCAGGTAAAGACACCACAAAAGAAGAAAATTACAGACCTATATCCCTCATGAACTTAGATGCAAAAATCCTCAACCAAATTCTAACCAATAGAATTCAACAACATATCTAAACAATAAATCACCATGCCCAAGTGGGATTTATACCAAGTATGCAGGGATGGTTCAACATTAGAAAAACAATCCATCATATAAATAAAACAAGAATCACATGACTTTATCAATTGATGCAGAAAAGGCATTTGACAAAGTTCAACACCCATTCATGATAAAAACTCTCAGCAGAACAGGAATAGAAGGAAAATCCCTCAACATAATAAAGGGCATTTATACAAAGCCAACAGCCAACATCATCCTAAATGGAGTCTGAAAGCATTCCCCTTGAGATCGGAACCAGACAAGGATGCCCTTTATCACCACTCTTATTCAACATTGTGCTGGAGGTCCTAGCCACAGCAATTAGGCTAGATAAAGAAATAAAGGGCATCCAGATTGGCAAGGAAGAAGTAAAAGTATCTCTATTTGCAGATGACAGGATCTTATACACAGAAAACCCTAAGGAATCCTCAAGAAAACTACTGAAACTAATAGTTCAGCAGAGTATCAGGATATAAGATAAACATACAAAAATCAGTTGGATTCTTCTACACCAACAAAAAAGAACATCGAAGAGGAAATCATCAAATGAATACTATTTACAGTAGCCCCGAAGAAGATAAAATATTTAGGAATAAATCTTACCAGAGATACAAAAGACTTATACAAAGAAAACTACAAAACACTTCTGCAAGAAACCAAAAGAGACCTACACAAGTGGAAAAACATACCTTGCTCATGGATAGGAAGACTTAACATTGTAAGAATGTCTATTCTACTAAAAGCAATCTATAGATTTAATGCAATTCCTATCCAAATTCCAACGGCATTCTTTAATAAGATGTAAAAACAAATCACCAACTTCATATGGAAGGGAAAGAGGCCCCGGATAAGTAATGCATTACTGAAAAAGAAGAACAAAGTGGGAGGCCTCACTCTACCTGATTTTAGAGCCTATTATACTGCCACAGTAGTCAAAACAGCCTGGTGCTGGTACAACAACAACAGATACATAGACCAATGGAACAGAACTCAGAATCCAGACATAAATCCATCCACATTTGAGCAGCTGATATTTGACAAAGTTAAATGGGGAAAAGAGTCTTTTTAACAAATGGTACTGGTATAACTGGATATCCATCTGCAAAAAATGAAACAAGACCCATACCTCACACCACGCACAAAAACGAACTCAAAATGGATCAAAGACTTAAATATAAAGTCTAAAATGATAAAGATCATGGAAGAAAAAATAAGGACGTTAGGAGCCCTAATACACAACATAAACACTATACAAAACATTACTAACAATGAAGAAGAAAAACTAGATAACTGGGAACTCCTAAAAAACAAACACCTATGCTCATCCAAAGACTTCACCAAAAGAGTAAAAAGACTACCTACAGGCTGGGAAAAAGTTTTTAGCTATGACATTTCCGATCAGCACCTGATCTCTAAAATCTACATGATGCTGCAAAAACTTAACTACAAAAAGACAAATAGCCCAATTTAAAAAAGGGCAAAAGATATGAACAGACAATTCACTAAAGAAGACATTCAAGTAGCTAACAGATCCATGATGAAATGCTCACGATCATTAGCCATTAGCAAAATGCAATTCAAAACTACAATGAGATTCCATCTCACTTCAACAAGGCTGGAATTAATCCAAAAAACACAAAATAATAAATGTTGGAGAAACTGTGCAGAGACTGGAACACTTATACACTGCTGGTGGGAATGTAAAATGGTACAACCGCTTTGGAAATCAATTTGTGCTTCCTTAAATAGCTAGAAATAGAACTACCATACGATCCAGCAATCCCACTCCTTGGAATATATCCTAGAGAAATAAGAGCCTTTACACGAACAGATATATGCACACCCATGTTCACTGCAGCACTGTTTACAATAGCAAAAAGACAGAAGCAACCAAGGTGCCCATCAACTGATGAATGGATAAATAAATTATGGTATATTCACACAATGGAATACTACGCATCGATAAAGAACAGTGATGAATCTGTGAAACATTTCATAACATGGAGGAATCTGGAAGGCATTATGCTGAGTGAAATTAGTCAGTTTCAAAAGGACAAACAGAGGCAGACCACTATTACAAGAACTTGAGAAACAGTTTAAACAGAGAACAAAATATTCTTTGATGGTTACCAGAGGGGGGAGGGAGGAAAGGAGGGAGAGTGGTATTCACTAATTAGATAGTAGATAAGAACTACTTTAGGTGAAGGGAAAGACAACACACAATACAGGAGAGGTCAGCACAACTGGACTAAACCAAAAGCAAGGAAGTTTCCTGAATAAACTGCTTCAAAAGCCAGCACAGCAGGGGCAGGAGTTTGGGGACCATGGTTTCAGGGTACATCTAAGTCAACTGGCATAATAAAAACTATTAAGAAAACATTCTGCATCCCACTTTGGAGAGTGGAGTCTGGGGTCTTAAATGCTAGCAAGCGGCCATCTAAGATGCATCAATTGGTCTCAACCCACCTGGAGCAAAGGAGAATGTAAGAACCACATGAACCAGAGACTACATCAGCCTGAGACCAGAAGAACAAGATGGTGCCTGGCTATAACCGATGACTGCCCTTATAAGGAACACAACAGAGAACCCCTGAGGGAGCAGGAAAGCAGTGGGATGCAGACCCCAAATTCTTGTAAAAAGACCAGCCTTAATGGTCTGACTGAGACTGGAAGGACCCCGGTGGTCATGACTCCCAGACCTTCTGTTAGCCCAAGTCAGGAAGCATTCCCAAAGCCAACTCTTCAGACAGGGATTGGAAGGGACAATGGGATAGAAAGGGATGCTGGTGAAAAGTGAGCTTCTTGGATCAAGTAGACACTTGAGACTACGTTGGCATCTCCTGTCTGGAGGGGAAATGAGAGGGCGGAGGGGGTCAGAAGCTGGCGGAAATGACAGGAAAAGAGAGAGTGGAGGGAAGGAGTGGGTTGTCTCATTCGGGGGAGGGCAACTAGGAGTATACAGTAAGGTGTGTATAAGTTTTTGTATAAGAGACTGACTCGATTTGTAAACTTTCACTTAAAGCACAATAAAAATTAAAAAAAAAAAATTAATTTCATAGGCCTAAAACTGTTGTGACCTTAAGTTTGGCGAAGATTTCAAAAACAATACAAAAAGCACATATAAAAGGAAAAGAAAGAAAGGAAAAACTGCACTTACTCAAAATCAAAACTTTTGCTCTTTAAAAGATGCTGTTAAGAAAATAAAAAAGCTAGCCATGGACTGGGAGAAAATATCTGCAAAACATACTGGACAAAAGACTTAAATCTAGAATATATAGTTGTCACAACTCAGTAATAAGAAAACCCAAATGTTAAAAAAAAATGGGTAAAATATTTGAAAGAAGCTTCTCCAGAAAAGCAAAGGGAATGGCAAATAAGCACATGAAAAGAGTCTCAACATCATTAGTCATTAGGGAGATGCAAATTAAAACCACAATGAGATACCACTTGTTATGGATTGAACTGCGTTCCCCAAAAATAAGCTTTGTGAATCCTAAACCCTATACTTATATATCTAACCCTATTTGGGAATAGGGCTTTCTTTGTTATGTTAATGAGGCCACATCATCAGAAGAAGGCTTGGCCATGTAATTCTGAGAAATCAGCCACTGAAAACCCAATCACTTTTGAGATATAAAGAGAGATCAAGCACAGAAGCAGGGAGCACTAATTCGGGAAGAACTGACGCCACACCACATGAAGATCACCAAGGAACCCAGGAATAGAAGTTGAAAAGGGACAAAGACCTTCCCACACAGCCAAAAGAGAGAGAGCCTTCCACTAGAGTGGGTGCCCTAAATTCAGACGTCTAGCTTCCTAAACTCTGAGAAAATAAATGTGTGTTAAAGCCACCCACTTAAATGGTATTTCTGTTATAGCAACACTAAGAAACTGCTGTATTTCCACCAACCAGTTGCCATCAAGTCGATTCTGACTCATGGTGACCTCATGTGTGTCAGAGTAGCACTGTCCTCCATTGGGTTTTCAATGGCTGATTTCTCAGAAGTAGATGGGAAGGCCTTTCTTCCGAGACACGCTCACTAGAAGAGCTAAAATTAAAAAGACTAACCATACCAAATGTTGCTGAAAATGTGGAGCAACTGGAATTTTTATATATTGCTGATGGGTATGTAAAATGGCAACCACTTTGGAAAACAGTTAAGCAGTTTCTCAAAGAGCTAAACATGCACCTACAATATGCAAATGGAAACAACCTAAGTACCCGTCAACGGATGAACAACCACCAAGGTTGCCATACGCGACTAAGCACCTTTTAAAACGAGCAACATACTGATGGGAAGCTGCGGTTCTCAAAGTGTGTCCTGGGGAACTTAAGACCCTTCCAGAGGGTCCACAAAGTCAAAACTATTTTAATAATCATAGTAAGATGTCATTTGTCTTTTTAATTCCAATTCTGTCATGAGCATATAGTGGAAATTCTCAGAGGCTACATGATCTATGATATCACAACATATTACATGCCAAAGCAGATACGAGACTCCAGTTTTCTTTTAATAAGCCAAACATTGAAAACAGTTGCAAAAACATAAAACGATGCCACTCTTTTCTCTAAATTTTTTGTTTTGAAAAATTTTTTCTTTGAAAACAGTGTTTATGTGAACTACAGAATTATCATATTTTATCATTATTTTAAATAAGGTAATAAATAAGTACAGAATTTTTTTTAGTTTCCCAGTTTTAATTTCTAATAGGGTAAATACAGGGAAACAAGACCGACATAAACAAACGTTCTTTGGATCCTCAATTATCCGTGTAAGAGTGCTCTGAGACCAAACAGTTTGAGGA
The DNA here is from genome assembly GCF_030014295.1 of Loxodonta africana. NCBI lineage: Eukaryota > Metazoa > Chordata > Mammalia > Proboscidea > Elephantidae > Loxodonta > Loxodonta africana. The sequence continues at coordinate 36,054,726 of NC_087363.1, forward strand.
CCGCTGATGTCAATCTAATGTCACTGCACCCTCTGTGAGCATCCTCAGGAAGAAGCAGTGTCCCCTGTTTGAGGACTGGCTGACCACTCAACAGAAGGACCCTGCATGGGGAAGGGATTTGTCTAGATAAGTGCTACTCAACCATCATCATCTGCAGGCCGGTGCTGGTCTGAAAACCATTTCTGATTCATAACAAGCTAATTACAGAAATTGAGACTAAACCTTTAAAGCAATTTTACATTACCACAACAACCAAACACATACATAATTAGTGGGCTTGTATTTTGTATGTCTTTTTTATCTCATTTTCCTAGTAATTTTTATTGTATTTTACAAAAGTGTTGGACTGCAACAGACTGAAAATGTTTAAAAGTGGTCCTTCCCCACAGATGCACTGAGAAGCAATGAACTAGATGTCCTGCAATTAAACAGCAATTGAGATGACCCTGAAAGTAAAAGACCAGTAGATACTGGTTCTCTGTGATTAATGACACTCAAGAGAGCTTCCCCTACGTATACCACTTCTAACATAAATCTCTCTCTTAAAACAGAACTCTGCAATGATAAAGAAAATCATACATACCCTCTTCAGTGAAGAATTTTTCTACTGGTCCAAGAAACTGATTAATTTCATTAAGCTCCTCTTGATCAACTTCTGGAAATGGGAAAACTTCTTTCTAAAAATGATAAGTATTTATTGAAATTTTAAGTTTTTAGTAACCTCCCATCATGGTACTGTCAGTCAAAAGGGAAGGAGAAGGTTTGCCAGATTCCACATGTAGCTGGTAGGACATTACCCACTGAAGGAATCAGAAAGTAAGCCTCAGACTGCTTCATACACAGGAACCGTGTGTTAGACTGCAGCACATAGGCACAGCTTCCTCTCAAGCAGGTTTAGTCCTGGTTTTGATCAGTCTTCCTTTTCAGTAACGTGTTATAAGACTTGTCCCATGAAACAAAGAACCCTAGGCCAACATTTAGAAGTCCTAGGTTCTGGTCCTTCATTTGCTGCGTGTGGCCTTGGCCAAATTCCTCCACTACTCCAAGCTTCCACTGTCTCACCCATAATATGCAGGTAATATTTACTCAAAATTGTTGTGAGGATCATGGAAGATAACAGATGTGAAAGCATTTTACTAAACCGTAAAGGTCTATATCAATTATTCTGTGAGTTCAAAGATGCTGCCACTGACCGGAGCTTTGTGGTTAAAAGGTCTGACATCGAGCAGGCCTCCCACCAGGCTGCAAACTCCAGCTTCTTCCTGCCCGTTCCCTGATGTCTTGTGCCAAATGTGTGAGGTAGCATGGTCACTAGATGAGGCCCAGACGTGGAGTCAGAGCAACCCGAACTCAGCCCTGGCTCTGCCACTTCTTAGATGTGTGACTTGGGCAAGTCACACAGTCTTTCTCAGTGTCAGTTTCTTTTCTCTTACCAATGATCCTATTTATCTCAGGGGGCAGTTGTGAGGCTCAAAAGGTATAATGTTACCTGAACATAAAGTAGTTGTAATTACTTGTATCAGATACTGTCTCTGTTCTTGCTGCCATCTCAGGGTCTAGAAAGTGACTTCGCTTCAAGTCTGTCTCAAACTGGTGAGTGGCCAATGTTTCCAACCACCCAGGAGTCCTCACTGGACCATCACCATACATTGCTTGTTTAAATCATCCCACTGTGTCCACAGCTCCTCTGGCTTTCTGTGCTCCAGCTGACCTTCAGCTGTCAGCATGACATGACTAGCTGAGAAGGGATGTCCCAGGTCATGAGCCACTAGCTTCCAGGAGCCCTGCCTTTCTTCATGACACCTCTCAACAAGTGTTTTGAGAAAGGTCTTCAGAGGAGTCCCCAATCTTCCCTCCATTCCAACCCCTGTCTATCTAATCAGTGACCAAAGCCTCTCCACTCTAGTAATATGCTCCCAAATATATTTTCCCTTTTATAGGTAGGTCCCTATCTGTCTTAGTCACCTGGTGCTGCTATAACAGAAATACCAAGAGGGGATGGCTTTAACAAATAGAAGTTTATTCTCTACTAGGCTAGAAATCTAGTAGGCTACAAGTCTATATTCAGGGCATCAGCTCCAGGGGAAGGCCTTCTCTCTCTGTCAGCTCTGGGAGAAGGTCCCTATCATCAATCTTCTCCAGGTCTAGGTGCTTCTCCACATAGGAACCTCAGGTCCAAAGGATGCACTCTGCTCCCGGCACTGCTTTCTTAGTGGTATGAGGTCCCCATGTCTCTCTGCTCACTTCTCTCTTTTATATGGCAAAAGAGGCTGGCAGAAGACACAATCTGATAGGTTGAGTACTGACTCATTAACTGCCGCCTATTTCATCTCGTTAACATCACAGAGGTAGGATTTACAACACAGGAAAATCACATCAGATGACAAAATGGTGGACAATCACACAACATTGGGAATCATGACCCAGCCAAATTGATATACTTATTTTTGAGGGACACAATTCAATCCATGATACTACCCAAAAGTCACAGCTGACTTAAAGGAATCCCTTCCTCCGGGCCACCCCAGGCTTGCCCTCACAGTGGTCTAGAAAGCAAAGATGCTGATGACTCTCATCACTCTGCAGGCCCTCAGAACAAAGCCCAATCTCCTTAGCTTGATATACAGAGGTTCAGCCTATCCCCACCGCATTTTCTGTCACAGCCTTATTGGTTCACCCTGGGGCCTTGAACAATGGGCTACATTATAGGAAGATTATTCTCGTACCAGTAAGCATGCCAGGTAACAAAAGAGAAACAGCCCTCAGCCACACCCAGAGGATAACTGCTACAGGGAGAGAACTTGGGTGGGTGTAAGAAATAACCCTGGTGACAATATTCAAAAGCTGAATGAGCTCCCTCACAGGTGGTATGTTCAACTTTTATTAGCAGTTTTCAAGTTGATTTTGTTTTGTTTTAGCAATTTTCAAGATTTTTAAAGCAGTAGAACCTGTTCTGCCAATAAATCTAGTGCAGAAACCAAATATGGTCAATCCTCAATATCTGCCAATTCTGTTCTTTACAAATTCTCCTACCTTCCAAAACGTACGTGTAAACCCAAATTCAGCACTCACATCACTCTCATGGTCATTGACTGGCATGTGCAGAGCAATGACAACTCTGACTGGCCTGACGCACACGCTCCCAGCTGAGGTGGAACAAGGCGACTCTTTGCCTTCTTGAGGATACTGCAAACAAGTGTACTTTTCACCGTCTACTGAGTGCCACACTTTTTGCATTTATGCACTATTTGCTGATGATTTTGCTGTTTAAAATGGCCTCCAAGCATAAGACTGAAGTCTGTCCAGTGTTCTAACCACAGGAGAAAATACATGTGTTAGATAATCTTTGCTGAGGCATGAATTATAGTGCTGTTGGCTCGAGTTCAATGTTAACACATCAACAATATATATTAAATAAGGTGTCTTTAAACAAACACACAAGGTTATATATACAAAACTAGGTTATATACTGATGTTAATGAAAATGTTGTGACCAGAGGCTTGCAAGAACCTAACCCTGTATTTCCCCAGATGTTCGGTATGTACTAATTCACTGTTCATGGAGACTTTAAAGAATATAACTACCACAAATAACAATAATCGACTGTATATTAAACAGTCCCACCCACTCAACCTCCCAGCAGACCCTGTGGTAGCCCCAGGGGCACTTGCATGAACAGCTAGGGTTCGATTGAGGGCAGTGTAATAACTACTAGTCTATATGGTCCTCAAGGTCTCTTTTTATTCTGACAGTCTAAGCATTGTCGCCACTTTCCTGCTCAATTCCCAATAATGTTGTAAAAGGTGATTTGGCCTGAACCACAGTGGCAGCAGTGGGGGTGCTGAGAAGTGCTCAGATGCTGAATAGAACCTGAAGGTAGAGAAAACAGGATTTACTATCAGATTAAATGTAGTCTGTAAGAGTAAGAGGAGTCAAAGACGATGCTAGGTGTCTGGCCTGAACACGTGGAATAACAGAGCTGCTATTATAGGGTTGCTATGAGTCGGAATTGACCTGGCAGCGATGGGTTTGGTTTTGGGTTTATCCACGATAAGACTGCAGAAGAAGTGGGATTATTGGATATGTTAAGTTTGAGACAGGCACTCCTGGGTGGCACGAATGGTTAAATGCTCACCTACCAACCAAAAGGTTGGTAGTTCAAATATACCCAAAGGTGCCTCGGTAGAAAAGCCTGGCAGTCAACTGCCACAAGATCACAGCTATTGAAAACCACATGGAGCACAGTTCTACTCTGATACAGATGGGGTCAGCATGGGTCAGAAGTTACTCGAAGGCAAGTGGTTTTGAATTTTTTAATTTGAGATACCTATTAGGCAAATGGAGCTTTTGAGTGGAAAGGTAGGTATAAAGAATCTGGAGTACAGGGGACAAATCTGAGCTGAATAAGTAAATTAGAGAAATCAGGATACCGAGGGTGTTTAAAGCCATGATATCAAATAAGAGTATCAAAGGGAGGATTACAGATGAAGCTCCAACTCCAACTGGACTATTTGGAAACAATGGCCAAAGTTTAGAGGTCAAGGAGACAGGAAGGAACCAAGAAAGGAAACTGAGAAGTCAGTGACGTGGATAGAAAACTCAGGAATAAATGATTTTTTAGAAGCCAGCTGTGGTGCAATTAATTTACTTTGTGTTTGGCCTTTCTAGCCATGATCTTGTAACTCCAACCCAGGTGATCGTGTGACAGGGTAATTGTGGTCTACCAAGGGGACTGGTCAGTTTTGCCGTAAAAGAGAGCCAATTCAAGAGCAGAGAGGAGCCCACCACCACCAAGGAAGGGGAGGCCTGCAGCAAGAGAAGGCATGGTGGGCTTCCTGGCCCATGGAGAAAGAAAGCTGAGTGCCTTTGGGCAGAAACTGAGGGCCAACGAGACGCATGTCTGCAAGCACAGCTGGGGAGAGGCTGTCCTGGTGGGAGAACTGTATCCTGAGTGTTCTTGAGCCTGTATTGTAACTGTTACTTCCCTAACAAGCCCCATAACTGTGAGTATGGTTTGTGAGTTCCGTGTGGGCATTTCAAAGAATTATTGAACCCAGTAGAGAGTGCTGTGGGAGGGACGATTGCTGTCAGAATTAGTAAAGACAGCATAGAGAGGAGGCATGTCTGATCTCTGCCTCATGGGAATCAGTCTTGGGCTATTGATCTTGATTCTCCTTTACCCTTGTGAAGTAAGAGGAAGTCAGACACTGCCCTCTAGCTGTTTTTATACCAGCTAATGCCAAATTTGAAAAAATTGAAGATTTTTACCTATTTCTGCAGTCTGAAATTGATCAAACATGCCATCAAAGATGCATTGATAATTACTGGTGACTGGAATGTGGAAGTTGGAAGTAAGAAGAAGGAACAGGAGTTGGAAAATATGGCCTTGGTGACAGAAATGATGCCGGAGATCGCAAGATACATTTTTGTAAGACCAATGACTTCTCCATTGTAACATAAAAGATGATTTTTTTCAACAACATAAAAGGCAACTATACATGTGGACCTCGCCAGATGGAGTACACAGGAATCAAGGCAACGACATCTGCAGAAAGAGGCAATGGATAAAAGCTCAATATCATCAGTCAGAACAAGCCAAGGGGCCGACTGTGGAACTGAACATCAACTGCCCGTGTGCAAGTTCAAGCTAAAGCTAAAGAAAGTTAGAACAACTCCACAAGAGCCACAGTACGACCTTGAGTATATCCCACCTGAATGTGGAGACCATCTCAAGAACAGATTTGATGCATTGAACACTAATGACCAAACACCAGATAAGTTGTGGAACGACATCAAGGAAATTATACATGAAGGAAGCAAGAGTTTATCAAAAACACAGGAAAGAAAAAACGACCAAAACGAATGTCAGAAGAGACTCTGAAACTTGCTCTTGACCGCACAGTAGCTAAAGTGAAAGGAAGTAATGATGAAGTAAAAGAGCTGAACAGAATATTTCAAAGGGTGGCTCAAGAAAACAAAGTATTATAATTAAATGTGCAAAGACCTGGAGTTAGAAAAACAAGAGGAAAGAACATGCTTGGAATTTCTCAAGCTGAAAGAATTGAAGAAAAAATTCAAGCCTGAGTTGCAGTGCTGAAGGATTCTACAGGGAAAATATTAAATGACACAGGAAGCATCAAAAGAAGACGGTAGACTTTCAACCATCTCAGGATATAGCATACAACCAAGAACCGATGGTAATGAAGGAAGAAGTTCAAGCTGCACTGAAGGCGTTGGCAAAAAACAAGGCTCCAGGAGGCAGAGCCAAGATGGCAGACACACTAAGCCATCCCATTGCAACAAAGACCTGAAAAACCAAGTAAAACAGATACAGACGTTAGTCCTAGAACCCTGACCCTTAAATGAAGGGATAAATTATTTGATTGGAAGTCACTGAGGAGAAGAAGAAACTGACAGAACACGGGGAAGAAATAGGGATACATAGTGGAGGTTCCTGACCAAATGGCATGACTCAGCATTGCCATCTTGGAATACAGCCAACAACTCCGCATGCAGAAAGGCACCTCCACGGAATTCCCAACAGGAGATAGAGGTATGGCATGGATACACCCAGGACTAAGTAAAATCACACTTGCTGGCTGCAACTCTAACGTTAAGCCCAGATCCTCTCAGCCAGTAACCACAAGAGTATACTCCTACAACCCCCAACCCTCTGGCAGAACAGCTGCTGTAACTGCCCCATCACAGCAACCCCATCTGCTAGGATACAGAGTACCAACCCACCCTATTGCCCTCCTCCATCTAGCCCCCTCTGCCCCTGCCTTTGCCCACCTCCTACCTCTCTCCTCTGCCATGCCACCAGCAGCCCCAAAGGGATCAGGCCCAGACACCTCATGCCACTGCCCATGGCCCAAGAGGACCCAGCCCAGACCCCAGGCTCTTTCACACTGGCTCTGGACCTCTCCCAAGGCCCACCACAGCAACCAGGGAACCCTGCTCAGAACCCAGGCCCCTTTGCATCGGCTATGGACCCCTTCCACTGCCCACCATGGCACCCAGAGGACCTGGCCCAGGTCCCAGACCCCTTCTGCTGGCTCCAGATCCCTCTTACCACTGGCCACAGTACTGAGGGGATCCGATCTGGATGCCAAGCCCCTTCCCACTGGCTTTGGACCCCTCTCGCTGCCCATCGCCGACCACGGCAACCAGGGAACCGGACCAGACCCCAGGCCCCTTCCCACTAGTTCCGGACCCCTCTTATCATCTCCTGTAGACCTGAAGGGACCCAGCCCAGACCCCGAGCCCCTTCCTGCTGACACTGGTCCTCCCCAGTACTCAGGGGACCTGGCCTGGACCCCAGGCCCCTTCCCACCGAGTCCGGACCCCTCCTGCAGCCCACTGTGGCACCCAGGACCAATTCCAGACCGCAGACCCCTTCCCACAAACTCCAGACCTCTCCTGCCACCCACCACAGCCCTGAAGGGACCTGACCTGACCCCAAGCCCGTCCCCGCCAACTCAAGACCTACCCACAGACCGCAGAAGCCCCACTCCAGGCCCTGGCCCAGTTCATGCTGTAGACAAACAACCCATCTCCACCACTCTCATTCCTGCTAGACCTGCCCTGCTGCACCATAGCTGAATGACCAGCCCTGTACACCAGGACAAAGTGATGAGAACTATCACGCCTACAGACGAGAAAGCAACAAAGCACGCCCAGCCCACCCACGCAGACATAACCAAACAACGACAACAAAAAAAGCAGGATGAAACAAACCTACAATCAATAAATAAACATACTAAAACCTGACTGTCTCAGAGATAGCAGACAACATAAAAAAATATTTAAAAAAACAGAACAAGGTGGCTCTAGTAAGTGACCAGAATAAAGTACCAGTTGACATTCCAGCAGAAGAAAAGGCACTGGAACTACCTGATACAGAATTCAGAAGTCTAATATTCAGGGCTCTCCAAGAGATTAGGAAAAAGACGAAGAAAAACACAGACAAAGTTATGGAAAACACAGACAAAACCAACCAAAACAAAGCCAAAATCAAGGAAAACACAAAGCAATGGAATAATTCAATAACACAAGAACAAAATGTCAAAATAAATAACTAGAAATCATAAAAAAACAGCAGTTAGAAATCCAAACAATAAACAACAAAATTTCAGAGACAGACAACACAACAGAAGGTTTTAGGAACAAATTTGAAACAATGGAAGACAGAATCAGCGAAATTGAAGACAAATCCATGAATGCCACTTTGTTATAGGAAAAAGCAGAGAAAAGAATGAAGATGAACAAAGAAAACCTAAGAACTATGGGGGATACAATCTAGGGCAAAAATTTGCATCGGATCGGAATTCCAGAACAGAGGGAGAAAATAGAAAACACAGAGAGGATCCCAGAAGTTTGCTGATCGAATACTTTCTGAATATCATGAAAGATGAAAAGCTGACCATCCAAGAAGCTCAATGTACCCCACACAGGACAGATCCCAAAAGAAAATCACCAAGACATACCATAATCACACTCGTCAAAACCAAAAACAAAGAATCCTGAAAGCAGCTCAAGAAAAACAAAATGTCACATACAAAGGGGAAGCAGTAAGACTAAGCTCTCACTATTCGGCAGGAACCATGCAGGCAAGAAGGCAATGGGAGGATATATATAAAACCTCGAAAGAAAAAAATTACCAATGATGAATAATATATCCTACAAAACTCTCTCTCAAATATGATGGCGAAATTAGGACATTTCCAGATAAACAGAAAGTAAGGGAATTAGTAAAAAAAAAGAAAAACAAAAACAAAAAACCAAGCAAACTTACAAAAATTATTAAACGGAGTCCTTTAGAGAACCAACATCAGAAAACAACCTGAATCTAGGACACAGGTCAGTATTAGCCAAATACCGACCTAAGTAATGATCTCTCAAGGATAAACAAAACTAAAAGATGAAAACAGGGAACCAGAGAGGTCAATCTGTAAATGGCAACAATGTCAGAACAATAAAATAGGAAATACATGGTGTAGGTATAGAACTTCCAAATGGAGAGGAAGTCAAGGTAATATCAAGTAATAAAAGACTGGTTCAATCTTAGGGTGATAAGGGCAAATTTCAAGGTATCCACAAAGTTAACAAATCTACTCATAAAAATGAAGAAAAACATCAAGTCTCAGTAAATGCAAAATCTACAATAACGGAAGAAACAAAAAGAAATTTCACAAACAAAAGAAGCTCGGCACAGGAGAGTAAAAGGAACAAAGAAAACGCCAGCACCACAAAAAAAAAAAAGCACTACAGAATGACAGTAATAAACTCACACCTATCGATAATCACACTGAATGTAAATGGCCTAAATGCACCTGTAAAGACAGAGTGACAGAATGGATGAAAAAAATGACCCATCAATATGCTGTCTACAAGAGACACACCTTAGATACAAAAACGTACATATACTAAAAAATGATGGAAAAAATATATCAAGCAAACAGCAACCAAAAAAGAGCAGATGTAGCAATACTAATCTCAGATAAAATAGACTTTAAGGCAAAATCTATCATAAAAGATAAGGAAAGACATAAATAATGATTAAAGGGGACAGTCTACCTTGAAGACATAACCATAAAAAATACCTATGCACCCAATGACAGAGCTCCAAAATACATAAAACAAACTCTAACAGCACTGAAAAGAGAAATTAAAAAAAGACAGTTCCACGACACTAGTAGGAGACTTCAATACACCACTCTTGGTAAAGGACAGAACATCTAGAAAGAAACTCAGTGGTCTTAAGGTCACAATCACCCCTCTTGACCTCACAGACACACAGAACACTCCACACAACAGCAGCAAAGTATACATTCTTTTCCAACACACATGGGACATTCTCCAGAATAGACCACATCTTATGCCAAAAGCAACCCTCAACAAAACGCAAAACGATGAGATAACACAAAGGATCTTATTTGATCACAACGCCATAAAAGTAGAAATAAATAATAGGAAGAGCAAGGGAAAAAAAAAATCAAATACATAGAGGCTGAATAACACCTTTCTTAAAAACCACTGGGTAATAGCAGAAATCAAAGACAGAATCAAAATATTTCTAGAATCAAATAAGAATGAAAACACATCATACCAAAACCTACTGGACATGGCTAAGGCAGTGCTCACAGATCAATTTATAGCAATAGATACATACATCAAAAAAGGAGGGACAAAATCAAAATGTTACCCCTACAACTCTAAAAAACAGAAAGAGAACAACAAAACAAACCCACAGCCACTAGAAGAAAGGAAATAATAAAGATCAGAGCAGAAACAAATGAAATAGAGAAAAGAAAGAATCAACAAAATCAAAAGTTGGTTCTTTGAAACGATCAACAAAATCAACAAACCACTGGCCAAAATTACAAAAGAAAAACAGGACAGGAAGCAAATAACCCAAGTGAGACATGAAATGGGGGGCGTTAAAACAGTACCAACGGAAATAAAAAAGATCATAACAGAGTCCTACGAAAAACTATACTACAACAAATTTGAAAACCTAGAGGAAATGGATAAATTTCTTGAAACACAACACTTACTTAAACTAATACAAACTGAGATAGAAAATCTGAACAGACCCATAACAAGAGAAACGACTGAAAAGGTAACAAGCAAACAAACAAAAACTCCTGACAATAAGAAAAAGTATTGGCTCAGAGAATTCTACCAAACATTCAGAGAAGAGGTTTCACTAGTACTACTCAAACTATTTCAGAACACAGAAAAGGAAGGAATACTTCTGAATTCTTTCTATAAAGCCAGCATAACACTGATACCAAACCAGGCAAAGACACCACAAAAAAAGAAAATTACAGACCAATGTCTCTCATGAATATGGATGCAACAATTCTCAACAAAATTCTGGCCAACAGAATTCAGCACTGTTTAAAAAAAATAATACACCATGACCAAGTGGGATTCATGCCGGATACGCAAGAACAGTTCAACATTAGAAAATCAGTCAATGTAATCCACCACATAAATAAAAGAATCACATGGTCATCTCAATTGACACAGAAAAGGCATTTGTTGAAGTCCAACACCCATTCCTAACATAAACTTTCAATAAGATAGGAAAAGAAGGGAAATCCTTCAACATAATAAAGGGTATCTATAAAAAACCAAAACCAACAGCCAACATCATTTTCAGTGGAAGAGGCTAAAAGCGTTCCTCTTGAGAATGGGAACCAGACAAGAATGCCCATTATCACCACTCCTATTAAACATTATGCTGGAAGTCCTAGAGCTACAGGGCAAGAAAAAGAAATAAAGGGCATCCAAACTGGTAAGGAAGAAGTGAAACTATCCCTATTCACAAACGATATGATACTAAGAGAACCCTAAAGACTCCACAAAAAACTACTGGAACTAACAGAAAGATTCAGCAGGGTAGCACAATACAAGATAAACATACAAAAATCAGTTGGATTTCTATACACCACTAAAGAGAACTATGAAAAGCAAGTGAGGGAAGTCATGCCATTTGTAACAGCCCTTAAAAAAATAGAAGCTTAGGAATAAATCTAACCAGGGACGTAACAGGCCTATACCAAGAAAACTACAAACCACTACTACAAGAAACCAAAAGAGACCTACATAAATGGAAAAACATATCCCACTCATGGATAGGCAGACTCAACATTGTGAAAATGTCAATTCTACCCAAAGTAATCTACGAATACAATACAATCCCAATCTAAATACTAACAGCATTCTTTAACATGATGGAAAAGCTAATCATTAACTTTATATGTAAAATAAAGAGGCCCCAGTAAGTAAAGCATAATTGAAGAAAAAGAACAAAATAGGAGGCCTCACACTACCTGACCTCAGAACCTACTATACAGCTACAGTAGTCAGAACAGGCTGGTACTGCTACAACGACAGACACACTGACCAATGAAACAGAATCGAGAACCCAGGTGCAAATTCATCTACCTAGGGCGACCTGATCTTTGACAAAGGCCCAAAGTCCATTAAATGGAGAAAACACAGTCTTTTTAACAAATGGTGCTGGCAAAACTGGATGTCCATCTATAAAAAAAAAAAAAGAAACAGGACCCATACCACACACGAAACACAAAAACTAATTCAAAATGGATACAAGACCTAAATATAAAACCCAAAACTATAAAGATTATGGAAGAAAAAATAGGGTCAATGCCACAGGCCTTAATACGTGGTATAAACACCATACAAGCCATAATTAACGATACAAAACACCAGAAGATATGCTAGATAAATGGGCTCTCCTAAAAGTTAAACACTTATGCTCATCAAAAGACTTCACCAAAACAGTAAAAAGAGAACCTATAGACTGGGAAAAAAATTACGGCTATGACACATCCAACAAAGGTCTGATCTCTAAAATCTATGAAAAATCCAACACTTCTGCAATAAAACGACAAATAATCCAACTAAAAATGGGCAAAGGATATGAACAACACTTCACCAAAGAATACATTCAGGTGGCTAACAGATACACAAGGAAATGCTCGCGATCACTAGCCATTAAAGAAATGCAAATCAAAACTATAATGAGATACCATCTCACCCTGACATTACTGGCATGAATCAAAAAAAAAAAACAAAAACAAATAATGGAGAGGCTGTGTGGTGACTGGAACTCTTATGCACCACTGGTGGGAATGCAAAATGGTACAACCATTTTGGAAAACAACATGGTGCTTCTTAAAAAGCTAGAAATAGAAATACCATACAATTCAGCTATCCTACTCCTAGTAATATAACCTAGAGAAATAAGACCCATCACATGAATAATATGCACACCCATATTCATTGCAGCATTATTCACAACAGCAAAAAGATAGAAATAACCTAAGTGCCAGTCAACAGATGAATGGACCAAAAAAACTATGGTACATGCACACAATGGAACCCTACCCAACGACAGAGAACAATGATGAATCTGTGAAGCATCTAACAACGTGGATGACTCTGCAGAGCATTATGCTGAATGAAATGAGTCAATCACAAAAGGACAAATACTGTATGAGACTACTATTATAAAAACACATGAAAATGTTTTCACACAGAAACAATTTTTGATGGTTTCGAGGGAGAGAAGGGGTGGTGAGGGAAAAAGACTAACTACATAGTAGTAGGTAAGTGGTAACTTGGGTGAAGGGTAAGACAGTATACAATACTGGAGAAGTCTGCATAATTTGACTGGGGTAAAGTCCTAGAAGCTTCACAAACACATCCAAATGCCCTGAGAGACCAAGTTAACTGGACTGAGGGTTAGTGGCCATAGTCTCAGGGGACATCTGGCTCAACTGGCATAACAGTTTATAAAGAAAACATTCTACATCCAATGGTGTGAGTAGCAACTGGGGTCTTAAAAGCCTGAGAGTGGCCATCTAAGATACATCTACTGGTCCCATCCCGGTTTGAGCAAAGACACAAGGGAAAGATTAGTCCAAAGGACTAATGGACCACAACTACCACAACTACCAACAGACTGAATACAGAACAACTAGATGGTGCCAGTTACCACCACTGACTGCTCTGGCAGGGATCACAACAGAGAGTCCTAGAGAGAGCAGGAGAAAAATATAGAACAGAAATCAAATTCACAAATTTTTTTTTAAAAAAGACCCGGCCTGCTAGTCTGACTGAGACTGGAGAAACCCCAAGAGCTTGGCGCCCAGACACCCTTTTAATTCAGTACTAAAGTCACTCCTGAGGTTCACCCTTCAGCCAAAGATTAGACAGGTCTATAGGGCCAATAATAACACACATGAGGGACGCGCTTCATAATTCAATCACGTATATGAGGCTAATGGGCACACAAGCCCAAAAGCAAAGACAAGAAGGCAGGAAGGGACAGGAAAACTGTACAAATGGAAACAGGGAACCTGGGATGGAAAAGGGGAAAGTGTTGACACATCACGGGGTTAGCAACCAATGTCACGAAACAATTTGTGTACTAACTGTTTAATGAGAAATTAATTTGCTATGTAAACTTTACCTAAATCATTAAAAAAAAAAAAAAACCAGTACACTAAAAAACAAGGCTCCAGGAACGGACAGAATGCCAATTGAGATGATTCAACGAATGGATGCAGTGCTGGAAGTGCTCACTCGACTCTGCCAAGAAATCTGGAAGACAGCTACCTGGCTAACTGGCTGGAAAGAGATCCATATTTGTGCCCATTGCAAAGAAAGATGATCCAACAGAACGCGGAAACTATTGAACAACATCATTAATATTACACACAAGTAAAATCTTGCTGAAGGTCATTCAAAAGCAGTTGCAGCAATACATCCTCAAGGAACTCCCAAAAATTCACACTGGATTCAGAAGAGGACGTGGAACGAAGGATATGATTGCTGATGACAGATGCTCCTTGCTGAAAGCAGAGAAACCAGAGAGATGTTTACCTGTGTTCTACTGACTATGCAAAGGCATTTGACTGTGTGGATCATAACAAATTATGGATAACATTGCGAAGAATGGGAATTCCAGAACACTTCATTGTGCTCATGAGAAACCTATACATTGACCAAGAGCCAGTCATTCGAACAGAACAAGGGGGTACTGCATGGTTTAAAGTTAGGAAGGGTACGTGTTAGGGTTGTATCTTTTCACCACACCTATTCAATCTGTCTGCTGAGCAAAAAATCTGAGAAGCTGGACTGTATGAAGAAGAATGTGGTATCAGGATTGGAGGAAGACTCACTAACAACCTGCAATATGCACACAACACATCCCTGCTTGCTGAAGATGAAGAGGATTTGAAGCACTTACTGATGAAGATCAAAGACCACAGCCTTCAGTACGGATTACATCTCAACATAAAGAAAACAAAACTCCTCACAACCTGGACCAATAAGCAACATCATGATAAAAGGAGAAAATATTGAAGTTGTAAAGAATTTCATTTTACTTGGATCCACAATCAACACCCATAGAAGCAGCAGTCAAGAAATCAAACAACGCATCGCACTGAGAAAATCTGCTGCAAAAGATCTCTTTAAAGTGTTAAAAAGCAAAGATGTCAGTTTAAGGACTGAGGTGTGCCTGACTTAAGCCATGATGTTTTCAGTCGCCTCATATGCATGTGAAAGCTGGACAATGAATAAGGAAGACTATAAAAGAATTGATGTTTTTGAATTACGGTGTCAGCGAAGAAAACTGAATATGCCACGAACTGCCAAAAGAATGAACAAATCTGTTTTGGAAGAAGTACAGCTAGAATTCTCCTCAAAAGCAAGGATGGTAGGAGTTCATCTCACATCCTTTAGACATGTTACCAGGAGAGACAAGTCCCTGGAGAATGACATCATGTTTGATAAAGCAGAGGGACAGTGAAAAAGAGGAAGACTTTCAACGAGACGGACTGACACAGTGGCTGCAATAATGGGCGTAAGCACAAGAGTGGTTGTGAGGACGGTGCAGGACCAGGCAGCGTTTTGTTCCGTTGTTGGAGGTGGAATCAACTCGATGGCAACTAACAACAAAACGGGTGGAAAAGGTCTATCAAAGAGGGGGGAGTGACGAAATGTGTCAGATGCCACTGATGGGTCAAGTCAGATGAAAACCAGGAACAGACCACAAGATCTGGCAATGTGGAGGTCACTGCTGTTCTTCCCGAGAGCAGCTTTAGTATACCATACATAGTTCAGGACAAATGCCCGAACGGCATGGGCTCAAGATCCGGTGGAGAGGGAAAAACTGATGATGCATGTCTTAGCTTCCCAGTACTGCTGTAGCAGAAATACCACAAGCGGGCAGCTTTAACAACCAAAAAAATCCATTGACATCAAGTCAATTCCGACTCATAGCGACCTTACAGGGCAGAGTAGAACTGCCCTGTAGCATTTTCCAAGGAGCGTCTGGTGGATTGAAACTGCTCGCCTTTTGTTTAGCAGCCAAGCTCTGAACTACTGCACACTAGGGCTTCAGAGCAGCTTTAAAAAACAGAAATCTATTTTCTCACAGTTCTGGAGGTTAAAGTCCAAATCAGGATCTCAGCCAGGTCAATTCCTTCCCTGTCAGTACCCCTAGGTGTTCTCTGATGATCCCCCCCATGGCATCTGTCCCATCCTGTCCCCCCCCCCTCCCCCCGTGTGTGCATGTGTGTCTCATCTGCTCTTTTTATAACTCAGAAGTGATTAGGTTTAGGACACAGCCTACAGTGGTATGGCCTCATTAACACAACAAAGAAAGTCCTATTGCCAAACAGGATTACATCCATAGGTATAGCGGTTAGGATTTCAACACATATTTTGGCAAGGACAAAATTCAATCCACAACAATGCAGATGAGAAAGGAGAGAATTTCTGGATCAATGTCCTTGAGTAGGTGAGAAGGCATAGCATCTAGAGATGAGTTGGCCTTTGCTAGTAGCCATCCAAAGTGATAGAATGTAGAAGATGTGGACACACATGATGGGAGGAGACGGCAAATGTGGTGATGGAAGTTCTCATCTGACTACATGTATTTTCTCAGTGAGACGGGCAGCAAAGCTGAGAGTGAGGATGCGGGAGGTGGTGGCAGAGGTTTGAAGAAAGAAACATGACAGATGTGTGTTCTCTCCTCACCATGCTTCTGGGAGGCATGAGGTCCCAGGACAGAGCACCACATACCCCCAAGTTTTGGGGAAAATGGTTTTCCAAATTTTAAAGACCTAGCTTTGCATTTCCTAGAGGGGCAAACCACTCTCAGTCTGAGTCTCAGCTCCTGCAACTGCAATGTCTGTATAAAGGTCTGACAAACTTAGAGGACTGTTCTAATGACAAACCAGGAACTAAGTGATACAGTACCAGCCAACATTTGGACCAAGTCTTGCTCAAAGCACTTCATACAAATTTTTTTTTTTTTTTTGGTTTGCAAGGCACCTTTAGGAGGAGATGAGTACTGTTTTTACTCCATTTCGTAGATAAGCACACTGGGGCACAGCGGCGTTAAGTGACAAAACTAGTAAGTACTGAAGCCAGCGTTACTTACTCTGCTGCCTCTTGTATCTGCAGCGTATCTTAAAAAAATTAAAAAAATAAACAGAGTATCTTACAGTTTAAAAATCACTTTCATGCACCATATATTTCATTGGGGCGTTACAGCACATCTGTGACGTAGAGACAACACTAGTTCCATTTCAAGGTTGAAAGAACGAAGGCTAAAGTTACAAAAAAAACTCAAGGCCAAATCCAAGTCTTCCAACTATAAAAGGAGAGTTACAAGCCCTGGTGGCGCTGTGGTTAAAGCGCTGGACTGCTAGTGGAACTCGGGAATCCGGAGTTTTAAAACACCCCACACCGAGGTGATTCTTGTCAGGCAGGTTTGGGGGCTCTGACACGTCGACCCCAGTCTTCCTGCTAAGGGCGAAAAGCGGGGGCCCGAGAGCAAGGGTGGGCGTTACCTTCTCGATTGTGCCTAGGAAGAGCTCCTTGGCGAAACCTTGGCTCGGTGGGCTGGTGCGCAGCGAGCGTCGGCTCGCCGTGAAGGCCGCCAGAGCCCGGCAGGCACGCGCCGTCGCCGTCGCCGTCGTCGCTGCCGCGCGCAGGAAGAGTCCGCCGCCGCTCATGCTGCCTGAAGTCGCTCAGACTACCAGTGTCACCTCTTCCTCAGCGCTTCAGGCTGAAGTACGCGGGATGGCGCCGCCTGATGACGCCACTGGCCTGCTAGGCGCCGCCG
Organism: Loxodonta africana; assembly: GCF_030014295.1. Classification (NCBI taxonomy): domain Eukaryota; kingdom Metazoa; phylum Chordata; class Mammalia; order Proboscidea; family Elephantidae; genus Loxodonta; species Loxodonta africana. The sequence continues at coordinate 36,072,404 of NC_087363.1, forward strand.
GTCGCCAGTGCGCATGCGCTGAGTTGGGCCGCAGGGGAGGGCAGGGCGAGTGGGCTGGGGATCACCTCAATGGGCGGCTTCTCACGTTAGTTGCTGGGGGCCCCCGGGAAGGTTTTGTTTTCAAACGCGAGCGGTTGTTTGCGTAACCCTCAGCCCTGAGAGTCTTCCAGGTGCTTAAGAAGCGGCCCAACTGCCTCCACTTGCCTCTCTTCCTGAGGCAGGGGCAAGCAGTACAAGGTAAAACTAAAGCAAAAAAAAAAAAAAAAATCCGTTGCCGTGGAGTCAATTCCAACTCCTAGCGACCCTAAAGCAAAAAAAAAAAAAAGCAAAGGAGTGGGGGAAAAAAGACACGAAATTGGTTATCACCGGAGGGGCGCTCACAGTGCAGATAATATTGCATTTTTTAAGTAGGTGATAGATACATGGGGGTTCATTTTGTTTTGCTTCTTTCCTCGCGTGACAATGACTACTCTGCTTAAAACGGAAGTAAAGAGATTTATTGAAAAAGACCAGACTTACTGGTCTGACAGCCTGGAGAAACCCCGAGAGTATGGACCCCCGGACACTCCTTTAACTTAGTACCAAAGTAACTCCTGAGGTTCACTCTTCAGCCAAAGATTAGACAAGCCTATAAAACAGTAACACACCCGTAGCTGAACCTGTATAGGAGACTAAGTGGGCACACCAGCCCAGGGGCAAGGATGAGAAGGCACGAGGGGACAGGGAAGCTGGGCGAATGAAAATGGGAAACCTAAGGTCCACGTTGTGTAAAAACACAGCGGCACCCGAACCCAAGGTGGGCGGCATCTCCAAGAGACCAGATAAAAACTCTGGAACCAGCGATCATGACATACTGTTTATTCCCGAAGGTTACTTACAGACCGTGGCCCAGGGCGGTGCCTGGACCAGTTCAGCGCTTTGCAACCACCTAGCAGGAGGCACAAGCTTACGTACCGTTCCAGCTGGGACAAAGGCTCGTTGTTTTCTCCCACGTTCTTGGGCATTACTGTTCCCAGGAACTTCACTTCCAGGCCCAGATGTTCTCCTTCTTGTTGCTAAGGCATTCTTTGGCCTTGGCCACTGGCCCAGTCACACCACCCCCAGCCTTGTACGGTAGCCTGAGTCCATCCCGAATTCATCCCCAGCATGCTTTGGGGAAGAGCAAAAGAGACTCCATTAGGAGGGGATGCGTATAGCTGAAAAGCATGGCAGTCCAGAAGGGAAGAGTGTTGACGTGTTGCAGGGTTAGCAACCAATGTCACAACAAAACAATGTGTGTATTAATTGTTCAACAAGAAACTAATTTGCTCTGTAAACTTTCACCTTAAAATCACCAACCCACTAAGCACAATAAAAAAAAATTAAAAATATATTTAAGAAAAAAAGATTTATTGATAGCAAAGGAGCTGGGGACACATTTGATCTCACAAAGTAAAAACCAGCTCTCCAAAAAGCTGCAGTCACATGGGCATAGTTATAGGGTTGAATCAGGAACTTAGTTTATAATATTCTAATTATGAGGCATGCAATTAGTGAAGTTTAAAGAAAACAACAACGAACATCTTGCTGTCCAGTGATTCTGACTCTTAAGTAGGAGGCAGGAAACCACCAAGCAGGAGGGGGTAGGGCTTTGGTTGGGATTGGTTAACAGAGTTTATGTGAGTTAAGGGGATTGGGTATACTCACATAACTGCGAAAACAAGATGATTGATAGGCCAGGGTCTACTGGTTCCACCCAGCCAGAAGCCCAAGATTATTTGCATACGAATGGGAAGACACCAAGCTTACATTCTCAGGAATGCAGAAGCAGATGCTTGTAACAAAATGGAGTTTTAATTCAGACTTCATGTCAGTCATTCTATTATGCCAGGTGCTTCAGCTTTAAAGGTTTGCTAGCACACTTTATAATTGCATGCTTGCCTACTCCAAGTCCAAGATCTAATTTTCAGAATCACATAAATCAAACATGGGTGAGACTTTAGGCATATTCTATCCTGGGGCAGAAGTCTTCTTCATCTGTGATCCTGTGAAATCTAAACCAGAAGTTACGTATTTCTAAAGTACAACGGTGGGACAGACACCAGATAGACATTTCCATTACAAATGGGAGAAATTGGAGGGAAAGAAGGGATAATAGGCACCAAGGAAATCCCAAACCTAGAAAAAATTTACATTAGCCCTCAAGGCTTGAAAATAACCATCTATTCTTTGAGACCATGAGGCAATGGTCCCGCCCTCCAGACTCTGGGTGTTGGCCATGCCCTCTGGATTCTGGGTGGTGGCCTTTCACCCTGGGCTTTGACTCCACCTTCCAGGCCCACTGAAACGGCAACTCTACTCACTCGCATTTGGGTAGTCTTATTCCCCTAGTCCTAGTCTGCGTGGCAACCCCACTCCCTCGGCTCCAGCAGGCCCCATTCTTCTGTCCCCTCGGCATGGCAGACCTGCCTCCTCAGCTTTGGGTTGTGGCCCCATTCCTCTGGCACACCTTACTGTCAGCCCCACACTCCAGAACCCAGCTGGCAAAGATCCAACTCTGAAACCTAGGAGGCTGTGGCCCCACCCTATGAAACTGAGAAGGACCTGCTTCCCATACTCCTTTTAACAGTTCTGGTGATCTCCAAGCTGCTCCAGGCATGGTCCTTTTCTTTTCTTGGAGGACAACAGATGTAGCTCCTTTGGCCTATTTCCTGCCTGTAGAATTCTAAGAGGTAGACAGCCTTCTTTCCTTTCATTCTTTCTCTGTACCCCTCAGTCTAAGCTGATGAGTTTCCTGCTGTGGTAGTTGGTTAGATCCATCAGTCACAGGCCTTAATCTCTTTAACAAAAGATGTGTAGCCACGTTCTTGGTGAACATTCTAGGACATGTGCCCTTAATTTGTACAACAGAATTTTCCAAATCTTTAAGTTTTGTTTTCATTTTGTACAGTTCATTTTTAAGTCTATGTCTTTCCTATCTCACTTTACTATAAGCAGCAAGGAGAAACCACACAGCCCCTTTAAGATCTTGCTTAGAAATCTCCTCAGCCACATATCCAAGTTCATCAAGTTCTACCTTCCACTAAACATTTGAACATAATTCAGACAAGTTCTTTTCCACTTTATAAAAAGCATCACCCTTCCTCCATTGTCTGATCACATGTCCGTAATTTCCTTTTAAAGCCTCATCAGAAGCACATTTAATGTCCACATTTATAGCAACATTCTGTTGCTGGCGCCATATGTATTCTCTAAGACCATAGAGACTTTCCCTATGGCTCTCCTCACCTCCTTCTGAGCCATCTCCAGAGTTGCCTTTGACATGCATAATTCTACCAACATGCTCTTCAAGGCAACCTAGGCTTTTACTACTAAAAAAAAAACCTGTGGCCGTCAAGTCAATTCTGACTCATAGTGACCATATAGGACAGAGTAGAATGCCCCGTAGGGTTTCCAAGGAGCAGCTGGTAGATTTGAACTGCCAACATTTGGGTTAGCAGCCGAGCTCTTAACCATTGCACCACCAGGGCTCCACTTTTACTGTTACCAAAAAACCAAACCCACTGCCGTCGAGTTGATTCCGACTCATAGCAGCCCTATAGGACAGAGTAGAACTGCCCCATAGAGTTTCCGAGGAGTGCCTGGCAGATTTGAACTGCCGACCTCTTGGTTAGCAGCTGTAGCACTTAATCACTACGCCACCAGGGTTTCCACTTTTACCGTTAGTCACCTTAAAATGCTTCCAACATCTACCCATTACCCAATTCCAAAACCACTTCCACATTTTAGGTATCTGTTAGAGCAGCACCCCACTCTTTCGGTACCAAATTCTGTCTTTGTTATCTCATGCTGCTATAATAGAAATACCACAAGTGGGTGGCTTTAACAAAAGGAAATTTATTTTCTCACAGTTAAGGAGGCTAGAAGTCCAAATTCAGGGTGCTGGCTCTAGGGGAAGGTTTTCTCTCTCTGTTAGCGCTGGAGGAAAGTTCTTGTCTCTTCAGCTCTGTTTCCTGGTTCCTTGGAGATCTCCATGTGGCTTGGCATCAGTCTTCCTCATCTCTACTTCTTTCACTTGCTTGTTTAATCTTTTTTATATCTAAAAAGAGATTGACTCAAGATACACCCTATACTAATCCTATCTCATTAGCATAACAAAGACAACCCATTCTCAAATGAGATTATAACTACAGGCATAAGGCTACGATTTGCAACACATACTTTTGAGGGACACAATTCAATCCACAACTGACACCTTTGAATTGTGGTGCTGGCGAAGAATATTGAATATACTGTGGACTGCCGAAAGAATGAACAAATCTGTCTTAGAAGTACAACCAGAATGCTCCTTAGAAGCAAGGATGGTGAGACTGCATTTTACATACTTGGAACATGTTGTCAGGAGAGATCAGTCCCTGGAGAAGATATCATGCTTGGCAGAGTACAGGGTCAGCAGAAAAGAGGAAGACCCTCAGTGAGGTGGATTGACACAGTGGCTGCAACAATGATCTCAAGCATAATGATTGTAAGGATGGCTCAGGACTGGGCAGTGTTTCGTTCTGTTGTGCACAGGGTTGCCATGAGTCAGAAAAGACTTGACGGCACCGAACAACAACAACAATTCAATCCGTAATCTCAAGCATGTGAACAATGAGTTTAGTCAAGCTTCCTGCCTCAATATCCTAATAAAAGGCACATAAATGGTGCAAAGTTTATTGCTATTTTATTTTCTGCTAAGAAGTTGGTAATACCTTAATGTCTAGAGACCAAATACCTATATGTAGAAAGGTGTCCCTCAAGAGAATACCTGTGTCTCATACTCTAAATTTATACTATCTATGTAAAAATGGCATGGTATAGGCATCTGACCTCCTCTAACTTCACAAGCGGGAAAGAGTATCAAGATCAGCAGCCCAAGATTGATTCCTGTGAGGTGGAGGTCAGACATACCTCCTCTCACCAGTCCTTTTTACCAAATCTGACATCATCTGTCCCTCCCATGGTGTACTCTATTTCTCTGCTGAATTTGATAAATTGTTATAACGGCTACACGGAACTCACAGACAATACACATGATTATGAAGTTTATTAGAGAAGTAACATGTTACAGTTCAGGTTCAGAGATGCTCAGGATATAGTTCTTTGATCAGGACAGCCTCTCCTCAGCCATGCCCTCCATCAGGTCTCTCCCTGGCCTCCTGGCCACTGCCCTGCTCAGACAAGTGTTACAAAGATCTTTAGCTCTGCTGATAAGTGCCTAGAGGCACCCCACTCCACCAGTAAGCCCCTGCCCTAAGGTGCTCAGCTCTAGCTTCATAAATCAGCAAACCTAGCTCCCCCAAATGCCCAGAGGCACCCTACTCCACCAATAAGCCTCCTGCCTGAAGGCACTCAGCTTTCTCACTCCCTGGGCTGGGAAGTCCACTGTGCCGTCTCCTGCAGTCTCCTGCTAGTCTCTTGCAGTTTCCTTTCAGTCTCCTGGTTCTGCTGCCACTGTTTCTCTGTCACTGCTTCTCGCCATCGCCAGTGTTACAGCTCTTTCTCTCTGTCTTCCACATTACATGTTATAGCTCCTGCTCTCTCTCTCTCTCTCTCTCACAGTGTCTTGGTTCCAGGAGCTTCTCAGCACAGGGATCTTGAGTCCAAAGGATGCACTCCACTCTTGGCGGCGGTGAGATCCCCTCCTCCCACCTCTGGGGTGGCTCATTTTAAGCGTAGCAGGATGGCAAAATTGACCAATTCCTTCATTAGGTTTCCATAGACCTTATTTGCATAGTCCTACTCGATCACAGTGAGTAAGTCACAAAGGCTATGGCTAGAAGGGCCATATTAAGCAATTCATTGCACTGCAGTCCACTATTACTTCCTACCCATTCGATGTATATTAGTTCCCACTTGAGGTACATTAGTTATTAGGGAAACATGATGTCATTGGCACACAATGTTCTAGCACTCAAATAGGGCCTACTAGTGACCACAGGACTTTGGGTTATGTCTTAGAACCCATACATCTAGTGCTCCTGTTATGGTGTGGAATCAATAGACTCCTAAATGATAGGCCCCTGACACAGTTAAACATTTTGAGAAAGCCCTTTTCAAAGAGGGATAAGTACATAGATAACTAACTACATAACTGACTTTGGCTATAAAAATCAGCACAAAGCTGGTTCCCATGAGGCAGAGGTTGAACATATCTTCATTTTCTGACTTTCTCCATTATTTCTAACACCAGCTGTCATAGTTAATGTCATGTGTCAACTTGGCTTGGCAATGATTCTCAGTATTTTCCTCCATTTTGTGGTCTGATGTTAAGGGGAATTTCCCTGGGGGTGTGGTCTAATGTTAAGGGGAATTTCCTTGGGGGTGTGGTCTGCATCCAATATATATGAACATTCTGGCTAAGCTCTCACTCCCTCTTGATCCTGCATCTGACTCATCATAACCTGGCCTCCAGTTCTTGGGATGTGAGTCAGCACCCTGTCATCTGACCTGTCAATTTTGGGTTCGTCAGCCCCTGCAACCACGTAAATCAGAAGAAGCCTTCAGCCAGATGCCAGACCCATAGATTTAAGACTTGCCAGCCTCCACAACTGTGAGCCATTTCCTTGAAATAAATCTACGTATATATTTATATATATATACATTTCACTGGTTCTGGTCCTCTAGAGAACCCAGCCTAAGACACCAGTTGTCCCACGGACCCAATAGAAAGCAGAGCACCAAGCTCGTGTCTAGCCTAGACATGGATGTCTTTTTCTCTGCTGAGTTCAATAATTCATTGCAACATCAACAAAACTCATGGGATCTCCCTACCTGCAATAACAACTTTAATATAGCAGAGAAAGATATAAACACAAGCGAAGATATGTCTATGGGGGGGAGTCCAGGAATGCTCTCAGCATGGGATCTCAGTATCTCAAAGGGGCACATATGCTTACCATCCTGAGAACAAACGTTCATTCTCAAATGCTCCATGATATCTCTCTGGGGAAGAAACGCTCCCAGCTGGTGCACATCTCTGAGCATGTTACAGCTTTCACCCAGGTCTAAGAGGTTTTCCGGCACAGGAGCTTCTATGTCCTAATGGACACACCACCCTCTCAGCTCTCCACCAAGGAGCTCTTAAAAATCTCTGTTTTCTCCAAGCCCGCTTTCTTCTCCAACTTCTCTGCCCAGCCCATTGGCTTCTCTTGGCCGCTGCCATTTCGCCTGGTCACTGCCGGCTGCTCTGCTTTCTGCTGGGTCCGGATCTTTACCTGGGTCCAGCTCTCCATCGGAGTTACAGTTCTTTGCCAGGGCCTCTGTGTCCTGAAGGGCATGCCTAACATTCCAGCTCTGAGAGTCCAGGATGCCCCGAAACCTCTGTTTTTCAGCCCTTTATATGGGGCATTTCTTGGCAATTTCTAGCCTGATTGGAGTCCAACTACTCCACAATTACCCAGTAGATGTCAATCAACTCAGGCCTTGTCAATTACCAGGCCAGCCCACAAAAGTAACAAACCATCAAGTTGTTTACAGCTTACCCAGGAAATGTCAATCAACTTGGGAAATCCCTCCCAAGTTTATTTTCCACAAACCCAGAGTAAAAAGGCCACATAAGCGAACCCATTGTGTGACACCCTTAGACTAGAGAGAGGCCCTTATACCTATAGTATAGGAGAGGCCCTTATACCTATAGTATAGGTAGGAGAGAGAACAAATGTAGGAAAGAAACCAAGGAACTAGGAAGCAATAATAATAATAATAAAAAAACTCAAACCAAATCTGTTGCCATTGAGTGGATTCCAACTCATAGCAACTCTATAGGACAGACTAGAACGGCCCAATAGGGTTTCCAAGGAGTGCCTGATGGATTCAAACTGCTGACTTTTTTGGTTAGCAGCCGAACTCTTAACCACTACCCTACCAGCGTTTCCAGGAAGCAAAAGAACCATGCAATTCTGGGCAAGTGCCCTCACCTGTGAGCCTCAACTGTATTATCTATGACCCGGAAGCCATACTGTGGCAGAGACAGCTATTAACTACACAAAAGTACATGTGCCCACTTCCATAGTATCCAGTTGTCAGTCCAGTCCCCCTCCATCCCGGTGATAATTTCACAAACAGAATGTGAGTGGAAGTAATATGTGGCTTCTGTCCAGTTTTTAAGAAATACGTGACCATTCTTCACTATTTCCTTTTTCACCAGCTGGAAGCAGAGGACTCCTAGACCCTGAGGGTTCGTGGTACAAGATGGGAGGAGCCTAGGTCTTTGAATCAACCATACAGAGGAAAGCCAGTCACAGAATAGGGAGGCCCACATTGAACATGAGCAAGAAATATTTATTGTATTAAGTCATTGGAATTTTGTGGTTTATTTGTTAACAGCCAGTGTTACCTTCATTAATAAAAATACCCTCCAAGTGAGAGAGGATTAGGCTGGAGCAGGGCTGGCTGGGCTCCCAGCACATAGGCCGGGAAAAGGTCAAACAGGACAGAGAGTAGAATAAACAACCTGACTTATTGGCACTAGTGCAACCATAGCCCTCCCTCCTGAAAACTAGAACAGAACGCACAGGACCTGTGGGGAAAAATGTTCCGGCTGTGGGTTGAAAGGAACTGAAATGTCCTAAGATATTGCAAATAAACAGTTGATGTAAATCTTGCAGGTCTCCACAGGTGCAGAGCATGCACAACAGAAGTAAGAACTACTGCTGTTTGATCTTCCCGTACCCCCCGAAGGGGGTGATGTGAAGAAGGGAACCAGCGCACCTGCATCACATCCCATGATGAGTCATGTCAAGGGGAACCAAAGGACTTCCATCTTGGAGAAATCCTGCGTGCTTACCTGCATTTACATAGCCCAACCCCTTCTCAGAAATCTCTGCCCTTCCCCTGAGAACCTCATGAATAAACATCCAGACCCCTTCTTGTCAAACCATTAAAAACCTGACTCTTAGGCAAATCGGGGAGACAGTCTCTCTGAAGGTTTTAGCCTTTGATGTCTCCTTTTGCTAACTGCTAGCAAAATTAATTTGCTTGTGTGACACCAGGCTGCCTCAATAGTCACTGGGCTGCACGAATCCAGTTTGGTCACAAGGTAGGGGCCCTTGGTAACATTTTTGGTGACTCTCTAGGGACAGTCATTCTTTGTCCCAGGTTCCCAGCAACTGGGATCTCCAGAAGCCTGACCTTCCACCAGTGACAAGTGGCCACCCGGACCTTTTAGTTTGGTGTCTCCTCTGGATGGTGAGTTTGCGTGGGATTCCCAATCTCTTGAGGAATCCCACACAGGCAAATTGCATCTAAACTCTTTTCAGATCCTCTGCCTGACTGCCGGGTCTTTGGGGCTGTCTTTGGTTCTCTCTTTTCATTTTCACTTTCTTCTATTGCTTCTTCCCGTTCCTAATATGGCAGTTCTACCTGTTAACGTATTTTGACCTGAAGGGTGGTCTGCTTACCGGATTGCAGTCCACTCCCCGGGCTTGATCACCCTGGGAGGCCAAGGGCTGGGTGCTCCCATCCCTATGGCCTGAAAAAGGGACCTCCCGAGACAAGAGTCCCTCCCTGCCAGTTGTTGGATTTTCTAGTCTCTTATAAGGTTTTGGTACCATTTGTGTTCTATTTGTCATCTCTCTTCTCTTTTTTCTTTCCCTCTCCACATGGATGTCTGAACACATTGTCAGATTGTATGACACTTTATTCGGCCTCCACAATTTGCTTGTCCCTTCCACCTGCCCCCATTGCTGTCCAGATACCAACTGGTCCCAGCTCACTGGGAATTCTCCATTGTCAGAGAGGCATCTGGTTCGCAGGTCCTTCGTCTGGCAGCATCACACGTAGTTCATTTGCACACCAGTCCCCTGCCCGAAGGAAGACTGTTTCAAGGTGTCCTGTTTCATTTGCCTGGGCACAATTGCCACCCCTCAAGGGAGGCCTAATTTCATCTCTTTCTGTAGCACTGTCGGCTTGGGGAGCCGATCCTCCCCTAGCCCACCCTTTCAGGCCCAACATTAGAAGACCTGTGTATTGTGGGAATTATAGGAGTTTTAAAGGGTTTTGAGAGAGAATTCTACAGAGTAGCATATCGGGAGTGGACTTTGAGGACAGCCAAAAATCAATGGTGGCATCCCAGTCCAGCACCACTCTTAATTGATCATAAACTTTACAGAAAGAAGGAAAGGATGGGCAATCACAGAAGCACACTTAAAGACTCCCCACTGGGTTGACTCCTACAGAACTGGTCTGAATTCCAGGTAGACGGGCTGAAAAAGAAGAAACTTCTTTTTGTTTGTAATACTGTCTGGTCCCAGTATTAGCTGGGAGACCAAGAGAAATGGCTCAAACACTGGTCCTTAGGGTTTAATACCATTTTGCAATTAGAGAGAGGAAATGGGATGAGATCCTTTATGTCCAAGCTTTATGAGTTTATATCAGAATCCAGAGCTGCAAAAGAAATGTAAGGAAAAATGTCCTCAAGGGAGGGACCCTTATACCACCTTTGTTTTAGGGTCAGAGGGCCCTGATATCCTGGACAATCCTGTTCTGCAAACCCCACTGTGGTGCCCTATGCCTCCCAGCCCGCCTGCAGCAGCGACTGCGGCTCCAAATGCCCCACCTGTGGTGGCTGGCCCAGGAGGGCCATCTGACTTACCCCCTGGAATAGGGAGGCCCAACCCTCCTCCCTATAATCCTCCATCCTCGACCTCACAGACCCCCGAAGCCTATGAAGGGCTGGTGTCTGCTGCACAGAGCTGTCACCAAGGGGCCTTAGATCCGGAACAAAGTTGCTCCCTCTCCGACAGGTAGCAACTGACGAAGGGGACATTGTTAGGGTTCATGTACCTTTCTCCTTTTCTGATTTGAGCCTTTGCAAAGAAAAGTTTGGCAGCTTCTCTGAGGACCCAGATAAATTTCAGAATGAGTTTCTTAAACTGAGTCTTACTTTTGACTTAACTTGGCAAGACATATGGTAATCCTGACTAACTGCTGTACCCCGGATAAAAAGATGAGAATATTAACTAAAGCTAGGGAGCGTGCAGACAGCCTGGTAGTAGCCAACCCCAACCACCAGGTATTGAGAGTGGGAGGAGAAGCCGTCCCAAACACGGATCCCCTTTGGGACTATGAAGATGCTGTAGGCAAGCCAAGAACGCAGCATTTGATAACTAGAGTGCTGGCTGGGATGAAAAATTGTGTTGTAAAGCCAGTGAACTATAATAAGGTAAAAGAGGTAACCCAAGGGAAAGAGGAGAATCCTGCTATTTTCCTCAACCACCTAACAGAGGCCCTGAGAAAGTTCACTAATACTGACCCAGAGTTTCAAGAAGGCCAGACCTTATTGGCAATGCACTTCATTACCCAGTCGGCTCCTGATACTAGGAGAAAGCTGCAAAAGTTAGAGGCCAGACCATAGGCTCCCCTAGCGTGCTTGACAGTGGAGGCCTTTAAAGTATTTAATAACCAAGACAGGGCATAGAAAGCTGACAAAGATAGGCAAGCTGAGTGAAAGCCCCAGTTGTTGGCTGTGATAATGCAAGGGCTACCTTAGGGCAAGCCCTTGGGCTCAAGAAGACCAGGACCACCGAAGCCCTGGGGATGGCAGCCAGCAAAGCTGGGGCCTAATCAATGTGCCTACTGGAAAAAGGTTGATTGGAAGGTTGATAGTCCTGGGTGCTCCACAAAGGGGCACCCAGCAGATAATCCCTGACAGTTGCCCCCTCTCCTGGCCAATTTCTCTATGGACAACGCTGAGCTCTCTGACTGACAGGGTCCACAGGACTGACTCCTCTCGAGCAGCCTGTTCTCATCATTTCCGCAGAGCCCCAGGTTACTCTTGACGTGGCAGGTAGGAAAACTGAGGTTTTGCTTGATACAGGAGTAGCTTACTCTGTCTGACCTCGAACCTTGGTTCCCTGTCCAACTGTGACTGCACTATTGCTGGAGTTGATGGTAAGCCAAGTTTAAAACCTCTTACCTTTGCTCCTGAGTGTGAGGTAGGAACACGGACCCTTACCCATTCATTTCTCTATATCCCAGAGTGCCCTTTCCCCCTGCTCAGTTGGGACCTGTTAAGAAAGAGGCTTCAGTTTCATTACAGTGGAATCAAGTCCAAGTCCAAGTGGAACCCCAACAGGGGCTCCATGTTTTAGCTTTGATGGACGGGATGGAAAGAGATACCCATGAGCCAATCCCAGACTTGATTAAAAGCCAAACAAACCCACTGTCTGGGACACCAATATCCCAGGAATAGCAATACAGGTGCCTCCTGTAAGGATTCAGTTGAAGCCCAACGCAGCCTACCAAAGAGAAAATAGTACCCCTTGAAGAAGGAAGCCTTAGAGGGCACTTGCCCTGTACTAAAGAAGTTCCTGCAGCACAGACTAATACAACCCTGCCCTCCCCCTGTAATGCCCCCATTCTCCAGTAAAAGACCCAATGGAGAATATTGCTTATCCAGAACTTAAGAGCAGTGAATGAAATGATAGTTCCCCTCCATCCCATCATTCCAAACTCCTATACGTTGCTTACTCAGGTTCCTGGAAATGCTCAGTATTTTTACAGTGCTAGATCTAAAAGGTGATTTCTTCTGCATCCCATTACACAAGGAATCTAGATATCTTTTTGCCTTCAAGTGACAAGATCCTGAGACCAGAGAAACTACCCAATATTGCTGGAATATCCTCCCTCAAGGATTTAGAGATAGTCCCCATTTGTTTGGAAACACCCTGGCAGGAGAGCTAAGGGAACTTAGATCAACAAAAGGAATTCTCCTTCGGTATGTTGATGATCTTTTGATCACCAGCAAGACTGAAGAAGCCTCAGAACACCATACTAGTCCTGAATTTTTTAGTTGAAAGAGGGTATAAGGTCTCCCCTTAGAAGGCTCAGGTTTCTAAAAGGCAGGTACAATACTTAGGCTTCATACTAACACTAGACAGTTGATCACTGGCTCCGCAAGGAAACAAGGCATAATTTCACTCCCTACACCAAGACAAAGAGGCAATTGCAGGGACTTTTGGAAATGGCAGGCTTCTGTAGAGTTTGGATACCCAACTTTGGAACTGTAGCAAAGCCACTTTGTGAGGCTTTAAAAAGGGATGAATGAGAGTCTCTAGACTGGACCTCAGAGCGTGACCAGGCTTTCAAAAAGTTAAAGACAGAACTGGGACAAGCCCCCACTTTAGGCTTGCCAGACCCAACAAAACCCTTTAAATTGTATATGCATGAGAGGAAAGGGGTGGCCCTGGGGGTACTTACTCAAAAATTTGGACCTACTGATAGATCAGTTGCCTACTTCTCAAAACAACTGGATGCAGTACCCCAAGGGTAGCCTGCCTGCCTGAGAGTTGTGGCAACAACTGCCCTCCTCGTGAAAGAGGCTGGTAAGTTGACCTTGGGTCATGCCCTTGAGGTCTTCACCCCACATCAAGTGCAGACAGTATTACAAGTAAATCACAACTACTGGCTATCAGGGGGCCGAATAACCCAGTATCAAGCTATTTTGCTGGACTCTTCTGACATTACCCTAAAGGTCTGTCAGACTTTAAATCCAGCAACCCTAAGGGCTGAAGGCTCCGACCCAGCATTAACTGATGATTGTGTAGCAACTACGGATCTCGCCTATTCAAGCAGAAAAGACTTATTAGGTATGCCCTGGATGCCCCAGATGTAGAGTTGTTTACAGACGGGAGCAGCTTTGTCGAAAACAGAACCAGGAAGGTGGGATATGCTATTGTAAGCTTATTGCACACTATCGAATTGGAAGCATTACCACCAGTGACATCAGCACAAAAAGCAGAATCGATTGCCGTAATCTGAGCCCTCCAGCTAGCCACAGGAAAGGGCATAAATTTATATCCTGATTCAAAATAGTCTCACCCAGTTTCGCACGCCCATGCTACAATCTGGAAAGACAGGGGAATGTTAACTGCTAAACACTCCCCCATAAAGCATAGAGACTTAATCTTAACAACTGCTAGGGGCTGTACATTTGCCCAAGCAAGTGGCTGTTATGCATTGCAGAGGGCACCAGAGGGGAGACTCAACCTTGGTTCAGGGAAATGATAGAGCAGATGCAGCTGCCAAATAAGTGACCTGGAACGGCCACTTCTCCAAAGTGTGTGGATTACTCCCAACACCTCAGCCCCTGTCTGATAAACCTTTATACTCAGAAAAGAGAGAGGCCACCCAGATTGGTTGCTCTCAGACGATCATTGGGTGGCTGATAGACCACACAGGTAAAATAATTGTCCCTGAATCTATGTTGTGGAAAATTGTCAAAGCTTTCCACACATCCACCCAATATGGACAAGAGGCCTTGTACTTGCTTATGAAAAGGCTGGCGAGGGCCCAACATCGAAAGACAGCAATCAAACAAGTGGTAGAAGGTTGTAAAATCTGCCTCCGCAATAATCCCCAAAGCCACTCAAATTCACCTCCTTTAACCAGACCGGTCCAGCATTGGGGATCGTACCCAGGGGAAGACTGGCAGTTAGACTTTACTGTAATGCCTCCTAAACATGGATATAAATATCTCTTAGTCTTTGTAGATACTTTTGCTGGCTGGGTCAAGGCTTTCCTTGCAAGAACAGAAAGGGCTGCAGAGGTACACAAAAGCTTACTTAAAGAGATAGTACCCCAGTTCTGGGTGCCCCGATCCCTGCAGAGTGATAATGGACCTGCATTCATAGCCAAAGTCACGTAGGGACTTAATAAGGCTTTGGGGATATCCTTCAGGCTACACTCAGCCTGGCACCCTCAGTCCTCAGGAAAGGTAGAACGAATGAACCAGACCTTTAAAAGGACCCTTACCAAGCTGTGCCAAGAAACCCAAGAGCCCTGGATTAATCTACTCCCTATTGCCCTCTTGAGGACTAGGGCGGCACCTAGAGGAAAGTTAAAACCAAGCCCTTTTGAGATGTTATACGGAAGACCCTTCCTAACTACAGATTTGTTAATAGACCCAGAGATTAATTATGCCCTCAAATACTTCATTAATTTACGACAGGCCCAAGAGGCAATTAGACATTACGGGAATCAGATACAACCCACTCCCTCGTCTCAACGAAAGGAAAACTCAAAAGTAAAACCTGGAGATCTAGTCCTATTAAAAATTTGGAAGGAAGGGTCCCCTGAAGACCAGTTACAGAAAAAATGGACTGGCCCATACCAAGTGATCCTAGCCACCCCCACGGCCGTGAAACTACAGGGGGTGAGACTTTGGGTACACCATTCCAGAATAAAACTTTATTCCTTCCAAGGACCCCAGACGGAGGCCAAGCCTACTGAATATACCTGTGAACCACCTGAAGATCTGAAGTTTCTCTTCCAGGAGGCTGCCGTGACTAACAGATGAGTAATCCCAATGGTAGAGAGGCTTCTATTTTAGGAGTCACTTTTGCCCTTGTTCTTCTTATCTTTTTTATATTAATCCTTTCTTGCCAAATCCCCTTTTTGGGGTCTAGATATGTCTCTTGGTGTTAAAGCAAGCGCTTAAGTCCTCTCCTCCTCTCAGTCATGGTCTTCCTGGGCTTTGCTGAAACTCACCGTGATACAATTATCAGAAGCCATAGGTATGGGCATAATGTGACTAACTGTTGGGTCTGCCATGACAGACCAGTAGGGGCTGCCTCACCATGATTTTTCTTCCACCCAATAACAAACCTTGGCCAGATTGTGCCCATACCTTGTGATATCAACGCATGAATCCAGTACTATGCATACACTTCAATCCCCCCGCCCCCGCCACTGTCTTTAGACACTCTCATATATAACCAAACCACAGGGGGAAGAGATGACCAACAAAGGGAGTGGATAGACCCTAGTTGGAATACCACTTCTTACTCCTGCAACCCCCGAGCTGAAATTGTTTATAGCACTTACACGCAAGGGCTAGGCTCCTGCTCTAATGGGACGTGGACCCGAAATTCTTCCATTAATGCTGTTTGGGTAAGATGCTGTGACTCAGATCCTCTGTGCTTTAGGCCTTTCATGAACATTTCCCAGCTCCCTGATCACCATCCATTTCAAATTTTGATGTACTTTGATCCTAAGAAACCCCAAAAGGACCAGGTCTCATGCATCCACAAATATACCAGCTGGAGAGGAACTAAAACATGGAACCAGTCCTGCCTCAAAGAGGGACCAACAAGCAATTTTAGCTACTCTCTGAGACAGGCTTTCGCCTATCAATTTTTTTTTTTTTTTTTTTACAGAATGTTTTTATTGGGGGATTTTTTTTTTTTATTAACTTTCATTGAGTTTCAAGTGAACGTTTACAATTCAAGTCAGTCTGTCACATATAAGTTTACATACATCTTACTCCGTACTCCCACTTGCTCTCCCCCTAATGAGTCAACCCTTCCAGTCTCTCCTTTCGTGACAATTTTGCCAGCTTCCCGCTCTCTCTATCCTCCCATCCCCCCTCCAGACAGGAGATGCCAACACAGTCTCAAGTGTCCACCTGATATAATTAGCTCACTCTTCATCAGCATCTCTCTCCCACCCACTGTCCAGTCCCTTTCATGTCTGATGAATGGTCTTCAGGGATGGTTCCCGTCCTGTGCCAACAGAAGGTTTGGGGACCATGGCCGCCGGGATTCCTCTAGTCTCAGTCAGACCATTAAGTATGGTCTTTTTATGAGAATTTGGGGTCTGCATCCCACTGATCTCCTGCTCCCTCAGGGGTTCTCTGTTGTGCTCCCTGTCAGGGCAGTCATCGATTGTGGCCGGGCACCAACTAGTTCTTCTGGTCTCAGGATGATGTAGGTCTCTGGTTCATGTGGCCCTTTCTGTCTCTTGGGCTCTTAGTTGTCGTGTGACCTTGGTGTTCTTCATTCTCCTTTGCTCCAGGTGGGTTGAGACCAATTGATGCATCTTAGATGGCCGCTTGTTAGCATTTAAGACCCCAGACGCCACATTTCAAAGTGGGATGCAGAATGTTTTCATAATAGAATTATTTTGCCCATTGACTTAGAAGTCCCCTTAAACCATGGTCCCAATCCCCGCCCTTGCTCCGCTGACCTTTGAAGCATTCATTTTATTCCGGAAACTTCTTTGCTTTTGGTCCAGTCCAATTGAGCTGACCTTCCACGTATTGAGTGTTGTCCTTCCCTTCACCTAAAGCAGTTCTTATCCACTAATTAATCAATAAAAAACCCTCTCCCTACCTCCCTCCCTCCCCCCCTGTAACCACAAAAGTATGTGTTCTTCTCAGTTTTTACTATTTCTCAAGATCTTATAATAGTGGTCTTATACAATATTTGTCCTTTTGCCTCTGACTAATTTCGCTCAGCATAATGCCTTCCAGGTTCCTCCATGTTATGAAATGTTTCACAGATTCGTCACTGTTCTTTATCGATGCGTAGTATTCCATTGTGTGAATATACCACAATTTATTTACCCATTCATCCGTTGATGGACACCTTGGTTGCTTCCAGCTTTTTGCTGTTGTAAACAGAGCTGCAATAAACATGGGTGTGCATATATCTCTTTGTGTGAAGGCTCTTGTTTCTCTAGGGTATATTCCGAGGAGTGGGATTTCTGGGTTGTATGGTAGTTCTATTTCTAACTCTTTAAGATAACGCCAGATAGATTTCCAAAGTGGTTGTACCTACCATTTTATATCCCCACCAGCAGTGTATAAGAGTTCCAATCCCTCCACAGCCTCTCCAATATTTATTATTTTGTGTTTTTTGGATTAATGCCAGCCTTGTTGGAGTGAGATGGAATCTCATCGTAGTTTTAATTTGCATTTCTCTAATGGCTAATGATCGAGAGCATTTTCTCATGTATCTGTTGGCTGCCTGAATATCTTCTTTAGTGAAGTGTGTGTTCATATCCTTTGCCCACTTCTTGATTGGGTTGTTTGTCTTTTGTGGTTGAGTTTTGACAGAATCATGTAGATTTTAGAGATCAGGCGCTGGTCGGAGATGTCATAGCTGAAAATTCTTTCCCAATCTGTAGGTGGTCTTTTTACTCTTTTGGAGAAGTCTTTAGATGAGCATAGGTGTTTGATTTTTAGGAGCTCCCAGTTATCGGGTTTCTCTTCGTCATTTTTGGTAATGTTTTGTATTCTGTTTATGCCTTGTATTAGGGCTCCTAGGGTTGTCCCTATTTTTTCTTCCATGATCTTTATCGTTTTAGTCTTTATGTTTAGGTCTTTGATCCACTTGGAGTTAGTTTTTGTGCATGGTGTGAGGTATGGGTCCTGTTTCATTCTTTTGCAAATGGATATCCAGTTATGCCAGCACCATTTGTGAAAAGACTATCTTTTCCACAATTAACTGACACTGGTCCTTTGTCAAATATCAGCTGCTCATACGTGGATGGATTTATATCTGGGTTCTCAATTCTGTTCCATTGGTCTATGTGCCTGTTGTTGTACCAGTACCAGGCTGTTTTGACTACTGTGGCTGTATAAGAGCTTCTGAAATCAGGTAGAGTGAGGCCTCCCACTTTCTTCTTCTTTTTCAGTACTGCTTTACTTATCCGAGGCTTCTTTCCCTTCCATATGAAATTGGTGATTTGCTTCTCTATCACCTTAAAAAATGACATTGGAATTTGGATCGGAAGTGAGTTATATGTATAGATGACTTTTGGTAGAATAGACATTTTTACTATGTTAAGTCTTCCTATCCATGAGCAAGGTATGTTTTTCCACTTAAGTATGTCCTTTTTAATTTCTTGTAGTAGAGCTTTGTAGTTTTCTTTGTATAGGTCTTTTACGTCCTTGGTAAGATTTATTCCTAAGTATTTTATCTTCTTGGGGGCTACTGTGAATGGTATTGATTTGGTTATTTCCTCTTCGGTGTTCTTTTTGTTGATGTAGAGGAATCCAAGTGATTTTTGTATGTTTATTTTATAACCTGAGACTCTGCCAAACTCTTCTATTAGTTTCAGTAGTTTTCTGGAGGATTCCTTAGGGTTTTCTGTGTATAAGATCATGTCATCTGCTAATAGAGATAATTTTACTTCCTCCTTGCCATTCCGGATGTCTTTTATTTCTTTGTCTAGCCTAATTGCCCTGGCTAGGACTTCTAGCACGATGTTGAATAAAAGCGGTGATAAAGGGCATCCTTGTCTGGTTCCCGTTCTCAAGGGAAATGCTTTCAGGTTCTCTCCATTTAGAGTGATATTGGCTGTTGGCTTTGCATAGATGCCCTTTATTATGTTGAGGAACTTTCCTTCAATTCCTATTTTGGTGAGAGTTTTTATCATAAATGGGTGTTGGACTTTGTCAAATGCCTTTTCTGCATCAATTGATAAGATCATGTGGTTTTTGTCTTTTGTTTTATTTATGTGATGGATTACGTTAATCGTTTTTCTGCTATTAAACCAGCCTTGCATACCTGGTATAAATCCCACTTGATCATGGTGAATTATTTTTTTGATATGTTGTTGAATTCTATTGGCTAGAATTTTGTTGAGGATTTTTGCATCTATGTTCATGAGGGATATAGGTCTGTAATTTTCTTTTTTTGTAATGTCTTTACCTGGTTTTGGTATCAGGGAGATGGTGGCTTCATAGAATGAGTTGGGTAGTATTCCGTCATTTTCTATGCTTTGAAATACCTTCAGTAGTAGTGGTGTTAAGTCTTCTCTCAAAGTTTGGTAGAACTCTGCAGTGAAGCCGTCCGGGCCAGGGCTTTTTTTTGTTGGAAGTTTTTTGATTACCGTTTCAATCTCTTTTTTTGTTATGGGTCTATTTAGTTGTTCTACTTCTGAATGTGTTAGTTTAGGTAGGTAGTGTTTTTCCAAGAATTCATCCATTTCTTCTAGGTTTTCAAATTTGTTAGAGTACAATTTTTCGTAATAATCTGATATGATTCTTTTAATTTCATTTGGTTCTGTTGTGATGTGGTCCTTCTCATTTCTTATTCGGGTTATTTGTTTCCTTTCCTGTATTTCTTTAGTCAGTCTAGCCAATGGTTTATCAATTTTGTTAATTTTTTCAAAGAACCAGCTTTTGACTTTGTTAATTCTTTCAATTGTTTTTCTGTTCTCTAATTCATTTAGTTCAGCTCTAATTTTTATTATTTGTTTTCTTCTGGTGCCTGATGGATTCTTTTGTTGCTCACTTTCTATTTGTTCAAGTTGTAGGGACAGTTCTCTGATTTTGGCTCTTCGTTCTTTTTGTATGTGTGCATTTATCGATATAAATTGGCCTCTGAGCACTGCTTTTGCTGTGTCCCAGAGGTTTTGATAGGAAGTATTTTCATTCTCGTTGCATTCTATGAATTTCCTTATCCCTCCTTGATGTCTTCTATAACCCAGTCTTTTTTCAGGAGGGTATTGTTCAGTTTCCAAGTATTTGATTTCTTTTCCCTAGTTTTTCTGTTATTGATTTCTAGTTTTATTGCCTTGTGGTCTGAGAAGATGCTTTGTAATATTTCGATGTTTTGGACTCTGCAAAGGTTTGTTTTATGACCTAATATGTGGTCTATTCTAGAGAATGTTCCATGTGCGCTAGAAAAAAAAGTATACTTTGCAGCAGTTGGGTGGAGAGTTCTGTATAAGTCAATGAGGTCAAGTTGGTTCATTGTTGTAATTAGGTCTTCCGTGTCTCTATTGAGCTTCTTACTGGATGTCCTGTCCTTTTGTGAAAGCGGTGTGTTGAAGTCTCCTACTATAATTGTGGAGGTGTCTATCTCACTTTTCAATTCTGTTAAAATTTGATTTATGTATCTTGCAGCCCTGTCATTGGGTGCATAAATATTTAATATGGTTATGTCTTCCTGATCAATTGTCCCTTTTATCATTATGTAGTGTCCTTCTTTATCCTTTGTGGTGGATTTAAGTGTAAAGTCTATTTTGTCAGAAATTAATATTGCTACTCCTCTTCTTTTTTGCTTATTGTTTGCTTGATATATTTTTTCCATCCTTTGAGTTTTAGTTTGTTTGTGTCTCTAAGTCTAAGGTGTGTCTCTTGTAGGCAGCATATAGATGGATCGTGTTTCTTTATCCAGTCCGAGACTCTCTGTCTCTTTATTGGTGCATTTAGTCCATTTACATTCAGCGTAATTATAGATAAGTGTTTAGTGTTGTCATTTTGATGCCTTTTTATGTGTGTTGTTGACAATTTCATTTTTCCACTTACTTTTTTGTGCTGAGACGTTTTTCTTAGTAAATTGTGAGATCCTCATTTTCGTAGTGTTTGTCTTTATGTTTGTTGAGTCGTTACGTTTTTCTTGGCTTTTACCTTGAGTTATGGAGTTGTTATATCTCTTTGTAGTTACCTTATTATTTACCCCTATTTTTCTAAGTAAAAACCTAACTTGTATTGTTCTATATCGCCTTGTATCTCTCTCCATATGGCAGTTCTATGCCTCCTGTATTTAGTCCCTCTTTTTGATCATTGTGATCTTTTACATATTGACTTCTGTGATTTCGTTATGAGTATTTTTTTTTAATTAATCTTAACTTGTTTTTGTGATTTCCCTATTTGAGTTGATATCAGGATGTTCTGTTTTGTGACCTCGTGTTGTGCTGGTATCTGATATTATTGGTTTTCTGACCAAACAATATCCTTTAGTATTTCTTGTAGCTTTGGCTTGGTTTTTGCAAATTCTCTAAACTTGTGTTTATCTGTAAATATCTTAATTTCGCCTTCATATTTCAGAGAGAGTTTTGCTGGATATATGATCCTTGGCTGGCAGTTTTTCTCCTTCAGTGCTCTGTATATGTCGTCCCATTCCCTTCTTGCCTGCATGGTTTCTGCTGAGTAGTCTGAACTTATTGATTCTCCCTTGAAGGAAACCTTTCTTTTCTCCCTGGCTGCTTTTAAAATTTTCTGTTTATCTTTGGTTTTGTCAAGTTTGATGATAACATGTCTTGGTGTTTCTCTTTTTGGATCAATCTTAAATGGGGTTCGATGAGCATCTTGGATAGATATCCTTTCGTTTTTCATGATGTCAGGGAAGTTTTCTGTCAGGAGTTCTTCAACTATTTTCTCTGTGTTTTCTGTCCTCCCTCCCTGTTCTGGGACTCCAATCACATGCAAGTTATCCTTCTTGATAGAGTCCCACATGATTCTTAGGGTTTCTTCATTTTTTAAAATTCTTTTATCTGATTTTTTTTCAGCTATGTTGGTGTTAATTCCCTGGTCCTCCAGATGTCCCAGTCTGCATTCTAATTGCTCGAGTCTGCTCCTCTGACTTCCTATTGCGTTGTCTAATTCTGTAATTTTATTGTTAATCTTTTGGATTTCTACATGCTGTCTCTCTATGGATTCTTGCAACTTATTAATTTTTCCACTATGTTCTTGAATAGTCTTTTTGAGTTCTTCAACAGTTTTATCAGTGTGTTCCTTGGCTTTTTTGGCAGTTTGCCTGATTTCGTTTGTGATGTCTTGAAGCATTCTGTAAATTAGTTTTTTTATATTCTGTATCTGATAATTCCAGGATTGTATATTCATTTGGGAAAGATTTTGATTCTTTTGTTTGGGGGGGGTGGAGAAGCTGTCATGGTCTGCTTCTTTATGTGGTTTGATATGGACTGCTGTCTCCGAGCCATCACTGGGAAACTAGTTTTTCCAGAAAATCTGCTAAAAAAAAATGCAGTCAGATCCCTATCAGAATTGTCTTTGGATTGTAACCGCCACCTTGTTCCCTGTAAGGGTGAAAGTCTGAGATTTGGATCATATATGCTTGGCTGTAACTGATTCTGTGTTTTTAGTCCAATTAGGGGTGGATTTTTGGTCCCTGGGTTTTTTTTGTTTTGTTTTGTTCCTTCTCTCAGGCCGAAAGAGTGGGTTAGGAAAAGACCAAATGAAGAAAAAGAAAAAAAAAAGGGGGGGGGGGAAGCAAAGCCGCTGCGGAGCCGGAGCCGTTCTCCCTCTGGCTCAGGCAATTCCAATGTTAATGAAGCTGCCTGGAGAGGGTGGGGGAGGGATCAGCCAGATAGGAGAGTAGCACCTCAGTATATAGCCAGAGTTGCTTGTCTTGCTTCGAATGACTATTATATCCGAGATTCCCGCGGGGCGTGTCGCCTGTGTGTGTGCTGGCTGTGTGGAGATTGTCTCCGGGAGTCTGGCCCTCTGAAGCCACCCGCTGCTAGTCCAACTCCTAGCGTCAAGTTTCCCCTGCTGGGACGCTTTACTCCCGGCTCCAAAATCAGTCACTGCCTCCCGGGGACTTCTCGTCCCTCCACCCGCGTCGCCACGCACCTCCGCAAACCGACTGGGCCCCCTCCCGGGGTTAGTTCAGGGGAGTGGAGCAGCTCTCCGTGCTTGTGCCGTGACCGCGCCCAGTCAAAATCCCGGCGGGACGATTCCCCGGCTGGGACGCTGCTCCCCCAGCTCCAAGACCAGTCACTGCCTCCCGGGGACTTCTCTCACTGGCTGCGTCGCCACGCCGCCCGCGCAGACCAGCTGGGCCCCCTCCCAGGGTGAGTTCAGGGGGTAGGGCTGGGCCCCTTGTTTGTGCCATCAGGTTCCCTGGGTTCTGCCCTAAATCGGGTGCCAAAGGTTACCTGACTGGGATGCTGGCTCCAGGCTCTGAAAACAATCGCTGCTTCCCCGTATTTGTTCGTTTTCTGTCTCTAAAACGGTGTTTGTTGTTCAGGGTTCATAGATTGTTATGTATGTGATCGATTCACTTGTTTTTCCAAGTCTTTGTTGCAACAGGGATCCGAGGTAGCGTCTACCTAGTCCGCCATCTTGGCCCCGCCTCCCTATCAATGTTTTAATGGCACCCGTGACACACATACTTGCAAAGAGAGGTCTAGTTGGCTGGTAGATTCCTGCACAGGGATGGTCACAAGCCAGTCTACCTTAGAAGTAGGATTTAAGTGGGCAGAAGCCTCCTGGGGAACTATCAGGGAAGAAAGATAAAACCTGCCCCTCCTTTGTAGAGTACTTTAGCTTACAAGGCTGGGCAGATCAAGGAAACGCTGCTTTGCTCTGTGCTCCACCGGGAGTCTGGTTTGGATGCACTGGGATTCATGGGGAACTTTAGGCCCTAAATTGCATAGATCGGAGTGCAGTCTGAGCTACTTGCTCCATAGGCAGGGTAGCCCCAGCTGAAGAAAGAGCTCATGTCTATACTGAGCTGCAGCCCATACCTAGTTCAATGTTGGCTGATTAGAACTGGAAAAAGAGAAAGGCCATTACCCTGACTGCCATAGGTATTACAGCTCAGGTAGCAGCCTTGGGAGGGCTGGCTGGGAGAATAATTTACAATGCCCAAACTATCCAAAATACCTCAGAAATATTAGAAAAAGTAGCTGAAGATTCCGGACCAGGATTACAAGCCTTGCAAACCTCCCTAGACTCATTAGTTAATATGGTCATGGATCACCAAATGGTGCTTGACTACCTTCTGGTGGAACAAGGCAGGATGTATGTGATAGCAAATACCTCCTGCTGCATGTATATCAGTTCTTCCAGGGAGAAGGCTGCATGGCTAATAGAGACCCGAAAAGATTTGGCCAGTTCCCTTTGGAACCAGATCAAAATTTATCTACCCTCCTGGTTCTGATTCCTCCCTCTGTTAGGACTTCTGACTGTAGTCCTGCTTCTGTGAATTTTTGGACCCTGGATTTACAAACTCTTCCTGTGATTCGTTATCAAAAGACTCCAACAATTTCAAGTCAAACTTATGGTGTTAAGGGGTCTCAGCCCATACCTAGAGAAGGTCCATCTGTCCTTGATGGTAGGCTGAGTCAGGCAGAGAGAGATTTCTACTCCGTTAGGCAGGCCAATGACCAAATGTCAGCTTGAAGCAGTTACAAAAGAGACTTGCATCTCCACTCCCTCCTAAAGACTTAGGGGAGTATGAAATCTCTCAGTGGGGAATGAGCCAGGATTAGGCTGGAGCAGGGCTGGTTGGGCTCTCAGCACATAGGCCAGGAAAAGGTCAAACACGACAGAGAGTAGAATAAACAACCTGACCTATTGACACTGGTTCAACCATAACCCACCTCCTGGAGATTAGAACAGAATACACAGGCCGTGTGGGGAAAAATGTTTCAGCTGTGAGTTGAAAGGAACTGAAATGTCCTAAGTTGTGCAAATAAACTGTTGATGTAGATCTTGCAGGTCTCCACAGGTGCAGAGCATGCACAAAAGAAGTAAGAACTACTGCTGTTTGATCTTCCCGTGCCCCCCGAAGGGGGTGATGTGAAGAAGGGAACCAGTGAACCTGCATCACATCCCATGATGAGTCATGTCAAGGGGAACCAAAGGACTTCCATCTTGGAGAAATCCTGCGTGCTTACCTGCATTTACATAGCCCAACCCCTTCTCAGAAATCTCTGCCCTTCCCCTGAGAACCTCATGAATAAACATCCAGACCCCTCCTTGTCAAACCCTTAAACACCTGGCTCTTAGGCAAATCGGGGAGACAGTCTCTCTGAAGGTTCTAGCCCTTACTGTCTCCTTTTGCTAGCTGCTGACAAAATTAATTTGCTTGTGTGAATCCCAGCTCCCTCAATAGTCTCATTGGGCAGCACAAATCCAGTTGGGTTCGACTGAGGTAGGGGTCCTCAGTAACGCAAGTTTCAATAAAAATATTATGTAAGGTACAGTATAAAGAGTCATCAGTACTATGGGCCAGTCACATCTACCAGGCAGATTGATGGAGCAGCCATGTCTTTATTATTGAGCTCTTTCCTGGTCTATAGGAGATACTGCTCTCAAAGAGAATGATAATAGAAGCTAATATTTAATGAGTGCTCTTTACATAAAGAAAAAAAATTTTTTTTTCTTTATGTGCCAGGCACTGTATTGTGTACTTCACGTGTTATATCACTTAATCCTCCCAACAAGCCTGTGAGTTCAGTGTTGTTACTTTATCCCTATTTTACAAATGAGGAAATTGAGGCACTGAAAACCCAAACGAAACCAAACCCATTGTCATCTAGTCGAATTCCAACTCATAGTGACCGTATAGGACAGAGTAGATCTGCCCCACAGGGTTTCCAAGGCTGTAAATTTTTACAGAAGCAGACTGCCACATCTTTCTCCTGCAGAGCAGCTGGTGGGTTCAAACCACTGACCTTCAGGTTAGTAGGCAAGTGCTTAACCACCATGCCACCAGGGCTCCTTTAACAGAGTTACCAAAAAAAAAAAAAAAACCAAACCCACTGCCGTCCAGCTGATTCCAACTCATAATGACCCTATAGTGAAGTAACTTGCCTAAGGTCACATTGTCATAAATAGTGAAGCCAGGCTTCAGGCCCCAGCAGCCTGACTCCTGAGCCTGTGTGTTCTCATTTCTCACACTATACTGCCTTTCTGAAGGTAGAAGACAAAACTTAGTGAGATGAATAAAGACTCAGACTCCCAGCTCCTTCTTCTCTGTTCTCACCCATCTCCCTTATTGACAGACCTGAAATATGGTCAAATTATTTAAAAATAAAATCAGACCTTGCTTTCACTCTACACCACTTCCAACTCATTTGTAAAATGGGGATAATACTGTCTTGTACTGCACCTAACAACAACAACAGGTAAGAATTAAATTAAGCAGCAAGCACAGCACTTAGTACATAGTAGGCTCTCATTTAAGGAGCCCTGGTGGTGCAGTAAGGAACCCAGGTGGCACAGTGGTTAAAGTGATTGACTGCTAACCAAAAGGTCAGTGGTTTGAAACCACCAGCGGCTCCATGGGTGAAAGATGTGGCAGTCTGCTTCTGCAGAGATTTTACAGTCTTGGAAACCCTATGGGGTTGCTTTGAGTTGGATTTGATTTGATGGCAGTGGGTTTGGTTCGTTTTTGGTTGATGGCACTGTGGTTAAAGTCCTCAGCTTCTATCCGAAGGGTTGGCTCTTCAAAACCACCAGCCTGTCCATGAGAGAAAGATGTGGCAGTTGTTTTCATAAAGATTGTTGTTGTTGTTATGTGCCATAGAGTTGGTTCTGACTCATAGCGACCCCATATACAACAGAATGTTGTCCCTCTCCAGGGACTGGTCCCTCCTGATAACATGTTCCAAGTATGTGAGACAAAGTCTCACCATCCTTGCTTCTAAGGAGCATTCTGGCTTTACTTCTTTCGAGACAGATTTGTTCATTCTTTTGGCAGTCCATGGTATATTCAATATTCTTCACCAACATCATAATTGAAAGGTGTCAATTCTCCTTCTCTCTTCCTTATTCATTGCCCAGCTCTTGCATGCATATGAGGCAATTGGAAACACCATGCCTTGGGTCAGGTGCACCTTAGTCCTTAAAGTGACATCCTTGCTTTTTAACACTTTAAAGATTACAGACTTGGAAACCCTATGGCGCCATTCTACTCTGTCCTATAGGGTAGCTATGAGTCGAAATTTGGCTCTATGGCAATGGGTTTGGTTTTAGTTTGGGGAGGCTCTCATTTGATGTTTGTTTTGTCCCTTCTTCCTTAAGTGCAGTTGTCAGTCTGCATGTTTTGGACTCATCCAACAAGTCTCTCTGCTTAGCAATGTATTTTCAGGCAAGATGCTAATCCTTTCCATCCTGCTTCTCCACCACCATGTCTTAGGCAAGTCACTTCTTATCCCAGATTCTCAGATTCCTCAACTACAAAATGATGAAATCAATACAAAACATGCATTTGTTATGAGGATTAAATGAACTAACATTGCATTCTCCTTCCACTCTACCTACCCTACATTTCAGAGTCTAGCAATCCAGCTATACTGGGAAAAAAAAGTCTAATGTTCACACAGGATGTTTTCAGCTTAGCCTTGGTCCTAATATGAGTGCCTTTCAAATTCTCAGGAGAGCTGACATATTAACAGCATTAACAATAAAAAAAAAAAAAAAAACAATCTTTGATTTTACCTAATGTTTCAAAAGGCATAATGGCCTAAGGTCCAATTTCTAGAGCATGTACTTCCCAATTTTTCACTATGGAAAACCTATAAGGTAATACCAACACTATGTTGAAACTTCTAGAATTCCCAGAGCAATCAATGTAATGTAAGAGCCAAACAATCACATGAACTGTGGCTTTCTTTATCTCTTGGCACGGAAGTCAGCAAAGCCTGAGATCTTATTTGAAGATGGCCAGGTGGCAGAGCCAGCATGGAAAAATCTTAACTCATGGGAAATTGCACATAAAGAAGATGCAATGTCAGTTCTTGCTAAAAGGATTTAATGTGGAACATTCCTCTTCACCTCTAACAAATAACTATCAGGAAACATATTTGGGGAAGCACAATTTATTACCCTGTTTGCTGCAGTAGCAAAATCCTGACACACAGAGAGATCGGGCTGAGTAATTGTCAGGAAGCACAGGAGTCAGCCTATTTGCAGAAAACACTTCAGGCTCTAGCAACGGTGTTTGGCACACAGCACTAGCATTTCTTTGAAACTAATAACAATATTTTTTGTGATTTCTAAACCAGTGACTGTGTGGTTGCAAACCAGATAATGAAGCGAGATGTGGGGAATTCATTTTAATGGCTCACCCTCTGAGCACGGAAAGTAGACGACAGTTCATGTTCCACAAATCAGTCTTTGCATTTCACACAGTTTATAATGCTCACTCAGCAGGAGTTGAAAGAGAATAAAGTTTGCTCGACATTAAGGCTCAATAAAAATATCTAGCAGACAGCAGTGTGATTTCCTATGCA
Source organism: Loxodonta africana (assembly GCF_030014295.1). Lineage (NCBI taxonomy): Eukaryota > Metazoa > Chordata > Mammalia > Proboscidea > Elephantidae > Loxodonta > Loxodonta africana. The sequence goes on from NC_087363.1 coordinate 36,100,922, forward strand.
GAGAATGACAATCAGCTCTATTCCCCACATTCATTCACTTATCATTTCTACCCTGCCTGCCTGCCAGATGGACTTGGAGGGTGTATTCCCATGCGATCAAAGGAATCAAGTGCAGGAAAATCTTCTCTCTCATTGTTCCTAGATGCTGGAAATGCAAATTACAGGACTGTGGAGATTTGACATTAAGTAAAAAATTATAAGTAATTGCTGTGTCTGTTCCCTTTTTAAAATTGCCTTTTTAATCAGTAAATAGAACTTGGCATTTACTTGAATTCATTTTTTTTCCAGATGTAATTTATAGAAGAGATTACTTAGTGAAATTCATCTGAGGAAGCTAATTTTGTATTTTTGCCTGAAATACACTGTAATTAATTGGTTCCCCCCGCCCCCGAACACCCATATATTCTCTTTCTGACCCGATTGTTGTTTCTAGGTGCCGTCAAGTTGGTTCTGACTCATAGGGACCCTATGTACAACAGAACGTCACACTGCCTGGTCCTGGGCCACCCTCACAATCGTTGCTGTGCTTGAGACCATCGTTGCAACCACTGCGTCAGTCCACCTCATTGAGGGTCTTCCTGTCTTTCGTTGACCCTCTACTTTACCAAGCATGATGTCCTTCAGGGACTGGTGCCTCCTGATAACGTGTCCAAAGTATGTGAGATGAAGCCTCGTCATCCTCGATTCCAAGGAACATTCTGGCTGTATTTCCTCCAAGACAGATTTGTTCGTTCTTCTGGCAGTTCATGGTACATTCAATATTCTTCATCAACGCCACAATTCAAAGGCATCAATTCTTCTTCTGTCTTCCTTATTCATTGTCCAGCTTTCGCATGCATATGTTGTTGTTGTTAGGTACTGTCGAGTCAGTTCTGACTCACAGACAATTGAAAACACCATGGCTTGGGTCAGGCACACCTGAGTCCTCACTTTTTAACACTTTAAAGAGGTCTTTTGCAGCAGATTGGTCCAATGCAATATGTCACTTGATTTCTTGACTGCTTCTTCCGTGGGTGTTGTTTGTGGATCCAAGTAAGACGAAACTCTTGACAACTTCAATCTTTTCTCCATTTATCGTTATGCTGCTTATTGGTCCAGTCGTGAAGATTTTTGTTTTATTATGTAGAGGTGTAATGCATACTGAAGACTGTAGTCTTTGATCTTCATCACTAAGTGCTTCAAGTCCTCTTTACTTTCAGCAAGCAAGGTTGCAATGAGTCTTCCTCCAGTTCCGATGCCACATTCTTCTTCATATAGTCCATCTTCTTGGATTATTTGCTCAGCACACAGATTGATTACGTATGGTGAAAGGATACAACCCTGACACACACCTTTCCTGATTTTGAACCATGCAGTATCCCCTAGTTCTGTTTGGATGACTGCCTCTTGGTCTATATACAGGTTCCTCATGAGCACAATTAAGTGTTCTGGAAATCCCATTCATAATTTATTATGAATACCTTTGCATAGTCCATAAAACACAGGTAAATATCTTTCTCGTATTCTCTGCTTTCAGCCAAGATCCATCTGACATCAGCAATGATATTCCTCGTTTCATGTCCTCTTCTGAATTGGCTTGAATTTCTGGCAGTTCCCTGTGGATGCACTGCTGCAACTGCTTTTAAATTATCTTCAGCAAAACTTTACTTGCATTTGATATTAATGACATTGTTGAATAATTTCCACATTCTGTTGGATCACCTTTCTTTGAAATGGGCACAAATATGGATCTCTTCCAGTTGGTTGTCCAGTTGGCTGTTGTCCAAATTTCTTGGCATAGACAAGTGAGCACCTCCAGTGCTGCACCTGTTTGTTGAAACATTTCAGTCGGTATTCTATCAATTCCTGGAGCCTTGTTTTTCCACAATGCCTCTGATGCAGCTTGGACTTCTTCCTTCAATACCATTGGTTCTTGATTATATGCTACCTGCTGAAATTCTTTTTGGTACAGTGACTCTGCATATTCCTTCCATGTTCTTTTGATGCTTCCTGCATCATTCAATACTTTTTCCCATAGAATCTTTTAATATTGCAGCTTGAGGCTTGAATTTTTTCTTCACTTCTTTCAGCTTGAGAAATGTCGAGCATGTTCTTCCCTTTTGGTTTTCTAACTCCAGGTCTTTGCACATTTCATTATAATGCTTTACTTTGTGTCCTCGAGTCTCCCTTTGAAATCTTCTGTCCAGCTTTTTAATGTCATCACTTCTTCCATTTGCTTTAGCTGCTCTGTGTTCAAGAGCAAGTTTCAGAGTCTCTCCTGACATCCATTTTGGTCTTTTCTTTCTTTCCTGTCTTTTTAATGACCTTTGCTTTCTTCATGTATGATGTCCTTGATGTCATCCCACAACTCATCTGGTCTTTGGTCATTAATGTTCAATGCATCGAATCTGTTCTTGAGATGGTCTCTCAATTCAGGCGGGATATACTAAAGGTTGTATTTGGCTCTGGTGGACTTGTTTTCATTCTCTTCAGCTTCAGCTTGAACTTGCATAGGAGCAATTGATGATCTGTTCCATAATTGGCCCCCAGCCTTGTTCTGACTAATGATATTGAGGTTTTATCCATCGTCTCTTTCTGCAGATGTAGTTGATTTGATTCCTGTGTATTGCATCTGGCAAGGTCCACGTGTATAGTCACTGTTTATGTCGTTGAAAAAAGATATTTTCAATGCAGAAGTCATTGGTCTTGCAAAATTCTATCATGTGCTCTCCAGTGTCATTTTCTGACACCAATGCCATGTTTTCCAACTACCGATCCTTCTTTGTTTTCAACTTTCACATTCCGGTCACCAGTAATTATCAATGCATCTTGATTACATGTTCGATCAATTTACGACAGCAGAAGTTGGTAAAAATCTTCAATTTCTTCATCTTCTGCATTAGTGTTTGGTGTGTAAACTTGAATGATAGTTGTATTAACTGGTCTTCCTGTAGACATATGGATATTAATCTGTCACTGACCACTCGTCTCAGTATATCATACTGTGGCGGCTTGCATGTTTTGGTGATGCTGGAGGCTTTGCCACTGATATCTCAAATACCAGCAGGGTCACCCACAGGTTTCAGTGGACCTTCCAGACTAAGACTAGGAAGAAGGACCTGGCAGTCTACTTCTAAAAGAATTGACCAGTGAAAATCTTATGTATAACAGCAGAACATTGTCTGATATAGTGCTGGAAGATGAGCCCCTCAGGTTGGAAGGCACTTAAAATAGGACCGGTGAAGTGCTGCCTTCTCAAAGTAGAAAAAAAAACTTTAATGATGTGGATGGAGTAAAGCTTTCGGGACCTTCATTTGCTAATGTAGTATGACTCAAAAGGACTCAAAACAGCTACAAACATCCACTAATAATTGGCAAGTGGAATGTATGAAGTATGAATCTAGGAAAATTGGAAATCATCATAAATGAAATGCAACGCATAAAGATCGATATCCTAGGCAATGGTTAACTGAAATGGACTGGTATTGGCCATTTTGAATTGGACAATCATATAGTCTACCATGCCAGGGATGAAAAATTGAAGATGAATAGCGTTGCATTCATCGTCAAAAAGAACATTTCAAGATCTATCCTGAAGTATAATGCTGTCAATGGCAGAATAATATTCACACACCTGACCAGATTAGAATATATATTAAACTGTAAGTGCCCTGGGAAAAGCTCTCATTTTAGCTTCTGCCTACTAAAGCCATACAATAGTGGGTTTTCAGAGATGCTCAGCCAAAGGTGTCGGGCCTCTGGGTTTGGATGCCAGATTACAATGAAAGAGCCTTTTGGGGTGCCTATTTACCAAGACAGGCTCGTAAAACAAAACAAGACTAAGTGGGCACGCCAGCTCAGCGGCAAGGACAAGAAGGCAGGAGGAGACAGGAAACCTGGTTAATGGGGAACCCAAGGTCGAGAAGGGGAGAGTGTTGACATGTCTTGGGGTTGGCAACTGTCTTAGCCATCTAGTACCGCTCTAACAGAAATACCGCAAGTGGATGGTTTTAACAAGGAAAAGTTTATTCTCTCACAGTCCAGTAGGCTAGAAGTCTGAATTCCAGGAGGCATAATTCAACCCATGACAGGAATCAATGTCACAAAACAATATGTGTCTTAATTGTTTAATGAGAAACTAATTTGCTCTGTAAATCTTCAACTAAAATACAATTAAAAAAAGAAAGGAAGAAAAAATGTCTCTGGAAGGAATCCCAATAAGCTAGTTTGCCTTCGGTGAGAACTGGGAGGCTGGGTAGAAAGAGGTATGAAGAAGATATTTTATACTATTCCATTTTTGTTGTTCCTTGTACATTTTGTACTATGTGCATGAATAACTTATTCAAAATAAATAAAATATATCTCCTAAAAAATCATGCTCATCACTATTAATCACTTTATTGCTACATCTACAATAAGATTGCTTGAGGGCACGATTACAACATAACTTTCTAGATTATCTTAGCATTTCCCACACACTCCAACACGAACATTTTATGCTAGCTATTTCACAAGCTGGGTGGAACATATTCCATAAACTTGGTAAACAGGCAACAATAAACATAAAATATCCCCTGCTGGGCCTACTGCCCTAAGTGAATCTGTGACTGGAGGTTCTGGAGGAACAGAAAGCACATGACTAGGACACAGACAGAAGTGGGCTTCTTTCCCAGGTTCTTTACTTACCTACCATGTATGTGACCTTGCACAAGTGACAAGCCCTCTGAGTTGGTTTTCTTCCTCTTCTGGGAAAAGGGTGGTAAAAGAATATAATGAGATGACACGGGTAAAGCCAACCAGTAGAGTGCGTGCTTGATAAAGTGTCAGTAGAATCTGCAGGAGTAATTTTGACTTGGCACCATGCTCTTCTCTGCCAATTTTTCCTTTAACGTGGAAAATGGAATCCTTCTCTGTGTTTAAGGAATCTCCTTACTGGTCTCGCAGACCTTACTACTGAAAGGAAAACAACGACAACTTCATCTAATTTCAAGTCTGTTTTTAACTGGTTAACATGTTTGTCCCAGAAAGGAGAACAGGGTGCTCTTATGTAGTCCCCTCCCACATTATCTACATGACTCACACACATTGTCTGTGTATACCCACTATCTGTCTTCCACAACGGTTAACTATTTGCTTTACCTGTTGATCTATCTATATATCATATTATCTATCTTCTTCTTTTTTGCTGAACAACTGGAAAGTACGTTGCAGACATCATGACATTTTACCCTGAGGTTAGGCTATAAAGGACACTTCAGCTTCTGTCTAGATCTCCCTCTGGCTCTCCCTCTCTCTCATCACTGGCTCACAATGGGCAGCCCTGTGGAGAGGCCCACCTGGTGAGTGGGGAGCTGAAGCCTCCTTCCAACAGCCCTCCCTGTGAGTGAGCTTGGAAGCAGGTCCTCCACAGGTGCATTTTTCTTCAGCAATTGCAGCCCCTGCTAACAGCTTGCCTGCAAACTCATGAGAGATTCTGAGCCACAACCATCCAGCTAAGCCATTCTCGGATTCATCAGAAGCTGGGTGAGACAGTTAAGTGCTTAGTATTTTAAGCTGCTAAATGTTGGGGTACTTTGTTTCCCAGCAATATATCACTAATACAGGGACTGAGTTGGAAGGAAAACCGACTCTATACTATTTTGTAGGTTTCGAATGGTGTACCATGTGTGCGTACTTATTTGGGGGAAAAATAATTTTAAAAGCAAATTTAAGTAAGTCTGTTTTTAAATCCCTGCCCTTGTAATTTTTTCCCAATGCCTTTCGTACAGTCTAGTTTTACTTTGAAAGATAACACTGCCTAGGACTCACCCAGTGTCATGGATTGAAGTATGTCCCCCCAAAAATGTGTGTATCAAGTTGGTTAGGCCATGCTTCCCAGTATTGTGTGGTTGCCCACTATTTTGTGAGTGTAATTTTATATTGAGAGGATTAGGGTGGGATTGTATCACCCTTACCCAGGTCTCCTCCCTGAATCAAGGTAAAGGGAGTTTCCCTGGGGTGGGGCCTGCACCACCTTCTATCTCTCAATAGACAAAAAGAAAGAGAGGCAAGCAGAGAATTGGGGGCCTCATACCACCAAGAGAGCAGCACCAGGAGCAGAGCACGTCCTTTGGACCTGGAGTCCCTGTGTCTGACTAGCTCCTCAACCAGGGGAATATTGAGGACAAGGACCTTCTTCCTCCAGAGCCAACAGAGAGAAAGCGTTCCTCTGGAGCTAACACCCTGAATTTGGATTTCTAACCTACTAGACTGTGAGGAAATAAATTTCTCTTTGTTAAAGCCATCCACTTGTATTTCTGTCATGGCAGCACTAGATGACTAAGACACCCAGCATCGTTAGTTTTTGGTCTTGGAACAAATTCTTCAATCATTGCTCTAAAACACCATTTGGAGACATCATTGTTTTTTAAATAAACACTGATTGAGCTCCCACACTGTGCCAAGCACTGTCACATAAAATATTTTGCTTACCTTCTCAACAATCCAGTAACCTAGGTTAAATTCCATTTTAGAGATGAGGAAATTGATAGTGACTTGCCCAAAGTTACACAACAAATAAAATGACAGACCTGAAGCCTGAAACCGAGTTCTGAGTCCAGAGCCCAAATAATTTTAGTACTTGACTGCTGATACTTTTATTTTACTTCGCACTACTTTTTCTTTGTGTGTATGAAAATTTTCAAACATACTGGGGAGCTGAAAGAATAGTACAATGAAATACTCATACACCCACTGCCTATATTCCACAACTGTTAACAGTATGCTTTATCCATTCATCTGTTTATTTATATATTGTGATGCCTTTGAATTATGGTGTTGGCAGAGAATACTGAACATACAGTGGACTGCCAGAAGACCAAAGAAATCTGTCTTGGAAGATGTACAGACAGAATGTTCTTTAGAAGGGAGGATGGCGAGACTTAGTCTTATGTACTTTGGACATGTTATCAGGAAGGACCAGTCCCTGGAGAAGGACGCTATGCTTGGTACAGTAAGGGTCAGCAAAAAAAAGGAAGACCCTCAAGGAGATGGAATGACACGGTGGCTGCAACAACAGGCTCAAACATAGCAACAATTGTGAGGACGGCACAGGACCGGGCAGTATTTCGTTCTGTGGTACGTAGGGTCGCTATGAGTCAGAACTGACTGGACAGCACCTAACAACAACAACAACAACAACATATTTTGGGGAACAATTTGAAAGTAAGTTGCAGACACAACATTTAACCCTTAAATATTTCAGCATGCCTCTCCTGAGAACGAGGACCTTCTCCCACATAACCACATTTCACACATAAGAAAATTAACAATTTTCTAATATCACTCAACGATGTTAGATTTCCCCAGTTATTCCCAAAATGGCTTCGATAGATTTTTTTTTTTGAAATCGAGTCTACTCATGAATTTAGTTGTTGCATCCTTTAATTTCTCTTAATATAGGACATCCTCCTCATATTTTTTCACAACACTAATTTCTTAAAATAATTTTTTATTTTCAACTAATCTTATTGTTAGTTGCCATCAAGTCGGCTCCAACTCATGGCAAACTTATGTATAACAAAACAAAATGTCTGGTCCTGTGCCCGCTTTGTTGTATTTTTGGTCATTGGTTGTTGGTATGTTTTGAGTCTTAAGCCTAGAGAAAATTTGTAAGCACAATTCAGAAAACTTTGCATTTTTTAAAGAACTGTCATAATGCACCATAACCCTGAATGTTTTAGGGTGTGTTTCCTACAAACAAGAGTATTCTCCTACATCACTACAATAAAACCATCAAAAGGAAAGTAATTTTGATGCATTACTACCATCCAATTCTCAGGCCCCCTTCAAATTTTTCCAGTTGTCCCAGTAATGTCCTATATAACAAAAACGGTAAGTCCAAAACCACGTGTTATGGTTTGAATTGTGTCCCCCCCCCAAAATATGTGTTGTAAATCCTAACCCCTATACCTGTGGTTAAGGAGCCCTGGTTATGCAGTGGTTAAGCACTTGGCTGCTCACCAAAAGGTTGGTGGTTCAAACCCACTAGCCACGCCACAGGAGAAAGACGTGGCAGTCTGCTTCCATTAAGATTAAGCCTTGGAAACACTATGGAGCAACTCTACTTGTCCTTTAGGTTTACTGTGAGTCAGAATTGACTCAATGACCTGTGGTTATAATCCCATTTGGGAATGAGTTTTTGGTCTTATGTTAATGAGACAGTATTAGTGTAGATTATGTCTGAAGTCAATCTCTTCTGAGATATAAAAGAGGTTAAACAAGCAAGGGAGGAAGTAGAGCTGGGGGAAGATAGATGCCAAGCCACAGGAAGATAGCCAAAAAACAAAAGACCTTCCTCCAGAGCTGATAGAGAGAGAAAGACTTCCCCTAGGCCAGTGCCCTGAAATCAGAGTTCTAGCCTCCTAAGCTTGTGAGAAAATAAATTTCTGTTAAAGCAACCCATGTGTGGTATTACTGTTATAGCAGCGCTAGATAACTAAGATACTACACGTCCAAATTCATGTGCTGCATTTAGTTCCTTCAGTCTGGAATAGTGCCTTGGTCATTCTTTTACTTTCATAACCTTGACATTTTTGAAGCATGCAGGCCAGTTATTTTGTAGAATGTTCCTCAATTTGGGTTATTCTTAGTTTGCTGAGTGTTTTTATTATGAAAAGGTGTTGGATTTTGTCAAATGTTCTTACTTCCTTACTTTCTGGCACAACAAGATGCCCCAGGCTCATCTTGTATTTCCCTGCCCTAGTTCTGGAATCAGCCATTACTCCTTGGAGCCCTGTTTGCTTTTAATGGAAAATGGTATTTAGAAACAAAGATATGGCTTCTAGGTGTGCTCATTGCTATTAGGTTACCACTGCTCCCAAGCCCTGTTAATGGACAGATTTAGGGAATATTTATGTCTTTCTCACATATTTACATGAGTATGTTGGCAAAGAATATTGACTATACCGTGGACTGACAAAAGAACAAACGATTCTGTTTTGGAAGAAGTACAACCAGAATGCTCCTTAGAAGCAAGGATGGTGAGACTGCGTCTTACATACTTCAGACATGTTGTCAGGAGGGATCAGTCCCTGGAGACGGACATCATGCTTGGCAGAGTACAGGGTCAGCAGAAAAGAGGAAGACCCTCAACGAGGTGGATTGACACAGTGGCTGCAACAATGAGCTCAAGCATAACAATGATCCTGAGGATGGCTCAGGACCGGGCACTATTTTGTTCTGTTGTGCATAGGGTCACTATAAGTCGGAACCGACTAGATGGCATCTAACAACAACAACATTTCTATATTTATGTCTCTATACTGAAAACCTGGAGTTTATATCATGTGGTAGCCTGCCTCCAAGATGGCCCCCAGTGATCCCTGCTTCCTGGTATTCATGCCTTGTCTGAAACAGATCAAAGACAAAAAAGAGGCCATTAGGTATCCAAAATTCTATTTGTAGAAAACGGTCTGAGAAAATCATCCTGTCGCAAACACATGCTACCTTTCATGAAAAAAGAAGTATGATGTAGACCACAGAGCCAAGAGCCATGAAACATAACTCCTGAGTCCTAATCAATCACCTTCCAACATTTTCCCAGCTAGACTTCTATTATGGATTGAATTGTGTCTCCCCAAAACATGTGCCAACTTGCCTAGGCCATGATTCCCAGTATTGTGTAGTCCTCCATTTTGTGATCTGATGTAATTATCCTATGTGTTGTAAATCCTAACCTCTATGATGTTAATGAGCAGGATTAGAAGCAGTATGTTAATGAGGCAGACACAATCTACAGGATTAGGTTGTATCTTGAATCAATCTCTTCTGAGATATAAAAGAGAGAAGCGAGCAGAAAGGAGAAGGACCTTCTCCCACCAAGAAAGAGAAGTCAGGAGTACATTGCATCCTTTGGACTGGGGATCCCTGTGCTGAGAAACTCCTAGACCCAGGGGAAGATTAATGATAAGGGCCTTTCCCCAGAGCCGACCAACACAGAAAGCATTCCCTTGGAGCTGGCACCCTGAATTCAGACTTCTAGCCTCCTAGGCTGTGAGAGAATAAATTTCTGTTTGTTAAAGCCATCCACTTGTGGTATTTCTGTTATAGCAGCACTAGATAACTAAGACAACTTCAAAATTGCTACAGAACTGTGACTCCTGTGTGCCACCCATGTTCCCCCTTTATGAATAGGAGTGTTTATCGTGGTTACCCTGTGCTTGTCTCACCATTATATGTTAAGTGTAGGGGGGGGAAATATAGCTTGTCTCTTTAGTTCATAAGTTGAAGGAACTGTACCTGAGAACTTTATCTGTACCTGGACGACAAGGTCCTGGATTTTGAGCTGATTCTATAAAGGAATGAGATTTTGGAGGCCTGGAGAAGGGTGAATGTGTTTTGCATGTGGGAGGGACATGAATCATGGAGAGCTAGAGAGAGGGTAGATTTTGATAGCTAGCCTTGAAGATAGTCCCATTCATGATCTTTTGTAATTCCCACCCATTGCGTGTGGGCTGGGCTTAGTGACTTGGTTCTAATGAGCAGACTAAGGCAGAAGTGACATTGCGTGACTCAGAGACTAAATCATAAGAGGCAATGGGACATGAATTTTGTTCTCTTGTGTAACTAGCTCACTATGAGGGAATCCAGCTGCCATGCTGTGAGGAACCCTATCGAAAGTGCCACATGGTGAGGAACTAAAGCCTCTGGACTACAGCCGCATAAGAGAGCTTGGAAGTCCCAGTCAACTAACAACAACAACAGTGGGTGTGAAGTAATATCTCATTGCGTTTTTTTTTTTAATTTATTGCTATTTCAACCATTTTTTTGTGTGTACAATTCAAGTAACATTAATTATATTCACTATTTTGTCACTATCCATTTCCAAAATTTTCATCACTCTTAACAGAAACTTAGTACCCCTTTAGCCATACCTCCCCACAACTCCTTCTCGTCCGCCACTAGTAACACTAATAAACTACGATCTCTATGCATTTGCCTATTCTAGATGTTTTATATAAGTGGTATCATACAATATTTTTGTCCTTTTGTGTCTGGCTTATTTCATTCAGGATAATGTTTGTAGTACGTATCAGAGCTTTGCAGCCCTCGTGGCACAGTGGTTAAGTGGCTGCTAACCAAAAAGTCGGCAGTTCGAATCCATCAGCTGCTTCTTGAAAACCCTGTGCAGTTCTACTCTGCCCAATAGGTTGCTATGAGTCAGAATCAACTCAACAGCAAGGTGGTGGGGGGGGGGGGGTGATGGTGGTATCAGAACTTCATTTCTCTTTATGGCTGAATAATATTCCATTGTATGTACGTACCACATTTTGTTTATCCATTTATTTGTTGATGGACACTTGAGTTGTTTCCACTTTTTGGCTATTACAAATAGTGCTGCCATGGACATTGGTGTACAAATATCTGGTTGAGTCCCTGCTTTCAATTCTTTTGGGTTGGAACTGGAATTGCTGGGTCTTAACGGTAGCTCTCTGTTTAACTTTTAGAGGAACTGCCTGTTTCTACAGCAGCTGCACCATTTTACAATTGTACCTGCAATGGCTGAGGGTTCCAATTTCTCCACATCTTCACCAACACTTGTTATTTTCCATTTTTTCTAATAATAGCCATCCTAATGGGGTGAAATTGTATTTCGCTGTGGTTTTTATCAGCATTTCCTTAATAACAAAAGACACTGAGCATTTTTTCATGTGCTTGTTGGCTATTTGCATATCTTCTTTGGCAAAATGTCTATGCAAGTCCTTTGCCTGTTTTTTAATTGGAATGTTTGTCTTTTTGTTGTTGAGTTGTAGGAATCCTTTATATATTCTGGATATTAAACCTTTATCAGATATATGGCTGCAAAATATTTTCTCCCATTCTGTAGGTTGTCTTTTAACTTTCTTGATAAAGTCCTTGCACAAAACTTTTTAATTTTGATGAAGTCCAATTTATCTATTTTCTTTTGTTGCTCATGCTTTTGGTGTCATATCTAAGAATCCATTAACAAAAACAAGGTCTTAAAGCTTTACCCCTATGTTTTGTTCTAAGAGTTTTATGGTTTTAGTTCTTATATTTAGGTCAAGAGTTTCTCTTTTTTGAGTATCCTTATGGACTTATGGATTTATACTATTATTACTGAGGTTAGCTACATAAGCTAACACATTAAATCCAGAATCCCAAGTAGGTCCACCCATATCAATGAGTCCAGACCAATTTAGTGCTACAGTTGTCCCTTGGTATCCGCAGGGGACTGGTTTCAAGACCCACACAGATACCAAAATCTTCAGATGCTCAGTCCATTATATAAAATGGCTGAGGCAATAGCTCCAGCCAAGCCCAGGACCGCTGCTGACCATGGGTAACTGAAACCGCAGAAAGTGGAACTGCGGATAAGAGGGGACAAATGTATTTTCAATCAGTGGTTAGTTGAATTCGTGGATGTGAAACCTGTGGATACAGAGGACTGACTGTACCCTACTTGGTGTAACACCCTTAGAATCCATGCCCACAAATGTTCCCCAGGTGTCTGCTCATATATATTTGCAAAGTCTTACAATTCTTTTGGTATGTAAGATACTTCCTTCTGGGTCATGGTACCTGTCCCCCAAGAGCATGCTGAAGTTTGGCCCTAGTTAAGGGTCTTGTAGCAAAAGGGATGGTTCCCATGGGTCTTGAGGAAAGTGAGCATCTCTTTCAAAGCATCTGCCCAGCTAAGGTATCACAATAAAAGGAGGGATAGTCTCTTTAGACACAGGAGGGCAAGACACATCACTGGCAAGGGAGGCTCAGAGTGAGTTGGGGGTTCAAAGGTTCTTAGTTCATCTGGATCCAACCATATGTCCCCATTCTACGTTTCAGGATCCCATTCTTTCCTGATTAATGCCCTAACTTTCAAGAGAGAAACTCTGTGAGACTATGAACTCAACTGTTATTATAAATTCAGCAACTTGCACAATGAAATTTTGTACTTGATTTTCAGCAATATCAGCCCTGAGGCTAGAAGAAATTAGAGGGTTTTTTAGGGCTGTCATGATAGCTGTCTAGTTCTCAGACCCTGAATGGAATTAAAAGACCTAAGCTGTCAGTGCAGTCAGGAACATCCGTTCCACACTCCAATTCTACAGTTATCACCCCCATCATATCACTCAAGTGTAGCAGCTTCTTGGGATGCAGATGCTTCAGTTGGCACCTCAGTACAATCAACCACAGATAATAGCTTCACTAATTGTGATGCCACTGCATGTCATGAATTACTAACATCCGATTTCCCATTGGCAAGGAGCTCAGCTCTACACTCAGGCACAAGGGCTCCACCCAGCCAGTGCCCAATGGGAATTTATCTTCGTGGGTCTATCTGCTGGTACCATTCATGGCACCAACTCTGTATCTGTCAAGGTCAAGGAGACAGAAACTATGCAGTTATTTGAACAGTGTTATAGATTGAATTGTGTCCCATCAAAATATGTGTTGTAAATCCTAACCCCTATACCTGTGGTTATAATCCCATTTGGGAATGGGTTTTCTTTGTTTTGTTAATGGGGCAGTGTTAGTGTTGGGTGTGTCTTAAGTCAGTCTCTCTTTTTTTTTTTTTTTAAAATAAAACTTATTCCTTTATTTTTATTTTTTTGTTGATTAGTTAATTTTGTTGCACAATTGATTTATATTTAATAGACCTTAGAGGGCACTGGGTTTACTTATTTATTTAATAACTTTTATTAAGCTTCAAGTGAACGTTTACAAATCCAATCAGTCTGTCACATATAAGTTTACATACATCTCACTCCCTACTCCCACTTGCTCTCCCCCTCTTAAGTCAGCCCTTTCAGTCTCTCCTTTCTTGACACTTTTGCCGGCTTCCCTCTCTCTCTATCCTCACATCCCCCCTCCAGACAAGAGTTGCCAACACAATCTCAAGTGTCCACCTGATATAATTAGCTCACTCTTCATCAGCGTCTCTCTCCCACCCGCTGACCAGTCCCTTTCATTTCTGATGAGTTGTCTTCGGGGATGGTTCCTGTCCTGTGTCAACTGAAGGTCTGGGGAGCATGGCCGCCGAGGTTCCTCCAGTCTCAGTCAGACCATTAAGTTTGGTCTTTTTATGAGAATTTGGGGTCTGCATCCCACTGATCTCCTGCTCCCTCAGGGGTCCTCTGCTGTGCTCCCTGTCAGGGCAGTCATCGATTGTGGCCAGGCACCAATTAGTTCTTCTGGTCTCAGGATGATGTAGGTCTCTGGTTCATGTGGCCCTTTCTGTCTCTTGGGCTCTTAGTTGTCGTGTGGCCTTGGTGTTCTTCATTTTCCTTTGCTCCAGGTGGGTTGAGACCAATTGCTGCATCTTAGATGGCCGCTTGTTAGCATTTAAGACCCCAGACGCCACATTTCAAAGTGGGATGCAGAATGATTTCATAATAGAATTATTTTGCCAATTGACTTAGAAGTCCCCGCAAACCATGTTCCCCAGACCCCCGCCCTTGCTCCGCTGACCTTTGAAGCATTCATTTTATCCCGGAAACTTCCTTGCTTTTGGTCCAGTCCAATTGAGCTGACCTTCCATGTATTGAGTGTTGTCTTTCCCTTCACCTAAAGCAGTTCTTATCTACTGATTAATCAATAAAAAACCCTCTCCCACCCTCCCTCCCTCCCCCCCTCGTAACCACAAAAGTATGTGTTCTTCTCAGGTTTACTATTTCTCAAGATCTTATAATAGTGGTCTTATACAATATTTGTCCTTTTGCCTTTGACTAATTTCGCTCAGCATAATGCCTTCCAGGTTCCTCCATGTTATGAAATGTTTCACAGATTCGTCACTGTTCTTTATCGATGCGTAGTATTCCATTGTGTGAATATACCACAATTTATTTAACCATTCATCCGTTGATGGACACCTTGGTTGCTTCCAACTTTTTGCTATTGCAAAAAGAGCTGCAATAAACATGGGTGTGCATGTATCTGTTTGTATGAAGGCTCTTGTATCTCTAGGGTATATTCCGAGGAGTGGGATTTCTGGGTTGTATGGTAGTTCTATTTCTAAGTGTTTAAGATAACGCCAGATAGATTTCCAAAGTGGTTGTACCATTTTACATTCCCACCAGCAGTGTATGAGAGTTCCAATCTCTCCACAGCCTCTCCAACATTTATTATTTTGTGTTTTTTGGATTAATGCCAGCCTTGCTGGTGTGAGATGGAATCTCATCGTAGTTTTAATTTGCATTTCTCTAATGGCTAATGATCGAGAGCATTTTCTCATGTATCTGTTGGCTGCCTGAATATCTTCTTTAGTGAAATGTGTGTTCATATCCTTTGCCCACTTCTTGATTGGGTTGTTTGTCTTTTTGTGGTTGAGTTTTGACAGAATCATGTAGATTTTAGAGATCAGGCGCTGGTCGGAGATGTCATAGCTGAAAATTCTTTCCCAGTCTGTAGGTGGTCTTTTTACTCTTTTGGAGAAGTCTTTAGATGAGCATAGGTGTTTGATTTTTAGGAGCTCCCAGTTATCGGATTTCTCTTCATCATTTTTGGTAATGTTTTGTATTCTGTTTATACCTTGTATTAGGGCTCCTAGGGTTGTCCCAATTTTTTCTTCCATGATCTTTATCGTTTTAGTCTTTATGTTTAGGTCTTTGATCCACTTGGAGTTAGTTTTTGTGCATGGTGTGAGGTATGGGTCCTGTTTCATTTTTTTGCAAAG
The DNA here is from genome assembly GCF_030014295.1 of Loxodonta africana. Classification (NCBI taxonomy): domain Eukaryota; kingdom Metazoa; phylum Chordata; class Mammalia; order Proboscidea; family Elephantidae; genus Loxodonta; species Loxodonta africana. The sequence goes on from NC_087363.1 coordinate 36,116,571, forward strand.
GGATATCCAGTTATGCCAGCACCATTTGTTAAAAAGGCTATCTTTTCCCCAGTTAATTGACACTGGTCCTTTGTCAAATATCAGCTGCTCATACGTGGATGGATCTATGTCTGGGTTCTCAATTCTGTTCCATTGGTCTATGTGTCTGTTGTTGTACCAATACCAGGCTGTTTTGACTACTGTGGCTGTATAATAGGTTCTGAAGTCAGGTAAGGTGAGGCCTCCCACTTTCTTCTTCTTTTTCAGTAGTGCTTTGCTTATCCGGGGCTTCTTTCCCTTCCATATGAAATTGGTGATTTGTTTCTCTATCCCCTTAAAATATGACATTGGAATTTGGATCGGAAGTGCGTTAAATGTATAGATGGCTTTTGGTAGAATAGACATTTTTACTATGTTAAGTCTTCCTATCCTTGAGCAGGGTATGTTTTTCCACTTAAGTATGTCCTTTTGAATTTCTTGTAGTAGAGCTTTGTAGTTTTCTTTGTATAGGTCTTTTACATCCTTGGTAAGATTTATTCCTAAGTATCTTATCTTCTTGGGGGCTACTGTGAATGGTATTGATTTGGTTATTTCCTCTTCGGTGTTCTTTTTGTTGATGTAGAGGAATCCAAGTGATTTTTGTATGTTTATTTTATAACCTGAGACTCTGCCAAACTCTTCTATTAGTTTCAGTAGTTTTCTGGAGGATTCCTTATGGTTTTCTGTGTATATAATCATGTCATCTGCAAATAGTGATAACTTTACTTCTTCCTTGCCTATCAGGATACCTTTTATTTCTTTCTCTAGCCTAATTGCCCTGGCTAAGACTTCCAACACGATGTTGAGTAAGAGCGGTGATAAAGGGCATCCTTGTCTGGTTCCCGTTCTCAAGGGAAATGCTTTCAGGTTCTCTACATTTAGAGTGATATTGGCTGTTGGCTTTGCATAGATGCCCTTATTATGTTGAGGAATTTTCCTTCAATTCCTATTTTGGTAAGAGTTTTTATCATAAATGGGTGTTGGACTTTGTCAAATGCCTTTTCTGCATCAATTGATAAGATCATGTGGTTTTTGTCTTTTGTTTTATTTATGTGATGGATTACATTAATGGTTTTTCTGATATTAAACCAGCCTTGTATACCTGGTATAAATCCCACTTGATCATGGTGAATTATTTTTTTGATGTATTGTTGGATTCTATTGCTAGAATTTTGTTGAGGATTTTTGCATCAATGTTCATGAGGGATATAGGTCTATAATTTTCTTTTTTTGTAATGTCTTTACCTGGTTTTGGTATCAGGGAGATGGTGGCTTCATAGAATGAGTTGGGTAGTATTCCGTCATTTTCTATGCTTTGAAATACCTTCAGTAGTAGTGGTGTTAACTCTTCTCTGAAAGTTTGGTAGAACTCTTCAGTGAAGCCGTCCGGGCCAGGGCTTTTTTTTTTGGGAGTTTTTTGATTACCGTTTCAATCTCTTTTTTTGTTATGGGTCTATTTAGTTGTTCTACTTCTGAATGTGTTAGTTTAGGTAGGTAATGTTTTTCCAAGAATTCATCCATTTCTTCTAGGTTTTCAAATTTGTTAGAGTACAATTTTTCATAATAATCTGAAATGATTCTTTTAATTTCATTTGGTTCTGTTGTGATGTGGTCCTTCTCATTTCTTATTCGGGTTATTTGTTTCCTTTCCTGTATTTCTTTAGTCAGTCTAGCCAATGGTTTATCAATTTTGTTAATTTTTTCAAAGAACCAGCTTTTGGCTTTGTTAATTCTTTCAATTGTTTTTCTGTTCTCTAATTCATTTAGTTCAGCTCTAATTTTTATTGTTTGTTTTCTTCTGGTGCCTGATGGATTCTTTTGTTGCTCACTTTCTATTTGTTCAAGTTGTAGGGACAGTTCTCTGATTTTGGCTCTTTCTTCTTTTTGTATGTGTGCATTTATTGATATAAATTGGCCTCTGAGCACTGCTTTTGCTGTGTCCCAGAGGTTTTTTTGATAGGAAGTATTTTCATTCTTGTTGCTTTCTATGAATTTCCTTATTCCCTCCTTAATGTCTTCTATAACCCAGTCTTTTTTCAGAAGGGTGTTGTTCATTTTCCAAGTATTTGATTTCTTTTCCCTAGTTTTTCTGTTATTGATCTCTAGTTTTATTGCCTTGTGGTCTGAGAAGATGCTTTGTAATATTTCGATGTTTTGGACTCTGCAAAGGTTTGTTTTATGACCTAATATGTGGTCTATTCTAGAGAAAGTTCCATGTGCGCTAGAAAAAAAAGTATATTTTGCAGCAGTTGGGTGGAGAGTTCTGTATAAGTCAATGAGGTCAAGTTGGTTGATTGTTGTAATTAGATCTTCCGTGTTTCTGTTGAGCTTCTTAGTGGATGTCCTGTCCTTCTCCGAAAGTGGTGTGAAGTCTCCTACTATAATTGTGGAGGTGTCTATCTCGCTTTTCAATTCTGTTAAAATTTGATTTATGTATCTTGCAGCCCTGTCATTGGGTGCATAAATATTTAATATGGTTATGTTTTCCTGATCAATTGTCCCTTTTATCATTATATAGTGTCCTTCTTTATCCTTTGTGGTGGATTTAAGTCTAAAGTCTATTTTGTCAGAAATTAATATTGCTACTCCTCTTCTTTTTTACTTATTGTTTGCTTGATATACTTTTTTTCCATCCTTTGAGTTTTAGTTTGTTTGTGTCTCTAAGTCTAAGGTGTGTCTCTTGTAGGCAGCATATAGATGGATCGTGTTTCTTTATCCAGTCTGTGACTCTCTGTCTCTTTATTGGTGCATTTAGTCCATTTACATTCAGGGTAATTATAGATAAATAAGTTTTTAGTGCTGTCATTTTGATGCCTTTTTATGTGTGTTCTTGACAATTTCATTTTTCCACATACTTTTTTGTGCTGAGGCATTTTTCTTAGTAAATTGTGAGATCCTCATTTTCATAGTGCTTGACTTTATGTTAGTTGAGTCGTTACGTTTTTCTTGGTTTTTATCTTGAGTTATAGAGTTGTTATACCTTTTTGTGGCTACCTTATTATTTACCCCTATTTTTCTAAGTAAAAACCTAACTTGTATTGTTCTATATCGCCTTCTATCACTCTCCATATGGCAGTTCAATGCCTCCTGTATTTAGTCCCTCTTTTTGATTATTGTGATCTTTTACCTATTGACTTCCATAATTCCCTGTTATGTGTATTTTTTTTTTAATTAATCTTAATTTGTTTTTGTGATTTCCCTATTTGAGTTGATATCAGTACGTTCTGTTTTGTGACCTTGTGTTGTGCTGATATCTGATATTATTGGTTCTCTGACCAAACAATATCCTTTAGTATTTCTTGTAGCTTTGGTTTGGTTTTTGCAAATTCTCTAAACTTGTGTTTGTCTGTAAATATCTTAATTTCGCCTTCATATTTCAGAGAGAGTTTTGCTGGATATATGATCCTTGGCTGGCAGTTTTTCTCCTTCAGTGCTCTGTATATGTGGTCCCATTCCCTTCTTGCCTGCATGGTTTCTGCTGAGTAGTCAGAACATATTCTTACTGATTCTCCCTTGAAGGAAACCTTTCTTTTCTCCCTGGCTGCTTTTAAAATTTTCTGTTTATCTTTGGTTTTGGTGAGTTTGATGATAATATGTCTTGGTGTTTTTCTTTTTGGATCATTCTTAAATGGGGTTCGATGAGCATCTTGGATAGATATCCTTTTGTCTTTCATAATGTCAGGGAAGTTTTCTGTCAGGAGTTCTTCAACTATTTTCTCTGTGTTTTCTGTCCCCCCTCCCTGTTCTGGGACTCCAATCACCCGCAAGTTATCCTTCTTGATAGAGTCCCACATAATTCTTAGGGTTTCTTCATTTTTTTTAATTCTTTTATCTGATTTTTTTTCAGCTATGTTGGTGTCGATTCCCTGGTCCTCCAGATGTCCCAGTCTGCATTCTAATTGCTCGAGTCTGCTTCTCTGACTTCCTAGTGCGTTGTCTAATTCTGTTATTTTATTGTTAATCTTTTGGATTTCTACATGTCGTCTCTCTATGGATTCTTGCAACTTATTAATTTTTCCAGTATGTTCTTGAATAGTCTTTTTGAGTTCTTCAACAGTTTTATCAGTGTGTTCCTTGGCTTTTTCTGCAGTTATCCTAATTTCATTTGTGATATCATTAAGCATTCTGTAAATTAGTTTTTTATATTCTGTATCTGATAATTCCAAGATTATATCTTCATTTGGGAAAGATTTTGATTCTTTTGTTTGGGGGGTTGGAGAAGCTGTCATGGTCTGCTTCTTTAAGTGGTTTGATATGGATTGTTGTCTCCGAGCCATCACTGGGAAACTAGTTTTTCCAGAAAATCCGCTAAAAAAAAAAATGCAGTCAGATCCCTATCAGAGTTCTCCCTCTGGCTCAGGCTATTCAGATGTTAATGAAGCCGCCTGGGGAGGGTGGGGGAGGGAACAGAGAGATAGGAGAGTAGCACCTCAGAATATAGCCAGAGTTGCTTGTCTTGCTTGGAATGACTATTATATCTGAGACTCCCGCGGGGCGCGTCGCCTATGTGTGCTGGCTGTGTGGAGATTGCCCTCAGGGGGTCTGGCCCGCTGGAGTCACGGTCAGATCCTCTGCTTCCAGCCCCACGCCCAGCGTCAAGGCTCCCCTACTGGGACGGTGCACTCTCGACTCCAAAATCAGTCGCTGCCTCCCGGGGACTTCTCGTCCCTCCAGCCACGTGGCCGTGCCGCCCCCGAGAACCAGTTGGGCCTCCTCCCGGGGTTAGTTCAGATGGGTGGAGCAGGTCCCCATGCTTGTGCCGTGACCGAGTGTTCCGGCTGGGACGCTGTTCTCCCCGCTCCAATACCAGTCGCTGTCTCCCAGGGACTTCTCCTACCGGCTGCGTTCCACGCCGCCCGCGCGACCCGGCTGGTCCCCTTCCGGGGTTAGTTCAGGGGGGTGGAGCAACTCTCCGTGTTTATGCCGTACCTGCATCCAGTCCAAATTCCTGCGGGACGGTTCCCTGGCTCGGACGCTGCTCTTTCTGCTCCAAGACCAGTCACTGCCTCCCGGGGACTTCTCCTACCGGCTGCGTCCCATGCCGCCCGTGGAACCGGCTGGTCCCCCTCCCGGGGTTAGTTCAGGGGGGTGGAGCCGCTCTCTGTGCTTGTGCCGTACCTGACTGGTACGCTGGCTCCAGGCTCTGGAAACAATCGCTGCTTCCCCGTATTAGTTCGTTCTCCGTCTCTAAACCTGTGTTTGTTGTTCAGGGTTCGTAGATTGTTCTGTATGTGATCGATTCACTTGTTTTTCTGTGTCTTTGTTGTAAGAGGGATCCGAGGTAGCGTCTGCCTAGTCCGCCATCTTGGCTCCCAAGTCAGTCTCTTTTGAGATATAAAAAAAGCAGATAGTGCAAGCAACCAAGCAAGTAAGCAGAGATGGGGGAAGATAGATGCCACGCCACATGAGATCTCCAAGAACCAAGAACAGAAGCCAAAAAGAGATGAGAACCTTCCTGCAGAGCCAACACAGACAGAAAGCCTTCCCCTAGAGGCAGCACCCTGAATTTGGACTTCTAGCCTCCTAAACTGTGAGAAAATAAATTTCTGTTTGTTAAAGCCACCCACTTATGGTATTTCTGTGATAGCAGCACTAGGTAACTAAGACAAACATGGAAGGTTTGGTACAAATAAATTAAAACTAGTTATGTGGGATTAAATACTAAGAGGAGTCCCTAGGTGGTCAAATGGTTAACACACTTCGCTGCTAACTGAAAGGGTGGAGGTGCCTTGGAAGAAAGGCTTAGTGATCTACTTCTGAAAAATCAGCATTGAAAACCCTATGGTGTGCAGTTCAACTCTGACACACGTGGGGTCATTGTGAGTAAGAGTCGACCCACAGCAACTGGTGGTGGCAAATACTAAGAAGGGATAGAAAAAGAACCCTTAAAAAATATCTTAGGGCTGAGAGAGATACTCAAGGAAGGAATAAAATTGGGGTGGATCAGGGAGGGGTGTGGCTTCCTAAAGCTGTACTTCAGACTTTACTGGAAAAGGTGAGGTTGCAGCCCCCTAGATGGTGAAGAATTTTGCTGGGTTGCCCTGGGCAAGAGCTGGGCTACAGTTGCTAAGCCGAAGCTGGCAGGCAGGGAACCACGAGCTGTAACTTGCAAGCAGAAAACCCCACTGATGTGCAGGTGGGCAGAGCCTGGGAGGCAGTGAACCTTGGGCCAAGATGACAAGCAGGAGACTCCCCACCACGTGCAGGTGGGCCAAGGCTGGTGGGCAGGAGAACCCCGTTTGCCAAGGTGCATGCAGGCTGAGACACCTGCAATGCAAAAGGAGATGGAAGCTCATGGGAACCTGGAAGAACATCCCATTCCTCTGGCACTGTCCTACATTGATAAACCTTAACATCATGCCAGCTAGCAAATGAGGTAGAGTCTAGCTCCACTATCAGAGAACGGGGAAGGAGGGGTGGATGTGGAGCTGAGAGTCACTAAGTTGATAACGAAGTGATCGTAAGTGAAAGACACAGAACAGTATATACAGTATGCTATCTTTTGTGGAAGAATGGATGGGAAATAAGGTATGTGCATATTTGTTCAATTTTGCAAAAAGAAACACTGGAATTATAAACCTGGAAGCTAATAAAAGCAGTTACCTATGGAGTGGTGAGGGGTGGGCTAAGGATGGAGGGGATGGTGATGGAAGTGAGATTTTTCTGAGGGTATCTTTTTATGTGGTTTTGACTTTTGAAGAATTTTACATATGCAAAAATAGAATTACACCAAAAAACCCAAAAAAGCGAACTCTAACTCATCATACCATGTATACACCATTCACCAAGAAACAGCTAGCCTAATTTAGAAGTGGAATGGCTTTCTGAAAACTCAGCTACAATACCAATTGGGAGACACCACTTTGAAAGGACAGGGTTCCATTTTAAAGGATGAAGGATATGCTTTGAACTAGAGATCACTGAATGATGTTGCATCCCCCAGAGCCAGCAGCCATGAGTCTGGGAATCAAAGCGAGGAAGCAAGAGTGGCTCCTCTCGCTATTACACCTAATCATAAACTCATAGAGTTTTTACTTCTTGTTCCAGGAATTTTGAGCTCTGCTCCTTTGGAGGTCTTAGTTCACAGGTTGGAATGCTTCCACCAAAGGAAGCATGACAGTGGTTCTACTGAATGGAAAGATGAGACTTTCACCTGGCCATGTTTAGCTTCTTATGCCACTGAACCCACCGGCAACAGAAGGGGTTACCATACTGGAGTAATTGCTCCTGGTTACCAAGGGAAAATTGGGTTGCTGCTACACAATGGGAACAAGAAGGTTTATGTCTGGAACCCAGAAGATTCTCTGAGGCACCTCTTAGTACTTCCACATTCAATAGCAACGGTTAATGGGAAATTATAGCAACCAAGACACGACTCAGACAATTCTGGAATGATGGTTTGGGTCACTCCATCAGATAAAGAACTTCGACAGCCAAAGTTCTGTCTCATGGCAGAGGATAAATGGAATGGGTAATGGGAGAAGGAAGCCCTAGATATCAATTGCAGTCTTGTGATCGATTACAAAAATGAGGACTATAGTAGTTTTGCATATTTTCTCTCTCCTTATTTTATGTACAGTACCCATTGCTGTCAAGTTGATTCTGACTCATAGAGACCCTATAGGACAGAGTAGAACTGCCCCATAGAGTTTCCAAGGAGCACCAGGTGGATTTGAACTGCCGATCTTTTGGTTAGTAGCCGTAGCACTTAACTACTATGCCACCAGAGTTTCCTTATGTACAGTAAAACCTACAAAAGCTGGAACCTGTGTAAGGCAGAAACCTGTCAGAGAAGGAAAACACAAGTATTTTCTACTAAAACGAGCTATAGTAAAGTGGAAAGACTGCACCCTGCCAAAGGCAGAAAACTTGCCAGACCTGGAAAAACAAGGCAGTTTCGTCGAATTCTGGCTCTTATGGGTGTCACTGTAAAATGCTTGTTTGTATATGCTGCATCCTTCTTTGCTCTCCTTTTTCCCATTTTGTACTTTCTATACAAGTTGTTGAGGTTATCTTTACAATTTAGCCTGTAGGTACTGGAATATTCCATGGATCTGTAACAACTTGGGGAGTAGTTGATATAGCCTGCCATGGGTACAATGCCTGCCGGGACAGTACATCTCCTCATTTTCTGGTGAAATGTCGCTGCATCTTGTTAGGCAGAAACAGGGTAGTTTTCATTGTATGAAAGTTCAAATGTGTATTGTTGTTGTTGGGTGCCATCGAGTCGGTTCTGACTCATAGCAATCCTACACACAACAGAATGAAACACTGCCTGGTCCTGCGCTATCCTTACAATTGTTATGCTTGAGCTCATTGTTCCAGCCACTGTGTCAATCCACCTCGTTGAGGGTCTTCCTCTTTTCCGCTGCCCCTGTACTTTGCCAAGCATGATGTCATTCTCCAGGGACTGATCCCTCCTGACAATGTGTCCAAAGGATGTAAGATGCAGTTTCGCCATCCTTGCTTCTAAGCAGCATTCTGGTTGCACTTACACCAATCAGTATCCCCTTGTTCTGTCTGAACAACTGCCTTTTTACATAGATCAAGAGGCAGTTGTTTGGACAGAACAAGGGGATACTGACTGGTTTAAAGTCATGAAAGGTGTGTGTCACAAATGTGTATAGAAACGGAATAATAGAAGCTGAGAAGCCAAACAGGGTGGACTGTTGTCTTGTTTCTTGCTCTGTGATCATGGACTTTGACTTTGTAAACATTCTCCTTTGCCACTTGGCAGTAAATGACACTGGAGGGATAATGCTGGAGGAAGAGGTCTATCTGCTTGCACTGGGCATTCGTCTCTTTGTCATTCCACAGCTGCCTTGGTCTGCCTGAGCCCTGACAGGGGTGGCTTCCTTGTAGCACCCTCGAGGGGGATTTCGTGCTTGCCTGTCCTAACCTGTGGGGATCCCTGCCCACAAGTCTTGACCAGCTGATACCCCAACAGGAGGCTTCCAGCTTGCCAGTCCTGTCCCACATTTCCATGCCTGCCAATCTCAGTTCGATGACTGTGGACCAGCTTTGGCATGGGGCAACCCAGCAAACTTGCCCACCATTCAGTGGGCTACATGCTTCTCCAATGAGATGTGAATTCTAGTCTTTGGACCTGAAGAACTGCCCAACCAACCCTCAGCTTCATGACAAACGATAAATTGTTGTTGTTTTAAGCCAATAAATTTCAATGTTATTTGTTATGCAGCAAAAGCTAACTGATGCACCATTAATTTAAAAGTCTGTCTTTTCTCCAGTGATTTGAGATGCCATCTTTATTACGTACTAAAATATTCACTATTTTAAATATCCATGAAACTGAGTCTGTTTCTGGACTTTCCATTTTGTTCCGCTGGTCTGACTACTCAAGTACTAAATATCACATTTTAAATTACAGAGGCTTTAATATCTAGTTATACCACTAACCCTAAAGCAAAAAAGTAATGACGATTTTCCTTGCTATTCTTGCCTTTTTTTCCCTTTCCCTTTTTAAAATATGAATTTTATTTTTTTAGTGTACTTTAGATGAAGCTTTATAGAGCAAACTAGTTTCTCATCAAAAAGTAAGTACGCACATTGTTCTGACACTGGTTAACAACGCCACGGCATGTCAACACTCCCCCTTCACAACCCTGGGTTCCCTATTACCAGCTTTTCTGTTCCCTTCTGCCTGCCAGTAAAACATGAACTCTAAAATAACTTGTCTAGCTCCGATTTTTTTTAATTGAGCAATATTGACATCTTTATGTCAAATTGTGCTATTAAAGAATATGGAATGTATTTCTATTTGTTCAACTCTAGGTTTGTGTTTTTGACTGTTTTAATCTTTTCCTCACATGTATTTTTTTTTATTAACTTTTATTGAGCTTCAAGTGAACGTTTACAAATCAAGTCAGACTGTCACATATAAGTTTATATACACCTTACTCCGTTCTACCACTTGCTCTCCCCCTAATGAGTCAGCCCTTCCAGTCTCTCCTTTCGTGACAATTTTGCCAGCTTCCAACTCTCTCTATCCTCCCATCCCCGCTCCAGACAGGAGATGCCAACACAGTCTCAAGTGTCCACCTGATACAAGTAGCTCTCTCTTCATCAGCATCTCTCTCCTACCCACTGTCTAGTCCCTTTCATGTCTGCTGAGTTGTCTTTGGGAATGGTTCCTGTCCTGGGCCAACAGAAGGTTTGGGGACCATGACCGCCGGGATTCCTCTAGTCTCAGTCAGACCATTAAGTATGGTCTTTTTCCTCACATGTATTTTGTTATTTACAGGTATCTTTAAAAAAAATTCTATTGTAAATGGCATCTTCTCTTCCATATTTTGTCCTGGTTATTGTTTTTAAAAAACATATGCAGACTATTGATTTCTTAGGAGCCCTGGTTGCACAGTGGTTAAGAGCTCAGGCTGCTAACCAAAAGGTCGGCAGTTCGAGTCTACCAGCCCCTCCTTGGAAACCCTGTGGGGCAGTTCTACTCTGTGCTATAGGGTCCGTATGCAGCAGAATTGACTTGATGGCAACAGGTTTGGTTTTTTGGTTTTTGATTCCTATATATTAATTTGATGTCCAATCATCTTACTAAGTTTCCTTACTGTTTATGGCAGTTTTTTCCATTGATTCTCTTGGGTTTTCCAGACATGCTGTTAAAAAAATATATATATAGCATCTGATAATAGAATAACTCACTTTTTCCTTTTCAGTTTTTATGCCTCTAATTGTATCTGATTGTGTTGCTGAAACCTTGAATACAGTGTTAAATAAAGTGAAGGTGGTAGTCATTTATATCTTTTTCCTGATTTTCATGGGATGTGCCCACCAATTCTCCATTAAATAAAATGTAGGCTTTTGGACTAAGGTGTATGCATCATGTTAAGAAACTATTCATTAGGCATTTTATGTATCAGGAATGAGTTCTGAATTTTGTTGAAAGCCTTTCAGCAACTGTGGAGATGATCACATGATTTTTCTTCTCATTTCAATTGAAATGATGAATTATATTACTGGATTTTCTAATATTGAACCATTCACATATCCCTAAAATAAACTCATACTTGGCCATGAGGCTTATCAGTTTACATTTAATGTGCTGTTAGGTGTTTGTTAGTATTCACGATTTTTGCCTTGACAGTATTCAGTTTTGTGTTTGTGCAACCTTTATCAGGTTTAGGAAACACTGCTATATTCACTTCATAAAAAGAATTTGAAAGTTTTCATTCCTTTGATATAATCTCAAATAGTTTAAGTAGCATTGACATTATCTGGTTTGGAAGACTTCCCCTATGAAACCATATGGCCTGGCAGGAGGATTACTTTCTCTTTTTCGCTTACAGGAATTTGTTTAAAATCTCTCTCTCTCCTGGGGTCAGTTTTGGCTAGTCATCAATTCCACCTAGGTTTTAAAATTTATTTGCAGAAAGTTATTCAAAATAGCATCACTTTTTAAAATTTCTTCCATTTCAATATTGCTTCCCTCGTGTTATTTCTTATTTTGTGTTTGTGCTTTTTCTTCATCTTGATTTCGTTAATAATGAATTTGTCTATTTTGTTAGTTTATTTTCAAAGGAGGAGATTTTTAATTTATTAGTTTTACTATTTGTTTTCTGATTAATTTTTGCTTTTTTTTTATTTGCTTGCTTCTGCTTTGCTTGTTCTTTTCCTAAGTTTGATGTCTCTTGCTTTTTAAAAAATTTTATTGTTTTAGGTGAAACTTTACAGTGCAAATTAGTTTCTCATTCAAAAATTTATACACAAATTGTTTTGTGACATTGGTTGCAATCCCCACAATATGTCAGCGCTCTCCCCCTTTCCCTTTAAACCCTGGGTTTCCCATGTCCATTCATCCAGGTTTCCTGTCCCTTCCTGCTTTTTCCTCTTTGCTTTTGGGAAGGAGTTGCCAGTTTAGTCTCAAATACTTGATTGGACTAAGAAGCACATTTCTGACGTGTGTTATTGTTTGTTTTACAGGAATGTCTAATCTTTGGCTGAAAGGTGGACTTCAGAAGTGGCTTCGGTTCTGAGTTAGCAGGGTGTTTCAGGGGTCATTCTTCAGTTTTTATTGATATAAGTATTAAAAGTGATCAATTTTAATTGTTTCACAGGTTGTGAAATAAGGAGTTTGCATTATTGTTTTTTAAGAGAAGTTTTACAGTTTTAATTTGCATTTCTCTTTTGACCCAAGAATAATTCAATAGACAATAATATTTCCAACTCGACAGCACCTAACAACAACAATAACAGTATTTCTAGTGGGAAGGGTCATTTTGAGTTTTGGTTTTATGATTTCTAGTTTTATTGCATTATGATCAAAGAATATACTTGTATCATTTATACCTTATGGAATTTATTGAAGTTTTCCTTATGCCTTAATACATGGCCAATTTTCATAAATATTACATGTGCGCTTGAAAAGAAAGTATATTATCTATTATCAGGGTACAAAGCTTGATATACTTTCGTTATAAGCTGAGGGCTCCGGTATTGTTTTTGTCCTTTTAATCTGTCTTGGATTCAGAGCAGTGTGTTAGCCTATTATTCATGTTTTCATTTCTTCTTGCATGCCCTATAGCTTTTGCTTTTTGAAGATTGCTGCTGTATTATTCGGTGCATAGATATTCATATTATGTCTTCACTGGGAATTATAGCTTTTGACATTACAAAATCACTTTATCTTGCTTAATGTTTTTAAGGCTGAATTCTACTATGATTGTAACTCCCCTGACTTTTCCTGGTTTGCATTTGCCTGTATACATCTGCCCATCTCTTTATGTTTAGGCTTTCTGAATCTTTGTATTAGGTGTGCCTACAGCATATGGAAACCCTGTTGAAGTAGTGGTTAAGAGCTACGGCTGCTAACCAAAAGGTTGGCAGTTCGTATCCACCAGGTGCTCCTTGGAAACTCTATGGGGCAGTTCTACTCTGTCCTATAGCGTCGCTATGAGTTGGAATCAACTCAGTGGCAGTGGGTTGGTTTTTTGGATAGCATATCAGCATAGAGTTGATTGGGTTTTGCTTTATGAGCTAGGGTAGATTGAATTATTATTCACATATCTTTACTCTTATATGGTAGTATTCCCTATTCTTGCCATGACTTCATGGAAGGCAGCATATAATCTCCAACCATTTGACTTTGGTCTCGGGCATGGATTTGATTTAATCAATGGGATTTTAGTGGGCATGGCATGAGCCAAGGCTTGAAATGTACTTGCATGGTTGGTTTGCCTCCATGCACTCCAGCCTTCTGCTATGAACAGGACATGTGTCAGAGAGGCACCGCTTCAAGGAGGATGAGGGACACCTGCAGCAGGCTTTGATGCAACCTGCGGCTCTGAACCTAGCCCAGTCTAGATCAGCTGAACTGCAGACAACAGGCAGACGCATGAGGGAGAGATAAATATTGCTTAATTCTGCTGTTTGGGGGTAATTTGTCAAACAGAATTATTGTGGCAATAGCATACCGATAAATGAATCGATCTCAAAGTCTTTTTCTTTTCATAGGGAAATTAAACACACACTTATTGATACAACTTAAATATTTTCTATTCTGTAATATTTTGTGTTGTAGAAAAAAATTTTTTTTTTTTTTTTTATGTCATAGTTATTGTGTATCTTTGACTCTGTGGTCTGCTCCTCCCCCCACCCACCACCTTTTTTGGCTTTGTTTCTGTATTTAGGAAGTCTTGTTCTTCTGTTCTAGAGGTTATCATTATAATAATATCTTCATATAATGTCCTTAGTCCTCGCCCCCCCCTTTTTTTTACTTAGCCTCCTACTTTTTGGTATGTCAGGTCTAAATAATATCATTTGACTCTCACCTATTAACAGCCCAGCAGTAAATAAGCTTACTTTCCCCTTTCTTTTCTTTCCATTTAAAAAATTGTGCTATTTATATTTTGTTTGAACATATAATATTACATAATATTCTTCCATCCTTATCTCCACTTTTGTTTTAGTTCTAGCTCTATAATTAAATATATCCAATACTCATTATTGGTCATTTTGTCAAAATTTCTCCAATAATCTCTTGGTTGGAAGTTTGTCCTACAGTAGATTCCTCAGAAAAGGTTCAGAAGTAGTATATTCACCATATTCTTTTATGTTCGAAAATTGTTTTTCTATAGTTTTGACACCTGAACGATAGCTTGGCTAGCCATAAAATCCTTGGCTCATGCTTTTTATTTCCTTGAGTCTTTTAAAAATGTTGCTCCTCTGTCATCTTAATTTGCATGTTATTTTGAGAAATCTGAAGCCAATATGATTTTCTTCCCTTTGTAAGTGACTTGATTTTACTGCCTGGAAGTCCAGAAGATTTTTTTTTCTTTCATTTTTAAGTTCAGTACTTTTATTAAGATATGTATCTTAATATAGATAATTCTGTTTTTTTTCCCCAAGGATTTTGTGGGACCTTTCAGGATATAAGGTCAGGTCTTCTTTATTTCAGAAAAATGTTCTTCATAGTTTTATATATTAGTTCTATTTCATTGTTTTATTTTTCTTCTTCAGGGACTCCAATTATATGTATGTTAGATATTTTCCTGTCTTCTATATTTATACTTTTTATTTCATTTTCTTGGCTTCTTTTATTTCTATCCGCTATTTCTGTTTCAATAATTTTGGTTACAACTATTCTTCCTTTGGCACCTGAGATAATTTTGCATTTTTCTTCCATTTTTTTTCTTGAATTTAGTGAGCTCCTATTGTGCATCTTATTTGTCCATTTTTATTCTGAGCTTTTGAATTTATGATTTGTGTTCTTTCATGTTATTGCTTGTTTAATCATACTTAATTAACAGTGGAGGTGTTGTGTTACAACATCCTCCTGTGTTTGGCTTTTTTTCCTGTTTGTATGTATATGTATTTTTATTTACTAAAAAGTCTTCTCATTTTTCTTCTTAAAGTACTTGTCTGTAAATATCTTATGTTTGTTTGTATTAAATTTTCCTGCACCAGAAACAGCAGCGATCTTATGGGGAAGGGCCAGGGGCTTGAGTGATTTACTTGGCTTCTTAGTCAAATAATGCTGTTACAGTGAAGTACAATTCCTTTAATAAAAGACTTTTTTTTTTTTTTTAAGGTCTGTCTTTTGATTTTTTGACAGCAGCTTGTTTGATGCTTCCTTCTTTCCCTTCATCACCAAGCCTCCAACTGAAATCTTCCTTTTCCGAGATGCCTCCCTCTTTTTCAGAAGTAGTGTCTTCTGTCACCTCTGGTCCTGTGAACTTTCCAAGCCTTTTCCTTTTGATTCCCCAGTAGCCAGTGCTCTTATCTAACAGGTCTCATTTCTCCTCTCAGTATTTCTCCACACAGGGTTGTCTCTCTTCTCCTAGTGAATATTATCTGTGTTTTACCATCATGAGGACCATATCATTTCCTCTTTCTTATGCAGTCTTTACCTGGATCTACGTCCAGGTATGGAATTCAATGTCTACTCTGCTAGTCTAAGGTGTTTATTTTCCCACTAACTTTTAATTGAAATTTGTCCTTTTCACTCTTTCCTAGTTACACTGTGAGTCTGAGCTATCCCAAACCCAAAACTCACCGCCATTGAGTTGACTCCAACTCACAGTGATCTTATAAAACAGAGCAGAACTGCCCCATGGGGCATGTTTTGGGTAATCTTTATGGGAGCAGATTGCCACCTCTTTCTCACAAAGAGCAGCTGGTAGGTTTGAACTACTGACCTTTTGGTTAGCAGCTGAGCGCTTAACCACTGCACCACCAAGGCTCCTCAGTCTGAGCTACAGGTAGTTTTGTAATCCTTCTGAATCATTCTCAAAGGATGTGGGAAGAGATGCTAATTTAGGTGGCTTCTCTTATCCTGATTTTTTTTTTTTTTTAGAATGCTTTCTTCTGTATAAAGTCCATGGAAGATGATGGCTAAAGTGCTTAATTTTCTACCTTTCAGATTTAAATAATTGTGGAACTTTTTTCATATAGAACACTGGTCACGTTTTGGGGGTGGGGGCGTGGTGTGGTTAGGAATAATAGAAAGGGAAGAAAGGCTTCTCAAAATGGCCCTAAAAGTCATGAAGCTACATATTAGAAATGAAGGTAAAAGTCCACAACATACCTGCCATCAGTCAGCCAACATTATTATTACAGACCCATTCTGTGCTGTAAGAGAGATGGGTTCCCTTGAGAAGTGAGTACTTCTTTGAATACACTGAACTGAGAGACGTGGCTACCAGAATGGTGCCAACATTCATTCTAGGAACTTGGCACCAAGTTAGAATCAGTGATGTTCAGCTTCTCTAAGTCTCAAATCATTGCCAGAATTTCCACATCCCCTCAGAAATGCTATTTTCTTCCATTTTTCCTTGTTCACCAAAATAACACTGTTTGCATGGTTAAGTACATTATAAAAACAAACCAACCAGTTGCCACTGAGTTGATTCTGACTCATGGTGACTCCTTGTGTGTAGGGCGTAGGGCGGCTCCTGTGCTCCATAGGTTTTCAATGGCTGATTTTTCAGAAGTACATTATAGGATATCCAAATGATGGGTCATTATGCAGATGTTATAAATCGTTGAGTTTTCTATAAAATCAGAATATATTAAGGGGGGGAGAATAAAAATTATATATACGAACTTTCATTGAATTGTATTCTCTAGAATGCAGAAAACAGTTCCATAGCTAAGTTTGGAAAACATGCCATACTCTATATCTTTCACAGATTCACAGTGCACATTAACTTTTTTAAAAAAGGCTCTAAGAAGTTCTGCAGTAAAGAAACCTGTTTAACTTTGTCTACTCTAGCATTTCCTTGACGTATTTGTGAACTTTTTTTTTTTTTAAGAGGGGCACTAAATAACACTTACAAAACCCTGTGGGACATGCAGAAAGGACCTCAACTAGGTAACTGAGAAATATGTGTGGAGAGAAGGCGAAAAGGAAGTAGGCCAAATACTTAATCATAACTGTTTTGGGGTGGTGGAAGTGTGGGTGATTTTTTATGTTGTCTATGAGTCTATTTTTTTCAAATTTTCTACATGAGCATGTAGAAAGTTAAAACACAATGATCAAAAGCCTCCAATCATTGCCCATGTTATTTTAATTAACAAGGAATACCGTGGAACCCAGTCTTTTCCCGACCACTTTGGGCTATGCTGCTTTCCTAGGTCTCTATTCTTTTTGAACCACTGAGTTGCATCACGCATTTTAACACTAAATTTCACTCTTTGTTCCTGTGGTATTCATTTATTTATTCAATAAATATTTATTTAGCTATCTACTTTGTGCCATGTGTTGAGATTACAAAGTGTGCAAAAACAGACACTGTCCTACCCTTGTGACATTTACTGTCTACTGGGTTGGATAAACATTAAAAAAATTAACACACCACTGAATATATAACTACAGAGAAGGTATTGCAGAGGAAGTAACGTCCAAGTTAAAGTTTGGTGGCTGAAATAGGAGCTAACTAAACAAAAACATAAGGAAAACACCCCAAATTTAGGGCAGGAGAGGAAAACACTTGCACAGTCCCTATGGCAGGAGGAAACATAGCTTGTCTGAGGTTCTGAAAGCCTAGTGTGGCTAGAATACAAGGGCAAAGTGAGGGTTGAGGCATAGGCAGGGGACAAACCATGCAGGCTTCACGAAAGCCATGTTAAATTTTTTTTTCCCCAATCATAAAAGCAACGGGAAGCCATTGACATGGCTTTAAGCACATTGTACCTTAAAAAGATTATTCCAATATCATGTGGAGACTGTATCTGAGGTATCTTATGTGGTAGCTGGGAGACAAGTTAGGGAAGCATTTGTCCAGGTAAGAGTCTGATAATGGCCTGAAGTAGGGTGGGTGATATGAAGATAAATGGATAGATTCAAGAATAGGTATGAGGTAAAAATCAAGAGGGCTTGGTGACAGAATGGATTTGGAGAGTCAAGAAGAGAACAAATGTCAAGAACAATTCCTAAGTTCTGGTTTATACAATGGAATGGTGACACCGTCCACCAAAATAGAGAACACAGCAGAGGAATTGCTTTGGTGGTCATGGAGATAATGAGTTTGAGGTGCTTCTTTAAGATCCAAGGGGCCATGGATGCTTAGAGGTCTGGGCAGGGGATTCAACTTTGGAAGATACACATGAATAGAAGTATAATGATTAAGGGTGTGTGTTAGCTCAGCTGGGCCATGATTCTCAGTGGTTTGGCAGCTACGTAATGATGTAGTTTAGTAGTTGCGTAATGATATAGCTACCCTCCATTTTGTGGTATAATGTAATCACCTCCATGATGTGATCTGATGTTATCAGCCTATCAATTGTAAGGGGAGTTTCCTTGGGGATGTGACCTGTATCCAATATATATAGACATTGTGACAAAGCTCTCTGGCTTTTGCTCACTCTGGATCCCACATCTGCTGTGTCATCATCTGACCTCCATTTCTGGGGACTTGAGCCAGTGGGCTGCCATGTGACCTGCTGATCTTGGGTTCCTCAGCACATGCAGCTATGTGAGTCAGGAGAAGCCTCCAGCCTGATGCTTGCCCCACAGACTTGGGGCTTGCCAGCCCCTACAACCGTGTGTGCCATTTCCTTGGGATAAATCTCTATGTATATATACACTTCACTGGTTTTGCCTCTCTAGAGAACCCAGCCTTAGACAAAAAGGTAGGCTGAAACTGTAGCCTTGCATGAAACTACCTAGGGAGAGGAGTAGAAAGGGAAGAGAGCTTGGACTTGATCCTTAAAAACATTCCAACACTTAATGGCTCCATAGCAGAGTATTAGCCTACAAAGGAGAATGTAAAGGGGTCACCAGAGAGGAAAGAGAGAGTGTGGAATCACAGATACCAAAAAAATAGTGCTTCATGAAGTAAAGCATCAATAAGATCAAAAGCTGCTGAGAGGTCAAGTAAAATGAGGACTAAAAACATCCAGTGAATTCAGTGGCATGGAAGTCATATGCAGCAAGTGGGGAAACAGTCAGTGAGCATGAACCGCTCCTTAGAGGTCTGGCTGTGTCATGTATCTCCCCAGCTAGATTTCTAAATGTCAAGGCTAGCAGAGGGCTGAACAAACAAGTTTCCATAAATATTTAATGATGATAATGATTTACATATTCTGAGATCAGCCAATGGTTTTGCCTTGACTGCTTTCCAACTATCAGTTCATTTTCAGATACATTCTGACAAGCCCAGTCACTGGACACAGAGAGGTGGATCAGACACAGCCCTTGTCCCCAAAGAGTTCACGATCTTAGGGGGGAGGCTAAGACAAACCCAGAAAACCATCACATTGAAGCACTGGCTTAGAAGCTCACCCACATCAAGCAGCTCATGGATTGCAGCCCTATGTGCCATAAAATCACTGAAGTAGAGCAAGGTGTTTCAGAGAATTTTAGCAAACAGCCTCACTTTCTTCAAGAGACCCTGAATGACCTGAAAAGGGATAGCCGCCAGCAACAGAAAAAGAAATCACGCAAAGCATAATAAACACGCTTACTGAGCTGGTTGGTTTCCTGGTTTCAGTTTGGACAGACCAGTAGTGGCTTCTGAATACGAAGGGGAACAGGGCCAATACGAGAACATCTTTCAATCAGACTTCACTTTTTGTATGAAAGGTGGGCCACGGCACATTTTGGTCATTAAAATTAACTACATTTTCTGAAAATTAGATTTCCTAGTTTTACTTCATTTTATGACATGCACTGACACTTTAGGCAGTATTCCCATGACTGGATATGACCGGGAAAGGAGAAATAGTACAAGCCAACTATATTCTCACAGGAATCTTCCTTCCAGTAGAATCAGAATGCACCTTCCTGGCTTTTGCACAGTAACCAATATGGAAAAATTGGCAGATTTTTCCTCATATCATAATCCTTCTTTAAACATTTGGAAGTGAATAGAAGTGTGACGGTTAAGGTTGAGCCATTATTTTTCCATAAGTTATCCCCAGCCTACCTCAACACTTCATAGGATCCATCTCCTCTCTCTAACTTAACATAAATCCCAATGCTGAAATCCTAAGCACCTTTGAAATCTTCTATCAGTTCCTAAATTACGATATGTACCTTCATCTTCAGTCTTATATAAGCATCCTCAAATTAAAGTCAGTCCAATTTCTTCAATGAAAGTTTGTGCCTACAGACTGGCAAGGAATGGACAAATTTGTCACCTGGAGCTCTCTCTGTGTCTGGCCAATAGGGAAACTTCTGGGCTTTTCAGAAAAAGTAAGAATCAGAGAGTTTTAAAGGATTTATTTGATTTCTCCACATGATCACAGCTATGGTTTTACATCAATAGAGTCTGTTACTACTCACAAACAGAATGCATATTAAAACAAAAGCACTCCTTTCCTCCCCAAAGTTACATAGTGGGTGCCGGGCTTCTTGTGAGCAAGGTGTCTCTTGAAGTCTTTGAGCAGTCTGCATTCAAGACCTGATTCTAATAGTTTAAAACAACTCGAAGGTAAATGACAGTTCCTAAGAGGAGACAGATATGGTATGTCACCTCGATGTGCCTGCAGACAGAGCAGTTACACTAGTGTGCACACTGTGTACAAGCTGAGAAAGGTGTCCATTCCTCCTGCTTGTCCCGTGTTCACCACCCCCATGTCCCTCTAATTCTGGAATCTCTTTTCTTGATTATTGTTGCTGCTATTTAAAAGACTTACAAAATTACTCATTTTTCAGGCAGGAAGGGTGCTGATATTTTACAAGGAAAACTGTAAGATGCATGCTTACCTGCAGAGACACAGCTTCCTAGGGAACGCTGAGCAGACACCTAGAGTCACTGTTAAATATCTGCTGTCTTTTCAGTTCAGTGTAAAGAAAAACAGGAGGCTTCTGCTGCATGCAGTGCATGATGGGAAAAATCGCTCTACACTGGATGACTGAAGACATTTTTAAGCAAGGTGTGCACATCGTATTAGGACGAACTTTATTTTTACATTGTTGTACAATTCATTCATAAGCTTAAAAAAATACAAATACATGATTTAATTGTTGTCCCAGAAAAGATCATGTTACCAGCTACTTCTAAGATCTCCTGCTCCTGTCAGAAACTGCTATATAATTGAAATAATCTGTGCAACTTGAGAAAAATGTTCCAAGCATTTCCTGACAGTAAGAAAGGATGACTCAAACATCCCTGTGGCCCTCGGCCTCCTTCGTCTTCCTATCCAGGGGAGTGAGAGACAGGGGAAGTGACTGTTTGGGATCTGTAGGGTACAACCCCATGAAAGCAACACGGCGGATGCCAGTTTGTTAGCAGCTTTTGCTTTCCAAACAAGATTTTGGGCAGCATGATTCCACCCTCCTTAATCAAACAACATGCCTTCTAGAAGCACTTCTCACGATAAGCTTGGAAATAAAACATAAATAATGATGAAATCTCATTGACCTGTACCCAATCCACTGTATAAAGTTGGAAACATGGGAAGAAATCTAATCTGTTTAGCCCTTTTCACTAGATCCAGTCCTCCTGCGCCCCAAACAAAGCTTCGGGACACACTGCCAATAATTCTGGAGGGTGAGTATTCCTGATGGTCCCTGCAGCACACAGGACAGCAAGACCCCTCCACTGGATTTCTTGTTTGCTCTTTTTGTTCTGTTTGTCTTTTCATTCACGATGCCCTTTCGGAAACAGCAATGTTGTACCAAACAGTCCACATCTTTTCTGGAACAACCTAAAGTTTACAGTTAGACTCTACCATTGGTACAGAGGGTGAAGAAAAGCTGACATATTTAATATGTTATCACTTTACTTCAACTATTTGTCAACAGTAACACTGATATATTTGCAAATCTACAACACACAGAGTGTAGCCTCACACAGCTGACGTCAATGACATGCAGTACAACCCTGCTCTTCCTGGTCAGAAACAACGTCTTGTAAACTGCAAGACAGACAGTGCCTCAAGGGGCCTGACTTTTGAGGAAAACCAAAGAATTTCAGAGTTGATGAAACCATGTTGCCTCCCACCAACCCGGCCTGGACCAAATCAGAAATACACATGCTTCTTATTTCTCTCTTTCAGAGCAGATGCCAAAGAAAGAAATACTACATCGATGGGAAGACAAAGGTAGGCAGGTTAAAGCCACACTTTTTAAAAAAGGCTAAACTCTAGATTGCTGTATTTGCTGTCTGTGAAGATTAACAAAGTGCTCAGTTCGCAGATTTGCTGGTATGGTGATCTCAATGATATGACAAAGGGGGTGGGAGGGCAGGGACATTGGCAAAACCCCCAACCGTCCAGCCAGAGTGACCCAAAGCCAGAGGTGAACTTTCCCTCTCTTGCTGCAGTCCAGCCACCGCGCTCCGCGTTGTACACTGAAAGCGGGGCCGCGTGCCTGTGGCCCGCAGAGTCATGTTTTAGCTTCGCCCTTTCTGAAAGGGCTCTCCGCCTGGGCAGGGGCCACTGGGCAGTCCTCGGGTCCTGCGGCTTAGGAGCAAAGCACGGGTGGCTGCAGTGGTTCGAAAGGCTGAAACTACAAAGTATGGCCCATGTGTGACTCAGGCACAGAATTCGGAGGTGTCACCACAACACAGAAGCAACAAGAGCACAGCTGAGAGTCATGTGATGCCCTGGCAGTTAACTGGACCATGAGAAGGCAGCGGGGCTTCGCCTGGCAAGGGCCGGGCACTCGTCGGCCGGGGTCAGATGGGCCACAGTGATGACATAGGTGTTCTGCTAGCACATGGCTACATGGAATTACAATGATCACTGCTACCACTCAGAAACAAAACGGAAAACACACACACCGCCCTGGGCTGCTAAATGCTAAACATCAGCCTTCATGTTCGAGAGTGCTTCCCAGTGGAAACACTCTCCGGGGGCTTCTGCCTGTGGCGGCTGGAAACAAGATGAGTAAGTTATGGTGTTGGGGAGGCAAGGATGAGGGTTGGCCATTTTCATGTTGGAGATGAATACTTCTGCTGTGTATGGGTGCCCCTCACAAAGGACTGGGAATGAGTGTGCGTTAAATCATATGTGTACAAAAGAAACATGGATCATGGAAGTTCACAGTTATCGCAGCCATTAAAGTGTCTAAGAGTCTGTGTAACCAATATTCTAAGACAACCAGTTCTTAACTAGTTGTCCCAAGTGCTACTGTAAAGTTTACTGCATTTTATCTATTTGCTTACCTGAAATAACAGAGCAGTTATAATACTGATTATTTATGATAGTATTCTGTTAATAAAATAAGGATTTATACAAAGCAATATTGGAATTTTTAAACAGTTAGATGCTATGTTACTTGGCACAGTTAGTAATGATTGCGTAAAGATTTGAGCCAGTCCTGGAGGGACTTCTCTTCTTTTTATGAAAATATGGAAGTATCTGAATTTTTTCCTAGCATTGAAGTTTTTGGTCTACTCTCTCACACACTCCTCTAAGGTACTGTCTTTCTATCAGGTAAATGAAATTCCTTGTAAAGTCTATATTGCTAATTTTGTGGACTGAAACATCTGCCTTTCACACACAAATACTACCTATACAGTATATATATATATTTATTTATATATTTATATATTTATATTATATAAAGTTTACTTACGTACTTTCATCAACCATATCAGGTCTACTTAAATTTTTGCCCATTGTTAATAAAAGAGCAATAATGCAGCAAGTTTTGGGTGTTTGTTTTGTTTTGTCTTTTTTTTTTTTTGTATCTCACTTCTTCTTTTTCTAGGTTGGGTTTTCATATGCCTGTAAAATTAGGGAGCAGAGAGCTGAGGGCTGAAGTGGGGGGTGGAAGGCAGTTCAACATCTACTTGGCAGGTGGCACCGTTTCAAGGCTGATGGTGGCTGAGGCCCATCCCCCGGGCTGAGGTGAATGGAGCCCAGGGCGCCAACACTAAATCAAGTCAGGAGCTTTGTTCCCTAAAACACTAGCCCTGAGGCTTATGGGGCTCCATCTAGGCTGTGGGGAGCAGAGGGGAGAGCTGGAAACAGAAGTGCCCTGGGTTTGGTCTGAGGCTAGCTGCCTCCTGGGTGTGCCTCTATGTGGTGTGCAGTTGTTCCAGGGAGTCTGGGACCCCCCTGCCCAGGCTGTCTACACAATTGTGCTGATACCGCTGGGTTTGGCCTTGCTGCTGGTGGGGGGTGGCGGGGCGGGTGGCTGCCCGTGGTGATGTGCTGCATGTCCCATCTGGGCCGAGGACAGCGGTGGGTGGCCATGAGCATGGGCCACATAGGGTGGGTGCCCCCCGTGGGGGCCATGGTGGTACTGGTGTGCATGCTGGATATGTTGAGGGGGGTGGTAGTGGTGGTGGTGGTGGTAGGGGGGTGGGTTCTGCTGCATGTGGCAGTACTGGGAGTGGTGCCCATGCACCTGGGCCTGCGTTTGGCCATCTGCGGGCCCCTGGTGATGGCTGGCCGAAGAGTGCTGTGGGTGGGGCAGGATTGGTGGGTGGGGGGGTGGCTGGGGAGGGGCTGAGGATGGGTGGGCCTGGGGAGGGGCCTTCCCTCTCTTGCTACCAAATAAAGAGCCCAGGAGGGAGGATGAATTAGGCATAGTCTGGTGTGGGCGAGATGGACACTCTCGTGTTGATGTAGCTCTCCGGCGCATGTGAGGACTGCTAATGATGGACCCCTAAAAAGGAAATTCATAGAAATCAAAATTAAAAGATCTTAAAGTACTTAGGTCAGAATGATTTTTTAAAAAAATGTAGAGTTCACCCACTGACTGCTAAGCCTTAGTTCAACTCACTGGCTACAGAAGGCAGGGCTGGGTGAAGCTGATTCAGGCCCCACCTGCTCTCATGCTAACTGGCAGGACAGCTAGGGGAAAGGGGGCTGGAGGGACCTTGAGAAGCAGCCTTCTAGTGACAAAAGTGGGGAGCAGAGGAGAGGGCACCCCCTTTCTGTTCATCAGTAGCAGACTTCTGCTCTTTCTCCAAGTGTTTTGTAACTGGAAGCCTGCCTGGGGCTTCAGATCCAAATGACTATTTGGGGGTGTCTGTGAGCTGCTGGTCGTGAGTGAAGTGGGGAAGGCCTAGTGCGCATGGAAAAGGAACCCAGAGCCTGCTGAAATGGCACCCTGGTCTCTCCTGGGTCCTCTTAACTGACCCAGAGACATCTGTGCAGTCTGTCTGGGTTCTAAGGCTTCTGGGAAGGTGGTGATGGGGACAGGTAGGATCAGGGAACCTTGTCCTTTGGGTGAGGGGCACTGCCTAGGCATTCACTGCAACTATCTACTGCAAACG
This sequence comes from Loxodonta africana, assembly GCF_030014295.1. Taxonomy (NCBI): domain Eukaryota; kingdom Metazoa; phylum Chordata; class Mammalia; order Proboscidea; family Elephantidae; genus Loxodonta; species Loxodonta africana. The sequence continues at coordinate 36,141,734 of NC_087363.1, forward strand.
AAACAAGGAAAGAGAAGGAAACAGAAAAAGATCTGCAGGATGAGGTTGAGATGTGAACAGTAATATATAGATGGTTTGAGGATGAATGAAATCTCATGAAATCCACACTGAATTTCCTGTCTCTCCAGGCTTTCCTCCTCCCACGAGCTAGCTAAGCAATTCCATGGTGTCATGACTGCAAACACACAGCAATTGAAACTCCAGAAAGGAAGCGATGGGGATGGCAGAGCATGGAAGTTGAGAGTTCAGCAAAAACATCCAACAGCAAGAGTGGTTGGGTGAGTAGGGTGCCACAGCGACCGGAACCTGCCCGCGTCGGGGCCGTGCTGGCCTGGCTGGGGACCCCGGGGAGGGTGTCAGAAAGCTGGGATGGTTAACCATGCTCAGGCACCGTACGGGATGGGGGTTAAGCGGAAACTAAAACACAAAAACCAGAACCACCCCCCACCGTTCCATCTGGAACAAGCTGATGAAAGGCACAGGTGTTTCTAGGCACAGAGGAGAAGCCAGCATGCACGGGGCTGAGGCAGGCAGGGTGGGGGAGGGCACGTGTCTGCGTCTGCATCTGTGTGTGGTAGGAGGAAGGAGGAGATAACAAACAAACAAAAAAAGGACAACAGATATAAACCAAGGGTTGGGGAGGCAACACGACAGCCAGCTGGACGTAGGTGCTTCCTACTTACTTCCACATTGCTCTCTAGCGATCCCGCACTGCTGCGACGCCCTCGCTTCCCTGCCCAGAACATGCAATACCAGAGGTTAGACACAGACACGAGACTGGGAGTTGCTGCCTCCCTGGCACTGAGCTGCTGCCGCTGCTGCCACACAGCCTGGCACTGCTACTGGGGAGCGATGGCGGGACTCAACTAGGCCGCAGGCTCAGGTACCGGGGCCTATCTGCCTGCAGGTGCCAGGAGTGGGTGGGTTGGAGAAGGAGGCTCAGTGGGGGAAGCCAAAAGCAGTGCAGTAACGAGTTTTTTTTTTTAAAAAGACAACAGACCTTTTAAAAAGCAAAAAACAAAAGACAAAATTTTAAAACATCTCCAGCTTTATACCCCTTCTCCTGGATATAGTGGTCTGTGGGGAGGGGGCTTTCTGGTGGGTTGAGGCTTATGCACAGCTGGGGCCTGATGCCAAACATGAGTCTGTTCACCTTCTGCTGCTGATGCCAGGCTTGTCTCAGTTGCCGAGGGGGTGGGTGGGATGAGGACAGCTTCTCCGATAATTAACAAACAAAAAATGATCCTGGAATAGCCCTGACTTTTAGTGGATTTCATATATATATACACACACACACATACACACATATATATAGTCTTTTTTGGCAGGGTGGGGTTTTAATGGTTAAGACAAAGCTAAACTTCGTGTCCTCTTTTTCTCTAGGAGTGTTCAAACGTGCAGGTGCCTCTGGGGGTGGAGTACTTGGTTTGTGCAGCGTCAGGGCTGATGGAGAACGTCCTCCCAGGCCAAGGCCCTGAAGCCCTCTTTCTCCTCTGTCGGCATCACTCCCCAGGATGCCGCAAAGCCCTCCCTACACTGTGAGGTCCCACTGCTGATGTCTTCCTTAGTCCCCAGCGTGTGGCATACAGGAAGGAGCACTCAGTATGTGTGGCTGTACGCAAGCATGGCCAGGTCTTCCTCTTGCTCTCGGTGCTCAGGGGCCATCCGTGGCCTCCACATCTCTTTGGAGGAATTCTCCACGGATTTCTGCAGGACATCCAGCCTGGCACACTGTGGGTGTCCAACCTTAGGGGTCTGGTCTCTATCCAGCTCTCTGGGAGTGAGGATGGGAAGAGGGGGCAGAGAATGGCCTTCCCAACTTGACTTTCTGGAGGGTTCCATCTATGTAATATTAACCGTGAGTCATGTCCTAGACATATTAATCTTCTCGTTTAAGGCCCACAATGATGCCATAGACATTATCACTATGTCTGTGTTGAAGAGAAGACTGAGGCTATGAAAGGTGAACTAACAGGCCCATTCCCACAGTAAGCAAGTCTAATAGCCAGGTTCAACCCAGGGCTGCCTGCCTACCTCTCAGACCAGAAAACTGGGCCACACTGCCTTCCAAGATGGACCAAAGCCCGGCCAGCCCAGGGTCCTGGAAAAAGGAAGAGACTGCTATGTGCCTCTTAGTTGTCCACATCCCTCAGCTTCTGGGGTGAAAGGCGCTGCTCGCCAGAGCTAGACCAGGGCCACTGGCCAAGTGCTGGATGGAAAAGAGTATGTCTCTGGATCCTTTGGGCCTCACCATGGTGCCTTCCTCCTCCCACTTCTGCCCACTGCGGCCAAGACGTAGGAGAGCTTTAACTTGGATGTCTTGGAGTAATCAAGTTTCTTAAAATGCATCTTCTCAACTTCTCAGATCAGCATGGGATGTGGGGTGATCATATAGGAGCTCTCTTTGCACTCAAGCGCCTGAGTTCCCTGTACTCACAGGCACACTCATAAACATGCCTGCCCACTACAACTCAGGTCCATGTCTGTGCACATATGTGCCGACACACATACACACTGTCTATCACACCTGCTCAAACACATGTGCTAATGAGGTAAGGCAGCCATGTAGAGGCTCACCCCACCATGTGCACACACCAGGATACCCGCCTGGCCCTCAACACCATCCTCCCCATCACTGGGTCCTGCACTAGCCTCTGGTGAGCTCCACCCGAATCAACACCCTCCTAGAGCCAGACCAGGGCCATCAGCTGCAGGTAGCAGCGGCATCAGGAACCATTAGTCTGGTAGGAGCTCCCAGCACAGTTCCTTTGTCAGGCTGCTACTCATAGCCTTCCCTTTCTTCCTCAGAGCCGGGATAGGACGTGGCAGGCTCTTAGCCGAAGGGTCTCCCTCTGTGGCCCACAGGAGTGCTGGGGCCACATAAGTGTACATGCTCAGTAACCACCACAGTGACAGTCACACACACTGAGCTCACCTTGTGCCAGACACTGCTCTAAGTGTGCCACGTGCATTGACTGTTTCTCACAGCAATCCTGTGAGGGTGGAACTGTGATTGTCTCCATTTCACAGTTGAAGAAACTGAGGTCTAGAGCTGTAGCCTGGCCAGAATTGGGCAGCTAATGAGCATAGAGCTGGGAGATGAACCTGTCCAGGCTGACTCCAGAATCCAGGTGCTGAACCATGCCCTGATGTGGACTCTGTTTGATGTAGAGTCATGTGGCTGGGGTGAGAGAAGGGACATTCATAGTTCTCTTCTAAGACATGCAATTCATGGCCATCCTGAGCACAGCCCTTCCCTCTGCCTATCTGTGCCTCTGGACAGGTGGCCAAGGGGCCATTTCACCTGTAGAGCACCCATCGTGTGGCAGCAGGCACTGCTTTACTGACCCGCCACCAGCACCTGTCACCGCCTGGTGTCCTCCAGAAGCCATCAACTCTGCCAGATGGGGCAACCTGGCTGCAGAACAGAGCAGTCTTCACCTCTGCACTGCCAGAGGCACCCAACGCAGTGGTCACTTGGTGCAGGCAGTGCCTGTGACCTCAGAAGACACCCTCCCTGTGGGAACTTGGTGCTGGGCAGCTTAGCTGGGGATGTGCAAAGGGCCTGCAGGGGGCCTTTTGCTGATGTGCACCTTGACTTGACTGATCTGGGGGGCAGGAGCCAAGGCCTGTCCATCTCTGTTTCTGCGGTCCTTGCTGGGTCATTGATCTTGGAGGCAAAAGTGCAGGTCAGCAGGGGACTGGTGCCACTGATATGAGCATGGGCAGCCTGGGCCGAAGGAAACCATGGCTTAGAGACATCAGAAAGGCCTCCTGGCTCACACTTGTGGAGCTGGGACCAGAGCCTGGGTCCTTTCATCTACCTCTTGGAATGTCAGTGGCTCCCCAGAGACGTTTCCTGATGGGCTTACTCCTGGGCCTCCAACCGTGACAGCCACATCAGTTCCCAAGGTTCCTGCCGGGCTGGGGAGATATCCGTGGTGGGTCGTCTTCTTGATGGACATATGGGTCCCAGGTCTGAGGGGAGTGCTCCAAGGGCCCCCTACTCTGAGGGGAGAGGCTGCCCCTGGCCTTGCCTCTTCCTAATAAGCTCATCGTAGTGTCAGGCTCTCATGGTGACTGCAGTGAGAGCCATGGTGGGGTGAGGTGGGAATGACCACAGCCTCAGGAGAGCTCATGGCACCTAACCTCATCCAGAGCATAGAATTCTGTATCTCTGAGCATCTTTCTGGGAAGCCTCCTGACCTTTGCCCATCTCCCTTTGGAGAGATCAAAGACAGCCTCTCCCAAGTCCAGGGCCTGGGCAGCTGCCTGGATCCAAACACCCACCGCACCTCACCCTCCAAACTTCCTGGCTGCAGAGGCTCTCTGGGATCTTTTCCCAGGGTTTTTTTTCATTGTGGCTTAGGGCTCAGAGAAGATTCAATCCCTGAGAATCCCCAAACCCAGGATCCTCAAATAATAATGGCAATAATAATGATAAATGGAAAGTAGTCAACCCTTGGAACGCCACCCCTCCGATGGGTGGGCCTGCCTATGCAGGCTCTGTCAATCCCTAAGCTCTGGCAGAGAAGTGACAGCAAAGGGCCTGGGAGGAGGCAGCTCAAGATACGATCCTGGGACCTGGAGTGGGTGTGGCTTGCTCTGAGGGCCTCAGTTCCCGCATGGCCCCTGCCTTTTGAGAGGGGCTGAACAGGGCTCCCAGGGACTTCCTCAGGGAACACTGAGGGCAAGACTACCACACTGTGCAAACTCAAACAGGGTCCATGGGCCTGCAGCCTGCAGAGGCCCAGAGCAGTCCAGTTAAGCACAGCAGGTCTAACAAGGCACTGATAAGACCAATAGTTCTCATTTGACCCCAGAGGACACCAGGCAATGTCAGGAAGCATTCCTGATTGTCAGGACTGGGCTGTGCTACTCTATCCAGTGGGGTAGAGGTCAGGGATGCTGCTAAACATCCTGCAATGCACAGAACAGCCCCACAACAGAGAAATCATCCGGCTCTCAGTGCCAGCAGTGCCAAGGCTGAGAAATCCCAGGTTAAACCATCATGCTGGTGATGGATTTCTGATTTTCACTATGGGGGGGAAAAATGACAAAATAAAAACAAAGCAAAAAAGTTCAACTCAAGGAAGAAAAAAAAATTCTGGCAAATGAATAAGCGGAAGTGAGGCAGTGGTGCGGGTGGGTGGGGGCAGGTACAGGATGTCAGCAGGAACAGGCTGTCTTAGGGTGGGCTGAGAGGTGGGGCTGGAGTGGGGTGCGTAGGCCCCCTGGAAGGGAGTGGCCGCTGGTCTCTGGCCTGAGAAGGTTTTACCAGCAAACAAGGGCTTGGGCATCGAGGCAGGTGGTACCTACACTGCTGAGCAGCAACGTCCCCTCTAAACCACAACGTTGGACTCGTCACGCCATAACAGCCCCCTGGAGCCTCCTCCGGGAGAAGCTGACCAGCTGGCTGCGACTAGTAGGGGCTGAGGAACTGCTGGTCTACACCCTTCACCAGTGGCCACTTGGACAGTGCTTACGGAAGAGTAATCTGGAGCAGAACCTGCAGGCAGCCCACCCAGGCATTCTTGCACCACCCTCCTGCACCTGCCCTAACTGAAAGAGGCAGGCAAAGGCAGCTGGCAGAAGCTCCTTGGTCTCTGGTGCTCAAGGTGCCCCTAAACCTGGGAAACCTGGGAGACTGGAGGGGCACCGCTTGCTTCAGGGTTAAGTAAGTGGCTGGCAGCAAATTAAACACACAAAAACAAAGAACAACAACAAAACCACACTTCCACCAGAGTTTGCCCTCACATTCTAGACCCTAGCCATGCCGTGGAGGCAGTCACCTTTGGACTGGATGGAGACAAGGGTTCCCAAGAAGGCTACCCCACAGGGAGAGCAAGACCAGCAGGAAAGGGGAGTCGCCAGACACAATTGAGAGGGGCTTCACTCAATTTCATTCATCAGCATAAAACACAGGGACGCAGCAGCACAAAGTACACGGTACACATCTGTCGGGGCCTGCTCTCCCCATGTTAGAAGCGATTTCAGAAAATAATTAACAAATAAACAAACAAAAACTCCTGAAAGAAGAGAAGGAAAATGGGGGGAGCTCCCCAGGTTGTTTTGGCTAGACTGCCTTTGCCTTTGACAACAATTAGGCCCTGCTTTCCTCTGCCGTTCTGGGATGCCCTTCCTGCATTGGCAGGCGCTGCTCTGGCTGTGGTGGGGGCGGGCACAGGAAGCCCCACAGTAGTCCCTCTGAGCCCTGCCACTGCTGGTTCCACCGCAGGCCCGTCCCGGTGCGCAATGCATGCCCTGACTGCGGACACGCCTGTCTGAGTCCTGCATGCATTGGGCTAGGAAGGTGCCTCTAGGCCTAGCTCTTACCGGCTTCTGAGAGGTCCCTTAGGGAGCTGCTGAGGGCGCTGCGCTTGAGGCCTTCACTGCTGGCATAGCTGTCATCCAGGCAGGCCCGGCTCAGAGTCCCATTGCCTGACTCCTTTTTGAGGCTGGAGCACTGGGATATGCTGGGCCGCACGACACCCTTCTGCTTCTCGAGCTCCGCTGAAATAGAGAGGGTGGGGCCCAGTGAGAGGGGCATGGACGAGAGGACAGTCTGTGGGGGGGTCGAGGTGTGCGTGGTAGGAGGGAAATGCTGAGGATCCCAGCCTCTCTGCTCAGGGTTGGCACTCTCTGCACTGCCATCCACCTGGAATGGGGAAAAAGTAAGAGGGAGGGCTGTACTTGGCAAAGTGGGTGTGGTGGCTGTCTTGGACGCAAGGAAAGGGACAGCAGATCCCAGGAAGAGATGCTGGGAGGGGTCAGACTACCTTCTGGTGTGCAGGAAAGGCAGTCACTTTCCAATCGTGAGAGCTGACAGTGGACAAAGACCTCCCTGTCTTTGAGGTGGGAGATGGTCAGGGCTAACCAGGGTGGGGCCAGAGGTGCGACACTCATGTGCCTCCAGGGAGATGTGGAGCCAGGAGAGGGAGGGATCGTAATCGTCGTCCTCGCTCTCATCCATGGGACCCAGGGGTTGGCCATGACCGAGACCCCACCAGGAAGATGAGTAAATAATAATCATACTAAACCTTAAGAAGCTCAGCTCCAGAACTTTGGAAGCTCTTTTCACATGGGGTGACCAGGGAGCTGGAGGGGTCCTCTGATGGGCAGGACTGAGTCAGGCCTCAGAAGCCCTACCTCCCACCAGCTACCACCTATCCAGGCCACCCCAAGGAGGCCTCTTCCCTCCCCTCCCGCCTCCATGCCTCCTTTCTGTGGCTGGGGCCCAAGAGCTGCCCTGTTATGTGGTTGTACAGAAAGTTAGAAAAGACCTAGGCACATCTGCCTCTGACTGCTATCACGGCCACCAGGGAGGGAGGCAAAAGCCTGTGTTTTCTGGCTCTTCATCCCCAAAAGACCTGGGACTTACTCTCTATTCTGTGCTTCTCCATCTCCTGTACTTCTGCAATGGATTCCCGCAGGTCATCAGTGAATTTCTTCCGGTCTTGAGGATTGGGCGCATTGAAGTTTATTAACACTTTGATGTCTGCGCCGGGGACGGCAGACGTGAGCCGGATGCCATTGGGGTAGTCTGGAAAGGAGAAGGAAAGGAGAGAAGCCCGTGGGTCTAGTGTATTCTATAATCTCCTTTCTAGTCAAGACAATAATGATAAATCTCAATTCAGTAGCTGCATGGGAGAAGCACTCAGAGTCCAAGCTCTTCGTAGACTCGTCTAACCAGGGAGGAAAGGTTTCAACAGTGGCAGACTGGAGGGACCACAAAACAATCTCCATGTCCCCAACTTTGGTCCACTTTGTTCCATACATAAGTCAGGAGGCAGATATGGCCAATCCTGAAGGAAAAGCCAGGGCCCTCATTCTTCTCCCCACTCCGCAAAGGTCATGGAGCCACAGGCTCTTGATTTCAAGGTCTCTGGTGACTGCCTGGTGCTTGTCATGGTGGCCTGGTACTGAGTGCAGAAGGTAGACTGGGCAGAGGTAGGAGTCCTGTGCTGAGCGAAGAGTTTGATCCAGTGACCTCAGAGAATTCTGACACCAGAGTGAACTCCAGTCTCTTCTAAAGGCCTTCAGACCCACACCTCCCTTGTGCTGCAGGCACCTCACACCCAACACACCCTATGCCAAACCCAGCATCTTGCTGCCAAGATCTGCCTGGTGCCAGCTGTGAGCCTCCAGGGTCTTCTGGGCTTTGGTCTCCCGGCATCACCTTTCTCCTCAGTGGGCAATGCATGGCTGAGCAGGCCATCAGCAACTGGATGTTTGAAGGCTCCTGGCCCCAAAACTGATCCTGCCTTTGCTCAAACCTAGGTCAAGGTTGGCAACTCAAATGCCTATAAGCTCAAGCAGGTATCCTAGATGAGGGAACGGGGCCAGGTGGAACTGTGAGCACCTGGGGAATGCTGGGGCGGCAGGGTGTGGGGGTGGTGGGGGTGGGGTTATGCAGCCCATTATCACTATGTGAGTACGTGGGTCCAGTGATGCTGAACCTTTTGATTTTCAAGAGAAGCCTCCCCCACCAAAAAAAGTCTGTATTTTGATGTGGAGCCTATTAATTTAAATGTTGGCTCAATAACTTTTTTTTTTTTATATGTGCAAGTCAAATAAAACATGGCAAAGCCAGGGCTGACCCCTTGGGCTGCCAGTGTGAGACCCCTGGTATGAAAGTACTTCCCATAGAAACTTCAGGGTTGGCTCTTGCCAGCATCTAGTGTTGGGATCTGAGGCTGAGCCCTGGGAATCTAAAGATGGCCTAGTGTAGCCTCTGCCAAGGGGTTGTCTATGCCCCACCCCCTGCAGTAGCTTCACTGCCACCACCTCACTGAACTCTTGGCCTAGCCTGGGAGGCAGGGGTCATCACCATCATTGTGGAGTGGGGAACTGCTGGTCAAGACAACCATCCCTCTACCAGGCCCCTGGATGCCAGTACGTGGGAAACCAAAGCAAGGCATGGCTTCTGGCCTGGGGTGGACAGGGCAGAGAGTGGGGAGATGGCAAAGGTCAGTGCTGAGGATGCGCCTCAGGTACCTTGGGCCCATTGTGGGCAGGGGATAGAATGGCACGTGTGGTTATGGATGCCCCCTGCAAAGCTGCTTTGGACAGAGAAGTGGGTCGAGAGTCCAAATCCATGCCCTAAGGCCCTGTGTGTTGGGATGGAAGGCCAGTCAAAGAGCACCATGACAACCTGTCCTGAGAGGACAGGACACTGTGATGTCCTTTCAGGTCAGTCTTCCCCTCAGGCCACTCCAGAACATGCAGCGCAGCAGGGCCCTGTCCCAGGAGGACTGGGTTGGCCTAAAGCTCAGGTATTTCTGACAGAGAAGGGACAAAGAAGAAAGGAAGAGAGAAGGGGGACGGTAGCAAGAAGGAGCAAGGTCAAAAGGAAAGGTAAGTGGAGGAGCCATGGATATGAACCAGCTCCCCTCCCAATTCCCCAGGCCCCATGACCCACTCGCAGCTGAGGGGTTCCCGATAGCACATAAGAATAAAGACTTACTGAGTGCTTACTATATGCCAGGGGCTATTCTAGATGCTTTCCCTGTATGGACTCAACTGTCAAGGCAACCCTACAAGGTACGTACTACTATCACCCACTTTATAGTTAAAGGAAACTGAGGCTCAGAGAGGTTAAATCAACAAGCCCCACGGTCCTAAGTGGCAGAGAGGGATTTGAATCCACACTGTCTTGGTCTAGGGCTCAGCTCTTCACCTTGACAGCCACACTGGCATCACCTTTACCTGTTTTGGGGGCTGTGTTTTCATATCACCTATACTATTTACTTAATCTTTTTCTATCAACTTAGTATATAAATAAATTTATATCTACCATTATAAAAAATCTAATTACTTGCAACGTTGTTGTTGTTATTAGGTGCTGTCGAGTTGGTTCTGACTCATAGTGACCCTATGCATAACAGAATGAAACACTGCCTGGTCCTGAACCATCCTTACAATCGCTGTTATGCTTGAGCTCATTGTTGCAGCCACTGCGTCAATCCACCTCGTTGAGGGTCTTCCTCCTTTCCGCTGACCTTGTACTCTGCCAAGCATGATGTCCTTCTCCAGGGATTGATCCCTCCTGACAACATGTCCAAAGTATGTAAGACGCAGTCTCGCCATCCTTGCCTCTAAGGAGCATTCTAGCCGGGCTTCTTTCAAGACAGACTTGTTCGTTCTTTTCGCAGTCTATGGTATATTCAATATTCTTTGCTAACACCACAATTCAAAGGCGTCAATTCTTCTTCAGTCTTCCTTATTCGTTGCCCAGCTTTCGCATGCATATGATGCCATTGAAAATACCATGGCTTGGGTCAGGCGCACCTTAGTCTTCAATGTGACATCTTTGCTTTTCAAAACTTGGAAGAGATCCTTTGTAGCAGATTTACCCAATGCAATGCGTCTTTTGATTTCTTGATTGCTGCTTCCATGGCCATTGATTGTGGATCCAAGTAAAAGAAAATCCTTGACAACTTCAATCTTTTCTCCGTTTACCATGATGTTGTTTATTGGTCCAGTTGTGAGGATTTTTGTTTTCTTTTATGTTGAGGTGCAATCCATACTGAAGGCTGTGGTCTTTGATCTTCACTAGTAGGTGCTTCAAATCCTCTTCACTTTCAGCAAGCAAGGTTGTGTCATCTGTATAACGCAGGTTGTTAATGAGTCTTCCTCCAATCCTGATGCCCCGTTCTTCTTCATATAGTCCAGCTTCTCGTATTATTTGCTCAGCATACAGATTGAATAGGTATGGTGAAAGAATACAACCCTGACGCAGACCTTTCCTGACTTTAAACCAATCAGCATCCCCTTGTTCTATCCAAACAACTGCCTCTTGATCTATGTAGAAGTTCCTCATGAGCACAAGTAAGTGTTCTGGAATTCCCATTCTTCCCAATGTTACACATAATTTGTTATGATCCACACGGCCAAATGCCTTTGCATAGTCAATAAAACACAGGTAAACATCCTCCTGGTATTCTCTGCTTTCAGCCAGGATCCATCTGACATCAGCAATGACATCCCTGGTTCCACGTTCTCTTCTGAAACTGGCCTGAATTTCTGGCAGTTCCCTGTCGATATACTGCTGCAGCTGTTTTTGAATGATCTTCAGCAAAATTTTGCTTGCGTGTGATATTAATGATATTGTTCTGTACTTTCCACATTCGGTTGGATCACCTTTCTTGGAATAGGGATAAATATTGATCTCTTCCAGTCAGTTGGCCAGGAAGCTGTCTTCCATATTTCTTGGCATAGACGAGTGAGCACCTCCAGTGCTGCATCTGTTTGTTGAAACATCTCAATTGATATTCCATCAATTCCTGAAGCCTTGTTTTTCGCCAATGCCTTCAGAGCAGCTTGGACTTCTTTCTTCAGTACCATCGGTTCCTGATCATATGCCACCTCTTGAAATGGTTGAACATCGACTAATTCTTTTTGGTTTAATGACTCTGTGTATTCCTTCCATCTTCTTTTGATGCTACCTGCATCATTTAATATTTTCCCCATGGAATCCTTCGCTATTGCGACTCGGGGCTTGAATTTTTTATTCAATTATTTCAACTTGAGAAATGCCGAGCATGTTCTTCCCTTTTGGTTTTCCATCTCCAGCTCTTTGCTCATGTCATTATAATACTTTATTTTGTCTTCTCGAGCTGCCCTTTGAAATCTTCTGTTCAGTTCTTTTACTTCATCAATTCTTCTTTTGCTTTAGCTGCTCGACATTCGAGAGCAAGTTTCAGAGTCTCTTCTGACATCCATTTTGGTCTTTTCTTTCTTTCCTGTCTTTTCAATGACCTCTTGCTTTCTTCATGTATGATGTCCTTGATGTCATTCCATAACTCGTCTGGTCTTTGGTCACTAGTGTTCAATGCATCAAATCTGTTCCTCAGATGGTCTCTAAATTCAGGTGGGATATACTCAAGGTCATGTTTTAGCTCTCGTGGAATTTGCTCTGATTTTCTTCAGTTTCAGCTTGAACTTGCATATGAGCAATTGATGGTCTGTCTGTTCCATAGTCAGCCCCTGGCCTTGTTCTGACTGATGATATTAAGCTTTTCCATCGTCTCTTTCCACAGATGTAGTAGATTTGATTTCTGTGCATTCCATCTGGCGAGGTCCATGTGTATAGTTGTCGTTTATGTTGGTGAAAGAAGGTATTTGCAATGAAGAAGTCATTGGTCTTGCAAAATTCTATCATTCGATCTCCAGCATTGTTTCTATCACCAAGGCCATATTTTCCAACTACTGATCCTTCTTTTTTGTTTCCAACTTTTGCATTCCAATTGCCAGTAATTATCAATGCATCTTGATTGCATGTTCGATCAATTTCAGACTGCAGCAGGTGATAAAAATCTTCTATTTCTTCATCTTTGGCTCTAGTGGCTGGTCCATAAATTTGGATAATAGTCGTATTAACTAGTCTTCCTTATAGGCGTATGGATATTATCCCATCACTGACAGCATTATACTTCAGGATACATGTTGAAACATTCTTTTTGATGATGAATGCAACACCATTCCTCTTCGAGTTGTCATTCCCAGCATAGTAGACTGTATGATTGTCCAATTCAAAATGGCCAATTCCAGTCCATTTCAGCTCACTAATGCCTAGGATATCGATGTTCATGCGTTCCATTTCATTTTTGACAATTTCCAATTTTCCTAGATTCATACTTCGTACATTCCATGTTTACATTATTAATGGATGTTTGTAGCTGTTTCTTCTCATTTTGAGTCACGCCACATCAGCAAATGAAGGTCCCAAAAGCTTTTATTCCATCCACGTCATTAAGGTCGACTCTACTTTGAGGAGGCAGCTCTTCCCCAGTTATCTTTTGAGTGCCTTCCAACCTGGGGGGCTCATCTTCCAGCACTGTATCAGACAATGTTCCGCTGCTATTCATAAGGTTTTCACTGGCTAATGCTTTTTGGAAGTAGACTGCCGGGTCCTTCTTCCTAGTCTGTCTTAGTCTGGAAGCTCAGCTGAAACCTGTCCTCCATGGGTGACCCTGCTGGTATCTGAACCCCGGTGGCATAGCTTCCAGCTTCTCAGCAACACGCAAGCCCCCACAGTACAACAAACTGACAGACACGTGGGGGTCACTTGCAATAAGCAGAAGTAATGGTAAGCGTAAACACAAGCACCATGCATGGTTATTAAATTCTTCCTAGTCACCACTGTTTGCTGAGACCTCTAGCCTGCCACCACTTGTTAGCAAAGAGGGAATAAGAGCACCAGAGAAGCAGCACCGGATTCTCCCGGTGATGTCATCAGGTGGAACAAGAGCCGCAAAGAGAAGAGCTTTCTCAGCACGTGGGCAATGCAGTGTGATGCCAGTGTGCACAGCTCCCAGCCATCTCATGCTGGGCCTTCCAGGCCATGCTTTGTTGACACGTACACTTCCAGACCAGAGTATGGGGGGAGGGAGAGGCTGGGCAGGCCCTGGGCAGACTTACACTGGTTCTCGAAAAGCAGGACCTGCATGCCGTACAGAGAAAAGGACTGCCGGAAGCTGTACGTCACCGAGTTCTTCTTCTTCTGGAAGATCTTGGTGACCTGTAGGCAACCAGAGACAGAGGCCTGAGCCACATCGTCTGCAGTGTCCTAGATCACCCCTGGGCCTGCCCCATCACAGATCTGGGAGCTTGGGATTCTCAGTGGCCTTGATGGTGACCATGGTCTTCTGGGTGAGAATTCTCTCTTCAGTTCAGAGGTGAGGAGGCCTCTGGGGCAGGGAATAGCCAACACGGGGAGGAGGGCGTGCCCATTCACACTGTGACTTGGACAACAATTTCTATTCCTATGAGTCCCCAATACCCTCCTGGCTGGAAGCAAAGCCCCACAGCCCAGCAGAGACATGGCTGGCACATTGCTGTGGATGGCCCCTGAGATGCTTTCTCACAGCCACGGAAGGTGCACACACCTGAGGTTTGTACCTGGTGGGCAGGGTGGGCAGTCAGTGCTCAGTGGCAACAGGCTCAGGGAACAACCCCTGCATGTAAGCAGCCGATGCCCAGCCCATGATCCTGGCTCCGATGCCAGAGAACACAATAGCTCCACCTCTGCCAGGTCCTGTACCATGTTCCTCTGATACCAGCCAATCTTCAGTTACAGGGAGGAACTTTCCATCCTGGCAGCCACAGTGGCTGGCCAGCATGGGTTGGAAGGGAAGGGAAGCTTATATTTATTGAGTGCTCAGTTTGTGCCAGGCACCATGCAGGATTTATGTCCGGGACCTCATCTGACCACTGTAACTCCCTGAGAGCTTAATTTTACAGAGGAGGAAACTGAGGCTCAGAGATTTGAAGTGACTTTCTCAAGGTGAAGTACTCTTAAAGGATCTGAACCCACAAGTCTCAATTTTAACCTCAGCAGTCAGAGAGGACCACTTGGTTCTCACATCCAGTCAAGCATGTGGGGGCTGGGACAAGGCCTTCTGCAGGAAAGCCAGTGGCCTGCAGGAAGGACAGAAACCTGAAGGACAGGATGTAATGGGCATTCTTATCCCTTCTGGCTAGCATCTGCCCACCTTTTCTCTGGCAACAGCTCCATTTCCCTTTGGGGAGCTCCTCTCCTACCTTCAGTCCATTAGCTCTGGAGGGTGGGGCTATGACCCTGGCTCAGCCAATAAAAAAGCACTGCATCGCCCTGGCCCCAGTGACTGGTTTATGGAGGGCATAGGAAGCAGGAGGATTAGTTCTGAGGTATTTGCTCAAATTCTCAGGACGAGGCACCCTCTTTGTGCTGGTTGCTGGGAGTTGCTTGGGCATCTTTCCCTTTGTGGGCAGAGCCTGCCTGAGTAGGGTGCCCGAGGACAGAAAAGCCTTTGCCGCTGAGAGATGGAGATAATAAGGAGCCCCGATGACATTGTGTGAGCCTCTGGGAGCAGCTGGGGCTGAAGCCAGAAATCCCCTCAGGTCTTTTCCATGAGCCAATGAAGTCCTGTTTTCATCTGCATCGGTATGAGTTTGATTTCTGCCCCTTGCGACCAAAAGATTCTGGGCTAATACACTCTCCTACCTCCCCCCCGCCCCCCACACCCCGCCATGTATGGGTTTCCCCCCTGAAGACAAAAAGTCAAGGCCTCCTGACATGGAGGCTAGCTGCCCACAACACCCTGTGGATAACCACGTACCACCAGGAGATCATTAAATAGGAAGATTTCTCGCTGATGCAGTCCGAGTTTTTGGGGTTTATTTGGGTCTGGAACCTCGAAGAGCCGGCAGTAGCAGACCAGCCTACGATGGGGCAGAGACAGCACCTGTGCAAGGAGAGAAGTCCCGCCATCAGCTGCCCAACCCCCTCCTCTGGGGCCCAGGCACACCCCCCATGAGGTCACAGCAAAGGTGTCAGGCCTGCATGCCAAAACCGCAGGCTGGGGCCTCTCATTTGAAAAGGCCTCCCTCCTCTAGCAAACCCTGCAAAGAAGAATGTAGTTTTTCACTCATAGCAATTTCCCCCGCTGCTAACCAAAAGGTCAGCAGTTCAAATCCACCAGCTGCTCCTTGAAAACCCTATGAGGCAGTTCTACTCTGTCCTACAGGGTCGCTGTGAGTCGGAATCAACTCGACAGCAATGAGTTTTTGATTTTTTTCTGTACTCAGGAGCTACTACATAAGATTCCCTATTCGTGCTCTCCTAAAGGCCTGCGGTGAGTGCCCCTGCTGCTGGTGACGCAGCCTTTCAGTTCTTCCAGGCAGGTAACAGGCTTCTTACAGCCTCCCTCTCACATGGAACTCCTCAGCCAGAGAGGAATTCGTGTTTTCTGAGCCACTGTGATGTGCCAGCCACAAACATTAGCCTGTTTGGTGCCTGGAAAAAAATTTTCTAGAGAGAGTCTACTCTAGATGAGGAAAGCAAGGCAGAGAAAGGTAAAGCAACTTGCCCTCAATCATGAGCCGGGACCTGATCCCAGGCGCCATGATTTCTCCTTTGCCAAGCCTCCTTCTAAAAGACAACAGTGGTTCTAACGTCTGAAAGACCTGCCCACACCCTAAGCCAGGCCCACGATGCTTTGTAGAATCTAGCTGCTGTAACTACAACCATCCACCTCCCACGAGGCCTGTCCTTGCCTTACCCTCCATTCTATATACCCGACCCCAAATGCGCCCACTGTGGGTTCAGGGGAACCATCTGCCTTTCACGTTGCCAGGACTGAAGCTGCCCTCAGGCCCAACTCAATCAGCTGGTATCTCAGTGGCCCAGGCCTGGCTACCGGGAGCTCTAGTCTCATATACAGACTGGCTACTATGGGAGAAATGCATGGCAGCTGTAGAGGGTGGAAGCAGGGTTAACTCTGCCTGAAACTGGAGGGGTTCCCCGGACTAAGCACACCAGGGAGATGAGTCAAGGGGTAGGAGAACTGTGGCAAACAGTTTGGCACGTGCAGCATCACCATTTGGTATTGTGGGAACAAAAGGATGAAGGAGGGAGGATGATGGGACAGGGGGCTGCAAAGGCAGCCAAGGGCCAGGGCATGGGGGGCTTTAAGGATCCTGGACTTTCCCTATGGGAAGCTGGTAAAGGGGAGGATGAAAGCTGACTCTTGGCAGTGGGTGGGGGCTGTTGGTAAGGGATAATGAAAGACAACAGGTACCATGCAAGGGACTGACAGACTGGAGGAGCACGTTCTCCAGGGTCGGCAGGGAGATGCTGCGGGGGTGGTGGTGATGCAATAGGTCTTGGGGGGATGAGAAGAAGAGGCTGAGAGAGTGGCGGAAGTGCAACCATCTGCCAGCAAATGGGGAAGGCGCCTGAACTGAGGTTGAAGAGGACCTCAAGGGCCACACTGAGACCATCTGCTTCAGTGCAGGGTCTGGAAGCCCAGCCACAGGGAAGGACTCTTATCAGCTCCTGAGAGGCTTTCCCCCTTGCCCACGCAGTCTCTGAGCCGGAAGGGATGGGAGGCTAGGGTAATCAAGAAAATGAAATGTCTTATCGTTCTGGAAATTAACTCAAGCAGCCAGAACTTTGGAGATGGGAGCCCACTGTTCCCCCAGGGCAGTACATCAGCCGGAATGTAAGCACAGAGAAATACTCACACAGCCAAGCCCATGGTGCAAGGATCCAATCTATGTGGGAATACAGGAAATAAACGAAAGAAGATATTAGCATTTCAAAGGGTACACTTGGGCCCTGAGGAGCTAAGAGGTGATGATGTTCAGTTAAAAAGAAGCAGCTCCCACCCCCACGCCAGCTTCCCTTTGGCTCCATCCAGCCACGCCACAGGGTGTGTGACCAAGTGGAAGGCTGGGTGGCAGGGCTCTGAGGGCGCTTTGAGGGGATTCCTGAGGTCTCCAAGGAAGCCTGCCAGCATAGGTGGGGCACAGAGCAGAACCACCACACAGTCTGGCCACCACCTGTCCTAAGATCCTTCAGTTCTTTTTAGATATAACCCTGTGTAAATGTCCATTATTCTGCAATATCAGGAAACACTGAAGAAAAAGCAAAAAACCCCGAAATAATGTACAAACCCTGCCTGGGAGAGGCAAGGCTCCTGAGGTCAGAGCTGGCCAGGGAGGCACTGGGGGTGGGGGGTGTGCCTCCCCACAGAGACCCCTCTGGTGATGCCTGGGCCTGCCACTTACCGGCTTCTTCCCCACAATGAGCTTCTCCACCTTCTGCACCTGAGACACGTGGTCCTCGTTGGTCTTCAGCTCCCGCTTGCGGATCCGCTCATAGATCCCGACAAGCATCTCCCGAGGGATGTCCTCACCGTCATCCACACCTGGGAGGGGACCAGGGCCAGTGGTCAGATTGGGACTTGGGTAGCTGTGGCGGCTCAGCCTCGCTCCAGCCTCACCCTCTGACTTACCAGTTTCTAAACCATATCAGAACAGGGATCCCTTTCACCATCGCAACAGAACCAAAGGCCTTCCAGACACATAGGCACCGAATTATAGCCAGTCAATTACAAATCTCAGATTCCCTCCACCAGGAGCAAGGCTGGCACATCCAGCTTCCACCTGGACAAGCATGGGGGCTGTGTCCCTTCTAAGCCATATTCAGAGAGCTTTGTAAATCTTACTTTGCTCCACCTTACCAAAGCCCTGTGAGGTAGGCATAATCGTCTGCTTTCCGCAGATGGGAAAACTGAGGCTCGGAGGAGGTATGGGGTTGGGGGAGAGGCTGTGAAGCAAGGGGCCTTGTGAGTTCAGGCTCTGATAGACATAAAACCAAATCCTAGTTCTATCCCTTACTAGCTGGGTGACTGTGGGCAGGTTGCCGAGCCTCTCAGCTTGGTGTCCTCATCTGTAAAACGGTCACCAAGAGCACTGAGGACTTCACAGGGCTGTTGTGAGGAAACAGGAGAAGCATGCGGTATGCTTAGCACAGCGCCAGGCACTGAGTGACAGCGCAAGAAACGGTGGCTGGCGTTATCAACACTATAGTAGTTGCTGCTGTTGTCCCACATCACACAGGCAGAAAGAGAGGCCAGGACTTGAACCCAGCTGGCTCTTATTCCAAGCTCATATTCTTTCTTGTACACCACACTGAACAGCTGCTGTGAGAACAGTAATTCGACCCAACTCATGAGAGAAACACAAACTCATCCTGGTGAGATCTGCTGCTCCCCCATCTGACTGACAGGAGGCTACAGGTCTGGTGACAGGCTCTGTTGGCGAGGCTGTGGGGAAATGGGCCCTCTCCCATATCACTAGTGGTGTGGGGAAAGTGTCAATCCCCCTGTGGCAATTTGGCAGTGCCTGTCAAAATTATAAACTCAAACGCCCTTTGGTCTGATGATGGCCTTTGGGGAATTTATCCCATGGGAAATGATACATGTCCACGTTATTTATTGAAGCATTGTTTCCAAATAGCAAAACCCTGGAAGCAACCTGTTTACCCATTAACATGGGATTGGTTAAGAAATCATCACAAATCAGTACAATGGCATACTATGGATCTGCCAAAAAGAATGAGGGGGGCCACAGTGAACTGATATGGAAAATTTCTCTTACATTTGTTAAATGAAAAGGGCAAGGTACAAAACATTTTGTTATACGTATTCTACCACAATAAAATAAAATTAGAATCTACAGGGGATTCTGGGAAGATGGCAGCATAAACAAGTCATCATTCCGATCCTTCTCACAAATACAACCAAAAATACAACCAGGAGATTGTGCTTGGCTTTGAGGGACTCTGAATCGGGGAGCAGGGGGAAGCAGTGGGGAACTGCAGGCAGGCAAAAATCAACAAATGAACGAGCCACATATGGTAGGAAAATCACTTCTCCCAATGTCCCTACTCCTCCCTCAGCCACTTAGGCTACCAGCGGCTGTGAAGTAAAGTAGTGGCCCCAGAAAAAGGGCCTGCTTCCCTAACCACCACAACTCCTGCCTGTACAAAGAGACAGGACCCCAAGCTTCTGACTTAAAATCAACAAGGTAGGCCTCCCTGGTGGTCCTTTTGGAGTATGCCAGCACCTCCCCAACCCAGACACTGCACTGTTGGTTACAAGCCTACTGTGAATTGCTGCCAAAGGCCTGTGCAGTGGAATCTGCTCTCATACTTAACACTCTTACTGGCCTCCCTGTGTACCCCATAGTTCAGGCCTCTGAAACCCACAGGACAGATGTCCTGGGGAGTCACTTCAGGTCTGCCGGTTCCCACTTTTGGACAGTGCTGAGGACTGCTGACTGAGGCTGCTGTGTGCTAAGAAGCAGGCATCTTTAATGGAGGATACGCCCACAGCCAACATACTACAGGGAGGGCTCTGACAGCAACAAGGCAGACCTCCCTGGAGGTCCCTCTGGAGCATGACAGCCCCTCCCCAACTCAGACACTGCCACCCGCAAGCCTGCTGTGAGTTGCTACAGGAGGCCCTGCAGTGGAGTCTGTTCGGATAGTCGGCAATTTCCTTGCCTCTCCGTGTACCTCATAGCTCTGGCCTCTGAAACCAACAGGACAAACCTCCCTGGGGGTCACTTAGAGTTAGTCTGCCGCCCATATCCAGTTGGGGCTGAGGGCTGCTGACTAAGGCTGTTGAGTTCTGGGAAGTAGGAGTCTTGAGTGGAGGCTATAACCACAGCCAATGGGCTATAGGGCAGGCTCTGATATCAACAAGGCAGACCTCCTTGGGGGTCCCTTCAGAGTGTAGCTACCCCTCCCCAACAAGCTGGCTGCTTGTCTGACAGGAACTCCTGATATAAACACTGAAGGTCCTCTACAGTGGAATCAGGAGGTAGGTCATCTATGGGGAGACTGCTCCCCCAACCACCATAGGGCCACTGGGACTCTGAGACCCAAGACAGATCTCTCAAAAGGCCTTCTGGGGAGTACCAGCTTCCCCTCCTCCTGAAACGGAGGCAAGTTTGCCTGTGCATCCACCAAGTGCCAGCTCAGATATAAGCAGCCACCGCAGGGCAGGGAAGGAAGCCTTCGGTAACACCAACATAACAGGGCAACACCCAGCCCCAAAGGGGGCTCACTGGGTGTGAATTTTCTGACTAAAAACATGATTGCAGAAACAGAGAAGGTAAGGGAGTAATAACCAGAGAGGGTTCACCTCCTGGTGAACTGATTGATTAGTACATGATATCTCGCCTGAGTGTCAGTGCTCGCTGGTAGACAGATTGACCACAGTATGTTCCCTGGTGTGTTAGGGAGAGATCGAAGGTTGAAAAACAAGATCTGGTACTTTTGAATCCTAATTAAACCAGGGAGGGAGAAGGAGTTATCACAGAGAGGAAGAGGAAATGGTAAGCAAAGGCCAAAGGCTCTGCCCACCTAAGAGTTTCTTACAGAAAATAGTGTGGGCAAAAACACCAAATACTGAGGAAAACTGAGAAAGTTAACACCCTTGAAAATTCCAGTGCCCTAAGAAAAAAATCATAAGATACACAAAGAATAGAGAAACAATGGCCCATCCACATGAACATGATGAAAGGAATGAAAGTGTATCTAGGGATGACCAAATAATGAAAACAATGGAAGAATATAATACAACAACATAATTAAAGAACTAAGGGAAAACATAAAGAGTTGAAATTAATAAGGAAAACAATGCAAGAATAAAATGAGGATCTAAAAACAAGAGACTGCAACTGAAAGGGACAATAACTAAAATGAGAAGAACAACAGAAGGACTTACCAGCAGACTTAATCAGACAGAAGAAAGAGTAGTGAAGTAGAGGATAAGATAGTTAAAATCGCAGACGCTGAAGAACAACAAGAATGGAGGATCAAGAAGCCTGGGCACAGTTTAATGGAATTACGGGACAACAAAAACAGACCTAAAATACAAATCATAGGAATTCCAGAAGGAGATGAGAGAAAGGGACAGAAGGAATATGTGAAGAAATAATGACAGAAAATTCCCCCAATCTAATGAAGGACATGAATCTACAAATCTAAGAAGCTCAAAGAACCCCAAGCAGAATAAACCCAGAGATCTACACCAAGACACATCATAGTTAACCAAAAACCAAAACCAAACCTGTTGCCATTGAGTCAATTCCAACTCATAGCGACCCCACGGGACACAGCAGAACTGCCCCTTAGGGTTTCCAAGGAGTGGCTGGTTGACTTGAACTGCCCACATTTTGGTTGGCAGCCAAATGCTTAACCACTTTGCCACCAGGGCTCCACACCATAATTAGGCTCTCGAAATTAAAAATAAAGAGAGAATCCTGAAAGCAGTGAGAGAGAAACAGTCACATACAAAGGATCCCCAATAAGACTAAGTACCGATTTTTCTGCAGAAACACTGGAGGCCAGAAGGCAATGTATTTAAAGTGCTGAAAGAAAAAGAAAAAAAAAAGTCAACCAAGAACACTATACCCAGAGAAACTATCATTCAAGAATGAGGGTGAAATTAAAATATTCCTAGACAAACAAAAGCTGAGAGAGTTCATATCCACCAGACCAGTCCTACAAAAAATACTAGTGGGAATTCTGTAGATGGAAGGAGAAGACACTAGAAAGTAATTCAAAGCTATACATAAAGAGAAAGATCTTTAATAAAAGAAAATGTGTGGACAAGTATACGGGCTAGTATAAGGGTATTTATGCTTGATAATTCTAAATGTTTTGTCCTTCATGTTTTTTAATAACAAATATATAAAAAGCAAGGATAAAATTATGTTACAGGACACATGAAATACAGACATAATTAGTAGTAACAACAAATGGGGAAAAGGGAGAGGAATGGTATAAATATGGAATTTATTGTATGTTAATGAAGTTAAACTGATACCAACTTAAGCCAGTATGTTAGAAACACAAACTCTTAAATGCAATATTGATTGTAACCACTAATATATAAAAAACATACACAAAAATAAAGGAGAAGGGAACCAAAAAGTCTCACTACAATAAACCAACAAAACACAAACGCAAGCAGTACCAAAGGATAAAGACAAAGAAGGCTTAAGACACACATACAAAAATAACAAAATGGTAGAAGTAAGTCACTTCTTATCCATAATTACAGTGAATTTATATAGACTAAATGCTCCAATCAAAAGATAGAGAGTGGCAGAATGGATTAAAAAAGCATGATCAAACTACATGCTGTTTATAAGAGACACACCTTAAACCCAAGGACACAAATAGGTTGAAAGCGAAAGGATGGAAAAAAACACTCCATGCAAATAATAACTAAAAGAGATCTGGGGTGGTAATCTTAAATTCAAACAAAGTAGATTTTAAGATAAAATCTGTCATAAGAGATAAAGATGGATATTATACAGTGATAAAAAAGTCAATTAATCAAGAAAATTTAACAATCATAAATACATACGCACACAACATTGTGTCACCTAAATATATAAGGCAAATATTGATAGAATTGAAGGGAGAAATACCAAAAAAAAAACCCAAACCCACTGCCGTCGAGTCAATTCTGACTCATAGTGACCCTATAGGACAGAGTAGAACTGTCCCGTAGTTTCCAAGGAGCGCCTGGCGGATTTGAACTGCCGACCTTTTGGTTAGCAGCCGTAGCACTTAACCACTACGCCACCAGGGTTTCCGAAGGGAGAAACAGATGAACCAAAACAAAACAAACCAGTTGCCATCGAGTTACTTCCAACTCATAGTGACCCTATAGGACTACAACAATAGTTGTAAACATCAGTAAACCGCTTTCAATATTGGACAGAACATCTAGAAAGGACATCAACAAGGAAACACAGGACCTGAATAACATTATAAACCAACTAGACTTAACAGACATGTATAGAACACTCCACCCCAAAACAGTACAATATGCTTTCTACTCCAGTGCACATAGATCATTCTCCAGGATAGACCACATTTTAGGTCACAAAGCAAGTCTCGATAAATTTAAAAAGACTGAAATTATACAAAGTATTTTCTCTGACCACAACGGAAGGAAGCTGGAAATAGTAACCGTAAAAAACCTGGAAAAGACACAAACATATAGACATTAAACAACATAATATTAAACTACCAATGAGTCAAGGAAGAAATCAAAAGAGAAATCACATATTTCTTAGAGTCAAATGAAAATGAAAGCACAACCTACTAAAACTTATGGGATGCAGCGAAAGAAGTACTTAGAGGGATGCTTACAGCAATAAATGCCTACATATAAAAAGAAGTAAGATTTCACATTAACAGTCTAACTTGACAATTCCGGGAACTACAAAGAGAAGAGCAAACTAAGTCTAAACCTACCAGAAGGAAGGAAGTAACAAAAATCAGAGCATAAATAAATAAAATCAGAAAACAGAAAAACAATAGAGAGAATCAACAAACCCAGAGGCTGGTTCTCTGAAAAGATCAAAAAAATTGACAAACCTTTAGCTAGACAGGAGCCCTGGTGGTGCAGTGGTTTAGCACTTGGCTACTAACCAAAAGGTCAGCAGTTCAAACTCACCAGCCGCTCTGGGAGAGAGATGTGGCAGTCCGCTTCCGTAAAGATTCACAGCCTTGGAAACCCTATAGGGCAGTTCTACTCTGCTCTATAGGGTCACTATGAGTCGGAATCAACTTGATGGCTGTGAGTTTGGTTTTGGTTTTAGTTAGACTGACAAACAAAAGAAGAGAAAAGATGCAAATAACCAAAGTAAAAAATGAAAGAGGGGACATTACAACTGATCCAACAGAAATAAAGAGAATTATAGACGGAATATTATAAACAAATGTATGGCAACAAATCGGAAAACTAGATGAAACGGACGTATTCTTAGAAGCACACAATCTACCCAAAATGACTCAAGAGGAAATGGAAAGACTCATAATATGTGAAGAGATTGAATCAGTTTTCAAAAACCTTCCAACAACAACAAAAAGTCCTGGACCAGATAGCTTCACTGGGGAATTCTACCAAACATTTAGAGAAAAAATTGACACTGTTTAAGCTCTTCCAAAAGATTCAGAAGAAGGGAATACTCCCTGATTCATTCTATGAAGCAACCATAACCCTGATACCCAAACCAGACAAAGACACCACAAGAAAAGAAAGCTACAGGCCAGTATTTCTTAAGAAAAGATGCAAAAATTCTCAACCAAATACTAGTGAAGAGAATCCAACAGCATATTAAAAGAGTCATACATATACCATGACCAAGTAGGATTTATTCCAGGAATGCAGGATGGTTCGAAATTAGAAAATCAGTTAACATAATACACTACAACGATTAAAAAAAAAAAAACCAAACCCAGTGCCATCGAGTCGATTCTGACTCATAGCGACCCTATAGGACAGAGTAGGGCTGCCCGATAGTTTCCAAGGAGCGCCTAGCAGATTTGAACTGCTGACCTCTTGGTTAGCAGCCGCAGCACTTAACCACTACGCCACCAGGGTTTCCAGCCACATCAATAGAACCACATAATCATCTCTTTGGATGCAGAAAAAGCATTTGATAAAATCCAACACCCTTTCTTGATGAAAACCCTAAAGAAGGCTGGAATAGGAGGGAAATTCCTCAATATGACTCAGGGCATCTATGAAAAGCCAACAGTCAATATTATACTTAATTGAAAAAGACTGAGAGCTTTCCTCTTGAAATTGGCAACAAGACAAGGGTGCCTGCTCTCACTACTTCTATTTTATATTGTATTAGAAGTTCTAGCCAGAGCAGTAAGACAAGAAAAAGAAATAAAATATCCAGATTGGAAAAAAAGAAGTAAAATGTTCTCTATTTGTGGATGGCATGATCCTATATATAGAAAATCCCAAAGAGTCCATAAGAAAACTTTTAGAGCTAATAGAGGAATTTAGCAAAGTTGCAGGGTACAAGATCAACAAACAAAAATCGGCTGGGTTTCAATACACCAGCAATGAGAAATCTGAAAGGAAGATTAGGGAAACAATTCCATTTACAATATCATCTCAGAGAATAAAATACCTAGGAATAAATCAAAACAAGGACATGAGGGACTATACAATGAAAACTATAAAACACTGCTGAAAGAGACTAAAGAAGACTTAAGTAATGGAAAGATCTTCCGTGTTCATGAGTTGGAAGGCTTAATATTGCTAAGATGTCAATACTACCCAAAGCCATCTACAGATTAAAGGCAATCCCAATCAATATCCCAGCAGCTTTCTTTACAGAAATAGAAAAACCAACTCTCAACTTTATATGGAAGGGCAAGAGGCCCCAAAGAGCCAAAACATGTTGAAAGTAAGAATAAAGTAGGACTCATACTTCCTGATTTTAAAACATAATATACAGCTACAGTAATCAAAACAGCCTGGAACTAGTATAGCGGTAGACACCTAGATCAATGGAATAGAATTGAGAGTCCAAAAATAAATCCACACATCTATGGTCAACTGATTTTTGACAAGAGTACAAGTCCATTCGATGGGGAAAGAAAAGTCTCTTCAATAAATGGTCCTGGAAAATTGGGTTTCCATATATAGAAAAATGAAACAGGACACATACCTCACAACATGCAAAAAAACAAATTCAAAATAGGTTAAAGACCCTAAATGTACAGACTAAAATCATAAAATTCTTAGAACAACAAGCAGGGGCAACACTGTCAGGCCTAGCTTTCAACAATGGATTATCAAATATAATAACGAAAGTACAAACAGCAAAAGGCAAAACAAATAAATGGGACTTCATAAAAATTAAAACTTTTGTTCATCAAGACTTTACCAAAAAAGAGAAAAGACAAGTTACTGACTGGGAAAATATCTTTGGAAACCGTATACCTGACAAGACTCTAATAACTAAAATATATACAAAACTTTGACAACTTAACAACAAAAAGATAAATAACCCAATCATAAAATGGGCAAAGGAGTTAAACAGACATTTCACCAAAGAGGATTTTTAAATGAACACCAAACACATGAAAAGATGCTCAGTGTCATTAGCCATCAGGGAGATGGAAATCAAAACCACAATGAGATACCATTTCACACCCATTAGGATGGCTGAAATTTAAAAAAGAAAGAAAATAACAAAGGTTGGAAAGAATGTGAGGAAATTGAAACCCTCATCCATTGCTGGTGGGAATGCAAAATGGTATAGCCATTGTGGAAAACAGTGTGGTGGTGCCTCAAAAACTAAAAATATTTGCAGATGACATGATCTTATACACAGAAAACCCTAAGAAATCCTCAAGAAAACTACTGAAACTAATAGAAGAGTTCAGCAGAGTATCAGGATACAAGATAAACATACAAAAATCAGTTGGATTCTTCTACACCAACAAAAAGAACATCGAAGAGGAAATCACCAAATCAATGCCATTTACAGT
This sequence comes from Loxodonta africana, assembly GCF_030014295.1. Classification (NCBI taxonomy): domain Eukaryota; kingdom Metazoa; phylum Chordata; class Mammalia; order Proboscidea; family Elephantidae; genus Loxodonta; species Loxodonta africana. Next base: position 36,168,390 of record NC_087363.1, read on the forward strand.
AGCCCCCAAGAAGATCAAATACTTAGGAATAAATCTTACCAGGGATGTAAAAGACTTATACAAAGAAAACTACAGTACACTTCTGCAAGACATCAAGAGAGACTTACATAAGTGGAAGAACATACCTTGCTCGTGGATAGGAAGACTTAACGTTATAAAAATGTCTGTTCTACCAAAAGCGATCTATACATTTAATGCAATTCCGATCCAAATCCCAACGACATTCTTTAATGAGATGGAGAAACAAATCACCAATTTCATATGGGAGGGAAAGAGGCCCCGAATAAATAAGGCATTACTGAAAAACAAGAACAAAGTGGGAGGCCTTACTTTACCTGACTTTAAAACCTATTATACCGCCACAGTAGTCAAAACAGCCTGGTAATGGTACAACAACAGATACATAGACCAATGGAACAGAATTGAGAATCCAGACATAAATCCATCCACATATGAGCAGTTGATATTTGACAAAGGCCCCAAAACAGTTAAATGGGGAAAAGACAGTCTTTTTAACAAATGGTGCCAGCATAACTGGATATCCATCTGCAAAAATATGAAACAAGACCCATACCTCACTCCCTGCACAAAAACGAACTCAAAATAGATCAAAGTCCTAAATATAAAATCTAAAACAATAAAGATCATGGAAGAAAAAATAGGGACAACGTTAAGAGCCCCAATACATGGCATAAACAGTATACAAAACATTATTAAGAACGCAGAAGAAAAACTAGATAACTGGGAGCTCCTAAAAATCAAACACCTATGCTCATCCAAAGACTTCACCAAAAGAGTAAAAAGACTACCTACAGACTGGGAAAAAGTTTTTAGCTATGACATTTCTGATCAGTGCCTGGTCTCTAAAATCTACATGATACTGCAAAAACTCAACCGCAAAAAGACAAATAATCCAATTAAAAAAACGGGCAAAAGATATGAATAGACACTTCACTAAAGAAGACATCCAGGTAGCTAACAGATATATGAGGAAATGTTCACGATCATTAGCCATTAGAGAAATCCAGATCAAAACTACAATGAGATTTCATCTCACTCCAACAAGGCTGGCATTAATCCAAAAAACACAAAATAAATGTTGGAGAGGCTGTGGAGAGATTGGAACACTTATACACTGCTGGTGGGAATGTAAAATGGTATAACCACTTTGGAAATCGATTGGGCGCTTCCTTAAAAAGCCAGAAATACAACTACCATACGATCCAGCAATCCCACTCCTTGGAATATATCCTAGAGAAATAAGAGCCTTTACATGAACAGATACATGCACACCCATGTTTACTGGAGCAATGTTTACAACAGCAAAAAGATGGAAGCAACCAAGGTGCCCATCAACGGATGAATGGATAAATAAATTATGGTATATTCACACAATGGAATACTCCACATCAATAAAGAACAGTGAGGAATCTGTGAAACATTTCATAACATGGAGGAACCTGGAAGGCATTATGCTGAGTGAAATTAGTCAGTTGCAGAAGGACAAATATTGCATAAGACCACTATTATAAGAACTTGAGAAACACTTTAAACTGAGAAGAAAACATTCTTTCGTGGTTACGAGAGGGGGGAGGGAGGGAGGGTGGGGGGAGGCATTCACTAATTAGATAGTAGATAAGAACTACTTTAGGTGAAGGGAAAGACAGTACGCAATACAGGGGAGGTCAGCACAATTAGACTAAACCAAATGCAAAGAAGTTTCCTGAATAAACTGAATGCTTCAAAGGCCAGAGTAGCAGGGACAGGGATCTGGGGACCATGGTTTCAGGGGACATCTAAGTGAATTGACATAATAAAATCTATTAAGAAAACATTCTGCATCCCACTTTGAAGAGTGGCGTCTGCGGTCTTAAACGCTAGCAAGCAGCCATCCAAGATGCAACAATTGGTCTCAACCCACCTGGATCAAAGGAGAATGAAGAACACCAAGGACACAAGGCGATTACAAGCCCAAGAGACAGAAAGGGTCACATGAACAAGAGACTACATCATCCTGAGACCAGAAGAACTAGATGGTGCCCGGCTACAACTGATGACTGCCCTGACAGGGAATACAACAGAGAACCCCTGAGAGAGCAGGAGAGCAGTGGGATGCGGACCCCAAATCCTCATAAGACCAGACTTAATGGTCTGACTGAGACTAGAAGGACCCCGGTGGTCATGGTCCCCAGACCTTCTGTTGGCCCAGGACAGGAACCATTCCCGAAGCCAACTCTTCAGACATGGATTGGACTGGACGATGGGTTGGAGAGGGATGCTGGTGAGGAGTGAGCTTCTTGGATCAGGTGGACACTGGACACTATGTTGGCATTTCCTGCCTGGAGGGGAGATGAGAGGGTGGAGGGGGTTAGAAGCTGGCGAGATGGACAGGAAAAGAGAGAATGGAGGGAGAGAGCGGGCTGTCTCATTAGGGGGAGAGTAATTGGGAGTGTGTAGCAAGATGCATATGGGTTTTTGTGTGAGAGACTGACTTGATTTGTAAACTTTCACTTAAAAAAAAGGACAATAAAAATTATATATTAAAAAAACTAAAAATAGAACTACCATGATGCAGCAATTCCAGTCCTAAATATACACCCAAAAGCCTTGAAAGCAGAGACTCAAAAAGAGACATGCCCGTCAACAAATGAATGGATCAACAAAACATGGTACAAAGGAATACTGCTCAGTCAGTAGGAGAAATGAAGTCTTGGTACATGCTACAATATGGATGGGCCTTGAAGACATTACGCTGAACGAAATAAGCCGGTCACAAAGAGACAAATACTTTATGACCTCACTTATATAAAAAGACATGAAAATACAAAGGTATAGAGAACAAAGTGGTTATTATTATTATTAGTGGTTACCAGAGGTTGGAGAGATGGGGAAAGGGGGGTTTAACAGTGATGGAAAAATCACATTGACTAAGGGTACAGTTGCACAGTTGATTATTGTCATTGTTGTCAATAAGATGAACACTGGTAAAAAGTTGAATTGGCAAAAGTTCTATAATAGATATATTTAAAACAACAACAAAAAAGAGTAGCTGCTGAAGCTGCTTATGTACAACCAAATACCTCACAGGACTTGGTTCCTTGGTTTGGAGGTTTAGGGTCACAGTTTCATGGGCTATTCCAGTTAATTGGCTTAATAACGTCTTTAGTGCTTCTGTTCTAACTCCTAGTTCTTTGCATAGTGCCTGGGGTATTAAAAGCTTGCAAGTTGGCATTCAAGGCACAACAATTGGTCTCTATCCACCTGGAGCAGCAGAGGAAGGAAAGTCAGGAACAGGAGGAGGATATGGAATGCATGCTAATTGCCTCCATGAACAACTACCTCCTTTGCCATGAGACCAGAAGAGCTTGATGGTGCCGGATACTATTACTGAACATTTTGATCGAAGATTCTATAGAAGAATCCTGATCAAAAGGGGGAAACTGTAGAACAGTATTTTAAATTCTCACGGATTCTAGACTTTTTGGACCTATGGGAGTGAACAAACCCCTGAAACTACTGCCCTGAGATAATCTTTAAACCTTAAACCAAATATGTCCCCTGAAGTCATCTTAAAACTGAAGAATAGTTTAGCGTAACTAGTAAAAAAGGTCTGCTTTGAGCATTGTGCTCTTTTAATAACTATCTATGTGGGATCAAACTGACAACAGCAACTTCAAAGATTAGATAGGAACCTCAGGGGGCGGTTAGTTTATGTTAATAAGGAAAGAACAACTCAGAAAAGAAGGGTGAGAATAGTTGCACAACTTGAGGAATGTAATCAATGTCACTAAATGCATGTGCAGAAATTGTTGAATTGGTGTATGTTTTGCTGAGTATATTCTCAGCAACAACAAAATAAATTTAGAAAGAAAAAAAATAGAATGACATACAATGGAATGCTACTCAGCCATAAAGAGAAATGAGTCCTGATGTATGCCACAACATGGATGAACCTTGAGGAGATTAAACCTGTTGCCATCAAGTTGGTTCTGCCTGATAGCGATCCTACAGGGCAGACTAGAACTGCCTCATAGAGTTTCCAAAGAGCGCCTGGTGGATCTTAACTGCCGACCTTTTGGTTAGCAGCTGTAGGTCCTAACCACTATGCCACCAGGGTTTCCTTGAGGACATTATGCTGAGCAAAATAAGTCAGTCACAAGAGGACAAATACTGCCTATCAACCGAAGAATGGATAAACAAAATGTGATACATAAATACAATGGAATACTACTCAGCCAGCAGGAGAAATGAAGTCTTGATACATGCTACAGTATGGATGGAGCTTGAAAACGTTATGCTTAGTGAAATAAGACAATCACAAAAGGACAAATATTGTATGGCCTCACTTACATAAAAAGACAAGAAAAGGCAAACACATAGAGAAGAAAGTTTATTAATGGTTACCAGGGGTGGGAGGGAGGGTGGAAAAGGTGGGTTAACAGTGATGGAAAAAAGGCACTGATTAAGAGTACGGTTGCACGGCCGATTATTGTAATTGCTATCAATAAGCTGTACACCTGTAAAAAGTTGAATTGGCAAAACTGTGATAAATATATTTACAACAATGACAAAAAAGAAAAGTGTTTAAAAAAAAAAAAGGACAAATACTGTATGGTCTCACTTACATGAAATGAGCAAATATATAGACACCAAAGAGTATTACTGGTTACCAGGGGTGGAAGGGAGAGCGAAAGGGGAAGCTTTTGCTTAGGAGGCATTTTTATATTAATGGTGGCGGAATAACTGGGAAACAGATAACAAGAATGGTTGCACAACTTGAGAATAAAATCAGAGTCACTGAATTATACATGTTGAAACTGTTGAGTTGAAGTATGTTTTGTTGTACATACTTTCACAATAAAAAATAAAAATAATAAATGAAAAAAAGCAAGGTACAAAATAGAATAAAACAATCATGCATATTCGTATTTGCTTGAACAGAGAAAATTCTAGAAGGATACATTCTTCTGATTTATAAACCATGTAAGGTAATACCATTAAAAAAATAAATTAATAAAAAAAAAGAATACTGCTTGTCTGGCTCACATGCTGCTGAGCTCTTCCTCCTCTACCCATCCTTGAGCCCCCTCAGTGGTCCCTCTTCTGCTTGAGACTTACAGGGAAAACTGGTGAAAATGTGAGGACAAGAGGAATCCTTGAAAAACAACAGGCTGGCCCTGCCCCACTTGACAGTTACTTGCTGTGGGCGTGGCTCTATAGTCAGGAAAACTTAGTCAAAATGACCCTTAGGACTCCCCCCTGGTGGTGATGGCATGCAGTGCAAAGCCAGTGTCCTTGGCGGGCATCTGGGGTCAAGAGGATGGAAAATACACACTGTGCTCCTTGGAAACTATGGGGCAGCTCTACTCTGTTTTTATGAGTCGGAATTGACTCAAAGGCAATGGTTTTTTTTTTTTTGGGGGCGGGGGAGGTGAGCACCAGAATCAGGCTCAGCCCAAAGGGGAGAAGTTCGCAGGAGGAGAGGTCCTGGGGCTGGCTAAGGACAGGCAGCACCCATCCCCCCCAGCTCCTGCCTGGACATGAGGGCCCATGTGTACGTGAAGGGAGGGAGCAGCACCCCCTGCACCATCAAAGGCGCTACTGAGAGCGTGCTCTCTCTTCTGGAGATACGATTTGTCATTAATGAGGCTCCCAGATGCTTCTGTTTTCACAGGAACTATAGCCAAGATCTCATCTACCTTTTATGGCTGCAATGCCCCCCTAGCAGATGGCCCACATGCAGTGAGTGCTTGGTAGATAGCTCTAAACCATGCCCCAGCGTTTTCTGTTCCTGCCCCACTCAGCTCTTGGAGCCAAGCTCAAGGGAAGGGGCAGCTCTACCATCTCGTGAGGGGCCATCTCTGCTCCACGGGGAGACATCTAGAGGTTCCATTGGTTGCCCTGTTGTGGTAGTGTCCACCACCAGGGGGCGGGCTAGGACAGTTAAAATACCAGCAGGAAACAACCCCGAGGGGAGTACCTGGAACAACTCCTGCCATCCGAGATGGGATGACAAAGTGACAGGTGAAAAATTTAAGAAGCTCAGCAACCTAAAAACGCTGGACTTGTTTCAGACTTTTTTTTTTTTTTTTTAATACAATACCATTTCTAAAGGATTTCCAGTCTAGGCTGCTGTTCCCTTTCAATAGACCCTCTGCTCTTGCAGCTTGTATTTCCCAAGCGGAAGGATATGAATCCCTCTTCTTCCAGGGATCCCAGGGGTCCATGAGGACCATGACGTTGGCTGACATGGAATTGCTAGGGAAGACCGTCACTCCCTTCTCAATTCCTTTTCTGTCTTCCCTCTTGCTGCCCGTGTCACTAATACCTCCCTAGCTTCCAACCTCCCTAAGAGGGACAGCCGGTGGGCCTCAGCCTCAGCACCACAGCCGAGGGCAGCATCCAAGAGAATTCAACAGCCGTGCTTTCTTTTCACTGAATTTGTCTTTAGAAATATCTTATATGTATGGGAAACGTTACTGGTTCTCCATTTACAGTGATGATATAAGGTTTCCTCTTAAAATAAATACATTTAAGTACAAAATCAAAAAGGCAGGCCACTTTAGAGAGAACATCAAGAGCAGAGCGGTCTGGCCAGGCAGCCATCCTGCAGGTGTGCGGTCAAGACCAGAACTGGGCGTGTGCTCTGGCCTCTGCCCGCCCTGTGATCGCTCTGAGCACTGATCTGCGCATGGCATGTCCGACTCAAGTCTCCTTGGCTCCCCACAACCCTGGGGGCAGGTGAGGCTCCCTCCTGTCCTCCACCTGCTGCCCCCTGCCTGCCGCGTGGCACTTGTTTATGCCTTGGTTTCTGCTGCTCCCTCAATGGTCAAGACTTTCCCTCCACCTGTACCTGTCAGACCCTGTACATCCTTTAGGAACAAGCTAAAGCATTGCCTCACCCATGAAGGTGTTCACCCAGAAGCTCAAGAGCTGGCTGTGTGTGGCCCAGTTGGCCCCCACTGTACCCATGTGCACCTCCAAGACAGCACTTGAGACCTTTGCAGTCACCTGTGTTGCATGCACTCACACCCACCGAACGTCCCTCTGTGCAGGCGCCAGGTGCACCAGAGCCTGTCAGCCCTGCTCGCCCATCTCCCAAGCATAAGGCTGTGCACTCCAAGAGGGTAAGACCTGTGTCTTATTCCTCTCAGACCCCATGCCCCGCAGGCACCTGGCTGAGAGGGGCTGCTAAACGGGTGTGCCTCCTCGAGCCTGGAAGGCCAGAGAACAGCTCACCTCGGAGGTTCTTGACGAAGTCCTCCAGCTTCATCTTACGCTCCGGCTTGACGTTGGGGCTGTACATGTCTGTGTTGAGCAGGATGATGGCGAAGGCCAGGATGAATATGGTGTCTGGGTTCCGGAATTGCCGTACTACTCCGGGGTTGCAGATGCAGTATCGCTGGCTGGGGGCCGGGGGAGAGGAGGAGGGTCAAGGCCACTGCAGCAGGCTGTGAGACTGCCTCCTCATGCATGAGTAGCCACCATGTGTCGGGTCCCAGCACTCACCACCTGGGCAATCCCCGAGTCTGGTCACTTCCCTCTGAGTCAGTTTCTGCATCTGGTAAAAGGGGATAACCCCTGTTTGGCAGAGAGGAGGCCCTACTATCCATTTGCCCCTTCTTACTTTATAGTCCCACACACCCAGGATGGGGACCATGCTGCTTCCCAGTCCCCCTCAGAGCTAGGGGTGGCCACGTGACTCCATGCTGAGTGGAATATGAGCAGATGCCATGAGGGCAACTTCAAGGTTGTGTTCTGAAAAGGCAGGGGTTTGCCCTCCACTCCTCTCCTCACTTCTCTACTCCCGGCTGGAATGGAGACATGATAGTGGTCCTACCATCTGGGACCTTGAGATGAAGAAGCCCAGGACTCCTTCACACCAGCTCAGAGAGAAATGCACTTGTGCCTGGTTTAAGCCATTGTTACTGTGGATCTTTGTTACAGCAGCTGAACGGGCTAACTAATTCATCCTCCTTCCCAAGTCATACCACTTAGTATTCTCACTGCTTGAAATATACTCCCCGGCCCCTGCGGTGCCCCCTCTACCAGTGACCTCAGGCAGGGCGAAGGGAGAAGGGGCAGGAACACAGAAAAGGAACCAGGGCAGAGCTCCGTGACCGAGGCTTAGGAGCAAGCAAGCAGCAGCCACCAAGCTCAGAAGGCGTGGCGCTCTAATCAGTCCTCCCCATCCTTGGAGACCCAGCTTAGTGCCACCCCTCCAGGAAGCTTCCCAGAGTAAGTAGCTGGACGTCCCTTCCCAGGGCCCTGGGGCTGTCCTCACTCCTTCTTGGCCCCAGAGGGCTAGGTCAGCAGCTACCATCCACCTCCAGCTATCCACACCTCGCACAGAGTACCAAGGCCAAGCTGCACATATTCACCAAATGAGTGACTGTATGGCAACAGCTGGCATGGACTTCGGGTCACCATGTGCCAGGTGCTGAGCTAAGTGTGTCTACCTGTCCCAAGTCATTTAATCCTTCCACCACTCTCTAGGGTACATCCTATTACTATCCTCATTTTATAGGTGAAGGAATGAGGCATGGCAAATTCAGCAACCAGTGCAAGATCACACAGCTGGTAAGTGGTGGGGCTGGTGTTTGAACCAGCCACACAGCTTGTGCTCTGAGTCACTATGAGAGATAGCCTCTTGACGATGAATAAGCAAATGACTAGAAGACTGGACTCATGAATAAATAGGTGGCTAACGAGGACTTGGAGTAAGATGAAACGAATGCTGTTCAAAAACCTGGCTCCAACACTAACTAGCAGTCGTGACCTTGGACAAGCCCTCTAACCTCTTTCAATTTCAGTCTCCTCATCTGCAAAATTCAAAATTAGGGTAATAAGTGCCCGTCTCTGCACCGCCCCCCCCCCCCGCCACCCACTGCCTTGGCCGTGCCCCATCCTGTAAGGAGCCAGCATGCAGGGGGGGCCACAATGATCACCCCTAAAGCAACAGGCAGACAACTGCCCTGCTTAGGTGAAGGGAATGTAGTGAGGTTCAGCCTTGCCACAGGCTTTTGAGCAAGGAACACTCTTCTCCCCTACCGCTGCCCCCCACCGGAGCCCCCAACCTGAAGGCTTCGATGAGCCGCTCTACTTTCTGTGCCTCCCCCTGGACGCGGATGTGAGCCTGGAATTTCCTGAGGGCTTCATCCAGCTCCATGGCTGAGAAGTCCATCTCGTCCACCACGCAGCTGGAAAAGACACAGCCCATCAGCTTCTTCTACCCACAGAGCCCCTCTGGCCTCCACTGCCACAAGGTGCCCACAAACCCCGGCCTCCAAGTGAGGGGAGCCACCAAGGGGCCCTACTATCAGGAAGGGTCCTGCTCAGCTTCCTCCAGCAGCAAAGCACAACACTTCAGAATACGGCTGAAAGGTCCCCAGTGCTTCAGGGGGGTCCACGAACCCCTGGAAGCGGTAGGAATATGTTTGGGCTTATATTTATACATATAGCTTTCTACTGAGGGGGCCAGAGAATACGGTTAGGAGTGACAGACTCATTCTCCATAAGGGCCTATCTTGCAAAAACAACCATTTTTAAGCACCAAGGTTACACCAGTCACGTAACCTACACATAACCTGCACTGAGTCTTCTCTACTCTGTGGGAGAGGAAGAAGTATTCTCCCATTTTCAAGAAAAGGAAAAGAAGGCTCAGGGTACTGGCCTTCATGAGCTCCCACCACTGGGGGTTATGGGCTTGACTCACAAGTGGTGGCTGCCCTCAGGTTGCTGCAGGGGCATGTGGGGAGGATGGGGGCAGGAACCATGCAGGGCTATTTGCTGATCACCATAACAGCAGCTGCCCTTAAGGGTGCCTATATGGTGGGCTGGGGGGAGTCTTGCTACTTCCTGAGGCTGCTGCTATTTTCTGATCCACGGAGAACAATACATGGATTTCCTATGGACCCAGAGCCAGCACGGAGCGGGTGGGGGCTATGCTGTAGGGGGTGAGGGGAGGTGGTTAGACCCACACAGTCTTGGGCGGTTGATTCAGTAAGGAGCTAATCCGCTTTCCCCTGAACTATCGTTTTACTCTGTGATGATGCTGGGGGCGGGGGGGCGGTGGGGGAGGTGGTGGTGGCAATCATTAGAGCAACAATGCTGCAGGTTTTTCCAGATGAAGTGGGAACAGAAACGCTGAGCCAGGAGAAAGAAAGCCCAGGCCAGGCATGCTTGGCCAAGGAAGGGCATGGACATTATGCTGGGTGCTGCCACACGTCAGCTCCCGCCAAAGCCCCTGGCTCACTCCATCTCCATTTGTTTGTCTGAGTGTATGTTCAAGTGGGGGGTGCAAGTGTGTGACTGAATGAGTCTGTGTGTATGTGAGTCTGTGCGGGTACGGGGCACAGGGTCAGCTCCTCCCTACGTGAAGCCCTGGTCTCCTCACCTGTCAAACAAAAAGGCCAATGGCAACTGCCCACCTCCTTCCAGGGTAGCCTCAAAGACGGAATGGAGCACACGTGGCTGAGCTCTTGAACATGGCACTCACATTGCGAGATTATACTCTCCAGGGATGTAATGATCCCGGGGGAGCCCTCTACCTTCTCTGAGCCCCAGCTGCTCTCTCATTGCAGGTGAATGTAAGAATCCCTTCCCCATTCCCTCATGAGAGAGCTGCAGAAGGTTGAAGAGGATGGGACTGCCAGTATTCATTCATGATTGACCCTTCACCCTGCTTCGATGCTTGCTCCTGGCCTTCCGGCTTGGGGCCACCATCTCAGGATGTAACTGCCTGTGTCAGCACTGTTTGGGCTAGAAATATTCTCAAAGACAAGGCCTGAGGGTGTTCCCCAGACCCTCAACCCAGCGGACACAGCTTTGGTTTCTGCAATATCCCTTGACAGGGCTGTTGAGAGGGTTCTCATGAGGTAATGACATGGAGCCTGAGATCAGAGGCTGCTCAGTAAGCAGAATTATCCTTCTGTGGTGGCCGTTCTCTTCAGGAGAGTGTAAGGACTTTAGGCACAAAAGGAGAGGTTTAGGGTAGAGCCAGGGCAGGACTTCTCAAAACTGTAAAGCCATTCCTAAGAGCTGGGAGCTGAGAGTGTCTGGTCACCAGCTCTCTGGGCTGGCAGGGACATGGGATTGGAAGGTGTTGAATGATGACCCCATATCTCCCAGCCAGGAGGGGCAAGAGAATGAGGTGGGGGCAGAGCTGTGGCTGTGCTTGTGCTCTGTGTACGAGGCTGCCTGCCCCCAGGAGACATCGGAGTCAGAGTGGCCTGGCTCCCCTCCTGCCCTCCCAGACAGCAGGGCAGGCACAGAGCAATGGGATATCAGCCCACACTGAGAAGGACAGCCAGGCCAGGCAGCAGAAGCCCCAGACCTCCAGGCTGCCTCTTCCTGCAAGCGTTGTAACATGCAGCCACACAGATGTGGGTCAGCGAGGGCGATAATCCGCTAAGCACTTTGGACAGACTGTGCTGCAGAGGAGTCAGGCTCTGAGGGTGCACAGGAGGAGGGAGCGTGGGGTCAGTGTGTGTGAGACACAGACTGTGCTTGATGGGAGATGTCCACGTGTGTGCATGCCGGGGCATGAGCGTGCAACATGCAGTGTGTGGGGCATCCACCGTGTGTGTCCAGGAACAAGGAGGAGATGGGGGAGTCCATGTATGTTGAAGCAAATGGCATTCCTAGCACTGTGTATGTGACCGTGGTCTGCACAAAGTTCAGGTGGTGAGTGTGCAGGGGGGACAGAGATGGGGGGACAGGTTGCTGCATGTGTGAAGTGCCTGTGCGGGACTATGCAGTGTGATGGCACATGAGTGTGCATGGCGTGTGTGGTGTTTGAGTCTGTGTGCTGTGACAACGTGTACCCTAGGTGTGTGCAAAGAGGTCACAGGGCCTGTGACAGGCTCCGTTACCTGCCCCCTGCTGCCTTGCACCCCAGGACTCACTCAAGCACGTCGCGGTTGAACTGCTTCTGCCGGTTGCCCAGGAACTCGCCAATCATCTGCCGACTGAGGCCCTTGCGCTGCAGCAGGAAGTGGGCCACTCCCACTGGCGTGTCTGGCACAAAGCCACGTTCGATGAGGTACTGGACTCCTTTCTCAGGCTTCCTGAGGGTGGAAGAAGAAATAGTCTCAGCCCCAGCCAGCCAGGCCCCCAGTTCCATCCCTTGTCCTGTAACCCCTGCCTGGTTCCGTGGGATCTGTACTAGGGTGGTTGAGATCCTCCCTCCCTACCCACCTGCACTCACCGCCCCTGACACCCGTTCTTCCTCATCCACAGCATTCAAGGCTCTCTAGGTACATCTCCCTGTGGGGGTGCTGGCTCAAGGGCCCCAGGCACCCTGTCCTTTCTGCTACCAAGCCCACAGCCTAGGGAGAGCCTGGAGCAAAAGGCTTCACACAGAATCACCTAGACCCTACACCAGGCGTGGGCACCGCCTTGCTGTCCTGAGGCAGAGCTGGGTGGCTCAGGAGCACTTCCTGGTGTTCCCTGCACAGCGGCCCCTTGCTCAGTTCTGCTCACTGACGTGCTGCCCCCTCCTCCACTGCCTGCAGCCCCAAACACCCTCTTATGCATACAGACAACCTCTCTTCCCAGCTGAACTCGATGCTTCTGCACGTACGTAAGCATAGGCTGGCAAACTGCTCTGCCCCGATCCCAATAGGAAATAATGATAACCACCACCACCACCGTCTACTGAGCACTTACTCCATGCAGGTCAATGTTCTAAACATTTCACATGTGCTCATTTATTTAAGGCTCACAACACCCTCAGGGGTCAGTACTCGTGTTACCTGTGGTGGTTAGAAGTACATACTCAGGAGCCAGACAGCTGAGCAAGCCTGGGCAAGGCCCTTAACTTCCTGTTGTAAGTTAACTGCACCCTCCCCACCCCGCCCCCGCGCCAAAAGGTTAAGTTGAAGCCCTAGCTCCTGTGCCTGTGACCTTGTTATAAACAGGGTCTTTGCAGGTGCAATCAAGTTAAGATGAGGTCATATGGGAGTAGCCCAAGCCAAGCCCACTGCCGTGGAGTAGATTTCGACTCATAGGTTTCGACTCATAGGAGATTTCGACTCATAACGACCCTATAGGACAGAGTAGAACTGCCCCATAGAGTTTCCAAGGAGCACCTGGTGGATTCGAACTGCCAACCTTTTGGTTAGCAGCCGTAGCACTTAATCACTATGCCGCCAGGGTTTCCACACTGAAGTAGAGCGGGCCCTAATCCAATATGACCAGCATCCTTTTAAGAAGAGGAGAGACACAAAGACAGACACAGGGAGAACTCCACGTGATGACGGAGGCCGAGATGGGAGTGATGGATGTGTGTACAAGCCAAGGAAGGCCAAGGATTGCCAGGAACCAATCCTTGGAAGAGGCAAAGAAGGATTTTTCCCTCAAGCCTTCAGCGAGAACACGGCCCTGCCGACACCTTGATTTCAGACTTCTGGCTTCCAGAACTGTTAGAGAATGAATTTCTGTTATTTTAAGCCACCCACGTTGTGGTACTTTGTTACAGCAGTCCTAGGAAACTAATACCCTTCTCTTACTGAAAGGATTTAATGAGTGACTACAGTTAAGTGCTTTGAACAATGCAGGTAATAAGCACCGTGAAAGGCTCTTGTGATTCTTCTATCCGCAGGTGAGGTAATGGATGTACAGAGAGGTAAACTGACCAGCCCCAGGTCACAGCACCAGCTCAGCTGGGGAAGTCAAGAGGGCTGGCCCTGCAGGGCTGAGTGGTGTCCACCAAGATGAAAGGACATTGTTGGTCTGTCCTCTGGGACTCAGAGCTCAGGTCTTTTTTGCTAGTATGAGCCTCCTTAACCCCCACGGTCTGTGTAGGGCACAGCCCAGGTGTGTGATACACACTGTGGGCTTAGGGGAATATTCTCCACCTCTGGACCTGGCCACATAACAAGGGAGTCGGGCTCCCTGCCCTAGCTGGTATAGGTCAGTGCTCTCCTGTCCCCTGGGGGAGGTCCAGCCAGTGTCCACCTGCCCCCTAGACCTGCAGCTCCTGGCAGACAGCAGTGGCCTGCAGATCCTGGGTTTCCACATGCAAGCAAAAGCAAAACTCCTACAATTCTTACCCCAAATGACCACACACCCTAACCTTGTCCTCTGCAGCTTGGCAGGGAGCAGCTGCCGCTCAGCTTGGACCCAGCAAGAAAGCTGGTAACGGAGTGGCCCTGCTCCTCACCACTGCCGGGGTCCTGGGACTGTCAACACACCTGCCACTCCCTGTGGCTATGGGGTCCCCAACCAAGAACTCCTCCGGCCTCTCCCAGCCTCTCTGCCTCCAGTGCTGATTCTGTGGCCTGGGACGATGCCTCCTCACCACCACACCCAATGCTGGCCCCTCAGAGCCAGCCCTGCCACCTCTCCTCCTCAGCTTCTACATGAGGGGCCATAACTTATGGCCTACAGGTGTGTTTGCTTTGGCCCACACAAGGTTAAAAAAATAATTCTAATTGGTTGCCAACATTTAAAAATTGGAAGATGCACATGAAATTCAGATTTCCAGCTCCTCCTAGAGAATCTGATAATTTGGTACCCCAGGTTCATGCTCTGCATGGCAAGGACTGGTGGACTGGGCTGGGCCCCTGCACATGAACTCTCTTCTGTCGCCCACTGTAGCCCCTAGGCCTGCCTGGTTCTTGAGGTCCCTGAAGAGCACCCCAGTCCAGGCCCAGCCAGAGCCTGCTTGCCCCTGCTCCCCCATGGGCAGTTTCTCTCCCTCCTCTGGCCCCTAGCCACTCCCTCTGTGTTTTCACACACCCACATCCTGCAGCATCATGGATTAAGAGCTCTCTTGCTCTTGAGGAGCTCAGAGCATGGTGGGAAAGAACACATGTGGCAGCAGGGGAGGGGGCTGTCAGGGGCCATGGGAAAACGATTCTTTAGCTTGGAGAAGTCCCACGTACCTGCTCAGGCTGGGCCTGCACATAAAGTGCAGTGGCAGGCCAGGACCCACACCTTGAAGGCCAAAGGACTGGGTGATAGGGCCAGTGGGGGAAGGAGGCTTCTGCAGGTAACACAGGGAGACTTTCTCTGGGCAGGTGACAGCAGAGAGCAACTGGACTGATTAGAGAGCTTTCTGGGTAGCGGTAACAGCAAATGCAAAGGCCCTGAGGTAGGAATGGGATTGCTGGAACAGACAGTAGGGATCCGGGGGTAGAGATGAGATATGGGCAGAGGTGGGCAGGCAGGCTGCACCACACAGAGCCACAGGGCCACAAGAAGGAGCCTGGTTTTCTTTTGAGTGGGATGAGAAGCTGCAGGTATGTTCTGAATAGGGCACTGATCTCGTTTCCATTTTTAGGAAGTTCCCTCTGGCTCCTCTGGGAAGAACTGGGGCCAGTGTAGAAGCTGGGAGACGAGCCTCCTACAACCAGGCAGGTAGGGTGGCAGCAGGTGAGATGGGCAGAGGTGGTCAGTTTTAGGATAGTTTACGGGTAGAGCTGATAACGTTTGGTGACAGATCCATGTGTGTGTGCATGTGGGACGTATGTGTACGTGGAGGGGGAGGTACGAATAGGAATGAATCTGGGATGGCTCCAGCTTTCAGGACCGACTCAAATGTGGGAGGGGTGATTGTACTTGGTGGGCTCAGGTCGCTGACGACAGGAATCTGAACTGATTGGGCCTTGACCAGTGACCAGGCACTTACCAAGCAGCTGAGAGAAGGCATCATGAGCAAAGGCAGGAGTCCAGGTTGGAGGCCGGCTGGGTGGGCAGGCTGAGGCAGCTGGGAGGGGCTGGGGGCTAAGGCCTGGTGGATCTGGCTGGCAATGGGGAGCCTGAGAATGGCCTTCCACAGACGAAGGAACTGGGCATGGAAAGGCCCTCCCTGGCAGCAAGCAGTGGTGGTGGCTGGGACACCTGCTGGCATGAGTTCTCTTCCAGCCAGGGCCTTGCTGACTCCACCCACCTCCCAGCCACCAAGTTCTTCCTGCCTCAAATCCGTTCTTGGTGGCCCTATCAGGTGTGAGTTCTAGATTTGCCCAGCTCCCGCCCAGGTCCACACTGGCCTGACCTGTTGGCTGAAGGAATAGGTGCTGGGCCCCCCACTGCAGCATGGTGCAGGGACACAGGAGGGCCAGTGGTCAGCACTGCCCAGCATGGCCCCTGCCCTCTGGGGGCAGGACTGCATTCCCTGCTCCAGGAGCAAGGTGTGGCAGTGAGCTATGAGTACAGGCATGTATGCCCGCCTCCAGACAGGGGCTGTGCACAGTCCCCATGCCTCCTCCCTCACCACAGAGAACATGGAAGACACACCAAAAGGACACCTGTCAGTCTGAGTCCCCAAGAGACTGTGATGAGCAGTGCCCCCACACACCTATGATGGGCATGTGGCGTGAGAG
The DNA here is from genome assembly GCF_030014295.1 of Loxodonta africana. Classification (NCBI taxonomy): domain Eukaryota; kingdom Metazoa; phylum Chordata; class Mammalia; order Proboscidea; family Elephantidae; genus Loxodonta; species Loxodonta africana. The sequence continues at coordinate 36,184,718 of NC_087363.1, forward strand.
AGTAACTGTGCTGTGCTAAGCCTTTGCAATGCAAGGTTACTTGCCATGCAGCACAACAGAACCCACATGGAGAGGGTTAGTCCCTGGCTGGGAGCTGGGTCACAGGGTCTCATGTTCCACCTCAAAGGCACAGAGACAGAGGTGGGGCTCCTGGTACTGGCCCAGCTGTGACTGCATTCTCTCCCTACTCAGGTGCCACAGGGCAACTGCAGGGGCATTTACTGCAGTCTGGCCTCCAAGGATAGAAGATGGCCCTCTATGGGCCCTTGGAGGACACCAAGTGTCCGGCACGGGCATGCCCAACAAATACAGAAACAAGACATGCTCTCATCTGGGGCTGGGGCACACGTGACTCAGAGAGCCTGCATCACTAGGACTCTGTTTTCAAACCTTTCAAGGCCACCAACATCCACAGGGTAAGTTTCAGGCTCTTGGCCCTTCTTATTCGCTTCTTCATTCCACAAACATTTATCGAGCACTTACTCAGGGCCAGGCACTGTGCCAGCACACCATGGTCCAAACAGAGTCTCCCTCCTCAAGAAACACGCACTCTAATTGGAGAGCGATGAAGGAGGGAGATCATACTCAAGGATACAGAGATACACTACAGCATAGTGGTCAATGGCATGGACTCTGGAGCCAGAAGCCTGGGCTTCAATCCCAGCTCTGCTACTTGCTAGCTGGGTGGCTTTAAGCAGGTTACTTAACCTGTCTGTGACTCACTTCCCCATTTGTACACAAAGCAGAGCTGTCGTGAATATCAGATGAGCTAATGCACCTAAAGTACTATGCCTCTAAGCACTCAAAAAGCATTGTTGGCTATAGAGAAGGACCAGTGCTGGCAGCTACCAAACCAGGGTGAGGCGACAGTGGCCTCCACCTAAGGGGACAGGGGGAGGACAACTGACAAAGGCCTCCTTGAGGTTGTAGCACTGAAGCTGGAGCTAGCATGGAAAGGTCTGGTGGAAGAGTGGACCAGGCGGAGGAACAGTCAAGGCAAAGGCCATATTTGACAGGTAACAAAATGAGCACATGGAAGGTCAAACAGCTTAGGCCCAGGACGCTCAGCAAGATGAGTGCAAGGACTTTTAACCCACTCTTTGCTCCTAGGAGCCCCTTAAAATTCACTCCACCCTCCCAACCCCATCACTGCTACTGAAAATCAATCTTATCCAACTCTGTCAAATCATATCCTCAAATTTCTCTGTGCATACCTCCAGGTTACTTTCTTTAGCCTGTCTTAGTTCCACCCTTAGGAAGCCAGCAACAATACGGTGCTGAGGGCAGTGATTTTGCCATCTACAATTGACCACCTCTGAGTCCTGCCGCCCCCTGATAGGCTCCATGGGAGGGGAGCCTAAGCACTACCCTGCTCTGACTGCACTGGGTTTGGGCCTAGAAGCCAGCATTTGCAGCTGCTGCCTCTAGGGCTGGCTGGGCCAGCTTTTCTCGACATTGGACCGATTCAGACTCAGCTACAAGTGTACGAACTCATCAGTCACTTCCTTCACATGTACCTTTCCTGGTTTGCTCACAAGCTGTCAGGGGCACTGTTCTTGGTGAGGGCAATTAGAAGGCTGAGAGTTGTGCTTAAGGGACACCAATCTGCCGGAATGAAATGCCAAGTGCTTTAATCTACTCCTTTCCAAGCAGGGCCTGGAGGGCCAGGGACGGCTTTGCCGGTCATTTTAATTGTTCCGCCTGTCTAAGGGATGTGGAAGTGGGACCTGCCCGCATCTCCCTGCCCCGCATCCAGTACCAGCCTTGGGACCGTCCACCACTCTCCCTAGCTCCATCCTCATGACCCAAGTGGGCTCTCTTCACTCCCAGATCCCAGACTGGCTTGTGGCCCAGGCTGGACAGTCAGAGCCAATGGAAAACATTCTGGGGTTTTTGTTGGCTTCAGAGGAGGACAATCTCTCTTCCTGCTGTGGCTGTATGAGGTTGGACGTGAGCCCTGGAACTGCTGGCAGCCACCCTGCCCTGGGTAGGTAGGATGGCGCTGACATCGAGGAAGGCAGGACTTCTAAGGTACATGAACCAGGAAAGCGGCTGTGCTTTAATCAGTGTGACTGGGTTTCTGTCACTTTCAATGGAGAAGGCCCTGATTCATAGAGAGATCAGAGACCAACTCAAGGGTCTGTGTACCTGGAGTACCTGAGGACTTTCAGCCTGACCCCGAGGCCCACCTGGTGATTGCTTTCAGAATTGGCCACAGGGCAGGGATGGACTCATTGAGTACGGCACCTGGAGAATCCCTGCAGACCTGGAAAAGCCCTTCCAGCTGGCTGTCCAGGCTCCTATCCCACCTAACACCCAAAAAGAAGTGGCTACCTGACATCTGCTTGCACACCTCTAGGGGCATCAAGTGCCCTCTCTCCCTCAGACTGCCCGTTTTACACAGCTCTGACCTACACACAACCCTTTCTGATACTGGGAACCCAAGCTGAAAGTGCTGCCTGGGTCTTTCTAGCACTCATTACAGAAAGCAGGGGAAAGAGATGACCCTCAGGAATGGGGCTGGCACACCCTGCTGGGCCTGCTGTGGCTCTGTCTTCCTCTCTGAGGGACTCAGCACCAGCCACCGCAGGCCCCAAACAGGGCTAGAGACTCCTGGGGAAGCTGATGGCAGCGAGGGCTGCAGGCCAGAGGAATGGCTTGTGTTTAGGTCAAACCACCTGAGGAGGCAAAGGAGTGAAACCCCAGCCTCCAAAGGTCCAGCTAAAAACTCCTACGACAGAGTGTCTTTAAATGGTTAGCACTACAAGCAACAGCAGAAAGCATAGCACCAGGACCCTGTAGCCAGCACTTTCTGGCTCTGTGGCCTTGAGCTAGTGCCTTCACCTCTCTGATCCCTTCCTACCTTCTGCACCTACCCTTCACAGGGTTATTGTGAGGATTCAATGAGATAACGCAAACAAAGTGTTTAGCACAGTGCCTGGTACATAATATATAGCCTATACAGGTTACATCATAACTGTTATTTTTCTTAATTACAACCTGGTATATGCAAGGAGCGTGGAGTTGGGGTCAGCAGATCAGGGTCCCAACCCCAGTGCTGCTATTATTGTGAGAGTCTTGACCAGTCCCTGCACCCTCTGAGCCCTGGTTCCCTCACAGGACAGTCTGGAAGACTGGATGCTGGAAGAGTGAAGTATAAGTACAATCTCCAAGACTCACAGCAGTGCTTACCGTAACCCTTCCCCCATTAGCTTCAACAGGCAGGGGGCCACGCAGAGCTGGGCAAGGGCCTGGGTGCTAGGTGGAAGGGAGGTCTAGCTGACAGAGGGGAGCCTGCCTTCAATTGTGCTCATGCAAAATGTATACAGATCAAGAGGCAGTTATTCAAACAGAACGGGATGCTACGTGGTTTAAAACCAGAAAAGGTGTGCAGCAGAGTTGTATCTTTTCACCTTACTTATTCAGTCTGTATGCTGAGCAAACAATCCGTGAAGCTCAGCTATACAAAGCAGAATTGCGGTATCGGGATTGGAGGAAGACTCATTAACAAGTCTGACCCGTGCTCCCCTCCCGCCTGGCTCCCTATACATGTTCAGTGATGCAACACCTTGCTTCCTCTGTTGCCCCCTTCTCGTCCTTCTCCTTTACTCTGGCATGGTTTTGTCACAGGCTGGGTCAGACCTTCCTGCCCCTGAAAGTGTGTCCTCCTCACCAGATCTTCCCATGACAGAACAGGTTCCCTCGAAAGGGAGTGAGCTACTCATCTCTGAGGAGTATGTAAGCAGGGCTCGATGACCTCTTGGTGGTGGCAGTAGGGAAGTCCCCCTTAAGGTAGGGGCTGTTCACCAGGGCCTCTAAGGTCCCTTCCAGCCCCAGGGTTTTGCGTTTGAAGGCAGGCTCTCCTCTGTGAGCTACACCTCCCCTCCACCCAGCACCCAGGCCCCTTGCCCAGCTCTGTGTGGCCCTCTGCCTGATGGAGCTAATGGAGGAGGGGTGTCAGAAAGCAGTGCTGTGAGTCTTGGAGATTGTACTTATGCTTCACTCTTCCAGCATTCAAGGGAGGGTAATATGCAGATGACACAACCTTGCTTGCCAAAAATGAAGATGGCTTGAAGCACTCATTGATGAAAGTCAAAGACTATAGCCTTCAGTGTGGATTATACCTACATGTGAAGAAAATGAAAATCCTCACAAATGGGCCAATAAACAACATCATGATAAATGGAGAAAAAATTGAAGTTGTCAACGATTTCATTCGACTTGGATCAAGTATCACCATATCAACATCAATGGAAGCAGAAGTCAAGAAATCAAATGACATATTGCACTGGACAAATCTGCCGCAAAAGACCTCCTTAAAGTTTTAAAAAGCAAAGACGTCACTTTGATGACTAAAGTGTGCCTGACCCAAGCTGTGGTCTTTTTAATCTCCTTCATATGTAAGTGAAAGTTGGACAGTGAAAAAAGAAGACAGTAGAATTGATGCATTCAAACTGTGGTGTTGGCAAAAAATACTGAATATACCGTGGACTGCCAGAAGGATGAACAAATCGGTCTTGGAAGAAATACAACCAGAATGCTCCTTAGAAGCGAGGCTGGCAAGACGTCAGCTTGCTTACTTTGGACACGTCATTAGGAAAAGCCAATTGCTAGAAAAGAACACGATGTTCGGTAAAGTAGAGGGTCAGCAAAAATGAGGGAACTCCTCAATGCGATGGATTGACACAATAGCCTCAACATGGACTCAAACATACCAAGGATCGTGAAGATGGCACCGGACCAGACATTGCCTTCTGTTATACAGAAGGTTGCCATGAGTCAGAGCCGATTTGATGGCAACCAACAATGACTCCACAGGAGGAAATGAGTTAAAACACAACAGGCTTGGAGAAGAGTGCCTGCACACTGTCAGCCCACTTGGGTACTAGCCACTATTATTTACTGACTTGAAGCACTTGCTGATGAAGGTCAAAGACTTTAGCCTTCAGTATGAATTATGTCTGAATGTGAAAAAACAAAAATCCTCACAACTGAACCGATAAACATCATCATGATAAATGGAGAAAAATGGTTTGGGGCTTTCCTAAAGCCCTGTACACAGCTTTCCCTTTGCACTCGCTCTGGGCCCAGAAGCCTTAGCTAACCAAGACAGCACCTCTGACTAAGCACTCCTGGACACCAGGCTCCCCTATCACCATTCTCAGCGAGCCTCGATGACGGGGCGGGGGCAGGACCTCAGAGAGTGCTGGGAGCTGCCCAAGGTCATACAGCTGGAAGGTGGCAGAGCTGGCTTCCTACCTCTCACTCCTGGAACCTGGCCTCTCTCCCATCTGATGTGCGGCTGCCTGGCCAGGCCTGGCTGGAATTGCTTCCTGAAGCCCTTTTCATGTCAGGCAGACTGCCACAGCTCCAGGGATGCTCCCTCCCCTCCAACTGCACCACCTTCTCAGGTTCCATTTGTTTAGTTTTCCTCGAGTTCTCCCACTTCCCAACCCAGGACCCAGTGCCGTTGAGTCAATTCCGACTCACAGCGACCCTATAGGACAGAGTAGAATTGCCCCATGGAGTTTCCAAGGAGTGCCTGGTGGATTCGAACTGTGGACCCTTTGGTTAGGAGCCATAGCACTTAATCACATAATTCCTAATTCCAATACATCACAGACCCTGGAAAGGATGTGGTCCCTCTAGACAGAGGCCGGAGCAGGAAAGCTCACTGCTGGAGGGGGTGGATCCCAAAGGTGTCCAAGAGCTGGGTGGGCGGGGAGGCTGCAGCTGGGCCAGGAAACAGGGGTATGGGCAGAGGTGAGGGGCCCAAGAGGGAAGGAGAACATGATGCCAGGGTCCCAAGGGAGAGGCAAGGAGGAGCAGAGGTAGGTGGTGGAGACACTTAGAAGGGGATGAGGCCAGGATGCAGAAATCTGAGGAGGGACTCAGCCTTGGGTATTAGGGCTACTCAGTGTCCACTAAGACCTGCTCCCCTCAGTCCATCTCCTGCTGCCCAAGGCCTTGTCTTGTACCTCGACCAGCAGCTCCAGTGCCCACCTCAGAAAAACCAGCCACATATCCGCCCAGCCCTCAAAGGCCTCAATCTCCTGGCTCTAACTTTGCCTCCACAGGCGGGCCCAGGGTTCTATGTACTTAAAGGAGAACGATCAGCACTCTTGGGGCCCTGCTGAGGCTCCAGGGGAGACTTGAGAGCGGGGGACACATATGTGGAAGGGCTTTATAAACTGAAAAGCTCCAAATCTGTAAAAAGAAAGTGTTTCTTGTTTAAATACCACGGTTTTAGAAAAGCAGTTTCACCTTCAATCCTCCCAACAACCCTCTGAAGTTGTATCATTACCCTCATTACACAAAGGAGGAAACTTAGGCTCAAAGGGCAGCAGCCTGCCCATCCTGCATGGCGGATGAAGGGCTGAGCTGGGAATAAACTGGCGCTTTGTGACAAGTTCTCATCACCCTGTAGCCTCCTTAATGAGCAGAGCGGTATGCCTCACATGAAGTCCCAGTGGCTCCTGCCACCAGGGGAGGCCTGCTTTGTGCCCCTGGAACCAGCTCCTCAGGTCTGCCCCTATCCATGCTCTGGACCAGTCTGTTCCACATCTGTCCTGCCCAGTAACTGAGTCACAACCACTCGTGGCCAGTGAGCACCTGAAACATGGCTGGTGCACCTGAGGAACAGAATTAATTTAAATTTAAATAGTTTCACGTGATTGGACGTCACAGTTCTAGAGGCACCTCATTTGGGGGAGTTGTGTGCCGTCGAGTTCATTCCGACTCCTAGTGACCCTATAGGACAAGTAGAACTGCCCCATAGGGTTTCTAAGGAGCTGCTGGTAGGTTTGAACTGCTGACCTTTTAGTTAGCAGCCTGAGCTCTTAACCACTTCGCTACCAAGGCTCCATTTGGGGGAGTGGTAAAGAACAAACCAAACATTAAGTGGCGCCATGTTCCTGGACAGAAAGACTCAACATTGTCAAGACGGTGTCTTTCCCCAAGTTAATCTCTGAGCTGAAAGAAATGCCAATGAGAAGTCCAACAGGATTTTGAATGGATCTTAATGAATCTTAATGAGTTATTCTTCACATGGAACAATAACTGCCTAAGAACAGGCAATTTTAAAAAAGAACAAAAGAAGGGTTCTTGCCCTCATAATAAAGCATATCATAAAACTATAGTAATTAAATCAGCCTGGTGTTGGCAGAGGAATACATAAACAAATTAACTGACCACTAGCATGAACCTCAACAAGGGTCACATCTTTATTCTGCTCACTGATACACCCCAGGCCCCTAAAACAGGGCCTGGCATGAAGTAGGTGTTCAGTAAGTATTTGTTGAATGAATGAAAGAATCCAAGCACATATCCATGTTCATGTGGGAACTAGATGGCATCTCAAGTCAGTGGAGAAAGGACAGGTTACTCAATAAATGGTTTAGAGACAAGTGACTAAATTCATATAGAAAAATAAAACTTAGACTTTCACGCATTGTACCATTCTTCAGAATCACCAGATTTAAGCCCTAGAATGTACAAAACAAAGCTGTAAAAGTACCGAATAAGATATAATAAACTACACTTATGACTAAAAAACTATGTTTATGACTTGGGGCATAACAGGCAGAGTCTTTTAAAATAAAACACAAAAAACCAAGGTAATAAAAAAAGGAAATATTGACAATTTGATTAATTAAAATGAAAAACTTCTGTTAGACAAGAGAACATAAACAAGGTTAAAAGACAAGTGACATATACTAAAAACCACTAAACTGTACACTTTTTAAAGTATAAAGGGTGAATTTTACAGTATGTGAATTACATCTCAAAAAAAAAAAGCCAACAAATGGACTAGAAGAAAATATTCACAATTAGAAAGAATTAGTATCCACAGTATATAAAGAACTCCTAGTAAATCAAAATGATAATGAACCCAATAGAAAAACAGGCAAAGAATATGAATAGGCATTTTATAGACAAGAAAATCCAAATGGCTGAAAGGCACACGTAAAGATTCTCAACCTTATGAGTGAGCAGGGAAAAGCAAATTAAAACAACAGACACTGTTTTTACCCACTGGCTGGGAGAAAAAAAAATTATTGAGTGTTGACAAGTATGTGGGAGAAACAGGAACTCTTAAATTCAGCTGCAAAGAGAGGAAATTGGTACAGCCTCCTTTTAAAGAGTAATTTGGTTGTTTGTATTTCAATTAAAAGCATGCTTATCTAAAAAATACCCAACAATCCCACTTCCAGCTACCTTCCTTAAGAGGATGTGTGTGTAAGGAGGTATATCCTTGCTCACTGAGTACCACTGGTAATCGTGAAAAAGTGGAAGCAACTGACCAAGCCAAATAACCTGTAGAATAACCAGCCCATGGACCACATCAGGGACTGCTACACAGCAGCAAACAGGGACGTGGTTCTAGGTGCACTGACAAGAATGATCTCCAAGATGCACTGCTGAGTGGAAGCAACAAACTGCACAGTGATACTACAGTAGGACAATGCCACATAACCCCATCCCTTGAATAATGCCGGTATGGATCATAATAGCAGCTGACACTCATATAGGACTTACTACATGCCAGGTACTGTTCCAAGCACTTTCCACAAATCAACTCATGTAGTCCTCACAACTCTATGAGGTAGAGGCTATTAGCATCACCCTGTTCTACAGGTGAGGACAGTGTGACATAAGAGGCTAAATAAATTGCCCAAGGACATATAGATAGGAAGTGCTGGAGCCAGGTTTGAAACTGGGCAGTCCAGCCCCAGAGATGCTTTCTTAACCATGACTATCTATATTTCCTAAGGGTACACACATATCTACCAGTAACTACACAGCAAAAAAGGTCTGGAAGGATAGACTCCAAAATGACAAGAGTCAAAAGGGATGCTATCCTTAACTGTAAGGCTTTAATTTTCTACAGAGAATGAATTCATGTATCATTCATATAATTAAAAATTAATGAAAGCAGGAAGAATTTGCAGAGACCAATGCAAGTGTGTGGAGGGAGAGTCTTTCCTGGCCTCCTGAGCCTGAGCAGGCCCTTCAGAGTCTCCGCCCGTCCCCACTGCTGGCCTCCATCTGTCTACTCTGCTCTCACACCAGGACACGGGTTACCTCAGGAACTAGGGGAGCTCCCCTGTTATCCTAGCCTCCACCAAGAGGCCATGGGCCTGGTTCTGACTCTGAAGGGCTATAGGTGCTCAGGAGCAGGTGGGGCAGCCTTGTGGAACACGGCCCTCCATGGTCCAGCTTGCTGCTCTGGCCAGGGCTCACTCAGTAACGGGGTGGTCTGTACATGTAGCAGGCCACTAAAAAATGAGAATCTTAGGAAAATCACCCTGGCAGATGTGAGAGAACCTAGACTGTGCCAGTTCTAGGCTGAGTAAGGACCAATAACTCACAGCCTCCTGGCTGTCCCAGTATGAATGCACCCTTCCCTACCCCCACCTCAGGGACAGGCCTTTCTGATATCTCCGACAGTGCTGGTAATAAGGGGTCTTGGCAGTCCCCCACATCGCTACAGATCTAGAAGAGGAAGTGACGTGGGGTGGTTGGCCAGGACCCACTGTACTTCTCGTCACCCCAGCCTAGCCTTCTGGGAAAACTACTGCCTGCCTCTGGTTCCTAGGACACTTGTCAGTAACCACCAGGCAGACTGGCTGCATTTCTTTTACATCCACGACCCCTGGAGAAGTCAGCACCAGGCGCGTGATGACCCCAAATCTGGGAGGCCCCATGGAGGGAAATTAGGTGAGCGCTCAGGTTTAACAAGAGCCTGCCAGCCTTCCTCTGAGGGAGTGCTCCACCCTCCTCCCCTTCCTCTTGCTATTTCAGGCCGTGCTAAGAATAGTCTGCTTTAAATACCTGGCTCCTTCATTAGATCTCATCGGACGGCTAATAACTTTTCTAGAACTCCCGGTGGGTAGCAGCCACTCCAGGGACCCAATTCACATTTTCCCTCAAAGACCTTGGGGGTTTCTGAGACTTCTGGCTAGTAACAGGTTGATCTCTACGTCTTCCTTAGACATACACCTCCAAGTCCAGCTTATATCTGCCATCCTGACCCTGCCACTCCTGCAGGTGCCTCATCAGCTATGCCGTAAAACCGCAACTCCTGCACCTGACATGCAAGGCTGGGCATAGCTCGGCCCAGTACACTGCTCTGCCCTTCAAACAGCACGTGTCCTCAGCACTCCCTGTGTGTGCTGGAACATCCCACGCCAGGCCCCAAACTCATGCCACTGACACTCTTCTCTTGAGTAGCTTTATCACGGAAAAGCCCCCTTCCTGCCCCTGCCTAACCTGTTAGCATCTGCTATCCTGATGACAGTGCCCCTTGGAGGGGACTGGCCCTGGGGACAGGGGGCTGGGCCTTTGCTCACAGGGCCCCAACTGCCCCTAACAACAGCACTGATGATCCTATTTGCATGACCACCACTACTCTGAGCCAGGCCATGTAGTAGGCACTGTTCATGCAATGCCTCACCCCACCCTCTCAACGCTCATTTCTAATCTCTCAGTGTGAATACCTTGATCTCAGCACAGAGCACATGAGCATGAAATGAAGGTGAGTTTCATTCCTGCTTGCCCTGCCGACGTCTAGCAGGTGTTATGACCACCTGCCCTATTCTTCCTCCAGCTCCTGGGCTCTGCAGGGCAGCATCAGCATGGTCACCAGCCCCTGGGAAAGACGGCAGTGGGCAGCCGTGGCAGGCGGGTGGGCAGATGGGGTACTCACTTGTTGAAAAGGTTCAGGCCAATGCGGTAGTGCCTCTTGCGGATGACATCGTTGCTGAAGGCAGGTGAGTCCCAGCTGTTGCGGGTCTCTTTGTGGTAGGTCTGCTTGCTGAGTGTCTGCTCCCGCAGGCTATCGCGGGACGACGACTCAGAGCTGCAGTTGATGGTGTCGTTGGAATTGGATGTGCTGTTGATGCTGTCATTGTCCCCATCCGAGTAGTCTGACTCAGACTTGCTCTGCCTGTTGGCTGAACCATTGATGGCCAGATGGCTGTCAAGGGGTCTGGGGGGCCGGGGTCGCAGCTCAGGCTCCTCCCGGGGGAGGCCCTTGGGAGGGCCGCTGTGAGCACCTTGCTTGGGGCTGCCCTCCTGCCCGCCGAGGCTGCGCTCGTAGGCACTCTGCCTCTTGAGTGAGCCGCGGTCCGAGCGGTCACTGAGGTCCACAGAGCTATCGCTAGGCGGCTCGATAGTCAGCAGTGGCAGGTGCTCCCCCCGCAGCCGCTGCTCCGGCCGCTCTAGTGAAGGTGTGCTCCGGCAGCTTGTGTCTGTGTCCCCCTTGTCCTCCTTGTGACCCAGGGCCCAGTAGTCCTGGGACGAGCCTCCGGCCCGAAGCCTGAGGTCCGACTCAGTGCTGGATGGCCGGTCTCCCACCTGTGAAAGGGGCAGAGGTGGCGAGAGCTCCTCCTCGTCAATGTACAGGGTGACGTCGCTGTATGAGGCAGTCATCTCGTCCAGCTTGTGGTGGTCCAGGCCATGCAGGGTGGGCTTTGGCTCAGTGTCCCTGGCCCGGGCTGCCTCGGGGGCCGGTGCCTCCTCGGCATGTAGGCTACGGCAGTTGAGGGCGTCATCAATGGACTCTGCCAGAGACTTCACCTGCCGGGAGAAGGCGTCCTCCAGCTCTGTGATGGCATCCGCAAAGTCACTGGAGGAGGCTGGGGACTTGATGGCGGCTGGCTTGCCAATGTCACTACACTCAGGTGGAACCAGGACACCCAACTGGGAGCCATCATTGGTCACCGAGACCTGCTTTCCCTCGAAGTAGGAGCTGTGCACTTTTTCAGGCCCCTCAAAGGAGAACTGCATCCTCATGTTGGACAGCACGATGCGGCGCGACATGCGGTTCTCGGACATGGAGCTGCGGAGGCGCTCGAAGTTCTTGTTCATCTGGTACTGGCGGAATGCCGTCTGGATGGTGCGGGCCGCATGGCGGGTCACGAGGCGCCCCCCATACTTTCGTTCTAGCATCTCCACCTGGTGGGGGAAGGAGAGGAGAATAAAGGCGCTCTGTGGGCTAGCACAGCACAGCATCTACCAACGCTCGCTCTTGCTCCCTGACCCCATGGTGACACCATTTGGAGAGGTCTCAACATGTCCCAAAGAAATAAGGGCACCAAGACCAAATAAAATTGAGAAACACTGTGTTAAGGTATTAAAAGTATAATCAATCCTCATTATTTGTGGATTCTGCATTTGTGAATCCACCTATTGGTTAAAAATACCCGTGGCGCTTTTGTGGTCGTTCACAAACATGTGCATGCGCATGGCAGTGAAGAATTTCCGGCCAAGGTGGAACAAAGCTGGTTTGGTATTCACTAATCTAGTTTTTGCAGAATTTCATGGAACAGAAGTGCCACGAATAACAACAATCAACTACATCTTCCCTGCAAGGACTTCTCACTTCTTTGGACCTGGAAGCCTTTGGCCATGGCACACCGTGTTTAATGGAAAATGTTTTCAGAGATGTTGGAAGAGGTGTGGTCAGCCCCTTCAGAGGCAAGGAGGCTGAGGATTATGCAGGTTAAGAGACTTGCCAAAGATTCAGCAAGTTCCTGGGGCGCTGAGCACTGGCCTCATGCTTCCAGACTTCTTTCCTTTCTATTGCATAAGTACACCTACTCCTCACTTAACGACTATCTCATTATGCAACATTTCGCATTTATGACAACACTAAAAAATCTATTATCCGACTATCTGGTGCAGTAACGAACACCAAGGTGCAAGGCGAGGGCAACGCTGGCTGTGATGGTTAAGGTTACGTGTCAACTTGACTGGGCCATGATTTTCAGTGGTTTCACAGTTATGTAATGATGTAATTTGGCAGTTTTGCAATGATGTAATTTGGCAGTTATGTAATGATGTAATTTTCACTTAATGCCAATTTTTGCATAACGACCTAGTCTTTGGAACCTAACCATGTCGATAAGTGAGGTATAGTGCAGCCCTTGGTAGCCTTGCAGGGGTAGGTCACCGAACTTCAGGGAGGCCTGAGAGGAACACTGTGCTAAGGAGCAGACTTCAAAGCCAATGCCGGGGCTCTAATTTTGGCTCCACCCCCTTGTTACACATGTGACCTTGGATGAGCCCCAGAACCTCACAGTTCCTCAGTTTCCTCATCTGTAAAATAGGGATAATACTGCCAGGCCAGATGCAAGGCAGTTAGCATGTGCCAAGCAAAGTGGCAGCTAGGACGGAAGGCCTTCAACTGCCTTTCTGGGAAGCAATTACAGTTTGTAAAGCCCTCAACCCTCCCCTCCCCTCCCCGTACAGAAAGGGAAGCTGAGGACTGGAGAAGAGGCCCAACACACACACACACACACACACAGAGGACTCCAGACTCCAGAGGCAGTTCTTCCCCTCCCACCACAGGGCAATGGTCTTTTCTGTGAGTTTGGAGACAGGGTGGAGAGCTAGCATTCTGAGAGGGCAGAGCTGCCACCAGGGGTGGGAGAGACCAGACAAGCTCTCAGGCTCTGTCTGGCACAGTGTCTCCCAGGGTGATGTGTGGACTCCGGAGTTCTGGGGCCACCAACATGAAGCGTAGCCCCAGGGGTGCTCCCTGTGCCTCGTTCCTAAGTGAAAACCAAACACACCTCTGCAACTGGAGCCATCTCTGAGGGAGTTGAGGAAAAGCTAAGGTAAGGCACTGGCTTCTCCACCAAGCCAAACCTCTCTCTGGCTGCAGGGACACAGCAGGCACCTGAGGTGCCCAAAAGCAGGCAGAGAGAAAAGATCTGGGTCCTCAGGAGTCTAGGTCCAACCTGCCTGCTATGTGCCAAGAATCACACCGAGTCTGGTGGTGGAGAGACTAGGTTCTTACCCTCAAGAAGCTAAGTTTGTCAGGGAGAACAGACAGACACATAAACACACAAACATACAACTGAAATAAAAGCTAAACAGACACTGAGCAAAATAAAGACTGGGCCTGAGTCAGGAGGAGAGAGTAACGTGGGAATAGCAGGGCCTGAGCCTCTCACCTCCAGCTGAGGAACTGGGTAAGTGACTTCACATTCTGCTAATCTCTCTGGAAAGCAAGTTGGCACGTCACCTGCATCTGGACAAGAGTATGCCTAGCTCCAAGAGGCTAACCCGTCTCAGGGATACCAGTAAAATACAGGCCCAGAGAGCACGGGCAGGGGCTCTCCTGGATCCCCAAACACTGAATGCATCAGCTCTCCTATGTCCCACAGGAGAGGCAACACAGGCTGGGCAGAGCGCCTCTTTGCAGAAGAGAATAGCAGGGGATGGGGATGCAAAATTACTTTTTAAAGACCAGCCAGGCCTAGAGTCGGCCAGGGTGGTTCTGTTATTCCCTTGCCCTGAAGTTACTGAACACCATCCAAAGAGATGACCTCACTTCCGCATCTGTAAGCAGAGTTTCTATTTTTTGGGTTGCCAGTGAAGCTCTGAAAGCCCACAGAGTTGATAACGGGCCCAAGGCTGAGCTCTGGTAAGCTCTTTCCTCTCTGCCTGCAAAGGAATGTGGTCCTGGGCCCCTTACACTAGCTCTGGGTGGGGACGTCACAAATGCCAGGGCCATCAGCTCCAGCCCAGAGCTCATTCCAGAGCCTTTCTCCTCAGCTAGTTTTGGACCTTGCAAACCAGGCAATGGCCCTGTTTGCCTGAGACCCTCTCTCCAAATCAATGTGGTAGGGGAGAGGAGGGCTTTCACCAGGCAGAAGTGGGCTCTGTGTCTACCCGCCATAGCCACTTTCAGTCTCTCCTATCCACCCCTTCCCCACCCCCCAAGACGATACGTGCTGACTGGAGCTTGCTCCTAACTCATCCCCAAACTCACTGTGGCTGTTCTTTTGAGGCTGGCACTCACCCAAGGCTCAGTTTAAAACTTTATTCAGACTCAGGGGAGGGAATTAAATTAACATCTGCTTACCCGCTGTGTGTGCCAGGGACCACAACCCTCACTTAATGCCCACAGCAATTTCTCATCTCAAGGGGGAAACTATCCCCATATCACAGGTGAAGACAAGGAGGCCCAGTGAGGTGAAGGGACTTGCCCAGCTAGACGCCCTCACCGGGGCTTTCCCAACAGGCCACCTCACTGCCCCTTTAAAGGACACATCCGAATGGAGAGAATGAGGAACCAAGAGGAACACTCTGGACAAGGTGCCTGATTGGTCTTGCAGATCTCCTGCCCTCACTGACAACAGGAAGTTACCAGAAGGTGCTGAGGGCCACAGGTCAGAAGGAAAATGCGTGTGACTTCCTTTGTGGCTCCTTGCACTAAAATGGGACTTCGTAGAATCAGGCACCCTAGTTTTACCTGGAAATTTCCATGCAATCTATTCCCACTTCTGCCTGGACTCCCAGGAGCTCAGGGGCCCTGACATCACCTCCACCCTCTCCCTCTCCACCACCCATTCCCTGTCATCCTCTGTGTCTCAGGCAGGCCAAATTCACTCTCGTCTCAGGGCTTTTGCACCTGCTGTCACCCTTCTTGGAATACCACCCATTCCTCAAGCACCCCTTCCAATGCCACCTTAGAGAGGTCTTCCTGACCCTCATCCAATGTCACCTTCTATGGTCATTCTATTTCCTTCCCCTCTGGAGCTGGGATCGCTTTTGAAATTATATCATTTCTTTACTGCTAACTCATTTGTGGTCTGTCTGCTGCTCCACAATTTGGCCCTGGAAACCTCCGGCCATGGCACACTTTGTCTAATGGAAAACATTTTTGGAGATGTTGGAAGAGGTGAGGTCAGCCCCTTCAGAGGCAAGGAGGCTGAGGCTTATGCAGGTTAAGAGACATGCCAAAGATTTCAGCAAGTTCCATTCCACAATGTCAGCTCAAGTGAGCAGGGGCCTCATCTGGTTCACCGCTGACTCCTGAGCACCCAGCACAGAGTCTGGCGCGTGGTGGGCATGCAGCTAACGTGCACAGAATGAAATGAACAGCTGTAGCCACATTAAGCCCGTATTAACCATATAATCATCTCCACAGCCCTCTATTATGTCTAACCTTTCTCATTCTTATTTTTGCGGTCCTGCTGCAGATGTTTTTTACTATAAACTGTTCTGATCCACTCTGGATCTGGGTACAACTGATAAAGGCAACAGAGGCTCTTCTCCTCTGCCATTGGCCTGGCCATGGGGCCAAGTGCCACGGGGTGAAGGGGACTTTCTTCCTCCACAGCCTGACAACGGGCCATTTGTCGTTGGGTTCTGGCCCCTTGCTGGCCCCCATTAGCCAAAGCTAAGGCAGGCGGGGCTGTCCAAAGTCACAGGGCAACACCGTGAGCAGAGTGCAGAGGGAGGCTCCTTGTCAGGAGAGAGACCCATCCCAGGCAGCACCCCCATTTGTCTCTGAAGGAACCGAGGCCACATTAGGCCCAGACCTCTGCTCCTTGAATGACAGAGAAAGATCAGGGGGCAAACAGAGGGCAGACCTGGCACAGGGTAGACATGGGCAGGAATGAAGGGTGAGGAGACTTCTGTAGCACAGGGTCTGGGCATCTGTACGGGGCAGAGGTGGCCGCCTGGCACTTATGAGGAGACAGCCCAGAGCTGTGGAAAATCTAACAGACAAGCAGGGCCCTATGGACTTGTGGTGCTGCTTCCTGGCAGCCCAGGGCAACTCCTGTGGCCTGAGCTCTCCACCAGAGAAGCCTCACACAGCCTGAGACACTGCTAAGCGACCTGTTCGCCCATCCGTTCACTCACACACAAGTTCACCTTCTCATTCACAGTAACGTGCCTACTAGGTGCCTGACTATGAGGGACTCAGAGTGAGTTCTCTCTGCCTCCCCTGGGACTTCTCCCTTCCTCTGCCACCTTCACCCCCAGAGAACAGGGACTTTTCTCTGTCTCCTCAACTCCTGGTCCTTCCTTGAGCCCAGCCAAGCACCCCGGCTACGCACCCTTCTTGCTCTGCCACATAGGGGTCGAGGCCCTGCAGGGGAAGGTAGTAGTTAGAAGCACCCACTGGGCCCCGGGCAGGCTTCAGTGATACTGATGCCCACTTGAACATGGAGTTGTAAACCTGTGGGGATATAATAAGCAACCTCACCTCTAGGGTTGGGGCCAGGCTTGGCTTTTTAAAGCTCGTGCTATTTATGCTGTAAACTAACCCACCTACCTCTTTCCCTCCCTCCTACTGGGCTCCTTCACTCAGACTCACATCCTACCCAACATTCAGTCCTTGGCTGGAACTACAGACCCTCCGCGGCCATGTGACCTGGGTATCCTTCTGGCATTATGACACCCCTCTCGGCCCCCAGGCCCTGGCCACAAGGGCTCTGAGAGCCACTGCAGAGGAAAAGACTTCATTTAGAGGGACTCTGAGCAACTGCCTAGAAAGGAATGTCAAAGAGCTGAGTGCATTTCAGCCAGGAGGGCCAGGGCTAGAGGCTCCCAGCAGGAGCAAGAGGTAGAGCTCGGCTGAGGTAAAGGCCGCATTCTTAGCAAATACCCACATAACTCACAGTCCAGTCTCTCAGGGAGGGTGAAAGCCCATAGGGGTCTGAGAGCTGCCTGGGTTGGGGTGGACCAGAGCAGCCTTGCCGTGTGTCCCCTTGTGACCAAGGGGCTGGGACCTGCCTACCTGCTTGTCCTGCAGGTCTGAGGAGAGCTCATAGCTCTCAGAGAGTGACCGCGAACGCTTGATGGCCTCTTCCTCGGCCTGCTTGCGCAGGATGGAGGTTGAGTGCTGCAGCTTGGGCCTCCGCGTGCGCTGCTGCTGCCCCGGTGGCCCCGAGTACAGCCCATAGGCCCCCAGCGACGTGTGCTCGTAGTGGTCTGGGCTCAGGCTGGTGCCGGGCACCAAGGGGCCCTGGTGGTAGGCTGAGGGGCTGTCCAGCGATGTGCCGGTCTCACTGCTAGGCGCCTCACCCTCAACGCTGCAGAGGAGAGAGAAGCAGGAACTGTGAGTGGGGAACCAGAGTCCAGGGTTCAGAGGGTGTGGGTGGTGGGTGGGGGCAACCATCAAGAGGCAGCCCCACACTTTCTTGGAGGGCAGAACAACTCCATTGTCCTTGCTTCTGCCCTCACTCTCCCTCCCTGACGCCCACAGGCTGCCACAGGGACCCAGAACCCTTGCAAGGCTCCTGCCTCACTCAGACTCACTTCTCTCTGTAGAACGGACCACCTTCTAACATCAACCTATCTTACCTTATTTATTTTGCTTATTTTCATTCTCCAACATGAGAATGTCAGCTCCCAGAGGACAGGACCTTCTGTCCCCTCTGTTCTCTGATGTAGCTGCAGCACCCAGGGCAGTGGCTGTACACACAGGTATGCAGTCAGAATTTGCTGGCTAACTGAATGGACCCTAGCTCCTTCTTCCCTTCACCCACACTGCTGGATGAAGTACAACACTGAGTTGTTACCTTTTTTTTCCTTTACAGTAATTAACAAAAGTGAGTCTTTACTGCACACTTCCTCGTGGCCAGGCACTGTGTGGATGCTATACATAACCACTAAATCTTAAAACTCATCTGTGAAGGAAGCATTATTGAACCCTCTGCAGGAGTGGAAACTGAGGCCCATAAAGTAGACATACTTGGCCAAGACCACCCAAGTCATAAGCAGGAGAATTAGGATTACAGCCCGAGGTGGTGGGTCTTCCACGATGATGTTCCCACTCCGCCTCACCAACCCTTGTCCCCTAACTCACCCCATACAACATCCCTCTCAACGTCTCCAGACATCAAGGGGGAGCAGGGCCAACAGATGGGGAGGAGAGGGACTGGCTGACTTACTTATCCCAAGCTTGAACTTAGCAACCCTTTTCATTTATAGACACTGGTTTCCACTGCAGACTGTTTTTCAGTGTAGGACAACAGGGAAGGAGGAATTTATGCAATGCTAACATGACTTCTGGTAGTATCTCTGGTTGCCCTGAGGTTTCCCTGTCCCATTATCATTTTCCTCAGCCTCAGGGCTAGAAGGGGCTTTAAAGATCCTCTGATCCCTGAGGCCACAGCAGAGACGGAAGGGAAGGCAGGCCCCTCCTGGACTGGAGTCCTTCTTTAATAGTCCCCATCTTCAGAACCAAGTAGGAATGCCTCACATCCAGCAGCCTGGGCCAACTCGTCCACCCCAGCCCAGCCCTGCTTCTATTCCTGCCACTTGTCACCTCCTGGCAGGGCCCCACTGCCAAGGTCAGAGCATGGAACTGTTCACCAACTCCTTGGGAGAGTCCCCCTCCCCCATCACTGCCTAGAAGCCTGGAGTAGGGGGCTGGGAAGGAAGCTGGAGGAGAAGCCAGGACCATGCCAGCTGACCGGAGCCCAACAGAAAGCAGCCTGCCCTTTGATTCTAATTCCACCCTGAGCCGGGCCAAGGCTGCAAATCTCAGCACTGGCTTTCCAGCTTACAGTTTAAGAATAGGACAGGACTTCCGTTCCTATCACCGGCTCTGGCCTCTGGGGACAAGCAGTGGGTCTCCTGTGATGAACAACAACCAATCCATTCATCAGGGGTGAAGTCGTGACAAAGTCCTTCTTTGAGGAAGAGACCCAGTTCTTTGCCTGTCTCTGCCACAAACTGGCTATGGATCAGGTGGGTCACCTTTCGTGTCAAGGCCTCAGTTTCAGGAAAACAAGAGGGTTAGGCCTGATGCCTTCAAGGTGTATAAGAATACCACCCTTGAAAAGAGTTGCCTAGCTCCCTCCCCTATACTCCCCACCCACTCACCCAGCAGCTTCCTTTGACATGTTGGTAAAGAGGAAGGAAGCCAGTGGGGCTGGAAGAGAATGAACGGGAAGGAGGGAAGGAGGAGCCAAGATGAGGTCAGACCAGGTGTACGTGTGGTATGGGGGGACAGGCAGATCTTACATTTCTCCCATTCTTTTCTGATGCTTTGGACAGTTCCTCATGATAAACAAATCACTGCCTTCATACATGTCTGCTGTATGAAAGGTTGACTGAATCCTCGTGGGGAAGTTCCAGGCAATCCTCAATTTACTGATGAGCTGGAGGAAAATCCCACCCCCAGCTGTAGGATCTCAGGACCTCCTTCTTTGTTCTGCCCCACCACAGCTCCTCCCTGCTCCCTCTGTCCAAGCCTCTCTTTGCAGCTTGTTAGTGCTCCACAAGGAAGTGTTTCCAAACACCCGTTCCCCAAAGTGGAAATGTTTTAGTCAGGGGCCGAATGTGTTTGCCTAAGAAAGAGGCTGACAGGAAACAAGATCTCTCGTCCTTGAAGAGACACAGCCAGGGCTCCACTTACAAGAAGAGAATTTAAAATAGGATCATAACCCTGAGTTCGCAGAAACAGGGTGACTGACAAGCAGTTTCCCTCCAGGCCCTTGGGCGAGTGCCCAACATTTTGCTTCTGAACTGTCAGGTGGCTCAGCCAGAGGGTGGTGGCTGGGACCCTCACCCTAATGCTCCAACGAGCCCAGAATAAGTGAACAATTTCTACCTCTCACATCTGCAAGGGGTCTGATCCTCCACCAAGCCCTTTCTTATCTGGCCTCAAAACAACCCTGAGCAGAGGTATGGGCTGGGCTGCTGTGAATCCGAGGGGGTGTTCTTATTTCCAGTCAGCAGAGTGTGGAGCTGAGGGGCTAAAGAAAGAGGAGCAGGTGGCATCCAAGGAACCCCAAGGGTAGGCCTCACTTTGTAGTGGGGAAGGGCTGGATGAGGTCACGGCATTCTGGAGACCTAAATGGTTGGGGTTAGGGTCAGGACATTGAAGGGGGTGTTACCCGCTAGGGAAGGAGGCTCTGGGAACAAGGGGAGTGGCACTCTTGGAGGGATATGACTGGGGAATGAGGCACTTGTGGGGAGGCAAGAACTTTCTGGGTTGTTTTTTTTTTTTTTTACCAACCCAGGATTCCTGCCCTTGTGTCAGCAGGTTCCAAAGAGTGCTTGGGAGAGGGCCCGGCCATCCTCTACAGGCAGAGATGTGGTCTGACAACCACCCCCACTCTTCCCCTTCACCCACGAATGCAACTCCAGCTTTCTCTCTGCTCACTGCCCTCCTCCCGCTCCCCGCAATCAGGTCTGCCTTCAAGAATCTGCCTCCTCATCAGCACCCAGCGCAGCCACCATCGCCTTACCTCACTGGGCCCCTGCCCTGTCCTCAGCCCCTCCTCTGGCCCCGCAGTATCTACTTCCCCAGCAGTCAGAGTGGTCCTGTCAAAACGTAAGACAGACCAAGGGCCTCCTCTGTTCCACATCACACTTAGGAAGGAAGACATCATCCTCGAAAGGTCCTTCAAGGCTTCATCTGGTCTGACCTCGTCTCAGCTCCTTCTTGTGCTCATTCTCTTCCAGCCTTACTGGCCTTCTTCCTCTTCTCCAATGTGTCAGGCTGGCTCCCACCTCAGGGCCTTTGCACTGGCTGCTCTCCCAGCTATCTGCATAGATTACACCCTCACCTCCTTTAAGTCCTTACTCAATCTGGCCTTCTAAAGAATGCGTACCCTGATCACCTGATTTAAAAACCATACCCCGCCCCCACATTCCTAATCCCTTACTGTGCTGTATTTTTTCTCTATCACCTTGTCACATACTGTATAACGCATTTAGCATTTTTTTGTTTGTTTGTTTATTATCTATCTCCCAAATCAGGACATAAGCTCAAAGAGGGTAGGGTTATTTGCCTGGTTTGCTTAATGATGTTTTGCAAGTGTAGACATACGTGTCCACTAATAGGTGCTCAAGAAATCCGTGCTGACTGAGTGAGGGCATTTCTCTAGAGCCTGCTGTGTGCCAGGCCTGGAGCACACACTCTTTACACACACACACACACACACACACACACACACACAGACACAGACACAGACACACACACACTCTCTCTCTCTCCACTGGGCATCTGCAGGCATCTCATGCCCCATGTGCTCAAACATAATGCCCTATCTCTTTCCTATCTTAGAGGCAGTACCCGCACCCACCCAGTGACCCAGCCAGGGGTCCTGGGTGTCATCACATCTGCCATTCCCCCCAGCCAGTTCCCACCCACCAATTCAATCAGTCATCAAATCCTGCTGAGTTTATGTGAATGGTGCCCCTTGAGTTGTACAATGTGGCAGCCTTTCCACACCCCAAAATAAAAACCAATCTCAAACCACCACAATAGGGAGGAAACGGGCAGGCCATCCTACTGCAACCAGCACGGCTCCACGGGGGTTTTGCCTGTAAATGTGCAGATGAAAGCTCGCAGAGTATGCATTGTCCTATGGGGCTAAAGAACCCATCCTGAGCCAGAGTTTATCAGTTCTTGATGGTCCATCAGAAACTACAGAGTATTTGGACACTAAAAGAGAGTCTCTTCTTAATTTGAGACAAAGAACTGATAAACAAAAAGATAAATTAATCTTCTTTAAGTGAACATGCTTAGTCTTGACAAGGATAAGCAGCAACAGGCAGTCTCAGACATGGTTGGTAGGAATATAAACTGACAGTTTTTTCAGAGTATTAGCTAGGAATAATCATCAAATTTAAATCATGTAACACTGACTATCCTTTGGCTGAACTCATAAAGACAGCAATACCCTACAACCCAAGACTCCTTGGAGAAAGGAAGAACTGTCATTTGTAATCAGAGCAGTCACATTCTCCCTCCTTACAGGGGGGCACCCACAGCAGAAGGGCTGATGCCCTAGTGACATAGATCTTTGCTTTATGATGAAGTCCATGCTTCCCCAGAGTTTGGGAGCAGCAAGGCCCAGCCCTACGAACCTGACACCATCACTGCCTCCACCCTCCAGAGCTCAGCTGCTTAGGCACACCACTTCTTCACCTGTGGAGATTTTCCCTCAGGAGCTCAGTATCTCCACCCTGCACTTTTGAGGAAGCTTCTCCCACAGCTCCAGTCCACCAGACAATACTGAACATCCCAGGGTCCTCAACTGCACGTTGGAATTCACGATCTCCCTCTCATACGGCCTGGGCCATATGCAAATCAAGGAATGGGGTAGGGTACCTGTTCCAAGCCCCTGAACATTCCCTGACAGTTTAGAGTCTCTAGAACATTCTATGACAGTTAGATGGCTACTGCCCAGAGCTCTCACAAGAAGCTCATGTGGTCCAGCAATCCCTTTTCTAGAGATTCATGCTAAGGAAATAAGACCAGCATGCAAAGAGGTAAATACAAGGATTTTCACCGCAGTGTTGTTTCTAATTATAAAAATTCAGAAATATTCTAAATGCCCAACAACAACGGATTGATGTAAATTAATTACATATCCATATAGTGGCAATGTCAAAATGGGAAAAGATCTGGTTTGATGGCTATTCTTCTGAAAAAGATTCAGGAATTTTTCCATTGACCACAAGTTTAATGTGAACTGATGCCACTGATGTAGCTGATAAGCCAGTCATGAAGATGAATTAATAAAAAAGCCAGAAGCTAAAACAGTCCTGCTGTCTGCTAAAGTAGTCAGATAACCGCAGAAGACTGGGCGCTGCGACCTACCTCCCAGAGCCAACCTACCTCCCAGAGCTGCGATAGCAAACATGGACTTGTGGCTGCTCCCAGATACCTACTCCTTGCCTGTGGCAGACATCGCTTATTGATCACAGGCACCCTCCTTCCACCCAGCACTCCAGACAGCAGATCCCTGCTGGCACAAGAGATGAATTCCATTTGCCAATTCCAAATTACAGTATACAGGGTCTGGAAACCATCTCCCACCCAGAATTGAGACTGCTCAGCCAGGGGAAAGTAGCCCAGGGGGAGATAGGAATCCTGTCTTCAAACCTCCAACAGGCTGACGAGTAGAGGACAGAGCAGATTTCTCCCTTGGGCAGACATGGTTAGGGCTGCTCAGAAGATGGTGAGGTTTCTGCCATTGGACTTGTGTAAGCTGTCACACCTCCAGACACCTGTTAAAGGTGAGGTACTCTGATCAGAAGCCTTGATTGCAGGACAGCTAAGGGCCATGAGAATCTGTACCCCCGCCCCAGTGTCTTCTCTCCACCCTTGTATTTTTTTTTTTTTAAGAATATTTTGTTTTAGGTGGAAGTTTACACAGCAAATTAGATTCCCATTCAACAATTCATACACGTTCAGTGACATTGGTTATAATTCCTACAATGTGCCAGCACTCCCATCATTTCCACCCCGTCTGCGCAATCCATCCAGCCTCCCTGCCCCTCCTTGCTTTTGGGTGAACGTTGACCATTTGGTCTCCTATAGTTGATCATTTAAAAAAGCACATTCCTCATGGGTATTACTGTTTATTTTATAGGCCAATCTATTATTTGGCTGAGAGGTGACCTCTGGGAGTAGCTTCAGTTCCAGGTTAAAAGGGTATCTTAGGGCAACAGTCTCAGGGTTTCCTCTAGTTTCTATCTGTCCAGTAAGTCTGGTCTTCTTTATGAATTGGAGTTTTGTTCTACATTTTTCTCCCATTCTAACTGGGACCTTCTATTGTATCCCTGGTCAGGCTGGTTGGTAGTGGTAGCCAGGTACCATCTACTTCTTCTGGTCTCAGACTAGAAGAGGCTGTGGTTCACATGGGCCATTAGTCCTGTGGACTAATTTTTTCCTGGATTCTTTGGTCTCCTTTACTCTCCTTTGCTCCAGACAGGAAGAGACCCATAGTTGTATCTTACATGGCTGCTTGCATGCTTTTAAGACCACAGACGCTACTCACCAAACTAGGACATAGAACATTATCTTTATGATCAAAGTTGTGCCAACTGACCTAGTTGTTCTCTGAGACTATGCTTACTTGTACTTTTTTGCCACACTCAGGTCTCAGGCTCAAATGCCACTTTCTCCAAGAGGCTACCCTGTCTTCTACAGCCCTACCTTATGCACTCCCTGTTACAAGCTACTGCAGGTAGTCCCCGATTCACGAGGTATTGAAGTTACAACAAACTGTATTTATGATCTTATGATCGTCTTTTCTTTTGGTACATCTTATGGTTAGTAATATGTACTACATAGAATGTTGCATAATTTGCTGATGTTATCATTCTCTGATGTTCACCCGCAGATGTTCAGTGTTACAATTTATAACGTTACTGATAATAAAAGGCAATAGTAATGAAAACTAAAAAAAAAATGAGGTATTCAACTTACGTCAGAGCCGACTTGCAGCAGAGTCACTGGAACGGAACCCCATAGTAAGTCGGGGAAAACCTATATCTTGTTTTTCTCATAAACTAATCTCCATGCAGCTGACCTGGAGTGTGTGTGTGTATGTGTGATCGATCCGTCCCATTGGCTCTATGAGGGGCAGGTCAGTCTGTCACCTCTAGCCCAGCACAGACACAATACAGAGCCCTGCTGAAGGAAGGCCTATGCAGGCTGGGACTGCATGCCCCATGGCAGACACACTGCAGAGGCATGTGAGACCAGGCCCCATACGCTGGGACAAGCAGCCTCTATGCCAACCCTCACATCACAGGAGAGCTCGGAGACAGGGACAGAGGGACCCCAAAAAGCCTGCTCTGGGTGGAAAGATCCTACAAACACATCTGGGCCCCAACGGACCGGATGGTGGCAGATGCCACGTCCTGACTCTAGCTGGGGAGTGAGTCAGGACTGGGGGTGAGGAGGGAGGCCCTTCGCCTCTTGGGCCACGGATGTCTCTAATTACGGCCTCTGAAGTCATGAATTACTTTTTTCAAGAAAAATGTTAGTCAGAGGCAGCTCTGGGCATAGGCGAGGCAACACAGCTGAAGCAGGGACCTGCGGTCATGGGGTCAGCTGTCCACCCCAACAACGACGACAATGATGATAACAGCTCACAGCTAGTGACGGGCCGAGCATTATATGTAACTCGTCTAATCCTTGCAACTACCCTATGAGGCAGGCACTATTAACATCCTTGTTTCACAGACAAGAAACCAGGCATGGAGAGGTTAAACTCGTGCCCACGGTCATGCAGCATGCCCAAGGTCATACAGCAAGCCAGTGAGATCAGGACCCAGGCAGTCTGGTTCCAGAGCCCAAACACTTGCCCACTACACTTACATGGCTTACTGAAAAGAAAAACACGGGTTTGGGTTGTGTGGCAGCAACTCTTCTCAATCAACTTGCCAAGTATGAGGTGCTGTGTTGGGTGTATATGCGGTGTAATCCAACCAGCACCCCTAGGAGCTGGGCTGCTGTCCTTCCTGCTGATGAAGACACTGAGGCTCAGTGCAGTTAGATACTGGGTCAAGGTCACCCACACAGGAAAGAGAGGGCCTAGGTTGGGACCCTGAGCTGGAGGTTTGGCACCTGGCTGCCTGGAGGAAGAGCACACAGTGGACACACTGGGGGCAGGACTGGGCCCAGAGGTGGGGGTCTTGGAGCTGGGTGGTACTGAGATAAGTGAAGCTGGGCTGTGTGTGGCCAGTCATGGCCCCATCACATGGTGAAGCCATCCTCTTCAGAGGGGCTGGGCCCATGGTGGAGGAAGTAGGCAGTTGGAAAGCTTGCCTGTGGTTAAATGTCCACGCCAGGAGCCTCAGTCCAGACTCCTGGCGGTCTGCACAGACCAGAACAAAACAATCTCTCCTGAAATATGTATGTCCCTCATGTCTCCAGGCCTTGTGGCCTCCTTGCACTTTGCTCTCAGGGTTTCTAATTCCAGAAAGGGAGTCTAGACCAGGGGCAGGGGCAACTAGTTCCCAGCAGCCCTGGGGCTGCCCCGGCCCTCACAAGTTCCCTCGTGGGGCCTTCTGTGGCTCTCTGCTGCCGAGACCACATTAACCAAAGTTTCGTATATTACCCAGAACAGGGAAGGGGACAGTCTTGCACCATTCTGGGATGCGTCCTGTGCTCAACTCTAGGCCGCAGCCTGGGAGAGGGACAGGGACAGGGATAGGGACAGGGAAAGGGCATGGGGAGGAGGTGAGGGTGAGGGCGACCCTGTCTTCTGAGGAAAAGTCTGGATGGCTCAGGCTGGAGAAGGGCAGCCTCTGGGCCACCCACCACACCCAAGCCTCTGCAGGGCTGTCCTTGGGCAGGAGGAGCAGGGGGACCCGTGGGACCATAGGCAGGGCAAAGGCCTACGTGGAAGCTTCAAGAGGTAGAAGTTTTTAACAGTTTGAGCTATTTGGGAAGGAGTTACCTTGGGTAATGCAGGTGTTCAAGCAGGGTCTGGAAAAGCAGTCTTCAGGGATTCTGTAGCTTGGGTGAGTCACCATACACACACACTCACCCATTCTGCCATTTGGGAGCCCTCATACAAGCTCAGCACATGTATTTAGCCCCTGCAACGATCCCATCAAGAAGCACTGCCCTTCCCATTTTGCAAATGAGAAAATAAATAGTGGCTTGTCAGATCATAGAGCTCCAGGCTACTCTCCCAATCCTTCCCATTCTGTTAGACTCTACAAGGGCTGTAGAAAGTTCTTGGACCTGGAGGCAGCCCCCATGGGCTGGTCTGGCCCCATAGAGCAGAGTACAAGGACACAAATGGTGTGTAATTAGAGGGAAAAGTAGGTGTGTGAAGGGACACAGAGCTGGTCTGCCCAGCAAAGAGGAGACTGGGAAGGCTTTCCTAAGGGAACCAGGGGCTACTTCCTAGGCAGGTCACTCCATGTCCTTCTCTCTGGCCTTGGGAGAGGCAGCATCTCCATGGATGCATAAAGCCTCAGAGCCTGGACCACAGTTGACAAGTAGACAGACGCCTGGTTGGTGATTGAAGGGATTTAGGGACCCCTTGAGAACAGCCACCATCTCTGTCCCTCCAAGACAGGAGGAGAGTGGGGGCCTCCTAGACTGAGCCCCACAATGCTGATCATGGCCACTGGTGGACAAGGTCAGGGTGAGATGATCTGGAAGGAAAGGTTCTCACAGGAGGGATGGTGAGCTGGAGGGAGCATAATCCCAGGAAAGAGAACAGAGGAGGAAGCAGGTGAGTCCACAGGAAGCACATGCACAGGACAGACCCTGAGCCTGTGCTCAGAGATCTCCAGACAGTGCCCTGAGCCTGGGTCAGAGGGGCAGGGAGGTAGTGGGGGGGGGGGGGGGGCTCTGCACTCCCTGAAAAGATTTAGGGCATGACGTGACATCGACCTAAATACTCAACAGGACTTCCGTCTGGCTGACCAGGAGCACCGCATGCAAAACAAGGGAGGTGGTGATCTTTCCAGACAAACCCGAAGTCCCCCCGACAAGGCTTAGGGGGATGGTGGTGGGAAGGTCAAAAGAGTTTCTGCTTTTACATAGCTCCCAAATTTGCTTTAATGAAGAGATACAGTAATCACAAAGAAACCAAACAAACCCAACATCCAACTGCCCACACATCCTCTCCAAGCAGACATCTCAAAGTTAGGCTCAGAACTCCTGAGCCCCTCACCAGGTGAGCTCCCCCAGGTGAGTTCCCCCCACAGCTGTCCCTACCTCAGCTGACAGCAACTCCATCCTTCCAGCTGCTCAGGCCCATCATCTCAGAGCCACTCTTAGCCACTCTCCTTTTCTCACACCCTACCTCCAATCTGTCAGCAAACTGGGTTACCCTGCCTCAAAATACGGATAGCACCTGACCACTCCATCTACCGCCACCACCCTGCATCTTGTCCTCATTCTGGCATTACTCCTACAGCCTCTTCAATGGTCTCTTCTGGTCTCCCTCACCCCCTGTTAAAACACAACTCTAAGCAGGTTCCCCGCTGCTCAGCATCCTTCCATGGCTCCCACCTCACTAGGATTTAAACTAAAATCCTCACAATGACCCAGGAGGAGAATCTACAAGACCCAGCTATTCCTCTCACTACTCCTTGGCCCAGCTCCCCGGCCCCGTGGCCGCTCCGCTCCTTCCACACTGCCTTCCTGCCTGCTCCTCTACAGGCCTGGCATGGTCCTGCTTAGGCCTGCACACTTGTGATTCTTCTGCCAGGTGTGCTCTTCTCCCAGAAGGTCACATAACTCCCTCCCTCACCGCCTTCGGGTCTTTGTTCAAAGGACATCCAAGTCTCAGTCAGATCTTCCCTGACATCCCTTTTTAAAAGCTGTACGCCACCTCCAGACTCGGTATCCTCCCTTGTCCCTCTCTCTCTGTCACCCTGGTCACCACCATCCTGCTCTCTGTGGGTGATGGCTGCCTGGCTTCAACCAGACTGTTAGACCTGGGCAACAGGGTCTCCTGAACAGTGTCTGGTACACAGAAGATACACACACACCGAGCCACTCTGACCAAGCCAGGGAGGCCTTAAAATAAAACAAAACCAAACCCAGCATCTGGAGGGCTGCTCTGTTTCCCATGCAGACCCTACGGCTTGTGGGAGCAGGAGGCTGGACACCACTCACACAAGAGAGTCAGAGCCCTGCTTGGCTGTGACTAAGGCTCAGACTTGGGTGGGGAGGTGGGATAGGGAACCAGGCACCCAACACCCACCGGAAGTTAAAATTGCAACACAGAAAAATTCACATGAAACTAAGAACTGCCCAGGAGCAGCTTTTCAAAATATGAAGACCAAAAGCTTATGTACCCTCCCTGACCATCACGCTCGAAAGGGTCAAAGGTCCCTCTGGACACAAATCCCCCCCCTGCCCCTTACCCTTAGGAGCATGGTAGCCAGGTAATAGGCACAAGATAACTTCTAGAACCGGGAGATCCTCAGTGGGCCTATGGCTTTTCCTCGACTTACGAGGGCAGACCTAAAGTGCCCAAGGATTCAAAAGCCCAGAAACTGTACTCTTAAAAGAGCCCCCGGTGATTGTGATATGTGGCCTGTTGAAATCTCACAGTTGCCAAGCCCTTCCATTGTACACATGAGAAACTGAGGCCCTAGGAAGAGGGGACACCCACCCAAGCTCTGCAGGAGGTCAGCGGCTGATGGAGACAGAAGCCGGTCCTCCTCTCTTCCCACGGCCCCATACAACCTGCTGCAGACACGCCCTTGGAGGCACAGGCGCACACTGGTGGCAGACAGCCGGAGTCCAGCCCACACAGCTTTGTTTGGCCTACAGAGTGATGGTGGTGCTTGTTGTTTTTTTCTTTCTTAAATTAGAACTAGTTATGGGAATGTTCACTAAAAATTCAGATTTCTGGCTTTTCTCATGAAAAAAAGAAAAAAATCAGTAAGATACCATACTCCCACATGGCAACATCAGCTAGTGAAGTGGTGGCCACCTATGGTGCCCTGCAGCCCCTGGTCTCCTATTGGTGATACCTGCCCAAACTATGGGGCAGCCCAGGGCCTGATCCCTAGAAGCTCCTCAGTGGCTAAGAGCACAGAGCTGTAGTAACAGGTTCAAGTCCTGGCTCTGTCACTCACTGTACAAGTTGGACAAGTGACTCCTCCTGTATGGACCTCCATTTCCCATCAGTAAAATGGTCCCGAAGTCCATTCTGAGCTCACATGATGGTGGTGAGGGCAGATGAGTGCCAGGCCGTGCACTCATCTGCCGTCCTGAGCTATCTGCTCCTCCAGACGCCTCCATACTAAGCCTGGGCCAAGGCCTTGTCACGGCTGGCCCAAGAACTTAGTCTTCTCCTGGGGCTCCAGGGAACCACTGTGTCCCCAGGACAGAGTCTAACGCAGCCAGCGCCACAGCCAGAGAGTCAGCCCTACCCTGTTCCCTCACCCAGTCACTGTGGCCTCAAGCCAAGGGAGACTTCATTACAGAGAGGAGCCTTACTCAGGCTCTAAACATAATGAAAAGAAAAAGAAAACTTATCACTGAGTTAAAAAGAAGAAAGGTGATTTTAAAAGCTTCACTGTTTTCATTCCCTCTCAAGATTTTCTCTGGGACTGAAAAGTCTTATTAATTGAACCACGGACATGTGCACTGGGACCACAACAAAGAGACAAAACATGAGAATGGGATACTAGGCCAATCCTAGACCCTACCCCTACAACACACATCTCTCCCAGCCAGTGTCATTTCATTCAAAGAACATTCAGGAAACACCTGCCATGTGACAGGAGCCATGTAAGGCCTGGGGTAGATACGGTCCCTGTCCTCATAGAGCACTCAGGATACAGAGAGACACAGACTTGATAGATATGACAGCTTATATTAAAAGGAATAATAGGGGATGTGTTGGGCACTGTAGATTATGGGCACAGCTCTGTGCCCAGTGCCAGAGGCCAGGAGAGGCTTCCTAAAGATTTTAGGAGGAGCAGCCAGTAGGCAGGTGAGGATGCCTGTGTGGGGGTGTTCCCGCCAGTGAAAACCATATGTGTGAAGGTTGAGCAGAACGCAGATGGGGAGCCCACAGGGTACGAGGAACTGAAATTCCAGTGTGGTGGGAACATGTACTGGGGAAAAGGAGGGGTGGTTAGGAACCAGAACTTAAAGGACCTAGCAAGGACTTGACCCCAGGGTCAGGATAAAGCCAAGGATGGGCCTAGAGTCTATGCAGGTGGAGTAGGGTAGGATTGGCACTATAGAAAGGCCACTCTAGCTGCTGAGTAGAGAAAGGTTGGAAGGATGGGGGGCACAAGGCCCAGTAAGGAGACTGTAGCACTGATGCTAGGGAGAAACATTAGGGCCTGGTAGGGTGGAAGAAGTGACAGACCAAGGGGCAGTAATATGCTAGCATGGCAGACAGCTGTGGGAGAAGCAGAAAACCAGGAAGACAAGGTGGTAAGGGCCTCGTGCCACCAGGAGGTCAAGGTAGAGGACAGAGACATGTCGCAGCTCTAGGCCACCGACTGGGGACAGAAGTCAGGCTGTGGTGGGCAGGAACAGGAGGAGAGGAAGAGCAGTGGGGAACGAAGATGACTTTCTAGGAGTCTGGCTGGGAAGGAGGAGGCTGGGGCTCCAGGGAAGGTTGTGGTTTTCAAGCTGGAGGAGATTGGAGCATATTTAACTGGTGACAAATGATGGACCAGAGACCTGAGAGGGGCCACCAGAGGGAAGGGCTCTGGCATGGGTGGGCCATGAGGTCCAGCTGGTGGGTAGGCATGCTGCTAGATGAGAATCCCTCCTCTGGGGGGGGTCCTTCTTTTCTCTGAGGGGGAGGCAGGGGGGTCAGGCAGCTGCCCAAGGTTCCTGACCCCTCCCAGCCAGCTCAAGCAGGGGCTAATTTCGGGAGACTCAGGTCTGAACTAGACACACCAGGAGAAAATGGAGCTTTCACACCAACCCGTGGCCAGTTCCAGGGAGTGGGCCACAGTCCTACAACTGGCCGCACTACCCACAGACCTCTAAGAAATCCCCAGAGCCAGGAACAGCACCTCACCCAGGACAGCCCCGGCAGACACCTGGGTGCCATGGCAGGGCCCCTCTCTCTCTGCCTCAGTGCCCCCATAACCTCAGGCGGAGGTGGGCTGCTGGGGCCAGGACCTCCAGAGCTGACTTCCCCACCGGCCTGGGCTTGGCCTGCTGAGGATGAGATAAGGTCTGTCCCAGCTCTGTCCACGGAGTGCAGCATGAGCTTTAATTACCCTGCACCGAGACATTCAAAAGTGGCTTTTATGTACATATCAAAATATAGAACTCTGAACAATGAACTTTGCAAAGCAGGAGGCTATTTTTAGAGCTTTGCTTACTGAACCAACATTCAGCATTTCCCCATTTGTCAGCTGCTGCTGGCGAGAGGGCCAGGCCGCACGAGGAGCGAAGTCGAGGACAGCACTTGGGGGTTGAGGGATCCTATCAGTTTACTTAAGCCTATAAAGAGAGATGCAGATACTCCAAGCAGGTGAGGGTCACTGTAGTAGCAACCAGCTTGTGACTCCTGTTCTCAGGCTTCACGTACTCTACACAGCTCTGTTAGGCCTTACTGTCCCACTGTCGTAATGATGCAAGTGACAGAGAGTTGGTGAGAGCCCAGCACCTGAACACTAACCCTGACTTCTCTGAGCCTCGGTCCTGCCCGCACAGGGAGGTGATGCTGCCACATCACGGTATAAGATGGGGGCCCATGAGACAGTGCCTGGCAAGCCTCACCGATGGGTACTGCCAAGCCTAATGGGATAGGAATTATTTCAGGAGGGGCCTGGGCAGCACCCTGCCTCAGACAGGGCTTGCTCTCATCTGTGCACAGCCAGAGGGAAGACAACATCTCCGTGTCCTGTGAACCCAGTGCTGTGCAGTCAGACCCTGCCCTCCTCCTCTCAACAACAAGTTTTCAAAGGTCGTCTTTCCGGGCCCTGGGCGGGGGCTGCTCCAGCCTCTCAGGCCCAGCCTCCCTCCCAAACAAAAAGAATGTCTGTCTCTCAGCAGGAGCAGGAGCGGACCTTCTCACCACTCATTTGTGAGTCATTCCTGTCAAAACAGCCCAGAGGACCAGAGTGGGCTTTGGAGATCAGAAATTAGGCCAGGAGACCAGGGCTGGAGAGGAGTCATAGGGCAGACCCAAGAACCTGGAATCGGATCTGCCCTGTCCTTGGATGACTCTGGGGGCTCCCATCAGAAAGAGCTTGGGGATCCTGGCTGCGTGTAGATACAGCACATGGTGTCTATTGCACAGGCTGGGTTGCCAGCAGCCACTCAACAACATGGCAACATGGGAGAAGGGCCTGTGGGGCCCATCCTTAGTGAGGTCACCCTGCAGGAGGAAGGGAGAAGTGGGTGTCTTTGATGTACAGTTGCCATCTCCCTAGACCAGCACACCAAGCTCTGAGGTTTCTTTATAGCACATCTCATGATCTGAATCTTTTTTTTTCCCTTTCTTATTGACAAGTCTGTCTTCCTATCAGAGAGCCAGCTCAGGAGAGCAGAGATATCTGCAGTTTTCTTCATCAATGTCTTCCCAGTGCCAAGAATAGGGCTCGACACCCAGCAGGTGCTCAGGCAGATTCTGCTGAATGAATGAATGAGTTATGCTTCCAGTGACCAAGGAACCCACAAACCCTGGGAAGTGAACTCCTATTGCAGAGAGAACAACGGTGCCCAGTGAGGTTACGGGCAATCAAACTCAAACCCACAGAGTAGGCAGATAAGGCCCCTGTGCCCAGCACATGGCTGGGTATCCTCTCACTGCAGTTCATGTGCTTTACTGTCTCCCTGTGGGAACCGTACCCCTCTCCTTTTCCTCTAAAACCCTTGGGCAGTGCCAGCCTCATCAGGCTCCAATCTAGCTTTTAATAACAGCCACCTCATTTAGTCAGCAACAAGCCCACGGGCAGGGCTTACACCTCTCCATTTACAAGACGGAATACCACCAAGGCCTGGAGAGGAGACGTATCCAGAACCATGCAGCCAGCATGTGGCACAGCTGGGATGGGGACTTGTGACTCTAGGCCGCTGTTCAGTGCTCCTAACTCTGCAACTGCATTGCGGAAGCACTAAAGGACTGTGGAAACCGGTATGTTTCTCCAGGTAAGAACATGTGTTCATTGTGCCACAACACTGACCACGCCCCCCACACACCCATGCCTTGACTTACAAAGGAGTGGGGAGGAGAGGCAGGGAGTTGGCAAAACAGCCCCCACCCCTGGGGACACCCTGGGCCCGCTCCCCTTGGGCTGCCTGCCTGCCTTCCATGTCCACCTCCCACAATCCTGAAGGCCTGTTGGCGGGGCCAGGCACTGGCCGCCTCAGACAGGAAGCAGGAGCAAAGAGACTCGCTCCACAGGTTGGCAAACCTTGGCTTTTCCTCGGGATCAAAGCCAGCTAGCAGAGGGGAGCCAGGAGGCTCTGGGTGGGGGCAGGGTCCCACAAGAAGGTTGAGGGGACCAGCGCAAATTGCAGTTGGGCCCAACCAGGGCCCCTGCTTGGGCCAGAGCACCAAACTGGGGGAACAAGCCTAAACGAAAGGAAAATCAGCCCCCTAACGCCAATCCTGCAGCTAAATCCAGGATGGGCCGCCTTTCCAGAGACAGCCTTTATTTTCCTCAGTGCCAACTGGGGCAGGACCAAGGCAAGGGTGAGGCCGGTCCATCCTGGGACCCTGGGCCTCCCCCAGGAGAGTTGGCCGGAAGGCTGGAGCCACTGGACAGCCAGCCCAGTGCCCATCCGGCACTCCTCATAAGGAGAAGGTTTTAGACTACACAGAGCTCTCTGGAGGGAGAGAGTTCCGTGAGAGGGAGCTCACAAGGGCTTGAACACAGAGCTCCACATTGGCAGCCCCTGACCCAATCTGGTCTACACAGCATGCTCGGTGTGGTCCAAACAGTGTTTTTTTTAAAGAAACCAGAATGAACTGCCACTATTCTACCATCCAGAGATTTTATATGGAAATCCAGGTTTCTGATTACTCTTGGGGGCAAAACAATCGAGGACCTGGCCATACTGGGTCCATATTCCCGCTTGGTAACAGTCAGTTGAGCTGAGTGGCAGCCACACCCACCCGATGCAATTCTGTTGCCACAGTCCCTACCCCTCCCTATAGCTGGCCCGCTCCTCTCCCTTACATGGCCTTCCTGTCTACTGAGGCCATCTGCATTTGCTTGTGATGCTTTCAAAGGACCAAAATCCAAGATCCAACTCAAAGAGCAGAACCAGGACCTGCCGCTTGGGGTCAGTCATTCTCAGTGAAATTGATTTAGAATACGAGTCCCGAGAGGCAGGGTTCGAGAATTCCCTCAACTCTACACAGCTGGTGGGAACACCAAGGCCTCTGTTTTGCTGCGTCCTCTGAGTGTTTGATTTTTACATGATGCTACCAAAGTAACAGCATCCTACTGGTCACAATTCACAACTGTATGGTCATCATAACTACCAGGCCTCAATTAACCGGAAGCCCTCGTTCCTAAGTTTCATATGGTAAGATATAATTTCAAAAGCCATCTGATACCTCGTGTTTACTTCAAAACTAGACTCTCAGAGGGGTGCCCTGGGGTGTGAACGCCTTGAACCCAAGCTCATTTCACCCTTGGCAGCCCTTGGCCCACCTCTGAGAAGCGCAGTCTGCATTTGGAATGATGCTCTATGGCTCCAGAAGCGTCCACAGCGAGTGTGAGGAAAGCTGTGGGTCCAGCGAGCTCCAGCTTCCCCACTTCCGGGCTGAATGACCTGGGGCAAGTTACCTCACCTCTCAACTTCTGTTGCCTCACCTTTACGATGGGTATCATTCCTGCCTGGCTTACCAATAGGAATGTGGGAATCAAGCAAGGGCATGCTTTGCCCACTGAGAATCCTTGTGCAAACACAGGGGACTGTTTCTGCTCTGTACCATCAACCTGAGAAGAAGGGTTCAACCACGATTCTTTGCTGGGCTTATCAAGACCAGAGACAGGGACATTAGGAGAAGTACTTCCCACCCCAACGCCGAATCAACCCCTCCCTGCTTAGGAAACCAGGGACATCTCTCATGCGTCCGTATAAAGCTCTACACTCTCCAAAGCCCCCTTCCTTTCACTCTACCCACAGCTTACCTGGTCTTGGGCAACAAAGTTTACAAAACTACTTCCCCAACCATGATCTCAGGATCTGTGAATGGCATCACCCTCTTCCCTTTCCTTGTTTCTTTTATTAACCATTTCCTGGAGCCTGACCTCTGCCAAACCCTCACCCCCCGCTATATGAGGGCAATTCTTGTTGGTTTTGACTGCACAAAGATGACCAGAAGCTTCCAACCCCTAGGCTCACTCGGAAAGATTTTTTAGAATACACACTCACACACACAGAGCCAAAAATCTTCCCAGCTGAGCCAAATTAAATACAGAGGCCTCTAGTTATTTCCATACGCGCAAAATGGACTTAAATAAAGCAGTTCTCTGTGGCAGGCTATAGCAGACAGGGCTGGGCCGGGCCCCAGGGACGCCCCGGGAGGGCTGGGCAGGAGGCACAGGCTGGGGAGGCTGGCTCTAAGAGACTATGCAGAGAGGAGAGAGATGCCCATTGCTGTGGCCTCCCTCCTCACAGCCCACCCTGTTTGCCAAGGCCAGGGAAGGATGTCATCATAGAGCCTGGGACAATCTCAGCCTCAGCTCTGAGTCCTATACCCACACTGCCACCCCCAGCTGACCTCCAGACCCTCCCTGCACAAGCCCACCTCCCAGCAGCCAGAAAGCACTTTCTAAAATACAAATTGCCCAAGTTCCTTCTGGCTTAAAATCTTTGTCTTGGTCCCAATTCCTTAGTGTGGCACCGAAGCCTTCCCTCCCCACCCCCACAGGGCCCCTGTCCACTTCTCCAGCCTGCTGTCTGCCTCGATGCCCCCAACTCACTCCCCAAGATTGATTTTATCCATCTGCAGGCTCCAGCTGTACACAGTTGTCTGTGGAACAAGTGGTTACGCATTGCTATGCCTTTTCACTCACGCTGCTCCCCCTTCCTGGGACACTCAGTGCCCCACGGCAGAGGGAACACAGTCCAGGTCATTTTATCTGTCTGTGTCCCCAGTGCCCCCAGCACAGTGGTTAAAAAATATGGTAGAGAATGAATGAACCGATAATGATGAAAATTATAATAATACAGTAAGAGAAAATAGCTGTGCCAGGTGCTGCTCTAAGCATTTTGCATAGAACTAACCCATATACTGTAATCTTTACAACCACCTTTTGAGGTAGGTGCTATTCTCATCTTCCCATTTTGTAGATGAAGAAACTGAGGTGATGTCACTTACCCAAGGCCACACCCTGCTGACAGACCAACTGCTTCACACCTCCCTACCTTTGTCATGTTCTAGTCTCTGCCAGAGAAGCCTACATACCTTGGCTTCCACCAAACTTCCCCTGACCTTTCAGGACCTGGCACAGCAGCTATGAGGCTCTACTACTCTCATCTGCCACAGCGCCCAGCACAGCAGCACCCAGCACAGAGCAGGGGCTCAGAAAGTGTCTGGGGGACAAATGGAGGCTCAGGGTAGGAAAAGCTCCCCCGCCCCCCACAGCCTCCCACAGGTTTAACTCTGACACATACAGCCCTTCCTTGGTGACTGCCTAGTACCTGGCAGGCAGGAGCTGTATTACCTTGGGCCAAGTGACTTGGCCTCTCTGTGCCTCTGTTTCTCAGCTATAAAATGTGTACTGTCCACCTCACAGGGTTGCTGTGAGGGCTAAGTGATAACGTGTGCACAAATCCTCAGTCTAGGGCCTGTTATTACTATGTAAGATTGTTATTACTTCCGACATCACATGGGCACCATAGGGACCTAGAAGGAGGGGCTGTAAGGCAGAGAGCAGGTTAAAGCGGGAGGAGGTCTTAAGGAGAGCCCTTTGTTCAGAAATATGTGCTAGATCATCCGACCCAAGAGTATCATCCACACATGAACAAAGTGATGGGTGAACTGCCCAGATCATGGTCACCCTGTGGTTCAAAGGCAGAACTGGGCTGGGACTCAAGCCCACTGCTTCTTTCAGTTCAACTTGGTTGATACTGTATAACTCAGCAATTCCACTCCTAGGTAAATACCCAGGAGTGGAATTGCTGGGGTTTTTTTTTTTTTTTTTACAAGGACTCAAACAGATACTTGTACACCAATGTTCAATGCAGCACTATTCACAGTAACCAAAAGGTAGAAACAATCCAAGTGTCTGGCCATAGCTGGATAAACAATATGTGGTCGATCCATACAATGGAATATTGCTCAATTATAAAGAGAAATGAAGTTCTGACACATCCTACGACATGACTGAACCTTGAAAACATTATGCTGAGTAAAATAAGTCAGACACAAAATCTCACTTACATGAAATATCTAGAATAGGCAAATATATAGAAACCAAAGTTTACAAGTAGTTACTAGGCATGGGGAAATGGGAGGTATTGCTGAAGGGGTACAGAGTTTGTTTGGGATGTTGAAAAACTTTTGGAAACAGATGGTGATGGTTGTACAACATGGTGAATGTAAATTAACGTCACTGAGTTGTATACTTAAAAATGATTAAAATTGCAAATTTTTGTTATACATACTTTACTATAAGAAAATTATTTAAAAAAAACACTTGACTGAGGACCAAGCACTGTGTTAGAAGCTAGGGATAGTTACAGTAATACTAAATGTATAATAATAACAGCAACTAAAATTTACTGACCACATACGCTGTGCCAGGCTCCAGGCAAGACACTATGGGCTGGCCCAAGACTGAGTGACAATGTGGGGGTAGAGCTGAAACGAGGAGCCAAGGATGGCCTCCAGCACCCTGGGTGGAAGACATAGGAAGAGAAGAAAATTGGGAAGGGGAGACAGTAAGTTTCCTTTGGAACTTGCTGGGTTAGAGGTACCCACAAGACGCCCAAGGAAAGGTGTTGAGCTGGCAGCTGGATGTCTGGGACTAGGCCCGGGCTAGATGAGAAGCCAAAGAATGGAAGGGGCTGTGTGGAGAAGAGAAGGGAAGGGAGCCTGGGGCAGGGACCAGGGTAACCCCAATACTGAAAGACGCGTGGGGACAGGAACTGGCTAAGCCAGCAGGGAAGGAGCCGCCAGCACGGTAGGAGGAAAATCAGGAGGGGGAGCCACTCAGGCCTAGAAGCAGAGTGCTTGGAGGCGGCACATCAAGGCTACTAGAGGGCAAGCAAGTGGCCAAGGATGTCCCGAGTGGGAGGCAGTGCCACAGCCCCAGGCTGTTACCTAGCAAAGAGACTCTGCGGACAGCCAAGGATCCTGGGGGGAATTCTGCCTGGGGGAGGCAAGGGCCTGATAAGGTTTAAGACACTGAGATAGGAAGTGGCTACACTCCAGTGGGAGTGGAAACCGCCTTGTCCCTGCCCTTGGCAAGCCCCTGATCTGATGGGAGAGACACAGCACCCACCTCCATGTACCATCAAGCCTAATGTGGGAGTCACAGCCCCACCCTCAGGAGCCCTGGGGTGATGAAGGAGAACCATCCCTCACCCTGACATATAATTTGAGGACCAGGTCCTTACCCAGGAAGGCCCTGTCTGACAGGGAAGTCCCAGGCTTGGTCTCACCTGGTCACCTCCAGACATATGGCTCTTTGCCCCTCAGCTGCCAGGGGTCAGCCATCACTTGCTTATCAAGGCTGGGACATGGGCTCAAACCCAGGGTTCCTGAGTTGAGCCGACACAGTCAAATGATGTTCAGGAAACCCTACGTCCTGCCCCAGAGACCCACTCAGCAACACGACCCCTCCATGGCCAGAAATGAGGCTGAATCCGAGACAGTGTTTTGGTTTAAAAAAAAAAAAAAATCAACAAAGCATCTGGGATTTGCTTCAAAATAATCTGGGGGCAGGAGGAAGTGGATAAGGATAGAAATACATAAAACTGCACATGGGTATTATTTTACCATTTTCTCTACTTTTATATACACTTTAAATTTTCCATAATAAAAAGTTTAAAAAAAGTAATGCTAAGAATTTGGTATTCACAACAAGGCCTGTTGTCTTCCTGGGCCATTTCTGTCGTTCCTATTAAGTGAGTAGAAAAAAGAAACAAAAAAACCCCTGCACATTAAACTATGGCTCTGGCAAAAGTTAAGGGCCCAGAGGGAACAGAGAATTTGCATTGGCCCAGCTGTACCACCCCCTCCTCTAGCAGCAGCGGAAAGAGCTACTTCCTCAAACACTTCCTTTCCACCCCCAGCACGGGACACACAGCACTGTCCAGGGCCAATGCATGGAAATGACAGCAATAACAGGAATAATGGTAATAGTGTTGTAATAGTGTTGTTGCTGTTCTTGGTTGCCGTTGAATTGATTCAACTCATGGTGATCCCATGTGTGCAGAGTAGAACTGCTCCATGGGGTTTTCAAGGCTGTGACCTTTCGGAAGCAGACCCTTGGTGCCTCTGGTTGGTTTCGAACAACCAACCTTTCGGCTGGTATTTGAGTGCTTTATAGTTTCACCAGGCAGAGTCTCCCCATGGTAGTAATAACTGTCATTAATACCAATGAATAAGAATCACGGGGGCGGTTGGCATATTCTGACCACCTAATATGTACCTGGCACTCCACTGGCCCCCTTGTTCCCATCATCTCCACTCAGAGTTGCACCGAAACCATCAGGGAATTCGGAGAAGAGTTTTTAGACCCAGATGACTTCCCAGGGCTGGCAAGCATATTTCTGAGGTGCAAGGCCATTGGGCAGAGCTTTCAAGGGTCCTCCGCTCACTCTGCAAAATGGCAATCCACCTCTGGACCCATCGACACCTCGCTACTCAGGGTACCCAGTGCTGCCCCTTGGGTATGTCTGTGCTGGGGCCCACTGGGGGTCCTGCAGGTCCCTTCCTTGCCTCCTTCACCCTCCTACCCCTTCCTGCCTCTGCCCCAAATCCTCCCCCTCTCTACAACGATGTCAGGGAAGGGGAAAGAGGGTCTATAAATTAACCAGATGATCAAAGTGTGTTCTGCAAAGCTTGGTTTTCTTGTCTGTAAGATAGGAACAAGGGCTCCAGGGAGGTTCAATAATACATAACAGTGTAAAATTCAAAAGTCACCCAAATGCCAGATATTACCGTTTTTATTCTGTAGCCCTGTTCCATCCCAGTTTCAAATCTGCCAACTACAGGCTCACCAAAAACAGTCAGGGCTTTGCCTACACCCAGCTGAACCCGTTCATTCTTCCCGCCTGTAGTTACTGGGCACTTGTTGTGTATGCTACCCACATGCCTTCCCCTGAGACAAACGAACCACAGAAGTTCACAGAGGCAGCATCCTTGTCTCCACCATATACCCAGTAAGGGCAGAATTTAGACTCATACCAGGCTTCTCCAGCTCTAAATGCCACCCCTGCCCATGTGGCAGCTAGACTAGGCTGGAAAGGGCACAGCAGCAGAACAAGGGACCTAAGGTCACTGACCTGTGGCCAGGCTTTGGAGCTTTTGACCTTATTAGGCACCAGGAGGAGCCCAGGTAGGGCCAGGACACCAGAGCCACTCCAAGCCCCAGAAGCTCAGCACAGGGCACCATCTGAGAAGTCCAGAGTGCCACTGCTCTGCTCCAACTGCCACAGGATTGGAGGCATCAGCCTCAGTGTCTCAGTCCTGAAACATCCCTCAGCAGCCTCTCCCTCACACACAGCTCAGGCCATTTTCCTGTCACGTCTCAGAAATCTTCACGCTAGCCAAGCTGCAACCCACCTTACTCTGCGATTTTTCCGATCCATGGGCAAAGTGATTTCCATAACACTCTGTCTGCTCTCTCCCTAGCTGGCTGTTTAACTTCACAGCTGGAGACAGTGGGCTCTAAGCACACACACCAGCCTAGGGGCTTTAGTTACTTCTCAGGCATGAACAGCCTCGGTCGGCCCTCCCTTTGTTCTCCGTCACTACCATCTCTCTGCCTCCCCCTCTCTTATCCCTAGCATTGTCTATTTGCCCACCCTATCTAGGAACACATTTCCCCTGAAGAAGTAATACAGTCCAGCCCAGCTGAATTCTGTAGCCCTGAAATAAAAGCTAAAAGCTACTATTTATTGGGCCACCACCCATCTGTCATTTGTCATATTGTAGTGGCTTGTGTGTTGTTGTGATGCTGGAAGCTATGTCACCGGTATTTCAAGTACCAGCAGGATCACTCATGGTGGACAGGTTTCAGCAGAGCTTCCAGACTAAGAAAGGCTAAGAAGAAAGGCCTGGCAATCTACTTCTGAAAATTAGCCAATGAGAATCCCATGGATCACAACAGAATATTGTCTGATACACTGCTGGAAGATGACCCTCCGAGGTTAGAAGGCACTCAAAATACACAGTGACCACAAAGTGGACTCAAGCGTACTAACAATAGTGAAGATGGCACGGGACCAGGCGACATTTCGTTCTGTTGTCCATGGGGTTGCCATGAGTCCCAGCTGACTCTACAACCACTAACAGTAACAACAACCATTTATCAGGTGTCTACATGCTGTTTAAGTGCTTTAGGCAGATTAATTGACTTAGTCTTCACAACAACTCTGTGAGCTCCTATTATCACCCACATTTTATAGATGGGGAAACAGAGGCACGGGCCAGTTAAGGAACATGCCCAAGATCACACAGAGTGAGAAATAAGAGCTGGGATTCCAATACAGGTAGCCTGGCTGCAGAATCTGATCCCCTAACTATTAGGCTAAACTTCCTCCCGTGGCCAATGACCACAGGGTCATAAAGTTCACCCTGCTTTTCACAGATGAGTAAACTGAGGCCCAGAGAGGAACTGTGATAAGATGGGCAGGCAAAGCCCTCTGCCTGGTGCCTGGGTACCTGGGGAGGCAGAATGCCAACAGCCAATCAAGCCAGCTCCACCATGGGATTTTCTGGGCCTCCTCTCTCTGGAGGGAGAGATCCTCCAAAGGTTAGTAATAACCATGACAGTAATAATAATAATAACAGTTTAGCTAACATTTATGGAGCATACTATAAGGCACCGTTTTAAATGCTTTACAGGTATTAACTCATTTAATTCTTGCAGCCAGATAGAAAAGCAAACACCATTTGCCTCTGTCTTTTAAAACAGGCTTGGGGAGAAAGTACTCAACTCAGCAGACAGACCCCAGCCAGCCCTGGGTGGTAGGCTATTTCAGAGACTCTTTCCATGTGCGTGAATGAGGACGGCACCTCCCAACTGAGGGCTTCTTTTGAAATTTCCAGTTTATAAATGGTCCCTCTCCCTCCCATGGGACCAAGCTCTGCGGCCCACATGCATGCAAGGCCTCTAAGACATCAAAGGCCCCAGCCTTGGATTTCCTTACCCCACAGAACCCTGTCATGGTTGCACAGGCTCCACAGCAAGTCAGGGGACAGGTGGTGTCTCTCCCTCAAGACACCATTCCACACTGAGGCTGGGCTGGAGCCACATGCAAGATGCAAGCATGCCACCCTCTTCCTCAAAAATGCCACAAGGGCTCGGGGCCAAAGGGCACTGCCCCAGAATTCTGCTGGAGAACCTGGGAAAGCAGCTCTGGGGCTGTGGGGAAGGGGTGGGGTT
Source organism: Loxodonta africana (assembly GCF_030014295.1). Classification (NCBI taxonomy): domain Eukaryota; kingdom Metazoa; phylum Chordata; class Mammalia; order Proboscidea; family Elephantidae; genus Loxodonta; species Loxodonta africana. Next base: position 36,228,263 of record NC_087363.1, read on the forward strand.
TGGTAAGAGACCTGTGAGCTGTCACCGACCAGCTTGCAGGTGGAAGAGACTGAATGTCTTGGGAACCCCGACACCAGGGACACCATGCACCTGTTAGTTGTATTGCGAAAGAGGCAAAGCCTCCGATTATGATGGTGACATGTTTTGCTGAAGATTATTTCATCCCAGAGGAAGCAGAGCCTGGCTATAAAGAGCACAGATCAGAGTTCAAACCCCAGCTCCAACACTTGCTAGTGACCCTGGGCAAGTCACGTAACTTTCCCCCACCTAAAAGTCAGGACAACAGAAGCCCTTAAACATAATTTGCTTTGAGAATCAGGGACTTCACACAGAGTTCACTAAATTGGCTGCCATGACTACAATTATTATTATTACACTGACTTCTGAACAAAGAGGAAAAAACAAATGCAGTCACCATTTCCCCATCCCTACAAGCAGGGAGGGGACCCTTGCTATAGCTCCACATCTGGGCCTTAAGTTCAAATTAAACTCTCATATGTTAGAAGTGACAAACTGAGGAGAAACTGGGAAGAAGGGCCCTTTCCATCAAGGAGCAGGGAACACACAGTCAGGTATGAATAAAGCATACAAAGTTATTAGAGTAGGAGCCACTAGAACCAGGGTCTCAGACCCTCAAAGACAGAGAATACCTTCACAAAAAGCTATGCAGGCTCTAGAAATCAGCCCTCAACCCCAGAAGCCGACAAAAAAGTAAGCTGAGAGGACATGTTTTAATTTAGCAGTAATTTCCAAAAAGGAAAAGGTGGTAATGATAATTACTACAACTAGTTCATAGACATCTACCATTTGCTGGGCACCTAATACGCATTAGTCACTAGGCAAGGCTGTATATCACCCCAGGAGGTATTTTTGGCCCCATTTCATGGGTAAGAAAATCAGGCTCAGAGAGATGAGGCAATATATGTGAAGCCACAGAGCTGGGAAGAGGTGGACCTAGGGTTTTGTGTGACCTCAAGGCCTGTGCTCTGTGATACAGTTTCACATTATTAATCTTGGTTCCGCTACATCTAGTCCAGGGCCTGGCACAAAGTAGGTGTCCAGGAGATGTTTGATGAGTAAATAAAGGAACACTGAAAAGTGCAAGGTTCGGTGACCCAAGGGGTTGGGTGACCATCTCCAGAGAACAAAGCACTCCTCCAAGTCCAGGAGAACATCATGCATTTGCTCACACATTCAATGATGCATTCGTTCACTGACAACGGACTGTGTCTACCCCACGGCCAGACACTATGCTAGGGAGGCACTGGAGCACAGAGCTTGGAGGGGCACCCCACACAACTCAGGATATAGTCACAGCAGACAGAATAGCAGCAGGCCCGAGGTGGCACCATGCCGTATTTCCACCATAATCACCATCAATTTTCTTTTAGCAGCAGCTCACGCAGTGGGAGCAGTCAGATTCTCCAAGGCCACACCAATTAATTCTTCAAGCCCCCTAATGGCCTTTTGACTCATCACGATTTGCTTTTGAAGATCAATGATAAATCACACTCAACAGCCTTTGACCACCCTCCCCCACCACACACACTTGCGTACACACGTTCGCATGTACATAAACTCTTGAGAGGGCATGCGTGCATGCGAGTGCGCAGACACAGACACACACACTTCCGCAGACCTGTCTCACTACTGGGGAAGACTTTTCCAGGCCTCCAGCTAGGTCCAAACCCAGTGCCATCATCTTCCCTCTGTGCTTGCTGGGCTGATATACCACAAAATTTACAAAAGAGGAAGGGAGAAAATCCAATGGGTCACCGGCGGTGGGAAGCGCAGAGTGCTAACTTGGATAAGCACAGCATCTGACCCAGCATGCAAGGGCCTTTTAGACACCACATTTTCCGAGCAACTCTGTGAAGCAGTTTCATCATTCCCTTTCACGGAGGGAAAACTGAGGCTCAGAGGGGTGTGGTAACTTGCATAAACTCACAAAGCTGCACTGGAATTTGAGACAAAATGTTTGCCTCCCTCATCCCATGCCCCAAGCTGCCCTGGACTCACAGATTCTCATGCAAACCATGATCCCGTGTTGTGAAGAGTCCAGTCAGATAAAACCTTACACACACACACACACGCGCGCGCGCACACACACACTCTCTCTCTCTCTCGTATTAAGCTCCCACAGCCTCCGGAGCCCCTGTCTAATCCCTTCCAGAAACACCTATTTGCTCAGTCATCACAGTTTGACTATGCAGCTGTCAGTCCTACCCATGTTTTTGAACCAAAGCTGTGTAAATATTAGCACGACTAGTTCATAGTCCGGCTTCCTTGAGCGAAAGCCTGGAAACTCTGGAGGCCCTACACAGGAACATCTGGGGGTCTACTCTGGGCTCCCCTCTCATATTCCGGTCAAGTCACTAGATCCCCTCCCATTTGGAAAGGAGGTAGGAAGAATCCTGGGGTGCCACAAGGCTCAAACAGCAAAGTATCAAGGTGCTGAGATGTGAGGCGTCACATGTGTTGTTAAAGAGAAGACTCTAACTGAAGGCGGTGCAACTGTACCAGGAGTGGATATTTCAGGCCGTTACAGGCTGGGTGTCCCCTAAGGTCCCTGGAGTGTGCTGGACCCTATAGGGGTTTAGAGTGGGGAGATGGCCAGCTGGAAGGACTCCGAGGGGCAAGCTGAAAGGCTTGTTCCTGGCTCAGCCTCCACATGCTAGGGGCTGGGCTGGTTCTCTTACCCCCTCCCCGAGGCTCCCTTCTGAACCACATACCAAGTACTCCAGAGCAAATGTGACGCACCCACTCTGAGGCTGAAAGGCAAACTGTGGGCTGTGCCTGAGCGGGGTTCCTCACTCTAAGGACACATGTCCCATGCGCTGAGACTGGGGAGCAGCTGCTCCTCACCAACCCAGACCCCAGAAAGATTCCAGGCAGGCTTCCCTGCAGCTGGAAAATTTAGATCAGATACATGGAGAGACTTCCAATGAGAAGAGATATGGGATGGAGAAATATGCAAAAGAGGTGGCCACGGACATCCCAACTAGAAGGGTGATATGGGAGAGGTCCTAGTGGAAGGGTCCCTTGTCCCTTTCAGCTTGGGGTGGGGGGTGTAGCAGGCAGAGCATGCTAACTTGTTTCTCATGGTTACCATCAGTGTTCTCCACTAGACTAGTGGCTCCATGACGGCAAGGCATTTGTTCACTGCTATGTCCCCAGCACCCATAACACAATAGGAACTCAATAAACCACGGGGCCTTAGTACTGTTAAGACTTAATGCTCAACCTCAGTTTGTTCTCCTGCAGTATGGGGATGCCAGGACCACGAGGATAATAATGCAAACGCAATACTGGGTGGGAAAGCCATGGACTGTGTAAGGCAGTGTGCACGCACAGAATATGAATAATGTGGCCCCCATTCTAGGACGGATGCCACCAACTCGAGACAGATGGCCCTGCAGCTGCAGCTTGCCCGGCCTCCACCCCAGACACAAGAAGGGCTGGGTCCTTGGGAGCCCGCCCCCAGCCTCACACAGAGCCCCAGGCCCAGACTCCCTCAAGGCAAGGCGGGGTAGAGAGGAACATAAGCAAGTTCTTAGTGGAACTGCCAGACACGTGCTGCAGAATTTTTGAACTCCAAGATCAAATGGCTCCAGGTGGGCTCTCTTCAGACGGGTCTGTCCAAGCCAAGTCAGCTTGTCGACAAATCCCCTCAGCCACACAACCCTGCTCCTGGAGGGGCCTGCAGACAGCGCAGGGGGCAGCTGTGCTGGAGAGCCGGGAAAAGAAATCAATATTCCCAGCACGTGCGTGCATGCACACACACACACACACACAAACACACACATACACACACACACACTCTCTCTCTCTCCCTCTCTCCATAAATACCCGCCCTTGAATGCTCAGAGAGCTGCCACAGGCCCCCCAAACAGAAAAGGGTTGGCCCCTCTGGCACATATATTCATCCCTACTAGTCCCCACTCCTGACCAATACAGGTGCACACTCTGCGCCCTCCCCCCACATAAACGAACACCCCAGCCCCTCTCATCTGCACCTGGTCACAAACAGCAGCCACACACAACTCAAACTCTCTCAGCTCCAGGCACCCGCACACTCCCAGGTGTCCCCACCCAGCTGTTCGCATACTTGGGATGCCCACTGGGTCCTGGATGGGTCTCTCCTCCTGGACACACTCGCCTGGGCCTCACTGACAGATGGGTACACATAAACACAGATGCACACCAGGGCTCCGCACCAACAACCTTGCCAGCACCCAGACACCAACCCAGACACAGCCTGGGCATCTTCCTCTCACAAACTCTATCCAGCTGGCTTTCTCTCTCTCTCACTTCCACCACTCTCCACAAACTCCTGCCCCAAAGTCACTCTCTCACACAAAAACCCATCCTGCCTGTCTCTCTCTCACGTTCAAACTCTTGTCCTGCCCCATCTCTCTCTTGCACACCACACACACACACTCCTGTCCTGTCAGACAGTATCTCACACACAGGCACCTATCCTGACAGTCACACGCACTCCAGCACACCCATTCCGGTACACACACACACACACACACACACACACACTTGCAGCCCTGGCAGTTCCTAACCACCACACGCACAAAACACACCACCCGGGCTTTCTCACAAGCCACAGACACACTGCCACATGTGGGGCGGCTGGGGGTGCTGCTGCCCCCGAGACCCCCTCCCGAAGCGCTAGCGGCCCCCACCCCACCTCCCGGCCCCGCCAGGCGATCCCGGTGCGCCCCCCGCCCCCCGCCGCCCTCCCGCCGCCCTCCCGCGCCCACCCGCCGCCCCTCGGCCCCGCCCGGGGCCCTTACCCGCTGTCAAGCTCCAGCTCGAGCAGGGACTGGGTCCGCTCCGAGTTGCAGTGCAGGCACCACATGGCGGCCGCAGCGGCAGCTGACGGGGGCCGGGCGCCCGGGACCCAGGCCCAGACGAGAGCCGCCGCCTCCTGCCAGCCGCGGCCGGACCCCGGGGCCGCCAAACGACCACCCGGGGACCCGACCACCCGCCACCGACCACGTCGGGTCGCCCAGCCCGGTCCCCGCCGGTTCCCCGGGTTCTCACAACTCCCGGCCCAGAGTCCGAACCCCCAGGCAGGCCGATCCCGCCCCTGAGCCCTCCGCTGCCGGCGCCGCCGCCCGGCTGGCGCAGCGCGAGGCTGGGCCGGAGGAATGTGGCCCGGGAGGGGCGGGGCCGGGGGCGGGGCTAAGTGGAGCCGGGGGAGGAGTGCGGGGGACCGGCGGCGCGCAGGGGGCGGGACCGGCGGGGCCGGGGCAGAGGGGGAGCGAAGGGGGCTGTGGTGCGCGCAGGTGGCAGGGCAGGGCGAGGGCCCGGCTGCGTGCAGGGGGCTGGACTAAGCGGAGCCACGGAAGGCAGCGCAGTGGCCGGGCTGAGCAGAGACGGCTGAGCTCAGCAGACACGCAGGTCGGGGAGCTCCGGGGGTGGTGCCGAAAGGGGCGGGCCTAGCTCAGGGGCGGGGCTTGACGGAGCCAGGCGGGCGGGGGAGGAGCGCAGGGGCAGGAATCCCTGGAGACTGCAGCCCAGCACCCGAGGCCCCCTATGGGGAGGCGGGCTCGGCACGCCCGGTCCAATATCCATGTCCCCTTCCCCAACGAGTAAGCACTGAAAACAAAACAAAACAAACAGTTGCCATGGAGTCAATTCCATGTGTGCAGAGTAGATATGAACTGCGTAGATTTTTATGAGCCTTAGTGGTGCAGTCGTTAAGCGCTCGTTTGCTAACGGGAAGGTCGGTGGTTGGAACCCAACAGCTGCTCTGGAAAAGATGTAGCTGTCTGCTTCTGTAAAGATTTACAGCCTCGGAAACCCTGTAGAGCATTCCTAGTCTGTCCGATGGTGTCCCTATGAGTCGGACTTAACTTGACAGCAAGGGAGGGACCTTTCGCAAGCAGATCACCAGGTCTTTCTTCACAGGCTCCTTGGGGGTTTGAACTGCCAACCGCTCTAGCACTTAACCATTTGTGCCAACCAGGGATGCCCTAAACACAGCAAATACAAACCCTCAAACCAGCCAACCGGAGCCCACTCTACTGGCGGCACCAACCTCACCTCTCCTGGCTTTGGCCTCAGTTTCTAGGGCTCCGATGTGCCTACCCAGAGAAGGGAGTGGGTCCCATCTTTAGGCTTTTGGGAGCTTTTTGGGAGGATCTGATGGAAGCAGCTTCTTCCTTCCCACGCTCACTCAAACTCCTGCCTTTCACTCATCCAGAGGCCCCTTTTAGACTCCCATGGCAGGCTTAAAGCAATAATAATAAACATTTTAGAGCTCTCCACTGACAACTGGTCCTCAAGGCAACATTGTGGTGTAGGTGGAGTTATTACTGGCCCCATTTTACAGTTGAGATAACTGAGGTTTGATTTAACTGACACTTCCTCAGAGAGGCCTTCCCTCACCTTCTCCCCCCTCAGGCCACTCAGCTCTCCCACCTATAAGCTCTCAAGGTTTGCCACAATTCATTTGTATGTTTACTTGTGAATTATCTGTCCCTGGGCTCCTGAAGGCAGGCAGGGGCCCAGCACCTACAGGACCCAGTCATCACTTGTGGCATGCCAAATGTGGTTGAGAGACATCATGTTGATACAGACACAATAAAAACCCCACCTGTCCAGGGTGGTCCCAACTGTAAGTCCATCTCCCAGAAGGCCTGGCAGCTGGCAGGTCTGCAGGAGGCAGGAAGTTGTGGGAAGCCTCTAATGCATCCTCTTCTGCCCTTTTGGATCTTTCATTTGGAGTGGGTGGCGCGAAGGGCCTGATGGGTGAGTATTAGCCTCAGATGAGGAAACTGGGGCAGGGGGGAGTGAAGGAAGAGGGCTGGGCTGGCTCAATTTTCAGCACCCAAAGGGTAGTCCCAGCTTAGTGTGTCAGGTGTCCCAGACAAGAGGCCGACCAGGAACCCAGCGCCCCCTCACTGCCCATTCCCACAGCCCTCCTCTTGGGTTCTGATGTTTTCTTTGCTACATTAAAAATGAGTAGAGACAAACAATGGGAGATAATATTTGCAAATCATATACGTGATAAGGGTCAGTCCCATACTATACAAGGAACTCGCATAACTCAGTAATAAAAAGACAAATAGACCAATTTTTAAAAATAGGCATTTATACAAAGAAGATCTACAAATAGCCAATACCAAACCAAATCAAACCCATTGCCGTTGAGTTGATTCCAACTCATAACGACCCTAATGGATTGAGTAGAACTGCCTCATAGAAGCAGCTGGTGGATTCCAACTGCTGACCTTTTTGTTAGCAGCTGAACTCTTAATCACTGTGCTATCAGGACTCCACAAATAGCCAATAAACTCATGCAAAGATGCTCAACAACATGAGTCATTACCAAAACCCAAAAACCAAACCTACTGCCATCAAGTAGATTCTGACTCATAGCAACCCTATAGGACAGGGCAGAACGGCCCCATAGGGTTTCCAAGGAGCAGCTGGTGGATTCAAACTGTCGACCTTTTTTGGTTAGCAGCCAATCTCTCAACCACTGCACCACCAGGGCTCCAAGGAGATGCAAATCAAAACCACAATGAGATACCACTCATATCCACTACCTACAAAGAGTTCTGGAAGGAAAACACCACTAAGACATACTGCTCAAAGTCCATGACTCCATCCTTCATCTGTCTTGGTTGGGAGTGGATAGGATTGATGTTGTCCAGTGGTGGGAAGCCTGGAAAACTCCCAGCCCTGCCTGAAACTGCCCTCTAAAAATAGGCTGCAATAAATGCAGCCAAGAGAATTCCCCTGGCCAGCTGCTTGAGCTCTCCACACACAGGCTCCGACAGCCTTACACCCGGCTTCTCCAAGAATTCCAAAAACTTGTCCAGGCACAGGGCCTCTGCCGCCCGCCAGGATGGTCCTGGCGACATAGCTTCGGCTGGGATTTAGAAGAAGGGGGTTGAATTTCCCTGTTAGCATTTGGAATACCAGAGGATAGAGTCCCTGGAAACCAAATGTCTCTTAATTCTCTCATTTTATCTTCCTGCAAAGTGTACCTCTTGCTTCTAGTCTCATGGCAAAGGAGGCAGTTGTTCATGGAGGCAATTAGCCACACATTCCATGTCCTCCTCCTATTCCTGACTCTTCTTCCTCTGTTGTTCCAGGTGAAATAGAAATCAACTGTTGTGCCTTGGATGACTGCTTGCAAGCTTTTTAAGACCCCAGGAACTACACAACAAACTAAGAGATAGAACAGAAGCACTAAACACGTTATTAGGCCACTTAACTGGGATGTCCCATGAAACCATGACCCTAAACCTCCAAACCAAGAAACCAAATCCTATGAGGTGTTTAGTTGTGCATAAGAAACCTCAGCAGCTACTCTTTTTTTTTTTTTTTGTCATTGTTGTAAATATATCTATCACAGAACTTTTGCCAATTCAACTTTTTACAGGTATACAACTTACTGACAATAATTACAATAATCAGCTGTGCAGCCCTACCCTTAATCAACCCTTCCTCCCACCCCAGTAGCCACTAATAAACTTTGGCTTCTGTATGTTTGCCTTTTGTATTGTTATACAAGTGAGGTCATACAATATTTATCCTCTTGTGACACTCAACATAATGTCTTCAAGCTCCATACATATTGTAGCATGTTTCAAGACTTCATTTCTCCTACTGGTTGAGTTGTATTCCATTGTATGTATGTACCACATTTTGTTCATCCTTTCATCTGTGGATGGGCATTTAGGCTGTTTCTACCTTTTGGCTACTGTGAATAGTGCTGCAATGAACACTGGTGTACAAGTCTCTTTTTGAGTCTCTGCTTTCAAGTCTTTTGGGTATATGCCTAGAAATGGAATATAGACTATTTCTTAAAGGAGACCCAAGAAATGGGTAGCAATGATTTTCTCTGGGAAAGAAAACTGGGGCTCCAGGAATTCCTGAAGACACGGCTCTGTCCTTGAAGCTTAAGGTCTAGTTAGGACAGGGGTGGGAGGAGAAAGGGGGAGTTTTCATTCTTTGCCCTTTTGCAATTTTCAAACTTTTTAACAAATGTTTATTAGATCTTTAAAAAAAAGCCCAGTGAAATAAAGACATAAATAAAAGATATGGTTATCCAAGGGACCGGGAGGTCTTCTAGCATCTTCTAGTAGGCTCTGAAGCCCACCAGGGCCAGTCCACAAAGACGCCAAATTCTGGATAATGTTAAGGCAGAATCCCAGGCCACTCCAGGGTCATCGTCTTTTGAACAAATTGTATCTTACTGACAGCCATAAGAATCAACTAGGGTTGATAGCCCATCCTGAGCCTCCAGCTCAGTGTCCGTTAATCAGTGGCGTGTTGCTATTCAAAATAATGAAATTAGCAACCCCACAACACAGCCAGAATGCTGGGTCTAGGAGGAAGCTACGTGATCATCCCTCTAGCCAACTCTTCATTTTACAGATGGGGAAAGTGAGGCCCAGAGAGAGAAAGGGACATGCCTCAGGTCATGTGGACAGGTACTAGAGAGACTGACCCTGGCTTCAGGCTTCCTGCCTCCCAGGCCACCAGTACCACAACACCATGCTGGCACATTTGGGGACTTAAACAGTGTAGCATATAGTCTGGGGCAGGTGAATATTAAGGACTATAATTTTAACCCAAATAATGAAATGGAACTTATTCCTATGACCGTTATATGCAGTAAAAACTAGACTCTTGTACAGCGACACCTTGCGGAAGGTAGTCAATCCCCAAGAAGGGAAACTTTCCCGGATAAATAAAGCTGCTCCTATTAAGTGCCAACTTTTTTTTTTTTTAATTTCACCCATTTTTAATTAGAAGCCACTTGCCAATTATGGACTTCCTTAATCTTCCTAAAGAACTCTTAATTGTGCTCATGCAGAACCTGTACGCAGACCAAGAGGCAGTCAGTCGTCAAACAGAACAAGGGGATACGGCGTGTTTTAAAATCAGGAAAGGTGTTTATGAGGGTTGTATCCTTTCACTACATTTAGGCAATCTGTATGGTGAGCAAATAATACGAGAAACTGAACTACATGAAGAATGCGGCATCAGGATTGGAGGAAGACTCATTGACAACCTATGATATGCAGATGACAGGACCTTGCTTGCTGAAAGTGAAAAGGACTTGAAGCACTTACTGATGAAGACCAAAGACTACAGCTTTCAGTATGGATTACACCTCAACATAAAGAAAACAAGAATCTTCACAACTGGACAAATAAACATCATCATGAGAAACAAAGAAAAGATTAAAATTGTCAAGGATTTCATTTTACTTGGATCCACAATCAACGCCCATGGAAGAAGTAGTCAAGAAATCAGATGACATTGGGCAAATCTGCTACAAAAGGCCTCTTTAAAGTGTTAAAAAGCAAAGATGTCATTTGGAGGGCTAAGGTGTGCGTGACCCAAGCCATCGTGTTTTCAATCACCTCATACATATGTATAAGCTGGACAATGAATAAGGAAGACTGAAGAAGAACTGATGTCTTTGAATTGTGTTGGTGAATACTGAACATACCATGGACTGCCAGAAGAAGGAACAAATCTCTTAGATGTAGTACACCCAGAATGCTCCTTAGAAGCTAGGACGGTGAGACTTCGACTCACTTGCTTTGGATATGTTATCAGGAGTGACCAGTCCCTGGAGAAAGACATCATGCTTGGCAGAATAGAAGGTCAGCAAAAAAGGGGAAGACCCTCAATGAGATGGTTTGACACAGTGGCTGCAACAGTGGGGTCAAACGTAGCAAAGATTGTGAGGATGGTACAGGACTGGCCAGTATTTCATTCTGTTGTACATAGGGTCACTATGAGTTGGAACCTACTTGATGGCACCTAACAACAATCTTACTAAACAAAGCAAACTAAATGACCTTGGAATAACTTATTTCAGGAGGCTGGGCTCACCTTGGAGTCCCTGGGTAGTGCAAATGGTTAACATGTTCAGCTGCTAACCGAAAGGTTGGAGGTTTAAGTCCACCTAGAGGTGCCTCAGAAGAAAAGCCTGGTGATCTACTTCAAAAAAATCAGCCACTGAAAACCTTATGAAGTACAGTTCTACTGTGACAAACATGGAACTGACTTGATGGCAAGTTTTTTTTTTTTTTTGGCAGGGGACAGGGAGTGGATCACCCTGAGGTAATGTAGGGTTGTTTGCCCCTGTTCTAGAAGGCCTCAGGCAGCTGACCCTGATTTTCCTACGTGGCTAGACAAAACGTATGGGCTCACATATCCATCCCCATGCTGCCTACCCGCTCAGGCTCAATCTTGGTTACAATCCAGCCCCAGCCTGTCTTTCTGACCTCACTCCCAGCTACCCTCCCTAGAACACAGCTACTCCCAGAATGCACCACACACTTTCACATTCCAGTGCCTTTGCTTATGCTGCTCCCACTTCCTGGGTTGCCCTCCTTATCTGCTGGGCAAACTCCTACTAAACTTTCAAGACCCAGCTCAAATTTTACCTCCTTTTTGAAGTCTTCCCTGACACCCCCATCCCCAGGCCAAATGAGCAGCCCCTCACCTAGACTGTGGCACCTCAAGGACAGAAACAATGGTTCATCCATCCATTCTCCCAGTGGCAGGGTGCATAAGCTGCCACTGCTCTGAATAACTGGCCTGGTCCCAAACACCCGTCACGGCACCAGGGAATTTCAGTCCCAACCACAAAAACCTCAGTGAGACTTGGGTTGGCTAAGACCTGGTCCTTGACAGTGAGATAAAGCAGCCTTAATGTTAGAATATCCTAGAACTTTAGAGAACAAAGGAGCCGTCATGGCCCAGTGCTGCCCACCCATTGTTCAGATGAAGAATCTGAGGCTTAGAGAGAGGTGAGCCATTCCCCCAAGTCATGCTGGGCATGGACAAGAACTGGTCATCTGACTTCCTTCCACAGCTCCATCCCCACTGTGATGACAAAAGAAACCACAGGGTTTGAGATGTTAGGAGGCTCTGTTTGTTTTCCTGTGGTCTTTAAATGAGTGATAAAAATTAAACAGTTTTTATTATTCCGATAGTTGACAAATGGAATAACATAGGCCGTGAGGATATTTAGGAAAGACCCTGAGGGAGGGGTTGCTATAACAGAACCATATATTTAGGACACAGGGTCAGATGCCAGGAGCATTGAAAAGCCTAGCACGGGATAGGTGCTCAGTGCCTGAGTATGAATAAAACAGCCCAGAATAGTCATCACCTCTGAGAAGCCCTCCCAGCCTGGATCCCCAGATTACTCCATGTTTCTAGGTCCAGGTGCTCACTGCACCCCTGCCACACAGTGAGTGTGTGTTTGCTGTAAAAGTAAATAAAGGTGGAGGTGATGGCCACCAGGTGCCTCTCCAGCCTGGCCACCATAGGGCATAGCCCGTCCCTCCTGGGCCCCCTGCTGGGATGGGCAGGATGAGCTGGACTGCCTGTTCTGGAGTCCAGGGGCAGGGCCTGTGGAGAGCAGACCTGTGCTTTCTGAAGTGTGGCTACTTGAGTTATGTGTAAAAAAAAAATCAAATCCGTTGCTGTAGAGTTGATTCCGACTCATAGTGACCCTGTAGTACACAGTAGAACTTCCCCACAGGGTTTCCTAAGAGCAGCTGGTGGATTCGAATTGCTGATCTTTTGGTTAGTAGCTAAGCTCTTAACCACTACGCCACCACGGCTCCCAAGAGGGGCTAACAGGTGTTAAACGAACAAGCACCCTTTCCAGCCAGAAGCTGCACACGTGGTGGGAAGGCGCATGGTTTGGGGCATCCAATCCCAGCTCCACCGCGTGCTGGTTGTGAAATCTGGGATGAGTGATTCTGTCTCTCTGAGCCTCCTTTCCCACCTCCTTGCCTCTTCTCACCACTTCCCTAAGCCTGAGGACTGTTACTTCACAGCCATGGCCACTTTTCTTGGAGCATGCACTGTGGGCGAGGCACTTTACAGATGTGACCACATTTACTCCTTAACCACCCTCTATTGTACGGATAAGCTGAGGCTCAGAGAGGTGGAGTAACTTATCTAAGCCACACAGCTGACTGATCGGGGATTTGAGCCCAGGTCCACTGGCCCTCAAACCATGAACTTAACCTTGAAGCTAGTTCCTGCCTCCCCATGCACGAGGTGCTTATTAAATGCAGGTTCTGCGCTCAGTGCTTTATATGCGTCATCTCATTTATGTCTTCCAGTGACCCTCTGATGTAGGTGCTATTACCATTGTCATCCTCTTATCATCCAGAAAAAGAAATCGAGGCTCAGAAAGGTTAAGAAATTTGCTGTAAGTGCAGAATTTGAACTTGGGCTGCCAGAGCCCCAAGTCTGTGCTTCTAACACTTTTCCATTCAGCCTTCAAACTCCAGCTCCAAAACCACCCCTGCAGGAGACAGTCTCCCCTCTTGGCTGATAATGTGATCAGCAAACGCAAAAACAAACCCCCAACGGGCTGTCCAGTCAGACTCCTGGCTCTATGCTTTTAGTGGCTATGTGACTTCAGGCAAGTGGCTTCGCCTCTCTGAGCCACAGTTTCCTCCTCTATAAAGCAGAAACAGATAATAAGGCACACCTCTGAGGTTGCTGTAGAGAATGAAGTGAGATATCCAGGGCCGAGCTCTTAATGCCTGCTCTGCCACCACTGCCCACACTTAGCCTGCTCCCAGGATCCCAATCCCAAATTCCAATTTCCTTTGCTCTACTCACTTCATGGGTATGTCCCAGAAGTCCAGATGAGGATCAAAGGGGTAGGCGGTTCTTGCCTTCTTCCCATCTCCCTGTACCTCCTCACTTCTCTCTCAATAACCACAACCGGGTGGCGCCTCCACCTCTTCAGCCAACACTGAGCTAGCCCCTGGGTGTGAGCCCCACCAGAAGCGGGGGGCCGGGGAGGAAGGAAGTTCTGCAGTTCCTAGATCCATGCCCCCCACCTATGATTTGGGAGGGAGACAGACCCCACACATGGAGAGCTCTAAGATAAGGCACACGCAGACGGGGGACATGCTGCTCACTGCCACTTCCCCCCAGGACGCTTCCACTCCAGGGACAGGGAACGACGTGGGCAGAGGCTTGGTGAGCCTGGGGAAACATAATTGTGGTTCTCCATGTAAAGCACACACCATTCTATTTCACTGAATTCCCCTTAAGCCCATCTCACCATCTGCAATTACCTTGCTTAATTACCTGTTTACTTGTTTACTGTCTGTCTCCCCCACCAGAACGAGGACCCTTGGAGCAGAGACTCTGGTTCACCTCTGCATCCCCAGCATCACATGACACCTGGTCCGCAGTAGGTGCTCGATACACGTCTGACAAATTAATGCATCTTGTTGACCTGGAGAATCGCTGTGGTTCAAGGACAGCCATAGGGTGGAATGGCAGGCGCCCTTCTGGCCCTCTCCACTCTCGTTCTTGCCTTTCTCAGTCTAAGCCACCTGCTCTCACGCCCATCCCTCCTTACACCATAGGTACATTTTCGAAGGCCAGGTGAAAACTGTTTTTCAAAAACTCCTATTCTCATTTCCGGTGTGCTGGGAGAACCCAGTTTTTAAAGGAGCCTGTCCACTAAAAACCTTATAAAAAAGGGGGGAGCCTCCCTCTGGCAAAACAAATCATCATCCTTGACATACTGGGGTTTCTTTCCTAGTAGCTTGCCTAAAGCGAGGCCCATCTGCGTTATGTTGTGCTCGGCACCTCTGAAGTTGGTGGAGAGATCGGGAAGAGCTAGAAAAGACAGAGAAAGCTGCAAGGGCTGGCTCTCTGCGGAACGCCCAATCTGGACATCACTGACTCAGACGCCTGGTAAGGCTGGCGGCAAGGCAGGGCTGGCCACACTGTAGGTAATTGTTGGGGAAGTCCTTTGCTTACCCTTAAGTAGTGCGTTCACACCGAAGTATGGCTACCGAGGAAGTGCCAAGCCCAGGCCCTGGTGGCCACTTTAATGAATACGTATGTTCACTTATAACAAGTGCTGAGGCTGGCTGTGCTGAAAATGGATACCACTAAGTGCTCCTAAGACAACAGCTTCTCTGGAGAGGGTTGAACACTCCCCTCTGCAATCTTCTTTGTGTTATTGATTTAAACAATACCTTCTTTTGTCCCAGTGGGAGAAAGTCTTCAGCCAGGTTGACCCAACTCTGCCAACTGGAAATTAATAGAGGCGGGAAGTGTGTGACGTCTGATTATTTGAATAAATTTATAACCAACTTGCTTACTTTGAACACATTATCAGGAAAGACCAATTGCTAGGAAAGGACATCACATTTGGCAACGCAGGCAGGCGGGGAAACCCTCTATGAGACTGCTTGACAAAATAACCACAGCAACGGACTCAAACATACCAACAACTGTGAGGACGGTGCAGGACCAGGCAACGTTTCATTCTGTTATACATAAGGTCAGAGTGGACTCGACACAACTGAAGCCTGTGCACTGCTGAACGCGTCCATCTCTACCCATTATGTGTCAGGCACTGACCAGGTGTCATAGAGGATGCCAGGATGAGTTAGATGTGGGCCCTGCACTCGGGAACAGGGGCAAGGTAAGCACAGTGCTTACTTTGCTTACCAGATCATCTGTAGTGATCAATTTCACATGGGTCTCACCACATCAAAGAATCACTGTGGTTCAAGGACAGCCATAGGGTGGAACGGCAGGCATTCCCTCCCACAAAGATGTGGTGAAACCCATGTGAAATTGTTCACTACGGGTTAGTAATAAGCACAGGTAAATCTGTGCTTACCTTGCTTACTGGGTCATCTGCCCCTATCAGGGATTGTAAATTTGAAAAGAGGCTTTGGTTCTGTAGGAAGGTGCTGTGGGGTTGGAGAGAGACAGATGCCAGCCATCCCTCGAAGTAGGATCTTTGATGTGGTGAAAATGTGAAACTGTTCATTATAGAGGATCTCGTAAGCAAAGTAAGTAAGCACCGTGCTTACCTTACCTTTTGGATAACCTGCCCCTGTTCCGGAAGATTGGCTGGATGAGGGGAATGGAGGGATAAACTGATATCCCAGTTCATCATGAGCCCCTGAAGTCCAGAGAGGGTGAATAACGTGCCCAAAGACACACAACCTATAAATGATGGGGCCAGGACTTGAATTCAGGTAGGCCGACACTCAGATTGTATGTATGTCCTTATGCATGAATGTCACTGATGGTGTGTTCTTTCTACTATGGTGTGTTCTCAGAGTGTGGTCCCTGGACGAGCAGCAGCAGTAGCAGTACACTCAGCTAGGAACTCACTAGAAATGCAAATTCTCTTCCTCCCGGAGATTCTAATGCACACTGCAGTTTGAGAAGCTCTGCACTACACTAAAGCCATTAAAGTGAGCCATCAGCGCAATCACAGGAACAACCTGGCATATAGGCAGGGACGACTGCTATGGGGGGGGCAACCATTCAGGGAAGGCTTCCTGGAGGAGGTGATGCTGTGCTGGGGTTTGTGGTATGAATGGGAATTCACTGGGTGGTGGCCTAGGATGAGAAGGGCATTCCAGGTACAAGGAACAGCATAGACAGAGGCTTGGTGGTTCTGCATGTAAATGGAGCAGGAAGTGCTGGGTAGGTGGGTATGAGAAATGAGGCAAAGAGGATCCAGCAGGGGGTGAAAACCTGCCGAAGCGGTCTGGTTTTTACACCCCACGCTAGTTTTCCCAACCACCATATACCTCCTGCTTGCCAATTACTTAACATGATTCTTTAAATCAGAGAAACTTTATATCTGCTCCATAAATGGAAAACCAGCATCACTGAGCATAAATTGAATTTTCCCATAAAAATAAATCAATGAAAGCAAAAACGATGTTATAAAAGCTTGCTTGGATCTCATCATCAGCAGAGGGTCTGTGCTTGAGGTCTGCTCTATCTTTGTTAAAGCAGGTATTTATAAAAGTAGAGAATCCATATTTCAGAAGGAAGCCATAAAACAGAAGTGTGCTTTTAATATCCTGGTAAATGATAAGATATAAGATATGCTGTTAAGTGAGAAGGGCAAGGTAAAGAATGCTGTATTTGGGTAAAATAAGAAGGGTGGAAAGACACACACAAGCACACACACACTTACATGCACACATGCTGATATTTGCATAAACACTCTCTGGACAGTGGTTACCTCTGGGGCGGTGACCTGGGACAGGGATAGGAAGCAACTCACTTTCATTGTGCACTCTTTCATATCTTTTAAATGTTGACCCATGTCACTACATTACTATAAACAAATATAATTAAGCATTTTGTAAGTGACAAAGAGATATTGCAGTGCAGTGAATTATTTAATGTGGCCCTTCTAGCCATGGTCTTTGTGATTCACACACTATGATTGGGTGGGACTGTGCAAATAACGTAATTGTAGCCCACCAAAGGGACTGGTCAGTTCTGCCATCCTGCTGGGCTTGAAGGGGAGCCAGTTCCAGAGCAGGGGAAGACTCCACCACAACCAAGGAAGGAGAGCCACCAATGCAGCGTGTCCTTTGAACCTGGGATCTCTGTGCTGAGAGAAACTCCTGGAACCAGGAGATGGAGAGAGACAGAGAGAGCTGTAACACTGAAGACGTGAAAAGTGTGGCAGAGGTATGGCGGCAAGAGAGACTGGCAAAAGATGGTGTGGGGTGCTTCCTGCCCCATGGAGCAAGAAAGCTGAGTGCCTTTGGGCAGAAGGCTTCCTGGTGAAGCAGGGTGCCTACCGGTACTTGGCGGAGCTAGGTTTCCCAACTACGGAGCTACAGCTGAGCGCCTTCAGGCCAAAGCTTACTGGCCAAGTGGGGTGCCTTGGGGTACTTATTGGCAGAGCTAAAAGAGTTTTGTGACACTTGCCCAAGCCGGCCAGAGATCGGTGGCCAGGGAGAGGCTCAACTGAAAATAGCCTGTCCTGATGGAAGAACTGTATCCTGAGTGTTCCTGAGACTGAATTGTAACCTGTTACTTCCCTAATAGACCCATAATTGTGGGTATTGTCTGACTTTTGTGTCGCCACTGCGATGAATTACAGAACACAGCAGAGAAGTAGAGAGTGTTGTGGGACAGACGGTTGGTGTCAGAATTGGTAAAGATGCAGAGAGAGGAGGCATGTCTGATCTCCACCTCATAGGAATTAACCTTGGACTGTTGATCTTGATTCTCCTTCCCCCTTGTG
Organism: Loxodonta africana; assembly: GCF_030014295.1. Classification (NCBI taxonomy): domain Eukaryota; kingdom Metazoa; phylum Chordata; class Mammalia; order Proboscidea; family Elephantidae; genus Loxodonta; species Loxodonta africana. The sequence continues at coordinate 36,246,333 of NC_087363.1, forward strand.
AAGTTAGAGGAGGTCAGACGCCACCCCCACAAAGCTTTTACAGACATTGAAGACATGTTAACATCAACTGACACTCTCCTTGATGTGCTCGAAGGACTGAAAGAGACTTGGAAGGGGAACAGCTTCCTCCCAGGTTCTGGTTACTGAAGGTTGCATCTGCAGCTCACCTGAAATCATTTCATGCCCACCCTGGCCCAGACCTCCATGTGCAGAAGCCCTGCAGTGGAAGGTAACAGGAATCTGAGGATGCATCTTGCAACAAGAAATAGCATACCCACCTAAGGCTGGGAAGTCTGCCTCGTGCCAAGGGGAGCCCAGGGGAGGCCTCAGGATCCTATTATCTCTTCTTGGGGACAGAATGTGACTGCTGACCCCCTTCGTGGTTCTTCTATGTGAAGAGAGAAGGGAGGACCTCACATCCCAGGGAGCGCCTCCTGCACCCAAGGCTTTACCTGTGCTATTTCATGTAATCCTCCCCGCACCCCTTTAGGTAGACCCCATTATCTAATTCATAAGGAAACTAAGGCATGGAGTGGTTAAATGACTTGTCTCGAAGTCACTCAGATGATCAGTGGCAGACCTGAGACTTGAACCTGTGGGCCTAGGCGCTACTGAAACAGATTAGGAGCCTCTGAGCCAAGGTGGCCTTTGGGCTGTAAGAGAACCTGACTCCATGAAATAATGGAGCTGAACTTTGAAACTTGAGACCCAGACAGGGCCACTCAGGGCTCTTGGAGGATCTACAACAAACATCCCTACATAATACAGTCTGCAGAGGATTTGGTCTCTCTAGCAATTGCCATAAATGACTATAATTTATGTGTTAATAGCAACGATATCAAGGTTTGGAACCCCCTGGGATGTTAGAAACACAATTTGTAATTATAAGCACGCAACGATTTGTTCAACATGTCATCTACGTCTGCTGTAATTACTACCCTGGTTAAGAGTAATTCCACGTCCAATACATCAACCACGCATGTGGATGGAAAAGCCAGGCACGGGGTCCTGGGGTTGGGCCATGGTTGTTTTACGGTCTTCCTCGAGGCCATTTCCTCTTCTAAGAGCCTTCCATTTCCTCTTGCACTGGGCCTCTTCCAAGGGACCTGGTGGGCGTCTCATTGCGCCCAGCCCTGCCAAGTAGGGACAAGTAGACGCTCCTTCCTGAAGATGCACTGTGAGCAGTGTGACCACAAGCCTTCAAACCACTGGGTGCCGAGTGTATCCTGGCCCCTGCCCTCAGGGGTGGCCCTGTTCCCAACCTGCTTCATAGACTTCCTGGACAGTCTAGGACAAGGTCTAGGGACAACGGCCACCTTACAGTCAATTCCCTCTTGCTTTAGTCAGCAGACTTGGCTTATGTTGCTTGCAAACAAGGGGCCTAGTTCCTGCTCTTTTGTTTCCCTTAGAGACTACCATGGATCCAGGACAGTCCTTGGACTAGAACTAGTAGCAGCTACCATTTCCCAAGCCCCAATTCTGTGCTAGGCACTCCACTGGGGGCTCTGTGGCCCATACAACCAGAGACGCAGCATGTCCTCATTTATAGGAGAGACGGAGGCTCAGGAGGGCCAAACCACTCACCCAGGATCACACAACCAGAAAGTGGTGGAGCTGCTGGCCACAGAACTCCATCTTACGCAGAGTGAGAACAGGTGGGCAGGCTCAGAGGCCACATGGCAGACGCGTGACAGCACGGAGCCACCTGCCTAGAGCTGTGCGCCTTGATGAGGACCTTTCAGTGGCTCCCTGTGCCACCAACCAGGTATTGTCCCCAAGACTTTTCAGACTGCAACTAAGGGAAAATAAAACCTAATACGTCTGAGTGCTTAACATATATAATCTCAGTTAATCCTCACCCTGACCCTGGGAGGTAGATAGTAATATCCCCATTTAACAGATGAGACAATGGAGGCATAGAGAGGTTAATTCACTTGTCCAAGGTCACACAGCTGGTAAGGGACACAGCGGAACAGGGAACCCAGGCAGCTTGGCTCTAGAGGGGAAAGCTGGAAATATAGACACCCAGAGCTGCTGGGACTGTGGTGGCCTTGTGGGCAAAGCTGGTTTGGGAGAATGACAAGAATATGTCAGGAAAAACAGAGACGAGATAGGAATACAGAAAGCAAGCCCTTGTGGCATTCAAATTCCTGGAGCCCAGCTATACCCCTGCCCTTTCTGTACTTTTATCCCCTCTTTCTCCAAGCTGGTTTCAGTTGAGTTTCTGTCACATGCGATCTGCCCTGACTGATATACAATCCAAGCTCTGGCCCACACCTGCTGAACAAACGAGGCCCCATATCAGCCACTCCAAGGACAGCACCCTGGGAGGGGGACTCCAGGACCAGTTACACCTGGGTTTGAATCCTGGATTTGCCACTTACTAGCTGTGTAGCCTTGGGCAAGCCGCTGAACCTTTCTGAACCCTAGGTTCCTTCCTTATAGAATGAAGATGATAATAACATCTACCTCATAGGGCTAAATACTTGATGAAGTTAGCGATATAAGGTGTCATGCACTGTGTATGGTATTGCATTTAAAAGTGGCGGATAGTATATGTGTATATGCATTTGCTTGTGTATGCATGAAACTGTCGGGAATAAGACACAAGAAACTGATAACATAGAAGCCTCTGGGCGGGAAGAACTAGGCAGCTGGGAGACCGAGAGAAGTAGGAGCAGAGGAAGGGCATGGGGAAGGCTTTCCACCATATTCCCTTTTGTACCTTTTGAATAGCAAGCCATATAAACAATTATTTACATTATAAATAACAATACAAATAGAAAAATATATATATAAAAGAATTAGCTATCAACTCTCTCTCTTCTTCTCCATATATACATGCTAAAGCCAGGCATGGAAGGGGCCACAAGCGCTGACAAAGGAGAAAACTGGAAGGGCTGGCCTTGGAAGGTCAGTATCCAACCCTCACGGCAGGTGGACACACACCACCTGGCCATGTCGCTGCAGCTGCAACTTCATTGAAGTCTAGAATCTAATGCGATTAGAAGCCAGGTAAGGCTGCATTCAAGGTCAGCCTTCATCCTATTTCCCTTCTGGCATTCCAAGGAGGGCTGCTGCTGCCTATTCCACAGATGAGGAGACTGAGGCTCCAGGCCAGAGGCTTCAAATGAGGTTTTCAGGCCAGCTCTGGGCCACAGATGGGTTCTATTTGGCCTGCACTGGATTTTGGGCTTTTTATGAAAACTGGGTGCTCTACCACATTGGGCCTATATTTCTGCCTGGCCATCAGGGCTAATGCTGAGTCGCTGGGCCTTTGAGCAGGTGAAGCACTGTTTTGCCACAATCCCCACTGTTCCTATTTGGGCCTATATATTCATATTAGTTGTTCTTTAGCATTTATCAAAGGATTCGTTTTTTTTTTTTTGAACATTTAAATTTGGTAAACACATTACTTTTATTTTAGTCACAGTTTTCTTTTCTTGTTTTGATCTGCTATTTGCCTTGCCAACCCAGATCCAACTGTCTTCAAAGATTTCTTTAGCCATCACTTAAAAAAATCAGCTCTCTTCAATTGGTATAATAAAATCTATTAGGAGAATGAACACCAAAGACACAAGGCAATTACAAGCCCGAAAGACAGAAACAGCCACATAAACCAGAGACTACATCAGCCTGAGACCAGAAGAAGTAGATGGTGCCTGGCTACAACAGATGACTGCCTTGACAGGGAACACAACAGAGAACCCCTGAGGGAGTAGGAAAGCAGTGGGATGCAGACCCCAAATTCTCATAAAAAGACCAGACCTAATGGTCTGACTGAGACTAGAAGGACCCCAGTGGTCGTGGCCCCCAGACCTTCTGTTAGCCCAAGACAAGAACCATTCCCAAAGCCAACTCTTCAGACAGGGATTGGACTGGACCATGGGATAGAAAATGATAATGGTGAAGAATGAGCTTCTTGGATCAAGTAGACTCATGAGACTATGTTGGCATCTCTTGTCTGGAGGGGAGATAAGAGGGCAGAGGGGGTCAGAAGCTGGCCAAATGGACACAGAAAGAGAGAGCAGAGGGAAGGAGTATGCTGGATCATTAGGGGGAGAGCAATTTGGAGTATATAGCAAGGTGTATATAAATTTTTGTAAGAGGCTGACTTGATTTGTAAACTTTCACTTAAAGCACAATAAAAATTTTAAATAAATTATTTAAACACACACACAAAAAAATCAGCTCTCTTTTCTTTGAATAATTCTGCAACCTGGAGAATTAAAACAATATTGTCTAGTTGTATTGTTGGCTCATATGCAGTGTTCAGAAAGCAAAATCATTTTCATGTGACTGATTAGGCTTTGTAGCACGGTCCCCATGAACACATGCTCTTTAAAGAGAAGTGGTAATTGCATCTGTTGTTCTTTCCTGTTCTTTGTAATACAGAATGAAATATAGAAAGAAGTACCCAAACCCGACTCATAGCAACCCTGTAGGACACAGTAGAACTGCCCAATAGGGCTTCCAATGAGCGGCTAGTAGATTGAAACTGAGGACCTTCGGTTAGCAGCTGAATGCTTAACCACTGTGTCACTAGGGCTCCAGGAGGAAGTACCAAAAAAACTAACAAACAAAAAAACTCAAACCTGCTGACTCATACTGACCCTACAGGACAGAGTAGAACTGCCCCACAGAGTTTCCAAGGAGGAAGTACACAGGATATAAATTACTAAAATTCCATACACCTTAAAAAATGCTTCTCATATCCAAAAGATTTTTATTATTTTTGTTGAATACCACAGTTTAGGAAAAGAAACTATAAATTCAAAGCACTCTTTAAATACAGGCCGGTGGTTCTATATTAAACCACCTGGTTGATGCTGTTGGTGGGAGAATTTTCCTCCTCATCACTTCACTTCCTCAGCTTCCTCTCAGCTATGTGAGGATAAGAACCAAACTTTTTGGTCTCAGAATCCCTTTACACTCTTAAAAATTACTGAGAATCACGTAAAAAGACCAGACTTAATGGTCTGCGTGAATCTAGAGGAACCCCAGAGGTTATGGTCCCCAGACCCTCTGTTAGCCCAAGACTAGAAACATTCCCAAAGCCAACTCTTCAGACAGGGATTGGACTGGAATATAAAATAGAAAATGATACTGGTGAGGAGTGAGCCTCTTGGCTCAAGTAGACACATGAGACTATGTGGGCAACTCCTACCTGGAGGGGAGATGAGAAGGCAGAGGGGGACAGAAGCTGGCTAAATGGACACAGGAATACAGGGTGGAGAGAAAAAGCGTGCTGTCTCGTTAGGGGGAGAGCAGCTAGGAGTACACAGCAAGGTGTGTATAACTTTTTATATGAGAGACTGACTTGATTTGTAAACTTTCATTTAAAGCACAATGAATTTACAAAAAATTATTGAGAATCTTAAAATTGTTTATGGGAGTTATGTCTACCAGTGTTTACTGTATTTTTACAATTATTATAATGCAAAAATACACGAGCACCATCATTCCATTGGCCAGTTCATCATGTAGCCTCTGGAAAACTCCACTGTATACTTGTGAAAGAATGAGAGTGAAAAAGGGAAATAACAACTGATGATAGGAGGATGATTAAATAGTTTTGACCCCTGATCTCAAAATTCCCCAGAACACACTTTTGAGAAATGTTACTACTGAAGAAAAAATGTTCTTGCCCCTAACCAGTCCCAAGCATTCATGGCATTTGCCTGACTCCTGTGGACATTCGAGTCTAATAACTCCTTTTTAGAAAGGGGGATAGAGGAACACATGCTAGGTCCGGAGGATTAAAACCAATCCAGTGCCCCCTGCCTAGTGCTGGTCCCTGGGGCAACGCCCTCTGCTGGGCACCGTGGTTTCCAGCCCTTCCATAAGTCAGGAAGGAGCCGCCAGCCTGTAGGCAGAGGCTGTCGTCAGTCACCTCAGAGGACTGGAAATAACAACAGCAGCAACAACAGCCTCACTTGCTGCATGCCCACTATGTGACAGGCGCCTGCTAGATGTAAAAAAAAAAAAAAAAAAGAGGAAACTAAGGATCGGTGTGAGGTCGCCAGTCCAAATGCTCTCCGCTTGCAAGAGACACTGCTGGGATTTTAGACCACGTCTCCCTGATTCTGAAGATGCAGACCACGGGCATCAGCCTCCACCATGTGGGGGCAGCCTGCCCTCTCTGGGGTGCTTGTGACGAGATAGAGGGCAGAGCGAGATAGAGGGCAGAGCGCCAACATTCACTGGGCGCTGGGCTTTATGCACATGAACGTGTTAAGCCCCACCCATCCTGTGGGGCAGGGACTTCATCATCACCATTTCACCCGCCAATGGCTGCACCTCCGAGGTCTGACTCCTGGTGCTCGGACTCCAGCGCCCAAGCCCTTATCCCTGCTGAGGGTTTCTCCCAGCTGTCCCCAGGTTGGCTTGGTGGCAAATTTAGATCGGCTTAAAAAGATTTTTTAAAAAGACGGCTACGGGGAACAGCTGGCGGAATGGTCCCTGAAAGGGATGAAAGAGGAGTGGAGACAACTGTGGGGTTGGAGCCACCGCACCAGCAGCCTGGGCGGCGGCTCAGGTGAGGATAAGGGGCTGGCGGGGTCTAGTTGACCAGGACAGCCCCTTGCCCCACCTCTCCCTGGGGCTGGTTACCTCTTGTCCGTCGCACCCTCCACTGCTTGGGACTGGCGCCATCTATCGTTCCACCGGAGAAATGCAGCCTGGCCCTCCCCAGGCAGAGACAGAGTGCACAGGACCCCAGGGTGCCCCAGCCCTTGGGGCAGGGTAGCTATGGACAGGGCAGCTAGGCTGGTTTCTGGACTCTTACCCTGAGCTTCCTCATACAACGCTCCTCTGTCCTCCCTGCACAACGTAGAGACACCTCTCCACTACCCTCCTTGTACAGCAGGATGGCAGCTAGCTCATGAAGCAGAGCCAGGATCAAATCAATTTCACTGACATTTCAATCTAACAATGACACTGCCCTGCTTCAAACCCTGGCTCCCCACCACTCAAAGAATAAACTCCACAAGCCCAGCGGCATTCGGCCTCTGCCTGTCTCTTTACCCTTCCCCGCTCCTTTCCATCCATCATACCCACACCAAGTTGGCTCCCACCCCTGGGCCTTCGTACATGCTGTTCTCTTGGCCTGGTTACACACTTATGTCTCTCCTCATCTTCATGCCTCAGCTCCTTCAGCAAGCCCTACGTGACCTTCTTCCTCACAGGCCCCACTGAGGTCTTCCTCTCAGCCTCTGGTTGATGCTGTTAGTGGGGGCACTTCCCTCTTCCTCACATCCTCACTCCCACAGCTTCACTTCCTCACTTCTTCAGCTTTCTCACAGCTCTGTGAGGCTAAGAGCCATGTCTGTTGGACTCCCCACTTCCTCTAGCCCCAACACAGTGCCTGGCACATACTAGGCACTCAAGAAACATTTGTTGGTAAAATGAATTATTACCAGATCATTTGAATCCCCTTCCCAAAATTAATGCACCTTCATAAATAACGTGCTCACTTCTGAAGGGCCAGGCACGGAGTAAAGGTCTTTTCATATGTGAGTTCTGGGGTATTATCAAAAAACCAAAAACCAAACCCGCTGCCATCAAGTTGATTCTGACTCATAGCGACCCCATAGTACAGAGTAGAACTGCCCCATAGAGTTTCCAAGGAGCACCTGGTGGATTCCAACTGCCCACCTCTTGGTTAGCCCCTGTGGCACTTAACCACTATCCACCAGGGTTTCCAGGGGGATTATTAACAGATGAAAAATGGAGGATCTGAACAGAGGTGTCCTGGCTGGGGGTGGACAGCCAGGAAAAGCTGGAGCTGAGATGTGGACTCAGGTCTGCTCCAGGCCAGGACACTGAGGTCCCAATGAGGCCAGGTACACAGCCCAGTTCTGTCTGAAGATTTCACTGGGTTGGGTCCACTCTGGACCCTCACATGGACTGCGGAGGGTGTTTCCAGTTCCCTTACCCCTGGGGTTACCAGCCAGAGTCCCTGGAGGAAGATTCTAGAAAACACTGAGCACAGAAAGACCAAAGGGCAGTAGGGAAGAGACAGCACACACAGGTGCCTCTCCTTTTTCTGGTGAACATGTGCAAGGCTGGGTCCACTGTTAACATGCACAATCTCTGCGAGTGAACTTGTCAATGGCGCCCACTCCTGGTAGACACGCCCCCTCAGGCCCATGGCTTGGTAAGAAGCCAGGCCTCTGCCAACTAGTCTTCTGCAGTGTACGACCTGAACGTATGTACGCTGAGAGCACTTGGCCTCTGCCAACTAGTCTTCTGCAGTGTACGACCTGAACGTATGTACGCTGAGAGCTCTTGGGATTCTGCCCCACTGGGTAAACGTGGCCCTTGGTCCCTGCCACCCCCCTGAGGCTGACAGTGGGGACTGCTCTTCCATTGAGGGAGCAGCGAGTCCTTCTGGTGAGGCCTCAGAGTCATGCATGCAGGACATGTGACCACACGTGGAGTCACCTGCCACCTTCCTTTCTCAGACCCTGGGGACAGAAAAAGCCGTCCCCAGCTCTCTGTGAGATTTACTGAGACAGATAAACCCAACAAACCAAATCCACTGCTGCTGAGTTGCTTCTGACTCACAGCGACCCTGTAGGACAGAGTAGAACTGGCCCATAGGGTTTGCAAGGAGGAGCTGGTGGATTCGAACTGCTGACCTTTTGGTTAGCAGCCGAGCTCTTAACCCCTATGCAACCAGGGCTCCCAAAAGTCGCAAGGCCCAGAGAGAAAAGGTAAACCAGCCTTAACACTGACTTCAGCCGCCTCGAAGCACAGTACTGCCCACATCACCTAAGGAGCCCTGGTGGCACAGTGGTTAAGTGCTTGGCTGCTAACTGAAAGGCTGGAGGTTCGAACGCACCACTACTCCATGGCAGAAAGATGTGGAGCCTGCTTCTGTAAAGATTACGGCATTAGAAACTCTGTGGGGCAGTTCTACTTTGTCCTATTGGGTCACTTATGAGTCGGAATTGACTAGACTGCAATGAGGTTTTTTTTACCCACATCACCTGGGCTAAAGCCCAGGTGGATAGATGAGGTGTGGCTTGTTGGACCCTCAATGGGATAGACCCTCCGCCTTCTCGCAAGGCTGCCACATGCCCTGGGCTCCCACACTGAGTCAGGAGTCCACAGAAGCCCAGAGTTGGCTCAAGGTCACCCAGTGGCCAGCTGGCAGCTAGGCTGGGCCTAAGCCAGGTCCCTGGGCTCCGGGCTCCGTCCTCGATCCAGACCCAGATCTGCTGGGGAGGGGCGGCGGGAGAGCTGGTCTCTAACTTGGGCCCTCGCTGGGCACAGAGAGAGCGTTCTTTGCTGCTCAACAATTCCCCTGTTTGCCCCGTGCCAGGCTGCAGCCTCCCCCAAGTGCTGCTGACGAGGAAAATCTGGTGCCAGCATCTACAAATATGTGAGCCTTCTGGGGGGAGGTGGCCCTCAGGCTCCCCAGCCCAGAGTGGGCGGATTTAAAGGACCAAAGGGAGGTCACAAAGCAGGGGCAGAGCAAGTGGCCACGTGTTTTATTTATAATACTGGCGGGGGAGGAGACATGTAGATTTCATTGTATATTCATGCAAGGTCCCACCTCACCCTCAGAGCGACCTATGAGGCAGGTACTAGAGTCATCATCCACTAAATAAGGAAAGCTGAAACCAGACGCCCAAGCCATGCCCACGGACCCCAGCTGGCTGCAGACTGCAGGGAGGGTGTGAGTGGCTGAGCTGGGGCCAGAGGTTCGTGCTCTTACTCCTTGCCTGACCCTCCCCGCCAGTGGCCTAGCATTCTCAGAGAGCCCCAGGTCTAAGAACCCGTGGCCCAGATGGAATGTGTCTCATCAGACAACTGAGGGGCTCACATGGGGGTGGGGCTGGAAGGAGAGCCCACACTTTCTGGGGCCATGCGGGCAGGCCACCATGTGTTCACCATCCCAGCCCAGTCTCCAGGTGGACCTCAGCACTGAGTGGAGGAAGACCTGGCCTTTTACACGGCTTGGGGTTCTGATCTCAGCCCTGCTCTGGCTGTAGAGCTTTGCCCAAGCCACAACCCCTCCCTGAGCCTCAGTTTCCTCATCTGTTAAATAGATGAACGCTCCCTACCTTGCAGGGCAGATGTAAAGATCACCCAAGGTGAGGTGCCAGGTACCTAGTAGGTACTTAGCAGATAACACTCCCTTACCCTCTCCCTTGCCCTGATGAACCCAGGAGCTGGGAGGCTGTATCCTCAGCTGGGAAAAACACCAGGGTCTGGGGGCGGGTTGGAGGCTAGAAGTGATCACCCCACCCAGTGGGTAGGTCAAGTTCCTCAGGAGACGGGTGGGCAGGGTGCCTGTGCTTATTCGAGCTTGGATGAGCAAGCACAGGGGCCTGAGCCCTGGCCGGTCCCTGCTGCAGGCTATGGCCTCCCCAGAATATCCACCCGGAACAGACCCAGATAGAAAAAGCTTGGGAGCAACATTTTACTTTCCAGACAGCGGTGCCCATGGCTGGGCAGGGAGGACAGCACCAGGGACCACCTGCCCCTCCCTTACCTTAGTCCAGTGCCCTGGGTGCTGACTCCTGACGCAAACAGTGTAGCCTTGCCGGCCTGTCCAGGCCTCCTCTGTGGCTGGGGACCTGAAGCCAAGCCCCACCAACAACGCAGATGGGCTCTCAGCCCTGCCCCCCGCCTATGCCCCGTCCAGTGTGGGTCATAAACCCTGAGCCCCTGCTTAATCCGCAGGAGCCCAAGTCAGCGCCAGCCAGCCAGGCACGTGACAGGGCCACAGCCCCAGAGACCTGTTTGGCAGGAGCAGCAGCTGGTCAGGAGTGGGGGTGGGGAGGGCTATCTGTCCTGCCCTCCAGGGCTATCCTGGATTAGATCGCAGCACCTGCAATCCTAGGAGCCTGCCTGCAGGGGAAAGGCATGGATACCTGCCAGAGGGGGCAGTCCAGATGGGGGAAAGGACACACTTCTCACCAAAAGGTGCCAGGCCACCTGGGTAACCAGAGTGTGCGCAGCAGTTTGGGGGCGGGGGGCAGGGCGCTTTACTTCACACCACAGACAGAGCTGAACAGCGCCAGGTGGATTAAAGACCTAATGTGAAAGGTGACTATAGGAGAATCTTCACAGCTGCAAGGTAGAAAGGGAGAGAGAGTAGTTACAACATATATGATTGACAACGGATTAGAACCTGGAGCACCTAAGGAATCCTCCCACTAAGAAAGCAAAAAAGACAACCCAAGTTGGATGGAAGATTAGAAGAGCCACTTCACAAAGAGGAAATCCAAATGGCCAATAAACACACACAAATGCCCAATCTCATCAGTATTCAGGGAAATGCAAACCACAGTAACCATTACACACTGACCAGACGAGGTGCCTCAACCACTATTCAAATTAAAAAGACAGACAGCACCGTGTGTCAGAGAGGACATGGCACCACAGGGCCCCGCATCCTGCAGGTGATAGGGTCTGACCACAGGGATGTGTTGTTTTGTAAAGTCGAACAGGTAAACATTTCATGGCCCAGACATTCCACTTCAAGGTCTATGCCCTACCGAAGTTCACACTATGGGCAATGGCATACAGGCTCAAGATCAACAGCTTCAAACTGAAAACGACCTAGAAGTCCATCAACAGTAGAGTGAAAAATAAACTGTGACAAATGACAATGGAATACTATACAGCAGTGAAAAGGACAAAACCCAAAAGCCAAACCCACTGCCGTCGAGTTGATTCCAACTCATAGCGACCCTATAGGACAGAGTAGAACTGCCCCATAGAGTTTCCAAGGAGCGCCTGGTGGATTCGAACTGCCAAGCTACAGATATTTACGACATGAGTGAATCTCACAGCCATAACTGAGCAAAAGAAACCAGACACAAATCAACAGCTACAGCCTAAGTCTATTTATACACAGCTCAGGAATAAAAAAAAAAAATTACGTTGTAAAGCATTGTCCAGATAGGTGGTAAGACAGTAAGAAAAGACAAGGACATTATTATCACGAAAGTCAGGATGAAGATAACCTTTGAGGGGGTTGTGATTGGGGATGGGGACACAGAAGGCCTCCGGCAATGTCCAGTCTCTCGACCCTGTGGTTATTATGTGTGTAATTTTTCTTTAAACTGCACATGTGTATTTTTCACCTTTCTGCTTGAGAAGTTCCAGCTCACATTTAAAATAGAAAGGTATGTACAGTAGGGTGGGGACACACATGGACAGGAGTTATGACTGTGAAGCCACTGGGTGGGGTGGCCTCGACATGACAGCCATCCCAGCCACACAGGGCTGCTCTCTCATTTCACAGATAAGAACTGAGGATCAGAGACAGGAAAGAACTTGCCCAGGGTTGCACAGCAAGCTAGAAGCCAACAGGGCCAGAACTAGAATCCAGGTCTGGTGGAGCCCAAACCAGGGCATTCCTCTTCTGTTTCAAAATTACATTTAACACCAACCAGAACTGACTCCTTCTATTCAGCACTCAGCACTCTCTGCAAGTCTCTTCCTTATCTCTTACTCACTGTGAGTCTCCTGCTGCTGGAATGCAGGCTCCCTGAGGGCAGGGCTTTTTGTGTTGTTCCTGTGGAATCCCTAGCACCTGAAACAATACCTGGCACACAGTAGGCGCCCCATAAATATCTGTTGAATGAGTAAACAAATGGCGCTGACATTACTATTTGGGCTTTGAGGTCCTTGAAATACTTAGTGGATTCGGGGATACTCCCAAAGGAGAAAATGAAAAATAACTGCATGTCACTGACACACTTCCATGGAATTGTCTTATCATTACCTTAATGATAAGTACTATCATTGATTGGGATGGGACTATCACTACCCCCACTTTAAAGAGGAGAAAACTAAGGCTCAGGGAGACCTAGTGAGTTGTCTAAGGTCACAAAGCTAGGAAGTCGAGTGCTGGGATTCGAACCCAGGTCCAGCTGCCTCCAGAGCCTCCTATGCAGTTACACCCCTTTGATCACCAAGCCGGGAGGCACAGAACAGCCAGTGCTTGTGCCCTTGCCTTTGCAGCCTGGCCCCGAGTCAGTCCACAAATCCACTCCTGACCCCACCCGCTCCCCATCTTTTTTGTGTGTGTGTTCTAGTTATAGCTTCCAAGTGTTTTCCGGTCTTTTCCAAACTGCCAGCACCCTGTGAGGAAGCCTGGGTAGGGGTGAGTCCCTCCATGATGCAGAAGGGGAAGCTTTGGCTCAGGGAGGGGAAGGGACTTGTCCAGGGTGACAAGGTATCCAGCTCTCTGACCTCCAGGCCCCACAGGCACCACAGGGGAAGCACCCCAAGTTAGTGTGAAGCAGTGACCCCAGTCGCTGCTCTCACATTTGTCATAAGACACTAAATTTCCATCTAATATCAAAACCTCAGGCCCCTTGGTTAAGTCCAAAACCTGGTCCAAGTTCAGCGTCTTGATGTGCTGAATAATGAAATGTTCCTGTAATACCCCCAGGCAACTGGCTTTATTAAAACACCCTGTTTTAATATGAACCTATATTATCATCCTGATAGCTTTCTACCAAGTCCTCAGATAATTAAAAAACAAAACAGAACAAAAAAATCCATTGGTTCTGGGAGGCTTGGTGCTAAAATGGCCCTCTAGGGCATTTAAACTAACCAAGATACACAATCCTCTGTATTACCTTAGTTGCATAGCTCCAGTGATGGGGAACTCACTACCTTATAAGGCAACCTGTTTCTTGTTTGGATTCCATTCAGTTGAGCACAGCAACAGTCATACTAGCCTCTGGCTGGGCACTAGGGAGAAAGAGGCGCCTTAACCACTATTCTGCCCTCAGGGAGTCCACAGTCTTCTGGGAAGAGGAACAATTAAAACAGGATTGGACAGGACAGAGACTGGGATTAAGTTCCAAAGAGGGAGCAGGTAAGGCCCACTGTGTATACAGTGGTTACAGCTTCCCACTGCAAGCCTTCAAATCTTCCATCACACATGGCACACATGGACTTATGTGCATCAGCCTGGACTCTGCACCCCCGAGGCTTAGGCACCCTCAACACAGCAGTGCTTCCCTGAGGAGGTCTAGGCAGGCCAATTGTTGGGGCTTTAGGGCAACCGAGTAACTATGAAATGACTATCAACTGGGCAGGGGAGGGTACGGAATTTTAAATCTTCTATGCTGGCCTGTAGGGTTGACACCATTCTGTTTGAATGTAAGTTCCTAGAAACTTCATATATGTTAATGGTGGGCTCCTGTGATGAAGTCTGACATGAAGTAAATGTTTAAAAAATGTTCGCTGGGTTAAACCGCAATCTAGATGGACCTGAAAGCCACATATACACTGTTCTTGCAAGAGTTGCAGAAAACTCAGCTGTCTGTTTCCTGCCTTTCCAAACTTGGCACTTCCCATGGTAGCACCACTGAATAGTCCTGGGGTGGCATCCCGAAGACTGGTGTCTCACCAAGGGTCTAAGTCAGTCTCTACCTACACCAGTAGACACACACACTGCTCTCCTTTTCAGTGGTAATGGGATCCTCAAGGGGAAGAAGCAGAGACTCAGGGCAGCCTTCCAGAAGAGGTGACATTGATGAGTGCTATGCAGGATGGCATTTTCTTGGGGGGGTGGGGGGAGAGTGTGCATTCCTACAGGAGCCTGGACAGAGCATGGCTCGGTCCAGTGGGAAGGCAATGGGCACCAGAAAATGCTGCTTTCTGAAGCAGGTTTGAGTCACACTGTGTGGTGGTACTGAACGCCAGGTCTGAGCAATGGTGGTATGTGAAACCCCAGTCCCCCAGACTTTCACCCAGCCTCCTTCATGCCATAAACACCTCCTGACATGAAGGAGCAATTCCACTCCCTACCCCTTAATTATAAGGGATATAGGAGGGAAGTTGAAGCTGAAGAAAATTAAAACAAGTCCATGAGAATCAAAGTATGACCTTGAGTATACTCTTTCTGAAATTAGGGATCATCTCAAGAATAGCTTTGATGCATTGAACACTAATGACTGAACACCAGATAAGTTGTGGAATGACATCAAGGATCTCACACAAGAAAACAAAAGGTCATTAAAAAGACAGAAAAGAAAGAAAAGACCAAAATGAATGACAGAAGAGACTCTGAAATTTGCTCTTGAACGTATGGCAGCTAAAGCGGATGGAAGAAATGAAGAAGTAAAAGAGTTGAACCGAACATTTCAAAGGGTGGATGGAAAAGACAAAGTATTATAATGAAATATGCAAAGACCTGGAGTTAGAAAACCAAAAGGGAAGAACACAGCTCTGCATTTCTCAAGCTGAAAGAACTGAAGAAAAAATTCAAGCCTCGAGTTGCAATATTGAAGGATTCTATGGGCAAGATATTGAATGATGCAGGAAGCATTAAGGGAAGATGGAAGGAATACAGTCATTGTACCAAAAAGAATTGGTAGACATTTGACCATTTCAGAAGGTAGCATCTGATCAAGAACCAATGGTATGGAAGGAAGACGGCCAAGCAGCAACAAAGGCATTGGCGAAAAACAAGCCTCCAGGAATCAACAGAATACGAGTTGAGATGTTTCAACAAACTGATGCAGCACTGGAAGCACTCACTCATCTATGCCAAGAAATTTGGAAAACAGCTACCTGGGCAACTGACTGGAAGAGATCCATATCTGTGCCCACTCCAAAGAAAGGTGATCCAACAGAATGCGGAAATTATTGAACAATATCATTAATATCACATGCAGGTAAAGTTTTGCTGAAGATCATTCAAAATCAGTTGTAGTATTATATCAACAGAGAACTGCCAGAAATTCAACCCAGGTTCACAGGAGGATGTGCAACGAGGGATAGCATTGATGATGCCAGATGAATCTTGGCTGAAAGCAGAGAATATCAGTAAGATGTTTACCTGTGTTTTATGTACTATGCAAAGGCATTCAACAGTGTGGATTATAACAATTTATGGATAACATTGTGAAGCATTGGAATTCTAGAATACTTAATTGTGCTTATGTGGAACGTGTACATAGACCAAGAGGCAGTAGTTTGAACATAACAAGGGGATATATACCGCAAAAATCAGGAAAGGTGTGTATCAAGGTTGTATCTTTTCACCATACTTATTCAGTCTGCACACTGAGCAAATAATCTGAGAAACTGGACTATATGAAGAAGAACGCGGCATCAGGATTAGAGGAAGACTCATTAACGACCTCCAATACACTTGCTTAAAGTGAAGAGAACTTGAGGCACTTACTGGTGACGATCAAAGATTACACCCTTTAGTATGGATTACATCTCAACATAAAACAAAAATCCTCACAACTGGACAAATAAGCAACATCATGATAAACAGAAAAAATACTGAAGTTGTCAAGGATTTTATTTTACTTAGATCCACAGTCAAAGCCCACGGAAGAAGCAGTCAGGAAACCAGAAGACATATTGCATTGGGCAAATCTGTTGCAAAAGGCCTTTTTAAAGCGTTAAAAACCAAAAATGTCACTTTGAGGACTAAGGTGTGCCTGACCCAAGCAATAGTATTTTCAATTGCCTCATATGTATGCATACGCTGGACAATGAATAAGGAAGACCGAAGAAGAGTTGAAGCCTTTGAATTGTGGTGTTGGCGAAGAATACTGAATATACCATGGACTGCCAGAAGAACAAACAAATCTGTCTTGGATGAAGTACAGCCAGAATGCTCCTTAAAAGTAAGGATGGTGAGACTTCATCTCACTACTTTGGACATGTTATCAGGAGTAACCAGACCCTAGAGAAGGGCATCATGCTTAGCAAAGTAGAGGGTCAGCAAAAAAGAGGAAGACCCTCAATGAGATGGACTGACACAGTGGCCACAATGAACTCAAACACAGCAACAACTGTGAGGATGGCACAGAACCAGGCAGTGTTTTGTTCTGTTGTACGTAGGATCACTATGAGTCGGAATTGACTCAACAGCACCTAACCATAACAACAACAGGAGGGAAGTAGGGAGGAGTGGGAGTGTGATGAGACATCTGATCAACCCTCCCTCCTATCAGAGGCCAGCTTCACAGCCTCCCTGACCAGCATGTCTTCAGTTCCAAGGTGTGTACACCTAGTGATGAGGTGTTGTCTTCTTCTTGGCTGGGGATGCTTAGGTGCTTAGGTCACCCTTCTTTCCTCCCCGCACCTCAATAATTAGAACACTGGTGTGGAGCAAACTTGGGGACAGAGTGGGTCCCAGTTCTTCTGGCTTGGCCTCAGTACTGTCCTCTGGACAAAGGGGGAGGGGAGAGGTGGCAGCAGGGAGAAAGGTATGATCTAGAATGTTGTCTTGGGGCCAGCAGGCATGAGGTGGACAGAACAGGACAGGTCGGTCAGGGCAGTGGCCAGAAGGGCAGGCAGCCATGGGCTATGGCTGTGGGCCCTTTAAGCAACCCTGAGAGAGAGTGGTGACTCTGGTCATGAGACTCAAGATTACTTAATGTTTGCAAACTGTACAGGAGCCAGAGTGTCCAGAAAAGGAGGGCACAGGTACCCTCCCTTGTCCCTCCACTGCAGGGACATCTGTGGGGCGTACCGAGTCCCCTGACCTTTCCCGAGGCAGTGGCTCTCCAAAGATAGCTGGATTGCTAGAGAGCTGGGTACAAGGCTCCTCAGCCTTGAACATGCTGCATGACCTTGTGCATGTCCCTGCTTCTCTAAGGCCACGGTTTTCCCATCTCTACTATAGGGCATTAGTCCCTGGATGCTCCATCTAGCACTGATGGTCAGTAGCTGAGCTGTATGCATTGAGGCACCTTAAGCCACCTCTTAGCTTAT
Organism: Loxodonta africana; assembly: GCF_030014295.1. Lineage (NCBI taxonomy): Eukaryota > Metazoa > Chordata > Mammalia > Proboscidea > Elephantidae > Loxodonta > Loxodonta africana. The sequence goes on from NC_087363.1 coordinate 36,264,054, forward strand.
CTTTTCTGCCTCTGGGGGGCTCTGGGGCTATTACTCTTCTCTCCCACCCAACTGCTGGGCTCTGATCACACAGATTCCAGAGCCTGGTCACCTTGCCACTCCAAGTGAGGAGCTGGGCATAATGCTGGGGGCAGGGGAGGGTGACCAGAGGGTCATCCCCATGTCACTCAATTGGCTGTCCAGTGGGGACTGACCACAGAGTGGGACCCCTGAACCAGTCCCCTCAAGGTGGCCAGTGCCCACCATCCACCCCCCAATTATAGGCAAGCCTGGAGGGAAATGTCCCTGCTGGTGGCAGGCAACGCTGTCTCTGTAAGCCTCACCTCCTGGACAGCATTATCATCTTTCTGCTCAGTTTGTTCCAGGAGCAAATCAGCTGCGACAGTTGAGAGCTTCGCAATAAAGCGGCAACTGCCTGGGGGAACCATGGGAAGGGAAGGGGTTTTCCCCAGGTTTGTTCCTGGCAATAGCCTCTGGTTCAGCTCTGCCACTGGGCCTTACCCCTCACGGTTCAGGGGAGTCGGTTCTGGGCAGGGCAGAGTTTTCGAGTCCCACTCAGGCCGGCACTGGGGATACGGTTTTCCCACGGCAACAGCCCCACCACCTCTCAGGGCCCTCATGCCTCTTGCCCTGCGTGTGGCTGGGTCTGGAGGCATGCAAGTCCAGAGGCCATGGCTGTTCTGGCACCCAAGTTCTGTCCCCGAAACCGACGCCCGGTCCCCTGGGGGTCTGACCGAGGGGAGCCTCTGAAGTCTTCTCCCTACCCGCGCCACCCCCCACCCCCACGCCAGACAGAACTAGCCTCTTGCCCACGAGTGGGGGGAGGGGCTGCCCAAGGACACATAGGGGGGTTAGGGGCAGGGCCGAACTCGGACCCAGCCCCTCCAGCCCAGCTCCTCAGCCCCTCCCCGGGCGCATCTCAAAGGCTTCCAGCGAATTCCTGAGATGCCTCAACCTCCTGGCTCGCGGGCTTGGGACCCAGGACCGAGCCGAGGGGGGGAGGGGAGGAAGACTGAGAGTTCGAGTGAGTCCCCCGGGCGGGGGCGCCCGACTTCGCACAGAGACCCTCGGGGCCTGGATTCACGCTCCCCGACTCGTGGGAGACAGCCTACTGCACTGACGCGGAAATGGAGCACCCTGCGCCCGCGTCCCCCCAGATCGTGCCTTCAGCGTTCGTTCGCAAGGTTTCCGGAGACGTCCGCATTGCCACGGAGGTTCGCTCTCAACATCCTCACCGCTCCAGTCCCAAAAATGGACTCCCCCAGAGCCCCGGCTCGGAAAAGATCTGCGCTGGCGCCCCGGGCCCTCCCGGCCGCCGGGGTAGTCCGGGCTCCCGGCCTGGAGAACCTGGCGGCCGCCAATACACAACCTCAAAACCCCGCGGTCGGTGTCCCCGCAACTGCGGCCTCGGACCTTCCTCCCGGGCCCCGCTCCACACAGCCTGCCGCGAACACCCCCTCCGCTCCGATTCCCGAGAGATGCCCGCGCGTCCGCGTAGCAGCGGCCCGGGGGCGGAGCTGCTGCCCCGAGGCCTCTAGAGTGGGGTGTATCCTGGGCACAGTCCCCCGCTGACCCCAGGCCCGGGCCCGGACCCCGCACTGCACCAGCCACCGCCGCGCGCCCCCGTCGGCCCGCCTTCCTACCTCGCGGATTCGCCTGCAGCCGCCGAGCCCGGCGCCGTCCCCGGCGGGCGCGGAGCGCGGGCACAGCCCCAGCGCGTCGGGGGCCGGCGGGCGCCGGGGGGCGGGGGGTGCCGGAGCCACAGCGCCCCGCGGGCGGCCTCAGCGCACAGTCCCTCCTGCCCGCCTGCCGCGCACGCACCGTAACCTTGGGGGGTGGCCTTTCCGCGCCAGGCCTCAGTTTCCCTTTTTGAAAGGTGTGTATGTTGCGGGGGGGGGGGGCGGTGCCGCCCCAAACGCCGACGTCACCCGAGCCCTGGCGAGCAGAGGGCACTCGGGTCCGTGGGGCCTGGAGTGGATGGGCCTGGGAGGGGGTACGTGCAGCCCAGGAGCGGAGCAGGGGGGGCCCTGTGGCTCCCCCGAATTTCCCTCAGACTCCCGAAGACCCTTAAGTAAACACGTAGTAAACGCTGCCCCTGGCAAAGTCCCGCTGGTCCTCCACGGGAAGGGGAAGCCGCCGCAGCCTAACCTTCCTCCACCCCACCCCCCAGTTCACAGATGAGAACGCCGAGGCTCAGAAAGGGGAGGTCACTGGCCATGAGTAACACAGCGAGTCGGGGCTGCCCGGCTGCGTCTCCTCCAGGACGCGCGCTCCTCTCAGCTGGGACGGGTCTGGGCCTGCCGGCAGGGCCCCTACATCCCGTAGCAAACGCTGACTCAGCACCGAATGAAGGCCGGGGGTGGGCCTCAGTGGCGCAGCAACTGTCATAGAGAATGGGGTCGGCACAATCTGAGATACCTCACGGTGAGGGCAATCAGAGGGCAGCCTGGAAGAAGCGGCGCAGACGGGGGAGGGGTCCTGCAGGAGAAGATGCAGTCAAAGAAAAAGCAAGGATGGCAATGAGCACTGTCCGGTGTGTATGGAGCGAGGAGGACGGGTTTGGGGGGCCTTGAACACCAGGCCAAATAAAAGTGACTTCGTTTAGTGGGCAGCAGGGAGCCCCCGACCTGGTTGGAGCAACAGCGTCAGTAGTCTGTGGTGTGTTTAGGGAGCGCCCCCTGGTGGTCAGAAACGGTCAGGCCGAAGGCCAGAGGAAAGCGGCTGCAGTGGTCCAGCGAGGACCGCGAGTGATGTAATGAATCAGGAGACTAGAGTCTTGGAGGCGGGATGGGCTGTGTGACCTTGGGCAAGGCACTTCCCCTCTCTGGGTTTCTGGGAGGGAGGGAAGGTGTCTGCGTTTCAGCTCTGACATCTCATCACCCTGAGCAACAGGGCGAGGTAGGAATGGGCAGTGGATGAGGGGTGAAAGGTGGGCACTTTATTCAGCATGTCATGAGGATTCTTTCATTTATTGGTGGTAGAAACTATCATCCCAATTTTACAGACAAGGGCACTGAAGCACAGAGAGGGTCAGTCACCTGCCCACACTCACACAGCTGCTATGGGACTGAGCTTGGATTTGAACACAGGTCTGTTGAGGTTGCAGAGTCTAAGTGGAGTGCCTGACCACTTCACTACCCAGTCTTGCAGCATATTTTGGGCACCTAGAGCGTTTCTGGAATCCACAAAGCACTGATGACAGACAGAGGGAGCGCACGGTAAGATTGTGCCCATGGCACTGTTCTGATGCTGACTGCAAACCAGTGTTCATCGCGGGTGAGCTTGCAGGGTAAGATGTGAGCACCCTCCTTACACCCTTCCCTATCGTTGCGGGCTTTATTTTTAAGAAGTATGGATTAATTTTATAACTTAAAAAGTATTTTTTAAAAGAACACTCAAAGGAAGAAAAGATGCTTGGAATTTTAATAATTAAAAATACTCTGCTAGAGAAGCCACAGCCTTGCATTATAGGGCAGTTCTACCCTGCAAACATGGGGTCGCCTTGAGTCGGGAGCTGACACAACACCACCTAACCACAACAACACACATATGTGTGTGCTGCAATTTCATAATTTTTCTTCCCCCAAAAGGATACACACAAACTTATTGAGGATTACCTTTTGGGGCAAAATAAATAAATAAATAGATAGATTTTTTTTTTTTTTTTATGGGGTGCTGTGGAGTGGGTACCATGAAGAACTTTTACTAGGAGTAAGTTACCTAACGGCTAGAAGGCAGGTGAGGGAAGTGAGAACAGCAGGGCCTCTGGAATCTGTTTGACCCAGGCACGTCTCACTACCTCCCTGAATCCCATTTGAGCCCATCTGTGAAATGGAACTGATGATAAAAACTCCTGGCTCACCTCCCCTCAAAGGCTGCTGTGTGGATCAACTGTGATGATGTGTTAAAAGGCTGTGTGAGTGCACCATATAAATATTTGCATTCCCAGGAAACATGAAAGAAAATATTGATAAATTGAACTAGAAAAATTAAGACTCCTAAACGGAATAAAAGTACCATAAACAAAGAAAAAAAGACAAATGGTAAACTGAAAAAAAAAATATTTGCAGCACATACGACAAGAGCTAATTGGGGAAAATGAGATGAAAGTTAATTTCCCTAATACATAAAGAGCCCTTTCAAATTGATAGGAAAAAGATGACTAACCCATTAGGGAAAAGAGCAAAGGATATGAACAAGCAGAACAAGGCAGTCAATCTCACTTCTAAATTAAATGCACATTAAAGAAACACAAAACACAACATGCTTGCGATTTTTTTTTTATCAGCTTGGCAAAAATTAAAACACTTGGTAATACTTTTGCTGTTGAAGGTGTGTGAAAATTAGTGCTCTCAGACGCTGGTGGGTAGGGGACAAAATGGTGCAGCCTTCTTGAAAGGCCATCTGGCAGAGCTACTTCAGCATGCTGATATAACACAAGGATCGTCAATGCAGAACCGAGTGTGAGAGCAAACAAACAAACAACCCCAATGCCCATCATAGCAGAGGGAGCAACTACCCTATGACACATTCTTATGCTGGGATTTTGTGCTAAGATGGAAAGATCTCCAAGACATATCTTTAGTGAAATATGCACTGGACAGAAAACTATCTTTTGGTGTAAATTTTAAAAAGGTTATACCTATGCTGGATGACAGAAATGGTTAAGTGCTTGACTACTAGCCAAAAGGTTGGCGGTTCCCATCACCCAGAGGGCCTTGGAAGACAGGCCTGGTGATCTGTTTCCGAAAGGTCACAGCCTTGAAAACCCTATGGAGCAGTTCTACTCTGCACACATGGGGTCACCTTGAGTTGGAAAGGATTCAGCAACTAACAACAACAACAACAGTTTTAGGAGTCTGGGTGGCTCATGGAGCTTGCTATCGGCTGCTAACCAAAAGGCTGGCAGTTTGAATCCACTCAGTGTCTCCGTGAGAGAAAGGCCTGGTGATCTGCTTCCGTAAAGATTAAAGCCAAGGAAATGCCATGGAGCAGTTCTACTCTGCATATTCAGGGTCGCCTTGAGTCAGGAGCCAGCACAACAGCAGCCAACCACAACATACATAACGCGTGTGCTGCAATTTCATAATTTTTTTTCCCAAAAGGATACACACAAAACAAACTTATTGATGGTTATCTTTTGGGATAACTGGAGTGGGTACATGAAGAGTTTTACTTTTCATTTTTCTGTATTAGTTGATTTTTAAAAAGTCAACAGAGGCTATCTGGGCGACAGGATTGTGGGATGATGAAAAATTCTTCTTTACATGTCTTTGTATTAAAAAATTAAGTAAATGCTTTTAAAGTGGATAAAATTATTAATGTATCCTTATGGGCCTAAACCCTATCTCCAAGGGACTTGTTACACAGATTATAATTGTCATATATCTGTAAGATGGAAGATTATGCAGCTATCAGAAAGAAGGTGGCATCTCTACATGACTGATAAGGAATAATCTTCAAGATATTTTGCTAAGTGAAAAAAGCCAAGTGCAGGCCAAGTGCAGTCCAGGGTGTGGAGTGTGTTACTTTTATATATATAAAAGATGGAGTAGAGAAGATATGCTGGTTTGCACAGAGACTATCTCTGAGGAGGATGCCAAGGAGGCAGGGGTGCCAGGGACGGATTACTCAACATCCAGGTATGCACGGGCTTACTCATGCTTACTTACTAATCTGTAGTGCACAATTTCACCTGTTTTTCACCACGTCTTTGAATGGGCATGGGGACTTGGAGGATAGGGTGGGAAGGAGATTGTCTTTTCATGGAAATGTACTGCTTCCTTTTTTTTTTTTTGCACCATGTATTACTGTTTTTTAAAAATTATATTAAAAAAACAGTTGTTTCCGAAATTGGATGGAGAGTGGGGAGCCTGGTTCCTAGAGCCTGCTCTGACGCTAGCTTGAGATAACTCCCTGTGTGACCTTGGGGGAGGATCTTCTCCCTTCTGAGTTCAAGACCCCCTCTATCAAGTGCCCGGGAAGCATAAGATGAGATGGCTCTGACGCTATACCAGTCCAAGAACCTCCTCACTGGAAGAGCCAGTCAAATATGGCTGCTGGGGAGGTTGGGGGGTCTCATCTTTGGGTTTGTGGGGGCAGAGACCAAGGGTCAGCTGCTTTGGAGATGGTGGCCTGGATGACTTCTAAGATCTTCCCAGCTCATCAATGTGCTGCTCCTTTTTCCTTCTCTCACCCTCAGTGCCCTGCCCGGAAACTCTTGGTTCATATTTCCTCTCCAGGTCACCCCTGGCAACAGTGCTGTCTTTCTGGGTTGGAGGTCAGTCCTGCAGAGCAAGGATAGATGACACAGCACTGGGCACCATGTGGGGCTGAGACACCACTGGGAGCAGGGCCCCATGTTGGGAAACAAAACCAGTCACCCCACCCAGAGGTCAGCTGCTGGCCTCAGTTCCATCCTGCTACCCTCTCCAGATCTGCCAGCAGAGCAGGAAGTGGAGTTGGCAGCTCTCCATCCCACAGCCTCCCCAGCTCACCCTTTCCTCAGTCATCACCCAGAACCTTCTCTCCGCTACCCACCAAACCAAGTAGACACTCCTTAGCTATTCAAGGTTCTGTACTTTCTGGCCTTAATTTGCCCTTCTAGGCCCTCCCTTTGTCCACTTGCCTAATTCAAAGCAATTTTCTGATACACAGATTGAATCACATCCCTCTCCTGCTCAAAGCCCTTCTATGGTGCTCTATAACCTACAGGACAAAGTCCAAGTTCCTCAGCCCAGTAATTAAAAAGTGGCTTCTGCCTCCTTGCTTAGCTCCCATCTTGAGCTGCTTTGCCAAAGTCAAGCTATACTGAATGCCCTCTGAGCACACTGTGCTTTTTCACACCACTGTGCATTTGCATATACTGTTCTCTTGGTTTCTTCAATAAAGAGTTCTTACAAATCAGTAAGAACCATAACCAACTCAAAAGAAAAGCTCCCAATTAACTAGGTAGTTCAGAGAAAAAGAAATACAAATGCCCTGTAAACGTACAGCTCACTTATAAAGAAACATAAGTCATAATAATGAGATACCATTTTCACTTTTCAAATTGCGAAAATTCCTAGAACGTTCATGCCTCTTTGTCTATTAGCTGAAATCTAAACCATCCTTTAGATTCAGCTCCAAAAATATCAACTCTTCTGGACACCTTCTCTGCTCCCACAGTTGCCTGTACATCCTGAGACAGTGCTTAAAACAGGCACGTAGTAGAAGTCCGATAAATATTAGCTCTCAATAATAAAAATAACAACTGCCACACTGTTCTGTAATCATCAGCTAATGGATCTTTTCACCTGCCAGGGAGGTCCCCAAGGGCAGGGATCAAGTCTGACTCATCTCTGCTTTTCCGGCATTAGCACAAGGCCTGGCATAGAGCTGTGCCCAGTAAATGGGTCATCAATGGGACGGCTGAGGTGCAGAGTGAAGGCTGAAGCCAGAAGCAAGCCCTCAGGGCTGCTCTGCTGGGGAAGAATGCTATGGAGGGGAGAGCCCAGATGGAGGGCCAGATCATGGACCCAGCCCCAAGCTTGTAATAAGCTCAACCTCTACTAACTGGTACCCACACTGTGTTGGGCAGGCACTATGCTGGGCACGTTATTCACTATCTCCATTCCTCACAACTCTTTGAGACACGTGGTGTTCCTTGCATTTTAGAGGTAAGAAAACAGCAGCTCAGGGAGGGTGAGTGGCTTTCCTAGGTGGTCTCTTATTGCTCCACACAGTCTCTGTGCTGGCTTGTGGCCACTCGCAGATGCATGACTTTGGACATACCACTTTATCTGAGCCTCTGCTTTCACATCTGAGCAATGGCTGTATATTAAGGGTTTCTCAAACTTAAGAACTTGTGGGCCCCCAAGAATAGAACTTGTAAAGTTCATCAAGCCCCACTTCAAGATACTCTGCACCCGGAGTTAACTGCTACTATGCTAGAAAGTCCTTTGACACCCACATGGTCATAATGTGTAGTAGAGAAGGCAGCTACAGCAATGAGTAGAACTCACATTTTAGGGAGTCATTCTGATGACCTGGAACATGCTTCTATTAATTTGGGGGAGGATTATCATCTTCATGAAAATAACGTTTAAACAAATGATTGTATCATAGTTGATTTTTGACAAAGGTGCTAAGAAAATTCAATGGGAAAGAATAGTCTTTTCAACAAATAGTGCTGGGACAATTGGCTATCCACGTGCAGAAGGATGCCTTACCTCCCACCATACACAAAAATTAACTCAAAATAGATCAAATAATCAATGTAAGAGCAAAAACTATAAAACTCTAAGAAAACATAGGAGTAAGTCTTTGTGACCTTCGGTCAGGCAATGATTTCCTAGATACAATACCAAAAAGCACATGCAATGGAAGAAAAAACTGATAAACTAGACTTCATCCAAATTGAAAACTTTTGCAAAAGACATCATCCAGAAAGTGAAAAGAGAAGTTCATGGACTGCGAGAACACCATGTTACTGTATGACCGAGCAATTCCACTCCTAGGTGTCTACTCAAGTGAAATGAAAACTTACGTCCACACAAAGTCGTGTACGTGAATGTTCATAGCAGAATTACTCATAATTGCCCCAAAGTAGAAACGACCCAAATGCCCATCATTGGGGCAATGACTCTAATGTCATTCAACTGGGGATGGATAAATAAAATGTGGTATATCCATACAATTTCCATTTATTTCATCTGCAATAAAAAGGAACTATACCGATACATGCTACAACATGGAAGAACCTCAAAAACATCATGCTAAGTGAAAGAAGCCAGACACAAAAGACCACATGCTATATGATTCAAATGATAGGAAATGCTCAGAAAGGCAAATCTATGAAGACAGAAAGTAGATTTGCAATGGCTGGGGGTAGGATGGGGGAGTAGAAATCAGGGGGTAACAGAACTGAGTGAAAATAAAACTGAAGATGGTTGCACAACTCTGTAAATATACTAATGATCATTCAATTGTACACTAAAAGCAGTAAATTTTATAGCATGCAGATTATGCCCTTAATAAAACTTAGAAAAGTGCATTATGCAAGGTCCTGGACTGGGGCTAAAACTTGACATAAACATCATTATTGGGACAATTGACAAAATTTGAATATAAATTGTATATTAGATCCTAGTATCATGCCAAAGTTAAATTTCCTGACTCTGGCTACTGGACTTCCATTACGTAAGAGCATGGAGCCCTGGTGGCGCAGTGGTTAAAGCATTTGGCTGCTAACCAAAAAAGGTCAGGATTTGAATCCATCAGCCGCTTCGCAGGAGAAAGATGTTGCAGTCTGCATCCATAAAGATTTACAGTCTTGGCAACCCCATGGGGCAGTTCTACTCTGTCCTGCAGGGTTGCTATGAGTCAACTCAACCGCAGTGGGTTATGTAAGAGAATGTCCTTATTCTTAGGAAATACATGCTGAAGTATTTAGGCATAAAAGTCATCATGTTTGCAACTCTCACATAGTTTTGAAGGAGAAAAAAGTATGTGTGACAAGGAAAATATTAGCCTAGGAGATAAAATGGGCCACATACACCAGAGACTCCATCAGCCTGAGACCAGAAGAACTACATAGTGCCTGGCTACCACCAATGAGCGCCCTGACAGGGAACACAACAGACAGTTCCTGATGGAGGGGGAGAAAAGTGGGGTGCAGAACTCAAATTCAAGTAAAAAGACCAAACTTGATGGTCTGACTGAGACTGGAGGAACCCCAGAAGACATGGCCCCCGGACTCTCTGTTAACCCAGATCTAAAACCATTCCTGAAACCAACTCTTCAGACAAAGATTAGACTGGATTATAAAACATAAAATGATACTTGTGAAGAGTGTACTTCTTAGTTCATTTAGACACATGAGACTAAACGGGCAGTTCCTGTCCAGAGGCAAGATTAGAAGGCAGAAAGGGATAGGAGCTGGTTGAATGGACACAGGAAATCTGGGGTGGAAAGGGGGAGTGTGTGTCTCATTATACGGATAGCAACTAGGCTCACATAACAATGTGTGTATTAATTTTTGTATGAGAAACTAACTTGAGCTGTAAACTTTCACCTAAAGCACAACATAAAAAAAAAAGAAGGAAAGAAAAAGTGTGTGTGAGAGAGCAAAATTGGCAAAATATTACCAATGGTTAATCTGGGTGAAGGCTGTATGGGAGAATTTTTTTGTACTACTCTTGCAACCCCTCCGTTAAGTGTGAAATTATTTCAAAATAAAGTGTTAAAGAATCCACACACGAAAGATTATTGTATGGAAACTGAAGACCCCTGAGAATAAATCTGTGGACCCCAAAAGGAGAAAAAAAAACCCGATCTAGTTGTGAATGAAGCTCACCCGTGGGGGTACCCTTGCTGATCACATGTCTGTGAGACCCCTAAGAGAAGACATAGCCAGAAGACAGAGGTGGGGCATCACATGCCCGTGTGCCCCTGACACAGCATTTGGTCATTCATTCACCCAACAAGCATTTACTAAGTGCTTTTTTTTTTTTTTTTTACTATGTGCAAGTCACTGTTCCTGGTACTGAGGACTCAGCAGTGAGCCAAAAAAAAAAAAAAAAACCCACTACCATGGAGCTGACTCCGAATCATGGGGACCCCAGGTGTGCAGAGTAGAACCGTGCTCCATAGTTTTCAGTGGCTGATTTTAGGAAGTGGCTTATCAGGTCCTTCTTCCAAGGCACCCCTGGGTGGACTCAAACCTCCCACCTTAGCAGCTGAATGTGTTAACCATTTGCAACACCCAGGGACTCCCAGGAGTGAACCAAAGAAACACAAATCCCTGCCCTAGTGGTGGTGGTGTTCACTAGGGGTAGGATCCTGTAGGAGGGGACAAGGAATGTGGAAACCTCTCAGCTGGGCCCAGGCCCCAGCCTCCCACTTGACCTGGAAGGCGGAGATTTGCATCTGAATCAACTGGTCCCCCAGAGCATACCAAAACAAAACTCTTCGCCTTAGAGCCCATTCAGAATCATAGCGACCCTATAGGACAGAGTAGAACTGCCCCTTAGAGTTTCCAAGGAGCACCTGGTGGATTCAAACTGCTGACCCAGAGCATAAAAAAGACCCAGGGTATAAGGTAGTCAAATTCTGTCCCAAGCAGCAAAGAGGACCACAGCGTTTGACCCCCATGCACGGAGGCCTCGAGTCCCCGAGCAGGGAGAAGGCATATACCCTGAGTCAATTCAGATAGAACTCAGAACGGAATCAGCAAGGGGGGGCAGGGCAGGGCAGGGAGACTGTCAGTGTGAGGGATGCAGGGGTCAGGGTAGGATACCAATGGGGACCTGACTGCCTCCCACCAAAACCCAGCCTGGACTAGCTAGCCTAGCTCTACCCCCACCGCTGAGCCCTCTAGCCCTGGGGCTGGCTACTCTGAGGCTCTAACTCTCTGAGGCTTTGGGGATTCCCAAGCTGGGAGTCCCTGGATTATTTTAGGGAATTTTGCATCCCATATGCACAACCAACACTGCTGGTAGACCGAATAAATACTAGGTTTCACACATTAACATCTTTCAAATCAAAATAGATGCTCAGTGGCTGTAATCCTGTGGTTTTTCTCTTGTGTGCGTGGGGGTGAGTATCTCCCAATTTCTGAGGATGAAAAGGCATTCTCCCCTCACTGGAAGCAGTCTGGGAGGGACACAAAGGATCAGAGAGGAAGAGGCTGACTCCAGAAGAGGAGGAGGCGGCGGATGCTGGGACAAGGGCTGGGGGCTCCCTCTCTAGTGCTCCCACCTCAACACGTCTCAGGAGCAACTCCTTAAGAGATGAGGGAGCCTGGGGGTCCTGGCTGGCCAAGGGCCCAGCATGAGAGGGGCCTGGCAGAGGTTGGCCTGTCACAAAGGGCACTGGGGGATACCTGTCTGCCTGCCCCCCAGCAGACTGAGAGCCCCTCGAGGGCAGTGACTAGACGAGGTCAAGTCACTTCTGAATCTCAAGCACACAGTGCAGGGCCTAGGTGAGGATTCAGGTGGGCAGCTGGACAGGAGATGCTGAGTAGGAGGCATGCTCAGAGGGGGGCTCAGGCCAGGTGAGGGGCTGACTCCTGGCTCTGCCACTTCTCAGTGGGGTGGCCCCTGCTCACTTGATATGTGTCTAGTGTGAAGGCGGAACTGAATTTTAATTTTTTTTAATTAAAATGTAAATGTACATAGCCACCTATGGCTAGCGGCTGCTTTACTGGACAGCACAGCTCTAGAGCTTCATCATAACACAGAGTGGAGATGACTCTGAAGGTGAGCAGACAGTTCAGAGCCCCATTCCCAGCTGAGATTTGAGGGTCTCTCCTCATGATAAAAGGTTGGAGTGCCTGGACAAGTCTCGGCTCCCTCATTTGGTCTGGCTCCGAAACTCATACGCTGAGTGGGCGTGGAGTTCTGGGGAAGGGTGGTATTCACAAACAGGTACTCTGTAATTTCTGACCAATATCAGGGATCTTCAAGGGTAATTGTCCCAGAGAAATCTGGGGCTTTGTAGACACTGACTTAAGGTCCCTGGGTGGTGCAAGTGGTTTGTGCTCAGCTATTAACCTAAAGGTTGGTGGTTCAAACCCACCCAGCAGCACTGCAGAAGGAAGGCCTGACAATCTGCTTCCATAAGGATCACAGCCAAGAAAACCCTATGGAATAGTTTTACTCTGTGACACATGAGGTCGTCATAAGCCAGAACGGACTCCATGGCAATGGGTTTGGCGTTTGGCTTTTAGACACTGGCTTTAGTACTTCCCTCACCCCAGCCTCTGTGAGAGTCCAACAAAACCCTAATGGTACATACCCTATGATTGAAAATATGGCCCAAAGTTTCCGCCCCTCTGCAATGGAACTTGTCTGCTCCTCTATCCAAAAGTGGAGTCTATTCTGCCACTTTGGCCATGTGACTTGCTTTGGCCAATAGAATGTGGTGGGAGTGACGGTTTTCCAGTTCCAGGGCTGGGCCTCAAGAGATCTTGTAGCTTCCACTTTCACCTTCTTGGAATGCTGCCCTGAAACCTCCACGTGAGGAAGTTGGCCTAGCTGACTGGAGGGGCCACATGGAGAACTGAGGCACTCTAGCTGAAAGCCAGCACCAACTGGCAGACATGTGAGTGAGGCCACCTTGGACCTTCTGGCCCAGCTGACCCTTCAGCTGAGGGAGCCCATGGGAGACCAGCAGAAATGCCCAGGTTTTCTGACCACACGATCACACAAAATAATAAATCATTGTTTTAAGGATGCTTTGTTATATATGAATTGACTCCATGGCAACAGGTTTGGGTTTTTTTTTTTTGTTTGTTTTGTTATGAGTAAGTGCTAACTGACACACATACACACACATATTACTGTTGAGACAGCCTGTGGTGTCACAGCTCGGCTCAGCCCATGCCCCCAGGAGGCAGGATGTGATGAGCATCCAGGTTTCTAGGTCAGCAGACAGTCACAGTCCAGCCTCTCAGGGTGTGTTTACAATATAAAATTACGAAGCCCTTCCATGTGGTATTGGTGGGCATATTTCTCCCCCTTTTGCAGATGAGGAAAAAGACTCCACTTGCCCAAAGACACCCTTGCTAGGATTTGTCCTCCTCCAGATCTGAGCCTTTTGATCCCCTTTGCTATCCAGAAGTCCCCCAACCTGCAGGCAGTAAACACCTCCAGGAGACACCCCTCTAATTCCCAACTACACACTGGACAGGAAGCTGGTTGCAGGTCTAATGCAGACTCAGGGCCCCAGGCATGGGGGAGGGAATTAGGGCCCCTGGGGAGAGGACCAGGGGGAGCTGCTGCTGACATGCCATTCCAGACGGACCAGGTGGGGCCTGGCTGTGGTAACCGGCACATTGGTCATTTCCATCATCCAGATGACAGAGCAGTGGGGGCACCAGCTGTGAGCCTAGCTGCCACCTTGGAGGAGGGTAGGATGCCATGCTTGGCTCTCCTTGGCGGGAGGGGGGGGAAGCGGAAATAAGTGAGCTTCTTTCCACCCCATCTCCACCAACTAGACTGGGCAATCCCCCAAACTCCAAAGGATATCGCTAAGGAAAGTTCAGTTCTGAGCCTCATTTCTGATGCTGCCATGTTCCTCTGGCAGGCTAGGAGCTTAGATAAGTCACTTGGCCTGCCTCAGTTCTTCATCTGCGAAATAGGGCAGACAGTCCTACTTGGCAGGATAATGGTTGTTGTTGTTGTTAGTTGCTGTCGAGTCAATTCTGATTCATGGAGATCCCATGTGTGCTCCACAGATTTTCAAGGCTGTAGCCTTTCAGAAGCAGACTGCTAGGCCTTACTTCCAAGGCACCTCTGGGTGGGTTCAAACCTCCAACCCTTCTGTTAGTAGTCTAATGCTTAATCATTTGCACCACCCAGGGACTTCTTTGGCAGGATAATATTTCGGAGGGTCCTGGCACACACATTGGGGATTGACACACACTGGACACTCAAAAAATGGCATACAATGTTGTGGGTGTTTGGAAGCCTTCCCAGGTCCCCCAGCTGAGCATGGCACGTTGGGGACGCCCTGGGGCAGCCCTGAGTGCTCACTGTGGTTTGCTGGTCTCTGGGTTTCTGTGCTTGCAGATGAAACTGGGCTTGTGATATAGTTCTCGGCTGTTGGAGGTTTGTGGCTCAGCCCAGATGTCTCTCCTTGTTTTGGGGGTCCTACCTCCCACCCTGTGCTCCTTAATCTGGAGCCCCCAGCATTCAGCTTGGCATTGGTACCCATCTTGCTCCTGACCAAGCTCTTGGAATCCGATGTCCTATGGGTGGATGGTTTGATGATTTCTTAAAGTCTGACTGTCTAAGGCTGCAGCTTCTAGGAAGCTTGGTGAACAGGCAGAGCTGAGACAGCAGGGGCAATAACATGGCTATAAATTTGTCCAGCTCTTTCCTGTGGACAAGGATCCACCCTCCCTCCAGGGGCACATCTGACTTGCCATTGAGGAGGACAGAGCAGATAGGCGTGTTGTGGAGTTCTTATGAGCTCTGGGACCGAGTGGCCCAGGTTCAAATCCCACCTCCGACATTACTGAATAAACTTGGCCAAGGGACTTGCCCTCACTAAGTCCAGCTTTCTCATCTGTAAAGAGAGGATGTGACGACTGCTTGCAGGGGTAGCAGGTGTGCCTTTGCTTTGGTGAGATGATTCCAAAGTGCCATGGCCAGTGTCCATTGCTCATAGCCAGGAACATGCCAGCTTCGATGGCCTCAAAGCTGGAGCAGGACACTTTTTAGGATTTCAACACCAGACTTTTTTTCTTTTCTAAATAGAAACAGCCTGCATTTCAGGCACAAAGCATCCTTGAACCCAGCTATAGACTTTCTATAGTGGGTCTCAACCCTACTCAATAGACTACCCAGGTGCTGAACCATCCACCGCAACCCTCCCACAGCAAAGGAAGAAGGACTTGGGTGAAGCGTGTGACGGTGCCTGGCACACACAGATGCTCAACCAACAAAAGCTGCTGTTATTGTTATTTGTGTTACCAGTGTCTCTAGAGGAGGCCAGAGCCCCAGGGAGGGGTGGTGGCCTGTCCTGGGCTCCTGGGGTTGAGGGCAGAACTGGGGTTTTGTGTTTTCTAGACAGCAGTACTTGAAGATGAAATGTGGTTAGTTACGTTGTTCTTAGAGATTCTGAGGTTTGGGGCTGAACCCAGCTGCCTCTTCATGGTGTGGCCCCCACCCTGCCACCCTTAGTATGCAGCTCCACGGCTCAGCCAGGCAGGTGGCTGTGAGCACCAGCCACTGGTCACCCCTCACCCAGCAGCTCAGAGGTGGGCCTCAGCTGGTCCTGCTTTCAGCAAATGCTTAACCAATGAGGCCGAACATCCTCCATCAGCAACTCTCAGGGCCTCTATGCCTGATGAAGGAGGTGTCCATAGATGAGGGGAGGGGATGCCAGAAGCCCCCAGTCCCTCTCTCCTTTGAGCCAGAATTCCTGGGCGGCTGTCTACCCTCCACTTCCCTCTGCTTACTCCCCCATCTCTGCTGGCCACTTACTTTTGTGGTTCAGGTCCACTCCTCAGAGAGGCCCCCGCCCTGACTATTCAGCTGAAGTGGCCCCCACCAAGTCATTACCAATCACCTCAACCTGCTTTATTTTCCTCACTGCAATGTCTGAAATTATCTCACTCAGTCTATTTACTTATTTGTCTGTTTTCCTCCCCTTTTCCCAACTCCAAATGTCAGCTCCAGGAGAGTGGGAATCTTTGTCTGGCTTCTTCACTGTTGTGTCCCCAGTGCCTGTAGGTGCTCAGTGATATGAACACACATGAATGAATTATCAACAGAATAGCTTGCTCAATCCTGATACTGGGGCAGAAAGGGGGCCGTGGGAGGCGGGTGACGAACTGCCCAGTACAAATGAGACATGCCAGCAAGCTCTGTGGTAATTGCCCATGAGCTCCATTTTACAGGCGTAAAACAGGCCCAGAGCAGCCAGGTGACTTGCCCTAGGTCATACAGTGAGGCAGCAGCCCACTTTGGACTGGTACCCAGGCCTCTCTGTACTTCACCACGTGGTGACAGCAAGCTTAAGAGGTGCTGTTCCCCAGTGTCTCAGTTTTCCCTTTGTGCCGTGAGGGCATGCGTGGGATGGTCCATGACATGGTGTGATGGAGCAGGGAGGCAGAATTCTTGCCTCAGAAGTCTTAGGGCTGAAAAGGGAAGTGAGGAGTGGCTGTTTCCCCATCTTGCCCCTCCCCACCCTGGCCCTCAGCCAGGTGGGCGGTCACCTCCCTTTGACCACTTCCTCCGGAAATTCCCCCAGAAATGCCCCAGTGCCCACAGCCCCAGAGTAACTCCAGCCTCCAAGCCCAGAAGGCTTACCCCCTCACATCCTCCTGCCAAGAGGACCCCAGGCAGAAACCAGTTAGGGGATATAAATATATATATATATATATATATATATATATACACACATATGTATAAACACATATACACAAATTGCTGATTAGATAAAAAATATTCTTATCTACTTAAAAAAACAATTAACACCAAAAGATAAGCCGGCAGTACTTCAGCCACACCACAGTTACATTTCTTAGGGCCTTGCCTGCTCTCTGCCTGCGTGGCATAGCCTCCTGCCCCAACTCTGCCTCCAGTCTCCCCCTGCCAGTCTGCCCTCCATTCAAGTTCCCAGAAGCATCCTCATACGCAGATTTGAATATTGCAAGGCAATGCAGGAAACGGTTAAGAGCATGGGCTTTGGGGCCAAGCAGATTTGGGGCCTGAGGCCATTTACTGATGGTGTAACTTTGGGCAAGTGAATGTAACACCCCGGTTGTCTCTTCTTTGAAATGGGGGTTGTAATCAACCCTACCTCCTGGGACCTCACACAGCACTGGCAGGCCTTAGCAGAGAAGAGTGGTAGATACTGGATGCCTGCTTCTTGCCTGCTCAGCCTCTATTCTCACTTTGGGTGAGACATCCCAATTTTCTTCGGGGAGCTCCCTGACTCTACAGTCAGTCCATCTAATCTGTTGGCTGACTCCATCCCTAACTCAAGGGATGAACACAGGGCCAAGCCTGGCCTGTCAGGGTACTGGGCATGTGACCTAAGCTAGGCCAGTGAGACTCTGCTCTGAGTTCTGCTAGGCTAGTGAAGGAGAGCCCTGTGTCTGCTGGATTATTAAATAGAGGATATTGTAAACCTGGAACTGCTGGGGCCATCATGGGCAGAGGCTGTCTGGGAATGGGGTCTAGAGACATGAAAGAAGAGAAAAAGAAAGCAATGCCTGGAGACACAGTAGGAACACCGAGATCCAACTGTGCTTAAAGCCCTGTCTGTCTCAGAAATAGAAGGCAATAAATTCAGACTTGGGCTTAAGCCAGTCTGGATGCACCTTTTTTTTTTTTTTTTGGTCACCTGCAACCAAAAGAGTCCTGGTTAATACAGACTCCTTGCTCCAAGCCCCCTGATGGCTCCTTGGTGCCCACAGATAAAGTCCAGCACTCAGGGATCTGGGCCCCACCTGCCCTCCTTTTTGGCCTCAACTCTGGCCCTTACGCCTCCCAAGCTCCATGCTGCCCCCCAAACACACCACAGAACTCAACCTCCTGGTTCCACCCAGACTCTCCTCTATCCTCTTCACCTGGCCAATTCCCACTTACACTCCAGACCCTGCTCAGGTGTCCCCTCCTCCAGAAACCTTCCCTGAATATTCTTCCTCTACACCGATGCTCAACAGTGTCTGCCCACGCCTCCCACCCCTCTGCTTCTGTCCCTCAGGTAGAGTTCACCAGTTTTTCTCTTTTCAAAATACTCTGCCTTCTGGTATCACTTTAAAAATGAACACTGTAGATTGATTTGAGATCTGTCACATTCAAAATTTGGTTTTAATTCACCACATGCATCTCCTGAGCTCCATGCCCGGCTCGTGGACACAGGGCTCAGTGACTTGGTGCCTGCCCTCAGCGAGCCTGGAGTCTCAGCCAAAATGATTTCTCATTTGGCTCAAGTCCCGTTTCCCGTTGCTGTCGAGTCGATTCCGATTCATAGCGACCCTAGAGGACAGAGTAGAACTGCCCTACAGGGTTTCCAAGGAGCACCTGGTGAATTCGAACTGCCGACCTTTTGGTTAGCAGCTGTAGCTCTTAATCACTATGCTGCCAGGTTTTCCGGCTCAAGTCCCTGGCTGCGAAATGGACAGTTTATAAAATTTTATGATCGAATGATCACATTGATTTTACTTGGGGATAATAACCACTGACATTTGTCAAGCCATTGCTATGTCACTGCATAGCATATGCATATGCTATGTCCCTGCCCTGTGGAATACTACCCTCATGTTACAGATAAGGAAACTGAGGCCTGGAGAGGTAAAACATCAGAGCCAGCAAATGGGGCGCTGGGATCTTCCCTGACCTCATGCTCTTTCTACTGGCTTATTACCTCTGCTACATGTGAGCACTCCTTGGGGGCAGCTTAGAAGTGGTTTTAAGCTTCACTGCTTAACACCCAGAGCCAAGCTGGTTCCCCAGTCACTCACGAGCAGGTGCCATTCACACCCACTTCTGTGTGGGGGTCTTTGGGTTCACACCTCACATGTGGTGACACGCTCCCTGTTTTGCAGGCGCTGGGTTTCAGATTCACCATGTTTGCTTCCAGCTGCCAGCTTGATCAGTCTTGGTGGTTAGTTTGCTGGGAAGGCGTTTCAACACGAGATTGTTTTGAACATAGTGACTTCCCCGTCTGTCCCTGGCACGGGCGGGGTCCCCTCAAGAGGCCATGAAGCCTCACCAAAGGGTAAGTCCCAAATGCTAAGTTGTGGGGAAATATGTTCGATTGCCTCATTTAGAAAAGGTGGTGGTCTGTTCCAGCACCTCATGGAAGCCTCACTTGATTCTCTGCAATGTGTGGCAACATACAGAAAATGCAGGGCACACAGTAGGTGCTCACTAAGTGCTCTTGTCTCCTTTCCTCACAGCCTTACAGAGGGGGGCACTTTTTACCCACAATCAGGTTCAGTTCCATGACCCTCCTGCTGCCCTGTCCCGGCCCAGGCACTAATCCTGACCTGGACTCCAGGCAAGAACTTCAACACCCAGCACAGCCGGTCAGCCCCACTGTGCGTGGGCCCTGAACTGACCTGAGCCCCAGGCCTGACCCCGGGGTTCCTGCTCCCTTGGTTCTGATTCCCCTGGCCAACTCCTATGCTGCCCTCAAAATCTAGCTCAGCTGCCACCTCTTACAGGAAGCCTTTGGGGAGCCCCTCCGGATGTGAACGCTGATGGTCACATCCTCTGGGCTCCCACAGGCCTCAGCCCTGATTGCTCTGTGTGGTAATTTCCTCTTTTCTTGCCCTACCTCCCCGGGGAACACTGTGAACACCCCAAGGCAGAAACAGAGTCCTGTGTGACAAAGGTACAATTATTCCTGTCTTACAAAGGAGAAGACTAAGTGGAGAGGACACACAGTTTGTGCCTGCTCCACATCTGTTCCCCTTTTGGTAACAGCCTGTTGATTTCCCATGGGAGCCAGCCCTCCCTAACTCATAGTTCCTGGGGTCTATAATCCAGGTCTGACCAATCAGAATATTTTTTTCTCCCTGGACACAATGGTTGGTCCAGAAATGGACCAGTGAGTCAAGGCAGACCAATGAGATGATTCCTGGGACTTTTGGTAGAACTATGGGAGAAGCCCATACATTGACAAACTGATCCTGAGTTGCCAAGGACCCCCACAAGAAAAAAGCCTGCCTCAGAGGGAAGCCAGTAGGGAGGAAAGCAGAGGCGAGAGGTGAAAAGTCCAAACCCATTATATAAACTGGACCCCTGGATCCAGCCATGCCTGAAACCACAACCACTTAGATTTCTCAGCTCCATGAGCCAATTAAATCCCTTTTCTGTTTAAGTCTGTTGATTTGGATTTACTGCCACTGCAATTAAAAGGGTCACTGACCAACTGAGGCTCAGAGAGGTGACTTGACAACCCAAGGTTGCAGGGCTGAGACAGTGGCAGAGCTGAGACTAACACCAAAGTCCGGGCTCTCAGCCTGCTTCAGCTGCCTGATCATGTGGTTACAGCCCCAGCTGACAGCTGCCTCCATGCTCCCTGCCTGCTGGGTGTGGTCCAAACACCCCCCTCACCTCTTCCCCAGAAGCAGCAGGATATACACGCCTGGCCATTGGTTTGCTCATTCATCAGATGGGGCCAATGACCCCTCCCTCACAGAATGGTGATGAAAGTCAAAGGATACCTCAAAATGGCCTGGCCCACAAGGTGCTCAGCGGATGGAGGCTCCCTCCTGAGGCTTCGTCATAGCCTGCTCTCACACACCTGCCCCCACCTGCCTGACACCCTGCAGCTTGGACCCACACATAGGCTCCAGACACCACCTTGCCCACACCTGGTCAGCCTTGCTGTCTTGGAAGTAAACCACCTTTCCAGGCAGGGGTCTCAAAGGCTGTGCGGCTCCAGCTTGCTGGTGGTGGTTCTAGCACAGCCCCTGTTCACTCCAAGCACACATAGGAAGAGGTTGGCGGGAGATTAGAGGGCCTGAGCCGACCTCCTGCACCCTGGGGTCTCATCTCGGCCCACTGCCCTGGGGGAAGGGTCATCTGGAAAAATCCAGGGACTCAAGGGCAGCTTCCAACCAAGGAAAATCCTCCTTCTCTCTCAGAGGACTAAGGATCTTCAAGGTGCAACAGGGGAATGGAGAGGAGAAAAGGAGGGAGAAGGGAGAGGGTCCACCATGACCTGAATTTACTTGCTGTCTCACAACAATCTCCCTTTGTTCTTAAGCAAGTGGAGGCCCAAGGAAGCCCGTGGCTTGACCAAGGCCACACAGGTGGGAGTGCAGAGCTGAGGATGGACCTGGGTTTACCGGACTCTAAAGCCTGTGTGAGTCCCTGGTTGGCTCAAACAGTTAAGTGTTTGGCTACTAACCAAAAGGTTGGTGGTTCGAACCCACCCAGAGGCACCTTGGAAGAAAGGCCTGGCGATCTACTTCCAAAAGGTCATAGCCTTGAAAACCCTGTGGGGCACAGTTCTACTCAGATGCACATGGGGTCACTATGAGCCGGAGTCAACTTGACAGCAACTAGTTTTAAAGCCTGTGGCACCGAGTGCCCCCACAGCCGCCCCCTCAGAGGGGCAGGAGAAGTTTCAATGTTAAGTACGAAGGTGCTCTGTTAGCTGAGCCAAGCTGAAGAGGGTCGCCTTCTAACTATGACGTGGTTGATGGGCTTCCAGAAGTTTCAGGGGGAGATGTCATGACAGACGCTCCATGTCTCCTCCTGAAGCCCTATTCTCTCTCCCTCCTGCCAAAGCGGGACTCAGCCAGCTCACGGGTTTCTGTTCTGGGGCTCAGGACTGAGCTCCCAAACTCCAGGCATCTGACAACCTCAGCAAGACCGTGGCCTTACCCGTTTCCATTTTAAATCCACCCACTTCTTTTTTTAAAACATTGCTTTATCCTAAGTATGAATATCTGTGAAATAATGAATTGCATCTGCTAGTTTCGTTTTCTAATATGCGATGAAGAAATATGTATCTATTAAAATAAAGCACGTTTGTCTACTCACCCTCTCCCTTGCTGTCCTTCCCTGACCTTACTTGTCTTCACAGACCACATCACCCCTGATGTACATTTGTGGGTTCACTGCATTTCCTGTCTCCCCCACACCTAAAGGCAAGCACCTGAGGGCAGGACTTTTTATCTCGTTTGTTTATCACTTCTATAACCCCAGAGACAAGACGGTGCCTGGTACAGGGTAGGCATTCAATAAAGTTAGATGACTGAATTAATGAGTGAATGGCATGGAACTCTGCCTCGAGTCACGGGCGCCAAAAGGCTCTGATTCCAGCTGGACATTTCACAAAGACTCGAGCCCTCGAGAAGGGGTTGGCAGAGGTTGGGAGGTTGTCCTGGCTCCTGGTCACCCTCTCTATACCCTGCCCTCAGGAGTGCCCCTGCCAGGCTGGACTGAAGTGGGCCTTCCCCTGGACCTTGAGCAGTGGGGCCACGTCCCCTGGCCAGCTCCCCAGCCCATGCCCTGAGCACAGCAAAGGCAGGTTGTGGGCTCCAAGCTCCAGCCCCACAGCCTAGCCATCTAGGTTCTCCTCAGGCCCACGGCCCTCTGGCAGGTGGGGTCACCAGGGACCTCTGTGGATGGGTTAGAGGACGCCTTTGTGACCAGAGTGCAGAGGGCAGCGGGGGAGCCCTGATTTCTGCAGCTGAATCTCCCCAACCCAGCCCTGGCCTCTGGGGGCGAGCACGACAGATAGTCCCTTCCCGGGATGAAGATCTGGGGGAGGGGGCTCTGCCTCCCTGGGATGGGCCCAGCCCACGGGTAGATGGAAAAACTGAGGCCCAGTGATGAGGAAGTCATGGGATCATCCCCCACTCCTGCCCAAAAGCCACATGATTTACTGAGAGGCTCAGAGCCATGCTGGGTTCAAATCCCAGCTCCCCAAATGACACCGGTGTGTGACCCTGGACGGTCGTCCTGACACCGCTGGGCCTCAGTTTCCATATCTGGCAGATGGTGCTAGTCATTCCCTTCCAGGGCTATTGAGAGGATTAGATGGAGAAGCAGGATGCAATGGGGAATCTCCCTGAGGGGGCAGGTAGCCCAGACCCCTAATCTCGCTAGAGGGGATTTCCTAAGGCACACACCGAAAAGCGTTGCCAAATCCCACATCCCGTATGTCCAGAGGTGCCCACCCACTTGGTGACCATCCCCAAGGTCCCTCTGACTCCAGAGCCTGCAGGTCCTCAAGGTTCTATTCTGAGTCTTTTCAGAAAGAAGCTGGAGTTGTTAGCAGGTCCTGGAGGGCTCTTGGTGGACACACCCTGGGCCACTGCACAGCCGGGGAAGTGGCGCTGGGAGAGGAAGAGACTGACCCAAGCTGACCCTGGAGGAGGGGAAACTTCTGCACAGGGTCGACCCCACTGATAGGAAGCCTTCTGTGCCCTTTGACCTGCGCCCCCTTTCCCATGTGCTGAAGGTTTACGCTCCTCCAGGGGTAAGGGGAGAGCCCTGGGTTAGGGTCCTGACTCTGCTTTTTACCCACTGTGTCACCCCTCTGGACTCAGTTTATTCAACTGTAAAATGACAGTTGTCAAGCATCCCGTTTCTCAGGGTGGTTGGTGAGAGCCCCAGGCAGAAGACCAAATGCTCCCAGTAACCCTAGACTGTTCTGACCCACCAGGGCCCCCTCCAAGGCCTCGAGGTTGTCTAAATGCCCAGCGGAGCTAGTGAATCCCCTCCATCCCCTGGCAGTTGTGGGATGGAGGGGGTTCACTAGCTCCCCTGGGCATTTAGACAACCTTGAGGCCTTGAAGGGGGCCCTGGTGGGGTCCTCAGGCCCAAGGCCAGCTGGAGTGTCATTCAGGTAGTGAGAAACAGAGGTCATAGGAAACAGCACCCAGAAACAGTGAAAACCCCAATCAAAGCCCCTGAGACCCTAAACCACACAGGCGTCCCTTATGAATACCAGCCCCTCAGCGGTCTCTCAGACAGCTGAGCCTCCCGCCCCTGGCCAGGCCCTAGGCTGGCAGCACTCACCATCTCGGGGTGGAGGGGGTGCTGGTCTTCTCGAGCTCCAGTGCCCCGCCTGCCTCCACTGCTCCTGGGGAAACACGCTGCAGGCCCTCCCCACAGCAGTGCTTGATAGCAACTTCCTCCTTGCTCAGCCGGCATCCAGCAAGCCACGCCCCGGGGCTCACAGGGCTCCTCCAGGGGCTGGCTGGCCCAAAAGGCCTTACCGGGCTGGCCCCGGAGGCTCTGGGCCATAAATAATACAGCTACCTCCCTGGACAGTCTCTTGGAGTGATCAGATTTCAGGGCCACTCCAGTTTCGGCGACGCTGCTTTCTTTTAGAGCATTAGGCCCCGGCTGGGTCTCTGGCCACATGGGCGTTACCTCCCCACTGAGGTCCAGCTAGACAGGCAGGACAAAGGCGGTATGACAGGTGGCCTGGAGAGAGGCTGCCCTACTTACTTTGAAAGCAGCTCCGGCCCAACTGGGACGCAGGGATGGCGGGAACAGTGGCTGTCAGTCTCTTCTTCATCACGGCCAAATGGGTGCTCTGAGGCCTCCGTGCACCCACCTCCCAGACTTTGCCCACAGGTCCTGCCACTGGAGTGCTCCCTCACTTGTCGCCCTATCAGCTCCCTCTTTCCTACTCTCTGAAACCATGCCCAGGGCTCCCCTCCAGGACACGGTCTCCTTACCCCATCTTAGAGTGATCTGGCCCCCTTCTGAATTCTGCTGTCATCCGTCTGCCAGTCTGTTACTTCTCTGGGTATCATCATCATAGCTCATCTAAACCACACCACCCTGCTTCCTACCCGGTCTTGTTGTGCCCCCAGCCCCACCCCTCCCTGTCCCTCTCCACAGTCTCACCTCCTCACTGTGGCCCGACTGACTTTTAAAACAGAAAGCTGATCATGCCATCATTTATCCTGCTTAAAACTCTGCTCTAGATTCCCATCCCTCTCCACTCTCTGAGTTCTCACCATGACCCACAGGCTGCTTTCGGGCACCACCTGTCTCCTGGGAGCTCTGCCCCCGTTCGCCCTGTTCTTCAAATACATCAGCATGCTCCCACCACAGGGCCTTCACACCTGCTGTTCCCTCTGCCTCCAGGTTGCACAAGCTCACTCCTTCCTGCTACTCTCAACTCAAGGCCACCTCCTCAGGCAGCCCTTTCTTTTTTTCACAGCGTTTCTTGAGATGCAATTCACATACCATAAAATTCACCCATTTCAAGTGTGCACTTCAGCGGTTGTAGTATATTCGGAATTGTCCATCCATCACCACAATCTAATTCCAGGACTTTTTCATCACCCCAGAAAGAAGCCCCATACCCATTAACAGTCACTTTCATTCCCCCCTCTCCCCAGTCCCTGGTAACCACTAATCTACTTTCTGTCTCTATGGATTTGCCTATTCTGGACATTTCATGTAATCGGAATCCTACAATACGTGGTTCTTTGTGATTGATTTATTTCCCCCAGCATAATGCTTTCAAGGTTCATCCATGTTGTAGCACGAATCAGAACTTCATCTCTCTTTACGGCCAAGTAATATTCCATTGTATGGATGTACCACATTGTGTTTATCCACTGTCAGCTGGTGGACATTTGTTGAGGCCTTTCTTGACCACCCCAGGTAACGGGGGCTCCTCCACTCCAATCTCTTTATCACCCCTCCCCGTTTTCTCTCTCTTGGCACTGATCCACCTTCCTCTGCTTGTTTTCTCTTATTGTCTCTCTCCCCACCAGCATATCGGCTCCATGATGGCCAGGGCCCTGTCCACTTTACTCATTGCTGTGCCTCCAGGGCCTAGCACAGGCCTGGCACATAGTAGGTGCTCAGGAAATACCTGTTGACTGATGAGCACAGCCTTTCCCCCTGTGTGCTGGGGCTGCTTATGCCCAGGTGGTCTCTCTGTCAGGCTCTGAGCTGGCTGAGGACATGCTGCCCCACTTGGTTCACCAAGACAGGGCCTCACAGATGATCACAGTCTAGCTCCCTCCTCTCTGCAATGCACAGGGCCCCTCACATGCAGATGGGAGAATATGTACTAGGCCCCTGGCACAGTGCCAGCACAGAGCAGGTCTTCCTCAATCCCACAAAGACTTGCCGAGGGGGCGGGGACAGGGAGGAGGAGAGGAGGAAGGGGCTGCAGAGGTTGAGGACTGTGAGCACCAAGTATGAAA
Source organism: Loxodonta africana (assembly GCF_030014295.1). Lineage (NCBI taxonomy): Eukaryota > Metazoa > Chordata > Mammalia > Proboscidea > Elephantidae > Loxodonta > Loxodonta africana. Next base: position 36,290,197 of record NC_087363.1, read on the forward strand.
GGGTGAAGCAATCAACAAATGGATTACTGTGTCCTTTGGCCAGTGCCCAGACCCAGAGAGGGGATAGTTCTGCTCTGTACTGCCTAGACTTCCCTGCCCCTACCCCATTCTCAGCTCTGAGCCCTGCCCAGAGAGGGACAGGGCCAGCCTGTGGCATGTCCAGTGGAAAAGGCAGTGGGGAGGGAGCTCAGTCTCAGAGAGTCCTGGGCGTTGCAGGGCTGCCCCAGGACAGGGAGCAGATGGGTTGTGGGCCCCTAGTGGGTGAGTGTGTGGGGTGTCATAGGGAGAAAGGAGAGAATATCCAGGCCGGGCCAGTGAGTTCTCTGTCCCAGGAGGTATGTGTACAGGGCCTCCTGCCGAGGGCATCAGATGGCTAATAGGCAGGGAAGCTGTCTTGAAGCTCTCAAAGCCTGGCTACCAGCTGCTCCCTGGCCTCCTCCCCAGATGTAGCCACATTGGGCAGGGCTGGGGTGGGGGCATGGCCTGAGCAGCAGGGTCTGCTCGGATAAGCCCCAGACCTGTATCCTGGGCAGTGTGTGTCCTAAGGGGCTGCCCCTGCCTGCAAGGCAGCTCAAATGCCCTGGTGGCTCTGAAGCCACATCATGGTCTTCCCTCCTTTCCCAAATACCCCAGGTGCAAAAGTGGTTTTCCTGCCTGACCCCAGCGGCTGAGGCTACATCATGAGGTCAGGTCCATGACTGGGACACAGAGGTGTGCGCTGAGAGAAAGGGCCACCCTGGTAGGCAGGTGGAGAGCAAGACTCATACATAACAGTCCTACACCCACCCTTTGAGAACCACTACATTATCACGCACATTCTACAGATGGGGAAACTGAGGCTCAGGGAAGCTGAGCCAGTACCCAACCACAGGACACTAAAACAGTCAACATTTACCCAGCACTGACTCCATCCCAGGCCTCACTCACTTAATCTGCAGAAATCCCATATGTCACCTCCGCAGCTGCAAAGTGGCTGAGCCAGGCTTCCAACTCAGGTTCTACCCCCTACATCCCTCTGCCTTCCCCACCTGGAGACACCGAAGAGGAAGGAGAAAGGAGGCCCCCGATGAGCTCCTACTGTTGCCAGGTGGACAAAGCCCACTTCTAATCTTACCTTCTAGAAGCCAGCCCTTGACAGGTGAGAAAACAGCAGGGAGCGGTGATCGCGGCCCTCACAACCTACCAGTGCTGGCTTTGGACCCTGGTGTGCCCAGCTCCTGGGTCTTTCGGCCTGGGATGGGGCCCAGAGCCAGAGAGGCCCCTTCTCAGGGACCTCAGGCCACCCTTCTGGGGTCCCTGCTGGCTTCCCAAGCTGCAGCTGCTGAGGCCTTGGGCAGGAGGGCCTGAGCCGGCCAGCGGCAGGCAGCCTGCTCCCCACACACCTTGCACTTTTCCAGATGTGAGCAGCCCGGGCCAGGGGCAACGGCACACTCGGAAGGGAATCTGAAGACGCAAGTAGAAAACTATGTGCTGTCCGATCGCAACCCTCCAATTTGTCCCTGCAGCTGCCAGCTCTGCCTTGGGCCGCAGACGCGCTGACTCAGGTCTTCCCCGGCAGTGGAGGGGGCTGGGATCCCGCTGAGGCCCTGTTCTGTCCATCTGTCTGGCTCAGGGAGTGGCCTCAGCCCTCTTGGGGAGCCCCCAACAAAATGGGGTAGGGACCCTGGAGCCCCTCAAGGCCGGTCCTCCCTAGCTAACCATAGAGGCGCCCTGTACTTATAGGTGCTAAGCGTGTGTCTGGGGCAAGCCCAGTGCCAATTATGGTGCCCACACCCACCAGGCTGCCCCCATCACTGACAGTGAGGCAGCCACATGGAGCTCCGATGGAGCCAGTCCTCACAGCACCTGTGGAGTAGGCCTGCCCGCTGCCACTAACAGCTTCCAACGCAACAAAAATGGGTGAGCAGTTAGTGTGAGCCATGTGAGGCTTCACCCCACAACTATCCCCATTTGTAAATGAGGAAATGAAGGCACAGAGAGGCTGGTCAGCCTGACCTGGCGAGGCTGTGCCACTTCCCCTGAGAGACCGCCTAGGCAGAGACAGCAACTTGGCGAGGGTGAGGGCCTCCTAGCGCATGGCCCACTGCATCCTGTAAACAGCCCTGAGGTTTCCAGAACGCTAATCCCCGGAAGCCTCAGGAGAGAATGAGATGCAGGAAAATCCAGCTGTGGTTAGAGGGAAAAGCACATGGGCACTCCTCAAAGCCCAGGGACTCGCCACTGTCTGGCCCAGCCTCCAAGTCGTTCCACCAAGGAGGTCCATCTCAGGGGGGCAGGCAAAGGAGGCAGCGCTGACTCACTCGCTAGGGGCGGGAGGAGTGAGAGCTCTGCATCTCCCCATCCCCATGGCTGGCCAGTTGGCATTCTCTCAGCCTTCACTGTATCCCGTTCCCCTCATACCTGCCCAGAACCCAGATCCATCCCTGTAATGCCGCCCACACTCACCCACTCACTCACCCCTGCTGGGGCCCAGGGCCCCAGATTCTTGCTGGGCAGCAGAGACCACTGTGGCCACTGTCATTTTGATTTCTGATCACAGACACTGAGAGTGAGCTGGGGGGCTGGGTCTTCCCTTTCCCCTTGGCTGCCAGGAAGCTCGGCAATTTTCACCTCAACAGAAGGACATCCTCAAGCTTCTGTTCTGTTTTAATTTTTTCCCTGGGTCATGACATCCTATTCTAAATTGTGCTTTCCCTGGTCCTGATGTTTTCTTCTCTCCCTCTCTTTTTAATTGTGGTTAAGTATATATATGTATAACAAAACATAGGTCATTTCAACATTTTTTACATACACAATTCAGTGACATTAATTACGTTCACCATCTTGTTCAACTACCACTGTGATCTATCTCCAGACCCTGATGTTTTGTTAACTATTTTATTGTAGGTATTTCCTGTAAACTAGCACAAGTATTTTGGGAAGAAAAGAAGGAAGGCAGGCAGGCTTATACACTGCTAGTGAGGGTGGGAAGAAAGAGGGAGAGAGAATCTTCCAAACCCTTATCCTTTTAAAAGCTTGCCTTTAAGTAAACAACGCCTCTTGGTAGTATCCAACTACACCTCCCAAATAAGCCCGTCCTAGATGGAACTGCTGGCCCTGACCAGTCCCCCATTACTGATGAGGAAACTGGGACCTCAGCATTGCCTAAGATCACACAGGACCAGGACCCCAGCTTCCTGATTCCTGGTCTGGACTCTTTCGGCAGCTGCACAGCCTAGGGTTGACCCCAGGTGGGTGTCCCCTCCCTCAGGGCCCAGGAGCTCTCTCTACCCTCTTTCTCCACTCCTGGACCAGGACACACCTCCTATCTCTGCCACACGGAGCTCTGACAGGCAGGCGCCTCCCCTGAGGAGGCTGGACAACAGCAACACCTTCTAACATTACTGAACACTGGCCAAGTGCCAGGCTCTGTTCTTTGCCCTTATTACCTCATCTAATCTTCACACTAATCCTATGAGATCTGCACATGGGAAAACTTCAGCCAGAGAGGCGAAATAACTAGGAATGTCAAAGCCGGGTTTAGCCCTGAGCAGCCCGGCACCGAGTATAGGCCGAGCCCACAGCCACATTCATGGCCACCCAGTACAACGGCTCTGGGAAAGCAGGTTTGGGAACTCTGTTTCACTGGGGGACACAGCTCAGAGAAGTTAGGTGACAAGACCATGACCACACAGCTGGCGGGAGCCTGTGGCCCAGGGCCAGGAGTTATGTAACAAGCACAATCCCTGTGCATACCATGAGCCCGCCAGCCACATAGTACCTGCTGCCTGACACTGCCCACAGGCACTAGGGTTCCCAGCCCTTTCCTTAGAGCACCAGGTGTGGCCTTTCCTGGTCTCCATACCTGCTCCCCCCCGGGCTGGGGCCCCGAACCTGGCCCAGCCAATGCGAGGTGGCAGGCAGCGCCCCCGCCACACACCTCCCCGTACCTGAGGGTCCTCACAGAGATGCAGTACTTCCACATAAGGCTCCACATGGCACGGCCATCCCCCTTCATGCCTGACTTGGGTGGGGATGAGGGTCGTCTGGGCTTCAGGACTCCTGGCCAGGGGCTGGCTCTCTTGATAGCTCTCAGGTCACTTCCTTCTTCATGGTTGGAAGAAGAAAGAAAAGGTCCAAATGCCAGGGAAGGTGGGGGAGCCGGATCTCACAGGCCCTGCAGGGCTCAGCCCCCGGCCTTGTTGGCCCCACACGTCCGGCTCTCCAGACCCTCTAGGTCCTCGCACACCAGCCCTATGGCTTCTGCACAACCTTGCGCCTGCCTCCTGCCAGGAGACAGCAATGGCCGGGGTCCAGGGGAGCAGTGAGTCACTCAGGGCGGGACGGTGAGGGGCGTCCACCGGCCAGGGAAAGCGTGGCTGCTGGGAGCTCAGAGCTGATCCTGTGTCTGTGTCTGAGGCTGGCTTGGGACAGGAGGCCAAGCGAGAGGGCGGGCTGGAGGCTGGGTGGGGAGGCAAGGGCCGGCCCACATCCTCCCCCTTCTCCCCAGAGGCCTAAACCCAACACCGCCACAGCGGGCCCAGCCCACCCGACCAGAAAGGAGCTGCCCTGACTGCTCAGCGTACAACCTGGAGAAAAGCTTGAGTTTGCCAAAAAAACAAAATAAGGAAAAACTCAGTGATGTTTCCTGGGAGAGCGGCAGCCCACAAGGGTCTCCATTGGGCCGGTGAGACAGAGTTTTCAGCCCTGGCCAGACCAAGTACCTGCTCTGTGACAGGGCAGGGAGCAGCCAGCCACTCTCAGATCCCTGGGGCTCATGGTGCCCTAGGCTCTCTCTACAGATCCATAGCTCACTCAGCCACTTCTCCCAATGGCCTGATGAAGTGGATGTTATGGTTAGCTCCATTCTACATGTGAGGAAACCGAGGCACCAATGGCGAAGTGACTGAGCCCAGGTTACAGACCTAAAAAATGGTGGAGGTGGGATTTGAACCCTGCCGTGGAGCCCTGGTGGCGTAGTGGTTAAGAGCTATGGCTACTAACCAAGATGTTGGCAGTTCAAATCCACCAGCTGGTCCTTGGAAACCCTATGGGGGTAGTTCTACTCTGTCCTATAGGGTCACTATGAAATCGGAAGCCCTCAATGGCAATGGGTTTGGGTCGGGCTCCAAGGAGCTCTGGTGACACAGTGGTTAACCACCCAGCTGCTAACTGAAAAGTCAATGGTTGGAATCTAGCAGCCACTCCATGGGAGGAAAGACCTGGCGATCTGCTCCTGTAAAGATTACAGCCCAGGAAACCCTATGGGGCAGTTCTACTCTGTCACATGGAGTCACGGTTATGAGTCAAAACAAAAACAGTCAAGCTTCAAGCGCCCACACTGGAGTCCATAATGCATGCCAGCAACTCTATATAGAGATGGGTGGAGATGGGGTGGGGGATGCTGAAGGGCTGGGGCCCTCTGAGCAGCTGTGTGGGGTGGGATCTGGGCCTGAGCTAAGGCTGGGCCATTTCCAGCCCCAGCTGGAGCCCCTGCCCTCTTCCCCAACAGCTGCTCCCAAGCCCAGCCCAGGGTAGGCAGTTGGGGCTTCCCAGGAGGGGTCTCCAGGGACAATGACTCATGCCTCAAGGTCAGTGCTCACAGGACCTACTTCTCCCCACCCACAGCCCCCAGGAAGTCTCCCCAGAAGGGCAGGTGGGCCCAGATGCTGGTACCCTGCAGGGCCCTGGATATCTTGCACAGCTGCCCTGCCAGTGGGCAGCAGGGTCCCCACTTCATTCAAGAGGAAACTGAGGCTCAGAGAGGGCTATCACCTGCCCACGGGCACAGTCAGGGATGGTGGAGCCAGGTCTGAGCCCATCTCCAGGTCAAAGCCCTGCTCTATCTCTTGTGCCACCCACTCTGGCCTGGGAAGAATGGAAATTCCATTTTGGATTCCAGCCTAATTCCCACAGTAGGGACCAGCAGCTGCATGCTTGTCTGTGCCCCAAGCCAGGAAAGAATTTTTCATCTGAAAGCAAAATGGACTTCTACAATGATCATGGCCTCCCTGAGGCCTCAGGAACCCAAAATCTCTCCCCTCCCCATTAGACAAAACTTCACGAGCCACCATAGCAGACCTCTACCTGCTTACAGGAGCCCCTCACAGCACCCTGCGGAAGTGGCTTCCCAGCTTAAGCTTGAACACCTCCAGTGATAGGAAGCTCACCACCTCTCAAGGCCACTCATTCCATCCTTGACCCTCAGTGACCTAAGGAAACACTCCTCGATACAGCCTCCCTGTCACTTTTCATACCGGTCTCATTTCCTGGTGCCACACAGAGTACAACTTCCCTTAAAGGCTTTATCTGGTACGTTCTCCTACTAAAGGAAGTTTTTTCAACATCTCTTATGTGGGAGGACTGTTTACACATCTCCAGTCACCCACCCCTGTATTCACATATCTGTCCACCCACCCACCCCTCCATCTAACCATCCATGGACCCCTTCATCCATTCACACATCTATACACATGTCCTCCTTTCCTTCCTCCCTCCAGTATTCTCATTCATCTCCTCATCCAACTTTCTATCCATCCATCTATTCCTTCCTTCCTTTGATCCTTCCTTCTTATCAATCCATCTCTTCACTCACCCACCCACCCACCCACCCACCCATCCATCCATCCATCCATCCATCCATCCATCCATCCATGCCCTTGCTCACCCCTCTCGGGCCTGGGCTGCCCCTTGCCCATCTCATGCATGCGCTGTAACAAGCAGCTGCAGCAGCCTCTTTCTCAGGAAGGAGCATCTTCCAGAACCCCCTCCTGGCCTCCCTGTCAACCTTTTGCCTCTCACCTGGTGCCCCAGGTTTCTGTTCATGGCCTGTCATATTCCTGAACCATTTGTGGGTTCTCTCTTTCTGCCCCGTGCCCTGTATTTCCCAGCTTGCCTACCTGGCTCTGATTTCCCACATCCCTGGGCCCAACAGCCCCACACTCTGGGTCAGACCCCTCCACCTAGGCTCAGCAGCAGGGATACTCACCATCTCACAGGGAGGGGGATTTGTCACACGAACCCCACATGCCTACTCTGGGCCAGGTGCCAGCCAAGGTAGGCACCTAGCAGAAAGGGGCAAGGAACTACTTTTGGCCTTGGAGGTCACCTCAAAGAGCAGGTGTCATTTTCAGCTAAAGCTGAAAAGAAACCTCCAGGACCAGGGGCCCACGGTCCTTCTGTGCGTCCCTTGAAAGTTCCTCGCCTGGAAGATCCCTTGTCAACAAAACATCTAGAGGGTTTGGGCCTCACACCTTTATTTCTCTTCTTGTGTGTCCACCACCTTTCCAATAGCATTATGTTAAGGCTTTCCTCCCCCATTTTACAGATGGGGAAACTAAGGCACAGGAAGAGGTGTGGCTTTCTCAAGCTCCCACAGGGCATAATTCAGTTCTCAAAGGGCTGCTTCCTTGGCTTGGATGGGGCTAAGAGGCTGTGTTTGAAGGTTGAGGAAAGCCTTAGGGACAAGCTAGCTAAGTCTGAAGTTGCAAAAGTGGCTAAATGATCCCACCCAGAAGGGAGACCAAGGCGGAGCCTTCCATTAGCCGCGTTCTCAGGTAGCATAGGGATGAGCTAGGGATGCTTTGGGGCTCCCCCCACCATTTCACAACTGCTCTCTTCATGTCCTCTCCTGGCCTCTTAACAGTCCTGAGGGGTAGTGGGTCTCATCATTCCCATTCTACGGATGAGAAAATTGAGATTCCAAGTGCTTTATGCTGACGCATCACGCTCTGTCTTCAGCCACCTGATGGTGTCTTGTCCTTGAGAAGAGTGGACTTTTCATTCATCTTTGACTTCCTTATCCCTACATGAACCATCTCATGTCTGGAAGCCTCAGTTTCTTCTTCCACAAAATGGGAAAAAGAATCCCTGCATGCCTGGCTGTGCAAGGAGTAAATGATACCACGATCACAGGCTTGTGTGGCCCTGGGTGTGTGATTGACTTCTCAGTGCCACCTTCTGTAACCGAAGACACAATGAGAGCATCCCTGGAGAGGGCTTTTGGAACAAAGAGGGCGTGCAATAAACACCAGCCCTCCACCCTCAGCCCAGTGACTCACACAGCCACCCGAATGAAGTCACTGCTGCACAGGCAGAGAGAAGGACACATTTGTTCCCTGGGAGGTGCCGACCACGGTGAACTTGGCCTGTGGGGTCAGGGCAGCTGAGGCTTTGTACAGCAGGGAAGAACAGGTGAGGGCCCCGCTCACGGGTACGAGGGCTAGGGGCCATTCTCTGTGGACCAAGACCACCCTCCAGGATTTGTACACTTGGCAAGGTATGTCTGAGGTTTCTGAAACACTTCAACTCTGCTCCCAACTGAAAGGAACAAGCAACTGCTCCATGTCTGTCTTATCTATGAAATGAGCAAACCACCCTCCTGGAATGAGCTGGAGATAATGGTACATTTATAGGTCAGACATTGCACCCCTGATATGTAATTCTGAGCCCAGCTCCCTTGCCCCCCCACCCCGGGTAGGTCTCTGTGTGGCCTCTTCAGGGGTCTCCCTGCCCACTGGTCCACTTTTCCCCACCTTTTGCTGGCTGCCATAAGGATCATTCTAACACCAAAGCCCTTCTCTAGGCTCCCCATTGCCCACAGGAGAAAGGCCAAGGCCAGGTAGGCAAGGTGAAGCACCATCTACCCTCTGCACTAGCTTCCAGCCTCCACACCCAGCTGTCTCGGGACTCCAGGCCTGCTGCCCTGAACACGGAGTTCTCACGTCTGGGCTCGTCACTCTCCATGTGCCTGCAGCTCTATTCCCACTCCACTCCACGTGGGCAGTAGACTGCCTCATCCAGGCTCCCGTGCCCTCTGTTCGTATTAGGTGTGGCCAGTGGGAGGCACTGGCAGGAGGTAGGAGAAGAAAGGGATCGGGGCACTCACTCCCCAGCTCGCCCCCTCCCCTACTGCACTGTGGTTTGAGATGGGCTGTGCCCTCCCCACACAACTCGCTCTCTGGGTTCACGTAACTCTTCCCTCCTCAGTCCCACTGCTGCCAGCTGGTGCTGTCCCGCCATCGTTGGCTCTCTGGCTCCCACGGGCAGCACTGCACTGCATTCTGGGGTGAACCCTGTCTCGTGCCAGGACCCAATGTGCTTCCCCGCAAGGTCAACCAGAAGGCCACCTCCTCTAGAAGGCCAATGGTTCATTTGCTCATTCACCCATTCGTTCAGCATTTATCAACTGCTGCTCTGGGAAACAAGGCTGTGGATGGAGCCCAGTAGGCTGATCTTTTGCTGGGGAAACAGCCAGGTCTCAGCCAGCGAATGAAGAAAGATGACTTCTGAGAGTGACCGGTACCGTGAGGAAGATGAACCAACTCGAATGACTCTGGGCGTGATGAGCTTCCCTTGGCTCCTTCTGCATCCTCTCCACTGTGGGACTGTCCTCCAGCATCTATCTATCATGCCTCCTGTGCGTCAGCTGTGTCCTTGTCTCTCCCAGAGCCCCTGAGGGCAGCGGGCGGGACACACTGGGAAGAGTATTTGAGTAGTTTAGTGCTCTGCATCGATTATCCAAACAGCTTTCACAACAGCCCGATGAAGCAGTGATCATTACTATTCCCGTGGTTAAGAGCTTGGCTGCTAACCAAAAGGTTCGCAGTTCGAATCCACCAGCTGCTCCTCGGAAACCCAATGAGGCAGTTCTACTCTATCCTATGGGGTTGCTATGAGTTGGAATTGACTCAATGGCAACAGGTTTTTGGTTTTTTTTTACAAGTTAGAAGTCCCTGGATTGTGTAAATGGTTAACATGCTCCGCTGCTTACTGAAAGGTTGAAGGCTTGAGTCCACTCAGAGGCACCCTGGAAGAAAGGCCTAGCAATCTACTTCCGAAAAACCAGCCATTGAAAAGCCCGTGGAGCACACTTCTACTTGACACACATGGGGTTGCCATGAATTGGAGTCAACTAGACCGCAACTAGTTTTTGGTTTGGTTTTTTACAAGTTAACAAACTGAGACTCATGGAACTTTTGGATATTTTGCTCAGGAGGGATGATATTCAAACCCAGATCTGCCTCTCTGACTCCAAAGTCAAGCTCTTCCTCCTGCTTTAGGCTAAACACAAAGTAAACCACCTGTAATTTATACCTGCAGACCTTCAGCAATGCACAGAGCAGGGCCAAGCCTAAGGCAGACGCTTGGCTCACAGCCTCCAAATCCTTCATCAGCCTGCTCCTCAGGCAGCATTTGCCTTGTGAGGAGGGGATGCCGCGATATCCTTATTTTCTAGATGGGAAAACTGAGGCCCAGGGTGGATCATGCAGGACCAGTGGTGGGCCCCTGGCCTTCCAGGGCAGCTGGCCAACTTGAGCTCCACCATCTTGTCTCAGGGCTAGGAGGCCACTATTTGCCCATGAGCAGGCAGGGACTGGTTGCTGACTTCAGGGTCGGGTTGGAGGAGAGGCCAGAGCAGAGCTTTACCAAGTTCATCTTGGGGAGCACAAGGGACGGGGCCCACATCGCCCGATTTGGCGCGCAGGGCCTCACTTTGCTCCCATGCAGAAAAGAGGCTGCAAAGGGCAATGGAAACAAGGAAGAGCTGTTGCTTGGACCAGGGTGGTGCAGGAAAGGTAAGGACAAGTGGTTGGGTTCTAGAAACATTCTGAAAGTAGAGCTGGTAGGATTTGTTGATAGGTAAGATGTGGGGTGCTGGTGGTACCGTGGTAAAGTGTTTGGCTGCTGGCCAAAAGGTTGGCAGTTCAAATCTACCAGCTGCTCCTTGGAAACCGTGTGGGGCAGTTCTACACTGTCCTATAGGGTCGCTATGAGTCAGAATCGACTCAACAGCAATGTTTTTGTTTTGTTTTTTTTAAGATGAGTTTTGAGAGAAAAAGAGGAGTCGAGAATAAGACCAAGGCTTTGGGCTCAGGAACTAGAAGGACAAGGCTTCCACAGATGGTGGTGGGAACACCTAGAGGAGAAGCGGGTTTGAGGAGAGGGTTGGGGAGGGACAGGCTGAGTATAAAACGGAATGGTGGAACCACGCCCTGCCTAAAGGGAACAGTTCTTGTCTAGCTCCTCCTGACTGTTGCCCCGGTGTAATGAGGGTTCTGATTTTTCAGAAGCCAGAAATCCAGATATTTACATAAAAGCTCTTGATTATTAGATGTTTGTAATAAATTCAAAATGCCATGTGGGCTAATCCCACGCAAGCTAAACAAAGCTCATCTATGGTTCATCTGGCCTCGTACCTGCACTTCTTCTCACTCTCCAAGACTCACTGAGTTGCCACTTCTTCCCCCAGGAAGCCTCCCCTGATTGCTCCAGCTCCAGAGCTGCTTATAGCCCCTTACAGCCCCTGCAGGTCTGAAAACTCCAGGCTGTGAGTGATGTAAGGGTGCCTAAAGGTTTGCTCATCAGTTTCTCATGCCCCCAGTACAGGGTTTGGCCCAGAAGAAAAGTGAATGGGTGAACGTCTGCTGCGTGAATGAGCAGTTCCCTCACATGGTCCCTCTGCCTTCCAGTTTGTAAGGGAGTGCACGAGGCCCAGAGAAGTGACAAGCCCTGACCAGGGCTAGATCTGGGGCCCAGGCCACCTCATTGTCCCGCAGCCTGTCTGTAAGCTGCCCCGGAGGCCGGCCAGGCAGAGGGTATGAAGACAATTGTACAGTCTTATCAAGCTTTGTCACTGGGGGAAAGGACAGGATCCTGGGCACCTCCTGAGCATCTGGGTGGAGCCAGCTCTGGGGACTTCACTCCAGGAGCCTACTAAGGAGCCCCACCAGGATCAGAGCAGAGTCAGACCCTAGGGCTGGGCCCCATTGCCAGTGCCCTGGCATGGGGGCAGATGGGTACCCAGAGGGCAGGGTTTGACAACAGGAATCAGGCAGACGGACATAGACAGTGTCCTCTCTTCTGGGAGTCCTGTCATGGTTCTCTGTGGCTCTGGGGAAGGCAGAGATACTCAGGGTTTAATGCCCAAATCTGCCAGGATGTCAAATCAGACAAGGTCAGCAGTGGCAGCTGCAGCCCCAATTCTCAATGTCAGAGATGGAGAAATTTAGTCTTAGAGGTAGGAAGTGACTTATCTAAGGTCACACAGTGAGGAAGTTACACATCTGGGACTCTGAGCAAGGAGTTTCGACTCTCAGCCCTGTGCTCCCTCCACGCTGTTGAGCAGCCCTGGCTGTGGGATCCTTATGAGCCGTTCTTTACACCTTGTCCCTCCGTCAGTCTCCATCAGCAAAATCTGGGACAAATAGAGCTTACCTCTAGGGGGGTTTGTGAAGATGAACAACTTGATGGAGACAATGCAAGTGGTAAAGCTGTTGTGAACACCAGGCAATACCCTCCTCAGCCTCTGGTCTCTAAACCTCCCGGGCATGGCAGTCTTTAAAGCTTCCAGGGTGAGACATCTCACTATCATCCTAATAACAATAATCCCACCTAATGGTTATGAAGTGCTTATTGTAGCAGTGCTGTACATGTGGCTCTTTAATTCTGAGGACCACCCTATGGGGTAGACACTATCAATCACATATACAAGGTAGAGAAACTAAGGCACAGACAAGTTTACAAACTTGGGTTGAACGGGTAGTAAATGGTAGCACTGGGATTTGAAACCAGGCAATTCTGCTCCAAACACACACACTATAACTACTCTGCGACATGGCTTTTCTAGTGCAGCATAGAAGTCCTTCTCAATGTCTAACCTCAATCCCTTTTGCTGCAGGCTGTGGTTATTTCCCAGCAACTTCTCAGGCAAAGGAGAAAACTGTTCCCTTCAACCCCCCACCCTGCACTGTCATTGTTATTAGGTGCCATTGAGTAGGTTCTGCCACACAGACCCTGTGTACAACAGAATGAAACATTTCCCCCGTCCTGCGCCATCCTCACAATTGTTGTTATGCTTGAGCCCACTGTTGGCAGCCACTGTGTCAGTCCATCTTGTTGAAGGTCTTCCTTTCTTTTGATGACCCCTCTACTTTACCAAGCATGATGTCCTTCTTCAGGGACTAGTCTCTCCTGATAACATGTCCAAAGTACATTAGACAAAGTCTTACCATCCTTATTTCTAAGGAGCGTTCTGGCTGTACTTCTTCCAAGACTAAGAGGCCTAAATTCTTCTGCTCCCAACTTCTAGCTACTGGGGTGCTGACATGCAGGTCAAGTGACTCCAAATAGGAGCCCAACCCTTGATTGTGTGTGTGTACACGTACCCACACATGAACCCCTTCAAAGAGGACTAGTAAAGACTGCCCTATACTGTGCCAGGCCCTGTGATTTCCTGCGGGGCATGACCTCACCTGGGCACGGGCTTCCCTGCCTACTATCTTCCTCCTTCACTGTTCCAGGGCTGTTGGCTAATATCTAGACCTAACCAAGCTTCTGGATCTAAGCCCCAGCTAACAAGAACTACAAGTGACAGGGGAACAGGGTAAACGACACACCTCGGGAGGCAGTCAGCTAAAAACATGCTTCAGGCAATGGCCTGATTATTCAACAGGTAAATTGCAAGAAACAGGAGGGCAAACTGCTAGATAAAAGACTCAAGAGACATTTGCAACGTGTAGGGCTTGTTAGGATCCTGATTCAAACAAACCGACTGTAAAAAGACATTTCTGGAGACCATGTGGGAAAACTGAACATGAGAAATCTTGTGGGGCGGGTGAAAGAAATCTGTAAGACGGTAGGCAAAAGCTGCTACCTGGTGTTTTAAGCGAGGATTTTCCTCCAGGACTCGGGTTTACCTGGCCTTTCTCTCTGCTTCCAAGTGTATGTCTCAAAATGTCAATAGTAAGAAGTTAAAAAAATAATGTACATCATAATAAATTAACTGAATCCCCCCACACATTTATTTTAAAAGGAAACTTTATAACACTCCCTTAAATGGAAAACTGGTATCACTTGCTCTAAGGAGAAGGTTACCACGAAAACAAGACACTGTTATTCAATTTCATGGAGATACTGTTTCCTGCAAAAGGTGCTGGGCTTAAAACTTGCCCCTCTTTGTTAAAAAGAAACCCTGGAAGAGAACTGAGTTCCCTCTCATCATGGGTACGCCTTTATGGGGACACTGGTCCACAGGGTGAGGTGCGCCTTCTGCTTCTCTTTAAGGAGGGTGGTGACAAGCCTAGGGGGCTGGTAGTCTCCTACTCCTCCCTGCCACCCTCGCCCAGCAGGAAAGAGGGGCTCTGGCTGGGTAGCTCTGAGCCTCAGCAGAAGCCTGAGGCTTTCTGCATTACAAACCCCAAAAGCTTTAGAACCAGGGGTCACATGGAGTGAGGAGCCTTTGAGATCATTCCTGTCTCCAGGGTACTGATGAAGAAACAGGCTCAGAGTGGAGCAGGAGGCTGCCCAAGGTCACACAGCAAGTATGTTGAAAATCAGGAAAGACAAACCAAAAAAAAAAAAAAACCTCTTTGCCATGGTGTCGATTCCAACTCATAGTGACCCTATAGGAGACAGTAGAACTGCCCCATTGGGTTTCCAAGGAACACCTGATGGATTCGAACTGCCAACCTTTTGGTTAGCAGCCAAACTCTTTAACTACTTCACCACCAGGGTTTCCAGGACTCCAGGGTTTCAGACCTCCAGTCCTATGATCATGTGGCCTTTCATTTGTTCAACAGATTATTTATTGAGCACCAGCTGTGTGCCAGGCACTGATTGAGGCACTGGGGACAGGAGCGAACAAGGCAGACGAAAGCTCATGGAGTGGACGTTGAGGAGGGCAGGGGACAGGGGAGACAAATACTAAACAAATGAATGAGATGATTTCCCATGGCAAAGGAGCCCAGCAGAAAAAAAACAAAACAAAACTGGGTGATGGGAATGGCGACGCCTGGGGAGGGTGGTGCTGTGCTCAACAAGACCTCTTAGGAACAAAGACTGAACGGCTAAGAAGCCGGCAGAGAGGAGATCTGAGCCGGAGGCTCCAGGCGAAGCAGAGCAGGAGAGCTCGCAAATAGCCTGCGGCAGCACCCGACCACTCCTTTTTAAGTTTGTATTTTGACTTAACTTTAGTTTTAAAGAAAAGTTGCAATAAGAGTACAAAGAACTCCCCTATATCCTTCACCCAGATTCCCCACATGCTAGCATTTTATCCCGTTTGCTTTATTATATTGTCTCTCTCTCCATACGCACGCACACACGCATGCACACACAGTCTTTTTGGGATCATTTGAGAGTAAGTTGTCTACCTCAAGCCCCTAAGACTTCAGTGTGTGTTTCCGAAAAACAAGGACGTTCTTTTACATCATCACAGTGCAGTTTCCAAAACCGGGACACTAACATTGATTCAGCACCACTATCTAACCCACAGATCTTATTCAGGGTTTGCCAACTGACCTAATGATGTCCTCTATGGCCACGCGGCCTCTGATTCTTAGCCTCCCAGGCAGGCAGTCCAAAAAAAAAAAAAAAAATGCTTTCTCTGGACGGTCTGTCAAGGAGAACACCCAGCCTGGGCCTTTGGAAGTGGATGGCATGGGGGATGGTGTGGGGGACGCTGTCCTGCATGACTTTCTTTTCTCCCTGCCGAGCCTATAGGGTGTGGACAGGTCAGCTCGTGGCCAGTCACAGCACTGTGCAGAGCCAGATTGGAGCCTGACACTATAGGAAAAATATGCACCCCACACATACAATGTCTGCCCATATTTTGAACCATGTGGAAAAAGTTGATAAAAGCTTTAAGATTAAAAAAATTATTATACTGAATTGTATACTTAAGACGGGTTGAAACAGCACATATTTTATTATATATATTTTACCACAGTAAAAACATTAAAAGAATAAAAACGAAATCTGCATGATTACATATAAAGCCTGATGTTGCTGGATCTGGAAACCCATCACTGACAACCCTCAGAAACCTACCCAGTGGGGCACACAAGGGCCTCAGGGCCTAGAAACTGTAGGCCGGTTGGAAATGGCCCTTCCTGTCACACAATAACACACCGGTGTAAAACAAACAACGACAGCCTGACTTTATTTAAAATGTTGGTATTTTGTTTACCTGCTGATGAGTTTTTTGGTGCCCCCTTAACTTTTGTGGCTGATCACCCTAATCCCAGCCCTGGGCGGCAATACCAGACACCAGACTTGTGGGCCCTGGTCAAATTACAGATCCATCTGAAAAATAAATGTCATCGTTCTCTGCCACGACGTTTTGGGGTAATTTGTTACGAAGTCATAGCAGCTGGACAGTCACATGTTACTGAAGTATTAATTAGCGTGGAGAACAAGCGAGGCAGAGTAGATGAGGAGGGTTGGTTGCCTGGGTTGGATGATCTCTGTGACCTTGGGCAGGTCATGAAACCTCTTTGGGCTTGAATTTCCTCGTCTGAAATAGGGGAAAATCACAGTATCTATTTCACTAAGCTGTTGTGAGAATTAGCTAGGACACCACATTTAAAGCATTTAACACATATAAGTACTCAATGAAAGTGAGTTATTATAGCGATCGTCATGATTAAAATGACTGGCCAGGTTGGCTTTCCAGTCAGCCTGTCTTCAGAGCCTGCACCTTCCCTTCTAGCCACAGAGCCTCTAGGGTGTTTGCCGCTGAGCTACTCCTTGTTAGACTGAGCCTCCCAGCCCCAGCGTGATCTGGGCATCCATGGGTGTGGAGAGCATCCCTGCAGCCTCTAATCAGGCCCAGAAGCTCTGCCTATTGAGCTTCCCTGACTGTCCAATGAGCTCACTCATGGCACTGGCTGTTCTGGGATCTCTTTCAAAAATGTGTTTCCTTACACTGTGTCTTGGATACATCTGGTCTCAGCGATTCCTAACAGAAGTGGTCTGTGAACCCTGCCCATTAGAAAATCAACTGACAACTAATATAATCTGAACTAACTCTACATCTATAAGCAGCCCTGGCAGTGCAGTGATTAAGTGCTCGGCTGCTAACCAGAAGGTCGGCCATTCAAACCCACCAGTCACTCCTGGGGAAAAAGATGTGGGAGTCTGCTTACGTAAAGGAAATCCTGTGGGGCAGTTCTACTCTGTGCTATAGGGTCACTATCATTTGGAACTGGCTGCACACAACTGGTTTGGTTTTTTTGTGGGGGGCTGTTTAGTCCTACATCTATAACCAGAGAGTAGCATCCATACCACCCTCATAGGTGAGGGGCCCAAGTCAGCTTGGAGGGCAAGAGAACACACAGAGTTCTAATGTTCTGAGAAGTCCCTTCTGGAGGGGGAGGCTTACTCCCAAGGACCTGGAACTACACAGACGAGGGAAGGGCACGCGTGTGTCTTCCCCTGCGCTGCAGGATGTCTGAGGTGAGCAGGGCTATGGTGCGGTCTCCACTCATCGCCACTGTTCCCCTTTCTCACTCACACTCTCTTTCTCTCCTTGTACATTAAAAATATCACCTGGCTTTTAATGCTAGATGTAGACAAGAACGTGGAGACACGGTAACTCTCACCCACTGCTGGTAAGGATATGCGTTGCTACGAATGCTTTGGAAAGCAATTTCGGAAATTTTGGAAAGCCCCGGTAAGCTAACGATACCCATATAACTATGACCAGCAAGTCTACCCCTGTGCAAACCCTACAGAAATTTTCACACATGTGCACAAGGAGATCTGAGCAAGAATACTCACTGCAGCCCTGTCTGTAATATTACAAAATTGGAAACCACCTCAATTCACATCAATAGGAGAACAGACACTGACATGGGGGCATATTTGTACACTGGAACACTGTCCACCAATGAAAATGTGCAGATGAGAAAGATACACGTCAACACAAACGGACCTCAACGTGCTGCATTAGAAAAGTAAGGTGCAGAGTATGAACCATGTGTTTTTAAAGTTAAATAACATGTGCAACAGTCTTTTGTGTTCACAAAATCATAAACAGGTACATAGGAAATATAAACACCAAGTTGAAGGGATGGTTCGTGCTTAGCCCTGGGGGAGTAAGAAGGGATGGGATTTGAGGGAGTCCCCAGGGCCATCCACCACATCTGTAGGGGTTGGTGTTTTGAAGCTGGTTGGAGGGCATTTCCTTTTCTACATTATCTGTGTGCCTGAACTATTTCCTTAATGAAAGCATCTTGAGGCCTGGGGGGCCCTGGGGACTTGGGGGCGGGGGTGGGGTTCAGTGCCTCCCAAGCCCACCCCACAGTGGGCTTTGGATTGAAGCAAACAGGGCTGCAGGGTTGCCCTCCACTTAGGCAGAAGGCAGAGAGGTACCCTGAGAACATTTCTTGTCACTTTCTAGTTGAAAGAAGCAGCTCAGTTCCTCCCCCAGCCCAGCCCCAGCCTCTGGCAGAGCGCCAAGATTATTTTACATTAATTTAAGATCGCTAATGAAGAATAATTAACAGCTTCAAGGGAGCCTGGCACACCCTGTGTTTAGAAGTGGTTAATTATACATTGTCTGCAAAACACCCTTTTCATACTCTTAAGTCTTGAGTTGCTGGGGTTTTTTTTTTTCTTAAATTTTATTTTGCTGTTGTTGAGAATATGCATAGCAAAACATACACCAATTCAACAGTTTCTCCTTGTACAATTTAGTGACACTGATTACATTCTTCGGGCTGTGCAACCATTCTCACCCTCCTTTTCTGAGTTGTTCTTCTCCTATTAACATAAACTAGCTGCCCTCTAAATTTCCTATCTAATCTTCCAAGTTGTTGTTGTCAGTTTGATCCCATATAGATAGTTCCTAAAAGAGCATAGTGCTCAAGGCAGACATTTTTTACTAGTTAAGCTAAACTATTATTTGGTTTTAAGACTTCAGGGAATATTTTTGGTTTAAGGTTTAAAGATAATCTCAGGGCAATAGTTGCAGGGATTCATCCAGCCTCCATGGTTCCAGGAAGTCTGGAGTCCATGAGAGTTTTAAATTCTGTTCTGCATCTGCCTCCTTTTGATCAGGATTCTTCTATGGAATCTTTGATCAAAACATTCAGCAATGGTAGCCCAGAGCAACCACTGGGTTGCTGTTTTAAACAATGGAATATGGCACAGGGATAAAAGCCAAGAGGTTTCCTTCCCAAAGTCTTCCTGAGGGAGGATATGTCTGGACAAAGACAGCCAACGTTTCCTAAACACCTGCTAAGCAGGGTGCATTAAACACTTTCTGGCATTCACTCTATAAACTCCCATAAGGACATGGAGAGATGCCTACCGCACCCCCCGCCCCCCCGCCCCGCCCCGCCCCCGCCTTGTTTTACAAAGGAACAATTGGGGGTTTGGAGGGAAAGCGCCTTTGGTAAGCACCAGGCCAGGGTCAGGCCTGACCACAAAGTGGGGTTCTTTCTCTCACCCGGCTGGCGTGTCACCATCACTTATTGCCAATAATTGATTGAAAGAGGGCTGGCCCCCTCCCCCAGCATGTCCATGTACAGTTGGGGCTCCTCAGGCTGCCAGGGGCAGACTCTGGGTTAAATTCTGGTGGCACCACTGACTAGCCTTGTAACTCTGGGCAAGCCACGTCTCTCTGTGCCTTGGTTTTGTCACCTGGAAAATGCGGTAACCATGTCACCTGTATCATGGGTTTGGTATGTGGGGTCAGTGTGTGTCAAGTGCTTAGAATGGTGCCTCACACATAGTCAGAGCTCAATAAGTCTCAGTGTCATCATCCCCAGTCCCTTCCTTTGTAGCCTCATCCTCTGACATGTACCTGATGTTTTAGCCTCACCTTTGACCATTTCTGAGCCATGCCAGCCTCAGTCCTACCTTCACACATGTGTTCGTGCCTTTTTCCTCTCCACCTACAGTGCCCTTCCCCGCCTGGAACAGTCCTAACTCCTACATCAGGGGCCAGCTCAGATGTCACCTCTTGCAGGAAGCCTTTCTGATTTCTTCCATACAGGCTTCTTCATGCTGCTGGTATCTTCGTGCCCCCTCTACCTATCCCCCATTCTAACTTTCATAAATTGTTTGTGGGTCTTCTGCCTCTTCTGGGTTGGGTGCTCCCCAAGGACTGCATCCCATATTTGTCTCTGGGCCTCAGTATGGGCTTGAGAAAAGACCACACACTGTGAATAGGAACTTCCCACACTGGGCCAGGAGAAAAGCGGTCCACCCAGAGGGTGAGCCAAGACTTCTCAAACTTGAAACATGGGACTCCCAGGGTGTGACTCTCAGCTTGTCACTCCGCCCTAAAACCCTTCAAGGGCTTCCCCTGACTGCAGGAAAAAGCACAGCCCTGGTCTTGAACTTCCAGCCTTACCACACCCTGCCATTTCCCTTCTAGCTCCATGGGATCTCTGCTATCACCTGGACACCCTGCCCTTGTAAAGCCCCTGGTTTTTTCCACATGCTTTCCCCTCTGCCTGGAGCAGCCTTCTTTCCCTTTTCTGCCCACCAAACTACTCCAGATACTTCAAAGCCTGGCTCTGCTGTTACCTCCATGACGTCTCAAGTGAGAAGTGATTGCTCCTTCTTCTACCCAGTCACCGTCCCCTCCATCATGGTTGTCACCATGATTCTTAACTTGTCCAGCTGAGCCCTCGCTGGGCAGGACCCAAGCCTCCTTCATCCCTGCCCTACCGAGGAACCCAGCATCCTGCTTGGCCTGAAGCTGTGCAGCATTCCAAAGAGATTCCCACTTGGTACATAGGCCTGATTTCAAGCCCTGTGGCCACACTTACTCAGCTGCATGCCCTCTGGCCTCACTCCGATCATCTGTACAAAGGGGCTGAAATGCCTTCTTTGCAGTGAGACCATAAAGTATAACAATCAGAACTGTTCCCAGGTGCTTGGAGAATGGTGCTCTAGAACTATGTGGACAAACTCCTTGAAGGTTGAGAGGTTCATACGCCTGCCCGCAGGGTGCAGAGGGTCTATTGCATGGGGAGCACCCACTGGGCCCTGACACTGCTAATGAGATGCAGGATGGAGCCTCTAGCCTCTGGCACCAGCCCAAGAGCGGGACTGAGGCTGCCACTAGAGTCGGTGCCTGCCCCCTTCAGAGAAGGCCACTGGAGACAGGAGAAAAGCTTCCTTCACGGTCCCAGAACTGACCGCATGCTAATGACTGTGGACTTCACTGTGTGAAATCAGGAAACCAATTCCCTTGGAATAGCTGCAGTCATTCCTTCTTCTGAGGCCTTTAATTACACGCCGCTGAATACAACCACAGTGATGGCTCTGTGACACCTTCCTGTGGGCCCGGGAGCTTCTCAGCCCAGGGGTGTGTGTGTGCGTGCACAGAAAAGGCATGCAGAAGACTCTGTTGAGATGTATTAATATCTGGGCCTGTGGTGTCTAAAGCCCGCGCCCCCTTAAGAGCAGTTCCCCAAATCCCACTACATGGCAGAGGTCAGAAATTATGGTCCAAACTCCTGAAGATGGGAAACTGGGGCTCAGAGAGGGCAAGTGACCTGCCCAAGGTCACACAGCAAGGGAGAGGACTACAACTCTGGGCTGGCTTCTAACCTCCAGGCCAGGGGTCCCTCCCAGGCAATCTCCCCAAATAGTCTCAAACTTCTCCCTGGTGTGGAGGCATTCAGAACCATCAGGCCCAAGTTGCCCATGAGGTCGGAGGGAGTGTGCTGTGGTACGGCCAGGCTGGGCACTTCTGGCCTGCATAGCTGCACTCCTGTGGGGTCAGACCCACTTGCCGACAGGTCTTCTGAGGTCTGTCCCCAGCAGCAGGGAACAATGGAGCTCATCGCTTGGCGACAGAGCACTCTGTTGACCAGCTCTCTGCAGAATCCTACCAGTGTCAGGGCCCAGGGAGGGGGGGACAGTTGAGATGAGTTGTAAAGTGCCACCGCTCCCACCAGTGTGGGGCTTGTGCCCGGATGGCAGAGTTTTCAAGTAGGGCAGGCTCGGGGTGAACTTTCCCTCGCACCCCACTGCCCTGCAGGCAAAGGTCCTCCCCTAGGGCCAGCGTACCTCTTATAGACTCCGTGCAGCGGCTGCAGGCACAGGAACTGCCAGTAATCCAGGCAAAAGGCCTTGAATTTGAGCATTTTCAAAGTCTTTCGGGCTCTGGCTGGACCACGGTGGTGTCTCTTCAGAGACTCAGGGAGGGGCTGGCTGGAGCTGGTGGATGGGCGATCGGTCCGCCTGGCCCCTGCGTGGCGGGCTCCACTCACATGGCCCGGCAGCTCAGCTCGTACAGTACACGCCTCCAATACAAAGAGCCTCGCACAAAAGCCGAGGAGCTCATTCATACACTCGCCGACTCAGCCTCCCACTGCTGCTGGCTCTGGGGGCTGTTGCTTCTTGGGGCTCCCTGGGGGTCTCCAAAGCACATCAGGGCAGCCCTGGCTGTGATGACTTGTGGGGACCCTGGCCCACATCCTGGGGGCCTGGGTGCTAGTGTTCCTGAAGGCAGCTCTGCATCTGTTCTGCTGACCACCTCAGGCAGGCAGGGATCCTGGGGGAGGTGGCACCTGGCGGGCAGCCGTCCCCCCTCAGCACCCCCAATCCTGCCCGCCTGGCCTGGAGGGGCTGAGGCTGGGAAAGACCCCAGAGGAGCAGGCAGGGAGGGGGCGAGATGACAAATACCCGCCTCGCTCACCAGAGAAATCACACTTGGCGGGATCCTGGTCCGGCCTGTGTGAGGGAAAACTAGCCACGTAGCCACATGGTGCTGGGGTGGGAGCAGCACAGCTCTGAAGGGCAGGCCGAGAAGACTGGCGGGCTGCCGGGTGCCGTTGCCAGGGCGACGGGACACATTGATAAAATCTAAAATGGAACCTGGATGACAGCTGCTCATTGGCTGCTGGATAGGGACTCCCGTCGCTAACGGGGGTGGGGGAAGTGGGCTGGGCTGAGAGGCTGTGGCCAGCCAAAGGCATTGTTGGGCAAGGGCGGATGGGCAACTTCACGGGCACGGATCCGGCAGTCACAGAGGGACAGAGCAGTGGTCAAAGCCTCCCCACTTCTGGCACCTCCCAATGGGTCCCCTGACTCCTACCCCAATGCCCTCCAACCCATTCCCCACACCCCAACCTCTGTGATTTTAAATGTCACATCTGCTCCACATGCCCAGATTCCTGACAGGGCCCTCCGTGACCGGCTCCTGCTGACCACTGTGGCCTCCTCCCCACTGCTCCTGATACCCAACCATGCTGGCCACCCTCACCTCCCCTAGTCCACCCAGCCCTTCCTGCCCTCAGGGTCTGTACACTGAGAATGTCTGCCCATCCCAGCTGGCTCCTTGTCATCTACCAGATGGCACCCCAGGCATCACCTCTCAGATGCCTTCACTGGCCATCTTCTCAAAGGGCACCCCAGCTCCCTTCACCCTACCTGATTTTCTTCATCAGATGTGCTATACTCTGTAATGACTCTGCTAGTTTACTTGTTTACTGCTTCTCTCCCCCAATGACAGTACAAGCATCTCAACAGGGCAACCACATCTCTCACCACCCTGTCCCCAGGACTCAGCATAACACCTGGAATGCTGTAGATGCCCAATCAACATCTGTTGAAGGAATGGAAGATTTTGGGGTAGTAGAATGGAAGGGAGTTGAAATTGACTCGATGGCAAAGGGTTTGTTTGTTTTTTAGAATGGAAATATAGACCATTAGAATAAATTTTATCCTCACATGGAAGGCATCACCACCCCCACAGGTGAGGAAACAGAGGTTCAGAGAAGACCCCATCACTGGAGGTGTGCACACAGAGCTTGAGGGGCAGCTGACCAGGAGGGATGGTGTCCAGGGGACAGTGGCCTCAGATGTGGCCTAGATGGAGCTGCAAGGCATCTGGGACTCTAGGCCACCTGTGCAGGGTTGCCTGGTTTCCAAGAGCTGGGCGTGGAATCCAGGGGTCCAACTTACAGCCCAGTGCTCTGGCAAAGCCAAAGAACAAAGTCACCAGCTCAGGAGGGTGTTCCCTCAGTCTGCCATTAGCGAAGCGCTTCTTCTAGAGCGGCGATTCTCCACCAGAGGTGACTGGACCACTCCTATCCACACCCCACTCCGGAGACATTTGGCAATGTCTGGAGAAATTGAGGGGTGCTCAGGACACCTAATGGCTTTTAGGTGCTGCTCAACATCCTACAACCAGAATGCTACTTAGAAGCAAGGATGGTGAGACCTCAGCTCACTTCCTATGGACACATCATCAGGAAAGAATTGCTAGAAAAGGACATCGTGGTTAGTAAAGTAGGGGTCAGTGATAATGAAGAAACCCCTCAGTGAGATGGGTTGACTCAACAGCCACAACAATGTGCTCAAGCATACCAACGATCGTGAAGATGGCGCGGGACCAGGCAACATTTCTGTTCTGTTATACATAAGGTCACCATGAGTTGGAGCTAACTTCACAGCAACGAACAATGACAACACAAACATCCTACAATGCACAAGAAGGCCCCCACAGCAAAGACCCATCCAGCCCAGAGTGTCATTAGAGCCAGTGGTGAGAAAACCTGCTCTAGAGAGTAATTTTCCCTTGGAAATACCCCATCTTGGGTGGTGAGAACTGGAAAGGCTTTCAGTATCAGACAACTGGGGAGCTTGAGGCCCTGTGTAGTGAAAGGGACTCCCCACCTCATTAGCATGGACCTGGCTGGTACCGGGACACCCCAGGCAGGGGCAGGGACTACCACCCCAGCTGAGTAGAGAGGAGGTCACTTGAAAACTGGGCGGATACCCATAAGGCAGGCAGGGAATAAGGGCTCTGGTGGCCATCTGCTGAGGGGGATGAGGCTGCTTGTCAGGTAAAGTGGCTGGCCAGCCTGCGGGGCAGCAGCCCTGAAGTGCTGCCCCGCCCCTCTCCCCTGGGACAAGGACATTAAGCTTCCCTCTCACGCCCCTGGCAGAGGAAGCTGGCTGTGCTTTTGAAAGGAGGCAATTACTGGCTGGGACCTTTGTTTCTGAATTCCCAGGCTGTGAACAGGGCCTCCAGAACCTTGGTGGGGGCCAGCCTGGTGGAACTGCTCCTTCTCTCCCAAGCCCAAGGGCCAGGTTTCTCAGAGGCTCACAAAGAACATCAAAGCGTATGCCACTGCCCCACAGAAAGGGCCTGGGTGGTGGTGGAGGGCGTAGGTGGAAGCCCTGGCTCCTAGTCCTGGGTCTGGTACTAACACTCCTTCTGGCCTCCAGATCTCAGTTTTCCTCATCTGTGAAATGGGCATGCTGATCTTGGCTCTGTGTTCCAAGGCAGAAGTTGGGCCGAACGCGAAGGTAAGATTGAAGGGATGGGGGGCATTTAGCACCTGCTACTCCTCAAACGTGCCAAGCGTGCCCCACCTCAGGGCCTCTGTACTTGCTGCTCCCTTCACCTGGGTTGCTCTTTCCCAGCTATTCCCATGGCTCATCTCTCCCTCCCTTCAGGTCTCTTCTTAAATGTCACCTCCTCAGAGAGGCTGTCCCTGACCTCTCTCCCATCACTCTCTATCCCCTCTGCCCTGATTTATTTTTGTTTGTGGCATTCGACACCACCTGACACATCATATTAAAATCTACCTTTTGGTCTGTTTGCTGTCTGTCTCCCCTGCCTGACACGTAAGCTCTAATGCAGCAGGGACTGTGTGTGTTCTGCTGACAGCGGTCCTAGTGCCCGATGCCTGCAGGCACCCGGAAACAGTGGCCGAGGAGAGGAGGGGAAGAGAGCAGAGCTGAGGGCTCCTGGCTATCTGTTCTGACCCACAGCTCCATCCTCCAGGACTGTGAAGTCAAGTGTGGCCAGCACAAGGGACAGCAGTTAGTATGGCCACTCTCTGACCATGCAGCCCTGCCCAGGCTGGTGAGTGCTGGGCCTGGCTTTGACCATGAACTGAGCAGTCAAACCTAAGAGGGACAGGGGACCCATTACACCCCACCCTCACATCCCAGAGATCCTGGGACAAAGAGCTCCATCACTCTCCCTTCATCCCAGAGCCTTCCGCAGCCTGGCCCCAAGCATGGCACCTGACTGGCTGGCTGGCAGTGTGGACAATGCAGATGGAGCCACACTACTGTCAGCCACATGGGTGAATCGCAGAGAAGCTGCTTAGAGGGGCTTTCTGAACCTGTCACTCAGGACCCTGGCCTACCCTGTCACGGACAGCCACACATCTGCTGGGCTCCACCAGCCAGCCAGCGAGAGGCACACGGGTATGTGAGTGTGTGATTGCATATGTGGCGAAAACAGTGTATAAGTGTGTGTGTGCGATTGTGCAAGAACTGGCTACAAGATGGGGTCTGTGTGGGTAGGGGTGCTGTGGGATCAGTGTTCACAGCCAGGACTGGACTCAAACCCCAGCTCTGCCTTCCCAGCTGGGCATCCTGAACAGGTGACTTCTGTGAAATGGGCTAATAATAGTCCTGCCTCACCAGCAGTCTGAGGGAGTGGACACTCAGCTTCCTGTAAGTCTAAGTCATTACTGCTATTATTGTATATGTGGCTGTGACTGTAGGTGTCCATGTATATAGGATTATACGTGTGTGTGAGCATGTGTGTCCGTGTGAGTTTTCGAGTGACTGTGTGAATGCAAGAGAGTGTGTGAGTGCATATGAGTGTGTAAATGTGTGTGTGTGAGAGTGTATGTGCATGCATGCACAATCCAGCTCTCCATCCTCATAGGAGAGCCCCCTTGGGGCTGCCCAGCTCCAATCTGGCTCAGGGAAGCAGCCCCCAGATGGCCACCCTCTCATCCCTTCTTGCAGCCTCAGGCAAGTGGTAGGGTCCCTTTGTCACTCCGACCATTTCATTCTGGAGCAGCCTGGGCTGCAGCCCTGACACTGAAGCCCAGCCCCCTTTGGCCACTCCAGCGACAGGGCTCCATACCTTTGGTGGGTCCTTCTAGGTTTGTTCAGAAGTTCCCTTTCACACAGGCCAGGCTCCTCAGTGCCTCTCAACTCAGGCTCTTGCCCTGCTTCCACCCCCCTCTCCCTCCTTCTCAGAGCTCTGGCCACATCAATCCTCGCTCCCAGTACTAGCTGCTTGTGCTCAGTGTTTCTTGCCTACTAGACTGTGGGCAAAGACAGGCTGACTTCCAACCCAGTCTCCAAAGCTTTTTTGGAAAACACAAAATGCATTCTTTTGAAGATATCTTATGCGAAGCATCATGATAGAAAATGCACAAAGGCAAGACCCTCAGACATCCCACCTCCACCAGGCACAGCCTGGAAATAATAGAAACCATCAGGCTTCTCCCCTGGGCTGCAGCCTTGGTCGCCATGGGAACAGTCTGCACAGCCCTGGCCATCGGAGGAACCACTCCTAGCTGTACTTTGTTCTCAGGACACCTGCCACAGCACCTCTGATCCTTGCGGGAATTTCAGAACAAAGTGGAGGGACTAATTTCCCCAATAGCCTCTTGGGGGCCTGCCTGGGCACTGTCAAGAAGGGTGAGCCCAGAAGACCCAGAGCCTGGCCAGGCATGGAGGGGGCAACAGTACCTGTAGCGATCAGTGGACAGGCTGCTTCCAGTCTCCAGTGAGCTCCTGGGGTGGCAAAAGTGAGACAGGGTTATTGATGGCTCCCCCACAACAAACCCTTGGGGCCACACCATGTCAGGCCACACTGCGTGCTCCCAGAACAGGCCCTGGGGGGAGGGTGAGCAGGCTTGGAAGAGGCATTTGGCCCCCACATGCAAGAAACCATGTGCTTTTTCTCCCTGACAGTCAGTTGGAGGGTCAGCTGCCCTGTCCACTCCACATTTCCAGTTTAGATGGTTCTGGCAACATCAAGGCCAACCTGCTCCCTGTTCAGATGGGGAAGCCAAGGCCCAGAAGTGGGCAGCGACTTGCCCAAGGTCACACAGAATGTCTCCCAGCCCAGGGCTCTGACCACTGGCCCCTCCTACCACAGATAACCACTTCCCATGGGTGAACCAGACCCTGCCTCTCCACCCTCTTCTCATCCTACCCCCCACTACTCTCACAATTCCAACCACCCCGGTTGTCACGCTGTTCCTGGAACTCGCCAAGCTCATTCCCACCCCAGGGCCTTTGCACTTGCCATGCCCTCTGACTGGAATGCTCTGCCCCCGGTCACCACATTTAACATTTGAGTTTCAACCCAGAGAGGCCTTCCCTGACTGTCTATAGCCCTCAATTCACTCGATTCCCCGATCTGTTCATTTCTTTCAGAGCCCCCGTGAAAGGAGCTGACCTATTTATTCATTTGCTTGCTCACTGACTGCCTGCCACTAAGGGTCAGTCTTGTTGACCGCTGTGTCCCAGTGCTCAGACAGTGCTGACACAGCGGGTGTGCCCTAGAGGGTCCCCTGCATGTGTCACCTGCTGCACACCTCGGGGCAGAGGCAGGGGTCTCACTGGGGCCCTAGCCCCTGGGCCTTATAAGTCCCCATGGTCACCCTAAGAGACAGGTGCTATTGGACCCTTTAATGGCTGAGGACACTGAGGCTCTGAGAGAGAAAGTGTAGACAGAGTCAAAAAGCCACGAAGTGGGTGGGCTGGGATTTGAACCCGGGAGCCATGCTCCTTCCCCAGGATGCACTGGACCAGGAGTCCTCTGTAGCCCCAGGCTCGGGGCCCTTCTAGGCCTCAACCATGGGGAGCCTGGGAGTCTGGTTCTCTGCCCGAGAGGCTCAGTCTCCAGTTCCTGATCTGGGCCCAGGGAACCTGGTTTAAGCCTTGCTCCTCTGGCCAAGCGCTGGCTGTGCTGACTGGCATATGGCCTGGGAGGCAGACCAGCCTGTGTTCAAATCTGACCTCCGTCACCTACCACCTATGAGATTCAGTACAAGTCTCTTCACCATTCTGCAGCTAAGTTTCCTCATTTGTAAAATGGGAATAATAACAGTAAATATCTCATGGGGGCAAATAACGGGTCTGAAGTGATCGTCAAGAAGCGTCTGTGGTGATGTGAGTTCCTCTGGGTGACCTTTTGCCTTGGTTCTTTGGAAAAACAGTTTGAGAGGCTTTTTCCCTAATTCTGAGGTGTTCCCTTTGCCCTTGTTTTCTACCCGAGACGGTTTGTTACTTTTGTCCAGGTTGATTGACACTTCCTGGGTAAACTGTAAACAACTGGTTTGATACTTTTTGTCTGGTCCTCTGCTGCAACCTCCCCTGTGATTGGTATGCACCTCACAAGGATTGGTCAACAGACTATGCAAATGAAGTGCCTGTAGCCTACTATGGAAACCCTGCTGTCATAGTGGTTAAGAGCTACAGCTGCTAACCAAAACGTTGGCAGTTTGAATCCATCAGGCTCTCTTTGGAAACTCTATGGGGCAGTTCTACCCTGCCCTATAGGGTCACTATGAGTTGGAATCGGCACTACAGGTAGGCTACTGTGTAAATGAAGTATCTGTGCCCTCCCAAAAGGGGATTGGTCAGTTTGTGGTGGTGGGAGGGCCATGCCTTGAAACTAACAGGAAGTTTGTGTTATAAGGAGAAAAAACAAGCGGGAAGCAGCAGAGAGAAAGAGAGCAAGGATCCTCCTATAACATAGGTCAGGGGCTGTAACGATGACAGCAACAGGCCCATAGGGGGCCTAGTGGTAGAGCTGGCAGACAGGTTGGAAGGGGCCCTGTGGCAGCGATGGTGCTGACAGACTGCATGGCCAAGAGGAGCTGAGAGAGCTTCCTGCACTGAAGAAGGGAGACTTTGCCTTCGTGTTTCCTGATCCTGAGTTGTAGCCTGTTGCTTCCTTAATAAACCACTTAACGTAAGTATGGTTTATGAGTTCTGTGGCCAGTGCAATGGATCGTCAAGTCCAGAAGAGAAGTAGAGAGTGCCATGGGAGGGACAGCTGGTATCAGAATTGGTAAAAAATGTTGGACAGTGGAGGTATGTGTGACTACCACCTCATGGCAGTCAGCCCTGGCTGATTGATTGCATTATCCCCCCTGAAGTTAGAGAGGTTCTGACACTACTATTACTGTTACTTCCACCATTTTATATTTGCTAGAAAAAAATATATATTTATTTTATTTTATTTTATTTTATTTTATTTTATTTTATTTTATTTTATTTTATTTGCTAGGCCTGGTGACACACCCTGCATCCTGTACGCTCGGGTCCTGAGGATGACTTCTCGAGAGGGCATTGGTCAGTTTGTGGCCCTGGTGTGAGGACCATGCCTTGAAATTGACAGCCTACCCTTGCTCACCTGAGGAGCATGTGCTATGACACACAACACACCCCAGAGACAGACCAGTCCCCCCACCCAGGCAGGCTCTTCCCTTCCTCCTTTACTTTCTCCCTCCCTCCCTTCTTCTCTCCCCACTTCCCTAATGAGTGTGTTCTTCTGTGTAGGCACTAGTCTCAGCACTTTACAGGCATTAATTCTGTTAGTTCTCACCATGCCCTTTGAGGAAGGTACAGTGACACTCACCATACTGTCATAAACGGGTGCAAGAAACTGAACTGTGCACAGTTATTTTCCAACCAGATACTACAGTCACCAGGTGAAGATGGGGCATGATGTGTCCTCATGGACCAAGAAGGCCCTAGCAGTCAACATGGGTTTACCTGGCGCACTGTGTACTGAGCCCCAAGCCCTGACAGCAGGTCTGCCCTTGACAGGCCTCCTTACCCACCCCAGGGCCCCTCTGCAGCCTGCCTGCATCACTGGGCAGCCCCCTTTCTGCCGTCTCACTGAGCTCACAGATGGCCCAGCAGGGACTGGCTCTGGAGGAAGACCCACCCCTGACTCCCTCCGTGCGGTCCAGGCTTCTTGCAGCTGTAACTGGGAGAGGCAAGGCCCAAGTAGGAAAGGCTGCAGAGAGGCTGCATGGCCAAGTGCACCTGGATCTGAAACCTACCACCTGGGCACAAGCCCCAGTCCAGCCCCTGCTGGTGCGTGCCCTCAGCTTCCTCATCCACATACAGGGATGGCAGCAACAGCTCCCACCTCCTATGGTTATCATGAGGAAAAAATGAGATCTGCCCACAAACAAAAGGTGCTTTGTCAACTAGAAGGTGCCTCATGTACACATTTGAGATACCCCCATAGCTGTTATTATATATGATAGAATGCATTGATAGGTTAGAGGTTAAAGGTTAAGACATAAGTTCTAGAGCCAAGAGGGCCACAGTTCAAATCCCAGCTTTGCCACTTGTTGGCTGTGTGCCCTTGGGTATGTTAACTAATCTCTCTGTGTCTCAGTTTAGTTTCCTTATCTGTAGTATTTCGGGAAGATTAGATAGGTGGATTCATTTAAAGCACTTGGAACAGTGCTAGGCACAGAGTCAGCATTCCATAAATGCCAGCTATGACAAGTACAGGATTTAAAAGATAAGCATATTATAGGATTCAATATACCTTATTTTATACTACATGTATAATACATATTCATGTAGATATCAGCATAATACAAATAAATATTAATATCTTATTTAACATGCATATAGAACACATTATTTCTATATTAATATATGTTTGTTTTTATTCAATATAAAATCCTCATTTTATATATGGGGAACAGGCTCTGAAAGGGGTAGCAACTTGCTCAGAGCCACTCAGTTTCTACTCAAGGCTGGCCAACCCTAAGCCCAGTGTCTGTCCACTCTGTTGGAGATGGTTCTCCTCCCCAGCCTCCAGGGACACCAGGATCTTCAGAGGGCCCTGGATGACACTCGTGGACACACAGCTGCAGGGTCAGCTGGGCAGGGCTCCAGCCCCAACTCCAGGCCTCCAACTCCAGGCTCTGGGAACGACCAGCCCACTCCCACCATCCAGGATAAGGCAACTGCCCTGGAGACAGTCCTTTCTGCAGATCCCGTCTTGGATCCCACCCTCCTGACCCCAGCCCTACTTTAATGGGATCCCGAGAGGCCACTTTTCTTTTCTCTTTCAGAACTAACTGGCTACCTAGTCCCACTCCCCCGCACAGCTTCTAAACATCACCGACCATTTCCATGAAGTTCAAGGACAGGAAAACTGCTCTGTGCTGCAAGAAGTCAGGAAAGGACTCCCTGGGGGCTGGTTATGGTCTGTTTTTGATCCGGATGCTGGTTACACGAGTATGTTCAGTTGACAATTCAACACGCTGCACACTGATGAAGTGTGTGCTTTTCTGTACATATGTAATATTCCAATAAAAATTTAGAGCCTCGTTCTGCCCCAGCCTCCAGGCCCTGTCCGGAGCAACAGAAAAAATCTAGGCCTTGGGCTTCCATGGAGCTAGTCATCTCTTCCCCTCCCCACTCTGGCCTCAGTTTCCCTCTGCTGAAGGAAGGAGTGGTTGGTGTCTCTGTCCTTGGCTGTACAGTAGACACACTGGGCACTTTTAAGAAATGCCTGGGCCCTGACCAAGACCAATTGAATCAGAACCTCTGGCATGGTGTTCCTGCACTTTGTTAGGTTTTTTTAATTTATAATTTTAAGATAACCATAGATGCACAGGAAGTTGGAAAAAAAAGCACGTGGAGGTCCCACGCACCCCTTGCCCAGCATCCCTTAATGATAACATTTTGCACAACTACAGTACACAGTCAGACATTGGTACAATCCACAGAGCTTCACATTTCACCAGTGAAACAAGCACTCATGTGTATGTGTGCGTATGTGTAACATTATCACATGTGTAGCTTTGTGTAACTGCTACCGCAGTCAAGATACAGAACTGTTCCATCACAAGGCTCCCTGATAGCCACACCAACCTACCCTCCCCTGCAGTCCCTAACCTCTGGCAACTACCAATCCGTTCTTCACCTCCATAATTGTGTCATTTCAAGAATGTTATGCACAATTGGTCTCAACCCACCTGGAGCAAAGGAGAATGAAGAACACCAAAGACACCCAAGAGACTACATCAGCCTGAGACCAGAAGAACTAGATGGTGCCCAGCTACAACCAATGACTACCTTGATAGGGAACACAACAAAGAACCCCTTAGGGAGCAGGAGAGCAGTGGGATGCAGACCCCAAATTCTCAGAAAAAGACCAAACTTAATGGTCCGACTAAGACTAGAAGGACCCCTGAGGTCATGGTCCCTAGACCTTCTGTTAGCCCAAGACAGGAACCATTCCCAAAGCCAACTCTTCAGATAGGGATTGGGCTGGACTATGGGACAGAAAATGATACTGGTGAGGAGTGAGCTCTTTGGATCAAGTAGACACATGAGACTATGTGGGCAGCTCCTGTCCAAAGAGATGAGAGGGGAGAGGAGGGCAGAAGCTGGCTGAATGGACATGAAAGTAGAGAGTGGAGGGAAGGAGTGTGCTGTCTCATCAGAGGGAGAGCAACTAGGAGTATATAAAAAAAATATAGCAAGGTATATATATAAGTTTTTATATTAGAGACTGACTTGGTTTGTAAACTTTCACTTAAAGCACAATAAAAAAAAAGTTAGGCAAACGGATCATACAGTATGAGACCTTTTGAGATTGGTGTCCTTCACTCAGCATAATTCCCTTGAGTCATCCAGGTTGTTGCATGTATCAATAGTTTGTTCCTTTTTATTGCTGAGTAATATTCCATGGTGTGGGTAGTCCACAGTAACTTTAACC
Organism: Loxodonta africana; assembly: GCF_030014295.1. Classification (NCBI taxonomy): domain Eukaryota; kingdom Metazoa; phylum Chordata; class Mammalia; order Proboscidea; family Elephantidae; genus Loxodonta; species Loxodonta africana. Next base: position 36,323,456 of record NC_087363.1, read on the forward strand.
ATTTCCCCACTGAAGGACACCTGAGTTGTTTCCAGTTTGGGGACTCTTACGAATAAAGCTGCTATAGACATTCTTGTACAGGTTTATGTGAACATAATCTATATATCTGGGATAAATGCCCAAGTGTACAATTGCTGGGTCATATGGCAAGTGTACGTTTAATTTCAAAAGAAACTGCCGCACTGTTTTCCAAGTGGCTATACCAGTTTTCATTCCCACCAGCAATGTATGAGTAATCTAGTTTCTCGGCATTCTTACCAGCATTTGCTGTTGTCACCATTTTTTATTTTAGCCATTCTGGTAGCTATGTAATGCTATCTCATTGTGGTTTTAATGTGCATTTCCCTAATGGCTAATTATGTTGAGCATCTTTTCATGTGCTTACTGGACATCTATGTATCATCTTCCCAACTTCCGTCTGTTAGTTTGTTGTACTGTGATGGCTTGTATGTTGCTATGATGCTGGAAGTGCTGTCACTGGTATTTCAAATACTAGAAGGGTCACTCATGGTGGACAGCTTTCAGTGGAGCTTCCAGAAAAGATGGACTAGGAGGAAAGGCCTTGCGTTCTACTTCTGAAAATCAGCCAATGAAAACCCTGTGGATCACAACAGAATATTGCCTGATACAGTGGTGGAAGATGAACCCCTATGTTGGAAGGCACTCCAAACACACGGTGGCCACAGCAATGGACTCCAGCGTATCAATGATTATGAAGATGGTGCAGGACCGGGTAATATTTCATTCTGTTATACATGTGGTTGCCATGAGTCAGAGCTGACTTGATGGCAACTACAAAAACATTTTCATCAGTGAAATGTCTGTTCATGTGCATCTTAATTTTTAAAGCTCCCAAGTGGATCTAATATGTAACCAGCTGATCCCCTAGGGCCCTCTGAGCTTAGAAAGTTCCATATTTTTAAAAAGAGCATGTTCACTGTTGCATGGAAGTTCTTCAGTGGCACCCTGTTTTTTCTGGAAGCAATACCTGGAGTGCCATGGGGACGGGCCAAGGACTCCACAGGGGTTCTAAGCTGCTGTGTGTCAGATCAGAAGAAGGGCTTGTTTTGTTCCTGAGAAAGCATGGGGGCAGACCTGGGAGGGAGCCTGAGACAGGAGGTCCGAGAATAGGGGTATCTGTGGTATTTACTTTAATTTCCTCCGTCTTGCCAGGCTTCAAGAGTCCCTGTAAATGGTTAACATGCTTGGCTGCTAACCCAAAGGCTGGTGGTTCAAGTCTACCCAGAGATGTCTTGGAAGAAAGGTCTGGCGACCTACTTCCAAAAGATCAGCCGTAAAAACCCTACGGAGCACAGTTGTATTCTGACACACATGGGGTTGCCACGAGTCAGAGCTGATTCCACTGCAGCTGGATTGGTTTTGGTTTAGGGAGGCTTCAGACCTCTCCATGACATTGCCCCCTCCCTCTTATTAAATATATAATACATGTTCACTGTAGTAACTTTAGAAAACAACAGCTAAGCACAACGAGGAAAGTACAATACTGTCATCCCAACTTGGGAGGGACAATCTGTGTGAATATTTGAGGGTATGTTCTGGGTTTGACCTTTCTCTAAATGTGTTCCTATGCCCACCTGTATATATGCTTTTTTGGTTACACAAAAATATCCTTGATTCTGTAGTGTACTTCCCCCGCTCAACCTAACACTGTCTCTGGGTGTGTTTTGGGTCTTTAAACACCCCTCTACCTACCCTTCTCAGAGTTGTCTGGAGTCCCAGTGTACACCTCCCTGTCTCCCCACCATGGATATTTGGTTTGGCTCCATCTTTTCTGTCTCTCCTTATAAACAAGGCTGTGGGCAGTGTCTTGTCAATAAGGTTTTTGTGCACAGCACAGTTCTTCTTTTAGAATCCATTCCTGGAATTTCTGGGTCACAGGGTGAGGATGTTTTCACAGCGGTGGGCGCTCATGGAGGCCAACCCAAAAGGATGGACCTTCCAGAAGTGTCTACAAGCATTCTGTTGTTCTTGGGGCTCCCGGAGCTGCTCTGTTTGGGGCAGAACCAAGGGCAGGGGAAGAAGCGGTAGGCTTGCCCCTGTACAGTCCCTTTGTGCCCTCACCAAGCAGGTGCTGCCGTCTCCCCTTTGTGGGGCTTCTGAAGTGGAGACACAGAGGTCAAGAAGTGGGCCCAGGATTTGAACCCAGGAAGCCTCTCCTCAACGCCAGGCTGCCCCTTTATCTTGCTCCAAATGCCCAGATGGAGGACATCGGCTCTACATCGTACACCGGTAGGACCAGGCCTTGAACCCAAATCAGGGCAACTGTGCTTTCACCTGGCTTTGGGGTTAGACAGAGCTGCTGGGGTTCCCACCTCTGGGGCTCATAAGCCACATGACCTGCCTGAGCCTCAGTTTGCTCATCTGTAAAATGGGGCTGAATTTCCTGCCTCAAAAGCAACTGAAAGCTGAGGGACTGGAGGTGCCTCACACACCAGACAGATGTGAGGTGTGCTGTGCTGATTCACATCCACTCTGTTCTGCCCAGGCCCCCCAACCCCCCACCTTGAGAAGGCCACAGAGGGCTCCTGTCCACCCACCTCTGCCTTCCTGTCCTAGCTCTGGGCCAGCAACAACCCTGCCTGCCGCTCTGGGGGCCCCACCGTCCAGCACAGTGAGGCAATTGTCCCAGCTAGCCTCTGCGCCCTCTGTCCTGCCAGGCTGCCCTGCCCAGGAACGCAGCCCATGCCTGGAAAACTCCTCACTTCAGGGAGTGTCTTTGTGAGGGGCCCTTGAACAGGCATGTGGAGAGAGAGCTCCAGGCAGCAAGGCAGTGGCTGTTGCCCAGCCCACCTGCCACAACCTTGGGGTGAGACCTGGGGCCCTCAGTTACCCCATCTGCACCATGAAGCCACAGTTCTTAACTTTGGGCAGGTTCTCAGACCCCTTTGAAACAATGACTCGTTCACCCAACCTACTACTCATGTGGCTCCCGCTTCATGCCAGGCCCTATAAAGCTCAGCACTGACCCATTTCACCCCACAACGCCCCTGCGACAGAAGATACTCTTTTTATTTACTTTTTTTTTTTTAGGTGAAGGTTTACAAAGTAAATCAGCTTCCCATTCAGTAATATACACACAAATTGTTCCAGGACACTGGTTTGAATCCCTGCACTATGTCAGCACTCTCTCCATCACTTCCTTGCGTTCCCCGTTTCCATTTGTCTTCCTGCCTTCTCCACTTTGCTTTTGGGCAGATGTCATCCTTTTGGTCTCATGTAGATGGTTGTTCTAAGGAGCGCTTTCCTCACGTACATTACTGTTTTTTTATAGGCCTTTCTCCCGACTCGATGGCACTGGGTTTTGGGTCTATTATTTGGCTGAAAGGTGATTTCCAGAAATGACTTCAGTTCCAAGTTAGAAGGGTGTCTAAGCGCTACAGTCTCGGGGGTTCCTACAGTCTCTCTCAGGACAGTAAATCTGGTTTTTTATGAATTTGAATTTTGTTCTACATTTTTTTTCACCACTGTGACTGACCTTCTATTATGCTTCCAATTAGAGCAGCTGGTAGCGGTAGCTGGGCACCATCTAGTTCTTCGGGTCTCAGGCTGGTGGAGGTTACGGTTCCTGTGGACATGAGATATTCTTACCCACGTTCACAGATAATGATGCTAAGAAATCATCAGTGCACAGGGGGATACAAGACTGAATGAGACACAACCACAGCCCATGGGAGGAGGGTGTGGGAGACAAAAAAAGCATATAAGCGTACAAACAGACAAGCTAGTTTTAAATAGGACAGAGTAAAACCAGTCCCATGGGGCAGGGTCACCCTCACTACCCCGGTCAAGAAAAGCCTCTGGGAAGAGGTGACCGCGGAGCCAAGGTCTGAGTAAGGAGGAGAAGCCACAGAAGGTCAGGCGGGAGGAGGCACCACATGGGGCACAGCAAGGGCAAGGGCCTGGGGGGTGGGGAGGGAGGTGCTGATCTCAGCTTGGTCAAGGCAAGGGTCCCTGCTCAGTGCAGGGTGGGCTGCAGGGTCCACACCAGGGGTCTGCTGCGGTAAGAAAGGCCTAGCTTGGAGAGGGAGGCCTGCATGGACCCCTGCACCTGCCAAGAAGCTCCATGAGACCTGCCCCACCCAATTTGGCTTCTTCGGTGACCCCCAGAGTCCCATCAGAAATTTCCTTCCTAGGTCTTAAATGCTAGCAAGCGGCCACCTAAGATGCATCAATTGGTCTCAACCCACCTGGAGCAAGGAAGAATGAAGAACACCAAAGACACAAGGTAATTATGAGCCTATAAGTCAAAAAGCACCACATAAACCAGAGATTACATCAGCCTGAGACCAGAAGAACTAGATGGTGCCCGATGACAACCAATGACTGCTCTGACAGGGAACACAGTAGGGAACCCCTCAGGGAGCAAGAGAGCACTGGGATGCAGACCCCAAATTCTTGTAAAAAGACCAGACTTTATGGTCAGACCAGGACTAGAAGTGCCCCGGAGGCCATGGTCCCCAGACCTTCTGTTACCCCAAGACAGGAACCATTCCCAAAGCCAACTCTTCAGATAGGGATTGGTCAGGAATATGGGATGGAAAATGATACTGGTGAAGAAGGAGCTTCTTGGATCAAGTAGACACATGAGACTATGTTGACATCTCCTGTCTGGAGGAGAGATGAGAGGGCAGAGTGGGCCAGAAGCTACCCAAATGAACATGAGGAGAGAGAATGAAGAACTGTGCTGTCTCATTATAGGGAGAGCAATTAGGAGTGTAATTTTTTTTTTTTAGCAAAGTGTATGTAAATTTTTATATCAGAGACTCTCCTGACTTGTAAACTTTCACTTAAAGCACAACAAAAATTAATTAAAAAAAGGAATTGAATTCCCTTCCTAAGACAGCGGCATCACCCAAGGGTGTCCAGAGTCCAGGGTGGCTGGCCAGGGCATGCCCAACTCTCCTGGCGAGTGCCAGTGCCCTTGGACCAGGAGTCCGGTGATGGGCGTTTGCCTTGTGGGTGGCTTGGACCTGGCAGGGCCTGTAGTCCAGAGCCTCTGGCCTGGAGTCTGGGACACCACGTCCTATTCATTTACAGCCTCACTTCATGATGAGCAGCGAGCACAGAGATGCCTTGGTCCCATTCACAGTCAGGGGGTGTGTGCCTGCAATCCCTCAAGTTCAACTTTCCAAGCCTGCCTCCCTGTCCTGGAGGAGCCATCTGGCACTGGCCCACCTCCACATCTCAGGGGACATGCAGCTTCCCCCAAACCCGCTGGTGTCTACCAGCCTTTCTCGAGGGTCCTTCCTGGATGTTCTGCCTCCCCCACTGCTGTGTGTCAGGCCCTTAAATGGGCTCATTTAATCCCCAGGCCTGCCTGGGAACTTGAGTTCCTGATTCCCATTTTATGGATGAGGAAACTGAGGCTCAGAGAGGCAGAGACTTGGATGAGGCCTCTCAGCTGGTAGGTGGCCCCACCCAGATCCTGGCCTGGCTGTCTCCTGCCCTCCACTCCAGGGCACCCCTGTGGTCAATCACACCCCACTGTCTAGTCAGCCTAGGCAGCTGCCCTGCCCCTGCCCCCAAGGAGGACATTCTGACCCCACCCAGCCTTAAAGTGGAGCATTTGCTGAGGCAAGGGGGAGGGATTTCCTTAGGATGTTTGGAGAACAACCCAGTTTGCCCCAAACCCAGCAGTTCACGTATTTTTTTTAATTTAATTTTTAAATAGGTAATGAATCCCCATGGTTCGAAAGTAAAATAAAGAAAATAAAAAAGATACCCAGTGAAAAATTTCCCTCTCCACTGTCCCTCATCCTCCAAATCCTCCCCCCACCCCAACACACAGAGGGAATCCCTGTTATAACTGCCTTGTGCATCTATAAATAAGTTCTATAAAGAATTTCTTTATGCAAAGATAAGTAAATACAGATATTTATGCATATGTATATATTTTGGTTCTCTTGCTCTTTAGACAAAAGATCCTGTTCTGGACACACTGCCCTTGGCCCCCTGGAGGGCCGACTCGGCAAGCGCTGCGTCACACTCCCCCCGCCATCCGGATTGAACCGCCCTCTCCTCATGGACACCTGGGTTACATCCAGTCTCTTTCTCACACAGACAAAGCCTCAGACTTAGTAAAGCAAACAACCTTTCAAGGCAGTTTCCAGGTGAGAGGAGGCGGCCCTGGTTCAGCATCCCCTTCCTGGGTGGATATGAAAGGCAGCTTCCTCCATTCAGGGCACTGGGGACCCTCACTGACCTAGGCTCCTGACCCTGGAACCACAGGGAAGGCACAGTGAGCAACTCCTGGACACAGGGATGCCTCTGCATCCCACACAGAGCCCTTGAGATGGCCAACTTGCACGTGGACACCACACCTTCCCCATCCACAAACACACGCTCTCAGCCTCATGCCGACCCCACATGGTCAGATGAGTACACACGTGCCACATGTGACACACTCACATCCCCTCACAACATATGCACACACACAAGACACACACACATGCATGCCAGACACACACAACCCACACACATACACACTCACACACAGTACACACACTCATATAAGACACACACTCACACAGACGACATACACACACACTCTTACCATCTCTCTCTCACAAACACAACACACTCTTACCATCACACACCCGACACATTCAAATCCACACACTCTTACATCTCTCTCACACACAATACATTCTTACCATCACATACACAACACACACACATTTACCATCTTTCTCACTCTCAAACACATGCACACCAGGCTGGACCCTGCCTGGCCCTCTGGCCTGGTCTGAGGACACCAAGCATTGAGAGGACAAGTGCCCTGCACAAGATTATATGGTGAGTGACAGTGGGCTGGGCTGGGACCTCAGAGTTACCTCCCCATGTCCAGTGCTCAACAGCCCGGTCAGAGGAAAATCTGCTCCTAGGCTCCCTTTAACTGAGGGCCAGGAACCAGACAGCTGGTGAGCACCAGCTTAGGGTAGCCCACAGTTCTTTCCATTTACATCTGAAACCCCTTCCTGCATGCTGGGCATGTTCACTGACTTAGTTACACAAAGTTTAAAACAGAAACATTCCCAGGACCCGCTGTGGGCCAGTCTCTGGGCTAGGCACCTTTACAGAAAGCTTGTGGGGAAACTGAGGCTCAATGACAGGGAGAGCCACTGTTGCCCAGTGCCTGCTGTGTGTCCAGCGCCCACTGTCTGCTGAGTACCCACTGTGTGTCTGGTGCCCACTGTGTGTCAGGTGCCCACTGTGTGCCATGACCTGTGTGTGGAGCGCTCACTGTATGTGGAGTACTCACTGTCTGCTGAGTAACCACTGTGTCAAGTGAACATGTGTGTCCAGTGTCCACTGTGTGTGGCATGCCTACTGTCTGCTGAGTACCCACCATGTGCCAAGGGTGCCTGGTGTGCCAAGGGCCAACTGTGTGCCTGGCGTCCACTGTGTGCTGTGTGTCCATCATGTGCCTGGTGCCCACTATGTGTCCAATACCCACTGTGTGCCCAGCACCTACTGTGTGCCCGGTACCCACCACGTGCCTGGTGCCCATTGTGTGATGGGTGCCCACCGTGTAGCGTGCTCTGGGTACGTTACCTCTGTCCTTCCCACTGTGTGCTGGGTGTTCATCAGGTGTCCACTTTGTGCTGGGCACCCACCCACCACTCTCAGTCTGCGGCTCAAAGGTGAAGGCGCTGTCCACAGTCGCAAAGCAAGGGGACACCATCCTTTACTCCAGGACGGATGGACTGGGGAGGGGTACAGGCAGCAGGGAGGAAAAATGGAAGCTGGGCTTGCGAAGCTGGCTGAAGGGCCCTGTCCGTGCCAGTCCTCAGCTCTGTGTGGGAAATACTCCTGGCGTTCAGCCTGTCAGGAAGGGCCTGGCCTGACGCCTCAGAGGGGCCGAAGGCAGAGCTCCTCGAGGTCAGGGCTGTGTGGTCTCTGCATGAACAAGAAGCCCAAGCTGCCGCTCCATGCAGGGAGAGGGGAGATGCTCAGCCAGATGGCCTCCAGTGTGATGCTGCCATCTCGGGGTGCAAGATGCCATCACAGCATGCTGTTTCTAGGTGTCTGGTCTCTGCCAGGGACACAGAGCACCCTCCCAGCAGATGGCTGCAGCCCTGGCTGAGGCCTCGGCACCCACAGCCCACAGAAAAGGCTAGCAACTCTGGCAGCAGTGGGGAGCCTGCCTGCCCAGCAGGCAGCTAGGTAGGGCTGAGCCCTGGGGTGCAGGTCGAGTGGGTGGGCAGAGGGGGCAGTGTCCCCAGTGGGTGCGAATGGGGAAGGGCCCAGCCTCCTGACACACCTCTCCTGGGAAACTCACCTCCCCCTGGGACCCCTTCACCTTTGACACCAATATTGCTCATTGTCTGTTCCAAGCCTGCCCTCGCTCCCCTGAGCTCCAGACACACCAAGCTACATGCTTCTGGGCTCCTTCACTTGGATGTCTACAGGCACTGCTCACAGCAACATTTACCACCCTTGGCCCATTTCAGCGACAGTGCTGTTATATAGCCAGGCCCCAAGCCAGGCCCCTGGGCACCTCTGCTGCAACAGCTGCTTTGCCCCCGCCCCCCCCATCAGACCGCCCCTGGCTCTTCGCACCACGCCCCTCCTCTCCCAGCCTGACATAGTGGGACCCTCTGGACAACGTATTCTGAATGAAAAGAACAAACTTCTGGGCAAAGGGGACAACATGGGACACCCTTCATTTACCCGACAGGCATGTACTGAGTGTCTGCTCTGGCCAGGCTCTGTTTTTTCGTGAAGGCCCAGCTCAAGTGCCACCTCCTCCTCCATGGAGCACTCCTGGGTTCCCTGGTCCCTCGGTCGGTCCATAGACGTTTACTGAACAGCTACTGTTGCCAAGTCAGCATAGTTCCCAGTGGGCACACGGGGAGCCCTTCAGGAGCATGTGTGGTGGCAAGATGGCGGACAAACACCACAGGACACATGGGTGCCCATGGTCAAGGCAGGAGGGCTACACAGTAGGCTATGACACCAGGGTGCTAGGCTGCAGAGCTCCACAAGGAGCTGGCTCTGGGGGAAGAGCATCCCAGGCAAACCCCTCTAAAGAGCAAAGGCCTGGAGGAGGGACCAAGGTTGTCTGAGCATAGAACGGAGGCTGGTGTGGCTAGAGGGTCAAGTGCAAGGGTGAGAGTGGGGAGAGATGGGAAGGTGGGAAGGGAACAGTCAGAGTCCTCTGCCAGGGCTTGGCACAGAATGCTGATGACATGCTACTTGTCCCATGTCGGTAAGGGCAGACAGGACCCTAGGAAGAGGGGGTGAGTGACCAGCCCCTACAGTCCCCAAGCCCAACTCCACATTCTGGCTTTCTATGGATGGGCTGGGGGGCCTTGGGAAGAGCCCTTCCCTCTGTCTCATCTCCCTGTCTGGGCCTGGGGCTCCCTGGCAAGGACACCTGTCTGAGACCTGATGACAGGTCAATGGCTAGTCTATGGAACGAGGCAGGACAGAGGCAAAGCCATGTTCTAGTTGGGTTGGTACAGGGAGCACCATCAGCTGCACTTAGGACCAGACTCAGACTCACCAGGTCTGAATCCCACTTTACCTGGTGGGCTCTGGGGATGAGTCAACTCCATCCTTGAGTTTAGACTCCTCTAGAACGGACCTTTGAGCCCCCTGATGCCCTCCGTGAGGGTGCTCTGTACACCGGTTACATTAATTCCAGCTGCAGAACCTCAGGCTCGCTGACAAACTGCTCTTGCTTGAGAGCCGGATGACGCTTTCTAAATCATTCCCTTTTGTCCTCATGAGGCCAAGAAGAGCCCATTTGACAGATGGGGGCGCACAGCAAGCAGCTGCAGTGACCCTGCCTTACAACCCTGTGCTCAGCCTCTGCCCCACACTGCTCTTCTCCAGGGAAGTTCGGCATAGGGGGCAAGGATTCCCCTCCCTGAGGAACTGGAAAAGATTTGGGGCTCATGGGAAATAAATCATGACTTTTCTTGGGTAATGTACAATGCCCCAGGCAGCTTCTTTTCGTTTTAATACATACCGCTGGGAAAAGAGGAAAGATGAGATAGCAAGGAAAAGGCTTCTTGTTTATAGGTCCCAGTTGGAAAAGAGAGAGAGGTATACCAGCCGGGGAGGGAGGCGACACTGAAGCTGGGGGAGTCCCAGGCATCAGCATGCCGTGCATCCACCCGGGCACATGCAGCCAACCCTGCAACCCTCTCTCTACGTCTGTTCGCAGACCCCTGAACAGAGACTGAGTCCAGATCTCAGCTGGGCTGGGGGCTAGCGCCTGGTGGGGGTTCGGGGGGAGCTGCCCTTGCCTCCCTGAGGCCTGAGTATGCTCTGGCCACAGTGAGCCTCAGCCACATCCTGAATTGAGGCCTTGAGCTCAGCCATGCCCCAAACTGACCCATGCTGCCCTTGAACTCTGAGCATACCCATTGGCCTGTCTCTAGCCTCAGTTCCCTCCCTCCCGCGCCATGCATGTGAATCCCCTCCTAAACTCTCAGAGGGTTCTGACCCCAGGGGTGGCCATGTGACAGAGGCTGGGCAATCAGCACACTGCCTCCCCTTGGGCATGAAGACAGCTGAACAATGGAACTCATTTCTAGGAGGCAAAGGTTGCTGAGGGAGAGAGAGCCTCCACCTGGGAATACTACCCAGGAGAAAGCCAAGTCAAGAGACAAGACAAGAGGACTGGAGCCCCTGGACCCAGCCCTACTGAAGACAGACCCCTGGGCTTTTCACTGCCAAACCAAACCAAACCAGAGCCATTGCTGTCGAGTCAATTCTGACTCATAGCGATCCTACAGGACAGAGTAGAACTGCCCCATAGAGCTTCCAAGGAACACCTGGTGGATTCGAACTGCCGACCTTTGGTTAGCAGCTGGAGCACTTAACCACTATACCACCAGGGTTTCCTTTCACTGCCAGTAGCTATTAAAAACCCTATGATCACAATAGTCTGATGCCACCATGCATGGGATCACCATGAGTCAGGCGGATTAGACGGTAGCTAAGAAGAACCATTAAAATCCCTTTTACTTGAGTTTCCATCATTTACAACCCAAATCACAAAGGCTTCTGATTAATACACTACCCTGCTCCAGCCTGGCTTCCTTCTCTTTCCCAGATGTTCATGCTTCTAAGTCCCAGCAAGGCCTGAAGCCCAGCCGAGCTCTGTACAGAGAGAACCGAGAGGAGGAAGGGGACACAAATCCTATTTATAGGTTTACTATCTGATTGACTCCTCATGGCATCCAGTAAAGTTGGAATTACCAGCTCTATTTTACAGAAAAAGATCTGACAATCAGAGAGGTTAAGTAATCTGCTCTGAGTCACACAGCCCCTGGACTGCAGGTAAGGGGAGCCATCGGAGCAGCTCCTTGGAGGGTGGTTGGGCCCTCAGGCAGGGGGAGGTACAAGGAAGGCCTTGATTGGCCCAATATCTTGCCCCCACCTCTGCTGGGTCTTGGGAGCTCCCCAAGGCAGCCTGGTTACCCAGCAGCCCTGGGCGCCAATCAGATGGTCAGGGATTCATGCCTGACCCAGGATGGGGAATCCGAGGGCTCAGGAGGCTGCCCAAAGCTGGCCAGCCCAGACTAGGTTAAGTTGGGAGTGTATTCCTTTTATTTGATAATGGAGAGCAAATGTGAAGAAAAGTCTCCCCTGTGTTATCGTAGGGCCTGGCCAGGGCTGCGGGAGGCAGGCTGCAAATTTCATCAAGGACCGTGGTGATTAAAAACGCATTATTTCCCTTATTACCCATTCCAAACAGATGCTGGGGACTGACTTGACGAGGAATGAACTGCCGGAGCCTATAAAACATCTTGCAATTAGCCACGCTCAGATCAGCTGCCCTTTCACAATGGAGCCTGTCGTCCCCAGAGGGCAGAGCAATGGTCCAGGCCCAGTAAGGTCAGGTTTCACGGACAAATGCCCAGGCCGTGGGGAGACAGGAAGGGACAGGCGTCTATGGCCCAGCCATTCCATAGAGCCCCGCACCCTGAGCCCTGGTGGGGACACACCCAGCCAGAACATTTAGGTGGGGGCCAGGCCAGTCCCCAGTGGGCCCTGAGCCGACACCATGCCCCATCTGGCCTCCGAACCCCTCACCTCACTGGGTCCTGCCTCTCCCTCAGCCTGTGACAAGTCAATTTGCCAGAAGTCGATTCAGTGAACAGTTGATTTGCAGGATGACAAGATCATGAAACGTACTTGTTTCCCTAACCTTTTCGTTTCAGTCACTGGTTTTCATTTTTGTCCTCAAAATGGCATTTTAAGGAATGCTCAGTTGTCTCCTCCCCGGCTCCTAGCTGCTGTGTGTGTGTGGGGCGGCGGGGAGGAGAGGGATGGAGAAGAAAGAGGGGTAGTGAGGGGAGTGAGAACTAGTGAAGACTATGGTGGAACTGGGCAGATGGTGGGAAGGAGCTGGTGGTTAGTGGGCAGGCAGGCAAGCCCAAGGCCTCAGGAGAGGCCTGTCTGAGGGGAGGTCTCTGGGGAGAGGTGGACAAGACTCTGCTCCAGCAGCCACCTGCCTTCTGACGCCTGTTGGCAGAGCAGGGTCTTAAACTCAGATGGTCAGGGTTCCTGTTCCCATAGCTGAGGCCGGCTAGGTCCCCACTGCAGCTAAAGCAGTTTGTGCTGCCTCGGGGAGATGGCGGATGCTGGCCCCAGTGCCCCTGGTGGGGTTCAGCCTCAGGGAGAAGGGGTCAAGTGGCCTGAGGAGGGGAGGACAGCACAGGTTGATCTCAGGGACTTAGGCTGGCGTGAGGTTGGGGTTGCAAACCTTCTTCTGGCCTGTGGCCCCCAGGGGTCTCAACCCTTCAGACCCAATGCCTTCTATTTAATCTATTTGTTGATTAAAAAAAAAAAAAAAAAACTATGAGTCTTGTTTTCAAGTACATTCTATAGAGACTATTTTTGTTTCTTTATGTGAACTGCTTACGTTTACAAATATTTGCAAATAGAGTTGAGAAAAATGTGTTATCTTACTAGTTTATACATTTTTCATTTTTATTGTGGTGAAGTATATATAACAAAACATTTGCTGTTGTAGCCATTTTTAAAAAATATGGAACACTTCATGAATTTGCATGGCATCTCTGCTCAGGGGCCTTGCTAATGTCTGCATCCTTCCCATTTTAGTGTGTGTGCTGAAGTGAGCACCTACTTCCTTTTTTTAAATTAAACTTTTTATTTTTGAGACAATTGTAGGTTCACATGCAGCTGTAAGAGGCAATACAGAGAGATCTCATTTACCCACTTTCTCCCCAGTGGTAAATATCTTATAAAACTACAAGAGCAATATCCAGTCAACGTCACAGTCAGGACACTAATGCTGACCCAGCTCACCTATCTCCTTGAGGTCCCCCAGTGTTACCCGTGCTCGTGTGTGTGTGGTGTGTGTGTGTGTGGTTAGTTCTGTGCAGTTCTATCACCTACGTAGGTGTGCGTACCCACCACCAGTCAAGACCCAGAGCACACCATCGCCACAAGAATCCCTCAACTTGAGCCCCCTCTTTTCACAGCCAAAGCTTTGTGCTCCCTCTTCTCTGTTTTGAAACGAAGTTCACAAATAATATAATCTAGCTTTTTTTTTAGCTACACACATTTTTTTAAAAAAAAACAAAAATCAACAGAATGCCCTTAAAATAAGGAAAGCAATTTAAAATGAAATACTGGGTAACGGCAGGCACGTCTTTATCACAAGGAATAAGGAAGAAGCCGGTTTCCTGCTTCTCTATGTGACAGTGACAAACCCAGATGGATACGGGGGCTGCTGGGGACTCGATAACCTGAGGGGCCCTGTCCTTGGTGATGTAATGCTCTGGAAGGTAGCAGCTCTTGGCAGAGCCCTGAATATATCAAAGTAGGATCTTCTCTAGACTTCGAGAGCAGTTGCATTCCTGGAAAACTCGGTGTGTGTTAAACTTATATGCAATGTATATTGTGGTTGAGACATCAAATGGAGTGAGGTTCTTGGCCCAGATAACTATACATGGATTTTTGCTTCCATGAATATCTGGTGAGATGTCTGGAAGGTCTCAGTGGTGTGGGGCAGCCCTACACATCCTAAGGTGTCATATCCCTGGCCCTGTCACATCCAAATGCCCACTCACACCTTCAGTCACTCAAAGGGCAGCGCAAGCCCTGGAGAGCCCTGCCTCACCCCCTCTGCTCCAGCACCGGCAGCACCACCTGTGTTTGTCTCCCAGCACCCAGCCCAGGCCCGATGCTCAGTAGGTGCTAATAAATGTGCCAGTTGGAACTGAGTGGATGGGAAGTAGGCCAAAGGTGGCAATGTTAAAGCCATTACAAATGGGCCCCCATGAAGCCCAGGGGATCTCAATCTGGGACACTCAAGGGCCAGGCCGCCACCTCCTTCTCCTGTCCAGTGGAGCAGCGTGTGGCTCTGCTTCCTTTATGGAGGCCCCGCTGTGAGCAATCGGCCAGGGCTTCCCACCTGAGGGAGCCCATTGCTTCCCTCTGGGTTTGGTCACCTTGACCCCAAGCAGGGTTGAATTACAGAACACTGAGTGGCGACTGGAAACTGAACTGCTCTGTGGCCTGGGCTCACTGGGTCCTGGGCCTCAAGGACACAACACTGACATGCATGTACACGTACACAGCTTCCCTGGAAGAACTCAGAGAAACTGGACACGGTGGTGACCGCTGAGCGGGGGGGGGCCCACTTTGCACTGTGTGCAGACTTTTTGTACCATGGGGATGAATTATCTCTCATGACATGACTAAAAAAAAAATAACAAAAAGGGTATAAGCAGGTATTACCCCTTTCAAGATCTAGTTATTTCCCACTCTGAATTTTTTGTTGATACCATGTATTTTCATTAATGGAAGGTATGCTGAATCAAGGAGCATTCCTGAAATTTTGTTACGAAATATGGATTCTGATACATATTTTGTGGGGGAACATATGTCCAAAAAAAATTAAAATTTTCAACATGGATCAATACTTAATTTGGTTACATCAGGCACCTCTAGTTTTCCAAATATCACACACACACACACACACACACACAGGCACACACAAAACCAAACCCACCAGGGCTCCCTAACTATCACACAGGAAACCGCAAATATACTTACAAGGCTTATCTAGCTGTGCAAAAGCCAAAAGAGATGAAAGTTTGACCCAATCACACTTCCTGAATAAACTGCCTTATACCTACGCCTTCTACCTTAGTGACTTTTCGCCAGAGAACGTTTCTTTTGTTTTTCACCGTTACACAAGCCCCCACCGGAGGGCAGCATATATTTCTAGTGGGACGAGTGTCCTCCGGAGAAACTTGAGAACCCAAAATGTTTGTGGGTGCATTCTGTCCCAAGAACCATAAAAGAGTTACTTGTATGACTAAAAATATGTTGAGCACTTCCTGAGTCCTGGCACTGTGTTTCCAAGGCATCCCAAGGGTCCAGCTCCCTGGGCTGCTTTTGATCTGGAGGACTGTGTTCTGGGTGGGAATTCCGGACCCCCACCCCCTCAGCCCTGCCCAGCCCGGAAACCCCAATGAAGGGAGTGGAAGCATGTGTGGGTTTCCTGAAGCCAGACCCTGCCCACCCACGAGTCCATGCCAGAGGCCCCTGGGGCAGGGCTGAGCAGTTGGCTGAAGGAGACTGAACATGATCACTCAGGTCTGCATTGATCGAGAGATGGTGATTGGTGCCTTGTGAGGGCTGGCCCTGGGATGGAGGCTGGGAAAGAAGACAGGGCCCAGTTTACGGGAAGACAGAGAATCAGGCAGTGGTAAAAGGGAGGTGGGAGTGTGGTGAGGGGTGCCAGTTTTGCCTCGGGAGCACAGAGAGGGGCTTGTGCTGGATCTAGGTCTGATGTGAGTGGGGAACAGCATCCCTGGCTGAGGAATGGACAACAGCAGAAGTGTGGAGGACAGGAGACAGGCAGCAGATGGTGTGTTGTGGGGCCAGGAGGAGGACAGGAGAAGCAGAAAGAGGGAAGGTTGCAGGGCTGGCGGGGTAAGTGGGTGCACGAAGAGCGGAGAGGAGAGGAGTTTGTGTGGGGTCCCCACTGCTCCTGCGGCCCCACCTTCTTGATGTTCTTCTTAGCTCTGACCTGAGCTGCAGGGCTCTGGAGTGGCCTCCATGCTCTAGACTGATTACAGTTATAGCCCCACCAAGCCTGGTACACAGACGAGGTGCCCAGTAACCACTGTGGGTGAAGTCATGAGTGAGGGAGTATGAAATCACCTCACCTGATCACAAGCAATGTGTGGTGTTGGGGGCTCCCCTCCCCTTGCCTCTTGTGTGGTGTCCCTGCATAACCAAGGATGGAGAGGAGTTGGCCCTGCTGCTCTTCCCCCAGAAGTGGACACTGGCTCAGAGAGGGCAAGAGGCCTGCCCAGGGGCACACAGCAAAGCAGGGGCAGGGCCTCCTTCCTCCAGTGTGAGTGCCCAGGGTCCAGAGGTCAGAGGTCAAGGGGCAGAGGGTGTTGTTACTCCCTCTGTCCTGCAGGAAGGTTATGGGAAGATATAAAGTGTCTTTGCAGCCTCCTGGGTGTGAGGGAGGGAAAGAAAGAATGAGGAGCCAGAGCGACGTGGGGTAGACAGGTGCTGCTGAGTCAGCAGCATCCACTGGAGAGCGGCAGGCTCTGTGAGCCTGGTGGTGGCCTCGTCAGCACCACAGCCCACGTCTGTCTGTCCAGCAACAATGCCTCCTGGGCCCCCACTGGCAGTGACAAGACTAGCCTCATCCATGAGTTCAGGTAGCGGGCTCCCAGCTGCCATCAGACAAAGCACCATCAGTGAGGAAAACAAGGTGGCTGATGGCAGGTCGGACCACAGTTCTGGTAGAGGAGGGGAAGGACACTCCATTCCAGGCCAGGGTGAGGGTGAAGGGGCTGGAGGCAGAACTGCAGGCCCTCCAGGCCTCCCGTCTGTCTGTCCATGCTTCCTTCCCTTCCTCATTCCACGTTCTGTGCACCTGGCGCCTGCTGGCCAGAGACACAGGGCAGGTCAGACACTGCCCACCGCAAGAGTGAAGAGACGGAGGGCCTGGAGTCAGCAGACAGGTTCTGCCCACACTCAGGGAACAGGATCATTCCTGAACCATGATTCCCAGCGTCTGGAGCCAGCCCAGGCACTCTGAAGTCACACATGGGGGCCATCCTGGCTCTCCACAAGTGAGCAGCTCTGGACCTCAGGTTCCTGGACAGGAAGTAACAACGGAACTCTCTTCACAGGCTGCCGTGTGGAGAGTGTGGGAGGGTTCAGGAAGTCCCAGGTAAAGGGTTCAGCAGAGGATGACAAGCCCCCCTCCCCCACACCGGCCAGGTCCTAAGAACTGACCTCCTCACCTTTATCTTCAAGATAAAGCTCAGAGTCCCTGTCCATGCTGCTGGGCACCAAACCAGGCCAGACCTGACTTAAAGTGTGGAGGTCGGTGGGAGAAACTAAGGTCAGGTGGGGAGAGTCAGCCAGCTTAGACCATGCTGTTGCTGGCTAGCAGCCCATGGGGTGAGTCCACACTGCCCTTACTAGCACTAGCTGCCAGTTCCTGCCCTCCCCTGCAGTTTTCCTGACTGCTCTAGTGGGCATGAGGGGGTCCAAGGTCTGCCCTCGGGGATGAGTGTGCCCTGTTATGGACAGGGGAAAAGGATTGTGGGGCACACTGCCTGATTTCCCTTCTGCTCTCCCTGCTCAGCCTTGCCCCCTCAGCTTCCCTTACAGCTCAGCCATCTAACCATGCCCCCCCAGGCCCCTCCAATGGCCCCTCATGGCCCACAGCCTGGAGGGAAAGCCCCTCCTGGCACTGAATCCTGCCTATGCCTCATCTCTCACTTCCCACTTCCCTCATACCCAACACTAGGGCCAGACATGGTTACAATCAGCAGAGCACCTTTAGTATAACAGAGTGTTAAGAGTTGGACTTGGGGGCCTGACTGGTTCAAGTGCCGGCTTGCCCCCTGCTGAGTATTACCTGGGGCAAGCTGCTCTGTGACTCAGTTGCATAGTCTGTACAATGGGCATAATAACAGCCCCACTTTCCAGGGTCACTGAAGGTCAAATGAGTACAAAGCACTTGGCACACCTGGAGTGACCACCTACAATCCATGCGGAAGCCTCACCGCTCGTACCTGCCTTAGGCTGGGGAGACCACTCCCTGTTCCTGGGTCACCTTTCTGTTGCAGCCCTTGGCATGTCTCTCCTCTGGCCTGCTGTTTCTCCCCTAGACTGCTGAAATGATTCCTTACAGAGCTCTGTACCTCACTTACGGCAGTACCTGATACAGGACCCATACATTCAGCCAAGATCTACTGCGCAATGACGATACAGCCAGCGCTATTCCAGGTACTGGAGATAACAGTGGCTCACAAAGGGTCAGAAGCTCCATCCTGGCCAAGCTAACATTCCATGGCAAAGATCACAAATTAAGAGGCAAGTAAAATGTACAGCAAAATATCTAGAATAGGCAAATGCATAGAGACAGAAAGTAGATTAGTGGTTACCAGGTGCTCGAGAGTGGAGGGAAGAGGGAGTTGTCGCTTAATGGGTATCGTTTCGGTTTGGGGTGATGAAAAGTTTTGGAAATATATAGTGGTGACGGTTGTACTACACAGTGATTTTAATTAATGCCACTGAACTGTGCCCTTACAATGGTTAAAATGGCAAATTTTATGTTACATATATTTTCCCACAATAAATTTAAAAATATTCAGCAACAGGTGGGACGGCGATAGTGCAAAGCACACATACGAAGCAGGAGGGGCACACGTGGGGTCTGCAGTGGAGACTTGGTGTAGAGAAAGCTGCCCTGGGAAGGTGGAATCTGGGCAAAGACATGGAGAGAGGGAGAGAGAGGGCCACACAGGCATGTGAGGAAAGTTCCAGGCCGAGCGTGAATGAGCGCGTGAATGAATGAATGAGCAGTGGGCATGGGGGTCAGGAAAGCTCCCAGCTCCAGCCCACTGGGAAGCGTATGTCTCACTCATATTCTGTGACTTGTCTTACAGCCCAACCTCCAGGACAGCATGCCTGTCAGAATGGTGGTTACCATATGAAGTGATAATAAAGACACTGTGGTAGTTACAGTCTGAAAGGGGGCTGATCTTAATTAAGATGCCATTAATTAAGCTGTTGGCGCAGTAATGACCTCGATGGTTAGCAAGTCTGACTAAGGAACTGATTCTTGGAGGCCTCATGATTTCCCTCATTGATAGATAAATCCTCTCCTGCTCTGATTGTTATCTTTCACCCGGTCACATCACCACCCCCTGAGTGACAGCCCAGGCTGGGACCTGTTGTCCTCTCCACGACAGAATGGATCCCATATGCTCTGTATCGAGGGGTGCTCAAAGCAGGTACCCAGTGGGGCAGGAAGGCAGAGAGAAGAAAATGGGCAGAAAGGTGGGAGGTGTGCTGGAAGACCCACGGGCCAGGCTTTCCCAGGCTTCAGAATTCAGTGGTCCTGCATGCAAGGTGGGGGGAAGGGGCAGTATACTGGGGGAGGGGCGCTGTTGCCAAATACGTTACAGGAAATAGCTGTATGACCTTAGTCAGGTCCCTACCCCTCTCAGAGCCCTGGCTTCCTCCTCTGTAAAATGGGTCCACAATGCTACTTTTACAACAGGTGGTGAGATGCAGTGGGCAGCTGGGTATGAGAGTACTTTGAAGCCAAATAGGGCAGCTCTGATGTTAGCTATGATGCTGCCGTGCTTAAGATTCCAGCTGCCATGAAAGTTAAAAACCCGGGAGTACTCAAATCCTTGTCGCCCTTCTACATGTAAGTGCTGGTGACAACAAGGTATGAGCAGATGTGTGGATGAGTACGGGGCCTGGGGCAGGGGGACCATGGGCAGAACTGTACCCACTGTGCCGCTTCAGAAAAGCCTGCTCAGGGTCTCAAAACCCTCCTGCAAAAACAGGGCCAATGGCTCTTTCAGGCACCCCTCTCCCACCCAGCCTCTCTGCAATCAATGTCACTGCGTACCCTTTGTGAGCCTGCAAGCTGGGAAGAGTGAAAAGGCCCACAGGAATGGGAGGCCACGGCCTGGGTCCCCGACAAGCATGCCCAGCCCAGCCCCTCTCCGAGGTGAGCAGGTAAGGGAGGCTTAGTCTAAGGACCAGCAAGCCTGCCAGAGACCAGGTACTAACAGCAGTTTCCTGGGCCCCCGGCAGACTGACCAGACTCTCCAGGGAGGGATACTGGGATCTATATAGTCACTTGTGCCCTGGCATAATCGCCATCGGATGAGCTTGGGAAAGGCTGCCATGGTAAGTAGCGGCACGGATGGGGCATTAACAGCAGCTGTACGCTAACATCACCTGGAAATCCAAAAAAATCCTGATGCTTAAGCTGTATCCCAGATCCATGCAATCACAACCTGTGTGCTCCAGTGTAGATCCTGGGCTGAAGCCCCCATCCCCGGGGCTAAGATACTCCATAGTTCCAGAAAGACCTTGCTGGGCCTCAGTTTCCTCATCTAGAAGGCAGGGGCCTTCGGGCCTGCCCAAACAAGGCTGTTGTGAGGATCACACTACCAGCAGTGGAGGGGCGCCAGCCAACTGCTCGAACACAGACTGAGCATATAATCCTGACGGCACCCCTCCCCATGAGGGTTTCACAGTCCCTGAGAGTTGAGTCTCTCTGACCCAGGCTCCTGGGCTGGCAAAGCTGTGCTGGGGAGAAGACAGCTGCCTCAGGAAGACCTGGTCCCAGTGACGCCAACGAAGTTCCACACCAGGAAAGGATGTACTATTTGTTTCCAAAAATACAGCTAGGGCCTTGTCACCGGGAGTGAGAACTGTGGAGTGCTCTGCTCACATCAACAAACCAACCTGTGGGCTCTTCCACTAAAAAGGTGAGTGAAAACCACAGCTGAGCTGCGCTCCGGAGGCCACCAATCGAGCTGCTGACTCAGCCAGAGGTATGTTTACTTCCCTTCATGCTCCAGCAGTGAAGGACTGCCCCTCAGTGGAAGAGACTGGGGCCATATAACTATGGGCTCCACCAGCCCTTGCCATGGCGAGGCCTTGGAGTAGCTCCCTGGCCCAGCTCTGCTCTCTAACCATGCAAGGTCTGAGGTCTCTGAACAGCTCCATACAACCCAGGCATTGGGCAAATTGTCTACAGCAGGTGGAGGCATGAAGCTGGGTCTCAACCCCTGCAGCCTGGGGTCCCTGAGGGAGAGTCCTGCAAGACCAGTGAGCAAAGGTCTTGCACCCCAGAGCAGCACACTGCAGAGCCCCAGAAAGCTTAGAGGGAAGCTGGCATTCCAGTCCCGCTGCCCCCCGGGAAGACTGGCTTAATGAAGCCCAGGCTTCGGTTTCCATAAATACCCAGGACTCGTGATGTCACTGCCCCGTGCAGACTGGAGCAGCCGCTGCTGCTGGCGCTGGGCCCAGCAGACAGGCGCCCTGCCACCAGCCCACAGAACACCTGGGCAGCACAGTGGACACTGTTGCCCTCTGCCCTCCTGCCCTGAGGACACATGGCCCTGCCCACCACATCAGTCTGCCTGCCAGCCCTCCATCTGCATGGCTAAAAGCGCCGGCCACTGCTGTACTGAGCTCCAGAGCTGTTTCCAAACAGACGCACTGCAGGCTATACCAAAAGCTGAAATGGTAGCAGCTCTAGGGACCCAGTATATGGATGAGGAACACCTGCCCCTCAGAAACAGGGGACTTCACAGCCTGATGGAGACCTGCTGACTAATACCCTGTTTCTCTTCGTCACCACTGACAAACCCCTCTGCTGCAGGGGACAAACGCCCGTCATGCCTGCCTGGTGGCCAGCTCTCTCTGCAAGCCACCTGGGTGCCCTGACCCCCCCTCCTGGCCCTCACAACAGCTCCAAGCACGGCTCAGTTGGGTCCCCTCTGACCTCTAGTCTCAGGCATAAACCTGCTATGTATACTCACAAATAGCGTCTTCTGCAAGCCATCCTGCCTGAGGTCAGTTTTCTTTCTCACGCTCTCTCTCTCCCCAGGTGGGGAGGCTCAACGTGGTTAGAGGAGGAGCAGGATGCTCAGGGAGAAGTGGAAAGGGATAAAATGAACAAAATGAAATCGGAGGGCGAGTCACATTCCCGGGGGTGGCGTGCGCATCCACGAAGGCTGGGGAGGAAGCAGGGGCAGGGTGGCAGCATCTAGCTCTCTGCACGAAGGGCTCACACTGAGCCCAAGGGCCTGCTAGGAGATCGAGTCACCATGGTCACCAGGCGGGGCCAGGGCATCTGCCTTGCTGCTACCTGGGACCTCCTCGGGATTTTTCCTTCCCGTGCATCCGGGCTGAGGGGTGCGGGGAGGAGGACGGGAGGGCTGGGTGCGAGCCTGCGCCCGGTTTGCTCTCGCAGCATCCGGAGGAGGGCGGGCGCCCGGAGCCTCCCCAGGCGCCCAAGGAGCAACGTAGTGCGGCCGCGCTGGACCAATCGCCGAGGCGCTCGTCGCCATGGCAACTGCAGCATCAGGTGCGACCGCCCCGCGGCTCTTCCGCAGCAAAGTCACACACTGGTCCAGAGCTCGGGCGCAGGCGGGTAGATGGGAGGGTGCAGCGGCCGCGCCGGCCCCTTCCTGGCCCGCGCTGGAAACCTGGAAATCTGTTGCGAAAATGCGCGCGCTGTCCTGGAGCCTGCAATGACAGTGCTTTCCAGGGTGGATTCTGCACCTTTGGCACTGAGACTTTCGAGCCACCGAGTGTACGGGTGCACGTCCTGGAGTCAGGCAGACCGCTTCCAAACCTGGCTCTGCCATCTAAGGGCCTTGGGACCTTGGGCAGGCTGCTCTCCTTCTGGGAGGCTTGATGTATGCCACTGTAAAATAGGATCATAACAGCTATGACACAGGGTTACAAGAGGGCTTTCCATAGCCTGCTACAGTTGATGCAACATCGCAGTTGCTTCATTGTTGTTGTTAGGTGCCCTCAAGTCTGTTCTGACTCATAACGACCCTATGTACAACAGAAGGAAACACTGCCTGGTCCTGCCTCATTCTCACAATTGTTATGCTTGAGCCCATTGTTGCAGCCACTGTGTCAACGCAGCTCATTAAGGGTCTTCCTCTTTTTCACTGACCCTCTACTTTACCAAACATGATGTCCTTCTCCAGGGAACGGTTCCATCTGATAATATGTCCAAAGTATGTGAGACAAAATGTCACCATCCTTGCTTCTAAGAAGTATTTCGGCTGTGCTTCTTCCAAGACAGATTTAGATCTGTTCGTTCTTTTGGCAGCCCATGGTATATTCAATATCCTTCACTAACCCATTAATTCAAAGGTGTCGATGCTCTTCCATCTTCCTTATTCATTGCCCAGCTTTCCCATGCATATGAAGCAGCTGAAAACACCATGGCTTGGCTTCGGAGCGCCTTAGTCTTTAAAATGACATCTTTGCTTTTAAACACTTGGAAGGAGTCTCTTGCAGCAGATTTGCCCAATGCATAGTAGCACATAGTTACGATTTATGCTGGCCAGGCCCTGAACGGAGTTAGGACTGGGGCTAGGGAGAATTCCTTACCTAGCTGTGGTGCCCATTCATTCGCTCACCCATTAAACACCCCTAAGCACCTTCCATACACCAGGCATTGCTTTTGGACTGGCAACACAGTGGTGAACAAGGCCAGCAAGTGATCTGCTCTCATTGTGCTTACATCCCAAAAGGGGGGATAGAAACTATACGTAATCAAATACATAACTTTGCATGGTAATAAAAATAAAGGAAAAGAGAGATGAGGGAGGGGAAAAAAGGGAGGGAGGAAGAGTGAACATGGTGCATGAGATGGGGTGGTCAGGAAAGGCCTCTCTCAGAGGGCACATGTGGGTTGACTCCCAAATAATGGAAGATTCAGGGAAACAGCTTTCAGGCAGAAGGAGGAGCGAGTGTCAAGGTCCTGAGGTAGAAAATGCTTAGTATATTTGAGTAACACGGAGGAGGCCAGTGTGGCTGAAGCGAGTGCGCCTCAGGGAGAGCGAAGGTGTGAAGGAGGTCACATCAATCCTCCCTTCCTAGATTCCCCTTTCTCTCCCACACAGATCTCT
Source organism: Loxodonta africana (assembly GCF_030014295.1). NCBI lineage: Eukaryota > Metazoa > Chordata > Mammalia > Proboscidea > Elephantidae > Loxodonta > Loxodonta africana. The sequence continues at coordinate 36,347,422 of NC_087363.1, forward strand.
CCCTGTCTGGTGCTAAACTGACCAGAGTCTCTCTTTTTTCATTTGTAAATTGGGAACCCCAAACCTATCTCCGATATAGACACAGATACAGGAATATAGAGATACATATCTATCTCAGTGTATAAATACACATATACAAATATGTGTGTGTGTGTGTACATATAGGAGCCCTGGTTAATAGCATGGCTGCTAACCAAAAGGTCAGTAGTTCAAATTCACCAGCCACTCCTTGGGAACCCTATGGAGCAGTTCTACTCTGTCCTAGCTATGAGTCGTATAGGTAACATTTTTTGCATTATAATCGTAATGACAACCCTGATGAGGTATAATATCATCCCATTTTACAGAGGAAGAAACTAAAGCCCAGAGGTTCTGCGGCTGGTCCAAGGTCACCAAGTGGTGAATGGTGGTGCAGCCAGGGCAGTCTGGCTCCGGAGTCTCAGCTCTTAACTGCTTGCAATGCTGCCTCGACTTAAACCCACATCTGTGTAACTCCTAAGCCTGAGCTCTAGAAACTCCCCTCAGGATCTCCTGAAAGTGTTGATTATTTTATCATTCCCATTTTACAGAGGAGGAAACTGAGGCTCAGAGAAGTGAAGAGGGCTGCCTGTGATTGCAGAGTCATGCCAGAGTCCCTTTCCTGGGCTTCCTCTCTCACGCCACAGAACTGGCCCAAGGGCCCAGGAAGCCCATCTGCATATCCATTACTTCCTGGAATTTCCCCCTTATAAACTCACAAATATTTTTCTTATATTTCTGTTATTGTTTCAAAATAGGGCAAATGTCCAAGACCCTAGCTTTCAGAAACACATGCCAAGATTGTAGGCTTTTACGAAACATTGACAACATACCTGGACAGTGGTTACAACACCCTGAGACCCCTTTGATTTCTGATGCTCATATCCAGAACAAGGTCAGGCACAGGAATCCCCTGATCATTGTGGAGCTGAGCCCCCGACTCTGGTTTCTACCTTCAGAGCATAAGTTTATCCCTTCAGGAAGTGACAGAGGTCACCAGCCAAGGGGCGCGCTCACCTGGTTGAGGGCTAGGCACGTGCTTGGGCTTCCCCTACATCACTATGCAAGCTCTCACCACCATCACACGAGGATAGGATTTATTAGCCCCACTTTCCAGATGTGAAGCTTGAGGGCATGAGCAGCTCCAAGATCACACAGGAAGTGGTAGGACCAGCCGGTCTGCCTTTCCTGATTCCCCTGAAGGATCTCAACTGTAATCAGATGCTTGAGGCAGAGAGGGTAGCAGGCAGCTCTCTGATCACTGTTCCCTCACCTGATCACAGGCTCACCCACCACCTCTGCAGGCCTGGGCTGCAGGAATCCAAGGGGCTCAGGCATTTGATTGTGACAGCCCCTCACCCCAGGAGTCACACCCTGGTTGCTCTGGAGACGCCTCCACTCACCCCTGCCCCCACCTCACCACCATGAACCCCCATAAGTAACCTGGATTGGCAGGAGAAACCAGCTTCCAAAGGGTGGGTTGGGAAACGTTTCACATCAAGGATTCCCCCCGCAACCCACCCACTGGAAAATTCCAGCCTGCAGGCTGCCAGGCAGAGACACTCATGCAAAGAGTGGCACATTCCTGCAACCTGCAGCCGATGTGCCCCTGTCTGTCCTCAAAGTGAAAGGAGCACAACAGAGTTTGGGTAAAGGAAGGACAGAAGAGGCTGAAGCACACAGTCAACAGAGACTCCAGGCTGGGAATCGTGGAGTCCCAGGAGTAGAATGTCTTCATCCGAGGCCTCCCCACCTCCCCTGCTCTTCAGGTCACCAACTGTTTGAATTGTGGAGTTGTAGAAGCTTAAACATTTTGACTCTCCTAATCTCACAACCACAAATCCTCCAAATTCCAGAATTTTCTTTTCTTTTTGCTTAAGCTTTACATTTTAAAGAAGCTCAATCTTAATTACACAAATAACATGAAAATCCATTCTTCTTAAAAAAAAAAGTCCCCTTTTACCAATCACTCCCCTAATCCTACTCCCCTTTCCCATCTCTGCAGTGGTAACTGATGTTATCTGTTTGGAGCACATCCTTTCATAACTTTTTCTATGCATTTATCTCCATATATCTATGCCTAGAGAAAATACCAAGTATCACACACGGAACCTAAAAAAATGCATCTTATTAAGTTATAAATATCCTCAGGTGTGGCCTGGAAGTCCCAGACCAAGGCACTCCAATTACCCCAAGGGTTATTTCTCCAGATCCAAGGACAAAGGTCACCTTACTTAGGGTAAAACTAAGCCCTTTACCCCACAACCACCATAGAACATGATGAAAACAATGGAAGCCCCCATTTCGCTCATCAACTCTGCCCGCCTCTTACACCCACCATCATCTTTTTGGTGTGACTCTTTGCCAATGCAGTTTCCCTACCTAGAGCTGTATTCACCAATGATATAAACACTTGGGCATGTTTTTCAACTTGACAGAAATGGAATCATCCTGCACGTAGGTTTCTGTAGCTCTTGTTCTCCGCTCAACATTGTGTTTGGGAGGCTGAATCATGGAAGCTCTGAACCACAGAGTCTTGTATGATGAGTTTCCAAATCATAGGCTTTTCTAATCACAGACGTGAGCCCAGGCTCCTAGAGTGGGGAGGGGCCTCTAAGTCCTACAGACAGTCCTTCCAAACTTCTCACCTACCCCTGGCCCTCCCAAGCAGAGAGCAAGAAGGGAGGAAACGGGCAGAGCAGTGATCTTTGGAGATGTCTGTGCGCTTTTGGGAGCTTGGCAATACCTCTCTGCAGCTCACCCAACATCACCAAGGTAGCCTGTCCCCCATCCTGGGGGAGAATATTGGGCCCAGCCCCAGGACAGCTAAATGGGGTCTTTGCCAGGCAACTGAAATGGAATGGCTGCTGCTTCCGGGTGTTCTCTTGGAGCCCTGGCTAACAGGAATCTGGAAGTCAGGGCTGGCATTGGGTCCCAATGGCCACTGTGCCAGGCTTGCTGCTGAGTGCACCAAGGATGACCTGGGTCCTCAGAGCCCACTGAAGCTGTGATGGGGTTGGGGCCCTGCAGGCATACCCAAAGAAGGTGGCTCTGTGTTTGACCTGCGCTGGCTGGGTCGGGGGTGGGATGGGGGAGGGCACAGAAGGCTGACGCTGCTTGATTTCAACATGGCAGTTAAGTTTTAGCTTCTGCTGGTGACTGGGACTCTGAATACTGTTCACACAGAGCAGAAAACAAGCAGGAGCCGAGGACACCTGTACCTGCCAAGACACGAACGGCCAGAGACAAAGGATCTGCAAAGTGAGAGTACCCAGAGGTATGGCTATACGCCCCCAACCCTAAGCTCTGCACCTTCTCAGCAGATGGTATGGCCTGGTGGGCAAGACCAGGACTTCAGAGCCAGCTACCTAGGTTCGAATGCCACCTCTACCACCAGCTGTGTGACTTTGAGCAGGTAGCCGAATCTGAGCTTCCTCGCCTACACACTGGGGTTCATAGTGGTACCCCGCCTCCCCACCATGAAGATTAAATAAGTTAACGCACGTGAAGAGGTTGGACCAGTGCCTGGTGCAGGGGGCTGCTCTGCAAGTCTTATCTATTATCATTGTTGTTGGTATTGTTTTACAGGCAGTGGGGCCGCCGGGGGTGTCCCTGGGTGGTACAAACAGTGAAGCACTCCACTACTAACCAAAAGGTTAGAGGCACCGCAGAAGACAGGCTTGGAAATCCACTTCTGAAAGTTTACAGACTTGAAAACTCTGTGGAGTTCTACTCTGCACACACAGGGTTGCCGTGAGTCAGAATCTACTCGATGGCAACTGGTTTGGTCCTCTTTTGGTTTTGGGCTGCTGGGAAGTTCACAGAATTGAAATTCACTTGGCAGTGGCGTTAGGAGCCTGGGTATGGGTCTTCCTTCTGCCCCCCTTCCCCGACCACCACCTGGGGCAGGTCAAAGCCCTTCCCTCTTGGGGTTGTGAGGCTTAAATGACAGCGGGTGGCCCTTCCTGCATCTGAGTCATTTTGTAACAACGTCTTCCTGTGTTAATATTTGCCTAATATTTTTCTTTAAATTTAAACAATTTCCATTAAAAAAGAAAACTTTCTGTTACCATTGTACATAGTGTACAAGCACACCTCGGAGATATTGTGGGTTCACTTCCAGACCACCGGAATAAAGCAGTTATCGCAATAAAGTGAGTCACGAAATCTTTGGTTTCCCCGTGCATATAAAAGTTATGTTTATAATATACTGTAGTCTATTAAGTGTTTGCAATACCATTATGTCTAAAAAAAATGTATATGCCTTAATTAAAAAATACTTTATTGCTAAAAAATGCTAACCATCACCTGAGCCCTTAGTAAGCCATAATCTTTTTGCTGATGGAGGGTCTTGCCTCAGTGTTGACAGCTGCTGACTGATCAGGGTGGTGGTTGCTGAAGGTTGGGGTGGCTGTGGCAATTTCTTAAAGTAAGACAACAATGAAGTTGGCTGCATCAATTGACTCTTCCTTTCATGAAAGACTTCTCTGTAGCATGTGATGCTGTTTGATAGCATTTTATACACCGTAGAACTTCTTTCAAAATTGGAGTCCATCCTCTCAAACCTGCTGCTGCTTTATCAATGAAGTTTATATAATATTCTAAATCCTTTGTTGTCGCTTAAACAATGTTCACAGCATCTTCACCAGGAGTAGATTCCATCTCAAGAAACCACTTTCTTTGCTCAAGCGTAAGAAGCAACTTCTCATCCGTTAAAGTTTTATCATGAGATTGAAATCGCAGTAATTCAGTCACATCTTCAGGCTCCACTTCTAATTCTAGTTCTCTTGCTGTTTCCACCACATCTGCAGTTACTTCCTCCACTGAAGTCTTGAACCCCTCAGAGTCATCCATGAGGGTTGGAATCAACTTCTTCCAAACTCCTGTTAATGTTGCTATTTTGACCTCCTCCCATGAATCATGAATGTTCTTAGTGGCATTTTTAGAATGGTGAGTCCTTTCCAAAAGGTTCTCAGTTTACTTTGCCCAGATCCATCAGAGGAATCACTATCTATGCCGTTGCCATTGAGTCAATTCCGACTCACAGCAACCCTATAGGACAGAGTAGAACTGCCCCATAAGGTTTCCAAGGAGTGGCTGGTGGATTCGAACTGCCAACCTTTTGGTTAGCAGCCAAATGCTTAAACCACCGTGCACCAGGGCTCTATAGCCTTACGAAAGGTATTTCTTAAATAGTAAGACTTGGAAGTTGAAAATACTCCTTGATCCATGGGCTGCAGACTGGATGCTGTGTTAGCAGGCATGAAGACAACATTAATCTCCTTGTACATCTCCATCAGAGCTCTTGGGTGATCAGGTGCACTGTTAATGAGAAGTAATATTTTCAAAGGGATCTTTTTTACAGAGCAGTAGGTCTCAACAGTGGGCTTCAAATATTCAGTAAACCATGTTGTCAGCAGATGAGCAGTCATCCAGGCTTTGTTGTTCCATTTATAGAGCACAGGCAGAGGAGATTTAGCATAACTCTCAAGGGCCCTAGGATTTTCAGAATGGTAAATGAGCAATGGCTTTAACTTAAAGTCATTAGCTGCATTAACCCCTAACAAGATAGTCAGCCTGTCCTTTGAAGCTTTGAAGCCAGGCATTGACTTTTTCTAACTGTGAAAGTCCTAGATGGTGTCTTCTTCCAAGATAAGGCTCTTTCAATCTACATTAAAAATCTGTTGCTTAGTGTAGCCACCTTCATCAATTATCTTAGCTAGATCTTCTGGGTACCTTGCTGCAGCTTCTACGTCAGCTCTTGCTGCTTTGCCTTGCACTTTTATGCTATGGAGACAGCCTTTTTCCTTAAATCTCACGAACCAACCTCTCCCTGCTTCAAACTTTTCTTCTGCAGCTTCATCACTCAGCCTTCATAAAATTGAAGAGGGTTAGGGCTTTGCTCTGGATTAGGCTTTGGCTTAAGGGAATGTTGTGGCTGGTTTGATCTTCTATCCAGACCACTAAAACATTGTCCCTCCATATCAGCAATAAGGCTGTTGCGCTTTCTTTATCCTTGTGTTCACCGGAGTCGCACTTTTAATTTCCTTCAGGAACTTTTCCTTTGCATTCACAACTTAGCTCACTGTTTGGTGCAAGATGCCTAGCTTTCAGTCTATCTCAGTTTTCGATGGGCCTTCCCCATTAAGCTTAATAATTTCTAGTTTGATTGAAAGTGAGAGCACTTAGAGGCCATTGTAGGGTTATTAATTGGCCTAATCTCAATACTGTCATGTCTCAGGGAATAGGGAAGCCCTAGGAGAGAAGAAAAACGGGGGAACAGGCAGTCATTGGAGCAGTCAGAGCACATACAATGTTTATCAGTTAAGTTCACCATGTTATATGGATGCAGTTCATGACGCCGTGAAACAATTATAACAGTAATATCAAAGATTATTGATCACAGATTACCCTAACAGATATAACAATAATGAAAAAGTTGGAAATATTGCAAGAATTACCAAAATGTGACACAGAGACATGAAGTGAGCACATGCTGTTAGAAAAATGGCACCAATACACTCACTCGATGCAGGGTTGCCCCGAACCTTCCATTGGTAAAAAATGCAATATCTGCAAAAAGCAATAAAGCGAAGCACAATGAAATGAGGTACGTGTGAACTTGATTTGATGGTTATTTCCCTCCACCAACAAACATTCACATATGTGGTTGCAAAAGACACACCGCTCACCTGAGCCTTCACCGCTCTATGGGTCCGATGGCCCATGATGCAGGTGGGACAGGGTTCAGAGGAGTGTCAGCACAGGCTGCTGGGACGGCACTGTCCCTGGGTTGCGCTCAGGCCAGACAGGGGAACTGGGGGAAGTTCTCAGGGACAACCACAGGGCTGCTTTTGGTCACTGCTGGGCTGGCAAGTGCCCCTTTCCCTTCCAGGAAACCTACCTGCCCTAGTGATTTCTACCCCTTCACTGCTGAAGGATTCTGAGTGCATATGTGCGCGTGCACGCGTGTGTTTTGTGTGTGTCTGTCTTTGGTGATTTGCACTGCTCCTTGAGGGCTGGGTGGGTGGAGGCCTCTGCCACCCATACAAAGCAAGCAGCACCTGAAGGCTTTTGCCACCATACACTATCGCTATGGGTTGGTCTGAGGCTTTTGCCTCCTCCCTGGTCCTTACAGGAATCTACAAAGAAGTGTTGGGCTGTAGAGGCTGCAGCCCAGCACCGGTGGGCATTCACAGCCAGGCTCACGTCCCTTGGCCTTCTCTAAACACACTGCCTGCTTGAGGCCACAGCGCAGTGCTGATGCTCGCTCTGGGCCTCTACTCATAAAATGCTGACTCAGGCTCACGTTGAGCCAGCCCGTCTAGTCAAAGGTGTGAAGACATGAAAGCCACAGCTCCTGCCTGGAGGAAGGGAACAAGTGTGTCTTGACTCCTGTGGTGGGCAACCCACACATTTCCCTGCCCAGCCTCCCTCCCACTCCTTCTGGAAGCCCCCCATCTACCCCCTGGGTCCCGACTGGTGGGGCTGATTCTATGCCCAACTCAGGTCCGGCCAATCTGAGCACCTCGTCCCTGGGCTCAGTGACTGGTCAGCAGGAATGGGCATATGACCCAAGCTGGGCCCATGAGACGCAGGCCCAGGATGGCTGTGGCATTGTGGAGAGAGAGAAAGTCTTATCTGCTGAGCTTGAACCTGGGAATTATGAGCCAGGTCATTACATGGGCCCCGTGAGGAGAGAGCCTACTTGAGAGAGAGGCCTATGCAGGGGAAGCCAAACTAAGAACAGAAGAGAGATGGATTCCCAATGTTCTCACTGGGGCCTCTGGATCCAGCCATGCCTGAAGCCTGCCAGGCATGAAGCTTTGAGGTGTGTGAGCCAGTATACCCATGTTTTCTTAAGTCAGTTTGAAGTGGGCATTCTGTCACTTATAACCAAAATACCTTCTAATAATTATCATTTTGAATGGATATTATAATATTGAGTGATATTATAATAACTATAATATTAACTGATTGACTGTTTCAATAGAAGTGTACGCAGAATACTAAGTGAGTACAAAGGGAGGGAGGGGCAAGGTCTTCGGGGGAAAACGGATACAGGAAGGAAAAACAGAAGTTTCCTGGACAAGATGTTGGAGCTGAGCCTTGAAGGATAAGCTTGTCAAGCAGACAGTGCATGAAAAGGCATTACTTGCACACGGAATAGCATATGCAAAGATTGAGAAGCAGAGAATAATGGGGCTCGACCTATTCAGGACCATGGGCTTCTTCCTGAGGGTAATGGGGAGCCCCAGAAAGTTTTTGAGCTGAGGAGGAACACGATTACTTTGTAGTTAAGTAGATCCATTCAAGGGGAATGGATTGGAGGGGAAGAGATTAGAGGCCAGGGTTCCAGAGAAGAAGTTGGGGCAGTGATTCTGGAGGAAGGAAGCATGGGAGTCGGGGCCAGGGGTGGGGGGGGGGGTGCGGACAGTAGAGGCAGTTGGGAAAGAAATGTGGGTGGGGTGTGAGGGAAGGGGCGGGGACAAGGGCAACTCCCAGGTCCTGGCTCGGGCCATTGGGTGGGCACAGGTGCTATTTACGTAGGGGACACAGGCAGAGGTGTGGGTGACATGAGCTGACCCCTCTGCCCTTTTGGATGTATTGAGGGATCTCCTGGAAGGAGAGTCCTGGAGGCTGTGGGTGAAGGTCTGGCTGGGCTCGGGTCCAGGAGTCACTGGTGTAGGTGGGACAGAGGAGTGGGGAGAGTGGGGGAAGGGAAGAAGGTCAGGGCAGAGACTTGGGGACAAGGACAATTAAGGGAAGAACAAACCCAGCAAAGGAGGCGGAGAAGCAGCCGCTAGCAAGCAGGGACGAAGAGCAGGGCTGAGGACAGGGGACTTTTGGGGAAGCCAGGGTGGCTGGGAGGGCCAAAGGCAGGAGATGCTCACACAATGGGGACTGACAGCTGCTGAGACGCCTCTAGGAGATCCCTGGTGTCCTCCATGGGCAGTCTGGGACAGCTGGTGGGTGGAAGCCAGGGCCAGGATTCGAGGGCCTAGGGTAGTGAAGAAGTGGAAGCTAAGCTTACAGACTGAGCTTGGTGCTGACTGAAAGGTGCTTCTCAGGGAGCCACAGGCCTCCCTCCCTTGGTGCTAGCTCCGCTTTGCCCGGGGGAGTTCAGGTTTGGCCCAATGGGCTCTCATGGCCCCACTGCAGGCAGGACAGCACTATTCCTCCAGACCATGCTCAACACAGCTTCCCTCACCTCTTGCCAGGCACAAAGGGCTTGCCACCCAGCTTGCCCCCAATTCCAGTGAAGCCAAAGTAGGTGTAAGGCCAGTGGTTCTCAATCAGGGGACATTTGACAATGCCTAGACAGATTTTTGATTGTCACAACTCGGGGTGGAAGGCTGCTACTGTGGGAAGAGACCAAGGATGCTGCTAAACACCCTACAGGGCCTTGGACAAATTATCCAGGCCAATGTGCCAATCGTTCTCTGTGGAGAAATCAGCATAGGGTCACTAGCTCTGGGCCCTGCAGCCCTGGGTTCAAATTTAGCTTCCTGTGTCTCGGCGGTGTGAACTTGAGCAAGTCCCCTCCCCCACTCCAGGACTCAGTTTATTCAGAGACAATGCCTCTGCTCACTACTGCCACCACTCGCTAGCCCCCTCCTGTGCTCGAGGCTGCCACGCCCCTGACTGGCCCTGCCTTGGGGCCTCCACATGCCACAGAGCCCCGAATGGACATTGCCCCCCGCCCTCCCCCGGCCCAGGGCTTGTCCTCTCTTCCCCATGCTGTGGGATCTGGCGTTCTGCCTGATTCCAGCCTGGGTACCGCCTGCTCCTGCTGAGCTCTACCAATGCTGCCTGCCTGGGCTCTTGGAGGTCTCTTCCCCGAGAGTCCACTGTCCCTGACAGGAGGCCCTTCCCAGCAGGCACCCATGAGCGTAGGTATCCTTACCCAGGGCTGCACGCTCTCACATCTTTCCAACATCCGCCTCCATGAGCAAGAGCGCACTGGCTGCCAGCTTTGGAACAGGGCTGTCTCCCCGCCCCCGCCCCGCTGGGGACAGCCAGGCTAATTCTAGGCCCAGTCCTGGGGATTGGCCATCTGTCCTGTCCTGCCACAGTGAATCAGTCCTGGGACCCGAAATGACGCACAAACAACATTTCTTAACCAAAAAGTACCCAAAATAAGGCCTAAGCTTTGTGCTCAAAGCCGTTCATCACAAAATTATTTTTAACAATAGCAAACAAACTAATATCCCACACAAATATTAAGGCAAATGTCCTATGTTGGGAACTGGTTAAAACTATATGGCTTCTGCATACGATGGGCTCTTTTTAAAAACGACACGTTACACTGACGATTTTTAAGGAAAAAAGGTAAGTTATGAAAGTGTGTACTCACTTATGAACATAACAGTGTGACCGTACACATAACTTAGAAAAATGCCTGAAAGGAAACGTGCCAAGATATGCTTCCATTAGTAGTTGGTATCTCTGAGTGTTGAAATTCCTGGCAAACTTTGTTTCCTTATTTTTCAAAATTTCTACAACACGCTTAACGACAATAAGGAAAATCGTTATGTCATCTAAACATGGCTGAACACACCAACGAATAGAAGTAAAAGGAAGAGGTGGTAGGGACTGTGCAGGGGCCCAGTGCACAGGTTTCGGTCTGACGTGGCTGCGGTCCTGGCTCCACTGCTGCCTGGCTTCAGCGACCTTGGAAGTCCCTGCTCTTCTCTCAGCCTGCTTTGGTCAGCTCCAGAGACTCTCAGGGCCCCCTCCAGACAGAATGGTTCCAAGATGGTAGGTACCCAACACCTCACCTCCTGCCAGGATGAATACTGGATCTATACCGATTTGACCCTTGCAGAGGGCTTGTGTGAATGAGTGAATCATGAGCAGACCTGGGAGAGTGTGTGCCCCAGCACAGGGGTCAGCACAGCGCAGTGGGTAAGAGCAGGCCTGCTGGGCAGGGCAGGCAGTGCAGGCTGCAGGCCCAGCTGCTCACCTCACCAGCCAAGGACGTCAGATGTGGTCAGCTTCTCCACGACAAGGCCTGGCCGCTATACCAGTCTCCTCCCTGGCCTCATCACCTCCGCTCTTACCCCCTAATCTAACCCTCGCCCCACAGTCAGGTGGATCTGATCAAATCCCAGATCTAACCATGTCACGCTTCTAGTTTAAACCTTGCAGCGTCACCTTGGCTCTTGGGAAAATGTCCCTGCTCCTTCCCTGCTGGCCCTTGCTGACCCCTTACCTTCATCTCAGGATTTGTCCTGTCACTCATGCTGCTCTAGCCCCACCAGCCTCCTGCCAGGCCCTTTTTCCTCTAAGCTCCTTCTAGCCCCAAGGCCTCTGCACGTGCTCTTGCCCCCGCCCAGAATGCTCTTCCTCCCACACTCACAACCAGCACTTTCCCACGGCACCAGCTGTGCCTGAATGTCTGTTTCTGCACCTGAATGCTTTCTTCAGAGGCTTCACCGCGCAAAGAGATTATGCATCCGTTCATTAGTTTATTGCCATCTCCCTCACTGGAATGTAAGCTCTCTGGGGACAGGGACTGTGTCTCTCATAGTCATGGCTCTATCCCCAGTGCTGACCACTCATAGGTGCTCAGTTAATACTTGCAGTCAGAATGAGTGAACAAACGAATAACTCCAATCCTGGAGAGAAGAGGAACCGCAGGGCTACCTGTCTCCATTAATGTAGATGGGGGCTGAGACAAGGTGGCAGCTCCCATTCTCCCAGGGAGGTGCGTGCAGCCTGAATCCTTCCCTCAGTCACTGAGGGACAGTGTGGCAGAAGAGAAAAGCCGGGGAGTCAGGAGGACATGGGGTTCAAATTCTGGCTCTGCTGCTTACTTGCTGTGAGACTCTCGGAAAATGACTAGGCCTCTCTGGGTCTCTTCTGTAATCTGTAAGATGGATGAAGACCCCTGGCGTGCAGAGTAAGTGTAACTGTGAGGGCAGGGCACCCCGCAGGAACTCCCCACTGAAGGAGGTGGCACTTCATCCTGCACGTGTGTTTATAACAGAGCAACTGAAAGCCCTAGGCTTGGGCCAGGAGCACAACCTTGTGGGCTGTGTGGCTCTGGGCTGGCTGCTCAACCACTCTGTGCCTCAGTCCCTTGGTCTGTGTGATAGATATAGCACTGGTGCCTCCTTCGAGAGTGCTTACAAAGATTAAATGCATTGATACACGTAAAGTGGTAGCTAGAGCAGTGCCTGGCCCCCACCCTACTAGGGCAGGGACCTCTGTCTGCTTGCTCCTGTTGTCTCCTGGACCTGGCACAAGCAGGAGCTCGGCAACAGTCTGCTCCCGCTCTATGCCAGGCCCTGGTCTGGAGAGGTGCACAGTCCACGGCTGCTTCAGATTTCAGTGTGAGCGTGCCCCCCACCACCTCAGCCTTTACTCTGACAGGGAAGAGGAGGTGGGAGGCTGCCAGGTGGGGCTACGAGCAGGAGGCCAGACCACAGCCTCCAAGGGTGTAGCTGAATCTATGTGTCTTGAGGTTCTTTGTTCCTCTTCTAGTGGTTTCTGGGGGTGGTGGGAGGAAGTCACACCTTTGAAAACACTACCCAGCTGGTCCCAGCTGTAATGGAGATGTGGGCTTGCCCACAAGTAGCCTGGGGCTTTAGTGGGTGGGCTGGACCCAATCACCTATGGCCTGGTGCAGTCAGACAGAGGGCACATGGTGGGCTGTGGCAGCATACGCATGGGCACCCAGTTTATATGGGGCCCCCAAGCCCTTCACCCTGGGCTCCTCCTATGCCCCCTCTCACCTCAAAGCCTGTTCCAGGTGCTCTTTGGCCTTGAAACATCCAAGGGTGATTCCATTCATTCATTCAGCCAGAATTTATTTTCACCTGCTGCGTGCCAGGACTGCTTTAGGCCCTAGGACACAGCAGTTAGCAAGACAGGTAAAAATCCCTGCCTTCACGGAGCTGCGTTCTAGTAGGGAAGCTGCACAGCGGATGAGTAAATACACAGTAAGTTGGGCGAAGATGATAACCCTGGATTCTCTAAAGGTGCAAACAGTGCTGGCAGCGGCTGCCAAAGCACTGCTCCTGCTCAGGCGCCTCAACCTAGGTCTCTTGGTGGGCAGGGGAGGACAGGGGAGATGGGCCCAGCCCCAGGCTCTCAGCTCACCAGAAGTCACCAGTGCATAGGGGCTTCCCGGGATCACCGATCATGGTAACCAAGATCTATGCCCAGAACTGGGGAGGTGATCATCTCCTCAGTCCTACTCAGACCCCACCTGGGTCCAGGCTTAGCCTGGGCACCTGCCCTGAGAGAGCGATGGGGACAGGCCAGGATATTATCAGAGGGAGAGTGATGGAGGGTGGAGGGGGTTGGGGACTTAATCAATGAACAGAAAAAACAGCCTCAGGAATCTCGGTCCCTGCCCTTGAGTCCTTGCAGAGTGTCCTGGGGCAGAGAAACAGACAGGTTGTTGGGCCCAGGGGGTAGTGCCTGGGACCCTCAGGGTAAGGGAGGCTGGGAAGAGAGCTAACATTGAGACCCCACTTTAATATATCATCCCCCTAATACTCCCAGCAGCCACATGAAGAAAGAACTGTCACTGACCCCACTTAACAGACAAGGAAACCGAGGTTTGGAAAGGTGAGAGACCTGCCTGGGGTCGCCTAGCGAGGGCATGGCATGGCTGACTCCAGCAGCAACCCAGCAGCAGCAGCAGCAGGAGGAAGGGGACTCCAGGGCTGCCAGGCGAAGAGTTCCCGGTCACGGCTGCCTGGTGAGATAGTGATTGCCCCATCTCTGGGAGTGTGCAAGCTGAGGGACCACTGGGAAGAAGAGACTCTGCGGCAGAGATGAACGCAGCAATTTAGGAGGTCACCTTTAATGTTCATCTCAGCCCTCAGGTTCTGCTACAAGAGGAGCAGTGTGAAAGTGGTCAGAAAGTCAGGACTCCGTGAGGGTGGCCCTTCCAGAACAGGCTGCAGCTGACCAGGCCCAGCTATGGCCAGAAGTGAGTCCTTCCTGGAAGACATTGCCTGTGCTTGACAACAGCCCCATCTTAACAGCCCCTTTTATTAGTGTTCACAGTGCCTTGTTTATAGTGTTCACAGTGCCTTGTTTATAGTGTTCACAGTGCCTTGTTTATAGTGTTCACAGTGCCTTGTAGCCATTTCCTAAGTGAGTCCTTCATCACCTTCTTTCCTCCTCACTCCCTCATTGGAATGTTTTTTTCTTAATTGCACTTTAGATGAAGGTTTACAGAGCAAATTAGTTTCTCATTAAACAATTAATACACATGTTGTTTTGTGACATTGGTTGTCAACCCCACAACATGTCAATACTCTCCCTTTCTGGACCTTGGGTTCCCCATTACCAGCTTTCCTGTCCCCTCCTGTCTTCTTGTCCTTGCCCCTGGGCTGGTGTGCCCATTTAGTCTCATTTTGTTTTATGGGCCTGTCTAATCTTTGGCTGAAGGGTGAGCCTCAGGAGTGACTTCATGACTGAGCTAAAAAGGTGTCTGGGGGCCATACACTCGAGGTTTCTACAGTCTCTGTCAGACCAGTAAGTCTGGTCTTTTTTTTTTTTTTGCAAGTTAGAATTTTGTTCTACATGTTTCTCCAGCTCTGTCCGGGACCTTCTATTGTGATCCCTGTCAGAGCAGTTAGTGGTAGTAGCTGGGCACCACCTAGTTGTGCTGGACTCAGTCTGGTGAAGGCTGTAGTACTTGTAATCCATTAGTCCTTTGGACTAATCTTTCCCTTATGTCTTTGGTTTTCTTCATTCTCCCTTGCTCCAGATGGGGTGAGACCAGTGGAGTATCTTAGATGGCCGCTCACAAGCTTTTAAGACATCAGATGCTACTCACCAAAGTAGAATGTAGAAGATGTTCTTTATAAACTATGTTATGCCAATTGAGCTAGGTGTTCCCCAAGACCATGGTCCTCACAACCCTCAGCCCAGTAATTTTGTCCCTCAGGGAGTTTGGGTGTGTCTACGGAGCTTCCATGACCTTGCCGTGGACAAGTTGGCTGGCTTCCCCAGTATTGTTTACTGTCCCTCATTGCCTTCTGATACAGATGTATTAGCCCATTCTACAGATGGGGGATGGAGGCTGGCCAGGGCTCAAGGCCAGGCTCCTGACTCCTTGTCAGGGCCTCTCTCTGAGACACGCAGGTATCCAGGTCGGGAGCAGGGCTCAGCTGGGCCCCTGAAGGTGGAAGGTGTCTGCTGAGCTCTTTCTGTTGACCTCCTCCCAGCCCTCCTTCCCAAGGCAGAAGTGGCTCTGGCTGCCTGTCAGCTCAGCCCTCCTCAGGGAGGAGTGTGGGAGGTGCTCATCTCTGGGCCAGCCGGTCTGGTCTGGCTGGTGACTATGTCCTGGGCCTGCCAGTCCAGAGAGACACAGTCTGGGGTGGGGTGGGGCACACAGGCATGGACTCTGTCCTCAGACCTGGGTTCAGATCCTGATGCCACCACTCACCTGCTGTGTGACCTTGGGCTAGTGATGCCTGTCTCTGAGCCTCAGTTTCCACCCTGGAAATGGGGAAACGTGGCATGTTTACCTAGGATGGCTGTGAGGAGAGTTACAGGAGGTGGCGTAGGTACGTGCTGACCACAGTGGCGAACACATACCACACACCCATGTCATTGGCGTTGTCACCGTCAGTCTTGCAAGGCCTTTCCTGGGGGAGAGGGCTGCACGAAGCTAAAAGTGGGAGGCTTGGTACAGAGCCATCCTTGGGCCAGGAGCCAGAGGCAGTCTTTGCTGGGAGGGCCAGGAGGCTCTTTCTCCACTTTGGCTGGGGTTACCCTGTTTTCCAACCTGCGGCGGGCTATCTTTTACACAGGCAAATTGGAGCCATCTCTCCCTAGCTTCCACATGTCCAGCCTGGCTCCAAGGCTCTTCCACCACTCACTCAGTTCCTAGTACTTGCCCCTTCACTCGCCCTGTGCCATGCCAACCTTGCTCCTGCCTCAGGGTTTTTGCACTTGCAGGCCCCTCTGCTTGAATGCCCTTCCCCCAGATCTCTGCATGGCTCACTCTTCTCAGGCCACTGCTCAGAGCTCCATCCTTGGAGACCTTTCTTGAGTTGTCTCCCCACTCATTTTGTTTCACTCAGAGTTTTAAATCATCCCGTTTAATTGTTCTACTTTCAACATCTGTCTTCCTACAAGAGAATGCCAGGTCCCAAAGGCAGGCCACCATCTGTCTTGATCATCACAGCATCTCCCAGTTCACTTAACGATGCCTGGCACACAGTAGGTGTCTAATAAATGTTTGCCGATTGAATGACTAAATGAATGGCCCCAAGTCACACTCCCATGGTCACCCCCAGCTGGTTCAACGGGAACATGGGTAGCTGCGTAGCTTCTAATTATTTCCACATACAAAAAAAATTTTTTTTTGTACATCCTTTGTGGGTTTGGTAAAAATCCCACCCCAAGCATTCTTTCGACAGTCTAAATCTGCACCGAGTAATTACTCTCGTATCCACACTAATAATAGGCTTGTGATTATAAGTTTATTTGTTGCAATTTTAGTTAATGGACTGGGTGGCATATTTGCATCTGGAAGGTTCCTGGGCTGTTTTGGGGAGCTCCCAAATTCACCCACCCAGAGGAAGAGAAACTTCAAGAAAACGTAACTCGAGGAACCACCTTGGCGCCCTCGAGGAAGAAAAGGTATCTTTGTGCAGAAAGAGCCCTGGAGTGTGGGTTGGGAGGCCTGGAGGCAAGTCTTGGGGTGCAGCCTCGGGCAAGCCCCTTTGCCTCTCAGCTTCAGTTTCCTCATCTGTAAAATGGGGGTGATAATATCCACTTCACCTGGAAGTTGATCCCAAACCTTGCAACCATGACAATTTTTGCCAGGACCCTTTGCACCTTCATTCTTTAAACTGATTTTTTTTTTTTTTTAACTTGAATGCATTTTAAAAGGAAACTTCTTTCATGCTCTAAATGGAAAACCAAGATCAAGTGCCTTACACATATTTTGTAAACAATGTAGCCCCCTCCACCCTGTCTAAATAACCACTTCCATCCTCTCCAGCACCTCACCTCATTCTTGTCTTTTTCCAAGGCTGATGACACACTGGTCTGAGTGTGTGTGTGTTGGTCTCTCCTGCCAGCTCGCTGGCCTGCTGTCCATCCTGTGGACTGCTGACCTCAGGACATAGGGCAGGGCCCAGCACACAGGAAGTGCCCACTCCACAGGAGGCCATGCTGGATGGATAGCCAGTTGGGCCCAGCAGGGGGTGCCAGTTGGGCCCAGCAGGGGGTGCTGAAGGGCGGACAATTGCTGGCTCCACTCGTTCGTCAACACACCCTGAGTGAGCACCTGCTGTGTGTGGCAACTGTTGGGCTAGAGGCACAACCTCACACAACACAAAGTCCCCTTCGCCCCCTACCTTGCCCCAACCTCCTCTCTGCTTGTCTGCACTCGCCCTGGATGGATGTCATCCTGCCCAGGGTCCTATAAACCAGCCACATGCTGGCGACGTCCACGTTTATACTTCTAGCCCCGAACTCTCTGCTACTCCAGACTCGAGGGCCAGCTGCCCCCACCATGGGGGAGAGCTCACCCTCACCATGCCTTCACTGTAGAGCTGACCTCCCCAGAACAGGGCCTCAGCAGGCCTGTTCTCTCAGCCAGGGGCAACTTCACCTTCCACTTGCCCTTTCTCTCCCACCCACACCCACTCCCTGATCTTCCTGCTCCCCTCCTCGCCTGCCTTCGCTGCTCCCTGCTGCCCTCCTCAGATGACTGCGACAGCCGCCTCCCTGCTTCCTTGATTCTGCCCTGTCTGCTACAGTCTGTTCTACAGACAGCGACCAGACCAATCCTTTGGCTGAAAGCGAGTGAAATCATATCCCTCCTCTGCTCAGAACCCTCCCTGGCTCCCACCTCTCTCGGAGTAAAAGCCAACATCTTACAATGACCCACCAGGCCCTGTGTGGTGCCGCTCCTCCACACCTGTCTCCTACCCTGCCCCCTCCTCACTCTGCCCCAGGTACACTGGCCTCTTCTAGTTCTTCCAGCCTGCCAGAAACACTCCTGCCCCAGGGCCTTGGCATGTGCTGTGCTTTCTGCCCAGGGGGATATTCAGAATGTTTAACAACAGGCACTGGCCATGACCACTGAAACACCTCTGCTACCCTAAGCAGTAATTCCTTCATTGAGGATCCTGGGGACATCTGAGGGGGACCAGGAAGGGGCTAGACAGTAGAGCAGCAGTAGGGGCCCTCAGAGGGTTCAGTCAGCAGTGTTTAGGGTTGGCTGTCTTGGTGTGTACCACTGAACACTTGCTCTGACTCGGCGGGGCTGGCCACTCTCCCAGAGGCCTATGCTTGGTGTTCTCTACTCAGTGATGCCTTCCTCGACAACCCTTCCCCAACACACTCTTCCCACCCCCATCCTTGCTTTGCATTTCTCCTTAGCACTTGTCACTATCAAAATAATGTGTATCTCCACAGTGGAAATAACCCAAGCGTTCATTAACAGATGAATGGATAAACAAAATGTGGTACATACACACAATGGTACATGCTACAACACGGGCGGACCTTGAACATATTATACTGGGTGAAATAAGTCAGATACAAAAGGCTACATGTTGTATGATTCTATTTATATGAAATGTCCAAAATAGGCAAATCCATATAGGCAGTAAGTAGATTAGTGGTTACCTAGGATGGCAGGTACTTAAGGAAGAGGTCCAAGCTGCACTGAAGGCATCGGCGAAAAATAAGGCTCCAGGAATTGACGGAATACCAAATGAGATGTTTCAACAAACAGATGCAACACTGGAAGCGCTCACTAATCTATGCCAAAAATTTGGAAGATAGCTACCTGGCCAACCAACTGGAAGAGATCCGTATTTGTTCCCATTCCAAAGAAAGATGATCCAACAGAATTTGGAAATTATAGAACAATATCATTGATATCACATGCAAGTAAAATTATGCTGAAGATAATTTAAAAACAGTTGCAGCAGTACATCAACAAGGAACTGCCAGAAATTCAAGCTAGATTCAGAAGAGGACGTGGAATGACGGTTAGCATTGCTGATATCAGATGGATCTCGGCTGAAAGCAGAGAATACCAGAAAAATATTTACCAGTGTTTTATTGACTATGCAAAGGCATTCGACTGTGTGGATCATAACAAATTATAGATAACACTTCGAAGAATGGGGATTCCAGAACACTTAACTGTGCTCATGAGGAACCTGTGCATAGACCAAGAGGCAGTCATTCAGACATAACAAGAGGATACTGCATGGTATGAAGTCGGGAAAGGTTTGAGTCAGGGTTGTATCCTTTCACCAGACTTATTCAGTCTGTATGGTGAACAAATAATCCGAGAAACTGGACCGTATGAAGAAGAACATGGCATCAGGGTTGGAGGAAGACTAGTTGACAGCCTGTGATGTGCAGATGACACAACTTTGCTTGTTGAACGCGAAGAGGACTTGAAGCCCTTTCTGATGAAGATCAAAAACTAAAGTCTTCAGTATGAATTACAACTTAACATAAAGAAAACAAAAATCCTCACAACTGGACCAATAAGTGACATGATAAACGGAGAAAAGACTGAAATTGTCAAGGATTTCATTTTACTTGGATCCACATTCAACGCCCATGGAAGTTGCAGTCAAGAAATCAAACAATACACCGCATTGGGTAAATCTGCTGCAAAACACCTCTTTAAAGATGTCACTTTGAGAACCTAGGTACGTCTGACCCAAGCCATGGTATTTTCAATTGCCTCATATGCATGTGAAAGCTGGACAATGAATAAGGAAGACCAAAGAAGAACTGATGCCTTTGGATTATGCTGTCGGTGAAGAATACTGAATATACCATGGACTGCCAGAAGAACAAACAAATCAGTCTTGAAGGAAGTACGGCCAAAATGCTCCTTAGATGCAAGGATGGTGAGACTTTGTCTCACATATTTCGGACATGTTATCAGGAGGGACCAATCCCTGGAGAAGGACATCATGTCTGGCAAAGTAGAGGGTCAGTGAAAAAGAGAAAGACCTTCAACAAGATGGATTGACATGGTGGCTGCAACAATGGGCTCAAACATAGCAACAATTGTGAGGATGGCACAAGACCGTGCAGTGTTTCATTCTGTTGTACATAGGGTCACTATGAGGCACAAGCAACTTGATAGCACCCAATAACAACAGGATGGGGGTGAGGTAAGGACTGACTGCTAACGGATATGGCCTCTTCTTTTTGGGGTTATGAAAATGTTCTAAAATCAATTGAGGTGATGGTTGCACACTGGTGTGAATATACTAAAAACATTTTTTAAAATACTGTATATTTTTGGAAAACCTCGTGGCATAGTGGCAAAGTGCGACGGCTGTTAACCAAAGGGTTGCCAGTTTGAATCCGCCAGGTGCTCCTTGGAAACTCTATGGGACAGTTCTACTCTGTCCTATAGAGTTGCTATGAGTCTGAATCGACTCGATGGCACTGGGTTTGGTTTTTTTTGTTTGGTATATTTTTACTCACATATTCTATTTTTTGGCTCCTCTCCCCCATTACCATGTCAGCTCCATGAGGACAATGATTTTTATCTGTTTTGCTCACTGCTATTTCCCAGTCCCTGGAACACGTAGGTGCTCAACAAAATTTTGTTGAACAAATGAATGAGTGAGCAAATGAATGAATGAAATTTCAACTCAAGATAAAACTCTACAGTGAGTCCCAGCGCCCAGGCACCTTCCCTGTCCTGCCCTGATGGGTACGTGTGGCCACTCTGTGTCCTTGCTGCCTCCCCACTGGCCATGGCCCTTCGAGGGCAGGGGCTGCGTGGAGTACAAGCATATGAGGCCTATAAGGGAGGCTGTGACAAGCCTCTTACAGGGTGGGGCCTGGCACAATTGGCCTCGGGACCCACCACATTGCCCTAAGCCTCCTTCTTCCCCTACCAGAACCAGGCATGCCATCATAGCCTCCGTGGGGCAGGCACTCTGCTGGTCTCAAAGGGGACAGGTATGTCCATGGCCCCGCACACCCCAGAGAGCTCAGGTTTGGACCCCGGGCCCAGGAGCCCACACCCCAACACTTGGCAGGGACACAGCCCTGGGCCCAGGACAATCACTCAAGCACAGAAGGGCTGAGATGTCCCTGGGGGTCCCCGGTCTCCACAGCTGGGGGCACCATGGTGGTAAGGGCGCAGAACGCACACTGGAGCCTCTTGGAGGACAGGCTACAGGTGTGTGCAATTTTATGTATATATGTATATATTATTTTTTTGTGCCTTAGGTGAAAGTTTACAGAGAGATTAGTTTCTCACTCAACAATTTATACAGAAATTGTTCTGTGACATTGGCTGCAATCCCCATGACATGTCAACACTCTCCCCTTCTCTACCCCGGCTTCCCCGTTTCCATTCGTCCCATTTTCCTGTCCCTTCCTGCCCTCTCATCTTCGATTTTGGGCAGGTGTTGCCCATTTGGTCTCATTTACATGACTGAGCTAAGAAGCACATTCCTCACGTATGTTATTGTTTGTTGTACAGACCTGTAATCTCTGGCTGAAGGGTGAACTTCGGGAGTAGGTTTGTGCAATTTGTGATGTAAGTTACCTGGCCTTTCCTACTCGCTGCCTGCGTTCGTGCTCCTGGTGAGTCATTTTGTGCCTGTTTCTTACTGCCTTCCCCAAGTGGTTCCGTAGGAGACTTTGCTGCGGGGTGTGGGCAGGGCAGTGATCCCAGAGAGGGAGGACAGTGGAGGGGATTCACTCCTGGCTGAGCAAATGATCCAAGAGAGGGGACAGCAGGGAGGACAGCTGCCAAGCTGGGACACTGGGGCTTCTGGGACCTCTCCGCCTTCAGAAACTCCTGGATATTCCCTTCCAGGGGCTGCTGAGGACTGACTTGGATGGATTGATGCATTTATTATTTTTCACACTTTAAAAAAAAATGCAGTTTAATAATATGTAATACATCTGTAGTATTCAAATACAAAAAATGTAAAAAATTATCCAGTGACAGGTCTGACTCACACCTGTATTCCCACCTTCTTAATTATGTGGCCCCCATCTGTAAAGGTAACCACTTCGATTCATCTCTTGGGCAGCCTTCTTGCATAGGAATTTTTTTTTTTTTTTGCAAAAACAAGCAAATATGCAGCAAAGAATATGAATAGACAATTCTCCAAAGAAGACATACACATGCCCAATAACATGAAAAGATGCGAAACATCATTAGCCATTAAACCCCAAAACCCAAACCCACTGCTGTCGAGTCGATTCTGACTCATAGCAGCTCTGCAGGACAGAGCAGAAGTGCTCCACAGGGTTTCCAAGGCTGTAAACCTTTACAGAAGCAGACTGCCAGCCACATCTTTCCCCTGCGGAACAGCTAGTAGGTTTAAACACCAACCTTTTGGTTAGCAGCTGAGTGCTCAACCCCTGTGCCACCAGGGTTCCCTCCATTAGGGAGATGCAAATTAAAGCCACAGTGAGCTGCCACTTGACACCCACTAGGGTGGCTACAGTCCAAAATACAGACAATAACAAGTGTTGACAAGGATGTGGAGAAATTAGAGCCCTCATACATTGTTGGTAGGAATAAAACATAGTGTAGCCACTTCGGAAAACAGTTTGACGGTTCCTCAAAATGTTAAACATGAAGTTAAAAATATGACTGTGCCATTCCACTCCTAGGTATATGCTCGAGGGAATGAAAATATATGTCTACACAAAAACTTATACATGAAAGTTCATAGCTGCATTATTCACAATAGTCAAGAAGTAGACAAGCCACATATCCATCAACGGATGAATAAACAAAACATGGTCCATAAATACAATGGAATATTACTCGGCTGTAAAAAGGAATGAAGTACCAATTCATCCTACAACATGGATGAACCTCAAAAATAAGATGCTGAGTGAAAGAAGCCAGTCCCAAAAGACCACATATTGTGTGAGTCCCTTTATATGAAATGCCCAGAATAGACAAATCTATGCAGACAGAAAGTAGATGAGTGGTTGCCTAGGGATGGGGGTTGGATGCGGGGAGAAGTGGGGCATGACTGCTAATGGGGTTTCTTTTGGGGTGATGAAAACGTTCCAAAATTGGTCGTGGTGATGGTTGCATAACACCGTAGCTATACTAAAAACCACTGGATTGAACACTTCGCATGGGTGAACTGTATGCTATGTGAATCATATCTCCAGGAATACATATTTGTATTCCTCCACATACTTCTTACAAACAAGGTAATATACCGTGTCTGCTATTCTGCATCTTGTTTTTCACTTCATGTAATGTCCGCATCGGCTCGTAGGAAATGGCCTGTGCTTTTGTACAACAGCACGTATTTCCTGACTGGAAGGGTAAGCATTTATTTACCACGTCCCCTGCTGGTGTACTGCTTCTGTGGCTGCCACAAACTGCTGCCATGAGGAGCGCATCGGGAGGGTAACTTCCCAGCAGCAGAGGGCGGTGGGGTGAGACTTCTGACAGACACAGCCAGGCCCCACCCCCTACATGGAGTCTGTGCCCTCCCAGTGCAGGGCAGAAGTGGGCTGTCTCCTTAGCTGGTTTGCTGCTTTCTAATGCAAAACGAATGACTCCCAGGGCTCCACAGGAGGCCTTGCTACCTGGGCAAGTCGCTTCACCTCTTGGAGCCTTGCTTGCTTTATCTGTAAAATGGGTATGCTAAGGATGGCAGCCACATCAAGGGGATATTGTGAGGATTAAGTGAATGCTGTATGTAATTGCTTAGCCTGGTATCTAGCACATGACCAGTGCTTGAAATATGCTAGTGAGGCCTGATTCTGAATCCTGGAGCCCACGATGGCAGGGACCACTCTTTGCGGTTTTTCATTTTATAGAGAAGAACAGGAGGCTTAGAGAGGGCCAAGGCCTTGCCCACAGTGGCAAAGATGAGCGTGGGCCTGCTGCTGACTCCCAGCCCAGAGCTTGCAGCTCTGTCCACGCACATCTCCTGGGCTCTGATCACGGATGTTAGAATGGTCCCTTCTGGCCGACAGGGACTGGGCCAGAGGGGGCACCCACTTCTACTGTAGACCAGGCTTCTCCTTGCTCTTTGTACATGTTCATCTGCATGGCTTGCTCCTGCCTCAGGACGTTTGCACATGCTATCCTTCTACTGAGAATGCTCTTCCCCCAGATTCTCACCTGGCTGGCTCTTCTCATCATTCAGGTCTTAGCTCAACTGACATCTTTTCAGAGTAGCCTCCCATGCCCACGCTTGTCCCCTGCCATTCTCTACCATGTCGCTCGAGTTATTATCTTCAGAGCACTTGTCACTCTCTACTACCGGTTGCTGTTGAGTTTATCCCGACTCATGGCGACTCCACATGTGTCAAAGTAAACTGTGCTCCATACAGTTTTCAATGGGTGATTTTTAAGAAGTAGACTGCCAGGCCTCTCTTCTGAGGCTCCTCTGGGTGGACTCATTCCGCCAACCTTTCCGCTAGCAACTGAGCATATTAACCATTTGCACCACCCAGGGATGCCTGTCACTGTCTGGAAGCATTTTATTTGTTTGTCTTTTGATTGTCTTCCTCACCAGAGTATAGACTCCACGAGGGCAGGGGAATTTTATCTGTTTCATTCATCGATGTATCTGCAAGACTTAGCACAGTGCCTGGCACATAAAAGCCCCGTTGCCATCAAGCAAATTCCAACTCATAATTACCCTACAGGACAGAGTAGAACTGCCCCACAGAGTTTCCAAGCAGCGGCTGGTGGATTCGAACTGCCGACCTTTTGGTTAGCAGCCAAGCTCTTTTAGCCACTGTGCCACCACGGCCTGGCACATATTAGGCACTAAAAATGTTTGATGAGTGAATGAACGAGTCTGCTTACATGACAGATGCTGGAATGAGACCCGGGACAGAGTCTCTGGGCTTTTTACTCCAGAGTGGTTGGCCATCTTCCTCCCTAACCAAGTCGCCCACCTTTCCTCTCTCCTTTCTTCTTCGTTCCCTCCTTTGCAGCTACTACACAAGCAACAGCTGTGGAAGGTCCTGGAAGTCTGGTGTGGGGAACCCGTGAGGCTCCAGAGCAGCCCAGATCCTGGCTGTGCTGAGGCCCTGCCCCGGCTGGCAACTCTCACTCAGCTTACTCGTTCCTCTGTTCACCTCGGGCTGTTCCTGAGAAGGACCCTTCTTACCCTGCAGCTAGGACACAGAAACAAAGGCACAGACACTCCAGGGGACATGCCCATGGCCCTGGGCTCCAAAATGACTTTCACAAGGTGCAGTAGAGAAGTCTGAGGGATTGTCTCGAGAAAGCCGCATCCTTGGTGGGGCCTGGGCTATTCCAACCTCATCCCAGATCATCTGTTTGGTCCTGGGCACCCCCGTGGAAAATGAGGAAGGAGAAGGCCCTCTGGGTGGGCCCAGGGAGAGCTGAGGGCTGGAGGAGCTGGAGGGAGTCAGCATGGAGCAGGGCAGCCTGTCAAGGGGTCAATGTCTGAAGTCCCTGCAGGTGTGGTCCTGGGGCGACAATGCCCCCCAACCCCTGCATGAAGTTCTGGGGGGTTGATGTCCCCAGACAGTAGTCCTGGGGGTTGGATGTCCCCAGTTCCTGCAGGCAGTCCTAAGGTGAGGCGCAGGCAGGTCTGTAGGACCAGAGGGCAGGGCTGAGACCAGCAGGAAGCCAACCAAGTTCAGCAACTTTTGAGATGAAGCCGATCTGCATCGTGTAGGCTGGAACAGATTGCCTCTAAAGGGAGTGAGCTCCCTGTCCCTAGGACTAAGCAAGCAAGGGTCTAGCAGGCGCAGAAGAAGAAAACCATGGGAGCCCCTGCCAGTCCTGAGGATCTCGTATCCTTAGGATGTTCCCACAAAGTTCTAGGTAAAATTCTGAGGTTGTCAGACATCACTGGTGTAATACTTAAACTACCCAGCAGAGGGCAGAGCTCGGCCACTATAAAGCCCTGGAAAGAGTTGCCTGCAAACCCCAAACTACTGGTGCCTGTGGTGATTCAGGGGGGCCCCATCAACTGTTTCTTACCAGGCCTGCCTGTGGGCCCATGCCCCTGCACCCCCATTCCCTAGCTAGAATGCCCTCTCTTTGTCTTCTGACAACCCAAATTCTTTCTGCTCTGCCATGGTTCAAGATCGGCAAAGGTGCCACCTCTGCTCAGCTCAAAGCCTCCGAGGAGGCCCTCTGTGCGTGGAATACAACCCACACACAGGGACTCAGTGTCAGGCCCTGCCCACCCTGGCCCTGCCCACCTCTCTGAGCTCTCTCCAGCACCGGCCACGTCTCTCACTCATCTCCAGCCACACTGGCCTTTCTGTCTCACAAACCCAGTGGACTTCCTCAGCCTCAGGGCCTTCACCCCTGCTGTTCCCTCTGCCTCGAACACCTTTCCCCCAGGTCTTCCCCTAGCTGGCTCCTCATTTTGCTCTTGGCTTGAATTTCACCTCCTCAGAGAGCCCTCCCTGACCACCATCCCTCAGGTCCTATCTCTGAATTGTGCCTTCTTGGCAGCATTTCAATGCCTGGAACTACTTCTTTTCAGGCCTGCTTGCCCACGTCTCACCCAAGAACACAGCTGCGAGAGGGCTGGACCAACCTTGAAGGCCTTTTACACGTCTGTGCCTGGAGGTCAGCACAGGGACGTACCCACCAGGCGCTGAGCTGGGAGTGTCAACGGGAACACAACCTGGCCAGGTGCACACGGCCCGGGACGCTTCTGCCTGGGCACCGTCCCCTCCCTTTATCCTTTGACAAGGGCTTCCACAGTCTGTGACACGCTGGGACTCTGCAGAGGGCAGCAATAGTGACAGTCAATGCTGACCAAGTGTCTACATCAGGCACACATCAGGACTGCTCCAGGAGCTGGCCGTGTATCGATCCATTTAATTCTCCCATCAGCCCTCTGAATTCTGCAGACTTCAGAGACAGGGTAACTGAGGTCCAGAGTCCCTCAGCTAGGACATGCTTCGGTCAGACTCTAAGCCCTGTGGCCTGGATCCCGGCCTGTGTTCTTGACTGTCATGGCATCAGCCTTTGTGGCCTTGTCAGGCCCGGATATGCATCTTGCCCTGGAGCTGTCCCCAGCTTTTTCATCTTGATCTCACCCTAAGAGCAGGTGCTGCCACTGCCCCGACTCTTAAGAGGGGGAAACTGAGGCTGTGGTATGGAGAACTTGGTGTAGGCCCAGGGCCTTGCAGACCCAGCTGCTGCCTCAGTGACCCCAACTGTGGAGCCACGGGGAAGTGTTTGATGACATATTTCAGCTTGAGGACACTTAGTTCAATATTTACCAATTTCAGTTTGTCCATTGTCCTTATGTATTTTTAGCCAAGACATTTTGAGGGGCACATCTCCTACATCCCCAGGAGGGGGCGGCAGGCCAGGCTGCCCTCTGGGGCTCAGGGAGACCCCACTCTGGGTCTGACTCCAGAGCCCCATGTTTAGCGCAAGATGGACTGGACACAGTCCCCAACGAGGCCACTAGCCCCTGAAAAACTCAGCCTCAAAAGGAAGGAAAGTGACATCTTAGGGAAGGACTGCCACTGTGTGGCCCCAGGCATCACTTTATCCTAACCCTTAGGCTCCTTGTCTGTTGAATGGGCACAGGGCAGTACTGACCCATTCGTTTGCTGTGAGGAGAAGCTGGCAGTGAAGTGACCTGGTCCACAGAGATGGATGTCGGGGCAAGGCGCCGACAGCTTCTTCTTCTCCTTCTCCTCCTGGCACCTACCCCACTTTTTCCTGCCCTTGGCTCCAAGTCTAGGGCCATTTCTCAATTGTGGTACAGCCAGGTCAGATCTAAGGCTGCCTGGCACCCATCCCAGCCAGGGACCAGCTTCCTGCTGCTCCGGATGCTGCAACTTTAATCGGCCTTGCTGGCTGATATGCTCCCGAGTCCCCGTGACTCGAGAGGCAGGAGAGTCCTGGCCCTGCCCAGAGCATGCTCTGCAGCTTTGTCAGCTCCAGTTACGGAGGTGAGAGGATGCAGACACAGGAGCAAATAAGCAAACTCACTTACAAAGGAGACCCCATCCCACAGCCACAGCCTCAGGTCAGGGGACACCACAGACCATGCTTCTCGAGACTGGCGGTGTTCCGGGACAAGAGGGAACCTGAGGCCTTTGGTTCCAGTTCCTGACTGATGCAGGATGCATACCCGCCACAGCATCCCAGGTGGCAGCTGCCTAGGCTTGCACACCTCCAGTGATGGGGAGCTCATTACCTCATGAGACATCAGGCAAGACCATATGGCAGCTTCCTCCCTGTAGTGAGTTGGACTCTATCTCCTTCCTTTTGTGGGGTGTAGAGCTTCACGCAGGCAGTGAGACATGTGGCTCAGACGGGGCTTGGATCCCCGGAAAGGTGGAACTGGCTCTTTCTGAGGCTCTGAGGGTACTTAGTGAGACTCTGCCCATATTTGGCTCATTCATTCTCACGTAGGGTGGGTGGCAAACCCTGGACAAGGGAACACAGGAAGGAGAGAGCTATAGCCTGGTGGCAAGCTCAGGCCTGAGCACTGATGACGACCAAGGTAGGATGGTTGGACCCACCACCCAGCGTTCAGTCCTTCCATGCTGGGAATCCTGCTCCTCACTCCTAGTCCATATGGCTCTGGGAATCGCTCTCCATTCCCAGCACCCTCCAGGTACAGGGGTGTGCATGTGACCCAGACCAGCCAATCAGAGTATCAAATTCCTCTGTCTCAAATGATTGGTTTGGGGATGGGCATATGATCTGAGTCAGGCCAATCAGAGTCTGCCTTAGGACTTTTGAAGGATCAGCTAGAAAAGAGGTGCTTTCCTTCTGCTGGGGCTCTTGAGCTGGTTGGATATGAGCTTGGAGTTGCTGTCACTATAAGGGATGAGACGGCCTGAGAATGAAGTCAACACAGAGGAAACAGATGAAGAGAGAGAGAGATAACTGATAACAAATTAGCACCTGGACCAGCTGTACCTGAAGATAAACAGACTTTTCAGTTATCTGAATTCTCTTTTTGGCTTAAGCAACTTAATAACTTCTATCATTATTTTTTTTAGTCAAGAGTCTTCACTGATACGCCAATAATACCAGGGGACACTTAATGCCATGAGACAGAAGCCAGGTGCTGTGGGAGTTCTGTGATGGGAAAAGGTACTTTTGGCCAGTAGATCCAAAGAGGCTTCCTGGAGGAGGCAGGAACCATACCAGGCCTTGAAGGATGAGGATGGTTTAACACTGGAGGATGTTTGACCAGGCATTCTGGATGGAAGGCATACCAGAGCAAAGGAGACGGGACTAGCCTTGAAAAACAGTATTTCCCTCTCCTTTCCTGCCCCAGAGTCATCAAAAAGTACCACCGCTGCTCCAGACTGCCCTCTCCCCAACTCTTTCATACATAAAACAAGCATCTTGCCATATACAAAAGATGGGGAGGAACCCCTTTAATTTTGTTTCCTTCTGACTGTAGGAGCCCTGGTGGTGCAGTGGTTAAAAACTCAGCTGCTAACCAAAAGGTCAGCAGTTCACATCTACCAGCCGCTCCTTGGAAACCCTATGGGGCCATTCTACTCTGTCCTACAAGGTCACCTTGTGTCAGAATCGACTCAAAGGCAACCAGTTTGGTTTTTTTCTGACTGTGAGCTTCCTGACAGGAAAATATAAGTTGACTCAGTTTTTCTCTTCTCCTGACCCCCCCCCCACCCCACCTCATGCCAGGCCCTGTGCTCAGAGCTTTCCATGGAGGAATTCACCTGGGAGGCAGCTACCACCATTGCCCCGTTGTACAGGCGCAGAAACTGAAGCAGAGGAGCTAGGGGCCTGCCTACCCCAGGTCAATGGGCTCCAGCAGCCACAAGCCGAGGTCTCTCCTAGTGGGCCTGGTGCTGGGAGGAGTCCCAGTCCTGCTGCTGGCAATTAAGCTGTGTGGCTTAGGGACCTCTCTTGGCCTCTACGGAAATTCAGGGGTGAGTGGGAGGGCTAAGTTCAACTGTCAACTCCCTGAGTGGGCTGTACGTTTAGATGGCTTACTAACACGAACTATACAGATGTCAAATCACACACCTGGCACAGAGCAGGTGCCAGTAAGGGCTGTGGCTGTTCTATTATGGTGGTGACTATGGCATGATAAGTTTGGGCTGCACTGCCCCAGGGCTGGGACCAGAGATAAGCCCTTCCCCTCTGAGGACGCCCCTCCTCTCTCCACTTGGCTCTTTGCTTCCTGTAGCTCAGTTACGAACTTGTGCCGTCTGAGGGGTGCCTCCATTGCTGCCTCGGGGCTGCAGGTGAGCTCAAGGCACTTGCTGCCTTCTCCACAGGCGAGCCCAGCCCAGCGTGGCCACCTCCCTCCGGAAACCCCTCAGCGCCTTATTAGTTCCCTCACCAGCAGCATTCCCCGGGCACTTGTGAGGAATGCACACTCTCAGGCCCACCCCAGCCTCCTGAATCAGAGACCCTGGGTGGGCCCGGCCTCCGGGGAGGCTGGGCCTCCGCGCCATACAGCAATGGGTATTCTAGAAATGTGTTCCCTATTAGCACACGCCCAGTGCCTTCCCACTCCGTGGCCCTCTCGACACGCCAGCCACCCTGAGGCGAGGCTCCGCGTGGGCCAGCAGGGACGTTGAGAGCGCAATCACCAGCCTTTTAGGAAATGGCCTTATGAATGGAGCGAGCTATCCTCTGGCGGGGAATGCTGAGTGCGCGCCTGGGGCAGGCAATTTGCGAGGTGCTCCAGATGCTGCGTACAATGGGGCCTGATTGGAGGGACTGGGAGGGGCGGCAGCTGTGCCTACAGAGCTGGGGAAGGTGGGGGCTGTGGGGGTGGAGGAAGATCCCACAATCTGCCGGGGAGGGGAGAGTCATGGGGGGAGCTGGGCAGGTTTCATCCTCCAGCCCCAAATAAAATCCCCAAGCCAGCTGCAAGGAGCAGGGCTGGGGAGGAGCAATGGGACTGGAGAGAGACCAAGGAAGGGGACAGCAAGATTCACTTGAGACCTCATTCATTCATTCATTCCCACATGTGCGTATTCACTCATGCAGAAGACACCACAATGAGATGGAGAGAGTTCTCAGAGTCATCCAGACTCCATGGTTTAAATCCTGGCTCCTTCACATACTTGGGTCCCTCTGCCTCACTGTCTGCATCAGTGAAATGGGTGAGTAAGAGGCAAAGAAAGAATCCTGTGGGCGAAAATGCCAAGCACTGTCTCTGACACTTAGTAGGTGCTTAACAAATGTGGGCTCAGCGTTCCCGTTGCCTCCTTTTCTTCTTGTTCGTTCACTTATTGAGCACCTAGTATGTACACTGACCTGGGCAGTGGAAGACACAGACAAGATCCCCAGGCCAGGCCCCAGTCTTGGGGGCAGGGGAATACAGGCCTCTAAGTGATCTCACTTAGCACATGGCCAGTTCTGTGAGAGCTATTCATTCATTCATTCATTCACTCACTCATTTACTTATTCATTCAGCCAGATTTATTATGGCCATTGAATATTAGGCTGCATAGGACATAGACCCTTCCCACAGGGGATTTACCTTCTATCAAGAATCAAGTAATTTTGGAGCACAGAAGGCAAGAAGGAGACTCAGTATTGGAAAGACGCTGTAGAGGAGGTACAACATGAGGTGGGTTTTGAAGGATGCATAGGAGTCCACTGAGGAAATAAATTCAGAAAGTATATTCCCAGAGAGGGAACAGCATGAGCAAAGGCACTGGGGTCCAGACTTAGAATATTGTCTGATCCCTGAGGGAGGTATAGAGGCAGCTTCAGTAGCCCTCCTGTTCTGGGACCTCAGATCACCAGGCAGATAGTTCTCATTTATTCAGCACCTGCTGAGGTACTCTCCTAGGCCTCTCCATTAATGACTTTCCTTCATCTTTGTAAGCCTTTAAGAGGGATGTGGCTACTCCTGGATCACAAAGGAAGGAACTGAGGCTCGGGAAGGGAAGGCGACTTGCCCAGGCCTATACAATTGGTTAGGAGAAGAGCCAGGATTCAAACCCAGACCTGCCTGACTCCAAGATAATGCTCTCTACCCTGGCCTGTATTCAGATGTGGCTCTGGTCCTCTCTGGCCACTAAATCCACAGCATGGGCTCTGGACTCGGCCTCACTGCCACACCAGGGGTCCCAGCCCCTGGCCACTCTCCTGGGCTGGTGGTAACCATCCAGATGTCACACAGCTGCCCTGCTCTAGCCTAGCCATCCATTGAGATGGGGCCTGGCATCTCAGTCCTGCCATTCCCCACATTCTCCTCCCTGCTCCGCAAACACATGCTGTGGAAACTTGACAAACCATCTCTGGGCGCTTAAGGGGCCTTTTATTTCTCCACCATGCTTTTCTCTACATTTTAATAAGCTGCTTGCAAAATTGATGATTGATGAGTAAGAACGCGGGGGATGTGGGGCTGAACATTTTTTTTTTCCTGGAATCACTTCTGGCTGCACATTCAACTTTAAATTGATTAATAATGTGCAGACCCAACATTAATTACCAGCCATTTGTCACTGGGAAAGGGATGGAGCTCTCGTCCTGTTCCCAGCCCCTTTCTTAATGACCAGCTCCGATGGTGGTGTGAGAGATGCACACCAGCCCCATGCGGACACAGAAGCCCATGGACACCACGGCCCTGGGTGGCCTCGGCCGCTTGCCCAGAGTGTGGTGGCAGCTTCTGGAGACTAAGGCTGGGCATACCAGAGCTGATACCAGATGCCTGGGGGGACAGTGCCCCCAGCACCTGCCCTGCCCAGAGAGGACTCATGGTTTCCCCTGATCCTAGGCTGGGCCTGGACAGGGGACCCCAGCAGACCCCACTGCTTCTTCTTTTACCTAACAAACATTTATTGAACCATCCTGGGTGCTGAGAACACAGCAGGGGACAAGACGGACAAGGTCTCCATCTTCTGGGGCTGACAGTCAAGCAGGGAGAGCAACTGACAGGATACTCAAGGGACGTATGGAGTGCCAGTGGAAGCTGGCCTGTGAAGAGAAGTGAAGCAGGTGAGAATCAGGGGGCTGGAGGGGTAGGGTTACCCATTTAAATGGGTATGGGGAAAGCATCCCTGAGAAGGTGAGCAAGACCCAATGGGGTGAGGGAAGGGTGTCCAGGCAGAGGAGCAGCAGTGCAAAGGCCCTGGGGTAGTGGGGGGAAATAGACGGTTCAAAACAGCCTGTGCTCAGTGAGAGAACCAGCAATGGCATGGTGCCATTTATGGGAAATGTTCAGAAAAGGCAGATCCACCGAGGCAGGGGCTGGGGGTGTGGGGCTTCTTTTGGGGGGTGATGAAGATGTTCTAAACTTAGATTGTGGTGATGGCTGCAGAACTCTGCGAATACACTAAAAACCACTGAATTAAACATTTTAAATGAGTGAACTTCATAGTATGTAAATTATCAACAAAGCTGTTGAAAATGTATGTCAGGTAGCAGCCAGCACAGTAAAGAAAAAGGAACTGGGAGAAGAAGACAGATCATGAGGAGCAACCAGGGAGGGTGTCCCCAAGGAGGTGACATTTGAGTTGACACCTGAGCTAAGCCACAGGTCCAGAAATGGGGTGGCGGTTAGATGTCGGCTCATCCCTTGCCAGCCAGCTGGGGCCCCATGTGCAGCCCCCAGGAGACCCCAGCCCCTTAGCAGGGATGAGGGCAAAGACAGCCACTTGGAGATGTTGAGGCAGGTGTGAGGCACACGGGCCATATCAGACTCCACCTGGGGAACACTGGAATCTATCTGGGGTGGGTGTGCAGGTGGGTGTGGGGGCCGATGGGGTTGCAGGTGCGCAGGATTGCATTTCATGAGAATTTGACATTAGGAAAATCACTAAAGGGGCATCATTTCAAAGCTGCAGGGACAAATGGTTTTTAGGCTCAGGAACTGGGAAGACAGCACTGCTCAGGGCTTGTAGCAAAGGCATACCCTTCGCCCGAGCCACGTGGGGACACCGCAGTGTCCTCTCCACGAGCAGCGCTTTGCAGCATCAGTTGCACACAGGAGCCCCCAAATAACTCAAGCCAATGGTGGGTCTCGATCTCCCAGAAGCAACGGCCACAGTGTTTGTGAATTAACCGAGCCTCTGGGTGACGCAAATAGTTAACATGTTTGACGACTAGCTGACGGGTTGGCGGTTTGAACCCACCCAGAGGTGCCTTGAAAGTAGGGTCTGGTGATCTGCTTCCAAAAGGTCACAGCCTTGAAAACCCTTTGAAGTAGTTCTACTCTGCACACATGGGGTCGCCATGAGTCAGAATCCGCTTGATGACAGCAACTGACAACAACAATGCCAACGAACCAGGCGAAGGTGATGCGCTCTACTAGGCTGGCCCAGCTCCATCCCTGGGAGGGCTCCTTGGCCCTGTGTGTTAGGAAAAGAGCCATCAGCTTTTCCCAGAAAGTCCCTCCTGGGACAGTCTCAGATGCCAGGGAAGTCCCCTATACCTCAAAGCCTTTATCATTTGCACTCAACTCAGCCCTTCCCCCCATACTAGCAGCACTGTCAATGAAGGAGGCGTTTGTATCTTAGTGGTCCTGGCAGCAGGCACAGTGTGTGGAAGACCTTGAGGCGCAACAGCAACGAGGCCAGGGTGGCTGGAGCAGGGGTAGTGATGGGGAAAGTGGGGGGAGCTGAGGTCCGAAGTAATGGGACCAGGTGGTACATGCCTTGGAAGGACTTGGGCTTTCACACTGAGGTAGGAGCAAGGGAGCAGGACCGGCTCCTTCTCTGAGGCAGAAGTAGGGAGACCAAGGAGGAAGGAGGCTCGTGCAACAAGCCCAGGGAGAGATGCGCCCATGGTCTTGAGTCAAGATCTGCCAGACCTCTCAGTTGGGGGGTAAATAAGGCAGAGAAGACCACAGCCTCCCTCCAGGACAGGGGCTTGGCCAGCTGCTTCCTCTTCTTTCCTCACCCCATGCTTTTTCTGTGTCCAGACCTTTGAACACGCTGGTCCCTCTGCCCAGAACACGCTTCTGTCTCCCCTTATCTGCCTGGTGAATGCTCACCATGTTCACAACCTCTTGGACGGAGCATTTGCTCTCTGCTGGGGTTGGCACCCTGGGGGTGGGAGACTTCCCTCCCACTTACCCATTAGGTTTGGGCTTTCAGCACAAGCAGCCTCCAGGACATCTTAAGCAGTGCCTCTTAGAACTAGGACTGGAGCAGAGTCAGGGAATGAAGAGGCCCTGGGGTCACTGAGCCTCAGGATCAGTGGTTGGAAGTGGGAAGGAGACTTGGCACAATGCCACCAAGTGCTGGTAAATTCAGTGAAGACCAGAATTCTGGACCAAATAAGGCTGAGTCTCTAGCTGAGCTCTTGAAGAGCTTCACAATTTGTTCATTGATTAATTCTATACATGTTTATCGAACTGTGGTCTAGGCTTTACAGATTGAGCAGTGAGTAGGAAAGACAGTTCCTGCTGCCATGGGAGTGGAGGACAGACATAAGCACTTAAGCAGGCACACACAAAAGATAATTTGTGATGTCACTAAGTGCAATGAAGAAACATGATGGGGGGACAGGGAAGGCCTCCCTGAAGAGGCAACCTTTGAGCTGAGAGCTGAATACTGATAAGGAACCAGCCATGGTGAGACCTGGGGCAAGAGCACTCCAGGAACAGCAGGTGCAAAGGCCATGAGGCCAGAGAATGTTTCATGTGCTCAAAGAGCTGGGAGAAGAGCAGTGTGGCTGGAGGAGAACCATCAGCCTTTCCCAGAAGGTCCCTCCTGGGACAGCCTCACATGCCAGGAAAGTCCCTTTTACTCTGAAGCAAAGGGGACAAGGAGGGAGGCAGGACCATGGCACGGGGACCTGGCGGCCTGGTCAACTGCAGTGAGGACTCTGGATTTCACGCTAATCGCCATGGGAAGCCACTGGAGGGTTTCAAGCTGTGACACAATTAGATTTATGTTTTTAAAAGCTTCCTTGGCTGCTGAGAGGGAGAAAAGAAAGAAAGAGGCCAGGAGGGACCTGGGAAGGTGGGCAAGAGTGGCCGGGCTAGGTGGTGGCCTGGGGAGAGAGACAAGTGGTCAGGGCCAGATCTGTTCTGAGGGAGCTGCTGGATTTTGGAGAGGGACTGGAAGTGGGTGAGAGAGAAGTCAGCCTGACTCCTGGTGTTTGGCTCATGCACCCAGAGACAGGGCAGGCCGCAGGAGCAGTGGGCTGCGGAGGGAGGGAGCAAGAATCTCTTTCAGCCGCAGGTAAAGTCCGTTGAGCATCCAGTTTACAGAGAGAAGAGGCAGCTGGGGGTATACGCCTGGAGTTGGCAGGCAGGTGGGGCGGCTTGAAGCTGGAGACTTAAATTTGGGGGCCATCTGTCAATTTGATTGGTTCAGAGATAAACCCTTATAAAGTCCAGGAATCAATAAACAGGGCAGCACTGGCCTCCTTCTCCATCTAGGTCCTGGGAGAGGATTTTATAAGCACGCGCTTTCAAAATAACTCTGGCCTTGGGGGTGGGGGCGTGCATCAAAACAGGGGCCCAGTCCTGAGCGGGCATCCAGCTGACAAAGGGCAGTGTGAGCAATCACCTCGCACGTCCCAGAGAGGCTGGGGGATGGCCACCTGTGTTGGTGGACGCCTCCCCCGGCCCAGCCCTGTTTTGATGCTTGAGGGTGGGCACCAACAAAACATAGCCTGATTCCCACTCTACGAGCTGGACTGATGCAATGGCGGCAGAAGGACCTGGATTTGCAGCCTGACTTCTTAGCTGTGTGGACCAGGGCTTCGAACCACTCCTTCGGGTTCGAAGCCCTGTTGAGAATTTTCATTTCCACCCCACATATACTGAATCAGAATCTAGAGTTTCACAAGATCCCCAGGTGATTCTTATGTATAATAAATTTTTGAGAACCGCTGTTCTACTAGTAGGAGCCCTGGCGGCGCAGTGATTAAAGCGCTCGGCAGGTAACTGAAAGGTTAGCGATTCGAACCCACCAGTGGCTCCGTGGAAGAAAGATGTGACAGTTGGCTTCTGTAAAGATTTACAGTCTTGTAAACCCTATAGGAGCCGTATAGAGTTGCTATGAGTCAGAACTGACTCAAGGCAATGGGTTTGGTTTAGTTTGGCTCTCCTAGTGGTTCTCAGAATTGGTCCCTAACCAGTAGCATTAGCATTGCTTGGGAACTTGTTAGAAATGTAAATGATCAGCAGGGGTTCAAACCAGAATGAAGCTGTTCCAAGCCCTGGCGTGGGCTTCAGTCCGTGGCCGCACCTCCCTGAGCTTCAGTTTGCTCATCTGCAAAATGGGCATAAGCTCACGTATTTCACAGGGACACTGTAAGGAGGAAATTTCACCCTTTCTCCCCAGCAGGGCTGCATCCTTTGGTGGAGGGGGGTTGGAAATTCGGGGTCATTTGTTGGTTGTCAGGACGGGGTTCCACTCACATCCCAGGCCAGTAGGTCTCCCCGTCCAGGCCTCTGCACCTGGAGTTACCCTGTCTGGAGGCCCTCCCTGACATTATATCACAAACGGACACATCTGTTCATTGTCTGTCTCACCCCTAAAGTGTGAGCTTCTCCAGGGCTGGGGTTGGGGGCTGTACCCCAGCACCAGGACCATGCCTGCCCCAGCCCACTAACGATGCATTTAATACTTACAGCAACCCTAGGAGGTCAGGAGTTTCCAGGTGAGGAAACTGAGGCACAAAGAGATGAGTTAGCTTGCCCAGCTCACCTGCCAGGAATTGGGAGTGGGGTTCAGGGTGTTCCAAATGAGGGCTGGCTATCTAGCTCACCAGCAGAAGTTCAGCTTGCTCTGCTGGGCTGATCTAGAGTCAGGAGGCCCAGAGCACTGCCCTAGCCCATCTTGGCCCATCCTGGCCCACACGGGGAGGTCAGCTCGGGAAAGGGCCCGCGCTGATCTCCTGTTGCTATGAGCTGGAGCTGTCTTCTTGTTCAGATACCGTTGGCTTCCCATTAAGGTGATCAATAGTTTCCACTGGTTTCCAATTTGTGTTTCCAGAAATCCATCTCCAGTCACCTTTTTAATTAAGTCCCCTCCAACACCCCTGCGGCACCCATAGATCACCCTCTCACCACTGCCTCTGTCAACCACGGGCCACAAGGCTCTGCCACGTGTAAGAAGCTGCAGGTGTATTTAAAGTTGATGATCAATTACTGGTTCCCTATTGTGGGATGAGCTGGCCTTGCAGCTCAGACACCTGCTCCTCTCCACAGCCCCCAGGAAAGGGTCTGGTCTTCCATCAGAGGGAAAGCTGGCAATCAGAAATGTCAAGGAAGTGGTCTACGCCCCCAGCTGGGAGTGGGGCTGAAGCATGCCTTTGGGGGCAGGCAGTTTGCAGAAGCGCCCCAGATGCTTCGATAAGAGGATTCTGATTGGCAGGGGACGGGGAGAGGCTGCAGCTACACGGCAGGGAAAGGTAGGGGACATGACCTCCAGGACGGTCTACCTCCCACACCTGGGCACCTGGGCGCTCCAGGTATTGCACGCTGCTGCTCATTTGTTTACCCTTTTAGGCCTACCAAGTGTCTGTCAGTTTGTCATACTCTGGTGGCTTGCGTGTTGCTATGATGCTGGAAATGATGCCATCGGTATTTCAAATACCAGCAGGGTCACCCATGGTGGACAGGTTTCAGTGGAGCTTCCAGGCCAAGACAGACTAGGAAGAACGGTCTGGCAATCTACTTCCGAAAATCAGCCAATGAAAACCCAAGGAGTCAGAACAGACTATTGTCCGGTATACTGGTGGAAGGCCCCTGGGTGGCAAAAATGGTTAGGCTCTCGGCTGCTAACCAAAAGATTGGCAGTTTGAGTCCATCCAGAGGTTCCTTGGAAGAAAAGCCTGGCGACCTACTTCCGAAAAATTAGTCATTGAAAATCCCAAGGGGCACAGTTTTACTCTGACACACATGGGATAGCCATGAGTCGGAAATGACCACGGCAACTAGTATAGTGCTGGAAGATGAGCGCCTTAGGTTGGAAGGCACTCAGAACACACAGTAGCCGCAACAGTGGAGGCAAGTATACCAAAGATCATGAAGATGCTACAGGACCGATCAAAGTCTAGTTCTGTTGTACGGGGGGTTGCCATGACTTGGAGCCAACTTGCGGGCAACTAACAACAACAATCACTTGATGAGGACAGGGTTTGTGTGTGTGTCAATCTCTGCTCTATCCCTGGTTCCTGGCACATAATAGGTGTTCAGCAAATTGTTTTGAATACTGGAACGCTCCCTGCGTGGCAGGCATTCTAGGAGTTTTACTAATTTGTCTTATTTAAATTAATCTTCACAACAATCCCTGGGGTACCTTCATTTTATAGATGAGAAAACTGAGGCACAGAGAGGTTAAGTGACTTGCCTAAGGTTGCACAGCTAGTAGTGTAGGAGATGAGATTTGAACCCAGGCTATTTGGCTCTGGAGCTGTCCTTATTAATCACGCCACTCTCCATGATCTGCTCCCCACCAGCCTGTCGGCTCTGAATGGCAGGGCCTGGATCCTGCCCCCGGTGTAACTTCATTACATACACGTTTGATAAGTCAATAAATAAGTGGACTCTGCACTCCCTGCTCTCTTTGAAACACAGCGCCTTGTCAACCAGTCTATTGTGGAGCAAATCTGAAGTGTTCCAGGCTGGGGATACAGGACAGAGAGGGGCGAATCTTCTGGGGGTACCCAAGGTGACAAGCCCCCCCATGAGTGCACTGCTAGGGGCTGACATGAGGGACCCTTGGATTGCTCCCTTTCTCTCTCATCATCAATTCCTGGCATTTCTGGGCTCTCTGCAGTCTGAAAAGTGTGCTCCCAGCCTGATATCATTTTCACGTGGAGTCCTGAAGCTTTCCAGTGAGGTAAGGAGATTTCAGTTGTAGCCCAGCGCCTAGAGCAAAAACCATCCCAGGTACCCCTCTCTTTCCCCTACACACGAACAGTCATCCAAATCTCAGCCATTTGCTCTCCCAAGTCCCCCTACCTCATCGCCTCCCCTTTGTGCCCCTCCTCTCCCTCCTGTCCTGGCTCCTCAGCCCTGGCTCTGGACTCAGCTGCTCATGGGGCCACAAGTGCAGGGTCCATCAGGACCCTCCTGTTCATCCTTCACTCTGGCCATCACCATGGTACCAACCAGACCGCTGAGTGGGCCCTCCCTGGCTTCTCCCTTCCCCTAGGTCTAGCGGGCGCATGGCTGACCAGCTGTAGACGGTTTCCCAGCCTCCCCCATAGCTGAGTCTGGCCATGTGACTGAAGCCCTTGGCCTCCACCTCCTCTCTCCCCTTTCCACAGGGGAAGGTGGGAAGTCAGCCTCCAGCCGGGGGGGATAGCAGAGCCACAGAATGGGAGCCTGGGGTCCTGGGTGACCCTGTAGAGCAGAGCCCCTGCCCACCTGGGCTGCCTGCTTTTCTGTGGACTCTTCTAGAGAGAGAAATAAACATCTGTCTACTGCCTGAAACCTCTCCCCCATCTCTGCCCGGGAAACCCCAACGCAACTATTCTCCCTCAGAAAGCCTTCATGTTACTCCCCCAGGTCCCCTCCCCCCAGGTCCCAAAGCTCACTCAACTCAGCCTCCATGACTCCCCCTCCCCTGACCCTATGGCAGCTCCTTGGGTCAGAGGACCCTGCCTAATTCCCCCTCTAGTTCCGGAACCCAGAACTGGGCCTGGGATAACCACGGTCTCCACTTTTGAGCACGTATAATGTGCCAGGCATGGTTCTAAGCTCTTTGCATGTGCTATTGCGTTTAATCCTACAACAACCCCAAGAAATTGTACAGATGAGGAAACTGAGGCCAAGTAACCTGCCCCAAATCACACAGCTAGTACGAGGGAGGACAGAGAACCATGCACAGGCTGTCTCCATGCCCCTAACCACAATGCTGCACTGCCCCTCGATAGACCGAGTACTTACAACTGCTGAGTAGGTGAGAGAGCTGGAATAAATAAATGAACGAACACTGCTGTCTCCTCCTGTAGACCACTAGTCTCTCAGAATCAAAGACAGGGCTTTTGCTCTTTTCTACTTCCATGGGAAACCCTGGTGGCATAGTGGTTAAGAGTTACGGCTGCTAGCCATCCAAGATGCATCAATTGGTCTCAATCCACCTGGATCAAAGGAGAATGAAGAACACCAAGGACACAAGGCAATTACGAGCCCAAGAGTCAGAAAGGACCACATGAACCAGCGACTACATCATCCTGAGACCAGGAGAACTAGATGGTGCCTGGCTACAACCTATGGCTGCCCTGACAGGGAACACAAAAGAGAACCCCTGAGGGAGCAGGAGAGCAGTGGGATGCAGATCCCAAACTCTCATAAGACCAGACTTAATGATCTGAGACTAGAAGGACCCTGGTGGTCATAGCCCCCAGACCTTCTGTTGGCCCAGGACAGGCACCATTCCTGAAGCCAACTCTTCAGGCATGGATTGGACTGAACAATGGGTTGGAGAGGGATGCTGGTGAGGAGTGAGCTTCTTGGATCAGGTGGACACTTGAGACTATGTTGGCATCTCCTGCCTGGAGGGGAGATGAGAGGGTAGAGGGGGTTAGAAGCTGGCGAAATGGACATGAAAAGAGAGAGTGGCGGGAGACAGCAAGCTGTCTCATTAGGGGGAGAGTAATTGGGAGTGTGTAGCAAGGTGTATATGGGTTTTTGTGAGAGAGACTGAGTTGATTTGTAAACTTTC
This sequence comes from Loxodonta africana, assembly GCF_030014295.1. Taxonomy (NCBI): domain Eukaryota; kingdom Metazoa; phylum Chordata; class Mammalia; order Proboscidea; family Elephantidae; genus Loxodonta; species Loxodonta africana. The sequence continues at coordinate 36,388,969 of NC_087363.1, forward strand.
ACTTAAATCACAATAAAAATTATTAAAAAAAAAAAAAAAAAAGAGTTATGGCTGCTAACCACAAGGTCGGCAGTTCAAATCCACCAGGCGTTCATTGGAAATTGTATGGGGCAGTTCTACTCTGACCTGTAGGGTTGCTATAGGATCACTATGAGTTGGAACCGACTCGACGGCAATGGGTTTGATTTTGGTTCCACTCCATGGGTTAGCACAGGACCAAGCCCTGAGTACACGCTCAAAATCTGATATAAAATGAGTGAACAGACAAACATTCTGGGTGGACATCGTTTTTGGAAGTTAGAATCTCTTGGAATTCACGACCTTAAAATCCTAAATATACATTTTCCCCAAAATACATTATTTCAAGATTATGTGAAAAGAGACACCAAATGCCAGCTCCATGGCCCATTAAAGTTAACCAACTGTGCAGAAATTTAGCAGGAATGCTGAAAATAGTAAAAGACGCTGGTGGTTTTATGAGAAGGCTAAAATCGTAACAAAACGCCAACCAGAAGTGACAGTGAACATGTGAAATGCCACGAGCCTGGCCAGACTCTGCCCATTCCCTATTGCCCAGTGCCTTTTGTGATGTGGAGAGGCGACCAGGGAAGATGACCTGGGAGTCTCCATCCACTCCTGGCATCTAGAAGATGTAGGATCTGCCCAAGAGACAGCCCAGGAGCGGGAGGAAAGACCCAGGTAGGGGCGGTGAAGGGCAGTGGTTAGAGAAAAATAAAGCTGTTTCCCATTAGCCTTGTGGTCCAGAGCCTCCACAAGTCATTCAAATGAATAAAGGCAGTGTGCATCACAACCATGACCACCATCCCTATGGCTGCTGCAATGAATCCAACAGGCACAGGTAAGTGTAGTCATCTCCATTCTACAGATAAGAAAACTGAGGCTCAGAGAGGTTAAGTCACTTGCCCAAGGTCACACAGCTGGCAGACTTAGGATTCAGACCAAGGCTTGTTCCAACACTCATTCCAAGAGAAGGCTTTGCTCAGCACCTCACTGGAACCCAAAATACAGCAAGTGTATACTTTTCTGCTAGAGTCATGAAGTCTTGTGCTATCTCATCATTTGGCATTGTTTTGCCAGGACCCCTACTCATGGCCTGGGACCCTGTGGCTGACTGCCTGACTGCCTGACCCCCAGACCATGCCCCACCTGCACCCTGGGCTACTGGTCTGACACCCCAGTTGAGCCCTGGCAGGCACTGACTAAGCGATGGGGTTCTTGTCAGTTGCCAGTTGGCCTCAGAACCTGGCAGATATGCCAGGGACTCCACCAGCCTGCCTCTTCCCGTGGCACACACCAAGGTTCCAGCATACCTCACGCATTTGGCCTGCCATGGCCCCACGTGGGTTTCCCAGCTCCCTGCCCAGTGGGCAATGGGGGACCAACCCCTCATGCTACAACTCTGGCCGGCCTCTTGGCTAATATCCTATGGCCTCTCTTCATTTAGAAAACTAGAAAAAAGTACAAAACAAAAATCACTCATAACCTGGACTCGACAATTACCTTTTTGTGAATTTTCTTCTAGTCTTTTTTTCTAAGCATTTGTTTTTACATAATTGATGTTTTACCAAAGTTTACAGTTTTGCCTTCTACTTTTTCACTAACCATTATTTATTTCATAGGCATCTTTCAACCTCATTATTTTTCCGAAACTCTTATTTTTTTTAATAACATTTTATTGTGTTTTTGGTAAAAGTTTACATAGCAAAATTACGTTTCCATCTGACAATTTTGAGACAATTTGTTCCGTGATATTAGTTACATTTTCCACAATGTGTCAACAGTCTCATTAATTGAGTTCTGATTGTTCCATTCCCAGTGCTCTAGTTTCCCTTCCCCTCGTCTTCTCTCCTTCGCGTTCAAGTCATTGTTGACTTTTTGGTCTCATATAGATGTTTTTTTTCACGAAGTCCGGTACTCATAGGTAATACCCTTTATTTTGCATGCCAATCTGTTATTTCCCTAAAAGGTGACATCAGGGGATAGTTTTGGTTCAAGTTTTAAAGAGTATCTCAGGGCAATAGTCTCAGAGAGTCTTCCAGTCTCAACTGGTCTAGTAAGTCTGGACTTTTTAAGAATTCGAGTTGTGTTCCATGTTTTTTTTCCCATTCTATCCGGATCCATCTATTACGACCCTGATCAGAATTGTCAGTAGTGGTAGCTGGCCACCAACTAGTTCTGGTCTCAGGGTAGATGAGGCCGTGGTTCGTGTAGGCTGTTAGCCTTGTAGACTAGTTTCTTCTCTGAGACTTTGGTTGCCTTCTTTCTCTTTTGCTCCTAACGAGCAGAAACCAATAGCTGTACCTTCCAAAACTCTTAATTTTTAACAACTCTCTTATATACGTGGCTGCAATGTAAATTATTAAACCAAACCCCTAGTTTTAGACATCAGTGCTGTTGCTAATATTTTGCTATCGTGAAGGGGCGCGGTGAGGACTGACTCTCTGTCTTAATCCATGAGGATTTCCTCTGGAAGCAGTCCAAGAAGCAGCATTCTGGATCAAAACGCAGGGATATTTGGGGGGCCCTTGATTGAAATGGCCTGGCTGCCCTCCAGGCATTCCGACCCAGTCTGCATCTCCACAGGCTGTGATGAGGGTGCTGGTTCGGTGAGTTTTTAGCCGCCCAGCATCTGTTCTCCTTTTTGCAAAAATCTTCCCTTTGAGGGAATCATCTCCCTGCCATTGTGAGCTAGCCCCAAGGTGGACAACTCCTGCCCTGAGTAGTTCCAAGGTAGAAAACCCACCAGAGATATGTTCCCATGGGTTTATTCAGGTGTTAACTTGGACAAAGCTTAAAAACATATCAATGAGCCCAAAAGGGCAAGTTGTGAAAAGATGAGCCCCAGGAGAGAGAACCTATATAAATCTATGCAAAGAACACAGGGCCCCGGGCTGCTGGTGGCCGGGGGGGACCTGCAGGTTGTGGCCCTCTCATCAGGACAGCAGGCAGGACGTGCCTCTGGGAGGGTGTGGCCTGCTCCACATCCAGGCAGCGCATGGTCAGCACGTCCCTCTGGATCCCTGACTACAGAGGCCGACCTTCAAAATAGCCACCAGATGCTCCCCACCATCACGGAAGGGGAGTTGTAGACACAGGGAGAAGGAAGTTCCCAGAGGAGTGAACCAGGGCAGTTCAAAGCCCTAGAGTAAACAGACAACTCCACCAGTTACTCACACGCATGGGACCATGGGACGTAGTGGTAATGGACACACTCAGGAGGGACCGACCCCCTGGGGACAGTGGGGGCAGCTCTGTGCAGTAGCTTTCCCTCCTCTCCTCCCTCTTTCCCTCCTCCCTTTTTCTTTCCTATTTAAAGAAACAGGTATGAAAGAAATAAGGCAAACATAAACACCCCTTATCCTGGGGGGTGGTATAGGGATGCAGAGGACTCAGGGTCTAGACTCTCTGAGTTCAAATCCAAACTCTGCCACTTATGAATTACATAACAGCTCTGTGCCTTAGTTCCTTCATTTGAAAAAGCTCTGTCCACCTCATGTGGCCATTGTGAGGATTAGATAAAAGTGTTACATATAAAGTGCTTAGAATGACTCCAGGCATATAGAAAGTGGTATATAAGTAGAGACTATTATTTTATTCTCCGTGCGTTTGACATATTTTGTAATTTGAAAAACCCATATAACCTGACCTGCGTTATTCCACCAGGGATGTCCTGACAAGACTGTTTATCTGTTCCTCCTATTAGGCTCCCTGCACTGCACCCCCACCAAGCTCTGTATTCCACTGGTCTGCTTCTCTGCCCACCACATCCCCTGATCCTGGGAGGGCCCCTCTACCCTGACCCCATGTTTCTGTCTCTGGAGCACAGAAACCCTGCCTGCCACCCTGATCGTATGCACTTTCTAGGCTGCTGAGCATCCAAGGCAGATGCGGAGCCAGGACCAGTTTCCGCAGCCTTAAACACCATGAGATTTACACCCGGCACTTACTGTCACTGGTCAGGAGATTTATACTGGGAGGATGGCACACCAGTGAAAGAGGCGATGCAAATGAATCTGGTCTTAAAGAGCTTACGTGGGAACAGACGGGCTCAGTAGTAAACAAGGACGATGGCAATGAAACGACTCTGGGCTTGGGAGGAATTACCGCACCAGCTGTCAAACCGTGAGGAGAGGCAGGCCAAAAAGTCCACAGAGCAGGTACAAAACAAACAGGGAGTGCCAGGGTCCCCACCATCCGGGTAACCTCAGGGTGTCAAGCCAGGTGTGTTGGAGAGCATCCATCCACCTCCTTGGCATCACTTCCCGCACAGCAGAACCTGGAAAGCTGAACACTGTACTTCCAGACTCCCTTGCAGCTAGGGTTTGGGATGTGAATTTGGACCTAAGCTGTCTGGCCCCTGCAGACCCTCTTGCTGGCACACCCAGAGGCTTACCACACCCACCCAGCCAGGGCCCTTTCCTGATTCTTATTTGAGAAAGACAGCTACAAGGCTGAAGCGAGGGGACATCTTTCTGTTGCCTGGACTGGGACTGCCCCAAGTCATAGGTTCTGGGTTCTCCACAGCAGCATTTGAGGGCCCAGGTACTAGCATCGTGACGTTGAGGGGCAGGGGCAGCTGCAGCAGCAGCAGCAGCAGCAGCAGGGGCTTCCTGGTCCTTAGGATTGCAGCCTCCTGCCTCCCCACCTCCCTGAATGGCTCAGAGGCCTCAGCCCTCCTGGCAAGCCAGTTCTGCAATGTTGTTCTGGGCACAGCCCTGGAGGCCACCTAGAGCCTGTACATCCAGCCCTTCCATAAGTCAGGGGCCATAGGTAAGCGCCTAATCCTCTGTATTAAAACTCTTTCTGCTTGAAATAGCTGAGCGACTTTGGTTTTCGGCAAGGACTCCAACTGACATACTGGGCTACCCTCCTCTTCTCTTCTCTGTGCTCTGCCCTCTACCTTGGTTGCCGTTCCCTGAACTTGCCAAGGCTTTGCAGATGCTGTTTCTCTGCCTGGAATGTCCTTCTTTCCACTCTGCTGCCAGATGGGCTCAACTCAACCTTCAAGGCATGGCTGAAAAGTTGTCACCCCTTCTGACATCTTTTTCCGGCACCCTTATACACCGAGGAGTTAGCACCTTTCCTCCTGGGCCCCAGCACTTTGACCAGCATTCACTAGTTCATCAGCTCATCCACTATTAGTGAGCATCTGCCACGTGCCTGGAGCACCTCATCACCAGAGTTCCACATGGAACAAGCACAGACAGGACACTGAGGCACACACGGTGGCTTATGAGGGGGGGCAGAGGAGGGCACTTGCCCCGGGGCACAAGTCCAAGGGGGCACCAGACAAGGTACAGAGTGGCATTCCAAGGCATCACAAACATGAAAGGTGGCAGACTGAGGCAGCTCAACAAGGGGGCGGGGGGCTTTACTGCTGACACAAAGCCGCTATCAACCTCTATTCATTTTGAAATTGGGTAGGGGGAGGCACGACTTAGAGATTGCCCCTGGGCACTCATTATCCTCTATATGCCTCTGGGCATACATGTCCCCAGCTGCCCTAGCTCCTTATGGGCTGTGCAACCTTGGGCAATTCCCTAACCTCTCTGTGTCCCCTCTGAAAAATGAGGCTGTTATGGGACTGTCAGCACATGCAAATGGCCTAGAATGGCACCTGGACACATCAAGGGCTGTGGAGATGCCTGCATCACTCTTCAGTGGCAGGGACAGACAACCAACAAGTGAACAGAAGAGTGCAGCTGGCAGGACAAGGAGCTGCCCACTGGCCCAGAGCTTGGGCACTGGCTGTGTGCTTCCTGGGGAAATGAGGATGGACGGTAGGCCACGTGGAGGTGAGTTGAGAGTGTCCCATCCCACCTACCTCCGTGTCCATCCTTCCAACCCACTCCAAAGGGCTGCACAGGGCCCAAGCTGGCAGCCCATTTGGGCCCGGTATGCAGTAGGCATGAAGGAGGTGGAGGAGGCCTGAGTGACTGCGGGGGAGGGGAGGGAGGGGTTCATGTCACCACTGAGGTGAGGCCGGAGACACAAGACAATGTAGCCAAATGAAGCAGCCTCTGAATCTGCCAACTTTCATCTTGCTGAGATTAAAAACCAGCTAGGGCATCATAAACTCATTCTGGCTTTGGACCTCAGTGGCTGAATATCAATCACCCAGTCACAGGCAGCTGGGCCCAGGAAGTGCTCTCAGCAGGGTTCAGTGCTCACTTATTGGGCTCCTACCGTGTCCCTGACACACATGGGCCTTCAACTTAATCCTCTTCAAGGAGGAGGGCTTTGCTATTATCCTCTCTTACAAGCAGAAAACGGGCTCAGAGAAGGCAAGTAACTGGCCAAGGTCACACAGCTAGGAGAAAGTGGTAGAGACGAGTTTGAACCCTGGACTACTGCCCCTTTGTACTGGCCCAGGGTGTGGTGAGAAAGTAGGTGTCAGTGATAATATGGCTGGCAGTGAAGCTGGTTGCTAGGGTGGCTGCATTCAGTTTGTTTGGGTTAGTCCAATATTTAAGAGAAAACAGTTAAATGTGCAGACTCTGGAGCTCACCTGCCTGCTGCTTACCTGCTGTGTGACCTTGACAAGCTCCATGACCTCTCTGTGCCTCAGTCTGCTCATCTGTAAAATGGGAGACAACATTTCTCCCCTCACAGTAGTGTGGTGAGGATGAGATGAATTACAGCAGGTATAAAAAAAAAAAAAAAAAAAAAATTTTTTTTTTTTTTATAGCACCTAGAAGGCAAGCTTGGCACACAATGAGAACTCTGTAAGCGTCACTTCTCAGTATGGCTTACTGGGGTGGGCACTGCCCTAGGCATCAGGAGGTGCTGCAGTGAGGGGGATGAGACCTCTACCCTCTGGGAGCTCACAGTCTCCTGCAGGAGGTAAGGGGGCACAATGCAGGACTGGGAGGTGGTGGGACCTGGGTGTGAGGGGCACACAAGCTTCCCATACCGATGATGGGGTGGCAACACAGAGGGTCTTCCAGGGAAACAAGTGTGCACATGCTCTGACATGCTCTGGCAAACACTTGATAGCAGATACCTGTGCTGAGGGGTCAGGTTGGGAATGCTGGCCAAAAGGAACTTCAGCCTCACGGGGGCTTTAATTAGGAGAATGTTACTCCTGTATCATTTATTAAACATCAGTGCTGTGGATAGACAGCATAAGGTTACTGCATTACTGCTGTTGTCCTTAGGAAGGCTCCTGTTCTTGGGAGATGCAAGCTGAGGTGCCTAGGGGTGGTGTGTCAGGGTGTCCGCAGCCTGCAGGTTGACAAAGAGAGGCACAGAGGTGTACTCAAGGAGAGAGATGGAGCAGATGCAGATGTCAATAGCTGGGGAACCAGGACGAGGTATACATGGGTATTTATTGTGTTGTAAGGAGCCCTGGTGGAGCCCTGGTGGTGCAGTAATTATGAGCTCAGCTGCGAACCAAAAGGTTGGCAGTTTGAATCCACCAGGTGCTCCTTGGAAACTCTATAGGGGCAGTTCTACTCTGTCCTGTTGGGCTACTACAAGTCAGAATCGACTAGCCGGTAATGGTTTTCTTTGGAAGGAGCCCTGGGGGTGCAGTGGTTAAGTGCTTGGCTGCTAGCTGAAAGGTCAGCAGTTCAAACACACCATGGATTCCACAGCAGAAACCTGCTTCTCTAAAGATTACAGCCTTGGAAATCCTATGGGGTAGTTCTACTCTGTCCTAAAGGGTCACTATCAACTCAAAGACAATGGGTAGGTCTATTGTGTTGTTATTCCCACTTTTTAATGGATTTGAAATTTTTCAAAATAAAAAAATTTTCTATGTATGACCTGAAAGAGAAGTCAAGATCAAAGCACTGCAGAAACTTGGGGAGAGGAGGTAGTGGAGTGGGATGGGGTGGGGTGAGTTCTAACAGCCCAAGAGGCCTGTACCAGTGAGGCGGGAGGAGCAGGAAGGCCCAGGCTGGGCAGTGTGGTGAGCTCAGGTGAGGCCTTAAGTGTAGGGTGGTGGGGTTTAGATTTCCTTCTATTGTCCATTGAGCCATAGGTGGCTTTTGAGCTGGGGAGTACCATGGGCTGGGCAATGAACAGCCAGAGCACCTAAGGGCTCCCTACATGGCCTTGGTCTGAGTTAGTGCACCCTCCCACTGTCCAAGTGTGCCGCCCACCCCCCCGTTCCCCTGGCGAAGTCTGCTTCCTTCTCGCTCCAGAGTGTCCTGTGTCACCAGGTGCTCAGCAAACCCCAATTTCAGAACACGGGTCTTGACAAAAATGGGGCTCGCGTTGCAGTTTCCCTCAGCATTTTTAGCCCCATGATGCCCCCTGGTGGACAAGGGTGTCCCTACCCCCTCCCCTCAGCCTAGTCCTCAGCAAAGTCACAGCACTTTCGTGCTTCTGACTTAGCTCTGCTCTGCCCCTCTACCTCTGTGACCTTGGGCACATCTTCCCACCTAAGAACCCTCTGTGAACCAGGGATGACAACATGCCCTCTCACCGGCAGAGGTACTGGCAGCTGGACCTGAGGCTGTTGGAACATTCTGGGTTCTATTACTGCATCCCTGTCCCAGGCAGGTGTCCAGGGTCTGCGCCTGGAGTGGGAGTCCTCATGGGCCACACCCCAATCTAGGCATTGCACACCCCTTGGCCCATTCTACCACATGAGTCAGCACTCCTATTGAGGGCTGTCCACTTGGTATCCACAGTTAACACAGTATAACTTCACCCCTCCAGTAGCCTGGCCACCCCGTCCCTCCTGTCTGGACCTATCCCCCACTTTCCTATAACTCAGCAACTAAAAGGTTAACATCTGATGCAGCAGGAGGCATCCAGGATGCTCTGAGGTGGTTTGGCCATTCCCCTGTGATTATGCCTTTGCCGCCCAGTTCCAGTTCACCCAGTTCCAGTTCGATAGGAATGAAGGGCCTTTAGAGAAGGAGGTTCTTCAGGGAATGAGAATCCCTTAGGAAATGAGAGGCCCTTAGGGAACGAATAAGCTGCCCTTAGGGAACAGATGAGGGGCCCTGTGGGAATAAAGGAGGGGTCTTTAAGGAATGAATGAGTGGCTCTTAGGGAATTAATGAGAGGCTCTTTGGGAATGAATGAGTGGCCCTGAGGGAATGAATGAAGGGCCCTGCAGGAATGAATGAGGAATCCAAGGGAATGAATGAGGGTCCCTGAGGGAGCAAATGAGTCCTTTAGGGAACAAATGAGGGGCCCTGAGGGAACAAATGAGGGGCCCTGAGGGAACAAATGAGAGGCCCTGAGGGAAAGAATGAGGGGCACTGAGGGAACAAATGAGGGGCCCTGAGGAAATGAATGAGGAGCTCTGAGGGAATAAATGAGGAGTTTAGGGAACGAATGAGGGTCCCTGTGGGAATGAATGAGGGGCCATGAGGGAATGAATGGGGGTCCTGCAGCACTTTAACCTATTTGCCACTTTATCCCTGGAGGATGAATCGGGACAGAGGCAGCTGGAAATCCTTCCAGCTCAACAGAGGTCAACAAACCACATTTACTGAGCACCTACTGTGTGTGGGCCTGTGCTAGCTGCAGAGGAGAACAGTGGATGTGAATGGGCCGGGGAGCTCACAGCCCAGGGAGAGCCCCAGAGAAGTGGAGTGGCATCCCCATGTGGCAGGCCAATGCCAGAGGTCGGCTCCCACAGGTGGCTTCTGGAGGCCCAGCACCAGTCAGGAGGGTTGACAGGGCCTTGTGGTCAAGGGGACCGCACCAGGGCACCAGGAGCATTTCTGGCTTTGCTGGCCAGATGGTCTCTGTCACAGGACTCTGCCAGTCATCCCATTGCTGCTGTGTCTATTCCAATTCATTGTGACCCTATAGGACAAGGAGAACTGCCCCATAGTGCCTCCAAGACTGTAATCTTCATGGAAGCAAGCTGCCACATCTTTCTCCCGTGGAGTGGCTGGTGGGTTTGAACCACCGACATTTTGGTTACTAGATGAGTACCTAACCACTGTGCCACCAGGGCTTCTCTGCCAGTCACAGACAACACGTAAATAAATGGGTGGCTGTGTAGCAATAAAGCATTACTTGCAAAGACAGATGATGGGCCAGATTTGGCCTATGGGCTATGGTGTCTGGGACAGTCTGGCTCAGTAATAGCTGCTGATAAAACGATCATGATTGATAATGATTGACAGGGCAGAGCGATTAAATATGGACCCAGAGTACTGAGTTTCTGTTTTGGGTGATAAAAAAGTTTTGGAAATAAATAGTGGTAATTGTTGTACGACATTGTGAAGATAACTAATACCAGTAGATTCTACACTCAAAAATGGTCAAAATGGCAAATCTTATACTGTGTGTATTTAACTAGGATTAAAAAAAAGTGAAAAAAAGATGGACCCAGAACTCCAGATTAAATGGAGCTTTTGTTACCTGGCACTGGCTGTTTTGTTACAGTGCAGAAAAGCATTTCCATCAGTCTCTTTGCAAGAACGAACTGCTAATCTCACACAGCCTCAGTATAGCCTCCTGCCGGGGGAAGGAGGTGGCCAAGCACCAGAGTGAGGGGGAGGAGAGGCCCCCCCGCAGCTCTAAGCTCCCTTGAGAAGGCTTTGGAAACTGGTTTTGGCCTCTGCATTGTGTTCTTTAGAAGGCATACCCTTGGCATAAGGACCCCGCATGGAGCTAAATGCATCACGGACCTGCTGCCAACCCTCCTAGCTCAGGCATGGGACACTGAGCCTGCTGGGCCCTTCTACAGCAGCCATGACCTTCAGGTCCCTCATGGACAGGACCAGGACACTCTCCACTCAGTCCTTCTCCACTCCCCCACCCCTGGAATCTCACTGGATCATTCTATTAGTGGCAACTATCATTGTCCCCAGTTTACAGATGAGGAAACTGAAGCTTGGGGTAGTTACCTAACATGCCTAAGGCCTCCGAGTGGGAGACGGGCACACTTGAACCAGCTGTCTCTGGCTCTAAAGCTAGGCTCCTAATTCCCACATTCTTCAAGAGGGATAAGACACAGGGCAGTTAGGCAGCTGGAGAAGGAAGGGCCCAGACCCCAGCTCGGACACTCATAAGCTGTGTGCCTTCAGGCAGACACACAACCTCTCTGGGCTCCATGTACCCTCTCCAAGGTCCACACACGGTACAGTCTTGATTAATGTTAGTTCTTCCTCTTCCCTTCCCCAAGGAGGAGCTGCTCACAGTCTGGAGGGGGAAGGCCGTCATTTAATTAAGAAAAACTTTTGATGCAAACTGAGATGGAAGCTGAGCAGTGACCAAAGTACTCCCAGGGCATGGGGTAGGGAGGGATGGGGCAAGGGTGGCTGGCAGAGGTGCAGATGCCAGGCCTACTGGGCTCCCACCTGCCCCAAGGAAGGGCCCAGATGTCCTTCCAAAGTCAATGCTAAGAGTCAGGCTCTCTCTTTCTCTCAGAGAATTTACCCTGCTGCGTTAAGGATTAGACACGGATCCAGGGGACCCCGGTTTAAATGGAGTTTAAACAGGGTGGGGGGACAGTGGTGGTTCAGTGGTAGAATTCTCGCCCTCTCTGTGGGGGACCCAGGTTCAACTCCTGGCCAAGGCACCTCAAGTGCAGCCACCACCTGTCAGTGGAGGCTTGTGTTGCTGTGGTGCTGAACAGGTTTCAGCAGAGCTTCTGGCCTGAAAGACTAGGAAGAAAGGCCTGGCAATCTGCTTCTGAAAATCAACTCATGAAAACCCTAAGGATCACAAGAGTTCAATTTGCAATCACTCACAGGGATGGCACAGGACCAGGCAGTGCTTCGTCCTATTGTGCATGGGGTCGCCCAGAGTCAGGCCAACTTGACAGCAGCCAACAACAATAACAAACCAGAGTGAAACAGAAGCCAGTTCTGTTTAAATCTCACTGCCTGCCTGCTTGGCCCCAGCACCCTGCAACTCGTAGACCAGGAGGGACCTGAGCAATTCGCCTCTGTATCATCTTCATCTTCAACTGTGATCATTCTATCAGTGGCTTTGCACCCACACAGAGTAGGGCCATCTGAGACACTACACCAGGGGTCAGCAAATGACAGCCACGGGCCAAATCCCGCCTGCTGTCTGTTTTTGTAAGTAAAGTTTTATCGGCATATACACGCCCATTCGTTTGCACGTTGTCTACGGCTGTGACACTGGCAGAGGCGAGGAGTTGTGACAGAGACCACGCAGCCCACAAAGCCTAAAGCGTTTCAATCTGCCCCTTGTAAGAGGAAGTTTGCTGACCCCTGTTCTACAGCCACCTGCTTTATTCCTCACAGCTGTGTGGAAGCCAAGCCAACCAAACCTGTTGCTGTCCAGTCAATTCCAACTCATGGCAACCCTCTAGGACAGAGTAGAATGGCCCCACAGAATTTCCAAGGAGCGCCTGGCAGATCTGAGCTGCCGACCTTTAGGTTAGCAGCTGTAGCACTTAACCACTACGTCACCAGGGTTTCCCGATGTGGAAGAGCCAATGTTATTATGTCCCCTTCACAGATGAGGAACCCAGGACTAGAAGAGGTGAGGGCAGCCCCCACCAGGGCAGGGTCCCTGTGCCCCCAGCACCCAGAGCAGGGCCAGACTTAGAACAGCTGCTCAGGAACTATGTGCTGAATGAATGAATGACCCCATGTTCTGCAGAAAGTCTGAGCACCACAGGAACATACCTGTGGCCTGGGTGGGAGCAGGCAGCTCACCTCCCAGGGAGATGGTGGCCCTAAGCAGAGGCATGTGTCCCCAAGTGGGTGTATTCTGAGATGGCATCTGGCAAGGTCTCAGGCAGCCAGGGCACAACCAGGGCCAAGGCCAGCCCTTGGGGGACAGCACGGCAGCCTGGCCACCAGGTGCAGCCAGGAAGGAGTAAAATAGGCTATTATAGTTTCCAGATGATAGGCCCTGGGGCCTGGTTTGGGGCAGTAACAATGCTGAGGTGCAAAAGAAGAGAGAGAGGATGGGGTTACTTAGTTCCCGATGCACAGGAGGCATCCCATTAACACTGAGCCAATGCAGCATATACCAGGACTAGGCACAGGGCCACCCACGAGCTGGTGTGTACCATGGAGAGGCCCCTGGAAATACCCACTGGGCTCAGGGGACTGCTCAAGGCAACAGGAGGCTGAAAGTGGGGCCCCATCCAAATTAAAAGCTGGGTGTGAAATAACTAAGGTCCCCCAGGAAAAGGCAAAAGCCTTTCCCCTTCCCACACACCTGTCCTGGGTCAGGACTGACCTCAGGAGCTCACCTTCCAGTGGGGAGACAGACGATAAACCAAATCTACCAGACTTTGATACTCACTGACGAGCAATACTCTCTCTGGGAAAGGGGCATTGCTGAGATGGGGGCCAGGGAGGCCTCAATGAGACAAGAACATTTACACAAAGACCTGAAGGAGGTGAGGGAACCATGTGGCTGTCTAGGGGAGGAGTGTGCCGGCAGAGGGCACAACCAGTGCAAAGGTCCTGAGGCGGGAGCAGGGGGAGCATTAGAAGAGGTGAGGTCAAAGAGGTGACAAGGAAAGTCACTAGGACCTCAGAGGTTCCTGTGAGGACTTGGTCTTTGACCCTGAGGGAGGTAGGAGCCGTGGGAAGCAGAGGAGGGATGTGGACTGACTTCGGTTTTAACAGGATCCTTCTGGCTGTTGAGTGGAAAAGAATGGATTGACTGAATGGATGGATGGATGGATGGATAAGTGGATGGGTGGGTGGGTTGGTAGATGGGTGGGTGGGTGGATGCATGGATGGATAGATGGGTGGATGGATGGGTGGGTAGATGGATGGGTGGGTGGATGCATGGATGGACAGATAGATGGGTGGATGTGTGAGTGGGTGGATGAATGGGTAGGTAGGTTGGTAGTTGGATGGGTGAGTGGGTAGACAGGTGGATGGGTGGGTGGGTGGATGGATGGCTGGAGAGAGGGTGGTGTGAACGAGGAGCAAGCTGAGCTCTGTGCTTCAGGAGACACTCAGAGTCAAGGCGACCACACGGATGCAGGCCCACCCACTGCATCTCGGCACAGGCCCCTGAATGAACAAGTTCCACTAGGTCCCTATCACTAGCTTCACTTTGCAGCCAAGTACCTTGAAGCTCAGAGCGAAGGAACCTGCCAAGGTCACACAGCTCCATGACCGGACACATTGGCATTCGAAGCTGCATCCTGCAGAGCCAGGATTCTGGGCCCCTGAGGTGGCAGCAGCATCCCTACTCTGGAATACTCCAGGAGCTACTCTTGAGTTCATATGATGAAGAAAAGCAGTCCTGGAGCCTGGTGGGACATAGGGCTGGGCTGACCCTGCTCCCTGGGAGGAACGAGTATTCATTCTCTCTGCGTGAGATGTGCTGAGTCCCCCTAGAGGACAGGCTGGAATTTACTGCTCTCTTATTTTATTTTAATAAAGACCGTTCAAAGCCCTGAAAATTAATTTCCCCTAGGAAGACAATTACATGTCAAATAATACACCCACTCAGCAAATGATAAAGATCAAATCTGACCAAGAAGGCTTGCCACGGTGGATTCTGAGATGCGGGAGCTCCGTGCACAAGGCCTCGGAGGTTATTACCAGGCGGTAATGAACACAGTTGAGGGGAGGGAACAGCTCATTTCTCATATTTGTGTCCATTGCAATTTATTTCAAACTATACACGGCACCGGTGGGGAAGTGCGTCCTCTCCATCTTCTAATGAACGGACACTTAACGGCACCAAAGAATGTCAGCACTGGCAGGAGGAGGGTCATCCTGGGGCTGAGGGATTGCAAACGGTGAGGCCCGTGGACACAGTCACCCCCCACACAGGTTCAGTGGCCTGAGCCGGAGGTCAGCACTTACAACTGGGAGGGCTCGCATCAAAATGTAGGCTACTGACTTCATTTGAAACTCTTGGAAGTCGGCCGCCCTGCCAGATGGGCTGGCAGTGAGAAGCTGTGCCCTTTAGATGGGGCCCAAAGTCCCACCACGTGGGCTGCACAGTTACACATCCGTGTGACCCAGCAGGCCCTGAGGTTGCACCCCTTGATCAAGCCACCCCTTTCGGTGAGGAGAATGAGTTCCACAGAGGTCACACTGTGAGGAGTGAGGACAGGGAGTCAAACCCAGCGCCACCTCAATCCCTCCCAGCCCAGCACCCCGCATGGACCTCCTGCATGGACTGATGCTGGACGCTGGGCTGTCACAGGATTTGGTCTGCAGAGATCAGGGCTTGGCAGATGAAGGCCCCAAGCTGAATCCGGTCCACAGGCTATTTTTGTAAGTAAAGTTTTATTGGCATACATCCGTGCCCATTTGCTCACGAATTGTTTTGCAGACAAGAGCAAAGCTGAGTCATTACCAAAGAGACCTTCTCGCCCACAAAGTCCAAAATATTTACTATCTGGCCCATACTGAAAAGGTTGCCCAACCCTGGTGTAGCACGTCTCCTCCCCACAGGACCGTGCTCCCAGGCTGGATAGCAGGCGTCTGGGGCACCATTTAGAACCCACAGGACCAGATCAGGTTTCCCATTTGGCCACAACTGCTGTCTTCTCTTTCCAGCTCCCCAACATGGCAAAAATCTGCAGGGAGCTACCTAAGGTTGTCACTGCTCTATCCCACTCCACCAGCACTGTGGGAGTGCTGAGAATCCCATATCTGCTCCAGCTACTAGACAGCCACACTGCCCACTTGCTCCTGTCCCCTTCAGGGTCTGGAACCTGCCCCCATCTCCTCTTTACAGTGCCAGCCCCACTCTTCATTCAGGTCTCAGCACCAATGCCATCTCCTCCGAGGCCTCCCAACCATAGTCTCCGCCTCTCATCCTTCTGCTCCACCATTTTGTTTTACTCTCTTACCGGAAGAAAAAAAAAAAAAAAACCAAACCCATTCCCATGGAGTCGATTCTGACTCATAGTAGCCCTATATTCTCTTATTCTTTTATAGCACTTAGATTTATCTGAAATTACTTTTTTTCCTTTTTTTTTTTTTTTAATAGTGGTAAGTATATACAGGAGCCCTGGTGGTGCAGTAGTTAAGAGCTTGGCTGCAAACCAAAAATGGGCAGTTCGAATCCACCAGTCATTCCTTGGAAACCCTATGGCACAGTTCTGCTCTGTCCTATAGGGTCACTATGAGTCAGAATCGACTTGACAGCAGTGGGTTTGGTTTTTCTGGTTTTAAGTATATATATAACAAAACGTTGGCCATTTCAACATTTTTTACATGTACAATTCAGTGACATTGGTTACGTTCCTCATGCTGTGCAACGTCGCCATTATTTGTTTCCAAATTTTTCCATCAGAAACTGGGTGTCTTCTAAGCAATGATCCCCTCTTTCCCCCTCCCCAACCCCTAGTAAACATTACTAAGTTTGGTCTCTATACACTTGCCTATTTCTAAATATTTCATATAAGTGAGATCATGAAATATTTGTCCTTTTGTGCCTTATTTCACTCAGCATATTTTTAAGATTCACCCACGTTACAGCTTGTATCAGGACTTCACCTCTTTTTATGGCTGAATAATATTCCATCGTACGGATGTACCACATTGCGTTTATCCCTTCTTCTGTGGATGGGCATTTAGGTTGTTTCCACCTTTTAGCTATTGTGAATAGTGCTGCAGTGAACACTGGTGTACAAGTCTCTGAATCTCAGTTTTCAAGTCTTGGGTGTATACCCACGAGTGGGATTACTGGGTCATAGGGTAATAAACTACTATGATTTTTATGTACTTGTTGTCTGTCCGTCTTCACTGGAATGAGAGTTCCTTGAGGCCACACTGGGTTAGGGCTACACTCACGGGGCACCCAGGATAGATTTGAAACACATGGATGAATGTACCCAACAGGGCATGTTCTTTACCCAAGTGGTCTTGTGAGGCTAAGGAGCCCTGGTGGCACAATGGTTAAGCACTCAGCTGCTAACTGAAAGGTCGGTGGTTCAAATCCACCAGACACTCCACCGGAGAAGGACATGGCAGTCCGCTTCTGTAAAGATTACAGCCTAGAAAACCCTATGGGGCAGTTCTACTCTGCCGTCTGTGGTCGCTATGAGTTTAAATCGACTTGACGGCAGAGGGTTAGGCTCATGGAGCTATCACAGCGTCCCAGGCAGTAGGGCCTACAACTGAGGATGCCAAGGTGCCCAGAGAAGACAAGTTCTGCACGGTGACTGGTGGGCGCATCTGGGGGTGGAATCAGGCTTATCCTGATACTAGCACTTGGCTGGGCTCACTGTGTCCTGGCAGTGCCCTAAAGCACAGCCGGCTCCCAGGAGAGAGGCGTCCTGACCTCCCTTCTTCCATGGGCAGACTTGGATGCATCTATAATTAACGAGGCCTGATCCCACGGGGGAGGGGCGGTGTCTCCGCAGGTGTTGACACAGGTCTCCCAGTGCAGGCCCCAGGCTTTCATCATCTGGTCCCTGCACACCAGCTGCAGCCCTCTTTCTGAGGCCTGAGCTCTCCTTGGCACCAAACATTCTCAGTCAGAGAATTCTCCGATCAAAGCCCAGAGGGGCTCTTTTTGTGGTATATCCCCAGGCATCCTTCTACTTATCACTTTCTCAGAGAGATCTTCTCTGGACCCCACCAGGCCAGGCCCATCCTGTTGTTCCCTGCCACCACCCCTGGACATTTCTCTGCAGCTCTACTCCATTCTTGGCAATCTAACTACTTAAGTGATCACTTATCAACCGTGTTTCTTCCATCTCACTGTAAGCCTTGTGAGGGCAAGGCCTGGCCGGTCCACGCCCCACTGTGTCTCCAGCATTCAGGACCGTGCCCAGGTCTGGATCAAGACTTGGTACAGACCGGTTGAGTCAGTGAATAAAAGAGAAGCAAAAATTTTAAACCTTAAGTGAGAGGGCCCTCAGGGGCATGAGGAGAAGTGAGTACCACTGCGAATTACATTCGGGGTAGAGCCAGAGGTCTCCAGAAGACCCCTCCCCCTCACCATTGCTGTCTAGGAGCAGGTGGGATGACAGGGTGGGGGACCTGGGCAGAAGCTGAAGGCGTGGGGGTCTCGACAGATAGAGGCACTGCAGTATAGTATGGCAGCCAAAAGCTGGAGCTGGATGGCCTGAGTCAAAGCCTGCCTCCATTTCTACCAACTGTGAACTTGCAGCACCCTCTGGGCCTCAGTTTCCAGGTCCCTCATCTGTAAAGTAGAGACGACAGTATCTACCTTATAATACGAGAAGCTGGACTATATGAAGAAGAACGGGGCGACAGGATTGGAGGAAGACTCATTAACAACCTGCGTTATGCAGATGACAACCTTGCTTGCTGAAAGTGGAGAGGACTTGAAGCACTTACTGATGAAGATCAAAGACTGTCACAACCTTCAGTATGGATTACACTTCAACATAAAGAAAACAAAAATCCTCACAACTGGACCGATAAGCAATATCATGATAAATGGAGATTGAAGTTATCAAGGATTTCATTTTACTTGCATCTACAAACCAAACTCATGCAAGCAGCAGTCAAGAAATCAAATGACGCATTGCACTGGGCAAATCTGCTGCAAAAGACCTCATTCAAGTGTTAAAAAGCAGAGATGTCACCTTGAGGACTAAGGTGCACCTGACCCAAGCCATGAGAAAGGTGGATGACGAGCAAAGAAGACCAAAGAAGAATCCACACCTTTGAATTGTGGTGTTGGCAAAGAATATTGACTACACCATGACCTGCCAAAAGAACAAACAAATCTGTCTTGGAAGAAGCACAATCAATGCTCCTTAGAAGCAAGGATGGTAAGACTGTGTCTCACATATTTGGACATGTTATTAGGAGGGTTCAGTCTCTGGAGAAGGACATCATGCTTGGTAAAGTAAAGGGTCAGTGAAAAGAGGAAAACCTTCAGCAAGATGGATTGACAGGGTGGCTGCAACAATGGGCTCAAGCATAACAATAATTGTGAGGATGGTGCAGGACTGGGCAGAGTTTCGTTCTGTTGTACACAGGGTCACTATGAGTTGGAATTGCCTCAACAGCACCTAACAACAATACCTTAAAAGGTGGTGCAAGATAAAGGGTCTGTACATGCAGGGACTTGTTACAGAAGGAACCCAAACTCCAGATTCCTTCTCCACCCTATGTCCTAGCTAAGAAAAATAATAGGTCAAGGATGTTCCCTGGGAACCTGTTAAAGTGCCCATGGAGGACCTCAAGCCTGAGGAGGTGGTGAATTACATGGATTGATTGTTTAATATTGAACCAACCTTGCACATCTGGAGTGAATCCCACTTTATCATGCTGTAAGTATTTTTGTACTTTGCTGGATCTGATTTGCTAATATTTTGTTGAGGATTTCTGTAACACATTTTGTATGAGATACACTGGTCTTTAGTTTCCTTTCTTCCTGGTCTTTAGTTTTCTTTCTTTCTTCCCTCTCTTCCTTCCTCCCTTCCTCCTTTTTTGTACTGTTTTGTCTGGTTTCGGTATCAGCATAACTTCGGTTTCATAAAATAAATTGGGAAGTTCTACCTCCTCTTCTATTTTCTGAAAGGGGTTGTGTAAAATTACTATCAATTCTTTAAATATTTGGTAGAATTCTCCAGTGAAATCTTCTGGGCCTGGAGATTTCTTTTTCAGGAACTTTTAAATTACAAATTCAATTTCTTTAATGTTGCAAGACTATTCAGGTTATCTATTCCTTCTTGGTTGAGTTTTAGTAGTTTGCGGTTTTAGAGGAAATTGTCCCTTTCTTCTAAATTTTATTTATGAGTGTAAAGTTGTTCTTAGTATTCCCTTATTATACCTTCAATGACTTCAGAATTTGTAGTGATATCGCATGTTTCATTCTGATACTGGTTGTTTCTTCTCTCTTATTATCTTCGTCAATCTCAATACAGGTTTGACAATTTTATCAATAATTCCAAAAAACCAAGGTTTTTTGTTGGATTTTCTCACTGTTTTCATTTTGAAATTTCATTGACTTCTGCTCTTTATTAATTCCTTCCTTAGGTTTATTTTGCTCTTCTTTTTCTGGTTTCTTGGGGTAAGAACTAGAATATTGACTTGAGATTTTCCTCTTCTTATGTAAGCATTTAGTGCTATAAATTTCCCTCTAATTGCTGTTTTAGCCGTATCCCACAAATTTGATGTACTGTGTTTCATTTTCCTTCAGTTCTACATTTTCTTTTTTCTTTTGAGACATTGTATTTGATCTATGGACTCTTCAGAAGCATGTTGTTTAGTTTCCAAATGTTTGGAGATTTCCCGTTTCTGTCACTGATTTCTAGTTTCATTTCACTGTGGTCACAGAACACATTCTGTATGATTTCAAGTCTTTTAAATTTCTTGAGGTTTGTCTTCTACCAAAAAAACTCCATTGCCACCAAGTAGATTCGGACTTACAGCTATCCTATAGGACACAGTACAAATGTATCATAGGGTTTCCAAGGCTGTAATCTTTAGGGTTTCCAAGGCTGTAATCTTTATGGAAGCCAACTGTCACACGTTTCTCCCTTGGAGCAGCTGGTGGGTTCAAACCGCCGACTTTTCAGTTAGCAGCGGAGTGTTTAGGCACTGCGTCAACAGGGCTCCTTATGACCCAAGATATGGTCTATCTAGATGAATGTTCCATGAACATTTGAAAATAATGGTATTCTGCTGTTGTTGGATGGAATGTTCTACAAATGTCATTTAGAATCTGTTGGTTGATGGTGTTGTTCAGTTCTTCTATATTGCTGCTGACTTTCTGTTTAATAGTTCTATCAATTACTGAGTGTTGGGTTGAATTCTTTCATAATTATGTAATGTCCCTCTTTGTTCTGAGTAATTTTATTTTTTCTGAACTTTATCTGAAATTAATATAGCTACTCCTGCTTTTCTCATTGTTTGCATGATGTATCTTTCTGCATTCTTTTATTTTCAACCTATGTTGTTAAATTTGAAGTGAGTTTCTTATAGACAGCATATAGTTGGGTCATTTTTAAAAAACTCACTCTGCCAATCTCTTTCTTTTAATTGGTGTATTTAGACCATTTTCATTGAAAATAATCATTTTTTTTTTTAATTTTTGTTTCCTCTGTTTCTTGTTCCTCTCCTCTTTTTGTACTTTCCTGTGGGTTACTTGAACATTTGTTACAATTCCTTTTTAATTTATTTATAGTGTTTTGGCTATAATGTTCTCTATAGTTTTTTTAGTCATTGCTCTAAGTATTACAACATACATATATATGTAACTTATCATAGTCTCCACTGATTAATTTTTAAATGTTAAACCAATATTGCATTCTTGGAAAAAACCCATCTGGTCATGATGTATGATCCTTTTTATATTTTACTGGATTCAATCTGTTAAGAAATGGTTCAGAATTTTTGAGTCTATGTTCATGAGGAAAAAAGGTCTGTAGTTTTCCTTTCTTCCAATATTCTGCCTGGCTTTGGTATCAGGATAATGCAGGTCTCATAGACTGAGTTGGAAGGTATTCCTTTCTTTTCAATTTTCTGGAAAAGTTTGTGCAGAACTTGTACTATTTATTTCTTAAATGTTTGGTGAAATTCACTAGTAAAACCATCTAGGCCTGGAGTTTTCTTTGTGAGAAGATTTTTAACTACAATTAAATTTCTTTGATAGCTATAGAGTGATTTAGGTTATCTATTTCCTCTAGAGTGAGCTTTGTTACTTCTGTCCTTCAAGGAATTTGTCCATTTCATCTAAACTTTCGAATTTATTGACAGAATGTTGTTCATAATATTCCCTTATTATCCTTAAATATCTGTAGAATATATAGTAATGTGATCTTTCTTATTCCTGGTATTAGTAATTTGTGTCTTTTTAAATTCTTTTCCCCTGATCAGTCTGACTAAAGGCCTATTACTTTTATTGATAGTCTCAAAGACCCAGGTTTTGGTTTTATTGATTTTCTATATTATTTTTCTGTATCATTGATTTCCACTCTGATGTTCATGTTTCCTTTATTGTACTTACTTTGGGTTTAAATTTGTTCTTTTTTTTATATATATATACTAGTTCCTTAAGAGGGAGCTAAGTTAATTGATTTGGGATCTTTCTTCTTTCTAATACTAGCATTTTGTGCTCTAAATTTTCCCCGATATACAGCTTTAGTAACATCCCATCAATTTTGAGGAGTTGTGTTTTCATTATCATTCAGTTAAAAATATTTATTTATTTAACCAATGGGTTATTTAGAAATGTATTATTTATTTTCCGAATATTTGGGGATTTTTTCAGAAATATTTCTGTTAATTTTTTAAATTTAATTCCACTGTGGCCAGAGAACATACTTTGTATGACTTGAACCCTTTCAAATTTTCTGAGATTTGTTTTATCACACAGAATTTGGTATATCTTGGTAAACGTCCTATGTACACTTGAGAAAAATGCATATCTGTTGTTACTAGGTGGAGTGTCAATCAAGTCAAGTTGTTGATGAGGTTGTTCAAGCTTTCTATATCCTTACTAATTTCTATTTATTTATTCTATCAGTTATTGAAAGAGGGGTATTGAAATTTCCAACCATAATTGTGGATTTGCTTATTTCTTCTTGCTATTCTATCAGTTTTTGTTTCATGTATTTAAAAAATCTGTTATAACTATTTAGGATTGTAATTTTCTCTTTTTGAATTTACCCCTTAATGATTATGTAATTACCTTCTTTATCCCTAGTAATATTCTTTGCTCTAAAATCTTCCTTGTCTGATATTAGCACAGCCATTCCAGTTTTCTTTTGATTAGTGTTAGTATGACATATCTTTTTCCATCTTTTTACTTCTAACCTACCTGTATTTTTATATTTAAAGAGTATTTCTTGTAGGCAGTACAGAGTTGGTTTTTGCTTTTTAAAAATCCAATCTGATAATCACTGTCTTTTAATTGGGATATTGAGAGCATTTATATTTAATGTGATATGGTTAAGTTTAAACCTGTTTTCTTTTTGTCCCCCTGATTCTTTGTTCCATTTTCCTCTTTCTCTGCTTTCTTTTAGATTATTTAAATATTTTTACAATCATTATGGCTTTAATCTCTATAAGTTTTTTTTTTCTTTAATGTCTTTACATAACTTGTTGAGCATATGGAATACAATTATAATAACTCTTTTGATGGTCTTTTCTGCTAATTCTAACATCAATGTCAGTTTTAGATCAGTTTTGATTAATTTTTCTTTTTGTTATGGGTCATATATATACACGCATATATATATACTTGTATATAAAAAGAAAAGAAAATTGTTTTTATATGCATGTATATATATATATATTTTTTTTTTGGTTCTTTTATGCCTGGAAATTTTTATCGTATGCCAGACATTGTGAATTTTACCTTACTATGTATTTTTGTATTTCTATAAATCATGGTGTTTTCAATTGCCTCGTATGCAAGGGAAAGCTGGACAATGAATAAAGAAGACTGAAGAACTGACACCTTTCAATTGTAGTGTTGCAGAAGAATATTGAATATACCACGGACTGCTAGAAGAATGAACAAATCTATCTTGGAAGAAGTACATTCTGAACACTCCTTAGAAGCAAGGATGGCAAGGCTACGTCTCACATGTTGTCAGGAGGGATCATTCCCTGGAGAAGGACATCATGCTTGGTAAAGTAGAGGGCCAGCAAAAAAGAGGAAGACCCTCAAAGAGATGGACTGACACAGTGGCTGCAACAATGGGCTTAATTAAGCATAACAATGATTGTGAGGTTGGTACAGGACCAGGCAGTGTTTCACCCTGTCGTACATAGGGTCGCTATGAGTCAGAACTGACTCGATGGCACCTAACAACCACAACAACAACATAAATTTTCTTGAGCTTTGTTCTGGGACGTAGTTATGTGGAAACAGTTTGGTCCTTTATGGTCTGCTTTTAAGATTGCTGGGCAGGATCCAAGCGGTGCTCAGTTTAGGGCTAATCACTTCCCACTACTGAAACAATCCTTTTCTGAGTACTCAACCCAAGGTCCAGTGAATTATGAGGTTTTCCAGTCTGCCTGGTGGGAAAAGGCCCTTGTCCTGTCACTACGTGAGCATCAGGCATGGTGTTACCTCGAATTCCTTTTGAATACTTAATTCTATGGCCTCTGGTAATTTCTAACACCCAAGTGCTGATCAATACTCAGCCTAACACTCAAGGGTATTCACACCGTTGGGAGGACCCACTGCCGACCTCCTGAATCTCTCTCCAGTTCTCATTTCTTTACATTCCAGTTCTGTCTCCCCAACTCAGGAAGTTCCCTGGGTTCTGCCTGGCTTCCCCCTCCTGAGCCATGGCCTAGACACCCTCCCAGGGTAGGTTCTGGGAGAATCATACAGATCTCCTCATCTGTTCCCCACCTCCCAGGGATCAATCTGTCCTTTGCTACCTGATGTCTAGTGTCTTCAAAACTGTAGCTCACATATTTTGCCCGTTTTCTGGTGTTTCAAGGGTCCTATTTTGTTTGAAGCCTGGTTTTCAAAATCAGATGAGTTTTGTTTCTCCAGCAAATTTTGGGGAATCCTAGAACTTGATGATCACGTATTACAAGCAGACTCCCTTCACATCTGAGTCCCCACCACCACCACGACCACACCCCCAGAATACAAGCATCCTGCTTCTGCTGTCTGAGTCCTGGAAGTGCGGAGGTGGTTGAAGCTCTGTTTAGAGATAAGAACATGAGGCATGTTTTTCTTGTAGTAATTGATATGACAATTGTGAAGTCAAAGTTGGCACAGTCCAGATGAACTACAGTAGAGAGATGACATGATGCACATTGAACCAGCTGGCCCGATTAGCAACTATTGTATGCTGGAGACCCCTTTCAAGAAAAAGAGGCTAGTGGAGTGCTGTCACTGCCTCTCACTCTGTCCAGATCATCTCAGGGCATGGATTCTGATGGTGTCCTCAGAAAGAGCTGGAATCCCAGGAAGTGAACTTCCTGTCAATGTGATATGTCTTAAGCAGGAATGAGCTCCCCATCCCTGGAAGGATGCAAGCAGTGCTGATGACTCCTTAGGACGGATATCACGAGGGGACTGAACCAGAGAATGTTCTCTGCCCCTTCCACACGGCTCAGATTCCTTGGCCACACTCTGGGAGTGAGAATCCTGCCTCATTAATTCATAAACCCTTGCGCCTTGCTGGGGGTGAGTTTCGATGGAAGTGTCAGTAAGGTAAACCACGAACAGCACAAACATGCAGTGTCTCCCGCATGGCCCCTGTGGTCCTGGGATAGCCAGGCACCCTTGCCAGGCCTGGTTCTGCCCTGCCTCGGGGAGGGACCGGGCCATTCCTCACAGAGACAATTACATAACCAGCCACCTTTGAAGAGTCATGCAGGATTAGCAAACTAGTTCAGGGTAATTTATGATTCTGGGATGCTTGAGTTTCTAAATCCGACAAACACAAATTGCAGCAGCTTCAGACTCCCTCCCAAATGGACACAGCCTGGCTCCGTCCAGGATGGGCAACACTAGTGACCTGTGGTAAGGCCTCGGTCATGCTCCACTGGGGCGCGGGGACGGTAATGCATAGAGCAGACCTAGTGCAACCCACCTCAGACCCCAGGAGAGGACCACCTTTGAGGCCCAGCGATGACCACAACCAGCGTCTCTCCTTCCTTCCCCACCTGTCTCCGATGTGCATGAGAAGAGGACTCAGGCCCACCAGTTTAGCAGTGGATAAACTGCACTGCCTTCAGGCTCCCCGCTCCAAGTTTGCTTGTTGTGTTTTCCCTGAGTGGCGTAAATGGTTAAGCACTTGACTACTAACTGAAAGATTGGCAGTTTGAACGCACTCAGAGGTGCCTCAGAAGAAGGGCCTGGCGATATGCTTCCAAAACTCTACAGAGCAAGTCTACTCTGCACACATGGAGTCACTGTGAGTCGGAATCAGACGGCAACTGGCTTGGGTTTTTTTTTTTTTTTTAGTATTTATTTTGGATAAGTCAGAATCCAGGCAGCAGAAACGCAAATCATTGTAAGCTAACTGTTCAGGGGCTGCTGGTGCTTCCCTTCTCACAGGTGGCAAGTCCTGCCTGACCTTCCACTGGACACTGAGGCAGCCTTTGAGAACTGGGATGGGCTAACCTTATGTGCTGTCTTCTAGTAAGCATCAGTGCCTTCTGGCACCCATTCCTGGAGCTGAGGGCTCGCTCCCAGTTGGGCCAGAGGTGACTGTGAAGCCCTCCCAGGCTCCACTGTGCTCCGCTACCCATGCCCAGCAGCCCCACCCCACCCGTGTCCAGGCTCAGTGACACCAACCCTCTCTCCATCCTAGAAGACACCTAGTGGGGTTCAGCATCAAATTGCAGGCTTCACTGACAGATGCTAAGGCAAAGGCCAAAATGGGGAACACGTGATTCAGTTACCTGAAAACGGCTACCTGGCCCTGTCAGGCAGTGGGGAGAAGTGACCATGGACTGGTACAAGAAGATGGGGCCCAGGAATCCTGCTGGCTGAATAGGGAAGGGGCGTAAACCCCTCAGACCCCACAGTCGTCACTGGGAAACTGGGCTCTGTGGGCCCCTGTCAGTAGGGTCAAAAACCCTAAGACTGCACCCTGGGTAACACTACCTGATGGCAGCATGGGAAGGGTCATTCGGGGTGGGCCTTTCACTCTGTCTCCCACAGTTTTGTGAAGTGGTGGGAGAGAAGGCTCCAGAACCGCCCCTTCACTGGTTAAATTTGGAACTGAAAAGTGACACACACGTTGGTAAAACATTCATCCAGTTCACAAGGAGGACAGCCAAGCCTCCCCAGCCAACCACCCTTATTTAACACCAAGAACTAAATTTAAGCACGAGCATAAGCCTCTACTCCCTAAAATTACTTCATTCCAAAGCCATTTCTAAACTATTAGATTATTATTAGCATTCTGCCATCAGAACTGGAGAATTTTTTCTAGGGTTTTATCCCATGCCTATTCAGGGGTCGCTGATGGTTCAGTGGTAGAATTCTCATCTTCCATGTGGGAGACCCGGGTTCAAGACCCAGGTTCAATTCCTGGCCAATGCACCTTAAATGCAGCCGCAGCCCGTCTGTCAATGAAGGCTTGCGTATCGCTAGGACACTGAACAGGTTTCAGCAGTGCTTTCAGACTAAGACTAGGAAGACAGGCCCGGTGATCTACTTTTGAAAATCAGCCCATGCAATTCCTACGGATTACCACAGTCCAGTCCACAACTGATCCCGGGGATGGCACAGGACCAGGCAGCGTTGCGTTCCGCTGTGCACGGCACCGCCATGAGCTGGGGGCTGATTCCACCGCAACTAGCAACAGCAACAGCAACAACAGCAGCAACAGGGACATGTTACTTCTGAGGACAGGTAAGCAGATGGGGGTTTGATATCGCTCCACCACATGCCAGCTCTGTGAGGGACCTGGAACAAGTCACTGATACCACTGGAGTCACAGACATCTCAGAGGATCAGGCAAGGTTAAAGTGGCCAGTGCACAGCTGACCCACAGGCAGCCCTCAGAGTGCCGGTCACACGGTCAGGACTCCATTACTGTTGTCACCAGTGTCACCCCCCCCGTCCCCAATGCCTACACCAGTGCGTTCTGGGGCTCACTGGTAGAGACTGGAGGTGAGCTAGACAGGACCTAGACCTCAGGACTGCCTTTCCCCCACAAGGGGGCAAGTGGGTGGGGGCGAGGAGGTAGTGGTGCCAGAAGGGCATCCCACCGTGCTGTTTGGGGGAAGAGAATCTCAGGGTAAGACATTAACAGCGACTGACTTCCTTCACCCAGGCAGCAACATCAAAGAGCGGCGTTAAGTGACAAGGTAGCGAATGGTCTGAGCATTTTTGCCGGTCCTGGGTGTCTGAGGTCTGGTTTCCTCCAGGCCTCAAGACCAGATATGGCTGGGCCTTCCTCAGGCCATGGCTTCTGCCTGGCTCCTCCCTCTGCCTGCCCGCTGTCCCCTCCACCTCCCTCAAGAACAGGGACTCTCTGATTGATCACATAAACCTCCATTTCTCTACCCTCACTGCATCCATGCTCTTTGCACTGTGACTTCTCCACTTCTCTATCTAGAGGCAGGGTCCAGTTACCCATCCCTTTAATCTGGGCTTGGTCATGTGACTTGCTCTGGCCAAAAGAATGTAGCAGAAATGATGCCACGTTTCATAACATGGAGGAACATGGAAGACATCATGCTGAGTGAAATTAGTCAGTTGCAAAACGACAAATACTATATAAGACCACTATTACAAGAACTCAAGAAATAGTTTAAACACAGGGGAAAATTCTTT
This sequence comes from Loxodonta africana, assembly GCF_030014295.1. NCBI lineage: Eukaryota > Metazoa > Chordata > Mammalia > Proboscidea > Elephantidae > Loxodonta > Loxodonta africana. Next base: position 36,417,067 of record NC_087363.1, read on the forward strand.
GATGGTTATGAGGGTGGGGAGGGAGGGAGAGAGATATTCACTAATTAGATAGACAAGAACCATTTTAGGTAAAGAGAAAGACAACACACATTACAGGAGAGGTCAGCACAACTGGACTAAATCAAAAACAAAGAAGTTTCCTGAATACAACGGAATACTTCGAAGGCCAGAGTAGCAGGGATGGGGGTCTAGGGACCATGGTTTCAGGGGATATCTAGGTCAACTGGCATAACAAAATGTATTAAGAAAACATTCTGCATCCCACTTTGGTGAGGGTTGTCTGGGGTCTTAAACGCTAGGAAGCGGCCATCTAAGATGCATCAGTTGGTCTCAACCCATCTGGAGCAAAGGAGAATGAAGAACACCAAAGATACAAAGTAAATGTGAGCCCAAGAGACAGAAAGCGCCACACAAACCAGAGACTACACCAGCCTGAGACTTAAAGAACTAGATGGTGCCTGGCTACAACCGATGACTGCCCTGACAGGGAACACAACAGAGAATCCCTGATGGAGCAGGAGAACAGTGGGATGCAACCTCGAATTCTTGTACAAAGACCAAACTTAATGGTCTGACTGAGACTAGAGGGACCCCGGAGGTCATGGTCTCTGGACCTTCTGTTAGCCCCAAACTGGAACCATTTCCAAAGCCAACTCTTCAAACAGGGGTTGGACTGGACTATAAGACAGAAATTGATACCAGTGAGGAGTAAGCTTCTTGGCTCAAGCAGGGACATGTGGGCAGCTCCTGTCTGGAGGTGAGGTAAGAAGACAGAGGGGGACAGGAGGTGGCTCAGCGGATATGGGGAATACAGGGTGGAGAGGAGTGTGCTGTCTCATTAGGGGGAGAGCAGCTTGGAGTACATACCAAGGTCTATACAAGTTTTTGTACGAGAGTCTGACTTGATCTGTAAACTCTCACTTAAAGCACGATCCAAAAAAAAAAAAAAAAAGAAATGATGCTACATCAGTTTCAAGTTTGGGCCCCAAGAGACTTTGTGGCTCCTGCCCACTCTCTTAAGAGATACCACCATGAAAAAGCCCAGGCAGTCTCCTGGAAGAATGAGAGACACCACCACCCCTGACCGCCTGAGCCAACAGCCAGCGGACAGCTCACCTGCCTCCAGAAGCAGGCCCACCCTGCTGGCCTATAGGTGACTGCTGACGCAGGAGGGAGCCCAACTGAGACCAGAACCTGCCTGCCAACTGCCCAGCTAAATACACAGTGGTGGTTTTAAGTCACTAAACATTGGAGTGGCTTGTAATGCAGGAAACACTGACTGCTACAGGCAGCCCAGTATTCTGACCCTGCATGACTCAGATTACACAGGCTAGGAGTTTCCTGGCTGAGGCCTGGCTGCAAACAGAGGGGTCAACTGGCCCCCAGATCCCACCTCCTGGACCCCATGTTAGCCATCACCAGAAACACACCACACTGGACTCTGCCCTATAGACTGCAGCCCAGATAGAATCCCGCTGACAGTCCCCCAGCCCTCTGGCCTCTTCTCCTGTTTCCTAGTCCCCCTCAGAGCCCTCCCATCACACACAGGATGAAATCCAAACTCCTCACCATGACCCACAGAGTGTTTGCTGCCCCAGTTCCCCTCTCTGACTTCATTCCTTCCACTCACTCACTCCATTCAGTCACACCAGCCTCCAACTCACCAACCACGACCCTGCCACAGGGCCTTTGCACATGCAGAGCTCCCTAGCCTAGAATTCTCTTCCCCTGGTGGCCACACAGCTCACGCCCTCTCTTTCTTCAGGCCTCTGCTTCAGCATCACCGTGGACTGGGTTGTGCTAAATGCACTGAAAAATAATAGTGCAGATGAGGTGTAGAGAGTAACAGGTGTTGCCTACAGCCTGGGCAGGGCCTTCCTTATACAATGATACCTGTTACTCTCTACATCCCCATCTGTTTTATTATTTTTTAAAGAGCAGCTAGCACAACCTGACTCAACTCTGTCTTTGTTAGGAAACCTCCATAAGGACACGGTCCTTTTCTTGTACCAGGGAATCCCCAGCATCTGCCACGGTGCCTGCAGACAGTAGGAGCTGGGTAGATACTCACTGAATGAATGCCCCGGCCCTCACCCACCTGAATCACCCTCTGGTGATGATCAGTCTAAGGAGGACAGCTCTTCTTACAACTGCAAAGCAATGCGTTGGGTGTGGTTAGAAGGCTGAGTTACCAAATATGCAAATGGCAGGGGGTAAGAAGAGAGCCAAGGAGAGAACCCACCCCCACTTGCTGGGGGAATTCACTTCTCCCCCAGGTGGCCTGCTACCAAGGGTTTAAGTATTGGATGCGTGGGGGAAGATGGATGTCAATGGGACCGTCTCTGGGGTCTTACCCAGTCTCCCGTCATTTGGACTGGAGTGGAAGCAGATGCCAGGGGCTGCAGGGCCAGGTCTGCCACAGCCACTGTCGTGCTCCAGGAGCAGTGAGCAGTCCTCTCCTATAACAAGAGTCTATGAACTAGGGTTGGTTTCACAGTCAGTGGGAGCCAGCAAGGGCTAAGAAGGGAGGTGGTGGTGGGAATGAAGAGGGCCAGCTGATTGGGGCCCAGGTGTCCTGCAGTGGTGTGTCATTGTCTCTGCCCCAATAACTGCTGGTGATACCCTGGGCAGTGCTGTCCTCCAGCTGCCTTCTAGACCCCGTGTCTGACTCAGCGGCTGACTCAACAGCACAAGCCCAGATGCATGGCCATGGCATGACTGCTTAAAAGCCTCATGCGCGGGGCACATGCTTGTCCTGTGTGGTCGTAAGGAGGTCTGTGATATGAAAGACACCATGGCTTATGTCAGGTGCACCTTAGGGGACAGGAGGGTGGATGAAAAGGTCTCTCTGTGCACAGCCCCTTCCTCGCACCAACCAGGGACCAGACCACTCCTGGATGGACAGCTCCATCCTGCTGCCTCTACCGCCTACTCGAGGCCGCCTACGAGTTCAGCCCCCTGGTCCATCCTCCAGACTAGCTCACAGGGACCACCTACACCTAGAGTCTGCATTTCTGATGGCTCCCAGGTGACCCTGATGCTGCTGGTTCAGGGGCCAATCTTTGAGAAATTCCCGTGGCCTCTGGCTTGCCAAAGCTGGAGCAATACCTTAATGTAAGATCATAACACTTTCCCATTGGAAGCCCTCCAGAGCCCCTCTTTGTTCTTAGACCCCACAGGACCTGCAGCTACCCCTCAGGCCCAGGCCATCCCCCACCCCGACCGCTCCTCCTCCTCACTCCACTTGGGCCACCTGGGACCCCTCTTGGCTCCTTGCACACGCTCAGCCCCTCGCGCCCTTTGGACCTGCTCTTCCTTTTGCCTGGCATGCCCCCTACTCCCACCCTGCTTCCACCCCCTCCCTCTCTGGGTACACTGTTCCCTTTCAGGCACAGCTGTCTGTGTGAGGCCTGCCGGTCTCTCTACGCACAATCCATCTGCTCCCAGCACACAGCCTGTTACTCTCTGCACAGCGTCCATCGCAGTCTGAAACCACGCTGCAGGTACTTCATGTATACGGGAACAGGAACTACCAACCTCCCCCACACCAGCACCCCGAAGTCAGGACTGCCACATTGTTCGTGAATCCCACCAGGTGACAATGCCACAAGAGCCCCGTTGTGGGTGGGGATGGGAATGGAGTCCCAATCCCAGGGCTGCCCTCTAAGGTCAGGCTGACAGGGTTACAGCATCTTCCCCTGGCACTCAGATAGTGTGACTCGATACTGCAGGGTGTCTTCAGCCTCCAACCACAGCGGCCTGGGGTGCCATCGCTGGGAGGGAACCCTCAGAGCGGGACAGCTATGGGCTATGACAGCACAACCAGGGTCTAATTTCCTGGCCCAGTGGCTCAATCTCTTGTCACACTCAACTTTTAGTACCAGGATGGGATTCTAGAGCGCATAAGTCTGGCTTCAGCACCTGATGAGGGCGGGCGGGGAGAAGGCAGATGTGCCACCACACGGAGGGGGGTGGGGGGTTGTGAGGACTCAGGCAGACAATAGATGGAAGGCGCCTGGCACTGTGCCTGGCAAACACTCGGTGCTCAATAACTGTGAGCTGCTCTGCCTCTCTCCTTCTGGAGGCTGCACAACAACATGGGTTTACATCTTATTTGAGGCTTTGAGGTGCTTGACTGAAAGAATTAAGAAAATGTGGACGGTCGTGTTTTATTGCTGTTTTCCAGGGATATCAGATTCTTGCTAGAATGATCAGGTGCTCATCTTTTCCTGAGTCTACCAGCATACAGTCTACTTCCGTGAGTCCTCAAACATGGGTGGCTCAGGGCTCCGAGCCTCAGTGACAGTCCAAGGGGCTCCAATGGCCTTTCCCCGTGCAGGATGTCCCAGAACCCAGCACCTCACTGACGCAGTGGGTGGGGCCAGGTTGGAGGCTGACACTCAGGCCTGAGAGCCAGACAAAGCTGGACAAGGACCAGGGCAGAAGTGCTGGGGGGCTAGACCGAGAGTCTGCTGCTGGTCTGTGGGCAGAGAGGGGAGGCCACCTCTCTCCTAGGCTCCAGACCTCAGGGTGGGGACTGTGTCAAGGGGCCCAGAGGGAGGATTGAGCTGGGGGAGTAGAATCAAAGAAGCCGCAGCTCTGGCAGCCCCCTACCCCCGTGGTAATGGATAGCTTTCCTGGCAAGGAAGCAGCTGTCTGTTCCAGGTTCAAGGGTGACAGGGTGCAGCTCCCAGAACTCTCCATCTTGCTACCAGGCAAGGCACTGGCAGAGAGAGAAGGAAGTCTATTAAAATGCAGGTGCTTCATTGCCGAAATGATGCCAGGAGGGAGGAGGAGGTTATGAGAAAAGCAGAAGCACCAGTCTTTAAGAGGAAGGTGCCAGAATGGCCTCCCTGAGGCTAAGCAGAGCCCTTGTGGGGATGGAGAGAGGTCGTTGGGTTTGATCTCTCTGCTGTCTACCCCGGGGAGACCAGGTCCCAACCCACTAGCCCTACTGTGTGTCAGGCCCTGAGCTGAGCACTGTGGACATCAAGAGGAAGAAATACAGAGCCAGCCCTCCAGGAGTTTGCAGTTAGACTCCACATCTGAGTCTTTGCTTTAGAAAGTGATGGCACCACAGAACGGTCAGCAGACTCAGCCTCTGCTCCATGCTCATGTTTTCTTGTTCTCACAGAAACATCCATAGATCTGCACCCAGGGTCTCCTGCGAGATTTGAACATACCAGAAACTGCAATGGTAATAAGAAGGAAAAGCGGAAGAAGCACAGAAAGGAGGAAGGTGCCTCACAAGTTACCAAAGATCTAAGGATCTTGATACTTATATTTTGTTGTTGAGAATATACACAACAAAACATATTTCCACATGTACAATTCAGTGACACTGACTACATTCTTTGAGTTTTGCAACCATTCTCACCCTCTTTTTCTGAGTTGTTCCCCCCATTAATATAAACTCACTGCCCCTAAGGTTGCTATCTAACCTTTCGAGTTGCTGTTGTCAATTTGACCTCATATAGGTAATTCTTAAAAGAGTGTAATGCTCAAGGCAGACATTTTTTTACTAGTTAAGCTAAACTACTGTTTAGTTTTAAGAAGACTTCAGGGGATATTTTTGGTTTAAGGTTTAAAGATAATCTCAGGGCAATAGTTTCAAGGGTCACCCAGCCTCCATGGATCCAGAAAGTTTGAAGTCCGTGAGAAATTGGAATTGTGTTCTCCATTTCCCCCCTTTTGCTCAAGATCTTCTATAGAATCTCTCATCAAAATGTTCAGTAATGGTACGTGGGCACCATCCAGTTCTGGTCTCATGGAAAAGGAGGCAGTGCGCATGAAGGCAATTAGCCACATATTCCATTTCCTCCTCTTGACTCCCCTTCCTCTGTTGTTCCAGGTGAATAGAGACCAACTTTTGTGCCTTAGCTGACCACCTGCAAGCTTTTAAGACTCCAGGCACTATGCAACAATCTAGGAGGTAGAAGAGAAGCACTGAACACACCAGTAGGCAAATTAACTGGGATGTCCCATGAAACCATGACCCTAAACCTACAAACCAAGTAATGAAATCCCATGGTATGTTTGGTTGTACATAAGCAGCCTCAGCAGCTTTTCGTCATTGTTGTAAATATGTCTATAACACAGCTTTTGTCAATTCATCCTTTTACAGGTGTACAACTTATTGACAGCACACAGCAATCAGCTGTGCAAACCTACCCTTACTGAAAGTGGTTTTCCCATCACCATAAACCGAAACTCAGTACTCCATAAGCAATAACCCCCCCTTCTCCTCCCTCCTGCTCCTGGTAACCACTAACTAACTTTGGTCTCTATACATTTGTCTTTTCTTGTCTTTTTCTATAAGTGAGGTCCTACAGTATTTGCCCTTTTGTGATTGATTTATTTCATTCAGCATAATATCTTCAAGCTCCATAAATATTTTAGCAAGTATCAAGACTTCATTTTTCCTACTGGCTGAACAGTATTCCATTGTATATGTACCACGTTTTGTTTATCCATTCATCTGTTGATGGACATTTAGGTTGTTTCCACCTTTTGGCTATTGTGAATAGTGCTGCAATGAACATTGGTGTACAAGTCTCTCTTTGAATCTCCTCTTTCAAGTCTTTTGGGTATATACCCAGGAGTGGAATTGCTGGGTCATATGTTAGTACTATTTTTAGTTTTTTGAGAAACTGCCACACTGTTTCCCACAATGGCTATACCATTTTACGTTCTCACCAGCAGTTGCCCCACATTCTTGCCACAATTTACTATTTTCTGGTTTTTGTTCCTATTTTTTAATTTTAGACATCCTAGTGAGAGTGAAATGGTATCTCATTACGGTTTGATTCACATCTCCCTGATGGCTAATGACACTGAGCATCTTTTCATGTGTTTGGTGGACACTTGCATGTTCTCTTTGGCGAAATGTCTATTCAAGTCCTTTGCTCATTTTATGACTGGCTTATTTGTCTTTTTGTGGTTAAGTTGGTGAAGTTTTATATCTATTTTGGTTATTAGATCCTTCTGGGATATATGGTTTCTGAAGATCTTCTCTCAGTCGGTAGCTTGTCTTCCCACTTTTGTGATAAAGTCTTTTGATGAACAAAATTGAAAACTTTTATGAGGTCCCATTTATTTATTTTGTCTTTTGCTGTTTTCGCTTTTGTTATTATATTAGCTAATTCATTGTTAAAAGCTAGGCCCGGCAGCATTGTCCCTGTATTTTCCTTTAAGAATTTTATGGTTTTAGTTTGCACACTGTGATGGTTAAGGTTGTGTGTCAACTTGGCTGGGCCATGATTTTCAGTGGCTTGGCAGTTATGATGTAGTTTGGCAGCTATGTAATGATGTAATCACCTCCATAATGAGATCTGATTAATGTAATCACCTCTATGATGAGATCTGCTATGAGCAGCCAATCAACTGAAAGGGAGTTTCCTTGGGGGTGTGGCCCACATCCAATATAAGTAGACTTTCTGGCAAAGTTCGTGGGCTTCTGCCCACTCTGGATCGTGCATCTGGCCTCTGGTTCTTCGGACCTGACCTAGCAACTTACCTGCTGACCTTGGAATCTGTCAGCCTCTGCAGCCTGTACGCCAGCAGCCTGCCATCTTACCTGCTGATCTTGGGATTCATCAGCCTCTGCATGCAGCCTATGATCCAGAGGCCTGTTGTCTGACCTGCCGATCTTGGGTTTGCCAGCTCCTGCAGCTATGTGAATCAGGAGACACCTCCAGCCTGACTCATGGACTTGAGACTTTCCAGTCTCCACAACCACGTGAGCCATTTCCTTGATGTAAATTTCTCTCTATCTATATATACCTGCTTCACTGGTTTTGCTTCTCTAGAGAACCCAACCTAAGACACATTTAGGTCTTTAATCCATTCTGAATTTGTTTTTATTTATGGTTTGAGGCATGGACCTTGTTTCATTCTCTGCATGTAGAAATCCAGTTTTCGCAGCACTGTTTATTGAAGAGACTCTTCTTTCTCCAACAGATAGACTTAGCACAATTGTCAAAAACCAGTTGACCATAGATATGTAGGCTTATTTCTGGACTTTCAATTCTATTCCACTGGTTTTTGTGCCTATTGTTATACCAGCACCAGGCTAGGCTGTTTTGATCATTGTAGCCATATAATATGTTTTAAAATCATGAAGTGTGAGTTCTGCTTTGTTTTTCTTTTCAACATTGCTTTAGCTATTCAGGACCTCTTGCCTTCCATATAAAGTTGAAGATTGGTATTTTTTTTCATTTCTGTAAAGAAGGTTGTTGGAATTTTGACTGGGATCGCACTGAATCTATAGATTGCTTTGGGTAGTACTGACATCTTAATAATATTAAGTCTTCCAATCCATGAATATGGAACATCTTTCCATTTTTTAAGTCTTTAATCTCTTTCAGCAGTGTTTTATAGTTTCCATTGTTTAAATTTTTTAATACGCTGTTGGATTCTGTTAGCTAGTATTTTGTTGAGAATTTTTACATCTATATTCATAAGAGATATTGGTCTGTAGTTTTCTCGTGGTGTCTTTGGTTTTGGTATCAGGGTTATGTTTGCTTCATAGAATGAATTAGGAAGTATTCCTTCCTTCTCTATCTTCTGGAAGGGTTTAAACAGGATTGGTGTCAATTCTACTCTAAACGTTTGGTAGAATTCCCCAGTGAAGCCATCTGGTCCAGGACTTTCTTTTGTTGGAAGGTTTTTGATCACTGATTTAATCTCTTCATTTGTTACGGGTCTGTTGAGAATTTCTATTTCCTCTTGAGCCAGTTTGGCAAGGTTGTGTGCTTATAAGAATCTGCCCATTTCATCTAGGTTATCCAGTTTTTCGCCATACAGTTGTTCATAATATTCTGTCAAAATGTTCTTTATTTCTAATGGGTCAGTTTTAATGTCCCCTCTTTCATTTTTTACTTTGGTTATTTGCATCTTTTCTTTTTTTGTCAGTCTAGCTAAAGGTTTGTCAATTTTATTATCTTTCAAAGAACCAACTTCTGTTTTTATTGATTCTGTTGTTTTTCTGTTTTCAATTTTGTTTATTTATGCTCTGATCTTTGTTATTTTCTTTCTTCTGGTAGTTTAGGATTAGTATGCTCTTCTCTTTCTGGTTCCTGGAGCTGTCAAGATAGGCTGTTAATTTGAGATCTTTCTTATAGGCATTTATTGCTATAAGTTCCCCTCTGAGTACGGCTTTTGCTGTATCCCACAAGTTTTGGTATGTTCTGTTTTCATATTCATTTGACTCTAAGAAATTTGTGATTTCTTCCTTGACCCATTGGTAGTTTAATAAATAGTGTGTTGTTTAATTTCTGTATGTTTGTGTATTTTCCAGGAATTTTTCTGTTATTGATTTCTAGCTTCACTCCACTGTGGTCAGAGAGGTCAGAGCAACTACTTTGTATGATTTCAATCTTTGACTACAGCAAAACTAAGAATTTTTGTTACCAAAAGACATCATGTTGTTGTTTTTTAAGTACCATTGAGTCAATTTCGACTTACAGCAACCCCATGTGACAGAGTAGAAATACCCCATAGGGTTTTCTAGGCTTTTTTTTTTTAATCTTTATGGGAGCAGAACACCAGCTCTTTCCTCCCACAGAGCTGCTGGGTGAGTTCAAACCACCAACATTTTGATTAGCAGCCAAGCACTTAACCATTGCACCACCAGGACTCAGGACTCCTAAGGATATCATAAAGAACGTGAAAAGACAAACCACGAACAGCAAGAAGATATTTGTAATATGCACAACCAGCAAAGGATTAGTATCCAGAATACATAAAAGAACTCCTAAAAGTCAATAAGAAAAAGAGAAGAAATGAGCAATAAGGCTCAAACAGGCATTTCAGAGAGGAGTACAACAAGCACAGCAAATAAACGTGAAAAGATGCCCAATTTCATTAACAAACTGGAAAATGTAAGTTAACGTCCCAAAGTGATCATTTTATCCCACCAGAGGGGCAAAAAATTAAGATATCCGACAGTACCAAGGGTTTGAGATAGTTTAAATCATCTGGAATACTTACCCACTGTTGATGAGAATGTAAACTGATATAACTACTCTGAAAAACACTTTGGCATTTTTTGTCAGGTTGAACATTTGACCAGTCACATACCTTATAACCCTGCAAGTCCAGTCTTAGGTATTAACACATGCAAAAAAACCACCCAGTGCCGTCAAGTCGACAATGCACATACAAAAAAAAAATTCATAGCAGCATTGTAAATAGTAGGAAAAACTCAGAAATGGTCCGAATATCCATTGTCAGATACAAAGATAAATTGTGGCATATTCACACAATGTATTTTTCACGCCAGTAAAAATAAACTACAGCTACACACAACAGCATGGAGAAAGCTTAAAAACAAGTCAAATGTTGAGTAAAACTATAAATCTTAAAAGTCTACATACAGTATGCCATTTTTAATAAATTCCAAGAACAAACAAAACTATATGTTCTTCAGGCATATGTAGTAAACCTATAATCAAGAGAATGACAAACGAACACAAACTTCAGGATAGTGATGACCCCTGGGGTAGGGCAGGAGGCAAAAGACCCGGAAGCAAATCACTGACAACGTTCTAGTCCCTGAGTTGAGTGGTAGGTTCACAGATGTCTGTTATTTTATTATGCTTATAAAGTACAAGTATAAAGGACACACCATATTAAATATCAAGACCTCCGTATTAAATATTAAGAAGATAGCCAAAAAACCAAACCAACTGCCATCAAGTTAATTCTGACTTATAGGTACCCTATAGGACAGAGTAGAGCTGCCCCATAGAGTTTCCAAGGAGTGCCTGGCGGATTCGAACTGCCAGCCTCTTGGTTAGCAACCATAGCACTTAACCTCTATACCACCAGCGTTTCCTTAAGAAGATAGAGGCAAAGGGAAAACAGAGGAGTAACATATTGTGGATTTGGACACATACGGTATGACTTCCCTGTTGCATGCAGTCTATTGTTTTAATTATGTGGGTACCCAGAGGCCTGCAGTGTGTCGAGTTCAAACAGTTCAGACCTGAAAGTGGATGAAGGCATTCCTCTCCCTGCACCTCAGTTTCTATGTATGCAAAGTGAGGGGTGTCCTGGGATTGACAAATGGCTGGCATACATAACACGGACCATTCCTTCCTCACCCACTGCGGATACTGCAAATGGATTACAGCATACTTTCATACCAAGCACATGGACAGTTCTAGGATTCCTTCTTAGCTTGGCACTGCAGGCTGCCAAGGGCAGACCATGAGATGGCACACTCAATGGCTCTGCTCACTACCCAAAGAGTCCATCTAGCTCTGGCCTGGGAGTTTTGAAGCCCGGCTAACAGAACTAGCTACTCCAAAAGGCCATGTCCCTCAGGAAGAAGCTCACTGTTTTTAGAGATGCCCAGGGATGGGTTGGGTTTAGGGACCCTGGAACCTGGCAGTGCGGACTCTCAGATTCTGCAGGGCCCAACCCTGTGGCCTCAAGTCCCCTTGCTGCCCACCACCATCTGTCTTACCTGCCTGGACCTCTGCACTCCTGCCTGTCAGTCGGGCAGGCTGATGTCTGTCCTATGCGGGTGAGCTTGGCTGGACTTGGAGCACAGAGGGCCAAGCATCAGCACTCCTAACCCAGAAGGCACTTCCCCTGGAGCCACTGAAAATGCCCTCTTGTGCTGACATGACCTTATCCACAAGCCTCCCCCCAGGATGCCCTTCCCTTCTGCTGGGCAGGCAGACAGGACTCTCTGCAGGGCCAGGCCCCCAAGCCTTCTTTGCTCTGCTACCCTCGGCCTCCTTCACCACTGGGGCCCAGCTCAGAAGAACCCTCTCCAGTTGCCCCTGCCCCAGCTGTCTCTATCCCCGCTGGAATGAAATAGTCTGTCCCCTAGATGTCTGCAATGCAGAGCTCACCCTCCTAATGGTTCAGATTCTGTGGGTCTCTGCCCCATAGTTCAGGAAGCCCTTGAAAGTCCTGCTCACAACCAGCATGAACATAATGGCGCCATGGACAACAATTTCTCAGAATAAAGGAGCTTTTCTGAGCACCCGCAGCTCATCTCCGGTGCCTCCCAACCCAGTATGGCAGGCAGGGAGGGGTGGCACTTCACTCCCAGCTTTCACAGTGAGAAAAGCAAGGGCAGAGAGGCCAAGAGACTTGTCACATCCCACAGCAGAGTCACAAACAGGGTCTGCCCTCCATAGCACCCAGGCTCACCCAGGTCCAAGCTGTTTTTATAATTGTATTATATTGTAACAGTTTGTCATGTTGTGGTAGCTTGTGTGTTCTGTGATGCTGGAAGCCATGCCAAGGGTATTTCAAATACCAATAGAGTCACCCATGGTGGACAGGTTTCAGCAGAGCTCCCAGACTAAGACAGAGTAGGGAGGAAGGCCTGGTGATCTACTTTCAAAAATTCGCCAGTGAAAACCCTGCGAGTCACAATAGAATACTGTCTGACACAGTGCTGGAAGATGAGTCCCCGGATAGAAGGCATTCGAAACACACAGCGGCTCCAAGACTGGGCAACACTTCATTCTGTTGTTCGTGAGGTTGTTATGAGTCAAAGCCAACTCAAGGCAACTAACAGCAACAACATTATTGTGTTGATTTTGTAACCTGAAGAGCCTTGAATTCTTTCCAAAAGGCTTCAGTTTGTTCTCTGAAGGAGACAGAGAAAGGCTTGCAGTAGGGCACAAACAGGTGGCTCTGGGGGCTTGGGATGATGTTCTGCCCAGTTCTATCAGGGCCCTGAAACCATAGTCCCACATGGACATGCTGCCCCGGCCCAAAGCAGGAGACCCCTGAGTGGTCACCATCCCCAGTCACTCAGCTGTGGGGCCGCCAGCCTCATCCTGCCACTTGCAGATTATTCTAATAACGAGATCATATCAGAGGCATTCTGTTCAATGTGACACAGTAATTGTGATTCATCTCTTCCATGTTATTCATCTTATGCAAATTTTAAATGAGTGCTGGGGCTCTGTTCACAGGAAGTCTTGATTTACTAGAAAGAACTGTGGCAGGTTCTTAGAAAACAAGGACAGGAAGCTTAAGGCCTTTAAACATCTCAAATGAGAGGTGTGGAGACAAAGGTGTCTCCTGTGGCTTCCTCTGGAGACAAAGCCGACAGCACCGCCCACAATGGACTCGGGACCACGAGGCCCAGATCCCGGACCAGAGTCCAAGAAGGATGCCCCCTTGGACGAAGGGCTTGGAGCACCCTGCTATTATCATCAGAGCCCATAGACTCTGAGAAGCAAACACGCATGCCACTTTTCACTTGGACAAGCATTGAAATGAAAACACCACGTTCTCAGGAATAAAGGCATCTGATGTTAAGTTCTGATTCCGCTGCTCCTGGGCCTATCCTGTTGCAAGCCCTGGAAACTTTGTGCATACCATCTCCTTGGTCCATGATAACCTGCCACTCCCAGCAAGCTCCCCACCTGGAAAATCCCAACTCCTCCTTCAAAGGCCGCTCAGAGTCTCCTCCTCCAGGGGGTCTCCCTTTGTTTCTCTCAGGGCAAGTTAATCTTTCTCTCGACCTTGCATCTTTTATATCCATCACCTGCTGGGGTGATCCCAACAGGTTAAAATGCTGCTGCTTTGCATGTCTGTCTCCCCTGCTGCGGGTAGGTTTGTAGGCACAGAGCTTGTGGCTGAGTCACCGTCCCCCTCAAGTTACCTCCAGCCCTCAGCACAGGACCTGGTACAGTATAAGGATGGAGCAGGGACTGAGAAAAGCCAGAGTTAAATAGAGAAGAGATCACATGAGTTAATAAGATAATGAATGACTGAGTTGACTGACAAATGACTGATGATAGAGTGACCAAGAGGATTAATTCAGGTCTCTCAAATGTTCAAAGAATGAAGAGAAGCTGAACTGAACCAGAAGAAAAAGGAAGGCCTCCCCACTGGGCATGCCTCAGAGGGACTCCTCGCTTCCCACCCACACATCAGGGTCTTTATTTTTCCTGGGAGCTACTGACAAGTTCAGACAAGGTAGAGAGGTGGGGGTGGGGAGCAAGATGAGGAAAGAAGAGGACGGAGAGAGAGAATGGACAAAATTGGCTTTGTGGAACCTCTGTAGCAACCTCTCCTTCCCTCCTTCAGAGGCCCAGAAGTTGACCCTCAATGGTGGGAGGGCCTGGGATTCACAAACACCCCAAAAGATATTTTCTGTAGCTGCAGCAGCAGTATCCCCGGCAACCTCACAAGGCACATAGAGCCTGGGGTCCTTATGGTCACATAAAGCCATGGATCCTCTCTTCTCTGGGTGCCTTCAGCAGCCATGGAGGAGAAGGATCTAAACAGACAATCATATGACTGTGAACTCATCTCAGCCCGGTGTTATAATTTTCCCAGCCAAGTGAGTGTTGTGGTCACTGTCCAAGGTGCAGATGGGTTGACACAATGGTGGAGAAATGTGTCCAAAGACACATCAAAGAACCACAATATGTCAGAACTGAGAGGAGCCAGGAGTTCATTTTCCCATACCTCCTTCTGATGATGAGAAAGCAGAAACCCAGAGAGGGGAGGGATTCCCCCATGGCCACACAGTGAGTGGCAGGGTGCGACTGGAAGCCACTTGCCAGATCTTGGTCAGACAAAACTCATTTCCTGTAGAAGGCTCCCTGGGGGATGCTCACAACCCAGAAAAACTAAAAGTCCTGAAACTCCAGACAGGTTTGTACCTGACTATGTAGGAATCCACAAAGGCTGTGGTATGTGGGCCAATACTCACCCTCTGACCCCCTTTCTGGCCACCTTCCTCCCCACTTATTCTTCTCCCCTACTAGTCTCCTTTTTGATCCTCTAAGATATTTTTTTTTTTTTTTTAAGATAGGGGTCCACAAACTACAACCTGTGGGCCAAATCCGGCCTGCCACCTATTTTTTTTTTTTTTTTTTTTTTAGGGCTTATGAGCTAAGGATAGTTTTGTAGTTTAAGTGACTGGAAAAAAAAATCAAAAGAATACTACTTCATGACACATGAGACTTACATGAAGGTCAAATTCCAATGTTCATAAATAAAGTTTTATTGGAACACAGCCATTCCCATTTATTTACATATTATCAATGGCTTCTTCTTCTTCATGATGACAAAGTTGAGTATCTGTGACAAAGACCATACAAGCCACAAAGCTGAAAGTATTTACTATCTGGTTCTCTACAGAAAAAGTTTGCAGAGCCCTTCTCTAAGAACCCCGAGCTTGCTCCCACCTCAGCATTTTGCACATGCTATTTTTTTTTATTCCCTCTGTCTGGAAAGCTCTTCCACAAGCTCCACGTGACCTGCTTCCTCACTTCCTCCTGGTCTGTGCCCATGTGTTCCCTCCCCCACACCTCCACAGACATCCTCCTTCCCACTAGCCTGTGTTATGTTCTTGAATTTACCTCTCTCTGAAATTATCTTCCTTATTCGTTCTCTCCTGCTAGAATGTCAGCTCCTTGAGGGCTTATCGTCCTGTTGATCCCTGGATCTCCAGGCCATAGATGGGCCTGGCACATAGCAGGTGCTCCATGAACATTAAAAACCCATTGCCATCTAGTTGATTCCGACTCATAGCGACCCTGTAGGACAGAGTAGAACTGCCCCATAGAGTTTCCAAGGAGCGCCTGGTGGATTTGAACCACCATAGCCATAGCACTTAACCACTACGCCACGAGGGTTCCCAAGGAACGCTGGCTCCCTTAATAAATGATTACAATAGGATACAGGAGAAGGCCTTGGAGCTGCACGTGAATCCGAATCCTGCCTTCAAACAGGAAGGCCCTCTCCTTTGTGGTCTGGGTGAAATGGGGCTTGAGTAAGAGGCGGCGGGGGAAGGGAAGAAGTGCTGCCATTAATTCTTTTGCAGACAGAACACAGGGTATGGGAAGAGGATTCTCAGCAGGTGATATGCCGGAAAGTTAAGTACATAGGAACACAGTGGCTCACTTGGGCATCAGGGCAATCTCCAGCCCCGGCACAGGGTGAACAGCACCCAGCTCTCCGGGCTCCTGGGAGAGGGTGGTCAAGTGACCTCAGCCTGCCCATCGGCACATTCCATCCTCCCTGGCCACAGTGACAGGGTCAGAGTGGAGCATATGACTAATCTGGTCCTAAAGTCAGGCCTCAGTTTTTAGTGCTAGAATCATGGGGGAGGAGAAACTTTATTTCTGTTGGGGTTACTGAGGGTATTCTGTATCAGCCTGAGGCTGTTGGTGGCCATCTTGCCATCATGAAGTGAAAGGCCACCTGAAGCCTTTCAACACAGAGGGGAAAAGCAAAGCCGAGCGACGGGGAGCAATGGCTCCGATGACGTCACGGAGCACCCAGATTTTCCCAAAGCCATCTGCCCTTAGATTTCCTAGTGACATAAACATTTCTTCCCAGCTTTATTTGTTTGCATGCTTTTAAAGTTACTTTGAGTTGGATTTTCTTTCACTGGCTCTCACAAGAATTCTGACTTCCTACCAGCTGGCTAAATGTAGGACCCTGGAACTGCAACAGTATGGATTTAAGCTTGCTTTAAAGAAGGGCTTGTAGATAACACGGCAAGACTCTAAAATAGGTTACTACAGGGCTCTAATCTAGAGATCCAAATGGCTTCAACCAACATCTGCTGAGGGCCTGCAGCAGGCTGGGCTATTCATGTTATCCAAATTAATCCTCACGGGATTGACCCTGATAGGTTGAAGCTGATGTCCCCTTCTTACAGAAGACAAAACTAAAGCTCAGGTAAGGGAGGTAACTAGGCCACAACCAGTAAGTGTTGGAACCAGACTGAACACCCAGTTTCTAGCTGGTGTGTTCTGGAAAGCTGCACAATGTGTGTAGGGTAATGCTATTCAGGTACATGCATACATGCATCCCCTCCCTAAGGAAGTCAGCTTTGCTCTTCCCGGAAGCATGCTGGGGATGAATTCGGGATGACTCGGGCTAAGGTACAAGGCGGGGAGTGGCATGACTGGGCCAGTGGCCAAGGCCGAAGAATGCCTTAGCAACAAGCAGACATCTGGGCCCGGACGTGAAGTCCCTGGGAACACTGACTACCCAAGGACGTGGGGACATGAAGTCCCTGGGAACACTGACTACCCAAGAACGTGGGAGAAAAACAATGAGGCTTGGTCCCAGCTAGAATGGTATATAAGCTTGGGTCCCTTGCTAGGTGGTTGTGGAAAATACTCCAGCCGGCTGCCACTGGAGAGCAGCTGCTTGCCCATGTCAGTAAGTTTCCCTGAATAAACTCACGAATCTGGAAAGGGCTACGTGTCAGTTCTTCAGATTATCTTCCAGGATGCACCGTGAGGGTCTTTCCTTGTTGGGGCTGTCCCCCAACAATGTGGCATCTCTGTGTGACAGGAGTTAAGGCACGTAGCACCACACCCAGCACACATGGGCACCTGAAACTTGGTAACCACCATTTGGCTGTTGTTGGACTCAAAAGAGCAGCTCACATTGCAGGGAGGAAGTTGTGAGAGTTGCCTCAGTCTTTTCTCACCTTTCTTTCCCCAGCACCCCTACCTTCCCAGCTCCCCTACACCCAGTATCTCTTCCTCTTGTTCTGCTTGTCAATTACAGAGTCATGCTCACAGGACCACACACACAGGCTAGCTTCTAGAGCTGCTAAAGGGCCCTCACTTCCGACCCCTGGGACCATTCTTTCTTGTGGGCCTTGGGGGACCCTGCTCCCCACTTCGACACCAGGGGTCTTTTCTAGAATGTGCAGAGAACCTTACCCAGTTTGGAATGGGAGGTATCCATCACTGCCTCTTCCATGTCTCCTTTGAAACTCAGCTCATGTATTCCCTTCTCTGCATCGTGGCCCCTCATTGCCACCAAAGGAGAGGGTGAGCAGACATAAATCAATAGCTCAGCACTTTAAGGCAGGCATGAGGTGAGAGCTGACAGCTGGGAAGCTCTGTTTACAAGAGATGGGGCTTCAGCTGCAGAGGCCGTAGAAGCCTCTGGTGTCTGGAAGCAGGGCTTGGGCCAAAGTGATTCCACAGGCTTTTTGATGCATGGTAGGAGGTGAGGGGAGGTCCCCAAGGTGTACTGAAGGCCTACTGTGTGCAGCTCTGGGTACACAGAGAGGAAGAGACAGAGGCCTGCCTCAGACATGTCCACAGACCAAACAAAGATGAGACAGGCAGGCAGAAAGGGCCCCAGAGCTCCTGAGCTGCTTTTATGTGAGAACAGGAGGACAGGGACAGAGATCTAAATCTTCCAGGAAACTAGTTAAGAACAGAGAACTTTTAACTGAGACTTGGAGGCTGTATCAGTTAGGAATGTGTTTGGCTGAAATAACAGAAAAACCTAACAGTGGCTTCAACTACAAAGTCATCTAATGTTTAATGACAATGTGAGAGATGGGAGGTTCAGAGGTGGCCAGCATCAAGGCTGGTCTGGTGGTCCAACAATGCCATCAAGGATACCACCAACCTCTCTACTCTACCATTTACAGACTGTTAGTGTCACTCCCTCATGGTTGCAGTGAGGCTGCCTCCACTCCAGCCATCACATCTGCATAGCCAGTGCTCAAGCCAAAAGCAAAGGGCACCCTCTTCCCTGCCTACCTCTTTCTTTACAGGAAGGGAAATCTCCAGCAGAAGTTCCTGGTAGATTTCTTCTAATGTCTCATTGGCCAGAACTGGGTCACAAGCCATTGCTCAGACCAATCACTAGCAAGGGGGAAATACAGTTTCGTGATTAGCCAAGACCAACCAGAATGTCTCCAAATTGAGCTTCTGTAGGATGAAGGTGGAGTGGAATGTACAAAGGCTGCCATATGAGAAACCAATAGCATCCTCCCACAAAAGAGAAAAGGACAAGAGAGCTGAGGTCCCAAAGCTGAGGGAACACCCACTCCTAGGAATATATCCTAGAGAAATAAGAGCGGCCACACAAATAGACATATGCACACCCATGTTCACTGCAGTATTATTCACAATAGCAAAATGATGGAAACAACCTAGATGCCCATCGACAGATGAATGGATAAACAAACTGTGGTACATACACACAATGGAACACTACGTAACAGTGGAGAACAATGGTGAATCTGTGAAACATCTCACAAGACGGATGAATCTGGAGGGCATTACGCTGAGTGAAAAAAGTTACTCACAAAAGGGCAAATACTATGTGACCACTATTATAAAAACTCATGAACAGGTTTACACACAGAAAGAAACAATCTTTGGTGGTTACTAGGGACGGAAGGGGTGGGGAACGACAAACACTAATTAGATAACAGATAAGTGGTAACTTTGGTGAAGGATAAGACAGTACACAATACTGGGGAAGTCAGTACAATTTGACCAAGGTAAGGTCGTGGAAGCTTCAGAGACACACCCAAACTCCCTGAGGGACTGAATTACTGGGTTGAGGATTGGGGACTATGGCCTTGGGAGGCATATAGCTCAATTGGATAACATAGTTTATAAAGAAAATGTTCTACATCCTACTTTTGAGAGTAGCGTCTGGGGTCTTAAAAGCTTCTGAGAGGCCATCTAAGATACTCCACTGGTCCCACCCCATCTAGAGCAAGGGAGAATGAAGAAGACCAAAGACACAAGGGAAAGATTAGTCCAAAGGACTAATGGACCACAACTACCATAGCCTCCACCAGATTGTGTCCAGCACAACTAGATGGTGCCCGGCTACCACCACTCACTGCTCTGACAGGGATCACAATACAGGGCCCTGGACAGAGCTGGAAAAAATATAGAACAAAATTCTAAGTCACAAAAAAAAAAAAAAAACACCAGACTTACTGGTCTGACAGAGGCTGGAGAAACCCTGAGAGTATGGCCCCCTGAAACCCTCTTAACTCAGTACTGAAGTCACTCCTGAGGTTTGCCCTTCAGCCAAAGATTACGCAGGCCCGTAAAACAAAACAATACTAAATGGCGCACCAGCCCAGGGGCAAGGGCGAGAAGACAGGAGGGGACAGGAAAGCTGGTAATGGGAACCCAAGGTCCAGAAATGAAGAGTATTGACATGTTGTGGGGTTGGCAACCAATAACTAATTTGCTTTGTAAACCTTCATCTAAAACACACAAAAATAATAATAACAATAATTTTTTAAAAAGCTGAGGGACGAACGGTAGTGGGAACAGCATGTGCAAAGGCCCAGAGGTACAGGAGACAGCCAGGGGAGTTATAGGGGTTACTGGTTTATTGTTGAAGGAATATACCACAGGTGAGGAAAGATTGGCAGGATCTTAAGTTAGATTTTACTCTGGAGCGGGACAGACAGATGAGAGGTTGTTGTTGTTCTTAGGTGCCGTCTCGTCGGTTCTGACTCATGGAGACCGTATGCACAACAGAACAAAACACTGCCCAGTCCTGCGCCATCCTTACAGTCATTGTTGTGCTTGAGCTCATTGTTGATGATTTCCAATTTTCCTAGATTCATACTTCGTACGTTCCAGGTTCCGATTATTAATGGATGTTTGCAGCTGTTTCTTCTCATTTTGAGTCGTGCCACATCAACAAATGAAGGTCCCAAAAGCTTTACTCCATCCACGTCATTAAGGTCGACTCTACTTTGAAGAGGCAGCTCTTCCCCAGTCATCTTTTGAGTGCCTTCCAACCTGGGGGGCTCATCTTCCAGCACTATATCAGACAATGTTCCGCTGCTATTCATAAGGTTTTCACTGGCTAATGCTTTTCAGAAGTAGACTGC
The DNA here is from genome assembly GCF_030014295.1 of Loxodonta africana. NCBI lineage: Eukaryota > Metazoa > Chordata > Mammalia > Proboscidea > Elephantidae > Loxodonta > Loxodonta africana. The sequence continues at coordinate 36,437,696 of NC_087363.1, forward strand.
CAGGTCCTTCTTCCTAGTCTGTCTTAGTCTGGAAGCTCAGCTGAAACCCATCCTCCATGGGTGACCCTGCTGGTATCTGAGCACCGGTGGCATAGCTTCCAGCATCACAGCAACATGCAAGTCCCCACAGTACAACAAACTTACAGACACGTGGGGGCTACTGAGAAACACTGAGCAAGAGCAGGAGCGCATGGGCAAGTAGGAAATCGCAGGTGTGTGCAGGTTCCTCATACTTTAGACCTGAGCAGAACCGTCTATAACAGGCAATAATGTTGCTAATGAACTCCAGGGGCCTCTGTTCAAACAGATAATTATAATTGACAAGAGAGGGTAAACATGACCTTAATTAATGAATTTGCTAATGGCTGCTACCTGTTTGTGGGTAGCAGCCCAAGTTCGGTCTGCACACACTCAATCCCTCACATCATAGTTGCTGGGTTCTCATCACTCCCCCCACCCCAGGGTGTCCAAAACAACCCAGCTTTGTGCTTCACCTATAAGGTCAGAGGGGTGAAGGTGACAACATGTTCCAATTCACAGAAAACAGGCTTGACATGGTTCAGGGACTTGCTGGTGAGTGGTGGATGGGTTTTGAACCCAGAGTCTCTGCCCTTCCTAATACTCCATGGGAAGGAAGTCACTGCCGATAGTGTAGGAGGTGAGGGAAGCCCTCCTCATCAGCCCACGTCCCTAGGATGCCATGTGTGGGTCCTTGCTGCACACAGGGAATTGGAGCCCCACAGACAGGCGAGGGGAAGGGCCTTGCCCAAGGGTGCACAGTCAGTCAGGGCTCAACTGGGGCTGGAATGCCCTTGGCAGGCCTCTCCCCATCAACAGGGGTTTAAATGCAGCACAGGATCCTTTAGCGTTCTTTTAGCCAATACAGGGCCTGGGGAAACAATGGGGGCCTTTAGTGACTTCAGAGTCTGCCGGGGTGTGCTAGACCAGGGTAGGCTCAGAACTCCTGCTCGTTCCAGTGCCCCCCCTCCCAGGGTAGGGGAACGCAGTGGGCTCTTCCCCACCAAGGAGCACACTTGAGACCCCTCCTCAGGCACCCATTCTGCCACTGTGCCAGGGTGCACATGTGGGCGGGTGTGGCCAACAGCCCTGACTGTCCCCCAGTCAGTGGGGGAGGCCCCAGTGTTGGCCCAGCGATCACAGACAGAACAGCCCCTACCAGTTAGTGCACCCACTCTGCACCAGGCAATCATACCCTGGCATGGAGGGGCACTTGGGTGTCAGGAGGAGTGAATCAGTTACTATTATCCAGGGGGCCGATCTAGTTTATTAAATGACAAATTGACACCCCAGTAGTCAAGCCCCTTCCCCCACTCCCTTGCAGCCCTCAGTCTCAGCTTCGTTTCTCTCTGACACCAAGTTCTTAGCTTCAAACTGAGTCCCATAAGGAACTGTACAGAGTCACTGTACCAAAAAGAATCGGTTGGCGCTCCACCATTTATGGAGGTAGCATATGATCAAGAACCGATGGTATTGAAGGAAGAAGTCCAAGCTGGACTGAAGGCATTGGCAAAAACAAGTTTTTTGAGATATTTCAACAAACGGATGCAATACTGGAAGCACTCACTCTACCAAGAAATTTGGAAGACAGCTACTTGGTCAATCAACTGAAGAGAACCATATTTGTCCCCATCCCAAAGAAAGGTGACCAAACAGAATGCAGAAATCATCAAACAACACCATTAATATCACATGCAAGTAAAATTTCGCTGATGATAATTCAAAAACAGTTGCAGCAGTACATCAACAGGAAACTGCCAGAAATTTAAGAGGTTCCTCAGGAGAGGATATGGAACAAGGGATATCACTGCTGATGTCAGATGGATCCTGGCTGAGAGCAGAGAATACCAGAAAGATGTTTACCTGTGTTTTATTGACTGTGCAAAGCCATTCAATTGTGTGGATCATAACAAATTATGGATAATATTTTGAAGAATGGAAATTCCGGAACACTTAATTGTGCTCATGCGGAGCCTGTATATAGACCAAGAGGCAGTCGTTCAAACAGAGCAAAGGGATACCGCGTGGTTTAAAGTCAGGAAAGGTGTGCATCAGGGTTGTATCCTTTCACCATACTTGGTCAGTCTGTATGCTGAACAAATAACCCAAGAAGTGGACTATATGAAGAAGAATGGGGCAACAGGATTGGAGAAAGACTCATTAACAACCTGCGATACACAGATGACACAACCTTGCTTGCTGAAACTGAAGAGGACTTGAAGCACTTACTGATGAAGGTTGAAGACTACAGCCTTCAGTATGGATTACACCTCAACATGATGAGAACAAAAACCCTCACAACTGGACCAATAAGCAACGTTATGATCAACGGAGAAAAGACTTAAGTTGTCAAAGATTTCATTTTACTTGGATCCACAATCAACACCCTGGAAGCAGCAGCCAAAAAATCAAATAACATGTTGCGTTTGGGCAAATCGGCTACAAAAGACCTCTTTCAAGTGTTAAAAAGCAAAGATGTCACTTTGAGAACTAAGGTGCACCTGACCCAAGCCATGGTATTTTCAATCACTTCATATGAATACGAAAGCTGAACAATGAATAAGGAAGACCAAGGAAGAATTGATGCCTTTGAATTATTGCATTGGCAAAGAATACTGAATATAGCATGGACTGCCAGAAGAATGAACAATCTGTCTTGGTAGAAGTACAGCCAGAATGCGAGGATGGTGAGACTTCATCTCATGTACTTTGGACGTGTTATCAGGAGGGATCAGTCCCTGGAGAAGGATGTCATACTTGATAAAGTAGAAGGTCAGCGAAAAGGAGACAGAACTTCAACAAGATGGATTGACACAGAGGCTGCAACAATGGGCTCAAACACAGCAACAACTATGAGAAGGGTGCAGGACCGGGCAGTGTTTCATTCTGTTATACACAGGGTTGCGACGAGTCAGAACCAACTTGACGGCACCTAACAACAACAACATAGACATAAATACTGCCCTCTCCCTGTGTCAGCTTCAGCATAAGTGCCTATCCCGATCTCTCTATTCCTTCCCGCTGCCAGCACTTGGCAGCTGAAGAGCAGGGCTCTTTAACGCAGTCCTACAGATCTCCAAGCTGACTTGTTAGAGTAACAGGGCCAGGAGGGGCTGCCCCACAGATGCAGAGCATGCGGCCAGGCAGGTGGGACTGGGCCGACTGAAACGTCAGGCACCAGGGAGAACTGTCAATTTAACATGTCAGTCCAACCGCCCTGGGGTGGCAGCCCTGGAGTGCAGACTGCATAAATGAAATACAGGTATGAAGGATGGGGGGTGCTGTCTGCCTGGAACCTCCACCACGCAGAGACCTCGGCCTTGAAATCAGAACATGGAGGTTCAAAGCTGGCTCCACCTCTTTGTACATTACTAAAAGCAAAACAATCCTCGGTTTTCTCATCTGTAAAATGGGAGTGTTAAGTCATCTCCCCCTTAGGGCTGGAAAAAACCTGGTGCTATCAAGTCAATTCTGACTCATAACGACCCTACAGGAGAGAACAGAACTGCCCCACAGGGTTTTCAAGGAGCGCCTGGTGGATTAGAACTGCTGACCTTTTGGTTAGTAGCCAAACCCTTAACCACTACACCACCAGGGTTTCCCTTAGAGCTGGAGGAGGATTAAATGAGGTAATGTCAGTAAAGCACACGGCCTGGTTTGTGACGAGCACTCCATTCAGGGAAAGCTATTGCTACTGCTATTATCTTTACCTTCTAGTTGCGACTTACGGGAGTGGTGGTGGTTCAGTGGTAGAGTTCTCACCTTCCCTGAGGAGGACCCAGGTTCGATTCCCAACCACGGCACCTCATGTGCAGCCCCCACCTGCCTGTCAGTTGAGGCTTGTGCGTTACTGTGATGCTGGACAGCCTTCTGTGGTGCTTCCAGGCTAAGACAGACCAGGAAGAAAGGCCTGGGGAATCTACTTCTGAAAATCAGCCAGTGAAAACCCTGTGGATCACAATGGTCCAATCTGCAACTGATCATGGGGATGACGCAGGACCAGGCAGAGTTTCGTCCCACAGTGCATGGGGTCACCATGAGTTGGGGACCGACTTGATAGCAGCTAACGAGGACAGGCAGGGGTTGGCAGATTTTTCCGGTAAAAAGTTGGGTAGTAATTATTTTAGGCTTTGTGAGATATATGGTCTCGGTCACACTAAACTGCCACACCGCAGGAGAAAAGCAGCCATCCATATAAACAGATGAGTGTGGCTGCACTCCCATAAAACCTCACTTGGCTCATTGGTGGTAGATTTGGAACCCCGTTCTAGGAGAACGGCTAAGAGGGGGCGCGTGGTGGTGGGTAGGCAGCACTCCCCTGAAGTCAGGCAGCAGGTGGGCACATGCTCTGAAATCCACAAATGCCCACAAACGCAGTGGAGCCGTTTGGAAATTCTGCTCCTGGGGGCCTTGGAGAGAAAACGAGAGCAGCTGTGCTTCCTCCTTGTTGGGGTGTCCTGGAAATGGAGTTGGTCAGATGTCCCAGAATGCTGTGACCCTGCTCCAAGCCACTGTCACCGACAGAGCGAAGGCCTCAAGCCAGGGGATGTAGCATCCTGTTTGATCTCACTTGCCTTTTGTCACATCACCTGTGCTTTTCAAGGAACAGCTGCAACAGCTCTGTGAGGTACTGGGCATCTGTGGCTCTGCTGTAGCCCTTAGCCTTCCCAACGAGAGCAAAAGAGAAGTTCCTTCCGGAGGACCGGCGGGCGCCCTTCCATTGAGGGCCCGCTGTGTGCCAAGATAGCAACCCTGAGTTCAATTTAGAAAGCCAGGTCCAGATAGGTTAAACAATGCTTCCAGGTCACACAGCTGGTAGGGGCAGAGCTGGGATCTGGATGTGGACCTCTGCCTGGGCCCACGCTCTGGCAACTTTACCAGGAACACAATGTCACTGTCCCCCAAAGAGGCTCCAAGTGTCAGGGCAGGGACCCTTCCCAGCTCAACAGCAAGGGTGTCACAACAAGGAGGACACAGACATTGCTTGCGAGGCCATGGGGGCCGGGCATGTTCACACACACTGTGCAGCCTGCCCAGTAGGGCTGGTCCCAGCCAGTGGCCCAAAGCACACACATAGGCTCCAGACCACAGTAAGTCCTGGCTGTGCCCGTGTCCAGTCACTTCAGCTCCCCTGTCCTCATGGGGTAGAATTGTATCTGCTTCACCTTGTTGAAGGAAGCTGAGCTGTGCCAATGCAGGCAGGCCTGGCACACATTGAGCACTCTTTGTTTCTCTCCCTGTGGTGGACGAAGGGATGTCCTAGCAAGGGGCAGGCTTGCTGAGATCCACACTGCCCCTTGGTGTGCAAGTGCGATAGCCAACTGGACTCTGTCCCCAGCCCTTCCTGAGCATCTTCATTACAGCAGCCTTGGTTCTTGGAAACTCATCTAAACGTGTGGCACCTTCTGGAAGCTTCTCTGTGCCTCCCCAGTTGCCTGGTATCTCCACTACCCCAAGGGCTACTGATTTATTAGGAGACTTATTAAAGCATCTTCTGCCCCTGCGGGCCCCACGCCCTCGATGCACGTGAAGTCAGGGAAACACACCATTTCCTCAGCGAGGGGTCCTGGGAAAGGAAGTGCTGCATGCCCTGCCCTGCTTAATCCTGGACAATCTGAAGGGAGTTCAGTGTCCCCATCTAGTGTGCAGCATTCATAGTCCAGGATGGGGAGCAGGGTTTGCTCATTCCCTCGCTCATTCTGCAATTCTTAGCACCTACTTTGCTGGGGACAGAGAGAAGGAGTGAGCACAGGCTATCAAACATCCAGCTGGAGCGGATTCTGACTCATGGTGGCCCCATGCGTACAGAGTAAAACTGCTTCATCAGGTTTTCAAGGCTGTGACCTTTCGGAAGCAGATTGCCAGGCCTTTCTTACAAGGTGCCTCTGGATGCATTCGAATCCCCAACCTTTCCAGTAGCCAAGCGTATTAACAGTTTGTGCCACAAACACAGGCTAGCTGTGCAGAAAGGCAGTGTATGGTCATTCACAACACAGAGTGAGGAGGGGGTGACCATGGGTGGATCTCATAACTTTTCACAACCTTGATTTTCTCATCTTTAAAGTGGGGACAGCAATGCCTACTGTATAGGCTTGCTATTGATGTAAGCAGCCACTGTCAAAATCTTTTAAACATATTAACTCATTCAATCCACATAAAAATCCTGAGGTGGGTACCAGTATTATTAACCCATTTTGCAGATGAAGAAACTGAGGCATGGGGAGGTTAAATAATACGCCTCAGAGAACAGAGTCCAGACCTGGGCCAGGCTGTCCAGCTCCAGCTTTCGAAGTCTTGGTCACGGGCTGCACTGGGTCCCCGGTCCCTCCCTTTACGCTCTGACACCTACAGCCCCATATCAGTGTGACTATTTGTGGGGAACAGCAGGGTGGGGCCACTGGGGCCAGTTTTCTCCAAGCACTGTTTTCCCTCAAGGTTGGCAGGGCCCTTAGGGGGCTGTGCTGCAGTCGCTGCTGGAGCCCCAGGCCCACGCCAGGGTCTGCCACATCGCAAGGCCTGAATCAGTGTTTGTGGAATGGCTATCTGAACGTCTGCGCACAGTATGCATTCTGCTCACCACCTCCTCAACTCTACAACACACCTGGCTGTGTGGCCATTAACTCCATCAGGTCTTCTGCTGGGGATGTGAAGCTTGGGGAAGGGGGAAGATGGAAACAGCTAAGGGGTCCTGAGATGCTCAGCTGGGGATAGAAAGCCTCTCCTGGCTGCCCTGGGAGGTAGACCCCAGCTCCCAGGAGTGAAAGATTCTGACATTTTCATAGTAATAAGCTCCCTGTTCCTGCAGGTATTCGAGTAGTTGTTACAGAGTGTTTCTGAGGGTTACTTAGCATTTGATGGGGTGCTTGATCAGATCATTTCCAAAGCCTATTCCAGGCCACACCCCTAGAGGCAGCATAGAGCTGGGTGGTTCAGGATGTGGCCGTCGGCCTGGGTTCAGATCCCTCTCACGCCGTGCAGGTCCCTGGCCCCAAAAGCCGTCTACGGCAGTTGACTGAACACAGCATCGCTGGGTGGGGACACCGTCAGACCCATGCACATGGAGAAGTGGAGTCCCCAGAGGGACGAGGGGCTTGCCCAAGTTCACAGGAAGGGCTTAGAGCCAAGTCTTCCAGTCTTTAAAGCTGTCCCCCAAGAATAGACCATCTGCCAAGGAGACAGGCTAATCCCCAGGAAACTACAATACGTGAGATAAGTACAGACTATGTCAAAATGGGGTCAGTGGGGGAGGACAGAGGACAGAGAGGTCCGGAACAAACTACCTGGAAAAGCAGAGTCGAAGGATGAGGGGTGCTGCTAGCTGGTAAGCAGAGGAAAGAGTGCACCTTGTAGAGGACCCAGCTTGTGCAAAACCCTGGAGGTGGGGTACACCACTAGGAATAGTGGTTAAGAGCTTGGCTGCTAACCAAAAGGTCGGCAGTTCAAATTCACCAGCCACTCCTTGGAAACCCTATGGGGCAGTTCTACTCTATCCTATAGGGTTGCTATGAGTTGGAATTGACTTGATGGCAACAGGTTTGTTTTTTTTTTTTTTTTTTTTGAGGCAGAAGGAGCCCTGGTGGCAGAGTGGTTAAGCACTCAGCAGCTAACCAAAAGGTCAGCAGTTCGAAACCCACCAGCTGCTCCATGGGAGAAAGATGTGATAGTCTGCTTCTATAAAGATTACAGCCTTGGAAACCCTATGGGGCAGTTCTACTCTGTCCTTATAGGGTCGCTATGAGTTGGAATCGACACAATGGCAAGGAGCTTTTTGGTATGCTGAGGCAGGAGTCCCTGGGTGGTGCAAATGGTTAATGAACTTGGCTACTAACTGAAAGGATGGAAGTTCAAGTCCACCCAGAGGCACCTTGGAAGAAAGGCCTAGCTGTCTACTTCCAAAAGGTCACAGCCATTGAAAACCCTATGGAGCACAGATCTACTCTGACACACAACTTGGTTATGTTGAGGCAGGAGCAAAGATGTGACAGGAGGTGAGACTGGAAGCCCCCACCCTCACGGGTCAAACCCCTACCTCACACTGGGAAGACTCACCCTCCTCCCAGCCTGGCACAGGCCCTGGAAGCACAGGCACCACCATCTCTGTCTCCCACTTCCCGCTGCCCTGAGGCCCCTTCCACTGAGCTCTCTCTGCCCCAAACGTCCTACCACTTCCATATTGTCCTATCTTGGCTCAGAGATAACAGATGGATTCCCGCCCTGGAGGTGATAATTAAGTTTCTCATTACTGAGGAGTACAGTCATGCAATGTCTTCAAAGTTAAAAAAAAAAAAAAATTACAGCTAAAAAATAAAATCATCCAGACGTTAATGGCTTAGATGCTGTCATCTAGATGCAAGGGTGAGAGAAGGTCCCTGGCGGCCCTGGACCAGGAGGAGGTGAGAGAGGAGAATCTGCTCTTTGGTGAACTGGCTCACACGTGGCCACGTCTCATCTTTTCATCTACTTATTTGTTCATCGTCAGTTTTTCTGAGCCCCTTTCTGGTTGGCTGTGTCCTCCCAGGGCTCACAGGCCAGAGAAGCAATCAAACTGTGGTCACAACCCTGGGTGGTCCCAGGTGATGCCAGAAGGACCTGGGGAGGGGCTTCTCACTCAACTTTGGGAAAGGGATCAGGAAGGGCTTCATGGAGGAGGGGACATTTGAGCTGGTCTCCAAGGATGAACCATCATCCAGCTAGGGCCTGGCACAAAGCAGGAGCCAAACACATGCCTGCTAAATAAATGAATGAGTGAAGAATGAATGGGTGAATGAATGAATGGAGAGCCATTCAACAGAGCGTGGGAGGGCAGCCCCCCCAGGTCAAAGCTTGGAAATGCAGGGAGCACCTACAAGTCTGTGGGAGGACCCAGGGCCATGCCTGCCTCTCTCTTTGTGGTGGTCTGGCCACCATGATGGTGTGTCCTGACTGCTAAGGGGGCCCTGTCCATCCTCTGCTTTGTGATGCTGCTCCCTGTTCTCCCACAGCACCTGCCTGTGTGGCTTCAGTGTCCCCATGTGTCAACTGTACCCTCCTTGTAGGGGCTGGTGTGAGGGGGGAGGGAAAGGACAACTGATTGACAGCCCTGAGGGGTGGGATCATGGTGTGGGATGCCTCATAGGGCAGCTGGCTAGGGGAGAGGCATCAGTGTGGCTTCCCTCACCAACAGAGTCATCAGGAAGAGGAGGCAGGTTGTGGGCAATCTGGGCCATGCTGGCTTTGAGCAGAGGTGTCTGGCAGGATCTGGACACAGGGGACAAGGGTTTGACAGAGGTCAGGGCCAGAGCATGTGACCCAGAGGAGATGGGGTAGGGGCAGAGTGGAAGAGCCGAAGGAGGGCCAGGAAGCAGATGAAAAGGGGCATCAAGGTGGAGCTCATTCCACAGCCTCCTGGTATCTAACACAGCGTGAGCCAGGGAGGCCAGCAATAAACTTCTGCTGACTTGAACCAAATTTCCCTTGGTGTCCACTGTGAGTCATTAGAATAGAATTTGCTGAATTCAACAGACTAATGACCAGGCTTGGGTTAATTAGCTAGGTAAGATAATACATAAACAAATAATAGCAAAATACTGGCTCCAGGCAAAACTAAGCCTCCAGACTCACCAGCCTCCCTGCTGAATCGCAAGCCTGCAGCCCACGTGGCCTCAGGGCCTTTGCTTGTGCTATTCCAGAACACTCCTCCCATTGCATGACTTGCTCCCTAAACTTCTTCAGGAATCTTCTCAAATGTCCTTCCTAATTTTATCTTCCCTGCTGGTACAGATCCCCACCTGATTTGTACATATTTTACTTATTCTTCATGCATCCCCCACGAGGTTGTCAGCTGCACAAGAAGGGGGATCCCTGCCTGCTTTGCTCAAGGCTCTGTCCCAGTGCCCAGAATAGGCCCGGCACCCAGTAGGACCTCAGTGAGCATGTCATGAAGACAGTGTCGTCGAGCCTTGTCCCAGACAGAGAATGACAGAAGGACAGCCTGCTAATGGTCTCTGGCTTTTGCTCTCCTGGAAATGTCTTGTTATTGAGAAGATGCAAGCTTAGGCTCAAGGAAAGCAACTGCTCTGCTTTGGAGATAAACAAGTCAGCCACCATCAAGAAAGTTTCGAGTAGTGACCAGTGTTATTCATTCATCCTTTACTGAGCCCCTACTATGTGCCGGGCTAACCTGGGCCATAGGCACAGCAGTGCATCAGATGGACGGACAAACGCCTGCAGTTCTTGGGGAGCTAACTGGCGGGAGACAAGCAATAAACATACTACAGTGTGTTAGAAGGGGTCGGTGCTGGGGTGGGGGAAATTAGGGGCACAGGGGGTGGTGCTGGATGGGCTGAGAGAGGGGCAGTGGTGGCTGGGGAGAACAGAGAGGTGGGGGGCCTAGGCCATGCAGGACCTTGTGGCCACTATGAGGACTTTGGCTTTTGCTTGGGGGTAAGGTAGGAGCCACAGGAGGGTGCTGAGCAGAGGAGGAACGAGGTCTGCCTGCTGTGAAGGAAATGAAGTGGGCAGTGGATGGGAGCTGGAGGTGGGGGAGCTAATAGTGTAGACTGCAGAGTCAGGGAAGGCTTCTCTAAGGAGATGACATTTAAGCGGAGCCTGAAGGTTAACACCTTCGGTAGGCACTTTGAAGCGTGAACAACTGAAGAACAAACAAACAATGCACCTTTTTACAACGTTCTTAAGAAGTTGAATTTTTAAACACGTTAGAGTTCCTCCCCCCCGCCCCCGCCCCGTAACATTACAAGTTCCTTAGGGGTCAGGGGGTGAGCTTGTAAGAAGTCATATGGACCAGCCCAGCCCCGGGGAGGCCCTATAACTGACCCGTGAACCCACAGCAAAGCTTGCCCACAGCCCATAGCCCAGTCTCTGTATTTGCAATCCAAACAGAATTTGGTTGGTTTTTCAAATTAAGCCTTTAAACTTGTCAGCTTAGCAGGGAACTTGTCAGTTCCAAACTCATCTTTCTAGCAATAATCAAGTTACACGACGCGTGAGACGGCCTGTTCCCTGGGTTATTTAATTAGAATCTGCAGATATTAGCAGGGAAAGAGTCAACACAGCATATTTCAAAACAAGTTCCATCTTTGGGAGGAAGTGGGGGCTGCACCGTGTGGGAGGAAAGAACAATACACAGTCCCTGGAAGAGATTAGCTACAGAGCCGTTCATTTGGGGGCATCAGTCTTCCCGCATTACATTTCCACGAGAAGACCCTGGGGAGAGAGCCAGCTGAAGCAAGGTGCGGCTGTCACCACATGGAGCAGCCAGGCTCAAGGGAACTACATAGAAAAGTCCCTCTAAGGACTGCTGGGTTGGTTTGGGTACAGGTTCAGCTGCTGCAACAAAGAGACCCCACCTGACAGCGGCCAAACCAACAGAAGTGTGGGTCTCCCTCTCTTTTGGGTCTGGAAGCTGGCAGCCCGGGGTTGGGTGGTGCTCTGTTCCTAGGAGCTGCTCTTACCTTGTCACTCTGTCACCAAGGGGTGACACCTTCACCCCCATGGCCAGGATGGAGCTCCAGCCACAGAGCTCAGCTCCCAGGACCAAGGCTGAGGAAGAGGCAGAAAGAAGGGCCTGCCTCTCCCTTCAAGGAAATAGCTTCGACGTTATACACATCGTGCCCCTTCCCACCCTATTGGGAGTGCTCAGTCACACAAACACAGCCAGCTGCAGAGGAGGTGGGCCTGCTATAGCTTGAGTGTTCTGCTGCTCTCAGATAGGGGGGACAGTAGGTACTGGGGCCCAAAGGGACATCTCTGCCATGCCCCCTCTGAATCACCACTCAACCATTTCTTACCCTGAGTTCATAAGAGTTTGTCCATCAGACAAATTGCATTAAGTAATTTAACACTCAGGAACCAGCTAAAAGCCCTGGGCCAGTGGGTGCTTTTCATGAGATTTGTTGGGAAATCACTGGGGGAAATTCATGGTCTCATTCTGAGGCTCTTTGGTAGTGGAAGGTGAGCAGGCAGGGAGGGAGGAGAACAATAACAAAGGACTCAGGTGGAGGTTTCAAGTCACAGGAGGGAAAGTAAGCACGGAGGGGCCTGCAAACCTGGATCCCACCGCCCTGAGAAAGTATCTACAATTCAGTACAGTCACATCTCAGGAATGACTCTTCTCCTCTATTCCACATTGGTGTTCCTGGGTGGTGCAAATGATTAACATGCTCAACCACAAGGCTGGCAGTTGGAGTCCACCCAGAGGTACCCCAAAAGAAAGTCTTGGCAATCTACTTCCAAAAAACTAGCTCTTGAAAAACCTATGCTTGATCAAAAGGGGGAACATGTAGAACAGAATTTCCAATTCTCATGGGCTCCAGACTTTCTGGAGCCATGGAGGCTGGATGAACCTCTAAAGCTATTGCCCAGAGATAATCTAAAACTTAAGCCAAAAATAGCCCTTGAAGTCTTCTTAAAACCAAACAATAATTTAGCTTAACTAGTAAAGAATGTCTGCCTTGAGCATTGTGCTCTTTCAAGGTCTATCTATACAGGATCACACTGACACTAACAACTCAAAAGATTAGATAGGAAACTTAAGAAAAAGGAGGATGAGAATGGTTGTACAACTCAAAGAATGTAAACAATGTCGCTGAATTGTACAGGTAGAACCTGTTGAATTGGTGTATGTTTTGCTGTGTATATGCTCAACAACAACAAAATAAATAAAATTTCAAAAAAAGAAAACCCTGTGGTGCACAGTTCCTTTCTGACACATATGGGGTCAACATGAACTGGGAGTTGACTTGCCGGCAACTGAATTTTTTAACCCATGTTAGTCAGAATCTCCATGGGGCACTGTGCCTGGATTTGAAAGTAAAATAATATTATTTTGCATATCTGATTAGCAAGGACTCAGAAAAATTGCAATAGTCAAGGTGGTGAGGCTGTGGGAGAGACCAGCACTCTTACACGTCGCTGTTGGAGAAATGGAGCACCATTCGGCATTTGGTAATAGGGGACAGTAAAACGTTATGGCCTTTGACCTGGTAGTTCTACTTCAAAGATGCTGACAAAGGCTTCTGTACAAAACGTGCACTGCAGCATTATTTATAATGGCTGTGGGGTCGCTATGAGTCGGAATCGACTCAACGGCAGAGGGTTTGGTTTTTGGTTTGGGAAACTGGAAGCAACTTAAATGCCCTAACAACAGGAAAACAGTCAAGAAAATTAGGGTACACTATATAAGCAAAGTGGTTAAGAGCTCGGCTGCTAACCAAAAGGTCGGCAGTTCGAATCCACTAGCTGCTCCTTGGAAACCCTATGGAGCAGTTCTATTCTGTCCTACAGGGTCGCTACAAGTCGGAATCGACTAGATGGCAAAAGGTTTGGTTTGGTTTGGTTATACAATAAATATTATAATAAATAAAATCAGTAGTATTTATCATATAGCTTCTGAAGGAGTTCTGATGTCAAGGGGAAGTACGATGGAGCTTTCCAATGAGGTATAGCAGACTACCAGGCTCCAAGGAGGACTCTGGATGCCCCCCGCCCCGTCCTCAGATCTGCTTCCTCCCCATCTTTTCTATCTGGTGGTGAAAAACACCATGGAATTTGTTCTTGATTCTTCCCTTTCTCTCTCACCAGCAACCACTCCTTTAGCAATCCTGGTCCTGGTCCTGGTCCTGCTGGAGCTACCTTCAAATGCACCCTGAGCCCCCTCTCCTTCCCTCCTTCTCCCTCCTCCAGGCCACTCCTTGAAACCCCGCCTCCGACCACCCTCCCTTTCCTTACCACGCTGGCCTAGTTCTGGTCTTCTATGCACTGGGTCCTTTCTTGCCCTGAGCCTTTGCACCCATGTTCCCGCTACCAGGAAAGCTCCCCCACCTGCAGGTCTTCACCCAGCTCCTCTACACTCCTCACCCATCAAATTAATATCATCCTCTCAGCGAAGCTGCCCTGGAGCATCCTATCTGAGCAGGTGCCTGCATGGGATTGAATTCCTTTCCAGCAGTTGCTGCTCTCTGTCCTGACCTGGATTTATATATTTAGGTGTTTATCACTTTTCTCTCCTTCTCACTAAGGTTTTCAACCAGACAGTGAGTCCACAAAAACAGACTTTTTCTGTATCCCCAGCAACTGCACGTGGCCTAGCACATAGTCAAACTGTACCCGTTGCCATCAAGTCCATTCTGACTCACCTCGACCCCTGTGTTACAGAGTAGAACTGTGCTCTGTAGGGTTTTCTTGCCCATAATCATTCTGGCACCACTGGGTGGGTTCAAACCACCAACCTTTTTAGGTTAGTAGTCGAGTGCAAACTGTATGTGCCACCCAGGGACCTTAGCACATAGTAGGTGCTCAATGAATGTCAGTGGAATGAAGGTAAAAAAAAGACTTGGGAGGATAACCAGGATACAATACTGCATTACAATACGCTCCTAATTCTGAAAAAAAAGTTGATATGTGCAAATAGACACGTGAAAGACTTGCTGTGGTGGCCCCCACTGTACCATGCCTCCTGGTATTCATACCCATGTATAGTCCTCTCCTCTTGAATTAGGGCTCAGCTGTGACCTTCCTCCACCCACAGAATGTGGTAGAAGTGGCGCTGTGCCCATTCTGAGCCTGAACCTTAAGAACCTGGCAGCTTCTGCTTTGATGCTCCAGGTGAAGCTGGCCATCATGTAAGAAGTCTGACTATCCTGAGACTGCCATGTTGTGAGGAAGCCCAAGCTAGCCACCTGAGGGGGCCACGTGGCAGGGAACTGAGGCTCTAAACATATGAGTCATGCCAGTTGCCCAGCTAATGGCATATGGAGCAGAAACGAGCTAATGCCATGTGCAGCAGAGACAACTAACTCTGCCACATCCTGCCCAAACTGCAAAGCCAAAAGCAAACCACAAATGGTTGTTGTTTAAGGTCACTGCGTTTTGGGGTAATCTATTACTCAGCAAAAGATAACTGAAGATATACGTAGATGGCATAGTCATATTAATTACAGTAAAATGACGGTAAAGTAATATATATGTATATACATACATATACGTACTTTTCTATATGTGTGTGCACATGTACACACGAACGGAAAATGTTTGTAAAGAAATGTGAATAGCGATTATGTGATGCGACCCACTATAGGTGTTTTCCTTTCTCTCGTAGGGAGCAGGGTAACTTAGTGGTGAAGAACATGAACTCTGAAGCCAGACCAATAGAGTACAAATCCTGCTTATCAGCTGTGTGACCTCAGGCAAATGACTTAGCCTCTCTGTGCCTCCATTTCCACATCTCTAAGATGGGAACAATAATAGTGCCTCCTTCCCAGGACTGTTACGAGGTTTAAATGAATCGGTAGATGTCAAGCCCGTGGCATGCCGTCAGTACTCAATACCAGCTTTCATTACTGTCTCTCTTTGAGCTTCATGGTAAATGTACATTACTTTTATAATTAGAAATTTTATTATGTGTGTATATTTTAGGAAGCCATGAGGAAGGATCTAAGAAGAGGCACTAAATGTTTAGACTGTTGCCTGAGTGGAAGCAGTACTAGAAACAGCACTCCTACTAGTAACAGCAACTAGTAACAGTTGATTGAACACATATGATATACAGGCGCAGTTATATGTATACTATTAGCACCACTGCAGATGAGGAAGCTGAGGCACAGAGAGGTTAAGCGACTTGCCTGAGGACACACAGACAGTAACAGGCAAAGCCAGGGTTCCCAGGGGAGCAGGCCTACTGGAGTAGCCTGTGAATGTTCTCTAGGGCAGGGTGGGTTCTGGAGTGGGTGAGGCTGGGTTTGAGAGGGTGGGCGTCCATCTGACACCCCTGCTCTGTCGGCTCTGTATCCTTAAACTTGTTGTCATTGAGTCAATTCCAACTCATGGTGGCCCCATGTTTGTCAGAGTAGAACTATGCTCCATAGGGTTTTCAGTGGCTGTGATCTTTTGGAAGTAGTTCACCAAGGCTTTCTTCCAAGGAGCCTCTGGGTGGATTCAAATTGCCAACCCTCTGACTAGTAGCCCAGCTCACAATTCAGGAACTTGTGACAGAGTCTTTATTTTTGTATCCTTGTAGATCTCTCAGGATCCAACGAGAAACTGGACCATCTGACTGGAGCTCTGGGGTCTCCGACCAGCTCAGTGAAGTTCACAGTCTACATTCACTCCATCCTGACTGCTACAGCTTAAGCCTTCACAGGTTGTGATCGTTCAAGCCCCATTCGCAAAACTGTCCCCAAGGAGGATGTTCTGCGTTGACTGTGCCTGCACAAGTCTCCCTGAAGCCAGTAACGAAATCATCAAATAAATTAACAAAGCGATTGCAACCTTTTACTGCCCAGGGGATTGAGCTTGGACTAATGAGGGTGACAAAGGAAGCCACTGGTCAGCTAGCCAAGGCCTCAAAGCTCACAGTGAGGAGGGGAAAGTCACGTTAGCACAATGTTTAGTCATGAGAGCTGACTGCTTTCCAAGCCCCGGGCTAAGGAATGTTTAAATTTGGAGGCTCGGAGGAAAACGAGTCTGTGGGAGGTTGTCTGGAAACTAGGGGTGCTGGTCCAATTCACCAGCTCCTAGCCTCACTCCCTGCCCTCTGTCCTTTATGCCCCTTTCCGGGATGCCCGCCTCTCCATTCCAGGTGGTCAGACCCATGCACTGGGGCCCGCAGGACACCACCTCCTTCACAACGCTATCCCTGGTCCCTCCAGCAGCAGGTGAGCCTGCCCTGCTCCATGTGTGTTCTCCTTTGCACCTGTGAACAGGTGACACTGTCCTGTAGGTAGCTAAGTCCCTGTCTTATGTTCCTGTTGGGCTGTCAGCTCTTCAGAGGGGTTTGTGTCTGATTCATCTTGGGGAGCCCAGTAGAGCCTGGCCAAGTGCTTGGCACATGGGCTTCTCAGAGATGACATGGCACATGGAAAGACACAGAGACTGATAGTATCTGTGGCAAATTGGGCAAACTGAATGATCCAATCAATGGTATGGAGGGTAAAGTGTAAGATGGGGGTTAAAAAGGCCTGCATGGGAGAGTGGGGAAACCAGGGGAGTATGGCCCCCGGACATTCTTTTAGCTCAGTAATGAAGTCACTCCAGAGGCTCACCCTTCAGCAAAAAATCAGACAGGCCCATAAAACAAAACAAGACTAAAGGGGCACGCCAGCCCAGGGGCAAGGACTTAAAGGCAGGAGGGGACAGGAAAGTTGGTAATAGGGAACCCAAGGTCGAGAAGGGAGAATGTTGAGATGTCATGGAGTTGTTAACCAATGTCATAAAACAATATGTGTACGAACTGTTTAATGAGAAACTAGTTTGCTCTGTAAGCCTTCATCTAAAGTACAATTGGAAAAAAAAAAAAAAGGCCTGCATGGGGACAGGTCATGGAGGGTCCCAAAAGTCAACTAAGAACAACCCAAGTGTCTACCAAGAGATAAATGGAAAAACAAGTGTGGTACATACAGACAACTCATTCTCTAGGACATGGACGAACCTCGAAAACCTTATGCTGAGTGAAAGAAGCCGGACACAAAAAGACAAATATTGTATAACCCCACTTAGGTGAAGTACCTAGAATAGGCAAATGCATACCGACATAAAGTAGACTAGTGGCAAGTGGGAGAGAGAAAGGGGGAATCACTGCTTGATGGGCGCAGAGTTTCTGTTTGAGGTGATGGAAAAGTCTTGGAAACGAACAGCCATGATGGCCACACAACATTTTGAGTGATTAATGCTTCTGGACTGTCTGCTTGAAAATGGTTAAAATGGCAAATTTTATGTTGTATATATGTTGCCATACTAATAATAATAAAAAAATGAGTCAACTAAGGAACTTGGGCCTACCCTAAAGGGAAGCAGTGCCACAATGGGTTGAAAGGAGGAAGCAACACTGGATGACCAACACTGAGTTGTTAGGTTTAAGGAAAATCAAAGCTGGGTAAGTAGAGGGGGAACAAGACTTCACCCCTGTTCCCAGCAAACCACAATTCTTGTTCCCCCTGGCCCTACTCTTACGGGATGAGTATCTTGTCTGACTGGTCAGGTTCAAGGACAGTGCCTGGTCACGAATCCCAGTGGGCAGGGTCACTGCAAGCTACAAGACTGTGCAGTCGGATGTGGCTCCCTCATCGTGGAGTTTGGGAAAAGATCGCTCTGGGGCTAAAGGGAGTTGTCCCCATGGTGGGACAGGAGGGGAGCACCCAGCACTGTGGACAAGGAGGCCCACCTGATCCAGTCCCAGTCTCCTCCCAGGCATCACCCTGGATGTAGAGACAGGTAAGTAAGCAGACCCTGTCTACACCCTGTGTTAGGGTTCGGGGCTGGGCACTGGGTGCTGAGACGAGTGAAGGATAAGACGTTCCTGCTGACATTCTCGTAGCGGGAGAGGACAGTGACAAAAATAAGCAGGTCAGTGTGCAGAGAATGACCAGAGAAGGCCACCTAAGAAGGTGATGTCTGAATGGGGATCTGACTGAGGAGGGGCAACCAGCCCAGCTGGGATGGGGGGAAGGATGCCCCAGGCAAAGGGGACAGCAAGAGCAAAGGCCTTGGGGTACAAATGAGCTTGGAGAGACTGAGGCACAAGAAGGCCTGAGTGGAATACCCACGGTGATAGAGCAGGAGAGAATGGAGAGCCAGACACAGGTAAGATCAAGAGCATCCTGGGAGTTAGGTGCCTTTACTTCCATTTTTCAGATGAGGAAACCGAGGATCAGGGGAGTTGAGCCATTCAATCAAAGTCATTCACCTAGGACCCTGGCCATTCCAGAGTCACACACACTTTGAGTCACCACCTTTTAGGCATCTTTAAAATTTTGATGCAATAGAAGTAGGTGTTCAGATAAGGTTTATTAAATACATTTTGTAATTTAGTCCAATTCCCCAAGTACATTAGTAGTCCACCTCCAATATCTCTGGCCCATCTCTCAGGTAGTCACCAGAGAATTTTTCTAAAACACCCAGCTCAGAAAGGCTCATTGTGCAGTGCTCTTGAATACTGGCTCCTATAAGATATTTCTATTTCCTGTCTAAAGAGAGGTTCAACATTGCCTTCAAGCATCAGGCTGAACACATATAGACCAAATCCAGGAGCACGAAGGACTCATAACAGACAGGTCAAACAGCAGACTAGACATGGCTAAAGAGAGCATTAGTGAACTGGAAGACCATCCTGAGGAAATAGCCCAGGATGTAGCACAGAGTCAAGGAGATGGAAAAGTAAAAGAGAAGCCACGAAAGAGAAGAAAGTTCCAACAACTCTAATCAGAATTCCCAGGGAAAAAAAGAAAGGATGGATGACAGCCAAAATGGAATACTCCCCAAGTGAGGATTAGCATCCCTGCTCAAGTAAACATGGGCTTGCCTGAAACCCCATCCCTCAGGATTCATAGATAAGTCCCCAGAGTCTGTGGTGGAAGGGAGAAGAAAGAACAGGAAAAAGGAACTAGATGTCAGTTGAATGCCTACTATGTGTCATAGGCTGTATCATTCATAGCCTCATTTAATCCACCCCTGGCTGTGAGTCTGGAGTCTTTGCTGCCATTTTGTCATGGGGCAGAGATTCACCTTGTCTCATTGGCCTTCATGCCCTTAGTGGTTAGCACAAAGACATGCACATGGTAGGCACTCACAGTTGAATGAGTGTGTAAATCAAGGTCTGGTCCATGGTGACATGGAAAGTAAGAAGAAGGAAAGGACGTGAATTCAGAAGTGTCTGATCCTGGTGCCTGTCCTCCTTGGGCACCTCCACCATGTTCAAGGCCATCGCTCAGCCCTCCACCTAGCATCTGGGATGTGCTGCAAGAGGAGGACCACACCTCCCTCTCAGATTTGAGGCCAGCTCCCATCTGGCCCTGGAGGCTGAGAGTTCGGCTCTGTTTACCTGGCTTGGCAAACATTCCTATCTTTGGCTGCCACATCAGGCAATTTTCATATCTCCTGGGGCACAAAATAAATTGCTTGTTCTCACTTTGGATTGGGGGGGCTGGGAGGAAGGCCCAGCTAATTACAAAGGTTGTCTCACCTTGGCTCAGAGTGAAGGGACATGTTCACAGAAAAGTGGATTCATTTTGACTAATTGCTTTCACTTACTAGTCTTGGTTCCAATTAACAGGACATTTGTAACTGAGCCCACCCTCTCCAAAAGCAGCTCCCATGCTCCCCAAACAAGCAGCGCTCAGTCTTTAATTGCTGCTGCTCACAGCCCTGAGTTGCTCACCAAGGCCTTTCGGAAATGCCAGTTAAGGTTTAAGTGTCCAGGACAGCAGAGGTGACCTACGCTTTACACCTCATTCAATATTTTTCTACGTGTCAGAAACAAAATTTCCAAACGTCGATCGCCTTACACTTAGGAAGTAAGCACAACCCAATGCTGAGCTGCCTGGAGGAATTATGTTTCACTTGGAGAGGCAGTGTGTTCAGGCTGCCTGTTAGAACCACTGGATACTTGTTAAAAACACAGATTCCTGGGCCCCACCTCAGACCTACTGAGTCAGGCTCTGTAAGGACAGGGGACCTGAAAATCTGCATTTTTAATAAGCACTCCAGGCGATTCTGGGGTGCAAAGGCTCTGGTGTCAGACATCCCAGCTCTGCCACTTAAAAGCCACCTTATCCTAGACAAGCTGTTCGATTTTTCAGCGTCAAGTTCCCAGAGCCAAAAAACGGGGCTAATGATAGCTCTCTTGAAGGGGTGGGCTGGCTGTGCAGACGAGAGGTGAGACTTCCGCTTTAGAGTGAACACTCATTAAATGGTGCTTATCCCTTTTACTGGTCATAGCTGAGTTCATTTCAAGGATTTGATGGATAGCCAGGAAAAAAATATATATATAATATTTTTACCCTCCAGAAAGTCCTTGCACTTTAAACACAGCATCAGAGCTCTTTCTGGGTCCTTCACACTGCTCTTCATTCTTTCCAGAGTCCAGACTCTGCAGAGCTCTTCTTTCCCACGGCCCCCCATAAATAAATCACCAGGAGATTCAAGTTTAGGGGCCTCCAGAGCCTCCCTCTGAATGGAGTCAAAAGCAGACAGACGTTCCAGGGAACAATGAGCAAAGTCCTACATTTGCAAAATGGTCAAAAATGAATCATTTCATTTGTGGAAAATGAATCCATCTGATCTTGCAAATGTTTCGCCTCCGGGAAAAGTAGCGCATGTGAATTCACAAATAGGCTTCTCCTGGCAAAAACAGTTCCCTGCTGCTCAGGGAGGCTAAAAAAGTCAAGCAGGGAGGTAGCAGATAGGATAACCTGAGTCTAAAGAAAAATAACTTCATCCAGCGAGATCTGGGGTAGGGTTAGGCACAGGAGGCCTCTTTTAGGATTTGTGTAATTAACAGTTAAGGCTTAAAGACAATGGGTTCTCTCTTGCATCAATCCTTCGCTTAGGCAGGCTCTGAGAACTCAGAAGTTCTCTCATTGACTCATCAACTGCAGCTCCTTCTGCCACTATTTTTAGGAGGCGGAGGGGGTTCTCCACTGAGCAGGGCAGGTGGTCCAGTCCATGCCTGAAAATATTTATATGAGCCCTGGATTCAATTAAACAAGCATTAATTTGTCCTGTTCTGGGCAAGGCGTCACACCAGGGGCTCCCAGGGACATTGAAATAAATTCATTTCCCAGACGCCCCTAGGTGGCTGTTCCATGCCTGGCAGAGGGCAGAGGGCCAGCACCACCAAGAGGCCGTCGGGGGCCTGGCCCCGACCTCAGGGTTTGCTCTGCCTGGGAGGGCAAGCCAAGTGCTCAAGACACTGACACAAAGCAGAATATGAGGCGTGTCAAAGCAGAGCACGGAAGTCTGGCGTGCAGGCCAAGGCTGATTCCAGCGCTGGCACCTTCAGGTGCTTCCCAGAGGCCGCGCTCAGGGTCTGGGACAGGCAAGGCCCGTGCAGGGGGCCAAGGGTGAGCTCCGGAGGAGGAGACAGAGCAAAACAACAACGCAGCAGCCGGAGGAGGCAGGGACTCCCAGGCTACACTGGGAAGCCGCAGCAGAAGGGGTGCGTGGGCCGCGGCGGAAACGGGTGCCCGGTGGGTGGCGTGCCAGAGGGGGAACTCTGAGCGGCGGGGGCACGCCGCCGACAGTTTAGCGAGGCTGGGGTTCCGAGGTGCTGGGAAGTGGGCTCGGCTGGTGCAGACCCTGAACAGGCGGCCCAAGCCCACTCTCGAGCAAATCCACCCCAGGCTGCTCGAAGCAGTCCCTGCGACAGGGGTCTGACCGGCACCGGAGCAGCTCTGTGTGGTCTGGGGGCTCTACTCCTGAGAAAAGGAAGGCTTTTGTACAAGTATCTCTGTGCTCACGCTCCCTCATGGGGTAGCTGGTGACCCATTGACTCGCAAGGGTGGCACCTCCTCGGGGGCGAAAGAGAATTTTCTCCTTTCAAGGTTTGTCAACAGCATCGGAAAACCTTAGCAATGTTGTGTTTTTTGTTTTGTTTTGAACCACAACTCCTGTTAGGTCCCTTGAGTGCCCTCCATAAATCCCCACAGCAAAGTTTAATAAAAGTCCTTTGGGGACTGGTTCTTCAGCCCTAGAAAAACTGCACTACAGCCATCCCCCCTTGGACTTAGCTCATTTTCTTCCTTGCCAGGCTCAGCCCGCCCGCATCCTGCTGGGAGCCTAGCCTTTTGGCGGTGCTGCTAAGTCATGTTCTGCTTTGCATACCAGCCCTCTGGCATTTTCAGATTCTCCCCAGGCAGCCTCACCAGGCTCCTGCTCCTTCGCTAGGTCTTTGCACACACTATTTCCTCACCAGAAGGTCTTCCCACCCTGCCACCACGGGCAGACTTACCCTCCTTCCTCAGGACTCAGTCCCAATATCATCTGCAACCTCGTACACAGAACGTGTGTGTGGGGCGGGGGGGTGGGGGGGGTGGGGAGGTTAATCAGCTCTCTCCAGGGTCTGAAATGTCACCACCAAGTGGGTTCCTTCACTCCACACGCAGGCCTGGTGATGGCACAGTGGTTAAGAGCTCGGCTGCTGACCAAAAGGTCTGCAGTTTGAATCCACCCGCTCCTTGGAAACCCTATTCAGCAATTCTCTGTCCTATAGGGTCTCTCTGAGTTGGAATTGACTTGATGGCAACTTGTTTTTTTTGGTCCAAGGAGGGGAGTCCCTGGGTAGTGCAAACAGTTAACTGCTTGTCTATTCACCAGAAGGTTGGTGGTTCGAGTCCACTCAGAGGTGCCTCAGTAGACAGGCCTGGCGATCTACTTCCGAATAAACAGCCACTGAAAACCCTGTGGAACACAGTTCCACTCTGACACACATGCGGTCACCATGAGTCAGTCAACTCCACAGCAACCGGTTTTCACTGGCTACTCAGCAGGCTCATTGTCACCAGGTCCCTGCCCACCCTGAAGGAGCCACACTAATAGCTTTACGTCTCCTCCTACTGTTAATTTATGCAAATATTGCAATAAAAATATAGGTTCTCATAGCTGTCCTTTCTTATCCAAAATGCAGCATAAGATACACACTCGTCCACGCTTGCTTGTTGACTTAGCTATATGTTCAGTTCACAGAAAGTGTCCTCTGCTCATTTAATGTATTCCAAAGCCAGGGTGACCACCGCTTACATTCAGGCTGCATTTACTACGACCAAAAATGTCTCAGCTGTCCCAGGATGCCCAGCCGGCCCCCCTGTCTGGAATTCCTGGCCCCTGGCCATGCTCTGTCTTCTCAGTGTGTCCCCCTGATCCCCCTTGGGTCGGGGTGATGCCTCCCCACTGTTGTCAGTCCCAGGGCTGCACCATTGCCTGCAGGCCCCCTCCCCCTGCCCTGTACATGGCCCCTACTTACCCTCTCTCCACTCCCCCTCTGGAGAGTACCCTCTCTTTACCGCCCCCCCCACCCAGCCCCTCCCACGCCATCCCATTCTGTCTCTCTGGCCCCAGTCTCCCTGAGTACAGCTTCCGATTCCCCAAGGTGTCTCTGGAGACCCTTCCTGGGATGCAGCCTACCCTCCCCTCCACCTCTGGCTCCCCAGGCTGCCTTGATGACCCCAATCTCAGCCTGACACTCCCAGGTCCCACCTCAGAACTCCAGTGGGTCCCAGAGCTTCTGAGACAATCAGGCCAGGCCGCCCCAGTCTGGTCTCCTGACCTCATCTGGCCAGGGTGCCCTACACACCAGCAGTCTCTGCCACCACTCACTCCCAGATGCCTGGAATTCCATTGGCTGCTAGTGTGGCTGGGGGTCATATGGCTCTTAAGTTGCCTCCTTACTCTCCTCGCCTCCCCAATCCTCACCCTGCTGGCTGTCCAGAGGCCTTGGCTCCCACCAGCCCATTGCCTCCCAGCCCTCTTGGCTGAGGATCTCATACCCAAGGTTCTGGCTCCCACCACCACCCACCTTGGTCCAGCTGAGACCTCCCCCCCATATCTACCCTATATTGGGGTGGGGGCAGGAGTCTCAGCCACAGAAGTGTGAGAGCCAGGGCTTATCTCTTTCGTGCACCACGGAAACAAGACCACAGCAGGCAGGCAGCTTGTGGAAGCTGTCTGACCACCAAACCTCACCAAGACTTCCCCCCACCCCACCCCCAGGGGATGTGGAGTATAGACGCTTCTGGACCTAGGTAGGTAACAGCCAAGAAAAACCAGGCCGCCAGCAGCCCCCGACAGGAAGGACCCACCACCACCCATTAAGGCCCCTCTAAAACCCAGAAACCCTGGTGGCATAGTGGTTAAGAATTCAGCTGCTAACCAAAAGGCTGGCTGTTCAGATCCACCAGGAGCTCCTTAGAAACCCTAGGGGGCAGTTCTACTCTGTCCTATAGGGTCACTATGAGTCAGAATCAACTTAACGGTAACAAAACCCGGAAGGCCTGTGCAGTAACCTAGGACTCTCCTTCACCTATACCCCTCAACGCACACGCTCTTTTCAAACATGGCACTGGGTCCCTGGGGGAAGGCAGGCCCAGAGGCGGGGCAAGGAGACTAGGGAAGAGACTGTGTCCCACACTGAGGGTGCTGACCTGACGTCAGAGAGAAATCAAAGCACATGGTTCCGCCAAAGCTGCCTGCTCCCAGGATACACACTAGGACCGAAGTTAATTGACACATACCTGACGCTTCTTGAGCTTTCTCCTTCAGACCTGCAACGAGAGAGAACATACAGACACTTAGAATGCTGGTCCCTGCCACTCTCAGAGACCTGCACAGGGCACTTGGTGTGGGCCCCGTGAGGCCCTAAGTACCCCAGGCACCCCCTCCACCAGCCTAGCAGAATGCCTCCCAGGCCAGCCCCCAGGGTCACATGCTGCTTTTCTTTCCACCTGGACCTCCACCCTGCAGGTCATCTCCTTCTGGAAGCCTTAGGGCCTACAGTTCTAATGGCTGCTTCCCAAACGTTACAGCGCCCAGCACCTCAGCTGGTAACTGTTTTCCCAGGATCTGACAGCACCCCAGGAGTTGGGGAGCAACCCCAGAGGAGGGACCTGTGGTTCCAGAACTCTGCAGGCTGGGCTCGGCAAGGAAGCAACTGAATGAATGAGTGAATGAATGAATGAGTGAATAAGTGGGGGGGCACCGTTGGCCTCACTGCATTCCCTACTTGGTATTTCCAGTGTATTCCCCCACTCTGAGCTCTATTTTCAAGTATCCAGAAATCAATTACACCACTTTACAAAGGAGACAAGCCTGAATGTCAAGAAACTGGACAATTAGATTGTATCGCACAATTGAACTTTCATGAAGACTGCAAAATACGAGGCACTGACACTGAAGCCTTCCCGCTGGGCAAGCTGGAAGGGGGCTCTGTCATTAAACCACACACAGCTGAGGGGCTAAAATCATGGGTGGATTTTCTTGGTCTTAAGGAGCAATGGGTTGCAAAAAGCTAACACATTCAGGAATCTTATCCCCAGACATCACAAATTTGGTTTTATTGCCAGAGAGCAGAGAGATAAAAACACGCTTAACCCAGAGTCAGAGTACCACTTTTGTTTTTTTAATTGCCTTTTCAGTAAGTTTACAGATCCCAAGTTGGAGCCCTTAAGGCATGGCGCCATCACACATAAAGCACAAGGGGACAGCTTTGCCCCTAAGCCAACTTTTCTGACCTTGGGAGGCTGTCCTGCTCCCCCTCTTCTACGTCAAATGTGAACCAGGTTGTCTTTCAGACTAACAGCTGTCTCACACAGGATGGTTTCTCTGTGCCATCCAGTCCAGTTTCTGTGGGGTCGACTCTGACTCACGGTGACCCCATGTGTGTCAAAGTAGAACTATGCTCCATAGACTTTTCAATGGCTGATTTCTTTTTGGAAGCAGATCACCAGGCCGTTCTTCTGAGCTGCCTCTGGTGGACTCGAGCTGCCAACCTTTCAGTTAGCAGCCGAGCACATTAACTGTTTGCACCACCCAGGGACTCCTTCTTTGTGCCATAAAGGACCTCAAACCCAACAGTCATCGGTGGTCTTGGCGGCTCCAGGCTGTCCACAGCTCTCACCACAGTTGCACAAATCCTGCCGAGTGTCCTGTACTTAGAGTAGGGCCAACAGGCCACTTCCTATGTCACAGAGGTATCAAATTGGAAATAATGCTAATGACGATGATGACAGTGACAATGAGTGACACTACTTACATGTCATGCCCTGGGCTGGGCCCCTGACATATATTATTCATGATTTTCACAACAACCTTGCAGGTCCAATAATACCCTCACTACAAAGATTAGGGGAGCCCTGGTGGCGTACTGTTTAAGAGCTATGGCTCCTAACCAAAGGTCGGCAGTTCGAATCCACCAGTTGCTCCTTGGAAACCTTATGGGGCGTTGTACTTTGTCCTATACAGTTGCTGTGAGTCGGAATTGACTCGAAGGCAATGGGTTTGGATTTTGGTTTATACAGATAAGGAACTGAGGCTCCTGGAGGCTGCATACATGCCCAAGGTCACATGGCTAGCCAGCATCGAGAGGCACTTTGAACCCAAATTTGCCAACTCTACAGACCACCCACTTCCTATTACACCACACTCCTCTCATAACCCAAGTAGCCAGGGTCCAGACAAGATCCAGTGTGTTGTGTTAGTAGTCAGGACAGAGGTCACCTTGGGGAGGGCAGTGGAAGGGGGCCCAGGGGGCTTTGAGGTGCTGGTGAAGTTTTGCTCTAGATCCAGGTAGTGGTTACCCAGGTGAGCTCACGATGTTAAAATTCATCCCACGGTATACTTAGGACATGTGCATTGGTCAGTATGCAGGCTGTTCTAGAAAAAAGTGAAAAAATAATATGAGAGAGTAAGGGAGGAAGGAGGACAGATGAGGTGAGATTAGCTGTGAGTTGATAATTGTTGAAGCTGGGTGACTGGTACATGGCGGGGGGTGTCATTAGTCTATTTTGCCTACTGCTGTACATGTCTGGAATTTTCCACAAGAAAAAGTAAAACACAAAAGTAAGTGCATTTGGGTGTATGAAGTGCCAGCACCTGCTAAGTGTCAGGTGGTGGGTGGAGCACATGATAAACAGTGTCTTCTCCAATTCTCCCAATAACCCTTCGAGGAAGGCTCAGGGAGGCCGGGTAAGCTGTCCACCTCTTACAGTTCTGGTATAGAGATGATTCAAATCCAGATGTATTGCCACAGTCCACAGTGACTCAGATCATGTCACTACTTTTTAGGTAAGAGGCCATCAGAGAATCTGATCAGAGCTATGGGCCCCATCCCAGACAAACACACACACACTCAACGACAATTCCCATTGTGGGGCCCTGTCTGCTCCCCACACTCACACCCCTCAGGTCACAGGAGTGAGCCCCAGGTGGGGCATTTCAGACAGCTGGCCCTGACTGCCCCAGCTTCTGTCCGCTCTAGCCCAGGTGCGGCATTTCAAATGGCTGGCCCTGATTGCTGCAGCTTCTTTCTGTGTGCTCTGGCCCTGTGGGTGTTAGCTAGTTGGGGTTGTACTAGTTTGGGGGAAGAGCTGGTCAATATGGACTTTGAGGGCAAGAAAATATATAGCCCAGAAGATGATGCCCAAAACATAAAACATGGTAGTGGAAGAGACAAGGGTGTTTACTGCAGCACATGGCAGAGAAAAGGGGGCACTCTGTGAGTAGCTAGTAGCTGTACCTGTCATTTCTCTGATGGCAGAAATGACGCTCTCACCAGGCCCAGGCCTAGACTCTCAGAGGACTGGCCGCTTCCGCTTTTAGAAATCAGCTGCCACGCTGTGAGGAATCCCAAGCAGCCACAGGGGTAAGCCCCCTGAGCTCCCGGCTGACAGTCAGCACCAACCTGCCAGCCACAGAAGTAAGGCCTCAGCTGATATCACACAGAGCAGAGAGGAGCTGTCCCCATGCGCCCTGCCCAAACTGTGAAATCATGAGTAAATACAACGTCACTCCTGTTTTACACCACTCAAGTCCTGGAGGGTTCCATTTGCTATCAACAATAGATAACCAAAACACTGCCTTGCCCTCACCCCAGTTTCTCCAATACCCCTGATGCCCTCTGCACATACTCTTCCTTCTGCCTGGACTGCTTTGCCCAGTTAAGTCCTCCTGACCATCCCTCAGCCCTCAGCTCACATGTCCTAATCAGGGGACTTCTTGGATGACCCTCTACGAACGCAGCCAGGCCTGCACTTCCTCCCACAACACCAGCCAGTCTGCAGCTTCTAGTTATCTGAATAACACTTTGATGACGACTGCCTGCCCCCGAGAATGCAAGTGCCTTGAGGGAGGGCCAGGAGAGGGATCTGCTCCCTGCTGACCCCAGGCTCAGTCAGGCCTGGCACGCAGCAAGTGCCCAATGTTTATCTGGCCCCAGTCACTTTAGAAACACCATTGGCATTATCCAGGAAGATGAAAATAACAGTGCCATTTGTCCCAGGAGCTCCACTCCTAGCGATAGAGCCCAGTCAGTGCCACATGCGTCCTGGCCCCAGGGGGCATGCCCCCGAAAACCCATGAGACTGTACCAAGTGTGGCAGATGTCTACAAGGGGACACTATAGGAGTCATTCAGTGAGAATGCATGACCCACAGCCACACACAACTGAGCAAGGGCAGCCAGTCCCCAAAGAGGGCACAATGACAAATCCATTGAATGAAGTCAAGTCAAGCCACAGGCAGAGCTCAGCACCACAGTTTAGAGGTGCATACTTGGGGGTTAAACTAGGAAGCCAAGCAAGGGCATGGTTGTCACAAAGCAAGGGCACTGGTTACCCTTGGAGGTAGGGGGTTGATGTCAGGAGAGACACATAAGCGGCCTCCAGACCACTCGAAATGCCCCACTTACTGACCTGAGTGGTGAATATAGGTGTTTGTATCACAGCTATTCTGAAAACTGTGTCTACACTTGCACAGTATGTACATGTGTTTGTATATATGCATCCCTTAAATTAAGAATGGCACAATGAGATGATGTCCTTGAACCCCATGGTGTGTCATCACTGGTCTTGGGGCATGAGCAATGACACAGGGAGAGGAGGCAGAGGCAGCGAGGGGCTGGTCAGAGCCCTGGCACACATGAGGCCGTGTGTGCATGCTTGGTTATTGGAGATGGGCAGCTGGTGGTCTGGGAGCAGCCTGGAGCCCTCTGGTTTCCTGTGGATGAAGATGAGAGCTGGGACCAAGACGATTTTCCAAACTGGCATGAACAGACAGGAGGGCGGGGTGGAGCCCTCAGGCCTGTCAGCTCACTGCCTGGGGGACCATCCTCAGCAAGTCTCCAAAGCCAGGGTGAGCTCTTCAACGTGACAGTACTGAGGCCAGGGGCCTCTTCAGCTTGGGTTGCCCCAGATGTGGACGCTAAGAGGATTCTGGTGCAAGGAGTTATTTGTAAGGTGAAGGCAGCAGGGTAGGGAAGTGAAAAAAGGAAGAGAAGGCAGCTAATAGTGGCCATTATCAAGCCAGCCACCACTGAGGGCGACTGGAGGTTACTCCCACAGGGAGCTCCGGGAGCCAGGGCAAAGCACGCTCCTTGGCGCTCTCCCACCCAAGGGTGAGGCAGCTGGAGGACTGGCCGAAGCCTGCTCTTGGGGTCAGCAGTTTTCCACACTTTGCCTGCCACAGAGAGGTGATAAAGGGGTCTCCAACAGCATAAGGAAAGCAGGTGGAAGTCAGGGTGGTGTGTACTGAGGCGGCAAGGGCGAAGGGCAATGCCAGTCAGGGCTCCACTGGATGAACCAAAAAAAAACCAAACCCATTGCCGTCGAGTCGATTCCCACTCACAGCGACCCTATAGGACAGAGTAGAACTGCCCCATAGTTTCCAAGGAGCACCTGGTGGATTTGAACCGCCAGCCTTTTGGTTAGCAGCTATAACTCTTAACCACTACGCCAACAGGGTTTCCCCACTGGTGAAGACAGTATAAATATCATTAACACCATGGATAAACCCTATGGGGCAGTTCTACTCGCCCTATAGGGTTGCTATGGGTCAGAATCACTTGACAGCAACGGGTGGTAGTGAAGAGATCCACCACCTGTCAGTTTGTCCTACTGTTAGGGCTTCCATGTTGCTATGATGCTGGAAGATATGCCAGCAGGGTCACCAACAGTGGACAGGTCTCAGGAAGCTTCACGACTAAAACAGACTAGAAAGAGAAACCTGGTGATCTACTTCCAAAAATCAGCCAATGAAAACCCTATGGATCAATTGATTTGGACATGTCATCAGGAGGGATCAATTACTAGAGGAGGACATCATGTTTGGTGAAGTAGAGTGCCAGCCAGGGCAAGAGAGACCCTCAGTGAAACAGGCTGGCACAACGGCCACAACAATGGACTTGAACATGCTGATGATCATGAGGGTGATACAGGACTGGGTAGCGTTTCGTTCTGTTGTACACAAGGCCATCATGAGTCATAGTCAACTCAAAGGCAATAACAGCAACAATGGCGAGATGGGTTCC
This sequence comes from Loxodonta africana, assembly GCF_030014295.1. Classification (NCBI taxonomy): domain Eukaryota; kingdom Metazoa; phylum Chordata; class Mammalia; order Proboscidea; family Elephantidae; genus Loxodonta; species Loxodonta africana. Next base: position 36,468,494 of record NC_087363.1, read on the forward strand.
CTGGCTGGCAGGAAATAGAGGTGTCTGGTTCTCCCCAGCAGCTGGCTCCAGTGTCCAGGCCTGAGCATCGCCACAGGCCTGTGGAGGCAGTGGGGTCTCCATGGCAAGTCTCAGATGGGGTTGGGTGATTCTCCAGGCTGTGTCGTTCCTGGCTGTGGGGCACCCAAGCTGCGTGCCCTGATAGTCCTGGAACTTCGGCCCAATTACCCATTAGTAAATCCCCCACCCCCTACTCAAACTAGAAAGAGTGGATTCTGTTGTCTGCAACTAAGCGCGCTGATAAAAAAAAGAGATTCTAAAATTACATCTATTGTTTCTCTTGTGTGACGGAAATATAGAAAAGCCCAAGAAAAACAAGAAAAAAATCATCTGCAAGCCCTCCACCTAGAGGTGATAGCTGTAATATTTTTGCGTATTTACTCCCAGGCTTTGTTTTCTTTCAACTTTGTAAATGCTATAGAGTCAAATTGGCAGTGTATACAATTCCATGCCAGCCTTGCTCATTTACTATGGATTACAAACTAAATGTGTTTCAGTCACCTCACCCTCAAGGACATCTGCAGCTCCCTAGATCCAAGCAGGTCCCTCTCCAGCTACTCTTGCGGATCACCCTGCCCTCAGACCACTACCCTTACAAGAAGGTCCACACTCCTTACCACAGTCCACAAGGCCCTGAAGGTCTGGCCCCGCCCACTTCTCCAGCCTCTTGTGCTTCAGTGGTGTAATGGTTAAGTGCTACAGCTGCTAACCAAAAGGTCGGCAGTTCGAATCTACCAGGTGCTCCTTGGAAACTCTATGGAGCAGTTCTACTCTGTCCTAGAGCGTCACTATGAGTTGGAATTGACTCGACGGCAGTGGGTTTGGTTTGGGTTTTTACCCTGCTCCAGCTACTGTCTTCCATTACATTTCTACACCCTCTAAGCTCTCCCACTTCAGCATCTTTGCAACTGCCGTTCAGTGTGTGTGGAAGAGCCTTCATCTGGCTCTTCATCTGGCTGGCTCCTTATGTTTCAAAATTCAGTTGAAACCACCTCTAGGAGAGGCCTTCCCCGTATTCGCATCTAAAGCTCTCTCCCAACCCACCCAGTATCCTGTACTGCAATTACTCATTTTTCCTATCCGTCACTTGCTTGTCGTCTGTCTTCCCTAGTGGAATCCAATCCAATAAGACAGATACTGCATCTACTTTATCAATTTATTCCCTACCCATTCCCTATGAAATTCTTTTAAATCAACATTTTAAGTGGTAGCATAATATTCAATGTATTATGTGCCAGACTTGACAAGCTCCTTTCTTATCTATGAATACATAGTAGCTTTCAAGTGTAATACTGTGATGAACATCTTCGTGAATAACGTTCTTTATCTCTGCCTCTGATGATTTACTTAAGTAACAGTCTCAGAAGGCGAAATACTGGATCAAAGAGCATGAACATTTTTAAGGCTCCTTCATACATATTGCCACACACTGCATTCCAGAAAGTCTGAACGGAGGACCTAACATAAACCCCACCAGCCCCGGATGTGAGAGCCAAAAGTCTCTTAGACTAGTGGTACATGAATCATCTGGGAATGTGATTAAAGCTCAGATTCTGATTCAGGAGGTCTGGAGTGGGGCTCAAGATTCTGCATTTCTTACAGGCTCCCAAGAGAACACACACATACACAGCTTAAAAAATCTGTCTCCGAGAAAGGGCCATATGAACCAGCGATTACATCATTCTGAGACCAGAAGAACTAGATGATGCCCGGCTATAACCAACGACTGCCCTGACAGGGAACACAACAGAGAACCCCTGAGGGAGCAGGAGAGCAGTGGGATGCAGACCCCAAATTCTCATAAGACCAGACTTAATGGTCTGACTGAGACTAGAAGGACCCCGGCGGTCATGGTCCCCAGACCTTCTGTTGGCCCAGGACAGGAACCATTCCTGAAGCCAACTCTTCAGACGTGGATTGGACTGGACAACGGGTTGGAGAGGGATGCTGGTGAGGAGTGAGCTTCTTGGATCAGGTGGACACTTGAGACTATGTTGGCATCTCCTGCCTGAAGGGGAGATGAGAGGGTAGAGGGGGTTAGAAGCTGGCGAAACGGACACGAAAAGAGAGAGTGGAGGGAGAGAGCGGGCTGTCTCATCAGGGGGAGAGTAATTGGGAGTGTGTAGCAAGGTGTATGTGGGTTTTTGTGTGAGAGACTGACTTGATTTGTAAACTTTCACTTAAAGCACAATAAAAATTATTAAAAAAAAAATCTGTCTCCGAACAGAATGGATCATGGGGAAGTTGCAGTCAACAAAGAAGAAGGCTGCTCTCCCTCACCACAATGTTGGCATCTTTGTATGCTAGGCAATTAGCTCTGAAACAAGAATAAAAATAAGAGACCGCATTAGGCAGCTATTAAGTAACTTAAAGGGTGTGTGAGTCAAAACGCATTTAAATATGGTACAGCAGCCTATCTGGTGTCTTAAAAAAGCCTGGAGCCATTCATATCTCCCTGAGGAAATCATAGTGTTATCACTATTATTTTATTACGAGTGTGCAGGGCCTTCAAATGCACCACTTCACATGACCCAGGGAAGACAAAGGCTCAGAGAGGTTAGGTGACCTGTTGAAGGTCACACAGCCTGTCAGGGCCAGATGGACACATGGACAAAGGTTTGACTCACCATCGGAAGCCGGTTTACCGGGAAGCTACAAAAGCTTAACTGTGGGGTCCCTCCCTTGTTCACTCCCCTTCTTAGACCCTATACATAATTTTGGGTTCTTTTTCTTAAAAAAGTCCATTCAGGATCATGTAAGGTATAAGCTTTAGGCCCAACAAAATGTAGCCAGCCCCAACCCACAACCACACCGGAGGCTGTTTTCCACTTCCTCCCTCCCTCCTTTCAAGAACCCTAAACTCAAGGACATTGTCATAAACTTGAAATAGGCACTCAAAGGCCTCAGCTTCCACAGCCGCTTCACTTGTCCTCATTTGCAATTTCTTCCCCATTACGGATGATTTAGACACTTGTTATGCAAACGACATCTATAGAGACCCATTCCCTGAAACGCCTACACGCCTCTTTTAAGGTCTTCTTCATCTTAAAAATAAAATCCGGTCCTCTCTGTCTGCCCAAGCCAGTGCTCATGAATACGGGTCTGGTTTGCTTTTCTTCAGAAAGGCCCCCAGGAGAAGCATGCCCAGCTGCTCACCTGTCAGTCCACGTAAGCAACTGTTGGGCCTCTGGGACCACTTCCCCACCCCCCACCCTGTTCCCTGGCTTCTAACCTGTCAGGGCAGGGGAGATCTGGAGGTGGCAATCACAGATGCCTTGCTTGGCCCTGACTTGATTTCCACCCAGATGTCCCCTCCCTGCCCCTCCGGCCTTCTCAAACTTTCAAGGGCTTCTCAGCCACAGGACTAAAGGGACACACCTGCCCCACCCCCACTCCAATGCAGAGGAGCCCCCAAAGCTGGTGGCACTAGAAAAGAGCCTGGGAACTGCCCCAGGGTGCTGGCGCCATATCCAGAACCGCTTCAGGGCTTCCTACCTGGAACTGGTGACTCTCAGCATCCCTGAAACCCCCAGGGACCCTGTGTCCCCAGTGTTGAGAGGTACCCCCATTTATCTCAGAGCTGAAGGACATGAGTACGCAGAGCTGCTTAAAAAGTAGCAGTGAAAACAATAGCTACAACAGTAATTATTATTATCATAACAATTGACATTTACTCAGCACCCCTGGTGGCACAGTGGTTAAGAGCTCGGCTGCTAACCAAAACGTAGGCAGTTCAAATCCACCAGCCACTCCCTGGAAACCCTGTGGGGCAGTTCTACTCTGTCTTATAGGGTCACTGTGAGTTGGCATTAACTCAAGAGAAATGGGTTTGGTTGTTTTGGGGAATGATTAACGATGTCGGGCATTTTTCATGTGCTTATTGGCCATCTGTATACCTTCTTTGGAAAAATGTCTATTCAAGTCTTTTGCCCATTTTTAATTGAGTTGTCTTTTTGTTGTTCAGTTGTAGCTCTTTATATGTTCTGGATTTTAGACCCTTATCAGATAGATGATTTGCAAATATTTTCTCTCATTCCGTAGGTTGTCCTTTCATGTTCTTGATAATGTCCTTTGATGCACAAAAGTTTTTTTTTAATCAAGTTCAATTTATCTATTTCTTTTGTTGCTTGCTCATACTTTTGGTGTCATATCTAAGAATTCATTGTCTAAAACAAGGTCCTGAAGCTTTACTACTATGTCTTCTACGAGTTTTATGGTTTTAGAGCTTCTGTTTAGGTCATTGATCTATTCTGAATTAATTTCACAGAGTCTGTGCTGTCAGTTTGCTGGAGGCTGCCTGGACAAGGAGAAGATTTTCCTCCACAGGGACGTGACAGTGAAGAGGTGCTGCTCAGCAGCCGAGCACTGCCACGGAGGTAGAGACCCCAGGCCTGCCTGGGGACAGGAGCTGACTGGAACCCACCACTCCTTCCCTGCTGTGTGACTTTGCGCAGATCCCTACCCTCTCTGAGCCTCGAGATCCTTATCTGTAAAACGGGGACATAAAAATGAGAGAAGGGATGAGAAAGGGCTTTTTGGAATAAGACAAGTATAAATAAAAAACTAAGCAAATCTCTATTCCTGGGCTTGACAAATACAGGTGATAAGATCAATGTTTTTTGAATGTCAAAGTATTAGAATGAATGAAGAGTCCCCAGCTCCCTTTTCCTCCTCTCATAACATGTAGTGAGGCTCCATTTAATAAGTCCAGATAGTATCTGCCGCTTTTATTAAAAACCTTCTCCAAAGAGCTTTCCATTTCCCTGAAAGGAGGGAAAACGAGGCCCCACGCATTCGGAAACAGGAGAAAACCAGAGGGGAGGAACGGAGCTCTGTTGTACCTGTTTCACACATTTAAAAAATGCCTCGGCTGGGCTGTCTTGATGGATGAGCCCGAAGCGATCGGGTATCTGGGGGAGCCAATAGGGAGAGGGGCAGGTGCTCACGCCAGCATGAGTGATGAGATCCATCAATGCGGCTTCCTGCTCCAATGGTACAAGGCCCATATTGTTTCCTTCTGTAAATGGTCAAGTGTAAAAGATATTTGTGGCAAAACAATCAATATGCCGTGGATCAGGCAGAAGGCAGCAAGCTAGAACCTCAGAAATGATCCAATCAAGTCCGCCTGACCTCTTTAAATGCCTCCATTGCCCCCTCTGCAAGAATTATAAACTCTTTTGGACACATGATTTTTAAAGAGGGAAGATGTATATAGAATAAGAATTATGAACCCAAATAGGCTCCACAGAACTCGGAGCAGGAGTTATTTCCTCAAAGACTCTGACTGAATCATGGACCACCAGGCCTCAGCGTGAATCTGGGGGCTTATTGCAGGAAACGCCCTCCTGGGCAGTCATCCCTGGTGGCCATGGGGCTGGGCATTGGTCAGTGAGGTCTGGGATTCCTTAAGGCATTTTCCCAGGCACTGAAGTATGCCCAGTCTAGAGTTCACCTCTCACCTGCCTAAGAAATGAGACTTCTCAGATGAGAAAAATGGGCTGCAGGTGGTGGTGCAGGGCAGATCAGCGGTGTGCAGTGGAGACCACCATGCTGTGAGGAATAAGGGGGGCTGTCACCCTCCCCGGTCTTGGCATAGCTGCTGGGGCAGGGGGAGCAGGCAGGGTCTGGGGCCCAAGGGAAGAGTTCATCCCAGGGCGAGGCAGAGATGGTGGTTCTCAATCACAAAGCCGTTTGAATAGAGGTATCTCAAGATGGAATGGTCATGCCTGGAAAAGATAGAGTCCCATGTCCCTGGAAGTATGCAAGAGTCTGGGTTGGTAGAGAGGGCTGACAGGAATTAAGTGAAAGGCTGGACTGGCTCTAAGGTCCCTTCAGCAACCAGGAGATGCCCAGAGCTGAGTCTAAACACCCTACCTCCTTGGTGCAAAAAAGTCTTTCTTCCCCAGATTGGCTGCTTGGCCACATTTGCCCAGAGGCAGGGTGCCCCAGGTTAGAAGTCCTGTCCATGGGTAAAACACAGCCTTCCTGTCCAAATAACATTTTTGGAAAAAACAAACATTTTTTGTCAATTTTTTCTTCCCTCCTCCCCCAGCTGATCCCCCTGAGGACTGACTGCCAGGGTCTCAGCCTCCAGCTGAGTAGGGGCTAGAAAGCAGAGGGGAGCACACAGTAAGTGGGTATTCCAGGAATCGCTGTTGAAAGAATGAAAGAGATGAAAACTGGGACAGGCGGCACATTGGTGGGAAGGGACCAGGGTAGAGCTAGGGGGCAGAAGGCTCTGGACACTGAGCCCAGGAATTACATCTTAGTTTATTCATGCAATGGGGAGCCATGGTGGGATCTTGAGCAGAGGAGTGGCATGATAAAAAAAATGGTGTTCCAGAAAGACTTAAAAAAAAAAAAAATCCATTTCCATTGAGTTGACTCTGACTTATGGCGCCCCCATGTGTGTCAAAGTAGAACTGTACTCCGTAGGGTTTTCAATGGCTGATATTTTGGAAGTAGATCACCACGCCTTTCTTCCCAGGTGCCACTAGGTGGACTTGAGCCTCCAACCTTTCAGTTAGCAGCTAAGCCTGTCAACTATTGGCACTGCTCAGGAATTCCCCAGAAAGATTACTTTAGCAAAACAATACAATAGGAATGAAAATAACACCAATCCTAAGGACTAGTACCTACTGAGAAAAAGAATAAGTACCAGAGTGTTCTGAGCTCTTTGTATCAATTACTTCATTCTTTCCTCACACAACAGGCCTGTGAGGTGGGTGCTACCACATCCCCTGGTACAGGTGAGGAAAGTAACCTGCCAAAGTCACCCTCTGGGAAGTGGGGGTGTCAGAATTGACACCGAGGCAGTCAGCTCCAGGATAGTGTCTGCTGCTTCCTAGTTGTGTGTCTCTGTGGAAGTCCCTTAACATCCCAGGTCTCAGTTTCCCCCTCTGTAAACTGGGGAGTAAAAATGCCCATCTCGGCATGGTTCCCTTTGACCCCAGAGACAATGACCATCCCTTGCACTGCAGATCTCCGTTTGAGAAACCCTCACAGGCTTCAGTGGTTTCAGAAAGAAGGAACAAAAACCTCTGCAGATTTCCTTGAAAGGCCAGTTTTCACCCAGGTGGCTTGGCATTCTGAGTCTTTCTTCTCCAAGAAGAATCTGGAAGGAATTATCGGATGTTGACAAAATTTGGGAGACTTCCAAGGACTTTACGGATTCACCTTCCATCTCAGCTCTGGCTGAGTCAGTCACCTTGACACAGAATCGAATACTCTCTTTGGAAGGGCACATCGCAGGGAATGTTTAATGGACTTCAACGGTGCTGTGTGAGGAAGAGGGGACGGCTCCTGGCTCCCTGCGCTAGCACCCCTCCACTGACCTTTGCCAGTCCCCAGAGACCCAGCCCCAGACACACCAGTGGGTGCCTGCAGGCCCTTCTTTTGGGGGGACAGGAGGTGGCACTTGAAAGCAGGTGTGGCCTTGGCTCCCATGAACAGACCCCTGTCATCTCCCACTTGGGGATGGGCCCAGAGCAGCCACACCCAGCTGTAGGGGAGGGGCCTCATGCTCCTGGAGGAAGGAAAATTCCTTGTGAGGAACTTGTGAGTCCTGCCTCCTGGCTCCAAGAGGGCCCTTGGAGAAGTCCCGTGGGCTCTAAGGAAGACCCTAGAAGTCTTGTCTACCTAAAGGCTTCACTTGTCAGGCCCCTCCCATAATCTCCCCCTCCCCCTTAGAGACCTTCAGGGTGACTGCTGGAACAGGGGAGTCAGTGGACCTGGCCTTGGGCAGGTCACAGCTCTCTGGGCCTCAGTTTCCCCACCTGTAAAACATGGGGGTTAGTCCAGATCAGTGGTCCTCAATGTGTGGTCCCTAAGCCAGCAACATCAGCATCACCTGGGAACGATAAGAAATACAAATTCACAGGCCCACCCCAGACCTGCTGACCCAGAATCTCTTGGGGGTGATTTCAGGTGATTCTGAGGCACGCCCAAGTTTGTGAGCCCCTGCTCTAGGTGATGTCTGTAGTCCTTGGAGGCAGCAGCCTCTCCTCTTCAGGACAGCCTCTCTCTAGAACTGATGATGGCGTGCTTGTTTGCACAGGGGCCGAATGCCAGCCCCAGGTGAACCGTCTACCTGCTTCACGCCCTCCAGTCCTTCCCACTGTCACCCCCTGGGTTTTCCGAGGAGTAAGCAAGATCATGCAAACCAAGGGTCAGGCGCACAGTCAGTGCTCAAGAAACTAGAGTTCTCACTATTCGAGTGTTCGGAAGGAGAAAACAAGGTTACCCCACAGCCATGGAGCCAAACTCAACTGTCCCCAAAGTCCATGCTCCTGGCACCTGCTCCAATGCATCTCAGACTGTGCTCTGGTTGCTCCTGTGTCCCAGCCACTGGGCACCTGGTCAAGCACCCGAATCTACATCTCCCACACTACAGGGTAAAGACCAGGTGACACGGGGAGCAGCTGGACATGATCCAGCCATTGCTGAGGGTGCGGAAGCATGGTCACTGCAGCCCCAAGTGTGGTTTCCATGAAAAATGGTCCTGTCCTTTGTATTGGAAGGCTGTTGCCTCCACCAAGAATTGATGCTAGCTGGAAAGCAAATTGGTATCGTCTGCCCCAACCACTCTCCCCAAGCTGAGACTCATACATCCAGCAGCCTTCTCGCATGCCCACTGAGACATCTTACAGGTATTTCGACCTCTGCCTGACCAAAGCTGCCCCCACCATGGGGCACCTCAGCTGAAGGCACCTCCACCCCTCCAGGTACTTGGGCCAAAACCTGGAGCTGTCCTTGTCCGCTCACTGTCTCTCACTCTCATTTCATCACCAACAAAATCCACCTGAATCTGACTTCATCCCACTCTCCACCACCACCACCACCCTGGCCCAAGCCACCACCACTACCTCTCCCCCTAATGGGGTGAAGGTGGCAGCCTCCTCCTGGTCTCCCAACTTCTGCTCTCATCCCCTAGAGTCTGCTCTCCACACACAACCAAAGGAATCTTGGCAAAAACTATGTCAGTCCACGTCCCTCCTCTGCTCAACATTCTCCCATGGCTCCCACCTGCCTCAGGAGAAAAGCCAAAGTCCTGCCTGGCCTAATGACTAGGTCCCACCTCATAATCTTTCTGCTTTTCCCCTCCATCTCTGACCTTCTCTCCTGCCTCATTCATCTTCTTGCTCACTCCACACCATTCCTGCCTCAGGGCCCTTGCTCTAGCTGGCCCCTCCTCCTGGAATGCTCTTTCCAAAGCCCACACCTTCTCATTGTCACCTGCTCAGCAAGGCCTTCCCTGACCACCCTGCTCCTGCATTCCTAGGCCAGCCGAGTCAACTCTCTGTCTGGGGTCCCATACTGACCCTTGGGCCACCTGCATGCAAGATGCCTCAGCACCCATCTGTGAACCCTCGGAGCTGACTGGCTGCGGTGTCTTGCCTGACTTTGTGCCTTTGGTGTCTGGGCAATCAGTAGACAGTAATAGGTGTTTGCCAAGACACTGAGAACAGAGGCAGAATGGGGTCATAGTAAAGAGCAAGGTTTCTGGGGCCAGAATGCCAGGGCTTGAATCTGCCCCTTACCAGCTGTGTGACTTTGGACAAGTTACTGAGCCTCTCTGTGCCTCTCTTGCCTCATTTGTAAAATGCACCTTCACTCTAGGGTTGTGGAGATTAAATGAGTTAAAACACACAAACTGCCTGGAATATAGTATGTGCCAAATCAGTTATTCTTAGAATTATTATGATATATTTTTTAGTGTGGACCACAGGTTCCTGCTCAGGAGTTATGAGGCCCAGGCTCCAATCTTCCTCTAGCCTTGGGCAAGTCCCCTTCCCTCTCTAAATGTAATTTCCTGTAGCTGCAAAATACACGGATTAGCCAAAAAGTGCTCTGAGCCCCTGTAGTTGTTTAATAACACGTCCACAAAGTCTTTGAGACCCCTCCTTTCAAATGTGTGGCTGAATTTCTCTTCTCTTGAACAGGGGCTGGACCTAATGACTTGTTTCTAATGAACAGAATGTGGCTGAAGTGACAATGGGCCAGGTCACAACAACCGTTGCTGCGTCTGCCTTGCTCTCTAGGATCTCCAGCACTGGGGGAAGCCAGCTGCCATGTTGTGAGGACACTCAAGCAGCTAGGGAGAGGCCCCTGTAGGGAGGCACTGAGGCCACCTATCTATAACCACAGAAGGGGGGCATCTTAGAAGCGGATCCTCCCGCCCAGACCAGTCTCCAAATGGCTGCAGCACCTGCTAACAACTTGACTGCTGCCTCGTGAGAGACTCTGAGTCAGAACCACCCTCCGGAACCGTGAGGGTGATAAATATTTGTTCATGTTGTAAACCACTAAGTTTTGAAGTAATTTGTAATGCAGCAATAGATACTCATACAGCCCCTTCACCCTCTGACGCTTCAGACCCCACCTTCTCCCATCCCTCCTCCCAGCCTGACCCACTCAACACCATTTTGTGAGGTCAATTTGGGTAACTGAACACAGCCTTTAATGGGCTCTCTCTGACCAACAGTAAAGCATCAGGGGAAAAAAATCTGACTACAGTGTTGAGGTTCTCATCCTGACACAAGCTCACAAGTGGCAGGCCCGGGTGGGGCCCTTCACTGTGTGCCCAGTCACTGGCATTCCCTGGGGCAGGGCACCCCTCCAGCAGGGCTGAGTAAGGCTCTGTGACACCCTGACCAGAAATGCCAGGAAGTGAGGGTAGGGTAAAGGCAAGGCAAAGTAGACAAAGAGGCTGGCATGCGACAGACTTGAAACCGAAAGCAATCTACCTGCCCGAGATAGCGAAAATGTGGATATTTAAACCAACTTTTTAAAATGCATCATTGGGGTGCCACAAAAGTAAGGAATAGTGGATAAAAGAACAAATCAACTGGTAAATGGATAAACAAAATATGGTAGATCCAGACAATGGAATATTATTCAGCCATGAAAGGAATGAAGTCCTGGTTCTTGCTACAGATGGATGAACCTTGAAAATATGCTGAGTGAAAGAAGTCAGTCACAGAAGGACACCTATTCCAAGACTCCATGTATGTGCAATGTCCAGAATATGCAAATCCATACAGACAGAAAGTAGATCAGTAGTTGCCAGGGGCTGGGGAGAGGGGAAACAGGGAGTGACTACTGGTAGGTATGGGTTTTTTGGGGGGTAATAAAAATGTCCTACAATTAGATGGTTGCATAAATAACTCTGTGAATACAGTTTTTTGTTGTTGTTCGGTACCATCATGTCAGCTCCAACTCATGGCAACTTTAACTATAACAGAATGAAACACTGCCTGATCCTACACCATCTTTATGATCCTTCCAACCTAGGGGCTCATCTTCCAGCACTATATCGGAAAATATTCTTTTGTGAGCCATAGGATTTTCATTGGCTGATTTTCAGAAGTAGATCGCCAGACTTTTCTTGCTAGAAAGTACTAGTCTGGAAGTGCATCTGAAGTCTGTTCACCATGAGTGACCCTGCTGATATCTGAAATACTATTGGTGGCATAGCTTCCAGCGTCATAGCAACACACAAGCCATCACAGTACAGCAAGCTGACAGGTAGTGGAAGACTATACTAAAAGCCACTAAATTGAGTACTCAAAAAATGGGTGGATTTTATGGTGCATGATTTATATCTCAACAAAGCTGTTAAAACCAAATGGAAATGCTGGCCCTCCCAAGGAGGTAGACAGGGCAGCAAGAAACCTGCCTTGCCATCTCTATCCTGATGCCAGGCAAGGGGAAAAACAAAAATCTTCTCTGAGAATTCACAACATCAGAGATGGGACAGGCCAAGAGCAGCATGGGGCAGGGCCGGGAAGAGTGCCAGAGTGGGGCCCTGCTCTTGTGAACTCCAGGCACCAGGGCACGAACACTTCCGCTTCCTTCAATAGAGTTTACTATTGACAAGACAGGCTCCAGCACTTAACGTGCTCCCAGATGGGCTCTCACTCCCACCCCCCAAATTTGAAGCATCTATATCTTCATTCAGAGTCTATTTATGTGGCCCCTGGGCAGGGTGAGAGAGGCAGTTACTGGCGGTCTCTGACCAAAGAAACCAGACAAACCCAGCAGCGCCAGCTCCATCTGTGCCGATGTGTGTCTGCTGCTAGCACTTTTGCTGGTCAAGTAACTGTGGTGTGCACAACCAACCACATTGCCGGTCATGCTGTTGGTCACTCCACAGTCCACATGACCAACCACACAACTGGCCATGCTGTTGGCCATAGGGCCAGGGCAGAGCAAGCCACTGGGCTCCCATTGGAGGCGGGGCCTGAATACACTTGTTGGAAAAGCTGGCCATCTGGGCCTAGGGGGGCCAGATGGAGCCCTCATGAGAAAAGAGGCAGCCTGATCCTACTTGGGCTGGGGTGGGAGGGAGAAAGCCACGGCCACATCCTGATAGCTGGGCATCCCCTGGCCACCCTGAGATGTCTGTAAAGAGACTCAAAGAGCCAGTCCCCTTGCATCCTCCACGGGTCAGGAGGCCCTGGTGACAGACACCCAAATGCCAGACATTTCTGAGATTCTCCAGCTTTGCCTGAGTCTTGGCCAATTCACTGTTCTCTTCAAGAAAGGAGATTCACTGGTGGCTAGAGAGACAGACACCAAGTCCCTGCTCTCATGGACTTGACACCTGGACTGATTTCAGACACTGGAAAGTGCTATGAAATGAAGCAGTGTAGTGTGGCAGAGGGACCAAGGGGGTTCTTAGCAAGAGGACCTCTCTGAGGAATTGAGCTGATCCCTGAAGGACAAGAAGTCTGAAGGACATTCCTGGCAGAGGAAAGAACAAGGCCTCACTGAGAAGGGTGACTTTTATGGAAAAACCTAATGGAGATGAGGAAGTTATCCACGTGAGTACCAGGACAGGACTTCTAGACAAAGGTTCTGGAATTCTTGATCTGGAGCAGAGAAGATCCCCGGGACCAGAGGGAATACAAATGCTCAGTAAGCACATGAGGAGATGCCCAACCTTACCAGCCATCAGGGCAACACAAATCAAGACACAATGAGAAAGGTCCCTGGGTGGTGCAAATGGTTTGTACTTGGCTGGTAACCAAAAGGTTGGTGATTCGAACCCACCTGCAGGCACCACAGAAGAAGTAGGTCTGGAAATCTGCTTCTGTAAAGAATATAGCCAAGAAAATCCTATGGAGCAGCTCTATCCCATAACACAACAACAAAAACAAACCCAACAACAAAGGACACAATGAAATATTGTTTGACACCCACTAGATTGACAAAAAATAATAACTCTGATAATTCCAAGTGTTGACAAGGACATGGAACAAGGACTATTATGGACATGGAACAACAAGCATTCTTATCTTCACTGGTGGGTGGGTTAACTAGTATAACCACTCAGGAAAACTGTTTGGCACTATCTGGTAAAGTTGAAAAATCTTAGATCTTATGGCTGAGTAAATCCACTATTAGGAACGTACTCAACTCAAACTTACACTCAAGAGCACTAGGAAATGTGCACAAGAATGTTCATAGAAGCATTTTTTAAAGGAATGGAAATAACTCAAGGTCTGTTAGTAGGAGAAAAGATAAATAAACCATGGCAGAGTAAAAGGAAATGAACCATTGCTATGTGCAGCAACATGGAGGTAGCTTAGTTATTTAATGTGGAATGAAGAAAGTTCTAGAAGATGGGATATAGTAAGACTTCTCTTTTTAATAAATTAGTAATAATAATAACAAAACACAAACCAGAACTTCTGGCTTCTACTTAAGATGCAGAAAGCTAGAAAAAGCAATGTTCTCACTATTAAAACAACACAAAGCCAGACAATACGCAAATTCACTACTTTTCTTGAACTCATCAAAGAGCTAAGGTTGAAGGGCAGTCAATAAAGTCAAAAGCTAACAAAAGGCAGGCACCTCCAAGAAGATACAGGGCATAAGCACTGGCTAACTTGAAATATTTGTGGAAAATATAAGGGCTAAGAATTTTCCAAAATTAATGACATTCACCAAACCACAGATCCAAGAAATTCATAGAACACCAAATAGGATAAATAGAAAACAAAAACAAACAAAAAATGGCATATCGTATTCAATCTGCTTAAAGACAAACACACAGAGAAAATACTGAAGGCAGCCAGAGTAAAAAGACATATTAAATAGATTGAAAAAAAAAAATAGATAGGCCCTAAATAAGAATTACAGCAGATTTCTCAACATAAACCATGTAGACCAGAAGACAATGGAGGTATGTCCTGAAAGTGCTAAACAAACAAAAAACTACCAATCTAGAATTCCATGCCCAGTGAAAATATCATTACACATAGACGTTCCTTAATGTTTAAAGGGGTCAATTCTCTAAGAATATATAATAATCTTAAACATGTATGCATTTAGTAGAGCTTAAAAAATAGGCAAAAACTTGTAAGACTGACAGGAGAAATAAATAAATCCACAATTATAGTTGGACACTTAACGCTTTCTTAGTAATTGGTAGAGCAAGTAGAGAGAAAATGAGTAAGAATATAGAAAACCTGAATAACATCATCAACCAACCTGACCTAATTAATATTTATAGAACATCCCACTCAGCAATACTAGACTATCCATCCATTCATCCAATCATCCATCCACTGATTTAGGAGAAAATATTGGAGCCATTATTCCCTGTCCTAGAATGTGATCCAGCTGGAGCTGGACTCACAAGTACACATCAACGGGGCCCTGAAGTATAGAGACAATAGCTAGGACAATCTTGGAAAACATCTTTTAGGGAACCTTTCACATAAACTAATAAAACAGAGCACAAAAGACCCATATGCTTTCCACTCTTACTTCTGTTAGCATTTAGTGAATAGTAAGATTTGTTGGACTAATGAAGACTCTCCTGACTGTCATTGCTGAAACCTGTACCAACGATTATTAAGAAAGAATTCAAAATGTAGGGTTATGGAGATTTAGCAGTTTCTGGCCAATCTGTGAAAAGGTGAAGCTTTCAATGGTTTCGCCCACTTATAATGTTAATATATACTGATGATTCTGTAACGTTTCTCAGACTCTTGCAGCATGCTTGTCCATTTTCCCACTTTTGTCTGTTCTATAATATTTCTTGGACTCGGACAGACATAGCTCTGGCAGCATGTTTGCCCATTTTCCCACTTTTTCTTATTCTGTAATATTCCTTGGACTTGGGCAGACATGGCTCTGGCAGCACGCTTGTCCATTTCCTACTTTCGCCTCTTTGCATACATGATGAATAAAACTTTTCTTTTTGTTTTACTAAACTCTGTGGTGTTTCTACCCTAGAACACCATCCATCTGTCCATCCGTCCGTCCATCTATCCATCCATCCATCCAACCATCCAACAATCCAACCATCCATCCATCCCACAAACCCCTACTTGATGTCTATTACGAGCCAGGCACTACACTAAGCAGAGACTCATCAACATCCAAGCTGGAAACATCACAGTCATCCCCAGTTCCTCTTTTGTTCACCTCTCCACACCCAATCCATCCTCAACTTCTGTCAGCTTTATCCCAGGGACTACCCTGAACCCCACCATATTCCCACCTGTATCTGAACCACTACCATCTCCTCCCGCACATTGCAATGGACTTGGTCTTCTCAGAATGTTCCCCTCTCAGCTATTTATGGGGCTAGTAGGTCTCTCATCCTTCAGGTCTGAATGTAGAAGTCACCTTCTCCAAGCAGACTTTCCTGATCACCCTTGCCCACCCTTGTCATGCTCTATCACATCACCCCCTTTGTTTGCCTTTCAGCATCTAACACTCACTCCCCAAAGGTGTCTGGTTTCTTTGTTTACTTGTTATTCTTTGCCTTCCTCCTTTGAACATCATCTCCATGAGGGCAAAAGCCTGGTCAGTGCTCTGTGCCTAGAACTCTTCCTGGCAAAGGGGCATACTGAAATAAATATTTGATTTTGAATGTACAAAGTATGGTAATGTGCTAAATAACAGCTTGATTACCTCTACAAACAGGGAGATCATTACCTAAGAGACAGCTGATTCTGTGGATGAACAAATCCAAAGAAAATGGCCAAAATGGGTCTGCTGATGAGCAGGGAGTGCTTTCTAGCAATTAGGTTGTGATAGATCCTAATAGAGCCTATCGCATTTGGCTCTAATATAGCCTCCACTGTCCTGTGACAACTCCTTTTCCTCTCTGAGCCTCAGTCCCCCCGTTTCAGAGACCTTCTAGCTGTGGTAGACATTAGAGCCAAATGCAATAGGCTGTATTAGGATCTACCGCATCCTAATTGCTAGAAAGTACATCAGCAGAGCCATTCCGAGGAACAGGCATCTTTAGGACGCTGAGTGATCCCATCCCGGATCCCAGCTGTCCGACCAGCTTTTCCAGATGCATTCCTCTCCGTTCCTTTCCAGGGCTGAGCTGCTGCAGTGCACCCCTCCCAGGAACAACAGGCTATGAACTTTGACAACATAACTAACTTCTTGCTTGTAAACTTCTTTAGCTGAGTTTGACCCATTCAGCAGGATTTAAAAGGGGTGATCAGCATGTCTTGTTAGCACCAATGGGAGACAGTTTATTGCTCTGCTCACCTAGTCTTGAACGGCACAGGGAGGATTAATCAGAGCTGCTCTGAAAGGCTGCTCCCCGCCCCCGCCCCTGCAGCTGCTGGAGCCCCTATTGGCAGTCACCCAGGGCCCATTCCCTGGAGCAAGGCCCCAGGTGAATAACTTCTATAAAGAAGTTCACACGGCAATATAACTTCTGGTCATTAAGACCTGTTTTGAGAATAAGCATTCTTTTACAAGAAAATGACAATTTTGTACTTAAATGTGTCTTTAAGAAGTAGCTGCTTGTTTAAATCTGAATTATGACATTAAGGGATAAAATTCCTTCTTTCTCCACCCCTCCTTCCCTCCTTTCTGTCCTTCCTTCTTAAAGGAAAAAATAAACTAATTTTCATTGAAGACTGACTTCGCCTGGCCCCTGGCCAGGACCTTTCAGACATGGAATCTAGCCTAACCTTCCTAGTGACCCTGGAAAGTAGGGCTATGAGGAAGCTGTGGCTCAGAGAACTTAGACGACGACCCCGGCCACACTGCAGGTTAGTGACGCACCCAAATTCACACCTGAGTCTGCAGGACACTAAGTGTTCACATAAAGCAAACTACAGAAGTCTGCCTGCAGCCCAGCTCTCAGGTGCCTGCAGCATGTCCCTCACATCTTTCTCAGTGGTATCTGGCACGTAGTAGGTGCTCATAAGGAGAGCACATCCCTGAGAGAGGAGCCAGCAAAGCAGAAGTGAGCCAGGACACGGAGAGAGACAGACAGTCAGACAGACTAGGGCCTGCTAGATTTGTTTGAGACCCAGATTAAGCCGCACCTGAAGACAGTTTTGAGGGTACCGGTGCTTCAGTGGCAGAATTCTTGCCTTCCATGTGGAGACTCAGATTCAATTCCCAGCCAACGCACCTTGTCTGTCAGTGGGGGCTTGTGTGTTGCTATGATGCGGAACAAGTTTCAGTGGGGCTTCTGGACTAAGAGAGACTAGGAAGAAAGACCTGGAGATCCACTTCTGAAAATTAGCCAGTGAAAACCCTGTGGATCACAACAGTGCAATCCCGTTGTGCTTGGGGGGGGGCTGACTCGAGGGCAGCTAACAACAACGACAACGAAGCCAGCTTTGCCCTGGAGGTCTCAGTTCCTTAAACTAATACATTAACCCACTCCCTCCCTCCCCTCATTTTCTTTTTTTCTGAAGCCTTTTTAAAGCGGCCTTTCAGTCACTTGCAACAGTAAGAGCTCTCACTACCAATCAATCAGGTATTGTACCTGTTTCCTTCCTGGACTCTGGTTCTGGCTGAGGATCCACAGTCCACTCTCCAGCAGGTTCTTTTTGTTCCACTACATCACGTCCCTCTCCCTGAGCCCTCTGTGGTCCTGTTCTGAACCCGCTGTGGCTGTCCCCACCACAGACCCATGCACACACCAGCACATTCTGACCTGGTGCCTTCGCACCTGCCGCTCCCTTTGGAGCCTTCCACAACTCCTCCTCCTGCTAATTTTCCTTCACTGCACCGAGCCCTGAAGTTCACCCTGTCTGTTGACTTGTGGATTATTGGGTTCTCCCCTGGCTGCTCAGCGCCGTGAGGGCAGGAACCCCCCATCCCGTTCACCACTGGATCCAGCACAATGCCTGCCTCAGGATCAAAACTGTAAATATCCCAAAGCTTGAGTGTGGAAGAGATCTTTTCTTAGACCATGAATGGCGATGAAGGAATGAACAGTGACAAAATTTGTATAAATACGATCATTACCAGAAATGAAAAGTCTGACAAAAGTGGTGTTTACCACTGCTGAAAATACCCCACACCTGGAGAGAAGCCGCTTGGGGCAGGGAGAGCGGGGAGACTGGGCTCCATTCCGTTTTACAGACTTGCCTACTGTGCAGTAATAGCGGGGTTGACGCCTCCAACACTCTGAGGGGCCTGCTTTTCAGCTCAGCGGAAGAGTCAGAGGCATTTTCATGAGAGGTACGGTGTGCGTCAGCAGATGTGCACTGACGGTTCTCTGATTACCCAGGGACACAGCAGAGCCGATCCAGGTGAGCCCTAATGGCTGATTCCACCAAAGGGTGCTGGTTAAGTGGTGCTTCCCTGACAGCCTGGGCACCCAGCAAGGGACTTGAACCCTTTGGCAGACCCAGGCCCCATCAGGGATTTAAGGGTCATCGGAAATCCAACCCTCCCTGGGACCTGCTCACAAACCCCAAAAGAGACATCCAACACCAGGAGTAGAATCAAAATCCCCTGAGGGCATCAGATGGGGGCTCCACGCACTAACCCACCCTACATGGAGCAGTGCCAGGGAGAGATGGGCAGCCCCCACTCACCCAGGTAGGGCTGGGGGAGCAGCGCTGTCTGGCCCTGAACTGCCAAGCACCCTGGCGCCCACCAACTCCCTGCCCTGCAATCTCCCTGATTGGGCCCCATGACATCAGTGCTCACATGACATGCTAATGAGTTTCTGCCTCAGTTTTTCTCCCAGCCCGACAGTTGCTCCTGGGCCCAGGGCCTGCTGACACTGCCCTGGGGTGGGCCTTATCCCCCCACTCCCCGGCAGCTGGCTAGAATCCTACTCCTAGCCAAATAGGCCAACACCTGCTTGCCTCCCCAAATGCCCTGTTGAACGCCTTCTGAAGAACTTGCTCCCTCCGTCCCTCACCCACTCAGGGCTCTCCTCCTTCTGACATCTCCCCCTGACTCCAGCCCACCTTCTCTGCATCCTCCCTTTGCCAAAACAGGTCCTCCAAAGACTGCACCGGAAGCAAACCCCATAAGCCCCTCCCCGGTGAACAGAGAAACACAAGGTACTTCCTCTGGATGTACACCCACCCTGCACTCAGGCCCTCTGTCACTGGTCTTGAGCGCCATCTGTCTCCTCTGTTCTGAGCCTGTGCCTCCTCAGCACCTTTGCCCCTGCTGTTCCCTCTGCCTGGAACACCCTTCCCCAGGTCCCTCCCGTGCTGGCTCCTTCTCAGTACAAACGCTCCCTCCCAGACAGAACCTCCCTGACCCCCCATCTGAATTAGCCTTGCACTGGCAATTCTCTTCTCCATGGCCCAACTGTGTTTCTTCTCTGCCCTTCCCACTGTTGGGAATTCCCTTGCTTATTGATGTAATAAATAACAGACACTGGACTGCGGAGCCCCTGGAGGACAGGAACCATGTCTGCCATGTTCGCTGCCTTACCCCCACAGGGATATCTGGTGGATAGATGAAGGGCCCTGCTCTGGGCCTGCCAAGCAGATCAGCAGGCATCCACCTGGCAGATAGGCACAGCTGAGGTCAGACCCCTGGCATTTCCACTTGCAGGTTCTGCCAACTCAATCTACCCCACCTCCTGGAGTCGGGCCCTTGTCCCTATGGAGGCTGCAAAGGTGGGGTGCCTTGAGAACCACATTAATGATGCCAACTGCCAAGAAGGCCCCGAGTTATCCAGAGCAGAGCTGAGAGACAGTGATGATTCCATCCAAATGAGTCCCCGGCATGGGGCACTGAGCTGGGGAGGGCAGCGCACTGGCTCACTGCGCCCTCCCCACAGCCCGGGAAAGAGGACCGGTGTTAGTCACAGGTATGGGGATGAGCAAACTGAGGCCCAGAGTGGTGTGACTCACGGCGGCGCAGGAGGGATGCCCTGGTCAGGGAAGTGGTTTGGCCAAACAGCCCAGAGCAGCCAAGTGAAGCTGCTCCTTTGGGGATCCTGTTCTGGACCCCACAGTCATCCTGCTGGAAACACCAGAGTAACCCTCTGTCACCACATCAAAAGCCACTGTCCAGAGCGTGAGCTGAGGTTACTGGTCGTCATCCCAGAAGAGCCCAGCTCAGGACAGCAACACCGTCTGATTCCAAAGGACACCAGGCCGTGATGCTCCAAGCAAAGGCTTGGCTCCCAAGGCCCTGCCTGAGCCCTACCCCCACCCCAATGCCAGAGTCCTAAGCATGGACCCCAGGTTGTTGCTGCCCCTCCCTGGGCATCCCAGCCCAAGGACCAGCTCTTGCTCCTCTTAGCCAGTTCCTGGGGTCCTCACCCCTCTGCTAACCACCAACTCCTTTCGTTTTAATTCCCTTCTGCCCTTGGCCATTCCAGAGCCACCCTCCTTAGACGGCAGTTCTCAAAGTGCCCAGCCCCAGAGCCTGGTACCTGGTACCCTGAGCCTGGTACCTGGGGAGGTACACAACTTGATTCCAGCAGCTTCCAGATGCCTCCTCTCTTGGATACTGGAGCCCCGAGAGGCCTTGAGAAGAGCTCACGTGTTTGCCTATTTTGCTTTGTGCAAACCCCAGGGCCCACCCACAGCTGTATTTCTGGACTTGCCAGTCCATGTCTATTTACTGCCTGAAGGGTCCTAGTCTTTGGGGCAGGCCGCTCACACCAGGACAGCAAGACTGTGGTTAAAATTGGAATCACTTGCCCATCAGTTGGTAAAGAGCAACTGTCTCAAGCCCCCCAAAACCCCCTCCACCTTCTGGGACCCTTGGACCTCCCATGATTCCAATTGACAATTGACACCTGGCCAGAGACCCACCGTGGCCCTTCCCCTACTGGTCGGTGTACAGGAAGGAACAGTTGTTAAATATTTTGAAATGCCTCCCTTGCTCCTTGAGTCACATTTATTCAATAAACATTCTTTGAGCATCTGCCCTGTGCCAGGCCTTGGGCAAGATGAATTGGATATGTGGTCCCTATCTACTGTTGAAGGACACCGTAGAGAGAACAGATGGATGGATGGACCAGTGCTCTGGATGCACAGCCAGGGGTGTCTGAGGCACGGGACTGGTGGGGGGCCTCTGGGAGGGTTATACACGTGCAGAGCCCCAGCAGACGCATGGATGCTGGTCAGACAGAGGCAGAACAAAGAGCACCCCAAGGCAACCACTCCAGAGGTCTGACTTCGGGAGAGACCTCGGGTGACAGTGCCTTCTCCCCGATCTCTGCCACACAATGGAGCACAGGGTCCCCAAAAGTGCTGCTTCTGGCAGGAAAAAAAACCAACAGAGTCCAGACTCTTATTTTCAAGACAGCTCACACATCCTTTGAATTTTATGAAATTTCTTCTTTTTTGTATTAAATCTGGAGCATCTTAGAAGCCGTGGGCTGGAAGGTCCACAGGAGGTCATCAGGGCCAATCCTCTCCTGGATGCCTCAGCATCCTTTTTGACTCGCTGACTTTACGACGTCAATAATTATTTTTGAGAATGACTAACAGTGTGCTGCTGGGTGATAACCTTTAAGCCTCTGCTCCCTTTAATAATTCCTCGTTCATGCCCCCATCTAGGGATGGATGCCACGCCAATGGGGCTGTTTATCCTAAAATGCAAGGGTCTGGCAGGGCCTGTGCTGGCTAAATGGCTGCGTTCTGGGGGCCACTGAGGTATGGGGGCTCAAGGCAAAGCTCTGAGCTCCAGTCAACCACATCCTGTCCCCTACACTAAAGCCCAGCTCCTCTGAGCAAAGGGCAGGTATGGCTGGGCAGGTGGAGGTGTAGACAAGCTCTTCCCAGTGAGAACCACCTGCCTCCAGCCCTAAAGGTAAACCAGCCCCTTTCAAAGGGGTGGGAGCTGCAGCATTTCCCCCTTGCTAAGCGGCACACACAGGAACGATGCTGGGAATAACTTCGTTCACCTCTCAAGACAGCCCGAGTGCGGCAACCACAGGGCCCTCCTTAGATTGAAATTGCAAACACATTTCCACCCATGCCAGAGTGCTGGCAAACTCTCAGATCACTCATCACTACTAATTGCATTTGCCATAAAGAGAGGAATGTTAAGATGAAGAAGTGGCCTGGTTCCGGCCAGGCCTGGGAACAGTGACAGGCTTGACAACGGTCTGTTTGCTTAATAACAAGTGATGATGAGGACTATCCATGGCTTAAGGATGACCCCATCATGGGCTAGACAGGGTCCAACTTCCATTCTCAGGACTGAAGCAAAGCCAAGCAAAACAAAACCATCCAGAAGCCCGAGACAAATTCTCTGTAGTAACCATCCATTTCTAACTGGCACAAAAGAGGCTCTTCAGGCCAACCTAGGCCCATAAACAACCACCTGTCACCCAAAGGCCCAAGACCATAATAACGGTAATTATGATTACCACTCTTATTATAGCAATAACTCGCATTTTAACGGTACTTTATAATTACAACCATCACCACTACAGACATTTAAAGAGAGCTTGCTATGTGCTGGCTGCAGCAGAGATAACCACAAGGAGCTCACTCCTTTTGGGGAGACACGCACACCCACAATTCCAAAACTGTGTAATAGACTTAAACACAGAGCTGTTGTTGTTAATTGCCTTTGAGTCAGCTCCGACTCGTGACAACCCCACAAACAACAGAATAAAATGTCGCCCAGTCCTGTGTCATCTTCACAATCACTGGGATGCTCAGGTCCTTCAGTTGCGGCCACTGTGTATTTTGAGTGCCTTCCAACCTAGGGGGCTCATCTTCCGGCACCGTATTAGACAATATTCTGTTGTGATCCACAAGGTTTTTATTAGTTAATTTTCAGAAGTTAATCACCAGGCCTTTCTTCCTAAGCTGTCTTAGTCTGGAAGCTCCACTGAAACCTGTCCACCATGGGCAAACCCTGCTGGTATTTGAAATACTGGTGGCACAGCTTCCAGCAATACACAAGCCACCACAGTCTGTCATAGCAGAGAAGCTAAAACTTAAGTCAGCCTGGGGAGTCAGAGAGGGCTGCCTGGAGGAGGCAGCTTCTTTGTCAGATCTGGATGCAATAAGCAAGCATCTTCTAGGTGGAGCAGTAGAAGCAGTGTTCCCAGAATAGGGACCAGCAGGAGCAAAGGCCTGAAGGCAGGAAAAGCCTTTTGTGTGGGGAAACTGCAAGCTACTTGGTGTGGCTGGAGCATGGAATTTTGGGGCGGGCGGGGGGAGCTGGGAAGAATACTGTTGGAGAGGCAGGTGCAGAACAGGAAACACAAGGTCGTTCAGGCTGTGCAGAAGAATTTGGATTTTACCACATGGCAATGGGAAGCCACAGAAGAGTTTTCTTTATCATGCTGTGCACTTTATATGTGCTTTTTATCTGAGGAGGACTCGCGGTTCCCTCGGTCTCAAAACTAATTCAGACATTATCCCTGCAATCACTGCCTCTCTGACCCTCCCTCAATCTTGGCTTCTGGAACTCCTATATCAGAGTGGCTCAGCCTAGTGTCCAAGTCTCCAAACCAGCTCTTCATTATCCATTTTTATAATTCTTAAAGAAGTCATTCTTAGATAAAGAGATACTCCAGGCTATCTTTGGGATAAATTCCTCAGGACTAGTTTCAAAGCTACTATTCTTCTCTTTGGTCCTGCTCCTCACCTGAGTGTGGATTAAGGTCTCACAGTCACTCTTTCCATGGCGATATTTTTAATTTCCAGGATGGCTAATTAGTCTTCATATCTCTCTGTCCTTGTCTCATTTATGTTTTTATCTCATGGCTGTTCTTCTGTTGGATATTTTTCCTCCATTTTCAGAGCATTTCCAACACCATAAGGATCC
The DNA here is from genome assembly GCF_030014295.1 of Loxodonta africana. Classification (NCBI taxonomy): domain Eukaryota; kingdom Metazoa; phylum Chordata; class Mammalia; order Proboscidea; family Elephantidae; genus Loxodonta; species Loxodonta africana. The sequence continues at coordinate 36,492,533 of NC_087363.1, forward strand.
CTCTTCTTTCCCTTTGTAACCACACCCACCTCCCTCCTGCATCTGGGTGCCATGGGAAACTGAGTTCTAGTTGTGGACTCAGGACTCATGGGTGCAGGAGGCAGGCTGCTTTGGGGGATCACTAACTGCTGGGCAGGGAAGGACGAGAAGGGGAAGAGAGGAAACATTCCCATACGAGATGAGTTTGCAAACCAAAAATTCCAGAACTAATAGTGGGCAAGGCCACCACAAAATCACTGAGTGGGAGATAAATTCTCTCCAGATGATACAAATTATCCATCTGAAAATGTCTACAAAATAAGTGATATTTAGCATCCGAGAAAATGGATGAGGAATTGGTGGTTCAGTGATAGGATTTTCCCCTCCCATGTGGGATACCAGGGTTCAATTCCTGGTCCATGCGCCTCACGTGCTGCCACCACCTGTCTATCAGTGGAGGTCTGTGTGTTGCTATGATGCTAAAGAAGTTTCAATGGAGCTTCCAACTAAGATGGGCTGGGAAGAAAGTCCTAGCCATCTACTTCTGAAAATCAGCCAATAAAAACCCTGTGGATCACAACAATCTGATCCAAAACTGACCATGGAGAGGCGCCATGTGGGTGGTTCCAGGTGACAGGCTCAGCTAGGTCCCTGGATGACACCAGCATCGACAGCAAGACATGGGAGTGAGGGAGCCTTCAGATGACTGTAGCCCCTGGCCTTCAAGTCAGGCCCAATCTTCCAGTCTTCCACCTGATATCCCACAGAAACAACGAAGTTCTTAAGTGAATATTGTTGTTTGGGGAGGTGCGTGACAGAAGTAAGTACTAACTTCCTCCTAGACTGGGGCTCCTCTGCCTCCTGGTTCATTGGAGTCAGTCCTCCGTCTTCGCAGCATGTCACATTCTGCATGTCTGGCCTGTCACTCAACTCCGTCTCCCAGTGAACGGGTGCACAGTGTGAGCCGCCTACCGAGGCTTGCTGATGCCCTTTCCTTCAGAAGGCCTGCTGCTCCGATCCCCTAATACTCTGCGTGTGGAAAGGTAACTCTAGGTGAACATTCCTTTTCTTTTTGTGTCAAGGGCCTGGCCAGGACTCCGGGAGGGAAGGAGCCAATGTACTAACAGAATCCGCCCATGTCAGATGAACCCCAGTACTGCAGTCAGCTCCAGGCTGACCGTGAGAAAGGGACAAGGAAGCCAGGCAGGGGTGCAGGGAGGGCCAGAGGCCCACCCTAGGTCTGGCTCCCCCTGGGAAGCAGCAGCCTCAGGGGTCCTGGTGTTCTCCCAGGCAAGGTAGAGTTGTTCCAGGGCAGGGGGAGAAGGCAGGACCGTGGGCTCAGAGGACAGGGCCGACATCATTGTTAGGGAGGGTGTCACGGGGCAGGAAGTTCCAGCTAAGAGCCAAGAAGAGGGTTCTCTTGGGCAGAAAAAGATGTGTAGGGAGAGTCAAGGGGCGCCTGGGGGCTGTGCAGATGGGACCCCTGCACCTGAGGTCAGCCTCCATTCGGAGGCCTTCCCGCCCTGAGTCACTGACAGATCCCAGCTGTCAGGTTTGGAAGCTAAAGGCCACCTTCTCAGTACTGCACAGATTTTTCTGCCTATGGGGGACCCTGGAGGTGTCTTAGCAGGTTTCCTGAGGAAGACGCAGGGGATGCAAATGAACGCGGCTCCCTTCATTAACATGGGAAACACTGGCTCAAGCACACAAATGTGACTTAAAAAATCGACTTTTCCAGCCAGTGACTGACCCCAGCAGCATGAAAGCCCACCTTCATCATGCGGCCTCCTCAGTGCAGAGCTGCATACCAGGCCTGGCCGGTGGGGGGCGCCTGCCCCTTGAGGAAAGGGTGGTTCTGACAAGGGCCCTCACATCCCAGGAGATGCTGCAGATATGACTCAGGACTCCACTTCTAACAGGCCACAGGCCCTGAGGTCCCAAATATCACGGCTGTAGAACAACCAGGCCACCATATTCTATACCTTGTTCATGAATATCCAGATGGCTGCCCTCTCTGGTGTTTGCGTCTCACAGAAATGGACATGGGCAGAACAGCTCCGCCTCTCCCCTGCCCAGCAGCTCAGCCTCTCCCCTGTCTGGCATCTGGTCCAGCCAGAGGCCACAGCATGTGGGCTTGCTCTAACCAAACCATTCCACCAAGAACATTTCTCCTACTTTCAATCAGGCCTAACATCCTCCAGAATGCCTTAGGGAGTCACTCAGATGAGCCCATTCTATAGATGAGAAGACTAAGCTTCAGGGAGGTGAAGTGCCATGGGCTGGGCGTCTGACATACAGGGACTTGTCTACCTGGTTGGATTTTGTATGCCCCTTTTACAGGAGGGAATACCGAGGTCCACAGAGGCAAGGAAAAGGTCAAGGCCATACAACCAGGAACTGGCAGTGGTGGGATCTGACACTCAGAGTAGCTGTTTGTTTATCTGGTGATTTGACGTCACGTCAAGACCATGAAGACGGAGCTTCTAAGCTTAAGCCCATCTAGACAAGACAGGCATCTAAGCTTACACTCAGTGCAGGAAAGCCTTACGTGGTCCAGGGGTCCTGTCTGCACAGCCCCCAGGCACCCCTCGCCTCTCTCTACACATCTCTTTCTGCCTGAGAGCACACTCTTCTTGACTCTGAGCTGGGGCCTATTGCCCTGTGACACCCCACCCTGACTCCTACTGTTCCCACCCTGTCTTTCTCTAGCCCAGCCCAGCCCAGCCCAGCCTCCTCTCCGAGCCACATGGCCACAAGGGTACCCAGGAAGCTGCAGCCATGCATTTCACCCCCTTTAGGCCTCACAGCAGGTGGATTCATTAAGCCCAAAGCAATTGCTGAGAGGTGGATGGGAGTGATTTCACTCAGTCCACAGGAGAAACCCAGGCTCAGACGGCAGCCCAAGGTCACCCAGAGGGAGCAGCAGAGTTGGGTCTAGAACTGGTCTTCCGTGACAAAGCCAGGCCGCCTCCCCTGGCCTATCTGCTGGGAGGGTCTGCCTGTCCCGGTGGTGGGGAAAGAGGAAAGGGAAGGGCTTCTGCTCCATGGGTGTGCCAGGTATGCAGCGACAAGGACAATCACCTTGTCCTGAGGAGAGCCCTCTGGAGTTGGGTCAAGGGGGCGGCTGCTTTCTCTACTCCTAACCTTTTCTGCTCACCCCAACAGGGAACCTCTGTAATTGAGTCCTGTGGCTGCATGCTTATCCAGACATTAAAAGTCAATTTACTCTCTGCTTCTCCTGCCCGTTATGACCAGTTCGTGGGCTTTTTTCCCCCAAAAGCATAAGCCCTGCATCCTTGTAAACATAAAACATTTAAACAGCAATTCCGAGGCTGGAGATGGCCGATAGCCTTCTCGGGAGAGGTTCTCGCAGCTCCTAATGAGGCGGCTGACTAAGCAGTAAATACGTGCCCCTGTGGAACATTCTACAGCCTGAGTTTCGATGGCCAGCGTGACAGAGAGCTGACATCTGGCTCTGGTGCCAGCTGGCTGTGTGCACTTATTTGCTGGGTGACCTTGGGCAAGCCCCTTCACGGGATGGCCTCATGTTCCGCAGCCATCTAGTAGGGTTAAGGCCACTTCCCCTAAAGCATTCAGGAACGTGAAGCATGTGGAAGCTTAAGCCCAGTGCCTGCCCAGAACTCATGCCCTTGGAGTAAGGGTTTTTAGTCTGCTCAAAAAAAAAAAAAGCAAAACTCCACATTTTCTGCTACTGGGGAAGAAAAAGCACACTCAGGAAAAAATGCACTAGAAGGGAATACGCTCAAATGATAATTACTGTGCTTTGGGAAGGCTGGTAGGTAATTTCTGAGCCTCTATTTTCCAAACTTTCTGTCATGTGTTATTGTGCTTTTAAAAGAAGACATATGTACGTAGAAATAGTATACTCAGGCAGTGTGAACTGTGTACTGGTGGCCACGGGTACTGGGGACAGAGGGAGCTGATGGGGCAGGGGACACAATGCACTCAGCTTGGGGAGCGTGTGGTGGAGACAGAGGGGCTACCTGACCCAGGCTGAGAGAGGACACCATTTGATGCAATCCTTGCTGAGGTTTGGGGTGGACACGAGGGCTCGAGACTTGGAGTACCTGCTGTTGTGACTCGGGACATGGTGGTGTCTCGCCTCCAACCTAAGGCATGTGACGAACAAACCCCACTTCTTCTCTGAAGGCACCCTGGGGGCAGGGTGTATAAAAACCTCTATCCCGAGAAATAGCCCCGTTCTGAGCCAGGCCCCATTGGAAGGACTTTATGGATATCACCTGAAATCCTCCAGTACCCTGGAGATCAGCCTCATTATCCCCATCTTATAGCTTTTATAGCTGAGGAAACCAAGGTTTAGCCAGATCAGGGGGTTGGACTACGATGACTCAACTAGAAAATGGCTGAGCAAAGATTCAGACCCAGATGTGTGGGCCACCAGATTTTCCCTGGCCAGTGCCTGTCATTCACCACTAGTCTGCAGGCCCGCCCTTCTGTTTCCTTCCCATTTGCAAAAGCCAGCCCCTGCTAACCCTCTCCTTTTTTTCTGGTCTGCCACGGGCTTTGGGTGGCCCCGCACTATCTGCTCAGAGAATGGTATCAATGGACAATATGGATTTCCTTTGTCAAAAGCCTGTAGTGGCCACTTGGAGTCCCACCTGCTGGCCTTAGGAACCTGCTGAGTCCAGGATAGCACTCCCTTCTCCCCAATATGTGAGGTGCCCTGGCGGCACAGTGGTTAAGCGCTCGGTCACTAACTGAAAGGTTGGCGGTTCAAACCCACCAGCTGCCCCATGGGAGAAAGATGTGGCAGTCTGCTTCCGTAAAGATTTACAGCCTAGGAAACCCCATGGGGCAGTTCTACTCTGTCCTACAGGGTCACTGTGACTAGGAATTGACTTGACGGCAGTGGGTTTGGCTTTGTTTTTTCATTCCAATATCTTTCTGCTCTCAGCTGGCTGCCCCTTCACCCAGCTGAGTCAGCATGGCTTACAAGTACAGAAAGGGCATCCTTCCCTTTGGGCACAGTCAAAGCCCACAATCCCCACCCTGAACATCGCCTTCCCCACACAGATTGGGTATAAAAACTTGTCCCATCAAATTCTTGAAAAAAGAACTTACACATATCTTATCATTTACAAGCAGTTTACCAAGCTGTCTATGGTATATTTCAACACTGAAAAACTATGCCTAGAAAAGACTGGAAGCGAATTCTCCCAAATGCCCTGTGTTTGCATCAGCTTAATGCAGGGGCCCTATTCTGTATGCTTTCCTGTGCTTTTCTAAATCTGAAATGACAATCATGTATTACTCTTGTAACCACCACCACCAACAATGTTTGAAAAGAGACTTTCATAAAAACACAAGGTCAGGATCATCTTCCCTCATTCTTCAGAGGAAGAAGCTGAGTGGGTGAACTAAATGCCCAGGGTCACAGGGCTCATGCCCGGCAAGGAGAGGACTGAAACCCAGGTGTGTCTGACTCCTAATGGACAGGTGGCTGTGAGGTGAGAGTTAGGAAGAGCCTCCTTCTTCCCTTCTCAAGAATTCTCAGGGGAGATGGTGTACTAAGAAGGGAGTCCAGCAGTGCAGGGCCCCAGCTTCAAAAGCCAACCCAAATGGACACATGTGCACACACACACTCTTCACTGTATTTCATTTGCTCTTCACAGCTCAGCCACTGCCTTGCTGTGCGACTTCAGGCAAGCCACTAGACTTCTCTGTGCTCCTGTGTCCTCATCTCTAAGTTAGAGATAATGACCAAATGGGGTGATCAAGTGAGATCATGGATGTGAGACAGCTTGTAGAAGGCTGTAACAAGCACCAAGGGGAAATCGAGTCAAGACCACGTTCCAGGTTTCCTGAGTCTGACCTCATCTAACTGCTTCAGTAATGAGAAGCCACATGCGACTCACCTTCATAGGGCCCACCTATGAATTTCCTCGTTCAATCTTCACAACAAACCTGCGAGGTGAGTCTCATTGTTCCCATTCTCTTTCAGAGGGAACTAGTGGTCCTAAAAGTAACAGAAATTAGCTTGCCGAGGCCACATGGCTTGGAAGGGAAGTGACTGGAACTCAAACCCAGGACCCCTGAACTTGCCACTGCACCTCTCAACTTCCCCCAGCTTTCTGGTGGGCCATTCTTGTCTGTTGTTTCAAAGCTGTGCAGGAGTCCAGGAGAGATGGAAAATTGGGAAAGGCTATTTTAAGAGGATTTCATGAGCAAAGGGCAGGCTTCGGAGTGACCCACGTGGTCACAAACACGACCCCAACATCCAGCATCCTGGACAGTGCACCAGACTTTTTCTCCTAGCAATGGCTCAAGACCAGTGATTTGTACATAGGGGAGCCGCATTTTTCTTTTTCTGAATTCCAATAAGATGGGGTGCGTTCTAATGACCACAGCAAAGTGCACCCATCAGTTTAGCCTCAACGTGGCACCTTTGTGCCTAAGTCAGCACATTTGTTGTCACAAACACGGTGGCTGTTTGAATAGCTTTTTTACATTAAATCTGCTCATTAAAACAAATGGAGAAAGAATGTGGGGGAAATTATTATGAGTCCTTAAAAGAGATGCTGTATTATTTTCCAATATACAGTGATACTCAGCCAACTAGGAGCCAAGTGCTGCCAAATCAGAGTCATGCTTCAATGAACAGACGTTGCATCCATCCATCCATCCATCCATCCATCCATCCATCCATCCATCCATCCATCCATCCACCCACCCACCCACCCAGCCACCCAGCCACCCAGCCACCCACCCATCCACCCATCCACCCACCCACCCACCCACCCATCCACCCATCCACCCATCCATCCATCCATCCATCCATCCATCCATCCATCCATCCACCCATCCACCCATCCATCCATCCACCATTACATACAAAAGCTTGTGTGATATCTGGTGTGCGGGGTTAGACAGAGGGCCACACTGATTACAGAAACAAGCGTTTGTGAGAGTGCTTCATGTGGGCCAAGTTCCATTCTAAGCACTTTATATGCAACACCTCATTTATTGCCCACAACACCCTATAAGCTTTGCCCAATTCTTATGTCCATCTTATGGATACCCTGCTCTGTCCTGCTCTGTGTTCTGGGAGATCGATACCTACAGACTGTATCAGCCAGGCTCCTTGAGCTCTTGGCTTCTAGTACTAGAAGATCAGGAGGACGCAGGGGAGAGAGGCTGAGGTATTTGTGCCCCCTGCTCTGTACCTGCTGGCCTGCAGTTTGGCAGGAGCTGTGTTCATCTACCTATGGACACAGCCGTTGCTGGGCAGCCTCTCTTACAGCTTCTGTGCTTGCTGTAAGGGGTTCCACCAATACCATGCATGTGTACTCACACATATGTGTACACACACACATATACACACACAAACACACACATTAACACATATACCCGCTTCAGGCATAGGCTTAATAATGGCTCATTGTAGTTGTTAGACCCTGAGTGCAACACGGTCCCTGTTAGTGTCTCTTCCCTCACCCACATCTCCGTAAACCGTCTATTTGTTAAATCTCCCTTTAAGTGTGCCTCCGTTTCCTACCAAGACCGCTGTATGCCCATCTCTGCGCATGTGCACTAGTTCCTACACATTCCCGGTACCCTGATCTGACCCTGGTGACACTGCCTCTTCAGGTCCACCACGGAACTGAATGCCCAACAGAGTGCTCAGGACACAGTCAGCAGTCGATGCAACAAATTCACCCAACTCTTTCAAATGTCCTTAAGGGAACCAACGAACCTCACCTAAGTATCAGCAACAAAAATGCCATCTCCTGTGCAAATTAGTAAGATGCACAGACATGATTTGGTAGGTTTAAAATCAAGTATATTCATTTCCTGGGCCTGGTATCCCAGTGGTTAAGCGCTCCACTGCTAACGGAAAGGTCAGCAATTTGAACCCACCCAGCAGCTCCGAGAAAGATGACACAGCCTACTGCCATAAAGATTACAGCCTTGGAAACCCTACCGGGAAGCTCGACTCTGTCCCATGGTGTTGCTATGAACTGGAATCAACGTGATGGCAACAGGTTTGGGTTTTTTGGTAGGGTTGCATAACAAAGCAGCACAAAGTGGGTGACTTATAAGCAGAGAAATGCATTGTCTCACAGTTCTGGAGGCTGGGGGTTCATATTCAGGCCATCGGCAGAGCATGCTATTTCTGTGGGTTCAAGGGAAAGAGCTCTCTGTCTCAAGCTTCTAGTAGTCCCAGGTGATTCCTAGTGTTCCTTGGACTGTAGGTGTATAGTCCATGGCCGTCATCCCCCTGTGTGTCTCTCTGTGTCTCTCCTCCTCTTTTATAAGGACACCAGTCATATGGCATTAGGACCCACCCTTCCCCTGTATGACCTCATGTAACGTAACTGATAACATCTCAAAGACCCTATTTCCAAACAAGGCCACCCTCACAGGCACGGGAGTTAGGACTTCAGCATAAATTTTAGGAGGACACGATTCAACCCATAACGCCAAGTTAGGGTACCCACTTGCTGGCAGATGTGAATGATGAGGGCTTGAGGGAACTGACGAGGCTGGCCCTACACATCAGCAGGTGAAGAGACTGATGTTAGTCACATGGTGCCCAATCCAAGAATTAATTCTTCCTCTTCTTCCTTTGTCACATGTTTATTGAGCACCTACCATGTGCCGGGTCTAAGCTGGGTACCAGGGCATGCCAGTGAACTGACAGACTTGGGCAGGTGGCTGTGGTCACCTTAGGCATACTCCCCCCCCCCCCCAGGAGCCCAGCCGTCCTGCCCTAGCACCCTGCCTGGGCTCCAGGTCATGCTGAGGGTGGGACTGGACTCAGAATGTCCCCAGGTCTCCTTCAGACCAGTCCCAGCTCCATCTTCCCCAGCACCCATCCAGCCCTGCCTGTCTGTGAAAACCTCTTCAAAAGTGAGGACAGAGGAATTTTCCATCTTCATATGCCACAGTGATAAGGCCCTGCTGGTCAGGGAAGATTACAAGACCAAATAGGTGCCAGCATCTCTCTGCTGCCTCCAGAAAAACTGGCAGGATGACTGTGATAAATAGAAACCTCACCAAACAGTCCATGCATCAGAGCCATTACAGCGAAGCAGCAGAGCCCCCGGGTCATAAAGCAATCAGGAATTAAAATGAGCAGCTGTGCCCACCAGTTCCACTGGAATTCTGAACCACAAAAGACTAAGAAATAGAGACGAAGTCATGACAGTCATGATGGGCAGCATCCACACCATCCGGGCCATTTGCAAAACCCTCTCACGGCTGTTTCCGCATCTCAGCCCCTATAATCCTACGAGGCAGGTACTGTTCTTATCCTTGGTTTGCAGATAAGGAAAATGAGGCTTGGTGAGGGGAGGCAACTCACCCTGACTGTTCGCAGCTAGTGAGAAGTGGCTAGTGCTGAGCCTCAGTTTTCTGATCTACAAAATGGGGATAGTCATGCTTGGCTTTTGGGAGCTTTGTGAGGACTGAATCGGTTAAGCGGGCATAAAGACCCCTTAGTGCTGTGCCTGGCACTTTGAAGGAGCTCAGCTGGTTTCCTTGTATAGTTCTTTCTTACTAGACAATCTCCCACTCCATCTATGACACAAGTCTTATGCTTTTACTTGTCACTGTTCCCAGGGAGAACCAGCCCAGCATGCATTTCCCACTTCTGAACAACAAGACCATAGCATCAAACTGACATATCATTTATCTCAAAATTCTTTTGAGATAAAACACACTTAGGTGCTGTCAAGTCAGTTTCAACTCATAACGACCTTACACTTAACACAACAAAATGTTACCCAGCCCTGTGCCATCCTCACAATTGTCACGCTTGAGCCCACTGTTGCAGCCACTGTGTCAATCCATCTCATTAAGGGTCTTCCTCTCTTTCATTCACCCTCTACTTTGCCGACATGATGTCCTTCTCCAGGGACTGGTCCCTCCTGATAACATGTCCAAAGTAAGTGAGACAAGGTCTTGTCATCCTTCCTTCTAAGGAGTATTCTGGCTGTACTTCTCCCAAGACAGATGTATTCTTTCTTCTGGCAGTCCATGGTATATTCAACATTCTTTGCCAACACCATAATTCAAAGGGCGTCAGTTCTTCTTCAGTCCTCCTTATTCCTTGTCCAGCTTTCACATGCATATGAGGTGAATGGAAACACCGTGGCTTGGGTCAAGTGCACCTTAGTCTTACAGTAGTTCCACTGCTAGCTACACACCCAACAGGTATGTGCAAGTATTCACCAAAGGCCATGGCACACTAAACAGCAAGGAAAGTGAACGAACCATAGTCATACACAAAAACGTGTGCACCTCACATAATGTTGAGCAAAAGAAGCCAGACACAAAAGACTATGTGCTGTATGACGCCATTTATATAAAACAGCAAAACATAAAACTAGTCTACACTAGTCGAAGTCTACATAGTGGTTGTGGAGGTTGGGGCACCAATGACTGCAAGAGGCCCAAGGGAGCCTGCTGGCACGAAGATGCTTTACATCTTAATCTGAGTGGCAGACACATAGGTGTATAGGAATGTAAAAATTCAGCAAATTGTGCAGCCAAGATTTATACCCTTTACTATATAAAAGGTATACCTCAATAAAAAATTTTAAATCATAGGCAAAACTAAAAAAAAACAAAAAAAAATTGTACGCATTACATAATAAAGAAAAACAGAGCCGAGGGAAGGTTAAATGCTAGATTCAGGAGAGCAATCACCTGTGGGGAGGGGGGCCCGGCAGGGGCGTAGTGAGGGTAACAAGCACCCAGGGGTAATCTTTAAGCTGTGCCTTCTCCCCCGTTTTCAAGATGAATAGAGGTTGGTAGCAGAGATGCGTCAGGGAAACGCTTCCCCCCTCTTGACTGACTGTCAGGCACCGTTCATATCTGTGGCACCTCAGAATGTCATTTTGTGCCTCATCTGGCGCCCTCCTGGACTTGCTGCAGGGGGTAAGTGCTCCCCTCTGCCCCCTGCCCCCTCACTATGCCTTTGGGGCCAGGGCTGGGATGGATGAGGAGCATGTGGGTACATGCAACTTACTGATAATAATCTAGTCCTAGGGTTGGGCGGTGAGTGCAGACATTTGTATTTATTTAAAATATTGTAATAAATAAACAGGGTCATACATGGACCAGTGATTACGATGAAGCCATCTGTGCGCCTGAGGCCCTGGGCTGGGGGAGGCCCTCAGCTGGGGGTCCTGCTATAGCATGCTCCCGGTTCCCGGAACCTCTGTCCTGGTTAACTACAGCTGGACAGACTTACATTCCTTCTCGTCCTACAAGCACCGTCTGAGCTTGCTTGAATGGGTGGGGCTGGGGGAACTGATGCCAATCACAATTTCATCTGCTGTACAGTCATGTGTGCCCCATCTGCCCATGTGACCTCTTCACCTGGTGTCCCATGGACATCTCAGGCTGGTCCTACCCAGGTCCTGCCTCCTCTTTGGTCTTTCCACCTCAGGAGTGGTTCCTTCAGCCACCTGACAGCTCGGCCTCCCACACCTATCACGAATCTATCTGGCCACCACCCTGGCCCACGCACTTCCCTGTGGTCTCTGCCAGTCTCTGGTGGCTGTCATTTGAGCTCTGTCCATGGTACATCCTCCACAGAGCATTCGGGTAATGTCACCGCCCACTGCAAACCTGCCCAGGGTTTCCCTTCACACTGAAAATAGACTCCTGATTCTCGCCCCCGTCAAAAAGGCTTTGCACAGTCTGGCTGCATCTCTGGCCACCGGCTGGAGCCACATTGGGCTCCGTGCTGCTCCGCCTTCGTTCCACCCCCAGGGCCTTCGTACCTGCTGTGCCTCTGGCCTGGATTTCCTGTCTGGTTTTTACCAGGGCTCATTCCCGTCATTCCACTCAAGCGTCACCTCCCTGAGAAGGCGATCCTGTCTCTAAATCACCCATCTCCTGCCACCCCAGCCCTGCTCTGTGTGTTCTTCACAGCACTTACGTCCCTCTGATAGTCAGCCTTATTGTTGTTTACTCTGTTATCTCTCCCCACTACAACCTAAGCCTGAGGAGAGAACAGGCCTCACTCACTACTAATCCCCGGCACCTGGAACAGCTCTGCCACATCGCAGGTGCCCAATAAATACACCTTGAATGAGTGAATCAATCACTGAACGCTAATATTAGTGACATCTTTTACCGACTTACTAAACAGTTAGTTTGCTAAATAATTTAGCTTTGAGTCATCTTTTGGGAAAAATATGTAGTAGTTCAGAACACAGTAAAGATGGGGTGGGCAGGGGCAGATAGATGTGTGAGCAAACAAACAGTGGTCAGACATTGCACACTAATCAGTTACGCAACAGCCACTTGAGGCTTCAGGGAACAGGTCAGGTGGGAGGACATGTTGGGGGGATAAAGCCTCTCCAAGTGGAGATTCAAACACCTTCCCTGGAACACCCCCAGGGTTCCCACTGCTGCAGGGAAAAGCATTCAGTCCAAGTGCACACAGGACCCAGGGTCTGGTCACCAGGTCTCCCGCACCACCCACTCCGGGCTCCAAGCTCCCTGTTCACGCCTCCTGGCCTCCGCACATGCTGTTCCCTTTGCCCATCCCTCATCCATCTGGTGAACTGGTACTCATCCATAATGACCTGGGCTCAGGAACCTCCTTCAATCTTCCCTGAGCTAAGCCCCTCAAACACTCCTCCGCCTAAGCCTCCCAGGCTTTACTGCATAGATTGATTTACAAGACCACTTCCCAGATCAGACGCAGCCTGGGGCTTCTTCCCAGGCTACCCCCAGCATGCAGCTCAGGGCCAGGGCGCAGTGAGTGGCTTTGAGCGAAGGACAAAATGGACAGGTCCCGAAGGAAAGCGAGAGGTGCACTCTCACAGTCCAGCAGTCTGGTGATTCCAGATGAGCCCCGCCCATTCGCCGCCTTATGTTCTCCCTCCTTTCCCCTGATCCCACACAAAATGCATCCTGGCTTCAACTTGCTTCCAGGGCTGCCTCCTGGCCTTCCCCTTGGAAGATGAGCCAGTAGGTGTAGCTCTCTGACCCTCACGGGGGCCACCCCAGAGGCAAGGGGACCCCTGAGATATCAGGACAGCCATACAGGACCTCGTGGAGGCCAGCCTGGCTGGGAGGCTGGCTTGAAGTCTGTGGGGTAGCACATGAGAGCACGAGAATCCCTAGACAGCTGTGTCCAGGGAGGGAGGGAGTGACCCCGAGCACCAGCTGTATACCCATCACAGGGTCTTTGGGCCCATTTGTCACCTGAGGAGATGCTGTCCTATGGCTGCGCCCAGATGAAGCAACAGCTTACATGCAGGGGCCCAAGATGTGTTGGCAAACATGGGACACCAGCTCACATTCAGCAGGTGGGACGCGATGCTCCCAGCCCTGAAGACTTTGACTCCTAACTCATGTGCCCTCCAGAAGGCAATACGGCACCCACTATTTAAGCTGTTCTCTCTCCTCCACCCCCACCACTCCCCTACTATCTCCAATATGGTTAAATTAAAAAAAAAAAAAAAACAGTTGCCGTGGACTCAACTCCAACTCACGGAAGCCCCCTTGTGTCAGAGTACACCTGTGCCCTGTAGGGTTTTCATGACTCATTTTTCAAAAGTATATCTCCAGGCCTTTCTTCCAAGGCACCTCCCTCTGGATGAGTTCGAACCACCAACCCTTCAGTTAACCATTTGCACCACGCAGGGACTCTGATGGCATAGCAGTTAAGAGTTCGGCTGCTAAGCAAAAGGTCAGCAGTTGGAATCCACCAGGTACTCTTAGGAAACCCTATGGGGCGGTTCTACTCTGTCCTATAGGGTCGCTGTGAGTCAAAATCAACTTCATGGTAATGGGTTTGGGACTTTGATGGTTAAATTAGCATAGATTAAATGTGCCTGTACTGCAATCCTCTCTGATGTATCCCCCTCCCTGGGCCCAAGTAAGTGGCCGGCTGACACTTGCGACCAGCTGCCGACCCCTAAGTCCTCTGTGGATGAGCCACTCTCTCTTGCAAGTGGGCTGGGGCCTTCCTTCCAGAGCAGTCATCTCTAGAGGCATCAGCCCCTGGCCACCCAGGGCCCTTACGTGAGTCTGAATCCAGCACTCCTGTCTCTGGCTCCTTTCAGGGCACCTCTCAGAAGGGGTTTCTCATGGCAGCATCCTGGTGGCTGGGTGCTGCCCAAGTCCATGTCCATAGCTCTCTCCTGCTAACAGCCTGAGAATAGTCCATCTGCATCCCAGGAGGGTGGGGACGTTCTGGACACGGTGGTATCTGTGCCACCAGTAATTGCCTTGAGCAGCAGCAACCTGACACCACACTGGAGCCACCTCCCTCGCACACTCCTTGGGGCTATGGGGCCTGGTGAAATTAAATTAAAAAAGTCTCGCCCTGCTCCCAGCAAAGCAGGGACATTACCCAGACTTCACTAAATATCCTGCAGCCGAGGCTCACCGAGTCCCCACCCTGCAAGGTCACAGCTTGCTGTGTGGCCTTGAGCAGGTCCCATCACCCCTCTAGCCTCTTATCCCAGCCCTTGGCCCAGGTGGGAGATAGGACAGCCTGGTGGAAGGAGGGGGACTTCAGAGTCTGATAGTTGAGGTTGAATTCTGGCCCCATCAAATGCCAGTTAGGTGACATGGGCAGAGTGGCTTTACCTTCCAGTCCTCGGGTCCCCAAAGAAAATGTGGTTATAGCGCACCCCCGTCATTAATAACAACACCCCACCTCCTGCTACCCAGGAGGTCCTCAGTAGAGGGAAGCTTCCCTTTCCTCGGATGGCCTTCGAGGACCCCAGTCTGGCCTCTAATCAGGTCTCAAACATCTGCTCACTGTGGGAGGCTGCTTCCAGGACCTGACCAGGGCTTGCACCTCCCTGGACTGTCCCAGGAAGGAGAACCCCAAACTCTACTCCCTACCCGCAGTGGCTCTGAACCATCAAGCCAAGCAGCTCCTTCCCTGGGATAACTGTGTTCTGTGTGTCCCTAGGGAGGAGAAGGCTAATTAGTTCCAGGGAGGATTAACCCCAGGAGCCCCGGCGTCAACACTGGATTATTCTCATTTACACAGATTAAAGCCAGGTCCCCAGATGCTGCTGGCAGTTCTGTCATAGCCTCAAATCCCCTTAACGGCCAGGACACCTTCTGCTCCGATTTTCTTAAAAAGGAGAGGGCTGTGGTGGCAGGTCTTCAAGGGGGTTGAGTGGGCATTGGGGGGACTCACAAAAAGCACGCAGGTTTTCTCTCCCTGTTGTCCACCCTGGGGGGCACACTTCTTGGGGGAGCAGGGAAGACAGAAGGTCCCAATGCCCTTTGAACAAAGGCCCAGTTAATGATTCTGGGAGGTCCGGTGAGAGGAGAGGAGAGGTGGCTGTGAATCTATAAACACAGTGGAGCAGCCACCCGACACACCCTTCCAGGTAAGATGCACTCCATTCACTCAACAAACATTATCATCTGTCCCCAGTGCCAAAGGTCTGGCCTAAGGCCAGATGACAGGAACCCCTAGAACGTAGGGACCTTGTGAGTGCTGCTCCCTGGTGTAGCCTCAATGTCTAGCACACGGCCTGGCACACAGTAGGTGTACAGTAAAGGTTTGTTGAATGACTGCGTGATCTCCACCAGTCAGAGCTCACAGCCCATGGACAGCACAGAAGTGCACAGAACAAGTGCTCCTCCACTCAATCGCGGCATGCTGAAGAAAGTAGAGCCCAGAGGAGTGAGGAGTGGATCTTGCTTTGATGCCTGTGTTGACGGGGGCCTCACTACCTCAGCGATAGCACTGACCAAGAAAAGTTTTCTGAGCGGTGAACATTCTGTTCTTTTGTTCCTGAGCCCCGCATTTCCAGTAATATGTGTGCCAGAGTTCTGAGTTAGGAAGGATGGGAGGACATGTCCCTCCCAGGGGTCCCTATTCGGCTCCCCCCGCCCACAGAACTCACCTGCTCTCCACCCCAGGCCAGCCTTACAAAGCCCCTGATCCAGGGTCTGGTGTCTCTGAGGCGTCCAGCCTCCCATCCTCTTTCGGGAGCAGGGTCTGTAGCCACCTCCCCAGACATGTCCATCTCCAAGGCCGGGAGCCCGCAGGGCCATGGAGAAGTCACTCTCCTTGGCTCTCCGCTGCTCCCAGAAGAAGGTCTAGTCCCTGAAGGCCACGCCCAGGTCCCAGTGCACCACCCCCCCCAGGTCCCTGCTCAGCAGCCAGACTCCACTCAAATCACACTGTCCAGCCTCCAGGCCTTGGCGTGAACATTCCTGGTCCTGGAACGCCCTCTTCCCCCTTCATCCCACCTGATGAAATTCTCACTGCCCATCTCAAATTTCATGCCCTTCACACAGCACCCACTCGTCCTGGAGGCCACAGATACTCCTCCCCTGACTGTCCACAGCTCTTCCTCCCACAGTCGGTTGCAGCATCTACATTGGCCCCTCCGTCCTGCATGTATCTGAGGTCCTGGGAGCTTTGGAGGGTGTGCACACTCACCCTCTCTGAGAGACACACTGGGTGGGCTGAAGAGTCTAAACGCTGCCTCTGCCACATTTACACTCTGCAACCTCAGGCCTGGTTGCTTAATCTTCCTGAGCCTCAATTTTCTCATCTGCAAAGTGGGCAGAATTATACCTTCTTGTCAAGGTTGCTGTGCAGATTAAATGAGATAACCTAAGTTAAACCCCTGGAACAAAGCCCTGCACACAGGAGGTTCTGATAAATAGTAGCTATTAGCAAGGGTCACTATGAATTGGAATTGACTCGACAGCAATGGGTTTAGTTTTGGGGTTTTTTATTAATAAGAATAATGATAGTCATAATAATCATATTATTATTCCATATCCATCTGGTGAATTTTAATGAATGCAAGTGAATCACACAGCCAATTTCTGGGGTGAAAAAGGCAGTAAGCCAGGGGAGACAAGCAGGTGCCTCTGTGTGCTAGATGACCCAGCAGCCGGCCAGTCCATGCAGGAAGCGGAGGCCATGAGGAGGCATTACCCCCAGCATCCGGGGCCACCTAAGCCCCTCTCCTGCTGTCACCCTGCGCTCAGAGTTCAGACTCAGGTTTACACAAACACTGCCCATTCGAACAGCCCCTGCCCCAGCAGCTCCACCCCGGAGCTCTTGGCCCTGCCCAAGGCTCAGCATGGTCAGCCCTGCACCCTATTGGTCGAGCAGCCTCCAGGAGGGCGATGGAGGTGGCTCCCAGCCAGATAGGCAGGGCCCTTTGCTTCCAACAGGCCCGGCGAGCTGAGATGGCCCCGAATCCTCCTCTAACCCAGCCCACTGGGAGCCACGGCCCACTCCCTGCGGAGGCAAAGCTGGGGCTCTGGCTTCAGGGGCTGGTGAAGGGGAGGGCACCGGGACAATGGTCAGGCTTTCAAATGCTGAGCCACTCTCCAGTGCAGCCTCATTCTCACACTGTGGTGTGTTCTCCAGCGAAAAAGCATCTGAATGGACTTAACACCTCCAGTTACCAGCCCGGTCCCCAGCACCCAGAGCACACCTCACCCTGGGGCGGCCCACATGCCACTCCGGCTGCTGGGATGACTTCAGGTGGTACACACATGCACGGACTTTCTTCTAATGCTTGTATGTTTATTTTTCCACGTTTCAGAAAAACACGCCATAGTCACATGCTACCCATGATTTCACAGGAGTGATACAGTCAACACAGAAAACACGTAAACACACAACAGCACGGCGGTGGGGGGGCTGCTGCTCTCCCAGGTCTTCCCTGCATCCCCTCCACCCAGACCCACACACCCTTCCTCCCACACAGGCCTCATTGCACCCATAAACCAAACCAAACCCATAGCGATCCTATATGACAGAGTAGATCTGCTGCATAGGGTTTCCAAGGAGCAGCTCGTGGATTCAAACTGTCAACCTTTTGGTTAGTTGCCAAACTCTTAAGCACTGCGCCACCAGGGCTCACTGCAGCCTCCCTAAAATTCCCATCCTGTTTTCTTCTTGCTCCAGGGCCTTTGCACCTGCTGCTTCCCTGCCTGGAGGGCCCTCAGGGCCCCCTCTGGATTCTCTACCTCAGAGACCCTCGGAGGTCAATACCAAAGGTCACACTTTCAGGCGGAGGCCCCAATGCTGGCCAGGGATGAGCTCATGCCTGTTCTCAGTCCTGTCTGTCTGCCAACTACAGGCTCCAGGCTGCGCCTCATTCACACCTGAATCCTCTGTGTATGGCCGGGCACAGAGGAGGGCATCAATAAACGCTCACAGCAGGGAGGCAGGCAGGAAGGAGGGAAGGGAGAAGGAAACACCTTCTGAGTAGATAAACCCCCAAAGTAGGTAAAGCAAACCCCAAAGACTTCACATTTCATAGCCTCTAGTCCTAACTAGAGGAGTCCCTGGGTAGCGCAAACAGCTAAGCGCTCAGCTGCTAACCAAAGGGTTGGGGGTTCAAGTCCAACCGGAGGCACCTCAGAAGAAATGCCTGGTGATCTACTTGGGAAAAATCAGTTACTGAAAACCCTGCGGAGCACATGGGGTCGCCATGAGCTGGAGCTGACTCGATGGCAGCCGGTCACTGGTTTAGTCTGAACTAAAAATTAAACGAGGAAGGTCTCTGCCAACCACGCATGCACACACAAGTACGTACACGTACACACATGCACACACACACCACTGCAGGGCCAAGCTGAGAGAGCAGCTTCCCTTATGGCTGGCAAATACAACCTGAAGGCGAGGCTGGGTTTCACAGTGGGATGTCGGACAGGCTCCCTCCCGCAGGCACTGGGAGCCCGGCTGGTCACCCCCTCACCACCCTCAGCAGCGCAGATGGCGTGTGCTTGCCTAGACCACAGACCTGGCTCAGCCCAGTACATGCTAGCCCCTGTACCTCCCCGGAGCTGCTCCTGGGGGGCCCAAGTGTCCAGGTCTCTCTGCCCACCACAGGGTGGTTCATCATGCAACCACGCAGGCCTCTCCCCCAGGCCAGTGGGATGTGGTCAGCTTCCAGTCTCCACTGTCTGGGTGGGGCTGGGGGCCTCTGCTAGCCTGCCCATATTGCCAGGGAAAGCACGGTCATTCCATGGAAGCAGTCGCAGCCCAGGGCCCCAGGCCTCTGCATCCCCATGTACGACCTCTGGTCACCCACCCCACAGGGATAGCCCTGCTCAGGGCACCTCGGGCCCACTGAGGGGCGTCAGACCCTTAACACCCCTTCTCACCATCAAGCCTAAAACGACCCTGCTTTATGTACAGGGACATTGATGCTCCAAGATGTCAAAGGAACAGCCTGTGGGCTCCAGGGCATAAGTTCAGAGGCTCACCCACCTTTGTGTTCCCAAGCCTAGCACAGGCCCTTCTTCAGCAAAGCCCAGCAGATATTCACTGCCCCCAATACAGCCTTAATCTCACTGATCAGTCAATCAACAAAACAATCCATCAAAGAGTTTAAGGTCACAGGGACCCTCCTATTAGTCACACCCCCACAGCTGCCTCCACAAAATAGAAGATGTTTCAAGAACACCACAGAGCATCCCACAGGGCCGGAAAGGACTCAAGAGTTAATCTATCCCCCTAGGATGGGTATGCAGAAACGCTGGTGGCGTAGTAGTTAAGTGCTACAGCTGCTAACCAAAAGGGTGACAGTTTGAACCTACCAGGCACTCCTTGGAAACTCTATGGGGCAGTTCTACTCTGTTCTGTAGGGTGGCTATGAGTCGGAATTGACTCGACGACAATGGGTTGGGTTTGGAGGATGAGTGTAATCAAAAAGACAGGAGATAACAAGTGTTGGGGACATTGCGGAAAAATTGGAACCCTCAGACACTGCTGGTGGGAATGCAAAATGGTGCAGCCACTGTGGAAAACAGTCTGGCAATTGGTCAAAAAGGTTAAATGTAGGATTACTATACCACTCAGCAACTCCACTCTGAGGTGTGTATACTCAGAGAAATAAAAACAAAGGTCCACACAAAAACTTGTATATAAATGTTCATGGCAGCTCAATGTTCATGGCAGCTCTACTCGTAATAGCCAAAAGTAGAAACAAGACAAGCGTCAATCAACTGACGAAGAGAAAAACATAATGTGGTATGTCCATATAATGGAATATCATTCAGCCATAAAAAGGAATGAAGTATTGATACATGCCACAACACAGACGAGTCTTGAAAACACCCTGCTAATAGGAAGAAGCCCGTCACAAAAGGCCTCATGTTGTGTGGTTCTATTTACATAAAATGTCCGGAATAGGCAAATGCATGGAGACAGGAAGTAGATGAGTGGTTGCCAGGGGTTGGAAGGGGGCGGGCGGGGGAAGGGAAGGGAAGTGGCTACTAATGGTTACAGGGTTTATCTGTGGGGTGATGAAAATGTTCTAAACTTAAGATCGTGGTGCTGGTTGCACAACTCTGAGACTATACTAAAAACCATTGAATTGTACCCTTTAAACGGGTGAATTGTATGGCAGGTAAAATATGGCCCAATAGAGCTGTTTAATAAAAGTTGTCCGTCCAACCCCTGATGGGGTCGGACTCTCCTCAGCACTCCCGAGGGGTCCCCAAGCACGCAGGCCGGCCTCTGGAGGTGGGCTCAGCCTCAGGCCTGGAGGCAGGACTACGGCCAAGGCTCCTTCACGCTGCGTCCTTCACTTCGAGCCAAGTTCTCAGCCATAAAAGGTCGTATTAAACCCGATCAAATCTAATTCCTCAGTACAGCTTGTAATTCCAGACTGGAAGTTACAGTGACTGAAGCTCTGTGAGCCGTCCCTGAGCTGCTGTGACTGGGTCCCCTGGCCTGGGGCTTGGGTCATGAAGATGAAAAGGTGTTTTAAGTGGCTGGATGGAAAATAAATTAATGCCTGAGCCGCCTCAGGGATGGCCCATCATCACCCATCACCAAAACCAGGGGCCTCCCCACCTCCCTGCCTCCCCACCCATCCTTTACTAGGCTGTGTGGACACTACCGCTACCCCCAAAAGATCGCATCCAGGGCCCTGCCTCCATCTGCAGCCTGGCCAGACCCCTCGTCTCTGCCCCGGACCTCTGCGTTCCCTCCCGGCTCCATCATGCCAGGAGACCCCCCACCCCAGTGGGTCCATGGGCTCTGTCTGCACCATCACCCCACGGCCAGGATCAAGCCAGGCCCCTTCCCAGCAGCTGGGTGGCTGGTCCCTCTGCTGGAATGTTCTCCTCTCACCCAGAGAGCCCCAAATCCTGGATCTGACAGCCCCCTTCTCCTTCACAGCTCACTTCAGGAGCTTCTGGGAAGTCTTTGAGTGCCACCGCATCTGCTGGCTCCCGGTAAGACTAACCAGTGCATGCTCCTTTGTGCTCCAGAGTGACTGACAGAGCCTTTCTCTGAGCACCCAGCACCCGCATCCACTGCGCTCCGTGCTGCTCACAGCATGCTTGCCCGGGAGCTGTCCACAGCAGGGACAGGCCACTCTTGCCTCCATAGCCAACACAGGGAGGCATGCAGTAGGTCTGCAATAAACTTGAGTGATGACTTTTGGCTGCGACTCCCTTGGTGCATCTGGAGAACCTCCCTCCTCGGAGTCCCCCCTTCCCTGAGGAACAAGCCAGAAACTCACATTCCCACCTCACTGCAGCCAGGGTGCGGCGTGGGGCCTCTCTCTACCAGATGGACGTCCACACTGCAGAAATCCTGTTAGGAGGCCATGAGGTGAGGAAGCTGGCCTCTGAGGAAGCCACCCCCACAGGGGGAAGACTGTGGTGGCCAAGAAGCCACTCTCAGGGGCTGTGGCAGATGACCTGGTGTCCCAGGGAGCACAGTCTCCCAGGAACAGACTTGGGGTCTCACTTGGGTGCTGTGCAGCCTACATGCTGGATTCTCTGGCCGGCCCAGGTGGTATGAAGCATCTGACTTCCTTCAACAATGTATTTTTCTACTTAAACCAGCAAGAGCGAATTCTGTTGCTTGCAATTAAGTGCCATGACTTAACGCCAAATGTCCTAATAAACACTGGTTGAGTGAATGACTAAGTGAATGAATGACTGAATGAATGTATGCCCTACCGCACTGGGCCCGGAGAGGCACTAGTGCATGTCTAAAGACTGGCAGAACAAACACTACCTACTGTACGTTCTGGGTAAGCTTTGCAAAGGCCGAGGAAAGAGGCAGCCGGGCGGTCCAGTGCAAAACGGCAGGGACTCAGTGCCTCACTGCCATCCGGCAAGTTAAAAGAAGGTGACTCCTGGCATATCTGTCACCTTCTCCTGAGCTGGCAGGTAGGCAGGAGTTCCTAAAGAAAGGCCCAGCGTCACCCAGAACATAAGACCAAGGCCCCATTCTGGGCTGAAAGAGATGCAAAAATGAACCACCCTGCTGAGATGCAGGCACTGACTGGCAGGCCTGCCTGGAGACAGGGCATGCTGCGTGCTTGGTGCCTGATAAATCAATAAGAACACACGAATTAAATCTGTGAGAGTAATCAGTTCATGACCAAAATAACCACAGCTGGGCCTGGCCCTGGCCCAGGGGCAGCAACAATGTCCAGTCTCCAAGTTCCAGCTGCTGCTGACACCCCCGTGGGTAGCCACAGCAATCGCCGTAAAGATCAGCCTCAGACTCCCGCAGGAATGGAGAGGAAGAAAACAACAGACTTTTATTAAAAAAAAAAAAACAATTAAGCCTGAACAGCTTCAAAGCTGTAATGAGCCAGGCAGAGTACTTTGTACATGTGAGGGACTTAATAAATGCCTCTTTGGGGACAGGATGGGAGAAGCAAAGTCACATAGATAATATAAACCAGGATATTATACGATGTTCTCAGCACAGATGATAGACTGAAGGAGTTCAGTGAGCTCAGAGACACAATTGTATTTTACTCCTGCTCTGGGCAGGGAGGTAGTGGTAGCTCAGTGGTGGAAATCTAGCCTTCCATGTAGAAGACCCAAGTTGGATTTCCGGCCAGTGCACCTCATATGCAGCCATCATTTTGTCTGTCAGTGGAGGCTTGAGTGTTGCTATGATGCCGAACAGGTTTCAGCTGGACTTCCAGACTAAGACAGATTAGGAAGAAAAGCCTGGTGATCTACTTCCAAAACTTAGCCAGTGAAAACCCTATGGATCACAAAGGCTGACCGGATGGCAGCTAACAACAATATGAGCTGAGCAAATTGGTCGGTGTGTTCAGATTATTTCAACGGATCCTGTTCAAGCACCCCATGCCCAGGCCCCCTGAGGCTCAGGCCAATGTCGCCCAGCTGGTCAGTGGCTGAGCTTGGACGTGAGCCCAGCTCTAACAAGGCTTCACAAAGTTCCCTCAGAGCAAGCCCTCCCGTTCCAGGGCCTCCAGACCAAACTGCTGCTTTGACCTCTCACAGCCTACGATACCATTTCCTTTTATGCCGTCTTGACACAGATTTGAGGCCCAGTCTGGAGGTCGATCTATTCCCCTTCCTGTGCAGCTGGTTAAGTCCACTCTCCAACCAATCCCTTTCCGGTTTTCACACTCCTGAGCCACTATGCACCCATCCTAATTACCCCAGGGCTAGGAGCCCAACAACTACGGACAGTCCCTATGTCCCCTAAACCTACAGAATTATACAAAATGCCCAGTCCCCTGGAAGTCTGAGAGACCTCACTAACCCCACCCTGCTTGCCATACCAAAGTCCTCTCCTATAATTACAGCTTGTTGTTACCTTGTCCCCGGTGCAATCCCATGTGGCCTTGCGTCACAGCATGCTGTGCCTGTCTCTGGGAACTGTGAGTGTAATAAACCTAGTGGTTTTTCATGGCCTCCCTGGCTCCTCTGTCCCAAGTCACACCCGACTTAAAAAAAAAAAAAAAATTCATGGTCATCAAGTCGATTCCAACTCATAGTGACCATACGGGACAGGGCAGAACTGCCCCATAGGGTTTCCAGGGCTGTAAATCTTCAAGGAAACAGACTGCCACATCTTCTTCCCTCAGATGGTGGATTTGAACTACCAACCTTCTGATGAGCAGATGACCACTTAACCATGCACCTCCAGGGCTCTTTACACCTGACTTAGCATCCCACAAATCTGTTAGAACTCAGCTAAAGCTGGTTTTCTTAATGATTCCTAAGCGTCCCAGACACTGGGTCCAGGAGACTGCCCCTAAGCCAGTGGAGCCTCACCCCTGGGCTGGGCGGGCCTTGGAGAGAAGCTCTGCCCAGGATTTACTAGAGATCGTTTAAGTGGGCAAGTCCTTTGGCCACTCTAGGACTCTCTCCAGAGGACATAATCACTGCAATGTTCAATTTGTAACTGAAAATAAAAAACACTGGCAGTGACCAACGACAGGAGATTAAATATATTATAGTATGATACATCTGATGAGAAATCATGCAGCCACTAAGGCTGCTCTTGTGGAACAATATTTCCCAAACTGGTGTCCCCTTAACCACTAGCCCCATGTGACCTCTCTGAGAAACACAAGGTCTAATATATTTAGGACATACTAAAAAAAAAAACTAACTCATTGTAGTCAAGTCAATTCTGACATATAGCTACCCTACGGGACAGAGTAGAACTGCTCCATAGTGTTTCCAAGGCTGTAAATATTTACAGAAATAGACTACCAAATCTTTCTCCCACGGAGAGGCTGGTGGGTTCAAACCGACGACCTTTTGTTTAGTAGCCACCAGGGCTCCTTCTTAGGACACACTACTCGGCGAGAAACAGGAGGCATGCATGAGGGGCCACTGGAGCACATTCTAAAGACAATTCTTCTATAGAATCCTTGATCTAAATGTTCAGTATTGGTGGGTGGGCACCATCCAGTTCTGCTGGTCTTATAGCAAAAGAGGCAGTTGTTTATGGAGGCAATTAGTTACACATTCCATTTCCTCCTTTTATTCCCAACTCTCCTTCCTCTGTTGCTCCAGGAAAGAAGAGACCAATTGTTGTGCTTTGAATGGCTGCTCATAAGCTTATATTTCCACTTTAAATGTAATAATATTGTCACTTGCCTTAAAGAGAAAACAACCTTAAACACCACGAAAACAAAACAAGGACTGGACCCCTACCTCACACCATACACAAGAACTAACTCAAAATGGATCAATGATCTAAATATAAGAGCTAAAACCATAAAACTCTTAGAAGAAAACACATGAGTAAGTCTTCATGTCCTTCAGTGTGGCAATGGTTTCTTAGATATGATACCAAAAGTATAAGCGACAAAAGAAAACATAAATTGGACTTGATCCAAAAAAAAGGTGCATCAAAGGACATTATCAAAAATGGGAAAAGATAACCTACAGAATGAGAGAAAACATTTGGAAATTATATACCTGATAAAAAGGTCTAGTTGTTTTTTTTACCCAGAATACATATTCATACAACCCAACAACGAAAAGACAATCCAATTTAAAAATGGGCAAAGGACTTGAATAGAAGATATACAAATAGCCAACAAACACATGAAAATATGTTCAGTGTGATTGTTGGTATTGTTATTTGGTGCTGTCAAGTCAGTTCCAACTCATACTGACCCCATGCACAACAGAATGAAACACTGTCCAGTCCTGTCCCCCGGACACCCTTTTAACTCAGTACTGAAGTCACTCCTGAGGTTCACCCTTCAGCCAAAGATTGGACAGGTCCATAAAACAAATAATAATACACGTAGCTCAACCATGTATACAAGGCTAAATGGGCACACCAGCCCAAGGGCAAGGACAAAAAGGCAGGAGGGGACAGAAAAGCTGGACGAATGGAAATGCAGAACCCAAGGTCAAGAAGTGGAGAGTACTAACGTGTCTTGGGGTGGCAACCAATGTTACAAAACAATATGTAAATTAATTGTTTAAAGAGAACTTAATTTGCTCTGTAAACCTTCATCTAAAGCACAACAAAAAAGAAAGAAAGAAAATACCATGGCTTGGGTCAGGCACACCTAATTCCTCAAAGTGACATATTTGCTTTCTAACAATTTAAGAGGTCTTTTGCAGCAGATTTGCCCAATGCAATATGCTGCTTGATTTCTTGACTGCTGCTTCCATGGGTGTTGACAGTGGATGCAAGTAAAGTGAAATCCTTGTCAACTTCAACCTTTTCTCCATTTATCATGATGTTGCTTATTGGTCCAGTTTTGAGGGTTTTTGTTTTTTTTATGTTAAGGTGTAATCCATACTGAAGGCTGTTTTCTTTCACCTTCATCAGTAAGTGCTTCAAGTCCTCTTTGCTTTCAGAAAGCAAGGCTGTGTCCTCTGCATATTACAGGTTGTTAATGAGTCTTCCTTCAATTCTGATGCCCTGTTCTTTTTCATATAGTTCAGCTTCTCGGATTATTTGCTCGGCATACAGATGGAATAAATATGGTGAAAGGATACAATCCTGATACACACGTTTCCTGATTTTAAACCACGCAGTATCTCATTGTTCTGTCTGAACGACTGCCTCTTAGTGTATGTACAGGTTCTACATGAGCACAATTAAGTGTTCTGGAATTCCCATTCTTCACAATATTATCCATAATTTACTATGATCCACACAGTTGAATGTCTCTACACGGTCAATAAAACAGAGGTAAACATCTGTCTTAGTTATCTAGTGCTGCTATAACAGAAATACCACAAGTGGTTGGTTTTAACAAACAGAAATTCATTCTCTCACAGTTTAGAAGACTGGAAGTCCAAATTCTTGGCACCAGCTCCAGGGGAAGGCTTTCTTTCTCTGCTGGCTCTGGGGTAAGGTCCTTGTCATCAATATTCCTCTGCCCTGGGAGCTTTTCAGTACAGGGACCCCAAGTCCAAAGGACATGCTCCATTCCTCGCTCTTCTTGCTTGGTGGTAGGAGGTCCCTCTCCTCTCTCCTTGATTCTCTCTTTTATATCTCAAGAGATTGACTCAAGATACAACATGATCCTATAGATTGAGTCCTGCCCCATTAACATAACTGCCTCTAATTCTGCCTCATTACCATCATAGAAGTTGGGATTTACAATATATAGGATAATTCCATCACATCACAAAATGGAGGACAACCACACGATACTGGGAATCATAGCTTAGCCAAGTTGATGCACATTTTGGGGTGACATAATTCAATCCATAACAACAACTTTCTGGAAATTCTCTGCTTCCAGTCAAGACTCACCTGACATCAGCAATATCCCCCATTCCACATCCTCTTCTGAATCTGGCTTGAATTTCCAGCAGTTCCCTGCTGATGTACTGATCCAAATGTTTTTCAGCATAATTTTACTTGTGTGTGATATCAATGATATTGTTGAATAATTTCCTCATTCTGTTGGATCACCTTTATTTGGAATGGGCACAGATATGGATCTCTTCCATTTGGTTAGCCAGGTAGCTTTCTTCCAAATTTCTTGGCATAGATGAGTGAGCACTTCCAGCACTGCATCTGTTTGTTGAAACATTTCAATTGGTATTGTCAATTCCTTGAGCCTTGTTTTTTACCAATGCCTTCGGTAGATCTTGGACTTATTCCTTTAATTTCATTGGTTTTTGATCATACTCTACCTCCTGAAATGGCTGAATGTTAATCAATTCTTTTTGATACAGTGACTCTGTGTATTCCTTCCATCTTCTTTTGATTCTTCCTACCTCATTCAGTTTTTTTGCCCACAGAATTCTTCAATATTGCAACTCAAGGCTTGAATTTTTCTTCAATTCTTTCCGCTTGAGAAATGCAAATCAGATTAAAGAAATGCAAATCAAAACCACAAAGAGATGCCATGTCACACCCACTAGCTTGGATATTATTTAAAAAAAAAACGGAAAATAACAAGTATTGGCAAGGATGTAGAGAAATTGGAACCCTTGTACGCTGCTGATGAAAATGTAAAATGGCGCAGCCACAGTTTGGTCGGTCCTGAAAAAGTTAAATACAGAATTACCATGGGACCTAGCAATTCCACTCCAAGAATATACCCAAAAGAACTGAAAACATGGACTCAAACAGATACATGTACACAAATGTTCATTGCCAAATTATTCACAAAAGCCAAAGGTGCAAGCAGACCAAATATCCATTGTCAGAGGCATAAACAAAATGTGGTATATACATACAACGGTATATTATTCAGTCATAAAAAGGAATGAAGTACTGATTCACGCTACAATGTGGATAAACCTTGAAAACATGCTAAATGAGAGCAGCCAGTCACAAAAGGCCACATATTGTATGAAATATATGCAATGTATTATAATATATATATAGTATGAAATACCCAGAAAAGGCAAATATATAGACAGAACACAGATTAGTGGTTGTTAGGGGTGGGGGGTGGGGATTGACTGCTTAATGAGTACCAGAGTTTCTTTTAGGGGTGATGAAAACCTTTTCAAACTAGAAAGCGGTGGTGGTCGCACGACACTGTCAATGTACCAAATGCCTTGAATTGTTCATTTTAAAACAGGGCTTCCAACTGTTTGTTCCAAGTTCAAACCTCTGCTGAGAATTTGCATTTCTAACAAGTTCCTGCGGGTGCTAATGCTGCTGGTTGGGGACCAATTCTGAGAACCACTAGTAGAGCAGTGGTTCTCCAAATTTATTATACGTAACAATCACCGGGGGATCTTGCTAAAATGTAGATTCTGATTCAATATATCTGGGGTAGAAATGCAAATTTTTAGCAGGAGTTCTAACCCAAACGAACCAATTTGAAGTCCTGCTTTAAAAGGGTTTATATATATATATACACACACACACATATATATACAGTGCTTGAGTTAGTTTCTCATACAAAAATTTATACACACATTGTTATGTGACCCTAGTTGCTATCCCTATAATGTGACAGCACACTGCCCCTTTCCAACACCAGATTTCCCCTGTCTATTCAACCAGCTCCTATCCCTTTCTGCCTTCTCATTTCGCCTCTGGACAGGATTTTTTTTATCTACTTGAACTAAGAAGCACACTCTTTATCAGTATCATTTTATGTCTTACAGTCCAGTCTAATCTTTGTCTGAAGAGTTGGCTTCAGGGATGGTTTTAGTTTTGGGTTAACAAAGAGTCCAGGGGCCATGTCTTCTGGGGTTCCTCCAGTCTCAGTCAGACCATTAAGTCTGATCTTTTTACTAGAATTTGAATTCTGCACCCCATTTTTTTTCCTGCTCCATCAGGGACTCTGTTGTGTCCCCTTTCAGGGTGGTCACTAGTGGTAGCTGGGCACCATCTAGTTCTTCTGGTCTCAGGCTGATGGAGTCTCTGGTTTATGTGGTCCTTTTTGTCTCTTGGGCTAATATTTTCCATGGGTCTTTGGTGTTGTTCATTCCTCTTTGCTCCAAGTGGGTTGGGACCAGTTGATGCATCTTAGATAGCCGCTAGCTAGCTTTTAAGACCCCACACACCACTCACAAAAGAGGGATGCGGAACATTTTCTTAATAAACTTTGTTATGCCAACTGACCTAAAAAGTAGAGGGTTAATTTTATGTCATGTGAATTTCACCTCAATAGTAAAACAATATCATTACATTCTGGCTCTAGGGTATGAGCTGTTTCATCCCAGCCTGAAGCCTGGAAGGAGCTCGAATGTTGCGTTGGCACCAAATGAGCTGCTCTCTAGGAACTGAGTGGAATGACCCTCTTCCCTTGGGACTGATCCCTCTTGAATTCAAACCACAGTCCCCTGCTCACAACCTAAGTCAGCATGCCTCCCGCTTTTAAGGCACCATTCTAGATGCCCTCAAAGTCAACTCTCCCCTGCCAACTCTGGCATCCCAGGATTCCAGAATCCCATGCTGAGGGCCTGTAAACTTCACAAAAGCTGAGTACCCAGCACCCCTAACTTAAGTGTATCTGTGATGCCTCAGAAATGCAAGGCCCCAAGCAGGGCACCCTGGGAGAACAAGGAACATGACTCAGACCTTGCTCTAAATTTTAGGTCCTTGAAGACTTAGGACAGTTTCTTGTTCCCATTTGTGACCCAGGGTCTAGCTCGAGTGGTGAGTACACGGCAGGTACTCATTAAATGTAGAAGGAATGATTCACAGACGCATTGACTGAGCTAGCTCACTAGTAGGAGAGAAAAGACAGACTAAAATAATTTGAAAACTATTCAAACCATCAGAAAGGGGGCTGTTTTCTAAGGAAATGGGGTCTTTTTTCAGGGGATGAGGGAAATCTCCAAGGACAAGACAGCACTGGGGCTGCCTTAGCAAACAGGTTGGTTTTAAACACCTAGTGATGGTAGGAGAAAAAAAGTTTTTTTTAAAAAAGTGCACGAAAGCTGGGAAAAGAGGTTCATGGGTTCCAATTGCTCCTGCTCATCCATGTGGAGGTGGGAGGGGCGCAGCCCAGACCCAGGAGGGTTCTGCTCAGGGAGGTCCCTGAATGCCAGCCTCAGGGGGATGAATTTGGTCCTACAGGCATGGGAAGCCATTGATCATTCTTGAGCACGGGGCAACCCGATCAGAATGAGCTCCAGCATGACTCCTCTGGCAGCAGGTATGCCATGGAGAAAGCTGGGGTCAAGAGGACTGCCCTCCCGCCACTCTAGTGACTTCTACATTTGCCAGGGCCCTCCCTGATCACCCTCAATGCCCCCCTTTCCCTCCCACTGCCTGCCATTCTTCAGAAGTCAGCAGGCAACTCCCTCCAAAATGTATTTAGGATCACCCACTTTCCCCACAGCCACCACTTGCCCTCTCTCCCTGGACGCATGCACCAGCTTCCCAACTGGTCTGGCAGTTTCCTCCGGCCCTTCCAGCAGTCATTCAGCACACGGCAGCTGGGGGGAAGGGGGCTTTTACCCCATGTCACATCATATCACCCCCTAAGCTCCTGCTTAAACCCTCCAAAGTCTCCAGTCTCCACAGAGAACCAAGCCCCATCTCCTAGCCACTGGCCTGGAGGCCCCACCGACCAGCCTGTCACCCTACCCCTCAGGTCTCTAGACCCCCCTCTCTTCCACCTCTCTCTGCCTCCTGCCAAGCTCATCACCGAGCAGACCCCTCTGTCTGGAGCACTCTTTGCAGATCTTCACAGCTCCTTCTCAACATTCCATCCCAGGTTCACATCCCCTCTCCAGAGAGGTCACCCCAACCCACACCCGGGTTTTCTTCAAAGCCCATCTACCTTCCCAGGGAGACTTGAGCTCCACACAGGCAAGCATGACCCTGGTTTACCTCCCTCACCCACGGGCCTCACAAGCCAACTCTTCCTGAGATGCTGTGGAAGGGGTTCCTAAACCTGGCTTTCAAGTTCACCAACAAGTGGATGCTGGAGGTCTGCAGGCTGAGAACTGACCATTCAACGCAGCCAACCAGGAGCTGTGGCCCCGTGTGCAGGTGCTGGGAACCACCTCCCTGGAGTTACTCTCAGTGACCACGGACCCCCAGGGACTTCCACACACAGGGAAAAACCGTTCTGGGGCTCTAGTAGCCCCAAGGTGGGATTTCCACCTGGCCATCAAAGAGGTGTCCCCAACCCCAGCCCCCACGCTGGTGGCAAGGAACATTAAGCAGACATGCCGAACAGAAGGTAGCCTCATTAATATTCATTACTACTGCACCAACTGCCTGCTCGACCGTCCTGGGGGACCAGTGGAGGATATGAAAAATTGACTCATTAAGACATTAAATAATTCAACGACAAGCAGACCCTGCCAAATGCTGTTAGGTTGTCCACTCAGGGGCAGACCGGCTCCCAAGTCTGGGGGTGGTCCACACCAGCCACAGGGTGTGGTCACTGGCAGCAGCTCCAGGGAGGAGGTTCCCAGCACCTGCACAAGGGGCCTCAACTGCTGGGAACAGCATGTCTTCAACTGCAGAGCTTTCCAGCAGGAGCCCTGGAGGTCCTCATGGCTTTTTCCATGAAGCTTAACTTTCTGTGAAGCTTAACTTTTGGTCTGGATGGTTTTTGTTTGTTTTTTTTCCCCTCCTGATCACTGGAAATTTGGAAAAGACAAAGGTCAGCTGCAGCCCCAGTTCAAGGGGCTGTCCCCCCACCCCCCTTCAGGCCCAGCCACCCTGCCTTACAGTCTTCTGTTGGGTCATGTTTCCAAATGGCAAAAACAGGTTCACAGTACTTGCCTGCCTGATTCAAAATCTTCAAAGGCTCTGAAGTGCCTACAACTGGGGTTGCAAACTGAAATGCCAACAGGGCCTAGGACTCCAAAAAAATCAAATTCATTGTGGCCGAGTTGATTCCAACTTATAGTGACCTTACAGGACAGATCAGAACTGCCGCATATGGTTTCCAAGTAGTGGCTGGTGGATTCGAACTGATGACCTTTCAGTTAGCTGCCAAGCGCTTTAACCACTGCACCACCAGGGCTCCGGGGCCAGGGCTGGTGTGAGCAAAATGGCTGGAGAGACCAGGGCTCTCTAAACAGGCAGCTGCTGCCCACCTCCAGGCTGCGGCTGCATAGGGCTGCGGACCATGTTGCCAGGGCCTAGAGGATCGTTTGTCCAATAGCCAAGCCCACAGCCCATCCCTGCCTTCCTATCCACCTCGTTTTCTGCTGCATGCCCCACACCCCTCCACGCCAGGCGCCCTAGCCCTCAGCATTCCTTGAACATGCCAGCCCGTCTGCCCTCTTGATCTTTGCTCTAATGTTCCATTGCCGCTGTGCCCTGCCACCACGCTGAGAAACCATGTGCTGTGTCCTCTGGGCCCAGGTCAAATCACTGCCTGTGTGAACCTCCCTGGCCTCCCCAGGCAGGGTTCCACGCCCTCCTCCAGACACCAAGAGCCCTTGGTCCTTCCCTACTTGAGAAGTTTCTCCCACGTCTGCATGTGGGTCTGGACTAGGAGCCCCTCGAAGGCAGGGATCTGGGTGCCCAGGGAGGAGGATGCCCTATTATGTGTACACTGAATTAAAAAATGATTAATTCACCTTCACACTTATTTTCTGGTCAAAGCCTTAAAGCAATAGCTGACTTACTCCTCTTGTGTATTAATGATCTCAGGAGCAGTTTCCTAAAAAGTGTTACCTGAAATGTTCCGAGGAGCACTGAAACCCTTGCAGAGATCCAACCTGCTGCCCAGGTGTGAAGGGTAATGGCCATTTGGACGGGCAAGTCCTTCCACATTTGGCTAAAGCAGCCTCATTAGATGTCCAGCCAAATCACTGTTTTTCCACGTATCCCCTTTCATCTAGGTACAATGCACTGGGCTGGGCTGCCAAAATCCCTGTGACTATTAATAGCTCCCAGGCATTGAATGTTCCACAGGCACTGATTCCATGTATTTCTCAAAACAGTGTCAGGAGCTGCTCATCCCATTCCACAGTGGAGGAAGCAACGTTCTAGACAGAAGCGAGGAGGTACGTCCGTAAGGAGTGCCTCCTCCAGGATGAGCCCCGTGTGCCTGGCTTCCTCTTCCTGAGGCCCGCCCTGGGGAGGGCCTGGGGATGGAGACACCCCTGAAAGGCCTACCACAAGGAACCAGGGGCGTTGGGGAAAGAAGAGAGGCAGTGTTCCTAAGGAGAGAAGCACCACAGGACCTGTGGCTGAGGTGGGTGTCCCAGCCCTCTTCACAGACCTGGTCATGGTGGGATTCCCTTGGGGCGGTGCCCAGAGCGTCACCCAGCCTGGCTGTGGCCCCCGAGGGTGAATGAGGTTCCAGCACTGCCTAGCACCCCTGGACCACCCCCTGACTCATGCCCTCCCTAGGGTTTCTTCAACCAGGAGAAGGAAGACATGTTTCCCCAAGAGCATCCAGCTCCCCAAGGCCCTGAGGAGGCAGCCAGAGAGAGAATGGTTCTCTGAGCTCTCTAAGCTCTGCCACACAGGCTATTCTCCTTTAAAACTCCACAAGGGGCTGGCACTTGAACTCTGACTGCCTGAGTCCTGCCCCAGTCCCACCCCGTGGCCGTCCTGCCAAGGAATGTCTTCCTCAGAGAGCAGGCCTTTGTGGAGCACCCAGGTCTCTGGGAACAGACGCTGGGATAGAGCCAAGTCCGAGCCTGCGTGGTGCCACCATACACCCATGTCAGGCAGCCTATGCCTCAGGGACTGAATCAAAGGGGCCAAGCCTCCCCATCCCTGAGCCGTTGGCACACTGTCATCTGTCCCCACATGGGGCAGTTCTAGGTGGAGCTGTCGTTGTTGTTGGGTACTGTCGAGTCTGTTCCGACTCACAGTGACCCTGTGTACAACAGAACAAAACACTGCCGGGTCCTGCGCCATCCTCACAATTGTTGTTACACTTGAATGCATTGTTGTAACCACTGTGTCAATCCATCTCATTGAGGGCCTGCCTCTTTTCCACTGACCCTCTACTTTACCAAGCATGATGTTCTTCTGCAAGGACTGATCCCTCCTGATAGCATGTCCAAAGTATATGAGAAAGCCTCACCATTCTTGCTCCTAAGGATCATTCTGCTTGTACTTCTTCCAAGACAGATTTGTTCTTTCTTTCGGCATCCATGGTATATTCAATATTCTTCACCAACACCATAATTCAAAGGCATCAATTCTTCTTTGATCTTTCTTATTTATTGTCCAGCTTTCGAATGCATATGAGACTACTGAAAACACCATGGCTTGGGTCAGGCACACCTTAGTCTTCCAGGTGACATCTTTGCTTTTTAATACTTTAAAGAAGTCCTTTGCAGCAGATTTGTCCAATGTAATGTGTCTTCTGATTTCTTGACTCCTGCTTCCATGGATGTTGACCGTAGATCCAGGTAAAATGAAATCCTTGACAACTTCAATCTTTTCTCCATTTATCACGATGTTGTGAGAATTTTTGTTTTCTTTATGTTGAGGTGTAATCCATACTGAAGGCTGTAGTCTTCGATCTTCATCAATAAGCGCTTCAAGTCCTTTTCACTTTCAGCAAGCAAGGTTGTGTCATCTGCATATCGTAGGTAGTTAATGAGTCTTCCTCCAGTCCTGATGCCCTGTTCTTCTTCATACAGTCCAGCTTCTCAGATAATTTGTTCATCATACAGATTGAATAAGTATGATGAAAGAATACAACCCTGACATACACCTTTCCTGACTTAAACCACACAGTATCCCCTTGTTTTGTTCAAACAACTGCCTCTTGATCTATTTACAGGTTCCTGATGAGCACAATTAAGTGTTCTAGAATTCCCATTCGTTGAAATGTTATCCATAATTTGTTATGATCCACACAATTGAATGGCTTTGCATAGTCAATAAAACACTGGTAAACATCTTTCTGGTATTCTTTGCTTTCAGCCAGGATTCATCCGACATCAGTAATGATATCCTTTGTCCCAAGTCCTCTTCTGAATCTGACTTGAATTGCTGGAAGTTCCCTGTCAATATACTGCTGTAAAAGCCGCTTTTAAATGATCTTCAGCAAAATTTTTACTTGTGCGTGATATTAATGATACTGTTAGATAATTTCTGCATTCAGTTGGATCACCTTTCTTTGGAAGAGGCATAAATATGGATCTCTTCCAGTTGGTTGGCCAGGTAAGATAAACTGACAGGTCCCTGTGGGTGCCTGCAGCTAGTGGTCTGGAAAACAAGGCTCCACACCCACAGCGACCACATTAACAAAGGACCAGAGCCAGGACAAGGCCTGATCTAGCAAGTGGGTGTGTGAGGAGTAGCAACACGTTTCTGCAGCCAGGACCAGCCCTTACCCAGAAACCTGGAGTCTGTGAGAACTCAGGGAGAGAAGGCCTGGCCTCAGCCCGAGACCCCTGTGACTGGTGTAGAAGAGCTTCTTGAAAGCATTCCAAGGGCAAGTGCATTTGGGAAATGATTGACCTTTTCTTTCCCACAGGACTTCTCAGGGCTGTTAATATGCTAATGAGCTCAGTGACCTGCTGACAGAGGACAATGTGGGTGGAGGTGACCCAGACCTGCTTCTTTCTCCAAGTGGCCCAGGGACAGCCAGTCCATAGCCACAAGTCTACACTGGGATGAGCACAGAAATGTTTACAGCAATTTAACATTGCTGAGACACCCAACACAGGACTATGTATCTTACGTAAGCATCAATCTTCGATGGACTGTAAATAACAAAAAGGGATCTGTCATCAGAGAGTTTGAGAGCCATTGTTCTAGTAGACTCTGCTGTAGAGACTTAAGCAGAGACAGACCCTGTGGACTCCCCGGGGGGTAAGCTGATGTGTGGTGGGCCCTCGTGGTTCTCTTAGCTCTCTATACTTTGTAAATAATTCCCCAGAATGTTAACTCTTAATGGAAAAATAAGTTACCCTTTATTGCAGATTGCAGGAAGAAATCCTAAAACCACAGCAGCTCAGGCTTAGAAGGGGCTTCAAAGGCCTGCAGGGTCCCTAGGTGGTGCAAACAGTTAACATGCTCATCTGTTAACCAAAAGGGTGGAGGTTCAAGTCCACCCAGGGGCATCTTGGAAGAAAAGCCTGGCGATCTACTTCCAAAAAATCAGCCCTTGAAAACCCCATGGAGCACAGTTCTACTCTGACATACTTGGGATCATCACGAGTTGGAGTCAACTTGACAGCAACTGGTGACCAGTACCCTCCACATGGCTGCCAAATGGACTCCGAGCCTCTGCTTCCCACCTCCTGGGACAGAGAGCTCACCACCTCCGGGGTAGCCTCTCCCATCCGTGGTACGTGAAAAGGCTTTCTGCCGCAGCAAAATCCTGCTGGTAGCCCTTCCACGTCCAGCCAGGGCCCAGCCGGGGCTGAATAGACAGAGGGGGTAACCCAATGCCTGCCCGCACCACCCTCTCCTGT
Organism: Loxodonta africana; assembly: GCF_030014295.1. Taxonomy (NCBI): domain Eukaryota; kingdom Metazoa; phylum Chordata; class Mammalia; order Proboscidea; family Elephantidae; genus Loxodonta; species Loxodonta africana. Next base: position 36,529,028 of record NC_087363.1, read on the forward strand.
CGTGCAGACTTGAGAATCCAAGCTTCTGCCCACAGAGATCTGCCTGGGACATGAGGAATCAAGGCCATCTTAGGAGGGGTCAAAACAAAGGCATTAAAAGCAAGAGAAAAAGCTTATTAATTTTCAGACCCCCTTCCAGGCTTCACACCTGGCCCATTTCAGCATTTTCTGAACTGACAGGCCCAGGCAGGAGGGAAGGAAGGGGGACATCGTGTGCCCTAGAAATTCACTGCCCCGAGCTACCTAGGAAGCGGTGTTGATTTAGAATCACAGGACATTAATTAGCTTTGGAATGGAACTAGAGGTCAGCACAATGCAGCGATTTAGGGCCAGGCTCTGGGGCCAGATGATCTGGGCTGAGTCATCCCTTGGCTGCGTGGCTGCATGCCTGCTGGGCGACCTTGGCAAGTTACTTAACCTCTCTGAACCTCCAATTCCTTATTCGAGAAATGGAGACAATAAAGACACCTACTACGTGAAGCTGCGAAGGGAATTAACTGGGAAAAGGCAGGGAGGCTATGCAACCCAGGGCCCAGAACAGAGCCCATGGTGGGGGCGGGGGGGGGCATAAGAACCGATATTTCTAACTCCCTGCCCACACCCCAAGCCAGCCCAAGGGAGAAGACAGAACCCCTGCCCCCAACCCCTCCAGGTTGAGAGATGCTCATTACACCTGACTACCAGGCCCCAGGAGAAGCGGTGGGAGTGCCCTGAGAGGAGAATGCTTTCTTCTTAGTGGGATGGGCAAGGCTTCCAGGAGGAGGTGACATTTGAGCTGGGCCTGGAAGAAGCAGGATTTTAACGGTGGGGAAGTGTAGGGGGAAGAAGGAGTCAAGGCTGAAATAACCTGTCTTCAAAAATTCTAGGCCTTGGAGTTTAACCAAGGGGAATACCACCAGCTCTCTGGTCACACAATGGGAGAAAGGATGCAGGACTCAACTTTGGTGGTCTTTTGCCTCTTCATGACTTCCATGAGGCCGTACTGCTTTACCCTCAGACTTCTAAGTGTTGGGTCTAGTTTCTAATTAAACTAGTAACTAGTTGGCATCAACTTGACCCTGACTCATGGCAACCTCATGTGTGTCAGAGTAGAACTGTGCTCCACAGGGCTTTCAAGGGCTGATTTTCAGAAGTAGATCACCAGGCCTTTCTTCCAAGGTGCCTCTGACTGGACTTGAACCTCCAACCTTTCAGTCAGCAGTCAGGTGCATTAGCTGTTTGTACTACCTGGGAACTACTTGTTTTGAGTTAACCACCATTTATTTACTCTCCAATATTGTATTCGGCAAACATATCCAATCTCCCAATGCCACCCAAGTGTGGTCTTGGATTCACCTCAACATTGAGACTCTCGGGCCTCGGTCCATGGATCCGCTGCGGCCCAGGAGCACAGCTGCCAGCATGGGTTCCAGGCGTTCCTCCCCCGCAGGAGCCCTCACAGCATCTCTGCAGCAGCCCACATGGCCATCTGGGAGTTTCTCCTTTGCCACCCCCACCCCCACCCCATGGGTTAGGTGCAAAGAGACAAGACACACATCAGGCAGGTGTGGAAGCCACCCTGGCTTAAAAGCCTCGTGCCCACAGGAGCCAATACCTCTACAAACAATTGCATCAGCAAAGCATCCAGGCTCCTGACAAGAGCACGGCCAAAGCCCAAGCCCACTGCTGCTGAATCAATTCCGACTCATAGCAACCCTAAAGGACAGAGCAGAACTGCCCAATAAGGTTTTCAAGGAGCACCTGGTGAATTCCAACTGCCAAGCCTGTGGTTATCAGCCTGAGCTCTCAACCACTAAGCCACATGTCCAGTAGATGAGGACGTCAGCACTCAGCGAGCCCAGGGCACGGTGTCCCCATCGGGCATTTACGGTCCCTCCCTCCAGGGTCAGGTTTACCATAATCAATGTTGCCTAGCAGAGAGTTAACTTTCTGCCTTTACCTCAGGGAAAGTGCGCTAGAAAATTAACCAAAGTTAAAATTCTCATGCAGGCGAAAGGGTTTGGTTACCCCATAGTCCACCCTCTGACCTTTGGTTAACACCCTAACATAAAATTAATGCATTTTATGTCCACTGGAATTTGTATTATCCAGTGGGGCATTAATATCCCTCTCATGCCCTAACGAAGTGGACGTTTCTCATGGCCAATTAGTTTTATAGTCCCCACAATATCTTCTTATCCTGAGACCTAATGTAACTTTATGTCAGATAACATTAAGTGTTTGTGTTTAATACACGAGAGACAGGCCAGTATTTTCCCAGAAGCATCTTTCCCCTAAATGAATGACATGAAAGTCATCACTAGATATAACCGTATTAGACTGCTGTTATCACTTGGACCCAGTTTTTTCTCTTTTGAGCATATGGACAGTGTTACACGAACATTCATATAAACTGGATTCAGCATGCGTATATTCACTTGGCAGGCAGTACGTGCAGAAACACTTCCAGTCACTCGCTCAACAAATATTTATTAGGCCCCTAACGTGTGTTAGACGCAGGCTGGGAGAGACAAAGAAAATAAAACAAGGACTCTGCCTTCAAGGGACTCAAGCCTAAATGGTGATTCATAATGGTCAAACATAAATAAATGGTTTCTAAGGACACTTCTCAATGATATATCCACATGGCCAGGGAAGAAAGCAGGAGCAAGAAAGTAACTCTGTCTGGTTATGTAATGGTCAGCAGTTTGAATCCACCAGGTGCTCTTTGGAAACCCCATGGGGCAGTTCTACTCCGTCCCATAGGGTTGCTATGAGTCAGAATCAACTCAACAGCAAAGGTTTTTTTTTTTTTTAGTAGAAGAGCAACTTAGGTTGGGTTTTGAAGAATGAACAGGAGTTTGCTGCATGAAAAGGCATTCTAATCAGAGCAAAGAAATAAAGGCAGGAAAGAGAAGAAAAAGCAAGAAAAGCTTCTATGATCTAGAGCACAGAATACAAGAAGAAGCTAGCAAGGCTATTTTATTTATGAGTTCATCAAATTTTAATTAGTAGAGAGGCAATATCATTTAGGAGTTAAAAGCATAGATTCCAAAATCAGCTGGCTCTATCATTTAGTACCTGTGTGACCCTGGGTTACTTACTTAATCTCTCTGCCTCAATTTACTCACCTACAAAATGGTAATAATCATACCTCAGGTCATTGTTCATCATGCCTCAGATCATTGTTCGTTCACTTGACAAGCAATTATGGAGCACCTACTATGTGCCAGGCATTGTTCTAGGTGCTGAGGACCCAGCAGGAAACGAAACAATAAAAATCCTGGCCCTCTTGTAGCTTACGGTCTAGCGGGGGATGGTGAGGGGTAAGACAAAGAGCAGTAAGATATGAGATCAGACCAGGACAGACCACTGTGAAAACACTAGCTTTTATCCTCGGTGAGGTGGGGGCTATGCGAAAGTGCAGGCAGAGGGACATGCCCTCACCTGGGTCTTATCAGGATCCCTGTGGCTGAGGGAAGACTCAGGGAGACCATCTGTGAGGCTGCAATTCTGGGTAGCTTCTGAAGGTGGAGGCTCTCCGCCTAGGGTGTGAGGGCCAGAGTCAGCAAGGATGTTCAGAGGGCCGATAGCTTAAACGTGAATAGCACTGGGCAGGGTGCCAGGGAGTGTTAGGAAAGTAACTGCTGACTGCCTACTCTGTGCCCGGTGTTCAGGCAGGGGGAGGGCTGATATCCTGAGGACTCCCTCCTAGCGGCCAGGGCTGTGAGGGCCCAGCAGGAAGCACAGACGTGAGACCAGACATGCTAGGCCAGTGGCCACAGAGACTCTGGGGGGTAGCATTTCACAGGAGGAAGTCCGTATCAGGGGCAGGAACAAACGCCCCACCCCTGAGAATGGCCCAGGCATAAGGGTTGGCAGGTCCCCTTCACAGCGCAGAGCCTGCCTGATCCCGACTGGCTCCCCCAGCCCACCCTGCCCTCCTCCTCTTCATCCTCCTCACCCCACAGCCATCTCACCAATCCCAACAGCCTGGGCCTGTCCAAACAGGGTCAAGAGCTGGAGGTGAGTTTCTGTCCTGGACGCTCATAGCCCCTCTGCTGCATCACGGCGGCAGGAGTCTTCTCCCTTCTCATGGCTGTTGGCGCTCCCCTCACATTCTCAGCCACAGCAAGTCTGAGCTGCGATTTATTCATCTAGAAGCCCCAGGCAGCCTGGCTCCTGCTAATACACCAACTGAAAAGTCAGTCTTTTTTATTCCCAGCCCTGCTGGGAGTATCCCAGGCCCTGTCATCCGAGAACAAGCTGATGTTTTGATGACATTTGATAGGAAGTTCAGAGCTGCTTTTGCTTTACAAGGTTCACAGGAACACATCGTTTTAACAACTTGTCAGAAGCTTAAAGATCCCCATTTAACAGTCAAGGAAACAAAGCTACAGAGAGAAGGATCTGCTAGGGGGCTCAGTGGGTTGGACTTAAACTCAGCTCCCCTGTGGCCAAGCCTATCACTCAATTTCCCTCTAACCAGCCTCTGGAGGCAGTGGTGGTTCAGGGGTAGAATTCTCACCTTCCGTGAGGGAGACCTGGGTTCAATTCCCAGCCAGTGCACCTCACGTACAGGCACCGTCACTTGCATGTTGCCGTGATGCTAAACGGCTTTCAGCAGAGCTCCCAGACTAAGATGCACTAGGAAGAAAGGCCCGGAGATCTAATTCCAAAAATCAGCCAGTGAAAACCCTGTGGGTCACAATGGTCTGAGCTGCACCCAGTCATGGGGATGGCGCAGGACTGGGCAGCGTTTTGTCCTGTTGTGCATGGGCCTGCTATAAGGTGGGCTGACTTGACAGCCCCTAACAACCACAGCCAGCCTCTCACCCCTTCAAGCACTTGCATTTGGAAAGCTGGGAAGAACATGCATATCACAGCACTGACACCAGCTGCCCAGCCTTGGACAAGCCAGTCTCCCTCTCAGAGCCTCCCTTTCTCAACTGCAAACTGGAGAAAATAACAACCTACCTGGCAGGCGTTGCCAGAATTAAAGAAAATGTGCATAAAATGTTGGGTGAAGAGCAGACATTTAAAAATACTGTGATTATTTTATTGATTTATATTGAAATATTTCTTGCAACTTTGAAAACCTGAAACCTTATTTTAGCTTCCACAGGTCTTAATGGCTTTAAAAATATCTGAAACCTTCTTTTAAAATATTAATAACTCCTTTCCACAACTACAAGGCCCTGCGTGGCCTGGACCTGCTCATATCCCCTTCTCAGCTCCTTCCTCCCAACCCCTCCCTCTAGGCTCCAGCCACTCTGACCTCTTAGTTCTTCAAACAAGAAAACACATGCTCACCTCAGGCCCTTTGCACGTGCCACTCCCTCTGCCTGGAGCACAGTTTCCTCCCTTAGTACCTGGCAGGCTCCTTCCCTCCCTCCAAGGTTCAGTGTAAATGTCACTTCCTTAGCAAGGCTTTCCAAGGTGGTCAGTCTGAATCTGGTCTCTCATAACAGCCCTCTTTCTCCTTCGGGCACTATAACAACTTCCAATCAGTCTGAGAGCTCCCTCAGAGTCCTGGCATAGCAGGCACACAGTACAGATGATGGAATGAAATAAATCTGTAGTATCAGATGGCCCTGCTTGTATGCATATGTGCATGTACACACACACACACTCCCAGCATACAGTACCCAATTCTGAACCACCTGGGTTCAAATCCCCACTTTGCCCTAAAGAACCTTAGATAAGCTACCTGCAAGCTTTTAAAGCTAGACTATTGTTTTGATTTGCCGCAATTTTAGCACCACGATCTTACTTCGTGCTTGTATGCCCTCTGACATACACATGATACATACAACAGTGGCGCCTGGAACATATCAACTGCTATCCCTGGTATTACTATCAGAGATGCAAACCACTGAGCCATCAAACATTTGAGAAATAATGAGCAAGACACCATCATCCTGGGTGACACTGAGGTGGAAGCCTCCAGCCTAGTCCTCAAGGTGTTCACAGCCATTTGTGTGACAATTTAAGCTGCAGCGCAGTGACAGACAACCGATGATGGCAGCAGTGGCTGAGCTGCCCAGAACTGACTGTCATGCGAGTTACAGACAAGTGCAGTGGGACACAGGGGAGAGTTGAGTTGGGCAGGGGGACTCTCATTCATTCATTCATTCATTCATTTATTCTTCCCTCAAATTCACCAAGCTTGTTCCTGCACACACACACACATCCACTATTCTCTGTAAAACAGGAATAACAATGTCTGTTATTATTGCTGTCACTGTGTAAAGCAATAATGAATATGAATTTTTTTATAATCTATCAATTACTATGCAAAGGTAAGATAACCCTGATGTTATTTGATCTGTGTTCTAGACCTGCTCATAGTACACCAGATGTGTTCCAGCAGCCTCCAGAAGGGCAGCACCATCACCTCCTTTATCCTCTACACCTTACCTCTATTAACGCAGTCCTTTCAGCTTTTTTTCAGCAGCCACACCATCCGATGATTCTGGTTTGCTTTCTGTCCCCTCACATCTCTTCTCTCTCCCATGTTGCATGAGTGCTGTTAGTTTTTCTGAACCCAAGTCTGGGGCTTTTTATTTATTTACCCTGGTAAAATTGCCGAGCCACTCCACACAGCCAGCATCAGTGGGGTGCATGTGCCATATGCCTGAATGGTGTGAGACAACAGAATTACGGTCTTGCCCCACCCATCCCTGAAGACAGGGGTGCCTCCATTGCTCCTAACAGGAGGTTGTAATGACTGGGTACAGGCCTAGGTTGGCTGGCTGGCACACAGTGGAGAGGGGGTGCCCCTGACCCTGGCCAGCGTGTGTGCTCTGTGCCTGGTCCGTGATGAGCACATTCCTCACCAGGCCTCCCAGGGCCCTGCAGTCAGGGACTCAGCCTTGCCACCATCTCCCTACTGCATGGACCTAGGACCTACTGAGAAGCCATGAGGGCTGGGGATGTGACCAACCACCTGCGAGCCAGTGGCTCTGGACGTAGTCTCTAAGACTTCACAGGCAATAAGTGTTTGGCTCTCTCTCCTGCACCCAACACACCATCAGTTCCAGCCCGTGATCTCTGGGGTCTTCAATGTGAGCCTGCCCTCCCTGCCCAGACCTATAGCTGGCAAGGCCTGGCCTCTCCCCACAGGGTCATCTTCCCCCACACCTCCCCTCCCTGTGCAGGAACATGACGACACCTGTGAGTTATTACTCTCCTTACAGCCTCCCACACCAGCCCAGGCCATGGGGAGGAGTAGACAGTGAGGGCCACAGTGGATGGGGCCCCTGTGCTCCTTCCTCCTCCCTCCCAAACACAGAATGCCTGGGGAGTGGGGAGGGAGGGCAGGCAGCAGAAAGGCCATGGTGTGGGTGTCCCTTGACCCCTGCTTTTCCTGCTCACTCGGTGTCCAGCTGGTTTTCTCCACCCCTCTGGGCCTGGGTTCCTTCCTCTCTACAAGGGGACGGGACCGTGGTGGACTAAGGGGCCAGTGCAGGGGCCTCAGCCCAGTCAGACCAACTCGTCTATTCTGGCAAACATGTTGTAGGCCCCTTTATTATCCTGAAAAAAAAATTACAGTTAATAAAGTATACCTGCCAAATAATTTTTAAAAACCAATAATGTCCTAGCTGCAATATAAAGTAGAAACAAAAGGAAAACAATTTATAATTAAATAACAGAGGTTCGGTGTGCTGGTGCCTGTGAGTGACCCCCTGCGTCTACGCAGAAGGCTCCAGCGCAGTCACTCCAGCAGGGCCCATGAGGGCACCTTGGAGTCACACGCAGCGCTGCTAGTGGTGATGGGGCTCTCTGAAATCATGAGCAGCTCTTGGTCAAGTTCAAAACAAAGTAAGTACAACTTTCTATAGATGGGAGATCAACGTGTTCCTGGGAAAAAGTGTGCTAGGAGGGGGTTCGAGTAAGGTTCCAGGCTCAGAGGATGATCACAGCTTTCCCTCATGAAGGCTGCCTGAACGTTCAAAAGTCATGAGGAGTGCAGGTAACTCTCGCTCTGTGGGACTGCCTCACACAGTGCCCTCCATCCCTGGGACGGCCAGACGCCCTGGGCGGCACAGCCACCATGAGCCCACTCCATACCAGGGGCCTGGGGAACGGGCGCTGATCACCCTCCCAATAGCTGCTGCTCACCCTAGAGCCCAGGGAGTGGGGAAGGGTGGTAAGGGGTGAGACTAGAGGCGGGGAGGCTGTTACAGGAATTGGGGTGAGAGAGAAAGGGGTCTTGATGCCAAGTAGCAAGAGGGACTATCACACTATGGCGAACAGTGTGGGAGGTGTGAAGAACAAACAGCCCATCAGTGAGCAGACGAGGGGTGAGGAGGAGGAAGGGGTCACGATGACCCTGATGGAGATGACGAACTGGCACTCAGCTGTGCCAGGTGGCCTGCTCCGCACAGCTCCAGGAGACTTGGTTGCAGACCTGCACAAGAGACTCAGCCCTCTGGCCCACCACGTGGCACCGAGTAACCCTCCAGCCTAGGTCTGCCCGAGCCGGCTAGCCTTCTCCTGCCATTTGCTATGCTGATTGCTTCCGTCACCACCACCGGCCCTCTCAAAGGACACGCACACTCCCCAGAATGACCACGTGGACTGCTCAAGGTCACGTTTCTCCTCTTCCAGAGAGCCCTGAGCCCACACCTGAGACTGTTCCAGGATGCGGAAGTACTGTGAAGTCCCTGAAGCCCTGACACTCTGACAGGGACTTTTTTTTTTTTAATTTGTTTTTATTTACTTATGTTATTTATATTTTTTATTTATTTGCGCTTTTTTTTTTAGATGAAAGTTTACAAATCAAGTCAGTTTCTCACACAAAAACTTACACACACCTTGCTATGTACTCCTAGCTGCTCTCAGAAAAAGCCTTCTTAACGAACGTCAAAGCTGGCCCTGCTCCGGGGCCCGCGCGCTCAGAGAAGGTTGCCCTGCCAGGCTCTGGGGGTGAGGGACAACAAGGTACGAACACCTGGGCTACTGGGGCAGTGGGAGAAACATTTAATGGGAAGGACAGGGCTCCAGGTAGGCTGCTTACCCAGAAATGCAGATTCCTGGGCAGATTCCCTTAGAGACTCAGACTCTGCAGCCCTGGCATGATGCCTGGGAAGCTGCATTCCCACAGCTCACCCCCAGTGACTGGCATGCAAGTGCTCGGGGAACACATTTTGAGAAACACTGCCTTCCCGGGCTGTCCCTTCCTCCAGCTTGATGGAAACTTCCTGGGCTCTGCGGCCTTAGCTGGTCACTGATGGCTCAGGTGCGTACTTGGCACCAGGCCTCTGACTGGCCACGCCTGTGCACTTGGCCAAGGACATCACGCCTGCTAATGCTAGTGACCACCAGCCCTCTGTCGGTTTGTCGCACTGTGATGACTTGCATGTTGCTGTGATGCTGGAAGCTATGTCACTGGTATTTCAAACGCCAGCAGGGTCACCCATGGTGGACAGGTTTCAGCAGAGCTTCTAGACTAAGACAGACCAGGAAGGAAGGCCTGATGATCTACTTCGGAAAATTAGCCAATGAAAACCTCATGGATCACAACAGAATACCGTCTATATAGTGCTGGAAGATGAGTACCTGGGTCGGAAGGAATATAAAATACACAGTGACCACAATAATGGACTTGAGCATATCAACAATCTTGAAAATGGCACGGGACTAGGCAACGTTTCATTCTATTGCACATGGGGTCACCACGCCTCAGAGATCACTCAATGGCAACTAACGACAGCATGCTACTGAGTATCCAGCATGTCCCCGGCACCACCCTAACCCTAGATACCATCTATTCTCCTACTTTGACCCCATGAGACAGATCCATTATCACACCCATCATGCTGATGGGGAAACTGAGGCCAAGAGAGGCTAGGCAATTGCCCAGGGTCACATAGTGATGGGGAGGGGATCTGGCCTGGCACACCTGCCTTCTACAACCTCTTGCTCTGCCCAGGCTGCTTGTTCAAGAACTTGGTTCTCTGGTTCCCTGGGCACAGGGCCACCTCCTGCCTTAGCTCCACAAGGGCCTGCAGGAGGGAAGCAGCTGCTCCATGGACCAGATCTGTCTGTGCGCTCCCCTCACAGGGCCTCCCTTCACACATTCCCTGGGGCCACCCAGCTCCTATATGGGTGAGCAGGGTCCAGACACAGCTCCCAGCAAGGCCAGGCCCAGGCTCCCACACCATGGGCCACTCTTGTTTCACAGACCCCTGTTGTTCTCTCCACTGAGAAGCAAAGTCTAGAGGCAATCAGCTACAAGGGAGAGGACAGATTCCAGAGCCAGGCCCCAAGGTCGAATCCCAGCTCTGCCCCTCATTGGCTGTAGAGCCTCGGGCAAGGCACTCGACCTCTCTGTGCCTCACCTGTAAACAGGGTACTTCTAGTAGCTAGTACCCTGTGCAGGGTAATGTGAGGGTGAAATGAGGTGAAGCGTGCAGAGCGGAGCTGCGTTGTTATGACTGACACCTGGAGCAGACTCCCCAAGCATGACCGTGGGGTCTGCATGGAGTCTTAAGAACACACACTTCCTCTAGCTCCCCAATACTGGGCTTATCTATGTTTCAGAACTTTCGTACAGACTGCGTATGTGTCTCTGTCCCTGTGTGTATGTCTGTGTGTCTGTCCCCGTCTGTGTCTATGTGTATGCACATATTTACACAGACTAGTTCTAAAACCAGGCTGACGTGTCTCTCTCTGGGGAGACCTCTCTGCGACCTGCCCACTACCAGGTGGACACAATCAAAACAGCATGGCCCACCAGGTCATTTGCAGCCCAGCCCAGCTTCCCCCAGGCCCAACTCTTGCCCCATCGACTGCCAACCCACTACCGTGCCCCAGCCTCGCAGGCCGAGTGCCATTCCCTCAACATTCCAGGCCCCAGCAGACTGTACCTCTGCTATGCTGATCCCTCCAGCTGGAATCCCTGTCCTTTTCCCCCTGGAAGACCCCAACCAGCTCTCCCAGAGCCAATTCCAAGGTCCCCGTGCACTCCCCAGTCCTTCTCTGCCCAGACCTCCTAATGTCCCTGATTTGTGCCTGAGCCACTTCCATATCCTGCTCTGAGCATCTTCCAGAAGCCCCTCCCGGTGGCAGGGTCCCCTCCGCCCCTGCCTCCCGATGGCCTCAGCAGAGCAGGGCCAGTGAGGATGAGAAACGGCCAGAGGCCACATCCCAATTGTCTCACGCCAGCTTGGCAGCAGCCACCCCCACCACCCCCAAGGAAGCGTTGTCGCCAATACAACTGAAGCGGCACATCTAGGTGAGACCTCCCCAAGATGACCCACAGGCCCTTCTTCCTCCAGGAGCCCACTCCTCTTCTCTATACACTGCCAATCTTTTCCACGTGTCCTGCCCTCCGTCGCCTCGTCCTATTGCTGCTAACACAAACACACCCTTGCAGGTAAGCAGAAGGGTGACTGTGGTGCCCCGAAGTTATCATCTCCAGGGACTAGCCGGCGGGGGATTAAAAACGCTCCACACTGCTTATGTTTGCAGTGACTCGAGAGCTGAGGGGAACTGCCCAGTGGGGCCTATTTTCTTTTCTTCTCCTCCCCTGCACCTCACAGCCGTCGCTGTGCTTGATTAAAGACAGAAAATATTAGTGTTCCTTAATTCTTTTCCGGCGTTTACAACTAATGAGAAACGTATCCTATTATTCTGGTCCTAGCAGTTTCTCACTCCATGAAAGCTAATAAATCTCTCTCTCTCTTCCCCAGCCACTGCACACAGCGTTTATTTTGAAATGTGATTTGTGTTTGCCAGCAGTCTGCTATGAGATGCTGATGATTGCTGAGGCTCTGGTAAGAGATGAAGAAGGAGCGAGGGGTCCAGCCCAGAAGTCAGGGACAGGTCCAGGAGTCACCGGGGAAGGGGGTAAGACACACCAGGTGCCTCTGTGAGATCAAGGTCCAGAGGAGGCTCACAAGGGAGGTCCTTGACCAGAAGTAGAATTCATGTGTGGTACAAGCAGTTACCATGCTCAGCTCCTAACCAAAAGGCTGGAGGTTTGAGTCCACCCAGAGGTGCCTCCAAAGAAAGGCCTCGTGATCTGCTTCCAAAAAATCAACCACTGAAAACCCTATGGAGCACAGTTCTACTCTGACACACACGGGGTCGCCATGAGCTGGGGTCAACTGGACAGCTGCTGGTTAGCCAGAAGTGGTGCTGAGGTGGGGCCCAGGGCAGTGAGGGCCTCAGTTGGTGCCTGCCTGTCCCCTGGGCTCCCCAGAGAGGCCCTGTTGTTGTGCATCACATTTTCAAGGCCAAGGCCACCAGACCTGTGACATGACCACACCCTTCCCTTAGTTGGTGGTAGGGTTTATGGGATGCCTCCATCCACTGGGCTGGCCCTGTAAGGACCTGTAGAAACCTACATACTTGGGGCTCAGATGTGGGGAAAGCCCAGAACCACTCAGAAACATCCTTGCTCACAGGTCGGGTCTGTTTATCCCCCAACGCCACCCCTATAACAAAATCCCTGGGTGAGACCACTGAGGAGGAGTCTCTCAGAGGTGGGCGCCCGCCACTGGGTCTGACTCCTATCTCCCAGTAAGCCTTGTTTGTCACAGGCGTTGGTGGAGTGATGGGGCTGGTGACTGCGCTAGTTGGAGTCTTAAAAATATTACAGTGGGAGAAGGGGCTTTGTCCAAAAGTGTTCTTCTGAGCAGGGCTTAGGAGGTCCCTGTGTGCTGCAAACGGTTTGCGCTTGGCAACTAATTGAAATGTTGGTGTTTTGGACCTACCCAGCAGCCCTATGGAAGAAAGGCCTGGTGATTTGTTTCCATAAAGATTATAGCCAAGAAAACCCTATGGGGGCAGTTCTACTCTGTAACACATGGGTTGCCATGAGCTGAAATTGACTTAATGGCAAGGGTTTTGGTTTCTTGGTTTGAGCAGGGTTGGGAGGTTGGGGCTGTCTGCTGCAATGACCCCAGAGGCTGTTGTGACCCATCACACTTCCCAAGTCTTCGCTGGTCTCTCTGGGACACCAGGCAGTCGGGCAGGTACAGGGACACCATTCTTGTGGAGTAACAAACGCACAAGCAGGCTACCCTGGTTTACTGTACAGTGTGTGTTTCTGGAAGGTGTCAGGCAGTAACAGGCATCAAGGAAAGAAAAAAGGGGAGTAGGGAACCGCACAGCTTACGACCACCTTGGTGAGTCTCATTTTTAAATCCTGTTCTGGTCATGCTGTCTCCTCTGTAACAAGTGGCCCACATGAGAGACAATGTGATATAGTAGAAAACGCAGGTGCTTTATGCACAAGGACCTGGTCCTAGTCCTGGTTCTGCCACTTTCTAGATGGGACCGTTAGCAAGAGACACACCTCCATGTGCCTTTGTTTCCTGCAAACAAGGAGAATGAGGACCTCGTCGGGACAAGTGTGACAACAGACACTGGGCCTGGCCCCATGCCAGCACAGAGGGCATGCAATTATGGGTCATTCCCTTCGCTACGCTGCAGAGAAGTTCAAGGGCAGCAGACCAAGAACACAGCTCCCAGCCAGTGATGCTGGAAAATAAGGCACTTGACCAGATGAGCTCGGCTTACACACCAGAGTTAGTCTGCACTTGGGTGTGTTTCTCCAAGCCCTCAGCAGAGCACCTCGGTGCCAGTGCCACAGCCAAGGCCCGCCCAGGCCTGCATTCTTCATCTCCTACATCTGGCTGGGAAAGAACACTGCTGGGCAGTGCTGGCTTGGAAAGCGCTGACAACCCTGGATATGGGCAGCCCTGTCTGGAGCCGCTAAGCAGACTCCAGTCAGTCCCATGGCCAATAGCCCACTCGCCCCTTGCCCTGCAGCAGGTCTTGACGGGGGGGGGTGGGGGGGGCTTCCCCACCTGCATAAGCTCCAGTAATAGCCACCTTCCCCACACCTTCAGGACACACCAAGCTAAAACAAAGCATTCTCCAATTCAGATGTTTCCCTTTAACAAGCTTTGTTTACCCCTCGGGCCCCAAACACCAGTCACATCAGAGCAAGTGCCTCCAGAGGACAGAGCCAGTGAAGAAGGACAGCAACCATCCCAGGCTGGCCCACACAAGGCAGTGGCGCCGGCTATACCTGTCACGGGTGGGTTTTTTGCAGCTCATGTGTCTCCCAGGCTACAAGGCAGAACTCAGGGAGAAGCCCAGGACCAGGTGAGAACCCTGCCTTGGGGCAACTCTGCCCTTGGAGATGCATGTCCTTGGAAGACCACTTAGCATTCAGGCCAACCCTTGTCTGTACAACTGGGGCTGGTACCCACCTTGAGGTCATTCAGGAAAGCAGGCAGGTTGTGGCAGGCAAAGTACCTCCCCTGCCGAGCAGGGTGATGCTTCCTCATGCCAGCTCAGCTCTGAGGAGGGCACGGGGCTCCAGGAGGGCCTGGGAGCCAGGAGGAGCAGAGGTATGGGCAGAGGGCCTGAGAGGCCATCTCTGCCATGGCTTGGGGGAAGCACTGAGAAGTGAAGGGCTGCCCCCTCAGGTATGACCAGAGTGTGCATCTGGGGGTGCTGATGAGAGGGGTGCCCTTGTGCAGACAGAAGCCAAACCACCCTGGCTCAGGGTCAGGCAGGCCTGGCTCAAATCCTGCCCTCCACACCCCCATGGTGTGTCCTAAGCAAGTCATCTGACCTTTCTTTGCGTCCATTGACAAGTTACCAGTTGCCACAGAGTCAACTTCAACCCATAGCGCCCTCACGTGCTCCACACAGTTTCCAATGACTGATTTTTCTGAAAGATTGCCAGGCCTTTCTTCCGAGGTACCTCTGGGCTAACTTGAACCTCCAACCTTTTGGTTAGCAGTCGAGAGCATTCACTGTTTACACCACCCAGGACTCCATGTACTCATCTGTAAAGTGGGGTGCTGACCCTGCCTCAGGGACACTGCGCCAGGCTGGCCCAGAGCAGTCACGCCCCGTGACCCACTTTCTTTGCAACCATCAGTGGTCCTTCCAAAACAGACATCAGGTCTCATCTCTCCTCCTCACACCCATGACATGATGAGAACAGACCTTCAAATTAAGCACTTTGTGGTCAGAAGAGATCAGAAAATGCTGTGCACACCAACCCTGTTGTGGAGATTCTCTGTGCCCATCAGCTTACTAAAGGCTCTGAGAAGTCCTGCAATAAAGAAGCCTGTTGGATCCAAAATTCAAAAAACTTATTTGGCCATGAAACATTTTGCTTCAGGACCCTTCTAGATGTTTGAATTTGGAAAATGGGGAGTTCCAGGGCCTTGTTATGAAAAGAGGCTGAACATAAGTAAATGAAAGCAGGCTTTGGCTAAATGTGTAAGTTGGTGGCTTTTTAAGGCTGACGTGACTCTGAACCAGGCTCTGTCTAACCAGGCCATAGGCTGACCCTGAGCAAGTTCTCACAGATGACTTCAATCTTAGGAGGAAGCCTGTCAGCGCTAATATTTTTTACAGTAATGCTGACAGCTATGGCTTAGACTCTGCCTAGAGCCACATGCCTCACCCTAGAAGTCACAGCCTCTCCCTCTGGCTGGTGTCCAGCCCAGAAACGAGAAAGGTGCCGGGTAAGTCAGGAGGCTCCCACTATTCACCACAAACAGCATCTGCTCAAGGTGTGCATAGATTCAGGACAAAGTGACCCAGCAAGTTCTACCGCGGCGTCCCGGCACATTCTACCCCAGTTCCAGTGCACCGGCTTTCGAAATGAGGGTGACAGTTCCCTCTAACCAGCTGGCTTGTCTGAGAGGAGGGCAGCACCTCTGACGATGACCTCCTGGTCAGATCAGAGCCCCCCTTTCTCCCACATACACAACCAATCTATCAGACCCTTGGAGATGGTAAGCGTGTAAGCAGCAGCTGTGGGATAACTTTTAAAAAACAAAACAACCCACATGGGGCAGAGAGACAGTTCCTCAAGAGCAGGTCCTGAGTCCCCCTCACTGCGAGCACCCCGGCTGAGCCCAGGGCCCGGCACTTAGGCACCCGATGAATCTTTTGTGGAAGAAAAGAAGCCAGGAGATGCTGGGTTCGAGTCCTAGCTCTAGTTCTCAGTCACTGTAACCTGGGTAAGTGACTTCACCTCTCTGAATTCCTGATCTACAGAATGCGGAAGGTGGCCTAGCAATCACAAAGGTCCCCCAGCGTTTTATGGGGTGGCCCCTTCGATGCAGAATTCCACAGGGTGCGTCCTAGATATTCTGTTGCACTTGACCCATGCCCCACTCCTGAGGGGCAAACTGGGCATGTGGTGAGTGGCCTCAGGCCCAGGGTCACACAGTCAGTAAGGGCCCCAGCCGGGTCTTGTGGCTCCACATCTGGTGGTCTTTCCTCACCATCAGGATTAAATCTGTGTGTCAACACAACC
This sequence comes from Loxodonta africana, assembly GCF_030014295.1. Taxonomy (NCBI): domain Eukaryota; kingdom Metazoa; phylum Chordata; class Mammalia; order Proboscidea; family Elephantidae; genus Loxodonta; species Loxodonta africana. Next base: position 36,545,313 of record NC_087363.1, read on the forward strand.
CAGCAGGGTCTTCCTCTGAGACAGGGGCGGGGTGGGGTGGGGCGCTAGTCAGGTTCTTCTTGCCCTGGATGGGTCACACCAGCAGGTTCACTTTGTGGCAGAATAAATCCTAGTTCTCTCGTGCTGAATTCCTATGCTTTGAGCTCTCTCCTTCACGTACCTTGCTTCACAGAGAGCAAACTGGAGTTTCATTTCACGTGGATGCTAGGTTTTATCATCCGTGTAGAAGGGGAACATGTACAGGCAAAACAAGCATTAAAAATTTCTGAAATTACCCACAAAGCATCATGTTCTGGGTTTGGAAATAAGTGATCCTATCCACCCGGAGGAGTCCCTGGGCGGTGTAGTCAACATGCTCGGCTGCTAACGGCAAGGTTAGAGGTTCAAGTCCACCCAGAGGCACTTCTCGAGAAAAGCCTAACCATCTACTTCTGAAAAATCCGCCTCTGAAAATCCTATGGAGCACAGTTCTACTCGGACACACACGGGGTCACCACAAGTCGGAGTTGGCTCAACAGCAACTGGTTTTTGTTTTTGTTGTTTTTAATGTGCTGGGGAAGTCTGAGAATCACTGAACTAGGCAAAAGGGAGAATGGGGGAAGAGAAGAGGAAGCAAGGGAGGTAGGGAAGACAGGGAGGAAAGTGGGGAGAAGAAGGGAGGGAGAGAGGACTGTCCTGATGCAGACACTGGGGCCTAACAGGAAGAAGCTCTAAATCCCCGCGGGGAACAGGGATGGACAGAGCATTCCAGAGTGTTCCACTGACTTGAGAGGTTTACTCCAAGTAAGTAGGTCTCAAGCAGCCCTTCACACAGGTTAGGAGCTAGTCTCATGGCTGTGAGGAGCACAACAGGACATATAAAGGAGAGCCCCTAGCACAGCCCAGGCACATAGAGGCACTCAAAATGCTTTAAATGTGAACTTAAACCTCACCATACAGGGCCCACAGTCATACCTATCCCAGCACCACCTCTTCCTGCTTCCCACTGGTACTTTCTACGAAAGCCGCACTGCCCAGAGACCCTGGCACATCCCTGGGCAAAGGAATCACAATCCCCTAGGGTGTCCAAGCTTTGAGGAGAGAGGTTTGGCTGCTGAACAAGCTACAGTGTCCCCACTGAAGGCTGCCACACCTGGAGCCCACGGAGGCCTCCCGGGCCGCAGACTAACCACCCCCATCCAAGGGCAGCTAAGAGCCTCTCTGAGAGCGAGCCTCCAACAGGCCCTTCTAGAACGTGTCTTCTTCCTGGGGGTGGTGCTCACTCTAGATGGCTAAAGAAGGTGCTGCTGGCCTCACGTCCACCCATGTCTGTCTTTCACAGATGCATCCGCACTCTAGGGAAAAGCTGAGGTCACACAGATGTGCTTAGCCACGAGACAGGGAGCTGACCACAGGACAGCCCCTTCCCCCATGGGCTGGAGGCCCCTCAAGACCAAGGAAAAGCTCTAACAGATCTGACCAGCTCGAGCCACTTCTCTTCCTCAAGGGGTATTCTCCTCACTGTCAGGGATGAATGCACACAGGTGGTCTTCTTTGTAGAAGCATCTGGATTTGCAGTCATTCTCTGGGCAATGTCTGTATTTCTGGAGAAGGCAGTCTGGCAGAGTGGCAAGTGGGCAAGCAAAGTGGGTGCTCATTCTGCTTGTCCTACATACCCCAGCATGGCCCCGCATCCCTGTCACTCACACATACCCACATGCAGCCCTGCCAGCTCCGGCACCCCTACTCCACCGTGTGGCCCTGGAAGCCCCATCACCCCTACATTCCCCCTGCATCGTCCTTGCAGCCTCTTCACCACCCCTCTGGGCCAGAGTTCCCCAACAGCATGGCGACCGCACAGGTGATCAGGAAAACTAAATGAGGTAATTACGTCCTTCCATTTACTCAACAAACATTTGTGCAGTACCTGCCCTGGGCCAGGCACTGTTTTAGTGCTGGGGTACAGTAGTGAGCCAAGTGGAGGCACGGCCTCACTCTACCAGCCAAGCTGAGTGCCAAACCGTGGCCCATTTGACTTCTGTGCTGTCTGACTCCATGCCGGTGCTTTCTAAAAAAGCAACCGATAATGAGATACAATGATGTCTATTTTTTTAACACTTGAAAATAACTCCTCTACAAAAGCGCAGGAACAACTGAAATGGCACCAGTTAGACACCCATATCCTAGTGATTTTCAGTAAGTGCAACGTCATTCATGCCTGGCTTGGCATACAGTGGCACTAAATAAATGTCTGCTAAGTAGATGACCAGGGACATGCCTGTACTCAGAATAACGTAACCCAGAGGAAGACATAACAAGTCTAGTGGTTACAGCCAATGTTTGATCCCAGCCTCTAATCACAGTTGTGAGCAACTACACACATTTCAAACTGACCTTCTGCTCCAGTATCAGGGGCCAAGGCATGAGATGAGCCAGTGGCAAACACACCCTCCCTTCAGCTGGGGCAAGGACTGTCAAGAGATGAGCTGAGGGCTTTGGAGGAAGACTTTCATCTTCTCTGGATCCCATCCCCCCAAGCCATCAGTTCCACCAAGCCAACTTTTAACAAGCTCGCAACTCTAAAACAAGAAAGTATGAAGACAGGCTCATCCTCCAGGAGACTAATCCAGGCTCCTTGTCACGACAGTGTCAGGGTTCTAAGGAAGAGCACAAAACTTATACTAGAGGCCAAGGCTTGGAACAGGGACAGCATTGCTTCCACCATGTTCTGTTGGTCAAAGCAAGCTGAATGGCTAGCCCAGAGTCAAGGGTGAAGAAACTGATCACAATTCTTATGGGGTAAAGGATCTAGTTTTACCCCAAGTAAAGTGGCCTTTGTCCTTGTTTCTGAAGAAATAACCCTTGGAGTAACCGGGGTGCCTTGTTCTGGGACTTTCAGGCCACACCTGAGGATCTGTGCTGGCAAGTAGGGGCTGGCCAGACCAGAAAGGACTTCTCTGGGAGGCTGAAATCGACTAGCCTCAGGAGGCATGATTTAGCCTATCATGCAGGAATGGCCAATAAAACCCTGAGCACAGAGGCTCAGAGAGCTTCCTGTTTGGTGAGATCATCTACTCTCGGGAGGTTGCACATGCCCTTGGGACATGGAAGTTCTGTGTTGGGAACCCTCCCAGGCCTCACCCTATGCGTCTCTTCGTTTGTGTCCTTTGTGGTTGTGATAAATTTGTAGTTGTAAGTATGGTATGCTCTCTGTGAGTTCTGTGAGTCATTCCAGTAAATTATCGAACCCAAACGGGCAGTGGGCGCCAGCAAGTCAGAACGTAAAGGTGTTAGGTGGACTCCCAAGCTTGCATCCTGAAAGAGTAGTGGAAAACCAGCCCCAAGTTTTGTGGCCAACAGTTCAGAAAATGGGTTGTCAGGTGGACTCCCCATATTCAGGGCTGGCGTCTGCATATTTGGCTGTCTGAAGGATGGTGTCCTTCTAACTTGTGAGCTCTGACCTAGCTCTGGGTGCCTAGGGTCAGAAAGAGTGTGCCAGGGGGCAGCTGGCAATGAGACAAGAGAGGTGGGAATATGAGGCTAGACCAATCTTCCATTTGGGGGATTGAATTCATGATGGTCCTTCCCCCAGTCCCTCTCTGGATGGAAGCAGCTGCAAAGTCTCGTGGCCAAGTACATGGATACAGGAAGGCGTGGAGAATTGAGGCTATCTTTGTAATCAAACTGGAAACCCTGGTGGCATAGTGGTTAAGTGCTATGGCTGCTAACCAAGAGGTCGGCAGTTCGAATCCGCCAGGCACTCCTTGGAAACTCTATCGGGCAGTTCTACTCTGTCGTATAGGGTCGCTATGAGTCGGAATCAACTCGACAGCAGTGGGTTTGGTTTAGTGGCTTTTGTAATCAATCTACCACATACCATGACCCTTCCTAGCAGATGAAGACACTAGAATTTCAGTTTTTTATTCAACACACATTTTCCCGCACACTTCAGTGAACTCAAACTAAGACACCTGCACTATGGCTCACCTGAACTCCCAACTTGGGATGAAGGATGGGTGTGTCCTCCCACAGCAAGGGATATGGATTTTCCACTTACAATGGTGATAGGACAATTCCTTTTTAAATAAATGTATTTTTGCTTAAAGATTATTTGCAGAAAAATGTTAAATTTTAAATATTAAAAACATTAAGTAGTGCAAAGAAACACAGACATGGCGAAAACTAGGATGGCTGTATCCGATGCCTCTTGTTAAAATGCCTGTAATTTACTCTGAAATCCTCAGTTTGGACAGTATACTCCAGGAAAGTTTGCTTCAGCCAGGCTCCAGAGCACCCTCATGCACCCTGCATGAACAGGGCACTGACAGTGAGTGGGCCCGGAGGCAGTACCCTCAGGGTGGCACACAGGTGGGTCCCCACACACTGACCCCCACGACGAGTAGGGAGGGCGATTCTTGCTCTTCTGACCCAACTGCTGATCAGCGAGCCCTGCCCTTGAGATATTGGTCCATTTGGCTCCAGTGAATCTGCATGAAAGGAGGTCTCACACACCTGAATGGGCCTCCTTGAGCTTCCAGAACAGGTTGTACAATTGCTCCATACCTGCTTGCCCACTGCTAACTACACACCTGGCAGAAGTGGGTCTGACACCTGTTTTTCCTATAACCTGGTAGTGAGGTTGGAGGGGCAGTTGGTAACTCGTCCACGACCCTCTTTACCTCCACCCACCCAAAACCCAGTGCCATCAAGTCGATTCCAACTCATAGCGACCCTACAGGACAGAGTAGAACTGCCGCATAGAGTTTCCAAGGAGCGCCTGGCGGATTTGAACTACCAACCCTTTGGTTCGCAGCCATAGCACTTAACCACTACGCCACCAGGGTTTCCTTTACCTCCACAGTCTACTGAAACTAATCTAACAGGTGTGTCTGCCTAGGCTGCCTCTGACTGGGTCCCCATCTCCCAGACACCCCAAGAATGTGCAGTAGCTCCTCTGCTCCCATCCCACTCCCGACAGATAACCATGGCTCATCCATGATCGAGTCCCACCTTCTGTGCAGTGACAGCTGCAGGCAGAAAGCCCTGGACCCTGGGTGAACATTCAGGCTCCTGTGGCTGCATTCCGCATCACAGGGGCTCCAGCGCCCTGGTCTTCTCTCAGGCTGACACATCACCCCTTGGCTAATAAAGCATTCACCTCGTCCCTGCATCCCTGCTGTCTGTCCCCCCATCCTGGCCCTGCACACTGGGCTCTTCTTCTTTTCTAATCTCCAGCTGGACCAGATATTTATCTCTAATAATTTTCACTCTATGAGCTTGTGCCCCACAGTTCGGAGTGTCAAAATCACTTACGGTCTGGATTCCATCACATTAGCAACCTTCCCAGTTCTGTGTCAAGTGCAAATTTGATAAGTGAGCTTTTTGCTGTCTCCTCTGGATCTCTCAGGGGAAGCTTTGAGGCCCCGACAGAGTCCCAGGGGCTTCCTCGGGGCTGCTGACAGCTGCTGGCCACCTCTAGCATCATTCAGTTCCCAACCTGCTCACAGGACAGTTACTTAAATGACCACCCCCTGAGGGCACGTAAGGACATGCCTCAGCTGGCCGCCTGCACAGCCCCACGTGGCTCTCACTGCCCACCACGTCCTGTGTGAAGGAGCCTGAGCACCTGACCATAGTGTCCCCTGAGGTTAAGGTCAAGCTTGTGGGACTGCAGGTTTTGGTGTCATAACGGTCCTCCTACATCTTGTGGGTGTGTGCGGTAAATATACAGGTAACAGAACATTTGCCATTCAACATTTTTTACATGACTAATTCAGTGACATTACTACGTCCATCACACTGTTCTACCATCACCAGTAAACATTCCCAATTTTTTCCATCACCTTAACGGAAGGTCAGTGCCCTCCAAGCGCTGAGTCCCTCTTCCTCCCTTCTCCCTCCCACCCTGGTGACCACCCATGAACTCTGGTCTCTATACACTTGCCTATTCTAGATATTTCAGGTAAGTGGGATCCTACAATATTTGTCTTTTTGTGACTAGCTTCTTTCACCAGCATGAAGTTTTCAAGGTTCATCCATGTTGTTGCATGGATCAGGACTTCATTCCTTTTTATGGCTGAGAGACATTCCATTGTATGGATGTACCGCACTCTATTCACCCATGCATCTGTTGATGGACGTTTAGGCTCCCATGTCTTTTTAAGGTTGGGCACAATCGGTCCTTGAGGCATCACAGATTGGGGGGTGGAGGTTTCCGCTTTCTATCAGCCTTTCCAAGGCTGCAAAGCTGGGTCCTGAGAGCTCGCAGGCTGTGGGAGGTTGCGGCCCCCAGAAGGGAACAGTCTGGGCTTGGAAACCAGTGTCCTCACCAAGTTGTTGGGCTCCACCTTCTCTTCACGGCTGCTGCACTGGCTCAGGAGGACGCCTGGGTTCTGCCCATTTACGTCCTTAAACACAGTTCTGATCACATCACTGCTGGCTGAACAAAGGCAAAATGTCTCCACTGGCATTCAAGGCCCTCCTGGTCTGCCCAGCCTCATTTCCAACCCCCTCCACATCCCACCTGTGCCCAGGCCCCAGGCAAACTGGCTCCCCACATTTCCTAAACAGGCTCATGGGTCCGTCCCCCTGCCAGAGGCTGCTCGCTGACTAACCTCTGTGGAATGTCTGCTCCTGTCTGCAGCGGAACAGCCTGCCCTTCACGGCCATCCTAACAGCTACCAAACCTGCCCCGAGAGAGCACCGTCAGCGGAGCTGTCATCAGCGGTGTGGTTATTCTCTCATGCCAGGGCTTGTCCTGAGACTTCTGGTGGCCATGACAACTTTGCCACTAACAAGCCACATGCCAGCAGCTAACAATAACCTCTCTGGGCTCATTCTCTCCATCTGTACAACGAGCACCCTTCCAGCTCTGTCACCCCCATCCCTGCCCCGGCAGTCTGGTGCTACAATTTCACTTTTGATGTTGAATAGCATCATTTTTGCTTCTGCCATGGTTACTGACTTACCACATGGCTTCATGTAGCCATGAATAGGGGACAAATATGACATTTCCTTCTCAGCCTTTCTAGGGTTGTCACGAGCTGTTATGGGACATGGCAAACAGAAAAAGGTCTGCTGACTCAAAGCAGACCAGCCAGGCTATCCAGTTTGGACCAGCCATGCAGGAATGCCCCATGTGCTACGCGTGAAGGGAGCCCAGGGCCAGCGCAGCCAGACAGCTGAGACTCATCCCAACACACAAGAAGCTCCCACTGGTGGATGAGAAAGGATAGAAAGAACGTGGGAATCTGGTGTACATGACAGCAATATGGACCGCAAAGCTGTAGGTGGTGTTTAATGGACAACTGTTAGCAGATGGTGTGAGCACTGCTTTCAAAACATGTCCAGAATCTAGTCACTCACCCACCTCAACTGCCACCACCTGCTCCAGCTACCACCATCACTCACCTGGGTCATTGCCATGGCCTCCTCTCTGGTCTCCCTGACTCCAACCCTGCCATCTCCCCTCCATGCAGCACCCAGAGGGGTCCTGTTAAAAACCCAAGTCCTCATCCACCCTCTGCTCAGAGTTCCCCATGGCTCCCAGCTCCCTAGAGTACAAGCCTGAGTCTTTCAGGGCTCTCCATGATTCTCTCCCTTGACCTCTGTCCTCACCTCCTACTACCCTCTCCTCCTACCCCTGCTCTCCAGCTCAGCCACACTGGCCTCCTCGCCATTCCCCCAACACATCAGGCACAGTCCTGCCTCAGGGCCTTTGCACAAGCCTGGCACACCTTTCCCCAGATCTACACACAGCTCACTCCCTCACTTCCTTCAGGTCTTTGTTCAATATCACCTTCTCAGGGAAGCCTTCCCTGACCACTCCACCTAAAATTCCAACACCATGCCACCCCATCCAGCTCTCCCTGCCCCGCCTTCATCTTTTTTCTCAGCACATTTCCCTCTCTAACACATTAAATATTGTCCATATTCCTCTTGGTTATTATGTTTCTCCCCATTGAACTGAGAGCCCCTGAGGACAGGGATGTTCTGTATTTTGTTCAGCAACTGCAATAGTGCGTGGCACATATAATAGGTGTTCAATAAATATTTCTGAAATGAATGACTGGTGTTTGCTGAAAGAACCTAAGCACTCAAGAATGTTTTGTACCTGATACAGAGGAAAACCTTGAGAGGCTGACTGCTGCAGACAGGACCAGAGGAAGGAAACGACAGCATTGATACACCCATATCCGAAACAGCGAAACATGCCAACTCCAAGCTGCAGACTGGCCAAGAAGAACAAAGGTCCCGACAAGGACTGTACTGTGCAAGACCACTTCCAGCTACCTGGGGTATCAGGCCTTGCATAAGATCAACAATATTAGGATGACACAGCTGACATGCGGAAGAAGATTCCTGAAACGAGGGGCCGCTCCAAGTCAGCCCAGCCAGCTCAGTAGGCAAGAGCGACAACTTCCACCCACCCCACGCTGGAATCAGAGGCTAGGCAGACAATTCAACAAAGGAATGCAGAGACCACAAAGCCCAATGAAATGTGGTCTCTGAGTTCATGTAGCTCGCAGCTCAATAATTACAACAGCAGCAGCAGCATACACGAAACCCAACGTACACTGTGTACCAGATAATATTTATGCCCCCTAGACAACACTGTGAGGTGGGTACTATTTATTATGCCCATTTTACAGATTCAAACACTGAGGAACTGAGTGGTTTTATAACTTACCAAAGGGTACAGAAGCTAATACTACCAGTGACAGAGCCAGGATTCAAGCTCAGGGTGAAAGACTCCAAAGAGAATGCAAGGGTCACCCAGAGAAGGGGCATGGACTCCACCTGTCTGTTGGTTCCTCCCAAAAGTCACCTCCCTCAGTGATACTGGGGAGGGAGCGGAGAGGCTCACTCCAGCATCAAATGAAGCTTCAGTAATACTTTATTATAAACATACTTCAAGGCTGCTGTAGAAAAACATTAAACTTGACTCAATTCTCATAAAAATCCCATCCATAAAAATATTATATAAGGAAGAGTTAACACTTGATTTCTAAAATGCAAATTGTTAAGTGCACACAAGGGTGATAAATGTAATGACACTTGTCTTAGGTTGAGCTCTTCAGAGGAACAAAACCAGTGAAGCATGTATATATATATATATATATATATATAAGTATATATAGAGAGAGAGATTTATTTCAAGGACATGGCTCACGCAGTTGTGGAGGCCGTCAAGGCCCAAATCTGTCAGTCAGGCGTCAGGCTGGAGGCTTCTCCTGACTCGCGTGGTTGTGGGGAATGACGAACTCAAAATGGCAGGTCTAATGGCAGGCTGCTGTCTTACAGGGCTGTGAGAGTGCGTAAATCCCAATATCTGCAGGTCAGAAGGTAGGCTGCTGACTCAAACCCCAAGAACCAGAGGTCAAAAGATGATGAGTTGGATGCAGGAGTAAGAGAGAGTGAGCTTTGCCAGAGCATCCATATATACTGAATGCAGGACACAATCCCAAGGAAACTCTCCTTACATCAGATCACGAAGTGGAGGATAATAATATAATACTGAGAAATATGGTCAAGCCAAGTTGATACATAACATTAACCATCACAGTCCACCCCTTGTCAACCTGGCATCTGTACGCATCTTCTTAAGCCATACATAATCTCTAAATAAAGACAGTTACGAAGTCATACTTGTGCTAACATGACACAACTAATATGTACAACTGAAAATGCACTAGCCCCATTTACATCTTATATTTTATAATCAGTAATGGAATAAGGGAGGAAAGAAGACAAAGATATTTTAGATATATACATACACATATGTGTGTGTGTGTATATATATATAAACAAAAAATCCACTGCCGTCGAGTCGACTCCGACTCCTAGCAACCCTACAGGACAGAGTAGAACTGCCCCATAGAGTTTCCAAGGAGCGCCTGGCAGGTTCGAACTGCCGACTTCTTGGTTAGCAGCCGTAGCATTTAACCACTATGCCACCAGGGTTTCCATATAGATATATACACACACACATACACATATATATAACACATGTACACATAAAACAAAACAAGGAAGAAATATTAAAAACCGTCCTCATTTCTACAAGCGGTCACTTGGTCGTAGCGGTATTTAGAACTATCTTCTTTCACCAACCATTCCGTATTCCCTTTGCCTTCAGCAAGCACCTCAGCTGGTCGTGTTTCTCTGGCAGATGGGGTAACCTAAACCTCCATTCCTGAAGGATCTGGGCCTTTAGTAACCACGTCAGAATTGGGTTGTGTAGTTTCGCATTGATTTTTAATCACAGGGCATGTTACTACTAAGAGACATCCCAAGGGATCTAGACATACTCTTCTTTACCTCCATTATATAATACCAATCCGACTTCCCCTGGGTAATCGGGATCAATCACACCAGCTAATATGGTAACTCCCTTTATGGCCTGTTGATCCAGGGGCATAAGGAGCCCAAAGTGGCCAGGTAGCATTCTCAACTTCAAGTTCAGTGCAATCAGTGTTGTGTCTCCAGGTGAGAACAATTTTCCCTTGGGAATAGGCCATCTAGACCTGCAAAAAAAAAGCCCATAAGGCATTGTGCCTCCTCTTTAGTTATAGGAGGGGCCAGATGTAACAACTTATGCTTCCCTTTAGAAGGAATATCTCAAAATGCCCCACACCACCGGACCCCTAGAAATTTCACTGAGGTGGAGGCACCTGAATTTTTGTTGATTTCCCACCTTCTAGTATGTAAACATCTTACCAGTAAGTCTAGACATATTGATACTTCTTCCTTACTAGGTCCGATCAGTGTAATGTCAACAATGTAATTGTCATGGATTGACTTATGTTCCCCCAAAAATGTGTGCATCAACTTGGTTAGGCCATGATTCCCAGTATTGTGTGACTGTTATCCATTTTGATTGTAATTTTATGTTGAGAGGATTAGGGTGGGATTGTAACACCACCCTTACTCGGTCACCTCCGTAATCCAAGGCAAAGGGAGTTTCCCTGGGCTGTGGCCTGTACCACCTTTTATCTCTCAATAGATAAAAGGAAAGAGAAGCAAGCAGAGAGCTGGGGACCTCCTACCACCAAGAAAGCAGCACCAGGACCAGAGCGCGTCCTTTGGACACAGGGTCCCTGCGCCTGAAAAGCTCCTCGACCAGGAGAAGAATGAGGACAAGGATCTTCTTCCTCCACAGCCGACAGAGAGAGAACCCCTTCTCCTGGAGCCGATACCCTGAATACGGACTTGTGACCTACTAGACTATGAGAAAATAAACTCTTTGTTAAAGCCATCCACTTGTGGTATTTCTGTTATAGCAGCACTAGATGACCAAGACAGTAATGGACCAGTGTGATGTCTTGTGGAAGAAAAGGTGATCAAGGTCCCTGTCAATTAAATTATGACACAGGGCTGGAAAGCTGATATGCCCCTGAGGTAATAAAGTGAAGGTGGAATGCTGGCTTTGCTAGCTGAAGCTAAACTGCTTCTGGTGTTCCTTCGAAACCAGAATCGAGAAAAAGGCATTGGCCAGATCAATAGCTGCATACCAGGTACCAGGAGATGTATTAATTAAGGTCTAATCAATTAATGTATTAATTAAGATCCTCCTTAATTAATTAATTTCAAGTAATGAAACCACATCTGGAACAGCAGCTGCACTTGGAGTCACCACCTGGTTAAGTTTACAATAATCCACTGGCATTCTCCAAGGTCCATGTGTGTTTTGTGCACACGGCAATAGGTGAACGGAATGGGGATGTGGCGGGAATCGCTGCTCCTGCCTCCTTCAAGTCCTTGAGATGACACTTATCTCTGCAGTCCTTCCAGGAATGCAGTGTTCCTTTTGGTTTACTATTTTCCTAGGTAGGGGCAGTTCTAATGGCTTCTGCTTCCTCTCCTACCATAATAACCCTTACTCCACATATCAGGGATCTGATGTGGGCATTCTGCCAGTTGCTGATTATGTCTATTCAAATTATGCACTTTGGAACAGGGAAAATCACTACAGAGTGGGTCTGGGGACCACTGGACCCTCTGTGAGACGAACCTGAGCTAAGACTCCATTAATAACCTGACTTCCATATGCACCTACTCTAACTGGTGGGCCACAGTGATGTTTTCGGTCTCCTGAAATTAGTGTCAGTTCAGAGCCAGTGTCCAGTAATCTCCAAAAAGTCTGATTATTTACCTTTCCCCAGTGAACAGTCACTCTCGTAAACGGCTGTGTAGATCCCCTTGGGGAAGGCTGGGAGAAAGATTAACAGTATAAATTTTTGGCAGTTCAGTGAGGTCCTTCCTCAAGGGGACCCAGCCACTCCTTCATTCAAGGGGTTGTGGGTCTGTAAACTGGCTCAAGTCTTGGAATTGATTGAGGGGCCACAACTTCTACTCCAGCAATTCAAGTTAGACTGCCATTCACTTGACCTAGAAAAGAATTCTTCCATTTGTGCTGATTAAGTAAATATTTAGTAGATTTCCCACCTATGTCACTCCTAGGAACACCACGACTAAGTAGCCAATACTGTAAGTCTACACCAGTCAGACTATTCCAATTACTGCTTTGACTCTATTGTCTATGATGGTAACCATGCTCACGTTGTCTTTGTCTATTAAGTGCCACCACTTGGCCCCTACCACCATGGAATCTAATCCATTGTAGTTAAGTGTCTTAATTTGGTAAGAGCAGTTCCCGCTGTCAAATCTGACTTACATAAAATAGCAATCACAGCAGTCTTCAAGGATGCTGGGGCTCCCTTCACAGATTTGTTCCTCACAGTTGTGGTAAAAGATGTGTGCTCTGGCCACTCCATAGGTGAGTCTGTGGGTCCAACCTGATAAATCCACTCTAACATGCCAATTTACCTACGCTTTTAGATACCTTCTTCTACAGTATACCAAGGCAGGTCTGGCATTTAAACTTGATTTAGTGTAGGCCGCTGCTTAATCCACGCTTCAGTGAACCAACCAAATAAACTATTAGATATTTTTCTAACCTCTTGAACTGAAATACTGAATGAAGAATCTGTGCTTAGTGGGCCCATATCAATAAACTCAGACTGATCTAACTTTAAGTTCCTTACACCATTATCCCAAACCCTTAATAGCAATTCTTACACATATTCCCCAGGTTTCTGTTTATATATATTAGAAAAATCAAGCAGTTCTTTTGGAGTGCAGCATACTTCCTCCTGGGTCACACTTTGTACTTCACCTCTTGGGGCTTGCTGGGACTTAAATCTAGTTATAGGTCTAGAAGCAAAAATGGGTGGTGGGGGTGGGTCCCGGGGACGTTCAGCAATGTCTTGTAAGGCATCTGTTTCAGGTGGTGCCCTAGGCAACACCCCAGACACTACCCCAGGTGATATCTCGGACAAAAACTCTTCAGACACAGACAGGTTAATCTCATCAGATGGGGTGGAAGGGATAGTGGTTTCATTGGGGAGGGTGGCTTAGCAGACAAAGATAGAATAATCTCTTCAGATGGGAATAAGGGGACTGGTTCTGCTGGCAGGAGTGATTCAATGGAATTTAGCAGGTCAATGTCCCCAGCTTCATGATTATCTGCTCATATGTCCTTATCCCAAGTTTAGGATCCCATTTCTGCCCAATCAATGCCCTCGCTTTAATTTCAGACACCATTTGAGGGTGGAAATTCAACTGGCATTAAATTCAACCACTCTTATGATAAAACTGAACAATAGTTTAGCGAAACTGTTTTAAAAAAAAGGGTCTGCCTTGAGCCTTACACTCTTTTAAGAACTATCTATATGGGATCAAACTGACAACAGCAACTCAAAAGATGAGATAGGAACTTTAGGGGATAGTGAGTATATGTTAATGAAGGAGGAAGAACTCAAAAAGGAGGGTGAGATTGGTTGCAAAACTCAAAGAATGTAATTAATGCCACTAAATTGTACATGTAGAAATACTTGAATTGGTGTATGTTTTGCTGCATACATTCTCAGGAATAGCAGCAACAAAAAAAGACTAGCCAGACTTTAGAGCCAACTCAGGAAACTCATCTTTACGATTTTGTTCCTCTAGAACCACTCTCAGTACCAATTGTGTTAGGCTGGGTTCTCCAGAGGAGCAAAGTCAGTGAAGCATATGTAGAGAGAGAGAGAAAGAAAAAGAGAGAGATTGACTGATTTCAAAGAAACAGTTCAGGCAGTTGTGGAGGCTGGGAAGTCCCAAATCCGTGGATCAGGAATCAGGCTGGAGGCTTCTACTTTCTCACGTGGTTTCAGGGGCTGATGAGCCATAAATTGGCAGGTCAGACATATGCCTGCGGGCTCACGGACTCGGACTATGGAAGCAGGAGGATCCCAATGTCTGCAGGTCAGATGGCAGGCTGTTGGCTCACATCCCAAGAACCAGAGGTCAGAGGATGACGAGTCAGATGCAGGATCGAGGGAGAGCAAGCTTTGCCAGAACATCCACATATATTGGATACAGGCCACACCCCCCAAGGAAACTCCCCTTACATAAGCTCACAAAATGGAGGATAATTACATAACACTGAGAATCATGGCCGACCCAAGTGGACACATAACATAACCATCACAACACTCCTTGGCAACTTTATCTTGAAGTATCAATAGCCTCATTTTCTGAAGAGATTACTGCACAGAGAAACAGCCAGCCAGAGCTCGGCTGCAAAATGAAAGCTAAAATAGGGGAAGAAAAGGGCAGGAGTTATTTGACTAAGAGGTAACCTTACCCAGTTCTTTTCTACGTGCCATAAAGGTCATGTCCAATGGCTCTGTCACCCAGTGCCCCCTGGAAAGGGAACAACATCCCCACAGGTGCCCAATCAAGAGGCAAATGCTGATCCCTCCACACTGCCAGCAGGTAGGGACAGCAGGCCATCAGACAGACTGCATGTCCACCGCTGGGAACAGCCACATACTCTGCCTGGGGACTCTGAAGCTTCCCCACAACCAGCGACCTGATGAGGAGATCGTTGTTAGCTGCTGTCCCCGTCGGCCCCATGCACAACGGAACAAAGCACTGCCTGGTACTACACCATCCCCATGACTGGCTGCAGATAGGACCGCTGTGACCCACATGGTGTTCAGTGGCTCATTTCTGGAAGCAGGTCACCAGGGCTTTCTTCCTGACCCATCCTAGTCTGGAAGCTCCGCTGAAGCCCGCAGCATGCACGCCTCCGCTGGCAGACGGGTGGCTTCTGCGGGTGAGGTACATTGGCTGGGAATTGAGCCTGGGCTTCCCACATGGAAGGTGGGAATTCTACCACTGAACCACCACTGCCCCATCCCCTAAATACACTTACAGTCTACATATCAGCTTTATTGCCTGGTGGTGGAACAGGGCACATCTCACAGCCATGCAGATGCGTGTTTTTACCAAAAGGTCCAATCAGGCTTCCTGGTACAGCTTTTACCTCGTTTTTTTCCCCCCAGCGGTTTTCAGATGTAGACAAGAGACTCTAGTGGTATGGGGATACACCAGGCATTCGTTTATGTATTTGCTCAGCACACATGAGTTCCAGCCTGCTCCAGGATGAGCTGGGTAGGGTTCTGGGGTTTCCCCCAACTCAAGGCCTTGGTGGAAGATGCTCATGGCACAGCGTTCAGGGCTGGTGGGGGAGCTCTGGCTGGCAGTGACAGTTCCAACTGGCAGGGCAATCTGAGCAAATCCTGGCTCCCCTTTGTGACCCCTCATCCCCCTTCTCCTCCTCTCCAGCTTGAGAACAGGCTGGGCTCGACAAGCAAGGCCTTCAACATGTGCCTGAAATGGTTTTGAGCAGAGGTGTGGCTAAAGCACTCCGACCAAAGGTGTTAGTGAGGGAATGACACAGCCATTGCAAAGAAAAAAGGGCAGGAGGTGGGATTTCACCAAAGCAAACCCTTGGCAGGGAGGAAAAGCACACTTAAGTTGCAATACAGAATAAAATCACAAAACCCAGTAGTAAATATTTTCAGTGAAACAGCTCCCCTGATGATTCCCTCTTATTTTCTTCCCTTCCCTCCCATCAACGCCAGTAGAAGTACAATTAACTTGTATTAATCTGAACATGACAGGGGACAGAGCCCACATACTGGAATACACAGTGGCTCTGCACAGCAAGCCTGAGGGTCCAGACGATGCCCCCATGTTAGAGGTGGGGAAACTGAGGTTCAGGCCTACTGGGCTGTCCCCAGGCTGCAGCCACAAGTGGTGCTCTCAGGGCCCAGATGCAGGTGAGCCCAAGCCCACAATTCCACACAGCCCCTGTCCATTCACATGGCCTTTCCCAGGTTGTTCCAACATCCTAATAAGGTTATGCATGGAACAGGCAAGAGTCATATCCATGCAGCCCTTGTCCTGGCTGCACTGTCGAAAATCCAGAACAAGCAGAGAAACTGGACCCCAGGGAGGAGATACATTGTAGAAACATCTGGAATGGCCACACCAAACTTCCACATCGGGGAGCTCTAGAAGCTGCTTTAGTTTTCATTAAAGACTGATTTTCTGATATTAAAGAAGGAATCAGGAGCATACTCTTTTCCTTCCAAATCAGCAGGGCTTTGCAGAGAGCATGGCCTTGCCAGGTGGGAAGAAGACAGAGCCTACCTTGAATACTGTGTCTGGTCGTCCCTGGCGTCCCTGGCGTCCCTGGCCGGAAGGAGGCAGAGGTCTCTGCTTCTCTCCTCCAGGGACAGAGAGGATGGTGAGCATCAGTGCTGCAGCCTGGAGTCCCCTAGGACAAGCTGGCAGGGCATGTCCCCGGACCCCGAGGCCTCTCCTTTCTGGGGTACGGGATATGACCATAGCTCTCTGCAGGAAGGGACCAGCCCATGAGGGCACAGGTTACCCACACCCAGGGCATACCGTAGGCCTTCTCAAGGGTGTCTCCGAAAAACAGAATCTGTATCTAAATCCAAATGGCTGCATCACTTGTACAAAGTAGCATAAAGCACAAGGACCCAAGCAGTAAAAAAGTTTATCTTAGTGACAGAAAGGCTTTTCAGTGTTTTAATGATTAATTTGCTTCAAGAAATAGGATGCTTGATTTTCCAATTAGCTTCAAACTCTTAAACCGGTGGTTTTCAACTAGAGGCATCCCCATCCCAGGGAGCTTGCGTTATGTCTGGAGACATTTTTGGTTGTACAAGAAGGGGTATTGCTGGCACTTAGAGGGCAAAGGAGGCCAGGGATGCTGCTAAACATTCTACAATGCACAGGACAGCCTTACAACAAAGAATTATCTAGCCCAAAATGTCTAAAATGTCAAGCAAGGTTGAGAAACCTTGCCTTAAACAGATGAACACTTAGCTGAAGTTTCTACAGAAAAAAAATTAATAGTGAAATATTATATCATATAACATATATAATTAAATCACATACAATTGTATGTTGTACATAATACATAATTATAACTAGGTTATAATGTAGAATGATCCCCATTTTACAGATGAGGAAATTCAGACCGAAAGGAGTCAGTTATGTACCTCTGGCCACAGGGCTACTGAGTGCCTGAGATAAGATGGCCTGCGAGGCGGCCCCAGAGCCAGTGCTCCTGGGAGTTCTGCTCGGGATAGAGGAGCCTTCCTGGGGTTCTGTCCTCAACGGCACTGTGAGGTGCAGAACCCCCTTGCAGTAAACAATTTGGCCTTTGGTCCTGTTTCCTGAGAGCCAGACCATACCTGAGGTCAATGAGTGGGGCCAACCAGATCAAGTAGGACCACCTGGGTGCCTAATGCTGACTAAGCCTGAGGAACAGGATGTAATCTATCATGACCACAGTAGGGAGGCCAATAGAGGCGTTGGAAGATGGAGGCTCAGCGGAACTTCCTGGGTGGTGAGAACAAATAACTGGTCTCGGGAAAGTAAGTATGTTCCCTGGTGGCACGGAAGCTCTGACCCCTATCAGACCTTGCCCTATGTGTTTGTATCATTTTTTCTTCTAGATTAAAGATAGCTCTTCCCTGGAGTTTGTGAGTCACTCTAATGGGTTATCAGACCTAAGAAACAGAGAAGCGGCTGGTACCCACTGAACCAGTTAACCCCAAGTGAACAGGCATGACAGAAGTAAGAGGCTGGTACCTGCTGTCCTATCCCTGGGAAGGCAAGGATGAGAGAGAAAGGGCTGTGCTGGCAGCTGGGGTCTGAACTGACTAGGGAAGGGAAGTTGAGATTTTCATAGGACACAGTTGGCACGTGGAGTGAGATTTATTCTCCATCAAACATTGGCGTCAAAGATGGATCATCTCACCTTCCCACACTGGTTTGCACAGTTAGCAATGACGATGAGATCCACCTGAGTGGTCCTGACACCTCAGCACTGACCTTACCAGCCCCATTGTGGCCTTCGAGATATTCCACTCACAAGCAGTCACTGAGCACCCGCTCTGTGCCAGGACCAGGGACACAGCAAGGAATCCAAGACAAAAAAAAAACAAAAAACCCTTCCCTCGTGGAACCCAGGTCACGTTGAGAACAGAAAACAGACCAGGAAAAAAAGGCAAAAGGCCAAGACGCACAGCATGTCAGATGGTAAACGCAAGGGCAGCCCCCAAACCCGAGCTCTGTGCAGCTGCCCTCCTTTCCCTTGTCCAGGACCAGCTGCCCTCCTTTCCCTTGTCCAGGACCAGAGCCACTGCCACAGTGTCCACCCTGCCTCCTCCAGCCTATTCTCACAGTACAGCCAGAGGGGTCCTTCTAGGTGATAAATCGGATCATACCCTTTCGGCTCAAAACTCTCAGGGGCCTTCCCACAGCAACCAGAACAAAATCCCAACCCCTCAAGGCCACTGCCAACCTGTCACCTTCTTCCCCCTCTGCAATGCAGGCACTAGGGACACCAACACTGTCCACTAGGACACGGCCTAGCACATAGCAGGTGCCCAGTAAATGTCTGTTAACTATATTAACGAATGAACAAACCCACATGTGCTGGGTAGATGTTGTCATCTGCATTCTCTAGATGGGGACGCTGAGACACAACCCAGGTCACAAAGATATGAGTAGTGTCAGTGGAGTCCCTGGCTGGTGCAAATGGTTAACACACTCAACTGCTAACCCAGAGGTTGGCGGTTCAATCCACCCAGAGGTACCTTGGACAAAAGGCCTGGTGATCCGCTTCCAAAAAAGTAGCCATTGAAAACTCTTTTAAAGCACACACAGTTCTATGTTGACACACATGAGGTTGCCATGAGTTGGAGTCAACTTGACAGCCTCTTTTTTTTTAGCATTGGTGGAACTTGACCCCCGGCCTAAGCTAAATCTTTTGCCACATTCTCCCCTACATCATGAAGACAGGCCAGTGACAATGTGCCTACCACCAAGTGTCTCCCAGGCAACGTCATCACTTCCACCTTTCAACTACACAAGTGCAACCAATCCCTGTGGGTTTGGGGGGGTGCTCCTGAATGGAGTGTCTGAGTCATAAATGTTTCCACTAAGCGTATATTAATTTGATGGTTGCCAAAGACCCATAACGCTATTCTGTGCCATTACAAACCCACCCCTTTGGGATCATCTTCACTTCTAGAGGGTCCCCTGCCTGCCACTGCTCTTCCCCTCCTGGGAGGTGCCACCAACCTGCACCCCTACCTGCCGCCATCACGGCAGGGGTGTGGGGACAGAGCCCATGCTGCTGAGGCCATCAAAGGAACAGTCAGAAGGGCCGTTTGTTGTGGTGCTGGGCAAGAGAAGTTTCTGCACATACAGCTATTAGTGACTTTATTTATATACCAATATTTAGTACTGCTTACAATTAAGCAGATCTGCTTTCAAAATATGACTAATTAGAGCGGCCGGGCTGGCAGCACAGCGTCTACGAGGAACGCACATTGCTCTAGCCAAAGGTGCCCCTACCACAGGCAGAGCCAGGCCCCTTGTTCATGTCCGGAGCAGCTGGGGCCCCTGCTGGAGGGGTCCTTGCAAGGCCAGAGGAGGAGGAAGGGAAGGGGAGGAGGGGAGAAAAAGAGGTGTGGTAGAGGAACTGAGGAAAGGTGAGGGGAGGCAAAGAAGGGGGAGGAAAGGGGGAGGGTGGAGGGAAAGAGAGTTACAAACCTCAACTGAGGAGGCTTAATTTGTATGATGCTCGTTAGCTGTGCTCTCTGGCCTGACATTTTCCGCTACACGGAAGGCACCGAGCTGCATCATTCCTGGGCTGACATTTTGCGAGGAGCCAGAAGAGGGGGGACTGTGCAGTGATGCAGAAGCCCAGATGGATATGGGGTGGCGTCTAAAAGTGGCCTCTGCCGCTGACCAGCTTTGGTCCCCACAACACTGCACTGACCTCCATCAAGTGAGGGGCAGAGTTGCTCGCAGGTTTTCCAACTGACAGACCAGTTTTGGCCACGCAGGTGCAACCACGCTCCTCAGGGTAAATTACAAAGATTTGCAGAAGTCCTAGGACCCCAGGCAGCCTGAGAACAAGTGACCCTCACCAGTGCCTACATCCAACTTCAAGGCCTCTTTCAGGAAGCTGAGCTCAGCCCCCCTCTCTGTGTTAGGATTGAGCAGGAGGCTGAGGACATAGACCAAGCAGGCCCCAAGGCTGACCCTGACCTTGATCTCGGGCCCAAGATCCTCAAGGTGAGGGTAGGGTAAGTGTGGACATATAACCAAGCTGTCCCTTGATCTGGGGTGACAAGGCCCAGCCTGGGGCTGGGGAGGCCCCCTGGAGGTGGCTTACAGCTCAGTCTTGAAGGATGAGGAAGGCAGCCACTCCAAAAGGAGGCAGACTTTCCGGGCATAGCAGACACGGTGGCAGCAAGGAGCCACCACACTTAAGTAGGCTAAGTGGGGAAGGGTGGGCAGGCAGGGAGTGGATAATGAGGCTGGAGGGTGGCCCAAACAGTGGGAACCAGCCCCCAGACCTCCATCCCTCCCTGACTGCACCCTAAAAAATTACACCCACTAAAACCACCCATCACTCCACCTCCTGGCCCTGCTGACACCATCACTACTGGACACTGCAATAACACCCATCTGCTCATGCATTACTGCCTGTCCCCCTCTAGAATGTAAGCTCCTCGATGGCAGAAGTTGGAGCTCCAGGGCCTTTAGCGGGCGAACAAGGTTAACGACTAAGAAAGTGCTCATGCTCAACTCCACAGCCCACTGGAGGCACAAACTCAACTCCCTCCTCCTGGGCAGGAGCCTGCGGGAGGGAGGCTAGTGGGTGGGAACCCTGTGAACTGTGCCCACATCCCATCCAGCCGGAGCTCCTCCTGGTGGGGGGGGGGCACATTCCTTACTTCTCAAGAAAAGCTGGAAATCTTGATTACATGGATTCTCCTTAATTGCTGGCAACTAATTCCAGTTTTCAGACTCTGTAGGCTGGGCGTGGCTCCAGGAGCCCCACTGGCCACCTCAGAGGGAAAGGGGAGCAGAAGGAAAGCCCTCAGATTTACATACACAGGAAGATGAGCCTGAGTGTCGTGGACGCTGTGAGAGCCACTCAGCCCCCCTCAGGAAGAGGCCCTCGTCTCCCACTGGCTGGGAGTGTTGGCTGCCAGTGGATCCCTAGGCCAAGGATTGCTGCCTTGCCCAAAGTTATGCCCTCCTGTACCCCTTCCCTGGGACAGCCCGCATCCAATGACTGTGCCTCTGATGCAGAGGTAGGTACAAACGACCAGGCTCCTGCTCCAGCACTCCCTGGGGTGGGCTGTGGCCTCTGTCGGGACTGCATCGCAGCCCAACTTCTCCCTCTGCCCCGTTCTGCTCCTCTCGCCAGTGCTGCCCCCGCAAAAGCCTCTGCAATGAGCCGCTCCACACAAAACCCCTCTCAGCGCCTGCTTCCAGGTTGCCCAAGACATCAGAGGACCTAAAACACCCAGCCAAGCCCTCCAGTCACCATGTCAGAATCCAACCCCTGGCCTCTACTCTTCTTCCCTCGTAACTTCCTGAGCTGTGGTCACTGGAGACTCTGCAGCTGCCCCTGGGTTCCTGGGAGACGGCGGGGCAGAGAAGCCAGGAACGCATGGTCCTTTAACGGCTAGAGTCCAAGCCCCCTCCCACAAGGTTCTGCGATCAATCTTTCCAGGGCAACACAGTCATGAAATTCACAGCAGCTCTGCTCTGTAAGTAATTTACAGTATGGACGCCTTTTGGGGGTGGCCTTAGGGTTGCGTCCTGGGCAGGTCAGGTGGGAGCCAGTGTAGAAAAGCCCTGCTTTGGGGCTTTATGGGTGTATAAAATAGCTGCGCAGTCTTTTCTAGGCAAAGTTCATAAATCAGTGCATTATATATCTCAGGAAGCTGGCAGCTTCTGTGACAGCATGAAGCCACATGTGCTGTAAACTCGCTGACAGGAGCCAGCACCTCTCCAGCACCTCTTCCGGGGCTGTAGAGCTGGGCCTGGAACAGGCCAGCTCCATGACGGGCTGGGTGCTCAGGAAAAGGAGCACCAGACCCAAACCTGACACCCTTCCCTGGAGCCTGGTCAGTCACATAAACAATGATAACAACAATAATACTCATGGCAGCATTTACTGACCACATATGCCAGGTTCTACATGCTCAGCACCTTGTAGGCACTCACCCTCAATAATCCTGTGAGGTACTGTTATCATCCCCATTTCACAGATGAGGAAACCAAGGCACAGAGAGGCTCAGTAAGTTGCTCAAGGTCATATGGTGGAACCCAGGCAGTCTGGCTGCAGAGCTCAGCCATGAAACCTCGAAGCTGTACTCCTGCAACCATCCTCCCAGCCGGCCTGTCCTGGTGATGGGCGAAGTTCACCAGGTGACTGGCACAAGGGCAGGTGGGAGGTAGGCCTCACACTGAGCTCCCGTGGGGCACCAGGCCCTCCTGATGCACAATAACCCACTGGATCCCCCCAGCATCCTCCAGGGTGGTGTCAGGTGCCCCCATTTCACAGATGGGGAAACTGGGCTCTGAGAGAAGAAAAGACTTGTGTGGGAGTCAGAACCAGGACTGGGGTCCACACCTGGGCCTCTGGGTCACCAGCTCTGACCCCATGGCTTTTTTGGAAAGCCCTTGAGATGGTTCCTGGCAGAGAAATGGAAGGAGTGAGCCACTCTCCTGCGGTTGGAGACCAGAAAGAGACCCCTCCTCCTAGCCAACTGTGGTCCCCAGGAAAGGAAATGGCAAGAGTGGAGGGTCTTTGGAGATTCCCAACTGCAGCGCCCATTTTGGGTTCCAGAGGTTCTCTGACAGGCCTCACTGTCCCTCTGGAGACGGGCCCCTCACTTCCGCTCCTGCACACACCTGTTGCCTGCAGAAAGAAACCCAGAGCAGGAGATGAAGGTGCCAGGAGAAAGAGTAAGGCACTCTGTCACCTTCAAACCTCCTCCTCCATTCACTCCACCAACACCCCCTGAGGCTGAAGATGATGCCACAGGGTCCCCAGCCCCCAAATCTCAGTCTCTCAGGGAAGGCAGACCCCAAATGCAAACACCTGCAACCCCGCCACGTCAGCACAGCACTGAAACCAGACAGTGTGCACAAGGCGAGCTGTGCCTGCTGGGGCAGAAGACAGCCAGGAAGTCTTCCCAGAACAGGCGACATTTGTACTCAGTGACTGATCAGCAAGCAGGAGGGTGCCAGGGACACGGCTGATACAAAGGTCAAAGAGCAGCATGTCACCAGGATGACACCCCCCCCACACACACATACACCCCATGGAACATTCTGATCTAGAGAAGCAGCAGGTGGGCACCGAGGGGGACAGGCTGCCATGGGGCGTGTTTCCAGCAACAGAGGCTGGGTGGATTAGGGGTGCTCTCAGAGGGGTCTATGAAGGGGCAGTGGCAGGGAGCTGATCAGAGATGAGGCTCATGGAGATCTGCCTTGGCCTGCCCCTTGGCCTGCCCCTTGGCCTGCTCCACAAGGTCTGCAGAGGAAACTGGCAGAAATGTCCTGCCCTGAGGAGCAGTCCCCAGTGCCTCGAGGTAGGGGCGAAGATCCTGGGCCCTCTGGCTGAGGCGCCTCTCAGTCAAGGGCACCTCTCAGGAGAAAGCCACAGCCTTGATGCAGCTCCTGGGTGGATGACGGGTCAAGG
Organism: Loxodonta africana; assembly: GCF_030014295.1. Classification (NCBI taxonomy): domain Eukaryota; kingdom Metazoa; phylum Chordata; class Mammalia; order Proboscidea; family Elephantidae; genus Loxodonta; species Loxodonta africana. The sequence continues at coordinate 36,569,239 of NC_087363.1, forward strand.
GGGATCTTTGTTGTTGTTGTTGGCTGCCATGGACTCGGCCCCATGGACCAAAATACTGCCCGGTCCTACACTATCTACATGATCAGTCGTGGATCAGAACATTGCAATCCACAGGGTTTTCACTGCTTGATTTTCGAAGTAGATGGCCAGGCCTTTCTTCCTAGCTGGTCTTAGCCTGGAAGCTCCGCAGAAACCTGATCAGCATTATAGCCATACACAAGCCTCTACTGACATATAGGTGGTGGCTACACATGAGGTGCACTGGCCGGGAATTGAACCCTGGTCTCCTGCATGGAAGGCAAGGGTGCTACCACCAAACCACCACTGCCCTCAAGGGGGTTTAACTTCGCACAAAACCCTGTCTGTAAATCAATTTGCAGATGCCCACCCACGACATCCACTTGGAGAGAGTCTAGAAATGAGGTTCCTTGCAGAGCAGAAAAGGGCAACTGCCAGTGTCGGGGAAAGAATAGGCGGAACGTGGAGTTGGGGAATAAAGCCAGAAAGGCCTTGGCTGCTCCCTTCCCCCACTCCACACACAAAGTGACAAATGCACCAGCAATGGAGAGCATGAAGGACTCAGCCTTCCACACCAGAGGTCAGGGAAAATGGTGATGCGGTGGGGGGGTTGTATCACTGCGTGGGATGGACTGGGGGGTGTTGCAAAACAAAGCTGGAGGGCGCTGTGCTGGAGAAGCCACAACACCAAACACACACAGGCCTGAGCTGGGAGCGCCAAAAGCCTGTCAGGACCTGAGTTAATAACGTGAGTGGCACAGGGACGTTCATCACCGTCAGCCCTGAGCTGCTGGGTGGGGCAGGGTGCAGAGAAAGGGGGACAAGGCTGGGCCTGGGGCAGTCAGGGGGTGTCCTTCAGCTCCTAGGCAAGGCCCAGGCTAGGCAGGACCAGGGAAAGTCAGGGCACACTGGCCATGGGCACCAGTTAGTCGCTTGATGAACATTTCCCAAGGGCCTACTGTGAGCCAGCCACTGGGGCTACAACAGTGAGCCAAGCAGACAGGAACCTCTGCTTGTGAAGATCATGGGCAAACAAATCCAAACAGGCCAGGCAGGGATTTGTGCAGAGAAGGAAAACAGCTGAGGAAGGGGCCCGAGGATGAGAAGTGGCATCAGGAGAGACCTCTCAGGACAGGAAGACCCTGGGAAGGATGTGCTGGGAAGGGCCGAGGGTGGGTGAACAGGCCATGTGGCTGCCCTGAAACCACCCTTCTTTCCACCCCATTGCTCCTCTGCCTCAGTTTCCTCATCTGTAAAATGCAGATGACAAGACCTACCACCCTGGGTTATTGTGAGGACTGAGTTCATGTACCTAAAAGTACCTGGCATATAGTAGGTGCTCAACTAACGCTTGCTCCCTGCCAGAACCCATCATCCTAAGGATGGGACAACAGCTGACCTCCAGCCCAGAGCACAGGGCTTGTCTGCTCCCGAGCCAGGGGCCCTGACCAAGCCTCCCTGAGCGACAGTGTGAATGTGAAGTTCTCCCGGCACAGTCCTTCTCTGACTGCATCATCTTCCCTGTGCCTGCTGGTCTGGGAGGCCACGTGCACAATGTCAGCTCCATGCCAGCTTTGTACAGGATCACCGAGATCAAAAGATTTGCTGGAGTGGATATAAATAGCCCCAAAGCTCCCGGTCTGGGCTGCTGAGCTGGCCAAGGAGCCCAGGAAGCCAGGCTGGGAACTCACCTTCCATGGAGCAGCCCAACCCACAGACCCCAGGAGGAGAGCCTCCTGCGGCCCCCACCACACCTCCCTGTTTGTCACAGTCTTTCTTTTAAAGCTCTAACTGGTCTTCAATCGAAGTGGAATCAGGGGGCCCCTCCCCTACCCATGACCACATTTGGTTTGTCTGTGACCAAAGCTGAGGCGTGCCCAGTTTTGAGGAGATGAGGGGCCATGGGGCACACCTGGGAGGCAGGGGAAGGGGCAGGGCTGGGGTGCAAACCATAAAGTGAGCTCCTTTGTCTGCTTCCTCCGCTTGCATCTCAGCCTTGCTCTCACGACTCCTGCAATGGACTCTCAGGAGTCTCCAAACCTGCCTGCAAAAACATCGTCTTCAGTGCACAGGCAGAGACAGGGTCTGAAGGGTGCCCACCTCCCCGCTTTTCCTCCCTACCTACCTCCTTCCCTTCTTCCCACCAGACTGGCATCCCCTTGACAGCTGACCCAGCCTCTCTGCTCCAGCCTCACCTGCCCACCGGCTGGTACTTAGGAGGGGCGGAGAAACACTTAGAAGTGAGTGAATCAATCAGTGACTAATTCAACGCATGAGGAAGGGGGGGGCGTCAAATGCATACGATTGCCTGCACATCTCTCTGCTTTTCTGTCTCACTCCCTCTTTGTGACTCTCTCTGTCTCCTTCTTTCTCTGTGTGTCTCTCTTTCTCCTTCTCCCTCTCAGCCTGCCTTGCTCTGTCTCAGCAGCACATGGCTGTGAGGAAAACCAGAGAGCTGTGACCTGCAGCTGGGATGCCCTTTCTTCCCCTGGAAAGGGGGTGGGAGCACCAATTCCAGCTGCCTGGGGAGTGACCCAGGCCCAGAAGGTCTGGCCCTGTGTCCACCCTCCCATTGTCCCAAAGGTCTGGTATCCAGCTACCAGCTCTGCCCCTTGCCTTCTCCCTGGTCCAAGCAGCAAGCAGCCTGGCTGGCCTCTCCTCTAGAGGCACCATGTTCTGGCTGGTATCTCACTTCATCCATTGGAGTGGTCCTCATCCACTGAGTGATTAAATTCAGCAAATACAAGAGACTAGGTTCCAACTATATGCTGTTTACAACAGACACACCTTAACCCTAAGGACACAAATAGGTTGGAGGTAAAAGGAGGGAAAAGTATTCCATGCAAATAATAATCAAAAGAGAGCTGTGGTGGCAATCTTAGCATCAGACAATGTAGACTTTAAGACAAAATCTGTTAGAAGAGATAAAGACAGACATTAGATAGTAATAAAAGGGTCAATTAATCAAGAAGACTTAACAATCATAAATATATATGCACCCAACTTCAGGGCACCTAAATACATAAAACAAGCACTGATAAAACTCAAGGGAGAAATAGAGTACTATAAGAATAGTTGGAGATATCAATACAACACTTTCAATACTGAACACAACATATAGAAAGAAGATTAACAAGGAAACAGAAGACCTGAATGACACTGTAGGCCAATTAGACTTGGACGTAGAATACTCGACCCAAAAACAGTACAATATACGTTCTACTCCAATGCACATGGATCATTCTCCAGGATAGACCACGTAAATCTTGATAAATATAAAAAGATTGAAATCATACAAAGTATTTTCTCCGACCACATGGAGTGAAGCTAGAAATCAGTAACAGAAAAAAAAAAAAAAAAAAAAAACCTCTGGAAAATACACAAACATACAGAAATTAAACAACACACTATTTTATTAAACTACCAGTGGGCCAAGGAAGAAATCAAAAGACACATCACAAATTTCTTAGAGTCAAATGAAAATGAAAGCACAATATACCAAATCTTATGGGATTCAGCAAAGGCAATACTCAGAGGGAAACTTATAAGTGCCTACATGAAAAAGAAGAAAGATTTCAAATTAACAGCCTAACTTGACAACTCCAGGAACTAGAAAGAGAAGGGCAAACTAAGTGCAAACCTACCAGAAGAAATGAAATAATAGAGATGAGACAGAAATAAATAAAATTGAAAACAGAAAAACAAGAGACAATAACACCAGAAGTTGGTTCTTTGAAAAGATCAATTGAATTGACAACCCTTTAGGTAGACTGACAAAAAAAAAGATGGAAACAACCAAAATAAAAAATGAAATCAGGGACATTACAACTGATCCAATAGAAATAAAGAGAATTATGAAAGAATATTATGAACAACACTATGGCAACAAACTGGATAACCTAGATGAAACGGACAAGTTCTTTGAAGCACACAACCAAACTGACTCAAAAGGAAATAAAAAGTCTCAATAGACCCATAACAAGTGAAGAGATTGAATCTGTGATCAAAAACTTTTCAACAAAACAAAGTCCTGGACCAGATGGCTTCACTGGGGAACTGAAGCAAACATTTAAGAAAGAATTGACACCAAGCCTGATTAAACTCTTCCAAAAGATAGAGAAGGAAGGAAGGAATACTCCCTAATTCATTCTATGAAGCACACATAACCCTGATATGAAAACCAGATAAAGATACCACAAGAAAAGAAAACCACAGGCCAATATCTCTTATCAATATAGATGCAAAAATCCTCTACAAAATAATGGTGAATAGAATCCAACAGCATATCGAAAGAGTCATACACCGTGACCAAGTGGGATTTATTTCAGGAATGCAGGGATGTTCAACATTAGAAAATCAATCAATGTAATACACCACATCAATACAATAAAGGTAAAGAGCCACTTGATCATCTCCACGGATGTAGAAAATGCATTTGTTAAAATCCAACACCCTTTCTTGAGAATCCTAAAGACAACTGACATAGAAGAGAAATTCCTCAATACGATTCAGGGCATATAGGAAAAGCCAATAGTCAACATTATACTTAATGGAGAAAGACTGAGAGCTTTCCCCTGGAAATCAGGAACAAGAAAAGGGTCCCTGCTCTCACCACTTCTATTCAATATTATGTTAGATGTCCTAGTCAGAGAAATAAAGCAAGAAAAAGAAGTAAAAGATATCCAGATTGGGAAAGAAGTAAAATTATCTCTATTTATGGATGATTGTCGTTGTTAGGTGCCATTGAGTCACTTCTGACTCAGAGTGACCCTATGTACAAATTTGTGGATGATTTTTTTTTTTTTATGGTCCTATATAGAAAACCCCAAAGAGTCCACAAAAAACTTCTAAAGCTAATAGAGGAATTTAGCAAAGTTGCGGGGTACAAAATCAACAAACAACAATCAGTTGGGTTCTACACACCAGCCACGAGAAATCTGAAAGGGAAATAACACCATTTACAATAGCATCTAAGAGAATAAAACACCTAGGAAGAAATCTAACCAGGGACTTGAAGAATTATACGATGAAAACAACAAAACACTACTGAAAAAGATTAAAGAAGACTTAAGTAAATGGAAAAATATTCCATGTTTTTGGATTAGAAGACTTAATGTTGTTAAAATGTCAATAATACCCAAAGCAATCCATAGATTCAATGCAATTCCAATCAAAATTCCAACAGTCTTCTTAACAGAAATGGAAAAACTAATCCTTAACTTTATATGAAAGGGCAAGAGGCCCCAAATAACTAAAGCAATGTTGAAAGAAAAGGAGAAAGTAAGAGGACTCACACTTCCTGATTTTAAAACACACTATCCAACCAAACACCACAACCTTCAGTATGAATTATACCTCGACATAAAGAAAACAAAAATCCTCACAACTGGACCAATAAGCAACATCATGATAAACAGAGAAAATATTGAAATTGTCAAGGATTTCATTTTACTTGGATCCACAATCAATGCCCATGGAAGCAGCAGTCAAGAAACCAATGTATTGCACTGGACAAATCTACTGCAAAAGACCTCTTTAAAGTGTTGAAAAGCAAAGCTGTCACTTTGAAGACTAAGGTGCGCCTAACCCAAGCCATGGTGTTTTCAATCGCCTCATATACATGCAAAAGCTGGACAATGAATAAGGAAGACCAAAGAAGAACTGACGCCTTTGAATTACAATGTTGGCAAAGTTATTAAATATACCATGCACGCCCAAAAGAATCAATATATCTGTCTTGGAAGAAGTACAGCCAGAATACTCCTTGGAAGCAAGGATGGCAAGACTTCGTCTAACGTACTTTGGACATGTCATCAGGAGGGACCAGTCCCTGGAGAAGGACATCATGCTTGGTAAAGTAGAGGGTCAGTGAAAAAGAAGACCCTCAATGAAACAGACTGACGCAGTGGCTGCAACAATGAGCTCAAACATAGCAAAGATTGTGAGCATGGTGCAGAACTGGGGAGTGTTTTGTTCTGTTGTACCTAGGGTCGCTATGAGGTGAAACTGACTCCATGGCTCCTAACAATGACAAGGATAGCTAAGATTAAAAAAAACAGAAATAACAAATTTGTCGAAGATGCGAGGAAATTGGAAAACTTACCCATTACTGGTGGGAATGCAAAATGGTACAGCCTTTGTGGAAAACAGTGCAGAGGTTCCTCAAAAAACTAAAACTAGAACTACCACATGACCCAGCAATTCCACTCCTAGGTACATACCAGAAAGACTTGAGAACAGAGACTCAAACAGAGACTTGTACACCCATGTTCATTGCTGCACTATTCACAACAGCCAAAAGGTGGATACAACCTAAATGCCCATCAAGAGATGAATGGATAAACAAAATGCGGTACATACACACAATGGTACACTACTCAGCTGATAGGAGAAATGAAGTTTTGAAACATGCTACAGTATGGATGGAGCTGGAAGACATTATGCTGAGTGAAAAAGTCGGTCACAGGACAAATGTTGTATGACCTCATTTATCTAAAAAGGCAAGAAAAGGGAAATGTTTAAAGAACCAAGTTTTTTAGTGGTTACCAGGGGCGGAAGGGAGGGTGAAAGATGGGGTAAATGGTGATGGAAATATCTCGTTGATTAAGGGTAGGGTTGCTCAGCTGATTATTGTGATTGCTGTCAATAAGTATATACCTGTAAAAAGTTGAGCTGGCAAAAGTTGTATGATAGACATATTTACAACAATGATTTAAAAAAAAAAAAGAGTAGCTGCTGAAGCTGCTTATGTACAACTAAAAACCTCATGGGGTTTGGTTTCTTGGCTTGGAGGCTTAGGGTCATCCATTGAGGTTTAGGGAGGTTTCATGGGACATCCCAGTTAATTGGGCTAATAACATGTTTAGTGCTTCTGTTCTACCTCCTAGTTTGGTGTAGTACCTGGGGTCATGAAGCTTGCAAGTAGCTATCCAAGGCACGACAATTGGTCTCTATTCACCTGGAACAACAGAGGAAGGAGAGTCAGGAATAGGAGGAGGATATGAAATGTATGGCTAGTTACCTCCATGAACAACTGCCTCCTTTGTCATGAGACCAGAAAAACTGGATGGTGCCCAGCTACCATTACTGAACATTTAGATCAAAGATTCTATAGAAGAATCCTGATCAAAGAGGGAAAATGTAGAACAGAATTCCAAATTCTCATGGACTCCAGGCTGTCTAGAGCCATGAAGAGTAGATGAACCCTTGAAACTCTCACCCTGAGATCATCTTTAAACTTTAAACCAAAAATATCTCCGGAAGTCTTCTTAAAACCAAGCAATAATTTAGCTTAACTAGTAAAAAATGTCTGCCTTGAGCATCATGCTCTTTTAAGAACTATCTATATGTGATCGAAGTGACCGCAGCAACTCAAAAAAATTAGATAGGAACCTTCAGGGGCAGTGAGTTTATGCTAATGGGGGAGGAACAACTCAGCAAAGAAGAGTGAGAATGGTTGCACAACTCAAAGAATGTAATCAGTGTCACTAAACAGTACATGTAGAAACTGCTGAATTGGTATATGTTTTGCTGTGTATATTCTTAACAACAACATAAATAAAATTAAATTAAATTAAAAAAAAAAAGAGAGAGAGAGACTAGGGCCCTGGAGGGACATGCCTCCACTCTCACTTAACTCAAACTCTGAGTCCTTGGGGCCCCCAGAGGCCTGGTCAAGCATTTTCACAGCTGTGAAACCACCCTTACTGTAACTTTACGACTAGAATTCACAACCAGTTACTGTCGAGTGGAATTCCGACCCATAGTGACCCTATAGGACAGAGCGGAACCGCACCCTAGGGTTTCCAAGGCTGTAAACCCCCAGGTATCTGTCAGTTTGTTGTACTGTGGGGGTTTGCGTGTTGCTGTAATGCTGGAAGCTATGCCACTGGTATTCAGATAACAGCAGGGTCACCCATGGTGGACCGGTTTCAACTGAGCTTCCGGGCTAAGACAGACTAGCAAGAAAGACCCATCAGTCTACTTCTGAAAAGAATCATCCAGTGAAAATCTTACGGAATCAATAAGCAACATCGTGATAAACGCAGAAAAGACTGAGTTATCAAGGATTTCATTTTACTCGGATCCACAATCAACACCCATGTAAGCAGTAGTCAAGAAATCAAAACATGCATCGCATTAGGCAAATCTGCTGCAAAGGATCTCTTTAAAATATTGAAGAGCAAAGATATCACCTCGAAGACTAAGGTGTGCCTAACCCAAGCCGTGGTATTTACAATTGCATCATATGCATGGGAAAACCAGACAACGAATAAGGAAGACCGAAGAAGAACTGATGCCTTTGAATTGTGGTGTTGGCAAAGGATATCGAATATACCATGGTCTGCTAAAAAAATAAACAAATATGTCTTGGAAGAAGTACAACCGGAATGCTCCTGAGAAGCAAGGATGGCCAGACGGCATCTTACATACTTTGGACATGTTGGCAGGAGGGATCAGTCCCTAGAGAATGACATCATGCTTGGTAAAGCTCAGGGTCAGTGGAAAAGAGGAAGACCCTCAACGAGATAGACTGACACAGTGGCTGCAACAATGGGCTCAAGCTAACAATTGTGAGCATGGTGCAGGACCAAGCAGTGTTTTGTTCTGTGGTACACAGGGTCACTATGAGTCAGAACAGACTCGACGGCACCTAATAACAACAACAACGAACTTTAAAGAAGTGGACTACTACATCTTTTTCCCACAGAGTAGCTGATGGGTTCAAACTGCCAACCTTTCAGTTAGAAGCCGAGCAGTTAACCACTGTACCGCCAGGGCTCCTTTCAGAGTTCACTAGGAGGAACCAAAACCAAATACCTTAACATGGGCTTAAGTGCATGTTTTCTTCGCTCATGTAAGAGTCCTGAGGTGGGCAGTCCAGGCTATATGGGGCAGCTTCCCCAGGTTATCAGGGGCCTGGGCTCCTTTTGGCTCACTGACTTCCCATCCCTATAGTGCAGGCCTTGTCCTCATAATCCAAGATAGCTGCCTGAGCTCCAGCCATCACATCCTCATTCTAGCCAACAGAAAGCAAGAGAGAGGGGCAAAGAGGAATGCACACCCCCTTCCCTTTAAAGATGCTTCCTGGAAGTTTCCACAACACTTCTACATACCTCTTATTGACCAGGACAGAGTCCCGTGGCCACAGCACTCAGCCTACCAGGGAGACTGAGAAATGCAGTTTTATTCCGGCTGGCCCCGTGGCCATAAAAACAAGCAAATAAACAAACAAACAAAAGTTTAATTGCTAAAGAGAAAGGGAAAAACATATGGGGAGGCCACTCACTGTCTTGGCAACACACTCCATTCCATCTAGCCCAGGGACCACCCCCTTTTTTGCCTGCAAGGCCTCTTTTACTATTTTTCCACAATCTCCAAGACAAAAACAAAAACCAAACCAAATCCACTGCTGTAGAGTTGATTCTGACTCAGAGCAACCCTACAGGACAGAATAGAACAGCCCCATAGGATTTCCAAGGCTGTAAATCTTTATGGAAGCAGATTGCCTCATCTTTTTCCGGCAGAGCAGCTGGTGGGTTTCAACTGCCAACCTTTCCGTTAGCAGCCGGGCACTTTAACCGCTGTGCCACCAGGGGTCCTCTCTCCAAGATAAAAATGGCCAAGAACTGCGCTGAGTGAGCCTTCCCGCGTGCTGACGCTACACTGGTCTGAGCCTTGGAGGAAGGCACTACCCCCGTGCCCACTGTCCAGATGAGAAAGTCCCCGGCTGCTAGACACACTGCATCCGTGGGCACTGCCACCTCAGCGTTTCTGCTAACCAAAGTGCACATGGAAATTGAGTTTGGGGTGTGAGAGGTGACGGTGCTCAATCCTGCGCCCCCACCCTGCCCTCTCCTTGGAATCAAGCAGCCAACGCTTAGGTTCCCTGCAGGTCCCAGGATCTGCCCTAGTCTGGCTGGGGCTGGGGGGAGGGGGTGGTCTTCATTGAGTCGGGGGCTCAGTGGCCCTGCAGTGAGCACAAGATAGCACCATCAGCTCACACGTGGACAAGGAACCAGACTGTTCCAGTCAAATTAAAGAAGAACTATTCAGGGAGAAACACGGGTGAGCTGCAGCTGGAGCTTCCGCCTTGAGAAGAAATCAACTCCAACTCCCTCTGGGGGGCACAGATAGAACCCCAACTGCTGAGTCCCTGAAGGCAGAGAGAAAGGGGTTGGTGAGACCATCCTGGCTCATGTGTCCCTCCTGAAAATTCCCCCTCCATAAACACAGTGGTGGCTCAGCGGTAGAATCTTCGCCTTCCAAGTGGAATATTGGGCTCAATTTCCCGCCAACGCACGTCATGTGTAGCCATCACCTCTGTCAGCGGAGGCTCGTGAGTCGCTACGATGCTGAGTAGGTTTCCGTGGCGCTTCCAGACTAAGATAGACTAGGAAGAAAGGCCTGGTGATCCACTTCTGAAAAGCAGTCAGTGAAAACCACATGGAACACAATGGTCTGACTCTCAGCTGGTCGGGGAGGGTACCGGACTGGGCAGTATTTCACTCTGTTGTGCAAGAGGTCACCGTGAGTCGGGGCTGACTTGAGCCCAGCTAACAACAACAAATGCATACGGAATTGGAGCTGAACGGCAAGTTGAGTGGACACTGAAAAGAAACGACCTTGACAATAAAAATCGCCCACACAAAGAAGAGGAGCTGACATCCCAGGTGAAATAAAAGCTGTGTTTCCCACCCCGGGGCCTCAGTCTCCTCCAGCGACAAGGACAGGAGTTTGGCACCTGGTGAATGAAAATTTGGGACGATGAGTGATGAACCAGCTCTCCCTTGCCCTGTGCTCTCCTGGGGCCAGCGGCAGCCACATTTCTGAAACAAAAGGGCCACACCCCACAGATGTCACTCTCTCAGCTGACTATCCTCCAGACCCCCCTGCTTCCTTCCTCCTGGTTGAGAGCATTCAGATTTCTGAGGGCAGAGGAAGAAGGGGCTTGAAATGTCATGTCCATGAGGGCTGAGCCTTCATGTGTCACATCCAGACCACTGCTGCTTGGACCACCGTCCACAGAGGCTAGCTCCTAACACCCTACCGCTCAGCCAAGGGCAAGGTGGGGTCAGGGTTACCAAACATGTTGCAGAACAAAAGAGCATCGTTTGGGATCATGCAGACCCAGTTCATGTCCAGCCCTGCCACTCACTACCTGTGCAACCCCAAACAAGATGCTTCACCTCTCTGAGCCTCAGTTTCCTCACCTGTAAAACAAGGCTGTGTGGACAAAAAGGGATCAGCTAGCTCAGAGCAGGTGCTCAGTAAAAACTTACTTCCGCCCATCTCACCACGGAGTCTCCCCTGACTCTCCAGACCAGGAAAGTAGCTGCTGCAAGAGGAAAGCAATGAAACCTGAGCGATGGTCCAGGCTGCTGGCCCCTGACGTGTGGGTTAGGTCCCTGCCAGGACAGATTCCGAATACACCACAATAAACCTATCTAAATGTAATTACGAACTATGCACAGGTGCACCTGCGTGGGTGTAATGCACGTTGTAAAAGAGTCCGCCAAAAACAGATGTGGAAAGGCTGTGATGAGGTAATGAATGGAAACAGAAGTTCTTGGATTTTCTTCCTGTACTTCAAATGAGAATGTTGTTCAAGACCCTTTGTATGGAGGCGAATGCATACAGACCACAGTAGATAAGCAGTTACCAAGGGCTAGGGGAGGGGGAACGCGGAGTTATTGCTGCAGGGGTACTGAGTTTCTGTTTGGGGCGATGAAACGGTTGGCGGTGATGCTTACACAACATGGTGAATATAATTAATGTCACTGAGCTGTACACTTAAAAATGGTTAAAATGGCAAAATTTTTGTTGTAATATATATATATATACATACATACATATTTTGCTTTAGATGAAGGCTCACAGAACAAATCAACTTCTCATTAAACAATTAATACACATATTGTTTTGTGACATTGATTTGTTGTATATATTTTGTTAGGTGCCATCAAGTTGCCTCCAACTCAGTGACCCCATGTACAACAGAACGAAACACAGCTTGGTCCTGCGCCATCCTCACAATCATTACTATGTTTGAACCCATTGTTGTAGCCACCGTGTCAATCCATCTGATTGAGAGTCTTCCTCTTTTTCGCTGACCCTCTACCTTACCAAGCATGATGTCCTTCTCCGGTGACTGGTCCCTTCTGATAACATGTGCAGAGTATGAGAGACAAAGTCTCGCCATTCTCACTTTTAAGGAGCATTCTGGCCAAACTTCTTCCAAGGCAGATCTGTTTGTTCTTCTAGCAGTCCATGGTATATTTTCGCACAATACAATTATTTTTAAAAATTAGCCAAAATTTTAAAAAAACAAAATACATTATTTTATATATAAGCAGTCTGCTGTGGGTGGCGGGCAGGGTGGGCAATGGTAAGTGGGATCTGGCTGCTAACTCTGACTCCGAACTACCGCATGAGACTGGATACGGTCATTTACTCAGGAGCCCTATACTATTCTCCTGCCCCCTTAAAAAAAAAAAATTAGGTGATGATTATTGTTACTGTCATCATTATTGTTCTTATCATTCATTGTTGGGATGGTGGCGATAACACTGAAAAGAGTTTCTCCATCCATGAAGAGAGTTAAATTTACTAAAGAGTTAAATTTACTGCAGAGGGCTTCCCTACATAAACACACACTCAGCACCCCAGATCCCACGGTCCTGCCCAGTACCCATTCATCAGATGAGCCTCCAGAAATGGACAGAAAGATGTCCCTAGAGGGACAGAACACTGCAAGAACAAATATAAAAAGAAGACTTATTCTGACATGTAGCAAGATCATGAAAGGTTTCTGACATTGGAGCCACGTGGGGTCTCAGGGGTAGGAATAGAGTTTCCAGAAGGGCACCCTAGGCAGAGGGGACGGCGTGAGCCCAGGCACAGGGGTTGGAACACCCCGCACCTGTCTGGAGTGAGTGGCAATGCAGGGATGTGGGACAGGCATAGAACGGACACCTTCAGGCACCCACGGCACCCCATCCAGGTGGGTTTCTGAGCAGGAGAGCACCTTCCAGGAAATACCTGTGTCTGTGTCCGAGATGAGCTAGGAGGAGGAGAGAACGGTACTCCTGCATGCTCAACACCCACTGAAGGCTCTCAGAGACACCACCCCCACGTGTGACTGCCCCCCACCTCCAGCAGGGCCAGAGGAGTATGTGTGACCCTACCCCCAGCAGTTCCACATGCCTAGAAGGACGACTGTCTCCCCCAGGCGGGAGCGACACAGTCTGGGAGGAACATGCCTCTCTGAACGTTGAAGGAGAAGGCGGGAATGAGACTTGGCGTTCTTAATTACTGCAGTTATCAAAAATACATTAGCAGCGATGATTTCCTCCAGGCCCCCTTCTCCTCCCTGGGTGTTTTGGCTGCCTCACCATATGGCAGCAGTTAAAAATACAGCTCAGAGTAAGGGGGATGCAGACTAGAACAGGCAGCCCTTCCCCCAGCAGACAGGGATTCCAGAGGCCAAGGTCCAATGAAGTCACCGTCCAACTCCTCAGTCAGCTAACCGGCCTGGAAAACGATCCTAGCTCCACAGCATGGGTCTCCCAGTGAAATGTAGGACAAGAACGCCATTCAGACACACAAGGCACTGACTGAAAGTCATCCTACACAGACAGGTCACCACAGAGAGACTTTCACAGCAGAGGAAGGGCAAGATGTTACATTTTGGGCACAGAGGTAAAAGCTAGGCCTTACCTGTGGACAAGCCACAAGTGACACCTCAGTTAGCCTTAGGTAGAGCGGAGTGACAGAATATGGTCTGAGCAAACCTAACGTGGTAGATTAAAGTCAAAAATCCCACTTTATCACTAATTACACTAAGTATAAGTGGATTAAACACTCCAATCAAAAGGCAGAGACTGGCAGAATGGATTTAAAAAAAAAAACAATAGTAATAATCCAACTATACACTATCTACAGGAGACTTTAGAGTCAAAGACATAAATAGGCTGAAAGGAAAAGATGGAGAAAGAAATCGTGCAAACAGTAACCAAAAGTGAGCTGAAGGGGCTATACTAATACTGGATGAAAAAAGACTTTAAGACAAAAATTGCTACTAGAGATTTAAAAAAAAAAAGGCATTTTGTAATGATAAAAGGAACTTGAAGCTCTGGGGGCTAAAAGGGATTGTGATGTCACATCTTACAAAAGGGTTAGGCTCAAAATCAGCCAGGTTAAATGTGCAAAAAGATGAATGGAGAGATGGATAGGTAATAGAGAAATAAATGTCAAAAACCAGGCTGTCTGATTCTAAATCTCATGACTTTTCTCTAGTGTCAAATTCCTTCTCAACCCAGGAATACAGAGCAACAGTGATAAAAGGTGACACATAAGAGAGGATAATCTGTGCACTACATGTATTAAGGATTTGATCCTCACAATTTCTCTGTGAGGTGTGTGATATTTTGTATTTCCATTTTAAAGGTGAGGAAACTGAGGCACAGAGAGGCTAAGTGACCAGCCATAGGAGACACAAGGCGGAGCTGGGATTTAAGCCCAGTGGCCCAGCTTTAGAATCTGTGTCCTGACCACTGTGTCATCCACGAACTGTCCGCATACACACTGACCAGAACCATGTAGAAGCCCCAGCAGAGAGGGTTAGGCCTCCCTGGATCTCCCTGGGGCAGGTAGGGACCCTGTTTGGGCTGCTTTTCCAGAGTAAGTGTGAGGAGGCAGGACAGCCTTGCGGCCTCCACTCATTCACCGTGCCAAGAAACGCTCCAAGCAACAAAGACTGACAGGGCAATCGCCCATCTGGACCCTTTCCTTTGTGATGAAGCAATTATCTTTCCTTCCCATCTGGACGGGTAATTGTTGAGGAAAAAAGACAAGATGGACCACGTTTTATCCAAAACCCTGGTACCTCTCCCTACCTCCACCGGCACCACCCAGCAGAGCTCCCAGCATCTCCCTCTTGTGTTCTGCAGGGGACTACCCCTCACTGGCCTCCCCACCTCCCCCATGAGCCAGGGAGTCTGTCCCTTCCTCAGTAGAATCCTGTCCCTCCTTGGATCAACACCCCCCAGGTACTCCCCGTCACCCTCTGATTCAAACCAAAGTCCCTCCCAGGCCCTGTTGCTCTGCCCCGCAGCCTCTTTGGCCTGCCCTCCCATGCTCTCTCCATCACTCACTCTGCTTTAGCCACCTTGGGGTCCTCACTGTGCCTCAGCTGCCCCAGGCACATGCCCACCTCAGGGCAACCCAAAACGGAGACCCGCTTTTCACTGTACCTGTCAAACACGTCACAGGGAAGTGCCAAATGACTGTCCACAAGAGGCCCAGCAGACCTGCCCAATTCAAGAGCCCCTCCTCAGAGACCCATCTCTGCCCTGATCAACTAGGCTCCCTGTGGCTCAAAGAGGGGGCTCAGCCCAGGTCCCTGACTCTGCAAAGGCGTACGCAAAGCAAAAAGGGCAGCCAACCCAATGCAGGGGCTTCCAACAAGGAGCCAAGGGCAGAGCCAGAAGAAAGGAGCACACCCCAACTGTTCACCAGGACCAAGTCCCTGTATGCCTGAAGCGCAGGAACAAAGGCAGAAATGCCTGGCTGCCTCTCCGGTGGCATTCCAGGAGGCGAACAGATGTACCCGTATGTAGAATGGAAAGACAGGCCAATCCAGGACACCTGGAACCAGCAGAGTGCTTTAGGGCTGAGAAAGCCCGTCCCGTGCATGCGAGCACCTCACGCTCACAGCCTTCCACGGGGTGGCCGGATCACCGCCATTCTGCTCAGATGGGGTTCAGGCTTCAGGGTGATGCAGGTATCAGGTAAGAGGCCAAATCTGACGCTCAAAGGGAAAAGCCTCAGCTGTCCCTGAGTGATCTGCCGTTAATTCTGGTTCCCTGAAGCCAAATATCTGGGTGACTTGGCCATCACCCCACGCTTGGGAATGGCTCCAAGTGTTTTGCAAAACATTTACAAAACACAACAAATCACGTTAAAGGAGCACAGGGTGGTTATGAACCGCACCAGCTCTGGGTGTGAATTCTGCCTCTGCCACTGGGTGACCCGGGGTAAGCTGCTTAACCTCACTGAGCCTCAGTCTTCACATCTGCAAAAATGGGATGTTACCAGCTCCTCCCGTCAGAGCTGTGACTGACATACTGAGTAGACAGTACACAGTCCACTGCCACTGGAAGGGCCTCAGTTATTAATTCAGTTTTAATATGCTCAAAGCGGTCTGTGCTGGGGTGCAAAATCACAGGCTTTCTGTCCTGTGCCTGTGGGAATCTTGCCTCCTGCAAAAAGTAAAGCTGAACATTTCAAAGTTGGGGCTCGGACAAAGCACGGCTTGGGGTGAGGGATTGAACACGCCTTGTTCACACCCACTAAAGGCCGCAGTTCTAAGCATGTGCCTTGTACTGGTCCATGCCTCCTAGCCTCACCTGGCCCAGCTCTCCCCACTCAGTCGTGGCACAGCCCCCAATGACGGCACCTCCCGCTCCCCACATGCCCCTTCTACCCCCGCCATTCCACATGTGCTGTTTCCCCTGCCTTGATGTCATCCTCTTCTCTTTCTTGCCCTTCAAACCCCAGCTCAAATGTCACCTCCTCCAGGAAGCCCTTGTTGAAGCCCAGGAGGGGAGTGTGTTTCCTCCTCTGGGACTGCCTGTAACTCGGCCCCATATCTTACCCTGGTCCAGCCCTGCAGCACTGTAATCTGGGACTGACGTTCTACATCCCTCACTAACATGTTTCCAAGTAGAGGCAGAGGGGGAGCTGGAGCTGTCGTGTGAAAAGGCCAAGAGTCCCATGGGAGCAGCCAGGAACTGAAGTGAATAAAAGGAGGGGGAGAGCATGTCATGAAGCACTGGGCTTGGTGCCTGGGACGCAGCAGGCACCTGGGAAACAGTAACTCCCCACAGAAGTGATTTCAAACACCCCCTAGGGTGGAGAGGCGTGCAATCCAGTAAACACCGCAAAGCCTTCATTGTAGACTGGGATGGTGGTCTGCCCTGGACAGTCCTTTCAACTTTTTGTATGTTTGAAATTTTTCATAATAAAACTTTGCAGGGAAAATCTCTCAAAAGCATTCTCAATGCCCTAGAGAATCCTCTCCTGGAGCTGTCATTCAAGGAGGCCTTCTCCCGGCCAGGCCCATAAGCACGTCCTCTATCTAACCTTCCCAGAAGAGCGGCCACCCCCATTTTAGCGGGAAGAAGCAGCGTCTTCTAGAGGCAAGAACGATGCTGTGGTTGACTTGGTGAGTCCACACTACTGGGCAGTGGCTGAGGCAGGACAGGGAACCTGCAAACCCATACCTGGGTCCAGTGAGGCCTGCAGGATCCCCTGCAGGGTCAGGGCAGCTGGGCCGGGGGAGGCATTTGTAACACTCAAGGCTGTGGCTCTTCACCAATTACAACAGAAACACTTAACACTTGTAATAACAGGGTAGTGCAGTCTGCCAAAAACCAGCACTGTGCCGCAGAGAGCCGGGAGTCAAACCCCACAGGCCTTGTGGTTAGGTGCTGACTTAGCCCCCAACTCATGGCGACCCCACGCACAACAAAACGACAGTGACTTTTACTGCTACACCCCATGGTCGGTTGGGAATGGGGCCATTGTGATCCACAGGATTTTCACCGGCTGATTTTCAAAGGTAGACTCACCAGGCCTTTCTTTCTAGTCCATTTTAGTCTGGAGGCTCCGCTGAACCCCATTCAACATCACAGCAATACACAAGCCTCCAGTGACAGAGGGGCGGTGGCATGAGGTGCACTAGCCAGGAATCAAACCAGGTCTCCCACACAGACAGTAAGAATTCTACCAGTGAACCACCAACATCCCCATTCAAAGGCCTTGCTGCTTGTAAATTCCAATTAATGCTAATCGGGTAAGCCTGGTTCATGGTGGGGGACATGTCGCCAACAGTGGCCTGGGTCTGCACTGGGGATGGCAAAAGTGACGCCCACTAAGTATCCAGCCAGGAGTGTGGTCAGATGGCCTCCCACCCCCTCTCCACTTCTGCTCTGTCTCATGAGGTCAGTTTGCTTTCCCATATCCCTGTTCTTGCCGAGTGCCCGGCTTGTTTGTGTTTGTTTCCTCTGCTGCTCGGTGGCAATTACACAGATGGCATTCACCCGGCAACCAAGGAATGGTGCACTTTCCAAGTAAGGCAAAGAGCTGCTCTTTCTTGGAAAAAAAAATTTTTTTTTGATTAGCTGTCAAAACAATGGACTAGATAAAACCAGCCGCCGAGCTGGCAAAATGCTGATGGCCCTGAACTCCTAACTCCAGGGCTCCCAGTTTGTCCTCCTTCTCACGATCCTCTCCCCTCCCCAAGCCTTGAGAGTCTGCATGTCCAGGGGCCTGAGCCCCGGAGGCGGAGGTGAAAACTTACATAGGAAACAAGCACGGGTCTCAACTTTATTTCACACACAGTGTTTGCGCGCCGTTGTTCTCAACTCAAGCTAGATAAAGAAGTAACTCATGATTTATCTTCCAGGTTGTTTTAAAACAATCATTTGCTTAGCTTGTCAGGCGGCAGGGAGAGAGGTTCAGAGAAGCACTCCCTCATCTTTCTGCGGACTTTACCATCTGCTGGAAAATATGAACTGCTCACCCCGCTTCTTTGGCATCAAATACATTTTATCCAACCAAAGCGAGTCTCCAAGAGTAGAGTGCAGCCTGTCCCTGACGAAGGGACGCCCTCCCCAGCACTGGATACAAGTGTTTATCCTGATTCAGAGAACAAGAGCATTATTTAATGAAATCCTAAGTCAGTATATCTCCCTCTGCCACCCTCTCCGCCACGCTCACAGAGCACAGAAAAGCCCTTCTGTCTCTCCCGGTCCCTACACAGCTCCTTACTGGTTGCTCACAGGGAAAAGGGAGACGTGGAAGATAAAAGCCCTCCACCTCCTCCCAGTCCCTGAACCCTAAGTGTGCTCCTTCCCACCTACTGTGTACAATCAAGACACTTATCAGGGACTCCTCACCAGGACCCTCCCAAAGGTAGCCTCTCAAAGATCGCCTCCCCTGTCACGAGCCTACTCCAATGAAGACGAGCCCCTCTTCTTGCGGCCCCCTCTTTCTGGCCATCGACTGAGCCTCCCTCGGAGTGGATGCACCAGCATCATGGCTAATGTCACCCCAAGCCTGGGAAGAGGGCTTGTTTGGTAAGTCAACAAGACTGAATGCCACTGAAGCCTCCCCCAGAGTGAGTCACCAAGCCAGAGCTTCAGAAACACGTCCTCTCCTGAGTGATGTGACAGTCCTGGAGGGCTGGAGCGGACGGAAGAGAGAGGGAGGCCAGGCCACAGGCCCACCCCTGAGCTTCTTTAAGCCCGTGTTTACTTCTGCCTGAGAAATGCTGGAGAATCAAAGGCTGAGAGGGATCGCCTCACTCAATCCTTGCCCCCTCTGAACTGCCACAGCATGCAGCACCAAGAGCCCTGCCTTAGGGACAAGAGCCCACCTAGACTTCCTTCGGTGCCAGAGATGGGGGGAATCACACTGGACCCTGGGAGAGGGTCTGATTATTTGACACAGGTGGTGGGTGGATAAAAGCAGGGACCTGGAGCCAGACTGCTGAGTCCAAACCCGGCTGCACCACCAATCAGCTTCCACATCTGTAGAATGGGAAAATCAACCATATCTGCCTCATAGGAGTGCTATGGCAATTCAATGAGTTGATAAACACCAAGGCCCTGGAGCAGTGCCGGGGACACAGACGCCCCGAGTGGGTACAGCTACGATACACCCAACCTCCATCCCCCCAGTTTGATTCTGCACCTTCATTAATACCAGCTGTGCCTGTTAAAGTTCAAGCTGACTTCCTAAAGGAAAACGCAGCTCTTTTCTCAGGGGAGAAATCAATTTTCCCCTGACTTTGCCGGTTCAACAAATATCTCCTGAGCATCCCTCATGTGCTTGAGCCTCTGATGAAAGAAAACGGCCCCCAGCCCCTAGTGGGAGGGGGCAGCTCTAGAAATAGATCATTAGAATGAAGTCAACTAAAAACTGGACGTGAATCTTGATGTCCGGGGGGGGGGGGCGGGGGGAGTACCAAATAACCAAAGTGACCAAAGGCATTGCATTTCTTTCCTGTTTTCCCAAAAGCAGAGAGAGAAATGATGCTGCTTTCCAGTGGCGGCTGAGGCATGAAAAGTGACTTTCCGGAAAAGGTTTTTCAGGTTTCTGAGCTTAAAAGTTTCCATGTCCATCGATCCCACCCAAGCGCTGCTCTTCCTGGGTAGCTTGTGTTCCCAGTCTGGGCAAGCTTGGCAGATGACCTCACAAATGCATCATTCTATCCCCGGGAGGGATAATGTGCCTTTCAGATAAGACGGGGTGTCCTGTTCACATGTCAGCAGTGGGCAGAGGCTTGGAGAAGCTGCGGGCTGCTCAAGAAAAGGTAGCCAGCTCCCCTCCTTACAAGTGTCACTGTTCGAGGCCCAGGAGGCCTGGTGGATGCCCACTCAAGGGGAAAAGTGGCACAAGGCCCCAGCAGGAATTAAGCTGGAGCTGTAGTCTTGCCTGCCTTGTGACGCTCACACCCAAGTGTTACTGTCTCCAACTTGGGCAGCAAACCCAACCCAAGTCTGACTTATGGCACCACTGTGCCCCCCACACCATGCTCCCTGCTCCACGCCCCTGCACTGGCCCCAAAAGGTCTTCGTCCAGCTTTCTGGAAGTTCACACACCTCCTGCCTGTTTCAACGGACCCAAAGGAAACTAGAAACTGACTGAGAAGGGAAAGAATCTGGCATGCATTAAGCACTTGCTGTGTACCAGTGTATTTCATGCCCTTTACCTTCATTTTATCCTCATAAAAAAGTATGAGAGATCACTACTGTCATTCCCATTTTGTGTGCACTGGGGAAATACCGAGGCTAAGTGAAGCTGGGTGACCTGCTCATGGTCACCGCGCGGGAAAGTGCAGAGCTGGCTCTCAGACCCCAGCTTGTCCACCTGGGTTCTGTTCTCTATGCAATGCTGTCTGTCTTCCCTCCTCACCTCCTCTTGTGTCTCCAAGCACATGGCGGACGGCTCTGCATACAGTAAGTGCTTAAAAGATGCATGCTTTCAAGTGGGTTGGTTATCCCATGCTCCTTAGGCATAAATCACCTGGCTCCACAGATAAGCCATGGGACACTCAGGTCATCCCCCACAGGGCCCAGTGACCCAGAGCCCCAGGTATATGAGAAGGAAAGTATGACCCTCTGGGTCTCCCATGTGTGGGGTCCCTCACGTGTGAAGGGAGGCTCCAGCACCTCCCCTCCTGAAGGCGGGGGAGTGAGGTGGAGGCTCTCTCTTGCAGGGAACCTATAGTTTTGGTTAATATGCTGGTTCACCCCAGCCTCGCTCCTTTCCCAGTCTGGCCATGGACCAAGATCACTGACACCTCCTGGGAGCTTGTCAGAAATGCAGACTCTCCACCACCCAAGACCTGCGGGTCAGGATCTGCATGTTGGCAAGATCCCCAGGCGCTGGGTGTGCACATTAAAGCTTGGGAAGCTCCCCTTGACCTAGAACCTGGATAGAGGACTGTGAGTCACGCAGCTTTCCTTCGAGGTGACTCTATCAAAGGCTTTGGCTCTGTCTAAGCCAACAGACACAGAGCTGGGGGCTTCTGGAACAAAATCCCAACATCCACAACGAATGCCAGTCTGTAGGGCTCCAGGGTAGGAGGACGCAGTGTCTCTCAGAATCCTCCCCTCCCCTCTCCACAACAGTGAAGTTTGCCACTTGGTCACCAGAGGTGACTTTGAAGGGAAAAAGGAATCCATCCCTGAGGATGGTGTTGTGAGGCATTTGCCAACCAACGTGTGTCACTGTTTCCTATGAAAACTAGGATGTGAGTCCCTGTGTGGTGTCCCCTCCCTAAGCTGCCAATAGCTTTATTTGGGCAGCCTCCGCCTTTTCTTTCAGTTGTTGCCTGGGGAAGAGGGCTTGAACCCCCGGACTAGCATGAGATGACCCACACCACTGTGGAAAGGGCTGAGTACTGAAGGTGATCTCGGAGACCCCAAAGAGCCAGAGGGGCACAGGGAGGCAGAAGTTTCCCACCAGCAAGGGTCTCCGCTTTCTCTCAGTGATGCTGGCCAGGTGTTTGTCACCGGGGCCTCCCTCATACAGAGCCAACAAGAGCTCTTCGTGCCCTGAACCCAACCTCACAGCCCTCCTTCTCCGAGGGACCCTGTCCAAGCATCACCCGGAACCAGCCCTCAGAGGTAGCTCCAGACTGCTCCGAGAGAACACCTCTCAGGGGGAAGGCCGCTTGCCTCTGTCCTGAGGCCACAGTCTGATGCAGCCCCAGCAGGCTGGAGGAAACACTGAGTCTCCTCTGGCTGACTGAAACCCCACTCCTGAGAGTCAGGGGCCCTTCCCCCAGGATGCAGGAGTCAGAGCTAACCGCCTCCCCTCGCCCCCAATCATTTCTGCCCCAAAGCCTCCCCGGAGGCCTGTCCTGAAGCTGCGGGCTCCCCTCCCCAACACACGCAGTGGTTAAATGGTTTTCTCTTCTGCCCCAGTCCAAACCACAGAGTGAGCGCCAGGCTTGCCGAAGCACACAGGAACCCCACCTAGGTCACCCGAAACGCCCCTTCTCCCTCGCCTCGCTCCAGATAGGGACAGAGACTTCTGCGAGGAGGGGCCCCGCCCAGCTTCAGCACCCACTGGAGGCGAACGCGCCGTCCACTCAAGGGCTGCAAGCTTGCCGGGACGCCGGGGTCCCGGGGCGCCTGGGCAGTCCCGCCCCATCCCCCGCTTAATCCCTTGTCCGAAATAGATTACCGCGGGCGCAGCGGGCGGGTATTAACCCCGAGTCCGCGAAGGAAGCGACTGAGGCGTCCAGGGGGAGGAGGGCTCGGCGAGTCCTGGGCTGGGTGCAGCGCAGGGTTCGCTCTGGAGGGACCGCGCCCGGCAGGTGACCCAGGCCCGCCCGAGGGCGGCATCTTGTGCCTGCCGCGCGCTCTACCCTCTCTCTGGAGCTGGGGTCTAGCCCAGGTGTCCAGAGCCACCAGGTTCGCTCCTGGACAGCCCCAGCGGCGAGGCCATACCCCGCATCTGAGCTCCCGCGATCGCTAGAGCCCGAGTCCCGCGCGGTCCCGAAGAGTCCGGCCGGTGCGCGCGCTGGGCAGCTCCCGGGAGCTCCTTTCCCGGGAGCCCGGTTCCCGCCCCAAGTAGAGCCCCGGTCAGGGCCGCGACCCCGCCGGGAGGGTCCCCGGGTGCGCCCAGGCCGGGCTCCCTCCCCGCCTCCCTGCCGGCCCGAGGGGAGCGCAGAGCCCGGCGAAGTTCACACGCCCCTACCCGGCTGTAGCCCCCGGCCCCGGCTTACTTGTCGCGGCAGCTGCCGAGCTCCGGGATGGCGCCGAGCGGCGTTGGGCCGGGGCCGGGGTCAGGGTGACGGGCGCACGCAGCCAGGTGTCGCCTGTGCCGCTCCAGCAGGCCGGCGTTCTCGCAGCTCAGCCGTGCCACTTGGCGCTCCAGCTCCTCGATGCGCCGCCGCCGGCGCGCCAGCAGCTCCTGCTGCGCCGCGACGATCCGGGTCAGCTCCTGCAGGTACTCGGCCGCCTTGCTGGGGGGCTCGGCGGCGCCGGCCATGGCCCCCTCCCCGGCGGGCCGAGCCTCAGGCGAGCGGGCGGCGGGGCGGCGGCGGCGGGGCCGCCATGGCTGCGCGGCGGGGACGGCAGGCGCGGCGGCGGGCTCGGCGGCCGCGCGGCGCGGGGGCTCGGCCGGGGGGCGCGGCGGCGGCGCGGGATGGCGCGGGCCCCGCCTCGGCTCCCGCCTCCGCTGCCCCCGGCGCCGCCGCGCGCCCTGCCCCCGCGCCGCGCTCCGCTGCCCGCGGCCCCACGGACGCGCGGGGCGGGCAGGGCGCGGGGCTGCGGTCGCCGCGGGCAGGCGAGGAGTTTGCAAAGTGCCGGCTGCGACGCGAGGGGGAGCGGGAGCGCGAGCGCGAGCGGCCGGCGCAGGAGGGAGGGAGAGAGGGCGCCGCCGGTCTGTGCCCGCCCCACCGGAGCCGCCCCCGGCCGCGCCCGCCACGCCCCGCGCTCCCCTCACCGCGCCTCTCCGCTGTCTGCCCCCCGGCCGATCTGATGTATACATTTAATAAGAGGTAATTTGGCAAAATACATCTTCATCCCAACCGGCGACAATTTTCGGTGAAGTGTGAATTAAAAACACAAAGAATAAACTCATGAGAACTTTGACGTTTTTTACTAATCTAAGTCTACTAAAAACGGTTTTGTAGTCGCAGATGTGAGACAAGTTTCTGAGATTGTTCTGTCTGCATTCCAGCTGAACCTTGGCCCTGAGCCTCTACGAAGTCTATATTGTCCCAGACGTCCACCCTCCATTCACCCCGAGGTCCTGGGGCTGACCGCCCTGTAAAGCCAGCGCTGGCGTGGAGGCCTCAGCAATTTGTCCTGCCTCTTTGACCCTCAGTTTCCTAACTGGTAAAATGTACATCTTCATGAGGATTTCCTGCTGACTAGCTATACCCAGCCCACCCACCCACCCCACCCCCCGGCCGAAAAAAAAAAACCATAGCTTCAGAGTGGATTCCAACTCATAGGGACCTAATAGGACAGAGTAGAACTGTCCGTAGGATTTCCAAGGCTTAGCAGAAGCAGACTGTGACTCAGTCTCCAGTGGAGCGGCTCATGGATTCCAACTGCTGACCTTTTGGTTAGCAGCCAGCACTTCACCACTGCGCCACCAGGGCTAGCTATACACTTCTCTATTTCACTAACTTTCAAAAACCTTTATGATTGTCATACTCCAGCTTTCTTTGAGGTTAACTTGTTATTTTTCTATTTTCTTACCTGGAAAGGTTGGATTACTTCCACTGCTTCTTGTTTTCTAACAAAGGCATCTAAGCCTATAAATTTACCTCTGAGTAAAGCTTTAGCTACATCTCTTGAGTTTCTAAAACTTTGTCATTTACATTTTCATAATACAGTCTTTGTTAAGGCTGCATCAAAGAGTCCCTGGGGGGCAAAATCAGTTACTAACCGAAAGATTGTCAATTTGAACTCACTCAGAGGCCCCTCAGAAGACAGACCTGGTGATCTGTTTCGGAAAGGTAACAGCCTTGAAAAACCTGTGGAACGCAATTCTACTCTGACTCACGTGGAGTCACCATGAATCAGAATCCACTAGACTGCAACTAACAACAAGAAGCCAGGTATTAGGCTGCACTCACTGACACTATCCCACACCCATGTTTGTTGAAATCCCTCAACTTCCAGAAGATCCCAAGCTCTGAATGGAGAGACCTCTCTAGGGTCTGGGATCTTCTGGGCAAATGGGGAGGGACAGAATAACAGTGGAGGCATTTAACAGGGTCCTCAAATTTTTTCAAATTCACAAAGGGCTGTTATGTCAGGGACATACCACCAGTTTCCATCCAGTCAATTCCGACTTATGGCGGCCCCACGTGCTCCACAGAGTTTTCCACGGCTGAGTTTTCAGAAGTAGATCTCTTCACTGAATGAAACTTCTGTCACAACTTTAAACTTGTCCATTATTACTAGGTCACTGGTAGTGCTCTAAAAATATTTGTATAAATCCTGTAACTATCTTGTGAAGAGTGCAATTACATTGTATCCTGTTTGGGTTGTATGTGTAAAAAGTGTTTGTCACTTCACATTTATACATACAAAATATGACAACATCTTTGCAACCGTATTCTAATATTTCTCCATTTTATAAATATACCAGGAGCCTTCCAAAAAGGGATGTGGCCCAGGCTTCTCTATCCTTTTGGGATGCCTGACCCTAGTGTAGAAATCCTGGTGGCATTGTGGTCAAGTGCTATGGCTGCTAACCAAAAGGTCGGCCATTCGAATTCACCAGGTGCTCCTTGGAAACTCAATGGGGCAGTTCTACTCTGACGGCAAGTTGAGTTAACTCAACGGCAATAGGTTTGGTTTTTGGGTTTGGACCCTCGTGTATAGGAGTGAAGGAAAAAAAAACAAAAAAGGGTATAACTTCAGCCTCAGGGCAGGGAGGAGCTGACTGGGTGGGAAGAAGGAGCAGTTGGACCTCCCCTCCTGCCGCCCCACACTCCCTTACAGCAGTTTCCTGTTAAAGCTTACCTCATGTTTCCACTTCCCACCGGTCCCAACCCCCCCACCCAGGGCAAGGGCCCTGCCCTACCTATCAGGAGCTGCCAGGCCAGGCCAGGGCAAAAGGTGGCAATAGGCAGCACAGACAGGCAGACCAGGTGCTGCTGTACCATCAGGGGAGCGGCACGTGCTTCTGGGGACTGGGCAGACCCAGTCCTTCTGCAACCCGCCCCTCATCCAGGCCCCTGAACCAGACAGACAAATCCACAGGGGCGAATGGAGAGCACAGGTGGGTGGTTTCAACAATGGCCAGTTTTATGACCCATCTCTCTGCTCCTCCAGCCCCATCACAGGTTCCTCTGCCTTTGGCAATGGGAAAGGGAAGGGGCATGGCAACGCTGGCTTGCCATCTGCCTCCCGCCTTATTCATTTTCCTTGACCTCCATTCCTGGCACTCTGGAGTGTTCCAGTTATCGCTAAATCCCCAGCACTGGAGGTCACAAAAGAGTCTGCCACCTGCAGAGGCTACCAACACCACCTTCCCAGCTCACACAGTCCCACATCCTAGAACAAAGCCCCTCCCCCACCCTTCCCAGAGAAAAGAGTCCCCTTCTAGAACAACATCCAGTAGCTCATTTAGCAATGTTCCTGAGCACTGACTGTGGGCCAGACCTGCGCCTTGGAGTCCTCCCAGGGACGCGCTCAGGCCGGGTTTCGCACTGCAGCCTGCGCAGACACGATGGGCCCAGGGCATAGAAGGGTCTGCACTTGATTTAATGCTCCCTCTGTCACTGGGTTTTTTTGTTTCTGAGCAAGGAGACCTGCATTCGCATTTTGCCCTGGGTCCCACAAATCCCAAGGCCAGTCCTTGTGGAGTGCAATGAGGTGCTGGTAAGTGTTTAACAACTGGCTCTCCAAAAGAAAATGACCACCTGTCTGCAGCATTTGCTGCTTTCCATGGGGTAAACTCACCACCACCACGGCCCATTTCAAGCCACCAAGGTAACCTCCCTGAGGTTTCATCCAGCACAGCACACGATGAGTGGTGCAGACCAAGGGCAGGGTGTTGCAGAAGTGGGTAACAAGTGACTAAACCTGTTTGAGAGTCAATGTTAACCTAATAATAATAATAACATGTCAGCAGAAGAAGAGCCGCACCTTGGATATAAAGATTGAGATCTGAGAAGCAAAGATTCCTACCACAGAAGTCTTCACTCACACCCCTGCCCATCAGCCCTGGACCCTGCTCCAAGTTTGAGGGCACCTCCCCCCTCAGCATTCCTCTAAATCAAGAGGGGCTCAACCACATGGCCCAGCTTTGGAGGATGATCCTGACTACCTGCCTGGCATTGTCTTTGACAAATTTGTCCTCTTATACTTGAGTCTCCCTGGCTTTGATCCCCAGTACTGCAGCCCAGATAAAGAGATACATGACTTTCATTCTGGACGAGGTACTAGTCTCTGGACCCTTAGCCACCCAGGTATTTCGTATGGTCTCCCGGTTGCAGACCCTTGATTAGAGAACACTGGGGAGCAGAGTGGCAGGGTGCTTTAACATGGCTGACAAAACAAAGAAGTAAAAACAAATTCAGACCATTCAATTTACACAATTCTTCCTCAACATCAGTTCCAATGCATCAGTTCGTCTGTCTTCCTTTTTCATTATGCAGTTTTGCATGCGTATGAGGTGATTGAAAAGACCATATCTGGGTCAGATGCACCTTAGTCATCAAAGTGACTTTTTTGTTATTTAAAACTAAAGAGGTCTTCTGCAACAGATTTGCCCAATGCAATATGTCATTTGATTTCTTGACTGTTACATCCATGGACCCTGGTTATTGATCCAAGTAGAATGAAATCATCAACGACTTCAATTTTCTCTCCATTTATCATGATGTTGTTTATTGAATGAATGAACAAACCAGTTTTCAGAGAAATACAACCAGAGTGTTGTAGGTAGAAGCAAGATTATGAGACTTCAACTAGCTTACTTTGGATATATCATCAGAAAAGACCAATTGCTAGAAAAGGACATCATGTGACTAGAGGGACAATAAAAACAAGGGAAACCTCAGTGAGATGGACTAACACAGTAGCCACAACGAAGGACTCAAGCATATCAACAATCATGAAGATGGTGCAGGATCAGGGAACGTTTCGTTATGTTATAATATACATAAAGTCACCATGAGTCAGAGCTGACTGGACAGCAACTACCAACAACAACAATTTAGACAATGCCCCCTGTCTAAATTTCCAAGATGTACAAAAAGAAGTAGAACTTCTACATTCCCACCAGCACTCAGTAGTGGATGCTGTGGTCGCAGCCTAGATTTCCTCTTCAGGATAAGGCCCTCAACCTCATCAGCCCCGGATGTTGTCTGCTAATGACACCCAGCTCAGTCCCTCTTGGGAAATCATCCTCTGCCAACAGAATCTGCCTAATCCAAGGTCATCCTTCTTTCCTGGGGCAGCCTACACCCAATGACTGATCCATGCGGAAGAGCAGTAGTCCAACCCCTTGCCTCTATTTTGGCAACTCTGCAGGGTCACCCCAGCTCCAACACTCCTGGTGGAATCAGCTGAGACATCTGTTGAGACTGGGTCACAGCCCAACTTCTGCCTCTGCCCAATCCTGCTTCTTTGCTCCCTCACTGCTGTTGGTCCTGAGGGCACTGCCCAACCAACTTCCTGCACGCAAACCACTATCTCAGAGTCTGTTTCCCTGGGAAGCAACCTATGACACTCTCCTTTTCTCTTCTCTCCTCATCTCTTTCTTCACCCCACTACTTTTACCTTGTTATGATTTATAGGACTTATACGGTATTCTGTAACTCTAGTTAAGATCTTACTAGTTTGTATATAAATAAATTCTAAAATCCAAAGTAGCTTAAATTGAGCTGCAGAGAAAAAAGATGTAACTATGCACTCAAATGAGAATAAAGGTAATAAAAATTTGGAGGAGGAGATAGGGAAAGGGGATGCATGTTATAATAATTTATTAATTTTTACTATTACATACATTCAGCTTCTCATTAAGATCATCTATCTTTTTAATATTATCATTTGTTGTAGATGAAATTTTTTTTTCCCTTAAAAACCTTTTTAGAGTTCTCCAATCCTCTGCTGTAATTTGGAATGGCTCCTTCCTGGGCCTGCTACACAGCTATCACTGGGGATTTCTTGGCATTATACTTCTGGATTGGGGCCACTGTTTCTTGGATGCTGTGTCTTCTCTTTCTTGGATTCATTTTTTATTTTATTTCAAGCAAGTCCTCTAGAGACAACCTGGGGGAAGGTCTCTGAGTCCTTGTATATCTGAAGAGTATTTATTTTACCCTCACACTTGATTGACAGTTTGGCTGGGTATAGAATTTTTGGGTTAAAAGCAGTGTTCTCAGAATTTGCTCTGTTTTCCTCTATCATCTAGTTCTGTAAACTTCCACTTAAAGTACAATAAAATAAACAAATAAATAAAATAGGCCCACATGTATATGGCCAACTGCCTTCCAGCAAAGATGACAAGGTAATTCAATGTGGAAAGGATAGTCTTTCAACAAATGGTGCTGGAACAATTGGATAGCCACATGCAAAAGAGTGAACTTAGACCCTTACTTCACAGCATCTACAAAAATTAACTTGGAATAGATCATAGGCCTAAATATACAACTATAAAATATCTAGAAAAAAAAATAGGAGAAAATCCTAAAGACCTTGGGTCTAGCAAAGGTTTCTTAAATGCAACACCAACACATGAACTCTGAAAGAAAAAAAAAATTAATAAATAGGACTTCACTACAAAAAAAAACTTGCTCTTCAAAAGGCACTGTTAAGAAAATGAAAAAGCAAGCCACAGTCTGAAAGTGAATATTTGCAAAATGTGTATCTTACTTGAATGTGGACTATATAAAGAACTCTTACAACATAATAAGAAGAAGACAAACAACCAATCGAAAATTGGCAAAAGATCTGAACACACGTTTCCTCAAAGAGGATACATGAATGGCAGGTAAGTACATGAAAAGATGCTCAGCATCATTAGTCGCTAGGGAAATGGAAATCAAGACCCCAAT
Source organism: Loxodonta africana (assembly GCF_030014295.1). NCBI lineage: Eukaryota > Metazoa > Chordata > Mammalia > Proboscidea > Elephantidae > Loxodonta > Loxodonta africana. Next base: position 36,599,366 of record NC_087363.1, read on the forward strand.
GACTTAGACAGGACATCAAAAGCAGAACAGAAAAAAAAAACTTCATAAAGTGGACATCATCGAGAAAACTTATGTGCTTCAAAAGACACCATCAAGAAAATGAAAAGAACCCACAGAATGGGAGAAAATATTTGCAAATCATGTATTTGATAAGAGTCTTATACCTAGAATTTATAAAAAACAATTTCAGTTCAACAATAAAAATATAAAGAACCCAATTTAAAAATAGTGAAAGGACTTGAATAGACAGTTCTCCAAGGGAGACATATAATCACCAATAAGGACACGAAAAGATGCTTAACATCATTAGTCACTAGGGAATGCAAATCAAAACTGTAATGAGATATTACCTCACACCCACTAGAATGGCTGTTGTCAGAAAAACAGAAAATAACAAGTGTTGGTGAGAATGTGGGGAAGTTGGAACACTCATCTGTTGCTGGTGGGGATGTAAAATGGGGGATCTGCTACGGAACACAGTTTGGCAGGTCCTCAAAAAGTTAAACATATGAGTCAGCAATTCCACTTTTAGGTATGTACCCAAGAGACTTGAAAGCAGCAGTTCAAACAGATACTTGTGCACCAGTGTTCATTGCAGCATTATTCACAGTAGCCAAAAGGTGGAAACAACGAAAATGTTCATCAACAGATGAATGAATAAACAAAATGTGGTATATACATATAATGAAATACTACTCAGCCATAAAGAGAAATGAAGTCCTGATACACGCTACCATATGGATGAACCGTGAAAGCATAATGCTGAGTGAAATAAGCCAGAAACAAAAGGACAAATATTGTATGACCCTACTTATATGAAATATCTAGAATAGGCAAAGTTTATTAACTGTTACCAGGGGCAGGAGGGAGGAGGGAATGGCTGTTACAGCTGAAGGGGCCCTGAGGTGCTGCACACTTTTGGAAACGGATAGTGGTGATGGTTCACAACATGGTGAATATAACTAATGTCACTGAATTCTATAACCAAAAATGGTTAAATTAAAAAAAAAAAAATTTGTTATATGTTTCACCATGATAATAATTTAAAAAAAAAAAAAAAAGAATGAGACTATCTTTCCCTGTCATTCCATGACATTTAATGTGCTTCTATCCACCTCTCCTTCAACAATCTTGGGACTTTGTCTCGGGTGTGTTCAGGGGCCCACAGGACATGTCTTACCATCCTAAACGCCCCTTCCCTAGTCTCTGGCTATACATCTGTAAAATGGGAATAATAATATTTACTGTGGAAGGATATCGGGGGCCCTGAGTAAGGAATTGACATGTAAATCACGGAGCACAGTGTCTTCCTACATGGCAATTATTGTTCTTATTACTATTGTCAGTGCCATCCTAGCCACAGATGTGGCTCCCTGAAGGATGGGGTATTAACAGGTCCTCCCCCCGTGGGGGGTTGGCTTCCTCTATTTACCCACTCGAATCCAGCAAGGTACAGACGACACAACCTTGCTTGATGAAAGTGAAGAAAACTTGAAGCACTTACTGATGAAGATCAAAGACTACAGCCTTCAGTATGGATTATACCTCATAAAGAAAACAAAAATCCTCCCAAATGAACCAATAAGCAATGTCATGATAAATGGAGGAAGTCTTGAAGTTATCATGGATTTCATTTTACTCGGATCTACAATCAATGCCCAAGGAAGCAATAGTCAAGAAATTAAACAACATATTGCGTTGGACAAATCTGCTGCAAAAGGCCTCTTTTAAGTGTTAGAAAGCAAAGATGTCACTTTGGGGACTAAGGTGAACCTGACCCAAGCCATTGTATGTTCAATCGCCTCATATGCATGTGAAAGCTGGACAATGGATAAGGAAGACCAAAGAAGAATTAATGCATTTGAATTATGGTGTTGGCAAAAACTACTAAATATGGACTTCAGAAGAATGAACCAATCTGTCTTGGAAGAAGTACAGCCAGAATGCTCCTTAGAGGCAAGTATGGCAAGATGTCGTCTCATGTACTTTGGACATGTTGTCGGGAGGCACCAGTCCCTGAAGAAGGACATCATGCTTGGTAAAGTAAAGGGTCTATGAAAAAGAGGAAGACCCTCAGCAAGATGGATTGACACAGCGCCTGTAACAATGGGCTCAAACATAGCGACTGTGAGGATGGTGCAGTGTTTTTTCACTCTACACAGAGTTGCTATGAGTCAGAACCAACTTGACTGCACCTAACAACAACACAACAACCCTCAGGGAGGTGGGGGTCAGCTTCCTCTATTTACCCACTCAAATCCAGCTAGGTGGTAAAAGGTGGGCAGATTGGCTCCCCTAGGTGGGACACACATGCTTCCTCTCTCTGGTCCTCATTCCTGCCCTGTCCCTCTGCGGGAGACCTCTGTCTGTCCATGGCATCCTCCTCACTTGGCCCAGCCTCTAGCAGGAGCTCCTCCCAGAAGCATGCTGAGCAGGGGCTGTTTACAGTTATCTCACCCAATCTGCCTGTTTTACAGATGGGGAGCCTGAGGTCCAGATGAGGTCTACTCTATTCCACCCTGGAAGTCTGGCAGGGGAGCACAGATACGTTTGAGATGAGAATGGGGGTGAGGGAGGGAGGAAAAAACCACTGCCACGTCAAAATGAATAAATGTTTAATTAAATGTCGGCAGAACGCAACATTACTCAACTAGTCAGTTGCATCTCAACTTAACTCTTACATAGTTATATATAAATTCTATTTAATGAGGCATGTGGGTGCCTTTTAATATGTCTGATGTGACGTGTTGTGGAAATGCCAAAATAGAATCTAAGAAAGGTCTTAAAATAGCCCTGCTCACAAAAAGGAAGGGTGTGCCAAGAGCCCTCATTCATTCATTCAGCAAGCACCAGTGAAGTGGGAGGCTAGATGAACTCAGAAGAGGCCCCTGTTTGGACAGCTCAGAGATCACCCCCTCCCTCTGGCCCTCATCTGTTGGTGTCCTGTCCTGGAAGGGGTTCCTCCATCCATCTCCCCCAGGGCAGGGGCTCTTCTGGTATACAAGGAGAATCTGAGGCCCAGAGAGGGTGGGACAGACATGAGGTAGCACAGCAATTCTCTCAGTGGCCAAGCTGAGATTCTTTGCACCCAGTCCTCCCACTGTGCCCCTCCTGGAGAAGGCAGGCCAGCTCCCCCACAGGCCCTCTCCCAGCTCGTCATGAATTTTCACAGGCCTGACCCCAGCCTTCTTCCTTCCAGAGGCTCCAAGGGAGCCATTACAGATTCATGTGGCACCAACTGCATTTCTAATTAAGCGAACACGGTTATTCTAATTTTAACAACACTCGGGTAGTATCCTGTCCCCCTCCCCTCCCCCTTCATTTTTAGAAAGGATGTTTCTCCTCCCAAGAGCAGGCTGCAGCCTGGCTCTCTTGCCTGTTGCTTAGGATGAGTCATCTTCTGGAGGGCTGTTTGTAACGTGGGTGCCTTAAACGGCTTGTCTGGGGTTCCTGACAGACACTTCCCCCATTAAGCAAAGAATTCCCACCCAGGGAGCACACTGACCAGGCTGGAGGTTGGAGGGCTGGGCCCCTGTTAACCATGACCCATACAAGGAAATCCAGCTACCTCCCAGGTCTGCTGAGGCCCTGCTAGCCCCGCCCTGTTACCCCCTCATCTCCCCACAGTCTTTCCCTCCCTATCTACCCTCTAGCTTAGGGTTGCCAGATTAAATACAGACGTCCAAAGAAATTAGAATTTAAGATAAATATGAATGAATTTTTTTTCAGTATAAGTATGTCCCATGACTTATTAGGGACATACTTATACTAAAAATTATTTGTTGTTTATCTGAAATTTCAATTTCCATGAGTACCTTATATTTTTACTTGTTAAATCTAGCAGCCCTGTTTCAGCCCACTGCCCTCTTGCTGGTCCATAATCACACCACTAGCATTCCCACCAGAGGGTCTTTGCAGACACTGTTCTTCCTGCGTGGGACCCTCCCCCATTTTTGCTAACTCCTTGACACTGAAATTTCAGCTCAAATGTCACAGCTCTAGAACAGTTTTCCCAGGCCATCAGAATAAATTAGTGTCCCCACCACCCCTGCCATTCTCTTGTTTTATTTTTCTCCTGGCACTTGCCACTATCTCTGGAACAATCTTATCTATTTCTGTTTTTGTCTGTCTCCTCCTCTAAAAAAATGTCAGCTCCATCAGAGAGACCACGTCTGCCTAGCAGAGAGCCAGGCACATAGTAGGTACTAAGTACATGTTTTCTGGATGCTGTTTAATATTCACAAGCACCCCTGCAAAGGAGGCTTCATTTGGCCCACATTGCAGCTGAGGAAATGGAGGTTCAGAGAGGGGGCTGACCTGCCCAAGGTTTCACAGCTGGGGCCTTTGTAAACCATCCTGGGTTATATGGTCCTATATAACTGTCACATCTACCAGCAGGACAAGCAAAGGGTTGAAGGCACTGATACCTCAGTAGGATTAACCAGGGGGTAGAGAGAAGGCACAGGGAAGGGCTAGGTTTGGATGAGTGGAGGTGGCTGGACTGGGCTGCAGAGGAGCTTCCAAGGGACCTGAGATCAGGGCTGGGATGAAAGCAGGTGGAAAAGATCCCCGGATTCTGCAGGTGGGGGTCTAGGCACCACTGCACAGGGACAATGTCACTTGGTGGTCCATGGACATGACTTTTGTAACTTTGATGGCTGTGGGTTAGTTTTGATGTGCATTCAAAAAAACATGTAACAAGTCAGAAAATGTGATTTCATGGATATTATTGCTTAGGACAAGGTCAAGTTCAAAAAAAGTCAATATGAAGAAAAATATTAAATAAAGAATTCAAGGGGTCCATGAATGTAATAGACACCATAGTCATGATAGTGATCATAGTATTACTATTAAAACCAAAAAACCAAACCCGGTGCTGTCGAGTCCATTCTGACTCATAGCGACCCCAAAGGACAGAGTAGAACTGCCCCATAGAGTTTCCAAGGAGTGCCTGGCGGATTCGAACTGCTGACCCTTTGGTTAGCAGCCATAGCATTTAACCACTATGCCACCAGGTAATACTATTAGCAATGTTAATAGTAATATTAATAATCATGGTAATTTATCACACACTCACCACATGCCAGATACCCTGTCAAGTACTTTCCATAAATTAACTCATTTAATCCTCAAATAAATGGAAATGAGGAAGGCACTACTATTGTCCCCATTTTTCAGATGAGGAAACAGGGACACAGAGAGGTCAGGCAGCTTGCTCACAGTCACAAAGTTCATGCAATGCAGAGCCAGGATCTGAACCTAGAGCCCACACAGAGAAAACAATGGCCTGATGCAGCCACTTGCTTTACTTATTTTAATGTTTACAACACACAGCATAAACACTCTCCTGACTCTCAGCCATTTTCTTCCCTGCCACCACCACTGTCCCCACAACACACACACCCTTGCCCTGGTTGACTTCGCACAGGCTGTTCCCTCTTTTGGGGACCCTTCTCTCTTTCCCTTGCCTGCCAGACAAACTCCTTGTTATTCCTCTAAGATGCCTGAGCAAGAGCCCCCTCTTCTAGGAAGCCCTCCCTGATTGTCCCCTCCTTCCACACTAGGTCAGAATCTCCCCTGAGAGGCGTTTGGCCTGTTTCCACAGTAGACTGAGCTCCCGGAGGGTAGGCATAGGGCCAAGGCCTCCCAGGGTCCCAGGGCCGAGTACAGACTGAGCCGAGAAGGTGAGGTAGGTGCTGGTTTGTAAGGAACATCCCTCCTTTCAGCAGGGAACCTCAGCTGCATTCATCCTTTCTGTTCTTAGGAGCATCAGGCTGTCCTCTTGTCCTCTAAAGTGGACTGGACAGGATCTGACACAGAGCGAGGGTTGCTGGCTCAGGGATGGGGCTCCTGGAATTAAGTCCAAGCTGGGATTTTGGGTCATCAACTCTTAGGACCCACCAGAGGAAAACACAGGTCGGTATGTAGGAAGTCGTCTTAGGGAAATAATGAGACAAGTGCACAAAGCTGTGTGCATGAGGATGTTCATTTCGGTGTTGTTTATAACACTAAAACATTGGAAATAAGCTAAGTGCCTATTAACTGGCGGTTGGCTAAGTAATTTATGCTACATCTGTGCCACACAGCAGACCTCTGCCTATACCTGCAGCTTCATTCTGCACCCTTCTCCTCTCACTCTCTGCCTGTCAGCCACGGTAGCCACACTTCTTCACCTAAGAGCCTTTGCTCACTCTGGTTCCATTGCCTGGACTAGTCCTCCCTCCCCTCCTTACTTGGTTAACTACCACTCACTCTTCAAATCCCAGCCTAGTCATTGCTTCCTTGGGGGAGCCCTTCCTGACCAGGTAGAATCCCCCAATAACATGTGTCTTCCAGGAGCATGTCACATTTGCAGTGGTCTGTGTCTTAGCATGATTCTTGTTTTATCTTTCTCCTCGATTGGACTATAAGCTCCATCAGGGTTAGAGTTGGACTGTTCTGTTCCTCAGTGTGAACTCAGGGCCTAGCACACAGTAGGTGCTCAATACTTGCTGAATGAATGACTAACGGATATAAAACTCAAACCTGTTGCTGTCAAGTTGTTTCTGACTCATAGTGACTCTATAGGACAGAGTAGAACCACCTCATAGGGCTTCCAAGGAGTGGCTGGTGGATTCAAACTCCCAGCCTTCTGGTTAGCAGCTGAAAAAATGTGGGGCTGCACATAGTGTCCTTCCAACCCCAAAAGGAGTTACTGTTGATGAAGTCAGGCCAAGGCTGAGGGGCAGGGGGAGTGGGGAGGCCTGCTGCCTCACAGCCCAGCTAGCTTCAGCCTCTGAGGCTGAATCTCTTCACTGCCAAGGACAGAGTGGCCCCCCACTCGTGGCCAGCAGAATTTCTCCAAGGACTCAGTTATAGTGGGCAGGCCAGACCTGAGCCTTGGGTCTGGCTCCTTTCTTGGATCCTCAGCCCCTTGGATCTGGGAATACCTGGTCAGAAATGGGGGGATACTGAGATCCAGAGAGGAAGGGATGGGTGGGACAGTCAGGACTAGAGGCAGAAGCCAGGGCCCATTCCTATTGCCCATTGGGGCCATGGTCAGAGTCTGATTAAAGGATGCGGTTGAGGCAAGGTGAAGGCACACATTTTCCCCAAACACAGTCCTGTTGTGTTCAAGGTCCCTGTAACGACCAGCCATCCTGTCAGCTTCTTTTGAGGGGACTCCACTCACACTCTCCTAGAATAGCCTCTGTAGCCCATCTCTGAACATATCACACCCTTGCTCAGGCACCATCCGTGGCTCCCCATTGCCTACAGGAGACGTATTAAAACTTCCTGTTTGATCCCTGAAATAATTTTAACAAAACTATATCCATCCAACCTTTCTAAGTTGACTTCTATAATTGCCCATCCTACATTTAAAGGCATACTTTTATTAGTAGGAGACAGAAAAGATAAAACATTTTATAGGATGATATATGATGAGGATCAACTGTAATTGGAATACATATTTTATGACATGATTTAATAAAATAGGTTTTAATGATCAAATTAAATGACCCACTCAGAATCTGAAATCATGCGAAATTTTACCGAGTAGGTTTTATTCATCTTGTATTTCAAAATTCGAGAAACCTGAAAAGAGTCAGGTTATGTTTAGGAGAACCAATTTTGCTGACCTTTCTTCTTCACTGGAAACCCACTGCTGTCAAGTTGATTCCAACTCATGGCAACCCTACAGGACAGAGTAGAACTGCCCCATAGGATTTCCAAGGCTGTAATCTTTACCAAAGCAGACTGTCACATCTTTCTCCTGTGAAGCGGCTGGTGGGTTCAAACCACTGACCACTTAGCAACCAAGCAGTTTAACCACTGCACCACCAGGGCTCCCTCTGTCTTCTTCAGCTGTCCTGAATTCGGAGCATCCCAACCCAGCCAAGCTTCCCCATGGGGAATGTTACAAGACTGGGAAAGACAGGTGACTTGGGCCTGAAATGCGGTGATTAGACACGGGGCACACCTCACCGGTACGCCAAATCACCCCCTAGTCTGGGGACCCAGGAGGTTTTTATACCCAGCACAATATGCCATGATTCGATTCCAAATGGGTGAGGGTTGGAACCCAGGCCACTACCCCCTCCTCCCCACTGTTTAATACTGCCCTCACAGGAGGCTAGAAGTTTCCAACCTTGGACTTAAAGCCTGGTTCTGACTTCACCTCCTCCCAGGCCTCCTCCAACCCCACCATCCCAGCACAGCATCTTCTCTGAGGCTCTAGCACCCTCCATCCCATAGAAGGTTCTCTGAGTGGTGTCTGTCTACCTCACTGCCCCCTCACAGGAAAGCCCATCTGATTCATCACTCTGCCCCTGACCTGCCAGGCTCCCAGGAAGCTGCCAGCACATAACTTGAATAAATGTTTGTAGAGTAAATACATGGACAAGCAGGGCATCGATACAGGAGCCAATGTCCCTGAGTGGCGATAACAGCAGCTCAACTCTCCTGGCTTGGGGACAAAATTATCGACTTGGCAGCAGACATGAGTCTCTGTCTCCAACTTGGGTGGGATGAAGTGGGGTGGGGGAGGCAAGAAAGAGCCCTGGATAATTCCCTTTAATTTAGATCACGAGGTCCCACCCCCCTCTCCTGCAATATTGGGAAATTCCATTTCAGTAGTTCCTGACAACAAATGATTACATTTTCACATTTAAACATTCTCCCCACACAGCAATCCCATTGCCTATTACCTCTGGGACCAGCAGAGCCATTAGCTGGGGCTGCGACAGTTGCCAGCTCCTTCTCCATTTTGAAGATGCTTCAGTCCCAAGCCTAGAATTTTAAAAGGAAAAAGAAAACTAATATTCACAGCCCTTTGAGTCACTCCCTTCTCTCTTCCCCGGTCTGTGTCCACACCAGCCAAGTTGCCATCTTTGATTCTGGGTGAGCGAAAGCCAGCTCTTCCCCACCACTGAAATGAAGGGCTTGGAACAGATAAGGAAGGAAAATGGGTTTCTTCTCCGCTGCCCACACAAGCCAACTGGTACTGACTACCTGGAATGTTGGGTTGTAAAGAGTTCTGAGGCAGAGTCCTGCTTCAGCAGAAAAGAGCGATTAGCAATGTCTGCCAGGGTCGAGTGGGGTGTGGAGACAAATGCACCAGACTTTTAACAGTTACAAAGAAATTCAGAGACTGAAGACTGGGGCTTGAGAATGTGTTTCTTTGGCTCACACAAGATTTTTATTTTGTATATATATTTTTTAATTTTGAAAATTCCGATTGTGGTGAATATATGTAAAAACATTTCAACCATTTTTTATGTATACGATTGGGTGACATTAACTACAGTCATCATCTTGTGCAACAATCACCATGATCTACTTCTAAAATTGTCATCACCCTTGCTCCCCCTCCATTCACCCCTGGTAACCACTAATGAACTTTGGTCTCTATGCATTTTCTAGATATTTAATATAAGTGGGATCATACAGTGTTTGTCCTTTTGTGTCTGACTTACCTCACCCAAGGTTTCTCCATTTGTGGCATGTACCAAGACTTCATTCCTCTTTATGGCTGAAGAATACTCCACTGTGTGTACGAACCACATTGTGTTTATCCATTCATCTGTTGATGGACACTCAGGTTGTTTTCACCTTTGGGCTCTTGTGAATAGTGCTGTAGTGAATGTTGGTGTACAAGTATCCGTGTTTCTGCTTTTAACTCTTTTGGGTATACACATAGGAGTGGAATTGCTGGGTCATAAGGAGCCCTGATGGCACAGTGGTTAAACACTTGGCTGTAACGAAAAGGTTGGCAGTTCGAACCCACCCAGTGGCTCCATGGGAGAAAGACCTGACAGTCTACTTCCGTAAAGATTACAGCCAAGAAAACACTATGGGGCAGTTCTACCCTGTCACGTGGGGTTGCTATGAGTTGAAATTAACTCGATGGCACATAACAATATGGCTTTTTGAGGAACGGCCAAACTGTTTTCCACGGTGGCCGCACCATTTTACATTCCTGTCAGCAATGGATAAGGCTCTAATTTCTCCACACCCTCACCAACACTTGTTGTTTTCCATTTTTCTCATAATATTGATCCTAGTGGGGGTGAATTGGTATCATATTGTGATTTTGATTTGCATTTTAATATTTTTAAACTTGAATCTCATTGCCATTTTTATAAGGTGAAAGGTTTTATCAGGAAAGGTAGATTTTTGGAGTCTCTTTAAACTCATAAGAATGAGCCACACTGGGCTTTGTTCCTTCTTGGCCATGGCAGCTGTGTGTTAAATGGTGGGTGGGTGAGGCCAAGCATTTGGGCCATCAGCCTCCTCCCCACCCCTCCTCACTCATGAGTGTCACCTCCCTGGCCTTGCCTGAATTACTGTCTATGACCCCTGGTTGATTTGCTCTAGGGAGTCCAGTGGGCAGGGGTGGGGATTGTCATAATGTCCACAGTGTGCGTCATGGCCCCCAAAAAACAGACCACCGAGGGAGAGGAAGCAAGAGAAGAAAACCTCACATTTATTGAGCACCAAATGTTTGCTTGCCATTGTGCTGGGGATGTTCCCACACAGAAACTCATTTAACCCATTCAGCAAAACTATGAAAGAAGTCATGTTATAATGGCCATTTTGCAGATAAGGAAACTGAAGCTTAGAGAGGTGAAGTGCCCAAGGTCCCCAGGCTGACAGGTGGCAGAGGCAGGATTTCTACCCAGCACCTGAGCTCTACTGGCTTACTGGCTGCTTCTTTTGGCTTTCTGGGCACCCCTACTTCTTCAAGAAGGACCCAGAAGAAGGACGCCGCCACTGCCCTTGGGCAATTGTGACTCATACAGAAAAGCAGTGGTTCGTCCAGATTTCATTTTCCTGGTCCTTAACATTGTCTTGGTTTGCTTTCAGTAAATACTCCTAAAATGGAAGCAGGCACCCGGGGAGGCTGCTAATGAAATCCTCCCCAGAATTTTATTTGCTAATTACATACAACGTAAAATTTAACAAAGTACTAGCCAATCACCAAGCCCGCGGTCTCGGCTTCTCTTTTTTCTCACCCTTTCACTGAGATTGCTGCCTTTATTTGACGTTGACATTGAAGATCTAAACTGGCTCGCTCCTGGAGAATTAATCATAGGGTAGGATGCTCTTGGAAATTCCATGATACATCCTTGTGGGCTCTCTTAGATGTTGTGGTCATTGTGGACATGTGTGGACCTTAAATGTCAAGAGGAGCCAGGACATGGTGTGTTACTTTGTGGGTGACCCTGGGCCAGTCCCTTCCTGTCTCTGGGCCTCAGTTTCCCCATATGTACAACGAAGGAATTGAACTGGATCACTAGATCTCAAAATCTTATTTTGAAGCATACCACCTCACACAGAGTATCAATATAGAAAATATCAACTATCAAAGAGTATCTTGAATAAAGAGCTGCCACAAATCAAGAGGAAAAAAGAACTCATACTAGATTGGCATTAATGACCTTAATTCTTCACCCCTCCTTTCATACTCTGTGCCTGTGACTTCACAGCTCCTTCCAACAAAGGGTGGAATCGATTTCCCCCTCCCTGGAGTCTGGATTCAGACACGTGACTGGCTTTGTCCAATAGAATGAAGCCCAGGCTCAGGAGCCCATTGTTTGCACTTGCTCTCTGTCCTGAGATTATCTCCATGAGAAGGGTAGGTCCCACCTGGTCCTGGTAGGAGAAGAGGATCACATGGAGCACAGCCAGCCCCAGCTGAGCTCAGCCTAGGTTTCCAACCCCCAGACTCCTGAGAAACACTAAATGGTGCTGATTTAAACTGCTAAGCTTCAAGGGTTATTTGTTACCTAGCAACAGCTAACTGACACATCTAGAACAAAATTGGGTGTATGAATAGGTATTTTACAGTACTTAGAGTGACAAAAAATAGCCACAAAAATTTCAGTGGAGGGCACAACAGACAATTCAGGGGGGGAAATATAAATGATCGATAAACAACAAGAGCTCATCCTCACTAGTAACCAGGGAATTCGAATCAAACCTGTAAAATGCCATTTCCCACGTACTAGGTCAGCAAAAAGTTGTGACAATACAAGGTGTTGGCGAGGGTGGAGAAAACAGCAACCCTCATGTCCAACTGGTGGGCACAGTGTACATTGGTGCAGCACTTTGGAAATCGATTCAGCAACATCTAGCAAAATTGAAAATGGACACCCCTTTGACCTGGCAATTCCACTTCCTGATAGTCACCCTAGAGAAATTCTGGCCCTCTGATGTGGAGTGTTGGACAGGGTGCTCGCTACAGCGTTGTTGATTAGAGCAATAGCCTGAAACAACCTCTCTGCCCAACAATAGGGGAATGAAGAATTAAACTGAGGTGCAGCTCTGTGATAAATGAATACACAGCAGCAAAGAGAAAAAAAGCAAGATGCTGAATGCTAAAAAGTGTGACCACAATTATGTAAACACACACGCACGAACAATATTTTATTCACTGCTATTTAGATATTAAGAATAAACATTGCTTGGGAAGCATATGGTCTAAACTTCTAAAAGTAGTTGCCTCTGAGGAGGGAGGGGAAGGGATAGGAGGCAGAGGTTAACGGAGACTGAAGTCATACGTAATTTTTTTTAAATGACAATAAAACAGACTGCAGACTGGAAGCCTATAAGACAATTGCCCACACTCACTGGTAGGCATAGAGGGTTTGTTATATTATTCTTTGTACTTTTCTATATTAAATTCTTTTGAAAAATAAAATAATCCATGAACCAGATTGAAGCTCAGCTGCTCTGAGGCAAGTGTGGTCTCTACCTGCCCAGGCGGGCAGTCAGAAATGGCTGTCGAGCAAACTCTGAAGCCAGTCTGCTGGATTGAGCTTTGATCCTGCAGCTTGCCAGCCATGTGATCCAGGCAGGTGGCTTAGCCTTGTGTGCCTCAGTTTCCCCAGCTATAAATAGAAATGATATAGTGATTGTAAAGTGCTCACCATGTGCCTTATCAGGGGAAGTGCAGTAAGTGCCAGCTGCTTTCTCATTCCCCCCATGCACACACTCCCCAGGTCTCTTCTGACAGTCCACCCAGGCCACAGTGAGCCATAGCCGGCTGTGGGAGAGAGCAGCCACTCTGCTGGGAGGAGGGGTTCGGGTGAAGCTGAGCCAGCCTTCCCTGCCCTGTGGGCATTTGGGGTGGGCATGGACCCAGACTTTCAGCCTCCATTTGCCTCTTTTGCCACCTGCTCCTCTTCCAGAGTGTTCCAGAAAACTAGAGCCCCTCCTCAGTGGTGGAAAACCCACATTCCTTTGTCCACGGGACTCAGTCTTGAGTTCATTGGCAAGCTGCCCTGTTAACACCCTTCCCTATGTGGCTCCCTCCACGAGGGACATGGAGGAGGGTAATCTCAGATGGGATGCATTAGTTTAGATACAGGACCTGCATCAATGAGCAAAGAGTACTTTGGAGCCACGTTCCATGAGCCCTCGCGGCAGCCTCTGGTGGACAGGCTGACTGTACCCCCACTTCATGGAGGGGAAAAGCTGAGCTCGGGGAGGGAAGGCTCTGAGTCACACAGCCTATGCCCTTATGAGGCTCCTCTGGTCCTCAGAGCCTCCTCCCTAGGGGCCTGACCCAGGCTCTGGGCACCAGACATCCTCCAGCCTCTGCCATCCCAGGGACCAAGGCTGCCAGACAGGGCCCAGGGGACAGCAGGCTTGGTCCCCGTGCCCAGGATGGGGCTGCAGGGAGGGCCACCCCAGGGTCCAGCAATTGTCAATCCACTCTGTGACAAGTGACAGAAAGCCTATTCTCAGTGGGATTCAGCGGAAAGGGAATCAGTATCAATGCTTCCCATCAGTGCCCAAGGGCTAAAGTACCACTGCTGAACAAGCAGCCCACCCTTCATTCCTGCACTCGGGGGCTGCTCGTTAGGACAGGCAGGTTTGTTTCAGGCCCTCTTAGCGGTCTTTCCTCCCTTGGGCCAGCAGCTGCCTGACTTCCTTACTGTCACATTGATTGCAGAGGCTCAGGAAGGCTGAGCGGAAGCACCTGCAGCCTTTGAAGCTTCTGCTCAGAATGGACCGTCACTCCCACCCACTTCCGCTGGTCCCAACAAGTCTCAGAACCCAGTGTAACCTCACTCGGGCAGGAAGTGCACTTTTCCTCCAGTGGGAGGGCTGTGGGGAGGGGTGAGGAGTTGGGAATGATGAGGCAGTCTGCCCCTGCCTAAGCGTGCTGCTGTTGCTGTAAACAGAAATACAAGTGGGTAGCTTTAAAGATCAGCAACTTACCGCCTCACAGTTCGGAGGCTGAAAGTCCCAATCAAGATCTCAGCCACGTCAATTCCTTCTGTGGGCCTCTCCCCTCGTTTCTGGGACGGTGATCTTTGGTATTTCTTTGCTTGTTTTCCCCCATGTCTCCATGTCTATTCTGCTCTTTTTATAACTCATAAGTGATTAGGTTTAGAACCCATCCTACACTGGTATGACTTCATTAACATAACACTAGAAAAACCCTAATATCCAAACAGGGTCATATTTACAGGTACAAGGGTTAGGATTTCAACACATTTTGAGGGGACACAATTCAGTCCATAACACACTGGCTCCCACTGGGAGCTGCTTCGGGTGGTGGCAGGACAGATGCTGGAAATGCCATTTTGTAGCTGAGGGGACTGAGGTCCAGAAAGATCAAATGACAACCGTCTGCCCAGAACACGGTGGCTTCCACTGTGGCTCAGCTATCTGAGCTCCATGTGTCTCACCCCAGACGCCGCCACGTTTCTGGGCCCTCCCCTAGCTGGCGTAGCTGACTCAGATGCAACATTTCCAGAATGCCTGAGGCTGCGCCAGCGAGTGCGAGAGAGTCAGTTTTTGGCTAAACTTTGGAATTCTGGAGGAAAAAAAAAAATGTGTATGTAATACTATATTTTTAGCACTAACTGGTGCTAAAAGCATTTTTTTGCACCCTTTAGAGATCGAGTCCCTTGGCTGCTGTGTCACCTGGTTTTGCACACACACCCCATTGGGAGCACTCACTTGCTAGCAAGGTCTGGTTGCTTCCAACAGCAGGTGCACATGCTTCAATGTGATGGTCGCCTGGGGTAGAGTGAGGCTTTACCTCGGGCCTGGTAGCTCTCCTGCTGTCAAGCCCCAACATATCCAAGGTGGGTGAAGGGGAGACACCAGCACTCTCAAGAGAAGCCAGTCAGGCAGTGCTGACTCCTTTCCATTTTGATCTAGAAGTTGAGGTGGTTGGCTTCCTGACATCCAGCCAGCCCTGAAGATTACTGACCACAGGCATGGTCACCCTACCACCCTGGCCAGGACAGCCAGTCCCAGCCACAGATATTGTGGGAACTGTACTCGACAGCACTGGGTTTTTTGGGTCTGCTGAGGAGCCTTCCAGAAAGCAGCCTTCCTTGGGAGATAGGGAGAGCTGGTCTCTTTGCTCTCTTCTTCTGGACACTGCCATCTGGATGTGATGTGATGCCTGGATTCTGGCAGCCACCCTGTGTCCCTGAGGGGGCTTGCCTGAAGGCAACGCTGTATTTACTGACTATATGTAAATTGGGAGTGCTCAGGTATTGGGAGTTCTAGTGGGCAGCCTGAGAGCAGGAGAGTCAGGGATAAAGGGAAGAGGACAAACCCTGAGATGAGGGGCTGGGTAGCAAGCAGCAGGAGGGGATGCAGACGAGTTGTCAGCAGGTGGGGAGAGTAGAGGCATTGGGTGAACCTGAGAGATATACTCAGAGAAGTATGGGGTGGGATCAGAGACAGCAAGCTGAGATGGGGAGGAGCTGGGGGGGACGGAGGCTTTCTTTTTGGGGAAGACTGTGACATGTTTATATGACACAGAAACAAAGAAGCTTGCAGAAGGAAGAGGAGCCCAAGGGAAGACTGACATGGTGCCTGGGGACATGAGGAAAGGCTACTCATCCTTAAGCAGGGAAGGGCAGTCATGGGAAGACATGGAAGCCACCTGACCCTAGCACCAGGCTTGTCTCTCAAGGCAGGAGGGCAGGCTTTGGTGGCAAGTGAGAGAGAAAAGAGGGGTAGTGAGGGGAAGCAGAGCCCCCAGGGCTAGGGGAGCTTCCACGTAGGACACAACAAATCCCAGCAATGACCACACTCCCCTTAAGAAATCATACAGCACTTTATTAAATAACCAGGTAGAAAATGCTCATATTGACATCCAAGTTGTCAGTGTGGGCTCAGGTCATATGCAAGGCACAATGCTTCCTTTCTCTAGTGATACAAAAATAAATCCCACAGCCCAGCCCTAAAGGACCGAGGCCGATTCACACTTTATCTTCAGAGTCAAACTGGACTCTTTGAATGCAGCGTTCCCGCCTGACTGGCTCTGGGCTGAGTCTCCAGGTTCCCCTTCAGCAGCGTCTCCCCGCCAGGGGCAGGGTGGCGCAGAGGCGTGGGAGCCCTGACCAAGGAGCTCGGGGGGGCAGGCTCTTAGCCTCGTGGAACCTAGCTGCTCAGTAAGGCCCGTCTGGAGGGCAGCCCTGACACCTGGGTTCAGGCCCTCCTCCCTGGCCACAGGCTACATCGGTGCCCGTGGGAGCTGCCTGGAGGGTTTGGGCCAGAGGGCTGACTTCAGGGGACCACCTCTCACAGGGAGGGCAGGGGCTCAGTCTGCTGAGGTACTTGAGCGCTGTGTGGAAAAAGGGACAAATAATACTGTCTTTGTGCTTAGGCAGAATACAACAGCTCCTTAAATCAAACCAACAGAAAAGAAGACCTGTCTCTGGCTCCATTGTCCTAATGACAAGTGGACGCTCATGCCAAGGGAGAGGCCAGGCAGGGAGAGCCCAAAGGTACCCCTCAGCCTCCCGGGGGTAGGTCCACAGGACATTTCACTAGCTTACAAAGCAAAGGAACCAAAGGACTGATCACAGTGGCCCAAGACAGGAAACAGCTGGCTCTAACTCCTATGTGGATTTCACCCTCAGGCCAAGCCAAGGTGGCTCCCAGTGCTCCGCCTGCCTGAGGCTGGGAAAGACAGGGTCCCAGAGCACAGGACATCACACCTACTCATGCCCCTAGCATCCTAGCGAGGGCCAGATGAGAGGGAAAGTAAGTTTTTACAGGGAAAAGCCCCACAGAAATAAAAACATAATGACAAACTCTTTCCCTGAGAGTACTACAGTCCTATCATCTAGAGACAACTTCTAAACAGAGCTTCTCACTGCTCCAGGCTTGAGGAGGGAGCAGTCTGAGCAGCTCTGGGGGAATGAAGACACTCTAGAGAACCAGGTGTACAGTAATGAGCCAAAGACTGCACTTTGCAAAGCTCCAAAGGAAAGAAAACCAAACCTAACTCCTACATATAAGCAGCAGCTAATAAGCACAACCTAAGCCATAAAAAAAAAAAAAAAAAAAAAAAAAAAAGCCATAGCTCCATCAAAATAAAGATGGTGGCAGAGAGGGCATTAGGATGGGGGCCTAGGCGCAGGGGGCCTGGGTGTTGAGGGCCCAGGCGTGGGGGGCTTGGGCATGGGAACTGGGGCACAAGAGGCCCAGGCGCAAGTGGGCCTGAGTGCGAGGGGCTGGCTCAGGGTGGACACAGCAGGGACTGCCTGCTATCACATTTGTGGCCTCCTGTTACCCGGCTCCATTAGCTGCCTAATGGGAGGCGTACGCTGGGCTCCACAGCCCTGAGGCTTTGCGACCAGGAGGCAGTGCGTTGAAAGACGCTGGTGATGAGGCAGCAAAATCTAGAGCAGAAAGAGAGATAAAGTGAGCCACAGAGCAGGAGTGAGGCCACCTCATCCCTCCAATGTCCACTGGTGCCTGTGTCACTCAGGGCTGCAGAGCGCTGCTAACACCTAGGACTCATTCCCCAGGGCAATGGTGGGCATGGAGGGGACCACAGGGCCTCACTGATCTGGCCCTGACGTGTGCAGGGCAGCTATGAACTGAACCGAGCAGCGCACACAGTGGGCAGTGAGAACAGGAGCAGAATGCAGACCCTCGAGGCAGTGTCTGTCTAGGGGGTAGGCAAGGAAGAAGGGCCGTCTGCTCTCGGAGGAGCGCTGCCTTGCTGGCAGAGGCGGCGGGGGAGTTCACTTGGAGGGAACAGCATCTCGGGCAGAGAAGACAGCATGCACAAAGCCCTGGCTGTGTGGAAGGGCCTGGAGTGTGTGGGAGGCGATACCAGGGCTCCACCGTTCCCTGACACAGACGGGAGTGTTGCTGGATAAACTATCGGAGCGGCAAGGGAAACGGCTGCTCAACATTCCGCAGCTCTCGCTAAGTGTGGCTTCACAGGCCTGAGAGGCAGCCTGGTAGAAGGCCGTGACTCTAGGCATCCAGGATGCGTGTGGGAATCTTGTTACCAGGAAAACGCATCTTCACACAAAAACTTCACAGGTTCTGAGAAGCCTGGCCCTGGCCCTGTAGGATCGGTAGAATCCAGCTCAATAATTCCTGTGTTGGAGAGAGAGCCCACTGATGGGAACCAGGAGACAGCTGCACAGTCTGGGCACTGCGGTTTCAGGGACCACCACTCCCAGAGACAGGCGCCCCCTGGAGTTGTATAAGGTCGTCAAACCTCTGTGGCCACCAGAGGACGATCGAATGGTAGAGAGGAATGGACTGTGCTGGCCTTCTCCACTTGGGGACTCCCGCATCAGGACTGCCCAGAACCACCACCCTGAGTCAGCTCATCCACCCAGGGCACGCAGATCGTGTCCTCAGTAGCCCCAGCATGTGGCCATCAGGCCTGCTTGCACACTTGCGAAGAGCTCCCTCCAGCCCTCTGGCTTGCATAGCTCGGCACTGCCTAGGGAGAAGCTCCTTCTCACCAGGACTGCAAGCTGGGGCCCCTACCATTCTCTGTTGCGAGTGCCCAGACCTGTCCCTGAGCCCCAGATCCCAGCTGCTCCTTTTGCCGAGGGACGGGCCTGCTAAGACTCAGGGTTCAAGCAGCTACTCACAGTTGGGGCTGTGTCGTGGGCTGGCTCTGGGTGTGAAGGCTGGCACAGTGGCAAGCTCTCGGGAGGTGCAGGCTGTGTGGTAGGCTGCAAAGCCACAGGTTGGTTAGAGCAGGGGTGGAGGAGTGCCTACCAGGAGACATGCAGTGCTACCTGCCTCACCTATGATCATGACGGCGGTCCCGGCCAGCAGGGCAAACAGCGTGAAGAACATGACTTGGTAGGAGTCCAGGAAACGCTGGAAGAGGGTGGCCCCATCTGTGGTTCAACAGAAAGGAGGGTTACCCAAACCCCTTGGTCACAGCCCTGCCCATGCCACCCTGGAGATGGGGCTCTGGGCCTGTCGTGACAGGTGGACTCTGAGCTCAGAACAGTGAGGTGGCCTATTCAAGGCCCAGCCAGCGTCCAGTCCTGAGGGCTGCCACCCAGTGCTCTGTCCCTTTTTACCTCAGGTCACCGGGGCCAGACCCTGTTCTGCCTGAGACCCTGTTTCCTTTGAGGAAACATTCTCCTTTTGCAGCAGCTTGATTTTCCACAGGCAGGTTGGGTTTCTGCATCCATGAAAGTGTACACTCTGCCCATCTGGGAGAGTTGGGGTAAGGGTGCCTGGGCGTCAGCCACACTGCCCAGAAGGCAAGGCCTTGGTGAAAAGGCCAAGTCATGACTGAGAGCTATGAAGTCAGAGGCCAGGGAACACAGGCGCTGGCTGGGAGCTGGCCAGGTGGGATGGGGACGCCTCTCTCTAAATCCAGACGATGTAGAGTGCAGCTCGGTGTCTGTTGTGGGTTGAACTTTGTCCCCCAAAAGATAGGCTGAAGTCCTAATCCCTGCACCTGTGAATGGGACCTTGTTTGGAAGTAGGGTTTTTCTTTTGTTTTCAGTTACATCAAATGAGTCCTAATCCTAATCCCTTCTGAGGGGTGTCTTATAAAACGAGGGAGCAGACATGAGACAGAGTCACATACAGGGGAAGACAGCATGTGAGGATGGGTCTACAAGCCAAGAAACGCCATGGTGTTTTCAACAACAGACCTAAGAGAGACAAGGAGGAGTCTTCCCCTAGAGCCAGCAGAGAGCAGGAGGGCATACCCTGCTGGTGCACTGAATTTGGACTTCCAGCCTCCAGAACTGTGAGATAGTAAATCCCTGCTCTTTAAAGCCACCACTGTGGGATATTTTGCTATGGTGGCTCTAGGAGACTAAGAAGGCACCTTCTGCCCCAAAGCTGCTCCCCCTCCAGGGTCCCCACGTGGGGATGGACCACAGCCCGCTTCATCCTGGATTTCCTTCCTCATCACCTCTGAGCCTCACACCCTATCAGTGACTGAGTCCTGCTGACTTTGCCTCCTCCAGACCCCCCTGAACCTGCCCCTCCCTCCACTCCACTGGGGCTGTACTAAGTTAGGACACAGCCTTCCTCGGCAGGAAGGTCGTGGTCTCCTCAAGCACTCCTAACACCGGGCCCCCTTCCGGTCCACTCCCACTGGGCAGGCAGACCTGGCCGGTCACTGCCCTGGCCGAGGGACATGCTGAGCCCCATCTGCATTCACGGCTCCTCGGGACACAGCCCTGCACATCAACCACAGGGCCTCTCCTCCTGCGTGCTCTTCCCCCTACTACTAATCCTTCAAGACCTGCTGAAGGAGCCCCTTGGCCTGCCTCTCCAGTGCATGAGGTTAAATTAACCTCCTGCCTCTGTGCCCCTCTCTCCTTCACCACAACTTTAGAACCCTTCCTGTCTTACTGTATTTGTAATTCTGTGTCTTCTCACTCATCTGCCTGGCCCAGGGCCTGGCACACAGTAGGTGCTAGCAAAGGACTGCTGAAGAAGTGGATTCACGCATTCCACACTTAACACATATTACTGAGCGCTTGCTCTAGTTAGGTAGGCCATACTCTAAGCTCTGCCCTCACACACTTAACTTCCAGCCGAGAAAGATCAGCAAAGACCAAATAATTAACAAAACTGTACAGGCTGATAGATGGCAACAGTGCTATGTGGTGGTGGTGGGGGGCGGGGTGGTAATGGTGAGAGTGTTTGGGAGATTGTAATTTTAAATATTACCTGAAGAGGTAACATTTGAAGGAAAGTCTGAGGAGGTGAGGGAGTTAGCTGAGGGGCTGTGTGGGGAAGAGTGTTCAGGCAGAGGGAACAGAATGTCAAGGTCATGGGTTGGCACTGTGTGTGTTCCCGACGACACAGGAAAGCCAGTGTGGCCAGAGCAGAGTGTGCAGGCGGGATGAGGTCACACATGGGTCAGGAAGGCCGACGGCAGGGCCTATGGACCATGAAGGACTTGGGTTTTTCCCCTGAGAGTGGTGGGAACCCCACAGGATGCTGAGCCTGGGAGGATGTGATCCCGTCACGTGTTAGCAGGCTCCCCCTGGCTGCCATGTTGAGAATAGACTGGGGGGAGAAGGAGACAGCGAGCGACAGTTCTTCCTTTGAGGACACCCTGCCTTTCTGACCTCCCCACTCTCACCCCTCAGCCATTTGTGACTTACGAGGACCAGGCCCACGGTGATCCATCACGAAGGCCACGGTGACCGGAAGGGTGAGGACTTGGTTGGTCATGGGGCTGGAAAAGGTCAGGGCAGTTGACAGGGGCCCCTGACTGCCGGCCGCAGGGTCGGAGACACTGACTGTGTAGGTGACAAAGCTGGGCAGTCCGAAAGACTTCTCCTTCACGAAGGCCAGCACGGCGGGGGAGCCAGATTTCACCTGGGAGGATGGTCAGTGCTAGGGGGTGGCCAGCCGGCCCTGAGTGCAGCCACAGACCCCCGGGGATGCAATCTGTTCAGCCAAATCTGGACACACCCCCACTCCACCAGCTATGCTGAGCTTCCCTCCCAGGGCCCAGTGGGTCGGGGACCACACCCAGGCCCCACTTCCTAGGAGTGCAATGACATTTCTTGGATGTGTCTAAT
The DNA here is from genome assembly GCF_030014295.1 of Loxodonta africana. NCBI lineage: Eukaryota > Metazoa > Chordata > Mammalia > Proboscidea > Elephantidae > Loxodonta > Loxodonta africana. The sequence continues at coordinate 36,621,157 of NC_087363.1, forward strand.
TGACAGCATACCATTTACAAAGGCAGAAAGCACTGTGTACACCCAGGGTGATTTTAAGGAAAGAACAAATCAATATCATTGAATTCTAATAAAGTGCTTTTAAAAAAATGCTAAACCAACACAAAATAGCACTAAACACCACATAGCCAGGAGCAGGCTGCAGCTCAGCTAACGGGCTATCACAGCAGCCCCACACCCGGGCCTGGCAGATTCTCCACCGTCCACAATGAATGTTCATCACTGTCTCTTGTGGAGAATATTTAGCTTAGTTTGCTGCAACAACACAAGCCTAGGAGTGCACAGAGAAGCCGACAAATTCCTTTGCCAGATCCCATCAGATCCTCTCCCCCGTACCAGACTGCAGGACCTCGAGATCACTCTCCAACCCAAACTAGCAGGTGGGGACAGTGTGGCCGGAGAGAGGGGCTTGCTCTGGTGGCACAGTGAGCTTAGGATTAGAACTTTCTTCACTGCTCCGTCTCCTACATGCTGGTGTGATGAGATGGTCCAGGGCTTCCACACCCCCCCACAGTCCTTCTGGAGGCCTCAAGCCCCGCCTGACCTGAGACACATGGGCCCACGCACCTCCAGGTTCTCCAGGATCTCTGTGGCACCAAAGACCTTGACCTCGGAGTTGGTATAGTGGTTGCTCAACAGGATTTCTGCCTGGTCAGCGTAGAGCCCTGGGCTGAAGGGCACCTCGGCCCCCACCTGCTCTCCAGAGAAGCCGTCAGGCAGGGATGCCGTGACCACCAGAGTTGTCTTCTTCATGCTGAGGTGCTTCCGCTGCTTGTCCGTCAGCCTGCGCATCAGGATGGCGCAGAAGTATCGGCCTGCAGAGACAAGGGTGTCCATTGCGCCTTGCCCCTCTCCTCCCCTGCTCCTCTAACTGGGGAACTCCTACTCACCCACCCCCAGCCCCAGTGTGGCATTGCTGCCTTCAAGAGGCTTCCTATGAATCCCTCTCCAGCTTGGACACCTTCTTTGTGGCCACTGCCACCCCCTTCACTGTCTCAGAATCATCTGTTCATTGAATATCCTGGGGCAGGAACCACCTCTGTCAGCTCTGCATCTCAGGGCTCAGCCAGCCTGGCCCAGAGCAGGGGTGAGTTAACTGTTGACCAGACACCACACCCCAATGCAGGGCCTGACTCCCAGGAAGGCTAAAGCACCAGGTGTGGCAGGGTATTCTGTGAAGACCTGGGTCTGCTGACTTCCCTAGGCCTGATGCGGAGTAGACAAACGTGAGTGGAATGAGCACTGCTGAGCACTGCCTGGCTTAGGGTCCCTTCTCTGCTCAGACCAGCCAAGTGACCCCAGGTGAGTCAGCTTCCTGGGCAGCTGGCTCTCAGTCTCTCATGGTAAAGCGGGGTTACAGATTGAACTATATCCCCTCAAAAAGATATGTTGTAGTCCTACCCCTTGTACTAGCGAATGTGACCTCCTTTGGGGAAATAGTGTCTTTCTTTGCGGATGTTATCAGTCACGTTAAATGAGGTCACACCAGAGTAGGGTGGGTCCTAACCCTAATTCCTTCTGAGTGGTGTCTTATAATACAGATGGACACACATGAAAAAAAGTCATACACAGGGGATGACGATGTGTGAGGATCAGTCCACAAGCCAAGAACGCCAAGCGTGCCCAGAGCTACAGAAACTAAAGGAGAAAAGGAGGACCTTCCCCTTGAGGTGACCGAGACCGCATGGCTCTGCTGACTCCCTGGACTGGGACTCTTAGCCTCCAGAACTGTGAGACAATAAATGCCTGTTTCTTAAAGCCACCCTCCTCGTGTTTTGCTATGGTCGCCTGAGGGAACAGACAGGTGGGGCTGACGTCGCATCCCTCAAGGCCATTATTGGCATTAAAGCCGGTGATGGGACACCCGACTGAGCATCCACTCTGTATTGGCCACTGGGTGGGGAGGTCAACGTCCCCAGACCCTGAGCCCAGGCCCAGCACACAGTGTGTCTGCAGGAGACAGCTCCTGATCTCAGGCAGCAGCAGGTATTGAAGACTCTTTGGTGCTGCTGGAGGGACAGAAACGTGCAGCGATCCAGGCAGGGGTGGGGTGGGGGCGCTCCAGCCGAGGCTTCATCTGCAGACTGGGCTTATGACAGGCAACCTCTGGTGGCCACGTCTCCCAGCTAACACGGGGCGGAAGGGTCTTAGAGCAGGGTCTCTGGGAGAACTGAAAAGCTGCCCCAGGACGAGATTCTCGTAATGAGGCTGGCAGCTACCCTCAAGGACTCACTCTGTGCCGGGCACAGTGCCAACCGCCTTGTAGCAATTATCCTGATGAATCCTCGCAGCACCCTACGAGAAGCACCCCGCTTCTTGGTGTAATGCTCCGGGTCGCTCAGCTGGTAAGTGGAGGGGCCAGGCAGTCACCTCAACCCACTCTGGTGACCATAAGCTCCACCACTCTTGTGCTCCAGCCTGTGGGCACAGCCTGGGCTATTTGGTAAGGACACTACCACCCATGCTTTCACTTGCTCCTCTCCAGAGCCCTGACCCGAATGCAGAGCAAGGCACCCTCATCCCATTTCGCAGACAGGGGAGCTGAGAGGGATGCAGCTCCAACACCCACAGGCTCCTCACTAGGAAGCAGCAGGACAGAACGTGAACCCAGGCTTCCCTACTTGCTCCCGGGGATAGATGGCTGCTGGTCCTTAGGTGGCACAAACAGTTAAGCGCTTGACTATTAGTCCAAAGGCTGGTGGTTCAAACCCACCCAGAGACACCTCAGAAGATAAGCCTGGCAATCTGCTTCCTAAAGGTCACAGTCTTGAAAAAACTCTATGGAGCAGTTCTACTCTGCACACATGGGGTTACCACGAGTTGGAATCGACTCAGTGGCAGCTAACAACAACATAGTTGGCCACTGAGAATTGCCACAGCCTGGCACAGGACTCCTAGCCCCTCCTGTCAGCTGCAAGGGGCCAGGAGGAAAGGGTTGCCAATGTCACTCTGCAGGCTGGGGTCCCAACAGGCCCTGCTCATCCAGACAGATGGCCACTGGGAGCCAAACGCATGCAGACTTGCGACTTCCAAAGAGGCAAAGTCTCTGTGCAGGCTGTTTTCACTTCCAACTCCTTGCAAACTTACCCTGAGCCGCGTCAAACCTGGGTTCTGCAGTGAAGATGTCCCGTGCTGGGAAGTCAAAGACTTCTTGCTTGAACTGGAGCTGGCAGCTGATGAGGGACTCAGGGTGCAAGTCCTTGATGACATCCATCTGGGCAGGAGAGCAGTCGCCTGGAGATGGGCAGAGGGTGAGAGGAGTGGGACCACCTCGAGCTTCCACACCTGCCTCTGAGTCCACACCAGGGGACCAAGTAGGACATACAGAGGCTGACTGATGATGCACGCCACCTGAGCCTGCCATCCTTCTACACAGGGACCAGAGTTTACAAAAGGCTGGGTGAACTGTACAGGGGAGTGGGTCACTGTGAATCACGGACCACTTCAGCTTATTTTCGCATGTGTTTTCTAGAGCTTGTATTCAGCAGACAGGCTGGACCGCTAACACATGGCCCGGTGCCTGTCAGCAAGGGAACATGGGCAATTTATTCCTTGACATGAGGGGGGCAACAGTTCTCCAGGAATACACCGAGTATCATTTAGCAACATTGTGCACTTGTACCAAGGTAGGAAAAAAAGGTTTCCAGGCTGTACTAAGGCTGCCTCATTAATCAGAATGAGAACAGCAGTAATTAATTTTAGCAGTTAAGTGTTTTTCTTTTTTTTTAAAGTCAGTCCATATTGATTTATTTATTTCTGGCTGCTGTTACCCAGAGTTGTCATGGGCAGGGGACTGGGTTGTATGTTCCATGCGTTACTTGGGAAAGGTCATTATAAAAATCAAAATCAGCCACAGGCCCTGCTAAGTCCTTAGTTTCTCGGATTAATGGTGTCAAAACTGTGGCTCTCTTTGCTCTGGCGCCCGAGGGCTGAAATAGCACGTCTGGCTCAGAAGCTGCGGTTTCTGCGTGCTAGGCTCTCTCATGAAGACTATTCCACTGCTTCTGCTGTCAGGAGTCTATTTCCACAATGCTGCCGGGGGAGGGGAGCTGGGGCGGAATGCTCGTTCTGGAGCTGGGTTGAGTTTGAGGAAGAAAAGTGGACTAAGGCCATCAGAAGGGCATAAGAAACCATTCCCTGCTCCCTCCCCAGGCACCTGAGCCCCTCCCCAGTTCCACACCTATCAGGTTAGAGCTTCTGTCTCCCAAGGCGATGGTCACTCTGGAGGCTGCGACCTCCTGGAAGCCAGTCTGGACAGCGCGGACATGACGGGCCACGATCTTCGGAGGGACACCAATCGTGATCTGGGAAGGGAGCCAAGGCAACGTGTTACTGTGTGTACCAGGCTGGGCATTTTCATGACCACATTCTACAGCCGTGATGACCCATTTCACAGGTGACAAAACTGGGGCTTGCAGCTCCAATGACTTGCTGGAAGGTGGCAGAGCTGGGATCAGAAGCCTGGCTGGTCAGACCTCACAGTCCAGTACTCTGCCACCAGCAGACCAGGAGCTGAGCAGCAGCCTGGGGTCGTCCATCAGCCTGGTTGGGGCGGCAGGGCCGCTGCAGGTGGGTCTGGCTCCTGTAACAACTGTGCTTTCGCTGCTGTTCATGAATTGGACTCACTAATCTTTTGACAAAAAGAGAAGGACCATTTTACTTTGCCATTTATTCAAACTAAATCAACCTGGCCAAAATGCAAACGCACAGACCCTGGGTAGGGGAAGCCCTCCTGAATTCCACCTGCCTGGGTGCTTCCCCTGCTCTCCTTGGCCCATCCTGCAACCAGCCCACCAAACACCGCCGTGCACGCCTCCCTACGGCTTCCTGTGCATGCCTCCTCTGCAGAACCCAGCCTGCCTGCCCGTCCCCCAGGCCCAGCTCCAGTGCCTCTACCTCCAGCTGGAAGGCAGTCCACTCCTCTGAGCAGGTGCTGGGCGCTTCCTGCCTCCCACACAGGTCTCACATGTCTGGGTCTGATTTTCCTCACTCCTAGGGAGCAGGGACAGGGCCTTACTCCTCCCCAGAGCCCCCGCAGCTCCTAGGGAGCAGGGACAGGGCCTTACTCCTCCCCAGAGCCCCCGCAGCTCCTAGGGCACTGCCCGACACAGAGCTGGCCAGTGCCCTGAGACAGGATGTTCCCGTGTGGAGGCCACGATCTGCCCCCAGACTCCCCAGCAGCCTCCTCCTCCTCCTCTCCATGGTCACCGCCATCTCTGAAGGGCAGATGGAAGCCTGCCTGTTGCTAGCTACCCTGCATGGATACTTCTTGTCCCCTCTCTTCTCTTTCCCCAACTCCTCTCCCTCCTCCACACTTTGGAGACAGGTCCCCAGGCCTTGGCCTCACCTCCTCCTGCTCTGTATTTGCCTTATGTGGTATCCCCACCCAACAGCCATCCTCCACGGGGGTCCAGGTACACAGTCCAGTGGTGCCCTGACCAGCTGTGCCCAAAGGACTACCATCACCTATGCTCGCCACCCTAGGTACACTCATCTCCCCCCACCAGCCCCACCTCTGTGTCCCCTCTCAGCACAAAGAACCACCATCAACCCCATCCTCCAACCCAGATGTCAGGGGTCACTCCAAACCCTCCTTCTCCCTCAACCCCCACTTCCCAAATGGCCACTGAGCTATGAGGACCCTCCCTCCCGGGCCCTTGCCTCAACCCCACCCCACAGTCCTTGCTGAGGGCCCATCCTCAGTCTACTGACTGTCACCCTGCAGGTACACCCAGGGACTGTGCTCTCATCCCACACCAGGCACAGGAGAACTTTCCCAAACCCTCTGCTTACAAACTTCCCTAAGGTTTCCCCATTGCTCTCGCATGAGCTCTGGCCTCTTGACCTTGGAAACCCAGCAGCAGCAGCAGCAGCAGCAGCGAACACCTCCTTAGAGGACCTGCTCTGTGCTGATGCCTATTTTGAGTGCTTTACCTGTATGAACTCACTCATCATCCCCAACAATAGCATATCTGTTTAACAGGCAAGAAAACTGAGGTACAGAGAGGTTAAGTAACCTGTCCGAGGTCACACAGCTTCTCCGTGGCTAAGCTCAGATTGAACTCAGAGAGCCCAGCTCCAGAACCCACACTCCTAACCACTGCACCAACTACTTGGAATCAAAGCTGTTCACGATCTGATCACAAAGCTCCCACACGCCCTTTGCTCCTGCGACACCGATTCTGCTCTTGAACCTGGTCACTCTGTTCAGGCTGTTTCCTCTGCCGTGACCCCCTCCCAGGCCTCTTCCCTGACCACCCTCAGCAGCTGCTGTGGGGCTGAGAGCCCTTCGAAGTGGCACGGCTTATTAGTCACAAGATACCTCTATCTGCAAGCGACGCACTGCTGAGTCGCCCACTAAATATGTAAACTACTAGGTTAAACTGCTGGGTTGGATAAAGCACATGCTTGCTCTAAAAATGAGATACATTTGGAACTTGACCAGACTTTCCTTATTGATTCATTCCCAGTTGGAGAGAAACAGAAGAGAGAATGGTTTTGTCCACCTCCAGAAAGACTCCAAAGGTGACCTGCTGGAGGAGGTTTACCCTTCTGGTCACATCACATCTCGGCACTGGCCCGCCCACTCACAGCTCCTGGGGAAACACCCACACCAGAGGTTCTCATCTACAGGTGCCATACACGGGTGAACAGGAACTGGACTGGACCCTACGAGACCACCTCGTCATCGCGCCGTGTGAAAATGGGGGGACAAGGCCTCTAAGGAAAGGAGGCTGACCCCAGGCAGAGTCAGAGGGTGGCAGACTCCCAATCCCAGCATGGCCCTGGAAGGTGCTAGGTGATGCTTGTCTTAAACAAAAGGGACTCATTCGTTTTCAAAGCTGAGGTTTCCCTCTGAGAGAGCCAGCCCACCTCCTTGTAGGTCCTCAGGTGCCCGGCCACCTCGTAGTAAATGGTCACAGATCCCACATCCTGGGCCATGGCCACACCTGTCTTGGGGTCGATGAGGAGAATGCTGTTGGCTGAGGAGCTCCAGGTCCCTGAGAGGCCTGGCAGAGAAGATTCTGACGTCACTCATTCCCACATCTGACATTCCAGCCCAACCCCACCTTGCCTGGATGACTGGGCCAGCCTCCTCATGGCCCCCCTCGACACCCTACAGGGAACCCCCTCATTGCTCCAACCTAGGACCCTGGCCCTCTGCCCTTACAGTGGGCTGCAGCCTTGCTCCTGCCACATGGCGCCACTGGCAGCTTCCACTGCCCAGTGCTCTGCACAGCTGTGGCTCCTACTTAGAATGACCCCCGGCCCCTCCTCCCACCCCCAGCACTGCCTTGCTGGCCTCTCTCAACCATCTCTGCATGACGTTTACCTGGCCCCCCTCGAGGATCTGGTTGCTCACCCTCCAGCCTTCCCCCAGGCCCACCTTCCCACTTGATGGCTAATCCCTTTCAGCAAACAGAAAGTAGGCATCAGCTCACAGTTGTCACCAGAAAACAGTTCTTAGTTAAAAGTGAATCACACTGTGCAATAAATCCAATTTAAAAACTCAACAACCACATTCTATTTATGGAAAATTATATTTGTTTTTCTTTAAAGGAAATATTTAATTTACTTTAAAATGAATTTAATTAAATAAAGACAGCCAATTAGAAAAAAAATGAAGTAAATAATTGTATGTGCAGTATGTGGATGTAGAAAAACCACATGGGTGGTATAAAAATGACTGAAATTTGGAAACTACTGAACTGGTCCCATATTCTTTACCTAAGTCTCCTAGGGGTGTGTAGTACAGTATGGTAGCCGCTAGGTGCCAAATTGGAAACCCTGGTGGTGTAGTGGTTAAGAGCTACAGCTGCTAACCAAAAGGTCGGCAGTTCGAATCTACCAGGTGCTCCTCGGGAACTCTATGGGGCAGTTCTACTCTGTCCTATAGGGTCGCTAGGAGTCGGAATCGACTCAGCGGCAACAGGTTTGGTTCGGGGTTGGAGTTACCCAAATAAAATTAAATAAAAAAAAAATTCAGTTCCTCATCTGCATTAGCCATAGTCAAGTGATCAACAGTTAGTGGACACCTTACTACAATGTAGCTACAGGACACTCCCACGACACCAGAAAATTATATTGGACACTGGAGTCCCTGGGTGGGGCTAACAGTTATGTGCTCAGCTGCTAGCTGAAAGATTGGAGGTTAAAATCTACCCAGAGGCACCTCGAAAGAAAGCCCTGGCAATCTACTTTGGAAAAATCAGTCACTACAAACCATATGGAGCACAGCTCTACTCTGACACACATGGGTGCACCATGAGTTTGAATCAGCTCGACAGCAACTGGATTTTTACTCTAGAGCAGGGATCAGCAAATGGTTTCTACAAAAGGCCAGACAGTAAATATCTTGGGCTTTGGGGTCCTGTGGTCTCTGCTGCTACTTCTCAACTCTGCTGTTGTAGTGGGAAAACAGCCACTGACAATACATAAATGGATGGGCATGGCTGTGTGCCAATAAAACTTTATTTGTAAAACCAGGTGTAGGCCAAATCTGGCCTGTGAATGATAGATTCTGGACCCATGTTCTAGAGCATCATCCAGGTTCTGGTTGCTGCGATAAGGCACTGACCACCCCTGCCCCCCAGGGAGCCCACTCCTGCCTGCGGAAGTGCTAAGGATGAAAAAGGCGTCCCTCGCCAGTATCTGTCTTACCTTCTGAGCTGATGAGTGCAGCACCCAGGCAGAGGATATCCCCCACCCACACAGCTCCAGGCAGCTCCGGGGAGATGGCCTGCAGTACAGGCAACGGGACAAAGTCGGCAAGGCCTGCGTGCTCCGTGTCCCGCACGCTGAGCAGTGTCAGGCCGACACTGATGGTGCGGACGACACAGGTGTTGTTGGTGGTGCCCTTCCCGACCTGCACAAAGTCGTCTCTAGGCAGAATGAAGACAAGGAGCTCAGTCTCAGGGAAGAAGCCCCAGATCCAGCGGAAAAAACACCGTCCAGGTCCTCTGAGGAGTGAAGCTGTTAGCTAAGTTCCTAGATGTCACTCCGACTCACCTTTACCAAACAGCTGCTCCTGATAAGGGGTGACCACCCATCATCATCAGGACAGAACCCACAGTCCTTACCTGGGAACTGCTGGCATTCTCATCGCCATACTCCAGAAGAGAAAGCCAAGGCCAGTGAGGAAAGTGATCTACAAAGTGCTTTTTACTCTCTTTCCCACCAGGGGGTTACTACATGCCAGGAAGGCAATACAGTGCAGTGGTTAGAGGACAGGCTGCCCACCACTGTACGATTTGACAAAGTCATACAGACCCTCTGCCATTTCTTTATCTGTGTTGCTGTTGGTAGGCGCCCTCGAGTCAGCCCCCGACTCGTGGAGACCCATGTACAACAGAACAAAACACTACCCAGTCCTGCACCATCCCTTTATGACTGGTTGCAGATCGGACCATTGTGACCCACAGGGTTTTCACTGGCTGACTTTCGGAGGTAGCTCACCAGGCCTTTCTTCCTACTCTGTCTTAATCTGGAAGCTCCACTGAAACCTATTCAGCACCATAGCAACATGCAAGCCTCCAGTGGCACATGGGTGGTGACTGTGCCTGAGGTGTACTGGCCAGGAATCGAACCTGGGTCTCCTTCATCTACAAAACAGGGTAATAATGGTACCTGTGTCCCAGGTTTGCTGTGAGTATTAAATGAGGTTAGTAGCTATAATACAGTACATGGCACCGAGTAAGTGCTCAGTCAACATTAGCTGAAGTTCTTGTGGTGGAAGGCCTGGCTGGATGGGGAGGTGGTGGGCTGGGGGTTGGGGTCCCCGATTCGCCAATCTCCCTGATCGTGTCTTCAGGCTCCAGAGCCCTGGCGTGGTCTTCTATGGAACAGGTGCTCCTACCGCAAAAGGGCCACAGTGACTTGTGTGTGCAGCTGAGGGGCTGGGAGAGCCTGGCCCCATTTCCCCCAGGACTGCCTATATCCCAGATGGACAGACAGGCAACAGCGTGTGCAGTAGTCTCCCAGTTTACCAAAAGCCCTCATGGCCATTATCTCAGTTGATGGCCCTGGGGACAAGGCCACATTTCCCACACGACAGGTACGGAAACAGGGTGGAGAGGTGACCTGCCTTGCTCAAGCTCACAGGTCCACGAAGGGGCCCTGAGCCAGGTCTGGCTCTGACCTTGGATGTGTTCAGCGATAGAGGGAACACATCTGTTGCAGGGCCTGTGGGAAGCCCAAGTTGGACCTGGTCACTGGTACCTGGACACAGTGTTTCCTGGGGCCCCTTCCCTCAAACCTCACTTCTTCCTGGGACTGATACTGGTCAGTCTTCCTTTAGAGCAGAGGTTCTCAGCCTTTAGTACATGTCAGAATCACCTGGAAGCCTTGTGAAAACAGACTGCAGGGCCCTGAGAATAAGCATTTCAAACAGTTCGGAGGGCCCAGGCTGAAGCCAACACTCTTTCCTTCACTCTCGAGACCACCCTTCTCTCCTCACATTAGGACTGCAGCCGCACCTGTATTTCAAAGAGTCTGTCAAAAAGAACTGCACTTGGAGTCAGGTGGAACCTAGAGTTCAAGCCCACTTCTCGGCTGTGTGGCCTTGGGCAAGTGACCTTACCTCTCTGAACCTCTACAAATGGACTACAGCAAGGAGTCCATGAGCTGTCACGTGGAAAGGCTTGGCACACGGCAGGCCCCAGTTCATGCTGGATTCCTCCCTTGCTCACTTGAAGATGTGTGCCTTCACACATACGTGACCCTTTGGCTTTGCTGCAGAAATCAGCATCACCCACACCCTACCTGTTAGTTGCAAAGTTGAGGACCGAATTGTGGGCGTGGAAGACGTCTCCAGAGTTATCGTGGAAGTGGACAGTGAAGGTCACAGTCATTCCCAAAGGCAGGGCTGCCAGAGCCTCCTTGCTGTGGGTGTGCAGGACAGGGCTCATGGACATCCTCAGGTAAGAAACAGGGGCCACCTACAGGGAGAGGAGCACCACAATGCTGCCTCTGCACTGGGAACCGGCCTCCCCAGAAACCACCTCCCACAGCACGGGGCTGCGGCTGCATTTGCTCGCTCCCAGAGTGGCCCTACCTAGCAACAAGGCTCACCCTCCCAGGACAGTGGGGATAGCCCGCAACGAGAAAACCCAACACGAGTGAGTCACAGTTCAGGCTGAAACGTTAGAAGACTGTTCATTACTTGCATCGCCAAGAATCAACCCCCTGTGCTTCAAAGGCTCAGTCTCTTAGGGAACCTGCACTTTAGGCTTATAAAGCAGAGACCGTGCCCTCAGATGCAGACACAGCGCTCCCTGTGGGCCACCCCACGCCTGCTGGTGCCCCAAGCAAGGGTACACCTGGGCGGGGCAACGGGGAAGGGCGGGAAGGGGTGCTTGCCACATCCCACAAACCTGAGCTCCATAAACGGCAAACTTGATTCTGACTCCATTAAAGCCTGTCCTTGGCCAACTGCTAGTCCCCCAAAGTATGCACGTCTATGACAAAGTTCCATGGCACCGTGTCTGGTACACAGCTGGTGCTCAATAAATGTTGAGAAAGGATGAGCAGTCAGCCACTTTCACTTAAGAACTAGAGTGGGGGGCTCCCTGCCAGGCACCTACTGGGAATAAGATTTTCCTTTAAGGAATTTGGCCTGGAAGCCAGGCAGAGTCTAAAAATTAGTGATAGTGTATTTTCTCTGTCATCTAGGATTCAGAAAGAGGCTATGATAAAATATGAAAAGAAAACGCTGCTCCAGGATAAACCCCAGGATTCAGCCCAGTGATGCCCAGCTCACTCTCCAGGAGAAAGCCTCCATAACTAAGGAGCACAGGAGGGCGGAGGGGCCGCAAGGGGTGCTGTGCTGCAATGGGAAAGACACAACTTGGGTTCGAATCCACAAGTTCCTTCTACTCCGAGTCTCCGTCTTCTTGTCTGTAAAACGGGGAAATACCACCTAGTTCCCAATGTTGTAATGAGGATTACATGGGATCCTGTATGTGAGGGACCAGGCATGTCCACTAAATGCTCTTGAGAACTATCAAGTTCCAGGCATGAGGAGGCAAGTAGTAGGGCCCATCAGCCAGCAGTGATAGTGTTAGTGGGCAGCCCTGGTGGACAGAGCTCTGGTCTGCAAGTCTGAGCTCTGCAATCTTGGGCCAATCATGGATCCCACTGGGCCTCAGTTTCCCCATCTATGAAATAAAAAAGTTGGAATAAATAATCTCCAGGGAGCTTCAGCACTGACAGTCAGAAGACACTGTAACATTTTATCTAGGACCTCTGGCCCTGAACTGGTCTGAAATAAATTCCTGCATACAATTTCTTAGCTGGCTGGTGAATATATTCATTTTTACACTTGCAAGGGGATAAATATTACCTCAGTACTATGGCTTATTACTCCAAGGAGGAAGACAATACTATCCCACCTTTACGGCAACAATGATGGTTTGGTTGGCCCCAAAAGGCTCTTGAGCAATCACTTCAACTGTGGATGTCCCAATCATGGATCCTGACACCAAGAAGCCTTTCTCGTCAACGTGCACAACAGGAACCTTCTCGGGCCCATCCAGAACGTGGTAGCTTAGAGACGCTGCACCATCCCTTGGGAACACAAAGCAGACCCGTTTTTACAGAAGGCAGGAGTGGGTCCAGGGAGGGGCCGAGACCCACCGCACACGGTCTGATGCCTGTGGTTCACCCTCTGGCTTCCGACTTGCTCCTGGGAGAAGAAAGCCCTCTTGGCCCACTGTGTACCAGGACCATGCGCTGCCAGTCTGCCTGCAGCCTCATCAGTCGCCAAGGAAAACCTAATTTGGAAAATCAATGGTTCAAGCAGAACATCGCTTCTCACTCTCCAAGAGCAGTGCCTACCACGGGCTGGTTGGTAAGGGAGGGAAGGGCCAGGAAGGCTGAGTTTTTCTTATCAGCTACATGGGATATTCATCATAAAAGATGGCTTCTGTGGTAAACTGTGTTTGATTTACTGAGATAAAGCAGCCTGATGTACTGGAAAGACGGTGAGACTTTGACAGAACCTGATGCCGGCCCCAGATGTCCCTTCCAACAGCTATGTCCTTTTAGGCCCAGTGCTTTGCCTCTTGGCCTCAGTTTCCTCCACTGTGAAAGGGCAACAATGGCCCTGCCCTGTTCTATTTCCACGGGCTGTTCACAGGATAAAACAAGCTACTCTTTAAGTGGTTTGTAAACTGTATGGCTATTGTACACTGGGTAGGAAACAAATTATACGGTATTTTATACTCTTACATTTTCATTCATGTTATAAACAACAGGAAAGGACTCCAGCTCCCAGGGCTACCCTTCTCTCTCTGCCCCAACCCCACAGACCCTCTCCAGATGGCTTTAAGCAAATCTATTTTTTTATTTCCTCTGCCTGGACTTTCTTGCCCTTTTTAGCTCCTCTCCTTTTAGCCTGGTGAACTCCTATTCATCCTTAAAGACCCAGTTCAAGCATCTCCATCTGTGATGTCTTCCCTAAATCCACGAGTGAAGGGCCCTTCTTTGGGCTCTGGCCTGAACATTATCCCTTGTTTTCTTACAGCCCTTCTCATCTTATACTCCTGTCTTCTCCATTAGTCTCCTCAAGGCCACCATATGTCATTCTTCTCTGTGTTTCCAGAGCCTACCATAGAGCCTGGCATTTAATTTTGGTTGAATGAGTATTGTGTGTGCGTTTAATGCAACATATAAGTGATCCTATGGTCCAGATATTCCCCCACTTTGCAACCATGGCTCTAATACAAGTACATAACCACCAAAGGCATCCCCTTTGAATCAAAGACTGGAGTTGTCTGCAGACGTGCTTTAACACAGGGGTTCTCAAACATTAATGTGCACACCTATCACCTGGGGATCTTGTTAAAATGCAGGCCTCCATTCTGTAGGTCTGGGGTGGTCCCAAGATTTGCATTTTAACATCTCCCAGGTGATGCTGCTGCTTCTGGTCCACGGATCATGCTTTGGTTGGCAAGTCATGAAAACACAGGGGCATTTGAAAAATTTAACACTTTCACGTTGGTGCTTTTTTCCCTTTTAAATACCGAATGTTAGCAGCTAGCGTTAAAATGCTTCTAGGCTCTGGGGAGGAGAAGAGGGATGGCAGGGAGACGGGATGTGGAGGAGCAGAGGGAGTCAGCGGGGCAGAGAAGCATGCAGAAGGGCAACCACTTGAAACGCGGCCCCAGGAAGATGCACAATTCACTACAGCATCGCGGCCCTGACAACTCTGACAAATGAGCTGTCGGATGCAAGCACAGCTCCCCAGCCTTGTGGAGAGCAGGGACTGAGTCACATACCTGTTTGTCTGAAGCTTTGTAAATGAGTTGGGTGACATTAATATTTGTTCTGCTTCTATTTCGGGATTCAGCAGCAGCAGCTTTTCAAAGACCTAGAAGAGAAGGCAAGTTTTATTCCCTATGAGTCCCTGGCTGGTGCGAACAGTTAATGCTGTTGGCTGCTAAGTCGAAGGTTGGTGATTTGAGTCCACCCAGAGGTGCTTCAGAAGAAAGGCCTGGCGATCTATTTTCAAATAATCAGCCACTGAAAACCCTACGGAGCACAGTTCTGCTCTGATGCACATGGGGGCGCCATGAGTCCGGGTCGACTCGAGGCAACTGCTTTACTGGTTTTATTTCCTGTGATACATCAGAGTCAGGTCCAGGTATCTCTGCCTTCCCTCCTAGCAGTGAGAGCCAAGGCGGGGACCATGGATGAGAAAAACTGTCGTGAGCTACCACCTGTTGGTAGCTGGTGACTTGACTGTCAGGGCTGACCTTTAAAAAAAAAAAGAGCAAAAACAAAACCTGCTGCTGTCAAGTCGATTCTGACTCCTAGCGACCCTATAGGGCAGAGTAGAACTGCCTCATAGTGTTTCCAAGGAGCGGATGGTGGATTTGAACTGCTGAGCTTTTGGTTAGCAACTGCAGCAGGCCATAGCTCTTAACCACTGCGCCACCAGAGCTCCAAGGTCAAAGGCACGGTGAGAAAATGCAGGCAGCCTCGTGCTGTATACCCACACAGGAGTGCTTCATGGAGCCAGAAATGCACGCCTCTCTTGCTCATGGTTGCAGGGCTGTGTTTGCCAGGCGTGGAGGAAGGCAGCAGGCGGAATGGCCCAGGGCCTTGCTCAGCTGTCACCATACGCACCATTCAACGTTCCTTTCTCTCATCCAGGCCTCCTGTTCCTTCCTGTTCGTATCTCAGAACAATTCCCCATTCACGATCTCAGCCCTTTATCTCTACCCCCACCCCCATGCTCTGGTAGGACCAGCACAGATGGGGTGGGAGATCAGTCTAGCAGATGATAAGCCTGATAACTGCACGATTTAAGCCGATCCTGTCACGCCCAGGTGCTCCCAGCCCTCAGTGGCTCCCAGAGCCCACATCCTAGCACTCGCCTGGGGAACTCCAGGCCCTTCTCTGCATGCACCCTAATTTGCCTGTTACCCTTTTAAGAACTTCTGGGGATGCCAGAAGCCTTGGCATCTAAGCCTGTCTCAGGGGCAGTTCCATGCTGGGCAGCTGTGGCTGTATTTCAAGGTCCCCGCAGGCTTCTGACCAGACCAGCTGGATCCTAAGGGCCTGAGCCCCCGGGCCAGCATCTAGTATCTCTAAACTGACAAATGCTGTCCAGGAAGAAAGTGGACTGACTCCCCTCCTTCCCAGGCCCGCCATGCTCTGGATTTCATCATCTGTACAATGGGTCTACAGCTAATAACCCTAGCCGTACCCATCTCAGAAGAGTCGTGGGGTTCACATGACACAGTGGGTGGAGGTGCTTCCTAGACAGCGAATGATAAACAGACTCTGGGAGCTGGAGGAAGTTTTGGTGCCAGCTGAGTCCAGGGCAAACTCAGATGCCAGCTTCAGTTCAGCAGGCAACGTCCAAGAGTGAAGATGCCTCACAGATTTTGACTCTGACATACTTACTGCGTAGTGGCTACATTCACAAAAACATACGTGCTTCTTATTTTTAAACACGTATTGTCTGCTGTCCCTTTTTTGGCGTGGTTGAAGGCACAGGAGATAGCTCACTTTCCTGTTAACACTGCTATAGGAAAAGCAACAGTGCAGGCACCAAGGTACATGGCAACTGATATTCGGCCTCCCTCTCAGGAAGACAACAGGGAACAGTGGGGACTGGGGCAAACTAGAGCACACAGCCCTATTTAAAGAGGAGGCTACCACTCATCTCTGGCTGATTTTGCCATCTGACAAAAAGCCATCTTTCAAGACAAGCTGCATATTCAATTTTTATGCAAAATCTTCCTATTTTTAAATGTTGCCAATAAAAAATGTTTAAAAGCACTATGTGAGCCAAATATGACACATCTGTGGGCTAGATCCAGCTTCTCTAGTTTCTGATTTACTCCAACTCCATCTGCTGTCAGGTAGGGAAACTGAGGAACAAAAATGCTAAGTGAGGTCACAGAATTTGGAAGCTGCAAAGTCCCATCTTTAATTCCCTGATGTGTGCCAGAACTTACTTTATTTTTAACCTGGAAGAATATGCATGTGTGTGTCTGCACGTATGTATGCGTGTGTTTAGGCAGGGGTTGGCGTGACAAGCAGTTGTTTCTTTCTTTTAAAATTTGCTCTTTACCTCTGATAGAGTCCCCGGGTGGTGCGAACAGTTAACACATTTGCTGCTAACTGAAAGGTTGGCAGTTTGAGTCTCCCTCGGAAGAAAGCCCTGGCAGTCTACTTCTGAAAAGTCAGCTATTGAAAACCCCACAGAGCACAGTTCTCCTCTGACACACATGGGCTTGCCATGAGTCACGGTCAACGTGACGGCAACTGGTTTTACTGGTTATCTCTGACTGAGTTTTTGCCTGAGTTAGAGGTGCTTTCTTTCTTTTTGAAGGGGCGACTTGAAACCGCTTCTTCTCTCAGGACACTTAGGGACTACGTTCCATTTTTCTTTGCAATTTAGGAGGATCCAAGGGTTACTGAATCCCAGATTAGTGGAATGAGGCCCTTGATGCTAAAAATGCTCTTCAGAGCCACTGTGCCCACTTCCCATTTCACAGACAGGGCCCAGAGGGGCAGGGGAGGGTGTCCGAAGTCAGCCTTGGTAGCTGGGGGAGTGACCCAGGGGTTAAGCACTGGTTGGAGGACAGGGCTGGGCACCGTGTTCCAACTGTAGCCAGTCTGTGTGGCTTAACAGGCTGCCCCACAAGGCTTAGTTTCCCCATCTTCAAAACGATTGCCTCAACGCCCATCAGGATGCCCATACAGGGCACTTGAGGCCTTCCCAGCCCGGCCTGCTCCACAATCTTGAGCAGGTCACTTCACCTCTGTGCCTGCGGCTCACTGTCCAGTGGCAGCACTGCCTCACAGTGTCACGTGAGGGTGACATGCATTAATGTGGGGAAGACCAGAAGGGCATGCCTGCCCTATTAAGTGCTACGTCAGTATTTGCTAAATAAACACAGATTATTAAATTAATGACCCAGCACAGATTTTTCCAGCTTCTTCCTATCCTTAAGGTACCCAAGACTCTAAGATCAGAATTATTGATTTTTGGAGGCCTCTGGGCCTTTGCACATGCTGTTCCCTCTGCCTGGCCTGCTGGTCAACCCGTCCCATTCCTCATGACCAGCACAAACATCGCCTTCTCTGTGAGGCCTTCAGCCAGCCCAGTCCTGGGCTCGCACAGCACCTTACACACTCCCAGGTCCCCACACCCAGGCTCACCACATTGTGATCGATCTCCACTGGCTGGCTAAGGATGCCTCGGGGCACAAACATGCCCTATTTCCCATCAGCACCCTAGCCCTCCCGGCTGGTTCACCAAAGGGCTGATGTAGCTGCCCAGCCCTGTGAGGAGACAGCCCTGGCACTTGCCCTCCCACTTACTTGCGGCCTTTCTCTGCCCATCTGGCCTTTACCTGGATTTGGATCTCATCAGAGAGCTCCTTGGCGAGGCCGTGCAGCTGCCCAGCTATGGGGTCCAGAGCCTTGACCACCACCTTCAGCCCAGTCCGGCCTTTCACTCGGCCATGCACGTTCATGGCGAAGTTGTACTGCGATGGGAGCTGGAGCGATGCCTAGGACAGAGGCCAAACATGCTGTCAGGAAGGGCCCGGCTCCCTGCACCCTGAGGAGACAGAGCCTGATAGCAGCCCCAGACTCTATCAGCCCCCAGGTCTGACAGCCACCTGCCTGCGGTCAGCACAGGGCAGTGCAGGCTAGTCACCCCAGCACGAGAGCAGCACACCCCACGCTGCATTTCACGATGTCCACGGGTGCATTTGGAAAAGCAGACCCACTGTCTTTACAGTGGGAATTCTCAGAGCCTTGAATGCAGTAGGGTGGGTTATGAATCACCAAGAGGGATGTTAGGCTTTGTAGTATTTCTAAAACAATGCACAGAATGACCCTGTGACATTCTAGTCCTTTCCTGACTTCCCCACAAGGCTGTTGCTTTTGCTGCTTTCTGTTTGGTCCTCTGTCATGCTTAGCAAGAGCCCCTTTTGTTATGGGGTGTCCATTAACTACACTGCTGGTGTGCCTGGAAAAGCAATGCGGGAAAGCACCCCAGGCGCAGGGGGCCCATGGGTAGGGCGACAAAGAGGCAATCATCTTATACTAGGCTACACTAGGGCTGACTTTAGGAGACCTGTCCTGTGCCTGCCCTGCTCCCAAGGCTTCCACCCTCACTGTCCACGGATAAAGCAAGGAGGCTCCCCGAACCAGCCTTCCATCTGTGGTCCTGTGTGGCAAGGCCGAGCCAGTGTTGTAGCTTGCAGTCACAGACCCAGCTCCCCACCCCGGGTCTGTGCTGACTGTGTGGCTCTGGACAAGTCCTGTCCCACCTCTGGGCTTCAGTTAACACACAGAGGGGCTTGGCAGGTTCCCCATAGCCCCCGTTCCCCGAGACTCCAAAGATGCTCAAGACCCCCATGAGGTCTAAGGGGAGGGGAGTTTGGATGAGCTTTGGGGTAAAACTGGATAAAATCCCAAGCCGCCAGACACCATCTCAAAAGCGAGTCAGAAGACCAAGACCCTGTGACATTCTAGAACTTTCCTGGCTTCCCCGCATGGCTTTTATTTTTGCTGCCTTCTGGGGTGCTGGGGAGACCATACTCCTAGACATGATCAGGACCTAAAGCCAAGGAAGTGACTAAGTAATGGGGAGTATGGGGCAGCATTTGGGAGAACAGAGTCTGTGTGAGCCCCAAGAGAGGAGGAAGGGTTCCAATGACAGCTGGGCACAAGGTGCAGACCCTGTGCATGGAGATGTGAAGAGAGACCCTGGCCAGAGATGCAGGGCGGGGGAACTCTGGGCGGTCGGTAGCTACCTCGTGGTGCCGTCCCCGGATGTCCAGGATATCCCGTTTGGTGACAGACCAGTGGAAGGTCAGGCCTGGCACAGCATTGCCAAAGGAGAATGGGTTCTGGCTGCTGGTGATCCCAGTGATGTAGACGGGCATCTGGGGGGAGAAGTCAGGCCCTATGACCCCAAGGCAGGAGCCCTCCCCGAATCTATGCCAGGAGTACCCCAGAGCCCTGGGGTCCCGCCTGAATGGTCTCTCCACAGCCTGTCCCTTCAAGGTCTGGAAGCTGAGCCCAATTCCTCCCCAACGAGAGAAGGGCATGGCACAGGTCGGGGAAGAAGAAATACCAGATGATCACACCAAGGGCAGGACTAGCCTATCTCCTGCCACGGGTGTGCCTCGCCAGGGCAGGGAGCCCCATTCTGGACCCAATCCCAAGAGCTCAGGCAGCACAATGCACCCTTCCCAGCGGTCCCTCTTTGCCCAGCCTAACAGGTAGTCCCTGCACATGTGGGTGGGGATTACCAGCACCCACCAGAGTGCACGTGGGGAGACCACGTAGCCGAAGGTAAAACTAACTGGGAGCCAGACTGCCTGGGCGCATGCCTAGTTCCATTACCCAGTAGCTGGGTGGCTTGGGCAAGCACCTGGACATTTCTACTGCCAACTCCCTCCTCTGTAATGTGGAGGGGATGCCGATGCTGACCCCGTGGCTGTCATGAACACAAAATGAACACAGAAAGCACTCAGGACAGCAAACGTTCTACAGATGCTAGCTCCAGTTACGTGACAGGTGCTGGTCTCAGTGTGGGAAGGCGACAGTCTGGTAGAAAAGGAGGTGTTAGTAACCACCCAGACGTCAAATGTGTAAGAGAGAAATGTTATGAATTAAAGAAGCTTTGAGCTGCAACAGCGGAGAACAGAGAGAAGGTGTCCATTGGGTCTGGAGCAGGAAGTTCTGGGAAGGCTCCCTTTAGGAGCCCCACAGCTACACAGGGGTTTAGCATCAATAGCTCATATGCAAGTTCAAGGTGGAACTGCAGAAACTTAACACATGCCCATGAGAGCCAAAATCTGATCTTTAGTATAAATGTCGCCTGAATTCAGAGACCATCTCAAGAACAAATTTGACACACTGAACACTAATGACCGAAGACCAGACGTGTTGTGGGATGACATCACAGACATCATACATGAAGAAAGCAATAGGTCATTAAAAAGAGAGTAAAGGAAGAGAAGACCAAAATGGATGTCAGAAGAGATTCTAAAACTTGCTCTTGAATGTTGAGAGCTACAGCAAACGGAAGAAATGATCAAGTGAAAGAGCTGAACAGAAGATTTCAAAGGGTTGCTCAAGAAGACAAAGTAAAGTATTATAATGACATGTGCAAATACCTGGAGTTAGAAAACCAAAAGAGAAGGAGAGGCTTGGCATTTCTCAAGCTGAAAGAACTGAAGAAAAAATTCAAGCCTCGAGTTGCCATATTAGAAGATTCTACGGGAAAAATACTGAATGATACAAGAGGCACCAAAAGAAGATGGAAGAAATATAGAATCACTGTATCAAAAAGAATCGGTCAACGTTCAGCCATTTCAGGAGGTAGCACATGATCAAGAACTGATGATACTGAAGGAAGAAGTCGAAGCTGTCCTGAAGGCACTGGTGAAAAACAAGGCTTCAGGAACTGACAGAATACCAATTAAGACATTTCAACAAATGGCTGCAGTGCTGGAGGTGCTCACTCATCTATACCAAGAAATCTAGAAGACAGCCACCTGGTCAACTGACTGGAAGAAATCCATACTTGTGCCCGTTCCAAAGAAAGGTGATCTAACAGGATGCAGAAATTATCGACCAATATCATTAATATCACACTGAAGTAAAATTTTGCTTAACATCACT
Organism: Loxodonta africana; assembly: GCF_030014295.1. Lineage (NCBI taxonomy): Eukaryota > Metazoa > Chordata > Mammalia > Proboscidea > Elephantidae > Loxodonta > Loxodonta africana. The sequence continues at coordinate 36,642,337 of NC_087363.1, forward strand.
CAAAAGCAGTTGCAGCAGTACATTGACAGGGAACTGCCAGGAACTGAAGCCAGATTCAGAAGAGGATGTGAAACAAGGTCTATCACTGCTGGTGTCAGACGGATCCTGGCTGAAAGCAGAGAAGACCAGGAAGATGTTTCCCTGTGTTTTATTGACTATGCAAAGTATCCAGCTGTGTGGATCATAACAAATTATGGATAACATTGTGAAGAACAGGAATTCCAGAGCACTTAATTGTGCTCCTGAAGAACCTATACATAGACCAAGAGGCAGTTGTTCAAACAGAACAAGGTGATACTGTGTGGTTTAAAATCAGGAAAATTCTGCATCAGGGTTGTATCCTTTTACCATACCTATTCAATCTGTATGCTGAGCAAACAGTCCAAGAAGCTAATGAAGAAAGTGGCACCAGCGTTGGAGAAGACTCACTAACAACCTATGATATGCAGATAACACAGCCTTGCTTCCTGAAAGTGAAGAGGGCTTGAAGCACTTACTGATGAAGATGAGAGATGACAGCCTTCAGTATGGATTACACCTCAACATAAAGAAAACAAAAGTCCTCACAAATGGACCAATAAACAACATCATGGTAAACGGAGAAAACACTGAAGTTGTCAAGGATTTCATTTTACTTGGATCCATAATCAACGCCCATGGAAGCAGCAGTCAAGAAATCAAATGACTTATTGCATTGGCAAACCTGCTGCAAAAGACCTGTTTAAAGTGTTAAAAAGCAAAGACGTCACTTTGGGGACTAAGGTGCGCCTGAACCAAGCCATGGTATTTTCAATTACCTCACCTGCATCAGCAAGCCAGACAAAGAATAAGGAAGACCGAAGAACTGACGCCTTTGAATTATGGTGTTGGCAAAGAATCTTGAATATACCATGGACTGCCAGAAGAAAATATAAATCTGTCTTGGAGGAAGTACAGCCAGAATGCTCCTTAAAATCAAGGATGGCGAGACTTTGTCTCATGTACTTTGGAGGGACCAGTCCCTGGAGAAGAACACCATGCTTGCAAAGGTAGAGGGTCAGCGAAAAAGAGGAAGACCCTCAATGAGATGGATCGACACACTGGCTGCAACAATGGGTTCAAGCATACCAAGGACTGTGAGGGTGGCACAGGACTGGGCAGTGTTTCGTTCTGTTGTACACAGGGTCGCTATGAGTCAGAACTGATTCGATGGCACCTAACAACAACAACATGCGCATGTAGGGGGAAATGAAGTACTCTAGCAAAGGCAACAGCAAGTGCAAAGGCTCAGAAGTGGAGAGTGTAGCTCCCCCAAGCTCATTCTAAACCAGGATTCTGAGCCCAAGACCTTCTGAAAGGCTCTCAGAGAACAGAGAGAGGGGGCTGGGGAGGGTCCCACCTACCTGGGTTCCTGTTCTCATTCGTGTGATGGGGGCTCGGATCCTCACCGCCTGGAGAAGCAGCACTTCCACCTCCACACGATCCTAGGAAAAAGCCTTTGGGGCTCAGGCTGGCTGGTGGGGAAGGACTTTGTGCTAGAGATGGGTGATTTTGGAAGGGACCCCTCCAAGGGAAGGAGGCTTCTGCTGAGGCCACCTCAGGGTCACATGGCTAGAAGGTACCCACAGGCTGCCCAGCATAAAGCTCATCCTGAGGCATCCTGGCCCCCACATGACCTGGGCTCTGCCTCTCTCAACCCCTGGGGGTCCCAGCCTGGTCTTATGAGCCCACAGACCTATTACCACCAGCTGCTCCAGGTTAGCACTGCAGAGACTTGGGGGCAGTGACGAGACTGTTTTTCTCTAGGCTAAGCAGCCCTAGCTCCTCATAGGACACATCTCCAGACCCTCCGAACCCAAGTTCAGCCTCTTTCCTTGTCACTCTCAATGAGCAATGTACAGGCTGAATGCAGGATCCAGGCAGAGTCTGATTAGAGGAGACTTTATCTCCTCCTTCATTCTGAACTCTATATTCCCATTAATCTGTCCAAAGACTAACTTTATTGACTGCCTCACAGTGCTATTGATGGTGCTGAACTTGGACTACTAAAACCCTTAAGCCTTTTTCATATGTGCTTGTGCTGACCCCACCTTCTGTGCCTTGTGATCTGGGCTAACAGCTGGCACATAGTATGTGCTCAATTAGCATTCGTTCCCTTCCTTCCCTTTGTCATCCTCACTACTCAGGCTCCTTCTGCTGGTCCTGGCCTACCCTGCTAACTCTGACCTGGATCAGACAGATGTAGCTGGGAGCATCTGACTAGAATCACATGCTAGGTCCTGGATAAGGGGCCACAGGCTGAGCCCCCACCTGCCTGGGTCCGTGCCTTTCGGATGGAGCTGGTAGTACAGCCCTTCCATCTGCCAAAGGGCACTGGGGCCTTTCTCCAGCAGTTCTCCCAACTCACCAGATGGGAGACCCAGAGGGAGGTGGCCCTCCAAGGTCAGACCACAAAGAGGAGAGGCGGATGGGAGGGAAAACGTATGACTTCGTGTCCCTTTGGCTCTTTCAGCCACCTGGGCTCCCCGGGAAGAGAAAAATGAGTCTGTTCCTGAGGCCTCAACCCTTTCTTTAGGGACAAGATGCAGGGCCTCCTGTCGTGCTTAGTTTTATCTCCAGGGTACCCAGCTGCACATTGTTGCACGCCACAGAGAAGATTTCAGCATTTCCAGAGCTTTCTTGTTGTCTTTACTAAATCAATACACAGAATCAAGGTGTCCACCTCAGCAATTCAAAGAGACTTTGTGGTTTAACTGGGACACTTGGAGGCGGACACAAAAACTGCTGGAAAAGGGAAGAAATCGATGGACTCAATGTCAGATCAAAGTCAACTGCAGAGAACACAGCCGTACGCACTTCTTCTCCAGGCCAACCCATGCAGCTTCCCGGGCACCCTGGGCTTCAGTGCTCTGAGCTCAGAGGTGCTCACAGATGGCTTTCAGAGCACAGGTTCTGAACGTGGACTGGGACGCCGGCACTCTGAAAAATTACTTGTCCACAGTCACATTGTTGCTGTTCGTTGCTGTCAAACTGATTCTGACTCATGGCAACCCCATGTGTGCAGAAGTGAATTGTTCCATAGGGTTTTTAATGGCTGCGGCCTCTTGGAAGCAAAGTGCCAGGTCTATTTTCCGAGGCACCTCTGGGTGGGTTTGAACCACCAACCTTCTGGCTAGTAGTCAAGTGCTTAACCATTTGCGCCACCCAGGGAGCTACAGACACATTATATGAAGGGAAATGTTGGTTTTGCTGACCAAGCTTTGGTGTGGCCGTGAGCGGGGTCCACGGAGCAGCCTTTCCGGAGATGCTGTCGTGCTATAGGCAGAGGATGTTTGGGAGCAACTGAGCGCCCTGACGCCCTTCTCGGGATGTGGGAAGGGTCCTCCCACCTCCTTTCCAGAGGAGCAAAGAAGGTGTAAGTGTCAGATCTTAGGGACGCCAACTTCCACCTGCTTGGGCTCAGTCCCACTGAGGAGGGGCCGGGAGACCACTTAGGGAGATGCCTCCCCTAATTCAGCCTTCTAGTGTCTCTGCTGACCTGTAAAGGCAGTTAGAAACGTCCCCCATGCCAGCAAAGAAGCTTGGGAGATGACTTAATCTCTGGCTGAGCAAAAGCTGTCAGTGGCCGACTCAGGTTTTCTTTTCCCCTGGGAGTACACATCCAGGTCTGAACTGCTGTTTTTCAACGATCCATGGGAAAGTCGTCGAGCCCAAGCACACTTCTGATCGCACACACGATCCACAAAGTGTGCCAGGGCCGGGAGCATCCCCTCCTCCACCCCAACATCTTCAAGCCCTGCTTGAGCCAAATGCACAGAAGGAGCCGGAGCTCTGACGTCAGGCTCCTGAAGCTGCCACGCGGGGGCAGTCCCTTATGCCCTGAGCCTCAGACCCCTCGCCTGCACTGGAGGTAACAAGTGAAAAGCACAGGGAGGTTATGAGGGCTGAACGAGATGGAGGTGAAGGGCTCAGTACAGTGTCTGCCAGCACAACCATGGTCATCCTTGCAAACCAGATGTCCTGGGGTAGGGGAGGGGCTGGAGAGCACGTCCCGTGGGGAGGAGCTGGAAGAGTGGGGGTGACAGCCTGGAGCAGAGCAGCCTTGGGGGCCCAGGTGCTGTCCCATGTCACAGGGCTATCCCAGGCAGGGCTACAGGCAGGGGTCAGACATGGACAGAACCAGGATCCCCCAGAGGGGGTGGTCACTGAGAGGTAGGTCCTAAATCTGATAACAGGGCTGTCTCCCTTCGCAGCTGACGAGCATATACCAGATGGCCCAGGGGTAGTAGGCACTACACGCAGAGGTATGGAGGGCGGGTGCTTCGCTCCTTGGGCAGGTGCTGAAGGCACCCCAGCCCTGACATCGGCTCTCCCTACCTGAGACACTACGACGACCTTGCCTGTCTCAGCGTCCACAGCCTGCACGACGCCCGTGACGGTGCCATTGCCCACGGCGAGACCCTGCACCAGCCCAGTGCTGCTCACCAGTGCCACGCTCTCATCGCTGATGGAGAACAGGATGTTGGACTGAGGCTGGGGGCCGCCCTCCGAGGTGATCTGGAGTGATGGGTAATAGCAGCACTCAGTGCTGCCTCCAGGTCGGCCGCACCAGTGGGCGCTCTACCAAACCCCAGAGGGAGAGGGTGGGGGGCAGGCAGACTAGGCCAGGACCACGCCACTCACCTGGCCAAGGGTGGGTGTGGGGACAGGGGCCATCTCTTGGCTCTTACCTGCATCGTGGCCCCAATGATTAGGGTCACCTTCCTGGGTATCAACCTGAACGGGGGAAAGACCTGGGTGTGGAGACAAGAGAGAAGGGGGCCATTGTGTCCCAAGTTCACACTTGACTTTTATAAGGAGAGGGAGACAGGATGCAACAAATCCCTTGGCTCTGACGAGTGGCCTATAGGGCCTGGGGGCCTGGTGTCAACTCTGGGGGAGCCTGCAGGGCCGCTGGCTTGGCGACATGGGTGCCTTCGGCCAAGCGCCCTCACAGGATCCTACTCCCACCCACCAGGACCTGTGCTTCTCCACTTGCATGTTCTGCCCCCTGCAATCACAGGTTGTGACTGCACTCCATTTCACCACAGACGCAGAGCCCGATGAAAATAAGGACTTTGGCTCATCTGAATCTCATCTGAGAAGTCCCCTCGGAGCACTGGTGCTCAAAGCATGGTCCCCTGGGTGGCAGCAGCAGCATCACCTGGGAGCTTGTTAGAAATGCAAACCCTGCAGCCCTGCCTAGGACCTATGGACTCAGAGGTGGAGTCCTATAATCCGGGCTTAACAAGGCTTCCAGGTGATGCTGATGCGCATTAAAGTTTAAGATCCACTGCCTTCGAGATTTCCCCAACTTGAAGGGTTGGAAGGTTGCCTTTTTCCCAAATGTCTCCAGATCTCTACTGACAAACTGCCTTACAACAGCTCTCTGCTTCAACTCTCTCATCTTCTCAGACGAGGAAAGAGAGGTACAGGGGGCAGGAATGCGCCCAGGTGGGCGATCGGGGACGAGGATGTCCCAGCTCTGTAACAGGGAAAAGCCCCAACACCCTCCTCCTGCCCTCCTCCCCATTCCCTGCCCGGCAGGAGCTTCAGAAAGGCCTGTCGGGTGAGTGAGTGCCCAAGTCGGCCAGGAGGCTCTTTGTGTGTGAGGATTAGTCTTTGTAGGGCTGTGCTATTTATAGGCAGAGATGAATTCCTCATCACCAGGAGAAGAAAAGTGCACCTTCATCTAGAGACACAAATCATATCACACAGCTTAAGAACATGGCTTAACAGCACCTGCCAGCATCCACAATGACCAAGGTCCATGGAGGACCACAGGGTTTGATGCTGCTGCTGAAGGACCAACTTGGACATGACTTCCCAGCTGTCTCAGCCATGGCCTCTGGCTCCCGTCAACCCTAATGCCACATGGCAGCCCCAAGTCACACACGGAGACAAGGGCCAGGGACCTTAGGGCCTGCACTAGGGACCTTCCTCATGACCAGCTCCCTGGGTTCACACATCTCCAGTGACAGGCACCCCTGCCTCCCAGGTACTTGCTGCAATGCTTGTCAGAATGGACAGTGGGTAAGTTCCTCCCCACACAAGCCAAATCTACTGGGAGGTCCTGCCCAGCCATTGCTTTCTGGGGACAGTTCCTGTCTGTCCCCTTCACCCTGACACCACTTCAAAGCTTAAGGAATGCTCTGCCACTCTGCCATGTGACAACTCATTGCCCTGCTCTGAGCCACATTGTCCCCTCTGGTCACAGTCTAACTGTGCTGTCCCAGGCCCCCAGGACTGGGAAAAGCTGCCCTTTGAGCAAGGACACTGAGGGGCACAGATTTTCACATGGTCTCTCCACAGCAGCTTCCTGGACTGTACCTAAAATCCCCAGCCTATCCCAGTAAAAGCACGTCCCTGATCCCCACCCCCACCAAGCACATGCAGGCATATCCTGTGAAAAGGAGCTGTCTTACTTCGATCTGCTGTGGGGCCGAGTTGATTCTCTGTCCAGCTTTATCGGTCACGGTTGCGGTCAGGCTGGTCTGGCCAATGGCCACACCATGGACCAAGAACGTGGCAGTGTAGTGGTCGAGGGCTTCATCGAGGGCCCTGAAACAGAGGGAAGGGCTGGGCTTCTTACCCCAGGCACACCAGTTGGAGAGGTTGAAGTTGGGGTCACACGGTTCCCTGAGCCCCCCAACTCTGACCCCCAGGAGGACTCACACCAACGTGACAATCTGGGAGGCTGCTCGGAGCTTCAGGTCCATAAAGGCGAAGTACTTGGAAAGGAATGGCTTCTTGTAAAAGTCCAGCACGCGGACATAGGCCTTGACCGTCTTTCCAATCTCCACCTACAATGTGGTGGACGGAGATGTAGGTGTAGCTTTTGAATGACCAATTTCATCACCTGTGGTTCCCAACAACTTTCTAAGAAAGCACCACTGACCTCAAACCCATGGACCTGGGAACTGGGGGTGAGTCAACCCCAACCAACAAATGAAAACGGACTAAGTGTTTACAGTATACGAGAGCCTTAGGGATACTTGGATGCATAAATCACATTCCCTGCTCTCAAAGGGCTAACCATCTAGCTAGGGAGGTAAGACACAGCTGAGAACAGCAAGAGGCATGCAGTAGGAGCTCAATAAATGCTCACTGACCAAACAGCTGCTCGGAAATTCCCCTTTTCATTACAAACCGTTCTATGTGCTCTGGAAGATAGGAGCTGGAGGACAACCCTCTGTAAGCCTAGCTTCAATTACCACAGATATTGTGGAGTAATAGAAATTCCCTCTTTCACATGAAAGAAAAAGCTAGATCTGTTATTTATTCATTTTGGAGAAGTACTTGGCATTACTGTGTTTCACCGATGTGCCACTGAAACTCCCAAGAAGCCAAAACCAATCCTGGGGAGACAACTCATGCTCAGCCCAGGTCTGTGCCTGGCTGTTCTGTACCCACAGCAACTCAGGGACCGGGACCCCCCACCTCAAGGCTAATTCAGTGGCAGCTCCAAGCAGGATTTACAGCCAAGCTTTACGGATGCCACAGCGATGAGGAAATACCACATCAGAGGTTACTCTGCATCACCCACACTGAGCCGCAGAAGTAAAAGACGGCCCTACAGGCTCACAGCTCCTCAGGAGGGGGAGGAAGGAGACAAAAAACCAGGGAAAAAAGAAAACAGCTCCCATCTTCTTCCCAAGGGGGCTGAGGAGCACATCTACCCGTCACACACCTGGTTTCCACCAATCAGCTGAGGGGTCCCACCCCACAGCTCATACTAACCTTGTCAACCACCCGGACGTACAATTCCTGGATGTCTGAGATGGAAATTTCAGCCTTGGCCGGGGCAGGGAAAGCCAGACACAGGTCATGGATCATGACAGTGAGCGTACCCGGGAGCAGAGGGTGCACCTGGAACGCCAAAGGGGACATGGTTAGGTGGTGGGGGGCATAGGGGAGTATCTCTGAGTTCATCTCTGCTCCCAGGGTCTGCTGACCCCATCAGTATCATGGGATGCCATGTCTCAGGGGACCTTGGGCCAAGGTTTGGAGGTAGAAAAAAAAAAGAAAATCCTAACCAAGCATTGCTCTGCCCATGTCACTTCACGAGCCCCATTCCCAGCAAGGGGATAGGCTTGGAAGGTAAAATGTTAGGGCTGAGATGGGACTAAGCATTTATTTTAACATTGTACATCTTACAAAGGGAAGGGAATGAGCAGACAGCAGCCTTGGCACACAGCAACCTGGAGGCTGAGTGAGAATCCAAACTCAGGTTTCCATATGTCCTATTCCAACCACCTTCCCCCACAACTCCATTAATAGGAGAGCGTGGCATTGGCTCACCCAGTGTGAAACAGCAAGTCAGGTTTCACAGCATCTTGCTCTCCAGAGGATCTGCCTTAGAAGTCCCAACCTGAACTCGCAGACTCATAGAACCTGAGTTCAAACTTAGGAGGCCCCTCAAGCATAAGCTCTTTGAGTCTCAATCATCTCTACAACTCAGCTTTCTTTGAAGTAGAGCCCTCATAAGTGTACTGAGTGAATGAACAAATCTGAGCTACTGTGTTCCAGTCTTTTCACTGCCAAAGATCCCATTTTTAATCCTCTTCCTCCTTCTACCCTCTCCAGGGATCCCACCTTTAAAAGAATCGCCCCTCTAACAAACTGCATCATGACCACTCTCTCATGCTGCGGATGGCAGGCATTCACACATTGAACATTTGTCTACTTAAGATGGGTCTGCAGCAGCTTGTCATATTGCTTAGGCATGTACTTCAAATGGGTGGACCATGAAGCTGCGGAAGGCAGGGACAAGTCACAGAACTAGTGAGTAAGTCCAGCAGGGTGCCCCACACCTCTATCTGGACCTGGCTTTGTTGCTTTCTGTTTGTGGTCTTATAATCATGGTTTGTTTTGGCGGTGGCAGAGGAGGGGGGAAAGGGGAATGATGAGTACAGCAAGCAGCTCAGTATTTGAAAAGCCAGGATTTACGACCGCCTCACAAATGTCAAGAACTCGTAAAAAGGCATGAGGCTTCTTACTCAGAGGGGACAACCAACAGAATCCCATTACACCCAGGTGGAAACCCTTCAACGGATGCATCTGCTCTGAGAATGAAGTCCAAGTCCTCAACATGCCCTACAACGTCCAGCATGATCTGGCTCCTGCCTAGCACTCTAGCTTCTCTATAATCCACACTCCCTACTGTCCCAAGTGCCAGACATGCTGGCCTTCTCTTCGTTCTTCAAAGCCAGATAGCTCCCCTGGCCTTACAGTCTGCCTTAAAAATCTGGGACTCCTCTTCCTCCACCTTCACCTGGCTGGCTCCAACTCCCCCTTCAGACCTCAGCTTAAGTATCTTTCCTCAGAAAAGCATTCCCTGATCCCATACAGGTCGGGTTCCTTTGACACTCTTGCCTATTTCTCCTGGGGGCAGCCATCACCATTGTAATTAAACCTTAAGGCAGACGGGTGCCAAGTGTCTCCCCTCCCTTCAGGCTGTCAGGAACCCTCCCACACCCTCAGGATTGAGCCTAGGGTCTGCCACATAGTAATCAGCTGCCATCGAAGTGATTCCAACTCATGGCAGGCCCTGGTGTTACACAGCAGAACTGTGCCTCATAGGGTTTTCGATGGCTGGATTTTTAGAAGCAGATAGCCAGGGCTTTCTTTTGTAGCATCTCTGTGGGGACTTGACCCTCCAACCTTTTGTTTAGTAGCCTAGTTCATTAACCATTTGCCCACTCATGGGCTCCTACAGCCCCCAGTAAACATGTCCTGATTAGATAAGTGAACCAGGGCCACCCCCGAGTAACTGGATAAATGCCAAGAAACGTGATGCTTCAGCATGTCTGGCTTTACAGGGAGTAACACTAGTTTTGTTACGACTTAGAAATTCTGAAATACTAAGCCTGCAAACCCCAAGTACTCATCTATTTGCATAGTGCTGATTCTGGTCCACCCCTTCAATGTACAGATGGGGAAAGTGAGGCTCAGGTGGAATGGGAACCTGCCCTTGGTTACACAGCCATGAAGGGGCAGAGTCGGGGAGGAGCCCGGGTGTCCTAGCTCCTGGTTTACAGTGTCTTCAACCATGCACTGCCACATCCCTGGGGGAAGGCTTGATGCCTCCAGCAACCGGAATGAAGCCACTGGCTGTCGGGGAGCAAAGGGGCTGGTAGGAAGGGGCCAAAGCCCTCGGTAGGCTGAGGGTGGAAGTGCTGGTGGGTAGCAGCTGGGCTGAGCTGCAAGCTCTGCCTGGATAATTGAGCTCCAGGGCACACCCACTCAGATGAAGTGGCCTAGGTTATTTCACACAGTGACTTAAAGCAGATTAATAAAGACCCCAGAGTGGAAATCATGCTCACACTCCAAAATGATGGCTGTGTAATTCAAGCCGTCACCACGACAGCCTGCTATTAAACACAGGCTGAGGAACAGTCTGGGAGCCACCAGATCTCCGATTCTGCCGAGGACAATTCGCCCTGGCTTATTACATTCCCAAAGAAAACTCATTTAAAAATTGCAGAGAGAAATGAAGGCTTTCTTTGAGAACATAATTTGAGGCTCCGATTTGATACTCCCGCAAAAGTTGCTGCTGTCAGAGCTGGCAAGTCCTTAACAATGCAAAGAAATCACAGGTTGCACCTCCTGCCATCAGACCCACGCAGGAGAAGAAAGGGAAGGCTTTCTCTTCTTTTTTCTCTTCTTGAAAAGCACCATTTTGCACATTTTAAATGACACAAAATGGCGGTGGGGAAATCAATTCCTCTCCCACTTGATTTCCTAGAGAATGGACGTCCAATCGTATTCCAGATGACAGAAGTGAGGTGGCACCAGGCTGCCATCTACGGAGGGCCTCAATGGCCTGGCCTGCCCCATACGATTATATAAGCCAGTTGCTGTCAAGGCAACGCTGACTCACAGTGACTCCACGTGTTTCACAGTAAAACTGTGCTCCATAAGATTTCCAACGATAGATTCTTCGGAAGTAGATTGCCAGGCCTTTCTTCTGAGGTGTCTCTGGGTAGACGTGAACCTCCAACCTTTCAGTTACCAGCTGAGCACTTAACCGTCTGCACCACCCAGGGACTCCATATGTTTACATAATGCAATCCTTCAATCCCCATAGCAATTTTTAAGGGCGAGCTCATTACGGCCATCCTGGAGATGAAGAAACTGTGCTTGGGGAGAGGAGAAGGCTTGCCAGCCAGCCAGTGGCAGGGTGGGGATTTGCATCCACTCCAAATCTAGAAGCTTCACGCATCTATCACACCAACCTCCTTCCCTAAGGGTCTGGGGCCCACTTGCGAGTCGGTGCCCAGAATGCATTCTAATTTCTAAGTGTTGAAGGTGCCACCCGAGAATGTCAGCGGATGCCGGGCCGAAGGGAAAGTCCTGTCATCTGCTCAGAGATGATGAATGCATTACTGCTCCTCATTAAGACACTGTGAGCCAGGCCCCAGGCAGCTCTCCTGCTGCACGCTGAGACCGCGACACCCCTTCACACCCGCTGGGCCTGAGAGCTCCCTGAACTTAGCTCGGTGCCCCACTTCCGGGGCCCCATCACACTCCAGACTTGTCCCTCAGCAGGTGGAATCTGTAGAAGGGCAAGGACCCCACAAAGCTTTCCAAATGCCACTGGAACCATCAGCTTCCAGGCCTTGCCAGGAGAGAGTAGAATCTGTGGTCCTGATGAGGAGCCCATGGCGGCCAGTGGGGTTGATGCTGAGCCCACGTGAGTGTCCCAGGCACTGAGGAGGGTTCTGGCTGGGGATGGCGTGCCATGGTTCATACCCTGCAGCTGCCTCCTACTAACCACCTCCTCCCCTCTGGAAGGTATGTGCCCTTCCCATTACTCTGCTTCCTCTTGTGTGAAATGACACCATTACAGACCTCCAGAGGCGTAACTTAGGCATAGCAGGTAGGGTGTGCGCCCTGGGTGCTGCTTGAGGAGGGGCGCTAATGAGCAGTTTCTCCTGGCCATCGCAGTTTCCATCGCCGACTGTGAGAGATCATTCAGCAATTTAAAACTAACTGCCATAGGCGCTGCTTTCTGTAGATACACCCCTGCAGACTATGCTTCCTCGGATACCGGAGCCTGAGATACAACCACAGTTCCCAAGAGCTGGGCCTGTGGCTGGTGTAAATCCCCAGTGCCTACAACAGAGCCAGGCACTCAACAGGTGCTCAGTCTTTGCTGAGTGAGTGAGTTAACGAACGCTGGGAGGTACTCAGCACACAGTAAGCCCCCTCCTCTGCTCTGATAGCTGTACGGGTTCTATTTGAAGGTTTATTCTGAAACGCAAAGAGCTGCTGAGAAGAAAACCTAAGTTTGAATCAGGTAAGAACTCCGATTTGCACGTCAGCCAAAAGCAAAATAAAGGCCCCTGACAAAGAGTTTTGGGGGCTATGTGAGCAGGCTTAATCACAGCCCAGAGCAGTCCTCAGTGCATTGTGTGGGCATAATAACCTACACAGCAGCCCTCTGTGTGAGCACCATGGTTCCTTCCAAGATGTGCGGAAGCCGAAACACACCCATGAGCCACGCTTGCCTCCTGAGTGTGTATCAATAGGAAAGAAAGACACATTTTCTATGAGCTAATTGAAGAACTGTTGTGGGCTTTCTTGTCTCTGTGATTAAGGGAAATGAGAATGTGGCTAATTAGCAGCTGGAAAATGCCAGAGAAATGTGTAAACGTCCTTCAGAAACAACCATCTGAAAAAGCTGCTAGGACCTGTCACAGATTATCAACGCTTCATGGAGAATGCTCCCTGCAGGTTGTAGAAGGGGGAAATGGAACCAGAAGCCAACTTCCACTTGCCGCTGCAATGGACTTTGGCACAGGCTCGAAATTAGGGGGAGCAGAGACCCGAGGGGTCAAGGTACCTCCCCAGAGCCTTCCAAAGCAAAAGCAATCCTCATGGGCTGGCCATGCTTGCAATGTGGCACCCCGACCCCCTCAGTAAGAGCCCAAGGAAAAGGTGAGATGTGGTCAGGCCAGAGGCCAGTCTACAATCTAGAGAGAGAATTGTTGTAGTTCTACCTGATCGCTCTTAACTTCAGGCTCTTATTTTTAAAATGGGGACAATAATACTTGCCTTGACTCAAGAATTCTAGAATCTACTGTTGACAGGAACTGCACTGAGCTAATCCTAGATTGCAGTGCTTTAGGATTGAACAGGGGGCTTATAGGCCTCCTGGGGAAACTTCACACTGATGCTTGAATTCTGTCTTGAGTATTCAGACAAGTTTCCCAGCTTCTGCTTGAATGCTTCCAGTGACAAGGTGCTCACTACCTATCCAAAAAACCAAAACCAAACCCGTTGCCGTCGAGTTAATTCTAACTCATAGCAACCCTACAGGACAGAGTAGAACTGTTCTATAGGGTTTCCAAGGAGCGGCTGGTAGATACAAACTGCCAACCATTTTTGGTTAGCAGCTGAGCTCTTAACCACTGTGCCACCAGGGTTCATTACCTATGAATCCAAAACCCATTGCCATCAAGTTGATTCTGACTCACAGTGACCCTACAGGACAGAGCAGAACTGCCCCATGGCAGCCTAGTCTACCACTGACTCTTGGGACTTTCCGTTCTTGGCTAAAAGACCTTTCTCTGGCCACAGGTCTGCCCTCAGGGCTTATACAAAGTGATAGGTACAACATAAGATATGTGTGGAAGGGTTTCCAATTATTGTCAGCACTATACACATTTTTCCTAACTTGAAACTTCCCTCTTCTTGATAATAGGGGAGTTATTTTTAATCTCTAAATGTAAAGCAAAAACAAGCTGTGTGTCAAGCACTCAGAATTATTTATGGTTTGAGGTTTTCCTTTTAATGGGAAGGATTTGACAGTGAACACTTACTTACATGGTAGAAGAAACAGGTGGGGAATTATTCTTTCTCTTATAAAGGAATAAAAATGCTTGGGGGAGAGCTTCCTTGGGTCTTGGGCTTCTAGCAAACCTAAGCTCCTTCCAACAAGGCACATTTGTTCCCAGGTGCTAAGGGGATGTTTTCTCTTGCTCTGATTTACAGTGATCCCTAAGAGGCCCTGCCTCTGAGAAAAATGGGTGTGTGGTGACCTCCTCACGTTTCTCTGAGGGACTGCGCACTGTCAAAAAGCACGCCCTCAACACCACAGCCAAAGACCAAGGCCGAAAACTGGGTGCCTGGTCAGGCTGAATGCAAAGCACTAACCTGGTAGTTAAAACTTGAGAAAGGGGGTGTTTCACACAAAAACAGATTTCTAGTTTCTCTTGAAAAATCAGAAGATCTTGCCTCACAAGGCCTGCATCCCTACACATCAAAAACCATCCAGGGTTCCACCTCCATTCAGCCTGACCGTGGAAGGAGCTCTGCAGAACCTCTACCCAGTGAAACTGCTGAGAATTATAAAAAACAAAACAAAAACCACCATTACATCCCTAGAAAGCCACTGGAACTTGGTAAGAACTGTCAGAGTCTGTGGTATGTGAAATAGGACTCTGCTTACCCGCCCCCTCCCCCCAAACCCCAGCTAAGTGAGATGGAAACTCCACTGCAGACTGGCACATCCAGGAATACATGGCTCCCTCTTCCCAGCTCCCAGTCAGAGGGCTTTCTTGCTGGGACATCAGCATTTCTCATCCTGCCCTCAGCTACCTGTCACTGAGGCTACATTCCACAGGGTATGGCCAAGAAGTGGTGGCTCCCTTCTTCCATCCTCACTTATAGGACGAAGGTGGCTTCCTTTTCTTTGTGGGCACATTGCTGATGAGAATACTAGGGCCCCAGCTTGTAGGGCAGGGGTCCATACTGAGAGAGGCAAGAGAGAAGACCTGGGGCTGCTGATCCCTCTTACCTACCAAGCACTCAGCTCCTAAAGCCCAGGTGTCAGTCGGTGAGAAGCCTGCCATTGTCTCCATCTCCAGCACCAGAGCCTTGGCTCTGAGATTTTTCCCATGGGGAAAAGTGGGCCATCGAACACAGAGCTCCTAATTCCTCACTGAAGCAACAGGCTCTATTCACAACAGATTGTGGAGAAGTTCAATCCTAAGAGCTCTCACAAACACAGTAGAGGTTGTAGTGAAAAGTAACTGGGAGAACACTGATAAATTCATCGGAGACACATGCTAAACTAGAGGCCACAACTGGATCTCCATATGGGGAAAAGAATGAAGTTGGACCCATACCATGTATGACATATGAAAATTAACTCCAAATAGGTCAGTGACCTAAAGATAATAACTAAAACCGCAAAACTTAGATAAAGTATAGGGATAAAGCTTCGGAACCTAGTTTTTTACAACGGATTCTTAGATATGGCACCAAATATACTAGCAACCAAAGAAAAAATAAGTTTACTGGACTTCATCAAAGTTAAAAACTTTTGTGCATCAAAGGACTTTATCAAGAAAGTGAAGAGACAACCTACAGAATGGGAGAAAATATTTGGTAACCACGTGTCTGACAAGGGTTGAATATCCAGTGTATGTATATAGTCAGGAAACCCTGCTGGCGTAGTGGTTAAGTGCTATGGCTGCTAACCAAAGGGTCGGCAGTTCGAATCCACCAGGCACTCCTTGGAAACTCTATGGGGCAGTTCTACTCTGTCCTATAGGGTTGCTATGAGTCGGAATCGACTCGACAGCACTGGGTTTGGTTTTGGATATACAGTCAGCCATCCATATCCATGGGTTCTACATCCGTGGATTCAACCAACCATAAATTGAAAATATTTGGGAAAAAAAAAGTTCCAAAAGGCAAAACTTGAATTTGCCGCACGCTTAGCACTATGCTGAATCCAGGTGAATGAAGTGATGTGCCGGCATCCCCTGCTGTAGCCTCCCACATCTCACAGATCCTCAGTCACTCTCCAGCACTCCTTGTTTCAGCACTGTTCCCTCATTTCTCCTTCCTTCCTTCCTTGTGTTGTGTGCACTGTTTCCCCAACAACACAGTATAACAACTACTTACACAGCATTTACACTGTATTAGGTATTATAAGTAATCCAGAGGTGATTTAAAGTACACTGGAGGATGTGCGTAGGTGATATGCAAATACTATGCCATTTTATATAAGGGACTCGAGCATCTGTGGATTTGTGGTATCTCCTGGAACCAATCCCCCACGGATGCTGAAGGGGGACTATATAACGAATTCCTACCGCTCAACAACAAAAAGACAAAACAGTCCAGTTAAAAACCGGGAAAGTATTAAACAGATATTTCAAAGAAGGTGTACAAATGGCCAAAAGGACATGAAACATTATTAGTCATTAGTGAAATTAAAATCAAAATCACAGTGAGATACCACTTCATACACTAATATCTATTACGGATGCAAACGTCCTCAAAAAAAAAGCTAGCAAATCAAATCCAGCAACATAAAAAAAGATATGATACACTATGACCAAGTATTATTCATCAAAGGAATGCAAGACTAGTTGAACACTCAAAAATCAACTAATGCAAGACACCATAGTGATAGAATAAGAAACAAAACCACGTGATTATCTCAATAGATACAGCTAACATCATACTTCATGGTAAAAGACTGTATGCCTTCCCCTAAGACTAAGGAGAACAGTAGGATGACCTTTCTCACCACTCCTATTCAACACTCTACTAGAGGTTCAAGCAAGGGCAATTGGTCAAGAAAAATAAAAGGTATCCAGATTAGAAAGGAAGAAGTAAAACTATTTCCATCTACAGATGATATGGTCTTATATGTACATAAAATCCTAAGGAATTCACAAAAAACTATTAGCACTAATATGGAAGATTACCAAGGTTGCAGGATACAAGATCAATACACAAAAATCAATTGTATTTCTAGACACTGGCAATGAAGAATCCAAAAATGAGGTTAAGCATGAAAAAGAATAAAATATTTAGAAGTAAATTTAATAAAAGAACTAAAAAACTTATACTCTGAAAACTACAAAACACTGGAAACCCTGGTGGCGTATTGGTTAAGAGTTTGGCTGCCAACCAGAAGGACAGCAGTTTGAATCTATCAGGCGCTCCTTGGAAACCCTATGAGGCAGTTTTACTCTGTCCTATAGGGTTGCTATGGGTCAGAAGCGACTTGATGGCAACAGTTTTGGTTTTTGTAGAAAGTAATTAAAGAATATCTAACAAATAGAAAACATTCCCCGTTCATAGATCGTAAGACTTGATGTCATTAAAATGGCAATGTCATTGTTATTATTGTTAGCTGCCACTGAGTCATTTCCAACTCACGGTAATCCCACGTGTACAGAAGTGCTCCATGGTTTTTCAAGGCTGTGGCCTTTCAGAAGCAGAACACCTGGTCTGTCCTGAAGTGCCTTTTGGCTAATAGTCACATGCTTAACCACTTGGGCCACATAGGGACTCCTAAGATGGCATTACTACCCAATTTGTCTACAGATTCAATGCAATTGCTATCAGAATTCCAGATAGCTTTTTTTTTTAGAAATTGATCCCAGACATCATATAGAATTTTAAGGGACCCAGGTTAGCCAAAATAATCTTGGAAAAAAAAAAAAAGAAGAATAAAGTTGAAGGACTCATACTCACAGATTTCAAAACATACTAAAATCAACAGTAATCAAGACAAGTATGTTACTGGCTTAAGGATAGACATAAAATCAATGAAGCAGAATTAAGAATCCAAAAATAAACCCATTTATCTATGGGCAACAGGTTTTCAACAAGGGTGCAAAGACAATTCAACGGGGGAAACAACAATCTTTTCAAGAAATGGTACTAGGACAATGCATACCCAAAACCAAAACAAACTCGTTGCCATCGAGTCAATTCCGACTCATAGCAACCCTACAGGACAGAACAGAACTGCCCCATACGGTTTCCAAGGTTGTAATCTTTACAGAAACAGATTGCCACATCTTTCTCCAGTGGAGTAGCTGCAGGGTTTGAACCGCCAACCTTTTGGTTAGCAGCTGAGTACTTTAACCACTCCACCACCAGGATTCCTGGGACAATGGAGAGCCACATGCAAAAGAATGAAATTGGATCCTTACCCCACACTATATATAAAAATTATCTCAAAAAGGATGACGGGCGCAAATGCAAGAGCTAAAACTAGAAAACTCTTAGAATGAAACATAAGGGTAAATACACATGAACTTAAGGAAGCCTGGTGGCACAAACAGTTAAGCTTTTGACTGCTAACCGAAAGGTTGATGGCTTGAGCCCACCCGGCAGCTCTGCAGGACAAAGACCCGGCAGCAATACACTTCTGTAACAATTACAGCCAAGAAAATCCTATGCGGCAGTTCTACTCCATCACATGGGGTCGCTATGAGTCAGAATAGACTCAAGGCACCTAACAACAACATGAATGACCTTGGATTTGACAAAGAATTCACAGATATAATACCAAGAGCATAAGCAACAAAAGAAACAATAGGTAAGGTGGACTTCATCAAAATTAAAACTTTTGTGTTTCAAAGGATACCATCAAGAAAATGAAAAGACAACCCACAGGGTAGAAGAAAATGTTTTCAAATCTTATATCTGGTAAGGATTTGAATCAGGATTATATAAGGAATTTTTCCATTTGGCAATAAAAAACCAAATAACCAATTAAAAAATAAGCAAAGAATCTGAACAGACACTTTTCCAAAGAAGAAAACAAATGGCCAGTAAGCACAGGAAAGGATGTCAAGATCATTAGTCACCTGGGAAGTGCAAATCAAAACCACAGTGAGATTCGACTTCACACCTACTAGAATGGCTATAATCAAAAAGTTAGATGTATAAGTGCTGTTGAGGATATGGATACTAGAACCCTGATACACTGCTTGTGGGAATGTAAAATGGTACAGCCATTTTGGAAGAGTCTGGCAGTTCCTCAAACAATTAGACACAGAGTTACCATATGATCCAGCAATTCCACTCCTACATATATACCCAAGAGAGTTGAAAACAGATGTTCAAATAAAAACTAATATATGAATGTTTATAGCTGCATTAGTCATAACAGTCAAAAGGTGGGAAAAACCTAAATGTCCATCAACTGATGAATGGATAAACAAAACGTGGTATATGCACACAATGGAATATTATTCAACCATAAAAAGGAATGAAGTACTGATAAATACTACAACAGGGATGAACCTTGAAAATATACTCAGTGATACAAAAGACCACATATTATATGATCCTGTTCATATATGAAATAGCCGGAATAGGCACATGGGAAGACAGTCTTTATAAAAAACCAGTTTAGTGATTCCTTAGAGGGAACAGAGGGGTTTGGGAGGTAGACAGGTGATAGCTAAAGTGTATGATGTTTCTTTTTGAGGTGTTGAAAATGTTCTAAAATTGATTGTGGTGATGGCTGCATATAACTGTGAATAAACTAAAAACCACTGAATTGTACATTTTAAATGGGTGAATGATATAGTACGTAAGTTGTATCTTTGAGAAGCTGTTATAAAAACAGCAACAACAACAATTAAATCAACTAGCAGTGCACAGCACTGCCCCTTAGACATGGCCTGTGTTGTCCAGTTTGCCACAGTCTCCACCGCTCCCTGTTACCCCCCAACACTGAAGCAAAGTGTCAGGTGCCATTGAGCATGGCACTTTCGGGTATGTTCCTTATACCCTGCTTATTTCACTCACTCACTTTACACCTGCACCACCCTAGAAGTGGGACGTTTGTTTTGGTGACCCTGTGTTAAGACAGTGGATACAAAAAAATCAGCGAGATGGGACTTCAGGTAGTTATGGCTAAAAAAACCCTACACAGAGAGTAAGGGGACACAGGCTTGCTTTCTGGCTATGCCATGAATTCGCTGCACAACCACGGGCAGCTCCCCGGCTTTATTTCTGAGAGGCGACTCTGGGGCTAGGTTATTGCAAAGGTCAGTTCCAAGTTTAGCCTTCTCTAAAATCAGAGAAGTTGTTTAACGCCGTTGTTTAACTAGTGAGGACGCATCTGCATGAACCACGCAACACCCAAAGCCAAGGTGGGGCTCAGCCCGGAGGAGGCCTGCAGGCAGGGTGAGGTCTCTCAGTGCTCACACCAAGCACTGAGTCACCCCAGGCCTCTGTCAAGTCTACAGAAAGCCTGCTTTGGTGCTGGAATGACTGTGGCAGGCCTTGAGCACTTGGTAACCACCCCTTTAACAAAGGGAAGGCAGGGCTTAGGCTCAGAGAAGTCCAGGGGCAACAGCACAGCTGAAACTTCTAACGCCACTGGGGGCCAGGGTCTTAGCCGTTTTTGGCCACCTGCATTTATGACTCATGATAGCAGTTCTACACGTATGGTGGTGAGAGTTTCCTCTGAAATGCAGTTATTTTTCATGATTGCATAATAACCCATCATACAGCTTCTTGAACATTTTAGATATTATTTTTTTTTATGTTTTCTGTGTTCTTTTCCTTTGATGTAACTATAAAAAAAAAAAAACCACACCCGTTGCCATTGAGTCGATTTTGATTCACAGTGACCCCACAGAACAGAGTAGAACTGCCCCATAGGGCTTCAAGGAGTGCCTAGTGGATTCGAACTGCCAACCTTTTGGTTAGCAACTATAGCTCTTAACTACTAAGCTACCAGGGTTTTCCCTTGATATAAGACTATTAAAAAAATTTTTCTGTTGTTGCTTTTTAACAAGCCAAATGCTCTACATGAAGAAGATGGCCAAGTACAAGTAACCGCAGTCATTAAAACTAATCAGCCTACACAGCAGTGTGGGAAAAACAACACAGGATACAATAATTGACTTAAAAAAAAAAAAAAAGAATGCTAAGTCTTTCCAACCATAGCCACAGCTAAGTCAACGTTTTCAAGAATAGGGAGAGGATCAAGAAAGAAACGTGGAAAAGTAGAAAAAGGTGATACATCTTTAAAAAACAATTTTCTTTATGGTCGTTGTGATACTGTTGATAAAACAATATTTCAATCTTAATTAAAAGGCTGATTGAGGGGGTGAGGGGGATTCACTCTCTAGATAGTAGACACGGCTATTTTTGGTGATGGGAAAGGTAACACCGGATGAGGGTGAAGTGTGCACAGCTTGACGAAGGTAAACAATGTCACTAAAAAGTACAGAAGAAAAAAGGACCAGTTTGTAATCACCATGGCATATATAATTTCAAAACAATAGCAAAAACAACCCAAAAATATATGTGCAGGTATGTATGTATGTAGGCATATGTGTATAGACATGTATGCATGTGTGTATATACAGGTATATGGGTATGTATGTGCATCTATATGCCTGTATGTTGAACGTAGCCCATTAACCGCCGCACCACCCAGGGACTCTGGACAATCTAACCAAAACTAAAACCAAACCCAATGCTGTCGAGTCGATTCTGACTCATAGCAACCCTATAGGACAGAGTAGAACTGCCCCATGGAGTTTCCAAGGACTGCCTGGCAGATTCGAACTGCTGACCTTTTGGTTAGCAGCTGTAGCACTTAACCACTACTCCACCAGAGTTTCCAGACAATCTAAAGACCTTGCTAATTACAGTTTAGGTTATTAAGTGCCAGCTTTTGAAATAATTCATCTGTTAACCCCACAATGGCCCACATGAGGAAGGAGAATGATCGCCTGCCCTCACCGTGGCGATGCCCCTGGCCTCCTGGTAGGTCACCCTGACGATGTCTGCGATGCTGGTATTGAGGAAGAAGTAGCCAGAGCCTTCTCTGATGTGGAGTTCCACCTGTGAGAAGGAAGATATGGGAGGGGCTCAGGCCATGGTCCCGTGTGGACACTCAGGCAGTGTGGGGCAGGGAAAAGCTCTATCTACCTGGACTCCAGGGTGGTTGTAGATGGTCACTTCCTCCGGACTCACTCTCACATCTTCCACCAGAATCAGCTCGATGGAGGCCGACACCGGCACCAGAGGATCGTACTGCAGAGACAAAGCCAAAGTCATCAGATCTAGGCAGCCGGGGCCCAGCGCTGGGCTGCCCTGCAGGGCTCCCGTGGAGAGAGTAGACTTGAAGTCTTGTGTTCTGGCCTCACCCCAGGCCCCTGTCATTTCCTTGACACAAACCCCAATAACACCATCGTGCTTCTGGGCCCAGCTATAATTGGCACTTCCTCTTGGAGGTGTTCCTGGATCCCACCAAAGCCAAGTGAGTGGCTTCTTCCACGCTCATCAGAGAAGAAGGCTATCACCCTGTGAGGCCCCATGCGCCGTGCTGGGGATAAAGAGTGATTCTCACACATGTCCTAGTGACAGCTGATTTTACGTGTCAACTTGGCTAGGCTATGCTGCCCAGTGGTTTAGCCAGACAATATTCTAGTCGCTGTCATGGAGTAGCTATGCTGGGGCAAGGAGGCAGGCCCAGTGGGGAGGGGCATACGTGCACACAGGTAAGTGCGACAGTACAGGCGGTCCTTCGTCATGAGGGCAGGAGGCACAAGGAACTCACTGCAGAAGCAGTGTCTGTGTCCCAGGGCCCAGAGAACGCTCCCCAGAGGGACCAATATTTTAACTGGGACCAAAAGGGTCAAGGGGTCACCAGTGGAGAAAAGCCAAAGGAGGGCGGGGGATGGCATTCTAGGTGGAGGGAACAGCATGATCAAAGAGAGGGAACGGCATGTTCAAAGGCTCGGCAGCATGAAGCCCTGGCATACTGGGTGGGGTCTGTTAGGTGGGGTGTGGGGGCAGAGGTGGGCAGGCAAGCCTTGGCTGAGAATGAGGACATCTTCAACCTGAAGGTCCTGAGGGGCCACCAAAGGTGTGGGCTAAAACTGAGAAGTACAGTATCGGTTTGTGCCACGGATCACTCCAGTAGCCTGAGTGGAGGGCACATGGGGTGTGGATGCCTGAAGGCCTGGGGGGAAAAAAAAAAAAAGAGGCCCAAAATTCAGGTGAGCCCACACCTCACTCGCATTCAGAGCTCCTCCCAGTGAGAGGTGGAGGGCAGGAGCAGAGTGGTGAGCTGAGGGCTGTAGGCTTGTAGGTCACACGCGGGGCAGAATTTGAGCAGAAGCAAGACGAGTCTCCCGCCCCACCCACCAGTGGGCCCAGGAGATACCGGTTGCTTCACTCTGGCTGCGCTGAGGTGAGACTGCTGATAGCCCGTTGCAGTGGCAGAGACGGCCGCAGTTCCCGAAGCCTCATGCACCGAGATGGCCTGCAAACCTGAGTCCGGGTTGAGAAACTGGTGCGTGACTTTTGCTCCATTGCTGCCGTTGAAGCAGCCCCTCCCTCCTCCACAGTCTTAAGAATAGAATTTGTTTAGACCTGCCTGTACCATAAAAGTTCATGGACCCAGAGCAAACCTCCACAGAGCAACTTAGACGAGTTCGAGGTAACGGACTCAACTGTGGGCTACTCAAGGGTTTTGAAGGTGACATGGCACGAAGTAGCCCAGGTGTTGGAGGCAGGCAGATCCGCTCTGGAATCTGGGACTGGATACTAGCCTGGTAGGTGACCTAAGCCTCAGCTTCCCCATCCCTAATAGGAATTCCAATCCCTACCTCATACCATTTATGTGCTGGATTCAATGAGAACAGTGAGCTCGTGGGGCTCTCAACTTTTGTAATAAAGTTGATAAAGGCAGTGCCCAATTACAAGCCACCCCCCATACACCTGGCTGACACCGGCCTGCTCAGCACGCTTTTTGTTTGTTTGGGATTCTTACTACTCTCCTCTTCCTCCTCCCTGGGCCACCAAAGCTCGCCAGCCCTGCTCACCATGCAGCTTCTTCTGGCCACTCCCATCATCCTGGGACACCATTTGCATGGGCAGGCTGAGCTCAATGCTGGCCAGCAGTGGCCTAGTGGACTCCCACTGGATGCTCAGAGAGCTGAAGTTGTCGAATCTGCGGCCCTGTTGGTCGTAGGCAGCCAGGTTGAGCAGAGGGTTTCGGTGGTTGGAGACTGGGACCTGTAGGAAGGCAAGCATCAGATGCCATGCCACAGCCAGTAGTGGGCATGCCTGCTCTTTTTTATAAAATATTTTATTGTGTTTTTGGTAAAGGTTTACACAGCAGTTCAGGGTCCCATTCAAGAATTTCTTTACAGGTTGTTCAGTGACATTGGTTACATTCTTTACAATGCCTAAACATTCTCAATTATTTCCGTTCTGGTTTCATTAATCTAGTTTCTCTGCCCCTTTACATTCTCATCTTTGTTTTTAAAGTAATTGTTGACCCTTTGGTCTCATACAGATGATTGTTTAAAGGTGCACAGTACTCATGGATGATATTCTTTATTTTGTGAGTTAATCTGTTATTTAGCTTAAAGGTGACCTCAGGGGCTAGTTTTGGTTCAAGGTTTACAGAGCATCTCAGGACAGTAGTCTCGAACAGTCCTCCAGTCTCAACTGGTCTAGGAAGGCTACTGATTTTTTTTTTTTAGGCATCTGAGGTTATGTTCCATATTATTCTCTCATTCTATCAGGGTCCATCTATTGTGGCCCTGATAAGAGTATGCCTGCTCTTGACCACACAGTATGCCCTGGGCCCAGCCAGCTGCCTCTAGGTGGGTCTCGGGGGCTCATGGAGTCCTGATGACAGATAAGTCACTCTAACCAGTGCTTACTACTGCCCATCCATCAAGGCTCTCCATGGCCCTGTCCAACCTGGCCTCACTCCAGACCAATTTTGCCCCCCAGAGGACATGTGGTAATATCTGGAGATATTTTTTGATGGTAACACCAGAGCAGGGGGGTGAGTACAGCTACTGGCATCTAGTAGGTAGAGGCCAGGGATGCTACTTAACATCCTGCAGTGCAGAGAGTGTCCCCACAACAGAGAATGACCTAGCCCACAGTGTCAATGCTATCAAGGCTGGGAAACCCTGCTGCAGACCTCCCCCTGCAGCCAGTTTTCCTCTCCTTCTGCTCTCCCTCACCTCTAGAAACCCTTCCCATCCCCACAGCCCCCACATACCTAGCTCCTCCAGCAAGTCTTCCCTAGTGGTTTAGTTCCAATGCCAATTACAGCAACTAAAATTGCCCTGAGCCTTTCAGTTTGCAAAGCTCCTTTCAGAGTTGATTTCTCACCTGATCCTTAAAATACCCTAGTGAGGTGGGAGCTGTCATCTCTATGTTAGAGAAGAAGAAGGAGAGCGAGGCAGGTAAGGAAAGCAGCTCAGGAAAGGGACTCAGCCTGGGAGTGGCAGAGCGGATTCGGAGCCCGGGAACTCAGGTTCCAAACCCTGTCTTGTTACCTCAGACCATAAACTCTCACAGACTCACGGCGTTCATCCCCTTCCCTCCCTGACCACCTAGCATGGGAGCAGGAAGGGAGGGCAGCAGAGCAGAGAGGCTAAATGCTCAGGCATCTGAGCCCCGCAGCCTGGTACAGCCCCAACTCCCCCCTCACCACTGGGTAAGTCACTAACTCCCCTAAGCCTTCGTCCTCCCACCTGTGAAGCTGCAACCACACAGACTCTACCTCATGATTTTTTGGTGTGAAGCGGAATTGCGTGAGATCATCTTAAGGAGTATGGCCCATCATGAGCAAGCACTCAGGTAGAGTGTGTGGCCATGATTAGCACTACTTACAGATGTTTCCAGTTCTTCCCCCAGGCAAGGGCCCAGCAGGAAGGACTGTACTTCTCTGATCTGTGGGGTTAGTAGTGACTGCGTAAATTGCTTGGCCAGAGGAATGGGGCATGTGACTTGTGACAACTCCAGGTGGAAGCTTTAATGGCCAGATCATGATTTGCCAGGCTCCCTTTCTCTCCACTGTGGCAACTGGCCACATTCAAGATGGTGACCGCTCCACACCCAAGTCTCAGAATGAAGATAATAATGACATGATGCAGGGTCTCCCAGCCACCCCATGATGGACATGCCGCATGAGCCAGAAATGAACTGGAAGGCATTAAGCCTCTGAGTCAAGCCTAGCCTGTCCTGACTGCTACAGCCACCAAACTCCCCACCTCCACATAGAAACTCTTTCCCCATTTCGAACATTGCAACATAACAAGGGGTCGGCACAACCACCTGGGGAGACCAAGACTTTTATAATTATTTTTGACATGGGCTGGGAAGATGTGACTATCGGGCAGAGACCACAAGGAACATACTCTAGATGCCACGTTCCTTCCTCCAGATGCAAGCCTGCGTGGAAAACCAATGTTCTTCCCTTCCCCTGTTCCCCCACGGAAGGGCGTTAACACTGAGAAGAAGCATGCTCACAAGCTTCCTGGTCCTTCCAGTGGTCATTTGAGGCAACCATACTCTCCCCATTTTACAAATGGAGAGACTGAGGCTCAGGATGTTAGCAATTTGCACAAAGTCACTCAGGTTTAGGGGAGGAGCTCAGCTGGTCTGATTTGCAGGCCCGTGGCACCCCTGGCATTGTGGAGCCCTCCCTGATGCAGGTTCTACTGAATCCCTGGCTGATCTGTTCTGGCCCGCAGGTGTTCAGTGACAGTGAACTGAACGTGGACAGCCTGCCCCAGGAGGCTCAGGTCCAGCTGGGGTCTGATTCCACTTTGTCAGGAAACTCTCCGACGAGGTCTTACAGTTCTGCTGTCTTGCTTCACCAATAATTTATTCTGCAAACACTGCTTGGGTGGCCTCTGGATGTGGAGAGGTGTAAAATTAAATTGAAACTGTGCCCAGGATGGATCATAGGGATACATCTTTTTCAAGGTCCCCTAATGAGACCATAAATCGCCGGGGCCACGCCTGAGTGGTTCACGGCTCCTGACCCCGAGCGCTGATGGATCACAAGGCAATTCTTCGTGCAAGGCGCATTATTTCCTGGCGAGATCTACGACCCACGCAAGCCAATTCGGAGCCATGCTCTATAGCCAGACTACATCTTTCAGTCAAGACAGACAAAACCAAAACCCAAACCCATTGCTGTCGAGTTGATTCTAACTCATAGCAAACCTACAGAACAGAGTAAACCTTCCCCATAGATCTTCAAGGGAGTCCTGGTGGTGTGTGGTTAAGAGCTCGGCTGCTAACCAAAAGGTCGGCTGGGAGTAGAGAGGCTGCTGCAGTGGCCACTGAGAAGGCTCTGAATCTGGAGCTGGACAGATCGAGGTTCTGCCTTTGTGACTCTGAGCACATCACTTCACCTCTGAGCTTTAGTCTGCAGTACTGTGAAGTGGGTGCAATAACCTTTGCTTTAGAGATGTTCACAGTGAAGGCAAAACAAGGCACAGAGTTTGTTAAAGCTTCTGGCCTGTAAAGCTATTTTCATTATTGTGTAGGCAGTAGGAATACCAGAGACCCAGGTCTGGCCTCAGGGCCTTTGCACTTGCTGTTCTTTCTTTGCCTGGGGCACCCCCACCTCAGCTCTTCTCAGCTGGCATCTCTTCACCACATAGGCCCAAGCTTGTCCACGTCCTCCTCAGAGAAGCCCTTTTCTAATTTCATATCAAGTGGCCCCTTCTAGTCCTCCATCTCCTTTCTATTTTACTCCCTTTGCAGCCCTTCCCAACTCTGACAGTGATGTGTTTGTGTGCCTCCTGATCTTCTTGTCAGCTCCCTGGGGCAGGCCCCTCCCCATCCTGATTCCTGCTGTACTCCCTGAGTCTAGAACGGTGCCTGGCACAGAGCAGGTGCTGCATAAGTACAAACTGAACAAATAAATGAGGAGAAGCCTATTGTCTGTACAAGGTGCTGGGGGCTAGGGCCAGCCGGAAGGGTGTTCCACATCCCTGAACCTGAACAGGAGGGCCTGGGCGAAAATGCTACAAAGTCCTCTACGTTCAGCACGCTGGTCTCTGGGGTACTAATGTCCAAGGGATTAAGGGCTGAACTGGCCAGAAGTTCAGGGGCACCAGACCCATGGATTTCACTTTACATTCCTGCTGTTAGCATTACCCCCAAATGACTTTCTCTCCCTTCCCACACTCAGTTTTGAAACATAGCCCCATACCCACCCATATCATGAAGAATGCTGCACTGGCCACCCCTCCTTGGCCACCTGCCTTGGCTCTGACCACACACACACACACTGTCCACAGAAAAATGCTCCCCCTAACATCCTCGAGGTACAGAAGAAAACAACAAGATTGTTACAAATTGAGTGGCAAGTCAGTGGAATATGAAATCAGACAGGACTCTATTTTCACCTGGTGCTGCCACGAACAGCTGTGCTCCGGTGAGTCACCTCACCTCTCCAAGTCCTGGATCCCTCCCACGGGCATAAGTGGAATCGCCCACGTTGCAGGGCTGGTTGTGCAGGTTAGGCAGTAAAGGTAGCCTCAGTCCCTAGCTACTGCTGTGGGTCAAGGGAGCTGAGTCCTCTTCCTAACCAAGCAGTGACCCTGTCCCGCCCCTGAGAACCTGCCCCCACTCACCACCTGCTTGTTCTGCTGCAGCAGTGGGCAGGACAGGTCCAGCTGAGGACTGGCGTAGACAGGCATGAGAGTGAGCCTGGATGGTGGGGCACAGACGAACTTCACCACAGCGGGCTCCATCGCCGGGAAAGGGTTGGTGATACTGACCTTGTTCCCCACTGAGAGGGCGATGACCTGGGCGGAGAGAAAGGTGCAGCCAGACCCACCTGAGTGTGAGTGCTTGCTCCCCTTGGAGCTGAGCCATGCCACCCAAGCTCTCTCAGACTCAGTTTTCTCATCTGTGAGATGGGAGTGCTGATGACACCTACATCCCAAGGAGGTTACAAAGATCCAGTGACATCATGTGTGGCAAAGTACTTTCTCAGCATTTAAGAGACTTTCAGACAGAAGCCCCAAGGGCCCCCTCTAAACCTTGACCAGAACCACTGTCCTTGCTTGTCCCGGGTGATGCTTTGTGGTTTCCTAGGACTGGTCACTATGAAAATCTCAAGGCTGCATTAGTAAATTCATGAGTTTGTGGGTTTTTAAACAAGGAATCCATGCTGACTTGAAAATATTCATAAAAACAAGGGGCAGATTGAGAATGTGTGCTACAGAATGATGGGCTGAGATCCATGGGGAATGAGTCAGAAACGGGGCCACTGGGGGAAAATCCACAAGGACGTGCTACAGCCCACGGCCTCCCTGCTTGTTTACTGTTTCTCCAAGAGGAGTTTGATTTGCTGCTGCAGAGACGGTAATTAGAGATGCAAGAAAAAGGAGAGAGATTTACAGTTGCTTTTAGAGCCAGAAGAAGATGGCTAATGGCCCATCTGAGAGGGCACCTTGGCCTCCTCCAGTGACACACTTCCTGTAGAGTTAAACACCCTTCCCGAGGATCAGGCAGGACAAGGCAATTTCCTCACTGATCTGCAGGCTTTCCACTTTACTCAGCCTTACTTTGCCTGTCTGTGAAATGGGTACAACAGGAACAGCCCTCTCTCTCAGCGTTACTTTGAAGATTAAATAAAATGTGCTGTGAGGCCCAGCAGGGCACTCCAGGAATATGATTTTCCATCCCTCCATCTGGACAAGCTGGGTCTGGGGTGCCTGCCCCCTCACCTGTTCGCCCAAGGCCTGGCAGGTCACAAGGATCCAGTGTTGCTGGTAATTCCGGGAGGCAGGGGGGCCAAAGAGAGCCAGAATGATGCTGTCCATATCCTCGGAGGTGACGTTCCGGAAGAATTTAGAAGGCTCGAGGACCCAGGGTCTGGGACCTCCTTCAAACAGCATCTCCTTTGAGGAGCCCAAGGTTACCAAGGCAACAGAGGAGGGATCCACAGCCTGCAGAAGAAAAAGGGAGAGGACTCAGTACTCTTCTGGGGGAGGCTGGGGCCAGGCCTGGGGTCTGGGCAGTCAGGTTCTCACTCCTGCAGCTGCTTCGCTCCCACAAACTATGTCTTCTCCTTGAAACTCGGTTTCTTCATCTGCAACACTCACAAGGTTGTTGTGAAGATCCAAACGAATGAGGGACGTAAGAGTGCTTTGAGAAAGAATTAAATCCTTGCTCTCGGATACACTGCTGGGGTATAAACTGATTTTTCCCTTTTTAAAACAATCTGGTAAAAGCCTTGAAAATACCTCCTCCTGTCTTTAAACCCCAGAAGTCCCCACCTGAAATCTAATCTAACAGCAGTATAGGAAGAAGAAAAAAGTTTATGCACGAAGATGTTCATCACACTATTATTTATTATAGCAAATAGCCAGCAACAATCTAAGATCTAAGATCCACAACAAGAAGTAAACGTGGTATACTCACACCATGGAATGTTCTGCAGGTCCCTATAGCAGGATTTGCAGAGTTGCATATGCAGGACACAAAACTGGGTGTGTAGTTTGATCAGAACCCCACTGTCTTATAAACCCATTAAAAGATGCTAGAAAGAAATACACCAGACGACCTAGTGAAACACAGACTGTGGTGTCTTTGGCGGCATCATCACTGGTAGTTTCTTTGCCTTTTCATTTCACTCTGCTATGTCTTCCATACGTTTGCAATACATGTCTGAGCTCCCTGAGACAGGCCTTTGTGCCCATTTTGTCCCTAGCACCTGGAACAGGGTCTGGCACATACTTAGGTGCTCAATAATTATTTGTCGAATAAAGCAGTGAATTGGCAAATACAATTATTAAGTCCTGAAAGTAAACAGTGGGTGGATGAAAATATCTTTTTAAAAAGGCTCTCGTTTGCTCTCAGGCCTCTGGTAGCCATGTACTGGGGGATCCTGCGGCTTACAGAATGTGCCCCAGGGCCTCCCAAATGGCACAAGGGCCATCCTTAAGGGCTGTGGTAAAGGACTCGTTCCCACCCAGAGCAGACGGAGGAGGGACAGAACCTCGGGAAGACCCCTCCCTCCACAGACACAGCTGGGGTGCAGTGAAGGGGTCTCTCTGAGGGGCCTGCAGCCCTCTGCTTGACACTTGGGCTGGGCTTGGCTGACCTCTGGCTCCACAGGGTCACTGAGGTGATGCCACGTCTTCACTTGGCAGCATTCTTCCAGTTTAGCCCCTACGCTGCACCCTCCAAGAGCAGCCAGATACACTCTCCTAAAACGTGGGCCTTACCGCGTCCCCTCTGCATTAAATAATTCCTCAGGAAATGGCTTTCATTCCATCCTGGGACTGGGCTCCTCAGCCCTGACCTCACCTCTCAGACAAGTGGCCTTTTCCTTCAGCATACCACTCTTACATCTCTGGGTCCTCACTGATGCTGCCCCGCTGCCCTGCCCCTCCACTCAGGCAACTCCTACCAGACCTCGGGCTCAGTAATCCCTCCAGGAACCCCCTGCTTCCTCCCTCACCCCAGGCAGAAGACTCCTCCTCTGGTCCCCCTTTCACTTGGAGCTCAACGCACTATAAGGACATGACTTGTATGGGGTCTTCTCGCTGATCGGTGTGGGCCCACTAGGGTGAGGCACGTCTGCATTCTTCCATAACCCCAGCAGGAGTTCAGCCATATGAGAAATGAAAAATCACATGAAAAAGGAAAAAAAAAATTTTTTTTAAGTAGTAAGAAATTACAACAGCACTGAGGTATTATTTCTCAGTCATCTGATTAGTAAAAATCCAAAAGGTTGACCCCATGCTCTGCTGGCACATCTGTGGAGAACTGTGTACTCTTAAACCCTGCTGGTGAGACTCCAAAACAGTACAGTCCCTAAAGAGGGGAAAGTGGCCAAATCTACCAAAATTATAGACGTATTTACCCACTGTCCAAGCAATACCCCTTCTAGGAACATATCCTGAAGATACTTACTGCATTAGTAAAATTCAAAAGCTTAGAAACAGTTCAAATGTCCTCAATAGGGGACTGGCTAAGTACACTATGATCTATCCATACAATGGAATATCGGAGACGTGGAGTGATTTCCGGGTTCTTAAGAAAGAAGGTGTGGAACAGGAGATACAACACAATACCTTTTGAGTAAGAGATGAAAGAATGTAAGAAGGTACTATCATTCTTGCTAATTCACACAGAGAGAAACACTGAGTGGACACACGGGGAACTAATCCAAATAGTTTTCTACAAGGGGGAAGAGGGTAAGGGGACAGTGATAGAAACGAGACTTCTGAGTATTCCTTTTAATATAGGTTTCACTTTGGAACCCCATAAACATTTACATATTCAAAAAATAAATTAAAACTCAAACCCTAAAACTGAAAAGAAATGGATCTAATAACATCAGGTTGATAATTACCATGTTGGGATGGCCAAGCCCAGACCAGTCCCCTCTTCTTGGAATAAATGACACCTTTACCACTCATTATTCTCAATATCTTTTAGACCAAGAATCGCAGATCTTTTACCTCAAGTTACCACCCTGATTGAGCAGTAACAGCTGCCACGGGCAAGATTTGTGGAGCTGGATTCCAAGGCTAAGTCAGCACTCAGCAATAGAGGGTGCAAGGATTGATTAGCAATGTCTGCCATGGGCACAGCATTGGTGCCAGTTGGTGCTCACGTACCTGTATCAGACCATAGTCCACAAGGGCAGCGGCTACTTCTGGTTCAGATAGCCAGTGGGCTGAACATATACATGAGTCAATCTCCGACAGTTTAATAACCAGAAAATACAGATTACTGCCAGGTCCTGTTCCCTAAGACCCACTCACCTGCAATCTTGAAGCCCCTGAGTTCGAGGCAAAATGTCCAGTCTCAGAGCCTCTGTGGGTCTTGCTGGCATAAGGTGGGACTAGGTTGAACCAAAGCATCCCCCCACCCCCTTTGTGTTACTTTTTTGTGCCCACTTGGCTAGGTTACGGTGCCCAGCTGTTTGGCTGAACACTCATCTAGACTCTGCTATGGAGTAGCTACGTGTGGTTAAGTCAATTGGCCTTAAGTAAAGCATATTACCCTCCACGATATACTTGGGCCCCATCCAATCAGTGAAGGCCTTTAAGAGGAAGAGGGGAGTTTTCCTAGGGTGTGTTCTGCCTCCACGTTATAAATAGGTATTTTAGCAGAACTTTTTCTCATTCTCCTTATTGTCTGACCTATGGATTTGGGGGCACAAGCTGCAGGAATCTCCAGCATGTTGCCTGAACTACAGATTTTGGCCTTGCCAGCCTCCCTCACCTCCAAATCATGTGAGCCAATTCCTTAAGTAAGCCCCCTTACACACACACACACACACACACACACATATATCCAACCCACTGGTTCTGTTTTTCTGGAGAACCCTAAGACACCCACCTACTGTCAGCTTCCTTCTGCTCTTTCCACTTTGGCCCAACATATGCGACTTCTGCCTCAGTTTCCTAGCCTGTGACTGTAGTTATCCACTGGGACTAAGGCCTAACCTGACCAAGGCCACTCATTTGAGCCCCTGACCTTCTGTTCAGCTCCTTCCCCCCACCCCCGCCAACAGGGGATGGGTCCTAATCCCCCAGGTGCCAACAGCCTGCAGTCCTTGCCTACAGACTGACAACCACATGGCTGTCTTCTCAGTTCTGGGCCCTGATGCAGTGCCCCGGCCAGCTGCCACCTTGGATATGGAAACGAGAATTCTACCTGGGTGACACCTTTAAGACATGCACAGCCTCACAGGTGGGAGAGAACTAACGGGAGGGTGGCTGAGGTCTGGAGTTCAGCTTCTCTGGGCTGGGGAGTTACACTAAACCCTATGAGCAACTGCCTGGGTTCGAGACAGGTGACGACCTTCCCGGGCACCCCTTTCTGCACACATGTACACGTGTGCACACAGACACTCTTCCCAGGAGCATGGGGACCCCACTGAAACTACATGCTCAGGGTCTGAAAACATCAAAAGGGCCCTTTCCCTGATGTTTTCAAACCCTGGGCATAGAGACGCTCTGCACGCTCAGGGCCTTTCGCTGTTTCCCCGGGAACTCTCTCCTTCAGGACAGCCATGTGGCCTCTGAGGGGTCTGAAGCAGAATCTCCCACCACTCCTTCCCGTGCTCCACCATCCTTGTCACTACCTGCCATCATTTCACGTACGTTAATGTGTTTACCTGCTTCTCTGTCCCCATGATTAGAAGGAAGTTGTCACTTGCTAGCTGTGTGACCTTAAGCAAGTGAACCTCTATAAGCCTCAGTCTCGCATCTGTAAAATGGGTACAATGATAGCTCCTGCCTCATGGAGTTATGCTAGGGTTTCAAGGGAACATGCATGAAAGCCCCTGAATGCATGCCTAGCACATGCTCAATAATGGGCCCCTGTTATCAACAACCCTGTCATCCCCATTTTACAGATGGAAACATGAATCCCAGCAAAGATAGGTATGTTCCCCCAGCTGGTGGGCCTGGGCCTGTTCTGACTACAAATCCCCTGCTGTTACTCACACCTTGTTGCCTCGCCAGTAAAACTGCACTATGGGCAAAGCAGGTCATTATAAACCTTGCTAGAGATTGTCTGCGTGACCAGCCTGAAGGAAAATCATTGTGCAAAGGCACCGGCATGTCCTACAGTTAACAAGCGGAGAGCTATGATTACCACCTCCACACTTAATCCCCTTACTGCTCAGGCATAAAAGTGTCACAGAGCGCTATGCCAAAGAGGCAGGTTAGTCGTCAGCAGAGCCAGAGAAGGACATTCATGAATTGCACAGGCGCCACTGAGTATGTTAAAGCACAAACACTGAAACAGGCAAAGACCTAGCAAGGGGGTGCTGTGCACCACTCTGGGCCTGTTTCCTGGTTTGCAAAAAGAGGATGGGCTGGGTTACCGAGAGGCCCTTGGCACTGGCAGCCTACGTGTCTAGGAAACGGAGTCTGCGCATCTGTTCACCCCAAAGAGGGCTGGGAAGTGGTGGCCAAGGCTCCGCCCACACCTGGCTGGCTCCAAGCCTCCAGCATCCGTGTGCATGGTCTACCTGACCACCAGAATCAAGGAGCCCGGTGGAGTCCCCCAGACCCAGGCACTTAGAGGCTCCTCAAGAGTAAGCTTCAGGACACAAGCGCACTCAAGACACCCACAGCAGACGATGGCTAAAGAGTAACTGGGGGCCGACTGGAGGAGTCAGGTCACAGGCACACAAGAGACCAAGTCATGGTAGAATCCCCGTGGGGGCTAGGGAGGGCAGTCCCCACAAGATCTGGAGCATGGCTTTTTTCTAGGGATGGATTTCCGTTGCCATGGAGTCGATTCTGACTCATAGTGACCCTACAGGAAAGAGCAAAGCTGCCCCATAGAGTTTCCAAGGGGGCAGCTGGTGGATTCAAACTGCCATTCTTTTGGTTAGCTGCAGTAGCTCACCATAGCTCTTAACCACTATGCCAACCAGGGCTCCAGGGATAGGTAGGCCACCCTTAATATTATGCTTTCAAGACACGCCTAACCATGTTCCTGCCAGCCATGGTGCTCTTACAAGTGGGTCTGCTGTTGTCATTCCCTGACCTTCACCAGCTGCCCTCTACTACGTGATAGCATTCAACTCCTACTCCAGCATTCAAAACCCCAAGAACGCGCTGACCCCAGAGACCCTCCCAGTCATGTGTTTCACCCCAAGCACACCAGTTAGTTCCCCACACACCACGCTTCCTAACTCCAGGCCTGCTTCTCCAGGTAGCTTGACTCTCTGCTTCTTGTCCTCCCAAAACCTGTCATTGCCTGTACTATGCCCCCTGCAATTGTCTGGGTGTCTTCCATCTCCATAGACCAGTGGCCTTCCAGGGCTCATACTGGAATTTCCCCCCAGACCCTGCCTCCCAGGCCTGGGCCTAGCACCAACCAAGTGACTGGTGACTATCTGCAGAGTGAACTGATGAACTGACCAACAAATGTGGGTTGTAGCAATGATGCTAGTTGCCTTCCCAGTTTCCATGCTTCCCTTCCTCCTTAGGGAAAGAACCCCCATTTTATCCAACTAAATATTCCCCAGCCTTTCTTATAGTTAGGTGTGGCCAACAGACTGAGTTCTAGCCAACGAGATGCAGAAGGAAATTGTTCTGCTGGGGTCAGATCATTCTTGGGGTTTTGAATGCTAGGTTAGGAGTTGGCTATTCTCATGCAGCGGAAAGCAGCTGGGGAAGGTCAGGGAACTAACTCACTGAGAGGTGAGCCTCTCTGCCCCTCCTGTTATTTGGATGTGATGACTGGAACTCCAGCAGCCATTCAGAACCATGAGGCAACCTGGAGGATGAAAACATTGAGGATAATGCAGGGAAAGACAGAAGCCTGGGTCCCTGATGACTACGGAGCTGCCACACTAGCCCTGTACTGCCCACCTCAAGACCTCTCATATGAAACAGAAATAAACTTCTCTACCGTTTAAGCCATTGTCATTTTGGGTTTTGTTGCTTGCAAATAAATCTGATGTTAGCTGACATTAAGGCAGGAGAGGAAGATGAGAGAAGAGCTCCATACCCGTCTTTCTCTCTTGAATAATTTGTTCAATCAGGAGCCACCCTGACTGGAGAGATGTCCACCTTATCTTCACCCTGTATCTCAGCTTGAGACAGTGAACTCAGTCATTGGCCTCTGCTGCTCTGGTCAAATACCCAGGCCATCTGGTCATCTGGAACAAGCACAGCAAAGGGCCTTGGACAATCTCCTCCCCAGGCCCCTGGTGAGCTGCCCCAACTCGTGGAAGGCAGTGACAGGGGGTTCCAAGAATGACTACCACCATCTTAGGGATTTCAGCTCTCTTGAACTCTGCCCTAACCCCTCTTACCTCCTCCAGTGTTCTGTTCATTGAGAGGATCCTGACCTAATTTTAAATTGCTACTATCCCTTGCTCTGTATTCTCTATCACTCTCCCACGCTTGAATTTACCTATACCATGGCACAGATACACAAAATACATTACCTACTTGGTTTGTTTGCTGTCTCTCTCTACCTCTTTCTCTGCTAGAACGTCAGTGCGCTAGGCTGAGGCTTCTATTTTTGCACTATTGTATCTCTAGGGCCTTGAACAAGGACTAACATAGAGAAGGCACTCATCAATACTGGTTGAATATATGGATGAAGGCATAGAAGGAGGGCTGGCCAATCCGTACCTGATAGACATTTATAAGCACCTGCTATTTTTGGTCTGGCAGTCGGGAAACTTAGGTCTCAGTCCTGGCTAGGTAACCCTGGACATTTCCTCACTCATTCACTCTAAAACAGACAACCCTTGATCGGTGTCTGCTCTATACAGGCCCTATGCCCAGGGCTAGAGATTCAAAGATGAAAATCCTAATGTCACTGGGTTTGCCTCTAATGGGCATGAGTGACAGGGAAAAAACGTAGTGACAAAACAGGGGGATGAGAGCTGTCCTAGAGGTGGACGCCGGGTGCTATGGAAATACAAAGAGTGGACAGCTCCCTGTACAAACACAGTAAGTCAGAGTTACATCCACCATCCTTCTGAGCGTGCTAAGGGGGGGTTATTTTGTTGTTCATGCTTTAATAGCTAGCCTTTATTGGGCACTCACTACACACCAGGCACTGTTCCAAGCCCCTCTCATTCATTCACTCATCTAATCATCATTCAAACCCTGAGGTAGGAGTGGCATCAACTCTGTTTTACACATGGGGAAACCAAGGCACAAAGAGAGTACATTAGCCAGAGTCACACAGTTGTTGAGTGTCAGGCCTGCTTTAAACTCGAGTCTGCTGTTGGAGCAAAAGCTGTGTGCTGGAAACCACGAAGTCCATGACGCCATGACCGCCTCCCTTCACAGATGGGAACAGGGACTCAGAACATGAAGTGATTTCCTGATGTCATGCAAGGGCAGAATTCGGGCCCGAGCCAGGCCACTGAAGCCCCAAAGTATGTAAGACACTCAGGGCTCTTGTCCCCATTCTAGGACCGTAAGGGGAGCTGCAGAAACTCAAGATTTCACCAGAAGCACCCTTCGGGGAGCATTTCTTGGGCCAGCAAAACCCACACTCCTTGTTATCAGGGAGAGCCACAGTCTGTAGTCAGGAGAGATGGAGGGGAGCTAAGCCAAGGCCCTCTCCCTTTCCATTACACATTCCTGACTTGCACCAGAGAACCACTGGGAGCGGGAGCTGTTCCAAGAGCTATTTTGAACAACCAGGGTTTGAATATGAATTAAAGCAACTGAATGACTCATGTCAGAGAAGGGTAGGCAGGGCTGATGGGGAAGAGCTCACCTTGAGGGGCAGGTAGGCGGCAATGGTGATCCTGGCACTCAGGTGGATGTGGCCGTGCTTGTAGCTCACAAGGAGCGTGGTGTAGCCCTGGGTCTCGGCTCGCACCCTGACACCGCTGCAGTGCTCAGACCCTGGCTTGAGCCTCCCTGCAAGAAAGAGAGACAACCAAATGGCCACCACACCTTCCCTCTGCAGAAGAAAGATACAGAGGCCGAGAGCCCCTCTCCCATCCTGGAGGACATATGCCATCAGATTTTTTAACTTAGTTTTTTAAAAATTTAAGTAGAATGCACACACCCAAAAGTATGTATCAAAAGTATGCAACTCACAAAGATTTTTTTACAAGCTCAACACACCCATGTACCCAGCACCTGGCTCAAGAAATGGAGTATGACCAGCCCCTTGAATCTCCATAAGCCCTTCCAGTCATTAACCCCGTAGGACCACACCAGTCTGACCTCCCACCACAAGCTTAGTTTTGATGGTTTCTGAGTTCACAGAAATGAAATCACTGGATATAAGCTCTTTTGTATCTGGCTTCTTCCACTCAATATTATCTGTGAGATTCCTCCTTATTTGACCTGCATTTCTGCATATATTACATCGTGCAAATGTACTGCCAAACATCTGGGTGGTTTCCAGTCTGGGGCTATGACACATATCGCTGCTGTGAACATTTTTCCATGTTTCTTTTGATGAACGCCTTCAGGCACTTCTTTGGTAGACACCTACGAGTGGAACTGTTGGGTCACAGGAGTCCATATGTTGAGTTTTATCAGTTATGGCCAAATGTTTTTTCCCAAAATGGCTGTTTCAATTCATAATGCTACTCTACGTCCTTGCCAATATTTGTTATTTTCCAC
Source organism: Loxodonta africana (assembly GCF_030014295.1). NCBI lineage: Eukaryota > Metazoa > Chordata > Mammalia > Proboscidea > Elephantidae > Loxodonta > Loxodonta africana. Next base: position 36,681,021 of record NC_087363.1, read on the forward strand.
CTTTTTTAAAACGCCATTCTGGTGGGCGTGTTGTGACAGCTCATTGTGTTTTCTTCTGCAACATTTTATTATGAAAATTTTCAAATGCAGACAAAAGTTGAATGCTCATACGCCCATCACCTAGGTTCTACAATTCACATTTTTCTCTATTTGCCTCATTGTGTATCCACCCATCCCTTCATCCACCCATCCATCCAGCTTATTTTTTATGCATTTGAATATAATTTGCAAACATCAGTATACTTCATTCCTAAATACTTTAGCATATATATTCAGTATTTGTTTATGGTTCTTTTAAGGTCAGATTCACACACAGTGAAATGCACAAATCTTAAGCAGACCACTGAGCGAGTTCTGACACATGCAGACACCTGTGGAACTCAGACCCACTGCAAGACACAGAGCGTGATTGCCTTCCCAGGCAGTTCCCTCATGCTCCTTCCGGTCAGTCGCCACCCCCAACCCCAGGGGCAATCACTGGTCCATTCCAATTTTATTCTACCATACACTAGGCTTTTATAATAAAACAAACAAACAAAAAAAACCCATTGCCGTTGAGTCGATTTCAACTGGCAGCAGCCCTACAAGACAGAATGGAATTGCCCCATAGGGTTTCCAAGGATTGGCTGGTGGATTTGAACCGCTGACCCTTTGGATAGCAGTCGAGCTCTCAACCACTGTGCCACCAGGGCTCCAGTTTTTTTAACAGCTCTATAGAAATGTAATTCACATGCCACAAAATCCGCCCATTCAAAGGGCACAATTCAGGAGTTTCTAGTATATTCACAGAGTTGTGCAACTGCCACATCTATCTGATTTTAGAACATTTCATCACCCCAAAAAGAAACCCGGTTGCCATTAGCTGTCACTCCCCTCTCCTCCCTCCCCCAGGCCCTGGCCACCACTAATGGACTTCCTGTCTCACTGAAGTTCAGTTCCGCCTAACACCCCACAGAAACAGAATGTGCTCTTTGGGTCTGTCCGTGTTTACCCAGCACAGGTGGGCCACCCATCGATGCTGCTGCACGGATCAGCAGTGTGCTCCTTTTCCTTGCTGAGTAGTACTCCACGGTGTGGGTGTTCCAGTTTGTTTATCCATGCACCGGCTGATGGCCATCTGGTTGTTTTCCAGATGAACAGCTGCTGTGAATATCTGTGTACAAGTCTTCCCCACACTCTGACTTACGTGGGATATATTTCAATGCATGCTGCCCTGTCAGTGGCCACTGCCGCGGCAGCCACACGCAGAAGACCTCCTCCACCACCACCAGGAGGGGGCGGGGTGAAGCGACCACGAGAAGAGCTCCTGAAAACCCACGAGCAGCAACTCTGCAAAATGGATCTGCTGGTGTGCACAATTACACAAGAAAAAACATACGAGCATGACAGGCCCTAGTCTGGACGCTGCTGGCTTCCAGTCTGGCCATCAATTTTCTGAAAAGTGGCCTCTGCAGCGAAGAGGTGCCGGGTGACGTGAGTCCTGAGAAGGCAAAACCTGGGCCTCCGGATGCAGAGGTGCATCCTGGGGCACAGCCCCTCCCACCTGGCCGGCTGGCATACAGACCTATCTGCCCGGTCCCTGATGCCAGGCTCTGTGCACAGCTCTGACTCCCTCATTGGCCCTAAACCACTGCTTTTCTGTTTCCCCCACTGCCCTGGAAGCACCCTTCATCTGCGCTGACCAGTGGACTTCAATCAGGCCACACTCCTCTGCATACACTGTCCCTTCTCCTCAGGACACTTTGCCCCTCTTTTCTCCTAGTCTCAGCCTCAGGCCTTAGCCTGGACATGACTTCCTCTAAGAAGCCTTCTCAGACACCCCCAAGCTGGACTAAATACCCTCTTCTGCAGCCCCGTAACACCTGTGTCTGCCTACCTGTCCGGTTTGACACCATCTTGCTAGACCATGGCACTGTAAAGTTAGAGACCTGGTGTCCTGTGGCATGGGAAAGTACCCAGGAACTGGGGGCTGAAAACCTGCCGATGAGGCTGGAACAAAGAAGGGGCCAGGACAGAGCAAGGAGAGGTGTGTCCACCAGATGTCCAGCCCCGGGCACCCAAAGAGAGGCTCACAGTACTACCCCCAAGCCAAGGGGCTTTCCAAGAGGAGGATGAGACCGATGTGGGACCCTGGCAGATGTGGGACTCCGACATGCGAGTGCTATGGGAAGAGGGTGCAGCCCTGAACAGGCAGAGGATGCTGTGGAAGAAAAGGGGGGTAAAGCCTGGGGCTGGAGCTGCTGAGGGCCCTGGTCCTAGCCCTTCCTAAGCCTGTGGTCTGAGCCCCATCATGTGGGCTTGAACTCAGGGGGCTCTTTAAACATGTGCTGGCCAGAGAGAGACCACTTACCCCTTATGGGTGCTCAAACCTACCTGTCTCTGCACCCTGAGTCACTTGTGCCCAGGGATGGGGGTGTCACAGCAGAGACATGACTCTGCTGACCTTGACCTGGTGCCCAGGGATTCTGGGAACGTGAGCCCCTCTACCCTGACCAGGAGCCAGGTTTGTAAGGTATGTGTTCTTTATACAACATGGGCGCTCAACACAAGCCTACACAGAGCCAGGTATACACCACACTGTGGGAGACTGAAGATACTTCCTAAGGGGGATTCTGATGCCACCTTCCTAAGGGAACCTTTGCCTGCCCTGGCCACTCTTTCAAATGCAAACTCCTTTGAGTTTGAGTGGTGCGCCTCCACAGTGCTGAGCGGTGCTCACGTGTAACCCTCGCAACAAGCTGGGGCTATGAGCCCATTTTACAAGGTGGACAATCTGCGGCACAGAGAGGTTGGGCAACTTGCTTGACATCATACAACCAATAGATAAGTATTCTCTGGGAACCCCTGGAAGCTGACCCAGGCATCAAGTGCATCCCCAGCCAGTCCCCCTTGAGGACACATGCAGTGGAGGCCGTGAGGGGAGAGCTGGCCCACTGCCCCTTGCTCCATACACTGGCGTTTGCTCTATCCTAAATGGCTACCTTCCTGATAACACTTAAAATTTAATAAAGCTCCGTTCCCTGGATGGCTCGTAAGTCACAGCAGTGCCTCCAGGGAAGGACGTGAATGCAGTTTGCTCAGTGATTTCTCAGAGATGCTGGCTTCTTCCTCTGTGCAGTTTCAAATTAAAGCAGCTCTCTAAGTAATCACAGCTACAGCAGGTGTAAGAGCTGTTAACACTGCAGGCGATGCTACACACACCTCTGCCAATTAAGCTTCCTAAACCCTACCTGGGTCACGTCACTCCTCTGCTCAATAACCTTCAGTGGCTCCCCACTGCCTGGACATTTAAAGCTCCTCAGGATTTGACAGGTTCTGCCGCTCCAAGTCCCCATGCACGCACAGACACACACCAGAGAACCACCCACCTTCGTGCCCTTGCCCAGGCTGCCCCTCTGTGCCATTCTCTGTTACTTCTAAGCCTCTGCCCAAATCTTACTCATCTTCAGTGGTTCATCCTTGTTCATCTTTCATCATCTGTAAATTGGAGTGGACACCCTGCCCCTGTCCTGTGTGATTAAAGCCACAGAGTCAGTCTCAGACACACGGGACCTGCATCCCATCTGCACCCCTGCTTCCGGGCAAGCCACATAGGCTCGGTTCCTTTACCTGACACACGGCCAAACAGTCCCTTCTCCTACGGTGGCTGTAAAGTCTGACTGAGGTCACACATGCAGCAAAGTGCTTACCCCAGCACCTGGCAGAGCTGACGCTCAATAAACCAGCTGCCCCTGCTACAGCCACCACCGATGCTATCACCACAACCCCGCAGGGGTGCTGAAGCTTCGCTGGCTCTGAACAGGTAGTCTTCGAAGGTTACAAAGCTGTTATGATTCTATCACTAGTCAAAAGTTCCACCAACCGTGTCTCCTGAGCACCTAGTGCCTTGACCTATAATTCTAATGCCCATTTTATAGATGTGGAAACTGAGGTTCAGAGAAGCAAGTGATTTGCCTAAGGTCATAAAGATGGCAAGAGTCAGACCAGACTAGAGCTGGACAAGAAGACAAATGCCACATGGTGGCCCCCACTGCTGCCTCAAGCCCTCTACTTAGGGTTCTAGAGCAGCTTGTGTTGGGAACTCAGGCAGTCTGTTCTCAGATCCCACTGTCTGGCACCCACTGGCAGCACTGGCTTACCTGGGAGTGGCTGGAACACACCCTGGTTCTCCACCTCTACCACCAAGTCAAAGTGGGAGCAGTCGCTCAGGGTGACCACCTCATTGGCACCACCTGGCATGAGGCCACTGATCCTCAGAGGCAGCTCTAGGGTCTGGCCCACTCGCGCCTCCACCTGGCACGGGGCGAACTCCATGCTGCTGGGCTCGATCACATACACCTGCGGACAAGGGCACATAGCAGGGTGTTGGCGTCCACGGGAGAGGAAGGGTCTGCTCCCAGACTTCGCTAGAGCTGCTGTGTGCTGGGCACCGAGGACATGCTAGTGAGAAGGCAGCTATTAAGGAAGTTCCTGACCCTATGGAGTGACCCCTCATGCCAACTATACATTTTCTTCACGGCCCTTTTGACAGTCTGAGGCTGAGCTTGGTGAGGTGCTGGTGTGTGCTAGAGAGTGGGGTGAGGGCTTTTTAGACAGAGATGTCAGGGGAGCCCCTCTGGGAAGGTGGCCGAGGAGCTCAGACCTGAGAGCCATGAAAGAGGAAGCCTGGCAAAGGCCTGGGGGAAAACATTCCAAGAAGAAGGAACAGTCTGTGTGAAAGCCCTGAGGCACATACAAGCTCAGCACGTTAGAGGAACACAGAGAAGGACAATGTGGCTGGAGTGATGTGAGCAGGGGGACAGCAGAAAGAGATGGGGTCTGAGAGGCAGTGGGCCAGCTCATGCAAGCCCTGTGGCCATGGAAGGACTCCGGTTTACTCTGGGTAAGATGGGGAGCCTCTTGGTGTCCCCCTCACTCTGGCTGTTGGGAAATTCCGGTGAGCGATGATGATGGCTTGAACCAAGTGTGGTAGCACTGAAGGGGGGTGAACTTGGGCAGATTTGAGACATACATCCTGAATGCAGAGCTGACTGGATTTACCGATAAACTGGCTGCAGAGGGTGAGAGAGAGGCAACAAGAACGATAACAACAAGAGCGGATACTTACGTCAAACAAAACTTACACACTCTGGGCTCTGTTCTCAGAACATTACTCACTCATCTAGTTCTCTCGGCCCCCCTAGTTGAGCAGGCCAACCTCATCGGCCTGATAAAGAACCTGGCACTCAGAGGTTAAGTAACCCGCCCAAGCTACAACATGATGGAGTCTGTGTGAACTCAACCCGAATGGGCCAGAATTCAGGTTTCAACCACTACACTGCTCTCCCTCTTAAACAACTGTCCTCAGGCTTTAGCTACAGCAACTAGGTGAAAGGTGGTATGTTCACTGAGCCGGGAAAGCTTGGGGTGGGCAAGCTATTCACAGTTTACCCAAATATTTGACAATCACACTGTATCTAAAGAGTCTGTATTAAATACGTCTTTACGTGAGATTCACGTTCTTTAGCTAGAGATGTGTGTGTCTACCTCAACAAAAAGACTAGAATGACCTGTCCATCAACGGCCCAAATAACGTAAGAGAACTGTGACTGGATGCACTATGGGGCTCTAGCTTCGGCCCCAAGTAAAGTAATAGAAGGAGCTGAAGTCAGAGTCAGGAGTCACTAGGTGGGGCTCACGGGCTCAGCTGCAGGTGACCACTCTCACATCCTGCCAGTGCTATGCAAGTTGGTCCCACGTAACTCAGGGTCAAAGGCCAGGTGTACGGATCTGGTGCAGAGGGCACCTCACTTAGTACCCGAATAGGAATGAGGGTAAAGGTGTCTGGGGGCTTTCGTCTCACTGTGAAAGGGAATTTACAACCCAATGCTCAGCGGCTTTTCCAACTTAGAGACCCATATCTTTCCATTCTGGGAATTTTCTGTAATTACTGTTGTTATTATCTTGTGCCCAACGCATTCTCTGGCCACCATCTACAAACTCCGGCTATGCTGGGGTGCTCTTCTGGGCCAGTCCCCATCTGGTGGACCCTAACTCTCTGGTATGCTGTCGTCTACCTGGTAAGGCCATAAGCTCCTTGAGGGCAGGGCTGGACAACACCCTCCTCCCCACCACCAGGTACAAGACTGAGCACTAAAAGGTGGTTCTGAATTAAGTCGGAGGGTTGGTTAAGAGGGGATGGTTGAGGCCACCGTTCTGAGGTTCCCACCATGGGCTGTCCTGGCCCCTGAGGTCATACCTTCATCTCGCCGAAATGTAGCGGGTTCTGCACATCACGTGCCTGGATCACGCTGAGTCCAGTGTCACTGCCTGTGGTCATCAACCCCTTAACAGTGACCATGGCAACCAAAGAGCTTGACGAAGACCAGCTGAAGTTCCCACTCCCACCATGGGCCTGGGGAGGAAAAGCACCATCAGATCAGCCTGCCTGCCCCGGTCTCTGAAGAAGGGAGCCAGAGGGTAGGAGAAAATTGTAGGTGCCCACACACACAAGCTGGTGCCTCCCCATCCCGTGGAGAAAGGTAGCATTAGCCCAACATCTGGCTGCAGGCCCCCTTGGCCCCTCCCTTTTTTCACTCTGCTTAGTTTCTGGTCCCCATATTCTGAGGACCTTGTGACTATCACACACACACACTTCGCACACAGTGGCCTCGGACCCTTGTGGCACCTCCCAGAGCTTAGGGTCGTATGGAAAACACTTTCTGCCAGACAACCAGGTATGGGATGACGATCAAGTTGTCCCATGACCAGAGACACAATGCTCCCTCCCAGCACAGTCACCCCAACCCTGTGCCTGCTTTTAGTCATCTGCCATTAAGTACACGGCAGCCCATGTCCTTCCTAGCTCAGTGGTCACCACCCCAGACCCCTAGAGGGGCCAGGAAGGTGACACACAGCAGTGCCAGTTCAAAGACATGATAAATAGCAACTCATGTCATTGTTCCTGTCAGGGAGGCCATAGGATGGATGGGGCTATGTGGGCCCCAGGGCTCCTGCATATTTGAATTGATGAGCATAGGAACACAGACACCAAAGACAACCAGTATGTGGCATGCGATGGGGCTGAGATGCTGTCCCTTGAAGTCCAAAGCTTTCTCTAAGGGTGTTTGTGCTGCTTTCAGAACAGCATCTTTTAGAGAAACAAATGTGAGAGAATAAGGAGAAGTCAATTCTGCGCTTCAGGTTTTCTCTACTGAGGTTTTTTCTCTATTTTTTAGTTCTTTTTTGCCTAATTACCAAAATCCACAGCTGTGATAGAGACCTCAGAAAACAGAACGTGTAAAGGCTTGCTGATGTAAAATTCTCTTCGACCACCAGCGGGTAATACTAGAAGGAGTGGAGTAGACAAAAAGCCCCAACCCCATGGAATATCCCCAGGAAAGAACCCAAAGGTAGGCTCCCAAGGTTACCTGTATTGTGTACTGGTAGGCACCTGTCTTTGGTTGCCAAGGAAATGTCAATATGCTTGGGAAGAGGGTGATGGGAATGTGAATTTCCACTTCCTGCTGATTCCACACAGGCACCCGTAACGTGTGGACCCCTCCGTCCTACAAGGAAAAGAGGCCCCTAAATCACCATGACAACCAGGGCCTCAGCACCATCTTGCCCAGTCACCTGACCCTGCCCTCCCTGGGGGTCAGGTCACACAGGAAGGTGCTGCGACTGTGGGAGGATGCAAAGGGAGGCAAGAGATACCCTGTGGCCTGCTGGGTCTCCATGGGCAGCCCTCCTTGTGTCTGTGACAGCCACTCATGCAGACATTGCCTGCCTGGCTCCTCCCAGCACCGGGCAAGGTGAGCGTGATTACCCCCGCTCTACAGATGGAGAAACTGAGGCTCAGAGAGCTAAGGCAACTCGCCCAAACTCCCCACAGATGAAGTGGTGGACTTTGGTAGAAATCTGCTGTCTGGTTCCAAGATTATTATTTTCTTTTTCTGCTACATCTGGATGCTTCTCACAGCTCTGGGAAAGGTTCTACGCAGGGCAGATAAATGGGAAATTCTGGGCCAACTCTCTGATCAGTAAAACATGGCTCCAACCAGAAGCTGATCAGCCTTTTAAATATCAAAAAAGGACTGGAAGGACCCAGCAGCCCAAACAGCCAAAGTGACACTGCTGATACCAGGTTAGGGTGGAGCTGTACACACTGGTCCACTGTTGCCCCAAGATCAGCACCTTCTTTCCCAAAGCAAGGGTTCCTACCCCCAATCCTAGGAGGAGCTGGCTGACTTTTATGGGGTAGGGGGATGAGGAAAAGGGGCACCCCAACCCAGGGTCTAAGCAGCAAAGCCCAGAGCCCACACCTCCCAGGCCTCCTGTGCAGTGGGAGTCCAGGGGGCGGGGAGCCCCAGGCACTACTGAGGGCAGCTCAACTAGGGCTGAGCAAGGACTCTGACAGCCTAGTGCCCCATCCTGGCTGGCTGGGGCTCCTGCCCTGTGGAGGCCAGTTGTGTAGGCTGGGGACCAAGGGGCATGCAAGGGCAGGGGCCACCGTGCCTGGTCCACTACAGAGGTGAGGGCAGCGTCGATGGTCGTCTGGCCCCTCTTTATGGCTCTGATGTGATGGTAAGACCCGTTCTGGGAGGACGACAGCACCTCAAAGAACTCAGGAGGAAGGACGGTTTCGATTCGGATGTTCTGAAAGGCAAGGCAGGTGGGAGAGAGATGCTTCTGGGGTGACAGAGGTAAGGTCAGGATGCAAGAAAGTAGCAGCAGGCCCTGAACAGCAGCCAGGCCAGGCTCAGCCGGGGGAAGGGCACACAGCTGTATCCCCATCAACTAAAACTGTGCTCTGCTGACGGCTCCCTGCAGGCTCCTCCAGGCCGTCCTCTTACCAGCCTTGTGCTCCCGTCCTGGTGACCCTCATGGTGCTCACCCTACTGTCAACTGTCTTAGCCCTTGAGGTCTCAACAAGGAAACCACCAAAAAAAAAAAAAAAAAGGAAGGACATCAAAATCCCTTAAAACTCACTTTGAAAAAAACGGCAATCAGCCTAGCATTTGTCTACTAACAGGAGGGAAGCAATGATGTCTGCAAAGAAGCCAAAGGGTGACCCTTGCCTACTTCTCAAACCTCAGACAACCCAAAAGTGGCATCAAGGTTCTAACTCGTGCCCCTGGGGACACCTCTACATCTCCTAGGTGCCTGACACTCCTTTTCATAGCCAGCAGGTTAGCACAGTCACACCGGGACTGCCTCAGGCAGAGCAATGGGGTCAGCAAGTGCCCCCAAGCCTTTGCAGGGTGGGCAGAGCGGATTCCCAGCGTTGACACCTCCAGTCTGAAGGAGAGGGAAGGCAGCCGCTGGCAGAGCCCCCTGGCCCTTGAGGCATCTCCTCCCTCCAGCCGTGAGCGTGTCTCCTGGCATGGCCACAGCCTGCAGACTCACAGGCTGACAGGGTCTTGTGAGGCTCCATGAGCCCTCAACCCTGTTTCCCACAGACCCAGCAGCCCCACTAGGATGCAAAGAACCCCAACTCTACCTGCCTGCTTGGAGACCCCTGGTGCTCTTGTGGGGTGCTGCTCCTTGGCAGCAGCTCTAGGAGATGCACCCACTCGCCACCCCCAGGACCCGAGGTAGGCACTCACCTCTGACAAGTAGACCTTGTTGCTGGACTTGTCAAACACATCGATGGTCACCTCATACAGGCGACCTATCTCGAGCACCCACCGGTCACCAGGGTGAATCGTAAACCCTGCAAACAGGGAAGCGGCAGAGCCTAACTACTCAGGTGACAGTGCAGCAAGGTGGAGACGATGGAACCAAGCTGCCATGAGCACAGAGGCTGGGGACCTGGAGCCCAGACCCTCTCACCTGGCTTCCACAGCCCAGAGCCAAGGCCATGTTCCTTGGAGAATGCCCAGTTGCCACACAGGGTGAGGCATCAGCCCTGAGCCAACTTTTCAGGCTCATAGGGATCAATGGTGAGTACATACCACCCTACACAGGTGATCATCACCCTGTATCCTGTCCACAGGTAAGTCTAAACTCTCTCCTGGCACTGGAAGCCCTCCCTGTGTATACCTGTCTGGCCAGGTCTCTGCCCTCTGCCCACACACAAGGCCCTCACTGTACCAGCCTGCCTGCCATTTCCCCACAACACCATGTACCTTCCCAGCCCACATCACACGGGCTGTTTCCACTGCCTGGCCGTGCTGGTTCCCTGCCCCTCTAAATCAAGGAAAGGAGCATGTCTTACTTCCCCAGGAGCTCCAGTGCCCGGCACAGCTTATGGAAAGTACCAAGAAAGCACAAAGGGCCACTCTGCCAAGTTCACTGCATCATCAGAGGTGATGAGCTTGGTTCTGTACCAAACAACCTCTCCGGCGGCAGTGAGCAAGCCAGCCATGGGTTTCTGCTGCCCCTAGTCAAACAGTGTCTTGACTGAATTGCTTCAGTGCACTCAACAGGTGAGTCAACTCAGACTGAAGAAAGCGTTGCCATGGAGACCCAGGAGGATAAGTGTGTCTCCAGCAGCTTCCAAGCCTTGGCCATGCCTCCCTGGTCCTCACAGCTATAGCATCCTTCCTCCTCTCTTGGCCAAATACCTCCCCCGCGTTCCCACCAAGGTGTCTTCCAGCTGTCACAATCACCTTATGTACTCCTATATAACTGAGCTGACCACTGGTTCCCACCTCTGAATATCCACAGCAGTAGTCAGGTCTGGACAAAGTCCTCCCCACTCTGCCCTGCCGAGCCCTCAGCCTGCCCAGCTTTGGCTCCCTCCCCTACTTGTTTCTGTACACTGACAGGAAAGGGCAGGTGTCAGCCCTCCAAGTGGGTGCAGAGGGCTGATGGCCCCAGGCCTCACAGGTGATGGTGCGGCCATAGAGTGAAGCGTTTTATGTCAGCCTGTTGCTTTCTTTCTTTCTTATTATTTTTAAACCATTTCATCACAAAGGAACAACATGCAGGATCACCCAGAAGGCCAAAACTCACCCAAGTATCCAGGTTCAACCACGTAAATTGTGCTGTTGGGTAACCTGGAAGCTCCTTGCATGCGGATACCTGGGGTCTTAGTTAAGAGAACACACAGACAGCAACCAACCCAGTGGCAGTTCTGAGCTTGGCTCCCGTGGCTCGATGGGAGGGGATGCAAACCAACTGGAGAGCCCTCGGGCACATGGACAAGTCTAGAACATCAACCACCCACAGGCCAGTGTGCAGAAAGCCTCAGCAGTCTCCCTCTGTGAGAGGACTCCAGAGGCGGGGAGTGACGCTCTGCTCCCACCAGGCCCCCACTTCTGGGAGACTCTCCGTGACTAATCCGCGGAGGTGAGCAATTCTACCCAGCGGTGCTGCTATTTCGGCTCTTTCTGAGTTTTAGATTGTTGGTGGAAAACAGCGCTATTTTTAGCCAATGCCTGCCTTTCAGGGAGACTTCAGGAAAGTAGTCTCTTGCACACACACAACATACACGTGCACACACACAGGCCAGGGAAGGGGATACTCCTGTGGCCGAGGACAAGGTTGCTCTGTCCCAGCTGCAATGCGGTGACGGTGGACGTCTCCTGGGCCAGGACAGCGACAGGCCGGGCGGGGTCTCCCTCAGCGCCTAGGATGCTGTTCTGAAGCTGCAGCTCATACTGGTCAGAGGGCATGGCAAGTTCTGACCACCCAAAAACAGAAGAAAAAGGAGGGGGGGAGGGGAAGGAAGGGGGGAGGAGGAGAGCAGGGGAGAAGGGAGGAGGGAATGGAGAAAGACGGAACCGTTAGAAGCAAATCTATCAGTATCACACGTACATACACCCCGAATCTCTGGACCCCGTTGTCAGTACAGCTGCTAGATTTTTTTTTACTTTTCGATTTTTTAAATTTTAATATTATTCCCCATGCCTGTGGACAAAACTGCCACTACCCATGAGTTTTCAGAAGCAATGAGTTTTCCGTGTCTGCCATAAGCTGCTTCCACTCATCCCCCCTTCAAATGAACTGCAGTCTCTGACTAGAATTGTCTGTTCTTTGGAGAATACTAACATTAGACCTATTTCTGTCCCTCACTGTAGACTTTTTGCTTCTGCATAAGGGTCGTGATGGCCTCCCTGGACCTGTCTGGCCTCTAGGGCCTTCTAAAAGGCTCTGGTCGATGATCTCCCACGAGGCTTCCGGAGCCAGGTCTATAATTTGCGAAAAATTGACTGTTACTAACCTGACCATCCATCAACCTTTCCCTGCTCAGTGTCCCGTCAAGTGCATTTTAGGGAAAAGAGCATGCCCGACCTGAGCCAGGATGGACACCGGCTTCCCCTGGGAAACAACGAGTTCTATAAAACCCGCCACGTCTACGCATTCCTCCTCACCTGGTAGGCAGAGACCACGGCATTCTGGCTATCAAACGGCTACTACTGACAGGAAAATGAAGATGTGTGAGGCCCGTGCTAGGTGCTTTGTGTGCGCAGGGCCTCCTTTGATTGCTCCACAACCCCAAAATCGGCACAACTGATGCCTACATTTTAGAGATGGGAAGACTGTCGAAACCGCGATAAGGGCTTGCTTAGGCCCCAAAGCAGCTCAACAGCAGAGCCAGGTCCAACTCAGTAGGCCTAGCCACATTTAGATTCCCTCTAGTGAGTCCTCAGAACTTCAGATCCAAGACTGCACTTATTGAACTGATAGGTGTGGTCATGTTCCACCCCACCAGCAAGAGAAAGAGGACCCAGAGGACTGCAGGCAGCGTCCCTGCCTGCTCACCCATCCCTCTTTGGGTCCCAATTCTGGGTCTGACATAGAAGGTGTTATGTCAAAGATCCTGGGGGAATTTCAGCTAAAATGTTTTTCAGAATTCCTAGGAATCAGGTGCCCAGTAATTGGCCCTAGACCAGACAGTTCTTCTCTAAGCCAAGCAGCCTGTATTCCTTTAGAAGACACATCTCTGACTCTTCCCCACCCTGGCTGATGGCTTCTAATTGTCAGAAACCCACCGACATAAGCTCCAGGATGGCCATGGAGGTCCTGGGGAGGTGGGTCTGAGCCAATGGTGACAGGAAGCTCACCTTCTCCCTGTATTAGGGAGTTGGGTGAGAGTCTCTTTAGGTAGAGCTGTCAGGGTGGCAGAAACCCTGGTGACGTAGTGGTTAAGTGCTACAGCTGCTAACCAAAGGGTTGGCAGTTTGAATCCACCAGGCGTTCCTTGGAAACTCCATGGGGCTACGAGTCGGAATCGACTCGACGGCACTGGGTTTGGGTCAGGGCGGCCCCTGTGAGAAGGTGGCCTATAGGAGTTCAGACCTGAGGGCCAGGGTGCATTAGTCCTGGACAACCACAGCTCACCTGTGCACCAGACTCCAAGTCCTTAAACATACATGCTCATGCAGTGGTTTTCCAAACCTTAGCACATTTAATCTCAGCAACTTCTATCATTCCAGCCACTGGAGTCCTTGTCAGTGACCACTGTGTACTGTGAGTGCCTTCCAACCTATGGGGTTCATCTTCCAGCACTGTATCAGACAGTATTGTTATGATCCATAGAGTTTTCACTGGTTAATTTTTGGAAGAAGATCGCCAGGCCTTTCTTCCTAGTCTGTCTTAGTCTGAAAGTTCCACTGAAACTTGGCCACCACAACTACCCTGCTGGTATCTGATATACCAGTGGCATAGCCTCCAGCATCACAGCAACACACAGGCATCACAGTAGTACAAACTGACAGACACGGGTAGTGGTTCTCATCTATAAAATGAGGGTATTAACAGAATCCACTTCTTGGTACCCTGGCAAGTGTAGCTTCTCTGGCTCATGACACTTGAACTAATTTAGAATGAGCTCTTAAAATCTCTTTATCAAATCACTCCTTAAGCTCATTATTGAAAGAGCTCCAAAAGCTTTTTATTAAATCAATCTCCCTCCCAGGTTTTTAGGTTACAAAATGAGGGTTAAGCGGGTTATACATGAAAAGCACTTTGAACCAGGCCCAACACACAGAAAATGCTCAGTCATAGTTAGATGTTGTCAGTAACAACCAGGCTTTTCAGGCCATCTTCTTGCAGGTTGCAGTGCCACTTTCTTGTCTGTGTTTCTACACATTTTTATGTTTCTGAGAAATCCCTGCTCCCTGATCCTCATGTCCTTTAACACACTAGCCCACTGCATTCCCCATTAGGATGCTGCCTCGTACTTGTGAGCATCCATCTGTGGGCCTCCTTCCCCTTCAGAGTCTCATGAAGCCATACCTGTGGTTGCACCTGCCCTTTTAGCATCTACTCTCCTCAAATCTGGGGTGCACACTGGACTCTGCCCAGCACACCCCAAGTCCCGCACCACCTCTGACTGGACACCATGCACAGAGGCTGGCAGAATCTGTCCAGCACATCACAGACACTCAGAAACACCCCTCATCAGCAAAACAGGGCTGAGAGGCAAGAGGGCACCTCTTCAAAGCTTCCTTGGCCTTCTGGGAGATGAAGCATTCTGCCAAACCACAATGACTGTCAGATGTGCTGCTTGTGGCTAAGCGTGACTTTAAAGGAGGCAGCATCTTTTAGGATCCATCTATGGAACGAGCTCAAACTGCCCGTATGCTGAAGTACCTAGCTGCCTTTTCATGGTACCGCTGCACACCAGGTGGAGCAGCCCTGCCTCCTGGGTAAAGGCAGGTACCCTGGACACATGCCTGAAGCCACAGGAATGACCTTGCCCTGGTCCTGAGCATACTCTGGACCTGAGGTCCATGGTGCCCTGTGCCACGGCCATGTGATACATACAACCTTTAAACAAAATATTACCTCTAGAGAGACTGTAGCTTTCATTGCCTTTGAGCTATTTTACAAGTCTGCAAGGTACAGAAAATTGATGGGAAAGCCAACAATTCTTGTCCATGCAAATGCAAATACATTTTCTCTGCTGGAGAGGCAACTGACTACTGTCCTGCAGATCATAACCAGGTTTGCATCTATTTGTAAATTCACTTCAGCATTCCTGATGACTGTACATGTGTCTGCCCTTCGGATTCTCCTCTGAAGCAGCTGCAACATCTCACTGGTACCCTCACTGAATAATAAATTATTTAAAATCTGATGACAATCCTTAGGAGGACTGGTGGTACGTTAAAAACACAAACCATCTAAAATACATCACATGTACATGGCCCTTGAGAACATCTAGAACAACTTCACATTCGCCATTTTGTTTTGCCCTCACAGACAAGTCAGAAAAGCTCCCAGGACTCCGATGGAGAGGCTGAACTCCAGAGAGGGCTGTGGACTGTCCAACACCGCCCAGAGGTATGCAGCAGACCAGGGCAAAGCCCAGTCCCGTGCTCCTGCCCCCAGCAACACAGCTAGTTGAGTCTCCTGACTTTCTCATGAGAAGGGCAACGTTTGCCATGATGACAGAGGGGGGCAGCTCACAAACCTGTAATCCTTCCTTGCCTGATCTTCTGCACCTTGTAGTGAATGGAGGTCCCCACCATCAGGTAGACATCATATGCTGGGTTCAGAAGGATGTTCTCCAAGATCAGCAGCCTGACTTCTGCGGGGCGGACATTCTTGGGGGAACGAAGAGGGCGGAAAAGGCGACGCACACAGGGCAGGGCCGCGGGGAAGCAGTGTGGGCAAGATAAAGGAAGAGAATTTTAAAACTCCTCAACGTGTTTGTATGAGGACATGGAAGTTAAGAATAGAAAAACAAGGCGACATTCAAAACCTCCCACCTTCAGACCCCAGAAATCTCAAGGGAACCCTGTATGGCAGATGTGAGTTCAGAGGTCATTACCAAAATGTGCTGAGCACCTCCATTTACTGTATGTATATCTCAATTTAAAATAATAGTAATTACAAATAAAGAGAAGAGAGGCACCAGGAGTGACTGCTTTAGGGCCACCAGGGGCTCAGGTTCTCTCCCCACAAAAGCCCCAAAGCCCAGGGAAGATGGAGGGCCCCAGGCAAACCTGAAAGGGGTAGAGGTGTGCATCTCTGAGGAGTCCTCAGCCCAGACTTCTTAGCCCCTTATCTGCCCACCTCTCATCCCCCACCCGTGGCCCTCTCTCAGGAAAAACAAAGATTTTGAAGTGGGAGAAAGACTACTGGGTGTCCCGTCTGTGTACCTCTCTGGGTTATCTGATTCTAAGGCAGGCCTTTCTTGTCTTTGAGCTATTTGAAGACTATGTAAATAGTAGAGAACTAATGCCAACGCAAATGACTCCTGTCCTCACATATGCAAATACGTTGTCTCCGGTGTTGATGCAAGTGACTACTGACCTGTGGAGAGTGACCAGGTTTGCATCAATTTGTAAACTCATTTCAGCCCTCGTGATGCCTGTGCCTATGTCTGCTCTATGGAGTCTCATTACAGGGTTGCTGTGAGTCAGAATCGACTCACTGCAATGGGTTTGGTTAGGTCGGGTTTTTTGAACTGGTTGTAACACCTCATTGGTTTTCTCATGCTATAATAAATATAATATTTGACACGTTAAAAACACACACACAGAGACACTGAGCACCCACTTGCTCTGTGGCAAGCACTTTCCAGCACAGCAGGCCAAAACCCAAACCACTGAGTCACTTCTCCTCGTGATGACCCCCACGTGTGCAGAACAGAACAGTGTTCCACAGGATTTTCAATGGTTGTGACCTTACAGAAGCAGATCACCAGGCCTTCCTTCTGCAGCGCCTCTGGGTGGGTTCAAATCACCAACCTTTCAGTTACTAGTTGAGTGCTTAAACATTTGCACCACCCAGGGAAGGGAAGGCCAGTTACTGACCATGGGCACCCAGAACACCAAAAAGCAAACATTAACTACAGAGAGCTATAGGATCAGTCCTGTAATGGGGTGTGTCTCCATGTTTCCAAAGTGCCCCAGCAACTACCAAGAGTACTGCGAGAAAACCGGAAGGTTTCTCTTCCTTGGTTACTTTACAAAGATAAATGGCAAATGAGGTATTACAACCTTCCTCCTGTGTGCTCCTGAAACTATGCGAACACAAAGGTCTCGGGTCTGCAGTTCAGAAGGGTCAGGGTCAGTCGTCTCCAACTATGACGAGGGCAGGCATTCACCCACAAGAACAGGGGGGACACCATGGCCATGGCTAAACCCACTCATCTGCTCTCCTTGATGGACGCTGATGGGGAAGCAGGTTCTGATGGTCCAGGATGATGTGGAATTGGGGCCCCAGCCTTCCACAAATGGGGTCATTAAACAACCAGTCCCAGGCCTCAAGCTCTCAAGTTGGGATGCAGACAGAAGGCATGGAAGACACCTGGGGGCCCCCAGATTTTTTCACAGAGCCCCAAATACTTGGGTATGTCCCTTTACTGGGGAAGGAGCACTTGTTGAAAATGTAGTAGTTATTAGAATCTCCAGTGCTGCTCTTACACCTGCCTCAAAACTGAGAAAGAAGCAAACACTTTGTGATCCTGGACGTGGCACTCTGGTGCCTCAAGCACCTCTAAGTGTGGTCAAAAAGAACCAGCCAACCAACCAAAAACATGGAATCACACCCAAAGTTCCAGTTTCATCAACAGTAAGCCTCTGACAGCATCTCCTTTGAACTGTTAGGTGTGTCCACAGGCATGAGCAGGAGCAGTCAGCCAGACTCCCCCAAGAGGTCCAGCACCGTCCCACAGCCGGCCTACATCATGGACCCCACTTCGGTGTGCTGCTCCTGCCTGGCCTACCTTGTGGACCCCTCCTGGACGCCCCACCTTGCAACTGGCCTATCTTGTGGATCCTCCCAGACATGCCACCCCACACCCAGCCCACCTGGAAGAGCCCTCCTGGATATGCCACACTGCACCCGGCCTACCTTGTGGACCCCCGCCTGGAGATGCCACCCTGTGCCTGGCCTACCTTGTAGACCCCTTCCTGAATGCGTGCCTTCAGTTTGGAACTCCCGGTCTTCATGCCGGATACCAGGATGGTATCCCCTTGCTTGGCCACCTTCTCCATCTCTGAGATGTAGGAAGGAGGAATGTATGTTGACTCCAAGAAAGTGAGGATTCTGGAAAAAGAACAGTCAGAGATCACTCAGCACACCTGACATTTGAGGCCAAAGAATCTTACACTCACTTGTCTATGCAAACTCCTACCATATGTCTCCTACCATCGCAACTGCCAATGTCCTTGCTAAGGGTATAAGCCTCTGGCTTCAGGCCTGGCCCTTGTCTGCATGAAGCCAGGGACTCTGCATTTTATCAGATGATTCTGACTCATGCTGAAATTTGAGGAACACCCTGTAGTCCAAATGCCTCTATTTCACAGATGGGAAAAGTGAGGCCCATGGAAATTAACAAGCAGGCCAAGACCATAGATCAGCCAAAGCAGGCCCATCAGTGTCTCCTCTGGCCTAGCCCCTGCTCTGGAAATGACAGGGAGTCACATCACATCTTATTCTCCAGGGGGTTGGGTCGTGGGGAGAAGCAAGAATATGTGGACCCTCCCCAGAGTGTGTGCTGGATAGCAGGGCTGGCTTGAGGGATCCTTTCGACGCTGTCTTTCGTTTGTAGCTTGTGATTTCCAAATAAGCCCATGGTTCTGCCTGAACAAGACAATCTGCTGGACATGCTCATACTCTCCTCAAGATCTGCCGAGCGCCGGGCTGTGCCGTGATTTCTCTGCCCAGTTTTACTAGGTGTCGTATGTTGAATTTAATAAAAATCCACGACAATCTGGCTCTAACTTGCCTTAGCATATTGGATTCCAATTAACATTCGGCTCATGTACCAGGCTGCCTAGCGGTGCAGGGGACCTGCTGTGACAGGGAATGGGCCTGCTTGCAAAGAATGGGCCAGGGAACAGGAGTCTCTGAAAACCTAGCGTATACCAGGCCCAGAATACGGCTCTGCACACAAATCCTTCTGCTAGCCCACAGAGTTACCCTTGGAGGTGGGCACAATCACCTCCAGTTATAGAGGAAACTGAAGCTCAGATGGGCTAAGTCCCCTGACTACGGCCACAGGCAGGCAGCAACAAGGACAGGACTAAAGTTCAGGTTTGTTTGACTCTAAAGTCCATGTTCCTGGCTTTACGTTGTTGTTGGCTGCTGCCAGGTAGGCCCCCACTCAGGGTGACCCCATATACAACAGAATGAAATGCTGCCCGGTCCTGCACCATCCCTGTGATCAGTGTGCATTGCGCCACTGTGATCCCCAGGGTTATTATTGGCTGATTTTCAGAAGGAGATGGCCAGGCCTTTCTTCCGAGTCTGTCTTAGTTCAGTATCATAGCAACACGCAAACCTCCACTGACAGGTAATGGCTGCGCGTGAGGTGCATTAGCCAGGAATCAAACCCAGGTTTCCCGCATGGAAGGTGAGAGTTCTACCCCTAAACCACCACTGCCCCCGTTGATGGTAGTAAATACACATTAAAATAATCTGGGGGTGAGGGAAGCCCCATGCTGACAACCTGCTCTCAAGTGGTTTAGAGAAACCACTTTTTGTACTGTCCTGCAACTTTTCTGTACATAAGTTGCAAAATGAAAAAGTCTTCTCCCCCCAAAAAAGGGATTATACTCCTTTTCAAAAAAGTTATTTAACAAAGCATGAGGCAATGCAATATAGTAGAGGATAAGAGCTCAGACAGTGGCTCTCTACCAGCACAGTCCAACAGAACTTCCTGCATTCATGGAACGCTCTACAGCTGCGCTGTCAACACGCAGCCACTAACCATGTGGCGAATGAGCATCTGACATGCTGCTGGTGCATTTCAGCAATTGAATCTTCAATTAATTTAAATAGCCGCATGGGGTTACTGCCTACCATACTGGCTAATACGGGTTTATATACAATTGAGTTCAAATCCTGGCTCTGCTGCTTATCAACCTCAGACAAGTGGCTTAACCTTTCTGAGTCTCCACTTCTATGTCTGAAAAATGGAGACAGTGGTACCTACAGCCCACAGGGCTGCTGGGAGGATTCGATGAGTCCAGATACTTAAAGCATCAAAAGAAAAAATAGTGTCCGATCCCACTTGCATGAAATATCTAGAATAGGCAAATGCATACAGACAGAAAATAGGTTAGAGATTACAGAGGCTGGGAAAGGGCAGGATGTGGAGTTATTGCTGAAGGGGTACGGAGTTTCTGTTTGGGGTGCTGAAAAACTTTTGGAAACGGATGGCCGTGATGGTTGCACAACACAGTGGACGTAAGTAATGTCACTGAACTGTACACAAAAAATAAGATGGCAAACCTTTTGTTATATATATTTCACCACAAAAAAAATTAAAAAATAAAAAAGAAATGAAGGTCCAACATACGTGTCTGATGTTTCACTTTCATGTTACCGTTAACATCAACACAAAAATGTCAACCCACATTCATCCATGTCAGAACCTCACTTGTTCCTCACTAACACAAGCTACTTCTTGGCTGAACTGCAAAGTAATGGAGCACTTATTTTTTGCCTGATTTTGTTGCATTCTTATTTGTGACAGAATTGTAAAACACTGGTAGTGGATTTTGAAAAACATAGCAAGGCATATAGAATTTACAATACTTTGTTTCTGGGGACAGAAATTTGGCAATGGATATTGGTGGTGTTTGCACCATGTGTCTGATATAACTGGTGTTATTGTACATGTAAAAAGTGTTGAAGTGGCACGTGTTGTGTTATCTATGATTTTACAACAAAAAAAGAGTATTATGTATAGATTTTAAAGAGACTTAAATCATCCATCTCATAATGAGTCCATTTGCCTCCCCTGGTTCTGGTGAGGTCAGCCTACTCCACCCATGACTGACTGCTACTGTTTTGGTGTCCTTTTAGGTGAAATTTGTCTCCCTGTAACTTACCCCCACGGAAGGGGACCACACACACTTCCTTCCCTTGCACCCCATGCCAGCCCCTCACCGATACGTGGGACGCCCTGCAGTGCCAAGTTCCCTCTTCTCCAGCTGGACACCCAGACCCCTCCACAGGGGGCTGCAGGGCAGCAGAGTCCTCGCAGCCTTGCGTGGGATGAGACCCTCCTCCCTAACCAGGCACAGGGACTTTGGCTGGCATCTTGGGAACCCACTGGGATCCCAGGGGGCGATGAGAGCCCCTGGGCCCACTGGTGCCCAATGATGTCCCCCTTCCTTTCAAAGGCAGCCAGGCTAGGCAAAGGCCACGCCTTACCGCAGGGCATTGTGTGAATCTGAGAATCCGTCTGCTTCCGTGTCCTTCACAATTGTCCAGTCAAAGACCAGCCCAGCCAGGGTGCTGAACGTGTTTCCTGTAGAGCAGATGGGAGGGCAGAAATACATTGGAATTCCCGGAAATGGGAGCTTCTATTCCCTGCAAAATGCCATGCTCAGCACCAACCCCCTGCAAAGTAGGTATCTGATCTTCAATTCAGGAAGGGGAAACTGAGGCTTAAGGGGATGAAGCAACTTGTTCACGGTCATGTGACCTGAGGGCGCAGCCAGGGTTTAGCTGTGTTCTTTCTGGTGTACATCCCATCCTCACACATTCATCTGTTCTTTTGCATTTGAACATGGTAGACTTGCGTTTGAACTGGCTACATAATTTGCAAGGCCCAGTGCAAATGAAGAGGTGGGTCCCTTGTTCAAAGCCAGACTCAGGAAGGTTGGAAGAAGGAAGAGGAGGCACAGAGCCAGCCCAGGGGGCACTCCCTTGAGTATGAGGAGACTCACAGGTGGGTGCAGACCCTCAGAGGTACCTGGGGACCCTGCCCTGTAACATGCTTGGGCCTGCAGGCTGCCAGGTACTGAGTTCCCCTCCTGCAAGCCACTGGACCGACGCACTGGGGTGGGCTCTGGGAAAGCTGAGCCAGGCATCTCCCCTTTCCCAGCCCACAGCAGACAGACAACCCCTAAGGACTGTTAACCTCTGTGCCACCCTTCCTGGATCAGCAGTGGCTAAGAGGCCCACCCCTGCCAAGATACAGTCTCCAGTCCGGTGCCCACCAGACATGCCCTGGTTGCCAGCCCGGGGCAGGGATGGCCACCACCACACCTCACCCAAGATAGCCTGGGGTACATGTGCCCAACCTCCACTCAGACCTCCACCAGGGGTGGAGAGCTGCAGTGGTCCTAGGGCAGGGGTCAGAGGGGGAGGCCAGGCAGCAACTGGGGCATCAGATGGCAGGGAGTGAGTGGACAAGAATCCGCCTGCACTGGGTTGGATAGTGTCTCCCCCGCCATCCATGTCCACCCAGAACCTCAGGATGTGACCTCATCTGGAAGCAGGATTTTTGCAGATATCATTTAGTTAAGTTGAGGTTGTAAGGTTACACTGCATTAGGGTGAGCCCTAAATCCAAAGACTGGTGTCCTTGTAAGCAGGTCATGTGAAGACACAGACACAGAGACAGAACGCCATATGATGAGGGAGGCAGGGATCAGAGTGATACAAGCTAAGGAAAGCCAAGGACTGCTGGCTATCACCCAAAGCCAGAAGAGGGGCAAGGAAGGACCCTCCCCTAGAGTCTTCAGGGAGAACACGGCCCTGCCCACATCTTGATTTCAGACTTCCAGCCTTCAGAACTGTGAATGAATAAATCTCTGTTGTTGTAAGACACCTTGATTATGGTACTTTGTTACGGCACCCTAGAAAACTAACCATCCCAGAGAGGTAGGGTGGGGCTGCATCAAGCCAAGGCTCCACATCCCCAGCACGTGCTCGAATGTTCCATCAGACTTCACTTACAAACCACAAGTTCAAATAAAATTATTACGAATTTCAACATGGCAGCAGCACAGCAATAAAGCAAATGTGAGCTCTTCTGAGCATGAGGCCCTGTGAGAGGCTGGTCCTGAGGACTGACTCTGGGTGACAAAGTAAAACGACAGGAGGCCACAGTGTGACTCATGCACCGTGACATCACCGCCACCTCCAGAGCGGGGTGAACGAGGAAAAGGCACCACTCCGTGTAAGATTGTCTCTAAGGCTGATACAGTCAAACTTGCAGGTCTGGGGTATGGGGGTGGCAAGGTATCTTCAAAAAAGCACTCTGCATAAAGGTTCTCTTCTTCCATTTACAAAGTAGTTATCAGCACCTGCTCTGTGCAACAGACAGAGCCCTTGACCCTGGAGCCTCGCAGGTGAGTCCTGACACTAACCAGGGATATGAACCAAGAAAACCCAGTGGTACCCTCTTCAGAGGATATGCCTCCCCTCATCTGAACCCAGGAGAACAGCAGCAAAAAAATTAAGCAATTCAACTTAACAAACACTTGCTGGGTGCGTGCTGGGCCCGAAGTCCAGTGTCAGACACAGAAGAAGCCTGGAGAGTGAAAAGATGCCAGTTCTGCCCTCCAAGTGCTGAGCTTTGCAATACAAAGTAGAAAATGCCCTGTACCCCGGGGCCAAGGGCCAGTGAAGACCTGAGAGATGTCCAAGAAGGAAGTAACAAACTCCGCTTGGGTGGTCTGGGGGGCATCCCTGGAGAAGGCAATACCGGAGAGGCCCAGAGGAGCCAGGGCTTCTAGAAGGAGAGATTAGGGAGAAAAAGATGCTCTGGGCAGAATCAGGGGCCAAAGGACCGTATACTGCATGATTCCATTTACATGAAACGCCTAGAACAGGCAAATCTATACAGACAGAAGATAGATTAGTGGTTGTCTAGAGCTCGGGGGCGGGAGCAAGGGGATGGGAAGTGACTGCTAACAGGTACAGGCTTTCTTTTGGGAGGGCTGATGGAAATGTTTTAAAATTAGATCATGGTGATGGTTGCAAAATTTTGCGAATATACTAAAAACCATTGAATTGTATACATTAAACAGGTGAATGTTATGGTATGTGAATCTCCAATATAAATAAATAATTCTTTTTGAAAAAGGGACTTAAGTGAAGGCAGGAGGACAAACAGAAGCCTGTACACCAATGTTCACTGCAGCACTTTTCACATAGCCAAAAGGTGGAAACGAACAAAATGTCCATTGACAGATGAATGGATAAGCAAAATGCGGTACAGCCATACGATGGAGTACTTCATAGCCATAAGAGAAAGGAAGTCCTGATACATGCCACAACATGAAGGAACCTTGAGAACGTTATGCTGAGTGAAATGAGTCAGGCCCAAAAGGGGAGCAGAGGAGGCAGTTTGTGCAGTGAGGGGGAGGGAGTGTGTCTGTAGGACTCAGCACTGTTAGGTGCTCCTGAGAACGAACAGACTAAACCTAAGTTCACATAGGCACCAGGCATCCATCGCAGCACTTCACTTGTTCTCACACATGTCACTTTCAGGGGAGGAGACTGGCACACAGTGAGTGAAGTACATCCGCAAACAAAAAACAGAAAAGTAGCTGAGCCAGCATCTGAACTCCAGCCTGGCTTCAAAGTTCATCCTCTTGCCCAGGGTTTGGCAAATGTTTTCTGTGAAGGGCCAGACAGTTAATGTTTTAGGCTTTGCAGCCACAGACTACATGCAAATGAATGGGTGGTGCTGTATTCCAATAAAACTTTATTTATAAAAACAGGCAGCAGGCCAGGTTTGGTCCAGGGTCCATAGTTTGCCAGCCCCTGTTCCTGACCACTATGCTCTGTTGTCCATCTTAAGTCACTTTTTTTTTTTTAACTGTGGAGAAAATATACACACCAATACCTTCACCAATACAACAATTTCCACATTTACCATTCAATGACATTGATTACATGTTTCATGTTGTACCACCATCTGGCTTTCCTTTTCCAAAATATTCCACCACCATTAACATAAACTCAGTATCATCCAAACAAAAACTCTCCCTTTCTGCCTCCCTCCCACCCTTGATAACCATTAATAATCTTCAGTTTCTATATATTTGTTTATTTCATGTAAGTGAGATCATATAGTATTTGTCCTTTGGCGACTGACTTACAACACTTAGCATAATGTTTTTGAGGCTCATCCATGTTGTAGCATGCACCGGGACTTCATTTCTCTTCATGGCTGAGTAAAACTCCATTGTTTACTGCACACTCACTATGTGCCAGCCACAGCACTAAGTAGTTTCTACACCTCTCACCAAATCCTTACAACCCCCAAGGTAAGTATCGATATCTCAATTTCACAGATCAGAAGACTGTTTTAGGAAGTTAAGGAGCTTATCTGACAAATGAATAAATGAAGGAATGGAGGGCCTGGTAGATGATCTAGAACAGTCCCCTCAGGGGACAGTTGGCAATGTCTACAGACACTTTTGATTGTCAGGACTTGGGAGGTGCTACGGGCATCTAGTGGGTAGAGGCCAGGTATGTTGCTAAACATCCTACAGTGGCCAGGACAGGTCTCTTCTCCCAACAAAGAATTATTTATTCCAAAATGTCAACAGTACCTTGGCTGAGAAGCCCTGATCTAGAAAATAAAGATGTGGGAGCTGGAGTAGCCGGGGAAGGTTTCCAAGACAAAGTAAGGCTTGACTTGGATTTGAAGTTTGAAAGACCTATCATCTGACAGACTTCTACTTTCTTCAACAAAATGTTTAACCTACAAAGTCTCTCTTGCCTCCTTTACTAAGAGGTCAGGCTACAGCCAAGACAGTTTGCCTACCACCAGGACAGAAGAATCCACCCCAGATAAGCCAAGAGTCACTGCTGATGAAGTGAAGGCCTGAAAAACTGTGCCCTGGGACAGTAGATCAGAAGTGTTGGGCCATACTGCTGCGAAGTTTGGACAAGAAAGCTAAACCAGCCACAAAGCCTAGGAGGAGAGCATCTACAGTGTTCACAGTGTGATTTCCCAGACGTCCCCGCCCAGCTTCCCGTCGCTGCCCAAGGGCAGCCCAGCATTCTGGTTTCCAAGACTTGTTCTACCACTGAGGGTCACTACTGTGCATGGGCAGAGTCACTTCCAAGTCCCACGCACACACTGAGTAAGCAGATCCTGCGGCACAGCCCACTGAGCATGAGGACTGGCTATAGTTTCAATGCCATGGAAGGCATGGTTCCACCTCAGAGGTGGCATCTACCTCCAAACGTCTCCTCCACCTCTGCCTTTCTGTGGCTAGGGGAACACAAGGTTCCAACTGGTCAGGCCCAAGTCAGGGCATGTCTAGAGGAGTGAGGCTCTGCAATTTCACAGACTGAGCATGGGGAAGATGGAGTACCCACAGAAAAGCTGGGTGCTGTTGCTGAAAGAGGGGTGGAGGCTAGACAGCCAAAACTCAATACAGGTCCCCAACAGGAACGATACCCTCACGTTGGTGACACCCTGTGTGCCTGAGGACTGAGCTCTTCTGAGCGGAGATGCCTAAGGTGCCCAGGCCCGCCTGGGATCCCTGGGGGAGTTGGGTGGTCTGGGAGGAGTCACACTGGGACGTGGACAAAAACAATGGGAGGAAAGGAGGCGTACACATAAGGAAGCGGCACGGCTGTGTGACAAGCACTGAGCTTCCGAGAGAGCAGCAAGGCTGGACGTGAGAGGAGAGACAGGGAGAGGCCCCTGGTTGTGCAGATGGCTGAGGCCCAGCACTGGCCTCAGAGGATGAGTGGCCATGGAGGCAGCCTCACCTTCCGAGTCCATAGCCTGGATCTTCAGCTCCAGGGGGGAGTCTTCGAGGTAGAGCTCCCGGGTGGTGGAGACGATCTGAATGCCATGGATGAGGTCGACTATGGCATCACAGCGCAGGACCTGCCCAGTGGCTGGGAGGGGACGGAAAAGAGGGGTCAACACCAAGGACAGCACCCTGACCCACCCATCTCCGGGGCCTCTTACACAGGAAAAGACTAAAACAACCAACAGATTAACAACAAAACAGGGCTTGAGCAAAGCACAAATTAACCCTCAAAAGCCAACCAGCTGACTAGTGCACACACCCTCTTAGGAAGTCAGGGCTTTTTGAGACTCTTTCATTGCTCACTCCGTGCTTTTCCAACTTGAGTCATTAAAACTACGTGCAAAATACTCCTTCAATAAAATTTTGTTCAGGGTGGAATCATTTGGTTAAACACCAAGGGCTACAGTATTCAAGAGAAGACAGGACTGCCATGATCCCCCGTCCCTATACTGGAACTAGGAATTACGCTGGTGTTCTTACATAAGACTATCAACTTTACTATAGAAGAAAAGGGCAGGGTGTGCATGTGCGTGTGTGCACACATTGCGTAGACCTTTTGCTTGCTCCTTAAGTAAGATATGTAAATGGCGTTACCAGGGGACTTCTCAAGTGTTCTGTAAGGACGATGGTACGCAGACACAAAGTCACCCTGATCATTCTCCAGGCACCATACAAAAATACTTGTGCACCGTTAAAGTGGTAAATGCATACTTTGTTGGAGAGCAGCAAAGTCCATTTATCAAAAGTCATAAAAACGCCCACACGCTGCGACCCAGTCAATCTACGGCTCTATCCTAAGGAAATAACCTAAAAGAATCCAAAAGAGTTCCCTGTATAAAAATATTTGTTTTTACATATAATACTGAAACAGCGGAAAACAATCAAAACGTCCGATACAAGAACGCTCACAGGAAAATCTCCTTTTGAGAATACTACTCAGCTATTAAAATGATTTTATAACAAAACGGAAAACTGTTTGTACCATGTTAGGTGGGGGAAAAGCATGACAGATACTATATTATTCTGCAATAATAATATAGTATATTAAAAAAAAACTTAAAAACAAGGAAAATAAAGGGAGTGATTTCTTTTTAAATTTTTATTTGATACCCATTAAGAGTTATTTGGGTAACATACAGTAATTTAGAAAAGAAAGCTGGCATCTGCAAGATGGAACACAGCACAGTGCTGGCCACCAGAGACCAGGACGGGGTACTGTTTGCTCAGGCCACTCCATCTTGGCTGGGGGTGGGGGCGGTTAGCACCAGCATCCTCCAACCGAGTGAAAGCATGGCCATGTGGAGGGGTGAACAGGGTGTTTCCCTTCTCTGGTTCCCCTGACAGTGTAGCTGTGCCCAGAGGTCACGCCAGCCCCCTAAGCCCTTACTGATGTCCTCTGCGAAGATGATGCTGGTCAGGCGAGTGGGCTGGGACAGGCGGGCCTGTACCACAGCCTTCTGGGAACACTGCTGCTCATCCAGGCTCAGCGGCTCTATGCTGGCCACCTCCGGCCGGGTCGACGACCTGCAGCAAGAGGACACAGGTAAGAGTTTACTCCCCAGGGCTACATCACAAGTCAGCAGCAGAGCTGGACCAGCCGCTACAGCTGTGGTTCACGATCCAGGGCTCTGGCCCGCACTCAAGCACAGAACAGAGGTGGGCAGCCTCACACCAACTGAAACCCTACTGAGGATCCTCCAAAAAGACCTCAACAACCTGAGGGCTTGGGAGCTGTCCATGCAGGCTCCACTGGGCAAATAAAATGGGGCTGAACACCTGGAAATAACCTACATGTTCGACAGAGAGACAGTACAGCCCTCGACAAGATTATTTTATAGAGACAAAGCCACAGTGCCAGGAAAACTGCCCGCAGTATGCAGCAAGGAGGTAACACGGCACCAGAGGGAATCTGTGTGGACCATCACCCGGGCCAGCACACAGTGGACTCTGATACTCACTCCACCCCCAAACAGGTCCCACCACACTCGGCAGTCACCCACTGTCATGATAACAATTCTAACGTGGGGTCCCAGCACACAAGGAGCTGACGTTTTCATGAATATGAGGAATAGGCACATAAACACATCAGCAAGTTAATGAGCACAATCTGCAAGATTACTGCAGATGACGAGACAGGCCATGGAAAGAGGAAAATGAAGTGAAAGTGACCGGGGAAGGTACGGGGTGTGGTACCTCGGTTCTCGCCTGGAACACAGGTAAGCACAGCGCCTAGTGGTGTGAGATGGGAGCAAGTGGGTGAGAGTGAGGCAGATACCGCGGGGAACACGCTAGCTGAGAGGTACAAGCTGCGTCTCGTACCCAAAAATGATATGCTGACATCCTAATCCCTGTATCTGTGAGGGTGACCTTGTTTGGAAACAGGGTTTTTGAAGGTGTTAATCAATTAACATGAGATCATACTTGGGTAAAAGAGTTGTCACTGAGTAGATTCTGATTCATGGCGACCCCAACTGTGCTCCACGATGTTTTCAATGGCTGATTTTTTGGATGCAGGTCACCAGACATTTCTTCTGAGGTGCCTCTGGCTGTACTCAAACCTCCAACTTTTCGGGTCACAGCCAAGCACATTAACCATTAGCACTACCCAGGGACTCTTGACTGGGTAGGGTGGGTCCTAATCCTGTCTGAGTAGTATCCTTATAAGAGAGGAGAGGAGACCAAGACACACAGACACAGATGTGTGGAGGGAGAGAAAAGAGTGATTGTCACTATCTCCAGAAGGACAATGCCCTGACGTCAGACTTCCAGCCTCCAGAACTGTGAGAGAATAAATTTCTATTCTCATAAGGCACCCCATTTGTGGTCTTTTGTCAATGGCAGCCCTCAGACACCAAAGCAGTCGGCATCTGCAGACAGGGTCCTCGGGGAAGGCTCTCTGAGGGGAGCATCCAAGTGCGGACCTGAACGCCACATAGGATGACCAGTCGACAAAGGGCCTGAGGTGGGAGCTAGCCTGGCACGTTCTAAGAACAGGAAGGCAGGGCTAGCAGAGCCTGGGGTGGGCGGTGAGGTGAGCAAGGCTGACCCGGGGAGGCCACGGGAAAGAGCTGAGGTTTTATCCTAGGGGCAGTGGAAAGCCACTGGAGGATAATTCACACTTGACAGAGAGCGGAAGTCCTGCCCTCAGTGAGCTTACAGACTATGAAGGACGGACACAGAGAGAGGGCGTAGCTGGGCAGAGCTGCCATGCCAGCTCACGGGGTTGCCTGGGGACAGTGTCTGGCACAGAGCAGGCTTCAGAGACTCTTTGCTTCCTGCCTCCACCCTCTGCTTGGGCTCACTGAAACATTAATTTTCTGGGGTATTCAGAAGGAAGCTTGTAAAAACTCCCTGGTGTTCAAAAGCAATGGTGTGAAACACACCAAAATAGACATCTCCGAGTCTCCCGGCTTGATGCCAAGAGCTTCTCCCAGAGCCAGGCAGGAAGGCCAGCATCTCCTCACACAGCCTAAGGACATCTTTGGTCGCAGACAGCACCAGTGCACAAGGCTGCCGACAGGAGGCCTGGACGTATGTCAGCCACCTCTACTGAACATACACCTTACCCCCCAGCTAAGGACAGAAATCTGAGTTCCCAAGAAAATGCATCTATGGTCCCCTCATTGACAGATTACTTCTGAGAAAATAGCATTTCAAAGACAAAGAAAAGAGAACAAAGTGGATATGAATACTTACACAGACGGTGCCAACACATCTCAGACCAAGCTAGAAATGGACTTCAGTGAACGGATAGCAGATCTGGAACGCTAGGGTATTATTCAAAGGGCATTAGGCCAGGAGTGTTTGGGTTTGAACCCCTCCTGAGAATTCGCATTCCTAACAAGTTCCCTGCTCAGAATTTGAATTTCTAACAAGTTACCAGGAGGTTCTACCTAAGAATCACCCGGAGATCTTATCAAAATGTAGACTCTGATTCAGTACATCTAAGGGTAGAAATGCAAAGTCTCAGCAGAGAACTTGTTAGAAATGCAAACTCTCAGCAGGGATTCAAACTGGAACGAATTGGTTCAAAGTCCCGCATTAAACACACACACACCCCCGACTGTGGAAATGAGAACAAATTAGAAAATTGACGTGGATTAGAGGAGAGGGAAGAGGCATGAAGAATAAACACATCACAGGATCCTGGGTTGGATCTGGGAACAGAAAAAGGACACCAGTGGAAAAACAGGTGAAATCTGAATAACCTGGAGTTTAGTTAATAGGGTCGTACCACTGCTAATGCCTTAGTTTTGACAAACGCACTGTGGTTATGTAAGATGCGAACATCAGGGGAAGCTGGGTGAAGTGTATCTGGAAATTGTACTGCCTTTGCAACTTTCCTGTAAATCTAAAATTTTCCCAAAATAAAACAGTTTTTTGAAAAGTCGATTAAATCTTCTGCTTCTATCTTTGAGAAACAGTGTGGTATATCCTGTTCAATGTCCCTGGGAACAATGAGTCTGGGTTCCAAGTTTGGGCTGTAAATCCCACCTCCCTCTCTGGGCCTCAGGAATAAAATGGGAATGATAACCTCTTTTCTAGCTTGCTCCCAAGGGTGAATTAACCTCAGACAGAGCCCCAGTAAACAAATACTGATGAGAGCGGGGCTACCCTAGTTCAAGTTGAAGAGGCCTGAAGTTCTTCCTCTCACCCCCAGCCAACTCTTCCACAGGCTGCCACTGAGTCGCTCAGGAACTTTCAGAATCTGGCTGGAAACCAAAACCCATTGCCATCAAGTCGATTCCAACTCACAGCGACCCTATAGGATAGGGTAGAACTGCCCCATAGGGTTTTCAGGGAGCACCTGGTGAATTCGAACTGCTGACCTTTGGGTTAGCAGCCCTAGCTCTTAACCACTATGCCACCAGGGTTTCCCCTGGCTGGAAAACACCCCCTTTTTCCGTGCCTCCTGTGTGGCAGGGCCTACGTTGAGCACTGGTACAGACCCTAAGGTACCGCTGTACAATAGAAATATGTGAGCCACACAGGTAACGGCCCAAATGGTTAAGCGCTTGACTACTAGCTGAAACGTTGGTTTGAACCCACCCAGAGGCACCTTGAAAGACAGGCCTGGCTTCCTGCCTCTGCAAGGTCACAGCCTTGAAAACCCTATGGAGCAGTTCCACTCTGCTCATGAGCCAGAATGACTCGACGGCACTTAACAACAGTTGCCATATTAAAAAAAAAAAAAGGGGTAAAATTAGTCTTATGATATACTCTCTTTAACCCATATATCCCAAATACCACTATTTCAGCACGTGTGATCATCCGCATTTCACATGCTCACTCACCATGTGGTGAGTGGCTGCCATATTGAAGGGTCGGCTCTAAGGACCAGCCTTCTGTGGGGCAGCTGGGCAGCCAAGGGCTCTCCCAGTGCCTGGGGGTCAGTGTACACCTGGGGACATCTGCTCCTGCTGAGGTTCCACTCCAGAGGCAAGGGCTGACTGCTTTATCACCTTCTTAAGAAAGTGCCTCCTCTGCCCACTCAGGGCTGGTATATGAGCCAGAAATGCAGCCTGGAGATAAGATTAAGAAGACTTTCCTGGCAGTCAGCCATCTAGCAGAGCTGCTCAACCTGTCCTCAAGGATGCAGGAGGTGGGCTGTCCCAGCCAGAGGACAGCATGATTCTGTCCAGCACAGGGCTGGAGATCTGGGGTGAAGCCCTGCACCTCACTCACCTTGACTGAGCTCTGTGTAGCGAGAGCAACACCCCACCCTCACAGGGGGCAACAGGGGCTGCAACACCCTTCATAATGCACTACAGGGTGGGTGCAGAGATGTGGGAGGTACTGCCGCTGCCCAGCCAACAGAGAACCTGTGTGAAAACAGAAGCCATCCTCACCACTGCCACCCCCCCCCCCACCTCCTGGTCTCACCCAGGTGTGGTCCCTCTGCTTCAGGGCCTCACTGCAGCAGGAGGGGCTCATCCCAGCCTCCATAATATGGTCAAAAGGCAGCCTGGTGAGTGCAATTAATGTCGCTGGCTTGTACACAGGGAGCCTTGGTGGCGCAGTGGTCACAGAGCTCGGCTGCTAACCAACGTCTGGCAGTTCAAACCCACCAGCTGCTCCATGGGAGAAAGAGGTGGCAGTCTGCTTCTTTAAAGATTTAGAGTCTTGGAAACCCTGTGGGGCAGTTCTACTCTGTCCTGTAGGGTCACTATGAGTCAGAATCAACCCAATGGCAGTGGGCTGGTTTTGGTTTTAGATTGTACACTTAAAAAGGGTCAAAATGGCAAATGTCTGTTATATAAATTTTACCACACACATGTGTACATGATGATTAAATGATGTTCCAGTTTGGTTTTTCTGTTACCAGCAGAACTGTCATTTCCAATTGTTTGGCTTTCTTCCTGGGACATCCTGAGGCCCGTTTGCTCTGTGTGTGCACATTTAAGAGACACAAAGAATCACAGAATCCAGCAATTACGTGTCCTTGGGCCTCAGTGTCCTCATCTGTAAAACAGGGCCACCACCCACCCTGCCTTAGTCACAGGGAGCATGGGGAGGTTCACGTGGGATACTGGATGAAAAATCACATGTGAAAGTATTTTTCAGAGGATTATACAGGGAAAGGTACACAGCACATTAAACTGGAGACTGCCTGGGGCTGGGGGGAGAACTGAAGTGGGGGGCTACGCTTTACAGACTTTAGCTTTAACTGTAATGTTTTATTTCTTAAAAAAAGAAAGCTGGAAGCAAACATAATAAACTGTAAGCAATAGTTAAGTCCGGATAGCAGGAATGTGAGCATTCATAATATTGTTCTTTGTTCTTTCCTGTATTATTCTAATTTCTAAATAAAAAGATGTAACTTAGAGAATATTACTACATACTCATTTTATAGATAAATAAACTGAGGCTCAGAAGGACGAAGGCACAGGCTTAAGCCTACACAAACTGCTTCACCAGGACCAGGACACAAGTCTTCCAACTCCAAATCCTGGACTCTGCTGAGTGGCCACGGAGAAGTGCCCCATTTCTATGGGCTGTTTCTGCACCGCAGCCTCTCTGAGCAAGCTCAGAGAGCCCCTGCAAATTCCCGTGGAGACTCAGAGCTGGTTTCTTCCTGTGCTAGTAGTAGAGAGCTGGCCACACACGTGCCATTCTCGAACGTTTCTATTCCAGGATCTGGCAAGAGAAGAATCCCCTTCCACACAGAGGGAGGGCGGACAATTCTTCACACAACAGCGGTTAATCACACTGAGCCAGGGAGTGTGGGAGGCAGGGATGCAGGAGAGACTAAGTGAGGGGCCGATGGGCAGGAAACCCTACTTTCTGGTTAAGTGTTGAGATATCCAGGGAAAACCTTAGATTAAAAAATAAAAGTGTGCTGGGAGGAGGGTGCAGAAGATGAAGTACCCACCACGTGTTAAGGCAGAGCTGAATACTGACACCCTTCAAATCATGTAAGCCTCCCAGTGGCCCCCGGAGGGACAGTCAACAAACTGAGGCTCAGAAAGGCGAGGTGACTTGCCCAGGGCCACACAGCTGTTAAGTGGCAGGGCCAGCAGTCACAAGCAGGTCTGTGTGACTCCAGATCAGCTACTCTTCCACCTGGTGGGCATCTCCCCAGAGAGGTACACAGATGAACTATTTCATCAATTCAGGTATTTTTATTATTATATATATTTCATTACTATGTACATTTATATACATATTCATTTTAAAGTGTTTTAGAAAAAACAAATATACCAAACTCAGGAGCTCATGAATGTTAATACCCAAGACAATGTCAACGTAAAAAAAATAGTAATTCATTTTGACAGATATTTTAAGTAAACCTCTAGTATAACTAGTTGCCATCAAGTTGATTCCAATTCATGGTGACCCCGTGTGTATCAGAGTAGAACTGTGCTCCATAGGGTCATGGCTGTGACCTTTTGAAAGCAGATTGCCAGACCTTTCTTCCATGGTGCCTCTGGTGGATTTGAACCTCCAACCTTTCAGTTAGCAGCCCAGCACTTAACTGTCTGCACTACCCAGGGCCCAATGGCATAAAACAAACCAAACCAAACTCATTGCCATCATGTCAATTCCAACTCATAGCGACCCTATCGGACAGAGTAGAACTGCCCCCATAGAGCTTCCAAAGAGCACCTGGTGGATTCGAACTGCCGACCTTTTGGTCAGCAGCCGTAGGTCTAAACCACTACACCACCAGGGTTTCCCCCCATGGTATAAAAAAAAATTTTTTTTTAATGTTGATGGTGGACGACAGGACTGCAGCTTGGGGAACAGCATTAACCCTGACCCCTCTGAGAGGTGCAGGCCGCAGGACAAAGGGAAGCAAGCAGCACCGCACCAGTGAGCCTTCCACCTGCTGCTGTCTGTCCATTTCTCAACATTTCTGGAAAAGCAAGGACAGAGCAGCCCCTGGACTGATATTTCTAAAACGTAAAAACTAATCTCTCTTGCCTATGTAGGACCCGTGTGAAGAACTGATGAAAAATGCACGCATGTCACAGCGACAGCTAACACGGGCCCTGGCCCCGGCAGGCTCTGGCCTGCACGTATCACAGGCAGCAGCACCTCCCATCATCCTCACAGCTGACCCAGGAGGAGGAGGGTTCAGCCAGACAGGCAACAACTCAGTGGGAAGGCCAGAGCCTGGGAGCAGGGGAGACTGCTGAGGCGCCGATGCCCAAACCTGTCATTCATGGTACAAGGTGTGCAAACTCCACAGCCCAATTCCTCTGAGTGCAGCATCATGTTCTGCAAAAGAAACGGGTTCCGGCTCAAACAGCATGTCTGCTGAAGAGCCTTCCCCTGCCCGCCCAGTTTAAACTAACTGTCCCTCTGCATTCCTCAAAAAGCATCTTTGTTCCTCTAACTTGCTCATGTCATTCTTCCATGTGTCTCAGCTGGTGGTCAGCACGCCTGACCCAACCTCCCCAATCACCAACACTCCCAAATGCACGTGACAGACCTCAGTCCACCTTTCCCCGAGACCCTGGTGCAGTATATAGTGGCACTTGCTTATGGTGACATGGTCTCACTCAACTCCACATCTGATATTCACTGGATGGTGAAGTTCTAAGATAGAGGTCACCAACTGTGTGGCCTCAAGTGAATGACTTAACCTCTCTGGGCCTCCATTTCGCCACCCACACAATAATACCTACTGTAAAGGGCTGGAAGGAGACTTGATAATAAATATTAAGCTCTTATCACAGGGCCTTGCCGAGTAAGTGCTCAAATTTGGGAAAATAAGGGGGGTCCCAAGATGTGGGGGTTGTGGTCCTGCAAGGATTGGCATGGTTGTGACCCTGTTTTGCTTTGCTTCTTAAAGGAAGAACACTCAGGTCCTTCCATACTGTGGTCATTTATGCTGTCCATCCCCCTCCCCTGACTCATGCCTGATCCCGACACCCTGGCCATCAGGGCCCCAGAGTGGCCTCCTCACAGGCCTCTGTATAGACAACCACAGACATCCTCAGAGCCATGAGCCAAGATTCGGGGTAAGAAGGGGCTCCTGACAGCCTGAACCATCTGATTTCGATCAAGTCTAACCTCTGCTCAGAAGCCTCTCCCTTCCAGCCAGCTTCTCCTCCTCCACCCTTTGCTCATGCTCACCCCTCTACCTTACATGCCCTGCTCGCCAACCTCATCTAGCCCAACCTTCTGGCTCATGTCAAGTGGCAACTCTTCCACGGAACCGTGCCTGACTCCTTCCCTTCTCCCCCACCTCCTATCTGCTCCTCATTGTGTCCCTGATGCATTCCTTGAACACATATTTATTGAGTGGTTTGCAATGTTCCAGGGGCTGTTCTAGGTGCTGGGGATAAAACAAAGCACAAGATAAACATTCATCCTGACCTTCATGGAGCTTACATTTTAGTGGGAAGAGAACAAGAATGAGCAATATAAGTGAGTGAATATGGGATCTTAGAGAGTAAAGGCTATGCAGAAACACAAAGTAGGGCAGAGGGAAGATTGTAATCTTTAAATAAAATAGGATGGTCAGGGGAACCCTTACTGAGGGGGTAATGTGAGTAAAGAAAGAGAGGCAGGAGTGGGTGGCTCCTTGGAGAGCTAGGAGTAGTGTTCATGTTCAGGGCAAAACGATCAGCACATGCAAACGTCCTCAGACAACGGCTTGACAATGACCTATTTACCTATCCAACTTCCCTGACGGTGTAAGGACAGAGCCTTTGCCTTATTTGCTTCTTGGCCCCACTGCACCTAGCATAAGGCTTTGGCACAAGTTTTTATAGATTCCTGTTACTGGGTTATGAATTTCCTTCTATATCTAGTTTGCTGCAAATGTTTACCATGAATGGTGTCGAATGTTCTCCATCTATTCAGGTGAGTACACGAGCTTTCTTCTTTATTCTGCTAATATGATGAATTACATTGCTAGATATTTTAACACTGAACCAACCTTGCATTCCTGAGATAGAAACCACTTGGTCATGGCCTTGCTATATACTTCTGGATATGGTTGGCTAGTATTTTATTAAGGATTTTTGTGGCTTTGGTCTGTGGTTTTCTTTGTCTCACCATGTTTTTAACTGGGTTTTAAATCAGTGTAACGCTAACTTCATAAAAAGGACTTGGGAATGAAAAATTTCTAGAAATAGATAGTGGTGATGATTACATAACACTGCGAATATACTTAACATCACTTAATTATACACTTCAAAATGGTTAAAATGATACATTTTATGTTATATCTATCTCACCATAATAACTTCCATGGTAGTAGCATCATTCATACCGAGGAGTATAACATTTATTCACAAGTACAAGAATTATGGCTTAGCAAAAATATTGGCACAGAGCAATGTTGGTTGCCTGTCCCCACTCCCACACCCACACCCACTCTGTGACTTTGGAAGCCCCTCCTTCTAGACATGCAGTCTCTGGACACTTTCACCTGGGGACAGCCTTCCCCCACCTTTGGGCATCTCCACAGATGGCACCTTCCTAAGTCTATCACATCCAGGTACCACCTTATTTTTTCTTTCAAACGGAGTCTTCTTTACTTAAAAAGTACCTTAAAAGAAAACTTCATACAGTGAAGCCTGTGAGAGCCAGAACTCAGTAGGCTGCCTTGTTTTTCCAGGCCTCACAAGTTTTCCATCTTTGACTGGGTGCAGCTTATCACATTCCTATCAGTGGAAAATGTTTGCATTTTCCTTCTCTAACACAGGTTTCTGCCTCACACTGGTTCCAGCCTGCACAGGCTTTACCATATCACTACTATAAATAGGAAATCCCTGTTATTCCACCCACGGTGCAAGTAGTGGTTCAGTGGTAGAATTCTCACTGTCTACGCAGAAGAGCTGGGTTCAATTCCTGACCGATGCACCTGATGCACGGCCACCACCTGTCAGTCATTGAAGGCTTGTGTGTTGCTATGATGCTGAACAGGTTTCAGCGGAGCTTCCAGACTAAGCTGGACTAGAAAGAAGGGCCTGATGATCTACTTCCAAAAATTAGCCAATGAAAACCCTGTGGATCACAAAAGACTGATTGCAACTGATTACGGGAATGATGCAGAACCAGGCAGTGTTTTGTTCCATTGTACACAGGGTTACCATGCGTCAGGGGCCGACTGGACAGCAGTTGATAACAAAGGTTATCTGCCACATATCTGAGGTAACCATAAGAACTACCAGAAGAATCAAAACAATGTTTGTTACTAAACCTGGGGAGATGCTGTTGCCTGCAAAGGTTTCTGTACCTAAGACCCGCTTTCTAGGATGACAAGCAGGTATGGAAAGGTGTCAATGGCATACTGGCTTTGAGAATGTCTAAAGGGCTACCAGGGAATTTTGAAAGGATGAATTTTTCTCATTACAATGTCACAAGGCTACCTGGCACGCAGAATGCACCCCATGCCCTGGGAGGCACTGTTCCCCACTCTTACACTCAAGAACAGGAGTTGGGCAGGGACAGGGGAACTGGCAGGTCGGGCCAGAAAGCCACAGCGAAAAGAAGAAGTGAGAATTGCAATGTGACCTAGCTGGGCAGGGGCAGTAGGAGGAGACACATGTGAGGGCTGGGTTCACAGAGAGGCAGCCTGCTAGTCCCACCCTCCACCCACTGCCCACAGAGTCTAGCCCACATGGTGCACACAAAGAAAGCAGGAAGAAAATAACCCCGAGCACCAGGTCAACTCAACAGATACTTCCTGGCCCCTCCCTTGGTGGGTCCGGGGTCAGAGAAGCAAGGCCCGGGCAGGCCTGCTGAACCACAGCTGTAGACAGCCATCAGGGCCAGGGTCCACAGGAGGAGAGCAAGTACCCAGAACCAGTCCCAGCTCAACCCTACCCAACACCTGACACTGAGCAACCCCTTCCTATTTCCTAACCACGGCCCACAAAGTGCCACATGGCCCGGCCCCTGCCAGGCTCTCTAATCCCATGTACCCAGCCTGGTCCCTCCTTGGGCCTCTGCTCTCACTGTCCCTTCCAAGAGGCTTGTCCCAACCACCCTCTCCAAAAAGGCTTCCCACCTCCTGTAGTCTTTCATATATGAAATGCACACTGTTTGCCCTTCATATATGAAATGCTTCCAATTATTCCATCACTGTTTATTATTTAACACCGTCAACCAACTATGAGAATGCTCTGGTAAAACAGGGAGCAAAGGCCCTGAGATCAGAGGGTGCCTGTTGGAGAAACAGCAGAGAAACCGGTGTGGTTAGAGAAGCAAGTACAAGAGAGGTAGACTATACTTCAGGGAGATAATATAGGGGATTGAGTGTGGAACCTAGAGACTTAGTAAGACAAGAAAGACACAGGGGCCCCCAAATCTGCAAACTAACAAGAAATGGGCCAGGGCGCAGCATCAAAGCCATTCCCCAGAACCATGGGGCAGGGTATCTAAAAATAGCCAGCAAATTTCTTTAACGTTGCCCTTCAGAAGTAGCTGGAGAAAACCAGGCCCAGGGACATGTGCAGAACATCCACCTGTGACCACTGTCTGATCTTCCACCAGGGGCAGTGAGGGGCTACAACCCCTGCTAGGGAATCAGACTTGGGGAGCAAGAAACTGCACAGCCGTGACACCCCATAATAAGCCCTGCTATGAATCCCAGAGGCCTCCAGGACAGGAGCCATCTTGGAAAGCTACCATGTGTGCACTCGTAGTTAACATATCCCCGCCTGTGTCTATGAACAAGCATGAATCTTTTCCTGCCCAAGAACTTTTAAAAACTCAGGCACGTCTTTTGTTTTGTGAGACGGGGGTATGCATTGCTTAGACCCTCCTCATCTCCGCTTGCAAGCCTCTTCAATAAAGCTTTGCTCGTGTGGAAAACTACGGGCCTTACCTGCTCATTCTTGACCAGTGAGAGGCAAAAACCTTATTCTGGTACCACTGGGACTGCGACTATAGCGAACATAGGTGAGTGGTTGTGGTGTGATTACTTAGTTCCATGTGTGGCTTCTCTAGCCATGAGCTCGTAACTCCGGGTGATTGTGTAGTAGTTAATCGTGGCCTACCAAGGGGATTAGTCAGTTTTGCCTTAAAAGAGAGCTAATTTAAGAGCCGAGAGGAGGAGCCCATCACCAAGGAAGGAGAGACCCAGAAGTAGGAGACCACTGGTGGGCTTCCTGGTCATGGAGAGAGAAAGCTGTATGCCTTTGGGCAAAGACTGAGGGTCAGGGAGAGCAGTGCCTGTGAGCACGGCTGGGAAGAGGCTGTCCCAATGGAAGAACTGAATCCTGAGTGTTCCTGAGCCTGAATTGTAACTGTTATTTCCCTGATAAACCCCGTAATTTTAAGTACGCTCTGTGAGTTCTGTGGGGCCACTGCAATGAATTATTGAACCAAGCAGAGAGTGCTGTGTAAGGGATAGTTGGTGTCAGAATTAGTGACGTTGGCAGTGAGAGGAGGCTTGTCTGGCCTCCACCTCATGGGAATCAGCCTTGCGCTGATGATCTTGGTTCTCCTTCCCCCTTGTGGGGTTGGAGAAGGTCAGATACCATCCCCATGCTGTTTTTACAGTGGTGAAACACTGACACAGCACAAAGCTGCTCAGACACCAAAGGTTTATGAAGATCATGAAGCAGTACAGAAACACCCCCGAGCTCTAATATTAGCTGGAGGTCACAGGAGAAAGTAGGTTACCAAGTGGCCCAGATACCAGGCCAGAGGTAACGTAAGAAAGGAGCTGCACCAGGGAAAGGGACAAGGGAGTAAGGGGAAACTAAAAGGGTGACTGTGGTCGTGTTATTGTCACACAGTTATGGTATGACTCCCTTTTTTCTCTATTGTCAACATTCCCTATGACGATATTTTGGAAATAAAAGCCCAGCTTAAAAAGGAGCTACTGAAATATACTTCATGATGCACTCTCAATAGTGAAAAACATCTACGAAGAATCAGGAACTTGTCGCAGGGCCAGGAATGTTTGGGTGCAACTGGAGGAACTGCACGAGAACCTGGCGTATCAGCCAGAGGCTACAAGTTGAGGGGGTGTGCTCCGGACTCCTGCTACAACCTGTCTCTACCCCTCCTCTGCAGGACAGGCCTAGGTCACTTCCTCCCTGATGCTCTGGCTTTCCCAGCTGAAACGTGGGTGATGGTGGTGGTGCTGGTAGTTGCCATCAAGTCGCTCCAGCTCATGGCAACCCCATGTATGCAGAGTAGAACTGCTCCACAGGGTTTTCAAGGCTGTGACCTTTTAGAAGCAGATCGCCAGGCCTGTCTTCCGAGGTGCCTTTGGTGGGTTCAAGCCTACCTTCTGGCTAGTACCCGGGTGCTTAACCATTTGCACTACCCAGGGATTCCAGAAACGTGGATGGCTCACACTAAATGATCTCTATGGTTCCTTCCGGCCATGAAATTGTTCAATTATTTGATAGTATAAAATCAAGAAACACGAAAAGTAAACTTGAGGCCACTGGCTCAAGCATGCGTGACTTTAGAGAACATGGATTTGAGTGGCAAAGCCAAAGGA
Organism: Loxodonta africana; assembly: GCF_030014295.1. Classification (NCBI taxonomy): domain Eukaryota; kingdom Metazoa; phylum Chordata; class Mammalia; order Proboscidea; family Elephantidae; genus Loxodonta; species Loxodonta africana. The sequence continues at coordinate 36,722,351 of NC_087363.1, forward strand.
TGAGCACAAAATCCTCCAGGGTCCAGCAGGGTTTTTGTTTTGTTTTGTTTTGTTTTGTTTTAATAATATTTGATTGTGTTTTTGGTGAAGGGTTACACAGCAGTTTAGGTTTCCACTCAACAATTTCTATACAAGTCATTCAGCGACATTGGTTACATTCTTCACAATGCTTGAACACTCTCATTATCTCCGTTCTGGTTGCTCCGTTCCCGTTAATCTAGTTTCCCTGCCCCCATATGTTCTCATCTTTGTTTTAAAGTAATTATTGACCGTTTGGTCTCATATAGATGATTTTTTAAAGAACAACAGTACTTATAGGTGATATTCATTATCTTGTGAGTTGGTTTGTTATTTAGCTACAAGGTGACCTCAGGGGTTAGTTTCAGTTCAAGGTTTAAAGAACATCTCAGGGCAATAGACTCAGGGACTTCTCCAGTCTCAAGCAGCCCAGTAGGTCTGTTTTTTTTTTTTAATTTAGAAATTTGAGAATCTCTTCCATATTTTTCTCCTGTCTATCAGGATCCATCTGTTGTGGCCCTGATTAGAATGGTCAGTAGCGGTAGCTGGGTACCATCTAGTTCGTCTGGTCTCAGATGAAGCCATGGTTCGTGTAGATTATGTGTCCCGTAGACTAGTTTCTTCTTTGAGTCTTGTTTCTTTCTTTCTAATACAACCAATAGTTGTATCTTAGATGGCTCCTTGCAAGCTTTTAAGACCTCAAACACTAGTCATCAAACTAGCGTGTAGAACATAAATTTATAAACTACATTATGTCAAATGATCGAGATGTCTCACAAGACCATAGTGCGAATCCTTCAAACCCAGAAAGAAGATCTCGTGATATATACGGTTATGTCTAAGAAATATCTGTAACTATGCCCCCATGTGCTTTATTATAATATGAATATATGTCCACACAGTCACATACATGCATATACATACAACTGATGGCGTAGTGGTTAAGTGCTACAGCTGATAACCAAAGGGTCGGCAGTTCGAATCCACCAGGCACTCCTTGGAAACTCTATGAGGCAGCTCTACTCTGTCCTATAGGGTCGCTATGAGTCGGAATCCACTTGACGGCACCAGGTTTGTTTTTTCGGTTTATACATATCCACATATATACTCACATACACATACATGCCTACATACAAACATATACACCTCCACAAATATTTTAATTTTCCTGCTCTGAAAGCTTTCCACCTTACAAAGGTTACAGCTTTCATAGGTTTTACTTTATTTTTTTGGTTTTTGGTGCTGTTGTTTCAAAATTATATTCACCATAGCAATTACTGACAGGTCCTTTTTTCTTGTGTACTTTTCAGTGACATTGTTTACCTCTGTCAAGCTGTGTACACTTTACCCTAATTCGGTGTTACTTTTCCCATACCAACTGTCTAATCTCTAGAGAACGAATCCCCTTATCCCCCCCATCCCTGGTAACCACTAATGAACGTGATTTTTGGTGTATTTACCTGTTTATGTCATTTCATAAAAGTGAGAACATGCGATTTGTGTGTGTGTGTGGTTGACTTATTTTGCTCAACATAATGTTCTCCATGTTCATCCATGTTCCAAGATGTTTTGGGAACTCATTTTTTTCTTTATTGGCTAGCAGGGTTTTTATTTCACTATTTCCTTGCTTCCTTTCTTCCTCCCTCCTTCCCTTCCTTCATTCCTCCCTCCCTCCTTTTCTTTCTCGTGTCCGTCCGTCCGTCCATCCATCCATCTATCTCACAGACTCAACAATGAATGAACTCCTTGGATGAGGATACTTTGCTCCCAGGGTTAGGCTTCAGACAGATAGCTTGTCTGTATGCCAGCTCTTAAAATCTCCAGATGAGATTCTTCAAGACTAAAGCAATAGATGACTAAACTAGAAATAGCACTACCAAAAATAAAGAAAACATTTTCCATGCTTGATTGATGGAATATTTTCCTGTGAAGTTAAGGAAAAATCACAGCCACCAAACACCTCTGAGAAAACACTTAGGCAATCGCACATTGGCAATAAAATCTATGGATCAGACACAGAACAAGTTATAAAGTACTTAGCACTTCTCTGGTGCATCAGAGATTAGGACTGTTTTTTCCTTTCCTCCTACCAAGCTATGTCAGTAATTTAAAATTTGCCAAAGTCCATCAGCGTCTCTCAGGAAAGAAAACATAGTTAAAAAAAAAAAGTTTATTTCAGAAAAAAGGTGCAGCTACAGAATCGCAGAGGGAGCAGCATAAAAATACATCCAGAGGGATACAGGGATTCACTGACGACAGCTGTTTTCAATGACCGGCTTCCTCTTTCTCGTCCATATACCGAGAGAACAGACAACTTCCACAGGAGAATGAACAGTGTCTTCTCCAAAGGACCGACTACCAGCTGATTTTCCCATAGAAGACAGTACCCTGGGCAGGGATACGGAAAATGTAAAGCCAAAGATCAGCCTCTGACAGGAAGCCAAAAATCAGACCCTCCAGTCATCCAGGAGCACAAGGCACTGAACCCCAAATTCAACTGCCTGACACAGCACACCCGTATTTCAGGAGGCAGATTTTCCCAAACGAAATATATGAAGGTACTGCAGGTAACAGAGAACGCAGGTCTGACCTCTGGGCACCGTACCTGTTACCCTCGAGTCAATTCTGACTCATAGCGACCCTACAGGACAGAGTAGAACTGCCCCGTAGGATTTTCAAGGCTGTTTTTTAAAGCTTTATGGAAGCAGATCACCACATCTGTCTCCCTTAGAGAGACTGGTGAGTTAGAACCACTGACCTTCTGGTTAACAGCCAAGCACTTAAACCACTGTGACACAAGGGCTCCTTCTGGGCACCACACAAACAGAACACACACAGACAACACAACACCACACACACATGCACACACACAGTTTTCTGTAATGTGGTTAGACCTTGTTAAGCCTCAATATTGACCAGGCCTTCAAACAGGGGCAGAAAGAGAGCAGCAAAGACGGTGAGAGGGGGAGAGGGGACTATCTCCTTTCATCTCTAACAAGTGGCTGTGAGGTGGAAGTGCTCAGTGACACCTACGAAGCCTCCACCATGCCAAGAAACCTTTAGCGTCTCAAAGCACCACGGCCGGTGTGTCACAGGCACCCACATGGAAGAATGAGGTCTCCACGTCACTCCTGCCCAGCCAGGGACCTAGCTAGGACTCCCCAGCTACCTGGCCGCGTAGGTGGACAGGGGAAAGAGGCCTGAGTTTCCTCAGTCCCTTGGGTTCCACAGGTCACACCCGCCAATGAATGGAGAATTCTTGAAACTCCAGACAGCCGGGAAGGTGTGATGTTGAAAAAGGAATAAGTTCAGGCATTCACCCTCTCTGTAGGTGACCTGAGGTGAATCACCAACCTTCCCTCGCCTCTTAATTCTCCTTTGTAAAATGGATCTGAAGAGCTCACCATTGGAAGGTCTTTCATCAAGGTTTATCTTCCTCCCAATGATGCTGGACAGATATGATTCAACCGCATTCTTCAAGGGCTCTGGTCTCCCACAAACCCCATTCCCACACCAGTCGGTGCCGCAGGTTGAGCGCCCCGACATCAGACAAACTTGTAACCTGCTGTCGCCAGACTAGGATTTTGCAGGGCCCTGACCACCTCCTCTCCCTGAAGTTCTGCCAAGAAGGGGAAGGAAGACCCACGTGGTCCCCAACCCAAGCCCAGCATTCTGGAACATTCTTCCCTCTACAGAAGTCTTGAAGCCCCCTTCCCGGGTCAAGGCTTCCGGGAACCTGCAGTTTCAGACTCTCCTTCTCCCAAGTCAGGCCTTCCGACGCCCTACACTCCACACACACAGACACCACGTCCGGCCGGCCGGCCGGCCGGCAGCGCCATGCACTGTGGCGGCGTCCCGCGCGCACGCTGCAGGCCACGCGCGCCCAGCCGCTCCGGCCGTGGCCGCTTGCCCCCTCCGTCGCCCACGCCCGGGCCCGCGGACGCGCGCCCGCGCACCTGCTGTGCGCAGGCCTTCTGGGGTGCGCGCCCGCCGGCCTCCCCGCGCCGGCCCCGGGCGGAGGGTGCGCGCCCGCAGATCGCTGCGGACCCGCCGTTCGGGCCGCGCTGCACAGGCCGCGCCGGCGCACCTGCAGCTTGCAGGCCCACTGGAGGCGCACCGGCCGGGGACTGAGGCCGAGCACGCCGGCCGGGGCTCCCCGCCTCCCTCGCCCGACGCGGCGCCTCACCAGCGGTAACAGCCCTCCGAGGCCTCCAGCGTGAAGTTGACGCGCGTGGCCCGCGTGAAGGGCAGCAGCACTTTGGGGATGTTGAGTTTGGACGCTGCGGCGGCGGGGCCCAGCGGCAGCAGCGCCGAGAGCGCCAGTAGGAGCAGCGGCGCCGGCCTCTGGCCCCGCGCCGCCATCCTCGCCTCCCTCACCTCCGGCGACCCGGCGCTTTGCCGCTCGCGCGCCCCCCCGCGCGCCTTCCGTCCCCGCGGCGCGCGCCGGGGCAGCAGGTGATAAGCGCGGGAGGGAGGCGGGGCGGGGCGAGGGCCGTGGCTCGTGCCACTTCCTAGGCCCCGGCCGGCTGCCGCGGGAGCTGAAGGGCTGAGGGGCCGAACTCGCGGCGACCCCACCCCCGGCCCGGCTCGCGCTCTCAGGGCCCCGCGGGGCGGAAGGGAGGAACTGGGGCGCGGGCCCCGGGCTGCCGGGGTGAGGGAGAAGGGGATGGGGCGCGCACCCGTGTGGAAAGACGGTGAGCGCGCGCGCCCGCGTGGTGCCCCTCGCCCACGCGGGAGGCTCGGCTGAGTTTTGCGGCCTGCACCCGGGTTTCAAACTCTTCGCCGGTGCTAGGCGCCAGCGTGGGGCCTTCCAGCCATCCTGCAGTCATTCATTCAGCGCTACTGGCCTTGAGCTATCCCTGGGCGGGGCGCTGGGTTGCAGCGCGAGGGAGGCCGCCCCGGCACCCGGCACCTTGCGCTCATTCCGGGGGACCGACCATAAACACGCGCCCATACCCCGGCAAATCTGGGATGAAGTGTGGTGCCCACCTCACCCTAGTCCCTGCTTCCCAGAAGAGGGAGCTCGGACTTTGCAAGGAGAAGGAACCTCAGCGGGTCCTCAGCAAGCAAGGAGGGCCTGGTGCATCCTTTCCTCTAAACCTCACAACCCTGCTGGGGGTGGGGGGTGGGGGTGACCAGGTATCCCTGTATTTTCTGAAGGAAACGTGTTAGATGGACCTAAGATTGCTCAACCATGAAGGGCAGCGCTGGGAATCCCTGATCCCAAAGCCGTGTTCTCGGCGTTGCACCTCCTGTTTTAGTAGGGTTCAGGGAGGGATTACCCATTCCGCAAGGTACTCATGGGCTAATTTATGCTTACGTACTAATCTGTAATGCCTGTTTTTCACCACAGATGTGGTGAAACCAACGTGAAAAATTGTGCACTGCAGATTAGTAAATAAACACAGTTAATCCTGCGTGTACGTTGCTTACTGATTAATCCGCCCCTGGTGGGGTTATCAAAGGGCTAGACCTAGGGCTCCAGCAAGGCCAGAGCACACCCTCCCCTTAAAAAAGAGAGAGAGCGAGTTCAGCACCACTGGATTCATCTGGAAATGGATAGGCAGAAATCTTCGATCTTAAATTCATTTTACAGTTTGCTCTGTATCTTGACCGTATCAATATCAGTGTCCTGGTTTGGGGTTGTCCTTGTCCTGAATGGCATGGAAGGACAAGGCCAGCAGGCACCAGATACTTTTCCATGCCTCTAAGATCTTAATCTGGTACTGCAGGGAGGGCCTAGCTCCGTGGGCCACCAAAAAAAGGCCAGGTGAGGACCAAAGGCTCAACTTGTGTAACCGGTCCAGGATGTGTGTGCTGATATGAAACCAGGAAGGTACAAGTTGATGCCACCCAGTGACAAGGAAGGATAAGGTCATTTTAGTCCACTGGTGCAGGCATCTGGAGGGGGTGGCCCCAGGGCTGGGCGCAAATGCCTTACTGGGCTTCAAAGAGGTCCAGATGAGTCTGAGCCTACCCATCAGGGGCCATTGGGCTCTAGGAGGGTGATGAAGGGTGTTTCGGGGTCACCCTCAAAGCCTGCAGGCCCCAGAACAGTGGAGATATGTTGGGGGGAACCTCTAGAGATCCCAGAGCTGGAAGCTCTTCGTGCTGTGGAACCAGGTACTCTGGGAGGACAAGCTGGAATGGGATTTCGAAGAAACAAGAGAGAAATGTATGGTAAAGCAGCCAGAGGGAGCGTTTGTAGGAAGTCTTCTTGTATCTGTTTAAACATTTTTTATTTCATTTTTGAGTAGGTAATACGGTCAGATGGTTTGAACTCAAAAGGCACTAAAGGATACACAGTGAGAGTGATTGCCTCTCACCGTCCCCATCATCCGATCCCCTTCCCCATAGGCTACCAGTGTTTTCTGCTTGAGTAAACTTGCAGAGAAGTCCTGTGCAGATACAAGCAAATATATGCTTCAGCTCTAAAAAGCAAGACGTGATTCATCATGTTCCAATTCTCAGAGCCTATTAACCACAGGGGGAGCCCTGGGTAGTGTAGTAACATTCTGGGTAGTGTAGTAACATTCTTTCCTGCTAACTGAAAAGTTGGCTGTCCAGTCTGCACAGGCACCTCTGAAGAAAATCAGCCATTGACAGTCCTGTGGAGCACAGTTCTGCTCTGACACACGTGGGGTTACCATGAGTTGGAATCAACTCCACAGCGACTAGTGGTGCTGCTGGTGGGTTAACCACAAAGCAGTGTCCACCCACAAACCAGACTGATGTGTTCTGTGTATACCAGGCAAACCATGAGCCATGGACCAGGCCAGCAAACACACAAGTAAAAGGGACCAGGCAGGGCATTCGGGGACTGGATCCCTCCAGCCCATTACAATTATGAGTTATCGTAGCCCCATCTCTCCAGATCTTCTGATTGTTGAGGGGAAATCAGTAATACGGATTTTTAGGTGAAACATCCTGATTGTGGAAACCCTGGTGGCGTGGTGGTTAAGTGCTACGGCTGCTAACCAAAGGGTTGGCAGTTCAAATCCACCAGGCGCTCCTTGGAAACTCTATGGGGCGGTTCTACTCTGTCCTATAGGGTCGCTATGAGTCGGAATCAAGTTGATGGCAGTGGGTTTGTTTTTTTTTTTTAATCCTGATTGTAAACGATGGTATCTAATTCATTAAAAACAAGAATACACACTCTTGGACATTTAACATAGAAAAAAGAAAACTCCTCTTCACACAAAAACCTGTACTTGAATGTTTATAGCAGCCTTATTTGTAGCAGCCAAAAACTCGAAAGAACCCGGTTGTCCCTCAATAGATGAATGGTGAAGCAAACCGTGCTACATCCATACCATGGGATACTGCTCAGCAATAAAAAGGAACGAACTACTGATAAAGGCTACAATTTGAAATTATGCTGAATGAAAAAAAAAAAGCCAGTCCCAAAAGCTTACATATATATGATTCCATTTATACAATATTCTTGAAAAATGATAGAAATGGAGATAGGGAGAAAGGAATCCACTGTGAAAGGGCAACATGAGGGATCCTTGTGAGGATGAAAATGCTGTATCTTGACTATATCAGTGTCAGTATCCTGCTTTGCTATTGTATATAGTTTTGCAAGGTGTTGCCATTGGAGGAAGCTGGATAAAGGGTACGGTGATCTCTCTATTATTTCCTGCAACTGTATGTGAATTTACAATAATCTCAAAATAAAAAGTTTAAATTAAGTGAACATACAAACCCTGGGCAGGCCTAACAAAACATACCTGCCAGGTGGACACAGTTTGTTACACTTTTCCCTCCCCTCTACCACCCTAAACCCCTCCCCCTCAAGTTCCATTTGCCTATGAGTCTGGTAAGGGGTAATGTCTGGTTATCACAGATGCCCTGAGTCCCTTAATTTAAGAGAAAGCAACCATATGCATTCCACAGACACCCCCAAAACTCTGAGTGGGTTATTTTTGAGCACCACTAACCTAACTCAGGAGTCCTGGTGGCACAGTGGTTAAGAGCTAGGGCTGCTAACCAAAAAGTCAGCAGTTCAAATCCACCAGCTGCCCCTTGGAAACCCTATGAAGCAGTTCAGCTCTGTCTTGTAGGGTCACTATGAGTTGGAATCCCCCACGTGTCTGTCAGATTGTCGTACTGTGGGGGCTTGCATGTTGCTGTGATGCTGGAAGCTATGCCACCGGTATTCAGATACCAGCAGAGTCACCCATGGAAGACAGGTTTCAGCTGAGCTTCTAGACTAAGATGGACTAGGAATAAGGACCAGGCCAGCAGTCTACTTCTGAAAAGAATTAGCCAGTGAAAACCTTATGAATAGCAGTGGAACATTGTCTGATATAGTGCTGGAAGATGAGCCCCCCACGTTGGAAGGCACTCAAGAGATGACTGAGGAAAAGCTGCCTCCTCAAAGTAGAGTCAACCATAATGATGTGGATGGAGTAAAGCTTCTGGGACATTCACTTGCTCAAAATGAGAAGAAACAGCTGCAAACATCCATTAATAATCAGAAGTGGAACATATGAAGTATGAATCTAGGAAAATTGGAAATCATCAAAAATGAAATGGAACATATAAACATCGATATCCTAGGCTTTAGTGAGCTGAAATGAACTGGTATTGGCCACTTTGAATCAGACAATCATATTTTTTACTATGCCAGGAATGACAGCTTGAAGAGGAATGGTATTGCATTCATTATCAAAAAGAACGTTTCAAGATCTATCTTGAAGTACAACGCTGTCAGTGATAGGGAATATCCATACAGCTACAAGGAAGACCAGTTAATATGAGTATTATTCAAATTTATGCACCAACCGCTAAGGCCAAAGATGAAGAAATTGAAGATTTTTATCAGCTTCTGCAGTCTGAAATTGATCGAACATTCAATCAGGATGCATTGATAATTACTGGCGATTGGAATGGGAAAATTGGAAACAAAGCAGAAGGATCGGTAGTTGGAAAAATATGGCCTTGGTGATAGAAACAATGCTAGAGATAGAATGATAGAGTTTTGCAAGACCAATGACTTCTTCACTGCAAATACCTTCTTTCACCAACATAAACAGCGCCTGTACACACGGACCTCACCAGATGGAACACACAGGAATCAAACTGACTAAATCTGTGGAAACATGATGGAAAAGCTCAATATCATCAGTCAGAACAAGGCCAGGGGCCAACTATGGAACAGACCATCAATTGCTCATACGCAAGTTCAAGCTGAAACTGAAGAATATCAGAGCAATTCCACAAGAGCCAAAATATGACCTTGAATATATCCCACCTGAATTTAGAGACCATCTTAATAACAGATTTGGCATGTTGAACAGTAATGACTGAAGACCAAACAAGTTGTGGAATGACATCAAGGACATCATACATGAAGAAAGCAAGAGGTCATTGAAAAGACAGGAAAGAAAGAAAAGACAAAAATGGATGTCAGAGGAGACTTGGAAATTGCTTACAAACGTCAAGCAGCTAAAGCAAAATGATGAAGTAAAAGAACTGAACAGAAGATTTCAAAGAGAGGCTTGAGAAGACCAAGTATTCTAATGACATATGCAAAGAACTGGAGATAGAAAACTAAAGGGGAAGAACACGCTTGGTATTTCTCAAGCTGAAAGAACTAAAGAAAAATTCAAGCCTTGAGTTGCAATAGCGGAGAATTCTATGGGGAAAATATTAAATGACGCAGGAAGCATCAAAAGAAGATGGAAGGAATACACAGAGTCATTATATGAAAAAGAATTAGTTGAAGTTCAACCATTTCAAGAGGTAGCATATGATCAGGAACCGATGGTACTGAAAGAAGAAGTCCAAGCTGCTCTGAAGGCACTGGTGAAAAACAAGGCTCCAGGAATTGACGGACTATCAATTGAGATGTAACAACAAATGGATGCAGCACCAGAGGTGCTCACTCGTCTATGCCAAGAAATATGGAAGACAGCTTCCTGGCCAACTGACTGGAAGAGATCCATATTTATGTCTATTCCCAAGGAAGGTGATCCAACCGAATGAGGAAATTATAGAACAATATCAATATCACATGCAAGTAAAATTTTGCTGAAGATCATTCAGAAATGGCTGCAACAGTATATCGCCAGGGAACTTGCAGAAATTCAGGCTGGTTTCAGAAGAGGACGTGGAACTAGAGATATCATTGCTGATGTCAGATGGATCCTGGCTGAAAGCAGAAAATACCAGAATGATGTTTACCTGTGTTTTGTTGACTATGCAGAGACATTCGACTGTGTGGATCATAACGAATTATGGATAACATTGTGAAGAATGGGAATTCCAGAACGCTTAATTGTGGTCATGAAGAACCTGTACATAGATCAAGAGGCAGTTGTTCAGACAGAACAAGGGGATGTTGAGTGGTTTCTAGTCAAGAAAGGTGTGTGTCAGGGTTGTGTCTTTTCACCATACCTATTCAATCTGTATGCTGAGCAAATAATCCGAGAAGCTGGACTATATGAAGAAGAACAGGGTATCAGGATTGGAGAAAGACTCATTAACAACCTGTGTCATGCAGATGACAGAACCTTGCTTGCTGAAAGTGAAAAGGACTGGAAGAACTTAACTAATGAAAATCAAAGATCACAGCCTTCAATATGGATAGCACCTCAACATAAAAAAAAAAAATCCTCACAGCTAGACCAGTGAGCATCATCATGATAAACAGAGAAAAGATTGAAGTTGTCAAGGATTTCATTTTACTTGGATCCACAATCAACTCCCATGGAAGCAGCAGTCAAGAAATCAGACAACGCATTGCATTGGGAAAATCTGCTACAAAGGACCTCTTTGAAGTGTTGAAAAGCAAAGATGTTACATTGAAGACTAGGGTGCACCTGACCCAAGCCATGGTATTTTCAATGCCATCATATGCATGTGAAAGCTGGACAATGAATAAGGAGAACCAAAGAAGAATTGATGCCTTCGAATTCTGGTATTGGCAAAGAATATTGAATATACCATGGACTGCCAGAAGAACGAACAGATCTGAATTGAAAGAAGTACAACCAGAATGCTCCTTAGAAGCAAGGATGGCGAGACTGCATCTTACGTACTTTGGACATGTTGTCAGGAGAGATCAGTCCCTGGAGAAGGACATCGTGCTTGGCAAAGTACAGGGTCAGCAGAAAAGAGGAAGACCCTCAACAAGATGGGTTGACACGGTGGCTGCAACAATGAGCTGAAGCATAACAACAATTGTGAGGATGGCGCAGGACCAGGCAGTGTTTCGTTCTGTTGTGCATAGGGTCACTATGAGTTGGAACTGACTCGATGGCACCTAACAACAACGACAACATGAGTCAGAATAGATTGGACAGCAACTTGTAATCTAACTCATGTTTGATGTTGGGCCCCATGGGGTTAGGAGTGTGGTTTTGAATTTAGCCCCAAACAGTTTGGGCCCAGTTGGTGGTCCATGCAGGCCAACCCCCACCTTTTCTGGGGTGGTTGATTCCAACTCCTGTCTCCGGGCATCAGTGCTTTTCTGAGATGCAGGGAGGTAGACCACCCTGCCCTGGGCATAGACACCCTCAAGGATGAAAGGGACCACCAACTTGTGTGAGATGGTTGTCTACCCGGTAGATAAAATCTACCCGATAGATAAAATGAGATACGAAGTTGTGTCCTGTGACTTCTCCAGGTGGCTCCCAAACTTCTGTCATTTCCTACACGTTAAATTTTGTTTATAGTATCTGAGTACCACCTATATGTGTTTACTACTTGTCTTCAAATCAAAGTGTATACATATGTTTAAGAACAAATTCTAAGTCACTTCTGTAAATAAAAAAACCCATATCTGTTACCAAAATAGAAAAAAAAAAAAAAAAAGGTACCCGTAAATATACGCAAGAGACAAAGCAATGTCTTCATGTTACAAGTAGATACTGTTTCCTCCCCAAGCCTGAGACCCAAGGCCTGCTGGCTGTTTAACCAGATGACCAAGCTCCAGAGAAGTGTTGAAGGCATAGCTGCACCAAGCTGGGCTTTCTCCTTGAGCATACAAGGATCGAAAGAGAATTTAAAAGGCAGTTAACTGTTATCACATTAAGGGTATTGAGGACTAAGGTGCACCTGACCCAAGCCTCAATGCCTGCAAAAGCTGAACAACGAATAAGGAAGACGGAAGAATTATTGACGCCTTTGAATAATGGTGTTGGCGAAGAATGTTGAATATACTTGGTCCCTGGAAATGCAGGGAAGGGGCAGCCACCGTGGACATTCAGCATTATCTCTGAGCTCGAAACACTGGTCTTCAAGAGGATAAAAAAGAAGAAAAATAATGGGAGGGTTGGCATGGCTTCAGCCTTTGCAAACTGCTTTCCAAAAACTCATCATGATTAAGATAATGGCACCATTTAATTACAGAAATTGCTGCCTTTTATCAATGCCCAGACATGCTGCCTGGCTTGTGAGACTCATTTTCTGTTTGTACCTTTACTTGCTCTAAGTACGGTTCTCTCACGCTTGCATTTTCGCCCTATGCTGGGATCAGTGACCATTTGCTTCAGCCAGCTAGCCTGCCTCCTGTGAGCCGCCAAGTGCCTTCCCCTCCACAGGCAGTGCTGTAAGACAATGACTGCAGAATCAGTGGGTCCCAGCCTGCTTTCTTGAAAGCAGCCTGCTTATCACCACTGTAGGCCTCCCAGAAGTTCAGCCACATACATATTATCTCCGCTGACTAAGCCTGGCGCCAGCAGCCCTGGCTAGACACCCAGGCGGGCCTCAGACGTGGCTCCTCTATTTGCTGGAGAAACAGATCCCCCACTCCCTCCTCCTAGCACTGCACAGCCTGCCCCAGGGGATTGCCCGTGATCTGTCTGCTCTAACAATCCGAGCCCTATTGTACTCCTCGTCCGGCCAGTGATCCAGATACCCCTAGTTGCCTTTGGCAGAGACTCCTAACTCCTAACCATGACCCTCAGGTCCTCCATGGCTTGGCCCCTGGCTACCTCTGACTTCCATCTCCCACAGCCATTCCTCCATCCATTTACTGGACACACCTGGATATTTCACACCTCCAGTGGTCTACTTCATGGATTTGACCCCTAGAAAGGATCGTTCTATAACACTCCCTCCTTTATAAGACAGATTTTTGTAATAAACATTGAATGAAACATAATAATGGCTATGAAAAAAACCCACAACAGTCAACCCAGACAGGAAATCCAAAAAAAGAAAAAACACAGCCAGATTAAAAAAAAAAGAAGAAGAAGCCCAACACGGGGTAACGGCGATGTTATTATATAAAAGAAGACAACATTAAAATAATAAAGAGGGACTAAGAAATGTAATCATACACCTTCCATATGGAGAGGAAGATACGGCGATACAAAGAAATAAAAGTTAGTTTTAAATTTAGAAAAATAGGGGTAAGTAATAAGGTAATCACAAAGGAAGCAAACTATCCTACTCAGCAAAATAAAATACAAGGGAAAAAAAACCACAAAAACATTTTCTCTTACTGAATTTGTATATATGTAAGTGAGCCGGCAATAAATAAATAAGCAAATAATGTCACAGCTGAACAAGGGAAAAGTAGTGGATTAATAATTTTTAATTACAAGAATGTATCTTTTTTTTTAAAGTTATACCTACATTTTGGAGTTTTGCAATAATGAATACTGTAATAACTTTAGAACATAAAAAACGTACTAACCAATAAATAAACAATAAAAAGAAGAAATCTCAAATAGTAAGCTTTATGCAAATTCAGTGAAAGATTTCAGGCATAAGATAAAATTTACACTTGCCAAACAAAAATATTACGGTTTGCAGTTCACACTCTGTTTCACTGTTTTAAACCAAATAAAAATTACAAGCAGTCAAATAGGATGGCGGCATTGAAGTAACTCAAGTTCTGTATCTTTGTCTTCACAATCACTGTGCTACCATTGCTTTCCCTGAATCTACTTTTAAGCCAGGAATGTGTAATACCATACCCAAAAAACCAAACCCGTTGCCATTGAGTTGATTCTGACTCATAGTGACCCTATAGGACAGGGTAGAACTACCCCAAAGGGTTTCCAAGGAGCAGCTGGTGGATTCAAACTGCCAACCTTTTTGTTAGCAGCCATAACTCTTAAGCGCCACGCCACCAGGGTTTCCATTCAATACCATAGCGGGATGGAAACAAGACCTGTCCCTGAAGCAAGATCAGATGTTTCCAACGGTTATGAACTTACTCTCAAACATGTGAACTAAATCCATGTGTATCAGGGGCAGATTGTGTAACTGGGAGTTCTCAGAATTAACATCCACGTAAAATATATTGTTTCCTAAAGCATGAGTTTTTAAAATATGTTATTTTAAGGGTTGTATCATACTAAAACACAACAGTAACCACAGAAATTTTTAGAACTGAGACAAACAAAAGTTTTTGTCTGTTTTTCAGGGATGTGTATTTTATCACGGATGTTGTTGAAAATTGCCTGTACGTCGTGGTAATTAAAACCAGACCAACTTTCAAGCGGTTTTTATTTTTGTCGGAAGTTCTCTATAGGCAATGCGTCTCTTACTGCTGCTGAGAGCAGACGGCTCCCACTGCCCGCTCCTGGTCACAGGTCACGGCAGTTTGTTTGCAAATGCCGGCCAAGTCCCAGTGCCTGTGGCCCTGAGGAAGTGACTTAGTTACATCTACGTCTGTAACATGGACATCCTCATAGTGTCTAACTCACAGAGTTGGAAGAAGGATTAAATTAATAATATATGTAGAGTGCCTTAACAGTGCCTGGTACCTTTGTTACGTATGTATGCTTGTATGTATTCAAGTATTTACTCCATCAGGAGTTCCTTTACCCCACCTTTCTTCACCAGGCAAAAACACCTATTCCAATTTCTTTAATTGAATTCTTTGCTAGCGTTTAAAAATCAGGGTGTTTTATGTAACATCCAGGTTTATAATTTCTCTTGAAACATAAAAAAGCTCTGGCAACACTGGGCCAATATTCCCACATGGCAATAATATGCTGGAAATGAGTCATAGCTGCCTCTTTTAAAGAAGGATTTGTCATCTCTCCAGTTTGCCACAGTCTCCACCACTCCCTATTGTTTACTCCCAGACAGCTTTGGTGATCTCGTTAGTAGGCCTTTGAATGTGTGGCCTCTGTTCAAGACCCATCATCTATAATTTATCCCTCTCTCCTATCCCCTTAGATGAATTAAATACAAATCACATCCCTTCACAGAGCCTGAGTTTTCTGAACTAACAAATGGAACCAAAAATTTCCACTTCACAGGGGGTATTAAAAATATCAAATGACATGTTTATAATAAAAGCATTTTGTAGCTACTCATTTCATCCTTCTGAATGTAGTCCTTTCATGCAGAATGAGCGATTACATGTATACCAACAGAGTGTACATGACACATAAATAAAACTTCATAGCCAAGCAGCAAGAGACATGTTAGGAAGCTTTCATTGCACATACAGCCTCACCAACCAGCGATAAGAGGAACTTAGGTTCTCCATAATTATGTTCACTGAAGGGGGAAGCCACATTTTTTCTTCTGTCAGCCTCACAGCTTTCAGATTGTTTACCCTCCACCTGAGACATCCTGTCAGTGGGCAGGTGACTTCCTGTCAGAGAGAGGATGACTTCCTGTATCTGTGTAATGCTCCAGTCTCCAGTCTCCCTCCTGTCCATGGAGAAGGCTTATTTAAATTAACTCTGTAAGTAATCATCCAAGTATATTTAGCTAAACAGTTGTCTATATCTTAATATTTGCATAAAAAAGTATACATTTCAACTGGACTAAACCAAAAGCAAAGAAGTTTCCTGAATAAACCAAACGCTTTGGAGGCTAGCATAGCAGAGGCGGGGGTTTAGGGACCATGGTTTCAGTGGACACCTAGGTCAATTGGCATAATAAAATCTATTAAGAAAACATTCTGTGTCCCACTTTGGAGAGTGGCATCTGGGGTCTTAAAAGCTAGCAAGCACCCATCTAAGATGCATGAATTGGTCTCAACCCACATAGAGAAAAGGAGAATGAAGAACACCAAAGACACAAGGTAATTATGAGCCCAAGTGACAGAAAGAGCCACGTAAATCAGAGACTACATCAGTCTGAGACCAGAAGAACTAGACAATGCCCAGCTACAACCGATGACTGCCCTGACAGGGAACACAACAGGGGACCCCTGAGGCAGCAGAGAAGCAGTGGGATGCAGACCTCAAATTCTCATAAAAAGACCAGACTTAATGGTCTGGCTGAGACTAGAAGGACTCCAGAGGTCATGGTCCCCAGGCCTTCTGTTAGCCCAAGACAAGAACCATTCCCAAAGCCAACTCTTCAGATGGGGCTCGGACTAGACTTTAAGATAGAAAATGATGCTTGTGAGAACTGAGCCTCTTGGATTAAGTAGACACAGGAGACTATGTGGGCAGCTCCTGTCTGGAGGGGAGATATGAAGGCCGAGGGGGACAGAAGCTGGCTGGATGGACATGGAAATACAAGGTGGAGAAAAGGAATGTGCTGTCTCATTAGGGTGAGAGCAACTAGGTGTGTATTCCTTCCTTCCTTCCCAGTGCCGTTGAGTCGATTCCGACTCATGGTGTGTATAGCAAGGTGTATATAAGTTTCTGTATGAGAGACTGATATGATTTGTAAACTTTCACTTAAAGCACAATAAAAAATAATTTTTTAAAGCACACATTAGCTTATCAAACTTTAATGTCTTTTAAATCATAAGGAAAACAAAAATCCTCACAATTGGACCAATAAAAAACATCATGATAAACGGAGAAAAGATTGACATTGTCAGGGATTCATTTTATTTGGATCCACAGTCAACATCCATGGAAGCAGCAGTCAAGAAATCAAATGATGCATTACACAGGACAAATTTGCCACAAAAGACCTCTTTAAAGTGTTAAAAAGCAGAGATGTCACTTTGAGGACTAAAATGTGCCTGACTCAAGTCATGGTATTTTCGATTGCCTCATATGCATGAGAAAGCTGGACAGTGAATAAGGAAAACCAAGGAGGAATTGGTGCCTTTGAATTATGGTGTTGGCAAAGAATATTGACTCCCAAAAGAATGAATGAATCTGTCTTGGGAAAAGTACAACCACAATGCTCCTTAGGAGTGAGGATGGAGAGACTTCATCTCACGTACTTTGGACAGGTTATCAGGAGGGATCAGCCCCTGGAGGAGGACATCACTCTTGGTAAAGTAGAGGGTCAGCGAGAGAGAGGAAGACCCTCAATGAGATGGATTGACACAGTGGCTACAACGGTGGGCTCAAACATAGCAACAATTGTGAGGATGGCACAGGACCGGACAGTGTTTCTTTCTGTTGTACACAGGGTCGCTATGAGTTGGAACCAAGTTGATGGCACCTAATAAAAAAAAAAAAATACCTAACAATAAATCATAACTTAATTTGGCAGAACAATTTAGGTTAGAAACTTTGGTGAGCTCAGCATTTAATTAGTTAGGGGGAGAGAAGAATCTTTTTCTGCCATATTTACACTGTGGGTCCTGAATACTTCTCCTTGTATGGAAAAAGGCAGGAATAGTCCTTATTTGAAATTCTTCATTTCTTTCATACCATTATTATCTCAGTGAAAAAAGAGAGAAGTTTGAGAGGACAAATCCAAATTCTCCAGCAACTGAAAACTAGAACTACTTGAATGTGGTGGCGTCAGTTTGTGAAGAGCTAAGGAAATAATACTGAAAAGATGGGTAGACTTATGAACAGACAATTTGCAGAGAGGAAATCCAAAGGGCCAACACACATCAGAAATTCTGCTCATCCTTTTCAGTAACCAGGGAAATGCAAATTGAGACAGCAACAAGCTGTCTTTTCCCACTGATCAAATTGGCATAACTTTTAAAGTCTGACAATATCATGTCTGAGCAAAGATAGAAGAAAAATGAACTCTCTCGTGCTGCTGGTGGAAGTGTAAATTGGTTCAGCCAATTTGGAGAGCTTTTTGGCACACACGTCTGCAAGCCTTTATTGAAAACTCTCGAGACTAGATGTGTTTCAGAATTTTTTTCTTTTTTGGAAAAGGGACCTGGAAGGTAAAGGGTGTTGATACTCTGTGTCCATCACCACTCCCAATGGGTTCACAAGCAGCATTCCGTTCTCAACACACTGATTTTTCTGCAGTAAAACATGAATATTCACACTAAATGGGGGTAAATAAAAAATTTACATAGCCTATGACATCACGGAGCCCTGGTGGCGCAGTGATTAACAGCTCGGCTGCTAGCCAAAAGGTTGGCAGTTTGAATCCACCAGCTGCTCCTTGGAAACCCTATGGGGCATTTCTACTCTGTCCTAGAGGGTTGCTACGAGTCAGAATTGGCTCAGTGGCACAGGTTTAAGGTCATCTTAGGTCAGTTTCCACTGACAGAGGATGTTGCTGCAAATGAATGGGAACAATGTGGTTTTTAGAGTTTTTTGGTTTTCAGAATTGTGGAGAAGGGGTCGTGGATCTGTATGTAGTAAACATGAGCATACTCTACACTACCAGTTCATCCACTTTAAGTGCCTAACTTAGAATAGGGACTTCTGAACTGTTTTGAGCACAGTCCACAGTAAGAACTACAGTTCACGTGTAACTCGATCTACACATGAGTTTATATAACTGAAACAAGCTTCGCTGAAACAGTGTTCACCTTTCCGGCAGCTCACGCACTATGGTATCTCCTATATTTCACTTTTTGACTGTTTTCCATGCATCAGGCATAGATCTAAGCATTTTTTCTATATTTCATTAAAAAAAAAAAAGCTGTTGGATTACAGTTCAACAATAAAAAAACAAATAACCCAATTTAAAAACCAGGTAAAAGATCTGAGTAGACATTTTTCTGAAGAAGATGTACGAATGGCCAAGAAGCACACAGAAATATTCCTTATCATTTGTCATCAGGGAAATGCAAATCAGAACCACAGTAAGATACCACTTCACGTCTACTAGGATGGTTATAATAAAAAAGACAGACAATAACAAGTGCTGACAAGGATGCAAAGAAATTGGTACCTTCATATACTGCTGGCGGGAATGTAAAATCGTGCAGTCACTATGGAAAACAGTCTGGCAGTTCTTCAAAAAATTCAGCATAGAGTTACCATCTGATCCAGCAATTCCACTCCTAGGCATATACTCAAGAGAAAGGAAGACATACGTCCACACAAAAACTTGTACGTGAATGTTCACGGCAGCATTATTCATAACAGCCCAAAAGTAGGAACACCCAAATGGCCACCACCTGATGAATGGATTTAAAAAATGTGGTGTATCATACAATGGGATATTATTCAGCCATAAAAAGGAATGAAATACTATACATGCTATGATACGGATGAACCTTGAAGACATCATGCTGAATGAAAGAAGGCAGTTACAATAGGTCACATATTACACGATTTCATTTACATGAAATGTCCAGAATTGGCAAATACGTAGAGGACGAAAGCAGAAGAGTGGTTACCAGGGGCTGGGGCTGAGAGGTAGAGAGTGACTGCTAATGGTTACAGTATGTCTTTTTAGGGTGATGAAAATGTTCTAAAATTAGGTTGTAGTGATAGTTGCACCACCCTGTGAATATCCTAAAATCCACTGAATGGTATACTTTGAATGGGTGAGTTTCATGAAATGTGAAATATATCTTAATAAAGCTGTAAAAACCTTTTTTGATTGGAACCTTTTACATTGATGTGTTTACATTGATTTCCCAACCCACAGTCTGACAAAACAAGTACAGAGATACAAGGAAGACAATTTATTGCAATATTTAGTGAATGTAGGCAAATTTGAAAGCATTTCTAATTTCACTAAGTAAAAGAATCGATAAATACAGCATGATATGCTCATAGGATTAAAGACTATGTAACAGTTTAAAAGGATGAACCATATGCACATATCAACATGGCTAGATCATGAAACCATAGTGTTACATGAAAAAGGGAAGTTGTCGATGAAGGAGGTACTGGGATTTCTGGTGCCGTCAACGTTCTCTTTCTCAGTCTGAGTGGTGGTTTCACGAATGTTCACTTTGCATCCTTTTGTTGAACTGGACACATACTTGATAGGCATTTTTCTGTATCTTTATAATTAACTTTATTTTAAAAAACAAAAGGACCAATGCACGCTACAACATGGATGAACCTTGAAAACATTACGCTGAGTGAAATTAGTCACAAGAGGACAAATACTGTATGATCTCACTTACATGAAATAAATGAATATATAGAAACCAGAGATTATTCATGGTTACTAGGGGTGGGAAGGAGGGGGAAGGGGAAGTTTTTGTTTGGGGGGCATTGAGTGTATGTTAATGGCAGAATATTTTGGAAAAGGATAGTGATAATGGTGGCAAAACAAACGTAATCAATGTCATTGACTTATAAATGTGGAAGTGTTGTATTGCCAAATGTTTTGCTGAGTCTGAAGCAGGCAGTCATGAAAGGGTTATCAAGGGTTATTAATCATCCCATAGTAGTTGTTTTTCAGAAAAGTCTACTCTTGCTACATTTTCTTTACAACTTTTATAGCACTTCACCATGATTGGTCCAATCCCCAGGTTTCTTGTCTTCTCCCGACAGGAGGCCAAGGCGCAGGCCCACTGACTCCAATCTACCCACTATATGACCTTCCTGGGGTGGCAGTAGCAAGCCCTCACCATTTTTTCAGGGCTGTGCACGATATTTTTAGAGCCAAGCGCAAAAACCCATTCACTAAAATTATGCGGACTGCACACACATCAGAAGACTGACGATCCTCCCCTCACTGTTCATGCATATGTATGTCACTCCCTATAAAAGGAGCAAATCTGCCCTGGTTCAGGGAGCTGGCAGCCTTAGGTCACGAGACCCTGCCTGTCTCTCAGTTTGCAAACTGTGAATAAACCTTTCCATTCTTCCAACCCTGCGTCTAGCTGACTTCATTTCACTAGTCTGCTTGACAAGAACCTATTAGTTGACAGCTTCGAGTCTATTTTCACCACAATAAAAAATGAACAAAAGGAGGAACAAAAAAAAGGAAATGCAGGATGTTGTTACACGCGATGCTATTTATGTAACTGTTAGGAAGATGCCTCTCAATACTACTGTATCCATCCATTTCTGGTCAGGAAAATAGAAGTCATTCTAGATATTCATACAGAAAGTTATTTAATACAAATAATTGTTTCTAAATTGAAAGGGATGGAGGAGCAAAGGGAAAAGTAAACATTACCCAGACATCAGGAGCTTGCTTCTTACCCCTGGACTGCAGCCAAGAGCCCACACTGACAGCTGATGTGTCCCGGCCCTGCCTCTGCCGATGTTCATAACAGCCACTGCTACAGCCACTGCCACTTTATGGTGCCATAAAGAAAAAAATTTAAAAATCCCTTTCTTCCTTCCACTTTACAATCTCTCACTAGTGCTTCCCATGAACAGCAGACAAGGAGTCAGGGAAATGTAGTTTGGAGGCTTTTAACCCCAGGTGATAAAGCAGGGAAGGGTGGAGTAGGAGTTGGGAGCCAAAAGACAGAACATCTATATATCCTTCACACAGGAAGGTTTCCCACCCAAGTCACTATAATGATTACAGTCTACTTTGTTTACAATAGACTATTTCTTTTACTTACGAAGTCAAAATCAAAACCAAACCCAGCGCCGTTGAGTCAATTCCGACCCACAGAGAGTCAAAGCAATTACAAAATATTAATGGTTGTTAATTCTGAGTTTTGGAACTATACGGGTTTGCTTTATTATTATGTATATTTTTCCATATCTTTTTAAAATCTAAAAATCAATTTTTAATTAAAAAAAAGGGAAATTACTGAAAAGATACTAAACCAATATGCTAACAGTCTTTGTGTTAGGGTGGTGAGTCTAGGAAATTTGTCCTTTTGTTTTAAATTTTCCAAATTTCTTTGACACTCTTGTATTCAGTTTATAGTGAAATGTTATAATAGGGATGCTCTTGTTTTTTTTACCTGATTTTACACGAATGCACTATGGTTTAGAGGAAACACCACGCCAAGAAAATAATTTAAGCTTATGTGACTATACAAAGCATTAGCGTTAGAGATTTATTTGCCAGGACAGCAAGCATACTTTTAAAAGAAGAAGAAAAGAAAAGAAAGCAATAGAAAAGTCTGTGGATTGCTTATTCATTCAATAGATCTTTGTTGAGTGGCTGGGTGTGCTAGGTCTTCGGGAAGACAAAAAAAACAAAATGGTGTCTCCGGTTGTTTACAGTCTCATGGAGAAGACAGACAACCATAAAGGCTATATCTGGGGCATGGAGCAGCAAGGAGGCTTTTATTTCTGCCTTATATATTTTTGTAAGGTTTGAAATTTTGCCAGAGCCCGTGTCTAACCACTGTAAACAGAAACAAAATAAAGTTAAAGGGATAGAGTGCAGGCGATGCTTTAAAAAAAAAAAAAAACCCATGCTAGAACAACGATAAATATAGAGTGTTCTGGGAGTCCATCAGACACCCCCAGCCTAGTGTTGAAGAGGTGGGCATCCCAAAGGATGCTTCTGAAGTGAGAAGCATGAACCTCTTCTCCTGGGTTATGAACTCTTTTGTTGTTGATGTTGTTATTAGCTTCTATCCAGTCAGTCCCCGGCTCATGGCAACCCCATGCACAACAGAATGAAACGCTGCCTAGCCCTGCGTCACCCCCCGATCAGTTGCAGATTGGACTCTTGTGACCCATAGGGTTTTCACTGGCTGATTTTTGGAAGTAGATCGTCAGACCTTTCTTCCTAGCCCACTTTAGTCTGGAAACTGCAGAAACCAGTTCAGTATCGTGGCAACATGCAAACCACCACTGACAAGCGGTGGCGGTGCCTGAAGTGCATTGGCTGGGAATCGAACCAAGTCTTCTGCATGGAAAGCAAGAATTCTACTATTGAACCACTATTGCCACCATGAGCTCTTTATAGAGTTACAACTGTTTTTCTAATATAATTTCCTCCTCACAGCTAGGTAGCTAAGTAAAACCAATCCCATTTTACAGATCTGGAAACTGAGCCTCAGAGAAGGGAAGTGACTTTTGCAAGGTCATACGGCCATTTGGTTGGTGGAGTAAAAATTAAACCCAAGTCTCCTAATATCCAGACTATGGCCAACAAGATTGCCGATGCCTTTTTTTTTTTTTTTTTAAATAAAATGAGAATTTATTTTCTGTTTTCATGCTCACTCTGAGTTTTAGGTGTCATTTTCTATGAACACAGGAACTGAACCCATCTTATTATCTCTTCTACATTAATTAGCGTCAGTTTTATTTTTCTAGGGTCAGCTGATACACTGACCCAGGATATTAGTCATTAAGGGAAAAAACATAAAAAGCTTGTCCTGGGAGATGCTGTGAAGAGTTTTGTTATTCTCAAAATGCCAGTTTGACCCTTGAAGTGGGATGAGCTGTTTTGCTGCCACAGAACTGAGTGTGTCTTTCAGCAAAAATGGGCTGGATTTGGATGAAAAAGAGCGGATATTCTAAAAAGCTTCAACTTCGAAGATCAAGAGAAAATTACACCTCTTCTGTATTCTTCTTGGAGCTTTTCAGATGCCATTGGCATCTGTGATCTTTTCACCCTCACGGAAACCCAGAGAGCAAGGGCAAAGTGCTTTGAAGAGGCCCGGCAAATGCCATTTTTATTATTATGCCCATTTTACAGGTGAGGAAATTGAGACCGAGAGGGTGCAGTAAGGAGCCAAAGAGCTGACCCAGAACTTGCGCCTGGTGTATTTTTCTGTATTTGGGTCTGGGCATGGGGCAAGACAGAATATTCCCTCTGACCTGATTTAATCCTGAGGACAAGGTGGCGGGGGGGAGGGGGGTTCTGTTTGTTTGTTAATCACTTTCTTTCAGACAGGAGAATGAATCATGTTTCTATTTAAAATATCTTCATGATCTTTAGACCAATGACTAGAAAATTATAGTTTGTAGAAAAAAATAATAATTTTGTTTAAAAAAAGAAAAGATAGATGAGGCAGAACATGACAGCTTCTTGAAGCGTGTCTATTAAATAACTGATTTGAACATAAAATTAATGATGTGGTCTAACTGCAAATAGAGAAAAATTATTGTCTGACCTCTTTCTTGAATTCCTCCAGGGACCCAAAAAACCCACTGCCGGGGTGTCGATTCCAACTCATAGTGACCCTGTAGGATAGAGTAGAACTGCCCCATAGGGTTTCCAAGGCTGCAAATCTTTATGGAAGCAGACTGCCACATCTTTCTCTCAGAGAGCAGCTGGTGGATTTGAACCACAGACCTTTTGGTTAGGAGTGAGTGCTTTAACCACTACACCACCAGGGCACTTCCTCCATTTAAGTCAGCCCTGTTCTTCCGTATGGCAATCCACAATCTGCCTTCCTAGAGCTTCCCTCCAACCATGGGTCAAATTCTACTCTCAGGATCACCACACAGAACAAACATGATTACTGACCTACCTCCCAATGTTTGTCCTTTGCGAGCTTAATAGATGATGTCTGATATAGTCCCTGGTAGTGCAAATGGTTAACACTCACTACTAATTGCTGAGAAGTTGGCAGTTTGAAACCACCTGGAGGTGCCTCAGAAGAAAGGTCTGGCAATCTACTTCTGAAAGGTCACAGTCATTGAAAACCCTCCGGAGCACAGTTCCACTCTGACACACATGGGGCCACCATGAGTTGGAATTGACTTGACAGCAACTGGTTCAGTTTTTGGTTTTATGTGTAATATAGATATATAGTGGAGCCCTGGTGGTACGGTGGTTAGAGCTCAGCTGCTAATCAAAAGGTCAGCAGTTCAAATCCACCAGCTGTTCCTTGGAAACCCTGTGGGGCAGTTCTACTCTGTCCTATAGAGCCACTGTGAGTTGGAATCAACTTAAAGGCAGCGGGGTGTATCCTTCGGTGACTTTCACCTTTACTCCTTTCTTAAGTAAGTGTTTAAAAAACCAAAACCAAACCTAGTGCTGTCGAGTCGATTCCAACTCACAGCAACCCTATAGGACAGAGGAGAACTGCCCCACAGGGTTTCCAAGGACCACCTGGTGGATTCGAACTGCCAACCCTTTGGTTAGCAGCCGTAGCACTTAACCACTATGCCACCAGGGTTTCCTGTAAGTGTTTAGAAGTATCAATTTCCTCTAAACAAATATTCGCGATGCAATGTTTTCACTATTACTCAGTTCAAAATGCTTTAAAATTTCTCTTGTGACTTTGTTTCTTATACGGTTTATTCAGAAGTGTGTGGCTTAATTTTCAAATAATTTTGCTATTTTGTAGATACCTTATTTTTATTAACATCTAATTTAATGTGATTTTTGAGACTTGTTTTTTGGTCTAACATATGGGCTACATGCAGCAAATAAATATTTCATGAGTACTTGAAAAGAAAGTAACTGCAATTTTTTGGCTTAATATTCTATAATTATCAATTAGGAGAAGTTTGTCGATACAGTTGTTTAAAATATTCTAGATCCTTACTGATATTTACTTTTTTGTCTGCTGAAGGTAGGTATTAAAATCTTTAATATTATGAATGACTTTATGCCAATACATTTGACAACCTAGATGAAATTAACAAAGTCCTTGAAAAATACAATTTACCAAAACTGAAACAAAAAGAAATAAAACATGGGAATAGCCCTGCATCTCTTTAAAAAAATTAAAATTGTAGTAAAAAAAAAATGTTCCCACAAAGAAGCTCCAGGTCAAGAGTGCTTCTCTGGGGAATGCTATCAAACATTTACAGAAGAAATAATACTAATTTACACAATGTTATGCAGAACATAGAAAAGGTAGAATTGTTCCCCTATTTTTTTCATGGCTCCGGCATACAAAACTTTGACGAGAACGTTACAAGAAAAGACAATTACAGATCAATATCCCTTATGAACACAAACAAAAATTCTTAAGAAAATATTAGCAAAACAGAATCCGCTAAGGAACAAAAATATAATACATTTTGGTTTATCCCAGGAATACAAGGTTGGTTTAACATTAAAATCACTCCCTCTACATCATCTCCTTAACAGGATAAAGGAGGAAAGATCACAAGAACATCTCAATTGAGAAAATTCAACACCCATTCATGATAACAACTTCCAGGAAAGTAGGAAGAGAAGGGAACTCCTTAAATCTAATAAAGTAGACTATGAAATATATGTAGTTAAAAATATGCTTAACAGTGAATTATTAAAACCTTTTCCCCATGTAACAGATTGAACTGTGTCCCCCCAAAATATGTGTCAACTTGTTTAGGCCATGTGTGGTTGTCCTCCATTTTGTGGTTTTCCTATGTGTTATAAATCATAATCTCTGCCTGTGGTTAAAAGGCTTTGGGTGGGATGTAACACTCTTGCTCAGGTCGCCTCTCTGACCCACTGTAAAGGGAGTTTCCCTGGGGCGTGGCCTGCACCACCTTTTATCTCTCAAGAGATAAAATGGAAGAGGAAGCAAGCAGAAAGGGGGACCTCAAATCACCAAGAAAGCAGCACCAGGAGCAGAGCATGTCCTTTGGACCTGGGGTCCCTGTGCCTGAGAAGCTCCTTGACCAGGGGAAGTTTGATGACAAGGAATCTTCCTCCAGAGCTGACAGAGAGAGAAAGCCTTCCCCTGGAGCTGATGCCCTGAATATGGACTTCTAGCCTACTGGACTGTGAGAAAATAAACGTCTCTCTGTTAAAGCCATCCACTTGTGGTATTTCTGTTACAGCAGTACTAGATGCCTAAGACACCTCATATCAGCAATAAGGCAAAGATGTCTTCTCTCACCACTTCTACTCACTATTTTACTGGAAGTTCTAGTCAGAGCAATAAGGCGACAAAGCAGGAGGAGAAGGAAGAAGAAGAGGGGACGAGGAGACTCGGATTGGAAAGGAAGAAATGGAGCTGTTTCTATTCACAGGCAACATGAGCCTGTGTGTAGAAAATGCTGAAGAATGTTAAAAAAAAACAAAAACCTGCAAGAGCGAATAAGTGAATTTAAGAAGGTTGCAAGATAGAAGATCGATATAGAAAAACTGTGTTTATATACAAAAACAAACAAACAACAACCATAAAAACCTGTGTTTATGTAATACTAGCAAGAAGCAACTGGAAAGTAAAATTTTAAAGGATACCATCTGTAATAGCATCAAAAACATCAAATATTTATAAATGAATTTAATGAAATAAGTACATGACCTCTGCACTGAAAACTACAAAACAGTGGATTGGAGAATTGAATATTTTTAGGATGTCCATTTTCCCTCAAGTTGATGTGTAATTTCAACACAAACCCAGTCAAAAACCCAGTAGGCTGTTTAGTAAACGTTGACAAGCTGATCTTAAAATTTATATGAAAATACAAAGGGGCTAGAAGAACCAAAACAATTTTGAAAAAAGAACATACTTGGAGGACTTATTTTTTTTTAATTTCATGACTCACTATAGAGCTGCCGTAGCCAAGACAGTGAGATTTTGGCACAAGGGTAGGCAAATAGATCTATGGAACAAAACAGAACCCAGAAATAGATCCACACATACAGTCAATTGATTTTCATAAAGGTGCCAAGATAATTCAATTGGAAAACAATAGCTCTTTTATAACTACTGGGTGGCTAAATCCATGCACAAAAAAATAATTTGAGATAGATCACAGTTGGAACCATAGATCTTCTAGAAGAAAGCATAGGAGAATACCTTAGTGGTCTTGGGGTAGGCAGAGAATTCTTAGGATACAAGATAAATTAGACTTCATCATAATTTAAAACTTCTGCTTTTTGAAAGGCACTGGTAAGAGAGTAAAAAGATTAGCCACGGACTGGGAGAAGATATTTGCAAATCACGTATCTGATAAAAGATTTGTATTTAGAATACATAAAGAGCTCTCAAAAATCATTAATACGAAAACAAAAAAACCAATAAAAAAAATCTATAAGAGATTTGAACAGATACTTCACCAAAAAAGATACATGGATGGCAAATAGGTACATGGAAATATACTCAACATAATCAGCTATTAAGGAAATACAAATTAAAATCACAATGAGAGAGCACGACATGCCTATTAAAACAAAACAAAACACTGTAGTCAGTTCTGACTCATTGTGACCCTGAAGGGCAGAGTAGAACTGCCCAGTAGGGTTTCCAAGGAGCCGCTGGTAGATTTGAACTGCTTATCTTTTGGTTAGCAGCCAAGCTCTTAACCACTGTTCCACCAGGGCTCCATATACCTATTTAAAAAAAAAAACCAATGTTGCCAAGTCGACTCCAACTCGTAGCGACCCTATAAGACAGAGTACAACTGCCCCATAGGGTTTCCAAGCAGCAGCTGGTGGATTCGAACTGCCAACATTGTGGTTAGCAGCAGAGCTCTTAAATGTTGGTGAGAACATGGAGCAATTGGAACTCTCATACTATGCTGATAGGAATGTCAAATGGTACAGTCACTTTGGAAAACAGTCTGGTGGTTTTTTAAAAAGTTAAGCAAATACTATACCCACCGTAAGAACCAGTCTGCTCTTATTTACCCAAGAAAAGTGCAAGCATATGTCCGACAGAGACTTGTATTCAAATGTTCCTAGTGGCTTTGGTTGATATAGCCAACACACTGGACACATCCCAAAGGCCCACCAACATGTGAATGGATAAACAAACTGTCGGATATTCAACCAATGGAATACCATTCAATAATATAAAGGAGTGGAACGCTGATATATACTACAACATGAATGAATTTCAAATAATTATGCTCAGTGAAAGAAGCCTGACATAAAAAGAGCACATACTGTATTATTCCATTTCTATAAAAATCTAGAAAATGCACACTCCTCTACAGTGACAGACAGCAGGACAGGAGAAGGGTGCAGGGAGGCACAGGAGGGAGGGATCACAAAGGAAACTCTGGGGGATGATGGATGTGCTCACTATCTCAATGATGGTAATGGTTTTCATGGAGATATATATATGCGTGTGTGTCAAAACTTATCAAATTATATACTTTAAGTGTCTATTAAGCTGTTTCCAAAAGTGAAAAAGAAAACAGAAAATAATGATAATACTTATATCTGGAAAAGGAATCGCTTCCAGAATGTATTAAAAAAAAATCCAACAAATAATAACAGAAGACAAATAGTTCAATAAAAAGGTAGGTAAAAATGAACAGACCCTTTATAAAAGAAGATATACAAATGGCCAGTAAGCACAGGAAACAGTGCCCAACGTGTTAGTCACCAGAGAAATGCAAAGCAAAGCCACAGTGAGACACCACTTGACACTCATTAGAATGGCTAAAATAGAAAAGAGTGACAATCCCAAATGTTACAAAGGGTGGGGAACAACTGGGACTTTCATACGTTCCTGGTGGAAGTGTAAAATTGTACCAGCTGCCTTGGGGAACAGTTTGGTAGTTTCTTATAAAGTCAAACAACTCTGTTGTCGTTAGGTGTCACTATCAAGAGAATTTTCAGCTTACATCGACTCCATGCGACAGAGCAGAACTGCCCCATAGGGTCTTCTTCACTGTAATCTTTATGGAAGGGTTCGAAACGCCAACTTTTGGGTTAGCAGTCAAGCGCTTAACCATTGAGCCACCAAGGGTCCTAAACTTACTTTATGGCTCAGCAATTCTACTCCTAGATATTTAATCAAGTAAAATGATAAATCTACAAAAAAATCTTGTACACAAATGTTCATAGGAGGCTTAGTCATAATAGCCCCAAGCTGGACATAACCCAAATGTCCATCTACGGGACTGTGGATAAACAATAACTTGTGGTATGTTTATAAAATGGAATACTGTTCAGCAATAAAAAGGAACAAACTACTGATACATGCAAAGAACACACGAACCGATCCCAAAGACATGAAGCTGACTGAATGCAGCCAGACACACAAAAGCAATGCATACTTATATATCCATTTATTGAAGATCAAGAACCAGCTAAACTAATCCATAGAGTTAGAAATTGGAGCAGTGGCGGCCTCTAGTGGGGAGGTGGATGGACTGCAAAGGGACAACTCCCTCGAGTGATGGAAATGCTCTATATCTTGATCTGGCAAAGAAGTACGCACACCTATACTTAAGATCTGCATATTGTACCTCAAATAAAATGTAATTTCTTACATTTCAAGTTTTATTTTAATAATGAGTCGGTTAAGTGCCATTTGGACATCCAGCGTGCTTCTATTATGGAGGGTTTACTCCATTCTGCAGTCATGAAGCCTCACAACCCTGCACACGGCAGGTACTTTTAGTGTTTCCCCTTTATGGATGGGCAAGCACAAGACAAGACACCTCGAAAAATCTGCCTATGGCTTGCAAAGTGGCCAGGTAAATAAGGGCATCAGACCTCTTAATTACGCTGCCACCTGTTCTAGGCTACCTGGGTACCTGTGTTGGCTGCTAGGAACCCAGGGGAATCAGGTCCAAACTTGCCCTCATAGCGTGTCTGGGCCAGTGGAGGAAGCAGCATCTGAGTGGTAAGGACCACAGACATGCCAAGGCTCCAGTGGGGAACAGAGCCCTGACTCCACCTGTAAACTGAGTGAGCACAGATCTGACCAGGTTCCCCTCCTGCTTTGGAGCCACTGCCCAGTAAAGCCTAGCCACACTCTTTCTTCTTCCAACCCACCTTGCAAATGCTCTTGGATCACAGAAACCAGACACTGACTCTGGCACCTTAATCTAAAATTGGGGCTTAATGAAAGGATACTGTGGACTCGCAGGATTGCTGGGAGCCTGGAGGGACAGGCTTACCAACTGGGCTGGGACCCAGGGTGTAGGCAGAGGGGGAGCACAGCGGAGGACTGGGTCCCTCTGTGTGTCTCCACTCCACGACAATCAATACAGCCTTCAGGTTTCCCCATGACCTTGCCCCTTTCCTGAAGGGGCTGATCTAGGTGACTCACATGCCTTTCCATGCTCCCCTGGCTGTGCTGATATGGGGAGGAGGGAGGGTGTCATGGATGCTGTGGTCCCCACCTAGAAGCTCCCTTCAGGACAGAGGCACTTATTGCCCTAGCTGCCAGGTTTGCCTGTTGACAGCTCACAGGAAGGCATTGTCCCAGAGGGAAGGGAGCTGCCTCTCCCAAGGTTATGTCCCCTTTCTGAGGGCAGCCCACATCTAAGGACCAGTCAATGGGGTGGAGTGTTTCTAAAGAGCCAGACCCCTGCTTCAATGGGTCTATCTCTGAAGGACCATCCCAGCTCCAAGCTCCCTCTGCCACCCCTCCCTGCACACGACATCTTTGGAACCATAGGGCACTTCATTTTCTCCCTCTGCCTGGTCCTGCTTTCCTCACCCCCTCACGGTGTTGCTCCCCGGGCACTCCCTAGTCAACCTCATGCAACAAATCTCTCTCTCATAGTATTTCCCTCAGAACCCAACCTGCATCAGAGAATCTGCCTCTTCGTCTTCTTCATTGGGAGGCTTCACGTGCTCCATGTGCACCATGGGGTGATGGAGAGAGGATGCCTGGTTCCCCAGTGTCCGTTTGGCTCTTCCTGCATCAGTCACAGAACCCATGCATTTTGGTTGAGGCGGGGTCTGCCTAACAACATTTTCCAGACTCCCTTGCAAGCCATGGTCACGTGATTAAGTCTGGCCAATAGCACAAAGTGAAGTTACCTGAGCAACTCCTGGCCTGTGCCCTTGAGAGGAAGGCACTTCCACTCTCCCCTTTTCCACAGACCGGAAGAAGGGTGTGCGGGAGGAACTGGAGCAGCCATTTTAGACCCAGAGAACTGTGCATTGATGATGGCAGAGCAACAATTATGCCCTTCGTTGTCCTAGAGCTGGAGGACCTGCCTTGGACCACTCACAGATGTTTATGTGCGAGGGAAATAAAATCTTACCCTGTTTAAAACCAGCTGCCGTCGAGTGGACTCTGACTCATGGCATCCCTGTGTGTGTCAGAGTAGAACTGTGCTCCATCGGGTTTTCAATGGCTGATTTTTCAGAAGTAAATTGACAATTTTCTTCCAAGGTGACTCTGGGTATACTTGAACCTCCAACCTTTTGGTTGGCAGCTGAGAATGTTAACTGTTTGCGCCAAAAGTTGCTGTTAATTTTGTTATCTCTGTTCTAGCAGCCAAATACATACCCTAGTCAATAGAGAGGACTCTATAAAAGGAAGATTGGGTGTTGGAAGATCAGTCAATACAAGGGAGGGTTCTAATACACACAACCACATGAACAGAGTCCTTAGAGAATGCCTTGTCACCTCTCTGTCGGCCCCAAATCGTGCCTCCCTCCCCTGTTCAAAGTTCCAGCACAGCCACGGCTTCCTGGAGGAACTGGCCCTTGATCAGAGGGAATCCAGTAACATTGACAAAACGATCAGCTTGGTGGCCCTGGTTGGATGTTGAGGTTGGGAAAAAATTTGAAATTAATGATCTTAAATGTGTATGTGACTGAGTTTACTCTTTCCATTTTAAACCTCAGATGAAGGTAATTAAACCTTATCTCGGTAATCAAGTTCATGACTTTGCAGTCACAGCTGCAGATCTGGGAGCAAATAAGAAAAGGGAAAGAGAAACCTCAGGTAGAGGCTGTGTCTAAAAGGAAAAGCAAACTTAACTGAAAAGACAAGTTAACAACAAAATTAAGGGTAACTTCCACTTCATTTGGAGCCCTAATGGCAACATGGTTAAGCCTTTGGCTGCTAACCAAAATGATGGCAGATTGAATCCAACAGCTGCTCCTTGGAAACCCTATGGGGCAATTCTACTCTGTCCTGTAGGGTTGTTACGTGTCCGAATCGACTTGACAGCAATGGGTTAGGTTTAGTTTTGGGTATGCTTTATTCAACAGCTTGTACCTCCAATGGAGTTCATCTCAAATTTTTCAAATTAAAGCAGACTTGAGTCTTTATGTACTAAAAAATGTTATTTCTCTTTCCGAAGCTTTGGAAAACTTTGGAGGGATTACTAAGTCCAACAATTCAAAGAAACTAGCTTGACTCCCCAAATTTCTCTTGAAAAGAAAACTGAACCAGAGACCCAGTTTTGGGTTGTGATTACTTCTGACCCTGCTACACGGCGTCTCTGTTGAAGGTAAGTCCTACGCAAACCCAGACAAGTTGCCGTTGAGTTGACTGCAACTCACGGTGACCTCATGTGTGTCAGAGTAGAGCTGAGCTCCACAGGGTTTTCAATGGCTGATTTTTGGAAGTAGAAGCAGGCCTTTCTTCTGAGGCACCTCTGGGTAGAATCAGACCCCCAACTTTTGGGCTAGCAGCTGAGCGTGTTAACCATTTGCACAACCAGGGACTCCAGTGCTGTGCTAATGCTCTCATTGGTCTGGATCTTTTAACTGACCAAAGTGCTGCCCACACTGTTTAAGACTTTGGTTTATAATCTCATGTTTAGCCATTGTCCCCAAATCATGTCCACCATGCTAGGGTCACTATTTTGGCATAATACCTGACTCCTTCATTTCATACTCCGCCCCCCGACACACACACAACATAAACCTGGCATTGAGCACAGGTCACTATGTCCCAATGGTGATCTCCCCTTGGTGGCTCTATACATCCATTCTTGTGATGGGTCTCTAGATAGGACCACCCCAATCCGTCAGAAAGTTTATTATAATGGACTCTCAAAAGAGAAGGGGCTGGGATCTTGATTACTTTGTGCTCAAAAGGTAACATGGTCTCCATGCAAAATTGCCCAACTTTTCCCCAGCCACTACCTTTGACCAGCTAGTGCGCCTGTTATATTCTCCTTCTCCCAAGGCAAAGGGTGCCCCCTCTGCTTGCTTTGTATTTACCTAAGAGGAGTTACTTCAATGATTCTTCTCAAAATAACAAAAATTTGCTCTAAGGTGACTTTTTTTTATTCCTCTTAGATAAACAGGTGAGATATAACCTCTAAAAAGCAACTTCTCTTATTTGAAAACACAAACAGACACAACAAAAACTAAGTTCCATCTAATTGGACACCCTGCAACACATAGTAAATGATCACCCATCATCACACCATCCAGACACAACTAACCACTGATCGTTGTGTGCTCTCTTCCTGTCCTTGACCACCAATCAGACTTACTTTGACAGAGCTGTTCAGGCACCTGGGCCAGGAGAGAACTAAAGGCAGAAAACAAGCTTCCACCACACTTTGCAGGACTGGTGTTCAACAGTGACACCTTGTGGCAGCATCTAAAGCAACACTGCCACAGACGGGACTTTCCTGTTTGTCCTCCCTTTGCCTGGGGTTCTAGACCAGGGCTGACTCCTTTGGACTAAGTCAACTCCCAGGGTTCTAGATCTAGTAGTTTGGAGGAGGAGGCTCAAGAAGGATATAAAGAGACTTTTGTCTTATGTGGGGCTTATGTTCAAAAGCCTGCTTATGAAACAAAAATTGCATATAGTCAATTTATCCTTGGAAATTGCTTAAATTATCTTAAATTAACAGAATTCAGGGTTTTTGGAAGTTCAAAAGATAATAATCACCTTTTTTTTTCTCTTCTTTTAATTTTGGCTATGGTCTTGCTTTCTTTGGGACAGTGAAGACCAAGGTCTAGTTTAAATGGAAGGAGAGGTAGAGAAAGGTGAAGGGATAAATAAAAGCTCTTTCTATCTCTCTCTCATATGTTTGATATGCTACAAGTTAAATAGCATATGATATAACTCCATTATGTTACTGGTGATGTGGGATTTAGTAAAAACAAACTGACCAAACCTGTTGCCATTGAGTCAAATTCTGACTCATAGCAACCCTATGGGACAGAGTAGAACTGCCTCATAGGGCTTCCAAGGAGCAGCTGGTGTATTTGAGCTGCTGATCTTTTGGTTAGTAGCTGAGCTGTAACCACTGAGACACCAGGGCTCCAGTGGGCATGGATACATTATGTTATTTCATCTCACAATAACTATATGAGGTAGGTATTATGATTCCCCACCTGCCCTTCATAGACGTAAAAATTGAGGCTCTGAGAGGGCCCATGATTAGCCTCAAGTGTGGAAAATGGCCACTCAGTGACCTCTCCCCAGCCCTGTTGGCTCATCATGTGTTCTTGCACAGTTCTGAACCCCAGGGGCAACCTCAGCTTAGGCTCAAGCTGGGGCCCAGCTACCCACGACACAACACAGTGTTCTGTATGAGAGCTTCAGACCAAGGGCTCTTTGAGCTTGTAGGAGCAGATGGCTCCAGGTGGGCACAGGTGCCAGAGACTTCCTTCTGAGGGGGCGGTGATGGACTTTGTTCCTGAAGATAGCCAATGAGTTAAAGGTGGGTGATGAACAGAGCAGAAAGGCATGTCAGTCAGGAAAAACACAAAGAGGAAATATGGGGCTGGGAGGTAGAGCTTGTTTCTTGGGGATTAGAGTATAAAGTAGGGGGTGATGTTTTGGACTAGATAGGGAGTGCCAAGTTAGGATGAGCCCTGAGTGCTGTCATGAGGGTGAGCATGGGGAAGGAGGACATGGGAGACATCACACTCCCTGAAGCCCTGCTCAGGTTGCCCAGAAAGTGTGGCTGTTGGGTCCTAAACTAAGGTTGAAATGGCCTGTCTTGGGGTTTGCTGCCGTAGAGTATCTCTCTGAGCCTCTGCTTCTCACACATGAAATGGCAGTAATGATAGCTGGGGCCATGAAGATTGCAGGGCAGCACAGCGAGTAGTGCTCAATATCTATGACTCGTGTGAACCTATTAGAAGCACTGACTATAGCTACTTCATCTTAAACTCCTACATGTCTCCATAAGGGCAGGTGTCAGAGGCCAGTCAAGCTGGGCGCAGACTGGGGCAATGGGTCAGTCAGTGGCGGGTGATAGAAAATCCAGTTCAGACTAGCAAAAGGGAGTGTATGATCACGGGGAATGGACTCTGCAGGCATTGAACTGGCTCAGGCAATAATCCAGGATTTGTCTCTCTCAGTCTCTCCGTTTCGCTTCCCTAGAAGTTGGCCACCTTCTCAGGTAGGCTCCTTCCATCTGATGGCAAAGATGGTTGCCAGCAGCTCTTGACTTAGAATTCTTACCTGTTAATTTAGCAGCATCAGTGGGAGAAGTCTGCCTCTTCCAGAAACTTCCAGCAGAAGTTTCAGAGAGAGACCCACTGGCCCACCCATCCCTGACCAATCAGTGTGATTTAATGCATGAATTAAATGCCAGCCCTGGACCATCTCAGGAACCGAGAGAGGAGGAAGGCGAATTCCCCAGGAAGAATTGATGAGTCAGTCCTGTTACCAAGGGAGGGTGTTGGGCAGGTAATTCCACCACTGCCTACACCACCAGTCTATGTTTCTGAAAGGTGGGATCAAATGAAAGCAGCTCTCCCTAACAGCTGAGCCATCACCAAGGCCCACAAGCAAGATGGGAAAGTTTCCACCCACAGTGATGACTTTGATCATCCTGGGTGTATCAGGTCCCCTCCCAGATGGAACACTTTCAGCATCAGGGATTCGAAAGCCTAACTGGTCTAGGCACTCACTGCAGCCCTGTCTGGCATCAAGCCCAGATGGGCACCATTTTTTTCTAAACCATCTAATTCCTTATCAGTTCATAGCAGTCTGAATTTAGATTCCTGATGGGAGTTCACTTAATGCAAGGAACCTGTGAAAAATAGATAGCCTTAGGTTTTTCTTATACAAATGTCTTCCCAATTGCACTGTTATCTCTACTTCCCATAATTTTTGGTAGACTGCTTCACACCCAGTAGGTTCGTAGTAATGTTCGCGTTTGTAGCACACTCTGGAGTCTATAAAGGGATTTTGATCATGTCCTTTCACGTGTGTTCACATCATTCCTGAGAGAAAGCCCAGCAAGTATTAATATGTCCATTTTACAGTTCAGGAACCTGAGGCTCAGAGAAGAGAAATGACTTGCCCAAGGGCACACAGTGAGTAGGTGGCAGACCTGGGATAGACACCCAGGCTGCCTAACCCCCAACCTCTGCTCTGAGTGTGTATCAGGGTACCTGGTACTCAGTAGAATGGAACAGAATTTTCTATATGGGATAGAATTGCCAGATAAAATACAGGACACCCAACTGCTTCAAATAAACCTTTTTTTTTTTTAAAGTATAAGTAAGTCCCAAATATTGCATAGGGCAGGCTTATACTAAATGGTGATTTGTTGCATATCTGAAATTCAAATCTGAGCTTCCTGCATTCCTATTTACTAAACCTGGCATCCTAATTTGAGGGAGACTTTTAATGATCACTGAGGCCCAGAGAGGGACAGGGATTTACCTGAAATCACACAGGGAGTTAGTGGAAATCCAGGACTTGAACTGGTCTGCCTTTTCCCCAGGCGTCAGTCTTGACCCTCGCAGTCCCACCTCTGCCAAGTTCCCAGGGTGGTTGTGGAGGGCTTGGAAGTCTCTGGCAGGGGTTCTAGAGCACACAGCCACTCTCTCTCCAAAGGCTGCCTCTGTGCTCTTCCCATCCCCCCGCAGCTGTCCTACTGGGCAAAAACAACTCCCAGAGCAGCGGAGCTGAGAAGAGCCAGGTCACAGCAATTAGACGAGATGGTGTTGATTGAGATTTCCAAACAGGGAGCGTGGACTGCTCAGGAAGCCGCTAATTAAGCAGGAGACTCCAATTAAGAAGTAAATGGAGCGTTTGCAGCAAACCCAAGCAGCGGCCCAGTGGAGCAGAGAGAGCCACGGGCTCAGATTTTTTCTCCTGCATTCAGCCACTATGAGACCTCAGATAAGTCATTCACCTCGCCGGGCTACTGCTTCATGGGCTGTGAAATGAGGGGATTATGCTAGTTGATGCTGAAGGAACTTGCTGGCCCCAAGGACCCTGCTATCCCCAAAGTGGGTGACTCCCAGGAAGTGGGAGGATTCCTTCCCTCCAACAATGGAAATTTCCACCACATACTGTGCTACCTGAGGGCAATTACTTTCCACTTGCAGCGGATTGAAATTCCAGTCTGTAAACTCAGTTGTGCGAGAATTGTGCCTTTCTTCATTTCTCAAACTCCAACTTAATTCCTCTTTCTAGATCCTATTCCCTTAGGGTGGCACTCAAGGACTCCCTTCTTCCTACCCCCAGCATGCACCTGCCTTCTGCTACCCACAGTTACGATTGAGTGGACTCCGACTCACGGCTACCCATGTGTGTCAGAGGAGACCTGTACTCCATAACGTTTTCAATGGCTGATTTTTTGAAAGTCGATCGCCAGGCCTTCCTTCCAAGGTGCCTCTGGGTCAAGTTGAACCTCCAACCTTTTGGTTAGCAGCCAAACATGTTAACCATTTGTACCACCCAGGGACTCTTTAGCTGCATTTTAGGGGAATCATTTTTGGTTCCAAGTCACGGAGGGGGGTGAGCAGCCTTGATTAACAATGACCCCAATGTTTCTTGCTTCTCAATATTCACATCCTTTGGTAGTGCCCTTCCACACTGGCTCAGGCTTGGCAGTATAACCTGCTTTGGCCAACAGGACGGTAGGAAACTCGATGCATGCGGAAACTTGCAAAAACCCTTGCTTATAGGATCGCTGTGAGTCGGAATCGACTCGACAGCA
This sequence comes from Loxodonta africana, assembly GCF_030014295.1. Lineage (NCBI taxonomy): Eukaryota > Metazoa > Chordata > Mammalia > Proboscidea > Elephantidae > Loxodonta > Loxodonta africana. The sequence continues at coordinate 36,760,777 of NC_087363.1, forward strand.
CTGGGTTTTTTTTTTTTTCTTTTTTCTTTTTTTTATTGTACCTTTGTCTCTTGGAATCCCACCTCTGCCATGAGAACACACCTGGGCCAGCTGGTTTGAAGGCAGTGAGAGGTACACAAGGGAGTCAATGGTAGACTAACTAAGAAGGCTGAATCGTCCCAGCCAAGGTCATCCTAGCTGACCCGCCATCTGAGCCCAGTCATCTGCTGGCCACAGCCAAGATTAGCCAAGCCCTGCCCAGATTAGCAGAACCACCCAGCTGACCCATCAACTCGTAAGAAATAATGAATGGTTGTTTTTGTAAGCCTCTAAATTTGGGGGTCATTTGTTATACAGCAATAGCTAACCAATACATGGCTTTTTCCTGAACCGTACTAAATTTTTCCTAGACCTACGTGGATGGTTGACATTATGTATCAGGTATAGGAGAAGTTCTCCTATCAGCTAAAGAGCTTTGTAATCCAAGGTACAGGAGGCCCTACCATATAGTGATGAACAAGTTCCTCTCATGATATTCTGGGGAATGCACAAAAAAATTCCATCTTTGTAGAAAGTAATGTGATCATGTGTACCAACACCAGTTGCTGTTGAGTGAACTCTGACCCATAGAGACCCCATGTGTGTCAGAGTAGAACTCTGCTCCATAGGATTTTCAGTGGCTGGTTTTTTAGAAGTAGATCTCCAGGCCTTTCTTCCAAGGCACATCCAGGTGGACTCAAACCTCCATCCTTTCAGTTCCTTGCCAAGCACATTAATTCTTTGCACCTCCCAGGGATTCCTAATGTGTACCAAGAGCTTTTAAATTGTTCACACCCCTTGATTTAGTCTATATTCTAAGGAAACAGTCTGAAATTCAAGAAAGAGTAGAAAGCCTTTATAACAAAGATTTTCGTTATAATTTTATTCGTACTAGCAAAAAAATCATAAAACATCTAAATGTACAATAATACAGTTGAGTAAATTAAGATGCATCCAGTTGGTGATATATTATGTATAGCCATTTAAATCAACATTTGTAAGGAATTCATAAACTACATGGGTAATACTGGGTTATGCTGTTCACAGAGAAAGCAGATTATAAAATTATACATGATCTAATCTCACAGATGCAAAAAAGTGGAGAACGTTAGTTGCACTTGAGAGGTAGGATTATGGCTGATTTTTATTTCATTCATGTTTCTGAATTTTCCATATTTTGCCCAATGGGCACATACCATTTTTATAATCTGGGAAAAAAATCTTCTTATTTCTATCTATGAATGTAGGTATCATCCAGGGTACAGCTAAAAAAAAAAACATAAACTTCTCAGATGGAATTTAATATAAGGAATTGGTTACTCAGGTGACGGATTTGCTAAGAAGCCAAAGAGTTGACTGTGAGGTAACCCAGAGACTAGCCACTATCAGCTGGAGGGACAGAGAGAGGTGTTGGCACTACCCAGGAGCAGGGTTACCTGGTGAAGCTAGAACCATGGAGGGGGTTTCTTGGTAGGAGTTGGGACCATAGAGGTGGGCTGTCCAAGGGGAACTGAGGCCAGGGAGGCAAACCTCCTCCCACTGCTGGAGACATCACAGGGTGCAGAGGGAGGAAGAAATACCCTGGTCTCTCCTTTCTTCCCGCCTTTCAATACTCCATCACTGTTGACCATTGGCTGAATGGAAAGCCAGAGGGCAAGGAGAGGGGAGGGTAGATCTGAGTGTAGACGGACAACTGGTCGGCATGGTGTGTGCAGTTTTATATAGCAGCGGTCAGTGTTTCCTTATAAACCTGGGTTCCACCTAGTTTTGTTTGATTAAGATATACATTTCTGCGTCACCCCAGAGGCATCATAGAACTTCTCTCTTCTGGCTGCAAAGTACTCCGCTCATTGGCTTAACTATTTCCCTATTTTTCTGGTATTTCATTCAAATTTCAGTTTTATTACTTCTATAAAGACTGATGGAAACCCTGGTGGCGTAGTGATTAAGCGTTACCACTGCCAACCAAAAGGTCAGCAGTTCAAATCCACCAGGCACTCCTTGGAAACTCTATGGGACAGTTCTACTCTGTCCTATAGGGTTGCTATGAGTCAGATTCAATGGCAATGGGTTTATAAAGACTGATTGCAGCATCTTTATATACATTGTTTTAAATTTTCTTTTAAATTATTTCCCTCAGCTAAATTCTCCCAGGATGGTTGTTATATATCATCAATTTCTTAAAGCATTCAGAGAGGCAACTTTATGCTGTGGAAAAAATTCTGCATTTAGAGTCACACTTGCTATGTGAGAGCATCTCTAAGCTTCATTATTTTCCCACACGCAAAAAGAACACATCACTCCTGGCTGCCTTCCCAGCAGCCTTTGGGAGGATTGACACAGGTACCTGTCTGCGCATCCACCTGTATGCATGGCACAGTGGTGTCGTTGTGATGACGATGGAGACAACGCTTTGGCAGTCTTGGAGTTGGGATCAATGAGCATCTCCCCTCGTCTTGGGAGAGGTCCAGTTCCCACCAAAGCTTCCCCAGCACTGGGATCCAATAATCTGAGGAGGACAATTTCTAGGCCTGAACCACACCACATTTGAGCATCTCCACGATTTCCCTGCAGCCCACACGCTTCGTGACAATGCAGAGCATATTTTAATAATAAACGCTAAGACGCTGACGGCCAAATCCTGCTAAACTTTAGAAGGCTTCCCCTACCCTCCCATGCTGACACATTCATTCCCTCTTGTTTGCTGAATTTGCAACTGAAAAAAAAAATTTTTTTTTAGATGAAACATCTGGCATAGGTTTTATCAGTTAGGAATACTTTTCAGGTGGAAGTAGCAACAAGCCCATTTCTTGATGGCTTAAGCATCATGGTTTATTTTCTTATACAACTAAAGGCGGGTAGTTTCTGTCTTTGGGTCAAATACTAATACTCAGGGACACAGGGTTTTCTAGTCTTTCCTTGTCACTTTCCTTAGCGTTTGGTGAACTTCTCGTAGGTCTCTGTCTTAGTCACCTAGTGCTGCTGTAAGAGAAATAACACAGGTGGCTAGCTTTAAAGAATAGAAATGTATTTGCTCGTGGTTTAGGAGGTCAGAAGTCCAAATAATGGCATGGCTCTAGGGGGGTGTTGTATCTTGTCTATATCAGCATGTAATAGCTGCCATCAGCCCTTGGCAATCCTTGGTGTTCCTTGGTGAGACTTTGTATTTCTTAGAATCTGTCTTCGCCGTGTGTGTCTTTGTGTCTATTCTTTCCATAACTCAGAAGTAATTAGATCTAGGACCCATTTTACTCTGGTACAATCTCATTCACATAACAAAATAAAAACCCTATATCCAAACAGGGTCCTATTTATAGGTACGAAACCAAAAAATCCATTGCCATTGAGTCAATCCTGACTCAGAGTGACCCTATAGAACAGAGTAGAACTGCCCCATAGGGTTTCCAAGGAGAGGCTGGCGGATTCAAACTACCGACCTTCTGGTTAACAGCCAAACACTTAACCACTGCGTCACCAGGGTTCCTCTTTATAGGTACAGGGGTTAGGATTTCAACCCATATTTTGGGGGGGACACAATTCAACACATTACAACCCTCCTCGGCCAGAATTGCGTGCGGTGGGGGCTGAGAAAACAAAGGTCTCACCTAGACTGGCACACTGCCGCCCTGAACAAAGCTGGGAGCCATCAACAAGGAGTGAGACATTGTACAGACTACTGACCGGTTGACCTCCCAGGATTACAGACACTGTGGAGAAAATTTAGGAAAAAAAAAAAAATGTTTGATCATCTTTGGTTTTAGGTAGAGGTTTTTAAGGCCCAGGAAATTTGCCAAGACAACTGTTCTTGGCAGACTTGTCAAGGGGAGAAGAAAGATGCTTAGCTCACAAACATGTGTTGAGGACCCACTGTCCTCAAGGTCTTGAGCTCTGCTTGGACACACAGAAAAGTCAGAGATGGATCCTGTTCTCTGAAAAGTCACAGTCCCACGGTGGAGATAGACATGAGTACAAAGAATTCAAATGAAATCGTGAAGGAATTTTTCACTAGGCATATATGTTTATTAGATGCAGATTATGTGCCAGGCCCTGTATTAGGCACGTGTGTGAACAATACGAGTGTTGCTTCCACCCTCCTAGAGCTTCCGATCCGGTGGAGAAGTCAACAGATGAGTAAACAAACACATGTGTGTATGTGTGTGCAAGGTTACAATATCTGATGAGCGTTCTGAAGGGAATGGAAAGGTGCAAGGATGGACAGCACGGGCTTGGAGGGGACTGGCTTTCATTTGGCGTCCAGGGAAGACCTCTATGATAATATAGCAGCAGCTGTTGACACCCAGTCCATAGCCCTCAGCATTCACTTCTTGCTGCAAATACCTGTGACTCAGCATGCAGGCTTTCCCTGGCTGCTTGGCCTGTGTGAGGGAAGGCAGAATTGTTGGAAAGTTAACACCCCTGGCAGTAGTCTCCTGCCATGATGGACAGGAGCCAGAGGATAAATATCCCAGCTTCCTTACCCCTTGGTGGGAAAATTCTGGTCTGTTCTATCCAAATGGTGTTGGAGCCCTAGTTGCCCACAGCAGTCGTCTGCTCATTGACACACCTGAATTGACTCCCTTCTTTTTCCTGTTACACTCCCTAGTCAGTACTTCTAGAATCACCTTCCAAATGAACAGTTTGCACTGAAGTCCTTGTCTTGGAGCCTTATTCTGGGGAACTCACACTAAGACAGGAGGTGACAACGTTCAAGCCAAAACGTGAAGGATGAGAAGAGCCAGTCAGCTAAAGTGTTGGGGGAAGAGCTCCAGGTAGTGCAAAGAGCATATGCGAAGACCCCAGGATGGGAAAGGGGTTTGTGTTTTGAGATGCTGAGAGAATTCAGGACGGCTGGAATGCTTGAGGTTAGAGTGGGACTGTGTGAAGTTGTACAGCAAGGCAAAGTCAGCTCATGCAGGGCCTTGTCTTCTGTGAAAGATAAACAGACTCCATGAGAAGGGCAACGGAAGGCACTGGAAGGAATAACACTAAAGTGTACGGAGGCCTCATAGGAGAGGAGATGGTGCGGGAGGGACAGGGATGGAGGGGTCATTGGGCTGATATCCTTTGAGAACAAGGTGGGTATCACCAAGTGGAAAAGGGGGAGGAAAGGTAGAGGAAAAATCACAGGCAATCCTAGGATTCTAGGAGTCTCTGAGCCAGATTCTCTCATCATTTATATCTATTAGTTCCCTGAAATTGAGAAAGTTATTAAAACCGTCCCCCAAAAGTTCCAAGCCCAAAAGGTTTTACAGGAGAATTCCTTCAAACTTTAATGAAGCAGAAAATGAAGATATTATTTAAGCTGCATCAGAACATTAAAAAGGATAAATTTAATTGACTTTTATGAATTCAATATAACACAGATACAAACATTCTATAAAGATGGTGTAAAAACTAAGTTGCAAGACTGTATATGCTGCCAAAATCCTAAATAAAATACTAGCAAAGAGAATTTGGCGGATCATGAAAGGAGTTTATCCTAGGAATGCAAGGACAGTTCACTCTAAGACATCGTATCATTTAAAGTGACAGAAGGATCATTTTAAAACTCCACAGAGTGGCATCAAAGAAGACATAAGGGAATAGAACGATTCCCTGTCTCCTAGACAGGAAGATGCACTATTGTGGAGCTATCAATTTTCACTTCAACTGTATCTTACAGTCAGCCAGAACCTCCCACCACATTTCTCTGGTAAATTCATTCTTCTTCTTTCCTGGAGAACTGTTGGACATGTTCTCATTTCAAATCTCTCATTCCTCCTACCTCATATCGCTCTTAGCTAATGCTCTCTCCACATCGATAAAAAAGCAAACAAACAAAACCCAGAAGCAAGCCAATGGGAACTACCTCATCTCCCTGCCATCAACTCCAGCAACCCACCGACACCACAAACTCGGCCTTCCTCCCTGACAGAGTAGAACTGCCCCATAGGGTTCCTAAGGAGCAGTTGGTGGATTCGAACTGCGACCTTTCGGTTAGCAGGGGAGCTCTTAACCACTGTGCCACCAGGGCTCCATAGTCAAAAGACAATTGGCAAATTGGGGAAATGTAATTCTAATACATATGCCAGAGAATGGACTCATTTCCTTTGCTAAGAAAGAGCTCATACAAATCAATAGGAAAGAGGCAAATAACCCAAGAGCAAACTAGGCAATGGATTTGAACAGGCAGCTCACGAAGAAGCTCAATCTCACTCAGAATGAAAAGAAATGCCTATGAAAACAACACTGAGTCCTAGGTGAATTTAACGGCTGTCCACACAAAAATCTGTCCGTGGATGTTCATAATAGCCTTATTCACAATAGCCAAATTATGGAACAATGCACACGTGCATCAAATGTTAATGGATAAACAAAATGTGGTCCATTCATGCAGCACAATATTATTCAGCCATAAAAAGGAACAAAGTACTGATAAAAACCCCGTTATACAAGCTATAAAACGAATTAACCTAAAAAAACCATTATACTAAGTGAAAGAGGAAACCCTGGTGACGTAGTGGTTAAGTGTTATGGCTGCTAATCAAAGGGTCAGCAGTTCGAATTCGCCAGGCGCTCCTTGGAAACTCTATGGGGCAGTTCTACTCTGTCCTATAGGGTCGCTATGAGTTGGAATCAACTCAATGGCACTAGGTTTTTTTTAGGTAAGTGAAAGAAGCCAGACACAAAAGGCCTCATATTGTATTTCCATAAATGTCCAGAATAGTTAATTCCATAGAGACTGAGTAGATTAGTGAATACCAGGAGCTGGGGAACGGGGGTGGGGGGGCGGTGAGGCAGGAGGGACTGCTAATGGGGACAGGTACAGGGTTTCTCTCTGGAGTGATGAAAATGTTCTAAAACTGTAAATTTGGATGTAAAACTGAATATACTGAAAACTATTGAATTGTACACTTTTGATTGTATGGTATGTACGAGTCGTAACTCAATAAAGTTGTTAAAAAGCAGAGATAAGACTTTTTACTCCTTAGATTGGCAGAACAATAGGAGTGCGGGGAATCAGACTCATATATTGTTGATAAAGTAAATTGTTGCTGTTGTTAGTTGCCATTGAATCAGCTCCAATTCATGACGGTCTATGCACACCATGACGAAACGTTGCTTAGTCCTCCACCATCTTCATGACCACTGAGTCCACTGTTGGGGCCACTGTACATTTTGAGTGTTTTGCAACCTATGGGGCTCATTTTTCAGCACCATATTGGACAATATTCTATTGTGATTCATAGGGTTTTCATTGACTATTTTTTGGAAGTAGATCACCAGGCCTTTCTTTCTGTCTTAGTCTGGAAGCGCTGCTGAAACCTGTCCACCATGGGTGACCCTCCTGGTATTTGAAATACCAGCATCATAGTACCACACCAGCCATCACAGCACCACACCAGCCATCACAGCACCACACCAGCCATCACACCACTGAAGAGCAATTTGGCAATTTCTACCAGAATTTAAAACGCATGTGAGCTTTGATGCGCACCTCTAGGTTTAGTCGACCCTGTGGAAATACATGCAGAAGTATACCCCGGTGACTAAGAATCCACTGGGCACTGAAAGAGAAAATAAACTGGAATTTAACATATATTGACGTAGGACACAGTTTTACAATGGAAAAAAACACAGCCTTCAAAAAGGAGGTAGATGAGGTCGTGTTGATCTGGGAAGATCTGCAAAGATGTGTTTAAGGTGAAACATTGAAAGATTCCAACTGGTGGACAGACGGCGATTCTCTTTTTTAAGTAAAAGTGCTGGTACAGGAAAGTGTTCAGGAAGGAAATGCAAAATAGTGATGATCTCTTAGGAGAGGGACTGAGATCGGAAAGGTTTCATTTTCATTTAATAATCTTTTGGAACTGTTTGAATTTTCTGAATGTATGCATGCATTACCTTTATTTTTTAAATGCTGCTGGGATCATCTGTGTGGTGGCATAGCAAGCCAATTTCGTTTTCTTTATGCTTTCCTGCATTAAAAAGAAAACCTTTTACAGTCTCATGCATTCCAGAAAGACGCATAATAGTTCTCCTTATGTATACAATGATTTACGGCTGTTTAAAAAAAAAAAAACAAACAAGAACCGTCGCCCCGCTCCAAGAGAACCTGTTCCATTGAGTGGACTCCGAATCATGGTGACGCCACGCATGTCAGAGAAGAGCTGTGCTCCATCGGGTTTTCAATGCAGGCCTTTCTCCTGAGGCGCCTGCCATCTTTTGGCTAGCTGCTGAGTGCATTAACTGTACCACCCGGGACTCTACTGTTTTCCATGAGGATCCAAATTAGGGTTCGTGCCTTCCCTCCCTGGGCCTCCATTTCTCATCCTCACGAAAAGGCAGCAGGACAGGTTTGGGGGAGTGCTTGGGGAGGGACCCTATGGGTGTGCGTGTCTGTGGACACCTGTGCTTGGGCTCCAACATGCATTTGTGGGCTCCCACATGAGTTTGTGGTCCCTTCCGAGGCCCAGATCTAATCTTGTAATCCTAGTTGTAATCCTTTTTAAAGAACCTCCTTCCATTGTGTAAACATCAGGCCCAACAAAACCCAAATTTGCCCCTGGCGTGTATATAATGGCTACATCTGTGTCCTCCTGGTATTCTTTAATTCATTCATTCATTCATTCTCTCCTTCAATATTTGTGTGCCAGCCACTTCCCCTTTTAGTGAAGGGACAGGGTGAGGAAGAAGATAACTTAGCTCCTGAGACGTTCAGGGAACCACATAATGTATTACTGAGCACCCCACCCTTGTCCTAGGCCAGCCAGAGAAACACACTCCAGTATATGCAGGCGTTGCCAAATCTGGGGCTAGAACATGGTGGAAGGCACTGTCGGTCTGTGTCTGTGAGAATCTGTGCTTGGGAATCGGAGGCTGTGTGTAGTTGTGCGACTGCGACACTGTGCGTGCGTGTCTTTGTGACTGTGATGCTGTGTGTCTGCATCCGTGTTTGTGTAGCTGTGTGATCGTGAGGCTGTGTGTCTGTACCTGTGGCTGTGTAGCTGTGTGACTGTGAGGCTGTGTGTCTGCACCCGTGTTTGTGTAGCTGTGTGACTGTGTGGCTGTGTGTCTGCACCCGTGTTTGTGTAGCTGTGTGACTGTGAGGCTGTGTGTCTACACCCGTGTTTGTGTAGCTGTGTGACTGTGAGGCTATGTGTCTGTACCTGTGGTTGTGTAGCTGTGTGATTGTGACGCTGTGTGTCTGCACCCGTTTGTGTAGCTGTGTGACTGTGAGGCTGTGTGTCTAAACCTGTGGTTGTAGCTGTGTGACCGTGAGGCTGTGTGTTTGCACCTGTGTTTGTGTAGCTGTGTGATCGTGAGGCTGTGTCTGTACCTGCGGTTGTGTAGCTGTGTGATTGTGACGCTGTGTGTCTGCACCTGTGGTTGTGGGGTGTTGTATCTCTCTCTCCATCAGCATAGCTGAGGAGAATCTGTGTGTGTGCTTTGTGTTGTTTGCCTCCCAGGCCGTGGTGGGAAGTGGAGCTAATTAAGAACGCGTGACAGAGGCCCGGCAGCACTGGTGACTAACGAGCTCCCATGGCCATGGAATCCCCTCGGTGCCTGTCTTCACTGGTACAAGGCACTGCCCGGAGCCCAGAGGTGCAGTGATGATTTCGTCCATTCCACTGTGTGCAAACTTCCTAGGCCCATTGCTGCCAGTCACAAGAGGCGCTGCCAACCTCGTGTGACTGAGGTTGCAGCTGGGGGCTCTACATGTACTCTACGTGTACCCAGGAGCTCTCACAAATGCAGTGACTTCTTGTCCCTCTGGGCATCACCTGGTTAGCAGATTGGACCAGTTCCTGGTAGGCAGAGGTGGCCACGACAGTATCAGTTTTCCATGGTGACAGGCCCTATAAGGGCTCTGGGTCAACAAGGCATTTGGAGGCAGTCCTGGAGACCGTAGGCAGGGTCACTTCTCAAGCTCAACTCACTCCTGTTACAGAGTGGCTCAGGAAGGGCTGGAGACATGTCCAAAGGCAGCCAGAATACCAGTGGATGTTCTCCACTCTCCACCGTCCTTACCTGGCTGACCTGTGGGTGGCAGGCATTATGGTTTGGGGGTTTCTTATTCATTTTAAGTTGAAATCTATTCCAAGATTTCATGAAAGGGGAAAATAATAAGTATACAATGTTGAATAGCTCAGTGTCTTCTTTCATCACAATGACATTTAAAAATAAAATATACATGGCTAAAATGTGGGATAAGTTTCCTCTCTTCAAAGGGGCTTCCCTTGACCACTGTATATTTTGGGCCCCCATTTTGTCCCTCACACAATCAGCTGTGCCCTTCACAGCACTTAGCACAGTTTGTAGTTATGATTTTTTCTTTGTTCCAGGTTTGTCTTTCCCACTAAACTGTGAGCTTGCCACAGGCAAAGCCCTCATCTTCTATGTTCACTGCTGTATCCTCAGTGTCCATGTCTTAGACAGCACATGGTAGACTGCTGTAACAAAGAGGCCCCATACACCAGCTTGAATGACAGAAGTTTATTTCTCCTACAGGTTGTAGTGTGGGCAGGTGGTCCTTGGCTGGCATGGGGGTTTGAAATGTGGTGTCGGGTGCCTTCGCCCTTCTTCAAGCCCCCCAGGCTCCCCAGATCTCTTCAGCCACTGGGGAACAATTTAAATAAAACCTTGTCTTACCCAGAGCACTCCTACTCCCTTTGGCCTTAGCTCCTGGCCCAGATAGCCCCAGACCCTTGTTCTCCCAACCAAAGGCTCATCAGTGTGGCTTCCCAAACCACAGAGCCATTTCCCTGAAATGAAGTCAGCCTCTCCCACGGCACACAGGGCTGCATGCACTGTCTCACTTGTTGTTATTGAATATTAGTTCTTTCCTCCTGTGGGCTATAGTTTACACTTGTCTACATCCCTGGCCTTTGGGCAAGTTACTCCATCACTCTGTGCTTCAGTTTCTTCATTCGGAAAGCGGAAGTAACCAGTTTTCCCCCCAGGGTTATTTTAGCTGCTGTCAGGTCAACTCCGACTCAAGGTAACCTTATGTCCTTGTGATCACCAGCATGTCCAAGTCCATCCTTGCGGCTACGGTGCCAATCCATCTCACTGAGGGCCTCCCACGCCCTTTTGACCCTCTACTTCACAGAACAAGATATACTCCTCCAGCGACTGATCCTTCCGGATGACACGTCCAAAGCAAGCAAGTCTGACATGTTCTGTTGTGATCCATAAGGCTTTCCTTGACTGATTTTCAGATCTCCAGGCCTTTCTTCCTAGCCTGTCTTAGTCAGAAAGCTATGCTGAAACCTGTCCGCCATGGGTGACCCCGTTGGATTTGAATTATCAGTGGTGTAGCTTCCAGCATCACAGCAACGTGAAAGCCACCACAGTATGACAAACTGACAGACAGGTGGTAGTTTTAAAGATTAACTGAGTATAAAGCTTTTAGAACTGAGCCTAGCACATGCTAAGCGCTCTTTAAATAATACTATGTCTTTCTTCTCAACTTTATCCTGAGGCAGGCTGAGCAGGTATCACTTCATTTTTCAGACGCAGAAATGAAAGACCAGAAAGCTGAAGCTTTCTTGCCAAACACTGGCAGGTGGCTGGGTCTGGGTTTCAACCCAGGCCAAACCCTCAGTTACCTCGACATAAAATTGCGATGATGGTGGACCTCCTCATAGGAGTAGGTTCGAAACGACCAATGTTTTGTTATATATATTTTACCACAATAAAAAATATGCAAAAAAAAACAAAAAACCCTGTGCCATTCCCCTTTGCTGCACGGCACTTGATGCCACCCGTGGTCCAGACGATGCTCCTGGCAGCCCTATGGTCACCTGCTTCTGTTTGATTGGAGGGACAGCTGGGCAGACAGAGGCCCATTGTCTCTGTCCTCTGGGGCTGTCGTCGGGGCCTCCTCCGGGTTCCTGCCCCATAGACACTCCCAGCTTTCATTCAGCCTTGTCTTGGCTTTCCTGGGAGGGGGTGGGGAGTGCACCCTGAAGATGAGATCACCAGCCCTGCTTTACGGATGGGGAAACTAAGTTTAAAGACTTGTCTCAGGTCGGAGCCACTGAAGATGGGGCAGAGGCAGGGGGCTCACTCTTGTGCAGCCTCAAGTCACAGAGGTATAGGTCCCATTAGGTCAGAGGCGGCAATGCCAGAACAATCCCTCATTAACTCAAGGAAGCAGGAGCAGGGAACACGGACACTCGCCCAAGGTCGTAGAGTGCCAGCCACCAGGGAACCCAAAACCAACCCATTGCCGTTGGGTAGATTCCAACTCACAGCGACCCCACAGGACAGAGTAGAGCTGCCCCCCGGGTTTCCAAGGCTGTGGCTCTTTACGGAAGTAGATTGCCACATGTTTCTCCCGCGAGTGAGGAGCGGCTGGTGGGTTCCAACCCACATCATCCTCCCCAGAAGCAGCTGGCGGATTACCGCCGACAGTTGTTACACTGCGAGTGCTCAACCACTGCGCCACCAGAGCTCCTTCATGGCGGGGAAACCAGGCCTGCCTTTCCTCCGGTCTGGCGTTGTTTCTACCCAGTTGGGATTAAAGGTTGCGCCGGGAGGAGGGAGGAATTAGAATAACTCCTCCCCCTGGGCGGGGCGAAGGCGTAGGCTCCAACCCTCCGTGACGCGCAGTGGTGAAAGCTCGCCGCGGCCCCTCCCATAAAGGGGCGTGGCATCCCGAGTCAGGTGGGATTCCACTGGGTATTTGCCTGCTGCGGGCGGGACTTCTGGCCTGCCTGGCCTTGGGGGCGTGGCCTCCTTCTTGGCGGCGAGCTCCCCGCGGGATTCCATTCCTCTGTGACGCAGGCGCCGGTGCGAGCGGGGCGGAGCCGAGCCCGCCAGAGCTCCGCCCCCCAGCGGAGGCGGCCGGGCCGGGGCGTGTCCTGGGCTGGGCCCCGCCCCTACCGGCGCCCCGCCCCGCCCGGTCGTAGAGCGGCTGCCACCGCAGGGAGGTCCCGGCCCCGGGATGTGAGTGCGGCGGGGGTGGGGATGCGGGGTGGAACGCCGAGCCTGGCCCCGGGGGTCCCCAGGGGTCCTTATGAACAAAGGCGTGAGAGCGCGGGCGGCCCCTGGTGCGGGCCCAGGCGCGGAGGGCCAGGGGCGCCCGCGCAGGGTGCGCTTAGGCGGGTCCCGCGCGCCGGGCCAGCCCGGAGCCCCTTCGCGGCGGAGGAACAGCGACTCGGCCGCGCAGTCCAGGCCGGGCGGGGGTGAGCGACATGCGCGGGTCTGACGTCTGCCCTCCCCCGGGCTCCACCAGCTGTGCAGAGGCCCCTGGTGCCGGGTTTCTGGTGCTGGTGCTGCGGCTGCGGGGTGGGAGGGAGGATTAGCCCCTCGGCGGAGCCGTAGGTGACCCTCGCCCCCGGTCCGGGGTTGGGCCACAGCCTCCGTGAGCTCAGACCTGCTGTTTCTGGGAACTGTAACCCCAGCTCTCATGGACAGGGAGCTTTCTGTGCTAGGACTCTTGCAATTCATTATCTCAATCTTCCCAACAGCCCACATTTCACAGTTGAAGAAACCGAGGCTGAGGGCCCAGGGCCGCACAGTTGTTGGGTGTGATGGTTGTAGCGTGGGAGTGCAATGCTGAGGCCTTGCAGCCAGACCGGTGGGGGTGGGGAATCCCGGGCACCCCGCTGCTCCACAGACCCCTTGTCTGTGTGACCTTGGGCACGTCCTCCCCTCTCTGAGCCTCTGATGTGGTCTTGGTGCCTGCCTCCAGGGCTGTTGTGAAGATGGGGTTAGGTATGTCAGGGAAGGACAGTGAGCACTTAGTCAAGATTGTTATTGCTGCCACTGCCGTTGTTAAGTGGCCCCTTTCTGGGTCCTGGGAGCAATAGTGCTGGGTCAGGGCTGTGTGGTCAGCTAAGCAGGCTCGTGGGGAGGGGGCAGCTGTGACAGCTGTTCTCCACACTGAGGCCGCCCCATCTGTGCTCACTGAAGGCCACACACAACCCAGCTGTACCAGGCTGTGCCGGAGACGCGCTGGCCCATCGTATACTCTCCGCGCTACAACATCACCTTCATGGGCCTGGAGAGGCTGCACCCCTTCGACGCGGGGAAATGGGGCAAAGTGATCAATTTCCTCAAAGGTATGGAAGGTTGCCTCTCACCCTACATCCACTCCCTCTACCCCACCTGTCCCCCATCCCCATCGTCCCTACTGTCTTTCCTCTAACACAAGCCTCAGACCTTCCCACCTCCAGTAGCCCCCCAGACTGCTTTCCACCCATGCTGTCAAAGGACTTTCCAACCTAGCCCTCTAGGCACCGTATGTGCCTGTCTCAAACCCACACCGGCTTCCCATGGCTGTGAACCTGAGCTCTGCCTCTGCCCGGGAAGGCCCAGTAGAAAGGGAGCTGATTAATGATGAACACAGAAGAGCAAAAATTTGAAGAAGTCCAGTGACCATGTTCAGCAAGCTCAGCCCAGGGGCAGAGAACCTTTGCTCCAACCTTTGAATACAGATGGGGGAAAGTAGGGCCCAGAAAGGTTGGGAAACATGCCCAAAGCTCCTAAGTGGCAGAGTGGGGTCTGGAACTTGGAACCCCAGGCTTCCAGTGGGGCTCCTTGCTGAGCAAGGTGGTGCTCTGGAGCACATTCATTTTAGCTGTAGCTACATCACTGGTCTGATTTCCGTGGGAAATTCAGGCATGACATGGGACTGGTATATGACTATTCTCCTTTTTTCCTCTATCAAGGCTTCTTTCATGGAGGGAGGTAGGAAATGTTACCTGGAAGTGTTACCTGGCATAAGATGAAGCATTGAATATCTTTAAACCACACCACCCTTTTGATCACATCAAGGAGAAAGTCTCACTTTGAGGCTAGCCTGTCTTTAACACCTCTGAAGCCTTGCCCATTTCCCTTTTTAACAAATTTAGAGCAAGCCTCTGTGCCTTGCAGAAAACAGGATCCAATTAGAGATTAATAACAGTGTGTTTCCACTGTATTTGTTTTTTGGTTAACTTCTATTTCTGGCAACGGTAGTGATTTTCCATTTGTAGTTGTGAGCAGAAAGAAAAATATTAGGTAGGAAAGTTGTGACACTAGGTGAGGTGTGTGGAGCTGAGCCCGCCTCAGACCTCGCAGGCCTCTGGCCTTCCTGCATATGGACCCTTATGCACCATTTCCAGCAGACCTAGCCTGAGTTCTCCTCTGGTTGCCCCTTCTCAGACTCGTGTGTCACCCATGGGCTCAGTACATGGGTTCCTTGTCTCCCTGTCTCTGAGCTGACAGTCAACTCTGAGTTCCTTCTTTTTCTCCTTTGAGGATGAGGGTGGAGAGAAGGCAGGGACCATATGGTGAAAGGCCTCAAATGTCCTGCCAGAAAGGAATTGGTCCTTTATCTGAAGGCAATGGGGAGCCATGGAGTATCCTGGGAGGAGGAGCACCTGCATGGAGCTATACGTGAAAAATGTGTGCAACCAGCTGGTTTCTATCAGGGTTGGTTTCTAAGGTTGATGCATTAAAAATAGGTCCACTAAAGTCTGACCATGCCACTTCAACTTCCTAGAACCCAGAGCACCAGGGTCCTATCCTCCCTATGCCCTGCTGCACTTCCCACTCTCAGCCTCAGGTTCTTCCTTTGCCAAACGGAGCTAATCTTGTCTGGTGCGTGTGAGGGGTGATGAAATCATGTAGTGTTTCCCAAACATCAGTCATTTGAAACCATTCTTGGGGCCTGGCCATCTCCTCATACCACCTGTGCCATCATTTTCTCCCTATTTTTATTTACTTAGCCTCTGTTTTTAAATACTTAAACTTGTTTTAAAAGGAAACATGAAGTCATCTAAGTGGGAAAAGCCAGTTTCAGCTGCCATAAATAGAAGGTCATGGTACAAAAGAAATGCCATGAAAACACAGCAGTGTGATTCCATTGAGGCCTTCTGCTGCCTGCAGGCTGTGAGCCGATGGCCTACTGTCTCCAGGTTAAAAAGGAGCAGTGTCAGGCAGGCGTTAGTGGGAGGCCAGCATCACCCTGCAACTCTCTGGATGTCCTCAGAAGGCAGAGAATCGACAATAGCTTTACTCACCTGGAGGGTCAGTGTTCTTGATGCCTATGCCACCTGCCTCTGAAAATTGCTCACTCACACCTGGACTCACCATGTGGCTGTTAGTGGCTTGGAAACATGGGGTCACTGTGTGACAATGTCCGAGTACGAGGGCCTGACCAGTGTGCTCGCTGGCCTGGACGGTGGCCGTTCTCAGAATGCCCAAGAGCCAGTAGTCCCTTCCATCTCTGAGGACAAGGATGGGGCAGCCAAGTCTGCAGCCTGGGGACGGGGCCTGGCGTGGAGGTCAGCAGGCAGCAGGGCTCCATTCTGTGATTTCAGAGGAGAAACTTCTGTCGGATAGCCTGCTGGTGGAGGCACGGGAGGCCTCGGAGGAGGACCTGCTGGTGGTGCACACGAGGCGCTATCTCAATGAGCTGAAGGTACAGAGTAGTGGGCCCTGGGGGGCTGCCTGCCCAGAGCCCCTCCTGGCTTATGGGACTAGGTGGAAAGGGGGCTGGAGATGGCCAGCCACCGCCAGTGGAGAGGGGGCAGCAGCTCAGCCTGGAGAAGCACAGCCTGAGGGCTCCCACTTCTGTCACTGGGGCTGGGGGAGCATAAAATGGTCTATGGCCCCAAGGGAAGGAGGAGAGAATGTTATAAAAAGGGAGATACCAGGGATGGGCTAGGCTGCTCCAGGTGGTAGTGAACTCCCCGTTGCTGGGGGTATGAAAGCTCCACTTGGTGGAGATTGAAACTGTACAGGACTTTGCGCTTCTACATGGGTGACTTAAAATCTGGGCTCTGTGAACAGGCATTAAAGACTACTGCTGGCGTGATATACGGGGTGGGGGGAACCCAGCCCTTTAGTCCATCTAACCAGAGCTGTTTCACTTTGGCCTGTTTTTGTACTGGGCTGAAGTTTAAGGTTCTGTTCCAAGGACTTCTGGTGATAGAGACTTGTCAGAAACTGCTGGGCTAAAATCTCATTTGAGGTATAAGCAAGTGGGCAGGTGGGGTGGGGGGCAGGGGGGGTGAACTGGAGAATGACAGTCCCTTCAAAACTAGGCCCGGCATTGCCAGAGCCTCTGGTTTTCAAAGAGAAGCCAGAGACCTGGATTAGTCAGTGGAATTTCTGATTTGTTAATGGGATAATGCATTTGACGGTTTTAAAATCCCACCTGCAGACTGCCCTGGGCTCCCAGGCTGCCCACTGTGGCCTCTTTCTAGAGGAGCCCACAAAACTGTCACAGGCTGGGTTCTGAGAGCCTGGAGTTCAGTCCACTCCAGAGGGCAGAGGGGAGGCGGGAGGGGGTATCAGCACCTGGAGCCAGCGTGAGCCCTGGTAGGGGAGAGGCCAGGGATGCCACAGGTGCTCTGCCCTCAAGAGTGTGGGAGCCCTGACCCCAAGCCCCGGTCTTCAAGGCTGGATTTGTCTTAGACTCAGAGCCATAGCGGATGCCAGAGATCACCAGGCCCCCAGCTCTATGGGCTGAAAAGCCAGGGCCAGAGAGGAGCTGTTCTTGTTCAAGACCACCCAGGAAGTAGGGGTGGGCCTGCTGGAGACCCTGTCTTCAGTCAGGGCGTCCAGACGCGGGCCATGGCTGCTACCTCCCTCCTCCTGCCACCTGACCTGAGCTGTGAGAATTGTAGATGAGGCCATGGCAGTGTGAGCTCATGAAAGATTACCAGGAAGAGGCTGACACCTGGTTCCTGGGCAAGGGAGGTGTGTGAGGCGTTGGCAGGGAGCCCAGCACTTGGCTGTCCTCGTTTCCTGGGCCCGGGCATGTGTGGACACAGTCCACAGCCCCAGGGCCTGGACCAGGAGGTCAGAATCCAGAGGGTGAGGTGCGAGCAGAGATGAGGGGTTTGAGCTGGGCAGTGAGACACCAGCACAGGGTGGGGCCGGCACTGGAATGAGTGGACCGAGAGAAAGGTTGTAGATGGGGAGATGGCCTTCCGCATGCCTGTCCTTGGGGTTCCAAAGCATCGACTGAAGCCTGTTATGTCATAAGTATTATGAGAAAGTCCCAAGTAGAAAACTGAAGTCAAGGACAGGGGGAGAATTCGAATGTGTCAATTGGAAAGGCTAACCAAGGTTCTGGGATTGAGCTGCATGTTTGATTTGAAGCTCCCTGGCAGCCAGAGCAAAAGGCGAAGCACAATGATTTCCATAGCACCTACTAAGGTGAAGAAGTCTTCATTCAGTCATCCAGCACACCTGTATTGAGTGCCCACTGTGTGCTGGGTACAAAGAGAATAAGACGCCAGGTTCCTACTCCCATGGGTTCGCATTTTCATGGTGGGAGACTGGAGATAAAGCAGTAAACACACAAGAGCATTTCAGAGAGCACCAAAGGCTAGGAAGAAAAGTAAAAATAGAGAGTAACTGGGTGGAGGTGTGCTTATTTAGACTGGGTGGTCAGGGAAGGCGTCATGGAGGAGGTGGCATTGAGCTAAGACTGAAGAATGACACTGAGGTGGAGCTTTGAAGGAAGAGCATTGCCAGAGGAGAAGAGCATCCTGGAGGGGTGCTGGGGCTGGGCTGAGGGAGCAAAGAGCTGGGTGAAGCAGACGAGGTCAGGGAGGCAGCAGTGGCCAGGTCACGAAGTCTTGGAGGCCGTGGGGAGGTGTTTGGATTTTGTCCCAGGTACTCTGCTGCTCAGGTGAGACCCATGTCTATTTCAGACATTGCTGGCGTCTGGGGGCTGCAGCAAAGGACCTCCTTCTCCCCCCCATTCAGCCAGTTGCCTGCAATGTTTCTTTCCTTTTCTCTGCTGCAAGCATCCAGAGAGCTGTCCTTGGAGAGTCCTACAGGTCTCCCAGGGACTGTTCCTTGGCCGTTTTGGTTCTGTGTGTATGGGGAGTACCCACCCCTCCCTGCCCCACCTTGCTCTGCCCCCCACCCTGATTCTGGGCCCCTGCCTGGGCCCTGAAGGAAAAGCAGTAGCCTGTTTGCAAGGCAATGTCAGTTCAGGGAAACAAACTTTTATTGAGCACTTACTATGTGCAAGGCCTAGAGTTGGTCCCACAAAGGGTGGTGGTTGGGTTGGGCCAGCACAGGGCTCTTGCCTTCTGCTGACCCCAGTGACCATTTGCCGTGGGGTGTGGGTTAGCGCAGATGCAGCGTACACATCTTGTCCTTGTTCACCCCATGCTGGGCAGCGCTCAGGTCACACTCATCCCGCTAGTATTCAGAGAGCACCAGGCCCTGTTCTAGCGGCAGAGATAGAACAAGAGAGACCGTGGAGCGGGCATTTAGCATCAAGTGAATGATATAGGGTGTTAGAAGTTGCTAAGTGCTGTGGGGAGCAAAGGAAGGGGGTGGAGGGGGCCCCTACCACGTACCAGATCAGTTGCCGTGGAGACCGTTCTGACTCAGAATAGAAGTATACTCCACCGGGTTTTCAATGGTTGATTTTTCAGAAGTAGAGCGCCAGGCCTTGCTTCCCAAGTGCCTTTGGGAGGGCTCGAACTGCCAACCTTTCAGTTAGCAGCTGAGCACTTAACCATTTGCACCACCTAGGGACTCTGGAGGGGACCCAGCAGGGGTATTTTGAATTGGGTTGTGAGGTCAGGCCTTTCTGACAGGCTTCCATGTTAAGCCCACATTGGAGGCCTTGTGAAGAGGAACCCCTGTTTAAAGGGGTGTGCTCCACAAGGGAGCCCTGGTGGCACAGTGGTTAAGAGACCGGCTGCTAAACAAAAGGTCAGCAGTTCAAATCCACCTTGGCAACCCTATGGAGCAGGTCTGCTCTGTCCTATAGGGTCGTTATGAGTTGGGATCAATGGCAATGAGTTTTTTTTTTTGGCTCCACAAGGAGCTCTGGTGGCACAGCGGTTAAAGCAGTCGTCTGCTAACCGAGAGGTCAGTGGTTTGAAACTACCAGCAGCTTCCCTGGAGAAAGATGTAGAGATTTACAGCCTTGGAAACCCTATGAGCTATAAGTCAGAATGGACTTGACAGCAGTGGGTTTTGGTTTTTCTGGGGGGCGGGGAGCCCACATTCGTAGCCAGTGATTGAGTCTGGGGTTGAGGCAGTTTGGCTCTGAGGAGGCCCTGAGCCCGTCCCCACCCACTGCCACCCAGCCCAGTCCTTTAGTGCCCTGGCCCAGGGTGAGGTGATCGAGGGCCTGACCGTTTGCAAGTCTGGGCAGCCCCACCCTGGCCAGCTGCCCTAGAAGATAAAGCATCTGTCCCCTCCACTGTGGCCCCCCCAGCCCACCCCTCCCTGCCAGACTGCTACCCAGAGCTTCCACTCTGACTGCCCCCGGAGCGCCTCGGTTGGGGCTTTGTGGGCACTGGAATTCTGTTTTTCAGCGCCGCCCCCCCCTTGTCAGTAAATGAATTTCCAGATGTTGCCCCCCTCCTCCCTCCCCTCCACATCTGGCCACTCACCCAGGCTCTGCCCTCTCATCCCTGCCACCTCCTCTGTCCTCCCAGCCCTGTCCACTCTCTGCTGCCAGTCTGCCCGCCCCCCCCCCACTTGTTTTTCACCCCAGCCACCGGTGGTCTTTACTAGAACAGTACTGACCATGGAACTTTCTGCAGCAGTGGACATGTTCTATGCCTGCTCTCTCCTATCTGGGTGCCACGAGCCACAGGTGACTCTTGAACACTTGGAATATGGCCAATGTGACTGAAGAACAAAATTTTAATTAAAAAAACAAAATTATTCATTCCTTATTATGTGTAAGTAGCCACATATGGTTGGTGGTGACTAGGTTGGACAGTCCAGGTCCAGAGCGTGAGCAGGTCACGTCACTGCTGTGCAGAAAGTGCCACAGGACCAGAGGAGACGCTGAAGTGCCCAGCCCCCCTGTCGCTCTCCTAAGTCTCCGCCTCCCACGCCCAGGCTCCCAGCTTTGCAGACTCACGCCTTCTCCCTTTGGCTGGATTCCATCCCTGCCCCGGGGGCTTCATGCCAGGCACCCAGACCATGCAAAATTCACCCTAGCTTAGAGGTTCCCAAATGTGTCCTGCACGACTCCAGTTTTGTAGAAGGTTCTGTAAAAAGCAAAAGGGCAGGCAGGGCTTGTGCTTGAAAAGTTTGGGAGACAGTGGGTGAAGCAAAGTAAGAGGATTCTTTACTACACAACCTCTCAGAGCCTTTAACATGCCAAAGTGCCTTGTGAATTTCTAAGAGGTGGACAGCATAAGCAGTGTTTCCCAAACTTACTTGACCGTGGAACCCTTTCTCGGTATAGTATTGGGATAGGCCAGTTGCTGTGGAACACACTTAGAGAAATACCCTTCTAGTGGCTTTATTTAATATGTATTGGGCCTCTCAAGAGGCAGAGCTGTGGCTTCTTCGTCAGATCTCCATCCCCTCCTGGATTGCTTAGCGAGGAGGGAGACAGTGAGTTAATTTGTTCCTTCAATGGTCTTTGTTCATTTATTTATTCATGGAAAAAATGGTTCCATACCTACCACATGGAGCCTGCTCTGGGCAAATGATTCGTGAGTGAGGAGGCTGACCTCAGGCAGAGCCCTGCCCTCACCTACACCCACACCCCCCGCCCCACAACACAGGGGTGGGTTCTACGGCTGTCAGACATTCATAGTCTAGCTCTAATACCTGCTTGTTACAGCAGGTGGACCCCCAGGCAGGGCCTGATGGGCACCTCTCCTTTCAGGCATTCATGGGTGCAATTCTGTGCTCCCTTGAGGGAGGGCGTGTGGGGAGCGTGCCAGCCTTCCCAGCCACCAGCTCTCCTCAGCCTTGCTGGCCTGAGAGGGGTGCTGCCTCTGCTTTGCGTAGGTTCCTCCTGGTCAACGCACCCACCTGACCCTTCCAAGCATGCTCCCTTTCCTCCAGCACACCGGCTCTTGGCCTGTCTCTTTCCCACCCTACTGTCTCCTGCCCGTTACTAGACAGGCTCTGGTCTCTCCCACCTTAAAACTCAGCTGGGATAAATGATTCTCAACGGTGAAAGGGAAGGAGGAAGGAGACCTGGGTTTCCAGTCTTGGCTCTGTCCATGGCTCACTATGTGACTTGGACAGGTCCTCCCTGCTCAGGCGTCAGTGTCTCCTTCTGTACGGTTATCCCGAAGCCATCTTCCAGCTACAAGGATGTGATCTGGACCCCTGCGGATCCTGGTATTGCCACAAGAGGGCGGCCAAGGGCTTGGGAGTGCTAAGAACGTGGCTGACTTCACTCTAGGAAAACCCAACTGCTTGAGACTGCTCTGTTGTGGGGCCTGAGGGTGGTGGGGAGGGGTGCTCCTGTTTCTTATGAAGGGAACTTCCCTTGACCAGGTAGTTCACCCAGGGCCAATGTGAAACTGCCCTCACAGCGTTGAACAGGGCGTCTGATTGCCCAGCGGAGATCAGGGGCTGTGTCTCTTTCCACAGTGGTCCTTTGCCGTCGCGACCATCACAGAAATCCCCCCTGTCATCTTCCTCCCCAACTTCCTTGTGCAGAGAAAGGTGCTGAGGCCCCTTCGGACCCAGACAGGAGGAACCATCATGGTAGGTTGGGAAGTGGGAAGGAGGGGCGTGGGCTGGGGCCCCCACACCCTGGGCTCCTCCCCACCCTGGACTTTCCGTTTGGAATGCCCTCCCCCCACTTGGTAGTTGAACAAAATCCTAAATATTTCTCAAAGCCCAGCAACAATGCCCCTTTCTCCAAAAAGCCTTTTCCATCCTGGGACGTTAGAATTCATTGTTCCCACACCAATGGCCTTTTGTTAGCGTTACCGTATATGCTGGTATATAAGATAGGGCCCATCTCCCAAAGAGCATATCCAGAAATTATGGCTCCAGCATACCCAAATTCAGGGTGGAAGACTGAACCCCGTAATTAAATGATGGATGATGTCCCCCCACCCCCATCATGGGTGTAGCAATAAGGGAAAATGAGGTTTCCCATCCAGCATGTAGTTTCCTTAAAAATTCGCTGCAGGCTGCCAAGGTGATTGGAGGCAGAGGAGCATTCCAGACTCAAATGTTTGAGGAGCTAACCCAGCCCAGATCAGTCCTTACTGATCCCTCTAGGTTTTTTTGTTTTTCTTCCTCTATTTTTTTTTTTTTAATCGTGGTATAATATAAAAAACATAACATAAAATTTGCCATTTTAACCATCTTGGAGGGTACACTTCATCGGTGTTAAGCATATTCACCATGTTGTATAATCACGGCTATTTCCAGCTCTTTTTTATCAGCCCACACAGAAACTCTACCTGTTAAAGCATTAGCTTTCCATTACTCTTCCACCCTCCCCCCACCGCCCCCACACCGCCTGCTAATGTTCCTTGGAGCTTTGAGAATTTGTACTTTATTTGGTTAGGAGACTATCACTGCCCACCCCAAAACTGGGATCTCCTACAGGATCTCAGTATTCAGTCTACTGAATTGCCTTGAGCAAAAAATAGTCTATGTTCTCTTTCAGAGCCTCATTAAGATCATTGTCAGCTCATGTGTGACGATAAGTAGTTAACACACGTTTCTTCAAGTTTTCCTCGCAAAACTGCAAAGGGGCTCCCACACTGCCCCTGTCATATGCCAGTCCATCTGGACTGCTTCTGGGACTGACTCTGGGAATGCTGGGGGTGCCCCCCACCTCATACATAGCTCATCCCCACCCAGAGCCCATGGAGACAGTTGGGGAAGGGCTAAGTAATGGGTAAATGACCCGGGCTCCTGGCATCACCTGTGCTTGTCTCCAAAGGCAGGGAAGCTGGCCATGGAGCGGGGCTGGGCCATCAATGTGGGTAAGTGCTGCAGCCCCGGGAATGTCCAGCTGCAGGGGTCCAGGGGCAGGGAGGGTCTGGAGGAACCATGGGGGCGGCACTGTGCATGAACAGGTCTGATGCTCTTCACGTGGCCTCCTGGAGGTAGCACCTGGGAGGGACAGCCGGTCCCTCCATCGGATGTGGGATCCTTGTCTCTCCAGGACCCCTTTTCTCATGTCTGGTGAGGGGGGGTTCCCTCCCCTCAGAGAGCCTGTGCCATCCCGGGCAGCTCTGTGTGGGGCTGAGCCTGCTTCCATGAGGCTCCCCTGAAAGGCTCCGTGCCACCTCCTGATGGACAGCCCATGGGGACATGGTTATCTTGTGGTAGGTAGACAGACCCAGGATCAGTGCCATCTTCTTCTCAGGGGTTCTGAGGGCCTGCACTCCTCAGCCCCAGAGCAGTGGGGTCTGTACATGCCCTGGACTCTCCCACAAGACTGACTCATGGGAGGGCTGCACACAGCAGGCTTCCTGGGCCCTGCCATTGTCACCCATGGAGGGACAGCACTTTACAGCTTGCAAAACCCTTTCCTCTCAGGCCTCTCATGTGAGCCTGGCATAATTGTTACCAGACCCGTTTCATGGATGAGGAAATGGATGTCAAGAGAGGCCCAGTGGCTTGCCCAGAGCCCCAAGCAAGGCCCCGTTGTCTGTGAACTCTGCAGTGGTAGGACCTGAGTCTCAGGGGTGTTGATGTCGCCAGGACCCAGTGTTAGGTCAGGGGTAGTGACGGTGTGGTGGCATTCTGCTGTGTATTGATGGCAGAGTTCCAGCCCAGGGCCTGAACCAGCCCTCCCCATATTGGAAGGCATTATGGCCTGGCAGAGTGGCTAAGGGAGCTGGTCCTGATCCAACTGGGTTTGAACCCTAGTTCTGCCATTAGCTAGCTGTGTGACCCTGGGCAAGCTACTGAACCTCTCTGTGCCTCACCTGTAAAATGAGGGTGATGATTATAGTATCCCCCTCATAGGGCTGCAGGAAGGTTTCAGTGAGCTCAGTGCCTGGTGAGGAGTCCAAGTTCAATATATGTGAGCTTTTGTCTTTTTTTTTTTTTTGTCTTATCACTACCCAACAGTGGCTGCTTGAGAGGTGAGAAGGACAAGCTCCTTGTATCTGTGGGCCCAGCTTCACACTCTGTATATGTGGGGCAGGTGCTGGGCTAATTTCAGAGGGCCTCGCAGCTCAGATTCCCCAGGGCCTGCAGGGCAAGGGTCTTTGCAGGGCATTGAGGCTCTGAGGCTAGGGCCTCAGGGTTGGGAGCAGGCAGGGTAGATGGAGCTGGACCCCGGCCTCCAGGGCCCTCCGCATTGCCAAGGGCAGCCATGACCAGCAGAGGGCGTCCATCCCAACCCAAACCCAAAAACCCATTGCCATTGAGTCAATTCAGACTCATAGCGACCCTATAGGACAGAGTAGAACTGCCCCACAGGGTTCCAAGGAGTGGCTGGTCGATTTGAACTGCCAACTTTTTGGTTAGCAGCTATAGTTCTTAACAACTGTGCCATCAGGGCTCCATCACCTCTACCACCTGCAAAATCTAGGCAGCCCCATATTAAGCCTGTCCCCCCAACACACCCTGACATGAGGGAGTCACAGGAGGCAGGCCCCAGCTCTGGGAACAAGGAGCAGCTTTCTGCTGTGGAAAGGAGTGAGCTCTTGTCACCTGGGGGGGTAAGCGGGTGCTGCTGCTGACTTGTCCAGAGACCCTGAGAGAGCTCTTGCTCTGGGCAGTGGTGGTCACAATGGCACAGCCACTTCCTGACCCAGAGCTGGAGATGTGCCAGTTGCTCAGTTTCCCTTGCCCACCTGGAGTCCAAGGAGCGGGCCCTAGGAACTGAGCCAGGGAGTGAGGGATGCTGGGAGGACGGAGGCATGGAAGCCTGGCCCTGACTAGCATCTCTGTTTGTCCTGCAGGGGGCGGCTTCCACCACTGCTCCAGTGACCGGGGCGGGGGCTTCTGTGCCTATGCGGACATCACACTTGCCATCAAGGTAAGTTGTGGGCAGAGGCGAGGGAGGGGGCGCTTGCTTCCAAGAGCCCTCTCTGGCCAGGCCCAGGGCTGGGGCCAGGATCCTACCCGCAACGCCAAGTGTGGTGTTCTCACCCCATGTTATAGAAAGGGAGACCAAAGCTCAGAGAGGGTCGGGCTGGCTGGGTGACTTGGCCAGTCTTTGACTCGAGCCTGACCCTTCCTCTTCTTCTGTGTTGCTTAGAGGGGTTGCCTGTGAAGGAAGGTGGATATTACAGCCCTTGAAGGTGGCAGGGACCTGGGTCAGGGAGGGACGTACATCGAAAAGATTGAATCGTGGGAAGGAGAGGGAGGAAGAGGAGGAGGAGAGATGATAATGGTGGTGGTGGTAGTGGGAGCAACTGGCATTTAGAGCATGCTTGCCTCCGTGCCAGCCTCTGTTCTCTGTGAAATAGAATCTGTGTTTACCCTCATTTTATGGATGAGGACACCAAGGCTGAGAGAGGTAAGGCACAGCTGAGGGGCAGACTGGCCCTGGTCTCCATGTCTGTCAGGCCCTGGAACACCCACCCACTCTGCACCCAGCCTCGTGCTGGGCATCAGGACTGAGCTGAGGTGTTCCCAGCTTCCATGGGGCACATGGACTAATGGGGAGGCAGGCAGGTCAGGACAGGGGAGCACAGGAGACCTTGGAGGGTGGGGAGGGAAAGCAAGGCTTTCTGAAGGAAGAGGCATGAGAACTTGGCATTGTAGGATGAAGCAGAAATTGGGGATGGAGTTCCAGGCACAACCTTGGGGGAGGGTTCCCAGAGCTCTGGGGTCCTGGGAACCCTGGGCTGTCACTGAGGACCAGGCCTGACCTCCTGCCCTTCAGTAGCACATACCCCTTCCTCCAGGGAACCTTCCCTGACCACCTCCTGCAGCTCTGCCTGCTGGTCTGTTTGTTTGCTCACATGCAGGATTGCCCTCCCAAGCCCCCGGTCCCACCTGGGCAGCACTCCAAATCCTCCAGCCCACTCAAGTCCTCACGTTTCCCTTCTCCTCCCCATACAGTTTCTATTTGAACGTGTGGAGGGCATCTCCAGAGCCACCATCATTGATCTCGATGCCCACCAGGTGAGTGCCAATGTGGGCCCAGGCTCCGGGACCTCCCCATGCCCCCAGAAGCCTGTCTGTTGTACAGAGCCCTCACTAGGGGCCTCCCTCCCTCTGGGAACACTTAGAGCCCCAAGCTGGCCTCTGCCACCTCGCCCTGATTTCCTGCCTCTCAAGTTGGAAGCAGAAGGGCTGTCTTTGTCCCTCTGCCCACTTACCCTAACCAGTGTGGGAAGGGTGGAGGGTTGAACCCAGGCCTTCCCCTCCCTCATCCTGGCCACCTTCCCTTCACTTTCCAGCTTGCTTCCCCTGCCCCATCGCATACCAGGCTGATAGCTCTTCCTAAAACCCAGCCTAGCAACGTTACTCTCATGCTCCAAACTCTGCCATGGCTCCCCATTGCTTCCTAGTCCATCTGGGGCGCCGACTTCCTGCACAAGGCTGGTGAACCTGTGGACCCGCCCCTCACACACAGGTCATGTACACATTTCAGGGCTGCACAGGCCCCTAAAGCCACTGGTAAGAGCTCGTTGTCCAGGGGGCACACCGCTGAAGTGTGGAGACACCTCTTCTCAGGATTCCGAATCCAAAGCTGGCTCCTCTGGTCAGGGACAGGGGTTCTGGAAGGCCCCCCGCACCACTACCATTGCATCTCTGTTCTGGTTGGGACCTGCTCTGAGCTCGTGGGACACTGAGCTCCTGGACCAAGTCGGGAGATGCTGCCCTCCCAAATGTGCACAGCCCTTCACAGTTTATGCTTTCACATCCATAAGCCCAACTGATCCCACCACAGACTTGAGAGGGTGGCCAGGCCAGGACTCAGAAAAAGGAAGCACAGGTCTGGGGCTGGCTCAAGGTCACGTGAAGGTCATGGGCCATGTTTTGAGGTTGAATCCCAGCTCTGCCGCTTAACAGCAGGGACAGCAGTGTTGCCCAGGCCTGTGGGGAGTTTCCCGGGGCAGGGGTGGGGAGGTCACCTGCCTACAGGTGGCTCCATGTTCTTTCTACAGGGCAATGGGCATGAGCGGGACTTCATGGGGGACAAGCGTGTGTACATCATGGACGTCTACAACCGCCACATTTACCCCGGGGACCGCTTTGCCAAGCGTGAGTTGTTGTCCCGCCCCTCACTCTGACCTGTGTTCTTGCTGGTTGGGGCTTGCTCTCCTGAGTATTTCCTGTGTGCTGGGCCCTGCACAAGTCCTCAGCATCCCTGTGAGGTGGGGACCGTTCCAATTTTACAGATGAGGAGACTGAGTCCTAAGGAAGTCACTTGACCCACCCAAGATCACATAAACTTGCTTTAAACACGCATGTAGGTTCTTAAATCACCCTCATTTAGTAGAATTTCCTTCTCCTAGGTCTGCATCTGTGTGATAGAAGGTAGGGAAGGACACAAGAGAAATAAGGAGAAAAATATAAATAGAAAATACAGAACAAGATGGCAGGAATAAGCTCAAATATAATAATCCACTCCCATCAAGTCGATTCCAACTCATAGAGACCCTGTAGGACAGTTGAACTGCCCCACAGGGTTTCCAAGGCTGTAAAGCTTTATGGAAGCAGACCGCCACATCTTTCTCTCACACAACGGCTGGTGGTTCAAACCACTGACCTTTTGGTTAGCAGTCAAGTACTTTAACTACTGCCACCAGGGCTCTTCTCAAATACAAGAGTCATTAAAATAAATGAAAGTGGGTTAAACTCATCAGTTAAAAGACAGAGACTCTGAGATGAGATTTGAAAGCATAGGCAGTTGCTCAGTTTGCAGACTGGGGGCACGTATACATGAGGTGTGAGCAAGTCTGGGGAAGGTAGGCCAGCCACTGGTATAGCCAAGGTACCAACTTCTCAACTGAATCTTGCATGTGTTGACTTCGAGCTTGAGGGCACAGCAGGGTGTCCACATGGCTGGGCAGTAAAATTAGACATTGCCGACCTGGGTCCGTGAATAACCAGGGCAAAAGTGTTGCTGCTCTAATCCCCCTTTTCTCCTTCACTTCCTTTTTTCTGCAGCTCTCAATAATCATTTTAGGTTAATTTTGGGTGAGATAAAAAGCAGACCAGTGCCTTTGTCTCTGGAGTCAGGCCGACTGGCTTCCAGTCAGGGCTAGGGCACTGAGGGCTCTGGGACCCTGGGCAATCTTCCCCTTCCTGAGCCTCAGTTTCCCTTCTCTATAACCTGGGACTGTTCCTGTCTGTGTCTCAGAGGCTATCAGGCGAAAGGTGGAGCTGGAGTGGGGCACGGAGGATGATGAGTACCTGGATAAGGTGGGGAGGAACATCAAGAAGGCCCTCCAGGAGCATCGGCCGGACGTGGTCGTGTACAACGCAGGCACCGATGTCCTTGAGGGGGACCGCCTTGGGGGGCTGTCCATCAGCCCAGAGGTAGGTCCTGACCCTGAGGTGGGAGGAGGTCTGCTCTGGGGACTTAGCGGTGGCAGGAAAAGTGGGCGGGCACTGGTGCTTCTGATGTCAGAGAAGAGCTAAGCAGAAGCAACAGCAGTCAACCTGGGCCAGGGTTAGACTTGCAGCAGGACTTCTGATACCCTCCTCCCCACTACACAGGGCATTGTGAAGCGGGATGAGCTCGTGTTCCGAGTGGTCCGTGGCCACCAGGTGCCCATCCTCATGGTGACGTCGGGCGGGTACCAGAAGCGCACGGCCCGCATCATAGCTGACTCGATTCTCAATCTGCATGGCCTGGGGCTCATTGGGCCCAAGTCCCGCAGCGTCTCTGCACAGAGCTCGGACACACCTCTGCTGCCCATGGCAGTGCCCTGACCTGAGCTGCCCTGCTGGTCGCCTCCCTGCCTGCCTTGAGCCCAGCCCACCTGCCTGCCCACCTGATCTAGTGCTTTTGGTTTTCTAGCCTGAGGGGCGGTGCAGGGCAGCCAGCTAGGAGGCGTGGGCTGCCAGGCAGGGAGAGTGACCTGTGTGGCCTCTTGAGAGCACGGAGGGGCAGGGGCCTGCCCCGACTGGGCTGGCAGCTCCTCCACTCTCCCCATGGCAGCTGGGAGGGTCTCCAGGCCCCTCTGCGGGGTGGGAACAGAAGGCAGAGCCTGAGTCCCGGGGAAGACCCTGCATGGAGTCTTCATAGTCGTCTAAGAGAAGAGAAAGGAGGTAGGCAGTTCACAGAGGAGAGAGGATGGGTCAGGCCCGGGAAGCCGCAGGGAGGCCCTGGAGGTGGGGTGTTCTGGTGTTCCAGAAAGTCAGACCCAGATCAGATCGAGGAATCTTCCATCTCTACCACGTTTGGCCTCATCCCTGCTCTTGCGTCCATGAGATTTGCTTCTCCCCTCCGTGCCTCAGCCAGGGTGTGAGGAGCAGGTGTGTCCAGGGACGGGGCTGGGAGCAGGGTGCTGAGCTAGGCTCCAGGATGTGGGGAGGGGGTTCCCAGATCACCTGGCCTTGGATTTGAGGGCAGTAGGGAAGGGGGTACAGTTGCCTCTCCCATCTGGGACTCCCCTTAATAAACCAAGGGCTGAACCAGCTCTCTGAGAGCCCTCCTGTGTGATTGAGGGATGAGGAGGCCTGTGAGCCCCCAAACCTCCACCTCAGCAGTGGTCTCATCTGCAGGTTTATGGGGAGGATCCTTAGCTCAGGGAGGAGCTTGGGCACAGTAGCCTTGATGGCGGCTGCTGACCCAGGTGGACAGGGGGCAGAGGAAGATGGGGTCATGGGAAGGCAAGGCCTGGCAGGTAGGTATCAGGGATGGATGCAGGAACTACAGCCCCAGGTAGGGCCTGAGGCATTGGCAAGGCCAGACTAGGGGGTTGTGGGGAGGTTCTTGGAGGGCAACCAGTAGTCTCCATCATGGCCAGGACACCAGGAGGCTCTGAGGGTAGGTGGCTGAGTGGGGCCCTGGGTAGGGCTGCTGCCTCCACAGGCCTCACCTCCTGACCTATCTCTGTGTCCAGGGTTCCAGATGGGCCCTGACTTCTGGCCCTGGCCTTGGCCTTGTCTTCAGCTCTAATCCGAAGGGGACATTCAGGGCTGCCGAGGAAGCCAGGCAGGGGGAATGTCCACCGCCTCCATTGCCTGGGCATATTCTTAGCCGGTGACTGTGGCCTTGACCACAGTCAGGGGAGGGAAAGTGGGCCAGCTGAGGTGTCCCCTGCTCTCGGTCAGCCCCACTGATGGGACTTGTGCTTGTGGTCATCTGGGGGATGCCCCCACATTTCCCTTACTCTCCCTCTGCTAGGGGGAAAGAGTTCCAAGATCCCCAATTGACTCAAATGTGCCAACCTCCTGGCCTGGACCTGGAAGGACTAACAATGTACTTGGACCCCCCCGCCTTGGCCAGTAGTCCCTGTGGACCTGACTCTCGGTACCTGACATCCATGCATTACCGCTGCAGGCCTGTGGCGTCGGGGCAGGCAGTGCACATGGTTTGGTGTTACTGAGTTTCTCTTCTGTTCATAGAGAATCATAAAGGCTCTTAAGTGGACCCAGCTGCTGCGTGTTCTTGACATGAACTCCCACTCCTTTCTGAGAATGACATGAAATAAAGATTAGAATTCACACAGCACGTGACCAGTACATGCTAGGGTTTTATTTCATCCTCGCAGTCTTACAAAGTCGGCAAGTGTTCCCATTTTACAGATGAGGAAACCAGGGTTTAGAGAGGAGAGGAATTAGGCCACACATCTAGCGAGTGGTAGAGCCAGGTTTGGACCCGCTGTTCGTGTGCATGTGTATGTGTGTGCACACTCGCGCTCTGTACCAGCTGCCTCAAATTTAGTGGGGGGAGACAGGTGGGGTGGGGTTAGGGCAAGGATGTTGCTCTTCAGACAAGAGAGTCTAGGGCCCCTGGGAATGGGGTCTGGGAAATCATGGGGGTTGGCAGGCTGGCAGAGCTGGACTGTGAGGGTGGCTCTGTGCGGACAAGGGATGGCTTCCAGCCTTGAGCTACAGTTGGAGCATGTATGGGGGTCTGTCACCCTGGGATGGCGTTGACATGGGGCTGGTGATTCCATGCTGGGGCTGAGGGGTTCAGGCAGGTGGTGAAGACAGAACCTCATCTTTAGCCTGGCAGGGTGCTGAAGGATCCCCAATGTCAGCAGTGCAGCCTGGGCGGGGAGCAGGGTCAGACACCACGCCAGGCTGGAATCTGGGTCAGCCCCACGGTAGGTGTGAGGAGCAGGATAAAGGTGACGTTGAATGAGCGCATACTAAGTATGTGTCAGGCTCAGTTCTAAACTTTTGATGGGAATTACCTGCTGATCTTCACAGCACTCTGCAGTGAGAACGGTTTTTATCCCTAATTTACAGATGGCAGAAACTGAGGCATGAAAGGGTTTGGTTACTTGCTTAAAATCCACACCTAGTTAGTGGAGGGGTGAGGATTTGAAGTAAAGCTGTGGGCTGCAGATCCTGAGTCTGTAAAATGAGGACTAAAGAAAACTCATCTCTTGGGGTCCCAGGAATACACGCGTCAATCTGTGGGCTGCGCTTAGGGTGCTGTGTGGCGCTTTGTTAGCACTCAGTCAAGGTTAGCGATGATGATGCTGAGTTTCCTGGAGGTCAGGGAGAGGGCTCAAGGCCAACTGAGGTGACGTGTTCAGGACCTGTTCTTAAGATCCGTGCATTTTACTGTATTTGTATTATACCCCAATTTTAAAAGGCCAAGGGACAGATGCCAGCTCCAGGAAGTGGCTGATGGCTGGCTCAGCAGCCCTGTCAGTCACGGTAGGTGCTAACAGTGGGGTGCAGTGGGCATGGGTTGCCAGGCTGAGGGAGGACTGGGAAGCTTGAGAAAGCACCGCCAAATAGGAGCCCACGTGGGCACCCTCTGCTGGCTTGGGCCAGCTGCTAATGCCCGGCAGATGAGGGGTTTCTGTGCAGAAGGAGCTGGGCCAGCGTCTCTGGAGCTCTGGAGCAGACATCTGGCTTGGGAGGCAGAGCCTCCATGTGCTGGGGGCGGGCAGGCCAGGCTGCCAGGGGCATTGGGCAGGCAGTTTAGCCTCTTCGAGCCAGATTTCCTCAGCCATCATGCTAGATCAGGTCCTGAATTTGTAGGGCTGCATCGAGTGGCATACGGGGTGGTAGGTGGCACTTCGGAGCCTGACACCAAGTTGGTGCTGAGTTCATGCCTTGCTCCCGGTAGTGGTGCACTCTAGCACCATGCCTGGCTGTGGGGCTGGCTGAGGCCTGTGGTGCCTACATCTCCCAAGCTGTGTCACAGCTCTTTTCTCCTCAGGGGGCCGGTGAGGGGCCCTCTGTTGGGAAACCCAGACTGTCACCCAGCCTCCCACAGGAACCACTCTTGAATGTGGACCAGCAGGACCCCAGTGGGAGGCAGAAGCCGGAATGAATTCACCCCCCCTGCTGCCTCGGGCGTAAACAAAGGCAGAGGCTGGCACGACCTCCCCCCAGCCAAGAGGGACTCCGGGCAGATCAGAAGGAAAGACTTTTATGATGCGTTCCTGGCTCCTCAGCCAAATGTTTGGAGTTTAGGGCCAAGAACTCCTTCAGGGCAGCTTGCCCTGTAGTTGGTTTCATTCAGCTCAGCCAACATTGGCTGGTATGTCGTGCTCTAGGCCCGTGACCAAATCCCTTAAACCCTGGAGCCTCAGCCCTGGAGTGTACAGTCACCATGATTGTGAGGGAGGCAGCAGGGTGCAGTGGTTAACGCACGGGCTCCAGATCCTCAGCAGCCTACTAGCTGGGTGACATGGCTTCTCTGTGCCTTAGTTTACTCATCTATAAAATGGGGTTAATCACACCAAACTTTTGGTTTGTTATGAGAATTAAATGAGTTTTATATATATATGTATATTTAATAAAACAAACACCCATCTATTACCTCACAGTTTTGTCACTCAGGAATTTGAGAACATCGGTGGCTCAGCTGGATCTCTTTGTAGATGCTCTGAAAGTAAATTCCCTTCCAAGGTCTTTCAGGTTATTAGAATTCTGTTGCCTGGTATCATAGAACTGAAGCCTGGCTTGCTCGCTGGCTTTCAGCCAGTGTTCATTCTTAGCTTGTACTGGTCACCAGCATGTCTGGGCTTGTGGACCCATCCCTCCATCTTTAAGCCAGACATGGCAGACCAAAGCCTTCTTACGCTTTACCTCTCTCTGACTTCCCCTTCTCCTATGTTTCTTTTCTTCCTCTTCTTATCACATCTTTCAGTTTACTTTTCTGCCTGCCTTTTCTACTTTTAAGGGCTCATATGATTACATTAGGCCCACCTAGATAATCCAGGATAATGCTATCTAAAAAATCCCTTCACAATAGTACCTATACTAGTATTTGCTTGACTAACCATGGGACAAGAATCTTGGGAGTACATCTTTAAAACTGTGCTTACCATACCTTGCATCTGACTACCTTGCTAAACTCACTTATTAATCTAATAATTTATGTGTAGATATTTTGGATTTGCTATATGTGCACACTGATACCATCTAAAAAAACCTGACGGTGTTATTTATTCCTTTCCAGTAATTTTTAAAATAATATTTTATTATGTTTTTGGTCAGAGTTTACACAGCAAGTTAGGTACCCTTTTAACAATTTCTCTACATATTGTTCAGTGACATTGGTTACATTTTTCACTATGTGTCAATATTCTCATTATTTCCACTCTGGTCTATTTCCACGAATCTAGTTTCCCTGCCCCTCTCCCCCCACCCCCATACCTTCTCATTTTTGCTTTAGGGTAACTGTTGACCATTTGGTCTCACATAGATGATTTTTTTTAAAGGGTCACAGTACTCATGGGTGATACTGTTTATTTCATAAGCCAATCTGTTGTTCAGCTGAGAAGTGACCTCCAGGAGTGGTTTCAATTCAAAGTTTAAAGGGTAATAGTCTTAGGGGCTCCTCTAGTCTCAACTGGTCCAGTAAGTCTGACCTTTTTTAAGAATTTGAGTTTTATTATATGTTTTTCTCCCAGTCTATCTGGGAGAAAATCTATTCAGTCCCTGGTCAGGACGGTTGGTAGTGGTAGCTGGGCACCATCTAGTTCTTCTGATCTCAGGGTGGATGAGGCTGTGGTGTGTATAGACTATTAGTCCTGTCGACTAGTTTCTTCTTTGAGTCTTTGGTTTCCTTCTTTCTCTTTTGCTCTGGACAAGTAGAGATCAATAGTTGTATCTTAATGAGTTATTATTTTTAAAGTGCTTAAAACAGTATCCGGCATGGAGTAAAGCACTCAATACAAGTTACCTATTGCCATCATTGTCATCATCTTCATTGTTTGCATCATTTTGGTCATCAATGTTGTCGATGTCATCTTTATTGTCATCATTATCATCATCATCTTTGTCATTGCCATCATGGCCATCATGGCCATCATCATCGTCATCATCATCACCATTTTACAGATGAGGGTGAAGTGACTTTCCCGGGATCACACCATCAGGCAATGAATGACAAAGCCAGGGAATGGATCCAAGTCTATCTGACTCCAAAACCAATGTCTTTTCTCCATACCAAGCCCTCTGGCAAAGGACTGGGATGAGCATAGTCTTGGTGAGCATTGCATCCCACGCCCATCCCTATTTCTAAGCCCTGGACAGCTCCCAACCTTACCAGCAGTCCTGGGAGTCCTCAGCTCCCTCATTGTCCAGATGAGAAAACAGCCCATTGGGAGGAGGCAACCCATCCAAGGTCCCTGAGTGGCCAAGTGGTAGGGCTAGGTGGAGACAGGTGTAGTGGGTGCAGGTGAGTGGCTGTCGTTAAATACTGGACAGCTGGACATGCACACTTGGCCTTCTGCAGGGCCAGTGGCTTTCAGCTTGAATTCTCAAAGTACAAAGTAATTTTTCTTAGCAGGTAGCTAAGACCGGCTTTATGGACTTGGTGTGTGCACAGTGTGTGTGAACTGCCTGTTCCCACCTGCTCATGGTGCATGGCACACTGAGGCACACCTGATGGTACTGCAGCTGGTCATAGTGGGCTGGAGAGAGGTGAACTGTCCTTCACACAGGGCGTCCTCAGCTCCAACCGGGGCTGCTCACCATCACCACCAGTTTGTAGATGAGGAGCTGAGACCTGGGGAGGGCTGTAAGGATCCTGACACCTCTGGTCAACAAGCTGGGACCAGGACCGGGCCTCTTGGCTGGCACCTGACACTGCCTTTGTACAGCTAGGTGGAAGGGAGGGACCATAGGTGACATGGCAAAGCCTCACATGGAACCTGGCCCTGGTTAGACCTCCACACCCATGCACTACACCACTCCTGGTGCTCCCAACGTTCGTCCTCATGACAACCTCCCAGCAAGGGGCTATGAGTTCCATTTCAGAGATTAGCAAACCAAGGCTGAGAGGCCCACAGGACCTGCCACAGGGCGCACGTGCCTAAGCGGAGCTGACTGGTCTGGCTCCAACGCCGACTTGTTCTCACACCTTCTGCCACCACCCTGGGCTCTTCTCTGGATTCACTGTTATCAAGGTTAAAGGAATCTGTGGGCTGGGTGACCAGGAACATGGGCTCTGCTGGGGGCTTTGGAGGTATAGCCAGCCTGGATTTGAATCCTGCCTCTGCCGCTTGTATGACCCTGAGCAGGTATGACCCAGTGCAGGTGGCATCCGCTTTCTGACCATCACTTTTTTCTCCGTAGAGGACTGTGTGAGATAATGGAAGCTGTGCTGGCATACATACAGCAGGTGCATAATGTAAGTGAGATCTGCCATGGAAGTTCCCCTCCACACTGTTCTGTCCTCATCATCTCTTCTGCCCAGAACATGGGCAAAGCCATTTCTCTATCTCTAGTTTTGGGCATTCGAGTGGGTTGCTGGGGTAGCCCTTTCAGGGAGAGCCTGAGGCCAGGGCCTCCAAGGCAAGGGCCCCCAGGCCTGATCTTGCCCTACTCCCCACAGCCCACTCTCTCCCTTCACCAACCTGGGCCAACAGCCACTTAACCCTGGGGGCTGGCTGGTGTCCTGGAGCGTTCACGGGATCTTTTCATTGTGAGGACCTGGGCAGCACAGCCAGGCCTGGCTTCTGGGATGTGGGGGAGCCTCCCTGAACCTGCAGCCTTCAGCAGGGAAAAGGCTGGGTGGGTCACTGGAGCCCCCCAAGCCATGGGAGGAGAAGCTTCTTCCCTTGGGGAGGCAGCCTCATGCAGGGAAAATTCAGGCTCTGGACTCAGATTTGTGTTTGAATCTGGGCTCTTGGTGACTCTGGGCAAACAACTTAACCTCTTTGTGCCTCAGTTTTCCCCTCTGTAAAACAGGGATAATAATGCCTTCCCTCCCAGGGCTGGCTTGACTGTTAAAAGAGATCAGGCAGACCCAGCACCAGCCTAAGGCCCCCTCTCACCCCTGCCTGGTGAGACAGTGCCCCCTTTCAGAAGGGGATTAGTGTGTTGGGTATGTGTTCAGGCCCGGGAGCCAGAGCAGAGGGTTCAAATCCTATTCCTGCTCCTACTCTTGGTGTGACCTTGGGCAAGTGGCCACCTCTCCATGCTGCAGGTGACCCATCTGTAGAGTGAGGGTCACATTAGTGCTGATCTCTTAGAGTGGTTGTGGGGATGAATGAATGAGTCCAGTTAAGCACAGAGAACTGCACCTGATAAAGCTTAGCTCTTAGCATTACCGAGGGGCGTAGGGATTGTGATATAAGCAAAATCACAGCCTTCATGTTCGTTAAGTCTGCAGAGCCATATGCAGTGATCTTACCACTATTGTCTGGGGACCTGCTGTGGGCAGGCCCTGGGCTGGCTGCTGGGACACAGACCATGCCTCAGCTCCCGTATTGGATCCAAGTTTCCCGAGGGTGGGACCGAGGCCTGTCGCATCTCTAGGTCATTTTAAGATAGAATCAGAGTCTACATGGTCAGTGTGGGCAGGACTCTTACGGCTCCTCTAGTGCAAACCTTGCGGTGCACAGATGAGGAAACTGAGGCTCAGAGGGACAGGCAGGAGCTGGACCCATGGGAGGCGGCTACAGTGAGTCAGTGTGACATGGTGCTGAGAGCTTGGCTCCTCACTAGCTGTGTGGCTCTGGTAAGGCATGTCACTATCACCTGAGCTTCAGCCTTTCCTACCGTAAGATGGGGCTCAAAATAGTGCCCCCTCAAGGGTCATTGAGATCAAATGAAATGTGATGCAGGTGAAGCAAGTGCCCAATTAATATGAACTAATGGTGGCACAAACAAGGCACTTGGCTGCTAACCAAAATGCCGGAGGCTGGAGTCCACCCACAGGTGTCATTTAAGAAAGGCCTGGCAATCTATTTCAAAAAATCAGCCATTGGAAACACTGTAGAGCAAATGGAACAACCAGAATGGAAATACTGAGACTGTCGACATGTAAAGACTGTAACCAACGTCACTGAACAATTGTACAGAAATTATTGAATGGAAACCTAAATTGCTGTGTCAACCTTCCCCCAAAATACCATAAAACATTGAAAAAGAAACAAAACCTATAGAGCACAGTCTACTCTGATACGTGAGGTTGCCACGAGTTAGAGTCAACCCGATGGCAACTGGTTTTTTTAAAATGATATTCAAGTTAGAACAAGGAAGAACAGTGCTCTAACCAGCGCTGTGCACGATAGTGGTAGACACAGGCAGAGGCTCCGGGTTCGCAGGCACACTCTAAGCCCTGGGCAGGAACCTCCCTGGCGTGTGCTAAAGCCTCACCCTCATACAGCTCTGCTTTGCAGATGGAGAACGGGGGCTGGGGGGGTCCTGTGGCTTGTCCAGTTCTCACAGCGGGGATGCAAGGGGCAGGGCCCACTTGGGAGCTTCCTCCAGAGCCTGGCATCTAACCTGCATGCTGTACACGCTCCGCTTTTGGGGACCCTGCCTGGGTGACCTCCCCACCCAGGAGGTGTGTTGGTGGAGGGTTTCCTCTCAGAGGGGAGGCCGTCTGGCTGGGCAGCTGCTGGGCATTTTCCCAACCCTTTCCCACTCCTAGAAACACTGGTGGCGTAGTGGTTAAGTGCTACCGCTGCTAACCAAAAGGTCGGCAGTTTGAATCCGCCAGGCGCTCCTTGGAAACTCTATGGGGCAGTTCTACTCTGTCCTATAGGGTCGCTATGAGTCGGAATCGACTCAATGGCAACGGGTTCGGTTCGGGTTCCCCCTCCTTAGATCCTTACTGTGGGGCAGAGGTGTAACTGAGGGGGAGGGGGAAAGGGGCAGGTAGGGTGCAGTCTGGGTGCCCTGGGTGCTGCTTGAGGCAGGGCACCACTTAGCAGTTTCTATTGGCCATCATGATATCATGAGCTATGGAGAAAAGATTGATGCTGTCAAGGATTTCATTTTACTTGGATCCACAACCAAAGCCTATGGAAGCATCATTTTATTGGACAAATCTGCTGCAAATGTCCTCTTTAAAGTGTTAAAAAGCAAACACATCACTTTGAGGACTAAGGTTTGCCTGACCCAAGCCACGGTGTTTTCAGTTGCCTCATACGCGTGCAAAAGCTGGACAACGAATAAGGAAGACCGAAGAATTGATGCCTTTGAACTATGGTGTCGGCAAAGCATGTTGAATATACCATGGACTGCCAGAAGAATGAACAAATCTGTCTTGGAAGAAGTACAGCCAGAGTTGTCCTTAGAAAAGAGAATGGTAAGACTGTATCTCATGCACGTCGGGCATGTTATCAGGAGGGAGCAGTCCCTGGAGAAGGACATCCATGCTTAGTAGAGGATCAGTGAAAAAGAGGAAGACCTCAATGAGATGGACTGATACAGTGGTTTCAACAACGGGCTCAAGCATAGCAACGATTGTGAGGATGGCGCAGGACTGGGCAGAGTTCGTTCTGTCGTACACAGGGTCGCTTGAGTCAGAACTGCCTCGATGGCACCTAACAACTGCAACGTTGGCCATCATAGTTTCCATCACCAGCTGTGAGAAATCATTCAGCAACTTAACACTTATTACCTAGTTAGGCCCCTACTGTGGGGCCCTAGTCTTGGAACTCTTGGGGAAGGGCTGGCCTGCTAGGGAGGTTCCTGCTGGGCCGAGGGCAATGGGCTGGGCCCCCGGAACCCCACTCCCTCTCAGACCCTTGAGCCAGCGCACGCAGTGCCGGTTGTCTCGGTAACCGATACCCAGGCGGCCAGACAGAGTTATGGCATGTGGCTGGGAGGCTATTTTGTCTAATAGGCTAAAAGGCCTTTGGAAATTCCTGAAGCCCATCTGGTCCTAGTTACACCACAATATTGCTGTCTCTTCAGCTCACAGACAAGGGAACACTTTTATTTCTCCTTTCAGAGCTCAGGAATGTGCCTTAAACACTAGCGGGCAGACGCCCATTTGGTTCCCGGAGTTCCTTGCTCACGGGCTGGACCCGTCATTCTTTTAAAGGGCCCCTGCTCCTTCCCCTCGGCTCCTGGAGCCCCAAGCCATCCTGGAAATCCTGGGAGTGCTGTGGGGAGGGCAGCCGCTTTGTGGTGTCCTCAACCTCTGTGCTTCCTGTCTGGATGATGGGCTAGATGACTCCCAGGGCTCTTGTGAGAAGCGAACACAGCCTCTGAAAACCCTGTGGAGCAGTTCCACTCCAACGCACGTGGAGTTGGAATCTACTTAACAGCAACTGTTGATCTTTTGGAGGCCTTTCTTCTGAGGTGCCTCTGGGTGGACTCGAACTGCCAACCTTTTGGTTAGCAGCTGAGAACTTGACTGTTTGCACCACCAGGGACTCCTGTTGCATGGTAGGTATCCATAGGTGCAGGTTTCTCAGTTAGCTTGGTGAATTTTAGCAAGCCCTTGACTGGTCTGGAAACCCTGGTGGCATAGTGGTTAAGTGTTACAGCTGCTAACCAAAGGGTTGGCAGTTCAAATCCACCAGGTGCTCCTTGGAAACTCTATGGGGCAGTTCTACTCTGTCCTATAGGGTCGCTATGAGTCGGAATCGACTCAATGGCACTGGGTTTGGTTTTTTTTTGTTTGTTTGACTGGTCCAAGCGAAGGTAGCCTCCTCTGTACGATGGGGTAGAAAATGGGGTGAAGGAGCTTTGGAACAGGCTGTGTAATTCTAAGGGGAGTCAGTCACGGTTCCTCACACATCTCATGCACCCACAGTCACCTCAAGATCCAAGAGGTGAAAACAACACAAATGCTCTGCATCGAAGGCATCTCTCAGAGGGTCCAAGCCAGGCACTCACATGCTTTTCCTGGGCACGAGTATGTGTTTGTTGTGGGATCCCTCCTGGCTGTGGTGGCCTGAGGCTGGCCGGGGCCGCCCCAGGCTGGCTTACTCAGCCATGATCCTCGCTCTCCAGACTGGCGGACTCTTGGCTCTGGCCCTGGACCACTGTTTGGGGCCAGCCGGCAGCCTCCCTGCTTTCTTGAGGATGTCCTGCTCCTCCAATCCTGTCACTCTGGTGAGGTGCCAGACTCAGCACCCTGTCCTCCCCACCCCATGCCTGCTGTTCCTTCCAGGCCAGCCGGGGTCGCACCTCTGACCCTCCTGAAATTAGGCATCACTACACGCTTGCTTTAGCCAATGAACTGTGACTGCGAGTGGCTTGGTCACTTCCAGGTGGAAGCTTTAAGAGCCAGGGCGTGTTTCTCCACGTTCCGTGGCAGAATCACGTGTCAAGCTATAGCATCTGTCAGCCTGGGTGCCTGATTGCCGCAGATGAGTAGAGCCCACGGTCAAACTGGGGGAGAGCCACAGACTGAGCAGGAAATAAACCTTTGTGGTTTTAAGCTACTGAGACATAGGCGTGGCTTGTTGCAGCAGCACAGACTAGCTCAGCCTGACTGATACCGCATTTCCCTGATCAAATAGAAGTTAGTGATGCAGTGGGACTCCTGCTGGGCCAGGGTCTTACCTCCAGTTAGTTGTTTTATGGCTGGAGGGAAGGGGCCTTGTCTCACAGGTTATAGAGCAGCCAGGGGTGGGTTAACCAGTAAGCAAGGTACACACGGACTTACCTGTATTTACTTACTAATCTGTAGTGCACAGTTTCACATGGGTTTCACCACATCAAAAACAAGTGAAATTGTGTATTACGGATTAGTAAGTAAGCACAAGTAAGCCTGTGCTTGTTGGGTAACCAGTAGCTGGGAGCAGGCGTATTTCCCATCACAAACAAGAAAGCCTGTCTGAGTATGAAAGGGTAAACTGCTTTAAAAAAAAAAATGGCAGGAAAGGAGAATCCTAGTGACTTTAAGACAGGACGGCCATGAACAGCAGTGCAAGTTGTACACTGCACAACTCTAGGGGGTGCTATT
The DNA here is from genome assembly GCF_030014295.1 of Loxodonta africana. Lineage (NCBI taxonomy): Eukaryota > Metazoa > Chordata > Mammalia > Proboscidea > Elephantidae > Loxodonta > Loxodonta africana. The sequence goes on from NC_087363.1 coordinate 36,802,700, forward strand.
CACACAGTAATCACCTTCGATGTGTGTATTTATTAGGACAATCTTCCAACAGACAGCAGTCAAGTGTCTTTAATGTGCACAAAATTGCTGTACAGGCTAGCCCCCATGCTGGGCGAGTACTGTATTTTCTCAAAAATAACGCACCCACGTAAATAGCGTGCCTGGGAAAATAATGTGTGAGTGGGTTGTGCAGTTGACAAAAAAGTATAATGTGCAGGTTATTTCCGTAAAGATATGGTACCTGGTTTCACCGAGAGCTTCCCTAGCTCAAGCAGTACTTGGTAGGGTGTATTCTTGTAATTCATAGCGACCCTATAGGCCAGAGTAGAACTGCCCCACAGAGTTTCCAAGGAGCACCTGGAGGATTCGAACTGCCGTCCCCTCCGGGTTTTGTTTTTGGGTATTCTTGTGATAACTTTCCTTTGTTGTCAAGCTCCGCTCACAGCCCAATTGTTGACGATCTGGTCACCCATGAGACACATGAAGCTTGTTTTCTATTTTTAGAATAAGCCCTGTGTGCTTTTTAAAATAATAGCTTAACAGTAAAAGAGGAGACAGCACAACCATTAAAAGCAGACACAAGAACAACAACGACAACAAAAATGGCAATTTGGGGCCATTTGTGTGGGTGTAAATGACCTTTCCTATCTCAACATGCACCGAGACCCCTACTGCACTACGCTGTGGCCTGAGAATTCTCCACATTGTTAAATTTTCTGTAGGAACACAGAGAAAACATTGTGTAGACTTCATTTCCTCTTAAAATGATTACATTAGAACTATGTTGTTGCTTAAAATGGTAAACTAAAATTATCTAGAGAATTCACATATGTAGCATAAGCTAGATAAATACCATGTCATCACATGTAAAAGGATGGTGTCAGTGAGGTCTAGCCCCCACCCCCACCCAGCAGGGACTCTGACCCCTCAATGACTATAAATGACAGGAATTGTTGGGAAGATTTGGGGAGCTATGGGCTCTGGGTTCAGATGTTCTGGGCTGGAGTCCTGGTGCTCCCTCCTTCTAGCTGTGTGACCACTTACTCAGAGCCTCAGTTGCCACTTCTCTGAAATGAGCATGCTGACACCTGGAGCCCATCTGGTCCTCGTTACACCTCAAGGGGTGGTGGGAAGGGTGAGGTGGGTATGGAGATCACACAGCACATGGTAGGTGCTCAGAGCCCAGCGCAGGCATCAGGGTGATGACTGGGTGGGCTCATGCATGGCCCAGAAGGCCCAGGCCCACTGGGCTTAATCTCCACACAACTTTGCTTAGTGCCTGTGGCCAAGTCACTCCACCCTGGTCTCCTCTCCGGTCAAGTGCAGATCACAGCATGTTCTGTGACTGCTCATTTCATTGTCTGTCCTCCCTCTAGAAAGAAAAGGGCACGGACTGGGCCTGTTCCCTCAACACAATCCCAGAACAGGGCCTGGGGCACTAGTAAGGCCTTGGTCTGCACCGTCACTTGCTCCAGTTGGGGGGCAGTTGGCTGGTGTCTATTGGGACTACCCCTGCCCCCTAGACTGTGGGGAGCTGACCAGGAAAAGTCTTCGGCCAGACCAGGGCATAAACCTGCCTCCCATCCCACTTCTGTGGAGCAACAGACCCGGTGTCTCCTCCAAACCTGTGGGCCCCCCCTACTCCTGGGCAAGTGCCCCCGCTCCCCGTCCCACTCTGGGTCCCTTCCCAGGTTCCTCTCTGTCAGGCCACTTGGCATCGGTGGTACATCAGGACATCCAGCAGACTGGGGCCAACACCACAATTATTTTTCCACCTGGAGTTTCCAAGGCACTGCTAGCACGCCAGTGGGTGAGAGAGGAAACCAAAACTAGGATGAGCTGGCTGGGGCTGGCCAGAACCCATGCTCTTCCAACCTTGGGCCCATGACTTCTTTCCCCTGGCCTCAGTTTCTTCGTCTGTAAAATGGGAATGATCCTCTTAACTACCTCTAAAGCGGCTGTGAGGAAGAAATATGTCAATCCATGTAAAGGACTTAGGACAATGCCTGGCATAGGAAATGCTGCAGAAATGAGGTATGATTATTATTAAAATTCATTCTGACCTGGATTCTAGTCTTAACTCTGACCCTTTACAGCTGGGTGACCAGGTCTGTCACTCTCTTCCCTGAGTTCCCCTGCTCCCACGTGAGGAGGGGGCTGTGAGTGACCTAGGTCTGTCACTCCCATCCCTGAGTCCCTGTGCTCCCACGTGAGGAGGTGGCTGTGAGTGACCCAGCTCTGTCACTCCCGTTCCTGAGTTCCCTGTGCTCCCACGTGAGGAGGGGGCTGTGAGTGGCCCGGGTCTGTCACTCCCACCCCTGAGTCCCTGTGCTCCCATGTGAGGAGGGGGCTGGGAAGCCCACCTTAAAGGCAGGTACACAGATGAAGTTGGGTTCATGCAAAGCCCCCGCTTCCTTCTGTCTTTCTTCGTCTAGACCGGGAGGTGCCCAGAGGCAGGAGATGGATCCTCCGACCTCTGGCAGGTCCTTCCAGCTCCATCAGCCATGAAAAGGGTGGCCCAGTGGGCCCGGGGATGTGGCTGTGCCCCATCCCCCACATGCAGAAGAAAAACTGAGTCCCGGGCAGGACAGGCCAACCCAGGTCACCCTGAAGCTGAGCAGCTGTCCACCCAGCATCGCCGAGGTGCGGTCAGCCCAGCTCCCCAGGGTCCAGCTGTGGGAACATGCTGTCCCAGCCCGTTTGGCGGCCGGCCTTGGCTGTTGTTTGGGACAGAGTGCAGTCATCAGCCATACTCCCGATGGCCCACCCTGCCGTCAGCCCCTGTAGCTGCTTGGCTGACCGAGGTTGTATGCCGGGTGACCTGGGGCAGGCCTGACCCTCCATGGAGTTCTTTACCACCTAAAGAACAGAGAGAGGGGTGTGATGCTATCATCTCTGAGTGCCTCTCCAGCTCAGGGCCTGTGGAAGGAAATAGGAGGCTATGGGGAGGGTGTGATGCTCCACAGATCTGCACACCCTGATGGCATTTGGGTGGCAGGAAGAAGATGCAGAGGTCAGAGTGACTTCTCTGGCCATGGGGCATCTCCTCCATAGCCCTGCTTCCCTGCCTCCTCTACCCACCTCCTGTGCTGGCCCAGGTGGGTCTGTGCTGAGGGGAGCAGCTCCTGGCATGACCGGGCAGCAGAAGAGTGAGCTGCCAGGGACCTTGGGAAGGCATCTCCCACAGGAGGAGCAATCTATGGCATTGGTCAGGGCAGCCTGTCCTGGGCCAGGTGGATCTGGTGAGGGAATGGGGCTGAGGCAGGCCACGCAGGGGTTGACAGTCTGCCGGAACCAGGGGGAGCAGCAGGGTCTAGCCTTTTAGGCAGCCAGGGAAATCGAGGCAGGGACCCAATCATAGGGCCTAGTAAACTTGGCCTGAGGAGGAGGTAGCTATGTGTCCAGGCCCAAGCAGGGGAGGCCCATTCAGGGACACTGGAGCCTCGATCCTGGGTTCAAATTCTGCCTATGCCACTCCCTGCCTGTATGCCCTTGGGCAAGCCTCTTCTCCTCACTGAGTCTCCATTTCCTCTGCTATGAAACAGAAAGTAACAGCACCACACACACAGGGTAGATGGGAAGCTTGGCAGCTGGGAATCCCAAATGCCTGGTGTGCAGTCAGTGTCTTCCTTCCCTGTCTCTTCTGTGGCCGCAGGGCCTGAGGAGGCAGGTGCTGGCCAGGTTTGCACTGACACTGGCTTCCACGGCCTGGGAACCCTCCAGGCCCGTCCTTGGCTGCCTCTGCTGGTGGTGCCAGCCCAGGGCAGATCCTCTGCTTGTGGGAACTTGGGTCAATCCCAGGAACAGAGGCCAGACTCTGGCTGGGAGAAGGGGCAGGATGGAGGCTTGGCTCAGGCTCTGCCAAGGTCTCTTGGGCACATGATAGACAGCGGGCACCTGCTGGCCGGGCCAAGGGCCAGCGGCTGGGGCTGGGCCCAGCACAAACAGTAGTAATCCCATGGGGCTGGGCATTGGGAGTCTGGGGAAGCCTGTAGGCATTGAGTGGGTGTGTTCCCAAAAGGTGCTTGGATCAATGCTCACTCGGGAGCTCCCTATGGTGGGCGGATGTGTGGGTCCTGTGGGGGGTGGTTGTGGTGTCTGCTGGGTGAGGGCATCTAGCTGGGGTCGACAGTCAGAGTCTAGAGCTGGGATCAGGTGTGCTGGCCTTGGGCTGAGGCATCGGAGGCCAAGCTCCATCCCTGGGCAGGTTGGCAAGACCCAGGCAGGCCATAAGGACATGGACCAGGGCTAGAGCTCAGCATGCCTTTGCGCACATGAGAACAGGCACACACAGCTGGCACACACAGGTATGGGGAGCGGAGTGTGGGCTCAGCCCTGTCCCTGGCCCAGGTATCCAGGTACCCTTGAAAATGGTACCCTGCACTCCTGAATTGTCCTGAGAGCCTGTCCTTCCCTGAGGCTGGCCCTGAAGGGCAACCTCTGTGGGGGAGGGAAGCCTTGACTGGCTGTGTCCCCAGAGTCTCTGCCTCCCTCATCAGTGACTTCAGGCCTTGGGGGTTGGGTAGAATGGGCTTTTTCTCTCTAACACCCTGACCCCAGCTGCTGGGGGTCCTGCCTCGGTGTCCTGGAGCAGATAGGGTTAGACTGTTGAGATAACTTTATGCAGACCTAGGGGTGCCTGAGTGTCCTGAGCAGGGAGCCGATGGAGTTCGGGCTCGCTGTGGAGTGACCTCCTGTAGCGGATCCTGCAGTTGCTCTGCCCCAGTACCTGCGAGTCAGGCTGGGGCTGGGTTCCTCCGAGCCCACGTCTTTGCCTACCTCTTTCCCAGGCCCTCTCCCCTTCCCTCAATGCCTCAGAGGCTCTCCAAGGAGCACTCCCTCCTGGCACTGCAGCTCCCCAACCCAGGGCAGGGCCAGGCTGAGATGGGGTGCTCTTCGCTCTGGGCCGGGGCCCCCTCAAAGCTTCAAGGATGGGCTCGGGGCCCTGAGGAGCCAACAAAACTCTCTGAGGAGTGTCCCCCCTTGACAGCCTGGGTGCTGGAGGGACTGGGGGGAGGGTGGGTGGGAGGGTGCGGGGGAGAGCTGCAGACAGAGCACTTGTGTTCCACTGCTGGCCCACAGGGCTACCTCAGAGAGCTGCCGCCTCTCTCTAGTAAAACGGAGAGTTGGGGTTGAAATCGTGGCTCTCTCAGCACATTCCCAACAGAATGTATTTGGCCTATTAATTTGCAAATCCTCCAGCTCTGACTGGAACTAAGCCATTGGCTTCCCTTCCCCCTAAAGGTTCTGTGGCTGCAGAACCTCAGAGTGTCTAGCCCCAGAGGCCTCTAGGGCTGTCCCCCAACAACCTAGCATAATCAGTGCTTTGAAAAAGGGAAGCGCAGGGGACTATGGGGGCCTTGAGGAGACAACTCCAGCCAGGGAAGGCTTCCTGGAGGAAGAGTCATTTGAGCTGACCCTTGAAGGGTGAATCGTGCATCTCTATGTTGGGAAGGGCATTCTAGACAGAAGCCCAGCATGTGCAAAAAAAAGCCCAGGGGCATGAAAGGGCTTGGTATTTTCCAGAGAAGGTGGGTGGGGCAGTGGTTGGAGCCTGGAAGACTGTGGAGGAGAGGGCAGGGAGTTCTAGTTTCCCTGATGCCTTCTCTCTATGCCAGGACCCCTCTGGTTTTAGCCTCTTCCTCCCCACTGCCAGAAAGCCACCTCTGTCTCTGGCAGCAGGAAGGGGATGCACTTTGGAATCACGCATAGCTGGGGGCCCTCTCTGTCCCTGCCACTTGTTTGCTATTTAGCTTTGGGCTGGTTACTTTTCTTCTCTGAGCCTCAGTTTCCTTATCTATAAAATGGGGTCAATCCTCCCTCCTCCCACAGTTGTTGTGAGGGAAAAAAAAAAAAAAAAAAGGAATAAGCTCGGTTAAATCCTCTCCTAAGCTCTGGTACAGAGTACAGGCTAAAATAATGGAAAACCAGAGAACCAAGCCACAACATTAAAATAGTGAATTTCTCTTCCCACTCATCACCCTTTCCATTAGAGCCTCTGCCCTCTGGAGACCCTCATCCCAAGTCCAGGGAAAAGCACTGATCCAGGGCTTTTCTGCTTCTGCCTTCCTGTGTGATCTCAAATGAGATCTGCTTCCTTTCTGAGCCCCAGTTTCCTCATCTGTAAAATGGACATCACTGGGAGGATCCCTAGGGTTAATGCTTACAAAGCTCCTGACTGGTGAGGGGGCTTCTCAGAGAGCAGCCTAGCCCCCTGTCCACTCCTCTCCTTCCAGTTATGAGGATGACAGCCTGGATTGTCCACAACTAAGGAAACTGAGGCCCAGAGAAAAGCAGTTGCCAGCCATGCCCTTGCTGTATGGCCTTGAACAAGTCCTGACTTCCTGGCCACTGTTTTCCCAACTCTGGCTCTTTCTACATTGTTCCTGGAAATTCTTATTGGATCACAGTGAATTCCAAGCCCAGGGAAGACTGGGTGGAGGGAGGGGCAGTGGGAGGGATGGGGTCAGAGGAGCTCGCCCTCGGGGGCCCGGCTGTCCAGGTGAGAACAGCTTGAGTGCCCTGCCTCCGGGGAGGGCTCCCCACCACCACACATTCCTTCCCTGCCTGGAGCCTTTCCTTTCTTTCCTGGCTCCAAGGGGAGAGTATCAATCCAGAGATAGCGCTGTCTGAGCTGAGGCCAAAACCCTTACTGGGGGGAGCTGACAGTGTAGCCAGTAACTTCTGGGAGGCTGTCCAGCTGGACAAGACCCCCAGCAGGGCCTGGTCCCAGCACTGCCTCGTGACAGTCCCTCTCGGGGTGCTCTGCCGGGCTTACCAGGATAGTGGCTGTGAGCTCCTAGCCCAGAAGCCCTACTCCTAGACAAGCCGGGGTGTGACCTCGTAGGTGAGACCAGACCCTTCCATGGATGAGAATTGTGCAAGCCTCAGTATAGGTACTATTCTCTCTTCCTCTGTTAGAAATCTTCCGTAATAAAAGTTATAAGACAAATCCTACGGAATGACAAAATACTTTGACCATTGTAGCCCTAGATCACTCACTTTAAGGCCTCAGCTGATGAGTATTTTATTTATGAATAGAGTAAGGAAGCAGTCTACCTTCATCTGGGTAGAAACTTGGCAATTTGGTTTGCAATTTTGTGCCAAATGAATGCGTAACAAAAAGTGGAAACAGCGCAAATGCCGGTCAACAGAAGAATGGATAAACAAAAATATAGTATATCCATGCAATAGAACATTATTCTGCAATAAAAAAGAGAGATGTTAAAAAAATAAAAAAGAATGTAGGAGAAGACAGCACAACTGGATCAAGGCAAAGTCATTGAAGCGTCCTAGACACGTCCAAACACCTTGAGAGGCCGAGTTACTGGGGCTGAGGATCGGGGACCATAGTCTTGGCAATTGGCATAACACAGCTCATAAAGAAAATTTCCTATATCCTACTTTGGTGAGCAGCATCTGGGGTCTTAAAAGCTTGCAAGCAGCCATCTAAGATACATCTATTGGTCCCATCCCATCTAGAGCAAAGGAGAATGAAAACAACCATAGAAACAAGGAAAATATTAGTCCTAAGGACTAACGAACCACAGCCTCCACCAACCTGAGCCCAGAAGAACTAGATGGTGCCTGGCTACCACCACCAACCACTCTGACAGGGATCACAATAGAGGGTCCTGGACAGAGATGGAAAAAAATGTAAAACAAAATTCAAATTCCCCCCAAAAGGTAAGACTTACTGGTCTGGCAGAGACTGGAGGAAGCCCCGAGACTGTGGCCCCCTGGATGCCCTGCCAACTCAGAACTGAAGCCCTTCCCAAAGTCTACCTTTCAGCCAAAGATTAGACAGGCCTGTAAAACAAACAATAACACACATGAGGAACATGGATCTTAGTTCAATTAAGTATACACAACCAAATGGGCAACACCTGGCCAAAAGCAAAGACGAGAAGGCAGGAAGAGATGGGAAAACTGGACAAATGAACATGGGGAAGCTGGGGTGGAAAGGGGGAGAGTGCTGACACATCGAGGGGATTGCAACCGATGTCATAAAACAATTTGTGTATAAATTTTTGAAGGAGAAACTAATTTGCACTGTAAACTTTCACCTAAAGCAGAATGAAATTAATAAAAGGAAAAAGATACCAAGCTCTGATACATGCTGCACCATAAATAACTCTTAAAAACATTTTGCTGAATGAAAGAAGCCAGACACAAAAGAACAAAGATTGTATGATCCCACTTACATGAAATATCTACAACGGGCAAATGCACAGAGACCAAATTAGTGGCGACCAGGGTCTGGGAGAGGGGGCGAGGAGTGAATGCTAATGAGTACAAGCTTCTTTTTGGAGTGACGAGAATGTTCTAAACTTCGATTGCAGCGGTGGTTGTCTAACCCTGTAACTATATACTAAGAGCCACTGACTCGTACACTTTAAATGGCTAATTGTAGGGATGTGAATTATATCTCAATAAAGATGTTAAAAAAAAAAAAAGATGTGTACTTTATTTGTTAACATTAACATGCCAGCCTTAAACAATAAAGTCTTTTGTACTGAAAATTGTGAAAAGCCATTCAAGTCTCTGGAGTCAGCGTGTCTGTGGTCTGAGCAGGGGATGTCTTCTCTGAGCCTTGGTTTCCTCTGTAAATGGGTATAATAATGGTACCTCCTTCACAGGGTACTTGAGAAGATTCAGAGTCGAAGCACTCAGGGCAGTGCTGTTGTATCACTGATGTTGTGCTGTGTAGTCAGGCCCTGACGGCTTCAGCATACTCCGCCCTCAGTTCTGGGTCGGCTTCCATGGGGCAGCAGGAGGCGGCTGTTTAGGCTTGGCCAGAGACAGTCCGTCCTACACAGTTGCTTGCCATTGGGCATGTTGGCATTCTCCGGAGGCTCAGTTTCCCCAGCTGTGAAATGGGAATGAAACCAGCGAGGCTCTGGCCTTCACTGTTGTGGGATTAATTATGTACACCCCCCCCCCAATATGTGTTGTAAATCCTAACCTCTATGCCTGTGGTTATAATCCCATTTGGGAATGGCTTGTTTTGTTATGTAAATGAGGTAGGATTGGTATAGGGTATATTTTGAGTCAATCTCTTTTGAGATATAAAAGAAATTAAGCAAGCAGAGCAGAGATGGGGGAAGAGAGATGCCAAGCCACATGAAGATCACCTAGGAGCAGAAGCTCAAGGAGACAAGGGCATTCCTCCAGAGCTCACAGAGAAAGTCTTCCTCGAGAGCCAGCACCCTGAATTCAGACTTCTAGCCTTCTAAACTGTGAGAAAATAAATTTCTGTTTATTAAAGCCACCCATTTACCATATTCCTATTTTTTTTGTTATAGCAGCACTAGATAACTAAGACAATAAATTTCCTCAGGTCTCTACTCATGTTGGCTTCTCAGAGCTGCCTTTCCTGGGTGCTGTTTTAATTGTAGACCCATCATTCCCTGTGCTTGTTCCCTACTTGATTGTTCTTCACTTACCACTTCTGGAATATTCCATATTTTCTTACTTATATTTTTTATTGTCTCTCTCCTCTCACCAGAATAAGCTTCGTAAGGGCCCAGAACAGTGCCAGGCACCTAGTCGTTGCTCAGTAAATATTTTGGAGTGTTGAATAAATCATATGTATTGTTGACCAACGGCCTATGGGACAACCCAGGAAGCTGGGATACTCCTGGCTCTGGGCCTTTGCACCTGCTGTTCTTTCCCGTAAATGTCACTTTACCTGACTGCCCGCTTAATATTTACCCTGCACCTTGTTCTAGCTCTTTCTGCTTTTTCCCCTCACTGCAAGTGTCACTGTCTGACATGCTATTTACTTGTCTACCTTTGGTTTTTCCCACTAAGCCGTCAACCCCACGGGAAGAGAGAATTTGTCTGTCTTGTTGATTGTTGGTTCCCCAGTGTCTGGAGCAGTGACTAGTCCAGAGTTGGTGCTCAACAAGTGTTTGTTGAATTGTTTGTTGTTGTCATTCCCAGCACAGTAGACCATGTGATTGTCCGCTTCAAAACGGCCCATACCAGTCCATTTCAGCTCCCTAATGCCTAGGATATCGATGCTTATGCGTTCCGTTTCATTTTTGACGATTTCCAATTTTCCTAAATTCATACTTCCTACATTCCAGGTTCTGATTATTAATGGATGTTTGCAGCTGTTTCTTCTCATTTTGAATGGCGCCACATCAGCAAATGAAGGTTCCGAAAGCTTTACTCTACCCACGTCATTAAGGTCGACTCTACTTTGAGGAGGCAACCCTTTCCCAGTCATCTTTTGAGGGCCTTCCAACCTGGGGGGCTCATCTTCCAGCACTGTATCAGACAATGTTTCACTGCTATTCATAAGGTTTTCACTGGCTAATGCTTTTCAGAAGTAGACTGCTGGGTCCTTCTTCCTAGTCTGTCTTAGTCTGGAAGCTCAGCTGAAACCTGTCCTCCATGCGTGACCCTGCTGGTATCTGAATACCAGTGGCATAGCTTCCAGCATCACAGCAACACGCAAGCCCCCACAGTATGACAAACTGACAGACAAGTGGGGGATTTTATTGAGCACTGACCAATAAAATCGAGGATAGGGCAGGGAGTTCTGGTGTCTTGGTCAGCTAGTGCTGCTATAACAGAAATACCACAAGTGGATGGCTTTAATGAAGAGAGATCTAATCTCTCACAGTCTAGTAGGCTACAAGTCCAAATTCAGGGCTTCAGCTCCAGGAGAAGGAATTCTTTCTCTGTTGGCTCTGGAGGAAGTTCCTTGTCATCAATCTTCCTCTGGTCAAGGAGCTTCTCTGCACAGGAACCTTGGGTTCAAAGGATGTGCTCTGCTCCTGGCTTTGCTTTCTTGGTCATACGAGGTCTCTATGTCTCTCTGCTTGCTTCTCTCTTTTATATCTCAAAAGAGATTGGCTCAAGACACAATCGAGTCTTGCAGATTGAGTCCTGCCTCATTAACATAACTGCCACTAATGCCATCTCATCAACATCATAGAGATAGGATTTACAACACATAGGAAAATCACATCAGATGACAAGATGGCGGACAATCACACAATACTGGGAATTATGGCCTAGCCAAATTGATACATGTATTTTTGGGGGATGCAATTCGATCCATGACATTTGGCATTTTCCTCCCTGCTGCCAGAAAACCACCTCTCTCTTCGGCAGCACCTCTCCCAAGAGCATGCACTTGGGAGTCAGGTGTATCTGGAGCCCCTCCCTGTCTCTCTGCAGTTGCTGTCCTTTCCCGTAAATGCCAGGCACCATTTGAGGGGCAGGGTTACAGCAGGGAAGAGACCAACCAAGACTTGGCCTTCGTGGAGCTAACAGTGCAGAGGCAGGGGCACAAATTGGTATATATAGCACAGAGGTTCTCAAAGTGTGGTCCACAGACTCCTAGGATTTCCCAAGACTCTTTCACAGGATTCACAAGGTCAAAACGACCTTCATAATAATATTGTTGTCAGTTGCCATCAAGTCAGCTGCAACTCATGGTGATTCCGGGTACAACAGAGCGAGACATCACGTGGCCCTGCACCATCTTCACGGTCATTGGTATGCTCGCTTACTGTTGCAACCGCTGTGTATTTTGAGTGCCTTACAACCTACGGGGCTCATCTTCCAGCACTATATTGGACAATATTGCATTGTGATCCATAGGGTTTTTATTGGCTGATTTTTGGAAGTAGATTGCCAGGCCTTTCTTCCTAGTCTGTTTTAGCCTGGAAGCTCCCCTGAAACCTACCCCTCATGGGTGACCCTGCTGGTATTTGAAATACTGGTGACACAGCTTCCAGAATCATAGCAACATGCAAGCCACTCCGATACAACAAACTGACAGACAGGTGGTAATTCACAATAATACTAAGATACTGTTTCCCTTTTCTCTCGTTAACATCTGTAGAGATGATGCAAATGTTGGTGGGTAAAGCTCGGCTCAGGGACGTGGTACGAGCTGTACCAGTCATCACTGGTTCCTCCCCACCGTGCACTCACGGTGAGAATAGGCCAGTTTCACTTAAGAACGTCTCAAGAGAATTGAAAGCAGGCACTCAATCAGATCCTTTTATACCAATGTTCACTGCAGCGCTATTCACAATAGTAAAAGGTGGAAACAACCCAAGTGTCCATCAGCTGGTGAATGGATATACAAAATGCGGTCTAGCCATACAATGGAATATTATTCAGCCATACAGAGAAATGAAGTTCAGATACATGCTACAATATGGAACACGAATACAATATGGAGCAATATGAATAAACCTTGAAACCATTACGCTGAGTGAAATAAGCCAGACGCAAAAGGACAAACACTGTATAATTCCATTTATATGAAATACCTAAAATAGGCAAGTGTATAGACAACATCATGGATTGAATTGTATCCACCAAAAATATGTGTCAGCTTGGCTAGGCCGTGATTATGTGTTGTAAGTCCTGAATTCTATATGTTAATGAGGCAGGATTAGGGTGGGGTCTATCTTGAGTCACTGCCTTAGAAGATGTGACTCAAGTCACACCCTTACCCAAGTCACACTTTTACTTGACTCTCATCTTATATCTTACGATAAAAGGAGAGAGAAGCAAGCAGAGACAGGAGAACTCACCACCACCAAGAAAGAAGAGCCAGGAGCAGAACGTGTCCTTTGGACATGGGACCCCTGTGCTGAGAACCTCCTAGACCCAGGAGACAGAGAGTTGTAACACTGGAGATGGCACAAGATGGTGAGAAGCAGTGGCAGAGAACCAGCAACAGCAGAACCAGGAGAACGACAGGAGACAGCGTAGTGGGTGTGCTGACCCACGGAGTGAGACAGCTGAGTGCCTTCAGGCAGAAGGTTTCCTGGCAGAGTAGGGTGCCTCTGGGCACTTACTGGTGCAGCTAAAGCTCTTTGTAACATTTGCCTGAGTAGGGCAGAGACCAGGCTGAGGAGCTGAGACAGATTGAGAGAGAGAGAGAGAAAGAGAAAGGCCTACCTTCAGGCATGGCTGAGAAGCTGTCCTCACTGAAGAACTGTATCCTCAGTCATTTCTGCTCCTGAATTGTAACTTGTTATGCCAAGACACATGGAAATCTCCAAGGTACATGGGACCCACAGAAGCTGAAAAGGAGACAGGGTCCTTCCCCGAAAGCCAACAAGAGATAAAGCATTCCCCTAGAGCAGGTGCCCTGAATTCAGACTTTTAGCCACTTATACTGTGAGAGAATAAATTTTAGTTTGTTAAAGCCATCCAGTTGTGGTATTTCTGTTCTAACAGCACTAGATAACTAAGACAGAAGCCAAAGTCTATTGGTGGTTACCAGGGGCCAGTGGGAGGGAGGGAAAAAAGGGGGACTCAGTGCTTAGAGGAAACTGAACTTTTGTTATGGGTGATGGTATAATTTGGGACTGAATAAGGGTTGAACAACACAATGAACGTAGTTAACGTCACCGAATGGTGCCTGTGAAGATTGTTGAAATATCAAATGTTTTGTTGCACATTTAGCACACACACACACACACAAAGAATGCCCTTGATCAAGTGGCAAAATTATGAATTTTGTTAAATCTTGACCCTTAAGTGCACATCTTTTTAAGATTCTGCACAATGAACCAGGGAGCGTCCATAAGGCATGCCAAAGAACGATAGTTTGTGGTGGGAAAGCACTTGTGAGATCGTTGAGTTGCGAGGTGAGTGAGCCATCTTTTTTATGAAAACACTGTTTTTTCTTTGGAAGAATGACTGACAAGCGATGGCTGTCCAGACTTGGGTATTTGGAAGATGTTTTCCTGAAAAGGAACGAAGTGACCTATCATGTCAAGGAAAACCCTGGCAGCAATTGTTGCCAATGATAAAACTCAACTCTCAAGTGGCAATTAGAATATTGGAAAGCTTATATTGGCACCCAAAGCTTGGTATGCTGCTTGCCAATACATTAAGACTTTTCCAATAAGATTGGTAGCGATACCAACAGATGTGATTTTTAGCTATTGAACAATGAAAAGTGTCAATACTTGGAAGATCAGTCAACCAATATTTTCCAAATAACCAAGACCTGTTGTTACAAATCATGCCTTGATAAAAGTTCCATTCCAAGTGCAAGATAAAACCAATCCCATTGCCACCGAGTTGATTTCAACTCATATAGCAACCAGATACAACAGAGAAGAGCCGCTGCATAGGGTTTCCAAGGAGTGGCTGGTGGATTCGAACTGCTGACCTTTTGGTTAGCAGTCGAGCTCTTAACCACTACCTCACCAAGGCAAGACAGACCCATGGATTTTCATGTAACCAAGTATGAAAAGTTAATTCACAAGTTTTCAGATTTCACACTGCAACTGAACTTTAAGAAATGACCACTTGTTGAGCTGTAGCAAAGAAAAATATTCACAATGATTTGAAAAGGCTATTAAAATGCTCCTCCCTGCTCTGACAGGGGTCACAATAGAGGGTTCTGGACAGAACTGGGGAAAAATGTAGAACAAAATTCTAACTCAAAAGGAAAGACTAGACTTTCTGGCCTGACAGTGACTGGAGAAACCTCTAGAGTATGGCCCTCAGACACCCTTTCAGCTCAGTAATGAGGTCACTCCTGAGGTTCACCCTTAAGCCAGAGATTGAACAGGCCCATGGAACAAAACAAGGCTAAAGGGGCACAGGAGCCCTGGGGCAGGGACTGGAAGGCAGGAGGGAATAGGAAAGCTGGTAATAGGGAACTCAGGGTTGAGAAGGGAGACTGTTGACATGTCGCGGGGTTGTTAACCAATGTCACAAAACAACGTGTGTGCTAACTAATGAAAAACTAGTTTGTTCTGTAAACCTTCATCTAAAGTTCAATAAATAAATAAATAAATAAAATGCTCCTCCCTTTTCTGACTATATGTCTGTGGGAAGCCAGATTTTCTTCAGGGAACTCAACCAAAATCACGTATCACAGCAGAGGGAAGGCAGAAGGCGATATGGGCATCCAGCTGTCTTCTATTAGGCCAGACATTCAAGAGAGTTGCAAAAAGATTGCAAAACCCAATTCCACCCTTCTCACTAATTTTGTCGTTTTGAAAAATATAGCAATTTTCATAAAATATGTATTTAGGTTAACACGTAATGGAGTCACTCTTGTTCCTTTTAAATCAATGAATACACAAATATTTTAATGATTTTTCAGTTTTAACTTCTCCTACAGTAACTATCAATATTCCTAACCCACATAAACTAAAGCTTTTTAAGGTCCTCGATAATTTTTAAGGCGGTAAAGGTAGAATTGTCAGGTAAAATGTACAATATTTAGGATATAAAATACTAAATGATTATTTGTCATTTATCTGAAATTCAAATTTAACTGGGAGTTTGTTTTTAGTTATTCATTAAATCTGGCAACCCTGGTAAAGGAATCTTGAGGGCAAAATATTTGTGAACTGCTGGTTTAATATATTAATAAGTGTTTAGAAGGAAAATAAACCAGATAAGGATTCAAAGAGTGAGGAGGATTGCTATCTTATTGGGAGTGGTCAGGGACATGGCGACATTGCAGCAGAGTATGAATGAAGGGAAGGAGGGAGCCATATGGGGGAAGAGGGCTCCAGGCGGAGGTCACAGTGAGTACCAGGTCCCTGAGGCTGGAGTGGGCATTGGTGATGGAGACACAGCAAGGAGGGAGGGAGACACGGTCTCTTCTGTGAGGTCGTTGTTGTTAGCTGCTGTCAAGTTGGCCCCTGACTCGTGGCAAACCCATGCACAATGGCGTGAAATGCTGCCCAGTCCCTGTGCCATCCTGGGGATCCTCCATGCCACCAGGCTGTTGTGATCCATAGGGTTTTCACTGGTGGATTTTAGGGTAGATTGCCGGGCCTTTCTTCCTAGTCCGTCTTAGTCCAGAAGCTCCTCTGAAACCTGTTCAGCATCACAGCAACACACGGGCCCTCCTGACAGACAGGCGGTGGCTGCACATGAGGTGGAGTGGCCAGGAAGCGAACCTGGGGCTCCTGCATGGAAGGGGAGAATTCTACCACTAAATCACTGCCTCTCGCTCTGTGAGGCAGGACATCTTTATGTTCAAGAAGTGGGGGCTCAGAGAGGTTTTGGAACAAGTGTGTATTTGCACAGCTGGCACAGGAAGTCAGGGAGCAAATCCCTTAGGGGTGACATCGAAGCCCACGTTTGACCGTTCTAGCATCTTCCCCAGCTGCAGGACAAGGGCAGGCTGGCGCAGGGCCCCATGGTAGTAGATGCTCCACAGGAAGTTTTCTCCCTCCCTGGCTGAGGGGACGGCAGGGGAGGGGACAGCAAAACAAAGGCCTTTTGTGAGAGGGAGGGTTTGGGGTCTGGCCCCGTCTGCACATAGGATTAGGGTCATCAGTCTGGAGGAGCCAGCACGGGCTGATCCCGACTGCCTGCTGGGCAGGGCATCCCTGCTGTTGGAGGCTTGGCTGCTGGGTCACATCTCTGCAGTGGTGGATTTATGCCCGTCTGGGCTGGGAAAATAAGAGTCGGGGATCGTGACAAGCATCCTCCTGGGGGCTGTAGGACAAAACCAGAAGTGTCCTTATCCTTGGTGTCTTAAGTTAGCTAGTGCTACTATAACAGAAATACCATAAGTGGATGACTTTAACAAACAGAAATTTATTCCTTTACAGTCTAGGAGGGTAGAAGTCTGAATTCCGGGTGCCAGCTCCAGGGGATGGCTTTCTCTCTCTCTGTTGGCTCTGGGGGAAGGTCCGTGTCATCAATTTTCCTCTGGTCTAAGAGCTTCTCAGTGCAGGAACCCAGGGTCCAATGGACTTGCTCTGCTCCTGGCTCATTTTGCTTGGTGGTAACAAAGTCCCTCTCCTTTCTGCTTGCTTCCCCTCTTTTAGATCTCAAAAGAGATTGACTCAAGATACAACCTAATCCTATAGATTGAATCCTGCACCATTAAAATAACTGCCTCTAATCCTGCCTCATTAACATCATAAAGGTTAGGATTTACAACACATGGGAAAATTATGTAAACATAAAATGGAGGACAACCATATAATGCTGGGAATCATGGCCTAGCTAAATTGACACACATTTTGGGGGGGGGGGACTCAAGTTCAATTGGTAACACTTGGGGACCTCCCCAACATCACAACCTTGCTACCACTTGGATCAGAGACCTGGTGGTTGCCCCAGGCAACAGGGGCTGCCCTTCAGCTTCAGGACACAATTATAGGAGGGCAAAGGTGGTCTGAGGCCTACCAGGTGGGGTGGGGCAAAAGGTCAAAGGCTGCAGCCACAGGGCCTGTGCTGTGGTCAGAGGCTGGGCCTGGGACAGCAGGGAGGAGCTTCAGGACAGCTAATGAGATGCCAGGTCAGCTGTGGTCAAGGGTGAGTGGTGGGAGCATCTCTCCCCAGGACACCCAGGAAGGAGCACATTGACTGTACATAACGTACAGCCATCATCAAAGCGACCAAAGTCAGCCTGTTCTTTATTATCACCACTCCGGAAGTGCTGAAAGAAGTCAGTGGTAAAATCCTCCCCCCCACCAATTTTTTTCAGTCTCAGTGCTAAACAATTACCATGGATACTGTTGGTGCTTAATAACACATATGCATGCTTCAAATTAGCATATCTTTACGACTTATCCTTTAAGAAACATTGGAAGTTAACTAGAGAACTCCCAGTTATACAGCCGGCCTGGTACGTGCGATGATTCAAATGGAAGCATTTGCTTGGAGGGGAAGTTCATAACGGTTTGGACGCAGTGAAGCTGTTTGAGATGCAGTTTGCCTCTAACTCCCTATGAACCACCTATGGGAGCCTTTAGGCCTTGGATTCGAGCTAAACGATTGCTCACTGCTGCAATGATGAGGAAGCAGAACTGAGTTCACTTCAGTTCTGCCTTTCCACGTGACCACATGGAGCCTTTATTTGAGTTTAAAATCTATAACAGTGAAGCAAATACAAACGCCGAGTGTAATGTATTCGCTTGGTAAGTGTGAATTTTAGTTCCTACCTAAAATATATTCATTTCACTTCATGATTATTACTGGAAATAATTTCATCATATAAGAATCGGCCTCTTAATAGTTTAGTTTAACTAGTAAAAAAAAAAGCCTGCCCTGAGCACTATGGTCATTTAAGAACAATCTATATGGGATCCAGTTGACAACAGCAACTTGAAAGATCAGATAGAAATCTCAGGGGGCAGTAAGATTACGTTAATGAGGGAAGAACAACTCAGAGAAGGAGGGTGGGAATGGTTGCACAACTTGAAGACTGTCATCAACGTCACTAAATTGTACATGTATGAACTGCTGCGTTGGTGTGTGTTTTGCTTTGTATGTTCCTAACAATGACAACAAGATAAATAAAATTTAGAAAAAAACCAAAAAGAACAGGGCTCTTAAAAATGATCTAGGGAGGGAGAGGGCTTTTTATTGATTAATCTGTAGATGGGAACTGCTTTGGGTGAAGGGAAAGACAACACTCAAAACAAGGAAGGTCAGCCTAATTGGACAGGATTAAAAGTAAAGAGGTTTCCGAGATAAAATGAAAGCTTCAAAGGATAGCGAAGCAGGGGCTGGGGTCTGGGGAACTTGGTTTGAGAGGACTTCTAAATCAATGGGCAAAACAATTCTATTATGAAAACACTCTGCATCCCACTTTGAATTGTGGCACCTGGGGTCCTAAATGCCAACAAGCAGCCATCTAAAATACATTAATTGGTCTCAACCCACCGGGAGCAAAGGCAAAGGAAGAACACCAAGGTCACACGACAACTAAGAACCCAAGAGACAGAAAGGGCCACTTGAACCAGAGACCTACAATATCCTGAGACCAGAAGAACAAGTTGGTGCCCGGCCACAATCGATGTCTGCCCTGTCAGGGAGCACAAGAGACAACTCCTGAGGGAGCAGGAGACCAATGGGATACAGACCCCAAATTCTCATTAAAAGACCACACCTAATGGTATGATTGCGACTAGAGGAATCCCAGAGACAATGCTCCCCAGAACTTCTGATGGCACAGGACAGGAACCAACCCCGAAGACAAATCATCAGGCATGAAAAGGACTGGTCAGTGGGGGGGAGAGAGATACTGATGAAGAGCGAGCTAATTAAATCAGGTGGACACGGGAGAGTGTGTTGGCAACTCTTGACTGGAGGGGGGATGGGAAGATAGAGAGAGATGGAAGAAGGTAAAATTGGCACGAAACGAGAGACTGTAAGGGCTGACTCAATAGGGGGAGAGCAAGTGGGAGAAGGGAGTAAGATGTATGTAAACCTACATGTGACAGACTGATTGGAATGGTAAATGTTCACTTGAAGCTTAATAAAAATTTAAAAAAAAAAAAAAAAAAAAAAAGAAATTACACGTTAAAATTAAATTTTAAAGGAATTATAAACTAGAAAAAAAAAAAAAAAAATGATCTACTCTGGGTGTTGAACATACTAGGTCTGCCACTGGCCAGAGTAACCACAGAGGGGGCCTGAATTGGGTCCAGAGAAAATAAGGGCACCACCTAGAAGGTGGCTCTAGGCCCAGCTCAGAGCCCAGAGGAAAGAGGGGCTATACTTACATTACCTATGCCATATGTGTGTGTGGTGGGCTTTCACAAATCGAACAACTTCATGTAACCAACACCCAGAGCAAGAGACAGGACCTGACTAGCCCCCAGAGGTTCCCTTCTTGCCCCCTTCCAGTCACACCCACCCCATGGGTGCCCTCCCCTAACTTCTGACAGCACAGATTAGTTTTGCCTGCTCTAGAATTTGGTAAAAAATGGAGTCATATAGGGGCACACCAGCCCGGGGGAAGGATGAGAAGTCAGGAGGGGACAGGAAAGCTGGTAATGGGGAACCCATGGACAAGAAAGGGAGAGCGTTAACACGTCGTGGGGTTGGCAACCAGTGGCACAAAACAGTATATGTATTAATTGTTTAATGAGAAACTAATTTGCTCTTTAAGCCTTCTTCTAAAGCACAAAAAAAGGGGGGTCATATGTGTGTAATCTTTTGTCTCTGACTTCTCTGCCTCAAAGTTACATTTCTGAGAGGCATTCATGTTGTTGCATGTGGCTGTACACCATCTATTTTTCCTGCTCTGTAGAATTCACTTGTGTGAAACCATCCAAACCAGCTGCCATGGAGTTGACCCTGACTCATGGAGACCATATGCTTTTCAATGGCTTTGACTTTTTGGAGATCACCAGGCCTTTCTTCCAAGGTGCCTCTGAGTGGACTCGAATTGACAATCTTTTGGTTAGCAGCCAAGTGTGTTAACGGATTGTACCACCCAGGGACTCCCAATTGTGTGAGCGCACCTGGAGGTATGGATCCCCTCCATGCTGGTGGGCAGCTGAGCATTTCCAGTTTGGGAATCTTATGAACAGGGCTGCCAGGGGTGCTTTGGTATGTGTTTTCCGGAGGAGGCACACTTTCCTCCCTCTCGAGTAGAAACCGAAGAGTGGAATTTCTGCATCATAGTAGACACGTATGTTCAGCTTTAGACAATTCCGCCAACTTGTGTTTTCTAAAACGATCATGCCATTTCAGACTCCCAGCAGCCATGGATAAGAGTTCCAGTTGCTTTGCGTCCTTGCCCACTCTTGGTATTTCCTATCTTTTCCATTCTGTGATTCTGGTGGGCGTCTGGCCATAGCCTCTCTACGTGCTCCGCTCTGCTCCATCCGTGCAGCCTTATAGACATTTCACAGATGGGAACACGGAGCGCAGAGAGGGGAGTCCCTTGTCCACATCACACAAATGTAGGTGGCAGAATGGTGACTGGAGCCAGAAGTCTCTCCGGGAGGCTTTCGGCCGGGCAGGATGCGGAGGCGGGTGGAAGGCGGGGGTGGACACCCAGCAGATCTCCGGATTCGGCTATGTGCTGAGTGGGGGTTGAGGCCTCTCCTCCCCTTGAAGCTGTCCAGCAGGCCTGGCGATGACATGCGTCCCTGCCTATTCTCTGGCTTGCTGAGGAGAGGCTGCATTGTCCTTGTCTTCCTGAGAGAAGCCCAGGTGGGTTTGCTGGGGGAAGACACCCTGTGGGGAGATTTGGGGGTGGTGTGTTCCAGGCAGGGAACCTGGACTCAGAATGCCTGGGCAGGATTCCCCCTTAAGCCCCCCAAGCCTCCCTAGTCCCTCATCTGTAATATGGGCCTAGAGGCAATCCCCGCCTGAGGAGCTGGCATGACGGCTGGGTGAGAGGAGAAATGAAAACGCTTCCACCAGCTCTCTCAGCCCCATGGGAGGCTCAGATGTGGGCCTGGTGCAGCTGGGAAAAGCACGGGGGACTCCCCTCAGAGCCCATGGCATTGGCATTCTGGGAGGACGCCCAGACATTGAGAGGGGCCTGGGATGCTGCCCACCCACCTCCCGCCTCCCCCCATGTGTTGGCATATGGTTTTGTTAAGCTGGAGCCAAGCTAGGGGAGCAGGGGGAGGGAGAGATTCTGCCAAAGAGGCCGGGGAACAAGGTCCCTTTGTTGCTCCTGAGTCTGCCTGCTCCCTGGGCCTGGAATTGCAGGTCAGGTCTCAGGCCAGCCACTCAAGGGCACTGGCTGTGATGGGAAGGAGGTCAGGGGCTCCCCTTGGTACAAATGGGGAAACTGAAGCTAGAGAGGACCAGACCCCAGCTCTCCTGACTCCCAGTCCCATGCTCCCCCTCCTTCATCTTAATGTTAGCTCCCATGGGTCCCTGGGGTCCTCTCGGTGTCTGCTCTCCTTCAACAGTCCCACGCTGGCCCCTGCCAGTTCCTGTCCCCTTCCCTCCCTGCCATGTGTAGTTTTGGAGAGCTTACTTGGTGCAGCCATACTCTTCGGTTATATCCAGGGATATAAGCAGGAGCACTACGGCGTGGTCTTCGCTCTCAGGGAATTTGCTGTCTGGTGGGGAAGACTGAGAAGCCCACTGACGTTAGGGCCCAGGGGAGCAGCACCTGAGACACGAGTGCACAGGGGCTTGGATGAACAGCCTGGGGGTGGGGGTGAAGGGAAGCCTGGAGGGCTCCCTGGAGGAAGGGAGGCTTCAGCTGAGACCTGAAGGCTGCGGGAGAAGCGGCCAGGCAGGGAGGTGGATCAGCAGGGATGGTGGGGGGTGTTTCTGGTAGATGGCAGAGCACACGCAGGAGTGGGAAGGTTGCAACAGCAGGGTGTGGTCAATCCAGGGGAGGAAGCCCTGGAGGACCACAGCAAAGGGAGGAACTTGAGAGGAAAGAGGGAGGAAACGGCTCGTACCAAGAATGAAGACAGAGCAGAGCCAAACCACCACCTTGTCGGCCAGGCTGCTGAACTTGAACTTGGGCTTTATTCCGAGGCTGGTGGGGAGCCATGGAAGGGCTTAAGAGACAGGGAGTCACATGGTCAGATTTATATTTTAGAAATCAGCAGTTGCAAAAGAGAAAAAAAAAAAAAGTTTCAAGGGGCAGAGCCACGAGCAGGGATTTCATAACAGAGGAAATGCAGATGGCTCACAAACATATGTCAGGATGCACGTCTTCATTAGTAACAAGGGAAATGGAAAGTGAAACCATACCAAGGTAGCATTTCATACCTACTACACAGGCAAACTTTAACAAGTGTTGGCAAGGGAGTGGAGTGCCCGCAGAGGCTGGTGGGAGTGCCTGTTGGTACAAACACCCTGAAACTACAGCTTGGCGCGAGCCAGTGAAATTGAACGTGTGCACACCCCATGACCCAGTACTCCTACGCCATGATATTGGCCTTGGAGAGCTCCTGCAAACACCAAAGGAGACTTGGAACAAACACAGTTATCGCAGCCTGATTTGTGATAGGAAAAAATAGGAAACAGCCTAAATGTTCATAGACAACAGGATCACTCATTGTGTTAGAGTTAATCAGTGGAATAGCATACAGCGCTGAAAATAAATGAAGGACAGCTGCAGGCGCTGACATGGCTGCCTCTCACAGACACCTTGAAGAATACTTACAGGATGAGTCTGGCTACATTAAGTTCAAAAACAGCCCCAACTACAATAGCAGATGGTTTAGGGCTGTGTACAGAGGTGGTAAAACTTTGAAGCCAGTAAAGGGCAAGATTACCACAGAAGTCAGGAGTTTGCTTCTTGGGGAGGGGCTACACCACAGTGGGGTACATGAGAGGGTTTCCAAAGTCTGGATGTCCCTGTCTTTCACACCCCCTCTGCAGTGTTTCCACATAGCTCACATTAGCCACTGGGCTCAGGTGACACTCTCCCCTGCAGGCTCACATTTTTTGAATGGGTGTAACCTGCTTCCTTTATCATTAGTCACTAACCACTAATCAACTCCACTTTCCCATCTGCCTTGTGCGCCTGGCCCCATTGGTACCCAGCCCAGCAAGAGATAAAGAAGCTCTGCATTGTAATTGGCTGGATTGGCCCAGGCTTCTGGGCTGAAAGCCAATCACTGATGAGCCTCATGAAGCCCCCTGGTGCCCAGTGGGGATCTTACAAGGAATATATTTTACAAATGTGTGCCAAGTACCTGACAGTGTGGTAGAAGAAATCGACCTCAAACCCAAGGCTGCAAACTCACCACCGTCCATAGGGGCCATTCATGAATTCCTCTCCAGCCTCCGACAACAGCCTCCAGTTTCCATTTAGAGATCCATCCAGCGCTCTCCCAGACTTTTAGAGAGAACATATGACCTGGGCTGGGCACAGCCATTCTCCTGGCCACAGCAATTGGTTCAGGATGGGATACCTGACTTAAGCCCTTCAATCAAAATGAGTCTTAAGACTACTGGGTTACTGCACTATTTTGGCTGCACCAGAAGGGCTGTGGGCTGGAGCTGCTGAGAAATTTTGGTTAACAGAAGAGATGGCCTTGGTGGAAAATGGAGGAGAGGGGAAGCAGAGCTGAGGGACCGGGGGGGCGGGGGGAGACATTTGCTCCTGGTGTGTTTTAAGCACCTGGATCCAGCTGTGCTTGAAGTCCACCCCTCCACTTTTTCATTCCTGAAGTCAGCTGCTCCCTTTTTTGGCTTAGGCCTGTTTGAATCAAGAGTACTGTGCCTTTCAGCAGAGAGTCCAACCCATCAGTGACACCTCCTGAGCCACAGACCAGGGAGGCATCCTGCCTCTCTTTCTCCCTCCCTCCCAACATTCACACCAGTCCTCTGCAGCCTTGCCTCTGAATAATTCTCCAATCCTACCACTTCCTCGTCTGCTCCTACCCCATCTGAACCCCATCATGTCCCACATGGATTCTTGTACCAGCCTCCTAAGGGCTCCCTGCCCCCACACTCAGCCTCTAGATGGATCTTGTAAGACAGAAATCAGACCACATCACCACCCCACTTTAAAATCCTTCAGTGGCTCCCCATTGCTCTCAGAATAAAAACCAAACTTCTTCCCATAGGCCACAGGACCCCATAAGGTCCAGGCCCTGGCGAGTCCTCTTCGCTCTCACTTCTTCCCCCAGATAACTTCTCAGCTTCCATATGACTTCCCTGGAAGCGTCCCAGAAACCTCACTAACTACTCAGGAGCACTTAATGTGTGCCAGGCCCTGTTCTAAGTCCTTCCCATCAAACCAAAAAAACCAAACCCGTTGCTGTCGAGTCAATCCTGACTCATAGCAACCCTACAGGAAGACCTTCCCACATTTGTACTAATTTAGCCATCATAAAGCCTGATGAGGTAGGCACTATTAGCCCTATTTTATAGAAGAGAAAAGTAGGCCCAATGAAGTTAGGAGCTTCCCCAGGTCATCATGCAGCTGGGACCCAGGCTGTCTGGCTCCAGCATTCATGGGCTTGACAACTGGCCCACACCACCTCCTCAAGGCTGCGTCTTCATGACTCTTTCACTCTTTGTCTGTGAGAGTAGTGACTTTAGATCTGTCTCCCACCCAGGCGTGAGCCCGTCATATTTATTGGCGAATATCCCCAGGAGGATGCGCAGTGTCTGGCCCGTAGTAGGTGCCCAGTACAGATTTGTCGAGTGAATAACCTTTGCTAATTTTGATTGTTTACTCTGTGCAAGCCACTTCCCGAGCACTTTACATATATTAATTCATTTAGTCCACACAACAGGGTTCTGACGTGGGCAGTGTTATTTTATATTTGGGGACATGGAGGCACAGAGAGGAAACTAGTAAGTGACAGAGCTGGGCTTCAAACCCAGGTGCCCTGGCCAGAGTCTGTGCTCTTAACCATGTGCTCTGTTGTCCCTGTATGGATGGATGGATGGATGAATGGATGCTGTGTGGATGGATGGATGCTGCATGGATGGATGGATGGACAATACATGGATAGACAGATGGACACTGCATAGATAGATGGACAGATGAATGGATGGATGGATGGACACTGCATAGATGGATGGATGGGTCAGGGTGAGCAAAGATTATCAGTGTGGAGTGGAGACTGGGCCCATATCCTGAGTCTGTCAGGAAGCCAGGGCTGGACAGATGGAGAGTGAAGATTAAGGCATACCTTGCTGAGGAACTTCTCTGATTCCTGGGGCTGAAGCCAACTGGCCTGTGTGCTCCAGAGAGTGTGAGTTCACGCCCGCTGCCTTATCAGGGTCTTGAAGAGGAGGTGGAAGGAAGAAGAGGCCAAGGCAGGCTCCAGGGAGGACTGGCTGGGCTGGAAAGAGACCAAAGGGCGACTCAGTTAAGATGCCCAGGGGCAGATGCGCAGGCTTGTCCCTGGGTTCTTAAGCTCAGTTGGGTTAGCATGGAGCCAAGCAGCTCTGAATCTTCAGCTGGGGGGCTGGGGAACTCTGGAGTCAGTGCATGGTGGCTCTTTGATAACGTATTCAAAACAAAACTAATGAACCCAATTGCCATCTGAGTTGAATTCTGACTCATAGTGACCCTATAGGACAGAGTGGAACTGCCCCATAGGGTTTTCAAGGCTGTAAATCTTTGTGGAAGCAGACTGCCACATCCTTCTCCGATACAGCGGCTAGTGGGTTTGAACCACTGACCTTTCAATTAGCAGTTGAGCACTTAACCATTGCACTACAGTCGCCCCAAATAACTACTAACAGCTTGGGTCATATTACCTGAAGTCTTATGGTTAGAATATAGAAGGTGAAGCTTCCCTCTGGACCACAAAGGCTGCCCCCCACATCCCATATCCAGCCCCTACTCTAGCCCTGCCTGGAAGAGGGACAGGCTGAAGCTGGCAAGAGGAGCCTGGAGGAGCTGGGGTGGCTCAGCCTGGAGAAGAAGAGCCTCCAGGACCTTGCCTGCAGAGAAGCAGGTGGGTCCAGAGGACCAGAGGGCAGGGCCAGACCCCAAGAGGTGAGTCACCACCCTGTGTGAGGAAAACCTTCCTCTTGGGCATAGTTGCCTGGGAATGCAGGGTGCTGCCCTCCCACTCCAGGTTCAGCTGGGGCAAGGCCAGACCTGGGCTCCTTCCACCTGAAAAGAGAGCTCTAGGCCTTGTCCGCTCTGGCATTTCTGTGGCCCAGCAGGGCCCATAGGTCTCTGAGTTGGACAAAGAGACACAGAGCTTGCTGGGCCATGGCCCCAGGAGCAAAGGACCTGACTTGAGAGGCTCTGAATTCAATAAATTTCAACTCCAGGGGGACATAGAGCTCACCCAAGCTTCTTGGAGAGGTGGAAAGTGTCTGGGTATGGACCTAAGTTCACCTGTCTCTGAGCCTCATTTTCCTCATCTATAAAGTGGGGACACAGAGTGTTTAACTTCCAATGTGGTGGAGAGGGAAGAATAAGAAAATGGTTGTGTGACCATTTTTGTTACTATTTTTCTCCTTGCATTGGTTTGGGTCTGTCAAGAAGCAGATGCCTTCCCCAAGCCAACTCTTCAGATAGGGATCGGACTGGACTACAAGATAGAAAATGATACTGGTGAGGAGTGAGCTTCTTTGCTCAAGTAGACACATGAGACTATGTGCGTAGGGAAGATAAGAAGGCAGAGGGGGACAGAAGCTGGCTGAATGGACATGGGGAATACAAGGTGGAAAGAAGGAGTGTGCTGTCTCATAAGAGAGAGAGCAGCTAGGATTACATAGCAAGGTGTATATAAATTTTTGTGTGAGAGCCTGACTTGATTTGTAAACTTTAATTTAAAGCACAATAAAAGTTAAGGAAAAAAAAAAAAAGCAGATGCCAAGGCAGGATTAGATGTGCAAGAAAACTGTTGAGGCAGGGAGCAGGAGAAGGCAGGGACGTCTGTGAAAGGAGAGGGAGGAGGATGGAGCGCTGGGGAAGAAGAGTCTTGGGATGCAGCTCAGTTCCAGAAGATTCAGCCAAGACAATGGGGAGTTCTCCAGCTACTTTATTTTATTTTATTGTGGTGAAATATATATAACAAAACATTTGCCAGTTCTACCAATTTAATGCATACAATTCAGTGGCATTAATTATCTGTCCCATGTTGCGCAACCATATTTGATTCCGATTTTTTCGTCACCCATCACAGAAACAGTACCACTTAAGGAATACCTCCCCCTTCAGCCGCCCTTTGCTCCCTAGGCATTTGCTGATTCTAGATATTTTCCATAAGTGGGATCAGACAATATTTTTACTTTTGCATCTGACTTTTTTAACTTAGCATGATGTTTTCAAGTTTCAGCCACATCGTAGCATGTATCACAACTTTATTTCTCCTTATGGCTGAATAATATTCCATTGTATGGAGGCACCACATTTCTTTTATCCATTCGTCTGTTGATGGGCACTTGCGTTGTTTCCATCTTTTGGCTCTTGTGGATAGTACTGCAATGAACATTGGTGTGCAAGCATCTCTTTGAGTCCCTACTTTCAAGTCTGTTCTATATATACTTAGGAGTGGAATTGCTGGGTCATATGGCAATTCTGGAGCCCTTGTGGTGCAGTGGTTAAGAACTATATCTTCTAACCAAAAAGTATGCAGTTCCAGTCCATTAGCCGGTCCTTGGAAACCCTATGGGGCAGTTCTACTCTGTCCTATGGGGTCGCTATGAGTCGGAATCAACTAGACGGCAATGGGTTTGGTTTGGTGCTCTGCAGTTGGCTGGGAGCAGCTCATGGTGGTCTCAGCAGGATGCGAAGGTGGATCTAGAGGGGCCAGCAGTCACTCTCACATCAGGAGGTCTGAGTGATGCATTTTCATGGCGGCCATAAACATCATTATCCTAAACTGGTCCATATCCAAGGATTGGCTGGGTCGAGGCCTGTTAGGTAACCAGAGGGTATTTGAAGCCTCAGAGCTCAAGGTCTGCTATCTAAACAGAGGTGTGTTTTCCTTCCTCACATGCCTAGAAGGGGAGAGTACCAGGCATTACTGGAAATTCATGTCCCCCAATAAGGCAATGTGCTAGAGGACCCAACCACCAGATGTGTGGTATGTAGTAGCCAGAGAGCTGCGGGGTTAGATTTAAATGCAACAATTCATGAACCGATGGATGACTAAATGAATGAAAAAAAAAAAAGAACTAGAAGAGAATATAGACAGCTTGCTCTTTCTATCTCAGAATGGGGAAGGCCTTTCTAAGCACAAATCTGAAGCCACAGACCACACACACACACACACACACACACACACACTGCACAGATGCCGTATCTGTGATGCTCTCACTGGTCATTGAAACAAAGTACATTTATTATTGTGGTGCACACACAGGTTGTTCACATTCATCCGATCAGAGCCTGAGCACACTAGACACTCTCAGAGTGTTGGCATGTGAAAACTAGAGAGCAAACAACGCACAGAAATCAGTGTTCACTCTTGAATAATAGCTTCATGGTGAGGAGTCGATGTTTACTTATGTCACCTGTCTAGCACATTTCTTGGCCTGCCCCCTTCGCTGCTGCTTCTGCTCTCAACCAGCAGCCTCGGGACAGTCCTGGCTTGGTGTCTCCTGAAGCAGAACTATTCTGAGTGCAACCCTTACGCAGGGTGTACCCAGGCTAGGTGGAAAGGTCCCCTTGGCGCCCTCGGCCAGGCTCCCTGTGCCGTCTCTGGGCCTCTCGCTCTCAGCCAGGTTTCTGATTCTGCCCTCCTGCTCGTGGTCTCGGTGGCCTCCGGTGCTGCTGCAGCCCCCAGGGTGTTACACTTCTCTGCCCACTCCTCTCAGACCACTCTGCTGTCACTTCTCTGCTTAGCGGACTCCAGCTTCACTTCTCCTGGCCCCTGCTGCTGTTTTCTCCTGGCTCTGCCCTCTACCACATCCAGGGCTCCTGCTGCTTCTGATGTCTGTCCCTTCTGATGAGTCTTCCAATCTCTTATCCCCCAGACTGATGTCTCCACCCTGGGACAAAGACTAGGGGTAGGGGAAGTGTCCTTCAGCATGGAGCTTCCCTGTCCCCAGGGGATGCACTCACCCCCTCTCCAAGAACAGAGTGAGCCCAGCCTGGGATGCTCCAGTGAGCCAAAGGCTTCATAGACTTTTATTGGCTTCACCACGGCTTAGTCAGCATTGGGCCCCCAGGTGATCCCTTTTAGTTTGGCCGGCCCTCACTCCTTGGCCTTAGATGTGGCTTTGCTCTCAGAACTAGGACCAAAAGGCCAAATCATCCACTGCAAAGGGGTTCCATACCCTACAGTGTCTACGTCAACATTTAAAAATTCCCTATGCGAAAAAACAAAACAAAACGAAGTGACCAAGGTTAAAGCAGAGGCCGTTACTCCTACAAAGAATTTTAAAGTATTATCATAAAGGTGAACATTTCAATAGTGAAAATGAATGAAGAATGGATCGTTGACTCCAACTCATGGCACCTTATGTACAACTGAAAGAAACGTTGCCTGGTCCTGTGTCATACTCTCGATCACTGGCATGTTTGAGTCCATTGTTGTGGGTATTGGGCCAATCCATCTTACCTGAGGGTCTCTCTGCCTCTTGATGGCCCTCTACTTCACCAAATGTGATGTCCCCTCTAGCTGTTGGTCTTTCCCAATGACAAATCCAAAGCAAGTTCCACAATGCTCTGTTGTGATCTATAAGGTTTTCACTGGCTAATTTTCAGAAGTTGATTGCCAGGCCTTTCGTCCTATTTTGTCTTAGGCGGGACGCTCCACTGAAACCTGTCCACCCTGTGATATTTGAAATACCGGTGGCATAGCTTCCAGCATCACAGCAACGCGAAAGTCACCAGTACAACAAACAGGCAGGCAGGTGATGGGAATGAAAAATGTTGTTGTTGTTGTTGTTAGGTGCCATCGAGTCGGTTCCAACTCATAGCGACCCTATTATGCACAACAGAACGAAACACTGCCCCATCCTGTGCCATCCTTACAATCGTTGTTATGCATGAGCTCATTGTTGAGCCACTGTGTCAACCCACCTCGTTGAGGGTCTTCCTCTTTTCCGCTGACCCTGTACTCTGCTGAGCATGATGTCCTTCTCCAGGGACTGATCCCTCCTGACAACATGTCCAAAGTATGTAAGACCCAGTCTCGACATCCTTGCCTCTAAGGAGCATTCTGGCCACACTTCTTCCAAGACAGATTTGCTCGTTCTTTTGGCAGTCCATGGTATATTCAATATTCTTTGCCAACACCACAATTCAAAGGAATCAATTCTTCTTCGGTCTTCCTTATTCATTGTGCAGCTTTCACGTGCGTATGATGTGATTGAAAATACCATGGGTTGGGTCAGGCGCACCTTAGTCTTCAGGGTGACATCTTTGCTCTTCAACACTTTGGAGAGGTCCTTTGCAGCAGATTTAGCCAATGCAATGCGTCTTTTGAGTTCTTGACTGCTGCTTCCATGGCTGTTGTTTGTGGATCCAAGTGAAATGAAATCCTTGACAACTTCAATCTTTTCTCCGTTGAATGAAAAAATACATGCATACAATTCTCAAAAGAAGAAACACAACTGGCTAATAAACATTTAAAGAATTTGGTCAGCCTCAACCAATAAGATTACTTTTTTTTTTTTTTTTTTTGCAATTTTAACCATTTTTAAGTGTCCAATTCAGTGGCATTAATTACATTTACAATGTTGTGCAACCATCACTACTACGAGGTACCATTTTCACCTAACTGAATCAGCGAAAACTTGGAAGACTGATACTGCCTGTCTTAGTCATCTAGTGCTGCTATAACAGAAATACCACAAGTGGGTGGCTTTAACAAACACAAATTTATTTTCTCACTGTTTAGGAGGCTAGAAATCCGAATTCAGGGCGCTGGCCCTAGGGGAAGCCTTTCTCTCTCTCTTGGCTCTGGAGGAAGGTCCATGTCTCTTTTGAGCTTCTGCTCCCGGGCAATCTTCATGTGACTTGGCATCTATCTCTCCCCCTACCCCCCACTCACTCATTTGCTTGTTTAATCTCTTTTATATCTCAGAAGGTATTGACTCGAGACACACCCTACACTAATCCTGTCTCATTAATGTAGCAAAGACAACCCATTCCCAAATGGGATTATGACCATGAGCATAGAGGTTGGGATTTACAACACATATTTTCTGGGGACACAATTCAATCCATAACACTACCTGTGACAGTGAATATGTGAGGACTGAGCATTTTCACACACTATTGGTGGGAGTAAATTTGCCCAACCTCCTAAAGGGCCCCTTTGCAATATATACATATGTGTATCAAAAACATTAAAAAATGTACATACCCTTTGACCTCACAACTTTTGGAGATGGACAAGCACTCACAAATGTAGACTCGAGGAAATGCTTGAAATCAGTTTTCATAATTAGAAAAATTGGAAACAATCAACAGAGGATCAGATAAATGAACTGTGGCTATAGCAGACAGTGGAATACTATACAGCTATTGACCATGATTCTGTAGATAAATATTTACAGATGCGGAAAATGGCCACAATCCAGCACATGAGAAAAACAGCACCCAAGATGTTCATTAGAATTTGTGGTAATAAATAAAACCAGTTGCCATCAACTGTCTCCGACTCATGGTGACCCCACGTGTATCAGAGTAGAACTGTGTGCTATAGGGTTTTCAATGGCTGATTTTTTGGAAGTAGATTGCCAGTCCTTTCTTCTGAGGCACCTCTGGGTGGACTGGAACCTCCAACCTTTTGGTTAGCAGCCGAGAGAGTTAATTGTTTGCACCATACATACAAAGGCAGTTGGAAGAATTTCACTTGCGAAGGTAGATTTGCTGGTGTTGAACGTTTTATTATATGTATTTCCTAATTCTTAAAATCAGCACCAGACTCTCTTCTTTCACAGAGAAGGAAACAGAGGTTCAGAGTAGACAAGAGACTTGCTGGGACCAGGCCTCCCATTTCTGGGCTACCTTTGCTGACTTGGGGGCCCCTTTCAGCCCCTCAGGGCTCTACTGTGTGGCCTTAGGAAAGTCCATTCCCTCTCTGGGCTGCTCCAGTAGGGAAGAGGCTCTGACACCCCTCAGCCTCCTTTCTCAGCACACTGGGAAGGTCCCAGCCTCTGAGCTTGGCACCCTTCCCTCCCTCGCCCTTTGCCCTGCCGGGAGAGCTGGCCTGAACAGCAAGGCTGGTCCAAGTCTTATCCAGGGTGACCACAGCTTCTAAGAAGTGCCAGAAATTTCATCACACCAGGCGGAGGGACAGGCGGGGTGAGTCACGAGTGAGCAGGGCCATCTGAGGTGGGGTCTAACCATTCCCAGACGGGAGGTGTCCAGCCAGGCAGCTTTCCTGGAATACGCAGCTTGGGAAAGTGTAGAGAAACCCCAGAGTGGAAGAAAAAGTTTAATGGTTCCCCCTTTCTCCCCTCTACATACCCCATTCCATGCACCTAGCCCCTCTGACCTCTCTGCCAAGGGCTCACCCCACCTCACTGCCTCACTATGATTTGTTCCACCCTATTTTTTTTTTTTTTATAGCAGGGTAAAACATGCAGACATGAGTCAGACTGCTCTGGGATGGGGTCCTAGCTAGGCCAGTGAGACTCAGTTTCTTTGTAAAATGGGGGCAATAATATCCAGCACCCCTAGGATTGCTCAGAGGATTAAATGAATTAATCGATGTAAGGTGCCTATGAATGTGCTTGGCATGCAGCACGTGGTTAACAAATATGAGCTTATTTTTCATCTCAATTGTTGCCCCCCTTCATTTAAGGCAAACCACCCTTGGAGAGTGTGGCTAGCATAAAAAACAGGCCCCCAGTGACCAACCCCAGTGCACAAAGGGGGACTGGGAAGAACAGGCACCAGACTTGGTAGGCAATGCTGCCTCAATGAGACAAACCTATTAGTCAAGACTCTTGAATGCAAGTAATAAAACCCCAACTCAAAGTGGTTGATGCCCCAAAGGGAATGTACTGATCCCTGTAACTGAAAAATCTAGAAATGTGTTGGCTTCAGGAAGAGCTGTAACCAGGTGCTTAAACATTTTGTTGGGTGAAGGCTGGCTATCTCTTTCTCCTTTCAGCCCTGCTTTCCTCTGCTGCCTTTGAGTAGATTCTGACTCATGGTGACCCCATGTATTACAGAGCAGGACTGCTCCATAGGGTCTTTTTTTTTTTTTTTAAATAATATTTTATTGTTTTTGGTGAAGGTTTACTCAGGATTTTAGGTCCTCATTCAATAATTTCTATACAAGTTGTTCTGTGACATTGGTTACATTCTTCACAATGCGTGAACTTTCCCTTTATTTCCTTTCTGGTTGTTCTATTTTTATTAATCTACTTTCCCTGCCCCTTATATTCTCATCCCGGTTCTACAGTAATTGTTGACTGTTTGCTCTCATAGAGGTGATTTTTTTAAAGGAGTGCAGTACTTACAGGTGATATTCATTATTTTTTGAGCCAATTTGTTATTTAGCCACAAGGTGACCTCAGGGTTTAGTTTTAGTTCAAAGCTTGGTTTTTTGTTTTAGAAACGTGAGGTTCTGTTCTACATTTTTCTCCCATTCTATCAGGGTCTATCTATTGTGGTCCTGGCTAGAATAGTTGGTAGTGGCACCGTCTAGTTCTTCTGGTCTCAGGGTAGATGAAGCTGGGGTAGATGAAAAGCTGTGGTTTGTGTAGACCGTTTGTCTTGTAGACTAGTTTCTTCTTTGAGTCTGTGGTTTCCTTCTTTCTCTTTTGCTTTGAATGAGTAGAGACCAATAGTTGTATCTTAGATGGCCACTCGCAAGCTTTTAAGACCCTAGACACAACTCACCAAACCAGGAGGCAGAACATAACTTTATGAAGTATATTATGCTAATTGATCAAGATATCCCACGAGACTATGGTCCTAATCCTTCAAACCCAGAAATCCAGTGTTTGGCTATGTCTAAGAAGTATCCATAACTGTGTCCCCTATGTGCTTTATTATATATAAATATATGTGCATACAGTCGCATAGATGCACATACATATACATGTGCATATACTATATACACAAACATATATACATACCTATACTTATATATGGAGCCCTGGTAGCTCAGTGGTTAAAAACTCATCTGCTAAGCAAAAAGATCAGCAGTTCGAATTCACCAGCCACTCCTTGAAAACCCCATGGGGCAGTTCTACTATGCTATGAGTTGGAATCAACTTGAAGGCGATGGGTTTTTTTTGTTTGTTTGTTTTTATACATATATGTGCCTACATACTCCACAGGGTTTATCTTGGCTGTAATCTTTTTTTTTTTTAATAATTTTTATTGTGCTTTAAGTGAAAGTTTACAAATCAAGTCAGTCTCTCACACAAAAACCCATACACACCTTGCTACACACTCCCAATTACTCTCCCCCTAATGAGACAGCCCGCTCTCTCCCTCCATTCTCTCTTTTCGTGTCCTTTTCGCCAGCTTCTAACCCCCTTCACCCTCTCATCTCCCCTCCAGGCAGGAGATGCCAACATAGTCTCAAGTGTCCACCTGATCCAAGAAGCTCACTCCTCACCAGCATCCCTCTCCAACCCATTGTTTAGTCCAATCCATGTCTGAAGAGTTGGCTTTGGGAATGGTTCCTGTCCTGGGCCAACAGAAGGTC
Source organism: Loxodonta africana (assembly GCF_030014295.1). Lineage (NCBI taxonomy): Eukaryota > Metazoa > Chordata > Mammalia > Proboscidea > Elephantidae > Loxodonta > Loxodonta africana. The sequence continues at coordinate 36,837,442 of NC_087363.1, forward strand.
TGGGGGCCATGACCACCAGGGTCCTTCCAGTCAGACCATTAAGTCTGGTCTTATGAGACTTTGGGGTCTGCATCCCACTGCTCTCCTGCTCCCTCAGGGATTCTCTGTTGTGTTCCCTGTCAGGGCAGTCGTTGGTTGTAGCCAGGCACCATCTAGTTCTTCTGGCCTCAGGATGATGTAGTCGCTGGTTCATGTGGCCCTTTCTGTCTCTTGGGCTCGTAATCACCTTGTGTTCTTGGTGTTTTCCATTCTCCTTTGATCCAGGTGGGTTGAGACCAATTGATGCATCTTAGATGGCTGCTTGCTAATGTTTAAGACCCCAGATGCCACTCTTCAAAGTGAGATGCAGAATGTTTTCTTAATAGATTTTATTATTTGGCTGTAATCTTTAATCTGATAAACTGGAGTATATGAAGAAGAATGTGGCATCAGGATTGGTGGAAGACTCATTAACAATCTGTGATATGCAGATGACACAATCTTGCTTGCTGAAAGCAAAAAAGACTTGAAGCACTTGCTGATGAAGATCAAAGACTATAGCCTTCGGTACGGATTATGCTTTAACAAAAAAGAAAACAAAAATCCTCACAACTGGACCAATAAGCAACATTATGGTAAATGGGGAAAAGATTGAAGTTGTCAAGGATTTCATTTTGCTTGGATCCACAATCAGTGCCCGTGGAAGCAACAGTCAAGAAACCAAATGACGTATTGCACTGGGCAAATCTTCTGCAAAAGAACTCATTAAAGTGTTGAAAAGCAAAGATGTCACTTTGAGAACTAAGGTATGCCTGACTCAAGCCATAATATTTTCAATTGCCTCGTATACATGTGAAAGCTGGGCAATGAATAAGGAATACAGAAGAAGAACTGATGGTGTTGGCAAAGAATATTGAATATACCATGGACTGCCAAAAAACAAACAAATCTGTCTTGAAAGAAGTACGGCCAGAATGCTCCTTAGAAGCAAGGATGGCGAGACTTTGTCTCACATACTTTGGACACGTTATCAGGAGGGATCAGTCCTTGGAGAAGGACATCATGCTTGGTAAAGTAGCGGGCCGGTGAAAAAGAGGAAGACCCTCAACAAGATGGATTGACACGGTGGCTGCAATGATGAGCTTGAACATAGCAACGATTGTGAGGAAGGTGCAGGATTGGGCAGTGTTTTGTTCTGTTGTACATAGGGTCGCTATGAGTAGGAACTGACTTGATGACACCTAACAACAACAACATTCTTTATGGAAGCAGATCACCAGGCTGCTTCTTCCAATTTTTCAGTTAGTAGATAAGCACATTCATGTGGCCGACCCAAGGACCTCAATCCAGGCACAGTTTGCTTTAAATGATCTCCTTTATTTGAGCCATGTGCCCTTCCTAAGCCAAACACTGTGGTGGGGATGGAACACCCTAGTGGGCCAGGACAGGGCAGGTGCCCACCCAGGAGAGGAGGGTCAGCTCCTTCTGAACAACAGGATAAAGAAAAGAGGATCTAGAGAGGAGACTCAAAGTGTTGATACCTGGAGTAGAGGAATGGGTGAGCAGAGACCACAGACATAGACTGCACAAGTCTTTCTGGAGAGCTGCAAACCATGAGCTCTTGTGGAAGATTGAAGCACAGTGTGCCTGTGCCTTCTCAGCAGGAGCATTTGAGCTAAATATGGAAGTGGAAAGGATGGTCATCAGTTAGGTATAGGTTAGGCTGCTGTCATGGATTGAATTGTGTCCCCCCCAAAATATCTGTCAACTTGGCTAGGTCATGATTCCCAGTATTGCATGATTGTCTAATATTTTGTCATCTGATGTGATTTTCCTACATGTTATAAATCCTATCACTATGGTGTAATCAGATGGATTAGTGGCAGTTATATTGATGAGTTCTACAAGATTAGGTAGTATCTTAAGCCAATCTCTTTTGAGATCTAAAAGACAGAAGCGGGCGGAGACACATGGGGACCTCATGCCACCATGAAAGGAGCACCAGCAGCAGAGTGCATCCTTTGGATCTGGGGTTCCTGCACAGAGAAGCTCCTCATCCAGGGGAAGATTGACAACAAGGACCTTCCTCCAGAGCCGACAGAAAGAGAAAGCCTTCCCCCCAGACCTGGCGCCCTGAACTTGGGCTTCTAGCCTATTAGACTGTGAGAAAATAAATTTCCCTTTGTTAAAGCCAGCTACTTGTAGTATTTCTGTTATAACCCAGTACCCAAAAAAAACTATGACTAAGACAGCTGCTATAACACAGAGACCCTAAAAGACTGCTGAATAGCCCCGGCCTTACAAAGGTTGTTTCTCTTTCATGTGAAGATTGTGCCATTACAATTATCAGGAGCTCCTTCGAACTGCCAACCTTTTGGTTAGCAGCTGAGCTCTTGTAATACACGATGGCTGCTCAGCTCCAGGTCCACCACTGGCCCTCATTTCAGCCAGCAGGAAGGGGAAAGGGGAAAGGTACGAGCCAGAAGTTGCCCACATCACCTCTGCTCCCATCCAGTGGTACAAAACTTTCATGGTCCTACTGAGTTGCAAGGGAGGCTGGGAGTGTAGTCTTTACTAGGCAGCCGTGTGTCCAGCTGTATGTACATGTCTATCTGTCTGCATTGCACATGCAGACAGGCTGTGCCTCAAACTTCCACACAGCCATTAGACTGCTAGAAATAAGACACATACACCCATTGGCATCCACCATTCTATGTGTGCTACGTTCACCTGTGACTGAGCCAGACACATGAGACACTTACACAGTGTTGGCAAAGTAAAAGCCATTATTATTATTTATAGAAAGCAAACATTAAACAATAACAGATTCTCAGAAGTGAAATGCTTACCCTTCTACAAATTACCCATGTCCATTCTCAGGTTGCTGTGCAGGTGTGTCATGGGTCAGGTCACATCACTGCTGCTTCCGGCTGCAACCACGCTGCTCAGGGGCCTGCATGGCTCCTGAGGCTTCTGCTTTGCTGCTGGGCCTCGCTGGGCCTTGATGCCTGATGGAGGATCCCTGCACTGGATCTCCTGAGCCTCTGCTGCCAGCTCTCCTCATGCTACCTGGGCCTGTGGGGCTCTCTTGCCACTACACTACCTGGGACCGCGCTGCCCAGTACAGGGGAGAGACAGGCAACCCCTGCATGGGGTCCACTCAGGCCTCTCTTGCCCTGTACAAGCAACTGTTATAGCTTTTTTAGCTCTACTGGCAAGCCTCCTGTCCAAAGTGCTCAGCTGTTGCTCCATGGGATGGGCAGGCTCACCACCTCTGTCTCTCACCATCTTCAGCATTTGCTCTTTCTTCTGGGCCTAAGAGGTTCTCAGTGCAGGGACCCTGGGTCCAAGGGACGCACTCCACTGCAGACCCTTCCTCTTGATGGTACTGAGGTCTTCCTCAACCTTTGTGGGATTAGCCCTTCTAAGATTAGCAGGATGGCAAAACTGACCAATCACCTTAGTAGGCCACAGTCACCTTATTTGCATAGTAAAATGTCTGCAAGATTTTTAGGCACCTTATTTGCATAGTCCCAGACAATCATTTAGTGGAAGTTACAAGATCATGGCTAGAAAGACCATATAAAAGCAATTCGTTACACCACATCAGCTAAAATTTCTATCACTGTGTTTCGAACAGCAGGGGCACAAGTGGAGAGGACCTGGGTGGGTAGAAAAGCATTCATGTGGAAAAGGAAATTGCAGGGAGGTGGGAAAGTACCAAATCAGCTTTTCATTTGGTTCAAGAATAGGAAGCTGGGGAGTAGGGATGGGGCATGGTTGGGTGAATGGGCTGGAAAGGTGGGCAAGGACTGGACCAGAGAAGGCTGAATAAGCAGCCTGAATTTGGCCCCAATGTTTAACTACGTGCCCATATGTCCAAGCTCCATTTATGCCACCTGTCAGAAGCTCCTCTTGGCCATCCCTCAAGCCCAGGGGTCTGGAGATTGAGGGTGTGGCCAACTCTTGGGAGAACGAACAAGGGGAAGAAGCCTGCACAGCCCAGAGCCATTGAAACAGGGAATTCCAGGCCCTGGTATGTGGTCTAGAGGAGGGGGAGGCATCACAGGCTCCAGGTAGGCATGTTTCACAGACTTCTCACCCCGAGGGGAGGGGTGCAGCTGGAGGAAGGTGGCCAGAGCGAGGCCCTCTAAAGCACGTATTTCAAACTTGGCAGCACCTGTCAACCAACTGAGGATTTAAAAAAATATACTGATGCCTGGCTCCACCTCTGAAGATTCAGACACGATTGTACAGGAGTAGAGTCTAGACACTGGTATTTGAAAAAAATTCCCCAGGTGATTCTAACGCACAGCCAAGTTTGAGAAGCCTTGTTCTAAAGCTTGAGGCTGGGGTGGGGCTGCTCTGGTCTCTGTAGGTAGTGCCACCCCCTGGGTGAGGCGGGGGCCTGTCTGAAAGTTACTGCCTATCACCTTGGATCTCTCTCCTAGATCTGTGGAACTTGCCCCCTTGGGGTCTTGGGGAGGCTAGAACCTCAATTTCCTGGCCTCCGTTGCAGCTAGGGACAGACAGGGGACCTCGCTCACCAGCAGATGTGGCTGCAGCAGACTCTGACCGGGAGATAGGATGTGACAAAGCAGGCCCAGTGTAGACCCACTCTTGGAGGACAGGGAGTCCCCTCAGTCTCCAGAGGCAGTGGCACAGAAAGTCTGGTGGGTGGGGCATCCTGGCTCACCATTGGAGGTGGGAAAGACCCCATGCTGCCTGCACCCAGATGTGCAGAGAGATATCAGACCCTGTTGCTGGCTCTAATCCCTCCAAGCTTGGTTCCTGGAGACAAAATGTGATCACAAATCCCTTTTCTCCTCCAAATAGCTCAAGTTGGTTTAGGTTGTTTGCAATCAATAGTAACAACAACAGCAAACATCTAGTGGAAGGCTTATCATGTAGCAGTCCCTGAGTGGCACAAATGGTTAAGTGCTTGGCTGCTAACTGAAAGGTTGGTGGTTGGAATCCGCCCAGGGGTGCCTTGGAAGAAAGGCCTGGCAATCTACTTCAGAAAGATTATAACCATGAAAACCCTATGGAGCACAGTTCTGCTTTGACACACATGGGGTTACCATGGGTTTGAAGTGACTCAATGGGAACTGGTTTTTTTTTGGTTCACCACATGCCAGACACTGCTCTAAGCATCTTAACTTCAAAACAATCCTAGGAGGCAGGAACTATTTTATAGATGGGGCCACCAGGGCCAGAGAGGTGACGCCACCTATGGAAGAAGGGCAGACAGGGAGAATATGGATTTAAGCCAAGGCTGTTCGGCTCCAGAGCCCATGCTCCTAAACCCGACACCTTTCTTGTGGTGGTGGCTAATTCTATTGATACCCTTGTTTTTCAGATGCCAGTATTGAAGCACAGAGAGGGGCGGTGGCCTCCCCAAAGCTGCTCAGCAAAAGCCCACACTCAGCAATCCCAGTAAGCCTTCTCCTTCCATGCGGGCGATCCAGGTGGACAGGGGAGCCCCGGCGCCTGGTGCCCAGGAGGTGGGTAAGATTGTCATTGACGCACATAGTACCGCTGCCTGTTCTGTCTGTTCTGTCTGGGCCTCCTTATCCTGAAACTTCTTCCAGCCGCACTTCGGCCAGGCCACGGGCCCAAATTCCTTGTGGGTGATGCGCGCTCTGCCTGCGATAACAGCCCTGGCTGGGCTCCCGGGGGGATCGCCGCCTTGGCGGCATCTCTAGCTCAGATAACAGAGGATGGGGAAGTGTCTCCACTTTATCTCTGAAGGTTGGCCAGCACTCAGCTCCCCCATGGGCTGCAGGGAGAGGCAACTCTTGGCTCACAGCCTCTCAGTTCCAAGCCTGGGGACCTGCCACAGGAAGGAGTCTCAGTAGAGTGGCAGTGAGCTGCCCAGGGCCGCGCTGTGAGTGGGTGGTCCATGCTTGGCACCTTCCACCACCCCAGGCCACTTTCTTTTCTAACAGAGGACGGATATTCTATCAGTCACCCACTTATCGGCTATTCACCTTATACCAGGCCCTGTTCAAAATATCGTGATGTTTCAATTTGTTTAACCTTTCCACCAACCTCAGGAAATTGACCCCAATGTCATCATGTCCATTTACAGTTGAGGAAACCCAGGTGACACAGAGGGTGTGTGGTGAGCTCTTAACCATCAGACTAAAAGAAATTATCCTACCTATATTCATTTACAGATTAGTACTCCTTCTCCTTACTTACTGACTATGCTGTTATCTGAAATTTCACATTTTCGACAATAGTAAAAAATCTACTATGACTATTTGCACATTAATGATGTACATCTGGCAATCACAAACGCCAAGGTGCAAGGTAAGAGTAATGCTGGCTGTGACAGTTAAGGTTATGTGTCAACCTGGTTGGGCCATGAATCTCAGTTTGGCAGTTACGTAATGATGTAATTTGGTAGTTATATAATGCTGTGGTCATTCTCCATTTTTACATAAAGCCGATTTCGCTTAATGACCTGGTGTTTGGAATCTAACCATGTTGATAAGTGAGGAGCGGGTGTAGTAAGAAGTCAGCTAGTGGCAAGTATCTGAAGAAAATGCAGCAGATAACAGGTGAGATAGTGACTGGGGGGCAGTTGCTACTTCTGCTAGGGTATCAAGGAGGGCTTTTCTGCGGTGGTGACATTTCAGCTGATATCTCAAGGCAAGAAGGAACCAACCATGGGAAGATCTAGGGGAAGAGTGTTCCAGGCAGAGGGAACAGCAGCTACAAAGTTCTCTGAAGCCCAGGGTTAGAGAAAGCTGGGCCAGACTGGGCCCAGGCTCTTAGTTCTGGCTTTGCTCCTATGGTTCTCCCTGGTTCTTCTGTGACAAGCCCTGTCTGAGCAGCGGGGGCTGTCTTGGTCTCACTGCCTTCCTTCTGTGCGACCTGGGTAGGTCACTTCCCTTCTCTGTGCCTTTGCTCTTAGCTGTCTCATCTCCCTGCAGGCTGCAGGGAGGCCCCTGGGGTGGGGGCAGAGCACACTCTGGGCCTGTGGCTGCTGCCCAGATATAAGGCATCACACTGGGCTTGTTTCACTGCGTAAGGAAGGAGGGTGCATCTGAGCCCCAAGTCCTGGAGAATGCGGCCCTAGGACTAACAGAGACCCAGAGGCCAAGAGATGGAGTTAAAAGGAGAGGCAGAGTCTATGAAGGACAAACAAGGCAAGACAGAGAGATATGATGACATCAAAACAAAGATGGAGACAGAGACGGTGGGAGAAGATGTGAGAGACATCTGAGAGTGAGAGACATATGTGGGACATCTGAAGGAGACACCAAGAGATACAGAGAGAGGTTGAGTCACAGAGATAGACTGAGAGAGAGGACAAGAGAGAGACACAGATCAAGAGGCAAAGAGAGACAGACAGACAGATGGGAAGAGACAATCCCTGGAGCCCATAGCTCTGTATGCCTGACTGGACTTTTAGACCCCAAGTTGAACCACATGGTGTTAGGGGAAGGGTTTGGTATCTCTGTGGCATAGTTCAGGCCCAAGGGCTCAGTGGGTTCTGGGCCAGCCCTCTTCTGCCTGGAGCTGCTCTGGTGCTGGGACGTTTGCCCTGATCTGGACGAGCCTGGAATTGGCTTGCATGGGTTTTTGAGCCCTTGCCTGGAGGAAGGACCTGAGGCAACCCTGGCCAACTGTCTGTCCCAGGGTTGGGCGTCTACTGGCTCAGGCTCTAGTCTGCTCAATGGGGTGAGTGTGGATGTGGGGTCAGAACCACAGTAGAGTGCTCACTGCCAGGTGCTAGGAGCATCACGTGGGGCTCCCCAAGTCACCCCATCAATAGCCCTTATCTGGGGTTACCCTGCTCAAGAGGTGAGGAAGCTGGGCTTGGAGAGGTCAAGGGCCTCCGCTGAGCCCACTCACAGACAGCAGAGTTGGAGTGGGAAAAAGACAAATCTGGACTGACCCAAAGTTGGGGGCCCAAGGACCTGCAGGAACAGTGGGGAGCATGGGAGCCAGGTGGATGGAGTCCAAGAGCTCCCAGGACAGGAGGTGTAAAGTGGGCTGGTGAGGCTGGGTCTGCCACTCTGCCTCTCAGGCATCCACGACGTCCCCAGAGTTGCTGGGCACACCTTCCACGTGGGGACACTGAGGCCCAGGCTGGCTGAGGTGGCCAGGCCAAAGCCCCACAACCACTGGGTGGTGGTGCTCGGTCTAGAACTCTGGGTTTAGACTGGGCGGGGGAAGAGAGGTGCAGGGGGGCTCGGGGCTGCTCCGGGCTCCATAGCGCACACACTGGGCGGCCTCTCCAGTGCCACAGTCCCCGAGCCTTGGTTTGGGCTTCTGGGCCCGAAGCAAGTCGCGCGGCGCTCGGCCCCCTGCCCGCCGCAGCCGAGACCCCGCCCCGGGGCGGGCCAGGGGAGGGGGGCTGGGGGGGCCGCCCACCGCCCCGCCCCGCGCGCCTCCGCCCCGCCCCGCCCCGCGCCGCGCACAGCTCGGGGTGCAAGGGAGCTCGCACGCACCGACGGCCGGCGGACGGACTGACTGACGGACGCGTGGACCGCGCCGCGGTGAGTTCACGCGAGCCGCCTCCGGTCCCGGGTCTCCTTCTGCCCCGGTCAGCCCCGCGCCCCGCCAGGCCGCCCCTCGCCGCGCACGGCTTGGTGCGCTCGGACGCACCGACGGTTCGGCGGACCGACGGGCCGGGCTCGCTCTCGCCGGTCCCATCCGCAGGGGTGGCGCCTGAGCGCGGCGCGCCGGGCCCCACTGTACAGATGCGGACGGGGAGCCCGGGGTCTCCCGCTGGGTCCCAGTTCCCCCCGGCCGGGTCCCGCCGACGCCCAGCCCTGCCGGGTCCCACCGCTTCCCACCGCGCCCTCCCCCCGCCGGGTCCCGCCGCGTCCCACAGCTCCCTCCCCCCGCAGGCTCCCCCTGCCCCGCGGCCCTGAGGCCAGTCACTTGGGCCTGGCATCGCCCCCCCACACTCACCTCCGCAGTCACCCCTCCCCCCGCCGCACACGCACTCACGCCCGGCAGCCAGCAGAAGTGCCCGCACACCCTTAGCCATCCCTGGCCCCCACCCCCTTAGTCTCATAGTTGAACCCCAGCCCTTCTCACACTCACGCCCCTCACACTGTCTCTCTCACACACACATGCCTTGCAAACGCGGGTCTCAGAAACCCATGTCTGTGAGTTGGGTCGCTATTAACATGTGTGCTCTAACACGCATGTCCACCACACATGCACATCTCTATCACAGACGCGTGTCTCCATCACGTGTGTCACCCATGTGTCCCACATACTTGGAGGCACAGCCCCACACCCCATGAGTCTCACACACAGAGTCACATGTGTCGTAGTCCACAAGCTCCCGGGCACCCCTCAGCCCCCATGGGTGGGCACAGTTCTCTGCATTGTGCTGGGTGGGGAGGGGCTGTTGTTCTTGGCCCAGACTTCTTTATGATGGGGCCTGCGTGGCTGTCGGGGGCACAGGGAGAGGGCTGTGGCTTCAGGGGCAGGCCTGGCTCCTGCAGGTCTCCCTACTCTTCCCTCCACTATCCTTTTCCCTACCCCTGCCCCACTCTCCTGAGCAGGGGTGCCCTCTGCACCTTCTTTGCTGTTAACAGATCTCGCCCCATGTCAGCTTTGTGATGGCCACTCTGGTAGGTCCAAAGCTGATCTGAGCCAGCAGGTGTCGCCGTGACAGGCTAGAAAAGAAAAAGTGGGTGGTTTCAGTGGCTGTGATCACCCAGAGCCCTTAAAGAGGGGCCCCTGTCTGGGGCCTCCCAGAGCGAGACCTGATGAACGTATCCATGTGGGCCTGGCTCTGGAGGGAGCGCCGATGTCTTTGCTGTGGAATGACTGGGGCTCTGAGGCCTGACCTTGTCCATATGCAAAATGGGGTGCAGATTCCCCACCTGGAGGAAGTAGGGACAGGGAGACAAGGCCCACAGGCCCAGGCCAGGCCTGGGTTTCCCACCCTGCCCTCCTGCACTCAGAGCTGTGGAGTGGGGGAGTGGGCTGGGAGTGAAGTCAAAAGAATCTTATTCTGGAGGCGCAGACCTGCCAGGCTGCCCGTGGCCGGCCCTGCATGTTTTGTTTGGCTCGTGCCCTGTTATTATTATTTTTTAAGACTTAATTAACTGCCAGCCTTTACAAATTGGCAGGTTTCACATAAAAGTCCGGATTTCCGCCTTCTCTTGGAAAATCACAAGGCCTGGCAACTTGGGGTCCACATTCCCCAAGTGCAGCCTGTCTGTTGCCCCTGTGGAGGGAGCGGCGGGCTATTTGACTGCAGTTCCTACCGGCTCATTTTGCTCATTCTCGGTTCCTGCCTGGCCTCTGTAGGCCTCTGAATTGGCTGTGCCTACTGTACAAGGTGGGCCCTTTTTGCTGCATTGCCCACCCCAAGGGTGAGCACAGGCTGGTTCCGCCACCCATGGGTGGGGAAACATTGGGCTAGCCTTGTACCCCCTCAAGGTCTTAGTCTTAGGCTCGCTGAGGGGTGTGTCCAGGGGCCTGGACCTCAGGGCATTTTTGTGGTGGCAGTGGGTACTTTTTGCTAGAATGTGGAGGATGGTGGCTGGGAGGTCTGTGAGAGGGAGATAGGACCCATGTAGGGCAAGGCCATTCTCAGAGCCAGGCCATGCCCATGCGTTTTCTTCCCAGACCCTTTCAACAACTCTGCAAGGGTGCATTCTTACCTCACTAGACAGATGGGGAAACTGAGTCTCAGAAAGGGAGGTTTGCCCAGGGTCTCACAGCAGCAGTGTGGTTTTTGAACCAGAGTGTTCATGACTGGAGTTTGGACCAGGGTTTTCCTGACTGTAAAGCCCTTGCTCTTTCCCCTGCCTCTCAGTGAAGCCACTCGAGCAAAAACTTGGTCTCACTTACCTGGGGGAATTCCCTGAGCCAGGTCCCTGCTGGGCACACTGTTACCTGTTGCTGTTGAGTTGATTCCGACTCCTAGTGACCCTATAGGACAGAGTAGAACTGCCCCACAGGGTCTCCAAGGCTGTAATCCTTATGGAAGCAGACTGCCACATCTTTCTCCTGCAGAGTGTGGCTGGTGGGTTCGAACCACTGACCTTTCTGTTAGTAGCCAAGCACTTAACCACTGTGCCACCAAGGCTCCTGGCAGGTACACAGTGGGTGCTTCATCAATGACTGCTGTTAAGTGAAGCTGTGTTCTCTGAAGGAGTCAGGGTGGATCTGAATTCAGGGCCTGAGGTGAAGATCACGCACAGCCTAAGTGACCTCCGATGAACCTTTTTTAATCAGCCGTGAATCATGTCCCTGGTTCCTTCTTGATCTTGATGGCTGCGGTTACTGTGACCACAGGCCACCAGACCGAAGACTGCGGCTTCTCGCTGAGTCTGCATGCCCTCAGCACTTGTCTCCCTGGGTCTGTTCAAGAGCTTGCCTTGCACTTAGGGGCTGTGGGTGTGAACATTTTTTCCTAAATACCTAGTCAGCCTTGGTGGGTGAGACACACACACAAGGGGGGACTCTGGGGATCCAAATCACATAGGGCACAGCAGCTTCTCCCCCCTAGCTGGTGCTTGCTCGGGGACTGTTCAGTGGGTGGCACTGGTGGGGCAGTGGCTGCATTGTTCTGAGTCTCTTGTTTGCTGCGCGTGTAGCTGAATTCATGGAAGTTAAACACCCCCATGACGTGAGGCCTCCTGGAACTTTGTTGAATGAATGAATGTAGACCAGGAACTCGGGGTTGGTGTGGGCAAGCCCTTGGCCTCTTGTACCTCCTGGAGAGGGCATTTGGTCTCTTTTTTGTTTTCTTTCCTGCTGGGGAGGAAGATGAGGGCTTGGCTGTGCAAAGTGGGGCAGAGGGCCTGGGGTGGAGTCCTGGCCCCGCTGTTGCCTTCTGTGTGCCCCTAGGCCTCAGTCTTCCTATCTGTAAAGTGAATACTGTCCTGTGGTCTTCCAGTGCTAATGGTCCTGAAGTGGGGAGGCAGGGTGGGAGCGCCGGGATCTGGTTTCTAGGAGGTGGTTGGGTGTAGCCCACCTCTCTGGCTTTCTGAGCACTGAGGTACCTCCCCCAGCTGGTGGCCTTTCCCTGGGATGTAGCTCCATCCTGGCACAGGATTCCAGGTGCTGTGTTCTGCTGGTCCCATGGGACCCGTGAGGGGGACAGGACTAGCGCCAGCAATTGGTACAGCTGCTGGAGGTGTGGCTCTCCCCAGCTGAGTGTGGAGGTCACCTGCCCTCTCTTGACTGCTTTGACAAACACGAGTGCAGCCCCCACCCTTGGCCAGCAGGGGCTGGGAGGCGAGTCTGTGGTGGACAAGATAGATGGTGTCTTTGCTCCTGCACATGTTGTGTTCTAGGTGGAGAGATGAGGTCGGTGAGTCCAGCCACAGGTGGATGAGTTAAAACGATTGCAGACTGGTATAGGTGCTGTAAAGGAGACCCAGCCAGCTGGCAGTGATGTCTGGGGTGGGCAGGGAGGGCCTCTTTGAGGAGGTGGTTTCTGAGCTGAACCTGGAGGTGGTGAGGAAGAACGTCAGGGCGGAGGAGGCAGCCAGTGCAAAGGGCCTGAGGTGGGACTACGCTGGGTGTGTGTAAGGGGCAGAAGAGGAGGAGTCTAGAGCCAGTGAGGGAGAGAGAGGTGGCCGCTAGGTCCAGCGGGCCAGAGCACGGTGGGGAGTTTGAAAGCTATTGAAAAGTATTGAGCCAGGGAGCAGAGGGTCTGGTTTCCATTTTAAGAGACCCTTGTTAGCTGCGAGATCAAAAGGCTTTGTGCGTCTGCTAAGAGGATGTTGGCAGAAGTGCAGAGCACCCTGAGAACTGCGTTAGAGCCAGCTCTGTGCCAGGCCCCATGCCAGGTGGCAGGGTGCCGACGTGACTCGGGGGCAGGCAAGTGGGAGCCACGTCTGCTGACAGACATTTGAGATGTGTGTGATATGTGCTGGTGGAAGAGATCATGACACATCTTTACCACAGAATATTATGCAGCTGTGTAAACATAAGGTGCCCCCTCTGGAAAGATCTTCAAGATTTCTTAATAGAAGACAACAAGGTTCTCAGTGGTCTGTAAGGTGTACTAATTCTTGTGTAAAATAAGGGAGGTAGGAATGTGAATTTGTGTTTGCATATATGTGTACCAGCAAAGCCCCCAGGAAATTCTGGAGCTAGTTTTTGTGGTTCCCTGGGGGTTGTGGTAGGGGGGAGGGGAGAACAGGAGAGGGACAAGAGTAGGTGAGACATATATAAAGGAATGTATGTGTCTTTTTATACATTCTGGTTTTTGAACCATGTTGCGGCATTACGTGTTCCTAACACTAAATTAAAAAGCAATTGGTGGGTGCGTGTTCACTTGTGGGTTTCAAGTATTTAAGGTGGTTTTTCAAATCTCCTGCTTTACTGACTCTGTTGTCTAATGGACTGACTTCTGCCTGGCCTCCTATGAGAAATTTTCCACTGTGATTAAAACGACATGGTAACAAAGTCACTTTTGCAAAATTTGGCAAGTGAAGGAAAGAAAAAGCCCACCTTTATCCCTCCTACTTTTTCTTAACCTCTTTACTTCAGGTGTGTTTCCTCCTGGTGGTTTAGTTGCTGGCGCTTCCTGGGGTGGGCTGTACAGGGATTCAGCATACCGCTGCTTGCATTTCACGTTCTATCCTAAGCCTGCTTCCCCAGTTGGCCTTACTGACTGGGGGCCTAGCCACAGGCTCCCAACCCCATAGGGGCCAGAGCAGGCAGGCTTTGGAGCAGGGAGCAGCCAGCAGCCAGGTGTAATGGAAAGTTGTGGCTTTGGAGTCTGACCAGGTTCAAATCTCACCTCTGACACTCACAGACTGTGCACCCTTGAGGGCAATGACTTCAGCTCTCTGAGCTTCAGTTTCCTCATCTAATAAATAAAATGGGTGTCATAATCCATTTCTCTCAGGGTTGTTGGAAAAAGAAAATGAGGTTCAGAAGATATTTATTGAGCACCTACTGTGTGCTGGACGATGTTCTAAGCATTGGGGATAAAGCGGTGACCAAGACAATGTTCTCCACCCACGTGGAGCCTGCGCCTGGTAAGAGAGACAACAGGAAACACATAGATGTGTGATTTCTGGGGCTGACCATGCCTGCAAGGAAGGACAGACAAAGCTGGGTCTGAGGACAGGGCGTGGTGATGGGCTATTTTGAATAGAGGTCAGAGAAGGCCTCTGTGGAGAGGTGAAGATAGGGACCCATACCTGGGTATAGCTGGGGGAGAGGATGGCCAGGCAGTGGGCACAGCAGGTAAAAGGCCTAGAATGGCTGGAGGACAGGACCCCCGGGAGCTGAGGGGGTGGCCAGAGGAGGTGTTGTGAGGGAAGTGGGCCAGGGGCCACGGGAGGGCTTTCCATGTCATTCCGCTTGTGCTGAGCCCTGGAGGGCTCTGATACGGGGCAGGGGAGCAAGGTCTGATTTAGCTTTTAAAAGGCTCCCAGGTTGGAGGGTGGCAGCAGGTGTCCTTGCTGCAGCTGTTCCAGTGACGGTCTTGGGGCTCGGATCAGGGTGGTGGCAGTACAGAAGGTAAGAAGTGATTCCAGACTTATTTTGAAGGTGGAGCTGCAGGATTTCTTGATGGACTGGACATGGAGTGAGCAGGCAAGAGAGGAGCAAGGGTGATACCAAAGGTTCCGGCCTGACAGGGATGCTCACGTGGCCATCGGAGGTCAAGGTGTGGGCAGCACGGGTGGGAGTGTGGGCAGCTCGGAGCTCTGCCTCCCCATACCCGTCTGACGGGGGCTGCAGCAGGCAGCCGGGCCCTTCCTGAGAGACTGGAACCGACGGGCTGATCCTACACCCTGGTAGGGGCTGGTTTGGGGCCACGGGGCTGGATCTGTAGCCAGGCCATGAGGGGGAATGGAAGTGGTGGATTTCAACTGCTTAGGCAGCCCCAGTTGGCAGAGTTAAGAACCCCAGCCTAGTAGGGAGCAGCCCGCTTGCTGGCATTGGGGTCTCCCAGACGGGCTCCTTGAACTTCTGACCCAGGGACGCATTACCAGGGCCTTGGACTCTGTCTTGGTAGCATCTGGTGTGGCTGGCCTTGTGCCAGTTGCTGGGTACAGGGATGAAGAACACATGATCCCTCCCACTGCCGTCCCATGGGCCCCAGAGATGCTCACACAGACAGTTCCGGAATGCTTTGGCCAGGGCCATCACAGAGAAGAGCACAGAGGCTTTGGGGGTGCCAAAGGGGTATCCAGCTGAGCCCAGGAGATGATCAGGGAAGGCTTCCCAGAGAAGGTAGTGCTGGCACTGTGACTTGAAGGGAGATACAGGGAGGAGAGAGGTTGGAAATGAGGCTGGGGTAGCAGCCTATACACCGACGACCCAAATCAACCAAAACCAAACTCACTGCCTGCGAGTCGATTCCGACTTATAGCGACCCTATAGGACAGAGTAGAACTGCCCCTTAGAGTTTCCAAGGAGTGCCTAGTGGATTCAAACTGCCGACCTCTTGGTTAGAAGCTATAGCACTTAACCACTACACCACCAGGGTTTCCACACCGACTACACAGGACCTCAAATCCTGGTCCTAGGACAGGTGGGTGATGCAGCCTTCAGGTGCTTCTGCAAAGGGGAGGGGCATGGCCAGAGTGGTGGGGTTCACAGGTCCCTCTGGCAGCCCAGGTGTGGGGATTGGACTGGAGGAGGCAGGACTGCAGTCTGGGAGACCTGTGCTGGTGATAGTGGACCTTGCAAGGTGTCCATTTTGCAAATGGGGAAACAGGCTTATAGGGGGTGCGCCTGGTCTGGGACCCACAGTGAGTAAGGAGGAAGAGCTGGTCACAGAGCCCTGGCCCAGGGAACCACTCGCTGGTTATCTCAGGTCACACTGACACGCCTACCTCCTTTGAGCATACCTCCTTCCAGCTGATCCTTTCCCCCACGCCCTTCTTAGGTCAGCGTATATGTCCCTGTGCACCATTGTCCTCCCCATTGTTGGAATTTGGAAATGTTGCAAAAATGCCTCTCCTCAAATATGGCGATTGTTCCAAGGAAATTGCTGGCTGGGGGAAAGTTTACTTCCTTCCTCCAGGGCGGGGAGCCTGGCTTTTCTGAGGAAGGCTGGATCAGAGGCGGCCAGTGTGTCCCCGCCCAGATTGTGATGCTGGTGAGGAAGTCGGGTGCTTGCCCCAGGACCACGCCACAGGATGCTGGGAGCCTTGGCTGGCACAGAGGGGTGTGGGGGACAGTGACTACCCACCCACCCCATGAGCGATAAAACTGCCTGCCACAGCCACGGGGAGGCCTTGGCCTTCAGGCACACCTGGACAGCCCAGGCCATCTCCCCTCTTTGGGACTCAGTTTCTTCATCTGTGAATTTGGGGATAGTCCCTCTGGGTCTGCTGGCATTGGGCAGCCAGAAATGACCTGAAACTCATGAGAAGGATGCTGATGTGGGAGACCGTGGGGTGAGGGGCTCAGAGTATATATGAGGACACGAAGTGGGTCAGTGTGCCTGCCTGAGCCTGAATCCTGCTCACCTTGAGAATCCTGTGACCCTAGAAAAGCACTTTCTTGCTCCCAACCTCAGCCTCTGCCCCTGTGAAGTGGTGATAGGACCCCCTGCATAGGGTTGTTATGAAGCCTGAAGAACCAACAGCCCCAGGCACAGCTGTTGGCAAGTTGTCAGTGCTTACTTATTACATGTTAGCAAGGTCTTTTGAGTGTGTGGCCCACCTCTCTCACTTTTCTCTGTTCTGATCATTGAGAAACCATATGTCATAGTGATCTAGGGCTGCTATAATAGAAATAAAACAAGTGGGTGGCTTTAGCAAACAGAAATTTATTCTCTCACAGTCTAGGAGGCTAGAAGTCCAAATTCGGGGCACCAGCTCCAGGGGAGGCTTTCTTTCTCTGTTGGCTCTCTGTGAAGGTCTTTATCATGAGTCTTCCCCTGGTTTAGGAGTTTCTCAGCATAGGGACCCTGGGTCCAAAAGATGCTCTCTGCTTCTGGCTCCTCTTGATTCGTGGTAATGAGGTCTGTCTCCTCTCTATTCACTTCTCTCTTTTATGTCTCAAAAGAGATTGACTCAAGATGCAACCTAATCCTGTAGATTGTGTCCTGTCTCATTAACATAACAGCTTCTAATCCTGCCTTATTAACATCATAGAGATTAGGATTTACCAAAAACAAACAAAAAACCAAACTCATATCACACCAGATCACAAAATGGAAGACAACCACACGATACTGGGAATCATGGCCTACCTAGGTTTATGCACATTTTTATATTTTTGGGGTACACAGTTCAACCCATAACACCATATTTGTCTCTGGGGCAGCCCTTGGCCTTTGATCAGGCAGACCTGTTCTTGATAAACCTCCCTGGGTTCTTTCCTCCATGGCCCACAACCATAAGATGAAGCTTCTTGGTGCTAGTGGGTCTCCAGATACAAACTCACATCCCAGCCCTGAACTTCCATACCACTCCTTGGTCATCAAGTGAGCCTTCAGGCAACCCAGAAAGTTCTGTTCTTCCTAGAGTCTCCTCACAATGAAAACCAACATTAAAAAAATTCCAGTAGAGAGCTCTCGAGACCCCTGAAAACACCTCCCTGGCTTCCCATGGGTCAAGGTCCTCCAGCCTGAGCAATAACCTTCTGGGCAGTGGGAGCCAGGGAAGGGTTTTGAACAGGAGAGTGTAGCCCCCTGGGGGTGGTTGGGAGGGAGCAAGGCTAGGGCCAGTTGGGAAGCAGGGCAGGGACCCCAGAGGATCAGGCCCACCCCAGGGGCCAGGTGGTCTTGAGATATGTCAACTGTTTATGGCACAGCCACTCTTGGATGCTCGATAACCCCAGACACATGCACAATCACACACCACAACACACATGCATCACACCACACACACAGCACACTTACCACACCACACACATACCCTATACCTCACCTCATCTCTGACATCACACAAACACCTTGCATGCACTCCCACACACCCCACACACCTTGCACACATGCACCCACACCTCCCTACCCCCTCATAGCACACACACTCCATCCTCCCTACCCCCACGCCACACACACCTACACACACACTCCCCTGCCCCACTGTGGTTTCTTAGACAATTGGCCTTGGCAGCTGAGGGATCAGCCTTTCACTGAGCAACTCTGTGTTCCTTATCTGTTGCCCTGCATATCTGTGGGAAGCAAATTTACTTCACCACCTTGTCGGTTAGGGGGCCTCCCAGTACCACTGGTGGCTTTAGTCTGATGGGCCAACAGAGGCTGTCCCCAGAGGAAGTACTTCTGCCCTTTCTTGGGAAAGCCCAGCTGCATGTTGGCATCTTGATAAAATGATGGTTAGCATAGCACCACGTCCTCCTACCTCCTGCCCTTTAGGTTATCCTTAATCCTTTCCTTAAGTCCCTTACCTGTTACACTTATTTTAAAAGGAAACCTTTTATTGCAACCACAGGCAGAAATCAGGATCACTCATCTCAAATCAGAAATATTCATAAAAATAAATATAACAAAAAAACAAAGCAGTACTTTGAAATTCTATCTACCTTCTGTTTCCTGCCAGAGACTTGAGCCCCAGCCCTGCCCTCTCTTTGTTAAAGAAGAAGTGTCAGAGAGATGTTAAAGGCACGGCAGTTCTCTGGCTCCGCTTCCAAGGCCCTCTGGCTGGGTCATTGTACCCGTGGCATCTTCTGGGGACCTATTTCTGCTTTCTGGGCCCTCTTTAGGAAATTTCATGCTGGGGCCCTGGGCCTGGCCATTAGCGAAAGCTCCTAGCCACTTGAACAGGGATGGCTTTTCTTAGACCAAGTCCCTGGTTCCCAGATAGTGGCTTGTCCCCACTCTCATGCAGGCACTGGAGTTGCCCTCTACACCTCCAGCCCTGCAACTTTCCTGGAGAGTGGAGATGGTTTGGCCTCGGGAGTCTGAGGCCTGGGGTCAGTGCCAAGGGGAATTAGTAGCTGGAAGCTGGACCTGTCACAGGCTTGGGCTTATGGCCAGGGCACCAGTGCTGAGAGAAGTATGTGACGGGGCCTGGCAAGTTAGGGCTGGGCCCAGGCTGTGGGGGACCTCGGCCTCGCTGGATAGAAAGTGCCATGTAGTTGGTGAAGTGCTGCTCCAGGTGAGCTGAGGTCGTAGGTATTAATCTCATGAGTGGTAACAATGACACCCAAAGTAATGGCCCCTTCGTTAGCTACAGAACCTGGTGTGGGAGAAAGTTTGCCTCGATCCTCTACCCTACCTGCATGTTTTCTTGAACTGAGTGCCTGGCCCCGTACTGTCATAAGGGACTGATGTAGTTGACCACTAGGATGGATGGGACGTGGTGGCACCAGCTACCTGGCCTGAAGTGCCCCTCGGCCCTCCTGTGCTCCCACAGCAGGACTTACCGATCCAGAAGTGTTTTCTCAGGATTGAGGCGCATCCCCTTTTGGGCTCCAGACCTCAGGGGCTTGCTTGAGCCTCAGCATGTAGTGCCGTAGCCCACCCACGACTTGGCTCAGTTCCCTCACAGTGAGCCCCCACTCTTGGCTTCAGAAGTGTGGCCCATCATCCTCAACTGTCGCTGGGAGTGGGGCATCCTTCTCATGGGCTTTTCTGTCTGAGGCCATTCGGGAGAAGCGAAGGGCTCCATCCTGTCATCATAGAAGGACTGTGACCAGCTGGCCCCTGGGGGAAGCTGCAGCCAGGGACCTTAGTGCCACGAGAATATCCTCACTCCTTGTCTTTCTTTTGGCTCTGCTTTTCTCTGTGAGCATGATTCTCTCAAAATGGCTTCCACCACATGGCAGGAAATGTGGCCATTCTTTGCTTGGAGGCCTGATAAGCGCATAGTTTGTTCCACCTGAGATGGTCTATGTTTTCTTGTAGTTTCAGTTTAAGATCCTGGGGAAGAGCTCTGATTGGCCCAGCTTGGTTTAAATGTCCAGCCTGAGCCAATCAGCTATGGTCAGGGGTGGGGTCAGGCAACCACGGTGTTGACATGATTCTGGGGCCTCTTGAGAATAGGGATTGAGTGATCCAGGCTGCCACCCCAAGAGGTGTCTCCTGCGGGGACACAGTTTAGTAATGCCAGAAACATGCTTGGGGTCAAGTCAGCCATGAATACAAGGTTGTTATTCTTGCTTTCTTGTTGCAGTTGGCAGCATAGTTTTGGTTGTGCGTGATAGAAAGCATGACTTAAGTAAAAAAGTCACGCAACTCAGTGTCATGGGGAATAGCATCAGGCCTGGCTGTATCCAATCCAAACCAAACCCACTGCCATCGAGTCGATTCCAACTCATTGTGACCCTGTAGGACAGAGTAGAACTGCCCCATAGAGTTTTCAAGGCTCTAAATCGTTACAGAAGCAGACTGCCCCATCTTTATCCTGTGGAGCCACTGGATGCATTCCAACCCACCTTTCGGTTAGCGGCTGAATGCTTAACCACCAAACCACCAGGGCTGCTTTGGGTGTATCCAGGAGCTCTAAAGGTGCCCCCGGGACTATGAGTATGTCTCCATTTCTTGCTGTGTTTTGTCTGTGTTGGCGTTCTTCTCAGGCAGGCTCTGCCCACGTGGTAGCCAGATGGCCTTAGTAGCTCTAAGCTCACACCCTCTAGCTCAGCAACCGTAGAGTAAGAGAAACTCTCTTTTCTAGGAGTTTCAGCATGGGCCCAGGTTGGGTCATGTGACTGTCCCTGACCAGTCACTGTGGGTAAGAAAGGAGGGTGCCCATTGGCCACCCTGCAGACCACAGAGCCTGAGGGTGAGAGAGGGGAGCTCCCCAGAGGGACAGGTGGGGTGCTCATCCAGGAGAAGGGAATTCCCACAGCATCTCTGGCTTGTGTATTTCTTTTCCTGTCATTATGTCATGTGGCGGCTCCATCCCTGAGGGACTGTTCAGATAGTCTCGTGTGGGTGATAGCAGATGTTCTAGATCTGGCGATAATTCACATTAGATAGAGAGAGGTGATTGCTGGGTCTCGACCTTCAGCCCAACCACATTTACCCCAAGTTGTGAAAATGTGGGCAAAGAAAGCCTGTTAATCTCTGCAGGTTTGCTCTAAACATCTTTTTTTTTTTTTTTTTCACGTCTCTGAACCTAAAGATCCAGGAACTCCATATACAGAGTGCAAGGAAGTCACAGAGGTGGCAGTGAACTCTGAGGAAAGGTTTCCCAGAGGAGAT
This sequence comes from Loxodonta africana, assembly GCF_030014295.1. Taxonomy (NCBI): domain Eukaryota; kingdom Metazoa; phylum Chordata; class Mammalia; order Proboscidea; family Elephantidae; genus Loxodonta; species Loxodonta africana. Next base: position 36,858,500 of record NC_087363.1, read on the forward strand.
ATTGAAGTGGGTCTTTAAGGATGAGTAGGCGTTTACTAAGGGGCAGAAGGGTGTGCCTAGCAGAGGGTGTGCCTACAGAGAACAGACTTTGGAAAGGAATGCGCAAGTCTGAATTCCTCTGAGAAGGTTTTCTTTTATATTGGACATTTATGGTGTGCCTGTTGTTTGCCAGGCATGGGCCTTTACATCATCTCCTTGAATCCTCCCAGCATTGCAAAGAGGCTATGGTGATTTGGTTAGTTTTGCAGATGAAAGCATTGCTGCCTAGAGGGCCACATGCTGCGACTTGCCCAGCAGTCCAGGTTCGAATCAGGACTCTGATCTCTGGAAGTCAGGAGCCTGCTTCTGCTCCCTGCCCCTCTGTGCTTTGGCGGTGGTGGCTGAACTGCATTGGTGAGCCTCCGTGGCTCCTGGGCCTCCTCCCCTCTACCTATGCCCAGCCTGGGCCAGACCCGGCCATTCACTCCACTGGCAGCCCTGACAAATTCCTGAATTTCAGAACCATGTAAATAAATGGGGGCGCTGACACAGTGGAGGCCCCAGGAAGACGTCAAGCTGCTGCAACCGGCTCCCCTCCACGCAGGGGCCGGGCTGCTGCCTCCCTGGCTCTGTGCCTCCTTCCAGATGCCTGTTGTTAGCAGCTAGCCCTGGTCTGCCGCAAGCCAGCTCCGGCTGCCTGGCTCCATCGTCTCCATCTCTGTTCCTGTCTGCTTAGCTGTCAATCTCTGCTTCTTTTTTTTTTTTTTTTAAATCCTCAGTTTCTCTTTAGTGAAATCTGTTTATAAACTTCCTTTTCATCGTCTATCACGCCTATGGTTGGCCACAAGAAAGGAACGGAGAAACATAGAGCAACTGAGTCACACCCAAACACAAAACAGTTATCACTGCCTCACCTGACATTTTTGGTGAGGCACAGCCCTCCCTTTCAAATTGTTTCAAATATCCTTGGCAGGAGAAAAGTCGTCAGACAAGGTGTGAGAACACCTCAGTGTTTGTGTGTTTTTAAGGTGAGGTCAGGCTTCCACCTGGCTCTTCTTTCCCGTTAGCATGTCCTAACTATCAAAAGGCTTACCAATGCTCATTCCGAGTAATCATAACAAAAAGAATAATATTTACTGAGCGGGTAGGTGTTCGATGGCACTGGGTGGGACTATATGCACGGGCTCTTTAAGGTTAGGTGGGCTCCATCCACATGTATGGTCTGTACTGCCAGTAGGCGCCCTGCTGCTGGCAGGTGGCTCTTGGGCAGCTTTATCAGGGTTAATTACCTGGTGGAGAATGTTTAAAATGCAGATCAGAGCTTCAGCACCAGCGATTCTATTTGCCTGCTTAGGATGGGGCCCAGGAATTTGGATTTTTCACAAACGCCTGGCATAATTGAGCTGTAACAGATCGTAATTTGAAACAAAACATTGTTTAGGGTATTGAGGGGACTCTTGGTCAATCTTTGCTTCTTTGTGTCTCTGTCTGCTTCTCTCTCTGACTCCGAGTCTTACCCACTTTCTGATTCCCTGACTGGTATTTGTCCTCATCTCCGTCAGCCTCTGTGTCTCTCTGTCTCAGTTTCTTTCTTCCTGTCTCTCTTCTCCCCACTCCCGCTCCCAATTTAGAATCTCAGACCTTTCTAAGGCTGAAAAGAGGACATGAGAGTGGGCATGCTTTAGAGTAAAGGGTGGTTGGGTCACCGTGGTCGTATGAAGGGCGGGTGGGTCGCTGTGGTTGTACCAAGGGCGGATGGGTACCTGTGGTTGTTACAGTGGGAGGCTTCCGGCTTAGCCAGTGGCTTACCAGGTGACCTGATGCAAGTTTCTCTTCCTCTCTGAAGGCTTTTCTGGGGGTGTTTGTGACAATTACATTCATAACTCAGCCCATGCTCTGTGTCAACCCCATGCCCATAGGGATTAATTAATCCACACCCTCTACCCACCCACCCACTCATCTCCTCACCCATCCATTCACACATCCATCTACCTACCACTCCATCCATCCATTCATCAGCCACCGACCCACCCATATATCGACCCACCAATCCATACATCTGTCCATCCATCCACTTACCCTTACAGCCATCTACCCACCCACCCATCCTTCCCCTCATTCATCCTCCCACTTACCTACTCATCCATCCACACCCACCAACACATCTGCCCATCCATCCACCCACTCATGCCTCCAGCTACCCATTCACCCACCTGTCTACCCTTTCATCACTTTACCTACTTATCCATCCATCCACCACCCATCCACCTGCTGATATATCTATCCACTCATCTATCCATCTACTCACCCATACATCTGTTTACCCACCCACCCACCCATCTACCTATCCACACGTTCATCCACCCACCTATCTACCTATCCATCCACCTGCTCATACATCCACCTGTCCATCTTCCCACCCACCCACATATGCATCCATCCACACATCCAACAAAAACACCTTTTGCGTCCATCCGTGTGCCAGGATTTAGCAGGAGCCAGGATTCCTGCCCTCGGAGAGTTACAGTCCAGTTGCAGAGACAGACAAGCGGGCATACGTGTTGGTATAAAATCCAGCTCCTCAGTGTGGAGAAAGAAGTTCCCAGCCCCAGCCTCTGAGGAACATCATATCTGGTTAGAAGGGTGACAGATCTTCTGTGAAATGGGGCCGATAGCAGAATGCTTCTTTCCAGGGTGCTGTTGTGAGCAATGAGTGGGCGATATCGGCAAGGCTGTCTGCACTGAGGTTGGCTTGAGGAATGGTGTCCTGTGGAGCAGGGTGGGCTATGATGGGGTAATGGAAGCAAGTCATTGAAGGACTTAGGAGGCCAGCATGGGCCAGGGAGAGGGGAATTGTCAGGGCATTGGGGACAGTGACCCATTGGGTGGGGCTGGAGATAGTGGTGGGACCAATGGAGAAGGGGTGGGAACCGCCAAGTGAGGGAGGCCCAGCACATGCACGTGCACTCCCACACGCTCACGCAAACACAGTCCCCCCCCCACAGTTCATATACACTTCTTCCTCATACATGCTCACACATACAGTCACACATGCATCAACATGCCTTGTACATGCGCACCCCCATACGCACTCCCATAGATTTCACATGCACACAGATGTGTTCACACTCATTCATCCTCTTCGTGCACACACCCAAACCCCCATGTACACATACACTCTCACATTTACCCAGATACACTGTCACATGCATATAAACACATCTCTCATGAGAGGGACTCTTGGTCTCTAGACTTCCCTTGGAAAAATCTATTAAAAGGAGAAGAAAAAAAGAGAGCAAGGGAATGTTTAATTGAGCCCAGAGATGAGGGTGAAAACCAGGTTCAGGCCCCTGTCTGACAACTCCCCTCAATTCCCTGGAGCTGCAGTTCTGTCTCTGCTTAGCTTCTCAGCATAGATGACTCCATACTGGATTCCAGGACTCACCTCCAGGAGCTGGAGGAGGTGTGAGGAGGGGCTGAGCCAAGATGTCGCCTCCCGGAGGGGTTTGAGAGGCTCTGGAAGAGGGTGGACCCCAAAAGTATATATCCCACTGCCTCAAGTCCCACCACTTGTGTTGTTTGAGCAACGCATTAAACACCCACCCCCCAAAATGAAACAAAACAGAAAGACCAGCTTGTTCTCTGGGAGAGGAGATGTGTGAGCTTGCTCTGAGTATCTAGTTAGGAGGGGCCAGCTCCCACATGAGCCTAATCCTTGATTACCTTTTCCAGGCGAAGCTTACTTTTCTCAGAATTTTTAATCTCAAGATGCTGTATTTTATTGAATGCTTGTGCCAACACCTAGAGAGATGATCCTGTAGACTTTTTCATTTTGTCTCTTGTACTCTATTAACAAAGTGAATTGAACTGATTTTATATTGAATCACCTTTGCATTCCTGAGGTAAACCCTCCTTGGTCACAATATGTTATCATCCTTTTACTATGCTGCTGGATTCAATTTTCTAATATTTTATTTAGGATTTGGCAGCTAGATTAATAAGTGAAACTAGCCCTATAATTCTCTTTTCTTGTAGTATCCAGGTCTGCTTTTGGTATCAGGATTTTCCTACTCTTATGAAATGAGAGGAGGAGACACCTTCCTTTTTCTAGTCCCTGAAACAATTTTTTGTTTTTTAATAAGATGGAAATTATGGCCAGCTCTGACCATACCACGGCTTGTGCTAGAGTCTATAGATAATTTTTGTTTAATCTTCACAGCACCCTGAGAGAAGAGGATGGTTGCATGGGGAACATGAGGCTCAGCAAGGCTACAGCTGGGCAGTGGCTCACTGGGGTTGGAGCTAAGGCCAGTCTGACTTAATGTCTGGGCTTTGTGTTCTACTCACCACTGCACAAGGACTGTCTGAAATGCTCATCTGTGGAAGAGCAATTGGCCTTGTTCTGAGTTTTTCCAGAGGGGGCTGGGAAGAGTACTGAATTGAGCAGCAAGAGACCTTTCCTAGCTTGACTAACCTATTCACTGATCCGCCTACCCACGATTTGTTCATTGCTCCATTACTTACCCAGTCTTCATCCGCCTTTCAGCTCTCCATCCACGTGCTGATCCACTCATCTACTAACTCATCTTACCATCCATCCATTCTCTGTCTAATACTTATCCACCCACCTAGCTACCCACCCCATCACCCAATACCACCACCAACCCCTCCATCATTTGTCCACATGCCAGTTCACTCATTGATGGATGAGTGATCCATTGATTGACTTTCCCATCCATCTGCCGCCCGTCTACCAACCATTCACCAATCATCATCTCTCCATGATCGGTCCACTATCTATCATCTATCCATTCATACACCAGTTTAGTTACCCATCCATTAATCTACCTTTCCATACTCTTTCCATCTGCCCTTCATCTGCTACTAACTCATCCATCCACCCACACCCATCTACCCATCCATCCATCCATCCACCCATCCGTCATTCATCCATCGTGCATCCATCCATCCACCCACCACCCACTGTCTGTCCGTCCGTTCATCAGTCCATCCATCCATCCATCCTTCCTTCCACCCACCTTTGGGACTTAACCTTAAAGAAGGGGGATGGGATTTGGGTGTACAGAGATTCAGGAGGAAGGGCATTCTGGGTTGAGATAATGATATGAGCAAAGAACGAGGGTCCAGAAACCAGAGAGAGTTTTCCAGGCTTCCAGTTTAGCAGAAACTGGGTACGTGGAAGACAGCAGACAGAGATGGGTTAGAAAAGATAGGTGGGGGGGAGGGGTGGTGTGCTAGATAGTGAAGAAATTTTCATTTTTTACTTAGGCTAGGGATCTTTCTTTAACCTGGGGTCCATGAGTGAGCGCCACGAAGTCTGAAAGACCCCTAAAATAAAGTTAGTAAATGTCCATATATTTAAGACTCTTGGTTGCGAGTGACAGAAAACCTGGTCAAGTTAGCTTCAACAAAATAGGTTTATGTCATTGCAGAGTCTAGCTTTTCAACTAGCTCAGGCATGGCTTGACCAGGTGCTGAACGGATAGCACTATGACCCTGTTTCTCTCTCCCTCTCTTGGCTCTTCTTTTTTTGAATCAGCTTAAGATGGCTGCAGGGACCCTTGACATGAAATCTTCTCATGTCTGATACAGTGGGAAAGAGAGATGCTGTTGGCCCAGTGTCTTACCCAGAAGCCCTTGAATTGTCTCTCATGGGCTCTAATTGGCCTCGTGTCCATTCCTGAGTTCAGTGTGGTTGCCAGAGGAATGGCCAGGTTGGAGTGAGAGTGGGCTGGTGTGGACCCCACAATGAAATCCAAGGGCTGTTATTGGAAGTATGGTGATTATATGATGGCTAGTTGGAACCCAACCCACATCTACTACAGAGTTTTGTTCATATTTTTCTTTTTGGGGGGTGTGGCATAAGTATTTTATCCATAGCTTTTCCCAGATTTTTAAAGGAGCCAGAGGTGAGTGATAGGGAGCCATTTGGGATTTTGATCAGGAGTGGGAGGTGATCGGATAAGACACCAGTAGGCAGGATGGCAGGCGAGCTGGAGGGAAGACACCTGGTGGGAAGAAGAAGGGCTCAAGGATATGATGCCCGACTCCTCACCGGGACCGGGTGGAGGTAGAGGGACTGTGGAGAGCGTCAGGTGGGAACTGGTGAGCTCAGTCTTGGCTGTGGGCAGGGCCGTTTCTCACTGCTCCCGCCCTGGGAGTGTTTCCTCTTCCCAGCATAGTGACTTGTGGGGGAGGAAAACATCAGCTCTCTCCTGGTGCCAAAAGCAACATTTTCTTTTCTCAAAGGTTGATTATGAGTCACGGACATTAATCTTTGTAATTTTTCACCTGGTTACATTGGTAATGAGATTAGTGATTATAGCTGGAGGGTCAGCTCTCACTCAAGGTTTAAGGAGCTTTTTTTTTTTTTTAAATTCATTTCACTTCTTTTTTTCTTTTTTAGGGAGGCGAGGGAAGGGAGGGGAGAAAACCTGGCCGTTCCACTTGAAGGATTATTTTTCCCAGTGTTCTCATGAGCTCACCCCGTTGAAGGAAATCCCCAATGGCTGATGAGTGTGAGAGGAACGCGGGGGCAGCAGTGCCCCTCGAACACCTCCTTGGGGCCTTGTTGCCCAGCTAGTGCTTTGTATTATGGTTTGGTCAGAGGCTGATGTCTCCCTTTCATTCTGGGTCCAGCCCCCCTGCTCCGCATCAGGGACTTCACACCACCCCCATCTATATCTTCCGCCTTGCCGGATTCTCCCCTTGCTCAAACCTCCCTTCTGCTAAAACAACCACAGACCCCTTCTCTGGATCCCCTGCCCCAAGACCCTTCCCTTTATGGCCATCTTGTCTTTTTTGCAAGTTATGTCATCAGTGACTAAGGCCTTTGTCTGCAAGGAGATGAAGGAAAATATGACTTTAAAGGTGAAAACCAAACTCGAGCCCTTTTCTTTGGCTAATTCATGACTCTGTTTCACATTATTCCCCCCTTTCCACTTCTTCTGCCAGCTCCCTCTTTTGACCTTTGTGTCCTTTTCCTGGACTACTGCAGCTGCTTCTTTTTTCTTTAAAAAAATCTTACTGTGAAAAAACCACACCTACAAAAAAATACTTAAGAATCAGTATACAGTTTAACAAGTGATGATAAAGTAAACCCTCGTGTAACCACCACCCAGGTGAAGAAAGAGAACATTGCCAGCCCCAGTGGCCCCGTGGTCCTTCTTGACCCTCCCTTCCCCAGGTACCCATCACCCAGACTTTTATAGTACTCACTCTGGCTTGTCTCTCTAGTTTTGCCTCCTATGTTTGCATTTCCTTTTTTTTTTTTTTTATAGTTTAGGTTTCGCCTGTTTTTGTACTTTCTATGAATGGAATTCCTTGGATTTCTTGAAAGGCATGTCTGCAGTCCTTTTTTGAATCCCCAGTGTGCTCTGACCTAGTGGTGGCCCTCACCACACTTTTGGTACCAAAACCCGTTGCTGTTGAGTCGATTTCGACTCATAGCAACCGTATTAAAAAACGAACAAAAGACCCATTGCCACCGAATTGATTCTGACTCATAGTGACCCTATAGGACAGAGTAGAACTGCCCCATAGAGTTTCCAAGGAGTGCCTGGCAGATTCGAACTGCTGACCTTTTGGTTAGCAGCCATAGCACTTAACCACTAAGCCATCAGGGTTTCCATAGCGACCCTGTAGTGTCCACTAAATGGACAGGGTGCTTTGCTGAATTCCCTGGGGTACTGGACATGGGTGATCTACTTGATCACTTCCTTTCAGGACTTCTTCCTTAATTTTCATGCCCCCTACCTGTTCTCTGCTGCTCACCTTTATCTCCTTGTTCCCTGTAAGCTGCCACACTGGCGACAATATGTCAGCCTTGTCCCTGCCTCAGGGTCTTTGCACATGCTGTTCTCTTTGCCTGGAATGCCACTTTCCAGCTCTTTGCGTGGTGGCCACATTTTTGCCAGACAGATCTCAGCTGAAGTGTTATCTGCTTGGTGAGCACTCCTGCCAAAGGAGTCTCCCAATCACTTCCCATCACTTCACTGTCTTCCTATTTATTTTTTTCCTTGTCCGTTTCCCCCTCCAGAGTGTTACCTGGTTGAGGGTAGGACCTTCACTGGTCTTGTTTATGTCCACATTTCAGCTCCCCTAACAGGGTCTGGCGGGTAGCAGGTGCTGAGAAATAGCTACCAAATGAAGGACTTGGGCCGTATCCCCTTGATCAGACAGACCTAGGTTCAAATCCCCATGCCGTCTTTATTAGTGATGTGACCTTGGGTAGTTGTTTTACCCAGTCTGGGCCTTGGTTTCCTCATCTGCAGAGCGTGGTTAAATAAATAAAACACATTCCTAGAAATGCGCGGCCCAGCGTTTGGCATGTGCCGGCACTGAGGAAATGACATTAAACGTGAACTTCATCAGCAGCTGAAATCCCTGCTTGCATCTGTGCCAAGAACACGTTTATTTTTCCCAGTGAACTAGATGACTTCCTCTTATCAGACAAGGACTACTAGGCTACCTCTAATTTCCCTTTTGGCCTTGGCAGCCTACTGAGGGAGGTCTCAGTGGAATCCCTCATTTCCTGTTGAGTCTTCAGCCTAGTTCCCTCTTCCCTTTCCTCTCTGTACTGTTTGATTATTCACTTTTGGAATCCACAGTGGACATGCGTTATTACTATTATTTTTTAAGTAAATTACTGTCTTATCTTACTTGGCCTGGAGTAATCTCAGACAAAATTATAAAGATAGCCTTTGGGCAGTTTCTAGGACCCAACTGTTTCACCACATTTGATCAGATGGGTAGAGATTCTTGTGTGTCTGTGTGTAGACGCTGCAGCAATGGCTGGTGCCCCAGCTGGGTCCCTCACCTAGAGGTGTACTCAGCCCCCAGCTGCTACAGGTGTTGGATGCTGATGGCTCACACCTGAGCCCTTCTTCATCCAATTGACCTTGGCTGACAGACGCCACCTCCCCCCGATGCTGTGGTCTCTGGCCAGTGATGTACTATTGTGCCTCTGAGTGGGACCACCCTGTGGTGCCATTCACACTGCAGGGCTCACATGGGGTCGGGCTGGGGCTGGACTCCAGCTGAGACCACATCTTTGCCCAGTTTCTACCCCTGCCAGCCTGGTTTCCCTCTTTCCCTGTCTTATGAGAACTCTATTCCAGTAAACCACACGCCCAGAATCCCGTTCTTCTCTGCCACTCACCTTATCTCCTTGTTCCCTGTAAGTGGCCACACTGACCACAGCGAGTGTAAAAATGGCATGGCGCCGTCTGACCTCTAACTTCACAAGGGGGAGGGAGAATCAAGATCAACAGCCCAAGGCTGATTCCTATGAGGTGGGGGTCAGATGTGCCTCTACTCTGCAGCCTTTTAACCAATTGTGACACCAACTGCCCCTCCCACAGCATTCCCTACTTCTCTGCTGGGTTGCATAATTCATTGCAGTGGCCACACAGAACTTACAGACCATACTCATGATTATGGGGTTTATTAGGGAAGTAGCTGGTTATAGTTCAGGTTCAGGAACACTTAGGATACAGTTCCTCCATCAGGACAGCCTCTACTCAGCTGTGCCTGCAGGCAGGACTCTCTCTGGCCCTCAGCCCCTTGGCCCGGCCTCTACCCTATTCAGGCAAGTGTTACAAAGCTCTTTCAGCTCTGCTGATAAGTACCCTGAGGCACCCCAGTCTGCCAGTAAGCCTTGGCCCGAAAGCGCTCAGCTTTAGCTTCGTGGGTTGGCAAACCTAGCTCCACCAAGTGCCTGGAGGCACCCTACTCTGGCAGCAAGGCTTCTGCCTGAAGGCGTGCATCTTTTTGGCTCTGTAGGCTGGGGAGCCCACTGTGCTATCTCTTGCGGGTCTCCTGGTTCTGCTGCCGCTGTTTCTCTATCAGTGCTTCTTGTTGTCTCCGATGTTATAGCTCTCCCTGTCTGTCTTGGTTCTGTTGCCTCTGCTGCCTCTCTCCATCTTCTGTGTTACAGCCCACTCCCCCCACACCCCCATCTCCCTTTAAGCCTAGTGGGATGGCAAAACTGACCAACCCCCTCATTCGTGTTCCATACATCTCATTTGCATGGTCCCACCCGCATCAGGGTGCCATGCACCTTATTCACATTATTAGCAAGCTATCCAATCCTCTTGGTGGGCCATAAGCACCTTATTTGCGTAGTCCCGCCCAGTCATTTGGTGGGAGTTGCAAAGACTATGGCCAGAAAGGCCATATTTAAGTAATTCACTGCAGCACGATATGTTAACCATGTTCTTGCCTTAGGGCCTTTGCTGGCCCTGTTCTGCTTCTGCGGAGCCCAACCTAAGATCATGCAGCCAAGTCACATACTCCCTGCTCCCACTGTGTGTCTTGTGCAACTGAGGGTGTTGGACTGGATTCGAGTCTGATCGACAGACCGATGCCTGCTAGGCCATGTGGGTTGGAGTGGCCTCCTCGGACGGTGGTTAGTTGCTGTTGAGTTGACTCTGACTCGTGGTAACCCCATATGTGCAGAGTAGAGCTGCTCTGTAGGGTTTTCAAGGCTGTGACTTTTGGAAGCAGATCGCCAGGCCTGTCTTTCAGGGTGCCTCTGTGTAGGTTCGACCGCCAACCTTTTGTTATTAGTCGAGCACTTAAGTGTTTGCGCTACCCAGGAACTCTTTTTGAAAGGGATCTAAAATTCCCAGTGTCCACTGTTGATAGAAGAGGCAGGTCCTAACCCAGGAGTCCAGGATATGCAGGAGGGGACATTGGGCCAGCCCCCATCTGGGCCTCTCTCTTTTGGTGTGGACAGGAGAAACTTGGAGCCCAGAAGAGTCCAGGAACAAGGGGGCCTGGTAATACCAGCAGAGAATGAGTATGGCTCTGGGTTAGACCGGGGACCCTGCTGTCAGGCAGAGGGTAGCCTCATGTGGCCCAACCTTCTGATTTTCCTAGAGAAGTTAGAAACCCAATGTCAGGGTAAAATTTTCTGATTTTTGTAATATTGGCAGCTAATTTAGAAAGTACCCTGTAGCCCCGGCAGACCCGACTGGATGAGCTTGAGACTTACGGTTTGTGACTGACCTCTGGTTGGACTTGTGGGGAGGGGGTGCCATTTGGGCCAGGCTTCTGGGAGGGGTGTCCGGAGACAGTGGTTGTTTTCAGAGGGTGGGCCAGGTGGGTTTGATTACTTGTATGTTTGTAACTTGTATTTTTACAAGTTACAAGCATCTTATATGTTTATTTCTCTCTTGTCATCGCTAGCTGTTTGAAAGTCCCAGTATTTTGATGCACTTGCCTGTTGTTTAAAAGAGAGCTCCTCTGCAAATACTTAAAAAGTTTGAAAGCCATATCAGCACCAACCTGAGGCTTTTTTCTTGTTTGGGGTTGCCAGATAAATTATAGGACTCCCAGTGAAACTGGAATTTCAGGGAAATGATGAATGAATAAGTATTCCCTGTCTTAGTTATCTACCTAGTGCTGCCATAACAGAAATACCACAAGTGGATGGCTTTAACAAAGAGAAATTTATTCTTTCACAGTCTAGGAGGCTAGAAGTTCGAATTCAGGATGCCAGCTCCAGGGGAAGACTTTCTCTCTCTATCGACTCTGGGGAAAGGTCCTTGTCATCAGTCTTCCCCAGTCAAGGAGCTTCTCACCTCGCTGGTCCAAAGGATGTGCTATTCTGACTCTTGTATCCTGGTGATATGAGGTCCCCCCTCTCTCTGCTGGCTTTTGTCTTTTATATCTCAAAAGAGATTGACTCAAGATACAACCTAATCTTGTAGCTTGAGTCCTGCCTCATTAATATAACTGTCTCTAATCCTGCCTTATTAACATGATACAGGTAGGATTTACAACACAGGAAAATCACGTCAGATGACAGAATGGTGGCCAGTCACATAATACTGGGAATCATGGACTAGCCAAGTTGACACACATTGTCGGGGGACACAGTTCAATCCATAACATGCCCCAAATACTACTGCATGGGACATACTTATACTAAAATGTATTCACTGTTTATCTGGAATTCCAGTTTAACTCCACAGCTATATTTTTATTTGCTAAATCTAGTAACCCTATTCCTGTTAGAATCCGAAAGATCAAAGAATTGAAAAAAGAAAGAATTTTCTTACTCTGTGACTTGATGTTCTCTGAGGCCAGGCCTGTGCACCCACTATGGCAGGGTCCCACTTTTATAAGTGGTGGCACTGGCAATGAATAGCCCCCAGGGTGGCCTTGATGTTCCAGGGTCCTTCCCAACTTTCCTTAGGGGCCTGCTGTGGATGGGTGCCAGGTTTATTTTATTGAAGGAGGAGCTTTCCCTTACTGTAAGGATGTGTGTGTATATTTTGTGGTGAGGGGTAGCAGAGAGGACAGCAGCGAAGAGGGGGCATTTCTGACTCTGGTAGGCCAGTTACCCACTTCCCCCATCCTGCCTATGCCCACCCCTTGGTGGTGAGTCTGTGGAGAGTGTATTTGTTTCCTAGCACTGCCTTAACAAATCACCACACTCTTCGATGGCTTAAGACAACAGAAATTTATTCTCTCGCAGTTCTGAAAGCCAGAAGTCCAAATTCAGGGTGTCAGCAGGTCCATGTTCCTCTCAAAGCCTCTAGAAGAGGATCCTTCCTTGTCTTTTCCAGCTTCTGGTAGCACCAGGCATTCCTTGGCTTGTGGCTGCATCACTCCAATTTCTGCCTCCGTCTTCACATGGCCGTCTTTCCTCTCTATCCCTGTGTCTCTTCTCTGCTTTTATAAGAACACCAGTCATTGGATCAGGGCCCACCCTACTCCAGTATGTCCTCATATTAACTATATCTGCAAAGACCCTATTTCCAAACAAGGTCATGTTTGTAAGTACAGGGGTTAGCACTCAACATAAATTTTTAGGGGACATAATTCAACTCATATCAGTGGGGACGTCTTCAGGGGAGCTTGTCACACCAGCTGAGGTACATGAGGCTGTGCTGTGCTGGTGAGCATGCTCAGTCTTCTGTCTCTGGCCAGACGTTCCCTGGGAAGAGACTCTGGCCAAGTGTGAGCCCTGACCTCTGCTGATCTGTCCTGCCCTCTTCCCAGTTATTGCCCTGAGGACCTAACCCAGGCGTAAACCCTGCCACCCAGTATAGAATTTCCCCATCCCATCTACAACCAGGGCTCTGACCAGCAAACAGCAAGAGCTGTGACGGCTGGATGTCTGCACCTCAATTTGCTCTTCGTGTGCCCATTCTTGGAGCCTGCTCCAGTTTCTTGAGCTCTGGAGAGCAGAGACTTACTGCAATAACTGGACAGACTTCCACAAACCCTGTGTGTTAAAAGGCCCTGAACATATTCCATTTTCACCTAAGGCAGGTTGTCCTTGTGGCTCTTTATTATGGAGAATACTGAAGGTGGTTACAGGAACCCAGACACCTTTCACCTAGATTAATCATTGCTAACATTTTGCCATATTCTTAGGACATATTACAGACATAATGATATTTAAAGTATTAATCTTTAAAAATGCCAGTGGTTGCCAAATGTTATGGATTGACTTGTGTCCTTCCCACCCCAACACCCCCCCGCCCCCAAAATATGTTGAAGTCCTAACCTCTGTACCGTGAATGTGACCATGTTTGGAAATAGGTCTTTGAAGATGTTATCAGTTAACATGAGGTCCTACCTAATTATCTAAGACTGGTGTCCTTATAAAAAAGGAGAAGAGGCACAGAGGCAGAGAGGTGACAGCCATGTGAAGACGGGTCTACAAGCCAAGGAAAGCCAAGGATTGCCAGCTGTTGCCAGAAGCTAGGAGAGGCATGGACAGATTCTCCCTCAGAGCCTCCCAAGGAGACAATGGGACATCACCCTGATCTTGGACTCCCAGTCTCCGGAACTGTGAGAGAGTAAATTCTGTTCTAATAAGCCACCCGTTGTTTTGTGCTGTCCGAGTCAGCTCCGACTCGTAGCGACCCTATAGGACTGAGTAGAACTGCCCCATAGGGTTTCCAAGGAGAGGCTGATGGATTCGAACTGCTGACCTTTTAGTTAACAGCTATAGCTTTTAACCACTGCACCGTCAGGGCCACCTACTTTGTGGTATTTTGCTACGACAGCCCTAACAGAATCAGCTGTCACTCCTTGGTAGCCTCATATACAGCGTTCACACTTGGAGTCCTCAGCTCTCCCCCAGGTGTTTTTCTCTGCTGGTTTGTTCAAGCCACGGGTCCAGTCGGGATCACATATGTATTTGGTGGTTAAACCATGGGTCTCCTTTAATCTGGAGCACTTTCTCTCCTCGATGCTTTTCCTAGGGGCTGCAAGGCTGGGGCCATTTGTCCGTAGACTGTCCCACCTCTGAATCTGTCCGTTCTTAAGTGCGGAGTTCAGATCCCACTTTTTCTGGCTATCTATTGCTACATAGCCAATCACCCCAACACTTGGCGGCTTAAAACAATAGCAATCACTTAACTTGCTCTGGAAGTTAGAAGGGCTTGGCCGGGCTTTTTTTCCTGCTCTGCAGGGTGTCATTGGGGGCCATTAGTGCGTGGCGCTCACCAGGGTCTGGGCTGCAGGGTCTGGGCTGATCGAGGCCTTCAGAGCAGCTTCATGTGCATGCCTGGTGCTCTGCCAGGGGGGACCCTGGGAGTGTCGGGGTGTGTCTGAGGAGGTGGGCCTCCGGGGACAGAGTAGGTGGAGAAGGGCAGGGAGGGGATCTGGGGCTGGGAACCTGGAAAATTCCGGCACGGTGGCCTCCTCTTGCCACCAGCTGCCACCAGCAGCACAGTGCCGCAGTGACTGCTGTGGGCCCATTTCTCTGAGGACCGCACTTGACTTTGGTCAGCTGGGCATTACAGTAATAACACCATCATCACTGTTATTGCCGATATGCTGCCTTATCCAGCTTTCTCAGCGTTGCCAGTCAACCGGGTGGGGAGGGAGTGCTTGTGGTGGTTTTCCTGGCATTTCTGATTCCCAAGGCACCTTCCCCTGGGGGTCTGGCTCAGGGAAATGTGCCTGCCTCTGTGGCTGGCCCTGCAGGCGCTGAGCAGCCAACTTCCCAGGGCTGGCTGTGCAGGGGAAGAAGGGAATGTCCGGCAGAAAGACAGGGCCCTTCTGCACCCCACCCCACAGGGAGGGAGTGGGGGTCTCTGCAGGAGCTGAACACCGGGAGGCAGCGAACAGGGGCCCAGGGGCTGTGGGGAAGAGCAGCTGGAGCTGCTAGGAGGGTAATGTTGAAATCTGTGGCACGAGAAGTATAGAGAATGTGCCTGCCCAGCCACAGCGTCAGCGTCCTGGCCCTGCTGCTTATCTCTCGAGACGGCCCTGACAGGGAGGAAGCCTTCCCTATGTGGAACTGAAACCCACCATATTTGTCCCCACCCCCGGGGAACACGTCCCATCCAGAACAGCTGTGAAGACAGGGCTGGGGGACCAGGGCCCTCAGGCTCGCTTTTCTAGGACGAGCCACCACAGGGCCTGTCCCCCTCCTCACCTGGGCCACCTCCCATCTAGTCCTGCTGTCCCGCTCCCGGACGGCCTCAGATAGGATGGGGGCGGGAAACTCTGAGCAGGCATGCAGGCATTTCAGTAGGGGCCTACCTGGAGGCCACGGTGGGAAGCATAAGGCAAAGCTTACTGCCCTGGGGGAGTTGTGCCAGGGGCTATGAATTCAAACACTCAAGGCTGTGATAGTGAGCGAAGAGGCAGGGGAGCTCCATGGGAAACGGGGGTGTGTACACACCCCACTTGATAAGCAGGTCCCACCCAGCTGCAGTCCCAATGTGGCCTAAGCTTAGTTTTCAATCAAAGTTGGGAATCTGAATTTGTTTGTGAATGTTCCCAATTTTTAAATGCTGGTAACTAATTTAAAACTTTAAAAACCCACTGTGTGGGCTAAACAAAATTTACTTATGGGCAAAGTAATGTCTGAGGGCCAAACCTCTTCACTGCATAGGTGCAGAGGCCCAGGAGCAGAGGGGCCAGGGCCCTGCCCAGGGTCACACAGCAGAAGTCATGAGAAGCATGGAGATTTGGGCCTGTTGTTCTTTATCATTCTCCTGGGCTTGGGGTGGGTGGGGCACATGTGAACCCGAGATCTGGGATATCCAGGGGTTATAGGGCCAGGCCACCCTGGGAGGCTGTGAGGGTGAGCAGACAGATGAGGAAATCGTGGGGTGGGCGGTGTGGTGGCTAGGGCCTAGGTTGGCTAGGAACCAGGTTCCTCCAGGAGAAGATCTGGGAGAGCTTGGCTGCCCTCATGAAACCTTATTTTCCTCTCAGGATGCATGGTTCATGCCTGTGTGCAATCCTGCATGCGTGCGTGTGATGGGTGTGTGCCCGTGAGAGTGGAAAGGAAAGTAGGGGGCCAGAGAGAGGGGTTAAGGCTTGGTCTGCAAAAGGTCTCCTTCCTGAAATGCCACTGGCCAGGATGGGCCAGATGGCATTTCTGTACCACTCTCCCTACCTCCACCATCACCATTAAGAGCTACACTTCTTTGTTCATTGGGATGGCAGACCTAGCTCTAGAGGGGACACAGTTCAATCCATATGACCAAGGGACCCTTTCGGGGCCACAAGGGCTGACATGCCTGTCCCACTAAGCTGAGCTACAAATGACTGGAATCAGGAGCTGGTCCTGGGAGAGCTGGGCCTGCAATCCAGTGAACAAAGAAAAGTCCTTCTTGATGATAATGATGTGGTGGGGGGAGGGTGCTGGTGGTGCAGAAACACCGTCTGGCCCACCCTGGCCAGTGCCATTTTAGGAAGAAGACCTTTTCCAGACCAAGTCCTACAGCTTCTCTCCCACCCCCCACTTGCCTTTCCACACTCAGGGGCAAACACCCATCACATGCACACGTGCATGCATGCTAGCACGTGCACACGCATGCAGGCATGAACAATGCATCCTGAGAGTGGCACAGTGGTTAAAATGCTCAGCTGCTAACCGAAAGGTCAGCAGTTCAAACCCACCAGCCATTCTGAGGGGGAAAGATGTGGCAGTCTGCTTCTGCAAAGATTACAACCCTGAAAACCCTGTGGGGCAGTTCTACTCTGTCCTATGGTGTTGCTCTGAGTTGACTCAACCCGACAGCAATGGGTTTGGTTTTTTAAATACCTGTGGCTATAATCCCATTTGTGAATTATATGAGGCAATATTAGCTAGGTGTGTTTTAAGTCAGCCTCTTTTGAGATATACAAGAGATTAAGCAAGCAGGCAGAGTTGGGGGAAGATAGATGCACACCACATGAAGATGGCCCAGGAACCAAGGAACAGGACCTTCTCCCAGAGCCGACAGAGAGAGAAGGCCTTTGCCTAAAGTCAGCACCATGAATTCAGATGTCTAGCCTCCTGAACTGTGATAAAATAAATTTCTCTTTGTTAAAGCCACCCACTTGTGGTATTTCTGTTTTAATAGCACTATAACTAAGGGAAACCCTGGTGATATAGTGGTTAAGTGCTATGGCTGCTTACCAAAGGGTCGGCAGTTTGAATCCACCTGTCACTCCTTGGAAACACTATGGGGCAGTTCTGCTCTGTCCTACAGTGTTGCTATGAGTTGGAATCTTCTTGACAGCAACAGGTTTTTTTGTTTGTTTGTTTAGGTACCTAAGACACTTGGGCTTCCGGGCCTCTGAGCCCTACCTAGGCACAGACTTCTGTCTCCAGCAGCCTCTTTTCCATTTCCACTTGGATAATTCCTAGACTTCCCCAGCTCCTCACACCCAGATTGAAGGCCCTGTTCCCTCCAGCCCTCCTTTGCAGCCTTCTTTGTTTCAGGAGCAGAAGCTCATCCTTCCAGATTCCAGACCAAAGACCTAGCTCCTCCTGACCCCTCTCTTCTCCCAGCCCATCCAGCCCATCAGCTGGTTTTGTGACTCCACCTTCCAGATCAATGCTCTTTCCAGCCTTCTCTCCCCATCCCTTGTCTCCTACCTCCTGCCCAGGTTCCCTTGCAAACTGTTCTCAGCACAGCTACCAGCAGACCCCTTTGTTAGAAAGCCCCATCCTGTCACTCCCAAGCCCTGGCCCTTCCAGCCACACTGACAGGCACCTTGCTCCATGCAGCCACTGGCCTCTGGTCCTACCTGGCCTTGGCATCACTCTGCCCTTGCTTGCCTGCCCCAGCCATGGCCTGCCTGTGGGCTGTCCTCAGGGACTTCCTGCCTGGCCCTGCCCCCGGCCCTTTGCCCACGTTGTTCCTTTCTGCCTGACTGACCTTGCCTCTGGCTAGTCATGTGGCTGTGACTCCATGGATCCATTTAGGTCTCAGCTCAGGTGTCAACTCCTCAGAAAACCTTCCTTGACTACTCTTGCTACATAGGCTCTCCCTACCCACAGTCACTTCTGTCCCATTTCCCATTCTTCGTTGTATTCCTTACTGCCTGCCATTCAGTTGTCTGCTGATTTGCTTGTGGGTTTATGATGTGCCTCCCACCAGAATGCCAGTTCCGGGAGGGCAGGGACAAGGCTCGTCTTACTCACTGACAAGTCCCCAGGTCCTCAGTGGTACCTGGCATACAGTATTGTTGTTGTTAGTTGTTGTCAGTGCTGACTCTTGGTGACCCTGTGTATAACAGAACTAAACAGTGCCTGGTCCTGTGCCATCTTCATGATTGTTGGTATGTTTGAGTCCATTGTCATGGCTGTTTTGTCAGTCCATCTCATTGAGGGGTTCCCTCATTTCTGCTGACCCCCCGCTTTACAAACCACAAAATCCTTTTCTAGTGCAGCACACAGTAGGCCCTCAGGAGGGACTGGGTTACGGACTGGTAGGCCTCCTCCCTTCTTGCTGCGCTGGCCTCAAGGGGTGGGACTGCTGTAGGTATGGGGACCAGGCCTGACGCCTCTCTTCTCCCACCCCATACAGCCCATCAGCAGGTTCTGTGACTAGTCTTTGTGACTCTCAAGCCTCCAGAACCTAGGAGGGCTCAGGTCCTGCTTGCCCTGCCCTTGCTGCCTTGCCTAGCCCAGGGGAGGCCAGTGGCACGTGGGCTGCTTTCCTTCGAAACAACCGCAGCTAAGTCTTGATCTCCATTCTCTTCTTCCTCAGAAACTTCAAAAAAATGTTTTTTATTTAGGTTTGAAAGTGCAAACATTTAAATACTAGCAGTGTTTCTTCATTGTTTGTTTCTTTTTTAGTCAGACCATTTTAGCAAAGTGACAATAAGCACAGTGCCTGGGCTGGGGCCAGGGCTGGGGGCTGGGCTGGGGGCTGGAGTCGGTGGAGAAGGGGCCTTTGTCTGGGACTTTGAGGAGCCTCTGTGAGGTGGGAGACAGGCCTGCCCACTGAGTCACAGGGGCTGTGGGAACCAGTGCTTTCCCAGGGTGAAGGTGGATGAGGACTGAGAGAAGGTGGCGTAGGAGTGTGTTTGTGGAGGATGAAGAGGAGGGTGTGGGGGAGTCTCAGGGCTGCAGGCTGGGGGTGGGGAAGGTTTGGTGGCGCCTTTTTTTTATGGGCTTGAAAGCAGGGTTGGGCCGGAGTTTGGACCTTGCTGCTTGCTGGTGATGGGACATTGGGGCAGGGTGTGTCAGATCAGCTGCTGTGGGGATGATGCTGGCTTTCCTGGACAGGAGGAGTGAGTGGGAGAGGGCAGGGACAGAGCTGGCATGTTGAGGGCAGATGGGAGGTGAGACCTGAGCTGGAGCCAGACATGGTGAGGAGAGGAGTGCTTTTGCGGGGGAGAGCCGACATGACTTGTGGGGGGTGTGTAGGGGGCAGGGGGTGTTAGGGACAGTGAGGTATCCAGGATAATTCTGGGAATGGTAGTCATGTTTGCTGTTCCGGCTGAGGTGGGTGGCAGGAGTGTCTCCTGGAGCTAAACTTACACTATGGGGCGCTCTCATGTGGGTGCTCCTGAGCCCTGGATCTGGGGGCTGGGGGTGGGGCTGGCGTGCCAAAGCTGGGGAGGTGCTTGTTCCTGTCCAGCATCTGGGGTTGGTAGTTGGCTCCTCTGGCCAGCAGCCACGGGCCCTCTGGGCAGCTCTTTAGGGAGAGAAATTATTTCGGTGGTCGTGTGTATGTGTGTGTATGTACTGGCACGTAGGTGTGGCTGTGTGTGTGTGACAGTGTGTGTGATTGTGTAGAGGTGACGGAGGTGGGATGTGTGAGTGGCTGTGGCATGCCTGTAACACATGCCTGTCATGGAGGGTGTGAGAAGGACCCAGTGTGCCCGTGTCATGCTGGACGTGAGCCCTGGTCAGGTAGTGTGACTGTGAGTGAGGGGGCAGCTGTGTGTGTGTGTGTGTGTGTGTGTGTGCGTGCATGTGCGTGTGTATGCCCTGCCCTTGGGTCTGGTGTGTATGTATGCATGTGTGTGTGTGTGTGACTGGTCTGACTGAGGGCGTGTGTCACCATGGAGATGAGGGTGGGGGTTGAGTGGCTGACTGAGTGAGTGGATGTGGGGTCCTGTGGCTGTACTGTGGTCTGGCCTATGGAAGAGCACATGTGTGGCAGTGTCTGTGTATACCTGAGCCAGCAGGACTGAGAGAGTGTGGGGGAAGTGTGCCTGGGGTGGGAAAGATTGTACCTATAGCTTCTAGCCATGTGTACGTGTGAATGAAGGTGCCTGAGGCTGGGACCAAGTGCTTGCATGTGCTGGTGTGTGTGCATATGGGAGTGCACACGTGTGTGCTCCGGGCCCAGCATGGGCCGCTAACAGGCTTACTTCCTGATCCCTCAGGGCCTCAAGGAGAAGGGGACCATCCGGCGTGAGGTGGCACCTGAGTTGGCGGTGGGACGATGGTGCTACCGTGGGGTCCTACTACAGCCTGCCTGGCCCTGGTCCTGGCCCTGGCCCTGGTGTGTCCAGGCGAGGCCGCTCCACCACAGGACTGCACGGGTGTTGAGTGCCCGCTGCTAGAGAACTGCATTGAGGAGGCGCTGGAGCCAGGTGCCTGCTGTGCCACCTGCGTGCAGCAGGGCTGTGCCTGCGAGGGCTACCAGTATTACGACTGCCTGCAGGGTGGCTTCCTGCGTGGCCGTGTGCCCGCCGGCCAGTCCTACTTCGTGGACTTCGGCAGCACCGAGTGCTTCTGCCCGCCAGGCGGTGGCAAAATCAGCTGTCAGTTCATGCTGTGCCCAGAGCTGCCACCCAACTGCATCGAAGCTGTGGTGGCTGCAGACAGCTGCCCACAGTGCGGCCAGGTGGGCTGTGTCCACATGGGCCGAAAGTACGCCGCCGGCCACACCGTCCACCTGCCGCCCTGCCAGGCCTGCCACTGTCCTGACGCGGGCGGTGAGCTCATCTGCTACCAGCTGCCTGGGTGTGACACAGATGCTGAGGCAGTGCCAGCTGCCACCGCCACCCCTACAAACTTCTCAGACACCGAGGAGGGTGACCCCGAGCGGCATTATGAAGACCCCTACAACTATGACCAGGAGGTGGCCGAGGCAGAGGCGGTGGCTGCAGCGGCCTTGGCAGGGGAGCTCCAGGCAGGCGCAGGGGGCCCGGCTGCTCTGGGAGGCGGAGGTCAGCCCCTTTCTGCCATCCAGGCAACACCCTGGCCAGCTGCCCTCCCCAGGCCCACCGCAGCTGCTGCCCTAGGCCCCCCAGCCCCTGCTCAGGCCAAAGCCAGGAGAGTGAAGGAGGACAGTGAGGAGGAGAAGAAGGCAGAAAGAACTGTCATGGAGCAGCTGGCTTCAGGTGGCCCGAAGGGGCTGGAGGGGCCACCTAATGCAGACCCAGCTGGGCCAGGTCTCCCCGTCCAGGAGGTGGGGGCGGAAGCTAGGGCAGGGCCTGAAGAGAACCTCATCCCCGATGCCCAGCCCACCCTCCACAGCACAGGGCAAGAGGGAGCCAGACCTGCATTGGCACCTGGTATAGCAGGTCCCGTCCCCACACTGAGTACTCCTAAAGACCTGGTCAAGCCCACTGTCCACACCACCTGGACCACGCCACTGCAGGAGGTAGCCCAGGACCTCCCAACCCAGGAGGTGGCCAAGCAGCCGAAGATTCTGTCTCGTCCCCGGGCAGAGGAGGACATAGACCCCAACTCCGTCCATTCTGTCCCCAGAGGCAGTTCTGAAGGTAAGACCCTTTCCTCGATTCTCTGGAGCACTTTGCCTGTTCAGAGGTGCAGTCTCGGGGGCTCTAGTCTCTGCCCCAGGTCTCTGCACAGCTGCTTGGGGCAGGGGGAGCCAGGCAGGGCCTGAGGAGAGCCTTGTCCAGGACGCCCAGCACAGGCCATGGTGTAGACAGAAGGCTCTGTGATGGAGCTTTCTCCAAGCCCAGCTGTGTGGAGGTGGAGTGGGGTGGTGGTGAGTGAGGCCACTACTGCAGGGGGATTGGGCCACCTGATAGGGCTCCTCAGGCATCCCTCGTCAGAGCTGGGAGGTCCCTGAGGAGGGTTTCTGCTCAGGGCAGGGTGGGCCCAGCAGGGAGTGCTGAACACGGACCTGTTGTGGCCAGCAGCTCACACCCCGGCCTCCTCCTGACAGAGGTCTCTGGGCGTGGCTGCATTTGTGGTCTCTTGTAGGGGCTCCTTGTGGCACCCTAGTTCCCTACCAGATCTGCCGCCCCTTCCAGCCAGGGGTCCCATTAACATACAAGTCAGGCCTCATCCCTTCTCTGCTAAGAATCTCCCAGGGCTCTGCTTTATGCAGAGTAGAAGCCCAAGTCCTCACCAAGGCCACAGACCCTGCACGCCTGGCCTCCTCCCTGTCCCTCCTCCTTGCCAGGTACCTGCCTGCCCCAGGGCCTTTACACTTGCCACTACCTCTGCCTGAAATGTTCTTTCTTGTGGCTTACCCCTCCCTTCATTCAGTTCTCTGCTCTGTGTCACCTCCCCAGAGAGGCCTTCCCTGATCCCCCCACTAGATAGAGGAGGCCCACCACCCCTTCCTCCTCTCTGCTTTATGTTCTCTTAGGAGTGCCTGATGTGGAAGCATGTAGTTACTTGTTCACTCGTGTATCGCCTGTCTCCCCCAGTACAATGTTAGCCCGCACAGACAGGGACCCCGTCTGCCGTATCCACTGCTGTGCCTGAGCGCCTGCGGCAGCGCATAGCACACAGTGATGCTTTGTAAACACTGGGTGAATGAAGGAATCAATGGAGCAGGCTCTGGCCACCTCCCAACCCTCAGTCTGCTCTCCTTCCAGCATACTCCACGCTGTCTCCCTAGAGGCCGTGCATTTGCTCCCATGTTCCCATAGCCAGCTCAGGCAGCACCTACTCCAAGAAGTATTCCTGGAATCTCCCCCGGCCTGGGCTGGACTTTGGGTCTTGTCTGACCCCTGTCGTCCTCCTACCTCGCCTCCCCCTGCCCCAGCTCTGAGTGTGCCCTGGCTGTTATCAGTCTTTCCCCAAGCACATGTCCTACTGTGTAGGCCCTTGGGAGGCAGAGATGGAGCAGTGCAGCCCTGGCCCACAAGGAGGGATACCTGGGTGGTATCTGGGAAGGCTTCCTGGAGGCAGCGGCATTTCTGCAGCTTTCCTATCCACCCATGTTGCCACCCAGCTATGTGGCCTCAGGCAGGTCTTTTACTGGCCTGATCACGCGTCCCCATCTGTCATTGCTCCTGCACTGACGGGGACCCTGCTCTGGGTCCAGTTGGTGTGCCTACAATGAGGAATGAAAATGGGGAGCTCTGTGACGCACATGTCTCTGCTTCCAGCCCATTTGTGGGGGGAATGTACCTGGCTGAGCACCTACAGGGCCAGGCACTGTTTCTGTGACTTGATCTTGCCCATAAGCCCAGAGGTAGGCTCAATATCCCTGTCCTAAGCTGAGGAAGTTGAGGTCAGAGGTAAAGTTAGTGGCCCCAGGCCACACAGCTGCAGGTGACCTGCTAGGACAGGGGTGTTGGGCTGCAGGGCAGCTCCTTCGCTTCCTCCCTAGCCCTGGGCCTGTGGGGCATGGGTGCGTGGGGCTGTGCTCGGGGCTAGGCGTGATGCTGGGCGGCAGTGCTAATGAAGTGCACGTGTAGATGGGCAGGGTTCGGGGCTGGGTTCCTGCAGGGTGCAGCTTGTTTGGGCTGCCGACTCCAGGGTTTCCAGAAGAGCTGCAGCCCCCATCTTGCCCCCGCCTCTTGCGGCCAGAGGCCTCACTGTGGTTCTGGGCCATTGGAATCCTGGAGAAGGGCTTTGTTCTCATGAGCCCCAGCCTTTTCTCTGCCCTGGGCTTTCTCACGTGGGCTTCAGGATGTGGCCCTTAGCAAGGGCTGCTGAAAAATAGGGGTCCTGTCCGTCTGAGGGCTGCCCTGGCTGATGGCCAAGCACATGCAAAGGCCCGGAGGGCAGAAGGAGCAGGGTATGGATAGGGATGTAGAAGTAAGGGAAGTAAGGGAAGGTATGGGGGCAGGGGCATCTAAACAGGACCCAAGATGAGGCACTGCCAGAAAAACCAGGGCCAGCCTGCTATCCACGGCCCCATCCACCCTCCCCTCCTACTGACCCACCTGCCTCTACTATGTGTGTGACTCAGGCAAGTGACTGAACTGGTTTGTGCCTCAGTTTCCCATCTGTAAAGCAATGGAGAAGAACAGTTTCTGCTTCATGAGGCTGTTGTGAGGATGAAATGAGCTAATGCAGGTCAGATGCTCAGCACAGAACTTAGTAGTTGCTGAGTAATTAGAAATGTTAGCAGATATTATTCATCCATTCTTCAGTCCACCCACTTCTTTCTTCAACAGATGTCTACTGAGCTCCCTCTCTGAGCCGGGGGTCATGCCAGGGAACAGGCACAGCCTCTCCCCTTTTGTGGTCTGATGGAGGAGGAGGAGGAGATTAAACAGACAAACACAGATTTGTCTGTGGTGATAAGTAAGGGCGGGTGACGGGAGGCTGAATAGGGGAATCAGGTTGCCTGTTTGAGCCTCCTGGAGAAGTAGGGGTGGGGATGCAGTTGTGGGGGGAGGGCCAGGGGTCCTGGGTGGTGGAAGGGCTCTCAGTGGGGAGGAGCTGGAGAGGTAGCTGGCTCAGCAGTGGGGCCTGTGGAGAGACAGGCAAGGGCTGGAAGGACCCCCCAGCCATGTTGCCTGGAGAAGAAGCCAATGCCCGAGGCCTAACTCGGGCGGGGGTCCGCCTTTGAGCCAGAGCTGTGCCAGGGATCCAGGCTGCCTCAGCTGGGCCGTCCCCAGCTTTGAGCATGTCCAGATGTGGCCTAATGGAAGCCACATGCCCAGCTCCCTGCTCCGGGAAGAAGGGGTCTGATGTCTGTTGTTGCTTAGGGGTCTTTGTTTGGGAGGGCAGCTTTTCTTGCTGGCACGACGGGAGGAACCATGGATCCCCCTCTCCATCTCTGGCCCCTCCTGGGCCACAGAGGAGGAGCCAGGCTGACCCTTGGGGTCAGAGGCTCTGAGAGAGGTAGAGGCAGCCCCTCCTGGAAAAGGCTCCGGTACCACCTTTGTGGTCCCCCAGGACGTGTGGCAGTAACGTGGCCCCTTCCTCCTCGGTGCCTCACTTGACCAGAATCTCCAGGGGTACGGCCTCTGAATACTTTGACATTCTGGTTACCAGAGAAGCTTTTAAAAATTCTAGTTACTGTTTATGTTAATCACAAACACCATCTAGCATTTAGGGCTTGTGCTGGACACCGTGCTAAGCACTGTGCAACGATCAGCCCCTCTCATCCTCCCAGCAGCCCAGTTAGGTTGGTGCTCACATTTCCAGGGGAGAAAAAGGAGCTCCAGAGAGGGCAGGCCATAGATGGAAAGTGATGACCCAGGCTTCTCCAGTTTTTATTCTATTCTTCATCTGCACTTTTGAGTGTTCAGTGTGTGCATGGACTGTGGTCGATGCTGAATGTACAGTGTTGAGCAAAGCCCAGCAGAGTCCCTGCCTTCAGGAAGCTTATGGTTTTGTGGGAGAGATAAAGGATCTAACAGTCCTGCAGATATGAAGGTGTGGGCTGCAGAGTGGAGGCCCAGTGCTTTGCCACCTGTCCAGGGGGTTGACTTGTCCTGGAAATCAGGGAAGACTTCCTGGAGGAAGTGGTGCTTGCAGGGAGATTTGGAGGGGTGTTAACTTGGTATGTGGGGAGCAGTGAGAAAAGAGTGCTCCAGGCAGAGGGAATAGCATGTGCAAAGGCCCTGCAGTCAGAGGAGACTTGGTAAGGTGTTGAAAGGAGAAGCAGCTGGGACAATGGGGGACGTGTTTATTCTCAGGATGAAGATTTTGGCCTTTGCCCAAAGGGCAGTGGGGAGCCACTGAAGGTGTAAAGCAGGGAGTGGCACAATCTGATTTGTGCTTTGCAGGGGACAGGGAGGACAAGCTGGAAGCAGGGCTGTGGCCCCTGGGACCAGCACTCCAGGGCCCCCCAGAATCACCAGGCTGTGGCTCTGGGGAACAGGAGGGAATGACCCACCAGTCTCTCCCTGCTCCCTGGGAGGACCCCTCATTTTGCCTCTCCTCTCCAGTCTTGGCCTGTGGCAGTGTCAAATTTGTGTCATAGTCCAGGGACCCAGGGGGAGCCGGTCCAGGATTCCAGATGCCTGAGCCTGTATCCTGTGAGACACAGGCATGTCCTGCCAGAACTAAAGGCCCTGGAGTAGCTGTGGGTGGGGTGGCCGTACCATGGCCATGGATTCAGCCAAGCCTTCCTCTCCTCACCCCCAGCCACTACGGAGGCCCCTGTGAAGGTCTCGAGATGGCATGTCCCTGACTTCCAGGGCCCTGCTGGGGCAGCAGTGAACAGGTAGAAAAGAGGCCTGAGTCTCTACCAGCCCTGCATGTCATCAGGCGAGTCCCTGTGTGGAGCGTGGTTACCAAGGCCCTGGAGTGGGAATGTCAGAGCCGCCTGCCCTGTGTATCATGTGCCGGATGCAGAGTGCTGGCCTCCCTGTAATGGAGCTTTGAAGATGGCATGTGCCAGGGCCCACCCGCATTCTGTGTATAACCTGGGGCTGTAGTCTCACCCCTCTGAGCCTCAGTTTCTCAGTGAAGTGGCGTGGATAGCAGTTCTGGGTATAGGTGGCTGCTCTGAGGGTGAGGAGTGAGGGCCCCCTATGTCTCCTGTCCCCGTGGCACCAGCTGTGCCACCATTCTGGGGACACCCCTCTCATCCGTGCACATGCTCACTCTCTAACACGTGTTTGTCAGCATTGGGATTTGTGACAAGCATTTACAAACTGAAAGGCCTCACGGTCAGATCCAGCTTTCTGGTTTTGGTTGAAAAATTGGAAGACGTGCCAATGCTAGGCCCACATCTTCAGGCCAGCACTGGGGAAGCTGGGAGAACTGCCCCTTCAGACAGGATAGGCTGGGTGTCCTCGGGTCACATCGCCTGCCCAGCCCTGTTGGCAGTTGGGTTTGGGGCCTCTGCTGGGGCAGTGTCAGACACACAGAATTCTATCCCATGGAACTTCAAGAGAGCCTGGTGGTGTATCACATTCCATGGGAGGGAAAGCTCGTGTCCTGGGAGGGGGGCTTTTCTGGAGGTCACAGTTGGGTCCAGTCCCTAAGTGGAGAGGGGTGGGCTCCTGGCTTCTACCCAGAGCTGGGCCTGCCCTGCCTTTGCCTGCCCTGGAGGTTGGTACTTGTCGAGGGTGCATTTTGACAGCCCTTCCACATGGTGAGGGCTTAGGGCCAAGGCTAGGCCAGTGGTGGGTTTCTTTATTTTAATTTTTAACACTAACTCTTTTCTTTCTTTCTCCCCCCCTCCCCCGTCTCTCTTCCTCTCTCTCTCTCTCCCTCTGCCCCTTCCTCCCTCTGGCTTTCCCTCTCTCCCCTTCCTGCCTTCTTCCTTCCTTTTTTCTTTTTAAACAACCTTATTGAGATATCATTCACATGCCATAAAGGCCACCCATTTAAAATGTACAGTTCAATCATTTCAGTATATTCACAGACTTGTGCAACTATCACCAAAACCTGGTTTTAGAACATTTTCATCACCCCAAAAAAGAAACCCCATACCCCCTAGCAGTCACTCCCACTTTCCTCCTTCCTAGCCCTTGGCATCCACTAATCTACTTTCTGTCTCTATGGATTTGTCTGTTTTTCTGGACATTTCTTATAAATAGAATCCTACAGTATGTGGTCTTTTGTGACTGGCTTCTTTCACTCAGCATAATGTTTTCAAGGCCCATCCATGTTGTAATATGTGTTCTTGTTAGGTGCTGTTGAGTCAGTTCCAACTTACAGCATGCCTGTGTACAACAGAATGAAAACACTGCCCAGTCCTGCGCCATCCTCACAATTGTTGTTATGCTTGAGTCCATTGTTGCAGCCACTGTGTCAGTCCATCTCATTGAGGGTCTTCCTCTTTTTCCCTGGCCCTCTACCAAGCATGATGTCCTTCTCCAGGAACTGGTCCTTCCTGATAACATGTCCAAGCTATGTGAGACAGAGTCTCACCATCCTTGCTTCTCAGGAGCATTCTGGCTGTACTTCTTCCAAGACAGATTTGTTCATTCTTCTGGCAGTCCATGGTATGTTCAACATTCTTTGCCAACACCATAATTCAAAGGCATCAGTTCTTCTTTGGTTTTCTTTATTCATTGTCCAGCTTTCACACACATACGAGGGAACACACCATGGTTTGGGTTGTAATACCTATCAGTGCTTTATTCCTTTTTATAGCTGAGTAATAATGCTTGGTAAAGTAGGTCAGCGAGAAAGAGGGAAGACCCTCAATGAAATGGGTTGACACAGTGGCTGCAACAATGGGCTCAAGCATAACAGCAACTATGACGATGGCACAGGACCGGGCAGTGTTT
The DNA here is from genome assembly GCF_030014295.1 of Loxodonta africana. NCBI lineage: Eukaryota > Metazoa > Chordata > Mammalia > Proboscidea > Elephantidae > Loxodonta > Loxodonta africana. The sequence continues at coordinate 36,887,069 of NC_087363.1, forward strand.
AGTTCTGTTGTACACAGGGTTGCTATGAGTTGGAGCCGATTTGACGGCACCTAACAACAACAACAACAATATTTCATTGTACGGATATACCACGTATTGTTTATCTGTTCGTCAGCTGATGGACACCGGGTTGTTTCCACCTTTTAGCAATTGCGAATAACGCTGCTGTGAACATTCGTGTACAAGTTTTTCTGTGGACATAGTTTTTATTTCTCTTGGGTATACACTTCTGAGTGGAATTGCTGGGTTTTTATGGTAACTGTATTTAACCATTTGAGGAACTGCCGGAATGTTTTCCACAGTGGTGGCACCATTTACATTCCCACTAGCAGCGTATGAGGATTCTGATTTCTCCACATTCTCATCAACACTTGTTATTATCTGACTTTGATTGTAGCCATCCTAGTGGGTGTGAAGTGATACCGCATTGTGATTTTTATTTGCCTTTCCCTGATTTCTAATGATACTGAGCATCTTTTCATGAGCGTACTTTAGAAAATTCTAGAAAACAGGAAAATACACAAGCACACATTCCATTAGCCATTAGAGTGATGACATCATCACATTGTCATGTAGCATCTGGAAGACTCCACTCTACAGTCATGGGAGAATTAAGATGAAAAAGGCAATTAATGTTCTAGTGTTATTATGAAGACAAATTTGACCTCACAGACCCTTAAGAGGGTCTTGGGGAACCCTCAAGGACCCAGAACCAAACATGAGAATAGACATAAGCATGTTGGTGTGTACACATATTCTTTTTCACAATTACTAGCATATTTTGCACACTGTTTTGTGCTTTTTTCAAGTAACGGCATATCTTCGAGCTCTTCCCTCTTGGTGCGCGGAGAGTCCCTTATTCTTTCTGACAGCTGTCCAGGACTCCGCTATACACACATCCATCTTTTATTGACTGTCCTCTGTTGCGGGCCATTCTGATTGTCCCCAGCCTTTACCATTAGAACGTGATACTACAGTGAACGTATTTGAACTCACACCTTTGTTTCATGCCTCAGTATAGGATCGCCAGCCCAGTGGCTATGGGCAGTTCTTTATTTTTTCTTTGTAAACGTTTCATTGAAATGTAACCAATACAAAGTATACTTATCAGAAATGTGACCAGTATGGAGTCCCTGGGGGGTACAAGTGGTTAACGTGCTCCAGTACTAAATGAAAGAAAGATTGGAGGTTTGGTCTACCCAGAGGCACCTTGGAAGAAAGGCCTGGTGAATCTCCTTCTGAAAAATCACCCATTGAAAACCCTGAGGCCCACAGTTCTACTCTGACACACATTGGGTTGCCATGAGTTGGAACTGACTTGATGGCAAATGATTTGGTTTGGGCTAATGGGTTAATGATTAAGCAGCAGAACATGACTGCCCCAGAAAAGCCCATTTATATGTGTATTTATATTCCTGGTTGATGTTGTCCACTTGTTCTCCCGGGAAGGTGTACCGGTTTTTACTCACACCCGCAATGCATGAGAATGCATTTCCCCGTTTTATTTATTCAACAGATACTTATCGAGTGCCTGCCTCCCTGTTCTAGGTGCTAGGGATACTGATGTGAGCAAAACAACAATATCCCTTTTCCTCGTGAAGCTTTCACTCTGGAAGGGGGAAATACACAATAAATAAAATGAATAAGTAAAGTGTATGGTATGTTAGATGGTGAGGAGAAGATTTGTCAGGATGCTTTCTCTACGATTCTGAGCTTTGCCAATCTGAGAAGTGAAGAGTGGCCTCTTGTAATGTTTTTAACTTAAGTGTGTGCTTTATCCTTTTTCCACCTTGGCCAGCAGCTCCCTGGCACATCTGAGTGGCTACATTCACCACCAGGGCCATGGCGCTGTGTTGTAGTCTTTGTACCACTCTGACCAAACCGGTTCCAGCCTTACCTGCTGGAAACGTATTTTGGTCACTATATGAATTATTATTATTACCACTGCCACAATAATGCTGAGTTGCAAACATGTACAAAATCTCTGTGGCAGATAACAGTAAAGTATTATTGCTCACACGTTCGCGTGTCGGCTGTGTCTGGTTAGCTGGGGGTTCAGCTGGGGGCTCGCTGCTCCAGGATGGCCTCAGCTTGGATGGGGCATCTCTGCTGCATGCGTCCTCTCATCTGCTGGTGGGTTAGCCCTGGCTTGTTCTCATGGTGGAAACAGAGGTCCAACAGAAGGATTAGACATGCGCAAGGAGTTGAGCCAAGGCTCGGGACTACCAGGACCATGGCTTCTGCCCAGAGCAAGTCAGGAGGCCAGCCCAAGGAGGCCAGATTCAAGGACTTCTCTTGATGTGAGTGGGAGAAGGACAGGAGGAGTGGTCGGTCAGAGCAAGTCAGGAGGCCAGCCCAAGGAGGCCAGATTCAAGGACTTCTCTTGATGTGAGTGGGAGAAGGACAGGAGGAGTGGTCGGTCAGAGCAGTCAGCCAGCCTACCAGTCCTAAGCACCAGGCCCCAGGCCCTGGGCTGTCGCTTCAAGTACATCCTCTCAGTCCCCACAACAACCTGGCAGGGAGTGAGTGGTGGGTCCCTCTCCAGCCCCAGGTCTGCTGAGGCCTCAGATGTCTCTGGATTTCTCGCTTGGCTCGTTGGGTGGGCCTGCTCTAAGGCTCCAGGACTTCAGGCTGGCTCTGTCCCTCGCCAGCTGTGTGACCTTAGGCAGATTGCTTAACTGCCCTAGGCCTCGGTTTCCTCATCTGTAAGCGAGCTTAGTGAGCTCCCTCCCAGAGCTGTGTTCTCAATGGGAAGACAGACTGTGTTGGGCACCTGGTGGGTGTCTGTCACAGCAAGGCTCTGCTTCCAGCTGGAGTCCTGGGTGCTGTGATCCCAGCCCTGGGGGGCACTGCCTGGTGGGCAAAGGCTGCCGGCTCCGGGAGCTTCCCACTCACATGCCCAGGCTGAGGCAGCAGATGCGCCCCTCCTGAGGCTGAACCAAGCCTGGGAAACATTGGCCTCCTGCCCGCAATCCCTCTAGAATCTAGGTGCCTCTGTGCACTGGACCTTAGGAATCTGTGCTACGGGGGCAGTGTCGGCATCGTCTGCCTGCAGTACCCCTTCCAAGCCAGGCCAGGGTTGTGTGGCCTTTGGCCTCTTTGTCCTGCAGCATCTGGGGCTTTGAGGGGGGTTCTGCCTAGCTGAAATCAACATTGCATGGCTAGCTCCTGGGACTGCCCACCCCCTTGTCCACACCAGGGTCTCCATGCAGGGAAAACAGAATTGGCACCAAGTCATGCCCAGCTTGGCTCTCTGGAGTCCTGAGTGTGAATCTTGCCTCTGCCATCCCTGGCTGCATGACCTCCAGCAAGCAGCTCACCGTCTCTGAGCCTCAATTTCTGCATCTGTAAGAAGAGGAGAGAGTAATCTCTACCCCTAGGGTTCTTGAGGAATGGTGAGTTAGTGTAGGCCAGCACAGGCAGCAGCTCAAGCCAGCTGTGAGTTCCCTTCTTTCTCCTGCTAGAAGGTCCCTATGCTGGGGGCTGGGAGAGGGGCCGAGTATTTGTTTAAGCAAACAGATGTGTGTCTTTTCTGGTGGCTAGAAGCTGTCACCTCTGGTGAAAGAGCCAGAGGGGCCAGGCCTGGGGAGGTTGGTGGGAGGTGTCGGGGCTCACTTCCTGCCCCCACCCCTGCGACGGTCTTAGAGCCCTCTCCAGATGTGCCATGGGGCTTCCTTGCTGGCTGATCCTCCCAGCCCTGTGCTCTTGTTTGCCAGCTGAGTCAGCAAACACTGCAATCCAGAGACCTTTTCAGCAGTGGTACAGCTGGGCTGTGTAGACCCTGTGAGGAGCTGAGGGCACCATCTGGAACCTGAGAATGAGGGGGAGAGAGGGTGTGGCGCAGGGCATCCTCCCCTCTGACCCTTGTGGTGTTGCTGACATGATGGAGGCGCCCTGCTTATCACTTTACATGCCCCGAGAGGGTGCCCTCCTTACTCCCCTTCTGTAGAGGAGGTGGCCGAGGCAAGGGTGGGCAAGGAAAAAGTCTGAGGTTCCTGAGGCCAAGGAAGCAGGCATTGACTTGGCCTCTGCATCAGGCACTTTGGTCACTGACTGCCCGGCGGGAATCATATTTTCTTCATGTCAGTGGACCAAGGTGCAAGTCTGCCCCTACCTCTGGTGCCCGGGGCACTGTGGGGCCTGGGGCAGGGCCGAATGGCCTCAAGTTCTACACTTGCCATAGCCCCAGGCTTCCTCCCTGGCACAAAGTTTAGGACTCTGGGATTCTCTGGGGTCTGTATGGTGATGGTGGCGGTGGGGGCCCTGGAAGAGCAAAATCTGGCCACAGGGAACTGCCTGGGCACAGAGTGCCCTTGGAGCCCGAGAGAGAGCAGCTGTTCTGTCTTGCTCCCGCCCCCTTCCCTCACTTTATCTGCCCCATCCCTCATTCATGACACTTATGGACACATGCTCTGGACCAGGCAGTGTTGGGTGCCTGGAATCCAGGAGAGTTAGGAGGCGAGGACGCTGTCCCCTGGGACGCACACAGTGGATATAATGCCTCCAAACTCAGGGCAAACCTGGGGGCCTGAGAGTGAAGCAGAAGCTGGACTGGTGGGGGCCATGGGGACTGGGGACTTGTCCTTGAACCCAGGGGTGGTCATCATTGCCACGGGTAGTGGAAGCCTAGCGTGGATGTACTGGATTTTCCAAAAGGAGCCTGAAATCTGGAGTTTCATGTGAAAGCTCCCAATTTGTAAACGTTGGCAATGAATTCAAATATTTTCAAGCACCGGCAAAGCACACAGCTGTCCCCAGCTTGCCATCACAATTGAGCTGAACAGAGTGTACATTCCTCATTCCCCTCACACTTGGATTGTACAGCTAGGACTGCACAGCAGCCTGGAGACAGGTGAGGAGCTGGCTGAAGACACAGTGAGCTCAGAGGACAGGGCCCCAGCAGTCCTGGCTTCTGACCCCCATGCTTTCCTCCCAGACCTTCCTCCCAGCCAGCAGGACACAGGCATGCTCAAAGGAGTGAAAGGCGGGGCTCGGGACCACCAAGGGACAGTGCAGTGCCTGGGCTGGTAATAGAGGGGAGCCAGGCCTGAGCTGCGGTGGTGTCAGGGTGGAGGTGTGGCCTCAGAGGATGCAGCCCCTGCCTGCGAGGGACCACAGTGCCCCCCAACCCCGTCTGCTTCCCTCTGCAATGAGTAGGACCAGCAGGATCGGAGGGGATCTGGGGACAGACAGACAGTAGACAGCGGACCCGGGATGGGTTGGCTACACAGGTGCGGGTTAGTAAGGATCAGGGGCTCTCGCCATGCTCAAGGGCAGGGGTTGTCCTGAGATGGCAGCCAGAGGTCAGTGGTGAGAGGCACCCAGGGTTTGGTTTGAAGACGTTAAATTGAGTTATCACCATGTAGGCCACAATGCAGCGTCGGCAGTGGGGTTTCTGAGCCTGGGGTCGAGGGCACAGGTCTGGGCCATGGGTGGAAATCTAACCGGAGAAGTCTGTGCTCCTGCTGCCTCTTACTTGCATGTTGGTGGTGGTGCGTGGTGGTGAGGAAGGGATCCTGACTTCCTGCAGAAAACCTGGATGAGGGAACAGAGGGGCCAAGCGAGTTCTGAATCTAGCCTCCGGCTTACCAGCTCTGCCTCCTGGTCACACCCAGCTGATGGCCCACTTCCAGTGTGAAAGTGCTGTCTTGCTGGGCATGGGGTAGGGACTCTAGCCTGGCCTCTCCTTGGTGCCTTTTATCAGTTCTGGTGGCTTCACTTTAATATCCAGAGTGACCAGTCACTTGGCAGGCTGCAGGAAAAAAAAAGGAAGGGGTTAAAGGGAGGATACACTTGGGTGGAGGGAGGAAGAGATCAGCTCGGTCAGTGCATTGTCAAGGTCTAGGCAGGACAGGCCTGGCGGGGCCATGACCTGCGTAGGGAAGGGAGAAAGAGAAATGGATAGTTTCTAGGCGAGTCCCTGAAGTTTGGATCTGAAAGGGCCCCACTCTGGCCCCATCTGGGAACCTTTGGCCTGCAGAAGAGAACTGCTGACCCACGCTTACAGCCTCCAACACCAGACCCCTTGGCCCTTGGCCCTGGCTTGCTCCGGCAGAGCCGCATCTGGGGCCTGTTCCTGATGCAGCTGCCCCTTCTCCAGGCAGGACTTCTGGGTAAACACTGGCCGGTGCGGTCACCTGGGGCTTGGCAGGAAGTTGCTCTGGACAGCACTGGTTCCCAGCTTCCTGTTAGCCTCTAAGAGAAAAAAAGTTTATTTCTTAAAAAATGGGATTTTTTTTTTTTGTGGCCTGTACCATAATGCATTATATATATATATTTAATGTTTATTGTGCTTTAAATGAAAGTTTACAAAGTTAGTCTCTCATATAAAAACTTACGTATACCTTGCTATGTACTCTTAGTTGCTCTTGCTCTAATGAGACATCACACTCCTTCCCCCCTCTCTCTATCTTCGTGTCCATTTGGCCGGCTTCTGACCCCCTCTGCCCTCTCACTTCCTCTCCAGACAGGACCTGCCCACATAGACTCATGTGTCTACTTGATCCAAGAAGCTCACTCTTCACCAGTATCATTTTCTATCCCATAGTCCAGTCTAATCCCTGTCTGAAGAGTTGACTTTGGGAATGGTTCCTGTCTTGGGCTAACAGAAGGTCTGGGGACCATGACCTCTGGGGTCCTTCTAGCCTCAGTCAGACCATTAAGTCTGGTCTTTTTACAAGACTTTGAGGTCTGCATCCCACTGCTCTCCTGCTCCCTCAGGGGTTCTCTGTTGTGTTCCCTGTCAGAGTAGTCATCGGTTATAGCCAGGCACCATCTAGTTCTTCTGGTCTCAGGCTGATGTAGTCTCTGATTTATGTGGCCTTTCTGTCTCTTGGGCTCATAATTACCTTGTGTCTTTGGTGTTCTGCATTCTCCTTTTTACCATGTGGGTTGAGACCAATTGATGCATCTTAGATGGCCACTTCCTAGCGTTTAAGACCCCAGATGCCACTCTCCAAAGTGGGATGCGGAATGTTTTCTTAATAGATTTTATTATGCCAATTGACTTAGATGTCCCCTGAAAGCATGGTCCTCAAACCCCCGCCCCTGCTACTCTGGAAAAAATGGGATATTTTTATTTTTGCATTTTTAAAAATCAATCACCATTTATTAAGGTAAAAAGAAAGTAATGCTTGCATTTCTCTTATAGTAAATGCAGGTCTGGGAAAGCCGAAATTGCCTCTTAGTTAGACATCTTCTTTTATTAAGCTGTATGTGTATGTCATGGATTGGGAATTAAAATATCTAGAAAGAGCAACAAAATAGAATTAAGTCGTTTAAAAGAGTCGTCTGTAAATGTTACGTACAAAACACTATTCCAAGCACTGAAATTCCATCAAACTTCATTTTCAACAAAAATATAGTCTCTTCAGTAGCAGCAGTTTCTTAAGCTAACAATGAAAAACATAACTCAAAATGTCTTCGGAAGAAGAACAGAAAAAATCCCAAGTGTCTGGATGGTTTATTTGCAGTTCAAATCACCCCTGAAGGCAGTGAAGGTGACTGGAAAATCCAGCCCAGGGGACTGGGAGGGATCCGTAGAGGCTTCCTCCAGGACAGTGAGGAAAGAAAGGATCTGGAGGCCATAGTAGACCTCATCTTGGAAGAGCATAGGGGAACATGGCCTAGTAGCCCAAGTGGGACACTGGGTGGAGGGAGGAAGAGCTCTCCTTTTAGATGGAGGTCTACCAGTTGGTGAGGGGCCATATGAGGTCAACCCTTGGCCACACACTCTTTGGAAAAGATGTTTGTGGTGTTATGACTCTGGAATGATGTAGTGACTAGCTCATTTTTATGATTTGAGCCATGCACTACTTGCGTCCTGAGTGCTTGACTCTTTTTTTTTTTTTGTTCTTGGAAAGTTATTTCCCCCTCATTGATGGAGTTGGCCCCATTCAGGTTTTCGGTTTTCCTACAGGTTCCATATTTCTGGTGACTCTAGGGTGGTATTCTCTAAAAATGATACTGCTCCTTTTTTTTCTTTTCTTTCTTTTTTCTTTTGTTGTTGATGAGAATATACACAACAAAACATACACCAATTTAACAATTTCTATATGTACAATTTAGTGACATTGATTACATTCTTCTAGTTGTGTAACCATTCTCACCCTTTTTTCGGAGTTGTTCCTCTCCCATTAGCATAAATTCATTGCCCCCTAAGGTTCCTATCTAATCTTTCGAGTTGCTTTTTGTCAGTTTGATCCCGTGTAGATTGTTCTTCAAAAAGAGCATAATGCTCGAGGAAGTCATATTTTACTAGTTAATCTATTGTTTGGTTTTAAGAAGACTTTGTAGGATATTTTTGGTTCAAGGTTTAAGGATTATCTCAGGGTGATAGTTTCAGGGGCTCATCCAACTTTCATGGCTCCAGGATGTCTGGAGCCTGTGAGGATTTGAAATTCTGTTCTGCATCCCCCTTTTAATCAGGATTCTTCTATGGAATCTTTGATCAAAATGTTCAGTAATGGTAGCTGGCCACCATTCAGCTCTTTTGGCTTCATGGTGCCACTCCTTTTGAACAGAGCTAAGAATTTTTGTACTTTTGAATCAGGCAGCACGTTTTTGTGCAAACCCCTTTTCTCTTTTTACACAGAGTTGGCTTTTAATTGTTTGTCAGAGTCTGAACAGAAATCACCTATTAAAATACCAGTGACAGGTGAATATCCCATCTGCTCCCTGAGAGGTCATAGAGGGAGGGGGGCCTGTCCACAGGCCGTTGGACAGATTGGCCACCATCTCCCAAAGCTTCCAGTTCAATGATTTTTACAAGATATGAAGCATTTCAAGCACACCAGAATGTTTCCTGGTGTCCCTTCTCCTTTGCTGCACTTCCCACCCTCCCATTGAAACCACCGTTCAGACTCTTGCCACCACCAATTTTTACCACCACCAATTTATTTTGCCTGCTCTTTTTTTGTTGTTCTTATTGTTGAAAACATATGGCAAAACATACACCAATTTACCAATTTCTACATGTACAATTCAGTGACATTAATTTTGTCTGTTCTTGAGTTTATTTTAAATAAGGGGAACCATACAGCATGAACTTGTTTTTGTTTGGCTTCTTTAGCTCAGCATAATGTGTTTGAGATTCATCCATGTTATTGCATGTAGCAGTATTAATGTTAACTGCTCTTCGTTATTTTGTTGTATGAAGAAATCATGGGTTATTTATCTGTTCTAGTGTTAATGGACATTTGGGTTGTTTTCAGCTTTTGTCCATGATGAATACAGTTACTGTGAACATCCTCACCAGGAACGAATGAGACTTAGTTGCTCCACATATTCACCAGCACTGGACGTTATCATTCTTTTTGATTTTTGCTAGTCTGGTAGATGTGTACTGGTATCTTATTATGGTTTAATTTGTATTCATTGATACGTAATGATGTTGAGCAGATTTTCATCTTATTGTCCATTTTTTGTCATTTTCCCATTTTTATATTGGGTTACCTTTGTCTTACTGATTAGTAGGAGTTCTTTATGTATTTTGGTTATGAGTCCTTTGTTGAGTTACAGGTATCTTAACTCATTCTGTGACTTGCCTTTACTCCCTTAATGATGTTTTCTGATTAACACAAGTTATTAATTTTAATAAAGTTCAATTTATTGACCTTTGTTTTTATGTTGGTACATTTGATGTCCTGTTTCAGAAATTTTTGTCTACCCCAACATCATTGTCTTAGGCTGGGTTCTCTAGAAAAGCAAAACCAGTAAAACAGATAAGTATATAGAGAGATTTATATCAAGGAAATGACTCCCGCGGTTGTAGAGGCTGGAATGTCCCAAGTCTATGGGTCAGGATAGAGGCTTCTCCTGATTCATGTAGCTACAGGGGCTGATGAACCCAAGACTGGCAATCAGAGAGCAGAGCTCTTGCTCATAGGCTGTGAAGATTGATGAATCCCAAGATTTGCAAGCAAGACTGCAGGTAAGCTGCTAGCTCAGGTCCCAAGAACTGGAGGTCACATGAACAGGAGGAGCCAGCTGCAGGATACAGCACGAGCAAAAAGTCCCCAAGGCTTGCTAGAATGTCTGCCTATGTTCAATGAAGTTCACACACCCAAGGAAATTTCCTTTCAACTGGTTGGCTATTCACAGCAGATCCCATCATGGAGATGATCGCATATCGAATCTCAACAGGGAAGTGATCACAACATTATAGGACTGCCAAAACACTGAGAACCCCGGCCCAGCCAAGTTGACACACAATCTTAACCATAAAGATGCTTTCTTATGTAATATTTTAGACTTTTTGTGGTTTTGCCTTTCACATTTAGATTCTCAGTCCATCTGGAATTTTTTTCTGTGTGGTATAAGTAGGAGTCAAAATTAATTTTTTTTCCTAATGGATATTCGATTGACCCAAGAACATGTGTTGGAAAGGCCATCTTTCCTCCACTGCATTACATTGTTACCTTCATCAAGAATTAAGTGACTATGTATGTGTGGATCTATTTCTTTTTTTAAATTTTATTTTATTGTACTTTAAATGAAGGTTTACAGAGCAAACTAGTTTCTCATTAAACAATTAATACACATGTGTTTTTGTGACATTGATTGCTAACCCCACAACATGTCAACAGTCTCCCCTTCTCAACCTTGTATTCCCCATTACCAGCTTTCTTGTCCCCTCCTGCCTTTAGTCCTTGCCCCTGGGCTGGTGTGCCCATTTACTTTCGTTTTGTTTTATGGCCCTGTCTAATCTTTGGCTGAAGGGAGTGACTTCATTACTGAGCTATAAGGGTTTCCGCGGGTCATACTTTAAGGGTTTCTCCAGTCTCTGTCAAACCAGTAAGTCTGGTCATTTTTTCTTTTTTTTGTGAGTTAGAATTTTGTTTTCCATTTTCCTCTAGCTCTGTCCAGGACCCGCTATTGTGATCCCTGTCAGAGCAGTCTGTGGTGGTAGCTGGGCACCATCTAGTTATGCTAGACTCAGTCTGGTAGAGGCTATGGTACTTGTGGTCTATTAGTCTTTGAACTAATCTTTCCCTTGTGTCTTTGGTTTTCTTCATTCTTCCTTGCTCCACATGGGGTGAGACCAGTGGAATATCTTAGGTGGCTGTGCACAAGCTTTTAAGACCCCATACACTACTCACCAAAGTAGAATATAGAACATTTTCTTTATAAACTATATTATGCCAATTGAACTAGATATTCTTGGAGACTGTGGTCCCCACAGCGCTCAGCCCTCAGCCCAGTAATTTGGTCCCTCAGGGAGTTTGGATGTGTCTATGGAGCTTCCATGACCTTGCCTTGGACAAGTTGTGCTGGCTTCCCCAGTATTGTGTACTATCTTACCCTTCACCAAAGTTACCACTTATCTATTGTCTATTTAGTGTTTTTCTCTCCCCACCCCTCCATTCTCTGCTAACCATCAAAGACTTTCTTTTTATGGTAAAACTTTTCATGAGTTTTTATAATAGTGGTCTCATACAATATTTGTCCTTTTGTGATTGACTTATTTCACTCAGCATAATGCCCTCCAAATTCATCCATGTTGTGAGATGTTTCTCAGATTCATCATTGTTCCATATTGTTGTGTAGTATCCCATTGTATGTATGTGCCATAGTTTGTTTATTCATTCATCCGTTGTTGGGCATCTAGGTTGTTTCCATCTTTTTGCTATTGTGAACAGTGCTGCAGTGAACGTGGGTGTGCATATATCTATTTGTGTGAAGGCTCTTATTTCTCTAGGATATATTCCCAGGAGTGTGATCGCTTGATCATATAGTAGTTCTAGCTTTTTAAGGAAGTGCCATATCATTTTCCAAAATGGTTGCACCATTTTGCATTTGTGTGGATCTATTTCTGTAGTCTCTTTTCTGTTCCATTGTCTGTTTATCTTTGCACCAATATCACATTGCCTGGATTACTCTAGCTTTATAGTAATTTTTAATATCTGGTAGTAGAAGTTTTCCAGCTCCATTCTTTCTTTTCAAGGTATTTTTTGGTTATTCTAGGTTATTTGAATTTCAATGTATATTTTAGAATCAGCTTGTCAATTTCTGTTTTTAAAAAGTCTGCTAGGATTTTGATTGGTATTGTGTTGAACCTGTAGATCAATTTTGGGAAAATTGATGTCTTAACAGTATTGTTTTCCAACTCATGATCGTGGTATGTCCCTCTAATTATTTAGGTCTTCTTTAATTTTTTTTCCAGCAGTTTCATAACCTTTATTAAAAATGGTCTTACACATCTTTAATTAGATCTCTTCTTAACTATTTGATGTTTTTGATACTGTTGTAAATAATATTAATCTAGACATTTTATTTTCTAATATTTGTATGTTTAGCTTGTATCCAGCAACTCTCAGTACGTATTTTTTAAATGAACTTTATTGTGGAATAATTTAAGACTTATGAAGAGTTGCAAAGATAATACAGAGAATTTCCATATCCCCCCATACCCAGTTTCCTCTGTTGTTAACATCTTATAATACCATGGTAGGCTTGTCAAACCTAAGTTACTAGCACTGGTATATGACTGCTAATTAAACTCCAGAGTTTATTTGAATGTCACCAGTTTTCCCATTAATGCACCCTTGTGTTTCAGGATCCAGTCCAGGACATCACATTGCATTTAGTTGTCATGTCTCCTTAGTCTCCTCTGATGTGTGACAGAGTGTCTTTTCAGTCCTTCCTTGTTTTTCATGACCTTGACAGTTTTGAGGAGTACTAGTCAGGTAGTCTGAAGAATGTCCCTTGATTTGGGCCTGAATTTTTTTTCTCATGATTAGATTGGGATTATGGGTTTTGGAAAAGAATACCACATAGATGATGTGCCCTTCTCATCATATCATATATCGGTGGGTACATGATATTCGCATGGTGATATTAACTTGATCATTTGGCTAAGGTAGTGTTTCCCGGGTTTCTCTATTGTAAAATTTACCTTTTTTCACCTTTCCATATTTGTTCTTTGCAAGCAAGTCACTAATCCAGTCCATCCTTGAGGTGGGGGTGGGGGAGGATCAAACTGAGGGAAGGAGTATCTGTGTATATTATTTGAGATTCTTCTGTAAGGAAGATTTGTCTCCCCCCCCCCATTTATTTATTCAGTGATTGAACTATATCATGATGGTCTCATGTATATTTATTTCATATTTTGGGTTGTAATCCAACACTGTGTTACTGTGTTGCTCAAATTGTTCCAGCTTTGCCCACTGGGAACTCTTTCATGTTGGTTCCTGTGCCCCTTTTGACATACCCCATGCTTTTGTTTTTTGAGCATTCCTTTCCTTTCTGAGAGTACCAGAAACGGGGCTCATTCTGTATTTTCCCTGCCCCAGCCCTAGAATGGAGCCATGGTTCTTTTTATTGGAGAATGGTATTTAGAAACCAAAACCTGGACACTGGGTGTGCTCAGTGCTACAGGGGTATTGTTGCTTCTCAGCTTTCTCAGTAAACAGAACAAGGAATTATATGTATAAGACTACTAACCCATGCATATACACATCTATACTTGTTTCTGTATTTATCCCTCTGTATAAATGTTAAGCTAAATATGAGTTTTATACTGATGTCTCCAACTTTATTCCAGTGCCACAGGATTTATTCAAGCCTTCCTTTTTTGCCTGTTAAATCCTGCTCTAAAAGTAAGAAAACTGGCTCTTATCATCCATTTATATATGTTTTAAAAAAACACTATGATTTCTAAGAGTGGCAGATGCAATTTTTTAAAAAGTATAGCTGGGTAGTAATCCGGGATGGAATGGTGCTAAAATATATATGTCCTAATTTTCAATTTACTTGTAAAAGCCAGCCTCAAGTAGTAGGATGAGAACCTGCTGCCCAGTGACTTAGGCCAGTGTGACAATTCACATCTGTTGGGTTCTTTTTAATGAATTTTGGCAGCTTTTGATGACTGAAGGAAGATGAAAACCTCTCCTTTGGGTCTTCTTGATGATAACCTCACTATCAGGTGATTGAGTACTAGGAAAGCGGATCTCAGGCTGAGTCCTGCGACACATGAAGACTTGTTTTTAGCAAGCAGGTGCAGAAAGAGCTATACGACCTTTTCCTGTAAGTGTAGGGAAATACTACACTTTCAAGGTTGCAGTCCCTGACCTGCTCAACAGTATATACCCCCTGGTTGACAGGCATCTTCCTTTCATCAAATGCTGCAGAATCTTGATGATGGGATCAGCTGGTCATATTAGGTGACAGAATCCTCTGTGAAGTGAGGAAGCATAGTATCAAAGGGGGGTCTCCACTTGAAGCCCCTCTTCAAAGGTATTGGATGAGCTTCTCAGGTTCTTGACCCCTGTTTATGCAACAGTGACGTGCCTATACACTATTTGTAGCAAATCACTTGTCTTCAACACGATTCATTTTACCCAGAAAAATTATTTCTGACACCCCTTATGTGAATCAGCAAACCCTGCAGTTCTCATTTAAATTGGCATTTTAATTACCTTTTGCAACGATTTATTTAGCTCATGATCCTGTGGGTTGGCAATTTGGGCAGGGCCCTGTGGACCTGTACCAGGCACGGATGATGTCAGCTAGGCTCACTCATTTGTCTGTGATCAGCTGGCAGCTCAGCTAGGGGTTGGCTGGTCTGCAATGACCTCAGCTGGTCTAGGTGGGAGCCAGCTGGGGTGGCTCAGCTCTGCTCCATGTGGTCTCTCATTCTTCAGTGAGCTAACCCAGACTTGCTCATCTGGCGGCTTGGCAGGGTCTCAAGAGGAGAGAGCAGAAGCTGCCAGGCCTTTTCAGCTTTAACATCCATGGTATTCCGTTGGCAAAGCATCTTAGTCATGGGCCAGCCTTGATTCGAGGGGTGGGGAAATACACACCACCCCTAATGGGAGGAGCTATAAAGAATTGTTACTGTTTTTGCAGTCATCACAGACTGGATGACAAAATTCACATTGAATTTAGCAGTTAACCTCTGGAGTGTTGAATCTCATTAAAGTCCTTCAAGTGTTAACTAGTCAGGTGTGAGTTAAAGTTAACCTGCAAACTCACATTGCGATATAGATCACACGAAAATATTTTGAAGTCAGTTTGAGGCAGAAGATAGCCTGGGCTTTGGAGTTGGGCAGAACAAAGTTCTAGTCTTAGTTCACTTATTAGCTCAACCTCTCTGAGTCTCATTTTCCTCAGCTGTAGGAGGAAGATAATTATCCAAAACTTGCAGGGCTGTTGGGGAGAATTAAGTAGGGTAACAACTTTAAAAGTCCCCATCCTAGCCTGGGTGGTGCAGTAGTTGAGAGCTCCGCTGCTAACCAAAAGGTCAGCAGTTCGAATCCACCAGCCGCTCCTTGGAAACTCTATGGGGCAGTTCTACTCTGTCCTATAGGGTTGCCGTGAGTCAGAATCAACTCGACAACAATCGGTTTAGTTTTTGGCTTTGGTTTATCATAGCTCACCGAGTCCCTGGGTGATGCAAATGGTTAGCATGCTCGGCTGCTCACTGAAAGGTTGGAGGTTCGAGTCCACCCAGAGGTACCATGAAAGAAAGGCCTAGTGATCTACTTCCAAAAAAATAGCCACTGAAGACCCTGTGGAGCACAGTTCTACTCTGACACAGATGGCGCCACCATGAGTCAGAATTGACTCCCTGGCGACTGGTTTTACTGATTTGTCATAGTCCATAATAAAGAAAACCAAAACTCAAACCCACTGCCATCGAGTTGGTTCCAACTCATAGAGACCCTATAGGACAGAGTGGAACTGCCCCATAAGGTTTCCAGGCCTGTAATCTTTACGGAGGCAGACTGCCACATCTTTCTCCTGTGGAGCAGCTGGTGGGTTCAAACTGCTGACCTTTCGATTAGCAGCTGAGCACTTTAACCACTGTGCCACCAGGACTCCGCAAATGTAAGTTCTTCCCTTCTCACCCCTCTAAGTCAGAAGCAGCCCCAGTTTTACCTCTACTGGTTTTTGTAACAAGCTATTTACCTCCATTTCAGAGTTGAGCAGAGCTGCAATTGACTAGCTGATATCTTATTAAAGGTTATAGACCTTTAAGTGAACATCTTTCTGTTTCTATTTGAATTTTGGAGCCTCTGCATTTTTCTCCCAGAGCCAGGGGTCAAACATTTTTCAGACCTTTGGAAAACTTGTAGGCCCCAGATCCTGGGTCTGGCCGAGGGTGCCCGCTCTCCTTGAGTGTTTGGGGCTGTGTTCACATAATGCGGTCAGAGCCCTTCATTTCCCAGATGGCACCATACCTGGGCCTGCTTGGGGAGGGAGCGAGGACAGTCTCCTTGAGTCTGCTTCAGGCCTCTGACCCTGTGTCCCACCATTCCTGGGCTCAGGAGATAACAGCTTCTCACAATGTAAGCCTGCCATTTAAGGACCTCTTGCGAGACCTTGGGCACGCTGCGTGGCTTCTCTGGGCCTTGATTTTTCCTGCTGAGTGGTGATGATTCCTATAGTGACCCCTGCTCTGCATGGGCAAAGGAATCCTAGCCTCCATCCCAGGGCAGGCGAGGGGTGTGGGGCCGGCCGGGAAACTGCTCCTGCCTGGGTGCTGGGCACCCTGGGCTTGCAGAGGTGGAGGGTGAAGCATGGTCCTAAGCCCCAGTTGGTGGGGGAGGCCTCTCAGCCCCAGCTCTGTGCAGACCAGGGCAGGAGGCAGCTGAGATGCCACTGTGTACCCGGAATCCCTCTCTGAGAAGCTAAGAGCTGGGCTTGAGGAAGGGCCTGAGGGAGTGGCAGTATGAGCCCTGCTTCCCTTGAAATAATTGGGGCTGAATGAGGAACTGGAACTCCCCCTTCCTCCTTTTTCCCTCCCTCTTTCCTTTCCTTCCTTTGGAGTGGTGCTGAGAAGCCGGCATTCTGGGGCCATGCAGCCCAGGTTAAAAGCCTACTTCTGCCCCTCCTGCAGTTGTTGCACTGCACTCGGCCACCTCCTGCTCATCTGTACCATAGGGACGGCGCTATGCCCTCCTCCTAGAGCTGAAGAGATGAAGCAGGCTCAGCCGAGGCCCCACAGTGGGATGTCAGGCCTGAGTGACCAAGCCATGGCCTGGCCAGGCTCAGGGCTATGGTGGGAGCAGGTGGACAAGCACCAACCCAGGAAGGTGGGACAGGGCAAGTCCCCACAAAGTAGATGGAGTAGTATAGATGGAGGAGGTAGAATAGGGTGATGAAGGAGTGGGGCTAGGGCTGCCTCAAGCTGGGCATTGAGGACGACATCTCCATGGGGTGAATTGAGTGGGTGCGGGCAGGGCCTCAGCCTAGCAGCTCTGCTGTTTCTCAGCCATTCCCAGCCTGTGTCTGTGATCTCTCCTGGGCCGGGCCCGGTGTGGCTGGAAGACAGGAGCCATGCTCAAGGACCCTTCTTGTTTATCTACGTTGCAGGTGTCGTAAAAAGAATCAAGGGGCCCTGGGGGCTGCAGGTCACCCCCCAGAAGAGCACAAAGCCTGGTGGCGCTTTCCACTGCTGACACTGTCTGAGCTGTTTGCTCAGGCCCCACAAACATCCTGTCCAAACAGGGGGCCTGGCAGAGGTGGCGGGCTCCTCCTCTGCCTGCAGGTGTAAGGGTTGTTCTTTGGAGTTTCCAAAGCTGGAATTCTTTAGGCTTTAATGTCACAGAGAGGGAACTGTCTAGAGGGTCATGACTTCCTGCTGGGGTGTCAGGGCACCCATTGTTCTGTGATCAAAGGAGGTTAGCATCCCCAGAATCTTGGAATCTTTTTATAACAATGTTTCTTGAATGGGCAATACCTGCATGAGATAAGAAATAAATAACAATAAAAAAGGGGTCAACAGTGAAAGGTCAGACTCCTCCCTCTCTCGCAAGGGCTGGGTCCTTCCCCAGAGGCTTCCACAGTGACCGGTTTCTTGGGGTTGCTTCCAGAAGTACTCCGTGCACGTTCACGCATCCGTTTAGAAGGACAAAGGTTAGCTTCTTACACACACTGCCTAGTGTTGTGCCTTTTAGAATTTTTCACAGCACATCTCAGAAACTGTTCCACACACGTGCATCAGATCCGCCTGATGCTTCTTAACACCTGCGTGAGATTGGATGGATGTCACACAAATGATGTAACCATTGCTCTGTGACGGAGATCTCCGTTGTTTGGGGGCCTTTGCTGTCATGAACATGGCTTTGGTGAGCATCCGTGACATGCGTGTTTGTGTCCACTCCTGAGTCTCTCAGTAGATTAAATTCCTAGAAGGGGAAGCGCTGAGTAACAGTTTAAAAAGAATCTTTTGACTTTCGCCACCACCTATCTGTCAATTTTTTGTACTGTGGTAGCTTGCACGTTGCTGTGATGCTGGAAGCTATGTCACCAGTGTTTCAGATACCAGAAGGGTCACCCCCGGTGGACAGGCTTCAGCAGAGCTTCCAGACTAAGACAGGCTAGGAAGAAAGGCCTGGGGATCTACTTCTGAAAATTAACCAATGAAAATCTTATGGATCACAACAGAAGATTGTCCAACTTGCTTGCTTTAGACATGTTATCAGGAGACATCAATCACTACAGGAGGACATCATGTTTGGTGAAGAAGAGGGTCAAGGAGGGCGTGGGAGACCCATGGTGAGATGAATTGGTACCATAGCTGCGACAGTGGACTCAAATATGCTGGCAATTGTGAGGATGATGCAGGACCAGGCAGTGTTTTATTCTGTTGTGCAAAATGTTGCCAGAATTCACAGTCAACTCGAAGGCATCTATCTATCCATCTACCTGTCTGTCTTTGACCGTAGAATTTTCTAATCATACTACCTTTTTCAGTAATGATCTTACTGGGATGTGTCTGTGTATAGAAGAGTCTGTGGAGCCTGTGTGAACAGCTTGCGGAAACGTTTGGAGCAGGCACCACGATAGCACCGGTTAATGGAGACAGCATGGCCGGCCACCCTGGTCATACCTCTCGGCTTTACAGCTACTGTGGCCCTGACTTCCTCCTCTTTACAGGTTTACCACCCCCACAATCTGACTCTGGGTTCCTTCCCTCTGTTTTTAAACCTCATATAAAAGGAAGCATGTAGTTTTCTTTGATGACTGACTTCTTTCCCCCCAGCATCATGCTTGTACAATTCACCCGTGTGGTGGCGTGTGGTTGCAGTTTGTTCATATGCGTCGTGTGACTGTACCAGAGTTTGCTCATCCATCCTCCTGGCACTGGGTGCTGAGGTTGTTTCCAGTTTGGGGCTATTATGAGCAGCCGTCTGCAGGTGCCCACAGACATGTAGCTAAGAGTGAAATGACCAAATTGTTGGGCTTGCACATTTTGGCTTTACTCGATGGTGGTGAACTGTTTACCAAAGCGGATTTTCTCTCTCCCTGACACCAGGGTTACCAGAGGAGGGCATCCTGCTGGGGCAAGGGGTAGCGTGCTCCCTACAGCCAGGGCCCTGGCCGCCCTGATGCTGAGAAGTACACTGGGGTGGAGAGGTTTCAAGCCAGGATGGGGCTGGGCTGTGTTCTGTTAGTCCTGGGTGGGCCAGCATTCTTGTTGTCACAGCAGGATGCCACCTTCACCTCTCATCACCTGTAACTGGTAGGGAGGAAGGCCACACGCCCTCTTGGCCTGAGTTCATGCCAAGCGGCAAAGTGGACAGAAGCTGGAAAGTCAGTGAAATCTCAGAGGAAAGCAGAAAAGGCAGGGCTGGGCAGTGCTGCAAGCTCCAGCAGCATCTTCTGCTGAAGGGGAAGATCGTCCTGTCCACCCGTTTACTCGTCTGTTCTTTAGTTTGTTCCTCTATTCATTCCCTTCGTTGTAAACACCGTTTATGTATCGGGGGACAGGGAGGTAATGTTTACTGAGCACTGTTGTTGGCTCTTGGTAGACAGACACTGACACGGAAACTTCCCACCTCCCCACTCTGTGAGGTGGGGGCGAGTGGGGGGTTGTAAAAATGGCACGTGGGCACATCTGATCTCCTCGCTCTTCACGAGGAGAAGGAGAATCAAGATCAGCAGCCCAATGATTCCTATGAGGCAGAGGTCAGAGATGCCTCTTCTGTCCGCCATCTTTACCAATTCTGACACCAACTGTACCTCCCGTGGCACTCTCTGTTTCTCTGCTGGTTTGATAATTCATTGCAATGGCCACACAGAACTCACAGACCATACTTATGATTATGGGGTTTATTAGGGTAGCAACAGATTACAATTCGGGTTCAGGAAGGCTCAGGATATAGTTCTTCCTTCAGGGCAGTCTCTTCTCAGCCGTGCCTCCGGGCAGGCCTTTCTCTGGCTCCTTGGCCTCTGCCCTGCTTAGGAAGTGTTACAAACCTCTTTGGACCTTGGCCTGTACTCTGCTTGGGCAAATGTTATGAAGTCCTTTTAGTTCTGCTGATAAGTGCTCTGAGGTACCCCACTCTGCCAGTAAGCCTCAGCCTGAAGGTGTTCAGCTCTAGCCCCATGGGTCAACAAACCTAGCTCCGTCAAGTGCCTGGAGGCACCCTACTCCACCAGCAAGCCTCCTGCCCAAAGGCGCTCAGCTGTCTTGCATTGTGGGCCAGGAAGCCCACCATGCTGTCTCCTGTTGGTCTCCTGGTTCTACTGCCTCTGCTGCTGGTGTTTCTCTGCTGCTGCTTCTCACCATCTTGCCGCCTTCAGTGTTACAGCTCTCTCTCTGTCTCTTGGGTCTAGGAGGGTCTCCCAGGTCTAAAGGACACACTCTTCTCCTGGCTCTTCATCTTCGGTGGTATTGGGATCCTCCCTCTGCTCTGGAGTAAGCTCTTTTTGAAGCTTAGAGGCATGGCAAAACTGACCAGTCCCCTTGGTGGGCTACAATTACCTTGTTTGCACAGTCCCACCCAGTTACTTGGATGTGAGTTACAAGACCATGACAAGAAAGGCCATACAAAAGGGATCCATTGCACTGCAGGGGTCTTTTGCCCATTTTACAGGCGGGGAAACAGAGGCTCAGAGGAGTGAATAGTAGGTCCAACTGACCCCCTGGGCTCCCAGTGGTGGTAAAGACACATCTACGCTCATCTTTATCACCCATGGTAGAAATGCTTCTCGGAGGGAGTGTGAAGGGAGGGTGGACAGTCTGGGGTTTGAGTTCTTTGTCCTGATTTTTCCAACCCTGCACCCCTGGGTCATGTGTCTTTAAATCCGAGAACCTCTGTTGACATGTCTAAGAAATGGAGAGAGTCCTACTGACTTCATGTTGTTGAGATGAACCTCAGATGAGATGATGGACATCAGGGGCTTGGTCTACTCCCTCTACCGCCACATTCCGTGAGGACATTGGGGACCCTGAAATAACTTAGACCCATCCTCAGCCTCTGAAACCCTTGCAGTCTGGTGGTTGAGGCCGGCCTGTCACCTGAGAGTGACAACATGGTGGAAGTGTATGCTACTGACAGGGAGGACAGAGGAGGCTGTGTGCCCTGCCTGGGACAAACGTGGGTGCTGGTGGGAGCAGAGTGGACGGGGAGACACTTTGGATTGGCTCTTTAAGGATGGGTAGGGGGACATTTGCTAGCTGGACACGGTAGAGGAAGGAACTTGCCTGTATGGAACAGCATGTGCTGAGTCATGGTGGTGAGAACAAGCATGTGTGGCAGGAGCAGAGGTAAGAGCTGGGGCACGAGGCTGGGGCTTTGTTGTGGAGGCCCTGATTGTCCCAGCAAGGAGGGCACTTTATCTGTAGGGCAGTGGCTTTCCAGTGGGGTCTGTGGAGCTCCAGAGTTTCCCAAGTCAATTCAAGGCTGGCAAAGTCCAGGCGTTGTAAGGAAAACTAAGTAGGGTGATGCGGTGAGTGGTTGGGTTGGAGGTTAGTTAAGAAATGGAGGTCAAAGGAGGCCCTTTCTGAGGAGCTGAGATCCTAGGTGGAGGAGAAGCTGCCAGCCTGGTAGAGAGTAGGGGTGTAGTGGGGTACGGGGAAGGGGAGGAGGATTCCAGGCAGAGAGTGCGACGGGTGCAAAGGCTCTGGGGCAGGAATGAGCCTGAGGAGTTCCAAGAGTAGAGAAAAGTAGGTAAGATAGGGAACCAGAGAAAGGAGATGGGCGGGGGGGAGGGGGGGTGGTCCTGCAGGGCCATACCATGTAGGGACCATGGGGCTTGCAGGCAGAGGAATGACCTGATGTGATTTATGTTTGTGCAAGATCATTCTGACTCTGGCCTGGTGATGTACTGGAGGAGGACAGACATGAGAGCAGAGAGTCTGTCGAGGCCAGAGATGGTGGCAGAAGTGAGGGGAGAGGTGGATGGATCTGGATGCATTTTGGAGGTGGCACCAGTGGGTGACGGACAGGAGGAGGGCAGTGAGGGATGGAGTAATTGATCCTGACCATGGTGGAGCCCTTTACTTACACAACAAAGTTCAGGGGAGGAGGTGGTTGGGGGAAACTCAGGAGCTGAACAGAGTCAGGCAGCATACCAGTGAGACGTCAGATGGAGGTTCCATTGCATCGGTCTGCAGAACCTGAGGGCTGGAGACGGAAATACCGAGGGAGCAAAGCAAAGATGGTACAGGTGGTCCCTGACTTAGGATGGAGTTCTGTTCTAACAGCTCCTTTGTAAGTCACTTCTGACAGAAGTCAAATACCTCATTTTTTTTTTTTTTTTTTTTAGTTTTCATTATTATTGCCTTTTATTATCAGTATCTTTATGAATTTCATCTTGTCTTTGGGCGTTGGAAATATTACATGTAAACTTACAGATATACTTCAATAGATACATATATGAAAAATACACAAATCGTAAAAATGTACTCTGACGATGAGGAAGGGTTGGACGCCATTGGCATTTTGTCAGTTTTGGTAATAACTCCACTTATGGAAGGTTCTGGATCATCTGGATAATCCCTGGGAATGGGGATGGTGTTTCTAGTCAGAAAATTAGAGTTTTCTGTATAGTCCTTTTCTTTTTTTCTTCGTCTATTTTGCGGTAACATCTTAACTTCTTTCTGAATCTGCGTGTTGACTTTAGCAAAGCGATCAGTGTTTGGGTCCATGTTTTCAAGCAACTCAAGCCCTTGATTTAGTTTAGAAAAAACTTAAGCTAATCCTTTCAATGTAAATTACTACAGATAAGATGTACCAAAAAAAAAAAAAAGCAACAAAAAACCAGACGGTTGTTAAGTGAGGTTCATTGTAACTTTAATAGGTCTTAAGTTGGGGAGTATCTGTGCTTGGAGCTCAGACCTGGGATGAGATCACCCAGGGTGAAGGGTGTAGATAGAGAAGAGAAGGGGCCCCAGGGCAGGGACTTTTAAAGGTTGGTGCTCAGGAATTTAAAAAGAACCGAAGAGAAAGATAGAGACTAGGAGAGCACAGAGGGTGGTTGGGGAAGGTGGCCTGGAGGAGAGGGCCTCAGAGCTGAGCTTGAAGGATGGAGGTGGGGCGGGGAATGGGGCCCTGGATGAAGAGATGAGGGGCACACATCTTGTTGGCTTTGCTTAGCCCTGCCTCCCACATTTTGAACAGTGCCAGACAATGCCACACTTGGCCCCGGCGTAAATTCCCCCTCCTGCTTAGAGTAGGTGGCCCTCCCAGCCTATGGGATCATGGCCCCTAAGTTCCTTTGTCTGAAAAGAAGGGAAGCTGGGGTGGAAAAGGCCAGGAGAGAATGGTGGGAATTCTGCCAAGCATAGGCTGAAACCTGGCATGTGATCAAGACGGGCAGGAAGAGAACACCATTCCCATGGAAGCTGGGCCACCACTCAGGCTGGCAATGGTTAGAGTCACAGAATGGACTTCAGGATCAGCTGTATCAAGTCACTCGTGCTACAGACATGGGGAAACTGAAGCCTGGGGTGGGGAAGGGAAGAGGGGAAATCGGGGCTTGTACTTCTGATCCCCTACCTCATCTGTGAAATAGGAATAGTAACAGTACTCACTCATAATTTATGCTTGTAAGGATTAAAGTGCTTGGACCTGCATCTGGCTCACAGTGCGTTTCAGCTATTACTATTGTCCCGATAGGCACCTATCTCATTTCTTCTGGCTAAGACCCAGCGACCTGTCACACACTCCAGATCTCTGTAAGGCAGTCTTGCAGAGGGCTTAGAAAAACAGAGTTCAGTCCAGTAAAAGAAGGAACGTTCTGAGTGTGAGCTGTGCAAAGAATGGGCAAGCGGCCCGGGTGGAGTGAACTCCTCATCACTGGGAGTATTCCAGAACGTGAGGAGAGTTAACCACGGCCTGGGGCCTCACTCTCAGTCACCACAGAGACTCGTGTTCTGGCTGTGTGGCATCCAGGCAGACGGAGGCTGGGCTCTGCCTGGCACAGAGACCAAGCCCCGGGCCAGGTCTGTCTCTGCCGTGTTACTTTCAGAGAGTGAGTACTGATCCTGCCCTTGGGTGCAGCGGTCCTCAGCTGCCTGGTGTCTCCGTGATTCATTCAACACTTACTCACTGAACACCCACCATGTGCCAGGCATGGTTGATAGATGAGACCCTTACCTTCTTGGAGCTGACATTACAAAGAAGGAAACAGAAAACCCAAAAAGTAAACCTGTAAATAAACAGAAGGATTTCACAGAGTGATAAGTGCTATGAGGAGATTTTAAGAAGTGATGTGATAAGAGAGTAATGGGGCGGGGCTAACTTTAGTTTTGGTGGCTGGGTGTGGTGCCTTTTACCATACAGATATTTCACATTTTGATATAGTCAACTGTGTTAAGGTTTTCCTCTATGATTGCGGACTTTATTTCTGAAGAAGTCTCTCTTTATAAAGTTATTTTCTTCTAGTACTACCTTTATATATATATTTTTAAATCGTCATGAAAATATACATAACAAAACACACCACCTTAACAATTGCTTCATGTACTATTCGGTGACATTGATTACATTCTTCAAGTTGTACAACTGTTCTTGCTATCGCTTTCCAAATTAGATTTGTTTTTAAGGTTCAGCTAATCCATCTGGAATTTATTTTCGTGTATGGTAGGAGGTAGGACTCTTTTTTTTTCCAAACGAATAACCAGTTTCCCAGTATCGTGTATTAAATAGTCCATCCTTTCCCTCCTGAGTTTGAATTATCGTATACTAAATTCCCATACGTACATAGTTCTGTTTCTGAACTCTGTTCTGTTCGATTGGTCTCCTTGTCTCTTTAATTCTTAGAACTTTATAGTATGTTTATATCTAGTAGATAAAGGCCCACCTTCCTTGTTCTTCTTTTAAATACATTTTCTTGGGCACTCTTCAGCATTTCCTTTTTCTAAATGAATTTTAGAATCGGTTTGACAAATCGTGTTGGGATTTTGATTGAGATTACATTAAAGTTATAGATTAAGTATAGAATTGACTTCTTTGAGGTACTGGATATTCTCATCCAGATACATGATATGTATTTCTATTCATGTCTACTATCATATCCACTAAAAACCTGTTGCCGTCAAGTTGATTCCAACCCATAGCAATCCTATAGGACAGAGTAGAACTGCCCATAGGGTTTCTAAGGAGCACCTGGTAGATTCGAACTGCTTATCTTTTGGTTAGCAGCTGAGCTCTTAACCTCTTTGCCACCAGGGCTCCTTATATCCATTAGACAAGTTAAAAACTTTTCTTCATGTAGAAGTGGCATGTTTACTATAGATTTCTAGACTTCTTTGCTTTGAGTAGGATTTTTTTCTACTATCTTTTCTGTTTAATTGTTGCTATTGTATAGGAAAACCACTAGTTTTATTATGTTGATTTTATTTTTGGCCACCATGTTAAATTTATTATTATTATTAATTTCAATACTTGCTAATTTTGATTCCTTTGGATTTTCTAGGAGGATGAAGCTGTAACACCTGAAATAATGACTGTTTTCTAATATTTCTATTGCCCCCTTTTCCATCTTTTATTGCGATTGCTAGTGTCTCTAGGACAGGGCGGGGGGTCGGGGGTGGTGGCTAAACAGTAGCAGTGCCAGTGGGCATTTTTGTCATCTTTCTGACTTCAGTGGGGATGTGTCTCATGTTTACTGTTGAGTGTGATGTTTGCTACTTGTTTCTGGTAGATACCAGTTATCAAGAATTCTTTTCGTTCTTCCTGGTGCCTCAGAACAGCCCTCAGGTTGTTACTGAAGCTTATCTTCTGTGTCTTACAGAAGGGGCGATTGAAACTGAGAACAGTTCAATGACTTGCCAAGTCCACGAACAGAGGAAGCTGAGGGTATTTAGCAGCTCTCTGTTGCTAGAGCCCTGCAGGCCCCTGACACCCCTTGGCTCATCTGACTCTCAGCCCTGCAGAGTTACATGGATTGCGTGATAAATCCTCCTAACCAGGAAGGACGCTGAGTCTGTAGGGAGAAACGACCCACTCATGCTCACATGGCTGTGAAGAATTGCACTGAGGTGTGGACCCAGGCCTGTCTGGCTCCAAAATGTTCCCACTACACCCTGTTGCCCTGAGCATTTATGTGGGTATTCTAGAGGAGCTTCATGTGTTCTTTATTTATGAATGTAATTCATTTCCAGACCTCAGGGGCAAATGTTTGGGTTGGTTATGCTCCTCGTGTCCTGGCACCTTATCACGGCCTTTGCAAGACTTTCTCTATGCATTTTATCCCCTGTAACCCCTTCCCCTATGCCTCTTCCTGGATTCTTGTTCCTATCCCTATCTCCCCGACCCCGAGCCAAGTTTCTGTTTAACCTGTATTTTTGTTTGTTCTTACGTGTCCTTGGAAGAGGTACACTGTTCTTTTGTGCACACTGTTTTTAATTTGCCTGGTGGATCTTGTGTGGTTTCCTTCTCTCCTCAGCGCTGTGTTGCCGCACATTGCGGTGTGCATGTGTCCAGCTTCATGTTGCTGCGTGCACATCTGGTCTGTTGTTTCTGACAGCTGCAGAACCCTCCGTGGAGGGCATCCCCAAATCTCACCCACTCCTTCCCCCAGTAAGGGACACCCAGGCTGCCTCCAGGCTGCCTCCAGACAGCTTCCACAAATAACACAGAAATGGGCACCCTCGTGCCTTTGACTACATGGGCCTGTGGGCCTTTCCCTGGGATCTGCACCCAGGCGGGACCTGTGGGGTCCTCCGTAATGCACGTACTTGACTATGTAAGTCGTGCCAGATCACCCTCCAGACTGGCTGCTCCCTTCTCTGCTCTCACCCCCGGCCCAAACATTCCAGCTGGGCTCAGCATTTATCCCACTATCTAATGTTTTCCAATTTAATTGGTGTAAAGCGATATTTTATTGTTGTGCTAATTTGTCTTTAATTTAATTGGTTTGAATTTTTTTTCTGAAAAGATGAGTTTGAGTACCTTTCTGTATGCCTTTTGGATTTCTTCCATCAGGTGTCAGTTCATATTCTTTGCCTATCGTACTTTGGGATGGATCTTTTTCTTGTTAGTGTTCAGGAGTTTATTGTATTTTCTAAATAGCGATAATTCCTCGTCAGTTTTTAGGCATTCCAGAAGTGTCTCCCAATCTGTCAGCAGTCATGTCCATGGAGTTCTTTGCCATACAGAAAACTTTAATTTTGAAGTAGTCAAACTCATCTGTTTTTTAACCTCCGGTCTATGCCTTTGAGTTTTAAGAAGATCTACCTTCCCCTGATATTCCTGCCTGTCACTAGTCACAAATATATTCCCGTTAGCTTTCCCAGTGAGTTTTAAACCTCCCTCATTATTATTATTGTTGTGTGTTCTTATCTCTTGCCCCGTCTCAGTGAGTCCCTAGACGCAGAGCCTGAGATGGGGATTCTTGTGTGTGTGTTCATTTGGGAAGTCCTGTCAGGGTGGAGCAGGGGAGGAGCTGGACGAAGCTGGGTCAGCCTCACTCAGTCCAGCCTCAGCCTGAGCCCACGGGGAGCTCTGGAGTGTGATAGCACTTTGAGACAAGTGGCTAGGCTTCAGCACCCCCATGTGAATCACCTACTGACTGTACTCCCCGCCTGGCCACCCCCCATGGGTGGACTGGGCCCCCCAGGCGATTTTCTAAAGAGGGCTACAGTTATGAGCTGTAAGCAGCCAAGGTGCATGGCAAGGGGGGAGGGAGAGAGAGCGGGGTAAGTCCCTGCCCAGTAAAGGAGACCTGGATGGGCCCCAGCAGTATCTCCTGCACTCAGTGACAGTAGACTCCTTGAAACCACACCCTGTTCAGGGTGGTGACTCTGTCCTGTATTGTCACCCCCAGTCTCCACCAAGGACCTGATTGAGACATGCTGTGCAGCTGGGCAGCAGTGGGCCATCGATAATGACGAATGCATGGACATCCCTGAGAGTGGCGCGGAGGGTGATGTCTGCAGGTAGGTGGGACCCTCCAGATCCCTGCTGGCCTTGGACTTCAGCCCCTGCTGTGCCTCCCTCCAGGAGCAAAAGGGAACTTGGATGTGGCTGCTGTGGGTCATCTGGCTAGCCGAAGACTGAGCCCAAAAATAAACGAACCACATGAGTTAGTAGCCAGCCTACCGGGCACTATCACAGGGGGGTACAGTTTAGAGCAAGGTTGAAAGGGGACTGTTCCTGCCTAGGAACACTTCGGTACTTCTCCCACCACACTCTGTGGTTGCTGCTGTGCAGGTGCTTGGCCCATGCTGGCTTCCTTTCCTTAGCTTTGAGCCGAAGGTCCTCTGCCCTTTCTCCACGTTTCGCCTGGACCTCCAAAAGGCAGACCTCCTACCGCCCTGCTCTGTTGCCTGTGCTGAGTATCCCTCTGGCTCTGAAGTTGTCAGCAAAGCCATCATTTATACGCATGGCCTCTGCCTGCTAGATCCCAGAGAAGAGCTTGTCAGCCATGTACCCTCTTTTCTCCAGGGACACCATCTTTCCAACCTACTTATATTACCAGACCAGGAAGACGGGGTTCCAAGAGGTGACATGATTGACCCAAACCCAAATAGCTAATTAGTTGGCAGCATGGCCAGGACTAGATCCCATGTTTCCTAACTTCCAGCCCACTCTGCCTTCTTTAGAAAAAGTTTTAATTCTGACTTGTCCCTTTCCTCTATCTTCTGCTGTCCCATAATTTGAGGCTACTTGGTGGCGAAAGCATGCACCATCCAGACCGCTGGGGCTTTGATCTAAGCAGCTGTCTCTGTTTCCTAGTAACAAACTACCTCAAGCTGGGTGGCTAACAACGATAGAAATTTATTCTCTCACAGTTTTGGAGGCCAGAAGTTTGAATTCAGGGTGGCAGCGGGGCCATATTCTCTCTGAAGCCCTAGGGGAAGATCCTTCTTTGTCTCTCTCTCCCAACTTCTGGTAGCCCAGGTATTTCTTGGCTTGTGGCTGCATCACTCCAATCTCTGTTTCTGTTGTCACAGAGCACTCTCCCCTCTGTCTGTCGATCTCTGTGTCTCTTCTTTTTTGTAAGGACATCAGTCATATTGATTAGAGCCCTCATGTTAACTAGGTACCAGGGTTGAGTACTTGAACACCATTTTTTTTTTTTGGTGGGAGGGGGCACAATTCAACCCAAAACAGCAGCCCTGTTGCACGCATGCATCCCTCCTGTGATGAGAAGCTCACCCCTTCATGGACACTGGTTCCATCCCTGCACAGCCCTCGCTGGGAGCTGCTTTTCCTCAGTGGGGCTGAAACGGGCTTCCTGGGACCCTCCCCTGCCTTGGGGTCCTGGTTCTGACTCCTGAGGCCCAGGGCAGCTCCACAGAGACTGGGAGGCAGGGGCCAGGGCCCTGGAGGTTGTGCTGCCCCAGCCCTTTTTGGGGTTGATTTTCCATGTCCTTCTTAGCCCTGTGGGGGGCTCTGTGCCAACCTTTCTTCCTCACTGATTATGGTCACACTGTACTGTGTCCGACAGGACTCAAGCCCGAGTCTTCTTTGCTGAGCTGAGACATGAAACCCACCTGGCTCGGCAGGATTTGCCGGCTTCTGCCAATGCCCCACCCACCAGCACTGGTGACTACTCACTGTGTAACCTTGGGGAGGGGACTTCCTTTCTTGGAGCCTCAGCTTCCTCTCTGTGCAGTGGAGCCTGTAGCCCCCCTGGAGCAGGTCACTGGGGGTATGCTGGTGTCCTGTGCAGGTGGGCACTCGCGTGGGGCTGAGCACACCCTCTGTTGCAGGACAGCTCAGAAGCACTGCTGCATCTCCTACTTAAAGGAGAAGACCTGCATGGCTGGTGTCCTGGGGGCCAAGGAGGGCGAGGCCTGTGGGGCTGAGGACAACGACACCTGTGGCATCTCCCTGTATAAGGCAAGCTGGACCCGGGTGTTCATAGCCTGAGATGGGGGAGCAAGGCTGGGCTGGACCTGAAGGCCCTTGAGGGCCGAGGGCTTGGACTACTCAGTGGAAGTAATGCTCACACCAGGTGGTGAGGGGAGGACTCATCATCTGCGTAGAAAATTCCATCAATTGTTAATTACTGATCAGTTAATTCAAGAAGTATTCATTGAGTACCAGTGTGTGCCAGGCCCTGTTCTAGGCTTTGGGGATGCAGCAGTGCATACGACAATATCAATTGCAAAGACAGTGGACACAGAGAATAGTGAATAATTGGGCTCTTAATTGCAATCAATCTACCACAGTAATTTAAACAAAGGATTTATTTTTGGAACTAGGCAGTCTGGGGTGGGGTGAATCTAAATGACATTTTCAGGGACCTGAACTTCTTTTATTTTTCTTCTCAGTCGTGTTTAGCTTGTAGCTTCTGTCTTCAAAGTTACTTCATGGTCCATTATGGCTGCTGGAGCTCCAGCCATCACATAAGTGTTCCTGAGGAAGAGGGAGTGCAGGAGGGATATACCTACAGGTTGAGTCAGCCCCAGTTAAAAAGCTGTTCTGAAAGCTCTACCCATTGACTTCCATATCTAACTGCCAGGGACACTGGCAAATGCTGTCTTTTAGCTGACCTGGATAGAATTGGGGTGCTGTTAGTAAAGATGAGGGGATAATGGATATAGCTGGGGAGTAATTTGTAGGTTTTCCTCAGGAGGCTCTTTATTATTGCAGAAAAAACTTGTTAGCCCTTTTCTGTGCTAGCCCTAGTTGGGAACTGGGATGTGAAGACACAGGCAGAAGAGACAAGACACAGATTAATTCCATCCCACTTACCAGCCTGTCCCCTGAGCTTGGCCCTAGGCTATACCTGGGGACCCTGAGTGATCACACAGGCTCATAGGCCATTGAGAAGACAGGCAGGAGGGCTCCGAGGGTCCAGTGTGACCAGATACCAGGAAGTGGTGAGTGGGTAGTAATGGCTGAACCTCTCCCTCCAGCAATGCTGTGACTGCTGTGGCTTGGGACTTCGCGTACAGGGCGAGGGCCAGTTGTGCCAGTCCAACCCCAACCTGGGCTACCCCTGCAACCACGTCATGCTCTCCTGCTGTGAGGGCGAAGAACCCCTCATCGTGCCTGAGGTCCGCAGGCCTCCAGAGCCCGCAGCCATACCACAGAGAGGTACGTGCTGCCCCCTGGGCCAGGGAGTACAGGCAGTTGGATGAGGGGGGCAGAACTGTTAGGGCTTTCAGCCAAGGCTGGGTGCCCTCTGGCCTTCCGTGGGAGCCTGGCTCCGCTGTCATCTGTGGCTTGAGATACAAGTTCCCTTCTAGATAGGGTTCTTCTTTGGCCTCTGACTGTGGACTCTCCTGTTATTTCTGAGATGGTGATCTTTCAATTTTCTATTCACCAATCCACCCATCTAACCACTAATTACCTACCACCCATCACCCTTCTACTTTCCACTATCCACTCACCCACTCTCTGATCACTTTTTCTACCTACACACCCATACATCTTCCTTTTCATCCATTTATCTGTCCATATAACCATCTTCCTTCCCCCGTTCATCCCCCATCCGCTCATCTATCTGTTCACCCACCTATCCATCCACCTACACCTACCCTCCCATTTATTCATCTACCTACAGGTCCATACATCTTCCTCATCATCAGTCCACGGAGTCACCAATCCATCCTTTTACCCATCCATCCATCTCATCCGTCTTCCACTTGTCCCCCTACCCATCCATCCATTCAGTTTCCCATTCAGCTCCTCATCCCCTCATCTCTTCATCTCACCCACCCACCCATCCGCCCGCCTGTCCACCTGTCCACCCACCCATCCATCCACCCGTCCATTCCTCCCTCCTTCCCTCCCTCCATCCTTCATCTATATCTGCTCATGTGTTCACCCTCCAGCCAGCCAGCAAGCCTTTCAGTCACCCATTCCATCACTTACCCTTGCTTCCTCCATCCCTCTCACCTATGCTATTCCTGTGTCCCCAGCGCACAATACATAATCAGGCCCAGAGAACGCACTAATGTTTTCCCCACTTGCCTAATCAGCCCCTTCAGGCCAGAATTGTCTTGTAGCTCTGCATTCTCAGTGCTGGGCCTTGTGCTTAGTCCAGAATAGACACTAACAAATGATTGAATGAACGGATAATGGGTTTATTTGTTAGCCACTCCTTCACCACCCGTAGAGCCCTTTGAGGGCTACCAAGCCTGTGCCCTTCAGTCCTGTGCCCTGCCAGAGCCCATCCCTGAGCAGCTCTAGGCAGTATGTGCAGGAGCCTAGAGTCCTAGTGAGCCTCCAGGTGCCCATGTGAGCTGGAGCCTGTGTTTGTGCCTGGCCTAGAGTCAGCGTCCCTGGTGGCTCCTCTCTCCCCACCTTCCCTGTGCTTGTGGTCACTGTCCAGCTGTCATGTCCAGCCTCTGTCATGCTAGCCAGACTGCCAGGGCTGTCTTCTGGACTTGTGGCCCTTAGCCTTCTTTCTACCTGTGGGGTTGGGGCCTGTGGGAGCCTGACCAGGGTGTCCCAGCAAGTCAGCAGGCATCCTTGCTGCAGCCGGCCTTGCAGCCATGGGCTGGGTGCTGTTAAAGTCCTGGATGGCTTCCTTTGCAGTGTCCACATGTTCAACCTTGACTGACCAGGGAGGTTCTGGAACCACCAGCCTTTTTTTCCTCCATCCCTGTGGACCATCTGGGGCCCCCGTGGGCATATCCTGGGCCCTTCCTGGGTTGGGAATTAAAACTGTAGAGGCAGTCCTAGTACTGAGGTTGAACTCATGGCTTCTGGTGTCAGGCCAACCTAGAAGCAATCCCAGGCCCACTGCTTAACCTTGGGCAAGTTGTGCCCCTGCTCTGAGCCTAGTTATTGCCTCTGTCTGATGGGATGCTGCTATACCTTGTCATCTGTCCGAGAATAAATGATGTGATGCTTGTCAGGAGCTGAAGACAGTGCCTGGCAGATTGTTGGCATGCGAAGAAGCCCCGCCATTGTTACTGTCATGTTTCAGCGGGCCAGAGGGGTAAGCAGAGGCCCAGAGAGGGCCAAGGCCTTGCCCTAGCCACATTGCCAGTCTTGCCACAGCCAGGACTGGATGCCTTGGCTCTGACAACTCCCACTCCTGCCCCTGGGCTTCCTGCTGCCCTGGACTTGACCCCGACCCCAGTCAGCCCTGGCCGGAATCAATCCCAATCTCTGTCACTATGATGCAGCATGTTGGGACTCTGTACATGGGAGTGAGATGCTCATTGTTCACAGGCTGCAGGGTTGAGGGGCTCCTAGGAGAGAGGCTCACCCCTCAGGGTACAGTGTTTCCTGGATGTTGTGGTAGGCCCAGCAGGGTGGGGCAGGGGCAGGCCTGTGGAGGTTGGACCAGGCCATCAGGGTGAACTAACCAAGACAGAGGGACCAGGCAGCCTCTCCTGGCCAACACAGGATTGGAGGCTAAGTCCACTTGCTGGGGTTGGCTCTGAAAGGACTGTTGGAGTACTGGTGTGAAGGCCAGGTGAGGACCTAGAAGAGTGGTTCAAGATGAAGTTAGGGAGGAACTCTCAAGAGGGTGTGTAGCAGGTGGGCACCAGGGCCGGCAGGGTCCAGAACCAGAGACATGTGCTGCTGTCCTCCTGTAAAAAGCTGGTAGGTGACCTGGGCCTCATTGGATGCAGGCAGCGGCATCCGACAGACCTGGGTTTATTTGAGTCCTGCTCAGATGACCTTGTACAGATCACTTTGCTCCTCCAAGCCTCGGTTTCCCCTCTCTGGGCCATTGTGAGGATTATGCTCGTGAGGATGATCTGAGCCTGAACCCTAGGGTTGCTGTTCAGCCCTCAGCTGGGCCAAGGAGCTCCGGACCCACATCTGTCTGCTGCCCGCCTGTGATGCTGGGTCTCGACACGGGTGGATGCCGGCCACTACGGCCCTGCCTGCAGGCTCCAGGCCAGGGCTGAGTGGGCTGGAGCTTAACGTAAACACTCTCAATATGAAACACGTTCCTCAGATGTGACTTCATGCAACAGCTTGCTCAGGTCTCTGCCCAGGGGTCTGGTGGGGAGGGCTGAGGTGCCAGGCCAATGCAGAGCCTTAGAGGGGCCATGGGCGTTCACCTAAAGTCCTGACCCCATGTCTTTCCCATGGCTGTAATATGAAGAGCTTCCCAAAGCGGCTCAGTCCCAGGCCATCTCTCCTTATCTCACCTGCTCCTCACTACAACCCCAGGTGGCGGGATTCAACCTAGAGCACAGAGGCACAGAAACTGAGAGCTGCTCAGGTGACAGTGAGGGAAGGCCTGAGTCAGGGTCAAGGCCTTACCTGCTGGAATCCAGATTTGGGGGGCCCTTCTTGATAGGGAATGTCCTCCCTGATGTCACTCAGGTGCAGGTGCTTCCCAAGGGCTGTTCTGAGCCTGGCCCGTAACGTTGCAGGAGGTTTAAGATGCTGAAGGTTGGATCCTGGCTCTGATGGGTTTGCTCTCATTGCTGGAGTTTTCTCATTCATTCATGTGTTCATTTGTTCGTACATTCCTTCATTTATCCATCCACCTACCTACTCACCCATCCACCCGTCTGTCCATCTGTCCATACATCCGCCTGTCCTTCTGTCCATCTCACTAACCCTTACCCACATTGTC
Organism: Loxodonta africana; assembly: GCF_030014295.1. NCBI lineage: Eukaryota > Metazoa > Chordata > Mammalia > Proboscidea > Elephantidae > Loxodonta > Loxodonta africana. The sequence continues at coordinate 36,921,755 of NC_087363.1, forward strand.
TCTGCTGGGCACACAGAAGGTTCTAATGAGGACCTGTACTGATTTTGGGGTGGTCCATGGTCTTGGCTACCAGCTCAGGCTGACCTGTTCCTACGTCATGAGTGCTGACCCCACCCCAGTTTCAGAGGCAGAGGTGGGGGCCCGGGAGGCCCTGTCACTGGGCACGGAGGCCGAGTTGCCCAACAGCCTGCCGGGCGATGACCAGGATGAGTGCCTGCTCCTCCCGGGGGAGCTGTGCCAGCACCTCTGCATCAACACCGTGGGCTCCTACACCTGTGCCTGCTTCCCTGGCTTCTCACTGCAGGACGATGGCCGCACCTGCCGTCCAGGTACAGGCCCACCCACCTGGTTTCCTGGGCAGCTGGGGCAAGGAGGGTCGGGGGCTGTCTTGCCAGTGGAGCACAGCATTCCTGGGAGAACAGCAACAGCAGGGTCAAGACAAGAAGGAGGACTGCAGGACACTTCACCCTTGCCATCTGACATGGTGAAATTGTAGAAGCCAGTGCCCCCAGCTGTGAGGATGGGGGAGGTCCTGCAGACAGAGACCTCAGCCCCCACCCTGGATTCGAGCTCAGGGATGGGACCCCAGAGGGCCTCAGAGCTAAACCCAGGCTGTGTCCCCAGCATTGGGCCTGTGGGGTCAGTACCAACAGGAGCCTGAGTCCTGCCCCAGCCCCTGGTCCCAAAGGGCTGTCTCCCTGCCGAATGTCTAGAAACTCTCCTCCCTTCCCCTTTCTTCTTCCTTGCCTCCTTCCTCCTGATGTTATGGAGGCCTCCTCCTCACTTAGCCCTGAATAGCTATGAGGTGTTTCCTGGCCTGAGGCACATTTCGGAACCTCAGTTTCTCGTGTAGAATGGGGAGGATTAAGTGAAGTGATCTCTATCGAGTGCCCAGGGCTTGAGCAGGGCTTCATGCATTAGTGCCTGAGCCTGATGAAGAGATGAGACATTCCCTTCTCCACTCTTCTGTCTGTCTGCCTGTCACAGATCGTGACCCCCCAAAGCCGGAGGCTGCGCCAGAGTCTGCACCAAGGCCACCATCATCCCCAGCAGCCCCCAACGTGATCCCACTACCTGTACCACAACCCAACACCTGCAAAGGTAAGCAGAGGGGATGGTATTCCCCAATAGGGACTTAGGTGGTCTGGGCTGCTGGCAGGTGGGAGCTCTTGGGCCTGGGAGGGTGCAAGATGGCCTCCTGCCAAAGTTGGGTGCTTCTGCTTTGGGGGCTGGTTGGGCTTGACCATCTGAGGCTGGGTGAGGAGCCACCTGTGGCAGGGGCTCAGTGCAGACTGACGTGTGCTCTAGTCCGGTGCTTGTCCTTCCTGAACGAGGGCCCCTGCTTCTCAGGTACTGTAAGGGTGAGACAGTACAAGCTGTGCTTGCAGGACTGAGGGAAATGCATTCAGGAATGCACAGAAAGTTCTCTTGTTGCTCTACTCCCTCATTCCGTTTCCCTCCTTCTTTCCCCTCATCTCTGCTTGCTTTCTCTTCCTCCTCTGTCTTCTCTCTTCCGTCTCCTCCTCACTGTCTTTATTGTAACTCGAGGGAGAGGTTTGGGATCTGAGTCGTGGGGTCCTCTAGGGAGAGTCAAGAGCATTGTCACAGACCTGGATGAGGCCTGGCACATGGGCTCCACAGCAAGTTGTCAAAAGGAGCATCTCCACTCGCTGGGCCTCTGTGCCTGCCTCTGACCCACGGCTGACGGCTGTAGCTGGGGTGATGAGCAGTGCGGGCAAGGCCACAGCCTGGAGCTCTTTGATTCCTGTGCCGCTTCCTTCCAGACAACGGGCCCTGCAAGCAGGTGTGCAGCATCGTTGGGGACACAGCCATGTGCTCCTGCTTTCCTGGCTACGCCATCATGGCCGATGGTGTGTCCTGTGAAGGTGAGTGCCCTGGGGTCACCTTCTGCCTGTGAGCCTGAGTTGGCCTAGGGTGGGAGTGCTGAGTGAGGATGGGGTGGTGGAGGTCTAGCACTTACTTGCCGTGTTAGTTAGGAAACAGGTTTGGCTTCTGCCATGAGAGCACCAGGTCTAGCAGCTTGAACAGGACAGCAGTAACTTCCCACCCAGGTGACCTGGCAGAGGTGTGTGGGCAGTGCAGGGGGGTGTCCAGGATCTAGGTTCCCTGTACATGGCTGTGCTGCCAATTCCTAGAACAGTGGTCTCAGACTTCACAGGTGTCAGAGTCACGTGAGACCTCCTTAGAAATGCAGGTTCCTAAGCCACACCCCAGAAGTTCTGATTCAGGAGGTCTGGTGGGCGGGGCCCAGGAGTCTGCATCTCTGATAGGATCCCAGATGTTGCTAATGCTGTGAGTTCACGGCCCATTCTCTAACTAGCCCTTTCCTTGAGTGTCACCCCATCTGCATGGTCAAAGTTGGTTTGCAACCACTTGTCCATGTTCCAGCTGTGGGTGGGGAAAGAGAAGGAGGGAAGCTCTGTTACTTGAGCTGCAGGACCCTGAAGTGGTGTTCATTACCGCATTTGCACCTGACTGGGAGTGGAGGGTGGCTGGGGGAGAAGATCATCTAGCCAGATGGCATGTGCTTGTCCCTTACTAAAATGAGGAAGGTGAAGATGGAATTGGTAACGATGAGTTGCCTCTCCCACTCGGGCCCTGGAGAGGTTTGAGAAGCACACCCCTTCTACCTGGTGACCTGCCCAGGAGCTGGGGAGTGGGTATGGTCTGGTCTTGGTGGCACCCATAGGCTGGGACCTCCCTGCTGTAAGATATGGCCTTGGGTTGATACCAGCACTCAGCAGCGTTGGTTCCCACAGAGAATGATGCCTCAAGGACCAGCCTAAGAGGAACTTTACTCCTCATGTCTAGGGGCTGAGCAGGCACAGAGGGTCCAGGGAAGGCTTTGGGTCAGCCCAGGAGATGTGACCCCGCTGCATATCCACAGCTAAGCAGGGCAAGTCTGTCCCGAAAAACACTCATCTCCTGCCAGTAGCCAATATCTTGTGTCAGCCACTTGACTGAGACTGGTGTTCTGATATGGATAAACACCCTCCTTGTACCCACAGAGGTGGGAAACTTGCCCAGGGGCATGCAGCGTGGTGGCGACCTAGCTGTCCTTTCTCTCAGATGGCATGGGGGCAGAGCTTAGGCCCAGGTTGTGCTGTGCCCTCTGGGCTTTGTCCCCCATTTCTTGGGGCCTGTCTACCAGAAGGTTGCCCTGAAGCTATGAGTTCTTCTCACCGGACCCAGCCAAGCAGTGGTCCTCAGTGGGCATGGCCCTTTCAAGGCATGGGGCCCTGGGCTTGGCACAGCCCTTTTCCTGCTGGCTGTGCGGCTGGCCTGTGCCCATGCTTCCCCAGGCCTCCATTTTCTCCTTGAGGGGCCACTTGCAAGAAAAATGGCGGTGTCCACGCCGGAGGCTACAGACTGGCATTCTGAGGACACAGTCTGGCCTGCAGAGGAGTCCTGCTTCGTCTGCCAGATATAAAATATTCAAATGCATTGCCAACCCTGAAAAGCTCAAAAACTTTTTTTGTAATTCCAGATTCTAGATTTCCCTTGAAACTTTACAAAATCTGGCCCCGGGGACCCACATGCCGGTCCTCCTTTGGACAGAGCCCAGACTCCGCAGCTTCTCTTCCCCTTTCTGTCGCTAGCCTGGCCCCCGAAGCACTTGAGTTTGCATCCCTCCACTGCCTGGTTTCTTTCGCTGCCCATGGAGGTGGGGTGTGTCTGGAGACTGGGTAGGGGACTGCCTCTGGTCCTGTCTGGCTGCGTGGCATTGGGCAGGTTGTCTACCCTCTCTGAGTCCCTCCTCGCCACCTACCCAGTGTGAGCAGTGCGTCGAAGCTCCGAGATCTCTTGACTCTACAAACTCAGACTTGGTTCCAAGGCCCAGCTCTCCTGATGATGGGCTGGGAGACCCTGGCAGGGCCCTCTCCCTCTCCAGGCCTCGGTTTCCCTACCTGTTACTGGATGCTCCGTGGCAGGCCACGCCCCTCTAACGGCCCTTCTGTTTTTCCTTCTGTGGCTGATGCTAGACCAAGACGAGTGCCTGCTGGGTGCTCACGATTGTAGCCGGCAGCAGTTCTGTGTGAACACCCTGGGATCCTTCTACTGTGTCAACCACACAGTGCTGTGTGCGGAGGGCTTTATCCTCAATGCGCACAGGAAGTGCGTGGGTAAGCGAGAGCGCCTGCCTGCTGCCCACCATCACGGCCCTCTGCTCTGCACCGTGCAAGCCATGCCACTCTGTAGCCACATGCTAAAGGGCCTGGCCCTTTGCATATGAGCTCTCAGCACAGCGACATCCCTGCGTTCCGTGTCATGTCTTCCATGTCCTGGTGTCCTTTCCCGCTTGTGCCTCGGCTCTCCTGGAGACTGCTTTCCCCAGGAACGTGCCTGGAACCAGACAGCTCAGCTGGATGTGTGGCCTGGCTGGGCCCTTGACCCTGGCTGGGCCGCAGTAAATGAGGGGTCAGGCTATTGCGCAGCAGGATAGTATATGTGACGCCTGGGCTCCACAGTTGGGCTCCGCCCCTTAGTAGCTCTGTGGCTTTGGGCAGATGGTTTCGTCATCTGTAAGTGGGGGCAAAGATCCCCTGTTTGGATGTGATTCTGAGGTTATGTGGTGTGTGTGCAGTGAGCAAGGCATCTGGGACTCAGTGAGCATGTTATGTCAGCCGCTCAGATTACCTAGATGCATCCAGAGCCAGAGGCGAGTGGACAGATGCTAGGGTCCGACAGGCCTGCCTGTGTACTCCAGGTTGGTGTCTCTTTGCTGTGTGACCTTGAGAAGTTGGCTCTTCTCTCTGAGTCTCCATTTTTTTCCCCTCTCATGGGGGGTGATGCTGCTGGCCAGGCCGTGAGGCCCAAGAGGCCTGGGTGAGGCTCGTGTCAGCTTCCAACCTGGGCCTGGCTTGGTCAGGACTCGGTAAGGATTCCCCCTCCCATCTGTTGACACTTGTGTGCCTGGAGGACTGTGGGCCTGAGGAGCAGGGACTTGAACTTCCTACATGGCTGGGCGGGTGTGATGTTTACAGAGGAAACATAAGCCCTGTCCTCTGTCCTCCTAGAGTTCCAGGTCCCGAAGAGATAGACCCAAAGTAGCAGGGACTCGGGGCAGACTGTGGTCATCGCTATAGCAGAGACACAGGCAAAGGGAGAGTAATTCCAGCTGTGGAATCGGACATGCCTCCTGGAGAAGGTAGCATTTGCACCAGTCTCCAAGGATAGACAGACTTGGGCAGTGGGAAGGACACCAGGATGGCAGGAACAGCTTGAGCAAGGGTTTGGAGGTGGGGGCAGGGCAGGGTGGGTTCAGGGCATGCTGGCTGGGGCCCCGGGCCTCTCCTCTGCTTGTGGACTATGCCCAGCCTGAATGTGTCCTCTGCTCGCCCTCTGCCGCAGGGCAGACGGGCCCATAGCACTGGCTACACACATGTTTGCCCTTGGCCTCTGGCCACTAGCACAACATGTGCCCTCCCCATCTGCTTGCAGGACTGGGCAGCCTCCTTCTGTTTGAAGCATACCTGTGTGTGTGTCTGGGAAGGCTGAACCACTGCCTAGGACATGCTTCCCTCTTGCCATGTCAAGGGGATGCTTCCCTTTGCTTCTTGAGGTCCCCATCTCCCCAACTTGCCTTCCTCATGTTGAAAGGGGTCCCTGGGCACCTGGTAAATGGATTCTGCATTCAAAGAGCCAAGGTACATTCCATTCAGCAAAATTTATTAGCCCTCAGTCCCATCCCCTCAGTTCTCTCCTTCTGTTCATCCTGCACAAATTTTCAGTGCGTCCATTGTCATGCTCACTTATCACCCATTAGAACCTGCTCCTCATTCCCTCCGTCACTTCTTCATCCACAAGCATCTGTTGGTGTCTGCGGTTCATTTGTTCACTCCACATGTTTGTCAACCAGATGGAGAGGCTGGTGCACTGCTGAAGCCTCTCTGTGTCCTGGCTTGGTCACTTTCTAGTTGTAAGACCTTAAACAAGTCAGTTAACCACTCTGAGCTTCAGTTTCCATATCTGTGAAATAGGATGGTGATAGCTCTCACCTCAGAGGGTCATTGTGAAGATTAAATGAATTAATCCATGTAAAGTACTTGCTGGTGTTTGGCATCTCTATGATTCAACAAATGTGTGATACTGAGGCAGTCTGCAGAGGGAGTGAGCTCCCCATCACTAGAGGTGTGTAAGCTGAAGTGGGTCAGTATTGAGTGGGGCTGAATGGAGAGGTCCTCTAACAGATGTGTGACCACTGCTGGGGACTCCCTGGGGCTTTGCCATTTGCCTTTTGTGCCCTGCACTTTGAGGACTGTCCTGGCCCCTGGGAAACCATGCAGATGGGCTGGCCTGTGAGGGGATGGAGGGTAGCAGCCCTAGTTGGTCCAGAGCCTGGGTGATGGGGAAGGGCACGCCCCCAGTGGGGGCTCTGGGCCTGGTACTCTGGGTTCTACTCTTGCTGCTACCACATGGAAGACCTCATTTCCTCATATGTAATTTGGAGCTGCCCACTCCTTCATGAGCCTCAGCTAATGGCGGCACTGTAATTTATCCTTGTGGTTCTTCCCACGGCATTTCTGGGACCCTGGGAGTGTCTCCTTATTAACCCAGTGGTCTATATATCAGAAGTCTTCATCATGCCCAGCCAAGCCTTCCTTGGAAACCACTTTCTCTGTCCCCCACCACCCTTGGCTGCCTCATGTGTTCAGTTGGTTCACCTGAGGTTTGGGAGGGCCTCCTTCCTAACAGCCTGCCCCTCCCTCTCCACCTGGTCTGTCCAGGACTCCAAGTGTTTGGCTCTCTGCCCTGTGCCCTTGGGGACAGTGTCTTTCACCCCAGCAACCTCACCCTACCTCAGCGGATGAGCCTAGCAGCCCCTCAGAGGCGGGGGCTGTGTGTCCAGTGAATGAGTGATGTGCCCCTCCCCCCGCCAGATGGTGCTCTGAGAAGGAGCAACTGGGCATGTCCATGTATCCTTAGCACCTGCCTGGAGGAGAGGTTTTTCTTGTTTTTTTATGGTGGTAAAATATATAACGTAACACTTGCCGTTTTAACCATTCTTAAGTGTAAATCAACTGGCATTAATCATATTCTCCATGTATGTAACCATTACCTCTATTTCTTTCCATAACTTTTTCCTTACCCAACACAGAAACTGTGTACCCCTGAAGCCATAACTCCCCGTTCCTTGCTCCTCTTGGCAGCCACTACCCCACCTTCTGTCTCTCTGCATTTGCCTGTTCTGATATTTCACTTATGTAAGTGGGCCAGACAGCAGGGGGTGAGTTTTGACTTGGTGAACTCTCTGGCTTTCCTCTTCCCCAGTGCTCCTTCCCTCTCTCCTTTGCTGGCTTCTCCCCTCCCCACAGCCTGTTCCAGGAGTGTCCCAGAAGTTGGTCCTCGGCCTCTTCTCCATACGCCCTCTCCCCCAGTGACCACAACCACGCTGGGCCTTTTACCACCCATATGCTGACCGCAAATTAACATCTCTAGCCAGAGCCTTCTGGGCCGCAGACTTGGGTCTCCAGCCCCCTCTGGACCTTTCCACTGGGCACCTCTCAAACACCGTGGCCACAGGGCTCGGATCTGCCCTGTTCGCCTGCTGCCCCCAGCCTGCCCCATACCGGTAGATGGCGCCCCCTCGTCCAGCTATTCAGGCTCACACCTTCCTCTCATCCTTTGGTGGACGCTGCCGGTTCCACATTCAGAGTATTTCCAGAGTCTGACCACATCCGCTCACCTCCATGGGTGGCGGTCTGAGCCGCAGCGCTCCCCTGCCTGGACTACTCTGATCCTCCTTACAGGCCTGCCTCCTTGCCTCCACCTTCACCTGGAGACTGTCCTCCAGTGCAGCTGGGGACCCTGTTAACAGATAAGTCAGATCACGTCCCTTCTCCCTGGCCCCTCCCTTGGTTCCACTGTCCTCAGGGTCAAAGGCAGCCCTCAGCTCTCTGACTCATCTTCTCTTTTCTCCCGCCACACTTGCCCCCCTCTGTGTCCTCTGTACCCTGCAGGTTCTCTCCTCAGGGCCCTTGCACTGACTGTTCCCTCTGCCCAGAACAGCCTCTTGGCCTGCCTTTCAAACCCTTGCTCCACTGTCATCTTGTCTGAGCCCTCCCTGACCATGCTGCACCCCTGCCTCAGCCCTTCTCGTTTCCTTGGTCCTGCCCCGTTTTTTCACGTGGAACCTGTGACTACCTTCCATACTACATGTTTCCGTATTTATCTCTTCATTGTGTCTCCTCCCTGAATGTCAGCTCCACGAGGGCTGTCTTACTCACACGGTATCCCCAGTGCCAAGAGCAGTGCTTGGCACTTAGCGGGTGCTCAATAAATATTTGTTGAAGGAATGGATGGATAGATAAGCGGCATTGGCCTCATGTAGCTCTCTGGTTGGGGAGCACCTGGACGGCAGGGCCTGGTTCTCCCTCCCTCCTGGCTGCCTGTGGTGCCCCTGACAGCCCCCCTCTCCCGCAGACATCAACGAATGCGTGACTGCTCTGCACACGTGCAGCCGGGGCGAGCACTGCGTGAACACGCTGGGCTCCTTCCACTGCTACAAGGCCCTCACCTGTGAGTCGGGCTACACCCTCACGGATGGCGAATGCACAGGTGAGACGCTCAGCTGCTGGCCTCCCTCCCTCCACCCTCACTTGCTAAGAGCCTTGTCCCTTCTGGAGAGTTGCCACAGCGTTCCTGCCCAGGTGGAGGTGTGTGTGGCGGGGGGGGGAAGCCAAGGCTCTGGTCTTGGCATTGTGATACTTGCTGGGCAGTGCTGGTTATTCCCCTCGCCATGCCTCAGTTTTCCTGATTATACGTAGGAGTGGAGCCCCCTTGAAGAATCACTTCCTCCTCTTTTACTAGGAAATTCTTGCCCTCAAAAAAGAGAGGGGATTTTTTATTCAGCCAATTCAACAAATACTTCTTGAGCTTCTTTTATGTCCTGGCAGGGTCCTGGGTGACAGGGAGACAGTGCGGGGTGTGGTGGTCCTTGTCTCTGACCTCCTGTTTATCTCCCAAAGGGAGAGATGGACTGTCGCCAAGCACATGGCATGGTGATAGAGTGTGGCTGTGGGCTGGGTGCTGTTTTAGGTGTGGGGAGGAGAAGGCCCCATTGTGGAGGTGATGTTGAAGGGGGCACGTGAATGATGAGACTTGGGAAGGGTGTTCCGGGCAGAGGGAGCAGCAAGCCCAAAGGCCCTTGGGCAGGGCAAGGAGACAGTGTTGGCATGGTCAGAAGCAGAAAGGAAGTCTCAGGGTGGAGCAGAGCATGGGGCGGGTGTTGAAGGAGACAATGAGTTGGCAGGCCTGGTCACAGGAGCCGGATGGTTCTAATCCACATGTGGTGGAAGCAGTTTTTTAAACTTAAGTCCAGAGGAATGCCACCGAGGAAGTGAGCCTTGTAGAAGTGCTTCATTGTTCTGAGCCCTGGAGAATGCCAGGCGTGAGGAGCGGCCTAAAGGTTAGGCTGGGAGCCAGGAGGGGGGACATGGGAGGGAGGTGAGCCCCTGGCCCTCGGTATGGGTGTACATGGCAGATCCAGGGCCAGCTTGCCCCTCTGAGATCCCTGTCACCTTCCCAACACCTGGGAAGGGCACCATCTCCTTGGGTGCACCCTAGCCCACTGCCTGCCTGGTTCATCTCTGGGTGCGTGGAACCCAGCACAGGGCCTCACAGAGTTCGGACTGCTATGGGAAGTGGTAGAAGCCTTGGAAACCAGGAGAGGTGTTAGATGGAGGGAAAGAAAAATGGACAGATGAATGCCAGACTAGCAAATGTTGGCCTGGGAGCCATCAAAGCTGAGGAAATCCAAGCTAGGCCTCTTATTCTCTGTGTGCTGCTGTCCTGCTCTGTGCCTCAGTTTCCTCATGTGTCAAAGGCTTGATGACCTCTGTTGTGTAGGACCCATGAGGGGCAGCATGGGGCCTGTGCTTTGTAAACTGTAGAGTGTGGCGCAGATATGAGCAGCCCTCTTGATGGCCTGCGTGGAGAATTCCAGTGAAGGTGCTCCGCAGCAGCGGGCCCCTGGCACAGGCTAAATAGTCCAGCAACTTTTTTGGCTGCACAGCAGGTGGGGGAGCAGTGACTTGATCCCAGGTCTGGCAGCTCCATCATCGGAAGCCCCAGGACTTCCTGCTGTCAGCGCCACCTCCCAAGGATCGTTGACCAAGGACCTTGGGTTTAAGCACTTGTTGCCCTTCCTGCCTACTCCTGGGCAGAGTGGGCAGCAGTTAGAGCACAGCCTCTGGAGCCAGGCTGCCTGGGTTCTAATCCCACCCAATGTGCCCTAGTCGTGCCTCAGTTTCCCCCTTTGTAAGATGGGCATAGTCATAGTACCTACTTCCCAGGTTGCTGTGAGAATTAATTAAACACATCGAGGAGTGCTTAGAACAGTGGCTGGTACAGGGGGAAGGCTCCAGAGGTGTGCTCGTGTTATTTTGTCACGTTAGGCAATGTTGCTCCCTCAGCTTCCCCAGTGCTGAAGAACTTGGTTATCACGGTGGCCTGAGGTCGGGGATGTGCTGCGTTGCTGTGACCAGGATGCTGGGGTATAAGGGGCAGAGGGCCACCCCTAACGTTGGCCTCTGTATACAGATGTGGACGAGTGTGCACTGGGCACGCACAACTGCCAGGCGGGCTTCACGTGCCAGAACACCAAGGGCTCCTTCTACTGCCAGGCTCGGCAGCGCTGCATGGTGGGCTTCCTGCAGGACCCCGAGGGCAACTGTGTGGGTGAGTGGGATCTGCAAGAGGGCAGTGGGGTTCTCTGAGGGCTTCAGAGACCATAGCCTGCTGTGCTGTGCCTCACCCAGCCTCAGTGCTCTTCCATGCAACTGGCATGAGCCGTCTGACCTTGGCTGACCCTCTGTGCCAGGCCCTGAGCTGGACTAATAGGGGGAAGAAATGAGGCATCTCTTGGGGCTCTTTGTTTTCTTGGGGGCTTCGGTTTACCCATCTGTGGGGTTGACTTAATGAATGTGTTTAATTTTTTTTTAATCAGAACCAACGGTATGAAATTTATATGTTATATTACGACCTGGTACATACACACACACAACTAGAACACAAATTTCACAAGACAACCTTACCCTGACTGCATGTGATACACACAAATTTTCTGTTTTCACAACTTGTGAGTTGAGCACTTCTAGACCGATTTCATGCTCTGCTAATGGGTTGAGACTTGCAGTTTGACACATGGGGGTCTAGCTGTGGTTCCCAAGTGGGTCTGAGATCCCCCACCCTCCCTGCCCCACTTCAGCCTCTTCCAGAAAACCAGGAGGCAGGAGGCCCTGGCCTGCGCAGAGGCGGGCACCAGCGCCCCCTGCAGGACAGGCTGGGCTTCAAGTAGGAGCCATCAGGAATGTGAACAGCCCTGGGAAGGCAGGTGTGGGCCAGGTGGCCTGCGGTGTACCATGGACCAGGACACTACTTTCCTCACAATAACCACATATGAGATTGTGCTCCTGTTGTAGGGATGAACTGAGGTGCAGGAGGGGAGCTGCTGTGTCAGAAAGCTTTCTCAAGACTCGATGGAGGTCACCTCACAAGTCTGGGAGCTAGAGCTCTCCCCGAGGCACCTCTCTAACGCTGCTCACCGTGTGACCTGTTGGTGTCCCCGGATGCAGAAAACCTCTAAGGGTTCCCATGGTCAGCCCTGGGACCACCCGCCCAGCCGGGCTTAGGGCAAGGTGGCGAGGTCTGCCTGACTCCAGACAGCTCGTCAGTGATTCAGTCATTAACAGCATTTCCTACTGAGTGCCTACTGAGTGCCAGGGTTTGAAATGTTGGGGGCACTACCCCAATTTGACAAGGCGTTTGGGAGGGCTAAATAAGCAAACACATTTATGAAAGTAGCAGTTATTCACAGGTACTTTGATAAATAATAAAACAAGTCAGGGATAAAAACTTCAAGAGGAGACTCCTACCTGGTCCGAGAGGACCTCAGTGAGCAGAACATTTGGCCGGGACCAGTGATGGAGCCAGCCATGAAAATAGGATGGGCTGTCTGTGCCAGGAAAGTGGGGAACAGCATTTGCAAAGGGCCTGCAGTGGGACTGTGTGGGCATTGGAGATGGTGAGGGGCCCAGTGGGACTGAAGTAAAGGGTGTGGGGGCGGGGGTAGGAGGAGGTTGCACAGGTCAGCAGGGCCCTATACGCTGGGGTGAGGTGTTTGGATTCAGTTCTGGGTAAGACACGGCTTTTGGAGACTGGAGAGCAGAGGCACACCGTGTTGTAGTTATCTTAGACATTCGCTGCGATTTCATTCTAGCGTCTGCATCAAGGGCAGATGTGAGAAGCATGTAGGACTTCACCTGCGGGTGCTTAGGGTCCCAGGAAACTGAGCCCTTTGGGTCAGGGGGAGACGGAGTGGGACAGTCTGGCCTAGCAGCTTTGAACAGGGCCTGGCTACCCTGGCTGCCTGGCACATGGCCCTGGGCCCAGGTACTGGAACAGGGAAGTGACATCATCCTCACCCACCTCCACAGACATCAACGAGTGCACGTCGCTGTCTGAGCCCTGTAAGCCGGGCTTCAGCTGCATCAACACGGTGGGTTCCTACACGTGCCAGAGGAACCCCCTGCTCTGCGGGCGCGGCTACCACGCCAGTGAGGACGGCACCAAGTGTGTGGGTAAGGCTGGCCTCCACCCCTTGTGGCCTGCCGGGCCTGCTCAGATTCCCCAGTGCCCACGGGGGGCCGTGCAGAGGGGGAACCCTGGGCCTCAACGAGCCCACCCCCCCCTGCAGATGTGAACGAGTGTGAGACAGGTGTACACCGCTGCAGCAATGGCCAGGTGTGCCACAACCTCCCCGGTTCCTATCGCTGCGACTGCAAAGCTGGCTTCCAGCGCGATGCCTTCGGCCGGACCTGCATTGGTATGTGGGGCTGGGGGCCGCACCTGCTGTTCCTCTCCACCTCCCCACCTCTGGGCTGGGTGACTGCTGGTACCCATTGCCTGAGTGGTGCCCACCTGCCCAAGGCCACCCCTTTGGGTTCCTTTCCAGGCACCCCTAGGCCTGTCTGTGGGCTTGGCCACCTCTCCTATCCTTTGTGTGCTATGCTGACTGTTCCCTCTTTGCTCTGGCTATCTGCTATCCCTGCTTCTCTCAGTCTCTGTCTGTCCCTCTCTGTCTTTCTCCTTCTCTGTCTCTTTGCCTCTGTCTGCCCTGTCTGGGTCCCTCCTTGTCTTTTTTCCTGGTTTCCTCTCCCCACCCAGTTTCCTCCATGGCCTGGGGAGGTGCCTGAGGGTGGAGGGAGGCCTGATGCTGCCCACCTGCCTGCCTGCCCACCTGCAGACATAAACGAGTGCTGGGCCTCCCCGGGCCGCGTGTGCCAGCACACCTGTGAGAACACGCCTGGTTCTTACCGCTGCTCCTGCGCCTCGGGGTTCCGGCTGGCTGCTGATGGCAAGCACTGTGAAGGTACCGCTGACTGGCCCCGCCCATCCTGGTCTCACTTGCAGGCCTGGCCCCATCCACCGTCACACCTTGACCCTTGGCACCCCCCACTGTACCATTTCTCCCATCCCCCATCCATCCAAATCCTCCCTGGTTCAGCGAGTCAGGCGGCTTCCCCCCTGTGGGCTGGGTCCTAGCTGCCACAGACCACAGGGGCTGGGTGTCTGTGTTGTCAGCAGCCCCAATGGGAGCTCCTTTTGGGCAGAGATGGTGGGTGAGCTTGGGCCTCAGGGCCTGGCCCAGCCTTTGGTAGAGCAGTCTCTGGTTTCAGTCTCAGCTGGCAATGGTCTGGGATCCAGGCAGGGACTGGAAGTGGGTGAAGCCCCAGAGAGGGCCCAACCAGAGAGCCTAGGGGCAGATGGAGCTGCCCTAGTGCAGGCTCAGGTGCCGATCCCAGTGCTGACCCCTGGTCTTCCAGAGACTCCAGAAGCCTAGGTATTTATGTGAAATCTCCTGAATTTTACGTATTGCTGATACAAAACCTTTAAAAAACTCACTGTGGGCTAAGCCAAGTATGTCCACAAGCTGGACCATTCACAGGCTGGTATTTGAGGTTCATGTTCTCATCCATGTGGAGATGGACCCAGGGCTGATGGTGGGACCACATGAAGGGCTGTCTCCACACATCCCCTGCACAGTTGGGCCGGGTCCATCAGGAAGAGACCCTGAGGCTGGTCGGTGAGGGGGCAGGGGGTGAGTGAAGGGCCCCACTGACCTGGTGCTGTCTTTCCCAGCCTCCCCTCAATGTGAAGGTCTTTCCTTACTGCCCCTGGTGGAAGGAGTCCCTGAGACCCCTGGAGAGACCATCTGCCCCTACCCAGTCACCTGCCTGTGGGAGATCCCAGGGGTCAGGCCCAGTCCAGGAGCAGGATGGTGTGACAGGCCTGGTTATGTCAGACGAGATTAGGCTCTGAAAAAAATTCTGTCACTTTCGTTCATGTATTTACTCATTCAGGCATTCATTCATTCACTCATTCAGGCATTCATTCATTCACTCATTCATGCATGCATGGTATGAGCACATGTGAACATCTAAGCCATGCCATGGGCTGAGAACTGTGGGGATGGAGGCCTTTGTCTCCTCTGTGTAGTCATAGAGTCATTCGTTCATTCTTTAGTCCTTTGGCTGACTAAATGCTAGAGATGAATCTGGTATGGTCCCTCACCCCTAAGCAGCTCAGACACCAGGAGAGGAGAGAATGCATTCATTCATTTGTTCATTCATTCCATCATTTTTTGTGAGCACTGTGGATGTTGCCAGATCGTGAGGATTGAGACATGGGTCCAACAGTGGCCTCCCACCCTCTCCTTGCTGTTCCCTCTGTCCTCGCCTGCCTCCTTGCTGTGCTCTGACGTACCAACATGCACCCACCTCAGGGCCCTTGCCCATGCTGTGCTCTCTGCCTGGAGTGCCTGCCCCTGGATGTCCACACGCACCTTCCCTGTTAGTGACTCACTCCAATCACCCTACTTAAACTGCAGCTGCCCAAACACACCCCTGCCCCTTCTCTGCCTTATTTCTGTCCACGGCACGTGCCACCTCCTAAGATTAGTGGTTTTACTTGTTTATCTACTCCCCCTGTCTTAGTCATCTAGTGCCGGTATAACAGAAATACCACAAGTGGATGGCTTTAACAAAGAGACATTTATTCTCTCCCAGTCTAGTAGGGCTAGAAGTCCAAATTCTGGGCGCCAGCTCCAGGGGAAGGCTTTGTCTCTCTGTTGGCTCTGGAGGAAGGTCCTTGTCATCAGTCTTCCACTGGAGCTTCTCACCACAGGGACCCCAGGTCCAAAGGATGCAGTATTCTCCTGGTTCTTGTTCTTGGTGGCATGAGGTCCCCATGTCTCTCTGCTCACGTCTCTCTTTTATATCTCAAAAGGGGTTGGCTTAAGACACAATGTAATCTTGTAGACTGAGTCCTGCCTCATTAACATAACTGCCATTAATCCCATCTCATTAATATCATAGAGATAGGATTTACAACACTTAGGAAAACCACATGCGATGACACAATGGTGGACAGTCACACAATACTAGGAGTCATGGCTCAGCCAAATTGATACACGTATTTTTGGGAGACATAATTCAGTCCATTGCACCCCCAACATGAATGTCAGCTCCATGATGGGGAGACTTTTGTCATCTTGTTCACAGCCATGTCCCCGTCCTGGCACAGACCTGGCACACCGTAGGGGCTTAGTAGTCCTTTACTGAATGAATAGAAAGACAAGTCCCTGCCTGCAAAGAGCTCAGAGTGAAGGAGACATCGGCGTTAGCTGCCTCGCTCGCTCGCACATCCTCTCGTTCACTCACATGCTTGTTCATTCCATACTGTGGGCCTACTCTGTCACCCATGCAGTTCCACATGAGCCCCAGGCCCCAAGAAGGTCCTTGTCAGTGCCCTGGGCAACGCCTCCAGGAGACATTGGTGCCAAGTGCCGTGGACCCTTGTAGGCTTCCCGCATAGGGATTCTGAACCCAATCTGTGAGTGCTTCCTTCTAGCAGCTGGCCAGGAGCCCACCAGCAAGCCCTGCTCTGTCCCTACCCCAGCTGCATGCCCCAGGGAGGTGCTTTGCCCTTCCTGGGCCTCTTTCCCCCATCGGCCCCTAGGGGCGGCTGTAAAACCAGGCTTGAGGTGAGCCGTGGGGGCCTCAGCCCTCATCCCAGGTGGGGGAAGGCTGGAAGGGCCCCACTGTGATGGCTCACCTCCTGCAGACGTGAATGAGTGCGAGTCCCAGCGCTGCAGCCAGGAGTGTGCCAACATCTATGGCTCCTACCAGTGCTACTGCCGCCAGGGCTACCAGCTGGCCGAGGATGGGCACACCTGCAGAGGTACCTTTTCTCTCCCTGGGCCCCACAGACACCCCTCCCCTGTGTTCCAGACTCAGGATAGACATAGGCTAGTGTCCGATCTGAGTTTGAGTTCCAGCCCTGCTGTTTTTTGGCTGAGTGACTTTGGCAAATTACTTCCCCACTTGGAGTCTCAGGCTTCTCCTCTGTAAAATGGGATAATGACCCCGACCTCAGAGGGGATGGAGGGTTAGGTTAAGTAATGCCTGTGAGAGTGCCCGGCTCATCACCAGTACCTGTTGTCCCTCAGCCGACAGCTGAAGTTACAGAGCAGTCCCCGGGGGCAAGCGCTGGGAGGGAGTGCTGTGTGGCTGTATTGCCTTGGGCATCTCTCTGGGCCTGCTGTCCTCACTTGTGAAGTGGGCCTCTCAGCACTGTGGCTGTGACGGGGCAGGTAGACTGTCCGCAGCCAGGCCCTGGGGGTGGCTGGGGCTCCTGAGGTGCCACTTCTCTCTCTGGCAGACATTGACGAGTGCGCGCAGGGCGCCAGCATCCTCTGCACTTTCCGCTGCCTCAACACGCCGGGGAGCTACCAGTGTGCGTGTCCAGAGCGGGGCTACGCCATGATGGCCAACGGGAGGTCCTGCAAGGGTGAGCCAGTGTTCCCCTGCCCCACAGGCAACCTCACGTGGCCTGCTTCGTGCTTGGAGCTCCCACACCAAGTCTATCAGTACAGAATGGCCAGGCCACCAGTGGCCACATTAACCAAGGTCTATGCCTGGCATGAGGAAGGTGACAGTCCTTCTACTCGGGCCAGCTGAGAGTCTTCCAGGCCTGGGCTCAGCTCTGGGCCCTTCCCTGGGAGGGGGACAGGGTACCCTAGGTAGTTCTAGAGGAGGCAGGGGGAAAAACAGCCTCAGGTGTCCCAGTTGCTGTCCTCAACTCTCTGCGATGCTCTCCAGGGAAATGGGCAGCAGGTGGTCTGTGGACCAGAGGGTATGGGGACCCAGGGGAGTGGAGAAGGGGTCGTGGAGGCGTATCCCTGCTCCACATGCCTTCTCCTAGTCAGAGCTTCTCAGGGAGGGAAGGGCCGCACAGGAAGGAGGGGCTCTCCATTCCTGGGGACATGTAAGCAGGGGCTGGGCAGCCGCCTGGTAAATTTGCAATAGAGGGGTTCCTGCCTAGATGGGGACCAGATTCTGTGACGTCTAATGTTCCTTCTAAGCCTGAAAGCCCAGGATTCTAAGTTCAGTTCCATTGGGGTTTACCAAGGCCCCTGAGATTAAGCGGGGCAAGCCTGAGGGGCCTCAGCCACCTGGCAGGATGCAGGAGGGGCTCCCAGCAGCCCTGGGAGAACCATTTGCGCAGTGTCCAGAGTTGAGGCCCCTGTCCCTCTCCTGGCAGCCACAGACTGCATCTTCCTCAGCAAGGGGAATTGAGGACCCAGAGCTCCTGGGGCTGCAGCCGTCTGACTCTGGCCAGGGTCCTGCCCCAGTCCTGGGTGGCATTTTGGTCCACAAAGGCAGGTCCTCTTGTCCAGGGGCCAGAGTCAGCGCCCAGCAGAGGACAGAGTCAGACTGGCATGTGTAGGCTGGTGACTGCTACCTATGCGTGGATCCAGAAGTCTAGCTAGTGGATCTCAGCAGCTGTTTATCTTCTTAGTACCTTAGCCTGGAATACAGGGTAGGGTGGGATGGAATGGCCTGGCGTGGACTAGGTCAGAGAGCACTGTGCCCAGTGAGAGTAGCCCCAGTCTGTGTGTGCACTTAGTCCCAGTGTACTAGCATTCCTTACTGTCCCTGCTGTGAGGGGAAAAATCTCAAAGGCCCTGAGGAACACCATGTGGATCGTGACCTGGAAGCCCACAGGGGCTTGAGAGGGTAGCCTGGGTCTCCTCGCAGCAAAGTCCTTTGTTTTGTCATTTGAAAAATAATATGTGTGGATGCTATAAAAGGTAAGGATTTTACCCATCATAAACTGAGCTGTGCAGGCAACGTGGTGTTACATTTCCAGAGCGTGATTTTATCCTCGACACTGAGGCCCTGATCACAGAACACTCAGCCAGACACTTCAGTGGTTTTTGCTCTTGGGGATAGTTCCTCTCTGGCCCTCCTTCCCCAGCCCTGTGCTGAATGCTGCCTGGCTGGGGTGCCCGTAGGGGTCCAGGGCACATGCACGCCCTGCGCGTCTGGTTTCTGTGCAGTGGGATCCAGTGCCTGGCTCCAGCCCGGGGCCCGCAAGTGCCCGGGCTCACTTCTGCCCTTACTCTCTGCATCCCTTTCCTCTGCCCCCTTGCAGCCTGCTCTGTCACTTGCTGGTGGGAGTGAGGGGGCTGCCTCCCTGAGGGCAGAAGATCTGGCAAGCCGGGTCTCTACGCTCTAGTCCTCATTGCATCTCCAGCACCTCTCACCCCTTGTGCTCTCTGGCCCTGTTCTGACTTAGACTGCATTGAGCTCCTGCAGGTGAAATGGGAGGGTGACCATGGGCAAAGAATATGCTGGCTACTCCTATTCAATATTAAATGAAAGGATGGAAACAGACTCAGACATCCCCTCCCTAGAACATGCACTCCATGAAGGTAGGGCCGTGTCCGTCCTGTGTCCCAGCACCTAGAGCAGTGCCCACAGTGGAGGTGCTCATGGACCATACGACCATGTGACTTAACCAAGAGGCAGCTACTGCTAATACACGGATCCATCTCCTTCCAGGATTTCTTTATGCAAACATGTTGTTGTTAGGTGCCATTGAGTCAGTTCTGACTCATGGTGACCATATGTATAACAGAACGAAACACTGCTCAGTCCTTTGCTGTCCTCACAATCATTGCTGTGTTTGAGCCCATCATTGGCAGCCACTGGGTCAGTCCCTCTTGTCGAGGGTCTTCCTATCTTTCACTGACCCTCTTCTTTACCAAGCATGATGTCCTTCTCCAGGAACTGGTCCCTCCTGATAACATGTCCAAAGTACATGAGACAAAGTCTCGGCATCCTCGCTTCTAAGGAGCATCCTGACTGTACTGCTTCCAAGGCAGATGTGTTCGTTCTTCTGGCGGTCCCTGCTATATTCAGTATTCTCTGCCAACACCATAATTCAAAGGCATTGGTTCTTCCGTCTTCTTATTCGTTGTCCAGCTTTCGCATGCATATGAGGTGATTGAAAGTACCATAGCTTGGGTCAGGCACACCGTAGTCCTCAGAGTGATAGCTTGGCTTTTGAACACTTCACAGAGGTCTTTTGCAGCGGATTTGGCCTATGCAATACATTGTTTGATTTCTTGACTGCTGCTCCCATGTTGTATATATGCAGACATAGGTGCAGGAAATATAAAGCTAATTCAAATCATACTGGAAATAGTCTTGAATCCTGCCTTTTTCTTAGGTGAAGGTACGTGAAGCCCTTCTCAGCACTTGGCTCGATAAGGGGTGACTTTGAGCAATAGCTGTTAGAATTACTATGGATATAAGTGCTTGTTTTCCCAGGTCTTTCAAAAGCCTTCGGAGACGTCTTCTGGAGGCTGTGTTCTATAACATTTCTATGCTTCTGTGTTGTTTTGCTTTGTCCGCTATTTCTGGGCACCTGAGTTGAGATTAATGCCATGGGTGAGGGTGCAGGGACACCCCTGGACAGGCAGCCTTGTCCCCATCTTGCACATCCCCTAGCCTGAGCTATCCTGGAGAGGTTGCAGCCACCGGGGCTCTTGTGACAGCTTCCTGTGAGCTTGGTGAGGCCAGGCTGCAGTCAGTGACTGTAAACTCCATCAGCCCCTACCCAGGGCAGACTACCCCATTCCTGCCCCACTCCTACCCCAGCCCCATGCCCAGGCTCCAGGAGTCAGAACTCCTGCTCACCCGAGTGGGCAGCCAGGTCATAGGTTGAGAAACAGAAGGGGACCTCCCTTCATGTGGAGTCAGTTAATTAACCAGGGGCAGGACAGTGACCCGCCCATCCTGGGCCCCACCCCATCTGGCTTCTTTCCATGTGTTCCCTCACCCATCTTTGTTGCCACCCTGGGAAGTTGGGAGCATGACCCATTCGGCATAGGAGGAAAATAAGGCCTTGAGAGGTGAACTAACATGGGCTGACTCCTGCTGCAGGGCGGGGACAGACGGGCCAGGTCGGGAACGGGCTGTAGGTTGAGCCCACGCAGCCCTGCGGTGGCATGTGCCCTGGGCTCAGCTGTGAGATGGGGTCCAGGGCCTGCCCCATGGGGTGTTGTGACGGGTAAGTGAGTTGGTGAGTGCTGACCACCTCAAGTATCACATGGATGTCCTTTAGGAAACTCTGGGTGTAGTCTGGTTATTACTATTATGTTGTTGTTGGGAATCAGCTCGGCATAGTGATCAGATCCCAGACAGTGGCGTCTGGCAGACCTGACTTCCCACCCCAGCTGCCCTGCTGCCTGCTGTGTGACCTTCAGTAAGGCTGACCCCCTCTCTGAGCCTTGGTTCCCTTCTCTTTCAGAGGCTGGTGGCCCTCATCTCACAGGGCTAGTGTGAGGATTCAGTGAGGAAACCTTCCCATACAGGGTCCACATGGAGAAGTGGACAAGACTCAGAGCCCCTCAGGGTAGCCCGGGGTTTTCATCCCTGCCCCTGACAGGCCCACCCCAGGTGACGGCACCTGGGGCCCCCTGAGTCTGCCCTTTCTGAGTGAGCAGCTGACTTTGCAGAAGGGGCCTCTGGAGTTCATTTATTTGGCTTTTTGTCTAATAGGTTGGCCTTCAGCTCTCCCTCTCTCACACGCGCGCGTGTACACACACACACACACACGTACACACACTTTCTGTCTTTCACTCCTTCACATTCACACTCCTGTACACACGTGCTTGCTTCTCTGAGCTTTTGTTGGAGCTTCTCGCCCATCCGTCATGTGTGTGTTTATGCCTCAGTGTCCTGAATGGGCCTCTGTGTGCTTGTGTGCCCATGAGGGTGTGTACGTGCCTGTTGGTGTTTGCACGTGTGGGGTGTGTACATGAAGCATGAGCACGTCTGCAGTTCACGATGACATTCATACCTGTGCATCTTGGACTATGTACAAGTGACGGGTTGTGTGCTTCCATGCAGCAGTATGGATTGAGCCCCGGCACTGGGCCAGGCATTCTTCTTGGTAGTGAGGATGCCGTGGGAGCGAGAAAGACAAAAGCCCCTCCCTACTGGACCTCATGATGAGGAGGGGGTGGGTGGAAACAGGGCAGATGTACAGAATAGCTTAGGCGTGCTTCTGTGCTTGACAAGTAGCAGGAAAATAAATGGGTGGTGGGATGGAGAGCGATGGGGAGGGGGACATGTAGGGTGGTTGGGAGCTGAGATCTGAAACATGAGAAGGAGCCATGTCAGAAGATGTGGGGAGAGTTCCAGCAAAGGGCATAGCATGTGCAAAGGCCCTGAGGTAGGCAGGGGATCCACATGTTAGGGCAGCTTGCAGGAGTTCAGCGTGACTGCAGCCCAGGGGAGGGGAAGGGCTCAGAAAAGGGCTCAGAGGCTCTGCATCCAATAGCTTGATGTCCGTGGCAGGTACTTAGCTTTGACATTAGGAGCCTGGGATGCCACCTGAGGACATGACATAAGGTGATTTGCATTTCAAAGCAAGGCTCTGGCTGCTGGGTACAGAAGGGACCAGATGAGCATGTGTGGTGCAGGGTGGCCTATGAGCTTGTGGGTTCCCAAGTCAGGACCAGCTGCTCTGGGACCCAGGATTCCACTGGGGGTGTGGGTGGTTCAGGCTGGGGTGCCACAGTAAGGGGGATCCCTCACTTTGCCCTTCTTCTCCTCCCTCCAGATCTGGATGAGTGTGCGCTGGGCACCCACAACTGCTCCGAGTCCGAGACCTGCCACAACATCCAGGGCAGCTTCCGCTGCCTGCGCTTTGAGTGCCCACCGAACTACGTCCGTGTTTCCGAAACGTGAGTGCCCCTCCCGGCCAGGCCTGGCCCTGCACAAACTCTGTGGTATTCAAGGGAAGCCCTGCCTGGACCACTTCCTACTGTGCACAGCCCCCAGCTGCCTGGGCCTTGGTCCTCATTTACCAAAAGCAGATAAGTGTACTTTGCAGGAAGCTCAGAGTATAGAAAACACAGAGGAAAATGTTCCCAGGAAGTCTCATCTCCTTCCCTGCTCTCATTCACTTTCTCTCTCTCTTTCACGTGCACACACACATGCACAGATACTTATTAGTTATCTGTTGCTGTGTAATGAAATTTCCGAATAATTAGCAGTTTACAACGACAAACATTTACTGTCCCATGGTTCCTGAGGGCCAACAATCCAGGAGCAGCTTAGCTGGGCGGTTCTGCCTCAGGGTCTCTCATGAAGTTGTGCTCCAGCTGTTGTGAGGCTGCAGGAGCTCACTGCTCCTTCCTGTGGCTGTGGGCAGGAGGCCTCAGTTCCCTGCCCCATGGGTGCTGCTCACACACGGCTGGCCCCAGAGGGAGTGATGAGACAGAGCCCTGGCAAGGACCGAACCTGACCTTGAAAGTGACATCCCCTGCCTTCTGCTGCTGGTCACACAGTCCAGCACGGAGAGGCCACTGAGAGGGGGCCTGCACAGGGTGGGAACACCTGGAGGTGGGCACAGGGCTTCTTGCAGGCTAGGGACCACCTGCCTGGTGGACACTCTCGGTGTTTGGCTGTATTTCTTACCCTTTCTTTTGTAAATATGTATTCTCTTAATGTTTTCTTGTTCTTAGTATAGTAGTTTGTCTTCCATTTATTTTGTCAAGTATTTCCCAGATTTAAATTTTTTAAATTACAAAGTGATGCAGTTGATTCTCATTATTCACGTAGTTATGTTCTATGAAGTTGCCACAAACACTGAATTAGGGAATACTGGACCATTGCTCCAGGGGAAGTGCAGGGGTAGTTCCTGTGAGCCTCTGGTCACAACGTTTTCTTCAACCCATCGATGTAGAACCTTGTTTTCTGTGTGTTTCTGTTTAAAGACACCTTATTTTAATATAGATTGTTCATTGACGCTGAAGTTGTGGCCAACAACACTATAACCCATGCCTGAATAAAGCTCAAATAGAACACACAGGGATCTTCTCCATTAGGCACAGCACAGTCTTGTTCTTAGGAACACTAGGCAACATTTCAGCACAACGCTTGGGGCCATTTTAAAAGGTGAAATCACCAACAAAAGGCCCTAAAATGCAGAAAAAATGGGACTAAATAGACTGTGCCAAGGACACTTGTTTGCAGTGTGAGAGCTGAAGCAAGACAGCAGAGTTGCCTTGCTGGCCGTCAGCTGGAGGTGTGCGTGCGTGTCGGGCAGCTTACATTTTGCTGCTCTGTGGGGGTCCCCGAATAACTATGAAAGGGCTGCAAGTATTGATTTCCGGGTTGTACAAAAATATTAGCAAATAGGTAAATTCTCGAATATGGAGTCCATGAATAACCAGGATTGGCTGTATATGCTTGTAAAAAAAAATTAAATAGTAAAAGCCTACCAGCCAAAGTGAAAAATTCTTATCCCCCGACCTCTCCAGTAAATGGCATCTGTGTGACTGCTAACAGGTTAAGGTCTGTCCATCTGCTCTCCCATCCCAGCATAAACCAAACATGCTGGCACTACTTTTGCACAGCTGGGCTTGTTTGTCTGCAGCTGGCCCTGTCACTTTCATGCTGTCTTTGACATCAGCACATGCAGGCCACCTCCCTGTTAGAGTGACTGCTTGGTATTTCCTAGTGGAGGTGTGTCATTATTGTCTACCGGGTGCCCCCATGGCCCGGGTGAACGTCCATGTGCATGTATCTTGGGACACTTAGGTGAGCATGTCTGGGAGCCTGGGCAGGTGACCTCAGCTCTCTGGGCCTCAGTTGTCTCATCTGTAACATGGCGATGATAATAGCACAACCCGAGGAGGGGTGTTGTGAGTATTCATGTCACGTCTTAGCACAGTGCTGGAATAAGTGCCGTTGTTGTGGTTGTTACTTGTGGCATGCCAGTCAGGAGCTCCGTTCTGGGTGATTCTACAAAGCTCCTGAGCCCCTGAGTGCCTGAGCAGTGTCCTTTTTTGGAAGCAGGGAGTTTTTTAGTCTGTGATTTAATGATGGAGATAACAGTGGCTCACAGGGCCAGGAAGAGACTGGATTGTGGCTGTGAGTGCTTAGAGATCTGAGGCCTCCGCCAGCCTGGAGGTTGACAGACATTCTCTCCTCATTGTCGTCTGTCTAGCGTGGCCGAGCCTCCAGGCTTCTATCCGGAGCAGGCGCCACTCTGCCTTGATGCTCAGAGAGGTTTCCTCCCAGGAAAAGCAGCTCCTCCCAAGTCAGAAGAGCAAATGGCTCATTGTGGAAGAAACAGAATTTAAAAATAATTAAAACAATAAACCACCAGAGCCAGGGAATCCACATAGCTGAGGGGTGTGCAAGATAAAAAGATTTTTTTAAAGAAAAGGATGATAAAAATCCAGGAAGTGGATAGGAAGGAAGGCAGGGATGATGAAAGGTAGAAGTGAGTAATGAATCAGTGAGTGGATGGTTGGTGTATGCATGAAGGCGTGGGTGGGTAGATGGATGGCGGGGAAGAAGGACGGTGCATGCACGTGAATGGACAAGAGCTGCTAACAAACCATATCAGGCACTGTGCCAAGCACTGCATGTTTCTAAACTTGCCCCGTCCTCCTGTGAAAGGATGAGGTTGTTATTAGCCCCATCTTACAGATGAGCAAACGGAGACCTAGAGAGGTGATATGACTTAACACCATCTAGTAAGTTGTAGGAAACCCTGGTGGCGTAGAGGTTAAGTGCTATAGCTGCTAACCAAAGGGTCGGCAGTTCGAATCTTCCAGGCACTCCTTGTAAACTCTGTGGGGCAGTTCTATTCTGTCCTGTAGGATCGCTATGAGTCAGAATCGACTCGACGGCACGGGGTTTGGGTTTTTGGTTGGTTAGTAAGTGGTAGAGTCCCTGGGTGGTGCGAGTGGTGAAGTGCTTAACTGCTAACCAAAAGGTTGGAGGTTCAAATCCACCCAGAAAAGAAAGTCCTGGCAACCTACTTCTGAAAGATCAGCCATTGAAAACCGTGTGAAACACAGTTCTCCTCGGACACACACGGGGTTGCCATGAGTTGAAGTTGACTGCATAGCCACTGATCCAGGTACTTAGTGGCAGAGCTAGCATTTGAGCCCAGGCGCACGAGCTCTGAGCCTACACCGAGGCCTGATAGCACGCACAGGAGTGGACAGAGTGGGTGGGGGTGGACGGTTGGGGTGGGAGAGCCTGAGAACAGACGTGCCTGTTGGGACCCTGCTGACCAGGCCCCCCTCATCTCGCTGTCCCCGCAGGAAGTGTGAGCGTACCACGTGCCACGACTTGATCGAGTGCCAGAACTCGCCGGCACGCATCACGCACTACCAGCTCAACTTCCAGACGGGCCTCTTGGTGCCTGCCCATATCTTCCGCATTGGCCCAGCGCCCGCCTTCGCAGGGGACACCATCTCCCTGACCATCACCAAGGGCAATGAGGAGGGCTACTTCGGCACACGCCGGCTCAATGCCTACACGGGCGTCGTCTACCTGCAGCGCACCGTGCGCGAGCCCCGGGACTTTGCCCTGGACGTGGAGATGAAGCTGTGGCGCCAGGGCTCCGTCACCACCTTCCTGGCCAAGATACATGTCTTCTTCACCACCTTCGCCCTGTGAGGCTGGCCGCCCTGTGGGCCACTGAGGCCTCAGGCCCCTCTAGTAGTTCCACGCCGTGCACCCTGGGCTGCTGCCCTCACTGCACCGGGCAAGCTCTCCTTTCTGTTTCTAAACCACACAGGTGGGGTTGGGAAATTATTGGGATGGTTTTACCTATAACTTTGTAAATTAACTTAATTTTGCTGACTTGATTCCTCTTGGGTTCCTGAGCCTCTCGCATGCCCCATGTGGAGGGAGTTAGCGGTGGGGGGTGTGTCCATAGGTGCATGCTGCGTGGAGCTTTGAGGACGGCTTTGAGGTGACTGCCAGACCCTCCAGGTGGAGTCGAAGACACAGGCTGGGCAACTACTGCAGAAAGGAGACAAACTGCCACGTCGGGGCTTTCGGACTCAACTGGATGACCTGTCCCAAAGCGGACGTTTCGTTTCATCTTCCACTGTGATTCGTTCTTTACCTTTTTAGAAAAAAAAATCATTGTAAGTTTTTTTGTTTTTGTTTTTAAACTATAAAAGTAGCACATGTGCATTGTAAAAAAAAATTCAAAGTAAAAACCTTCTGGTCCCTTACCTTGACGTGTTTGAGTTTGACAATGATGTCTGAATGTCACATCATCCCTAGCCTGGCCTGCGTGTCAGAGTGTGGGTCGCGACCTTTCTCGATGTCTTACACAGACAATTAACCTAAAAAAAGGAGCTCATCTCCAGGGTGGAAGAACGGAAGTGCAAACAAATGCCCACTTTGGGATGCTTTCTTCTCTTCCTGCTTCTCCTCCCTCCTCCCCTCCCAGAGTGGACCTCCCCTGGTCTGTCATTTTGGATGCCCTCCAGGACCCCATCCCTGGCCCTGTAGGTCAGACAGTGGACTGGGGCAGCCTGGAGGAGGTGAGAACTCAGCTTTCCTTCTCCAGTGCAGGGTTCTGGGGCTTTTAGGCTGGGGCAGAGGGGACTATTGGCACTGGGGAAACTGAGGCCCTGAAGTGGAGGGGACATCCCCAAGGTGCACATCGAGTCAGAATGGGCCTCTGGACCCAAATATGAGAACCCCACATGCATATCTCTGCCCCATCCCTGGCTGTTTCTCCAAGCTGGTGGGTTCCAGACTGCATGCCACAACCCCTGTGGGTCTTGAGGTAGCGGGCCATAGCCTGTGCTTAAATGGAATAGACAGCTACAGGGCTGCACGTTTAGGAAAGGTAAGAATTGGCCCACAGAATGATGCATGTGTTTGTGTGCACGTGTGTGTGTGTGTATGGAGCACACATAGTTGTGTACGCGCCAGCTCTGGCGTGCTGTAAAATGCCTTTCTTACTGTGAGCAGTCATCAGAAGTAAAGGCGAGAAGCAGCCAACTGGAGAGTGGAGGGCTGCCCTGTGTGAAGGGGCGACCCCGAGGCTCCAGTGACGGTGTCTTCTATGGGCATGGGCACAGGTGGCCGCTGTTCAGATATTTCAAGACAACTTCTCAAACTACCCTTTAATTTAAAACTTCTTGATTTTAAGATGTGGCAATTAATGAAAACCGTTAAAAACCAGGTGTGAGCCTGTTTGCCAGTCAGCCTGCCTTGAATGGGGGAGGCGGCTGCAGCCTCTGCCTCCTGGCTCCTCCCCTCCTCCTCCCCCCTGGCCCCTGCCCTGCTCCGAGGTTGGGCAGCAGCAACAAGGACTTCCTCCTCAGTCCCGGCTGCACCTCTCTTTCCTGGTACAGGAACCTAGAACTAACACTCTTGTTGTCCAAGGTCACTGTGTCAGGCAGTAAGAAATGGGATTCCATTCAAGAGGAGGGCAGGGTTCAGGGTTAAGAATGCTACAGGGCATGGGGCAGCTGTCCTGCTCCTGCAGGGTCTTCTCGTCCATGCTTACCCCGTGTGCCCTCAGGCAAGTGACTCCACCTGACCTGTGAACGGGGCACTTTCTCCCCAAAGGCCTGCCTCATGGATGGAAGGGGCAGACACGTAAGGCATCCAGCCTGGAGCCCGGCCCACCTGTGGGCTCTGCGAAACATTTCCTTCAGACCTTAGAGTTTCTGAGCCTCAGTGATTCTAGAATTCCATGCTTCTAAGATTTTAAAGGAGCCTTTGGATGGTGCACGTGGTTGACATACTTGGCTGCTAACTGGGATCTTGGAGGTTCGAGTGTACCCAGAGGCACCTCAGGAGAAAGACATGATGATCCACTTCTGAAAAACCAGCCCCTGAAAACCCTAGCGTGCACAATTCTACCCTGGCACCCACGGGGTTGTCACTGACGCACACGGGGTTGTCATGAGTCGTAGTCAAATCAACAGCAACTGGTTAAGAGTTAAAATCCAGGCAATCTTGGATTGAAAAAGCCTCTACCTAGAGGCACCTTGGAAGATAGGCCTGGCGGTCTGCTTCCAAAAGATCACAGCTTGAAAACCCTATGGAGCAGTTCTACTGTGCGCACATGGGTCTCCGTGAGTCGGAGTGGACTCAACAGCAGCTGACAACCACTGTGAGTCTGCTGTTTTTGCCGAGGCTAGAAGGGGGCTGTGTCATTTTTGCTATAAACACCATCAGGTTCAATCCTCCTGGCAGCCTGTGAGTGTCCATGTGACACATGGCAACAGGGACTCCGAGAGCAGTGGGGTTTTTCACGAGGCCCTACAGTGATTGTCAGGGTTGAGCCCAGGACAGCCTTAACCCCACGGGCCCTCGAGTGCAGGTCTCAGTCTGT
This sequence comes from Loxodonta africana, assembly GCF_030014295.1. Taxonomy (NCBI): domain Eukaryota; kingdom Metazoa; phylum Chordata; class Mammalia; order Proboscidea; family Elephantidae; genus Loxodonta; species Loxodonta africana. The sequence continues at coordinate 36,950,309 of NC_087363.1, forward strand.
GCCCCTGGCTCGGAGATCATTCCCTTCCAGTCAGGGCCCCTGCCTGGGCCCAGGTGCCCCAAGTTTCTTTCCACTAAGAAACAAGATCAGTGAGGAGAAATGGGTCTGAGAGCAAGACGTGTGTCCAGTTCCATTTCCCTGAAGCTAAGAGAAGGACACACTCAGCCCAATAGCAGCACCATTCTCGTGGAGGGCAGGAGAGACGGAAGTGTCTGCTTCATGTGATTGGACACTGAGCCAAGCTCCGACAGGGTGAGGCCAGGAAAGGGTGAGCACTAAGAATGCTGACCTTCCAAAGACAGACCGAAGAGGCAGCAGGACCTATGTCCAGAGGGTGCCACTGCTGAGCACACACGCAGCTTTACTCTCCTGCCTGCCAGTCATGGTCAGTCATTCAGGGGTGACCTTTTGTGCATATTCTCTGCTATGTGCTGGGTGCAGTGTGAGGTGCTGGGATCATGGTGAACACAGGAGAAACCTGCTGGCCTGGAGGGTGGGTGATCATGGGAGAGGGCCCTTGCAAACCTCCCGCGGCTGCACTCTGAAATCCATCACTCAGTGCGCACCGAGCCACTCCTCCTGGCTGCTCCCAGCCGATGACGCAGCACGAGAGAAACACTGAGGCAGACTTGCCCCGGAGACACCAGACTCCTCTGGCGGCCTTGGAACCAAGGGCTCCTCAACAGTCTAGCCGGATCCCCCACAGACTGCACGCAGGTGGGACACTTTGGCACAACCACCCTCCCTCTCCTTCCATCGGGATTGGACCTGTGTTGATGGCTCTCCAGGTTTGTCTGCTCCCTCCCCATTTTCTCTCACAGGCATCTCCCTGATTATATCCTTCCTGTTTAATCCCAACATGGTCAATGCTTCTAGGATAACCTAGACTAATGCAATTGGCACTCGGGAGCACCATAGTATGCGGATTTGTTCAAACTCACCACTGCCCAGAGGGTGAAGAGGAGGCTGGCCTGTCCTGGGTGGTGGTCGGGGCACAGGTAGTCCCTGCCATGAGAAGGCAGCATAATTGCTGAACATTGCACCAGAGGTGACCTGGGAAAACGTCCCAGTGGCAGGGAAGCCTGCAGCAGTGCAGAGGTGTGGCCATTTGAAAAAGGTAGGGACAGTGCCTGTGAGTCGGAGAGGTGGCTGGTGTATTCGTCTCCCAGGGCTGCCAAGAAAACATGCCACTAAGAAGCTGGCCTCTAAGAACAAGTTTATTGTCTCACCATTCTCGGAGTCTGGGAGTCTAACATCATGGCGTCAGCTGTGTTGCTTCCTTCTGAGGCTCTGAGGGAGAATCTGCTCATGCCCCTCTCCTGGCTTCTGGTGAAAGCTGGCAATCCTTGGCGTTTCTTGACTTGTAGATCCATCACTTCGATTTTGCTTCTGTGGTCACATGGCATTTTCCATTTGTGTCTCTTCTATTTTATAAGGACGCCACTCATACAGGATCAGTGACCCACCTTACTCCAGTTTGACCTCATGTTAACCTAACTGATAACATCTTCAAAGACCCTGTTTCCAAACAAGGTCACATTCACAGGCACTGGGGTTAGAATGTCAACATATCTTTTGGGGAAATACAGAATTCAACCCATAATGGTTGGTTACTGTTAAGTTGTATTGATGCCCTGCAGAGGGATAATGAGGGACTGGGGGTTGTTAATAAGCAGTTCATGGCTAAGAGTGAGAGCCAGGGGACCTGTGGCAGCTCACGCAGAGCCACCTGTGTCCTGCCATGGAAAGGCAGGCTGGAGACCTGCTTGTGGAACCACAGAGCTCCAGAGATGTCTGATCACTCCACTGCGGCCTGTCCTGTGAAGTTCAGGGCCCTGGTATGGAGCGTAGAATCCCGAACATGGACGGACGCATCAGGATGGACACCCCTGAGGATTTTGGCTCCCGAACCATCTGGAGCCCTGCGTTTCCCTTGTAGGAGCTGTCCCTGCTGTGCTGGAAGAGGTTGCAGAAGCCTCACCCCCTTTAGGCAACAGGTACCCCCTCAGGGACTGCCCCACCTCCTCTCCCAGCTGCCGTCCAGACAGCTCTGACTCTTGGTGACCACATGTACAACAAGACGAAACGGCTGGTCCTGCACCGTCTTCACCATAAACTGGCTTGCTCGAATTCATTGGTGCAGCCGCTGTGTATTTTGCGTGCCTTCCAACCCAGGGGGCCCATCTTCCAGCACTGTCAGACAATATTCTGTTGCAATCCATAAGTCTATTTCATTGATCTTTTCATAGCCAGGTCTTTCTTCCTAGTCTCTCTTAGTCTGGAAGCACCAATGAAACCTGCCCACCTTGGGTGACCGTACTGGTATTTGAGATACCAGTGGTGCCTGATCAACAGGGCTGGAACAGGAGGCTGCAGAAGCACAACTTCATTGACTGGGAACACCTTATTGGGACACAGCTTTTAACACTGGGTAAGGCCCCCAGGTGGTGCAAATGGTTTGTGCCCAACTACTAACCTAAAGGTTGGCAGTTTTAACCCACCCAGTGGTTCCGCAGGAGGCAGGCCGGGTGATCTGCTTCTGTAGAAGTTACAGCTAAGACAACCCTGTGGAGCAGTTATACCCTATAACACAGACAGCCACAGTGAGTTTGGTTTTTGGTTTTAAGGAACCCAAGAGATGGGGCAAACTCACCGCAAGGTAGTTCTTAGTGACCTGGAAAAAGTGATGGCCAATTGTGAGGTTGGCATGGAAGGCTCTGCCATTGTTGAGTGGGGCCAAGAGCCAGAAAGGGTGCTCTGCAGCAGGTCCGGGCAGCGAGGCAGTCAGCCCTGCCACTTGGGCCAAACCATGGACTGTCTGGTGCTGGAGGTGTCAGTAGTGCAAAGAGATATAACATGGCACTCATGCCAAGCCCCAGGGGGAGACTCAGTGAAGGTCCCCGGGGCTCTGGAGCAAGGCCGTGCCATCTATGCTTTGAGAAACAGTTTGTGGCATGATACGAGCCTGAGAAGAGACAGCACTTAACCACGGGGCACCAGGGGACCATGCATTGGGATCACACATACACACACACACAATTCTTTCTCTCACACCTGCATATACATGCAACACAATTCTCTCACACACACGTACACGCAGTTCTGTCACACACATGCACACATGCAGTTCTTACACATATGTACACACACACACACATGCATACACACACACTACGCACACGCACACACGTGCACACGCACGTGGATGCATGCGCACACACTCCTGCACAACACACACTCAGGGTGAGTCCCACATCCCCTTGGCAGGATCTAGCCCACCTACAGGGCCCTGCTGCCAAGGCCTTCCTGCTGCCCGTTGGGCCAGCACCTGCTCCAGGCACAGCCAACTTGAGACTCAGCTCGAGACGGCACCGCCTCAGTGGGAGGGTTCACACCAGACACTCTGCCATCTTGTTCCCTGGGTCTCCCTCCTGGGCCTCATGAAGGCTGGTGGGTGTTTCCACACACACATACACAGGGCTGTGTGGAAGACACCTGAGCTCAGCTGGCCTCTCTGTTCTGTTATTTTTGAGACCTTGGGGCAGAGGGCTGGCACTCATCCCCGCCACTGTCCTGGGGGCTGTCCATGCCCCGCCCCCTGCTTTCAGGCTTCCATCCTAACATCTTTGCTCTGTCGCGAATAGCTTTAGAAAATGTGTACTATGGATTGTTGTGCACGCATTTTTAGAATAAACATTTCAGTTTAGAGTAGTTTTGGATTTACGGGAAGTTGTAAAGATAGTACAGAGAGACCCCAATCCTCCACTCCCACCCCAGTCTCCCCTATTGTTAACATCTTACGTTAATACACGCGTTTGTCACAATGAATCGGCCAATACTGATACATCATTAACTGAAGTCCTGTTGTACATAGGATCACTATGAGTCAGAACCAACATGATAGCACCTAACAACAACAACACAAAAACTGAAGTCCACACTTTATTCAGATTTCCTTAGTTTTTATCAAACGTCTCTTTTTCTGCCCCAGTGGGGTAGTGGTTAAGAGCTTGGTTGCTAACCGCAAGGTCGGCAGTTCGAAGCCACCAGTCGTTCCTCGGAAACCCTATGGGGCAGTTCTACTCTGTTCTGTAGGGTTGCTATGAGTCAGAACCAACTCAACAGCACCAGGTTCATTTTTTTTGGATTCCATCCAGGACACCACATCACATTTAGTGGTCCTGTCTCTTTAGGCTCCTCTTGGCTGTGCCAGTTTCTCAGGCTTCCCTTGTTTTGGGGTGACGGCGACAGTTTTGAGGAGCACTGGTCAAGCAGTACTGGTCAGACAAACTCTCCATTGGGATTTGTCTGCTGTCTTCCTTGTGATTAGATTGGGGTTATGGGATTTTTGGGAGGAAAAGAACAGAAATAAAATGCCATTCTTATCACCTCATATCAAGGGGACTGTATTGGTTTTGTAGGGCTCCTGTAACAATTTGTCACAAACTGGGTCGCTCAAAACAACAGAAATTTATTCTTTCCCAGTTTGAGTTTCCAAGGAGTGCCTGGTGGGTTCGAACTGCCGACCCTTTGGGTAGCAGCCGTAGCACTTAACCACTACGCCACCAGGGTTTCCTTCTGGAGGCTAGAAGTCCAAAATCAAGGGGCTGGGAGGGCCGTGCTCTCTCTGAAGGCTCTAGCGGAAGATGCTTCCTTACCGTCAGTTTCTGGCGGCTCCTGGCAATCTGTAGTCTTCCTCGGCTTGTAGACGCGGCACTCCAGTCTCTGCCTGTCTTCACATGCCCGTCTTCCCTCTGTGGCTCTCTGTCCTTGTGCCTCTTCTCATTTTATAAGGACACAAGTCATATTTGATCAGGGCCCACCCTAATGTTAACCTACCTGGTAATATCTTCAAAAAAGGTCACATTCACTGGTACGGGGCTTAGGACTTCAACATGTATTTTTTGGGGGACACAATTCAACTCATCATGGATACATACTATCAACATGACTTCTCACTGTTGAGGTTGACCTTGATAACCTGGCAGAGGTTGTGTTTGTCACATTTCTCCACTGTAACATTACTCTTTTCTCTCTCTTTCCATATCGTACTCTTCTGTGCATGTATTTTTAATTGGCTGAAACGGTATTGTGTTATCGATACCTTTTGGTTTCTTGTTTTGCAATCAGCACAATGGTTTACAGTCGCTATTGCATGTGTCTGTCCAGCCTGTTGCTGCTCTCTGCTGCGGGCCATCCACTTTCCCCGGTGATGACTCCTCCACAGACTCCAGCACAGTGAACATCCTCAGGCCCCTGGGACCTGTTTGAGGACTTCCCTGGACACGTGAACAGGAGGGAATTGCTGGGTCACAGGGTGCTGGCGTCCTTGGTTTGACCACATCTTAGCAGACCGTTCTCCAGAAGGTGGCCTGGTCTCCTGTGGAGCTAGCTCCCCCTCAGTGACCCCACTTGCTGACAGTGGCAGGGCTGCTGCTGGGTAAAGCAGGGCCATCTCCCCGTTGTCCCATGCAAGGGAAGGGGAGGGCTGCCCTGAGGTTTGCGTCGTTAAGTCACTGAGCTACACCATAAACCAGGACCTCCAGCGCTTGGCTGGTACAATATTTAGAAAGTTTTGAGCTAACATGTAAACACTGAGAAATTTCACATGTACTTTTAGACTTTGAGGCTTCTTGTTCCTGTGGCTTCCTGAGGTAAAGCTATTCTCTTAAATTTTTTTGATCCCTTAAGACCACCTGGCTTTTCCAGAATAGGGTAGAACTACTGTAGAACTCTCTCCTTGCAGGCAGAGCTGTCCTGCGATGAGCCGGGCAGCCTGGGTGGAGGTGGTGATCACTCTGTCACAGAAGGTGTGTAAGCCTGGAAGGTCCCAGGCATGGAATAAGCCTTTGAAATTTGGTCTTCTTTAGACTCTGATTTATGAGACAGGCGTTCTCCCTTCCATACTCCCTGGGCTGCAGCCTCAGAGAGCTGCCTCAGTTTCTCCAGCACAGAGCCCCAGCCTGGTTTCCAGGGTACTCTGAAAGCCCAGGGGTTTGGAAGCATCTCCTTCCAGCTTCCTGGAGGAGTCTGGCAAATCTGAGGGCAGTGGTGCCCCCTGGTGGCTACAGCCCCAGCCCAGCCCACTCTGCCCTCTACCAATGGAGAGGGCTGGGTTTGGACAGGTGGGTGTGGTAGAAAAGCATGTTTGGGGTGGGGGTTGGGTTGTGGGACCTCCCAGGGCACACCAGGGGCCCTGACCATGACCCAGTGTGGCTGGAGGGTACGGTGTAGTAGAAGTGGAGTTCAGCAGTCTGTGGAGGCCAGATGGAGGAGGGCATTGGTGCTGAGCGTGGTGTGTGGTCCTTGAGGGAACTTGTTCAGGGTGGCAGAGCATCCGTCTCCCCTGAACAGCAGGTGTGTCCCCGGCTCCAAGATTGTGGTCTCTCTGGGGACTGCAACTCTGCCCCATCCCTGAAGACAAGAATTCCCATAACGAGAATCTTTGTGCAAACGGGTTTTCCAGCCTGGCCTGGCCTGCCCTGCCTTGGATGGGACCACAGCTGATTGCCAGGGTGAGATGTCTCAGTCCCATTACCATTTACCTGGTAGCACTGGCATGTGCCAGGGTCTGTGCTTGGGGCTCTGCATTTCTAAGATCTCATCCCATCACACTACAGCCCTGGGAGGGAGGGCTTCTGTCCCCACTTCACAGAGGTGGGCACTGGAACTCAGAGAGAACACAGCACTTGCCTAAGGTCATGGGATTCAAACCCAGGTGTGCCTGCCTGTAGACCTCGTCACAATACCCCACCCAGCTCACAGCCTGGTGGGGGAGTTGGACCCAGAAACAGGTACGACATGTGTACAGTCAGTGTAACAATGACAAGGTGACAGGGAGCTGTGGACACTGTGAGGGGCTCCTAAACCAGCTCAGGGGAGGCTTTCTGGAGGAGCTGTTGCCTCCAGTGGGCTTCGATGGTCTAGGTAGCGAGGCAGGGGAGGGTGCTCCAGGCAGAGGAACCAGCATGTTCAGGTACCAAGGTGTGTGGGGTTGGAGAGTAACAACGTTCCGAGGTGAAGTTGCAGGAGGTGGGAAAGGGCGCTCTGGGCACTGCCCCTTAAAGCAGTGCAGAGCTAGCCATCGGTGAAACCGGAGGTCTGGGTTTGTGGAGGTTCCTCTGGGCCACGATGTGTGCACAGCGACACCTGGTGGTGGAGCTTGGGGCTGTGGGTGGCCGCACAGGCACCGGGCAAGGGGGAGTGGGGTGGGATGGTGGTGGTGGTGTGCTGGCCTGAGCTGGGCAGGCCTGGGGCAGGGCAGGGGGTCTGCAGGCTGAGTCCCAGAGCAACTCCAGAAAAGCTTCTCTGGAAAGATATCAGGGAGTCCTTGGGCATGAATGCACTAACCTCTGATACTAACCTCTAAGAGAAATATAGTTGTTGCCTTAATTATGAACACAGGCAATAAGCCCTCGTAGCATTAGCTGTGTTCTTATTGCATTATCTGTATGTCAAAATATCATTCATCACACTAGATCGCATTACTTGTAGTGCTAAGAAAGAAGCCACGTAGTGCCATATCACAGAGCTAGGTTTTAGTATTTTGATAACTGTAATTTCAATCTGGAGCCCTAGTGGCCCAGTGGTTAAGTGTCTGGCCACTAACCAAAAGGTCAGCAGTTAGAATCCATCAGCTGCTCCTTGGAAACCCTATGGGATGGGTGGTTTTTCTCTCTTACAAGTGAGGACATTATGCTTGGTAAAGTCAAGGGCCAGTGAAAAAGAAGACCCTCAACAAGATGGACTGACACAGCGGCTGCAATAATAGGCTCAAGCCTAACGACTGTGAGGATGGTGCAGGACAGGGTAGCGTTTTGTTCTGTTGTACATAGGGTCGCTATGAGTCAGAACTGACACCATGACACATAGCAACAATGTGAGTCAGAATCAACTCAACTGGCAGTAGGTTTGGTTTGGTTAATTTCAATCTTACTGTCATTTAAAAACCAACAGACTTCCCAGCCAGCCAAAGGAATTTCTGGCATGCCTATGATCTCACACACACACTCACATGCACATAAAACCAAAAACTAAAACGCTTGCCGTTGAGTGGTTTCCGACTCATGGTGACCCTATAGGACACAGTAGAATTGCCCCATAGGGTTTCCAAGGAGCGGCTGGTGGATTCAAACTGCTGGCCTTTTGGTTAGCAGCGGAACGCTTAACCACTGTGCCACCAGGGCTCCCACACACATGCACATATGTACACACATGCACGTACACACATGCATGCATGTGCTCTCATGCGCACTGAGAGCCCCTCTAGAGAACAGTGACGTCAGCCAGTGCCCAGTATGAGGCTCTGACTATACAACTTGTCATCTAGATCTAGACACTTGAACAAGGAAGGGGGCACTACCAATAATTAAGCTGGGGCTGGTGTAATTTGGGACTCTCCAGTGTAAACCACAGTCAGGGCTCCCCCATGTCTGAGGCCTGTGGGGCAACAGCGGTGGTATCTGTCTGTCTGAGTCCCTGTGGGTGTGAACGTGAGTGTGGGGTTGCCTGGTGGAGTGGGTCTGTGTTGGCGGTTACGGGTGTGTGCGTGTGGGTGGGGTGGGGTGGTCCTGATCCCTGGTGCCTGTGCTCTGGCAGATGCCTGATCTGCAGCCCTGTATTGGGCTGGTCATGCTGGCTCTCAGGGAAGACTTGGCCTTGACCACAGAGGGCTGAGGGTGTTCCCAGAGGCGAGTGGTCTGCCGCAGGGACTGCCCTGCCTCCTCTGATGGAAACCAATGAGCTGTATGTGTAGACTTCCTGCAGCACCAAACTCACCCTTCCTGTGATCATCCCCATTTTACAGATGCAGAAACTGAGGCTCAGATAGTTGAATATTTTGCCTAGGGCCACACAGGGGCCATGAAGATCTGGGGATGGGAGCGGGGCAGTCACCTGCTCTTTCTGAGCCTCGGTGTTTTTGCCTGCCATGTTGGAGGTGGGAGGAGGATGTCCAAGGCTGAGCTAGCACAGGAGGCACTGGGCTCTGAGAAGACCCTGGTTCCCAGTGTGTAAAGCCCACCAGGACTGAAATCACACACAACCTCAGGCTCAAGCTCCGCAGCCTGGCGTTCTAGCTCCTCGACAGCCTCATCGCCCCATCACTCCCCACCACTCCCTGTACTCCAACTGCCTGGGCCCCTGGCCCCCACAAGCTCCTTCACACCTCCATGTCTCTGCCCTGTTCTGTTCCGTCAGTTTGGAGTGCCTGGCAAACTCCTATTCATCCTGCCATGCCCAGCCCGACCATCCCACACAAGGCTGGCACCTCCCTGCTGTATGCCCCCATGACCTTCATGCACACCTGCAGGGTAGCCCTCCTCAGGATTTATGTACACAAATATCATCTCTGAAACCCTAGCACCTAGCACCAGGCACAGCAGAAAGGAGGCGCATAAATGCTTGTTGAATGAATAAACTTGTTTTTGTACTCCCTCCTCCCACCCACTGAGCTGCTTGAGAGGGAAGCCTGGCCCTTTTCAGCTATTCAAGTGGTGTGTAAGTTTGTTGAACCCCCAGGCTGGGGCCAGAGCTGAAGGCAGGAGCAGGGCTGGGTAGCAGTGGTGGCCGCAGTGGGGGTAGGGGTCTCAGGCTGGGCTGATCTGTGAGCTGAATCTCCCCACATAAACACCTAAAGCTCCAGGTTCCTTTCTGCACATTTCCTGGGGGGAGAGGAGGGGTTCATTGTTGCTTCAACACAAATCTCAGGGGCCCCCACTGGGGCTCAGCCCTCAGTGGCTCCATCTCTCCAGCCCGGAAAGGTCAGTACTGGGCCAGGCCTCATCCTCTTATCGTCCATTTATCAGGTCGGAAGCTTGAGGCTGGTCCAGCCCGGATGGGACCAAGGTTTATGTGCTTGTCCTCCCACCCAACCCAGCCACTCTGACCCCATCAAACATGCCAGGAAGGGTGAGGACAGGAAGAAGACCTGTCAGTTGTGTCAGGATTTATGCCTCCATGTTCCCACCCCAGAGCTGGTCATCAGGCGATGCCCTTCAGCTGACACTGAGCTGCCCTGCAGGGGACCAGCAGGGGCCAAGGACCAGGGGCTGGCTTGGGTCAGGGTGGGGGTGGCAGGAGGAACAGAGGGCATTGGAGACACCAGCCTCCCTTGAGACTTGACCTGGAGTGAACACAAGTGCCCTGTCACTGTTGTGGGGCAGGAACTCCCCGGAAGCCCATTCATCCCATGTGGGGAAGAGAAAGAATCCGTCTGATGGGGCCTAAGTTCCCGGAAGCCCATTCATCCCACGTGGGGAAGAGAAAGAATCCGTCTGATGGGGCCTAAGTTCAAGCCCTGTGTCCATCTGAGAGACATCGGCTGGGACATCTTATCTCCCTCGGCCTCAGTTTCCTCTCCTGTCAAGGGGCATAGTCTTAGTAGTCACCCCTGGGGCCCCTTGGAAAACACGTGTGTGGGATCCCTCTGCAGTGGCTTGGTTGCTTGTGTCTGCTGGGTGGCCCTTTCCATACTTACTGTGCCAGCCCCACCCTTGTTTCCTTTTGGGGCACTCTCCACCCCCAACCCCCATAGTCTTTGCTGGACCGTCTGAGGCACACCATCCCACCCGTCCTTCTGGGCATGGGGGTTGAGCAGAGAACCTCTTCAGGAGCAGGCTGGGTCTCAGAGGGGCAAGAAGTAAGGGAAGAGGTGATTTTAGGAGATTGCTGGCAGCAGACGGAGTGCTTGGAGTTGCAGTGGAAAGGACTTGGGGGCGGGGAGGAGGGCGAGCCTGAATTGGATCAGGGTTTGTGCAGCAGATGGTGCCACCCAGTTGCTCGGTTAGAAACCCCGAGTGATCGGACTCCTCTCTTTCACCCCCTACATTCAAACCGTGGGCGAGTTTTGTGCAATTGACCCTCAGAACATTCCAGAACCTGACCACTTCCTCCTCCTCTACTCTCTCTCACCCCCATCCAAACCATCATGGAGTCCTACCTGCTCAACCCTCAGAACATTCCAGAACCCTCTCACTTCTCCTGCCTCTGTTACTCCTAATGCCCCACACCCAAACCATTGGACAGTCCTGTGCCCCCGACTCTCAGAACACTTCAGAACCCAACCACTTCCCCGTCTCTTCTGCTACCAGCCTGGTTCCAACACCATCACCTCCCTCCTGGATTGTTACAAGGGTCTCCTCAGTGGTCTCTCTGTCTCCTCCCTTAGCCACACCTCTGCTGTCCTCACAACTCTTTCACCTCACTGGTGCCTGAGCAATTGTTTTAAATAACTTGCCTGCTCTCAAACTTCCCACTCCCCGTGGTTTCCCATCACATCCAGAATAAATTGAAACTCCTTACCACAGCCTACAAGACCCTATGAGTTCTGGCTCCTGTCCACTTCCCTGACCTCATCTCTTCCACTTTCCCTTTCACTCACACATCCACACTGGCCTCCTCACTCTTCCTGCGGGCACCCAGTACATTCCCACCTCAAGGCCTTTGCACTTGCTGTTCCCTCTACCTGGAGCATTAGTCCCAGGTATTCATAAGGTTCCTTTCCGCCCTTCATTCAGGTCTTTTCTAGAATGTCACCTTCCCAGAGAGGTCCTCCCCGACCACCATATCTCTAATCCCTCTTTCCCCCACTGGCTGCCATTCCCTATCTTCTTACGCTTTTCTATTTTTCTTCAAAGCACATTCACTTGCTGATACTGTTTTATATATTCTATTGTGCCATTACTGTCTCAGGCCCCTATGGTGTGATGACTGCTAGGAATGGGGAAACCTGGGGCTGCAGGGATTTGGAGCAAGTTGCTGCCCCTCTCTTGGCCTCAGTTTCCCCATCTGTACCCTGAGGTCTGGGCTCTCCCTCTATCCGCCTGCTGACATGATGTGGTAATTCTGAGCCTTTGCTTTGTCCTGGAAGAGGGGTTGCCATGGAAACAGAGGCACCAGGTGCCAGCAGACTAGCATCCTCCTTCCTTTGTTAGATCCACAGTGGCCTTCTGGGGCTCCTTGCTGCCTAGTTTTTGGAAAGGACACTGCCTGAGGTCTGTGCATGCTGAGGGGCCAGTGGGCAAGACTTTGGGGGCCCTACTCTGGCCATGCTCCCTGTCTCCCACAACCTACATGTGCCTCACCAGATGATGAAGGGCAGAGGCCCAGCCCTCACCCGGGTGAGGGCTGGGCACCAGAGGCATGGGGTTCCAGGGGAGTGTCACCCACCCACTGTGGCTTTTGGCAGGTTCCCCTCGCCCCCATTCTCTACATCCCGAGCCCTGGCGTTTCCATCTGTACACAGATCTGCTTTGATAAAACCAAGACCCAAGAGCTCCTAAGCCTGCCCCCTGCTACGACCCCACTGGGCAGAATGTTGGCTAGCTGGGGCAGGGAGGGTTGGCAGCCTTCAGGGTGGGTACAATGAAAGAATTCCCTCTGCCGCAAGTTCCGCCATTAAGGGCCCAAGTGATGCAGGAAGGGAGGCCCTCCTGCTGAGCACAGCTAAGTGGTTAGGAGGGGGAACCAGGCTCCTGCCCTCCCGGGACAGAGCTGCGCGCCAGCCATGACCTCCGGGCTCCGGATGTGGCTGCTCTCTTCCAGTCCGGCAGCATCTCCGAAGGGTCAAACCTACTGTCTTGGCCAGGAACCACCGGGGCAGGACACCAGACCTCTCTGGAAGAACCAGGAGGGGAGACTGAGGCTCGAGAGGCGTAGCCCACTGGGGAGCTGGTCCCTCCACCTTCCGCTCGCCCGCCGCCGTCCCTGAGCCGCTCCCGGGCCGGGCCTTAGCCGCCCCCACCCCGCAGGCGCCTCTTCCTCTTCCCGGGGCGCGCCCCTGTCCGGCCGCCCGGGCACCCCTGCACCCCGAGGAAGGCCCCGCCTGCGCCCAAGGCCGCAACTGGCGCCGCCGCGCCGCCAGTCGCCGCCAGGGGGCGCCGCGGCGCTGTCAGACGCGCGTAGGATGGAATCGGCAAGATTTGCGTGGCGCGCGGCACCCTGAGCCAAGTCCGCCCAAGGCATGGTTCAGGTGCACCGGCCATTCCCACCCTGGGGCTGGCCACTCACACTGCCACTGGGGAGGTTGATGGGACCCGCTCACATCCCACCTCGACGCTGCCTCAGCTTCCGCCAGTAGTGCCCATGTGAGTAAGACCTGGGGGTGGGAGAGCCAGGGAGCCCCCAGACAAATCTGAGAGTACCATTGCCCAAGGAACTTCCACCCCCTACGCTTTTCAGGAGAAGCAGCTGCCTGGAGACTTCAGGGAGTCTTGGGGTACTCCCCAGGGAGGCGCAGGTGCCCAGCACTTTCTCAGCCCGCACCTGAGGCTTGGAGCCCTGGTGGCGCAGTGGTTAAGAGCTCAGTTTCTAACTAAAAGGTCAGCAGTTCAAGTCCACCAGCTGCTTCTTGGAAACCCTGTGGGGTAGTTCTCTGTCCTGTAGAGTCGCTATGAGTCAGAATCCACTCCAAGGCAATGGGTACCTGAGGCTTGCACTTTTGTTTTTTCCCAGAGGACCGAAGGTAGCGGGTTTCCATGGGAATATTTGATTACCCTCACACTCTGTTAAACCCGTGAGCCCATTGCTATCTAGTTGATTCTGACTCACAGCGCCCTTATAGGGCAGAGTAGAACTGCACCATGGGGTTTCCAAGGAGCGGCTCGTGGATTCGAACTGCAAACCTTTTGGTTAGCAGCCACAGCTCTTAACCACTGCGCCACCAGGGCCTACACTCTGTTAAAAAAAAATTTATTGCCACCTTTTTTTTTTTTTTTTTAAAGAAATAATGGTGGCGAGACATATTTTTATTTGGGAAACACAGATGTTCTTTGGGGCACAGTGGGGAAATGCTGGCCAGAGAGAAAAAGGGCCAAATATCCTATCTATGTAATGGGGTCTCAGGCAAGAAAATCAGAGTTGTCCTATGAGGTAGATCTGAGGGCCATCTCTAACCGAGGAACTACAGAACGTTTTGTGGGGAGGCGTTTTATTCTCTGTGAAGTCACCGCTTCTTTATTTATGCCTCTCTTGTTCCAAAAAGGATTCCCAGTGACTGCATCAGAACCTAGAGATTACACTGTAAACGCCCAATAGTTAAATGGTTAATTAAAATGTGTCATAATTAAAATGGTGGTGTAAAAGATTAAATAATGACACAGGAAAATGTTCCCGGTGTATTATGAAGAAAAGCACTGTTTGTTTTATTGTCTAATGCCATTTTGGTTAAATACACGTGTGTGTATACATAGAAAAACTGTCCACTGAGTAGTCACTGTGTGGTTATAGGAAACCCCGGTGGCGTAGTGGTTAAGAGCTATGGCTGCTAACCAAAAGGTTGGCAGTTCAAATCCACCACGCACTCCTTGGAAACCCTATGGGGCAGTTCTATGCTGTCCTATAGGGTCACTCTGAGTCAGAATTGACTTGATGGCAATGGGTTTGGTTGTTTTTTGGTTTGAGTGGTTATAACTAAGAAGATTACAGGTGATTTTTATTTTCTTTATTGTGCTTCTATGCATTTTTCAAATGCTGTTCTAATTATGTGTATAAAAATTATATACATATATTTTTTTTGTTAAAGGCAATTCAGGAAGTTTTAGGTGGGAGACTTTGGTCTGCACAACAGTACTTCATTTTAGTACAACGTAAATGTGGCGAGCACAGGCAACGTGGGTGCAAATCCTTGCTCTCCACTTACCTGCTTTGTGACTGGAGGCAAGTCCCTTAACCTCTCTGTGCCTTGGCTTTCTCACCTGTGAGACTGGATTAATAATAGTGCCAGCCTCCTAGGGTTATGGTGAGGCCTGGAGGAGTTAGCGCACGTTAGGTCCCAAACCATCCATTTCTCTTCCCTCCTGAGGCTGCTGCTGCCATCTCCTGGGCAGCAAGGGAGGGCTGGGCAGCAGCAGGGTGAGCAGAAAGGAGCACCAGATGGGGGTGCTTGGACAGGCACACAGGTTCAGCGTGGAGACAGGCTCAATAGCAATGAGATGTGGCTCCCTGGGTCCCAGGGAGCTTTGTGACCATTGTCATTAGCCTCACACTATGCTGAAGCCTGAGGAGGCTAACGGACTTGTCCGAGGTCACAGGGCCAGACACAGGTGGGTGGGATGAGGGGGGCCAAGCCCATATCTTTTTGCGTGTGTAATATCCAGGCCAGATTGATTTCGGCAGACAACTCTGCACCAGCATAGTGAGAGTATGGAGATATGTTTGTTGAGTGAATGGTTGTTTCTGTCAGGACACATTACCAAAGGTCTATGCTTGTAGTGAAGGAGGGGGTGTTCAGCTCTGCTCTGTTCTTCTCTGAGCTCCGTGGGTCCTGTGCTTGGTTTCAGGACGTTCAAAGACTGTGAGTTGGACATTGGCACCTGGAGACCCCATCCTGTGAGGATATAGAGTGGCTCAGCCTGGGGGAGAGTGGCCTCGTGGTCCTCAACTGGTGTTCCCAATTATCTGCACTGTTGTTCTGGGCAGGTAAGTCTGTGGGAGGGCCCGGACGCTTGGGGAAACAGGACCCAGGCTTGTGGGGAAGTTCCACCATTTTAGTTATCCAAAAACCCACTGCCGTCCAATCGATTCTCACTCATGGGCAGGCTGCCTTGAAGGGACTGAGCTCCCCATCATGGTGGTGAGCAAGGCTGGGATGACCATTTGATGAGAATGTTTGTCAGTCATTTGTTCAGCAGTCATTATTGAGCACCCACTGTGTGCCAGACACCAGAGCTGACATTATTTTGCTGAAGTATGTATAGTCAACAAATAAATGAATAAATTTATAATGTGATGGCAGGTGGTGACCAATGTAAAGATGAACAGTAGAGCAAGGCTGGGGGCAGAGGATGATGTGGGGGATAGGTTACACAGAGGAGGTGTCATAGGCCCGGAAACCTGAATGGTGAGGCAGCCGTCATGTCGGAAGCAAGAGGGAGTGTTCCAGGCAGAAGGACCTGCAAGTGCCAAGGTCGGAACTGGGAATGTGCTGGGCCTGCTGAAGGACAATGAGGCGGTCAGTGTGGCTGGAACAGAGTGAGCGAGACTGGAGAGCAGGACTGTGCACCAGGCCCCATGTCCCAGGGCCCCCTTCCTTCTGTCCAGTCCAGCCAGCCCTCCTCACTCTTGGGCGCTCCCAGGGCCCAAAGCTGTGTGCCTCTGAAAGGCTGCATCAACTCCATCAACCACACAGGGGCAGCAGAGAACACAGCTGGGACGGAGGGAAGTGGCTGAAGGCTGAACCTTCGCACCAAGCACTCAGGCAGCCAGTCAGATACAGGGCCCACCTTCTCAATCCCCTGCCCTCTGTACCCATCCTTCCTTCTGTCTTCCCAAGCTCCTCCCTTCTAAAGAGCAGGAATAGTGCCTGCCAAAATCCAGGGTTCACCACTTCCAGCAAGTCTCCCTTGAGCTTTGAAGCCCACATCTGAGAAATGGGAGCAATCAGAGTTCATCTCAAAAGGGTACATGGTAGGTGCTGAGTGACCCTTGGGCGGCCCCAGTCCTGGGACTCCTGCCTGAAGGGCAGTAACACTGCCAGCTTGCAGTCATGTGACCTTGGACAAGTTGGTTACATGCTCTGAGCCTCAGTTTCCCCATCTGTAAAATGGGGATGATGATAGGACTGTGATGTGGGAATCTTGCCCAGGAAAACTGATAAAATGCATGCTAGGTACTTGGCACGGTGCCTGGCCCTTGGTCGGTGCTCAGTGGTAATAACTGATAGTAGCATTTACGACCTGGAGCTTAAAGCTGGGAGAGACCTGCTGTGCAGATGAGACCACTGAGGCTCAAGCAGAGGAGAGATTTGCCCAACTTGTTCTCACTGGAAACGAGGAGGCTGGGAGGCCCCTTTGAAGCTGCCTGCCCATTTGACAGATGGAGATGCTGAGGCCCAGAGAGGGCTGGCAGCCTAGGCAAGGCCATCCGGTGGCAGGTGAGACAGGACTAGAATCTGGGATGCCCGCTTCCCAGCCCCAGCTTACCCTGCCACATCGTAGGGCTGTTCCCTTCAAAGCCCCTGTCCCTAGCCTTTCCCCTATGCTGGACACTTCTCCCCATAAGTGACCATCCAGGCACTGCTTGCATACCCCCAGGAGGTCACCCCCTCTCCTAGACAGTCCAGCTGTGGTGGGGGAGTGCTCTGCCTCACACTACCTTCCTCTATGTACCTCCTTGAGAAGGGGCTTGGGGGAGGTCAGGCTTTCAGGCTGTAGCCCCTTCCTGCTGCTCTCTCTCCTCCAATTCCTCTGGACCAGATCGTGTGGAACTAGAGAGCTGTGGGTCTTGGAGCCTTGGGTTCTCGGAAGCCTGAATTCTAATCTTTGAATTCGTCAAACTTCCCATTGGAGCTGGGGCTCCTCGTTTCTGAGGGAGCCTCTTGATTTCAATGTTCTCTGGGGGTAAATGAGGTGTTTCCGGTAGCTGGCAGCCCAGGGGAGGCGGGGGAGGTGATGGTGGGGCTGGGCTGAAGGTCAAGGGGAGGAAGGGGGTGTGGGGAGCACAGGGTGCAACCCCCCCATCCGAGTTGAAAACCTCCTCCTGGCGACTGTGTCTTGCCCTCGGAGTGGAAAGGAAGGAGTTTTCCAGGCTCCTTTCTCTCTGTGTCCTGGTGGGATGCCTGCAGCGCTCTTGGAATAATACCTCCCAAACCTCGAATACCTGCAGCGTCTCCCAGAGTATTTTTCTTGTGGTTAAGGTGGTATTTACAGTGAAAACAGCTATTGAAGTGCATCGCAAAAATAATGTCAATAATTCCACTTTTGACAAAAATGGGAAGGCAGGTGGTTTCTTGTCTGTGATAAGCACGTCGGCTTCTGCAATAATTACTATTTGAGATAATTATGAAAAAGAATTTAAATACTTAAGGCATGCACCGGGCCAGGACAACTTTCTTTCACCTTATTCATAATTTCCCCTGCAAGCTGGAGTTTTCTGCTGGCGCTGGAGGGGTGTGGGAGGGATGGGGGAGGGCAGCCAAGAGGAGGTGGGAGGGTTCTCAGACCCCCATCCCGACGGAGTCCCACTCGGGGATCCAGGGCTATGGTCGAGTCGCAGGACGAGCACGAATAAGATACCCCTGGGCTGAATCTGAATGTGTTAGCTGAGGGATCCTGGCCAACTTTCTATGCACCTCAGTTGCCTTATCTATAAAATGGGATTAATTATTGGGCTCACCTTAGAGGACTGTTGTGAAAATGAATGTAACTAATGGGTGGGAAGGGCTCTGCCCTCTGGTGTACAACCAGGGCTCAGTACACGATGGGCCCTTCCTGCGCCAGGCGAGGCCTGGGCCAGTTTCTGCAGCTAAAGAACCCAAACTTGAGTTGGCTTCTGGCATGCTTGCACTTCGTCCCCTCCTCTCTCCTGCCCAGACTTCTTCCTGGGTGCAGAATTCAGAGAGTGGCAGAGCAGCACTCACCCAGGAGTGAGAGAGGAGCACCTCAGGGTGCTGGTCCCATCCCCACGTTTCTGCTGGGCTGTCCTGGGTGAGCCCAGCGCAGGGCAGGACCCAGGATCCTAGGCTTCCTGTCAGAGCTCAGCAGTGTCAGGCTGGGCTCCGGGGCAGGAAGTGCTTTCCCCGCTGCCTGGGGTGTACAAGCAGCACCTGGGTGACCATCTGCTGGGATGCCGTGCAAGGGAAGGTCTTGGGCTGGGGCCCCTGAGGATCCCTGAGATTTTAGGGCAACTCAGAGCCCAGGATTCCTAGTGAAGGGCCACATGGAGGCAAGGAACTGAGGTGAAAGAAGCACACACAGGTCAGAGAGGGCCTTGTCCAAGCTCACACAGCATCTGTGGCAGGGCCCAGGCCTCCCGATGGCCCTACCCCATGCATGGGAACAAGACAAGGGGTTGGCCTCGGTGACCTTGGAGGAAGAGGGTCAGTGATGCCTTATGGCAGCTCATAAGAAGACAAGGCAGGCACGCCAGTTCTGCCCTGGCCCTGCAGAGGCGTAACTAAGGTATGGCAGGCAGGGCAGGTGCCCTGGGCACCACTTGAGGAGGGGCACCAACCAGCAGTTTCTGTTGGCCATTGCAGTTTCCATCGCCAGCTGTGAGAGATCATTCAGCAATTTAAAATTAACTGACACAGGTGCTATTTTTCCATAGATAGGCCCCTGCCTGCCCTGACTCATTGACTTCACACAGGTCACTGTGACTCAGGTTTCAGTTTCCTTATCTCTACAATGGGAGGATTGGACTATGTGTCAGTTAGAAGTAGGTTTGACTATAAATGAAAGCCTGAAGAACAATGCCTTAAACAAGATAGGGGTGTCTTTCTCATTCATATAAAAGTCCAGAGGTAGGTGGTCCAGGTTGGGTGTGGGACCAGCCTCCCTTCCAACTCCCAGATCCACCAAACCTCTTAGTTGGAGAGCTGGTTCTTGTGGTCCATAATGACTGCCAGAGTTCCAGCCATCACATCTGAGTTCTAGGCAGCAGGACGAAGTGGGGAGGGGAGAAGAGAAAGGCACAACGTGTGGGTATCAGATGTCATTTGGGATAGGTTCCTGGAAGCGAATGCAGGACACTAGCTCACATCCACCAGTCAGAGCTTTGTCACATGGCCGCTCCTAGTTGCAAGAGAGGCTAGGGGATGAGGTCTTCATTCTGGGAGCCCAGCTAAGCATCAGGAATGCTGCTGCCCTGAAAACAGGTGGACATAGTCTGGGGCTACCAGCCGACTTAGCCATAGAGTGACCTCGTGGGGACTTTCTGCATTGACTCTGGATGGTTGGAGGGTCTGGAAATGTGCAATTTGCCATGTCCCAGACTTTCAAGAACAGAAGATGGGCTACATTGAAATAAAGAACTTCTCAAAATTCTAAGATTCTAGAATTTCCAAATGTGTGTGTGTGTGGAGGAGCAAGGTCCCCCACAGGTGGCAGATTTGGGGCTCTCCCCAGGGCAGGGGGCTGGCCGCACCCCCACGGTGGCCAGCCTCTCCGAGACCCAGCGGGCTGCTCCTCGGCTCCTGGAATCCCATCGTGCTGGCCTGTCTGCACACGTGCCTGCTGGAGCCCCGGGCGGAGCACGGGAGGGGCGCCCAGGAATGCCTGCTCCCTTTAAGGCCAAAGTTGTCTGTGCAGACTCCAGAGGGCTGGCTCCACGGCCGGGCGGTGGGGGGCGCTTCAGAGCAAAATCCTGGCACAGAGGGTGGAATACCAGGGTCAGAGCTCCAACTTCCACCTGGAGCCCTTGTGGTTGTGATTCAGACATTTATTTGCACCACTATGTGTATGGCACTGTTCTGGGCACTGGAGATACCGTGGGGAAGAAGGCAGACCCGACCCCTGACCATTCACTGCTTTGGTCTGGTGGGGGGACAGTCAGTTCACCAAACAAGTCAGTCAGTAAGTGTGTGTGGTAAGTATTAGGAGCAACACCAACAGGGAACGTGCGGTGAGTGATAGCTGGGGCTGCAGTTCTGACGGTGGTCACGGAAGGACACACTGAGAAGGTGGCATTTGAGCAAAGACTGGAAAAAGAGGAAGGAGAGAGCTAAGTGAATAGCTAAGAGAAGGACATGCCGGCTGAGGGACACCAGCGCAAAGGCCTTGGGGCAGGAGTGGGCCAGGCATGTGGGAGTTCCAGAGAGGGCCAGAGAGGAACAGACCGGGTGAAGGGGAAAGAGTATGGGTGAGGTTGGAGAGGCTGCAGGGCCACAGTAGGGTCATAGGGTTTTACTCTGGGTGAGGTGGGGGTTATGGAGGGTGCTGAGCAGGATGTGTGTGTGTGGGAGGGGTATGGGGTGTAAGTGTGGGGGATGGACTCTGACTTAGGTTTTCACAGCGTTCCTCTGGCTGCTGTGGGGAGGATGTAGGTGAGGTAGTGGCACCTCAGATTCCCACAGGCTACCCTCCTCCTCCCTCCACCACCACATCTAGAACTCACCCAGCAATGCCCAGCTCCAAATCCCCCCGTTCTCTCTCCTAGGCCTTCCTCACGCTGGCTTCCTCGGCCTCCTCCCAGCCTTCGCCCAGTTCTAGCTCATGCCTCATCTTCCCTCACTTGGGATCATCTTGTTCCTGCCCTCTCTGGTTTCAAACTCCCTCAAGATGGCAGAGTGGCTGCAGCCTCTCCAGGCCTCACTGGCAGGATTTCTGGCAGAGTCCACAGAGGTTTTGGCCTTTGCACTGATTGGGCCATTTTGGTGCCAGTCCCAGGACAGGAGGATGCCATGCTCTGATCGGTCTCCTTCTAGGCTTTCTGGACCAATCAATCATTGAGGTAAGGGGATGGGATGTCACTGGCCAGCTTGGGTGGGTCAGGGTGTAGCCCTGGTGCTAGGGGTGGGTCAGCTCCTCCTGGCTGATGTGCATGTCCAACACACCATGGCCAAGGTGCGGCCAACACTGTGTCCACAGCTCCAGCCCAGAAAGGGATGTGGCTTTCTGATGGGTCACAGCAGTGTCCAGTGGGAGGTGTGCCCAGGGCTCCTGACACACAGGCCATAAGCTCCAGGGTCCCATTCCTGCAACCTCCAACTGTTCTATCCCTTGCCCTCGTCAAGACTGGCTTGTCTGCCGCCTCTCAACTTCAAGACTGACATGATGTCTGTGTTAGTTTCCCATGGCTTCAGTAACAAATTAGCACAAACATAGTGGCTTCAAACAGCACAAGTTTGTTCTCTTACAGTTCTAAGGGTCAGAAGTCTGACACAGGTATTATTAGGTGTCAGCAGGGCTGCATTCCTTCTGGAAGCTCTGGGGGAGAATCTGTTCCCTTGCCTTTTCCAGCTTCTAGAGGCTGCCCACATTCCTTGGCTTGTGGCCCCTTCCTCCGTCTTCAAAGCCAGTAGCTGGGCATCTTCCCATCTCTCTGTATCTCTGAGCTTCCCCCTCCTTCTTCCACTCTTTAAGGACTCTTGTGCTCATATTGGGCTCACCTGGGTAATCCAGGATACTGCTTTAATTTAATCACATCTGCCAAGTCCCTTTGCCATGTAAGTCACCTAGTCACAGGTTCCGGGGATCAGGATGCGAGCATCTCTGGAGGCTGCTCTTCTTCCAACTGCAGCAGCCCCTACCTCTCAAGGCTGTGAGGCCCGCTCTCCAATTCTGTCTCATTTGGCAACAGGCTGCGGGGGCCCTGAGAGTGGCCTGAGGGCAGACAGCTGGATCCAGGCTGTCGGGTGCCCTGTGTGCACTGTGGTGGGGGGTTGTCTGGGGGTGCGAGTGGTGGTGGGGATTGTGCTGTAATGTGCACGCAGCTGAAAGCGGGGGTGATTTCCTTTCCCTCCCCCCATCCCAACACAGAGCACTTTGAGGTTGTCCCTGTTGTGTCACTTCCCACCTCCGACCCTTCTTCCTGCTTTCTGGGATGGGGAGAGAAAAGGAAGGTGTCACCGCCAAGAATTGCCCCCAACCCACAGCCGCTTCTGCAAGTCCAGGGCAGCTCATGGGGGTTCTCATCATCCTCAGGGTGCCATGGTGAGGGTCCCTGCCACATGGTGCTCTCCTGGCCCAAAACCAACCTCAGAGGGCAAGGGTGACCACTTGGGGGCCCCTCCCCACCCAGAGTCAGAGGAAGCCAATGGTGAAGTCAGCCCTGGAGCCTGGAGTGTCCAGGAGGCGTTGCACAGTCACTGTGGGAAGCTGAACTGATGGGCCCACTTTACAGAGGAGAGAACTGAGGTTCCTGGGCCAGACCCCAAATAGACCTTGTCCTCTGGGCTCCATTCTGGCCCCCTGATCCCCCAGTGCACAGCTGGCCCTCAGCGATTCCCAGATGAGCCCTGGCCTAATCCTGTGCTGCCACAAGTTGGTGCCCTTTGCCCTGCCACACCTTCCTTGGGTTGTCTCCAGCCTGCAGACCGGTGTTGTCTCAGACACAGTGTTTTAAGTGATTCAGTCAGGTGAATGTATATAAAAATTCAGATTTCTTGCCCTTTTTTTTTTTTTTTAAACAACACGAAAACAACCCAGAAACTTAGGCAACCCACATTTCCACCTGGCAGCAGCTGGCTGGAGCTGAGAAGGCCCTGTTTTTGAGGGGACACGTGCTGTCCTGTTTACCTCAGTCCTCACCACTCCCTGTAGTCTGCCCAGGCTGAGCTGCTTATCTCATGTACGTTCTGCTTTGCCTGTGCCAGGTACAGGGGCTTGACTCTACAACACCCCATGTGCTGCAGATTCAGACCTTTGTATGCCCTCCAGTGCACCCTGTCCCGATACTCTAGAGCTGGCATGGCCTGGTCAGCAGGGAGTGCATCTGAGCAGACCCCTGCCCTGGAGAAGGCCTTGGTATCTTGGCAAAACATGACCCAGGTAGGCCAGTTCCCTTGAGGGGCCTGGCAAGGGCAGGAGGTCATGCTGGGTACACAGTGAGTGCCCAGTAATGTTACCGGGGTCAGGTGAGTGGGTGCCTGCAGGGGGAGAGGCCTGTCTGGTACAATATCCTCCAGGTCTCATGTCCTCTACATCTCAGGCCTCCAAGACTGTGGTCCCCATTGGCTGGGCGTCCGGACACCAACTTCAGTCTGCCTCTGCCTTTGACTTGCTCTGTGACCTTCAGCTGCTCCCTTGATCTTTCTGAGCTTTAGTTACCCATCTGTAAACAGGACAGCGGGTTGGGGGATATGTTCTCTAGGATGCCTCCTGCTCAGGCTCTGAGATGCAGCCTTGGACCGCTTTTGAAGACATAAAGAGCTGGGTTTAAAACCTGCTTCTACCATGGTCCTCCCCAGCCTCCACTTTCCCATCTGTAAAATGGAGGCATTAATCCCCAGCATGGGAGCTGTTAAATGTGATAATGGCCTGAACACATTAAAGGGAGGAGGGACTTAGCATTTATTAAGTTGCCTGCTGTGTACCAGGTACTGTGTTTGACAGTGGACCCCCACAGCCACTCTGAGTTGGATTCACCACCCTCTTTGACACATGAAACACTGAGCTTCCCCCAAGGGGGATAGAGAAGTGCGGGGAGAGGTCACGATTTGAATGGAGGGGCTAGCCACTCGCTGTGAGTTCAACCCCAGTGAGCTGCCAGGTAGGGGAACACTTTTAATTTAGCTCCTTGCAGATTTTGGAGCTAACTTCCAGCCCATGGTGAGAGGTGGTGGCTCCAAACAACGGGTCTGGCGTGGTAGGTGGGCAGGTGGGTCGTTTGCTGGGCAGGGCCACTGGGTGGCGGGGAAGGCAGGAAGACAAGGGGCCTTGGACCCTGCCAGACAATATTGATTCCAGTCCCCAGGCGCTGTGCTGGGGCCCAGCCAAGAGATGAGGTCATAGATGATGGGACAGTGACTCTGCAGGCTGTGATTGCCTAGTGGTGACGTGATTACCAGGAGTGAGGAATCTCTCCCTGCCTGGAAGACGCAGGGCTCTCTCTCTCCTTCCTTGTCCTTGACGACTGCCTTGCCCCAGCCTGTGATGCCTGGTAATGGGAGGACTGTGGGTCCTGCCTTGGATTTGCAATGCTGTGTGACCTTGGGCAAGTCACTGCCCCTCTCTGGGCCTCCTGTAGGCCTTGATGGCTCAGGGAACACCTCCACTGGAGACCTTTGCCCAGCCCTACTCAAAGCCCTCAGTCTGTGGGGAGGGCCGGGGAGGCTGGGGTGTCTGAAAAGGGGGCTTCCATCACCTCCCAGCGCCCACCCACAAGTGGCTGCTTCCTCAGAAGTTTCTTAAAGACAGGAGCGTCTCTGTCCAGCTCCCTCTGGACTGCCCCCATTGCAGTGGGAAGTCAGAGCCCCAGGCTTTCCCACCTACCTACAGGCTGTTTAGCCTCTGGCAAGGTGCTAAACCTCTCTGTGCCTAGTCTCCCATCATGAGTTTGTGGTGAGGGCCTGTGTAGAGCTGCGCTGGCAGGGCCCAGCCCGTGGCAGGAGCAGGTCAGTGTTGAATGGACAGGTGCTCCCATCTGATCACGTGTCTTCTGGAATCTAACTGACCTGAGTTTGGGTCCAAGACTTGGTGGATTGGCTTCCTTCTCTGAGCCTCAATTTTTCCATCCATAAAGTGGGGACAATAATGTCTCTTAGACTGGGCTCCTGGGGAGCTGAAGGGAGGTGGTGTTAGGCAGCACTTGGCCTCAGGGTTAACATCTGAGGGCACCCCCCCGACCATGGATGCCGAAACCCTGCTAAGCCTGCGCCCACTCCTTCCTTCTGGGTGGCTCATGCCACTGGATTTGGTCCAGGGTGGAGCAGGGCCCTTCCCTAAATGTCCTATTAGTGGACTCGGCTACGGGTTGGTGCTTCACCACAGAGCCACAGCCCAGCACCTACCACTCTGAGCCCCACCTGGACCATAGAAACTCAAAGCCATGCATTTGTTTAAAGTTTCCATTGTAACTGAAAAATGAGACTTAGAAGAATTAAAGTAATTTTAGGGGGATGGGTAAACCAACTGAAGACAATAAAATTTGCCTGTAATCCCTCCTACAGAGGTAATTCTTAGCAGTTCTAGTCTCTCTCTCTCTCAGACCATGCTTTGGAGCCTTGCTATCTCATCCTGACCATGCATTGTGCACACCTTTCCATGTTGTGAAACATTTCTCGACAACGTCATTTGCCACGGCCATATACTTTCCATGACCTTGACATGGTGTAATAAGTGCAACCAAACCCTCCATGGACACTTAGGTGTTCTCTGGGTTTTCACTACTGTAAATAACAAGCCCCTGGTCACTCTTGCAGCTAAATTTTGGTTTCTATCTAAAACTGCTTCCTTAGACTCAGGCTTTTGAGGCAAAATTGCTGGGCCAAAGGGTGTACATTTTTAGTGTTTGAGTTTTGGTACCAGTTCATATTCCCAGAAGCTGTGGATGAGTTTTTATGCAAAATGTCCTGGGGCCAAAAGAGGCCTGTGTTAAATTTGTTTCTTCCTTCAAATACAGCTTTCCGTGCTTTGGAAGAGCTGACCTGGCCCAGGGAGGCAAGCTTCTCTAATAACGGTCTCATCTCCTGCTCTCTACCCCTTCCAGTTCATTCCAGCCTTTTCGGCCTCCTTGCTGTTCCTTGAACATGCCAGACATAGTCTGTCCTGCCTCAGGACCTTTGCACCTGCTGTTTCCTCCGTCCAGAATCTGTTCCTTCAGAAAATCATGATCTTGTCTTTTTCTTAACAACTCCAACATCTCCTGAGAGCTCTTCTCTGGCTGCCCTAACTAAATGGTTCTCCCTGCCCCATCTTTTCATTATCCTGTTTATCTTTCTCATAGCACTACCACTTTTGGAATTTATCTTTTTATGTATTTGTTTACTTGCCTCAGGCCTAGCTCTCTCAGGGGCACAGAGGGGCACCCAGTAAAGGCAGTGATGCTGACTGGATGAGGGCCAGCCTGGTTTTTTCAGGACAGAAAAAGCAGGGGCCTGTCTGTGCTGTTCCCTGCTGTCTCCCCAGAGCCCAGAACTGTTCCTGGCAGGAGCAGGGCTCAGCATGTATTGGAAGAAAAATGAGAGTTAATATAGCCATGGGCTTGGAAGCAGGTGGGCAGTGACCCGATGTTGGGCTCTCTCCAGGGCTTGTTCAACAGAACACACCGTGGACAGTTTCGGGTGGGATTGATTGGGAATGTTGCAGCCCTGGTTTCCTTCTCCAAGTCTCAGTTTTCCCAGCTGTAAAATGGGAATGAGGTTTTCTAACCTAGCATATCCTTGTGAGGAAGAAAGACTGTGATGGGTGTAAAGTGCCTAGCACTATGTTGGCACACCACAGCCACTGTGTCAGCTTGTCACAGTCAAGGCAGGCAGAGATGATGCCCATTGACATGTTTGGGGCCAGGTTCTCTGCACTTGACTTATAACACCTGTGTGATATGAGGTAAACCCCAACACTTTCCCCATTTTACAATGCCCCAGAGAGGGCATTGCCCAAGGCTACCTGCTTGGGAGGGCGGAGCTGGAATTCCACTCTGGAATCTGGCTCCCATGTCTAACCACTCTGCAGCCTGCCTGCATTAGCACAGTTGGAATCCAATCTTGACCCTGATGAGCTGTGAGACCTTTGCAAGGATATCCTCGCTACCTGCCTCAGTTTCCCCATCTATAAAGCACAAAATACACTGCCTCACCCATTTGTCAATGATTTTTGGGGGCAAAGTGGAGTTGAGTCGTTGGGAGGCATCTGGCAGGAGGAGGACAGCAGCCCCAAGCCCAGGATAAAGGGGAAAGCAAAGGATGGAAAAAAAGAAAAAATTAGATTTTAAGAGGGCCAGGATCTGACTCAGGCTCCCACCTCCGTAAAGAGATCACACTGCCCCACCCTCTACTGGAGATGAGGTGAGAGCCCTCCTGCGCCCCTGCCGTGGCCTTTCCAGGGGGAAGATGCCATCACATCCTGCCCATGGCTGCTCACAGAATGTGGGGGCTGGGCTGAGGTAGAGATGGCCCAAAGTAGTGGACAGGCCACAGACTGACTCAGGAATCAGAATGATCTTGTCACACTGGCGGGAATCATGCAAAAAGTGAATTTGACTAAGAATGCATGTCAGTTACAACACTTGGGTCAAAAAAGCAAGCTGTACACAGCCAGATCAGGAGATATGGCTTAGCGCTGTCCATGGTGGTCAGGAGCTCAGTCCTTAGGAAACCAATATGCTCCCAGGTCGAATTGCCTAAGGCATAGAACCTAGAAGGAGGGAGGTGATTTGCTGCCTCCCCTCTGTACTTTTCAGAACCCCTAAATGCTGCCGCTGAGCTCCTTGAGAAAAGAGCAGGTATAGGCTGGAGCATGTCCAGAGGGGGCAGCCAGGCAGAAGAGACTTCACTTTGTGGAAAGCAGTTGGGGGAGCTGGGCTACTCAGCTTGGAGAAGGCAGCCTCAGGGGTCCCAGCCATTACCTCCCCACATGTCTGCAGGGCTGTCCTGAAAGGCAGGGGTCGGACAAGTCTGTGGGCCAGACAGCAGGTCCAGGACCCTGTATGTGTCTGGTGTGACACTGAGAGAGGCTGGTAGCTCTGTCTGAGTAAGTGCTTTTTTACAGTCCCAGCTCCTGGAAAGGGGATGAGCCATCTTGGGAAATATGTACCTATCCATCCATCCAGCCATGCATCTCCCATCCATCCACCCATCTATCTATAGATATTTATGGAGCCTCCTTGTACTTGTGTGTTGCTGTGTGCTGGAAGCTATGCCATCAGTATTTCAAATACCACCAGGTTTGCCCATGGTGGACAGGCTTCAGTAGAGCTTCCAGACTAAGAGATTAGGAAGAAAGTCCTGGCTATCTCTTTCTGAAAATTAGCCAATGAAAACTCTATGGTCTACAACAGAATATTGTCCAATATAGTGCTGGGAGTTGTGCCGCCTAGGTTGGAAGGCACTCGAAATACACAGTGGCCACAATGGACTTGAGCGTACCAACCATTGCAAAGATGGCTGATGACCGGGCAACGTTTTGTTCTGTTGTACACCAGATCGCCATGAATCGGAGCTGACTCGACAGCAACCAACAACAACAATAATTGTCACTTCAGGCTTTGGGGGTGAATACGTGGCTGGGGCCTGGCCAATCAGAGCACGGCATCCCCGACCACAACGATTGAGCCTTAGGGAAGGTGACATGACAAGACAGGCCAATAAGAGCCAGTCCTAGGATTCTGTTTGACCGCATCAGGAGATCAGTCTTTCTGCTTTCTGCTGGTCTTGGAGCTGCCTTGCTGTTGGGAGCTGCCGGTGGCCGTCTTGCCACCACGGGGAAACTCTGCCTGAGGATGAAGTCACATGGAACAAAGCAGCGATGAGAGAAAGAAAGAGACAGGTCCTGATGATGTCTTTTAGGCCCTGGATCCAACCATGTCTGAATCCCAGGCCACTACTGGGCTTTTTATTTACCTGCGACAATATATTCCACTTCTTCATTTTCTGAAGTTAGTTTGAGTTGGAAGTCTCTTTGCAACTAAAATAATCCTGACCAATATATCCTCTTGCATTGTACCTGCAGAGAAAACGGAGCCCCAGTGAGGAGAAATGGCTTTCCCCAAAGTCTCTCACAAGCTGGTACAGTGGACCTGTCCTGAAGGCCCTTGCCCTCTAGCTCAGTGCCCTGTTTTCCACAGCTTGCCAGGCCTTCCCTAGGCTAAAATGGCTTTTGGGGAGGGATGGCTAGTATGTGACCAGGAGCCCCTGCATGGGGCTGGGCAGGGACAAGTCCTCCACCTGGCTCAGGCTGCAGGCCTTCCAACAAGGTCCCTTCAGCAAACAGAGCCCCAACGCTGCAGCGGGGCCCTGTGGGCAGTGGATGGAGCTGAGGGAGGGAAGGGGTGGCTGCTTCTGTCTGTGCCAGCGCAGTCTGAATTCAGCCCACGGTGGAGGAATGGCCCAGTCCCTGGGCTCTCACCTGGAAAATCCTTCTGCAAATTTCACATTGAAAGTGTCAATGCTTAGCTCATGCCTGAGGTTCAAATAGTCTTTCATGGAGACCCAGAATTCCAGGGACAGCTTGGGATCTACGGAATGTGGGCTAGGGGGAAACAGCTACACTTTTCATCTTTTATGTTTTGGGGATCCCTTGAATGGTGTTGCTTGAAAGAATAAATGGAAGCTCCAGCACTAAAAGAAAAGTTTGAGATACATGGGACTTGTGCCTGCAACCATTTTACAAATGGGGAAACTGAGGCTCCAGGCTCGGTTGGGACTTTGCCAAGGACCCTCAGCAGGGCGGTGCTGAGCAGGGACTCTGCTGTCCTGTACCTTCCGCAGCCTGGCCGCACACAGGGTGAGGCTGCCTCTAGAAGGTCTGCCAGCTTCGCGCTCTGCATCCCTGGTTCCCTCCTGGGCTCTCCTGTCCTGGCCGGAAGCTACTTCTTCACAGCTACCTTCGACGAAACAAGTCACTCCTGTATCCAGAAAGGACGTATGAATCAGAGGGGTGATTAGTGAAGGGACTAATGCCATTGCCCAGCTGGCTTCGTCATTCCTTTGTGTCTTGAATAAAATTCTTCTTCGGTATGTGCTTTTCAGAAAAAAAAAAAAAAAAAGAGGACAACGGCGAATGCATCCTGAGAGATAGATTGACCCTGATAATATCAAAGAGTTAATTCTGAGCTCATTCCTGAGCTTTGGGGGCCTGGAAGGCTTTCTGTAAGCCATAAATAATGCATTTTAATAGTGGGGACTTTGATTCCTCTCTGGGGGCTGAAACTGTATTGTAATTCGGGTGGCGACTTGTCAGGGTGCCAGCGTGGGGTTTTTCTGGCACCTACCAAGGGATTACATATTTTGGGCATGTTCAGGTCTTCATGGTCTACTGGAAAACCATCCTGCCAAAAATGCTTTTGACCCAGGGAAATGGTCTTTTAATGGAAAACGACTTTTTTTTTCCTCCTCTCAAGTTCATTGTTTACCAGTTTCACCCTGAATTTGGTCGAAAGTTATTAATTATTTTCCCCATTCTTCTGATCTTACAGCAACAGCATGACTCAAAGATGACGGTCGTCTCCCACCTCATGGTCCCCATGTCCAAGTCCATTGTAAATAGTGGAATTTTGATTCTTCGGGGAACGTAGGAACTCCACCTTAGACAACCTCCAGGTTCAGTCTGAACAGGCTCAGGAGAACTGGGTTCTGCTTTTTGCTGTGAACTGGCTGTGTGACCTTGGGCAAGCCATTTCACCTCTCTGGGCCATGTCTCCTCCTCTGTGAAATAACAACTTCAAGCCCAATGACTCTGTGGTTTGATGTTTGAAGTCTTTAGAGGAGGCTGTTTTCTCTCCTATAAAGTGGGGCTAATTGTACTTCTGCACAAGAAGCACTTGGTTTCATTGCAATTCAACAAATATTTGTCAGGTACCAACTACGTGCCAGACTGTGCTCTAGGAACTGAAGACAAAGCCACAGACAAGGCAGGCACAGATCTTACAACGGCCCTGAAAACGGTAGGGATAGTCTGCTTCATTTCCAGCATTTATGCTTCTATAAAGGATGAAGGAGAAAAATATAGATAATCATGGCAGATACTGCTAGTTACTTAACCAATATCCCTCTCCTGCTTTTCCTCAGTAACAGGACCCTGATTTTGTTCAGAGCTGCATCATGCCCAGGTAAATTTTCAGCTTCCCTTGCAGCTACAAGTGGCCATGGGGCACAGTTTTAGCCAATGAGTTGTAAGCAGAAGCTGCTGAGAGGAGCTTCTGGGAAACTAATTTTGCTGTTTGCCCTCTGGCCATTCTTTTCCTTTCTGTATGGGATGTGGATGTGATGGTTGGAACTCTGCAGCTGTCTTTGGAGCATGAGGACAAGGAGCATACCTGAAGGAAGGCAGAATGGAGTGTGATGGAGCCTAGCTCTCTGAGGATAATATAGAATGGCTTCCTAGGCCTAGGGCTGCATACCTCCTGGGTTCTAGTTATAAGAGAGAAAAACAAACTATATTTATGTTTTAAGCCATTGTTGTTTGGGTTTTCTGTGAAGTGCAGCCCCACAAACAAATGTAATGGCAATAAAAACTTGAGGGCAGGACAAAATATACATCTAACCAGAGATCAAGTCTGAGAAGGACATACGAATGCAGCTTCATGGGCCACAGAGTTCCATACAGTTTCAAAAGTTGAGTTGCAGATTTGCCTTTGAGCTTCCTAGTAGCCACATAAAGGAGGAAACACAAACACTGACTTGATTCTCATTATTCCTGAAAAGGCGGGGAGGTTAGAAAGAGAGGCTCAATTTTTTCTGGGACTTAGTGTTACCTACACAACTAACAGATTTTTCCAGTGTCTGGCTCAGTGCCTGTTGTAGAGTAAAAAAAAAAAAAAAAAGTAGGTACCCAATAAATTGTTGTCTTTCCTCTTAGCCTCAACCTCCAGTTAGATGAGCCATACTAATTTGAAGTAAATGTCCTCACTGTGGATCCACTATAAGCTTTGACCTTTGCAGGGAGACTTTCAGAGGTATTTTAAAACAGATGGACCTCCTTCCATCCTGCCACCCCCGAGTCCTACCACCAAAGACACCACAGCCCAAGCTGTTCTCATTTCTCTCTTCCTGTCAGGGCTCTGGGTCCCTTTCCTTCTACCTCCTGGGGCCAGCCTCTTTCAGCTATCCCCTCGCCTGTGTCTTGAACCCCTCCCTATCTCCTGGCTCCTTCCATCAGCATTAAACATGCTTAAACTATATCCATCTGAAAAATGAAGCCCTCCCTCAATCCGTTCCCCTGTGTTCTATTTCTTTTCCCCCTTCACAGCCAAGCTACCTCCACTTCCTCACCTTCTGCTTTCTGGATTTGTTGTCAAACTCAGAGGTCTATTCGCTGTACTTATCTTACTTGGCTCTCGTTCGTTCGTTCTACAAATTCAACAGTGAAGAGAACAGACACAAACTCCTGGCCTTGTGGAGCTGATTCTAGCTAATAAACACATGCACCAGTAAATTCATAGAGTGTATACACATGTATAGTATTTTCCTTCCATGCAGGCGTCCTGGGTTTAATTCCTGACCAAAGTACTTCATGTACAGCCATCACCCACCTGTGGTTGGAGGCTTGCTTGTTGCTATCATGCTGAATGGGTTTCACCAAAGCTTCCAGACTAAGACAGACTAGGAAGAAAGGCCTGGAGATCTACTTCTGAAAATTAGCCAACGAAAACCCAGTGGATCACAGTGGTCTGCTCTGCAACCAGTCAAGGGGACTACACAGGACCAGGAGGTGTTGAGTTCCGTTGTGCATGGAATCACCATGAGTTGAAGGGCTGACTTGATGGCAGCTAACAACAACACAACAATATATTTGCATATGTTGTTCTGTTGTTGTGTGCCATCGAGTTGATTCTGACTCATAGCAACCCTATAGGACAGAGTAGGGTTTCCTAGGTTGTAATATTTATAGGAGCAGATTGCCAGATCTTTTCTTCTGCAGAGCCTCTGGTTGGTTTGAACTGCCGACCGTTCAGTTAGCAGCCAAACTCTTAACCATTGTGCCACCAGAGCTCGCTCTCTCTCTCTCTATATATATACCCAAACCCATTGCCGTCGAATTGATTCTGACTCATAGTGACCCTATAGGACAGAGTAAAACTGCCCCATAGGATTTCCAAAGGGCAGCTGGTGGATTCGAACTGCTGACCTTTTGGTTAATAGCCATAGGTCTTAACCACTGCTGTCATCAGGGTTCCGTATTTATATATACACGCCCACATGTACATGTAGTTGGGAAACACTCTTTCTCAAGATTTTTGTGAGGCTCATGCCCTCACCTCCTTCAGGTCTCTTCTCAAATGTCACCTTCTTGGTGAGGTCTTCCCTGGCTACCTTATCAGTACAGCCTGCCTCCCACAATACTCTCCGTCCCCCTAACCCTAAGTTATTTTTCCCAATAGCATGATATATGTGTGTGTATATATAAATAATTAATAAATATGCGTGCTGTATTGATAAGGTGACATTTGAGCAGAGACCTAAAGGAGGTGAGGGCATGAACCTCATAAAGATCTTGAGAAAGAGTGTTTCCAGGCAGCAGTGGTGTTATAGGGAGGTGCAGGGGGGTGCGGACTGCACTGGGTGACACTGTCAGAGGAGTGACATCAAAATGACTGTCTATAAAATTTTCGTGCAGTGTTTCAGCAGAAATTTATTATATTTTATAAAAATATCCGTAGTTAGTTATAACCACAAAAAATTTTTTTCGTGAGCCTGGCTTACATGTGTCAATATACCTACAAGGCTAAAACTCTACACTAATTTCCTTTTTGTACCTTCTAATGCGCCCTGTCAGAGCTGTCATTATTACCCAATTACAATGACGCTTCAAATCACGTGGTTTCATCTGCACGTGCTACCGCTGTTTGTTTCATTGCTGCCGGTGTTTTTATAGTCACTGAATTTGTCAAATTTTCTGGTGTTTTAGCTACAATATTGTGGTAATTAGCATGGGGGGGACACACCATGAGTGTCATAGATTGAACTGTGTCCTCCAAAAATATCTGTCAACTTGGCTAGGTCGTGCTTCCCAGTATTGTATGATTGTCTACCATTTTGTCCTATGACGTGATTTCCCTACGTGTTGTATAGCCCGTCATTATGATGTTAATGGGATCAGCAGCTATATTGGTAAGATCTACAAGATTAGTGTCTTAAGCCGATCTCTTGAGGATATAAAAGAGAGAAATGAGCAGGGAGACATGGGGACCTCATACCACCAAGAAAACAGCACTGGGAGCAGAGTACGTTCTTTGAATCCGAGGTCCCTGTTCCTGAGAAGCCCCTCAACCAGAGGAGGATTGATGACAAGGACCTTCCTCCAGACCTGACAGAGAGAGAAAGCCCTCCCCTGGAGCTGATGCCCTGAATTTGGACTTTAGCCTACTAGACTGTGAGAAAAAAAATTCTTTTTGTTAAAGCCATCCACTTGTGGTATTTCTGTTATAGCAGCACTAGATAACTAAAACAATGAGTTACTGCACTGGGGTCCAGTGACGCCACTGCCAGGCAGTGGGCACAGCAAATGCAAAGTCCCTGAGGTGGAATACACTTGGCTTGTTCCAGGAACAGCGAGGAGGGTGGAGTGGCTGGAACACAGCAAGGACAGAGGAGTGGAGATGAAAGTGGAGAGATGGGGTGTAGGGCAGTGGATCTTTAGGGCATCGTGTGTGGTCGTGAGGACTTTGGCTGTTACTGTGAGGGAGGGGGGAGCTGTGGAGGGTGCTGAGCAGAGGAGGGATGTTGCCTGACAGGTGTTATCAGGATCCCTTGCTGAGGTGGGAAGTGTGGGAGGAAGCAGCTGGAGGCTGCTGTGATGAACCAGCTAAGGGAAGCTGGTGAAGGGGACTCAGGTAGGGGGTGGAGGTGGTGAGAGTTTGGCTGTCTTAGCAGCGTTTCCTCCTGGATATTTTCTCCACATTGATCTCCTGGGCTCTCTCTGCTCCCTCTCAGTCTCCTTATCTCCCAGATGTTAGTGTCTCCAGGGTCCAATCTTCAGTTCTGTCCCTCCCACAGTATCCTTGGTCCTTCCTCCCTCATCACCACAGTCTGAAGTGACCAAGGCCTGTGTGTCTTCCTCTTCCACTTCCCTCTCAAGTCTCTTACCTCCTCTCTACTACGTCACTCCCCTGCCCCCACCTGGCCTCTTCCCTGTCTCCAGCCTCATCCCCAACCTGTCCTCCATCCACTGTTCACCTTGCATCTCAAAACTCTTCCTTCAAACGCTCCAAGGTTCCCCACCCCTAACCTGGACACAGGCTAAAGTCAAACTCCACAACTGGGCATCTGTGAGCTGGCCCTTGCCTGCCTCTAGTGTCCACCACAGCTCTCTCCCACATGCTACCTTTCCCCAAGCCTGGGCACAGCGCCCTCTCCCACATGTCTGTGTCATTGCACACACTATTGTCCCTGCTTGGAATGCACTTTTGTATCTTGCCTACCTGGCCGACTCTGACTCCCCCTTGAATCAGAATCGTTTAGAGTGATTTTGGCTGCAAGAAACCCATTGTTGGTGCCTCATCAAGGACATTTGTTTTTTACATTACATGAAGTATGGAGATGAGGGGCAGTGTGGGCTCAGTGGCTCAACAAAGACATCAGGGAACCAGGTCTTTCCATCCACCCACTTGGCTTCCTCCGTGTGTTCACTTTCCTCTTCGGGGTTGTGCTTCATGGTCCCAAAGCGGCTGCTGAAGCATCAGCCATCACAGAGTTGAAGCAGGAAGTTAAAAAGTAGGGCACAAAAGGGCTTTCTCCTCATGTGCTTATCAGGGAGGAAACATTTTCCCAGAAGCCTTCTGCCTCCTTCCCCTGATGTCCCAGGTCATCTCTTGACTGGTCATAGGACAAATGATGACAGAGAATCGTAATTAACTGGTACCTTTTTTTATCATCATTCATTCTCTATGACTATACGTTTGTGCCTCACTGATGAAGAGGTCGATGAAGGTGCCCCACATGAAGGGATACAGAGAGTGATAGGGGCTTGTCCAAGATCACTATACCCACCTAGGGCCAGGAACTAAAACAGGACAACTGCCAGATATTGTTGGTCAGCAGAAAGAAGCAATGGCTGTTGGGTGCACACCAACCAAATGTGCTGTGTGAAGTCTGCTCAAATGTCCCCTCCCCTGTGGTGTCTCCCCCTTCTCTTGGATGGCCAGAGCCTGAACCCCAGACCCCACTCCCAGCCCATCCTGGCGCTGGGTTCAGCATTTCTCAGCCTGTATCTCATGTACTTAGCCCTCTGAAGTTAGTGCTATCACCCTCGTTTTACAGAGGAGGAAACCGAGGCTCAGAGCTGGAAAGGACAAAGGCAGATATTGAGGGTTGGAGGGGAGAAGAGACCGGCCTAAGGTCTCCCAGTGAATTTCTACTGGAGATGGGCTGACCCATAGCACTTTTTGCAGTGATGGGAAGGGCATATGTTTGTGCGCTGCCCAGTATGGTAGTCACTATTTATGTGGTTGTTGGGCACTTGAAATATGGCTGGCGCGACTAAGGACTGGATTTTTAATTTAAATGACCCCATGTGGCTCTTGACTGCTGTATTGAATGAGGCAGCAGTGGAACCAGGTCAGGAGCTTCCAGTCCTCTTGCTGCAATCCAGAGGGTGGACCCCAGGCTGCCGGCAGGAGGTGGGTGGGAGGCAGACAGGTGGCCCCAGTGTATGAACTGGAGTTTGCCCCTCCTGGCCCTTGCTGAGAGGCCTGGGTTGAAAGTCGGTGCTAGAACCATAGTTACAACCTTGGAAAGGGCTTGGCAGGGCTAGGGAACCGTTCACCTGCCAGGCAGCGCCCAGAGAAAACGCTCACCCTGAGAAGACTGGGAAACAATGTCCTCACCATTTGTCCTGCCCAGAAGCCCTCGCGTTTGTCCTGAGGGCCCACTCTGCCTCACAAGTGGCAGCCAGTGGTCCCAGCTTCCCCTTCCCCTCTAAGGCCAAACTGTTCCATCAAAGCCTGGGCTCTGTTTTCAGGGTGTGGGAGGTCTAGTGATACCTACAGGCAGCCTTTCATATCACTGGAGGGGAAGCTGAGACCCAGACAGGGACATGTCACAAGCCAGTGACAAAGGAGGTGACACATTACCCAATGTGTCCATTATTGGACTGAGCACCTGTTAGGGACCTTGTTGTGGCCTCCTTAGCATCTATTCCTTCTCCTCCCCAAGTGTGCAGTGGTTGTGAGGTGTGGGAGGTGATTGTCTCCACTCAGCTCCAGCATGGGCTCTGCTTGGCCCAAGTAGGTAGGCACAGTCTCATCCATTTGAATCCCATCATTCATAGTGATGAATCCGTAATGAACACCCAAGCCAATCGGTGTATGAGGGTCAAGTCCCCTGAAGGCCAACATCCAAAGGACTGTAGAGAGAAGACAGTCACAGAGAAACAAAGCAGGAGCCTGGATCAAACCATACCTGAAGCCATATGATTTTGAAATTTTCTGTTAGGTTAGCTAACAAATTCTTCTCATAGTTGAGAATAGTTAAAATTGAATTTTTTGTTACTTGTCACCAAAAGCACCCTTCTAGATGCAACACCTAACATCCATTCTGTCCCTACTCCACAAATTCTTGTGTGGTAGGGTTGATTACCCCACACTACAGATGAAAAGGTACAGAGAGTGACAAGGTCACTAAGTCTGTTAGGGTAGAGGAACTGAAATAGAACAACTGTGGCAGATCCACTACCTCACTTAATTCTCCCAGTGAGCCTGGGAGTTTGGAGTTGGCGCCCTATTTTACAGGTAAGAATACTGAGACTCAGAGATGGAAAGGGGCCTGTCCTATGAATGAGCTTAAAAAAAAATGAATGAGGTTGAACTACAAGTATCAACATAGACAAATCTGAAAAAATACAATGTCGAGTCAAAGAAGCAAGTTACAAAAGGATGCTTGTACTTGATACAAGCACAATGCAAAGACAGTCAAAGCAATACTGTTGATAGTTTACGGTCACACACCTATAGGATAAAAGGACAGAAAATGAGGGGACTTGACAAACACCGAACCTGGTATTGTATGCCATTCTGAGTGTCCTCTGGAGAGCTGTACAGACCATGTGGTCGCCTGCCAGCCCTCTTGTCGCCCAACTGCTCCTTCTTCAGACTTTGGGTTGCTCTTTCAAGACCCAGAGTCCTAGGCTGAGCATCTGACCAGTCAAACGCAGATCTGCGCTCACCTGGGGCTGCCGTAGGGCAGGGAGAGAGGGAAGTTGATGCCTTAGATTTTCTTGGGAGGTGGGCACTCACTTCTGCTAAGAGAATCCCAAGAGAATGGGAAAGGAAAGGTTTCTGAAAGAAAGCTGTGGGCAGATCTCTGCTCACCCACGTCCAAGTCCCCCTCCACCTGCCCTACCCCCTAGACACAGCTTTGAGGTCTCCTCCGTGAAACCTTCTTGGATTTCTGGTCTGACTCAATACTTCTGGGCGTTTCCAAAGCTCTTTGTCTTCTATTCCTCTCTTAGGGCTCCAAGAACTTTTAGTTGTTCTGTATGTGTCAAATCATCGAAGGCACTGGGTCTGGGATGTGTCAAATCAAGGGGCCGTGGTAGAGTTCAGTCAGTGGTGGAGTTCTCTCCTTCCATGTCGGAGACCTGGGTTCGATTCCTGGCCAGTGCACCTCGTGCAGAGCCATCACCTGCCTGCCTGTGGAGGCTTGTGTGTTGCTACGATGCTGGACAGGTTTCAGGTTCAGTAGAGCTTCGAGAGTAAGATGGACTAGGATGAAAAGCCTGGTGATCTACTGAAAGTTAGTCAGTGAAAACCCTGTGGGGTACAACAGTCCAGTCCCATTGTGCACGGGATTGCCGTGAGTCAGAGGTCAACTCAATGGCAGCCAGCAACAACAATGCGTCAGATCAGGACCTGGCAGAATGTATGGGCTGAAAAGAAAGGTCAGAAGGAAGGTAAGCAGGAAGGGAAAGAAGGAGGAAGAGAGAGGAAGTAGGTAGCTGAGGCGGCTGTACCTCCGCCATCTGTTCATGGCAGCATCCCAGCCCTGAGGAGGAGTTTAGCTGACTGGTGGTTATGGAACATCTTAGGGTAGATGGCGATGGTGACTGTCCCCCAATTTTTCTACAAGGTGACAATGAATACCATTTGACCATGTGTCTTCTTCACTTACCATGGAGTGAAGGATGTGACTCCACTGGGAACCCCAATCCTAACCTCTATGCCTGTGGTTATGATCCCATTCGGGAATGGGTTGTCTTTGTTATATCAATGAGGCAGGATTAGTGTACGGCGGTGTGTCTTGAGTCAATCTTTTACAAGATATAAAAGGAGCAGATACTCCTTTTCCGTGCGGCTGCCAAGGTAGAAAGGTCTTGGAGGCACCCTCTGCTATGCGGCGGGGTGTCGGCGGCAGACCCCGCGGGCCCAGTAGCCGGGCTCTTCAAGATGCAACAAAGCCTGAGTTTTGAAGATGTATAAAGGTCATCATGATAAATGTTTTCTGAAGATTTGTCAAAGAGAATGGCCGTGAAAACCTGCTAGGACCATAACTGCATGTTACAAGTGGAACCAAAAGTTACATCATACAGGTAGCTGAGGATGAACGTTCAGGTCCTTAACCATGGTATTTAAGAATTCTTCATTGCCTCAAGTGTGACATATAACATTTTGGGAAGGAAAAATGAAGACTTGGTCATGAAGACATGAATAGAAGCAAGTGAAGAAAATTAATATTTGACATTGTTAACCTTATTTCACAATAATTATGTAGAAAATACATGTTTGGATGCTTAATATCTTCTTTGTTTGGCAATAAAGTTTTTAAAAAAAAAAATAAAAGGAGCAGATAAGCAAGCAGAGATGGGGGAACAGAGAGATGGCAAACCACATGGCAATCTCCAAGGAACTAGGAAACAGAAGCTGAAGAGACAAGGACCTTCCCTCAGAGTCGACAGAGACAGCAAGCCTTCCCCTAGAGCCAGAGCCCTTAATTTGGACTTCTAGCCTCCTAAACTATGAGGAAATCAGTTTCTCTTTGTTAAAGCCATTCACTTGGGGTGTTTCTGTTGTAGCAGCATTAGACAACCAAGACATGACTCCCCGGGAGCTTCTTTTTCTTTGGATCCCTGTCTCCTGCCTCTGGCCTCTGCAGTCTGTGGCCCAGAAATCCCTCCAGCCTTGTTTCTGCCCTCACTGCCTTTGGCTGGTTCCCCAGGAGCAGAGCTTGAGGCAGGGATTGGGCGCCTGGTTTGTTGAGAGAGAGCTATAGTGGACGCCTATAAGAAAGGGAGACAAGCAGGATTAGGCAGGGAATAAACCAAGGAGGGTTTCTGGAGAAGTCTAGTCAGTCTGACCCCATGGGGAGCTCAGGAGAGTATATGGTCCTGCAAAGCTGTACTCCATTGGGAAAAGGGGCTAGACTTTTGTAACTTTATAGCAGTCAATCATTGGTTGGTGGTGGGGGTGGGACGGTGCATATACTCCCCAGGTATTTTCAGATGCTGGGAGCAATTGTTTTGTAAAAGGTGTGGCTGGCAGCTATTAGCAATGATCCCTCACAGCACCTGGGTGACGGGTGAGCATCCTGGTAAGAGGAATCTGGGGTTAGCACCAACAGCATCCACTGCCCTCGTTGACCTGGCCACACATGTGTTCCTTGAGGGCCTGGAGAGTCCCCTGGACTTGCTCCTGGACTCCTAGGCTGTGCATAGCTGGGCCACTTAGTTTTTGGAACCTTGAACTTGTTTTTGGCAGAAAGAATGCTTAGGACTAGACAGGAGGCTTCCAACGGGAGCCCAGTGTGCACATTTTTAACATTAGGAAACGTCAAGCACCCATCTGGATCTCTGACCTTTCTAGAAAATGCGAAGACCTGGCTCCTGGCCTATATTCCCACAGGGCAATAATGGGCTGGCTCTGGGCCTCAGGGCCCTGTAGCCTGGGCATGTGTTCTCCAGTTCCCCACAGGCCCGCCTGGCCCCTTCCCCTCATTTATGGCAACTGTGGGCCCCTGTGAGCCTCTGGCCTAAATGATCCCGAGACCTTTGAGCACAGACATTCTGTGTCTTCAGTAACGGGGTTATCTTTACTGAGAACCTACTGTGTGTGGCACCTCGGCAAGATACTTTGTCACCAATGGTGACAAGTAGCTCTTGGCTTCTTCCTACAAAAAGCTTATGCTCTGCTGGGAGTGGACAGCAATGAGAGGGGCACACGGAGGACTTGGGTAGCCACATCAGAGACTATTTCCAGAACCTCCCATGCCTTCAGAACTCTGCCTGCAGCCTGGACTTCTGTCCTGACCTCCAGACCTTCATGTATGGTAGCCTCTTGCCTTCACTGGAGTGTGCCATAAACACCCCAGACCTGGTCCACGCAGACTGGCCCCATGTCTCCCCACCAGGGCGCACATGGAATGTGATTCCAGGGTGGTTGCTATGGAGATTGAGAGCTGGGATGGATTCAAGAAAGATGGAGAGAAGAAACCAGGAGGGCTTGGCTAAATGTGGTGCCAGAGATGACTTCCGGGTTTCTGGCTTGACTCGCTACTGAGGAGGCAATGGTTCCCTAGGTGGAGCAGGGCCTCACCCTGACCATCATCTTGGCTGGCCAGCCACACCTGTCCGAGCCTGGCCTGCCACACCTGTCCGAGCCTGGCCTGCCACACCTGTCCGAGCCTGGCCTGCCCCTGCAGGGAGAAGAGTGGTCATTGAACACAGGCCGGAAGAGTAAGGCATCAAACCTCACCACGGCCTTGGAGGAAGGTGTGATTCCTGCATCTTAGAGATGAGGAAGTAGAGGTATGCACAGATGTAGTGGCATGTCCAGGGAAGTAGAGGTATGCACAGGTGTAGTGGCATGTCCAGCTCACACAGTTGAGCCTCAGAGTCTGAGCGTAACTGCTATCTTCTGTGCTGCTTCTCATGGTGTCCCCAAACCAGGAGCTCTAGCGAGTCAGGAGCCAGGCCCCTTCTCTCTGCTCTCAGAGACCCTGAGACACTTATGGATGAAGGCCACAAAGGCCACACTGTCCCCACAGCCCAAAGCTTCACTTCTCTCCTGATCGACCTTCTCTCATCCACATCCGGGAGATGAGCTCAAATGCTATTCCTGTCCAGTGACGTCACCCAGCCAAGGGTTGGGGTGATGCGGATCACCCACCTCCTCAGACACTGCCAACCTCTCCCTCTCACACACATACTCTCACACTGTCTCACACACTCTCTCTCACACACACACTGTCTCACACACATACTGTCACACTGTCTCATATACACACACACTGTCTCACACACATACTGTCACACTGTCTCTTACTTTCACACACACCATCACACATACACTGTCTCACACATACACTCTCACACACATACTCTGACACTCACACACACAGTCTCACACCCATGCTGTCACACTGTCTCATACACACTTTCACACTCACACCATCACACATACACTGTCTCACACATACTGTCATACTGTTTCATACACGCGTACTCTCATACAACTGTCTCATAGTGTCACACACACACTCTCACACTCACACCGTGACACACACATACTCTTACACTCACACTGTTTCACACACTGTCACACACATACTCTTACACTCACTGTCTCACACACACACACCCTTGCACTCACACTGTCTCACACACACATTCACATTTGCACACTCACAGTGTGTCACACACTCCATCTCACACACAACTCTGTCTCATATACACTGTGTCTCACACACACACTCTTTTAGACATGCTCTCTCACACACTCTCATGCATGCTCACATTCTTACACACATGCTTGGAAGCTCACAACCTCCCACACTTGTGACTGTTCCCTCTGACACACCCCACTGGCCCTCCTCACACACTCCCACCCTCAGGTCCTCATACACCCCCACCTGCTGACTCACTCATAAGCACGTGCACTCACTGCTGCCAGCACATTCTCTCGTGTCCATGTTCTCAGGACCTGCTCACACATGCCGATGTCCACACTGGAATCTCTCAGCCACAAGCAAATCTACTTGATTGGGGCCCTCCACATGCCCACTCTGCTATCTCCGACTCACCTATTCTGCCCACGAGCCCACAACCCCAAGTGCCAATCACCCACATGCATCCTATTCTCCAAGTTTATTCTTTGTTTATACCTCAGGCCCCCTGTTGACAAGGTGCTCACTATATCTCCAGGTAGCTCTGAGATGCTGAGAGCCACCTGAAGAGACCATGATTGCTGTCTCCCA
This sequence comes from Loxodonta africana, assembly GCF_030014295.1. Taxonomy (NCBI): domain Eukaryota; kingdom Metazoa; phylum Chordata; class Mammalia; order Proboscidea; family Elephantidae; genus Loxodonta; species Loxodonta africana. The sequence goes on from NC_087363.1 coordinate 36,993,303, forward strand.
TCTCTGCAGGCCAGACCACAGGAGCAAGGGGAGGAGAGTCACTGGGAAGCCAACCCCAAATCCAGACAAGGGAGAGCTAGGTACAGAAGTGAGCACCCTGTCATGGGAGGCGTGCAAGCATGGCCAAGCCACTTCTTGGGGAACTTGCAGAGGGACCTTCAGCCTGCCTTGAAGGGAGATGGGGTTAATGGAAGGACTTTGCAGCCCAGAGACCCTGGGAGTGTGGGGCATGAGGGAGCAGGGCTGGGCAAAAGGCTCCTGAGTGATGGGGCCAACAGGGGCAGGAAAGGGGCAGGAGGGGGCAGGTAAGAGTGGGGCTCGCAGCCCCAGAAGGTGAGGGCTGTCTCACCCTGGCCTCCATAACTCAGCTGGGGTCGACAGCTTCCTTTCTCCTACCTGATTTACTGCCTGCTTTGGAGGGGTGAGGCCCATTCTTTGAACTTCAAAGGGAGCAGCTAGTGAAGCTGTGGCTGTGGTGACAGCCTACTGGGCCTGGGGGCCTGTTCCCCCCGTCTGCCCACATTTTGGCAGGGCCTGAGAAGCCCTTGATCGTGGGTCTGCGGCTCCAGGGTGCCCAGAGACTTCACCAAACCAAGAAAACGCCCTCCATCACTGATAGAGGCACTGAGGGATGAAAAGGAAGGTGGATGAAGGCCACCACCCACTTCTCCCTCCCTACCTTTCTCCCACCTGAGAGTGGGCATAGCTAGCAAGGTGGGTGAAGGCTATGCGTGCCACATAGAAGGCACCTGGAGCCCCTCCCTCCTTGCCAAGCCTCAGTCTCCTCACCTGTAAGATACGCTCCCAAATCCCAGTCTCCTAGGACGACTCAAGGTCACGCTCCTGCACTTTCCAAAATGCTGTGGGCTGTGACACCAGGGTCTATTCCAACTTCTCAGTTCAGAAGCTCTGTTCAGATCAGAGGGAGAACCTGTTAACTTCTTAGATGTTTTTTAGAGTCCCTGGATGGTGCAAACAGTTAAACATGCTCAGCTGCTAACCAAAACTTTGGAGGTTCGAGTCCACCCACAAGCACCTTGGAAGAAAGGCCTGGTGATCTGCTTCTGAACAATCAGCCCCTGAAGACCCTGTGGAGTGCAGTTCCACTCTGACACAGATAGGGTCGCCGTTAGTCAGGGCTGACTTGATGGGAGCTGATGGTGGTGGCGGGTTTTGAAGGACGTTTCCTTTTAGCCCATCTTTCCTTCATCATCGTCGCAGTGACAGAAGCATGGGGAAGCATTGTTATTTTATTCATTCCTCTTTCTGCAGGTGGGTAAATCGAGACCCAGAGGCATTAGGGCTGCCTCTCGCCATATAGAGAAGCCCTGGCCTTGGTCCCTGGTCTCTCCCCAGAACTTCCTCGTGGCCTGTGTGTCAAGGATTAGGAGTCAGGCAGCATTTGCTTCCAGACCGTTTCATCTCTTTGGCTGAAGGACTGAGCTGGTCTGGGCTCTACCACTGAGCCCTGTGTAGCTGTGGGCCTCGATTTCCTCATCTGTAAAAAGGGCCTATATGCTAGAGTTCTGAAACTCTTACTTGAAGAGGATCCCAAGCCCTCTGCCTGTAGTCTGGGTTAGACCCACAGACGGGTTTCTTTGCTGGGAGCTGTGTTACTTAAAACACTCAGGGCAGGTGTCAACATTGAAAAATAGGAGATTTCTCATAGCAATCTGGGCTTCCACCTTCTCTCGAAGAATCAGATATCAGTGTTCCCAGCTGCTAGCAGTCGGCTGGAGCCCCGTGCCTCCTTCCAGCCAGTGCCCTCATGGATGTGCTTTGCCTGACCCCGAAGCTCCTGAGTAGGTCACCCCTAACTTGCTTAGGCTGACCTGCTTTGGAATCCCTGCCCTGTTTCTTACCAGCTGTGTGACCTTGGGAAAGTCATTTGGCCTCTCTGAAAACATGGTTCCTGGAGGTGGCTCAGCACAGGCCGTCTTGGCCTTTCATCCTTGTGGCCAACTGTAGCTGAGCCTGGTGGGGAAGGCAGAAGGTGAGCATAGGGCCTTCCCTCACAGGGCACACAGGAGACCAGATGAGACACGGGAAATGACATACGCCAAAGCCCACGGGCTGGGGACCCACTGGGAACCTGCTGGGAACCCGCTGGGAACCTGGGGTTGAGCCCTGGTTCTGGCACTTTCTGGCTGTGTGACCTTGAGAAAATTACTTATCCTCGGGCCACCTTTCTGTGGGCAGCTTTTCCTGTTAATCCTCACAACAAGGTGTTGTGGAAACTTCAGGGGCTTAATGTGAGGAATTGCCTGGCTTGCAGCTGTGCTCTGTGAGTACCCCAGAAATTCAGGACAAAAAGAGAGGCTCCGCTGAGTGAGGGCCTGGCACCCGAAGGCCTCGGGGAGACCAGGAAAATGAGGAGGATTTGGACAGAAGAGGCTAAGATTGAGGGGTGGGGTGAGGGTATGGGAATGACGCCAGCAAAGTAGCCTGGTCAGCCGTGGCTAGTCTGGGAGGGTGTGGGGTGTATGTGTGTTGGGGGGGTGGCCTGGCAGAGGGCTGAGGAAGTGGCAATGGGGAGCCAGGGGACTTTTAAGCAAGGGGGTGATACCCTGTCTCTCTGAAGTCAGTGGTGATGCAAAATAATTCGCTTCCTCTGGTGCTCACCTCTTGTGGGGGTGACAAAAGTATTCTCAAACATCTTATCCTGAGTCCACGGAAAGAACAGTCCCAGAAGAGTTTGGGTCTTTAATGCTGCCTGCTGACCCTGCCTCACCCTGGATGTCCAGCTCTTCCTGTAGTCTTGCTGGGTGTCATGAGCCAGGACTTAGGATTCAGACTAGAGTTCAAATCCCAGCCCCACCCCTGTGTGTCCTTGGAGGATTTCCTGTGCCCTTCACTCCACGAGCCTCGATTTCCTCACCCATAAAACTCATCGACAAGCCACTTAGTCTAGAAGTTTCCTTCCAGCTTAGACATGTTCTGATTCCTTATCCTCAAGGCGGGGAGTCACAGTGTGTCTGTAGAGGAGGGGCAGCTCAGCTTGAATTGAGAGTCTAATTCCATGGCTGGTTGGGGAGTGTGGGACTAGAAGACTCTGGGGGAAGGGGACCCTCGCAAGCCATCTTTTGCCGCCACCACAAGGTAGAAATACGCAACCCACACCCCAAATGCTGCTGACCTGGCAGCTGTGGCCTCCTCAGCAGGGAGCGAGGAGCTGGTTGTACAAGAAGGAAGCCCTCTGGTTGGGAATGTGTGCTGTCTCCTAGAAATGATTTGGGGGCCATAAATTTTCAGTGGCAAAGCAATCCCTGGAGTTTTCATAACGCTGAAGAGTTTAGACTTGTCTTCGGGGGTAACAATTTCACCCAAGTAGTGCCCCAGCTCCAACTATTTGTTATTGCAAGGGTTGATTTTTTTCCCTTAAGGTAGAATCCTCCTCAGATGTCATGCTCTGCTTTAACTTGTTTTATATCACCCAGACACAAATAAAAATAGCCCACGAGGTGCACAGATCACCCTGATGGAAGTTTCTTCCTTCTTCCCGGTGCAGAGGAAGCAAGGATGTTTGCAGAACGTTTGCTAGGTGCTGAGCCTCATCTGCGCCCAGGGAGCAGACCCCTCTGGCCAGGTCCTGGGCGGGGTGGGCAGGACAATACGGATTCCTCAGCCCGGCAGTCTGCAAGCCCTGTGAATCCTTTTAACTCTCTCAAGATTCAGCCAGTTCACCGATGAAGAAACAAAGACTCAATGTCACCCAGCCAGCACTTTCGGGAGCCAACATTTAAACGCAGGCCCACGTGACTCTAAAGCTTGTGTTCTTTTTGGGGGAGCAGAAAACTATTTGGGGGCACATCTCTTGAATTCCCACTCAGAATTCAAAGGCTGAAGCTTATCTCCAAGTCAAGATAACCGTCTCTCCAGCTGAAGTGCAAATTCTGAGTGTGAACAGATTGCAGGGAGAGGATGTTTGAAATAGTTGGTTCCCGGGGCTGGTTGGGAGTCTCCTCAAGCTCTGCAGAAGCACCGTTTCCATGCCAACAGCCGCTGTGCCACTTACAGGCATTTTTATCTCCTTTCCAAAGCAGTCCCTTAAAGGATGCCAAAGGAAGCACAGAAGCAGTTCATTTGCATTCCATTTGCATATTCTGTCATTTTTCTGGATTCTTCCCAACAGGGGCCAGCTGACATAGTGAGTGTGTTGTCTTCAGGGCCTGACGTGACAGGATGAAAGGCTCTCAGAATTGTGCTGTGTGTTGATGGGGGGTGGGGCGGGGAGATGTTGAGGCTGCTGAGCCTGGAAAAGAGCGGTCTCAGGGGGCCATCGCTGACCCAGGTCTCTGCAGGCTGTCCTGGGACAGGCAGCAGGCAGGTCTGAAGACCCAGACCCAGCTCTGCGTCAAATGCAGAGGAAGCCCAGGGAAGGCAGATTGCAGCTCAGAGTCAGTATGAACATTCTCCACTCAGAACTGTTGAGGTGAACCTCTGTTTTTCAAAACACTCAACCTTTATTTACACTCATCAGGTGCTTTGTAAAGTTCCTAGGTGGTGTAAATGGTTTGTGCATGACTGCTAACCTAAAGATTGGCAGTTCAAATGCAACCAATGCTACCGCGAAAGAAAGTCCTGGCAATCTGCTTCCGTTAAGATTACAACCAAGAAAACCCTATGGTGCAGATCTGCTTTGTAACACATGGGATCGCCATGAGTTGGAATTGACTCAGTGACAAATGACAACAACAAGAGCAGGTGCTTGTATGTGTTATTACATGCTCTCCCTGAGAGAGGTGGAATGACTCTATCCTACGGAGGAAGCCAGGGCAGAGCTCTAACTAGAGCCAGGCTCCCAAAAGTGGAGAGAGGCCGGGGTGTGGTAAGCTAAGGAGGCGTGGGGAGGGCACTCCAGGAGATAGGGACACATTTATGGAGAGGGAATTATCATGGTGGTGTCAGTGGGAAGACTGACGAGGGAGTGAAGGAGTAAGAGGGTGGGTGGAGGAGAACCTGGATCCAAGGAGCCCTAAGTGCCAAGCCGAGGATCTGGTCTTGCAGTCTCACATGATGGACACATGCTGCAGTCCCCAAACCAGGGAGCATCAGGACAAAAAGGACATTTGGAGCCAACTAGGCTGGTGCCATCTGTGTTGGACTGGGTCAGGGGTATCTGAGGAGATGGCCAGCTCGTCAAGTAGTGGTTTATGATTCAAGTGTGGGAGCCGCCTTGTGCAGGCCAGCTTTCTGGGGACCTAGCTGGGCTGCTTATGGAAAGGTTAGCAGTTTGAATCTACCTAGGGGTGCCTTGGAAGAAAGGCCTGGCAACCAGAAGATCATGGCCATTGAAAACCCTGTGGAGCACAGTTCTACTCCAAGATTCTACTCCAGAATCGACTCTAAGACAATGGTTTTTTTTTTTTTTTTTTTTTAAAGGGACTTATAGTCCAGGAAAAGTCACTCAATCTTGAAGTCTGGGTTTCCCCTAAAATTCAGAGCCTGAGGCAAGGGTTTAAGACGAGGTGGTTTATTTTGGGGACACAATCCCAGACACCAGGAGTGGAAGACTGGGAGAGTATGGCAAGGAAATGGGAAAACCAAGGCCAGGAGGTGTTATTGAGCCAGTCGCTGCTGTGGACACCGAGGCTCCATCCTGCTGGGGACCTCTGAGAAGCATGTGGCATGTGCCTCTGAGGGACAGAAGGGGGTGTGTTTATCTACTGTCCTGTTGCTTATTGGTTAAGGTCCCTGTGGCATGTTATTCCCGGCACTTGCAAGCTTGCTTATGTGTCAGAATGGCCCTGGGTCTGCTGTGTCCCGTGTGGTGGCTTCAGGAAAGCCCAGCAGCAAACGCAAGAGATAAGGGGGCAGTCAATAAGGTAAGGTGCTCTGGGCTTTAACGCATGCCCTGCTGGTCGCTATAGCCATAGTTGGAGTGACAGCAGGGTCCAGGGGATGCCAGGTGGAAAACAAGAGGGTCTCAAACCTGCCAGACTGGTAAGAAATTCAACAAGTGGAAGCCCACCTACTTCAGGGAGCTGAGCTCCTGCTTCTAATAGGCTTTGCTCAGGGCCTCTTCTGTGCTAGGCCCTGCGCTGGATCCTGTGGAGCACGTGGAGATGAATCCGCCGTGGTTCCTGCACTCTAGGAGCTCGGGGAAGCAGTGACATCGATAGTGAGGTTGATGGGGAGAGGCCTGTATACTACAGGGCCGGCCCAGAGCAGCGGCTTTCCATTTCTGCCCTGCGGGTGGGGAAGGAAGTATCACAGAGACAAAGTCATAGATTAGGGCTCTGGAGGATGTGTAGGAGTGTTTCTGGCCCAATGGAGGCTTCCAGGCAGGGGGAGCGAGGCCCTTGTGGGCAACCGATAGGCCAGAATCTGCGATCTGGGTGCTCCTACTCTTCTTGGGCACATGGATAGGGCACGCATCTCAGGCCAGCTTGCAGTTAGTGACTGAGTCCCGGCCAGTGGGATGTGGGCGGGTGTGATACAGGCCACTTTCAGAAAACAGGTCCCCCTCCTCCACATGCTGTCTTGTCCACTCACTGGTCGATGATGACAGGGAGGCCAAGGGTCACATATTGAAGATGCTAGTGCACCAGATGGAAGGAACCGAGGTCCCTAAGTGAGTGAGGGAGCAGAGCCCCTCGGCCAGCCCTCACTGAACTACAAAAAGAGCGAGAAATTGAGCAGAGAGCTTTGGTCAACTGGAATGAGGCTACTTCAGACAGAAACCTTAGATGCTGTCTTAGTCATCTAAAAAAAAAAAAATCATCTAGTGCTACTATATAACAGAAATACCGCAAGCGGATGGCATTAACAAAGAGAAATTTATTCTCTCGTAGTCTAGGAGGCTAGAAGTCCAAATTCAGGGTTCCAGCTCCAGGGGAAGACTTTTTCTCTCTGTTGGAAGGTGCTTGTCATTAATCTTCCCCTGGGCAAGGAGGCTGTCAGCGCAGGGACCTCGGGTCCAAAGGACTCACACTGCTCCCGGCGTTGCCTTCTTGGCGGTATGAAGTCTCTGTGCTAGATTCTGTCTTTTATATCTCAAAAATGATTGACTCAAGACACAACCTAATCTTGTAGATTGAGTCCTGCCTCATTAACATAACTGCCTCTAATCCTGCCTCATACAACACATATGAAAATCATATCAGATGACAAAATGGTGGACAACCACACAATACTGGGAATCATGGCATAGCCAAGCTGACACAGATTTTGGGGGGACACAATTCAATCCATAACACCTTACTAATACAGAAATTGGTCATCTGAAGTTCAGTGTTACCATAAGCAAAAAAAAGAAAAAATGTATTGCTGTTGAGTTGAGTCTGACTCAAGGCAACCCCATGTGTGACAGAGTAGAACTGCTTCATAGGGTTTTCTTGGGGTCATCTCTATGGAAGCAGATTACCAGGCCTTTTCTTCCGAGGTACTGCTGGGTGGGTTCAGACCACCAACCTTTTGGTTAGTAGTTGAGTGCAAGCCATTTGAGCCGCTAGGGCTGCCTAATGTTACCATAAAAAAAAAAGAACCTAAAATATTGGCATAGCTGCTGGATGGCAGGCAGTGTGGAGACTGAATATGGCCTGCTATGAAGTGGCAAAGTATTTGGGAGAGCTTTGCCTGTGACAGCTCGGAAGGTAGAGCAGCCGGGCACTGAGCCTGTAGCTTAAGGGGAAGTGGTTGAGAAGAATTAATGGATTAGTATGTCTTGGCCATTATTGGCTGCATTTGGCAGGGTATTACAGGAAAGAGATGAGCTCGGAGAGTAACAGCTGTTTTGAAGCAGAAACAAAAGGGAATAGAGAGAGGGGCTTTTCAGGGTTGGAAAAGCCAACTGCTCTGGACCCGAAACAGAAGGAAGTAAGAGTGAGAAAGACTTCAGGCTTCACTGAAGATTAGATTAAGGGTGTGACATTTCCACTCCATCACCTAGCCACAAGATTGTCATGATGAAGTTGGGAGGAAGAGGGAGGGAGGTAAGGAAATAGAGAAATAAGAAATGGGGCTCGAAAATTAAGTCTGGGGAAAAATTGTGGGTCTGCTTATCGGTACATAGAATTGACTAGAAGCAAATAGTTCCCATTGCTCATAGGGCAGCCACAAAATTTAGGTGTTGAGGAAATTGTATTGCTAAAGAAACCGTGATCCTTTGCTTAAAAAAAAGTCTTTTGAAATGTAAAATGTCCTTAACTATCCGAGAATGAAAGTCCCTGAGTGGTGCAAACATATTGTGCTCAGCCAGAGACCAGTTCCTGGAGGAAGACATCTATGCTTGGTAGAGTAGAGGGCCAGCAAAAAAAGAGGAAGATCCTCAGTGAGTTGGATTGACACAGCGGCTGCAACAATGGGCTGAAGCATAGCACTGGTTGTGAGGATGGCGCAGGAACAGGCAGTTTTTCTTCTGTTGTACACAGGGTCGCTATGAGTCGGAACCAACTCAATAGCACCTGACAACACCAACCTAAAGTTTGATGGTTTGAAGCCACCCAGGGGCGCTGTGGAAGAAAGGCCTGGCAATCTGCTTCCATAAAATTTACAACCAAGAAAACCCCATGGAGCAGTTCTACTCTGTGACACATGGGGTCACCATGACTGGGAATCGACTTGACAGCAAAGGGCATTATCCATGAACAGGGAGCAGACTCTGGAAAATCTACAACACCCAGGGAGATCATACCATCCAACTTCCACATCAGATGTGGCCATGGAGGAAAATAAATAAGGAAGGACACCATAAAGGGTGGAACCAGGGGACATGGGAAAAATGGACAAGAGTTCTCCAAGGGGGCGGAGCCAGAATCTAATCAGGGGACATTCTCCCCTGCCAGGACAAGGAAGCATCTCACCCCCTGGCCCATGAGGTTACACCATCCATCCAATGGACCACTCGCCACTGGGTGTCTTCCATTCTTTATTTTCTGAGTGGGTGTTTTTACTGAGGTTTTCTAACCCCTGCACCACCATTATATCTGTGTGTGTACATGCGTACAAGGGCAGCACGTAGTTCTCTTCTTTAGTTCATAGGCCACCAGAACTTGCAGAGCCATACTGGAACTGGAAGGAGAGGATTGGCTGGACTCTGAGCTGGCTGGCTGGGACTTTGTGTTGTTTCCCCTGGGAGAAGATGAGTGTTTCCCGTATAGGATGAGGGACACGCATTGATATATAGTGGCAAAGGGGCAGACTGTGGCAGAGACTACCAGGGCACAGGAACACTGTTGCCTTTTCCTTTCCTCCTGGGCACTCCACTAGGCCACATTCCCAGCCCCTTGCAGTTAGCTGGGGTCATGTGATTGAATTATGGCCAAAGGAATGTGAACAGAAGAAATAAACACCATCCCCAGGCCTGGCTCCTGAAACCCTGCATCATCCTTCACGTGTTCTCTGTTTTCATTCACCCACTGGCTGATGCCAAGGTGACATCACAAGGTGATCATCATGATGCCACATGTTGAGGATGGAGATGCACAGAATGGAAGGAGCCTGGGTCCCTGGATGACTGCATGGAGCAGAGCCTCTGAGCTAACCTGCAATGGATGGTGACATGCATGGTCAATAAACCTTAGCTGTGTTAACCCACTGTGATTTGGGGGCTCTTTGTTGCAGGATTAACTAATGCACACACCTACCTCGGCCCCCACCAAACCAAATCATGTTATTCTCCTGCAGACAACTCTAGGATGATTCCCATTGCTCATATGGCCATCGCAGATCCGACCACAACCCACACGACGTCCACGCCAGCCCTCTCCTCCCCTCTCTGTGCTTGCTCCCTGTTCTCTGCTGGAAATCTCCTCCTGCACTGCTTGTCACATTCACCCCTGTTACCCTTTGGATCTTAGCTCAGATGTCACTTCCTCGGGGAAGGGCTCTCAGCACCCGCAGACTGTGTCGTGTCCCCCACGTACCAGTTGTGGATCTTAGTTCTGATCAAGCAGAGAGGCTCTGGCTTAGACAGAAGAGACATATTTTTGGATGTTGTGGTAGATGCTGCCTACCACCTTCCCCATATCCCATCTCCTCCTTCCTCCTTACTAACAGGACTCCACTTTGGTTCCAGGAGATGATGTGCCCTTGCAGCTGCTTCCCCCATTCCCTTGATTCTACCGGTGGCCATGTGACCCAATTCTGTCCAATGGGATATAAGCAAAGGTCGACTCGGAGGGATTCCTAAAAAAGCTCTTGTTCCCCTAATAGAAGCTGGCACAAGCCTTGTGCCCTCCCTTCCCAGCTTCTCCCTACTTGGAGGAGGATCTTAGCTGTGTGAAGGTGAAGGCCACATGCTGAAGATGGTGGGCCAGGACCTGGGAGGTGGCTTTGTCCTCCATGACAGCCACCCTCCAGAGAAAACCAAAAGCGTGCTTGGTTAAGCATGGAAATAGATTTTTTGCTACATGGAGCTGAACACAATCCTAATTAATTCAGATAGCTTCTAGGAATCAACAGGGAGGCTGGAGGACCATGATCGGGTGTGCTTGGAACCAGAGGCCAGTGAGGCCAGAAAGCACAGCCTCAGTCAGGGGGTCAAGGCCTCAGGGGCAGTTTGCTGGGTCACTGTCCTGAGTGACTGGAATGAATTCAGACTTCCCCTGGCTTCTCTGAATCTTGTTTAAGATTCAAAGTCTTGGGCAGGACAATCTGAGTGGCCAAGCCCAGGCTACCTGCCCATACTGCCAGGGGCAGGGAGGGGGACTTCTAGAGCGGGAGGGCCAGGTCCTGCTGACACCTGCTGGGTAGTCTCATAACACCGGGTGCTCTTGTTACTGTAGGTGTAAGCCAAGGCCACCATCACTGTGAAGCTGGGCTGGCTGTAGGGCCCAGAGGGGCAGACCAGGTGTGGGGACACCGGGGAGGGAGCAGTTTCAACAGCTAGAAGGTGTTCGGGGTGGGGAAAGCTCCCAGGAGGAGGAGTCTCAGGCAGGTACACCTCGAATTTCCTTGATGCTACCTCTTTCTCTTATTGTCCCACCCCCAGACACAGCCAACCCATGGACTGGTCCAGCCTCTGCACACAGAGCTGCAAGGGAACTGGATTTAGAGACTGGTTTGCTGAGCCCTCCCACTTCTCAGATGATGACCATGAGGCCAAGAGAATGAGGTCTTCTTAAGAAGAGTCAAACCACACTGATGTGGTGGAGCCACGAGTTGTGGGTAGCAGAGTCACAGGATCGGCAGTGCAGTGGAGGGTTAAGGGTGCCAGCAGTGGTGCTAAGCTGCCTGGGTCTGAATCACGGCTCTCACGTTGTGAGGAGCTAGTGAGATGATGCGGGCAGCATTCTTCCTCCACAGCCCCTGGCAGGCAGAAAGTCAGCCTGCCCACCTGCCTGGCCAATCTGTTTTGCCTCAGAACAGTATCTATCACCCCTCAATTCTTTCTTTACATTAAGTGATTCAACCAATGGCAGCCTCATAGTCTCATCATCGATCCCCAAACACTTACAGAGTCTCTACTATGTACCTGGCCCTGTTCTGGGTGTGGGGACGACCACTGAGCCCAACCCCTCCATACTCTTGCTCTCCTGTTGCTGACAGTCTCCAGAGGGGAATAGAGGTTAAACACATGCAAATATATATGTGCACAGTTATAAACTGTGGGAGCGCTAGAAGGATCGTGGGATGGTGCCATGAGAGAGTAACCTGGGAAGTCTTCCTGGTGGAAGTGACCCTTGAGCCCAGCAGGAAGGTTGGGTAGGAGGTCAGGTGGGCAAAGTGCAGAGAGGGGCATACCTGGGAAAAGGCCCTGCCCGGGCAAAGGCCCGGAGTCTGGAGGAGCTGGTCACCATGAGTTTGAGGAACTGAATGTGGGCCAGGATGGAAGAAGGACATTCGATGAGACGGACATGCAGTCAGAGGGTAACGCAGCCAGACCCAACCCGCTGTCGATTTCATCTCACAGTGATCCCAGAGTGTTTCCAAGGCTGTAAATCTCTACGGAAGCAGACTGCCGTATCTTTCTCCCGTGGAGCCACTGATGGTTTCCAACCAATGACCTTTCTGTCAGCAGTTGATCACTTGAACCACTGTGCCACCAGTGAAGTAGGAGCCACGGGAGGTTTGAGAGCAGGCAGGAGTATAATCTGATTGGTCTTGTCCCTCTGTTTTATTTTCTTGTTGTTGTTGAAAATATACACAGCAAAACAAACACCGGTTCAACAGTTTCTACATGTATAATTCAGTGACATTGATTATATTCTCCAAGTTGTGTAACCATCCTCACTCTCCTTTCCTGAGTTGTTCCTCCCTCATTAACATAAACTTACTGCCCCCCAAGGTTGCTATCTAACCTTTCAAGTTGCTGTTGTCAATTGGCTCTCATATAGATAGTTCTTAAAAGAGCATAATGCTTAAGGCAGACCTTTTTTACTAGCTAAACTAAACTATTGTTTGATTTTAAGAAGACCTCAGGGGATCCTTTTGGTTTAAGGTTTAAAGATTATCTCAGAACAATAGTTTCAGGGGTCCTTCCACCCTCCATGGCTCCAGAAAGCCTAGAGTCCATGAGAATTTTAAATTATCTTCTACATTCTCCCCCTTTTGATCAAGATTCTTCTATGGACTCTTAGATCAAAATGTTTAGTAATGGTAGCTGAGCACTATCCAGTTCTTTTGGTCTCACGGCAAAAGGGGAAGTTGTTCATGGAGGCAATTAGCCACACATTCCGTATCCTGCTCCTATTCCTGATTTTCCTTCTTCCTCTGTTGCTCCAGGTGAATAGAGACCAATTGTTGTGTCTTGGATGGTCATGCAAGGTTTTAAGACCCCAGGCACTATACAATGAAGTAGACAGCAGAAGAGAAGGACTAAAGACATTATTAGGCCAATTAACTGGGGTGTCCTATGAAACCATGACCCTAAACCTCCAAATCAAGGAAACAGGTCTCATGAGGTATTTGGTTGTACATAAAGAGCCTCAGCAGATACTCTCTTTTTTTTCATTGTTACGAATATATCTATCAGACAACTTTTTCCAATTCAACTTTTTACAAGTGTACAACTTATTGACAGCAATGACAATAATTGTCTGTCCAACCCTACCCTTAAAGCGATTTTTCCATCATCATTAACTTTCATTTTCCCCCTCCCTTCTGACCCTGGTATCAGTAGTAAACTTTGGCTTTTGTACATTTGCCTTTTCTTGTTTTTTTATACAAGTGAGGTCATACCATATTTGTCCTTTTGTGATTGGCTTATTTCACTCAGCATAAGGCCTTTCAGTTCCATCCATACTGTAGCATGTATCAAGACTTCATTTCTCCTACTGGCTGAGTAGTATTTCATTGTATGTATGTACCACATTTTGTTTACCCATTCATCTGTTGATAGGCATTTAGGTTGTTTCCACCTTTTGGCTATCGTGAATAGTACTGCAGTGAACATTGGTGTACAAGTTTCTTTTTGAGTCTCTGCTTTTAAGTCTTTTGGGTATATACCTAGGAGTGGAACCGTTGGGTTGTATACTAGTTCTGTTTTTAGTTTTTTGAGGAACCACCACACTGTTTTCCACAATGGCTGTACCATTTTGCATTCCCTCTAGCAATGGATAAGGGTCCCAATTTCCCCATATCCTCGCCCACATTATTTATTTATTTATTTACTTTACCTTAGCCATCCTATGCCAAAAACCTGTTGCCGTTGAGTCGATTCCGACTCGTAGCGACCCTATGGGACAGAGTAGAACTGCCACATATGATTCCCAAGGAGCACCTGGTAGATTCGAACTGCGGACCTTTTGGTTAGCAGCCATAGCTCTTAACCACTATGACACCAGTTTCCTTAGCCATCCTAGTGGGAGTGTAAAGTTATCTCATCATGGTTTTGGTTTGCATCTCTGGTAGATACTGATGCTGAGCATCTTTTCATGTGTTAGGTGGCCATTTGAATATCCTCTTTGGTGAAACGTCTGTTCAAGTCCTTTGCCCATTTTATGATTGGGTTGTCTTTTTGTTGTTAAATTGTTGAAGTTTTATATATATTTTGTTTATTAGATTCTTGTCAGATACATGGTTTCCAAAGATATTCTCCCAGTTGGTAACTTGTCTTTTCACTTTTTTGGTAAAATCTTCTGATGAACAAAAGTTTTGAATTTTATGAGGTCCTATTTATTTGTTTTGTCTTTTAGTGTTTGTGCTGATTATACTTCTAAAAGATTTCTCTGGTGCAGTGTGGAGGTGAGATTATAGGGGGCCTGGCTGGAGGCGGGGAGACCAAAGAGGAGGCCACTGCAATCAGCCCAGAAAGAGATGGTGGTTGCTTGGACTGGGATGCGGGTGGCGGTGGAGCTGGTGAGAGGTCGTGGGCTGGAATGATATTCAGATATTCAGAAAGTAAAGTCAATATGATGTGATGATGATTTGAGGAGGATGAGAAGAGATGGAGGAGCCGAGGACAACCTCCTAGGATTCTGGCCTGGACCCCTAGGTGGTTAGAGGTGCCATTTATTGAGATGGGGAAGAATGGAGCATGAACAAATTTGTAGCTCAGTCTGGAATGTGAAAGAGTAGAGTTGTCTCAAAGGGAGAAGAAAGTAGGAGTTTGGTTATACAGGTCTAGGGGCAGGTTAAACACATGCAAATACATGTGCACAATTATAAACTGTGGGAGCCCTAGAAGGATCGTGGGATGGTGCCATGAGAGAGTAACCTGGTAAGTCTTCCTGTTGGAAGCGACCCTTGAGCCCAGAAGGAAGGTTGGGAAGGACAGACATCTCTAGGCCTTTTGTCCATGCCTGTCTCCGAGCTGCAGATGGAAAGAGAGGCCTTTGCTGGGCTTCTAAAGCTTGCAGTCCACTGGGACCCCCGTGTGCCTCCTTGGTTGTATCACATAGGGTGTAGGCTCAGCTGCTGTGATTAAGAGACCCCCAAATGCAGTGGTTTAAACAAGACAGAGATGGGAGTCTTGGGAGAGTTGAGAGCAATGGTTCGTTTCTTACATTTTATAGTCTGGTAAGATGTTCCAGGGCTGGGAGCAGACTCTGGCATCCTTACAATATTTCCATTTCTGAGTTCAGTGTGGCTGTTCCTGGGCTCACCTTCCCTCAACTGGCAGAGAATAGGAAAGGGCAAGGGGAAGGCAAGCCTATTCTTTACATGGGCCCCAAATAAGTAACACGCATCGCTTTGGCTTACCTCCCACGTGCCAGGACTTAACATAGGCCTGCACCTTACTGCAAGGGTGCCTGGGAGATGTAGTCTCCAGTGGGACTAGGGCACCATGTCCAGACATGATAATACTTTGCAGTTCGATACTAGTGGGAAGAAGGTAATGTGAGTATTTGTGGTCTCTGCCTTGTAGTCTGGGCGCTGAAAGCCACACAGTATGGCCAGCAGTGGAACCTCTCACACTGTGTCCTGCGACAATGTGTATCCGAGCCTGTTTAGGTAGTGAGCGTCCTCTGGGAACCACAAGTGGTGCTCCCATGCTGGCTGGCTTCTTATTCAGCCTGGGGAACCTGATTATGGGGCCTTGTTGGAAATCCCACTGCATGCCTTTACCAGGCAGAGTCCCAAATACCCCTGCGGGAGTCCCAGCAGGGCATCCTCCAACCCTGATTTGCACATCTCCCCTGATGGGAAGCTCACTCCTTTCCGGGCAGTCTCTCTGGTTTTCTGGACCTCCTGACTGGGAGAAAGACCTCCTCATAAGGAGATGTGATTTGGCCCTGTGACCGCCTTCCCAACCCCCTCCCCATCACCTGTCAGTCCCAGCTCTGCCCTCTACTCTCCCCTTGCCCCAGAACAATCTGACAGAAACTTGGGTGGACAATGAAGGTCCTCTAAAGCTGCTTCTCCTTCAGGAGAAGAGAAATGGATGGCTATCTGAGACTCCTGGGACACTTGAACCCTCATGGCCAAGGTCTCTCCAAAAATACCTATGTGCTCTGATGCTCAGGAAAGAGGCAGTGTGGGGCCTGGACCAGGTTCAAGTTCAGGCTTGGCCAAAGCCTGGTTATATGACCTTGGCAAGTTGCTTCATCTCAGTGGGCCTCAGTTTTCCTATTTGTGAAATGGGGATTAGCAGAGCATGGGGTTAAGTCCAAAAGCTGTGTCTTATTCATGTCTTTGCCATCTACTAGCTCTGTACCTGAGGCCAGGTATGCCACCTGCTAGAGCCCCAGTCTTCTCCTTAAAATGGAGGTAATGATCAATAACACCAACCTCACAGACTTGTTGGGGGCTTGACTAAGCTAACACTTGTAGAGAACTTAGCATGTTGTTGGACACAGTTAAACAGTTCTTTTTGCCCAGATAGTAGTGCCACTCCTTGGCCTTCCCTCTCATTTCTTCCTCTCCCTCAATCCATTGAGCCAGCTTCTTCCTGGCTTTTGAGTTCCACTGTGAATGGAAGGTCTTCTGGAGGCCTTTAGAAAGTTGGGCACGGCTCTGGCTGCTCTGTGCACTTTATCTCCTGCAGTCCTAATGCCCACCTAAAGGCAGGTGCTCTCAGCGTTCCCCTTTTACAGACGAGAGAACTGAGGCACAAGGAGGTTATGTGTGCTGCCCAGGGGCACACAGCTAGTGGTGGAAGAGGATGTGCCTTTTGGGGGACCACTGTACTCTTCGGCTGGATGCTACAGTGGGAGCCTGGAGCGCCCGGGAGCAGCAGCCTCTCCCCTCCTGCCTGGACACACGATCAAGCCTCCCCAGGCTAGGGGGATGGGGAGATGAGAAAGGAGACTTGGGGAAGCTGTGGGGTCTTGGACAACACTGGACCCCAGCTCTAGGCCCTCAGATTAGCTGGAGGGCTCTGCTAGCAGATGAGTCTTGTTCTGCCACCCCACAGGAGCAGAGGCTGGTGGTGTGTGCTCTGCAGCCTGAAGTGGCCAGGGGACCCGAGAATGCACACAGGAGCTGCAGAGCAGTGCAGAGAAGGGTGCTGAGTGTAAGAGGCCTCTGCGTAGACCCAACGCACCCTGATCAAGAACAAGGTTAGTGGTCAGTGGCTCCTGGGCAAAGGTGGGGGTGCCCCAAATGGACTGAGGTTAAGTTTTTGCAAGAGCGGAACTTGAAATGTTAAAAAAAAAAAAATTTTTTTTTAATTTCTTGATTGTCTGATGCTGTGGACTGAGCGTCATCCTGGCTACGTGCTCAATGTTGTTGTCGTTAGCTACTGTTGAGTCAGCCAAGACTCCTGACAACCCCATGCACAACGGAACAAAACACTGCCGGGCCCTGCGCCATCCCCGTGATCGCTTGTGGATCCAACCTTTATGACCCACAGGGTTTTCACTGGCTGATTTTCAGACGGAGACCACCAGGCCCTTCTTCCTAATCTGTCTTAGTCTGCAAGCTCTGCTGAAACCTGTTCCGTCTCATAGCAACACACAAGCTGCCACTGACAGGGGTGCTGGCCTGTGCATGAGGTTCACTGGCCGGGAACTGAACCCGGAAGGCGAGAATTCTACCGCTGAACGACCGCTGCCCTCACATGCTCAATACACGTGCATTATTACTGTTTTTGCTCTCAGTATAGAGCTGTGGAAGTGAAGTGGGATTGTGCTGGTGTGTGTGCGTGTTGTGTGCGGGCTTGTGTGTCTGTGTTTGAGAGCATGTGTTTGCGGGTGAGTGTTTGTGTTTGCTTTCGTGTGCCTTTGCACCTGTGTGTATCTGTGTGTGTATATACCTGTGTGTGGGCGTGTGTGTCTGCCTATGCTTTTCTGTGTATGTGTGTGCGTAGGGACATTTCTGTGTGCCCATGTGTATACCTTCCTGCGCATATGTGTGCATGTGTGTGTGTGTTGCCTGCCCTAAGCCTGTCTGCACAGAGGCCCCCCTCTCTGCCTCACTCCCCAAATGCTGTATTGTTTCTCTCCTTTTCATATTCAAATATCAGCCTAGCTTCCAGCATCCCCCAGGGATTTATGGGCTGATTGTGTATTGTCGAAGCTGGGGGAGAGGGTGAGCTCATCACTGGCTTGTGATGGTAATTCCTGCCTGAGCCAGGGGCCCCCATCTGCTCCAGAGGGGCTTGCCTCTGCCCTACCCCATCCCCAGCCCACACCAGCCATTGCCTGGGTACCCCCAGACACTCATTCACTCCAGAAATATTTAACAACAACTCTACCAACAAAAACCAACCTTTTCTTATTAAGGGCAGACAGTTATTTTGTCAGACACCATTTTAAGTCTTTTCATGTTTTACCTCGTTTTAACTCTGCTTTATGGATGAGGAAACTGAGGCAGAGGAGGATGTCCAAGGGCACACAGCTTCTAAGTGAAAGATGAAGGTTTGAGCCTAGGCATCTGGTCTCTGTAAGTGGCACCCCAACCTTACACCGACTGCCCTCAGGTTGCCCAGGCGGTGGATGGGGAGAGCTGAGCCCCTCTGAGAGACTAAGTGTCCTTCTTGCCCCTCCTATTTAGCTCCACTTCTGCCCAAACCGCCTCTCTCTTATCCATGCATTCTCTCCAGTACAGCATCTGCCTTAGTCTTGCCCTCATCCTTTGGGACCTTCCCTAGCCTTGGCTTGGCCTCCCTGCCTCCTATGAGCTCCTCTGGCCTCAGCACAGCTTCCTAAAACTTCCACCACTCCTCTGCCTAATGCTTCCATGTCTCCCAGTTGTGCTCCGGCCAAAGTTCAAAATTTTCATAGCATTCAATGCCCCAGTGGAATCTGGTCCTGCCCCAGCCTCAGCAGGGCTGTCCTTGGGTGGGTGGAGCCGAGGGCAGAGCTCTGCATTAGGGGAGGCATGTAAGTTGGCTGCTGGGTGAGTGTTGGTGCTTCTGCCGGACTTCAGCCTGAAGCAGGAATCCATGGTGGGACCTAACGGTTCCCACCCTCAGCTGCAGACATGGCCCAGTTTGAGGTCTTTGGCCTCAAGTGCCCCTGCTCCACCCTTGCCTGCAGGGGAAGGGAAGGAGAGGGGCTCTCCCTAGGTTCAGGTAAGGGCCACACTGAGGAAGCCAGAGATTCATGGACTGAAGGGGCTGGGTGGTATCTTGTCTGCAGGACCCTGGGGAGCAGAGGGGATAAAAGATGGGGCGGGCTAATACATGGCATAAACAGTATACAAAACATTACTAACAAGAAAAACTAGATAACTGGGAGCTCCTAAAAATCAGACACCTGTGCTCATCCAAAGACTCCACCAAGAGTAAAAAGATTGCCTACAGACTGGGAAAAAGTTTTTAGCTATGACATTTCCGATCAGCACCTGATCTCTAAAATCTACATGATACAGCAAAAACTCAACTACAAAAAGACAAATAACCCAATTAAAGAATGGGCAAAAGATATGAAGAGACACTTCACTAAAGAGGACATTCAGGTAGCTAACAGATACGGGAGGAAATGCTCACGATCATTAGCCATTAGAGAAATGCAAATCAAAACTACAACGAGATTTCATCTTGCTCCAACGAGGCTGGCATTAATCCAAAAAACACAAAACAATAAATGTTGGAGAGGGTGTGGAGAGATTGGAACACTTATACACTGCTGGTGGGAATGTAAAATGGTACAACCACTTTGGAAATCGATTTGGCGCTTCCATAAAAAGCCGGAAATAGAACTACCATAAGATCCAGCAATCCCACTCCTTGGAATATATCCTAGAGAAATAAGAGCCTTTACACAAACAGATATATGCACACCCATGTTCATTGCAGCACTGTTTACAATAGCAAAAAGATGGAAGCAACCAAGGTGCCCATCAATGGATGGGTGGATAAATAAATTATGGTATATTCACACAATGAAATACTATACATTGATAAAGAACAGTGATGAATCTGTGAAACATTTCATAACATGGAGGAACCTGGAAGGCATTATGCTGAGTGAAATCAGTCAGTTGCAAAAGGACAAATATTGTATAAGACCACTATTATAAGAACTGGAGAAATAGTTTAAACAGAAAAGGAAATATTCTTTGATGGTTATGAGAGGGGGAGGGAGGGAGGGAGGGAGGGAGAGGGGTATTCACTAATTAGATAGTAGATAAGAACTACTTTAGGTGAATGGAAAGACAACACACAATATAGGCAAGGTCAGCAGAACTGGACTAAACCAAAAGCAAAGAAACTTCCTGAATAAACTGAACGCTTCGAAGGCCAGTGTAGCAGTGGCCAGGGTTTGGGGACCATGGTTTCCGGGGACATCTAAGTCACTTGGCATAATAAAATCTATTAAGAAAACACTCTGCATCCCATTTTGGAGAGTGGTGTCTGGGGTCTTAAATGCTAGCAAGCGACCATCTATGTTGCATCAATTGGCCACAACCCACCCGGAACAAAGGAGAATGAAGAACACCAAGGACACAAGGCAATTATGAGCCCAAGAGACAGAAAGGACCACATAAACCAGAGACTATATCAGCCTGAGACCAGAAGAACTAGATGGTGCCTGGCTACTACCGATAACTGCCCTGACAGGGAACACAACAGAGAACCCCTGAGGGAGCAGGAGAGCAGTGGGATGCAGACCTCAAATTCTCTTAAAAAGACCAGACTTAATGATCCCAGTGGTCATGGCCCCCAGGCCTTCTGTTAGCCCAGGACAGGAACCATTCTCAAAGCCAACTCTTCAGACAGGGATTGGAATGGACAATGGGATAGAAAAAGATCAAGTAGACACTTGAGACCATGTTGGCATCTCCTGTCTGGAGGGGAGATGAGAGGGTAGAGGGGATTAGAAGCTGGCAGAATGGACACGAAAAGAGAGAGTGGAGGGAAGAAGCAGTCTGTCTTATTAGGGGGAGAGCAATTAGAAGTATATTTTTTTGATATAAATTTTTGTATGAGAGACTGACTTGATTTGTAAACTTTCACTTAAAGCACAATAAAAATTAAAAAAAAAAAGGTGGGACGGGGTGTGGCACTTTGGTGTCAGATACTCCTGCATTCCTTCCTTTCTCTTCTCTGCCAATTGCCAAGTCAGCAAACCTCTTGGAGCCTCAGTCTCCTCATCTGAGAAATGAGACAATGCAGAGTTGCTGCTAGCATCGAGAGGTTCCATCTGAGAAGGGCCTGCATATAATAAGCCTACTTTAAAAAAAAAAAATTTAATGAAAATGGCATTTCTACAGAAGGCAATTTGATCTCATTCTCCCCTTTCCTGTATTATTGCTCTGAATCTCAGTTTCCCCATCTGTCAAATGAGACTAATGATGGCCTCTGCTTCCGAGGATTAAACGAGATGAAGTTCTTTACACATAGTAGGTGCTCATCCTCTCTGAGTTCCCTCCTCCCTGCCAGCCAGCCTGCCCACCTTCACTTCCCCGGACCCTGGCACTGGGACATCAGAGAGGTGGCTTCGCTGCTCCGCTGGCTGGAGTGGGAAGAGGGATTCGGATCCTGTTACTGCTGGATAGGTCCAGCTGCCAGGACAATGGGAATCTCATTAACCTTGGCCAGGGAGTTCACCATCTGTCTGAACGGAGGGATCAGCGGGCCCACTGCCTACGTGTCTGAAGCCTCTGCTGCTCCCTCCCCAAATGTCTACCCAGCAGACTCACCTGGGCCTCAGCCTCCCCGTCTGTACGGGATCTCCTAACCCTGACTCCCCTTCTTCCTCTGTTGCTCCAGGCAAATAGAGATCAATTTTTTTGTGTCTTGGATAACCTCTCGCAAGCTTTTAAGATGCCAGGCAGTATGCAACAGACTCGGAGGTAAAACAGAAGCACTAAACACGTCATTAAGCCAAGGAACTGGGACGTCCCATGAAACCATGACCCTAAACCTCCAAACCGAGGAGCCTAATCCTATGAAGTGTTTGGTTGTACGTAAGCAGCCTCGGCAGCTACCCTTTTTGTTATTGTCTTTGGTGTAAGTATATCTATCACACTTTTGCCAATTCAACTTTTCAACAGTTGTACAACTTGACAGCAATTACAATAATCGGGTGTTCAACCCTACCTTTAATCAATGCGATTTTTCCATCACCGTTAACCCCCATTTTCTCCCTCCCTCCCTCGTACCCCTGGTAGCCATTAATAAACTCTATCTAAAATAGCCCATATGGTCACTCTGTCCCTTACCCTGCTTTATTTTCTCTGGAGCAGTTATCATGGCCCATGTATATTTGTTTATTGCCTGTCCTCCTCACTGGGGTGTAAACTCTAGGAGAGCACAAGCGGCGTCTGTCTTGTTCACACTGTATCTCCAGTGCCTGGTGCATGGTGAAGGCAGGCGGCAGGCGGGCAGGTGGGCGGGCAGGTAGGCAGGCAGGGCCTTCTAATGTGTCCCTCATCAAAATGCCTTGTGACCATCATTTTATACGTTTCTCTCACCAAACAAACTTGGAATTCCTTTAGGGTAGGGACATGTGTTGTCCCTCTCTGTGTCCCCAGCACCTGTCACCAGACCAGTTCACAACACGTGCTTGATCATGAACAGTAAAGCTGGTGTGGCAGTTTGTTTACACAGAACCTGTTGCCGTCGAGTGGTTTCTAACTCACAGCAGAGAAGGCCCCACCATTCCTCGCATCCCCAATCCCCACCCCCTGCAACAGGACTTATCTGTTCCTCCGTTCAGAGGTGAAGTCTTTTCCCCCTCCCCCCTTGGCCATGTGACTTGCTTTGGTGAATAGAATGTGGTGTGAGTGGTGGTTTTCCAATTCCAGGGCTGGGCCTTAAGAGACCTCGCTGTTTCCACCTTGGCCACCATTATGGCAGGAACAGCCTCCTCATTGGGGATCTTCAGAGACCTGATCCATTCGTTCATTCGTCTGGACCTGTTTTGTGCCCAGCCAGTGCCAGGTGGTGAGAATCAGAGATGAACCCCAACCTCTACCTTGACACTGCTCCCTATCTCATGAGGGAGCCAGACAGGAAAACCATCAATGACAGTGTGAGGAGATGGTGGCTGTGACGATGACAGTGAGGATGATTATAATAATAATAATTAGCAAAAATATAATGCTAATAAAAAAAATATGTTATATGCTCGCTGTGTCCCAGGCACGCTTCTACCATGTTATATGTACTGTCTGACATAATTCTCACAACAACCCTAGGAGTTGTGAGGCACAGAGAGGTTAGGAGACTTTCCTCGTGCCAGACAACTGATAAGTGGTGAATCTCAGAGTGATGGGGATGTCTAAAGACAGGAACGATTAACTCTGCTAGGGACACAGGGGAAGACTTTTCTGAGGGGCCGTTTGTCTTAGCCTTTGGAGGACATATAGGAGTCCACTGGGCAGAGATGCAGAGGGAGGGTGTTCAAAGCAGTGGGTACAATGTGTGCAGATCTGAGGGATGAGGAAGAATTCAGAGTTGGCTCAGCACAAGGCATCACACTGGAAACCACTGGGTCTGCCTTGTTCCCCTAGCACAGGAGCCAGGCAAGGGAGGGAATGACAGCCTGAGAGACAGAAGCAGGGGGCTGCAGGGCCTGGGAGGGCTGTGTGTGGGCTGAGAAACCATCTTGGCAAATTAACCCTCATCTAAGGTCCCAAAGGTCAGGTCCCAAAGAGGGAAGTGACGGTGAGGCTGCTCGGACCTCTCCCCCTCAATCCCCCCAGCATCCTGGCTGTCTATTGAGGTGGAGCCCCATCCTAGGGGCAGGGACACAGACCAGCTGGGGTGAGAAGGGCTCAGAGACAGGCTCCTGTGCTGGATTGCAGTGTGGACGGATGCAGCTTTAGAGACCATGGTCTTTTATGCATTTACTGTTCATCTATTTAACACTTTGCTGTAGGGCGTGTATAACTTTTCCTCCAAAGTAGGATGCTGAGAACGAATGGGGCACTATTCAAAACTAAGCCAGGATAACAGGCATAGATCAGGACGTATGGTCTCATGGCCTACATGGCTGTACTATGAGCTTCCCAATTACTAACTCATTTAAGCCTCCTGTGAAGCCTGAAAAGGAGGTTGCTGTTCTCCCATTTTCCAGATGAGGAAACTGAGGCACAGCAAAAAGAAATTCACATACATTAGTACCTACTGTGTGTTGGGCACTGAGCTAGGCCTGTTCACATAAATCTCATTTCATCCTGCCAACAGATATGCAAAGGACAGGCTAGGAACCCCGCTGACAGATGGACAGACTGAGACTCAGAGACCCAACCCAAGTCCAACTGACCCTCAGCCTCGGCCTCTACCACTGCCCCACAGGGCCTCCTCAGCACAGCATTCCAATCGAATCTCCTGTCTCCATGCTGTTTTCATTTCCATTTCCCCTGGTTCATTGCAGCAGGGCGAAAGGTGTGTCTCTGGCAGAAAAATTCGTGTTCTTTTAGGTGAGGTGAAGACAATGAGGGGAGAAGAGGCCTGGCTACTGGGGCAGGGGTGTGGGTGGGGTGGGGGGAGTGGGATGGTTGGCAGCAGAACGTGCCAAGTTGGCTTTCCAGGCTTGGACACACACACACACGCACACATACATGCACACCTGGGCACACACATACACACATGTATATGCACACGTACATACATGGGCACATGCACACACACAGGCACTTGCACACACACACACACGCACTCTTAAGGAAACAGGTGCACGAAGAACACACTGTGGACAGCCTTTACTGCTGGATTCCACCTCCCAGGGCTGGGTTCCGACCTCCTGTCTGCTTTGCCGGTCACTGACTCGCTGTGTGACCAGGTGCCAGGTCCTCCAATTCTCTGGAACTCCAGGGGCTGAGACTCAGGGCCTTCACTGAGTCTCAGACTTTACAGCCACTGGGAGTGGTTAAGGCTTCTGGAACCAGGTGGCTTGGGAGCCAATTCAGGCTCTGCCTTTTGAACCGTGTGACTTCAGCGTGAGTTGTTTGACCTGCCTCAATGTGCCCATCTGGAAAATGGGATAATGATGCTAATAGGAACTCCCTCATTAGGTTGCTGTGTAGATTAAATGAGTGAGTATATGAACAGTGTTGAGAGCAGAGGAAGAGCTGCGTACATGTTTGTTATCATCTTCTGGGGTGAACATGGGAAAGCCTGTTCAAAGGGAAACAGGTGGGCTGCCCTGGATGGGGGTCCTCACATCAAACCCCAGCTTCTGCCAGCTCCTTATCCTCAGTTCACAGTCATGGTCCAGGAACTAAGTTAACTCAGAGGTGGGCCGGGGTCTTGGGGAGAGGACTAGAGGGGGTGTCTGGTGGCAGCACAAGGAATAGGCAGGACACTGCAATGCTGGGAGCCCACAGGCCAGGGGAGCTGAGCCTGGGCACCTGCTGGGAGCCAGGGCAGGGCTGGTGGGTGGGCGCGGGCTGAGTGCCCAGGAATCTGGCCCCACTGCCAATGATCAGAGCTGGAGGAAGTGCAGCCCAGCCAGGCCGGCGTCTCCCCAACCTCAGTCCTTTGGGCACCACTTTTAAGGGTTTTGTCTATAAGCATTACTGTAATTTATTTCACGCTTGTCTTAATTTTAAATTTATTTTTTCATTTAACTTGGATCTGAGCTACGCTCACATGGTTCAAAAATCAAAAAGATGAATAAGTTCTTGGGGGAAAAGCTTCCCTCCACCCCTGTCTCCCACCACCTGGATCCCCTCCCCACTGGCAAAGGCTATTACTGTATCTCAACAAATATCAAATACATAGCTTACACATTCTCCTCATTTTGAAGGCAATCGTAGCATGTGATGCACTCTGCCCTGCACCATGCCTTTTTCACTTAATATATATTTTTTCCCTCTCAAAATTGATCTTCTCTTCTTTATTGTGGCAAATCTATATGTCACAAAACCTTTGGTGTTCAGCACCCTTCACATGCACAGTTCAGTGAGGTTATGTTTACCATGTTGTTCAACCATCAGTATTATCTTTCTCCAAATATTTTGCTTAGGAGACACTGAGCTTCTGTTAAGCGTGATGGAAAAATTTAGAAAAACTTGAAAAAAAAATTTAAATCAACTTTTTTACCTAAATGAATTTAAATAATGATAATAAAGCAGCATTACTTCCTGTCAATAGAAGGTAGCCGTGAAAACAAGCACAGTGGAAGCAGAACAATGCCGTGGAATTCCAGTGGGATCCTGTCCGTGGAAGCCCTGAGCTCAAGTCCTGCCCTTTCCTTGTTCTAAAGGCCACTCACTAATATTGAGGTGGGGATGCTAAAGATGCCTGGTTCCATGTGGAGCTGACACTGTTTCTGTGAAGTCATCAAAGGGATTGGAAAGATGTGGACAGGAACCAGCTTTCCCACCTTGGAGTTTCATGTATTTAATACAGCATTTAATATATTTAATGTATGATGAGCAAATAACCTGAGAAACTGGATTATGTGAAGAACGCAGCATCAGGATTGGAGGAAGACTCATTAACAACCTGCCATATGCAGACGACACAACTTTGCTTGCTGAAAGTGAAGAGAACTGAAAGCACTTACTGATGAAGATCAAAGACCACAGCCTTCAGTCTGGATTATATCTCAACATAAAGAAAACAAAAATCCTCACAGCTGGAGACCAATAAGCAACATCATGAAAAATGGAGAAAAGATTGAGGTTGTCAAAGATTTCGTTTTACTTAGATCCACAATCAACGCCCATGGAATCAGCAGTCGAGAAATCAAAAGACGTATTGCGTTGAACGAATCTGCTGCAAAAGATCTCTTTAAAGTGTTGAAAAGCAAAGATGTCACTTTGAGGACTAAGGTGCACCGGATCCAGGCCATGGTATTTTCAGTCGCCTCATATGCATGCAAAAGCTGGATAATGAATAAGAAATACCAGAGAAGAAATGATGCATCTAAATTATGGTGTTTGCAAAGAATACTGAATATACCATGGATTGTCAGAAGAACGAACAAATTTGTCTTGGAACAAGTACAGCCAGAATGCTCCTCAGAAGCGAGGATGATGAGACTTAGGCTATGTTATTGGGAGGGACCAGTACCTGGAGAAGGATATCATGTTTGGTAAAGTAGACGGTCAACGAAAAAGAGGAAGACCCTCAACAAGATGAATTGACACAGTGGGTGGAACAATGGGCTCAATCAGAGCAACTATTGTGAGGACGGCGCAGGATGGGGCAGCGTTTCATTCTGTTGTACGTAAGATCCCTATGAGTCAGAACCGACTCGATGGCACCTAACAACAAGTGCAGTGTTGCATGCTATCAGTGGTATAAGCCCACACTTTGGGAAAATCTCATCTTGTCCAACAGCCTAGGCACTTTAAAGAAGGGTAAGCTGACGCTCAGAAAGGGGAAGGACTTAAAATGACCCAGCTACTCAGTGGCAGAGCCTGGAGGAGACCTCAGGTTTCCAGGTCCCTGTCTACACTCACTGGGGTGAAATCAATGGGGCTTGTTTGAGAACAGATCTGCCTACTCCTTGCCCCATACTTGTCTCCCTACCTAGCTAGAGTTTTCACTGAGTGAATGTTTGCTGTTTTGACCACAGCGCCTCTTGGCAATGACAACTCGATTTTCATTCAGGGGCCCTCATGCCCCAGGCAGCTGACCACAGCCCTCATAGGGGAAAGGCAGTCCCTGGACTGTACCCAACATTGCACCTCAGCCTAGCTGGGGGAGAGTTTGGTTGAGGGAGAGGCTAGATGGCTTGATCCAGCCAGTGAGTGTAAGAGGGACCTTTGCTGGGTCTTCCTGAAGGAAGTCTCTTTCTTCTCCTGCTGGGACTCTTCAGCGATACCCTCCTCTTCTGAATGAGGTAGGATTGGAGCCAGACTGGAATCCCAACTCCACCACCCAGAAGTTGGGTAGTTTTGGGCAAGTGACTTGATGTCCTTGTGCTTTAGTTATCTATAAAACTGAAATAATAATAGCGCTGCATTCTAGAGTTATTATAAGGATTAGATGGGGGCAATTCCTACAAAATACTTAGCACAATGCTTGGCAGCATCCAATAAATATGAATTATTATTACTATGATTTTTCTGCATGATGTGATGTCTGGATTTGCTGCAGCCATTTTGTTACCAGGAGGGAAACCGGTCTAAGAATGAAGCTACCATATCTCCATGGTATCATACGTTGTCACACCATGTCTATTACCTCTGGGGCTTTACAGTTACACATGTCAACATATTACTCTCAATTTAAAAAACAATTATATTGCACAATATAAAATAACACAGACCATAAATATATAGCTTAATGATTATAGAGCAAATACCCATGTTACCACCACCCAGGCCAAGAAACAGGTCATTGTCAACACTCTCAGGAGCTCCTCTTGTGCCCCTTTTCATCATGACCCTTTTTCTGTCTGTTCGACACTCAGGGTAATCACTTTCTTGCGTCTCTTTATACTTTCATCTCCTAAACGGGCATTGGTTAGCAATATTGTTAGGTTTTGCTTGTATTTGTGTCTCAGCATTATGTCTGAGATCTGTCAGTGTTTCTGGGTGTAGCTGCTGTAGGTACATTTATTTTCACTGCTGGGTGGGATTCCATTGTATGGTTCAGCCACAATAGCTTATCCATTTTACTGTTGAAGGGCATTTGGGCTGTTTCCAGTTTGGGGCTAGTGTAATTAATGTCGCTGTGAGCATTCATGTACGTCTGCTGGTACACATATGTACTCATTCCGGTTGGGTATACAGCTAAGGTATCATTTCTGGCTCATAGGAAACATGCATCTTGAACTTCCTAAGATAATGCCAAATTGTTTACCAAGTAGCTATACCAATTTATGCTCTCACCAGTAATGTATGAGAGTTGCCAATATCAGGTCTTGTCCTTGTGTTTAATTTTAGCTATCATGATGGGTGTGTAGTGATATTTCTTTGTGACCTTTGTTTGCATTTTCTTGAAGACTAATGAAGTTGAACACCTTTTCATATGTTTACGGGTCATTTGGACTCATGAGCCTCTTTCGTCAAGTTCCTGTTCAGGTTTCTTGCCATTTTTTTGTACTGGCATGTCCAGCTTTCTCTTACTGGTTTGTCTATTGTAGGTTCTGGACATGAGACTGATGTCAGCTCCATGTGTTACAAATACGTGGTCCTGCTCTGTGGCTGGTTTGGTTATCTGTTGCTGAGAAACAAACCACTCCAAAGCTTAGTGGCTTAAAACAACAGTAGTCGTTTGTTTACTCATAATTTACAATTTTGGTGAGGCTTAGCAAGGAAGGCTTGTCCCTGCTCCGTTTGGAGTCAACCGAGATGGCTCAAACGGGGGGTGGAGCATCCATTTCCAAGATGACTTAAACTTATATGCTTGGTGAGCTGGCTCTTGGCTGAGAGCTCAGCCAGGGATGAGGGTCGGGGCCTCAGTTCCCCTCCACGTGGGCCTTTCCAAGTGGGTCTCAGCACAGGTCGCTCAGCAGTGAGAATGTTTGTACATGCAGCAACTACATCCAGGAACATGGATGGATCTCAGCGAGAGTCCCGGGGAAACCAGGAGGAAGCTATACCCCCTTTGATGGCTTAGCCTGGGGAGTCACATGGTATCAGTTCTGCTGTATTAACAAGTCCACCCAGATTCAAGAAGAAGGAATATAGACCACTCCTCTTAATGGGGGGAGTGTCAAAGTCACACTGTGAGAAGAGCATGCGGAAGGGGAAGGGGAGATGCCATTGCCGCCGATTTTTGGAAAACACAATCTGACACAGTGGCTTACCCTTTCTGTTTCTTAACGGTGCCTTTGCATAAGTGAAGTTTAATAACTGAATTTTAATATAGTCAAATATAAAATCTTTAAATATATGGTTAGTTTTTTTTTGTTTTCTGTTTTAAAATTATTTCTCCACCCACAAAGATATTGTCTTTTTTTTTTTTTTAAATAACATCTTTATTGCAATATATAGTTCACATATCATGCAATTCACCCATTTAAAGTATACAACTCAGTGGTTTTTGGTCTATTCACTAGTGTGTGCAGCCACCATCACAGTCAGTTTTAGAACATTTTCGTTACCTCAGAAAGAACCCTGTACTCCTTAGCTGTCCACCCCCCTTTCCCCTAGCCTCAAGCAACTACTAATGTACTTTATATCTCTACTGATTTGTCTATTTTAGGCATTTAATATAGATGGAATTATATAATATGTGGTCTTTTGTGTCTTGCTTCTTTCACCCAGCATGTTTTCAAGGTTCATCCGTGTTGTGGCATGTATCAGGACTTCATTTCTTTTAGGGTCAAATAATATTCCATTGTCTGGATATACCACATTTTCTGTATCGATAGACATTTGGGGTGTTACCACTTTTGGGTTATTCTGGATAATGGTGCTATAAACATTCACGTACAAGTTTTTCTGTGGACATACAGTTTCATTTCTCCTGGGTATATACCTAGGAGTGGAATTTCTGGCTCATATGGTAACTCAATGTTTAAAGAACTTTCAGATTGTTTTCCAGAGTTGCTGCACCATTTTTATTCCCACCAGCAGTATATAAAAGTTTCAAATTCTTCTCTACCTGCCAACACTTGCTATTGTCTGACTTTTTGATTATAGCTATATTGGTACATTGTTATTAACTGAAGTCTATATTAGGATTCACTCTGTGTGTTGTACAGCCCTTGAGTGTTGAAAAATATATAATGTCATGTATCCACCATTACAGTATCATACAGAATAGTTTCACTGCCCTTAAAATGCCCTGTATTCCACTTATTCATCCTTCCCTCCTCCCCATCCCCCTGGCGGCCACTGATCTTTTTTTACTGTCTCCATAAAAAATAGTTTTGCTTTTTTCAGAACGTCATATAGTTGGTATCGTACAGATTGGAGTTTTTCTGACTGGCTTCTTTTACTTAGTAATGTGTGTTTAAGTTCCCTCCATGTCTTCTTGTGGCTTGATAGCTCATTTCTTTTTATCACTGAATAATACTCCATTGGATGGCAGTACTACAGTTTATCCATTCCCCTATTGAAGGGTATCCTGGTTGCTTCCAATTTTTGGCAATTACAGATAAAGCTGCTGTAAACATTGGTGTGCAGGTTTTTGTATGGATATAAGTTTCAACTAATTGGAATAAAAACCTAAGAGTGAAATTGTTGGAACATGTGATAAGCCTGTGTTTTGCTGTGTAAGAAACTGTCAGGCTGTCTTTCAAAATGCTTATACTATTTTGCTTTCCCACCAGCAATAAGTAAAAGTTTCTGTTGCCCCACATCCTTGTCAGAATTTGATATTGTCGGAGTTTTAGATTTTAGCCATTCTAATAGGTTTGTAGTGGTATTTCATTGTTTTAATTTGCAGTTCTCTAATAACAATGTTGAGCATCTTTTCATATGCTTATTTACCATCTGTAGATCTTTTTTGGTGAGACGTCTATTCAACAGATCTTTTGCTCATTTTGTAACTGGGCTGTTTGTTTTCTTATTGTTGAAATTTAAGGTTCTTTGTATACTTCGCACAAAAGCATCATGTATGTGTTTTGCAGATATTTTCTCCTGGTTTGTGACTTTTTATTCTCTTAACAGTATCTTTTGCAGAGTAGAATTTTTTAATTTTAATGAAGTCCAACTTACCAATTTTTTCTTTGCTAGATTGTGCTTTTGATGTTGTATCTAAAAAGTCACTAAATCCAAGATCACTTAGATTTTCTCCTATGTGATCTTGTAGACATTGTGTAGTTTTGTGTTTTGCATTTAGGTCTATGATCTATTTTGAGTTAATTTTTGTGGAAGGTGTGAGGTCTGTGTCTAGATTCATTTTTTTTTTTAATGTGAATATCTAGCACCATTTGTTGAAAACACTATCTTTTCTCCATTTAGTTGCCTTTACTCCTTTGTCAAAGATCAGTTGAAAATACTTGTGTGGCTTTATTCTGTTCCACTGATCTATCTGTCTATTCCTTCACCAGTACCACATGGTCTTGATCACTGTAACGTTATAGTAAGTCTTGTCATCAAGTAGTGTCAGTCTTCCAACTATGTTCTTCAGTGTTGTGTTAGCTATTCTGAATCTTCTGCCGTTCCATATACACTATAGAATAAGTTTGTCAATATCTACAAAATAACTTGCTGCAGTTTTTGTTTGGGACTGTGATGAATCTGGAGCCCCGGTGGTGAGGTGATTAGGAGCTTGGCTGCTAACCAAACGGTCAGCAGTTCGAGTCCACTAGCCCTTCCTTGGAAACGCTATGCGGCAGTTCTACTCTGTCCTATAGGGTCGCTATAAGTCAGAATTGACTCAGTGGCAATGTCTTTTTTGTTTTTGTTGGTGGTGATGGATCTATAGATCAAGTTGGAAATAATTGACATCTTAATAATATTACACCTTCCTATCCATTACCAAGGAGCCCTGGCGGCGTAAATGGTTAAGCACTCAACTGCCAACTGAAAGGTTAGCATTTCAAACTCACCCAGTGGCTCTACAGGAGAGAGAACTGGTGATCTGCTTCTGTAAATATTACAGCCTAGAAAACCCTATGGGGCAGTTCCACTCTGTCCCAGGGGGTCGCTATGAGTCGGAATCGACTCGACAGTACCTAACAACATTAATTAACATGCAGTATATTTAGATCTTCCTTGAGTTCTTTCATCAAAGTTTTGTATTTTTCCTCATGTAGATCTTGTGCAGATTTAGTTAGATTTGTACAAAAGTATTTCATTTTTTGGTGCTAATGTAAAGGGTGGTGTGTGCTTAATTTCAAATTCCAATTATTTATTGCTAGTATGTTGGTTAGTATGTAGGAAAGCAATTGACCTTTATATATTAACCTTGTGTCCTGCAATCTTGTGCTATAATTGCTTATTAGTTCCAGGAGAATTTTGGTGATTCTTTGGGATTTTCTACATAGAAAAT
The DNA here is from genome assembly GCF_030014295.1 of Loxodonta africana. Lineage (NCBI taxonomy): Eukaryota > Metazoa > Chordata > Mammalia > Proboscidea > Elephantidae > Loxodonta > Loxodonta africana. The sequence continues at coordinate 37,025,866 of NC_087363.1, forward strand.
CATATAATATGTGAACAAAGACCGTTTTATCTCTTCTTTCCCGATCTATATACCTTTTACTTCCTTTTCTTGTCTTGATGTTTGCTAGGACTTCCAGTACAATGTTGAATAGGAATGGCGAGAGGGGACATCCTTGTCTCGTTCCCCATCTTAAGGGGAAAGCATCTAGCTTTTAAATATGATGTTAGCTGTAATTCTTTTTGTGGATGTTATTTATCAAGCTGAGAAAGTTTCCTTCCATTCCTAGTTTGCTACAAGTTTTTATCATGAATGGATGTTAGATTTTGTCAAATATTTTTTCTATATCTATTTATATGATCATATAATTTTTCTTCTTTGGCCTGTGGCTATCAAGAGTTACATTAATCGATTTGTGAATGTTGAACTAGCCTTTGTTACCTGGAATAAATTCCACTTGGTTGCGGTATATAATTCCTTTTATGCACTGTTGGATTCTATTTGCTAATATTTTATTGCAGGCTTTTACATCTATGTTCATGAGATATTGGTGTGTAATTTTCCTTCCTAGTAATGTCTTTGTCTGAGTTTGGTATTAGGGTAATGCTGGCCTCCTAGAATACTCATATTTTTTGGAAGAATTTGAGAAAAAGTGTTGTTAATTCTCCTTCAAATGTTTTGTAGAAATCACCAGTAATACCATGTGGGCCTGGTGAAGTCTATTTTTGGAAGATTATTAATTTTTGGCTGAATTCTTTAATATCCTATTCAGATAATCTGTTTTTCCTTGTGTGAGTTTTGGTAGAGCATGTCTTTTAAAGGAATTGGCCCATTTCATCTAAGTTATAAAATTTAATGTCCTTGGGATGAGTTGTGATGGCCCCTATTTCATTTCTAATATTTTGTGTCTTTTTTTCTTGCTTAACCAGCTAAAGATTTATCGATTTTATTGATCTTTTCACAGAGCCAGCTTTTGGTTTTGTTGATTTTCTCTATTAATTATCTGTTTTCAATTTTGGTGATTTCTGTTCTACTTATTATTCTGTTTCTGTGCTTACTCTGGGTTTAATTTCCTCTTCTGTTTTGATTTTCTAAGGCAGAAGCTTATATTATTGATTTTAGATCTCTCCTCATTTCTAATATATGCATTCAATACTATAAATTTCTGTCTAAGCACTGTTTTCCCTGAACCCCACATATTTTGATAAGTTGAATCTTCGTTTTTAGTTAGTTCAAAATATTTTAAATTTCTCGTGAGACTTCCTTTTTAACTCATGTGTTATTTCTAAACGTGATCTTTAATCTGTTATTGATTTCTATTTTAATTCCATTGCAGTCTGAGAGCATACTTTGTATAATTTCTACTATTTTACATTTGTTAAGTTTTATGATCTAGTATATTGTCTATCTTGATGAATGTTTCACGTGTGGTTGAAAAGAGTGTGCATTCTGCTGTTGTTGGGTGAAATATTCTGTAAGTGTCAAATAGATCCAGTGGGTTGATGATGCTTTCATTTTAACTCTACTCTCACTGATTTGTAACCTGCTGGATCTGTCAGTAACTGATAGAGGGTTGTCGAAGTCTCCACTTATAATTTTTATGTCAATTTGCTTATTTCTCCTTGTAGTTCTATCAGTTTTTGCCTTACTTATTTTGACCCTCTGCTGTTACGTACATACATGTTAAGGCCTGGGAAGTCTTCTTGGAGGACTGACCTCTTTATCATTATGTAATGCCCCTCCTTATTCCTGGTAATTTCCCTTGTCTGAAGTCTGCTTTGTCTGAAATTAGTATAGCTGCTCCAGCTTTCTTTTGATTAGTGGTAGCGTGGTATATCTTTCTCTATCCCTTTACTTTTAATCTAGTTGTGTATATTTAAAGTGGGTTTTCTTGTAGACAACTTAGTTGGGTCTTGCTTTTTATCCACTCTTAAAATCTCTTGTCTTTTAATTGGTATGCTTAGATCATTCACATCTGAAATGATTATTGATCTAGTTGAATTACCTTATTTATCATTGTTTTCTATTCATTGTCCTTGTGCTTTGTTTTTTGTCTCCCACTCTTTTTTTTTTTTTTGCCTTCTGTGGTTTTAATTGGGTATTTCTTTCTATTCCATTTTCTCTCCTCTCATAGAATATCAATTATACTTTTAAATATCAATTATATTACAAGGGAAAGATTAGTCCAAAGGACTAATGGACCACAACTACTACAGCCTCCACCAGACTAAGTACAGCACAACTAGATGGTGCCCGGCTACCACCACCAACTGTTCTGACAGGGATCACGATAGAGGGTTCTGGAAAGAGCTGCAGGAAAATGTAGAACAAAATTCCAACTCACAAAAAAAGAGCAGATTTACCGGCCTGATAGAGACTGGAGATACCCTGAGGGCATGGCCCCGGGATACCACTCCTGAGGTTTACCCTTCAGTCAAAGATTAGACAGGCCCATAAAATAAAATGAGATTAAAGGGACACACAAGCCCACGGGCAAGGACTAGAAGGCAGGAGGAGACAGGAAAGCTGGTAATAGGGAACCAAAGGCCGAGAAGGGAGAGTGTTGACATGTTTTGGGGTTGGTAACCAATGCCACAAAACAATATGTGTACTAAGTGTTTAATGAGACACTAGTTTGTTCTGTAAACCTTAATCTAAAGTACAATTAAAAAAAATATATATATATATATATATATCAGTTACATTTTTTTCTAGGGTGGGTTGCCCTAGATTTTGCAATACACATTTACAACTCGTGTAAGTTTACTTTCAAATAACACCATATTGCTTCACGGGTAGTACAGGTACCTTATAACATTTTTCCCAGTTCTTTCTTCCCATCCCTTATAACATCACTGTCAGACATTTCAGTTATACATAAGATATAATCGTCCAATATATTAATGTTATTTTTATTTTAAACAAATTGTTATATCAGTTAAGGATAAGAAAAGTAAAAAAATTTTTTACCTTCTTTTATTCCTTTTTTAAATGTTCTTCCTTTCTTTAAGTATATCAGAGTTTCTGACCTGTGTAATTTTCCTTTTTTTTTTTTATGAAGGACTTTTTTTTTAAAACATTTCTCACAAGGCAGGTCTAGTGATGACAAATTCCTTTAATTTTTGTTTGTCTGAGAAAGTCTTTATTTCTGTTTTACTTTTGAAGGATAATTTTGCTGGGTACTAAATAGGAGGTTAGTGGGTTTTTTCTTTCAACACATTACATATTTTGCCTCACTCTCTTCTTGTTTGCATGGTTTTTGAAGAGAAGTACAATGTAATTCTTATCTTGTTCCCCACACTGTTCCCTCCCCTCTGGCTTCTTTCAAGATTTTATTTTTGTCTTTGATTTTCTGCAGTATGAATATGAGATGCCTACGTGTAGATATTTGAGTATTATCCTTCTTGGTGGAGCCCCGATGGCGAAGTAGTTAAGAGCCCAGGCTGTTAAACAAGAGGCTGGCAGTTCAAATCCATCAACCACCCCTTGGAAACCCTACGAGATAATTCTGCTTTGTCCTGTAGGGTCACTGTAAGTTGGAATTGACTTGACAGCACACAACGACAACAACAAATCCTCCTGGGTGTTCTCTGAACTTCCTTGATCTGTGGTTTGGTCTCTGTCAACAGTTTTGGAAAGCTCTCTGTCATTATTATTTCAAATATTTCTTCTGGCCTTTTTTTTTTTTTTTTCTTCTCCTAGTATTCTTATTATGTGTATGTTATACCTTTTGTAATAATCCCACAATTATTGGATAGTCTGTTCCTTTTTTTCAGTCTTTTTTATATTTGCTTTTCGGTTTAGGATGTTTTTATGGCCATATCTTCAAGCTCACTGATTCTTTCCTTAGCTGAGTTCAGCATACTGATAAACCCACAAAGGGCATTCTTCATTTCTATTACAGTGTGTTTTGGATTGAATTGTGTCCCTCAAACAGTTACACTGAGATCCTATTCCCTGGTACTGAGGTCATACTGCAGTAGAGTGGGTCCTAATCCCATCTGAGTTTTATGAAAGAGGAGAAAAGACACAGAGACAGATGTAGGCAGAGAAAGATGCCCATGTGATGAAGGAAGCAGATGCAGCCGAAAGCCAAGGAACACCAAGGATTGCTGGGAGAGACCAGAAACTAGGAGACAGGCATGTGCCTGATTCTTTCTCGGAGCCCTCAGAAGGAATCAACATTCCTGATAGCCTGATTTGGACTTACAGCATTCTGAACTGTGAGACAATGAATTTTTCTTTCCTTCTTTCCTTCTTCTCTCCTTCTTTCCTTCTTTCTTTCTTTCTTTCTTTCTTTCTTTCTTTCTTTCTTTCTTTCTTTCTTTCTTTCTTTCTTTCTTTCTTTCTTTCTTTCTTTCTTTCTTTCTTTCTTTCTTTCTTTCTTTCTTTCTTTCTTTCTTTCTTTCTTTCTTTCTTTCTTTCTTTCTTTCTTTCTTTCTTTCTTTCTTTCTTTCTTTCTTTCCTCCCTCCCTCCCTCCCTCCCTCCCTCCCTCCCTCCCTCCCTCCCTCCCTCCCTCCCTCCCTCCCTTCCTTCCTTCCTTCCTTCCTTTCTTCTCTCTCTCTCTTCTCTTTCTCTCTTTCTTTCTCTCTCTCTCTCTTCCTCCCTTCCTCCCTTCGTTTCTTCCTCTCTTTCTTTCAATTATTGTACTTCACATGAAGGTTTACAGAACAAACTAGCTTTTCATTAAACAGTTAGTACACATATTGTTTTGTGACATCGGTTAACAACCCCATGACATCGCAAGACTCTGCCTTCTTGACCTTGAGTTACCAATCACCAGCTTTCTTGTACCCTCCTGCCTTCTAGTTCTTGTCCCTGGGCTGGTGTGCCCCTCTAGTCTTGTTTCGTTTTATGGTGCTGTCTAATCTTTGACTGAAGCGTGAACCTCAGGAGTGGCTTCATTACTGAGCTAAAATATTGGCCAGGGGCCATACTCTTGGGGTTTCTCCAGTCTCTATCAGGCCAGTAAGTCTGGTCCTTGTTTGTGAGTTAGAATTTTGTTCTACATTTTCCTCCAGCGCTTTCCAGGACCCTCTATTGTGATCCCTGTCAGAACAGTTCATGGTGGTAGCCGGGCTCCATCTCCTTGTACTGGACTCAATCTGGTGGAGGCCATGGTAGTTGTGGTCCATTAGTCCTTTGGACTAATCTTTCCCTTGTGTCTTTAGTTTTTTTCATCCTCCATTGCTCCCAGCGGGGCAAGACTAATGGAGTATCTTAGATGGCCACTCACAAGCTTTTAAGATCCCAGATGCTACTCACAAAAGTAGAATGTAGAACATTTTCTTTATAATCTATGTTATTTCTTTATAATCTATGTTATTCCAATTGAACTAGATGTTCCCCGAGACCATGGTCCCCACAACCCCCAGCCTAGTAATTCAGTCCCTCAGGGAGTTTGGATGAGTCTATGGAGCTCACATGACCTTGCCTTAGACAAGTTGTGCTGGCTTCCCCAGTATTTTACCCTTTGCTAAAGTTACCATTTATCTATTGTCTGTTTAGTGTTTTCCCATCCCCATCCCTCCCCTCCCTTGTAACCATCAAAGATTGTTTCTTTGTGTGTGCAAACCTTTTCATGAGTTTTTATAGTAGGTCTTATACAGTATTTGTCCTTTTGTGATTGACTTATTGCACTCAGCATAATGCCTTCCAGATTCATCCCTGTTGTGAGATGCTTTGCAGATTCATCATGGCTCTTTATCATTGAGTAGTACTCCATTGTGTGTATGTACAATAGTTTGTTTGTCCATTCATCTGTTGATGGACATCTAGGTTGTTTCCATCTTTTTGCTGTTGTGAACAACGCTGCAATGAACATAGGTGTGCATATGTCTATTCATGTAGCTCTTATTTCTCTAAGATATATTCCTAGGAGTGGGATTGCTGGGTCATATGGTGTTTCTATTTCTAAATTTTTAAGGAAGCACCATTTTGTTTTCCAAAACAGTTGTACCATTTTGCATTCCCACCAGCAGAGCATAAGTGTTCCAATCTCCCCACAGCCTCTCCAACATTTGTTATTTTCTTTTTTATTGATTTGTGCCAGTAATGCCAGAGTGAGATGGTATCTCATTGTGGTTTTGATTTGCATTTCTCTAATGGCTTTTTTTAATGGCTACTGATCACTAGTATTTCCTCATATGTCTGTCAGCCACTTGAGTGTCTTCTTTGGTGAAGCATCTCTTCATTTCCTTTGCCCATTTTTTTCATTTGATTATTTGCCTTTTTGTTGTAGAGGATTTTTCTGTAGATTTTAGAGATTAGATCTTTGTCCGATTTGTCAGGGCCAAAATTCTTTTCCTAGTCTGTAGCTTCTTTTTTTACCCTTTTGGTGAAGCCTTTTGATGAATATAAGTGCCTAATTTTTAGTAAACCCCAGTTATCTATCTTATCTTCTGAAGTTTGTGTGTTGTTAGATATGGTTTGTATCCTGTTAATGCCATGTATTAGGGACCCTAGCATTGATCCTATTTTTTATGATCTTTATAGTTTTTGGTTTTATATTTAGGTCTTTGATCCATTTTTAATTAGTTTTTGTGTGTGGTGTGAGGTGTGGGTCCTGTTTCATTTTTTTGCAGATGGACATCCAGTTTTGCCAACACCATTTGTTAAAAAGACTGTCTTTTCCCCATTTGATGGACTTTGGGCCCTTGTAGAAGATCATGTGACTGTAGGTGGATGGATTTAAATCTGGGTTCTCAATTCTGTTCCATTGGTCAATGTATTGGTTGTTGTACCAGTACCAGGCTGTTTTGAATACCGTAGCTGTATAGTAGGTTCTGAGGTCAGGTAGTGTGAATCCTCCTACTTTATCCTTCTTCTTCAGTAGTGCTTTACTTATCTGGTGCCTCTTCCCTTTCCATTTAAAGTTAATGATTAGTTTTTTCATCTCTTTAAAGAATGCTGTTGGTATTTGAATCAGGATTGTATTTTATTTGTAGATTGCTTTGGATAGAATTGTCATTTTCATAATGTTGAGTCTACCTATCCATAAGCATGGTATGTTTTTCCATTTAGGTAGATCTTTTTTGGTTTCTTGCAGTAGCATTTTGTAGTTTTCTTTGTATAGGTCTTTTACATCCGTGATTAGATTTATTCCTAAGTATTTTATTTTTTAGGGGCTATTATAAGTCGTATTGTTTTCCTATTTCTTTTTCATTGTTCTCTTCATTGTATAGGAATCCAATGGATTTTTGTATGTTTATCTTGTATCTTGCTGCTCTGCTGAATCTTTCTATTAGTTCCAGTAATCTTCTCGTGGAGTCTTTTGGGTTTTCTATGTGTAGTATCATATCATCTGCACATAGGGACAGTTTTACTTCTCCTTACCAATTTGGATTCCCTTCATTTCTTTTTCTGGCCTTATTACTCTAGCCAGGAATTCCAGCACACAATGTTAAATAAGAGTGGTGATAAATGGCATCCTTGTCTTGTTCCTGTCTAAAGGGGAATGTTTTCAGCCTCTCTCCATTAAGGATGATATTGGCTGTTAGTTTTATATAGATGCCTGTCTAAGTTATCTAGTGCTGCTGTAACGGAAATACCACAAGTGGATGGCTTTAGCAGAGAGAAATTTATTCTCTCACAGTCTAGTAGGCTACAAGTCCAAATGCAGGGCATAAGCTCCAGGGGAAGACTTTCTCTTTGTGTAGGCTCTGGAGGAGGGACCTTGTCATCAATCTTCCCCTAGCCTAGGAGCTTCCCTGTGTAGGAATCCTGGGCCCAAAGGATGCTCTCTGCTCCTGGCACTGGTTTATTGGTGGTATGAGGTCCCCTACTCTCTTCTTGCTTCCCTTTTCTTTTATCTCTTGTGAAATAAAAGGTGGTGCAGGCCACACCCCAGGAAACTCCCTTTACATTGGATCACAGTTGTGACCTTAGTAAAGGTGCTACAATTCCACTCTAATCCTCTTCAACATAAAATTACTGTTACAAAATGGAGAACAACCACACAATACTGAGAATCATGGCCTAACCAAGCTGACATATATTTTGGGGGACGTGATTCAATCCATGACAATGCCGTTTATTATGTTGAGGACTTTCCCTTCTATACCTATTTTATTGAGAGTTTTTTTTATCAGGAATGGGTGTTGGACTTTGTCAAATGCCTTTTCTGCATTGGTTGAGATGATCATGTGATTCTTTTGTTTATGTGGTAGATTATGTTGATTGATTTTCTAATGTTGAAATATCCTTGCATACCTGGTATGAATCCTACTTGGTCATGGTGTATTATTTTTTTGATATGATGCTGAATCCTTTTGGCTAGAATTTGTTAAGAATTTTTGCATCTGTATTCATGAGAGATATTGGTCTGTAATTATCTTTTTTGTGTTGTCTTTGCCTGGCTTTGGTATCAGGGTTATGCTGGCTTCATAGCATGAATTGGGAAGTATCCCTCCCGTTTCTATGTTCTGAAATAGTTTCAGTAGTACTTGTGTAAGCTCTTCTGTAAATGTTCGGTACAATTCTCCAGTGAAGCCATCTGGGCTAGGGCTTTTTTTGGTGAGGAGTTTTTTTTTGTTTTGTATTACCTTTTCAATCTCTTCTCTTGTTATGGGTCTGTTCGGTTTTCATTTTGTGTTAGTTTGGGTAGGCAGTGTGTTTCTAGAAATTTGTCCATTTCTTGTAGGTTTTCAAATTTGTTGGAGTATAGTTTTTATAGTATTCTGTTATGATCCTTTTTATTTCAGTTGGCTCTGTTGTAACGTCTCCCATTTCTTAGTTGGATTATTTGCGTCCTCTCCTGTTTTTCTTTTGTCAGTTTGGCCAGTGGTTTGTTGATTTTGTTGACTCTTGAAGAACTAACTTTTGGTTTTGTTGATTCTTTCTATTGTTTTTCTATTCTGTATTTCATTTATTTCTGCTCTGATCTTTATTATTTCCTTTCTTCTGGTGGCTGTGGGCTTATTTTTTCTGTTCTCTATTTGTTCAAGTTGTGTAGCTAATGTTTTGATTTTTGTCCTTTTGTTCTTTTTTGATGTGTGCATCTATTGCTGTAAATTGACCTCTTAGCACTGCCTTTGCTGTGTCCCAAAGGTTTTGGTGTGATATGTTTTCATTCTCGTTTAATTCCCGTATTATTTTCCTGAATTCTTTCATTGTTTTGTCTGTCTTGTCCATGATTTTGTGTATTTTTTTCCTCATTTTTGTCTGCTATTTCCTTCAACTCTTGGGTAGCTCTGAATAGTAGAGATTTGAGTGCCCTATCAGATAGTTCCAGTGCCCTTTCTTCTCCTGGAAGAAAGTTATCTAGTGTTTTATCTTGGATGCCTAATGGAAAGTTATCTAGTGTTTTATCTTGGATGCCTAATGGAACCATCATGTCTTTTTTTTTTTTTTTTTAATATGTTTTGATACTTTCTGCTGTCTTTGGGACATTCAGTAGTTACTTTCTTTGTTTACTGATTGTAGATTTGTTTGTTTTGTCCTACTTTTTTTTATTGGGTTACATCTGAGCAGGTGGGCTGTGTGTTCTCTGTTGTTTGCTCACCTGTAGACTGATTCTTCTCACCACCTTGTTCAATGGGCAGGGCCAGTCACATAGGACAGGTCCAGCTGAAGGGCGGGACTGGGATGGGTTGGTTTTGGCAAGTACTGGGGCCAACAGGGCGGGGCTTAGGTTCAGTGCAGGGCAGATTCCAATAGATCATGCCTGTGCTGTTTGGGGGTGCAGTCTTCAGTGCATGGTGCAGATGGGCAGGAGAGAGGAAGAAGGTTGTGATGTGTGAAGCTAAGTGGGTATGGGAAAGAAGAGAAAGAAGAGAGAAAAACAGGAGCCCCCCCCCAAAAAAAGTGCCAAGGGAGCCTAACACTGGAGTGGTGCAGACCTGGGGAAGCAGTATGCCAGGAGCTTTCTAGCCAGGCAGTGAGGCATAGCCCATCAAGAAGGGACAGATATGGCACACACAGCTAGATGAGCAGGAGAAAGGAAAGTAAGGAAGGGAGAGAGAGAGATAAGAAACCAGAATTTTTTAAAAAAGGAGAGAGACAGGCACACGTGGCTAGGTGGTTGGGGAAAGGAATGGAAGGAATGTAGAGAGAGACAAGAAACTGAGAGAAAAAAAAAGATGCCAGGTAGTTAGGAGGAAGGAAAGGAATGGAGGTAAAGAGAGATTAGGAACTGAGAAATGAAGAAAAACGAAAAGAAAAAAAAAATGCCCCCAGGGATCCCACTGGCCCAGGAAGTGGCTCCCAGACCTTGGGGCACAACCTATCTAGAAGGAGTGGAGATGGCACGCAGTGCCACATATTCAGGAGACAGGATAAGAAGGTAGGTAGAGAGGGATGAGAAACCAAGAAATGAAGAAAAACAAAAAGGAAAAAAGAAAAAAAAAATGGCCCCAAGGTTCCCACTGGCGTGGCAATGCAGACCCGGGAAGTGGTTCCTCAGCCATGCGGTGCTTCACAGCCTGTCGAGGAGAAGCAGGGATGGCACACGGGGCCAGGTATTTGAGAGAAAGGAAGGGAAGGAGAAGAGAGAGAGGGAAGAAACTAAAAGAAATTGAAAAGCACAACGACAGCAACAAAGAATAGCACTGAAGGAACCAGCTGGTCTGGATGGGACAAATCCAAGTAGGATGGAGCCAGCGCCTCACCAGCTGAGTGATTGTGGCCCGCCAGGAAGTGGTGGAGGCCGAGCAAGGGGAAGAATGGTGGGGGGTGGGAAAGCATGTATTGCTGGTTAATGGTGCTCTGTCTCCTGCTGGGAGCTCCATGAAGCTGCTTTCCCTATCATCCCATCTCTGACAGGAGTCCAAGATGGTGCATTTGTGCTGCATTAGCTGATAGGGGACCTCTACTCTGTAGCTCTCCTCACTCTCTGTTCTCTGTCAGTTTCTTGTTCCATTCGGTGCTTGGCTGAGTCTTTATCTCTTCATTTGACTCTTAGGACTCCAGGATTGATGTTTGCCTCTGTTTCACTTAGTTTTTCAGGTCTTTGCCGTGGAAGGACGGTGTGGTACTTCTGTCTACAGTACCATGTTGGCTTCAGCTCTGAGACAATAAATTTCTGTTCTTTAATGTCACCCACTTTGTGGCATTTTGTTATGGCAGCCCTAGGAAACTAATGGACAGTATTTTTTATTTTTAACTTTTCTCTTTGGTTTTTCCTTAGAGTTTCCATCTCTATGCTTATATTACCCATCTGTTCTTACATATTGTTCATTTTTTCCATGAAATCCCGTAGCATATTTATTGTAGTTATTTTAAATTCCTGGTTTGACAATTACAAAATCTTTGCCATATCTGAGGATTCCTGGTGACAGAGTGCTTAAGAGCTTGGCTGCTAACCAAAGGGCCAGCAGTTCAAATTCACCAGCTGCCCCTTGGAAGCCTTATGGAGCAGTTCTACTCTGTCCTATAGGGTTGCTATGAGTTGAAATTGACTCAAGAGCAATGTATTGCTGTATCTGAGTCTCTTCTAATGCTTGTGTTGTCTCTTCAAACTTTGTTTTTTGCCTTTTAGTATGCCTTGTAATTTTTTGTTGAAAGCCAGACAGGATGTATCAGGTAAAAGGAACTGAGGTTCTTTCATTTTTAATCCCCTGTAAAGTCCTGTTTTGATAAGGTATGGGGAGAGGGAAAGCATTCTATAATCCTATGATTAGTTCTCAGTCTTTTAGCAAGCCTGTGCTTCTGGGTTGTGAAGGCAATGTCTCAGCTTTTTTTCTCTTTTTTATCACCTTTTAGGTGAAAAAGAAAGGCTAGATGTGGTGGATTTGGGTAATTCTCTTCCCTCAGGTAGAAAGCTGTGGGGGCTGGAGATAGGCAATTCCCTTATTCCAAATTGGTTAGGTTCTGATAAAACCCATTTTGGTTAGGCTCATGTAGTTTCCTTTGAGGGCAGACCATTGGTAACAAGAACAGAGTACTATGTCAAAATAATTATTCTTCCTTTCCCACTGCTGAGTCAGGAGGGCTTTTTTCATGGAGCTTCATAGTGAAAATCTGGTGGAGTTCCTGGAGATAAAACTCATGAAAGTGTAGAGGCTCCTGTAAGGCAGCAACTCCTGAAGATTTTTTAAATTTTTATTGTGCTTTAAGTGAAAGTTTACAAATCAAGTCAGTCTCTCACACAAAAACTTATATACACCTTGCTACAAACTCCCAATTGCTCTCCCCCTAATGAGACAGTCTGCTCCCTCCCTCCACTCTCTCTTTTTGTGTCTATTTCTCCAGGTTCTAACCCCCTCTACCCTCTCATCTCCGCTCCAGGCAGGAGATGCCAACGTAGTCTCAAGTGTCCACCTGATCCAAGAAGCTCACTCCTCACCAGCATCGCTCTCCAACCCATTGTCCAGTCCAATCCATGTCTGAAGAGTTGGCTTTGGGAATGGTTCCTGTCCTGGGCTAAAAGAAGGTCTGGGGGCCATGACCAATGGGGTCCTTCCAGTCTCAGTCAGACCATTAAGCCTAGTCTTCTTATGAGAATTTGGGGTCTGCATCCCACTGCTCTCCTGTTCCCTCAGGGGTTCTCTGTTGTGTTCCCTGTCAGGGCAGTCATCGGCTATAGCCAGGCACTATCTAGTTCTTCTGGTCTCAGGCTGATGTATTCTCTGGTTTACGTGGCCCTTTCTATCTCTTGGGCTCATAATTACCTTGTGTCCTTGGTGGTCTTCATTCTCCTTTGATCCAGGTGGGCTGAGACCAGTTTGACACATCTTAGATGGCTACTTGCTAGCATTTAAGACCCTAAACGCCACTCTCCAAAGTGGGGTGACTCCTGAAGATTTTGTCTCTCAAGCTAGTTCATGCTCAGTTTCTAGTGATTAATCAATTCTTGTCAGATGCTGCATCCGATGGTAGCAGTTTCTGTTCCTGATTAATGGTGATTCTTTCAGCTTGTCTGTCTTTCCAGCTTTTGAAGTGATGGTTTGTCTTGTGACCTTGATTTTCTACGGATTAATAAGAGCTGTTGATTCTCAGCTTTTTTCTTGTTGTAGGGATGGGAGTGAAAACTTCCCTGCTTTTTACATGCCAAATTGGAACTAGAATTCTATAGTGATTTATTTATGATGTTATTGTATAGATGTTTTAGTGGTTGCTGTAGGTATTACAGTATGCATTCACAACTTGTCAGAATCTGCTGGTGTTGACATTTTAGCAGTTTGAGTGAAGTGTAGAAATCTTATCTCTCTCTGTTTCTTTATCCTCCCTCATTTACAATATAATTGTCTTAAATGTTTCCTCTACATACATTGAGAACAACATCAATGTTATAGTTCTTGCTTCAACTGTCTAATATCATTTAGAAAATTAAGAGGAGAGGGAATGTCTACTGTTTTTACCCATATTTTTACTTTCTGTATTGTTCTTTCTTCCCTCCTGATGTGCCAAGATTCCTTCTTTTATTTTTTGTTAGTTTGTTTCAACAATTTCCTTTAGCCATTCTTTTAGGGAAGGTCTTCTGTTGATGTTCTTTTAGTTTTCCTTCATCTGGGTATGTCTTCATTTTCTTTTTATTCTTGAAGGAAATTTTGCTGGGTATAGGATTCTCGGTTGATAGTTCACTTCTTTCAGCAACTTTGAAAAATGCTGAACAACTTCCTTCTGGCTTATGTGGTTTCAGTTGATGATTGTTTTATCTTTATAGGGAAGATGTCATATTTCTCTCACTGCTTTCAGAGTTTTTTCTTCGTCTTTAGCTTTCTGAGTTTGATTGTCATATACCTTGGCTTTGATTTCTTTGAGTTTATTCTATTTGGGGTTTCCCAAACAGTTTCTTGAATTTGTAGGTTTATGTTTTGCTAAATTTGGGGTATTTTCAGCCATTATTTTTTCAAGTACTTTTTCAGCCCCACCCTCCTCTTCTCCTTTTGGGTCTCTGATAACATGAATGTTTGATCATTTTGTTAATAGTTCCACAAGTCCCAGAGATTTGGCTCATTTTTCTCCCAGTTTATTTTCTCTTTTGTTTAGATTGAACAATTTCTTTTGATCTAGCTTCAAGTGCACTGATTCTTTCCTCTGTCCTCTCCATTCTTCTGTTTAGTCTATATATTGAGGTTTTGTTTTTTTTTTTTAAATTTCAGTTATGTATTTTTCAGTTTTAAAACTTTCATTTGGTTCTTATTTACATTTTCTGTTTCTTTGCTGAGACTTCCTGATTTTTTCATTTGTTCAACCATGTTCACGATTGCTTACGGAATCATTTTTCTGATAGCTGCTTTATAATCCTGGTCAGATAATTTCAATAGCTGTATCATCTTGGTGTTGGCATCTGCCGATTTTCTTTTCTCTTTCAAGTTAAGAGTTTTTTGGTTCTTGATTTAACAAGTGATTTTCAGTTGTACCCTGAACATTTTGTGTATTAAGTTGTGCGTCCCTAGATCTTATCTAAGCGTTTTATTTTTATTTTTAAAAAATTTTTATTGTGCTTTAAGTGAAAGTTTACAAATCAAGTCAGTCTCTCACACAAAAACCCATATACACCTTGCTACATGCTCCCAATTACTCTCCCCTTAATGAGACAGCCCACTCTCTCCCTCCACTCTCTCTTTACGTGTCCATTTCGCCAGCTTATAACACCCTCCATGCTCTCATCTCTGCTCCAGGCAGGAGATGCCAACATAGTCTCAAGTGTCCACCTGATCCAAGAAGCTCACTCCTCACCAGCATCCCTCTCCAACCCATGGTCCAATCCAATCCTTGTCTGAAGAGTTGGCCTTGGGAATGGTTCCTGTCCTGGGCCAACAGAAGGTCTGGGGGCCAGGACCAATGGGGTCCTTCTAGTCTCAGTCAGACCATTAAGACTGGTCTGATGAGAATATGGGGTCTGCATCCCACTGCTCTCCTGTTCCCTCAGGGGTTCTCTGTTGTGTTCCCTGTCAGGGCAGCCATCAGTTGTAGCCAGGCACCATCTACTTCTTCTGGTCTCAGGCTGATGTAGTCTCGGTTTTATGTGGCCCTTTCTGTCTCTTGGGCTTATAATCGCCTTGTGTCCTTGGTGTTCTTCATTCTCCTTTGATCCAGGTGGGTTGAGACCAATCGATGTATCTTAGATGGCTGCTTGCTAGCATTTAAGACCCCAGACGCCACTCTTCAAAGTGGGATGCAGAATGTTTTCTTAATAGATTTTATTTTGCCAATTGACTTAGATGTCCCCTGAAACCATGGTCCCCAGACCCCTGACCCTGCTACGCTGGCCTTCGAAGCATTCAGTTTATTCAGGAAACTTCTTTGCTTTTGGTTTAGTCTAATTGTGCTGAGCTCCCCTGTATTGTGTGTTGTCTTTCCCTTCACCTAAAGTGGTTCCTATCTATCATCTAATTAGTGAATGCCCCTCTCCCACCGTCCCTCCCTCCCCGCTCTCGTAACCACAAAAGAATATCTTCTTCTCAGTTTAAACTATTTCTCAAGTTCTTATAATAGTGGTCTTATACAATATTTGTCCTTTTGCAACTGACTAATTTCACTCAGCATAATGCCTTCCAGGTTCCTCCATGTTATGAAACGTTTCACAGATTCCTCACTGTTCTGTATAGTATTCCATTGTGTGACTATACCACAATTTATTTATCCATTCATCTGTTGATGGGCACCTTGGTTGCTTCCATCTTTTTGTTATTGTAAACAGTGCTGCAGTAAACATGGGTGTGCATATGTGTAAAGGCTCTTATTTCTCTAGGATATATTCCAAGGAGTGGGATTGCTGGATCATATGGTAGTTCTATTTCTAGCTTTCTAAGGAAGCGCCAAATCGATTTCCAAAGTGGTTGTACCATTCACATTCCCACCAGCAGTGTGTAGGTGTTCCAATCTCTCCAACATTTATTATTTCGTGCTTTTTGGATTAATGCCAGCCTTGTTGGAATGAGAAAAAATCTCATTGTAGTTTTGATCTGCATTTCTCTAATGGCTAATGATCGTGAACATTTCCTCATGTATCTGTTAGCTACCTGAATGTCTTCTTTAGTGAAGTATCTATTCATATCTTTTGCCCATTTTTTAATTGGGTTATATGTCTTTTTGCTGTTGAGTTTTTGCGGTATCACGTAGATTTTAGAGATCAGGTGCTGATCAGAAATGTCATAGCTAAAAACTTTTTCCCAGTCTCTAGGTAGTCTTTTTACTCTTTTGGTGAAGTCTTTGGATGAGCATAGGTGCTTGATTTTTAGGAGCTCCCAGTTATCTAGTTTTTCTTCTGCATTTTTAGTAATGTTTTTTATACTGTTTATGCCATGTATTAGGGCTCCTAACGTTGTCCCTATTTTTTCTTCCATGATGTTTATCATTTTAGATTTTATATTTAGGTCTTTGATCCATTTTGAGTTAGTTTTTGTGCATGGAGTGAGGTATGGGTCTTGTTTCATTTTTTTTGCAGATAGATATCCAGTTATGCCAGCACAATTTGTTAAAAAGACTGTCTTTTCCCCATTTAACGGTTTTGAAGCCTTTGTCAAATATCAACTGCTCATATGTGGATGGACTTATGTCTGGATTCTCAATTCTGTTCCATTGGTCCATGTGTCTGTTGTTGTACCAGTACCAGGCTGTTTTGACTACTGTGATGATATAATAGGTTCTAAAATCAGGTAAAGTAAGGCCTCCCACTTTGTTCTTCTTTTTCAGTAATGCCTTATTTATCCGGGTCCTCTTTCCTTTCCATTTGAAGTTGGCGATTTGTTTCTCTATCTCATTAAAGAATGTTGTTGGGATTTGGATTGGAATTGCATTAAATGTATAGATTGCTTTTGGTAGAATAGACATTTTTATAATGTTAAGTCTTCCTATCCACGAGCAAGGTATGTTTTTCCACTTATGTAAGTTTCTTTTGGTTTTTTGCAGATGTGTACTGTAGTTTTCTTTGTAGAAGTCTTTTACATCTCTGGTAAGATTTATTCCTAAGTATTTGATCTTCTTGGGGCTACTGTAAATGGTATTGATTTGGTGATTTCCTCTTCGATGTTCTTTTTGTTGGTGTAGAGGAATCCAACTGATTTTTGTATGTTTATCTTGTATCCCAATACTCTGCTGAACTCTTCTATTAGTTTCAATAGTTTTCTGGAGGATTCTTTAGGGTTTTCTGTGTATAAGATCATGTCATCTGCAAATAGAGATACTTTTACTTCTTCCTTGCCAATCTGGATGCCCTTTATTTCTTTATCTAGCCTAACTGCTCTGGCTAGGACTCCCAGCACAATGTTGACTAAGAGTGGTGATAAAGGGCATCCTTGTCTGGTTCCCAATCTCGGTGGGAATGCTTTCAGGCTCTCTCCATTTAGGGTGATGTTGGCTGTTGGCTTTGTATAAATGCCCTTTATTATGTTGAGGAATTTTCCTTCTATTCCTATTTTGCTGAGAGATTTTTTTTTTTTTTTTATCATGAATGAGTGTTGAACTTTGTCAAATGCCTTTTCTGCATCAATTGATAAAATCATGTGATTCTTGTCTTTTATTTATGTGGTGGATTACATTAACTGTTTTTCTCATGTTGAACCATCCCTGCATGGTGGTGGTGTGCACCTGGTATGAATCCCACTTGGTCATGGTGAATTATTTTTTTGATATGTTGTTGAATTCTACTGGCTAGAATTTTGTTGAGGGTTTTTGCATCTATGTTCATGAGGGATATAGGTCTATAATTTTCTTTTCTTGTGGTGTCTTTACCTGGTTTTGGTATCAGGGATATGGTGGCTTCATAGAATGAGTTTGGTAGTATTCCTCTTTTTCTATGCTCTGAAATTCCTTTAGTAGTAGTGGTGTTAACTCTTTTCTGAAAGTTTGGTAGAACTCTGCAGTGAAGCCATCCGGACCAGGGCTGTTTTTTTGTTGGGAGTTTTTTGATTACCTTTTCAATCTCTTCTTTTGTTATGGGTCTATTTAGTTGTTCAACCTCTATTTGTGTTAGTATAGGTAGGTAGTGTGTTTCTAGGAATTCATCCATTTCTCCTAGGTTTTCAAATTTGTTAGAGTACAGTTTTTCACAGTAATCTGATATGATTCTTTTAATTTCAGTTGGGTCTGTTGTAATATCGCCCATCTCATTTCTTATTTGGGTTATTTGCTTCCTCTCCTGTTTTTCTTTTGTCAGCTTGGCCAGTGGTTTATCAATTTTGTTGATTTTTTCAAAAAAACAGCTTTTAGTTTTGTTAATTCTTTCAATTGTTCTTCTGACTAAACATTTTATTTTAATAAGCTTCCTCTGATACAGCATTGGTGGAGGGGAGAGTGGTTGCCTCATTACTAACAGCCTGCTCACCCTCTGTTATGGATTGAATTGTGTCCTCCAAAAATATATGTCAACTTGGCTAGGTCATGATTCTCAATGTTATGTAATTATCCTCCATTGTGTAATCTGACGTAATTATCCTATGTGTTGTAAATCCTAATCTCTGTGATGTTAATGAGGCAGAATTACAGGCAGTTATGTTAATGAGGTAGGATACAATCTACAGGATTAAGTTGTATCTTAAGTCAATCTCTTTTGGGATATAAATGAGATTAAACAAGGAGCAGAGATTGGAGGGACATCCTACCACCCAGAAATAAAAGCCAGAAGCAAAGTTTGTCCTTTGGACTCATGGTCCCTGTACTGAGAACTTCCTAGAACCAGGGGAAGATTGATGAGGACCTTCCCCCACAGTGGATAGAGAGAGAAAACCTTCCCCTAGAGCTGGAATCCTGATTTCAGACTTCTAGGCTCCTAAACTGAAAGAATGAATTTCTGTTTGTTAAAGCCATCCACTGTCCACTTGTGATATTTCTGTTATAGCAGCACTAGATAACTAAAAACTCATAACTGTTGCCATTGAGTCAATTCCGACTCATAGCAACCCTATAGGATGGAGTAGAGCTGCACCATAGTGTTTCCAAGGAGCACCTGGTGGATTTGAACTGCCAACCTTTTGGTTACCACCCAAGTTCTTAACAACTGTGCCACCAGGGCTCTTAGACAAATAAGGCTCCCTCCATTGACTTTCCTGGTGGTGGTGCCTTGTTACTGCTGGGCATGGAGGTTCCATACTAGGTCCTTGCTGACACAGTATGGCTGGGACAGAGAAAAAACTTTGTTTCTGCTTCTCACATAGCCTCCAGTGACACTGTGGGGCAGGGACTCTCATTATCACTGGGAGTGGTGAAAATCCTGAAGTTCACTTGGCCTCCTATGACACTATCTCGGGGGTTGGGGGAGAGGGAAAAGTTATTACTGCTGGGTGAGGGGATCGAGATGAAAGTCCCATCTTCCTTCTAGGCCTTTACTGTCTGGAGTGGAAGTGGGGGCCACTGTTGTTTTTTTTTTTTTTTCCATGCAGGACTAGGGAGGTTTGACTGGCGTAGGGCAGTTATTATCTAACATTTTCTCTGAGGCTAGATTGCTCCTTTCCTTGTTCTTTGGCTAGGGAAAGCAGGCTTTTTGGAAGACTAAAATTTCTGGGTAGCCAGCTTTCCCAGCACCCAGTCTGGAATATATGAGAGAAAAAGAAATCTTAGGAAACTCACTGCCATGTTGTTCCTTGAGTCTCAAGGTCTCTATCCAGTTTGCTTTCTTCTCTCTACCTTTCGGAGTCTTATGTTTATTCTATATATGAAATAGGGCTTTTAGCTCTACCTAGAGGGAGGCATAGGCAGAAGTGCATTTACTCCATCTTGTTCTATATAAAGATTTTAAATTATTAATTCAGTTTCTTTACTTGTTATAGTTCTATTCATATTTTCTATTTTTTCTTTATCAGCTTTAGTAATTTGTATCTTTATAGGAATTTGTATATTTTCTCTAAGATCTAATTTGTCAGCATAAACTCGTTTATAATATTCCCTTATGATCCTTTTAATTACTACAGAGTGAGTAGGACTATTCCTGCTTTCATTCCTGATTTTGACAATTTGTGCCTTCTATCTTTTTTTCTTAGTTAGCCCAGCGGAAGGCATGCCAATTTTGTTGACCTTTGCCAAGAACCAACTTTTGGTTTCATTGATTTTTTTTTCTATTTGCTTTCTATTTCATTGATTTATGCTTTAATCTTTATTATTTTCTTTTATCTGCTTGCTTTGCAGTTAGTATACTTCCTAAAATGTAAACTTAGATTATTGACTTGAGATCTTTTTTGATGTAGATATTTAAAGCTTAAATGTCCCTCTAAGCACTAGATTAGCTGCATCCCATAAATTTTGATATGTTTTGTTTTCATTCAGGTCAAATATTTTCTAATTTCCTTTGTGATATCGTCTTTGATCCATGGGTTATGTACAAGTGTGTTGTTTAATTTCCAAATAGTTGTAGATTTCCCAGATTTCTTTCTGTTGACTTCTAATTTGACTCTTTTGTGATTGGAGAACATACTTTGTATGATTTCAGTCTTTTTACATGTATTGAGACTTATTTTTTGGCCTGTGTGATCTATCCTGAAGAATGTTTCATGTGCACTTAAGAATATGCATTATGCTGTTGGATGGAGTGTTATATAGATGTCTGTTAGGTCTAGTTGGTTTATAGTGTAGTTTTAGTCTTTCATTTCATTGTTGATCTTCTTCCTAGTTGTTGTATCCATTATCAAAGGTGAGGTATTGAAGTCTTCTCCTATCATTGTTAAACTATTTTTCCCTTTGATTATGTCAATTTTTCATCATGCATTTTAGAATTGATGCCTTTGAATTCTAGTGTTGGTGAGGAATATTGATTATACCATGGACTGCTAGAAGAATGAACAAGTCTATATTGGAAGACGTACAGCCAGGGTGCTGCTCCTTGTAAGAGAAGATGGTGAGAGTTTGTCCTGCATATCTTGGGCATGTTATCAGGAAGGATCAGTTCCTGGAGAAGGACATCATGCTTGGTAAAGGAGAAGGTCAGTGAAAAAGAGGAAGACCCTCGATGAGATGGATTGACACAGTGTCTACAACAATGGGCTTAAACATAACAACAATTATGAAAATGGCGCAGGTCCGGGCAGAGTTTGGTTCTGTTGTTTATAGGGTCACTATGAGTCAGAACCAACTCAATGGCACCTAACAACAACAACAATTTTACAGCTCTGTTGTTAGGTACAAATATGTTTATAACTTTTGTCTTCCTAGTGGACTGACCCTTCTATCATTATAAAATGTTCTTATTTGTTTCTCTAACAAGTTTATATCCAACTATTATTGCTGAATTGTCTGTTTTTTCTTTCAATTTTGTCAGTTTTTACTTCGTGTATTTTGAGGTTCTGTTATTAGGTGTCAATATGTTTATAATTGTTATATCTTTCTGATATATTTGACCATTTTTTGTTGTTACGTGACCGTCTTTGTCTCTTAATATTTCTTGGCTTAAAATGTATTTTGTCTGATATTAGCATAGCCACTCTAGCTCTCTATGGTTGCTGATTGTGTGGTATATCTTTTTCCATTATTTTGCTTTCAGCTTATTTGTGTGTCTGCATCTAAGGTTTGTCTCTTGAAAACAGTTTATGGTTGGGTTTCACTTTTTTGTCCAATCTGAAAATCTCTGACTTTATATTGGAGTGCTGAGACCGTTCATATTTAATGTAATTATTAAAATGGTTGGATTTATACTTGTCATTTTGCTATTTGTTTTGTCTCCTGTCTTTTTTTGTTTCTCTCTCTGTCCTTGATGAAATTTCCTTGTATTAAGTAAATAATTTTTAATGTACCATTTAAATTCCTCTATTTTTTTGCTATGCTTTTTGAGTATTTTCTTAATGCCTGCTCTAGGGATTATAATATGCATCTTAACTTACTACAACCTACTTCAAATTAGTGCTAACTTAATTGTGGTAAAAATATAAAAGCTTTGCTCCAGTATGGCTTTATTCCTTTTCCCTTCCATGTATATATTACATTTATATATGTTATAAACCTAGCAATACAGTATTATAATTATTGATTATGTAATATTGTGTATTATAAAGATGTTAAAAGAACTAAGATTATATATTTATACAGTCTCATATTAAATCACATATTTACCATTTCTGGTTTTTAGAGTTTCTTCCTGTGGGTTTGAGTTATTCTCTGGAGTAATTTCCTTTCGGCCTGGAAGTCTTCTTTTCGAATTTCTTTAAAGTAGGCCATCCAGCAGTAAATTCTTTCAGTCTTTGTTTATCTGAGGATGTTTTTATTTTATCTTGATTTTGAGGGATAGTTTTGCTGGATATAGAATTTTTGGTTGACGATATTTTCCTTTCATAACTTGTAATGTTGCATCTCACTGCTTTATGGGCTCCGTTGTTTCTGATGAGAAGTCAGCTATTAATCTTATTGTTGCTCCCCTGTATATAATGAGTCATTTTTTGTCTCATTCCTTTCAAAGTGTTTGCATTCTCTTTGGCTTTCAGGGAAACCCTGGTGGTGTAGTGGTTAAGTGCTATGGCTGCTAACCAGAAGGTCAGCAGTTTGAATCCACCAGGCACTCCTTGGAAACTCTATGAGGGAGTTCCACTCTGTCCAGTAGGGTTGCTGTGAGTTGGAATCAACTCAACGGCAATAGGTTTGGTTATGGGTTTGGTTGGCTTTCAGCAGTTTGACTTTGATGTGTCTAGGTGCAGACCTTTTTGTTTATTTCAAGCTTGGGGTTTGTTTAGCTCATTGGATGTATATTTTCATGTTTTCATCAATTTGGGAAGTTTGGGGCATTTCCCTGCTTCTTCCTCTATCTCAGATCCTTCTTGGACTCCCATTACACACATATGCTTGATTTTGTCCCACAAGTCTCTGAGGCTCTTTGTATTTTTCTTTAATTTTTTTTTTACTCTTGGTTCTTCAGATTGGATAACTTCTATTGATTTAGCTTCAAGTTCACTGCTTCTATCTTCTGCCATCTAAAATCTGTTGAACCCCTCCAGTGATTTTTTTTTTCCTTTCAGTTATATATTTTTTTTTCAGTTATTGTATTCTTCAATCTAGAATTTCATTTTGGTTAAAAAAATGATTTATATGTCTAATTGTTGATTCATCATTGTCATATTTCCCTTTAGTTCTTTAAATATTCGAAAATATTTATAGTAGTTTCTTTGATATATTTTTCTGCTAAATCCAACATCTGCGGGGACACGCAGCAGCAGTTTCTATTGAGTGCTGTTTTTCCTTGGATATGGGCCATACTTTACAGATTTTTTCATGTCTCATAATTTTTGTTGAAAATTGGACATTTTAGATACTATATTGCAGCAACTCTGGATTCTGATGTTTTTCATCCTGATTGTTGTTTGTTTGTTTCTTTGCTCAGCAACTTGTCTAGCTAAAACTGTAAAATCTGTCTCCCTCAGAGGGTGTTGCAGCTGATGTGTCTGCTCAGTTTTTTTGTTTTTTTTTTTAAGCATACTGTAAGCCTAGCTTACCTGTGTCTGGATGGCTTATAGTTAGCCAATTAATGGACAGATGTTGTGCTCAAAGACCTCGAGCCAATAAGGCTTACATCCTCTGCCAATGGGTATGGGTGTACGTAGGAGAGAGTGCATCTGAAATTCAGGATGTTTTCAAATCTTCACTAACTTTCACTTTCTGCTGGGCACTTTCGTATCTCATACAACTACATATAAACTCAGGGTTGGCCAGGAGTGTGTGAATAGCTTGGGCTTTTTCTGGTCTTTCCTTTACATGTGTGGCCTCAGGCCAGAATATCTTCACCCCAATCACAAGCACGATTCAGGACAATGGAGCTATTAGCCCTCTCTATTTGCCCAATTCTGAAATAATTACTTCTGTTGACACTAACACTTGGCATGGGCATCACCCACTGCTCCAAATTGAGTGAGCCACATTTGAGCATTGTAACATAGGTGTTGGTCCTCACAGCCTGCTCTAGGCACAGAGGCCAAAACCTTCCACTCTTCTTAACTGAAGCTTAGCAGTTTTTCTGGTACAAATGCTTCTCAGATTGTTGTATGCCTTTGGCTAATTTTTGAGTGATTAAATGGTTGTTTTTGTCAATTTTTCCCAGCTTTTTGGGCAGAGAATTTGCTAACCTCCTCAGTCAGCCATAGCTCAAAGTCTCACACTTCCTATTCTAGTACATTATTTTTATTATCCTTTACTTTTTAAATTGAATTTAAATTGAGAATCCATCTGAAATCATTTCCTTTCTGCCTGAAGAACACCTATTAGTATTTTTTTTTTTAATTGCATGTATGCTGGCAATAGTTCTGCCATCTAAAAAAATGTATCTGAACATGTCTTTATTTCATCTTCATTTTTGAAGGATATTTTCTCTGAGTATTCTGGGTATAGAATTCTTAGATTAGCTGTTATTTTCTGTTGGCACATTGATGTTGTCATTTCATTGTCTTCTGTATTTTGCTGAAAAGTTATCTGTCAGTCTAATTGTTACTTCTCTTTAGGTAATCTTTTTTGTACCATTGCCCACTTTTAAGATTTTCTCTTTGTCATTGGTTTTCTGCAGTTTTACTCTGAAATGTCTGTGTGTGAGCTTTTAAAAAATCTGTGCTGTTTTAATCTTCTTGAATCTATGCATTGATGTTTTTCATCATTTTTTTTTTTTTTTTGGCAATTCTTGGTCATTTTCTTTTTATGTATTGCCCCCTTCTCTCATATCACCTGGATTCCAATAAAATGTAGGTTAGACCTTTTCACTGTGTTCTCCATATCTTTTATGCTTTCATTATTTTCCCCTCATCCTTTTATCCTGTTATGCTTTATTTTGGATATTTTCTTTTAATATATCTTCTGATTTGCTTCTATCTTCAAGTGTGTCTAATATGCTGTTAACCTATCCACTGAGTTCATAACTTCAGTAATTATATTTTTTAACTGTAGAATTTGTTTCTGTTTGGTTTAAATCTGATTTTCAAAATGATTTTCAGCTTCCTGCTGGAATTATCAATCTTGTCCCTTATCTCCTAGAATTTAGAAGTGTGGTTATTTTAAGCTCTGTTATCGATAATTCCAACATACACAGCTGCTATGTGTCTCTTTCTATTGTCTGTTTTTTTTTTTTTTTTTGCTGGTCAACATTCGTGTTGTCTTTACTCTTCATATGCCTAGGTATTTTTAGTATGTGATAGACATTTTATATGAAAAATTGTTTGTAGAAGTAACTTGAGGCCTAGGATCATATCTATTTTCAGAGAGTATTTTTATTTCCTACTAGCATTTTAGTATTCTGGTGAGCACTAGAAACTTGGCATTACCTTAGTACAGTTTTTCTGGATCACCCAGATGACTGGAAGCTGTTTTACTTACTGTTTACACTTGCTTAGAGGGTTCAGACTTCAGATTTTCACTCCAGTGTGTGGCTTTTTTTTTCAGCACCCTCCCCTTTGGTAAAGCCCAGTTTTTGTCCCCCTAGCACTGCAAGGCTATCAAAGGTGCTTGTCATCTTTTAGTTGCCTTTACCAACTCTCCACCCTCAAATATTAACTCATAAAAAACAACAGGTTCAGCCATGCACTCTGCTCTGGGGTGGTTTAACTTCAGTCAGGGGAACAGAAGATTAAGAATTCCCCCATGATGTGTTTTTACATTCCCCAAATAACTTTCATATAATAACTCTGCTTCCCAGGTGACTTAGATGATTCAGTGTCACAGTCTATGTGATGAGCCCAAGGAGAAGGAACATGGACTTTGGAGTCTGAGAGACTGGTTTCAAGTTCCAGGTACAACTTGTACTTGCTGTGTGATCTTGGAAAGTTACTTAACCTCTTTGAACCTCATTTGTAAAGTGGATATCATGATGATTCTGACCTCACAGAGTTGTTGTAAGAATTAAGTGAAATAATCTATGCAAAGCACTCAGGGTAACGCTTGACCCACAGGAAGGAATCAATAGATTAAAGACTATCATTATTAATCTTATTGTTTGTGGCTTGGTCTTTCTCTTTCACACTGGAGCCATTGGTACCTACTCACTTTGAGAACGAGGCACTCTAACGTGGACTGGAAGCCTTGAGGTTCTGGTAGGCTTTGTCCTCTGTTTCTTTTCAGGGAACTGACTGTTTTGTTGGCGGAGGCGGGGGGGTCTCCCAAATATCAGTATGTGGAGGAATTTTCTCTGAAGTTGTTCGGTTTCCCTATAGATGGATCTTTCAATTTCCTGCTTGGAAGTTGTCCTGCTGACATTGATGGAACCATGGAAATGGAGCGGGGGTCTGTGTTTCACTTTAAGTAAACTCCTTTTTTCAACATAATGTCTGCTGTATCCTCAGATAATGGGCCCCTCCCTGTCACCTACTCCAAGGAATAAAGCTGTTATTTCTTGGCTGGATGAGGTGGGAGTGAGAGGCAGGGAGACAGTGGGTGGACACCAAGCTGCTGGCATCCCTTGTGGAGCTGGGAAAGGGGCTGACTATTCCCGCGTGGAGACTTTCATCTGCTCTCTATTCCTCACTCCCACTCTCTGCTGGATCTAGGGTTTCCAAGTTCTGGAACTGCCCAGGTCTATGCAGAAAATGCTTCTCTTTGGTACTCTCCTCCTCTGCTACTTTGGGCTGGTTTCTCTATCCTATTGAACTCACATCTATTTTCATCTCTTACAAAAACTTGTTGAAGTCTCTTGCCTGATCTCTTTGTCTTGGTGGAGATTAGAGATAGGCATTGGGGACTTCGAAGCTTCTCATCTCCAGCGTGAGCAACCCTAACTCCTTTAGCCATTCCTTGCAGGATGGGGGTCTCCAACCCCCACAGACCCTTGGCTACCTTCTCTGGACACCCTTGGCCTATTTCCAGACACGGCTTGGAGAAAAGCACAGAATTTGGAGGAATGTATGTGTGATGGTTAATGCTATATGTTAACTTGGCTAGGCTATCATTCTCAGTGGTTTGGCAAACACTATGTAACCACCTTCCATTTTGTGATCTGATGTGAGCAGCCAATCAGTTGAAAGGGGAATTTCCTTGAGGGTGGGCTCTGCCTCTGGTATATAAATGGATGTTCTGGCAAAACTGTCTTTCAATCCTGCAGTCAGTCCTCTTGTTGCTTGATCTCTGGTTCTTGGGAATGCAAGAAGCCTTCAGCCTACTGCCTGACCTGCAGATTTTGGATTTGTCGGCCCTGCAACCACGTGAACCAGCAGAAGCCTTCAGCTTCCCTCCTGACCAATGGATTTGGGACTTGTCAGTCCGGACAATTGCGTGAGCCATTGCCTCACAATTACATGAGCCATTTACTTGAAGTAAATTTCTCTCTATATATCTATATATGCTTCACTGGTTTTGCTCTCCTAGAGAACCCAGACCAAGACATTTGGTACCGAGAGTGGTTCTAGGGGAACACAATCTTAAGGATGAGTTTTCTGAATTGGTTCTCAAGTTTGGCTAGTCTTAAAGGCACTAATGACTATTTCCAGTAGTAAAGAGGGCACTGCTAATCCATGGCATGATGTGACAGTAGAAATATGTAAAATATTGCACTGTTGGATCAAATATTTGTGAGAGACAAGGCTCTGGGTGATTGTGTATTTGATGTCTTTCAACATTATTGTCAAATTGAGAAGTATAAGGAAGCTGGTTAGTTGGTCCACTTTCTCTAGACAAAGTAGAGAAAGAAAAGGATGAGCTCAGGGCTTCAGAGTCACAGCTCAAGTGCTACATAAAAGACTTGAACATTGCTAATTCTGCGCTGAAAGAAACCTGTATTTCTTGTAGTATCAGAGCTGGTATTGCCAAAAACCAAACCCAGAGTCTTATCCTAAAAGTGGCTGAATTACAATGTCAATGAATTCCTAACCTCGAATGGTGTCTGAAGTTAAGGTGAGGGCTGAGAGTATTAATTAGGAATAAATGGGATTCTGAAATTTGGGATGGGAACATATGGGCAGGTAATCTGGAAGCTGAGAACATTGAGTCCCTAAATTCCGTTGAATCACCCCTGCCAAAAAAACCAACTCTCTCACTTCCATCAGAGGAGATTACTTCAGCTTTGTCTTTTAAGCCTCCCTCCCACCAGTAAAACCATCCCTCCCATCCTTATCTGATGAGATTAACCCAGCTGTGTCTAAATGGTCTTTGGATGAGACATCACCTGGGGCAGTGTGTGGGGCATTGCCTGAGGCAGATACCTTACAACACATTGCTGAATGTTCCCAGAATCCACCCCCACCACCCATTTTTGCTTCTAGACCTATAACTAGACTTAAGTCCTAGTGAGCCCCAAGAGGTGAAATACAAAGTGTGACCCATGAAGAGTTACACTAAACTTCAAAAGAAGGGCTTGATTTTCCTAATACATACAAACCTGGAGAATGTGTGTGGGAATGGCTATTAAGGGTGTGGGATAATGGTGCAAGGAACATAAAGTTGAATCAGTCTGAGTTGATTGATATGGGGCCACTAAGCACAGATTCTTCATTCAGTGTTTCAGCTCAAGAGGTTAGAAATGGATCTAATAGTTTATTTGGTTGGTTCACTGAAACATGGATTAAGAGATGGCCTACACTAAATCAAGTTGAAATTCCAGAACTATGTTGGTCTGCTGTAGGAGAAGGTGTCCAAAGGATTAGGGAAATTGGCATGTTGGCGTGGATTTATCAGTTTGGAGCCACAGATCCACCCAGGAAGTCCTCAAAAGATACATCTTTCACCATAACTGTGAGGAACAAATTTGTGAAGGGAGCCCCAGCATCCTTGAAGACTGCTCTGATTGCTATTTTATGTAGATTAGATTTTACAGTGGGAGCTACTCTAATTGAATTAAGACACCTAACTACAGTGGGGCTGATTGGACCCCAGGGTGTCAGAAGTCAAGTGGTGGAACTTAATTGCCAAAGACAAGGTGGTCATGGTTACTGTAATGGACAACAGAGTCAAAGCAGTAATCAGAATAGTCTGATTTGTATGAACTTATAGCATTGGGTAATTAGTTATGGTGTCCCTAGGAGTGAAATAGATGGGAAGCCTACTAAATATTTACTTGATCTGTACAAGCAGAAGAATTCTAGGTCAAGGGAATGGCAGTCTAACTTGAATCACCAGAGTAAAGAGTCATGGCCCCTCAATCAATTCCCAGACAAATCAGTTTACAGACAGCCCCTTGAATGTGGGGGAGGCCAGGTCCCCTTGAGGAAGGACCCTACTGCACTGTCAACAATTTATACTGTTAATCTTTCTCCCAGCCTTCCCCAAAGGGATCTACAGCTTTTACAAGAGTGACTGTTCACTGGGTAAAGGAAATAGTAACACTTTTTAGGGGTTACTGGACACTGGCTCTGAACTGATGCTTACCGGGATAGACATTTACTCTGGATATGGATTTGTCTTCCTTGCATGAAATGTTTCTGCCAAAAGTACCATCCATGGACTTCCAGAATGCCTTATCCACTGTCATGGATTGAATTTTATCCCCCCAAAATATGTGTATCAATTTGGCTAAGCCATGATTCCGAGTATTGTGTGATTTTCCACTATTTTATCATCTTATGTGATTTCCCTATGTCTTGTAAATCCTATCTCTATGATGTTGATGAGTTGGGATTATCGGCAGTTATGTTAATGAGGCAGGACTCAATCTACTGGATTGGATTGTGTCTTGAGACAATCTCTCTTGAGATATAAAAGAGAGAAGCAAGCAAAGAGACATGGGGACCTCATACCAGCAAGAATGAGGAACCAGGAGGGGAGCATGTCCTTTGGACCTTGGGTCCCTGTGCCGAGGAGCTCCTCGATCAAGGGAAGACTGATGACAAGGGCCTTCCTCCAGAGCTGACAGAGAAAGCCTTCCCCTGGAGCTGACACCCTACTAGACTGTGAGAGAATATATTTCTCTTTGTTAAAGCCATCCACTTGTGGTATTTCTATTATAGCAGCACTAGATGACTAAGATACTCCCTTATACCATTACTTATAAAATACAAGATGTAAAAGGGGCTAGTGCACTAACACATGTTAGTTGCATCAGGTGAGGTACGAGTATGGTTTTATAATTGTCTATTTAGAAATTATGTATGGTTTAACGAGATGTATATAGGTGCCAAGTTGACAAGGGGTGGACTGTGATTGTTAATGTTATGTGTCAAATTGGCTAGGTCATTATTCTCAGTTGTTTGGCAAACAATATGTAATCATCTTCCATTTTGTGATCTGATGTGAGCAGGCAGTTAGGTGAAAGGGGAGTTTCCTTGGCAGTGGGGCCTGCCTCTAGTGTATTAATGAATGTTCTGGCAAAGCTTTCTCTCTTTTGATCCTGCAGCCTTCTCATCACTTGACCTCCGGCTCTTGGGAGGTGAGAATCCTTCAGTTTACTTCCTGATCTGCAGATTTTGGATTTGTCAGCCCCTGAAACCATGTGAACCAGCAGAAGCCTTTGGCTTGCCCAAAGCTTTCAGCTTTCTACCTGATTTGGGACTTGCCAACTGCCACAATTGCGTGAGCCATTTCCTCACAATTGCATGAACCATTTACTTTAAGTGAATTTCTCTCTATATAAGTATATACACTTCACTGGTCTTGGTCCTCTAGAGAACACAGATTAAGAAAGTATAAATAGCACAAGACAGTGAAGAATGTCACCTCCCTTGTTCTGGGCATTAGATCTCTGTTAATGCAGCCACATGCAAAATTAGCTGTTTGAACTGACACTTTCTACAGGCTAATAAGTATGAGTTAATGTGGAGCAGGGGCAGCACTGGGTGTGTGGAATCATAGAATAGAGGCAGGACCCAGGAGGTGGGATGGGGGAATCACAAGGAGTGGTTTCCAACCAAGTGTGAGCAAGAGCTCTATTTCCCTGGGGCTGCCTGGGGAGGGTAACCCAGGAGAGCTCTGCCATGGAAGGTGGGGAATCAGGACCTGGGTGTTACTGGAGGGAGTGTGGGCATTGAATGGGGGTATGAGAAGCAGGGAACTAGATTTCCTTAGTGACCTTTGGGATCCTATGCCTTCTTGGTAGAAAGAATTTCATCTGATTTGGCTAAAAGGTCCTGCAGGCTGTCCCCCAAGACTAGAAATGCCATTTCTGTACCATTACGGTTGAAGCCAGAGCTGTGGAAACTGAGGCCCAGTGTTGTTGTTAGGTGCCATCGAGTCGGTTCCAACTCATAGTGACCCTATGTACAACAGAACAAAACACTGCGTGGTCCTGTGCCATCCTCACAGTTCTTGTTATGTTTAAGCCCATTGTTGCAGCCACTGTGTCAATCCATATCCTTGAGGGTCTTCCTCTTTTTCGCTGACCCTCTATTTTATTAAGCATGGTGTCCTTCTCCAGAGACTGATTCCTCCTGACAACATGCCCAAAGTACATGAGACATAGTCTCGCCATCCTTGCTTCTAAGCGGCATTCTGGTTGCACTTCTTCCAAGACAGATTTGTTCTTTCTTTTGGCAGTCCACGGTATATTCAATATTCTTCAACAACACCACGATTCGAAGGCGTCAGTTCTTCAATCTTCTTTATTCATCGTCCAGCTTTCACGTGCATAGGAGGCGATTGAAAACACCATGGCTTGGGTCAGGCGCACCTTAGTCTTCGAGGTAACATTTTGCTTTTCAACACTTTAAAGAGATCTTTTGTAGCAGATTTGCCCAATACAACACATCTTTTGATTTCTTGACCACTGCTTCCACAGGGGTTGATTGTGGATCCAAGTAAAATGAAATCCTTGAAAACTTCAATCTTTTCCCCGTTTATGATGATGTTGCTTATTGGTCCCCAGTTGTGAGGATTTTTGTTTTCTTTATGTTGAGGTGTAATCCATACTGAAGGCTGTGTGGTCTTTGATCTTCATCAGTAAGTGCTTCAAGCTCTCTTCACTTTCAGCAAGCAAGGTTGTGTCATCTGCATATTGCAGGTTGTTAATGAGTCTTCCTTCAATCCTGATGCCCCGTTCTTCTTCATATAGTCCAGCTTCTCAGATTATTTGCTCAGTATACTGATTGAATAGGTATGGTGAGAGGATACAACCCTGATGCACAACTTTCCTAACTTTAAACCATGCAGTATCCCCTTGTTCTCTTCCAACAGCTGCCTCTTGATCTATGTACAGGTTCATCAAGAGCACAACTAGGTGTTCTGAAATTCCCATTCTTCTCAATGTTATCCGTAATTCGTTATGATCCACACAGTCGAATGCCTTTGCATAGTCAATAAAACACAGGTAAACATCTTTCTGGTATTCTCTGCTTTCGGCCAGGATCCATCTGACATCAGCGTTGATATCCCTGGTTCCATGTCCTCTTCTGAATTGGGCCTGAATTTCTGGCAGTTCCTTGTCGATATACTGCTGCAGCCACGTTTGAATGATTTTCAGCAAAATATTGTTGGCATGTGATATTAATGTTATCATTTGATAGTTTTTACATTCGGTTGGATCACCTTTCTTGGAAATAGGCATAAATGTAGATCTCTTCCAGTTGGTTGGCCAGGTAGCTGTCTTCCAAATTTCTTGGCATAGACAAGTGAGTAGTTCCAGCACTGTATCCCTTTGTTGAAACATCTCAATTGATATCCTGCCAATTCCTGGAGCCTTGTTTTTTGCCAGTGCCGTCAGTGCAGCTTGGACTTCTTCCTTCAGTACTGTTGGTTCCTGGTCATAGGATACCTCATGAAATGGTTGAAAGTCAACCGATTCTTTTTAGTGTAATGACTCTGTGTATTCCTTCCGTCTTCTTTTGATGCTTCCTGCGTCATTTAATATTTTCTCTGTAGAATCCTTCACTATTGCAACTCGAGGCTTGAATTTTTTCTTCTGTTCTTTCAGCTTGAGAAATGCAGAGCGTGTCCTTCCCTTTTGGTTTTCCATCTCCAGCTCTTTGCACATGTCCTCATAATACTTTACTTTGTCTTCTCAAGCTGCCATTTGAAATCTTCTGTTCAACTTTTACTCCCTTGTATCTTCCTTTCACTTTAGCTACTTGACATTCAAGAGCAAATTTCAAAGTCTCTTCTGACATCCACTTTGGTCTTTTCTTTCTTTCCTGTTTTTTTAATGACCCCTTGCTTTCTTCATGGATGATGTCCTTGATGTCATTCCACAACTCGTCTGGCCGTTGTTCATTAGTGTTCAACTCATCAAATATATTCTTGACGTGGTCTCTAAATTCAGGTGGGATATACTCAAGGTCGTACCTTGGCTCTTGTCAACTTGTTCTAATTCAGTTTCAACTTGAACTTGCATATGAGCAACTGATGGTCTGTTCTGCAGTCAGCCCCTGGCCTTGTTCTGACTGATGATAGTGAGCTTTTCCATCCTCTCTTCCCACAGATACAGTTGATTTGATCCCTGTGTATTCCATCTGATGAGGTCCATGTGTCTAGTCACTGTTTATGTTGGTGAAAAAAGGTATTTTCAACGAAGAAGGTGTTGGTCTTGC
The DNA here is from genome assembly GCF_030014295.1 of Loxodonta africana. NCBI lineage: Eukaryota > Metazoa > Chordata > Mammalia > Proboscidea > Elephantidae > Loxodonta > Loxodonta africana. The sequence goes on from NC_087363.1 coordinate 37,059,037, forward strand.
AAAATTCTATCATGTGATCTCTGGTATTGTTTCTATCACCAAGGCCATATTTTCCAACTACCAATCTTTCTTCTTTGTTTCCAGCTCTTGCATTTCAATCATCCAAAATCATCAGTAGATTCTGATTGCTTGTTCTATCAATTTCAGACTGCGGAAGTTGGGAAAAAACCTTCAATTTCTTTATCTTTGGCCTTAGCAGTTGGTGTGTAAATTTGAATAATGGTCGTATTAACTGGTCTTCCTTGTAGGCGTATGAATATCACCCTATCACTGACAGCGTTGTACTTCAGGATAGATCTTGAAATGTTCTTTTTGACAATAAATGCAACGCCATTCCTCTTAAAGTTGTCATTCCCAACATAGTAGACCATATGATCATCTGATTCAAAACGGCCAATACCAGTCCATTTCAGCTACTAATGCCTAGGATATCGATGTTTATGCATTCCATTTCATTTTTGATGATTTCCAATTTTCCTAGATTCATCCTTTTATATTCTAGGTTCTGATTATTAATGGATATTTGCAGCTGTTTCTTCTCATTTTGAGTCGTGTCTCATCAGCAGATGAAGGTCCTGAAACCTTTACTCAATCCACGTCATTAAGGTCAACACTACTTTGAGGAGGAACTCTTCCCCAATCGTATTTTGAGTGCCTCGCAACCTGAGGGGCTCATCTTCTGGCACTATATCAAACAATGTTCCACTGCTGTTCATAAGGTTTTTACTGGATAAATCTTTTCAGAAGTAGACTGCCAGGTTCTTTTTCCTAGTCTCTCTTATTTTGGAAACTCAGCTGAAACCTGTCTGCCACAGGTGACCCTGCTGGTATTTGAATATCGGTGGCATAGCTTCCAGCATCACAGCAACATGCAAGCCCCCACAGTACGACAAACTGACAGACATGAAGGATTATATAACTCGATTATATACTATCATTTGATATCCTATATAATACCAGCTGTTAGAAATAAAACAGAGAGAGAGAGAGAGTGCTGGAGGGCAGTACTGCAATTTAAAACAATGACATGTATCTCCTTAAGGTTATTTTATACAAATAGTTTTGCCGTTGTTAGTCACCATTGAGTTGTTTCCAACTCATAGTGACCCCATGTACAACAGAACAAAACACTGCCCTTCACCATTCTCGTAATTGTTGCTATGTTTGAGCCCATTGTTGCAGCCACTGTGTCAATCCATCTCGTTGAGGGTCTTCCTCTTTTTCATTGACCCTGTATTTTACCAAGCTTGATGTCCTTTTCCAGAAACTGGAGAAATACACAAATATATCATACAAATATAATAATAATATATGATATGTATAATACATTGTCCATCATATTTATTCTATCATAAAATGATATAAAATATCTTGTATGTTATATTTACTATGTATAACTTGTATAATACAGTGTGCATCACATCATAAGCTATTTAACGTTATGTAGGTGGTTATTAAAGGAACTCTGGTGGTGCAGTGGATAAGCGCTTAGCTGCTGTCACAGATTGAATTGTGCCCCTCCCAAAATGTGTGTCCACTTGGCTAGGCCATGATTCCTGGTATTGTGTGGTTGTCCACCATTTTGTGATCTGACCTGATTTTCCTTTGTGTTGTAAATTCTACCTCTATGACGTTAATGAGGCGGGATTAGAGGCAGTTGTGTTAATGAGGCGGGACTCAATCTACAAGATTAGGTTGTGTCTTAAGTCTACGTCTTTTGAGATATAAAAGAGAGAAGAGTGCAGAGAGATAGGGGGACCTTATTACCACCAAGAAAGTGGTGCCAAGAGCAGAGCATGTCCTTTGGGCCTGGGGTCCCTGCACTGAGAAGCTCCTAGATCAGGGGAAGATTGATGACAAGGACCTTCCTCCAGAGCTGACACAGAGAGAAAGCCTTCCCCTGGAGCTGATGCCCTGAATTTGGACTTCTAGTCTAGTAGACTGTGAGAGAATAAACTTCTATTTGTTGAAGCCATCCACTTGCAGTATTTCTGTTATAGCAACCCTAGATGACTAAGACAGCTGCTAACCAACTGAAAGATCTGTGGTTCGAACTCACCAGCTGCTCCAAAGGAGAAAGGTATGATAGTCTGTTTCCGTAAATATTTATGGCCTTGGAAGACCTATGGGGGCAGTTCTACTCTGCCCTACAGGGTCACTGTGAGTTGGAATCAACTTGACAGCAGTAGGTTTTTTTTTTTTTTTTGGTAGATGATTATAATATACAATTATATGATTAATCGGTTGTATGACAAGTATGTATTATAATGCATTACATTGTGTGTTCAGTTATTAATATGAAATATTAATATGAAATTCTGATCTGCTACAGCGAGGCTTCTGCTGCCATCCTACAGAAGCATGACAGCCTGACAACCCAACACTAAGACACTAAGGAGCCAGTCTGCGTCCAACAACCATCCCTTCCATGGGCCTTGGATGACTCCGAGACGGTTCTTCACCTGCCAGGAGGAGATGAAAATACGCAGCTCAGAGTGTTGTGGGGATGAGTACCTGAAATGGGATTGAGGAAGTCATAATAAGCATCTGTTGTTATTGTTGTTAGCTGCTTTGAGTCAGCCCCCTATTGATGTGTTACAGAGTAGAACTGCTCCATAGGATTTTCTTAGCCTTAATCTTGATGGAAATAGATTGCCTGGCCTTTCTTCCGCAGAGCTCCTGGGTGGTTGAAACTGCCAAACTTTTGGTTAGCAGTCGATTGCAAACTGCTTGCACTACTCAGGCTCTTCCAATAAGCACTTACTGTGTGTATTTAGCTTCCATACACAGTTGGTGAGGTGGACACTCATGGTCCCATTCACCAGAGGGGCCACCTGAGTTCACAGGTGTCAGCGTGTGGAGTTGCTGCCCAGCCCAACCTCATCAGCAGTGAGTGGAAAGTGCTCTGCTCGCTGTCAGTGCTGCCCACTGTGTGGGGTCTTTGAAAATTTCCCTGATGTAGAGTCAGGGAGGTGTGTGTGTACTCCCCACCCCTTGCCCTCCAAATACATGTTTTTGGGAGTATGGAGCAGATGAACTGGAGCCTGAGTTGCAGCCCGATTCCTGGCTCTGTGTGTGCGCAGTGGGCTACATCCTGGCTTAAAACCCTCCTGGCTCCCTGCGGAGGAGGGTCAAGCTGCTGGAAGGGACTGGTGGGTCGGTTAGGGGCTCTGCATCTGCATTCCTCAGCTTCCTCGGAGAGAAAGTGACTGAATCTCTGAGAAGAAAGCAGGCAGGTTGTGAGAATGTGGGGAAACCAGCCATTTAAAAGTAACAGCTGAACATATTGGAAATCATGTGCTGGGTCAAACAGAACACATGGGCAGCTCCATCCACAGCCCAGCCCCAATGTCCTGTCCTCCTGGGGCCTCCCGTGTCCCCCACAGTGGCCAGTTGGTACCTCTGACTCTTACTGGTGTCCCCCAGATGGAAAACACATGGAGCACAGGGACCTGTTGGGGATGTTTGTGCCCTGAGACTTAGCTGACAGCCTACATTGCAGGAGCCGGCATTTATTTTAACTTTTAAAAATCGTAGACATTTAAAAAATACTCAGAATTAGAGAGACTGGTGTGATTACTAAACAATAGGGAACCCTCCTGAGTCTCTCACCCACCCAGCGCCGGCCATTATCAAATTCTGCAGCTCTTGTTTTAGCCCAGGAAACCCTGGTGGCATAGTGGTTAGGAGCTATGGCTGCTAATGAAAAGGTCGGCAGTGTGAATCCACGAGGTGATCCTTGGAAACTCCATGGGGCAGTTCTACTCTGTCCGAAAGGGAATTGACTTGACGGCCGTGGGTTTGGTTTTGGTTTGCTTTATCCCAAAGACCCGACTTGTGCGTGTGGGTGGGAGGCAGGGGGCACAGGTGGTGGTGGAATATTTTAAAAGAAATCCCAGACATGGATTAAAATAAGGAACCACAAAACCATCATCCTGTCTTAAAAAAATGAACAATAATATCCTTGATATCTTCTAACCTAGACTGTATTTGGTTGTCCCTGCTCATCTCAAGGAAACTCTGGTGGCGTAGTGGTTAAGTTTTACGGCTGCTAATCAAACAGGTCGGCAGTTCAAACCCACCAGGCGCTCCTTGGAAACCCTATGGGGCAGTTCTGCTCTGTCCTATAGGGTCGCCATGAGTCAGAATTGACTCGACGGCAGTGGGTTTGGTTTTTTTTTTTTTTTGCTCATCTCAAGGGTATCTTATCATAACTAATTTATTTGAATCAGGATCCAAATAAGACCCACATATCGAAGTGCTAATGGTTGGAAATTGAAGTCCACCCACAGAAGCTTCTGAAGAAAGGCCTGGCAATTTCCTTAGAAAAATCAGCTATTGAAAACCCTTTGGAGCGCTGTTCTACTCTGACACACACGGAGTCGCCGTGCGTTGGAATCGACTTGGCGGCAGCTGGTGGCGCGTGTATGTCACTGTCTCTTGTAGCGTGCCCCTCCCTTTGTTTTCGTGCTGTTTATGTCCTGAACGTGGCTTGTGTATACCGTAGAGCAATAGAGGTTTTGGAAGGAACGATTTAGTGAATGAATGAGTGAATGAGCTCACATACATACATACTCTCCTGAGGCACCTTTTCAGGAAAGATGGGAGAGTGTCAAATTCAACCTTTGGCCTCAGAGGGTGTGTTCAACCTGTAGAACTTGAATTTACTTACTGATTTTTTTTTTTTCTTTCCTGAAATCCTTATTTCCTGAAACTCATTGAAGGCACTGAGCTCTGGCAGGACTTGTGCAAACGGCAGTGCCTTGTGCAAGCATCTGCACGGTGTTCTTCAGGGGCTGGGCGTTATTTATGGAGATGTCCAAGTGACAGGGGAACTTCTGGCCAGGAACTGACTGACATTGAAGCGCCTGGGGGGAGCGTTTCTCCAGGAAAGGCTAGTGGGTTGGGGCCCCCATGGCGTCTTTTCAAAGCAATAATAAAGATATCAGAAGGGCAATCCGTCAGCACAGGCATTCCCGGTGAGCACTGGGCCGGGCGGACGGCGTGAAGGAGAGGTCGGGCTCGGAACCAGATGTTGTACTTCCTGGAATAGACATGTCAGGTCTCACGTTTGTCAGGTGCCCCCTCATTAGCCCATCAGCCTAGACAGAGCCACTGATCACTGATATCTCACTTAGCATGGTACTCTGCAAGGGACCTGCTTCCAGAGCCAGCCCATCCTGCGAACCAGGTAGCTTCCAGAGCCAGCTCTGACCCCTGCCCAGATGGGGAAGCTGAGGCTGGAGGCAATTAAGGGATCTCAGCAATTTCGTGGCAGAGACTGGCTGGCCTTGGTTTCAGCTGAAGGGACAGCAGGGTGTCAGAGCTACACACGTCACTTGGAATCTGAGTTTTTACCAGAGCTGCACGGTCCCTCCCCATTTCTGTCCTATCCTTGGAGCACTTGTCCTTGGAAGTGACTTACCTTTTTTAAAGCAGATTCGCCTTTTCTCACTGAAACAAAAAAGAAAGCCAGCAACATGCACCATAAATGAAAGATTATGGTAACAATAAACTCGATGACTTGTAAGCAACGTGTCTCTCTCAGGCGGATGAGTCTGAGGTCTGCTCTCTTGGTGGGTGAGGCAGTAGGCAACCCCTATTTGGAGAATTTTCCTATGCAGCCATTGCAAGAAGCACCTTTCTCATCATGTACGTACATGTTACTTAAAATTCTGGTCCTGTTCAATGCCATCTGATGGGAAGCTCTAAGATGGATGGAGTAACCAAGTTTCAAAGAGGAGGTGGGACTTGCTCAGAGTCATATAGCAGGATACTGGTCCTGAAGTCTTATTTCTGGAAAACCACTCTGCTGCCCAGCAACCCAGTGACTACATGCTTACATGCAAACACAAACACTTGCACACACATACACACATGTATCCAGACACACATGGACATGCATATGAACACACGCATTCACACACAGATACACACAGTTATACATATGCACCCTTTACTGTGTGACTGTGACCCTGGGAAATCTGCTTGCCCTTTCAGGGTCTCAGTTTTCTCACCTGTACAATAGGAACAATAACCTTGCCCTTCCCAGTTTGGCTGTGAGACGTAGTTAAGAGATGACCATTCATCCAACAGATGTTTACTGAACATTGTATGCCAGGCACATAGGAGGTACTCAACACAGGAAGCTTCTTTCACCTCTAGAAAGAGACTCAGTGTGGCATGCTAAGCACAGGTATTAGTGCCCACTCTTTCTGTGCCATCACTGGGTTAAATGCTCTGCCTACCTTGGATAACCCCTGTCCCCAATACATCTGATAACCAAAAAAAAAAAAAAAACCAAACCCAGTGCCGTCGAGTCGATTCCAACTCATAGCGACCCTAAAGGACAGAGTAGAACTGCCCCATAGAGTTTCCAAGGAGCGCGTGGCAGATTCGAACTGCCGACCCTTTGGTTGGCAGCCATAGCACTTAACCACTACACCACCGGGGTTTCCAATACATCTGATACGACCATTTAACCCATGAGGACACATGAAGTTTCTGCTCAAGCATGGAGGGATGTTCAGTCATGGAGCCTGGACGGTAAGGAATGAGGCTCCTGGCTGGCTGGGCAGTGCACCTGGGACCCGGGAGTTGGAGGAGCAGAGGGATGGGTCTGCCTCGACCTGCCTGTCCATGCTGCCTGCTGGTGATTTCCAAGCCAGGGAGCTGGGTTCCCTGTCCGGGGAGAAGAGCAGAGCCTGTCTCCAAGCCCTTGGGGGAGAAAATGTGTAATTATTTTGGGCAGATTGAATGCCTCTGACAGGGGAGGGAGGGCGGAGGGAACAATTAGCCTGGGTTTGCAGGCGGCCGGTGTTCCTCCTGCTCTGAGCGAGGCCGAGACGCTGTAATTAGGCCTTCTTTGTAATAACAGGCTCCGTATCCCCGCGCCCTGACAGGGAGAAGAATCCATCTTATCGTAATTGTAGGGTTGGCGGTCTCTGAATGGCTCTTTCCGCTAGCCTGGGCCTTCCCGGGGCAGGGGTGGGGAGGGGGAGCTGGCAGGGCTTTCTGAGCTAATGCTGCTGGGGCTGGGGTGTGGGGAAGAGGATCCTCCCCAAGAGGGGGTGGGGGCTGCTCTTGCCCCACCGCGCAGCTGTGTCCGGCGTCTGCCTGCAGCCTCTTCAGCTGGATCATCACCACAGCCTCCTAGCTGGTCCTTCCATGTGCCCTTCACCTTCCTACATCCATCCTCCAGGAGAAGCCAGAGGGTGTGCAGTTAACCCCAAGTCATGCCCTGTACCCCCTCTGCCCAACACCCTCCATGGCTCTCACCTCCCTCAGAGCAGAGACAGAGCCAGCCCGACGGTCTCCAGCCCTGTACCATCTGGCTCAGTCTTCACTTCTTGGTCTCCTTCTACCTCCCCAGGCTCACCCTGTCCCAGGTCCACCAGCCTCCTCGTTGTATCCTGAGCACATGCACGTTCCTACCTCAGGGCATTGGTGCTGTTCCCTCCTTCTGGAATGCTCACTTCCAATTGCCTGCTCCCTGACCTCCATCCGGATGCTACCTTCACTATCTCCCCCAGAAACAGCTCTGTGAAGCCCGAGATTTTTGTCTATCTGGTCTACTATACCCCCCTGTCATGGATTGAATTTTGTCCCCCCAAAAATGTGAGCATCAGTTGGGCTGGGCCATGATTCCCGTATTGTGTGATTTTCCTATTTGTTGTAAATCCTGCCTCTATGATGTTAATGAGGGAGGTTGGGCAGCATTGTGTTAGTGAGGCAGGACTCAACCTACAAGGCTGGATTTTGTCTTGAGGCAATCTCTTGAGATATAAAAGAAAGAAGCAAGCAGAGAGACAGGGGAACCTCGTACCACCAAGAAAGCAGTGTGGGAGCAAAGCCGTCCTTTGGTCCTGGGGTCCCTGTGCCAAAAAAAAAAAAAAAAAAAATTTTTTTTTTTTTTGAAGCTCCTAATATGGGGGAAGATTGATGAGAAGGCCAACAGAAAGAGAAAGTCTTCCCCTGGAGCTAACACCCTGAATTTGGACACTTGACCTACTTTACTGTGAGAAAATAAACTTCTCTTCGTTAAAGCCATCCACTTGTGGTATTTCTGTTATAGCAGCACTAGATAACTAAGACATCCTCCATGGCTAAAACAGAGTTCAAAAAATGGCACACAGCTGGCTTGACTCTACAGTCGGCACGTTCCCTCTGCTTCACTTGAAGCTCTTGTTATCTGCCAAGGCTCTACTCAGAGGCCACCTCTTCCAGGAAGCCTCCCTGAAATCTCTCAGTGGACTACACCCTCCGGTTAAGGCCTGTGGAGGACACTAGCTTCCCTTCACGCAAACCACTGTCTGTCAATCTACCACTTTCCCTGGATGGCGGACTCCACAGGGCCGGGACCCAAGACTGAGTGTCCTCTACATCCCTTGAGACTGGCCATGACCCTGGATCCTCGTAGGTGCTTGGTGGCTGTCTGAACAAACATAGGCATGAAGGAACTGTAAAAATGGCATGATGGCTGCAGCAGACCTCCTCGTCTAACTTCACATGGGCAAAGAGAATCATTACCAGCATCGACGGCCCAGGTTGATTCCTGTGAGGCGGAAATCAGACATGCCTCCACCTTCCAACCTTTTTACCAACCCCGATAGCAGCCATTCCTCCCACGGCACTCTCTACTTCTCTGCTGGATTTGATAATTAGTTGCAGGGGCCACAGACCATACTCACAGTATGGGGTTTATTAGGGAAGTAACAGGTTACAATCCAGGATCAGAAATGACTTAGGATACAGTTCTTTGATTAGGAGAGCTGCTTCTCAGCCATGCCCGCTGGCGGGTCTCTCTCTGGCCCTCGGCCCCTCCGTCCCTCAGCCCAGCTTTTGCCCTGTTGGGGCAAATGTTACAAAGTTCTTTAGCTCCACCAATAAGTGCCTAAGCCTCAGCCTGAAGGTGCTCAGCTCTCTCACCCTGTGAGCTGGCACACCCACTCACTATAACCGCCTTGCTCCATGGGCCAGGAAGTCCACTGCACCATCTTGAGCTGGTCTCCTGGTTCTGCTGCTGCCATTTCTCTGCTGCTGTTTCTTGCTGTCTTGCACTGTCTCCAGTGTTATAGCTCTCTCTCTCTGTTTCCTGGGTCTAGGAGGTTTTCAGTGTAGGGACCTCAGGTCCAAAAGGTGCTCTGCTACCATCTCTTCTTCTTGGTGGTAGTGAGGCCCCCCTTTCCGCCTCTGGGATGGCTCATTTTAAGCCTAGTGGGATGGCAAAGCTGACCAGTCCCCTCGTTAGTTTTCCTTACACCTTATTTGCATGGTCCCACCCCCACAAGTGTGCCATGCACCTTATTTGTATTATTAACAAGCTGTCCAATCTCCTTGGTGGGCCACAAGCACCTTACTTGCATCCCACCCAGTCATTTGATGGGAGTTACAAGACCATGGTGAGAAAGGCCATATAAAAGTGATCCATTGCACTGCAAGGAAGCAAATGACTGGGAGGCAAGTGAGCAAGGGAGTGGACAGCAGGCACCAGCTCCAAACGAGGCTCCCACGCCGGGCCCTGTGCTGCATGCCTGCCTGCAGAGCTCACTGGATCTCAAAACAACCCATGAAATGGGTAGCATCACTGTCAATGTCAACCCCCCCCACCCACCCCTTTACAGGAAGCAGAGCTTCTTCTAACCAGTGGGGTCCAGACTGTTTTGATAGCACACCCTTATCAGTAAAAAAATTTGAGCACAGGTCCCCATTTTCACAATGTATTCAGTAATAAACTATGTACTAATATACACATACAAGCGCACAAAACTAGAAATACCAAAGAGATGGAGAAATGTAAAGAGACATTCTTATGTGCCCTTTCTCTGCACAGTGGATCATCTTGCACAACCTCCGGGGTGGTGCACCCGAATGTGGAGCCATGATGAATGAAACCCTGAAAGACGGGATAAGCAAATGTTAGTGAATCCTGGTGTTTAAGGACACAGGCTCTGGAGCCAGATCATGGGGTTGACTCCTTCGCTTATTAGCTGTGTGTTTTTGGGTAAATTTCTTACCCTCTCTGAACCACAGCCTTCTCCTCTGTAAAGTGAGGGTGGTAATAACCAGGGATTTAAGTTTAGGAAGAAAAAAAAAAAAGATGGGGAGGAGCTTGAACCCGGTATAAAAAAATTCCCTGCTCTGCCAGTTCAGAGCCAAACAGCCTGCAAGTCACTTGTTTAATATGTACAGAGGGTTCTCGAAGCAAAATTGAAGCCTTCTGTCTTTACACAATTCTAAAAGTGCAATGTGCTGTGCAGTAGTGCCAAACCTCGTTAATCTCCCCATCTTTATTTTCAATGAAGAAAGCCTACATAAACAAAATCAGAAGCTGAAAAAATAATATGGGCCATGTATTAAAACACAGACACTCTTCGTCAATGCAAAGTCCCTAGGTGGTGCAAACAGTTCATGTGTTCAGCTCCTAACCTAAAGGTTGGAGGTTCGAGTCCACCCAGAGGTGCCTCAAAAGATAGGCCTGGAGACCTACTTCCAAAGAATCAGCCACTGAAAACCCTGTGGAGCACAGTTCTACTGTGACACAGCTGGGGTCCTCATGAGTTGGGATTGACCAAATTGCAAATGGTTTTTTATCCTTCAGTGCAAACACATTTTAAAAAATTCAGCAAGCTTAGCATGGGCTTTGGCGTAATTTAACATTGCTGCACAGCAAAATCATTGATACATAGAGCAACTCCTGGGTTTTTAACTCCCTGGAGACTCTCAGCTGAGGAATCTGGCGCTAATAAACCTTGTTCACCCTCACTAGCCCAAGCCAAGCCCAGTGCCATTGAGTCGATTCCGACTCATAGCGACCCTATAGGACAGAGTAGAACTGCCCCATAGAGTTTCCAAGGAGCACCTGACGAATTTGAACTGCCGACCCCTTGGTTAGCAGCCGTAGCACTTAACCACTACGCCACCAGGGTTTCCTCACCCTCACTAGTGTGCAATAATTTTTAAATAATATTTTATTGTATTTCCAGTAAAGGTTTACACAGCAGTTTCCCGTTCAACAGTTTCCACACAAGTTGTTCAATGCCATTCGCTGCATTCTTCACAGTACCTGAAACTGCCCGTTGTTTCCATTCTGGTTGTTCCATTTCCATTAGTCAAGTTTCCCTGCCCCCTTACATTCTTGTCTTTGTTTTACAGTAATTGTTCATCATTTGGTCTCATATAGGTGATTTTTAAAGGAGCACAATACTTACAGGTGATATTCATCATTTTTTGAGCCAGTTTGTTATTTAGCTACAAGGTGACCTCAGGGGTTAGTTTTGGTTCAGGGTTGGAAGAGTATCTCAGGGCAATAGTCTTGAGGAGTCCTCCAGTCTCAACCAGTAGAGTAGGTCTGTTTCTCTCTTTTTTTTTAGGAACTTGAGGTTCTGTTTCACATTTTTCTCCCATTCCATCAGAGTCCATCTGCCTTAGTCATTTGGTGTCGCTGCAACAGAAATACCACAAGTCGATGGTTTTAACAAAGAGAAATTTATTCCCTCACAGCCTAAAAAAAAAAAAAAAAAAGTAGACTACAAGTCCAAATTCAGGGTGCCGGCTCCAGGGGAAGGCTTTCTCTGTCAGCTCTGGAGGTAGGTCCTTGTCATCAGTCTTCCCCTGGTCTGGGAGCTTCTCCGCACAGGAACCGCAAGTCTAAAGGACATGCTCTGCCCCCGGTGCTGCTTTCTTGGTGGTATGAGATCCCCCATGTCTCTCTGCTCGCTTCTCTCTTTTATATCTCAAAAGGGATTGGCTTAAGACACTATCTAATCTTGTAGATCTCAGCAATATAACTACCACTAATCCATCTCATTACATCATAGTAATAGGATTTACACACATATGGAAATCACATCGGATGACAAAATGGCAGACAATCATACAATACTGGGAATCATGACCTAGCCAAGTTGACAGATATTTTTCAGGTACACAGTTCAATCCATGACACCATCTATTATGACCCTGATTAGAATGGTTAGTAGTGGTGGCTGGGTACCACCTAGTTCTTCTGGTCTCAGGGGAGATGAGGCGTGATTCATGTAGACCATTTGTCCTGTAGACTAGTTTCTTCTTTGAGTCTTTGGTTTCCTTCTTTCTCTTTTGTTCTGGACGAGTAGAGACCAATAGTTGTATCCAAGACGGCTACTCACAATCTTCCAAGACCCCAGACACGACTCACCAAACTAGGATGTAGAATATAACTTTAGGAACTGTATTATGCCAATTGATAGAGATGTCCCACAAGACTATGGTCTTAATTCTTCAAACCCAGAAATCCAGTCCTGCAAGTTGGTTACGCCTAAGAAGTGCCCATAACTGTACCCCCATGTGCTTTATTATAAATATGAATATATGTGCAGATAGTCACATAGGTGCATATACATATGCATATTATTCCTATATAGTCACACATATATACGTACTTACGGTCACTATGAGTTGGAATTGACTCAACAGCAATGCGTTTGACTTTTTTTGGTATACACATATATGCCTACGTATGTACATGTATATCCACACATGTATATATTTTTTTGTTTTTTCAAAATTATATATGCCATAGCAATTACCAGCAGGTCCTTTCTTCTTGTGTACTTTTCAGTGAGATCATTACTTTGGTCAAGCTGTGCATACCTCACCCTCATCAAAGAGGCAGTTAAACTCATGTGAAATTGTTCACTACAGATTAGTAAGTGAACACACTAAGCTGTGTGTATCTTGTTTAATGTAAGCCAGTATGTATCTTGCTTATGTGTTAATCCACCCCTGGTACGTACCTAGGAGCGGAATTGCTGGGTTATGGGTGTAGCAGCTTTACCCCTAGTTTTTTGAGGAACCATCAGAGTTGCCACAACTGCTGTACCATTTTGCATTCCCACCATCAATGGGTGAGGGCTCCCGTTTTTCCACATCTCCTCCAACACTAGTTATTTTCCTTTTTTTTTTTTAATCTTGGCCATCCTAAACCCATTGCCGTCAAGTTGATTCTGACTCAGCGACCCTATAGGACAGAGCAGACCTGCCCTCTTGGGTTTCCAAAGCTATAATCTTTACAGAAGCAGCCTGCACATCTTTCTCCTGCAGAGTGACTGATGGGTTCGAACCGCTGACCTTTCTGTTAGCAGCCGAGTGCTTACCCACTGTGCTACCAGGTATCTCATTGTGGTTTTGATTTGCATTTCTCTGGTGGCTAATGATGTTGAGTATCTTTTCATGTGTCTATTGGCCATTTGAATATTCTATTTGGTGAATTGCCTGTTCATGTCCTTCCCTAGTTTTTGATTGGGTTATTTGCCTTTTTGTTGTCAAGTTGTAGAAGTTTTCCATATATTTTAGATATTAGACCCTTATCAGTTATATCATTACTGAATATTTTTTTTCCCAGCCTGTAGGTTGTCTCTTTACTCTTTTGGTAAGGTCTTTTGATGAACATAAGTATTTAACTTTTATGAGGTCCCAGTTATCTATTTTGTTTTCTGTTGCTTGTATATTGGTTGTTGTGCTTGATAACCTATTGTTGAAAAAAATTAGGTCCCAAAGCTTGGCTCCTGTGTTTTCTTCCAAGAACATTATGGTTTTAGATTCACATAGATAATTTTTAATTAGGTGAAAGGGTATCTTGTAGGTAAAGAGATGGGAGTTGTCAATAATAAAATAAGAACACACTTGAGAAAATCTTGAACCCGGGACTTGGCATCATACAAATACTCTAGGTGTACATCTTCCATGGTGGTTTGATGTTTTTTGACGTGATTTTTAAATAATTTCATGCAAATCAGACATTGCATTTGTAATGATTCTGACTGCTCATTTGAAAATTTTTCTTGTGTTTTCAAAGCTAATATGGTTGGAGTAAACCTGCAAAAGAATACTTAGTCCTCGAAATCTTGTGCTCGTCAGTGTATTTACAATATTAAAAACTCAGTGAAAAGTACCTTTAAAAATCAGCCAAAGATCAGAGATTTGGCATCCTGGCTTTCCCCAGAGTAATGGGAGGAATTAGATGATGCAAGAAATTTCTGTGACATCATCAGAACCCATCACAATTTTGGCCAAGAGAATTTTGGATGTAGGAATTATAACTTTAAAATGTTACTTTTCACATAGCCCTTAGGAAGGCAATGATATTGTCCTCTAGGTACCACTACACAGTTCCACAAAATTCTGTCCCTTCTTTGAGCCAGATGTCTTGGTTCATGGCTGTCAATATCTATAAGGCAGTTTGTCTTCCAATGTCTGTTTGTTGTACTGTGGTGGTTTGCATGTTGCATGATGCTGGAAGCTCTGCCACCCAGTATTTCAAATACCAGAAGGGTTCACCCGTAGTGGATAGATTTCAACTGAGCTTCCAGACTAAGACTAGGAGGAAAGGCCTGGTGACCTACTTCTGAAAATTAGCCACTGGAAATCCTATGGATCACAACAGTACATTGTCTGATATAGTGCTGGAGGATGAGTGAACTGGGTTGGAAGGCAATCAAAATACACAGTGGCCGCCGTAATGAGCTTAAGCACACCAAGGATCATGAAGATGGTGCAGGATCAGAAAACGTTTCGTTCGTTGTGCATAGGGTCACCACGAGCTGGAGCCAACTCTTTGGCAGCTAACAACAACAAATCTTTTAGGCCCTCAACATGCTGGAGAGATACGCATTCCAACCCTTTGCACCTTAAAGAAATCCAGGCAAGCTACGCTCTTACCGAACAATCCTCCAAGGAGTTCAAATTCTGGAATACTCAGGGCAAATCGGACCAGTCCGGTGGTCAATCATCACAACCTTCACAGTGGTGGTTCTCACACTTCACTTAGCAGAAGAATCACAAGGTGAGCTCCTAGCCTCGGGCTATGCGGCCCTACTCTCCGAATTTCTGATGCAGAAGGTCTGATATGGGGACCGGGATTTGCGTCTTTCCCCAGTACTCCCGGGGAGTCCCAAGCAGGAGGCCCATTGCCCAGACTTTAAGAAACAGCTTTTTGCCAGCTCCGGTCTGTATTTCCTTCAGAGCTAGGTATGCTTAACCAATTAAAGGTCTGGGGGATGGGTCCAAAACAACACGGCCCCAATGACAGGATGATTTATTAATTTGTGCGTCGCTGGAGTAGCAATGAACACAAACATTCGTGGAATGTCACCAATGGTATTTTCATGGAGGCCCATCACAAAATGAAAATATGCGCGCTCGTGTGGTAACACCTTCGTCAGATTTTATCGAAAACCCAGGCATCCCTGTCTGAATTATTAGAGTTTTAGAATATACCCTGATATCTTGTAAAGTAAGCTCCTGACCCTCTTCTTCAGGCATGTCCTGGTTCTTCTTGGCTTCCATATATATCTATGTATGTATAAAAACCAACAAAAATATGTATGTATACGTATGTGTGTGTGTGTGTGTGTGTGTATATATGTTATTGATTCTTTTTCTTTTTTGACATATAATTTTCATTTGTCTTTTTTTAAATAATATTTTATCGTGTTTTTGGTTAAAGTTTCCATAGCAAATTAAGTTCTCACTTGACAATATCTATACAATTTGTTCAGTGACATCAGTTACGTTTTTAAAAATGTGTCAATGTTCTCTTTAGTTGTGTTCTGGTTGGTCTATTTTCAGTGCTCTAGTTTCCCTGCCCCTTGTCTTCTCACCTTTGCCTTAGAGTAATTGTTGACCTTTTGGTCTCGTTTGGATGATTTTTTAATAGAGCACTACGCTTATGGGTAATACGCTTTTTTGTGTGTCCCAATCTGCTATTTCACTAAAAGGTGACCTCAGGGAATAGTTTCTTTTTAAAGTCTAGAGAATATCTCAGAGTGATAGTCTCAGGGAGTCCTCTGATCTCAACTGGTCCGGTAAGTATGGACTTTTTAAGAATTTGAGTTCTCTTCCACGTTTTTCTCCTGTCCTGATCAGAATGGTTGGTAGTGGAAGTCAGGCACCATCTACTTCTTCTGGTCTCAGGGTAGATGAGGCCATAGTTCACGTAGGCTTTTAGCCCTGTAGGCTAGTTTTTCCTCTGAGTCTTTGGTTTCTGAGTAGAGACCAAGAGTTGTATCTCAGATAGCTGCTCACAAGCTTTTAAGACCCCAGATGCTACATACCTCGCTAGGATGCAGAACATGAACTTTGTGAACTATATTATGCCAGTTGACTGAGTTTCCCATGAGACTAAGATCCTAAGCCTTCAAACTCAGAAATCCAATCTCACAAGGTGTTTGGTTATGTCTGAGAAGTATCTGTAACGGTATCCTCTATGAATACATATGCTTGACACACATCTATACATACACGTACATATAGATGCTTATATCTGTACACACATATGTACACACCTGTACCTCCCTGTACACTTATATGCCTATACACATACATATGTGACACTCATTTTTTGGCTATTGGTCAAGCTGTGCTCATTACATTCACGTTGGGTGCTACTTTTCCCATCACCAAAAATAACAAGTATCTATGATCTAGAGAGTAATTCCTCCCCCTCCCCCCATCCCTGTTAACCACCAGTTAACATTGGTTTTTGTATATATGTCTATTCTTGTCTTCTTGTAAAAGTAGGGTCATACAGTGTTTGTCTTTACGTATTGACGCATTTCACTGAGCCTTATGTCCTCCAGATCTGTCCATGTTATATGTTTTGTGGACTCATCATTGTTGTTTATGGTTGCATAGTATTCCACTGCGTGTATGTATCACATTTTGCTATCCCTTCATCCATTGAAGGGCACTTAGGCTGTTTCCGTTTTTTTAGGTTTTTTTTGCTATTGTGAATAATGCTGCAATGATCCTAGGTGTGCATATGTCTGCCCATGTATCTTTTATCGGATCTCTAGGGCATATACCTAGGAGTAGGATTGCTAGGTCGTATGGTATTTTTATTTCTAGTATTTTTGAGGAAACACTATATCATTTTCCATAGTAGGTTGTACCATGTTACAGTCCCACCAGCAGTGGATAAGGGTTCTAATCACCCGACATCCTCGCCAACATTTGTTGTTTTTTAAAATCAGTGCTATTTTAGTCCGGGTGAGATGGCATTTCATTGTAGTTTTGACTTGTATCTCTCTAATGGCTAATGATCATGAGCATATTTTCATGTGTTTGCTGGCTGCTTGGCTGTCATCTTTGGTGAAGTGTCTGTTATGTTTTTTGCCCGTTTTTTAATTGGGTTGTTTGTCTTTTTGTTGTTGAGTTGTTCAAGTTTTCTATATACTTTAGAGATTAGACCCTTTTCGGAAACCGTGGTGGTGTAGTGGTTAAGTGCTGTGGCTGCTAACCAAGAGGTGGGCAGTTCACATCCACCAGGCGCTCTTTGGAAACCCTGTGAGGCAGTTCTACTCTGTCCTATAGGGTTGCTATGAGTTGGAATCAACTCGATGACAATGGGTTTGGGTTTTTTTTGTTTTAGTTTAGACCCTTATCAGATATGTCATTGCCAAAGATTTTTTTCCTCAGTCTTCAGGTTGTCTTTTTACTCTTTTGATGAAGTCTTTTGATAAGCACAAGTATTTAATTTTATGAGGTCCCAATTACCTAATTTGTCTCCTGTTATTCATGCATTTGTATTAATGTTTGTTAGCCTATTTTTAAAAAAGGCCCCATAGTTTTCTCGCAGGAACTTTATAGTTTTAGGTTTAACATTAGGTCTTT
The DNA here is from genome assembly GCF_030014295.1 of Loxodonta africana. Lineage (NCBI taxonomy): Eukaryota > Metazoa > Chordata > Mammalia > Proboscidea > Elephantidae > Loxodonta > Loxodonta africana. The sequence goes on from NC_087363.1 coordinate 37,076,689, forward strand.
GATCCATTTTGAGTTAGTTTTTGTGTACGGTGTGAGGTATGGGTCCTGTTTCATTTTTCTGCAAGTGGATAGCCACTTTTGTCAGCACCATTTATTAAAAGGACTGTATCTGTCTCATTGATTGTACTTTGACCCCTCGTCCAAAATCAACTGTCCATGAATGGATGGATTTATTTCCAGGTTCTCAATTCTATTCTACTGGTCTGTGTGTCTGTTACTGAACTAGTACCAGGCCATTTTGATTATCATGGCTGTAGTATGTTTTGAGATCAGAAAGTGTGAGGCCTCCTACTTTGTTCTTTTTCTTCAATATTGCTTTGGCTATTCAGGGCCTCTTTCCTTTCCATATAGAGTTGGTGATTAGTTTTTCCATTTAAGTAAGGAATATTATTAGAATTTGCATCAGGATTGCATTGTATCTATAGATTGCTTTGGATAGTGTTGACATTTTCACAATGCCAAGTCTTCTAATCCATGAACATGAAATGTCCTTCCATTTATGTTGGTCTCTTTTAGTCTCTTGTAGTAGTGTTTTATAATTTTCATTGTATAAGTCTTTTATGTCCTGGTTAGATTAATTCCTAGATATTTTATCATTTTGTGGGCAATGGTAAATGATTTTGTTTTCTTGATTTTCTTTTCAGAATACTCCTTGTTAGTGTGAAGGAATCCAGCTGATTTTTGTGTGTTGATCTTGTACCCAGCCACTTTGCTAAATTTTCCTATTAGATCCAGCAGTTTTCTTGTGGTATCTTTAGGGTTTTCTATGTATGGGATCATGCCATCTGTGAATAAACGTAGTTCTACTTCTACCTTTCCGATTCGGTTACTTTTGATTTCTTTTTATTGACTCAATGGTCTAGATAGGATTTCCAGTACAGTATTGAATAAGAGTGACGATAATGGGCATTCTTGTCTCATTCCTGTTCTGAAAAGGAAGGCACTCAGACCTTTTCCACTGGGAATAATGTTGGCTGTTAGTTTTGTGTATATGTGCTTAATTATGTTGAGAAATTTTCCTTCTATTCTAATTTTCCTGAGAGTTTTTATCAGGAAAGGTTTTGAATTTTATCAAATGCCTTTTCTGCACCCATTGATATGATGATGTGGTTTTTTTTTTTTTTTTTAATTTATATGGGGAATTACACTGATTGATTTTCTAATGTTGAACCACCTTTGTATTCCTGGTGTGAATCCCACTTGATGATGGCATATGATTTTTTTTTTTTTTGATGTGTTGTTGAACTCTGTTGGCTGGAATTTTGTTGAAAATTTTTGCATCTATATTCATGAGGGAGCCCTCATAGTGCAGTTGTTAAGAGCTACAGCTGCTAACCAAAAGGTTGGCAGTTTGAATCCACCAGCCGCTCCTTGGAAACCGTATGGGGTAGTTTTACTCTGTTCTATAGGGTTGCTGGAAACCCTGGTGGCACAGTGGTTAAGTGCTACGGCTGCTAACCTAAAGGTCAGAAGTTCAAATCCGCCAGCTGCTCCTTGGAAACTCTATGGAGAAGTTCTACTCTGTCCTATAGGGTCGCTATGAGTTAGAATTGACTTGACGGCAATGGGTTTGGGTTTTGGTTTTATAGGGTTGCTGTGAGTTGGAATCGACTCCACAGTAACGAGTTTGCATATTCATGAGGGATATTGGTCTGTAATTTTCTTTTTTTCTTATGTCCTGTCTGGTTTTGGTATCAAGGTAATGCTGGCCTCATAGAACGAGTTAGGGAGTGTTCCTTCCTCTTCTATGTTTTTGAAGAGTTTGAGTGGAATTTGTGTAAACTCTTCTCTGAATGTTTGGTAGAATTCTCCAGAGAAGCGCTAGAGTTCTGGACTTTTTTTTCTTGGCAGTTTTTTGATGACATCTTCAATCTCTTCTTTTGTTATGGGTCTGTTTCAATTTCTACCCACCCATTCAGCATTTTAAAGTATATAACTCAGGGGCCTTTAGTATAGTCATAGGTTTATGCAACCATCAGTATTACTTCCAGATTATCCTAACGCCCAAAGAAACCCCATACCTGTTAGCAGTCACTCCCCACTGCCCCTGGCAACCACTGATCTACTGTTTGTCTCTACGGATTTGCCTATTCTGCACTTTCCATACGAATGTAATCATACAATATGTGGCCTTTCGTGCCTGGCTTCTTTCATTTAGCATAATGTCATCAAGGTTAATCCATGTTGTAGCATGTGTCAGTACTTCATATCTTTTTATAGCTGAATAATATTCCATTGTGTATATATAAAGGATCCCTGGTGGCACAGTGGTTAAGTGCTTGGCTGCTAACTGAAAGGTTGGTGATTCAAATCTACCAGCTGCTCCAAGGGAGAAAGATGTGGCAGTCTGCTTCGGTAAAGATTACAGCCTTGGAAACCCTATGGGGCAGTTGTACTCTGTCCTATAGAGTCTATATTAAAATTGAATTGATGGCTACGGGTTTGTTTTTTTTTTTTTTTGATGTATACATATACACCACATTGTGTTTACCCATTCATCTATTGATGAACATTTGGGCTGTTTCCACCTTCTAGCTATTTCGAATAGTGGTTCTATGAAAGCTGATGTACAAGTTTTTGTGTGGACGTACGTTTTCAATTCTCTTGAAAACATTCCACCTAGGAGTGGAATTACTGTGTCACGTGGTTAAGCTCGTGGCACAATTGTTAAACCACTTGGCTGATAAGCAAAAGTTCAGCAGTTCGAATCCACCAGCTGCTTTTTGGGGGAAAAGATCTGGTGTTCTGCTCTCGTAAAGATTACAGCCCAGGAAACCCCATGGGGTAGTTCTGTTCTGTCCTATAGAGGCATCATGAGTCAGTCAACTCGATGGCATACAACAACGACATGGTTAAACTCTATGTTTAACGTATCGAGGAACTGCCAAACTGTTTTACACAGAAACAGCACCATTTTACATTCCTACCAGCAACGTATGAGAGCTTTAATTTTGCCACATCCTTGGCAACAATGGTTATTTTCTGTCTTTTTGATTATAGTCTTTCTAGGGAATGTAAAATGCTATCTCTTTGTGGTTTTGATTTACATTTCTCTGGTGACTAATGATGTTGAACATCTTTTCATGTGCTTATTGGTCATTTGGATGTCTTCTTCAAAGAAATGTCTATTCAGATTCTTTGTACATTTTAGGATTGGGTTAGTTGTCTTTTTATTGTTGAATTGTAAGTATTTTTTTAATATATGCTGTATACAAGTCCCTTATCATATGTGTGATTTGCAAATATTTTCTCCCATTCTGTGTGTTGTCGTTTAACTTCTTGATGGTTTTCTTTGAAGCACAAAAGTCTTAAATTTTCATGAAATCCAATTTATCTATTTTTTGCTTTGGTTGTTTATGCTTTGGGTGTTGTACCTAAGAAATTGTTGCCTAATTCAAGGTCGTGAAGATTTACACTTAGTTTTCTTCTAAGAGTTTTATTATAACAGCATTTTTGTCTTTGATCCATTTTGAGTTAATTTTTGTGTATGGTGTGAGGTAAGGATCCAAATTCATCCTTGTGCATGTGGTTATCCAGTTGTCCCAGCACCATTTGTGGAAAAGACTGTTGTTTGTCCATTGAATTATTTTAACACCTTTGTCAAAAACTAATTGATTATAGATGCATAGGTTTATTTCTAGACTGGCAATTCTTTTTCATTCATCTGTATTTGTAGCATTATGCCAATATCCCACTGTCTTGATTACTGTACCTTTGTAGTAAGTTTTGAAATTGGCAAGTGCGAGTCCTTGAACTTTGTACTTCTTTTTTTAAGATTGTTTTTGGCTATCTTGGGTTCACTGGATTTCCATATAAATTTGAGGGTCAGCTTGTCAATTTCTCCAAAAACACCAGTTGGAATTTTATAGTGACTGCATTGAGTCAGTAGATCAATTTGGAGGGTATTGCTATCTTAATATTAAGTCTACATTATATGTCCACTTTAATTTCTTTCAACAATGTTTTGTAGTTTTTAGCATACAAGTTTTGCACTTATTTTGTTAAATTTATTCCTATTTATTCTTTTTGCTGCTATTATAAATGGAATTGTTTTCTTAATTTCATTTTCAGTTGGTTCATTGCTAGTGTCTAGAAACAAACCAATTTTTGTATATTAATTTTATATCCTGCAACCTTGCTTAATTTATTATTTTAATAGTGTTTTTCTGGACCATATAAAATTTAGAATCAGCTTATAAAAGTCCCCTCGGAAACCTGTTGGCATCTTTATTGGAATTGTATTAAACTTACGCATTGTTTTGGGGTAGAATTAACATGTTTGAAATATCAAATTTTCTTATCCATGATCATAAAACATTTTTCCATTTTTTTAGGTCATCTTTAATGTCTTTCCGTGAAGTTTTAATTTTCTGTGTACAGGTCTTTGTACATCTTTTCTTGGATTTATTCTTAGGTAGTTTGTATTTTTTCTTGATATTACAAATGTGTCTTAATGCCATGTTTGGAAATGCTTTTTGCTGGTATACAGGGCTCAAGAATACAGTTGTCTTTTGTATATCGATTTTATAGCCAGCCACTGTACTAAACTTTCCCATTGTGTTTAGTAGTTTATCTACAGGTTCTTTGAGTTCCCATGAAGCAAAGATTACAATTAGAACAATTCTGTGAACTTGAGGGCTGGGGGAAGGGAAAGACACAAAGTTGCTATCAGTTTAAGTAAAATATTTGTTTACTGATGGTATGGCACTGAACTTTAAACACTGTGAGTCATCAAATGGCACGATCCATGCCTTCATCTCTAATTGTTCTCTTATTGATCACAGGCTTGGCTGTAATTCAATAGGTGCAAAGACTTATCTTAACCATGGGCAGGGATGGAGCTCACAGAGGACTGGACAGGAAGAGGTAAAGCATTAGTGGCCCTGAATTTCTCCCTGTTAAAGTTGTGGGGGACAGTTAATGAAGTTAGACAGGAAGTATCACTGCAGTCTGCAATGGGGGATTCATCTTCTGTTTGCACTCAAGCAGGAAGAGATTCCTACTCAAAGCTGTTGAAGATACCTTTCTTCCAGTGCAGAGATTTCAGGGGCCAGCGACCATAGGCATGGGTGATTCTGAACAAGATACAATTCTCCACTCATCAGGCCAAGACCCACAACACCCTGAATCTATAATTATGGCCTAGAAAGAGGAAGTAGGAGGGGTCGCTGCCTTGTGTAACTCCAGGACACAGCATTCACATTGCATCCTAGAGTTACCATGTATTTGGCACTTATTTGAGCCCAGCATTGTTATGAGCACTTTACTCAATAAGCTTCTTTAATCTACCCCACAACTCTCCACATTCTTATTATTATCCCTCTTGGTATGATGAGAAAATTGTAGCTTGGAGATATGGAAGAGCTGTCCACAGTCACACAGTTGGTGATAGCAGGGGCAGATCCCAGAACCTTAGACGTCTACTGCTATGTTACAGGTACCTCCCAAATGGGACAGAAACCATCAAATAGTGGACATTCCTGGGGGGGGGGAAAAGTTTATATGCCCTGCTTTCTCTGATTCTCCAGGTCTTGGGTCATTTTACTTATCAACCCTTCCAATAAATCACCTTAAATTATATACTTTTATTTTCGCTTAGGCTCTCTGAAAGGGGTTTGTACTACCCTGGCCAAGATATTATATAACATGTAAGCTTAAGGGCAGGGTGGAATTCCTCTCTGTAACCTCAGCACAGGGCTCAGCCCATGGTAGAGGCTTGTTGTTGTTGTTCTTAGGTGTCGTCGAGTCAGTTCCGACTCATAGAAACTCTATGCACAACAGAACGAAACGCTCCCCAGTCCTGTGCCATCCTTACAATCTTTGTTATGCTTGAGCTCATTGTTGCAGCCACTGTGTCAATCCACCTTCTTGAGGGTCTTCCTCTTTTCCGCTGACCCTGTACTCTGCCAAGCATGATGTCCTTCTCCAGGGACTCATCCCTCCTGACAATATGTCCAAAGTATGTAAGACCCAGTCTTGCTATCCTTGCCTCTAAGGAGCATTCTGGCTGCACTTCTTCCAAGACAGATTTGTTCACTCTTTTGGTAGTCCATGGTATATGCAATATTCTTTGCCAACACCACAATTGAAAGGTGTCAACTCTTCTTCGGTCTTCCTTATTCATTGTCCAGCTTTCACATGCATATGATGTGATTGAAAATACCACAGCTTGGGTCAGGTGCACCTTAGTCTTCAAGGTGACATCTTTGTTCTTCAACACGTTGAAGAGGTCCTTTGCAGCAGATTTGCCCAATGCAATGCATCTTTTGGTTTCTTGACTGCTGCTTGATTGTGGATCCAAATAAAATGAAATCCTTGACAACTTCAATCTTTTCTCCGTTTATCATGATGTTGCTCACTGGTCCAGTTGTGAGGATTTTTGTTTTCTTTATGTTGAGGTGCAATCCATACTGAAGGCTGTGGTCTTTAATCTTCATTAGTAAATGCTTCCAGTCCTCTTCACTTTCAGCAAGCAAGGTTGTGTCATCTGCATAAGGCAGGTTGTTAATGAGTCTTCCTCCAATCCTCATGCCCTGTTCTTCTTCATATAGTCCAGCTTCTCGGATTATTTGTTCAGCATACAGATTAAACAGGTATGGTGAAAGAATAAACCCTGACACATGCCTTTCCTGACTTTAATCTAATCAGTATCCCCTTGTTCTGTCCTAACAACTGCCTCTAGATCTATGTAAAGATTCCTCATGAGCACAATTAAGTGCTCTGGAATTCCCATTCTTCGCAGTGTTATCCATAGTTTGTTATGATCCACACAGTCAAACGCCTTTGCATAATCAATAAAACACAGGTAAACATCCTTGTGGTATTCTCTGCTTTCAGCCAGGTTCCATCTGACATCAGCAATGATATCCCTGGTTCCACGTCCTCTTTTGAAACCGGCCTGAATTTCTGGCAGTTCCCTGTCGATAGACTGCTGCAGCCGTTTTTGAATGATCTTCAGCAAAATTTTGCTTGCGTGTGATATTAATGATATTGTTCTATAATTTCCACATTCGGTTGGATCACCTTTCTGGGGAATAAGCATAAATATGGATCTCTTCCAGTCAGTTGGCCAGGAAGCTGTCTTCCATATTTCTAGGCATAGACGAGTAAGCACCTCCAGCGCTGCATCTGTTGGTTGAAACATCTCAGTTGATATTCCATCAGTTTCTGGAACTTTGTTTATCACCAATGCCTTCAGAGTAGCTAGGACTTCTTCCTTCAGCACCATCGGTTCCTGATCATATGCCACCTCTTGAAATGGTTGAACATCGACTAATTCTTTTTGGTATAATGACTCTGTGTATTCCTTCCATCTTCTTTTGATGCTTCCTGCATCATTTAATATTTTCCCATGGAATCCTATTGCAACTCGATGCTTGAATTTTTTCTCCAGTTCTTTCGGCTTGAGAAACGCCGAGCGTGTTCTTCCCTTTTTGTTTTCCATTTCCAGCTCTTTGCACATGTCATTATAATACTTTACTTTGTCTTCTCGAGAGGCCCTTTGAAATCTTCTGTTCAGTTCTGTTTCAGTTCTTTTACTTCATCAATTCTTCCTTTTGCTTTAGCTGCTCGACACTCAAGAGCAAGTTTCAGAGTCTCCTCTGACATCCATCTTGGTCTTTTCTTTCTTTCCTGTCTTTTCAGTGACCTCTTGCTTTCTTCATGGATGATGTCCTTGATGTCATTCCACAACTCGTCTGGTCTTCAGTCACTAGTGTTCAATGTGTCAAATCTATTCTTGAGATGGTCTCTAAATTCAAGTGGGATATACTCAAGGTCATATTTTGGCTTTCGTGGACTTGCTCAGATTTTCTTCAGTTTCAGCTTGAACTTGCATATGAGCAATTGATGGTTTGTTCCACAGTCGGCCCCTGGCCTTGTTCTGACTGATGATATTGAGCTTTTCCATCATCTCTTTCCACAGATGTGTCAATTTGATTTCTGTGTGTTCCATCTGGCGAGGTCCATGTGTACAGTCGCTGTTTATGTTGGTGAAAGAAGGTATTTGCAATGAAGAAGTCCTTGGTCTTGCAAAATCCTATCATTCGATCTCTGGCATTGTTTCTATTACCAAGACCATATTTTCCAACTACTGATCCTTCTTCTTTGTTTCCAACTTTTGCATTCCAATCGCCAATAATTATCAATGCATCTTGATTGCATGTTCGATCAATTTCATACTGCGCAGCTGATAAAAATCTTCTACTTCTTCATCTTTGGCCCTAGTGGTTGGTGCGTAAATTTGAATTATAGTCGTATTAACTGGTCTTCCTTGTAGGCATGTGGATATTATCCTATCACTGACAGCATTGTACTTCAGGATAGATCTTGAAGTGTTCTTTTTGATGATGAATGCAACACCATTCCTTTCTGAGTTGTCATTCCTAGCATAGTAGACTATATGATTGTCCAATTCAAAATGGCCAGTACTAAACCATTTCAGCTCACTAATGCCTAGGATATCAATGTTTATGTGTTCCATTTCATTTTTGATGATTTCCAATTTTCCTAGATTCATACTTCATACATTCCAGGTTCTGATTATTAATGGATGTTTGCAGCTGTTTCTTCTCATTTTGAGTCATGCCACTCCAGCAAATGAAGGTCCCAAAAGCTTTACTCCACCCACGTCACTAAGGTTGACTCTAGTTTGAGGAGGCAGCTCTTCCCCAGTCACCTTTTGAGTGCCTTCCAACCTGGGGGGCTCATCTTCCAGCACTATATCAGACAATGTTCAGCTGCTATTCATAAGGTTTTCACTGGCTGATGCTTTTCAGAAGTAGACTGTCGGGTCCTTCTTCCTAGTCTGTCTTAGTCTGGAAGCTCAGCTGAAACCTGTCCTCCATGGGTGATTCTGCTGGTATCTGAATACCGGTGATATAGTTTCCAGCATTACAGCAACACACAAGCCCGCACAGTATGACAAATTGACAGACACGTGGTGGAGGCAGAGAATATTTATTGGAAGGATGGATTACCAACTCTCACAAGGAGACTTCTGAGATAAACCAGGTTATATTTAAGATGTAATAAACCATTTAATCCTCACGACAACCTTATGAGATAGGTGCTGTTATGATTTCCACCTTATAAAAAAAGGTTATGTCCTTGCTGAGCTCCCAGGAATAGTACAGGAGTGTCTGAGCCCCAACTGAACCTGAATGATTGCAACCCAAAGTCTGTGACCCTAACCACTACATTAGGGCACCTATTATATGACTCCCCCATGTGTCTGTCAGTTTGTCGTACTGTGGGGACTTGCGTGTTGCTGTGATGCTGGAAGGTATGCCACAGGTATTCAGATACCAACAGGGTCACCCATGGAGGATACATTTCAGATGAGCTTCCAGGCTAAGACAGACTAGGAAGAAGGACCCAGCAGTCTACTTCTGAAAATAATTAGCCAGTGAAAACCCTATGTATAGCAGCGAAAAGTTGTCTGATGTAGTGCCGGAAGATGAGCACCCCCCAGTTTGGAAGGCACTCAAAAGGTGACTGGGGAAGAGCTGCCTCCTCAAAGTCAACAATGGGCTCAAGCATAACAACAATTGTAAGGATGGCACAGGACCAGGCAGTGTTTCGTTCTGTGGTACATAGGGTCACTATGAGTCGGTACCGACTCGACAGCACCTGGCAACAACAATGACATTATATGACTGTATGTTGCCTGAATCTTCGCCTTCAAGAACCGTCACTCAGCCACTGCTTGAATATCTCCAGTGATGGAACACTCAGGAACATCACCCCTATCTCTCATTTCTTGCCCCTTGTACCACCGCCCCCGCTCTGTTCTCCACCACACGGGCCTGTGTAAAGTTCTCTGAGGTAGATCTTCTCCAAGTCCTTTCTTGTCCACCCATCCTTGTACATGCTGTTCCCTCTGCCTGAAATAACCTTCAAAATTTGTCTGTCTGGAAAACGCACTTCAAAATCTGGCATATTCTATAGAATCTAAAGCATTACTGATTGCAAAGTGTACCTTTATATTATATAAGTCTGAGGGAAAAAAAAAAACACTGCCAGTTAAGCTATGACATAGTGCCATGAGCCTGAGTTCATGCAAGAGCAGCTAATAGCATATATATATGTATAGGTATTTTATATGTATATATACACACACACACAGAAATATGGAGCCCTAGCGGCACAGTCGTCAAGACTTTGACTACTAACAAAAAGGTTGGCAGTTTAAGTCCTTGGAGACCCTATGGGGCAGTTCTACTCTGATCTATAGTGTCACTATGAGTCAGAATTGACTCCAGGGCAACAGGGTTTTCTTTCCTTTATTTGGTGTATTATATATATATCACCATGAATACAATAGCTGAAATCCAGGCTGACAGAGGTGTAGTTTATTGGTAACTGGTGGACTGTGGGTGATTTTCTGAAAGGGGTAACAACTCTTGGGAAAGTTCTGGAAAATAGAAAGCACAGCCTTCCACTGATTTACACAGTAGCTCCATTCCTGGCAATTTCATGTGTATTAAAAAACCTTGCAGAAAAAAAAGGAAGAAAACTTTGTGTTTAAACGTAAAACAGAGTGAGAGTCTAGGCTCAGGTAATCGTAAGCAGGGTTTCCACCTGATGAGTGTCTGGCAGCAGCAGGGATGCAGGACAGATCTTCCTGCGGGGGACAGCCCCGTGCACTACAGTTATCTAGTGTGCCAGAATCCTGTTAACGCAATGGCAGTAGCTCCACCCCACAACCACTGTGTCGAACATAAACCCATTGCCATTGAGTCAAATTCTGACTCCTAGTGACCCTGTAGGACAGAGTACACACCCCCAGAGGGTTTCCAAGGCTGTAATCTTTACAAAAGCAGACTGCCATATCTTTCTCCTGCAGAGCGGCTGGTGGGTTTGAGCAGCTGACCTTTCAGTTAGCAGTCAAGCCCTTAGCCACTGCACCACCTGGGCTCCTTGTGATAAACACAGATAGCCCATAAAAGTCCACATACCCACGGGGTGATACAACCCCCTTAGAGAAGTTCTAGTTTGGAGAAGAGTCTGGGGCTGCAGGGACTAGGGTTGACAGTCCAGCCACAGGCAAATCGCTCAGCTCCCTGGTGCTATGCAAAGGTCAGCAGAGCAGGGAACTAGAAAAACTTAGATCCTCCGTGACACCATTGACCCCTGAACAAGCCCAGGCTCCCTACCTTGCAACTTTTTGTTTAGTCAACATTAATATTTCAGACAAAACTTCCTAACCAGTCAGTGGGCGACAAAAGGTCAGGGGTGCTCCTTGGAAACTCTATGGGGCAGTTCTACTCTGTCCTCTAGGGTCGCTATGAGTCGGAATCGACTCGACGGCAGTGGGTTTGGTGGGTTTTCGGCCCTCAGGCTGGAGGGGCTGGGTGCCTACAGCCTCCAGCCTTGTTGCCTCTGACCTCAAGCAGCACCTCCTGTTGCCCACAGTAGGCCCACCCCCCCCCATCATTCTCTCTGAATGCTGTCGGGCGGAGAAGGTGAAGGTCGGGGAGTACTGCTAGAAGCTCCTGTGAGTGGAATATTCCACTGTTGACAGCCACACCCATCTCCAGTGATGCATCTTCTGCTCCAGTCATTTGGAATTCCTCAATCTTCCCCAGGTGTCCTGGGCCCTATCATGGCTCCCAGGTTTTGACTTGCTGTTCCCTCTGCCTAGAATGCCCTTTCTCTCCTTCTGTTTCTGGGGCAAACTCCTATTCTCTCTTCAAAGCCTAGCCAGAGAGCAAATATTGCCTCTTGAGTGAAACTTCTCCGATCTTCCAAGCCTGTGCTCCCGGTGTCTCTGTTGCACTTCTTTCTGCCTCACCACTCGCTCCCATTGGCTGATGGTGTCCCCTGCTATAGACTGGGCCCTCCACAGAGCAGGGACTGGGGTTTACTTATATCTGAGGTCCCTGTTGCTATGTAGGAACCCTGGGGGCATACTGGTTAAGTGCTGCAGCTGCTAACCAAAAAGGTCAGCAGTTCAAATCCACCAACCGCTCCTTGGAAACCCTACGGGGCAGTTCTACTCTGTCCTATAGGGTCACTATGAGTTGGAATTGACTCACTGGCAATGGGCTTGTTTTTTTTTACTGTGCTAGAACTGCAAGGCTCAGTCAGGGCAGAGGCTAATAGCGGCTGCTGAGTAGCTAAACGAGCTTGGTGGGTGAGTAAACGGGTGGAAGACTGAGTAAGTGAGTGAATGAATTTCTAGCTGCCAGACTGAAGGCAGAGGCCATTCTGGCCTCTGCTCTGCGTGCCCAGTGCCTGACACAAGGCACAGACCAGAGGTGGTGCTGGCACAGTGGACGGTCCACTGATCATGGTAGCTCTCTGCAAAGGTAGACCAGGCAGCCCTGCTGCTTGTGGGCAGGTGGAGGCCTGCCCACTCTCAGCTCTCCTGCTTCCTCTAATCTCCGGCTTCTTTCCCTGCATCTCGGGCTGTCTCCCAGGGGCCAGTCCCACCCTCATTTCTCCCCCAGGTCTCTGCCAGCTCAGTTATCCTCTCTGCCATCTCCGTGGCTCCTACACCGGCCCTCCTTCCTTCTGATGCACTTGGGGGCTGGGGTGGGACGTTGGGGAGTAAGAAAAGTGACGGCCCTTGCTGCTCTGAGGAAAATTAATTAGCCTGGGCTCCAAAAATGACTTTGAAGATAAAATGGAGAAAATGCACATGCTATTCTCTTATCGGCACGACGTTTACCTTGAGGCTTACCTCTCCCTCTTTGCTGGGTAGGATACGCACCCTTTCCACTCCAGACCTGTTTTTCTAGAAAATCCAACTCCTGAAACCCAGTCTGCAGTGCACAGCGCAAGGAAAGTGTGCTCAGTAGTCTCTGGGCGGGGCTGCCTGCGAACACAGGTTCCAGTTTTGACTCGCTCTGGGGCAGACAGATCTGGATTAGGATTCTGCGGATGACCTCCAACTGGGACCCCACCTCCTGGAGCCAGAGTAGCTCAGAGAAGGAGCATGGTAACATTTCCTTGCAGTGCTGGGGGTGGGCCACGCCTGAGGACATGGTACCTGGGAACTGGCATACAGCAGGTGCGCAATCATTGGAACTTCCAGCCTCTCCTGTCTTGGGACACAGCAGACAGAGTCCGCACAGCCCCTGGCAAAGGCTAGGCCTTGTTGTCTGGGCCTGGTTCCTCAGCTGCCTCCCCGAGGACCACCCAGCCAGCCTTCCCAAGAGCCGCAGAAACAGCTGACAGCCGTGGGCGGAGGGGATGCCAGCTCTCTCCCCACAGTTGGAAAGGCCTCCCAGGGCTGTGCCAGCCAGGAGTGGGCAACATGGTGGACCCTTGGTGTTTTGCCCCAGACTGGAGTCTTCTCCTTGAGATGGACTGGAATGACCTGCCCACCCCTTACCTGAAATAGAAACTGAGGCTAGGAGAGGTACAGTGGTCAGCCAACACCCAGCTAGGCTTCCCAGCTCTAAACCCCAGCCAGGGAGGTCGGGGCTTGACAGTCAGGCAGGGGAGGTTTGGCAGAGAGAAGGTCTGTAAGATTTTATGGGGCTTCAAAAGTTTGGCACAAGCGGGCTCAGGTGGGCCATGCTGCCTCCTTGGAGGCCCCTTCCCTTCTCAGGTCCTGGCATACCTGCCAGGCAACAGGTGGGCCTCAGAACCAAGCTCATTTATGGCTTCAGGTGAATTATTGTGGGGCCCCCCACTGAGGAACAGGGAGGAGGTTGGGCCGTGGGCTCCAGATGAAAGGCCAGCGGTACCCCCCATGTCCTCCCCTTCCCACCTGGGGCTCCATCACCTGCAGCTCCAGGAGCCAAGAGCATCCTGGGAAACCAAAGTGTTTCTATTTTATTCCTTCCGCCCCCACCCTTCACTGGGACCTCTCCAGCTGGGTCGCCTTTGCCTTGGAAGAGGTGTAACTTGTTCCTTCTAGACTCTAGGCCTTTGAAGGGCACTGCAGAGGTCTCCCTGATAGAATGGTGGAGCTGGTGGGCTTGGTCTAGGATGGGTCTCCTCACCTCTCTGAGCCTCAGTTTTCTGTCCTGTAAAATGGGGCTAACAATGCCTCCTCCCCTTACAGCATTGCTGAGGAGATGAAATGAAATGAAGAAATAGCCCAGTCATGGCCCCACCTTCCCAGACATTGAGTCTCACCAGCCATGGGCCCCAAAGAGAGGAGTGAGCTTACAGGAGACAAGAGAGCTGTTCACTTCTTATTTGACAGATACCGGGTTCTACAGGGTGACAGACAAGAGTCTGGGCTGGTCCCCGCTCTTGAGGAACCATTAAAGTAATACAGGAGATTAAAACAATGATGGTGGTGACAATGGTGATGAGGATGACAACAATGACTACCATTTATTGAGCAATTGCTATACTCCAGGTGTCTTTTTCTTTTATTGTAATTTAGATGAAGGTTTACAGAAGAAACTAGCTTCTCATTAAACAATTAGTATACATTTCGTTTTGTGACATTGGTTGCCAACCTCACAACATGTCAATACTTTCCCCTTCTCGACCTTGGGTTCCCTCTTACCAGCTTTCCTGTCCCCTCCTGCCTTCCGGTCCTTGTCCCTGGGCTGGTGTGCCCATTTAGTCTTGTTTTATGGGCCTGTCTAATCTTTGGCTGAAGGGCGAGCCTCAGGAGGGACTTCATGACTGAGCTAAAGGGCCATTCAGGGACCATACTCTCAGGGTTTCTCCAGTCTCTGTCAGACCAGTAAGTCTGGTCTTGGGTGTGTGTGTGTAAGTTAGAAATTTGTTCTACGTTTTTCTCCGTCTCTGTCTGGGACCCTTTATTGTGATCCCTGTCAGAGTAGTTGGTGGTGGTAACCAGACACCATCTGGTTGTGCTGGACTCAGTCTGGTGAAGGCTGTGGTAGTTGTGGTCCATTAGTCATAGTCATTTGGTCTAATATTTCCCTTGTGTCTTTGGTTTTCTTCATTCTCCCTTGCTCCAGACAGGGTGAGACCAGTGGAGTATCTTAGATGGCCACCCACAATCTTTAAAAACCCTCACCAAGTAGAATGTAGAACATTTTCTTTATAAACCATGCTATGCCAATTAAGCTAGATGTTCCCTGAGACCGTGGTCCTTGCAGCCCTCAAACCAGTGATTTGGTTCTTCAGGGAGTTTGGATGTGTCTATGGAGCTTCCATGGCATTGCCTTGGTCCAGGTGCCATTTTAAATGCTTTACGTGTTTTAACTCATTTAATGCCCTCAACCACCCTACAGAGGTGGTGTTTGATGACCCTCCCTAATTTTGGGGTGAGGAACTGAAGCAGAGAGAGCAAGGCCATGGCCTGAAGACATGACACAAAGCTAGAAAGTGGCAGACCTAGGATTTGAACCCGGGATCTTGGGCTCTAGACCCCCTACTTTCCTTTCAGAGAAGGTTGAGACTCTTTGTCCTTCAAAGAAGCATAGGATCAATACCATAAAAGAGAAGAAAGGATGAGTAATCCCCACTGTTCTTCCCAAACCACAGCCCTCTCCTGCTCATAAACCTTCAGTGGCTCCCCAGTGCCTTCAGGACCAAGGCAGGGCCCTGGGTAACCCGACCCCTCCATCCTACTCCAGCCTCCTCCTCCTCCTCCTCACTGCCCACTTCCCCTCCTGGCACCGCTCTCTCTGTCCGCCAGTACCACCAGCTGCCTGGCACCGCTCTCTCTGTCCGCCAGTACCACCGGCTGCCTGGCACCGCTCTCTCTGTCCGCCAGTACCGCCGGCTGCCTGGCACCGCTCTCTCTGTCCGCCAGTACCGCCGGCTGCCTGGCACCGCTCTCTCTGTCTGCCAGTACCGCCGGCTGCATCGGCTCATGGTGATCCCATGTGTATCAGAGTAGAACTGTGCTCTATAGGTTTTCTATCGGTGATTTTTCAGAAATAGATTGCCAGGACTTTCTTCCAAGGCACTTCTGGATGGACTCAAACTACCAACCTTTGTTTTTAAGGATATGAGTATAAGGATGTTTAGTGTAGCAGTGTCTGTAACAGCAGAAAAACCGGGTATCTTGTAAGCTTGTTCCTTGAAGTGCATCTCTCTCTTTCCTCTGTCTGTATGTATGTGTGTATTTCAAGGAATTGACTTACACAGTTGTGGGAACTGGCAAGTCTGAAATCTATAGGACAGGCCGGCAGGCTGGAAACTGAGTGCTTACCTAGTTCAGAGTATAAAGTACCTCCTTTAAATGTTCTTGCTACAGTTATCATAGTAGGAAGAAAACTCCACGTGTATCGTATTTTTACACAATCAAACTACCAACATTTTGGTTAGCAGCTGAGGGTGTTAACCGTTTGCATCACCCAGGGACCCCTCTCTCTGCCAAATATACCCTTTCTCCATTCACAGAGGCTTGGCTCCTGGCCATTCCCACACCACATCCAACACTGCCTCTCTCTCAACTTCCCCTACCGTCTCCGAGAGACAAGGGCCGCCACCATCTCGCTCAGGCTGCTCCCCCTCTGAACCGGCTCCCCTGGGTGGGAGGGAATAGCTGTCCCTCTCTCCTGGCCTGGTCCTGCCCGGCCAGAAGCAACCCCCTCAAGGAGATTGCAAGATGTGCTAGGTTTAAACTGCGATTCTCTTATCACATTTTGTTTTTTCTTTTTAAACCCTTGGCTGTGCAATTGATATATATACATTGTGGAAAATCTGGAAAATAGAAAGGTTACAGGTTCAGCCTATCGAGCTCTCTCTCTCTTCTTTTCCCCTAACAATGCATAGTTTTCAAAGCTTTTTTTTTTTATTTGTGCTTTTAAGTGAAAGTTTACAGTTCAAGTTAGTTTTGCATACAAAAATTTGTACACATGTTGTTATGTGACCCTACTTGCTCTCCCTACGATGTGGCAGCACACTCCTCCTTTCCACCCCAGATTTCCCACGTCCATTCAACCAGCTCCAGTCCGTTTCTGCCTTCTCATCTTGCCTCTGGGCAGGAGCTGCCCATTTCATCCCATGTATCTACTTGAGCTAAGAAGCACGCTCTTTACGAGTATCATTTTATATGTTATAGTCCAGTCTAATCTTTGTCTGAAGAGTTGGTTTCAGGAATGGTTTTAGTTTTAGGCTAACAGAGATTCCAGGGGTCATGTCTTCCGGGGTCCCTCCAGTCTCAGTCAGACCATTAAGTCTGGTCTTTTTACTAGAATTTGAGTTTTGCCCCCCACTTTTCTCCTGCTCCGTTAGGGACTCTCTGTTGTGTTCCCTGTGAAGGTGCTCATTGGTGGTATCCGGGCACCATCTGGTTCTGGTCTCAGGTTGATGGAGTCTCTAGTTTGTATGGCCCTTTCTGTTTCTTGGGCTCATATTTTCCTTGTGTCTTTGGTGTTCTTCATTCTCCTTTGCTCCAGCTGGGTTGGGACCATTGATGCATCTTCAAAGCTTTTATTTAAACTTCGGCAAGCAATGAGAAACCCCATCTTCTCTTTTTCTTATTTCAGGATTTATTCCCCCAGGTGATCAGTAAGTCCTCCTTGTGTCTTGCCTGAATTCCTTTTATGAGGTCACAGCAGGCCGTGCCCTCCAGAGTAGCCGAGCCCCCAAGGAGCTGCCATTCTGGATTCTGGAGCTGCGTGAGAAGGAGAGTCTTCACCAGAATCCAGTCAAAGAGGGCAGGGGCTCTGGACACCCCATAAAATGAGGTCTGGGGGGTCACTTAGTCACTCCACACCTAGAATCCAGCTCCATGAGGGTGGGTACTCCTGCCTGTCTTATCCATTCTTGTATCCCATGGCCTGGAGCAGAACCTGGCCCAGAATTGCCGCTCCATAAATATTTGCTGAATGAATAAGTGAAGTGTCTAGAAACGGGGAAGCCACATGTCCCAGGGAGAAGACCATGCTCCTGGTCCTATGCTCCTGCAATCAAAGGCAGACTGTCCACATGTGGGTGTAGGAGATGGACCCCAGGAGCCAGAATTGGGGCTTCCTGCTGGGTCGGAAGGCCCTGCCCATCCATCCTCCCTCACTGGGCAGAGGAAGTGGAGGCCGCCTGTCAGATGCCTGAGGGCAGCCTAACTTCAGAGCCATTTATCACCTACAGCAATTCAAGGAATGTGGAAATGGAGAGGCCAAAGTCAGACCTGGGGGGCTGAGGAAATCTTGGCCTGCTTTTCTCTGTGAGGTGGAGGAGCCCAGACTCTTGGTATTGGGGAGTGTCTCACCTGAAGACACAGACTCACAAAGCATTTGTTAACATCCCTGGTTTAGGGGTGCCCACTCTGTTCTGCTACTATCCCACATCCTCCCAGGTCACACTGGGCAGTCTGGCACCAGAGGTGGCACAGTGACGCAGAGCCTCCCTCAGAACTTAGCTGTCTGCCCCAAGTCCCTCAGTGGCCCTAACTGAGCCGGTGCCTCTCTGACCTTGTCTCCTACCACTCTCCCTCTTGCTCGCTCTGTTCCAGCTACACAGGCTCATGCTGGCCTCAGGACCTTTGCACTTGCTATTTCTCTGCCTGGGATGCTCTTCCTCTACTCAGTTGTTTGGCTTACTCCCTTACCTCCAGGTCCCTGCTCAGAAATTACCTGTTCTGAGAGGCCTTCCCTGATCACCCTGCATGAGAACACCCCCGTCCCTGCACCCGTCACCCTCTCTGGCTTGTCCAAGACAGCACCCTGCGCACCCCCCAACATATGTGGCTGTTAGCTCTTGAAATATAGCAGGTCAGAAGTGAGAAGTGCTAGAGGTGTAAAATACACAAAGATTTGCAAGATTTTGGATGAAAAAAAGAATGTAAAACATGTTGTTAGTACTTTACATCAATTACATGTGGAAATGAAGATACTTTGGATATATTGGGTTAAAGAAAATGTGTTATTAGTATTAATTTCCTCTGTTTCTTTTCACTTTTTTTAAAAGGCTACGAGAGAATTTAGAATCACATGTGTGGCCCCCGAACTCTGCACCTGCCTCCCTATCACAGCCCTTTGTCATAGCCCTTGTCCCATCTGCCATGTTACACGTTTGCTTGTTCATGACGTGTCATTCCCAGGGAGATGCCAGCTCCAGGAACTCGGGACCTGCGTATGTTTTGTGCACTGCTGTGCAAAGGTGGCACATGGTAGTATTTGTGGAATGAACCAAGTGCCCACTTTGTGTCCTGCTAGACTCTAGGCTTTGGTGGAAGCCAGTAGGGATGGGGAGCGAAAGGAGGGGTGACATGTCCCATGGTGGCATGTCCCATGGGAAGAGTAAGAAGGTCGCATTCAGGTCCAAACACTGCCAAGGCCGGGTGGGGAGAAGATAGCCTCACCCTCCCTGTCTGCGCTATGAGGATCTTACTTTCTGCCCGGAGATTCATGGGAGTCCTCGGGGTGGGGGTGTGGGGTGTTATCTGTGAGCCTCAGGAGGTGGGCAAGGCGAGGGAGTAGGCCATCTTCGCTGAGCTGAACAACATGATCAAGTAAGTCCGCCCCAATTGGGAGGCTGCCATCCTCAATATGGCCCTCTGGGAGATGGTGAGGTGGAGGAGCTGGGCCTGGGTTGGGCAGGAAGTTCAGAGCCTCTGGGGGCTGAAGCAGGCCTGGAGGGGCCTGGGGCAAACAAGTGGCTTGGGTGAGAGTCTCGGATAGTTCCAATGAAGTGGGGTAAGTGGTGGGAGGGTCATAGCGGGGCCGTAGGGTTCCGGGGGTTTGTGTCCTCTGCTTGGGCTGAGCAGAGGAGGAGACATTCACCCCGGGTGGGAAGGCTGGGTGGGTGCTGCAGGGAGCCCAGCTGTGCAAAGGCGGTGGGCACCAAGTGGGCATGGCAAGAGTGATAGGGCCTCTGGGTGGTAGTGGGAGCTGGGTAGGGGAGGGATTGTCTCCGGCCTGGCTGGACTCGGGTGAACTCTGGCCATGCTGGGTGCAGTGGCAGCTACCCGGCTGGCTCCTGGCTGCTGCTCACGATGAGGCCACCCATGCAGGATGTCAAGGGGCAGAGGACACCAGGGGCCCCTGCCGAAAGGGGGCTGGAAAGTCCCCAATGACACCCCAGAGAGGTGGCTGTCTGACACAGCTTGCCCACCTCGCGGCACGGAGCGCTCACTCCTTCCAGGGCAGCTCATGACTAGGACATGTGATTTCTTGGGCCAGGCTGAGTTTGCCATCCTGTGACCACCCCCGAGGGTCTGAACTCTGTCCTCAGGGAAATCGATCTGCCTGCTCTGCCTGCCCGGAAATAACTGCAGAGATTGGAGACAGTGGTGGACTGTCCCTCTCCCGTGGAGCCACCACAGATTCTCAGTTGTTCCTCGCAGACCCATCTGCAGCCTTGCTATCTCCTCTGGTCACTGCCCTTTGTACTGCACTGGAGGGTGGGTGTCCCCCAGACTTCTCCGTGACCTTGGCATGTGATGCCCCTTCTCTCAGCCTCAAGCTCCTCCTCTGAGCAGTGGGTGTGAATCACAGAGCGTCCCTGGCAGAGGAGTGGCGAGGCCTCTGCAGAAGGCCCTGGCCCGGCCCCGTAGTGACTCGCTGGGTGTGCCCCTTCGTTCCCTGTGGGCTGGGTGCTCAGCATGGCCCATTATGGGGATTAGAGGTAGCTGGCTCTGGAATTGTTACCTCCCCCATGGGGCGGGGGGCAGAGGAGGGGAGGGAGGGTAAATCAGCCAGGGAGCCAGGAGTGATTTAACACCTGCAGGTAATTACCAAATGATCGGCCTTCTGGGAATTATTTTTATCTTAATCTTTTATTTGGTTCCAAAGAAAATGAGAGAGGGACGAGGGAAGACAGGGAGATGGGCAGCAGGGAGCTGCAGGGGCATCGGGGAGCCCTGGCCTTTCCCCTTGACCCTCTTACTTGGGCTCTGGGACTGCCTGGCCTGAAATGTGGGAGCCCTGTCAGAGGAACTGAGATCTTGCCCTGCTGCTGAGTGTGTGTGTGTGTGTGTGTGTGTGTGTGTGTGAATGAGAAAGGGCAGGGAAGAGATGTACTACACGTGTGAGTCTGTGTGTGTGTGTGAGTAGGTGTGAGGTCTCTGTGGCCGTAGAGGTGAGAGTCTCTGGGCATGTTTCAGAAATGACTGCAGGAGGATGGGGGCGGGGACGTGGTATGGTGGGAAATGTCTGTGCTGTTGGGATGTTAGTGAGTGCCCGATTGTGTGACTCAATGTGAAGAGGTTAGGGGAATGGGGATTGTGGATACCTGGGGCCGCTTAGGGCTGTGTGGCGAAGTGCTGAGTCAGTGGCTGTGAAGAGAAGGGACCGAGCACATGAGGGGGACACTGTGTGTGCAGGGGTGAGTGCGTGCAGGGCTGAGTAGTGTGAGAGTATGTGTGCTTGAACTGAGCCCAGGATGGGGGCTGTGTGTGGGGGGGGGGTGTGGGTGAGATGAGTGGGCATGTATTCATGGCATTCAATTCTGTGGGTCCTCCTATGCATGGGGGGACAAGTGACTGAGTGGCAGTGGTGTTTCATGATTGGGTGCATGTGGGTTGGGGTAACCATGATAAGCGCAGGCTGGCACAACTAGTGCTGTACTGGTAAATGTTTAACAAGTGGTTCTCTGAAAAAAAAAAAAAATCCAGCTCTAATTTGCAGCACTTGCCAATTTCTATGGTGTAAATCCTCCCACCATGGCTCATTTCAAGCTACTGATGTGAGGTCACTGCATTCGGAGTTGGGAGAAAACGTGCACGGATCAACCCTTGTGATGTGGTAACACCTGTGATGGGGTGGGTCTGTAGGTCAGTGAGACTGCACAGGGTCCACTGTGCACAGGTATGCAGACACACGTGGGTGTGTGGTGTGGGGGATGCATGTGTGTGACCTGTGCAGGTATAACTGGGGCTGGATCCCGCACTTCCTGTGCTCCCTGCCACCCACCCTTGTCCTCACTCTAGCCCTCTGCTACCTGTCACTATAAAATGGAGGCGAGAACTTTTTCATGCCTCTGCTCTGTGCTAGGCCCTGAGTTGGGTACTGGGGACTCAGAAATGGGCCAGAGACATCCCACCTGGCACGAGGGAGCAAGCTGAGGGGGTGGGGCACAGCCTCACACATGCACACACAGAGGATCGGCCTGATACCAGCTGCTTAGGGGGTCTTAGTCCCTTCAGCCCTCGGAGCCTCAGTTTCCCCAATGAGAGCAGAAAGGATGGAGCCCGGTCATCTCTAGTGCACCTGACTTCTGCTTTGCTCTGCTAACCCCAGACACCAGGACCTAGGGACACCCTGGTGCTTGAGAGAGGAATTCCACAGAAAGCAGGTGAGGAACTGAACCCAGGCTTTGGGGTCAGGCATGTCTGGGTTCTGATTTAGTCTGCAAGACTTGGGGAAAGTCACCCTCCCTTCCTGAGCCTTAGCCTGCCGGTCTGTAAAATGGGTGGTGGTGGTGATGCACGCCTTAAAGGGCTGCGGGGTGATCTGATGAGACAGTTACTCATCTCACCCACAGGTGCCCAGTCCACACACATGGCCACTCCCTGTCCCTCTATGCACCTGCATTCCTTGGCTGTGCCAGCATTAGTTCTTTATTCCTGCAATGTTTGTAGTGGTTCTGCTTCCCTGACCGAATCCAGACAGGTACAGGTTTTAGTATCAAAAGTGTTTCCAGGGACATAAAACCTTGAGGATAGTTTTCTGATATGGTTGGATTTAAGGGCTTCATGACCTCATTGACAGTGATCTAAGGGGATCTGATAGTCGACATCATGCAGTGATCATCTGGAGTTACGTGCCCAGAGAAGGCAAGGTTTTGGGTGACCAAGTGGCCCCTGCAGTAGGGCATGGTAGTGAAAATCAAGAGTGTGGAGCTTGTTGGCTATTTCTGACTGTGCGGGAGAACTTGGAAAAAATATGATGAGCCCAGGGGTCTACACTCCCAGTGCAAGGATCTGGTAAAGGAACAAGAAAGAATCCCCCATTTCTTGGAGCTGCAATATCAAGATCTGTGAAAACCAAACCCAAAGTCCGATCTTGTAGATGGCTGAGATGCAATGCAAATTTAATTAGCAGCCCTGCAGGGCCTCTTTCTTTAGAGTTTGGATACTGATCAGGAAAGAGTGGGAGGCTGAAATTTGGGGTGGGATGCTTGTGAAGATTATAATAAAGCTGAAGACATTGACCCCCCAGATTCTGCTGAGCCTTTCTGCCATCAGAAGCTTCCTCTTTCCTCAGGAAACTGTAAAGACCTTTTGTTAAGTAATCACCTTTTAGGGGAATGCCTCTCCTCCTCGTACCACCCACCACTACCACACCTACACCCACACCCAGACCCAATTCCTGGCAGGCCTCAGGGAGAGCAAGGACAGAGTCTGACCTGCAAGAAGGTACCAGACCCCCCAAAAGAATTGTAAGATGTTGCCATTTTATATTGACAGAAATGTGGGAACTGCGTATAGAGGTGGATCTTGGGAAGATCACTATGACCACTTGATACCCGTTACGTCAAGCCGATTCCAACTCATAGTGAACCTATAGGACAGAGTAGAGCTGCCTCGTTGGGTTTCCAAGGAGCAGCTGGTGGATTCGAACTGCTGACCTTATGTTTGGTTAGCAGCTGACCTCTTAACCACTGTGCCACCAGGACTCCATTTTGATGGAGGAAGAAAAAATTCATCCAGGTTTACAGATAGCTTTGCATGATATGTCAACACCACTCAGCAGACAGTGGCAGCACTGCAGACCTACTCAGGAGTGGCCCTAAAGGACAGAGCTAAAGGGAAGTCTTCCCAGTGAGCAGAACTTTGAATAGTGTACCTGGTTATTCATTTTGCATTGAAGGAGAGATGGCCAGAGGTATAGATCTACATTGATTCATGGGAAGTGGCTAATGATTTGACTGGATGGCCAGGTACATGAAAGGAACACAATTGGAAAATTAGTGACCGAGGAGGCCTGGGAAGAGGTATGTGGATGAACCTCTCCAAATGGGCATGAATTATCAGGACATTGGTATCCCATTGTAATGCTTACCAAGGGCAACTTCGGGAGAGGACCAAAAACCCATTGCTGCCGAGTGATTCTGACTCATAGAGATCCTATATGACAGAGTAGAACAGCCCCATAAGGTTTCCAAGGAGTGGCTGGTGGATTTGAACTGCTGACCTATTGGTTAGCAGCCATAGTTTTTAACCACTGAGCCACCAGGGCTCCCTCTGTAGAGGAGGCTGTCAATAACCAGATGGACAAGACAACCTGTCCTCTGGATGTCAGTCAGTCTCTTTCCTCTGCCACATCTATTGTTGCCCAATGGGTTTATGAACAAAGTGGCCACAGTGGCAGAGATAGAAGTTATGCACAGGCTCAGTAAAACATGGATTTACACTCATCAGGGATGACCTAGTTATAGCCACTGCTGAGTTTTCAACCTGACAACAACAGCTCCTCTATGTTCTTACTGGGACACAAGCCAGGCACTTGGTGGCAGGTGGATTGCATTGGATCACTTCCATCATGGAATGGCAGTGATTTGTCATCACAGAATAGTCACTTTCTCTGGATATGAATTTCCCTTTTCTGTCTGCACCACGTCTTCCAAAGCCATCACTTGTGGTCTCACAGAATGCTTTACCCACTGTCCATATTACTCCACACAGCATTGCGTATGACCAGGAAACTTTTTTACAGTATGTTAAGTGCAGCAATGGGTTTATGTCATAGAACTCACTGGTCTTACTACGTCCCAGTAAAGCAGCTGGCCTGATAGAACTGAAGTATGGCCTTTTGAAGACACCCAGCTTGGTGACAACAGTTTGTGGGGCTGGGATAATATCCTCAGGTTGTGGCATATGCTCTGACACAGAACCAAAAATCAAACCCGTTGCTGTCAAGCCGATTCTGACTCATAGTGACCCCATACGACAGAGTAGAACTGCCCGATGAGTTTCCAAGAAGCGCCTGGTGGATTTGAAGTGCTGACCTTTTGATAGCAGCCATAGCACTTAACCACTATGCCACCAGGGTTTCCATGCTCTGACATAGTGAGCGATATATTGTGTTTTTCCAATACCCAGGACTCATGGATCTAGGAATCAAGGGCTTGAAAATGGGATTGGATTTTTTCAGTATTACCCCTCAGATCCATTAGTAAAACATCTGCCTCCTACCTCCACAACTTTGTGCTGTGCTGGCTTCAGAATTTTAGTTCCCAAGAAAGAAATGCTTCCACAGGAGATGTGAAAGTGGTTCCATTGATCTGGAAGTTGAGACTGCCACCTAACCACTCATGTCACTGAAGCAGCAGACAAAGAAGGGTATTTCTCTACTGCCTGGAGTGACTGACCCTGATTTTCAAAGGGAGATTGCTGCTGTACCATGCGGCCCACAGGAGTGTGCTGGAACCCCGGGGGTTCTCTGGAGCACCTTCTGGTACTCCTGCGTCCTGTGGTTAGTAGAGAATCATAGCCACTCAGAGCAGGCAGAACCATTAATGGCACAGACCTTTAAGGAATGGATCCACCAGGCTAAGAAGGAAATGAAGCTGAGAGCAAAGGGAATACGGAGTGGGAAGGGGAAGAAAGAAGTTGCCTACAGCTAAGGCCACATGGCTAGGTGCAAAATGAGGATTGCAGAGTTTGTGTGCGTTTTTTTCTTGCTTCCATATGAATACATAAACCACAGCTGCCGTGGAGTTGACTCTGACTGATGGTAACCCCATGGGCGTCACAGTGGAACTGTGCTCCACAGGGTTTCCAATGACTGGTTTTTCAGAAGTAGATCACCAGGCCTTTCTTCCAAGGTGCCTCGGAGTAAACTCAAATCTCCAGCCTTTCAGTTAGCAGCCAAGCACGTTAGCCGTTTGCACCACCAAGGGACTCCATACTTGAATATATTAACCCATTATTTTCCTTTTTTTTCCCCCTCTCCCCTGTCCATGCTCTGGAAATGTAAGGTATGCTACTAGTGGTAAAGCTATAACTCAGCATTTAAGTTACAGGTATCAAAGGGGGTGTGTGACTCAGCAAGAAGAGCTAAAGTGACATGCTAGAATTTGTGTCCTCTCTCTGGGGGAGAAGGTCAACAAGTCTTCAGTTGGTTGAGGGACACTTACACCATGTGAGGCATAAGACGGTGTTGTGATGGTCTTTATTCGGAAGGTAAGCATGGCAAAAAAGGGTATGTGTGAATGTCGTGTGTGATACCATGTGTGACAATATGGGGACGGCATTGGATTGTCCGTTGTCAACTTGGCACCACTACAAAGGCGAGAACAATGTTCCCCAGACTCCCTTCCTTGTTTGGCTCCAGTTAAGAGTTTTTCTTAGAAGTGAGGGCTGTGAGCCTTCCGCTCACTTACTTTGGGCACTTCATCAGGAAAGGCCAATCGCTAGAAAAGGGCATCATATTTGGGAAAGTAGAGGGTCAGCCAATCAAGAGAAACCCTCATTGAGATGCATTGACACAGTATCCACAACAATGGACTCAAACACCAATGATAACAAGGATGGTGCAGGACTGGGCAATGTTTCATTCTGTTATACATAAAGTCTCCATTAGCTGCAGCCTACTCGACGGTGACTAACAACAAGTTTTCCCATGAGAAGTATTTGTGTGAGATTGGAAGGCAGGGTGGATCGTGACTCACACGGAGCAGAGGCAGACGTGGCAGCTTCCTGGGACTTCTCCATGAGCTCCAATTCCTGGTGCCATTTTGGGAGCCAGACCCACACAGCTTCTCCACCATCCCTCCTTTTTGACATTGTTCTAGCAGCTGAGACATGACACCATCTCTGCAGGCACCGAGAGGGTGTCTCTGTGTCGTAGGGTCCTAAAACTCAAGGAATTGTTAAAATGCAGAGTCCAGGGTCCCAGCCCAAAGCTCCTAAATCAGCCAAGATTTCTCGGGGCTAAGAAATCTGCATTTTTAACAAACTATGTCCCTCCTGGCAATTGTGAAGCCAGGGGAACTGGGCTGGGAACCTCTGAGCTAGAGGACTTGGACCTCATCTCCTAACTGCTGATCTGTGGTTGTCAAGTTCTCAAATCACTGAATCAAAGAAAGACTCTATACCATGCTTCTGAAGGTTCTTTTTTTTTTTTGGACTTTAGATGAAGGTTTACAGAACAAAGTAGCTTCTCATTAACCAGTTAGTACACATATTGTTTTATGACGTTGGTTAACAACCCCACAACATGTTAACACCCTCCTTTCTCTGCCTTGGGTGCCCTATTACCAGCTTTCCTGTCCCCTCCTGCCTTCTAGTCCTTGCCTCTGGGCTGGTGTGCTCCTTTAGTCTAGTTTTGTTTCATGGGCCTGTCTAATTTTGGATGAAGGGTGAACCTCAGGGGTGACTTCATTACTGAGCTAAAAGGCTATTCGGGGGCCATACTCTCGGGGTTTCTCCAGCCTCTGTCAGACTAGTAAGTCTGTTCTTTTTTTGTGTGAGTTAGAATTTTGTTCTACATTTTTCTCCAGCTCTGTCCAGGACCCTTTATTGTGATCTCTGTCAGAGCAGTCAGTGGTGGTAGCCAGGTACCATCTAGTTGTACTGGACTCAGTCTGGTAGAGGCCATGGTAGTTGTGGTTCATTACTCCTATGGACTAATCTTTCCTTCGTGTGTTCAGTTTTCTTCATTCTCCCTTGCTCCTGAAGGGGTGAGACCAGTGTAGTATCCTGGCTGGCTGCTCACAGGCTTCTAAGACCCCAGATGTTACTCACCAAAGTAGAATGTAGAACATTATTCTTTATAAACTATGTTATGCCAGTTGAGCTAGATGTTCCCCAAGACCATGGTCCCCCCAGCCCTCTGCTCCCAAAGATTCTTTAAATACAAAAACTAAAAATGCCAAACTCAACATTCTGCAGTTCCAAAGATCCTAAACCATCTAAAGCAACCTCTGTCAAAATGTGGTACACTTAGCCCTGGAGATCATCAAAATGATTTTAGGTGGCACAAGGAAAATATATTTTCTATTTTAATAATTGTAGCATAGCAAACCCACCACAGTTTCGTGGATACTATTGCTCATATTTAGGTTAAAGCAGTAAATTAAAAAGGAGGCTCAATTAAAAAAAAAAATACAAATGACAGTAGAGGTGGATAGCAATATGACATATCAACATCATATACCCCTGATATCATTCCCTCAGAAGGGCACGGTATCACTTCTGTGGCATTCTTGCACAAAATGCGTAATGAAAAGACATCAGGCAAACCCAAATGAAGGACATCCTATAAGATAACACATCAGTGTTCTTTTAAAACACAAAATAAAACATAAGAGACAAAAAAAAAAAAAAAAGACTGAGAGATTGATCCCAAATTGGTGGAGACTGAGGAGACATGACAATGGAATACAATATAAAATTCTGGTTTGGATTCTGGGCCAGAACAAAGGACTCCCCCCGCAAAACTAAAATAAAACCTGTTGCCATTGAGTTGATTCTGATTCACGGTGACCCCGTGTGTTAAAGAGTAGAACTGCTCCATAGGGTTTTCTTGGCCGTAATCTTAACAGCAGCAGATTGCCAGACCTTTCTTCCATGGTACCACTGGGTGGGTTAGAACCGCCAACCTTCAGGTTAATAAAACCAAAAAAACCCACTGCCATTGGGTTGATTCCAACTCATAGGGACCTGAGTGAAAATTGTTTATGACACCTAGGGACCCTGAACAAAGAAAAGTAGTGGGAAAGTTGATAAAATTCAAATAAGGTCTGTAGATTAGTTAATGGCGTTTTTCTATGTCAGTTTACTGATTTCAGTAATTGCACTATGGTTATGCAGTTAGGGGAAGCTGGTCAAGGCTCTGGAAACCCTGGTGGCATGGTGGTTAAGAGCTACATCTGGTAACAAAGAGATCGGCAGTTTGAATCCACCAGGTGCTCCTTGGAAACTCTGTGGGGGCAGTTCTACTCTGTCCTGTAGGGTCGCTATGAGTCGGAATCAACTCGATGGCAGTGGCTTGATTTGGTGAAGGCTGTATAGGAAATCTTTGTACTGTCTTTGTAAGTCTAAAATGATACCAAAATAATAAGTTAAAAAAGAGAAGTGGTACCTGACTGACAAAAACAAGAAAAAAGTAGTGACAGCGTGAAGAAAGCAATAGTTCTGCAGGAGATACCGCAGTGTCTGAAATTTGAGAAACCCTCCTCTAAAGTCTCTGAGCGCTCTAGAGTTGGAATGATTCTTTACATTAAATCGAAACCCTGGGATGGTTTAAGGATTCTGAACATTCTCCCTTCCCACCAAAATTGGAACATTCCAGAGTGCTAAAAGCTCTGACTACAGTAAAGTTCTAAAAATACAAAAAGATGCTACAATGCTAAAGTGTTTAAATAAAGCTGAGCAAGAGGACTTGGACCTCATCTCCTAACGGTTGAGTCTGTCGTTGTCA
Organism: Loxodonta africana; assembly: GCF_030014295.1. Taxonomy (NCBI): domain Eukaryota; kingdom Metazoa; phylum Chordata; class Mammalia; order Proboscidea; family Elephantidae; genus Loxodonta; species Loxodonta africana. Next base: position 37,105,890 of record NC_087363.1, read on the forward strand.
AATTCTCAATCTACCGAATCCAAGGAAGACTCTAAACCGGCTAAGAGTGCGATTTTCAAGCTCTAGTCTGCACCTGTGTCACTGACCTCGTTAAACATGCAGATTCATGAGTTACTGGCTTGGTTATAAATGCAGATTCGTGACGTTTGCCCCTGGGGTTTTGGATTTGGTAGGTCTGGAATAGGGCCCCGAATCTGCGCTGTGAATCCCATCAGTGATTCTGCGGTCAGCACCCCAGGGCCCCCTGGAATGCTCTGCTCTGGAGCCCGAAGCCAGCCCAACAGGGAAGGTGTCAGGTGGGAGCAGAAAATGGAGCATCTTCTGGTGGGTGAGGGACAACTTCTTAGCAGATCACAGGGGATGGGGAGGTGGGGAGGGGTCTCTGGGGATGCAGGGCCTTGGGCCTCTTTTACCCCACCTTTCTCCTAGCCCGGCCATCTGCCCTTCAGGAAGCCAGGCCACTTGTGGGGCTGGAGCGTGTGAGGAAGAAAGTTCGGCTGGGCCCGCCCGGAGGCACTGTGTCTCTTGGGGAGGAAGAAGGCCTGATCTGGGGTCGGGGAAGGAGCCAGGATGAGCACGGTTGGCAGGGCCAGGCATGCAGCAACAGGCCACAGTGGAGACACAAAGCGCCCATTCACCATCGCCTGAGGCAGTGGCAACTCTCAGGGGAATCCCTTGGTGGCCCAGAGGTGGGGAGAAGCCAATTCTCAGGAGACAGCTCGGTGCCTGTGTGGCATGACAATTTGGGGTGGGGTGGGACCTCATCTAACCCCCTCCCCAAGATCCCCGCACAGAGTCCTGCAACCCGCACCTTAACCCCAAATAACAGTGCCAGGTGCTATTCTTAGCATTTTACCTACATTTAGTTGTGGATCCTTATGACAACACTATGAAGAGAGTACTATTAGAGATGGGGAAACTGAGGCCTAGAGAAGCCAGTTGGCCTCTTCTGAAATCCATAAGCCTAAACAACTTGCTGTGTTGCCTGCTGTCTTGCCTCTATAAGCCCAAATCTCATGGAGAGGGGAGTGTAGGAACATCATGGTTCAAGGGCCCAAACCCCTGACAAGACGTGGGACTTGCTCCCTAGTGCCATGCCATGCCCTCTAACCTTCCTTGCAACTCCCTTACCCCCCGCCCCATACCCACCTAAGCAGCCCATTTAGTCCCTATGTATTCTGGTAGTGAGGATACTTTTGGGAGCTAGAGTCTTACTCCTTGTGACTTCCCTCCTCCTAGACTCCTCCTTGGCTGCTCCTTGGCTGCCATCTCTTGCCTATATCCTCCCCTCTTCTGAATATATGCTAAGATAGTCCTGTTTCTCCTCCTTGGCTGCCATCTCTTGCCTATATCCTCCCCTCTTCTGAATATATGCTAAGATAGTCCTGTTTGTCCTCCAGAGTAAGACCCAATTTCTTACAAGGAGACGCTACCTAGTACAGAACCAAATTGAACAATCACCTCCTTTATGTTAGGTGTAGACCTTGGTTAATATGACCTGAACTGAGGCCTTTCTTTTTTAGGGGTACTATCCCATTGCTGATTCAAATTATTCTCAAGGTGGCACAACAGTTAAGCACTTGGCTACTAATCAAAAGGTGGGTGGTTTGAGCCCACCCACTGGCTCTGCAGGAGAAAGACCTGCCAATCTGCTTCCATAAAAATTACAGTCAAGAAAATCTTATGGGGCAGTTCTACTCTGTCACATGGGATCGCTATAAGTCAAAACTGACCCTACAGCACCCAACAAACAGGGCTTAAAGTAATTTTCGTGTAACTCATCCATGATTTCCAAGCATTGATGATTTTTCTTTTGTCTCCTTTCAGCCCCATCATGCTTGAGGGTATCAGGAGGGCATCCTCGGGAGGCCTGGCTTGAGTGGCCTCACCGCAGCAATAACCAACACTCGTACACGCATCACACACTCACCACTTAGCACAAGCCTGCTTTCCCCACCCACGGACACCTCTACATCAGGAAACCAAGGCTCAGAGACATGAAGGGACTTGCCCAGGGTCACGTGGCCAGAGAGGAGCAGAGCCAATGATAATGCTAACTCACAGGATTCGATTGTTTACTGTGTGACAGGTGCCAGGCTGGGTGTCTGTCACAACACTTAGAGGTGGGTGCCATCTTACCCCCTTTTTAGACGAGGAAGCTGAGGTGCATGGTGGTTTGGTAACCTGTCCCACCTAAGCTGCACAGCTAGAGTATGACAAAGCTGGAACTTAACCATGGGCAGGCAGGTCTGGGTCTTTGAACTTCAGCCCTGGGTTGTTGGCCTGCCTCCTGAGGCCACGAGGCATTGAGTTCAGGCTCCAACAATGATCCTGGGAGAGCCGGTGTTATGGGATCTTAGCAGCTTCCTCATGGGGCTATGGGACAACACCTACACAGCGCTCAGCTGACCTTCTGCCAGAGAGTGAGTGGTCAGGGTTTGAGCTTAAAATGCAAGAAGAAACTAAATGCTTAAAAAGACTGTTTAGACACCCAAGTGGTCAGGTTCCTTCCAGTTCCATTCATTCATTTAACACATACTTTTCAAGTGCCCACCAAAGTCTCACCATGGCCCAGAAGGCCCCCGTGATTGGATTCCTCATGACCTCTCTGGCCTCACCCCTCCATCACTGCACTCTGCTCACGTGGTACTCCTTGGCTTGCCTGGCACACTCCTGCCCCAGGACATTTGCACTGGCTGTTGCCTCCCCTGGAAAGCCCTTTCCCAGGTCTGCCCTTGGCCCAGTGCCTCATCTCCAAAGACCTTTACTTCCTCAGGGGGGCCTTCTCTGGCTACCATGTCTAAAATATCAACACTCTTTCCCAGCTCCATTGAAAAAAAAAACAAAAAAAACCAGTTGCCATCAAGTCAATTTAGATCGTGTGACTCCATGTGTGCCAGAGAACTGTGCTCCATGGGCTTCCAATGGCTAATTTTTCAAAGCTGATCTCCAGGCCTTTCTTCCAAGGAGCCTCCGGGTGGGCTCGAATTGCGAACCTTTCACTTAGCAGCCAGGTGTGTTAACTGTTCGGATCACCCAAGGACTCCCTCACTTCTCCTTAGCCTCTATCACAGTATAACACGCCACAACAGATTACTCATCTCATTGTTATTGTTAGGAAACCCTGGTGGCGCAGTGGTTAAGTGCTACAGCTGCTAACGCAAGGGTCGGCAGTTCAAATCCGCCAGGTGCTCCTTGGAAACTCTACGTGGCAGTTCTACTCTGTCCTGTAGGGTTGCTATGAGTCAGAATCGACTCCACGGCACTGGGTTTGGTTTTTTTTTTGTTATTGTTATTCGACTACCAGCTCCATGAGGGCAGGGATTTTCACTGTTGAAACCTCAGCAGTTGTAACCAGTGGAGGGCCCGGCACACAGTGGGTGTTCAGTAAATATTTATGGAGTGAACACATGCTATGTGCTCAGAGCAATGTGTAGGAAGCAATCCCTGCCCTCAAGGAGCTGACATTCTTGTGGGCAACAAAGTTTGATCATGGTCCTAGGCCAGACGTCCACTGGTAGCCACCATTCCCTATAAGTCAATTTCTCAAGGGCTCCACAGCCTCCAGGTCCGGGGTGTGGCAAAGCCTCTGGCTGAAGCCAACACAGGGTCTCGATGGGCCTGGGCCGCAGTGAGTCTTGGACCCACCCCCACTCCGGGTGGCTGGGAAAAGTGCCAGAGCGGGAGAGGGGCAAAACTTACAAATTTGATATGAATATGTTGGGCCCTAATTCATAAAAACATCTAATTACAGGTGCCGGTGGTTAACTGTAATTTCAGTAATGGCCTGCAGCTGCATACAGATCATAGGGTCACCAACTCAACTGTGCTTACAGCTGCCACAAGTGTCGCTGGGTCTACGATGGGCTCCCCGTCAGCGGCTCTGGGGCCCAGGCCAGAGCAGTTTGCAGGGATGCCTTCCATCTGGTGTTTAATGCCAAGATGAGGAGAGCAGTACGAAGCTGGGCTGCAGGCTTTGGTCGAACACTGTTACCCATCTGCCACCCCACCCATGAACTGTGGCCCCCTCACAGGCCCTGGGCTAAAACTTCAGCCAGAGGGACTTAGGTCAAATCCAAACTGATCCTGGCAAGGGTTGGCTTGGGGCAGGTTGGAGAACCCAGAGGCAGGGGTATGGGGAAGTTGGCTTCCCCTGTGCCCTTAGGGGGTGGACCAAATCAGAGGTCTGAACCTGGTGGCCCTTGGTGTGTTTTATATGGCCTCACAGTGCTCACCATGCTGCATCTGCAACCCTCGGATGGGCGTCTGCTTGCTGTTGACCACACTCCTCACCACTCCTTCTGTCTCCCCTGCAGCCCACTTCCTCTTTGCTTTCCCTCTTATCACCTGGGCCCCCTCAGCATTAGAGGCCAGGCCATGGAGGCAGAGAAGCATGGGATTTGGAGCTGGACACCCAGTGGTTGAAGTCTGTACTTTCTCTTGCCAGCTGAGTGAGCTTGGGTGAGGAAAGGCATCTCCATGCCTCTCCATGTGTGATATAGAGATAGTGCTTATGATGTCTGGCTTGTAGGAGTCAGCAAGAGGCAGTGTAGTAAAGTGGTTGAGTGTGGGCTCTGGAGCCAGACTGCCCTGATCCACTTCCCAGCTCTGCCCTGCATAAGCTACCTCACTTCATGATGTCCCGGGTTCTGCATCTGTAAAATGGGGATAATGATAAATCGTACCTTTATCTACCTTAGAGAGTTCTGTAATGAGCTAAGGAACATGAAGAGTTTAGAACAGTGCCTGGCACACAGTAAGTACTCAGCAAATTTTAACTGTTAGCCAGTGGTACCTATCATGGGCTAGGAAACTGGGGATAGAGTGGTGGACAAGATCAACAAAGTCCTTTCATGCGCACACACTCATGCTACACACTCACATGTAGATACACATCCCTCCTTCTTTTAGAGCCAGGGAAACTGAGGCCCAGGGAGAGATGCCGTGTGCCTGCGGGCCATCTGGGAACCCAGGCCAGAACAGGCAGTAGCCGACACCACCTCCCCTGGGGCGGCCCCACTAGGGGCCTTTAGTTCTGTCCCTTGGCCTAATCCCGTTTTCTGCCCAGCTGAACAGCGGAGAAGGCTTATTTCTCATCCTATTTTAATGCAAAGGAGGCGGCCCAGCCAGCCTGGCTTGTTCAGAGCACGGTGACAGTGGCCGTGAATGGGGACCCCAGTAACGGGAACAAAAATGTGACAGGGCCCTCCATCATGGCATTGTATGACAATCGGGACATTATGGTTGCTCCTGGAAGCCTCTGGGGAGGGGGTGGGGGCCCCCGCCTGGTATGCTAAGCAGATAGAGGCCAGGCCCGCCAGGGGCCGCCCAGCCTTGGCCTGGTCAGTAATGCTATTGTGTGAGGCGACTGGACCTGAGCGATTCAAAGGGCTTCCCCAGCTGCCTCTCCCCTCCCCCTCCTGCCACGGAGGCCTGGACATCAGGGTTGTGGGCAGACTCCTGCCTTGGGAAGGGGGACTGGTGGTTCCTCTTCCCTGCTCTCCAAGGCCAGGTGCCTTCTCTCTGGGCCTCAGCTGGTCATAACAGCAGCGCTGACAATAACAATAACCACAGGACAGGGAGCATGCTTGAGTGTTTGCTGTAAGCACTCAACCTGCATTCTCCCAGCATCTCTCGGTAGCCCTAGGTGGAGACTTCACAGACCTGGCACCGGAAGTCAAGCAGCCAGGCAGCTAGGGGGGAAGCATGGTTTGGAAGCAGACTTCTGGGCTGTGGAGGCGAGTGCAAAAGCAATGGTGTCCAACAGACAGAGAGTGTGAGCATCATCTGTGATTAGAATATTCTGGTAGCCACATTAAAAAAAAAAAAAGAAACAGGTGAAATTAATTCTAATAATATAGCTTATGTAACTTGTTTTTAGTTGTCGATTCCAACTCATGGTATCCCCTTGTGTGCAAAGTAGAACTGCTCCATAGAGTTCTCCAGACTGTGACCTTTCGGAAGCAGATTGCCAGGCCTGTCTTTCAAGGCACCTCTGGGTGGGTTTGAACCACCAACCTTTCAGCTCGTAGTAGAGTGCTTAACTGTTTACGCCACCTAGGAAATCCTTTCTGTAACTTAATCTACCCAAAATATTAACATTTGAACATGTAATCAATATTTAAAATAGTATTAATGAGATAGTTTACATTCTTTTTTTCATACTAAGCCTGTTTTATATCTAACATCAAAGACTATAGCCTTCAGTACAGATCACAAACCTCAACATAAACAAAAATCCTCACAACTGGGCCGATAAGCAACTTCATGATAAATGGAGAAAAGGTTGAAGTTGTCAAGGATTTCATTTTACTTGAATCCACAATCAATGCTCATGGAAGCAGCAGTCAGGAAATCAAATGGGCAAATCTGCTGCAAAAGACCTCTTTAAAGTGTTAAGAAGCAAAGATGTCACCTTGAAGCCTAAGGTGTGCCTAACCCAAGCCATGGTATTTTCCATCACTTCATATGCATGCAAAAGCTGGACAGTGAATAAGGAAGACCGAAGAAGAATTGGTGCCTTGGAATTATAGTGTTGGCAAAGAATATAGAATATACCGTGGGCTGCCAGAAGAACCAACAAATTTGTCTTGGAAGAAGTACAGCCAGAACGCTCCTTAGAAGCAAGGATGGTGAAACTTTGACTCATATACTTTGGACATGTTGTCAGGAGGGACCAGTCTCTGGAGAAAGACATCATGCTTGGTAACGTAGAAGGTCAGTGAAAAAGAGAAAGGCCCTCAAAGAGATGGATGGACACGATGGCTGCAACAATCATGAGGATGGCGCAGGATGGGACAGTGTTTTGTTCTGTTGTACGTAGGGTCACTCTGAGTCAGAACCGACTCAACGGCACCTAACAACAACAAAAACAAGCCTTTGAAATCTGGTGTGCATTTTACACCTTCAGCCCAACTCACTTTGGATCAACCCCATTTCCAGGGCTCAGGGGCCACATGGTGGTGGCTACGGTGCTGGACAGCACATCTCTAAGGGCTAGGGGGCATAAGCCCCTAGAATGCTAGGAGTGGGAAAGAGCTAGATGGATTTCTCCTAAGCCAGGAAAGGGTCCCAAAGATTGACTCCTTATGCTAAACCTTCCCATGCTGAACCCATTTTACAGATGTGGAAGCAAAGGCCACTCATCCAAAGACACATAGGGAGAGCGTGGCTGAGCTGAGACTTGCACCAGCCTCTTGCAGAAGTTTAGTTAGGGGATCTGTCCACACTTTCTTCAGGGGTCTGTGGGTTCCCTCGCAAATAAAAACCCACTCCCTTGGGTGAAAGGCCCCAGGAGAGGCAGCTGGGAAGAGCTCGTGATCCAGAATCTGGCTGGCTCTATCTGTAGGGTCTTAGGTGAGGCCATTCCCCTCTCCAGCCTCGTTTCCTCCAGGGCAAGTCCAGCATCCCTGCACCAAGGGCCTGTGTGCAGATACAGCAAGGGGCTGGGAAGGTCAGTGTCTGCAAGCATTAAAGCGCAGTTCCCAGGTCGGGGGTGGGGGTGGGGGGAGGGTGAGAGACTGCACACGGCTCTCCTTGTCCTCACCAGACCCCATTGATTGGGGGAGGCTCCCATCCTCAGAACCACAGGCTCTCTTGCTCTGCCAACCCCCGGCTCCTTTCCATTTGCGATTGGACAACTTCCAGGGCCGGAGTTGGGACAGGTGGTAATGGACCACAGTGTGAGTTATTGAGCATGGGAGCAACCTCAGAGATAACGGGGGCTGGGGTGGCAGAGGACACGGTGGGGTGTGCCTCCCGTTCTCACCCCCAGTTTCTCCCTCACACCCATCCATTGCTTCATCTGAGCCTCTTTCTAGCCCTCCAGGTTGGCTTGGCAGCTCCATTTTCTAAAATTGGAAACTAAGGCCTGGAGGAGGGAGGGTCTTGCCCAAGGTCACACAATAAGTGAACTCTAGAGTCTGAAGCCCATCTTCCCCTGGTCCAGAGGTGCTCCAGGGACCCTCTCTCCTAAGACACCCTGTCTCTGCTCTGGTGCTACCGGGTCCAGCCACAAAGCCCCCAGATCTGTTCTTTCCCTGGCCTTGGATTGGATCTGTCTGCTTAAGGATGCTGGCCCCGTTGCTTCCCATTTTTACATGCTGTGTGGCCTTGGCCAAGTCATTTCTCACTGAGTCTCAGTTTTCTCATCTATAAAATGGGGAAAATGCACTGGTCACATAGCTGTCGGGGGTGATGGTGAGGATAATTGTTAGTGCCTTGGCCCTTCAGAACATACTTGGTAAAGCCTTAACTCTCGTGGTCCTGCATGCAGCAGCTCTGGTTGGCCCAGAGTAGGACAAACCTGTGTCCCTTAGTGCCCCCCCACCCCCAGAGCTTCAGGGGCCCAGACTCTGGAGCAGGCCCTGACCACAGAAGCTGTGTGTGTGCTTTGCTGGTGCCTGAAGGGAGCAGAGATCGCGCCAGCCCAGGTCTGGGGGAAAAGGCCCCTGGAGCTGCAGAATGATACAGGGGTCCCATAGAGGCCCTGCCTGGATACCTGCACTCGGAGTCCTGAGCCAGGACTCCGGGGATCCCTTTCTTTCTCTTTATCACCCAGGCTATGAAGGGAGCTTCAGAAGGGGAAACTGACCCCAGAGAGGCAGAGTGACCTGCTTGGGGTCACAGAGCTGATAAATAGCTGGTGCTAGTCTCTGAAGCTTGTGGACACAGGAAAGAAGCTGCAGTTTGAGACGAGCTGGTAGGATGGTATGGTGAAATGAGCTCCTTTATGTGGCTTTTTCCCTGATACTTTGGAAAAACTGTTTGGGAGATGTTTTCCCCAGACCCTGAGGAGTTAGCATTGCCCTAGTTCTTTGGGGAAGCAACTTGGGAAGACGGGCTGTTTCCGGGTTGTTTTCTACCCCAGAGGATTTGTTACTTTTGTCCAGGTTGTTTGACACTTCTTGGGTAAGCTGTAACCAACTGGATGGTTTGATACTTTTATCTGGCCCTGGCCACAATCTGCCCTGTGATTAGTCTATTTTATGCACCTTGCAGGGATTCGACGGTTTACTATTCAAATAACCTAAAAACTGACTCATTGCTGTGGAGAAAATTCTGACTCGTGGTGACCCTATAAGACAGAGTAGAACTGCACTATAGAGTTTCCAGGGAGAGCCTGGTGGATTTGAACTGTTGACCTTTTGGTTAGCCACTGTAGCTCTTAACCACCATGCCACCAGGGTTTCCATCAGTGGTGTGTAAAGCCACCCAGTAGGACTGAGTGACTTGCAACCCACCAAGGGGATTGGTCAGTTTGTGGTCCCACTGGGAGGGGCAAGCCTTGAAATTGGCAAGGAGCTTGCTTATATAAGTGGCCAACCCCACAGAGGTTTTCCAGAGAAGAGAGAAGCCAAGAGTGAGGAGGTGAGGAACCTCCTAAAAGAGCCGTAATGAGGGTCAGGACCTGTAACACTGAAGATGGTGAGAAGCTAGAAGGGACCCTGTGGCAGAGCCAGTGGCTAGAGGCCTGGAAGAGGCTGTGTGGCAGAGCCAGCGGTGATGGCAGAAAGCTGCTGCTAGAAAGAGTAGCAGCTGAGGAAGCTGCTACATGCTATGAGCTGGGCCAGTTAGCAGGGGAAAGGCTGAAAGTGGGGAGGCCGAAGGCAGGGCGTGCATGCACAGCCAGGAGGGTGCCTGCCTGCTTGCCCGGCTGAGAGTAGCTAAGAGAGCTGTCCTGGTTGGAAGCTGTCCTGCACTCAGGAGGAAAGGGTTATGCTCTCCACCTCGGGAGAAGCTTCCAAACTTCACCTATGTGTTTTCTGACCCTGATCTCGAGTTGTTCCTCTTACTTCCGAGTTGATCCTGAACCTGAGTTGTAGCCTGTTACTTCCCTAGTAAACCACATAGCTGTGAGTATGATCTGTGAGTTCTGTGTGGCCATTGCAACCAAGGTTTTGAACCAGTTTGTTTCAGTTTGAACCCCTGCTGAGAATTTGCATTTCTATCCCAGATAAACTGAATCAGAATCTATATTTTAACAAGATCCATAGGTGATTCTTATGTGTAACTTCCTGGGAGCTTGTTAGAAATGCAAATTCTCAGTAGAGAACTTGTTAGAAACTGAAAGGAACCCTCAGAAGCCCTGATTGCAACAAATAATCAAACCTAGCAGTGAAGTAGAGAGTGCCATAGGGGGAATGGCTGGTGTCAGAAACGGGGAAGAGGTTGGGGAGTGGAGGTATGTCTGACCTCTACTTCACAGGAACCACCTTTGTACTGACTCTGATTCATATCCCTCAGAAATCTAGACAGTTCTTTGTGGTGGAGCACAGATGGGCAGTGTACTCATTCTCAGAGCATTTACTGAGCACCTGCTGTATATTGGGCACTGAGCCAAGTGTTGGGTAGACTAAACAGAGCAGCCCAATCTTTGACCCTAGGTTCTCCCAGTCTCGTGGGGGAGACCCCATCAAACGGATGAGGACAGACAAACAAATGCATACTGAAACCTTGCAGGGTGATAATGGAAGTGAGAAAGATGCAGGAGCAGGGAAGTGCAGCAGTTGGGTGGGGGCAGTGGGAAGCAAGGGCTTGCCTGGATTTGGTGCTGAAGGAGGTCTCTCTCAGGAGGAGATGAAATTGAGCCAGGATGGGGGCAAAGACCTCACTCTGCAGAGTTGGGGGAATGGCATCCCAGTGGAGGGAACAGCACGTGCAAGGGCCCTTCAACCTTTCGGGGGCCAAGAAACAGGGCCTGTGGGCTGGGGTGCAGGGCGTGACCCTGGAGACTCACTGGGACCAGATCACATGGAGCCTGAGGCTGTCGTGAGGGATTTGGGCTTGATTCCGGGTGGGATGGGAAACACTAGATGGCTTTAAGCTGGGTCATGACACCTCTGCTTGCTTTGTGGAGACTATTTGTAGGAGTGGAAGCCGGGGACTCATTAGAAGGCTCCTGTAGCCACCTGGATGAGTGGTGACTGTGGTGACTCCAGGTGGTGGTCGTGGAGGAGGAAGGGGTAGATGGAGTCAAGATCTATTGAGCAGAGAGGAATCATAGGCTCAAGGTTTAAAACATGGGAGGTGAGGGAAAATGGCAAATGAGAAGTGATGCCCAAGGTTATGGTTGGAGAGACTGGTCAGGAGTTCCACATTGGCCTCGTTGAGCTGGAGGTGCCTGTGAGACCCTCAAGTGGACAGGACATGCAGGGGGTGGGTGCCTGAGTCTCATTAGGGTAAGTCACCCTTGAAAGGCTCATCGCAGCAATGGATGAAGTCATCTGAGACAGACATGGAGACAGCAGGGAGGTGGCCCCACACTGGGCCCTGTAGCTCATCAGTCCTTTGAGGATAGAAGGTAAGGAAGATTCAGCAAAGGAAAGTGAGGAAGAGTGGTCAGAGAGCAGAAGGAAACTGAGGTATGAAAGAAGGCATTTCCAGATGGGAGAGTTGTCAATCCAGCAAATTGGAGCAGAACAAAACATCGCAGTCTGCTTTTGGACCTTGAAAGCAACCAGACAAGCTCTGATGAGGGAAACAGTTGGGAAGGGGGTGATTTAGGAGTTTCAGCAACCATTCCATGAGAGCTACCTGCGCGTGGGCAGAAAAGCCAGCTTGAACTCAGGTTCCATTAATTAAGGTCTATATCTAGAATGAGGGAGGTGACATTTGTGCTTTATGCTTCTCAGAGTCTCCCCGCATCTTATGCCTGGGACTGGTTGAGAGGAACCCTCAAAAAAACCCCAGTGGTTGAGAGGAACCACCCAGAATTGGGAGAAGCCTGGAGACAGCATTTGGTAAGAGGGGCTGGGGAGATGTGAGGGTTCAGTCCGGAGAATGTGGTTGCTGACCAGTCTCTGCAGGATGCCCTAGGGCAGGGGGAGGAGGTGGGGCTGTAGGCCTAGAGGGCAGAGGGGCAGCCTCCAGCTTAGAGAGAGGGAGAGCACTCTCCCAGGCAGGGATCGGGCAGGCTGACCAGCAGCTCCTCTTTCAGGAAGCTACATGAGCTGTGGATAGACAGCCTCCCTGGGAGGATGACACAGAGGGTCTCAAGTGTTGGGTAGGGGCTACACTCCTGGATCTGCAGGCCCCCTCCCGCTCAGAGATGCAGCCTCTGGCTGGGAACAACGTTCCCAGGGAACAGCGGGAACCACTGCTGATTACAAATTGCTCTGTGATTTTCTCCCGTTACCATGGCGACTGCAGGCCTAGCATCTTAAGCAGCAGCAGGATGTAGCCAAATCTTTTAAAGCTGCAGATGATTTCCCTTCGGGGCTCTCCACCTCCTTTCTCTAATTCCTCGCCCTCCCTTTTCTCTTGCCCTCCCTGCCTCCTTGACACTGTTCACACAGGCACTCATTCCCTCACTCTCACCCATCCCGTGTGTGGCACCAGGGATCATACCTGTTCTCTCCTCACCTTCTAAATACTGTGCCCTCTCCTTGTAACTCATGCTAAGGCTTCTAGTTCACAACTTCTCTGGGCCTCAGTTTCCCCATCTCCAGAATAGGAAGAGTGTGAGCCTGGGAGACCACATGTCCAAATCCACATGTCCAAGTTCTTCTTGGCTATCCAATGCTAATACTTCCTCCTCCAGGAAGTTTCTTTTGATTTCTCCAGGTTGAAGTGAAATCTCACTTGTTCATTCATGCACGCATTTATTCATTAACCTGTTCTGTCCAATACAATGACCACCAGCCACTTGTGTGGCTGGTGCCATGTGCTGAAATAATATTTGGGATACCAGTTGCCTCGGAGTCAATTCCAACTCATGGTGACCCCAGGTATGTCAGAATAGAACAGTGCATACTCCCTAGGGTTTTTAATGGCTAGTTTTTCAGAAGTAGATCTCCAGGCCTTTTTTCTGAGGCACCTCTGGGAGGATTTGAACCTCCAACCTTTTGGTTAACAGCCGATCGCGTTAAACATTTGCACCACCTAGGGACTCTTATCCACGTACATACACGTATGTAATTCGTGTCATATGTATGTATGTACTATATTCAGTGTCATCAAAGACATCTTCAATTTGTAAAATGACTCGAATGTTAAGCGTCCAGACGATGACCCGCAGATGAGTGACTGAGTGGCTGGGGGAAGGGGCCTGCAGCTGGTGGAGGATAGAATGTTTCCGGCACCTCTGGAGCTTATTTGGTTCAGTCTGTATCCAGCAAAGCATCTAGCAGGGCGTCTTCAAACCACTGGGCATGAAGAAGAATAATGGATGAACAAGCGTTTATTAGATGGAGGACCTGATGTTCTCCAGGACGTGGAGTCCTCCCTGCACCCAACACTAGGTACTGGATGGCAGGTGCTGGAAGAAGTGAGGCCAAGCTGGTTCAGTGGGTGCGCGCTGCAGGACTGAGCCCCGGCACTTAGTAGCTCCCCCATGGGCAGCTGGGCTGGGAATTCTCCATTGGCCCCTCCAGATCCATTCTGGGCCCTCCTCCACCCTGCTCTGTGCCCTTGGGGCTGCATCAATGGGTTCCCAGCCCACAGGCTTCTGTTGGCCAGAACGGAGGTCCCAATGTGGGCGGAGCTCCTGGCCCCTCCTGGCTGACTGCTGTAGGCTGTAGCTTCCTCCTCCACCAGAGGCCAAGCTCCTGTGGCTCCAGCTGCCCTAATGATTTCCAAGAACGGTTCCCCCCTGCTGCCGGACCCCGTGCCTCACCTTCCCTGGCTGACTTCCCTTAACCCTGCCTGCACCCCTTTATTAATTACCCATCTGACTGGTTCACCAGGCATGGCACTTCCTGGCGCTGAGTCTTAAAAAAAAAAAATTTTTTTTTGAGTCTCAGTTTCTGTAAAATGGGAATAACACAGATTAAATGCGAGAATCCACTGAGCTCCATACCCTGCACCTGCTCAGTGCTGAGCAAATAGTTGTGACTTTAACCATGCCGTGGGGGGTCTTGGTTCAGAGCAGGGACTCTGGGGTCAGGCTGGATTCAAACGCCAGCTCTGCCATATAACAGCTGTGTGCTGTGAGACAAGTTATTCAGCCTCCCTGTGCCTCAGCCTCCCTCCCTGTAAAATGAGGTGGTAGTTATTATAATACCTACCACACGGGGTTGTTATGAGCGTTAAACACGTTAACAATTGCCAAAGCTGGCACATAGCAAATGTTTGTTAAATAAGCTATCAGTTTTCAGCAATGCTCAGTCACTGCCGTTACCTGTCTGGTTGTTGCAGAGTCCATTCTGACTCATGGTGACCCCATGTGTGTCAGGGTAGAACTGTGCTGCGTAGGGTTTTTAATGGCTGAGTTTTCAGAAGGAGATCGTCAGGCTTTCTAACATGGCACCTCTGGATGAACCTGAACTACCAACCTGTCAGTTAGCAGCCGAGTTTATTAACCATTTGCAACAACTGTCATTACCCAGAGGTGGCAAAACCCCCACGTGTCCTGTGGAAAGTTACATTTCAGTGGTGTACCACAGCACACTCCTACTGGCCTGTGACAGCTGATTGTTAAATATTCAGGAAGTCTGTAAACTCGTTGTTAAACCATTGGTAGCTTGAAATTAGCCAGGATAACAGCATTTACACGATGGAAATTGGCAGCATTACAAATTGGGCTTTTTTCTCTTCCCCTGAGCTTAACCACTAACTGAAAAGTTGGAGGTTCAGATTCACCCATAGGCACCTCTGAAGAAAGGCCTGGCAATCTGCTTTCAGAAGGCCCCCACCTTGAAAACCCTATGGCCATAGCACAGTTCTATTCTGACACACATGGGGTCACCATGAGTTGGAATCCACTCGACAGCAGCTGGTACGGGAGAGCTGGTTTACCTGCACATACCTGAAAGTTGCTGCATGCTCACCTCCATCCATCCTTCAAGAAAGGTTTAATTTCCCCACATTCTTCTAGACTTCCTCTTCCATGTGGTCAGGTGATGTAGTCTAGAAGTCCCTGGGAGCAGTTGTCCTGTCTTCTTGCCGAGTACGTGATCTCGCACCTGGGGGTTTTAAGGTGGCCTCTGGGACAGCTGGGTAAGGCCCCCAGGGGGTGCCCCTCCTGGCATCCTCAGGCCTCATGTTTCTCACCCTTCCACCCTGGGATAGGCCACCTTGCCTCACCTGCCACAGGCGGCTGGGGCCTTCGGGTGGGACAGCAGCTTCCCGGCTGCACGCCCGCCTCGCCTGCCTGGAGTGTAACTGGAGCTGCAGACGGTGCAGCCGAGTCCCGGTGGCCAGATCGCACAGGTATCAGCTGACCGCCTGTGTCCCGCTTTCCTTCACACAGGGCACAGTTAACAATGGCTGACAGTCCTCACTGGGGGCCTGGGCCCCCCCCAGGGAGAGGCCCAGCCCGATATCGAGCCACACGATCTTGCCCCTTAAAAGGCTTGCTCTCCCTGCTGACATCTCACACAAATGGGGCCTTCACTCGCTGCCAGTGACCGTCTGCCGTCTGGGGAGTGCGGGCCGGAACCCGGCCCCTTTGCCAACCAGGCTCGCACAGCTCGCTCCTTCCTTCCATGTGAACCTGCTTCCCGATACACCTGACCATTCTTCTCCCCTCGGCCTGGATTACGCACCCGTGAAAGCCCTTTGTTCCTCAGCCCTGGGAGAAACTGGGCCTGGCACTGCCGGGGCTGCCTTGCCACTGCCAAGTAGCCATCTGTCTGTGGGATGCCACTCCAGGCCCAAGAACCAGTTTTGGGGGGGTGGGTGAGTTCTGAGGGCTGCTAGTGCCCCGGGTAGACCTGGCTTTGTCTCCTTCCTACCCCAAGATTCTGGGCTCCTTTGCTCTGGAAAAGTCTCTGCGATGGCCCACGGGGGGACTGAGTTTGCCCCTGCTCTCCTGGATGAACTGGCGAAGGTCCTGTCCCTTGATAAGCCTCTGTCTTCCTCCTCTGTCAGTTGTGGATCATGGCACCTCCCTCCCAGGGCTGTTGAGGGTAAATGTGCCACACTCAGCATGCCGGGGGCCCTCTATTAGTACTGGCAAAGGTGGTGGCAGGCCTGACAGGCTGCCTGAGTGTGGCACTGTTGGGGAGGAGGGTTTCAGTGACCGGCCTCTCTTTTCCCACCCACTAATTTACATGGGACTGGGGAAAGGGCTGATGTCAGCTCCTAAAATTGGGATTGAGACATTTCTAAACATACCTACCAGATAAGAGGGAGGGGAGGCTGAAAAGAGACCCAATTTCAGGTGGAGATTTGGGGCCCTTGAGAGAGAATTCAGCCTAACCTAAGGCTGGACCCCAAAACAGGATCTGAGTCTGTAGGAGAGCCCAGGTCCTGGGTGGGATTTATCACTGCTCTGTCCCATATGGTAGTTTAAATTTAAATAAAATTTAGTCCCTCCGTTGCACTGGGCATATGTCAGGTTCTCTGTAGGCACACGCGGCTGGTGGCTTCCATGTTGGGCAGCACAGCTACAGACCATCTCCGTCATCACAGAACTTCCCCCCACTCAGCGCTGTTCCAGAGCCCGGTGGGTGGACTAGTGTCAGTCCAGGGACAGATTACCCAATAAGCAAGGTACACACGGGCTTACTTGTGCTTACTAATCTGTAGCGTGCAATTTTACCTGTTTTTCACCATATCAAAGGTGTGGTGAAGCCCATGAATACCTTGCTTGTTGGTTAATCCGCCTGAGATTCACACAGCCTTGCTGAGCACCTATGATGTGCTAGGCCTAGAGGGGTCAACCCATGACTCTTTCAGCTATCGGTACCCTCTGAGTTTCCGATGCTCATTCGTCCCACAAACATTTATTAAGCACCTGCTGTGAGATGGTGCTAGAGGGAGGGGCACAAGAGCGCCACCCTCAGCAAGCTCGCACTCCAGCAGTGGGGTTTAGTCAAGGACACAACACACAATGAAGCAAACCTCAGTGTGCTAAGTCCCCTGCAAGGGGTGCAGGCCAAGTGCTGTGGCTTGGTGGGGAAGAGGGACCCTGGTTGGAGCCAGAGGTGCCTCCATTCCTCCATTTGGAAATGCATGGATTAGGCTAAGAGTTTGTCCACGTCCTAGTCCCTGGAGCTTGTACCTCATATGGTAAAAGGGTCTTTGCAAATGTGATTAAGTTAAGGACCTTGAGATGGAGAGATGATCCTGGATTATCCAGGTGGGCTTCTTGTAACCACAAGAGTCTTTATAAGAGAGACAGGAGGGTCAGGGTCAGAGAAGAAGATGATGTGATGATGAAGGAAGCTGAGATTGGAGTGATGCATTTCGAAGATACAGGAAGGGGCCACAAGCCAAGGAAGACAGGCGGCCTCCAGGAGCTGAAAAGGGCAAGGAAACAGATTCCTCCTCAAAGCCTCCAGAAGGAACATGGTCCTGCCCACACCTTGACTTCAAGCCCAGCAAAACCGATTTGGATTTGTGACCTCCAGAATGGTAAAAGAATAAATTCATGTTGTTTCAAGCCACTGAAATTGTGAGAATTTTTTGTAGCAGCTAGAAGAAACTAATACGCTAGCTCAGTGGCTGTCATGAATTGAATTGTGTCCTCAAAAAATATGTGTCAACTTGACTAGGCCATGATTCCCAGTATTGTGTGATTGTCCATTTTGTCATCTGATGTGATTTTCCTATGTATGGTAAATCCTACCTCTATGATGTCAATGACGCGGGATTACATAATGGGGCAGGACTCAATCTACAAGATTAGGTTGTGTCTTAAGTCAATCTCCTTTGAGATATAACAGAGAGAAGTGAGCAGAGAAACAGAGGGACCTCATACCACCAGGAAAGTAGAGCCAGGAGTGGAGCGTGTCCTTTGGACCCGGGGTCCCTGTGCTGAGAAGCTCCTAGACCAGGGGAAGAATGATGGCAAGGACCTTCTCCCAGAGGCAACAGAGAGAGAAAGCCTTCCCCTGGAGCTGGCACCCTGAATTAGGACTTATAGCCTCCTAGACTGTGAGAGAATAAATTTCTCTTTGTTAATACCATCCACTTGTATTTCTGTTTATAGCAGCACTAGATAACTCAGATAGTGGTTAAAGTCACGGGCTTTGGCCCAACTAGGTGTGAATCCCAGATAATCCGTTTTCTAACTGGATAATCTCAGGCAAGTGGTTTCATTTCTCTGTGCCTCAGTTTATCTTATCTAAAAGATGGAGCTCATAATAATACCCACCTCATAGGGTAGTTATGGGACTTGAAAGGAATAATGCAAGCAAATTGCTTAGAAAATGTTCCCTGCTGGCATCATTATTATCCCTTGAAAGGCAGTATGTGGTTTCTTAATAGTGTAGTGCCTGGAGGTAGGCCATCTGGCCTCGAATCCTGCCTGTAAAATTACTCAGTCTCTCTGCCTCAGTTTCTTTATCTGGAAAACGAGGATAATGACAGAGGGTGTTATGAGAATTAAATGAAATAATCTGCATACGGCACTAAGAATAGTGCCTGGCACCGGGTAAGCATTTAGTAAACACTAATTATTGCTGCTGTTATTGTTATTTTAGTCCCAGCCTCGGCACCCCATCCCAGGGCCCCATGTAGACTGGTCTCCCCAGACAGCAGGCCCTGGGTTAGAGCTGGGCACGTGGCCAGGATGGCTGCGTACTCATGCCCCACAGAGGACGTGGTCAGGATGGAGGTGTGGCCTGGGCTGTGCTGGCCTGGCTGGGCCTGGCTCTCTGCCCCCGCGCCCCTCAAGCTGTCCAAACACAGGCCGGGTGCCCGAGGAGGACTCCCAAGGAATAACCCTGGGAAACGCTAGCTGTCCACAGCGTGTGGCTAGAGGAAGTGGCCCTTGTTTGCTTTCCCGAAGCCCTGGGAGCTTCCTTCCCTCCAAGTGTTTGCTTTGCTTTCTAGCAGCTGCCTGCTGTGGAGGGCTGGCCACCCGTAAACTGGGCCCCGGAGCCCCGCATGCTTTCAGGCCCAGAGGTGCTTCTTAGAACAGCAGCTCAGTACCGGCCCTTGCTCTCAGAATTGACAGACTCATCACATTGAAACTATAAGGAAAACAAGGAAAGCTATTATTTGTTGTCACCTCTTGTGTGCCAGGCAATGTTCTCAGTGACCTGTGATATTTGTTCATTGAACTGTCCCAAAGACACTATGAGCCCATAAAATTTTCTCCCCATTTCACAGCCCAGGAAACTGAGGCATGGCACCGTCAGGTAATGTGCTCAAGGTCTCACAGCTAGTAAGAGTTGGATTTGGTTTGCAGCAGCCTGACTCCAGAGCCTCCTGCTCTGTCTGGCCTCCCCAGAGCTTTAGCAGTGAGCCAGAGGCTCAGAATCATGAGATCAGAACATTTCAAAACAAAATCATAGAATCCAGAATCTGATTGTAGAAATTCTCAACAGTGTACAGGATCTTGAGGTAAAATTATAGACTCTTAGATTCTTAGGCTCATTGTACCCCGTTGCCAGAAGAGACCCTAAATGCTTGATGGTCCCTCCCCCTGATCAATCCCTTCCACCAATGCATTTCCTTGCTTACCTCCAATACCAGGGCCCTCACTACCTCCCTGGCCTCTCCATCTACCAGCACCAGTGGTTAGAGGTGTTGTTCTATGGTCAGACCCAGCTGGGCAGCTTCCCTCTCATCCTTCCGTCCCGCCCTGCTCCACTCATCTCTGTCCTTCCCACTTGCCTGCATAAATTAGCACCCCTGCCTCTCAACATCGGGAACAAAGAGTGACACTGGTTCTAAAATGCTGTGTGTTTCTTGTGTGGGTTTCACAGGGCCATCCCAGGGGGAGGAAGGGGAAGTTGCATCCTCAGGCTGGTTGTTCAGCTCGAGGTTGAGCCAGTTTTCCCCCAGCAGGCTCCTGGGAGAGGGGGCTGCAGATTATTGCTATGAAGAAACCTCAAGCAGTTCTTAGCTAAGGTCAGCCCCCAAAAGATTCGTACAAAAATAAAATCTGCTAGTGGGAACACATGACAGGTTACCCAGACCAATGCAGTGCTAGACGGAGGAAGCCGCTCTGCAGCACCCTGATGGGTGGTTGTTCAAAGCCCTTGCATTCTCCCAGCAAAGGAAGCCCCACTGCCTCCCAAGGCTCTGTGTGGCTCATCCAGGTCCAACCTGCTGTGTGAGCAGAGCGTTAACGGGGGCAGCTCTTTGATGGCACCTTTGACATGTCTATCAAAAATTTAAAAGTCACCACTCTTTGAGCCAGGAACTCCACTTCCAGGAGACAGTCTTACAGCAATGCTCACGCTGTGCAGAGAGAGAAATGTTCAAGGATCTCGCTGCAGTGTTGTTTGGGATGGTGGGAAAACAAATAGGACCCTCTTCAGTGTCTATCCATAGGGAATTGGTAAAATAAATTTGGGTACCTTCATGCAATGGAGTACACCCTGGCTATTAAAAAGAATGAGGCCCATCTGCCACTGCCACTGCCGTCGAGTCGATTCCGACTCATAGCGACCATATAACTTATATGCATATTGCAAAGGTCGGAAAATAACTTGCAAAACAAGACACATAGTGGGAATTTATGCATACACATCTATATCCATATATATGTAAGAATTAAAAAAAAATTGCGTCCGACTCATGACTACCCATGGGTATCAGTGTAGACCTGTGGTCCATAGGGTTTGCAGTGGCCAATTTATCAAAAGTATATCACCAGGCCTTCCTTTCAAGACACCTCTGGGTGGATTCAAACCTCTAATCTTTCAGTTAGCAGCTGAGCACGTTAACCATTTGCACCACTCATAAACAAGGTATGGGTATAATGGTTACCTCTGGGGACTAAGACTTTGGAGGAGATGTATTTTCACCTTTTACTTTATATATATGTACATATATGTATTTAACTAGGGGGCATGTATTACTTTTGTTATTAAAAAATATAAAGAACCAAACAAATGTAAGATGTTAATAACAGGAGAAATTGTGTGGCAGGGAGAAGGAGACACATGAGAACTCCGTACTTTCTGCACATTTTTTCTGTAAACCTGAAACTGCTCTAAAAAAGTAAAATTTTATTTTAAAAAAAGTTGATGAGAAAACAAGTAAAGACAAATAATGCCCTTTCTTACAGAGTCCATCTGGCATATGACAGCACGGAACAAGGAAGGGTTGGCCCTATTAGTCCCGTGTATTGACTCCCACGTGTCTGTCAGTTTGTCATACTGTGGGGGCTTGTATGTTGCTGTGATGCTAGAAGCTATGCCACCGGTGTTCAGATACCAGCAGGATCACCCTTGGAGGACAGATTTCAGCTGAGCTTCCAGACTAAGACAGACTAGGAAGAAGGACCCGACAGTCTACTTCTGAAAAGCATTAGCCAGTGAAAACCTTATGAATAGCAGCGGAACATTGTCTGATATAGTGCTGGAAGATGAGCCCCCCAGGTTGGAAGGCACTCAAAAGATGACTGGGGAAGAGCTGCCTCCTCAAAGTAGAGTTGATCTTAATGACATGGATGGAGTAAAGCTTTCGGGACCTTCATTTGCTGATGTGGCATGACTCAAAATGAGAAGAAACAGTTGCAAACATCCATTAATAATCAGAACCTGGAATGTACAAAGTATGAATCTAGGAAAACTGGAAATCATCAAAAATGAAATGGAACGCATAAACATTGATATCCTAGGCATTAGTGAGCTGAAATGGACTGGTATTGGCCATTTTGAATTGGACAATCATATAGTTTACTATGCTGAGAATGACAACTCGAAGAGGAATGGTGTTGCATTCATCGTCAAAAAGAACGTTTCAAGATCTATCCTGAAGTACAACGTGGTCAGTGATAGGATAATATCCATACGCGTACAAGGAAGACCAGTTAATACAACTATTATTCAAATTTATGCACCAACCACTAGGGCCAAAGATGAAGAAATAAAAGATTGTTATCAGCTGCTGCAGTCTGAAATTGATCGAACATGCAATCAAGATGCATTGATAATTATTGGCGATTGGAATGCAAAAGTTGGAAACAAAGAAGAAGGATCAGTAGTTGGAAAATATGGCCTTGGTGATAGAAACAATGCCGGAGATCGAATGATAGGATTTTGCAAGACCAATGACTTCTTCATTGCAAATACCTTCTTTCACCAACATAAACAGCGACTGTACATATGGACCTCACCAGATGGAACACACAGAAATCAAATTGACTACATCTGTGGAAAGAGATGATGGACAAGCTCAATATCATCAGTCAGAACAAGGCCAGAGGCTGACTGTGGAACAGAGCATCACTTGCTCATATGCAAGTTCAAGCTGAAACTGAAGAAAATCAGAGCAAGTCCACCAGAGCCAAAATATGAGCTTGAGTATATCCCACCTGAATCTAGAGACCATCTCAAGAATAGATTTGACACATTGGACAGTAGTGACCGAAGACCAGACGAGTTGTGGAATGACATCAAGGACATCATCCATGAAGAAAGCAAGAGGTCACTGAAAAGACAGGAAAGAAAGAAAAGACCAAGATGGATGTCAGAGGAGACTCTGAAACTTGCTCTTGAGCGTCGAGCAGCTAAAGCAAAAAGAAGAATTGTTAGAGTAAAAGAACTGAAGATTTCAAAGGGCCTCTTGAGAAGAAAAAATAAAGTATTATAATAACATGTGCAAAGAGCTGGAAATGGAAAACAAAAAGGGAAGAACACGCTCGGCATTTCTCAAGCCGAAAGAACTGGAGAAAAAATTCAAGCATCGAGTTGCAATAGTGAAGGATTCCATGGGGAAAATATTAAACGACGCAGGAAGCATCAAAAGAAGATGGAAGGAATACACAGAGTCATTATACCAAAAAGCATTAGCCAACATTCAACCATTTCAAGAGGTGGCATATGATCAGGAACCGATGGTACTGAAGGAAGAAGTCCAAGCTGCTCTGAAGGCATTGGCGAAAAACAAGGCTCCAGGAACTGATGGAATATCAATTGAGATGTTTCAACAAACAGATGCAGCGCTGGAGGTGCTTACTCATCTATGCCTAGAAATATGGAAGACAGCTTCCTGGCCAACTGACTGGAAGAGATCCATATTTATGCCTATTCCCCAGAAAGGTGATCCAACCGAATGTGGAAATTATAGAACAATATCATTAATATCACACGCAAGCAAAATTTTGCTGAAGATCATTCAAAAACAGCTGCAGCAGTATATCGACAGGGAATTGCCAGAAATTCAGGCCGGTTTCAGAAGAGGACATGGAACCAGGGATATCATTGCTGATGTCAGATGGATCCTGGCTGAAAGCAGAGAATACCAGAAGGCTGTTTACCTGTGTTTTACTGACTATGCAAAGGCATTCGACTGCGTGGATCATAACAAACTATGGATAACACTGCGAAGAATGGGAATTCCAGAACACTTAATTGTGCTCATGAGGAATCTTTACATAGATCTAGAGGCAGTTGTTCGGACAGAACAAGGGGATACTGATTAGATTAAAGTCAGGAAAGGTGTGCGTCAGGGTTGTATTCTTTCACCATACCTGTTTAATCTGTATGCTGAACAAATAATCCGAGAAGCTGGACTATATGAAGAAGAACAGGGCATGAGGATTGGAGGAAGACTCATTAACAACCTGCGTTATGCAGATGACACAACCTTGCTTGCTGAAAGTGAGAGGACTTGAAGCACTTACTAATGAAGATCAAAGACCACAGCCTTCAGTATGGATTGCACCTCAACATAAAGAAAACAAAAATCCTCACAACTGGACCAATGAGCAACGTCATGATAAACGGAGAAAAGATTGAAGTTGTCAAGGATTTCATTTTATTTGGATCCACGATCAACAGCCATGGAAGCAGCAGTCAAGAAATCAAAAGATGCATTGCATTGGGCAAATCTGCTGCAAAGGACTGCTTCGAAGTGTTGAAGAGCAAAGATGTCACCCTGAAGAATAAGGTGCGCCTCACCCAACCCATGGTATTTTCAATCACATCGTATGCATGTGAAAGCTGGACAATGAATAAGGAAGACCGAAGAAAAGTTGACACCTTTGAATTGTGGTGTTGGCGAAGAATATTGAATATACCACGGGCTGCCAAAAGAACGAACAAATCTGTCTTGGAAGAAGCGCACTCAGAATGCTCCTTAGAGGCAAGGATGATGAGTCTGCATCTTATATACTTTGGACATGTTGTCAGGAGGGATGAGTCCCTGGAGAAGGACATAACTGAGACTTTGGGTCAAACATTCTCCTTTGATGCCCACCTCTGGCCAAATGATGTGGACCTGGCCCCAATCCTGCTGTTTTAGTTAGTAATTCTGATGTTGTTTTTTGTCACCTGCTGAGTTGGCCCCTGACTCATAGCTAACCTAGACATCTCAGTGGCTTAATGCAACAGAGGTTGGTTTCTTGAGTGCTCAGCAGTCTGGACTGGGTGTTCGCTAGGATGTCTTCCTCAGGGTGATCAGGGGCCCAGGCTCCTGCCGCCTGTGGCTCCTCTATTTCCACTGGTGGCTTTAGGGTGTCTGTGGAGGAAAAGAGAGATGAGAAAGGCCCACCTGCTTCTTCCCTGCATAGGTTTCTGGGTGTGACGCGTACCTCCTCCTGCTCATGCTTCATGGGTGAGAACCAGCCCTGCAGCCTCGCCTAGATGCAGGGGGTGCGGAACTTACAGTGAACGGCCAGACAGCTGAGTCTAGGAACAGCTCATCTTTAAGGAACTGAGCCCAGGTGCTGTGGACACTCTGGGATGTTCAGCCTCACATC
This sequence comes from Loxodonta africana, assembly GCF_030014295.1. Lineage (NCBI taxonomy): Eukaryota > Metazoa > Chordata > Mammalia > Proboscidea > Elephantidae > Loxodonta > Loxodonta africana. The sequence continues at coordinate 37,130,437 of NC_087363.1, forward strand.
AGCACCTTTTCTTGTGCTAAATCACTGTCATGGATTGAATTGTGTCCCCCCAAAATATCTGTCAACTTGGCTAGGTCATGATTCCCTTATATGACTGTCTACCATTTTATCTTCTGATGTGATTTCCCTATATGTGGTAAATCCTATCACTATAATATAATAAGATGGATTCATGGCAGTTATATTGATGAGGCCTACAAGATTAGGTAATGTCTTAAGCCAGTCTCTTTTGAGATATAAAAGAGAGAAGCGAGCAGACAGACATGGGGACCTCATACCACCAAGAAAGCAGCGATGGGAGCAGAGCACATCCTTTGGACCTGAGGTTGCTGAGCTGAGTTGCCCCCAGACCAAGGGAAGCCTGATGCGTCACAAGGACCTTCCTGCAGAGCCAACACAGAGAGAGAAAGCCTTCCCCTGGCGCCGGCGCCCTGAATTCGGATGTCTAACTGATTGGACTGTGAGAGAGTAAACTTCTCTTTGTTAGAGCCATCCACTTGTGATATTTCTATTATAGCAGCACTAGATGACAAAGACAGTCATCATGACTTAGAACCAGCCAGTGGGACTCATGGAGTCTCATACATATTGGGATGGGCCTGAGTTAAAGCTGCTGTAGGAAATACTTCAGGGGGCAGTGGAGGTTCAGTGGTAGAATTCTCACGCATGCAGGAGACTCGGGTTCAATTCCTGGCCAATGCATTCACGTGTAGCCACCACCCATCTGTCAGTGGAGGCTCGCGTGTTGCTGTGATGCTGAACAGGTTCGCCAGAGCTTCTAGACGAAGACAGACTAGGAAGAAAGGCCTGGTGATCTGCTTCTGATAATCAGCCAGTGAAAACCCTATTGGTCTCAAGGGCCCAATCTCCAACTGATCATGGGGATGGTGCAGGACTGATCGCATTTTGTCCGGTTATGCATGGGGTTGCCATGAGTTGGGGGGCTGATCAATGGCACCTAACAACGACAACAAAGATACACTTCAGTGTGGTGATGGGGAGGCCCTCGAAATATGCACTGGGCCCTAGTCCAGAGGCTGTTCCATGCTTGCTATCCACTTGGCTTCCTCAGTTTTTTCATTTCTGCAAATCACCAAACAAAAACCTGTATAACCTGACCAAGAGTACTGTAAGTGCCAGGAAGAAACATAAAGTTGGTGAGGGGTAGCATGCGGGCAGATAGCAGTGGTGGTATTTTAGGCAGGGAGGTCAGGGAAGGCCTCTGTGAGGAGGTGACTTCTGAACAAAGATCTGAAGGAAGGAGGGAGCCATGGGAAGTGGCAAGGGCACAGAAGGCAAGAGTCCACTAGAGGGACAGCCCATGACGCTTCCTTCCACCAGTAAGCGAGGATACAGAGAGCAGTGGAGGTCGGCAGGACCAGGTCGTGGGGCCTTCAGGCTATAGTCAGGGGTTTGCATTTTGTTCCTGTTGTGACAGGAAACCAGCAAAGAACGGTGTTATGGATTGAATTATGTCCCCCTCCCCCTGCAAAATATGTGTTGTACATCCTAACATCTATGCCTGTGGTTATAATCTCATTTGGGAATGGGTTGTCTTTGTTATGTTAATAAGGCAGGATTACCATATTTTTACCCAAATACCACTTGTGTTATACTTTTTTTTTTTGGGGAGCCTCCCTCCCCCCGCTATTTTTGGAAGCGTGCTGTGTCATGTGTTTTATTGGTGGGTACATATATTTATGTGGGCACATTAATTGTACAAAATATGGTAGTGTACGTTAGGTATATCTTGAGTCAATCTCTTTTGAGATATAAAAGAGATTAAACAAGCAGTGAGCAGAAGCAGAGGTGGGGTAAGAGAGATGCCAAGACACATGGAGATCTCCAAGGAACCAGGAAGCAGAAGCTGAAGAGACAAGGACCTTCCCCCAGAGCGGACAGAGAGAATGCCTTCCCCTCGAGCTGACACCCTGAATTTGGACTTCTAGCCTCCTGAACTGTGAGAAAATAAATTTCTGTTTGTTAAAGCCACCTACCTGTGGTACTTCTGTTATAGCAGCACTAGATAACTCAGACAAATGGATAAGGCAGAAACTCAGCAGATATCAAGGCAATGTGGCCTGGGCAGTGTGGCCGAGGGAGTGAAGAGCAAGGCATTGGGCATCCAGGGAGCTCTGGGGATGTGTGACCAGGTAGAGTCTAGAAGAGCTTTTTCAGGTAGTGTCCCAGTGAGAAAATGGGCCAAAGATGTGACCAGGCAGTTTACAGAGTGGGAGAGTGAAAAGGCCAAGAAGCACATGAAGAGATGGACAAACTCATTAGTAACCATAGAAACATAAAATGACAACGAGGTATCACTTTACGTTGGCTAGACTGGCAAGAATCAGAAAGCTGGGTGTCTGCGTTTCTCAGTGCTGCCGTCACAGAAATACCACAAGTGAATGGCTTTAAAGAACAGAAATTTGTGTTCTCACAGTTCTGGAGATTAAAAGTCCAAATCGGGGTCTTGGCCGTGTTGATTCCTTCTGTGAGCCTTTCTCCTTGTTTCTGCCGGTGATCCTTGGCATTCCTTGGTGTTCCTGTGTGTGTCTCTGTGTCTATTCTGCTTGTTTTCTAACTCAGAAGTACTAAGGTTTAGGACCCATTCTACATCGCTATGGGCTCATTAACCTAACAAAAGAAAATCCTACTTCTAAACAGGATCACATCCGCAGGGTAGGGGTTAGGATTTCAACATGTATTTTGGGGAACGCACAATTCAGTTCGTAACTCTGGGCAATGCTAAGTGATGGTCAGGACATGGGCCCGTGGGCCCTGGTGAAAGCAGAGACTGGTAGAGCCAATCCAGAAAACCACCTCCCGTTCTTGTCCAAATTAATTTATACCTGCCCTGTGCCTCAGCAGGAAGCACTGGTGGCATAGCGGTTAACTGCTAGGGCTGCTAACCAAAGGGTCAGCAGTTCAAATCTGCCAGGCGCTCCTTGGAAGCTCTATGAGGCAGTTCTACTCTGTCCTATAGGGTCGCTAGGAGTCGGAATCGACTCAATGGCACTGGGTTTGGTTTTGGGTTTTGGTGCCTCACCAATGCTGCTTTTGCATGTTTACCCCCAGGCTATCTCACCCAGGTCCCTTTAGGCAATCTGCAAAGGTAAGGATGTGCCCTGCAGCCTTATTTGGGCAGTGGGTGTGGCAGGCAGCCTGGGTGCCCATTCTCAGGGCGTAGATGGACGTGTGCTGAGCACCGACTGCTTGCAAAGCTGAGGGCAATGTGCTTGACCTGCTTGTTTTATCTGAGAAGTGCATCCATTATTATCTTCATTTTACTGCTGGGGAGACTAAGGCTCAGCAGGTGGGAGCCCTGGCTCAAGTCACACAAAGAGGCAGTGGCAAAGGTCTATGGGACTCTGCCTCCCTCAAAGCCAGCTGAGGTCCCGGAGGAGAGCCTGTCCTTGCCAGTTCTACTTGGTGACATACTAAAGGGACAGCCCTGCTGCAACAATGGCCGCGAGTCTGGGAGGATTGTGTTGGACATTCCCTGGCTCTCCTCAGGGGACCAGGTGTGAATCCTAGCCCTGCCCCTGAGCAGCCCCTGACTTCAGGCATGTTCCCTGTTGCTATTCCACATCCTCTGGGTTCCTGCCTGTGGAATGGTTACAATGAGAGAGACCTGCCCCAAGGCTTTATGGAGCTTCTTATGCCAACCTCCTGGCACAACAAATAATTTTCCCTTCTCCTTTCTACCCACCCTCCAGGTTCAGCGGAAATCACCCATCCCCGCCCAAAATTTCACTAAAGAAGGCTTCTCAGAGGGGGTGTGTCTCATTATGGAAACTGGTTTTGCAAAAGCTAAATCCAGGCCAACTGCCTGAGCTCTCATCCCAGCTAAGCACCTGGCTAAGCACCAGCCCTTCTGGGCCTCCGTTTTCCCAATTTTTTAATGCAGTGGCTGGAAGCGCTGGTCCAGGTGAGCGTTTTCTGACCTGACCAGGGACCAGGAAATCTGGGTGCTCATTATGAAAGAGCCCAAGGGTGGAGGGAGGCAGGAGGGGGTCAAAGCAGTGCTGAGGGGTTCTAGGAGCCCAGCGCTGTGTCCTGGTGACCTTCAGACCTCCGTGCCCTCCAGCTCCCCAGGCCCTCCAGACCCCCAGGTCTTGCCAACCTGAGCAGACCCTCTCCCACCTAATGACCTGAGCAAAGACGGCGGGAACCTGGCATTCCTGTCCCCAGTGTGGACCCAAAAGAACAATTAGGAAAGCATGGCCTTGAGCTGCCAGTCCCCTCATGCAGCAAGCCAGCACCTGGGATGTGGGTGGTGGGATCTGACTGGTGGTGAGAGACAGAGACACAGAGCTGCCAGCAGTGCAGCTCACTTGTTCAGAGTGCCGCTTTGGCGCTAGGCTGCCTGACTTCCAGGCCTGCCTCTGCTCCTCACAGTTGTTCCCCTGGGCAGGGGATCTCACCCTTCTATCTCTCAAACGGAACCAGAGCAGCATCTAGATAGACACTGGACTGTTGTAAGGATGAAACGGGGGTGGTGGATGAGATACATGCCAAACCGTGGTCGACGGCCAGGGACGCAGTGAGTACACAACGCTGACAAGCCATCGTTGGCATTATTCTTGCAGGCCTACTCTCTCCTAGGGCCAAGGGAAAGAGCCTGGGGTGTGCCCTCAGGGTCACACACAGACAAGGGCTGTAGATTTGTAGATTTGTCAGGACCAAAGAGCTCATCCCACTGGCATCAGTCAAGAGAGGCTCAGTTATGCTGCATTAACAAAAGACCCAAATCCCAGAATACAACGACGTTTATTCTCACTCATACTGCACTTCCCAAATGGGTCAGCAGTGGCTTTGCTCTGTGTCATCATCACTCTGGGAGTCAGACTGATGGAGTAGCCACCATCAGGAACGCTGCTGTCCCTGAGGCCAAGGGGAAATGAGAGTGGTGAGTTGTACACTGGCGTTTAAAGTGTCCTCCAGGAAGTGAGATGCATCACTTTCTCTCCATTGAATTGGCCAATGCAAGTCCATAGCTAACCCCAAGGGAGCAAGAAGCACAATCCTACGATGTGCCTGGAAGATGGCAAGACAGAATGATTGTGAGCAGTGATCATGACTACCATACCACCAGCTCAATACACAAGTGTGGATGTGATGACATTAATGGAAACCAGTTGATTTAAAGATAATCATTTATTATTATTATTTTAAAGATGGGCGTGCTGGAGATCAAGGAGTCAGTCCCAGACCACAGAGTAGTCGGGGCAGAGCAAGGGCCATTCCTTCATCCAGTAAGTGTTCATTGTACAGCTGCTATGTGCCAGGCATAACAAAATCACACAAAACAAAGCAGTCAAAAAGCTCTGCCTTCAAAGAACTTTCATCCTACTGGTGGTGGTGAGACAGACAATAAATAATAAACACGATAAATGTTGTTGTTGTTGTTGTTAGGTGTTGTCTAGTCGGTTCCAACTAATAGCGACTGTATGTACAACAGAACAAAAACGCTGCATGGTCCTGAGCCATGCTCACGATGGTTGTTACGCTTGAATGTATTGTTGCAATCACTGTGTCAGTCCATCTTGTTGAGGATCTTCGTCTTTTCCGCTGACCCTGTACTTTACCAAGCATGACGTCCTTCTCCAGGGACTGATCCCTCCTGAAAACACATCCAAAGTATTTAAGATGCAGTCTTGCCATCCTTGCTTCTAAGGAGCATTCCAGCTGCACTTCTTCCAAGACAGATTTGTTCATTCTTTTGGCAGTCCATGGTATATTCAATATTCTTCGCCAACACCACAATTCAAAGGCATCAATTCTTCTTTGGTCTTCCTTATTCATTGTCCAGCTTTCACATGCTTATGATGCGATTGAAAATATCATTACTTGGGTCAGGCGCACCTTAGTCTTCAAGGTGACATCTTTGTTCTTCAACACTTTAAAGAGGTCTTTTGCAGCAGATTTGCCCAATGCAATGTGTTGTTTGATTTCTTGACTGCTGCTTCCATGGGTGTTGATTGTGGATCCAAGTAAAATGAAATTCTTGACAACTTCAAAATATTTTCTCCGTTTATCATGATATTGCTTATTGGTCCAGTTGTGAGGATTTTTGTTTTCTTTATGTTGAGGTGTAATCCATACTGAAGGCTGTGGTCTTTGATCTTTATTAGTAAGTGTTTGAAGTCCTCTTCACTTCCAGCAAGCTGGGTTGTGCCATCTGCATCTTGCAGGCTGTTAATGAGTCTTCCTCCAATCCTGATGCTCCGTTCTTCATACAGTCCAGCTTCTCGGATTATTTGCTTAGCATACAGATTGAATAGGTATAGTGAAAGGATACAACCCCATGTGTCTGTCAGTTTGTCATGCTGTGTGGGCTTGTGTGTTGCTGTGACGCTGGAAGCTATGCCACTGGTGTTCAGATATCAGCAGGGCCACCCATGGTGGACAGGTTTCAGCTGAGCTTCCAGACTAAGACAGACTAGGAAGAAGGACCAGGCAGTCTACTTCTGAAGAGAATTACCCAGTGAAAACTTTATGAATAGCAGCGGAACATTGTCTGATACAGTGCTGGAAGTTGAGCCCCCCAGGTTGGAAGGCACTCAAAAGGCTGGGGAAGAGCTGTCTCCTCAAAGTAGAGTCGACCTTAATGAAGTGGATGGAGCCAAACTTTCAGAACCTTCTTTTGCTGATATGGCACTACTCAAAATGAAAAGAAACAGCTGCAAACACCCATTAAATATTTGGAACCTGGAATGTACAAAATACGAATCTAGGAAAATTGGAAGTCATCAAAAATGAAATGGAACGCATAAACATCGACATCCTAGGCACTAGTGAGCTAAAAGGAACTGGTACTGGCCATTTTGCATTGGATAAATACATGGTCTACCATGCTGGGCATGACAACTTGAAGAGGAATGGTGTTGCATTCATCATCAAAAAGAACATTTCAAGATCTATCCTGAAGTACAATGCTGTCATGCGCCTACAAGGAAGATCAGTTAATACAACTATTATTCAAATTTATACATCAACCTCTAAGGCCAAAGATGAAGAAACTGAATATTTTTACCAGCCTCTGCAGTTTGAAATTGATCGAACATACTGGTGATTGTAATGTGAAAGTTGGAAACAAAGAAGAAGGATGGGTAGTTGGAAAGTATGGCCTTGGTGATAGAAACGATGCTGGAGATAGCATGACAGAATTTTGCAAGAGCAATGACTTCCTCATTGCAAATACCTTTTTTCACCAACATAAACAGCAACTATACACATGGATCTTGCCAGATGGAATACACAGGAATCAAATCAATTATATCTGTGGTAAGAGATGATGGAAAAGCTCAGAATCATCAGTCAGAACAAGGCCAGGGGCCGACTGGAGATGAGACCATCAATTGCTCATATGCAAGTTCAAGTTGAAACTGCAGAACATTAGTTCAAGTCCAGGAGAGCTGAAGTACGACCTCGAGGATATCCCACTTGCGTTTAGAGACCATCTCAAGAATAGATTTGATGCGTTGAACACTAACGACTGAAGACCAGAAGAGTAGTGGAATGACATCAAGGACATCATACTTGAAGAACCCAAGAGGTCACTAAAAAGACAGGAAAGGAAGAAAAGACAAAAATAGTTGTCAGAAGAGACTCTGAAACTTGCTCTTGAATGTCGAGCCGCTAAAGCAAAAGGAAGAAATGATGAAGTAAAAGAGTTGAATGGAAGATTTCAAAGGGCCTCTCGAGAAGGCAAAGTAAAGTATTATGATGACACATGCAAAGAGCTGGAGATAGAAAACCAAAAGGGAAGAACACACTCGGCATTTCTCAAGCTGAAAGTACTGAAGAAAAAAAATTCAAGCCTCGAGTTGCAATAGTGAAGGATTCTATGGGAAAATATTAAATGACGCAGGAAGCATCAAAAGGAGATGAAAGGAATACACAGAGTCATTATACCAAAAAGAATTGGTCAACATTCAACCATTTCAAGAGGTAGCGTATGATCAGGAACCCAATGGTACTGAAGGAAGAAGTCCAAGCTGCTCTGAAGGCATTGGTGAAAAATAAGTCTCCAGGAATTGACGGAATATCAATTGAGATGTTTCAACAAACAGATACAGCACTGGAGGTGCTCACTCATCTATGCCAAGAAATTTGGAAGACAGCTACCTGGTCAACCGACTGAAAGAGACTTGTATTTATGCCTATTCCCAAGAAAGGTGATCCAACTGAATGCAGACATTGTCAAACAGTATCATTAATATCACATACAAGTAAAATTTTGCTGAAAATCATTCAAAAGTAGCTGCAGCGGTATATCCACAGGGAAGTGCCAGAAATTCAGGCCAGATTCCAAAGAGGATGTGGAACCAGGGGTATCATTGCTGATGTCTGATGGCTCCTGGCTGAAAGCAGAGAACACCAGAAGGCTGTTTACCTGTGTTTTATTGACTATGCAAAGGCATTAGACTGCGTGGATCATAACAAATTATGGATAACATTGGGAAGAATGGGAATTCCAGAACACTTAATTGTGCTCATGAGGAACCTGTACATAGATCAAGAGGCAGTTGTTAGGACAGAACAAGGGGATACTTACTGCATGGTTTAAAGTCAGGAAAGGTGTGCATCAAGGTTGGTTTAAACATGATAAATAAGTTCATTATATTGTAAGTGAGAAGGTGGAAAAACAGAACAGGTAAGGGAGGGGGCGAGTCCATGAGGGAAGCAGACATTTTCAGTTTTAAATAGGGTGGTCAAGCCTCCTTGAGAAGGTGACAGCTGAACAAAGACTTGAAGGAAGTGAGCGGAGCCATGGGGATATCTGAAGGCAGAGCCTTCCAGACGGAGGGAACAGCATGTGCAAAATCCCATTCAATTATTCAATCTACAGACATTTATTAGGGCCAGTGTTCCTGGTGCAAATAGTCAATGCACTCGGCTGCTAATTTAAAGGTTAGAAGTTCAGGTCCACCCAGAGTTGCCTCGGAAGAAAAGCCTGGTGATCTGCTTCTGAGAAATCAGCCATTGAAAACCCTGTGGAGCACAGTTCCACTCTGACACACGTAGGGTTGCCATCACTTGGAGTTGGTTGGACTGCAATTAGTTTAGACTCAGGGTGGGGCGGGTGCTGAGACCTTGGGATACACAGCAGAATAAAACAGTCCCTAACTTTGAAGATCTCAGAGCCCAGTGGGGAAGAAAGAAAAGGCTTGGCCGTAAATGAATTAATCATTCATTCCCTAAGCATTTATTAGTGCCCACAGGTGCCCTGCCCCATGTGGGATTGCTAGGGCCTTGGTGCAGAGCCAGACTTTGGACCCTGTTGTTGATAATGTCCTGGTCTGGTGGGGGAGGCAGGCAAGAACAGGCAGGTACCCTCTGATGTTACAATCGCTGTGACAGCGAGATGCACAGTGATCAGGGTGCCCAGAGAGGGCCGTGTCTTGAGGAGCTAGGATACCAGGGCCACCGTCCTGGGGAGACAGTGAGGCCAGACTAGGTGACAGTGGCGCTGAAGGGGAGGAATTCAGGAAGTGGGATTGGCAGGACCTGGTGGCCAATTTGGTGGAGGGGGGGTAGGAGGGAAAGGGGGCCCCCCTTGGGCCATTCTCTGAGATCGAGAACATGGAATGCAGAACAATTTTGGCCAAAAATAACGAGTCTAGATGTGACCCTGGAGTCTCTGGATGGTGTAAACTGTTGAGTGCTTGGCTGCTAACCAAAAGGCTGGGAGTTCGAGAGAGTGGAGGGAGGGAGTGGGCTGTCTCATAAGGGGGAGAGCAATTGGGAGTATGTAGCAGGATGTATGTAAGTTTTTGTGTGAGAGACTGACTTCATTTGTAAACTTTCACTTAAAGCACAATAAAAACTAAAAAAAAAAAAAAAGGTTGGGAGTTCAAGTTCACCCAGAGGTGTCTTGGAAGAAAGGCCTGATAATCTGCTTATGGAAAATCAGCCATTGCAAACCCTGTAGAGCAGTTGAAAACCAACACACATGGGGAAACCGTGAGTCGGTGTCAACTCAACAGCAAATTTTTTTTTTTTTAGACTTGGCCATGTGTGTTGCTTAATAGCAGGGTACAAGGGTTCAAATGCTAGGTCTGCCCTTTCCTGCAGAAGTGAGTCCATCTCTGAACCTTATTTTTCACTTGTAACCTTGCAAAGTTCTGGAGGGAGGGTGGTTGATGGGTCATGTAAGTGCTGACTTGCTATTCCTCAACCTTGGCTGCTTATAGGAATACCATGGAGCTTTTAAAAATCCCCATTCCCAGCCGCACCCGCCCAATTAAACCCCAGTTCCTGGGGAGGGGGGTGTCCAGGCATGTGTGTTTCCAAAGCTCTGCAGGTGATTACGATGTGCAGGCAAGGTGGGGAGCCCCATGCCGTGCTCTGCCTGGCACACTGGAGGAACCTGCTAAGTGGGAGCTGGTTTTTAGTTTTCGTTTGTTGTTGTTGTCGTTAGGTGCCACTGAGTCAGTTTAGACTCTTAGCAACCTTATGTACAACAGAACGAAACACTGCCTGGTCCTATGCCATCCTCACAATCGTTGTTATGCTTGAGTCCATTGTTGCAGCCACTATGTCAATCCATTTCATTGAGGGTCTTCCTCTCTTTCAATGACCCTCTACTTTACCAAACATGATGTCCTTCTCCAGAGACTTGTCCCTCCTGATAACATGTGCAAAGTACGTGAGACAAATTTCACCATCCTCGCTTCTAAGGAGCAGTCTGGCTGTACTTCTTCCAAGACAGATTCGTTCGTTCTTCTGGCAGTCCACGGTATATTCAATATTCTTCACCAACACCATGATTCAAAGGTATCAATTCTTCTTCGGTCTTATTCATTGCCCAGCTTTCAAATGCACATGAGGTGATTGAAAATACCATGGCTTGGACCAGGTACACCTTAGTCCTCAAAGTGACGTCTTTGCTTCTTAACACTGTAAAGAGGTCTTTTGCAGCAGATTTGCCCAGTGCAACGCATCTTTTGATTTCTTGACTGCTGCTTCCATGGGCATTGATTCTGGATCCAAGTAAAATGAAATTCTTGACAACTTGAATATTTTCTCCATTTATCATGATGTTGCTTATTGATCCAGTTGTGAGGATTTTTGTTTTCTTTATATTGAGGTTCAATCCATACTGAAGGCTATAGTCTTTGATTTTCATCAGTAGGTGCTTCAAGTTCTCTTCACTTTCAGCAAGCAAGGTTATGTCATCTGCATATTGCAGGTTGTTAATGAGTCTTCCTCCAATCCTGATACTGCATTCTTCTTCATATAGTTCAGCTTCTCTGATTATTTGCTCAGCATACAAACTGAATAAGTGCGTGAAAGGATAAAACCCTGACGCACACCTTTCCTGATTTTAAAACACGCAGTATCCCCTTGTTCTATTCAAAGGACTACCTCTTGGTCTATGTACAGGTTCCCCATGAGTACAATGAAGTGTTCTGGAATTCCCATTCTTCACAATGTTATCCATAAAATGTTATGATCCACACAGTCGAATGCCTTTGCATAGTCAATAAAACACAGGTAAACATCTTTGTGGTAGTCTCTGCTTTCAGCCAAGGTCCAGCTGACATCAGCAATGACATCCCTCATTTAGATATAATTACTTTTTGTACCATTATTTGGATGGCAGCATCCAAGTGGCAACTAGAGAGCTAACTCTGGAGGTAAGTCCTGTTGCTACAGACCCCAGGTTCCCGGTGGGAGTCATGCTGCCTCCACACCTTCTTGAGAATATGGCCCAATGGGGACCCACTTCAATGAGTGTTAGGGATTGAATGGTGTTTTCTTTTGTTGTGCTAACAAGGTCATAGGGGAGTAGGGCATAAAAAAAGCAGAATCGGCACCGAATCAACACACAGGAAGGAAGATAATTACCATGTAAGAATTGTCTACAAGCCATAGAATGCCAAAGATTGCCAGCAAACACCAGCAACTGGGAGAGAGGGCCACAGAAGGAATCGACACCGCCAAGGCCCTGAGTTGGACTTCCAGCCTCCAGAATTGTGAAACAATAAATGCCTGTTCTTTAAAGCCAGCCACTTGGGATATTTTTTTGTTACGGCAGCCCTAAGAGACTAACGCAAACGAATAAGAAAGAAAATGGATTATGAAAACAGTCTCCACACCCCAATAAAACGAGGGGTTTTATTCTTCTTAAAGTAACTTAAAGTTTCTACACCAAATCAGTATATATTCAATACAATAAAATGACCAAATACAGATAAGCAAAAAAGAAAACAAAATTGATACCTGGTGAAAACCACTGTGTACTCTTCTGAGCAAATTCCATGTAAATATATTCATTATATAGGTATTTATTCATGCATATATATCTATGCCTATATACACATGCTTTTTTTTAAGTACTTATAACGATTATATCTTATTTCCTCCAAAATTAAAACCAAACTCTGAAACCTCCAGCAGACCTGAGCACTGTGTTCTTGTAAGGCCTATCTATGTAGGGTCAAATTGACAACAGCAACTGGAAAGATTAGATAGGAGCCTTAGGGGGCAATGAGTTTCCGTTAACGGGGGTGGGGGGGTGGGGGTGGGGGGGAACAACTCAGAAAAGGAGGGTGAGAATGGTTGTACAACTAGAAGAATGTAATCAATGTCACTGAATTGTATATATAAGAACGGTTGAATTGGTGTGTGTTCTGCTGGGTATACTCTCAACAACAACAAAAATAAAATAAATTACAAAAGCAAAATAAAAAAAAAATTTCAAGCAGAACTCACCAGACCTGGATTCAGACCTCACGCTTCACCACTGTGTGGCCAGATGTGTTAAACTTTTTGGGCCTCTTTCTCGTCATCTAAATGACAAGCCCTGCAATAGGCTGTTATTACTTTTACTTAAACAGCCAGTATCTTTTTAAAATATTCAAATAATGAAAACAATCTTTTAAATTTCCCGATGTTAATGCTCTTTGTTCTTTGGTATAGATCCAAGTTTCCATCTGGTTCCTTTTCCTCCTGTCCTTTACTGCGTCTTTCGGTGGATATACTGATGATGAATTCTTTCAGCTTTTGTACGTCTGAAAAAGTAGCATGTCTCCCCCTCCACCCCGCCCCCCTTCCCAGCGCCTTGTAAGATTTTCTCTTTATCACTGGTTTTGGGCAATTTTATTATAATGTGCCTTGGTGTGATTTTCTTCATGTTTCTTGTGCTCGAGTTTCTTGGGTTTGTGAGTTTACAGTTTTCATTACGTTTGGAAAGTTTTTGACCATTATTTTTTCAAACATTTTTGTCCCCCTCCCCCCTCCTTCTATGGACCCCTTCCTTGTGTATCTAAAAAAAAAAAAAAAAAAAAAACTAGTGCCTTGTGTATCTAGGGACTTGAAATTGTCCCCCACCTTACTGATGTGTTTATTTTTTAAGGAAGCGTTTTTTTCTCTGTATTTCGTGTTGGTTAGTGTCTATTGCTGTGTCTTCAAGTTAAAAAAAAAAAGAAAACCCAGTGACATCGAGTCGATTCCAACTCATAGAGACCCTAAAGGACTTCAAGTTACTTACCTTTTATTCTGTGAAGTTTAATCTGCTGTTAATCATACCCAGTATATTTCTTCATTTCAGACACTGTAGTTTGCATCTCTAGAAGGTCTTTTTTTACATCTACCACGTCTCCACCTAACTTTTTGGACATATGACATAGTTATAATAACTGTTTTAATGTCCTTCTCTGCTAATTTTAACATCTGTGTCATTTCTGGGTTTTGACCAATTTTTCTCTTCATTATGGGGGATGTTTCCCTGCCACTTTAAATGTCTGGTAATCTTTGATTGGATGCCAGACATCGTGTATTTTCCCTTGTTGAGTTCTGTGTATTTTTGTATTACTGTGAAACTTCTTGAGCTTTATTTGGCGATGCAGTTAAAGTGCTCGGACACAGTTTGATTCATCTGGGTCTTTTATGATTTGGTAAGTGGCTTGGGCAGTGCTCGGTCTAAGGCTAACTATTCCCCACTACTAAGCAAGACCTTCCTAAGACCTCTACTCCCCACCCTATGAATTGTGACTTTTTCATTCTGGCTGGTAGGCACAAGTACTTTTCCCAGCCCTGTGTGACGCCAGGCCCTCTTCCCTCTAATTCTTTTGGAGGGTTCTTTCCTGGCCTAGGAACTTCCGCACTCACCTGCACTGATCGGTAGTCTCCTGAATACTCAAGGTGCCCTTCTGGCTCTCCCGGGCTGTCTCTCTGTGTAGCTCTTTCTTCTCTGGTGCTCTGCCCTGTGAACCACAGTTTCCCTGCTCTCCCTGGACTCTCAGCTCCACCCCCTTGACTCATTATTTCTCTGGGCTCTACTGCACTTCCCTCTCCTGTACCACAGTCTAAACACCCCCTAAGGCAGTAAGCTGGGCATCCTAGGGATCCCTCATTTGTTTCCTGTGTCTCTGCCTTTATTGGCTGAAATCCAGTGTCTCAAAAATTGCTGTGTCATGTAATTTGTCCTTGTTCGTTTGATTCAGGTAGGAGGGTGAGTCCATCCCCTGTCGTTGCATCTTGGCCAAAAGCAGATATCCCCAGGATCCTCCATGATTCTGATGTCCTCTCCATTGGAATTAAACTCCACTCTTCTCGTTCTCCCCCTTTTCTTCCCCCTGCCAACACAGGCTGATATGTCCCATGGTCAGGCCTTCCACTATACCCTGGGAGAGGCCCTCATGAAGGTCGGGATCATAAGGTCTGCAGAGTGTCAGCCTTAGGGGAGGGGGATTCGCAACTGGGAGGAGGAAGGGGTTTGTGTATGCAGGCACTGTCCGGATGCCTGATGGCATGTGCTAGAAGGACATCTCGGAGCCTATTTGAACCTTTTTGCAGATGTCTGGGAAACAATTATTACCCACCCCACATTTCGCAAATGAGAAAACAAGCCCAGAGAGGTGAGGCCCTCCCCAGATCACACAGCATAAGAGGTCAAGGCAGCATTTGAATTCAGGCCTGGAAGACAGACATATGAATAGTTAATATTTGTTCAGCACGTCTTCTGTGCCCGGCACTGTTCTAGACACTATATAAGCAAACCATTTAATGCTCTGTACAGCCTTATTATGAAGTAGGAAAGATTGCCTTGAGTTTGAACAGGCAATTTACTGCCAAGCAGTTGGGATTGGCCTGGAGGCTCTGGAACCTAAGGGCCTAGGTTTGAATCCTGTTCCACCTTCTAAAGCTTATGTGACCTTGGACCAGTCACTTTAACTTCTTTGCCTCAGTTTCCTCATCTGTAACTGGGGCTGATTTCAGTATCTACTTAATAGAGTTATTCTGAGGATGACATGAGAAAACATGTGTTAAGGTCTTAGAATGGGGTCTGGCACACACTAAAAAAAAAAAAAAAAATTTTAAACACACTAGCACTCAATAATTGATGGGGAAACTGAGGCCCAGAGAGGTTAAGCAATTTGCCTAGAATCGCAGAGCTCACTTGTCAAACTCCAAACCCTACACTCCGAATGACTCTCCCCTAACTGAACTCCAAGTTTTCTTCCTGAATGCACTTTGCTGGTGTTTCCTGCCACCCAGTACCTTCCTTGCCCGTAGTCAGTGCTTAACCACATTCATTGATCATCCTTTCAGAGGTCAAGGGAAAAAAGGCTAAAAAAGCAGAGAAGGGGGCCAGGCTGCCGGAGAAAGTATTTTACTGAAGGAAGTAATTACATATTAAGTGAAAAAGTCCCCTGAAGTGCTCCTGATTCCCGTCGCGGCTTCCTTGACGGATGTGTGGCTGGAACTCCGGCCGTGGCTGCCTTCCAGCGGCAATGGCATGCCAGGGTGTCTGCCATAAGTCACCTCCCTGCCACTGTCCAGGTGTGCTGGCTGGAAGGTGGGGGCCAAGTGGTGGGCTGGAGGTTGCTCTGGGCAGATGAAGACGTTCCCGTGGAAAGGGGCACCTGGTGGGCGTTTCAGGATGGAGCGCCTGGACTGGTATCTAATTAAGTGCTAAATGGCAGGTTCTGGGGGATTGACCTGCTCTTCAAAGTGGAACAGGAAACGAGGGGCAGTTTTGGGTAAGGGTGTGAGGGGGTGGGGAGAACTTGAGCCTGAGTCTGACCACCTCCTTCTCAAAGGTGAAGCTGGGAAAGCTACTTCAGCTCCCGGAACCTCAGTTTCCCTGTCTGTAAAATGGGCATCACTGTGATGCGGGAGCACTGTGATCTATGGGTGTTCACAAGCCTGTTGTTGAAAGGAAACTCCCAAGCCCTACGCTGCCGAGGACCCACGCCCCCAGAGAAGGTCAGCACAAGGCAGCAGAGAACACAGTCCTCATGGTCACCCTGAGCTGCTCAAGGGCTGAGGAAAGGGGCAGGTGCTTAGGAAGATAGAAAGGTGAAAAGAAGGAAGAAAGAAAGAGATTGCCTTCGGGGATGGTGGAGTGGTGGGGCAGGGGCAGGTTAACCAGTAAGCAAGGTATGCACAGGCTTACAGGCAACAAGGTACACATGGCTCCCGTGTGTACCTTGTTTATTGGGTAATCCAGGCCTGGGTGGGAGTGAGCAGACTCTGGCATCTCTGGTGACAAGCTCTCAAAGTAGGCCTTAGTGACCATTGGGGTTTGGGAAAACTCCCCCGAACTCTGAATTTGAGAGGAAATGTTACCAGAAAGAAAAGTGCCCATGATTACCACAGCCACGTAGTTCCCCTCCTCTGCACTCTCAGAGAGGTGAAGGCGCTGCCCCTGGAGAGGGACAGATGTCTAGGCGAGCAGGGGCTTATCATGGGCCCTCAGCACCCAGTGCAGCCTGGCACAGTTAGGGCTGCCAGATCTAGCAAACAGAAATACAGAGCATCCAGCTAGATTTGAATTTCAGATAAACGCTCAATACTTTTTAAGTATGGCCTATGCGATATTTGCATTTTTGCTCTGAGTTGGAACCAACTGTAAGGCACCTAATGGCAAAAACTTACACTAAAAATTTTGTTGTTGCTTATCTGAAATTCAGATTTAGCTGGGTGTCCTGTATTTTATCTGGTAGCTCTAGGGACAGTGAGAGCCTCAAAAACACACCAAAAAGCGGTGGTTTGGAGGAGGAAGTCTCTCAAGCCAGGCTGCCTAGGTTTGAGTCCTGACTCCACTACTTCCAGGTCCCACAACCTCATCAAGTTACTGTAAGCTTGGCTGTGGTTTCCTCGTTTGTCTTAATAGTGCCTCCCTCAGAGGGCTGGCATGAGGGTTCCATGAGATAACTCTTGGAAAGCCCTAGAACAGGGCCCAATCCACGGTTCAAACCTATTTTTGTTGTTTATCGAATTTGGATGAGCAGAGGAATTGCAATCAATTGCTAGCAATTTATCTAAGGCAGCAGCTCTCAAGCTTCTGGGTCACGATAACACTTAAAAATATTATTGCAAACCCCAAGTTATTGTTATTTTTAAGTGCTGTCAACCCAGATCTGACTCATAGTGACCCTACGTACAACCGAACGAAGTGCTGTCTGATTCTGCTCCATCCTCACAATCGTTGCTCTATTTGAGCCCATTGTTGCAGCCACTGTGTCAGTCCATCTAATTGAGGTCTTGCTTTTTTTCGCCGGTCTCTACTTTACCAAGCATGATATTTTTCTCCAGGGACTGGTCTCTCCTGATAACATGTCCAAAGTAAGTGAGACCAAGTCTTGCCATCCTTGCTTCTAAGGAGCATTCTGGCTATACTTCTTCCAAGACAGATTTTTTCATTCTTCTGGCAGTCCATGGTATATTCAATATTCTTCACCAACACCACAATTCAAAGGCATCAATTCTTCAGTCTTCCTTATCTGTTGTTCAGCTTTTGCATGCATACGAGGCAATTGAAAATACCATGGCTTGGGTCAGGTGCACCTTTGTCCTCAAAGTGCCATCTTGGCTTTTTAACACTTCAGAGAGGTCTTTTGCAGCAGATTTGCCCAATGCAATATGTCATTTGATTTCTTGACTGCTGCTTCTGTGGGCATTGACTGTGGATCCAAGTAAAATGAAATCCTTGACAGCTTCAATATTTTGTCTGTTTATCATGATATTGCTTATTGTTCCAGTAGTGAGGATTTTTGTTTCCTTTATTTATTATTATTATTTTTTTATGTTGAAGTGTAATCCACACTGAAGGCTGGAGTCTTTGATTTTCATCAGTAAGTGCTTCAAGTCCTCTTCACTTTCAGCAAACCCCAAGAGCTGTTGCTTATATGGGCTTTAAAAAGAGCCCATTGCCATAGAGTTGTTTCCGACTCATAGTGACCCTATAGGACAGAGTAGAACTGCCCCATGGGGTTTCTAAGGAGCAACTGGTGGATTTGAACTGCCAACCTTTTGGTTAGCAGCTGCGCTCTTAACCACTGTACCACCAGGGCTCCTATATGGGCTATAGCTATCTATAATCACAGTAATAGAAATTAAAACTGAGAAAATGTTCAAATATGTATTAATTCATTTAAAATGTTTATAATGAACTCATCAAGTTTGCATAAACAACACGTTTTTTAAAAATTTTATTTATTTTGTTGTTTTCGTTGAGAATATACACAGCAAAACACACACCAATTCAATAGCTTCTACATTTACAATTCAGTGACATTGATTGCATTCTCTGAGTTGTGCAGCCATTCTCACCCTCCTTTTCTGACTTGTTCCTCCTCCATCAACATGAACTCACTGGCCCCTAAGTTTCCTATCTAATATTTCAAGTTGCTGTTTTCAGCTTGATCTCATATAGATAGATCTTGAAAGAACACAATGGTCAAGGCAGACATTCTTTACTAGTTAAGCTAAACACATTTTTAACGGAAGATAGCTCTATGTTCTAAAACCAATAAAATAAAATGTAGTGAGAAGTGTGGTGCTGCTTTACGTTTCTGCAAATCTCTTTAGCGTGTGGCTCAATAGAAGTCAACCGATTCCCACATCTGCCACTGAATTCCATCTGTTACGATGGTCACACGTCACGTCACCTCTGGAAAACTCCCCCGTGCACTCGTCAGGAAAGGGCAAATCTCAGAATTATAATGAAAACGGTTTTGACCTTTGGCCTCCTGGACCCCTGACAGAGGTCCCAGACCACACTTGGGAATCTCTGTAGAAGGAATATTTTAGACAGAGGCATGTCTAGGCCCCAGTGGGATTTTACTCTTTGACTCAGTGCAGACGTGGGTACAGTCCACAGTGGGGACTCCCAGCAGCTCTCCGCACCCCAGGTAGCATGCTGGGAAGATGGTGTCCACTTTACAGTGAGGCCACTGAGGCTCAGAGGGTGGGAGGGCTTTTTGCAGTCTCTCCAAGAAGAAGTGACAGAGCTGTGACTGGAAGCCAGCTCTTTGGGCTGAGAGCAGGGCTTTGTAGAGGCCAGAGCCTCAGGAAGTTGCTTTCCCAGGCTCAGAGGTTGTCTCTCTTCCACACGAGTATCTCATGTCTAGATATTGCCCCCTCTGGAAGGCGACTCTGGGTGTCCCTCTAGCCTTCATGCAACCACTTCTTCCCCTTCTGCCCCCCAGCATACACACACATCTGGGGTCTGCTCCTGAACAGGTGCTGGAGCCCACAGGCAAATGGTGAAGGGCAAGCCAGGGCCTCCCAGGTAAGACAGGCTGCCCAGGCTTGCCCCTGGCCTGTGGTCTGCGTCCGATGGGAATGCATCCTGTGAGTGTGACCCTGTGCCTCTTAGGGCAGCCATGAGTTGGGGTCTCTCAGGGCTCTGGCCATGGCTGGGGTGTGTCTGCTCTGCCGTCTGTGAGTGGCTAGCTTCTCCCACATGTGGCTGTGGGTCTTTATGTGGTATGACACAGTCTCTGAGTCACAGAAGGCTTGCCATTGTGGGGGCAAAGCTGAGGGGTGGGCACAGAGCTCTCCCGTTGTCTCCAGCGCGTTCTTCTGGGGTCGGGAGCGTGGTCGTGGCAACCAAAGGCTGTGCCATCAATGGGGCAGATGTGCCTATGACCTCACTAAGGGGGTTCACTCACAGCCGGCCCTTAACAGGCAGGTAGTCCTCAGGACAAGCCCGCCTAGGTCCTCCAGTTCCTCCACTCCAGATGCCTGCAGTGGGCCTAGTGAGTCTAGAATAAGCTCCAGTTCTTCATTCATTCTTAGTCAACAAATATTTACAACTGCATGCAGGCCACTGGGGCCCAGGGGCACCAAAGACAGCTCATAGGCAGAGCTCATGCTTGCACGACACTCACGGTGTGCCAGGTGCTGTGCTTTGCAATTTACGTGCATCAACTCGTTTAAGCACTGTGAAAGGCCTGTTACCATCCCCGTTTCATGAACAGGGGGATGCAGGCACAGAGAGGTTAAGTTACTTGCCCTAAACCCTACAGTCAGTAAGTAAGTAGTACAGCCAGGTTTGAACCCAGGGCATCTGCCTCCAGGGTCTGTGCTCTGAACCATTATACTGTACAGTCTCTAACCAATGACAAATACTTCAGATAGTGGTGTCACCAAGAAAAACAAAGTGGTTGAGGGGTGCTTGAGCCAGAGTGGTTGGGAGTATATTCTGAAGTACTGGCCTTCAGACTGAGTCCCATTAACAAGAGAGGACCAGCCATGCAAAGATCAGCAGAAACAACATGTGCAAAGGCCCTGTGGCAGGACAGGACTTGGCAGGTTGGAAGAAGAAAGGGAAGGCCACTGTGTCTAGCGACCAGGGAGGAAAGGGCTCTGGGCTGTACCAGGTGCACTCAGAATCCCAGTGGCTTCCCACAGCAGACATTGATGTTCTGTTCAGCAGGCAGCTTTTCTCCAGGTGCCCATGCAGGGACCCAGGGCCCTTCCTCCGACTGCTCCCCTGCCCCTGGGCAGCCATGCCAAGCCAGCTAAAGGGAAAGAGCACCGGAACTTTTGACAAGAAGGGAATCACCTACTCCAGAGTCCAGGGCTCAGGCTCACTGCCATGCCCAGCTGCAGGAGAGATGCCACCCGAGGTCTAGCAGTGCCCAGAAGGAGAGGACTTGGTTGTCATGAGAACCAGCCAGATGCAGCCCCACGGCCAGTGGTGGGTGTGCGGCACAGAGAACGGTCAGGCTTGGGGATATTCCAAGGCGGGATCAATGGACTTGCTGATGGAGGGGGGTAGAGGAACAGAAGACCCAGGATTGACCCTGGGCCTACGCTGTTTGCTGAGGTGGGGTGGCTAAAGCTCTGACGGGTTCACATAGTGTGCCGTGTCCCTGCCACAGCGTCAGGGCTATGACTCGTTCCTGCTCAGGACAGCAGACCAGAGGCATTCACACTAGTCCTGTACTGGGGCTTTGCAATATCTCCCCTCCCTTTCCCCACACCATCTGCAGTATGACTGTGTACGCCTCCCTTCAAGAGCTGGGGTATCTCTCCCCACCCTTTGACTATGAGGCCTGTGACTTGCTTTGACCAGTAGAACAGGGTGGATATGATACAGTGCTCATTCTGAGCCTGGGCCTCAGGCTGCTTGTAGCTTCTGCTCTCTCTGTTGGGGTCGCTCTCCCTCTTGTGGGAACACACCTGGGCCAGCCTGCTGGAGGAAGAGAGCCCCGTCATCTTAGCCAAAGCCATCCTAGACCATTCTCCAGCTGACCCCAACCATGTGAGGGAGCTCAGCCAAGATCAGCAGAGCCACCACCTGACCTCCAGTGAGCACAAATGCATGAGAGAAGCCAGCCAAGACCAGGACAGTTGCCCGGACTCACCCATGGGCTCAAAAACAACAATAAATGCTATTGTTTGAAGGTGCTGAGCTCTGAGATGGTTAGATCCACTTGTGAAAAATCAACCACCGAAAACCCTAAGGAGCAAAGTTCTACTCTGACACACTTGGAGTTGCCAAGAGTCAACTCGATGGCAACTGATGGTGATGGTGGTGGTTGTTACTCAGTGACAGCTGGCTGATATGGCTCCGCAGGCAGGAAGTAAGCCCTGGCCATGGAACCCAGGCCAAGGTTGCCAGTCCTGTGCTGTCAGTAACATATGTGGCTCTAGGCAAGTTCTGTCACCTCCTGCCTTCCGCTAGAAGGGTGATCTGGCATGCTCAAAGGAAGTATGTGAACTGGTTCCAGCAGCTCAGGACCAGAATGAGAGCAAGGGGCTACATGTGGGTAGCTCCAGATCCCATCATTCCCCTCCAAGGGAGGCTATAAGAACTGAGATGTGAGGCTTGACCAGGACTTTGTTGGGCGGGGGGAGGAAGACGAAGGTGCCAGGCACAGGGAAGAGCAAAGGTACCGGGTGCACAGGAAAGTGTGGGAGACCACATGTAATTCTATGCCAGAGGCAATAGGGTGTGATCATGAGAGAAAGACCACGGAAATTGCTAGAACCTGGTCTGGCACATAGTGATTACTTCATAAATGGCAGCATTGTTATTGCTGTGCAGAAGGACAGGGACAAGGCTGCTGTCATGGCAGGTGCCAGGTTGTGAAGAGCTAAGAACCTTGGACTTTATCTGCAGGGCAGTGGGGAGCCACGGCTTGTCGTAGGCAGGGTGTGGATTGGTCTGGCTACAGCTTGGAGGCTGGCTTCAAAGGGTAGGAGTGGAGGCAGGGAAACATAAGAGGGGGCTGTGGCCTTCTTCCAGGTGAGAGAAAGTGGTGGCCAGACTTAGGACAGTGATGATGGTGGGGTGGGTGGGGTTGAGGAGTTCACAGGGTGCTCTGGGGCAGCAGTGCCGGAGCTCAGTGACCAGTTGGATATGTGCAGTAAGGCAGAGGGAGACCATCTTGGGCAGCCTGTGTGGTCCACACCAGATCCCTTCTGTCTATCTAAAGCCTCTCTTTGAGGAGGCGGAAGGCTTAGGACCAAGTGCCAAGCGCAGGTGTGGGGGAGCTCAGACTGCAGCGTCAATCCTCTCAGTTCCTGGTTGTGAGGCCCCGAAGACGTCATCTCCTCTCTGAGACTTGTCATCATCTGAAAGAGGGAACGAGAGACTTCTCGGGGCTCAGGAGACATCTTGGCCTTGCCTTGAAGGTCACCGCAGGGGGTCACCCAGGGAGAGAAAGGATCATTCCAGGACTCTTCTCATGCTGGCTAGAGGAGGGGCTCCTTTGATTGGTGGGGAGGTGGGGAGGATTCAGGGTAACCCTGGCTAGCTGAGAGTGGTTCAGGGCATCGGCGCATCCCTCAGGGGTCTCGGGAGGACCCAGATCCCACCCTGTGCAGCCTGGAGTCCAGACAGTATGTATGCACATGTATACACATACATATACAAACACACATATACACATCTGAGCAACAAATACTTTATCCCTCCCAACCCCCCCCCCAAATTATTGTCCTGCCTCAGTGGTGCACTGTGTTGGTGAAAGGCCTCCTTCAGAGGCAAAAATCCTGGGGCCTGGCCTTCCCTCTGCTGGACTTGTTGTGTGGCCTCCAGCAAAGCCTTGCCCTTCTCTGGGCCTGCTTCTCCATCTCTAAAACTAAAGATCTGGTCCAATTAGAGGCTGCACATAGGTCGGTGGCATGACGGCCAAGCTCAGCCTGAGGTCATATCTGCTCCATCCTCACGGGGTATGTGGACAAACTTAAAAAGTATGAGATTTCATTAGAAAACCCAGATGTTCAGCTTCTCTTGAAAAAATCAGAGGATCTGGCCCCAACAAGGCCCATGTTCCCATGTAGCAACGCCTTGTGCCGAGCAGATGGTTGTTTCCCAGGGACCCACCTAGCTTACTTCTCATGGTTGTGTTACCTGCCTGTGTTTTCAACACTCTACTGCTGGGCTTTCTGATCCTTTCATTCAGCCTGTTAAGATTTTGGCCTTTCTAACATTAGTTTTGTTGAAAAGCCACTTTCGGAATAAACCAAAGAGAGGGGAATACCTTTGACAAACACAGAGTCAAATGTTTATTACCATAAGCTGCAGTTGGAGAATCCTATCATGGTGGAGATGATGATGATTGAGAATCCCATCATGGTGGAGGAAACCCTGGTGGCATAGTGGTTAAGTGCTACGGCTCCTAACCAAAAGGTTGGCAGTTTGAATCCACCAGGCGCTCCTTGGAAGCTCTATGGGGGCAGTTCTCCTCTGTCCTATAGGGTCGCTATAAATCGGAATCGACTCGACGGCAATGGATTTGGGTTTTTTTGGTTTATCATGGTGGAGATAGTAATGATCATATTGATAATAATTGATTAGTAATAATAATATTTAGATTGAGCCATTGCTTTGCAACTCAAATGTGCCATATAACCATTACTGGGAAGCTTCTCGTAACAGTTCTATGAGATAGGTATTATTATCCCCATCTTACAGTTGGAGAAACTGAAGCCCAGAGCATGGCAGAGCTGAAGCAGGGTGTAGAGCCATGACTGGGCTGGGCATCTCCGGGAGAAGGCCAGCCCCAGGCTGAGAGCCAGCATAGTGCAGAGGGACCACGCGGTTGACTGGCAGCCAGCCCGGCCATTCTCCTCGAAGGATTGGCTGCCCCCTCCTCAGCTGAACAGCTAGAGAGGACGTGGCGGTGATTTTCCTGATACCGTGTTTGTGTGACAGTAAGTGGTCACCTGGGGAGCTTGATGAGAACCTCCTCCATTCCCAAGGGCCAACCAAGCCGGGAGGAGAAGGGCTGGAGACCTGAGAAGTGTTCCCTATTCACAGATGACACTGTGGGTTTTCCAAGGCAAAGATGAAATGTGATGTGGGGGCTTCAGGAAACTCCTTTATGTTTTCTTCTCACGTATCCACCCACTCATCCATTCTCCCACCCACCCACCCACGAAACCACTCATCCATCCACTCACCTATCCACCCACTCATTCATCATCCATCCACCCATCCACCCACCCAGCCGCCCACCCAGCCGCCCGCCCCCCACCCCCCCACCCACCCATCCATCCACCCATCCATCCATCCATCCATCCATCCATCCATCCATCCATCCATCCATCCATCCATCCATCCATCCATCCAATCTATTGTTCTTTTCCATACCCACACATCCAGACAGTAAAGGAAACACACAAAAGACAAGAGAACAAAGTAAGAAATCAACCAACCATTCAGCCACTTTTATTTCTCCATGCTGTGACCCAGGCCAGTGCTGACAATGGGGGGTCAGACATGGTCTTGAATCTGAGGGGCTCCCAGCTTATGGGGGGCCATGAGGCTGTAGTTTCAAGGTTCTGAATTTCTCCAGTGGCTGTGAGAACAGGGTTCAGAGGTTCCATCTCTTGGGTGGCTCAATACAATCACAAAGGCTTCCTGCTGTCTGCCTCATACCACAAGCTCTCACCTGCACGCAGATACCCCAGAGGTACTCTGGGAACAGTAGATGCAGAGGCACATACGCAGCCACCCCTAAGCTATCAGGCACACGGAGAGACACACAGATGCCCTCAAACACACAGGAGCACACGGAAACACATACAGATAGGCACGCACATAAGCATGCCAGAGGTGCGTGGAGGCACAAAGTCACATGACTACTCCAAGAATCCCTAAAGTCTCACACACACACACACACACAGAGAGAAATGCAAGCACATACATATTAGCACACTCACAGCCTCCCAGAGGAGAGCGTTCCAGGCTGAGAGGTACTGGCACAGCTGGACTCAAAGCAAAGAGACAGTGGTTTCCAGGCCTCCACAACTTTCCCTGCTGGTCTGCCCTGATGACTGGGACATTCAGGAAGCCCTGCTGGGGCTTATGGCTGAGTCTCCACAGGTCCCTCCCCACTTACTTTTCTGCCCTTGTCCCAGCACTGTGCCTCACCTCCTGAGACACACAGGTGAGGAGCGGAACACCCTGGGCTGGCCTCTGCCCAGGGACGAGGGCCGAGTGATCAAAAATGCCCAGGACGTGGGCCTGCCCACCACGGCGGCTCCCACAAGGTCAGCAACCTGCTCTAAAGGCTGGAGCTTCACAGGCTGAGGGTGGGGATTTGATTTTTTTCCCAGATAACACTGATGACGCCCTGGCCCCCGGCCCCCAATGGTTGCTTTCACTCACTTGGCAAATCACAACACCAGAGCCCAGCTGTGTGAGACTCACAGAGGGACCCCCGAGGGCCTGACCCCACACCCAGCCTCACCCCAAAACAAGGATCAGAATGAAGGAGCACAGCCATGGAATGATACAGGCAGACTCGATATAAATAAAATATTCATATAAAAATAGTCTCTTACAAAATATTCTCTCCGATCCAGTGGCTCACTTCCAAAAGATGGAAACTATTGGGAGTTTTATTATTATCTTTCCTCTCTTTGTATATTCCAAACCAGACTTTTCTGATGGTGAATTTGAACTGGGGAGGGTGAAAGGACGGGAAATGGATTCTGGGTAAGGTCTCCAAATCAGGACCAGCTTAGCTTTCTGGATACGTAGCAGCAAACAGCGAAAACATATAAACGTGTGTGTGTATATATATGTATAAAGGATGTCTGCGTTTGTACTTAAACATCTAGGGGATACTTGCGAAATCAACTAGTAGAAACATCTGCGTAAAGAGTAATTAGGTACAGTTCCACTTGGCTCCTTGTCCTAGCGACAAACGGACAAACGGTATCCCGCAAGGAAAACAAGCAGTTCACTTTGATTGCAGAAAACGGATCCTGACGAGGTGGAAGAATTCTTTTTAATTAAATAAATTAATATTATTTTTTCTCAGAATAAATTGTTAAATATTGCTAAGGTGAGGCCCAAGGGTCCAGAGTGCCTGCTGCAAAGGGCAGCGTCTGGGGCGGGGTGGAGCAGCACTGGGTACGGAATGGAAGAGTCGAGCGCCCTGGAGAGGGTTTCCCCGGGGGCCTAGGGGATGCCCAGGGGAGGCGCCCTCTACAGCAGAAAAGGCAAGCTCAGCGCTCCTGCGGGGCCCTGTGAAGGCCTTGGAAGTGACCTGCCAGGGCGACCCCAGCCTGGAGACTGTCCGGTCCTCCCTGCAGTCTAACCTGCAGCTGGAGGCTGCAGGCAGCACGAGCGTGCTTCGGGGCTCACTTGCACGTGTACACCTCGGTGCGCTCGCTGCACGTGTTGCACTTGACATAGCAACACCAGTGGAATTTGCAGTTGCACTGCCACACCCGGGCGTACTGGTGGGTGTTGTAGCCGCGGCCACAACACATGAGATCACAGCCGCTGGCCTGAGGGGCTGTCTTGTTGCAGGTGCGGCCCTGCGTGCCCACGCTGCCCGTTACCGGGTCCTCCTCGCAGTAGTTGGGTGACTTCTCGATGTACACCAGGTCCGTGTCCATGGGCTTGCGGTAGGAGAGAGGCTTCTTGATCTTCAGGAAGGTGGGCCGTTTGTTGCGGCTGGCGCGCACTGGCTCCACGTGCACAGCCTCGTTGTACTTGTCCTTGAGCACGTAACCCATCTCCCGGAAGTGCGGCAGCGTGGTCCAGCATGTCTTGGTGGTGCACGAGCCCGACACGCCATGGCACTTACACTCCAGCTTCATGTTCTCCTCCAGGATCTGCAGGGGTGGGCAGTGAAAAGCACAGCACACGTCACTGCAAGCCATGGCCAAGCAGCGGCCCCCAGCCCGGCCCTCTCCCAGCCCCGCTGAGCCAGGCTGTGCTCTAGTTTTTCATTTTGGTGCAGGAAACTCAGCCTTGGGTTCAAACCCCTCTCACCTCTGGGCTTTGTGCTGTGCCTTCAACCTGAAACTCGCTTGCTCTCTTTCCCTCCCCAACGCCTGCGTGCCCCTTAGATTTTGTAAGAGACTATTGTATGAGACCAATCCAGACCACAGATACGTTCTCTTTGGCCTGCACAGGTTTACAGTAATTTTGAACCAGCATTTAAGAACCAGGAGAGTTCACTTTAAAATATAGACTTCCAGGTTTTCTTGGCAAACAGAAGAGGTGCCTGTCAACACTAGTATGATATTCAAAGTATGTACTAACTGGGACAGCTGGGCACTGACCTATTGGAATAAAAAAAAAAGCCAGCCACAAAAGCCAGCTGGTTGTCCTGCTGTGCTCTGACTCACCGCAATCCCTGCTGGTATTTCCACATGGCCACAATACTTGGAGCTGCACCAGCAGTTACCTCCTTCACAGGTTGGCACCTTGCAATTTGTCACAGTCCCTACCACTCCCTACTGCCTCACCCACCTCAGTAATGGTTTCTCAGATCATCTGCTTTGATCAATTATGATTCCCACCAGGTCCCTGTGGTCATCTGAGTCTGGGACTCCTGGCTCTGACGGAACATTCCCTGACTCCCTTCTCTGAGCTCCTAACCCCCCTTGTGCTTCCATCTTCAGAGTAGGAGAGGCACCATTATTCAGTGGTTTAAAAGCATAGATGCTGGACCTTGGGTTTAAATCCTGAATCTACCACATACCTGCTACGTGCCCTGGGCAAGCAACTTCACCCCTTTACCCTGCATTTTCCCCATATGTGGAATGGGGATAATAATGGTAACTAATTATAAGCAGGAAACCCTGGTGGCATAGCAGTTAAGAGCTACGGCTGCTAACCAAAAGGTCGGCAGTTCGAATCTACCAGGCACTCCTTGGAAACTCTATCGGGCAGTTCTACTGAAGTTGAGTCGGAATCAACTTGACGGCAATGGGTTTAATTATAAGAACAGGTTCCCAGGTGGCGGAAGCGGTTTGCACTCGACTACTAACTGAAAGATTGGCATTTTAACCTGCCCAGCGGCACCGCAAGAAGATAGGCCTGGTGATCTGCTTCCAGTAAGATTACAGCTAAGAAACCCCTGTGGAGCAGTTCTAATCTACACGCATGAGGTCACCATGAGTCGGAATCGACTCAGACAACTAACGATTATAAGCATACAGTAAAATACTACACAGTAATAAAAAAGAATGAACCACTAATATACACAAAAAGAAGAATGAATCTCTAAGACAATGTTAAGTATAAGAAGTTAAACATAAAAGAGAACATTGTGTATGATTCTATTTATATGAAGTTCAAGAACAGGCCAAGCAAATATACTGAAGTCAAAAGAATGGTTACCCTTAGAGGGCTGGGTTCTAAGGGAGCCTACTGGGGAGCTGGAAATGTTGGATATTTTGATCCGGGTGGTAGTTATACAGGTATATACATATGTAAACTTTAGTCTTAAGCTAAACTAATAGTACTGAACTCATGGTGGCTTTTGGGTGATGAGTAAGCTACAGAAAGTGATCAGAACAGTGCCCAGCACACAGCGAGTGCTGTGTAACGGTTAGCTATTGTATGACAACATCTATCACTTGCTGCCCACCTCCATGAGAGCAGGACCCCTTGAACATGGAACACACCCATCTTGGGCTTCCCTGTGACCTCAGGGCTGAGGACGTGCCTAGTACCGAGCAAGTGCTCAGTAAACATCCAAGGAATGGGTGCAACCATGTGAGCACCCTGAGAAGGCATTTTGCTTCCAGAGCCTCACCTTGTCTTTCCTCCCCTGGAAGACAGCTGCTCCCACCTGCTTTGGAGAGAGGATTAGAGTGAATGTGTGCATGGGTACCTAGCAGAGCTCCTGGACCACAGTAGTAGGTGCTCAATAAATGGTAGTGATAGGTATTTATTAGCATTTAAGTTCTTTTTATTTCTTTTTTTATTGTGGTAAATACACACACGCAGATATGAAAACATTTGCCATTTCAACAATGTTTGCATGTACAATTCAGTGACGTTAATTACCTTTGCCGTGGTAACATAATTATCATGGTCCTGCTGGCCCATTCTGGCTCTGGGGGTTCACCAGGGAGGTTGCAAGCCTTGGAGGTTGCTCTGGGTTAGGGCAGTGGGCCCACAGGAAGGGGAGATTGACTTCCTGGACCCAGATGGGGCCCCTCATTTTCTTTTAGCACTGGGCTTATGTAGCCTGCCCTGTTGCCATTTACAGCTCAGTGACCTGTGGCAACTTCTTAACTTTTCTAGACTTCAGTTTCCCTACCGGTGAAAAGAGCTTGATAACAGTACTAAGCTCACAGAATAAGTAATAGTACTACGATAACAGTACTAAGCTCACCCAATAAATCGTAGCTATTCTTTATGGACCACCACCCATCTGTCAGTTTGTCATACTGCGATGGCTTGTGTGTTGTTATGATACTGGAAGCTCTGCCACCAATATTTCAGATACCAGCAGATTCACCCATGGTGGACAGGTTTAAACAGAGCTTCCAGGCTAAGGCAGAGTAGGAGAGAAGATCTGGTGATCTACTTCTGAAAATTAGCCAGTGAAAACTTTATGGAACACAACAGAATATTGCCTGACATGGTGGAAGATGAGCACCCCAAGTTGGAAGGCATTCAAAATACACAGTGGCCTCAACAGTGGACTCAAGTATGCCAGTGACTATAGCGATAGTGCAGGACCAGGCAACATTCTGGTGTACATGGAGTTGCCATGAGTTGGACTCAACTAGATGGCAACTAACAACAACAACAACAATATTCTCTATCAGAGTGCTCTAAGTCCTCACTGCTTCATCTTCCTTGTTGCTACTTTCATGGCTGCACAATATTCCTTTGAATCGAAATTGCCAGTACCGCATGATGACTTTCGTTGGCCCTGGGCATTTTGCCCTTCGTGAACCTCTTCCTCCATTAAAAAAAGGTCAAAAATTATATTTTATAACTGCTTAGATGAGTATAATCCAGGTTGTACTCATTGTTACTATATTCATTTTTCTTTTGATTTTAAGAGAAACAAAAATTAGAACATTTTTGTAGACCCTTGAAAGTATCGTGGGCCCCGGACCCTCTGACCACTGAACCAGGTAGAGAAGTCGGACCAGGTGGATCATTTACGTCAACAAACTTTTCTGGCGAGGCTTGTGGTATCAGACTCTGAATGGGAAGAACCATTGTGCCCTTATGGGACAGCAGCCTGGCTGAGTGGAAGAGATGGGTCAGAGCAGGGTTAATCCTACTGGAAGAAGGACAGAGTTTCATGCGAGGCTTCCCAGGGGAGGATTTATGTAGGCTAGGCTTTAAAGGATGAATAGAAGTTCACCAGACAGAGGAAGTCAGAGAGGATGAAGCATAGACGAAACGTGGAGGGGAGAGATGGCAGATCACAGTGGCCTTGGAGGCCAAATGAGCTGGGACTGCATTGTTTATTAAGAAATGTAGTCATGATTTCAGAAGTATTTTGAGAACACCTGGGAAAATGGATGGGAAGGGGTGATAGTAGGATTTAGAAGGCCAGGGGGGAGCTGGGAAAATTGTCCAGGCAAGAAAGTAGCGGTTACCAGAGAGGCCTGCAAGGGGAGCCATAACAAGAGGAAACATGGAAGAGCCCAGGGGTCTCTGATTGGATGAATGGGGGTAGACTGCCATTCCCAGGCTGAGGGCAAGGTCCACATGAGAATACTTTATACGCTTAGCTCTTTTAACACTCTAGAACAAGGGTTAGCAAACTTTCTCTGGAAGGGGCCAGACAGTAAGCAGGCCATATGGTCTCTGTCACAACTACTGAACCCTGCCACTGTAGTGTGAAAGCAACCACAATACAATATGTGGCTGTGTTGCATGAAAACTTTATTTACATATACAGATGGTGGGCCAAATTCGGCCCACGGGCTGCAGTTTGCTGATCCCTGCCCTAGGATATCCCAACAATGAAAGAAGACAACATTTTACCCAACCCTGCTATAGTTAAAGATATTTAGGCTGCTCTCATAAATAATATGGAAGGAAATATCTTTGAAACTAAAATGTCTCTTCCTTCCTCACCACTTGAGCCTGATCCCATCCTAACGAACATTTATTGAGCTCCTGCTGTTCTATAGGCACTGGGGCAGGGATATACCAGTGATCACAGTTCCTGGATCAAGGTGTGTCAACATTTTCAGTGTCCTTCATGCAAATTGCCCAGTTGCTTTTTTGCCTATTATATGGTGAAAGAATAAATGAATGAATGAGTAAATAAATGACTAAATATTTCTGAATCACCTATACACACACTGGGCCCATACTTTTACAGATGGCATCTTACTTAACTCTATGAGGTTAATAGGTTATGATTCCATTTTACAGGAAAGAAAACTGAGGCTCAGCCAACTTTCCAAGCTGGTCTATAAAACACTCTGAAGCAAGGCCTTAGAGCTAAGGGTGTGAGCTAGTGCTTAGTGCAGAGGAGACAGGGCCATGCTAGGGGATCAGAGAGCAGATTCCAGTCTAAGTGTAGTCACCCACTTGCTCTGTGGCCTGGGATTGTCACACTCCCTCTCTGGGCCTCAGTTGCTTTAAACACAAAGTGAAGACAAGTCCATCTTTTCTGAAGAAGTCAGGGTGTTGGACCAGAATCAGACAATTAAAATAACAGTTATTAGATTTGCCTCTAGTGGGCCTATGCTGGGTCTGGGGACACAGAGGTGACAAAATAAGGTACCTGTTTCCAAAGATGGGTTTGTGTTCAGGGTCCTCACAGCTCTAGAAGCTTGGCTTCCATGAGGAAGCGGCCAGTGCTTGGGTCAACACAACCTCCAGGAAGGAAGGGCCACCACATTTCAACCATAGTCTCTGTAATCAAACAAGCCGGCGACACTGCAAACATCCAGAGTGTTCCAGGATGGAGAGTTCTGGTTCAAACATACCCGGTGTGGAAGAGCACCTACTATGTATTAGCACCCTTGCATGGCCTC
This sequence comes from Loxodonta africana, assembly GCF_030014295.1. Classification (NCBI taxonomy): domain Eukaryota; kingdom Metazoa; phylum Chordata; class Mammalia; order Proboscidea; family Elephantidae; genus Loxodonta; species Loxodonta africana. Next base: position 37,162,906 of record NC_087363.1, read on the forward strand.
CACACATGTTCAGATGGTCCTGACAAGCTCCCCTTCAAATGGCATGTCCCAAAATACACAGATGTCCCTCTTGGTTGTCAGTGGGAAAATGTTTCCCCAAATGTCCTGCCCATCTTTCTGTCCTGGTCTGAGAAGTGAGAAGAAAAAGGAAAGGCTCAGAGGTGTGATGACGGCAGGGCAAGGCAGGGTTTCTGAGGCACTAGAGCCTGGCTGATGGAGACTGTACTGCAGTCAGAGTCTCTAACACAGAGATACCTGTGGGATGTTCACAGCTGATTCTGACAATATCAAGTGTTGATGAGGAAGTGGAGCAACTGAAACTCCCATACTCAGCTAGTGGGAGTACAGAAATGATACGGAGCCTGATTTTCAGTATCTAATAAAGTTGAAGATGTATATGCTCCTGTGCCTCAGAAATTTTGCTTCCAAGGTGCATACCCTAGAGACTGTATGTGTGTGTGCACAGAAGACAGGTTCAAGAATGTTCATCACAGCAGCACCCATAATAGATCCAAACTGGGAGCAATGCAGACGTTCATCCACAGTTGAATGAATAAGTAAACTGTGGAATGTGCACTCAGTGTTCCACTACAGGGCAGTGATGGTGCGTTGCTACAGCAAACCACGCTAAAGGGATCAATCTCACAAATGCAGTGTGGAAGAGGAGAAGTCATCAAAGATTTCCATAGAATGATTTTATTTATATCAAGTTCAAAGGCAGGCAAAAATTGGACTATATTGTTTAGGGACAGTTAGGGAAACTATAATAAAAAGTAAAGAAATGAGGATCACAAATATCAAGGCAAGGGTTGTCCCTGGAGTAGTGGGTAGAAAGCTGTGGTTGTAGGAGGTCACCAGGGGGCTTCTGATGAGCTGGTAATATTTTGTTCTTTGATAGGGGTGATGGTTACATGGATAAACCAAAAAGAAAAGAAAAAACCAAATCCATTGCCATCAAGTTGATTCCTACTCATAGCGATCCTACAGGACAGAGTAGAACTGCCCCATAGAGCTTCCAAGGAGCATCTGGTAGATTCGAACTGCCGACCTTTTGGTTAGCAGCCATAGCACTTAACCACTACACCACCAGGGTTTCCAGTTACATGGATAATGCTTTATAATTATTCTTTATATGAACATATTTGTTCTGTGTACTTTTTTTGCACGTAAGCTATACCTCAAAATTTATAACAAGGCAATGGGTACAGATGGCCAATAAACACCCAAAATATGCTCAACATCATTATCTATCAGGTAAATGCAAATAAAAACCATCACAATGAGACACCATCTCACACCCCCCAGGATGGCTATAATAAGTGTTGAGGATACGGAGAAATTGGAACTTTCGTACACTGCTGGTGTGGGATGAAAAACACTACAGAAAACAGTCTGGAAGTTCCTCAAACAGTTAAACATTGAGTTTAACCATATGACCCTAGGTATCTACTCAAGAGAAATGAAAACATAGTTCTACAAAAAAAAAAAAACTCGTACATCAATGTTCATAGCAGCACTATTCACAATAACCCAAAAGTGTAAACAACTCAAATATCCATCAACCAATGAATTATAAAATCTTGCATGCAATGGAATATTATTCAGCCATAAAGCGAAGTGAAGTACTGATACATGCTACAACATGGATGAACCCTGAAAACATTACGCTGAGTGAAATGAGTCAGACGCAGAAGGATGGAATATCCAGAATAGGCAAATCCATAGAGACAGAAAGTAGATTAGTGGGCAGGAGAAAGGGCTGGGGGGAAAATGGGGAATGGCTACTAAAGGGTATGGATTTTGAGGGGGAATGATAAAATTATTCTAAAATTGACTGTGGTGATGGTCCCATACTCTGCATATACTAAAAATCCCTGAATTGTACACTTTAAATGGGTGAATTGTATGGTATGTGAATTATATCTCAATAAAGCTGATTTTTTTGTTTGCTTGGTTTTTTAAAGGCAAGGAGGAAGCCCCTGGAAGTTTTAGTGAGAAAGCCACACGAATGCTGGTGTTTCTCTGCAAGTCTATGACAATGAATGCTATTGCTGTCGGTGGACAGTGGATGGTGGGCAAAGAGTCCCCACGCTAAGGCAAGGCTCTTGGCTCTCAGGTCAGGGTGCAGCCCCACTGCTGCGGCCACACGCTGCGTTTTTCTTCCTCTGTGGCCTTGGATGGCAGGAGGCTCTGGTGGTATTTGTGTGGGCCCCTAATCAGATGATGTCCACCCCGCTAGTCCTGCAAACTCTGCATTTCGAGAGCCTCAGTGATGGCATCATGTCCGCATAAAGCTGGGCAGAATCACAGCTGCCCTGGCCAGGGCTGGTCACACAGATGGGCAGCCAAGCAGGTATCCAACCCCCTCCCCAAGGCAGGGCCTTGAGTAAAGGGACAACTGCAGAGGGAATGCATAAGGGCCAAAGTGGGACTCTTTGCCCCAAGGCCAGGCTGGCTAGCAGCCTCTGAGCTGCTTGAGGGAATTCCATCTGACCCACTAGAAGAGTCTGGATTCTGTGAGTCAGAGTCAGGCGGTCTAAGGGTCTGCAGGTGCTAAGACGACCCAACCCTCTGCACCTCCCTGCATGCATAGCAGGTGCTTAAGAAACACCCAAAGGTAACTTCACCAACAGGGTGCATCCAAGCTATCGTGCGCAGGTAAGCGCCAGGCCTGACCAGCGGCCAGCGGTAATGTTCAGGGTCCTGCGGACCTTGCCGGGCCAGGTATCACCGGCACTGCTGCATGGAGGGGAAGTTGGGAGGGTCCACGGGAGGACCAGTGAGGGAAAGAAGGGGCGATTGTGGGAGAGCTGCATGGAGGGATGTTACTGTGTGAGCATCAGAGGCTGCATTGCTGGGTCCCAACTTGAAGCTCAGCCTTGTAAGAACGTTCAGAGCCTGCCATTTAACTACCCTGTGATGCCCACATTCCATATTTCAAAAGAAAATTAAACACGAACATAAATCTGTGAGACTGGTGTCTGGCTCCCAGAACATGTCAGGTGGTCTGGTGTCTGCAAAACCAGTGGAGCCTCTGGTACAATGACCAGGGGTAGCTGTATTCCTGGCAAGACTGCCTGCAGGTGCAGCCCAGGTAGCAGCTCTCTCCAGGCCCCTGTCTCTCCCGTGTGCTCCAGGCCAGCCAGCCTCCACCTGCCCTTGCCTACCTCTACCTGCTGCCCTGGTTGGTCAGGATGCAGTGCAGACCCCTACAGGAAGCCATGATGACTCACTGGACTCATGTTTATTGCTATGAGCCGGAATCGACTTGCTGGCAATGGGTTTGGTCTGGTCTGGTTTGGGTTTACTATGTGTTAATTGAGCGCCTACGGTGCTAACAGTGCAAGGATGTGGGAATACAGCAGAGGTCAAGGTGGACAGAGTGGCTGCACTTACCGAGGGTACTTCTAGGAGGCAAAGGGGCTACAGAGAACTGATTAAAATAATTCCAGACAGAGAAAGAAGAAAATAGAACAGAATTAAGGGCTAGAGCATCACCTGTCTGCCAGCGATGCTTGTGTGTTGCTAGGATGCTGACCAGATTTCAGCGGGACTTCCAGACTAGGAAGAAAGGCCTGGCAATCTACTTCTAAAAATAAGCCAGTGAAAACCCTATGTATCACGATGTCTGATCCTGTTGTGCTTGGATTACTGTGAGCCAGGGGTTGACTGGACAGCAGCTAACGACAACAACAAGGGCTGGGGAGTGAGGGAGGAGGTGGGGTAGGCTGTGCGAGACCGAACGGTCAGGGACGACCTGTCTGGAAGGTGTTCGAGCAGCGAGCTGAACCACAGGAGGAAGCCAGCACATGGTATCAGCACGGAGACTCAGCCTCTGGTTTAATTTCCACCTGAGCACACAGAGCTGGGGACAGCAGGGCAAAGGGCTTGAGGCATCTGCAGAACAGGACACAGGCCAAAGTGGCTGGGATGAGGAGACGAAGGTGCAGTTATAGGCACTGAGATGACAGGTGGGGGCAGTCAGATCCTCCTATAGGCCCACAGACCATGGCAAGGAGGGGGGACTTTTTTGTTCTGTTCTTTAAAACATAAATGCTGTTTCTTAGAGCAGTTTTAGATTTACAGAAAAATTGCAAAGATAGGACAGAGTCCCCACAGAGCCCACATCCAGTTGCCCTACGTTAGCATCATATGTCATATGGCAAATGTGTTATAATTAGTGAGTTAATAGTGATACGTTGTTACTAACTGAAGTCCATAGCATTCCGATTGTCTTAGTTTCCCCCTAATGTCGTTTTTCTGTCCCAGAACCTCATCCAGGACACCACATGACCTTAGTCTTCATGTCTCAGGTGATAGGCATGGAGAGGAAGCCACTGGCAGTTCAGGTGGGCCAATGGCAAGATCAGATTTATTTTTGGAAAAGATCTCAGAGGAGAAGCTGTGTGCAGACACTGTCTCTGGAGTGGAGATCTGGCTGTCTTGGCTGCTGATGGGCAGGGTTCCCTCTCTGGGTCTCAGTTTTCTTATTTTGAATGCAGAGTTTGAACTAGATGACATCTGAGGCTGCTTCCGACTCTCTCGTATCCATACTGCTCCTTAACCTATACAAAGTATATGTGGAGTGCTGGCAACATGCAATTTTCATGACATACCCTGAGAGGAGGCATTGTCATTCCATTTCCCAGGTGAGAAAACTGAGGCTCAGAGAAAGGAAGGGACTTATCCAAGACCACAGATGTGCTGAACCTCTTCTGTATGCCTCTACCAGACCACTCCTCACCCTTCCCTCTTCCCCTTGACACCTTGACAGGCTAAACTGCAGGACGGCACTTGCTTGCTCCAGGACCCTGAACATTGGCTTGGTGGTTGGTTGGGTGTGGGCTGTGCAGCTGTGGAAGAGTTTGGATGCACCCTTGTGGCTTCCAGGTAGGTTTGGCCAGAGGAAGGCGGGAGTGGGAGATTAGAGTGCAGGGGGAAGTCCAGATGGGTGGTTATCCTCTCTGCTCCCTCTCTGATCCCTCCTGCAGGATTGCTGCATTTCCCAATCAAAAGGCCAAAGCTGCCAGGAGGTCCTCTCTGGCAGGACCTCTCTGGATTCTAGCAGCCACAACCTCCCTGCGCTTCAAAGCCAAGGAGTAACAGCTCCCCACTTCTGTCAGCCCCAGGTGCTGCACCATCCCTTGTGCCTCCTTTAACCTTGCCCTCCACTTAATGAGCAACCACTCTTTTTTAACAGCTTTATTGCAATATAATCTACATGCCATACACATCACCCACGTCAAGTGTACAATTCAGTGGTTTCTGGTATGTTCACAGAATTGTGTGACCATCGCTACAATCTAATTCTAGAACATTTTCATCACTCCCAAAAGAAATCCCATACCCATTAGCAGTCACTCTCCATTTTCCTTTTCCCCAGTCATCTACTTTCTGTCTCTATAGATTTACCTGTTCTAGACATTTTAAGAAAACCCTGGTGGCATAGTGGTTAAGTGCTACGGCTGCTAACCAAAGTGTCGGCAGTTCGAATCCGCTGGGCACTCCTTGGAAACTCTACGGGGCAGTTCTACTCCGTCCTATAGGGTCGCTATGAGTCAGAATCGACTCGACGGCACTGGGTCCTGGTTCTGGGTTAGACATTTTAATAGAAATGGAACCATACAATATGCGGGTTTTTGCATCTGGCAGTCAGTATGTCTCCAAGGTTCATCCATGTCAGAGCATGGTCAGTGCTTCATTCCTTTTATGGCCAGGTAATATTCTATTGAATTATAGGCCACATTTTATTCATCCATTCATCAGTTGATGGATAGCAGTCTCCTTTTTAAACACTCCTTAACTTCCTGGTGTGAGTGTGTCAGTTGTATCTGGCCAAGACCCCTGTGGATGTCCATGTAAACAGACAGATGTTAGGGCCTCCTTTCCACTAGCAAGCACCTGTCAGCACCTCTTCTGTGCCAGGCTGCATGGCAGTGCCCAGGACCAAGCCCAGTCCTCTTGGATTCCAAGGCCAGTGCTCTTCCCCCCATCCTGTGCTCTCTTGAGCACGTTCATCCCTTCCCACACCTCTTAGCTCTGCCCTGCTGTTTCCTTATCTGGGAAACAGAAGCTTGACTCAGCAATTCCAGTACTGAACACTGACCCCACAGGGAGCTCACAGAGGCATTATCCGAAAGATGAAAAGGTTGAAAGAATCTGAAGATCCATCAAGGGGGACTGATTATATAAATTATGGAGCAATTCTAAGGTAAAATATCTCACAGCTGTTGAAAAGAGGGAAACAGGTCTGTACCTCATGAGGACAGATCTGCAAATCACATGGTTAAGAGAAAAAAGCAAAAGCACGCAGGGCACTGGAGAGAGACAGAGGGTCTGTGAGATGGTGGGAGGCTACAGCAGAGGCTGCTTGTACAGCAGCTCACTCGCCTCAACTCAGCGCAGCGTTCTGCACGCGACAAACTCAGGTTTTGTTTTTTGGAACTTTCTCTTTTTTTCTGAGTATGTTCCATCTGCAGTTGGTTGAATCCAAGGATGTGGAAATTTTGCATACGGAGGGCCGACTGTATGTTCACAAGAGCACAGAATATTTCTGGTAGAATACATGAGGAATTGGTGACAGGGGCTGCCTCAGGGTAGGGCACCCCCGTGCTAGAGGAGAGGAGGACAGGAGCCTTACTTTTCACGGGATTGCCTTCTGTGCCCTTCGAATATTACACCATGTCAGGAAAAAAGTCACCTCCAGGAAGCCTTCCCTGATTGCCAGGGGAACCAGCGACTCCCTCAGAGTGACTATAGCCATCCTGGGCTCTTAGAGGACTTGTCACCTTATCTCCATGTCAGCATCCTCCATCAGGCCAGCAGTTCTTTGTGGTGGACGTGGAGATACACCACCCAGGTCCCCTCGAGGAAGGACTAGCTTCACATCTATAGAGAGTGGGCTGATGGTAAGCCAACTCACCAAAAAAAAAAAAAAAGGCACTGTTTTGTAATGTTTGCCAATTTCTGTGGGATAAATGTTCCTACCGCGGCTGATTTTAAGCTATCAACAATTCAATAATCAGCTCGCAAACCTCCTGAATATTTAATACTCGGCTTTTATGAGCCAATGTGAGCTGGCCCCAGTACACCACTGGACCAGAGTGTGGTCAGCAGAAAGCCTCCAGGTGCTAGATCCTTCAGGGTCAGCCTCAGCTGCAGAGAGCTGCAACTTCTCACAGCAAACTGGGGGAGAACAGGGGAAGGGCGGTTTGGCCATCTTAGCCAGAGGCAGGGCCCTCTGATGGACAGTCCTTGATCCAGAGCTCCCTGCCAAGCTGGCTGTGGCTTTTCGAGCTGGCATTCCTGCATGGCCTCTCCCTCTGCCCTGTCCTAGAGGCTTCACTGAGGCCTGATCAACAGTATAGGCCTGAAATTCCATCTCAGGGTCTGCTTCTGGAGAATGCTCCAGGTGACACTGCCCAAGGGCAGGGCCACAACACTCACCTCCACCTCTCCAGCTTTCGGGAAAGAGCCTGGCACAGAGAGGGTGCCAACAGGTGTTAGCTCAAGGAAAGGAGAACCTATGTTGTCTGTTCACATGTGCACCCACCCATTTTGTACTGAGCACCTGTTGTGGTGGTTGTTAGCTGCTGAGCTGGCCCCAACTCATGGCGACCCCATGCCCAACGGAACTGCTGCCCCGTCCTGCACCATCCCCATGATCGATTGCAGATTGGACTGCTGTGATCCATAGGGTTTCCACCGGCTGATTTTTGGAACCAGATCGCCAGGCCTTTCTTTCTAGTCCATCTGAGTCTGGAAACTCTGCTTAAACCTGTTCAGTATCAGCACCACGCAAGCCTCCAGTGACAGATGGGTGGTGGCTGTGCATGAGACACGTTGTCTGGGAAGCGAACTTGGGTGTCCCCTGTGGAAGGTGAGAATTCTACCACTGAACCACCACTGAGCATCTACCAGGTACTATTTCCCATCACCCTGCTACAGAGGCTCCAGGAGTACTGTGGCTCAGGCAAATGCTACCCTGTCTCCTCGGAGTTTGTAGGCCCAAGCCAGAAGCAGCCGTGAAATCAAGAACCTCCCAAACCTAATTGTAAATTGGTGAGTGCTGCAAAGGAGGGGAGAAGGGAGCAAAGATAACTTTAGCCAGGAGGAGCTCCTCTTGGGTGCAGGCTCAAGGAAGTCTCCTCAAGAAGGCAAGGTCTGAGCTGGGAGCTGGGGGATGAGTTACAACAGGTCACACTACAGGGGATGGGGAGAAGAGCATGTCAGACGGCCGGGACAGCACATGCAAAGGCCCTGTGGCATGTGGGACTGGGGCCCATAGAGGAACAGGAAAGAGGCTAGTGTGGTTGATCGCAGCTTGGTGGGAAATGAAGCTGCAGAGCCGGGCAGGGGTGGACCACTCGGGGCCAGGGAGGCATCCGGATTGTCCAAGAGTAGGAGGGGCCGTGGGGCCTTGGCAGTGTAGTAGTTAAGAACTCGGCTGCAAACCAAAAGGTGGGCAGGTTGAATCCGCCAGCTGCTCCTTGAAAACGCTATGGGGCAGTTCTACCCTGTCCTACAGGGTCGCTGTAAGTCAGAATCAACTGAGTGGCAATGGGTTGGGGGCACTGCTAAGAGGCAGTTATGCAGGGGAGCCACGAGAGCTATTGACACTTTTGGAGATGATCTGGGATAGAGTGGAAACCAGGTCAAAGAGGGTCAGAGTGGCACTGTGGAGACCCAGGCCAGAGTCGGGGGCAGCTTTGTCCAACATGGCAGCAGTGGAGGGATGAGGAGGAGCCAAATATAATGACAGAGCTGAACTGGCAAGACTTCGTGGTGAATGACCCTGGCACAGCTGCGGGAGGCCGTTCACTGAGACAGGGACCTGGAAGAGGGATGCGGCTTGGGGAAGAGCCGGGTCGAGGGCACCAATGAGGACATTTCAACTGCAGTAAGCAGCCAGGAAGAAGGGCATCTAGGGAACAGATGTGGTGTCACTGAACTCTGGGCCCTGTCAGCTCAGGTGCCTGCAGGGAAGAATGTGACCAGAGTCCCAGTTAGATTCAGTCACTTCCACAAGCTTAAACACAGGGAAGCCAGTCGTAAGTGGGTAAGCACCTGTAATTTTTGTTATTAGAAAAAATTGATTGCAAAAATACAAGACGGGAAAGAGTGAGAAAGACTGAAAGCTTTAGGTGATCACAAGTTCAAAATGAACTTAAAAAAAACAAAACAAACCTGTTGCTGTCGAGTTGATTCCGACTCAGAGGCTGCTAAAAAGACAACAGTCTGAGGCCATGCTAACTGAGGTCTAGTGCCCACAATGGAAACCCTGGTGGTATAGTGGTTAGGAGCTACGGCAGCTAACCAAAAGGTCAGCAGTTCGAATCCACCAGGCACTCCTTAGAAACCCTGTGGGGCAGTTCTACTATGTCGCTATGAGTTGGAATCGACTCGACAACAACAGGTTTTAGTGCCCTCAATAAGGAAGGGGATGGTCTGGCTTTGTGATTCTCAGAGCTGGGCTAACTCCGGGCCATGCCTCAGGAGATGGGCAGAAGCAGGCAGAGCATGGCTATAGGAGAGGGTCAACATGGGGAGGGGGCTGGAGACTCCATACTGAAGGAGCTGGAGCTGCTCAGCCTAGAGAAGGGCAGCTTCTGAGATCCCTGGTCGCTGCCCGACAGGCTCTACAGGACTGTCCCCGTGTAGGGGGAGTGGGAGGGGCTGTAGGTCCAGAGGACAGATCTGGGACCCCAGTATGGGGGAGTCCCAGGGCAGCAGATCTCAACTCTGTGGGAGACCAGCTTTCGCCCACCCGGCAGACCAGGGCTGGGTAAGCTGCTGGGGAGGTGATGAGCTCCCTGGCCTGGGAGTGTGTGCGAGCAGCAGCTGGGGTCTATAACAGAGATTCCTGCACTGGGTGGGGCGGAGCTGCTCCTGGGATGCTTCTCTGTCCCCCGGCCCAGCCCCAAACCTGTCTGGAGCAGCAGGAAGTATTTTCTGCACTGCTGGAGGGAGAGAAATCAATCTCTTCTGACAGATCCCCCAGGAAGTGCCAACAATGTACCAGGTGCTGCCCAGAGCCCAGAATTACCCAGGGCGGGGTTCTCAGGTCTGGGTGGGGCCTTGGGAGAAACTTGGCTCCGAAGAATTTCTTGACTCATACCCCCCAATAGATACTATTGAAGTCGGCCTCCTGGACTGACCAGACCCTCAGGGCTGCCCAGAGGCTCCTGGGAGGAAAGAAGGGTTTGTGGTGAAGAGAGATCACACAGTGGCCTCTGCCCCCATGCAGACCAAGAGTGACCAGGAGTGGCTGTCACCCTCCACATCATTGTGGGGGGATCTGATTTTTAAAACCCAAAATCCGTTTTCCCACTATGACTTCTGCAGTCGTCCTGACACAGCAATCAATCCTTGTCAATTCCCACCTGCAGAGCCCTCCCCCAGGAATGCAGCTCTCAGTTGCCTCTGCATGGCTCTGGGTCCCACTGGTCATCGCTCCGGGTCCCACTGGTCATCACTCTGGGTCCCACTGGTCATTGCTCCAGGTCCCACTGGTCATCACTCTGAGTCCCACTGGTCATTGCTCCCCATTTCCACTGGCCATCACTCCAGGTCCCACTGGTCATCGCTCCGGGTCACACTGGTCATCGCTCCGGGCCCCACTGGTCATCGCTCTGGGTCCCACTGGTCATCGCTCCCCATTTCCACTGGTCATCACTCCAGTTCCCAGCAGTCATCAGCTCAGTTCTCACTGGTTATCACTCCGCATTCCCATTGGTCATCGCTTCGGCCCCCTGTTGTGGTTCTTTTGTGCACTTTTTCTACACGAAAGCATTTAGCTTCTGCTCTTATTGGCTTATTCAATGTCCCTTCCACTAGAATGTTCCTCCATGCGCAGGGGAGGTCTGTCTTGTTATCTCTGTATCCCAGCACCCAGAACAGTGCCTGGCACTCCGTGTATGCTCAGTAAGTGCTGACTGGATGCACAGTGAATGACAGGCACTTGGTGGCTGAAAGGACAGCATTTTGATTGCCAAGATGCCTTAGCTTTGTTTCTCCTAGGGTCTCGGGACCTGAAGCCCTGTTTCTACGTGCTCCCCTTCCCTCCCCAATCCAGATCCCCAATGCTTTCCTGGAAAGCCAACACTACCTGACATGGGGAAGGCAGAAGACACTGTGCAGCCCAGCACCCACGCCCCCTCTCCAGAGAATCATGCCTGAGTTTCTGAGACACCTGATGACTGCCCCTGCCCCCCCCCAGCCTTCCCTCTCAGGCCAAAAGAATTTAGGCCACATCAATTGAGGTCTAATAGTAAGAATGTGGGAGGCCAAGGGGTGGGGCATAATTTCAGCCATGGCCAGTCAGCACATTCCATCCTCCAGGTCACCCTGGAGGCTGATGGCTCAGGCCAGGGCAGTCAGGCCCAACCTGAGGAAGTGCTGGGGATTCTGTGTGAAGCGAAGGCAAGAGCTGCGGAGAGGCATCACTCACCTTGTGGGAATGAGAATGGAGCCCACTAAGGAAGCAGAGCTGAGAAATGGGGGTGGGGGAAGAGGGGTGTGTGCAACTGGGCCCTAGGAATATCACTGGCACCCCGGATCAAGCTGTGCCTGAAGCCAGTGCCCCAGGACCATTCAGTTCCATGAACTAATGGATTTCCTTTTTTTCTTAAGCCAGTTTGAACGGGGTCTCTGTTCCATACAGCTTAAAGTTCCCTAACTGGTACAGAACCCAGTTTATCTGTGCAGGGGAGGTGCCTCCGTAGAGCTGATAGCCAGTCCCTTGTTGATGGGTTTTAAGGCCAGATGGCGTGGATCAGATCTGTGGAGCCAGGACTGGTTTGCCTGCTAGTGCCTCGTGGAGGCCTGAAGACCCAGGCTCTGGGTTAGCTGACATCTGCTGCTTCCTCTTCCTTGATCTCCTCAACTGTTGGGCAGCCTGGCTCCCCTGCAGGGAGGGGTCAGTTCTGGGCTATCTGTGCCCCAGGTGATCAGCAGAGACCCCGGCAACCAGGCAGTGTCTACATGGTAGCACAGCATGATGAGAGGCAACCTGAAGCAGGGAAGAAGCTCAGGTGACAGGGCCAGATGGCCCAAGAGCCCTGGTTCTTATCCCACCTATGGCCGGCGCATGCTGGTGATGACAGATATGGCTGAAGAAAGCAGCTCTGTCTGGCTACTGCCTCATCACAGAAAACCTGCCTCCAACAACCAACACTAAAAATGTAAGACACTGCCCGATAAAAAGAGAAACCCAAGAAAGTGGCTTCTCCTGTCCTGCCCCCTTCTTTCCTATCTTTAAATGCTGTACAGTGAGAATGTGATTCCTGGAGCTTAGGCAGCTATCTTGTGACTAAGAGGCAAGAGAATTAGACACTGACAGGTGACAACGGCAGAGTGGAAGGATGGAAACAGCCTTGGGCCTAGGAGAGATGGCTGAGCCTCTGAAAGAAACTACATACAGCCTTTTATTTTGCAAGAAAAAAGCAAACTCCTATCATCAAAGCCACACCTAATAAGATATTCTGTTACTTGCAGCCAAATGCACTTCCGGCGATTCATTTCTCGTTGTAAAGTAGGGGCAAGTCTTTCCTCCGGGGGAACAGTGGGGATTAAATGAGAGAAGGATTGTTCAGGGACTGGTACAGTGGTTCTCACACAACAGACACCCTACCTGTGTGAGTTTTTCTCAAGTCCCTCCCTGAATGCTACTGCGAGCCTGCCACGTGGCAGCAGCTGAGACGCACCAGCCCAGTGCTGAGAGGGCAGGGCAGGGGAACCATGGGGAGTAACTGGGGGACCAGGGAGGAGCAACCTGTTGGAGGCCCTGGTTCTGCTCTACACTGTTGGGTGGCAGTGGGAAAGTCCCTTTCCCTCTCTGAGCCTCAGTTTCCCCCACTCATATAATGAGGGGCTAGAGGGGATCTCTGAGAGAGAAAACAGGTGCATGAAGGCAAAATGAGTGTAGGGGTAAGGAAAGGAGCTGGTTAGCTGAAGTGTGCCACATCTTCCCAGAAGTCCCTGGGGTAGGAGCCAATATCTGGGTGGTACAGAAGCCACAGGGACATGAGGAAGTGATCGTTAACCCTGATGAGGTCATTTTGAGTGCTAAATGGTCCCCGGTGAAGAAGCCCCGGCCCTTTGTCCTCCCTCCATCCTTCTCACAAACCCAGGCTGACTCCTCCCCAAACCTGTCCAGTAGCAAACACAGACACAGACACATACACATACAACTCTGAAGTGTGTCTGAGCCACCGCTTCCTGTCCTTGGAGTCAAGGGCATCTTTATGAACCCCCCCAAGGTCATCACCTTCCTCCTCCCTTCAGACCATCCGCCCTGGGTCTGTGGAATATACTTCTCCAACCAAGTTGCCATTAGTGCTTTATCCCACCCTCAGATCCCAACCCCAATCCGCAGAAGGACATTTGGTTCCTAAACCTTCACCAAAGAAAACCCAAGTCAGCCAGATCACCTGGAAAGCTGGGCTTTACTGAAGGAGACATACAGAAAGCAGGGGCGGATTGCCTGAGTCTCTTCCTCCTGGGGCTGATGGTTTGGTCTCAGAGAAGGCCCTGTCTAGGTTAGACTCTAGGGGACTTGAAGAGGCAGAAGGACAGTCCCCAAGTCCTATTGTTTTCCTCTCCCACGTGGCCCCAACTACCCAACTTTTCTCTAAGTACTACCCGACCCAAATGCCCCACACCATGAAGTCAAACACTTGTCCATCGTCCCTGTGCATGGTAAAAGGTGTCCCTTACTGTGCATGGGCCATGGGCAGCTCCCAGTACTGGGCACCTCCCAGGCATCGTCCTGGGACCTGCTGGAGTAAAGACACTGTGCTTACCTCCCTGAGGGCCTGGGGGTGTGGGTAGTCTCTGGTGGCCCTCCAGGTCCCCCTCTCCCACTCTGCCTTCCTGCTCTGTGCACTGCAAGGCCGGCCTGGGCACACTATACCCAGGGGCTCCTTGCCTTCCAGCTTCAGGTCAGTTCAGCTAATGGGAGATTCTGCAGGAGTCTGGAGGGCAGGAGAAGAGAGGCTGGGTGGTTTATCCCCAGGGCTCCCTTTCTGGCAGTGGTGGTTCAGTAGCAGAATTGTTGTCTTCCATGTAGGAGGCCTGGCTTTGATGCCTGGCCAGCGCATCTCAAGTACAGCCACCGCCCATCTGTCAGTGGAGACCTGCATGTTGCTATGATGCTGAACAGGTTTTAGCAGAGCTTCCAGGCTTAGATAGACTAGGAAGAAAGGCCTGGCAATCTACTTCCAAAAATCAGCCAATGAAAATTCTATGGACCACAATGATGTGATCTACAACCAATCATGGGGATGGCGCAGAACTAGGCAGCATTTTGTTACATTGTGTATGGGGTTACCATGAGTTGGGGGCCCACTCAATGGCAGCTAACAACCCTTTCTGTAGCTGCATTCCTCCACCTACAGCCAAGGCTCCTGCCAGGTGGCTCCTCTCCTACAGCTCCAGCTAAGAGTGTGACACTGCTACCCCGCTCATGCAGGCCTGCAGGTAAGCGCTCCCCTCTGTTGCCAACCCAGGTGCTGCACCAGCCCTTGCAGGATTCCCTTAGTTAAATTTTCACCTGTTACCCCTGGGTTTCCAGCTACCAGACCCTGGCTGGGATACTGGGTAAGTTACCCCACCTCCTTGAGCCTCAGTTTTGTCTCCTCAGTAAATGGACCCAGTGGAACACACCTAGTGGTGGTATAAAAATTAAAAAAAAAAAACCATTGCTGTTGAGTTGATTTTGACTCACACTGACCCTATAGGACAGAGTAGAACTGCCCCAGAGAGTTTCCAAGGACTGCCTGGTGGATTCGAACTGCCGACCTTTTGGTTAGCAGTCAAGGTCTTAACCACTACGCCACCAGGACTCTAGTGGTGGCATGTCAGAATTAAATAACCAAGTGCATAGTGCCTGGCCAAGGAGGCTCTCAGTAAATGTATCTGCCATTGTTATGGCTGTTAAATTACTGAAGGTGCTACATAAGATTTTGGTTATTGGTCTTGGGATCAGAGACAATTTCTCAGCACAGGGCTCAAAGCTGGTTTCGAGCCTTGGCTGCTCAGTGTCACACTTCCTATTTGCACATCCATCCCTCCCGCCAGACTGGGTGGGAGCTGTACAAGGACAGAAACCATGCCCAACTCCCAGAAAAGCTGAGTCCACTGCTATTCTAAGTGCTTAACACACGGCTACTCATTTAATCTCCACAGCAACCGCAGGAAGCAGATTGAGTATCATCATCCCCATTTTACAGATGAGGAAGCTGAGGCACTAAGAGGTCACAGTGCTGGCCCACGGTCACACAATTAGGAAGCATTGGAGCTGGTATTGGGACTCAGGCAGTCTGGCTCTAGAGCTCTGTGATGCAGCTAAACAAAAGAAGGAAGGCGTCGGGGCGGGGATGGCCTTGCTCCCTCAGGCCATGGTCAATAGTGCTGGTTTGTATAGTATATGCTGTTGTGCCCCCCCGTGTGTGTCAGTTTGTCGTACTGTGGGGGCCTGCATGTTGCTGTGATACTGGAGGCTATTCCACCGGTATTCAGATACCAGCAGGGTCACCCATGGAGGACAGGTTTCAGCTGAGCTTCCAGACTAAGACAGACTAGGAAGAAGGACCTGGCAGTCTACTTCTGAAAAGCATTAGCCAGTGAAAACCTTATGAAGAGCAGCAGAACATTGTCTGATATAGTGCTGGAAGATGAGCCCCCCAGGTTGGAAGGCACTCAAAAGATGACTGGGAAGAGCTGCCTCCTCAAAGTAGAGTTGACCTTAGTGACATGGATGGAGTAAAGCTTTCAGGACCTTCATTTGCTGATGTGGCACGACTAAAATGAGAAGAAACAGCTTCAAACATTCATTAATAATTGGAACCTGGAATGTACGAAGTATGAATCTAGGAAAATTGGAAATCGTCAAAAATGAAATAGAACGCATAAACATCGATATCCTAGGCATTAGTGAGCTGAAATGGACTGGTATTGGCCATTTTGAAGCAGACAATCATATAGTCTACTATGCTGGGAAGGACAACTTGAAGAGGAACAGTGTTGCATTCATCGTGAAAAAGAACATTTCAAGATCTATCCTGAAGTACAACGCTGTCAGTGATAGGATAATATCCATATACCTACAAGGAAGACCAGTTCATTCAATTATTATTCAAATTTACACACCAACCACTAGGGCCAAAGATGAAGAAATTGAAGATTTTTATCAGCTGCTGCAGTCTGAAATTGATCGAACATGCAATCACGATGCATTGATAGTTGCTGGTGACTGGAATGCGAAAGTTGGAAACAAAGAAGAAAGACTGGTAGTCAGAAAACATGGCCTTGGTGATAGAAACAATGCTGGAGATCAAATGATAGAATTTTGCAAGACCAACGACTTCTTCATTGCAAATACCTTTTCTCACTGACATAAACGGTGACTATACACATGGACCTCGCCAGATGACATACACAGGAATCAAATCAACTACATCTGTGGAAAGAGATGATAGAAAAGCTCAATATCATCAGTCAGTACAAAGCCAGAGGCCATCTGCGGAACAGACCATCGATTGCTCATATGCAAGTTCAGGATGAAATGGAAGAAAATCAGAGCAAGTCCACGAGAGCCAAAATATGACCTTGAGTATATCCCACCTGAATTTAGAGACCATCTCAAGAATAGATTTGACACATTGAACACTAGTGACTGAAGACCAGATGAGTTGTGGAATGACATCAAGGACATCATACATGAAGAAAGCAAGAGGTCAGTAAAAAGACGGGAAAGAAAGAAAAGACCAAGACGTGTGTCAGAGGAGACTCTGAAACTTGCTCTCAAACGTTGAGCAGCTAAAGCAAAAGGAAGAAATGAAGAAGTAAAAGAACTGAACGGAAGATTCCAAAGCACGGCTCAAGAATACAAAGTAAAGTATTATAAAGGCATGTGTAAAGAGCTGGAGATAGAAAACTAAAAGGGAAGAACACACTTGGCGTTTCTCAAGCCAAAAGAACCGAAGAAAAAAATTGAGCCTCGAGTTGCAATAGTGAAGGATTCTATGGGGAAAATATTAAACAACGCAGGAAGCAACAAAAGAAGATGGAGGGAATACACAGAGTCATTATACGAAAAAGAATTAGTCGATGTTCAAACATTTCAAGAGGTGGCATGTGATCAGGAACCGATGGTACTGAAGGAAGAAGTCCAAGCTGCTCTGAAGGCATTGGCGAAAAACAAGGTTCCAGGAATTGATGGAATATCAATTGAGATGTTTCAACTAACTGATGCAGCACTGGAGGTGCTCACTGATCTATGCCAAGAAATTTGGAAGACAGCTTCCTGGACAACTGACTGGAAGAGATCCATATTTATGCCTATTCCCAAGAAAGGTGATCCAACCGAATGTGGAAATTATAGAACAATATCATTAATATCACACGCAAGTAAAATTTTGTTAAAGACCATTCAAAAGTGGCTGCAGCAGTATTATCGACAGGGAACTGCCAGAAATTCAGGCTGGTTTCAGAAGAGGATGTGGAACCAGGGATATCGTTGCTGATGTCGGATGGATCCTGGCTGAAAGCAGAGAATACCAGAAGGATGTTTACTTGTGTTTTATTGACTACGCAAAGGCATTCGACTGTGTGGATCATAACAAATTATGGATAACATTGTGAAAAATGGGCATTCCAGAACACTTAATTGTGCTCATGAGGAATGTGTACATAGATCAAGAGGCAGTTGTTCGAACAGAACAAAGAGATACTGAGTGGTTTAAAGTCAGGAGCATGTCAGGGTTGTATCCTTTCACCACGCCTATTCAATCTGTATGCTGAGCAAATAATCCGAGATGCTGGACTATCTGAAGAACAGGGCATCAGGACTGGAGGAAGACTCATTAACAACTTGCATTATGCAGATGACACAACCTTGCTTGCTGAAAGTGAAGAGGACTTGAAGCACTTACTGATGAAGATCAAAGACCACAGCCTTCAGTATGGATTGCACCTCAACACAAAGAAAACTAAAATCCTCACAACTGGACCAATGAGCAACATCATGATAAACGAAGAAAAGATTGAAGTTGTCAAAGATTTCATTTTACTTGGATCCACAACCAACAACCATGGAAGCAGCAGTCAAGAAGTCAAAAGACACATTGCATTGGGTAAATCTGCTGCAAATAGTGCTGCAAAGGACCTTTTCAAAGTGTCGAAAAACAAAGATGTCACCTTGAAGACTAAGGTGAGCCTAACCCAAGCCATGGTATTTTCAATTGCATCATATTTTTTTTTATCGTATGCATGTGAAAGCTGGACAATGAATAAGGAAACTGAAGAATTGACGCCTTTGAATTGTGGTGCTGAAGAAGAATATTAAATATACCATGGACTGCCAAAAGAATGAACAAATTTGTCTTTGAGGAAGCACAACCAGAATGCTCCTTAGAAGCAAGGATGGTGAGACTGCATCTTACATACTTTGGACATGTTGTCAGGAGGGGTCGGTCTCTGGAGAAGGACATCATGGTTGGTAAAGCAGAGGGTCAGCGGAAAACGGGAATACCCTCAACAAGGTGGATTGACACAGTGGCTGCAACAATGGGCTCAAGCATAGCAACGATTGAAAGGATGGCGCAGGACCGGGCAGCGTTTTGTTCTGTTGTGCATAGGGTCGCTATGAGTCAGAACCGACTCGACGGCACCTAACAACAACGACAACGCTGTCGTGCGCCACCCAGATCCTTGCTTTCCAGCTACTGGGAATGTTGCTGCTGAGGGCTCTCAGCTGAGTTTCTGCCTAGGAAAATTGCCCTTGCATGGTGGGAATGGCCTCACTCAAGGCCATGTCCCCCTCGCCAGGGCAGGCCTCTACCAGTGATGGGGTACAAAGGCCTGGTCTCCCTGCCCCAAATGGGAACAACTTTGCAGGGCCACCCCAGCTCCAGAGCACCCCAGGGGTTAGCTGAGGCCTCTGTTGCCCAGCTTCTCCCTCTGCTGATCCTGCTTCCTCACTCCCTCACAAGCATGTCTCCTGAGAGTCTTTCCCAGGAAACCCCCTGCGAGCAAATCTCCACATTAGAGTCTGAGCCCAGGAGGCTCATCTAAGACAGTGGGGAGCTTGGTGGCCAGGCCACCCTGGGCCCCACCCCTGGGAGATTACAGGTGTAAGCAACGCCTGGAGGCTGCAGGCTTCCAGCCCAGAGCAGCCGGCTCCTCCTCCCTTCCCCCACCTCCTCCTGGGTGTCGATCCATCACCAGCAGAAAGCTGCATTTCAGCTACTGCAGCTGTCTTCCTCTGGGCAACTCAGATGAAAGAGGGGAAAAACATCTTTTTCTCCATAAACAGTCGGAGTATTTTCTTTTTGGTTGCATTCTTTAAGTCATATTTGATGCCCTGACTTCAAGCCAATATTCCTGTCTGACTTGGGGAGAGGATGGTAGGGGGAAGCTGCGTTCCATAGAGCAGGGCCACTGGAATGCAACAGGGTCAGCCCCGACTGCATAGGAGGGGTAGTGTCCCTCCCAGGCCTCAGGAAAAGGGATGTCAACCCAAACTGAAGAGAGAAGGTTCCTGGGCTCAATGGGGGGCCTTCTGGAATTCAACATTTGCAGGTTATTGCTCCTCAAACACCACCTATGTATGGCTCCCTGTTGCCCTGGGATAAAGCCAGATTCCACTGCCTGGCTCCCCCCGAGGCCCTCCGTGAACTGCCCTCTGCCCAGCTTCCGGCTCTTGTAGTAACCAGCACCTCAGGAACAAATGCCCCTCGCCCCCAGACTTGTCTCTCTCTAGGATCCCAGTCCCCTCCGATATACCCGTATAACCCTGCACACAGTCACACACCCCCCCACACACCCCACGTGCTTGTGTACACACATTGTTTCCACAAGCAAGCTGCCACACTCAACTAGTCGCATGCTCATGTGCCCTCACACAGCACCACACACTCATACATACACACTTCATTGCACGAGCATTCACATTCACCAACTCCCATGCTCACAGTGTGGACCACGACCCTACAGGCTCCTAAAAACTGTGATCATTAAGGGATGACAGTTTGGCTGGGCCACGATTCTCAGTGGCTTGGCAGTTATGATGTCCTTTGGCAGTTGTGTAAGGATGTAATTACCTCCATGATGAGATCTGATATAATGTGATCACCTCCATGATAGGATCTGCTGTAAGTAGCCAATCAGTTGAAAGGGAGTTTCCTTGGGGGAGTGGCCTGCATCCAATATAGGTGGACTTTCTGGCAAGGCTCACTGGCTTTTGCTTACACTGCATCCTGCTGTTGGCTCCTGTTCATCTGACCTCTGGTTCTTGGGACTTGAGCTAGCAGCTTATCTGCAGATCTTGGGAGTTGCCGGCCTCTGCATCTGTGAGCCAGTGGCCTGCCAGCTTACCTGCCAGTCTTGGGGTTTGTCAGCCTCTGCAGCCTGTGAGCCAGAGGCCTGTGGTCTGACCTGCTGATCTTGGGTTCTCTGGCCCCTGCAGCTATGTAAGCCAGAAGAAGCCTCCAGCTTGACCCACAGACTTGAGACTTGCTAGCCTCTACAACTACGTAAGCCATTTCCTTGCTATTAATCTCTGTGTATGGCATAGTCGCTAAGAGCTCGGCTGCTACCAAAGGTTGGCAGTTCAAATTCACCAGCCATTCCTTGGAAACCCTATGAGGGAGTTCTACTCCATCCTATCGGGTCGCTATGAGTTGGAATCAATTCGACAGCAACAGGTTGTTTTGGTTTATACGTTTATATATAGACGCTTCACTGGCTTTGGTTCTCTAGAGAACCCAGCCTAAGACAAAAACCAACACGCGTCTCCGCACACCCCTTCACACCCCCACATACGTATCTTCCTCACATGTCCCCTCACACTCCCACATGCTCACACATACGTGTCTCCTCCCTACACGTCCCCTGCACACTCCCACATGCTAACACATACCATCTCCTCCTCACACACACGCTATACACACATGCGTCTCCTCCCCACACACATGTCCATCTCCCAGATGGATCTTCCCCACAGGTCCTCACACACATTCATCCCCTACACAACACATGCTCACACAGTCCTTCACTCACCCAGTCACACCCCCATGCCCTCACCTGTTCACACATGTACATAACACTTCCAACCTCCCTCACACAAGCTCTCACACCCATGCTCACTCACAGCCATACACACGCCTTCAAACAGGAAAGGGGCCCAGGTGGGAGAGGCTGACAGATGGGCTCCGCAATGTGCTGGCAGGGGACCCTGTGCCAGGCCTCAGCTGTGCTCATCTGTAACCTAGGACTAATACCACCCCTCTCAAGGGGCCTGGTCGTTGTGGACAGTTAAACTAGAAAGCCCATTCTAGGGGCAGAACAATCAAGTTCTGAGGGGGCACAGCTTGCTCAAGGAGCAGCCTCTTGACTCAGCCAGGCATTTCCCAGGTACAGGTACCTTCCAGCTGCCCTCTCCTGAGCACAACTCACCTGAAGGGTGCTGGGTCCACTAAGGGGCTGCTTCTGACAGGGGTCTGCCCTAGAGTCTGGGCTGGGGTGGGGAACGTGGACTGTGGCCTAAAGTGAGGCAGCTGGTGACCAACGGTGGCATGAGGGGCAGGGGGCCAGCAGAGTTGTCAAGCCACATGCTCCTCCCAACTCCTGGAGTGGCAGTGAACCGACCTTGGCATTCATACATTCACTCACTCATCAACTCATCTTCCCACCAGATATTGACTGAAGTCCTGCCGTGGGCCAGGCCCTGAGTCTGGTCCCCAAATGGGCAGAAAGAGGCAGGGTTCCTCTCCCTTGAAGCTCACACTCTGGATGGGAGACATGGTGACTCCCACCAAGGGCGGCTCCAAAGAAACACAGATCCACCCACCCCTCCTGTGCTTACAGGCCCCAGTGGCTCCTCCCCAAACCGACCAGAAAAAGGCTTTTGAGACAATCAGAGAAATTTGTATCGGATGGGACATTAGAAGACATTGAAGAATTGTTCATTTTGCTCGGGGCGATAACAGTATGGTGGTTATGTTTTTATGGACTGGAGATACACGGTGAAGGATCTACGGAGGAAACAACACAACATCTGGAATACACTCTAAAGCATTCCAGTTTTGGAGCTCAGGATAAGGTTGATGCTGAGGTGGGTACATGGGGGTTCCCCCTACCACTGTCTCTCCATCGTCCACTCAGTCTCCCCACCACCTCTTTGACATCATATTCTTTCATGCTTCCCCTACTGCACTCCCCTCAGTCACAATGGGTTCGTTGCTGTTCCTCCAATGCGCCAGGCATTGCCTCAGCGCCTTTGTACTTGCTGTCTCTCTGCCTAGAACACTCTTCCCCACTCTCCACGTGGTTCTCTCCCTCATTTCCTAAGGTCTTTGCTCTGATCTCACCTTTTCAATGACATCTTCCCTGACCACCATTTACAATGATAGCCCTGCGCCCTCACCCTCCCCAGGCCCTGCCCTGCTTTGTCACACTCCTTCACACTTACCAGCATCTGACATAGCACTCAGTGTGTTTTGTTTGCTGTGCCTCCCACTTTAATGGCGATCGCACAAGGGCAGGGACCTGGCCTGTCCTGTCCACTGCTGTGTCTCCAGCACCTAGACCAGTGCCCAGATCTCAGCAGGTGCCCTGTGAGTGTTAGCTGAGTGAGTGGCTGAGAGCGGATGACAAAGGCCCCAGCTGCAGTGAGGAGGTGAGCAGGTGGCATTGGGCTGAACAGGGGATGTTGAGGGGGAACTGACTGGACAGAAACCGGGGAGAGGGCAAGCCAGGCTGAGAGAATGGCGTAGGCAAAGGCCTCAGGAGGGAGGGAGCGCAGAGTAGGCCAGAACAACAGGAATCCTGTGTTGGGCTGGATGGCTGGGCAGTCTTCCGTCTCACTTCTCACTGGAACAGAGGGACTTATGGGAGAGGGCACCTGAGAACCCCCCTCAGGAGACCACGTGGAGGACAGACTGGAGGTCCCAGAGTGTGCAAGAAGGCATAGATGGAGGCTCAGACCAAGTAGAGCCGAGGTGAGGTGCAAGGAAGTACGTAGAAGCTGGATGACCACTAAACCCTATTCCAAGGGAAGGCACCTTTGAACCCCTTTTGGTGAGTAAATTGGCCACATCTGTGAATTGCCCCACTGACCAGAGCTGACCCAGCATCCACAGACCTGTGGATCTGCATAGCCTCGGCCAGCCCGTGGTGACCCAAAGTCCGATTGCCCAGGGCAGAGTGGCCCATGCTGCCCAGTAGGTAGGTACCATTATCTGTCCAAAGTCTGCTCCCTCTTGGCCCCAGAGATGGTGGACTTGGAAGACTTGTGGTACTTAACCATAGGACAGCTCAACAGTCAGACCAGAAACACACATCCACACACAGACTTGTACATGCATGCTCACTGCAGCCCTATTCACAATAACTAAAAAGTGGAAACAATCTGAGTGCCCATCCCCAGATGAATGTGGTCCACCCACACAACGGAAGAGTATTCAGCCACAAAAGGAGTGAAGTACTGATACATGCTACCACGTGGATGAACCTTGAAAACACTGTGCTGAGTGAAAGCTGCCAGTCACAAAAACCACATATTGTATGATTCGTTTACATGAGATTCCAGAACGAGCCAATCCATAGGGACAGGAAGTAGTTTCGTGATTGTCAGGGGCTGGAAGGAGGGAAGGATGGGGAGTAACAATGGAGATGGAGTTTCTGTTTGTGGTGATGAAAATGTGAACATACCAAAAGCCATTCAGTGTACACTTTAAATGGGGGACTTGTATGGTATGTGAAATATCCCAATAGAGCTGTTATAAAAAAAACACTCAGACCAGACAGCCCCCTGGTCCAGTAGCCCTGGGAGCTTGGGGTCCGAGTACACCTGCTCCGGCGACGGCAGGGGTCCCCTGGTGTGGGTCTGCAGGAAGTGGGCTGACAGGCCTCCACCTCTGCCCTCCAGACCTTGCAGTCAGGGTTGCCGTTCTCCACTCAGGCTGAATCACCTGGACACCCTAGAGTCTGGGCTCTTTGAAATATGCTGATGCCAGGGCCCTACCCCTGAGATTCTGGTTTTGTAGATCTAGAGCATGGCCTGGGCATCTGTATTTTTAAAACCTCCCAGGTGACTCTAACATGTGGCCAGAGGTAGAGGACTCTGGCAATATCATCCACCCACTCAGTCTTTCTAGAACCATCCAATGGGACCTCCCTGCTCTCAGGGCCTGTGCTGGGTGCTGGTGAGATCAGGGTGGTCAGACAAGGTCCCTGTCCTCAAGAAATAGTCAGTGTAGCTGAGGAGACAGGTGGGCCAGTAAGAGACCTCATACAGACGGACTGGCTGAAATGGAGCCTGTAGAGCTGCCGTGGGGCCCGGAGGGGCAAGTGAACAGCTCCCCCTTAAGGCTTCCTGGAGGAGGTGGCCTGTGGGTCTGGAAGGATGCAGAGGAGTTCACCATAGGAAAAGCAAGGAAATACAGGTAGCAGAAGTGCTTAGGCAGGAGAGGCTTAATGTACCTGCAGGGACTGCCCCAGGGTAGGAAAGGACAGCAGGGTGTGACAGAAAGGGAACCCAGGTAGACTTGCCAGGAGACTGTGAATACATGAGGCCAGGGTCTGTCTCTTCTTTCCTGGCATGGAGCCTGGCACATGCAGGGCACTCAAGAGGGCACCCAGGAGGAGATGTGTGGACCAGGACCCAGGGGCTTTTAGAGGGCAAGTGGCAGCCTCAGATGAGAACAGTGACCTCTGTCTGTCCCTTGGGGCCTTGGGGCACCCATTGCCTCAGCCCTGTGGAAATCTCCCATGAGCACTTAATGTCAGGCCTTTCTAGACCACACCAAGCTGCTCCAGCCCCAGGGCCTCTGCAACTGCTGTTCCCTCTGCTGGCAACACCCTTCCCCTGCATCCTCCTGGTGCTGGCTCCTACTCATTTAGGGTCAGCTCCTCAAAGCAACCTCTATGGTGCCTCCCACCCCATCACCCCCCTTACACCTCCCTGTTTTACATTCTCCTATAAAAAAAAAAAATTTTTTTTAAGCACATGTCATCTTATCTTCTGGATGACTCGCTTAAGTCTCTCCCTTCCCACCTGAATGTCAGCTCCAGAAATGCAGGGCCTGGAAGAGGCCAGCCACAGAGGAGATCCTGGCAAACTTTTGCTGAATGTGTAAATGAATGAATGAGTTCATCCAGGCTCATGAACTAGATGGCCATTTCCTTTGTAAAGAGACCCTAACTTCATCCATGAAGACTAAGACTGAAGCCCCGAGGGCAGGGGACGTGAAGTAGATGCTTCAAGCTTGGAGGGAGGACTCAGGAGCTGGTCACACCTGCCTGAACATCCTCTGTGCCCCTCTTCACCCCAACTCCTGCAAGGCCCTGCCCTGGCCATTCACTACCAACCAAGCCCTTTGAATCCTCCCTTCCACCCATCTCAGAACAGGAGCATCCAGAGACTGGAAAAGCCACTTTGAACTCTCCTTTTGCCTTGGTATCTGGGACAAGGGAGCTGGGGTCCTGGGGGGTGGCTGGGAGATCCAGAGTCCCTGCTGACCGTAACCAGCCCCAGACGTGTGCTCCACCGAGAGAGCTTTTTCCTGCCCCTGGTGGAGTCGGTTTTTTCCAGCTAAGCAACTGGGAAAAACACCCTTGGTTATCGCTATCCCTTGGCAGTTTCCAGCTGCGGGTGGGGTGAAGCGGGGTGGGGCGGGATAGTCCCCCACTGCCCCCCCCCCGCAGTGGGTGTTAAGGAATAACTGATTCCTTTCCTTTTTTGGGGGTTCCTTGGGAAGCCAGTGGAGCTGCCCCAGGGGCTGACACCCAGGGCTCAGAGGGCCTGGGGTTGTTGTACCAGCCCTGCCGCTTGGAGCTGCATGGCTTTGATGCCTGCCTCTCCATCCCTGAGGCTCTGCTAACAACACCTGGGTTAGCCCCGCATGTCTGAAGGGGTGTCTACAGGAGCATGAGTGGCCCTGAAAGGCCCTCAGAAACCACGCCATACTAAAGGAATTGGAGCCTTGTTAATGCTGCAGCAGACGGATGGGAGGGCTCAAAGTCCTGACCGTGAATCCCACCTCTGCTTTCTCTGGCTGGGTGACCATGGGGACATCATTAACCTCTCTGAGCCTGGTTCTTCAACAATAGAAACTCTCACAGGGTGCTGTGAGGGTGAAACATGGCAGAGTGTGTAAGGAGCCTGCTGCCACAGGAGGGAGCAGTAGTGGACACAGGAGAAGGCTTCAAGCGGGCCAGCTCGGAGCCACCAAAGTGCTGCAGGGTCCTTCTTGGCAGATGTGCAAACCGGCTTGGGGACCCAGACAGCCAAGCTGGTCTTCCCAGTTAGTCCTAGAGGGCAACTGCTGGCTCAGAGCCTGCAGGGATGGAGTGTGCATCCCAGGAGGTAGTGAGCTCCACATCACCAGAGGCATTCAAGCTGGATTTAGATCTTTGCTGTCCAAACCAGGAGCCACCAGTCACACGAACACTGAAATGTGACTAGTCCGAACTGAGATGTGCTGTAATTATGAATAAATGCCAGATTTTGAAGACTTATTACAAAAAAAATAAAGACTGTAAACTATCCCTGTATTTTTTATATTGATTTCATATTGAAATAATAATATTTGGGGCATATTAGGTTAAATAAAATATGTTATTAAATTTGATGTCACCACGGTTTACCTTCTTAACGTGGTTACTAAAAAATTTTACTTTACACACGTGGCTCAGAGCGTATTTCCAAGCTGGGCAGCACTGGTCTAAATTCTCGCTCCCCACAGTGTGGTCCCTGGACCAGCAGCATCAGCATCACCTCCGAGCTTGTTAGAAACACAGAATCTTGGCCCTGCCCAGACCTGCTAGATCAGAAGTGGTATTTTCACAAACTCCTCAGATAGTTCCAGCGCACCGCAGACACCTTGGCTTGGAAGTGTTAGAGGGGATCCCAGCTTCAGGTTGGGAGTTGGAGCAAACGGCCTTGAAGTCCAGCCTGTGTGATGTGAAGTATCAAGTAATCGATGGCTTTGCCTCTGAGTCACACACTCAGCCTGCAGAGTCCTTTCAAACCAGCTCTCTCACCAGGAAGCAAAGAAAACAAGCAGCTTAGCTGGGGGCTGGGGACTCTTGTTTAGAAATGAGAAATCTCACGGAATGTACAATCAATTGGCACCCTGTAACTTTTGAAAGCCTGGGAAATAATCTCAGAAAACAACTGAAAAATAGATCTATGTGTTTCACACACAAAAAAACTTAAACAACTCCCCCCAAATTCCCCCTTCTTCTCCCTTTGAAAACGTGGCCAACAGGCATTAAGTGGCACTAAATATAGAAATGGTGAACAAGTAAATCACTCAGAGGTGCCACATGTTGCCCAGGGCCTGTTTTACGGTTGAGTTGTAAACCATTGAGAGCTGGGAGCTGTAATTAAAATGCTGACAGCCTCAGCCTCGACTGTGAACGGGAGGGCGGAGCAGGGCTGGGAGCCCATCCAGAGAGGAGCAGGGGAGTGGGGGCTTTCCCAACACAGATCAACTCAGGTTCAACGTTCCCCATTGGCTTTCTAAGATACCACCAAACCCAAACTCCTCACAAGACCTCCAGGTGATCTGCCTCCACCCCCCAACACACCCATCCATGGCCTTATCTCCTGCTTCTCTCCCTTTCATGCACTCCAGGCTGGCCTCTTTGCCTCAGAGTTCTTGTGCTTGCTGTTTCCTCTGTCTCAAATGCTATTCCCCAGGTGGCTCACTTCCTCACTTCCTTTAGGCCTGTGTTCAGAACACCGTCTCAGAGAGGCCTCTCCTAACCACCCCCAAAAAAATGCTCCCCCTCGTTCATCTCTGTCCTCTCAACAGCTTTATTTTTTCATCATAGCCATCTGTCACTCTCTGACAACAGATTCTACATATTTGATTATTTGCTTGTTGTCTTCCTTCTCCATGGATGTCAGCTCCATAAGGGCAAGGGCCATTTTTAATCTCAGGCCTAAAACAATATTAGACACATAGATAAACCAAAGATACCAAACCCGTTGTCGTCGAGTTGATTCCGACTCTTAGCGGCCCTATAGGACAGAGTAGAACTGCCCCATAGAGTTTCCAAGGAGCGCCTGGTGGATTCAAACTGCCGACCTTTTGGTGAGCAGCCATAGCACTTAACCACTATGGCACCAACACATAAATAGGGTGCTTAAAAAATTATTTGTTGAATTAACGAATGCATGGATTTAAAACCCTTTCTTTCAGGTGGTCTCGTGATCTCTCTGGAAAAATGTCCAACTTGCTGATAATGAGCTCAACTTTTCACCCATTCATTCATCCATCTAACCAACCATCCTTCCAAGTACCTATCATCCATCCATCCAAACAACTACCCACACATCCACCTAACCATCTTCCAATATTTATCCACCTAACCATCCATCCATCCATCCATCCATCCATCCATCCATCCATCCATCCATCCATCCATCCAACCATTCATTCAAATAACTATTTTCCAAATAACTATCTCTTCATCCAACCAACTCTTCATCCATTTGTCTAACCACCCATCTATGACCCTATCCATCCAAACAGCTACCCAAACATCCATCTAACCATCTTCCAATATTTATCCGCCTAACCGTCCATTCACCCAACCATCCACTCATCCAAATAACTATCCATCCAACCCACTCTTCATTTGTCTAACCACCCATCTATATGATCCCATCCATCCATCCATCCATCCATCCATCCATCCATCCACCCACCCACCCACCCATCCATCCATCCATCCATCCATCCATCTATCCATCCATCCATCCATCCATCCAGGCAGCTAGCCAGGCAGCAGCCTGCCTGCCATTCTATCAACTCTTCATCCATCCTACCACTTAGCCATCTACCCAAACATCCATCCAAACACCCACCTATCCAAACCAACCTTGAAATGGTTAGACCTCCTATTCTGGGGTCCCAGAGTCCTCTACACTCCCTTCTAGCAAATCCAGTTTATGCTTTCATGTTTACAGGCAGTAATTCACGTTTCTCCCTCTGTAATTAGAATGTAAGCCTCTCAAAAGCAGGAACTGTGCCTTATTTATTCTTGATTTCCAGTGCCTAAGGCAGGGATGACACATAGTAGGTGTCAGCAAATGTCTGCTGAATGAATATATTATTCCCTTTCCCCTTATTTACTTGTTCTCCATTTCCTACTAGCCTGGGAGGTTCCTGATGGCAGGGACCATTTCTTAGTCATCTGTGCGTCTCTAAAGCCTTGTACACTACTTGCACAAAGAAAGCATGATATAAATATTTAATGAGGGAATGAGTACTCAAAAGAGGAAGTATAGCAAGAATATATCCTGGCTCTTATTAGCTATGCGACCTTGACCAAGTCACTGAATCTCTCTGTGCCTCTTTTCTCATTTTTAAACAAGAAATAATATTGGTCTTACCTCATTTGGTTCTCATGAGAATTTTATGAGTTAGTATATACAAAGAACTTAGAACAGTGCCTGTAGTTGGACGAGGGCTGTATACATGTTTAAAAAGTAAAATCTCCATTTACCGCTGGTCCGCTGGAACAAATATTGAGGATGCAGACTCTTAAGTACAGAGGGTGGAAAGGAAAGGAAACTTCTGTCTGAGCCGGTGCTGTTCCCACAGGAGACCTCCCACAGCAACACTCTAACTTGTCCCAGGCCCACTGGAATCATTTGGCAAACTACCAATATTATGTCAGATGGTCATAAGTTCCATGTAGAAAAATAAAATATAAAGGGGAGACAGGAAATGACAGGGCAGACAGGAGGCAATTTCTAAATAGAATGGTCAGAAAGGCCTCACTGAGAAGGTGATATTTGAGCAAAGACTTGAGGAGTGAAGAGTGAATGGTTGGAGGGAGGAGCATTCCAGGCAGAGGGAATAGCACATGCAAAGGTCCTGAGGTAGGAACATCCTCGGTGTGTTTGAGAAACAGCAAGAACAGTGTAGCTGGAGCAGAGTGAGCGAGAAGGAGAGTAGGAGATAAGGTCAGAGGGGCCACAAGGCCCAGACCGTGCAGGGCTTTGCTGGCCATTGTGAAGACTTTGGCTTTTACTCTGAGTGAGTTGGGAACTATGGCAAGGTTGTGAGTGAAAAGGGGACAGGATTCATCTTAGCTTTGAAAAGATTGCAGGGGCCAAGGTGGAAGCAGGGAGACAAGTTAAGAGGTTAATCCAGGTCACAGCTGACGGCAGCTTGGACCATGGTGCCAGGGGTGCCAGGCGGGGAGATTCTGAGTAAATTTTGTAGGTGGAACCGACATATTGGATGTGGGGTGTGAAAGAAAGTGAAGACTCAAGGCCAATGCCGAAGTTTTTGGCCTGGATGACTGGAATGACGGAGCTGCTACTTGCTGAGCTGGGGAAGAAAAAGGGAGCATGTTTGTGGGAGAAACATCAGCAGTTTTGTTTGGGACAAGTTTTCATGGGCCAGTAGACATGGATGTGTGTGGCGGTGGATGTGCAAGGTTCAAGTTCAGGAGAGAGGGTGGTCTGGGCTGGACACCAGACATTACAGACACTCTTCCATGTCCTGGAACCGAGTGGTGTATGTATGCTGGGTACATCTGAGTGGTGCTGAGAGAAAACGAGGTCAGACAGAACTGAGAGACCCAGCCGGAACTCACCTGCCTCGGAGAGGGAAAGCCCAGCACGATATTGCAATGATTACGCCCGCTCTTATGACCCTCCCTGCTCAGTAAAGGGACAAATGTCAATGAGCTCCTGGACATCTCCTTTTTCCCAGCTCCTTCTAACATGCGATGTGGCTGGCTGTAGTTTCAGGGCTAGAACAATCCTTAGGAATAGAATGTAGGGATTAAAACCTAACTGTGGCTTTAAAATTACTCTTACTACTAATAACAATATTTAAGAGTAGCTACTGTTTTTTTGAACAACCATTGTGCAAGAGAGCATCGTACTAAGCACCTCATGAGCTGCACAAGAGCTCTGAGAAGTACAAGTTATCACTGCCTTTTTGCAGACGAGAAAACTGAGGCTCGGAAAAGGGAGACCAACTGCCTCTGGTCACATAGCAAACAAGATTCAAAGTCAAGGTTTTACTGCACTTCTTTAGGACTCTGCAGCCATGTCACCCTACCTCCCAGCACACAACAAAAGCCCAAGTTCCCCTCATAGGCAAAGATCAAGGTGTGGCTAAGAGCCTCCTCAGCCTGTCTCACATCTGGGACTCTCAAAGGCCAGAGGGGAGCAACTCCCTAGAGAGCTGCCCTACTAGAAGACTGAGCAGCTCCCTGCCAGAGCCTCAGCTGCCTCGTCTGCAAAATGGGCACAATTACACCACTTACTTGGAGGGCAGAGTTGTGAGGCTCAGCTGGTAAAAAGTTAAAAAAAAAAAAAAAGAGCCTATGAAAACTTTCAAATACTATCCATCCTTCCATATATATAAACACATACACACAAGTATGTATAGGGAGACAGGCTGGGGAGGGGAGAGACAGAGAGACAGGCAGGCAGGCAGGCAGATGCAGAGGCAAGATGATCTTGGCTTGGATGCTTTCTCTGTGGGCAACCTTAAGCATGCTACTTAACCCCTCTGTGCCTCAGTTTTCCTCATCTGTTAAATGGTTACAACAACAACAAGCCCTTCCCCACGAGGTCATGAATGGAGAGCACTTGGAATGGTGCCGGGCACATGGTCAGCACCATAAAGGTCCTCAATAAAGATCAAGGGTCAGGTTTCAGAGGGGCACACAGTGCCACACAGCCAGCTACTGAGAGTGCTGGTCTCTGGGGCCAGGGACTGGGATGGTCTGGAAACCTCCACCTGTGGAGGCCCATTCCAGCTCCCCTACCCAGGGGCCACTGTCTGGGTCTGAGATGCCCATCAGGGAAATGGAGTTAACAAGGATGCCCAAGGTGGTCGGGAAAATGAATCCTGGAGAGCTGAGAACCTGCCTGGGACAGAGTGAGTGCTCACCACTGTGAGCTATCTTTTCTGTTTGTGTCTCAAATGGACACTGGAAGGTGATAATTTAAGGAAGTCCCTTTGTAAGGCAGAGAGTCATTTTTAGGGATATAATTGTACCTGGATTTCTCCTCAAAGGACACGCAAGTGCTTAGGAATAGCAAAAGCGACGGTTGCTGGCTCCTGGTGCCAGTTCCTCCAGATCACCTGGGCCCCGCTCCCCCCACGCCCTCCCTTTAGTACCATTCCTGCCCCCCTCCCCGTCTCCTCCCATCACCACTTAGCTGCCCCCACCCCTGCAGATTTGATAACACCCAGGATTCCTGGTCCCCCTCCCGAGGACAAAGGCAGTGATTGTCCCAGTGGACGCCTTTTGACTTGGTCTCACTGCGGTGTAACTGAGCCCCCCGACTTCACGTCAATTGGGGGCCTCTCAGGGGTGCCCCCTCCCTACCCAGGGCGGTTTCAAATGAGCCCCAGGCTGAGGGGCAGCAGTGACACCGGGAAATCAGATGGCCAGTATTTGAGAACCCTTGGCTGGCCAGGGGCCAGGAGGTGAAAGGATCGGCTCCCACCACTACAGGTGAGATGGCCCCAGCCCCTTTCATAAAAATAGTGAGTGCCTGACCCCCGAGCCCTGACTGTGCCACCCTCTCCCCCTCCTGCTCTAAGCCGGCGCTGTCCAACAGAACTTTCTGCCACGACGGAATTCATACGGTAGCCATGAGCCATGTGTGGCTACCGAACAACTGCAATGTAGACTAAGGAACTGAATTTTTCCTCTTATTTCTTCTATACTAACTTAAATGGCCACACGAGACTTGTGGCTACTGTACTGGACAGCACAGCTATAAACTCTTTAAATTCATTAAATCATTTAATCCTTATAATACACTAAAAAAAAAAAAAAACACTATGGTACCATTATTAGCCTTGTTTTACAGATGGAGGAACTGAGGCACAGGAAGGCAAAGTCACATGCCCAAGGTCACACAGCTAGGACTCAGAAAAGCCATGAGTTGGCCCCAGAGCCCAGGGCCCACCTCCTACATCCCAACACCCCTCTCCCAGCTCTGTTCATACCTGTGTAAATTGAAGGCAGAGGACAAGGTACTTACAACCCCACTGCTCACCAGTTCTCTAGTGGGCATTTCTGATGTCAGCCATGGGTCAGTGGTACCTGTACACTGGAGACCCTGCTGTGAAAGGGCCTGGGCTGGGCTCTGGGAGACACCAGGGTGTACTTTCTGGCTGCCTGCCAGGATGAGCAGTACAGACTTCCCCAGGCCATGTATGCCCAGAAGCTTCTTTAACACAAGAGGTGTCCAGGCCTCTGCACCAGGTGTGGGCACCCCCCCCAATCTGGGTATCTCCCACTATCACCCCGAGTGCTCCATGATGCCCAAGTTCCCTTGCCCACTAAGGAGAGAAAATTCTCCTCTCCACCACCACAGTTTCCTCCTGGCCCTGAAGTGTCCTCCCCCAGGAAGACGACGGTGGCCCCAGAGCTGTCCGGGACCACGGTGACCAGAGTGGGAGAGGATGCACAGTGCCTAAAAAGTCCCCAATCCCCGCAGGACCAACTGTCTGGGCTTTATGGGGCCCGAGGACCACAGAGTCTCCAAGTTCCCCAAGTCAGGGGATCCTAGACTCTTAGGATCGCATCTTACAATCACAGGATGCCGTGACTGAGAGGGTAGTTGTCGGTAAAAGTATCCGAGTCCAAAAACCTATGGAGCTGGCAGGACAGTTCAGTGGTTGAGAACTGGGTCTGGAGCCAGACTGCCTGGGTTCAGATCACAGGGCTGCCACCCGCCAGCTGTGCTGCCTTGGGCAAATTTCTTAACCTCTCTATGCCTCCATTTTCCCTTGTATAAAAGGGAGAGAACAACAGAGAATGCTAACCTCACTGGGCTGTGTTGGGATTAAATCAGTACATGTATTTCAAGTGCTAATATGAGATTCCTGTCTCTACCCTCCCCGTAAAGCAGTACCTGCCCTCTACCTGGCTCTCCTCCTCTGGTAGCAAGTTCTTTCTCACCTGAGATGAATCCTACCTATTCTCCACGTTCCTCCATCCTGTGAGTCCTGGTCCTGTCTGGTATCTTCCCACCCCCGCCTCCTGACAGCCCTTCGAGTTGTACCCACTGAGGTTGCCTTATTCCAAGCTAAGCTGCCCAGCTGCTCCCAAGCCAGGGTCTCCAACCACCTCCTTGGATCTGCCCCGGGCTGCCAAATCCACCTCTGGCTTGGGGGAGGCTAGTCTTAATGGTCCAGAGCAAAGTGGGATGGCAGGGTCCCGACCCCACGGAGCTGGGGTCCCACAGACATTTCCTTTCTCTGTAGACAAACGCTGCTCCTGCCCCACCCTGCTCCTCCACCCCATGGCCTCCCTTATCTCGTCCCCTCCCTTCCTGGGCACCGCGATGGCCACTGCTATCGCTGTGGCATCACTGACAGGACCTGGCTGGGCCCTGCCCTTGCTGTGTCATCGGAGAGAACTGGAAAAACCTCTAGCCTTGGGGGCGTTGTCCAGCCCAGCCAGGAACAGTCTCCCTCTGGCCCCTCCTCAGCGGCTTCTGCTCCAGTTGGTCCTGGTCTGGCTCCTTCCTCTGGGCCCAATCACCCGGGCCTGGTCCTCCCAGTGCGCTGTCCCCCAGTGCACCTCACAGCCCCCCTCAGCTCCTCACCCAGCCCAGCTCTACCCGCCTTGGTCAGCCACGCAAAACCGTGGGAGGTCTGAGCTGGGAGCCAGCCCTGGGTGCGAAGCCTGGCCCCTCTATTACCTGAGGGTGAGAGGCTTTGGGTAGGGACCCTCTGGGTCTGGGTTTCGACCTCCCACTGATTAATGAGGCCGAGGAAAGGAGAGTTGTCATCTCTAAGATGGTTCTCCACTTCTCCTCTGCACTGTTTGGAGGGCACACTGCTGGACAGGCCGGCAGGGGCTGCAGAGGGCTGCCAGATTTGAACCTCGGTCTGAACCTCACTCCTGAGCCAAAAGTAATTCAAAATGGATCATAGACTTAAACGTAAACGTAAAACTATAAAACTTTTAGAAAAAGACACAGGAGAAAATCTTCAGGATCCAGGGCTAAGCAAAGGATTCTTAGACTGCAGCAAAAGCACAATCCATAAAAGGAAGAATTGATAACTGAACCTTACTAATTGAACCTTACTAAAGTTAAAAGTATTTGTTCTGTGAAAGACCCCGTGAAGAGGAAGAAAAGATAAGCTACCGACTGGAAAAAATATTTGCAAACCATG
Source organism: Loxodonta africana (assembly GCF_030014295.1). Taxonomy (NCBI): domain Eukaryota; kingdom Metazoa; phylum Chordata; class Mammalia; order Proboscidea; family Elephantidae; genus Loxodonta; species Loxodonta africana. Next base: position 37,198,092 of record NC_087363.1, read on the forward strand.
TGTCCGACAAAAGGCGAGTATCTAGAACATATAAAGAAATTTCCAAAACTCGACAGCTAAACAACAACAAGCAATCCAATTAGAAAATGGATAAAAGACATGAAGAGACATATCACCAAAGAGGATATACAGATGGCAAAAAAGCACATGAAAGGTGTTCAACATCATTAGCCATGAGGGAAATGCTAATTAAAACCACAATGAGGTATCGCTTTGAGATATACACAGTGAGATACACACAGATCAGAATGGCCGAAATAAAAAACAGTGATAACACCAAACGCTGGCAAGCAGGCAGAGAAACCGGGTGTCTCATACATTGCTGGTGGGTATGCAAAATGGTCCAGCCGTTCTGAAAAATACAGCGTGACAGTTTCTTACGAAAGTAAACATGCAGCTATAACCTAGCTATTGAACTTCTACGAATTTATCCCAATAAATGAAAATATATGTTCACCCAAAAACCTGTACACAACTATTTACAGCAGCTTTATCCATGATAGCCCCAAACTGGAAGCAACCCACACGTTCTTCAGCAGGCAATGGTTAAACAAGCGGGGGGTACGTCCATACCACGGAATATCACTCAGCAATAAAAAGGAACCAACTCTTGATACATGCAACGACTTGGATGAATCTCGAGGGAATTATCTGAGTAAAAAAGCTAAACCCAAAGGTTACATTTTCTGTGATGCCTTTACCTAACATCCTTAAAATGATAAGACTGGAGAAGTAGAAAACAGATCAGCGGTTGCCAGGGGTGAAGGATAGGGGTGGGGTGGGAAGGAAGTAGGTGTGTCTATAAAAGGGTAACAGGAGGGATCCTTGCGGGGATGGAAATGTTCTGTCTTGACTGTATCAAGGTCAGTATCTTGGTTGTGATATTGTATATAGTTTTGCAAGATGTCTCCACTGGGGGCGAACTGAGTAAAGGGTATGCGGACTCTCTCTGTATTATTTCTCACAACTGCTTGTGAATCTCACTCCTGTGGAATTATCTCAAAATAAAAAGTTTAATTCAAAAATATAGAATGCCCAGTTACATTTTAATTTGAGATAAACAATGAATATTTTTGAATGAATATCTCCCAGGCAATATTTGGGACATACTTAGAATAAAATCATGCCTTGTTTAATTTTAAACTCAAATTGAAGTAAGCATCCTGCATTTTCTCTTGCAACCCTATTCCTGGGAAATTCCCCCAGGAAAGGGCAGACTCTTGTCATTTCATTCATTCTCTCGACAAATATTTCTTGCTACTCACTGTATGCCAGGCACTATTCTAGGCATAGGGGGCTACAGCTGTGAACAGACACTGTCCCTACCCTCGTGGTGTTGATCTTCTAGTGGGAGGCAACACTGAATAAACATGTAAAGAGCTATGTAAAGAGGATCGCTTCGCATGATGTGTGTTATGTAGAAAATTAAATAGCATGGTGTGACAGAGACAGGTGAGGTGGACATTGGGTAGGGTAGGCAGGGAAGGCCTCCCTGACAAGATGGTATCAGAGTGGAGACCTAAAGGAACAGAAGAAGCTACTTATCCAAAGATTTGAGGGAAGAGCATTCTGGACAGAGGAACGGTATGTGCAAAGGCCCTGAGGCAGGAGCAAGCTTGGCAGACTTCAGGAACAGATAGTACAGCTAGAGGTTGGAGAGCAAAGGAGGGTAGCTGCAGACAAGGTAGGCATTCAGTGCTCCTAAGAACCTTATAGCCTCTCGTGCCCTACATGTCAGACCTGCAAAATCCCTCTGAAACCATAAAGTCCCCTCTGGAGGAAACTGAGGTCCTGGAGGGACAAGATCTGCCCGGGGCCATCCCTGGTCCAAGCCCTGTGAGTCCCAGCTACAGGCCTCTCCATCTGGAGCAGGAATGGGGGCACCACAGCCCAAGGAGGCCTCCTCTCAGCCTGTCCTGGTCAGGTGACTTCAAGCCAGGCGGGGCCTGGCTCCTCGGGCCCTTGACATGCCACTGCTGGCCACTCTATCTGGTCAAATATTCAAGTGGCCCTCAGGACAGCAGAGAGGAGCATAGCTGAGCAAGTCTTATCTCGGCCCCACCCCAGCTGCCAGGGGCTGGTCCCTGGTGTCCCCCAACTCACGGGCCTGCCTGTGGCCAGCACAAGAGTGGAAATCCAGCTCCCAGGAGCACCCAGACCAGATGGGGCAGGGCAGGAAAGGACAAGACCGACATCCCTCCGTGAGCAATAGGCTGGGGCTGGGCAGGGAGGTGACTTCTCACTCCGGTGGAATTCCATCCCCCTGAGCTCACCTCCCTCGGAGCAAGCGGTACATTCCAGCAGGGGCCAGCCCCGTCCCACCTGTGCCCCCATCCCCAGGGCTGCCTCCCTCTTAGGCCCAGTCACCAGGCTCCCAGGAGGGGCTGCAGAGGGCCTCATTCCCTGCTCCAAGGCCCTTCCTAGCTAGTTGGTGCACTTCACTCTCAGCATCCAGTGAGGCCCAGACAGCCTGTTCGGGGGCAGTATTACCTAGAAGCTGCCCTGTCCCTTGGCCCGGGCTCCAGAGCGATGAAACAGCAGAGGCTGGTTCAAGGTGCAGCCCGGTCTTCCCCTCCTCCACAAGGGATGCTTCACACATGCTTACCACTGTGTCCTGAACATGCCCCCTCCCGGTCTCATCCTGCGGCCCACAGCCCTCTGCCTCAGCTGACTCCCCCAGGGCAGTGTCCCTGGCTCTCTTTCCCTCTTCCATTGCTCCTCTCACTGCGCAACCCCACCAAATGATGCCAGGGTTTCCGTTACCACCTTCTGCTGCCACCGCCAGAAGCATCCCAGCCAAGACCTCGCTCCAGAATTAAGACCCAGGCACCAGCAGCCTCCCTAGGCATCCTCGCCTGCTGCCCATAGGACCTCCTATTCCCCTAAAACTGACCTCCCCCATTCTGGTTCCCAAACCCAGCAAGGGCAGCATCCATCTATCTACCCCGAATGCAGCCTGAAGCCATCTTGCAATTACGCTTCCTAAGCAGCTGTCCCTCCTGCCCACCTACAGCCTCTGCTTGGTTTGGCATCAGCCACCAACCTGGCCCTTTCACTTCATTTTCCTCTCTGTCCCAGAAAGGGCCAGAATCCTGACCACGTCACTCCCCAGTCAAAGCCTCTTCTAGGCACCCACAACACAATGAGGAAGTCCCACCCCTGGGCCCGGCATTCAAGGCCTGCATTGGGCCCCAGCCCCGTCTGCAGCCTCATCGCCCATCACTCCCCACTCTCCCTACTCCCCCCACCACACAGGCCCCTGAGCTTCACCACCATGGTGCCTTTGTATGTGCCATGACTTTTGTCTGAACTGCCTTCTTCCTTGCCCTGCTTGTCCCCCTGGAGGTCTACTACTCATCCTTCAGAGCCCCGCTAGGGGTCCCTTCTTCTTCCCTCCAAGCGCTTCAGCCTTCTTGGGGAACAATCCACCCCTCCTCTGCCCTCTTCTCTTCACCTTCAGAATTGTATCTCTCCTGTGCTGGTGCAGTGGTGAAGTGCTCGGCTGCTAACCCAAAGGTCGTCTGTTCAAATCCACCAGCCACTCCTTAGAAACCCTATGGGGCAGTCCTACTCTGTCCTGAAGGATCGCTATGAGTTGGAATTGACTCCACGGTGACAGGTTTTATAGTATGCAGCCCGGAGCCGTAATCTCGCTCCTCTGATCTGACGCTCCTGCTAGGCTATAAGCATCTTGAGGACAAGAGCCTGCTTTAATTCCTCTCCCCACTGCCCACGGGAAGTTCCCCCCAAAGGCTGACAAGAAATGATCCAAAGCAATGGAAAAGTCTGTCACCCAAAGATTTCATCCCAGAGATTCTGACTCCCCTCCCCCTCCCAGCCAAAGTCCTGTGATTCCAAACCCCACAGGCTAGGAGTTGAACCTAGTATCCCACATCCTAACCTGAAAAGTCTGTGACTTCCACCCCAGCATATTAGGGCCCTAAAATTCCAGAATGCAGAGAGTATAACTCTAATATCACCTTCCCAAAAGAGTCATTTACACCCCCCATGGCAACTTCCCAGGAATGGGGTCATCAGGCTGTCCTTCCAGCCTTACCACTCCATGATTGGACCCTGAGCCCTCACAGCTACAAGAGACAATGGGAGGAAGAGCGGAAGCCTCAACCCATGTGGGGGTGCCTCCTTCAAAGCCCCCACAGCCACATCCTTGGCTGACAAGGGCCTGACTCTGCCTGGACCCAGACCCAAGTTAGAGACCTGCACGGCAGGATACCACATGGCGCGTCCTCCTGGACTTGCCAGGCAAGGCAGTGGGCTCCCCTAGCCCAGGACAGCTGTGGAGGACAGCCCCTGGGTCACCCCTCACTGGGGCCTACACAGAGCGCTGCAGGAGAGAGGGTTCCTGCCACCACCTCTGCCCCAGGATGCACCCCTCCCCGGCTCCCCCTCCTCCCCCATTCTCTCGCTCCAGCTGCCAATAAGCCCCAGAGCGGGTGGTCAGGTTGAGTCTTGTCTCCCACAGCAGAAGCCAGCAGCCGGTGATAAACACATCTGTGAGCCTTTCCAAGACGTTCAACCTGAGCGGCTGCCGGCTGGCCCCTTTCCTCTGTTGGTCCCCCAACTCTGTGGTGCATGGGGCCCACTGCAGCCTGATGGGGGAGTCCTAGGGGTGGGGTCCCGTGTCTTAAATTCAATGGCACACCACAGGGTCCTGGAGGACTGCCCATGAGCACCCTCTCTGGCCCTGGCCAGCACAGGGGTTCTGCAATAAGACAGGGGTCATAATCCCATTTGACAGATGGGGAAACTGAGGCCCCCAGAGGGGTTGGAACTCACAGCCAGCTGGTGGCTGTCTTTGCTCCTGCCCACTTGGGTATGTGTCTGGGCCCTTGGGGTGCTCTCCAGCAGGGAGTAAGGACATCTGGCCATCCTGGGGGCTAGGTGGGGCAATCACCTTCCTGCTTGCTCGGGCTAAGCATGTGGTCATCGCTCCAGATGCTCGAGGGCCAGTTGGAATCTTCTCTGGGCCTCCATTTCCACCTCCATAACCAACGGGGCCTGTGATAAATGAGGCCTTTCCCCTGTGCACATGTGTGTAGTCCCGAATTCTACCCCTTGGCTCGGGAAAATGCACAGTCCCTGTCTGAACTGCTTTTCCAGGACGTCACCCCCATGGGCCCTTCCTAACCAGAGCGGAGCTGGGCGATGGGGAAGCACCTCTTCAGCTGGGCTTCCCTCAGTGGGGGAGCTGTGCCACCCAGAAACATCAGATCAGGCCCAGTCTACATTATTCCCGAAAGCTCTGCCCCAGACCCCGTTCCTGTCCCCTCCTACTCTGCCTCACGGGAGACCTCTACTCCCACCCTGCTCCAAAACCATCAGTGGCTCCCAGTGACTGAAGATCCTTATCCATTCGCTCCGTACGTATTTGGAGAGCACCTACTGTATACCAGGCGCTGTGAATGAACGTTCAGGGCCGCTGCCCTCATCAGCCTACAGTCTGGGGAGGACAGGAGGCCAGGGAACAAGGCAACATCAGGGGCAAATCCAGGAAGGAAAGGAAAGAGGGCTCTTCCGAGGAAAGAACACTGAGCTGATAGGGAGAAGGCTGCCCCAAGAAGATCTCAGGGGGAATTTAAGGCTCCCTCAAGCCACCTTGCCTACTCTTACCTGATCAGGGACCCACAGACCAGCCAGTCTGGCCTCCTGAACCGGCCCCATGGGCCCCCCTCCTGGCCTTTGTTCACAACCTCCCCATGGCAGACCTCTCTGCTCTGCCTAGTCAAACCTCACTCATCTTTTGAGGCCCATCTCCTCCAGACAGTCCACCTCAGTTGCTTGTATGGCCTCTGCCAGCTCCCAGTGTCTGATGGCCCAAGGCTGTCTATCAACACAACTAAATAGTCACCAAGAGCCCCCACTCCGGCTAGAGCTATGTGGTCATAAACCGCTCTCCCTGATGTAAACTGAGCCTTCCTCACCCCAGGCCAGGCATGTGCGCCTTGAATTCTCACAGTGGCCCCACAAGGTAGCTGCAGATGAGGAAACTGAGGCTGGGAGAGGGGAGGAGGGCAGGAGGGAGCCTGTAACCTGTGATGTCAGCCCCAAGGGGTGATCTGACCACAGAAACCCAGAGGAGTGAACAGCTGAAGACCCCAAGAGAGGTGTGGGCCCCAGGCAGAGGTCCCAGCGAGTGCTGGAAAGGGCAGGGCCAGGCAAGGCCTCCCTCCCAACTCCCCCAGGACAGCCATCTGTACAGGCCAGGTGAGCGGTTCTGCTCTGGCCTGCGTGACTCAGCATGGCCCGGGATGGTTCTGACACACAGGAAGTGGCTGGAGGCTGGAGAGGTGGGAGGGAGGAAGGGGCAGCGCCAGTGGAGCCCCACCCATCCTCTGCACTCCACAGGCCTTGCTCCCCTTCCAAGGTGGGCTGGCTACTCCCTGACACCCACACTCAGAGACAGACTCCCTCCTGCATGGCAATGTTTACACAATCGCAACCACACCTACACCAGCTGTGTGCCAGGCCCCAGGGTAAGTGCTTCCCAGCCTCTCTCCTCCCTCCTCACCTCTGCCTGTGAGAACACTACTGCCGTCTCTGCTTCCTGGGCTTGAAGGCACCAGGCAGCTGACTTCCCAGCCCATGCCTCCACCACCACACCACAAACCCTGGTGCTACCGGTGGGTTCTGGCTTTGCCGTGGAGACCTTCAGCAAGTTGCCTAGCTGGTCTATGCCTCAGTCTCTTCACCTGTACAGTGGGGATAATGATGGTGCCCACCTCGTAGGGACACAGTGAGGATGAAGTGAGCTGGTGCGTCCAGTGCTTAGAAGACTGCCTTGCCCTGGAAGTGACATATCAGAATAAGAGGTGTCCCCCATCTATCACCCAAGCCTATACTGGCAGCTCGGGAGGCCATCCTTAGTCAGGAGATGTACTAGGTCTGAGCTCCTCTGGTAATCTTCTCTCTTTTTTCTTTTTTAAACAATTATTGGGAGTTGGCAACATTTTAAAATGAGGTGACCACACATAAACATCAGAGGCTAAGATCTAAAAGGGTCTGGCCACCCTGGACCCATATGCCCGCTCAGCCACAGTGGGCTGGAGCTGAGCCAGACACTCAGATGGGCCTGTGTTCCTCAATTCACCACAGCCCTGCCCAGTCCAATGGGCAATTGTGTTTGTGGCCACTGGTGGTGGGCCCCACACAGCCTTCCTGTCACTGCAGTGGCACCCCCCACCAGGTGGCACCCAGCCCTCCCTACTATCTGTTCTGGCTTACAACACTTCTCTATGGAGTTCAACTCAACACCAGAGCCCTCGCCACACCTCCTGGGCCAAAGGGCTCTAGGGTGGGCTCTGAGCACTTCCTCCTTTGCCGGCATTTCCAGAGCCCACTCCCAGCCTCAGGCTTCAGCCTGGGACATGGCCCAAGATAGGCAGCCCTGACTTGGGCTATCTGAGATGCATTGTCAAGCTGCCTCTGCTCCCATACTTCCCAGGGTGGGGAGCTCACTCCTTTACAAGCTGGTCCTCACCCTGGCAGGGCCTGCCTCCCTGGGACACCCCATGGCCCTTGTACTCTGAGCCTGCAGACCCATCTGCTCCTCTTGCCTCAGACACCAACTCTTCACAGGATGGAGTCCCCAGTCTCCATCCTATCCTAGCCACCTCCTCTAGAAACATCTGGAACATCTCTGACTCTTCTAAGCAGAGCCCAGAATCCAGGAGGGTCTAAAGAGAGAGTAAAGAGGGAACAGTCTCCTCCTTGATTTGGAGCTCCAGATTTTGGTTAAGTTGACCGGAGAACATGCTGGTTGTTCTGGCAGCTGGTGCACACCCATGACTCTACTGACTTCACCCCAAACCCTTCCCCAATCAGATTTTTCAGCAGCTGATTCTGTGGACCCAAGTATGAGTTCACATCTGCCCCTCTTTCCATCTTGCTGAGTTACATCCAATTTGTGGCAACTGAGATTCTGTTATTCCGCCTCTCATGCCCTACACAAATCCTGACCAGAAACAAACTGGTGACCAGTGACCTAGTCAAGTGGAGCGGGGCTGAAGGCAGAGCCCTGTGGCACGCCACCAGACATCCCACACCAGCCCTTATCGACGAGCTGTTCGCAGCATCTCCGCTGAGCTGCTGGCGCCCCGCCCTGGCTTCCTACCTTCCGGCCTGCCTCGTTATTGTGCAAGTTCATGAGAGTCCGGGCGTTCTGCTTGATCTCTCGTGCATCCACAAAGACCTTGGCGAAGCTGATGCCGTAGCGGATGTCAGCAGAGCAGCCACCCCACTTCCAGCCCTCATCCCGGTGGTACTGGCCTTGCTTCTCCTTGTCACAGCCACAGTCGCTCAAGTTGCCCTGGGTACAGGCAGCTGTGATGGCATGGGCCACACCAGCAGCAATGATGGCATACGTGAAGGCAGCCTCCCGGCTTCCTGTGAGGAGGAGAGAAAAGCAGAAAGGCTAGGATCAGGAACTGGGCGTCCTGGGACAAGGCTGGGGCCTGGAAGAGGAGGAGGCTGGGCTCACTCTAATGGCTTCACAAGACTGTTGCTTGTTCCTTCTCCTGAAAATGTTCCTGCTTGAGAGGATCACAGTGCCTGAGCGTCCCCCATCACCTACACATTCATTCAGCTCCCAGTCACTGAACGCCCAGGGAGGAAGAAGGTGTGCGGGCTGACCGCCAGGCTGACCACCATCCACCCCCACTCCCAAACGCACTGGACATGGCGGTGCAGCCCATTGGTCACATAATCTGGACACTTGCCCTAAGGCAGCATTTCATAAACACCCATTAGGCCCACAGCTCTGCACCAGAAGGCTTGGGTTAAATTCCAGTAACATCGCTCCCTGGCTCTGTGACTTCCAGCCAATGACCACCCTCTCTGTGCCTCAGCCTACTCTGCTATAAAATGGAGACATAGCAGCAGGGCCTTCCTCATGGCGATGGAGGGAGGATGATAGGAGTTTGTCCAGGTGAAGCTCTTGGCTCCATGCCTGGCACACAAAGCCTGCTTCTATTACTGCCGTGTGTCCTCCACTATTGGAGATGACTGTCCCCACCACTTCCCCGTGGTCCCTCACTAGACAGGGAGCATTTCCTGAGAGGGCAGAGACCTGGCCATCTTCATCCCTGTGTCTCCAAGCCCAATACAGAAGACAAAGCCTGGGGGAGAGGAGTCCACCACAGCTGAGGAAATGGGGCAGGTGAGCACCCAAAGAGGATCTAGCTACAAGCCAGGTTCCACAGGGAATCAGGGCAGCCTCTAGGAGTTGCTGTTTGGAGATGGCCCTGCCGGGAGTCTGGGAACTATATGTGAAGATTTCCGAGGCTCCACATGGCTGGCACTGGGCTTTGTATGTGTGTTGGGTGGGTGCGTGGGGCCTGAGCTTGGAGAGCTGCTGGAGTGCAGGAGACAGAACCCTGGGTGGGATGTCATGCAGGCCTGGTGCAAACCAGGCCCTCCCACTAAGTGTTTCAGGGCCTCAGTTTCCCCATTGCAGAATGGGCTCGAGAGCAGTATCTACTTCGCAGGTGAAGATTAAGTAAAGCAATGTATGGACAGAGCCTTGTGTAGTCCAAGCTCTGCTGAGCATTTGCCACGGTGGCTCTCAAAGTGGGGGTGGCATGGTATCAGGGAAAGCTTCCTGGAGGGAGGAGCCTCTGAGCCCAAACCAGGCGGATGAAGTTGAGCTGGGAAGAAGTGTTTCAGGATGTCAGGACAGAGATGACGTAAGCAGTGGGTGAGGAAAGTGGGTGAGGCAGCCCCAAGTTGCTCTGTGCCTGAGGTGGCTCCGACTCACACGCAGGAAGACCCTTTTTCCATCCACCCCACATCCACCTACTGGCCCCCCTCACCCATGCTGCTAAGACACAGAGCGCCTGCCTAGCTCCTCCATCACTGCCCTCACATCCTCTGGACGTGGAGGTCTGTCCATCCATCTGCTGGACTGGACAACGTCATGGCTGTTTTGGGCTGGCCATCCACAGCCTCCCACAGAGGCGGGAGACTACCATTATTAACAGGGAGCTCTGAAGCCAGAACGTGCCTACATTCAAATCTCAATTCCCTACTAACGAATGGTGCCTTGGGCGAGTTCCTTCTCTCTGAGCCTCAGTCTCCTTGCCTGTAAAATGTGGGTAGGACAAGCACTCACCTGGGCAAGTGTGAAATGCTTAGCACTGTGCCTGGCTCAACGAACGTTCCCAAACTGGGGATTCACCAGAGCGGGGGGACAGAGCCTCTTCCCTCTCCCTCTAACCATACCTCAACCTTTGGGGCTTACAAAGAGCCTTTCTTGAGCATTTGCAGGCTTCCTGACTCCCACCTACATTATCTCATTGGCTTTAGGAACCATGTGTAGCATGTGCCCGACAAGGTCTGGCACAAAGCATGGTGGCCACAGGGCAGGCAGGAGCATGAACTTGACCTCCAGTCTGGCGAAAAGGCAGGCTGGACACCTGACATTACTTTTCTTAGAGGACACCAAGAAATGCTCCACAGAACCTACCACTGCTTGGCTGGGCTCAAAGGGTAAAGGTCTTGATTTATCTTCATTTACAGTTGAAGAAACTGAGGCCAAGAGAGAGCTCTGGCTTGCCCAGGCTGCCCAACTGATGGGCAAGAGAACCCATAGGGGCCACATATTGAAGAGGGAAGTGTCCACCAGAAGGGTAGATGCAAACAGAATATGGCTATCCTCACATTGCTGGGCTCTACAAACGAGGGAGCTCAGAATTCAGGCCTTGAGCTCCATGGAACCAGGGATGGTAAGAGAGATAGCGCTCGATGGACTCCCTGGGCAAGGGTAGACTGGAGAAATCTGCCCCCCAGTAAAGCTAGACAATAGTAAACTGGCCTGAGTCAGAACAGAGCAGATGATGGCGGGGTGGGTGAACACTGCAGGTGGGGCTAAAAGTAGGATACCAGTAGCTGCATTCCTACCTTTGCAGGTTTAGGGCTCAGATTTATTTTCCCTGTGTGCTCCAGGTGGTCCCAAAGAGAGGTCTCATCCCAGGCCAGTGAGTCCCCAGAACCACACCAAGCTCACACTCACAGACTATCAAATTCATGTGAAAACACACCAGAGGATACAGCAAACAGTGAGATTAGGCCCTCACACACAATCAGATGAAGACTATAAAGAGAACAGGGTGGGGAAGGGTAGAAATCCCTGTTCCACCACTTTCTGGCTGTGCGACCTTGGACAGGTCCTCTAACCTCTCTGTTCTCCAGTTCCCCCACTGTAAAATGGGATGATGACTGGGCCCACTTTATTAGGATGGTTGAAAGGACTAGGAGAAAAAAAAAACTAGAAAAAAATTTCCAGAGTTGAAGAAAGTCACCCCAAATACAAGATTTATTATGACTTTTATTGATGGCAGTACTAACAGTGCCTTACCAGAAGGCGGTGAGGGAAGGGGTAGAGGTCTTCATTTATCTTCATTTACAGTCGAAGAAACTGAGGCCAAGAGAGCGCTCTGGCTTGCCCAGGCTGCCCAACCAGTGGGCAGCAGAACTGAGCCACAGACCCTGCCACCAGAAACCTCACACAGACCAAGAACCATCCCCAGTGATTAAATGACCAGGGGTACAGGAGGTACAAGAGGTTTGGCACAGGCTTGAGGAGCTGAAAGGAGACCCTGTCCACTCTATCAGGCCAAGAATGGGGAATGCAAATAGAGTTGGCGGAGCCTGGCTTGTCACCTGAGACTCATCTCCTATGCTTATCCCTGTAGGCCAGGATGGGGGCTTCCAGCCCAACTTCCTTGTGGTAACTTCGTGTGCCCTTGCTCTGCCACCAGCAGGTCACTGTCCTGGGTCTCTCTAGCCCTCTGGGCAGCACATGACAATGCAGATGGCAAGTGACAGACACCTAAAGACAATGGCAGTGTGGATAGCTTCTGATCCCACACTCTGACCACCATCATATCCCAGGAGGTGGAGGCAGGGTAGCTGCACCTGGAAACATTGAACTCCCCCTAGTTCAAGGTGGACCCCAAACCAGAGCGAAGCCTCATCATGTGCCCAGGACCTTCCCCCTCTTCACAACACACACTGTCCCCAGAAGTGAAGGCTGCACGGAGGACCAGGAAACAATGAAGCCTGCCATTCCAGCTGTAGAGTTCCCAGGGGCCAGGTACCCTCTGCTGCTGTTGTTAGGTACCACTGAGCCACTTTCAACTCACAGCAACCCTATGTACAACAGAACGCAACACTGCTGGGTCCTGCGCCATCCTCACAATCGTTGCTATGTTTGAGCCCATTATTGCAGCCGCTGTGTCAATACATCTCATTGAGGGTCTTCCTCGCTTCCGATGAACCTCATTTTACCTAGCATGGTGTTCTTCTCCAGGGACTGGTCCCTCCTGATAACATGTCCATAGTGAGACAAAGTCTCACTATCCTTGCTTCTCAGGAGGTACTTCTTCCAAGACAGATTTGTTCATTCTTCTGGAAGTCCATGGTACATTGAATATTCTTCACCAACACCACAATTCAAAGGCATCAATTCTTCGGTCTTCCATATTCATTGTCAGCTTTCACATGCATCTGGGCTGTTGAAAATACCACAGCTTGGGTCAGGTGCACCTTAGTTCTCCAAGTGACATCTTTGCTTTTTAACACTTTAAAAGAGGTCTTTTGTAGCAGATTTGCCCACCACGATAGGCCGTTTGATTTCTTAACTGCTGCATCAATGGGCATTGATTGTGGATTCAAGTAAAATGAAATCCTTGACAATTTCAGTATTTTTTCTGCTTGTCGTGATATTGCTTATTGGTCCAGTTGTGAGGAATTTTGTTTTCTTTCTGTTGAGGTGTAATCCATACTGAAGTCTGTGGTCTTTGATCTTTATCAGTAAGTGCTTCAAGTCCTCTTCACTTTCAGCAAACAAGGTCGTGTCATCTACATATCATAGATCATTTATCAGTCTTCTTCCAATCCTGATGCCCCATTCTTCATATAGTCTAGCTTGTTGGATTATCAGTTCAGGATACAGACTGAATAAGTATGGTGAAAGGATACAAAATTGACGCACACCTTTCCTGATTTTAAACCATACAGTATTCCCTTGTTCTGTCTGAATGACTACCTCTTAGTCTACGCACAGGTCCCAAATCGGCACGATTATGTGTTATGAAATTCCCATTCTTTGCCCTGTTATCCATAATTTGTTATGATCCACACAGTCAAATGCCTTTGCATAGTCAATAAAACACAGGTAAACATCTTTCTGGTATTCTCTCTCTGCTTTCAGCCAAGATCCATCTGACATCAGCAGTGATATCCCTCATTTCATGTCCTCTTCTAAACCTGGCTTAAATTTCTGGTAGTCCCTGTCAATGTACTGCTACAACTGGTTTTGAATTATCTTCAGCAAAATTTTACTTGAGTGTGACACTAATGATATTGTTCAATAATTTCCACATTCTGTTGGATTACCTTTCTTTATAATGGGTACAAATAAAGATCTCTTCCATTTGGTTAGCCAGGTAGCTGTCTGCCAAATTTCTTGGCAGAGATGAGTGAGCACCTCCAGCTTTGCATCCATCTGTTGAGACATCTCACTTGGTATTCTGTCAATTCCTGGAGCCTTGTTTTTTGCCAATGCGTTCGTTGCAGCTTGGACTTCTTCCTGCAATACCATCGGTTCTTGATCATATGCTACTTCCTAAAATGGTTGAATATCGACCAAATCTTTTTCCATCTTCTTTTGATGCTTCCATCTTCTTTTAATGCTTCCTGTGTCATTTAATATTTTGCCCATAGAATCCTTCTGTATTGCAACTTGATGCTTGAATTTTTCTTCAGTTCTTTCAGCTTAAGAAAAGCTGAACATCTTCTTCCCTTTTGGTTTTCTAACTCCAGGCCTTTGCACATGTCATTATAATACTTTGCTTTGTCTTCTTGAGCCACCCTTTGAAATCTTCTGTTCAGCTCTTTCACTTCACCATTCTTCCATTTGCTTTAGCTACTCTATGTTCAAGAGCAAGTTTTGGGGTCTCTTCCGACATCGATTTTGGTCTTTTCTTTCTTTCCTGTCTTTATTAATGGCCTTTTGGAAACTCTGGTGGCATAGTAGTAGCTGCTAACCAAAGGGTCAGCAGTTTGAATCCGCCAGGCGCTCCTTGGAAACTCTATGGGGCAGTTCTACTCTGTCCTATAGGGTCGCTATGAGTTGGAATCGACTTGATGGCGCTGGGTTTTTTTTTTTTTTTTCCTAATGTATGATGTCCTTGATGTCATCCCACAACTCGTCTGGTCTGCAATCATTAGTGTGCAATGCATCAAATCTATTCTCAAGCCAAAGTACCACCTTGAGTACATTCCACCTGAATTTAGAAACCATCTCAAGAATAGATTTGAATACTGGCCCCTAAGGTCCACTTATTGGATGCCCAAGGGTTGCTGTTGACCCTAGTGATGTCAGCCTTGTGGCCAACATTACGCTGAGACTCCCCAGTGCCATTGTCTCCACTGACCACCGTAAACACTGCCCTGGGCATTGGGCTGCTGGGTAACTAATGTCTGGCTTTTGAACCTCTTTATACCTTCTTTGCCTGCTCTGTAAAATGGGACTTATAATAACATCCATAAACCATGGGCCGCCACATGGACAGACTCACAGAGTCTGTGAAGGGAAGCTGCTGAACATAATGTCTTCCATGCTGTATATGTTCAGTCAATGCCAGCTGTTGTTGATTGTTGTTGTTAGTAGTATTACCCTTAGCTCCAATCGTTATTGTTGTTATTATTACCCTTAACTCCAGCCATTATTGTTATTATTATTACCTTTAACTCCAACCATTATTGTTATTGCTGTTGTTATCCTTAATGCCAACTGTTATTATTGTTGTTGTTGTTACCACTGAGTCCCGTTTGTCTCTCAGCTTCATTGTGTTCAATGACATCCAGAGGGACAAGACAGCCTCACTCAGAGGAAGCGTGTGGAGCTGACATGGAGTCTGTCTGCCCAGCCATGCTGTGAGTTTGTGAGCGGACAGAGACCACGTCTGTCTTCAACCCCCACGATAATGTGTAAGGGATTCCTGAAGGAGACAGGCCTGAGCTTCAATCTCACTGGTGGCACAATGGCTAAGAGCTTGGCTGCTAACCAAAAGGTGGGCAATTCAAATCCACCAATCACTCCTTGGAAACCCTACAGGGTAGTTCTACTCTGTCCTACTGGGTTGCTATGAGTCAGAATTAACTAGCCAGCAACTGGTTTGGTTGTTTTTGGGTTTAGTAGATGGGTGACCTGGGGCAAGTCACTTAATCTCTCTGAGCCTCCGTTTCCTCACCTGTTAATAAGCACCTGCCCTATAGGAAGAAACGGCTAACAACTAGCACACAGCAGTGCTTAAATCAACAGTAGTGAGTATTATGATTACTATAATTGGTGAGACCACAGGCACCACGGGGAGGTACAGAGAAGCTTCCCCCTGCTTTATTTCTCTCTATGGCATTTCTTGTTACCTGCTCTTTTAGATTTGTTTGTCTATTGTCTGTTCTCCACACCTCCCCCACCACCCCATGGGCCCTCTAGAATAGAATTTCCTTGAAGGCAAGTACTTTGTCTTGTTCCCTGCTGTGTCCTCGGAGCCTGGCACACAGCAGGTACTCAGTATATATCTGCTGAATAAATGAATGAAGGAATGAAAGCTCCCCAAAGGCCAACCAAAGAGTGGCCAATGACCACCTGGCCTTTACTTAGTGCTTATTCTTTGTCAAGCTTCATGCTAAGCCCTTTAGAAGAGTATGCTCATCTATTCCTTAAGAAAACAACCCCTCGGGGAGGTGATACTAGCAAGCCCATTTTACAGAGGAGAAAACTGAGGTTCAAAGAGGATCTGACCGAGCAGGCATGGAGCCCCTGAAGGCACAGGGTAAAAGACGCTTCCTGAAGTCTCCCGATGGCCCACCTCCTCTGCCCATTCAGAAAGACGCCCCAGGGTAGTCAGAGGCCTCCTATCAGGCTTGAGGTATTTTTTTCAGGGGGAGATGGACAGAAAGTAACATTTGTTGAGAACCTACTATGTGCCTGACCCACGCTTGGCTATCTATGGTAATTTACACCAGCTCATTGGGTAGACACCATTCTTTATAATCTACAGGTGAGAAACCTGAGGCTCTGAGAAGTTAAGTGATCTGCAGCTTGAGCAATGGCCCTGAGATGGCATGGCTGGGGGCAACAGCAGGTAAGGGAGAGGAATATGGGAGGAGGGGAGGCTGCAATGGCAGGCAGAGGCTGGGTCCAGTCCTGCTGGGCCCACACCATCCTGACCCTGAATCAGAGAGAATCAGAGAACAGACCCCCAGAGCCACAGACAAAGTGCCCGTGAGTTCCTCAGCAATCCCTGAATCTACCACCCAGAAAGCCAGGTGGGCGGAGACCTGGAGACTTACCTGAAGTCACTAGCAAGCACAGGGCAATCCTGGCTCCCCTTGCCCTCAATCCTACCATAGCCTCCTTAACTCTAGATCCCACATCTCTCTCAGGTAAGTTTTCCACCCAGAGGTGCAGGGTCTCGCCTGTTGGGACTCTCCAGGCAGACTTCAGCTCAGAACTCTGGTAAGACAAGATGGAGCCTGTCAATCCCTCCCCTCTCCCCTCATTCAGCTGGGCCATGTGAGCAAGGACGGTGTCTCCCGAGTCTTAGCTTCCCCACCTGTAAAATGGGAACCATCAGGTGTAAAGAGCCCAGGCACCTGGAAGGTGCTCATGACAAGGAAGCAGAGCAAGCGTTAACTGCTGAGATGGAAATGGGGGGCCGGGGCTGATGGCCTGGATGCCCTCACACATTCCAGCCACACACCAGTCCCAGCGGTTACAGGAAATCAACTGGTATCCCAGCCTGCCCGAAAGGTTCCATTCCACCGCCCTGCAGCCGCTATAAATGGTTTGCACCAGAATATTATCTGGGTGTATTTACGGTATCTTACTGGAAACCACAAAATGCATTGTACTTTTTTTTTCTTTTGCTATTTAAAGCCAACAGGTCAGAGAGTGAGCAATCTGCAGTGACACAGGCTGAAATATATGATGATTTGGAAAATATACAGACGGAAAAAGGTTGTTTTTGCCAGCCCTGTGGCGGGGCATTTTACAGCCCCTCTGGGCTCCAAATGCCACATTGGGCTGTCCCCTAGTAAAGAACTCAGGAGGCTCTCTATGAAGGACGGGAGATTTTGGGGATGCGAGGGGCATGGGCCTGGACCTGGGCCAAGATTGGCTAAGGTAAGAGGCACACAGAGAAGGAAAAGGGAAGGGGCGTGTGCAGGCCTAGGCCTCCCTGCTCTTCTTCTGCCTCGGCTCCATCCAAGGGCCTCTACTGCCATCAAGCAAGGCCTCCCCGCACTGTCAGCATCTTCTGCCCCTTCCTGTCTCCACGCCTCCTCTGGATTCCAGGTACTTCAGGTTGGGTCACGCAGGATGTTCCCCACCTGGAAATGCTCTTCCTCTCCCCATCTGCTGAATGAGAGGCAAAGTAGCCCTGTGGTTCCTAAACAGGGCTCTGCAGGCTGATGAACCTGGGTTTGCATCCTGGCTCCTCCAGTGGTGGGAGCTGAGGTAAGTCTATTGATCTCTCAAGGCCTCAGTTTCCTCATTTCTCAAATGGGAGGAATAAAATCCCTGACTCCCAGCATTGTTGAGCAGGTTAAATTGATCACTACACATGAAAGGCTTGGCCCACAGCAGGTAAGCGATCAATAAATAGTGGATCTTATGGAACGCATATAACCACCGGTATGGTTAATACAGAGCCCTAGTTAACGCAGTGGTTAAGTGTCCGGCTGCTAACCAAAGGGTCGGCAGTTCGAGTCCACCAGCTGCTCCTTGAAAACCTATGGGACAATTCTACTCTGTCCTACAGGGTTGCTATAAGTTGGAATCGACTCGACAGCAACGGGTTTGGTTTTTTTATGGTTAACACCATACCCATCAAGATGTGGTTCAAATGTCCCCTCCTCTGAGAAGCCCTCCAGACTTCCCCTCCCTCTGCTGTGGCCCAGCACCGTATCCATCCTTATTTAGCCTTATCGTGTTGAGTTTAATTATCAGTGTCTCCCTACCGGGTTGTGGGGACCTGGATTATTCAGCTGTGAAGCCTCAACAGTTGAATGAATGAATGACCATGTGTGTGTGTGTGTCTGTCTGTCTACCATAAGAAAGCTGGAAAAGTAACATTGTACCAAAGATTCATCTCAAAGAATAGTGTCAGGAGCGCTAAAACCCAGGATGAACTGAGGCTTGCAAAAAAGAAAAAACGCGAACGAGACAAAAAGTCCTTTGTTAGCTGCGTCCTAATCAAGAATAGGGGAAGAATAGGTCTTTTGCTGGGGCAAGATGGCATATTGTTAAGAAATGACAGAGAGAAAGTGGAGCTGCCTGCCCCTTGCTTCTGTCTCCCTCACTGGAAAGGTCTTCAAATCCATCCTTCCAAGCCTTCTATAGACGTGTTCACACGGTCCAAGAGGGGTGAAAAAGACGGAGCTGTTTTTCTGAGGCATGTGGATTCCCAGATGCAAGACTCCAGGACCAGACAGCCACCCCACGAGATGGGAGAAGCTGCTAAGTGATCGCCCAAGAGCAGAAGTGGTCACCCAAATGCTATGGGAGTGAAAGCCCAGAAATGCATCCCGGTTCTCGGTTTGTAGACAGAGGAGGTGGAATCCAGGAGCTCAATCCTAGGTCGTTTGTACTCATCCCTGGGAAAATTCCAGCAGGGTGTCCCAAACAGGAGGGCATGAGCGTTTGGAGAAGAATGCAGCCCTCCCTAGGAGCACACATCTAAAAGTTCCCACTACTTTTTCCATCATGAAACACAGCAAATTTCTATGTGTGCAAAGGATTTGGTTATTCTCCTAAATCCTATCTCTCCCCTGATTAAATCCCTCCAACAACTCCCCTCCCAGGCCAATCCCCTGAATCTGGAACACAAAACCCTGAGAGTTGGACCTCACTTCTTTCTGTACCTGTTTCTGCCCTCCCTACCTCACACCCTATAGTCTAGCTTGCCCAAACTCCTCTGGATTCCAGGCACTCTTGGCTGGGTCACACTGGGTCACATAGCTTTAGTCCTGCTGCCCTTCCCTCTGCCACACTTTTCTCTCCTGGCTTATTGATCAGCCCCTACTTAACCTCAAAACTCATTTCAAGTGACTCCCGCAGGCCCACAGGCCACCTGCCCGTTACCAGTGGCAGATTAGCCAGTAAGCACAGGTATGCACCGGCCTGCATTTGAGCAAGTTACACATGGGCTTAATTGTATTTACTTGTTAATCTGTGGTGAGCAATCTCACATGGGTTTCACCACGTCTTTGCCATGGTGGGAACAGGTGAAATTGTGCACTGCAGATTGGTGGGAAGGCACAATTAGGCCTGTGCGTGCCTTGCTTATTGGGTAATCCAGCCCTGTGCTCATCCTCCAGGTGCCCCTCCTTCTTCTACCAGAGCCCCAGACACATTTCAGTGCTGATTCCCCAGTCCCTGCCAGACTGAGTGCCTGAGGGCAGGGCCTGTGGCTGAGTCATTTGGGTTCTCCAGCATTTACCACACAGAAGATGCTAGTAAATGTCTGTGGGACAGATGGATAAACAGGCAAATGGTGGGCATGGGGGGGTGTCACCTCATGAGCATTTAACTTACACAAATGGAGCCAGTGCACCTAGGGAAAAATAATCTAAACTATTGTATACTTCTATTTGGGGATACGTACTTTTTATTATATCCAGTGCATTATTGTATGTTATACATCTCCATGAACATTTTACTGTACTTGTTGTATAGAAAACCAGGTATTTTATGGATGATTTAAGCGATTTTTTAGGGTAATGTTGACTAGAATAGATTTTCACCATACAAATTGATGTCAAAAGCTAAGATGTGACCCTATTGTATGCCTGGGGAAAGATGTTGAAACTGGAATAGATGAATACATTTTTGGCAGATTCCCAGTTGGTCCAAAAACCATGTTAACAGTACAGTCAATCTCTGAGGTGTCTCCAGATCAGGGCTTTGAGCCGGTTCAAACCAGTACAAACCAGTTCAGTCATGGCTGACGGACTGAAACTGGAACAGACAGGAATTTTTACAATCTGGGTGATTTGGAATGATTACTGGACCAGGAAAAATTATGGATTGAAGCTCAGAATGGGAGACTTGGAAGAGGGGAAGTGAGCCCTTTCAGGAGCCTGATGCATGAGATTAGGTTACTGGCAGGACTGTGGAGAGCAACACTTATTCAAAGTGGCATGCTTGACCACCATCTTTGAGTAGGGCACCACTGTTTCCGACTCTGCTCAGAATCCGACAGGCAAGAGATTTGATTGCTATGCAACGCGTTCACTGTCCTTGTTTTCTAAGAGGGAGATGAGGTTCCTAGAAGGGCTTCAATCTGTAATTTTTCCCATTCTGGTTATCATTCCAGTTCACCTCAATTTTTTAAAAAATTGGAGTCTGTTCCAGTTTCACTTCTTCAGCCACGACTGAACCAGGAAGAACTGTTTCAAAGCTCTGCTCCAGACTGACATTTCCCAGTGGAATGCCTCTGAAGGTCAGCTCTGCAGGGTGGCCAGTGGTTCCAAGGTCAGAGAAGAGTGGGACACTTTAGATGAAGCCTGGTCAAGCTACTTTTTTTATGAAGGACTTTTCAGAGCCTTATAGGCTAGTGTGTGCTCTGAGTCTCTAGGAGCAGGGGGTACAACATGCTAAGCTAAATGTATCATCCATGGAATCCAGCTTTTTCCCCAGAGAAGCCGGTGGTAGTAGGGGGTGAGGTGGAGACTAGTGTTCTGCTGAACAGACTCTGGGATAAGCTCCTCTTGGGTCACATCATGCAGGTCTTTCCCAGGCCTTGACCTAATCAACCTTTGTATCCCATCTGAAACTAATGCAAAGGCAGGTGGGAGAGCTAACAGAATAGTTGAATGAACCAATCTTTTTAAAAGATTTTTATGAGTGGGAATGCCAGGCTAAGATGGATCAAAATGAAAATATGCAATGATGAATATTTAGTCTTGTATTTTTTTGGAGTGAGAAAAGAAGAGAATTCACCACACAACAGAGAAAACAGTGCTTATTCGTATAAGGTGCCACCCAGACCCCGGTTCATGAAGACAAGCAAAACACAGATCTTGTCCTCAGGGGCCTGGAGCAACTGTTGACAGCTGAGTAGGGGAGTGCTGGCCTGCTGGGGTTCGTTTACCTCTGCATGTGTTCACTGAGTGTACCGTGTGCCCGGCCCTGTGCTAGGTGCTGGCGGCCCAGTGAAGGAGACAGTCGACAGGGCTTCATGAAACCTCACAAGTGGAAAGGACCAACTTCAGTCACATTAATCCATAGGAAGCAAAGTCATTTCCGGAAGTGGTGAGTACTGTAAGGAGAACAGTGCAGGGCTGTCTGTGGGGAGGCTGTCTTAGATAGGTGGTCCAGGAAAGCCTCATGGAAGAGGTGGCATTTGAGTGAAGAGCTTCTAATGCTGGAGCCAGTAGGTTACCCATCATCACTCAGCTGCCTCTCCCTTGTGCCCTTCTGCTCCACCCCTATGCACGCGATACATCGGGGCAGGGTCTACACCAGTCCCGGAGAGTGTCCCTACATGCACAAAGTCCGCCTGAGGTGACTGCGTGCCCTCCATGTGCCAATGCTGTTCCAGAGGCCTCTGCCCCCCCACAAAGAGCTTCCATCTGGCCAAGAGGCAGGTGATCGTGACAATGTAACTGTCATTTGTGGAGCACTCTGTTAGCAGTCCCATCTGGCCAAGGGCCCACAGCTGGTAAATGGAGAAGCTGGGAAAGACCCAAGCGGAGCATCAGTGAACACAAAGATGGACACTGTGTCCTTGAGCAGTAAAGTGCTATGAAGAAAAATAAGGCCAGGTGATGGCTGCAGAGGGGTGGGTGGGCAGTCTATACTAGGTAGGAGGGTAATGAAGGCTTCCCTGAGCAGAGAATGGAAGGACAGGGGAGTCAAGCCAACATCTGGGAGAAGTGATCCAGGCAGGGAGAACATCAAGAGCAAAGGCCCTGAGGTGGGAGGACTTTGGCATGCTTGAGGGCAGGAAGAAGGCCAGTGGTGCTGGAAGCAGGAGACGGGTCAGAGAGGTGGGGTTGGGATACAGATCACAGAGGTGGAGGAACCAGGGGACGAGTCTGCATGATATTCTCAGAGAAAGGTGAAGCCATGGTAGGGTTTTAAACAAGAAGACTGCGATCAGAATGACAGTGGAAGATGCTATGCTGGGTGACTGTGTGGACTAGGGGATCCAAAGCGGGGCGGGGGGGTTGGGGGGATGCCTCAGGATGCTAATGTAGCTGTCTAGAAGACTACTCTCTGAAGACAGAGGTTTGAGCCAGGGAGTGATGGTGAAAATGGTGAGAAGTGTACAGATTTGGGACATATTTTGAAGGCAGAGTCAAAATGGTGAACTTAGATGACTTCATTAGACCAACGGCTACTGCACCAAGAATAAAACCCAGAGCATGTACCCCCAGCTCACTGAGCTATTCTTGATCTGAGACTGACATGTAGGCCCCCTGGAAAGGAGGGAGCTATATCCTCTGATGGACTTCACTCATTGTTACGCTGGGCCCACCTGCCAAGGTAGAATGTGTGACTCACCCGTTCTGTAGATAGACTGAGGCTGGAAGGGTGAAATGACTTGCTCAGTCATCAGCAAGGTAGTGGTGGGCCAGGATGGATCCTGGCCATGTGACCCTGATTCCAATGCTCGCTTGTCTGCCCCACAGCCCAGCCACATGACCAGACATTCCCAAATACATGGCAGACATGAGAATCTCTCAAACAGAAGAATCTCGCCGACAACAGGGGACTCACTACTGATCTCAGCCCTGTCACAAAATAGCCTGACTCCAAGCCTGTCCCCAGGAGTGAGATGAAGGTGCAAGTCCCTCCTTTCAGGGGCATGTCTGGGAAAGGGCTGCCTCAACTTCTGGCCCATATTAGCCCTTAATGAGAAGACAAATGACAATGATGGGAGAAGCTGAAGCCCCCACAACACACTCTCCCTAAAATCCCCCTAATACAACTCTCTGTGCCCTGCACCATGACTACAAAAAAACCATGGATGGCCAAGCTTCACAGGAGGACACAAACCCAACAGAAACATGGGCAAAAACTGAGAATAGGCAACTTACTGAAGAGTAAACATGTGCGGCCAGTGAAGAGAGGAAGAGATTGCAACCTGGTCACTTCTCAGGGAAGTGCAAACAAGACCACAGTGAGAAAGCATATCACACCCACCCACTAGGAAAAAATGAAGAAGCCTGGACA
Organism: Loxodonta africana; assembly: GCF_030014295.1. NCBI lineage: Eukaryota > Metazoa > Chordata > Mammalia > Proboscidea > Elephantidae > Loxodonta > Loxodonta africana. The sequence continues at coordinate 37,221,358 of NC_087363.1, forward strand.
GTGACAAGTATTGGAGAAGCAGTGGATCAACACTGCTGGTTCGCACGAGTGGGATTTGACACAACCACTTTGGAATCAGGGCGGCATTCATACCTTGTTGTTACTGCCAGGTGTTCCCCAGTCAGCTCCGACTCATGGTGACCTATGTATAACAAAATGAAACATTGCCCAGACCTATGCCATCTTCATGATCATTGGTATGCTTGAGTTCTCTGTTGCCTCTCTTGTGTCAATCCATCTCACTAAGGGTTCCTCTTGTTTTCACTGACCTTCTACTTCATCAACCATGATGTTCTTTTCTAGCGGTTGGTCTTTCCTGATGACGTGTTCGAAGTAAGCAAGTCAGAATCTCTCCATTCTCACTTCTAAGGAGCATTCTGGTTGTATTTTTTCTAAGATCGATTTTTTTGTTCTTTTGGCATTCCACGGTATACTCAATATTCTTCGGCAACACCTCAGCTAGAATGCGTTAATTCATCTTCCGTCTTTCTTTTTCACTACCCAACTTTCACACGCATATGAGGCAACTGAAAAGACCATGGCTCGAGTCAGGCACAGCTTAGTTATCGAAGTGACATCTGTCCTTTTTAAAACTTTAAAGAGGTCTTTTACAGCGGATTTCCCCAATGCAATACCTGGTTTGATTTTTGACTACTGCCTCCATGGACATTGATTGTCAATCCAAGTAGAAAGAAATCATTGACAACTGCAACTTCGGTTTCTTCTCCTTATATAATTCATACCTTATGATGGGTAATTCCATTCCTATGTGTATACTCAGGAGAAAAGCACCTACATGTGTGCCAGGTGAATGCACGAGACGGTTCGTAGCAGAATCGCTAATGAGAGCAAATGCTCGGAAACTACCCAGATGTTCCACAACCGAAAGAGGAGATACGTACACTGTCTATTCACCACTGTTAAAATGACTCAACAACAGCTCCAAGAAAAAATATAGATGGATTTGGTTAATATTGAGTGAAAAAAGTAAACTATGAATGATTGCGTATAATGTGATGCCTTTTCTTTACAAAATTAAATACAACTCAAACTAAGTAATGTACTTGTGGGGAATATGTCCATAGAATAAATTAAACATAAAAAAGTGAATGGATGGGAAATGTAAGACTCAAGAAAGACAGAACTTGGCTTTGGAGGAGAGAGGCAGGGAACCCAGCAAAGGCTCACTGAGTTCAAGTTGTTGTGTAGGGTGGTGAATTCAAGAGGTGAATTCACTGTATTGTTTAAGAAAAGGAAAATGACCTAGCAATTCCACTCCTAGTGCGTACCCAAGAGACTTGAAAGAATTGACTCAAACAGACACATGTGTACCAATGTTATCTGCACCGCTAGTCATGTAGTCAAAAGATGGAAACCACTGAAATGCCTATTAAATAAACTGTGGTGCACACATACCATGGAATATTACTCAGACATAAAAAGAAATGAAATCCTGATACATGCTACAGCATGGATGAACCTGGAAAACATGATGCTGAGTGAAGTAAAAAAAAAAAAAAAAGTAAATCAACCATAAAAGGATAAATATTGGATGATCTCAATTATATAAGATATCTAGAATAGGTAAATGCATAGAGGCCAGGGTTTATTAGTGGTTACCAGGAGCAGGAGTGAGGGAGGGGAGGAGTTATTGTTTTTCATCTATTAATGATGATGAAAAATTTGGCCATGGACACTGGTGACGGTTGCACAACACGATTAATGTAATCAATGCCACTGAATTATACATGTGAAAAAAATGTTAAATTGGCAAAAAAAAAAAAGCAAAAGCCCGGAGAAGGATGAATGCCTTCCTAGCCTCCCTCCAAGGGCCACAGTGGGATGGGCTGTAGTTGACAAAGCTAATAATAATGCCACACCCTACACCTGACACCCAAACACGCCCTGGCATCAAGACCCCTGATAAAGCATCATCTCACATGCTGCTCCCCACCCCTCTGCCTCCCCAGGCTACACAAGGCTATTCACCATCCCAGGGTTCACATTGCCATGTCTTTGTCTCTGCTGTTCCCTTTTTCCCCTTCAAGACCCAGATCAAGGGCCATTTCCACTGGCCAGCCCACTCCTCTGCCTTGGCGTCTCCCCCTCAGCACCCACCACAAGCCAGACCTGTCTCCATAAAGCACTGGCCACACAGCTCTCTGCTTGGTTGTTAGAAGCCCCTGTCCCCTGAGATGGTCTAGGTGTGGCTCCCAGGCCTGGCTTATGAAAGTGTTGTTACTCTTGGCCTCTGTGATTGTTTTGGGACAGAGAGATAACCTACGAGTTGATCCCCATTAAACCAAAAAACCAAACCCACCGCTGTCGAGTCGATTCCGACTCATAGTGGCCCTATAGGACGGAGTAGAACTGCCCCATAGAGTTTCCAAGGAGCACCTGGAGGATTTAAACCGCTGACCTCTTGGTTAGCAGCTGTAGCACTTAACCACTATGCCACCAGGGTTTCCTGATCCCCATTAGCAGGACCAATTGGAGTGAACCTTAGGACTTTGCATGTGCTGCCAGAGACATGCTAAGTCTCCTTCCTGCTGCGGGAGACTTAGAAGGGGAAACAGAGCCATGAAGTACAGGCAGAGGGTAAGAAGTGGGTGAAGGGCAAACCTTCAGGGCTGCGTGTAGGATGGAGGACCTCTGCCAGGGGCTAGCTGCCCACCCTGACTTCCTTTTTCCCAATCCTCCTCGGACACAGATTCCTAGCTGGACACATGGCCACCCGGAATAAAAAACTGTACTCCCAGCTTCCCTTGCAGCTAGGGGTAGCCATGTGACTAAGTTCTGGCGCCCCTGATACATATGCAGAGGGGTTGGGAGGGTTTCTGGGAAGTCTCTTTAAAGGCAGTATATATGCCCACTCCTTTCACCTGCCTGCTGTCCAGAGTACGGACTTGATGGCCAGAGTTCTGAAAGTCAGAGACCACACCCCTGATTCCTCACCCCTATGAATCAGCCCATGTGAGCTGGTCTTTCCCAGCAAGTTGGCACGCCTGTGGGGGCAAGAGCTCTGATGGGGAGCCCCATAAGCCTAAACTTAAGGCTTGCTTCCTGATGACCCTGAGTAGGATGCCTGTTTACATGTGAAGAAACCAAGGTGCAGCGGGAAGGGGACTTCCCTGGCTCTTGGAGCTCTCTTTGATCTTTCCATTGACCTCATCTTCTCTTTTCCACTCCACCACCCTAGAAGCCCCAGACCAGGATAACTCTTTCTTAACTGGCCTTAAAGTCATCAGCCTCCCTTCATTCCAGAAGCTCACCTCCAAACCAGACCTCCACTGCCATCAATCAGGTCCCAGCCACCATTACCACTTGCCTGGGAGACCATACCAGACTCCTAACTCCCAGCCTTACCCCTCTGCAGTGGATTCTCTGCCCAGCAGCCAGAGCAATGCTCTCACCCCCCGATGGCTCCCCATTCACAGGGACTAACATCCAAACCTCTCACCTTGGCCTGACAAACGCCACCCTGCCCAGGTCCTGGCTCCCTCTCTGACCTCTAATCCTTCCTCTTCTCCTTCTCTGTCCCTGCACTACAGCCACACTGGCCTCCACGCTGTCCTCAAACCCACAAGCACTTTCCCACCGCAGGGCCATTGCACTTGCTGTTCCCTTTCCCTGGTATGCTCTTCCCCCAGACATGCCCAAGGTTCACCTCGCTCAGGTCTCCAGATGCCACCCCCCCCCGACCACACATGCTGAAGCAGCGTCTCCAGTCACAATAAACCAAAAACCAAACCCACCCACTGCCACTGAGTTATTTCCAATTCATGGTGATGCATGTGTTATAGAGTAGAACTGCTCCATAGGGTTTCCTTGGCTGAATCTTTATGGAAGCAGATTGCCAGGCCTTTCTGCGGTAAGTTGCTGAGTGGGTTTGAGCAGCCAAGCTTTAGGTTAGTAGTTGAGCACAAGCCATTTGCGCCATCCCATCACCTTCCAGCTACAATGGGCGCTCAGTAAGTATTTGGCGAGTGCATGGATGAATCAGTGAATGACTAAATCAATGAATAATGAATTAATGAGTTTTGTATCCCACCCACCTTTAGTCAATCTTCCAGAAATTTTATCAAGTTGAATCATATGATGTTGCTGTTTTTGTGGGTCAAAAGTCTTTGAACATTGGAAATTTCACCCAGTTCAACCCATATGTTGATGGAGCCATTTCCATGCTCAAAACCTTTCAACAGCCCCCTTCCCCTCTAGAAACCCAAAGTCCTCAGACTGGCTTCATGTGCACCTTCCTGCTCTGACCACCCTCCCTCCCAGCCCTGCAGAACTCAGTATCTCTGTGCCAGGGTTTTCTCTGGCTACTCTTTGCTTGAATTCTGGCTGCCCCCTGCGCCCACCCAAGGTGCTAGAATGCCCTCTGCCCAAGACTCTAGTCCTCCTCGCTGTATCCTGATGGTACCTGGCCTCCTCAGCCTGCAGTGGTCTCTTATGGCCTACGGCGGGGCTGGTCCTCCCCGCAACCCCAGGCCCTCAGGACTGGCTTATCGAGGCTGTGAGTGGTGCTGGAACGCGCCCAGTGCTGTGAGGCCCTGAGCTCATTTTGTAGTCCTTGGGCAAGTCCCTTCCAAGCCTCAGGTTCCATCTGTAACATCCTCTATGGCAACAACATTTAAAATAATGCCAGAGGCCAGGCATGGGTCCTGGAAGTGGGGATCTGGGCAGCACAAGACAAAAAAAAAACCACGAATGGGGCCAGGGGAGGCTCATAAGCCTGAGACTTCAGTGACCAAAACTGGAGTCCCTGTGTTGATGGCACCTTGTTGTGTGAGCTGGGGCAGGCCCACCTTTCCTCTGTGTCCTGGTTTCCACCTGAAAAGTGGGTCCTGAGGTTGGGAAGAGGGAGAGGAAGGGCGGGTGGGGCAAGGCAAACTTCTGTGCAGCAATGATCCTGGGAAGGGAGTGTGGGAAGGGGCTCTGCCGAAGCCAGGCCACCATGGCCCTGTTGACTTGGATCTGGATGCAGGAGTGAGAAGCCACTGACAGAACATGGGGACAAAGCACGACCTGCCACAGCTCTGAGATGACTCTGCTTTTCCCTCCAAGAAGAAGGGGAAGAGCACCTTCAGTGGTGAGCATGGTGGGAAGCCCCACCCCCATGGAGCTGATACTCCAAGTGGGCTAGGAATGGATTCGGGCGGTGCTAGGTGCTTGGCTGATGGCATGGAGATTCCGGGTGAGGGGGGACTTTAGATGGGTGAACAGGGAAGGCCTCGCTGAGGCCGGAATGCTGGGAGGGAGCAATCAGTGCAAAGAACGGGGCGAGAGGGCGCAGGCAGTAAAAAGGATGTACGGCAGAGGAACACGTGGCACTGAGACCCCAGCGCAGGACTGAGCACAGAGTGTTTGCAGAGCAGGACGAGGCCAAGCAAGCAAGGGCAAGGGAAGGATGGAGCAGGCAGGGCGGAGGTCAGCAGCAACCAGGTGAGCAGTTGGGATTTTGTTCTGATAAGATGGGTAGCTGCCAACACAGACGGGGTAATGATACGATCTGATTTCCATCTAAAGAGGATTATCCTGCCTCAGGAGGGTCTGCAGGAGAGCCAGAGGGCCAGGGGCAGATAGGGCAGTCAGCTAAGACCAATGACTTCAGCAGAGGGGGAGGCAGCGAAGATGTGGAGAAGTGGCTGGATTTGGGGTAGGCCTTTTTGAGATAGCACCAGCTGGGTTTGCAGACATTGGGGGTTGAAGGACACCCAGAACTCCAGGATGCCCTCTGATCAGCTGAGCAGACAGGGCGAATCGCTCATGTCAGCCCCGAGACCCCAGGCTGACCGGACTTTCAGGGAAGTTTGTGCCTTAGAAGCAAGCATGGCTGCAGCGTTCTGTCCCCATCCCCCAGGCCAGTGTACACAAGTGAGAAGACACACAACCTGGCCTTCCCACCACTGGAGCCTCCATGCTGACCAAAGTCACTCTCTACACCCCCTTTTCCACTCAAGCTTTTCTCACAGTTGCTTCAGAAGTCAAACTCACGGCCCAAGACTCTGTATACGTGTGCATGTGTGCATGTGTGTGTGTATGTCCACACACCATTCCCATAAAACAGAGCTGTGAAACCAAAAGCCCCCAGAGGCCATGCAAGCATGGAAATGAAGTGAGCAAGCTGGACGTAAGAGCAGCAGGGAATGGTGGGGCTTGTGGCAAAGGGCTGCACGGGCTCCATCTAAATAAAGCCTCATCCTCAGCGCCAGGCTATGGGGTACACCAGTAAGCTACTGTCAGATCCTCCGATTTTTCAAAAGAAGCCGGAAAAATATATTCTTAGGTACAAAAGCAAATTTTAAAATTTCGGCTTAAATTTTAAAAAACAACATCAGCGCTGAATCAGCCAGTTAGCATTTGGGCCGCTAGCGGCTGATCTGCCACTTTACCGACAAACCAAAGACCTGACTCTAGTCAGGAGACCTGAATTCAGGCTGTGGCACCTGCAGGACCCCACATCAAGGGGCATGTCTAGCACGGGGCAGGTGAGGGGCCCCAGAGGGTGTGCTGGCCTCACACAGCCTGGCAGGCCCACTGGGCTGTCTGGGGAGCACATACCCACTTTGAGCTCCTTGCCGAAGACGGTGCGCTCGCCCAGCGCCGAGCAGTTCCAGCGGCCGTTGCGGAACTGAAACTGACATTCGTCCAGGCCCATTTGCGAGCCTTCTCCTATGACGATAATGGCGTCGGGCCGGCTCTGGCAGATCGCCCGCTGTCTGGGAGCCAGGCCAGGGATCTTGTTACAGATGATGCTCGCGCCCAGAGCTACCACTGAGGAGAAGCCACTGCAGCAGGGGACACAGAGAGATGGGGCGTCAGGTGAGCAGGTGGGGGGCGCGATCTGGAGCCCCTCCTTGGGTGCCCAGCCCTCCCCTCAGCCCCCCTCCTCCCCGGGCCAAGAATCCTCTAGCCCCCAACAGGGGTCTCTCAGCATTTTGGATCCTTCACCTCCAACCCAGGTATATTCATTCATAATTTCCACACAGGTGCCGTGTCAATGTGTATATCCAATATTCGTGAAGCTTGATTTCCATTTGAGAGACAAAAAAGATGACGTATGTCACAAACATCATGTTAAGCAACGAAAGCCCGTCCCCTTTGGATTTATGGTAGGATTCACTTTAGATGAAGTTTAAAAACATGCCAGACGATACCCTGTATTGTTTAGGAGTCAGCCATATGTAGCCAAACTATAAAGAAAAGGAAAGGGATAAGAGCTACAAAGTTTCATGTAGCAGTTGCTTCTGAAGGGGTAGAGGGTGCACAGAGTTTGTTGTTTTTTTAACTGTTCATGCACGTTACATCTGCTCTTTTGTGTGTATGGTATGTTTTATTACCAAAAAAAAAAAAAAAAAAAAAGCCCTTTAAAAGTAATTGTGAATAGAAGTGCTAGTATTTCCCCCCTCACGACAAGAGATAGTGGCACTCTGCCCTGGAGTTCTAGGCACAGCTGGCCTGGAGGGTGAGGATGACTGTTAAGACCAGCATTTCCATCTTCATCTCAGTCATTGAGATCTACTGGACCCTCTCATGTGCCGGGCAGGGGGCTAGGAGCAGCTGTGCTCCCCACAGGCAAGGTCCTGCCTTCAAGTGGCTTATCACGGCTACAAAGGGAGATGATGCATAAGTCACAGATGAATAAAAGGGCCCGTTTTGGACCATGAAGCCTGCTGTGAAGGTGCTGTGCTGGCAGCTAGTGGTGGTGAGGCGGGAAGGGAGAGGGGCCACTTTAGCTGGGTGATCAGGGAGGGCTTCCCGGAGGAGCTGACTAGAGTGGAGACCTCGAGAGCCAGGAGCCCACGACAGGAAGACTTGGGGGAAGGGTATTCTGGGCAGAGGGACAGGAAGGACAAAGTCCTGAGAAGGGCATAAGCTTGGGATCCCTGAGGAACAGAAAGAACCCAGTGGGGCCGGTGCAAGACTGGGGCTGGGCTGGGGGAAGCTGGGGAGAGGGAACTGGAGAGGCTGGCAGGCTGGCTCAGAGCTGGCATTTTCTCAGGTACATCAGGAAGCATGGGAGGGTTGTAAGCAGAGTCATGGCAGGACCTGAGCTCTCCAGCCCCCACACGGGAAAAGGACGGGAAGGCCAGAGCAAGAGCAGGGAGCCTGGCCAGGCAAGAGGTGGTGGCTTGGCTGTGGTGGCAGTGGTGCGGGTGGTGGAGGGCTGGCCAAGCTTGCTGATGGATGGGGTAGAGCTGGGAAAAGAATGGGCAGGGTATAAAAGAAAGACAGGCATCCAGCAGGATCCCTGGGTATCCGGCCTAAGGATGGTGCCATTTACGAATATCAGGATAACACCAAACACGCTCTAACAGAATCCTGATGATGCAGGCAGCCCACTTGTCTGGGGTGTCCTTTCTGTATTACCCTTTGAATGCCATAAAGAGTACTTACAAGGAGAAGACTTCACCCCTCACACCCCACTTTGGTTATAAGAACTGCCATTTAGTGAGGACCCACGTTCTGTCAGCCACCGGGCTAAGCTATGGGAAGTTGTGTTGGAATTGCAGCAACACCAAGAGACGTGGTACAGGACGCCAGCCTCTCTCCTCCCCAGGGCATGCCCACTGCTCCTTCTGCCCCTCATTCCAATCCTGCAGCCCACATCAGCGTGCTTCCTGCCTTGGGCCCTTTGTCCCTGCTGTTCCCTCTCCTACTCTCTGGCTCCTTGATCCTTAGGTGTGTGGCTTCTTGTCATTATTCATGTGACCTCAGGGTCACCCCCACCACCACCAGCACCACCACCCCATAATTTTCCATCTTGAATTTTTTAAAGGTATGTGTTTGTTTTTAAGATGTGTATTCACCTGTTTATCGCCTGTCTTCCTCATTAGAATATAAGCTCTTTGAGGGCAGGAAGGCTGTCTGCTGGCTCACTCACTGGCAACTGAATGAATGGAGGTGGAACTGTAGGCAGGTTGCTCAGGATTACCCAGCAGGTGCCCCCAAACGTGCAGCAAATGAATCAAGGACCTTCTGTGGCATTCCTATATATGTGCGGAGGCAGGACAGTGGGTGCTTTCACACAAGCATGAGTTCATGCAACTTTTCTAAACAGCCCCGTTGGGTAGGAATCACCGTGTTCATTTCACGTTTCTGAAAACTGAGGCTCCAGAGCTTGGGACCTGGCAGAAAGCCCTCAGCTAGCAGATGATGGGTCTGAAACAAGGGCCTGCCTCTACCAAATTCTTCTCAGCTATTAAAACAGAGCCTAACACAGGGCTAGAATGTTTGAAATGCTGGAGGCAGGGGCCCTGCATGGAAAGATGATGTCATGGTGGAAATGTTTTGGCACAAGTCAGGAGGACCCTCAGCACCTAGCAGACCACCAGGAGGTTCCTGTGCCAGCAGAAATGTGATGATATATCGGGGTCCAAAATTCATTGGAACAGTAGTCCAGCAGCTAAGTGGTTAGGAGGGCAGACTCCAATGGCCTAGGTTGGCCTCCAAGGTTCCTCTACTTATTAGCTGTGTGACCTTGGACAAATTACATCTCCTCTCTGTACTGGAGTTTTTCAATGCTAGAATGAGGATACTGCTAATTAGCCACACCTCATAGGGTTCCTGTGAAAATTAAGTTATTTAAAATATGAAAAGCACTTAGAAGGTACCAGGCACAAAGTAAGCACTTAATTAATTTGTTGTTGTTGTAGTTATTATTATTGGACCCATTTGTGACAAGGAGCTAGTCCTGGAGTCACCTGAATCATCCAAATAAAATACGAATGCCACAGATGCTCTGCCAAGAAGCTGGAGAGGGTAGGAACTGGTTGTATTTGAGGAACTGGGTGGCCTCTCCGGGATACCCATTTTACAGAGGGCTAACCCAGGGCCCAGAGGGAATCAGGGCCTGGCCCAAGGTCACCCTACAATTCCCACTTCCCAACCTGGCCCCTCCCTGTCCCAGAGAGGGTGGGCCAGTGGGGCCTGGGACAGGGAGCCCTGGGTGGTGGCTCCGTCCCTCACTCCAGGCAGGGGGCCCTTGTCGGGGCCAAAGAGGCTTCAGCGCCAGGGGAGGCAGGGGAGGCTGGGCAGCCAGGGGAAGTTATTTTCTACTGTTTTCCCTTTCTCTTTCCCCTCCCTGTCCCTCTGCCCGTTTCTAATTAAAAGGGAGATAAAGCCTCACGCGGTCAGCGCCAATCGGCCTGACCGGCTTCCTGGATGCTGGATGCGCGCGGGGCGGCAGGGCGCGGGCCAAGATGAAGATTAACGCAGGCAAAAGGAGAAAAACCACCCAGACACGGGCGAATCGATACCACTTAAAACACTCAGGCGGGCAGCGCTAGATCCCCGCAGCCGCTCTCCGCCCGCGGTCGCCCCCTCTGCCCGCGGTCGCGGTTGCGGCTGGCGGCCACCTCCTCTGCTTGGCGCGCACCTGCTGGCCACCTTGTGGTCGGCTAACTTGCGGAATCCCAGCTCCAGAGGCTCGTGGTGGGGATGTGGGGAGGGGTGACAACATACAAAGGACCTGCCACACATATCCCACGCCCCCTGGCACAGGCCTCATGATCCACCCGCTCCCAAGGAGGCGGCGAAGGGGTGTCCCCTGCTGGGGGCGGAGGGAGGGGGGAAGTAGGTTGTGTGAAACCAGCCAAGGTGGCCCCTCAGCGCCAAAACCCCTAACAACCCTGAAAACCTCTCTCCCAAACCTCTGTGCTTCTCATGCATTATCTCCCGAGTACAAAGGGTAACTAACAGTTGAAAATGCAGCTCCAAGATGCGTCCTGAGCCCGCTTCCACCTTCCATCCAGAGCACCGCCCCCAAGCTCCACCTCCCTAGAAATTCTGGGGCGAAGCCGTGCGGAGGGACGCCCAGCAGACGCACTGGGGGCCTTGGATGTCCAGTTCTAGGGAGCAGGGTGTCTCGCCTCTCTTTTGCTCTGGCTCCTAGAGACAGCTTGTCTCCCTGGGTGTCTCAGGCCACCTCTCACTTCTACCTTTGTGTGTGTTTGTCCATGGTGGGAAACGCTGTCCCTTTGGGGTGTCGCCCTGGGAAAGGGCTCTGGGAATCTGGGGTCCCTGGAAATCTGGTGGTGCAGGGCCCTGTGCAGCAGTGGGTGCCTCTACCAGCCAATGTTCCTCCCTCTAGGTACCTGTTCCATTTGAACTGAACGGCCCCGCCTGCCACCCCGGGACTGCTCTGTCTCTAAAAGGGGCTGAGACCGCTCCACCTTGTGCTGAGTTTCTCTTGGGGCCTTGGGGGCTCTGAGAGCCTTGGGGGAGGCTTTGGTCCTGGCTCAATGCCCCTGCTGCACCTGCTGTCCCTGTGCCCGGGTCTGGAGGGTCCCTGGGAGATGCTGACCCCTTGAGGCAGCTGGCCCTCTCCAGAGTCCCTCAGGCTGGAATGTCCCTGGAACCGGCTGTTTCTGGTTCTGGGGGCTTCCAGGCTCAGACGTCCTTGGGACAGCTAGTCCCCCTGCCTGTGTCTCCCGGGCTGTGCGGGCTCCGGGGGCGCCTGTCTGCGGGAGGCTTTGTGCGCTCACCGCTCCCGCGCCGCGCCCACTTAGGCCAGGGAATGTAGTGGCCCGGCGGCAGCCCGTGGATGGCGCACCCCGCTCGCCCGGCTGCTCCAACTTTTCCCGGACACGCGCGGAGGGGGCGAGAGCGGACTTACCCGATCCGGAGGTAGACCATGCCCAGGCTGAGAAAGAGGTGGCCCAGGCAGAGCCGCGCTTTCCGGTTCATAGTCCCCGCTGGCCGCCGGGGCCGCGGGCAGGGCTGTGCAGATCCCGCGGGCCGGCCCCGGCGGGGCAATCCACATAGCCCGCCCGGGAGGCGCGGACAGAGGCGTCCCCGAGACGTCTGTGGGTGCGCTTAGCGCCTGAGCCTCGCCGGGAGCACGAGAGCCACCGAGCGCGAGGAGGGAGGGAGGAGCGAGCTCCGCGCGGGGCGACGCCGGGCTGCGAGCGAGCGGCCGGTGCAAGTGTGCGAAGCGCGGGGAGTGCGGGGGTGCCGTTGTCGCCCGCCCCCGCCCGGCCCTCCCTCCTTCCCTGTCCCACCCCCAACCCCTGCGCAGCCCGCCTCCCTGGAGCGCCCGCCCCGCACCCCCGCGCCCCCGGGACAGGGCCGCCCGCCTCCGGCGCGGGCTCGCGCAGGGCCCCGCGCGCTCCCGCGGCACCCCCTCCCTGCTCTGGGCGGTAGGCGGGAGCGCGGGGGGCAGGAGGGCGTGGGAGCGCTCTCGCCCGCACCCGCAGCTAACTGGCAGGCTGCGGGGCGAGCGGCGCCCGGGGCTGCCCTCGGGTGGGAGGGATCCATGCCCGGCCGAGAACGCGTCGCACCCTGGCCCTCGGCGGCGTCCCCTCCCCGCCCGGCCGAACGCTCAGAGCCGGGGTCGGGGTAGGGAGCAGGGCGCACGTCCCCTCCACTCCAACTCGCCCGTTTCCACTTGTCCTCCGGGCTTCCGAGCCCAGCTTCCTGGGGAGGGGATTGGGGCGCCCCCTTTCCGGAGCGGAGGTAGCTGGATCAGCCTATACCCCTGCCTCCCGTCTTGTCGAGGGAAAGGGCGGCAGGTAGGCAGGTGGGTCCCCAGGTCTGGCAGCCTCTTCTGGAGCCCCGCCCCCAGAGGACAGTAGTGTCCGGCTGAGGCCTGGGCGCACTTCGCGGAGCGGAGACGCCGGGCGCCGGAACCGGTCGAAGGCGCGGGGCTCTGCTGGTCGCTCAGCGCGCTCTCGCGGCGACACCTGGCGGACGTGGCTGGTGGTGCAGCTAGGCCTGGCTCCCGATGCCAGGGTGCTGAGCATCCTTGCTGACCTGAGGGACTGGTGCCTTCCTTGGACATATACCCCAATCCAATGAGTTAGAAGCTGTTGGACTCAAGGTACAACCGAAGGAGTTGAGACCAGAGATAAAGGAGTTTTCTCAAAGTCAGCAGCTAGTGAACGGCAGAGCCAGATTGCAAACAAGGCGTGCCTGACTCTAGTTTGCCCCTGTCACCCAGGCCCACCAGTCCTTCAGAACTATCTTTCTAAATATTCCAGCGTGCACACACACACACACACACACACACGCACACACACAGGCACACACACATACACTCCTTCCCTCAAAGCCACTACTTGTGAATTCATTCACATTCCTCAGATTTCTGTGCCAGGCACTGTCCTAGGCACTGTGGGTACAACAAGGAACAGGGAAGACCAGGCTCCTTCTCTCTTGGAGCTAGCGAGGGAGACAGCCCCTAAGTCAATGGATGATTTCAGGTACAGGGCGGATCTGAAGAGAATAAGACGGGGGTGGGACAGAGAATATTGAGTGTTGGAGGGTTTTGTTTAGAACTGGGTCCTATCTGAGGCGATGGCATTCAAGCTGAGCCTGAAGGACAAAGGTATGGGGCTCAGCATTCCAGGAAAGGGGACCAGAAGTGCAGAGCCTCCTAGAGGGGCATGAGCCCCACCCCAGGCTTTCTAGCCCAGCTTCTCAGGAGAGGTCTGTGGGCGGTGCCTGACAGAGAGGAAGAAGGCCAGGAGGAAATGGGGGAGGGTAGAGCTGTGTGGGTGTCAAGGCATTTTCCTTTAAGTTCAATGGGAAGACATTGATTGGAGGGATGTGAAGAAGGGAAAGAGTCGTCTGATTTGTGTGTTCACAAACTCCCTTTGGCTGCCCCATGGAGAATCTCTGGAGTGGACAGGCAGGGCTAGGTAAAGTGGAGCTAGGGAGACCAGAGAGGAGACAATGGCATGGGTGCAGCTACCAGACATAGGTGGTTTCGATTAGGGTGGCAGTTTTAAAACATGGCCACAGAATTACTTGACACTCTTCCCATTGAGAAGTGGGTTCTCTGTACCCTTGGGCTTGAATCTGGGCAGGCAGAAGTGACCCTGCAAGACTTGCAAGGCTTGACCATAAAAGGCAATGTGGCTTCCACCTTGTTTGCTGGAACTCAGACTAGAGCCTTGAGGCTACCACGTTGTAAGGAAGCCCAAGCATACACAGAGACCATGTGGAGGGCTCTGGTCACCAGTCTCAGTTGAGTTTTGCGCTAGAGTCACCCCAGCCCAGGTGCCAGACTCATGAATGAAGGAACCACTAGATGATCCCAGTCCCCAGCCACCAAGTCATCCCAGCCTTTGAGTCTTGCTAGCTGTGGCATTGTGGACAGTGGCTTGTGTGGTCATCCCCAGTGTGCCCTGTTCACATTCCTGAGCCACATAGCTTGTGAGCATAATGAAATGGCTGTGTTAGGTCCCTGAGTTTTGGGGTTGCTTGTTACACTGTAGTTGTAACTGGAACGACTAGGGTGGAGGTGAGATACAGAGGAGAGCGCAGGATGCTGGACATAGGTCAGAGGCAGTCCTGATGGGACTTGCTGAGGGACTCCATGGAGAGGGGGAGGAGGGAATAGAGAAAGAGAAAGAGGAGTGAATAAATGACCTCTCCGTTGGCTGGAGTCATCGGGTGGATGGAGGTGTTAATGAATGACCTGGGGAAGGTTGGAGGGTTTGGGGAAAAAAATCACAAGGTCTCTTTTGGCCATATTCTTCCCTCCTGTATTCCTCCTCCTCCTGTCTCACCCCCAAATGTGATCAGCGTCAAACCCTGAGCAGTCTAACTTCTAAAACTCTTTAAAATGCATCCCTTCTTTTCTAAATCCATCACCACTATCTTGGGCCCAAAGATCTATTTATGCCATAAATGTTGGGCGGCACTTGTACCTGGATGTTGGGCAGGTGCTGGCCATATAGCGGTGGATCAAATAAATCCAGTCTGTCCTCCTGGAGCAACTAGTCTGAGGACTGATTTAATTATTAACTGTGTAGTGGTGGTTGTTAGTTGCCAGCCACTCAATTCTGACTCGTAGTGACTCATGTGTTACAGGGTAGAAACTGCTCGATAGTATTTTCTTGGCTGTAGTCTTTATGGAAGCAGATTGCAAGGCCTTTTCTTCCACAGTACCACTGCGTGGGTTTGAACCGCTAACCTTTTGGTTAGTAGTTGACATTAAAAACTTTAGCATATTAACTGCCTTACTCCTCTAGCAATGCTATAAGGTAGGTGCTATTCTTCTTATTAATGTTATTGATATCATCATAATTATTTTACAGTATGAGGAACGTGAGTCCTGGAGGGATTAAATAAAGTCACACACTCTCACAGCCAGTACATGGCAGAGGTGGGATATGAACCTGGAGTACAGGCTTCAGCATCAGCTCTTTACCCCTCAGTTATGGTGCCAACTAATAGAGAAGAGAGATTGGGGCCAGTGCGATAGAAAAGAAGGTGTTAGGTACCACGATGGGGATACACAAAGGACTGAGGGAACTCCTAATCCAGGCTGGTGAGTCAGGGAAGGTTTCCCGGAAGAGATGTTTCTGAAGTGAGATCCTGAAGGAATGAGCAGGTGTTAACCCGGTAGAGTTTGGGAAGCATGAGAAAGCAGGATCCATGGATGGTCCCAGAAGACTGGAGAATGGAGTGTTAGAGGGAGTGGGGGTGGGAGGCAGAGTTACAGGGAAAATGACCAGCAGGGATCTGAGGACAGCCTTACAGCATATTAATAAGTTTAGGCTTTACCAGAAAGGGAAGCAGGAGTGTTGCATGACCAGATCTAAGCTCAGAGGGCTCATGGCGGCTGTTGTGGTGAGTCAAGAGAAGGGAGCTGGAGCTGAGGGGCAAGGCAAGAGGTCCCCACAGTTATCCAGGGGAGAAGAGACCCAGCCTGAACAAGGGTAGTGGCAGAGGGCAAAGGGAGACATGGAGGAATTCGAGAGCTATCTTGAAGGCAGAATAGACAGAGTGCGGGAGGCCCTAAGGACAGGATTTTGTGAGACATGGTGCCTGGTGAGAACAACGTGAGGATGGGATCGGGGAGGAGCATGTCGAGGGAGATGGATACCGTGTTGTGTGTGCTGTTTGATGTGTCCGTAGGTCACTGAAGAAGACATATTCAGGAGGCAGAGGAATGTGTGTGCCTGGTACTCAGGAGCGACCGATTTGGGCTGTCAAGAGTGATGGGGACTCCACAACCAGAAGAGGACAGTCATTCAAACCCTGGTGTGAACAGGATGCTTTGGAGACTGAGAAGAACGAATGGGGAAGGCCCAGTGCAGAGTCCCAGAAACTCTGCATGAGGTAAAGAACCAGCTAGAGAAAAGAGAAAAGAAGGTACTAAGGGCGACTGAAGAGGACTAGCCAGAGAGGCAGGAGGAGAGAAGGAGAAAGGAGTCTGCAGGGTCAGACTTCACAGAGAAGGCAAGGGAGTTGAGGACTGGAAAAGGTCCAGACTCATCACCCTGGCTTCCAAAGATCTTTATAGTCTGGCTTCAAATTATCCTTCTACTCCATAGCTTTTCTAAACCGTTCTGCCCATAAACCCATTTTTTTTTTTTTTGTCGAGTCAGTTCCAACTCGTAGCAGCCCTATAGGACAGGGTGGGATAGGGTTTCCAAGAAGCACCTGGTGGATTCGAACTGCCGACCTCTTGGTTAGCAGCCAAACTCTTAACCACTATGCCACCAGGGTTTCCACTGTGCCCATATCACAACAAATTAGGGGGTTTCCACTAGCATTTACAAAAAGGAGATAGACCAGAAAATAACAAAGGGCATTTGCACATAATAAAGGTTTCAATTGTGTGTCTGTCTGTCTGTCTGTGTCTGTGTGTATCTGTTTTGGACCACCATGTGTGTATATTGTGGCTGGGGGTTAAAAAAAAAAAAAAGTTGAGAGACCACTATTATTCCACCCTGTCGTGTCTTCATTCCTTTGCATGTGCCCGGAATGCCTTTATCTCACTTTTCTATCTGGCAAACTCCTACTCATCCTTCAAGGCCCACCCAAATATCAGTTCATCAGCAAAGCCTTCCTTAATCAATGTTGCTTTTACCGTAGGCACTTGGACTCTTCCTCCTTTATTCATTCACCAAACATTTATTGAAGATTAAAGTGTGCCAGGCCCTGTCCCAAGTATGGGTGTACAGCAGTGAACACAGCAGACATGATCTCCTTTCTAGGCAGCATCTTTTCGTGCATTTCTTCCTTTGTGCCCATACAGTCCCTGGACTGACCCTGGCAGAGCCCTCTCCACCCTGGATGATAAAAAAAAAATCCGGGCTCAATTCCTCTCTCTTGCATTAGAACGTAAGCCCCTTGCTAGAAGAACCCTGTCTCTCCCATCTCTGTCTCCCCAGCACCCACAACAAGGCTTGCATTAACTGAGAACATTGGCTTGGTTTAAAAAAAAAAAAAAATTGACTCTGGAGTCAGATAAACTTGAGTTCAAATCCTGGCTCTGCCACTTACTAGCTGCATGACACAGGGCAGTTTTGGGAATGTTTTCAAAACCCATTGGGCTTCCGGTTTCTCATCTCTAAAATGGGGCTAATAATTCCCAGGTCATTTAATCCTTCATTCTCCTGGGAGCTCCCCCCAAGGGGAGAACTGTGTCTGATTCGTTCTAAGACCTGGAACCAGGTGTGAACAAACGTCTAGTGATTCAAGGGAATTGATTACAGAAAGTTCCTTTTTAGCAGACATTTTAACGTAGAATCTTTGACACTATTTGGCTCTCTCTGCCTGGATCAAGAGAAGAGAAGGGCATCTCTCTTCAGCAGGTTTTATTCCACTTTCAGCCAAACCAAGCATACCTGGGGCAGGTGCACAGTCAGCCCGAGGCTTTGGCGCCCCCTGCTGGAGACAGATGACACAGCTGCCTGGAGCCCAACAACCAAACCCAAACCCAAACCCCTTGCCAAATCAAGTTGATCCTCACTCATGGCTACACCGTGTGTTACAGAATAGAACTGCTCCATGGAGTTTCTTGATTGTAATCTTTACAGGAGCAGATTGCCATGCCTTTCTTCCGCAGTGCCACTGGGTGAGTTTGAACCGCCAACCTTTGGGTTAGTAGCTGAGAGCAAACTGTGCCTCCCAGGGACCTTCTTGGATCTCAGGGGCCATAATAATAATTAATAGTAACATGCATTGTGCCCTACTATATATCAGTTGTTGTGTTGTTGTTAGGTGGTATTGAGTCAGTTCTGAAAACAACAGAATGAAACACTGCACAGTCCTGCGCCATCCTCACAATCGTTGCTATGCTTGAGGCCATTGTTGCAACCACTGTGTCAATCCATCTCGTTGAGGGTCTTCCTCTTTTTCAATGACCCTCTACTTTACCAAGGATGATGTCCTTCTCCAGGAACTGATCCCTCCTGATAACATGTCCAAAGTAAGTACCCTTCTAAGGAGCATTCTGGTTGTACTTTTTCCAAGACAGATTTGTTGGTTCTTCTGGCAGTCCATGGTATATTCAATATTCTTCACCAATATCATAATTCAAAGGCATCAATTCTTCTTCAGTCTTCCTTATTCACTGTCCAGCTTTCGCATGCATATGAGGTGATTGAAAATACCATGGCTTGGGTCAGGTGCACCTTAGTCCTCAAAGTGACATCTTTACTTTTCAACGTGTTGAAGAGGTCTTTTGCAGCAGATTTGCCCAATGCAATACATCATTTGATTTCTTGACTGCTGCTTCCATGGGTGTTGATTGTGGATCCAAGTAAAATGAAATCCTTGACAACGTCAGTCTTTTCTCTGTTTATCATGATGTTGCTCATTGGTCCATTTGTGAGGGTTTTTTGCTTTGTGTTGAGGTATAATCCATACTGAAGGCTATAGTCTTTGATCTTCATCAGTAAGGGCTTCAAGTCTTCTTCACTTTCACCAAGCAAGGTTGTGTCATCTGCACATTGCAGGTTGTTAACGAGTCTTCCTCCAATCCTGATCCCATGTTCTTCTTCATATAGTTCAGCTTTTCAGACTATTTGGTCAGCATACAGATTGAATAAGTATGGTGAAAAGGTACAACCCCGACGCACACCTTTGCTGACTTTAAACCAATCAATATCCCCTTGTTCTGTTCTAACAACTACTCTTTGATCTATGTACAGGTTCCTCATGAGCACAATTAAGTATTCTGGAATTCCCATTCTTCACAAAGTTATTCATAGTTTGTTATGATCCACACAGTCAAGTGCCTTTGCGTAGTCAGTAAAACACAGGTAAACATCTTTCTGGTACTCTGCTTTTAGCCAGGATCCATCTGACATCAGCGATGATATACCTCCTTCCATGTCCTCTTCTGAATCTGGCTTGAATTTCTGGCTGTTCCCTGTCGATGTCCTGCTGTAACTGTTTTTGAATTACCTTCAGCAAAATTTTACTTGCATGTGATATTAATGATATTGTTTGATAATTTCTGCATTCGGTTGGATCACCTTTCTTTGGAATGGGCACAATTATAGATCTCTTCCAGCCGGTTGGCCAGACTACGTATCAGACACTGCCTTAAATGAGGGCTCTAGAGAAGATCAAATTATGGCTCCCATATTTATTATCTCTGTGATCTTTGAAAAGATATTTCAATTTTCTCTGTACCTCAGTTCTCTAATCTGCGAGCTGGGGATAGTATATTCTCTGCATCCTAGGGTGGCTGAGAGGTTTGAGATGCTACGTGTGTGGTGCTTATAACACTGCCTGGAACATAGGGAGCATCATGTATACATTAGTAGAATGAAGTTACGGGGAGGCCACAACTGTCATCGGGTGCCACCGCTGATCAGGAAAGGACACCTGTGTTTACAGCAGTCTTGTTGGAAGGTCCCCTAGAACTGTAGAGTCTGCCCACTTGTATTTACTCTTGTTTTCCTCATTGGTGACTGTCTTAGTCATCTAGTGCTGCTATAACAGAAATACCACAAGTAGATAGCTTTAACAAATAGAAGTTGCCTTTCTCACAGTCTAGGGGGCTAGAAGTCCGATTTCAGGGTGCCAGCTCCAGGGGAAGGCTTTCTGTCTCTGTTGGCTCTGGAGGAAGGTCCTTGTCATCAATCTTCCCCCGGACTAGGAGCTTCTCAGGGCAATGACCCCGGGTCCGAAGGATGCACTCTGCTCCCAGTGCTACTTTCTTGGTGGTATGAGGTCTCCCAGTCTCTGCTGGCTTCTCTCTTTTATATTGCAAAAGTATATCTCAAAAGACATTGGCTTAAATTGTAGATTAAGCTTGTAGATTGAGTCTATATAACTATCGCTAATCCCATCTCAGTAAGATCGTAGAGATAGGATTTACAATGCATAGGAAAATCACAACAGATGACAAAATGGTGGACAATGACACAATACCGGGAATCATGACTTAGCGAAGTTGACAGATAATTTGGGGGGACACAATTCAATCCATGACAGTAATTATAAAAATACTTCAGCAACACAAACCATAGGAGAAGCTTTTATGACTAAAATATTTGGAAATGCTGAGAGCAGCTGGGAGGCAAGGCAAGTTCAGGGAGCCAAGATCCCAGTGGTCATTCTATCTGGAGAGGCTTGCTGGCAAAGGGTTGGCTCTTTCAACACAGGGTCCTTGACTGGTGGAAACAAGTTAAGGATCTCAACTGCTAACCAAAAGGTTGAAGGTTTGAGTCCAGCCAGGGGAGCCTTAGAAGAAAGGTCTGGCAATCTACTTCTGAAAAGTCAGCCATTGAAAACCCGATGGAGCACAGTTCTACTCTGTCACCCGTGGGGTCACCATGAGTCAGAGTCTACTTGATGGCAACTGGATTTTTGTTTCAACATGAAGGAATACAGAGACTATGGGGTGGGGGGTGGATCCTCCATGGAAGCCAAGAGAATGAGGTTAGAATGGAGCGTTAAGCTCATGATATGTGCTAGGGACTCTGGTACGTTGATGGGAAATCATCTCAGCTTTGTCATTACTCTTTGAGAACATCACTGAAATGTCACATCCTCAGAGAGGCCCGGCCACCTTCTGTCACCTCACCCCATTTAGTGCCCTTCACAACATGAGCCGCTCTGAGAAATTGCTGCCTTTATTTCAGTGCTTGTTGCACGTGTCTCTCCCTCCCTGGGAAGGGGCGCTCCACGAGGCTAGGGGCCAGCTGGCCCACCTCGCTCACGGGCAAGCCTCCTGCGCTGGCTCTGTGCTGGGCACACGGGTTTTGCTGAATGAATGAGTTGAGGAGATAGAAATTTTTTTTTTTATGGGGATCAGTGCTTGAAGGAAACAAAACGAGGAGGTGTGACAGAGGGTAGTTTAGTGGGGAACTTGAACTAGAGAGGTCAGAATCTGAAGAGGAGATATTTGCACTGAGAACTAGACAGTGAAAGCATGCTCCGAGGCTTAGTTCGCCTCCCCCAGAAGCCATCCTGGACCAACTCCTTTTCCTCCTGGGACACTGGCCTCCCACAGCCCGCCCTGGCCTAGTTCGGCAGCCACCACCTGGCTTCACCTCCCTGTGAGTTTATCGGCCTCCGTCCCCTGCCTGAGCACCTCCAGAGGAGGCACTCACCTGGGGCGATGCTCACAGGATGCTGGGTGACCCGCCTTGGAAAGTGGACAGGTCATAAAGAGGAGGGGTTGAAAGCAGGTTGCAGAAGTCACTCAGGAGTCAGTTGTAAAGGTGTGCTGACTTCACCCTGTAGCCGAGGGAAGCCGCCCAGGGTGTGTGAGCAAGGGCATGACCAGTTCTATGTAGGTGTTCCCAGGCAAGGAGAGCCTCCATTATTTTGTGACTTTTCAGCATTCAGCCCCCTCTGACTGGCACCGCGTCTACACTGGGGGAGTTTACACTGGGCTCAAGGTGCTGGGAGGTTGTGCAGCCTCTCCACTGGAGGCTCCTCCTCCTGCAGTCTCAGGACCATCGGTCCTCAAGTCCCTCTGCCAGGACAGGAGCAAGGAGAACAAGAAGCTGGGGCCTGCAGATCCCATTCCCACACAGGGTAGCAGCAGCAAGTCAGAGTTCTTGCAGCTGGTAAAATAAGGACGTGAGCCCTCCCTCTGAGCTATAACAGCTATAACATTTATTGAGCACCTATTAGGTGCCCAAGGGCAGTGGTAGAATTCTCGCCTTCTGTGCAAAAGACCCTGGTTCGATTCCCGGCCCATTACCTCATGTCCAGTCACCACCCATCTGTCAGTGGAGGCTTGTGAGTTGCTATGATGCTGGACAGGTTTCAGCAGAGCTTCCAGATTAAGACGGACTAGGAACAAAGGCCTGGCAATCTACTTCTTAAAATCGGCCAGTAAGAACCCTATGGAGCACAATGGTCCAATGCCGTTGTGCACAGGGCTGACTCAATGGCATCTAACAACAACAAAAACACTATGTGGCAGGGTCCCTTGAGGATTCTTTTTATTTCTTCACTGCCTGGAGCACTTGTCTCCCAGATAGCTATATGGTTTGCCCCACCCTTCATTCAAGCAGAGTATCACCCCCCAGGAGGTGGTCCCCAGGCACCCAGCCCCTTTGTGGCACTCTCTAGACCCTCTCTCACCCCCACTTTGTCTATCTCTCTACCACTTATCCCCACCACCCCAACTCTATACTACATGTTTATTGTTGACTTGCTTTTGCCTATATTCCCCACTGTACCGCTAGCCCCGGGAGATAGGGAGACTTGTTACCATTCACTGATGCATTTCCTGAACAACGCCCAGCACACAGTCAGCCCTCAATGGATAAATGAATCTCATTTACTCCTCATAGTTGTTGTTAGGTGCCATCAACTCATGGTGATTTGGTGCACAACAGGATCCATAAGGTTTTCTTTGGCTGATTTTCAAAAGTAGATTGTCAGGCCTTTCTTTGTAGCCCGTCTTAGCCTGGAAGCTCCACTGAAACCTGTTTTGTATCATAGCAACACGCACGCCTCCACTGACAGATGGGCGATGGCTGCTCTTGAAGTGCATTGAACCGGGGTCTCCTGCATGGAAGGCGCGAATTCTGCCACTGAACCACCTAACAGTCCCATTTTCCAGAAGAGGAAACTGAGGTGTTGAGAGGTTAAGTTGCTTGTCCAGCATCCAGCATCCAGTTAGCTATCACTATTCCCTTTTGGTTTTTTCCCACATCTCCCCGCCCCTCCGGCAGCCTCCACACTGATTTCATCTTCGTGGGGCACCACTTCCGCCCTCCCATGGCTACGCATGAGGTCCGCCTCACCCAGGCTGGTGATTCAGTGATTAGCACAGCTGGGGCCAGGCCAGGCGACAGCATCCTGCATGGGAGGAGTTGGAACCTGGGCATCAGGGCTGGAAAAGCAGTGTCTGCCTCCTTCTGCCACCAGAGTCCTGTTGACTGCCCAGCCTGCCGACATTGTGGAGCAGGGGTGGTACAAAGAGCCTGTCCATTCCACACACAGGGAGACTGCACCCCGAAGCGGGTGCAAGAGGCTCCCAAGACACGTGGACAGTGAGGGGCAGAGTCAGATACCAAACCAGAGCCCCCAAGACCATACTGCTGAGGGCTTTGGAACCACAGACCCAGCCTTGACTCTGGCCTCAACCCCTGGCTGTATGATCCTAGGAAAATGATTCGCCTCCCTCAGTCTCGGTTTCCTCACCTGTAAAATGGGGATAATAGTAATGCTACCTCATGGGTAAGAGTTACATACAATCACATATGCAAAGCACTTAGCAGAGTGTTTGGCATACATCATGCTCTCAATACATGCTAGTGATGATGATGACGTCAATTGGAATCCAGCACTTTAGAATCAGAAGGAATTTGGAAGGTTATCTAGGCCAATGCTTCTCAAACTTTCATGTGCATCTGGTTATAAATACAGATGCCCAGGCCCCACCTCAGACCTCTCAGGCTGGACTGGAGGGGAGTGTCATTTCTCCACTTGCAACCAGCTCCCCAGGTGCTGGCCCAGTCTGACGCCATGGAAGCCTTTGGGGGTCCCTGCTGTGGTCCAGTCCTCACACAGTGCCTACGCCTCCTCCAGGATGGGCTCCCTGACTACAGCATCTCCGCACTGCAACTGCCTAAACATTTCTCAGGGAGGAAGCTCACTTCATTGCACTTGGGGACAACTGTGGCTGGGACCCAATCCTTCTCACTGATGGGAACTCAGCAGCTGGAAGTTAGAGGGACTGGAGAAGGGAAGAGCAGGTCCCACTCTTCTCTGGTCCTTGATTTTGCCAACAATGGAGCCAGGCATCCCAAGTCTATGTCTGTGTCTCTCCAAATGGGGCTTCCACAGAGGCATGCTTAAGGCTCTCAGAGGGAGAATTTTTAAATGTCTCGTTTCCACTTCAGGAGCCCTGGTGGCACAGTGGTTAAGAGCTATGGTTGCTAACCAAAAATCGATAGTTCAAATCCACCAGCCACTCCTTGGAACCCGTATGGGGCAGTTCTATTCTGTCCTATAGGGTTGCTACGAGTCGGAATCAACTTGACGGCAATGGATTTGGTTTTTGCTTCAACATTAATCTACATCTACTTATTTTAAACTATTAGTATGTCAGCTTTATAACTGCGGGGGGGGAACCCGCTTCTGTTGAGTCGATTCCAACTCATAGTGAACGTATAAGACAGATTAGAACTAGCCCATACCGTTTCCAAGGCTGAAATCTTTACAGAAGCAGACTGCCACTTCTTTCTCCCATGGAGCAGCTGGTGGGTTTGAACCGCTGACCTTTCGATTAGCAGCTGAATGCTTTAACCACTGCACTACCAGGGTTCCTGTTATAACAGAGACCAGCCCTCTAATTGATTTCACTGCTCGAGTTTGCATTTGTGCTTATAGCTGTGAGGCTGTCAGCTCAAACCATTTTCATGATTTGGAGCGAATGAGAAGGAAGCAGAGGTGGGCAATTAGCAAATAGCGCACTGAAGCTCCTGTGAAGTGTGAAGGATGGGTTAGGAGTTGGGATAGAGGAAAGGGGGGTGGAATTTGCTGGTTTTAGAATTGCATAGTTTTATGATAGTACATATTGAAAAAATAAATAATTTTAAAAAACCAAACCCATTGCTGTCAAGTGGATTCCAACCCATAGGGACCCTAGAGGACAGAGTAGTACTGCCCCACAGGGTTTCCAAGAAGAAGCTGGTGGAGGTGAACTGCTGACCTTTTGGTTAGCAGCTGTATCACTTAACCACTGTGCCACCAGGGCTCCATTTCAGAAATAGTATAATAGTGTAATAGTATAATAAAAATGAGCTAAAGCAATATTTTGTCCATGGGGAATGGCGTGTAAGAAGTTTTCCCCTTTAAAGGGACGTGCACATTCCTCAAGTTTGAGAAGCATGATCGCTGTTGATTTCTGAGGGTTCGAGACCATGGATGGCCATCAGGTGAATGGCATTTTCTACAAGATCATTGTAAGCCCATTTCACACTAAATAGCTACAGTATGAGTGTGTGTGTGTGTGTGTGTGTGTGTGTGTGTGCATGCACACAAGTGTGGACTTTGAGGTTTAGTTGCAACAACCTGGAGCCCTGATGGCACAATGGTTAAGTGCTCAGCTGTTAATCAAAAGGTTGGCAGTTCAAACTCACCAGCTACTCCAAGGTAGAAAGATGTGGCAGTCTGTTTCCATAAAGACTACAGCCTTGGAAACCCTATGGGGCAGTTCTACTCTGTCCTATAGGGTCACTATGAGTCAGAATCCACTGGACGGCAGTGGGTTTTTAATGGGGCATAACCTAGAGCAGTGACTGTCAGATGTCAGAGGGCATCGGAATCACCTGTGGGCTTGTTAATAGCCAGCGTACTGCCCCCCGCCCCCCCGCCATATAGTTCATTTGGGGTGGGGCATGAGAATTCACATGTCCAACAAGTTCTCAGGGGATGCTGATGATACTGGTCTAGGACCACACTCGGACAACCAAAAGATGTTCTGGGGCAGTACTTTTTAAAAAATACACATCACAAAAAAATTGCCATTCTAACCATTTTTAAATGTACAAATCAGTGACATTAAATGCATTCACCAAGTTGTACAACCATATCCAGTCTATATTTCCAGGAGATTTTCATCAACCCACACAGAAACTCAGCACACCTAAGGCAATAATTTCCCATACCCCCCTCTCTCCAGCCCCTGGCAACCGAAGATAATCTTGTGTCTCTACGCGTTTGCCTAATCTAGATGTTTTGAATAAGAGGGATCATACGATATTTGTCCTTTTGGGTCTCAGTTACTTCACTCCACATAATGTATGCAAGGCTCACCCGTGTTGTAGCATGGATCAGAACCACCATAATACTTTCGACTCCGAACCGTGGTGCAGCACACAGACCCGTGGGCTAGAAGGCAGGGGTTCCAACAAGTCAGCCTCTGCTTCTACTTACCCTAGAATCTTGGGTAAGCTCCTTGCCCTCGCTGGACTCCATGCCTCCCATTCATACAATGGAGAGTTTGGACAGATTTATCACTCATCTCAGAGGCAAGCATATACCTGAAGCCTGGCTTGCCATTAGAAGTCTAGCCTCAGATTGTTTGTAGAAGTTCATGTACATTCATGGCACCCCTGGGGCGGGGAGGCAGTAGCAGACTTCAATCACTGCTTCAAGGAGGCCAGCCAGCAGCCATAGAAAAGCAGACCCCCACTCACGGTCCATCTCTGCCCCTCACTGACTTTGTGGCCTTGACCAGGTGACTTATCTCCGAAGCTCCGTTCTTCAGTATGAAGGTATTCATCCCCACGTTGTGTGGTCACTGAGATATCACGTCAAGAAAACACCTGGAGCAGTGGGCCTTCTCAGCTACATCTGAGTGCTCCAGCCACGCTTTGCCTCGTTGATCACGGGCCGCTGACCGTGAGCTCCTGGTCACCTTGGGAGGAGGACGTTTATCGCAATTCACCCCCAAGGCCTTCCTCAGGATAATCTCTGTCCCGGGTGATTCATCTGGTGGGCCAGGCCCTTCCTCTCAAGCCTGAAATATCTCCCTCCCTTCACCATTCCTGGGTCAGGCCTGTGACCCCGGCCATGTGACTTCCTCCAGGGATTGGCCCTAGGCCCTTACTCGCCTGCCAGGGCTCCGGTCCCTGGCAAGTGACCCATTTGGGCCTGACATATCAAGCAGGGCTCAGCTGGAGAGGAGGAAGCCCTCAGTTTGTTGTGCTGGGGAAAAAGTGCATCCCACGTCCGCCCCGGCCGCACCTCTGCCTTTGGTGGGCTGGGCTTCCGCCACACATCCTGGCATGGCCAGGCCCAGTTATCACCCAGTTGCCACCTGGTGCCCTGCCCTTCATGCACACATTCCCGGGAAGGCTCCTGGGGCTGGCAGGGGCAGGGGGCTCGGCTAGAGTCTCCCCCAACTTTACGGAGACTGCCTTTTTCTGGAGCTAAGGATAGCTCTTTAGAGACAGCAGAGATATCTAGGCACACATCCTAGCCTCGCTGTGGACTAGCTGTATGACTTCGGGCAAGTGAGTCCATCTCTCTAGTCTGTCCCGTTGATTTTAAGTATGGAGGAAAATCCCTCCGTCTCCAGTTGCTGTGAGGATTAAATAAGAAAATACTGATGCCCAGGTTCTACCTCCAACCAATTAAATAAGAATCTTTGGGGGGGTAGGTGCCATCATTGGATTTTAAAATAGCTCTCTGGGTGGTCCTCGTGCAGCCAGGGTTGGGGGCCACTGTTTACAATTGTTAAATAATTGTAAACAGCCAAAGCTTTGGAGTGGAACCAACATGGGCTGGAATTCTGGCTCTGTTACACTGACCGTAGAGCCCTGAATAGATTATTATTCCCTCAGAGCCTCCATTTATTTGTCCATAGGATGGGAACAATAGCACTTACTTGTCAGCACTGCTGTGAGAATTAGATAAGGTAATGTGTGTTAGGAGTCCTGGTGGCACAGTGGTTAAGAGTTCGGCAGCTAACCAAAAAGTCGGCAGTTGAAATCCACCAGCTGCTCCTTGGAAAACCTACGGGGCAGCTCTACTCTGTCCTACAGAGAAGCAATCGTGGTTCAGTAGCAGAATTCTCACCTTCCATGGGGAAGACCCACTCTGGATTCCCAGCCAATGCGCCTCAAGCACAGATACTGCCCCTCTGTTGGTAGTGGCTTGCATGTTGCTATGATGCTGAACGGGTTTCAGAAGAGCTTCCAGACTAAGCCAGGCTAGGAAAAAGGACCCGGCGGTCTACTTTCGAAAATAAGCCAATGAAAACCCTATGGATTGAATGGCCCGATCCACAACCAATCATGGAGATGGTTGTAGGCCCAGGCTGCGTTTCATTGTTTTGTGCGTGGGGTTGCCATGAGTTCAGGTTGTCCCATGACAGACCTTGTCTACTCACCTCACCGTCTCAGACACAGCTGCCAACACCACGCCTGCCTTGGAGTTGGCCTACCAAATAAAGATCCGTAAATGAGTAAGTGCAGCTGTTACTATTGTACCTGAGAAGTTGTGAAGAGATGGCAGGTATGCTGAAGATAAATTTTTTTCCTATCTTTTCAGCCCTCTGGGATCACAGATAAAGCAGCAAGCCCGGATTGCAGAGTGTGCCAGAGATGGCTGCTTCCCCCTCAATACCCCTTCTCCGCTTCCTTGTTAACAGAATCCATGTTACTACAGGCAGCAAAATGCCCACATAAAAGTTGACCTTTCTCAGCCTCCTTTGTGTTTGGGATGGTCATGATTATGCTCTGGCCAGTGAGCTATAGGTGGAAACCATTAGGCTTTTAGCCCCTTGTTTTTCCCCCTTGCCCATCTCAAGAAGCATGGCCGGATGGAAAATACGAAGGAGCCCTGGCTGTGGGGACCATGGTCTTAGGGAACATAGAGCTCAATTGGCATAACATAGTTTATAAAGAAAATGTTCTACATTCTACTTTAGTGAGTAATGTCTGGGGTCTTACAGCTTGTGAGTGGACATCTAAGATATTCCACTGGTCTCACCCCATCTGGAGCAAGGAAGAATGAAGAAAACAAAAGACAGTGGAAAGATTAATCCAAAGGACTAATGGACCACGACTACCACAGCCTCCTCTGGACCGAGCCCAGTACAACTAGATGGTGCCCGGCTACCACCACTGACTGCTCTGATAGGAATCACAATAGAGGGTCCCTGTGAGAGCTGGAGAAAAATGTAGAACAAAATTCTAACTCACAAAAAAAGGCCAAACTTACTGTCCTGACAGAGTCTGGAGAAACCCCAAGAGTATGGCCGCAGACACCCTTTTAGCTCAGTAATGAAGTCATTTCTGAGGTTCACCCTTCAGGCAAAGATTAGACAAGCCCATAAAACAAAATGAGACTAAAGGGGCGCAGCAGCCCAGGGGTAAGGACTAGAAGGCAGGAGGGAACAGGAAAGCTGGTAATAGGGACCCCAAGTATGAGAAGGGGAGTGTTGTTAGCCAATGTCACAAGACAATATGTATACTGTTTAATAAGAAGCTAGTTCTGTAAACCTTCACCTAAAGTACAATAATAAATAAATAAAAAGGAGCCCTGGGACCTGCAGGCATGGTTGAACTGTCAGATTGCCCACGTACGGGCTTTTTTTTCCAAGTGAAAAGAAAATAAGCCTCACATTGTTAGACTCCTAGTGGTAGTAGGAAAACAGATACTCACTGTCTGCTTTCTGTCCACAGCCTTGGGTGCAGGACAAATTTAGGTCAAGAGGACCAGCAGCCTGTGCTACAGGCTCCTTTCTCAGATACCTGAGGCTGGGCTGGAGGCACCACGGGAGACCTGCCCAGTCTCTCATCTGTTACCTTGAGATAGAGTTGTCCCTGAGTTCTGTCCAGGCTCCTCTGGTCTTCCAAGAATGCCTGAGTGAGTAACTCCCTCCTTCCCCAGACACCAGTCTCCAAGTCCAAGTGCTCTAGGCTCCCTTGGCTCTCCTGGGCACTGTCTCTGGAGTCAGGTGGATATGGATCAGAATCTCGACTCCTGTGCTGATTTGCCATGCAACCCTGGGCAGGTGACTTAACCTCTTTGAGCAAGCTTTAATGTTTCCATCTGTATGGTGGGGCTAGGCCAACCGAGAGATAAATCATAAATCTAAACAAGAAACTCAGAAAGAGAAAAGCCAAAGTAATAAGACTTGTGATACTCAGTGCTTCCAGATTGACATAGAACTAGGAATAAATAATCAATGGAACTGAGATGAAAGAATAAATGTAAACATTATAGATCTTGGCATTGTGGGGAAAAAAATCCAATAGTAGAATGTTGGTGGTGGGGGGGCAGGGACATGGAAGAGAGTGTGAGGAACTTAGTTTTCTCATCTTTCATGACAGGAAAAAATAGACACTGCCCAAGATTAAAACACGTGATTTAAGAAAACAACGTAATCCCCAATCTGTTAATATTCTTCATCTTCTAGGAAAGAATATCTGTTATGGTAAAGAAACAGATACATAAAGTTAGCACTTGCTTCTATTTCACTTAAATTTCTTTTCCTTCTCTTAAATTCAAGTATAAAGAAAACCAGTATATTTTATTTTAAAAAGTAGTATATAGACTATGATCCCATTTTAGTAAAAATCTTTCTTTCTCCTCCTTCCTTCCATCTTCCCTCCCTCTCTTCCATATATGCTCTTCCTAGAGAGATGATCTAGAATGATGTTGCCTAAAATTAATTCTGGGGACTTGAGGGTACTAGGATTTGTAGCTATCCCTATCTTTGTAGAATTTTACTGTGTAGTTTGAATGCTTTAGAATAAGTGTTTAGCATTTCTCTAAAGACAATGAAATCATTTTCAAAAAAACCCAAAATACCTGTTTTGTCGGGCTTTGTGAGCATTCAATGAAATGATAACCAAGAAAGCACCTGGCATAGTGTGGCAAGCAGAGTTCTAAGATGGCTCCCAACATTCCCTCCCTGTGATGTGTGTGTTCTATATAATCCCCTCCCCTTGAGTATAGGTGGGACTGTGAATATGGTGGTCACTCCCTTGATTACATTTTGTTATATCATGAGTGAGATTCTCCTCCTGGCCTCAGAGAAGCAAATAACCACGTAGTAAATTCCCTATGGAGGGAGCCATGTGGCAAGGACCTGTGGGTGGCCTCTAAGAGTTGAGAGGTGCCCTTGGCTAACAGCCAACAAGAAAAGGAGGACTTTAATCCTACAACTGCAAGAGACCAAACTCTGACAACAACCAGTGAGTTTGGAAGAGGACCCCAAGCTTCAAATGAGATCACAGCCTGATGATATTCTGAGCAGAGGACCCAGCTAAACCACTCCCAGACTCCTGACCCCTGGAAACTGTGTGATTATGAACTGTGTGCTGTTTAAAGGTGTTACATTTGGTAACCTGTTTCACAGCAATGGAAAACTAATACACATAGGGAGTGGGGAAAATAAGAAATGTTGGCTCGGGTTAAGACTTGTTGAGCACCAGGAGCCCTGGTGGTACAGTGGTTAAAGCACTTGACTGCTAACCAAAAGGTCAGTGGTTCAAGCTCACCAGCTGCTCTGTGGGAGAAAGATGTCTGCTTCCATAAAGATTACAGACTTGGAAACCCTAGGGGGCAGCTCTACTCTGTCTTATAGGGTCACTATGAGTCATTATTGGCTTGATGGCGACAGGTTTGGTTTGGTTTGGTTTTGATTCTAACAGGCTACTTCTTTTCTTCGTTGCTTCCTCATCACAGCCACACCTTCACTGAGGCTGATGGGTTTCTACTTTATTCTGTAGGCACTGTGGAGCCACTACAGCTCCGAAGGACTGGTCTTCAGAGCTTACCTGCCCACTTGCCAGCTTCATCCCACTCCTCATCACAGATAGTCCCCTAACTCTTACCTCCCAAGAATACTGCAGACTAAAAGAAAAAAAAAATTTTTTTTTAAGCTTCTGCCATTCAGACCCTTCCAGGCCCTTTCACACCTCCATTCTACCTGGAATGTCCATTCCTTCCTCCTTTGGCAAATCTCTACTCATCCTTCAAGACCTAGTTCATTGTGAATACTTTCCTGATATCTACACAGCCTCTCTCTTGGGACATAGAATCCCAGCAAAGTGATAGCTGGACAGCGGTGAAGTTTAGAGTGCATTTATTAGACAGCAGCAGGGCCCAGGGGTGACTGGTCAGAGGTGTTTGGTACCAAGGCTATCTGGTACAGCCCAACTCCACTTTACTGCACCTTGTCTTCAGCCTTCCCTTATCCCATGATCTTCCCAGTATCCCTCCAACATACTGTTTTCATTTAAATTAACCAAGTCTGTTTTTGCAGCTTGCAATTCAAGTACCCAACTATTGGCCTGTCTCGCTACCGCTTAGTTTCTGGCTATTAAAGGTTTGTGGAATGAATTTTAGTTACACAGAGGGCCATTAAATGGTAAAGGTCTCTCCAAATGTTCGTGATTCACTACTAATTATACTAATGTAACAGCTGGAAAGAACTTAAGAAGCCATGCTCCTGTGACCCGGTCTTCTGAAGGATGGGGCATGAGACCTGTGTAGCTTTCTCAGTCTAAGATATCTGGGGTTGGAGGGCAGGGCAAGCACAGATAGTTGTTGTTTTGTTGTGGTGGTTGTTTTTTTACATAATTTATTGAGGTGAAATTTACATAACATAAAATTAAACCAGTTTAAAACAAACAGTTCAGTGGTATTTAATACATTCACGATGTAGTGCAATGATCACCTCTTTCTAGTTCCAAAACACTTCCATCTGTCCAAAGTAAAACCCCTTACCATTAAACAGTTTTTCCCTATTTCTCCCCCATCTTCACCCCCTGACAACCACCAATCTGCTTCTCTCTATGGATTCATCTACTCTGGATATTTCATATAGCCATGCAATATATAACCTTTCGTGTCTGGTTTCTTTCACTTAGCAGGTTTTTGAGGCTCACCCACACTGTACTCCATTCCTTTTTATGGCTGAATAACATTACATTGTACACATACACAATTTGTTTATCCAGCCATCCATTGATGAGTATTTGGGATGCTTGCACCTTTGACTATTATGAACAGTACTGCAGTGAACACTGGTGTGCAAGTATCTGTTTGCATTCCTGCTTTCAATTCTTTTTGGTATATACGTAGGAGTGGAATTGCTGCATCATATGCTAATTCTACGTTTAACTTTTTGAGGAACTGCCAAAATGTTTTCCAAAGTGGCTGCACTATTTTACAATTCCACCAGCAATGGAGGACAGTTTCAATTTCTCCACATCCTGATCAACACTTCTTATTTTCCATTTCTTTTCTAACTATAGCCATCCTAAACTAAAAACTAAAAATAGTTTTTTTTTTTTTTTTTATAGCCATCCTAGTGGGGGTGAAATGGTATCTCATTGTGGTTTTGATTTGCATTTCTCTAATAACTTTTCATTTGTTTCTTGGTCTTTTGTATATCTTCTTTAGAAAAATGTCTATTTAAGAGGCAGGGCCAGGATGGCATAATAGCCAGATGCTTCTGGTGATCCCTCTTACAAAAAAGACCTGAAAAAATAAGTGAAATGATTATATTTCTGACAAGCTAGGAGCCCTGAACATCAAAGGCAAAGTTAAAAAACAGACTGAGTGACAGGGGAGGGAGAGACAGTTCAGAAGCAGAGAGGAGCTACCAGACCTGAATTGCAAGGATCCTTCAGGCACCATTCATGGGAGTGACCATGGTGGGCTGGTAGTAGCGTTCAGCCACACTTTCCTTGAGGAGAAACAGTCAGCCGCACAGCCAACTCACACCTCTGGAACCAGAGAAGAAAGGAGCTCTCGGCAAAAGCTAAGTACTTGTGCATATTTTACTGCATGCCCCCCACCCCCAAGCCAGCTTCAGTGGCTGTTGATTTCTCTGGGCCTGAGATAGGTTCTGCTGAGTGCTCTGAGCTATCCTCCTGGCCTTGGAGAAGGAATAAATTCACAACTGGGGGAAAAGATAATTTACCAGCTCCACTAACCTGGGGAGCTCAGGACAGAAGCAGCTCCTGTCCAGGCATAAACAGTCCATGGACTTTGAATGCCTTTCCCCCTTGCATGGACCTGCGTGGGACTATTTCAGGAGAATAGGCCCTTGTTAGCAAACTGAAACTGTTCCAGCTGTGCAGTGGAGACACAGGTGTTTGATGTCTGACACAGCTTTGCCTATTAAACAGGGTTCTCAGTACCCACCTCAGGGACCTAAGGACTGGTGGCTCCACTCAGGTCACCCAGCCATCTGTGACAGGGGCCCAAGGATAACTGGTACCTCCCAGTCCTTACAGCCAAAAGCATTGGGTGCCCATGTCCATCTGCAGAACCCACCTGCCTATACGCTCTGGGGAAGAGCGGTGCACTTTCTTCACAGATACTTGGAGGATGGTTGCCAGCCCCCTACCTTGTTCAGAGTGTGACCCCTGCTGCAACCAGATACTGCTACCTACACCAATCACCTCTGCCCCTCTAAGACTGTAGGACAGAGCTTGTACTACACACTTGATGACCAGCTACCTGGACACCTGAGCTAATCCATACAAGAAAAGTGAATGGACTCCTAGGCTGATATACCTGTTAACAGCTCTAGCCATCTGGTGAGAGGACATCAGAGCTTCAAAGGCAAAAATAATCAAGCTAGCTCACTCAAGCAACCCATTTGGGCATATCAAAACAAAACAAAGGAAGAAGCTAGGATACAGTAAGCAAACATAAAATAAACAAATAGAATAACTCATAGATGGCTCGGAGAAAATAGTAAATATTAAATCACATAAAGAAGCAGACCATGATCACTTCAACAAGCTCTCAGAACAAAGAATCAAGGGATCTTCTGGATGAAGGCACATTCCTGGAATTACCGGATGCAGAATACAAAAGATTAATGTGCAGAACTCAAGATGTCAGGAAGGAGATCAGGCAATAAGCAGAACAAGCCAAGGAACACACAGATAAAGCAGTTGAAGAAATTAAAAAGGTTATTCAAGAGCAAAATGAAACATTTAGTAAGCTGCAAGAATCCATAGAGAGACAGCAATCAGAAATTCAGAAGATTAACAATAAAAATTACAGAATTAGACAACTCAATAGGAAGTCAGAGGAGAAGAATTGAGCAAGTGAAAGGCAGAACTGGTGAAATTGAAGATAAAGCACTTGGCACCAATATATTTGAAGAAAAGTCAGATAAAAGCATTTAAAAAAATAAAGAAATATTAAGAATCATGTGGGACTCTATCAAGAGAAATAACCTATGAGTGATTGGAGTACAAGAACAGGGAGGGACAGCAGAAAATACAGAGAGAATTGTCAAAGATTTGTTGGCAGAAAGCTTCCTTGATATCGTGAAAGATGAGAAGATATCTATCCAAGATGCTCATCGAACTCCACATAAGGTAGATCTTAATAGAAAGTCACCAAGAATATTATAATCAAACTTGCCGAAACCAAAGATAAAGAGAGAATTTTAAGAGCCACTAGGGATAAATGAAAAGTCACCTACAAAGGAGAGTCAATAAGAATAAGCTCAGACTACTCAGCAGAAACCACGCAGGCAAGAAGGCAATGGAATGACTTACATAAAGCATTGAAGGAAAAATTTGCCAGCCAAGAATCAAATATCCAGCAAAACTGTCTCTCAAATATGAAGGTAAAATTAGGATATTTCCAAATAAACAGAAGTTTAGGGAATTTGTAAAAACCAAACCAAAACTACAAGAAATATTAAAGGGAGTTCTTTGGTTAGAAAATCAATAATATCAGATATCAACCCAAGACTAGAACACTGAGTGCAGCAATCAGAAGTCAACCCAGATAGGGAGATCAGAAAAATAAATCAAGATTAAAAAAAAAAAAAGCTCAAAACAGGGTAACAGCGATATTATCCTGTAAAAGAAAACACCATTAAAACCACAAAGAGGGACTAAGAAATGTATCCATAGATCTTTCATATGGAGAGGAAGACAAGGTGATATAATGAAATAAAAGTTAGATTTGAACTTAGAAAAATAGGGGTAAATATTAAGGTAACCACAAAGGAGACTAAGAATCCTACTCATCAAAATAAAATACGAGAAAAAAATAGAGACTCGGCAGAAACAAAATAACAAAGAATAAGAGGAAAAGACAATATATAAACTACTCAGCACAAAAAATTAAGTGGGAAAAAGAAACTGCCAACAACACACAAAAAAAGACATCAAAATGTCAGTACATACCTATCCATAATTATGCTGAATGTAAATGGATTAATGCACCAATAAAGAGACAGAGAGTAGCTGAATGGATAAAAAAAAAAAAAAACACGATCCATCTATATGCTGCCTCCAAGAGACACACCTTAGACTTAGAGACATGAACAAACTAAAACTCAAAGGATGGAAAAAAATATATCAAGCAAACAACAATCAAAAAAGACCAGGAGTGGCAATATTAATTTCTGACAAAATAAACTTTAAAGTTAAATCCACTACAAAGGATAAGGAAGGACACTATATAATGATTAAAGGGACAATATGCCAGGAGAATATAGCCATATTAAATATTTATGCACCCAATGACAGGGCTGCAAGATACATAAAACAAACTCTAACAGCATTGAAAAGTGAGATAGACAGCTCCACAATAATAGTAGGAGACTTCAACACACCACTTTCAGTGAGGGCAGAACATCCAGAAAGAGGCTCAATAAAGACATGGAAGATCTAAATGCCACAATCAACCAACGTGACATCATAGGCATATACAGAACACTCCACCCAACAGCAGCCAAGTATACTTTCTTTTCTAGTGCACATGGGACATTTTCTAGAAGAGACCACATATTAGGTCATAAAGCAAGCCTTAGCAGAATCCAAAACATTGAACTATTACAAGCATCTTCTCTGACCATAAGGCAATAAAAGCAGAAATCAATAACAGAAAAAGCAGGGAAAAGAAATCAAACACTTGGAAACTGAGCAATAAATACCCTGCTCAAAAACAACTGGCTTGTAGAAGACATTAAGGATGGAATAAAGAAATTCATAGAATCCAATGAGGATGAAAATACTTCCTATCAGAACCTTTAGGACACAGTGAAAGCAGTGCTCAGAGGCCAGTTTATATCAATAAATGCACACATCCAAAAAGAAGAAAAGGCCAAAAGCAAAGAACTATCCCTACAACTTGAATAAATAGAAAGAGAGCAACAAAAGAAACCCGCAGGCACCAGAAGAAAGCAAATAATAAAAATTAGAACAGAATTAAATGAAATAGAAAACAGAAAAACAATTGAAAGAGTTAACAAGATCAAAAGCTGGTTCTTTGAAAAAATTAACAAAATTGATAAACCATTAGCCAAAGCGACAAAAGAAAAACAAGAGAGGAAGCAAATAACCTGAATAAGAAATAAGATGGGCGATATGACAACAGACCCAACTGAAATTAAAAAGAATCATATCAGATTACTACAAAAAACTGTACTCAAACAAATTTGAAAACCTAGAAGAAATGGATGAATTCCTAGAAACACACTACCTACCTAAACTAACACAAACAGAGGTAGAACAACTAAATAGACCCATAACAAAAGAAGAGATTGAAAAGGTAACCAAAAAACTCCCAACGAAAAAAAGCCCTGGCCCAGACGGCTTCACTGCAGGGTCCTACCAAACTTTCAGGGAAGAGTTAACACCAATACTACTAAAGGTATTTCAGGGCACAGAATAGGACGGAATACTCCCAAACTCATTCTATGAAGCCACCATATCCCTGATACCAAAACCAGGTTAAAAAAAAAGAAAATTACGGACCTATGTCTCTCATGAACTTAGATGCAAAAATCCTCAACAACATCCTAGCCAATAGAATTCAACAACATATCAAAAAAATAATTTACCATTTTTTTTTAAAGTGGGATTCATGCCAGGTATGCAGGGATGGTTCAACATTAGAAAAACTGTTAATGTAATCCATCATATAAATAAAACAAAAGACAAGAATCACATGATTTTATCAATTGATGCAGAAAAGGCATTTGACAAAGTCCAACACACATTCGTGATAAAAACTCTCAGCAAAATAGGAATAGAAGGAAAATTCCTCAACATAATAAAGGGAATTTTTTTTTTTTTGTACAAGGCCAACAGCCAACATCATCCTAAATGGAGAGAGCCTGAACGCATTCCCCTTCAGATTGGGAACCAGTCAAGGGTCCCCTTTATCACCACTCTTATTCAGCATTGTGCTGGAGGTCCTAGCCAGAGCAATTAGGCTAGATAAAGAAACAGAGGGCATCCAGATTAGTAAGGAAGAAGTAGAAGTATCTCTATTTGCAGATGACATGATCTTATACACAGAAAAATGTCTATTTAAGTCCTTTGTCCATTTGTTAATTGGGTTATTTTATTTTTTTGTTGTCAAGTTGTAGTTCTTTACATATTCTGGATACAAGAGCAGATACTAAACCAGATATATGATTTGTAAATATTTCCTCCCATTCTGCAGGTCATCTTTCACTTTCATGATAATGTCCTTTGATCCACAAAAGTTTTTAATTTTGATGAAATCTAATTTTTTTTTTTAATTGCTCATGCTTTTGGTGTCATAGCTAAAAATCCATTGCCAGCTATGGCCCCCAGACAACCCGTTAACTCAGAACTGAAGCCACTCCAAAGTCCACCTTTTAGCCAAAGATTAGAAAGGCCTAAAAAACAAATATCACGTGTGAAGAACATGCTTCTTAGTTCAATCAAGCATATGAGACCAAATGGGCAACACCCGCTCAAAAGTAAAAATGAGAAGGCAGGAAGAGACAGGAAAACTGGATGAATGGACACAGGGAACCCACGGTGGAAAGGGAAAGGAAGGAAGTGTTGACAGAATGCAGGGATTGTACCCAATGTCACAAAAAATATTTGTGTATAAATTTTTTAATGAGAAACTAATTTGTGCTATAAAGCACAATAAATAATAATAATAAAAAAGAATCCATTGCCAAATCCAAGGTCATGAAGATTTACCCCTATGTTTTCTTCTAAGAGTTTTATGATTTTAGTTCTTATATTTAGGATGTTTATCTCTCTTGAATTAATTTTCATATAAGGTGTGAGATTGAGGACCAGCTTTATTCTTTTGCATGTGGATGTCCATTTTCCCTGCACCATTTGTTGAAAGGGTTTTTCCCCCATTGAATGGTCTTAGCACCCTTGTCAAAATTCAGTTGGCCATAGGTGTATGGGTTTATTTCTGGACTCTCAATTCCATTCCATTGGTCTTTATGTCTATCCTCATACCAGTACCACACTGGTAAAGTCTGAAACTGGGAAGTCTGAGGCCTCCAACTTTGCTCTTCTTTTTCAAGATATTTTGGCTATCTGGGGTTCCTCGCAATTTCGTATGAATTTGAGGATCAACTTTTCCATTTCTGCAAAAAAGGCCACTGGAATTTTGATGGGGGTTGCATTGAATGTGTAGATCACCTTGGTGATATTGACATCTTAACAATATTAAGTCTTCTAATTCATGAACACATGATGTATTTCCATTTGTTTTTTGTTGTTGTTGTTAGGTGCTGTGGAGTCGGTTCCGACTCGTAGTGACCCTATGCACAACAGAACAAAACACTGCCCGGTCCTGCGCCATTCTTACAATTGTTGTTATGCTTGTTCTCATTGTTGCAGCCACTGTGTCAATCCACCTCACTGAGGGTCTTCCTCTTTTCTGCTGACCCTGTACTCTGCCAAGCATGATGTCCTTCTCCAGGAATTGATCCTTCCTGACAACATGTCCAAAGTATGTAAGATCTGTTTATTTAGGTCTTCCTTAATTTCTTTAAGCAATGTTTTGTAGTTTTCAGTGTAAAGCTCTTCACCTCCTTGGGGGTGCAGATAGTTTTTGCTTGCCAAGGAACTATGGCCACCTTACAGAGGGAAAACTGGGCTCAGAGAGGCTAAGCTAGATGCTCAGTCACACAGCTAGTGAAAAGCAGAAGGCCAGGGCTTTTGAAAACATTCTGTTTTATTCCTCCGTATGCTCCTTCGCATGCAGGGCCAGTGCTCTAGCTGCCTTGTTCACTGGGGTCTCCTCTGCCTGGTACACATATGGTGCACAAAACATGCTCACCAACTCACTAACCTTCACATAGCCTGGGGAGAACAGTATTAGCAGTAGCTTCAGTTTGCAGATGGAGAGACTAAGATTCAGAGAGGTGAACAGACTACCCCAAGATTGCCGTACTCCAATTTTACTGTTTGTCCCTCAACTTGCATTATCTCTCTGTGATAATATAAAACAAGGGAAGTCCCCTTGCAAGGTCATTTCGGAGGACAGAACTGAGTGACCTGGATCGGAGAGGAGGTTGGCACATGGACAGGTGGGCCCCACAAGTCACTAGAGGGGGGAACAAGGCAGGTCCAGTGGAGCCGAGCCTTGCGGGACACCGCCTGAGATAGGTCAAATTGAGCCAAGCTGGACTGAGCAAGTGAGTCTGAGGTTGTTCCACGAGCCCAAAGAATTCAAGTGCGTGAGTGGAATGAGTCAGATGGAGCCAAGAGGGGATGAGCAGGGCTGAGTAGAACCGAGCAGGTGACAGGGGGGAGGAGGAGTGGGTTGGGCCTTGTGGAGGTGTTGGGAGTGGGTACTGGAAATCCCATGGCACATCACCCTCCTAGAGGTGCCAGACCATCCCTATACTATTCAAATGGACAAAGCCCCATCAAGGCCACCCTGAGTGGCTCCCACCCATTCCCGGGGATCCTGTCTTCTCAAGCCCAAAAGGGAAGCAAGATGCTAGGCCCACAATGTAACCTTGCAGGAAGAACTTTCCTGTCAAGGCTCTCAGTTTCCCCATCTGTAAAATTGGAGCAATGGAGGGGGAGAGTGATTGTCTGACGTGCACAGCCTTTCAGCAATGTCACTATGTTCACAAGTTCTTAGTGAAAGACTGTTTGGAGCAGAGCACAGAGCAGACACTTCTAATGGCATTATCGACCGGTATTTATTACTTACAGAATAAACAGGACAGGGATGAGTAGAACAGCACACATTGTTAGCCTAGGCTCCCGACCACAGGGTTAGATTGCATTCAAGCACACCCCAGTTCACATCTTAGGTAAAGAAAATCTAAATTCCCCTCTCCCGGGATTAAAGTCTAATTGGACATCTGTACGACATGCCAAATAGCATGTACAGAGAATAGGT
The DNA here is from genome assembly GCF_030014295.1 of Loxodonta africana. Lineage (NCBI taxonomy): Eukaryota > Metazoa > Chordata > Mammalia > Proboscidea > Elephantidae > Loxodonta > Loxodonta africana. Next base: position 37,262,176 of record NC_087363.1, read on the forward strand.
AGGGGAAGTGGCGATAAAAGGAAAAAACCCTTTGCCATCGAGTCAGTTCTGACTTGTAGCGACCTTATAGGACAGAGCAGAAATGCCCTCTACTGTTTCCAAGGAGCACCTGGTGGATTTGAACTGCTGACCTTTTTGTGAACAGCCATAGCTCTTAACCACTATGCTGCCAGGGTTTCCTAAAAGGTAAGAGGGGGCAGTAAAAGTGGAAAGTGCCCTGCAGGCAATGCACTCATTTACTGCCCCTGTTCAGAGTGGGCTAGATTTACTGGCATCAGAAAACAGCCCTTTCTCCTTTATCCCACTACTATAACTTCACAGAGTTTTGAGTTTCTTCAGAGAGTAATCATCCCCCCACAAGGCATATACTTTATGTTTATTAGCAGCTGTTATGTCCATAAGCAGCTAGGGAGATGGTGAGGGGCAACAGCAACAGAGCACACCTGTCCTTCCAGCACTTTCTTAACGGGCCCCTCACCGCCCCCACGGGATGCTGTGGGCTTTTCACATTTTGGGGTGGGGTTGGGAATTATCCTTCTGAGGTCCACGGAGACCAGTTGACTTGGAGGGGTCCTGGGGAATGTGGCTTGAAAGGCTTTGCTTTATTAGGACAACAATGATAGTTGTCCCCCACTCTTGTTCACAGAGCATTTTCCTGGCACCTCACGTGTGGATACTATAACCTGGAGGTCCAGAGAGGGTAAGCATGTCACACAGCTGATACACAGTTAAGCCTGGCCTGCATTCCCAAGGTTCAGCCTGTTTACATGCGACAGAAGGGGAATATCTCTGGCACCTGGTCCATGACAGATCCGTTCACTGGGAAGGGAGGACTTTTGCCCTTGCCAGAGGCAACCTCACCGAGCCTCATTTTTTTTCATCCTGTAAGATAAGGAAAATGATACCTGCCTTTCAGGCTGGTGTGAAGCCAAGAAATAACTTAGTAATTCTCAAAAAGGGGGCTTTGGGGATGGATAGGATCAGGGAATCTGTATTTTAACACCATTATCATGTAGTCTACATATGGAAGATTATACACATACATATCTATATCTGTATGCTGATATTATAGGTATCCTGCTTATGTATTAGAGTAGGGGGCGGCCATTCCAGTGGTCTGGCCCACTGATTCAGGCAGTAAGTGTAGGCATGAATGCATCTGATCCCATAGCATCCGGTCCTTTCATGTTCTGTGCCTATATGCCTAGAAACCCAAACCCAAACCCGATGCCGTCGAGTTAATTCCGACTCATAGCGACCCCATAGGACAGAGCAGAACTGCCCCCATGGGATTCCTAAGGCTGTGAATCTCTACGGAAGCAGACTGCCACATCTTTCTCCAATGGAGCTGCTGGTGGGTTTGAACCAGCAACCTTTCATTTAGCAGTCGAGCGTTTAACCACTGTGCATATAGGCCTGAATTATCCTAAACACACATCAAATCATGTCACTGAGTGGTTAAAAACCCTTCAGTGCCTATGAGATAAAGGCCTCATTCAGGAGCTGACCCCCCAGCCCACTTTTCCAACTGCATCTGCCCATACCCTCCCCCAAATTTTCAAGGATACCTGACTACTCACCCCTTCCAGAATATGTCATCTCCGTACCTCTGCTCCGTACTTTTTTTGGTGTTTAGAGGTGCTGATCTCAATATTACCCACAAGATGGCACTGGAGCTGTACTTAAGGCTTTCTCTAAGGGCCGCTGAGTATTAGCCTGTAAACTGGCTTGGTTATTGGATATTTTATAAAGCCCCTTAGCACTTGTTTTCCAAGTATCTTACATATTTTAGTACAACACTCAATGAATTTTACGTCTTTAATTAATTTTAGGCTGAAGAAAAGACTTCAAAATACACTCTTAATATATATTATCCCACCACTCCTCTGTCAGTTTGTCATAGGGTGGTGGTTTGGTTTGCTGTGATGCTGGAAGTAGAGGGTCAGTGAACAAGAAGAAGGCCCTCAACGAGATGGGCTAACACAGCGACTGCAACAACAGGCTCAGATCCAGCGACGATTGTGAGGATGGCTCAGGGCTGGGCAACGTTTCATTCAGTTGTATATAAGGTTGCTACAAGTCGAAACTGACTCGATGGCACCTAGCAAACCAGCAACAGCATATATTATTATATATTCATCTATGCCAATAGTCATAAATATAATGATTAATAGCATTTATGGAAGAAGTGCTCTCTGAAGGTAAAAGGGCCTAGGGCTCACGAAAGTCATAATTCGGTCCTCCAGCACCTCCAATATCTATCTCTAGGTTTCTCGTTAGATGGTGACAGCAAATTCCTATTTGTTTAGACTGGTTTCTGCTACTTGCAGCCAGAGCAATCTTGCCAGAAACAGGTGAGAAGGGCTTCCTCCATGGCTTTGTGCCGCACTCTGTTACAAGGGTCCAGATCAGCTTTCATCAGGAAAGAGCAGCACTAAGAGTTTGGTCAGCTTTGGCCGTTGTCCCTTTGAGCCCTGGAACTCAAACCCAGTCCAGAGAACCTACCATCGACAATCTCCTCTTTTGACTCCTCCCCTCTCTCAAGCCCTCACCATCCAAACCCTCCATCCTCCCCAAGCACGCCCATGGGTACAAGTCGATCATGGCGAGTAAGTAACACGGGGATGAGTGGGTCTAGATCTACATTAGCGAGGTCTGAACCTCAAGCTAGCTAATAAAATGCTATCTGCAGCACCATTTACTCTAAACTGTACTTGCTACAAATTTAGACCTGGTAATAACCTTTAATTTTTTTTTTTTTTAATAACCTTGGGGATTTATCCTAAGGAAATTAATAAAATTGTTCATGATTAAGCACTAATTGAATTATTCCAAATATTCAAATACAAACCAAACCAAACCCATTGTCAAGTTGATTCCAACTCCTATCGACCCTATAAGACAGAGTAGAACTGCCCCATAGAGTTTCCAAGGCTGTAAATCCTTACAGAAGCAGACTTCCATACACATATTTCTCCTGTGGAGCGGCTGGTGGGTTCCAGCCACCGACGTTTCAGTTAGCCAAGTGCTTAACCACTGCACCACCAGGGCTCCTATTCAGTAATAGAAGATGGTTTAAGTTATGAGGCATTTATCCTTATCAAATCCTTTCGTAGATTTGAAAAATAATGATCTAGATCTGTATTTACTGACATAGAGGTAGGTCAGATTATTTTCCTATTCATGTGCACAAAGGCACATGAGTGAGTATATGACACAGAAGCCTTGGTGGTGCAGGGGTTAAGAGTTCAGCTGCTAACCAAAAGGTCAGCAGTTTGAATCCACCAGCCCCTCCTTAAAAACCCTAAGGGCAGATCTACTCTGTCCTGTAGGGTTGCTATGAGTCAGAATCGACGGGATGGCAACGGGTTATACGGGATGGCAACGGGTTATATGACATAGGAACAAAGTATCAATAGGATATTTTCAACTACAAGTAGGCAAAGCTTTATTGGAACTGACGTCCCAACGATTAGCTGTATTTTCCAAAACGACAAGAAATCCAAAGTTGGGGGAGCTCTGGGTTCGCACCCCACTTCTTGGTGATTCTGCTGGCTCTGTCCTCCTCCTTGTGTTGGTCCTGCTGTCAGACTCTCCTCCCTCCTGGTCAAATGTGGTGGCCCACACAGAGGAGCCACTGCAGGATAGAAAAGGAGGGGTCTGTCTTCTGAAGAGTGAGGACACGTTTCTCAGAAGGTGCCGGTGGACTGCCCTCGTGTCTCCTGGGTCACAAGCTCAAGCGTAACCAATCACTGGCAAGAGAAACAGGGGCATGCTGATTGGCTTAGACCTATCAAGACCCACCTGCAGGATGGAAAAGGCTACCCGTCCATCAGGCCGTGGAACCAAGGGCAGGAGGTGAATACCTGGACCCATTCAAAGTTTCATTAGAAAGAGGCAGGGCCAAAGGAGTGTGTTTTCACACCTTAGGCGGTGGGTGCCCATTGGCGGCACCCCTTTAATATCATAGCACCAAAAAAAGTCCAGTACTTATTTGCTTATTTTATTTCCAAAAAAAGGGAAATAATGTAATAAAATATAATTAGTAACAAAGTAAGGAATAAACATTGCTCACAGGCTATATCAAATATAAAAATCACATTTTCTATAGTGATCACATCTTTATTATTATTATTATTACTACAACTATTATGGGTGACCTGCCCTGATTACAACTGATACATACAAAAAAGATAATTATTTTTTGTTAAAAACAATAATCAAACAATAAAATATAAAAATGCGTAATTGTATAATCAACTAAATATTTAGAAACTATTACACAAGACACTGTGTATTGAAAAAATTTTCTTGCTCTTAAATCTGCAAAAATTTGAATCATTTCATTAAGATTTACTTTGTTGGACTACAACGCTTTTAATTGCCAAGATTGCAGGAGAATTCAAGCAATAATTTGACATTAGATCTCAGATAAGTTTTAATACATTTTTAAACTTCTTTTGCATCTACCAACTGTCACCAGTAGCTTAAATAAAATTCTTAGAGCAACTCATAGATTTGGCATCACACCTTGTAGATTATTTGCTTTTACGTATTTCAAAATTTTGAAAGAGTAGAACCAAGATGATCACACACACCATGCCACCTCCTACAGCAAAGAACCAAGAAACCAAGTGAAACAGGTACAGATGACAATCTGGGAACCCAGAAGAGCAGACGGAAGGATGAAGAACTAGATCAAACACTGAAGGGAAGGAGAAACTGAATGAAAGCAGTGAAGAAGGACATTTACGGACTGTAGATATCCTGCCAGCTGGACCAGCACAGCATGGCCATCTTGAGACAAAACAAGTAGTGTTCACAGGTGAGGAGCACAGGAAGGTAACTTCATGGAATCCCCAACAGGAGATAGAGGTACTGTGTAGACAAACCTGAAATGAAGCAAGGTGAGCAGAACGTGAACTGGATCTAAGGAGGGAAAGTGCAGGAAGGCGGGCAAGAGCCCTAGTGATAGAGCAGGGAAGCACCTAGAAAACAGGGACAGAGCCGCTCACCAGCAGCTGTCCCTGAGCATTTGGGTGGGTGGTGCTGAAGCAGTGGAGGATCCTCGGAGTGCTGACTAGAGGTCTCCCACCCATCCAGACTCTGGACAGCCCCCTACTCCTGTATTTGGTCAGGGCCAAGTCCTGACTGCTGGCTGCACTCTGTGGGGAATGCCCCAGCACTCATGCCAGAGACTGGGGAAATACGTTTCCCCTGTCTGCCCCCTCTCTCTCCAGCCTCCTGGTAACCAACAGTGGGTTCCCTACCCCCCCCCAACCAGATGATCCACTGTGCGTACTTCCATGCCATTAGACTGGCAACTGGAGGCTTGTTTCCTTTCCGCCCACTCCCAAGCCACTTTGCCCACCTGGCAACTGCTGGTATATGCTCCTGTGCCTTTGGACCTACTACCAGAGGCCCATGCCTGCTCCACCCATTCCTGCGCCACCTCACTCACCCAGAGATCCACGGTGCATGCTCCCATGTCTTTGGACCCATGACTGGAGGCTTCTGCCCACTCTGCCCATCCCCAAGCCACCCTACCTACCCTCAATTGCCAGCATGCACTCCCACCACCTATACTGGTGACCAGAGGTGTGAGACAACCCTTCCCCACCCACACCGCCTTGCCCATCCAGCAACTAGCGGTGCGAGTTCCTGTGTCACACACCAGGTGACCGGTGCCCTGTGCACCCTCACTGTGACCACCTGACAACTGGTGGTGCACACACACAGCACCCAATCCAGCAACTGTCAAGAATGCTCCCGGCACCCACACCCTGGTGACCGACTGGACAGATACCTCACCTCATCAGCAATGCCAGCCACATCCTGACAGATGCCATCTTCACCTCTGCCAAACGATGAGCAGCAGGTCCTAGTGCCCTCGTCCAACATCCACCTGGCTGCAATGCCACACATCCCACAGCCAAACAGTTCCTGCAGGCCATCTGCACTTGCTGAAAACCCTGAATACTCTACCACCTACTGAGACGCCAATTCGTGTACACACAGTGGGCCTGCCCATTTGGGTAGCACTCCCTCACAGTGGATACATAGACATCCTGCCCTGACCTCCAGAGAACGCACTAACTGCTAGCACCAACATGGAAGGACCCTATGATCCCACAAGTGCTGTGGAGGGACCCTGACCACTCAACACTTGCCACCCAGTATCAGGGAGAGAACCCGCTCTCCCACCTCCACTCAATCCTGTAAGGGAAAACGTATGAGGCTAACCACAGAGGACTTGCACATAGGCGTGACCCACTAGTGAGAGGAAATCACACCCGGCCACAGACACCACCGAAAGTCACACATAGACCAGAACCACAAAACAACAATTAAAATAATTCAAAGGAAGAAAGACATTCTGAAGAAAAAGAGAAGAAACAAAGCTCCTGATACATCGTAACAAAACAAAACAAAAAATCAGCACAAAACAGGCATACATACAACCAATAAAGAAACATATAAATAAACACCTAAATGCCTTGGAGACAGCTGACAATAACAAATCATATGAAGAAACAGGATAAGATGGCTCAAACAAGTAGGTAAAATAGAAGGGCAGAAGACCTTCCGGAGGGGTAAATGCTAATAGAACTACCTAATAAGGAATTCAAAAGACTTATGTATAGGATCCTCAAAGAGATCAAGGAAAACACAGACAAAACTCTAGTATTCAGGAAAACAACAAAATGACAAAATAAAGTGACAATTAGAAACCATAAAAAACAACAACTAGAAATCCAGAAGATTAACAATAAAACATCAGAAATAGAGAACTCAATGGAAGGACACAGAAGCAGAATTGAATCAATGGGAGAGTCAGCAAAATAGAAGACAAGTCCCTTAATACTAATTCTATCATGCTATCTCAAGCGCTGTTTCTATTACCAAGGCCATGTTTTCCAGCTACTGTTCCAACTTTTGCATTCCAATCATCAGTAATTATCAATGCATCTTGGTTGCATGTTCCATCAATTCCAGACTGCAGAAGTTGGTAAAAATCTTCAATTACTTCATCTTTAGCATTAGTGGTTGGTGTGTAAATAGTCATATTAACTGGTCTTCCTTGTAGGCGTATGGATATTATCCTATCACTGACAGTGTTGTACTTCAGAATAGATTTTGAAATGTTCTTTTTGATGATGGATGTGACGTCATTGCTCTTCAAGTTGTTGTTCCCTGTGTAACAGACCATATGATTGTGTTATTCAAAATGGCCAATACCAGTTCATTTCAGCTCTCTGTCGCCTAGGATATCTATCTTTATGTTTTCCGTTGCATTTTTAATGACTTCCACGTTTCCTAGATTTGTATTTCATACATTCCTTGTTCCAATTATTAACAGATGTTTGCAGCTGTTTCTTCTCTTTTTGAGTTGTGCCATATCAGCACACGAAAGTCTCAAGAGCTTGACTTCATTCATATCATTAAGGTCATCTCTACTTTGAGAAGGCAACTCTTCCCCAGTCATCTTTTGAGTGCCTTCCAACCTGAAGGGCTCATCTTCTGGTACTATATCAAGCAATGTTCCTCTGCTATTTATAACGTTTTCATTGGCCACTTTTCTTTTAGAGATAAATCACCGGTCCTTCTTCCTAGTCTATCTTAGTCTGGAAGCTCCACTGAAACCTGCCCACCATGGGTGACTTTGCTGGTAGTTGAAATACCAGTGGCATAGCTTCCAGCATCACAGCAGGACACAAACCAGCACAGTGTGAAAAACTGACAGACGAGTGGTGGTCTAGATAGTAGACACTTGTTACTTTTGGTGGTGGAAAAGGCAATCCAAAATATGGGTGAATTCAGCACAACTTGACCAAGGTAAATAAAGACACTTAGAAGTACACAAGAAAAAGGGTTAGTTTTGGTAAACACATAAAATTTTGTTACAACAGTTAAAAAAATATGTGTGTGGTTGCATAGGTAGATACGGATGCATATATGTGTGTATAGGAAGGCATATGCTAGTAAATTCACACGCGTGTATAGGTGTATCTGTAGGCATATACGTGCTGTATTTTTACACAAATAACACGAACTTTCTAAGTTTGTTTGCCAACCATTCCCTCCCCCCATGAGGAATTTTCATAAATGTGCTATGCTAATTTTTTACAGCTCTTTTTTTTTCACTTGAGGAGTACTTACATTTTTAGAGATCAAACTATTTAGGGATTCAGTTTCCTCAAATAATTCTCTGCCATTAATATCTGAAAATTTTTTGTCTTGAAGAATTAATTCTAAACCTGTGTAGTACTTATTTCACTCATTTGTGTCTGGTATGTCTTCTAAATTAAATAAAAATACTCATGTTGGTTGAAAGTTATGCATTTGACCAAATCGTTCTTTAATCTACGATAGCATTACATTCAAATTTTATTAAGGATATTGATTTCAATGTTTCTTTCTGGGTTGGAGGTGATAACTAATACAGGCCTTGGAGACTGCATACCTTTGTCAATTGATGCTCCCTGATCACTTCTGCTACCTGATGGGTGCAGCAGTCAGTGACACCCATGTTTCTGTCCAAGTTGCTTTCAGGGCCCCTCACATGGCTCCCACTTGAGATGCATGCCATGGAAGTTGTCTATAGTCGTCCTATCAAAATGGTGAGCTTTTTGTGCGAGGTTACAACAGTAAATCATTTCTTAAATACAAGAGCATTTTCTACAGCTGGGTTTTGCACATCCCGTTTTTGCCACTGAGCCACGGTGCATAGTTTGGGAACATCTATATAAAGTCATGTAAACTAGTTGGTATTTAGTTTCTTTTGATAATATTTCAGTTAATTTATTTTGGACACATAATGAATTGGGAGTCTCAGTAAACCTAGTGCCCCTGGGGGCTAGTACAGCTCATATAGCTGGCTCTGGAAAGAAGGGATGGGAAATGGTAATTTGAGAGACAACCAATAGGGTCTGCTGCACAGGGCACACAACGCCATGCTAACTGGGGCATCTCTGTATAGTAAGATGCTAAAGAGTGCCTGGGTTTGAATCCAGCCTCTGCTTCCTTGATAGCCACATGCCCCTGAATGAGTTATTCAACTTCTCTGGGCCTCTGCTATAAAATGCAAATAATAGGAGGACCCAACCTCAGGGGCTTGTTGGGTAATTAAATAATATGTGGGAAGTCCTTAGCACAGCGCCACTCATACTGTTAATGGCTCGATAAATTGTAGCCATTATTATTGTCCTCATTATCATATTATTAGCTGTGAGGTTATGAGCTGGGCTAGCTTATGATGTGTTGCCTAGCTTCAAACTCCTTCAGTACCTGCACCTTCACAATGGACTGGGCATTCTAAGAATTTCTCCTTTACACTGAGCCAGATGTTGAGCTTTCTCGACAGAGGGTGCTGAAGGTTCACTGCAGGAAGAATCCGCTCTTCTGACAGGTTCCAGCTGCTGCACCAATGGGTCCTCAATGCAGGTTTGAGGTATAGCCTGGGTCAGGGCATGGGCTTCTCAGGCCCCGAGGAAGGCTCTGGGGCCCAGGAAAGATTACTTGCTCTGGCCAAAGGGAGGGCCCCAGCTGTTCCCCAGCTGCCCTGTGGTGATGGTCTCCCCAGTGCTGAGTGATCCAACTGAAGCAGAGGGTGCTAACCATATAGTTTAGAACCGCAGCAAATCCTGGTCCCAGCCTTGGCCTCCCCACCTTCCTGTTGCTGTTGTGTCAAACACCTTCAAATCTGTTACCTTGGGGAAAAAATGCCAGTTTTTAGGGAAGAGCCAGCACAGGTCACCTTCCCAGTCTTGGTGCTTGGCAGAAAAAGGAAAAGTGTAGGTTTTGAAAAAATGATCTGTTGACGGAGGCCTAAGCCCCCTACTTCTCCAAAGAATCCCACTTAACTCAGAAATACAGTCATGATGTAGAACCACTTCATTGATCAATGGCCGCAGTCCTGGGGTCAGAATTCTGGCTGCCACTACTCGCTGCATGAACTTGGCCAAAAAGCTTTTTCCCTTTGGGCTTCACTTTCCATGGTTATGATATAGGATCATATGGTGGCGGTGGATCAACGAGATCATCCAAGCAAAGCCCTTAGTGCAGTATCTGGCACATAAAAAAAAAACAAAAAAAAAAAACCATTGCCATCGAGTCGATTCCGACTCATAGCGAGTAGAACTGCCCCATGGAGTTTTCAAGGAGCACCTAGTGGATTCGAACCGCCAACCTCTTCATTAGTAGTCAGGGCACTTAACCACTACACCACCAGGGTTTCCAGTAGGTCCTTAGGATACAGCTATTTTTTTCTGGTGACAAGCAACCATTTCTCAGTCTCTGGGCTCCTGGGGGAGTTACCACACCCCTGTTGGGGATAACGGGGTGGTGGGATTGTGGCTGAGGCTCCCCTCCCCAAGCCAAGGGGCAGTCATGGGTCCCTGGCCAGGCCAATCTGACTCTCCCTCCCTGGAACTGGAACCTTAAACACTTGGACCTAGGGTGCGAGTTCTTTTCATCTGAGCTGTGATGCCCTCACCACACTGTCCTTGCTAGGTGACTATTCCCAGGAGGTCCACAGGCGGCCACCGCTTCCTTGTGGTCCAATGTTCCGAAGGGGTGGGGTCTAGTTGCCTGGTAGTTCCTTAACTCAGGTGCCCTTGACCATCACTGGGCCCTTGACCCCACCCTGCCACAGCTGCAACTGCAGTGCCCAGTGAGGAGGTCCCCCCCATTTCTCAGGACGTGGAATGCAGCCCATGGAGCCATGGCTTCTGCCCCAAGGTTCAGGGGGCACAGGCCAGGGGTGGCAGGAGGGCAGCCAAGGTTCCTGTCCCTCCACTCAGCTGACCTATCTTTCATTCACCCATCTCACCTCACAGAGAGGGAGACCCAGAAGAGGCTGCTGAACAGTGCCAAGAAGAAGGTAGGCGCCTGGGTGGATGGGTTCGAGACCCCCTCCCAGGGGAGGGGCAGCTGCAGCTGTCGTAGAAAAAGGACTCCTTTGGAGGGGTGTCCACTCTTTGCGGGGGCCGGCCACCTCTAGGATGGGGCTCATTTAAGTGGGTACTTACCTCTTGCTGGTCTGGACGGGGGCCTGGTGGCGCAGCGATTAAGATCTCGGCTGCTAATCAAAAGGTCAGTAGTTCAAATCCACCAGCTGCTCCTTGGAAACCTTATGGGGCACTTATAGGGTTGCTATGAGTCAGAATCAACTCGAAAGCAATGAATTTGTTTTTGTTTTTTGGGGGGCTGGTGAGTTGGGGGTGGGGGCTTTAGGCATGGGGGGGCTTCCAGATGTTTTTATACTCTCTGCAGAGGGGATGCAGCAAGAGGGCCCTCCAGTGAGATGTGTATGGGTAGGGTCTCCCCTTGTGGAGGGGCAAGTGGGTGGGTCTCAGTGGGGGTTTTCAAGGTAACAAGTCCCTGGAGGCCTGACGGGACTTGTAGGGGGATTGGATGAGACTGAGGGAGGAGGAGCAGACATCAGGAAAGGGGAGAGGTTTGCTGTGGGAAAATAAAGCCTTCCCTCCCCTCGCCCCCAAATTTGCAGTCCTTGGAGCCAGGGGACTCCCTCCCTGAGCAGCAGGCTGCTCCCCTTGTGGGTATGTGCCCTCACTCACCTGGCAGGCAGGTCCCCCCACACCCCTACACAGAAGGGTGAAAATCAGACAGAGCTCACCTGTCACTTTCCCTGAGGTCACCTGGGAGCTAGCTTTAGGGTAGGTAACCAGCAACCACCACAAGACACCCCAGACCCACTAAACCCCCTGCCACCAGTTCTGACTTACAGTAATCCCATAGTTTCCGAGGCTGTAAATCTCGATGGAAGCAGACTGCCCCAACTTTCTCCTGCGGGGCTACTGGTGGTTTTGAACTGCGTCACCAGGGCCTCTGGGGCGGAGAATTTATAGGGGAAGCATTTAGATTCCTGGAGGGAGAGAGAGAGAGAAAGCATGTGTGTGCGTGTGCACATGTGCTCATGTGTGTGTGTACAGGGGCCTGTTTGGGTGAGAATTTGTGGCTGTGAGTGTATGTACCTGGGAGTGTCTGTTTATCTGTCTCGAGCTCTCTAGATGTCTATGTACCGTGTGTATGTGTATCCGTGTGTGTGTTGCCCTACTCATACCACCCACACCTGTTAGCCTGGGACATCATTGCTGTCACACTTGCATCACCTCTGTACCTTGTGAGTCCTCAGACTGAGGCCTAAAGTAGCCACGGACCTGGTCCCTGTCCCTGGTTCTCCACATTGTGTGCGTGCGTGTGTGTGCGCGTGTGCGTGCATGTGTTGGGAATGCTGGCATCTGGTGGCAGCAGTGAACATCTAGGAGTCCCAGCCCTGCCCAGTAGCAGGCAGCCACTTTCAGTTCCTTGGTGCCACCAACGGCAGCCATGACGCTGGGACCTGTTGCCACACCTCCATCCGTGGGGAGTGTGGGTGTGTGTCTGTGTGTCTGTGAATCAGTATGTGGCATGTCCCATTTTGCTCACAGAATCAGCTGTTTGCACATTCTAGCATCACTGAAAAGGAGACATCAGGGTACATCAGATCACTCAGAAAGGCCCAGAAGCTCTCAGCCTAGGTCTTCATAGAGACCCCTGTGGGGACCTGAAGAAAGCTCTGTCTGGGCCCTCTAGCATGGGTGGGGGAAAGAGAACAAAGACATAAAAATATCAATACCAATAAAAATTAAGCTAGGTTATACAATGGTAGATGGAGAAGAGGTGTGTATCCCTTTATTAATATCCTCCTCAAAAATCCTTCTGAAGGTGGGCAATAAAGTACAGGTGTCCCCTGCTCCCTATGAAATGTACCAAACTCAGTAGAACAGGTTAGAAAACTAATAAATCCATATCATAGCTAAGACACACACACCAGTCCCTTTTACAATTTAAAGTTAATTGTATAGACATATATATGGAAACCCTGGTGGCGTAGTGGTTAAAAGCTATGGCTGCTAACCTAAAGGTCTGCAGTTCAAATCCCCCAGGCACTCCTTGGCAACCGTATGGGGCAGTTCTATCTTCTCTGTCCTATAGGGTCACTATGAGTTGGAATCGACTTGACAGCAGTGGGTTTGGTTTTTGTTTTTATATTATACTCTAGGAGGAATTAGCAGGATTAAGAAAGGAAAGAACAACTCAAAATTGAAAATGCCCTCAATAAAGGCAGTTCTAAAAGGCAGGAGAGATTCATCTCTATTACATCTTCTCCTGAAAGGCGACCCCATCTGGATTCTGCATTTTCTCTATCTTAAACTTCCCTGCCAAACTTTCCTAAAGTGGAATCTATCCTCTCTTCCAACTTTCTCACAAACTCTCACACCTCACCCTTTCTCTCCACCCCCACCACCACCACTATGCCAGAGGGTCTAGACAGAGCTCCCTTCCAGCCCCACGAATGTGTATAGATTCCACTCAGCCAGCCAGGAAGCTCCTTGAGCTGACAAAATCCATGGACATCTTCCTTTGACCTTGGCCTATCAATCTTTCCCTCCTTTCTGAATTCTAATCCCTTGGTTCCTGATAGCCCAATTCTCCTGGCTTTCTTTGTACATCTATGTGTCACTCTTTCCATGTGTACATTGTGGGATTTTCTTCTCCAACTAAACCCAAGGAATCTTCAAGGCCAGCCCTTATTCTATCAGCTCTCGACTTCTCCCTGACTTCCCTCTGTGACCCCACCACCCTTCATCCTCTCAGACTTATAAGGCAGCAGTGGCCTCCCTGCTCTTCCACCTCCAGTGGTGAAGATGAGGAAGGGAAGCCCCTATAAGCCTCCCATCCATGTGTTTTCTCATGGGGACCAGCACATGAGGCAGGGATGAGGCTGTGTAGCTCATCCTGGCACACCCACTGCAAAGCACAGCACCCAAGTAAAGACATGTCACTCACTGCACCGGCCACAGTGTCCTGGCCTAGGATGGGGCCTGAGCTGGGAGAGTCAGCTGTTGACCCTCTTCTCTCAGCCTGAGGGGGCCCTACCAGGGAGAGCCCCACGGGCAGGGAGGGACCACCGCCAGGCTCCTCCTGAGTGTGAGTGACTACTCAGCGTGGGTGGGTCCCTGTCATTAAAATGGGAGGAAAAAGGAAAACAAAATTTACTCTGAAAATTTCTGCGTCATCAAAGAGGAAGCAATGCCCAGGAACCACGGAATAAAGCACGTTTTGAAAAACTAGTTACTACTTGATGGTTTGTACAATTTCATGAAATGCATGATGTGTACTTTAAACACAAAAAAATCTTAAAAATTGCCTGTAAAAGAAAATAAGAAGGAGGAGGCAGAGGAAGGGAAGGGGGAAAAGAATGAAGTTTAGAAAGAAAAGACCATTTCAAATAATGGCATTCTTATAAATGCAAAATTAAAATATAGTATGGGTTTGCTTTCAGTTAAATATCTGGACTAATTTTATTTGAGTGGCTTTCTTTGATATTTACTATTCAATTAAAGTCTTTGGTGCATTTAATATCTCACAGTAATGCAACCATATGGCAACTCTATATCTGTGTCTACCTGTATCTATACCGAAACCAGAAAAACCAAACCCACTGTCCTTGAGTCGATTCCGACTCATTGAGTTGTTCTTCTTCAACCCTATACAACTCCCAAGAATAAACCTGCTCAGACTCTGGTGTATATAGTTCCAGAACATTTCTAATTTTATAAAAACTTTTTTTTTTTGTTTTGGAAAATGGAATCTTTTGCTGAAGATCAATTTTTTTTTTTTTTGCAAAATTATGTGTAATAGACATTCCTTCAGGTCAAAGTTTGTACATTTCTCTCATATTACTTGTAGTAAATTATTTCTTGCAGTGATATTGCTGAAAAGCAAACTCAGAGTCTTACCCTAAGTGACTGAATTGCATCATTTGAATTCCCAACCTCGAATGGTGTCTGAAGTTAAAGTGAGGGCATTGATTGGGAATAAATGGAATCCTGAAACTTGGGATGGGGACATATGGGCAGGTAATCTGGAAACTAGGAACATTAAGTCCCTAAATTCTGTTGAATTCCCCCTGCCAAAAGAACCAGCCTTTCCATCTGAAGGGATTATTCCAGTTTTGTCTGCTAAAGGACCTTCCCCAGTAAAACCATCCCTTCCACCCCCACCTGATGAGATTAACCCAGGTATGTCTTAAGTGTCCTTGCCTGGGGCAGTGCTTTGGACAGATTCCTTGCAAGGCATTGCTGAATGTTCCCAAACCCCACCCCTGCCATCTATTTTTTCTCCTAGACCTACTCACTAGACTTAAGTCCCAGCGAGCTCCAAGAGGTGAACTACAAAGTGTGACCCACGAAGAGGTAAGCTACACTTCTGCTTGATTTTTCTACTATAGACAAACAGAAACCTGGGGAATACGTGTGGGAAGGGTTATTAAGAGCGTGAGATAATGGTGCAAGGAACATAAAGTTGCATCAGTCTGAGTTTATTGATATGGGCCCACTAAGCACAGATTCTTCATTCAGTGTTTTAGCTAGAGAGGTTACAAATGGATCTAATAGTTTATTTGGTTGGTTGACTGAAACGTGGACCAGGAGATGGCCTGCACTAAATGAAGTTGAAATGCCAGAACTGCCTTGGTATACTGTAGAAGAAGGTATCCAAAGGCTTAGAGGAATTGGAATTTTAGAGAGGTTTATCAGGTTGGACCCACAGACCCACCCATGGAGTGCCCAGAAGACACACCCTTCACCACCACTTGTGAGGAATAAATTTGTGAAGAGAGCCCCAGCATCCTTGAAGACTGCCACGATTGTTCTTCTGTATCAAGCAGATTTTACAGTGGGAACTGCCCTAAATGAATTAAGACACCTAACTACGATTGTGGTGATTGGATCACATGATGGCAAGGGCCAAGCGGCTGCACTTAACTGTCAAAGTCAAGGCAAGTGTGGTTTCTGTAAGGGACAGCAGTCAAAGCAGTAATCAGAATAGTCTGACTCACATGGACTTACAGCATGGCTACTTAGTCATGGTGTCCCTAGGAGTGAAACAGATGGGAAACCTACTAAATATTTACTTGATCTGTACAAACAAAAGTATTACAGGTCAAGTAAAATGGCAATCTAACTTGAATCACCAAAATAGTCACAGCTCCTCAGTCGATTCCCTGACTTGAGCCAGTTTATAGACCCACAACTTCTTGAATGAAGCGGAGGCCAGGTCAGGTCCTCTTGAGAGGAACCCCACTACACTGCCAAAAATTTAGTTAATCTTTCTTCCAGCCTTCCCCAAAGGGATCTACAGCCTTTTATGAGAGTGACTGTTCCTTGGGGAAAAGGAAATAATCAGACTTTTTGGAGATTACCGTACACTGGCTCTAATCCCAGGAAACCAAAAACATCACTGTGGAGCACCAGAGTAGGAGCATATGGGGGTCAGGTTATTAATGGAGTCTTAGCTCAGGTCCATCTCACAGTGGGTCCAGTGGGTCCCCGAACCCATCCTGTAGTGACTTCACCAGCTCCAGAAGGCATAATTGGATTAGACATACTCAGAAATTGGCAGAGCCCCACACTGGATCCCTGACATGTAGAGTAAGGGCTACTATGGTAGGAAAGGTCAGTGGAAGCCATTAGAACTTCCCCTACCTAGGAAAACAGTAAACCAAAAGCAATATCGCATTCCTGGGGGATTGCAGAGATTACTGCCACCCTCAAGGATTTGAAGGATACAGGGGTGGTGATTCCCACCACATTCCCACTCAACTCTCCTATTTGGCCTGTGTGAAAAACAGATGGATTTTGGAGAATGACAATAGATTATTGTAAACTTAATCAGGTGGGGACTCCAAGTGCAGCTGCTATTCCAGATGTGGCTTCGTTGCTTGAACAAATTAATACATCTCCTAGCACTGGAAAAGCAGCTATTGATCTGGCCGATGATTTTTTTCCTCCGTACCTGTTTCTAAAGGCCATCAGCTGGCAAGGTCAGCAATACATCTTCATTGTCCTACATCAAGGGTATATTAACTCTCCAGCCCTTTGTCATAGTCTGCAAGGAACTTGATGGCCTTTCTCTTCCACAAACCATTACACTGGTCCATTACACTAATGACATTATGCTGATAGGATCTATTAAGGAAGAAGTATCAATGGCTCTAGACTTATTGGTAAGACATTTACATTTCAGAGAGTGGGAAATTAACTCTATAATTAAGGGCCTTCCACCTCAGTGACATTTCTAAGGGTTCAGTGACATGTCAAGAAATTCCTTACAAAGTGAAGGATAAATTGTTGCATCTGGCCCCTCCTACAGCTGAAAAGGAGGCACAATGCCTAGTAGGCCTCTTTGGATTTTGGGGGCAACATATCCCTCATTTGAGTGTGCTATTCCAGCCTATTTATCAACTGACTCAAAAGTTGCTAATTTTGAGTGGGGCCCAGAACAAGAGAAGGCTCTGCGGCAGGTTCGGGCTTCTGTGTAAGTTCTTCTGCCACTTGGGCCACTGATCAGGCTGATCCAATGGTGCTTGAAGCATCAAGTGTGAGCTGCCCCTCATGAACTGGGTGTTTTCTGACCCCGAGTTATAATGTCAAATGTGCAACGCAGCATTCTAACATTAAATGAAAGTGGTATATATACAAGATCAGGCCTGAGCAGGACCTGAAGGCACAAGTTACACAAGGAAGTGGCCCAAATGCTCATGGTCCCCACTCCTGTCCCACTACCTTCTCTCTCTCAGCCCAAGGTTGCAAGTACAGGAAATAAATTCTTCAAGCAGATTAGTAAATGTCATAATGAGAAGGACCCACCTTCCCCCTTTGGTTCCTAGCTATGCAGTCTAGTTTCGAAATAAACAGTCCCACATATTGAATATACTATACCCTGTAGGGCAGCAACCCAAGCCCACAGGCCTCCCTTCAAAAAAACTGGCACCACAACAGCCTCCAGGAAGTCATTCCACCTCTCTATCAAATCAGCTACTTCTGAGTGATGGGGAACATTGAAAAACCAGGGAATTCCATGGGTCTGACTCCCAATATACTGCCTTTGCTTTAAAATGTCTCCGAGGTTGTAGACGGTTTATTTACAAGATACCATAGAGACATTCTAAGATACATGTCAGACACTTGGTAAGTCAGGAGACGTTGTGCTGGGCGAAGAGCTTTGGGCAAGGAAGTCAAATCCATCCTTGGAATATGTGTCTGTCTCGGTGAATAAAGCACCATCCCTACCTCTCCATGATAGGTCTAATACTCAACCTGTCACCATTAAATGTTTCCATATCAAAGATTCAACATCAACCTCTAGTGTTGAAAGGTTGGGCCACCTTGGTGAGTGAAAGATCATGATGTACATTCCATGCACAGCCTCCATTTATGGATGGTTACGTGAACATGGAGGCTGGGGATGAAGTTGAGTACCATCCACAAGACAGGCTGTCATGTCTGCCTGGTTACAGAGAATTCCCTCTGTAATGTGGGCTCCTCTGGTAGGCATGTGTGTAGCAATGACTACCTTTACATTCTGCCTATTCTGTGAGGTTGACCCTCATACTTCCCCCAAGACCTCCTAGGCACCAACTGTGCAAATCTTTTTTCTAAGTCCTTGATCAGCAAGGCAAACCATAAGCCACTGCCCATAAAATCATGGTGGGACAGGGCAATAGCTTGGCTATGAACTTAAACCAACTTGAGGTAACAAGAGGTTTAACATTTCTGCTTAGTACCTGTTTTTTTCTGTTAACTTTTTATCATGGAAAACTTCAAACATACATGAAAAGAGAGGGAATCAATTACCAGTTGATGGGTGATCCTGGTTCATCTATATTGCTATCCTCTGTTTTCTTAACACTCTATTTCGGTGAACTGTATGCTCTTTTTCTTCACTCTTTGGTTGTGGACTTATATCACACTAAACTACTGATTTCCGAAAGTACCATTCTGGGGTCTTGAAAGTTATATGTAAAATGATAAAAACATACAAGTCTTTTCTTTAGTTCTTCCAAGTGAAGGAGGAGTCTTTTATTTTTACTTAAGGGCTACTTTCTAGAAGTTCGAGACACTGTGAGTTACTAAAATATGCTAAGTTAAATTCTGAACATTGCTAGAATTTATTGAGGACTAAAATTCAATGTACTAAGATGCCTGGCTGATATGCGGCACTTGCCCACATGGTAAAACAACAAAACACTGTACATGTAAGGTAGCTGGCATTTCCAAGTCAGTGTTACCTTAAGTAGACCTTGAATTGCTGTTTTTAAATTATCACCACTGTAATTTTGTCTTTACATTACCTATTTATTCTATTGAAAGCTTTTTGCTTATGAGGCTACACAGCAGTTTAAATATAAATTATTCAAACTCTTGGTGCTAAAGTTCAATCTCCACTCACTCCCAGTTGCGTATGCAGTGGTACTTTATCACCAAGTTGGTTTTCCTCTGCAGAGTGGGAAAGGGTAGAGTCCTTGGCTAACCCAAGTGGACTTGGGCAGACAGTTTGAGGGTTCTCTGCTCTCAGAGTTCCCATGGCTGGAAAAAAAGAATTTACCCTGAGAACCTGGTGTCATCATGTAACACACACCCATTCCTTTCTGCTTTCTAGCAAATGTTGACTTCCTGACTCAGCTGTGACTTCAAAAGGGCAGGCACCATATAGGAATCACTTTCCCATGCCCCTCTGGCTTCAACCTGTAAAAGTTTCTTGAATGCATCAGGCAAATGGGATCATGACGTGGTCACCTTTCGGTAACACCTTTATGGTGATCAAAATTTTCACTGAAAATTAGTATATTTAAAAAAAATGTGTGCAGCTAAAGTCACAAGGGCTTTCCGTGAGGGTGTCACAGCTTCCAATCTCAGCCGACTTCAGGTTCTTGGCTCCTAACCAAGCTTTTTTAAAGTTCTGATCCTATAGCTCTCTACCTGTCTAAAGCCTCTGAACCATGAGTTCTCACATTTTAACTGTGCTTGAGTCTTAATGCAGCATTACCTCATTCTCCCATGTGGTAGGCAGCCTCTTGGTATTCATGCCCTTGTGTTCCTCCCCTTGAGTGTAGGCCGGACCCAGTGGCTCGCTTCTCACAAACAGACTATGGTAAATGTAAAGGGATGTCACTTTCAAGATAAGGTTACAAAAAGACTCTGGCTCCCATCTTGCTCATCCTATCTTGCTCTCTCGCTTGTCCTGATGGAAGCCACCTGCCATGTTGTGAGCTGCCTTAAGTAGAGGCCCGGGGCAAGGAACTGAGGAAGGTCTCCAGCCAATAGCCAATGAGGAACTGAGGCCTCAGTCCAACAGCCACAAGGAACCACAAGGAATCAAATCCTGCCAAAAACATCTTGAGGAATTTTGAAATTGGATCCTCCTCAGTCAAGCTCTGAGATGACTGCAACTCTAACTGACACCTGGATCACAGCCTTCTGAGACTCTGAGCCAGAGGACCCAGGTAAGCCACGCCCAGATTCCTGACCTACAGAAATTGTGAGATAAACAACTTGTTTTTAAGTCACTACATTTTGTAGTAATTTGTTACATTGCTTAGCACTCACTTTGGGTAAGTTATTTAACCTGCAAGGGCTTGCAGTTTCCTATCTTCAAATAGGAAGCACTTTCCTGACCTCAGGGATTAACTGCAGTGTCTGTATGAAGGCATCTGACTCATAGCCAATAAAAGGTAGCTTGATCTGAACTCAACACAGAAAATTTTAACAAACTCAAATCGGGTTACCAGTATCTTTAAAGAGGAAATGCAATTAAGTTTTTTTTAATTTTTATTTTATAATTTATATTTCCTCACATCAAAAACATCTTTAGTAAAAACAAAGAACACATTCGAAATTAGGTAGAAATCTTTTTTCCTTTTAATTCAAACCAGTCTCCCTCTTGGCTGTTACTCTGGTAACAACTAGGTCGCCACCTCTCCAGAACACGGCATCTGCATCGGCTGAGACAGAACTGGTGCTAACACAGGCCCCAAACGAGGGCTTCTGGAAAAAAAAAGGAACAGTGCCAACCAGCCTTTCCCTTCACTTACAAAGGGACTGTAAATTAGAGAGTCCAGACCTCCTCCTTCCAAATGCGGAAAACCTGCAGCTCAACGCAAAAACGAAAACCAAGACAGATCAGGGATGGAGTAGATGACAACCTCACAGGATGTTATCACATGCTCAAGGTCAAGATGATTTCTGAGAAAGAAGTTATCTGATAATCTGGTCTCTACTCTTAGGAATGGCCCCATGCCAGCATCTTTAAAAAAGAAGATTTTTTTTGTTTCATTTCCCAAAAGGGTGTGAAATGTACTAAAAGGGACATAATGGATTAGGATAAATTAGCTCACTCACAAGAAACACTCCTGGATGATTTTTGGTTGCTGAGACTATTCAGCACGTTATTTCAAAGTGGCAAAATTCAGGGCAATCTGAGAAAAGAGAATTCAAAAGTGGCAGCTACGTTTACCGACAGGTTTACATGGGACACGCAGACATACAACTCCTACTTTTTTCAGTGTATCTGACTAGGGGCCAAGACCCCTGATCCTCAAAAATAAGTTATTGTGTACATTACAGTGCACAGAACAGAAGAAGGAAAGACACTTCCTCTGCGAGTGACTGAAAGGCGTTTGTAAAGGTCCACATCGACCTGAAATGGAAGGACTGGGGCCCAGGGTCTTGTGCCTTCATTAGCTTGAGCTTGCGCTCTCCTCTTTTTTGGTCGTCGTAGTTTCAGTGGGAGCTGTTTCCTCTAAACCTTCTGGCTTCTTCTTCTCGTCCTCGTCATCATCATCATCCTGGGGATAGAGGTCCGGGTATTTCTGCATGCATTCCTGCATGGCCCGGAACTGGTCTACACAGTCTGACCCCTTGACGTCCTCCGTGCTGTAGTGGAAGCAGGAAAAGGCGGACTTGAACTGCTCCCCACAGGGGCCACTGGCCATTCCTCCAAGGCACGGGCAATTCCAGTTAATGTCTCCACTTGGCAGTATCAATCCTGGAACAGGAAGACAGGGCAAGATATGTGAGAGAAACCTTTTCTAAGGTTTCAGAAAAATTAAAACCAAGTCTCATCCTCACAGGTCACTTGGAAGGTATGGAGCGGTATAAAATGTCACCTGGTGGGCACTCACCTGTAGACCTGCCTCTTGATGTAGATCAGGTTCAAATGCCTGGCATAAACCCAGCACTCCTGGTCCACTCAGAGAAGCCACCTTCAGCATCTTTCTCCCTGGGCAATACTGAACTATATTCTAAGCCACCTCCTAGGGCTGTGAGACTGCTCTAATAACTGAATACTGAAAACCATTTAATCCAAAGAAGAAGAAATCACTTGAATGGCTAGGGAGAAGCTTTTTGAAAGCCTGAACACTTTAAGGAGCTGAACTATTGACCTGCTTCCAATCCCTGGCCTGACTCCCAAACAAAAGACCAGAACCAGAGCACCCACCAGTGCTCCTGGCTCTCAAGCCTCTCCTGTGCTGAGGCTGCTCTCAGAAGCTCAGCAGTCTGGACTAGTAAAAAATGTGCTGATGTGGAAAGATGCCCAAGACCTGCTGTACAATGCAAAGGCTAATGGCAGGCCAGGGTAGTACGATTCCATTCTTTTAAAGATTAAAAACCTAGAGGACTATTAACCAAACTGTTAAACTGTTTATGTGTTTAGGGGGTGACGTGAGGTGGGGTTACAGATAGATTTTCATTTTCAATATTATATAGGCTCCCTTTTGAATTTCCCACCTTTTCTTCACACCTAAATAGTATTTAGTTATTTCCTGGTTTTCCAAAATGCTTTCAAGACAATAGGTTCATTTTCAGCTTCATCACAGACCTGAAAATACGATTCAGAAACAAGTTTCTCACATGAGTCTTCTATAGACACTAAATACATACATGATTTTTCACTCCAGGGAAGCACCAGGTCCTAGGCTGAGCTCTATCTCTTCATTCTACCTCAGAAGCTGATCAATGAATCTGACTGTTTATGGGTCTGCTTGCTAACAACAAAGTCTGTAGATGAGGCAGAATCCAGTCTGGAAGCTTGACTGAGCAGGAGGAGCCCTGTGACTATTAGAAGTCACTGATATCCTCCCCCAAACTTAATCATTGAGAAGCACCAGACCTACTTAAGTCAAGAGTGAAAACTTCCAAGAGAAAGGGGCAGAAGCACTTCAGTGAGGAGAAACTCTGGTGCTCTGGCCTAACCGCCAGGGCAGTGAATCAGAATTGGGCTGGAAAGCACTCAGCACCCCTCACACCTCTGAGGGAGATGGTCGCACTGTCCTGAGAGGCCGTCTGAGACTGAGATGGATCCCTCAAAGCCCAGCCTTGGCTAGGACGAAATGTGGAAGGAATCATGAGTTTTCCCCAGTCCGTGTCTGTGGGCCCCTGGGAGCCACACGTCACTCACCGTGCTCCTCGTACGGATCGTTGGGGTCATCAGCTACCAGCTCTGCATTGCTTGGAGTTTCATGGTCTTCTTTGGTCACAAATATGATTCGATCCTTCCCTACCATTTAGAGAACAGAGGAAGAAATGTTTCACTAAAGAGCAGTGAAGCAGCTCTAAGCCCAAAGCAGTCACACAAACCAAGTTTGAAGAACGCCCCCGTGAAACCTCAAAGTGAGAGGTTCCATCAAACTGTTCTCCCGTGGGCTGTGTATCTGACTATGGGTGGAGGGTCTGTGAGCCACTCCTTCCAAGCGCCTGCTGCTGGAACAAAACCTCCACTGAGGGCTGCACAAGGAGGAAGATGGCAAGATGGCATAGCCTGCCCTCCTCATGCATTCTCCCATTGGGAGACAAAATGTCCCCTTCCAAAAACACTTTTCTCCCTTGGCTTCTGGGATGGTGGACTCTTTCTGTACAACTCCTACTGCTTGAGTGGCTTTTTACACACACTGGCTTCACCCTCTCTACTCTCAACTACCACTCTCAGAAGATAAGGCCCAAATCTGCAGACCAGCATGGGCCATCTCCCCATTCTAGCGTCAATATCCTGCTCCCAGCTGAACTCTCCCACTGCCCCCAAACAAGTCACTACGTCTCTCCCCAAGTTTCCTTCTCTTCCAAGATCCCAATAACTGACCACCACCAGCCACTTAGTCACGCAACCTAACAGGTGCTACAGCATTGTCTTGGACCTGTCTGCCCTCCCACATTTGGTTAGTTGAATACCAAGCTCACAGTCTTCTCTGTTCTCTCCACTCCTCTCCCCGTCTTCCTCACAAGGCCCTTCCACAGCCTCCTGACCAACTGGCCTTTCACATGCTCCCCCTCCCAGCCACCTCAGCAGTGCTGCCACACTCATTTTCCTCAACTGCAGCTTCAATCATCCCAGGCTTCCTAGCGTGGCACTCAGGGCCCTGTCCCACCCTATCTGGCTTCCCTACCACACCCCAGACACCACCAATCCAGTCAAATGAGTGCTCGAGTATGCCAACAGTCCACCAGTGCAGCACGTCCTTTCTTCTTCCCTTCAGGAAAGGAACGGTCACTTCCCAGAACTCCCACGGCTCTCTGACCACCCACAGTCTCCTCACCAACCTGTGAGCAGCCTCATCTGTATCCCGTCATCCCTCCTCCCCCAGGCCTGGCAGGGATCTGCAAACAGATGGAGATGGTTTACTAGGGCAGGGATGCTCCCTGTTACACAAGCTGCTCTCTCAGGCTGGCGGGGGTGGGGCAGAGGTAGAGAGAGAGACAGAAAAAAAAAAAAGCACTAAAGAAAAAGGACACTGGATTCCAGCCCCTCTAGGGGTTTACTCACAGGGTTTAGAACCCATAGAAAGTCTGAGAAAGATGAGCACCTTGATGAAGCAAGAAGTGCACTACTGATGTCAAGACTTGGCTGGCTGACTGGCCACACAGCACTTAGTCTGTCCAAGAAGATGCCTGCCTCTGAAGGGTTGAGGACCCTGGTGGTGTGAGAGTGCCCAGAGTCAAGACTCCTCCTGGCCCCCAACTGTGGCCAGGAGAGGACAGGATCACTGACGGTGGGGGAATGCTGTGGCCTCTCCCCAGTGTCCATGAGGCCTGGGGGGCTACTTCCCTCAGTGGAATGACTGGTGGAGGGGGTGGCAGGCCCATTTCACAGAACTGCTAATGATAACTTCTGTGACAATCTGCAGTTTGATATTTTTTAAAAATAGTCACCCAAACATAACAAGCTGGCGGGGGGTGGGGGCAGGGCGAGGAGAGTCAGGACAGAGGCTCTGAAGGACCAGTATCAGAAAGCCAGCGCTTGGAGTGAACACAGCCTTGTAACGACAGCTAGCCCTTGGCACTCACAGGTAGCAGACCGCCACCCCACCTGAGGTTCTGGCTCCAGAGCTGGTCTCTGCCCAGACACCTCACATGTCATTCCAGGAAGACTGCTTCTCCACATGGCCTGGGAAAGGACTGGGCCCCACAGCCGGCCTTGCTAACACGCCTAATGACCTTGGTAATTCTGGCCAGTTTTCACAAGCAATCTGCAAAAATGCTGAACGCTAAGCAGAAGAAGCTGACGCAAATTTCTGGGTTCAGCTTCTGACATTTGTTTACCAAGATCTTAGCTCAGCCCACCCAATGATGAAGCCCAGTCACAGGCCCAGAAGGCAAGGGGTGCAAACCTGGCCAGGTATCAGAGGCACCCATAGAGTTTGTGATATAAACAGAGGCTTGGCCTAACCCAACAAAAGCTGAATCCAGCTCTCCAGGAAGCCCATGTTGCTCACAGGCTCCAGAGCAAAGCTTGGGAAACACTAGCCTAGCACTATACTGTTTCAGGTCCCTCCCACACAGCAAAGTCCTCACACAGCCTTTCCAGACATTTCCCTGAGAGCACAGCTCAAGCCGGATAGGCAGCAGAACAGTAACAATTACATCTTTGAAGCACTTAAGCCCTGTGCATTGCGCATCAACCCTATGCTGCGGTTGTGGGTATTTTACCTCCTTTTTACACAAGGGAACCAGAGGCTCGGAGGAGGCAAGAAACAAGCTCAAAGGCACAGAGATGTGTCAAGGGCAAATAGGAACACACCCCTGGTCTGAAAGACCCCGAGTGTGCTCTGGACCCACACTGATATGTGTCCACTGCACATCTGTCCCACCCCAGCTGATTGTACTCCCAGGCCCTTGCCTCTGGAATGGCTAAAAGCAATGTCAATACAAGCACAATACTTACTTAACCTACCAGACCTGACTGTGAAAGGAAGAACTCGTCATAAGATGGCTGACTGGGGCAGCTAGCAGGCCTCAAATAACCAGCTAGACTAATATTTCCCATGAATTCTCAAGAGTTTCTCAGGAATTCTCTAAAGAAATAAAAATGCTTATGCTTTCATTTCCAAGGTAATCTAAAAAAAATAATAATAATAATAGAAGAATACTTAGAAGGATGTGAATAACTACCTCATGCCCTTGCAGGGTTCTAAACAGAAAGACTAATGACCATGGGCTGATGAGGAGGGAAAAGAACCAAGGCGGACTGATACAAACACGACGCCTTCACAGCCAGTGAGGGCCAAATGACTTCTCAATCGCCGTACCAAGTGGTGAGTGAAGGTTCCTCAGTCATTCAGAGACTGCCCTCTGACCTCGGCCGTCCAGTGATGGTAGCACAAGCATGGTCAACCTAAAAGGACCTGCACTGGCAGAGAAGCCTGTGTTCAGTGGGACGGGCAATTGAAATGTCTCAAACATCATCCACCAGATTAAATTAACGTTGTTAAACTGAACACTGTTAGCATTCAATCCATTAGTCTGCTTGATTTTAGAGCTGGTTAAGACCACAACCATATATTTATATGTAAGTGGAAGTTTCTCAGACATTTATATAACATAATAATAAAAAAAAGTAAAATATCAATACTAAGGGGTCCACAAAGGAGCCCTGGTGGTTAAGTGGTTCAAACCCGCCAGCCTCTCCATGGGACAAAGATGTGGCAGTCTGCTTCTGTAAAGATTACAGCCTTGGAAACCCTATGGGGCAGCCTACTGTGGCTTATAGGGTGGCTCACTATGAGTTGGAATTGACTTGACAGCACACAACAAGGGGTCCAAAAGAATTCTGTCCTTTGGAGCCAATATACACTAAAATTCAAGAAGTAGCGATTCCCTAATGCTGGACTGATGGTGACAGAATCCCCCACGGAGCTTTATAAAAGGCCTGGGACTTGGCTCGGGCATGTGCACTCATAAGCTCTGACACCTTTATCTGCTGTCCCGCTCCATCCCTCTCGGGTGGCCACACACAACCATCTCAGTGGCTCCTTATGTGGTCACCTCTGCCCTCCAGTGCCCAGTTTCCATATGCTCTTCAACCTGCAGCTCTCCCTGTGTGGGCTGAACAGTAAGGTCCTATGTCTCAGGACAGCAAGCTCCCTGGGTTGGGTTTCTCGGTCCCTCTACCAAAAAAAAAAACCAGGCCCACTCTAAAATCAGGCTCATCACTCTGCCAGACAGAGTTCAGCAGACTACCCCCTCCGACACTTTATTTCTGTCCATGAAGTCTCAGAGGCTTAGGTTAAAAAAGCTACTCTATATTCAACTAATGGTGTTGATAAACTTCAACTTAATTAAAAAATATGCAAACACCCACTAAGTAAAAAACCCAGCGGAAGATGCAAGAAGCAGCATGATCTGGTACTTTGCTCTCCAGGCACTTGGAACCTGCAAGATGGTCCAGCTCAAACTATTTTTGCTCGCATAATTACTTACAGAACTAAAATGCCAGTAAGGGAACGAAACCTCAACTAAGGATCCCAGTAGGATTCCACTGCGCACTTACGAGACCACTGCAGTGATGCATCTCATTCCTATTAATAGCACGGGCAGACAGACCCTGGTTCCAGTCCTGACATACTCACTAGCTGTGTGACCTTGGGCAGGACACTCTTAACCTTCGAGTCTGCATTTCCTGCGAATGAGATTAAAACACCAGTCACCTCACGTGGCTGTTGTGAGGATTAAATGAACTGGAAAACCTAAACCCAACTCTGGCACGTGGCAGACAGTGAACAGTAGCTACTGGGTTTTTTTTCTCCTAAAGATGAGGCACAAATACGCAACAAGGGGGATCTGCACCCTAGCAAGAAAGAGAAGGACTCAGGGATTGGGGAAGACAGACAGGGGCAGCCTTGCATGGGAAGGCAGACAAGGATAAACTGGGAGGGCTTGGTACCTGACTTTGTCCATGGAGAACTGAATTCCATTTAACACAATCCTGACTGAGTGACCTAAATCAGGTGGCACTTTTCCCAGAGGAAAGAAGGTCCCCTGGGTAATTAGACTGTGGTTTCTGGGGAGTGATGTATCTTTGCACCCTCAATTCTAGTACCCAGACAGTCTGGATGTTTGTTGAATGGACAAATAACGAGGGCTCAAAAAATGTCTGTCAAATGAATAAAACCATGGTCCTAAGATTGAGATTTAAGTCCAGACCTTCTGGAAGGCTGGCTTATTGTGGCATCGAGATCACAGAGAGATTAGGAGTCTGAGGACTTGAGCTCTGAACTGGGTTTAAACACAACCTCTCTGGGCCCCGGAAAACGAGCCCTACCACCTCACCTGATTTCCCTATCTCACACGGTTAGGGCAGGAATAGAGAGGCTTTGGCCAAACAACGGTACCGAAACACACAAGTTTCTCTTGAAATTCCACTTAAAAAACAAAGTTTTAAATGACACCAACTGACAAAGATAAAGTAGCCAGGAAAAGTGACAATGGCAGGCTTGAGATGCCAATAAAGCTTTGGAAGTGGGAAAGCTGATGGAGGAGTGGTCTCCAACTTAACAAGTGGAGAAAGCTGAACCCAAAGTACACGGAGTGGAAGTCGGCCAGAAGCAAATCGCTCCCCCCCCCCAGGACCCTGGTAAGGCTCCGGAATTAGAGGCCTCGGAGGTGAAAGCAGGAGTGCAGACTGAGAACAGAGCGACTAACTGAGCAGTTCGACACCAAGACACCCCATTCTCAATTCCACAGTTTTACTCTCTGCAGAGCCATTCTTGACCCTGTCTTCCTCTCACACCTCCATCAGCAAATCCTGTTGGCTCTACCTTCAATCATATCCAGAAAGATCGGCATCCCTCACCGCTACAATGCCATCTCCCATCACTTGCTCCCTCCACTCCAGCCACACTGGCCCCTTGCTTTTACTTGAACCTGCTGAGCACACTCTTACTTCTGGGCCTCTGCACAGCCTGTTCTCTCTTCCAGGAGCAGTCTTCCCTCAGATCTCCTCATAGCCACTCTGTCCCTGCCTTCACATCTCCTGCTCAGATGCCCCCTTCCCAGGCCACTTCCCCATCTCCTTACCCTGTTTTATTTTTCTCCAAAGCACTTTTCCCCACCTAACACATTTAGGTGTTTACTGCCTGTCTCCCCCACTGGAACATCAGCTCCACAAGGGCAGGGATTTTTGTCTATTCCAAACAATATCATTCATATCACATGCAAGTAAAATTTTGCTGAGTATCATTCAAAAGTGGCTGCAACAGTACATGGACAGGGAACTGCCAGAAATTCAAGCCCGATTCAGAAGAGGACGTAAAACCAGGGATATCACTGCTGATGACAGATGGATCCTGGCTGAAAGCAGAGAATACCAGAAAGATGTTTACCTGTATTTTATTTACTATGCAAAGGCATTGGACTGTGTGGATCACAACAAATTATGGCTAACATTGCAAAGAATGGGAATATCAGAACACTTAATTGTGCTCATGAGGAACCTCTACATAGATCGAGAGGCAGTCATTCGAACAGAATAAGGGCAGACTGCGTGGTTTAAAGTCAGGAAAGGTGTGTGTCAGGGCTGTATTCTTTCACCATACTTATTCAATCTGTATGCTAAGCAAATAATCTGAGAAGCTAGAATATATGAAGAATGCAACATCAGGATTGGAGGAAGACTCATTAACAATCTGTGTTATGCAGATGACACAGGCTTGCTTGCTGAAAGTGAAGAGGACTTGAAGCACTTACTGAGGAAGATCAATGACCACAGCCTTCAGTATGGATTACACCTCAACCTCAAGAAAATAACAACCCTCACAATGGGATCAATAAGCAACATCATGATAAATGGAGACAAGATTGAAATTATAAAGGATTTCATTTTACTTGAATCCACAATCAATGCCCATGGAAGCAGCAGTCAAGAAATCCAAAGATGCACTGCACTGGGCAAATCAGCTGCAAAAGATGTTTTTAAAGTGTTGAAAAGCAAAGATGTCACATTGAAGGCTCAGGTGCGCCTGACCCAAGCTGTGGTGTTTTCAACTGCCTCGTATGCATACAAAAGCTGGACAATGAATAAGACCGAAGAACTGACACCCTTGAATGGTGGTGTTCCCGAAGAGTATTGAATATACCTTGGACTGCCAAAAGAATGAACAAATCTGTCTTGGAATAAGAAAAACCAGGATGCTCCTTAGAGGCACGGATGGTGAGACTACATCTCATATACTTTGGACAATGTTATCAGGAGGGATCAGTCCCTGGAGAAGGACATCATGCTTGGTAAAGTAGAGGGTCAGCAAAAAAGAGAAGACCCTGAACAAGATGGACTGACACAGTGGCTGCAACAATGGGCTCGAGCATAACAAGGATCGTGAGGATGGCGCAGGACTGGGGCAGTGTTTCGTTCTGTTGTACAGAGGGTCGCTATGAGTCAGAATCAACTCAAGGGCACCTAACAACAATGACAACTGTTGGTGCTTTAATGCCCCTCTCTTCCACCAGATGCCAGGAAGGCACAGATTGTGTCACCTTTGTCACTAATATATGTCCAATGGCTGGCACATACAGATGCTCAATATTTGATGACTCAACAGGAGAGGGCAGGCTCAGTATTAGGAAGAGAAGAAACCAAAGAAAGGAGCAGTGTGGAGCTGACGGAGAAGTATGGGTGGCCCAAGGCCACGGAGCAAGGCTGAGTTCACACTGCAAAACACCTAGAATACCAAGCTAAGGCCTTTAACCTGAAGTAAAAACTAAAACAGGCCTGCAAGTGAGTACTTTCAATTCTTATCTCCAAACTAAGGAAGAGAGAGACCTCTGAACCAGGAAAAGACAGGGCTTCATGCTTTGGTGGCAGAGGGACACTGCCCCTCCTTCCCAGAGAACCTGTGACTGCTGTAAACTCCTCAAGAACAGAAGAGGTGTTATTTATCTGCACAGCCTCACTGTACCCAAGAGGGTCAAAAATGATTTGTTAAATGAAGTAAACTTGAGACTAAGAGAAAGGGAGTTAAAAATAGGACAAAGGACTTACTGTCTAACATAAACTGGTTAGGGCAGAGGACTTTCGTTTATGGCAGACTTAATTATTAATCAGCGGGAAACAGTGCTCATTAGAGACATTAGAAGGAGCCCTGGTGGCGCAGTGGTTAAATGCTCAGCTACTAACTGAAAGGTCAGTGATTTGAACATAGCAGATACTCTGCAGGACAAAAATGTGGCAATCTTCTCCCACAAAGATTACAGCCTTGGAAACTCTAGAGAGCAGTTCTGTTCTGTCTTATAAGGTCGTTGTGAGTCAGAGTCGATGGCAATGGGTTTTTAGAGACATCAGTGAGTATTATGGCTTTATGATCCAGGGAAGGAGAAAAAGTTCCAGAAGCAGGCTGGGGTACTGGGGAAAAGGCCTATCATTCTACGAGGAGCTCTGCCCCTAACTGGCTGCATGCCCTTGGACAGGTGAGCCCCTTTTCTGGGCTTCAGGTTTCCTGAGTTAAACTGAGGGGACAGGACTATTGACCAAAAAATCTCTGGGTGAGTTCCGACTCTCTGGAATTTTATATTCTTAAGTGTCCACCGGCCCTGCACAGAGGTGTTTCATGATTATTTGCAGAATGAATGAAGCTCAACTTCTCATTTTACACCACTGGAAAGTGGGGCCGGGAGGAATTAGATGGCAGATCAGTTAGTGGTAGCATATGAGGAGGCCCTTGGAGGAACCACTGGTACCATCCAACCTTCCAAGCTCTGGCCTAGTGGTAACAACAGGGAAGCAGAAAGGCGTGAGTGGTGACCCACCTTGTCGGGGGAAGGGAAGCCTTCCTGGCCTAAGGCTCCTGGGAACCCAGGCTCCAGATTGGATAGTGCAGTTCAGATGCCAGGGCTCATACCCACCTCCACCACATACTGGCCATGTGATTTAGGCCAAGTCACTTAAACCCCTCTGTGCCTTAATTTACTCTTCGGTAAAATGGGGATAAAAACAGGAGCTGACTTAGATCGCTGAAAGGCCAGTGAAATAAACTATGTAACAGCTCCTTGAACAGTGCCTGACGTAGTAACCAAAACCAAACCCGCTGTTGTCGAGTCGATTCTGACTCATAGGGAACCTACAAGACAGAATAGAAGAGAACTGCCCCATAGGGTTTCCAAGGAGCGCCTGGTGGACTCGGCCTGCCGACCTTCTGGTTAGCAGCCTAGCTCTTAACCACTACACCACCATGGTTAGTAGGGGCTAACAAGTGTTCCCGCCAGGGGTACTTCTACCACTCCTGCACAGCATCTGACCCGAGGGGCAACTTTTCGGGACATGAACAAGGCGCATGCAGTATGGAAACACGTGGTTTGTGGTGAGAGTGACTGTAATAATTAATACTAATAAATTCCCAATTACGGGCCAGGAAACGTGCTCAGCATTTCTCGTGCACCCTCCGGGCCTAGTTTATGAATCTCGCACGTGCTGGTTCCTCTGAGGCCAGGGTTCAAGACTCTCCATGACCTTGGACCAGCCCCGTTCCTCCCAGAGCCTGGGTTTTCTCATCTGCAGAATGGGGTGAAGACTCTGCCGCCCAGACCGCCCCCTCGGGTCCCGAGGACGGCGCCCAGGACTGCGCCTCGGGTTGCCGGGCCGGCCGTGGGGTCGCTGGGTGCCCGGGCCTGGGGGGCTGTCCGGGTGCCGCGTCCCCTGCAGGCCCTCGTAGGCCGGTCTCCACGGCAGCCTGCTCGTCCTCCCTACCTTCTTGCCGGCAGTAGGACATGGCGGCAGCCGGGCACTCAGACTTCGCAGCCCGAACGGCGGTGGCGGATCCACGCCGTGACCTCCTCTCAGGTAGGGCGGGCGGCTCCGAGGCCCGCGCGGGCCCGCCCCCTCCAGGCCTGCCCGCCGCGCGCCTGCTTCCGCGCCCTCCTAGCTTCAGCCCGGCCCCTCAATTGAGAACTACATTTCCCAGGAGGCTGCGTGTCCCATGGCCCCTTTCCAGGCGGCAGAAACTACATTTCCCAGAAAGTCTTGCGATGCGCACGAGTGCGGTTCCGCGCATGTTGCAACTTTGTGGCGGAAGCCTGTGACTCCGGGCTTTCCACGGACTGCATTTTCCAGGAGGCTTTGCGGCGCGCGTGCTCAGAAGAATGGGGGCGCCTGGGGCGGTAACTCTGTAGCAAGTCCCGCCTTGTCCTGGACCCCACGCCGGCATTTGCAGCTCCCGGCCGGCAAGAGGCCACTGGATTCCGGTTGTCAGCTCTAGCTGAGCAGAGCGAGGAGGCGGCGACGAGCCAGGTGCCACGATGGCCGCGAACGTGAGTGTCTCCTGCTCACCCGGGCCACACCCAGACTTGCCGTCACCCAGGGGCCTCCGGTTCCTTTTGTTCGTCTGACCGCTGTCTGTCTACCTCTGCACGGTTGTGTTCATGCCGCTGGCAGCTCGTCAGCCTGTTGATCTATCTTGAATCTCTCCATCCTCCGCTTGTCCATATTCTTTAGCCTAGCTCATCCTCGGGTCGCGCGTTTGTGGGGAGGGAAACCCGGGAGGTGTCGCTTCTAGCAGTGGCATCTTGTTGAGCGCGGCGCCTACCTGAGGCCCTACATTTCATTCCCAGTTCCCTCCTGGGCACTTGTTGTTAGTTAGCATCGAGGTGATCACGACTCGTGGAGACTCCATGTGAGCAAATTGGGGTTCTCAAACTTGCAGAATATGAGGGCTGGAGGGGACCTCAGAGAGAGGCCTGTCTGTGGGGAGGGCGGGGTGGCCGTTCCGGCCCCAAGTGGAGCTCTCCATCAACGGACAGGGCTGGCCCGACGGTAAGTGAGGTCCCCGTTCTAGGGATGTATGCACATCGAGGCCGTGATGCAGCAAAGGGGCTCGGGTTGAGCTGGGGCGCAAGAGTTAGGATTATGGTGAGAAGGCGCATTTCCCAACTGCCGGATCCGCCTCCTTCTAGAGGGGATTTGATTAAAGAGGCCTTGGCTGAAGGTGGTTCCCTTCCAAAGGCTGCCCTCTTCTCTTTGCAGCCAGCCTTTCTCAGGAGCTTTTCTATTTACGCCCAACGTTCATTCGACAAAGGGAGGAGCAGCACCTCCTGCAGGGTGCTGGATTGGGAGAAGCTGGTGACTCACCACTCCTCTGTGTGAAAGTGCTTCTGTAGCCAGCCTGGGCATCCTGCCATCCCCACACACACCCTCCCTCGTGTTTTGATGGAGTGTTCCAGCCACCGTCCCCTGGCTTGTTACACCCGCTTTCCATACCCTTTCTCTGTCCCTGAGCATTCTCTGCTTCCCACGCCTCCTGAGAGACCAGGGTTTGTCACCCACAACTCTAGCACGCTCTGCTTCAGGTTAGTGTTGCCCTGGGAGTGTGGGGGATAGAAGCCTTGAGCTGAGGTGGTCTGTGGGCTTTCAGACCCAGAGGCCCAGGGTCTGCTGTGAGGAGGGTGCAGCCAGGAGGCCATCCCACTCCCAGTAGGTGGATTCTTGGCTGCCCCTCCCCTCACCATATTTTACAATGTGGAACTTCCCAGCAGGCAGAGGCACTTGCTCCAGGGAATGGTTTTGTCATGGGAAGGTGCTGAAGAGGTGCCTTTGGAGTCAGGCAGCCCTGAGGGCAGATCCAGATTCTTCTGCTCAGTAGCTGTGTGGCCTTAATCTCTCTGGTTTATGTTTCCTCATCTGTAAAATGGAATCAGTAATGGTTTCTCTCCTATAGCTTGCTGTGAAGTTTAAGCCAGACTGCTCAGCACAGTGCCTGACTCATAAACCAAAAAAACCAAACCTGTTGCCGTCGAGTCAATTCCGACCCATAGCGACCCTACAGGACAGAGTATAACTGCCCCATAGGGTTTCCAAGGAGCGGCTGGTGGATTTGAACTGCTGACCTTTTTGGTTAGCAGCCGAGCTCTTAACTACTGTGCTACCATGCCTCCGCCTGGCACATAAACCTTTTGCCATTAAATTGATTCTGATTCATAGCGACCCTTATAGGACAGAGTAGAACTGCCCTGCACGGTTTCCAAGTAATGGCTGGTGGATTTTGGCTAGCAAGCCAGTTCTTAATCACTGTACCACCTAGCACATAAAAAAAAAAAAAAAAGCACATAGTAGGTACTTAATATATGGAAAAAAGAAATTCTGTCCTCATAGTTGCTGGACTGTGTCTATCTCCCTGTCCTGGTTTGGGCAGAGACCGTCTCACATATGTTGGGACCAGACACTTTGTCAGGTAACAGACTTGCTTGGGTATCCTTTGCAGCCAAGCCTTGGTTTATTCATCCAGTAGCTGGGTGCACATTTACAGGAGCTACCAGGCTGGAATCGGAATCAACTCGACAGCAGTGGGTTTGGTTTTTGGTTTACTAGGCTGGTGAAGAAGAAAGATCTGAAGAGGGAAGGGTGGATCAGAGAAGAAAAATGACAGAATTCATACCCATATAACAACTGTCCTGTGAGGGAGGTACTATACCATCTTATTTTATAAGGGAATGTCATGGATTGAATTATGTTTCCCCTAAAATATGTATATTAACTTGGCTAGGCCATGATTCCCAGTATTCTGTGGTTGTCCTCCATTTTATGATTGTAATTTTATGTTAAAGAGGATTAGGGTGGGATTGTAACACCCTTACCAGGTCACATTCCTGATCCAATGTAAAGGGAGTTTTCCTGGGGTGTGGCTGGGAGCAGAGCAGGTCCTTTAGGCTGGGGGTTCCTGTGCAGAGTAGCTCCTAGTCAAGGGAAAGATTGAGGAGAAAGACCTTCCTCCAGAGCCGATAGAGAGAGAAACCTTCCACCGGAGCTGATGCCCTGAATTTAGACTTCTAGCCTCTTAGATTGTGAGAAAATAAATTTATGTTTGTTAAAGCCATCCACTTGTGGTATTTCTGTTATAGCAGCACTAGATGACTAAGACAGGGAATAAACAGAATTAGAAGAGTGGAGCAACAGCCAAGGGTCACAGAGCCCATGATTTGCAGAACTGAGATTTAAATCCAGTTCTGTCCTATTCCAAGGCCTGGATGTGGATCTCGGTTCCTACCACGTTGTCTCTGAGCCCTGAGAGCTGGGTATGTGTCGTTGGGGATAAATATGCCTCCACGTTTACTGGGAATATCAGTTCAGAATGTGGACTGTGTGTGTTGTGTCACCTCCTACCCATAACCCTAGCCTCGGGGGGACCCCCTGTGCTTCTTTTCCCTCCCTTCAAGGCCGTCTTTGAGCCCCTTCTCTTGATACTGGCTTCTCAAGGTAGCTGAGGGGAGGCCAAGGCTAGGGCTGCCCTCTCTTCTTTTCCGTCACTGCCCACGGCTGGCTCCCAGGGTTCAACTCACATTACAGCCCAAGAAATGCAGAATGCAGTCTGGAGCAGAGCAGTAGGAGAGTGGCCTCCAGTCTGCCTGAATTTGAATCCTAAATCAGTCCATCTTTTATTGACTATGTGATCTAGGCAGGTGACTTAACCCCCAGCCCTTGGTTTTCTCATCTGTGAAATAGGAGTAGTGATGGCACCCACCGCCTTGGGATTGTCCATGACGGGCATGTGGTAGACTGGGATGTTTACCATCTTTGTTATGGTGAGTAACTCCACTAATGTTTCCAAATGGCATGGAAAGTCAAGGCCATTTCTGGACACAATGGACACCTAGTCCCTGACAAGCCTGTGGTGGTGGCATTCAGGGACAAGCAGAAGAACTTGGTATCTGCTTTGTTGAAGCAGAAATTCTGTCTTGAATCTCTCCATTGACACCTTCCCCGCCCCCAACTCAGTGCAGGATGGGTCCTCGCTCACCCTCGTGCTCATCTGCGAACCACTTGACATCTTGGTGACCTTTGTCAGCTCACCCCAGCCTTGACACCACAGAGAAACCTGATAACACTCCCACCAGCCAGCACCTGTACAGGGCTCACCATACACTGGTCACTGAGCCATCTAATTACATCCTCACAAGAACCCAGTGCATTGGATTATTGTTCCCATTTTACAGATGAAAAAAACGGAAGGAACATAGGGATTAAATTGCTGCCCAAGGTCACATAGCTGGCGTGACAGAGCCAGGACTCAAACTCAGTCCTGCAGATTCCATGCTCATGAACACACTCCAAACCTTGTTTTTGTTATCACCTGAACAAAGCCTGGCTTTAGAGGCCTGGATGTGCCTCGCTTCCTGCATCTCCCCCACTGCCCTAAAGCCCTAGGCACAGCAGGTTGGCAGCTCTTCCTATAGAATCACTTCTGCACAGCTTCCCTGCTAGGGATGCCCTTCCAAAATCCTCCTCAAATGTACCCTCTTCCTGGCAGCCTGCCTTGATCCCCCAGCTGGAAGGGGTCACTTGTTTAGCATGGATCCACCCTCTCACTGGACACTCAATCAGCATGATCTTCTAGTATTGTTTGTGGCTGTCACGTGACTGCCCCATAAGCCTGTCTCCCCCTCTTTCCTCTCTACCAGGCCCAGCATGCATGGCCCTCAGCTCAGTCACTATTTGTTGAATTTAATTAAAAATACATCTCTAACAACCTTTTCTTAAAACAGGCAGTTTCTTAAAAAGTTAAACATACGTCTGTCTTATGACCCAGCAGTTCTACTCCCATATATATATATGCATATAAAAAACCCGTTGCCGTCAAGTCGATTCCAACTCATAGTGTCCCTACAGGACAGAGTAGAACTGCCCCATAGGGTTTCTGAGGAACGCCTGGTGGATTCGAACTGCCGACCTTTTGGTTAGCAGCCATAGCTCTTAACCACTAGGCCACCAGGGTTTCCATATATGCATGTATATATGTTTCATTACTCTTATGCATACAAACATATAAGAGAAATGAAGGCACACGTCCACACATGACTCATAATAGCCCCAAACTGGAAACAACCCAGGTGTTCATCAACTGGTGAATGAATACATGAATTGTAGCATGTCCACACATTAGAATATTACACAGCCAAAGAAAGGAACAAATCACTGATATGCAACACAGATGAGTCTCAGAAAGCACTATGCTGAGTGAAAGAAGCCAGACAGACAGGATTTCATGCTGTATGATTCCATTTATGTGAAGTTCTACAAGAGGCAAAACTCATCTATAGTGATAGAAATCTGATGAGTTGTTTCATCTGGGGGTAGGGAGAGTACTGATAGGAAAGGGCACAAAGGAATTTTCTGGGTGATAGGAATGTTCTCTATCTTGATCTGGGTGTTGGTCACATAGGGCATACATTGGTCAAAGCCCATTAAACTATACCCTTAATATCTGTGCATTTTTACCGTGTGAAAATTGTATCTCAATAAGAACTGAGTTTAAATAAATAAATAGCAAAACTCAATTATATTTTTTAAAAACCTAACCCTCATTCTGACTTTTAAAAATCTGTTTTTTCCTCAGTACTCCAGTACGGCTAACAGAAGAGAACACACGAAAACAACAGCAAGCCCCCAGCCAGGCTTCCTGGAGCGGCTTAGCAAGACCTCGGGTGGCATGTTTGTGGGGCTCATGACCTTCCTGCTCTCCTTCTACATAATTTTCACCAATGAGGTAAAATGTTCAGGGTCCCACTGTATAAAGTGAGGGTCCGCCCCGCCGGTGTCAGAGAGCTAAGGCTGTGAATCCAGAGGCTAGATTTGGTAATAAAGGGCCCAGATTTTCCAAAAGAGAGAGAGGTGCTGAATTCATCAGAAGCTTTTCTGTTGTGACCCACCTCACAACTGATGTAAGCAGGAAAAGGAACAGATCAGTTCACATGCCTGAAAATCCTGGGAGTAGCCCCAGCTTCAGGCCTGGTTGGATCCAGGTGTTCATGCTGGGTCATCAGGAATCTTCATTTCTCCATCCCTTAGCAGTTTTTCTCTGTGATGGCATTGTTCTTGGGAAGGCTTATTCTTCATGATGACAGAGGTGGCCCTAGCAACTCCAGGGGGACATCCAACCAGCTTAGCAACCCCAGAGAAAAGAGGAACCATGTCTTTCTAAATCAGTTTAGCCACAGTTGCAGGGAGAGCTCTCAGTGTCCTGGCTTGGGTCTCTGTCCTCTCTCTGAACCAAATCCTGTAGCCAGCGGGTTGTTGGTGGCTAGGCCTTAGTCAAATGATTTAAATGACGGTTCAAATCAGCCTATGTAAATCACATGCGCTGAGAGTAGGGGAGGGGTGGAGAAGACAAAGGAAATTGGGGAAAGGGGCCAGCTCTTCCTAACACGGGGTCAGTGCTGAGATTGGCAGGAGAGGAGGGGTAGGGACCAGTGGAGTGATGGGAAGAGGTCTGCCTGGAAGAGCAGGGATCCTGGGCTCCAATCCTGATCTGCATGCTTGCTGGGCCTCAGCTTTCTAGCTGTAAAAAGGAGGAAAGAGTCGCAGTGCCTCTCTGAGGCCCATCATGCTCTGACAGTCTGCAGCAAGCACAACTGCTTCGAACCACCCCGACTTGGTGCTAGCTGCTTTCCTCCGCTCTCAGGGCCGCGCGTTGAAGACGGCGACCTCCCTGGCTGAGGGGCTCTCGCTTGTGGTGTCCCCGGACAGCATCCACAGTGTGGCTCCGGAGAACGAGGGGAGGCTGGTGCACATCATAGGGGCCCTGCGGACTTCCAAGGTAGGTTTGGCAATGGTCGTGGCCCGCTAGTGGCCCTGCCACATCACCAGATACTGCCTGGTTGAGCAGTTTGAAAGCAATGACTCCCAGCTCCGCCACTCATAGCTGTGTGGCCCAGTCACTCCAAGTCTCAACTCTTCATCTGGAAAATGGAGACAATAATTATAACAAATAAGAACTGTAACAGAAATTGTAACATGCCAGTTTTGAAGTGAGGTTAAGCAAATAGGCTTTAGTCAATGCCTAGCACATGTCTGAGCTTCACACATAGGTGCCGTGATGATTATCACTAGCCGTGAGTGTCTAACGCAGGCCTGCACAAGTACTCCGGCAGTTGGAGCTCTCCGGTTGCTTGGGCGCCGAATACGTTGTAGTTGGCACCCTCCCACTGTGCCTGGGCTGTGAGGCTCGTGGCAATGGGTGTTGCGTGTTAAGAACTTTGCGCAAGCAGTTTCACTGGGTTCTCCCACATAAAGTGACTGGAAAATTCTCTATTATCTGTCCCTGCTCTTGATACCTGTTTCTCTCCGAGTCTGACTTCCCCAAAGCCTTGAATTCTGGGCTGAAGTGAGTTTCATCCTTTATTTTTTGGTTTTTTGATTCTCGTGGAAGCTCTTGACTGATCCAAACTACGGGGTGCATATTCCAGCGGTGAAGCTGCGGCGCCACGTGGAGATGTACCAGTGGGTAGAGACGGAAGAGTCCAGGTGAGCTGCTGGGAAGTGAAAGGTCAGCTTGGGGGTAAAGGTGGTGCAGATGTTAGAATCAAATGCAGGTGGCTTCCATTTTGACTCTCCTGAAGTATAAAGTCTAAAATCTCCCTTTCGGAAAAATTTCAGGTTATCCCCAAATTATTAGTCAGTTATCATTTGTTTGGAGGTAGCAGGAGTTTAGGGTCAAGTGGCTTTTGGAAGAAAGGAGATTGATTGGCTCCCTTATCTTGGATGTCAGGGGAAGTGTGGGCATGACTGGATCCAGGCCTCAAACGATGTCACTAGGTCAGTCCCCCACCCCCTGACCCCATCCCAGTGTCAGTGTTCAGTTCTCTGCAGCGTTGGTTCCATCCTCTCTCCACAAGGGAGCAGAGGCGACCTCCAGGCTTATGACCTGTCAGTCCCAGTCGAAGTCCCAGAGCCAGCTGTCGTGGCCAGGCTGGGGTCACCTGGAGCTGGGTGGGGTCAATGCCACCTGAGCCATATTGACACAGAGCTTCAGAGGCCTTCAGTAGGGCTGTCCTGGGGAAAGAGGGCCCAGAGGGTGAGGCTGGGACCTTTGGGTGAGCCTGGTGGGGGTGGATTTCAGCTTCAGATGAGAAGGCACTTTTCTCCAGTCAGAGCCTTCAAGGGATGGAGCTGGCTCTGCCAGGGAGTGAGTGCCCTGGGCAGCTACAGACAAGGCTCTGCCCCAGTGTGGGATTTGACTTCATGGTGGAGGTTGCTTCCAGCGGGATATGCATGGATTAGAATGCTGAGGAGTGACTGGGCCGCTCATGGCTCCCTGTGCTCTCCCTGCAGGGAGTACACTGAGAATGGGCAGGTGAAGACGGAGACGAGGTACTCCTACAGTGAGTACCGGGACCCCCACCCCCAGATGTGCTGGCTGTGTCGCCTGCACACAGGTGGCCTCTGCCCCAAGGGAGGCTGACTGTAGTGGGTGGAGCTGTGGGAAACCCATCCATCGAATCAGGCTCCCCACCCCTTCTACCCTGTGAGTGGTGGTGGCTAGGGCATGAGGACCTGGGGTCAGTGAGCCTCAGACACGTGTCTGCTCTTACCATGGCTTGAGTCATTGCCTCTCCCTGTGCAGATACCGAATGGAAGTCGGAAATTGTCAGCAGCAAAAACTTCGACCGGGAGATTGGGCACAAAAACCCCAGGTGAGAGCTGGGCCCCTAGGCCTAAGAGCAGCCTCGCCTGTCCCCAGGCAGGCCTACAGCCTCAGTTGCCTCATCTGAGTAACGAGGTTGAGTTAATTCTGCCTGGTGAGTTGATGAAAATGCGGAACATAGTTTTTAGGCCAGGACCTGTTCACGGGAAGGGGACTCCCCTGGCCCACGAGCTCCCCTCAAAGGAGGCATGAGTACAAGGCCTGTACATACTGAGCCAGGGAGGCATTTTGTCACAGCCAGAGGCCAGGAGGGTGGGAGGACCATCAGGAAGGGCTTTCAGGAGGCAGTGGCCTTGGATCTGGGCTTCTGAGGATTTCCACAGAGGGAGGTTACCTGGGAGGGGGCACTCGAAGGAAGGAATGGGCATGGAGGTGGTGAAGTGGGAACAGCGCTGGGCATGGCTGGAGTTCGGGCTGTGGGCAGCAATGGGCAGGGCTGTGTGACAGGGTCCTGGATACCACACAGCAGGGTGCAGATGCTCCCGGGGCTGGGAGGAGGCTCTGAGGGGTGGGAAGTGGGTACAGCAGGACAGGCTGGCAAGCTGAGGCAAGAGGGTATGAAACTCTGGGGGACAGGAGACAGAGGGCACTGCTCAACCCGGGGAGGGGGGACAGAAGCCCCTGGGGGTGGGACAAAGTGCCTGCCATGTCTGGTCTGGTGGGGACACTCTGGAGCTCCCTGGTAGGGCCCCTGCCCAGCACACCCCACGGGGACCCACACAGCTCTCACCCTGACACCTCACTTCACTGACAGATCCCTCTGTCCCACAGTGCGATGGCGGTGGAGTCATTCACGGCCACAGCCCCCTTTGTCCAAATTGGCAGGTTTTTCCTCTCGGCAGGTAAGTCACAGGCCTGGCTGGGGTGTGAGGTATGTGTGTGGGGGTGGTGGAGGGGATAGGAGATGAGGCCAGCTGTGAGGCTGAGGGGTTCAGAGATTCACCTTATTTCTCACCACCCTGCTGCTCTTAGGCCTCATTGACAAAGTCGACAACTTTAAGCCACTGAGCCTGTCCAAGCTGGAGGACCCCCACGTGGACATCATCCGCCGGGGAGACTTTTTCTACCACAGTGAGAACCCTAAGTATCCAGAGGTATATGGCAGGCCTGGACAGTCTGGCTAACACTGGGGCCGTAAAACATTGTCCCTATGGACAACACATAAAAGTCAGAAGCCTGTTTGAGGCTCTGATTTGACTCAGTTGATTCCACAGCTACACTTTCCCAGGTGGGAGGCTGAAGGAGGGGAGAGGAAGAGTTCTAGGGATGGAATAGCCTGGGCAAAGGTGTGGAGGTGTGAAAGGGGCATGAGGTGCCTGGTGGGCTCGATGTCATCATCGGCCCAGGACCCATGGACCCAGGACAGCAGCTTCTGATCCACTTGTCTCACTTCTTTTCCACCCCCCAGGTGGGAGACCTGCGTGTCTCATTTTCCTACGCAGGACTGAGTGGCGATGACCCCGATCTGGGTCCTGCTCACGTGGTAAGCTGGCTTCTGCGGGGCAGACTCCGAGTCAGGGCTTATCACATTCTGGCGGGCACAGGCTCCTTGAAGAATCTTGAGAATGCTTTGTTGGAGCCTTCTCTAGAAAAATCCATATGTGCATTCTTTGGAGCCATTTCAGAGGTTCATGTCCCATGCAGCCCGTCCGTGGACCCCTGCAGTTCTAGAAGGATTTCATAACTATACCTAAGAGAGCCCTTCTTCCAATCAGCCTAGCCCCTGCTCTCCCAGCCCCCAATTTTTGACCTATAAATACCTGGTCTCGCATTCCTGACGCTGTCATGTGTAGTCCCACCCCAGTTCCTGCTTTGCTTGTGGTTCTCCCTGGGGCTTTGGATGAAACAGCTCAGCTGGCCGTCCTGGGCTTGGTGTACCCCTAGGTAGGCATGTGGAGAGAGAAGCCCCAGGCAGGGGTGACGCTCGGTTCTCTTTATTCACTTCCCTAGCGGCACACAGTCCCCAAAGGGATTTCTGGGAAATGTGGAAAGGAGGGTCTCAATACGTGCCTAGCCTCTGATCACCCCCCTCAGCTCTGACATTAATTTCTCTGACCAGGTCACTGTGGTTGCCCGGCAGCGGGGTGACCAGCTAGTCCCATACTCCACCAAGTCTGGGGACACCTTGCTTCTCCTGCACCACGGGGACTTCTCAGCAGAGGTGAGTTGCTGCTGCCCTG
The DNA here is from genome assembly GCF_030014295.1 of Loxodonta africana. Classification (NCBI taxonomy): domain Eukaryota; kingdom Metazoa; phylum Chordata; class Mammalia; order Proboscidea; family Elephantidae; genus Loxodonta; species Loxodonta africana. The sequence goes on from NC_087363.1 coordinate 37,305,934, forward strand.
CCTGTGTGATGGGGAGACAGGTGGGCCCTCCCTCCTTCCTTTCCTGCAACCGTTATGTAACAAGCTTCCCTGCTAGAGGAAATAGCCAGTGCAGCGAGGCAAGAAAAACAAATGGAAGGAACGATCAGCTCCTGCTGCGTGCCAGCCTGCTGGGCACTGAGGAAAGAATGGCGAGCAAAGCAGACCTCCCCGCAGGCTTCAGTCGTGTGGGACAGATGAATGGAAAAGCTAGTAAGAAGGGCAGGTTGTGTCGAGTGTGGTGAAGGGAAGAGCAGGTGCTCTGAGATAAACGGACAATAAAGGAAATAGGCTGTGATGCTGGGTGAGAAATGCATCTCTGAGGAGTGACATTTTTGCTGAGACCCAGATGATGAGAAAAAGGGGATCCTGGAAGAGTCAGGTCAGTTCAGGCAAGGAGAAGGGCCCAGTCAGGCAGGGAGGAGTGCGTCTTTTGGGGAGTGGGTGCGGGAGGTGAGGCGGGCATGGCAGGCAGAGGTGTGCACTTCCTCAAGAGCCTCAGGAAGGCAGTGAGGGTTTAGAGCTGGGGCACCCCAGGACCAGTACCCTCAGACAGTGGCCCCCAGAGCTTTTTGGCCTTCTTTCTCCCACCTGTAAAATGGGAAAGGTCATGCCTCACCCAAGTCCTCAGAGAAGGGGTGGAAAGATAAGGTGATCAGTTCAATTTTGTGCTTTCATAGTTGGTCTCTGTTCTTTAGGCAGGAAATCCTTCTCTTTAACAGAATAGAGTTTTCACATTGTTGAGGAACACAGTGTACCATTGGTGGAACGTTCTGTGCTGGCCCTGAAATGGATTGTGGGGCTTTTCGTCAGGAGGGCTAGAAATGGTAAAGGCGGTGGGCAGGTGTCAGGGATTAGCTGTGACCCTTTGTCCCTATATTAGGCCCTCCGCTGTCACCTTTCCCCCTCTAGCCTCACAGCCCCATGGTGGAGCTGGGCCACAACCACTCCTTGTACCTGGCCAGGGCAGAGTGTGGTCAGGATGTTGCCCAGGAGCCTAGTCACCAACCTCGGGGTAGAGCTGCCACTTCCCAACCTGGTAGGCCATACCATGAGTCACCCTTTCCACCCAGCTCCGTGGGCCCCCTGGGGGCTTTCTACAATTAGTAGACCCTGTCAAGACCTTGTTCTCTCCCAAGGCTCTTGCTCAGCCCCAGGCTTCTACCCGCTGCAGGCAGAGGGGGACCTAGGTCTCAGAGGTGCCCCATGAGAGAGGAATGGGTGGGGCTCCTGGCTTAGATACCTCCCCAGGGGGCAGGGCTGGCAGTGCAGATAGGCTGGCTCCTGATTACCCTGCACCTCTGGCTGCTTAGTAGCCCCAACTCATCCCCTTATAGCCCCCCCACTGCTCCCATCCCCCACAGGGTCTAGGGTCTCTGCCAAGCACAGACAGAAGCCCCGGAGCCAAGGAGGCAGCCTGGGGGCACCGAGAAGAAACCCCAGACTCTGCAAGTCAGGATGCCTGGGTTGTAGTCCCAGGAAGGAGGAGCGGATAGTGGCTATAGAACAGGTGTTGGACACAGGCCCTCGTGCAGGCCCTGGCTCTGCCTCCCTGCGCCTGGCTTTCATCCTCTCTAAGACTGTTTCCTCATCTGTCAAATGGAAACATTTATTTATTTGCTTATTATTATTGTTATCATCCTTACTTTACTTGGTTGTTGTGAGGATTATTCATGCATTCATTCAACAAGTGTTTATTGAGCTCCAGGGACAGTGCAGAGAGCAGACATGGTCCGCCCTCGGGAATGTAGAGTTTAGTTAACTGCTTGAAGTGAGACCCCGGGCAAGTTACTTATCCTGTCAGAACTTCAGTTTCTTCATTTGTAAAATGGGGTTAAGTGCGCCTACCTTGTGAAGTTATTTTGAGGATTACATAAAGTAATATTTATAAACCACTGAAGACAGCAACTGATAATAAATGATAAATGTTAGCTCTTATCGTTATCGTTATAGATTATGACACGGGTGCCTGACTTAGATCAGAGCATCAGGAAGTCTCTCTGAAGAACTGGCATTTAAGCAGAGATGGGAAGAATATGTTGGAGCCAGCTGGGCACAACTGGGGGCATATGAGTTCTAGGCAGAGGGAGCTGTGGAAAGGCCCAAAGGCAAGAAGACACCTGACCTGGCCTCAGGACAAGCAGCCAGTGGGGCTGGGGGGCAGGCTGTAAGGGCAGGGCAATAGGGCCCTGGCAGGTGACCTCGCTGGGGTGACGGGTAGAAGGAGAGAGGCCAGTGAGAGACGGTGATGGCTTAGATTAGGGGGTTGATAGTGGAGAGAGAAGATTTGGGAAAATGTGGCTGTGGAGTTGACAGGACCTGCTGATGGATTGGATAGGAGGTGGCAGGAGGGGAGCAAGTCAAATGAGACAGCCAGGTTTTGGCTTGAGCAGGTGGCTGCTTGTACCATTTGCTGAGATGGGGAAGACAGAGAGAAATCAGTTGGGGTGGAGGCTCACATGTTAGTGCCGGATGTGCCAGGACATCAAGGGGACATGTCCAGTAGGCAATGTGTGAAGCCAGAAGAGGTGCCTGAGCTACAGCTGCACATTTGAGAGACACTGGATGGTATTACATGGGTAGAGTGTAGGCTGAGAAAGGAAAAGAAAGCACCTGAAGAATTTTAGCGTTGAGGGGACAGCAAGAAGAGAAGGAATGGCAGTGGAGACTGAGAAGATGCAGCCTGAGAAGTAGGAGGGAAACAAGGAGAATGAGGTGTCCCAGAAGCCATGTTCTGAGAGTAAATCTGATAGCATACACGAAGTATTCCGCATAGTGCCTGGCATGCAAACACTCAGACACCACCAGCTCTTCAGGGACGGCCCTAAATGGCCCCATAGAGGTACCGATGCAGTGTGAAGGAGGGTCAAGTTCATTACAGGTGAGACAGTGGGCTGAGGTATTTGAAGGGGGTGGGATCTGCCTGAGGAGGGCTTATACCTTCCACAAACCTCTCTTGTGCTTTGCCCTGTGCTGTGCCAGGTGGGCTGAGAGCTAGTTCTGGGGTGGGAGGTTTGCCCTATCTCTGATCTGTTCAGAGATGGCCAACAGCTTCTGGGTTGGCACAGCTCCCTCATCACCTACCCCTACCAACTGGGTAGGCTGGTGACCTCCTCAGAGTCGTGACCACCCTGTCTCCCCCTCGTCCTGCAGGAGGTGTTTCATAGAGAACAAAAGAGCAACTCCTTGAAGACCTGGGGCCTGCGGGCTACTGGCTGGATGGCCATGTTTATGGGCCTCAACCTCATGACCCGGATCCTCTATACCCTGGGTAGGTGCAGAGACAGGGCTGGGGGCTGCGGGGCCCCACCTTACCTGTTGCAGCCCTGAGTGCTTTCCACTGTGCTTATCACATCGTCATCTGTCAGCCTCTCCAGCTGATAGAGTGCTCCCTGCTCTGTAGCTTTGGGATGAATGAGCAGAGGAAGGCAGGCACAAGGGCCAAGATGGAGTGCCTACCGTGTGCTTGCAGGAGGTGAGGGCAGGGTGGATGTCAGACTCAGAGGAGGCGGGTCTAGTGCTCATGATATGAGGGTCTGGCCCACTCATCCACCTGTTCACTGGCTGTCACTTGCTCATGTCTTCATTCCACAAGTAATCAAATAGCCACGGGAGGAGGCTGGGCAGCCTGGGAGTGAGCCAGATCTGCACTTGCAGTCTGTGCCCGTGGAGCTGTGGGTACTCCGGTCAGTCCTTTTCCCGTCTCCACTTCAGTTACTTCACACCTAACTTGCAGAGTTTTGTCATATGTTTGGCAAATAGGGAACACTCAAAAACTGTTATGCTTCCTTCCTCACCCCCAAATCTGGGCCAGATTTGGGGCAGCCAGGAAGTCTGGAGCTCAGGGGAGTTTGGTGGGCTGCTCACTTGGCCTGAAGCTGGAGCCAGGGAGCCTAATCGGAGCCCAGGTGACCCAGTGTGGTTCAGGCTCTGAGCCCCGGGGTAAGTGCTGGGCTCAGTGTTGAGCCAGGATGATGGGGTGTCTCGGGGGACTTGCCACCCGAGCCTCTACCCCAGTGCGTTTCCCCATCTAGTCAGATGATTCTGCCCAGCCTCCTGGGCCCCGACAGAAACCTCTCCCCGATTTTCTACTTGCAAGCTGGGGAAAGAGGTGGCTGCAGTAAAGCCCAGATGGTCAGAGCTGGGAGGGCCACCTCCCTCATCTTACAGGAGGGAAAATGAGGCCCAGGGAGAGGAAGGATGCTTCCTCTGAGGCTTATTCTGGATGGCTGAACTGTGCTCAGGAAAACCGGCCACATGTTTGGCACCACTAGAGAGAGATCAGAATTTTAAACAAAACCCTTGAACTAAGCCCCTCTTGGCTGTGTGACCTTGAGCAGGCCACTCCGCCTCTTGGAGCCTCCCTCAGTTCCCATGTATCCAAGATGAAGCAGTTGAAGCCCCTCTCAGAGGACTCTCCTTTCATTCTCTGTGGCCCTCTGGTCCCCTCCACACCTAGAATGCCAACACTTGACTCAGGGCAGACAGTAGAGCATGGGGGGTACATAGTGCAGGTAGAAAGATCCAGGAAGCTGCAACACAGAAGCATTCATTCATCTACTCATTCATTCATTCATTCAACTAATAGTGCCTGCTGTGTGTGAGACAGTGATCTAGATCCTGGGGACAAAGCAGTGAACAGGTCAGACAGGGTCCTTGTCCTCTCAAGGCTTACATTTTAGAGCAATGGCTAAGAGCTCAGGCTCTGCACCCAGGCAGTTTTGAGTGTAAATCCTGGTTCTGGCACTTTCTAGCTGTAGGACTTTGGGCAAGTCTCTTAATTCCCTGAGCCTCAGTGACCTTGTGGGTAAAACAGGGTTAAAAATAACACCTACGTTGTAGGATAGGCATTAGGGCTTGATGACATGATGCCCATAGTGCCAGACACATAGGCAATGCTAATGAACATGAACTCACTTGTGATAAGGGCTAAGTAGGGCTGCTACTCACTTTTGAATACTAGGATGAGGCCCAGAGGCAGCCTGCAGGGTCCTCCTGTAGTCATGATGGAGTACCAGGGCTGCTCTGCAAACCCAGTGGAACCAAAGCCCTGGGGCCTCCTAGGACCTGGCTAGAGATTGCCCCGGTGGGCATCTGCTGCTGCCAGGCCAACCTGGAGAGGCCAGGCAGGCCAAGAACAGAGTAATTCCAGGTGAATTTAGCTGGGCCAATAGCCTGTGAGATCATGAGGCAGGACCAAGACTTTGGCTAATGTGTTTTCCTCAGTCCTGCCCAGAGCTGGACACATAGATACTTAGTCACAACTTGGTGCTCGAATGAACCAACACCTCCAGGGATGGCTGAGCAGCCCAAATAGACATCCTTGGAGGGCTCCATACACAAGCTTCTTCGTGAAAATGCAGTAAACAGAGGGCCCTCCTCTGGACTTTGGCTCTCAGTATAGGGTTACTGGCGTTCCACCACTCTGACCCTTCCCTCTCCTTATTCACATGGCATCAAGGACCGACCCTTTTCTAGGAAGGGAACCACCTGCTCTGAGATGCAAAGTATGGTGGCCTCCTCATCTCAATGCCTTTCCTTTCCCACAGTGGACTGGTTTCCTGTCTTCCGAGACCTGGTCAACATTGGCCTGAAAGCCTTTGCCTTCTGCGTGGCCACCTCACTGACCTTGTTGACTGTGGCTGCTGGGTGGCTCTTCTACCGGCCCCTGTGGGCCCTCTTCATCGGCTGCTTGGCATTGGTGCCCATCATCATTGCTCGGACACGGGTGCCGGCCAAAAAGCTGGAGTGAAACAGGCCTGGCACCTGCCTGACCCAAGCCACCACCTCCCCCTCCCACTGACCCAGCATGAGTCCAGGTCAGTTTTTGACCCCACTTTCCCTCCACTCTTCAAGGTGCCTGACTTGGCAACACGCACGTGCTAGGATTTGGTGTTCATCAGCTAACGTCTTCTCCACCCCTTCTCTTGCCAATAAGCAGCTTTGGTGGGCAGAAGGCAGCTTACATCTAGCAGTGTAACAAGCATTCTCCTTTTGTTCCCTTCCCTTCTGTTGTAACCTGGTGTGTGTGGCCGGCTGAACTTGTTTCACTCGGCTCATCTGTGTGAGGTGACGAAGCAGTGACACTCCACAGAGACCTGCTGATAAAGGGCTCAGCCTCATCACTTGCTTCTTCCCGTCATTGAAGACTATAGTGTCAGGATGCTGCCACAACCATCAAACCTATCTATGGCCTTAAAGGGTGACCTTTAGTTATTGCTAAGCACTACTGGATTACCAAGACAAAGCACTTGCCCAGCAATGCCAGTGCACCAAAAACCGAGTGTTTGGGTAGAACTTGGTTTGATACTTTAAAACAAACAAAAAACACTCGAAGATGTCATGATGAGAAAAAATTAAAAATTTATTGGGCTTTATACGTATTTTAGGAAACCTTGGTGATGTAGAGGTTAAGTGCTACAGCTGCTAACCAAAAGGTCGGCAGTTCGAATCCCCCAGGCGCTCCTTGGAAACCCTATGGGGCAGTTCTACTCTGTCCTACAGGGTTGCTAGGGGTCAGGATCAACTCGATGGCAACGGGTTTGGTTTTTCTTATGGTTTGGCGGAATCTTTTTAGTGTATTAAAAAAAAAAAAAACCGTTGCTGTCGAGTTGATTCCAACTCCTAGCGACCCTAGGAGAACTGCCCCAGTTTCCAAGGAGCGTCTGATGGATTCAAACTGCCGACCTTTTGGTTAGCAGCTGTAGCTCTCAACCACTATGCCACCAGGGTTTCCTTTTAGTGTATAGGATCTCCAAAAAGTCCTTTTTATAAGCTTTTCTTTGCTATGATGAGTAATCTCTTGTGTACTTTCCTACCCTGAGGGAATTTTTTGAAATAAGATTTAAAAAACAAAATGAACAAACTCCTGAATGATTAACATTTCAGACTGTTACAGAAAAACACCCTTTAACCTATCAGCTGAAGTTAATTCAGAGCACAGGACCGTGTTAAATTGGGTTATGGCTTAGCTGGTAAAAATAAAAAGTCACCTCTGTCACTACTCTGGGTTATTTGGGAAGCTTTAAGAAGCTTTTGAAACAAGCGTTAGGCAAGGATTTCTTTTTACCCTGGGATGAGATGGGGAATCTCTACCGGATGGAGAAAAGCATTTCCTTTCATCCTCTGGTGTCATGAACGGCCCACTTAAAAATAGTTTTGAGTTTTTAGTCAGTCATTAAAAGGTTGGACGCTTTATATCAGGTGGGCTCCTACATGGTGGCCCCCAGTCAACCAAAGTCAAGACTCAGGCTGCAGGCTGGCTGTACAATGCCCACGTCTGGCCTGTTCCTTCATCGCAGAGTGCCGACATTGGCACCTGGGCCTCAGGAGGCTGCTCTGGGAGGTTCTTGTCTCCTTAATCTCCTCCCAAGTAAGATCCACCCATGCTTAATTTATATAATCTCTAAATTTCCCAACTACTCTTATACCCTTTTAAAGTGTGTTGTAACCTTGATGTCTTAAGAGATTCTTTGTGCATCTTTTTTCCCAATATTCAGGAACTGTTTTGCCTTTGCTGGGAGTGTTCGCTTTTTTAAATAAGTATTTGATAGCTGAAAAAGGGGTCAGAATTTCTGAAACTGGTGACCGAATATTCTGTTGTCCTGGGGTATCTGTGCTCTAGATTCTTCATGTTAAAAAGAAACAGCCAGCCCCACAGATGACTTTTCTGGGTTTAAGTACTGAACTAGTATCCGCTACTGCTTATTGAACGAGCAGTGCCATCTAAGCTCTTAACAGAGCCTTTAAGAAAAGACAGTATAACAAGATGAAAGCTCTTGGGATTTGAGGTTTGTATAGTTTTCCCTAATACAGATTTTAAATTACAATTTAAAAACTGTTCTCAAAGAGCAAAATAATGTAAAGAAAAACCTGGAGCTTTTGAAAAATCACCATGAAATTTGTATTACCTTTGTATTTTTGATAAAAATTCAAAATAAAATTTTAAGTATCTTTTGGTATAGAAACTTGCCATTATCCTTTTATTTTCATTCTTTCTGAAATTTCTATCTCAGAGACTTTAGTCACAGAACTTAACTATGAATTTTAAGAACCCACTGGGTTCTAAATTGTTTTTAGTGGCTAGTGGCCATTGTTCTTCAACTTTTTTTTTTTTAAAAAAGGGCAACTCAATATTTCTAGCACTTAGAAGCCTTACATGCCAACGCCTACTTAGCTTTGGCTTGATTTAGTCAGTGACTCATACTTCACTCATCTTCAGAATGTGCCAGAAGACACGGAATGGGGCAGCAGTATGAAACAGTACAAAGGGCATCATGGGCTTTGGGTCAACACAAAGACCTGAGTCCAGGTCCCAAGTCTGCCACTGATTGGATGTGTGACATTGGGCAAATGACCACCAAGCCCGTTTCCTCATCTAAAATTGGGACAATGTCCTTCTGTCTCAGATAAAGCCCATGAAATGCCTCATTGTCCACCCTGAAGCTAGCAATTTGAGAACTTATTTTTGTTAAAATTGAAACAGGTGAGATAACTTTCCCAAACCCACTTTTATATTTCTCAAAACCTAATGTTTTATTGCATTTCCAGAATACCTCCTAGTAGCTGGCATCTGCTTGAATGAACTACTTCTCCAGACACAGGACTATACCCTTGACTCAAAGCACCAGAAAACAAGTCGGCTCACCTCTAGGAGAGCATGGGTATTGGTACAGGAAGTGTGAGACTCCAGTTTCCATAGCAACACCAGTGTGTTTCTCAACAAGAGTGTTCCAGCCAGGCTCTTGCTGCATGAGTCACACCCCAAAGGTTTTGTTTCCCTGGGATAAAACTTCCTCAGATTTTTAGTGGCTCCCGTCAAAGATTAAGTAGTATCTTCTGTTTTCAACAGAAAAAAAAAAATTCCATCTATGTAATGATGAGCCTATAGGAAATCACTATCTGATTTCTAATGTAGTCTCAACATGTGTACAAATTGTTACGTTATTTGGGTGTTCTTAACTGACAAAATCTCAAAGAAAATGTAGAGTTGAGTCTTTTTAGATAAATGCTTTATTTTTTTCTCAAAATATTATAAAACTTGTTTCTCTGAGTATCTACACTGGCATATAGCTTTGTAAATTTATCCAGGAATGAATTACATCTAGTTTAACATTGGTCTACTTTTATTAACATTTCTTTGATTCTCAATTAGTTATTCTTTCCTGATTTTAGCTCTTAGTTCTAGTCTTCTGCAGCCACAAAGTGTAACTTCGAAAAGTAGGTCCCACCACCATCACAACCCGAGATGGTCTGCACTCCTCTGCGCTCTCTCATGTGACAAGAGGCAGCATTAGGCAGTATTAGTGAACCTGATTCAGGGGAGAAATAAGTGGTCTTCAGAGAAAGTCTGAAAGAGAGGCATGAGCACACTGACAGTTGAAGGATTTAACTGGAAGAAAGGACCACTGTGTTCCTCAGTGACCATCATCTCAAGTCCCCAGTGGTGTCTATAAAAGAGCTGACCCATATTTCCAAAGATGGGAAGAATAAGGCTGAGGTGGCAGGAGAGTATCTCCTGGAGAAGTTTCTCATAGCTCAAAGGCTAGGGCTTGGTAGCAAAAAGCTTTCAAAGTCCTATCCTGGGTGAATCCAAGAAGACCGGGGCCAGACCAAACTGCAGCGTGACTTCAGTGTGACCCTTCTGTCCTCCGGCCAGTGTCTGTAGTGCATGCTGCTTCTGCTTCCTTCTCAGCAGAAAAGCCACTGCTCTGAGGTGCCTGGGCACCCCCCAAGGGCAGGCTGAGGCCTGCAGTGGTGGAACACATGAGAAGGTAAACTCTAGCATCACAGCTTCTCAAATGGAAACAGATGAGAAGCTGCCTCTTTCTTTCCCCTTCTGGTCTTCTTAGAGCACTTCTGCTTCTGGTCTTCAGTTTCTCGGTTCTGGGGCCAAGAGGCAGCCAAGATCCTGGCTGCTTCTGCTTGGGAGCTGGTCCCCTCCTCTTCATCAGAAGAAAGCCCGCCTCCTCCTGCATCTGTGTGGAGAGCTACTGCCTCACTCTGCAGAAGTGGGAGGACAGGGGAGGGGAAACATAGGGCACGTGTCAGTGAAGAGACAGTGGGGAGTGCTGTCAAGAGGCACAACAGCTCACAGTACTTGACTCAGCTACCAGTCAAGCCTGAGTGGTGTGGCTCTGGTGAAACACAGGCATTGGTGGGAAGAGGCAAGACTTCCTAGTTCTCCACATCGGCACTTGCAAGTATTGCTTCCTACTCACGTGGCTCCTTCTATGTCTTCCTCGGATCAGGGCTCATTTAAACAGGTCCTGGAGAGCCTGCTGTAAGCTGAGCGTGGGGGAGTGCAAAGATGTTGGGGCAGCTTGTACTCAAATCTAGGAGATAAGTGTGACTGGTGCTTTGCATTTGTTACCCCAGTTTTGAGCAAAAATATGTTATAGAGTGAAAGCGTATCTATAGAAGACCAATTAATTCAAAGAATGGAAGAATATAGTACAACAACATTAAACATAATTGAGGAGTTAAGGGAAAACACAAAGTTCTAAAAGAAATAAGGAAAGCAATGCAAGAACAAAACCAGGCTCTGAAAAAAAAGATAAAAAGAAACCAAACAAAAATATTGCACCTGCAAGGGACAATAACTGGAAAGAAACACACAATGGAAGGATTTAACAACAGATTTAATCAGGCAGAAGGAAGAATACTGAAGAAGAGAATAAGGCAGTTAAACTTGCAGACACTGAAAAGCAACAAGAACAGAGGCTGAAGAAGGCTGGGCACAATTTACTGGAATTATGGGACAACAAGAGATCTAATATATACAACATGGGAATTTTGGAGGGTGATGAGAGAGAAAAGGATAGATAGAATATTTGAAGAAATAATGACAGGAAATTTCCCAATCTGACAAAGGATATGAATCTACAAATCCAAGAAGCTCAAAGAACCCCGAGCAGGATAAACCAAAAGAGATCCACATCAAGAAACATCATAGTCAGGCACCCAAAAAGTAAGGATAAAGAGAGACTCCTGAAAGCAGTGAGAGAGAAGCAAACAGTCACATAAAAGGATTCCAAATAAGATTAAATACCAATTTATCCTCAAACACTGGAAGCCAGAAGGCAACAGAATGATACACTGTCAACCAAGAATACTATACCCAGTGAAACCGTCCTTCAACAATGAGGGTGAAACTGAAACGTTCCCAGATAACACAGAAGCTGAGACAGTTCATATCCACCAGGCTGGCCCCACAAAAAATACTAAGGGGAGTTCTGTAGATGCAAGGGAAAAGATACTAGAAAGCAATTCGAAGCCATATATTTAAAAAAAAAAAACCTAATAAAGGGAATTGTATGGACAAGAAGAATAAACCAAAACCAAACCCACTGCCATCGAGTTGATTTCGACTCATAGCAACCCTACAGGACAGAACAGAACTGCCCCCTAGGGTTTCCAAGGTATGGCTGGTGGATTCAAACTGCTGACCTCTTGGTTAGCAGCCCAGCTCTTAACGACCGTGCCACCAAGGTTCCTGGACAAGATTAAACCCCCACCCCCCAAAAAAGAATAGGAGCTATTAATAAGCTATTCATGTTTGATAATTCTAATTATTTTGTCCTTCATGATTTTTAATAATAAATGTATAAAAAGCAAGGATAAAATTATATTACAGGGCACAGGAAATATAAACACATAATTAGTGATAACAAAATGGGGAGGATGGTGTATGTATGGAATTTCTTGTATGTTACTAAAGTTGTTAAAAACTTACCCTAGGATGTTATAAGCTGTTAAATTTAATATTCATGATAACCACTAAGAAAATATCTTAAAAAAAAAACACAAAAGGAGAAGGGAACCAAAATGGCTCACTCCAATATACCAACAAAACAAAAGAAAGCAGTCATAGAAAACAGACAAAAAAGGCTTCAGACAAACAAAAAACAACAAACTGCAGAAGTGAGCCACTTCTTACTGGTAATTACAGCGAATGAATAGACTAAATACGCTAATCAAAAGGCAGAGAGTGGAAGAACGGATTAAAAAAAAAAAAAATGATCCAACTATATGCTTTTACAAGAGACACGTCTTAAACCCAATGACACAAGTTGAAAGGGAAAGGATGGGAAAAAATATTCCATGCAAATAATAACCAAAAGAGAGCTTGAGTGGCAATCTTAGTATCAGACAACGTACACTTTAAGACAAAATCTGTTAGAAGAGATAAAGACGGATATTAAAGAACGATGAAAGGGTCAATTCATTTAGAAGATTTAACAATCATAAATATATGTGCAGTCAACACCGGAGCACCTAAATATATAAAGCAAACACTGACGGAATTACAGGGAAAATAGACAGCACTTCAATAATAGTTGTAGACTTCAGCACACCACTTTCAATATTGGACATAACATCTAGAAAGAAAATCACCAAGGAAACAGGACCCGAATGACACTGTAAACCAACTAGACTTAACAGGCATGTATAGAACACCTGACCCAACAACAGCACAATATACATTCTACTCCCCCAGTGCACATGGATCATTCTCTGGGCTAGACCATGTGTTAGGTCATAAAGCTCGTCTCCTCAATAAACTTAAAAAGATTGAAATCATACAAAATATTTTCTCTGACCACAACAGAGTGAGGCTAGAAATCAGAAACAACAACAACAACAACAAACCGGAAAATACACAAATTAAACAACATATCAACTACCAGTGGGTCAAGGCAGAAATCAAAAGAGAAATAAATTTCTTAGAGAGTCAAAAGAAAATGAAAGCACAACATATTAAAGCTTATGGGATGCAGTGAAAGCAGTACGTGGAGGGAAACATTAGCCATAAATGCCTACATGAAAAAAGAAGATCTCAAATCCAGAGCTTAACTTGACAACTTCAGGAACTAGAAAGAGAGGAGCAAACTAAGCCTAAACCTACCAGAAGAAAGGAAATAAAAAAGATCAGAGAGGAAATAAAATCAAAACCAGAAAAAAAACAGAATTAACAAAACCAGAAATTGGTTCTTTGAAATTGGCAAACCTTTAGCTAGACTGACAAGGAAAAAAGAGAAAAGATGCAAATAGCCAAAAAAAGAAATGAAAGTGGAGACATTACAACCGACCTAACAGAAATAAGACAATTATGACAGAGTATTTGACCAACTATACAGCAACAAAATGGATAAGGTAGATGAAATGAACAAACTCTTAGATGCACACAACCTACTCAAACTGGCTCAAGAGGAAATAGAAAGTGTCAACAGGTGCGTAACAACTGAAGAGACTGAATCAGTGATTAAAAAAAAACCTCCCAACAAAAAAGTCCTGGACCAGATGGCTTCACTGGGGAATTCCCCCAAGCATTTAGAGAACTGACAGCAATCCTATTATAAACTCTTCCAAAACATGGAGAAGGAAGGAATACTCCCTAATTTATCCTATGAAGCAAACATAACCCTGATACCAAAACAAGACACCACAAGAAAACCACAGGCCAATATCCCTTATAGATGCAAAAACCAACAAAACACTACTGAACAGAATCCAACAGCATATTAAAAGAGTTATACACCATGACCAAGTAGGATTTATTGCAGGAAAAGCAGAGAGTGGTCAACATTAGAAAATCAACGTAATACACATCAATAGAAGAAAGGAGAACAACCACATGACCATCTCTATGGATGCAAAAAACGCATTTGCATCTATCTGGACCTTGAGACAGACAAGGCAGGACATTGTGCCTCCTGGGTGGGCGGTTAGCACAGATCAGACCACAGCAGGTACTTGTGCAGACAGGTTGGAAAGTGGATGTCTGGGCAGGGCTGGGTGCTAGAAGAGCCAGCAGAGGCCTGACTCCAGGAGTGCCTTCCCTTGGAGACACAGGGACTATGGTGTTGTGCCATAGTTATCCAGGACCTGACCATTTCTGAGCTGGAACCCCAGGAAAGTGACTCTGGCTTGCTTTCTTTACAAAGGCCTGCACTGACCTTGGCCCCATAGCGAAGCTTCAGCCTCTCTCTGATAAGCAGTCCTTTGGCCAGCAGCTTCCAGTTCCCTAGAGCCCGTTTCTCCTTTTTCTGCAGGTCAGAAAAGGGTGGAGAACATAAAATGTTAAGGAAGCACTGATATTTTCAGGAAAAATAAATATCTAGATGGAACCCGTGAATACGAATGTAAAAATATATATAAAATTTTAGGTTAAAAAATAAGTTTCTCGATCACTCCAAGTCTCCTTTTCTAAGAACCTACCCCAGTGCCGTCAAGTCGATTCCGACTCACAGCGGCCCTATAGGACAGAGTAGAACTGCCCCATAGAGTTTCTAAGGAGCACCTGGCGGATTCCAACTGCCGACCTTTTCTAAGAAGTGGTCTCATTATAGTGATACTTTATAAAACCACCAAAACCAGAAACATCTCCTTAACTGTTGCTGTTGTTTGCTGCCATTGAATTGACCCCCAACTCATGGTGACTCTTTACACAATGGGGAAAAAAAAAACGCTACCCAGTCTGTCCCCATGATTGGTTATGGATCAAGTCATAGTGATCCATAGAGTTTGTTGGCTGATTTTCAGAGGTGGATTGCCAGGCCTTTCTTCCTAGTGTCTTAGTCTCGAAGCTCCCCTAAAACCTGTTCTGTATCATAGCAATGCACAAGCCTCCACTGACAGGTGGTGGCTATGTATGAGCTGCACGGGCTGGAAACAGAACCCCAGGCTCCCACATGGAAGAGGAAAATTCTACCACTGAACCACAACCGTTGATGTGTTGTTGGGTGCTGTCAAGGTTGATTTCCAACTCACAGCGACTCCATGTGACAGAGCAGAACTGCCTATAGGGTTTGCTAGGCTGTCATCTTATGGGAGCAGACTGCCAGGTCTTTCTCCTGAGAAGCCGCTGGAGGATCTGAATTGCCAACCTTTTGGTTAGCAACCAAGTGCTTAACCGTTACGTGCAGCTGGGGCTCCTTTCTTTTGATTGTTACTGACTGAAGTTTTAGGAGATGAGGTCATCCAGAACCTGGACTATGGGCAATTCCCTTCCAGACAGATGATGGTTTTGGTGGCAGGGGCAGCGGTCCCCAGAGCTACGCAGATCAAGAGCCTGATAGTGGATTCTGAGGAGCAGGCAGGACCCTGTTATATACAGTGCTGGCCCCCTAGGGTGCCTTCACGAAGAGAGCTGGAACGAGCTTTAAAGCTCAACTACCCTCTCCCCTTCTTACACATGGTGCAGGTGAGGCCCAGGGAGGGGAGAAGACCTGAGAGCTATGTGCTGTCTCTACCTCAGTGCCCCCAAGTTGGCCCCTTGCCAGGCTGCTCACCTCTTTCTCCTTCTTTTCTATGAGTGCCTGTTCCTTTTCCCAGGCGTCCAGGAGCACTTCTTTGTATTCCTCGCAGACGATGTACCCGTCAGTTCTGAGGGGACAAAACATGGGCCATCTTCCCCGAGTCTGCCTCACTGCCTCCCTTTGCAGAGGACAGTGGGCACTCCTCAACACTGAGGCTCTTAAGGACTTCCTGGGTCAGCCAGTCCACAATGCCGGCTGGCACCTAGTAAGATACCACCCCTGCAGAAGGAAGGGCAAGGGCAACTAGACCAGCAGCTTCTTCCCCAGCTGTGCCTGAGCGTTGGGATGAGGCTCCCACCCCCCAACTGCACAGCAGAACAGAGCATAAACCAGGCAGCCCCCAAGAAGGATGCTGTGACCACTGCCAGAGAACTGTTTTAATCCAGCATTAATAGGATGCTGGCTTCACTGGCTTTGCCGCCGGGATTGGTAAGGTGTTAAGGTTGATTCTGCAAATCCAGTGTAAAAACTTGAAAATGAAAGCCCTGGGCCTCAACCTCACCAGCCCACATCGACTTTCCACCTCCCACCTCCATAACCTCCTCCTCCCTCCTTTCGCCTCCACTGGAGGCCCCTCACGCACACGGGGTGGGAATAGCCTCCGTGGAAGTCGAAGCCCGTGATGGCCTGCACACAGTCAATGTCCAGCTTGCGGGCCACGCGGTGCAGGTTGGGCAGGTTCAGCTGGACACAGCCGACAGGCATCATGCTGGGCAGGAAGAGGTAAACATTCCCAAACTCATTCCGAGGCACCTGTAGAGGGGGACATACCACGATTTGGCCAGCTGGAGGATGAAGGAGCCTGTCCTGGTCCTGCTGAGTGCTGCCCTTACCTTTCCGTCCACAGCCACTGGGGGCTGGTACTCCTCTGTCTGCCAGCGGCCAAACAGGGCCAGGTCATTGTAATCCTGCAGCTGGGGCTCAGCCAGACGGGCTTTCCGGGCCCGGTTGGAATAGCCTTTCACCATCTACACCAGAGGGAACAGCCACAGTTTATACCACACAGCTACCATTTCTTGAGTGCTCGGTATATACAAGGCGCTCTGCTCAGGGCTTTATACCTGTTCCCTCATTTAATTCTCAAAACATGCCTCTGAGATTGGTGCGCTTTTTAATCCCCTTTTACAACAATGGCAACAACTCCTAACTACTACTACTGGTGTTAACTCACATGTACAGTGTTCACCCTGCCCCAGGCACTGTTCTCAGTGCTTTAAATGTATTAACTTATTTAATCTCTGTAACAAACCTAGGAGGTAGGCCCTATTACCATTCCATTTGCCAGATGAGGAACCTAGGAGGTTTAAACGATTAAAGCTGCACAGCTCATAAGGGGCAAAACCAGTATCTAAACACAGGAAGTTCAGCTCCACAGTATGTACTTTTAACCACTGTACTATTTTCTCTACTTTCATTCTTGATAGTGAAATAGAGACTCAGGGATGAAGTCACTTACTTTATCTCCCGTGGCTAGTAAATTAGAAAAGCCAGGATTTAAAGGTAGCTGGCTGGCTGTCCAGCCTGTGTCTTAACTATTGCCTTGCTCTATGCTGCCTCCTGCATCCTGGAACGCACTGACGCTTTAGGGCCCCCAAAAGGCTCCCTGGCAGATGTCTAGTGGCCAATACCAAGATTTCCTCTGAGGAGTTAAGGGATGAAAGTGTGGAGGATTGGCAAGGAGGAGAAGGTTGCATAACTTTTGCAGGGAGGTGTGGTGCTGGGTAGGGCTAAGGATTGGCTCCTGGGCTGGGCACACTAGCTTCCTCTGGTGCAGAGGTCAGCAAACTTTTTCTGTGAAGAGTCATATATGGCCTTTGTCTCAGAGTATTTTCTTTTTTTTACAACCCTTTATAAAAAGCATTCTGAGACGAAGGGCCCTCGGAAACAAGACCCAGGTTGGATGTGGCCTGCCATCTGTTGTTTGCCGACCCCTGCTCTTGTGCCCACTCCTGCCACGGTCTCTGGGCACATCATCCCCATCATTCCAGGGGGCCCTGGGGTCCAGCAGTCCCTTTCTGAGGAAGCCATTCACCCAGCACTGTTCAACATGCATTACAGATCACGACACCTTTGTTCTACTGGTGCCATGCTACCAGTCACTGGTGACAGGGAAGCAGTCATGTTTACTCCTAAGGAGCTCAGGCTCCTACAGGGAAAAAGATAACTGTAACCTCCGTGTGGAGAGCGTTTCGACAGGGGGAAGAAAGGCTGTAGTGGGAGCTCAGAGGCAGGGCCCCTCACTCAGCCCTGTGGAGGAAAGAGGTCAAGAAAGGCTGCTCAGAATGGGTAAACGTCTTGAGCTGAGTCTTAAAGGGCACCGAGGGGGTGGTCAGGTGAACAGGGTTGAGGGAAAAGGGCATGTGGGGCTGAAGGGACTCATGAGCAAACACAGAAGTACCCGGGGACTTCAGAAGTAGTCTGCTATGGAGAATGGGGCTTATGCGGAGGGACACTGCTGGAGAGGAGGCAGACATCAGAGCATCACGGGTCTTGTACGCCATGTTGAAAAAGTGGCATTTTAGCCTGAAGGCAATGGGAAGTTGGAGTGGAGGTAAGGGCAGGCTAAACAGGCGAGTGTCACGTAGTTTTTTGTGTCAGAAAAATCCCTGTGACTGTGATGTAGGGAATGGATTAAAGTGGGTGAGACCAGAGGTAAGGACTGAACAGGAGGCTGTGGCTGTAATCTAAGCAAGAGATAACGAGGCAGGAGCTGGGACAGTGAGCATCAGGAGTAAGGGGTGGGTTTGAGGATTCTGGGATTATTCTGCTGTTGTGGCCCCTGACTCATGGAGACCCCATGCACAATGAAAGGAAACACTGCCTCAAGTCCTGCACTATCCCCGTGTTCAGTTATGGATCTGACCATCGTGATCCATAGTTGTTGTTGTTTAGAATATACATAGCAAAACACACACCAATTCAACAATTCCTACATGTACAATTCAGTGACACTGATGACATTCTTCAAATTATGCAACCATTCTCACCCTCCTTTTCTAAATTGTCTGTCCCCCATTAACATGAACTCACTGCCCCCTAAATCCCCAACCTAACCTTTGGAGTTGCCGTTGTCATCCTGATCCCGTATAGTTTTTAAAAAAGAGCACGATGCTGAAGGCAGACGTTTACTAATTAAGCTAAACTATTTAGTTTTAAGAAGACTTCAGAGGATATTAGCTTAAGGTTTAAAGATTATTTCAGGGCAATACGCCTGTTTCTCATTTGTCGACTATCTTGTTATTCTACATTTCACATTTACAACAATAGTAAAAAATCTACTACCCAACTATCTTGGATAGTACGTCTGGCAGTAAAAACTAACGCTGAGGTGCAAGGCAAGAGTAACACTGGCTGTGATGGTTAAGGTTATGTGTCAACTTGGCTGGGCCAGGATTCTCAGTGGTTTGGCGGTTATGTAATGATGTAGTCATCCTCCATTTTTACACAACACTGATTTCATATAATGACTTTATCTTTGGAACCTAACCATGTTGATAAGTGAGGAGTGGGTGCAGTTCTGGGGGTTCATCCATCCTCAATGGTGCAGGAAAGTCTGGATTCCATGAGAATTGGAAATTTTGTTCTGATCCATAGGGTTTCCATAGGCTGATTTTTGGAAGTATATTGCCAGGCCTTTCTTCCTAGTCCATCGTACTCTGGAAGCTCTGCTGAAACCTGTTCAGCATCATAGCAACATGGAAGCCTCCACTGACAGGTGGGTGGGTTGTGGCTGCACATGAGGTCCAGGAGCTGGGACTTGACCCCAGGTCTCCTACATGGAAGGTGAAAATGCTACCAATGAAGCACCATTGCCCCCAGGGTTATTCTAGAATTGTCCTAATATAACAGCCACCAGTCCAATGTGGCTTACTGAACACTTGAAATATGGCTAATCTGAACTGGGATGGATTGAAAGTATCAAATACACACCGGATTTTAAAGACTTAATATGAAAAAAAATGAATGTAAAACACCTCATTAACATTTAGAAACACTTATTACATGTTGAAATAATTTTTAGATATATTTGAATATATTTAAGTGTTAAAATTTCAGCTGTTCTTTTTACTTCTTTTTAACATGGCTAGTTAAAAATTTAAACTCACATACGGAGCTCGTGTTTGTAGTTCACATTTCTATTTCTATTGGGCAGTGGTATTCTAGGATGAAGAGACTAGTTAGATGATAAAGATGATACAGAACGTAAAACAGAGGTGAGGGGTCCCAGAAGGTAGCATAATGTACTTCAGCTGCTCTGGAAGAGAACCGCTACACATTCCTGCAGCCCCTTCCCACTAATGGGGGCTTCCCCCCTCTCCACCCAGGTCCTCAGGGCCTTGCAACTTCAAAAGGGTCCCCCTGGGGATCGGACAAATAAAAGTAAATGCGCCCCCTGTGGCAGCCACTGTATTCCTCTGGTTTAGCTGAGCTGTGACAGCCTGTTACGACACTGTACAAGTAATCCCCGACTTAGGACAGGGTTCTGTTCAGACGACTTCATCTTAAGTTGGTCCTGATGTAAGTCAAACACCTCTTTTTTTTTTTTCAGTTTTCATTATTATTGCCTTTTATTATCAGTATCTTTATAAATCCGATCTTTGACCATCTACAGGCAAACATCTGAAAACAATAACGTCAGCAGATTACACGCTGCAAAACTGTATGTAGTACATATTACTAACGATAAGATGTACAAGGGAAAACAAAACAAAAAAACACCAGATAGTCGTGAAGTGCCGTTCACTGTAACTCGAATATGCTGTAAATCTGGGATTACCTGTCCTGAGGTCCTGTCTCTCATGCACAGGTGACATAACAGAGTGCAACAGCAGATTGTGAGGGAGAGAACCCTGGAATGAGGCAGGGCCTGTGATTCTTGCCTGCCTCTGCCATCTTACTGACTGTAAGGCCTTGGACAAGTCACTTCCCCTTTCTGAGCTCCTGCTTCTCCATCTGTAAGATAGGCATCATATGCCAAAGCCTATGGTTGCTGGAACCCCATTAAGATCATACCTATGCAAAATGATTGATGAATTATCAAAGAAAAGGGGTAATTATGATTGGTGAGTGAGTCTATACAATGCAGTTCCAATCTACAGGGTCTTTGTGCACCCAACAGGAGTCTGAGGGCTGATTTTTGGCCTAGATTTCTTGCATACTCTGGGAACTCCATCCCTTACAAATCCCTTGTTAATAAGTCAATTTAAATGCTTGTCTCCTCCTCAAATATTCCTCAAGCCAGCAAAGTCGGGCATTTCTGGATTCCTGTCCTGTGTATCCACTTGGCAGCTCCTTAGTCATCCTCCCCCCACCCCACTCGGCTCTTCCACTCAGCTTTAGTCCAGAGCTCCCAGGTACCCCCAACTCTGTTTACCTTGTAGGGTACTTCTCCCAGCCTCACCACTCTCGCCTGTTTCAGCCATGTGTCCTTGGAGTGCAGGGTGTGCACACAGTCCCTACAGGAGACAACATGGGGAGACAAAGGACAAACTCAGTTCATGCCCTACCTGATGGGACGTTCTGCACAGGCATCTGCAGAACCAAGGTACCTCATGACCCTGTAAGCAAAGGAAGCTCAGTCCTGCTGACTTCCCAGGCTCTGCCTCATGGCCTGGAGCAGGCCCTACTCCTAAGGCAGCCAGAGGATCTGGGTCGGGCACGCCACCTCTAACTGTGACTTCCTGTCTTTTTTTGCAGGGGGGTGTCTCTGTCCACTTACAATTCCTAGGCTAACTGAAGTTATTTTATCTGCAGCCTTATGGCTTGCCCTTGCCCCTCCTCCCCTTCCTAAGCTGTCCTCTCCTCTGCTGTCCTAGGCGCACACTGAGTGAGGGCCTGCTGTGAGGGCTGTCCTCTCCTCTGCTGTCCTAGGCGCACACTGAGTGAGGGCCTGCTGTGAGGGCCGTCCTCTCCTCTGCTGTCCTAGGCGCACACTGAGTGAGGGCCTGCTGTGAGGGCCGTCCTCTCCTCTGCTGTCCTAGGCGCACACTGAGTGAGGGCCTGCTGTGAGGGCCGTCCTCTCCTCTGCTGTCCTAGGCGCACACTGAGTGAGGGCCTGCTGTGAGGGCCGTCCTCTCCTCTGCTGTCCTAGGCGCACACTGAGTGAGGGCCTGCTGTGAGGGCCGTCCTCTCCTCTGCTGTCCTAGGCCCACACTGAGTGAGGGCCTGCTGTGAGGGCCGTCCTCTCCTCTGCTGTCCTAGGCGCACACTGAGTGAGGGCCTGCTGTGAGGGCCGTCCTCTCCTCTGCTGTCCTAGGCCCACACTGAGTGAGGGCCTGCTGTGAGGGCCGTCCTCTCCTCTGCTGTCCTAGGCGCACACTGAGTGAGGGCCTGCTGTGAGGGCCGTCCTCTCCTCTGCTGTCCTAGGCCCACACTGAGTGAGGGCCTGCTGTGAGGGCCGTCCTCTCCTCTGCTGTCCTAGGCCCACACTGAGTGAGGGCCTGCTGTGAGGGCCGTCCTCTCCTCTGCTGTCCTAGGCGCACACTGAGTGAGGGCCTGCTGTGAGGGCCGTCCTCTCCTCTGCTGTCCTAGGCCCACACTGAGTGAGGGCCTGCTGTGAGGGCCGTCCTCTCCTCTGCTGTCCTAGGCGCACACTGAGTGAGGGCCTGCTGTGAGGGCCGTCCTCTCCTCTGCTGTCCTAGGCGCACACTGAGTGAGGGCCTGCTGTGAGGGCCGTCCTCTCCTCTGCTGTCCTAGGCGCACACTGAGTGAGGGCCTGCTGTGAGGGCCGTCCTCTCCTCTGCTGTCCTAGGCGCACACTGAGTGAGGGCCTGCTGTGAGGGCCGTCCTCTCCTCTGCTGTCCTAGGCGCACACTGAGTGAGGGCCTGCTGTGAGGGCCGTCCTCTCCTCTGCTGTCCTAGGCGCACACTGAGTGAGGGCCTGCTGTGAGGGCCGTCCTCTCCTCTGCTGTCCTAGGCGCACACTGAGTGAGGGCCTGCTGTGAGGGCCGTCCTCTCCTCTGCTGTCCTAGGCCCACACTGAGTGAGGGCCTGCTGTGAGGGCCGTCCTCTCCTCTGCTGTCCTAGGCGCACACTGAGTGAGGGCCTGCTGTGAGGGCCGTCCTCTCCTCTGCTGTCCTAGGCGCACACTGAGTGAGGGCCTGCTGTGAGGGCCGTCCTCTCCTCTGCTGTCCTAGGCGCACACTGAGTGAGGGCCTGCTGTGAGGGCCGTCCTCTCCTCTGCTGTCCTAGGCGCACACTGAGTGAGGGCCTGCTGTGAGGGCCGTCCTCTCCTCTGCTGTCCTAGGCCCACACTGAGTGAGGGCCTGCTGTGAGGGCCGTCCTCTCCTCTGCTGTCCTAGGCGCACACTGAGTGAGGGCCTGCTGTGAGGGCCGTCCTCTCCTCTGCTGTCCTAGGCGCACACTGAGTGAGGGCCTGCTGTGAGGGCCGTCCTCTCCTCTGCTGTCCTAGGCGCACACTGAGTGAGGGCCTGCTGTGAGGGCCGTCCTCTCCTCTGCTGTCCTAGGCGCACACTGAGTGAGGGCCTGCTGTGAGGGCCGTCCTCTCCTCTGCTGTCCTAGGCGCACACTGAGTGAGGGCCTGCTGTGAGGGCCGTCCTCTCCTCTGCTGTCCTAGGCGCACACTGAGTGAGGGCCTGCTGTGAGGGCCGTCCTCTCCTCTGCTGTCCTAGGCGCACACTGAGTGAGGGCCTGCTGTGAGGGCCGTCCTCTCCTCTGCTGTCCTAGGCCCACACTGAGTGAGGGCCTGCTGTGAGGGCCAGAGAGAGGGGGCGTGAACTCCAAAGAAGATTACACAGAAACTAGCTACAGTGAGCGAATAAACTATCATGGAATCAAGACTCATGCAAATGGAACAGCCAAATAATTCGTGGCAGCCTGTGACTACGGGGAGGATCCTCTGGCTTCACTGTCCTTCCAAGGCTAAGAGCCACCCCACTGTAAAAATGGCACAGTGGTGCAAGAGGTCCTCTAACTTAATGGGGGTGAGGAGAAGAGTCATTATTAGCATCAAACAGCTTAAGGCTGATTCCTATGAAGTGGAGGTCAGACATACCTCCATCCTCCAATGTTTTTTACCAATTCTGACCCCAGCCGTCCCTCCCATGGCACTCTCTACTTCTCTGCTGGGTTCAAAAATTCGTTGCAGTGGCCACACAGAATTCACAGACCATACTCAGAGTTATGGGGTTTTTTAGGGAAGTAACTTTTTTTTTAACAGGTTACAGTTCAGGATCAGGAATGACTCGGGATACAGTTCTTCCATCAGGACAGGCTCTTCTCAGCTGTACCTGCAGGGGGGCTTCTCTGTGACCCTTGGTCTTGCCTCTGCCCTGCTCACGCATTACAAAGCTCTTTAGCTCTGCCAATAAGTGCCTGGGGCACCCCCCTCTGCCAGAAAGCCTTGGCCTGAAGGCGCTCAGTTCTCTCGCCCCATGGGTCAGCACACCTACTGTAACCACCTTACTCCATGCGCTGAGAAGCCCACTGCGCTGTCTCACATCCATCTCCTGATTCTGCTGCCGCCGCTTTTCACCATCTTGCACTGTCTCCAGCGTTGCAGCTCTCTGTCTCCTGGGTCTAGGAAGTTCTCAGTGCAGGAACCTCCGGTCAAGAGGACACACTCTGCTCCCATCTCTTCTTCTTGGTGGTATTGAGGTCTCCCCTTTCTGCCTCTGGGATGGCTCATTTTAAGCCTAGTGAGATGGCAAAACTGACCAATCCCCCTTACGGTTCTACACACCTTATTTGCATGGTCCCATCCCCACAAGCGTGCCATGCTCCTTATTTGTATTATTAGCAAGCTGTCCAACCCCCTTAGTGGGCCACAAGCACCTTATTTGCATAACCCCACCCAAATCTTTTGGGAGTTACAAGACCATGGCTAGAAAGGCCATATAAAAGCAATCCATCACACCACACACACAGTTGTTCAATTCTGTTTTCCAGCGAGTTTCAACTACCTTCCTTACTGAGCCTTCTTTAACAGGTCATGTCCACATCTTTTTAGTTTGAACCCCTAAGCTGTCCAAAGAGGAGCTCCAACAAGCAAGGTCACCAAGGTTCCATCAAGGGCAGAAATCAGGCTCTTTGCAAATTATCCCACAGTCTGTATCCCAGCACAGTACAATGGACATGGGTCCAATCCCGTCTGTGTCACTTTTTAGCTGGGTGACCCTGAACAAGTCACTTTATGTTCCTAAGCCTCAGTATCCTCCTCTACCAGTTAGGGATAATAAGCTTTTTCGTTTCTATCTCACAAGGCTGAGGGGAGAACCAGACATTCTCAGTGCGGGGGCAGGGCTTCTTTACCAACAGCATCACTCACTCTGTCAAAGCTCAGAGCTCCACTTCCACAATCCCACGGACAGTAAACATCTGTGACTGCCCAAAGGAATAGGTACGACATGGTGATGGTCTTCAGACAGCAGCAGAGAAGGTAGGGGTCGGGGTGGACAGGTGTGGGGCCTGACCAGGGCTGACAAGTAGTCCCCAGTCAGAGGTTTGATGCAGGTTTCCCTGTGTTTCCTTTTTCCCCTTTCTTTTCCTTACTTTCCTATTTATTAAGAATATCCCGTATTTTTTTAATCTTCTATTTCAGTGTTTTTTTTTAATCTCTTATTTGCTTTCTATTACAAATCCTTAAAATTCCTGCTTCTATTTTTATTTTTTCTCACCTTAAAATTATATTTTTATTAAAATCTTCTCAGTTTTAATTTTGCACAAATTTTAATTTCATTTTTTACTCTTATTCCATTCATTTTTAACTTTCATTATTAAGTTCTGCATTCTTTCCTTTGTAGGTCTTTATCTTTTGAGAGGTGTGTTTCTATAAAAACGCCATGAGGGTGGTATCTGACCTACTCTAACTTCACAAGGGGAAGGACAATCAAGATCAACAGCACAAGGCTGATTTCTATGGGGTAGAGTCAGACATGCCTCCTCTCCGCCATCTTTACCAATTCTGACACCAACCGTCCCTCCCACGGCACTCTCTACTTCTCTGCTGGGTTCGATAATTCATTGCAATGGCCACACAGATTCACAGACCATACTCACAATTATGGGATTTATTAGGGAAGTAACAGTTACAATTCAGGCTCAGGAACACTCAGTATACAGCTCTTCGATCAGGATAGCCTCTTCCCAGCTACGCTCGCAGGCATGCCTCTGCCTGGCCCTTGGCCTCTGCCCAAAGGCACTCAGCTTTCTCTCCCCATGGCCAGAAATCCCACCATACCATCTCCTGCTGCTGGGTCTCTGCCTTCAGTGTTACGGCTCGCTCTCTTGGTTCTAGGAGCTTCTCAGCACAGGGATCCAGGGTCCAAAGGACTCGCTGGCTCTTTTTCCTTGATGGTGGTGGGATCCTCTCCTTTCTTGCCTCTGGGGTGGCTTATTTCAAGCCCAGCAGGATGGCAAACTGATCAATTCCTTTGGCGGGCCACAATTACCCTATCACACAGTTCTGCCCAATGTCTCGGGTGGAAGTTACAAGACCACGGCTAGAAAGGCCACGCAAAAGTCATACATCGTATCATTGCACCACAGTTCTCACTGTCCTACTTTAAATCTAATTTGTCCTACTTTTTATTTATCCCTCGTAACTTATTTTTTCCTGCTGGATTTTGAGTCCTTCATTGTTTTAATTTCAAGATTTAATCTCTTGATTAAGAAAACAACTCCATTTACAATGACATGTAAGAGAATAAAATATCTAGGAATAAGCTTACCCAGGGATGTGAAAGACTTATATACGGAAAACCATAAAACACTGCTGAAATGGACCAAAGAAAACCTAAATGGATGAAAAGATGTTCCATACTCATGGATTGGAACACTTAGTAAGTCGAAATATCAATACTACCTAAAGCAATCTACAGATACAACACAATCCTGATCAAAGTTCCAATAGCATTCTTTACAGAAACAGAAAAAGATAATCCTCAATTTTAAATGGAAAGACAAGAGACTCCAAATGGCCAAAGTAATTTTGAAGAAGAACAAAGTAGGAGGCCTCACACTTCCTGACTTTAAAACATATTACACAGCTACAGGAATCAAAACAGCCTGGTCCGTGATAGATACAAAGACCAATGGAATGGAATTGAAAATCCATAAATAAATCCAAACATCTGTGGTCAAGTGATTTTCAATAAGGGTACTAAATCCATTCAACGGGGAAGAAACAGTCTCTTCAACAAATGGTGCTGCCAAAACTGGATTTTCACATGCAAAAAATGAAACAAGGTCTAGACCTCACACCACACACAAAAACTATTCATTCAAAATGAATCAAAGACCTAAATTATAAATCTAAAACCATACATTTCTTGGAAGAAAATTTAAGAGCAAAGCTTTGGGACCTATTTTTTTTTCAGTGATAGAATATCAAACACAACAGTGAATACATGAGCAACAGAAAACGAAACAGATAATTGGGACCTCATAAAAGTTAAATACTTATGTTCATCAAAAGACTTTATCAAACAGATATATGCACACCCATGTTTATTGCAGCTCTGTTTACAATAGCAAAAAGCTGGAAGCAACCAAGATGTCTGTCAACGGATGAATGGGTAAATAAATTGTGGTATATTCACACAATGGAATACTACGCATCGATAAAGAACAGTGACGAATCTGTGAACATTTCATAACATGGAGGAATCTGGAAGGCATTATGCTGAGCGAAATAAGTCAGAGGCAAAAGGACAAATATTGTATAAGACCACTATTATAAGATCTTGAGAAATAGAAAAAACGGAGAAGAACACATACTTTTGTGGTTACAAAGAGGGGAGGGAGGGAGAGGGTTTTTTATTGATCAATCAGTAGATAAGAACTGCTTTGGGTGAAGGGAAAGACAACACTCAATACAAGGAAGGTCAGCCTAATTGGACTGGACTAAAAGCAAAGAGGTTTCTGGGATAAAATGAAAGCTTCAAAGGTCAGCGGAGCAGGGGCTGGGGTCTGGGGAACATGGTTTGAGGGGACTTCTAAGTCAATGGGCAAAATAATTCTATTATGAAAACATTCTGCATCCCACTTTGAATTGTGGTGCCTGGGGTCCTAAATGCTAACAAGCGGCCATCTAAGATACATCAATTGGTCTCAACCTACCTTGAGCAAAGGCAAAGGAAGAACACCAAGGTCACACGACAACTAAGAGCCCAAGAGACAGAAAGGGCCACATGAACCAGAGACCTACATTATCCTGAGACCAGAAGAACTAGTTGGTGCCCGGCCACAATCGATGTCTGCCCTGTTAGGGAGCATAACAGACAACTCCTGAGGGAGCAGGAGACCAATGGGATACAGACCCCAAATTTTCATAAAAAGACCATACCTAATGGTATGACTGCGACTAGAGGAATCCCAGAGACAATGCTCCCCAGAACTTCTGATGGCACAGGACAGGAACCATCCCCGAAGACAACTCATCAGGCATGAAAAGGACTGGTCAGCGAGGGGGAGAGAGATGCTGATGAAGAGTGAGCTAATTAAATCAGGTGGACACTTGAAAGTGTGTTGGCAACTCCTGACTGGAGGGGGGATAGGAAGATAGAGAGAGAGGGAAGATGGCAAAATTGGCACGGAACGAGAGACTGAAAGAGCTGACTCAATAGGGGGAGAGCAAGTGGGAAAAGGGAGTAAGATGTATGTAAACCTACATGTGACAGACTGATTGGAATGGTAAATGTTCACTTGAAGCTTAATAAAAATTAATTAAAAATTAATTAATTAATTAATTAACTAAAAAAAAAAAGACTTTATCAAAAGAATAAAGAGACAATCTACAGACTGGGAAAAAACCTTCAGGAACGATATAACTGATAAGGGTCTAATATTGAAAATATATAGAAAACTTCTACAACTTAACAAAAAGATAAACAAAATCTAATCAAAAACCGGGCAAAGGACATGAACAGACACTTCAGCAAGGAGCATATTCGGATATTCAAATGGCCAACAGACAGATGAACAGATGTTCAACATCAGTGACCATCAGAGAATGTATATCAAAACCACAATGAGATGCCAATTCACTCCCACAAGGATGGCCAAGATTAAAAAAAAAAAAAGGGAAATACCAAGTGTTGGAGGGGACGTGGAGGAATTGGAACCCTCATCCACTGCCGGTGAAAACGCAAAATGGTACAGCTGTTGTGGAAAACAGTCTGGCGGTTCCTCTAAAAGCCAGAGGTAGAGCTGCCATACCAAAACTCGTTGCCACTGAGTTGATTCCAACTCATAGCAACCCTACAGGACAAAGCTGAACTGCCTCGTAGGGTTTCCAAGGAGTGGCTGGTGGATTCCAACTGCCAATCTTTTGGTTAGCAAGTGAGCTCTTAACCACCACGCCACCAGAGTTGCCATATGACTCAGCAATTCTTCCAGGGATCTAAGAGCAGTGACACATACAGACATATGTACACCTATGTTCTTTGCGGTATTACCACAATAGCTAAAAGATGAAAAGAAGCCAAGTGCTCACCAAGAGATGAATGGATAAGTAAAACGCGGTACATACATACAATGGAATAGTACTCGGCAATAAAGAAAAATGAATTTCCAAAACATCTTGGAACATGAATGAACCTGGAGAACATTAAGTTGAGTGAAATAAGTTAATCACACATGCAAAAAAAATGTTGTGTGTTCTCACTTTTACACATGACATGAACGCGTAAGTAAACAGAAGCCCACGCTCATTAGTGGTTACCAGGGATTGGGGCGGGAGGAGGGGATTCACTCTCTAGATAGTGGACACTTGTTATTTTTGGTGACGGAAAAGGTAACAACAAATGAGGGTGAAGTGTACACAGCTTGACAGAGATAAACAACGTCACTAAAAACTACATGAGAAAAAAAGGCCTGCTGGTAATTGCTATGGCATATATAGTTTTGAAACAACATCAGAAGCAACTGATACACATACGGTTATACATGTATGTTTGCACGCAGGCGTATATGTGTATACCCATTGCTGTTGATTCTGATTCACAGTGACTCTGTAGGACAGAGGAGAATCGCCCCATAGGGTTTCCAAGGCTGTAATCTTCACAAAAGCAGACTGCCACATCTTTCTTCCGTGGAGCAGCTGGTGGATTCGAACCACTGGCCTTTTGGTTAGCAGCCGAGCATTTAACCACTGTGCCACCAGGGCTTCTTATACATGTGGAAAGGTATGTACACGTGTGTAATGTAGGTGTATGCATATGTAAATATATCTATGTGACTGTATGCACATACTATCATATATATAATAAAGCACAGGGGGCACAGTTACGATACTACTTAAGCATAACCAAATGCCTTGCAGGATTAGGTTTCTGGGTTTGAAGGATTAGGACCATAGTCTCATGGGACATCTCCATCAAATGGCATAATATAATTCATAAGGTTATGTCATACATCCTAGTTTGGTGAGTAGTGTCTGGAGCCTTAAAAGCTTGTAAGCGGTCGTCTAAGATACAACTATTGGTCTGTACTCATCCAGAGCAGAAGATTAAGAAGGAAACCAAAGGCTCGAAGAAGAAACTAGTCTACAGGACAAATAGTCTACATAAACCACAGCCCCACCCACTGTGAGATCAGAGATCTTCACGCATTGTGATGAATGCAACCAATGTCACTTAACAACTTGTGTAGAAATTGTTGAATGGGAACATAAACTACTGTGTAAACCTTCACTGAAAACACAATAAAATATCATTAAAAAAAAAAAAAAAAAGATTGAATCTCTTCTCTACACCCCCCTGTGGTGCAATGGGTTTCTCTTATATATGGCCTTTCTGGCCTTGAGTTTATAATCCTGCCAAAATGACTGGCTAGGCCACAATCTTGCAAAGGAACTGGTTAGTTTACTGTGCAAATCAGGTGTGTAAAACCACCTAACAGGATTAAGTGACCTAGCGTTAACTGGTCAATTGCCATGCAAAATGGGTGATTATGGTCTCCTGAGGGGACTGGTCAGTTAATGGACTAGCTGAGAGGGCCATGCCTTGAATGTGAATATAAGGGCCAATTTCACAGAAGTTGGGGGGAACCTCACTAGCATGACGTAGAGCCTAGAGCAGAGCGTGTTTTCTGAACCTGGAGTCCCTGTGCTGAGAACATGCTAGATCCAAAAGAGAATACTGGAACACTGAAGACAGCATAAGATGGCAAGAAAGGGCAACAAGCACAGCAGAGCTCAAAGGCAGAGAAATCACAGTACCAGTACAAGTGAGCAGCAGACGACCAGTGCAAAGTGGCTGCAGTGGGCTTGCTGGCCCATGGAGCAAGACAGAGCTGAGCACCTTCTGGCAGGACATTTGCTGGCGGTGTAGGGTGACTCCAGGCACTTGTCAGTGGAGCTAAAGAGCTGTAACTGTAACCCATGCCCAAGTAGGGCAGAGGCCCAGGAAGGACCTGTCAGCTGGCATGGCCAAGAGAAGGGACTCCTGTCTGCAGGCATGGCCAAGAATAAGCTGAGAGCTGTCTTAGTTGGCAGCTGTCCTGACTGAAAAGTTGTATCCTGTCTCCTGAGCTGTATCCTGTTACTTCTAGGTTGATCCTGATCCCAAGTTGTAGCCTGTTACCTCTCTAATAAACCACATAATTGTGAGTATGGTCTGTGAGTTCTGTGTGGCCACTGCAATGAATTATCAAACCCAGCAGAGAAGTAGAGGGTGCAACTCGGGCGATGGCTGGTGTCAGAAATCGTGAAAATGTTGGAGAGTGAAGATATGTCTGACCTCCATCTCACAGGAATCAGCTTTGTGCCAGTCTTGATTCTTATCCCTCTTGAATACAGACAGGTCCTGACGCTAGATTACACCACCCCTCCCCTGCAACAGCGCATGCACACGTTAGAGCTCATCCCTGATGGTGCTGTGGACAAACGAGACGTGCTCACCCATCCCTTTGTCCAGGACGGAGGCTGCTAATCGCAGGCAACCATGAAGCCCACGAGGCTGCCTGGGCTGCCTCTCTCACCTGGAGTAGACAGCTTCTCCACGACAGTATCCGAGGACTGCAGCTGTCTCAGGGTAGATGGCCTGGTATTTCAGGAGATGCCTCTTCAGGGCATAAAGAGGGTGGTTCTTATATGTGCCGATGGCAGTGGGCAAAGGCTGGTCCAGGTGTTTGGTCTGAAACTGCAAAGGCCAGACAGACAATGCTGAATATGCTTTAGGAGAGGAAGTGAGGGTTGAGGTGGACAATGCTCGGATTGACTTGCTCTGATAACGGATGGTGGGGTAGAGGTCTCACGAATACCAAGGACTTTGTAACGCTGCGTTTGTAGTTCTGGGCATTAAGCAGGCTTTAGATAAACTGCGAGGTACCCTCGCGGCACAACGGTGAAAGCACTCAGTTGCTAACTGAAAGGTCGACAGTTCCAACCTACTAGCTGCTCCCCAGGAGAAAGATGTGGAATCCGCTTCCGTGAAGATTTCAGCCTTGGAAACTCTATGGGGCAGTTTTACTCCATCCTATAGGGTCGCTATGAATTGGAATCTGCTCAAGAGCAGCAGGTTTGTTTTGGGTTTAGACAAAACAAAAGCAGTGAAGAACCCAGTCATTCTGTGGCTCTCTGCAGCTTCAGCTAAGCCTCCTCCCACCCCCTTCGACACCTTAACCGGCTCTAGCAGTTACTGCCTGTTCTAGTAAAGTCATTCTGTGGCTCCCTGCAGCTTCAGCTAAGCCTCTTCCCACCCCCTTAGACACCCTAACCGGCTCTAGCAGTTACTGCCTGTTCTAGTAAAGTCATTCTGTGGCTCCCTGCAGCTTCAGCTAAGCCTCCTCCCACCCCCTTCGACACCTTAACCGGCTCTAGCAGTTACTGCCTGTTCTAGTAAAGTCATTCTGTGGCTCCCTGCAGCTTCAGCTAAGCCTCTTCCCACCCCCTTAGACACCCTAACCGGCTCTAGCAGTTACTGCCTGTTCTAGTAAAGTCATTCTGTGGCTCCCTGCAACCTCAGCTAAGCCTCCTCCCACCCCCTTAGACACCCTAACCGGCTCTAGCAGTTACTGCCTGTTCTAGTAAAGTCATCCTGTGGCTCCCTGCAACCTCAGCTATGCCTCTTCCCACCCCCTTAGACACCCTAACCGGCTCTAGCAGTTACTGCCTGTTCTAGTAAAGTCATTCTGTGGCTCCCTGCAACCTCAGCTATGCCTCTTCCCACCCCCTTAGACACCCTAACCGGCTCTAGCAGTTACTGCCTGTTCCATTAAAGATCTTCAAGGAAGAAAAATACATCACTTTCCTCAGTAGCATCATTTCTAAATAAAATGAACCAAAAGCACTTGCAGGGCAAACTCTCAGTGTGGGAGGAACTGCACTGCTACAGGGAATGCTAAATCTAGGTTTGGGGTAAAACAAGGGATTAGGAATAAATCTGCCAATCTGCCAAGCTCCCTGCAACAACACAATGATAGTACATGGAAAGCTCAGCCCCGCTCCTGGTGTCAGTTGTTGAATCCAGGACCCAGTTACCATATGTGTTACACTGTGGAAGTCTCTGCTTCCCAGTGTGGCTTCTCAACAGACTGAACATATTGCCTAAGACCCTTCCTTCCCAGAGATGCGTGTTCTGTACGTGTGGAGAAGAAGGGGGTGATAATTACATTGATGAGTTATTCCTTCTTTCACTTAGTATGAGTTACATCACTTGCATAAATTATTTCAAAGCTACAAGTTTTTAATTGAGCAATAATTCTAAGTACACAGTCTTCAAAACCAGAAATACCTGGGTTCAAATACCACACCAGTTAATCTTTCAGAACCTCAATTTTTTTGATGGTAAAATTAAGGTAATAATACCCCCTGCTTTACAGTGGTGTTTGAATAAATAACAAGGCAACACATTAAAAATACCCAACACCATGCCAGGCATATATGAGGTGCTCAAAAATGGGAATAATTTCAATAACCTGACTGAGTCTTCAAAAGCCTCTGGCAGCCAAGGCCTTACCTCCAAATCTTCTTTCTTTTCTCTATCCACAAATGGGCTCTGGTATGGCCTCAAGGTTTCAGCCCACCACTTGGCATCAACCCGGCACTTGCGGGTCACCGTCATCCAGGCCGGGTCGTACCTCTGTGTGACGTCCCGCACCCAACCATCATTGTCAATGCCCACAACATAGGTCATGGGCTTGGTGGCGTATCTGTAACAGGTCAAAGGCTGGCCCACCACACCGTGCACACAGTCTACACACACCCACTCTTCCTTCTGCTCACAGAACACCTCTAGCCACTGGTCAACACCAGCTGCTTTCTCTCTTTCTACCTCCTCACCACCATGGGGAACTTTCTTGGCTCTCTTTTTGCTCGAAGAGCTTGAGGATGCTGCTGGAAAGCCTGAGGGATTAGGGCAGCTTCCACGCGAGGTCCGGGAGTCGCTCTTGGACGCCGCCTTTGTCCTCTTAGGAGCTGGAGCCCGCCTCTGCCTCAGAAGGTCGGGGTCAGAATCCTCATCAGATGAATGGGCTTCCCCACCAGAGAGCTCAAAGTCAGAGTCACTGCTGGCCTTATCACTCCCACTCTCCTCTTTATAAGACACTCGGGAGGCCATGCGCCGCCCCCGCCCATGCCGCTTTCTCTGGGTCTCCTCCTGCTCTCCTCCCTTGCCCTCTTCCTCACTGGAGGACGGCGCTCTCTGTTTCTTCCTGCCTGTGGCTGCCTTGCCTCTCTTCCCTTTGGCACTTGGATTGCCAGTGTCCTTAGAAAAGGTTTCTTCTTGTTTAGTTCCTTTTCTGGCCTTTGGCTTGGTCTGGTTTTCTGGAATGTGGCTGGGAGTTTCTGAGGCGCCTCCAGGACCCTCTATGGATCTCTCCTTCGAAGGTTTCTTTCCCTTAAAAAGAGTAAGAGATTTTTCTTTTTACTAATGATATGACAGAGATCCTATAACCTAACAGGGTTAGCTCACTGGCAAAAGAACCAGTATATGCAAGATGTTCCCACTCAGACGGTGATCAACTGGCTATCCTTTACATGAGTAAGAAAGTTATAGCTAAAATCTGTAGCACCTTAGGTAAAGCCAGGACGTAATTCTTCAAACTGTCAACGTAGCACAGGTGAAAAAACCTGGGATTTGGAAACAGACAAACCTGGGCTCGAATTCTAATTCTGCCTCTTCCTTGTTTTGTGATTTAGGGAAATGATTTCACCACTGAGTCTCGGTTTCCCCTGCAATAATAACAGCCACCTGGCACATAATGCATCTTGCAAACAAATATTTATGGACTTAATAAAGTTGTAGTTTTAAGACTACAGAAATTATTAAAACCAACTTTTGGGTCATCAGGTTTCAGACAACACCAGCACTCCTTTTTCCTGGAGCATCTCAACATTCACAGAGTCCTTCACCCCTCACTGCCCCACACTGCCAATGAGGACAACAGGTACCACCTTACCCGCTTTAGAGAACAGAAACTAAAGTGCCAAGGAGCTGAGACTGCATGCAGGCCACTCTGCATCCAGGAGGCAAAGCCCCACACGGAGCTCAGGTTGCTAGACACCCATTCAAGTCCTCCCCAACCTGGGGTACGTGCAGGCAGGCTTGAAAGGACCTATGCTCTGTGAATTACTTCCCTTCAAAATTTCTAGTAACCTTTTTCTTGTTGTTGTTGTTGATTTTAAGTTTGATGATTTCTCTCTCCTCCCTGACCTTTTCTCTGGAAGCCCTGGAGCCTCACCTTGGCTGCTGCTAACTTCAGAGGAATTGGCTGTAGAGATACCACGAGTCGGGTGAGGAGATGCAGGGCCCGGAGAATCAGTAAAAATATCTGTGATGAAAAAGAATGACATATTTATCCTAAGAAAATAATCAAAGATTTAATTAGTTCAGTGATGTTTGTTGCGATTCCTGTCTATAACAGAAAAATTGAAAACAGCCAAGCTATCTAAACACAGAAGGCTGTAACCATCAACATTATTAAAAATAATGCTGCAGAGGTTTATCTTTGCTGAAAAATAGGGAAATATTCACCATGCATTAAAAGAAGTTTTGTTTTTTTAAAGGAAGGTATGATGTGATTACATTTTTGTAAGAAAAACCATATATAAACATGAATACAGACATATACAAATATTTGGAAAAGAATCTAGAGGTGGGTTACAGGTATTTAAGGGACTTTTTTCTTTTGGTTACCTATCTTTCCTGATTCAACATGTGTTGCATTTGTGATGAAAACAAAATGACAAAACAGAAAATATTTTGGGGAGAAAAAGTAAAAAACACCATTATCATCAGGTCACACAAATCTGTTCCCTGTTCTTCGTTTTCTTCACGCTGAATCTCTCACCTGGAGCCTGCCGTTCCAAAACTTCTATTAACTTTTAAGGACAAGAACCTCATCAGGGGAGCTGGCCCCCATAACAGTAACAGTGATTATGTACTTGAGCAAAATCTTCTTTACAGATCTCGAGACCCTCACATTCCTCATCAATTTTTATAATACCCTTATGAGAAAGAGGTAAAAACCAGAAACTGAAAGGCAGGTCCTGTAAAAAGCCACGCGGTGATGAGAAAAATAATTATTTTTGCCTTGTTTTTCCTGGGGTTAAAAACGGGGGTGAGAAAACATCAAAGAAACCAAAATTGAGTGACACTCAATAAAATTTCTAACCTCTCTCTTCAAAAGTGCCAAAGTTATGAAAGAGAAGCAAAGACTGAGAAACTGTCACTGATTAGAAGATACTAAGGAGATATGACGACTAAATGTAATACAGTATTCGGGTTGGATCCTGGAACTGAGAA
Organism: Loxodonta africana; assembly: GCF_030014295.1. Taxonomy (NCBI): domain Eukaryota; kingdom Metazoa; phylum Chordata; class Mammalia; order Proboscidea; family Elephantidae; genus Loxodonta; species Loxodonta africana. The sequence continues at coordinate 37,341,977 of NC_087363.1, forward strand.
AGAACATGAGTGAAAAAAACTAGAAAATCCAAATAACATCTGTAGATTAGTTGATCGTGTTGTGCCAATATTAATTTCTAGTTTCAGCATGCTCAGCATGGCATAGGAGCACAGTTCTAGAAGTTCAAATAACTGAGTAACTAGTCATCACTAGCTGAGTGACTTCTCTAAGCCTGAGTTTTTTCATCTATCATAATCTCTGCCGTGTCTTTCTCATAGGGCTATACCAAAAGCCCGAAGCAGTTGAGTTGATTCTGACTCATAGCGACCCTATAGAACAGAGTAGAACCACCCTATAGGGTTTCCAAGGTGGATTCAAGCTGCTAACCTTTTGGTTAGCAGCCAAATGCTCAATGACTGAACCACCAGGGCTCCCACTGGGCTATAGGGAGAATTAAATAATGTGACAATTCACTGGAAACAGTCTACTGCCACCAGACATAATGGTCCTCACCTTTAACAAATAATCTGTCCATGTACGTTGTTGAGGGAAAAAAAATCAGGTTACAAACTGTATGATTCCTATGCCAACAACTTAGACAACCTAGATGAAATAGAGAAATTCCTAGAAACACGCATATTACCAAAACTGACTCTAGAAGAAATAGAAAATCTGAACAGAACTATAACAAATAAAGAGACTGAATCAGTAATTGAAAAATCCCAGTAAAGTCCAGGATGAAACATTTAAAGAAAAATTAACATCAATCCTTCTCAAACTTTTCCAAAAAATAAAATAAAAGAGAATGTTTTCTAACTCATTCTGTAAGACCAGTATTATCCTGATACCAAAAACCAGACAGAGAAATCACAAGAAAACTACATACAGCCCTTAAAAATATAGATGCAAAAACCCTCAAGGAAACAGTAGCAAACCAAACCCAACAGCATGTACTAAAGGGATCATACACCCTGACTAAAAGGCATTTACCCTAAGAATGCAAGGATGGTTCAACATAAAAAAATCAGTCAATACAAGACATCACATTAATAGAATGAAGGGGTGAAAAAAAAAAAAAAAACATGATCATCTCAGTTGATGCAGATTAGGCACTTGAGAAAATCCAGCACCCTTTCATGATAAAAGTACCCAGAAAACTCAGAACAGAAAGAAAAGTCCTCAACATGATAAAGGCCCTTATGGAAAACTACAGCTAAAAAAAAAAAAAAATTTTTTTTTTTTTTGATCCTGCTAAATGGTGAAAGGCTGAAAGCTTTCTCCCTGAGTTCAGGAATGAGACAAGGATGTCTGCTCTCACTACTGTTACTCAGCATCATACTGAAAATTCAAGCAACAGCAATTAGGTGAGAAAAAGAAAGAAAAGGCATCCAAATTGGATGAAGTAAAACTAAATCTCTATTTGCAGATGATATGATCCTACACGCAGAAAATCCTAAAGACTCCACAAAAAAACTACTAGAGCTAATAAAATTCAGCAAAGTTGTAGAGTACGAGACCAACACAAAAAATCAGTTGTATTTCTATATACCAGCAATGAACAATATAAAAAAGAAATGAAGAAAAAATTCATTTATGATAGCATCCAAAAGAATACCCAAGAATAAATTCAACCAAAGAGGTAAAAGACATGTACACTGAAAGCTATAAAACATTGCTGAAAGAAATTAAAGACTTAAATAAATGGAAAAACATCCCATGTTCACAGATTGGAAGACTCAGTACTGTCCAGATGGAAATACTATTTCAAGCAATCTATGGATTCAATGCAACCCCTACCAAAATTCTAACAGCATTTTTTGAAGAAATGGAAAAGCTAATCCTCAAATTCATATGTAACTACAAAGGGCCCCAAACAGCCGAAGGAATGTTGACAAAGAAGAACAAAGTTGGAAGCCTCAGACTTCCTGGTTTCAAAACTTATGTACTGCAAAGCTACAGTAATCAAAACCAGTGTGGTACTGGCCTAAGGATAAATGTAGAGATCAGTGAGTACTAACAGTCCAGAAATAAACCCATACATCTATGTCTAACTGATCTTTGACAAGGATGCCCAGGCAATACAATGAGAAAAGAATAGTCTCTTCAACAAATGGTGCTGGGACAATTGGATACACACATGAAAAAAAATGAAGTTGAACCCCTCACTCACATCGTACACAAAAATTACCTCAAAACGGATCAATGATCTAAATATAAGAGCTGAAACCATAAAACTTCTAGAAGAAAACTCATGAGTAAATCTTAATGACCTTTGATTTGGCACTGGGTTCTTAGCTATAATACCACAAGCACAAGGAAGAAAATAAGATATTTTGGACTTTGTCAAAATGAAAAAACTTCTGTGCATCAAAGGGCATTATCAGGAAAGTAAAAAGACAACCTACAGAACCGGAGAAAATACTTGCAAATCATCTATCTGATAAGGGTCTAGTATCCAAAGTATACTAAGAACTCTTACAACTAAACAACAAAAAGACAACCTAATTAAAGAATGCGCAAAGGATTTGAATAGACATTTCTCCGAAGATACGCAAATAGCTAAGAAAGACATGAAAAGGTGCTCAACATCATTAGTTTTAGGAAAAAGCAAATGAAAATGATAATGTGATATCACTTCACACCCAACAGGATGGATAGAACAAAAAAATTGGAAAATAAGCATTGTCAAGGATGTGGAGAAATCTGAACCCTTGCGCATTGGCGGTAGGGATGTAAAATGGTACACCCACTGTGGAGAACAGTTTGGCAGTTACCATATGACCCAACAATTCCACTCCTAGGTATATACCCAAGAGAACTGAAAACAGGCACTGAAACAAAGACATGTTTATGCAAGTTTACAGAAGCACTATTCACAACAGTCAAATGGTAAACAATCTAAATGTCCATCGACAGACGAATGGATAAACAAATCGTGTTTATACATATACACACATGTAAAACGGAATATTATTCGGTCATGAAAAGGAATGAAGTACTGATACATATTACGATGTAGATGAATCTTGAAAAAATTACACTAAGTGAAAGAAGCCAGACACAAAAGGTCACTTGCTGTCTCTGGATTTACCTGTTTTAGATAGAAAATATCTAAAACAGGTAAATCCAGAGACAGCAAGTAGAGTGGTGGTTGCCATGGGCTGGGGAAAAGGGAGAATGGGAAGTAACTGCTTGTGATGGTTAAGGTTGTGTGTCAGCTTAGCTGGGCCGTGATTTTCAGTGGTTTGGTAGTTATTTAACGATGCAGTTTGGCAGTTACGTAATGATGTAGCTTGCAGTTATGTAATGAATGACGTAGTCATCCTCTATAATATGATCTGATGTGATCAGCCAGAAAGTTAGTTGTAAGGGGAGTTTCCTTGGGGATGTGGCCTGCATCTAATATATATATCCAGATGTTTGGGCAAAGCTCGCTTACTTGCTCTGGATCCTGCATCTGGCTCCTCATCATCTGATCGTCTGTTCTTGGAACTTGAGGCAGTGGCCTGCCATATTGTCTGTCGATCCTGGGATTTGTCAACCTCTGTAGCCTAAAAGCCAGCAGCCTCCCGTCTTACCTGCCAATCTTGGGTTTGTCAGCCCCTGCAGCTACTTAAGTCAGAAGCCTCCAGCCTGAAGCCTGGTAAACAGACTTGGGACTTGCCAGACTCTACAACCATATGAGCCATTTCCTTGAGATAAATCTCTTTCTCTCTCTATATGTGTATATACATGCTTCACTGATTTTGGTTCTCTAGAGGATCCAGCCTAAGACACTGCTTAATGGGTAGTTTCCTTTTGGGGTGATGAAGATGTTGAAGATGTTTCAGAGCTAGAGGTGGTGGCTGCACAACATTGTGCATGAACTAAATGTCACTGAATCGTTCACTTTAAGAACTGTATGATCCCGATTTTGCTTAAACAAACAAATACATATGTATACAGATACACAGTGCGATGCAATGAATTTCTTAATAGGACCCTTCCAGCTATAGTCTTAGTGACTCACATGCAGTGGCTCAGTGGGACTATGCAAGTAAGGTGTATGGAACCTGTGACGGTTGGGGTTATGTGTCAACTTGGCTAGGCCATGATTCCTGGTATCACATGCCGCCTTGCGTTTTGTGATCTGATGTCTTCCATTTCGTGATCTGATGTAATTATCCTCCATTTTATGATGTGTTATAAATCCTAGCCTCTATGCTCATGAGGTAGGATTAAAGTGGGATGTATCTTGAGTCACCACCTTACTAGAGGGTGTGGCTCGTCACCACCCTTACCCCAGCACTAACCTCACTAAAGGGCTTGACTCAAGTCACCACTTTCTCAAGTAGGGGGATTTTTCTTGAGGGTATGGTCTGCATCAAGTGGATATAAATGCTCTGGGGAAGTTCTCTTACACTCTGGATCCTGCATCTGGTTTGCAACCATCTGACCTCCAGTTCTTGGAGCCTGAGCCAGCAGCCTGCCATCTGACCTGCTGATTCTGGGATGTGTCAGCTTCCACAGCTCGTTCAGCCAGCAGCAGCCTATCGTCTGACCTGATTTTCCAGCTTCCACAGCCTCATGAGCTAGCAGCCTGTCATGTGACCTTCTGGTTTGGGCTCATCAGCCCCTGCAGCCATGTGGGTTGGGAGAAGCCTCCAGTCTGACACCTGACCCATGGATTTGGGACTTGCCAGTCTCCACAACTGCATGAGCCATTTCCTTGAGATATGGTTCATGAGCTCTGTAAGACGCTTCAGCGGATTATAAAACTCAAAGACAGCAGGAAGAATACTCAGGGGAGGAGGAGTAGCTGATGTTAGAGATGATGGAGCAGGTCAGCAGTTTGGTAAAGTTGGACATTTGGGACATCTTTAACCTCTGTCTCATAAGAACCAGCTTTGTGCTGATCCTTATAAAAGAAATTATTCATTCACACAGGAAGAAAATGTAGCAGGATAATACTAAAATATTAACAAGGGTTTTCTCTGGGTGTCAGTATTATAATTAGTGGCCATGCCAGATATCTGAGACGTTTTAAAGCCAAATTAGAAGAAGGCAACTAAAGATGGTCTGTGAAGATATGGAAAGTCTACTCTCCTTCTCTAAGTACACAGGGAATCATACGGATATATGGATTAATACTTGAGAAAAGGAGCCCTGGTGGCACAGTGGTTAAGAGCTCGGCTGCTAACCAAAAGGTTGTCAGTTTGAATCCACCAGCCGCTCCTTGGAAACCCTGTCGGGCAGTTCTACTCTGTCCTACAGGATCACTATGAGTCAGAATCGACTCAACGGCAATGGGTTTGGTTTGGTTTCTAGAGATAAAACCACATTTCCATTGCTATTTTTGCTTTATTCAGACAGAGCCTTATGTAAGGGTATATTTAAGCATGTGGTAAAGCTTAAAGCTTGTCTATACATAAGAGCACTCCACCACAATTCTTTTTTATCCTTTCTGAATATAGGGATAAAACACTGTCTTAAACTCTCCTCACTGCAAAGCTGCCTACCAGCGTCGTCACTCCAGTTTATAGGTATGGAAAGACATTCTGAACAGCTATCAAGGGAACAGCTATCGAGATTACCATTCAGCATCCTATTTGAAAAAAACATTTCCTTGGGACTTTCAAACACAATTTATAAATTATTAATGGAGACAAATTCTCGGGTATATGACTAAAAATTAAATGCTTCAATATACCTGGCCAAAAGTGCTGGCTTTTGACTCACAGACTCTGGTCCCAATCCTGATTCTGCTGCTTACCAATTGAATGATCTTAGGAAAGCCATTTAGCCTCTTTGAGCCTCAGCACCTATCAAAATTGTTATGAGGACTGAACAGGAAATACATGTAAACCACCTGGAGTGGGGTCTGGCACATGTCTGGCATTATTAGTTAACAGTAATAAGAAAAGTAGTGCTGCCAGCAGGCATCACTTACGTGGACCAATTCTTCATCATCTCGTGCAGAGTAAATAGCAAATCTCCTTTCCAATGTAGTCTGCAGACCATCTTGCTCACTGTATGAAAGGTCTGTGTTAACTGTAAATGTTCCAATAAACCTGGATAGAAACAAGGTGTTGCCTTGTGTCAGAGGTCAGGGCAAAGGGGGAGGGAACTACGAGACACCTGCCTATGTTCTACTGGCCCCACCCTGTCTGGCCAAGTCCTACTCATCACTGATGATAACTCAGACCTTAGCTCCTTGGGGAGCTTTCCCAGGCCCCCCGAGCTAAGTGCCCTGCCCCATGGGTTGTAGTCCCCAGAACACCTTTTGGAGCACACGTCACACTACCCTGCAATTACCTGGTGTGTATCAGGGAGCTCGGCCAGGGCAGGGATTGTGCCTGATGTTCCTCTCTCTTCAATGCCGTGCACACTGCCCACCACCTAGTCTCACCTCAAGGAATGTGTGTGGAACTGACTCGAATCCACCCTCTGAGAGAAACATGAATCCTGTATCAGGGCTCTGCGGCCCGGGTGAGGGCCTTACCATTTCACCAGGTTGGAGAGGTAATGGACATCCACATCTCTCTGCGGCACTTTGGTAAAGCGGGTTGGGATGATGGAGAGGCCGATAGCACGCAGATCTGGCTGGTTACAGATGCGATTTCGATAGAAGCCGTTTGCAAGCAGGCACAGAAGGTGAACCTAGGAAGGAGGAGGAAAGCAAAAAAAGGAGAAGGTACAGAAGAAACACTCAAACTAGCAGAGATTTCTGCTGCCAAATTAAAAGACATTTTGTGGGCACGAAATAGTTGTAGTCTAAATATGAGAAAGTAAAAATCACTGTTAGCCATTTCCCAAGACTTTGTCTTTTATTCTTTCTCCTCTCATTCTCTTTAAAAAAAAAAAAAAAAAAATCAAGTCTCATCTCTAAGCTTCAAAGAAGTTTTTTTTTTTTTTTTTTTTTAAAAGAAGTTTGCCTTTAAAAGATACACATGGAAGAACTTATGGATGAAAAGCTACAGTGTCTGGGATTTATCTGCTCAGAAAAGATCAGGAGCAAAGGCGAGCGGTGGTATAGGTGAGCGAGCCTGAGCGAGAGCTGACCATGGTCACGGCTGGGAGTGGGGAGTATGGAGCTCACCATGCTGCTCTACTTGTGTGTGTTTGTCCCCAACCTCCTCTGCTGCTGCCCCCATGCCTCGGCCCCTCCACTGATCTTCAGCCCCACCCTTCACCAACCTGCTGAAACGATTACCTGGCTGTCTTTCCCTTCTCTCAAACATAGCATCATCATTTCCCCTTCAAAATCCATCTCCCTTCTCCCCGACTCATAGCTTCACTATTTTAATCAATGACACTACCTTTCTCTCCTCATTTCAGCTTCGAGTCTTGCAGTCTTCTCAGTTCTCCCCCTTCTTTCATCTCCAACACCCATCAAGAAGTGAAAGGTGCATAGCTATCTCATGTAACCCCACCCAAGAACCCTGAGGCTCCACCCTCCCCAGCCTCATCACTGCCCTGGCTGTGTGCTTTTCACTTCACCTCTACATAATTACTCCCTTAAAAAAAACGTAAAATCTCAAGCTTCAAAGAAGCTTCTTCCTTTCTTTTAGATGTCATGGCAGCTGCAGACCCCATGTCTCTTCCACCCATCCCATACATTCCCATCTCGTCCCTGCCCTCTTTAGTTCCCACTGCCAACAAAAGGAATATCGAAGTCCTCCCTTCCCACTGGTCTCCAACACATATGCCCTCCACACTGCCAGGCAGGCTGGTCATCCCACCATTCCCTCCACAACTCAGCCACAGCAGTCTTCCCAGCTTTCCGTCCTCTCCCTATCTCTCGAAGCTGTCCTTTCTCCCAGACCCAGCCCTGGTCCTTTCTCCTAAATAGAGCCTTCCTCAGCTACTCAGACCCACAACTCCTCTCTTTCATTGTTCTAAGCTTACAGTCTTGAGTTTGTCTGTTTTGAGGTCTTTCTTGTTCCACCTGTGAAATCATAAACTCCTTACTGGCAGGAAATAAGCTTTATACATGTCTCTATCCCCCAGTGCCTAGCACCTTGCTAGGTCAGTAATACATGTTCAATACTACCATCCTGAAGTCAAAACCCACTGTGACTTTAGCTGAGATCAGTACTGATGTTATTAAACAGTTACAAGAGGAGATGGCAGAAGAGTATGTACTGTTTAAGTCCTACCACATATAATATTTTGCTTAATGCTCACAGCTATCCTACGAGGTAGGCACTATTATTACCTCCACTTTACGGATAAGGAAACTAGGGCTCAGAATAAGAGACACGCCCAAGGTCACTTAGTAGGCAGCAGAGCCAGAAGTAAAACCTAGCTTCGACTGACTGCAGGCCTGACTCCATACTACCCTGCCTCATCAAAAAGGAGAAATATGTCCTCGCCCTTGATCCCTTGCTCTTACCTTGTGTGTGTCCTCATGAACTTCTTTAGTGAAGCGTTTCATCACCCTCCGAAGATATGTCTCAAACTCCATTTTCGCCTTTTCACTGGAATGCATATTGAAAAATCAGAGAATGGAGTGGGGACTTGAAACCAGATCCCATTCCACCAGTCTATTCCTTTTACTCGTGACAACCTGTGAATCACTCTTCTTGCTTTCCTACGGAAGGCTGTGCTACTCACGCAAATCTGCAAGTCAGCCATTTTCTGCGTTCAATTCACCCCTTCTCGCTTTCAAACCGTAGGTCAGAACATTCTCTACCCAGACTGCCCTCCTCTCAACGAGCAGGAAATCATGTCTCAAAAACATGTCTCGGACCTCCCTTCTTCTAAGACATCTTTTCTGTCTAACCTTCTGACTACTAATTCCCTCCTTGACACCTACTACCTTTATGTTAAATTAATGCACACTCATCTGTATGATATTCTTCTGGTATAAAATTTCTTCCATGTTGGTGTCCCAAGCATCTTCAAGAAAACCTGAAGTTTATTCAATGAATTCTATTATCTCCCTCCTCTGTGCTTAATAATGAGCTTACCACACAGAACTCACTAACCAATTAATACCACGTGTTGAAGTCCATATTTTCAAACCCCCAGAGGCTGCTGAGGTACTGGGGCTCCTGTGATAGAATGGGGGCTCCCTACCATGACGGGGTACTGCCGTAAGTCCTGTAGTGTGATGGGTTGGAAAAGCATGACTGTTGCGTCAGACTGACATGGAATTAGATCTTGGCTCCTCCACTTACTGGCTGAGTGACTCCTGGAAAGTTACTTAACCTCTCTGAGCCCCTGGCTCCTCATTGTAATACTGATCTAAAGATTAAGCAAGATGTAGACAACTTGCAGAGCCTTTGGCACATAGCAGGTATTCAACGCAGAGGAGTTCCCTCTCCCTATCTTCTGTCTCAGGCAGGACACAAGGTTTCTCTCACTCAAGTCCTAAAGGTGAACCCAGGGTTCTCTTGACCTAGGTTCCTGACCACTCTAATGCTCACCCCTGGTCTCCTAGGAGCTTCTCAAAAAGCCTTCATTGAGTAGCAGCTGCTGTCCATTACATGTGTCAAGAACATGGAAGCAAGTGTCTGATCTTACCTTCTTTCTCTTGTTTTAGCCTGCTCCGGTGTTTCAATCTCTATCTCCACGGGATTCACAGGCAGAACAGATTTAGAGAAGGCTGCATTTTCTCCTGCATCACCTGGCACAGGTTCACTAAGTTCTATCGATAATAATTTTAAAGAATCAGTAATTAGAATAATAGCTACTATACTGAAAAAAAATGGAGATTCTGCTGGGAAAAAGGAAGTGAGGAATGGATTCCAGGTGCAGAGACCACTACTCCTGCCACGTTTTGAGTACCTACAACGCATCAGATGCAGGGCTAAGTGTTTTATGTGTGTTTGCCTCATTTAAGGAGCCCTGATGGCACAGTGGTTAAGTGCTAGGCTGCTAACTGAAAGGTTAGCGGTTCGAATCCACAGTCGGTTTCTGTAAAGATTTAAAGTCTTGGAAACCCTATGGGGCAGTCTTGCTTTGTCCTCTAGGGTTGCTATGCGTCGGACTGAGTCGGAATTGACTCAACGGCAATGGGTTTAGATTTGGTTTTGAATGTCAGGTTGCCCCTCTATTAGTGATGCTAAGTTTGATTACTTGATTAAGGTGATGCCTCCAGACTGCACCATTGTCAGGGTACATTTTTCCCTGGAGTGATATGTTGGAAACTTCCTGGCACAGTGGTTAAGAGCTCAGCTGGTAACCAAAAGGGCAGCAGTTCAAATTCACCAGCCTGGAAACCCTAGGAGGCAGTTCCACTCCGTCTATAGGATCGCTGTGAACTGGCATCAACTTGACGGCAACCAGTCTGGGTTTTGGAGTGATATGTTAAACCTAAATATCTTGTCCCCAATAACTTTTTTACTTAACAGTTTTAGCATACACTGATGATCTTGACTGAAACAAAGATTATTATATTGAGGATTGCAAAGTGGTAATTTTCCCATTCTGTCATTTTATACACATTTATCATCTGACTTTCATCTATAAAGAAGAGCTTTCAAAAACTGTATTTATCCATTTATTTTAATATAACTATGAACTTGGAGGTTTTAAAAAAAACTTAAGTATGTTATAATCAGTTACCACTATGCTGTTTAATCTTTAGCATCTACCCCATTTGGCTAGTGGGAGCCCCTTTAAGCTAGCTACCATGTCCTTTGACACAGCCACATTAGTTTTTGAGAATATTTTTGTTTCCTGACATAGTGAGATATTCCAGGCTCACCTTGTACTTTCCTTCTCCAGACTTGGAATGATCAGCCTCTTTTCTCCAAGAAGCCCTGGTTCATTTTAGTAGGGAATGACAGAGAGAAACAAGATCTTGGCATTAAGTGAGCTTGTTGCCACTGTGGCATCATTACTTCTAGGCCCAGAACTTCTTTAAAAGTGCTTTTACTAGTGAAGTTCACAATTCGACCCAGCTCAGGAAACTTACCTCATTGCAACTAGTGTTTGTGGGCAGTGTGGTTGATAAAGAAATGAAAAAGATTCATTCCTTGTCATTGATAAATTTACAAGTCAGGGTGAAAAACAGACACGTAAATCATGACTCTGGAGCCCTGGTGGTACAGTGGTTAAGAGTTCGGCTGTTAACCCAAAGATCAACAGTTTAAATCCACCAGCCGCTCCTTGGAAACACTATGGAGCAGTTCTACTCTGTCCTCTAGGGTTACTATGAGTCGGAATTGACTCGACGGCAATGGGTTTGGTTTTTAGTATTCAATCGTGACTATACAAAGCAAACTATGGTGTTATTTTAGTATACAGAGACTGGGAGAGTGTTCTCATTTGGCTTTTTTATTGTTTTAGGGAAAAGAATAAGTGTCTACTAAAATACACACATGAATGTCAGCTCCTTGACAACAGAGTCTGTTTCTAATTCAACTCAGTATCTCTATGCCTTAGATTCCTCATCTAAAGACTACTTCTACTGGTTGTTTTATGGGTTAAATGAGATAAAACCTGTAGCTGTCGAGTCGATTCCAACTCATAGCGGCCCTACAGGACACAGTAAAACTGCCCCACAGAGTTTCTGAGGCTGTAAATCTTTATGGAAGCAGACTGCCACATCTTCCTCCTGCGGAGCAGCTGGTAGGTTCGAACCACTGACCCTTCAGTCAACAGTCAAACACTTTAACCACTGCGCCTTCAGGGCTACTCTCAATCTGACATTAAAAAAAAATGCCCCTTAATGGATGCAATATTAAATACAAAGCATCACTGGAAGTACTTTTGCCAAAAAAATGTTTAATCTAAATCCAATCAAGTCTTTGGATTTAACTTACAGTTTATAAGAGATACGGGGGATAATGAAATAAGTTTAACAATAACATGAGAAAATAATCAGATAAAACCAGAACATGAGACATTCTACAAAACCAGAGATCAGGACTCTTCAAAAAAGGCAGGATCATGAAAAGCAAAAAAATCTGAATGGGTGGGTAGGAACACTGCTCTCAATTAAAAGAGACTAAAGAGACAAAACAACCGAATACAAGGTTTATACCTTGATTGGATTGTAAAAAAAAAAAAGAGAAAAAGTTATAAAGGATATTTTTTATAATAATGCATAGCATACAGCAGGCATTCAATGTTCACTGAACGTTACTTGTAAAAAAACACTTAAGCTCAGAGAGGGTAAGTTACTTGCTTGAGGTCACACAGTTGAGTTCTGAATCCAGGTCTGACTACCTTCAAAACCTTGCTCCTTCTACTGCATCACACTGCCTCTCTATGTCTACTCTGTTGATTATTACCAGAGGAAGAGAATATACAACCTTCTTTGCTAACCTCGTCATGAATTTTTCTAAAACTAAGTCCCTACTGCAACCTTATCTTTGGTCTTATTAGTTTCAAAAGAAAATGACGGGATTGCAGTAACTGATAAGACTCCAAACAGAATCAAACAGAAAACAAACAAAATCAGTTCTGAAAGCAAAGGAAGATGTTTTACCTTCTACCTCTTCCCAATCCTCTTCACTTTCGTCCTCAACTTCTCCTTCACTGCTATCTTCGTCAATGGGAGCCTCTTTCTTTTGATGTTTTGCCTTCTTGTGGGCACCTGGGAAGTTCCTGTGGAAAGGTCACAGGAAGAAAGATGAAAAAGGCTCTGAGAACCTAGGGTTTCATTTAAGCTACAGGGAATTTAAAGACTCTTCCTTCCATGTTACTCTTAAATCTGCTGCAATGTTTTAAAGATGGTTTGTGAGCTCTGAGCCTCATTTCCTCCGTGAGCACAGGTCTCGGATTCTCAGTAAGATGCGCTCTGAGCATCAGTGCAATACTAGGTGTGCTGTCAGAACAGAAAGAACTCCATAAACCTACACCTAGAGCTGAGCGAACTGGAAACCCTGGTGGCCTACAGGTTTAAGAGTTACGGCTGCTAACCAAAAGGTCGGCGGTTTGAATCTACCAGGCGCTCCTTGGAAACCCGATGAGGCAGTTCTACTCTGTCCTATAGGGCCGCTATGAGTCAGAATTGACTCGACGGCAACAGGTCTGGTCTGGTCAGAGCTGAGTGAAGGAAAACATAGCTGTGCTTGGAAGTGGTAAGGGAAACGTTAGAAAAAACAGTAATGTGAAGTCCAGAAGTGAAAGCTGTGTGCATATATACGTGCAGATGGAGGCCAGCAAGAAGAGAATTCACATTTGCTGATCCTACTATGAGCCAATTCAAAAAGTTTCCCCTCCCACCTTTGAGAAATATGATGTAAGGATAGAGAAGTTGGCAGTTCTCAGTTCAAGTTAAGTGAGGATGTGACTATATGTAGGTATGTCATAAATACCAGCAACCTGGATAGCTAGCTAGGTATAACTACATAGATAAATAACTAGCTAAATACTGGCACAAGACTTAATGGCAGCTAATGTGTATACTAAAAAATGTATTTCAGAAAATTCATGTATAAAATGTGTTTACAGCAGTAAGTTACTTTTAGCTTTTATAAACTTTGATATTTGCTTTTGGTATGAGAATATTATCTAAGATTTTAACGGAGACATTTAAAATAACCAATCCTCAGTCTTCCATTCTTATAATACATATATGCTCTTTTTAGCCTACTGCTTTCTCTTAACACCAAATTTCTCCTCAGGATAAACACGGCAGAACATTCATACACTACGGGGTCTGGCCACAGTCACCTCTCAGTTGAGAGGGGAAGGTGGACCCAGAGCTTTCCTTGGCAGCATCGTGGTTCTGAAGAGAGAGAATTCAACTAACTAGTGAGGCAACTGGGAAGCAGGAAGCTCAGAGGCCGTCTGTAACGCAGTAGCGTCAGTGCCATCTAAATTCACGAGGGGGGAGGAGAATCAACATCAGCACAAAGCTGATTCCTGAGGTATACCTCCACTGTCCAAATTCTGCAATTCTGACACCAGCCGTCTTCCCCACGGCACTACTTCTCTGCTGGGTTCGGTAATTTGTTGCAATGGCCACACAGAACTCACTGACCATGATTTAAATGTGGTTTATCAGGGAAGCAACATGCTGCAATTCAGGATCAGGATCAACTTGGAGGTAAGAACAACTCAGGGGACAGGATACAGTTCATTAATCAGGAGGGCTTCTGAGGTAGCTCTCAGCTGCTTATCAGCCATGTCTACAGGCAGACCCTTCACTCAGGCCTTCTGCCACTGGACCCTGGTCGGCGTTCTGCTGCAGAGTCGCACTGGGCCTGGCCTCTGTCCTGCTGGGCAGAGTTTTGGATCCGTTGACAAGTGCCTGGAGGGACCCCACTGTGCCAGCAAGCCTTCCGCCTGAAGGGACTCAGCTCTCTCCCACTCTATGGGTTGGCAAACCCACTGCAGCCCCTTGTTCCGTGGGCCAGGAAGCCCACTGCAGTCATTTCATGCTGGTCTCCTGGTTCCCGCCACTTGTACTGCTGTTCATGCTGCTGTGCCTGCCTCGCGTTGTCTCCAGTGTTACAGCTCCCTGTCCTGGATCTACGTTTTCAGTACAGGAACCCTGGGCCCAAAGGATGCATATTGCTCTATGCGCTTCTTCTTGCTGGTAGTGAGATCCTCCTTACTCTGTGGAAGTGACCTTTTTACAAGCCTACTCCTTCCACCAAGACCATGAACTGACCATTCCCATCTGTAGGCCATCATCACCTAATTAGCAAAGTAATCAACCAATCCTCACAAGAGTTTTACCCACTTTCTTTGCATGGTAAACTGTCCAATCTCTGCAAGGTACATAAAATAAACCAATCTCAGGGCAGGCTGTGGTTCAATGATTTTTGGCACAATTATAAACCCAAAGGCCAGAAAAGCCATATATGTGAGAAACTTTTACACTGCGCAGTTTTGGGAAAAGGACAAGAGATGAAGCACGGTGGTAAACTGATACGCTTTCCTGTGTTCCTTTCTCCTGCTGCCCCCTGCTGGGCTATGTTCCTATGCCAGGACTGGTGAGGTTGCTGGATTTCGGTTAGATTGTGAAGACTTATTTTTGAAGCACGGAAGGAAGCAGGTAATCAAGAGCTTCCAAAACAAAAAACCAAATCCATTGCCATGGAGTTGATTCCGACTCAAAGTGACTCTATAGGGCAGAGAACTGCCCCATATGGTTTCCAAGGAACAGCTGGTTGATTCAAACAGCTGACCTTTCGGTTAGCAGCTATAGCTCTTAGCCACTGCATCACCGGGGCTCCAATCAAGTGCTTAGTAAGCTTATAGTCATAGTTCACTATAGATTAATATGAATCTTCATTCACTGCAATACTGCCTTAAAAAAAAAATTAGTTTCTGCAAAATAAAATACTCTGCCCTAGATGCCACAAGGTCCGTGAAAATGAGCCAGGTATGGTTCCAGCCCTCTGAGGACTTACTGTGTAGCAGGCAGGGATAGATATTATGTACACGAATAAGGGCAATATAAGGCAGACACAGCATGCTGCACCCTAGAGAGATGCTGTAGGAAATCAGACGAGGAAAGTGGGGAAAATCAATGAAGACTTCGTAGAGTAGATGGCTTCTGATCTGCCTCTTCTAAGATGGAAGAAAGCAGTCCAGGTAGAAGGAACAATATGAGCATAACTTAGGGGCAGTGAAGTACAAGAACCTGTTGAGTGAAAGATGAGAAGGCCAGCTGGGTAGGAATAGAGTGTATGAGATAAAGGAGAGTATGGGAGATAAGGCTGGCATGGCAGGTATTTTGTATATATCTAATATCTTTGTGGCTAGAAACCCTGGTGGCATAGTGGTTAAATGCTACAGCTGCTAACCAAAGGGTCGGCAGTTTGAATCGGCCAGGTGCTCCTTGGAAACTCTGTGGGGCAGTTCTACTCTGTCCTATAGGGTTGCTATGAGTTGGAATCGACTCGACGGCACTGGGTTTTTTTTTTTTTAATATCTTTATGTAGTAGAAACAGCATTGGACCATGAGTCAGAAGACCTGGGTTCTGCCTGGTTTTGCCAGTATCTAGCTGCGTAACCATGAATAAATCACTTTTTCCAGGCTATCACTGTCCTCATCTGCGAAATTCAGGAGGTAAACTATAGAATCATTAAGATCTTTTCAGCTCTTACTGGGCTGAGCTCTTTATCTAGAAGATTCAAAGGTCTAATTTTTTTCCATGGAGCACATTGACAAGCACAGAGAGCAAGCTCCATTGCCTACACCTCTCTGAACGGAACTATCAAGACCCGGCCATAGCTTTTCAGCCATCTCACCTGAAATCTTCCCCATCACTGAGGGCTTCATCCTTTATAACCTTGAGTCGTCTGGATTTAGCAGTCGCCTTGGCCACTTTCTTCTTTGCTGGACCATCATCAGCTGGGCCCCCAGGATCACTGCAGCCTTTCCTTTTCTTTCCTTGTGAAACTTTGGAAAGAAGGGTCTTCTTTGGGGGTTTCTCATCTTCAAGGACATCTGAGTGACCAATGGAACATAAGGTGAGGGTCAACAAAAAAGGTGGAGGCAGTGTGGTTTAATGGTCAGGGTTATAAAAAGTCATCTTCTGCAACCTCTCTCCAAACCCTATCTCCATCACCAGTTCACCATCATGTCTGGTCAACAACCAGCTTTCAGCCCCTTTTTGCCTTTAATGTAGTCTATGTTCACACTAAAAACCATCTACTTTAATCAGCATTTTCTTCTACTCATCGGAGCCCCATATGATTCAAATAAAATCTAACTTTCAAACCTTAAGTTTTAGTTAATCTCCGGCAAGGAAAAAACATGACTCTATTAATACTGTGCTTGCTTACTACCTGCCAAGACTATTTATTTGTTTTAGAGATAATTCACTCCCATTGAGTGAAATACTTTAAGTTCATAAACATGCCTGAGTTTTACCACAATCTTATTTCTACTAATCTCTGTTTCTGCCATTTTTCAAAACCAAACTCTGCTCAAATCACATACAGCTATTACCCAAATAACACTCGTATACCAGCCACTTCAAAAAAAATTTAGGGATGCCATAATAACTTAAAAAAAAAACTTTATTTTCTTAAAATAATTATAGTTATATTTTGTTAAAGGAAAACATAAAAAAGTAAACAACCCCTGAAACTACTGACCTGAGATCATCTTTAAACCTTAAACCCTAAAGTCTTCTTACAATCAAATAATAATTTAGCTGAACTAGTAAAGAATGCCTGCCTTGGGCATTATGCTCCTTCAAGATCTACCTATATGGGATCAAACTGACAATAGCAACTCAAAAGATTAGACAGGAAACTTAATGGGCAGTGAGTTTATGTTAATTGGGGAGGAACAACTCAGAAAAGGAAGGTGAGGATGGTTGTACAACTCGAAGAATGTAATCAATGTCACTAAATTGTACATGTAGAAACTGCTGAATTGATGTTTTGCTGTGTATATTCTCAAAAACAACAATGAAACAAATATAAAAAATTTTAAACAGTGAACAAACGTTTGGTTTTATTAAATTAGGCTATCCAAAAGTATGCTGTTTATTTACATATAAATAACTACATTACTAAGTTAATTTTTTTTTTTTTGTCCTTTAGGTGAAAGTTTATAGCTCAAGTTAATTTCTCACACAAAAATTTATACATATATTGTTATGCGACATTAGTTGCAATCCCTACAGCATGACAGCACACTTCCCCTTTCCATCCCCAGTTTCTTATGTCCATTCAACCAGTTCCTGTCAGTTCCTGTCACTTCCTGCCTTCCCATCCTGCCTCTGGACAGGAGCTGCCCATTTGGTCTCCTGCATCTGATTGAACTAAAAAGCACACTCGTCATGAGTATCGTTTTGTTTTATACTCCAGTCTAATCTTTAACTGAAGAGTGGGTCTCAGGAATGGTTTTAGTTCTGGGTTAACAGAGCATCTAGGGGCCAGAGTTTTGGAGGTTCCTACAGTCTCTGTCAGACCATTAAGTCTAGTTTGTTTCCGTGAATTTGAGCTCTGTTCTGCACTTTTCTCCCACTCCTTCAGTGGCTCTCTGTTATGTTCCCTGTCGGGGAGGTCACTGGTAGTAGCCGGGCACCATCTAGTTCTTCTGATCTCAGGCTGATGGAGTCTCTGGTTCATGTGGACATGAGAGGTATGGCTGCTCATCAAAAGGCTGGCAGTTCCAATCCAACAGGCATTCCTTGGAAACCATATGGGGCAGTTCTACTCTGTCCTATAGGGTCACTATGAGTCAGAATGGACTCTATGGCAATGGGTTTTGATTTTTTGGTCTTTTGTTTCTTGGGCTAATGTTTTCCTTGTCTTTGGTGTTCTTCATTCTCTTTTTTTCCAAATGGGCTGGGACCAATTGATGCATCTTAGATGGCCACTCAGGCTTTTAAGACCCCAGACACCACTCACCAAAGTGAGATGCAGAATATTTTAATAAACTTTGTTATGCCAATTGACCTAGATGTCCCTTGAAACCATGGTCCCCAGACCCCTGCCGCTACTACTCTGTCCCTCAAGGTGTTTGGTTGTCTTCAGGAAACGTCTTAGCTTTTGCTTTGGTCCAGTTGTGCTGACTTCCCCTGTATTGTGTGTTGTCCTTCCCTTTACCTAAGATGATTCTTATCTACTACCTAGTTAGTGAATTCCCCTCTCCCTCCCTCCTCACCCTCGTAACCATCAAAGAATGTTTTCTTCTGTGCTCAAACTTTTCTTGAGTTCTTATAATAGTGGTCTCATACAGTATTTGTCCTTTTGTGACTAATTTCACTTGGCATAATGCCCTCCAGATTCATCCATGTTGTGCAATGTTTCACGGATTCATCACTGTTCTTTATTATTGTATAGTATTCCATTGTGTGTATGTACCATAACTTGTTTATCCATTTGTCTGCTGATGGACACCTAGGTTGCTTCCATCTGTTTTGCTATTGTGAACAGTGCTGTAATGAACATGGGTGTGCGTATATCTATTCATGCGACAACTCTTCTTTCTCTAGGATATATTCTAAGGAGTGGGATTGCTGGATCATTTGGTACTTCTATTTCTAGCTTTTGAAAGAAGCACCAAATTGTTTTCCAAAGTGGCCGTACCATTTTACATTCCCACCAGCAGTGCGTAAGTGTTACAGTCTGTCCACAACCTCTCCAGTATTTGTTATTTTGTGTTTTTGGATTATGCTAGCCTTGTTGGGGTGAGATGGTATCTCATTGTAGTTTTGATTTGCATTTCTCTAGTGGCTAATGATCGTGAGCATTTCCTCATGTATCTGTTAGCCACATGAATGTCTCCTTTGGTGAAGTGTCTGTTCATACCCTTTGCCCATTTTTTAATTGGGTTATTTGTCTTTTTGTTGTTGACGTGTTCCAGTATCTTGTAGATTTTAGAGATTAGACCCTGATAGGATATGTTGTAACCAAATTTTTTTCCAAGTCTGTAGGTTCTCTTTTTATTCTTTTGGTGAAGTCTTTTGATGAGCATAGCTGTTTGATTTTTTAGGAGCTCCCAGTCATCTAGTTTCCCTTCTGGTGTTTGTACATTGTTAGTTATGGTTTGCATTCTGTTTATGCCATGTATCGGGGCTCCTAGCGTTGTCCCTATTTTTTCTTCCACGATCTTTATCGTTTTAGATTTTATATTTAGGTCTTTGTACATTTTGAGTTAGTTTTTGTACATGGTATGTGGTGTGGGTCTTGTTTCATTTCTTTGCAAACGGATATCCAGTTATGCCAGCACCATTTGCTAAAGAGACTGTCTTTTCCCCATTTAACGGGCTTTGGGCCTTTGTCAAATATTAGCTGCTTACAGGTGGATGAATTTACATCTGGGTTCTCAATTCTGTTCCATTGGTCTCTGTGTCTGTTGCTGTACCAGTCCCAGGCTGTTCTGACTACCATGGCAGTATAACAGGTTCTAAAATCAGGTCACATGAGGCCTCCACTTTGTTCTTCTTCAGAAATGCTTTACTTATCTGGGCCTCTTCCCTTTCCATATAAAGTTGATAAATTGTTTCTCCATCTTGTTTTGGAAATTGGATCAGGATTGCAGATCATTTTGGGTAGTACTGACATTTTCACAACATTTGAGCCTTCCTATCCATAAGCGGTTTATCCACGAGCGTGGTATGTTTTTCCACTGACGTAGGACTCTTCTGGTTTCTTACAGTAGTGTCTTGTAGTTTTCTTTGTATAGGTCTTTTACGTCTCTGGTTAGGTTTATTCCTAAGTATTTTATCTTCTTGGGGGCTATTGTAAATGGTACTGATTTGGTGATTTCCTTTTCAAAGTTGTCTTTGTTGGTGTAGAGGAATCCAACTGATTCTTGTATGTTTATCTTGTATCCTGATACTCTGCTGAACTCTTCTATTAGTTCCAGTAGTTTTTTCGTGGATTCTTTGAGATTTTTTGCATATAACATCATATCACTTTGCAAATAGGGATACTTTTACTTCTTCCTTACCAATCTGGATGGCCTTTATTTCTTTTTCTAACCTTATTACTCTGGCTAAGACCTCCAGCGTGATGTTGAATGAGAGCGGTGATAAAAGGCATCCTTGTCTGGTTCCTGTTCTCAAGAGGAATGCTTCCAGGCTCTCTCCATTTAGAATAATGTTGGCTGTTGGTTTTGTATAAATCCCTTTAGTATGTTAACGAATTTCTCTTCTATTCCTATTTTCATGTTTTTATCATGAACGGGTGTTGGGCATTGTCAAATGCCTTTACTGCATCAATTGATCAGATCATATGGTTCTTGTCTTTTATGTATATGATGGATTACATTGATTGTTTTTCTAATGTTGAACCATCCCTGCGTACCTGGTCAGAAAAGATGCTTTGTAATATTTTGATGTTTTGGATTCTGTTAAGGCTTGCTTTATGGCCTAATATGTGGTCTATTCTGGAGAATGTTCCATGTGCACTGGAAAGTATACTTGGCTGCTGTTGGGTTGAGTGTTCTGTATATGTCTATGAGATCAAGTTGGTTGACTGTGGCATTCAGATCTTCCGCGTCTTTACTGAGTTTCTTTCTAGATGTTCTGTCCTTCACCAAAAGTGGTGTGTTGAAGTCTCCCGCTATTATTGTTAAGCTGTCTATTTCTCTTTTCAATGCTGTTAGAGTTTGTTTTATGTACTTTGTAGCTGTCGTTGAGTACATATATATTTATTATGGTTATGCCCTCCTGGTATTTTGACATTTTAATCATTATATAGTGTCCTTCCTTATTCCTTATGGTAGATTTTGCTTTAAAGTCTATTTTGTCAGAGATCGATATTGCCACTCCTGCTCTTTTTTCGTTGTTTGCTTGATGTATTTTTTTTCCATCCTTTGAGTTTTCGTTTGTTTGCATCTTTGAGTCTAACATGTGTCTCTTGTAGGTAGCATATAGATGGATTTTTTTTTATTCATACTGTCACTCTCTCTTTATTGGTGCATTTAGTCCATTTACATTCAGTGTAATTATTGATAAGCATTAGTTTTATGCTGTCATTTTGATGTATTGTTCCCCCTGCTGCCCAGTGGTGTTGACAGTTTCTTTGTTCTACTTAATTTTCTGTGCTGAGCGCTTTTCCTTTATATTTTCTTTTCATCTTTTTCATTATCACTGATTTTGAATTTGCTGAATCTTTATGTTTTTCTTGTTTTTTTTATTTTGATGGGTAGATTTAATAGTTTCCTTTGCGGTTACCTTAAAATTTACCTCTATTTTTCTAAGTTTAAACCAATATTTTATTTCTTGATATCACCTTAACTTCCTTTCTATTATGAAAGTTCTATGACTACATTATTTAGTCCCTCTTTTTTGTTTTAATGTTGTCATTGTGTACATTATCAATGTCTCTGTTTCCCCATTCTTAGTCTTTTAGCTTTGACTTATTTTTGCAACTTCCATATCTGGGTTGATATCTGGTAGTTCCGTCCTGTGTTCTAGTCTTGCCTTGTTGTTTGATATTGCTGGTTCTCTAGCTGGAGGACTCCCTTTAATATTTCTTATAATTTTGGTTTGGTTTTTACAAATTCCCTTAACTTCTGTTTATGTGGAAATGCCCTAATTTTGCCATCATATCCGATAGACAGTTTTGCTGGATATGTAATTCTTGGTTGGCACTTTTTTTCTTAAAGGCTTTATATATTTCACTCCATTGCCTTCTTGCCTGCATGGTTTGTGTTGGGTAGTCAGAGCTTAGTCTTATTGACTCTTCTTTGTAGGTGACTTTTCATTTATCCCTAACTGCTCTTAAAATTCTCTCTTTATCTTTTTTTTTTTTGGCAAGTTTGATTATGTCTTGGTGACTTTCTTTTGGGATCTACCCTGTGTGGGGTTTGATGAGCTTCTTGGATAGATATTTTCTCATCTTTCACAACAACAGGGAAGTTTTCTGCCAGCAAATCTTCGACAATTCTCTCTGCATTTTCTGTTATCTGCGCCCCCCACCCCCATTCTGGTACTCCAATTGCTCGTAGGTTTTTCCTCTTGATATTAACCCGCATAATTTTCAGAGTTTCTTCATTGAAAAAAAAATTTTTTTATGTGACTTTTCCTCAAATAAATTGGTATCAAGGGGTTTTCTTCAATCTCAGTAATTCTGACTTTCATTGCATCAATTCTGCTCCTATGGCCTTCTACTGAGTTGTCTAATTCTGAAATTTTATTGTTAATCTTTTGCACTTCTATTTGCTGTCTCCCTATGGTTTCTAGCAGCCTGTTAAATTTGTCATTCTGTTCTTGTATTGCTTTCCTGAATTCGTGTATTGCTTTGTCTGTGTGTTCCTTGGCTTGGTCTGAGTTTTGCCCCATCTCCTGAAGAGCTCTGTATATTAATCTTTTGAACTCTAACTCTGGTAATTCCAGGACCTTCTCTTCCTCCAGAATGTTTCCTGTTTCTTTATTCTGGTCTCTTGCTGGAGCCATCTAGACCTGCTTCTTTATGTGATTTGATATTGGCTTTTGTCTCTGACTCATCAATAATTATATTTATTTATTGCATAATTCCTTACTATGTCCTAGCTTTTTGTGTTGTTTTGTTTTGATATGCCCAAATAAGCTGGGCATGTGAGTCCCTGTGGTTATTGGTGTCTCTGAAGCTCTCACATCCTGTGACCAGGTGGTTAGAGCTGCTGCTCAGTGTGTGAGCCCAGGAGTCTGTTTACTTTTCTTGTGTGGATTCAGTTCAGTTGTCCAGGTCATTGGTAACCGAGTGCATGGTGCAGACTCTCACCTATAGTCCTTGACACGCAGGGCTATGTAGGGGTGACTGGAGCGGGCACAGGTATCTGACTTTAATAGGCGGTTATGTGCTGAGCAAGGTAGGGGGCTGATGGCTGTCCTTGAGTGCCTAGGTGGAAGGCATATCCCTGTCCCCCAGAGTGTGTAGGTGGGTGGATTTTGCAGCTGGACTTTGGGCACCCAGTGCTGTTGGCTTAAGATCTGAGAGGCACCACTTATTCTTGGACCCCTGTCATGGGTGACTAGGTGGAATGAGTGAAACTGCCAGTCCTCAGGCCCCTGATGTGGATGGGTAAGGACCCTGCTTAATGGGCAGGGCAGTGTCAAATGTCACGAACCTGCAACTCCCCCTTGGCTGCTGCAGCTGAAAATAGACTTTAGGAATATATCCCTATGCTAACGAGGACCTATGCTGTTGAATTGGCTCACACAGGTCTATGGCCACGTGCACCAGCTGAACCAGCCTGCAGGGTGCTGGCTAGCTCAAGACTGGCACCCTGCTTCTGAATTTTCTCTCCCTCCCTCTGCCGCTCAGTCTGACTCCTCAACTTTGTCTTTGATGATCAGGGCTCCTAGACTGTCAGATATAATCGATACACTAAGAACCTCTGAACCTACTGTTTACTCTGGAGAACTCTTTCTCCCCACGACTTCCTATGAATGGCTCCTTCACAATATCCAACAATTGGCTCAAAATATCACTCCTTAGCGGCATTCCCTGGCTACTCATCCTAATAGCTATCTCTATCAGCTTTATTACAGCATCCTGTTTTATTTTCTTCATAGCTCTTATTGCCATGTGAATTTTTTTTTAACTTGTTGTCTACCTTACCCACCCCTCCCAAAAGAATACAAGCATTATGAGAGCAGGGACCTTGTCTGTCTTTTTCACTTTCAGCACACAGAATAGTGCCTGGAAATAGTAGATGCTCAGTTAATATTTGTTGAAGGAATTAATGAATTACATCAATGAAAGAATTATGAAGAAATCAGAGGTGCCCCAATATAAACAAATAACGTGGAAGACTGTTTTCTTTGTTCCTAACTGCCGCAAGCAACCAAGTGCCACTTTCATTTGCATGCTGTTAAAACCGAGAGTTCTATAAGAATTTCTGCACTGAAGAGTCATCGGCAGTGTCACCTGCAGCCCAAACCACAACTGCTAAGTCTATGCCCCTCCACTGAACCACAGCAAAGATTATAACTCTTCAGATCCCGGAAGCTGCCTTGGAAACTTGTTTTAACTCTGCTGGCTGGCAAAGTCTGAGTGAAGCCTGGGGGTATCCTTAGCTACTGTGATGGTTAATGTTATGTGTCAACTTGGTTAGGCTAATTCTCAGTGGTTTGGCAGACACTATATAATTACCTTCTATTTTATGATTTGATGTGAGCAGCCAATCACTCGAAAGGGGAGTCCCCTTGAGGGTGCAGCTTGCCTCTGGTATATAAAAGGATATTCTGGAAAAGCTCCCTCTCTTTCTCAACTTGGACTCTTCTCATCTCCTGACCTCCAGTTCTTGGGACTCAAGCGTGCAGGAGTCTCTGGCCTGCTGCCTGACCTGCACATTTTGGGTTCATCAGCTCCTGCAACCACGTGAACCAGCAGAGGTCTTCAGCCTGCTGCCTGACCTATGGATGTGGGTCTTACCAGCCTCAGCAACTGTGTGAGCAATTTCCTTGAAGTAAAATTTCTCTCTCTATATATCTTTATGTATACTTCATTGGTTTTGCTCCTCTAGAGAACTGAGGCTAAGACACCTACGTTTAAGCTGAATGATATTAGCTAGCTCTAACTTGGGACCAGGTGCCAGGCCAGAAGCTTTATATGCTATCACTATGAACATTCACAATCACCCTGCAAGGTAAGATTGTTTCACAGATGAGCTTCAGAAAGGTTAAATTATTTGCCTAAAATAATTTACACACGTGCACATAACCACTGTGTTAGAGCTATATCAAGCTGGCTCCCAGGGTAAGTGTTGAGCTGGGATGAATACTACCCAGAAAGGAAACATTTCCATCCTATTAAAACCTGTAAGTTTTCAACTGTAACATTCAGAATACATTCCCTCTGACTAGAACATCCACTGGCTTTCAAGGCTGCTTGCTAAGATTATCCATCCTTAAAGTCAAAGATCAAACATAACTCCTTCAGAGAGCATTTCACAATTTCTCCAGTCAAACTTGATTATTCCTTTGGAAGCCACAAAGGCTTTTGTACCTTCTCCCATGATGTTTAATATCCCTCACCTTAGATATTTTATGTGCAAATGTCACATCAACACTAGTATACTCTAAGCTCCCCCAGGAAATCTCTATCTCTCATGTCACCTAGCTCATCATGTACAGCACATAGTAGGTACTCAAAAAAATTTCACTTCAGTGAACACATGAGTAAATGAATGAATACAAAGGAACTCACATTATTATTTAAATATAAGGTAAATCATCGCCTAAGTTTAGGAATTATTACCACTTGACTCCTTCCTAATGGGTGATGAACTTATAATATGTACAAAATCATAGAATCTAGTGTTACAGGAACTCTTACTGGTTACCTAAACAAATCTTCTACCCAGTTATTTCTGGAACCCCAGAAATCCCTCCTTGAGCACGCATTCGGCAATTACTCAAAATATCTATCGAGCACTTCCTATATGTGGGGATGAGGGGAAGACAAAAATGGGATACAACAAAAAGTGACATGTGTTCATGGAACTTAAATTCTGGTGAGACAGGCAAAAGAAACAATAAATTAACAAGAGCATTACAGACGATAAGACTTATGAGGGCAATAATTGGGGCACTAGCAGTTCGAATCTGCCAGGCGCTTCTTGGAAACTCTATGGGGCAGTTCTACTCTGTCCTGTAGGGTCACTATGAGTCGGAATCGACTCAACGGCACTGGGTATGATAGAGTACTTGGGGACGTCCACCTTAGACAGAAAGCTCTGGGTTGAGACCTAAAGGGATGGACGAAATCAGCCATGGCAAGAGCCAGGAAGGACATTCTAGGCAGAAGGAACATTAAAGGCAAGGGCTCAAGGTGAGAAATAATTTGGCAAGTTTGAGGAACAGAAAGGAGGCCAGTAAGAAGCATATCTGGCAAGGAAAACAGTGGTAGGAGAGGCAGCAGTAGCCAAATCATGCAGGATCTTGTAAGTCATGGTAAGGAATTTGGATTTTATGCTAATAACAATGTGAAGCCCTGGAGTTTGAAGTAGCATGATCTGAGTCTGCTGAGTGGAGAACCCACTGCAGGGGAATGAGGGAAAGAGGGAGACCAGGAAAGAGACAAGTGCAGTCATTTAACTGAAAGTGATGGTGGTTTGCACAAGGGCTGTGGTGACGGAAATTAAAAGAAGCAGTCAGGTATGAGATCTATTTCTGAGGTTGAATTGACAAGACTCGCTGATGGACTGCAATGTTGTGTACATAAGGAAAAGGCAGGAAAGGAGGATTTTGCTTTAACAAGTGGCTGAAGGGCTTACTTACTGAGATGAGAAAAACTGGGGAAGGAACAAGTTTAAAGGGGAAATGGAAGAGCTTTGCTTTACCTGTGATAAACATAAGAAGCCAATTCATATGCAAGAGCTCCATAAAGAAATAGAGTCAGAGCCTAGACTGGAACTCTGGGTAAGACTTAGCTGAAGATATTACTCTGGGAGTCAGCACACTAAAGTAATTCTACGCCCTGGTCCGTCTTCTGGGGACATGCAAAACACTGCAACGTCTCTTCCCCATTCAGCCTTGAGCATCTGCGATGAGACAGGTAACACTCGGTTTTATCCTGTGGGTAACAGGGAGCAGGAAGGAGATTATGCAGGTGAGCTCGTGGTCAGGTAGGTCTCCAGGGGGATGGCTCGGGACACATTACACTCGTGGTGTGGAGGACAAAGGCGCAGGGACGTCGGGGAGGGCCGGACCAGTTACATAACGGCCCGGCAGGGCTCCGCCTGCCTCCCTAGCCGATCGTTAAGTAACACCGTCTCACGCATCCGCTCGCGGGCCTGCCTCCCGCCCGCCCTCAGCATCTCACCCCTCGGCCCTGTCGGCCTCGCTCTCACCTGCCTCCTCC
Source organism: Loxodonta africana (assembly GCF_030014295.1). Lineage (NCBI taxonomy): Eukaryota > Metazoa > Chordata > Mammalia > Proboscidea > Elephantidae > Loxodonta > Loxodonta africana. The sequence goes on from NC_087363.1 coordinate 37,369,071, forward strand.
TCCTCCTCACGCCGGGCCGGGTTCCGGTCTTCAGCCTTCCCTCCGCGTGGCTGGCGTCGCCGCGGCTCCCCGCCGACAGCACGTCTCCGACCCATAGCTCCCGGTGAGATTCTGCACGCGAGTGACGCATCCGGCCGCGGAAACCAGCCTGCGCGCGAGCTCCGCCCCTGAGCGGGGCGGGGATGGCCACACCCCCTCCGGCTTGGACAAGCTCCACCCCAGCTCCGAATGGCCAAAGTGAACTGCACGAAGAAGGAACAATACTGATCAGTCCACTTCCGGTGCTTTGCGTCCTCCCGTTCACGGGCGCCGGATGCTAGGCATGTTCTCGCGAGAGGAGGGAAAGGGCGCAGGGTTTGAAACATGGCGGACGACGTCGACCAGGTGAGTGTGTTCTAAGGTGCTCCCTTCAGGGCGGCTTTGCACTCTCAGCGCAGGCCCTGTTAGGCTTCGCGTAACTGTGTTGCTTTCTCCAAGGTCTCGGGAAAGGGGCCTATCGTGCCGTCTCTTTCCAGGTTACCACGGCCTAATCTGACCCCATCCCCTCGGTAAATGCTCCCCCTATGAGTTTTGCCTCAGCCCTTAAGGTATTTTCCTTTTTGAAGCCCGCGTTGCCACTAGTTATTCCCCACTCTCGTCACTTCCTTCTCTAAGTCTCACCCTTATCTGTGGAATGGGAGTAATTATCTCTGGCCGCTTCCTGGAGCTGTCGGGATTCTGATAGAAAGCGTGGAAAGCGTGGTAATGAAGTTTAGGAGTTATTTATTATTGGTACTGAGCGTAACAATGATTCATTCAGTCAACAGATACACTGTTCCAGACACCAAGGACGCCACCGTTGACGTATGTGATCTCTGCCCCCACTTGGAGCTTATAGTCTATTGGATGACTTGTAATGAAAAAGTAAACATAAATATGAGATATATAGGAAGTATGATGTGGTGTGAAGGAAACAAGCAAGGAACTAAGATGCAGAGTAATAGATGGTCCTACAGGCTGCCCTTCCCTCTTACCAGAAATGTTCTTCCTCAGATATCTTTGTGGATCAAGCCACAACTTCTTCAGCTTTTTATTCAGATTTCATTTCATCAAAGAGGCCTTCCCTGGCCACCTACATAAAATTCTCCCTCTTCCCCTGCCCCCCAGTCTGCGTACCCTGCTTTTTTTCTTCATAGCATATTTTTTCATATTAAATATGTACTTCTTTGTTTAATGTCCGCCTCCCCCCACTAGAATATATGTTCATGAGAGCAGAGCTTTGGTTTTGTTCGCTATTCTATCCTTAGGGTTTAGAACCGTGCTGGAAACACTCAACAAGTATTTATTGAGTGAGAGAACTGGATAACAGGAAAGACTAAATCTACTCCTCACTCCTCAGTTATATACTCTCTTATCATGTGACGTTTTGCATTTATGACAATAGCAAAACCAGCCGACTATTTTGTGCATTAACGATGTACGTCTGGCAGTAATGCATGTGAAGATGTGAGATGAGAGTAACGCAGGCCGTGATGGTTAAGGTTGTGTGTCAACTTGGCTGTGCCATGATTCTTAGTGATTTGGCAGTTACGTAATGATGTAATTTGGCAGTTATGTAATGATGTACCCATCCTCGATTTTGTGATCTTTTGTGGTTATCCTCCATTTTCATATAACGACCTGGTTTTTGGAACCTAACCATGTCAATAAGTGTACGACATGAAAGAAGGAGCTTCCCAGACTGTGGTGGAAATAGCAGTGGGACTCTGTCATGTGTATATTCTTATAGTGTTATTTATCATTTCTGTGCTTCTCTCAGACCTTCATTTCCTTAGCATTCTGACTGGTGTGTGGTAGGCATTAAATGAACATTTTTCAAATGATTAATGACAATGGAGATAAGTTCCTTGAGAGTGACTCCTTATACCCTTAAACTGAGTCAAATATTTTAGGTTTTGAGGGAGCAAAGTTAATCAGTACAGTCATGATTATTCTGTTGTGTAATTCCTCCCTGTGTGTACGTCAAGGAACCCTGGTGGGACAGCAGTTAAAGCAATCAACTGCTGACTGAAAGGTCGGTGGTTCAAAACTGCCAGCGGCTCTGTGGGACAAAGGTGTGGAAGTATGTTTCTGTAAAGATTTCCAGCCTTGGAAGCCCTATGGGGTCACTATGAGTCGAAATCAACTCAACGGCAGTGGGGTTTTTGTGGTTTTTTTTTTTGGATGTATGCGTCTTTTATCCCTTGTTACACAGCACTGGGTGGTGCAAACAGTTAACACCCTTGACTGCTAACCGAAAGGCTGGAGGTTTGAGTCCACCCAGTGGCACCTTAAAAGAAAGACCTGGTGATCTACTTCAAAAAAAAATCAGCCATTGAAACTCTTACAGTTCTCATCATGAGCTTTGTTTTTTTTTTAATGTGTGAGGTACTTCATATACAGGTAGTCCCCAACTTACAATGGGGTTCTGTTCTGACAACTCCATTGTAAGTTGGTTCTGAAGTAAGTTGAATACTTCTTTATTTTTTAGTTTTCATCATTATTGCCTTTTATTGTCAATATCTTTATAAATCCAATCTTTATTTGTCTTTGGGGGTTGAAAACATTACATATTACATATGTATTTTAATACATATATAAAAAACACACAGATCATAAAAATTTACTCCAACAGTGAAGAAGAGTTGGACAGATTGGCATTTTGTCAGTTGCAGTAATAACTCCACTTGTGGAAGGCATTACCCCTGGAAATGGTGATAGCATTTTTAGTCAGGAAATTAGTGAGAGTTATTTCTATGGGCCTTTTTTTTTTTTCCCTCATGGTTACATCTCACTGTTTCCCAAATCTCCCTGTCGACTTTAGCAAGGTGATCGGCATTTGGGTCCATGTTTTCAAGCAACTGAAGCCCCTGATTTAGTTTAGAAAAAACTTTAGCTAATCCTTTCCCTGTAAAATTTTTTGACAACTTCTCTCATTCCTGTTCCTCATTTCTTTCTTCTTCAGTGTTTCTTTCTCCTTCAAACCCATTAAGTCTTGACCTGTCAGTTCCCCTTCTTTCTGGCCTATGAGCTGTTCCACATCAGTGATATCAAGTTCTAAATTCAGAGTTCTTGCCATATGGACGATTTTCCCACCGATCTTTTCCATCATATTATCCCAATCAAATGCTTGGAGCATGTTCACATAACCCAGCATTTTTTTCCAAATCCCCTGCATGCGTTTTCCCGTAACTTCCTCCCAAGAAGATTCAGTGTTCCAGGTACACGGAAGAATATTACAATGAAGTCATCATCAGTGTTGTAACAATGAAGTCAGAGTAGTAATGGCTGTTGGGTGCTTGCACATTTCTGTTGTCATGTGTCATTAGGGTTGAACATTGCGCAGCTTTGTATCCATTACAACACTCTACGCTGACACCAACACAGACTTCATTTTAGACCAGGCCATAGCCTGCAATATGGCAGTGTTTTGAACGGTAAATCGTAACAGTGAACATCTAAGAAAGATGACATCAGTAAATTACATTCAGCAACATTGTATGCAGTACATGTTACTAACAAAGGGATGTACCAAAAACAAAAAAGAGGTCATAAGTGCTGCTAGTTGTAGCTCGAATACATTGTAACTTGGAGACTACTTGTATGTCATTGACCTTCACAACAGTATGAGGTAGATCCTGTCATTATCCCCATTTTTCAAATTAGGAAACTAAAGCATAGAGAGGGTAAGTAACTTGCCCATAGTCACAAAGCAGGGCAGTAGTACTAACACCGCACTGTCTCTAGAGCTGTATTACTAAACCTGTTTCTTTCATCAGCAACAAACTACCAACACAGTAGAGGAGCCCCTGGATCTCATCAGGCTCAGCCTGGATGAGCGCATTTATGTGAAAATGCGAAACGACCGAGAGCTTCGAGGAAGGTTACATGTAAGTAAGTTTACTAAATTACCTTGAAAATGGAATGCTTCCCTGTCATCCCTCCCTGGCACCACCCTCTTGAAATGGAAGAACTGTCCAATGTTAAAAAATATTTTAAAAAGGGAAAGAGAAGGAGCTGGAAATACACCCAAATTTCTATAAGCCACATACAACTATTTTATTCGTGTTTTTAACATTTTTATCTCTTAACAGAAATGTGCCTATTTTAGAACATTTTTATTCCCTTCATTTTTCCCCTCTGCTTATTTGTAGATAACATTTATTTATCTTCCATTTTTATTTAAAATTTTTTTAACGTTACATATACACAGATAATATTTTGTCATAAATTAAACATTAAAAACAATAAAATATTATTTTTAAAAAATCACTAAGAAGTAGCTTATTGAATTTTGTTATACATGATGAAATAAACTATAAATGCCTTATGAAAGAAACATAGAAATATATGGAGTAAAAGGGAAATCCCGTTTCCTCTGTTGGTAACCATTGTTAAAAATTGAGTCTGTGTTCTTTCAGATGTTTTCTGTATATTTACACATATAGATACATATCTGTCCGTATGGATATATTTGCACTGTATACACTACCTTTAGAAGTTCTGTGGAGCCCTGGTGGCATATCTGCTCTGTTGTACGGGGTTGCATGAGTTGAAATGGACTTGACGGTACCTAGCAACACCACCTTTAAAAAAAATCCTGCTATACTTGTTTATCAGCACATTTCTTTTTTACTTAGTCTTTCTTGGAAATCATTGATCATGAACGCATATAAATCTCCTTTATTCTTTTTAATGACTACATAAGATTTGGCATATGTTAGTAGTGATATTTAGGTTGTTTTGTGTTTCTTGCTATTATAGATGATGCTGCAGTGAGCGTTTTTATACATATTTATTCATATCTGCAAATATTTTTGTAGGGTAGTCCCTTGAAGTGGTCCCATTTATTCATAAAGAGAGTTAACCAAAGGCTTGTCTCTGCTTGATGACATGTTACTTTCCTGAGTGTGTTGTTTTCATTACTACCCCTCTACCTTATACTGATTAAAAATAGCTAATATTTTTTGAGCGTTTAAATATATGCCAAACCCTAAAACCCAAACCCACTGCCGTTGAGTTGATTCTGACTCGTAACGACCCTATGGGACACATAGAACTGCCTCATAGAGTTTCTAAGGAGTGCCTGGTGGATTCAAACTGCCAACCTCTTGGTTAGCAGCTATAGCACTTAACCACTGCACCACGAAATATATGCTAGGTACTATTATTCTAAATGCATTGTGTGTGATATCTCACTTCATCTTTATAATAGCGCTGTCAGAGTAGGTACTAATTCCCCCTGTTTTACAGTTGAAGAAGTTCAGGCTTAGAAGGGTGACGTTACTTAAAGTGACACAGCCGGTAGAGAGAGAACCAGAATGTGAACCTAGGCTCATAGTAAAGGGAGATCCAGAATATGGACCTAACTTCAACCCTATTCTTAAGTGCTTTGATTCCACCTTCCATAAAACCCTCTAAAGATAAATGCTCTTAAGTGCTTGGGAAGGAAGTAGGGTGCTAGGGGAGATAGTGGTCTTACTCTACAGCTAGCCTTAAGGAAAGAGGAGCCCCAGGAGTTGGAGTAGTGGCAGTCTGGGGAGAAAAGTGGAATTGAGCGTAATCACATAAACCAGTGGCACGTAAAGTGACACCTTGGGACAGAAATCTTACTTTTAATTCTTGGAGTTCAGTTCCCTGTGTAGAGCTGATTGTCTCTATACTGAACAGTCCCCAACCTTTATTTTTTTTAATTAGTATATGAGCCTTTCTTGTTTTTCTGCCCCTCAACTATAGGTTTTAACCTTGTTAGAGTACCCACTTTAGCAGTTGCCCACATGGCTGATTTCCTACTTTTATTTTGATGTGAACTGGTGAGCCAATTAACACTTAGTTAAAAGTAGGGTAAGTGGATTCTGATCGGAGTCCCAGAAAGTTCACCTTTTAGTAAAAAGCATAAACTCTGGAGCTTGGATTGAGGACATCCCTAAATATCTGAGTTGAAATGATTATTGTTGGAACCCATAGATGTGAAATACGTTTAGGTTCTGGATAGGTTATAAACGGGTGAGGTGTTGCTCTACTTTTACCTTTGTGGTGTTTAGTGTAGGCCATTACAGGGAGGATTGAATGACAGTGTCTTATGCATTTAAGAGACTATAGTGCCATCACCTTAACAGTTAAAAGATTTTCAGTGTCTGTATCTTTCTTGTCACACTGTTACTGGGAGAATTGAAGGAAGCCTACTAATGAGTGATGAATTTGCTCTTTTTCACAATTAAATGTCATAAATATTGTGACTGCCTTAGATAACAAGTAAGGTGGACACTTAAAAAATAATTTCAAGTTATTTTGAGTAAGTGCATTTTTGGCCATATAAACAGTTTTATATTTTTGTCAGATCAATTATGTTATCATTGAAAGTGATTTGTAAAGAAACTGTGTGTCAGTACAGTGAGGATTTTTTTTATTTGCATGTAAAAGTTTGTGGTGTTAAGTATTAGGTGTGTGTTATTTGTTCAACTGAGCCATTTACATAATGTAAGCCCTGTTCATGTTTTTGTAGTTTAATTATTAAAGTTCTTGGTCCCCCACCCTCCCACTTCAGGCTTATGATCAACATTTAAATATGATATTGGGAGATGTGGAAGAAACTGTGACTACTATAGAAATTGATGAAGAAACATACGAAGAGATATATAAAGTAAGTCATGCGATTCTATTTATCCTTTTGAAAATGTCAGCCATTCTCAACATCCAACAGCTTAGAACTTATTTATGGAAAGCCTGTCATGTGTTAATGTCTACGTGGACTCGGTACAGTGTAGCATTTAAAAATAGGGGCTTTGTGAAGCAGACCTGGTTTCCAGTACTGGCTTGGCCACTTCCTCACTATACCTTGAGCAGAGTAATTAACTTTGCAGACCATTGGTAAATGAGGATACTGCTGTGTACCTCGTAGGGTTGCCAGGATTCAATGAGATGTGATAGGGTAAGGTGTCTGCATTTGCCAGTATAGCAGTAATACTAGACAGTGTGTTAATACTTGTTCTTAGTTGCCATCAACTCAATCCGGGCTCCAGGTGACTCCGTGTGTGCAGAGTAGAACTGCTCTGTAGAGTTTTCAAGGTGGCGACCTTTTAGAAGCAGATCACTAGACCTGTCTTACGAGGCTAAAACTGAGAAATTTTAAAGAATATTTATCAACTCATTAAAAATAATAATACCATAAACTTAAATACCATTATGAGCTATAGCTACATTTTCTAAAACAAAATATTTGGTAAGAAGAGTCACGTTGTTTTACATTTTTGAACAAATCTTTACTTTTTAGCTTAATTAATGACAGCTGGATTCCCACTTTTTTTTTTTTTTTTTTTTGCTTTCAGTCTGTTAGGATATGTTGTTTCAGTTGAAGAAACTCTCGCTTCACAGAGAGGTAGTTGGAAAATGAGAGAGCATTTTTTTGTATATACTGTCTTTTGATACTACACCCAAACTCAAGGAGTGGTAGTTTCTTAAAGGTTGGTTGTGGTTGAAATCTGAAGCTTTGTCAGTGAACTTTTCATACTCTTGTTACATGAAAATCCATTGGTCTGCCTTGTCTTGTGCCTTGAATGGATCTTTTACCCTTGCATAACTTTGCAACTTCAAGTGCTGGTCACGTGGAAATATTAGTTCACTGAGTTAAGGCACATCTTCCAGATGTTGACACGTTTCATTGTTTAAAATATGTTAAAGACCACATTCTTCAATATGACCAGTGATCTTACCTGGAAAGTCTTTAAAGTATTGGAAAGCCATCTAACTCACAGTGGCAGGTAAAAGTTTTTCAGAATTCTGATTTTCACTTGAAAGCTTGAATTTTATCATCGACAACAAATACTATTGGTTGTTTTCCTTAAAGTGTCTGTCAGGTTTCCTTCGTTTTCAAGAAATTGTCTGCTACATACCCAAGTCTGAAAAACCATGCTTTGTCTCTCCCTGTTCTTTCAAGCTAAAATAGTGACCCGTGAAAAAAAGTTATACAGCTCACAACTCCATTGTTCAAGTGCTTTTCCTCCAGACAGTTGTAGTTATTAGGCAAAGATTGCTTGCTTTGGACTTTACATTTTATCACACAGAATATTAAAATGTGTACTCAAGGGTCAAGATTTAAAAAAATTAATATTTACTGCTCAGCAAGGGGCTCATCTTCCAGCACTATATCAGACAGTGTTCCGCTGCTATTCGTAAGGTTTTCGCTGGCTAAAGCTTTTCAGAAGTAGACTGCCAGGTCCTTCTTCCTAGTCTGTCTTAGTCTGGAAGCTCAGCTGAAACCTGTCCTCCATGGGTGACCCTGCCGTATCTGAATACCGGCGGCATAGCTTCCAGCATCACAGCAACATGTAAGGCCCCACAGTAAGACAAACTGACAGACACGTGGGGTCTTGACTATGCAAATGCATTCGACTGTGTGGATCATAACAAATTACGGATAACATTGTGAAGAATGGGAATTCAGAACACTTAACTGTGCTCATGAGGAACCTTTACATAGATCAAGAGGCAGTTGTTTGGATAGAACAAGGGGATACTGATTGGTTTCAAGTCAGGAAGGGTGTGCATCAGGGTTGTATTCTTTCAGCAAACCTATTCAATCTGTATGCCGAGCAAATAATCCGAGAAGCTGGACTATATGAATAAGAACAGCGCATCAGGATTGGAGGAAAACTCATTAACAACTTGTTATGCAGATGACACAACCTTGCTTGCTGAAAGTGAAAAGGACTTGAAGTACTTACTAATGAAGATCAAAGACCACAGCCTTCAGTCTGCATTGCACCTCAACATAAAACAAAAATCCTCACAACTGTACCAACGAGCAACATCATGATAAACGGAGAAAAGGTTGAAGTTGTCAAGGATTTCGTTTTACTTGGATCCACAATCAACAGCCATGGAAGCAGCAGTCAAGAAACCAGACGATGGATTGCATTGGGTAAATCTGCTGCAAAGGACCTCTTCAAAGTGTTGAAGAACAAAGATGTCACCTTGAAGACTAAGGTGCGACCCAAGCCATGGTATTTTCAGTGGCATCATATGCATGTGAAAGCTGGACAATGAGTAAGGAAGACCGAAGAAGAATTGACGCCTTTGAATTGTGGTGTTGGCGAAGAATATTGAATATACCATGGACTGCCAAAAGAATGAACAAATCTATCTTGGAAGAAGTATAACCAGAATGCTCCTTAGAAGCAAGAATAGCGAGACTGCGTCTTACATACTTTGGACATGTTATCAGGAGGGTTCAGTCCCTGGAGAAGGACATCATCCTTGGCAAGGTACAGGGTCAGTGGAAAAGAGGAAGACCCTCAATGAGGTGGATTGACACAGTGGCGACAAAGTGGCTGCAACAATGAGCTCAAGAATAACAACGACTGTAAGGATGGCTCAGGACCCGGCAGTGTTTCGTTCTGTTGTGCATAGGATGGCTATGAGTCGGAACCGACTCGATGGCACCTAACAGCAACAATAACAACGGCTCAGCAGGGACGTTCTGAACTGACCCCTCTTTTTTTTTTTTTTTTAATTGCAAGTGTGTACTGGTGAAGAAATTTAATGACTACTAGTAAAGTTTGACACCGCTTCCTATATTTGTGCGAAGATGCCACTATTGCTTTTGTGCTGTTAGTGCATGGGTGAAAAAGGCAAATAATGTCTTAATGTTATTATGAAAATAGTTGTGGCTTCACAGACCCTGTGTAAAGGTCTCATGGGTATGCAGACCACACTGAGAACTGCTGTGTTCTGTTAACCAGTTTGCATGACCCTCCTAGAGCAGTGGTTAAAACTGTGGCCTCAGATTTCAAGAATGCCTGGGTTCAAATCCTGACGACTTACCAATTATATACTGTTACCACTGAGTCGATTCCGACTCATAGCAACCCCATAAGACAGAGTGGAACTACTCCATAGAGTTTCTAAGGAGTGGCTGGTGGATTCACACTGCAAACCATTTGGTAAGCAACCAAGCTTAACCACTGTACCACTAGGGCTCCTGCAAACTATATAATTGGACCAAATTACCTAAACTGTCTGTGTCTATGTTTCCTTGCCTATAAAATGGGGATCATAATAGGACCCACTTCATAGGGTTATAATGAGGATTAATTGAGAAGTTACATAAAAAGTCTTCAAATGCATTCAAATGTTAGCATTTGTTGATTTTGTAGTTCTCCTTTGACCTGGCTTTTCTCCTCACTCCAACCACTTCTGACTTCTTGGCTAGTTTTCTTTCTCCCTCTGAATATGGGCATCTAGTCTTTTTTTCTTTATGTGCATTTGTTTTTCCCTCAGAGATGTCATTCAGTCTTCTGATTTTAGCTATTGTGTGTTCATAAGCCATGAGTCTTTAACGATAATCACTATAGCATAAAAGTTTGAGCTCTTAATAGGTTTGGGTTCCAATTTCAAAGCCCAAAGTGAGACCTGCTTCAGATAACAGCAGACATTTGACACTTGTTTCTCAAAGTAATGCTCCAGGTATGTCACTTGATCCAGGAGCGTTAGCATCACAGTGGACTTGTTAGAAGTGCACTTTGAAGGGCCACCCCCTGACCTACTGAATCAGAGCTCTGGGGATGGAGCCCAGGAAACATTTAACAAACTCTCCAGGTGATTCTTCCACACGTTAAAATTTGAGAACCACTGCCCTAAAGCAGTGCTTATGTAGCGTTATGTAAAGAGTCCTACATAGGGAAGAGTTAGATAAATTCATGAATGACAGACAAGGACAATTTTAATTTGGTGCTAGGGGTTTTTCCTTTATGCCATTTCTAGTACCCAAGATGGTCATAAAACATGGTTTTCACATTTTTTTTTTAAAGTTACAAAAACACAGATATTACTAATATTTTTTGCCCAGCGGAGAGGAGCCCCCCTCATCTTGCTATGTCTGATAAGACATCATTCTCAGTCCTTGAGCAAAGCTACAAGTCAGAAGCTAGCAGAAGAAGGGTGGGATGATCATGGTGGCAAGTTTAACTAGACAGAGCCTCAAAGACAAAAATAAGAACCTCACCATGGAACGAATCTGGAGCAAATGAACATTGAAGCTGTGTTTACCAAAATGTAACAGAGCAGCAATCATTTCTCTGCTCAGAACAAAGAAAAGCCCATCACCAGAATCTTTCTGTGTTAGGTGATATGCTAACAGGAGCCCTGGCCAGCTACACTTTGCGTGAAGTTGTTTTCCAACAGAAATACCAGACTCCTTCTGTGTTGAAACATATCACCTAGACTTTTGTCACTATTGATCTCAATGAAAAGAAATTCAGAAGAGTAACATTGAATCGCTTGTAATTTTTTTTTTTTTTTTTCTGAGCATAAGATTAACATATACTTACCAAGAATCCTTGGAAAAGACAAAAACAATAGAAAGGAAATGAAAACCAGCCATCCTACCAACTAGGGAGCCCTGGTGTTATGGTGGTTAAGAGCTACGGCTGCTAGACCGAAGGTTGGCAGTTTGAATCCACCAGCTGCTCTTTGAAAACTCTGTAGGGCAGTTCTGTTCTGTCCTGTAGGGTCGCTATGAGTCGGAATCAACTTTACTTCAGAGGTTCTTTTTTCTACCAACTAGAAATATCCACTGAAAATATTTCATTATGTTTCTGTCCTGGCTTTCTTCTTGCTTATCTTTTTAACATAGGCAGACCATAATGTACCAATGCTAAGATGCATTTTTTTTCTTACCTGTTAAACCAAAAAAACCAAAACCCATTGCCATCAAGTCAATTCCAACTCATAGTGACCCTATAGGATAGGGTAGAACTGCCCTATAGGGTTTCTAGGGAGTAGCTGGTAGATTCAAACTGCTTAACTTCTGGTTAACAGCCGAGCTCTTACCTGTCAGCATCTCTAAAATCAGGATTCATCTTACAGTTTATTTGATAAGAAAGAATTGTGTCTCATTCGAATTGAGGTAGTTTTGAAGAATGTTGAGTATATTATGGAGCACCAGAAAAATAAACAAGCCCGCCTTAGAAAAAAGGCAACCAGAGTTCTCTTTAGAAACGAGGGTGGCGAGACTTTGGCTTATTTACTTTGGACACATCAGGAAAGACCAAACGCTAAAAATGGATGTTATGTTTGGTAACATGGAGGATCAGCAAAATACCCCAATGAGATGACTAGACAAAATAGCCGCAACAGTTGACCCAGGTACGCCGGTGATCGCGCAGATGGCGCAGGACTGGGCAGCGTTTCATCCTCTTACACGTAACCACCGTAAGCTGGAGCTGCGTCAGCAGCAGCAAACGGCAATACCCAGAATAACGTGACACCTTGAAACTGTGAGAAAGAACCAGGAGAGAAGCTTATGCCTGAAATATTTAACACTTTTTCTAGTTCCAAGATTAGTTTGTAAAATATGTGTTTTCTTACTGATTTCTAAGACTTACCAAACAAGGAATATGAAGAAACTTAATTTAGTAAAGACAGCGAGCAGCAAAACTGATAGTATGTGCTCTGACAGGGATCACAGTAGAGGGTCCCAGACAGAGCTAGAGAAAAATGTAGAACAAAATTCTAGCTAAAAAAAAAAAAAAAACTTACTGGTCTGACAGAGACTGGAGAAACCCTAAGAGTATGGCCCCTAGATACCCTTTTCAGCCAAAGATTAGACAGGCCCATAAAACAAAACAAGACTAAATGGGCACACCAGCCAAGAGGCAAGGATGAGAAGGCAGGAGGGGACAGGAAAGCTGGTATGAGGAACCCAAGATCGAGAAGGGGAGAGTGTTGACATGTCTTGGGGTTGGAAACCAGTGTCATAAAACTATATGTGTATTAATTGTTGGATGAGAATCTAGTTTGCTCTGTAAACCTTCATCTAAAGTACAGTAAAAAAAAAAAAGGGGGGGGCAAAAAGAATTGTATCATAATTTAACTGGCAACAATTTTCCTTTTTTAGCTCAACAGAAGCTTACAAAAAATGTCTTAAACGTATTAGAGTATGAGATATACCATTTTATATTCTGCATTTTTCATGTAACATTAATATAAGCATTTCGCCATGAAAATAGACTCTTCCTGAACTTTTAATGCCCTTGTCTTGAATTCTACTTGTGACAGAAATGACTTTAACTGTGGTCTCCACTCTCCTGATTTCAGTGAGCTGACAGTGGGACCCACCTCTCCTTCCTACTACAGTCTGCTCCCAGCAGGGCTCCTCCTGAGACTGTGCGTGTCTGTGCACATGGGTTTCTCTGGATGGAGTGTCTGTTCAGCATGAAGGAGAACAACTGCCTCACCCTCCTGTACATTCCTCTGGTATTTCTGTGCAAGATAGGAAACCAGACTAAACGGTTTCTCGGTTCTACCCAATTTTATATTTTGCTCTCTTTCCTTGGTTGAAATAACCAATCAACATTACCAAAGCACCAAGTTAGGGGGCCCATAGGCCATAGGAAGCCCTGGTGGTGCAGTGGTTAAGAGCTTGGCTGCTCACCAAAAAGGTCTGCAGTTCAAATCCACCAGCCACTCTTTGGAAACTCTATGGGGCAGTCCTTCTCTGTCCTGTAGGGTCGCTATGAGTCAGAATTGACTCAATGGTGATGGTTTTTTTGTTTTTTTTTTTAAACAGACCATAGACATTTTCCATAACTTACGTGATTGACTTCTGAATAACTAATAATTAACTTGACTACTAATTTGTTACTAGGGAGATGGAGAGCAGCCTTAAATCTTTTGACTCTAGATCCACCATAATTATAATGTTCATTTCATAGCTTGCTAAAATGGTTATTATTTAGCTCAGCCTACTTTTCAACTGTCCATAATGTTCTCCACCTTCCTTCACCAAATATCTTATTTTTTCTCACCAAACTACTTTTCTTGGGGTTGTTATGCCTTTTCTAAATGAGTCATCTTGCTCCCTCTGCTTGCAGCATCCTCCCTTACCTTACAAACCTTTGCCTAGATGGCTTCAAATGTGTCTCTTAGATCAGTGCTATTCAATACAACTGTCTGCAGTGATGAAAATATTCTGTATTTACACTGTCCTGTATAGTAGCTGTAATCCACATGCGGCTACTAAGCACATTAAATGTGTGCTAGTGTAACTGTCGTGTTGTCAGGTGCCATCAAGTCATTTTCAACTCATAGCAACCGCATGTGAGAGAGTAGAACCAGCCCCAAAGGGTTTTCTTGGCTGTAATGTGTGTAGAAGCAGATGACCAGGTCTGTCTCCTGCAGAGCCACTGGGTGGGTTGGAATGGCAAACTTTTTAGTTAGTAATGAAATGCTTAATCATTTGTACCACCAGGGCTCCTTTTCTAGTGTGACTAGGGAACTGGATTTTAAATTTTACTTAATTTTAACTTAAATAGCTGTCTATAGCTAGTGGCTGTTGTGCTGGACAGAGAATCTCTACACCAACTCCCCCATATAGAACTAATTGTTCTCTGTTTATGATCCCATAGTACATAGCACTATAATACTTAAAGGAGAACTGGTAATTGATGCAATGGTTAAAGTGCTTGGCTGCTTAGCGAAAGGTCAGCAGTTTGAACCTAACAGCCAAGAAAAGACCTAACAATCTGCTCTCATAAAGAATATAGCCTAGGAAATCCTATGGGGCAGTTCTGCCCTGTCTTATAGGGTCGTTGTGAGTCAGAATCAGCTTGATGCTATATGACAACATATAATAATTAACATATACCATATTTCTTTTCTCTCCACTTTAAATTGCTTTCTTTTTAACTCAAATTTTTGAGTAGGTAATAGATTCACATAGTTTGTTGTTAGTTGCCGTCAAGTTGATCCCAACTTATGTAATCACAGAATATGAAAAGGAAGATGGTAAATATTCAGATGGATCCTGCCTGGAAGCAGAGAATACCAGAAAGATGTTTACCTGTGTTTTATTGACTATGTAAAGGCATTTGACTGTGTGAATCATAACAAATTGTGGATTACATTGGGAAGAGTGGGAGTTCCAGAACACTTAATTGTGCTCATGTGGAACCTGTACTTAGGTCACAGAGGCAGTTGTTCGAACAGAACAAGGTGATACTGCGTGGTTTAAAGTCAGGAAAGATGTGCATCTGGGTTGTATCTTTTGATCATACCTAATCAATCTGTATGCTGAACAAATTATCGGAGAAGCTGGACTGTATGAAGATTAATAGGCATCAGGATTGGAGGAAGTCTCATTAACAACCTGCCATATGCAGGAGACACATCCTTGCTTGCTGAAGGTGAAGAGGGCTTAAAGCACTTACTGATGAAGATCAAAGACTACACCCTTGAGTACGGATTACACCTCAATGTAAAGAAAACAGACATCCTCACTACTGGACCAATAAGCAACATCAGGATAAATGGAGAAAAGATTGAAGTTGTCAAGGATTTCATTTTACTTGGATCCACTGTCAACGCCCAGGGAAGCAGCAGTCAGGAAATCAAAAGACACATTGCATTGGGCAAATACACTGCAAAAGACCTCTTTTAAAGTGTTGAAAAGCAAAGCTGGCACCTTGAAGACTGAGGTGTGCCTGACCCAAGGCATGGTGTTTTCAGTTACCTCATATGCATGTGAAAGCTGGACGATGAGTAAGGAAGATTAAAGAATTAATGCATCTGAATTATGGTGTTGGCGAAGAATATTGAATATACCGTGGACTACCAAATGAACAAACAAATCTGTCTTGGAAGAAGTATAAGCAGAATGTTCCTTGGAAGCAAGGATGGCAAGACTTTGTCTCACATACTTTGGACATGTTATCAGGAGCAGTCAGTTCCTGGAGAAGGACATGATACTTGGTACAGTACAAGGTCAGCAGAAAAGAGGAAGACACTCAACAAGATGGATTGACACAGTGGCTGCGACAATGGGCTCAAGCGTAACAATTGTGAGGATGGTGCAGGACCAGGTAGTGTTTCGTTCTGTTGTACGTAGAGTCACTGTGGGTTGGAACCGATTCGATGGCACCTAACAGCAACAACGTATTTGATGGCACCTAATAGCAACAACGTAGTACATAAAAAGCCTCTCTCCCCTTCCTGCCTTCTGTTCATCTTCTTTTCACTCCCAACCGCAGAGGTAATCACTGTTATTGGTTTCTTGAGAATCCTGGTTTCTTCATGGATGCACTAAAGAAAAGTAATTATTCTCCCTCCTTTTTTGAAACAGCAAAAGATAGCCTACCACGCATATTGTTCCATACCTTGCTCTTTTTAACTTAATTTATCTCAGTACTTTATCCAAGTTCATACGTTGCTTCCTCATACTTTTGTTTTTAGCTTTGTAGTACTCCATTGTATGGAAGTACCATCATTTATTTAACTACGTTCCTATTGATAGACAGCCGTTTCCCATCTTGGGCTAATATAAACTGCCCTGACATGAATAATTCGGTCATTTTGCTTCGGTGTAAGTATATCTAGAAGATAAATCCAAACTTTCTTTTCATCTCTGGAATGAGGAGTCTAGGAGGATAGGGTCTATGTTTTATTCATCTTTGTGTGGCTAGTGCCTATCATAGTACCTGACAGATAATGAACAGTTGATAAATGTTTACATGAGTGGCATTTAGAGTTAATCTCAGGTTGAGTTAATTAGTTGCAAACAGAGTGGGTTTTGGTTACGGCTCTAATCCTTGGCACAATTGTTGATATCCAGGAAAATTAAACAGTTAATAGATTGGTTTTGGGTGTGACAAAGGTAAGTAATCAGGTTTTTTAATCCATTTTTTTGTGTTATGATGAATCCTTTTTTTTTTTTTTTTTTTTAATTTCTCTCACCAAAAAAAACATGTTTGTGTAAATGTGTTCTGTTGTTTTTCCTCCTCCAGTCCACGAAACGGAATATTCCGATGCTCTTTGTTCGGGGAGATGGTGTTGTGCTAGTTGCGCCTCCGTTGAGAGTTGGCTGAAACAAAGAATTTATCCTGTGTGGGAAAGAGGAGACTTCGTACCACTGCCTCTTTAATGTAGAATATATTCAAAAGAGAAGCCTGCGTAAATTTTTGATATTCAGCAATGACCAAGGATTCTTCCACTCCTGAAATGAGTTGATTTGCAGATAACTGGCAAGCTCTTAAGCTAAATAGCATCTTTATTTTTCCCCAACCCTTCCCGTAAGTGTAAAGATGGAAATGCAGAACTCTTTTTGCAGATAATTTTGGATTTTTTTTTCCCTTAAATTAAATCTGATTTTTTCTTTTTCGGTTTTTTAAAAATGCAGTCTCTTGTGAATTATTTAAAGTAAGCACGTTCACTCAGTACCCATTTACTGTGTTTGATGCTCCAGGTTGAGTGCTGGGAACTGTAGTTCTGTCAGTATGCTTCCTGCCTTCAAGAATCCTGGGAAGGGAGTTGTTCAAGCCAACAGTTACAGGACAGTGAGATCGGTGATGCTGGAGTGATGCACAGAAGGAGCCATAAAAGCACAGATAGGAGCACCTGGAGCAGGTCAGGGTGGGCTGACACACAGGCAGGTGTGCTAGTGGTAATATGTCACTGTGAACATTAACACTTGTGGAAGGAGACAAAGGGCAATTTCTGTTTCTTCTGTCTGGCGTGGTTCTTTGCTAAGGTCAGGCTTCAGTGCTTATATACCTGTGTGGTTCAGCTTGGTCGCATCAGCCGATGCTGCACTTACTTTATGACTCAAACCGTTTTTCCATTCTTACTGGTAGTTGACCAGGATCACTGACCATGAGTGAGAAGGGGTCAAAACAGTGCATCTCAATGGCACCATGAAACACAGTGACTAAAGCCAAGCTGTTTTTGTTTCTAGCTGCAGTCAGCCAGCAGTTAACGGCCAAAAAGTAAAGGGGAAAGTATATGTGTGTGTTTTAATCCCTAAAACTTTATTAAGATAGGACTTAGAACCTGATGCCCTCCATGAAGTAGGGTGTGCCCTTTTGAAATGTAGAACATCTGATTTGTGGATGACTTGTCTGTAAATATGCTGAATGTGTGTTTGATCAAGCATGATATGCACAATATTTTAAGCCATGTGTAGAAAAGAAGCTTTCGGTAGACATTGTGCAAAAAGGTTTTGTTTCTATTATTTATCGTACCTGTCACTGGAAGTTGATGAAGAAGGGAAAAACGTGTGGGTGAGCCGACAAAGGTTTTATCTTACATGCCTTATTTAAGTGAGTAGGCAGGAGAGATGCGTTTCTGCCACCCCCACACTTCGTCCTACGGGTTTCGTAGTCCTGAGACTACCTGTTTACAGCAACTTGTTTGCTCTTGAAAAAAATGGGGCTTGTGATCCTGGCGGTAGGAAGTGGTTGCTGCTTTGGCTTCCCCTCTCTGAGTAGAACCCCTGTCTAAGTGATAATGATGACAATATACAAAATAGTTATTACCGTGATCGGTTAAACAAAGTGCACCAGCCAGAGGCATTTTGTATACATATTCCAATTTAATCCGTATGACTCTCCCACAGAACACTGCAAGAAACTGACTCTCAAAGAGCTTAAGTTGCTTGTCTATAGTCAAACAGGTACTAGTGTGACAGCAGGATTTGAATCTGCCTGAACTAACCCGTGGGAGTGTGTGGCGTGGTGTGCTGCAGAGGCCTTGGCTCTGGGGCAGTGGACTTGGCCCCTGGTGCCACCACTGCTGTGGCATGATTAGGCATCTGCCCCTGTGCTCAGCCACACTGGACAGTTTTCTCCAGCACTGAGTTATTTTTAGTGGTTTCTGATTTCCACACTTGATATCTGGGTGCCTTTTCTATTCTATTCTTGGTCGTCATTCTCCTTTTTTTCCTGGAAGTGATAGATTGTACTAGAACTATTGGCTCTGAGGACTAATTTACACACACGTTTCTAAAACTTATGAACCTTAAAACCTGACACGGTTACCCTCAAATACCAAGAAAAAAAACTGCTGCAACATCGAAACTTCCACTTAGCTCCTAGCTGCTAAGATACAGGAAGAGAAGCAATAAAAGATTATCTGTATGACAACCACCTGTGACTTACCAGCTAGAGGGAGAGGAGGCAGTATGAGTATTTGGAGCTCAGGCTACCTTCTTGGAGGGTTGAAACTGGGACTCAGTCCCAAAGTGGGCAGCTCAAGCAGGGCCCTGCCACAGTCCTCCAAATGGAAGCTTCCTCTCTAGAGTGGTGTCTTCAGGATACTGTCCTCTGAGGGACTATGCAGTCAGAAGACCCCCAGGGGCTATGCCTTGGACTTGAGGCTGAATAGTGCTCTGAGCTTCTGGCAGCTGGCCAGCCCGTATTCACTGGGGCTGGGGACTGCTGGTTTCCACAACAGTGGCATACAACTCAAGGGGAGCCTCTGACCAGCTTTCCTTTGGGAGCCTCACAAGCAGATGCCTGGATCCCTGGCTTGGTTGTTTCATGAAAGAGATTGTTTGGGGTTGTCTATCCTTCCTCAAAGAAAAATGGACAGAAAAAATGTAGGCCTGCATGCGGGCTCATCTTTAAGATGAAATGTGTACAAAATGAAACCCAAGAAACTTGTTTATCTCAAGTTAGACTAAAATCATTAGACACAAAGGAACAAATTTCAAATAGTGGTTTTTGAAGATTTTTCCAAAACTAGAGATATCATCCCTCTGGATGCTAAGAGGCAGAAACTGGTTTCACACACCCTTAAAAAGAGTGGTTAGATGTTGCCCTCATTGACTTTAGCCCACTGCCAGACGAAGGGGACCGTGCCATTGTGCATTTGCCAGTTGTGAGCGGTGCTCAGCTGTGTTGGACATGGAAAGTACCTGAAAATTCCAGGAGTCATCCTGGGTTGAATCAAGGGGATCGATTGATATTTCTCTGTCATACAACTCTGCCTAAGTATGTTGGTTTTATTCTTGGGCAAGTTCATCCTTGTAGCAGATCCAGGCTTACAAACGACCTGCGTACACGCTGCTGTAGGTCTCATTCTCCTAAGTTGGTTCATGTGCCCATCCATGAACCGGTCATGGCCGTGAGACTGTGAGGCTCTGATTGGCCAGGCCTGAGTCAGGCCTGCCCCTGGCGCTCAGAGAAAGATTATCACCACCTAAACCATATGGTTTGAGAGTGGAGAGGGGTAATTCTCCAAAGGAAACTAGAGGGAAGGGGGTACAGAGAATGAAAACAATGCCTATTATGCAAGGATAACTTTAGTCTCTATAGGAAAATAAATCACATTAGTACTTGGTACTTTATTATTAGCAACACATTTCTTGGAACACACCTTGTGGTGGAGACACCGATTTAAAGCTATTCCTCAGGAGTCTAGTAGGAGGCCTTGGAACACTCTGAGGAAAAATCAGGGCGGTAGAACTTAGACTAGCTTGATGACTGGGCCTGATGGTAGCTGGCTCTCAGGGGGTCTTGGTCGGGGACTGTAATACAGAGTGTGTTAGGATGGGGGTAGGTTTTGGGTCCTTGGGGCTCCGGGAAGGGTAGGATACTTGAGTGAGTTGAAGAGCACTGAGCACCACCAGACAACTTGGCTGCTCATGAACAGGGACCATATCCACAACCCCTGGCATGGGACCTGTCCAACAGTTTGTCCTCAGCAAATGCTGAATGAGTAAATAATTAAACAAGAAAACCAATCACAACAATACTTTGTGATCAACGCCAGAAGGGGAAGATGATACTTGGAAGTAAGGTGAACTTTGCACACTGTTTTTCCCAGTTTTTTTGTGGTGTCCTCCCCATAATTGTACAATGCTGCCAATTTTTTTTTAGGGGACATTGGTGGTTCAGTGGTAGAATTCTCACCTTCCGTGCAGGAGACCTGGGTTTGATTCCTAGCCAGTGCACCTCAAGCACAGCCACCACCTGTCTGCCAGTAGAGGCTTGTGTGTTGCCATTATGCTGAACAGATTTCAATGGAGCTTCCAGACTAAGAGACTAGGAAGAAAGGCTTGGTGATCTACTTTCAAAAAAACAGCCAATAAAACCCTGTGGATCACAATGGTCTGATTCCATTGTGCATGGAGACCCCATGAGTAGGGGGCCAACTTGATGGCAGCTAACAATAACACCACCTACTATTTTACCCTTTTTGCCATCTTGCCCCCTTTACCTGACCATATCAGTATATGCCAGCTGTGGATACCTAACAAGTTATCAGTTTACATGAAAAACTAACACCAAAGAATGAGGAAGACGAGACCAAGTATTTTAAATTCCTTTTAAATCCATTGCCCAATTTTAAAAGGCAGAGCATGTACATTCCTATTTTCTTGGCTTGTTTTCTATGAGCTTCCTGGGTGTGGAAGCAGCATGCCCCACTGCCGTTGCTGATATTGATTACTCCAGAGGAATTTTTTTCTTGGCATTCATCCCAACCACCTACACTGCTGTGAGGATCTGGGCTCTGGGGGTTGTCAGGACCCCCAGAGCTGCCCTTAGTTGAATTGGAAAAATTACCACAGAGGATCTAGCAGCGTGATGAAGTCAAGTAAACCTGGCTTCAAACCCCAACTGTGCCATGTACCAGCTGAGCACATTATTGGTGCCCTAAGGAATGCAGAAGTTGGAAACAAAAATATCAGTAGTTGGAAAATACAGCCTTGGAGAAAGAAATGACACCGGAGACTGAATGATAGACTTTTGCAAGACCAACAGCCTACTCACTGGAAATACTTTTTTTCAACAATGTAAATGGTGACTATATACATGGACCTTGCCAGATGGAATACACAGGAATGATATTGACTACACCTGTATAAAGGAACAACAGAGAAGCTCAGCATCATCGGTCAGAACAAGGCCAGGGGCTGAATGTGGAACAGACCATCACTTGCTAATATGCAAGTTCAAGTTGAAGCTGAAGAAAATTAAAACAAGACCACGAGAGCCAAAGTATGACCTTGAGTATATTCCACCTGAATTTAGAGATAATCTCGAGTAGATCTGACACATTGAACACTAATGACTGAAGACCAGACAAGTTGTGGTATGACATCAAGGTCATCATACATAAAGAAAGCGAAAGATCATTAAAAGGACAGGAAAGAAAGAAAAGACCAAAATGGATATCAAAAGAGACTCTGAAACTTTTTCTTGAGTGTAGAGTAGCTAAAGCAAATGGAAGAAATGATGAAGTAAAAGAGTTGAACAGAAGATTTCAAAGGGTGGCTCGAGAAGACAAAGTATTATAATGAAATGTGCAAAGACCTGGAGTTAGAAAACCAAAAGGGAAGAACATGCTTGGCATTTCTCAAGCTGAAAGAACTGAAGAAAAAATTCAAGCCTCAAGTTGAAATATTAAAGGATTCTATGGGCAAAATACTGAACGACACAGGAAGCATCAAAAGAAGATGGAAGGAATACACAGAGTCACTATACCAAAAAGAATTGGTCTAAGTTCAACCATTTCAGGAGGTAGCATGTGATCAAGAACTGATGGTATCGAAAGATGTCCAAGCTGCACTGGAGGCATTCTGTCAATTTGAGGCTCCAGAATTGACAGGATACCAATTGACATGTTTCAACAAATAGGTGCAGCAGTGGAGGTACTCACTCATCTATGCCAAGAAATTTAGAAGACAGCTACCTGGCCAATCCACTGGAAGAGATCCGTATTTGTGCCTATTTCAAAGAAAGGTGATCAAGAGAATGTGGAAATTATTGAACAATAACATTAATATTCCACACAAGTAAAATTTTGCTTAAGATCATTAAAAAGCGGTTGCAGTAGTACATTGATAGGGAACTGCCAGAAAATCAAGCTGGATTCAAAAAAGTATGTGGAACCGGGGATATCATTGCTAATGTCAGATCTTGGCTGAACGCAGAGAGTACCAGAAAGATGTTTACCTGTGTTAATTATTGACTATGCAAAGTCATTCAACTGTGTGTGTCATAACAAATTACGGATCACATTGCCAAGAATGGGAATTCCAGAACACTTAATTGTGCTCATGCAGAACCTGTATATAGACAAATAGGTGGTCGTTCCAACAGAACAAGGGTATACTGCATGGTTTAAAATGAGGAAAGATGTGTAACAGGGTCGTATCCTTTTACCATACTTATTCATTCTGTATGCTGGGCAAATAATCCGAGAAGCTGGACTATATGAAGAAGAACTCAGCATCAGGATTGGAGGAAGACTAACAGCCTGTGATATGCAGATGACACAACCTTGCTTGCTCAAAGTAGAGGACTTGAAGCACTTAAAGAGATGAAGATCAAAGACTACAGCCTTCAGTATGAATTGAATTTCAACACAAAGAAAACAGAAGTCGTCACAACTGCACCAGTAAGCAACATCACGATAAATGGAGAAAATATTGAAGTTGTCAAAGGTTTCATTTTACTTGGATCCACAGTCAGTGCTCATGGAAGCAGCAGCCAGGAAATCAAATGACGCATCATTGCATTGGGCAAATATGCTGCAAAAGATCTCTGTAAAGTGGTAAAAAGCGAAGATGTCACTTTGAGGACTAAGGTGCACCTGACCCAAGCCATGGTTCTTTCAATTGCCTCATGTGCACGCAAAAGCTGGATACTGAATGAGGAAGATCGAAGAAGAATTGATGCATCTGAATTATGGTGTTGACAAATAGTATTGAATATACCATGGACTGCCCGAAGAATGAACAAATCTGTCTTGGAAGAGGCACAGCCAGAATACTGCTTAGAAGCGAGGATGGCGAGGCTTTGTCTCATGTGCTTTGGACATGTTATTAGGAGGGACCAGTCCCTACAGAAGGATATCAAGCTTGGTAAAGTAGAGGGTCAGCGAAAAAAAGACCTTCAATGAGATAGATTGACTCAGTGGCTGCAACAATGGGCTCAAACGTAGCAATAATTGTGAGGATGGCACAGGACTGGGCAATATTTTGTTCTATTGTACCTAGGGTCACCATAAGTTGGAGCTGACCCGACAAGACCTAACAACAAGGTCAGTTTCCTTAACTGCAAAATGAGTTAATTCTCAAGGCAGTTGTAAGGATTGGAAGTAGCCTATATGAGAAGCTAGGACAGTGCCTGGAATGTTACTGACACATCACAGATGCCATGTTCGGAAGTCACAGAAGAGGAGACATATTGGAAGGCCAGTCCAGTTTGCTAAAGTTACTCCATCTTATTCCAGCTGTCCCCCCTCTTCTTCTCCTATGTAAGTAGAATCATGAATTTGCCATAATATAACTCAACCTATTAAAAATTATTATCGAATGTCTACTCTATGCCAAGCTCTGACCATAAAGGACTGAATAAGACAAACTAAATAGACAATGTTAAGTGCCATGAAGAATATGAAGGACCTAAGTTGATGGGGCATGAACACAAGGTTAAGGGACTCAGGGAAGGTTTGTCCAAAGAGATAGTATCTGAGCAGACATCCGAATGGCAGTTTGGAGCTGGCCCTGTGGGGACCTGGCAAAACAACATTATTCCAGGCAGATGAGACAAGTGGAGAGGCAAGAACAGTTTTACATGGTCAAGGGTCAGCAAGGAGACCAATAGGCTAGAGGAGGGTGAGTCTTGGGAGTGTGGTGGGAGGTCAGAGAGGGGAGCCAATCAGGGTGTCCTTAGAGGTCCAGGTGTAATTCTGTACTTTGTTTTACAGATGGGGAGGAAAAGGCTAAGAGAGCGAAAGAGTCTTGCCCCGGGCCACAAGCAAGTCCAGGCAGGCTAACCTAGTGCTGACACCTGCATTTGGGCCACTGTGTGGCACACCTCCCATGGGCGCTGCTCACACAGCGGTGCATGTGAACTCCGCCCCCTGGAGTTACACAGTGTGTGGTTCCTGCAGCTGCCAACCCCCTTGTTTCCAATGGCAAGCTCACTTTTTGCCCTCTTTTCCGTTTTGGAAAGAAGTGGTCTTCCTTCTGAGTAACAGCTGCCATTTGGACTATATGTGAGCTGGTGTTCGAGTTCATGAAGTAGGAAGAGATTCATAGAACACAGAGCTGGAAATCAAACACTCGAGAATCGGCTCCATAACCCACCTGTGTGAATTTTGGCAAGTCTCAACCCTTTCTGTGTCTTAAACCCAAACAAAAACCAAACCCATTGCTGTTGAGTCGATTCCGGCCCGTAGCAAGCCTGTAAGATAAAGTAGAACTGCCCCATACGGTTTCCAAGGGGCACCTGGAGCACCTGGTGGATTCGAACTGCACACATTTTGGTTAGTAGCCATAGCTGTTAACCACTGTGCCACTAGGGTTTCCTTTCTGGGTCTTATAGGAAGGGAAATGTGGAGAGTTGAATTTTATTCCTAAGGGGCTTGCCGTGCTACTAATCCACACTTCTAGCTATGAGAACATGCGTAAATGTACCTGTCTTAATTTTCAACACAAGGTGGTGCTGTGCTCCTTGCTTTTCAACTTCATCTCTTTTGGGTTTGTAAAACCAAAACCAAACCTGTTGCCATCGAGTTGATTCCGACTGATAGCGACCCTAAAGGAAAGAGTAGAACTGCCCCATAGAGTTGCCAAGGAGCGCCTGGTGGATTTGAACTGCCAGCCTTTTGGTTAGCAGTCATAGCTCTTAACCACTATGGGTTTCCTTTGGGTTTGTAGTCAACATATATGGGCCAGCAGGCAGTTTGACATTTATTTCCTTAAATCCAGTTTGTGGAACTTGACCACAGACTGCTGCTAGGAGCAAAGTAGGAAAGAAAACAGCTTGCTGCTTAGTCCTTGAGGAACAAGTTGTAAAGCGCCCTCCTAAATGTGCCCGCATCCTGTTGAGCTAAGGCTATGGTCCCGGAGAGATGGTCGGCACTCTGTCCTGTGTGTGTAGCTGAATGGGCGGTTGGAGAGTGCTCTATCAGGGCCTGAGGCCAGAGTCCACCACAGGGCAGCCAATCATTTTCTCTGTTCATGGCCTCCGTGTTCTCACCTGGGTAATGTCCTTTTGGCTTGAACATTGTGTGTTGGGGGAGAGGCCTATGGTCACTGTGATTGATTAAAAGAGCCCAAATTTAGAGTTCTTGGTAAACTGTTGGTTCCAGTGTCTGAAAGCCAACACATAGGTGTTTCAGATAAAGAATACAGATTTGGCGTCTAGAAGCCTTGCATACAAAATCCCAGCGCCACCACTTACTAGCTGAATAACAGACTTGGCCTCCTTTATCCTCGGTTTTTGCCTCTGTAAAATGGGGCTAATAGTCGTGCCTATCTCATGAAGAAGGTCTGAGGATTAACTTATGCCCAATAAAGGATCTAGCTCGGTGCCTGGCGTGGAGAAGTAGCTCAGTATATCTTTGTTTCCCTTAATTAAACCAGTGGCTCCACATAGTATACTTCTTGTCTCCTCCTAACTGCCTTTCAGTCCTCTGTGGTTGGTCTGTAGTAAGAAGAGACTTCTTGTAAATATTTATCTGTCTTTATAACAAGGGTCAGAACTGTTCTTTGTGAGTGCATAGTTTCTGCCTTGCTGAGTCTACTACTACCACATTTAAAAAACATTCTCATTGATCTTCTTGCATTGTTTTTCCGTTATGGTTTTTCCAGGCTGAGTACTGCTAGAAACTGGGTTAGATAAAAGCTAGTCCTGAGCAGGTTCTGAATCACACTGGGAAGAGGGTTGTGGAGAGGGAGCATCCCCTTTGCAGAGTCCTCTACCCGCTTCCTCCTTGGTTCTCAGCAATGTTTTTCTCAGTTCAGCTTTAGGGTACAAGAGAAATAAGTGGAGCGAGTTCAGTGAACAAGGTCATGCAACAACATCACGAGATGATGACATCACTGTCAGCTCTTGCCCAGGAAAAACCCAGGGCTCAAATAACGGAGGGAGAGGGCAGGTCATCTTCATGGCAGGTTGACAGAGCTGTGTGCAGGCGTTCATCAGACATCAGGGCCCAGGAATGTTGCTAAAAATTACCCAGGGCCACACCTGGCTCTGCTTGCTTGGCCCTGGTCAACCTTGCTGCCCTCTCATGGTCAGAACAACAGAGTATCACCAGTGGTTTCCCACCCCCGCCCCTTCCTAGAAGAAGGGTTACCAACTGCCAGAATCAAAATAGAATGTGGATCATGTCACAAGAATCCTAACCAATCCAAGCACACTCATACTGTGCAGGGCCCTTTTGGGGATACAGCAGATAAGCAAAATCTCAAGTTATCACTTTATTGGAATTGGCATTGCAGCAAGGCCTCTGCAGGCCTCTCTGCCCAGACCAGCTGCGTTTCTACACAACTAAAATTGGTTGCCCCTACCTTTATATAGGAAATGGTGGTGGTGTAGTGGTTAAGTGCTATGACTGCTAACCAAAAGGTCGGCAGTTTGAATCCACCAGGCACTCCTTAGAAACTCTATGGGGCAGTTCTACTCTGTCCTCTAGGGTTGCTATGAGTCGGAATTTTCCTCAACGGCACTGGGACCTTTATATACTCCCAAAGTTCATGGTCTTATGCATTAAGTTGACTTAAAGCAAAACACTCCTGGATGTCTTAGTCAATTATTAGAGAAATCCCTTGTCCACTAAGCTTTCTCCTGTGACATAACACTTTTTTAGTATGCCTACTCTTTGCAAGGGCTTCAAAGCTTTGGAAAATAGTTCTGAACAAAAATCCATGGGCAATGTTTTATATGAAGAGCATTTGGACAAGGCTATGAAGCTACTTCATCCTTTATTCATCACAATCCAAGCTCCTTTGGGGAGAAAGAACCTGGACTGGCAGAAACAGCTGGCATTGAAACTGTTGGGTGAGAGTCATAGTAGCTAAGGTATTCAGGTCATATCACACCTGCTTAGAATTTCCCCATGGCTTCCCATCTCACCTGAGTAGAGTATACTCATTCCCTGTCTCACACCCTTCAGCCCCTGCCGACTTCTCTGCCCTCACCTCCTCCCGCCCAGCCTTCTCTGCCCCCACCTCCTCCCCTCCAGCCGCACTGGCCTCCTTGCTGTGCCTTGAAAATGCTGAGCTCACTCTCACTGGAGCCTTTGCATTCGGCTTTACCTCTTACTAGAACAATCTTCTCAAGTTGTGCTGAGCAATCAATGGACCGCTTATGAAGCTCATAAAATTCCCAATGCCCAGGCCACATCCTATACCAGTTAAATTACAATCTCTAGGGTGGGACTCAGGGATCGATTTTTTTTTTTTTGAACTCCTCAGGAATTCCAAGGTGTGGCAATGTTTGAGAACCAAAGTCCTCTATCAGTGGTTCTCCAAGGTGTGGCCCCAGATCAGCAATACCAGCATCACCTGGGAACTTGTTAGAAATGCAGATTCTCAGTTCCCACTCCAAACCTTACTGAATCAGAAAGCTGGAGAAGGGCCCAGGGATATGTGTTTTAAAAAGTCCTCTAGAGGATTCTGACGTGCACCAAATCTTGAGAACTACTGTCCTAGATTCTTGGGGTTCAAAATGTGGCTCAAGGACCAGCAGCATCAGACTCACCGGGAAGTTTGTTAGCAATGTGGTAGCTCTGACACCGTCCAGACCTACTGAATGAAAATTTACAGTCTAACAATATCCCCAGTGATTTGTATGCACATTAAAGTTTGAGAAGCCTCCTGGCTCTTTGTCCTGAGAGGGCCTGAAAGCAACAGCACACTGATAGCAAGAAGCATAGCTGGCATCCAGATCTTGGGTTCTTAGTAACATTCAACACCAAAGGGATCGGGACTTGCTGGAGAAAAGGCTGATTCCAGGGCTGGGGCAGGGAAAGTACAAGATGGTCTTGAAGATCTTGTGCTAGAAAACAAGGAAATGTTTGCAGAATGATGGGGACATGTGAGAAAGACACAGGAGCCAGTTAGAAGAAGTTCTCACTGGCCAAATCTGTGACTAATCTGGTAGTAGTGGATTATAAACCACTGAAGTAAATAAAAATCCATGAGTTGATAGTGCTATAAAGAAATAAATGATTGTATAAAGAAATAGTACGGTAGAATGGCAACTAATAAGTACAGAAGGAATAAGGAAGTAAGAAAAATATCAGTGAACGCTAAAACTAGTGGATGAAAGTTTGACAAACAAAATATATACAGCCTAAAAGTAAAAAAAAAAAAAAAAATTTTTTTTTTTTTTTACCTCCCCCAAAATTACTTATTAACTACAAAGGGGAAAATAGTGACTTTATAGTAGAAGAACCTGGCAGACACTACTTCAACCAAAGTTAGCATCACAGATATTGGGACAAAGCTACCCCGTGCCTCCCCACTGCCAGGATGCACTGATGAGGACACAAGACCACTTTTGTGGCACTCCTGCCTAAAAGGCGGTGCCTGAGCCTCATCCTGACGAAACGTCAGGCAAACCCAAAACAGAGGAGCATACAACGAACCAATTGGCCTGTGCTCTTAAAAACGTCAGAGTCAAGAAAGACAAAGAATGGCTAAGGAACTGATTCACATTAAAGGAGACTAAAGAGACATGTCATGGATTGAATTGTGTCCCCCCAAAATATGTGTCAACTTGGTTAGGGCGTGATTCCCAGTATTGTGTGGTTGTCCTCCATTTTGTGATCATAATTTTATGTTAAAAAAGGTTAGGGTGGGATTGTAACACGTCCTTTGGGCCCAGGATTCCTGTGCCAAGAAGCTCCTAGTCCAGGGGAAGATTTGATGACAAGGACCTTCCTCCAGAGCTGACAGAGAGAGAAAGCCACCCTCTG
Organism: Loxodonta africana; assembly: GCF_030014295.1. Taxonomy (NCBI): domain Eukaryota; kingdom Metazoa; phylum Chordata; class Mammalia; order Proboscidea; family Elephantidae; genus Loxodonta; species Loxodonta africana. The sequence goes on from NC_087363.1 coordinate 37,398,579, forward strand.
GAGCTGACACCCTGAATTTGGACTTGTAGCCTACTAGACTGTGAGAGAATAAATTTCTCTTTGTTAAAGCCATCCACTTGTGGTATTTCTGTTATAGCAGCACTAGATGACTAAGACAAGACAGAAGGACTGAATGCAACACGTGATCCTAGATCTGGAATATACGTGTATATACATATATGAACCCTGGCCGCACAGCGGTTAAAAGCTTGGCTCCTAACCAAAAGGTCGGCAGTTCGCATCCACCAGCTCCTCCTTGGGAACCTTATGGGGCAGTTCTGTTCTGTCCTGCAGGGTTGCTGTGAGTCGGAATCGACTCAATGACAACAGGTGATAGTGATATGTATATAAAAACCTGTTGGCGTGGAGTCGATTCTGACATGTATGTGTGTGTCAATTTTATATATATATATATATATATAAAACTAAAGAGGTTATTGTTGGAGCACTTGACAAAATTTAAGTATGGACTGTGGTTGTGTAAGAGAATATTCTTTGTTCTTGGGAAATACACACTGAACCCTCTAGGAGTAAAAAGGCCATATGTTTGCATTATGTACTCTCCAGTGGTTCTGAAAAAGAGTGTGTCAGCGGTGTCACTAGGGAGCTGCAGGGGTGCAGATCATACCTGGCAACAGTGTCAGAGCGGATGACACAAATGACTATAAAAATATCCCTGTTGTTAGTTAGAACAACAAAAATACTTTTTGTAAGCCTAGCTTACGTGTATCGATATACCTACAAGGCTAAAACTCTATGTTAATTGACTTTGTGAACCTTCTCACGTGATACGCCCCCTAGTGGTCAGGGCTGTCATTATCACCCAGTTACAATGACACTGCGAATCCTGTGGTTTTGCCTCACGCGCTACAAACAGGCGCTGTTGTTTTCTTTGCTGCTGGTGTTTCTATAGTGGCTGATTTTGCCAAATTTTCTGGTGTTTTAGCGACATTAGTGTGGTAATTATTATTTGTGAACCTTATCAATAACTTTTTTGAGAACAAGGTAGTAATTAAAGGAAAAGAAGGAGTGATATACAGAATTTATAATTTATAAGCAATGTTAGTACAAAAAACATTACTAAGGATTCTGTATGGTCTGGTATGGGAGGAGGTCTGTGGGGGAAAGGCGGTGACACCATGAGTTACCACCCTGGGTGACACCGACCCTTGTGATGCCATTGGTGTGTGTATATGGGTAAGTGTATGTATATATGTGATGCATATATACAGAGAGAGGAGAGAAAATGGGGCAAATAGAATCAATTGGGGAATCTAGATGAAGACTGATTGGGAGTTCCTTGTACTATTCTTGGAACTTTTCTGTAAGTTTGAAATTATATCCAAATAAAAGTAATACCTCCTCACCCCAAAAAGACCTATGAAAAAAAAAATAAAAAAGGATAACACCAAAACAAACCAGTGAAAAGCAGCGTCCCAGAGCAGCCTTGCGTCCAAGTTCCACGTGTCTCCCTCTCGCTCAGTCAGGTCTCTGACGCCACATCGCCTCAGAAAGGCCCTCCCGGTCACCCCATCTAACTCCACCACCACTGCCACCTTTTTCATTATTCTTTCTCATAGAAAGAGCCCAGGGGACACAGTGGTTAAGTGCTTGGAGGCTAACCATTAGAAAAAAAAAACAAAAAACCTGTAGCTGTTGAGTCAATTCCGACTCTTAGCAACCCTGTAGAACAAAGCAGAACTGCCCCGTGGGGTTTCCAAAGAGCAGCTGGTGGATTTGAACTTCTGACCTTTTGGTTAGCAGCCAGACTCTTAAGCACTGTGCCACCAGAACTCTATGCTAACCATAAAAAAAATGCCATCCATAGCCCTTGTTAATATGTGGAATTATTCTTGTTGATACATTAGTTCACTGTCTCCTTCCCTAGAATCTCTTCACAAGCCTGAAGCCTTTTTCTGTAGTGATAGATCCCCTAGTACAACGCCTAACACATCGCAAGCGTATGTATCAGTTGCCGTGGACTCCATTCGGAATAAAACTGTGCTCCACGGGGTTTTCAGTGACTGATTTTTCGGACGTGGATATATTCAATTTATATGTGTGTGTGTGTGAGTATATATATAATGAATGAACAAACAAACCGATCTCCTTATCTCAGACTCAATTTTCTCACCTGTAGAACAAGGGACTATACAATGCAATATCCCAGATTCCTTCCCAGCTAACCGACGCTGAAGGAAGGAGTCTGAGAATGTAAGAGCCATTGTTTCTTGAGCATCTAACATGTCCTCAGCTTGTATTTACAAATTTCTCACCAATCCTCACAACAGTCCTACAGCACTGGACATAGTATCCTTATTCACTTCATCTATTTAGCAGTTATGTATTGAGTACTTCTTCTCTACTAGGTACTAAGAAAACAATGATTAACATGGCAGATGCAGCCCCTACACCCTGGAGCTTGTGGGTTAGCAGGAGCTGGCTGGAAAACCAATATCCGGACAGAGCAACCTGTGTACCCCCCACTATGATGCATTGATGAGGACTCAAGACCACTTCTGTGGCTTTCCTCCCTTAAAAGGCAGTGCCCAAGTCTAATCCTGAGGAAACATCAGGCAAACCCTAACAGAGGAGAAAGGTTGCCCAGCTTGTCTAAGTCACAACTCTCAGACCAAAGCCTGTGGTCTTCCACTGCTGGTGACAAGGTGCCTCAAGGGAGAACAGTGGGCTGGAAGATGGTCCACTGCCAAGGCAGCTCCCTCGGAGCTGTTAAGCCCACCTAATCCTCATTGTGCCCTTCTCCTTGGCAGGGAAATGGAGAATGCTGTATCCCAGCGATTTCTGGTTGCATTCTTGATTATTCCATGGCCTCTCAGTCCCATTTACTTCAGATAAGCAAGAGCCTACCCTGCTTCACTGGGCAAAGGTCAAGTTCCATTCAACCTGAGAAATAATCTTAAATTGGAGATGTGATCAAATAGCCTTGCCAGAAAAATAACCAAAAACCAAAAACAAAGAAACAAAATAAAAACCCACTTCAGAAATGTTTAATGAACAGACTGAGCATGAAGAATTAAAACAATGTAAGGGAGCCAGGGAAATGTCTTAAAAGATGTTTAATTTTTCTTCAGCTCATTGATCCTTCCCCTCCTTGATAAGCTTTCTCTGCCAATTAATCACTCAACTTATGACCAGGCCTTGTTTCCCTGTTTATAGTTCTGGGCCCTAAGAACCTGTCTGTAAGGACTGCAGTAAATATCCCTGGTTGGCAAGACAAACGTTTATCTGAGGGGGTCAATGGCTATGCTGGGAGGTCTCAGATTCCTGGAATTTAGTGCGTGCCTTTGCCCTGGATTTGTTGGGTGACCTTCACTTCACTTTGCCTCTGTTCCTTAAACTACGCAACGAAAACGGCCTCACCCACCAGTCATGGCCTTAAATTGCTCTGAGTTCCCTGCTGGAAAGTAGAAGAGGGTATTTGGCCAAGGATATGCTTTCATCTATGCCCATAAATGCTGCTTCTTCTCCTGAAAGCTAGCTAATTATGTTCAGAATTGAAAATGCATTCCCTGTGGGCATCTGAAGTCGATTCTTTACAGAAATGCTTGGAGGGTAGATGAATAAAAGAGGCACATTAACAAAGTTTTGTTATTCTAGAGAAAAATGTCATCTCCATTTTTTTTTTGTCCCCACAAAGCTCAGAGTTGGGGGAGGGATGGACAAGAAAACACTTGTTCTTTGGAACTATTCTTCACTGATGGCCTATCCTTGAGAGATGCTTTGTTCTTGCTGTGGAATGACATTTTTTTCCAAGGAGCCAGGCAGCTAACTGGTAACCAACCTTGTGAATGATGAAATGATCCATCTTTCCATGGAGTGAGCTCCCCATCACTGGAGATAAGTAAGAATAGCTGAATGAATCCTCAGCAAAGAATGGGGTGAAGAAACTTCAAGCACTAGAAGAGGGGTTCAACTAAGCGCCATTCAGTTCCTTCTAACCAGAAGGTTCAATGATTTTACTGCCTTTTGTTGTCATGTGCTTGTCTAAATAGACAATCCACAGTGTGCAACAGTACATGGGGCAAAGGACAGTGAGGGGTGAGACGGTGAGGGAAATTGGAGATTCAGATCAGGCAAAGAAAGGATGGCTTTATAGTCTCTACAAAGCATGAAGCAGCATTAGGACTTAGGAAGGAGATGGTACGCATGTATTTGAGGCCGCGCCAACCTTTCAAACAGGAAAGCTTACGTGGACCATGGACTCTGCAGTCTAAATGAATTTGAGGTGGCCACTGAGCTCCTTCTGGATGTAGCTTTCAGCTCTAAAAGCCCCCATCTCTAATGAGAGGCAAGAGGAACTAACAGCGTCAGAAACTCAGAGAAGGTGAGCATGGTGCTAAAACTGGGGACAGTTTCAGCTTCATTGGGGACTTATTTTAAAGTAAATAACAACAATGATAATAACAGTGGCCAAATACTGATCATCTACTATGTGCAAGTATGATGCACAGTTTACCTAATTTATCTCAATAATTCTTCAAGGTAGGTGCTATATGCCCATTTTGCAGATGAAGAAACAGACAGGAAACTTGCCTTGTACGTGGCAGAGCTAGTACTCAAACTCAGGTCTGCCTGCCTCGAGATCCACGTCCTGTCCAATGTATCACAATACCGATTCAAAGGTAAGGATTACTAATCTCATTTTTGCAGATAGAAAGACCAAGCTCGGAAAGCAGAGGTAACATTGGGCAAACCGAGGTTAGGGTGACTCTAAATCTCCACCAGGTGTCCTGTGAGAGGACTAATTGTACTTTGTAGAATGCTGTGGCTGGTGGACTGACCAGAGGGTCGTCTGACCAAATGCTTTCATTCGACAGAGGAGAATGAGCCCAGGGCAGGAGTGGGTACCTGAAGTGCACAAGGCAAAACCGTGGCTAGCCAGGCAGACTGCCCTGTCTCCAGGCTCCCGGCCCGGAGCACATTCCTTAGCCCAGGGCAGTCACTGCATATCCGTTGATTGCATCGCTTTTGGTAGAGTGGAAATAGATGTGTTCTGACCAGCTCCTGGATGCCTCTGTGGACCTGGCAGGGTTACCCTGCCCGAGGCTGGGATGAAGGCATGACTGTGAGCTTGGAGAATCTCTAAGAGGGCTTTATATCATGATTTCTTCTTAGGGAAGACTGGGTAACAAACACAATAGTTCCTGCCATAGAAGGAAGTTTTCCCAAAGCCGCCCAGAGGTTTGTTGGTGACTCTCTTATAAATCTTCTTGGGGATTTGAGTGACAGCCCAGGGGGTACCTGTAGAATGTCAGACAGCAGTAAGATTTGGGAGGGTGGTAGTAATGTGTACAAAGATAAGTGAAAAGATGCCCCATAAACACAGAAGATGAGGGGCATATTTTTTGATGAAAATCGAGGCAAACATCAGTTATGGGGAACAAATAGCTTGTATCAACCAGGACTTTTTTCAACGGCAAGTGACATAATTCCAACTCAAACTCGCTTAGGGGGGAAAAAAAAAAACATGGAGGGAGGAGTCCTTGTAGTTATGGTGGTATGTACGAGCTCAAATGATGCCACCAGGGATGACACCAGGAATCTGTCCTGCTCCATTCCTTGGCCCAGCTTAACACACTGTTGACTCCATTATCAGCCAGGTACTTCCTTCCTGGAGGTAAGATGGCCGAGGTACCACCAAGTACACATTCAACAGCTTAGCCTTCCCACCTCTTTCCCATAATTCTACTCAAAGTCCCAGGATTCATTAGGATTAGCCTGGCCCACCTCATGTATCCCTTTTGATTACTGTGACTGATGGGCCAGGCTGTGTCTCTTGCATCCTTCTGGCGATGAAATGGACGTGGGGCTGGGCCTCTGGTCTTCTGCCTCTAGTTCCTCTTATTTCCTTCTATGTCCTGACTCCTGTCCCTTTGTCTTCAGTTTGCCCTCTGCTTCCCAGGCTTTCATGACCACACCTTTTTCTGGCCCCAGGTGAGAATGGGCCACAGCATTTACACGGACCTTTCTGTAGGCCCAAAGGTAGATTTGGGGGATGCCAGTTCAGAAAGAGAAAGGCAGTGTGGTGTGTGCTGCTAGGAAGGCAGAGGAATTTTCATCTTATGTGCTGATGACGATTACTAATGACTGCCTGAGGGCTGTCTTCAGAATAGGAAAGCTGAGTCCAGGCCCAGAGGGAAAGGAAGCCATGATTGATTAGTAATGTCTGCCAGAGCACAGGAGTAGTAAGAAGGCAGACATGCTGTGCATTTGTCAAAAGCACCAGACTAAAAGTACATGGATCACAGAGTCAGACAGCCATGCTCATGGTCACCTCCACCTCTTAGCCATGACGGCATGTTACTTAGCCTTGCAGACCACAGTTCATCTATTTGCACAATGAGGACATTTATACTAAAGAGTTTTTTAAAGACTCAATGTACTATTTTATATTCCCACCAGTAATGCATAAAGGCTCCAATTTCTCCACATTCTCACCAACATTTGCAATTTTCCATTTTTGTTTTTTCGTTAAAGGCATCCTAAAACCCACTGCCTTCGAAGTCAATTCCGACTCATCCTAGTGACTCATCCTAGTGACTGTGAAATGGCATCTCACTGTGATTTTGATTTGCATTTTTCTGATGATTAATGAAATGAAACATCTTTTCATATCCTTGCTGACTTTTGTGTATCATTTTTGAATAAATGTCTATTCAAGTTGCTTGCCCATGTTTTAATTGGGCTGTTTGTATTTTTTGTTGTTGATTTGTAATAGGTCTTTACATATTCAGGGTACTAGAATGTCAGATATATGATTTGCAAATATTTTATCCCATTCTTTGGTTTGTTTTTTTTTTTTTTTGGCTTTCTTGTGCTTTGATGCACAAAAGTTTTTAATTTTAATGAACTCCAGTTTATCTGTTTTTGTTGTTGTTGTTGCTTGTGCTTTGGTGTCATATCTAAGAATCCCTTGCCAAATCCAAGGCTATGAAGATTTACCTCTATGTTTTCTTCTAAGAATTTTATAGTTTTTGATCTTACATTTAGGCCTTTGGTCCATTTTGAGTTACATTTCTTATATGCTGTGAAATAAGGGTCCAGATTTATTCTTTTGCATGTGGCTGTCCAGTTGTCCTACCATTATTTGTTGAACTACTTTTTCCCATTGAATAGTCTTGGCACCATTGTTGAAAATCAATTGACCATAGATCTATGGGCTTATTCCTGGACTCTCAATTCTATTCTACTGATCTATATGCTACCCTTATTCTAATACCATACTGTTTTGATTACTGTAGCTTTGTAGCAAGTTTTGAAATCAGGAAGTGTGAGTCATCTAACTTAGTTTTTTGTTGTTGTTTATTTTCTTTTTCAAGATTGTTTTGGCTTTAACAGATTGAAGATTCAATCTGAAATATTGTTTCAATCTTGTTTGAAGAATATTTGGTGTCCCTTTCAATTCCATATGAGCCTTTGAATCAGCTTCTCCATTTCTGCAAAAAAAAAAAAAAAAAATGGCCATTGGAATTTTGATAGAGATTGCATTGAATTGATTGATTGATCAATTTGTGGAGTGTTGTTATCTTAACCATATTAAGTCTTCCAGTTCATAAACACAGGATGTCTTTCCGTTTATTTTGTTCTTCTTTAATTTCAACAGTGGTTTTTATAGTTTTTTAATTCACAAGTATCACACCTCCTTAGTTAAATTTAGTCCTAAATATTTGATTCTTTTTAATGCTATTGTAAATGGATTTTTTTTTCTTAATTTCCTTTTTGGATTGTTAATTGCTACAGATTAAGGTTTAAAGAGTATCTCATGGCAGTAGTCTTGGGGAGCCCCCTAGTGTCAACCAGTCCAGTAAGTCTAGACTTTTTAAGAATTTGAGCTCTGTCCCACATTTTTCTCCCATTTTATCAGGATCCGTCTATTGTGGCCCTGATCAGAATGGTTGGTAGTGGTAGCCAGGCACCTTCTAGTTCCTCTGGTCTCAGGGTAGATAAGGCTATGGTTCAAGTAGATTAATATTCTGTAGACTACTTTCTTCTCTGAGTCTTTGGTTTCCTTCTTTCTCTTTTGTTCCAGATGAGTACAGATCAATAGATGTATCTTAGATGGCCGCTCATTGATTGGCCTAACTTCAAGTTTGTGGATTTATTCTCCTGCATGCTCAACTCTGCTGTTGAACCCCTCTGGTATCTTTTTATCTTGGTTGTTTTACTTTTCAACTCCAGAATTTCTATTTGGGTTCTTTTATAAATTCTATCTCTTTATTCTCTGCCTCCATTCCTGATATCTCTAATCTCTATCTCTGATACTCTCTATTTGGCAAGACATTGTTCTCATGGTTCCCTTTTGTTCTTTGTTCATGGTGCTCTTTAGCACTTTAAGCATATTTAAAATAGTTGATTTAAAGCCTTTTTCTGGTAAGTCCAATGTCTGTGCTGCCTTGCAAACTATTTCTATTTTACTGTGTAGGACCCATACTGTCTTGTTTTGTTTTTTGTTGATTTTGGTTTTTTGGTACGCTTCACAACTTTTTGGTAAAACTGGACATTTTGAATACTGGAAATCAAATTCTTCCCCTTCCCAGTGTTTTTTTATTGATGCTTTTTGTAGTTGTCATTTCTTTGATTATTAACTTTACTGATTTTGTAACATTTGTATTCTTTATTGTCTACAGTAACTGAAGTCTCTGTTCTGTTAGCTTAATGATCAGCTGGTGATTTGACAGAGAGTTTCTTTAATGCCTGGAACACACACACAAAATCCTACAAAGAAATGTTGAGATGAACCCCAAAGGTCTCCAAAGCAGGTGGTGGTAAGGCTGTTAGTGTTAAGAGGGAGAGAAGGAGGGAGAGATAGGGGTCTTACCAGAAGCACACAGAGCTCTGAGGCCTGATCTTCATTCAGGCTGATAGGGGTGTGGGGTAGGAGAGGGGCACTGTTTACAGGAACTTTGAGGTCTGTCTTCTCTCTTGATCCAGATCGTCCCCCAGCTGGTGACTCATTTCTCTGCTCTTTTTGAGAACAAAAGTCTTCAAAAGAATTGTCCTTACCACTTTTCTCCAATTCCTTTCTTCCCAGTCTCAAAATCTGGCTTTTGTACCCATCGTATCACTGAAACTTTCTGTCAAGGCCAGATATGACCTCCAAGTTGCTAAATCCCAGGGTCAATAACCACTCCTCATTTTTTCTTGACCAATCAGCAGCAGCTGATACAGCTGTTGGCTCCCTACTCCTTGAAACACTCTTTCCCTTCCAGCACACCACTCTGTCTTGGTTTTCCTCCCTCATTGATCACTCCTTCTCATTCTCCTTGCCTGGTATCTACACATTGCCCTGACCTCTGAATGTCAGAGGTTCCAGGGCTCAGGCCTCTGTCCCTGTCCTCTTCTCAACCATGCTCAATCCCTTGGTGATCTTGTCCTGTTTCATGTGGAAGCTTTTAACTTTCAAATTCATATCACTAGGTTAGGGCTCTTCCCTAGGCTCCAGATTCTATGTCCAGCTGCCTGCTCGCCATCTCCACTTGGGTGACTGTAGATTTTTCAAACACAACATGTTCCAAACCAAACTCTTGATTCTTTCTTCACCCTACCCTGCTCCTCCCACAAGTTTCCCCAGCTCAGTAAATGGCAACTTATTCCACCTATAGGCTCAGCCCAAAAACCTTGGTGTCTCCCTTGACTCCTGCCTACGTCAAATCTATCATCATTTTAAGAACTGGTCTCCCTGCTTCTGCCTTTGCCTTCCTGTAGTCCTTTCTCAATCCTGCAGCCTGAGTTACCTTTGAAAATTTGGATCAAGTTGTGTCACTTTTCGACTGAAAAAAATCTAATGACTTCTATCTCATTCAAACTAAAACCAAAGTCCTAATAATGGTGTACAAGGCCCTACATGACCTGCTCCCACCCCGTCTCACTCCCCGCGTCTTCTACCCCTCTCCTCATTTCTCCATTGGATTCAGCCCCACTGGTTTCCCTGATGTTCCTTAAATTGCCAACCTCACTCCTACCACAGTACCCTTGCACTGTTCCTCTTTCTGCCTGATGTATTTTCTGAAGATGCCCTTATCACTTGCTCCCTCATTTCTTCAGATTTCTGCTCAAATGTCAGTTTCTCCATGGTAACTTTATTGACTACCCTATATCAACAGCAACCCCATGTCCTCAGAAATTCCTATACTCCTTACCCTGCTTTATTATTTTTCACAGAACTTATCTTCCTTTGATATTATCTATATTCACTTGTTTGTTTATTGTTTGTCTTCCTTCACTAGGATGTTAGTTCTATGAGTGTGGGAACAGTATGCCTGGTCCACTGCTGGAGCCCCCGTGCTAAGAACAGGGTCTGCCAAAGGAATGAATGAGGCAGTGCTCATAAATATTTATGGACTAAATCAATGAGTAAATGAATTTATCTTCATGCCCAGGAGATCTCTGGGACATATTAAGGAAATCGTCTAACAATTGGAATTGTCAAGTAAAATTCTAAAGAAATAGCTCATTTCTGATCCTTTACTGCCTTGGGACAGTTCCCCTTTTTCTCTTTTAAAGAGAAAATGTTAATACCCCTCCTTCACAAAGCCTGACCTTGTTTGCAGAGGGCAAAGGGGTCCTTTTTCTTGTAGGAGGGCTCAGTTTCGATTAGTTTCTGACACTATCTACCTGGGTGACCTTGAACAAGTCTCATCCTCTCGCCGGTCTCATTTTCTCCATCTGCAAAGCATCAAAGGGCTTCCAGCTCTGGCATTCTATGGTTTGTGTCCACCAGGAAGATGGCTATGGCACTGATGTTTGACCTCGCTGGAAGAAATATGTCAGATAAGCAGGCCCAGCTATCTCAGGAGCCTTCATCTTCATCATTCCTTCACACAAGACCCAACACCAGCCTCCCTGTTTCTGGAACAGCCTCCCTCATTGATAAAATGTTCCATAACTTCTCAATGAGCCCACACACTGTAACTGCAATGATAATGGGCTATATCCGGCTCTCCTGGAATCTTGCCCCTGTTCTAGGTAGTGCTATGGCTATCTGTTATCTGCTGAGCATGAATGGCTGGAGGCAGAAAAGGCGAAAGGGGCCTGAGCTGGTGAGAAGTGGAAGTGATTAATTTATGTCGCATGCTCCAGGGCTGGTCTTAGCAAGTGATAGGCAGAATTTATGTTGACAGCTGCCTTAGAGTTTGCATCACACCATCAGCACTTTGCAGAAAACAGATGACTTCAGGGCAGCTCTCAAGCTTGTTGACAGCTCAAGAGCTTTCTGATAAAGTTGTCAGAAAATGAAAAGGACAGTCCTAGGAAGTTGTGAGTTTCCTGTCCTTGAGAGTATTGTGGTAGAAGAGGAAAACCAATGGATGGGATTTTGTAGAAGAGGTTGAAAATGCATTAAGGCAGGCGATCTTATCTGTCTTATTCTCCATGGTACCACAATACCTCTCCTCCCTGCTCTGGGGGGCTGGAGTAGGGCTTAGCTGACTGGCACCAATTAGGGTCACAGGAGACGGTGGAATAAAGGGGAAGTGGTGGGAGGAAGCAAAGTTGAACACCTAGAAGGAGAGCCAGGGTCCAAGCATCAGAGGGAGAGTCAGGAAAGGACCAAATCCAGAGATAGTCAGAAAGAAGGAGGAAATTCAGGGTGGGGAGGCAAGAACTCACAATAGGGGAGATGAGATAAAGTGAAAACAAACCCTTTAACTCATAGCGATCCTATAGGACAGAGTAGAACTGTCCCACAGGGTTTCCAAGGAGCAGCTGGTGGATTTGAGCTGCTGATCTTTTGGTTAGCAGGCTGAACTATTAACCACTGCACCACCAGGGCTCCAGAAAGTGAAAACAAATCAATATCAAATAGGATTGAAGGACAGTGGTACCATATGGCCATTTCTATAAGTCTAAATGGGAGTAAAGCTTGATGCCTTGGCTTGGCTCTAAAAAAGGACCAGAAGTGGGGTGTACAATGGGTCTTGCTGCTGATGCTGTAGGGCATGCAGCAGTGACCACCACTTTAGGAGGGCCAATTCAGAAAAACAGAAATGTTTATGGGCCATTTTTTCCCATCTAAAAGAGCTTTTTTGTCCCATAGGAAAAAAAAAAAAAACAGATGGTCTTGTAACTTAGATTACCTAAAACCGATTGCCTTCAAGTAGATTCTGACTCATAGTGACCTCACGTATGTCAGAGTAGAACTGTGTACGATAAGGTTCTCAATGACTGATTTTCTGGAAGTAGATCACCAGGCCTTTCTTCAGAGGCGTCTCATTGGTGGGATCAAATGTCCAGCCTTTTGGCCAGCAGTTTAGTGCATGTCACAGATTGAATTCTTTCCCCCCAAATATCTGCTAACTTGGCTGTGCCTTGATTCCCAGTATTGTGTGATTGTCCACCATTTTGCCATCTGATGCGATTTTCCTATGTGTTGTAAATCCTACCTCTATGATGTTAATGAGGTGGAATTACCACAGTCATGTTAATGAAGGAGAACTCAATCTACAAGATTGATAGCCAATCTCTTTTGAGATATAAAAAAAAGAAGCAAGTAGAAAGATGTGGGGACCTTGTACCACCAAGAAACAAGAAATAGCACGTCCTTTGGACCTAGAGTGCCTGTGCTGAGAAGCTCCTTGACAGGAGAAGATTGGTGACAAGGACCTTTTTCCAGAGCTCACAGAGAAAGTCTTCCCCTGGAGCTGACACCCGAATTTGGACTTCTAGCCTACTAGACTGAGAGAATAAATTTCTATTTGTTGAAGTCATCCACTTGTGGTATTTCTGTTATAGCAGCACTAGATAACTAAGACAGTATGTTAACCATTTCCACCACCCAAGGCCTTCTTTAGATTACCTACTTTATGCCATGTCAACCAGAAAATCGGTACTACCTTTTAGCGTCTTTAGTATTACTCTCTAAATCTTTTTGAGAAGAAGCCATAGGGTGGCAGCTTTCTAATCCTCCACCTCAGTACAGGTTAAACAATGAGCTCTATCAGAGCCAGGTAAATTGTCCACATTATCTCTTCTCTGCTGTAGGATTTCAGCTCACTGAATTGCAACCATGGAGAAAGCGGTACAAAATACATGGTTGTGCAAGGAATCAGGAACTCTAAATACCGTCGGGTCTGCTTACTTATTCTGTTCACAGCTCTACCCTCTCTCTTTTACCTCGATTTGCAGGTAGCCTTTGGCCAGGCCAGAAAGTACACTGAAAAGCTGCTGTATGTTTCACAATTCTCTGCCCTCACAAAGGCTCAAACCTCGTTTGGTTTTGGCATCAGTCTAAAAAAATCATGTTCTCTATTTCTACCCCCAGCAGGTCACGAGAGAGAGCCTGACCTGGGTGGGGTGAGATGAGGAAACTGGACGACTTCCCAGCCTCTCATGAGTCAGGTGTTCATGGCTTCATTCTTTTGTTCGAAGTGAATTCCTGGAACATAACCCACTTTCTGATATCAGTGCAAAAACACCTCCAATGCCAAGTGGTGTCCTTTGGGATTACATAAGTGGACCCTGTGGACCGCCTCCTCTTCAGAATAGGAGAAGAGGGCCTGCAAGAGGCGAGTGAAAAGGCCATTTCTTGCAGGGCCTCCAAGGCAATGGTGAGGAGTTTGGAGTTTATTGTAAGAGCAATGGGAAGTTTTTCATAGACATGTGTCATGATCTCATATTCATTTTTAAAAGACTCCTGTCAGCGCAAATGGAATGGAGGGAACAAGAGGATGCAGGGAGAACAGTCAGGAGGCTACTGAAGTATCTACTCACTCATTTATTTATTCATTCTCTGAATCTTGACTGTACTCCAACTCTTGGGGATGAGGCACTAGGGATAAGGTTCTCTACTGGAGCTTATGCGGAGAAGAACAGTAAAAAAAAAAAAAAAAAGTAAACAAATAAGAAAGATCATTTCCAATTGTGATAAGTGCTATGCCAAAAATACAACAGGGTGCTGTGATAAAGGGTGAGTGAGGAAGGGAGGTGATGACCACTTTAGAGAGGGTGGGAGGGAGAACCTTTTTGAGGAAGTGGCATTTGTGCAGAGACCTAAATAGTGGGAACGAGTGAGTCATGTGAAAATGTGAAGTGGAGTGAGGGAGTGTTCCACACAGAGGAAACATCAAGTGCAAATGCCTGGAGGCAGGAATGAGCCTAGTGTGGGCCTGGGGAGTGGGAAGGGAGGATCAGAGGAGTTTAAACAAGGGTGGACGTCAGCAGGGCCAGCCAGACAGGGCTTCAGAGGCCACGGTAAGGAGTTTGGTTTTATTCTGGGGGGATGAGGAGGTTTGGAGCAGAGAGTCTAATCCAGGTGTTAGCAAATTATAACTCCTGGGCCAAATTCAACCTACCACCTGTTTTTGTAAATAAAGTTTTATTGGAACACAGCCTCATCCATTGCTTACATGTGATCTATAGTTGCTTTCCTGCTACAATAGCAAAGTTGAGCAATTGTGACAGACGCCATGTGGCCCGTAATGACGAAAATGTTTACTCTCTGGCCCTTTACAGGAATTTCTGGTGTAAACGGTTAATGTGTCCGACTGCTAAATGAAAGGTTGGAGGTTCCTGTTTACCAAGAGGTGCCTCAGAAGAAAGGCCTGGTGATCTCCTTCTGGAAAATCAGCCACTGAGAACCCCGTGGAGCACAGTTCTACCCTGACGCCCATGGGGTGGAGTCAACTTGATGGCAGTGGGTTTGGTTTTTGGCCTTTTATTTCACAGGAGAAGTTTGCTGACCCCCTAATCTAACCGATGTTTTCAGATGGAAACTCTGGCTGCTGTGTGGAACAGAGTTCTTGGAGCAGAGTTACGAGGCTACTGTAGGACAGAAGCCAATGCTGTTGTTTCTTAGCATCGGTTCCTGTCTGCTCGATATTTTCTCCAACATCAGAGACAGGGAGGCTGGGGCTTGGCGGGTGGGCTTGCCTCCCTGAGTGCTCGCTGCTTCTAGAGACAGAGACTGTCCCTATGTGCGAGAAGCTACCCCATCGCATGGCGGGCAGCTGAGCGGACTCCGCCTCACCTGGTAAAAGTGACAAGAGGCGGTCATTGCTGCTCAAGGAGCCCACCCCCCCCCGCCCCCAGACTGTAACTGCCTGTCTTTTGTCTGTAGCACGTCATCACCAATTTGGGGCTTAGCGAATGGCTCAGGCTAAGCAGCTGTTTTCCATTACCTGCTTGTCTGATGTCAGTGACCCTGCTCGACTGCCAAGCGTGCCCAGACCACTCCCAGCAGAGAACAGAGACGCGGAGAGGGGGATTGCATTTCCAAATTTCAGGGCAGATTGGTTTTGTTTTGTTTCTGAAGAAAAACACCAGATAAGTAAAATAGTTGGGCACCGTGTTAGAAAACTAACCCCAAACATCTGGATTCTCTGTACTCTGGGAGCTTATTTTCATTCCTTTGGTCATAACTGATAAATTTCCACAGGGTAAGTGAGTTAGTACATTTTTTAGAAGGGAAGCCATCCACGTTATATAAAGAAGTGGTGGAAATGAGGGCAGAGTCAAGAAGAGAAGATTTGAGGTGGCAGTGCTGTCGCCAAGCAGCTGGGAACAAGAGAATATCCTGGGCTCACTGGTTTGAGAGGTCAGACTACAGCTCAGATTTATTTCCATAAGCACTTAGTGAGCACCCAGTCCAGGTCAATTGCTGCTGGGTGCTGGGAAAACAAAGTTGACCAAAACAAGGTCCCTGCAGTCTGAGGTTCACAATCTAGAAAGAGCAAATAAAACAGCATGACAAGATAACAAAACTCTTGAAATCTCTTTAATCCCCCAGCATCTCTCTAGTGTAGGTATTATCACTCCTATTTTAAACTGAGATTTGAAGAGAAAATGCCAGAGTTGGGATTTAAAACCATATCCACTGGCCTTCAGAGCCTTTTGCTTCCCCTCCGATTGGTGGAACTTGGCCCAATCAGTATAACTCCCAGGTAGGTAGGTTTCAACTGAGTAATACAAGTGGATACTTTGGGAGGTGATGAGTTGCCTGTCAAGGGAGGTATGTAAGTAGAGCCACATGGTGGCATGGCTGGATTCAGAGCCTCAAAGGTTGTTGTCAGAGATTAGTCTCCATGTCCTGGCTCTGCATTCCCCTGGGTTGGCTTCAGTATCAAGCAGGTCCTCCTCCATGGAGTGGTCAGGATACCCCCACCAGCTTCAGGCTAACATTCCATCCACTTAGTAGCCGAAACAGAAAGACAGCATCTTTTCCCAATAGATCCAGCAAAAGTCCTGGGATTAACTGATTTGCTTGGCCTAAGTCACATGGTCATCTCTGGGCCAATCCCTACAGCTATATGACTGTGGGTCTCTCATTGATTAAACTCATCCATGTGGTGTACAGACTGAGAGCAGTCCTCATCCCTTGTCTCCTGGGGTCCCCCAGTACTGCTCCCCACTGTACAAAGGAACTGGGTTTTTCAGGTTCTTTGGATGTGAGGTCACAGTATCCAGAATAATGGAACAAGTGTAGATTTGGAGTTCAATGGGCTTGACTAGTCACTCACCGGGTGAATACTCTCTTCTCGATGAGCCTTATCTGTAACATGAATATATAGCAACATCCTTGCTGGCTACAGGGTTGATTTAACTAGCATTCATCATAGTACTCAGCCCAGGAAATGATGTCTGACATCCCCAGGAATGACGGGGGATATGAGAGAGCCAGCACTGGCATCAGGGACTAGTGGGTAAGTTGTGGGTAGATGGCCAGGATTTGGCCAGGTTGGCAGCCACAAGGCCAGGTCTGGCCTCACCTACAATGGACACTGGGTCTCCATAGTGAGCTCCCAGGATAGGAGCCACTCAGAGAAAAGCTGTTTGTAAAGGTCCGGCCAGGCCTGTTTCCCTCTTCATCTTCTCAAGCTCCAGCCAGTCCCCAGAAAGCAACATTCCCAAAATGAACTGGCTCAGCTAGCTCCTTGCAGAAATGCAGCCAGAGAAGGACAATTCGCTATTGGGCTTTTGCAGGGCTTTTATATGAGAAACAGCTGAGTGGGAAGAGAGGCACTTTCTGAGTTTTCATGGAACTGTGCGGGGAAAGGTGGGGCTGAGTGGAGGTAAGCATGAGGCCCTGGATTTGAATCCTGTCTCACCACTCACTAGCTGTGTGACCTTGTGCAAGATATCACTTTTCTCGTCTGTAGAATATGGGAGATGATGATAATTGCATCTACCTCAAAGGTTTGTTGTAAAGGTTAGATAAGTTGATATATTGGGTTGAGTCATTTTCTACAGGTCAAAACAGTCAATATCACAGTTTCCTATGGTTCAGCCTAAAGTATTTGGCCCAGAGTAAGTTTTAGCTATTGACATATGTTATCCGTGGCTGCCACAATATTTTTTATTGTGGTAAAATATATATAACAAAATATTTACTGCTTCAATCATTTTCACGTGTATAGCTCAGTGACATTAATTACATTCACCATGTTGTACAACTATCACTACTATCCATGTCCAAAGTTCTTCATCACCCTTCAACAGAGACTCAGTGCCCCTTGAGCAATAGCTCCCCCATTCCTCTTCCAACTGCCCCCGGTAACTACTAATAAATTTTGGTCTCCATTATTCACCTAAGAAGGAGTCCTGGTGGCACAGTGGTTAAGCGCTCAGCTGTTAACCAAAAGTATGAGCCGGAATAGACTCAATGGCAATGGGTTTGGGTTTTTTTTATGTATTTACCTATTCTGGATGTTTCATATATGTGGAATTATACAATATTAGTCCTTTTCTAGCATATTTCACTCAGCATAATGTTTTCAAGGTTCATCTGTGTCATAGCATGTATCAGAACTTCATTTGTCTTTATGGCTGAATAATAGTCCATTGCATAGATATATCACATTTTGTTTATCCATTCATCTTTTGATGGACATATGGGTTGTTTCTACCTTTTGCTTACTGTGAATAGTGCTGCAAAGAGCATTGGTGTGTACGTATCTGTTTGCATGCCTGCCTTCAAGCCTTTTGGGTACATAGCTAGGAGAAGAAATACTGGGTCATATGGTAATTCTATGTTTCACTTTTTGAGGAACTGCCAAGCTGCTTTCCATAGTGGCTGCACCATTTTACAGTTCCGCCAACAATGAATGATTGTCATGGGTTGAATTGTGTCCCCCCAAAATATCTGTCAACTTGGCTAGGTCATGATTCCCAGTATTGTATGATTGTCTACCATTTTTTCATCTGATGTGAGTTCCCTACGTGTTGTAAATCCTATCACTCTGATGTGATAAGATGGATTAGTGGCAGTCATATTGATGACATCTACAAGATTAGATAGTGTCTTAAGCCAATCTCTTTTGAGACATAAAAGAGAGAAGCCAGCAGAGAGACATGGGAACCTCATACCACCAAGAAAGCAGCACCAGGAGCAAAGTGTGTCCTTTGGACCCAGAGTTCCCGTGCAGAGATGCTCCTAGACCACGGGAAGACTAATGAGAAAGGTCTTCCTCCAGAGCTGATAGAGAAATCCTTCCCCTGGAGCTGACACCCTGAATTTGGGCTTGTAGCCTACTAGACTGTGAGAGAATAAATCTCTCTTTCTTAAAGCCATCCACTGACGGTATTTCTGTTATAGCAGCACTAGATGACCATGACAATGATGGTTCAATTTCTCCACATCCTCACCAACACTTGTTGTTTTCCATTTTTATAATATCTATCCTAGTGTGGGTGAAGTGGTATGTCATTATGGCTTTGACTTGTGTTTTCTTAATCACTGATGTCCCCACGTGTCTTGTCGTATTGTGGAGGTTTTCCTGTTGCTCTGATGCTGGAAGCTATGTCACTGGTATTCAAATAGCAGCAGGGTCACCCATGGCGGACAGGTTTCAGCTGAGCTTTCAGACTAAGACAGACTAGGAACAAGGACCCGGCAGCCTACTTCTGAAAAGATTTAGTCAGTGAAAATCTTATGAAAAGCAGTGGCATTGTTGGATATAGTGCTGGAAGACGAGCCCCTCAGGTTGGAAGGCACTCAAAAGACGACTGAGGAAAAGCTGCCTCCTCAAATTAGAGTCGACCTTAATGATGTAGATGGAGTGAAGCTTTCAAAACTTTCATTTACTGTTGTGGCATGACTCGAAATAAGAAGAAACATCTGCAAACAATTAATAATTGAAACATGAAGTGTACGAAGTATAAATCTAGGAAAATTGTAAGTCATCAAAAATGAAACATTGATATCCTAGGCGTCAGTGAGCTGAAATGGACTGGTATTGGCCATTTTGAATCGGACAATCATATGGTCTACTATGCCGGGAATGACAACTTGAAGAGGAATGGCATTGCATTCATCATCAAAAAGAACATTTCAAGATCTATTTCGAAGTACAACATTGTCAGTGATAGGATAATATCCATATACCCACAAGGAAGACCAGTTAATTTCGATATTGTAACTTGAAGGATGCTGTGGGGAAAATATTAAACAACTCAGGAAGCATCAAAAGAAGATGGAAGGAATACACAGAGTCACTATACCAAAAAGAATTGGTGAATGTTCAATCATTTCAGGAGGTACCATATGATCAGGAACCAATGGTACTGAAGGGAAAAGTTCAAGCTGTAGTGAAGGCATTGGTGAAAAAAAAGACTTCAGGAATTGATGGAATACCAATTGAGATGTCTCAACAAACAGATGCAGCACTGAAAGTACTCACTCATCTTTGCCAAGAAATTTGAAAGACAGCTACCTGGCCAACTGACTGGAAGAGATCTATATTTATGCCTATTCCCGAGAAAGGTGATCCCACTGAATGTGGAAATTATCAAACAGTATCATTAATATCACATGCAGGTAAAATTTTGCTGAAGATCATTCAAAAGCGGCTGCAGCAGTATATTGACAGGGAACTGCCAGAAATTCCAGCCAGATTCAGAAGAGGTTGAGGAACCAGGGATACCATTGCTGATGTCAGATGGATCCTGGCTGAAAGCAGAGAATACCAGAAAGATGGTTACCTGTGTTTTATTGACTACGCAAAGACATTGCACTGTGTGGATCATAACAAATTATGGATAACATTGTGAAGAATGGAAATTCCAGAACACTTAACTGTGCTCATGAGGAACCTGTACATAGATCAAGAGGCAGTCATTGAAACAGAATAGGGGGATACTGCTTGGTTTAAAGTCAGGAGAGGTGTGCATCTGGGTTGTATCCTTTCATCATACTTATTCAGTCTGTATGCTGATCAAATAATTCAAGAAGCTGGACTATATGAAGAAGAATAAGGCATCAGGATTGGAGGAAGACTCATTAACAACCTGTGTTATGCAGATGACACAACCTTGCTTGCTGAAAGTGAAGGGGACTTGAAGCACTTACTGATGAAGATCAAAGACCACTGCCTTCAGTATAGATTACACCTCAACATAAAGAGAACAAAAATCCTCACAAATGGACCAATAAGCCATGTGATGATAAACAGGGAAAAGACTGAAATTGTCAAGGATTTCATTTTACTTGGATCCACAATCAACACCCATGGAAGCAGCAGTCAAGAAATCAAACAACACATTGCATCGGGCAGATCTGCTGCAAAAGACCTCTTTAAAGTGTTGAAAAGCAAAAATGTCACCCCGAAGACTAAGGTGTGCCTGACCCAAGCCATGGTGTTTTCAATCGCCTTCTATGCATGTGAAAGCTGGACAGCGAATAAAAAAATGGAAGAAGAATTGACACCTTTGAATTCTGTTGGAGAAGAACACTGAATGTACCATGGACCGCCAGAAGAACGGACAAATCTGTCTTGGAAGGGGCACAACTAGAGTACTCTTTAAAAGCAAGATGGTGTCTCACATAGTTAGGACATGCCAGGAGAGATCAGTCCCTGGAGAAGGACATCATGCTTGGTAAAGTAGAGGGTCAGTGAAAAAGAGGAAGATCCTCAGTGAGATGAATTGACACAGTGGCTGCAACAATGGGCTTAAGCATAGCAGCAATTGTGAGGATGTCATAGGGCCAGTGTTTTGTTCTGTTGTACGTAGGGTCGCTATGAGTCGGAACCGACTTGATAGCACCTAACAACAACAACACAACAATGACTAATGATGTTGAGCATTTTTTCATGTACTTGTTCGTCGTTTATGTACTTTTTTTAGTGAAATGTCTATTCAAGTCCTATGGCCATTTTTTCACTGGATTGTTTGTCTTTTTGTTGTTGAGCTATAGGAGTTCTTTGTATATTCTGGGTATTAAACTCTTGTCACATTTATTGTTCCCAAATATTTTCTCCTATTGTATAGGTTGTCTCTACACTTTCTTGATAAGGTCCTTTGATGCACAAAAGCTATTAATTTTGATGAGGTCTAATTTATCTCTTCTGCCTTTTGTTGCTTGTGCTTTTGGTATCATATCTAAGAATCCATTGTTAAAAACCAACTCCCAAAGAATTACCCCTAAGTTTTCTTCTAAGTTTTATTTCTTACATTTAGATAATTGATCCATTTTGAGTTAATTTTTGTATATGATGTGAGATATGGGTCCATTCTTTTGCATGCAAAGATCCAGTTGTCCCAGCACCGTTTATTGAAGAGGCTATTTGAATCCACCAGGCGCTCCTTGGAAACTCTATGGGGCAGTTCTACTCTGTCCTGTAGGGTCGCTATGCATTGGAATCGACTTGACGGCAGTGGGTATTCTTTCCCCAGAGACTATTCTTTCTCCCATTGGATGGACTTAGCACCCTTGTCAAAAATCAATTGACTGTAGATGTATGGATTTATTTCTGGACTCTCAATTCTACTCTCTTGGTCTATATGTCTATCATAATACCAATACCAGACTGTTTTGATTACTGTAGCTTTATTGTACATTTTGAGATCAGGACGTCTGAATCCTCCTACTTTGGTTTTCTTTTTCAAGATTGCTTTGGCTATTTGGGTCTTTAGCAGTTTTGTATAACTTTAAAAAATTGGCTTTTCCATTTCTGCAAAAAAGGCTGTTGGAATTTCATAGGGATTGTATTGAATCTATAGATTCTTTGGGTAACATTGACATCTTAACAATATTAAGTTTGCTAATACATGAATCTGGAATGCCCTTCCATTTATTTAGGTTTTATTTCAGCAATTAAAAATAAAATTTTATTGTGACTTAGATGAAAGTTTACAAATCCAGCCAGTCTCTCATACAAAAGGCCATATACACTCCGCTGTGCACTCCCAGCTGCCCTCCCCTTAATGACACAGCACATTCCTCCTTTCCACCCTGTATTCCCCATGTGCATTCAACCAGCTCCTGTACCCCCTTCCTTCGAATCTTGCCACCAGACAGGAGTCACCCACATAGTCTCATGTGTCTATTTGAGCCACAAAGTTCACTCCTCACCAGAATCATTGTCTATTTTATAGCCCAGGACAAACCCTGTCTGTAGAATTAGTTTCGGGAATGGTTCCAATCTTGGGCTATCAAAGGGTCTGGGAACTATGAACATCAGGGTCATTCCAGCCTCGGTCAGACCATTAAGCCTGGTCTTTTTACGAGAATTTAAGATCTGCATCCCACTGTTCTCCTGCTCCATCAGGGATTCTCTGTTGTGTTCCTTGTCAGGGCAGTGATCAGTGGTAGCTGAGCACCATCTAGTTCTTGGAGTCTCTGGTTTATGTGGCCCTTTCTGTCTCTTGGGCTCGTATTTACCTTGTGTCTTTAGTATTCTTCATTCTCCTTTGCTCCAGGTGGGTTGAGACCAATTTATACATCTTAGATGGCTGCTTTCAGCAATATTTTATAGTTTTTACTATACGAGTCTTTCACCTCTTTGGTTAAATTTGTTCCTGGGTATTTTTTTTAAAGATGCTTTTTTTTAAAATATAAATGGGGTTATTTTCTTAATTTCCTTTGCAGATTGCTTATTGCTGGTATATAGAAACCCAACTGATTTTTATGTGTTGACCTTGTACTTTGCCACTTTGATGAATTCATTAATAAGCTCTAGTAGCTTTCTTGTGGATTTTTGGGGATTTTCTACGTATAGGATCATGTCATCTATGAATGGAGATAGTTTTAATTTTTCTTTCTCCATTTAGGGGAGTCTGTTAGTGGTGCAAAATGTTAATGTGCTCAGCTGCTAACGGAAGATCAGAAATTCAAGTCCATTTCAGAAGAAAGACCTGGCGATCTACTTCGAAAAAATAGCCATTGAAACCCCTTTGGAGCACTGTTCTATTCTGACACCCGTGGGGCTGCCACGAGTCAGAGTTGACTGGATGGCAACTGAGGGTTCACTCTTTGGATTTCTTTTTCTTGTCTTGTTGTTCTGGCTAGGACTTCCAGCACAATATTGAATAACTGTGGTAAGAGGGAGCATTTTTGTCTTGTTCTTGATCTTAAGCGGAAAGCTCTCAATCTTTCTCCATTGAGTATGATGTTAGCTGTGGGTTTGTCATAAACTCCCTTTATCATACTGAGGAATTTCCCTTCTATTCCTAGCTTATTGACTGTTTTTTTAAAAACAATTTTTTATTGTGCTTTAGATGAAGGAGTACAGAGCAAACGAATTTCTCATAAACAATCAATACACATATTGTTTTTTGACATTGGTTGTCAACCCCACGACATGTCAACACTCTCCCCTTCTCAACCTTGAGTTCCCAGTCACCAGCTTTCCTATCCCTTCCTGCCTTCTAGTCCTTGTCCCTGGGCTGCTGTTCCCATTTAGTCTTGTTTCATTTTATGGGCCTGTCTAATCTTTGGGTGAACCTCAGGAGTGACTTCATTACTTAGCTATAAGTGTATCTGGGGCCATACTCTCGGGTTTCTCCAGTCTTTGTCAGACCAGTAAGTCTAGTCTTTTTTTTTCTTTTTATAATTTTTATTGTGCTTTAAGTGAAAGTTTAGAAATCAAGTCAGTCTCTCACATAAAAACTTACGTACACTCCGCTACATACTCCCAATTACCCTCCCCCCAATGAGACAGCCCGCTCTCTCCCTCCACTCTCTATTTTCGTGTCCACCCTGCCAGCTTCTAACCCCCTCCACCCTCTCATCTCCCCTCCAGGCAGGAGATGCCAACACAGTCTCAAGGGTCCACCTGATCCAAGAAGCTCACTCCTTGCCAGCATCCCTCTCCAACCCATTGTCCAGTCCAATCCATGTCCGAAGAGTTGGCCTCAGGAATGGTTCCTGTCCTGGGTCAACAGAAGGTCTGGGGGCCATGACCACCAGGGTCCTTCCATTCTCAGTCAGACCACTAATTCTGGTCTTTTTATGAGAATTTGGGGTCTGCATCCCACTGCCCTCCTGCTCCCTCAAGGGCTCTCCGCCGTGCCTCCTGTCAGGGCAGCCATTGGCCACAGCCGGGCACCATCCAGTTCTTCTGGCCTCAGGATGATGTAGTCTCTGGTTCACGTGGCCCTTTCTGTCTCTTGGGATCACAATTACCTTGTGTCCTTGGTGTTCTTCTTTCTCCTTTGATCCAGGTGGGTTGAGACCAATTGATGCATCTTAGATGGCCTCTTGCTAGCGCTTAAGACCCCAGATGCCACTCTTCAAAGTGGGATGCAGAATGTTTTCTTAATAGATTTTATTATGCCAATTGACTTTGATGTCCCCTGAAATCATGGTCCCCAAACCTCTGTCCCTGCTACACTGGCCTTCAAAGCATTCAGTTTATTCAGGAAACTGCTTTGCTTTTGGTTTAGTCCAGTTGTGCTGACCTCCCCTGTATTGTGTGTTGTCTTTCCCTTCACCTAAAGCAGTTCTTATCTACCAACTAATTAGTGAATACCCCTCTCCCACCCTCCCCACTCTCGTAACCACAAAAGAATGTTTTCTTCTCAGTTTAAACTATTTCTCAAGTTCTTATAATAGTGGTCTTATACAATATTTGCCCTTTTGCAACTGACAGTTTCACTCAGCATAATGCCTTCCAGGTCGTCCATGTTATGAAATGTTTCACAGATTCCTCACTGTTCTTTATCGATGCGTAGTATTCCATTGTGTGAATATAACATAATTTATTTATCCATTCATCCGTTGATGGGCACCTTGGTTGCTTCCATCTTTTTACTATTGTAAACAGTGCTGCAATAAACATGGGTGTGCATATATCTGTTTGTGTAAAGGCCCTTATTTCTCTAGGATATATTCCTAGGAGTGGGATTGCTGGGTGGTATGGTAGTTCTATTTCTAGCTTTTTAAGGAAGTGCCAAATTGATTTCCAAAGTGGTTGTACCATTTTACATTCCCACCAGCATGTATACATGTTCCAATCTCTCCACAGCCTCTCCAACATTTATTCTTTCGTGTTTTTTGGATTAATGCCAGCCTTGTTGGAGTGAGATGAAATCTCATTGTAGTTTTGATCTGCATTTCTCTAATGGCTAATGATCATGAACATTTCCTCATGTATCTGTTAGCCACCTGAATGTCTTCTTTAGTGAAGTTATTGACTGTTTTTATCATGAAACAGTGTTAAATTCTCTCAAATGCATTTTCTGTGTTGATTGAGATGATCATATCATTCTTTTTCTTTATTCTGTTAATGTGGTGTATTACATTGATTCTCTAATGTTGAATCACCCTTGCATTGCTGGGACAAATCCCTCTTAATCATGATATATAATCCTTTTAATATGCTTTTGGATTTGGTTTCCTAGTATTTTATTAAAGATTTTTATATCTATATTTATAAGTGATATCATTGATTCTCTAAAGTTGAATCACCGTTGCATTGCTGGGACAAATCCCTCTTAATCATGGTATATAATCCTTTTAATATGCTTTTGGATTTGGTTTCCTAGTATTTTATTAAGGATTTTTATATCTATATTTATAAGTGATATCATTACAAAGATTTATTTTCTTGCGGTGTCTTCGTCTGGCGTTGGTATCAGGGTAACGCTGACCTCATAGAATGAGTTAGGAAGTGTTCTCTCCTTTTCTAGTGTTTTTGCAGGAGTTTAAGAAGGATTGGTGTCACTTATCCTGTAAATGTTTGGTAGAATTTCCCAGTGAAACTATCTGGTCCAGGACTTTTTTGTCGTTGTTGTTGTGAGGTTTTTGATTACTGGTTCAATCTCTTCACTTGTTATACTTCTGTTGAGATTTCTCAATAATCTTATAAGGAGGGCACTATTATATCCATACTACATTCAAGTGTAGTAGGAGAGCAGCGTGATCAACATCATGGAGTGTATACGCCATGTCAGCCAGTGTGACACTCTGGTGGGGTGGGGATTGATGATTCTATTTCACATCTAGGAAAACCAAACATCAAAGAGGTAAAGTTCCCACACTTAGTCACACAGTGGTAGGGCTGGGCCTGAAACCCAGGTATGACCCTTTTTCTACACTTCCTGGCTCCTGTGGCAGGATTTTTTTCTAGAAGACATGGTCTTTTGCTCTAATCAGTGTCCCTTATCTGAGCATCCAGGTGATAAATTTCTTTTAGAAGTTAGTGCCAGGAAAAAAAAAAAAAATCTGTCCTGATAAACTAGTACATTTCTTTTTTTTTAAACAGGGAAACCTACGTGGGCAGGGCAAGTACCTGGGGTGTGTTCCAGAGATAAGTGAAATTTTATTATTATCTTTAATCTACCTACCATCATGGAGTATTTATTTAAAACAGTTGTTTTAAAATCTCTATCTACTAGGTTTAATGTCTGGACTTTCTTGAGGATGGTTTTTATTGATTTAGTTTGTTCCTCTGAAGGGCATCATTTCCTGTTTCTCTATATATCTTACAATACAGTAGTTCTGGAACTCAAATTCTCCCTCTTCCTAGGGATTTGCTAAGCTTCTTTCTCTTTCTTCTTCTTTTCTTTCTTTCTCCTTTGCTCTCTTTTTCTGTCATTGAAGTCTGTGGTAGTCTGTTAGCTTAATGACTTTTCCAAACTAATTTTGCAGAAACAAAGGAAGAAACATTACTGGGGAGAAAAACCTTACATTCTTTGCAGACTGGCTGTCTGCTGGGGCAATTCTTAAGCAGGCTTCCACTGAGCCAGAGGTTCACTCAAGGAGAAAGCTGAGGATTACCTTAGGCCTTTCTGGGTATGTGTCTTGCCCTGGGCATGAGTATGGCTCTCAGAATTATACACATTGTTTAAATGCCCCAATTTCCCAAGAAAATTCTCTCCCCAGGGTTTTGACATTGGCAGCTTGGCTTCTGGATCTTGATCCTTTGCGCCAGGTGGCATGGGCTCTTCTGTTCACATAGTGCCTCAGGCTATGTCTGCCCTCCTCCACCCTGAACAACCTTCAAGATGACCAAACAAAGAGAAGCACTTTGCTTCACTCCTCTAGGTAGTCACTCAACTGATTCAAACAGGCAAAAATCATACTTCATTAAACTCCAAAACCAGGGGCCAAGATCCCAAGCTGGAAATGCTGCTGCTACTTCCAGCCAGCTACTGAGCAGGGGTAGGGGCATTGCTCAATTCAGTATCAAAAAACCAAAGTCTCAGAATCTACCAGTCTTCAAGCCTTCATTTGCCTGCAGTGATCGCCCTACATACAGTTCACGAGAGTTCTGACATGGCTAGTACTGTCATTTTTTACTTGTTTTTTGCTTTTCCTGTGGGAGGGCAGGAGTGTGGAGCTTCTTACTCTGCCATGTTGGTTCTGGCCTCTCTCCATGAAATGTTTATTACATAGAATACAGCATGCTAGGTGTATCATATGAATAATCTCCTGACTACTCAAAGTGTGGTCCGTGGACCAGCAGCAACAGCCTCACCTGGAAACTTGTTAGAAATGCAGAAACTCAAGTTCCTCTTGAGACCTACTGGATCAGAATCTGCATTTTAATACAATCTCCAGGTGACTCAAGGCCCATTTATAGTTTGAGACCTCTTGCTCCATCACATTTAGTATCCACTACATATAAGGAGGCTTCAAGCCATTATCCCCATCTTACAGATAAGGAAACTGGTCTAGTGAGGTGGAGCCACCTGACTCAAGCCACACAACTAGGATGCTGACTGATTCTAGAGCCTGTGCTCTTCACCCCTACCCCGCCTTTGGAAAGGCCTAGAGCTGGGAATGGCTAAGAATCATGAGATAGCCACATTATTGATGATGTTTCCTGGCTCCTTTATGACTTGCTCGGGGCACCTTTCCCAGAGATTCAAGGAACTTAGAGTTGGCAGAACTCTTAGATGCTACAAGTTCAGGTGACAGTCTGCAGCATACTGAACCAAATCCTAGTGTAGAGGTGACCCGATAGGCTTTGGGGTCAAATCAAATTCTGGATTTTTGCCCACCAGCTGAGCCTCCTCAGGCCTGCTTATGTAACCTCACTGAACCTCAGTTTCCCCATTTGTAACTGGCATCAAGAGTATCCACAGTGTCAGATTCTTGGAAAGATAAAACAGTATCATGAGATTAAATGTCTTTATCCAGTGCCTGGCAGGTTTAGCATCATGAACGTTAACTAAAAAGACCAACAAAAATATTTAAAAGCCTACAATAGAGCCCTTTTATTCATAGAAGGTAGCTCCCAAACTAGATGTGACTGATATAGAACCAGCTTAGAGTGCTTAATTGTGCATTTTCTCCAGCCTGTACTGATAATGATTTGGCTTCTAGCCCCTGAAGCCAAACGCTGAGGTGAAAAATATGACCCTGCCCTTGAGGGTTACTGGATGGGCAGGGATGGAGAATAGCTCCATCCAGGCTCTTGCTCTTCCCACAACATTTTTTCAACATTTTTGCCTGGTTTAGGAGTCCCCGGGGGGTACAAATGGTTAACATGCTTGACTGCTAACTGGAAAGTTGGTGATTCAAGCCCACCCAGATTCACCTCGAAAGAAGGGCCTGGCAATCTGCTTCCAAAATATCAGCCACCAGAAGCCCTACGGAGCACAGTTCTGCTCTGACACATATGGGGTCACCATGAGTCAGAGTCGACTTGACGGCAACTGGTTTACTGGGTTTTGCCTGGTTTAGTATTGGGGTAATACTAGCTTCATAAAATGAATTTTCTCCTCCTTGTGATGGTCAGTTTTATGTGTCAGTATGACTAGGCTATAGTCCCCAGTTATACAATCAAACACTAATCAAACAAAATACTGTGAAAGTATTTTGTACATGTGACTAATGTTCATAATAAGTTGCCTTTAAGTAAAAGAGATTTTCCTAGATAATCTGGGTTACAGGGAGAATAAGTTGATAAGCCCTGTGATGGTTGTGTGTCAACTTTGCTGTTCCTGATTTTTTCCTGCTCATTAGACTCAGATTACGCCTTTTTAAATGCGAATACGAGGGAAGTGATGGTGTGTCCTTCTCAGTATATCTTATGAGGCATTTGTCAGTGGTTTGGCAGTAGCGTGATGTTGTGATCACTTCTATGATAAGATTTGATATTATGCAATCACCTCCACGTTGGAATCTGCTGTGAGCGGCCAGTCATTTGAAAGGGAGTTTCCTTGGGCATGTGGCCTGCATTGAATGTAAGTGGATAGTCTGGCATGAATTGAGAGCTTTTTGCTCACGCTGGATCCCGCAGCTGGCTTTTGTTTTTCTGACCTCCGGTTCTTGGGACTTGAGCTAGCAACTTACCAGTGGTCTTGCTTGCCAACCTTGGGATTCATTGATTCTTCGCAGTCTGTGGGCAAGAGCCCTGTTCTCTGACCTGCCAATCTTGGGTTCACCAGCCCCTGCAACTACATGAATCAGGAGAAGCCTCTATCCTGACCTATGAACTTGGGACATTCCACCCTCTACAACCGTGTGAGCCATTTATTATGATGAGTGATATTTTTAGTGAAACTTGGACATTTTTATAATATGTTTTGAGACTCTGGATCTTATTTAGATCTGCGTTAGCTGACTTTCTCTGATACCATTCTTTTTTTTCATTGTGCTTTAGGTGAAAGTTTACTGTGCAAATTAGTTTCTCATTAAACAATTAATACGCACATTGTTTTGTTACATTGGTTGCCAACCTCGAGACATGTCAACACTCTCCCTTTCTCAACCTTGGATTCCGCATTTCCATCTGCCTTTCCTGTCCCCTTCTGCCTTCTCATCCTTGCCCCTGGGTTGGTGTGCCCATTTAGCCTCCTCTGACACCATTCTTGCAGGGGAGGCACCTGCTTATTACTGCCAGGTGGAGGTAGAACTACAGTCTCTGTTGGAAACCTGAGGAACAAGGCTCATTGTCACCGCAGGGTGGAGATGGGAGTTCTGGCTCCCCACGTGGCCCTCCCCACTGACACTGTGGTAGGGGTGACCTCGTTGCTTCTGGATAATGGTGAAAGTCTTGATTCTCCATTCAACCTCCTCTGACATCTCCTTGGTGAAGTGGGGAAGAGGTGCCTCGTAACTGCCTGGTGAGGTTCTTTGGCCTTTTTTGGCCATTTGAGAGTGATGTCCCTTTACCCCTAAATACGTCAATGTAAATTTTCTAAGAACAAAGACATTTATTTGCATAACAACAGTACAATTATCAAGATCAGAGAAATTAGCATTGATATAATAATATTATCTAATCTACAAATAATGTTCAAATAGACTCAACAGTGTTTAGCGATTTCTTTTCTGGTCCAGTATCCAGTCTGGAATCATGCTTTGTATTTAATCCTCATGCCTCTTTAGTGTCCTTTAATCTTATTTAGTCTTATTTGTCCTTCTTGACTTTGGTATTTTTGAAGAGTGCTGTCCAGTTATTTTGCAAAATGTCCTCCATTTGGTGCTCCTGATTTTTTCCTGTTCATTAGACTCAGATTACGCCTTTTTAAATGAGACTACGAGGGTGATGGTGTGTCCTTCTCAGTATATCTTATGAGGCATTTGTCAGTTGGTCCCATTACTGGCAATGTTAACTTTTATCTTTTGGTTAAAATGGTATCTGTTGGCTTTCTCCCCATTGTAATTAGTAGGTAATTTGTGGAGAGATATGTAAATATCTTTCACCTCATGAAATTTCGACCTACAAATTTTAGCATCCATTGATGCTTCTTGCCTAAATCAATTGTTCCTCTGATGGTTGCAAAAAGGTTATTTTTCTAGTTTTGATCATTCCTTATACATTTATTAGATGACATTCTATTCTAAGGACAGTTTCTTTTAATATGTTTTTTTCACTTAGAAATTTTAGTGGCTATGCAATAGTTAGTTATACAACTCAGAATTTATTTGCTGAATTCCCTTCTTTGAACATTTAGGTTGTTTGCAATTTGTTCTTCTATTTTTTATGGAAAAAAATATCTTCTACAAACTTCTGCTTTTTCTCTAAGCCTCCTCTGGAAAGCGAAACCACACTTCCTCGGTGTTGGCAGACACTTGGTCACCCCTGTTCAGGCGCCTCTGGTGTTTGGCTTTTATCTCTACATGCAGAATCATAACCCATAACCACATAGAAACTGGGCTGTGCCTGAAATTACGTCTTGTTCACTCTTCTGCAGAGTCTGAAGTTTTAAGTTTTGTGTGTGTTTTTTAAACCATGAGTCTATATTTAGTATTAAAAAAGAAGAACAACAAAAATTTCCACCCCTCTTAAAAATTAAACATTTATAAACTTCAGACTCCTTGACTCAATAATTCTTTAGGAAAAAGGCAGCATCAGGATTCACACATGGGTCTTCAGGGCTTAACCACTACTTTCAAGACCAGCACCGGGGTCCACTGCAAAATGAGAACACAGGGCCCTTTATTCAAAAATTAAGAATTTCAAGGCAGCAAAAGCAGAGCATTACGCCAAGCATAGGGCCTTTCTGAGCAAGAGGTGCTGTGTGACCATGCAGTTTGCATGCCCATGAAGCCCGCCTTGCATACATTCACTAACACTGCCCCTCTGGTGTCTTTGTTTCTTCTCCACAAACCTTCAAGGACATCTGCTTGGTGTCAGGTCCTCTGCCAAGGGAAGGAAATAGAAGCACAAATCAGACACAGGAGTGTGCATGTGTCCGCCTGCTGATAAGAGGAATGAGGCCACCCAGGCAGAGGGGAACAGTACAATGTAGTGCAGTCTGTTAGGCTGGAAGAGGGTGAAGGTGTAGTAGAAATGAGGCTGTGGAACTCTACATTTTATCGCCTTGTCCTGTGGGCCATGGTGAGCAGAACCTGCACAGGGGAGGGAGCAGGGGGAGGAAGGATCCTATCTCTGTGACACAGCCAGATTTCCATACAATATGGAGGAAGGATTGCAGGGAGAGGAGGCAGAGACCGTTGGAGGAGTTAAAAGAAAAGGCAATAGAGATGATGAAGGCACAAACTCAGGAGGGAGCTGTCAGCAGAGAGCAGGGGTGGATCAGATGAGGGGAGAAATGCAGACGGGGGGGTCACGGGGGTACGCTCAAGCGTCTGAGGATCCCTTTCCTCTCCCTACATCCCACCTGTGAGAAACTCTGTTTTGCATCAGTCCTAGAGACCTGAGTGCCTCCTCTTCCCTCTTGCTGTGCCATCTTACCTGGTTGTTAATTTCCCCAAACAGGATGAACCCAAAGAAATTCATGTGAAGACACATCGTAGTAGAACTTCTGAAAGCTGAAGACAAAGAAAAATCTTGAAACTAGGTCAGACGCAGCGTAGCTGATTTACAGAGTTAATAATAACTCCACAAGGGTGTGCGGAGCAGCATGCTCTTCATTAATGTGCTATTTTTGCCTGGTTTTTGGTAAGCAAAGTTATGCTGGTTTCATGAAAAGAACTTGGAAGCTTTCCTTCTTTCTCTATGCACTGATGTGCTTTACATACCACTAAAGATTTGGTATGGCTCGCTTATGGGCCTGCTGATGTGTATTTTTCTCTATGTTTACATCTTTAATACAAAGCAGTCCCGTGAAATCATCACCACAATCAAGATGACCAACATTTACATCACTCCCCAAATGTTTTCTCCTGCCCATTGCAATCCACCCGCCTCCGCACCCCGGCCCCCAGGCAACCCCTGACCTGCTTTCTGTTAGAATAGTTTGCCTGTTCTAGAATGGTATGTAAATGGAATCAAACGGCATGTGTATTCTTTCTTTGGATTCTTTCATTCCACCTCATTATTCTGAGATTTATCTATGTTGTGCGTGGCAGTGTATATCAATAGCTCATTCATTTTTATTGCTCATAGAATTTCGTCGTGTGACTACACCACGATATGTATCTATGTATGTATTCACCAGCTGAGGGACGTTTGGGTTGCTTCCAGTTTGGGGCTATGAGAAATAAAGCTGCTATAAACAGTTATGTAACAGTTTCGTGTGGACTTATGTTTTTGTTTCTCTTCGAGAAATATTTAGAAGAGGAATGATTGGGTCACAAAGTAGATGTCGACTTTATGAAATTGCCGAGCTATTTTCCAAAATGGCTGTTATATTTTACATTCCCGCCATCCGTGCAGGAGGTTCTAGTTGCATTGTATCCTCGCCAACACCAGCTACAGCCAGCACTCCTATGATTTTTCTTTTAAATTGCGGTAAAAAAAACTATATAAAACGTGCCGTTTTGATATTTTTTTACATGGACAATTCGGTGACATTAATTACGTTCACCGCATTGTGCAACCATGACCACTATCTGTTTCCAAATTTTCCATCACCCTTAACAGAGACTCTTAAGCAATAACTTGCCCTTTCTCCCTCCCACCTGCCCTTGGTAACCACTAATAAACTTTGGTTTCTATGATTTTTCCTATTCTAGATATTTCATAGAAGTGGGATCATATAATGTTCGTACTTTTGTGTCTTGCTTATTTCACTGAGTATCATGTTTTCAAGGTTAGTCCATATAGTAGCCATATCAGAACTTCATTTCTCTTTATGCTGAATAATATCCCATTGCATTTTGTTCACCCATTCACCTGTGGCCGGGCATTTGGGTTGTTCTCATTTGTTGCCTATTGTGAATTGTGCTGCAAGGGACGTTGGCGTACAAGCACAGGTTTGCATCCCTGCTTTCAAGTGTTCTGTGTGTATACCTAGAAGTGAAATTGCTAGGTCATATAGTAATTATGTGTAAAACTTTCCGAGGAACCACCACACTGTTTTCCAGAGTGGCTGCACCAGCTCACAATCCCACTAGCAATGAATGAGGGCTCAATTTCTCCACATCTGCCTCAAAACATGTTTTCCATTTTTCTGATAATAGCCGTCCGAGTGAGGGTGAAGTAGTATCTCAGTGTGGGTTTGACTTGCATTTCTCTAATGACTAATGACGTTGAGAATCTTTTGGTGTGCTTGTTGGCCATTTGTATATCTTCTTTGGTGAAATGTCTATTTAGGTCCTTTGCCCATTTTTTGATTGAGATGTTTGTCTTTTTGTTGTTAAATTGTAGGAGTTATTTATATATTCAGGATATTAAACCCTTATCAGATATATGGTTCCCAAATATTTTCTCTCATCCTATAGATTGTCTCTTCACTTTCTTACTAAAGTCCTTTGAAGCACAGAAGCTTTTAATCTTGGTGAAGTTCAGTTATCTATTTTATCTTTTGTTGCTCATACTTCTGGTGTTATATCTAAGAAAACATTGTCAAAAGCTATGTCCCGAAGCATTACCCCTGTGTTTTGTTCTAAGAACTTTATGGTTTTAGTTCTTCCATTTAGGTCCTTAATCCATTTTTAGTTAATTTTAGTATATGGTAGAGGTATGGGTCAGCTTCTTTCTTTTGCATGGGGTAATCCTGTTATCCTATCGTCTTTTATTAACATTACTCTTTTCCTATTGAGTGGACTTGGCACAGTTGTCTAAAACCAGTTGACCACAGATGTATGGATTTATTTCTGGGCTCTTTATTCTATTAGTCTGTATGTCTATCATCATACCAGTGCCAGGTTGTTTTGATTACTCTAGCTTTATGGCACATTTTGAAATAGGGAAATGTGAGTCCTCCTACTTTGTTCTTCTTTTTCAAGATTTCTTTGGCTATTCAGGACCCCTAGCAGTTCCATATAAATTTGAGGATCAGCTTTTCCATTTCTACAAAGAGGGTGTTGGAATTTTAATATGTATTGCATTGACTCTATAGATCACTGTGGGTATTATTGACATTTTAACAAGATTAAGTCTTCCAATCCATGAAAACAGAATGTTCTCTCATTTATTTAGGTCTTCTTTAACTTCTTTCCACAATGTTTTATAATTTTCAGTGTACAAATCTTTCATCACCCGGTTAAATTTATTTCTAGGTATTCTAGTCTTTTAGATGCTATTGTAAATGGAATTGTTTTCTTAACTCCTTTTCAGACTTCTCATTGCTGATGTATAGATGCCCAACTGATATTTGTGTGTTGACCTTGTACTTTGCCACTTTGTTGAATTAATTTATTAGCTCTAGTAGCTTTCTTGTGGATTCTTTGGGATTGTCTAGATATAGGATCATGTCATCTGTGAATATAAGTAATTTTACTTCTTTCTTTCTGATTTGGATACATTTTATTTCTTATTCTTGCCTAACTAGTCTGTCTAGGACTTCCAGTACAATATCGAGTAGCAGTGGAGTGAGTGGACATCCTTATCTTATTCCTGATCTTAGGGAGAAAGTTGTCAATCTTTTTCCACTGAGTATGATGTTAGCTGAAGGTTTTTCATAAATGCCTCTAATAATATTAAGGAATTTTGCTTCTATTCCTAGCTTATTGAGTGTTTTTATTGCGAAAGAGTGTTGAATGTTGTAAAATGCTTTTTCTACATTGATTGAAATGATCATATGGTTCTTTTCCTTTGTTCCATTAATGTGATTATTACATTAATTGATTTTCTAACACTGAGCCACATTTGCGTTCCTGGAATAAATCCCACTTGATGGGGGTGTGTAATCTTTTAAATATGCTGTTGGATTTGGTTTGCTACTATTTTGTTGAGGATTTTTATATCTATATTCAGAAAGGATAGTGACCTGTAGTTTTCTTTTCTTGTGCTGTATTTATCTGGTTTGGGTATTGGCGTAATGATAACTTCCTAAAATGAGTTAGGTAGTGTTTCTTCCTTTTCTATTTTTTGGAAGAGTTTAGGAAGGATTGGTGTCACTTCTTAACATGTTTGGTAGAATCCCCAAGTAAAGCCATCTTGTCCAGGACATTTTTGTTTGGAGGTTTTTTTGTTTTTGTTTTTTTAATTTTATCTAACCCCCTGTACCCTCCCATCTCCCCTCCAAGCAGGAGATGCCAACATAGTCTCAAGTATTCACCTGATCCAAGTAGCTCACCCACTCTTCACTAGCATCCTTCTGCAACCCATTGTCCAGTCCAATCCATGTCTGATGAGTTGGCTTCGGGAATGGTTCCTGTCCTGGGCCAACAGAAGGTCTGGGGGCCATGACCACTGGGGTCCTTCTAGTCTCAGTCAGACTATTAAGTCTGGTCTTTTTATGAGAATTGGGGTCTGCATCCGACTGTTCTCCCGCTCCCTCAGTGGTTCTCTGTTGTGTTCCCTATCAGGGCAGTCATCAGTTGTGGCCGGGTACCATCTAGTTCTTCTGGTCTCAGGATGATGTAGTCTCTGGTTCATGTGGCCCTTTCTGTCTTTTGGGATTGTAATTACCTTGTGTCCTTGGTGTTCTTCATTATCCTTTGATCCAGGAGGGCTGAGACCAATTGATGCATCTTAGATGGCCGCTTGCTAGCATTTAAGACCCTAGATGCCACTCTTCAAAGTGGGATGCAGAATGTTTTCTTAACAGATTTTATTATGCCAAGTGACTTAGATGACTCCTGAAACCATGGTCCCCAAACCCCTTCCCGTGCTGTGCTGACCTCCAAAGCATTCAGTTTATTCAGGAAACTTCTTTGCTTTTGGTTTAGTCCAGTTGTGCTGACATCCCCTGTACTGAACGCTGTCCTTCCCTTCACCTAAAGTAGTTCTTATCGTCTATCTAATTAGTAAATACCTCTCTCCCACCCTCCCTCCCTCCCCCTTCTCATAACCATGAAAGAATATGTTCTTCTCAGTTTAAACTGTTTCTCAAGATCTTATAATAGTGGTCTTATACAATATTTGTCCTTTTGCAACTGATTAATTTCACTCAGCATAATGCCTTCCAGGTTCCTCCATGTTATGAAGTGTTTCACAGATTTCTCACTGTTCTTTATTGGTGTGTAGTATTCCATTGTGTGAATATACCATAACTTATTTATCCATTCATCCATTGATGGGCACCTTGGTTGCTTCCATCTTTTTGCTATTGTAAACAGTGCTGCAATAAACATGGGTGTGCATATATCCATTCGTGTAAAGGCCCTTATTTCTCTAGGATATATTCCAAGGAGTGGGATTGCTGGGTTGTATGGTAGTTCTATTTCTAGCTTTTTAAGGAAGTGCCAAATCGATTTCCAAAGTGGTTGTACCATTTTACATTCCCACCAGCAGTGTATAAGTGTTCCAATCTCTCCACAGCCTCTCCAACATTTATTATTTTATGTTTTTTGGATTAACGCCAGCCTTGTTGGAGTGAGCTGGAATCTCATTGTAGTTTTGATTTTCATTTCTCTAATGGCTAATGATCAGAGCATTTCCTCATGTATCTGTTAGCCACCTGAATGTCTTCTTTAGTGAAGCGTCTGTTCATATCCTTTGCCCATTTTTTAATTGGGTTGTTCGTCTTTTTGTGGTTGAGTTTTTGCAGTATCATGTAGATTTTAGAGATCAGGCGCTGGTCAGAGATATCGTAGCTGAAAATTTCTTCCCAGTCTGTAGATGGTCTTTTTACTCTTTTGGTGAAGTCTTTAGATGAGCATAAGTGTTTGATTTTTAGGAGCTCCCAGTTACCTGGTTTCTCTTTGGCATTTTTAGTAATGTTTTGTATTGTTTGTGCCATGTATTAGGGCTCCTAACGTTGTCCCTATTTTTCTTCCATGATCTTTATCGTTTTAGACTTTATGTTTAGGCCTTTGATCCATTTGGTGTTAGCTTTTGTGCATGGTGTGAGGTATGGGTCCTATTTCATTTTTTTGCAGATGGATATCCAGTTATGCCAACACCATTTGTTAAAAAGACTATCTTTTCCCCAGTTAACTGACACTGGGCCTTTGTCAAATATCAGCTGCTCGTATATGGATGGATTTATATCTGGAGTCTCAATTCTGTTCCATTGGTCTATGTGTCTGTTGTTGTACCAGTACCAGGCTGTTTTGACTACTGTGGTGGTAAAATAGGTTCTAAAATCAAGTAGAGTGAGGCCTCCCACTTTGTTCTTCTTTTTCAGTAATGCTTTACTTATCCGGGGCTTCTTTCCCTTCTATATGAATTTGGTGGTTTGTTTCTCCATCTCATTAAAAAATGTTGTTGGAGTTTGGATTGGAATTGCGTTGCATATATAGATGGCTTTTGGTAGAATAGACATTTTTACAATGTTACATCTTCATGAGCAAGGTATGTTTTTCCACTTATGTAAGTTTCTTGCAGTATTACCTTGTAGTTTTCTTTGTATAGGTCTTTTACTTCTCTGGTTAGATTTATTCCTAAGTATTTTATCCTCCTGGGGACTACTGTGAATGGTATTGATTTGGTGATTTCCTCTTCAATGTTCTTTTTGTTGGTGTAGAGGAATCCAACTGATTTTTGTATGTTCATCATGTAACCTGATACTCTGCTGAACTATTCTATTAGTTTCAGTAGTTTTTCTGAGGATTCTTTAGGGTTTTCTGTGTATAAGATCATGTCATCTGCAAACAGAGATACTTTTACTTCTTCCTTACCAACCTGGATGCCCTTTATTTCTTTATCTAGCCTAATTGCTCTGGCTAGGACCTCCAGCACAATGTCGAATAAGAGTGGTGATAAGAGGCATCTATGTCTGGTTCCCGTTCTCAAGGGGAATGCTTTCAGAATCTCTCCATTAAGGATGATATTGGCTGTTGGCTTTGTATAAATGCCCTTTATTATGTTGAGGACTTTTCCTTCTATTCCTATTTTGCTGAGAGTTTTTATCATGAATGGGTGTTGGGCTTTGTCAAATGCTTTTTCTGCATCAATTGATAAAATAATGTGGTTCTTGTCTTTTGTTTTATTTATATGGTGGATTATATTAATTGTTTTTCTGAGATTGAACCACCCTTGCATGCCTGGTATAAATCCCACTTGCTCGTGGTGGATTATTTTTTTGATATGTTGTTGAATTCTATTAGCTAGAATGTTGTTGAGGATTTTTGCATCTACGTTCATGAGGGATATAGGTCTGTAATTTTCTTTTTTGTGCTGTCTTTTTTTTAGCTGGTTTTGGTATCAGGGATATGCTGGCTTCATAGAATGAGTTAGGGAGTATTCCATCCTTTTCTATGCTTTGAAATACTGTTAGTAGTAGTGGTGTTAACTCTTCTCTGAAAGTTTGGAAGAACTCTGCAGTGAAGCCGTCCGGTCCAGGGCTTTTTTTTTATTGGGAGTTTTTTGATTACATTTTCAATCTCTTCTTATGTTATGGGTCTATTTAGTTGTTCTACTTCTATTTGTGTTAGTTTAGGTAGGTAGTGTGTTTCTAGGAATTCATCCATTTCTTCTAGGTTTTCAAAGTTGTTAGAGTACAATTTTTCATAGTAATCTGATATGATTCTTTTAATTCCAGTTGGATCTGTTGTGATATGCCCCCTCTCATTTCTTATTCAGGTTATTTGTTTCCTTTCCTGTGTTTCTTTAGTCAGTCTGGCCAATGGTTTATCAATTTTGTTAATTTTTTCAAAGAACCGGCTTTTGGCCTTATTAACTCTTTCAATTGTTTTTCTGTTCTCTAATTCATTTAGTTCTGCTCTAATTTATATTATTTGATCTCTTCTGGTGCCTGAGGGTTTCTTTTGTTGCTCTCTTTCTATTTGTTCAAGTTGTAGAGACAGTTCTTTGATTTTAGCTCTTCTTTATGTATGTGTGCATTTATTGATATAAATTGACTTCTGAGCACTGCTTTCGCTGTGTCCCAAAGGTTTTGATAGGAAGTGTTTTCAGCCTCATTGCACTCTATGAATTTCTTTATTCCATCCTTAATGTCTTCTATAACCCAATCATTTTTGAGCAGGGTGTTGTTCCGTTTCCAAGTATTTGATTTCTTTTCCTTGGTTTTTCTGTTATTGATTTCTACTTTTACGGCCTTATGGTCTGAGAAGATGCTTTGTAATATTCTGATGTTTTGGATTCCGCAAAGGCTTGTTTTATGACCTAATATGTGATCTATCCTAGAGAATGTTCCATGGGCACTAGAAAAAAAAGTACACTTTGCAGCTGTTGGGTGAAGTGTTCTGTATACGTCTATGAGGGCAAGTTGGTTGATTGTAGCAATTAGATCTTCCATGTCTCTGTTGAGCTTCTTACTCGATTTCCCATCCTTCACTGAAAGTGGTGTGTTGAAGTCTCCTACTATAATTGTGGAGGTGTCTATCTCACTTTTCAATTCTGTTAGAGTTTGTTTTTTGTATCTTGCAGCCCTGTCATTGGGTGCATAAATATTTAATATGGTTATATCTTCCTGGTCAATTGTCCCTTTAATCATTATGTAGTGTCTTTCTTTATCCTTTGTGGTAGATTTAACTTTAAAGTCTATTTTGTCAGAAATTAATATTGCCACTCCTGCTCTTTTTTGATTGTTGTTTGCTTGATATATTTTTTTTCCATCTTTTGAGTTTTAGTTTGTTTGCATCTCTAAGTCTAAGGTATGTCTCTTGTAGGCAGCATATAGACGGATCGTGTTTTTTTATTCACTCTGCAACTCTCTGTCTTTTTATTGGTGCCTTTAGTCCATTTACATTCAACGTAATTATAGATAAATATGAGTTTAGTGCTGTCATTTTGATGCCTTTTTTTGTTTGTTGTTGACAATTTCATTTTTCTACTTACTTTTTTGTGCTGAGAAGTTTTTCTTTGTAAATTGTGTGTGCCTCATTTCATAGTAGTTGAATTTGTTTTTGCTGAGTTGTTATGTTTATCTTGGTTTTTGTTTTGAAGTATGGAATCATTAGACCTCTTTGTGGTTACCTTAATATTTATCCCTATTTTTCTAAGTAAAAACCTAACTTGTATTACCCTGTATCACCTTGGTTTCCTCTCCATATGGAAGATCTATGCCTCCTGTATTTAGTCCCTCTTTTTTGATTATTGCAATCTTTTACATAATGACATCGATGATTCCCTGTTTTGAGCATTTTAAAAAAATTAATCTTATTTTGTTTTTGTGATTTCCCTATCTGAGTTGAGATCAGGATGTTCTGTTCTGTGACCTTGTGTTGTGTTGGTATCTGATATTATTGTTTTCTGACCAAAGAATTTCCTTTAGTAGTTCTTGTAGCTTTGGTTTGGTTTTTGCAAATTCTCTAAGTTTGTGTTTATCTGTAAATGTCTCAATTTCACCTTCATATTTCAGAGAGTTTTGCTGGATATATGATTCTTGGCTGGCAGTTTTTCTCCTTCAGTGCTCTATATATGTCATCCCATTGCCTTCTTGCCTGCATGGTTTCTGCTGAGTAGTCTGAACTTATTCTTTTTTGGGTTTTTTTCTTTAAAATAATTTTTATTGTGCTTTAAGTGAAAGTTTACAAATCAAGTCAGTCTCTCACACAAAAACCCATGTACACCTTGCTACGCACTCCCAAATACTCTCCCTCTAATGAGACAGCCTGCTCTGTCCCTTCCCTCTCTCTTTTCATATCCTTTTCACCAGCTTCTAACCCCCTCTTTCTTCTCATCTCCCCTCCAGGCAGGAGATGCCAACATAGGCTCAAGTGTCCACCTGATCCAAGAAGCTCACTCCTCCCCAGCATCCTTCTCCAACCCATTGTCCAGTCCAATCCATGTCTGAAGAGTTGGCTTTGGGAATGGTTCCCATCCTGGGACAATAGAAGGTCTGGGGCCCATGACCACCAGGGTCCTTCCAGTAGTCAGAACTTATTCTTATTGATTCTCCTTTGTATGTGACTTTTTATTTATCCCTGGCTGCTTTAAAAATTTTCTCTTTATCTTTGATTTTGGCAAGTTCGATGATAATTTGTCTTTTTGATTTTCTTTTGGGATCTATCTTGCATGGGGTTTAATGAGTATCTTGGATAGATATCCTTTCATCTTTCATGATGCCAGGGAAATTTTCTGCCAACAGATCTTCAACTATTCCCTCTGTGTTTTCTGTTATCCCTCCCTCTTCTGGAACTCCGATCACACACAAATTATTCTTCTTGATAGTGTCCCACATGATTCTTAGGGTTTCTTCATTTCTTAAAATTCTTTTATCTGATTTTTCTTCAAATATATTGGTGTCAATTGCCTTATCCTCCATCTCCCCAACTCTACCTTCCAATTCCTCTATTCTGCTCCTCTGACTTCCTATGAGTTGTCTAAATCTGTAATTTTATTGTTAATCTTTTGAATATCTGAATGCTGTCTCTTTATGGATTCTTGCAGCTTATTAATTTTTTTCACTATGTTCTTGAATAATCTTTTTTATTTCTTCAACTGCTTTATCTGTGTGTTCCTTGGCTTTTTCTGTAGATTGCCTTATTTCATTTCTGAGGTCATCCCTGATGTCTTGAAGCATTCCGTATATTAGTTTTTTATATTCTACATCTGGCAATTCCAGGAATGTATCTTCATCTGGGAAAGATTTTGATTCTCTGATTTGGGGGTTTGTAGAAGCAATCATGGTCTGCTTCTTTATGTGATTTGATATCAACTGCTGTCTCCAAGCCATCTATAAGATACTGTAATGATTTATTTTATATTTGCTCACTGAGTCTTTTTGTTTTGTTTTGTTTCAGTACACCCAGATGGGCTACTAGAGTGCACTAACTTGATTGTTGTAGCCTTTGAATCGCTTATGTCCTGTTACCAGCTGGTTTGAGCTGTTACCAGGTATATAAGCCTATGAGTCCATTCACTATTCTTGAATAGAATCAGCTCAGGTGTCCTGATAGTGGGTCACTTAGTGTGTAGTGTGGTGGTGTAGGCTCTCACCTATTAACTTAGAGGAGTATTGGTGATGGTTGTATGTGCCAGTTTCTAGTAGCGGCAGGGGGTCACACTCCGAGGAGGGCAGGATGCTGACAGCCTTCCCGCAAATGCCAGTGAGGTAGGAGTGTCTCTATTCTCTAGAGCACTCTGGTGGGTGGGCTCTGCAGCTGTACCTTAGGCACCCAATGCTTTTACCTCTAAAGATTGGTAGGTGTCACTATCCTCAGACCCCTTTAGCAGGTGTTTAAGTGGTGTGGATGGAGCGTCAGCCCTCAGTTCCCTGCTGTGGATCAGTGAGGGCTCTGTTTAATAGGTAGAGAGGTATCTGACCTCCAAAACTTGCCTTTCCACTGCTCAGCTAAAACAATTACAGTCAGATCTCTATCAGAATTGCCTTTGCATTATAATAGCCACCTGGTTTCCTGTAGGGGTGAAAGCCAAAGACTGTGGATCTCTTATGCCTGGATGGAGGTGGTTCTGTATTGTTATTCCAGTTTAGGGAAGTCAGGGAAGGATTTTCCCCCTGATTGTTAATTGCTGCTTTTCTCAGGCCAGGAGGATGGATTAGAAAAGAAAAACAAACAAACAAACAAAAAAAACCCCCGCAGAGCACTTCACTCTCTGGCCCAGGGAATTCCAATGTTAATGAAGCCGGCTGGGGCAGGGAGGGGAGGGATCAGATAGATAGGAGAGAGTAGCCTGGCAAAATAGACAAAGTCACTTATCTTGTTTGGTGAGGACAGTTTTATCTGAGATCCCAGAGGGGTGTGTAGCCTGTGTGCGCTGGCTGGGTCCCCACTGAGATTGCCCCAGAGGGTTAGGGCTGCATTCCGTGCTTGCCCCATCTCAGGAAGCCACGATCAGCCCCGCCGCGCTTAGTCCAAAGGCCAGCACCAAGATCTCCTGGCTGGAATGCTGCGCTCCAGGCTCCGAAACCAGTCACTGCTTCCCCGTGGTTTCTTGTTCCTGTTAGCCACATCGGTGTGCAGCCTGCGTGCAATGGCTGGGTTCC
Organism: Loxodonta africana; assembly: GCF_030014295.1. Classification (NCBI taxonomy): domain Eukaryota; kingdom Metazoa; phylum Chordata; class Mammalia; order Proboscidea; family Elephantidae; genus Loxodonta; species Loxodonta africana. Next base: position 37,442,355 of record NC_087363.1, read on the forward strand.
TGCCGAGGTTGTTCCAGGGGGTTAGGGCTGCATTCCGTGCTTGCCCCATCTCAGGAAGCTGCGATCAGCCCCACCACTCTAACACCAAGGAACCGTAAGGGCTCAATGCTGTGGCACGGCACGCCGGCTCCGGAAGTGGTTGCTGCTTCAGCGCGTGGCTTTTCGCTCCCCTGTCACTCAGGTCAACTCCTTAGTTCTGTGTTTGATGGTCAGGGTTCGTAGATTGTCATGTATGTTATCGATTCATTTGTTTTTTCGAGTCTTTGTTGCAAGACAGATCAGTGGAAGCTTCTACCTAGTCAGCTATCTTAGTCCCGCCTCTCTGGAGGTTTTTGATTACTAGTTCAATCTCTTCACTTCTTGTGGGTCTATTGTGATCTTCTATTTCTCCTTGAGTCAGTTTAGGTAGTTCATGTATTTCTAGGAATTTGCTCATTTCATTTATGTTATCTAATTGTTGGTGTACAATTGTTTATAATATTCTCTTATGATCCTTTTATTTCTGTAGGGTCAGTTGTAATGTCCCCATGTTCATTTCTGATTTTAGATATTAACATCATCTCTCATTTTTTCATCAGTCTAAGTTTTGTCGACTTCGTTGATCTTTTAAAAAAGCCAACTTTTATTTTCATTGATTCTCTATTCTCTATTTCACTTATTTCTGCGCTGATCTTTGTTATTTCCTTCCTTCTGATAGTTTTAAGCTTAGTGTGCTCTTCTTTTTCTTGTTCCTCAAGGTATAAAGTTAGGTTATTGATTTAAGACCTTTCTTCTTTTTTAATGCAGGCATTTACTGCTATAAATTTCCCTATGAGCACTGCCTGCAGGGCATCCCATATGTTTTAGTATGTTGCTTTCATTTGACTCTAAGTATTTTCTGATTTCTCTCTTGATTTCTCCCTTTACCCATTGGTTGTTTAATAGTGTGTAGTTTAATTTCCACATATTTTTGTATTTTCCAGTTTTCCTTCTATTATTAATTTCTAGTTTCATTTCATTGTGGTTGGAGAAGATACTTTGTATGATTTCAACCTTTTTAAATTTATTAAGACTTGTTTTGTGACCTAGCATATGGCCAATCCTCGAGAATGCTCTAAGTGAAGTGTAAAAGAATGTCTATTGTGCTGTTGTTGGGTGGAGTGTTGTATAAACGTCTGTTAGGTGTAGTTGGTTTAAAGTGTTGCACAATCCTCTATTTCTTTCTAAATCTTCTGTTCATTATTGAAAGTGATATATTGAAATCTTAATTGTTACTGTCTATTTTTCCTTTCAATTCTGTCAGTATTTATTTCATATGTTTTAGGATGCTGATGTTAGGTTATAATTATTATATCTTCTTGGCGAATTGGCCCTTTTATCATTATGTAATGCCCACTTTGTCTCTTATAACAGATTTTGACTTAGAGTCTATCTTATCAGGTATCAATATGGCCACCCTATCTCTCTTTTTGTTACTGTTTGGATGGGTTTTTCCCCCATCTTTTCACTTTCAGTCATATCACTCAACCGCAAAGAGGTTGGTTGGTTGGTTTCACTTTCAACCTATTTGTGTCTTTGGACCTAAGATGTGTCTCTTGTAGATAGCATATAGATAGATCATGGTTTGTTTTTGTTTTTTATCCATTCTGCCACGTTCTACCTTTTGACTGGAGCATTTAATCCATTTACATTTAAGGTAATTACTGATAAAGAAGGACTTACTTCTGCCATTTTACTATTTTTTTGTGTGTGTCTCATATCTTCTTTGTCTCTCATTTCCTCCAACACTGCCACCATTTGTGTTTAGTTAATTTTCTCTTATGAACCATTTTGATTCCCTTCTCTTTCCTTTTGTGTTTTTCTTTAAGGTATTTTCTTTGTGGTTACCGTGAGGATTACATTTGGCATCTTAAATATATAACGACCTGGTTTAAATCAGTACCAACTTAACTTCAGTAATATACAAAAACCCTATTCCTATACTACTCCTCCCTCCCTTTATGTAGTTGTTATCGTAAGTTACATCTTTATACATTATATGCCCAATAGCATTAAAATATCATTATATTTTATGTATTTGTCTTTTGGAATCATGTAAGACATAACTCCCCAAACCAAAACCAAACCTACTGCCATCGAGTTGATTCCAACTCATAGAGACCCCATAGGTTTTCCAAGGCTGTTTTTTTAATCTTTAAGTAAGCAGGCTGCCACGTCTTTCTCCCTTGGAGCCGCTGGTGGTTTCAAACCACTAACCTTTCAGTTAGCAGTTGATCACTTTAACCACTGTGACACCAGGGCTCCTGGGACATAACTAGTAAAGTTAAAAACCAAAAATACCTTAAACTGGCCCTAACATTTTCCCATGAGATTGCCTTTAACAGAGATCTTTCTTTTCTACATACATCTTGAACTTATTGTCTAGTGTCCTTTCAATTCTGCCTTGATTCCCTGTAGCATTTATTTGTAGTTCAGGTCTTCTGGTCACAAACTCCCTCAGCTTTTGTTTATCTGGGAATGTCTTAATTTTTTCTTCATTCTTGAAAGGCATCTTTACCAGATAGAGAATTCTTGGTTGACAGTTTTCTTTCAGCATTTTAAATATGTCATTCCTCTGCCTCTAACCTCCAAGGTTTCTGAAGAGAAATTAACACTTAAGCATATTGAGAATTCCTTGTATATGATCATTTGTTTTCCTCTCGGTGCTTTTGAGATTCTCTCTTCATCTTTGGTTTTCAAGAGGTCGATTAGAGTGTGTCTTGGTGTGGATCTCCATGGGTTTGTCCTACCTGGAGTTCATTGAGCTTCCTGAATTTGTAGGTTTATATCCTTTATCAAATTTGGAAATTTTCCTGCCATTATTTCTTCAAATATTCTTTCTGTTCTTTTCTCTCTCTCTTCTCCTTTCTAGGATTCCCATGATGCATATGTTGGTTCACTTGATGTTGTCCCATCATTCCATTAGGCTATGTTCAGCTGTCTTGATTTTTTTTTTTTTTTCCTTATGCTCTTCAACCTTGCCCTATCCTCTAATTCACTGACTATTTCTTGTGCCAGCTCAATCTGCTGTTGAGTCCTTCCAATGAGTGTTTAATTTCGGTTATTGTATTTGTCAGCTCCAGTATTTCTGTTTGGTTCCTTTTTGTAGTATCTGTCTTTATTTATAATTCTCATTTTGTTTGTTATCAATTTTCTGATTTTCTTTAGTTCTTTGTTCATGTTTTCCTTTAGTTCTTTCAGCATGTTTAATACTGTTGTGTTAGTCTTCTAATGTGGGCTTTCTTGCCCTTAGTCTTGTTCTTTTGAATGGGCTGTCCTTTTCAGTTTTTTTTTTTATATACCTTTTTATTTTTTGTTGAAGCTGGGATATTAGAATATTACAGTGTGTTAGCTTTCTTAATTCCCCCGTAAACAAAGTGCTTTTGAAAGCACTAATCTCTGCAAGAAACTCTCATGCAGGAATAGCCTTCAGCCTTTGCTCATTGCTCTTTGCCCCAGTCTGTGAGAGCTATATTTTAAGCCCGATTGAGATTTCAGTCCTTCAGGACGCTCCCAGACTGATCACAGCAGGCACACTAAACAGTCTGCCAGAAAAATCTTTCCTATTCAGTTCAGACCCAGAGATCAGAGCCCCTTCTTTGTGAATGTGAGAGCCATAGTCCACTTCCACTGCAGTGACCTGGAGGGGCAGGATGGGGACAGTAAAAAAAAAAAAGACATTTTTCTCATCTAAAAGTTGCTATTTCTTGCTTCAGTTTGTGGCTCATTTTGCAATTCTCCACCTACTTCTTCAGAATTCTTACAGAGTTGAATACAAATTTCTAGTTGCTTTTCTTTGTTTCTTTTTTTATGTTTATTTTATTTTTTTGAAAATATGCACAACAAAACATACACCTATTCAAAGTTTCTACATGTACCATTCATTGAAATATGTTACATTCTTCACATTGTGTCATCATTCTCATTATCTCTACTCAAATTATTTTACCACTATTGAGTTCGATTCAGTGCCCCCTAAAAACCTCATCTATGCTATAGAATTTCTATTATCAGTTTGATCTCATATAGATAATTCTTTAAAACAGGGCTAAGCTTAATGTAAACATTCTTTAGTAATCCACCTAAACCATTGTTTGGTTTAATGATGACTTCAGAGGATAATTTTGGTTCAAGTTTTAAATATTATCTCAGGGAATTAGATTTGGGGATTCTTCCAGTTTCAATGGATCTAGTAAGTCTGGATTCCTTAAAAATTTGAAATTTTGCTCCACATCCCCCACCCTCCCTTTTGATCAAGATCCATATATTGAGACCCTGGTCAAAGCATCAGTAATAGTAACCAGGCACCATCCAGTTCTTCTGGTCTCACAGCAAAGGAGGCAGAAGTTCATGGAGGCAGTTAGACCTGCAGCCCATTTTCTTTTCCTGGGTCTTCTTCTTTCTCTATTGCTTCAGGTGAATAGAGACCAATTGTTGTATTTTGGATGGCTGCTTGCAAGGTTTTAAGACCCCAGCATTAGTCACCAAACTAGGAGGTAGAACAGAAACTCTAAAAACAATATTAGGCCAATTGACTGAACTGTCCCATGAAACCATGACCCTAGATTATCCAACCAGTAAAACTAACCCCATGATGTGTTTGGTTGTATCTAAGTATCAGCAGCTGTGGCTTTTTTTTTTTTTTTTTCCTCCCTTGGTGATGGGGTAGGAGAATCAGGATCTTAGACTGGCTCACTCTACCATCTTCCCAGAAGTCTTATGGTTTTTTGAGTAGTAGTGATTTGACTATTTGCCAAGTTTCTTATCTTTCTATTAAGACTAAATTGCCCAAGCTGGAGGCAAAGTTTAGGCAGTAATGTTTTGTTACAGAGTTGGGTGGAGGGTATAGACTGAGGCATAAAAAGGAAGTGAAGTAGGACCAGGGAGGAAGTGGCCCTGAGCTGTTCTCAGGTGTGGAAGCAAACTCAGTAGGTCACTCAATAATGCAGATGTCTCCAGACAAGCCATGTGGAACTGATGTACCTTGGAATAGTGTATAGGAGAGGAAAGGAGAGAAATTTATCCACTAGTGATTTCCTGTCTCCTGTCTTTTGTTGTTCCACATTTACCCCATGGGGCCTTAACTTCCCCAAATATGAGAAATGTATTGTGTGGCTCCTTTGGACAGCTGCTGGAGGAGACAGACCTGATGCCCCATAGAACAAAACTTTATCTGAGCTCAGAAGCACTGGGAGGAGGAAGATCCTCTGTGTGTCTAGTCAGATTGGGTCAAGGCACTGGAGCCACTGTGACACTTGCAATGCAGGGTGAGACGAAGCCAGGCTGAAGCCTGAACATCACCATGTGGGAGGCTGAGTCCATCAGCAGTGTTAGGAGATGAGCTGGCCATGGAGCCAGGACTCCCCTGAGCAAGCAAACAAGACCAGGGTGGTGGTGGGGCTGGTGGAGCTGAGCGAAACTGGAGAGGTCTGTAAGTTGTTTTGGGTACAACCTTCAGAGAGATTGTTCATCTATTATTTTCTCTGATCTTTGGCACAGCCTTGGAATTCAGGCAGGGATTTGTAGTCCTATATTTCAGATGAAGAAATTTAGGTCTTACCCAAGTGACTTGTTCAGGGTCATGGTGATGCACTGGGTCTTTAGACTCCAGGCCCAGTGCTCTTTCCATTTTGCTATGTGTATATTAGTTTCCTAGGGCTCCCATAACAAAGAACTACAAACTTGGTGGCTTAAAACAACACACATTTATTCTCTCACAGTTCTGGAATCTAGAAGTCAGAAATTAAGCATGCAGAGCTATGCTATCTCTGAGTGTTCTAGGAAAGGAGCCTTCCTTGCCTCTCCTTAGCTTCTGGTGGTTGCTGACAATCCCTGGTGTTCCTTGGCTTATAGATTCATCACACCAATCTCTGTCTCCATTGTCACATGATGTTCTCCCTGTGGGTATCTCTTCTGTCTCTTCTCTTCTTATAAGGACAGCAGTCATATTGAACGTAGGGCCCATGCTACTTCATTTTAACTTAACTAATTACATTTGAAAGGGCCCTATTCCCAAATAAGGTCACATTCTGAGGTTTGGGGATGTGAATTTTGGGGGGTATTATTCAATCCAATACAATATGTTTGTAAAATATTCTCAGAGTTACATTTTTGGCACTATGTCTGGTTTGGGGGAACCTTCTGAAAAACAGAGCAGCACATCACAAATTTCATATTCTCTTTCCAGACACATTGGTAAAATAAAGCAGCAACAGGTCCTGATCGCTAGGCTGCCCAGAGGCTGCTGAAGGAAAAATATCAGGAACCCTGGGGTCTGATTTGATTTTGTGTGCCTTTCTGCTAAGGAGTATCCCCCTTGGGCCTCGGTTCACTGACTCACTCACTCACTCACCAAACATTTGTTAAGAGTGTACCTACCATGTACAGGGCATTGTGCTTACTGTTGGGAATATCACAATGAGTACAATGGTCCCTGACCTCATGAAATTTCTAATCCTGACCATATTACATGGAAAATCACTGATATATACCTCATAGGGCTGTTGGGAGAAATAAATGAGTTAATACATGTAAAGCACTCAGGATAGTGCCTGCATACCATAAGTGTTCTTTAAATATGACGGTAAAGATGATGATGGTGATGAAGATGTCAATGACAATGAGCTTCATGGGAAATATACTTCCTTAAGTTTTGTAAGTAAGTGGGAGAGTGAGCAGTACATTCTATGGGTTAAAGATACATGTTGACTGTGGAGTCATAAGCTCTGGAATTTGGATCTTAGCTCTATTAATTATTAGCTTCCTGAGCAAGATACTTACCTTCTCTGTGCCTCAGTCTCCTCATCTATAAAACAGAGATTTCAATTTTGCCTTTTTCAGGGTGAAATGAGACAATGCCTATGAGATGGATTGTTTGCAAAAAATGACCCCAATTTTTTATCCTTTCTTGTATTCACGTCCCTTTGCAACGCCATTTTGCCTCCAGTAAAGTGGTGGAGTATGTTTATGCACTTCCTTGAATCTCAAATGGCCTTGCAACTTGATTTGGCCAACTGAATAAGGCAGAAGTGACATTGTACCAGTTCTAAGCCTAGAGCTTAATAGGTCTTGTATACCTTCCCACTTTTGGCCTCGACACCAGCATATGAAGAAGCCCAAGCTAGCCTAGTAGGTGATGAGAAACATGATCAGTCATTCCCATCAACCCAGCTGACAGTTAGCCAATCCCCAGAAGCACTGCCAGCCTCATGGCCTGAATTGAACTGTAGACACTTCAGAGAGACCAGTCAACACTGGAAGAACTGCCCAACTGAGCCCAGCCTATGCTACCAATACACAGAATAGTGAGCCAAATAAATAGTTGTGGTTATGTCACTAAGTTTTAGACTATTTTGTTACACAGCAGTATCTAACCAACACAGCATGTAAAATGCTAAGCATGGTAATCCCAGCTTAATTAATAGAAGCCATGGTGATGATGATGATGATGATGATGATGGAAATGATGATGACAGCATCCATGCTTAGGCCACTGTTGAGAATATAAGAAAAGGAGGTTTCAGGACTACTGCCCTAAAGGAGCTCATGACGCAACATTATTCACTGGAAAAAAGAGGCAACAATTACTTCCAGTGAACTCCCAGTTGCTTATTTATTCTTCAGATTCTTGACCAATTATGAAGATTTAAAGCCCCTGCTAAGGAGATTTGACGCATGCCTGCAGTGAAGAGTCATGGACAATTTCTAAGGCTGGGAATGTCAGGATAAGAGCTATTTTAGAAAGATCCTGCCACGAGCAGGAAGGATCAGAGGGAGAAAGGGCCTGAGGGGGGTCTTCTGTGGTGATCCAGGATAGTGATGATGTCAACCTCCTGCTTACACCCTTCCATGATTCCCCATGGCTCTTAGTATAATCTCCAGACTTCTCACCAGGATACACAGGGCCTGATGTGACTCACCTGCCACCCTCTTGAGCAGCTCTGTCCTGTTCTTACTCTGCTCTACCCACAGTGGCCTTCCCCTAGTTCCTCAAATGTGCCCTGATGATGATGGCAATGACAATGAGCTTCATGGGAAATATACTTCCCTCCCTTCCTGCATTACTTGTGCTTGTTCTTCAGATCTCTGGAGCTGAGATATCACTCTCTCTGGAAGCTTTCCCTGAATTCTTAACCTAAACCAGATAACTCCGATATACCCACCTAAAAACCCATGCTTTTCTTTTGTGGCTTATACTGGCATATGTAATATGTGAGTAATGATTTGAGTGGCATCTGCCTCCCCCACTGGGCTGTGAACTCCAAGAGGACAGAGCTGCATCTGTCTTGCTCATTGCTGTGTTCCAGAGCCTGGAACAATGCCCGGTGTACCAGGCATGAAGAAAATAGTTGTAAAATGAATAGATGTCCTTGAATGAAATCCTTTGGGGGAAGGATATCCATGTTCATCCAGAATCTCTCAGTCCTGAAATAATGTGGGAAGAGAGATAGGCCACAATTCTTTGAACTCTTTCCTAGGAAGACAAATTGGTTTTGCCCTAGAGGTTTGCCTGGCACAAGTTTTATAGCCAGAGACACATTTAACCCAGCCAATGAATAAGCCCACCAGCCCCCAGGGGCTGAGCGGAAAGCCCTTAAAAAGAGACCAAAACTGATGGGGAATATTGAGTTCCTCTGCCCTAAGGACACAAAATTCTCCTGCAGGGTTTTAATTGTTTATTTGAACTAGGAATGCTTTCCCCAAGTTTTGCTTTGTAAACAAGTCTGTGATCAGAGGCAAACAAATAGGCCCTGTGTGGACATCTGACTTCTGGAAGATTTCATCTAGGCAGCACCAGAGAGACTCAACAGAGAGGCACACAGAGCTGAAAGCAGCAAAAATCTTTGTGGCCTGGTCCTGTTATCCCCAACTAGGACAGTCACTGACAGCTCTCCCCTCCCTCTTCCAGAGTCTGTCTTCTCTGTGTTATGGAATAGCTGCTGTGTGGATTAAGAAATTAAGTTCAAACCAAGATGAGACACTGAGCAGACACAGAAAGTAACTTCCCTCTTTTCTAAACAAAGAGAAAAGCTGGACAACATAATTGGTCTACTTCTGAATGTCTCCTTTCCATCCTCACTTGTAGCTTAGCCCTTCTCCATCACTATCCAATCAGCCAACATTTAGGGAGCCAGCTCCATGCCAAGCACTGAACTTACCTGTGAGGAAACAATGGGTGAGCAAGGGCTGTCTTTCTACTCATGGAACTTAGGGTCTCATGGGGGAGAGGGACAGACAGGCAAATAGCCCACAAATAACTATATATAAAGAGTCATTGTGCTGAGAGCCTTGAGAAATGAAAACAGGGTGCTCAGAGAGAAAGCAGGGGTCCCAGATAAGGCTGTAGAACAGGTGATGCCAAGGCTGAGACCTGACGGGAGAGTTGGTATCATTCAGGAGGAACAACCTAGGCAGGGGAACAACATGTAGGGAGCCCTTAAAGCAAGAAACAGCTTGGCATGTTGGAGGCCATCGTGGCTGGAGTGTGATGAATGACAGGGAGAGATGGATAAATGTTAATTAGCATCTTAGGAAATGCCATGAGCCCACTGGGAGAGGCGTAGTTGGGTATGGATGCGAGAAGGAAGGGATGGGACTAGAACATGGGCATTTTTCAGCTGGGACATTAGGATGCCCTTATCTGGGTAAGCAGAAGGCAGAATGGAAGGCCTGGTTGAGCGTATCCCCAGCTGGCCTCTCTCTGGGAATAAGAAGATGACTTTAACCTTCTCTGGCACTGCCAGTGGCACTGGACATGACCCCTAGGCTTGGAAATTCATTTGAGGGAGTTCTTGGGTATTAGACACACTCCGGGGATCCTTTCAGAACCAAGCACTTCCTGGCCATGTGATGCTTATGTCAGTTGGGAGGTGGAAAATGGAACCTCAGGGTACAATAGAGAGTGCTGTTTGGTTATTGTGATGTTCATGGAGGGGAAACACTGGATTAACTGTTCCCCCAGATTAAAAGTGACTTCAGTCCCCCTTCCCCACCCCGTACTCATGTCACATACACACACACAGAAAAACTTTAGATAACTGCCCTCAACCATTTTGAGCAGGGAAATGGACGAAAGTTACATTTCTGTTGAAGAAGAATGGATTGTGGTGGGAAAGGAGGGAGTCATTTCATTTTTGAGCTAACAGTAGTAAAGAGAGTAACATTTATCAAGCACCTGGGGACATTACCTTTATATTTTATAGAGATTTTTTGATGTAATTTTACTGTCAAAGCAATGCATGCATCTGGTAGAAAATCTCAAGCAATACAAGAATGTGTGAAGAGAAGAGAACATCTCCTTCCCACCCTACGCCAGGTCTTTACTTCCTCTCTCAAGAAGCAACTACCGACACTGGTCGTTCAGGCCTATTTTCAGAGAAATTTTATATCTTAGCTTTTTTTCCCTTAGTAATGAATGTATTTTGGAGATCTTTTCGTATCAGCACATATAGATCTAGCTCATTCTTATTAATAGCTGTGCATTATTCCTTTGTAAATTATGGGGCATATAATTATCATCCCAAATGCATAATCCAATCTTTCTCTGCAAGTGATGCTGTTATGAATATCCTCGTACATGTGTCATTGCTCAAAGGCACAACTTTATCTGTCAAACAAACTTCTAGAAGTGGAATTGCTTCAGAGAAGAATTTTAAAAACACAGATGTCTGGCCCTACTTTAGAACCATGAATCAGAATCTGATGTGCAGGTTTGGGAACAACTCTTATTCAACCCAAGAAATATAAGAAGAAATAGAAGGAGGAAGAGGAGGAGGAGGAAGGAAAAGAAGAAGAGGAAGAAGGAAGAGGAGCCGAAATGGCAGGAGATGTGGAGGATGAAGAAGAGGAGTGAGAATGTGGGTTGTCTCCACCTCTGACTATTCGTGCACAGGGTCGTGTATGGGCATAGGTTTGCATTTGCCTTGAACACGCACCTGCCCAAAAACCCAGTGCCGTCGAGTCGATTCCGACTCATAGCGACCCTATAGGACAGAGTAGAACTGCCCCATAGAGTTTCCAAGGAGCCCCTGGCAGATTCAAACTGCCAACCCTTTGGCTAGCAGCGTAGCACTTAACCTCTATGCCACACATACCTAGGAGTGGATATTCTGGGTCATTGGCAATTCTATATTTAATCATTTGAGAAACTGCAAGGGTGTTTTCCGAAGTAGCTGCACCATTTAACATCCCCACCAGCAATGTATGAAGGTTTCTGATTTCTCTGCATCACTTGTTGATGTTATACTTTTTTATTTTAACCATCCTACTGGGTTGTTTTTTTTTTTTTTGTTTGTTTTGTTTTGGGACTGGGTGCAAAGTGATTTCTCATTATTGGCCATTTGTATGTCTCCCTTAGAGAAAAGTTTATTCAGGTTCTTTCATGTTTTTAAGTTGAGCTATTTGTGTTTTTATTATTCAGTTGTATAGTTTTTAAAAGTATATTCTAGCTATAAGTCCCTTATCAAAAATATAATTTGCAAATATTTTCTCCCATTCAATGGGTTGTCTTTTCACTATCTTGATGGTGTCTTTTAGAGCACAAAAGTTTTTTTTCTTTATTTCAATTTTTTTATTGTGCGTTTGGTGAAAGTTTACAGAGCAAATTAGTTTCTCATGCAAAAATGTGTACACAAATTGTTTTGTGACATTGGTTGCAATCCCCACAATGTGTCAGCACTCTCCTGTTTCCCACCTTGGGTTCCCCATTTCCATTTGTCCAGTTTTTTTGTCCCTTCTGCCTTCTCGTCTTTGCTTTTGGGCAGGTGTCGAGCACAAAATTTTTCATTTTGATTAAGTCCAAGCTATCTATTTTTTTTCTTTTGTTGCTCGTGTTTTTGGTATCATAGCTAAGAATCCTTGGCCAATTCCAAGGTCGTGAAGATTTACTTCCATTTTAGTCTAAGAGTTTCATAATTTTTGCTGTTACATTTAGGTCTTCAATCCATTTTGCATTAATTTTTGTGTGTGGTGTGAGGTAAGGGTCCAACTTCATTCTTTTGCATGTGGCTATCCAGTTGTCCCAGCACCATTTGTTGAAAAGGCTTTCCCGTTGAATGGTCTTGGCATCCTTGTTCAAAATCAGTTGACTGTAGATGTGTGGGTTTATTTTGGACTCCTAATTTTATTCTATTGATCTATATTTCTATCCTTGTGCTGGCACCACACTGTCTTTGTTACAATAACTTTGAAGTAAGTTTTGAAATCAGGAAGTGTTTATTCTCCTACTTTATTCTTCTTTTTCAGAGTTCTTTTGGCTGCTCTAGGTCCCTTGCAATTTTGTAAGAATTTTAGGATCAGCTTGTCAATTTCTACAAAGTCAGCTGGGAGTCTGATAGGGACTGAATTAAATCTGTAGATCAATTTGCCATGTTAACAATGTTAAGTCTTCCAATCCATAAACAATCTATGTCTTCCCACTTATTTAGGTCTTCAATTTCTTTGAACAATGTTTTGTAGTTTTCAGAGTATAAGGTTTGCACTTCTTTTGTTAAATTTATTCCTAAGTAGTTTATTCTTTTTAATGCTTTTGTAAATAGAATTGTTCTCTTGATTTCATTTTCTGACTCTTCATTGAACATGTATAGAAATACAATTTATTTTTATATATTGATCTTGTTTCCTGCAATGTTGTGAACTTATTAGTCCTAATAATTTTTTAGTGAATTACTTAGATTTTTCTATATACAAAATCATGCCATCTGCTAATACAGTTTCACTGCTTGTTTTCCAAGCTGCGTGCCTATTTATTTACTTTTCATCTAACTGCCCTGGTAAAGACCTTCAGTACAATCCTCAATAGAAGTAGTGAGAGCAGACGTCCTTGTCCTGTTTCTGATGTTAGGAGGAAGTACCTAGTCTTTCACTATCAAGTATGGTGTTAGCTGTGGGTTTTTCCATGGATGCCTTCTATCATGTTGAGGAAGTTCTCTTCTATTTCTAGTCTGTTGAGTGTTTTTTATCATGAAAACGTGTACTTTTTCAAATGGTTTTTCTGCATCTATTGAGGTGATTACGTGATTTTTATTTTTTATTCTATTGATATGACATATTACATTAATTGATTTTTAGATGTTAAATCAACCTTTGTAATCTTGGAATAAATCCCACTTGGTCATGGTGTAGGACTCTTTTTATGCGTTGTTGGATTTGGTTTGCAAATTTTTTGTTGTTGTTGAGGATTTTTGTATTAATTTCCATGAAATACATCGTTCTTTAGTTTTCATTTCTTGTGATGCCTTTGCCTGATTCTGGTATCAGGGTAAAACGGGTCTCATAAAGTGAGTTGGGAAATGTTCCCATCTCTTCTACTTTTTGGAAGAGTTTGTGAAGAATTGGTATTAATTCTTCTTTGAATGTTTGGCCTGGACTTCTCTTCATGGGTAGTTTTTCTAATTACATACTCAGTGTCTTAACTTCTTATAGGACTATTCAGATTTTCTATTTCTTCTTGAATTAGTTTTGGTAGTTTGTATCTTTCTAAGAATTTGTCCATATTATTTAAGTCATCTAATTTGTTGGCATACAGTTGTTCATAGTATCCTTTTATAATTCTTATTATTTCTGTAACATCAGTAGTAATGTCCCCTCTTTCATTTCTGATTTTAGTAGTTTGAGTCTTTTTTTTTCTTGGTCAAACTAGCTTAAAGGTTTGTCAAATATTGACCTTTCTGAAGAAACAGTTTTTGGTTTTATTGATTTTCTGTACTGTTTGTTTATTTCTTTAATTTCCACTGTAATATTTATTATTTTTTACCTTCTGCTTGCTTTAGGTTTAGTTCGCTGCTCTTTTTCCATTGTCTTAAGGTGGAAGATTGCGTTATTGATTTGAGATCTTTCTTCTTTCTCAATATAGGCATTTACAGCTTTTAATTTCTCTCTAAGCATTGCTTCAGTTGCATCACGTAAGTTTTGGTATATTGTATGTTCATTTTCTTTCGTCACAGAGTATTTTATCATTTCCTTTTTGATTTCTTCTTTGGCTCATTGGTTACTTAGAAATGTGTCATTTAATTTACACATATTTGTGAGTCTCCCAAAATTTTTCCTATTATTGATTTCTAATTTCATTCCATTATCATTGAAGCACGTGCTTTGTATTAATTCCATCCTTTTAAATTTATTGAGTTTTATCTTATGGCCTAGTATATGGTCTACCCTGGAGAATGTTCCATATACACTTCAGAAGAATGTACGTTCTATGGTTGTTGAGTGAAGTGTTCTATTTATGTGTTCGGTCTAGTTGGCCTATAGTGTTGTCCATGTCTTCTATTTCCTTGTTTATCTTCTGCCTAGTTGTTCCGCCTATTATTGAAAGTGGGGCATTAAAGTCTCCAACTCTTACCATTGAATTGTCTTTTTTTCCCCTCATTTCTGTTGGCTTTTGCTTCAAGTATTTTGGTGCTCTGTTATTAGATGCATACATGTTTATAGCTGTCATATCTTACTGATAGATTTACCTTTTTATCATTATAAAATGTACCTCTTTATCTGTTGTTGTTTTGTTGTCAGCTGCCATCAGATTGACTCTGACTCATGGAGACCCTGTGTATAACAGAACGAAACATTGCTTGGTCCAGTGCCAACATCATGATTGTCTGTATGTTCAAGTGCACTGTTGTGGCTATTGTGTCAATCCATCTCATTGAAGGCCTCCTTTATTTCCACTGACCCTCTGCTTTACTAAACATGATGTTCTCTTCCAGCAATTGGTTTTTCCTGGTGACTTGTCCAAAGAAAGTGAGCCAACATCTTACCATCCTCTCTTCTAAGAAGCGTTCTGGTTACATCTTTATCTCTAGTAACATTTTTTTGTTTTAAAGTTTATTTTTTCTAATAGCGACTCCTGCTTTCCTGTGGTTGCTTTTGGCATGATATATCTTTTTTTTTTTGTGCAAGTAACTTAATCCTTCTGAGTCTCTTTTCTCACCCACAGAATAAAGGGGTGAGGATTGGATCTGTGGTTCTCAAATTCTATTTTTTGACCCATTTGTGTAATGTCATCAGATGAGGACTGTGCCCTAAGTCTGTGCTGATAGTAGTAAAACTCACCAAGTTAGCAAGTGGTTCACTTTAATTTGTGGGGGGAAAAGCTGACTGAAGGTAATCCCTCTAATAGTGTCCCTCTCACTCACTACATTCTGACCTTTTTTGAGTGAAAGAGAAAATGACAGGGAGTGTTGTAAATTGTGTCTGGTTTATTTTGATGGTTTTCAATCTTCCTTCCACTGAGACCCGTGTACAGATGACAGAAAGACACATCTCAGTGTGCATATTCATGGGTCTCAGAGGAAGGAAGGTTGAAAACCATCAGATCCACAATGAGGTATGACTTAGCATCCAATAAAAAGACTGAAATAAAAAGACTGACAACATCAATTTCGACAAGGATATGGAGCAATTGAAACTCATGCAGTGCTGGTGAGAATGAAAAAAGGTACAGTCACTTTGGAAACTGGCAGCTTGTTATAAAGTTAAACATACACTTACATTATGGCCCAGCAATTCCACTCCTAGGAATTCACCCAAGAGAAATAAAAACACGTGTCCACACAAAGACTTTTACATAGAAGTTCTTAGCACCTTTATTCATAAGAGCCCCAGACTGAAAACAACCTAAATGCCCATCAACAGGTGAATGAGTAACCCAACTGAGATATAGCCATACAACAAATCCATACAATGGAATACTACTCCGCAACTCAGCAATGAAAGGAAAAAAACTACTGATACACGCAACAATATGGAGGAATCTCACAAACATTATGCTGAGCATAATAAGCCAGAGTCGAAGGACTACATGCTGTATGATTCCATTTAAATAAAAATTCTAGAATGGCTTAACATAACTCTATGAAAAGGTTCAGATTACTGGTTGCCCCTGGAGAGTTGGGAATTGACTGGGAAGGGATATGAAGGAACTTTCTGAGGTGTGGGAAATAGTTTGGTCTGGGTGGTAGTTACATGCATGTATGCATATGTGAAAGCTGTATATTTAAGATGTATGTATTTTACTGTATATAAATTATACCTTAATTTTTTTTTAATTGCTGGATTAGCTTCTTTCTGAAGTTGCTTCTAATTCTCTCAGCTCAAGTTTCTGGTGTAGAGTATGGCTACGTGTCCATTTCTCTGGGTTCCTTTGGAGGCATTGTGCTATAACTAAAGAGACATACAGACAGATACTGAAATACAAACACAAACACAGAGAAAGAGAGCGAGAGGGAAGATTGAGAGAAACATAAAAGCATATAGACAAAGAAAAACTGAGAGAGAGATAATCAGACAAATAGAGAGAGATGGGAAAGAGAGACAGAGAGCTGCATGTGGCCCCAGTGAGGTTGTTATTGTGCCTTTGACCAGTTTTCAACCTTCACTTCCACATCTCAGTAAGGACCACCAGTATTCTACTCTTGTCCTTGAATTTCCATACCCTTAGCTGTGCCTGTTTTTAGGGAAGACCCTTGCACTGATTTGGGGGGGGTCATTCTTCTTTGTGCAGCCCTAAATGTCCCCACAGCTGTGCAGTCATTCTTTCTTTGCATGTTGTCCTCACCCCAAAGACGAGGAGTGTCTTGAGGGCAGGAAACTGTTGTCACTCACTCTCATTCTCCCATCTTCCACACCTGTCTTCAGCAGGCAGTGAATAAAAAAAAAAAAAATGGATGAGTTGTTTAATGAGCCCTCTGTTTCCACCAGAAAGCATCCCATGGCACTGCAAGGTCCTCACTCACTTCAGTTGTGTTTGGGACAACAGCTCTAGTGCTGGGTCTCCTTGCCAGGTCCTGGTTGTGGGGTTGGGGAGAAACTGGTGGGGGCACTGCCCACTCTGTGCCAGGTACCTGTGCCATCTTACAGAGCTGAAGAGTGTGGTGAAAGCAGAAAGCCCAGGTTAGCAAGCAAAAAAAGGCACTTTATGTGCTGGGCAAAGCAAGGGAGGTCCTAATGGGAAGATCGAACACAAAGTGGGCCCAGAGACATGTGGAAAGGGGATCTTCAGTGGATTTGAGCAAGAGGTGCAGGACTAAGACTCTGAATGAGCAAGGGTGTGGGAGGACCTCTTGGAGCTGTTGTGTAGGAGAGACCCAGGAGGGCATGGTGTGTGTCTGTTGTACTTGGACTGAGTGACCAAACCAAGCTGTAACGACCAACCCTTATATTCAGTAGCTTTGGGGTGCACCTGGCCCTGTGCTTAATGTTGTATGTGTGTGTGTGAGATCACACCTCTGTGAGGTGGGAGCCAGTATCATTCCCACTTCATAGATGAGAACACTGAAGCACAGAATCTAGACATGTCGCTGGGTCTCTGTCTATGGTTCTTATTCCTCCCTGAAACTTATCTCTCAGCTGTGCCTTGCAACTGGTGTGTGTGTGTGCGTGCGTGGTGTGCTCATGCGAAGCACTGGGCCTAAGGAACGTATCAATTTCTCAATAAATGTGGGCTATTATGAAGGCTTAGAGCTTATTTTTTTTTTAACTTTTTTTTCTTTTAAGTAAGAGTGTTTCGTATAGTTAAGTGCACAAATCTTAACTGTAGAGTTGGATTAATTTTTGCACGTGTATATATGCATGTAACCACCATGCAAGTCTAGATATTGGGCATTTCCAGCTCCCCAGTATGCTCCCTCATGCCTCTTCACAGTTGACTCCCCCCCACTCCAAACACAGCATGGTAGTCACTATTCTGACATCTGTCGTCATACATTAGTTGTACCTGGTTTTGAATTTAACATAAATGGAATCATATGATATGTACTCTTCTGTGTCTGGCTTCTTTTGTTCAACATAATGCCCATGAGATTAATCCATGTTGTTATGTTTAGCAGTCGTTTTTTCCTTTTAGTTGTTGAATAGTATTGCATTTCATGAATTTACCACAGTGTATTTATCCATTCTCTTGTTGGTGGACATTTGATAGGCTCCCAGTTTTGGGTTGTTCTGAATAAAGCTTCTATGAACAAAGCTTTTGTGGATATAAGCACTGATTTCAGTCGAGTATCTACCTGGAAGAGAATTTGCTGGGTCATAGGGTGCATGCATATTCAGCTTTAGTAGATGCTGCCCAACATTAAGTTGTGATCCACACAGGAATGATTAAAAATTGCAGTTATTCCACAACCTCTCAGTCTCAGGGTACTGTCTCCTGAAACAGATGCTGTTGAAGAAGTTTGGGTTCAAGACATTAATTAGGGATCAACACTTGTGAAGGGGGGAGGAGGAGCAGGGTTGGGGAGACAGAGAAGTTGCTCTGCTAGCAAGGAATTCTGGGATGATCGTCCCCCATCAGAAAGATCCACGTAGGGTTGAAATGGCAGAACTCTTAAATCCCTGCCTTGCTCAGCCACTAGATGTGGACTGCTCTGCGAGGGGCATGGCCTCAGGCCAGGTGGCTCTGTGGTGGAGGCAGGCCTTGAAGGAGCTGAAAACTGGAGGCTACCTGCTGACCACACTCCCTGGAACTGGCTGCAAGTCCTTCCTTGAAGGAAGACCTGGGCAGTGCTTCTCAGAGTCCACCACTCACATTAGGTATTTTAGTAGGTCGTCTGACGGTATCTTATTGTGATGTTAATCTGCATTTCCATGATGACTATTGTTGTTAGTTAACCTTGAATTGACTGCAACTCATAGTGACCCCACGTACAACAGAACAAAATGTTTCCTGGTCCTGTGCTGTCTTCATGGTTGTTGGTATGCTTGAGACCACTGCTGTGGCCACTGTGTATTTTGAGTGCCTTCCAACCTAAAGGGCTCATCTTCCAGCACTATATCAGACAATATTCTGTGGTGATCCATAGGGTTTTTATTGGCTAATATTCGGAAGTAAATTGCCAGGCTTTTCTTCCTAATCTGTCTCAGTCTGGAAGTGTCACTGAAAACTGTCCACCATAGGTGACTCTGCCGGTGTTTGAAATTCTGGTGGCAGAGCTTCCAGCATCATACTAACACACAAGCCATGAAGACTGGTGATGCTTATGTGTTTATTGGCTATTTGGATGTCCTCTGTGCAGTGTCTGTCTATGCCTTTTGCCTAGTTTTAAAACTGGAATGTCTGTCTTTTTCTTAATTTTTAAAAGTTCTTTATATATGCTGGATATGAGTTATTTTTCATATATGCATTGCAAACATCTTCTCTCAATCTGTTTTAAGAAATCTTTGCCTACTCCAGGGTCATGAAGATATTCTTCTATTCTTTTCTACAAGCTTTATTGTTTTGTTTTAGGTCTAGGATCCATCTCAAATTGATCTTTGTGTATGGTATGAGGTAGGAGTCAAGGTTTATTTTTCCCCATATGGTTATCCAACTGAGCTAATACCATTTATTAAAAAGACCATCTTTCCCCACTGAATTGTAGCACAACTGTATTATAAAACAGGTAATTGGATATGTTTGGGTTTATTACTGCACTCCCTGTTCTGTTGTATCGGTCCATTTGACTAGAAGGACGCTGTACCATATTGTCTTACTTAAGGTGGCTTTGTAAAAAGCCTTGATACCTGGGAGTAAGTCCACCAGCTTTGTTCTTATTCCAGACTGTCTTGGCTATTCTAGATCCTTTGCATTTCCACATACATTTTAAAAATCAGTGTGCCAATTGTCTCAAAAATATTTTCTGGGATATTGATGGAGTCTGCATTGAATATGCAGATAATTTGGGGAGAATTGACATCTTAATAATATTCAGTTGGCCAACTAATGAATATGGTATATTCCTCAATTTAGGTTTTCCTTAATTTCTCTGCAATGTTTTGTAGTTTTCAGCATAGAGGGCTTGCACCTCTTTCATTAGATTTATTCATAAGTATTTGATGGATTTGGGTATTATTGTAATGGCATTTAAAGTTTTTCATTTTCTAACTGTTGCTAATATATAGAAATTAATCTTATTTTTATTGTGGTAAATATATATGTAACAAAATATTTGTCATTTCAACATTCTTCCCATGTACAATTCAATGACATTGTGTTCATCATATTGTGCAACCATTACCATTTCCAAATTTTCTCTTTTATGCCTCATAATTTTTTTTATTCTATGCTAAATATTTTGTATGAAAGAACTATGGAGGCTCCATATGCTATCTTCCACCAGAAAGGATTTTCCCTTTCTATTCATTAGGCAGATGGGGTGAGGGGCTGGTTAGTAAAACTCACTAAAGGATAAATCCCTGGTTTATCCTTGTTCTTTGGTGGGACTCTCCCAGGCTTTTGACTAAGAACGTGGTGGATTTCTGTCTTTTCAGTCCTGAAAGACTGCCGGAGATTCAGTTATTCCCTCCAGAGATTTTGAACTTAGATTTTCAGTTTTCTGACTCTTCGATCTTCAAAATCTGTCAGACGTCTCCAGGGGAAGACTGGCCTTGTGTTTAAGGCACTCCCTTCCCCTTCCCTCGTCGTGGGATTTGCCTCCTACGCACCACCAGATTGTGGGAGATTTCACTTTGCCTTTTAGCCTCTCTTAAAGCCTCAGAGCCCAATCACTGTCCAACTGGGGAAACTCAGCGAGCATTTTGAACTCCTCTGGTTTTCAATCCATTCTTCCAGCCCTTCACAGCCCCCCAGAACATTTGTGCTTTCTCGTTCCACCAGTAGAGTGCCTCTGCCTGGGTTGAATCAGATCTGCTGTTTGCTTTTATAAGGCTCTCCCTTCTCTAGAATTGTCAAGTATCTACTCCTTGTTGCTTCTGTAGCACTTGAATATCTTTAGAAATATGATTTTTAAAATTACTTGTTGCACTGGGGACATTAGCCTGCTGTGAATTACTGCATCCTACCTAGAAGTAGAAGGCCTCTTATAGTTTAAAATTTGTTTCTCTTTGTTTTTTTTTGTTTTGTTTATTTGTTCTAACATATAAGTTCTTTAGAGGTTACCTACCCAAGTCAGTTGGGTTAAGGGAGTGAGGGGACTAATAAAAATAACAGCTAATACTTACGCAGTGCTTATTATGGGCCAGGCTCTTCACATGTGCTAATTCACCTCATTTCTACAGCAACCCATTGAGGTCAGCACTATTACCATTCCCACCTCACAGGTAAGGAAACTGAGGCACAGAGAGGTTAAGTAACCTTCTCAGGATCACTTAGTTAGTATGTGATCAAGCTGGGGCTGGTACCCAGATAGATACCCCTGGCTTTAGAAGCTATGGTTTAGCCATGATTTTAGCTGACATACTAGAGCTGCCTTTCAAAAGCTGGGAAGTGGTTTGTGGTTTGTCTCAAGTGGGAGCTGTGCCCTAGGGGAGGCTGGGTAAAATGGTTGCATGAGAGCTGAAGTGTGAGATCCTCAAAAAGAGACAAGTCGGTGACACATGGTCACCCATTTCAACCCTTATGAAGTCCTATTCTGCTCACTCCTGGCAAGGATTTGGCATCTGTTTTCCGAATGGAACCAGTCCCCTCTATATGAGCATGTGTCAGGCACTGAGCTAGGCCTCATGGGAGGACACAGACACAGGTACCACCACTGTGGGGCTCCTTGGTGTCCCGAGGGATCATGTGACCATGTAGCCTTTAAGAAGAACAAGATTCTGGGCTAGGACCAGCAGACCTGTGTCTCTGTTCTCCACCCGCACAGCATCCCCCTACCAGGGACAAAAATCCCTTGGTAACAGTTGGACTAAGCACAAACAGTGAAGAAGCAGTGGAAAATGCATCAAACACTTCCACCCTCATTCCCTGCCCAGTTGTTCTGAGGATTTTTGGCCTTCCCAGTGTGGTCTGGGAAGACTTAGAAAGTTTCCTTCCAGAGCCCCAGGAAGCCAAGAACGGGAGCTGCCCCAGGCCATTTCTGTCTCTGTATCTTCTTTCAAAGGGTTTCCGGATCGATGGGAGAGATTGTGGCTTGTGAGCAATCCAAGGAGAGGGCCTATCACTATTTCAGATTCCTGGCTTGGTCCAAAGACTTAAAATCCCCATTCCCACACACGATGCCTCTGACTATTGGGACTAAAGGCCTCCCTCCCAAAATGCCCACGATGCTCATGGTTGCCTCTGCGTCAGCTCAGGCTCCCAAATGTTTCCAGTACTGCTTTCCCTAACACATCTCCATCACAGCCAGGCATGCATGGAAGGGAGGACTTTTTGGGTTACAAGTGATAGAAACCAATTGCAAACTAACCCAACCAAAAAAGCAGGGTGGAATTTATTGGTTCACTGTTCTAAAAACTCTGGGGGGGAGTCATTGCCTGGGGGCACTGAGCTTCTATTAAGGATGATGGAAAATTTTGAAAATAGTAGTAATGGTTGCACAACATGATGAATGTAATTAATGCCACTGAATCATATATGTAAAAAGCATTAAAATGGCAAATTTTTGTTTTAATTATTATACATTCACCACAAAAAAAAAAAGGATTTTTGGTTCTAGAAGCGGAGCCAACATGGCGCTATAGACAGAAGCACCACACCATCCCTTCACAGCAAAGACCCAAAAAACTAAGTAAAACATAGACAAACATTAATTCTGAAACCGTAAGTGTCAAATGAAGAGACAAAGAGCTCAGCCAAGCACCAAATGGTATAAGAAACTGACAGAGAACTGAGAGTGAGGAGAGATATGGAGTAGTGGTCCCCTATCTGCTAACGTGGCACAGATTCACCATCTTGGACTCCTCATCCATCCAGACGGGTGGACAGGGAGTACAGAAGACAGATTCATGGAGCCCCCAGCAGGAGACAGAGTGCCTAGTAACCAGCGAAACACGCTTTCCTACCCCACCACCGTTCTTCCCCCTGCTCGGCCTCTGCCACTTCCCGGCAGGCCGTGGTCACTCAGCTGGGGAGGCACTGTCTGCATGCCACAAACAACCCATCCCAGCCCCTCTCCTTCCACTAGATTTGCCCTGCTGCACCAGAGCTGAACCACTGGCCCTGCCCATTTGACAAGATGGTGAGAAGCATCGTGCCCATAGATGAGCAAAGAATCCCCGGCCAGTCTGCTCAGACATAACCAAATAAAACAAACAAATCTACAGTCAACAAATGAAGAAAATAACTAGAAGGCAGCAGACGATATCAAAACATTAAAAAACAGGAAAGAATGGTTCTGGTAGGCGTCCAAAATAAAACACCAGACGACTTTCCAGCAGAAGAAAAGGCACTGGAACTACTTGATAGGGAATTCAAATCTCTAGTAGTCAGAGCTATCCAAGAGTTGAAGCAAAAAGCAGACAAAAATGCTGGGAAAATAGGCAAAATTGTGGAAAAGGCAGACAAAATCATGGAAAAGACAGAAAACAATGGAAGAATTCATGAAAATAATATGGGAACAGAATGTCAAAATAAATTCACAACTAGAAATCATACAATAAAAGCAATTAGAAATCCAAAAGATAAACAAGATGTCAGAAATAGATAGTGTCATAGAAGGCCTGAGGAGCAGGTTTGAAACAAAGGAAAACAGGATCAGCAAAATTGAAGGCAAATCTTTGGATTCCCACTTAGTTTGAGGAAAAACCAGAGAAAAGAACAAAGAAAAATGAAGAAACCCTGAGAATGATGTGGGATACAATCAAAAGCGAAAATTTGTGAGGGATTGGAGTTCCAGAACAGGGGGAGAAATGCAGAGAGGATCATTGAAGAATGGTTGACAGAAAAACTTCCCTAATATCATGAAAAATGAAAAGCTGACCATCCAAGAAGCTCAGTGAACCTCATATAGGATAGACCCTAAAAGAAAATCACCAAGACATATCATAGTCACACTTGCTAAAACCAAAGACAAAGAAAAAATCCTGAGAGCAGCATGACAAAAAAGAAAAGTCACATACAGTGAAGAAACAATATGATTAAGCTATGATTACTCAGCAGAAACCATGCAGGCAAGAAGGCAATGGGATGACATATATAAAATCTTGAAAGAAAAAAATTGCCAACCAGGAATAATATATCCTGCAAAACTCTCACTCTAATGTGATGGTGAAAGTAGGACATTTCTAGATAAACAGAAATTAAGGGAATATGCAAAAACCAAACCAAACTTACAAGAATTATTAAAGGGAGTCCTTTGGTTTGAGAAGAAACAACATCAGATGACAGCCTGAATCTAGGACACAAGATCACACCAACCAGATACCAACCTAGGTGATGATCTCTCAAGGATTAATCAAAACTAAAAGATTTACAACAGGGAATCAGAGAGGTTAATCTGTAAATGACAACAATATCAGAACAATAAAAGAGGGAATAAACAGTTGTAGATATTAAAAAAAAAACAAACCCGTTGCTGTTGAGTGGATCCCGACTCACAGCAACCCTAAAGGACAGAGTAAAACTGCTGCATAGGATTTCCAAGGAGTGCCTGGTGGATTTGAACTACCGACCTTTTGGTTAGCAGCCATGGGTCTTAATCACTATGACACCAGGGTTTCTGGAGAACTTTCAAATGGAGAGGAAGGCAAGGCAATACCAAGTAATAAAAGGCTCGTTCAAACTTAGGAAGATAAGGGTAAATTTCAAGGTAACGCAAAGAAAGTTAACAAACCTACTTATCAAAATAAAGAAGAAAAACATAAAGTCTAAGTAAACACAAAATCTGCAAAAACAAAAGAAATGAAAAAAAATCACAAACGAAAGGAATTCAGCACAGGAGAGTAAGAAGAACAAAGAAAATAACAGCACCACACACACACAAAAAAAAGCACTATGAAATGACAGCAATACACTGAATGTAAGACAGAGTGATAGAATGGGTTAAAAAAAACAAGATCCATAGATATGCTGTCTACAAGAGACACACCTTAGAAACAAAGACATAAATTTATTTAAAAATTAAAGGATGGAAAAAAACATATTAAGCAAACAGCTACCAAAAACAGCAGGGTGGCAATACTAATCTCAGATAAAATAGACTTTTAAAAAAATCCACTATAAAAGACAAAGAAGGGCATTATATAATGATTAAAGGGATGATCCATCATGAAGACATAACCATAATAAATATCTATACACCCAATGACAGGGCTCAAATACATAAAACAAACTCTAACAGCACTGAAAAGAGAAAGTGACAGTTCCACAATAAAAGTAGGGGACTTCAACACACCACTCTCAGTAAAGGACTGAACATCTAGAAAGAAACTCAACAGAAATACAGAAGATCTTAAGGCCACAGTCAGCCAACTTGACCCCATAGACATATATAGAACACTGCATCCAACAGCTGCAAAGTACTTGTTTTTTTCCAGTGCACATGGAACATTCTCCAGAACAGACCACATCTTAGGCCACAAACCCTCAGCAAAATCCAAAACGCTGAGATAATACAAAGTATCTTCTCTGATCACACCACCACCAAAGTAGAAATTAACAACAGGAAGAGCATGGAAAATAAATCAATTACATGAAAACTCAGTAACACCCTGCTTAAAAACCACTGGGTAATAGAAGAAATGAAAGATGGAATCAAAAAATTCCTAGAATCAAACGAGAATGAAAACACACCATAACAAAACCTTTGAGACACAGCAAAGGTAGTGCTCAGAGCTCCATTTATAGCAATAGATGCACACATCAAAAAAGAAGAAAGCAACAAAATCAAAACATTAGCTACACAACTTGAACAGATAGAAAGAGAACAGCAAAAGAAGCCCACAGCCACAAGAAGAAAGGAAATAATAAAGATCAAAGCAGAAATAAATGAAATAAAGAATAGAAAAACAATAGAAAGAATCAACAAAACTAAAAGCTGGTTCTTTGAAAGGATCAACAAAATTGACAAACCACTGGCCAAGCTGACAAAAGAAAAACAGAAGTGGACACAAATAATCCAAATAAGAAATGAAATGGGAGACATTACAACAGACCCAACTGAAATAAAAAGGGTCGTAACAGAGTACTATGAAAAACTATATTCCAATAAGTTTGAAAACCTAGGGGAAATGGACAAATTTCTAGAAACACGCTACCTACCCAAACTAACACAAAATGATGTTGAAAATCTGAACAGACCCATAACAAGAGATTGAAAAGATAATTTAAAAAACTCCCAACGACAACAAAAAAAAGCTCTGGCCCAGATGGCTTCACTGGAGAATTCTACCATACATTCGAGAAGAGCTTACACCAGTACTACTCAAACTATTTTAGAGCATAGAAAAGGAAGGGATACTTCCAAATTCATTGTATGAAGCCAGCATAACCCTGATACCAAAACCAGGCAAAGACACCACAAAAAAGAAAATTACAGACTAGTATCTCTCATGGATATAAAAAACAATAACCAGTGCCGTCGAGTCGATTCCGACTCATAGCGACCCTATAGGACAGAGTAGAACTGCCCCATAGAGTTTCCAAGGAGTGCCTGGCAGATTCGAACTGCCGACCCTTTGGTTAGCAGCCGTAGCACTTAACCACTACGCCACCAGGGTTTCCAGGGCCTCATGAATATAATCTCATGAATATAGATGCAAAAATTCTCAAAAAAATTCTAGCCAATAGAATTCAGTATTATATAAAAAAAAAAAAAATATACCACAACCAAGTGGAATTCATACCAGGTATGGGATGGTTCAATGTTAGAAAATCAATCAGTGTAATCCACCACATAAATAAAAGACTATGGCTGCTAACCAAAGGGTTGGCAGTTCGAATCCGCCAGGTGCTTCTTGGAAACTCTATGGGGCAGTTCTACTATGTCCTATAGGGTCGTTATGAGTTGGAATCGATTCGACGGCACTGGGTTAGGTATTTAACATTGTGCTAAGAAAAAGAAATAAAGCACATCCAAATTGGTAATAAGGAGTAAAACTGTTCCTATTTGTGGATGATATGATACTGTGCATAGAAAACCCAAAGGATTTCATGAGGAAACTACTGGAACTAATAGAAAGATTCAGCAGAGTAGCAGGATACAAGACAAACGTACAAAAATCGGTTGGATTCCTATACACCAATAAGAGAGCAACAAAAAGGAAATCAAGAAAACAATACCATTTCTAAAAAAAAAAAATATATAGCCCCCCCAAAATTAAATACTTAGGAAAAAAATCTAACCAGGAATGCAAAAGACCTATACAAAGAAAACTACAAAACACTACTGCCAGAATCCAAGAGATCAAGATAAATGGAAAAACCTACCATGCTCATGGATAGGTAGACTCAACGTTGTGAAAATGTCAGTTCTACCCAAAGCAATCTACAAATACAACGCAATCCCAATCCAAATATCAACAGTGTTCTTTAAAGAGATGGAAAAACTAATCATTAACTTTATATGGGAAGGGAAGAGTACCCAGATAAGTAAAATACTATTGAACAAGAAGAATAAAGTAGGAGGACTCACACTACTGACCTCAGAACCTACTATACAGCCTGGCACTGGTACAATGACAGAGATACTGATCAATGGAACAGAATTGAGAATCCAGATGTAAATCAATCCACCTGTGGTCATCTGATCTTCAACAAGGGCCTGAAGTCCATCAAACGGGGGAAAGACAGTCTTTTTAACAAACGGTACTGGCAAAATTGGATGTCCATCTGCAAAAAATATGAAACAGGACCCGTACATCACACCATACACAAAAACTAATTCAAAATGGAACAAAGACCTAAATATAAAACCAAAAAGTATAAAGATCATAGAAGAAAAAATAGGATCAATGCTAGAGGCCCTAATACACGGCATTAACAGGATACAAACCGTAACTAACAACACACAAACTCCAGAAGATAAACTAGATAAGTGGGATCTTCTGAAAATTAAACACTTATGCTCATCAAAAGACTTCCAAAAGAGTACAAAGAGAACCTACAGACTGGGAAAAAAAATTTGGCTATGACAAATCCGACAAAGGTTTAATCTTTAAAATCTACAGGAAAATCCAACACCTGTACTACAAAAAGACAAATAATCCAATGAAAAAAACGGGCAAAGGAAATGAACAGACACTTCACCAAAGAATTCAAGTGGCTACCAGACACGTGAGGAAATGCTCTCAGTCACTAGCCATTAGAGAAATGCAAATCAAAACCACAAAGAGATACCACCTCACCCTGGCATTGCTGGCACGAATCAAGAAAACAGAAACTAACAAGTGTTGGAGAGGCTGCAGGGAGCTTGGAACTCTTATGCACTGCTGGTGGAAATGCAGAATGGTACAACCATTTTGGTGGACAATATGGCACTTTCTTTGAAAGCTAGAAATAGAAATAGCATATGATCCAGCAATCCGACTCCTAAAAATATGTTCTGGAGAAATAAGAGCTATCACACGAATAGACATATGCACACCCATGTTCATTTTAGCATTGTTCACAATAGCAAAAAGTTGGAAACAACTTCCATGCCCATCAACAGATGAATGGGTAAACAAACTATGGTACCTACACACAATGGAGTACTGTGCAATGGTAAAGAACAATGATGAATCTGCAAAGCATCTCACAACGTGGATGAATCCAGAGGGCATCGTGCTGAGTGAAATAAGTCAATCACAAAAGGGCAAATATTGTATGAGACCACTACTATAAAAACTCATGAAAAGGTTTACACACAAAAAGAAACAATCTTTGACGGTTACAAGTGAGGGGAGGGATGAGAATGGAAAAACACTAAATAGATAATAAACCAAAAAAACAAACCCATTAGCGTCGAGTCAATTCCGACTCATAGCAACCCTATAGATAAGTGGTAACTTTGGTGAACAGTAAGACAGTACACGATATTGAGGAAGCTAGCACAACTGGTCCAAGGCAAGACTATGGAGGCCCCATGGACACATCCAAACTCCCTGAGGGGCCGAATTACTGGTATGAGAGCTGTGGAGACCATGGTCTCAGGGAACATCTAGCTCAGTTGGCATAACATAGTTTATATAAAAAAAATGTTCCACATTCTACTTTGGTGAGTAGCATCTGGGGTCTTAAAAGCTTGTGAACGGCCGTCTAAGATACTCCACTGGTCTCACCCCTTCGGGGGCAAGACAGAATGAAGAAAACCAAAGACGCAAGGGAAAGGTTAGTCCGAAGAACTAATGGAACGTAACTACCACAGCCTCCACCAGACTAAGTCCAGCACAACTATATGGTGCCCAGCTACCACCACTGACTGTTCTGACAGGGATCACAACAGAGGATCCTGGAAAGAGCTGGAGAAAAATGTAGAACATAATTCTAACTCACAAAAAAAGACCAGACATACTGGCCTGAGAGAGACTGGCGAAGCCCCAAGAATATGGCTCCTGGACATCCTTTTAGCTAAGTAATGAAGTCATTCCTGAGGTTCACCCTTCAGCCAAAGGTTAGACAGGCCCATAAAACAAAACAAGAGTAAAGAGGCACACCAGCCCAGGAGCAAGGACTAGAAGGCAGGAGGGGACAGGAAAGCTGGTAATAGGGAGCCCAAGGTCGAGAAGGGAGAGTGTTGACATGTATGGGGTTGGTAACCAATGTCACAAAACAATATATGTTTGAATTGTTTAATGAGAAGCTAGTTTGTTCTGTAAACTTTCATCTAAAGTACAATGAAAATTAAAAAAAAATTGAATATTGGACATGGGTGGATCCAGGTACTCAAATGATGTCATTAGGAATTTGACTCTCTCCTCCCTTGGCTTTGCTGTCTGGGCTTCATTCTCAGGCAAGTTCGTCCCTGGGGGTGGTGTTATGGACTGAATTGTGTCCCCCCAAATGTGTGTCAACTTGGTTAGACTATGATTACCAGTATTGTGTGGTTGTTCTCCATTTTGTGATTGGATGTGTTATGAATCCTAACCTCTATGATGTTAATGATGCAGGATTAGAGGTAGTTATGTTAATGAGACAGGATACAATCTACAGGATTAGGTTGTATCTTGAGTCAGTATCTCTTTCGAGATATAAAAAAGAGAAGGGAGCAGATGGGAGAGGGACCTCATTATCACCAAGCAAGAAGAGCCAGGAGTGGAGCCCATCCTTTGGACTCGGGGTCCCTCACTGAGAAGCTCCTAGACCAGGGGAAAAGTGATGACAAGGATTTTCCCCAAGAGCCGACAGAGGAAGAAAGCCTTCCCGTGGAGCCAGTGTCCTCAGTTCGGACTTCTAGCCTCCTAAACTGTGATAGAATAAATTTCTGTTTGTTAAAGTCATCCAGTTGTGGCACATCTGTTACAGTAGCACTAGATAACTAAGACAGGTGGCAGTGAAGTTCCTCAAAAGTTCCAGGCTCACACCCTCCCAGTCTGGTGACTTCAGTGCAAAGACAACACTTCTTTTCAATAGGTGAGGCCAAAGCCCTAGGAAACGCTCTCATTGGTCCAGCTTAATTCATACACCCCTTGACGTGTCTGTCAGTTTGTCATACTGTGGGGGCTTGCATGTTGCTTTTGGGACCTTCATTTGCTGGTGTGGCATGACTCAAAATGAGAAGAAACAGCTGCAAACATCCATTAATAATTGGAACCTGGAATGTACAAAGTATGAATCTAGGAAAATTGGAAATCGTCAAAAATGAAATAGAACCCATAAACATCAATATCCTAGGCATTAGTGAGCTAAAATGGACTGGTATTGGCCATTCTGAATTAGACAGTCATATAGTCTACTATGCTGGGAATGACAACTTGAAAAGGAATGGTGTTGCATTCATCATCAAAAAGAAAATTTCAAGATCTATGCTAAAGTACAATGCTGTCAGTGATAGGATAATATCCATACGCCTACAAGGAAGACCAGTTAATACGACTGTTATTCAAATTTACGCACCAACCACTAGGGCCAAAGGTGAAGAAATAGAAGATTTTTATCAGCTGCTACAGTCTGAAATTGATCGAACATGCAATCAGGATGCATTGATAATTACTGGTGATTAGAATGTGAAAGTTGGAAACAAAGAAGAAGGATCGGTAGTTGGGAAATATGGCCTTGGTGATAGAAACAATGCTGGAGATAGAATGATAGAATTTTGCAAGACCAACGACTTCTTCATTGCAAATACCTTCTTTCACCAACATAAACTGCGACTATACACATGGACCTCGCCAGATGGAACGTACAGAAATCAAATTGACTGCATCTGTGGAAAGAGGCGGTGGAGAAGCTCAATATCATCAGTCAGAACAAGGCCAGAGGCCGACTGTGGAACAGACCATCAATTGCTCATATGCAAGTTCAAGGTGAAACTGAAAAAATCAGAGCAAGTCCACAAGAGCCAAAATATGACCTTGAGTATAAAAAAAAAAAAAAAATTTTTTTTTGAGTATATCCCACCTGAATTTAGAGACCATCTCAAGAATAGATTTGACACATTGAACACTAGTGACCGAAGACCAGACGAGTTGTGAAATGACATCAAGGACATCATCCATGAAGAAAGCAAGAAGTCACTGAAAAGACAGGAAAGAAAGAAAAGGCCAAGATGGATGTCAGAGGAGACTCTAAAACTTGCTCTTGAGCGTCAAGCAGCTAAAGCAAAAGGGAGAAATGATGAACTAAAAGAACTGATCAGAAGATTTCAAAGGGCAGTTCGAGAAGACAAAGTAAAGTATTATAATGACATGTGCAAAGAGCTGGAGATGGAAAACTAAAAGGGAAGAACATGCTCAGTGTTTCTCAAGCTGAAAGAACTGAAGAAAAAATTCAAGCCTCGAGTTGCAATAGTGAAGGATTCCATGGGGAAAATATTAAACGATGCAGGAAGCATCAAAAGAAGATGGAAGGAATACACAGAGTCATTATACCAAAAAGAATTAGTCAATGTTCAACCATTTCAAGAGGTAGCATATGGTCAGGAAATGATGGTACTGAAGGAAGAAGTCCAAGCTGCTCTGAAGGCATTGGTGAAAAACGAGGCTCCAGGAATTGATGGAATGTCAACTGAGATGTTTCAACAAACAGAAGCAGCGCTGGAGGTGTTCCCTTGTCTATGCCAAGAAATATGGAAGACAGCTTCCTGGCCAAGTAACTGGAAGAGATCCATATTTATGCCTATTCCCAAGAAAGGTGATCCAACCGAATGTGGAAATTATAGAACAGTATCATTAATATCACACGCAAGCAAAATTTTGCTGAAGATCATTCAGAAATGGCTGCAGCAGTATATCAACAGGGAACTTCTAGAAATTCAGGCAGGTTTCAGAAGAGGATATGGAACCAGGGATATCATTGCTAATGTCAGATGGATCCTGGCTGAAAGCAGAGAATACCAGAGGGATGTTTACCTGTGTTTTATTGACTATGCAAAGGCATTCAACTGTGTGGGTCATAACAAATTATGGATAACATAGTGAAGAATCGGAATCCGAGAACACTTAATTGTGCTCATGAGAAACCTTTACATAGATCAAGAGGCAGTTGTTCGGACAGAACACGGGGATACTGATTGGTTTAAAGTCAGGAAAGGTGTGCGGCAGGGTTGTATTCTTTCACCAGACCTATTCAATCTGTATGCTGAGCAAATAATACAAGAAGCTGGACTATATGAAGGAGAACGGGACATCAGGATTAGAGGAAGACTCATTAACAACCTGCGTTATGCAGATGACACAATCTTGCTTGCTGAAATTGAAGAGTGCTTGAAGCACTTACTAATGAAGATCAAAGATGACAGCCTTCAGTATGGATTGCACCTCAACATAAAGAAAAGAAAACCCTCACAACTGGACGATGAACAACATCATGATAAAAGGAGAAAAGATTGAAGTTGTCAAGGATTTCATTTTACTTGGATCCACAACCAACAGCCATGGAAGCAGCAGTCAAGAAATCAAAAGACGCATTGCATTAGGTAAATCTGCTGCAAAGCACCTCTTTAAAGTGTTGAAGGGCAAAGATGTCACCTTGAAGACTAAGGTGTGCCTGACCCAAGCCATGGTATTTTCAATTGCATCATATGCATTTGAAAGCTTGTGGATGAATAAGGAAGACCGAAGAAGAATTGATGCCTTTGAATTGTGGTGTTGGTGAAGAATATTGAATATACCACGGACTGCCAAAAGAACGAACAAATCTGTCTTGGAAGAAGTACAACCAGAATGCGCCTTAGAAGCAGGGATGGCGAGACTGCGTCTTACATACCTTGGACATGTTTTCAGGAGAGATCAGTCCCTGGAGAAGGACATCATGCTTGGCAGAGTACAGGGTCAGCGGAAAAGAGGAAGACCCTCAACGAGGTGGATTGACACAGCGGCTGCAACAATGAGCTCAAGCATAACAACGATTGTAAGGGTGGCGCAGGACTGGGGAGTGTTTTGTTCTGTTGTGCATAGGGTTGCTATGAGTTGGAACCAACTTGATGGCACCTGACAACAAAAACAACAATTCATACACCCATAGTGGGAGGGACCCTGCTGAAACCACATGATCTGAGAAAGTGGGAGGGTGGATCTTGAAATGGAAAATGAGAGTCATAACCAGAATGAAAGATATGGGGGGCAAAACCATCAGATGCCACCTCCATCAGCTGTCCCTGCCTGCCCTTATGCCTCTGATCGCATGTTTCTCTTTCTAGAATTTTGTTCTCTTTTCTGGACTTAATGCACCCTTCCTTCAAACCCCATCACCTCCAGAATGCCTTTTCTGGCCCTCCAGCCCACAGACCTCCACTTCTTTGAACTTACCGTGTGTCAATGATCTGTGCCTTGTATTTTATTTTTAAATGAAAATAATTTGTTTTCTTCTGATCGTATCACAATAATCCTTGTTCCGCCAAACAAATCAGAGAATATAAAGATGAAATCCCATTACCCATCAAGGACTTCACTGAGGAGATGATATGGGACCCAGGCCTGACATTTGAATAGTAATCAGGCAGAAGAGGAGCACGCTGGAGAAGCGGAAAGTGGAAAGACTCAGGAAGAGGGAAGAGCTGAGCATGTAAGGAACGAACAGGGGCTAGGTGACCAGGAGCTGAGGTCTGGTCAGGATGTGGGCTGAGGTTGGCAAGGACTGGAAGGCCACGGTAAGAAGGTGGGTTTTGGTTCTGTGTGAGACGAGTAGCCATGGCAGGATTTCATGCAAGGCAGCAGCAGGATCTGGTTGGTCTTCTGGAAAGCCCTCTTGGCTATGGAGAGGAGAATGCAGAGTGGCAAGGTTGAAGCTTGGGAGATGGTGCCAGTTTGGGCCAAGGTGGTAGCTGGAAAGAGGGAGATAAGCGGGTAGGCTTTGGAGGCAAAATGAATGGATTGGTGATGGGTTGGTGTGGGGGTGAGGGTGTAAAAGACAGCACTGAATGACTTCTGGGTTTCTGGCTTGAGTGGCTGTGTGCACGGGGTGCTGTTTACTGTCATGGGGAAGACCAGGAATGAGCAAACATTCTCTCTAGACGGATACATGAAATGGATTTACACTCATGTTGTACGTCAGCTGGAAGCTATGGCTCTGATTAGTGCTCTTTTCACACTGAACTGAGCATCTTTCCATATCAGTAATATATATTGATAGCATCCTTGGCAATGCCTGCATACTATTCAATAATATGGATTTGCCATGATTTATTTAACCATTCCCCCATGGGAGGACACTTAAGTTTTTTCCACATTGCCCGTTTAGTACTTGGTTAGCTTCCAGATTACTTTGTTTCTTAGTCAGTCACGTGCTCTTTTATCTTGTCTCCAACTTTCCATCTCCAAGGGCTGCACCTTCTGTGTTGCTCCCCTTGGTGCTGGCACCTTGGCCACTAGATGGTGGTGTTGCACAGTGTCCATCCTCCCCCCCCCCCCCACCTTCTTCAGCGCTGGGAGTTGAGAAGGGCACCTACCTTCAAACTCTGACCTCCTCCCAGAAGAGGATTGGATAGCGTCCCTGAAAGGCCCATGAATAGTCGATGCCACATTCTCAGTACCCAGAGAGCTCCTGCCTTTGGAGTGACTTCTCACTTCCTTGTGGGAGACCTGGGTTCGATTCCCATCCAACACACCTCAGGTAAAGCTACCCCCCGTCTGTCAGTGGAGGTTTTGGAGGAGCTTCCAGACTAAGATGGACTTGGTAGAAAGGCCTGGGGATAAACTTCTGAAAATCAGCCAACAACAAAAAAAACCACTATGGATCTCAACAGTCCCATCCACAACAGATCAAGGGGACAATGCAGGACTGGCTGGTGTTTTGTTCCCGGCAGCTCAGCAGATGGATATTTTCATGCTTCCATGCAGGAATGGGAGGGCTGGCACTGGGCAATGGCTTCTGAAATGTAGTATCCACATTTCCAGCGGTGCCTGAGATGGTGTGAGATGGTACCAGGACCTACAATACCAATCTATGTTTCTAGGAAAATAATGTTTGCCCTTCAAATCCATAATTTCACTATTGTTATTATTAGTACTTAGCAAGAGGCTAATTGAAAATAGTCAATTAAAAGAAAAAGCAGTACAGGTGGCACAAAGACCAACCAAGGCAGTGAAGCGGGAGAAACATTGGCTTTGTCAGAAAGTGCTGGCTTCCACCTATGGGTCTGGATGAGAAAGTGTGGTGAATTCATAACATCTTAGAATGACTGAACTAAAAACTTAGTCCCTGGAGAATATTAAATCTTAGACTCTTGAAGCCATAAAAGCAGCCTTAGACCCATAGTATCTTTGATTGTACTTTAAAAAAATACAATGGAAAGACAATATTTAATAAAATAATCTTACCGTGACAACTCTTAGAATACATGAGAACATAGAATATTGGAAGATCAGACTTATGGAATCCTAGACTCCCAGAGTCCTAGATTATGAAGGCATCTATTACAGATTCTTTCTTTTGCAGAGAGGAAATTACAGTCCAAAAAGAGCTATCGAGGGACTTTCAGGGAGACCCTGCCAATTAGTGTCCCTCAAGGTGAGCTCTTCTCAAGCTAGTGGGCAGAACGTCCTTCCCTGGTGACCTCAGACCTCTCTCTACCCCATGATGCTCTGTTGGGGCGCCACCTAGGCCTCACTCTCACACCAGCTCTTTCTTTTCTCTTTAGCAACAGCTATTCATTTCTTTCCCTGAAGCTCCTTCTCTATGCTAGCTAATCCGATGGGTTAATTTATCCATATTTAATTTCTTTAGTAATGGGCAAGCGAGTGATTTATGTGGACATGTGTCCTCCCTCTCAAGTAACACGTGCTTTCTACAGAATGTCGCAATCAACAGGGTGGTTCTACTGGTGGAATTTTGGGCAGTGTAGCCAGCAAATGAGGATGATATTACGAGGATATGGTGTCTTTTTTTGTCCTTCAAATTACCGCCTGCGTAGAGCTTCAATTTTTGCTCTTCATTCCGTAAAGAGATTGGACCTGATTGCTGAGATTGAACAGTTAGGAAAGTCTGTTTGCTTTTGCATCCTTCCTGATCTCAGTGTTCAGATGACCAGCTGGACACCAAACTCCTTAGCTTTTGGGATCTTGAACCTTTACAAATCTTTCCCATCTTTCAAGACAGAGCTCAGGAGTCACCTCCCTGTTATTTCTTCCACAGAGCTGGTCACCTTCTGAGGGTTTCGTAGTGGTACCCTACATTTGTCTCTCAGTCGTACACTACAAGCTGTGTTCACTAACGGCCACTGTGGTTCTATTGTAGGATTCATTCTAGTGACCCAGGGCTTCTCAACTCAAGGGCCCACAGGGACAGCAGACAATACAAATGAGTTCAAGACACTGGAGACTGCAGTAAACCAGAGGATGCATTAAAGATAGGTGTTCATGCCTCACCCCAGCCAGTGTGGCTGTCTGAAAATGAGGGCCCAATATTGCCACATCTGTTTTTTCCAAACATCTGGATTTTTTAAAGTAAAATCTACCAATGTAAAAATGTTCCATGTGGCCCAGAGATTTTACTCCTAGATATATACCCCTGAGACTTGAAAGCAGGAAACAGATATGTGTACACCTACGTTCATTGCATCACTAGTCACGATAGCCAAAGAGTGGGAAAACCCGAGTGTCCATCAGCAGATGAATGGAGAAACAAAATGTGGTGTATTCATACAATAAAAAATTACTTAGCCATAAAGAGAAATGAAGTTCTGATGCGTGCTATGACATGAATGAACCTTGAAAATATTATGCGGGGTGAGATAAGTCAGACACAAAAGAACAAATATTGTATGATTCTGCTTATGCGAAATATCTAGAATAGACAAATGCACAGAGATAAAGTATTATTAGTGGTTACCAGGGGCTGGGGAGAGGGAAAATGGGAATTATTCCTCAAGGGGTACTAGTTTCTGTTTGGGGTGATGAGATACTTTGGGAAATGGATAGTGGTGATGGTAGCACAACACACTAAATGTAATTAATATCAGTGAATTGTACACTTAAAAATGGTTAAAATGGCAAAAATTTTGTTATATATACTTTTACACAATAAATTGTTTTTAAATGTGGTTAATTATTTTTTTAAATTAAAACCTTTTCTTTCAGGCCAAATAAAACACATTTATAGATTTGGCTCTTGAACGAAGAATACTTTGGGGCCTCTGCTTTAGGTTTCTGTTGATTCGGTTGCATTCGATGCTGATAGTCACCAAAAACCCATTGCCATCAATGCATGTTGTTGTTGTTGTTGTTAGGTGCTGTCGAGTCAGTTCCGACTCATAGCGACCCTATGCACAACAGAACGAAACACTGCTCGGCCCTGAGCCGTCCTTACAATCCTTGTTATGCTTGAGCTCATTGTCGCAGCCACTGTGTCAGTCCACCTGGTTGAGGGTCTTCCTCTTTTCTGCTGACCCTGTACCTTGCCAAGCATGTTTTCTTTCTCCAGGGACTGATCTCTCCTGACAACATGTCCAAAGTGTGTAAGATGCAGTCTTGCCATCCTTGCTTCTAAGGGGCATTCTGGTTTTACTTCTTCCAAGACAGATTTGTTCGTTCTTTTGGCAGTCCGTGGTATATTCAATATTCTTCACCAACACCACAATTCAAAGGCATCAATTCTTCTTCCATCTTCCTTATTCATTGTCCAGCTTTCACATGCATATGATGTGATTGAAAATACCATGGCTTGGGTCAGGTGCACCTTAGTCTTCAAGGTGACATCTTTGCTCTTCAACACTTTGAAGAGGTCCTTTGCAGCAGATTTACCTAATGCGTCTTTTGATTTCTTGACTGCTGCTTCCATGGCTGTTGATTGTGGATCCAAGTAAGATGAAATCCTTGACAACTTCAATCTTTTCTCCGTTTATCATGATGTTGCTCACTGGTCCAGTTGTGAGGATTTTTGTTTTATGTTGAGGTGCAATCCATACTGAAGGCTGTGGTCTTTGATCTTCATTAGAAAGTGCTTCAAGTCCTCTTCAATTTCAGCAAGCAAGATTGTGTCATCTGCATAATGCAGGTTGTTAATGAGTCTTCCTCCAATCCTGATGCCCTGTTCTTCTTCATATAGTGTAGCTTCTCGTATTATTTGCTCAGAATACAGATTGAATAGGTCTGGTGAAAGAATACAACCCTGCCGCACACCTTTCCTGACTTTAAACCAATCAGTATCCCCTTGTTCTGTCCAGACAACTGCCTCTTGATCTATGTAAAGGTTCCTCATGAGCACAATTAAGCATAGCGACCCTATAGGACAGAGTAGAACTGGCCCATAGAGTTTCCAAGGAGAGCCATTCAAACTGCCAACCTTTTGGTTAGCAGTTGTAGCTCTTAACCATTGTGCCACCAGGGTTTCTGCTGATAGTCATAGAGGGTAGTTTTTAGCAACCATGGCAGCTGCTCTGGCCAGTTATTTATCCGTTGCTTCTCAGAGCATCTTGAACCCTATATTGTTGAAGGTTTTTTTGCAGAAGTTAAGTGTGTCAATTTTAAAACATGACCCCAAATTTTTTGATGCTCCTTCCATCGAGAGGTGGCGTCTAACAGGGACCCTCCATCCCCTTGAATCTGGTGTCTGTGCTCACTTAACCAAGAGAGTGAGGCAGAAGTGACACAGTGACAATTTACGGGACACCCTCGGAATTCAGCAAAAAAGAAAAAAAAAATTTTTTTTTTTTTTTTTTTTCCCCTGAGGAAGCATAGCCTGTGGAGAAGACCAGGTACAGAGGAACCAAGACCCCTGCCCTCATCCTTAGGTGAGCTCCTAGCCAACAGGTAGCACCAAGTTACCACGAGTGTGTCATCTTAAAAATGGATCTTCCAGTCCCAGCTGACTCTACGTGGAGTAGAGATGAGCCTTCCCCACTAAGTCCTGACTGAATTACATATTCATGAGCCAAATAAATGATTTTTTTTTAAAGCTATTAAGTATTGTGGTCGACCACCTATCTGTCAGTTTGTCATGTGGCTTACACGTTGCTGTGATACTGGAAGCTAAGCCACTGGTATTTCAGATATTGGCAGGGTCAGCTATGGTGGACAAATTTTGGTAGAGCTTCCAGACTAAGACGGTCTAGGAAGAAAGGCCTGGCAGTTTACTTCCGAAAACTAGCCAGTGAAAACCCAGTGAATTACAACAGAGCATTGTCATACTCACTTGCTTTGGACACCTCATCAGGAGAAAAGGACTTATGTCTAGTAAAATAGTGGGCCAGTGAGGGCGAGGGAGACCCTTGGTGAGATGGATTGGCACAATAGCCACAATGATAGACTCAAACATGCCAGTAATTGTGAGGATCCATAAGGACTGGGTAAAGTTTTGTTCTGTTATACATGGGGTCACAATGAGTCAGAATTGACTCTACGGTAGCTATCTATCTCTAGCTATCTAAGTGTTGGGGTAAATTATTACGTAGCAATAGATAACCGGAATATCAAGGGACCCGGGTTCCAGCCCTGGCTCCCTTTGTCGTTGACTCTAGGATCTGGGTCCTTTTCCTCTCTAGATGTCAGTCTCCTCATTTGCAAAGGGAAGGTTTGGTCTGATGCCAACTGTGAGTGTGAACGGAACTGTGGGATATCTAATGTGCAACTGGTGGGGGTGAAATGGCATCGCCACTCTGGAAGTAGCTGGGCATTATCCAATGACGCAGACGGTGCATGCACTCTCAGCCCAGCACTGCACCCCTTGGTCAGCTCTCACACATGTGTTCCAGGAGACAAGCACAGACATGTCTGGGCAACTGGTTTGGGATGGAAACAAGCCTAACCATCCTCAGCAGGTTAATGAATTGTGGTTTATTCACAGTCTGCAAATGAATAGGTAAGAGCTCCAGCTAGCAATCTAGAGAAACATCACTAACTCAATGTTGAGTTGAAGAAGCAAGTTGCAGGGTGACTCATTATAAAAATGGCACGGGCAGAGGCAGCATCTGACCTTCTCTAACGGCACAGTTAGGAAGGAGAATCAAGATCAACAGCCCAAGGCTGATTCCTATGAGGCAGAGGTCAGACTTGCCTCCACCCTTCACCCTTTTTACCAGTTTTGACACCAGCCGTCCCTCCCACGGCACTCTCTACTTCTCTGCTGGGTTTGATAATTCCTTGCAATGGCCACACGGAACTCACAGACCACACTCTTGGGGTTTATTAGGGAAGTAACAGGTTACATTTCAGGTTCAGGAATGCTCAGGATAGAGTTCTTCCATCAGGACAGCCTCTTCTCAGCAGTGCCTATGGGCATGCCTCTCTCTGGCCTTTGGCCTCTGCCCTGCTTGGGTACATGTTACATAGCCCTTTTAGCTCTGCAGATAACTGCCTGGAGACATCCCACTCCACCAGTAAGCCTTGGCCCAAAAGCCCTCATCTCTAGCTCCGTGGAGCGGCAAACCTAGCTGCACCAAGTGTCTGGAGGCACCCTACTCCACCAACAAGCCTCTTGCCCAAAGGCACTCAGTTTCTTGCTCTGTGGGATGGGAAACCCACTGTTGGTCTCTTGCCTCTGCTGCTGCCATTTCTCTGCCACTGCTTCTTGATGTCTTCAATGTTACAGCTCTCTCCCTTGGTCTCCTGGTTCCAGGAGTTTCACAGCGAAGAGATCCCGGGTCCAAAGGACATGCTCCACTCCTGGATCTTCTTTCTTGGTGGTGTTGACATTCTTCCTTCCTACCTCTGGGATAGCTCATCGTAAGCCTATTGGGATGGCAAAACTGGCCAATCCCCTCTTTAGGGTTCCATACACCTTATTTGCATGGTCCCACCCACACAAGGGTGACATGCACCTTATTTGCATTATTAGGAAGCTATCCAATCCCTTTGGTGGGCCGAAGACACCTCATTTGCGTAGTACCAGCCAGTCATTTGGTAGGAATTACAAAGAAGGGCCATATTTGGTAATTCACTGCACCCCACTCATATAGTATAGTCCTGTGGGTGTCCTCCTGGCTCCCATGCCTCATCACTGTGTGACCTTAGATTTTGAATTCCTTGTATGCAAGTGTATATAGCTTGTTTTGTTTGGTTTTTTTTTCAGTTGCCATCGTGTCAACTTCAACTCCTGGTGACCCCATGTACATCAGAGTAGAACTTTGCTCCATAGGGTTTTCAGTGGCTGATTTTTTGGAAGTAGATCTCCAGGTCTTTCTTCCAAGACACCTCTGGGTGGACTGAAACCTCCAGCCTTTCAGTTAGCAGGCAAGTATATTAACTATTCTTCTGGGCTTTGACATCCTTTTTGTGTGTATGCCCCAGATAGCCTCCCCCACCAGTAAGATAATAATAAAAATAACAAGTACAGCCAATGTTTATTGAGTACCTTGAGCAAAGGAGCAAGCCTATCAGGCAAGCAGGAGCCCAGCCCTCCTAGGATGTGGGTCAAGGGACCCATCTCAGTGCTCCCGTCCCCCTCGCGTCTGTCACCCCAACCCCACCGTCACTGAGGCCAGGGCCTTCCAGAAGGGTGGAGGGGTCTGAAGTTGACATTGAACAATCTGCTCTGTAAGACCATTGCCCCAAGGAGGGCCCTGCTTCCACTTCCTGGGTACTGCCCTGCCAGCTGCTCAAAGCCACAACGGCAGAGAGGGGAGAGAATTCAAATCCTGACCCCACCACTTACTGGCTGTGTAACCTAGGACAGGCTGCTTTGCCTCTCTGAGCCCCAGTTCCTCCTCTGTGAAGCAGAACTGACCTTCAGGATCACTGGTTCCAAGAAGTGGCTTTACAAGAACGTCAGGGAAATAACTGGTTAGATGGGGCCGCAAAGCTGTGAATAATAGGGGACAACACCTCCACGTTCTCAGGAGAGATGTGAGAGCCCATTCTTTAAGTGGTCCACCCCCACCTGCGGCCTCTTTGTGTGCTATGGCCACAGATCCAGGAGGGAGCTTGACGAGAGAAGGTTTCCTTGAAGAGCAAGGCAGGAGGCTTCAGGCTGGAGAAGGACACGTTTCCCACTTCGTGCCAAGCTAGGCAACCTCCCCTGACTGCAGGGGTCCCAGGGAAGCTCACTGATGGAGATTCTGGGTGAACGTGGCCAGTGCCCCCTGGAGTATGAGGGGCACAGGGTTGGGGCCTAGCTCTTCCTGGACCAGCGTAAAGGGGCCCAGAGGCTGCAGGGACTGGCAGAGGAGAGGGGGCACGGGGAGAGCCAGTTTGCAGGCAGGCAAGCCAAGAGGATGCCGGGAACATGGCCAGGCTGGGCCTGTCCTCTGGGATCCCTCAGAGAGGGTGGCATGGGGGTAAGGTGACTCCCGCAGAGGCAGGTCATGTTGTGTGCCCTGTAGGGCAGGTGCTAAAAGGTTCTGGAATGCACATGAAGGGTGGGGTGGTGGTTCCTAAGAACACACAAAGTGCCCCCAAGAGTAAGCACCTGCCACAGAGAGGGCCTGAATGCCAGATTATAAGGTGCTGGTCAAGTGGCCCTCTGCCCCTTTCTAACCTTCACCAGGAGGAGCCAGCCAGAGTCTGGCCTCTAGGACTCGCCGCCAGGCCCCAGCAGGGAGATGTCAGATTTCCATTTGAATAGGAGATTCAAATGTTGAATTAATTTGGACCAGGCTGGGCTTCCTGATGCCTAAGACGAGACCTCTAATGACCTCTGGAAGTGACTGGAAAGGCTGTGAGGTTGCCTGGGGTGTTGTTTAGGGGTGGGGATGTTTAGGGGTGGGGAAGCGATCCCGACAGACCTCATCTGAAAGCAGTGATAACAAAGAGAAAAAGTGCTTCCAGCTTGCCCCCCACAAGACCCCTCCCCTTGCCTGTCAGGTAAACTAATGGGGCCTCCTGGGAGCACCGGGAGGCTGGGGGTTTGCTCACCACCCACCAACGCTCTTCCTACCAGGGGTGACTCCTGAGAGATTCATGGCCCACCCGTGCCCACAGTGGCCTCACGGGCTGCCTCTCACCGAGTCACGAGGACATAAATGCCTGCATCACCCTGTAATCATTTGCCTGCCATGTGATCCTTGAAACATCCCCAGTGGCTGGGGAAACCAAGACTCAGAGAGGGTTGGTCTCAGGTCACCACTTCACATTCAGATAGAAGCCAGTCACATTCCTTGTTTCTTCATAAACCTTTTTATTAAACTATAATATTAAAAGAAAAAAAAAAAGTTGCCATCAAATCCATTCCAACTCACGGTGACCCCATGTGTGCAGAGTAGAGCTGTGCTCCACAGGGTTTTTGATGACTGATTTTCTAAAGTAGATCACTGGGCCTTTCTTCTGAGGTGCCGCTGGGTGCAAGCCAGGGCTTTGAACTGGTTTGGTCTGGCTCAAACCCCTGCTGAGAATTTACATGTCTAACAAATTCCCAGGAAGTTATTCGTGAGAATCTTGTTAAAATGTAGATTCTGATTCAGTATATCTGGGGAGGAAATGCAAATGCAAATTCGAAGCCCTGGTACAAACTACGAACCTTTCAGTTAGTAATTGAGCATGTAATTTTCCCCACCCGTATACATACAGGAAAATGCCCAGATCACACGGGCACAGCTTGATGAGCTGTCAGAGTGGAATACCTGTGTAACCACCAGCCTGCTCGAGAAATGGAGCAGCCCTCAGAACTTTCTCCCAGTCATTTCCCTTCCTTCCTCCCCAGAGGTAACTACTACCTGACTTCTAACATCATAGCTTAGTTTGGTCTATTTCAAAATTGTATATAAATGACTTTTTTTGCTCATGACTTTTGGAGCTTCATCATAGCGTGTAGCTGTAATTTGA
The DNA here is from genome assembly GCF_030014295.1 of Loxodonta africana. Classification (NCBI taxonomy): domain Eukaryota; kingdom Metazoa; phylum Chordata; class Mammalia; order Proboscidea; family Elephantidae; genus Loxodonta; species Loxodonta africana. Next base: position 37,486,284 of record NC_087363.1, read on the forward strand.
TCTTTTTTGTGGCTGTATAGTATTCTATCCTGTGAGCATGCCAAAACCTGCTTTCATCAGTGAGTGGACAGGTGGGCAGTTCCAGTCTTTGAAGCTAGTGAACTTTCTGGGGCTATAGTTGATGGGGTGCCCCCTGCCTGAGCCCACTGGGGAAATATTGGAACTGTCTTCCAAGACTGGAGCTCTGACCCAAATCCAACTCTCCTCACCACCCCACACTGCCCCCCAAGGCCTTCCCTGCCCCAGTACAGGCCTCCCCACCCCTACATCTTTCATTGTCTCATTACCTCCTGGTTGGTGGGTTTGTCTCTGCCTCCCCTTCCCCAGCAAGCCCAGTAGATCCAAGGCCTGGTACAAAGCCGGAGCCAATGAGGGAGTGCTGACTGCCTACCAGCCTTGCCCACCACTTCCTTCCCTCCACTGGCCAGGAGACTCCAGGCTGGGACCTTCTCCTCTTGGGCCACAGGGCCCAGCACGCTCCAGGCAGGTGTTTGCTCTGTGGGATTCTGGCTGAGATAGTCTGAGGTAGAAACCAGCCTGGTTTGGGCAGGAGGGTTGTTAAAGTGTGTAAACTCAGTGTGGGACTTCAGGCTAGCCACTTCACCTCTCTGCACCCCAGTTTCCTCGTCTGTATGAGGACGTTGCTGTGAGGATTAGCCCTGTAAAGGGCTTAGCTGAGACCTGGGCCCACAGGTGGGCTTGGTCACTGTCCACTGTCAGAGTTGCTGTTATTCTTATGTTCATTCCCTGTTGTTGTAAAGGCGACCAGGGAGGCACCCTTTGCCAGGCTCAGTCAGCTTGAGCTGGCTGCCCTCCTTGCTCCATCCATTATGCTTTTTTATTTACTCACCTCCCTTGAGGAGCCCTGGTGGTGCAGTGGTTAAGTGCTTGGCTGCTAACCAAAAGTTTGGTGGTTCACACCCACTAGCCACCCTGCAAGAGAAAGATGTGATTGGAACCCACCAGCCAGTCCACAGCAGAAAGATGTGGCCATCTCCTTCCATAAAGATTTACAGCCTTAGAAACTCTATGGGCCAGTTCTATTCTGCCCTATAGGGTCACTGCGAGTTGGAATCTGCTCCATTGCACAGTTGTTGTTGTTGTTGTTTTAACCTCCCTTTTGAGCTTAGTAAAATGCTGGCTTCCTGGTAAAATCATTGTCGCCTTCTGAGCTGGGCTGTTGAGAATCTTTGAGGCAAACAGAAAGGTCTTGGGCCCCACTTTTAGCTTTCCAAAAAATTAAACAAAAACTTTTAAGAGGTACTAGGGACGCAAAGTATAAAATTTAAAAGTCTTGAGAGGAAACTGAAAAATAAGACTTCCTGGCACCCAAATCCCACCCATGTGGCTCCAACATGCCCAATTCCATGAGTATCTTCCCAGAAATACTGCATTATAGAAATTAGTCCTGCACTCACTTGTCACACATGGGAGCCCTGGTGGTGCAGTGGTTAAGAGCTTGGCTGCTCACCAAAAGGTCAGCAGTTCAAATTCACCAGCTGCTCCTTGGAAACCCTGTAGAACAGTTCTACTCCGTCCTACAAGGTCGCTATGAGTCGGAATCGACTCATTAGCAACGGGTTTTGGTTTGGGTTTACATGTCACACAAATTGTACTCTCTCTATACAGGCCCATCAGCTTCCTGTTATTTTTTTTAACGGCAAAAAATTAAAAAAAAGGAATTGAGCAAACCAACCCCAAGCTATCAATACTTTTAAATTATTTTAAAATAGTTGAAGACCCACAAGAGGTTGCAAAAATAGTACAGAGTTCCCATGTACCTTTCACCCAGCTTCCCCCAGCTCCTCCTTTGATAACATCTTATGTAATCATCGCGCATTGTCAAAGCCAGGAAACTGACATTGTGCAATGTTATTAACTCAGATACAGACCTTATTCGGATTTCATCACTTTTTACATGCACTCATTGTTGTGTTTGTTTTCTGGTGTACTGTTCCATGAAATTGCATCATGTGGATACATTTGTGTGTAACCATCGGGACACAGAACTTTTCTATCACTACAGAGAAACACCACAGTCCTGTCGCCTGACAACCACTGATCTGTTTGTCATCACCATAATTACACCACTTTGACATTGTTATTTAAGCGAAGTTATACTGTGTGTAATCTTTTCTTGAGATTGGCTTTTTTTTGGCTCACTGAGTAATACCCTTGAAATCCATCCAAGTTATCATGTTCATCAATAGCCCATTCTCATAGTTTTCCATTGTTGGCTATACATTTTGTTTTTATTCATTCACCTATTTTTCCCTATTGAAGAACATTTGTGTGGTTTCTAGTTTTGAGTGATTACAAACAAAGCTACTATGAACATTCATGTATAGGTTTTTGCATGAACCTAACTTTTGATTTTTATATGCTAACCACCTGGAAGTACAATTGGTGAGTTATATGTAAGTATATGCTTATCTTTTTGAGAAACTGCCAATCCATTTTCCAGAGTGGCTGAGCTATTTTTTTTTTTTAATAATTTTTATTGTGCTTTAAGTGAAAGTTTACAAATCAAGTCAGTCTCTCACACAAAAACCCATACACACCTTGCTACACACTCCCAAATACTCTCCCCCTAATGAGACAGCCTGCACTCTCTCTTTTCGTGTCCTTTTCGTCAGCTTCTAACCCCCTCCACCCTCTCATCTCCCCTCCAGGCAGGAGATGCCAACATAGTCTCAAGTGTCCACCTGATCCAGGAAGCTCACTCCTCACCAGCATCCCTCTCCAACCCGTTGTCCAGTCCAATCCATGTCTGAAGAGTTGGCTTCGGGAATGGTTCCTGTCCTGGGCCAACAGAAGGTCTGGGGGCCATGACCACCAGGGTCCTTCCAGTCTCAGTCAGACCATTAAGTCTGGTCTTATGAGATTTTGGGGTCTGCATCCCACTGCTCTCCTGCTCCCTCAGGGGTTCTCTGTTGTGTTCCCTGTCAGGGCAGTCATCGGTTGTGTGGCTGAGCTATTGTACGTTCCCACCAGCGATGGATGAGAGTCATAGTCGCTCTACATTTGCCAGCCTTCGTATTGTCAGTACTTTTTTTTTAATTTTAGCCATTTTAATAGGTTTGTTATCCTATCTCATCATGGCTTTAATTGCATTTCCCTGATGGCTAATGGTGTTGAGTATCGTTTCCTATGCTAATCTGACATCCGTATAGCCTCTTTGGTTAAGTATCTGTTCAAGTCTTGTCCATTTTCTAATTGGATTGTTTGTTTTCTTACTGTTTAGTCTAAATCAGTTGCTGTCAAGTTGATTCCAGCCCACAGCGCCCCCGTGTGTGTCGGAGTAGAACTGTGCTCCGCAGGGTTTTCAGTGGCCGATTTGGGGGAAGTAGATCAGCAGAACTTTCTTCTGAGGGGGCTCTGGGTGGACTCAAAGTTGCAACCTTTCAATTAATCTCCAAGCAAAATAACCATTTGCACCGCCCAAGGGCTAGCTGTTGAGTTTAGAAAGGGTTCTTTCCGTATTCTGGATACAAGTTCAGAATATATAAAGTTTTTTTGCTCATGACTTTCAGAGCTTCGTCATTGCATATAACTGTAATTTGATCTTTTTCGGCTATGCAATTTGCAGATATCTTCTCCCAGTCTATGGCTTATCTTTTCATCGTCTTCACAGAGTCTTTTGCAGAGCAAACATTTTTAATTTTGATGAAGTATCCATTTGTTCTTTTACAGAGCACGTTTTTGGTGCCAAGGCTAGACCCTTTGCCTTTTACTTTAACATATCTCGTAAATAGTTCCATCTCTGCGTGTAAAGAGCTTCCTCAGTACGTTTTTGTGGCCACAAGTATGTTATGATATATGTAAAGTTAGCCAGTTCCCTGTTGGGGGCCTTTTGCTACTACAAACGATGCTGAAGGAATGACCTCAAACATTCATCATTTCTCACCTGTGTGAGTTCAACATGCCTATGGAATAAGTTCCCAGAAATGGGTTCAAGTATCTGTAATATTGATAATATTTTCCATTTGCCCTCCTGCTACAATGTCTGAGAGATACTGTTCCCTCCACACCTTACCAGCACAGGGTTTTATCAGGTTTTTTTGGTCTCTGCCAATTTGAGAAGTGAAAATGGTTTTCCAAATGGTTTTAGTTTGCATTTCTCTTGTTCTGTGTGAGGTCCAGCTCTTTCTTTCAGAGCTTCCTGCATTTTGCTTTCTGTGAGTTTTCAGTTTTATCCTAAGGGTTTCCGTTGTGATCCATAGGGTTTCCAACACCATGATAAATGGAGAAGAAATTGAAGTTGTCAATGATTTCATTCCACTTGGATCAACAATCAACATCCACAGAAGCAGCCGTTAAGATATCAAATGATGTCTATTGCATTGGGCAAATCTGCTACAAAAGACATCTTTAAAATGTTCAAGAGCAAAGATGTCACTTTTATGACTAAGATGTGCCTGACGCAAGCCATGGTCTTTTTCAATCACCTCATATGCATGCGAAAGTTGGATAATGAAAAAAGGAAGAAAGAAGAATTGATGCATTTGGACTGTGGTGGTGGTGAGGACTACTGAATATACTGTGGATTTCCAGAAGAACAAACAAATCAGTCTTAGAAGAAATTTAGAAGTGAGGATGGTGAGACTTCACCTTGCTTATTTTGGACACGTCATCAGGAAAGACTAAACACTAGAAAAGGACGTCATGTGTGGTAACATAGACAGCCAGCAAAAACAAGAGAAGCCCTCAACGAAATGGACCAACACACTAACCAAAACAATGGACTCAATCATACCAACAATCGTGAAGATAGCGCAAGATCAGGCAATGTTTCATCCTGTTATACACGAGATCCCCTTGAGTCAGAGTTGATGGGACAGCAACTAACAACAAGGACAGCAACTAGCAACAACAATCCTGTGTGTTTTTCCTCCTAGGTCCCTGGTCTTATTGACTGGTAGGAGCCAATGCTTCGCTTTCTGAAAGGGGTGGGACCTGTGAGCACAGGGACTTCCTCCTGGAGGCCATTCCTCTTCTGCCAATGGGACTGAGACCTGGGACTTGCTATGGTGAGTCTCTTCCCCTCTGTGGGCTCAGTGTCCTCTCTGTGAAATCTGTGGAATTAAAGAGCCCATTTGCAGCAGATTTGTCCAATGCAATACATTGTTTGATAAGAACATTACCTACTCACAGGACTGTTGAGAGCATTTGTTGGATCAGTATGCATGAAAGCACGTAGCCCAGTGCCTGATGCATGGCGAATGCTCTGTAAGTACTCTTTCATTACCGCGATCATCTGCAAGGACCACGCCTCCAGATAGAAGTCTTCCTACAGCCATCTCTCAACCTGGTCACACAGCCTGCACTTGACCTCTGTGGCTGGGTGCTCACTACCTCTGAGGAAGTTTGTCCCCACTCAGCATTCTGCAGACAGCCCCCAATGACTCCATGTTGCTGGGGCTATCAAGGGTCCTTCCTAATGCTGGCTGCAATCCACTGGGTGCTGTTTGCACCATCCCTGAGGGCATCCCCTGGCCATCTCCTGTCTGCGTGCTCAGTTCTTTGTCAGGGATGGCCTCAGTGAGGGCCTGTCTGAAGATTACCAAGGACAGGATGGAGGCCATGGTTTTACAGTTAAAACCAGGGAAAGAAGCTGCTCGGGTGGGGCAGCTTGGGGCCCTAGAAAGTCTCACATGTGGAGCGTGTTGGCCTGGATATCATCTCTCAAGAGGTTCAGGGTCCCCCCTCCTGTCCCTGGTCCCTTTTTCCCATGACCCTCTGGACCCGTCACCCTCCCAGGGACAAGGAAAGGAAGCTGGGAGAGGACTAGTTGGGGATGCAGGACAGCGTCACTACCAAGAGCTTGGGCTTGGGGATCTGGATTTGAACTCTGGCTATTGGCTGTATTCCCTTGGGGGAGTCACTTAACCTCTCTGAGACCCTGTTTCCTCATCTGTAAAGTGGGGCTGATAATGGTGTCTACTTTTTGGTGGTTGCTGTGAAAATTAAATCGGATGGTACCTGTGAGGAGCCCTACTGGTGCAGTGGTTAAGAGCTTGGCTTCCAACTAAAAGGTCGGTCGGCAGTTTATATCCACCGGCCGCTGCTTGGAAACCCTGTGGGGCAGTTCTACTCTGTCCTATCATGTCACTAAGAGTCAGAATCAACTCAATGGTAATGGGTTTTGGTGCCTGTGAATTGCTTAGCCTGGCACATGGTAAGCACTCACCTGGGGGTAGCTGTTGCTGTTTTTGAGCAGAGGCCCTCTACCTGGAGCACCCTCCACACTCCCTCTACTTGTCTAATCCCATTTGGACTAAGATTTCAGTTTAGACACCAGTGCTGGGCCCTGGGAAGATAATGGGGACCAGGTCACTGGCTCCCCCAGGAGCTCCTGGTCTAGGGGCCCCTTGAGTGAGGCCAGCCTGGGCTGGAATCAGAAGACCTGGGTTGTTTTTCCAGATCTTCTACCAGCTTCCTCGGTGCCTCCAAAACCTGTTTGCCTGCCTATAAAACAAGGGATCTAAGAAAGTCCAGCAGCCTTTTCCTGTCTCCACAATGGCACCAAACCCCAAAGCGTGCACATCCGTTCCCTCACGGGGTGCTGTTGCCCCAGAGACTTCCAAACCCCTCCCAAGGGCCTGGAAAGAGCAGTTCTTTCCAGCTCTGCATCTCCTCTTGCTCTGCTCTCCCAGGGGTGCCATCAGTAACAGCCCAGGCCTCGTTAACTCATGGGGCCATCTGCATCATTTCATTTGCTGGAATTCCCCGCTGCCTCTTCACTGGCGATGGGTTTCATGGGAAGCCATTACAGTGGCCACATCTTCATCAAACCAAAAAAAAAAAAACAAACCCATTGCCGTCGAGTCGATTCCGACTCATAGCAACTCCATAGGACAGAGTAGAACCGCCTCATAGGATTTTCAAGGCTGTAATCTTTACTGGAGCAGGTTGCTTTATCTTTGCCCATATTCATCAAGGGGAGCCTTATTCCCAAGAGCCTGAGACGTCCAACCGTGAAAGACTCTAACACCTCAGGGGCCGTTCTCTACCAGGCCGTGAAATGTTTGGTTTGTGCCCCTGCTTCCCCATTGCACTAGTCAAATCTCTTGTAGTTCCCTGTGCCATAAGACCCTGGCTTAAAGGGTCAGGAGATTTATCCGTTCCTGTAACTGACAAACCTTGAGGTTTCAAACACAGTTGGAACCAGGTGCTCAAACTATATCCCTAATTGACAGATGAAGAAATGGAGGACACAGCTAGGGAGCTCTTTCTCCTGACACTGGTTTCCCCTGTGCTGGCTTTCTTCTAAGGTAGGCTCGCCTCCCTGATGGAAATATGGCTACCACCAGCTCCAGCTTGGAACTCAGCCAACAGAAAGTGGGTCTGTTTTCCCCAACTGTTTCAGCAGAAGTCCATAGAAGACTGTCATTGCCGGGCCTAGGACTTGTAGCCGTCCCTGGTCAGTCTTTTGGCTGGGCATCAGGCTGTGAATGGGTACACCCGGGACATCTACTCACCTCTGATGCAGAGGCTGGACTGGCCCCATAGACTGACCGTCTCAATGTGGTTGGCTTCAGAACCCATAGTGGGGTGTCCTTGGCAGCTGGAATCTTAGGGCTGGCTGTGCTGGACACGAGAGGCCTGGGGCTTGATGAGGAGTAAAGGGAGCTTGGCCGGCCCTACTGCTGGATGAAGGCTATACTGGCAGCTGCATTCCAGGGAGGGTCCTGCCACTCCAGAAACAGCTGCTGACTCTAGCCAGAAACTAGCCCAAGAGAGTGACCTTCTCAGGAAATGTAAAAGGTGTAATGGGGACTGGCTGGGGTGGGCAGGGACAGAGACACACTGACCCCTGCCCCCTCCCAGAGGCACACACAAACTCACCCATGGGGTACAGGCCCCGGCACATGCGTGTATTTTAGAATCACCATTTATTAGACATCTACTGTGGGCCAGGCACCAGCCAGTCAGCAGACATACATTATTTGAAATCCTTGCAAAAGCCCTGAGAGAGAGTAGGTGTGTGCCTATTTGACAGATGGGGAAACTGAGGCTCACAGAGCTGGCTTGCCCCCAGTATAGCTACAGTAGTGAGGAGGTACAGCTAGGCACACAAACAGATAAACGATGACTCAGTATGTGCCAGAAACATAACCAAAGCGGTTTCAAGGCAGAGAGGGTTTGCAGAGGAGGGGTGTGCTGGTCAAGGTGAGCAGGGGGATGTTCAGGTGAGTTTTTAAAGATGTAATGCTTAAGCACAATCTGGACGGATTTCACTAGGAAAACAATCGTGAGGAGGGTGCACTCAGCAGAGGGCTCATCCTGGACAAGCCTGGAGATGTCAACCAGCATGATATGGTTGGAGCTAGAACAGCTGGGTATTGCCGGGGGAGAGTTGATGCTGAAGCAGAGGGAGGGGCCACGTCAGAGAGGCCCTTGGATCCTGGCCATGGTGGCCTGCAACAGCAGAGGCACCTGCTGGCCCGTGGAGGGGCATCAGACTCTGAGCCTGTTGCCAGGACGGCAAAGCAGAAGCAAGAGAGGCCCAGAGCCCAGCCTGTGGGAAAAGGCAGGACCTGGTATCTGTAGGATTTCCAGGTCATCTTCCAGGTCTGGCAGGCGGGAGGCTCCAGCCCATCCCAGCACATGGGCTTCAAGAGTGCCACACTCGCTGATGGAACACCCACTCTGCCTAGTGTCCTACTCTGTTGGAACCCTGAGTCCTTGGTGGAGACCCATGACGGGGGTTATTATCCCTATTGTTGGGACAGGGAAGCTGAGGCTCAGAGAGGGAAAACAATGTGCCCCAGGTCACACAGCCAGGAAATGGCAGAGTGGAACTCGAACCCAGGACTCTCTGACCCTTTCCCCTCTGAGCCTCCCACCACCCCCTGAGATCGCTTTAGACCAAGCACACTCATTGCCACTACACACCTGAAGATATCTTGAGAGACTTGCATGAAAAATGTTTGTTCTATAGGCTTTTTCAATAATAAAGAATAAATAAATGTTCATTGTAAAAAGTTAAAAAGTGTGGAAGACTCTAAAGTAAAAATACGCTTCCTTACCTCCCTGGCCCCCATAGCAGACACTGTTGATACCTGGCCAGGGTCCCCTCCATTCTGTTTGACTAGGTCTGGGCCCCTGCCTGCCTTCTACACACTTTGCTTCTAATACCTACACCTGTGAACCTCTCCAAAGAAACCTTTGGGCTACTGGAGACACTGAACTGAAGTTTATGTCCTCCCACCCTGGCCCTTGGAGGTCGTTGGTGGTTCAGTGGTAGAATTCTCACCTTCTATGTGATTTTTTTTTTTTTTTTTATGTGAGAGACCCAGGTTCAACTCCTGGCCGATACACCTTATGCACAGAAACCACCCGTCTGTCAGTGGAGCCTTGGGTGTTGCTATGATGCTGAACAGGTTTCAGCAGAGCTCCCAGACTAAGATGGACTAGTAAGAAAGGCCTGGTGTTCTCCTTCTGCAAATCAGCCAATGAAACCCTATGGATCACGATGGTTCCATTTGCAACCATCATGGGGATGGTGTAAGACCAGGCAGCATTTTGTTTCTTGTTCATGGGGTCACCATGAGTTGGGGCCTACTCCAGGACAGCTAACAACACCCTGGTCCCAGGCAACCTTTAGCCAATGACTGGTGGACGCATGAGTCTGAAAATCCAACTCCCGTGGCTGAAGTCAGGACAAATTCTTACACCACAGAGCTCTCCCACAGGATCAGGATGTGCTGTGGCTATGATTTTGCCTGAAATGACCCCCTTGCCTGGCTTCACCTCCTTCCCCTTCCCACTTCCTCACTGATTTCCACTGGGAGCACTGCCTTCATAGACTCCTTGCACAAGAACCCTGCTCTCAATGCCTGCCTTCGGAGAAGACAAGCACAGTGAGTTGCAAACCCAGACCCAAACTTATTGCCGTCAAGTCAATTCTAACTCATAGCAACCCTATAAGGTGGCCCCAGTTCTTCACCCTCCCTTGCTAGTCATCTTGCAGTCCTTCCCACTTAGACTCTGGGCTTGGCAGCCGACTTGCTTTGGCCATTTATTCATTCATTCAGTAAACATGTATTGAGCACCTACTATGTGCCAAGTGTGGTTTGGGGACACTGAGGGTACAGCCATGACTAAAACAGACAAAACCCCCTGCTCTCATTGAACTTCTGGTCTAGTAGACTGAGATAATAGATGACACCAAGCAAACAAGTAAAGCATCTAGGATGTTACAAAGTGACAAAGCTATGGAAAAAACAAAGGGGTAAAGGGGGTAGAGACCAGTGAAGGACAGGTGGAGGAGGGGTTGACATCTTTAAGATTATGGGAAAGGGAGGCTCCACTGCGGGGGAGGGGGACGATGGAGGTGAGAGCGTGAGCCCCGTGGCTGCCTTTAGGATGAATTCACGCAGAGAGTAGCAAAAGCAAAGATTAAGAAGTATGAGCACGCCTCCTGGGGTGTGTGTGGGGGGCGGGGGGTGGTGTTGAGAAACAACAAGGAGAAGGAGCGGAGGGAAGTGGGTGGAGAGAGAGGAGGCGGCGGTGAGGTGGGAGAGGTCCTAAGGCAGATTACTGGGACCTTATAGACCAAGGTGAAGATTTGGGCTTTTCCCTGGAATGATGGAAGCCACAGGAGGGTCCTGAGCCGAGAACGAAGGTGATCTGCCTTATGTTTTTACTGAATCCCTCTGACTGAGTGTGAAAAAGGGGATGAGGCTGTCATTAGTGTCATTCACCCAGTGTTTGCAGTTCTCCTATGCTTTATGCATCATGTGGTAGGGAAAAAACATCAGAAAGTTTAGTAAAGCAAAAAGAAACTTTCATTGGGCATATATTCAAAAAGGCAAACATGGGAAGCAGACAAGCAGGCTGCTAGAGCCATGTCTGCCCGAATCCAAGGAAATATTATAGAATAAGCCAGAATGGGAAAAGGGACAAGCATGCTATTGCAGCCATGTTTGCCCGAGTCCAAGAAGCATTACAGAATAAGCAAGGCTGGGAAAACGGGCAAGCATGCTGCCACAGCCATGTCTGCCCGAGTCCAAGAAACTATTACAGAATGACCAGTATATATTAACATTACTAAACGGGCAAAACCATTGAAAGCTTCACCTTTTCGCAGATTGGCTAGAAACTGTGATCCTACATTTTGAATTGTCTTTCTTAACAATTATTGGTGCAGGTTTCAGTGACGATAGTCAGGAGAGTTTTCATTGGTCTAACAAATCTTACTATTCCCTAAACACTAACAGTAAAGGGTAAGAGTGGAAAGTATGTGGATCTTTTGTGCTGCGTTTATGGTTTTGTTTATGCAAAAAGTTCCCTAAAAGATGTTTTTCCAAGATTGTCCTAGCTATTGTCTTTATACCTCAGGGCCCAATTGATGTGTCCTTTTGAGTCCTTGGGGGCTCAGCTCCAGCTGAGTCACATTCTCTATGCTCAAGGACAAGGAATAATGACTCCAATATTATTTCCTAAGTCAAATCATTAAAAAAAAAACACTTGCCGTGGAGTCAAACCTGACTAATGGTGACTCCATGTATATCACAGTAGAACTGTGCTCCATTAAGTTTTCAGTGGTTGAGTTTTTAGAAGCAGGTTGTCGGTTCTTTCTTCCGAGGTACCTCTGGATGAACTCGAACCGTCAACCTTTTCATTAGCAGCTGAGTGCCTAACCATTTGTACCACCCAGCGACTCCAGGTGCATCACAGGATTGCTCTTGCCCTGACCCCTTTAAAGTTTAGCATGGCCATATGACTCACTTTGGCCAGTGAACTATGAGTAGATGTGATGTCGTCAGTTCTTGGCAGGACAGTGAAGAGTGTACTTGATGGATTGTTCTCTCTTTTCCCCTTCCATGGTGACTGGCATTGATCTAGAGAAAGTGGCTACTCATCAGCCTGGTCCCAGACCATAGACAACAAAGATCATGGAGAAAAGCGTCTAGTCAAACAGACTTGTAACAGGAGGAAGAAATAAATAAACTCTTGTGTCTATTGAGATTCAGGAATGTTTGTTGTCACAGCATAACCCAGCATGTCTTGACTAATACAGGAAGGAAGGCAGAGACTGGGAGACACGTGAGGAGGTGATTTACTGATCCACAAGGGAGCTGATGGGGGCTTGGTACATGGTGGTGGCAGTGGAGATGTACAACAGTGATTAGAGTCTGGGCATATTTTGAAGGAGAGCTGACAGGATTGCTGACGATTGAATGTGGATTATGAGAGGAAGAGAGGATGATCCCAAGGTTTGAGGCCTGGGGAGTAGAAAAATGGAGGAGCCATCAACTACATAGGGCAGAGTGAGGGAGAAGTGAGTTCGGAGGGAGGATCAGGCTGTGTTGCATTTGAGAGTTCCACTTCCCACACCAGGGGAGCTAAGGAGAAGGCAGAGGGCTACGTACTGAAACTGTGAGGTTGTCTGTGATGACCTGAAATCCCCTCCCGCCTCTAAATACTGGGCTTCCGAGGAGCGGGAATCTGTGTAGCCATGGGAAATACCAAGGCACAGAAGTGGCCGATATTCTGACTTATAAATAATTGATGAGAAACTAGAGGGACTTCAGGCCCTTCCCTTATTCCCCAACGGGAAGTGAGGAGATGGAGGCCCAGCATTGACTTGGCAAATGGCCTGGCCTGAGTCAAGACAACGATGGACTCTACCAAGCGCTGCCTGAGTCTCCTTCATAGCAGACTTGCTCTGGCCATGAAAAAGGTGGCCACGCATAGAACCTCACAATGGGTGAATGATGGGGGACTGCCTGAGAACCTCACACGGCCTGCAGCCATTTGAGGAAGTGCTATTCTCAACATTTTCTAGAAGAGGGGAAAGCTGAGGCCTCAAGTAGGAAAGAGATGTGACCAAGGCCACACAGGGAGCCAGCGGCCCAGCAGGGGTGCAGCCTCAGGCTTCTGACTCCTTGGCTGGTACTCTACCCCCCTCCCCGTGCTCAGCGCATTCCTTGGGAGGATCTCAAACTTGGTTTCCAGAAGGCTCCAACCCTGAGAAGTGCTGTGGAACATCTCAGTGGTTTGCAGACTAACTTACTCTGTGTGTGTGTGTGAAAGCAGAGGTATGCTTGCTTTAAACAAAAGCAGAACTGCTGTGCTGGTTGAAGCTGGGAGGGTGCCCAGCCCACCCCCCTACCCTCCAGCCCCCCCCACCTCCTCACCCCATCCCTACCCCCCCACCCCCACATCCTGCTCTCTGCTGGGGCTGCTCTGCAGAGCTTCAGGGACAAGCTGAAGATTGCTGGCATATTAGAGGGTCCAAGTCAGAAGATGTGGACTTCTGGTCTGACTCTGCCGTGAACTTCCTGTGTGTCCTTGGACAAGTCCCTACTCCTCTCTGAGGCCTCAGTTTCCTTTTCTATATAATGAGGTGCTTTAGACAAGATGATCTGTGTTCGGTTATACCTCATTTAGTTTGAGTGAGAGAACACTAACTCAGATTGGCGTCAGCTATGAAAAGGAATTCATTGATTCTTGTAACTGAAAAACTCCAGAGCTAGTTTAGATTTCAAGTGCAGCTGGATCCAGGTAATTAGAGAATGTTACCAGGAGCCTCTCTCTCCCTTTCCTCAGCTCTGCTTTCCTAGGTAATGAGTGGCTCCATGCTCAAGCTCTTCCACTTCGGGTGGCAAAACAAGCCCCAGCAGCTCCAGACTGACATCCTACCCACTTGCAGCCCCCAATTAGTTTTTAAATGGAGAAGGTGCTGTGGAGACGATTCTGGTGGCTTGAAGCTGAAATCTGAGCAGGATGTCTGTTGCGTATTACCTGGGACACTTGTTAAAATACAGGTTCCTGGGCCCCACCCCAGAGGCGCTAGAGCATGGGGTCTGTGGTGAATCTGGGAATCTACATTTTAACCAACACCTCGGGAATTCCTATGGGAACCACTGGCCCAGGAGGATCTCAGTGCTTTTTCAACTCCGAGATTCTGTGAAAATGTCTGTGCCCCAGGTCAGGATCAGCCATTATTACCCAACAGCTGCTTGGCCAGCTGCTTGCAGATGGACTCCCATGGAGTGGACAGAAAGCTCACTGCTTCGGGAGGAGGGCTAGGCCCAGCTAGGGAGGGCTCCCAGGGGCAGGGAGTGGGGAGGGTGACCTGGAGGATGGAAGGGGTGGAGGGAAGGTGGGACAGCAGCTCAGCTCTCCTGCACACGACCTTCAGTGTGTGCCTGAGGCCACACAGCTGGGTCCTGCAACTCAAGTAAAGCAAACAAATGCTTTTAGTTTAAACCTGAGCCCTGCTGAGGGAACTGTGGGAGCAAGGGGAGAGGGAAGTCCCAAAAAGTGAGGATGAAGGGGAAGATGTGCCAGGCAGAGAGAGCATGGGGGAAGGTACGGGGCGGGGGGGGCGTGTGCAACTCTGGGGGCGGCACGGATGGGGGTGAAGGAAGCAATAGAGTACATTTGGGGCCAACGGGGTAGGCGTGATCAGATTGAGAATGCTGCAGCACCAGTGTGGATGTGCCAGGAGGTAAGTACGGAGCCCCGGGAGGAGGCTGTCTGTGGGAGGAGAATGAAGAGACTGTGGTGACTCCAGAAATACTTAAAAAAAAAAACAAACCCTTTGCCGTTGAGTCGATTCTGACTCCTAGTGACCCTATAGGACAGAGTAGAACTGCCCCATAGAGTTTCCAAGGAGTGTCTGGTGGATTTGAACTGCCAACCTTTTGGTTAACACCCGTTGCACTTAACCACTACGCCACCAGGGTTTCCCCAGAAATACAATTGTCAGCACCTTCGCTGTTGGTTAAGGCTCAGCTGGAGCAAAGCCTGAAGCCCTTGTCTCTTAGATCCAGAACTTTCTTTACATTAACCAAGTCAGCCAACACAAATCTACTAAGCTCCTGCCATGTTAGAACGTAGATGTCTTGACCCAATTGTGGCTGAACGTGAGCTTCCAGGCAGCCCGACAAGCCATTGCAGGAAGCATTCTAGTCCTGGAGACTGTTCCCTGACCTGACCACTCCTGGGCAGTGAGCTGTCTCCAGGGAACTCAGACCATCCCACCTGTGGATCTAGGGGAGAGGGCCCCATTGTATGCATGAAAAGCTATGCAGAGAGGAAGCTCAGGATGGTTGGATATACCAAGTTCACCCATCAACTCCGATGGAGGCACAATATCACAGCAGGCTTTGCTGGGCAAGGGCATTACTTGGCGAGCAGCGGTCAGGAATGGCCTTGCCATCAGAGCGCTTTAGAGATCATCTGGTCCTGCGTCCTCATCTGTCAGAGAAATGGTGGCTCAGAGAGGGCAGGGAGCTGCCCAAGGCCACACAGCAGCAGCTAGCTTGCTCTGAATTAGAACCCTAGGCCTCTTGACTCTGAACAGGGCTTTTCCAGTGGGTGGCAAAGGCATAGCATGTGCAGGATTTTCTAACAAGTCTCACACTCTCCACCACTGCCCTGATCCCAACCCCAGATCTTCATAACCTATGCCCCAGCAGCCTCAATCAGCCACTCAATGTTAGCTCCAAAAATGAAAGCCACGTGCTATCCCCATGTGACCTCCTGAGAGAACCACTTCCAAATTGGTCCTTAAGGGACAGGACCCACAGAAATTGTGGATTTTAAAGGATCCTTCTCTTCTCACTTTCACCTCAGCCTTGCCCCCACCCCCAACCTGTGGCCAGGTGTGAAAGCCTCCTGAATGCTTGGGGAAGAAATGTATGTCCCTCCTCCATCTCAAGTCACCCCTGTTATCTCATTTCCTTGTAACAAGGGTCCAACAAGGGAGGTTCTATTGTGTCAGAAGATGTTTTAGCTACAAGTAACAGACTATCTATGAGTGGTTTAAACAACAACCAAAACAAACAACCGAATCCAATTGCTTTCCAGTTGATTCCAACTCACACCAATCCTATAGGACAGAATAGAGCTGCCCCATAGAGTTTCCAAGGCTGTAAATCTTTACAGAAGCTGACTACAGCATCTTTCGCCTGTGGAGTGGCTGGTGGATTCAAACCACCATCACTTAACCTCTGCATCACCAAGAGGCTTGTTATTTCCCATAATGAAAAGTTCAGAGGAGGCCATTTCTGGGTTACTTCTGCATCTCAAGAATGTCCTCAAGGACTCACTTTTCTCCTATTCATCTGCTCTGCCATCTCTTTAGAAAGTTGATGGACATATTGAGGGGAGGACCCAAGAGGCACCATGGAGTTAGGTGGTCCATTCAGGATGCTCAGGTAGAGAGTAGAAGTGCCAAGAGCATTTGAGAAAGTAGGAAGAACCTCTCCACAGAACAAATCATCGATCCTATTCCTTCAGCAACTCCCACATCCTCATATGGAAGGCTTCATCTAGGGTGGAGTGTACTTTCTCATCCTTGACTTTGAACTTGACCCTATGACTTGCTTTCGCCAATAGTGACAATGTGTCAGTCCCGGACCTAGGTCATAAGAGACCTTGCATGCTTTCATTAGCCCTCTTGTTTCTTTGCCACTACCATGAGAACAACTCCAGCTAGCCCAAAGAGGATGTGAGACCTGAGGAGCTGAGCTCTCCAGCTGACTCACAGGCCCATCCCAGCAGCAGAGCCATCTCAGCCACTGCAGTGTGAGGTGGAGTCACCCAGCAGAACCCAGCATAGCCTGACTGCCAGTTGACCCATGGATCCATGGGAATAAGTGGTTATTGTTTCAAGCCACTGAGTGTTGGAGTGGTTTGTTACACAGTCCTATTATGGCATAGCTGATTGATACAACCTCCCAGGATAAACTGATGTTCACAGATCATAGCAATCCTATTAACTGTCTATTTGGCTCCCCTTCATCTGAACAACCTTCCTATTGCAGATCCATCTCCTCTCTGAGGGACTCTTGAGGGAAGGCAAGACCCACCTCCCACTATGGAGGCCAAAAGGGCAAGAATATTCTTTTTCCCTCCTACCTGGTGGCCGGATCATAGGCCCCTGATCCATGAGCTTTAAATGTTCTGTGTCAGATGCAAAGATGCTGGACAGTGGAGCGATTCTTCATAGATAGTCTGAGATAGTAGTAGAGGCAAAGACCCCACTGAAACCAGTGTCCCAGCTTATGCCCTTGGCATGTCCCTTCTACCTTTCCTACCCTGGTTCTTGCCTGTTTTTCTGAGCCTCCTTCTTCAGCTTCCCTGAAGATTTTGTGAGCTGCCTTATATCCTTCCAATAAATTCCTTTTCAGTTTAAGACGGTCAGGCTCAGCCTTACCCTGCAACCATGAACCCTGACTGGTGCATACGGGAATCCCACAAGTCACTTAACCTCTCTGCTCCTCAGTTTCCTTATATGGAAAATGGGAATGACAATAATAGTACCTATTTCATGCAGACTGCCCAGCACAGAACTGGCACACAGCAAGAGCTCAATAAATGCTAGCTGTCATCATTAGCTGCACTCAAGCTTCCGGAGAGCCTGAGAGAAAAACAAAACTAAGAGCCTTGAAGCCAGGTATGTCTTCGTCTCCTTTAAAGTTACCTCAGCTACTACTAAAAAATTCATGGAAAAGTTTACACACAAAAAGAAACAATCTTTGATGGTTATGGGGAGGGGGAGGGGTGAGGATGGGAAAACACTAGACAATAAACCAAAAAACCAAACCCATTGCTGTTGGTTCCGACTCATAGCGACCCTATAGATAAGTGGTAACTTTGGTGAAGGGTAAGACAGTAGACAATACTGGGGAAGCCAGAACAACTTGACTGAGGCAAGGTCATGGAAGCTCCATAAAAAAAAAAAATTTTTTTTTTTTTTTCTCCATAGACACATCCAAACTCCCTGAGGACCGAATTGCTGGGCTGAGGGCTGTGGGGACCATGGTCTCGGGGAACAACTAGCTCAATTGGTATAACATAGTTTGTAAAGAAAATGTTCTACATTCTACTTTGGTGAGTGGTGTCTGGGGTCTTAAAAGCCTGTGAGCGGCCGTCTAAGATACTCCACTGGTCTCACCTCTTCGGAAGCAAGGGAGAATGAAGAAAACTAAAGATACAATGGAAAGGCTAGTCCAAAAGACTAATGGACCACAACAACCATGTCTGCCACCAGACTGAGTCCAGCACTACTAGATGGTACCCAGCTACCACCACTGACTGCTCTGACAGAAATCACAATAAACTGTCTCAGAAAGAGCTGGAGAAAAATGTAAAACAAAATTCTAACTCACAAAAAAAGACCAGACTTACTGGCCTGACAGAGACTGGAGAAACCCTGAGAGTGTGGCCCCTGGACACCCTTTTAGCTCAGTAATAAAGTCACTCCTGAGGTTCACCTTTCAGCCCAAGATTAGACAGGCCCATGAAACAAAATGAGACTAAAGGGGCACACCAGCCCAGGGGCAAGGACTAGAAGGCAGGAGATGACAGGAAAGCTGGTAATAGGAACTCAAGGTCAAGAAGGGAGAGTGTTGACATGTTGTGGGGTTGTTAACCAATGTCATAATATAATATGTGTACTAACTGTTTAATGAGAAGCTAGTTTGTTCTGTAAACCTTCATCTAATGTACAATAAAATAAATAAATAAAGTTACCTCAGAGGCCCAAAAGGCCAAAGGGATCCTGACTGTGGTAGTAATGATGATAATGATGACAACAACGATGGTGATGACAATGACAGTGATGATGATGATGACAATGAACATGATGATGATGGTGATGATGATGATGATGATATCATGGCTATGGTGGTGACAATGACAGTGACGATGATTGTGATGATAATGATGACACTGACAATGATGATGACAATGATGACGATGACAATGATGACGATGACAATGATGACGCTGATACAGCAAACATTGATACGGTGTTTTATCCTGTCATACCCTGTTCTAAGTGTTTTGTCAGTTTTCATCTCATTTAATCCTCACAATCGCACCCTGAGGAAAGGATTGTTATTTCCCCGTTTTACAGACGAGAACACTAAGTAAGGCACAGAGAGGTGCAGTAGTTTGCCCAAGGTCACATGAATCATAAGCAGAGGAGTTGGGATTTGGTCCCAGAGGTCTGGCTGCAGAGTCCGTGTCTGTCAAGAACACTGTGGGTGCTCAGTAGTGGCTTCTTCTGTGCAAGACCCCTTAGCAGCCCAGGAAGTGAGCTCCTTGCCCTGTACTGGTCTGTCTCCAGGCTCAGTAGAAGTAGCAGGCTTGGCAGCCCTGGCTGCATCACCTGCTTCAGGAGACTGGGGACTTGGCCATGGTCAGAGCCAGCCAAGAGGTTAGTCTTTGGTGTGAGAATATGGCTCCAGTTAGGTGCGCGGGGCCTCCCTGACCAGGGCCCAGCCTCCTTCGAGGGGCAAAAATGCACCTTCTATACCCACAGCCTCCAAGGGAAGGCGCCTGCTCATCCCTTGTCCCGGGCCCAGCTGTGTGGACGTTGGCTGTCTAGACTCTGGGTTTCATGCCCAGGCAGCAGTTGGAAGCCAGATGCTACCACTGTGCTCAGAGGGTGCGGCCAGCTGCCTAGGGCCTCACAGTGATTGTTGGAAGAGCCAGAATTTGAACCCACATCCAAGAAGCCAAGGCTTTGGTGATTGTTACTCAAAGGAGCACGTGGCATCCATCAGACCCACAACTGATGACAATGGCCTGTTCTCGTGTCCTTCGTGAAAAACAACCACTGATATTTATGAAGTGTTAGTTGCTAAGAGCCAGACCCTCACATGCATGACATCACTTAATCCCCACAACCACCCCAGATGGCCAAGTCATTTTTTTTTTAATATTGTGGTAAAATAACAAAACTTTTGCTAGTTTAACCATTTTTAAGTGTACAATTCCGTGACATTGATTACATTGACCATGTTGCACAACCATCACCACTCTTTCCAAAGTTTTTCATCACTCCAGGTAGAAACTCTACACCCTTTAGGGAATAACTCCCATTTCCCTCTCTCTAGCCCTGGTGGCGCAGTGGTTAAGAGGATGGCTGCTAAGAAAAGGTCAGAAGTTCGAATCCACCAGGCACTCATTGGAAACCCTACAAGGCAGTTCTACTTTGTCCTATGGGGTCGCTATGAGTCGGAATTGACTCAATGGCAACAGGTTTTTTGTTTATGGTATTCTAGATATGTCATGGAAACCCTGGTGGCGTAGTGGTTAAGTGCTACGGCTGCTAACCAAAGGGCCGCCAGTTTGAATCCACCAGGCGGTCCTTGGAAACTCTATGGGGCAGTTCTACTCTGTCCTGTAGGGTCACTATGAGTCGGAATCGACTCGAGGGCACTGCGCTTGGCTTGGGCTTGGAGATGTGTCATATAAGTGGGATCATACAATATTTGTCCTTTTGTATCTGGCTTCTTTCAGTCAGCATAATGTTTTCAAGATTCATCTGTGTCGTAGCATGTATAGGACTTCATTTCTCTTTATGGCTGAATAATATTCCATTGTATGTATGTACCACATTTTGTTTATCCGTTCATCTGTTGATGGACTCTTGGGTTGTTTCCACCTTTGGGCTATTGTGAATAGTGCTACAGTAAGCACTGCTGTACAAGTATCTGTTTGAGTCCCTCCTTTCAATTCTTTTGGGTATGTAACTAGGAGTGGAATTGCTGGGTCATATGGTAGTTCTAGAAGTCCCTGGGAGGAGCAAATGGTTAAGTGTTGGACTACAAATGACAGGTTGGCAGCTCAAACCCACCTAGAGGCACCTGAAAGTAAGGCCTGACCATCTGTTTCTGAAAGGTCACAGCCTTGAAAACCCTGTGGAGAGCAATTCTACTTTGCACACATGGGATTGCCAAGAGTCAGAATCGACTTGACAACAACTGACAAGAACATGATAATTCTATGTTTAACTGTTTTCCACAGCAACTGCTCCATTTTACAATCCCACCAGTAATGCACAAGGGGGTCTGAACTCCATTTTTATCTTTTTTTATGGAGGGAAAACTGAGGCATGGCAAGGTGAGGGGACATAATGGGCATTTGCTCGCCTGGCCTGCCTGGCAATCTTCACCCCTTTTTCTGCAAAGGGCACCCAGCTTCCTGCTGGGGAACCCCCTCACCCTTGTTGTTGGCAGTAGATCAAAACTGACAATCAGTGTGGCCTGCTTTTCTTTCACTAAAGGTTGAGCACATGACCCAAGCTTGGCCAATCAGACATTCTCTCCTGGGACTTTGCCTCTTGAAGCATGTGACAAATAAACAGGCCAGCCCTGGAGCTGCTGCACCTTGAAGATCTAGTCTGTTTGTCCTTGCCACACAGGCTTACCCATCTGAGATCTGCTGTTTTTGAGACTTTGACTCCCAGATTTACCTCCTATTGTTCCAATCAGGCCCCCCATGTCTTTCGCTAAAGTTAACTGAGTCAGCTTCTATTGCTCACCAGCCAGAACCCCAGCCAATGCTAGTGAGTACCCAGGTTCACACAGGTAACATGGAATTCAAACCCAGGTGGCCTGATGCCAGAGTCCAAAGTCTTAGCCACTGCCTGGGGTGAGACTTCTCAGGCAAAAGAGGGAACGATCATTTCCTGGGCCCAGGGTCTCTGCCCACTAAAAAAAAAAAAAAAAACCACAGTGGCTGTCAAATTTGCATTCTCTACTCTAATTTTTTTTACTCTAATAGTCATATTATTTTTGTAAAAGAATAATGTCTTCAATTAGCTCAGAAGGTAGCTTTCACAGCCTTCGATCTTTGAGGCTTCACAAACCCCAAGGGCAGCTCCTGGTATCCCAAGAGGTGCGTATGCAGCCCCAGTTTGAGACGCTGTCTTAGTTACCGGTGCTGCTGTACCAAAATACCACAAGGGGGTGGTTTTAAAGAACAAGACGTCATTGTCTTACAGTTTTGGGGGCAGGACACCAGCTCTAGGGCAGGGCTGTCAGCAGCACTGGAATTTCTTGGCTTCCCTTGGCTTGTAGACTGTCCTCACGTGATCTCGTCCCTCTGTGTGTGTATCTCTCTCCATGTCTCTTTCTTTTTATAAAAGACCACTCAGAAGGGATTAGGCTTATGACCCCTTTTACTCCAGAATGTCCTCATTACCATAACAAAAGAAAAACCCTAGTTCCAAACAGGGTCACAGTCAGAGGTGCAGAGGTTAGTACTTCAACACCTATTTGAGGGCGAACACAGTTCAATCTATAATTGTTGCTCACCTGAAGGGCATTTGGCTCCTTCATTGCCACCCCACACCTGTCCTCTGAGCCCCTGCCCCGGGGCCCTTGGCAGAGCCGAGGCCCACAGGACCCTCTCCAGGAGCAGGGATGGACAAGAGTCCCACATGATGCTGCTCTGAGAAC
This sequence comes from Loxodonta africana, assembly GCF_030014295.1. Lineage (NCBI taxonomy): Eukaryota > Metazoa > Chordata > Mammalia > Proboscidea > Elephantidae > Loxodonta > Loxodonta africana. The sequence goes on from NC_087363.1 coordinate 37,508,501, forward strand.
CCTGCAGGTGATCTAGCCCCATGTCCCCCAGCTCAGGACTCTCTTATCCCACCTGTACATTTTTGTCACATCCACATCCCTCCTGTGCTATCATTTTCTTAATATTTTGTTTTAAAATGGCATATATTTTTTACTTAAAGTCATCTGAAAATTTGGAAGACTTCACACCACCATTGTTCAAGAGATACTGGGACCAATGTTCATAAACAGAATGCAGCAAAGGAAAGAAAACAATATTTATTAGAGTCTGATTAGGCATGTGGCCTGCCCTGAGCCTCAGGTCTACAAGGTTTCTTGTGTTGTTAGCTGCCCTTGAGTCAGCCCCGACTCCAGGCAACCCCATGCACGTTGGAATGAAATGCACTCTGGTCCTGTGCTATCCCCATGATTGATTGCTGATTGGACTGTTGTTATCCATATGGTTTTTATTGGCTGAATTTTTGGAAGAAGATCGCCAGGCCTTTCTTCCTAGTCCATCTTAGTCTGCAAGCTCTGCTGAAGCCTGTTCAGCATCACAGCAACACACAAGCTTCCACCAACAGATGGATGGTAGCTGCATGTGAAGCACATTGGCTGGACATTGAACCCAGGTCTCCCACGTGGGAGGGGAGAATTCTACCACAGAACCACCACCGCCCCCATCTGCAAGGATTAGAGAGGTGTTAAGAGTCGAGGGCACTGGGAACTGGGTTTTTTAAAAGACACCCAGCACCACATTGAGCCTGTGTCCGGCTGTAATCACAAAGAAGGGTTGTAATCAGAAAAGTGTTGAAAGAGAATCTCAGTGTGTGAGCCAAGGTTATTTAATGTCATATTATGTGCCACACATGTTACATTTTGGGAAAGACTGGTCCTCACAGTACAGGTGAAAACAGAGAAGGTGAGGGTCTTGCCCAAGGTCACACATCACATCAGGGGAAGAGAGCCTGGAACAACTACCTCCCACCCACAGCCCATCTCTCTCTGTGGCTCTTTATCTCTTTAGAGCATTTCAGATGTTCCCAGGCAACTTCCGAGGATCTGGGGCCACAGTTTAATCTCTGGCAACCACTCCCCTTCCATCTGTCGGGTTTAGGTCCTCCTCTCCCCCCACCCCCCACACCCCCACTGCTCCTACAGTGCCAGTTGGTATGTCTCTGCAAATGCCAATTCATTTAAATGTCAGCTGGAACAACACAGAGCTAGAAATGCAAACAGGTGACAAAAATAGATGTGACAATCACAGTATCCTAGACTGTCAGCAGGCACTTGCAGCCCCTCTTAACCGTTCTTGGGGCAGGTGGCCCTTGAAGAATCAAGATAATTGTGGACCAGACCTCCACCCTGGGAAAACTCAGGCACACACAAAATTTTGGATATAATGCTGGAAGGGTTGGGGCCCCTTGTGTTTTTACCTGTCTCACGGGCTGTGGTTCCAGGAAGGATTTTGCTTGCAAAAATCGATCGAAACCAAGAATTTAGAAGTGGCTGGCCTCCGTGATTTTTGGGGCGGTGTCCAGTTAATGAACTATGCAGAGAGGCTCAAGTCCACCAAGAAGTAGTGGTTCAGGGTCCAACTTTTGCAACCAGGAACCTCACCACCTGACTTATCTCTTTGAGAGGCTTAGCCTTGGATATTATCTTCAAAGTGGAGGCAATTCTGTACCTTCAGTAAAACCCTGACTACTTTGAAAAGGATCCAAGGTTAAGTTTCAGCAGGAGATGGGACATCCAGCCCGCGTTCCCAGCCTCCCCGCGCCAAGGCCACTACCCCTGCCTTGCACCATTCCAGAGGCACCGTCTACACAGCCCTGCCCTCAGGGTGTGCAACTTGGAGGGCCTGGCCAAGGTCTTAAGTGGGCTTCTCGTGCATGCCTTGCATGTTGCTGCCTCAGCTTCTCCAGGTTCACAAAGGAAGAGGTTCAATCATGGTGACTGGGACCAGACTTTCTTTTTCTGAAACTTTGCATGTATAAGATCTTGGCACAGCTCTGTCTGAAATTTCTGTGGTTGCTTTGTTTCTTAGCAAGGAGATGGATAAAAGACTGCCCCCTAGAAGCAGCAGGTAGGGATGTTAGCTGAACAATAAATAGGGCTATGGAGAGAGGCCTCCTGGACACGAAGGACAGATAACTGATTAGAGCAGAGTGAGAATTGCTGAAATGTGGCCTGCAGGGAGGGACAGAAGTACTGATGGCATTTGGCTGCTGTTCTAGAAGAGTTTGAGGGCTTGAAGGGATGGGTGTCTATGTGGGGCATCACATGGGTGGAGAGGGAAAGTTTCCACCTGCAATTGTTGGCTGCCCCTGAAACCTGATCAGAAAGCTCATGGCATGGTGCTAATGACCTCATGGAGCTGGCATGAAGCAGGTAGGGCTGAGGAGCTGGCTCCAGCAGCAGGCTGGGCCACAAGGTACTTAGTGCCAGCTGGCTGGCTCCCTGCCATGGTCCCCCACCCCCTCAGGCCTCCTGCAATGGATTTGCTGTAGGATTTTCTTTCTGGCCAAGGATGCTAGGCTCTGATGTGTCACCAAGTCTAGGGTCTATGGAGGAGAAATGGCCTGTCCTGGGTTACACTGAGCAAGCCCTGTCGCCCCTGGCCTCAGTTCTTCCATCCGTGTCACAGGATACTTACCCCTGATGGGCCTACTTCCTGGTGTGATTGGGAGTCACAGATGGGTGGTGGATATGCAGGGTCTGTTTAGAGTCAGGGGTGACCAATGCTCCTCCTCCTGGGGCAGCCTTCAGACCCAGTAAATGACCCCCTTGAGCCCACAACTCAGGGGCTGCAAACTCAAATACCTCTACATTTGAAAGCGAGAGGCACTGCTGGCCGGTGGTCCGTTACTGAGCCACAAGGTCATTAGTCACATCCCTGAGAGGCAAAATCCTAGAGTGTCCAGGAGCCAGGCTGCCTTTGTCCAAATCTTGGCTCAGACACTTGCCAACTGTGAACCTCTGAACCTCAGTTTCCTCTCCTATATAAAGGAACTTGTAAATGACAGGATATATCATTGGCAAATTATATACCCTCAGTTCTCTTCTCTTACCACCATGGCAGAATCCTGCTGTGTGTCCAGAGCCTGGGGCAGCCATTCTCAACAGATAGGGTTTGGCATTTGAGATGAACCCCTTTCGCCGTCTGTTATAATATCTGTAGATCATAATTCCTTGCACAGAGCAGACTCTAGATAAGTGCCAGTTAACCACTTAATCTCTGATCAGTGCAGGAATTCTTATCCATGATCCTCAACTTCTGCTTACTTGCCTCCAGTGACAGGGACCTCTCTGCGTCCCCAGCTGCTCATTCCATTGCTGGAGAGTTCTGACGATTAGGAAGATCTTCTCAGATCTCCCTCCGTGCACCTCCCTTTTCCTTCAGAGTCCGATTCTATGGCCGTGCTCCTTTCTTTCCTGGATTAGCTGTCATTACAGAGTTAGATGATTTATTTTTAGGTGATAAATTTGAACCTTCTGATGAGTAAAACCTTCTCTCAGCCTGCTTGTAGTTGATCCCAGACTAGCTAAGCGTCTTCAGCATCTGATGGGCATGTTTGGGGGAGTGTGTGAGCATGTAAGTGTGTGTGTGTGTGTGTGTGTGTGTTTACATACTCGTGTGTCAGAGTGTGTGGGAGCGGGGAGGCATTGAGAGAGAGCTTAAGATAGAGAGGAAGGGGAGAGAGAGGAGACAGTGGGAGAGAGGGTGTGTGTCTTTGAATTCCTCCCAAAGCAGCCAGCCAATGTCACTCCTTATGTAAGCCCAAGAGCTCCTACAGGGATGGGATCCACATGCGTGGCCCTGTCATTAGCTGATGAAGGCTGATTATCCCAAGGGTTGGAGGAAGTGAATCGTTATTACAGCGAAGAGGGACGTGAAGTTATATAACCATCCACTTATTTGGATGTAATCCACTATTCTAAAATTAGGAGCCAGCCAACTTTAAAGATGAGCCCCGTTATCTGGAGACAGTGCTGGCCACACAAGAGGACATGGATCCATGGGTGTTGGAGCCCCATGATGCCCAGGGTCACGGAGGGAGTTTCTTCCCAGGGGACAGCACAAATGCCTCATCTCACAGTGCCAGGAGAACTTGTGAGGGGAGCCAGTGCTGCCCAGGACACTTCACAGCCTGGGACAGGTGGATATGCAAGGCGGGTGGAGAGCGGGGTGATGAGGGGTAAGCTGGAACACTATGTCCTGTGAGGCTGGGCAAGTCTAGGAAAACCTGGACTTAGTCATCTAGTGCTGCTATAACAGAAATACCTCAAGTGGATGGCTTTAACAAAACCAAAACCAAACCAAACCCAGTGCCATCGAGTCAATTCTGACTCATAGCGACCCTACAGGACAGAATAGAACTGCCCCATAGAGTTTCCAAGGAGCGCCTGGTGGATTCGAACTGCCGACCCTTAGGTTAGCAGCCATAGCACCTAACCACTACGCCACCAGGGTTTCCGGCTTTAACAAAGAGAAGTCTATTCTCTCACAGTCTAGTAGGCTACAAGTCCAAATTCAGGGCAACAGCTCCAGCGGGGAAGGCTTTCTCCCCCTGTCAGCTCTGGAGGAAGGTCCTTGTCATCTATCTTTCTTTGGTCTGGGAGCATCTCAGCCCAGGAATCTCAGGTCCAAAGGACACACTCTGTTCCCTGGTGTTGCTTTCCTGGTGGTATGAGGTTCCCATTCTCTGCTAGCTTCCCTTTCCTTTTATCTCTTGAGCAATAAAAGGTGGTACAGCCCACACCCCAGGGAAACTCCCTTTACATTGGATCAGGGATGTGACCTGGTACGGTACAATCCCACCCTAATCCTCTCTAATATAAAATTACAATAACAAAATAGAGGATAACCATACAACGCCAGGAATCACGGCCCAGCCAAATTGATACATACATTTTGGCGGGCGGGGAGGAGGGGGGACATAATTCAGTCCATGACAATCACCCTTGGGGTATAGCATGTGACATGTGTGTGGCCTAGCATGGCCATTTCCAAGCAGATTTCCTCTCTGCTGGGCTCCCAGCCTGTGTTGTGTAGGGGCCTGGAAAACCTCTCCCCCAGGTTGTGCACTGCAGAAGGGCACCATACCTAAGCGGGCACCTCACACATTGAAGATCAAGTAGATTCATGTAAGCGTGAAGGTAATTTTTTGCAGATGGTAGCAAAAGATGTTGTAACAAAATCATTATTACAGCGCTTTTCTGGCAGATGGAAGTCAAGTGTCTTGAGCAAAGTGAGTTTTCTTTTTTTGATTCACACAAAGACACCGTATGGGCTAGCAGCAAACTGCCTCTAACTTCACTGCTTTTAGCTGGATCCAACACTGAGTTCGAGTCACAGTGTTGCTATTCAGAGAAAAGCTGCTGAAGGCTGAGGATAAAGAACAGTTGCAGAGCTGTGACTAGTCGTTCGAGATCTCAGAAACATCTCCCAGGTCATTACAAAGAGGTGATAGCACTAATCACGTATGAGATGAAAGCACTTTATTAATTGTGAAGAATCCACATACGGTTTAGGAAATGCTGTCAGGCTGTGTTAACGTCACACCTGCTAGCCTTGAGCCAGATTTGGTCTCGGCCACTTTCTATCTCTATATCACAGGCTGATTCATTTCACCTTTCTGGGTCTTGGTTGGATCAGCTGTAAAATGGCAACCAGGCAGCTCTGTTCCCATATAAGGATCAAATGGAAAATGGCTATGAAAGGTCCTGTCCAGAGCCTGGCTCACAGCCAGTGCTCTATAAATGTTTGATTTCTTTCTCAAGGCTGCTTTTAAAATATCCAGGCAATTTGGACACTATTGTTTGTTGTTTAGCTGCCATCTAGTCAGCCTCTGATTCATGGTGACCCCATGTGCTACATAACAGAACTGCTTTATGGGGTTTTCTTGGTTGTGATCTTTACGGAAGCAGTTTTCCAGGCCTTTCTTCCTCAGAGCCACTGGGTGGTTCCGACCAAGAGAGAGAGAGAGAGGGTTAACTGCGCTGGCGGAACAAAAAAGCTGTTAAAAGATTATCATCTAGAAGCTGGGTAAACAGGAACCACACCCTGTTAACATGAGATAAAATTGAAACTACCCGTGAATTACTATCTCCTTCTTAGTGTTTTTTTCTAGTCCCTTCCCCCTTTACAGGCTCCCCCACGCGCAGAAGAACAAAATGACCACTGTTTAACCTTCCTTAGCCCTCCGAAGATGGAGATGTAGTGCCAAAGATCAGCGAGCCTGTGCTATAATCCCATAGTAAATGATGCCAAGGGCTGCCGAGAGGACTCCATCTTGAATATCAGCGGGCTCCATCTTGGGTTCCAGATGCACACGCAACCTAATTAACAGGCACTGCCATTCTGAGAAGTACCCGCCCCTTGAAAGAAGCCCACTAAGTATTCATTACTCTATTGTCTCCACCGAACCAACATAAGCCCTAGTCTTGCTTCCCTCTTTGAGTCAGCCTTTTGGAGAGGCTTAGATCCCCGCTGACTCCTTTTGCTTGACTCAACCGAAATAAAGCTTGGTGAAGGTAAAGTTTGTCTTTCACGTGTATTCTTACTTGGGAAAAGACAAGGACCCTTGGTGTCAGATTGGCGATTGGTAACAAAACTGCCAATCTTTAGCTTAGTAGCCGAGTGCTTAACCACCTGTGTCATCCAGGCTCCTCCGTTTGGATACTGGAATGTGATAGTTTCTTTGAAATCCTATGTACTTAGAGTAACAAAAAGCTCTGTGTGTCCGACTGCCACCCTCAGTCTGAGCTTCTCCCTTGCCACTCCACCAGCTCACTCCACTCGTTGAACACACCAAGCCTGTGTCCCACCTCAGGGCCTTTGCACGTGCTGTTCCTCTGTCTAGAATGTTCTGTCCCAGACCTTCCCATGACTGGCTCCTTATTGTCATCAGGTCTCAATGTAAAGTAGTCCTGGGGCTTCCTGCCACTTAACTCTATTTTATTTTTCAGCATAGTCCTTATTGTTCTCTCACATTTTATTTCTTGGATTACTTATTTCATCTCCACCACCAAAATTTGAGATCTGCAAGGGCAGAGATTTGCATCTGTTCTGTTCACTGCTGTATCCCAAACCATAAAAAACAGTTGTTGTCGTACTGTTATAACAGAAATACCACAAGTGGATGGCTTTACCAAAGAGAATTTTATTTTTTCACAGTAAAGTAGGCTAAAAGTCCAAATCCAAGGTATCAGCTCCAGGGCAAACTTCCTCTTTCTGTTGGCTCTGGAGGAAGGTCCTTGTCCTTGATCTTCCCTTGGTCGAGGAGCTTCTCAGGCACAGGGACCCTGGGTCCAAAGGAGAAGCTCTGCTCCTGGTGCTGCTTTCTTGGTGGTATGAGGTCCCCAACTCTCTGCTTGCTTCCTTGTCCTTTTATCTCTTGAGAGATAAAAGTGGTAAAGGGCACACCCCAGGGAAACTCCCTTTAACTTGGATCAGGGAGGTGACCTGGGTAAGGGTGGTGTTACAATCCCACCTTAATCTTTTTAACATGAAATTACAATCACAAAATGGAGGACAACCCCACAATGCTGGAAATCAAGGCCCAGCCAAATTGATACACACATTTTTGGGGGACATAATTCCATCTGTGACAGTTGTCATCAAGTTGATTCTTACTCATATTGACCCCATATGTGTCAAATTAAAGTTGTGCTCTATTGGGTTTTCAAGGCTGTGACCTTTAGGAAGCAGATCTCCAGGCCTTTTTTCCAAGAGGTCTCTGAGTGGGTTTGAACCACCAACCTTCTGATTAGTAGTCGAGCGCTTAACAATTTGTGCCACCAAGAAACTATCCCAAAACCGTAAGTACCTAATAAATGTTTGTTGATGACTGAACATTTGTGAGGAGAATGAAGAGAAGTCACCGAGTCCCTCTCTGCTTCATCTTCTTTCTCTCTCTCTTCCTCACTCCCTCGTCTCTCTCTTCTCCACTCTCCCACTCCCTCTCTGGGATGTTCCTCTTTTTGTCCAGATGACTTCTCTCCTTTCCGCCAGACGACTTCCTATTCTCTTTCTTGCTTCAGTGGTGTCACTAGGTAGTGTGGGGGGTTGTGGACTGCACGGGGTGACACTGTCAGAGTGAGTGGCTCCAAAATGGCTCTATAAAATTTTTGTGCAGTGTTTCAGCTAAAATTTATTATTTTTTATAAAAATAATCCTATAGTTAGTTCTAACAACAAAAACATTTTTCTTAAGCCCAGCTTACATGTATCAATAGACTTACCAGGCCGGAACTCTATGGTAGTTTACTTTTTGAACCTCCTAATGCGCTCTGGTCAGAGCTGTCATTACTACCCAATTACAATCATGCTTCAAATCACGTGGTTTCGTCTGCACCACCTACAAGCCCTTGCAGCTGTTTTTCACTGCTGCTGGTGTTTTTTTAGTTGCCGATTTTGTCAATTTTTCTGGTGTTTTAACTACAATATTGTGGTAATTAGCAGGGAGAGGGAGACACCATGAGTTTCCACACTGGGTGATACCAACCCTAGTGACACGACTGCCTTGTGTGTCCTGCAAAGAGCTTAAAAATATTTGTTCTTCCTGTTTTCAAGGTCAGGGTGACTGTAACCTTCAATCTTTCTTATCTTTCTAAATCTCTTTCTGCCAGTTGGGTCCTCCTATTTGACGAACACAAGCCAGTGTGAAGTCATGGGCAGGAGGGAGATTTTCCATCAATAAGGATCTTGCAACTTCAGAGGCAGTAAGGGTACATGTGGAGGCTGAGTAACCCCCCTCTTTGCTAAGCACCCAGCTTCTACCTCTGCGGAGAGGCACAGACCCCGTTGCTCTGCAGCAGGCAAGCTTCTCTTCTCAAAGCCAGGTTTTTAAAAATCTGCTATGTGAGCACTCCAGTGAGTTGGTTTGGCTTATGCCAACCATTAGTTGGACTAAGGAATTTGAATGGCACCTTACAGTTTACAAGGCTCCCTCACTGTCCATTCAACCTACAATGCCTTACTAAGCACCAACTATGTACAAGGCACAGTTTTTATTTAGAAAATCTGTTACCATAGAGTCAATTCTGACTCACAATGACCCTATAGAACAGAGTAAAACTGCCCCATAGGGTTTCTAAGGAGCGGCTTGTGGATTTGAACAATTGGCTTTTGGTTAGCAGCTAAGCTCTTAAACATTGCGCCACCAGGGCCCCAATAAGTTATTTGTCAGGTAGGTGCTATTATCATCACTCCCATTTCACAGATGGGGCACCTGTACCCCAAAGCCAGAATGAAAGTTCAGAAAACTTGAGTTTCCGGGTTTCTTCAGTACACAGGCTCCTTCCGGTTTCCCAGGAGGGGCCCCAGCACTATATTCCCTTGGTCTTATGTGTAAAATTTGCAAAAGTAATATATTTTACCTGCAAGCAGTTAAGACCACTGTCTCTTGCCATGAAAAATCCGATCTATCCCTTTCTTTCACATTGAGTAGCGTTTAGCGGCTGTGACCATTTTGGGAATCCAGCCTGTGGGAAGCTGAGTTGGGCACAGTGGAATTTTGGTTTACCAAGATGTATGTATGTGGTTCAGAGTCACTCCATGCCTGTTTAAGTTATTGGCATTGCTGTGCAATAGGAGAGGGCTTCCAGGAAAACTTGTTCTGTGCAATCCACCGACCTACCTAGGCTGTGATTCAAAGATGCTGGCCCAGAGGTTAGATCACGATGTGAATATGTTCCATGTCACCCAGCACACGAAGTATTCAGAAAAGGAAGGATAAACTAGATCTGAAAGGTAAGGAGCCAGAAGCTATTCTGCAGAATATTCTTCCAGCCATCAGACATGTAAAATTGCAAACACAAGACTTGTTTCTCAGTGTTGTCATTGATCCTTGTCAAAGCCAAAGTTCTCTCCTGTCAGGAATATACTCAACAATGCAATATATACAATTAAAAATATGCTACAAAACCAACAAACAAAAAGCTAGTGATGAAATTGGAACCCTCATCCACTGCTGGTGGAAATGCAAAATGGTGCAGCAGTTGTGGAAAAGTCTGATGGTTCCTCAATAAACTAGAGGTAGAGCTGCCACGTGACCCAGCAATTCCACTCCTAGCTATATGCTCTAGAGATCTAATAGAAGTGACACAGACAGACATATGCACACCTCTGTTCATTGCAGTACTACCCAAAACCAAGCCAAACCCAGTGCCATTGAGTAGAACTGAGTAGAACTGCCCCATAGAGTTTCCAAGGAGTGCCTGGTGGATTCGAACTGCCGACCCTTTGGTTAGCAGCCGTAGCACTTAACCACTACACCCCCAGGGTTTCCAGTACTACCACAATAGCTAAACGATGGAAACAACCTAAGTGCCCATCAACGGATGAATGGATAAGTAAAATGTGGTGCACACATACAATGGAATGTTCTTCAGCAATCAAGAAAAATGAATTCCCAAAACATCTTGGAACATGAGTGAACCTGGACGACATTATGTTAAGCAAAATAAATCAATCACAAAAAAGTAACAAATATTGTATTTGTTCACTTTTATGAAATGAAACAAATGTTCATTAGTGGTTATCAGGGATGGGGGGAAGAGGAGGATTCACTCTCTAGAGAGTAGACATGTGTTATTTTTGGCGATGGGAAAGGTAACACCGAATGAAGGTGAAGTGTACACAGCTTGACGAAGGTAAACGATGTCGCTAAAAAGTACACAAGAAGAAAGGACCTGTTGGTAGTTGCTATGGCATATACAATTTTGAAACAGCAGCAAAAATAACCAAAAAATATATGTGTGGGCATGTATGTCTGTAGGCATATATGTGTATAGGTACGTACATATGTGCATATATATATGCGTATGCATATGTATGTGTACCTCTGTGACTGTGTGTACATATAGTCATATATATAATAAAGCACATGGGGGCACAGTTACAGACACTTGTTAGACAGAACCAAACACCTCCTGGGATTGGATTTCTGGGTTTGAAGCATTAGGACCATAATTTCTTGGGACGTCTCAGTCAATTGGCATAATATAGTTCACAAAGTTATGTGCTGCATCCTTGTTTGGTGAGTAGTGTCTGGGGTATTAAAAGCTTGCAAGCAGCCATCTGAGATACAACTATTGGTCTCTACTCATCCGGAGCAAAAGAAGGAAACAAAAGACTCAAAAAAGAAGCTAGTCTACAGGACAAATAGTCTGCACAAACCACAGCCTCATCTACCCTGAGACAAGAAGAACTAGAGATGGTGCCTGGCTACCACTACCAACAGTTCTATTCAGGGCCATAATAGATGGGCCCTGATGGAATGGGATAAAAATGTGGAACAAAACCTCAAATGGAAAAAAAAAAAAAAAAAAACCCATACCTACTGGGCTAGTTGAGACTGGAGGACTCCCCAAGACTATTGCCTGAGATATTTTTCAAACCTTGGACCAAAACTAACCCCGGAGGTCACCTTGTAGCTAAATAATAAATTAGCTCAAAAAATAATGAATATCCCCCTTAAGTACTGTGCTCCCTTAAAAAATCACCTATATGAGACCAAACAGTCAACAATTACTGTAAAACAAAGGTGGGAATGTAAGGGGGCAGGGCAATTAGATTAATGGAAACAGAACAACCAGAATGAAAATAATGAGAATGTTCACTCATTGTGACGAATGTAACCAAAGTCACTGAACAACTTGTGTATAAACTGTTGACCGGGGCCTAAATTGCTGTGTAAACCTTCACCAGAAACGCAATAGTTTTTTTTTTAAAGCCAATGTCAGTTCCTCAAAAAGTTAAACGCAGAATTGGTATATGAGCCAGCAATTCCACTCCTAGGTAAACACCCAAAATAATTGAAAGCAGGAAGCAGACAGGTCCTCATATAGCAGTGTTCATTGCAGCGCTCTTCACAATAGCCAAAAGGTGCTAACAGCCCAAGTGTTCACCAACAAATGAGTGGATACACAAAACGTGGTATATCTATCTATACAGTGGAATATCACTCAGCCATAAAACAAAATTCTAATACATGATAAACCTTGAAAATATTATGTCAAGTGAAATAAGTCAGACACAAAAAGACAAATATTGTATGATTCCACTTTATATGAAATATATAGAATAGCCAAGTGCATGGTGACCAAAGCTTATTAGTGGTTACCAGGGGCAGGAGGGGAAGGAGCCCTGATGGCACAGTGGTGAAGAGCTCGGCTGCTAGCTGAAAGGCGGGTGGTTTGAACCCACCAGCTGCACCGAGGGAGAAAGATTTGGCAGTCTGCTCAAGTAAAGATTACAGCCTTGGAAACCCTGTCCTACAGGGTTGCTATGAGTTGGAAGTGACTCAAGGGCAATGACTAGGGACGGGAGGGAGGGGAAAGGGAGCCTCATTGCTTAGGAGGTACTGAACTTCTGTTACGGGTGATGGAAAAGAATTGGAAACAGGTAACGGTGATGGTTGCACACCATAATGTAATTAACATCACTGAATTGTACATGTAAAAATGGCAAATGTTTCGTTACATATATTTCTACCACGATAAAAAAAAAAATGACCATGGAAGTGGAAAAAAAGAGAGAAAAATACATAAAACCCTAATGATATTTGTGCAAGATGGTGGGATTGTGGGCTAATATTTTTTTGTGATTGTAATGGTCTATACAATAAAAAAATTTTTTTAATTAAAAAAAGTTAAAAACACACTTCATTTTTTCTTTTTCTTTATGGGGAGGCTCATACAAAATACAATTCGTCACAGAATTTCTGTGTCTGTAGGGCACAGAATTGTAGCCGCTATGAAAGCTTGTCTGTAAGAGGTTATACATGATGAAACTTCGAGAGAAGTTCTTCACATTTGACAATCATTGATACATAATGTATTTTTTCCCCAGTTACAAGTTGTGGGGCTGAAAGAGACTGTTCCAGACAGTTATAATAATACAAACTTTACTCAACACACCAAGTTAGAGGAAAGACTGAGTTAGTTTTCAATTCTCTACAAGCGGTGTTCCATACTGTCATCAGTAAGGGTGATCTGTGCTCTTGCACTTGAAAAATGTTGAGGAAAAGAAGTTATAAAGTTTGGTCAGACCAGTCATAAAAGGACTGTGTTATTTTTCTGGATTTTGTGATGTTCGTGGCATTTGTCAACTTTCTAAAATGTCCAACTTTGTGTGATTCCGTTTCTTATTCTGAATATGTTTGTGCCTGATTTTTGCATTCTTTTTCTTAAGGGGGCCCTCAGACTTTGGGCTTGCTTTGGGCTCCGCCTCTCAACTGTCTTGGGTCACATTACCCGGATGAAGTAGTTTCCATATGCAAATAGAAGGACACGCAATCCATATTCATATTTTTCTTTTTACACAAAATATAAACCACTTGCTGTTGAGGCCATCCCAGCTCATGGCGACCCCATGTGTGTAAAAGTAGAACGGTGCTCAGTAGGGTTTTCGATGGCTGATTTTTTAGAAGCAGATCACCAGGCTTTTCTTCTGAGGCACCTCTGTGTAGACTCCAACCTCCCACCTTTGGTTAGGAGCCAGGCACTGCTAGCCATTTCCACCATCCAGTGACTCCAACACAAAAGGAGCTTGCTTCAGTCACAGGGGCAGCTGGGCCGGGGTGCCTGCTGTGCGGCAGGACAAGGGTCAGAGCGAGGGGCCTACTGCAACACGCCGTGCGGAGGATGGTGGCTGGGGGCCATGGGAGCAGTGGGGGGTGGGGAGAAGTGGTGGCATTTGGGATCTGTTATAGAATCAGCAGGAGTTGCTGAGGCCCTGGATGTGAGGGTAGAGAAAAAAAGGAAGGCATCCCTTGGATGGCTTCACAGCTGCAGTTTGCCATTCTGGTTTTCCTGAGGAAGCTATGATTTGGGGGCGGGGGGGTCAGGGTTCTGTGAACACTGCTGCAGATGGAAGAGGAGAACTGCCTCTCGCCCACTCCTATCTGCGGCACCCCAGTTTGCCCCGCCCGGTGTCAGCCCCTCAACACCAATCCCCAGGCAGATGCCACTCAGGGAGCCAGTCCGCCCAGGAAGCACAGCCACAGCCTGCCCTGACCCTGACCGGGCGGCCCATCTTGGGCAGACATCTGGGGCCCTGAGTGTGCTTCCCCAGCCCTCCTACCCGCCTACTTCCTCCCTGGCCTGTACCGGGGCAGATGCCAGCTCCCTGGAGGCACAGGGGCAGATGCCAGCTCCCTGGAGGCACAGGGGCAGATGCCAGCTCTCTGGAGGCACAGGGGCAGATGCCAGCTCCCTGCAGGCACAGGGACAGATGCCAGCTCCCTGGAGGCACAAACGCCCGCACATGGCAGGGGAGGGGGAAGAGGCTGAGAAGAGGCAGGTGGAGGAGGGGGGCTGCAGTGCCTGGTTTCCCTCTACCTCCTCTGCCCATGCTGCTGCCTGGCCCTGGGCAAGCTCCAGGGCTTCGCTTCCCTGAGCCCTGTTTCTAGGGATATGAATGTCTTGCTTTTGGGGGGAGCATGTGAGGGCTTGTTGAGCTTTTCCAGGGCTAAGACAACAGCACCTATGACAGAGACACCTATGACACAGAAAAACCTGAGAAAGCCAGAACCTGCGTAAGGAGGAAATCTGTCAGAGAAGGAAAACTCAAATATCTTCCACTAATATGCAGTGACAGAAAAGTGGTAAGACTGAACCGTGTCAAAGGCAGAAAACTTTCAAGACCTGGAAAAACAAGGCAGTCCCGTCGAGTTCTGCCTTTGAGTCGGTTCCAACTCGTAGTGACCCCATGTACAACAGAACAAAACACTGCCCAGTCCTGCAGCATCCTCACAAATGCTGTTATGCTTTAGCCCTTTGTTGCAGCCACTGTGTCATGTCAATCTTTTCAAGCATCTTCCCCTGTTTCGCTGATATTCTACTTTACCAAGCATGGTGTCTTTCTCCTGGGACTGGTCCCTCCTGATAACATGTCCAGAGCATGTGAGACAAAGTCTCACCATCCTTGCTTCTAAGGAACATTCTGGTTGTACTTCTTCCAAGACAAATTTGTTCATTCTTCTGGCAGTCCATGGTGTATTCAATATTCTTCACCAACACCATAATTCAAAGGCATCAATTCTTCTTTGGTCTCCTTTATTCATTGTCCAGCTTTCACATGCATATGAGGTGATTGAAAACACCATCCATGGCTTGAATCAGGTGCACCTTAGTCCTTAAAGTGACATCTTTGCATTTTAACACTTTCAAGAGCTCCTTTACAGCATATTTACCCAGTGCAAAGCATTGTTTGATTCTTGGCTGCTGCTTCCATGGGCGTTGATTTTTTTTTAATAATTTTTATTGTGCTGTAAGTGAAAGTTTACAAATCAAGTCAGTCTCTCACATAGAAACTAATATACACCTTACTACATACTCCCACTTACTCTCCCCCTAATGAGTCAGCCCGTTCTCTCCTTCCAGTCTCTCCTTTCGTGACCGTTTTGCCAGTTTCTAACCCCCTCTACCCTCCCATCTCCCCTCTGGACAGGAGGTACCAACACAGTCTCAAGTGTCCACCTGATGCAAGCAGCTCACGCCTCATCAGCATCTCTCTCCAACCCATTGTCCAGTCCAATCCATGTCTGATGAGTTGGCTTCAGGAATGGTTCCTGTCCTGGGCCAACAGAAGGTTTGGGGACCATGACTGCCAGGATTCTTCTAGTCTTAGTCAGACCATTAAGTCTGGTCTTTCTATGAGAATTTGGGGTCTGCATCCCACTGTTCTCCTGCTCCCTCAGGGGTTCTCTGTTATGCTCCCTGTCAGGGCACTCATTGGTTGTGGCCGGGCACCATCTAGTTCTTTTGGTCTCGGGATGTTGTAGTCTCTAGTTCATATGGCCCTTTCTGTCTCTTGGGCTCATAATAACCTTGTGACCTTGGTGTTCTTCATTCTCCTTTGATCCAGATGGGTTGAGACCAATTGATGCATCTTAGATGGCCGATTGTTAGCGTTTAAGACCCCACATGCCACACTTTAAAGTGGGATGCAGAATGTTTTCTTAATAGAATTTATTTTGCCAATTGACTTAGATGTCTCCTGAAGCCATAGTCCCCAGACGCCTGCATGGGCGCTGATTTTGAATCCAAGTGAAATGAAACCCTTGACAACTTCAGTCTTTTCTCTGTTTATTATAATATGCTTATTGGTTCAGTTGTGAGGATTTTTGTTTTCATCGTGTTGTGTTATAAACCATACTGAAGGCTGTAGTCTTTGATCTTCCTCAGTAAGTGCTTCAAGTGCTCTTCACTTTCAGCAAGGAAGGCTGTGTCATCTGTATAATGCAGGTCGTTGATGAGTCTTCCTCCAATCCTAATGCCCTGTTCTTCTTCATATAGTCCAGCTTCTCAGATTATTTGCTCGGCATACAGATTGACTAAGTGTGGTGAAAGGATACAGCCCAGATGCACACCTTTCCTGACTTTAAACCACGCGGTATGCTCTTGTTGTGTTTGAACGACTGACTCTTGGTCCATGCACAGGTTCTGCATGAGCACAACTAAGTGTTCCAGAATTCCCATTCTTCAAAATATTACCCATAATTTGTCATGATCCACACAATCAAACGCCTTTGCACTATCAATAAAAGACAGGTAAACATCTTTCTGAATCTACTGGATGGCACAACAACAGCAATTATATCTCAATGACGGTTATCAATAGTAATAAGAATCATAGGGCTATGGCTTACTAGGTGTTCCCGGGTGGTGTAAATAGTTAATGTACTCACCTGCTAATTGGAAGGTTGGAAGTTTGAGTTCACCCAGAGGTTTCTCAGAACAGTCTGGTGACCTGCTTCCAAAAAATCAGCCATTGAAATCACTATGAAGCACAGTTCTACTCTGACACACATGGGTTCATCATGTGTCAGAGTCAACTTGACCCTAACTTGTTTCTGACTTACTGAGGGCTTGCTAAGTACAAGCAACCAATACATAGGATCACATTAAATCTTTACATTCATCTGGTGAGGGGCAATTTTCATAGTCCCCATATTACAGAGAAAGACTATGAGTGAATCTCTGGAGGTGAAGTCACTTGTCTGCAATAACACAACTGGTCAGGGGCAGAGCCAGGATTCAAACCCACAACTGTCTGAGTTAACTGTCAGCCATGATCGCTATTGGCCATTCCCGAGGGGTCGCTGGCCTATGATTGGGCATCTCATCACCAATCCCTCTAAGGCAAGCAGGGTAGTTATGGCCGTTGCTTGTGACCACTGGGTGATAATTCAGACTTCAAGGCTCAGCCAGGGCAGAGGCTGTTACGTTCAAGGGCACTCAGCCGGGAACAGGAAGAACAGAACCGGAAGTGTAGCTTGGATCTCACTCATTTCCCTCCACTGGTCTGAGCCTGTTTGCCACGTTGGGGCTCAAATGAAGCCTTCCGGAAAAGTCATCTCTTATAAATTTCACCCTCTTGTAGATTTCAGACTAGCCTGCCTGCTAGATGACACCTGTGTCTTTCCTTTCCTGCCTGGTCATCTTGCCTGCCATCTGTTCCTGGATCTGCCAGTCCTGCCCCTCTCAAACTCTGGAAGCCTGGACCATTTCTGAGGGGTGGGCACCTTTCCCACCTTCCAGAGACCTGTCAGTCTTGGCCCAGCCAACCCTGGAAACCCTTCTCAGCTGCCTGTGCCCTGCAGATCCCTGACCCTTGAATCAGGCCAGAGATTCCCTGGGGACTGTCAGAAACCTGCATCATCAAAACCTGATGGGCCTGGTGGGGAGCCACAGAAGCTCACACAGCATCTGAGAGGCTGAGGCCATTGAAGGAATGCTGGGTTTTGGGCTCCTGGCCTCCACTCCTGAAGTTGGCTGTGAAGCATTGGAGTGTGGTCTAGCCTCTCTGTGCCTAAGGTCAACTGTGTGGATCTCTCTGACCCACAGTGCTGGGCTCTGGGATACGCATGAGTTGAGGGTCAGCCTGGGGTCATTTGGGGCCACAGGGAGCAGCCCACGGAAACAGCAGGGTCCCAGGTCCAGGGATGGCTGGGCGGGGCCTCTGCAGCTGATGTTCCCACCACTGTGCCCTGAGCTGAGAGGCCCCTTACCTTACTGAGGCCCCTTACCTGTAAGGTGGCGGTGTCTTCTTCATACCTAAAAGCCCTGTTCCTGAACATGGAGAAGGCAGTGTGGTTTGAGCAGAGCCCAAGCCAGGCAACAAAGGCACAGGAAACTTCAACAGCACTGGCTGTGCACTGGCGCCCAGCTGGCCAGTGGCAGAAAGACCTGGAACTCAAACTCGGGTTCTGCCCCTTCCTACAGTGCTCCTCCTACATCGTCCCACCTCCTGGGCCTCAGAGATATTGGAGGCACATACTCAGTGTGGGCTTTGACTTTTCTTTCTTTTTTTTTACTTTGTCTATTTTCATAATGGAAACATCTTTACTGGCATTTTTGACAATTTTAAAATCATGCATGGAAGTCCCTGCTGAGAGTGTGGTGTGTGTTTCCTTCTATGCGTTTTATGCCTGGGTAACAACTTCTTGGAAGAAATATAGCCAGAATGCTCCTTAGAAGCGAGGATGGAGAGACTTTGTCTCACATACTTTGGACATGTTATCAGGTGGAATCAGTCCCTGGAGAAGGACGTCATGCTTGGTAAAGTAGAGGGTCAGTGAAAAAGAGGAAGACCCTCAACGAGATGGACTGACACAGCAGCTATAACAATGGGCTCAAGCATAACAATTGTGAGGATGGTGAAGGACTGGGCAGCGTTTCCTTCTGTTGTACATGGGGTCACTATGAGTCAGAACCAATTCGACAGCACCTAACAACAACAGCAATGACACACCTTATGTGTTTCTGAGGGCCACGCATAAGGTCATGGGAGCTAATTCCAGGAACTTGCATTGATTGAGTGCCCACTGGGCACCTGACCTCACTTCGCATTTCTTCCTCACACACCCTATGTCACAGATGAGAACACTGAGCCTCAGAGAGGTGGTGTTGCCTTGCCCAAGGTCCTAGAGATACTAAGCATGGTTCAGTCTTTCTGCTGGGCCAACAGCTCTGTACCCGGAAAAGCAGAAGGCATCCTGGTGTGTGAATTCCTCTCTTGCATCCCTACCTTGGGGACAGAGACCCCAAGCCAGCATAGAAAGGGCCTGAGGCAATAGCTTGCCTGGTGGCTGGACCTCCTAGGTGGGGTGCGAGATCTCAGCAGGCTTTAAATGGCCCCTCATCTTCTCAGACATGGCTCCCAGAAGACCCAGGTGCCTGAGCCTGGAAGGGGAGGGAGTGATCTTCCCATCTCCCCACCCCAGGACATATGTCAGCAGAAAGTACACAGACATTCAGAAAGATGCACTGTCACACACATTAAGCCACACACCCCCTCACTCCCATAGTTCGCAAAGTTCTCTCCTAGCCATTATCCCATTGTAGCTTCACATCAGGGCCGTCTCCTACAGCTGCCCATCCGCACACTGCACAATTGCAAGGGGCAGCAGTCGTGTGGATGATGACGGTAATGGCGCCCTCTGGAGTTGTGCAACACAGTAACCCTGATCACAATGACCTTGTAGTGAGGCCACGCGGAGAGAATTGGGACATTCTACCAATTGGGAAATTGACGCTGAGCGGCTTAACCAGGGTCACACTGTGAGTCAGGGGCTGGAACAAAAATCTGTGTCATCTTTTATCTTCCTTGGCCCACCCATTTCAAAAAGAATTCCTTGTGAATTTGTTTGTTTTTTAAAACAAACAGAGTTTAAACATTTATTTATACTCATTTCTTTACAGAGTCCACATTCACATGACACAAAACTTTCAGGATACTAAAAGATGTAAAGAGAAAGTCAATCTCCTCCCCATCTCTGTCCCCCAGACACCAATTCACCTGCCCAGAGGCAGCTACTACTGCCAAGACTTGTGAGTCCTTCCAGAAACATTCTATACAGTTTTTACACAAACAGGACTGTAGGATGCTGTTTTGCAACGCAATGTGTTCACTTTCTGTCTCGGAAGCCATTGGGATATTTCAGGCTGTCCGGTGCATTGTTTTACTGCAGAGCAGAAGTCCGTCGTGCAGAGGCCAAGAGTGCTATTTAGGCAGGACCCTCTGGTGTTCACTTAGGGTGTTTTCATCTCTTCCTCGGGCAAGCGATGTTTGATGAACTCTCTCAGACTGGTACCATTTCATGAGTCTGGTTACACACCTGTAGGGCAAATTCTTTATTTCTTTGAAATCTAAAAGTTTCATTTTTGGAAGGAAAAGTCAAACATCATGAAAAGACATATAATAAAGTAAAAGGGACGGTCTCAGTTGAGGCCCTCCGCATCAATTTTACTCCCTGGAATTGACCACTTTTTTTCACAAAAATGATGATCCTAAGCTTCATATCATTTTGCAACATGCTTTTGTGGCTTAATATTCGTGGTTGATTGCAAAAATGGCCACAATCCTTCACCAATCTGTCCCCATGCCCTTTGTAATGTGACTTTGCAGCTCCTCCCATCAGAAGACGGAGCCTACTTCTCCAGGCCTTCAATCTGGGGCTGGCCGCATACCTTGCTTTGGCCAGTATAATGCAGTGGAAGTGACAGTGTGGGTCCTGAGCCCAGGCCTCAAGAGGCTTTGTATGCCTCCGCTTACTCTTTCGGAGGCTGTTCCCCCAAGTGACTAGAGGTGCAGTGGCTAAGAGCTCGGGTGCTAACCAAAATGTCAGCAGTTCAAAATCACTCTATGGGGCAGTGCTACTCTGTCCTATAGGGTTGCTATGAATCGGAATTGACTGGATGGCAATGGGTTTGGTGTTTTGGTTAGACAGCAGGGAGGGTTCAGTGTGTAGAAATCTCGCCTTCCATGAGGGAGACCCAAATTTGATTCCCAGCCAATGTACTTCAAGTGCAACCACCACTCACCTGTTAATGGAGGCTGGTGTATTAATGTGACGCTGAACAGGTTTCAACGGAGCTTCCAGGCTGAGGTGGACTAGGAGAAGAGGACTGGTGATCTGCTCCTGAAATCAGCCAGTGAAAACCCTGTGGATCACAACAGCCTGATTCCATTGGGCATGGGGTTGCCATGAGCCAGGGGCTGACTCCACGGCAGCTAAGTACAGCAAGCCTGCCTGAGGATGAGAGTTACCTGGAGCAAAGAAGAGTCAGCCCAGTTGCCACAGCCGAGCCAGCAAAGTTACCTACCCAGCCTACAGCTGACCACAGACACATGAAAGAGCCCACGACTTCCCAGGTGAGACCAACCTAATTACTGACCCTCAAAATCTCAGCATCACTAACTAATAGCCACTGAGTTTTGGGTTCTGTTATGCAGCTTTTTTTGTGGCCTAAACGGACCAGCAACCCCATCCCAGCAGCCCTCTTTCTGCACCTTGCTCACCTCTTTTCCTCTCCTTGCATCTTCTGGCCTGCTTCAGAGAAGCATGTCATTAGGTGCTGTCAAGTCGGTTCGGACCCATAGTGACCCTATGAACAACAAAATGAAATACTGCCTGGTCTTGCACCATCCTCACAATTGTTGTTATGCTTGAGTCCATTGTTGGAGCCTGTCTTAGGCTGGGCTCTCTAGAGAAACAAAACCAGTAAGGCTATAAATATATATAGAGAGAGAGATTTATATCAAGGAAATGGCTCATGCAGTTGTAGAGGCTGGAATGTCCCAAGTCTGTGGGACAAGATAGAGGCTTCTCCTGATGCATGTAGCCACAGGGGCTGGCAAACCCAAGATCCTCAGTTTAGAGGGCAGGACTCTTGTTCACAGGCTGTGAAGATCAACAAATTCCAAAGATCTGCAGGCAAGACCGCAGGTAAGCTGCCAGCTCAAGTCCCAAGAACTGGAGATCAGATGAACCAGAGCCAGCTGCAGGATACAGTATGAGCAAAAGCCCAGACTTGCCAGAATATCCACTTATATTCAATGAAGGCCACACACCCAGGAAACTCTCTTTCAACTGATGGGCTACTCACAGCAGATCCCATCATGGAAGTGATCACATAATATCAAATCTCATTGTGGAAGTGATCACACCATCATACAACTATGAAATCACTGAGAATCATGGCCCAGCCAAATTGACATACAACCTTAACCATTACACAGTCACTGGGTCAACCCATCTTGTAGAGGGCCTTCCTCTTTTTCACTGACCCTCTACTGAACCAAGCATGATGTGTTTCTCCAGGGACTGGTCCCTCCTGATGACATGTCCAAAGTACATGGATGAAGTCTCCCCTTCCTTGCTTCTAGTGAGCATTCTGGCTGTATTTCTTCCAAGACAAATTTGTTCATTCTTCTGGCAGTCCATGGTGTATTCAATATTCTTCACCAACACCACAATTCAAAGGCATCAATTCTTCTTCAGTCTTCCTTACTCACTGTCAAGCTTTCACGTGCATATGAGACAATTGAAAACACCATGGCTTGAATCAGGTGCACCTTAGTCCTCAAAGTGACATCTTTGCTTCTTAACACTTTAAAGAGAACTTTTGCAGCACATTTGCCAAATGTAATGCATCATTTGATTTCTTGACTGCTGCTTCTATGGGCTTTGATTGTGGTTCCAAGTAAAATTAAATTCTTGGCAACTTCAGTCTTTTCTCTATTTGTCATAAGATTGCTTATTGCTGCATTTGTGAGGATTTTTGTTTTATGTTGAGGTGTAATCCATATGGAAGGCTGTGGTCTTTGATCTTCATCAGTAAGTGCTTCAAGTCCTCTTCCCTTTCAGCTAGCAAGGTTGTGTCGTCTGCATAATGCAGGTTGTTAATGAGTCTTCCTCCAATCCTGATGCCCCATTCTTCATATAGTCCAGCTTCTCAGATTATTTGCTCAGCATACAGATTGAGTAAGTATGGTGAAAGAATACAACCCTGATGCACAGTTTGATTTTAAACTATGCAGTATTCCCTTGTTCTGTTCAAACAACTGCCTCTTGGTCTAAGTATAGATTCCTCATGAGCACAATTAAGTGTTCCTGAATTCCCATTCTTCACGATGTTATCCATAATTTGTTATAATCCGCACAGTCCAATGCCTCTCCATAGTCAATAAAACACAGGTAAACATCTTTCTAGTATTCTCTGCTTTCAGCCAAGCTCCATCTGACATCAGCAATGATATCCCTCATTCCACATGCTCTTCTGAATCTGGCTCGAATTTCTGGCAGTTCCCTGTCAATGTACTGCTGCAACTGCTTTTGAATGATCTTCAGCAAGATTTTACTTGTGTGTGATATTAATGTTATTTTTTAATAACTTCCTTATTCTCTTCGATCACAAATATGGATCTCTTCCAGTCAGTTGGCCAGGTAGCTGTCTTCCAAATTTCTTGGCATGGACGAGGGAGTGCATCCTGCACTGCATCTGTTTGCTGAAACATCTCGGTTGGCATTCTGTCAATTCCTGGAGCCCTGTTTTTTGCCAATACCTTCAGTGCAGCTTGGACTTCTTCCTTCAGTACCATCAGTTCTTGATAATAGGCTACCTCCTGAAATGGCTGAACATAGACCAATTATTTTTGGTACAGCAACTCTGTGTATTCCTTTCATCTTCTTTTGATACTTCTTGTGTCATCTAATATTTTTCCCCTACAATCCTTCGATACTGCGACTCGAGGCTTGAATTTTCTCTTCAGCTCTTTCAGCTTGAGAAGTGCCAAGTGTGTTCTTCCCTTTTGGTTTTCTATCTCTAGGTCTTTGCACATTTCATTATAATATTTTACTTTGTCTTCTCGAGCTGTCCTTTGAAATCTTTTGTTCAGTTCTTTTACTTCATCATTTCTCCCTTTCTCTTTAGCTGCTCTATGTTCAAGAGCAAGTTTCAGGGTCTCTTCTTACATCCATTTTGGTCTTTTCTTTCTTTCTTGTCTTTTTAATGACCTCTTGCTTTCTTCATGTATGATGTCTTTGATGTCATTCTACAACTTGTCTGATCTTCAGTCATTAGTGTTCAATGTGTCAAATCTATTCTTCATATGTTCTCTGATTTCAGGTGCGATATACTAAAGGTTGTATTTCGGCTCTCATGGACTTGTTCTAATTTTCTTCAACTGGTGGTCTTCCGGGTCCTCAACTTCAACTTGAGCTTGCATATGAGCAATTGATGGTCTTTTCTACAGTCAGCCACTGGCCTTGTTCTGACTGACAATATCGAGCTTTTCCATTGTCTTTTTCCACAGATGTAGTCGATTTAATTCCTGTGTATTCCTTCTGGCGAGGTCCACGTGTGTAGTAGCCATTTATGTTGTTGAAAAAGGTATTCAGTGAGAAGTCATGGGTCTTGCAAAATTCTATCATTTGATCTCTGGTGTTGTTTCTATCACCAAGGCCATATTTTCCAACTACTAATCCTTTTCAGGGAAGAATGGGGCAGGCATTAAACTAGAGCTTTCTGATTTGACAGGTGTTCAAAGCCACAGCCCAGCCCCACTGGTTTGACCCTCGGCCATTTTATTTGGCTTGTTTAACACACACACACATACATGTCAGTTTCAGTGTGTGGCAGGTTGGCCCAGGCAGTATAGAGGAGTCACTAAGAGCAAGGGCTTTGGGGTCACACAGGCCTAGGTTCAAATCCCTGCTCTGTAGTGGACCTGCTGTGTGTCCTCAAGTAAGTTACTTCACTCTATGAGCCTCTGTTTCCTCAACTGTAACATGGGTATAGAAAATAATTATCCACTCACCAGTAGGATTATGGTGAGGATAAAACATGCTAATGTATGTGTTCAAAGACATAGCAAGTGCTCAACATAAGTTTAACAATATCATATTTATTACTGTTATGAAAGGCAGTACAGTATAGTGGTTAAAGAGCACAGATTCCAGCTTCAGACAGCCTGGGTTAAAATCCTCCCAGCTCTTCTGCTTACTAAGTGTGTAGCCTTTGGCCTGTTACTGACCTTCTCTGTTCCTCATCTGTAAAATGGGTATAAGAAGATTACCTACCTCACAGGGCTAAAGTGAGGATTAAATGAGTTGATATTCATAAAGCTTAGAACAGTGCCTGGCCATAATATATGCTAGGTGTTAGTCACTTTTATTTTTACTATTATCACATCACAGAAAAAGTTGGGAACAGACAAAGGTCTGGGTTCTCAGGGTCAGGGTTATGACCCTTGCTAGCATCATAAGGAAGTGCAGGTGGTCATCTGGGTCCCTAAGTAACTGAACATTGAAGATTCCCAGGCCAGATAGAAGCCATTCTTCAGAAAAGGAGTGATTCCTTCAACATGGCCCACTCCTGGAAGAAAGTGCACTGAAATTATTGTTTGATGGATACCAACCTCCTCATTGTACAAACAAGAAAACAGGTTCAGGAAGAAAAGAAAACTTGTCAGGGGTCACACATCAAGTCAGTCACAAGGCTGGGACTCAAACCCAGGCTACCAGGCTCCCATCTCTACCCAGTGACTGGAGCTTGAACCCTCATGTGGTAATCTGGCCCTGGGATGGTTCTGGCTGGAAGCTTGTCCTGCCATATCTACCATCAGCCTATGGTTGGCCTAAGATCTGGGAATAGGGGTGAGAGACATGTTTAACTATGGAATGTTAGATCTACCAGAGATACATACACACACACACACGACTTTTTTTTTTTCTGTCACATAAATGTTTTTTGCTTCAGTCTTCTAATGGCTGTCTTGTCTTTGTTTGGAGGTGGACAGGTCCTTAAAAATCAACTCAAGCCACCTTAGACATTCTACCGTTAAATACTAGTCTAGCATACCAGGTATTCCCTCTACAGACATCTTACCACATTGATTTAATGCCTTCTGGAAATAGTCCCCACCCCCAACACTGCACCTCAGTTTTCCCCTGTGACAAGAAAGGAAGGTAATAAATCCCTGCCTCCCGGAACTGTTGGGAGCATTAATTAAGATAATGAGTGAAAGGCACTGAGCACAGGCCTGGCACTTAGTAAGTGCTCAATAAAAAGCAGCTGCTGGCGGCCCCATGATTTCTCCATGGGCTCATCCTGCCTTTTCTGGGGTCAGCTCACTAAAGACAGCAGTCCTAGGAGTTGGCCATGTCACGAAGAGCAGTAGGAACCAAGCAGATAGAAGCTCATGAAACCTGGCCTCGACCACTCAACTCCAACTCTTTCTCTGCCTACTGGTGCCAGCTTGCCCCAGGAAGTCACAACTCCTGTACCTCTATGGATAGTTCTGGATGCTTCTTAACAAAGGAAACTTCCAGTGACTGGGCTATGCTTTCTCTACTCTCTCAGACTCCCATCCCACCACCTCACCTGTCACTCCATTCCTCAGCCTCCACCAACTGCCTACAAAACCAACCTTCTGCATCCTCCATCCTTCCTTCTGGGTGTTAGTTTCCTGGACTACTGTAACAAGATACTACAAAGTGGGTGGTTTAAAAGAACAGAAATTACTTTTTTCACCATTCTAAAGGCTAGAAGTTCAAATAACGTTAACAGCTGTGTCGATCCCTTCTGAGCACTCTGAGGTAGAATCTGTCCCATACTCTCTCCTAGCTTCTAGTGGTTACCAGCAATCCTTGGCGTTCGTTCACTGCTTGTAGAAAGATACTCACATGCCATGTTCCGCCTGTGAGTGACTCTGGGTCTGCACTCCCCTTTTATAAAACACCACTCAGAAGGGCTTAGGGTTAGGACCTATCCTATTCAGGTACGACCTTTAACTGAACTGATAACATCAGCAAAGAAAGATCCTAGTTCCCCAAACAAGGCCACATTCACAGGTACAGGGTTTAGGAGTTCAACCTATCTTTTGAGGGACAAAATTCCTGGGGCTGGTCACTTCCCCTGCCTCCTCAGACATCTTGCTGCAGCCCCAGAGCCTTGGACACCTCTGTTTCCTCTGCCTCCAAGTCCTTCCCACCGCTTTCCACCTGGCTTTCTCCTAGTCGCCTTTTCAGATCCTAGTGAGGAGCTGGGCACTCCCCAGAGCCTTCCCTGGTGCCCCAGGCTAGGACACCTCTCTAGGTTCTCTTGGCTGTCTGCCTGTGCGCTGTCGCTACATCTGACTCGTGACAAATGCTTGAGCTCCTAGGGTCAGGGAAACACCTAATTCCTCTCTGTGTCCCCAGCTTGGAGCTCAGAGATTAGCCAGGTGAGCCAATGACACTCCTGCTGGTTCAGGATAAGTCTGGCTCAGAGACTCATGACTCCCTCACTTTGTTATCGTCTGGGAGCCCCAGGTTCTTGCTCAGCATGACTTATATTGGCCAGTAAATGAGACACTGAGGTGGGAAGGCAGAAAAGTACCTTTATTTCATTGTGCAAGGAAAGGAGTCAGCCGGAGCCGCTACCACCAAGACTACTCCCTGAGGGCAAGGGGAAAGATTACTTTTAAGGGGTTTACAAGTAGGGAGTCCATAACAAGTTACATTAGCAACAGTCTTAATCATACTACACAGGTGCACTGGGGTTTACATATAATTTCCAAGCAAAGAAAGCAGGATTCTAATGCAAAGCTGTGAGGGAGGAAGCCAAGCAAAGGAAACAGGATTCTAATGCAAAAGCTGCTGGGGGAGCTCAGTAAAGAAAGCAGGGTTCTGAGGCAAAGCTGCTTGAGGTAATGGGAAATCTGTCTTTATGTCCCCTACCCAGGGGACAGTTTGGTATCGGCCACCCTGCCCTTGCTGCCCACTGAGCTGATCCGGTGCTTTCCACCCAACCCACCCTGAAATGCTACCCCCGCTCCCACGGTCTTAGCCAAAGTCCCCTCCATCAAACCCAACTTGGGCCCTGCTTTGATTTGTTTTCCCCTGAAAACACAGCAGACTTAAAAATCAGCTAAATGTGTTCACTGTGCAGCCTTGAGCAAGTTCTTTTGTCTGACTGACCCTCCGTTTCCTCCTCCATAGTATGGTGCCTATGGCACAGAGAAGGAGCTGGCAGGTACACATCGTCCTCCCCTTGGCTGTGGGCTCCCTGAGGTGCTGCACTTACCTCTGCAGCCCCCTCAGGGCCCAGAAAGCATGACGCTCAGCTAATATACATCGAAATATATAGAAAGATGTACTTTATGGTTCACACTTACACAAACTTTTCGTCCCTCCCCTTAGCAACCCTCACCTGCATTCGTCCATTACACACATGCCAACTGAGGCTGCTGGGACAGGAAGAGTGGGTGGACACAGGCTTGCTCATCAACTTCCGAAAGTCCCCTAGCAGACATTCGGAGAGGTGGTGGGGCACGCTCAAGGCCACATAGTCAGTACACTGCAGAGCCAGCCCTCATGCCCACGCCTGCAGATCCCAGGTCCTATGCTCAAACCCTTCTATGGCATCGTCTCCATGCTCACCGTGATGCTGTGAGGTGAGCAATGAAATGGTGCCTATTTTGCAGCTGAGGAAAAGTGAGGCACAGTCAGTGAGTGGCAGAGGCAGGACTTGAATCCAAGCCTGGGGACTTATCTCTGTGTTTTCCACACATCTCCAAACATCTGATAATACAATGAATGAATCGGAGCACACGCTCTCTCTGTCTCTCTCTCTGCTTCCCTCTGTATCTCTCTCTGTCTCTCCCTGCCTCTGTCTCTGCCTCACTATCTGTCTCTCTCTGTTTGTCTATCTCTGTCTGTATCTGTCTCTCTCTTTTGGCCTCTTCCCCATTTCCAAGGCTTTGTTCGGACGCAGCTTTGGGAGCAGCAGCTGTGCCGGGAGGAACAGGACACGGAGTGCCCCATAGGAAATTCCAGGAACTGAGTCAAAGGCAAGAGCTGAGAAATTGTGAGCACCTCAGCCTCACGGCGCCCTCATATTGTGCAGTTGCTTAGAGACCAGTGAGGTGGGTGCCCAGCCTCACCTCTGTGCGGGCCAATTGCTTACTGTGCAGCCGGGGTGTAACTCTAGGCACTGGTTTCAAATGGAAAGTGGCCGGAGTCCCAGGAGGGGTAAATAACAGCTTTGTTGGTGTCTTGTCATCTGTCTTTGGTGTCTGTGGGCCTTGGGACTGCATGAGGGCTGTGAGGGCCAGGGACACAGTTTTGAGGTCAAGTCACTTTTTGGCACCAGCAGGAAGGAGGATGTGTGTGTCCTTAAGCATGTAACCAAAGTTCACAACCAAATCGTGCCCTTTACCTGGGAGTTGCCACCTCGACACTTGATGGTGTGAGTGTTGGGGTTTGGAGAGCCCTAAAGCTGAGGGATCCTGCAGCGCATGAGGCATTATTCAGCACCAGGCACGGGTCTGACCACTGTTTGGGGGTGTTGCCACACGACCTCAACCTGTCCCTGAACCTCGCTGGGCGTCAGCTGCTTCAGCCAGAAAATGGAGGTAATAATTATTATTACTATTATTCAACTATCCTGAGGGCAAAGGTTAAGGTTGAATGCTAAAGCATCAAGTGGCGTTATTACCGTTGCCCTATTCAGTAACTCAGGCCCTTATGGGTTTAGGCAAATTAAATCATTTGAGCCTTCCATATCTTAGGAGATTTCTACTGATTTCGTGTTGCACATGAGGTGGAATTAGAATAAGAGTCTGTGCATCTTCTGAATAAAATAAGCACAGGAAAGAGAAAAGAAGTTTTAAGAAGAAGGGATGTTGAGATGTTTGATAAATCATCAAGGTCATGATACGTCAAGATTGGAGGCAGGGCCAAAATACTGTGGAAGCATCTCCTTGCAATCTGGGGCTTGTCCCTCTGCTTTCTTAAAGGTGACTTTTGAGGAACAAAAGTGTTGAATTTTGATGAAATCCTCTTTTTCAGCTAGGGCTCCTTCTGTACTGCTTAGTTTGTTACCATTGACATAAACAGTATGCCAGCCACTTTTTATGCCTCTGGACCTCAGACGTAAGGCCTTAATTTGGTTCCAACGCATTTAACATGAAGGTGGCTCCCTTCTGAGATGCGTGAAGCTCAGCAGACCGAGTTGGAGCCTCATTGTTGTGTTGGTTGAGCATTCTATTAGGTAATGCTTCCTGAATGTGTTAGTTTTGCAAACTTTTGCTTTCTATTCTCCTTTATTTCTGTGAGATAAGCTTGTAAGCATAATTATGGCTTTCCTGTGTGATAGCTAAAAAAAAAAAAAATTTTTTTTTTTTAAGATAGTTAGGGACCCCTAATGGGTTTGTTTTCACTTTTCTGTGTCATATTTGGAAAACAAGTGGTTCCCCATGTAACCTAATGGAAAGATTCCAGCAATAAATTATCTACCTAGTTCTCAGTGGCATACCGTCATGCCACAGATCGGTGGCGCCCAAGTGCCACTCCCATCATTGGCAGATTGTACTGCCAGATCACATTTCTCAAAATCTACATTACCAACCAAAAATTTAAACACACCCAATTAGTAAGCATGTATTCCAACACTGAAAACATATGCCATCCAAAAAAAAATTTTTTTTAAGGAAAAAAATGCAGTAGTGGAAAGGTTAAGAAGTTTTTGCCTCCCCGAGGCCATGAAGATTGTCCCCCATGTTTCATCTTCAAGTCCATGATCTATCTCAAATTAACGTTCGTCTCTGGTACTCCCTGGGTGGTGCAAACAGTTAACACGCTAACGTGCTGCAGTGTAACGGGTTGTTTTTGTGTGGCTTTCTTGCCATGGTCTTGTAACTCCCACCCCAATGATTGGGTGGGACTGTGCAGATAGGGTAATTGCACCAAGGGGGTTAGTCACTTTTGCCATCCTGCTAGGCTAGAAATAAGCCACCCCAGAGGCGGGAAAGAGAAGAGCCCACCACCACCAAGGAAGGACAGACCCGCAGGAGATGGCACACTGGACTTCCTGGCCCATGGAATGAGAAAGCTGAGTGCCTTTGGGCAGAGGCTGAGGGCCAGGGAGAGGCTTGCCTATGAGCATGGCTGCGAAAGGGCTGTCCTGACGGAAGAAATGTCTCCTGAGCATTGCCTGAACTGTAACCTGTTGCTTCCCTAATAAACCCCATAACTGTAAGCATAGGCTGTGAGTTCTGTGTGGCCCTTGCAATGAATTATCGAACCAGCAGAGGAGAAGAGAATGCCATGGGAGGGATGGTTGGTGTCAGAGTTTGTAAAAATGGCAGAGAGAGAAGGTGTGTCTGACATCTGCCTCAGGAATCAGCCTTGGGCTGTTGATCTTGATTCTCCTTCCCCCTTGTCAAGTTAGAGGAGGTCGGACACCGCCTCCATGCCGTGTTTACACATGCTAACCAAAGCACCCAGAGGGGCCTCAAAAGAAAGGCCTGGTGACCTACTTCCGAAAACCCAGCCGTTGACGTCCCCAAGGAGCACAGTTCTCCTCTGACACCATGGGGTCACCATGAGTTGGAGTCAACGTGATGGTAACCGATTTATGGTGTGAGGTAAAGGGGTTGTGTATGTGGACACGCACAATCCCACAGAAAGCCACATTTAGACAAGGTCACTCTGAGACCAGGGCGAAGGGAGACAAAGCAAGGCCACTACATAATTTTGTCTAAGTCAGACAAAATAAGGGCACCATGACACCCACAAACACCAAAGACAGACGCTGCTTCTTTATCAAGTACAGCTCCTCCTCGTCTAGTCCCTCCCTGTAGGCAAGGTGTATGGCATCGCCCTGCTTTCTGACAGCCTCCAATCCAGTGAGCCTCACTTCCTCAGACCTCTTCAATCACCCAGCCAAAGCTTCAGTCCTATCACTGCCTCAAACGCCTTCTGTGAGACGCGCCATGCCCCCACCGCACGTGCCCCCTCGCTGCTGCAATAAGTAGTGAACCCAACTTGTGCAACTACAGGCCCCGGGAGTCTTTGGCTGATGGGCATTGATGGGGCATTTGGCCTGAGTCTTGAAGGATGTTTGCGAAGGAAAGAAGGAAGCAAGGGTGCTCTGAGCCCAAAGCATCAGATAAGCAAACACGTAGTGATGTGAACCCAAGAGGCATGGTCCAAGATCTTGGCGAGAAGAGCAGGCGGAGCAGGGGTGCATATAGTGAAGGGCTGGGGCTAGAGAGTGAGCTACAGAGAATGTCACACTACAGAGTTTCCACATCAGCGGGAGCAGAGCTGGGACAAGGGTGCAGCGCGAGGCATGACCCTGAAAGTGAGTGCTGCCTTAAATCTTGCCTCCCAGGTGCCTCACTGGCCTTACCCCAACCGAGGCCCTGGCAGGAGGCCGAAGCAGAGTGTCTGTAACTACCCTGAATTCACGGCCAGCCCCAGGCCTGAGCGCAGCCACATGGGAGTCTGGTCTGGGCTTCACGCAGTGGCAGGCACTAGTGGGTGGCAACCTCTGCGGGGCTGTCTCATACACCTTCCATCAGGCCAGCCCTGTCACCTGCTATCTGTAGTGACCATTTCCAACCTCCCCCAGCACCACATACCTCCCACCTCCATCTCCCCAGCACCTGGCATGAGACTTAGTGTGGAACCCATGGGCTGGGGCACTGTGAGCCCCCACCCTCCAGATCACCAAACCCGTTTACGTTGCACTCACTCAAGTCTTCATTTTTCTTTCCTGCTCCCTATTGCCACAGACAACGTCCCTGTGTGGTGCAGATTCCACTCAACTACTTACCTAAACGTTGGCAGTTCAAATTCACCCAGTGACACCATGGAAGAAAGACCTGGCAATCTGCTTCTGGTTAAGATTATAGCCAAGAAAACCCTATGCAGCGGTTCTACTCTGTACTACATGGGGTTGCCAAGAGTCGGAATCAATCTGATGACAATAGCTTTTTTGTTTGTTTTCACAGAGGTAGCATGGCCCCGACCGCCCCCACAATATCCTGCCGTACCTGCCTGGCTTCCTCAACTTCTCTGACCACTCCTCCACAGGCTCCTGGGCTGACTCTCCCCGCCCCCACCCTCAGATGCCAGGGCTTAGGGCTCTGATTTCCGCCTTTCCTGGGCCTCCCCTTCTTGTAGGTGAGCTCACCTCCTCTGCTGACTTCTATGGCCTTACTGACCCCAGAGTTCTGCTCCAGCCCATCCCCTCACTCGCAAGCTCCACACTGTAGATCCTACCCTCCACATGCCTCCACTTGGACCCAGAACCCTAGACACCCATGTCAGGCTGGGTCCCCTGTGCCTAAGAGTCATGTGCAAGTGATGAAATAGGGAAGTGCTCCTTCAGGTGAAACCAAGAAACTGGTGTGTGAGGAAACAGGACCTGGAAGGGGAGGAAGCTGAGCAAGCACACGATTTCAGGCGAGGACCTGCAGGGGGTGATGATGGGTGCATGCATGCTTCTGTCCAGAAAAGGTGAATCCTGTGGCTGGCACCTCAAGTGGGAGTAGATAGCATTTGAATGAGAATACCTATCCAGTCCCTGCCCCCAGGAAACTTCAGTTCTGCAAGAATGGTAAACTTGTACAAAGACCACTGTGATTCAGGGGTTAACGTGGCCCAGGTGGTGTATCAGTGCAGTTCCGTTCAGTCCTATAGGGTCACTATGAGTCGCAATTAACTCAACAGCAACAGGGTCTACATTCGCAGGGAGCAAGCTGCCCCCCAAGTGTGAGACTTATAGATGGAAGTTTCTTCAGACAGCTCTTAAGGTTAGGGCAACCACAATCTCCCATAGGCCCCTGGGCATATATGCAAATTAAAAGAACTTTGGAGTATACACCAATACTTGGAATGCTGCAAAGAAACACAGCAGACTGGGAGGGCGGTGGTAACCCACCCTGAAACATGTTCCAAGTGACTTTGATCAAGTTCTGACTGATATCTTTCCAAGGGAGTAAGTGACTAAAACCAGTTTTTACTTTGTTTAGGCTTTGATATCTTCAACACACCCTTTTCCAAAAAAAAAAAAAAAAAAGCAAAACAAAACCAGGATTTTTTGGACACCCAGGTAGGAGTGTTTCCAGAAAGATAAAAAGCTGTCTAAGGTTTTAACAACCAGGCTGACAACCTCCTTGGCTTCCAGACCCTAATCAGAGCCGAGCAGTGGAGGGACAGAATGTCCTCTTTTCCATGGGGGCAGGCCCACATCAGCAGACACACTGGCAATGTCCGGTCCTTACCCAAAAATCAAGGTGAGCACATGCTTAGGGCAACCACAAAACAGGGGCACCAGTTGCCTAAAGCAAAGACTCATAGATGCCAAGGAGACAGGACACAAGGATCAATGAGTGCCGCAATGGAAGGGAACTGGCAGGGCACTAAATGAAATTGATACCAGCTCCAGTGTGTGAGAATGTGCTGGCCTGAAATAAGGTCCATGCAAGGTCACAAGGCGCCCACACGCAAGGCTGTTTAAGCTGTGAGGCTCCTACCACTTTAACACCTTCGGTTGACATCTGTTTCCTACAGTCCTCTCCCATGTAACTGAAACCTCTTTATCTCAGCGGGTTTCTTGGGAGTATACTATTTCTTTCTAATAAACAAGAGGTACGGGTGAGCTATCACTTCTAACTCTTGATACATTCACCCACTAAAAAATCTAGTTCATCTCATTCCACTACAATGGCATATGTCACTTTTGCACTCAATTGCTAATATTAGAGTCACATTTAAAAAGAAGTTACATCATGAATAGCTAAGATATACACCCACACACACATATATATGTACATATATGTAACTCACATATCACCATTCAAACAGGTGAGTGAGCACAGAGGGCACCACAGATTATCAGTGTTTAGGACCTTCGCATGCCTTAATCCGGCCCTGACAAGACCCCAGGTTTAACCACAGAGGACAGTCTCAGTGGAGTTTGCCTGATGACCACTAACTCCTTGGACTGGCATTTGAGGCTCCCCAGCCTCTCATCGGTTTCCTTTCTTCCCAGCAGTATCTGGTGGTTTTCCACCTCTGAGCCTTTGCAGCTGCTGTTCCCTCTATCTGGTATACTCTTCAGTCCCCTTTATCTCCAATCTTTGGAGTCCCGGGATGGTGCAAACTGTTAACGCACTTAGCTGCTAATCGCAAGATTTGAGGTTCAAGTCCACCCAGAGGCACCTCGGAAGAAAGGCCTGGTGATTTACTCCCCAAAAACCAGCCGCTGAAAGCCCTCCAGAGAGACCTAGGGGCAGAGGCAGCAGCTCAGAGGTAGTGGGTTTTTTTTGTTGTAAGCTTAAGAAAAAGAAAAAAATGCAGACAAAGGCTTACATTCAAGCTCTCTTGCAGAGGTGTCTATAGTAAGAAAAATTGAAACAATTATAATATATGAATTAAGAAAATGGTTATGTAGTTTCTAGCACACTCATTATGAAAGTAATTTATGTTAACAATATGGGAGAATACTTATGAGATACCTTTAGGTGGAAAAAGTCCTGTAAAGAACTATGTTATAAAAGGGGGAGGGAAAACCCCTATGGAACACAGTTCTACTCTGAAACACATAGATTACCATGAGTTCACAGCTGGACAACAGGTGTAAGGGAGGACTGTCCCAGGTAAATCAGGTTACATGATCATCTTGGTCGGAAGAGATGAAGAGGAGTTGAATACGTGGAGATTGGGAACAAGTACCAGTTGCTGTCCAGTAAATTCTGCATTAATAGTGTCCCCTTCCATTCTCAAAATTTCCTGGGTTAGAAAATAGAATTTATACTCACCGACATGAGGCCCAACTCAAATGCCTCCTCCAGGAAGCCACCCCTGACTCCCAGGAGAAAATTCTCCTTTATTCTGAACTTGCACAACCCTGAGTCCCTCTCCTGAGTGTACTACACTCTCGTAGCGTTCCCCTCCAAATGGGGCCTCTCTCCCCCACTAGGCAGGTAGAGTCTCTTTATTAGATACATTTCTGCACATACACACTTAGATAGTGAATATGTCTTTTCTCCGGCAAGGTTACCAGCCCAAGACTTTTCTGTTCCTTGCTCTTTTCACGTATCGATACCTCTGGGCCTTTCTACATCAATTTATATAGCTGCAGGAGTCCCTGCGTGGTACAAATGCTAAGCTCTTGAATACTAATTGAAAGGTTGGCAGTTTGAGTCCACCCAGAGGTGCCTAGAAAGAAAGCCCTGGCAATCTACTTTCAAAAGATCACAGCCATCAAAAGCCCTATGGAGCACAGTTCTCCTTGACACACATGGGATCACCATGAGTCGGAGTCAACTCAATGGCAACCGGTTTAGGCTGTTTTTGGTGTACAGCTGCATTTCATTCTCTCCGAGACTGCCTTGACACATTGTCTGAACCTGCTTTCGTTGGTTGAACCATCTGAGCACATTGAGGTTGTTCCCAATATCTTGTTACTGCAGATATGCCACACTGAGCTTGCTTCTGCAAAGATTTCTGGGGGATAAAGGCCCTAGGGTGGATCGACTGGAGCGTGGGATGTGTGCCGCTTTGATTTGAATACAGAAGTGGCCCTGAGTTTCTCGGCAGTGGGACTGAGTCTTAGTCACCCTCACACGCCACAAAAAACCATGTGCAAGTGCAGGCAGTCACTTGTGTCCAGTGGGGGACGACCAGAGCTGACCCAGGGCCCGTTTCCTCCCTCAAACCTGTGTGTCTTGAGCTTGGCAGGGCCTGGGGAAGACACACCACACGCACCATAACTGCTAGCTCACCAGCCAGTTGGTGACCCGGTGCAGATGTTATGACCTGGGTGTAGAAACTAGATCCTTTGCCAACCGGTTTCCATAAATTTTAAGAATCAAGATCAATTATTCTCTCAAAAAAAATCATCACTTTTAAGAAGCTGGAAGTCTGCAACTCTAGAACCAGACAGATTAACAAAAGTAATCTTCCTGAACTATGAACTTGGCATCGTGTTTTAGAAAATCTCGTTTTCATCTAGCTGATGCAAGGACAGGTTGTACCGATTTCCTTGATGTTACGCCTGTTGTTTTCCAGCTTTTTTGAGAAATTGGCTTTACTGTACCATGAGCCCAAAAAATGAAGGATCAGGTGAAGTGACGCTAAATTAGCTGGTGACCTGGAGAAGGTCCTTATCTTCACTGGATTGCTTTGCAACAAAGGGAGGGGCTGGATAAGACCTTGGCGTTCAACTGTTAAACGAGCTAATCCAGGACGCACAGGAAGGCCTCTCTTTTGACACACAGCCTGAAGTGCAGGTGAGGGGTTAACGTCGGATTTAGCATCTAACCTACATTCGAGCCTGCAGTGCAAACAGAGGATTAACGTCAGATTTACCATCTAAACTGGGGCTTTCGGCTTAGATAAGCCCCAATTGCCAGCTCGCCAGCCTTATTAGCTGCAGAGGCCTATGGTGGAGGCCTCAGGGTGGAGATAGGTTTGGGAGTGGACTAGGGTTTACAGATGAATTATCATTTCTTCTCCTGGCTCATTACTGGGGTATAAAGACACCTCCCGTGGCTCCCAGCAGGTTGGGAGCAGGAAGTGGGGTGGTTTGGACAGCAGGAATCTGGCTCCACAAAGGCTGCTGAGAAGCCATTGTTTCAGGGCTTAACATCCCCCTGGTTTGTTGGCAGCTCTCTCATGTCTCAACTGGAGCCTACGTCTTTGCCCAGACATGGATAAACAACACAGACGATGCCAGAATGAATTTTATGGCATTCCCCTTCCAGCCAGTCACTCCCCTGCTCAAGAACTTTCAATGACTCCCAATGCCTACCCCTGTCTGCTTGGTGTTCCAAGCTGACCACAGTTGGGGCTTGATTATCTGGCTAACCTTACTGTTTGTGCCTTCTCAGTGTTCTTTTCACCAGCATGGACCCAGCATCTACTCGGGGCTAGGCTCTATGCTAAGTGCTTTGTGAGCATCAACTTGCTTCATCTTGATGAACATCCTTAAAGAAGGTCTTATCCCCATTGTGTAGATGAAGAAACTGAGGAATGGAGCAGCTAAAACAGTCTGCCTGATGCCCCACAGCCGGGAGTGAAGACCAGCGTGATCCCCAATCCTGAGCTCTGCCTTTCTGCCTGGCGTTGGGGCCATGTATAAGCCCTGGTGTGGTTGGGGCAGTCCTGGAGGCTCTGAGAAGGTGACACTGAATGATGAGAAGGAGCCAGTAGGCAGTGATATGGGGAAGCTCTATCCAGGCAGAGGGACAGGAAGGGCAAAGCCTCTTCCACTCTCTGGGCCTCAGTTTCATCATCTCTCAAACACACACATGTGTGCTTGTGTGTACATGTGGACATGGATGTGCACACATGTATGTGCAGATGTGTATGTGAGATTAGGGGGCTTTCCTTCCAGTTCTCTGATTCTACTTGCAGCCTAAAACACCCTGAATTTCTCAGAGATTCCCCCCAGAATCAGAGAGCAGTTGGTGAGTGCCTCCTTAAATTTTGTGCTCCACATTTCTTGCTTGCCCCACCAGTAGTGCAACTCCAATTCAGGGGAGAAAAAAAACAAACACAACTGTT
Source organism: Loxodonta africana (assembly GCF_030014295.1). Classification (NCBI taxonomy): domain Eukaryota; kingdom Metazoa; phylum Chordata; class Mammalia; order Proboscidea; family Elephantidae; genus Loxodonta; species Loxodonta africana. The sequence goes on from NC_087363.1 coordinate 37,546,599, forward strand.
CAGGATTAGGGAGCTAGGGTGGGGTGTGGCTGTTGAGAACAGGCTTTTCTGGCCACAGTCAGCTGCAATTGAGCAGGACCCACCCGCTTTAGACAGGGCACAGTCCTCACTACCCCTTGCCGTCTTATAAATCTGGTTGATTTTACTAATTTTTATCCTCTGCCAGGCTCCTGTAGCAATTTGGGTTTGCAGCTTCAGGGCAGAATGTTTCAAATGGTCCGTGAAGACATCTTTGCTTATTTCTGTTCTATTTAACACCTCTTTGTCAACCACGTTATAACTCATTTCCCACTTTTCATTTTTCATGCTTTCTTGCTCCATCATCTCCCATCCATTCCATCTGCGCTCTCCACAGCCTCCCACTAATCCCCGCCCTTACTTATTTCTCAATCACATTGTGTCTAAATATGATTTAGAAACAGGGCTTTGAACCAGTTCAGTCATGGCTAACAAAACAAAACCAGAACACATGATCCAGCACAATAACCGGAATGGGAGATGTGGAAGAGGTGTAGTTAGCCCTTTCAGGAGCCTGATGCATGACACTGGATTATTGGCAGGACTGTGGAGAATGACACACGTTCAACGCGGTGCAGTTGGCCACCATCTTTGAGTGTGGGACCTCTGGTTCCCAACTCAAAATTCAATAGGCAAGAGATTTGGTTACTAGGTAACACATACACATGCTGCCCTTGTTTTCTAAGAGGGAGATTCCGTTTCCAGCAGAGCTTTCACCCATACTTTTTCCCATTTCAGTCACCGTTCCAGTTTACCCAAATTTTGAAAATTCATGTCTGTTCTGGTTTTGCTTCCTTGGCCGTGACTGAACTGAGAACAGGTTCGAACCCTTGTTCAGACTAAGAAGTCCTTCAGAGGTGGGTACTGTGGAAGCACAGAGCACAGAATGAGACGTTCTTTTGACTATGATCAGGAAGGGCTTCAGAGAGATGGTAACGCTTGAGCAGGGCTTTGAAGGCTGAGCAGGAGATTATCAGGTAGAGACGGGAAGAAGGAGCAGGAGAAGGCCAGCAAAGGCTGAGTTCATACAAGCAGGATTTACATCCTGGCTTTGCCACCCTCCAGCTCTCTGATAGGGGACAAATTACATCATTTCATCAAGGCTTTGTTACCCTATCTGCACAATGGGCATAGCTATAGTACCTACTAAAGGACCGAGATCAGCCTTCAATGAGAAACATGCTTGGTACAGAGCCTGGTGCCCAACTTACAGAAGATGCTCAACAAATACTTCCCAAATGAAGGAATGAATAGATATTTCAAGCAAAGAGAACGGCATAAGAAAAGGGCTGGAGATGGGACCAAGCGCAGTGTCAGAATCTGGGGTAGAGTCCAATCTTAATCACCTCGTAGAGCAACGCACATCTCTTCCCAACTCCGCGTCAGTACGGCAGCTTCGTAGCTTGGAATCCATCATGACATGAATATTTATACCATGTAAATAGGCACACATTACAAGTCAGGGCATTTTTTCCCCCTCTGAAATGCCAGTTTGCCAGCACACTTTCTCCTGTAGCTGGAAAGATAGTTTAGGGTTAGATTTTGAAGGACCTTGAATAGCAAGACCTGGTAATATTCTGGGCACCCTGTTTGCTGTGGGACTTTCGGAGACAGTTTGACCCTGACCTGAAGAACAATATGTTTCCTTAGAACCAAAGAAGCCCTGAATTTGAGTTCCTAGAAAATCCTTTTAAAAACGTTATATTCACCTAACTCTCAATGGCACACAACAGGCCAGCTTAATTTAAAAAACAAAACAAAACAAACAAACAAATAAAAATTTCCTTCTATTGAGTTAACAAACATCGAATTCAAAAATCACCCAATTTCTCCAGATGAGAAATCAGGAATATTGTGAGCGTAATTATGCCTGTCTTCACTGCTTTTGAATCTGGTGAAAGGGACTTAAAAATTAGACTCATTGGCAAAGGTCAAAATGTGGACTGATAAACTGGTTCTGGGAAAATGGGCCTCTTACTCACCAGTAGGGAAACATAAAACCACCAGGGAGATTTCTTTGATGTCCATTTGGTAAGAGCCAGCCAACTTAGAAACGTGGCGCCATTTTACTCAGCACCCTGTTTCCCAGTGTTTATCCTACAGATGAGTACACGGAGGTTTGTTGCAGCTTTGTTTGTAGTTGTGAAAAGCTGAAAATCACGAAAAGACCTTCAACAAGGGAATAGCTACATACATTTTCAGGTAATCACAGAATGGAATCCCATAAAAAATCCACATAGAGCTCTTAAAAAGAAAGAGACTCAGCAAATTCGTTCAACAAATATTTAGTGAGCATCTAATGTGTCAGGCCCTATTCCAGGCACTGGGGACGTAACAGCAAATAAAACAGACAAAACCCCTAACCTCACTGAGAAGAGGATATTTCATCGAAATCCAGAGTAGTCAAGGGGGGAAGCTCTTCCTGGTGGAAGAATGTTTTGGGCAGAGGGGACAGCAAGTGCAAAGGCCCTGAGACAGAAAGAATGTGGTGTGTTCAAGGACTGAAGGAGGCTAGCATGGCTGGAGTAGGAGAGAGAGAGTGGTGGGAGAGAAGGTGGAGGTAACAAGAGCCGGATCATGTGGGTCCTTATAGAGGAACAGTGGGAGACATGGGAACACCCTGAGCAGAGGAGGGACAGGATCCCTCTGGCTGTGGGTGGGTATTAGACTGTAATGGGGCAGAATCAGGAAGACCCTGAGGACTATTGCACTAGTCCAGGTAAGAGATGACCAGGGCGAAGGTGGTAAGAAGTGGTTTGATTCTGAATAGATTTTGAAGGCAGACTCGACAGGATTTGCTGATGGGCCGTATATGGCCGAGCTTGTTGAGAGTGGTGTGAAAGGAAGAGAGTTGAAGAGTCCTCCAAGGCTTGTGTCTGGACTTCCTGAATGGATGGAGTAGCCATTGTTGAGCATAAGCCGCTATGGAATGGTTTCCAAAGTAATACTGTTACATGAAAAACAGAGTGTGCATAGTGGAAAAGAAATAGCAGATGAAGGCTTCACCCACACATGGGTGCTGCACATAGAGATAATCTCAAAGCGCATAGGTAATAAGAAGCCCTTAACTGTGGCTGCCCCTGAAATCCAGGGTGTGGGGTGGCAGCGACACTCAATTTTTTATTCTAGATCCTTTTATAACCCAGTTGCCGTAGAGTCGTCTCTGATTCACGGTGGACCCGTGTGTGTCTGAGTAGATCTGTGATCCCTAGGGTGTTCAGTGGCTGGTTTTTCAGAAGTAGATCACCAGGCCTTTCTTTGGAGTTGCCGCTGGGTGAATCTGAACTGACAATCTTTTGGTAAGCAACCGAGCAGAAATTGTTTGTGCTATCCAGGGACTGGAGACCCTTCTACAGGATTTAGTTTTTGATAGTTTGTTTTTACCATATGCATGTACTCTTTTTTTCTTTTTAAATTAAAACTTCTAGCGAATTAAAACTTTGTTCCTGGTGCACCTCAGGGTTCCCCAAAGTGCCCAGCAGTGTCATGTACCCTGTGCATTCTCAGTACAAACCCACTGAACTGAGTAATTCAGTTCAGATTCATTTATATGTCGTGAGTCAAGTGGTTCTTTGAATTTTAATGGTCCTAGCTTGTAAATTTGCAATATAGCTTCTTTCTACTGGTGGGTTCGCCCATAAATGTGTTGTTAAAAATAACAGCATTGGTTACTTTTAGCAAGCACTCAAATCTTCCTTGCATTGTGACTTTAACCCTCACAACATATTCTCTCTCCTGCCTTCAGGTGTTTGCACAGTCAGTTGGGCGGTTTGATGTACAGCTCTGCAGCTCAGAGAAGTCAGGGCTGGAGGTGGCCATTTGCAAACTATTCACTCCTAGGTGGTCATGGAAGCTGAGTGTGTTGATGCTGTGGGGAAGGAGGACAGTGTGAGAAGAGGAGGCCAACGAATAGTGCTAGGAAGAGGAGACCTCCAGTCTTTCATCCCCATCTACACTGCCCCAGGGCTGATTCTGCCTTCGGAGCTTAGGACATTTCTCTCCTTCTATCACAACCATCCATGGCCCCTATTATAGGACACAGCTCAAACACCTTGTCTGGCATTCAATACCCTGCCCTTTTCTCTAAGAGATGCTGGCTGGTCCAGCACTCATAGACGATGTCCTTTTGCAGTACCCTAACCTGGAGTCCCTGGGTGATCAACTAGCAAACAGTTGGTGGTTCGGACCCACTCAGAGGCACCTCAGAAGTAAGGCTTGGTGATCTGCTTCCCAAAGGTCACAGCCTTGAAAACCCTTTAGAGCAGTTCTACTCTGCACACACGCAGTTGCCATGAGTCGGAATTGACTCGATGGCGACTGATAACAGTGAACATGGCCTGCCCTGTCCCACCTCCCTGCCTTTGTGCATACTGTCACTGAGCCTCGATCCCTTTTCCAACTTTGCCAACTATTGGGGGCCTACTTATCTTTCAAGGCTCAGGTAAGATATCAGCCCCTCAATGAAGCCCTTAGTAGTCACCTCTAATCAGAGCCAAGTTCTCCTCCGAGATCGCACAGCATTTTATGACGATTAATAAAAGCATACCTTCTTAGCACAAGGGTGTCCAAGAGTGTTTAACAGGATCAGACACTGGTGCGCGCAATGGCATAAATGCTTTAAGACTGAGGGTCCGTGTTCGGTGTGGATATTGGACATAACTCAGCCAAGTGCACGTTTCTTTTTGGTCGGGAGTCCCAGACCAGGATGAAGTTGCTGTTTGATTGAATCGTTATTCTTGTTAGTCCCCACTGAGCTGGCTCCAAGTCATGGTGACCTTCCGTATAACAGAATGAAACACTGCCCAGTCCTGTGCCGTCTTCACGATTGTGGTTATGTCTGAGGCCACTGCTGTGGCTGTTGTGTCAATGTATCTCATTGAAGGGTTCCCTCATTTTCACTGACTCTCTATCTTACCGAACATGATGCCCTTTTCTGGCAATTGATCTTTCCTGATGATGTGTCCAAGTAAACGAGCCGAAGTCTTGTCATCCTTGCTTCCGGAGGGCATTCTGGCTCTATTTCTTCTAAGGCTGATTTGTTCATCCCTCTGGCAGTCCACGGTACATTTAATATTCTTTGCCAACATCACAGCTCAAATGCATCATCAGTTCTTCTCTCTTTCTTTTTCATTGTCCAGCTTTTGCATGCGTATGGGGCATAAGAGCTTAAAATACCAAAACAGAGGATGTTCACTTTTGATGAGGATGACCCAGGAACATTCACGTTAACGGGAGTTCCCACTTACTGGGTTGGTGTTACAGGGCTAGGCCTGCCTCGTTCACTCCTACCACACTCTTCACTGAGGAGGGCAGTTAAATGTAAGGCTCTGTAGTCAGGCAGACATAGATTCTCCATCTCTCACTTGGTTTTGGTTCCTTCCCTGCCTCTCAACCCTTCCTCCTCCTCCTCTTCCTTTCACTCGAATACCTGGCTCCATGTGCCATCTTTGCTTCTCCTTGACAAGTTGTGAAGTGCAACTTGGCTGGGGAACTGCTTCCTCAGTCCGCACTGCCACAGTGGTGGAATCCTCAGGGCCTTTTTTGTTTGTTTGTTTGCTTGCTTGCTTTTCCTTTTCTCAGCTTTGGAGCCCCTTCTAGCTGGGCTGTACTGTGAGTTTGGGAGCTATTTCCCTCGTCTGTGCAGCCACACTGGTGGGATCCCTGGAGGAATTTCTTTTTTTCCTGTATGTCTTTCTTCATTTCTCAGTTTCTCATCTCTCTCTACTTGCTTTCTTTTCCTGTCTCCTAAACACCTGGCGCTGTGTGCCATCTCTGCCCCTTGTAGCTGAGCTGTACTGCACCGTTTGGAGTCACTTCCCCAGTCTGCGAGCCACACTGGTGGGATCCCTGAGGGCTTTCCTTTCTTTCGCTTTTTTATTATTACTTTTTCTTTTCTTTCTTTTGCTTTTTCCTTCTTGTTTTTCTTCATTTCTCAGTTTCTTATTCTCTTTACTTAGCTTCTTTTCCTCTCTCCTGAATACCCAGTGCTGTGTGCCATCTCCACCTCTTCTAGACGGGCTGTGCCCTGAGGCCTGGGAGCCACTTCCCCATTTGCTGGTTGGATCCCTGGGATCACTTCTTTCTTTTTTAAAAAGCGTTTATTTATTTTCTCTTTTTTGTCTTTTCTTCATTTCTTGATTTCTCATCTCTCCATTCCAATGGGAAGCTCCCTCAGCACTTTTTTTTTTCTTTTTGGCTCCTCTTTCTCTCCCTCTCTTCTTTCCATACCCTTCTTACCTCCACATATCAAAATCTCCCCCCTCCCTCCTGCCTACCTGCACTATGCACTGAACATCACATCCCTGAGCAGCACAGGCACAGCCTACCAGAACCTACCCTGAACTGACCCCCGGCCCACCCTGTTGGCCCCAGTAGGTACCAAAAACAATCCATCCAAGCCCTTCCCCTTCAGCTGGACCTGCCTTGCTGCACCATAGCTGAGCAACTGACCCTGCCCATTGGACAAGGAACAAGGAGGTGAAAAAGGCTCATGCCCACAGATGAGCAAACAACAAAGAATGCACAGCCTGTCTGCTCAGACATAACCAAATAAAACAAAACAAAACAAAAAAAAAACAGGATGAAACAAACAAATCTACAACCAATAAATGAAGAAAATAACTACTGAAAATCCCCCAAGACAACAGATAATATTTAAAAAAAAAAAAAAACTGGACAGGATGGTTCCAGTAGGTATACAAAATAAAACACCAGATGATTTTCCATAGAAGAAAAGGCACTAGAACTACCTGATAGGGAATTCAAATCTCTGATATTCAGAGCTATTCAAGAGTTGAAGGAAAAAATTAGGAAAAAATAGACAAATCCTTGCAAAAGGCAGACAAATTCATGAGAAATACAGACAAAAAATGGAAGAATTCAGGAAAATAATACAGGAACAAAATGTCAAAACAATGTCACAACTGGAAATCATACAAAAACAACAATTATAAATCCAAAAGATAAACAACAAGATTTCAGAAACGGACACTGTCATAGAAGGGCTGAGGAGCAGGTTTGAAGCAATGGAAGACAGAATCAGCAAAACTGAAGATAAATCCTTGGATACCACTTTGAGGAAAAATCAGAAAAAAGAACAAAGAAAAATTAAGAAACCCTGAGAATGATGTGGGATACAATCAAAAGCAAAAATCTGCAAGGGATCAGGGTTCCAGAACAGGAGGAGAAAATGGAAAACATAAGGAGAATCATTGAAGAATTACTGACTGAAACACCCCTAATATCAGGAAAGATGAAAAGCTCACCATCCAAGAAGCTTAGCGAGTCCCATATAAGATAGGTCCCAAAAGAAAATCACCATGCCATATCATAATCACACAAAAACCAAAGCAAAGAATCCTGAGAGCAGCTCAAGAAAAATGAAAAGAAACATACAGAGAGGAAAAAATAAGACTAAGCTCTGATTATTTGGTAGAAACCACACAGGCAAGAAGACAATAACGACATATACAAAACCTTGAAAGGCAAAAAATTTCCAGCCAAGAATAATATATCCTGCAAAACTGTCATTCAAATATGATAGTGAAATAAGACATTTCCAGATAAACAGAAATTAAGGGACTATGTAAAAACCAAATCAAACTCATAAGAATAATTGAAAGGAGTCCTTCGGTTTGAGAACAAACAACATCAGACCACAACCTGAATCTAGGACACAAGATTGTACCAGCCAGATACCAACCTATGAAATGAATTCTCAAGGAAAATTCAAAACCAAAAGATACACAGCAGGGAACCAGAGAGGTTAATCTGTAAATGACAACAACATCAGAACAATAAAAGAGGGAATAAAGGGTGTAGGTATAGCAATTTCTAATGGAGAGGAAGGCAAGGAAATACCAGGTAATAATAGACCAGTTCAAACCTGGGAAGATAAGGATACATTTCAAGGTAACCACAAAGGAAGTAAACAAACTTACTCCTCAAAAGAAAAACACAAAATCTCAGTAAAAACATAACCTACAAAAGCAAAAGGAGTGAAAAATAAATCCCCAAACAAAAGGAATTCAGCACAGGAGAGTAAGAAGAACGAAGAAAACATCTGCACCACTGAAAAAAAAGCGCTACAAAATGATAGCAGTAAACCTACTCCTATCAATAATTACACTGAATGTAAATAGCCTAAATGCACCCATAAAGAGACAGAGAGTGACAGAATGGATTAAAAGAACAGGATCCATCAATATGCTGCTTACAAGAGACTCACCTTAGAAATAAAGATGTAAATTTATTAAAGAATCAAAGGATGGAAAAAAAAATGTATCAAGCAAACAGATGCCAAAAAAGAGCAGGAGTGGCAATGCTAATCTCAGATAAAATAGATTTTAAAACAAAATCCACCATAAAAGACAAAGAAGGGCACTATATAATGATTAAAGGGATGATCTATCATGAAGACATAACCATAATAAATATCTACACACCCGATGACAGGGCTCCAAAATACATAAAATAAACTCTAACAGCACTGAAAAGAGAAATTGACAGTTCCACAATAATAGTAGGAAACTTCAACACACCACTGTTGGTGTCATGGATGGACTTGTGCCCCCCCAGAAATATCTGTCAACTTGGCTAGGTCATGATTCCCAGTATTGTATGATTGTCTAACATTTTGTCATCTGATGTGATTTCCCTATGTCTTGCATTTTATCACTATGACGCTAATGAGATGGATTAGCGGCAGTTATATTGACGAGATCTACAAGATTAGAGTCTTAAGCCAATCTCTTTTGAGACATAAAAGAGAGAAGCAAGCAGAGAGGCATGGGGACCTCATACCACCAAGAAAGCAGTGCCGGGAGCAGAGCACATCCTTTGGATCTGAGGTTCCTGTGCTGATATGCTCTCAGACCAAGGGAAGACTGATGTCAAGGACTTCCCCCAGAGTCAGCAGAGAGAGAAAGCCTTCCCCTGGAGCCAGCGCACTGAATTCAGACTTCTAGCCTCCTGGACTGTGAAAGAATAAACTTCTCTTAGTTAAAGCCTTCCACTTGTGGTATTTCTGTTATAGCAGCACTAGATAACCCAGACACTCATTAAAGGACAGAACATCTAGAAAGAAACTTAACGAAGATACAGAAGATCAAAAGGACACAATCAGCCAACTTGACCTCATAGACATATAAAGAACACTTCACCCAACAGCTGCAAAGCACACATACTTTTCCAATGCACATGGAACGTTGTCCAGAATATATCACATCTTAGGCCACAGAGCAACCCTCAACAAAATCCAAAACATTGAGATAATACAAAGTATCTTCTGTGATCATAACACCATCAAAGTAGAAATTAACAACAAGAAGAGCAAGGAAATGAAAATCAATTACATGGAAACTGAGTAACACCCTGCTTAAAAACCACTAAGTAATAGAAGAAATAAAAAAATTCCTAGAATCAAACAAGAATGAAAACTCATCATACCAAAACCTTTGGGACACACCAAAGGCAGTGCTCAGAGGTCAATTTGTAGTAATAGATGCACACATCAAAAAAGAAGAAAGTGACAAAATCAAAACATTAGCTACACAACTTAAACAAAAAGAAAGAGAACAGCAAAAAAAAAAAAAAAGCCCACAGCCACAAGAAGAAAGGAAATAATAAAGATCAGAGAAGAAATAAATGAAATAGAGAATAGAAAAACGATAGAAAGAATCAACAAAACCAAAAGTTGATACTTTGAAAGGATCAACAAAATCGACAAACCACTGACCAAACTGACAAAAGAAAAACAGGAGAGGATGCAAATAATCCAAATAAGAAATGAAATAGAGGGCATTACAACAGACCCAACTGAATTAAAAAGGATCATAACAGAGTATTACGAAAAATTTTTCTCCAACAAATTTGAAAACCTAGAGGAAATGGACAAATTTCTAGAAACACACTACCTACCCAAACTAACACAAAATGATGTTGAAAATCTGAACAGACCTGTAACTAAAGAAGGAATTGAAAAGGTAACCAAAAAAAAAAAAAAGAAAAGAAATCCCTTGCCCAGATGGCTTCACTGGAGAATTCTACCAAACGTTCAGAGAAGAGCTTACACCAGTATTCCTCAAACTATTTCCAAACATAGAAAAGAAAGCAATACTTTCTAATTCATTCTATGAAGCTAGCATAACCCTGATACCAAAACCAGGTAAAGACACCACAAAAAAAAAAGAAAATTAAAGACCAATGTCTCTCATTAATATAGATGTAAAAATTCTCAACAAAATTCTAGCCAGTATAATTCAGCATCATATTAAAATAATAATAATAATACACCTCGACCAAGTAGGATTCACACCAGGTATGCAAGGATGGTTCAACATTAGAAAATCAATCAATGTGGCTGAAGGAGCCCTGGTGGCATAGTGGTTAAGAGCTCAGCCTACTAACTAAAAGGTCAGCAGTTCAAATCCACCAGGTGCTCCTTGGAAACCCTGTGGGGCAGTTCCACTCTGTCCTATAGGGTCACTATGAGTCAGAATCGACTTGACGGTGGCAGGTTTGGTTTTTTGGTATACAAAACAAACAGCCAACATTATTCTTAATGGAGAGAGGCTGAGAACATTCTCCTTTAGAACAGGAACAAGACAAGGATGCCCTTTATGACCTCTCCTATTTAACATTGTGCTGGACGTCCTAGCTACAGCAACAAGGCAAGAAAAAGAAATAAAGGGCATCCAAACTGGTAATTGTCTTAGTTATCTAGAGCTGCTGTAACAGAAACATCACAGATGGATGGCTTTAACAAAGAGAAATTTATTTTCTTACAGTCTAGTAGGATAGAAGCCTGAATTCAGAGTGTCAGCTCCAGGGGAAGGCTTTCTCTGTCTGTTAGCTCTGGAGGATGGTCCTTCGTATCAACCTTCCCTTTGTTTGGGACATCTCAGCACAGGAACCTCAGGTCCAAGGGATGTGCTCTGCTCCTGGCACTTCTTTCCTGGTGGTATGAGGTCCCAAACTCTCTGCTTGCTTCCCTTTCCTTTTATTTCTTGTAAGATAAAGGTGGTGAAGGCCGCACCCCAAGGAAACTCCCTTTACATTGGATCAGGGATGCGACCTGGTAAGGGTGTTACAATTCCACACTAATCCTCTTTAACATAAAATTATAATCACAAAACGGAGGACAACCACATAATACTAGGAATCACAGCCTAAATAAGTTGATACACACATTTGGGGGGGGACATAATTCAATCCATGAGAGTAATAAAGAAGTAAAACTGTCCCTACTTGTGAATGATATGATACTATACATAGAAAACCCAAAAGACTCCACCAGAAAACTACTGGAACTAATAGATTTAGCAGAGGAGCAGGATACAAGATAAACATACAAAAATCAATTGGATTCCTATAAACCAATAAAGAAAACGATGACAAGGAAATCAGGAAAACAATACCATTTATAATAGCCCCTGAAAAAAATAAAACACTTAGGAATAAATCTAACCAGGGAAGTAAAAGATCTATACAAAGAAAACTACAAAACACTACTGCCAGAAACCAAAAGAGATCTACGTAAATGCAAAAACATACCATGCTCATGGATAGGTAGACTCAACATTGTGAAAATGTCAATTCTACCAAAAGCAATTTACAAATACAATGCAATCCCGATCCAAATACCAACAACATTCTTTAAAGAGATGGAAAAACTAATCATTTACTTTATATGGAAAGGGAAGATGCCCCAGATAAGTAAAGCACTAATGAAGAAGAATAAACTTGGAGGATTCACACTACCTGACCTCAGAACCTACTATATAGTTATGGTAGTCATAACAGCCTAGTACTGGTAAAATGACAGATACATTGACCAATGGAACAGAATTGAGAACCCAGATGTAAATACATCCACCTGTGGTCATCTGATCTTCAACAAGAGCCCAAAGTCCATCAAATGGGGCAAAGACAGTCCTTTCAACAAATGGTGCTGGCAAGACTGGATGTCCATCTGCAAAAAAATGAAACAAGACCCATACCTCACACTACACAAAAACTAATGCAAAATGGATCAAAGGCCTAAATATAAAGCCAGAACCAGAAAGATCGCAGAAGAAAGAATAAGATCTATGCTAGAGGCCCTAATACACAGCATTAACAGTATACAAACTGTAACTAACAACACACAAACCCCAGAATATAAGCTAGATAACTGGGATCTTCTAAAAATTAAAAACTTATGCTAATCAAAAGACATCACCAAAACAGTAAAAAGAGAACCTACAGACTGGGAAAAAAATTTTGGCTATGACAAATCTGGCAAAAGTCTAATCTCTAAAAGCTACAGGAAAACTCAACACTTTTACAACAAAAAGACAATAATCCAATGAAAAAATGGGCAAAGGAAATTAACAGACATTTCACCAAAGAAGACATTCAAGTGGCTAACACACATGAGGAAATGCTTGCAGTCACTAGCCATTACAGAAATGCAAATCAAAATCAAAATGAAATACCATCTCACCCCAGCATTACCGCCATGAATCAATAAAACAGAAAATAACAAATGTTAGAGAGGCTGTGGGGAGCTTGAAACTCTTATGCACTGCTGGTGGGATAGCAAAATGGTACAACCATTTTGGAAAATGATACGGCACTTCCTTAGAAAGCTAGATACCATATGATCCAGCAGTCCCACCCCTAGGAATATATTCTGGAGAAATAAGAGCCATCACATGAATAGACATATGCATACCCACGTTTACTGCAGCATTGTTCACAATAGCAAAAAGATGGAAACAACCTAGGTGCCCATGAATGGATGAATGGATAAACAAATTATGCTATATTCACATAATGGAATACTATGCAACGATAAAGAACCATGATGAGTACGTGAAACATTTCATAACGTGGATGAACCTGGAGGCATTACACTGAGTGAAATTAGTCAGTTGCAAAAGGTCAAATATTGTATGAGACCACTATTATAAGAACTCAATAAAAGGTTTAAACACAGAAGAAAACATTCTTTGATGGTTTTGAGGATGGGGAGGGAGAGAAAGGGGTATCCACTAACTAGATAGTCACCAAACCAAGAAAAGAATTAGTTTAGGTGAAGAGAAGGACAACACACAATACAGGGGAAGTCAGCACAACTGGACTAAACCAAAAACTAAGAAGTTTCTTCAATACAACAAAACACTTTGAGGGACAGAGTAGCAGGGACAGGAGTCTGGTGACCATGGTTTCAGGGGACATCTAGGTCAATTGGCATAACTAAGTTTATTAAGAAAATGTTCTGCATCCCATTTGGTGAGTGGCATTTGGAACCTTAAAAGCTAGCAAGCAGCCATCTTATATGCACCAGTTGGTCCCAACCCACCTGGAGCAAAGGAAAATGAAGAACACCAAAGACATAAGGAAACTATTAGCCCAAGAGACATAAAAACCCAACCCAGTGCTGTCCAGTCAAGAGACATAAAGGGCCACATAAACCAGACTCCATCACCCTAGGCTGGAAGAGCTAGATAGGGCCCAGCTACTACCAATGACCGCCCTGACAGGGAACACAAAAGAGAGTCCCTGTTGGAGAGGGAGAAAAGTGGGGTACAGAACACAAATTCTGGTAAAAAAAAAAGCTAGACTTGATGGCCTGACTGAGACTTGAGGGACCACAGGAGACATGACCTCCAGACTCTCTGTTGGCCCAGAACTAAAATCATTCCCGAAGCCAACTCTTCAGACAAAGATCAGACTGGACTATAAGACATAAAATTATACAGGTGAAGAGTGTTTTTCTTGGCCCAAGTAGATAAATGAGACTAAATGGGCAGCTCTTGTCCAGAGGTGAGATAAGAAGGCAGAAGGGGACAGGAGATGGTTAAAAGGACACAGGAAATACAGGGTGGAGAGGAGGAGTGTGCTGTCACATTGCAACTAGGATCACAGAACAATGTGTATAAGTTTTTGTACGAGAAACTGACTTGAATTGCAAGCTTTCACTTAAAGCACAATAAATAAATACAGTACAATTGAAAAAAAAAAAAAAGAGGGGCCATGGTTTTGTTCAGGAAATCCTAGTGGTGTAGTTGTTAAGAGCTATGGCTGCTAACTAAAAGGTCAGCAGTTCAAATCCAACAGGCACTCCTTAGAAACTCTATGGGGCAGTTCTAATCAGTACTATAGGGTCACTATCCATCAAAATCTACTCGATGGCAATGGGTTGGTTTTGTTCAGTAATGTGCTCAGCTAAATACTCCTTTCCAGCCTGCTTTGCTACAGCCATGTGACATGGTCTTGGTTGATGAGATGTAAGCAGACATCTGCTGAAGTTCTCGGAAGGTTTGTGATTTCTTGAGAAAAGGGATCAAACACAGATGACCTGTCCCTTCTCTCCTTTACCTTGTCTTGAATGCAGATGTGATGGCTGGAGCTGGGCAGCCATTTTATAAACATGAAGGAAAGGCAAGAAAATCACAAAATTTTGGCTCTGACATCAATGAGTGACTGAACCAAAACTCACCATACCTCTTATCATAAGAGAAAAACATAAGCCTACTGTTTATTTATTGAAGACATTGATGGTTAGATTTGTTGTTACTTGCAGGTGAATGCTTTCCTAATGGAGTTAACTCCTATAACTTTTACTGCAGCCACATAGATGGAAACACAGCTGTCCCTGGTTTCTCAGTTTCACTTCTTAAAGCTGAACTCAACCTTCTGAGTCCCAAGTTCAAAAAAACATTCCTGAGATTGGTTTAATGGGCCCAGTTTGGATTGCTACACCTGGGCCAATCAGCTATGGCCAAGGGAGGACAGACGCTGGTGCCAATCCCGGACCCATCAACCGCCACCCTGGGGGCTGGAGTCATTTGAAGTGGCCTAAAATTTTTTTTTTTTTTAGTTTACGCAGGTGGTGGGAGGAAGGGGATTTCACACGATAGTAAGAAAGGCTGTGGGCAGCCTGGCCGGTCAGTGTCCATTATGGACACCCAGATCAAAGGCACTGACCAGGCAATTTCCATTCATCCCCTCTGGCCCTCATTCATTCCACAATGTTTATTGCCCGTTTGCTGTGTGTCAATGCTGTGCTAGCAGCGGGGCCAGTGTTCGAACTGGGTTCTCACAAGTTCAAGATCTGGCCCATTTCTACCACTAGACCCCAAGGGCACATGGCTCTGTCCCATCACAGCCCTTGGGACTGTATTCAGGGCCTCTGGACTCGGCTTTTACTGGCTGGGTGACCTTGTCCCACCGCAGTCTGTAACAGGTGGAAACTGTCCTGCTGATCTCAAAGTCCTATCCTGGCTTAAAGTTAGCAAATTGGCTTCTATCTCCCACTTCGCTCCTCCCTGGCTGGGTAGACTTAGGGCAGCTCCGTGCTGCAGCAGAGATGATCCCCATCTGGATGCTGAGGGAATAACCCTGACCTCCCGTTGTTGGGGTAAGAGAACTCATGAGATAATGACGACACAGGAGGTGCTCAACAAATCCTAAAATAAAAAGTTAACAGCCCCAAGGGAATGAATGACAAATCCTAAGCAGGGTTTCCTGAGACCAGCAGCCCAGGAGGAGGTGGGGGCATTGGGTGGGGTTCAATGTCCAGCCCTACCCCATCCCACCAAACTAGAGGGTCTCCTGGAGCAGGTAGGAGGGACAGAGAAGGGGTCCCCTAGACCCCTGGCTTGCCCTCATAAGCTCATGGGACTGGTTGGCAAATGTGGGTCAGTGGTGCCTGCCAGTCCCCATGGTGAGGGCAGCAGAAAGCTGTCCCTGTCCATCTGAGTGCTGGCAGCCACCAGGGCCATGTCCGTATCAGGGAAAGAAACCAAGGGTAGCACTCGGGCTCGGCCATGACAGCTGCTGGACACCAAAGAGAGGCTGACCTTCGTTTTGTCCCTTGGGGAGTCAGGCATGGCTGGGTGGGTGGGCAGCTGGCTCCAACTCTCCTCATGGAGATTGGGCATGTGTGGGGGCTTCCTGCACCAGGTGGGCACGCATCTCTCTGGGTCAGCCCCTGGGCTAGGCTTGAGAGAAGGGCTGATTCAGCCTCAGGGAGCTCACTGTGAGTGGGATAGACACAGTGGACACAATAGCTCCTTTAATCAGGAATCTACTAAGCTCCAGGTACTGTGACCAGCACATTCACCTGGTTCACCATGGCCCTGGGAAAGAGGACCTGTTATTATCCCCACTTTACAGAAGAGGAAACTGAGGCTTAGAGAAATGAATTGGCCTGCATGGGGCTATGTGGCAGGAGTGGGAGCTGGGATCCCATGCCAAGTCTGCCCAACCTCAGAGTGGCCTCTTTCTCCAAGGTGACATAGTCTCCAGGGAAGTAGGTGAAAAGTTAAAATGGCACCATGGGAAACAGCTGGGCTGGGCACCAGAGAACTGCCTTGAGTACCCCAAAGTCCCCCACAGCCTGGCCCAGCTGTCTGCTCCAGCCCTTCTGCCTCCCTCCCCAGCCAAGTTTCCTCTCAGCCTCCAGATCTTCATTTAGATGCCGCCTCCTTTGAGAAGCCCCCCTTGATTTCCCTGGTCTGGGGACTCCTCCTCCAGGCCTCCACTGCCTCCCTTGTCTGAACTTGTCTTTCTTAGGAGACTCTAAACTCCAGGGAACAAGGAATATTTCTGTCAAATCTCTCACAGTATCTTCAGCATGTAGCAGAGTACCTGGCACTTAGTAAGCCCTCAATAAATATTTGTGGAATAAATGATTCTGACCAGATGCCGCAGAAGAGCACAGATCCTGTTCTGGGGTAGGCTTCATTTCTGGGCCAAGGAGAACAGGACAGGACAGACACCCAGGGATCCCGGGGTCCCAGGGCTGTCCCTACCCAGGGTGAGATGGTATCCCCAGAGCCCAGCCCATTGTGTTTTTTTCCTGCCGACTCACTCGGTGATTCATTCTCAGCCCCTGGCATTCCTGGACCTCCCAGAGGCCACAGGCCCTGGTGCTAAGTTTAGTGACTGCAAAATGTCCCTGTGAAATTCCAGGCAGAGCCAGGGGGCTGGCGGCACATTCCACAGTTTCCTTGGGCCCTCCTGCTCAGTGCAGAGCCTGAAGGAGAACCAGAGTCCTTCCAGCAAATACCCTGGAAGAACAGGGTCTCATCTCAGGGCTTTGGCCAGTGGTCATAGAACTCAAGGACAAATGTGTCCTTTAGTGTTGAAGGCACTTGGTATGTAAGGATAGGAGCCTGGGGGAGGGGCTTTGGTGAGATTCAGAGAAAGCTCCTGTGAACCCTGCAGACCTATCACACAATCCACACCCAGGAGAAAACGTGCCTTTCTTTCTTCAGAGCTAAGGTCTCCATCTCTGTGTCTGCTTGGGGGACAGGAGTGTCCTGGCTCTGCCCTTTGGGCCTCAGACCCACCTTTCTCCTGCCCTTCACAGGAGAGGACTCCCAGCACCCTCCCCAAAAGAGACACTCAGATAAAGGACACTTTCCTCTCCTCTGAACACAGTACAAGCTGTATAACCTGTGGAGGCAGCTAAGTGGAGCTTAAGGTACCTTAAGTTGTTAACTTGGGTAGAGCTTGTGGGCAGCTAAGACCTTCAGATCTTTCTTACTTACATTAACTTGCTCCCACAGTCTACATTTGGACAATTGGTTTCAATCAATTCCTCCTCCACTTGGGTCTCTTCAAATAGGAGAAACCACATCCACCTCAGCCAGAAACTTCAGTCTCATCACTGACCTGTCAGCTCCATAAGGACAGTGAGGGGCTGTGACGTTACCACAGCGTCCCCAGCACTGAACATAACACCTGCACAGAGGAGGCACCGAGGTGAAGCCCCCTTTTAATGCGAAATATATATATACAAATGAGGGCTATAACAGCTTAAAAAATAATAATTTTAAAATAATAAAGCAACGTGTCAAATCAAATCAATGAGGGAAGGAAAGTACTCTTTACAAATTGGTAAAAAAAAAAAAAAGAACCTTCATCCTATCTCACTCCATACACAAAAATTAATTTGAAATGGACAGTAGACCTAGATGTAAAAAGCAGAATCATAAGATTTCAGAGGAAGCATAGAAGAGTATCTTTGCAATATTAGAGAGGCAAAGATTTCTTGGACAGGACACAAAAAACAGTAACCCTAAAAGAAAACAATTGATAAACTGGACTTCATCCAAATCCAAAATTTCTGCTCATTAAAAGGCACCATTAAGAAAACTAATAGGCAAGCCACAGACTGGGAAAAAATATTCACACTATATATATCCGACAAAGGACTCATTTCTAGATAAAGAACTACAAATCAACAATAGCAAGATGAACAATCCAACTGTAAAAATAATGTCCAAACACTTGGACAGATACTCACAAAAGAAGATATACTAATGACCAAGTACATGAAATGGTGCTCAACGCCAAGAAAATGCAAATTAAAGGTGCGTCCAGGTACTATTTTACTGCTATCAGAAAGGCTAAAATTTAAAAAACTTACACCACCAAGTGTTGGCAAGGACGTGGAGCAACTGGAACTCACACACTGCTGAAGGAATGTAAAATGGCACAGATACTTTGGAATAGGGAGTTTGCTATTAATCCTTTCCTTTAATCCTAATGTTAAACATATACCTACCATATAACTCAGCCATTTCACTCCTAGGTGTTTCCTCAGAGAGATGAAAACACGTGTGTGCAAAGACTTGTACATAAATGTTCAGGGCAGCTTTCTTAGTATTATGTCAAATACCGGAAACGACTCAAAAGTCCATCACCAGGAAAATGGATAAAACAAACTGTGGAACAGCCACACAATGGAATGAATATTAAACTCACTGCCATGGAGTCGATTCCAACTCAACAATAGAATGTAACGAACTACTGATACACACAATAACTTGAATGAATCTCCCAAACAGTATGGTGAGGGAAACAAGCCAGACCCAAAACAGTACATCCTGCCCAAATCCATTTATGCACAACTCTGCAACAGGCAAAGCTGATCTAGGGTGGAGAAATCAGAGAGGCAACTACCTCTGAGGAGAGTGCAGGGCAGAGGGTGATTGAGAAGGGGTACAAAGGAACTTTCCAGAGTGCTGGAAATGTTCCGTTTCTTGTTCAGGTGGTGATTACAAGGGTAAACACAAATGTCAAAACTCACTGAAATGAACACTCAAGATGTGTGCAATTTATTGTATATTCTATTTGTCCACCATCCATCTGTCAGTTTGTTGTACTGTAGCAGATTTTGTGCTGCTGTGATGCTGGGAGGTATTTCAAATACCAGCAGGGTCACCCATGGTGGACAGGTTTCAGTGGAGCTTCTAGACTAAGACTAGGAAGAAAGGCCTGTAGATCTACTTCCGAAAACTAGCCAATGAAAACCTTATGGATCACAAAACAACATTGCCCGACTTGCTTGCTTTGGACACATCATCAGGAGGGATCAATTGCTGGAGGAAGACATTATAATTCATGAAGTAGAGGGCCAGCAAGGGTGAGGAGACCCTCAGTGAGATGAATTGGTACAATAGCCACAACAATGGATTGGAACATGCTGGCAATTGTGAAGATGACACAGGCCCAGGCAACTTTTCATTCTGTTACACATGGGGTCACCATGAGTCAGAATAGACTCAATGGACCTGCCTACCTACCTGCCTGCCTGCCTGCCTGCCTATCTATCCAACTAACTTATTATATTTGTCTTCGGTCTGATAAAAAACCAAAACTAAACCCACTGCCATCGAGCTGATTCTGACTCATAGGACCCTATAGGACAGATTACAACTGCCCCGTAGGGTTTCCAAGGCTGTAACCTTTACAGAAGCGGGTCGCCACATCTTTCTTCTGTGGCATAGCTGGTAGGTTCAAACCTCCAGCCTTTAGGTTAGCAGCTGAGAGCTTAACACTGTGCCACCAGGGCTCCTCTTCTGTCAGATATTTCTTAAAAATTTGTAAAATTCTAAAATAATTAATATTATTAATAAAATTTTAAATAATAAAAGCAAACTGCATTTCCCCCACCCAGCTTAAGAAATAAACATTATCTGTACCTTAGAATGTTTGTATCTCCCTCCTTCCTGTAGAGGTAATCACTAGCTGTAATTTTGTGTTCATTATTCCCTTGGTTTTCCTTATAATTTTACCTTCTATGCTTGGTTCCCTAATAGTTTAACACTTAGTTTAGTGTGTCTGTTTTGGCCTTCTATAAATGGAATCATCTGTGTTCTTCTAAGACTTGCTTTTTTTCACTCACATTGTGTCTGCGTCACTCTCTTATGCTGTTGTCTGTAGCTCTAATTTACTCCTTTTCATTGCTATATAGTATTCCAATGTGGAAACTTTTACAATTAATTTTTCATTCTTCCGCTCAGGGACATTTGGATTATTTCTAGTTTAGGGAAAGCAGTGCTTAGATCTGCCTTCTGGCTATGAGTTCTTCCAGGGTAGAAACCTAGGACAGGAATGGCTGGATCATGGAAAGTTCTTATCTTCAATCTATGAGACCAATTTACTAGAAATGACCGGAAGATTTCCCAAGTGACCATCCCAGTTTACACTGCGACAGCAGATGACAAGAATTCCAGTTGCTCCACATTCTCACCAAACCTTGGAATCACCACTTTTAAATGTTTGAAAACAGAGATGGAAACCACAAACTCAAATACTTGGGGGCCATGAAAATAACCAGTGACTGCGTTAGGGGAACAGTAAGGAGTGGTGAAAACTGCAACAAACTGGTGCACACATGCCCTGTCATAAAGAGGTAGCCTCAGCTCTATTCCCCAACTTTGATTGGGAGGGAATGCAGGCCCTGTGTTTGCACATGCTGTTCCTTCTGCCAGACCTCTGGAGTTTTCCAGAGAAGTCGGAGATCCAGATTTTTGTATAAAATCTGATTTTGAAATGTCAGCAACAATTTCAGGTTTGCTTAAAACATCATATGGGCCAAGTACATTTGTGGGCCAAGCCCAAACTATTCTAATAGATTCATTTCATTAAAATCCAATTCATCTTATAGCTATTGGAACTTACTAGAACTTTGGCAAATGACCTCACTCCCCTGGCTTATGTGGAAAGAGGACAAATGGCTCTATAAATTGTCACTTCTTATTGGTGCCAGTGCACCATTCTTCCTTCTGCTTTATTATTCAGAAAGCTCAGTTACCCAAAACCCCTGTGGTCTCAGAGGAACAAAGGTAATGAGGTGTTGCTCTATTCTGCTGTGAAGATAAATCTTACACATTCAACTGACTGGAGAAAACCATTCCCTGATTCATCCCTTCTTCCCCTCATGCCTCCTACAACTGTTCTCTACTCAGAAGCCAGATGGATTCTTTCCAGATATAAAAGAAAATCCAAACTCTTGACCAAGCCCCATCATTGCATCTTTGTCCCATACCCCCTCCCTTGCTTTCCTTTTAACCCATCCAATCCCCAAGCCTCAACTCAAGGGGTTTGCACATGCTATTCCTTCTGCCTGGTTGCCCTTCCTTCTGATCTTTCCATGGCTGCTTCCTTCTTAGCCTCCAGATATGCATACAGGTCACTTCCTCAGAGAGGTCTCCTCTGACCACCCTATCTAAATAGCAAACTCTCCCTCCCCAGTCACTGTCCCTCTTAGCACTTACGGACCTCTCTCTTGGCACTTGCACCACCTGTAATGATCTTGTGTACTTGTCCTTGACTACCTCCCTATCTTAGCTTCCCACTGCTGCTATAACATTAATACCACCAGTGAGTGTCTTAAAAGGACAGAATTTTCTTTTCTCACAGTTAGGAGGTTAGAAGTCCAAATTCAGGGCACCACCCCTAGAGAAAGGCTTTCTCTTTCTTTTGGCTCTGTGGGAAAGGTCCTTGTCTCTTTTCAGCTTTGTCCCTTGGTTCCTTGGTGATCTGCATGTGATATGACATCTATCTTCCCCCATCTGTGACTGCTTGCTTTAGTGCTTAATCTGCTCTTTTATATCTCAAAATTGATTAAGACACACCCTACCTCATGTGGCCTCCTTAACATAACAAAGAAAATCCTGTTCCCAAATGGAATTACATTCACAGGTATAGGGGTTAAAATTTCAACACATATTTTTAGGGACACAATTCAACCCATAACACTCCCCTACCATGAAGTTAGCTCCCCGGTACCAATCATTGTGTCCCCGGTCCCTGGTATGTAAACCCATTGCCATCAAGTCAATTCCATAGTGACCCCACAGTGTGTAGTGCCTGGCTTTTCAGTGAATGGATGTATGATGAAGGGGATGCCATGAGTTGGAATCGATTCAACAGCAACTGGCTATTAGGGAGTCCCTGGATCGTGTAAATGGTTGACGCACTCAGCTATTAACCCCAAAGTTGGCGGTGTGAGTCCCCACCAAAAGGCACCATGTATGTTGCAAGTGCAAACACCTTGAAGGACTAGTCCCTGAAGAAAGACATCTTGCTAGGTAAAGTAGAGGGTCAGCAAAAAAGAGGAAGGCCCTCAAAGAGATGGATTGATACAGTGACCACAACAACGAGCTCAAGTATAACAACAATTGTGAGGATGGTGCAGGACCGGGAGGTGTTTCACTCTGTTGTACATAGGGTCACTTTGACTTGAAACCGACCCTACAGAACCTGACACAACGGAGGCATCTCAGAAGAAAGCCTTGGCAATCTACATCCAAAAAATCAGCTATTGAAAACCATGTGGAGGACAATTCTACTCTGACACACATGGGGTCAGAGTCAACTCGAAGCAACCAGTTGTATGTGCAGGACTCCTTGCTAGATGCTGTGGTGGGGTGACACAAAGGAGTGACTGTAGGCCAGACCTCAGAGAGCACAGGACCTAGGAGAGGAGCAGAAGCCTCCACGGAGAGCTACAGTCCAAGGCAGGAAATGCTACACACTGGTGGATGAGTAGCCAGTGTGCCCTGATACGGCTCGGCCGGCTGTTTGCAGCTGGCACCTGTTCCACGGCTTTCTGTGCCCTGTCGGTTGTGAAATATTTTCATTATTTCCCTGGATAGAGCTAGACATGAGCTCAAAGTCTGGCAGAGTAGAAACGACGCAGGGGAAGATGAGCACTGGAGGCATGGTTGGGATCCCCGGTCCGCCTCTTAGCTGTGTGCCTTGGGAAGGGCTGCCACCTCTCTAAGACCCAGTGGAGGAGGTGCCAACTCCCACCTCATGGCCTGGAGAGAAGTCAGTGCCAACCTGTGTTGAAAGAATTTGATACACGCTTGGAAGCACTTGGTGGTGACTACTGCCGGCTAATGCAAGGACCAGAAGACTGGGTGGAGTTTGGAGACTGTAATGGATAGAATTGTGTCCCCCCAAAATACGTATCAACTTGGTTAGGCCATGTGTGGTTGTCCTCCATTTTGTGCTTTTCCTATGTGTTATAAATCATCTCTGCCTGTGGTTAAAAGGATTAGGGTGGGATGTAACACTCTTGCTCAGGTCACCTCCCTAATCCAATGTAAAGGGAGTTTCCCTGGGGTGTGGCCTGCACCACATTTTATCTTACAAGACATAAAAAGAAAGGGAACCAAGCAGAGAGTGGGAACCTCATACCACCAAGAAAGCAGTTCCGGGAGCAGAACGTGTCCTCTGGATCTGAGGTTCCTGCGCTGGGATGCTCCCAGACCAGGGGAACACTGATGACAAGGACCTTCCTCCAGAGCTGACAGAGAGAGCAAGACTTCCCCTGGAGCCGGCACCCTGAATTTGGACTTCTAGCCTACTGGACTTGAGAAAATAAACTTCTCTTTGTTAAAGCCATCCACTTGTGGTATTTCTGTTACAGTAGCACTAGGTGACTAACACAGAGACAAATGCCTTCCAGGGAAATGCAGGGGGTTGAGAGGCAGGAAGAGGCCAAGTGCAGCCTCCTCAGACTCATACAGGTCTTATTGTGTCCCACTTGCCCTCCGACCCTGCTGAAATTTAATTAAAATGCCCCCTCCATACTAGAGGGGCTTCTGCTCTGAACCTGTGGGCTTTCTAGGGGAGACAAGGCAGGCCTGCGCCCCGTGAAGGCCCCAGGTGATCAGGTGATGATGCCTCTGTAGGTTTGGTGACCTCTCGGGTTCCCTCTGGGAGCTCAGGGGGAACACAGGGCTGCGAGGCAAAGGCAGCCACACTCTTGAGAAGGTCAAGAAAGAAACTGTATTTACGGAGCACTTGCTGGGTCCCAGGCCTTGAGGAAACCAGAATTCAGAGAGGATAAGTGGTTGCCCAGGGTCACACAGCCACAGCTATGGAGACTTGAACCAGCTCTTCTGGCCCCAGACCCCAGGGTCATGACATAAAAACTGCTGCCATCAAGTCGATTCCGACTCATAGCGACCCTATAGGACAGAGCAGAACTGTCCTGTAAGGTTTCCAAGGAGAGCCTGGTAAATTCAAACTGCTGACCTTTTGGTTTGCAGCCATAGCTCTTAACCACAACACCACCAGGGTTTCCGGGTCATGATATAGAGCACCCATTATACGCCAGGCACGGAGCTGTAGTTTACATGTACAGATCTTGGCACATTTAATCCTCACAACTCTGTGAGATAAGTAGAGAGATTATCCCAATTTTTTCAGAAGAAGAGTCTGAGGGTCAGAGAGATTAATAAAAAGCTGGTAGGTGGTTGAATCAGAATGATAGTAACTCTCCTGGTAGTAGTAGTAGCAATGACAACTTATTGTGTGCAGGACACTGTCCTAAGTGCTTCGCATATATTATCCTATTTAATTCTCATATCACCCTTTGAGACATGTGCTGTTTTTCTCCCCATTTTACAAATTGGGGAACTAAGGAAGTCCTTGAACCCAAGTCTGTCTGACTTCTAATTCAGGGCTTTTTTAACAGCTACATGTCAAGAGCCCCACACTGCTTTCTGAGGCAATAGATTCAGACTTGTTCTGTGGCCCTGAAAGGCAAATCCAAGACCACTTTGACAGGTGGTAAGCCTCCCATCTCTGGAGGTGTGCAAGCCATGGAGATCAAGGATGCTGTGGGGCCAGGGCCTGGGATGGCCTGTACCCCTGCTTTCCCTGCTGTGTGAGGGTCTGTGTTATATAACCCAGCTGGAAGTTTTTGCAGTCCAAGTGGGTCGGTGGGTACCAGACAAGCACAGCGGGAGAATTTGGCCCAGGGTTTACCATCTACCTTAGATGGTTGGTTCCCCTAGATGGGTTGAAGTCCTGACTTCTGGAGGCTTCCCAGGGCCCGGGCCTGCCTTATCTTTCCCCTTGGGATGTCAATGACCTCTCCACCAAGGGATCGCCAGCAGCCAGGAAAGAGGAAAATATTGCTTTAAATCATCTAATAGATACAATCAGGGCGTAAATGAATGGCCCAAAAATAGTGTGGGTTCCTGTCACCACAGGGGCCCAGCTTGGTCTGGCTGCTTGGGGGTACTATTGATTGGGTAGCCTAGTGCCTTCCAGGCCAGGGCCTGCCATAGGCCCCTTCGTTTTCTTTTCTCCCTTGGACATTTATTGATCATCTACTATTTGCAATATGTCCTAAATGTTGATGTTCATGTCTTAAGGTGTGGCCATGGGACCCCCTTACCAAGGTCAAGCTGAAATCTCACTCCTCCAGGAAGCCCTCCTGGCTTCCCAATCCCAAATGGCCTCTCCCTCCCAGACTTGGTGGTGCCTCATACCCCCACCATGCACTGGAATGTCGGAGCTGAAAGGCTGGAAGTCTGGAAGTGAACTTAGAGACCATCGGGTTCCAACTGCCCCCACCCCTGTGTAACCAAGGGGAAACTGGGGACTTGCCTGAGGCCACACAGTGAGCCGATGGCAGAATCAGAGCTAGAACTCAGGCCTCTCAACCAGTGCTCTTTCCGCAGCAGGGCTCTCTTGTAGCAGCTCAAAGTGATGGTGAAGATCATGGCCTTAGGAGTCTGACAGACCTGGGGTTGAGCCCCAGCTCCATCACTTACTTCATCTTGCTGAAACTTAGTCTCTGCATCTGTGAGTGGGGGTGACAACTAGATTGTTGGAGTGACTCTTGAGGCAAGCCCTCATGGGGAAGCTGGGAGTCTGGGTTCCACTGGCTCTCACCAGGCTTTCTCTGTGGATAGACCCTGCCCCTTCCCAGAAACCTGTGATGAGGCCATCCAAGGTGTAGTGGGTGAGAGCATGGGCTCCAGATCCAGACGGTCCTGGTTCAAACCCTGGCTTTGTTCTTTCTCAGCTGTGTGACCTTGGACAAGTTACTTAACTCCTCTGTGCCTCAGTTCTCTACCTTTAAAACAGAGTGGGTACAGAATCTCCCCTTGTTGAGGACTAAACGTGTTAATGCTTTTGAAGGGCTTAGAAGACTACCTGGTCCATGGCTTAAGTGTTAAATAAAATCTAAATAATCTGCATGTGCTCCTCTATTTGATCTGGACACTGTGGAAGGTTTAAACCCGTCCTGATGGCGCAGTAGTTAAGAACTATGGCTGCTAACCCAAACGTCAGCAGTTCGAATCCACCAGCTGCTCCCTGAAAAGCCTATGGGGCAATTCTATTCGGTCCTATAGGTTGCTCTGAGTTGGAATCAACTCGACAGCAACAGGTTCCTAGAAGGGCAGTTACAAAGCCCACAGGATGGGGTCTGGGGCACTGGGCCCTGGCCCCTTAGCCCTCCTTGGGTTGAAAGGGTGAGCCCTGGGCTGGGCAGGGTGGGGGCAAAGAAAAGATGAGAACTTTTGAGTCCACCCATGATCCATCTGAAAATTCTATTTGGATTATGTGTTTTACAATATACTATAAATATATACTAGTTAAGTAACACATGCCTATACTTTATAAATCAACATACATCTATGGCTGCTATGTGCCGGTTCAAGTCTGGAAATCATTTAGCCTAAAATAATAACATGAAGAGCAGCAAACCCTTAATTTGCCATTGCCCCCTTCCTGGCACTGCTCTGAGCATGTTACAGACACTCACTCATTTGATGCCCCAACGACCCTATGCAGTGAGCACTATTATCATGCCCACCTTCCGGATGAGGAAACAGAGGCCCAGGAAAGTGCGGCAACTTGCCAAGGTCACGTAGCTGGTGGAGACACTGGGGTGCACACCCTAGCAGCTGGTGCCAGTCTGGGCCCTTGACCACTGGGCAAGGCTGCTGTTCTCAGCCTAAAAGTTCTCAAATGAAAGGAACCATCATCTTCATGAGTGTTATGGGTTGAATTCTTCCCCAGAAAAGATATGTTGAAGTTCTAACCCCCAATACATGTGAACACGATCTTGTTTGGAAATAGGGTCTTTAAAAATGTGATCAGTTAAGTTAACACGAGGTCACGTTGGAGTAGGGTGGTCCTTCATGCATTTTGATTGGTGTTTGGAAACCCTGGTGGTGTAGTGTTTGAGTGCTACGGCTGCTAACCACAAGGTCGGCAGTTGGAATCCACCACGCACTCCTCAGAAACTCTAGGGCAGTTCTACTCTGTCCTATAGGGTTGCTATGAGTCGTAATCAACTCGAAGGCAGTGGGGTTTTGGTTTGGCCTTATAAAGGACAGGAAGAGGTGCAGACCCTCTGCGAAGGGAAGATGGCCAATTGACGGCTGAGGCAAAGATGGAGTTCTGCTGCATCTGTAAGCCAAGGAACGCCTGCGGCTCCAGACGCTGAGGAGACAAAGTATCTTCCTCCAGAGCCTTCAGAGACAGCACCGCCCTGCTGACACCTGAACTCAGACTTCCAGCCTCCAAAACTTCAAGACAATGATTTTCTGTCCTTGTAAGCCATTCACTTTGTGGTATTTTGTTACCGTAGCCCTGGGAAGCGAATACAATGAGGATTAACTTTTTTCCTGTAGCTCCCAAAACACACACACCCAACAGCAACAACAACAGTCATTTGTACCCCTCTAGCTTGTTTAGAAAAATTGTACAATTTGGCCCCACTCCCTGTGATCAAAGACCCTGGACTCACTAAGCTGGGAGAGCAGCCCCTCTCTGCAGTTTCAGGGTCTTCAGGCACCTTCCCTTCTCTCTACTCACAAAGACCACCCTGGGACAGGAGGAGATTGTTGTTCACTGCAGTGCGACTGGAGAAAGGAGTTCCAGTGAGCTGAGCACAGTACCAGCACATAGTAGGTCCGCGTGTTTGTCTGTTGGCGGCAGGCTCATTCACCCCTCCCTCACCCCTCAGGGCAGACAATGGCGCCCTGTGGGCCACTGCCCATCTTACTTATCTTTGCAGTCTCACTCAAGACCTCTATTGGATGCTGCCTGCGTAAAGGAATGGAAGCGAAGCTCCTGCTCTCTGAAAATAAAAACCATCACTCCAATCCTCCTCAGACCCATCGCCATTTGGGGTCTTGCTGCAGGCTGAATTCCATAGTAAGCTCCTAAGGAGATTTTGAGAACATAAGAGGAAGTCTAAGAACTGAGAGACCAGCCTCTCACCAACCAACCCCATTTCACAGAATGAGAAACTGAGGTGCAGAGAGACATTGTGAATTTGGCTAGAGTTTCAAGCCAGCCTAGCACAGGGTCTGCGTAAGGGTGAATGAGAATGTGCAGAGCAGAGCCCACCCCAAGGAGACTGAAACTAACCATACATATCCCTAGCCCTCACCCCAGAGTTAGAGGAAGGAGCTTCAAGAACATGGCAGGAGGGGGACTGAGTGCCTAGGCCCTCTGAAGGAGCCTAAGATACAGTGGAAAACACTTCAGCCAGGTTTTGCTCTTCCCCATCTCCTACCATGCAAGCTGCTGAGGCAGTGGTGGCCTCGGCAGGCTCTGAGAGGTCCCAGCCTAGGCCATTCAGATGAGGGGCTGGAGGTAGACATGCTACCTTCAACACCAGCCCTGCTACTTCCCTCTGGGAAGAACTCCCCTATGGATGAGCTCCCCTCAGGGACGAACTCCCCTCAGGGATAAACTCCCCTCTAGGATGAAACCACCTCTAGGATGAACTCCCCTCTAGGATGAGCTCCCCTCAGGGACGAACTCCTCTCAGGGATAAACTCCCCTCTAGGATGAAACCACCTCTAGGATGAACTCCCCTCTAGGATGAGCTCCCCCCAGGGATGAGCTCCTCTCAGGGATAAACTCCCCTCTAGGATGAAATCATCTCTAGGATGAACTCCCCTCTAGAATGAACTCCCCTCTATGATGAGCTCCCCTCTAGGATGAGCTGCCTGCCCTCAGGGATGATCTCCTCTCTAGGATGAGTTCCCCTCTAGAATGAGCTTCGCTCTAGGATGAACTCCCCACCAAGATGAACTCTCCACTAGGAAAAACTTTCCACTAGGATGAGCTCCCCACTATGATGAGCTCCCCTCTAGGATGAAGCCCCCTCTAGGATCATCTGCCTAATTCTCCTCTGGGATGAACTCCCCTCAGGGATGAACTTCCCTCTAGGATCAATGCCCCTCATGAGCCTCAGTCTCTCCACCTGTGAGACAGAGATAGTACTAAAAACACAACCTTCCTAATGACAACACTGCATGTGCCTTGCTGGCTCATCCTTCCAGCAACACTGCATTGCATGGGCCATTGTTAGCTCAGCTCTACAGATGAGCAAAGGGAGGCTGTTGCAGAGCAACGTGTCTACTTCTGCCCTGTAAAGGCACGGGCAGTTCTGCCTGCAGAGGCTGCATGCTGTGCCTGGCATTGAGAGTAGTGAGAGATGGTGGTTAGAACTTGACCTAATGAAGAGAAAGGGGAGTGAGCTGCTGTAGATCGCTGCAATTTGGTGGTTTGCTCTGGACTGGACTTTGCTTACGGGTGCAGATGCTCAAAGTCCTAAGTGGAACAGAAAATTCTTCAAGATCAAGGAACAAGTTTGTCTCCTCAGGGTATTTGTTTGATACCAAAAAAACCCAAACCCATTGCTGTCAAGTAGATTCCAATTCATAGCAGCCCTATAGGACGGAGCAGAACTGCCCCATAGAGTTTCTAAGGAGTGCCTGGTGCATCTGAACTGCCAGCCTTTTGGTGAGTAGCTCTTAACCACTAAACCACCAGGGTTTCCACTGGTTTGATAGGGACGGCCACTTTAAACACTGGCTACCTAAAATGGGGGCAGATAAAAGCATGAAGTGGCTGGCTTACACACTTTTGTGGGTGTGTTTACACTCAGAATGAGGGGGACAAGGGAGGATTCCCACTGAATAGATTCCTTTTTTCTTGATGGGCCTGGGGAAGAGAGGGTAGAGGAAGATGCTGATAGGATACATGATCCACTTGTGAGTGTTGATTGTTATCAGGGTTAATTGTAATTGCAAAAACTCTAATTGTAGAAGCAGTAAACCATGAAAGAGTGGACTAAGGGGGAGGCACTGCTGCACTGGAGTACAGTAGCCGAACTTTAAGTCCCTTAAAGGTTTTGCTATGCTGATACCTCGTGAGGCTCAGAGCAAGGGAATGATCTTCTCTGAGATAAATTTTATCAGAGACCAGAGAGGGTGAAGCCAAGATGGCTCTTGGAGCCCTGACTGCATCAGATGGACACCTGCAGCAGACCTGAGGCGCTACTACCTCAGTAACCTCACCCTGAAGATTCTTTGCCCTACTAAAGGACTAATGGTTAATGACTGTTTTGGACCGGTAAAATGATTGGGAGGAGGAAGCTAATCCTTTAAGTATGAAAAGACCAGTGGCTGGAAGAGCCAGGGGGTGGCCTGCACTGTGATGAATTACTTAACATGGCCCTTAGCCATTGTCTTTGTGACTGACACTCAGTGATTGAGGGAAAAAAAAAAGATTGAGAAGGACTCTGTAAATAAGGTATATGAAACCCTAATGAAGTTATTGGTCAGTTTTGCCATCCCACCAGGCTTAAAATGAGCCATCCCAGATGCAGGAGGAGAGGCTCTCACTACCACAAAGAAAGAAGAGCCGGGAATGGGGTACATTCTTTGGAGCTGGGATCCCTGTGCTAAGGAGCTCCTGAAACCAGGAGACTGAGAGAGAGGGGTGGAGAGGCTGTAACACTGAACACGGCAAGAAGTGGCAGCAGAGAAAAGGTAGCAGCAGAGACAGATGATACTGAGTGCCTTTAGGGAGCAGGCTTACTGGCAGAGTGGGGTGCCTCTGGGCACTTATTGGCAGAGATAAAAAGAGCTTTGTAACACTTACCTGAGCAGGGCAGGGGCCGAGGGCTAGAGTGAGGCGTGTCTGTGGGCATGGCTGAGAAGAGGCTGGCCTGATGGAAGAACTGTATCCTGAGCATTCCTGAACCTGAATTATAACCTGTTACTTCCCTAACAAACACCATAATCATAAGAAAAAAGAAAGAAAGAAAGCATGGCCTGAGCATAGAAGTTTTTTTTTTTTTTTTTAAGTCACTATTGTTGGACCTTCTACAGCCTAAGGCCTGGGACAGAAACAATTTTCCCTTTGGCCCTCAAGGCTGAGCACTGAATTAATCCCCTTACCCTGGCCCCACCACACCCAGGCACATAATCGTCATTGGCCCATGGGAAATCCCCCCCACCCCTGTTTTTCTCCTTGTTCACTCCCCTCTGTCCTTGTGTGCCATTGCCCCCAGCATTGGCCACCAAGCCACTCTGCGGAATGCCTGTCTCTTTGCTTGAGTGCATTCTTGCAAAAAGCTTTCATTTTTCAGGAAACTTTTCAAAAGTAAGACATTTATACAGAAAAGAGTACCAAATGCATATGTAAAGCTTTCTGAATTTTCCCATGTTACCCGGATCAAAAATAAGAATATTGTGAGCATTACAGAAGCCCCCAATGTGTCCCCTCCTGCTAAAGGGAAGATTTGGCTGCATGTGAACTTCATACAGATGAAACTGTGCACCACATACTCCTTGGCGTCTGGCTTCTTTTGCCCAACAGTAAGTCTGTGAGATTCATCTGGTTTGTAGGGTATAGTTCATTACAGCTCGTTCATTCTCATTTCACACAAGGTAGTTTCTCTTGTACAAAACTACCACATCTGTCTTGCCAGTCTCTCCTTGTTGCAATATTGAAGGATTCTATGTGGAAAATATTGAATGACCTAGGAAGGATCAAAAGAAAATGGAAAGAATACACACAGTCACTGTACCAAAAAGAATTGGCTGATGTTCAACCATTTCAGGAGGCAGCATATGATCAAGAACTGATGCTGCTGAAGGAAGAAGTCCAAGCCACATTGGCGGGAATGGCAAAAAATAAGGATCCAGGAATTAATGGAATACCTATTGATATGTTTCAATAAACAGATGCAGCTCTAGAGGTATTCACTCATCTATGTCAGGAAATGTGGAAGAAAGCCTTCTGGCCAACTGACTAAAAGAGATCCATATTTGTGCCCATTCCAAAGAAAGTAGTCCAACAGAGTGCAAAAATTAGCAAAAAATATCATTATCACACACAAGTAAAATTTTGCTGAAGATAATTCAAAAGTGGTTCCGGCAGGACATCTTGGCTGAAAGCAGAGGATACCAGAAAGATGTTTACCTGTGTTGTATTGACTGTGTAAAGGCGTTCAACTGTGTGAAACATAACAAATTATGGATAATATTTCAAAGAATGGGAATTCCAGAGCACTTAATTGTGCTCATGTGGAACCTGTACATAGACCAAGAGGCAGTTGTTCAGACAGAATAAGGGCATACTGCATGGTTTAAAGTCAGGAAAAAGTTTTGCATCAGGGTTGTATCCTTTCACCATGCTAATTCAATCTGTTTGTTGAGCAAATAATCCAAGAAGCTGGACTATATGAAGAAGAAAGGGGCATTAGGATTGGAGAAAGACTCATTAACAACCTGCCATATGCAGGTGACACAACCTTGCTTGCTGAAAGTGAAGAGGACTTGAAGAACTTACTGATGAAGACCAAAGATTACAGTCTTCAGTATGGACTGCACCTCAACATAAAGAAAACAAAAATCCTCGCAACTAGACCAATAAGCAACATCATGATAAATGGAGAAAATACTGAAGTCGTCAAGGATTTCGTTTTACTTGGATCCACAATGAACACCCATGGAAGCAGCAGTCAAGAAATTAAACAACGTATTGTATTGGACAAACCTGCTGCAAAAGCCCTCTTTAAAGAGTTGAAAAGCAAAACATTGTGAAAATGTCAATTCTACCCAAAGCAACGTACAAATACAATGCAATCCCAATCCAAATACCAACAGCATTCTTTAACGAGGTGGGAAAACTAATCATTAATTGTATATGGAAAGGAAAGAGGCCCCAGATAAGTGAAGCACTATTGAAGAAGAAGAACAAAGTAGGAGGCCTCACACTACCTGACCTCAGAAACTACTATACAGCTATGGTAGTCAAAACAGCCTGGTACTGGTACAAAGACAGACACACTGACCAATGGAACAGAATAGAGAACTCAAATGTAGATCCATCCACCTACATAGAGTCACCTGATCTTTGACAAAGGTCCAAAGTCCATTAAATGGGGAAAAGACAGTCCTTCTAAAAAATGGTGCTGCCCAAACTGGAAGTCCATGTGCAAAAAAATGAAACAGGACCCATACCTCACACCATATACAAAAACTAACTCGAAATGGATCAAAGACCTAAATATAAAGCCAAAAACTATGAAGTTCATAGAAGAAAAAATAGGATCAATGCTAGAGGCTCTAATACGTGGCATTAACAGGATAAAGACCACAACCAACAACACACAAGCTCCAGAGGATAAGCTAGATAACTGGGATCTTCTAAAAATTAAACACTTATGCTCATCAAAAGACTTCACCGAAGCAGTAAAAATACTGGGAAAAATTTTTTGGCTATTATGAATCGGACAAAGATCTAATCTCTAAAATCTATAAGAAAATCCAACACCTCTACAATGAAAAGACAAATAATTCAGTTAAAAAATAGGCAAAGGAAATGAACGGACGATTCACCAAGGAAGACATTCAAGCAGCCAACAGACACAGGAAATGCTCAGGATCTCTAGCCATCAGGGAAATGCAAATCAAAACCGCAATGAGATACCATCTCACCCGGCGTTACTGGCACAAATCATTAAAATAGGAAGTAACAATGTTGGAGAGGCTGTGGGGAGATGGGAACTCTTATTCTCTGCTAGGGGGACTGCGAAATGGTACAACCATTTTGTAAAACGATATGGAACTTCCTTAGAAAGCCAGAAATAGAAATACCATATAGATCCAGCAATCCCACTCCTAGGAATATATCCTAGAGAAATAAGAGCCGTCACACGAATAAACATATGCGCACCCATGTTCGTTGCAGCATTGTTCACAATAGCAAAAAGATGGAAACAATCTAGATGCCTATTAACAGATGAATGGATAAACAAACTGTGGTACTCACACACAATGGAATATTGTGCAACGATAAAGAACAATAATGAATCTGTGAAGCATCTCATAACATGGATGAATCTGGAGGACATTATGCTGAGTGAAATAAGTCAGTCACAAAAGGATAAATATTGTATGAGACCACTACTGTAAAAACTCATGAAAAGGTTTACATACAAAAAGAAACAACCTTTGATGGTTACTGGGCAGGAGGTGGGGATGGAAAAACACTTAATAGACAATAGATAAGGAGTAACTTTGGTGAAGGGTAAGATAGTACACAATACCAGGGAAGCCAGCACAACCTGTACAAGGCAAGGCCATGGTAGCTCCACATACACGTCGAAACTCCCTGAGGGACTGAGTTTCTGGGCTGAGGGCTGTGGGGACCATGGTCTTGGGGAACTTCTAGCTCAATTGGCATAACATGGTTTATAAAGAAAATGTTCTACATTCTACTTTGGAGAGTAGTGTCTGGGATCTTAAAAGTTTGTGAGTGGCCATCTAAGATACTTCACTGGTCTCATCCCTTCAGGAGCAAGAGAGAATGAAGAAAACCAAAGACACAAGGGAAAGATTAGTCCAAAGAACTAACGGAACACAACTACCACAGCCTCCACCAGGCTGAGTCCAGCACAACAAGGTGGCGCCCAACTACCGCCACTGGCTGCTCTGACAGGGATCACAATAGAGGGCCCTGGACAGAGCTGGAGAAAAACGTAGAACAAAATACAAACTCACAAAAAAAGACCAAACTTACTGGTCTGACAGAGACTGGAGAAATCCCGAGAGTATGGCACCTATTTAACTCAGCACTGAAGTCACTCCTGAGGTTCCCCTCTTCAGCCAAAGATTAGACAGGTCCATAAAACAAACAGTAAAACACGTAGCTCAACCATGTATATGAGACTAAATGGGCACACCAGCCCAGGGACAAGGACAAGAAGGCAAGAGGGGACAGGGAAGCTGGACAAATGGGAATGAGGAACCCAAGGCCGGGAAAGGGAGAATGTAGACATGTCGCAGGGTTGGCTACCAATATCACAAAACAATATGTGTATTAATTGTTTAAAAAAATGAGAAACTAATTTGTTCTATAAACTTTTGCCTAAAGCACAATTTAAAAAAAAAAAAAAAGAGCACCCAGTAAAATAAGTAAATAAATAAAGTGTTAAAAAGCAAAAATGTCACTTTGAGAACTAAGGTGCACTTGATGCAAGCCATGGTATTTTCAATTGCCTGATATGCACGTGAAAACTGGACAATGAAAAAGGAAGGCTGAAGATGAACTGACACTTTCGAATTATGGCGTTGGCAAAGAATATTGAATATACCACGGACTGCCAGAAAGCCGAATAAGTCTGTCTTGGAAGAAGCATAGCCAGAATGCTCCTTAGAAGCAAGGATCGTGAGACTTCGTCTCAAGTGCTTCGGACATGTTATCAAGAGGGACCAAATCCTGGAGAAAGACATCACGCTTGGTGGAGTAGAGGGTCAGCAAAAGAGGAAGACCCTCAATGAGGTGGACTGACACAGTGGCTGCAACGACGGGCTCAGACATGGCAGCAATTGTGATGATGGCACAGGACGGGGCGTCATTTCGTTCTGTTGTACACAGGGTCGCTATTAGTCAGAACCAACTCAGCACACCTAACAACAACGACCACCACCTTGCTGGACATGTGGGTTGTTTCCTGCTTGGGGCTACTACAAACAGTGCTGCACATTGTTGAGCAAGTCTTTGGTGATAATAAATACACACTTCTGTTGAGTGAAAAGCCAAGGGTGGAATTACTGGGTTACAGTGTATGCATGTGTTCAACGTTAGGGGATTCTGCCAGCGTTTTCCAAA
Organism: Loxodonta africana; assembly: GCF_030014295.1. Taxonomy (NCBI): domain Eukaryota; kingdom Metazoa; phylum Chordata; class Mammalia; order Proboscidea; family Elephantidae; genus Loxodonta; species Loxodonta africana. Next base: position 37,582,644 of record NC_087363.1, read on the forward strand.
GTGCCTGCATCACGTAGTACTCGCACCAGGTTCTGGTGCACCACGGCCTCCCCAACATGGCTTTGTCTGTCTTTTCCATCTGTATGAACTATTAATTTTAGTAAATGATATTATTTTACTGTTCTCATTTTATTTCTTACTCTTATTCCTATGCTTTCAAGACCCTTTGGTGTTGCCCTGCACACCACAACCCTCCTAATTTTATCTGGAAGTAACATCTCCCATTGCTGAACTCTTATATAAAGATGTGGGTCCTAGGGTTTTATTTTACATGTATTATCTCGCTTCCACCACCCATCTGTCAGTTTGTCGTACTGTGGTAGCTTACATATTGCTATGTGCTGGAAGCCAGGCCACCGATATTTCAAATACCAGCAGGATCACTGGTGGACAGGTTTCGGCAGAGTTTCCAGGCTAAGACAGACAAGGAAGAAGGACCTGGTGATCTACTTCCGAAAATCAGCCAGTGAAAACCCTATGGATCACAACAGGATATTGTTGATGCAGGGCTGGGAGACGAGCCCTCTAGTTTGGAAGGCACTGCACCATGGCAGGAACACTGGACTCAAACATATCAACGATCATAAAGATGGCGCAGGGCTGGGCAACAGTTTATTACGTTATGCACGGGGTCTCCACGGGTTGACGCCAACTCCTTGACAACTAATGACAACAACAAACACATCTCATTTAATCCTCACAGCTACCCTATGAGGGAAGTACCATCTTACAGATGCTAAAGCTGAGGTACAGATCAGGGGAGAACCCTGCCCAAGCCACAGCAGATAATTTCAGCTGGCAGGAAGAGAAGGGACCAAAGGGATGACTTTTCAGCTTAGGGGTACTCTGATCGAACCCCTCCTTTTCCTAAACAATGTGTCTGAGGGACAGGGAGTACCCAGGCCTATGCTTACTTCCCTGACCTGGAGAAATCCTAGTCCTCGCCAGGCTTCAGTCTCCCAGCTATAATATGACAGTGCCCAGCACAGGGCACAAATAAACATGTGTTTCCTGCATTAAATAACATTCACGACCTTCACTGAACCCGTACGGCATGCCAGCGGTCTGCACATACTGTTTTATTTCATCCTCACAAAACCCCATCAAGCTGGATGTCAAGATTCAGTGAGGCTGTGACATTTGGGCAAAGTCAGACAGTGAATGACAAAGCTGGGATTGAACTCCGTTGTCTCATTGAGGAGTGCCAATCACCTCAAAGACCCTTTCGGTTCTGCCCTTCTTAGTTCCTTCAGCAAGTCTCGTATTTGGGGTTCAGTTCAAGCTTTACGGAAGCTACCAAAAAACCTGAACCACACCCTTTGCCGTCAAGTTGATTCTGAGTCATAGCAACCCTGTAGGACAGAGTAAAACTGCCCCATAGAGTTTCCAAGGAGAAGCTGGTGGTGGATTCGAGCTGCCGTCCTTTTGGTTAGCAGCCGTAGCTCTTAACCGCTGCACCACTACAGAAGCTACAGGACTAGTTAAGTGTTGGAATTTATTTTTAAATTGTTCATGAAAGATTTTCGTTCAATAGAGTTTTCTTTTCCAAAACTAAGAGGGATAAAAAAATACAGTGACCATACCAAAAAATACCAAACCCATTGCTGTCTAGTCAGTTCTGACTCATGGAGACCCCATGTGTTACATAGTAGAACTGCACCATAAAGTCTTCTTGGCTGTAATTCTGATGGAAGCGATTTGTCAGACCTTTCTTGCTGCACTGCGTGGATTTTTTTTAAATGGTGTGGGCATCAGACCTACTCATCTGACTTCACAAGGGGTAGGAGACTTAAGATTGTTAGCAGCAGGCCAAGGCTGATCCCTGTGAGGTGGAGGTCAGATGTACCTCCTGTCTCCAACCTTTCTACCAGTTCTGACACCAGCCATCCCTCCTACAGCACTCTCTACTTCTCTGTGGGGTTTGATAATTCATGGCAATGGCCACACAGAACTCACAGACTACATTCACAGTTACGGGGTTTGTTAGGGAAGTAACAGGTTACAATTCAGGTTCAAGAATCCTCGGGATACAGTTGTTCTGTCAGAACAGCCTCTTCTCAGCTGTGCCTGCTGGCACGCCTCTCTGGCCCTCAGCCTCTGCCCTGCTCAGGCAAGTGTTACAAAGCTCTTCAGCTCTGCCAGTAAGTGTCCAAAGGCACCCCACTCCACCAGCAAGCCTCTTACCTAAAGACGCTCAGCTCTCTTGCTATGTGGATAGGCACACCCACTGTAGCCCCCTAGCTCTGTGGGCCAGGAAGCCCACTGTGCCATCTCAAGCTAGTCTCCTGGTTCTGCTGCCACTATTTCTCTGCCCCTGCTTCTGGCCGTCTTGTGCCATCTCTGCTGTTAAAGCTCTCTCTCTCTCACCCCTGGATCTAGGAGGTTCTTCGTGCAGGAACTCTGGGTCTGAAGGATGCGCTCTGCTCCTAGTTCTTCTTTCTTGATGGTAGTGGGGTTTCCCCCAGGGACTGGCTCTCTTTTTAAGCCTAGTGGGATGGCAAAACTGACCAATCCCCTCATCAGGGTTCCGTACAGCTTGTTTTCATGGTCCTACCCTCTCAAGGGTTCCATACACCTTATTTATATTTTTAGCAAGCTGTCCCTTCCCCTCGGTGGGCCACAAGCACCTTACTTGCATAGTCCCACCCAATCACTGTGTGGGAGTCACAAAGACTACAACTAGAAGGTCTGTATTAAGTAATTCACTGCACCACAGAGTTCAAATCGCCGACCTTTAGCTTAGCAGCCAATCACAAACCACTTGCACCACACAGGGATCTAGAGTGACCACGTGTTGTTGTGTGCCATCGAGACAATTCTGACTCATAGCGACTCTACAGAACAGAATAGAACTGCCTCATAGGATTTCCAAAGAGCAGCTGGTGAATTTGAACTGCTACCTTTCAGTTAGCAGCCTGAGCTCTTAACTACTGCACCACCAGGGCTCCAGTGACCATATGACCCAGCAATTTCACTCCTAGGTATACAAAGATGTGGTGCAACCCGTGTGAAATTGTGCACTACAAGTTAGCAAGTAAGCAAAAGTAAGCCCACGAGTGCTGTGCTTACTCTAAACTGGTGTGTACCTCGCTTACCGGCTAATCTGCCCCTGAATGTGGGGATGAAAATAGAATCTACACCGTGGGGCTATTGTGAAGATGAATGGATGTACTTAGAACAGTGTTTGTTCCTGCTAAGGGCTGGGTAAGTATCAGCTACCACCATTCTTGTGACTATTGTTGGTAGCTGTCATTGAGTCGGCCCCCACCTCCTGGGGACCCCATGCACAATGGAAAGAAATACTGCCTAGTCTGCACCACCGCTAGGATCAGTGGTGGATAAGGCCGTCGTGCTCCATAAGGTTTTCATTGGCTGATTTTTGGAAGAAGATCACCAGGCCTTTCTTCCTAGCCCATCTTAGTCTGGAAGCTCCACTGAAGCCTGTTCAGCATCATAGCCACACGCAAGCCTCCAATGACAGATAGTGGCCGCACATGAGGCCTTGCTGTTGTAGTTACGCTAGACATGAGCAGTCTGAAGGAAGTCAAGGGGGCAGGGGACCCATCCTGAAGGAGACTCTTGGTTGGCCAGACGATGGTGGGAGGTGGGGGCAGTTGAGGAAGCAGCTTGAGCAAAGGTTGCCTGGGTAGAAGGCACAGAAGAAGTGTGCACAAGAATGAGAAATGAGATAGGTTCTGCAGGGCTGGGGCTCCTGGTTCTCTCTTCCCTGCCCCTGTGTCTACTTTGGAGAGTCGGAGGTGGGCTTTCCCTCCACATCCCCAAGCAGCCTTGTAGCTTCAACTTTAAAGGAAGCCCCTGGATCCAGCCCAGTGGGAAAAGGTCAAGTGGAAGTGGGCAAAGCGGCTGGGGATGGAGCTGGATGCCAGGGGCTATGAGGGCAGGTGGGCATGAGATACTGACTTCACGGGTTTGCCTCACTTCATCATCATTGCCCTTTGAGGTGGCACATCATCATCCCCATTTTACAGATGAGAAAACTGAGGCTCAGAGAAAGGAACCACCTGGCCAAGGCCACCCAGCTAGTGAGTGGATGTGCTGAAGTTCAAACCTGCATTCATTTCCCTGAACCCCACATCCTTAACCACCAAACCATGGGAGGAAATGGTGGCTGGGGAGGCTGGAGCCTTGGGTTTATGTCTGGTGTTAGACTGGGCTTAGACTTCCTGTGAACCCCAGGAAGCTCACTGAGCTTCAGTTTCCTCCTCTGCAAAATGGGACTGCAACACCCAATTTACCCAGCTGGTGGTCCAAGGAGCATTCACAAAGTGCCAAGCACCTCTGAGTGTCCAGGACGGACACCCTGTAGCTGTGTGACCTTAGGCAATGCCTTCTGTTCTCTGAGTCTCTGTCACTGATGGGCAAAAGTGATTTCTAAGTGACTCCCATCAGGCACTTCCTGAAATTGTACACCTGGGTTTGAATCATGGGGCCTCTTCACACAGTTTTGGAGACTCTGTCTGGAGGTAAAGCTCACAGACTTGGCGGGAGAAGGGATATCAGATTTAGCAAATAAAAATAAAGAATACCCATTTAAAATTAAACTTCAGATAAACACCAAGCACCTTTTTAGTATAAGTATGTCCCATGCAATATTTGGGATATACTTATACTTAAAAAAGAAAAATCATTCCTTGTTGACCCAAAATTCACATTTAACTGAGCATCTATATTTTGTCTCCTGATGCTGATCCTTGATCTCTTTTCACCAGCAAAACATGGCCACTGGGAACCAGGGGCTTTGTGGGTGGGGGTAGGAAAGTCAAAGGAAAAACACATCTTTCTTCCAGCCTCCTCCCCGCTTCTGTTCTTGTTTTGAAATTTACCCTTGCAGTTGACTAAGAGCTGGCACCATTAGTGCTGGGAACAAGAGAGATGTGATGTAAGAATATGCTTTTATCTGATGGGCAAGCTCAGAATGGCTGTTCGGGTGTTTGGGGCCAGGGCACTGGTGGGTGGGGCAGGAGCCTAGGGCCTTGTCAGCTTCAGATCCCAAATTACCTGCGTCACCCTCTCCTGCTTGCCAGTGCGCCACCATGACCTGAAATCAAAGGACGCTCTTGGGCCTGGGTTCTCCCTGAATCCCAGGAAACACCATCCTGGGTGATCTGGTTTGAAGCTGGAATGGGGTCTCGGAGCACTCAGCAGTGAAGAAGTACTTCTCCTCTGAGCCTCATCCTTCCCACCTGTGAAGTAGGGACGTAATCGTTCTGCCCACTCAGGCCAGGGAACAGGTTGTCTCAATCCCCCAGCCAGTGCCTGTCGCGTGGTGGTCTGCACCCTGCCATATGACACAGCTGCTCTGACGTCCTTGAGATCCTTGAACGTGTCCTACTCCAGGGCCGGCTACATCTTTTGTGGGACCTGGTGCAAAATGAAAATGCGGGCTCTTTGATCAAAAAGCAGGAATAAAGTGTCATTAAAGGTACTACAATGTAATGTTTTCCTTTCTCCATTAGTGTTTTTTATTTGCTGTTTGATGTTGCATGCCCTTGGGCACGGATACTCATGGGGGAGTGCAGACCCTCATAGGCACCCAGCAACCTGTCCCATAACTTAGCACATATACGCCCACCGGCCGCTGGGATCTCTCCACTAGCTGCCTGGCCAACACAGCACACACACCCTGGACAGGGGTGGCAGGTAGATCAAGCCAGGTGTCTCCCCTGCCCATGGAGGACAGACAGTTCACGAGGGTTGTCATATCCATGCCTGGTACCTTGATCCCGTGCCGAGTTGCCTGCCAAGCGCTTTGTAGTGCTGCCAGCGTGGGGTGAGGACAGCTACCGCCTTGCCCTGCCCCAAGACACTGTGGGGCACACACGCATGATGCTGACCCTCTCTGTGCCCACACCCAGGTCCTCGGGGAAGGCAGCAGCAGTCACTGGGTGGAGCCTGGGGTGCTGGGGGTGGGGTTATGGGCAGGAACTTTAATGTCTCCAAGAGGTGGTAGGATGTGGGACCAAGTATGAGCCAAGGCCCCAAGCCCATGGTGCATGATCCATTGTCCCTTCAGACTTTACTTATAAAACAACATTCAAAGATAAAATGATTACGAATTTCAAGAGAGCAACTGCAGAGCTTTAACTCCCAGCATGGGGTCCTTCTGAGCACCAAGCCCTGCACAACTGCCTCAGTCTCACCTGCATGAAGGCGACTTGCCGCATTCCCTCCTGCTCCAGGGCCTTTCCATGTGAGGCTCCCCCTGCTCAGAATGCTCTTTTCCTCCCTAGTTCTCCAGTTCACTCCCACTCACCCCTCAGATCCTGCTTGGGCATCACTTCCTCTGAGAAGCCCACCAGGATCTCCCCGCCTGCATCAGTCCCTCCCACGATCATGCTGTTGTCGCAGCTTGTACATTTGCATGTGTGTTCCTGTAAGTCATTTCTGTCGTCCCGCCAGACTACAGGCACCGTAAGAGCAGGGTCCAGGTTTTGTTATTCAACCTCAGAACACCCTGGAGCTACCATATATTAGACATTTCCAAAACCAAAAAACAAATCCATTGCCGTCGAGTCAACTCCGGCCCATAGTGATCCTATAGGACAGACCAGAACTGCCCCATAGGGTTTCTGAGGTGCAGCTGGTGGATTCAAACTGCTGACCACGTGGCTAGCATCTGATCTCTTAACCACTGCGCCACCAGGGCTCTAGTAGGCTCTTAAACCGAAAACACCAAACCCATTGTCGTTGAGTCAACTCCAGCTCATAGGCTCAAATGAATGATTTACTGAACAACCGAATGACCTGGCTGGAGAGGCAGGACGTGCATCCCAGGCCGTGGTCTAGAGGCGTGAAAGGGTACGGAGTGCTTGAAGGACATTGCGGCTGTGTCAGAGGGCGCGTGCAAGGGCTGAGGTCAGATCGTCAAGAGCCTGGAATGCGAGACTGAGAGTTCAGACTGTGTCCGGTACAGGCTTCTATGGGGGAAGTATTAGCAATGGTATGATACGGCCACAGCTCTGCCGAGAATGGAGTCCCTGGATGGTGCAAATGGCTAAGACGCTGGGCTCCTAACCAAAAGGTTAGAGGTTCATGTCCACCCAGTCTACTCTGACACACATGGAGTCATCATGAGTCAAAATCGGCTGTACAGCAATTGGAGCTAAGAACGGATTAAAGTAGGGGAAGATTGGAGGCAGAAGCCAGGAGTGGGGGAGGCTGGTAAGATTGTCCAGGTGCGGGGTAGTGAGGGGGGAAGAAAGCAGAGTGGTTTAGCAGCTGCCCTGTAGGCTTGTCCCTCTCAGGCTAATCCCTTTCCCTGGCACAGGTTAGAATGAGGTACTTAAATATCACGTGGTAGCTGAGCCCCATCATATGGGATTATTGCATGCTCATGGACTTCCTGGCCCAGAGGAGGGAGGTAGATGCACTAAGCCAGTCACCTCTGAATCCCACTGCTGCTACCACCCCTACTGACTATGCCTTCCCTGACCCAGGGTCCCAATTTAGGTCTGAGTTGAAAACCCCTGTCCTAGAATGAGAGGGAGCATGAAAACATTGGAGAGCTTGCTGGACGTTGGAAAAGGAGGAGTGAGCAGGGATGGGCAAATGCCAACTGAGGAGAGTCAGTGACAATTCCAGTAGCATCCGAGATTCCGTCTTGTCTCCTAGAACAGAGGGACACCCTGGGACAGGCAGAGATGCTGTTGGGTCTGCAGGAGGAGGGAGCAGAGTGGCATGAAAGTCAGCTCGCAAGAGTGGGCCACGCTGTCAGTGGTGTCTATGCCAACTGATTCTACTGGATGTGAGAGAGACCCTGGGGCAAGGGGAAGTGCTGGGGCAACTGGAGACCATGGGCTAGGCTACGTCAACCAGGGAGCTGACCAGCTCGCTGCTCTCGAACCAGATGGTCCCAGGAAGAACAGGGAGATGTGCCAGGTCCTGGGGAAAGGGCCCAGTCAGGATGTCAACTGTGTAAGTGGATTAAACAGGTGAGCGAGCATATGTTTTATAACCTTCGGGCACTGTGATGGGGCCTTAGAAGACAAGACGAATCAGCTAGATGTCCCTTCTGCCCTCAAGGAGCTTCCAGTCCGCTGGGGGAGAAACGTGGCTGTCACTTTTCTAGACAAAAGGTGTCGTTTTCTTAAGAGAAGAGTAAACGCTGTTGGGGAGGCCCAAGGAGGGAAAACACAGCCGCAGACACCCAGGTTGGATCCTGGGCTCTGCCGCAGACATGGTGAGGCCTCACTGGGCCTCAGTTTCCTCTCTCTGGTTGGAGTGGTTCTCAACATTTAACAAGCATCAGAATCCTGCTGCTGCTGCTGGGCCCAGGGGCCACACTCTGAGAACACTTGGACAAGAGTAAGGGGTTTTCAAACGCTGCTTTAACCAGATAACCTGTCTTCATAAAATCTCCCAGAGGGCCCTAAAGCAGAGAGAACAGGTAGGGTGGTAGAGGGCCAGCTCCCTCCCCACTGAGTGCCATGCTGGCTGCTCTGTCTATGCTTTCTCTTCATTCATTACAGATGGATCCAGCAAGCCCTGGGTTAGCACTGGAGACACCCCCAGGAGTCAGACACTGTGTGCCCACTAACAATGAGAACTTGGGGAGGCCCTGTGCCTTCTCTGACCTCCACATCCTCATCTGCGAAATGGGTCGTTGTGGGGGCAGAAATCCTCCCCCACCCCTCCACCCTCCTACCCTCCACCCCCACCTCAGGCCTGGACTACAGTCAGCATTCCTACTGTTAGGACATCTCCCTACTTCCTTTAAGGTGGCTGCCTCAAATTATGTTGCTGGAGGCCAAGGATCTGGCTGCATTTGCCCCCCAGCCTCCAAACCACAGGCATGCAGGCCCCTGCTTTGAAGGAGCAGACTGGTTAATCCAGCCCAGGAGCCACTGGCCTCTGGCTTTGGGACAGAACATCCAACAAGGCCACAGCTCTTTGGGGCTTGCTTATCTCTCTCCCCACCCTGTGCAAAGCCCCTTGGACAGGGGCTGAGTCACAGGATGTTGTTTGGTGTTTTGTTATTGAATTTTTCTCGAAGAAAGAGCCCACTGTGTTGTCCATGCCTGGGGGCTGCTGGGGCCAGGGTGTCAGTTCCTGTCTCCCTCCTGCCAGGGCCAGTTGCTGCGGGCAGAGGGCCATGCTTAGTTCCAGGGCCTTAGTTTTCTTCTCCCAAGGTCTCCTTCCTCCAAGGAGCAGCTGTCAAGAAGATAGAGCAGTTTCTAATGTCCCAGTCCTGAACCTGGCATCCAAAAAAGTCTGGGTTCTGGGCAGCTTGGAGCCCAGTTGCAGGCCTCGAAGGCCTCTAAACCCTGTCTCTGTCTGGCTTAATGGGCAACAGGTCTGAGGCCACTCACACGGGCTGTGACCACCTGGATCCAGAGGCTCTTGGGCTCTGCTGGGTCTGGGTACCACAGGCAGCTGCACACTCTGGGCTGCCCCTACACCAGCCCAAGAACACACACTGCAAAGAAGTGTGAACATGAGAAAAACATGTGCCAAGGTCCCTGGAATTCAGCCATAGCATTTTTCTTCTCAATTCCCCAGTTCCCCCAGCCCAGCAGGGCTTCCAAGAGCCCAAGCAGTCACATCTACCACCCTGTTGTTCCCACCTGGCAGCCTTGGCTGGAGCTGGTCCTCCCACCTGTCTGGCCCTCCCGTCATTCCAGAGTGACCTAGGTTCCAATGTATTGAAGACGGTGAAATCTCCCAGGATGCGGGACTTTAGGTGCTCAGACTGGGAAAGCCCCAGACAAACTGGCTGGAGGGTCACCCTGTGCTACTTTCTGCACTCCACATCAAGACCCCCACTAGCTCGCATGGGTGTGGGAACACAGGCACAGAATGGAATAGAAATTCAGAGTCCAGGGTCACATCCCTCCCTCCTCACACATACTCCTTCTGCCTCCCCTCCCACCCCGCTTGCCTTGCTTTGAGGAACCTGGGACCAGATTTACAGAACGAGGTGCCATCAAGTCAATTCATGGCGACCCCATGTGTGTCAGAGTAGAACTGCTCTCTATAGGGTTTTTTTGTTTTTTCCTCCACAGGGTTTTCAATGGATGTTTGTTAAGAAGTAGATTGCCACACCTTTCTTGAGAGGTGCTTGGGATAGACTCGAACCTCCAACCTTCTGGTTAGCAGCCAAGCACATTAGCTGTTTGCACATAGGAAAAGGGGCAAATCTTAAGGCAGCCAGAGTGGCAGAGACTGAGCCTGGAGAGAGAGTGAAGGGAGCAGGCAGAGCTTGGATTTCAGTCTCTCAGGCACTGGGACCACCCAGGGTGCAACAGGGCTGAGCTGTGCCCCTGCACCTCCTGGGGTGACCAAGAAAGGCCTTTCTGAGGAGGCGACCTTTGAGCTGAGACCCAGAGAAGGGTAGGAGCCCAGCTCTGGGGGAAGTGTGTTGCAGCAGAGGGAACAGCCAGTGCAAAGACCTTGAGGCAGTAATTAGTTGGGTATGTACTTGGCCGAGGGAAAAGTGGTGAGAGGTGAGGCCAGAGGCCTGTGTGAGCCAGGCTGGGCAAAGCCCTGAGAGAAGTGGATACTCAGGAAATGCCTGTGGGTCTGCAGAAGGGACATGACCCACGTAGGGTCACGCAGCCAGCTCAAAACCTAAGCCCGCGGTAGCCCTCAGCTCTGCAGCCAGGCCCGTTAGAGGATGCTGCTGTTCTGGGGCCCAGGGGCTGGCCAGCACGCCAAGAGGATTCTAGGATCCAAGGCATAATTCCCCAATGCCCTGTTCAGCTAGGAAGGGCACCCAGAATTGACCAAGGGAAGATGCAGCCTTAGGTGGGCAGACATGCGCTCCAGCCATTCTGAAGCAAGGGCGCAGTAACCTTAGACAGGGGGCAGCACCCGGACCCCTGAAACTATCAGGACAAAAGCCATCATTAAGGGCCCAGCTTCACCTCCAGTCTGGTGGCTGGGTTCTAGGCATTTCTGGGTAGCCTATTGTCTTAGGCTGGGTTCTCTAGAGAAGCAAAACCAGTAAACCATATAAATATATATATAGAGAGAGAGATTTACATCAAGGAAATGGCTCACATGGTTGTAGAGGCTGGAACATCCCAAGTCCACTTTTCCTGAAGCACATAGCCACAGGGGCTGGTGAACCCAATATCATCAGGTCGAAGAGCAGGGCTCTTGTTCACAGGCTGTGAAGGTCAGCGAATTCCAAAGATCAGCCGGGAAGACTGCAGATAAGCTGCTAGCTCAGGTGCCAAGAACCAGAGATCAGATGAATGGGAACCAGCTGCAGGATCCAGGACAAGCAAAAGCCCAAAGCCTTGACAGAATATCCACTTACATTCAATGTCGGCTACACGCCCAAGGAAACTCCCTTTCAACTCACTGGCTACTCACAGCATATCCCATCATGGAGGTGATCACAGAATATCAAATCTCATCATGGAAGTGATCACACCATCATACAACTATCAAATCACTGAGAATCATGGCCCAGAGAAGTTGACACACAGCCTTAACCATTACGCCCATCATGTGTCAACGAGATAGAGCAAAAGTTACTGCCTCTGAGTCTGAGCAAGCTTTGCCATGGCTAGGAGATGGAGTATGGCCCTACACCTATCACCCACTCACTCACTCATTCATTCATTCACTCATTGGAAGAACATTAACTGAGAGCCAGGCTTTGGCTCCAAAATGAGTCAGATCCTATTTGGAGTCACAAAGCCTCAGATCCCCTCAAGGCCCTAAAAAAAGAAAAAAAAGCAAGAGGAACTTGGCTTCAAGGGGCAGGAAAAGTTCCAGAGATTATGACATTTGAACTAAGGTCTGTTAGAGACTGGGCAAGGCCATTCCAGGCACAGGGTACTGGCTGTGCAAAAGACCAGAGCTTCGAGATTGCAGAGCACTGAGCACCAGCGGAAAGGGCTAGGAATTGGGCATGTGGGCATCACAGGCTGCAGGGAAGACGTGGAGGGACAGGAAGGAAATTGGGGTGTGACCAAGGTGAGGACGGATGAACTCCATCCTTGGCTTCCTGACTGCAGGGCTGGCAATCTGGCCTTGACCTTGCCAGAGCTCAGCCCCCTGGGCCCTGGAACAGTTGTTCCCTTTGGCAGCCCTGGCCACTTCCCTGCATGGATTGAGATGATCATAGAACCATCCTTGCATACCTGGTATGAATCCTACTTGGTCATGGTGTGTTATTTATTTTTTTGATACAATGCTGAATTCTGTTGGCTAGAATTTTGTTGAGAATTTTTGCATCAATATTCGTGAGAGATATTGGTCTGTAATTTTCTTTTTTTGTGGTGTCTTTGCCCGGTTTTGGTATCAGGGTTATACTGGCTTCACAGAATGAATTTGGAAGTATTGCTTCCTTTTCTACATTCTGAAATAGTTTGAGTAGCACTGGTGTAAGCTCTTCTCTGGATGTTTGGTAGAATTCTCCAGTGACGCCATCTGGGACAGGGCTTTTTTTGTTGTTGGGAGTTTTTTAAGTTACGTTTTCAATCTCTTCTCTTGTTATGGGTCTGTTCAGATTTTCGACATCATTTTGTGTTCATTTAGGTAGGTAGTGTGTCTCTAGAAATTTGTCCGTTTAGGTTTTCAAATTTTTTGGAGTATAGTTTTTCATAATACTCTGTTATGATTCTTTTTATTTCAGCTGGGTCTGTTGAAATGTCACCCATTTGCTTTCTTATTGGAGTTATTTGTGACCTCTCCTGTTTTTCTTTTGTCAATTTGGTCAGTGGTTTGTCGATTTTGTTGATCCTTTCAAAGAACCAACTTTTGGTTTTGTTGATTCTTTCTATTGTTTTTCTTCAGCGGAAAAAGAGGAAGACCCTCAATGAGGTGGATTGACACAGTGGCTGCAACAATGAGCTCAAGCATAACAACGACTGTAAGGATGGTGCAGGACCGGACAGTGTTTCGCTCTGTTGTGCATAGGGTCGCTATGAGTCGGAACCGACTCGACGGCACCTAACAACAACAACAACATCGTTTTTCTATTCTCTATTTCATTTATTTCTGCTCTGATCTTTATTATTTCCTTTCTTCTGGTGGCTGTGGGCTTCTTTTGCTGTTCTCTTTCTATTTGTTCAAGTTGTGCGGCTAATGTTTTGATTTTGTCCCTTCTTTTTTGTTTAAATAAGTTTTATTGTGCTTTAAGTGAAAGTTTACAAATCAAGTCAGTCTCTCACATATAAGCTTATATACGCCTTACTACATACTCCCATTTACTCTCCCCCAATAAGTCAGCCCACTCCCTCCTTCCAGTCTCTCTTTTCGTGACCATTTTGCCAGTCTCTAACCCTCTCTACCCTCCCATCTCCCCTCCAGACAGAAGATGCCAACACAGTGTCAAGTGTCCACCTGATACAAGTAGCTCACTCTTCATTAGCATCTCTCTCCAAGCCGTTGTCCAGTCCCTTCCATGTCTGATGAGTTGCCTTTGGGAATGGTTCCTGTCCTGGGCCAACAGAAGGTTTGGGGACCATGACCGCTGAGATTCCTCTAGTCTCAGTCAGACCATTAAGTCTGGTGTTTTTATGAGAATTTGGGGTCTGCATCCCACTGTTCTCCTGCTCCCTCAGGGGTTCTCTGTTGTGCTCCCTGTCAAGGTAGTCATCGGTTGTGGCCGTGCACCATCTAGTCCTTCTGGCCTCAGGATGATGTAAGTCTCTAGCTCATGTGGCCCTTTCTGTCTCTTGGGCTCATAGTTATTGTGTGACCTTGGTGTTCTTCATTCTCCTTTGATCCAGGTGGGTCGAGCCCAATTGATGCATCTTAGATGGCCGCTTGTTAGCATTTAAGACCCCACACGCCACACTTCAAAGTGGGATGCAGAATGTTTTCATAATAGAATTTATTTTGCCAATTGACTTAGAAGTCACCTTAAGCCGCAGTTCCCAAACCCCCGCCCTTGCTCCGCTGACCTTCGAAGCATTCAGTTTATCCCGGAAACTTCTTTGCTTTTGGTCCAGTCCAGTTGAGCTGACCTTCCCTGTATTGAGTATTGTCCTTCCCTTCACCTAAAGTAGTTCTTATCTATTAACTAATCTGTAAATAACCCTCTCCCACCCTCCCTCCCTCCCCCATCTCATAACCACAAAAGAATGTGCCTTTTTTTTTGATGTGTGCATTTATTGCTATAAATTGGCCTCTGATCACTGCCTTTGCTATGCCAAAGTTTTGGGTATGATGTGTTTTCATTCTTGTTCGATTTTAGGAATTTTTTTATTCCATCTCTGATTTCTTCTATTACCCAGTGATTTTTAAGCAGGGTGTTATTCAGTTTCCATGTAATTGATTTTTTTCCTTGCTCTTCCTGTTGTTAATTTCTACTTTGATGGCATTGTGGTCAGAGAAGATATTTTGTATTATTTCAGTGTTTTGAATTTTGTTGAGGGTTGCTCTGTGGCCTAAGATGTGATCTGTTCTGGAGAACATTCCATGTGCGTTGGAAAAGAATGTGTGCTTTGCAGCTGTTGGGTGGAGTGTTCTATATGTCTATGAGGTCAAGTTGGCTGACTGTGCCCTTTAGCTCTTTGTATCTTTGTTAAGTTTCTTCCTAGATGTTCTATCCTTTAGCAACAGTGTTGTATTAAAGTCTCGTACTATTATCGTGGAACTGTCAATTTCTCTTTTCAGTGCTGTTTGAGTTTGTTTTATATATTTTTGTGTCCTGCAGTTGGGTGTGTACATGTTTATTATGGTTAAGTCTTCATGATGGATCATCCCTTTAATCATTATATAGTACCCTTCTTTGTCTTTTATGGTGGATTTTGTTTTAAAGTCTGTTTTATCTGAGATTAGTATTGTCTTTCCTGCTCTTTTCTGGTAATTATTTGCTTGATGTATGTTTTTTCCATCCTTTGATTTTTAATAAATTTATGTGTTTGCTCCTAAGGTGTATCTCTTGTAGGCAGCATATTGATGGATCTTGTTTTTTTAATCCATCCTGTCACTTTCTCTCTCTTTATGGGTACATTTAGGCCATTTTCATTCAGTGTAATTATTGATAGGTATGAGTTTATTGCTCTCATTTTGTAGTGCTTTTTTTTTGTGGTGCTGACATTTTCTTTGTTGCTCTTACTCTCCTGTGCTGAGTTCCTTTTGTTTGTGGATTTCTTTCTCATTTTTTTGTCTTTGTGGATTTTGTTTTTTTTTTGGAGACTTTACATTTTTCTTCTTTATTTTGTTGAGTAGGTTTGTTAACTTTCTTTGTGGTTACCTTGAAATTTACCCTCATCTTCCGAGGTTTAAACCAGTCTATTATTACTTGGTATTGCCTTGTCTCCTTTGCCATTAGAAAGTTCTATACCTGTACCATTTATTCCCTTTTATTGTTCTGACATTGTTGTCATTTACAGATTAACCTCTCTGGTTCCCTGTTGCAATTGTTTTGGTTTTGGATAGTCCTTGAGAGTTCATTTCCTAAGTTGGTATCTGGCTGGTACAGTCTTGAGTCCTAGATTCAGGCTGTCATCTGATGTTGTTTGTTCTCAGACTGAAGGACGTCCTTTAATAATTCTCGTAAGTTTGGTTTGGTTTTTACATATTCCCTTAAATTCTGTATCTGGAAATGTCTTAATTTCACCATCATATTCGACCGAGAGTTTTGCAGGATATATTATTCTTGGTTGGCAATTTTTTTCTGTCAAGGTTTTATATATGTCATCCCATTGCCTTCTTGCCTGCATGGTTTCTGCTGAATAATCAGAGCTTAGTCTTATTGTTTTTCCTCTGTATGTGACTTTTTGTTTTTCCTTAGCTGCTCCTAGGAATTTTTCTTTGTTTTTCAGTTTTACCAAGTGAGATTATGATATGCCTCTGTTATTTTCTTTTAGGATTACCCTATATGGGGTTCATTGAGCTTCCTGGATGGTCAGCTTTTCATCTGTCATGATGTTAGGGAAATTTTCTGTCAGGAATTCTTCGATGATTCTCTCTGTATTTTCTGTTTTCTCTCCCTGTTCTGGAACTCCAATCACTTTCTAATTTTTGCTTTTGATTTTATTCCACATAATTCTCAGGGTTTCTTCATTTTTCTTCATTCTTTTTTTCTGCTTTTTCTTCAAACAGAGTTGTATCCATGTGTTTGCCTTCAAATTCTCTGATCCTGGCTTCCATTGTTTCAAACCTGCTCCTCAGCCCTTCTATGACACAGTCCATTTCTAAAATCTTGTTGCTTATCTTTGGGATTTCTAATTGTTGTTTTTGTATGATTTCTAGTTGTGACTTTATTTTTGGCATTTTGGTCCTGTATTGTTTTCCTGAATTCTTCCATTTTTTTGTCTGTATTTTCCTTGAATTTGTCTGCCTTTTCCATGAATTTGTCTATGTTTTCCTAATTTTTGTCTGCTTTTTGTTTCAATGTTTGGATAGCTCTGAATATTAGGGATTTGAATTCCCTGTCAGGCAGTTCTAGTGCCTTTTCTTCTATTGGAAAGTCATCTGGTGTTTTATTTTGGATGCCTTTTTTTTTTTTTTTTTTTTTTTACTAGAACCATCCTGTCCTTTTTTTTATATGTGTTTTGATATTGTCTGCTGTCTTTGGGACATTCAGTAGTTATTTTCTTCATCTCTTTTTCTGTCTTGTTTTTTGTTTTATTTGATTGTATCTGAGCAAACAGGCTGTGTGTTCTTTGTTGTTTGCTCATCTGTGGTCATGATACTTTTTACCTCCTTGTCCAATGGGCAGGGCTGGTCACTCAGCTATGGTGCAGCAGGGCAGACCCAGCTGAAGGAGAGAGGCTGGGATAGGTGGTTTGTGGCATGTACTGGGGCTGATAGGGTAGGCCAGGAATCAGTGCTGGGCAGGTTCCGGTAGTCCATGCCTGTGCTGCTCAGAGGTGTGATGATGTTCACTGTATGGTGCAGGTAGGCAGGAAGGAGGGGGGAAGTTATGATGTGTGGAGTTAATATGGGCATGGGAAAGAGGAAAGAGAAACAGGAGCCAAAAACAAACAAACAAAAAGAGTGCTAAGGGAGCTTGCTGTTGGATTGGAGAGATGAAAAACAGAGAAATGGAGAAAAACAAAAAGGGAAAAAGAAAGAAAAAAATAACTAGGTAAAAATTTGAAAAAAGAAAAAAAAAAAAAGCAGTGGCTCCCAGGCTGCGCAGTATAGCCTGGCTTGAGGGAGTATAGATGTCACACTGCACCAGGTATTCAGGAGACAGGAAAAGAAAGTAAGTATAAAGGGACAAGAACTGAGAAATGAAGAAAGACCAAAAGGAAAAAAAGAAAGAAAAACAAAAGAAACACCCCAGGGGCTGCACAAACTGGGGAAGTGGCTCCTAAGATGTGCAGTACAGCCTGCTTAGAGGGGGCTCCCAAGCAGAGAGGGGAAAAAAAGAAAAGAAACAAACAGAACAAAGCAAAAAAAAAAAAAAAAGCCCAGGGTATCCCACCAGCATATTGTCATGGGTCTGGGGAGTGGTTCTCCAGTTGAGTGGCGCTTCACAGCCTTTCAAGAAGAAACGAAGATGGCACATGGAGCTGAGTCTTTGAGAGAAAGCAGGGGAAGGTGATGAGAGCCACCGAAGAAACCAAAAGAAATGGAAAGAAGCAACACTAGCAACAAACAAATGGCACTCTGGGAGCTGGTCAGTGTGGGTGGGATGAATCCAAGCTGCCTGGGGTGGAAGCAGTTGCCTTCCGGCCAAGAGACTGCAGCTGGCACAAAGCAGAGGAGGCCAAGGTGGGGAGGGAAAAAGGGAGGGGGTTAGGAAAGTGTATATTGCTGGTTACTAGGTGCTCTGTCTCCTGCTGAGAACTTCATGAAGCTGCTCTCCTGTATTGCCTGTCCACTGATCTCCGGTGTGGGTGGGGCAAATCCAAGCAGCATGGACACTGCGCTTCTTGACCGGGTGAGCCACTGCTGCCAGCCAGGAAGCACGGAGGTAGAGCAGCAGGGAGAGGATGGGGGGTGGGAACATGCTCTGTCTCCTGCTGGGAGCTCCATGAAGCTGCTTTCCTGTGCTCCCTGATCACCAGTCTCTGATGGGAGTCCAAGGTGGCGAATCTATGCTGTATCAGCTGATAGAGGACTTCTGCACGTATCTCTCCTCGCTCTCTGTTCTGTCAGTTTCTTATTCCATTCAGTGTTTGGCTGAGTTCTTTAACTCTTCATTTGACACTTTGGGTTCAGAAATGACATTTGTCTCTTTTTTATTTAGTTTTTCTGGTCTTTGCCGGGGAGGGGGTGGTCGGCATGTTGCTTCTGTCTATGGCACCATGCTGGCCAGAAGACTTATTTGATTTCTTGACTGCTGCTTCAATGGGCGTTGATTGTAGATCCAAGTAAAATGAAATCCTTAACGACTTCAATATTCTCTCCATTTATCATGACATTGCTTATCCAGCCAGTTGTGAAGAGTTTTGTTTTCTTTATGTTGAGGTGTAATGTATGCTAAAAGCTGTAGTCTTTGCAAGTAAAATGAAATCCTTAACAACTTCAATATTTTCTCTGTTTATCAGGACATTGCTTGTTGGTCCAGTTGTGAGGAGTTTTGTTTTCTTTATGTTGAGGTATAATCCAAACTGAAAGCTGTAGTCTTTGATCTTCATCAGTAAGTGCTTCAAGTCTTCTTCACTTTCAGCAAGCAAAGTTGTGTCTTCTGCATATGACAGGTTGTTAATGAGTCTTCCTCCAATCCTGATGCCACATTCTTCTTCATATAGTCCAGCTTCTCAGATTATTTGCTCAGCATACAGACTGAATAAGTATGGTGAAAGGATACAACCCCAACACACACCATTCCTGATTTTAACCCATGCAGTATCCCCTTGTTCTGTTTGAACGACTGCCTTTTGATCTATGTACAGGTTTTGCATGAGCACAATTAAGTGTTCTGGAATTTCCATTCTTCATAAGGTTATCTATAATGTGCTATGATTCACACAGTCAAATATCTTTGCATAGTCAATGTCTTAGCCATCTAGTGCTGCTGTAACAGAAATACCACAGTCTAGTAGGAGTCCAAATTCAGGGCATCAGCTCCAGGGAAGGCTTTCTCTGTTGACTCTGGAGGAACACCCTTTCATCAATCTTCCCCTGGACTAGGAGCTTCTCCACACAGGAACCCTAGGTCCAAAGAATGCATTCTGCTCCCAATGCTGCTTTCTTGTTAGTATGAAGTCCCCTTGTCCTCTGCTCACTTCTCTCTTTTATAACTCAAAGAGATTGGCTTGAGACACTATCTAATATTGTAGATCTCATCAGTACAATTGCCACTAATCCATCTCATGAACATCAGTGACAGAATTTGCAACACACAGGGAAATCATCAGTCGACAAAATGGTAGCCAATCATATAGTACAGGGAATCATGACCTAGCCAAGTTGACAGATATTTTGGGGGGACACAGTTCAATCCATGACAGTCAATAAAACACAGGTAAACATCTTCTTGGTATTCTCTGCTTTCAGCCAAGATCCATTTGACATCAGTAACAGTATCCCTCGTTCCACATCCTCTTCTGAATCTGGCTTGAATTTCTGGCTATTCCCTGTTGATGTACTGCTGCAACCATTTTTGAATTATCTTTAGCAAAATCTTACTTACGTGTAATATTAATGATATTATTCAATAATTTATGCATTCTGTTGAATCACCTTTCTTTGGAACGGGCATGAATATGAATCTCTTCCAGTCAGTTGTCCAAGTAGTTGTCTTCCATATTTCTTGGCATAGACAAGTGAGCACTTCCAGCACTGCATCTACTTGTCAAAATATCTCATTTGGTATTCAGGCAATCCCTGGGGCTTATTTTTCATCAATGCCTTCAGTGCAGCTTGGACTTCTTCCTTCAATACCATCGGTTCTTGATCATATGCTACCTTCTGAAATTGTTGAACATTGACGAATTATTTTTGGTACAGTAACTCTGTGTATTCCTTCCATCTTCTTTTGATGCTTCCTGTGTAGTTCAATATTTTACCTATGGAATCCTTCAATATTGCAACTTGAGGCTTGAATTTTTCCTTCATTTCTTTCAGCTTGGGAAATACTGACCATGTTCTTTCCTTTTGGTTCTCTAACTTGAGGTCTTTGCATATTTCATTATAATAACTTTACTTTGTCTTCTCGAGCTGCCCTTCAAAATCTTCTGTTCAATCTTTTACTTCATCATTTCTTCTGTTCACTGTAGCCATTGACATTTAAGAGCAAGTTTCAGTCTCTTCTGACATCGATTTTGGTCTTTTCTTTCTTCCCTGTCTTTTTAATGAGCTCTTGTTTTCTTCACGTACGATGTCCTTGATGTCATCCCACAACTCGTCTGGCCTTCAATCATTAGTGTTCAATGTGTCGAATCTACTCTTGAGATGGTCTCCAAATTCAAGTGGGATATACTCAACTTTGTATTTTGGCTCTCGTGGACTTGCTCTAATTTTCTTCAACTTGAACTTGCAGATGACATTGATAGTCTTTTGAAGTCAGCCTCTGGCCTTGCTCTGACTGATGATATTGAGTTTTCCATCGCCTCTTTCCACATATGTAGTCGATTTGACTCCTGTATTTTCCATGTGATGGGGTTCACATGTATAGTCACCATTTACATTGTTGAAAAAATGGTATTTGCAATGAATAAGTTGTTGGTCTTGAAAAATTCTCTCATAGAATCTCCAGTGTTGTTTCTATCACCAAGGCCATATATTTCAACTACAGATCCTTCGTCTTTGTTTCCAACTTTCGCATTCCAATTACCGGTAATTATCCATACATCTTGATTGCATATTTGATCAATTTCAGACTTCAGAAGTTGATAAAAATCTTCAATTTCCCCATCTTTGGCATTAGAGGTTGATGTGTAAATTTGAATAGTAGTCGCATAAAGTAGTCTTTGTTGTAAGCGTTTGGATATTATCCTATCAGTGGCAGCATATTTCAGGATAGATCTTGAAATGTTCTTTTTGACAGTGAATGTGGTGCCATTATTCTTCAATTTGTCATTCCTGACATAATAGACCATACAATTGTCTGATTCAAAATGGCCAATACCAGTCCTAGCTTGGCCATGTGACTTGCTTTGGTCAATGAGACATCAACAAATGTGATATAAGCTGAGGTTTAGAAAGTGCTTACACACTGAAGCTTACTTCTGGAGAGGCTGCATGCAGTGAAGAAGCCCAGGCTAGACTGCTGGAGACATGGGGCTAAGCCAACAGCTGTGGTCCATGACCGCAAAGCTGTGAGCGAGGCCTTGAGTGAGCCCAAATGAAACCAGCCAAAGAACTGCTCACCTGAGCTATCAAATGGTTGCTATTTTAAGCCATTAAATTTTGGGGTGGTTTTGAAGCATCAATAGATAATTAAGACAAACTTTCAAGTGTCTAGTGCCCAAAGAGAAAGAGGTGGGCAATTCTGTACAGATAAGACACAGAGCCATGGCTGTGTGGTGTCCTGTCCAGGGAGCACTGTGGCAAGAAAAAACTTAAGGGAAAATTTGGGAGCTCTGGATCACTGACATCTGCATCCCCAAGAGGAAGTATCAGGAGTACACAGCCCCTCTAAATTCTGGACCCCAAAAAGGATTTTTTTTTGGCCTAATTTCCACCCATCACTGCCCTTCCTCAAACACCCAGCCACCCTCAAAGGCTGTCAATTCACACCGTTCATCCAGCACCTAATATGAGTCCAGGCACATAGTAGGTGCTTTATAAGTAGTTACCGAATAGTGGTGGAATGCATTCCTCCTCGTGAACCACTGTTGAAACACTTAAGTTCAAGCTGTCTCATTCTAGAACTGGAAAGGGTGGGTCCTTCCTCCACTTTAAACTGGTTGGAGTGTCCACCTCCCCCCTTAGAATAGGTGGATGTTGGCCTTTCCCTCTTAGGTCCAATGAGTTGTCTACCTACCTCTTTAGACTGAATTGGGTGTCAGCCTTCCCCATCTCAGGCTTAAAGGTTTCTGAATATCCCCTGGGGATGGATGGGAGCACCTGTCCCATCCCCTAGACTGGAAGGGGTGCGTGTCTGTCTCTCACCTGAGACTGAACGGTTGTAATCTGCTTCTCCCCTTAGACCAGATGGAGTGTCCACCTCCTCCTTTAGACTGGATGGGGGTAATTCACCTCCCTATGTTTGGACTGGGAACTCCTTGAGGGTAGGGTCCCTGCCTAATCCATCTCTGTGTCCCCACACCCAACACAAGACCTGGCCCCAGTGGTCTGCAGGGTGGAACCCTGTGTGTCCGAGGAGGCTCCTAACCTGTTATCGCTCTCCCACTTCCTGACTTTTTAGCCTTGTTGCTCACACCTGTAGCCCACGTGGGATACTCAGAAAGAAGGACTGATACACACCACAGCCCAATTTCATTTTCACCAGTTTCCTCTACCTAGTTCCCCCTCCTAAAGCAGATTTCTTGCCATTTCACAGAAGACGAAACTGAGGCCCAGAATGGTTAAAGGACTTGGTCAAGATTCCAACCAGGAGTAGGTGGTAAAGGCAAGACTCAAGCCCAGACATGTGGCTACAACCCAGATTCCCGAGAACCACCAGTTACTGCAGTGCTGGGCAGTCCTGGAACTTTGTGTTCTTTACTGAGGCCCTGGGTGAGGCTCATGCTTCAGTCTTGAAATGCTGCCTGGAGAGGGCCCCTCTGGAAAGGCTCTGTTCCTTGGCAGGGTCATCGAGAACCACCTGAGAAGGGCTGGAGGAAATGGTTGGAGGCCCACAGGTACTCAGCAGCCCTACAAAGAGCACTGGGGAGGAGTCATATATAACTGGGTTCCAGGCTTGGTCCACAGCTGACTGGCCACATTGCCTCGGTTTCTTCAGCACCTGAAAGCATGGTGCCGAGTGCCCGGCACATAGTAGGTGCTCAGTAAACATGAGCTCATGGGCCTCACAGGCCACAACATGTCTTGTTCTCCCAACCTCCTCATTCACGCCTGCTGCTCTATTTTCTGGGCCAACCACCAGCCATACATTTCTTTCCCCTTTGCTTTAACCAAGGCAAGTTGGAGTTGGCCACAAAATGGAACAAAATTTGTGCAGGGGAAAACAAAAACCACAACCCAGAACACACAAGCCACCCAGCCTGGATGTCCATGAGTGGCATTCAGGTCAGAGGCAGGTCCATGTCCAGAGATGGTCAGCCAGGGTTACTGAGCCCACTTGGACTGTCGGGCTCTTCTGAGAGGGCTGGAGAACAGCTCGGGGCCCTGGAGTTGCCAGCACTGCGTGTGAATGCAGGCTTCACCTTTCAGTCATGGTGTAACCCTCTGGTACATTGCCTCTCTATTCCTCAGTTTCCCCATCTGTGACATGTGTAGCAGTGCCTATCTCTCTACTTAAAGATCACACATTAGGAGGTTTTTAAGAGGCAGCTATTAGTATTTTTCACCTTCACTGTGGACACTGTGGGGGAACTTAATGCTGCTGTGGACTGAAAGAACCCCCCAGTCTGCACAGCCCCCTCACACCCCACCAGGGCTATGGGCAAAGTAAAACATTGGCGATGGCCCCTCACTGCCTCTAAAGAGCCTGCCCAGAGCCCTGAACACAGTAGGTCGTTTGTAAGTCATAGATCCAGCCCTGCGCATTCATCTAACTCTTAAACATTTCTTGTGGTGATTTTCTCTAGCCTCAATCCTCTTCCTTCAAATGAAATCTTACAAAGCGGCCCAATGGAGAAAAAACATCACAACAACCCAGGTTCATTTTTACCACAACAAAACAAAAAACCCCAGACCCCTGGCTGAGAGGGGAGGGTTCCTGAGTCTTGCCCGCTTGGTGCCCCTTTCCACTTTCAGCCAGTCGTGGACACCCCATTGAAACACAGTGTGCAAAACCTTGCTGAGCCCTGTCGTGATGACATCAGCTCACATTTCTAGGGCACCTGCTGTGTACCCAGCACTGCCGAGCCTGTTGTCTCCACTCCAATGCTCACAGTCCCAAAATTGAGCTCTCATCATCCCACTTCAAGGTGAGAAGACTCAGGCTGAGAAGGGCTAAGTGAATTAGCTGAGGCCACCCGGCTCTTTTGGGGTGGACTGAGATTCAGTCTGGGGCCTGTTATCCCCTCAAAGACCATGCTCCTTCCACTGCCCCACTTGACGCATGGAGAAACTGAGGGCCAGAGTAGGGGTAGCAGATGACTTCCTGAGGCCGTGCCCAAATCTCCTGAGCTTGGTTCAAGGACTTGTGTAGCCTGGGAGACTTCCAGGCTTCAACTGTGGCCAGCACTGCCTGTGGGCTCCCAGCAGGGTGAACTGGCTGGGTTGGATTTTATAACTGCCCCAGGGGCTGTTGTGAGATAGGCCTGAATCCAGAACAGTGAAACCACACCCAGGTTCAGGATCTCTACAGGCTGAATGTTGTCATCACTTTTCACACGAAATCCAGCTACAGAGCATCTGAGGATAACTGGAATGGTGGGGCTACCATGTCCAACCCTACTGTTTACAGATGGGGAAACTGAGGTCCAGGAGTTCAGTGGGCAGTCATTGGCCTTCCAATGGGCAATCACTGTTGCCACTATTTTACGTGTGATATCAGTGACCATGTCCTCTCAATAGCCCCAGCAGCATTTACCAAGCTCCAACTGTAGGCCAGGTATTTTGCTAGATATGTTCTTAACCATCATCTCCTTCACTCTGCGTAACTGACCACCTCATAGAATGGGAAACTGAGGCTCAGACAGGGAAGGTGACTTGCCACCTCTGCCTGACTTTAAGACTCATTCTCCAAACGGCACCTGAACTCACGGTAGGTGTGGTTGTATAAGGTGGAGGGAGGAGGACAATCTATAACTCTAGAGACAGCCACTGAGAAGCCCTCCCCCGCATCCTCATCCTTTACTGCATGTATGTTTACTGAGTGCATGTATGTTTACTGCCAGGCTCATCGGTGGTGCTCAGGCAACTTGGGCAGCTCATAAATGCTTATTGAATGAACGAATGATTTCAAATAGGGCACATCCAAAGGCTCCCAGCCACTGACCTTGGACAGGCCTGGAGGAATCTGCCCCATCCCCCCACCACCACTCTATTTTCTCTTTTCCAACCCCTGCTTCTCCAGGTGAACCACCTGCCCAGCGCCTCCACCCGGTCCTGCTAATTTCTCATGTTCGGAATTAATTGTCTTTGCTTCCTTCTGTTTCCTGTTTATCCAAGCTGAGTTGCTCCATGATCCGTTCCTGCAAAGACATCTCTCTCTTGACTCATGACTCATGACTGAGCACTAATGGGTTGGCTTGGTTCCTTTCTAGGAGATGTGGTAGGGGGAAGTTGTGAGAAAATAGAATCCGAGGACTTGGGCTGTGGTCTGGCAGTGTCCAGAACTGGGGCTCAGCCAGGGGCTGGAGTTAGGGCTAAGTCTGGAGCCAGGATCAGGGATCATCCAGGGATCAAGTTAGGGCTTAGCCTATGATCAGGATCAGAGCTCAATCTATGACCACGATCAGGGCTCAGTCTTTGGCAAGGGTCAGGGCTCAGTTAGGAGTCAGGGTCAGTGGCCATCCAAGGATCAAGGTCAGGGCTCAGTATAACATGGGTCAGAATTCAGCCTGGATTAATGTTTGAGCTCAGACAGGGACCAAGATCAGATTTGAGTCGATAATCAGGAGCAGGGCTTAGTCATTCCGTGAACCAGGATTATGGATTTTTCTATGGCAAAGGTAGGCTCTACCTAAGACCAGGGTCAGGGCTACTTCTATGGCCAGAATTAAGGCCCAGGCTATGACCAGGATCAGGGCTAAGTTTGTAACTAGGTTCAAGATTCAGGCTATGACTGGGATGAGGATTCAGTCTGAGACCAGGATCAAGACTCAGCCTGCATCTGTGTTTAGAACCTTCTGTAGTTTCTTAACAACACAAGAGAGAGAACACAGCTACCAGAACCACTTAGCTCCCTCCCAAAATTTGGACCCCTGGAAACAACTGAGTTTTCCTTTCATTCCTTTAAAGCTGGTTTCTTTCTAGCAAGCTCTCCCCTGGTGCTGCCCCTCTGCCCTTGGCCGCCCTCTCCAAGGGAGCTGTCTTAGCGCCTCCCGTCAGACCCTGCCTCCCCGTCTTCCTGCCAGGGAGCCTCCTGGCTCCAGGGTTATTAAGACAGGAATCTGTGGGAAGAAGAGGGTAAACAGAATCCATCACGCAGGGCTGGGGCAGGCGCCCGTTTCTCCCGTGGCTCCATGGGGCTGACTCGGAGGAAAACCAACGCACTAAGCGAGTGATGTTGACAGGAGGCTTAATGAAAATCAGAGGGAGGTGCCCTGGCCAGGGCCTACGTGGAAGGAGGCCCTGGATGGGTAATTAAATTAATTCTGGTGTATGTCCCAACAAGCGCAGAAGCAAGAGCCAGGGCCAGGGCCCATTCATCCAGGGCTCCAGGAGTTTGTCATAATTACAGAGAAAAATAAGTTTTGGAACTTGGGCCCCCAGAGTTAGGCCTGAACTGCTTTTCTCTTCCAGGAAATGCTCATGTGGCAAAGCTACACCTGCACACCAGGGTCACCTCTGTGGGTCACAGGACGTGGACGAACACAGAGCAAGGACTTGGTTCTTGCCCCCATTTCTCAGATGAGGCCAACTGAGACTCAGGGAGCAAAAGTGTCTGGTTCGGGGTCATGGGATCAAGCCCCAGGCTCCAGTTATCCTTCCTCAACACTTCTGTCAAGTGTGGAGGCTGTGCGAGGGCAGTAGAGAGGGATAGCTCTGCTGAGATAGAAGAAAGGAAGGCTTCCCAGAGGTGGTGATGACCTTAAGGGATGAGTAGGGGTTGGCCAGGCAGAGAAAGGGAATGGGCACACCAAGTGGGGGAAACAGCACACACAGAGGCATGGTGGCTGGACAGAGCACAGCATGGTGGGCAGAAGGAGTTGCCCAGTGGGCTGAGCACTGTGTAAGAGCAGGGCTGGGGAGGAGGTTGAGGCAGAGTAGTGAAAAACCTCATCTGCAGGTGAGTGCAGAAAGGTTTCCCACAGCTTGTCTTATTTAATCCTCATAATGATCCCATGTTTCCATCTTACGGATGAGTAAAATGAGGCTCAGGGAACTTGAGTCAGCTACCCAAAGCAACACAGCCAGGCAACAGCGAAGCTGGGATGAGAACCCACATATGTCAGGTTCAAAACTGTCCCCTTAAACACTCTTCTCTCCTGCTTTACCCCGCAACTTTCCAGCTTTCCAGTTTGGCTCAGCCTGGGGTGCCAAGTCATGGAGATGCTCCCTGCCTGTGTGGAAAACCATCAGATTCTCCAGGAAGCAGGGAGAAGAAATGAGACCACTTGCCCTGGAGCAGAGCAGTCATAGGGAGCCCTGCTGCTGATCTCGACCCTCTGCAGGGCTGTCTCCAGGATGAGTAAACAGAGAGGTCTGGGGGCCTAAACCCATGGCGGTGGGGGTGGGGGGAATTACAGGGAAGCAAGTTCTAGTTGAAGTGACCCTCTTAACTATGGGCTGCTAGACAGAAACTGAGTTCCCCATCCCGGGAGGTATGTAAGCAGGGGAAGGACGGGGAACCGGGAGAGGAGATTCCTGGATTGGGCACCTCTTAAATCTGCAGATCTGAGTTCCCAGCAGCCCCCACTTCTCCCAGGAAAAGCCGTTCTAGGCCCTTAACAATGGAGGATGTCATAAAATGAAGCTCTAAGGAGAGATAAGACCTGGCCAGAGGACCTATTTGCTTCCCAAGACAGTGTCTCCCTTTGGATGTTCCCAGCACCTTGAAAATATCCCCCAAGTGGACTCCGAAGGAGAAATCCTCACATGGGCAAGGATCTCTCAGTGGGGGTTCCATCCCTTCCCTGAGCAGGAGGTGAAGGACACAGCAGCCCAGAGAGGAGGAGCAACTAGTGGGCTGTCACACAGCACAGTCCAGGTGAGCCTTGTGGAGAAGGGATGTGGCCAAAGTGAGGCTCTTCTTTTGGATCCGAGGGTCCTCAAAGTTGCCCTTAATCAGGAAGGAGAGTATTTATTTTCAGCTGAATATTTCCCCAACCGCAGACGAGACGGGATAGGACTACATATTCCAGATTCCTGGCGGCTTGGGAAACTGCACTGAGGGTCCTGCCGGGTCACCTTGCCTCCTCCTGGTGGAGTGGTGTCCAACCCCAAGGCCTGGGGTCTGGCTGCCAGCTTGGAAGAGAACTCTGTCTGTGGCAAAACATGTTGGCCACCTCCCAGCACTCCTCCTGCCCTCATCCTTTCAGACTCCCCCATGCCTCTCCTCCACTCTCAGCCCCACAGATGTGAGCCAGGGCCCTGAGGTTCACCCAGCACAGTGCGGACAAGCATCTCAGGCGGAGGGAATAGCATGTGCTGAGGTCCAGCGGCCAGACAGCCCACCTGCATGGAGAAGGGCCCTGTGCTCTGTAGCTGCAGCAAGGGGTGGAGAAGTGCCAGGAAGGGTGGGTGAGGACCTTAGCCAGGGTGCCACACTAGGATCTGCATTTGTCTTGGGGCAGTAGGGAGCCATGGAAGTTGAGCAGGGGAGGGCCAGGGTCAGAATTGGGTCCCTTGGTCAGGGCAGAGTCAGCGGCCAATGGATTTCCGGGTGAGCACGAGGAAGCCAGGAGATGGAGGAAAAGGCTGGAGTGGGGACCCGGCCCAAGCCAGGTGCAAAGGGGCGTAGGCCGGAGCATCTCCAAAAGATGAGAAAGGCAGGGCCAGATAAGGGACTAGCCATGGGGGTGACAGACAAGAGTATTAGGGTTCTCATTTTACAAAAGAGGAAACTGAAGCTTAAAAGGAGGAAAAGCGACTTGCCCAAGGTCACTCAGCTAGGAATGGATGGAGCTAGCACGTGGGCTCGAAGCCCGGTGCTGTTTCTCTCAGCTGCAGCAACTTAGGCAGGTGAGTTCCTGCCTTTGTAGCTTGTGGTCTGGATTTCCAAGGGAAGTCACACCCCAGCTGGGGGGCCCTGGTCAGAGGATGGCATGTCTCCCCCCACCTTCCCTGCCAAGACCCTGGCCCCCTCCAAGTGGGTGCAGGAAGCCCCACTCCCCCACATTGTCTGCTTCTCCCGCTTCTGCTCTTTGAGGGGCCCATTTGGGGAAGTTCAGGAATTGCCCTCAATTGCCCTCCCTTCCTACCTTCATCCAACCTAAATCCACCCCCATCCCAGTCCCTGCTGCTCTCCTAAGACAGGCCCCATTATTGCTCACCTGGACAACTGAGCAGCTTCCTCCCCAAGCAATGCAGCATGTTGACCCCATGCATACTACCAACTTAATGACACTGAACTGCTTGACGTCCCCAAATAGAGCATAGGCTTTCACGTGTCCATGACCTCACCTTTGCCACTCTCTCTGTCTAGTACCCTCTTCCGGACAAACTCCTACTCACCCCTTGATACCCAACTAAAAATTTACCTGTGCAGGGCTGCCCTCCCAGACTGCCGCCAACAGAATCAGTGTCTCTCTTCTCCAAACCGTGGGGAGGTTGCCAGTTTGTCTGCCTTGCCAACTGGGAGGGCCTTGGGGGCAGGGTGCCTCTCTCACCTCTGCCTCCCCAGCCCCCAGCACAGTACAGTAGGTACTCAATAACTGTTAGAGAGATGGATGAATAAATGAATGAATGAATGAACAAATAAATGAAAGAATAAAAACACTCCCAGCCCAGAAGCACACGGGGTCAAAGACAAGTTTTGAAGCCAGACAGACACGGGACAAATCCCAGCTCTGCCTCTTGCTGGCTGGGTAGCCATGAGGCTTCACGCCTCTGAGCCTCAGTTTCCTACACTGTAGACTATTGGCAATCACATTTCGGTATGCAACCTGAAGAGCAAATTTGGTAACACATGGATAACAGACGGAGCCAAGCGCCACAGTTGAGAGCATGGTCCGTGGAAGCAGCCAGCTCTGCTACTTACTGGTTGTGTAGCTTCAGACAAGTTACTTGAGTGCTCTGCACCTCAGTTTCCCTGTCTATAAAATGGAGAATAATAGTAGTACCTACCTCATAGGGTTGTCAGGATCAAATATGGAAATGTGTGCAAAATGTTTTTAACAGAATGGAAAGTAGCACAGGCCAAACATGTACCCAGATGCCGTTGAGTCAATTATGACTCGTGGCGACCCCATGTGTGTCAGAGCAGAACTGTGCTCCATCAGGTTGCCGATGGCTGACTTTGCAGAAGCAGATCACCAGGTCTTTCTTCCGAGGCATCTCTGGGTAGACTCAAACCTCCAACCTTCAGTTAGCAGCCGTGCGCCTGGCACATAGCGTGTGCTTGAATAGTGTCTTGCCTCCCCCGCTCCCCCACCTCCTCTCATCTTCCAGCCCAGGCAGGGTGACCCACGTCCAGGGGTAGAGGGGACTCTGTTGACTGTCAAAACCAAGGCACCTCTCCGTGGGCAACAATCGGGGGTCAGACACTGTAGGGTCCACTGTTTTTACAGGCAGAGACCCCACATGGATACTGAATTAATCACCTACGTTAACAATAAAGGCCTTCACTTCAGAACATTCACTAAGAGGAGAAAAATATAAAGCAAGTCACACTGCAGGGGGACTTCAATGGAATGGCGTCAGCCTCTGCAGCGCCTCTCCAGAAGCACCTTTTCAATGTGGTTCTTTTAAGTCTTAAATCAAAGCATTCCCTTCCATTCAGCGAGGTCCTCATTGCTGTGAGCAGGATTACTTTAGCTGCTGGTTTTTTGAGCTCTAAGTGCTAGGTGAATGGCCCAATTATGTGATTTAATCCCTTTAGTCTGGTGGTAAGAGAATATCCTTCCCAATTTACTGAGGGGGTTGAGGCTCAGAGAGGCTCTCAAACAAACCCAGGGTCGCCCAGGATGGAAGCAGCAGAGTCAGGATTTGAACCTATATCCCGTATGACTCCAAAGCCAGCGCTCTTAACACCGTTGGCTATACATTGAATCAACTGCGAGCTTTGAAAAACTCCAATGCCTGAGCCCTACCCAGAGATTCTGATTCGACTGACCTCCGTGTGGCCTGGGTTTTATAAATCCCCAGGAGATTCTACAAGGCAGCCAGGTGAGCAGGGCAAGTCACAGGGGACAGAGGAGCCCTGTCCAGAGAAGATGTGTCCAATGAGAGAGATGTAGTCTGTGCACCTCTAGACTTCGCGACCATCTGGTCCTTGGTGAGCTGAACCAGCCCTTTCCCCTATCCTGGGTGTCAATTTAATCACCTTAATCAGTAAAGACCCAGCTGCCAGCCAAATGTAAGGTCAAGTCCCACCACTCTAAAACACCCTGCTGCCTTGCCTCATGATCCTCCCGTTCTGCAAGCAAGGATGTCAACGCACAGAGAGATGGAGGGGCCTGCCTAAAGTCACACAGCCACTAAAGAGATCCAGCCTCAGGCTTCTCCCACCCCGCCTCCTGAGTGATGAGGGGTGCGTGTGATAAGCACTGTCAGGGAGACTTGGCTGGAGAAGCTGGTGATGTGGAACAGAGACTAAAGCAGGTCTGGGAGCCTGGGGTTCTGTCTTCAGGTCTCTGGGGAGTTAGGTGGTAGGTCTGAAGGCCCAGAAGTGGCATGAGGTCCATCGGTCACAGGGAACAATGGAGCCATGTTCCAAGGAGACATGTCCAAGGAGAGAGATTCAATTTCTGCAACCGTAAGCTTGTCTCCTCCAAGGATGCAGTGACCATCTGTGCTTTAGTGAGTCAGCTCCCCCCAATTTATCAGTCTCAATTTAATCATTCAAGACCCAGACCCTAGCCAACCCAGGCTCTCAACTTCTGGAAAGCTCCAGCCCCATAAAGAGTCAGCAAGGGGGCAACAGGTCTTGGGCCAGAATTCCAAGAGTCCCTTCTGACTCCCTGGCCATTACCTGGGCAGAAGTCTCCAACTTGCCCTCCCACATCTGTCCTGGGCCTCTACCCTCCTCTCAGGGCTTCACAGAGACTGGGCTTTTCTAACCATTTATTCCTTTATTAGCAGTGGGGTCATTTCTTCAAACAAAATCTTTGGAACTTGATTTCTCTACACTGACTCAGGCCCGCTCATTTTGATGTTCCAATGAAATGTCCCTGAGCCCCCATCCTGCATGTAGGGACAATGTTTTCCTCCCTCCAAAAGATCTTCTCAAATCCACAAATGCCAGTCTTGGTTGTTCATCTACACTCCTTGAGACTGCAGGATTCCTTCAAAGATACTGAGTTCTAATCCCAGTTCCACCACTTCTGAGCTGAATGGCCTTGGCCTTGGATCTTAAGAGACCTAACTTCCCTGAGTCTCAGTTTCTTCATCTGCAAAATAGGTACCTACCTCATACTCACAAAAAGGCCGCCGAGATTAAATGAGATCATGGCATATATACATAGTGCTCTTAGCCAGTGCCTTGCATACAGTCAGCACTCAATAATGACAACTGTTATTATTAGCTTGATTGTTCCTGTTTTACTGATGAGGAAACTGAGACTCTGAGAAGGACAGAGAATAGCCCAGAGCCCACACAGAGGTGGTGCAGGCCTCTGGGATTCATGCTGCATGTGGCCCAGAGTTCTGATCCCAAGTCATTGTCTAGCTGCTAGGGATTAATCCCGGTGGCCATCCTGTGGGTCAGAGGATGGTGCACCTATGATGCACCCCCACCTCCCCTACACCCAGGCCCAAGTCCACACTGGCTTTAACAATTAATATAACATATTTGGGAACAATATATCTGATAAGGGTTTAATATCCAGAATACATGAAGAACTCCTACAACTCAACAACAAAAAGACAAACAACCCAATAAAAAAAAATGGGCAAAGGATTTGAATAGACAATCCACCAAAAAAGACATAAAGATGTCCAACAAGCGCATAAAAAGATGCTCAATGTCATTAGTCATTAGGAAAATGAAAATCAAAACCACAATGAGATACCATTTCATCCATACCAGAATGACTATTATCAGAAAAATGGAAAACAACAGGTGTTGGCAAGCATGTGGAGAAATTGGAATCCTCATACATTGTTGGTGGAATTTTAAAATGGTGCAGTCACTGTGGAAAACAGTTTGGTAGTTCCTCAGAAAGTTAAACATAGCATTACCATACTCATTTCCATCAAGTCAATTCCAACTCATAGTGACCCTATAAGACAGAGTAGAACTTCCCCATAGGGTTCCCAGGTTGCAGCTGGTGGATTCAAACTGCAGACCTTTGGTTAGCAGTCAAGCTCTTAACCACTGCACCACCAGGGCCCCAGTATTACTATATGACTCAGCAATTCCACTCCCAGGTATGTATCCAAAATAAATGAAAGCCTGTACTCAAACAATACTTGTACACCAATGTTCATGGCAGCATCATTCACAACAGGCAAAAGGTGGAAACAATACAAGTCTCCATAAACAGAAGAATGCATAAACACACTGTGGTATATACATACAATGGAATATTAGCCATAAAGAGAAATGAAGTACTGAAACATGCTACAACATGGATGCACTTTGAAAACATTACAAGGGGAGTTATTGCTTAGGTGGAGGGAGACGAGGGGAGTCATTGCTTAGTGGGCACTGAGTTTCTGTTAATAGTGATGAAAAAATCTGGAAATGAATAGAGATGATTACAGACATGATGAACTTAGTTGATGTCACTGATGTGTACAAGTAAAAACGCCTCAAACGACAAAGGTTTTGTAATATATTTTTTACCAAAAAATAATTAATATAGCAAACCTGAGCCCTTCAAGAGCCCCACTGTGTGACATGCCTATCATCACATCACCTCTAAAGCTCTCACGCCCCACCCCACTGCCTCCACCCTAGCCCAGGCCCCCTTAGTGCTCATTTCCTCACCTACCCTGTCTCCAGACTTACCCCCTCAATGGATTCTCTGCTGTCAAAGCCTTGTAGATTATTTTAAAACAGTGAGATCATCTGATTACAGTCTTCCATGACTCTTTACTACCTTCAGGAGATATCCCATCTCTGCCTGCTTCTGGAGGCCTTTGTGACCTGGCCAGAGCCAATATCTACATGGCCCCCAAACTTCACTGTATACTCTACCTACCTTGAAGCTCTTGCAGATGCCCAAATATGCCAAACTCTCTATTGCCTCTGAGCCTTTGCACATGCTGTTCCCTTTTTCTGCTAGAACATTCTTTCCCCCTTCTCCTCTGCTAACCAACTCCTGCTCATCCTTCAGCTAAAATGTTTGGGGTCTTCGATCTTTTCTGTGTGGGATCTCCACAGGTTACTTGGGCTTCCTCACAGCATGGTGGCTGGATTCTGAGAGCACACGTCTCAAAGAAACAGATGTAAAGTGTATTGCCTTTATGACCTAGCCTTGGAAGTCACACGGCATCACTTCTGCCATATCACAGGTCCAACAAAATTCAAGGGGAGAGAACACCTGGACCTCACCTCTCAAAGAGAGGAGTACCAAACTCACCTTATAAGATGGGAGATATTGTTGCACCATCTTTGGAAAGCATACTAAGTCCCAGGTTGGGCATAGGGGATGTAAATGTAAGAACTGCATAAGCACAGTGATTGTTAACTTTCCATACAAGGGCAAATGTCCGTGACCTTCACTATTGTCTTACACTAGGGCTTTGATAGATGTTAATCTTTTTTTTTTTTTTTTGGCTTAATTTTTTTATAGTTTATTTTATTTTTGTTGTTGTTGTAGAGGATATACACAGCAAAACATACCCCAATTCAACAATTTCTACATGTACAATTCAGTGATGTTGATTACATTCTTTAAGTTGTGCAACCATTCTCACCCTCCTTTTCTGAGTTGTTCCTACCCATTAATATAAACTCACTGCCCCCTAAGTATCCTACCTAATCTTTCAAGTTGCTGCTGTCAGTTTGATCCCATATGGATAGATCTTAAAAGAGTACAATGCTCAAAGCAGACATTTTTTACTAGTTAAGCTAAGCTTTGGTTTTAAGAAGACATCTGGGGCTATTTTTTGGTTTAAGGTTTAAAGGTTATCTCAGGGCAATAGCTTCAGGGGTTCATCCACCCTCCATGGCCAAAAGTCTGGAGTCCATGAGAATTTAAAATTCTGTTCTGCATTTCCCCGCTGTTGATCAGCACTCTTCTATAGAATCTTTGACCAAAATGTTCAGTAATGGTAGCCAGGCACCATCCAGTTCTTCTGGTCTCACGGCAAAGGAAGCGGTTGTTCGTGGAGGTAATTAGCACACATTCAGTTTCCTCCTCCTATTCCTGACTCTCCTTCTTCCTCTGTTGTTTCAGGCAAATAGAAACCAATTGTTGTAACTTGAAAGGCCACTTACAAGCTTCTAAGACCCCAGGCACTACACAACAAACTAAGAAGTACAACAGAAGCACTAAGCAAGTCATTAGGACAATTAACTGGAATGTCCCATGAAACCATGACCCTAACCTCCAAACTAAGAAACCAAACCCCATGAGGTGTTTGGTTGTACATAAACAGTCTCAGCAGCTATTCTTCTTCTTTATTTTTTTTTGTCTTTGTTGTAAATATATCACACAACTTTTGCCAATTCAACTTTTTATAGGTGTACAACTTATTGACAGCAATTATATCAATTGGCTGAGCAACCCTCACCTTAATCAATGCTATTTTTCCATCACCATAAACCTAAATGCAGTACTCCATAAGCAATAACCCCCACTTTCCCCCTCCCTCTCACCCCTGGTAATCACTAATAAACTTTGATCTCTATACGTTTGCCTGTTCTTGTCTTTTCATTTAAGTGAGGTCATACAGTAGTTGTCCTTTTACGATTGACTTATTTCACTCAGCATAATGTCTTCAAGGTCCATCCATATTTTAGCAGGTATCGCAACTGCATTTCTCTTACTGGCTGAGTCGTGTGCCACTGTATATGTACACCACGTTTTGTTTATCACTTCATCTGTTGATGCACATTTACGTTGTTTGCACCTTTTGGCTATTGTGTACAGTGCTGCAAAGAACATTGGTGTACGAGTATCTACTTGAGTATTTTGGGCATATACCTAGAAGTGGAATTGCTGGGTCATATAATAGTTCTGGGAAACCCTGGTAGCATAGTGGTTAAGAGTTTGGCTGCTAACAAAAAGTTCGGCAGTTCGAATCCACCAGGCACTCCTTGGAACACCCTATGAGGCGGTTCTACTCTGTCCTATAGGGTCACTATGAGTCGGAATTGATGTGACGGCAATGAGTTTGGCTTTTGGTTTTTATGGTAGTTCTATTTTTAGTTTTTTGAGGAACCACCACAATGTTTTCCACAAAGGCTGTGCCATTTTGTATTCCCACTAACTATGGATCCAAACCAAAACCCACTGCCAAATAGTCAATTCTGACTCACAGCAACCCTTAAGGACAGAGTACAACTTTCCCATAGGGTTTTCCAAGGAGTAGCTGGTGGGTTCAAACTGTGGACTGTTTGGTTAGCAGCCATAGCTCTGAACCACTATGTCTCCAGAGTTTCCATAAGGGTTCCAAATTTTCCCACATCCTCACCAACATTTGTTATTTTCTGTTTTTTTGTTTTGTTTTGTTTTTATCTTAGCCATTCTACCAAAACCAAACCAAACTCGTCACCGTCCTGTTGATTCTGACTCATAGCGACCGTAGAGGACTGAGTAGAATTGCCCCATAGGGTTTCCAAGGCCGGAATCTTTACAGAAGCAGATTTGCCACATCTTTCTCCCACAGAGCAGCTGGTGGGTTCAAACCCTTAACCTTTTGGTTAGCAGCCAAGTGCTTAAACACTGTGCCAGCAAACCCCCTAAAAAAAACCCCAAACTCGTAGCTGTCGAGCTGATTCTGACTCATAGTGACCCTATAGGACAGAGTAGAACTGCCCCATATGGTTTCCAAGGAGTGCCTGGTAGATTCCAACTGCCAACCTTTTGGTTAGCAACTGTAGCTCTTAGCCACTATGTCACCAGGGTTTCCACTGTGCCACCCAAAAAAAGCCAAACCAAACCCAGTGCTGTCGAGTCAATTCCGACTCACAGTGACCCTATAGGACAGAGTAGAACTGCCCCATAGAGTTTCCAAGGAGCGCCTGGCAGATTCAAACTGCTGACCCTTTGGTTAGCAGCCGTAACACTTAACCACTAGGCTACTAGGGTTTCCACTGTGCCACCAGGGCTCTGTAATTAGCTACCTCAGTGGGAGTGAAAAGGTATCTTATTGTGGTTTTGATTTGCATCTCTCTGATGGCTAATGACCTTGAGCACCTTTTCATGTGTTTATCAGTCATTTGAATGTCCTCCTTGAGGAAATGTCTATTCAAGTCCTTCGCCCATTTTATGATTGGATTATTTGTCATTTTGTCGTTCTGTTTTTGAAATTTTATGTTTATTGTGATTAGTAGATTCTTATCATATATATGGTTTCCAAAGATATTCTCCAAGTCAGTAGCTTGTCTTTTCATTTTTTTGTAAAGTGCCTTGATGAACAAAAGTTTTTAATTTTTATAAGGACCTATTTACTATTTATTTTTGTCTTTTGCTGTTCGTGCCTTTGTTGTTATATTAGATAATTCATTCTTAAAACCTAGGCCCGACAGTGTTACCCCTGGATTTTCTTCCAAGAATTTTATCATTTTCATTTTCACATTTAGGTCTTTAACCCTTTTTGAATTTGTTTTTGTGTATGGTGTAAGGCATGGATCCTGTTTCATTTTTCTGCATCTGGAAATCCAATTTTCCCAACACCATTTAATGACCGATAAACACATGAAAAGGTGCGCTTTCTTCCCTCATTGAATGGACTTAACACCCTTGTCAAAAATCAGCTAACCATAGATGTGTGGGTTTATTTCTGGACTCTCAATTGTATTCAGTTGGTTTTTGTGTCTATGGTTATACCAGTACCAGGCTGTATTGATTACCGTAGCTGCAGAATATGTTTTAAAATCAGAAAGTGTAATACCTCCTACTTTGTTCTTCTCTTTCAATATTCCTTTAGCTATCTGGGGCCTCTTGCCATTCCACATAAAGTTGAAAAGTGCTTTCCATTTCTGTAAAGAAGGCTGTTGGAAGTTTGATCGGGATTGCATTGAATCAATAGATTGCTTTGGGTAGTATTGACATCTTAACAATATTAAGACTCTGAGTATATGAAGATGGAACATCTTTCCATTTATTTAAGTCTTCTTTAATCTCTTTTAGCAGTGTTTTATAATTTTCATTGTGTAAGTCTTTCACATCCCTAGTTAAATTTATTTCCCTAGTTAAATTTATTTCCTAGGTGTTTTAGCCTCTTAGATGCTATTATAAATGGAATCGTTTCCCTAATTTCAGATTTCTAATTGCTGGTGTATAAAAAACCAGCTAATTTTTGTTTGTTGACCTTATACCCTTCAACTTTGCTAAATTCCTCTATTAGCTCTAGAAGTTTTCTGGTAGACTCTTTGAGACGTTCTATATGCAGGAACATGTCATCCATGAATAGAGATAATTAAGCTTCTTTTCCAATCTGAATGCCTTTTATTTCTTTTTCTTGTCTTATTGCTCTGGCTAGAACTTCTGATACAATATTGCATAGATGGTAGATAGTATCTTGATGGCCCTGAATGGATCAGGAAAGCTTAGCTATGATAGTTCTATCTTCGAAGGGCATAAAGGATGGGGGAAGGTTTTCGTCTGTAAAGGGAACATTTACAGTTTAGCACTCTTTGAATTTTAAAGCTCTAAGCCTTGGTGATCTTAAAAACTTCCCCTGTGGTGCTAAAAAGGAGAGATGGACCACAAAAACTTTCTAAAAGGTTTGGGATGGGGAAGTCAGAGAATTTTCCAAGTATGCCTGGTCCACTGAGGATTACATTCTTCAAAGGTTATCGTGGGAAAGGTATCTGCCTAGCTAGCACCCCTCGTTCCAACCACAGGAAAGATCTGGAAGTTTCTGGGGAGATGTGCCAATGGGAATGCTTGTGTACATATCATGGAGAGGTTGCAGAATGGAATTGCAGGGTGGGGGCAAGGGTGCTGGTGTGAACAGAACCCAACCCTGAGTTCCCCCCTTGTTTTTTACCCTAGGCCCTACTTCCTTTTGTCCTCTTACCAGCTGGGTCCAAATAATTCAGATTTCTGGGTAGTAAGGAATCTTTCAGACTCCTAGAATTATACCCTGACATGATATTTTGCTGTCATAGCTGTGAGGACCCCCCCTTTTGCCCTTGGGCCTTCAGTCACACCATGGGGGCATCCTCAGGGCCTTCAGAGTTGGTGCCTGCTCTGTCTCCTTGGCCAGGAAAGCAGCAGCTCTGTGACCTGGAGCACGTCACCTCACCTCTCTGAGCTGCTAGCCTCACAGGGCAGTTAAGAGATGGCAACATGAAAGCACTTTGTAAAAGAACGATAAACCAAAAACCAAACCCGCTGCCATCAAGTCGATTCCGAAGAACGATAAAGGACTGTACAAATTACACTCATGGTTACAATAATGGCACTCCTCTCCAAAGATGAAAGCAGGGATGGTGGGAAAGGAAAGGGGCTTAGGATAAGAAGGCAGGAATTTATTTTCTTCCAACTGTGAGCAAATCTTCCACTGAGCATTTATTGATCACCTTTGTAAGACTTCCTGGGTGGCGCAAATAGTTAAGTGCTCAGCTGCTAACCGAAAGTTTGGAGGTTCAAGTCCATCCAGAAGCATCTCAGGAGAAAGGCCTGGCAATCTACTTCCAGAAAAGCAGCCACTGAAGACCCTCTGGCACACAGGTCTACTCTGACACACGTGGGGCCGCCATGATTGGAGTCGACTCATTGCAACTGGTTTTACCATTTGCCAGGAATGGGGCAGCACGTGGACACGATGACACACAATGTACAAGTGGCTCCTGCCCTTGAGGGCTCACAATCTGGACTGTTTCAGAAGAGAGGCCTGTGGAGGGAAAGTCTAGGTGGAGACCTGGAAGATGAAGAGGAATTAGGTGGATGAAAGGGTGGTTTGGGGAGGAGTTTTCCTGAAGGGAACAGATTATGCAAGTACCCAGGGGTCAGAGAAGAAGGGGGCTTCTAGGGAAGGACAAGCCATTTGGAGCAAATGTCTGAGCACAGAGGAGAGCTAGGGACAGGTGGGGCCCAGACCAAGCACATGATCCTATGCTGGGGTTTGGAGAGCCATGGCAAGGTTTTCCACTGAGAGGCCAGTGACATGGTCAGGTTGAAGCAAGAAGACTGGGTTGGAGGGGGCAAGACTGGGCACCAGGCCACCTCATGCAGGTCACGTCACCTCCAGACTTCAGGCTTCTCAACTAGGCATCATTATTATGGGTAATGGGGGCTAGGGTCCAGGAGCAGGTCTTCCCTCTTCAGGCCAGCCCCTCGTGCTTCTCTCACAGTTGTTCTCCCTTTCTCTCCTAGGAGCAGGGCATAGAGCCAACTACAAGGATGTCCAGAGGAAACTCCCAGCTCTGGGCAGCCCCTGCCCTAGGTGGGACAAGGGCAGCCCAGATCTGGCTCCAGTGTTTCTAAGTCAAGAAGGCACCATGATGAGGCCAAGGGGACCCCACTTCTTAGGCTGAGGCTCAGCCTAGGTTCTGGGGGGGTACTGGGTAAGGCTCATCACTCAGAGGAGATGACACTGCCACTGTCCCAGGGTCCAGACCAGAAACCCAGTGTCTACCTTGACTCCACCCTTTCTTTCACTGTCCACATCCCATCGGCCACAGGACCAGGGAAATGCCCTCTCCTTCTCTCCCTCAGCTCTATCTATGCTATAGGCCCTAGGCAGCTTCATGGACAAGCAGTTCATTCATGCCTTTGTTCATTCATTCATTCAGCAAATATTCACTGCACACTGTGTGCCAGGCACTAGGTGCTAGGGCTACATATGGGAATGGGACAAGAGCCTCTGTCCTCCTGGAGTGCTCACTTGAAGGGGGAATAAATAATAAGAAAGGAAATGGTAAGTGCTAAGGAGAAAAAGAAAGCGGAGAAAGGGACTGAGAATGTGCTAGGGAGCCTCCGGATTGTTATTTTAAATAGGGTGATGAGAGAAGGTTGCACTGACAAGAGGACATTAGTGTAAAGGCCAAAGGAGGTGAGAGAAGAGCATTCCTGACAGGGGGAGCAGCAAGTGCAAAGGCCCTGAGGCAAGACTCTTCCTGCATTTGAGAGGAGCAGCTGGAGCCGAGTGAGTGAAGGGAAAGTGTAGGGGTCAAAGAAGGGGCCAGGCCATGCAGAGCCTTGTGGGCCATTGTGGGGACTTTGGCTTTTACCCAGAGTGAAGTGGAAACCATGGGAGAGTGTGAGCAGAGGAGGGGTGTGCCCTGATTTAGGGAATAACGGGATCCCTCTGGACCCTGTGAGGAAAAGAAGCTGAAGGGCCATCCACTGCCGCCACAAAGGGAGAAAGCAACCAGAACAGTGAAGAGACATGAGGGGGGCTGGGCCAGAGTAGAAACAGTGGATGGATGTGGTAAGAAGTGGTTGGATTCTGGATCTGTTTGGAAGGTAAAGTCAACAGAAACTGGAAAGAGAGAAAAAAATGGTGAACCCATGACACACACCTCTTCTTTTCCCTCCTACTCCATGCAGACATCATCCAATTGAGGTCTGTTTCTCATTGATCACAAAATGATCCCCAGAATCCTCCTCAGTCCAAACCTGCAAGCCACCATTCCCATTTATCAGGGTTGGATGCCCAATGGGACTGGAACGCAGGCTGGTTTTACACCAAAGGTGCAAATCATTATTTGTGGGCATCTGCCATGTGCCCTGCACTAGCTAGTTGCTTTTCAAACCCTCTCATTTCAACACTCACAATACAAATTGTGGGGTTGGCATTAGCATCTCCATTTCACAGAAGAGCAAACTAAGGCCCTGAGAGGCCAGAGACACCCCCCAGGTTTCCCCAGCTAGGAAATGATAGAGCAAGGATTCAAACACAGTGGTCACTTATTTCAGGGCTACCCCAGCTCCCCGTGAGAGACTCCCCCAACCCTGCTCAGGCCTCATCCACCATACCTGGGCCTCATGACCCTGCCAGGGCTCTACATTCCAACAAACAGGCTAGAGGCAGGTGTGGGCAAAGCACACCTGGAGGATGAGAACCCACCTGCCAACCCACTTGCCATCCCAGGAAGGGTGGTGTGGAGGCGAGCCTACACCCATGCTGGGAACCAGAAGCTAATTGAGGGCGGTCCCTGCCTGACCTGCAGCTGCAAGCTGAGCAAGCCATGGTCACCAGTCTCTTCTCTCCTCTAACGTACTTGGCAGTTTAGGGCCAAGAGTTATTAAGAAAAAGGTACACTGACAACACAGTGCCCATCGGCACCTAGTGATGGCTTAAACCAGCAGATGGGGCTGTCCTTGGTCACCTAGCACACATTTTCCCCCATTAGATAGCTGATTGCCAACATGCTGTCTGCCCTGAGAGACCAGAGGTGGGGGCACACCTGTGTGGGCTCCATAGCCAGACAGCCTGAGTTTGGATCCCGGCTCTGCCACATACCTGCTGCGAGGCCTTGGGCCAGTCGTTTTACCTCTCTGGGCCTCTGTCCATGTAAAAAGAGAATTCTAATAGTATCCACCTTATAAGGTGGAGTATTGGCGGTGGGGGCAGGGAGCACTAATACATGTGAAACATTTAGCACAGTGCTTGACACGTAGTAAGTTCTTGGTGTGGCTCTGCTGCCTGGGCCGGACATCTGGAATGGATGAGGGGCTGCTGCCTAGCAGACGCCTGTAGAGTAACCTTGTCCTGAAGAAGTGCCCTTGGGGACTGAGCAGGGATCTGGGCAGCTGGTCAGGCCCCATCCAGGCTGGGTGGCCTCTGGCAAGTGCCCAATACCACAAAGCCTCCACTTTGTTACCTGTTAAGTGGGGCCTCACAGGGCAGTCACGAGAATAACATGAGCTAATAGAAGCAGAGCCTGGCACAGCC
The DNA here is from genome assembly GCF_030014295.1 of Loxodonta africana. Classification (NCBI taxonomy): domain Eukaryota; kingdom Metazoa; phylum Chordata; class Mammalia; order Proboscidea; family Elephantidae; genus Loxodonta; species Loxodonta africana. Next base: position 37,625,334 of record NC_087363.1, read on the forward strand.
AGAAGACAATGCCTCCCTGTGAGTACACGCATCCCTTTTCCAATGCCCATCAGTCCCCTGAAGAGTGGAGGAGGGCTCAGCCTGTGGCACCATGTCTGGTGCCTCTCTGACACCTGCTGTTCTGTCCCTTTAACAAAAGAAAGCAGGGCCCTGGCTCTGAGCCTCTGGAGAAAATGTTAAAACCTCAGTCCATCTTTATTAATTTTCTCAGTACCTTCTCTTTATAGCAGCCTTTTCCTGGATACAGCATCACGTTTCATTTTTAAACATGCGGACTTAAGCAATAGGAGCGGGTAGGAGAGGGGCTAAGTGCGAGGATTTGGGTCAGGCAGTTTGGGTTCAAGTCCCAGTTCTGCCTCTTACTTGCTGTGAGCTCTCAGGCAGTGCTCTCCTTGCCTCAGTTTCCTCATGTGTCCAATGTAAGGATGGCCACAGGGCCTGCATCTGGTTCTAGGGCTGTTGTGAGAGTTGATGCCCGCAGCGTTAGGGCTGGACACAGGGCACAGGCAGCGTCGCCTCCTGCCATGGAATTGTTTGAGAAAGAGGTTGGACACAGAGCGTGAGTGTTGAATAAACACGGTGACTTGCAGACATTACAATTTGCAGATGGCTGGGGCCTGGGAAACACCAGCCGGTCTGCCATCCGCCCCACACTGTTCCACCCCACCAGAGGGCCTGCCACTACCTGCCCGCCCCCTAAAAGCCCCCTGCAGCATGGCCTTCAGCTCCAGGCATGGAAAACAGGCAATGAGGTTTCTCAGCCTTTGTCCTGTGCCTGGGAGCCATTCTCTGGCCCCTAACCATTCTGCCCCCAGCACCTCCCCCACAGCCCTGACTCTCAAAGCCCCAGATTCCAGGCCCAACTCTTCCGCTAACCTGTACCTCAGTTTCCCCACCTGTGAAATGGACAGCAACGCCTATCTCTCACCCGTGAAATGGGTACCAAATAGCCCTTGCCTCCCAGGCCTGGAGCCTGTTATGATCACATGTTCATCGCTGTTCACTGTATCCACCTCCAGTATTGGCCTTGAATGGGGACCTGAAAGACCCCGCTGTGTGCCCTGTACCCACCCTGCTCATTCCTACCTCTCAGCCTTTTCCTTGGCTGGAACCCTCGCCAGGAATGCCTCCCCCCCAATTCTTTGCTGTCTTTCCAAGTCTTACCCAGCCCCTCTGCACATCACACATATAGACACCAAGGGGTACTACCTACCACCTGGCTGGCTGGCCAGGGCAAGGAGAGACAGCAGAGGACAGTCAGACCTGGGTCATCAACTGGGCGACCTGGGGAAAGTGACCTTACACTCCATGCCTCAGTTCACTCATCCACAAAATGGGAGCAGTCATAGTTCCCTCCTCATGAGGTTATTGTGGTGATTTTCTAAGCCATGTGCCTGGCCCATGGTCAGCCTCCCATGGCTGTGCTCTCTGGTCTATTATCATCTATGCGAGATTGAAACGGGAGGGGGCACCCTGCCTTCCACTGGGTGGTTTCTGCTACTGTATTTGGTCTTAGTGTGCATGGAAAAAAATTCATCCCGCCTAGGACTCTGCTCTAAACTCTCCGAACATCACTATCCAGCAAGGTCTCCCAGCACTTCTCTCCTCCCACCCTCATGCCTATGTTTGCACACCCACAATTCAACCCACCGCCACAGGGGGCCAGAGCAGTTTCTAGACCCCACATCTGTCTGGCTTCCGCCCGCACTGGAGTCTTCCCATGGTTTCTCACAGCCCTCATCCACTCCCCGCCTCTCCCCTGGAACTCAAGTCCTCTCCTGCTGCCTCTGGCTGGGGTCCCACCAGGTTGATGACACGCGGTTGTCCAAATGTGCCTCATGCTTTCCTGGTTTGCCCTCTAACCCAGAGGCCTCTTGGGCCAGCCCTGTCCCGTCACCTGCTGCAATCTTACTCATACCTCGAGGCCTCAGGCTTGCCACCATCCTGGGCAGAGCTGGGAGCAAGGAGTTAGCCAGGCCTGGGTTTGAGCTGTGGCTTCCAACACTTAGGTGCTACGTGATCCAGGGTAAGTCACTTTTCCATGCAGAGCCTTAGTTTCCATATCTGGGAAATAGGACAATGCTGGTGATTAGGGATACTGTAATTTATTGGGCAGTTCCAAAGCTCCCGGCACCCAGCCAAGCATTTTACAACCGTGATTTCACTTTCTCTTCCCAGCTGCACTGTGACGTGGGTAATGACTAACGCGTCCTGAACAGGGACTCTGTGCCAAGCACTGTCCCAAGTACTTTATATGTATTAATCCATTTAACCCTCAAGTGAACCCCATTGGAGAGGGACTGTTATTATTCCCATTTTACATGTGGGGAAACTAAGGCACAGGATGACCACGTGGCAGCCCAAGATCACACCATAATAAATGACAAGCCAGATTCACACCAGGCAGTATGGCTCCACAGCATATCACTTAACCACTATGTGGTACAATCTCTAAATATACCCATTTTAGATGAGGAAACTGAGGCCCAGAGAGGAGAAGTGACTTGTTCAAGTTCCACACAGCTAGGAAGTAGCAGAACTAGTCCAAGGTTGATTGATTCCAAACTCCATATCCACCACCCTATGCTGTGCTTAGCACATTGCCAGACACAGAGTAAGGGCTTCTTTAGAAGTGAATTGAATGGGGTGCCACCGATTAAGGGTGAGACCACTCTCTCTGGAAATCTGCAGGCTCCTCTTTTGGACCGCAGAGCCTTTAAGTCTGGGGTGGAAGTAAAATAGGAACTTTGCCTCATTCATCCATCTTCCTACCCACCCACTCATCCTTCCATCCACCCACTGCCCATATATCTACCTCCCCACCCACCCATCCATTCACCCATCCATCTATCTGTTCTGCCATCCTCCATCTCTCCACCCATCCACTCACCTATCCTTCCATCCACCCACCAACCTACCCTTACTTCCATCCTTCTGTTTACCCACCCATTCTTCCATCCGTCAATCCACCGACCCATCCATCCATTCACTCATGTATCTTCATTCACCTGCTCATCCACCCATCCAGCCACCCATTCCACCTTCCATCCACCCACCTACTTATCCATTCATCCATTCACTAATTTTTCCTTCCATCCATCTACTCACCCATGCATACATACATACATTCATTCATTCATACATCATCCACCTACCCATCCATTTACCCACCCACCCACCCATTTACTCATTTTTCATGCCAACCATCCATTCATCTATCCACCTTCCATCCATCCTTCCACCCACCCATGCACCCGTGTAAAAAAATCCAGGGGTGTCATCTGACCTCCTCTCTCTTCACGAGGGGGAAGGAGAATCAAGATCAACAGCCCAAGGCTGATTCCAATGAGAAGAGGTCAGGCATGCCTCCATCCTCCAATCTTTTTACCAGTTCTGACACCAACTGTCCCTCCCATGGCTCTCTCTGCTTCTCTGCTGGGTTTGATAATTCATTGCAATGGCCACACAGAACTCAGAGACAATACTTATGATTATGGGGTTTATTAAGGGAATAACAAGTTACAATTCAGGTTCATGGGCACTCAGGATACAGTTCTCCCATGAGGACAGACTCTTCCCAGCCATGCTCACAGGCACACCTCTCTTTGGCCCTCAGCCTCTGCCCTGCTCTGGCAAGTGTTACAAAGCTCTTTTAGCTCTGCCCATAAGTGCCCAGAGGCACTCTACTCCGCCAGTAAGCGTCACTATGAAGGTACTCAGCTCCAGCTCTGTGGGTCAGCAAACCTAGCTCCACCAAGTACCCGGATGCACCCTACTCTGCCGGCAAGCCTCCTGCCCAAAGGCACTCAGCTTTCTCACTCCATGGGCTGGGAAGTACATCACACCATCTCCTGATGGTCTTTCCTGCCGAAGGTTCTCTGCCACCATTTCTCACCATCTTCAGTGTTACAGTTATGTCTGTTTGTCTGTCTCTCTCTCTCAGTCTCCTGGTTCCAGGAGCTTCTCAGTGCAGGGATCCTGGGTCCAAAGGACGCACTCTGCTCTTTGCCCTTCTTTGGTGGTGGTGCAATCCTCTCCTTCCCACTTCTGGGATGGCTTATTACAATCCCAGGAGGATGGCAAAACTGATAAATCCCCTTGGTGGGCCACAATTACACTATTTGCACAGTCCCATCCAAGTGATTACAAGATACAAGACCATGGCAAGAAAGGTCACACAAAAGTGATCAATCACACTGCAACTCATACACCTACCTACCCATTCATCTATCTGTTCATCTATTCACCTACTTATTCTTCTACTCACCTTTCACCCACCTATCCTTCTATTCCTCCATCCACACACTCATCCTTTCATTCCTCCATCCACACACTCATCCTTTCATTCCTCCATCCACCCACTCATCCTTCCATCCCTTCATCCAACTACCTATCCATCCACCCATACACTCATTTTTCCATCCATCCGTCTGTCCATCCGTCCATCCATCCATCCATCCATCCATCTTTCCATCTATATATCTGTCATGGGTTGAATTGTGTCCCCCCAAAAATATGTGTTAACTTGGTCAGGAAGTGATTCCCAGTATTGTGTGGTTGTCCTCCATTTTGGGATTGTAATTTTATGTTGAGAGTATTAGGGTGGGATTGTAACACCACCTTACTCAGAATCTCCCTGCTCCAAGTTAAAGGGAGTTTCCCTGGAGTATGGCCTGCACCACCTTTTATCAAGAGATAAAAGGAAAGGGAAGCAAGCAGAGAGTTGGGGACCTCATACCACCAAGAAAGCAGCACCAGAAGCAGAGCATGTCCTTTGGACACAGGGTCCCTGTGCCTGAGAAGCTCCTCGACAAGGGGAAGCCTCCCTCCAGAGCTGACAGAGAGAGAAACCCTTCCCCTGGAGCTGACGCCCTGAATTTGGGCTTGAAACCTACTGGACTGTGAGAAAATAAATTTCTCTTCGTTAAAGCCATCCACTTGTGGTATTTCTGTTATGGCAGCACTAGAAGACTGAGACAACATCCATCTCTCCATTTCTCTGACCATCTAGCCACCCATCTGTTCATCCATCCGTCTGTCCTTCCACTCATCTACTCATCCACTCATCCACCCACCTATGCATTCTTCCATCCAACCATCCATCCAGCATGCTGGTCTATGCTGAGGATTTGGGTGAATTAGCTCCATTCTCTCATATCCACAACTCACTCCTCAGTAAGGAGACAGTCTCATAATTCAGTGGAATATTATATGACAAATACTATGTAACTGAGGTAGAATGAGAGGTCAGAGGAAGGGGCCAATGCTGCTTAGCCATCAAGGAAGGCTTTCTAGAAGAGGTACCCTTTGAGAGGTGTTTCAAATGAGGAGGAGCAGGAGTTAAGAACATTCCAGGCAGTAGAAACAGCCCATGCATTGGTCTGGAGGTAGATGTGGCTTCAGGACAAAGGTCCACTAAAAACAGAATGTGGGTAGGAGGTGGGTGTGGCAAGGGCAGTGAGTAGGTGACCCTGGCCTGACACACAGCAGGTGCTCAGGAAATATTTGCTGAATTCTGACTTCTCACACAGAATTGGGAGAGAAGGGAGGAGTTTGTAACTGGCCTTGTCCCTCCATTCCCCCTGCCCCACCCTGGGGACCCTGCCAAGCCAGCCAGATATGGTGGACAAGGAAGAGGGAGGGCCTGGCAGGAGGGGTGTTCCAGCTGCTGCCTCCAGCTGCCCCTGGGTTAAGGGCCCTGTGCCTGCTTTCAGGGAGGGGCAGGCCTGTTTGGGCTCCCTTGTTCCCACCCCTACACTCACTTATTCCCCCCAACCCCCGTGTCTCTACATGTTTGTCTGTCTTTGTTCTCTCCACTCTGTCCCTGCCTATATGCGCCTCTCTTATGTCTCTGTTTTCTCAACTTCCCTCTCAATCTCTGCTGCAATGTCTCATCCTTGCTCTGTGTGTGTGTGTGTGTGTGTGTGTGTGTGTGTATCTCTCCATCTCTGAGACAAATGACGCCAATGGCTCTTTGCCGCTCAGATATTTGGGCATTCCAAACACTAAAAAACTGGGCAGAAACTCAGCTGGAAATGCCTCCAAGACTACCTTGTCCTCAGATGGAGAAACCAAGGCCTCGTGTGAGTCAGAGTCATGGCCAAGGTCACTCAGCAATGAGAGAGGGTGGGAAATGACTCCTACCCACAGATCCAACAAGGAGCACACCAGCCACAGAGCCTCCAGGGTTTGGAGACCCACCCCTTCTGTTCAACTCCCATAGCCACGTAAACCTTTAAACAGCAACTAAACCCAAGGCTTGCAGGAGGGGTCTGCTCGCCAAGGGCCAAAGACTCTGCTTAGTGAAGAGCAGCCTCTTCAGAAGTTTCAGGACAAGGAGAACCCACTGGACACCAGGAGAGGTAGTCAGGAAGGCAGATGTCACATGTCTGCCTCAGTTTCTCCACCTGTCCCTCTCTGCCTCTATGATCCCTCCAGCCCTCAGAGGACTGTGATTGGAGTCTCTTTTTGAGATTTCCTCCCTGGCCTGAACTCTCGGAGACCCCACATTTCAGCTTCTCTCCATAAGCCCACTGATGTGAGGCCTAACAACTCAGGGGTCAATGTTCCGGACCTCGTCAAGCCTGGCTCAACCCCTTCCCTCTGTGTGGGCTTGGGCAAGCCAAGGCCCCTGTTGGTAAAAATGGGGCTAGTCACCCATCCCAGCAGGCAGATGTCAAGTGCCTGGTACATAGCAGGTGCTCAGCAGACCTGTGCTATCTCACATTAATCTCTCTGTGCCTCGATTTTCTCATCCATAAAAAGAGGATAATGCCACCTGCTTCTTAGGAGTGCCGTGAAAGATTAATTAACATTTCTAAGTGGCTAGAGCAGTGCCTGACACAGAGTAGGTACGATGCGTTTGCCATATTCCTCTTTCCTCCTTGTCCTCTTCCTTGTTAGTGTTGTAATTACTATTCCCTTGGCTACAAGGGACAAATTAAAACAGGCTTCAGCCGCTCATTTCTCTGACTGAGAAGATGTCAATTCTACTTGTGTTAGCCCAGGAGAAATTCCCACTTGCTGATACTATGATCTTGCCATCAAGCCCCACCTGGGAAGCAGGACTCCTGGAGCCTTGCGCCACCTCAGTCATGGACTGTTTGGGGAAGCACAGGCAAGTTTTTGACTCTCTCCATGCTCAGTGTCCCCATCTGGAAAATGATATAACTCCAAAGTCCCTTCCAATTTTGATGTAATTCAAATTTGGCAAATCTGGGCAAAAAACTATCACACCTGTTTATGTGCTAAATGTTGGGTGGGCCACCCTGTCGGGAGGTGTAGGGAGGAAAGGAGAAGCCTGGGCTCTGCTTGGGCTGAGGCAGTGGGCTCTGACCCTGGAACCTTCTGGAAATGGTCTGTCTATTGGCATTGAGGGACACTGACTGGTGGACTCATCATCTTGTATCCTTGGTCAGATCAACCTCTTAGTGGGCCCTCTCCCCACCCCCAAAATCTAACTCTTCTGCCCATATCCTCTAGGCTCAGCTCAAGTGCTCCTTCTTCAAGGAACTGTGTTGGGTTCTCCATCCCCTGCCAGGATGTTCCTTTTGCCTTTCTGTTTCTCCCCATCCCTGTCATCACCTTTCCCTGTCCCTCTACCCTTCTATTTGTCTCCCTCTCTCTTTCTCTTTCTGGTTGTCTCTTTCTCAGTTCCTCTGCATCTTTCGGTCTCTCTTTGTCCTTGTTACTATCCCTGCCCCTATCTCTCTCTGACTCTCTCTCTCTCTCTGTTTGCCACTGTTGTTGTTAGCTGTCGTCAAGTCAGCTCTGACTCATGGCAACCTCATGTACAGTGGAACAAAATGCTGCCCAGTCCTGAGCTATCCTCATGATCAGTTGCAGATTGAACTGCTGTGCTCCGTAGGGTTTTCACTGGCTGATTTTTCAGAAGTGGATTGCCAGGCCTTTCTTTTTAGTTTGTCTTAGTCTGGAAGCTTCATTGAAACCTGTTCAGCATCATAGCAACACACAAGCCTCCGCTGACAGACTGATGGTGGCTGGCTGTACATGAGGTGCATTGGCCAGGAATCAAACGCAGGCCTCTTACATGGAAGGCGAGAATTCTACCACTGAACCACTGCTCCCCCTCTTTGCCACTACCTCCCAGCAAATACTTAAGGGTCACATCCAACTCAGCACATGACCCCATGGCCCAGGCGCCCTTCTCTCACTGTCAGCACATCCCCTGGAGTAACTAGTGTGTTCTTGCCTGACTCCCTGAGCCCCTCCAGCATAAGTTCTGGGACATAGTCACTTCTTTGTTTCTAAACTCTGCTCCCTGACCTTGACTCTGTGCCAGCCCCTCTGTGGGCACTGTGTTCCTCAGCATCCCATCAAATTCCATGCCACCACCCAAGGAAGGGGCGTTGTCCCCACTTGGACAAATGAGAAGACTGAGAGGCTCAGATGGGCCAAGCAACATGCCCAAGATCACACAGCCAGGGTGGCAGCTCCAAGAACAGATCCCTGGCTGTCTGACCTGATTCCCACACTCTGGAATCCACCTTGCCGTTTCCCCTTGTTCAGCCTGAACCACCTCAGTGTGGAGCCTTCACAAAGCAGTAGGGGATCTGGGAGGTAGGGGAAGATGAAGTTTGAAGTGGAAGAATGACAAAGCAAGGAAGGAGGGGGGCAATGAAAGGAAAAGCAGGGCCTTGGTACCAGGCGACACCCCACTAGGATTTCCCAGCCAGGGCCTGCAGCAGTCTGAGCAGCGCTGTAGCTGAGGGTGACCTGAATTGGCTCTCCCTGCCCAGTTCATGTTTTTGTCAAGCTTGTGCCTCATGCCCAAGCGACGTGAGGGCAGGCAGGCTTCCCTGGCAGTGGCCGCCCCTGGCAGAATGGACAGGGGCCTGTGCCAGGCTCCAAGCTTGATGGTTGCTGGTAGGTGGGCAGGTAGGACGGCCTGTAAAAACTTTGACAGCAGCAGCTGCCTCTCCCAGGGAGCGGGGGGATGGTGGTGCAGACTCTGGGGAAGGAGGGCTTTTCCCTGGGCCCGTCCTTGGGGTGAAGCGCTCACTTGTCTGGGGCAGGAGCTGAAAGCTTACTGTGCCTGTGGCTGCATCCCAGGGCCTGTCCAGTGTGGGGACAATGCCAGCAGCCAGCACCTCTGGTCTCCAAGACGATCACTGGTGGCCTCCAAGGCTTCCCTCTGGCAGAGAGACTCAGGCTTCGCTTTGCCTGGAGTGGGGGAGGGAAGACATACCCCCTCCCTGTAGCCAGGTAAGGGTCTAGGCACCGCACAAAGCCTGTCCTGCAGGGAAGACAACAGAGGTGCAGAGAGGAGAGACCTGCCAAGGGTCACACAGCTAGTTCCCTGTGTGGGCTGGGGTTAGAGCCCCATAGGCTCACCTTGCTGCTGTCCTCTGCTCTACCCTGGATCCTGGTTGCACAGTGGTTAAGCGCACAGCTGCTAACCAAAAAGTCAGCAGTTTGAACCCACCAGCCACTCCTCTGGAAAAAGGTATGGCAGTCTACTTCTGTAAAGATCACAGCCTCGGAAACCCTATGGGGCAGTTCTACTCTGTCCAATAGGGTCTCTATGAGTTGGAATTGACTCAACGGCAACGGGCTTTGGTTAGCTGGATGCCCAGGGCCTGTTCAGCACCTGGTGAATAGCAGATATCCAGCATGTGTTTGATGAAGGAATGAATTTGGACAAACCTGGAATAGAAGCACCTCAGGATCATTAAATCTCAGATGCTCTGAACAAACAATGTTCAAGCCTTCCTCTGGGGCATGTACAATGATTATTCCCATATTACAAATAATAAGGAAGACTAAAGAGAACTGATACATTTGAATTATGGTGTTGGCAAAGAATACTGAATACACTGTGGACTGCCAGAAGAACGAACAAAGCTGTCTTGGAAGTACAGCCAAGAGTGCTCTTTAGAAGTGAGGATGGTGACACTTTGTTTTCCGTACTTTGGGCATGTTATCAGGAGGGATTAATCTTTGGAGAAGGACATCATGCTTGGTAAAGTAGAGGGTCATTGAAAAATAAGGAGACCCTCATCGAGATGGCTTGACACAGTGGCTCCAACAATGGGCTCAAGCATAACAACGATTGTGAGGATGGTGCAAGACCGGGCGATGTTTCATTCTGTTGTACACAGGGTTAATATGAGTGGGAACTGACTCAACAGCACCTAACAACAGAAATATTACAGATGAGGAAATTGAGGCTTGGAGTAGCATCCAGCTCAGGACCCTCTTATTCCAAGTCCCAGGCAGGAGATGTCTTACAGGCCAGAACACACCCTGTGCCCCATGGGTTGTGTCACCTAGCTGCCTTCCAGTGGAGACAAGCCAACTGATGGATTTGGGGCTGAGCCTCAGTTTACTCATCTGTGAAATGGGGAACACACTGTGCGTGGAGTGCTTCGAGGATTCAGTGCAATAATGCAGGTGAAGCACACAGTATTCCTGGCACCCCAAAATACTCAGTAAGCAAGGGACCATCATAGTAACTGTGGTCGTCACCAAGATGGGGGCTGATGAAGGGAAGTTCACTTGAGCTCCGAGGCTCAGGGTCTCCATAGCCCACCATCAGGGCCAGGGCATTTGCAGCTCCCTCTGTGGAAGGAGGTCAGGCCTGGTGACACTTTGCTCCCTGGCAATCTCTGAAAATCCCTCCCCATGTGACTCGTGGGCCCTTCTAATCGGTCACAAGGCTGACCTTGAGCACTGAGGCTGATCACACAAATTCACACTACCCTCCTCCCGCTCACTGTTGTTGAGCCCTGGGCTTGAGAGGTCTCTCCTGCCAGTGAGGAAGAGAGGCCCAGACAGCACCTGGAGTCCAGAACACTTCTGAGAGCAGGACTGAGGATCCATCTGGGCTCCAGGCTCCCAGTTACAAGGCCTGGTTTTGAAGGCTGGCACTAGCTCTGTCTGCCTCTGTGAACTTGGCCAGTTGCTTTGAGCTCTGAGCCTCATTTTCCTCAGCTGTCAAATGGGGTTATGATAGCAAAGAGCCTGGCACAAGGCACTGTATTTGTGATCAATGGATTTGTGCCAAGTAGGATTTGGGGGTTTGTGTCTCAGAAGGCCCCTGGCATGGGTCTGAATTCTATATTTACCCTGACCCTTGTGTGATACTGTCCTTTCTGCCTGCCTATGTTTTCCCAGACCTTCAAGGCCAGCTCAAATGCCACCTCCTCCTGGAGGCTTCCCTGATTCCCTCCTGGCAGGGACACTTTCTCTGGCCTCCCAGGTCCTGTTGCCCTTCATCCCAGCACTCCTTGAATGTGAGGTTCTTACCCTTGCTAAGGAGGCTGTTGCAGGCTTCAGTGGCTTTGTTCATTCTCATGTGTCCACAGGGCCTTGCTCACCTAATAAACTCTCTGAATGGATACGTTCTTTCTGTGCTTGACTGGAAGCTCCATGAGGCCAGGCCTGCTTACTTCACTCTTGGATGCCAAGGTCTAGCCCAGTGCCTGGCACACAGGATGACTGTGTGGGCCTTAGTCTCTCTTTCTGAAGAATGGGCAGGTAGACCAGATGGACCAGGTAGTAAGGTTCCTTCCATTCACTGGGACTAACTTCTATGTGTATTTCCAGGATAGGTTTCAATGACTCACCTCCTGATATTCACACCCACATGTAGTCCCCTCTCACACTGAACAAGGGTGACCTGTGTGATGAATAAGATAACGTCAAACGGTATTTCCAGGATAGGTTTCAATGACTCACCTCCTGATATTCACACCCACATGTAGTCCCCTCTCACACTGAACAAGGGTGACCTGTGTGATGAATAAGATAACGTCAAACGGCACGTGACCTCCGACAACATTAAGTCATCTAGGCATTGAAGCTTCCACCTTACTCTCTGGGACCACTTCCTCTGGGGAAAGCCAGCTGCCATGGAGGACACAGCCTGTGCAGAGGAACCTGGGCCTCCCACCAACATTTGACACCACCTTCCCAGCCCTGTGAAAAAGCTACCTTAGAAGTAGATGCTCCAGCCCTCGTCAAACCATCCCATGACAGAAGCCCCAGTCAACATCTTGATGCGACCTCATGGGAGACCTCAAGCCAGAATTGCCCAGCTAAGCTGCTCCTGAATTCCTAATTGTCTTAGTTTCCTAGGACTGCTGTGGCAAAGTATTGCAAATTGGGGGGCTTATAAGAACAGAAATTTATTGCCTCATAGTTCTGGAGAATAGGAGTCTGAAATCATGCCATCAGCTATGTTGATTCCTTCTGAAGCACTAAGGAAGAATCTGTTCCATGCCTCTCTCCTAGCTTCTGGTGACAGCCTGGGATCCTTGGTTTGTAGAACACTCCAATCTCTGCGTTGGTCTTCACATAGCCACCTCGCTTCTGTGTTTCTCTCTGTCTTTTCTCCTCTTTCACAGGACACCACTCATATTGGATTAGGACCCACTCTATTCCAGTAGGACCTCATGTTAAGTTAACATCTTCAAAGACCTTGTTTACAAACAAGGCCATGTTCACAGGTACAGGAGTTAGGACTTTAACATACATTTTTGGGGCACACAATGCAATACATAACACTGGCCTACAGAAAATGTAAGATGTAATGTTTTTTGCTGTGACACACCCTCCTTGGGGCAGTTTGTTCCAAAGTGATGAATAACTGATACAGACAGCCTGGGCTCCCCCTGTGTCCCTTGGAACCACCAGGACTTCAGACAGGAGCTGCCCCCAGGTTTCCAGGGGCAGATGACAACACAGAGCCCTGAACCCCACCTCTTGGACAAAGGTGTGGAGATGTGACCATGAGCCCTGGGAAGAAGGAGACAGCTCTTGGTCCCCAGCCCCAATCTGGGAACTTTCTGTCCCCAGAAGAACAGCTGACTGTTGTTGATGTTGTTTGTCACCTTGGGGTGACGTGAATGATGCTCCTTGAAGGCAGAGTGGGAGACACTGGGCCTCTGGTGACCCGTGGTAGTCAGGGAGGAGAGGCTGACCATGCTGTGAATCAGGGGGTGCTTTAATGCCTGTTTTTTTTTTATTGCAGCATCAAACCCAAGAAGTGACAGTTTCCCTGAATTCAGGTGCACCCCAGCAAGACTGGCACATCCAGGCTGGGCACCAGAGGTGAACCAGCCCTAGTTTCTGCCCTCTGGAAGCTCAGCCCAGGCCAACTAGCACTGACTGCACAGCCACTATGTGTGGGTGCTGGAGCTAGCACATCTGCAGGCCCCATCTTCACACTCAGAATCCAGCCACTTCTGGCCCCCAACGCTGCCACCATCCTTGCTGGCCTGGATTATTGCAATAGCCTCCTTGCCAGTCTCCCTGCTTCTGCCCTTGTCCTGTCCCCACTAGCACAGTCTGTTCTCCATATGGAACTCACAGCATTCTTTACAAATAGTAAATCAGATCAACACCCTCCACCAAACTTGACATAAAAGCCAACACTTACCTTTACAGTGGAGAGATCTGGGGGTCTCCACCTGGACCACTCAGCCAATCTTGCATCGCTAATAGTGGGGCCTCATGGCATTCTGAGCCTCCTGAATGGATGTGATATGAGGAACACTGCCCCACCTGTGAAGACTTACCTCAACTTATTCACTCTGCTTCATTCAACTTCAGTGCATATGAAATCAGGGGAGAGAGGAACACGTTAAAGAACACCATGAGGAAACACTCAGACATGGCAACTGTCTAGACTCTTCACCAAAGTCAATGTCTTATTTGTCATCACCAGAAATGGGAAACAGCCCACATGTCCATCAACAGGCAAATGCATCACAGAGTAAACATCTCAGCAGTAACAGGATCAAAGTGCTGACACACGTAACAATGTGGATGAGTCTCTCAGGCTTCATGCTGAGTGAAAGAAGCCTTACACAAAAGAGCACACACTATATGACCCCATGTATATGAAGTCCTAGGATAGGCCTAACCAATCTGCAATGACAGAAATTAGAACTGCGGCTGCCTCAGGCAAGGGTGATGAAAGCCAGGAAGAGGCTCAGAGGAACCTTCTGGAAGGATGGAAATGTTCAGTATCTTGATCTTGTAGTGATTATATATGTAAAAATTCACCAAGCCACATACTGGTCTTGCTCACTGTACTCACTTTATACTATGTGTGTCATAACTCAATCTTTAAAGATAACCAAATAAACTTATAAAAGTTAAAAGATTAAACTTTTATGAAATTAACATCAGGGGGAAATAGGTGGGAAACTGTTATAGTTTAAAAGATTTTAAAGTAACATAGCAATTTAACGCAAAATGTAAACCTTCATTAGCTCCACGAAAGGAAAGGAAGGAAAGAAGAAAGAGGGAGGGGAGGAGGGAGTGAGGCAGGCAGTGAGGAAGAAATAATGGAGATGTAGCAATGTAAATATTTGAGGACAATTTGAATAAGGATTGAGTATTACAGAATTTTTTTTATTAGATAATTATTTTAATTTTCTCTGATGTAAATGGTAATGTGCTTACATAGAGGAACACCATCTTGGCTACCAGAAGACAAGTATTTAGGAGTAAGGAGTCATTAAATCCTCAAGTTACTTTCAGATAGCTAAACATATCTATATATACACCCACTCCTCACTTACGAACATGGTTAGATTCCAAAGATCAAATCGTTCTGTGAAAATCAGCATTATGCAAAAATGGAGGACAAGCACATCAGATCAGAAAATGGAGGATGACTACATCATTACATAACTGCCAAATTACATCACTACATAACTGCCCAATTACATCATTACATAACTGCCAAACCACTGAGAATCATGGCCCAGGCAAGGTGACACATAACTTTGATCATCACAGCCAGCATTAGGCTTGCCTCACACCTCAGCATTCATTACTGCCAGATATATACCAATGCACAAAATAGTCAGATAGTAGATTTTTTTTACTATTGTGGTAAATGGGAAATGTTGGATAAAGAGAGAGTCAATAAGTGAGGGGTAGGCGTATACATGTGTACGTTGTTGTTGTTGTTAAGTGCCGTCCAGTCGATTCTGACTCATAGCGAGCCTATGTACAACAGAACGAAACACGGCCCGGTCCTGCGCCATCCTTACAACGGTTGTTATGCTTGAGCTCATTGTTGCAGCCACTATGTCAATCCACCTTGTTGAGGGTCTTCCTCTTTTCCGCTGACCCTGTACTCTGCCAAGCATGATGTATATGTAGATAAGGTAAATATGGTGAAATATAATGGTTGAATCTAGGTGGAATATATATGAGTAATTTATTCACATCAACTTTTCCGTATTTCAGGAAATTTTTACAAAGAAAAGTTGGAGGACAATGAATAAAATCTATAGTCCTGCCTGTGGGTTGTGAGGTCCTATGTAATCTAGCCCCGGCCACCTCTGATCTCATCCATCACTCTCCTCCCTGCTCTCCCTGCTCCAGACACACACAGACACAGGCACACACACACACACACACACACACACACACACACCTTCCTCACTCTTCCCAGAATACACCAAACTTTCCTGCCTGGGAGCCTTTGCAACTGGCTGTCCCCTCTGCCTGCAACACCCTTCACCTAGATACCCACATGGATGGCTCTTGTCACTCAGGTCTCAGCTCTGCTCCCAGGAGACCCAGTGGCCCAGTGCTGTCCCAGATGAGCCCAGCACTTTCCGACTTCCCACAACACCCCCCTTAGCATGTCAGTCACACTTTCCCTCTTGGACACAAGATAGCAGCTGCAACTCCTAGGTATACACCCAAAATAATTGAAAGCAGAAATGAAGAAAACACTTGTACACCAGTGTTCATTGCAGCACCATTCGCAACAGGCAAAAGGTGGAAAAAATCCAAATGTCCATCAACAGATGAATGGATAAACAAAATGTGGAGTATCACTTAGCCATAAAGAGAAATGAAGTCCTGATACATGCAACAACATAGATGAACCTTGAAAACGTTATGCTAAGAGAAATAAGTCAGTCACAAAAGGACAAATAATGAATGATCACGCTCATATGAAATATCTAGAAGAGGCAAATGCATAAAGACAAAAGCTTATTAGTGGTTACCAGCAGCTAGGGAAGGAAACTCATTGCTTAGGAGGCACTGTTGCCCTCCCCCTTAGGAGGCACTGTTGTCTCTCCAACCCTGTGGCCCCCCCCAATCAGAGTTCTCTTGGCCAGGAGGAAGTGGATAGCTGTTGGGGAAGCAACCACAGGGGTGGTCCTCACACATTTCTGTTAAGGGTGATGGAATCATTTGGAAACAGATAGTGGTTGTCATGGATTGAATTGTGTCCCCCCAAAATATCTATCAATTTGGCTATCTTATGATTCCCAGTACTGTATGATTGCCTACCATTTTGTCATCTGACATGATTTCCCTATGTGTCAGTTTGTTGTACTGTGGGGGCTTGCGTATTGCTGTGATGCTGGAAGCTATGCCACCGGTATTCAAATACCAGCAGGGTCACCTATGGAGGACAGGTTTCAGCTGAGCTTCCAGACTAAGACACACTAGGAAGAAGAACCTGGCAGTCTACTTCTGAAAAGCATTAGCCGGTGAAAACCTTATGAATAGCAGGGGAAGGTTGTCTGGTACAGTGCTGGAAGATGAGCCCTCCAGGTTGGAAGGCACTCAAAAGATGACTGGGGAAGAGCTGCCTCCTCAAAGTAGAGTCGACCTTACTGACGTGGATGGAGTAAAGCTTTCAGGACCTTCATTTGCTGATGCGGCATGACTCAAAGTGAGAAGAAACAGCTGCAAACATCCATTAATAATCGGAACCTGGAATGTACAAAGTATGAATCTAGGAAAATTGGAAACCGTCAAAAATTAAATGGAACGCATAAACATCAATATCCTAGGCATTAGTGAGCTGAAATGGATTGGTATTGGCCATTTTGAATTGGACAATCATATAGTCTACTATGCTGGGAATGACAACCTGAAGAGGAGTGGTGTAGCATTCATCGTCAAAAAGAACGTTTCAAGATCTATCCTAAAGTACAACGCTGTCAGTGATAGGATAATATCCATACGCCTACAAGGAAGACCAGTTAATACGACTATTATTCGAGTTTACGCACCAACCACTAGGGCCAAAGATGAAGAAATAGAAGATTTTTATCAGCTGCTACAGTCTGAAATTGATCGAACATGCAATCAAGATGCATTGATAATTACTGGCGATTGGAATGCAAAAGTTGGAAACAAAGAAGAAGGATCAGTAGTTGGAAAATATGGCCTTGGTGATAGAAACAATGCCGGAGATCGAATGATAGAATTTTGCAAGACCAACGACTTCTTCATTGCAAATACCTTCTTTCACCAACATAAACTGCGACTATACACATGAACCTCGCCAGATGGAACACACAGAAATCAAATTGACTACATCTGTGGAAAGAAACGATGGAAAAGCTCAATATCATCAGTCAGAACAAGCTAAGGGGCCAACGGTGGAACACACCATCAACTGCTCATATGCAAGTTCAAGGTGAAACTGAAGAAAGTCCACGAGAGCCAAAATATGACCTTGAGTATATCCCACCTGAATTTAGAGACCACCTTAAGAATAGATTTGACGCATTGAACACTAGTGACCGAAGACCAGACGAGTTGTGGAATGACCTCAAGGACATCATCCATGAAGAAAGCAAGAGGTCACTGAAAAGACAGGAAAGAAAGAAAAGACCAAGATGGATGTCAGAGAAGACTCTGAAACTTACTCTTGAGCGTTGAGCAGCTAAAGAAAAAGGAAGAAGTGATGAAGTAAAAGAACTGAACAGAAAATTTCAAAGGACCTCTCGAGAAGACAAAGTAAAGTATTATAATGACTTGTGCAAAGAGCTGGAGATGGAAAACCAAAAGGGAAGAACACCCTCAGCGTTTCTCAAGCTGAAAGAACTGAAGAAAAAATTCAAGCCTCGAGTTGCAATAGTGAAGGATTCCATGGGGAAAATATTAAACGACACAGGAAGCATCAAAAGAAGATGGAAGGAATACAGAGTGATTATACCAAAAAGAATTAGTCAATATTTAACCATCTCAAGAGGTGGCATGTGATCAGGAACCGATGGTACTGAAGGAAGAAGTCCAAGCTGCTCTGAAGGCATTGGCGAAAAACAAGGCTCCAGGAATTGATGGAATATCAATTGAGAAGTTTCAACAAACAGATGCAGCAGTGGAGGTGCTCACTCGTCTATGCCAAGAAATATGGAAGACAACTTCCTGGCCAACTGATTGGAAGAGATCTATATTTATGCCTATTCCCCAGAAAGGTGATCCAACCAAATGTGGAAATTATAGAACAATACGTTAATATCACACGCAAGCAAAATTTTGCTGAAGATCATTCAGAAATGGCTGCAGCATTATATCGACAGGGAACTGCCAGAAATTCAGGCTGGTTTCAGAAGAGGACATGGAACCAGGGATACCATTGCTGATGTCAGATGGATCCTGGCTGAAAACAGAGAATACCAGAAGGATGTTTATCTGTGTTTTATTGACTACGCAAAGGTATTTGACTGTGTGGATCATAACAAATTATGGATAACACTGCGAAGAATGGGAATTCCGGAACACTTAATTGTGCTCATGAGGAACCTTTACATGGATCAAGAGGCAGTTGTTTGGACAGAAAAGGGGATACTGATTGGTTTAAAGTCAGGAAAGGTGTGCGGCAGGGTTGTATCCTTTCACCATACCTATTTAATCTGTATGCTGAACAAATAATCCGAGAAGCTGGACTATATGAAGAAGAACAGGGCATCAGGATTGGAGGAAGACTCATTAACAACCTGCGTTATGCAGATGACACAACCTTGCTTGCTGAAAGTGAAGAGGACCTGAAGCACTTACTGATGAAGATCAAAGACCACAGCCTTCAGTGTGGATTACACCTCAACATAAAGAAAACAAAAATCCTCACAACTGGACCAATGAGCAACATCATGATAAATGGAGAAAAGATTGAAGTTGTCAAGGATTTCATTTTACTTGGATCCACAATCAACAGCCATGGAAGCAGCAGTCAAGAAAGCAAAAGATGCATTGCATTGGGCAAATATGCTGCAAAGGAGCTCTTCAAAGTGTTGAAGAGCAAAAACGTCACCCTGAAGGCTAAGGTGTGCCTGACCCAAGCCATGGTATTTTCAATTGCATCATATGCATGTGAAAGCTGGACAATGAATAAGGAAGACCGAAGAAAAGTTGACGCCTTTGAATTGTGGTGTTGGCGAAGAATATTGAATATACCATGGACTGCCAAAAGAACGAACAAGTCTGTCTTGGAGGAAGTGTGGCCAGAATGCTCCTTAGAGGCAAGGATGGCGAGACTGCATCTTACATACTTTGGACATGTTGTCAGAAGGGATCAGCTCTTGGAGAAGGACATCATGCTTGGCAGAGTACAGAGTGAGCGGAAAAGAGGAAGACCCTCAACGAGGTGGATTGACACAGTGGCTGCAACAATGAGCTCAAGCATAATGATTGTGAGGATGGCGCAGGACCAGGCAGTGTTTTGTTCTGTTGTGCATAGGGTCACTATGAGTCGGAACCGACTCAACGGCACCTAACAACAACACCATGTGTTATAAATCCAGTCACTATGATGTAATGAGATGGATTGGTGGCAGTTATATTGATGAGATCTATAAGATTAAATAAGTGTCTTAAGCCAATCTCTTTTGAGATATAGAAGACAGAAGCCAGCAGAGAGACATGGGGACCTCATACCACCAAGAGCATGTCCTTTGGACCTGAGGTTCCTGTGTGGAGAAGTTCCTAGACCAAGGGAAGATTGATGACACAGGCCTTCCTCCAGAGCCTACAGAGAAAGCCTTCTCCTGGAGCTGACGCCCTGAACTTTCACTTGTAGCCTAGCAGACTGGGAGAGGATAAATGTCTCTTTGTTAAAGCCATCCACTTATAGTATTTCTGTTATAGCAGCTAAGTGACCAAGACAGCGGTGATGGTTGCACAACATGCTAAATGTAGTCAGTGTCACCGAATCGTACATGCAAAAAATGTTGAATTGGCAAATGTTTTGTTATGTATATTTTTACCACAATTAAAAAAAAAAAAAAGATGGCAGCTCTGGGTATCAAGTTCCCCAAGAAGGGTGAAATGAGTCAACAGCACCCTCCTCTGAAAAAAAAAGAGGTGCTTATCTTCCTTCTCCAGGAGGAAATCTTTCTCAAAACTCCCCAGTGGGCTTCCTTTTATGTCTCATTGGTCAGAACCTGTTCCGCTCCTACCAGTTACAGCCATGGAGAAAGGAATGTCTAGACTGCCTACACCAATCAAGATTTGTCCCCTGGGTGGGGTTTGTTGATCCCTCCCCCACCCATCAGAGTTCCCTTGGCCAGGAGGAGGAGGATGACTGTTGAGGAGGCAATCACAGTGGTGGTCATCACACGTTTCTGGAGCTTGGAGATGGTCAAGCTCATTTTGCATCTGTGGCTTCTTTTAATCTTTTCATCAGGACTGGGAGCAGCTCGTGGCCTCCAATCCCATTTTACAGATGAGGAAATGTAGGTCCAGAGAGGTGGAATGAATTACTCAGAGTCATACAGTCCAGGCTGGTCTAACCCCAAATTCTCTGTAAGTGGAAAGGTTGCAAGGACAAGGAAGGCAAAATGTCATGGACATCTAGGAAGGGAGAGGTTCCGCTGGGTTGGGAGGCTCCTCCAGACTTCGTGGAGGAGGCGAGACCTGATGGTGCTGGGAAAGTGGGTGAAATTTCAACAAAGGGTGGAACAGAGTAAGTGAGGGCAAGGAGGGAGACAGGACCAGGCACTTTGGGCAATGAGAATGGAGGAGGGAAACTGGAAAGCAGTATGTGGCCAGCCAGATTGCAGGGCCATCTAGAGTAAGGGAAAGGAGCCTATTTCTGTTCTGCATACAGCGGGGAGCCATTGAAGGTTCTAGAGGGAAGGGGCCCTGCAGAGTGAGCTGAAAAAGACTGCAGAGGTGAGATGGAAGGCAGGAGATCTCAGAGGAGGCTGGTGCAGAGCTGTCAGCCTGGAAAGGAGGTGGCTCAGGGGAGGGGGGTTGGGGTAGAGGGATTTCTTTCAGGAAGAAACCACCAAGAAAGGAAGCTCTTTCCTCCCTTGGCAACCAACTTCAGCACTTCCTAGCCCTGGCAGTTAAGTTCTACCTATCCTAAATCCAACATGCGATTTCTCATTCTTGTATTCCCACATCCATTCATCCAACATCCACTGAGTAAGTAAATCGAAGCCAAATCGTGGTGTGGTTAAGAGCCTGAGCTTTGCAGCCAGAACAGCTAGGCCTCCTCCTGCTCCCTCTGCTCTGTGCCGACTAGCTGTGTCCTTGTGGCTTCCTCGTCTGTGAACTAGGAACATCAATAGTAATAATGAAGCTAACTCTCAGCATTTACAGGCTCCCGCTGTATATTAGGCCCTGCGCCAGGCTCTCCACCAGCACTGACTGGCCCATTTGGACCCCACATGTCCTGGGGCAGGTAGCATAGGGTTCCCATTTTACAGAAGGGGAGTAGCCCACACCTCAGGGTGTTGTCTTGGGGATTAAATGAGTTAACAGTGTAAAGCACGTGATTAATGTTAGCTATGGACTTCGTGGAATACAGCAATGTCCTTGTGGGGGCAGGGAATGGGGGGAACACAACATTAAGAAACAGTCACACGGATCTGAAGGACAAGCCCCGCGGGTTAGAGAGGCTGTGGAGGGGGATGGGAGTCCCTGGGTAGTGCAAACAGTTAATGAGCTTGGCTGCTAACCAAAAGGTTAGTGGTCCACCCAGAGGTGCCTTGGAAGAAAGGCCTGGCAATCTACTTCTGAAAAATCAGCCATTGAAAACTCTATGGACCACAATCCTACTCTGACACATGTGGGGTCGCCATAGGTCAGAGTCAGCTCCATGGCCACTGGTCTGCCTGGCCTGGAGGGTGAAGGGAGGGGTGGGGGGGGGAGCCCAGTGAGCCAACCTTGATGGGAGATTGCCCTGAGGAGCTGCAAAAACAGTGCTGTAGGAAGTGAGAACAGCCTTCTTGCTGGCTCCAGGCTCTTGAAGACAGGTCAGATTACTGCTTCCACTAACCTGTGTGTGGTTTTGGACAAGTCCCTCCCTGCTCTGAGCCTCAGTTTCCCTGAGAGAAGGGTCAGCCTGAACCATCTCTGAGGCTTACTCAGCCTCTGCATCTGAGGCCGATCACAGCGCACCCCATGCCCAGGGGGGACACCAAGCTCTCCTGGGCCATTATTGGAATCTTCCACAGCTCCGCCTAGCTTAGGCAGGCACTTTTCCCACAAGACTCCAAGAAGCCACTAGGAGGCTGGCTGGTGCCCCAGCAAGAAGCAGCAAGCTGTTCCCAGCAGCTGCCCTGACCTCTCAGAGTCCACCACCCACCCTCACCTTTAGGCACCAAAGGTCCTTCCTAAATTGAAACAAAAATGCCTGAAAGGGCTAGGGGGAGGTGAGGGCTCAGGCACTTTACTCCTCAGAGGTAGCTGTGGTTCCATTATGCCATTTCCAGATGAGGAAGCAGAGAGGAAGGGGACAGTTGGCACAATCACCCAGTGAGTGGCCAAGCCAGCTTCAGAGAGACTCCAGACCCATCCTCAGAACTACAGCCCTCTCAAGCCCCCTCAACAGGCCCAGGAGGGAGGTCTTGGTGGAGGGTTTGGGGTCTGCTCTTCAGCCTCTGCACCTGAGCCAATTCCAGAGCCCCTCACGCCCAGTGGGACCGCCAGCTCTTCTGGGCCAATGCTGGAATCTTCCATGGTGCCACCTAGAAGCTAGAAGCTGAGGGAGAGGTGAGCCTAAAAGCTGAAGTGGGTGTCAGAGAAGTCCTCTAGAACCCAGCTGTGTCCTGGCTCTCCCCACCTCAAGCCAGAGTTGGCAGAGACAGGGCACAGGGTGGCTGGTCCTAGCTGCCATATCCAGGAGTTGATTCTGGGCTGGGCGGGTGAGGGGAGGCACTGAGGCAGGCGACATGCCTGGGACAATTTGCTATTATTGTTGTCTTGTTGTTTTTTTTATTTTTGTTGTTTTGCTGCCAGCATTTGAACAGTCCCTGCGGGGCCTCCTGGTGCTGAGAACAGCAGGTACTTCACAGGCTGGTTTCCCCAGCCTCCTGTGAGGGTCACACTATCTGAAGATCCTCACCCAAGGCCCACAGCTAAGAAAGCAGCAGAGCTGGGTTTTGAACCTGGATTGTCTGACCCATCACCACAATGTCCCAAAAATCGAGAGCCTTTGTGTTAGCATCCTGTGACCCCCTGACCCACAGCCCCACTGAGTCGTGGCTAGCAGCTCAAGAGTTCCTGGGACCAGAGATGACTCCGTCTCACCCCACCTGACCTTGGGCTACCTCTCAGGTGCCCCCAGCCCTGCCGCTGCCCTGGCATGGTCTCATCTCCAAGCTCTCCACCTCCCTGGGCAGAGCCTCCTGGAGGTGCAGTAACCAGGCCCCCACACCAGGGGCCTCCTACCCCTCATTACTCACAGGATGCAATTTGTGGTCTCAATGAAACAGTACGTGAAAGGGCACTCGTGAGTCCTCCCAACCAGACCCAGAGGATGCGTGGTGAGCTGAAGCTTCCTTTCAACTGCTAATTGATAAGATTCTATGAATCATTAAAATGGGCACAGGGCAGCCGATTTTTATAGCAGAATGAGCTGTGGCAACAACCACCTCAGGGAGGCCAATTTTCTAAAGCCCTGGCTGACTTCCTTGTGGGCTTCTTCCGTTGTAGGAGAGAGTTCACTCCTATTTGGAGCCCCCCTCCTGCCTGCTGCCTGCCATCCCACCATCCCACCACTAGGACCCCAGGCCTCCGGAGCACCTTGGGCTTCTTGGGCTAAGGCCTTCTACCACCATGTGATTCTTTCCTCAACCCGCCAAAGTGGTGCTGGCATTGTGGGTACAAGATGACCCTCTGGGCAGGTGGGTTAGCAAAGCTCTGGTGCCTAACTCAAGAGCAATTGCTAGCTTTGCCTAGGGAACAGGAGGATGGGACCTGTACAGGCAAAGACACAACAATGTGAAAACCAAAGTCAGGTTGATAAAAATGAACTCTTGCATGTGGCTGGTGGGAAGAGTTTAGGGGGAGTGGAAGGAAGTCGAGAAGGAGGGGTAGGATATGGGAGACCTTGAGGACTGAGCTGAGGAGCTAGGGTTTGATCAAATGCAGGCCTGGGGTGGGTGGTCAGGCTCCAGCTGTTCCCCACCCAGCTGCCAGTGGCAATAGAGTGACATGGTGAGTTGGCTTTTCCCCAGGGGCTCAAATGGAAACTGAGGAGCAAGTGAGAAGAGTACCACCAGGGGACGGATTGAGGGGCAAGGCCTAAGTCAGGAACAGGGCTTTAGGCTCACTCTGTTAGGGGGAGAGTCACCGGGGTAGTGGGGGGGTGGGGTGTGGGTAGACCTGGGGGTGAGGAACTGACTAGGGGCTGAGTAGGTGGGGCATGGAGCCCCAGTGAAGAGCAGGAAAAGGCCAAGAGAGGGGAGGTTCTTGGATAATCCAAGAAGGCATGGCTCAACCTTTTATTGCACTAGATAATTAAGACACAGCCAGAGAAAATCCTGTGGATCACAGTGATCCAATCTGTGCCAAACATGAGGATGGTGCAGGAATGGGCATTGTTGTGTTTCATTGTGCATCGGCCACTGCCATGCAGTGAATTACTTAAAATGGCCCTTCTAGCCATAGTCTTTGTAAAATCCCCCTAAATGATTAGTGGGACTATGCAAATGAGGTGCTTGTGGCCCACGAAAGGGATTGGATAGCTTACTAATAATGTAAATAAGTTGCATGGCACTCTTCTGGGGGGTGGGACCAAGCAAATAAGGTGTATAGAACCCTAACAAGTGAATTGATCAGTTTTGCCATTCCTCTAGGCTTCAAATGAGTCATTTCAGAGGCATGTCTGACCTCCCCCTCACAGGAATCAGCCTTGGGCTGTTGATGTTGATTCTCCTTCCCCCTTGGGAAGTTAGTCGAGGAGGTCAGGTGTTGCTGCCGCCACACCATTTTTACAGTTGGCGTCAGGAGGGGAGGTTGTTGCAATGCTCCAGACTCACAGAAGCATGCGACTTGGTAACAAAAAGATCGAAGGGGCACGAGAAGTGAAATTTCGATTCGTAGGTGATTACTTTGGTTATTGTTACCTGTAATGGCTGAAATGAAAGAAAAAGATGTTATGGAGTGGCCTGGGGAAAAACCCAGGTTGATTAAACAAGTTGATTGATAGAGGCCAGGGTCTACTGGTTCCACCCAGCCAGAGGCCTGAGGCCATATGCATATGAATGGGAAGATAGTCAAAGAGTGGAGAAGATGAAACTGGAAGTTTTTAAAAAATGGTTCTGTATTTATTTGAATGTACTATGGATATTGAATACACCTAGTGTTGTAAAAAAAAAAATTACCATTGAGTTGACTCTGATTCACAGTAACACTACAGGATAGAGTAGAACTGCCCTATAGACTTAAATGTATGAAAGAAATGAATTTTGGGCATTATGGATAACAGAGAGCATGTAAGGCCATCTTTAGCCAATACTTAAAAAAAAAGCTAAAAGGGGAACTAGAATTTGCCTGAAAGAACCACAGGTTGTGGGTTTGAATGCAGTAGCCCTGTGTATAGAGTATCAGGGCCTTAGGTCAAAAATCTGAGCCCCATCCAGGAATTCTGCATTTGAAAAGACATGCAGACCCACCCAGAGCTGATGAGAGAGCAGATCTGCATTGGAAGGAAGAACCTGCAGGAAAAAAAAAAGACTTCTGCTTTTTGAATTTTGAGCAAGCAAGTAGTTTGCCTTTGGATGCATTAAGGCAGGAAAAGTCCGTGCATCAGAAGAGCCCCCTTAAAGGACTGGAAATTAAATGGAGCTGGTATAATTGCCAGTGGTGACCACCTGGGTCCACTAATGTGTGAAAGTGGGGCAGCAGTGAAGAGATGGGCTAAATTTGGACATGTTCCATTGACACCTATTGACAGAGCCTATTGGGGCTAGGAATTAAAGAAAGAAGGGGCTGGTTGGTCTGAAGTGCACTGACCTAGCCCACAAGGGCTAAGGATGAGCTGACCAGAACCCAAACAAATAAAGGGAAAGATGTTTGACACTGTGAGCTGGTGTAGATTGCTGCAATTTGATAGCTTGCTCTGTAACCAGTTACTTCCCTAATAAATGCCATAATTGTGAATATTGTCTGGGATTTCTGTGTGGCCATTGCAACAAATTATCAAACCCAGCAGAGAAGTAGAGAGGGCCATGGGAGGGATGGTTAGTGTCAGAACTGGTAAAAAGGTTGGAGAGAGGAGATGTGTTGGACTTTCACCTTGGAAAATGGTGTTGATTTTCCTTGCCCTTGTGAAGTTAGATGAGATCAGTTGCTGCCATCACACCATTTTTACAGTCAGCATGAGTCAGGGGCCAACTCAACAGCAGCTAGCAACAACAACAATAATCACTGGGCTATTTGAGGATTAAATGAATTGACATCCTACAGAGAACTAAGAATAGGGCCAGCATACAGTCCTGCTGCCACTACCCCTCCTCTCTCTTCTTCTCACTCCTTCCCCTTTATCTTCCTTTCTGCCTCCACCTCCACACACAGCCCTTGTCCCCATTTTCTTTTTCCTTTCTGAGAAAATAAGCATCCACCTGGCCAGGTGTGCTTTATAAAACGCAAACGGTAAAAATCCCAATTCCTCATCCTCACTACTATCATCTGAACTCTCCCTCTTTGGGTTCCCACTGCTCTTCCTCACCAAAGAGCCCAGTGAGATAGGGACAATCACAGTTCCACTTAACAGGTGAGGACACCAAGGCCCAGAGAGATGCAGTCACTTGCTAAAGTGAAACAACTCAGAAGCACCAGAGCTGGGGCTTGTTTGACTCTAGAACCCATGGGCTGGACCCTGCACTGTGCTGGGGAAAGGGCTAGGCCTTGGGGCACTGAACTCAGTAGATTTCATTTATTCATTGGCTCATTCATTCATTTATTAATTATCTTTGTGTTTCTTGATGGATTGCAAATTTCTTAAAGAAGTGGACTGCCCTATTTACTTCTGTATCCTCCTGTCCCTAGCCTAGGAGGTGCTTGTAGATGGGAGCTGAACAAAAGAATATTCATAGAAGAATATGAATATTCATAAAAGAATATTAAAAGGACATAAAAGGGTATTTAGGAACATAATATGTCTACACACCATGCCTTTGTTTGCTCATTCAGCTTACTCCCTGGACCACTATGTTTGGCTTCCGTCTCCTCCTGCGGTGTGATGGATCACTTTTGTGCGGCCTTTCTCACCATGGTCTTATAACTCCCACCCAAGTGATTGGATACGACTGTACAAATAGGGTAATTGTGGCCCACCAAAGGGATTGGTCAGTTTTGTCATCCTGCTGGGCTTGAAATGAGCCATCCTGGAGGTGAGAAAAAGAGGATTCTACCACCGCAAAATGAGAACCAAGAGTGGTGCGTATCCTTTGGACCTGGAACCCCTGTGCTGAGAAGCTCCTGGAACCAGAAAACAGAGAGAGAGAGAGAGGGAGCTATAACACTGAAGATGGCAAGAAGTGGTGGCAGAGAAACTGCGGCAGGAGAGACCAGCAGGAGACAGGGTAGTGGGTTTCCCAACCCACAGAGGGAGAAAGCTGAATGCCTTTGGACCGAGGCTTACTGGCAAAGTGGGGTACCTCTGGGCACTTATTGGCAGAGCTAAGAGAGCTTTGTAACGCTTATCTGAACAGGGCAGAGGCCAGGGGCCAGGGAGAGGCGTGCCTATAGGCACATCTGGGAAGAGGTTGTCCGGATGGGAGAACTGTATCCTGAACTTGAATTGTAACCTGTTACTTCCCTAATAAACCCCATGATTGAGAGTACTGTCTGTGAGTTCTGTGCGGCCATTGCAATGAATTATCAAACCCAGCAGAGTAGAGAGGGCTGTGGGTGGGACGGTTGGTGTCAGAATTGGTAAAGGTAGTGAAGAAAGGAGGCATGTCTGACCTCTGCCTCATAGGAATCTGCCTTGGGCTGAGTCTTCCTTGTGAAGTTACAGGAGGTCAGACCAGGGCCACTGACAGTTATTCTCCAGGAGGACACATCCCATCACCACTTTTCAATCCTCTCATTGAGCTGTTCTTTGGCGCTGTTGACCCCTCCTCCTTCATGAATCCTATGCTCTTCCATTGGTTTCCATTACATCCCTCTTCTGGTTTCCTTCGATCTCTTGTTCCTCTTCAGGCTCTATCGTGAGCTCTTCTTTTGATGTTTACCCCTTCAAGATGGGGACTCTCTTCTCTCAAAACACTCTCTTTCTAGATGGTCTCATGCATTCCCTGAGACTTAACACCCTGGTCCGGGAAACATAGTCCTTTCATAAAGGACCAAAACAAAACAAAACAACAAGTTGTCATGGAGTCAATTTCAATTTATGGTGACCGCATGTGTTTTAAAAGGAACCCTGGTGGCACAATGGCTAAGCACTCAGCTGCTAACTGACAGGTTGGAGTTTGAACCCACCAGCTGCTCCACAGGAGAATTATATGGAAATCTGCTTCCTTTAAAAAGATTTACAGCCTCAGAAACCCTATGAGGCAGTTCTACTCTGTCCTATAGGGTCACTATGAGTCAGAATTGACTCAATGGCACACAATAGCAACAATGTACAGTAGTAAAGGAGCCCTGGTGGTACAACGGTTAAGCACTTGGCTGCTAACTGAAAGATTAGCAGTTCAAACCCACTGAGCAGCTCTACAGGAGAAAGACCTGGCAATCGGCTCCCATAAAGATTACAGCCTAGAAAACCCTATGGGGCAGTTTTACTCTGTCACTTGGGGGTCACTGTGAGTTGAAAATTAACTCCACAGCTCCTAACAGCTAAGAACATAGCTACCGAGAACAGTTTTTTTCTCCTCTGATAAATGGGGAAGGGGACCCAGCAGGCTCTCCTGGCCTTGCCAACTCACAAAGGGTGGCAGGGGCCAGTTGACTGGAAGGCTGTCCAAAACATTGACCTGCTCTGTGACCCTAGTTATAAAGTACTATTTCCATTTCCCAATCTCCCAGAGTCACACAGCTAGCAAGCAACACAGCTGGGATGTGAAGCACACTTTGTTGGACTCCCAGTCCAGGGCCCCCTCCACAGATCCTGACCTCAGCCCCATCCTTTGAGCTGAGGCCTTTGAGCATGGCAAGACAGGCCTCACCAAAGAGGCAGCTCTATGGGTCCCAGGCAGCTGTGGACAAGCAGGGACTTGACTAAAGAGGAGGATTAAGGGCACTAAATCCACCCCTGGGGTTTGAAGGATGGCCAGAGCAGGAGGCTCCATGCCAAATGCAGGCCTATGGTGGGGGGAGTGGGCAGCTGCCTGGCTCCAGTGCTGCCAGCCTGTCCCCTTGGAATTCTCAGCACCTTCTACATGTCAGGCACATAGGTCAGACAGATGCCTGAGATGTGATCCTCCCAATAATCTCTTCATTGCAATTATCCTAACGGCCAAGGCTGAGAAACGAAGGGGTTTGGCAAGTACAAAATCTGTACGTCACAGGACAGGCTGGAGGTTCCTGCAGGCTTGTAGCCCCCAGATCCAACGGGGAGAGTGACGAGTGAAGGAGTTCTGGCAAATATATCCTAGAGAAACTTTCTTTTTTGCTCTTAAGACCTTCAGCTGATTGGATGAAGCCCACCCACACTGTGGAGGGTAATCTGCTTTACTAAAGGCCAACTGATTTAATAACACGTAGCTATTCCATAACAGAGCCTAGACTAGTGTTGGCCAAACAACTGGGCATCACAGCCTGACTAAGTTGGCACATAAAATTAACCATCACGGAGTTCCATCCTTTCTACTTCCTAGGTGCGAGACCTAGGGCAAGTTTCCCTCCCTCTCTGAACCTCGGTTTCCTCCTCTGTAAAATGGCGTTGGAAACGCTGCTTTCCTCACAGGGCGGTGATGAGGATAAAGTCAGAGCACGCATTTAAAGCACTGTCTCGGGCCGGGCTTACGGGACGTGTTCTAGAAACATTAGCCACCCTCATCTATAGGGTAGGGTCCACAGTTCCCTCTCCACACCCTGAGTCCAGATTCGCTTGGGGACTAGAAAGGCCACATGGTAACTATGTCACGTACTACGTAGAGCCCTAGTGGGCTCCAGAGTAGGCCCGAGGATCAGCCAAACTGTTCTGCAGCGACACCTGTGGCCATTCACAGTACGTGGGGTAAGAAATGTTTCTAGACAGCTTCACAGAATTTCAATCTTTGCCATTAAATTAGTTTTTTTTTTTTTTTTTTTAATTTTGTTTTCCAAAAAATTTTAGATATGAAAAGAGCAAGTCCTTGCTTGGGGGTACTGAGCTTCTGTTAGAGGTGACAGAAAAATTTGGAAATGGTTAGTGGTGATGGCTGCAGAACACCATGAATGTAATTAGCATCACTGAACCGTACATGGAAAAAATGGTGAAATAGCAAGGGTTTTGTTATCTATATACTTACCACAATAAAAAAAAAAAAAATTAGGGGCATTACGGATAAGGGATTGTTTGGGTCCTTAGTAGTACTCGTCAGTGATTCTCAAACCCTGATAGCTCATTAGAATGAGCTTGTTAAAATGCAGATTCTTGGGCCTGACATGCAATCAGCATCTCAGGAGGTGGTCATCAGCATTTTTTCTTTTTTTAAAAAAAGGTGAGTGTCAAGGTTATTTAGTGCTGTTTTAATGGGAATACCACAAGCAGATGACAATCTGAAAACTAAAACCAAGCCCAGTGCTGTCAAGTCGATTTCGACTCATAGCGACCCTATAGATGACAGTCTAGGAGGCTAGAAGTCTGAATTCAGGGTGCCAGCTCCAGGCGAAGGCTTTCTCTCTCTGTCGGCTCTGGGGGAAGGTCCTTGTCATCAATCTTCCCCTGGTCCAGGAGCTCCTCAGCCCAGGGACACCGGGTCCAAAGGACACGCTCCCCTCCTGGTTCTTCATTCTTAGTGGTAGGAGGTCCCCCTGTTTCCCTACTCGATTTTCTCTTTCGTATCTCAAAAGAGATTGACTCAAAATACAACCTAATCTATTGATTGAGTCCTGCCTTATTAACATAACTGCCTCTATTCCTGCTTCATTAACATCACAGAGGTAAGATTTACAACACATAGGAAAATCACATCAGATGACGAAATTCCCCATATTGAGGACAATCATACAATACCAGAAATCATGGCCTAGCCAAGTTGACACACATTCTGGGGGCATACAGTTCAATCCCTAACGGTGAGTCTAATGCACAGCCAGGGATGAAGCCCTGTAATAAACTTTACAAAGCAGGAAGGAGTGGGGCTTAGCTAGCTACCGAGTATCAGGGCAGGCTTCCCCAAGGGCGAGACTGAAGGATGAGCAGAAGCCACCAGGTAAAGAAGGGGCAAGACCATGTACCCAGCAGGGAATGGCACTTGCAATCTCCCTGTGGCAGGAAGACACTCAGCATCAAGTTAGACTAGAAGTTTCTCTTGCAAGGTTGGGAGCAAGGCTGAGCTCCCCCCTGCAGCTTCCCCTTTGGATCAGACCTTTCCAGAGGGGGAATAGTGCAAACACTCACTCCCACACTCTCTCCAGGGAGAACTGAGCAGCAGCAGAGTCTCTCTTAACCAGGGGAGGGAATGAAATTAGGACCAGAGTGTGTCAGACTGGGAGGGATCAGGCTGGGAGGAATCCCGCGGGTCTGATAACCCAGTGGTTTCAAAATGTTGTTATTTTTTAAATTATTTTGATGCCTCTTCATCAAATAAAATATCTTCCCACTGTCTAATGGTTGGAGCAAAGTGGTGTGATGTTGAGTGGTCTGGAGTCCTTTTACCTCCTTCCCACGTCCCCCAGGTCCTCTTGGGGCTCTGTGGAACCCAGTTTAAAACCTCAGGGAACCCAGGCTCAGGGATGGACAGCGGGATTGCCTGAGGTACTTGGCGTGAGGTACAGGGCAGGGGGAGCTCAGTCCCCAACTCCCTCTCCACTGCTCTCTGGGCTGCGGCTGAGCTTCCCAAGCACTTGTCTATTGAGTCTCCTTTTTGCTGCAAACCACCTAAATCATTACTCATTTAATTCTTTTTCCTTCAAACAGACTCATTTTAAAACAACTTGCCCACATTTTGTTAAAAAGAAAAGTTTCCATCACTGCTATAAACGGAAGGCCAGGATCCTTTCCATAAATACAAGGTACCTTAAAACTAAAGACAGTGAAACCCAGCCTATATGATTCTGCTGTAGCTGGGTGCTGCTGCTGGAAGGCTCTGCTCTGGGAGCTTCTTTGTTGAAAAGGGTGTTGAAAACACACTAACTCACTAGCTGAGATGTCCTCTTGACTTATCAGAGGGATAAAAAGAGAATGGAAAAGAGAAAAACTCCCCTATTGCCCAGAAATATTTCATCCTGGGATGCCTCCAATCACTGTGGCTTCAGCGGTGGGTGTCCCCCACCCTCCCAACTATCCTTTAACATTTGAGGAAATTGAGGCCCAGAAAGGTTCAGGGACTTGTCCAAGGTCACAGAGCAAGCTGGTGGCCAAGTCTGGATTGGAGCCTGCAGTCCTACGTGCTCTCCAGGAAACCACATGCCAGGAACTTCTCGGTCCTATCCAGGAATCCCACGCTGTGTGTCCAGGTGGCCATGGGCTGAGTACCTGGGCACAGAGCAGGAGCATAAACTCTGAAGGCAGAGCAAATAGGCTCAGTCTCATGGTGGAATCACAGAACAGTCATTACCAGCGAAACCAAACCAAAAATCAAACCCACTGCCGTCGAGTGGATCCCTACTCATAGTGACCCTATAGGACAGAGTAGAACTGCCCCATAGAGTTTCCAAGGAGAGCCCAGCGGATCTGAACTGTCGACGTCTTGGTTAGCAGCCATAGCACTTAACCACTACGCCACCAGGGTTTCCTTACCAGTGAAAGCTGCGTAGAATTATCACTGTGCTTCTAGACAACTGGATCTGGGTAAGACTTGGCTCACACAGAGCTTTATATTCCAAGTACTGATCATGAGAGTTTTCTCTTCTCACTCCACTGGGCCATCTACATCAGCATCCATGAGGGAAGTTGTCCCAATACCACAACCTGTCACATACGAGCACGTGCTAAGTGATAGTAGTCATGGTGCCAATCTCCAAACCCGGGCACCCCCTGTCCCTTGTCCTGGCCAGGAGGCCACCTTCTCCTTTGCCTCTCTGCTTCTCTCTCTTCTCCTCTCTGCTTTCCTTGCCCCTTTTGGCCCATGAGGAAGAGGGGCTCATGTCTTAGAGTCTGATACACTTGGATCCATATCCCAGCTCTGCTGTGTATCCTTGGGTAGGTGACTCACCATCTCTGAGCCTCAGTTTCCTCATCCATGAAATGGGCCCCTTATGTGACAGGTTATTAGGGAGGAGGGAGTCAACTAAATAATGTGTTTGGCTTGCTGCCTGGCACATAATAAAACCAGTTGCGTTTGAGTCAATTCCGACTATTCATGCAACTCTCTGAGTGCATGTGCGTAGAGTAGAACTGCACTCCACAGGGTTTTGAGTACCTGTGGCAGATTGCCAGGATTTTCTTCCAAGGTGCATCTAGGTGGATTCAAATCATCACTTTTGCTTAGCACTTGAACACTCAACAGTTTTCACCACTCAGGGACTCCTGACACGCAGTAGAAGCTCAGTAAATATTCATCTCTCTCCCACCCCCACACCCCACCAGACTGTGAGCTCGGTTTTTCTCTGCCCCATGCAAAGCTTACCCTGGGAGTTTTCAATAATAAATAATACCATCAACTATAATGTGAACTGCGCCTTCCTGTGTGTCAGGCCTGTTCTAAGTCTTTCCTGCATTAATTCATTTACTCTTCTCACCCAGCTGTGAACAAGAGGTACTATTACTACTCTTAGTCCCTGGCCAGAGGGTCTGTGCCCTAGAGGGCCCCTCAGTGGCACTCCTCTGCCTGCCCACTTCCCCACGGGATAAGGATTCTACAGAGCCAAAGGGATGTGCCCACTCAGAGCAGGCCCTCCCCATTCTTGCTCACACTCCGGTACTCCAAACCCCAGAGGCCCTGCCTATAGGCCTCTTCCTCAACCATCCATCTGGGGTGGAGAGTCCATCTGTGTGCAGCCCAGGCAGTGGGGTGGATGAAGAGGCTGTTTGAAGGGTTATGGGGCATGGCTGAGCTTCAACGAGCCTGGGTTGCCTACCCGCATGCATGCAAAGCTGCTCCAAGTAGGCGATAGAGCCTGGGGGCAGCAAGAGAGGATGGGGCCTCGGTCACAGCCTCAGACCTCAGCATTTGGTTCTCCCATGCCACCATTTGCTGGCATGAAACTCCAAGGAGTCTGAAAATTTTATATTTGAACGGTGTCTCTAGCTCATCGTGAAAATACACTGGCCAAGGTAGGAGAGGACGGCAAATTTTACTTAATAGTTCATTCGCTTGGTAAATAACATTTAACTTCTGAGACAGATGTGTGTGGGCCTCTACCTGTAGCCTTGCTGCAGACTTCACAAGGGTCAAGGTGCCTGGTGTCACCCCTGTTTTCTCAACCACTACATCACACTGCTTCACAGAGGCCAACGTGTCTGTCAAATAAAGGAACGTGCTGGGCCCAAGCCTTTCCATACACCGTGGAGAATAACAGGCTTAAAACCTGCAAGTAGCATCAAAGCACATCTGATAATGTTGCCGGTGGAGGCACAGGGCCAGGGGGCTGGATTCGAGTCTCATGTGGCAAGTCACCTCGCCAAGGTGCCTCCGTGTCCCCACTTGTATAAAGAGATCATTGGCTTCTCTCCCTCCCCAGGGCCTATCTAGGAATCCCCCTGATAGCTTGGACTTGTCTCTTCCCTTCTCATCCTAGAAAGGAGCCCCTCCTAGATCAGGCATCTGAGACCTAGATGGAGGACCTCCAATCTCATCCTTTCTACCATCTTCCATGTGGTCTACTCTCTTGCACATTCTAGCTAGTTTTGCCATTGTGGCAATAATAACTAGAATGATAGTAATAATTATGAGCACTCATCTGGTGCAGGCCCAGATTGGCACACTAGTCTTGACGGGGCTCTAGTGTCTTTCCAGTTTACAAAAGGGCAAACTGAGGCACTGGTAAGTGGCAGAGCCTGGAACTGAACCCACCCACATCTTTCTGACCCCCGAGCCCAAACATCCTGTCTCATGCCAGCAGCTACAGATTAAATGGCCTTCTCAGCACTGCTGTGTGTCATGGGACAAGTCACTTGCCCTTTCTGAGCCTCCACTTCCCTATGGAAGTAACCTCAGAGGGCATCTGGGGTCATGCAGAACTGAGGAATTCTGGGGTCTCAGGAGTGGAGCTGGGCCGTCTTTGAGCCTGGGCCCACTGCTGTGGCTCAGATGACCAGCCCCAGAGTCCAATCAGGCCCAGCCTGGGATCAGACCATAAGTGGGAACAAAACAGGCAGGGAGTTCTTCTCCCCGGCTTTGTTTATTGTCTGGGAGCTGGGAATATTTTGAATTGTTGTGTTTGGGGAGGGAGGGAAAAATAACCAAATATAAGAAGGCAGCCTTGTAGAGGCCCAGGCAAGAATGCAAAGGAATTAGGCCTGCCCAGGGATGTCTGGGAGGTGGTGGGTGTTGGACGAGTCTCCAGGACCCACTAGGTCAAGGATTCTTGGCACCGGCTCTGAGAAGACATTTGAAACACCTGGAGAGCTTTAAAAAAGCCTCATGGCCAGGCCACACCCCAGACCAATTAGACTAGCGTTTCTGAGGGTGGGACCCAGGCATCAGAATGATTTAAAGCTTCCTGGGTGATGCCTTAGAGGGCTTGCTAAAACCCAGGCTGCTGGGCCCATCCAAGTTTCTAATTCATGAGGTCAAGGTGGGGCCTAAGAATATGCATTTTTCACAAGTTGCCAGGTGATGCTGATGCTGCTGGTCTGGGGCCATACTCTGAGAACCATTCTCCTGAACTCCTGTGACTCAAAGTGGGCTCTGGGGACCAGCACTATCAGGGTCTCCCTGGAGCTCAGACCTCCTGAGTTGACTCTGCAAGTTAATAAGAACCCCAGGTGATTATATGCATATTACAGTTGGAGGAGGGCTGGTCTAGGCACCTCCTCTAACCTTCTGCTACAGATGGGGAGACTGACACCGTGGAGGGGAGTCTTGCCCAGGATCACAGAGCTGTGAAGGATCTCGTCAGGGCTGAGATACGGGTCTTTCTAGGGAAGATGGTGGAGGGCTGGCACCTGTGAGTAGGGCTGAATGCACAGTCTTAAAGACCACCCAAAGGATCAGTTCTGCAGTTAGTGGAGGTGTGAGTGGGAGAGAGTGCTCCCATAAGCGGGTGTGTATGAGGGGAGTGCTCCCATAGGTCTGTGGGGGGGGTGTGGTGGCTGGGTGCTCTTGTAGGTGTATATGTGAGTGCTCCCATAGGTATGTGTGTGTATGGGGGGTGACCCATAGTGGGCATGTGTGTGGGGTACTCCCATAGGTGGGTACGCATGGGGGAAATACTGCCATAGGTGGGCGTGTGTGGGGTGTTCCTGTAGGTGGGTATGTGTGGGGGAGTGCTCCCACAGGAGAGCATGTATGGGGCAAGTGCTCCTGTAGGTGTGTGTGTGTGAGGGAAATGCTACCACAGGCAAGCTTGTGTGTGTGGAGGGTGGTATTCCTCTAGGTGGGAGTGTATGGGGGGATGCTCCCACAGGTGGGTGTGTGTGGGAGTGCTCCCACAGGTGGGTGTGTGTGGAGTACTCCCATAGATGGGCGTGTGTGGGGATGCTCCCACAGGTGGGCATGTGTGGCGAGTGCTCCTATAGGTGGGCATGTGTGGGGATGCTCCCATATATGGGCACATGTGGGGAATGCTCCCATGGGTGGGCATGTGTGGGGATGCTCCCATAGGTGGGCATGTGGGAGTGCTCCCATAGGTGGGCGTGTGTGTGGAGTGCTCCCATAAGTGGGCATGTGTGCGGGGTGCTCCCAAGGTGGGCATGTGTGGCAACTGTGTGCAGCCTCAGCCCTATCATGCCACAGACACTTGTGGAGCACCCACCTCATGCCCAGCACACCTCTAAGCCCTGGGGATTCAGGCCAGGCCAGGCAGACAAGGCTCTGCCCATGTGAAGTGGGCAGTCTAGTTGGGGAAACGCACACTAACAGGTCAACACATCAATGATCAAGGGGCACTCACATGGGTACCCAAGTTATGACGAAAATACAATGAGTGTGTGGGCCACAGGGCACTTTGGGGCAGTGAAACTTTTCTGAAAGGCAGACACATGACGTGATGTATTTGTCAAAACCCACCAGACTGTACAACACCAAGAATGAAGCTCATAGTGTTGCCATGAGTCAGAGCTGACTCCTGGGCGACTAACAACAACAACGTCAACTATGCAGCTCAGTTAATAATAAGGTGTCAATATTGGTTCATCAACTGTAATGAATGTACCTACCGAGCCTGATGTTAGTAATAAGAAAACAGTGTTGAGGGGGTGGAGGGGGAATATGGTAATTCCGTACTTTCTGCATAATTTATCTCTAAACCTAAAACTTCTCTAAAAAGAAGTGAATTTTAAAAAGTCAATAAAATAAAATAAAATGAGATGATGGTGCTGTTTGGGGGCAGAGGCGGTGACTGTATGAAACACAGAGGTCAGGGAAAGTCTTCCGAGGAGGAGGTAGTGGAGCTGAGACCTAAGGGAGGAGAAGGAGCCAGCTCGGGGAGGATTGAGGGGAAAGTACTGGGGGGGCCGAGGGTAGCACGAGCAAAGGCCCTGAGGTAGAAGGGAGCTTGGAGTCTGAGGAAAAGTCAGGAGACCCTTGTGGGAGGAGGAAGAGGAGAGACAGGGATGTGCGGGGAGTGTGGGTTTAGCTCCGGTGTGGTGGGATCCATGGGGCTGTGGAAAGTAGGAGAGGGATCTGAGAGAACCTGTTCTGATTTTTTTTTTTTTTACTGGCGTGTAATTGCACAGTGAAACGCACAGATCTAAAGTCTATAGTGCAACAGAGTCTTACATATGTCTACACCCATGTCACCCTCATCTAGACCCAGACACACCCATCTCCATCCCTCAGACGGTCCCTCACGGTTCTGCAGTAACTCCCCCACCCAGGTCCCACTCTTTTATTCCCATCCCCACCAAGGAGTTCTGCCTAACTCAAAAGTTCACGTACACCACCAGCGTGTGGGCTGTCGAGGCTGGCGTCTCTCACTTCCGTTTTTACATGTCTTGGTAGCTGCTCCTTTTCCCTGCTGAGTTGTAGTCCTCGTACCTTTTTTCATTTCTCCTGTTGAGGTATATAACCTGGGCTGTTTCCATTTTGCTGTACTATGAATTAATTGTGCTGTTATTCCAGTTCTTGTCCAAGTCTTTGGACGTGTTTTCATTTCTTGTCCCTAAATACTAGGAGTGGAATTGCTGGTTCATAGGTTATGTGTATGTTTAACCTTATAAGAAAGGGTCAGACAGTGGTCCACAGTGGCTGAGCCATTCCGCCGCTGCCCCAAGAGTCCCCATCCCCCTGTGCTGAGCCGAGAATGGGTTGGGGCTGGGGGAGGGGAGGGGGTGGAGCCGGAAGCCAGCGAGGCGGCTTTGCGGCCACCCAGGGGGAGACCGTGGCGGCCTGGCTTTGGGGTGGCTGTGGGGCTGAAGGGTTTGTCACAGCCTTTGGTGAATGTGTGTGTGTCTCCCAGGTCTGTCTCCAGCACAGACACAGCAAACCGTCCCCAGGGGCCCTGCCACCAGCAGAGAGGAGGAAGTGAGCCTACAGGCCCACAGACCACATCCGCAAGTCAATTCCGTGCTGGGCTCTGCTAGGGACCCCTGCCTTCTAGGGGCTCTGGGTTGGTGGCTCTAAGTTGGCCTGAGGTCCAGGCTGCAGTGGGGCACCAGGCAAGTGCTTGGGGGCTGGAACAAAGTGAGGGAGGGCCTGGAGGTGGGACAGCCCAAGTATGAGTGGGGGAGGAATGGCAGGCATTGTTGTTAATGTTTGCTGAGCGTCCGTGTGCCCGCTTAACGCTCCACACAAGTCACCTCATTTCCATTTAATCCTCACAGCAGCCCGTGGCGTAGCGCTTGTTATTAGTCCAGTTTTACAGATTAGGAAACTGAGGCACAGAGTCACAGGATTCACTCTAGGTCACACAGCCAGCAAGGTATAAAGCTGGGATTTGCCAGCAGGCAAGAGGAGGGTAGGTAGGCAGGAGGCAGGTCAGCGGAGGCCCAGGTGCCATGGTAAGCCTGGGTGGCACACGGTCTGTACACCTCCAGAGGTGCGGAGACACACTGGAGTGTGCCCAGAAGTGAAAGTGACCAGGACACTGTCCCTTGGTCTCTTCACAGCTGTTCTGGGAATGATGCTCTGAGAGTCATAAGGCTGGCCTCAGCGGGGACGGGGACAGGGGTCTTCCCCGAGCTGGCCAGAGGACCCCACGGCGCCTGGACCTCCAGCACCATTGCCACAAGTCTTGTTGGTTGCCCGATAGCTGAGATAAACTCTTTGGCAAGGGACAAAGGGTTTTGTTCGAAGTCCTGGATCAATTTTATTTTACTGCTGCCAGTTGCTGAAAAATTATAACTAAGCAGCCTTTAAAACATCTCATTCCCTGCCTTTGAGTTAAGGGCTGTGGACTGATGTCCGAAACAACGGCCTTGCTCCTCACACCCCTTCCATTAGCTCTCATTGGCAATAGAGCTCCATTCTTGAAAGAGGAAGCCCAAGTCTCCGTGGAATTCCCTGTTACTATTTGGCTTCTGCAGGAAAGCTCTGCCTGGGTTTCCTTGAAGGTCGTTCCCTGTTGCCAGCACTTTCATTCTTCTTAGTGCCCACAGCCTCCTCCTGGAGTTTCCAGTACCCGTTTCTCGGCCAGGGGACAGAGGCTATACACTGAATGCCCCAGGGGTCTTAAACTCAGCCACCTGTAGGGGCTGGGCAGGTGGGACTCTGGTCGCCTGGGGAGCCTGTGCTCCACCTTGAGGGTGGTAGCTGATGCCACTCAGGTCCAGGTGATTCTAGACAGGGGATGGGTGAGTCTGGGGCAGCCCCCATCTTCCCATTTTTCAAGAGAAACCAGACATTTGGATTTTGAAAATGTGAAGTCTCCCACTTTTATATTCATAATGATTAACTCAAGATATTGTAAAGCCCAGTGGAGGCCAGGTAAGCATATCTGGGAGCTAGATTCAGCCCAGGGACCTCCAGTTTGAGACCTCTGACCTCTCTCACCATGGCCCAACAAGACAGGGCTTATTATCCATATTACAGATGGGGAAACTGAGGTTCAGAGAGTAGGGATATCTGGCCCGAGTCACGAGGAGCAGGGAATGTGAGCTGGGAGACTCCACTCCCGTGACCGGCTCTCTTCACCCACCCTGGCCTCAGGGATCTGGCTCCCCCTGCATCCCCACTTCCTGTCTGACCATCCCATCACCTCATTTTCGCCTCTCTTGAGGGCTGAGGGTGGAGTACTTCCTGCCTCCTTATTTTTCTCTCCTGGCTTTCGGGGCTAGGTTTTCTGTCTGGCAATTAACCATGCCCTAAATCCCCTCACTCAAGAATGTGGCCTGTAGCGCCAGAGTGACCTTAGACAAGTTACCTAACTTTTCTCAGTTTTTCCTTCTGTAAAATGGGAGAAATAATGGTACCAACTTCATAGGGTTATCGTGAGGATTCAGTGAGTTAACATATTTCAAGTGCTTTTAACTGTGCCGGGCACAATATAAGGATTTGTTAATTAAAATAAACTCAGCAAATGTTTGTTGAATACTTACTGTATGCCAGGCCCTGTGTCAGAACCTGGGACTCCAAGAGGAACCCAAGGATCAGGTCCCATCTCTCTTGGAGCTGACAGTCTAAAGGAGGAAGACAAATGATTGGACAAGCCTTGTACTGGGTGTCCTGAAAGCCCCCCACAGACACTACAGCCTCCTCTGGCCACTTTTCATCTACTGAAGAAGGGCTGGGCCATGCTTGGCTCCAAGGGCCAGGCATACTCCTGAGAGGCTGGTCACAGATGTTTATGCTGGTTCTGCTCAATAAACTAATGCAGAAAGCTTTCCTACTTGGGTTGTGTTTCTGTCCTGTCTGCTCATAATGCTTCGACTCGCCCCAGCCCAGCCCTGCCTCAGTTTCCACTCCTCACTATAGCCTGCCCCTTCTCCTTTCAGAAGCTGTCTTTCCCCCTGGGTTCTTGCCATTTCTTCTCTTCCTGTTCTTTCCCCCATCCATTCTCCAAACGCTTACCTAGCTCTTGAGCACCTGGTGGCCCTAGTACTCCAGGCCTTGTTAGGTTTCTGGGTTTTCTTCTAAGTGAAATTGGAAGCTATCAAAGTATTTTTTTTTTCTTTTGATTGTAGTGAAATACATAAAATATTTGCAATTTCAGGCATTTATCAAAAGGGTTTTACAAGTCTGTTTTCTGACTGCTAGGGGTCAAAGTGGAGGGATAAGAGGGGAGGCGGGAGACACATGAGGAGGCTTCTGCCGTGGAAGGAATGACTCCAGGAGTGGTCCCCATAGCTCAGAGGACTCACCCTTCTCACTGAAGCTGAGATCCAATTCCCATCTTAGCCAGAGGGGGAGGTGACCCAGCCCCTTTCCTGGGGGCTAGCCAGCAGCTGTGCTGGTTTACCACCTTACCCAGAGCTAGACAGACCCCAGTGGCATGAGATTCAAGGTCACTCCAGCCAAACCCGAGCTGGCCCACTGGCCTGGTGCAAAGACCCTCATCTCTATGCTGCAGCTTTTGCTGGCCTACAGAAGGCCAGACAATCGTGGGCCTTTCCAGACTGCAGCCCGAGCATGTGACTCCCTCCTCTCAGCCATTCATGGCTTCCGTTGCCCTCACTCTCCTCTACAACCCTTAGCGTGGTCCAAGCCACCTCCGCCTAGTGCTGCCACTGCTCTGGCCAGCAGGCCTTTGCCCAAGCAGTTTCCTCTGCCCAGAACACGCACCCCTCCCCCCTCCCCCCCCCCACCCCTCTTGGCTCTGTCAAAGCCTCCCCTTGGCTCAACCTCAATTCTTGAGCTACTTCCCAGGCTAGGGCCCTGCTGTCTGGCTTCAGCTCCTCCGCCCCTTGCAGGCACACATGTGCAGAGCGGTATAGAGTCCGTGCTTGACATCTGCTCCTTCAGCCCAAAGAGAGGTGGGGCCTCAGTTTCTTCTCTTCTCCAGCTTCACTTTTCTCACCTATAAAAAGAGTGCAATTACCCTGGGCTCAAAGGGGAGAGCCGAGGTGCCCAGAATGGGTGCCATCTGGGGTAGCTGTGGTACTGCTGGCACTGCCGATCCCTGGGGGCATCCTGGAGGAAGGGGTACCTGGGGCCAGCAAAGGAGGGCAGGAAGTGCATGTGCTAAGCCACCTTGCCTGGAGGCCAAGTGGGAGGAACCTGCTGGAGGTCAAGTTGGAACCAGGGGGCAGGGGGCTTGGATGAGGAAACCAGGAAGAGATGAGGGTCACCTCCAGAATGCTGCTCCTCATCCTCCCTGTGCCCCCTCAAGGGTGTCACTGTGGCCCTTCCAGGCAGGGGTCTAGCCTGG
This sequence comes from Loxodonta africana, assembly GCF_030014295.1. Taxonomy (NCBI): domain Eukaryota; kingdom Metazoa; phylum Chordata; class Mammalia; order Proboscidea; family Elephantidae; genus Loxodonta; species Loxodonta africana. Next base: position 37,667,805 of record NC_087363.1, read on the forward strand.
GCCAGGCCTGACTGGGGGATGGCTCTCTGTGCCTGTTTGGTATTTCTTCTTTAGTTCTTGCTTTAAGAGGTGGAAGGATCCACGTGCTCATCTCAGTTTCCCAGGGACAGAGAGGGAAAGAAAGAGAGAGAGGAGAAAGCTGTCACCCAGAGAGGAGAAAGGCCAGCTTCTCCTCCCACAGTCTCCCCCTCATGCCTGTCAGGGCTGGATGTAGGGAATGGTCTCCCAGGACCTGCTCATTCAAATAAGGACAAGAATAAGGGCACATTCCCCATCCTCTTTTAAAAATAGTTCAGTTGGCTGGCACACTCTTGGCATTTCCTAGGTGCCAGGTGCTGGTCTGCGTGCTTCACACTGTTAACCTTGAATTCTCATGGGCAAGCCAAGGGGATCCTTTCTACTATTTTTATCTCCATTTTACAGATGAGGAAACCTAGGCACAGAGAGCTTGAGTAACTCACCCAAGATTACACAGTGGAGACCGGGCAAAGACAGGATTCCAGGAGCCCTTTGCCTGTCTTCAACCGCAACCTCAGTTCACCGTCAGTCCACTGGCGGAGGCAGGGAAGGAGGGGCAACTGTGCCCATTTTTCAGAGGGAGGCACCGGGACTCCAATATGGATGTCTGGCCCAAGAGGGCAGTGCAGTGTTAGTTAGCCTAGTCTAGCTTGGACCTCGTAATTCATGGAATCTCAGGCTCTACCCAATGAGCCAGGTAGCTGGGCGCGTGGTGGCGTCTGGTGGCTGGTGATAGGGGAGAGTCGCGGTGGGGGGTTCTTTAGCTCTCCACCTGAAGTCTGGAGGGGTACTGAGGACGGGCTGTACCACTTGGCTCTAGCATCTGGGGGGAACGGTTGCCTCGCAAAGTGCGCGCTCATGGGGGAAGCAGAAGCCGAATATTCGCCGCCAGGCTAGAAGGTGTGTGCGCGCGCTCAGCGTGCCCAGGCTCTTTGTGTGTCCGAGCCAGTGCGCGCGTGCCTGCGTGTGTGTGTGTGTGTGTGTGCGTGTGTGCATGTGTGTGAGTGTGTGTCTCCGCGAGTGAGGCGGGGCCGGGCACCCAGGCCCCGCCCCGGCCCGCCCCCTGACCCCGCCCCCTGCCCGGCAGAGCTGGTATTTTTCCACCCAGCAGGATGGGTGATGCTAAGAGCTGCTCGCTCAGACAACAGACACTCGAGGTCAGGAAGAAGCGGCTTGTAAATTGCCGCTTCCTCCGCGCTGCAAGTGCGGAGCTCGGGCCACCGGCGACAGCCGCGCGCCGCCGCCAGCGCCGAGCCACGCGGGCGCGGGATCCCGAGGCCAAGGCGTGCGGAGAAGCATCGCTGAGCGCGGAGCCCGCCGGATCTCTGGCGCCCGACGAGTGGAGGGCGGCGCGGGCGAGCGCAGCGCGGGGAGTGCGGCGGCCACCGCAGGTACCGACCGCAGGGCGCGGCGAGGGCGGAGCGCGGGGGCCAGCGCAGCCTGCTCTCCCGAGCCCCCTCCTGAGCCCCGCGCTGCGAGCCGCCGCCTGGCGTGCTGGCCAGCCCGGCCTCCCCGCTACCGGGCACCCCATCCTGGCGCCCCTTTCACAACCGGGGAGGCACGGAGGGTCGCCTGCTAGATCCTGCTGGCTGGGCTGTTATTGTTTCCTCGGCGAAGGGGCTGGGGCTTCTAGAGCAGGCGGCAGGTGTGTGTGTGTGTCCGTCTGTCCGTTCATCCCCGTGACCCTGTGTATGTCTCTGTGCCCCTGAGTGTGGCTGTTTCTCTGTATCTGCAGTTTTGTGCACTTGTGCGTTACAGTGTAGGTCTGTTGTTCTCTGTGCTCTGGACGGTCCGTGTGCCTGGTGTGTGTTTGTGTGTCGGTGTGTCCCCGTGTGTGGCTGTGATACCTGAGTATGGCTGTCTCGTGTCTTCGACTGTGTGCACTTGTGTGCTCTGGTATGTGTCTGGATGCCCCTGAGTGTGGCTCTGCTTCTGACTGAGTCCTTAGCTATGCGACTGAGCCCCTGGCTGTGTGCACGTGTGTCTCCAAGTGCGGCTGTGTCTCAGGGTCCCTGACTGTACCTGAGAGTGTCCCCGGTGCCTAGAGGGTTGAAGGGCCAGAGCTGGTTCTCTGGGGCAGGCACTGAGAGGAGAGAGGTGGCGTGTCTCTGAGGGTGCTGCCCACGTACAGTGTGCAGGTGGTGGTGCCAGTGTCCAATAGTTCTGAGCCGCAGGACCGAGGCCCGGAGGGACAGCTGGAGGGCAGGTGGGCGGAGGGCAGGGTCAGCCTGACAGACACATCATCTTCCCGACTTTTCCCCTCCCTTGTGCGTATTCGCCTTTTGGGTAGGAGGTTCTCATCCCCCTTCCACCAGGGAAGCTAGAACCAGAATCCCAGGGGCCTCTCTTCCAGCCTGGAGCCCCGAGGGATACAACCCAAAGGCTAGACTTCAGCCTGGACGGCGGGGGACCTGTGGGTGGCCCTCACTGGCACAAGGAGGGAGGTGTGTGCTGGGCAAGGCCACCGGCCTGGCTATTTTGGTTACTGCCAGCCTTTGCCAGGCCGTGGTCTCCCCCAGGACCAGCCTTAAAGGCTTGGGAGACAGCCTGGATCCCCATTTCCTGGCCCTGGGAGATAAATCAGCTCAGTAACTGCCCAGACAGATGCTGGAGTGGAGGGTCTCTGGATTTAGTGGCACGTGGCTCCATTTGGATTTGAGTAAATTGGCCCCTGCTTTGGCACTGCTGATGTTCAAATAAATGTCATGGAGATCTTTTTTTAAAATTTCTTTTTAATTTTTTGTTGGCTGGAAGGGAGGGCATCTCGTCCAAAGTCTCCCAGCCAGAAGGAGTTTATTTTTAAGAGACAGAGTGCGGGTGAGCGCTTAGCAACCGCCTGCCTCCCTCTCGACCACAGAGTCATCCCAGGAGTGTGGGGTGGGCATGAAGGAGTAGGGGCGAGGGAAGGAATTTCATTAGGATGGTGTTGTGGGATACAGGAGGAGAACGAGGGCACCGGCTGAGAACCCGCCTTAGGGTGAGATTGGCAGAGAGGCTAGCGGTCTTAGACCTGCCTCAGTCTCCAGCTGATCTTGAACAAACTTCTTTTGACCTCAGCTTCCTTATCTGTAAAATGGGTGGGGTAGATCCTGGTTATGGGGTAAGCTGGGGACTGAATGGCAGGAGCTTATCCCCAGGTTTCTGGGTCCCAGTACTGCTCCCTGCCTTAATCAGCCGGTGACCTTGGACGTGTCCTCTTGGCCTCTACAGCCTCGGCTTTCCTGTCTGGGCAGCAAGGACGCCGACACCCACGTCGTTGCGTCCTTGAGGGGATTGAGGGAGATGAGGCTGAATAAGCCTGTGGTAAGCTGCAAAGCCGGGCTCGGCTGCAGAGCTGCTGATTAGCAGATGTCACGAGGTCCCAGGTCACTGTTGTATGAGCAAGGGCCAAGGTGCATTCTCGAGGCTAAGTCCTTCAGGGGGATACCATTATACTGACCTGTGGTGCAGCTGCAGATGGCCTCCCTTGCCCTGCCCCCGTCATCTCATCCTGCAGGGACTTGGTCACATCTGCTCTGCAGAATCCAGAGGTGCTAGTAGGTAGTGCCCATTTTACAGATGGGCAGACTGAGAGCTACCAAGAGGACATAGCCTTGATTGGGCGGTGGCGGAATTGGAGTTTGAAAAGCCTTTCCTTAACCAGCTGTGAGTTTTGGCCCCATGGGACTTTGATCTCCGGATGGCCTGGGGAGTTGGGATTGGACCAGTGCCTGGGGTAAATGAGGGACAAAGGCATCCTGGTCCTCAGGGTTGGAAGCTGAGCTCGTGGGTCCATTGGCACCTTGATTCTGCCCTAGTTATCCATTCTCTGTGCCTCCTCCAGGAGCCTAGCATCTCCCCTGATGCAGTGCCTCCCAGGTTCCAGCCCCCAGGAGGCAGTTTGGGCTCCGGGACCATATTTTCTAGCCTCAGTTTGTCTGTCTGTCCATCTGTCAAAGGATCCGGGAGCTGTACTTCTCTGAAAGTCTTTCCAAAGGTCCCAGGGTGAGAAGACACTTGGGAGTCATTGAGCACATTCTTCTACGTAGGGGAAATAAGTCTCAAGGACATCCCAGAATGCAGCTTGGTCTCAGCAGGGGGGGACCTGGGTGGGGATTGGGGCTGGCCTGGAGCCCCAGGGCTGCCCCAGCAAGCACCGGCTGGTCCCCTGCTTCTGCAGAAGGTCATAAGTGAGAGTCAGATTCTTTGGGGCTGCGTCTCGCTTCTCCGCGTTTGCCAGTCTGCCTTGGCTGAAGCCTTTGTTTAAATGTGTGGGTTCTGGGAAGAGCTGTGGGTATGGAAATGTCCAGGGTGGGCTTCAAGGGAAAACGAGAGCTCTTTTTAAATGTGGCTCAATTAGTTGGTTAATAAACCTTGGCTAACCTTGTGTGTTTTGGACAGGCACTAATTTGGGGTAGAACACTGGCTTTCAAGGGAGCTGGGATAGTGTGGCAGCTGCTGTGACCAAGCTGTCTGTGGGGTGCTCTGAAGAAGACTCTGGGGTGCAGAGTGTGTGTTGATGGTCGGGCAGTAGGCAGGAGGCACCCAAGCTTCTTAGAGGAGGTGATGTCGGAGTTGGCATTATCTGAGGCTGGAAAAACAGGATGGACTGGCATTCTGGGCAGGGGACATAGCAGGTGCAAAGGCACAGAGGCATGAAGTAGCCAAGCATGTTTGTAGAACAAGCTCCCCAGGGTCTCAGCTGGAGAGAAGAAAAGGAGCCAGGGCTGGATTTGGCAGTAGCTCCACAGTTAAGGGCCTTGAATGTGGGGTAGAAGGGCTTGGACTTTATTCTGAGGTCAGCAGGGATTTGAAAGAGGGTCAGACTGGGTTTGGGAACAATGGTGGAGAAGCCAGGCAAGCCTGGAGGCCAGGAGAGCCCTGATGGTGAGGGAGGAATGAAGCTGGTACAGGAGGCAGAGGGTGACTGGGCCACTGCTGGACAGGGCACGGAGCTTTTTCTGTGCCAGTGAGTCTTGCCCTGAGTGCTTTCTGTGAGCACAGGGTGAAGGCCTGAACATGCTGTTTAACAGGTACCAAAAAAAAAAAAAAACGAAACCCACTGCCGTTGAGTCGATTCCAACTGATAGTGACCCTATAGGAGAGAGTGGAACTGCCCCCATAGAGTTTCCAAGGAGCGGCTGGCGGATTCGAACTGCCGACCTCTTGGTTAGCAGCCATAGTACTTAACCACTACATCGCCAGGGTTTCCTTAACAGGTACACATGCCATTAATTTGCTGCGTTTGACCTTCCTGGGAACACGCAGCCCCAGCGTCTTTAAGGGTGAGTTATGTCTGCTCTGGACAGGCCTGTGGGGTTTCTCTTCCCACCTCACCGGGTCAGAGACTTGCTTTGGAAACCTGAGCTGAGATTGATGTAAGAGTGGGGGGTAGCGGGGTGGGGAAGGGCAGAGAGAGTCACAAGCAGATGTTATATTCCTAAAGCTCTGTAGGACTTGGCCAACCAACCCTTGCAAAAACCACCAGCCAGCCACCCAAAATAACAAAAGGGCCAGGGGGAGGGAAAGACAGTGTTGGGGGCTACAGTAGATGATAGACTGTGGTGGTTCACAGCTCTTGGTTAGGCACTGGACTTCCCTGAAGTACTTTCTTAGAAATTCAAATTCCCAGGCTCCACCTAGACATACTGAATCAAAATCTTTGGGGGGGGGGGTGGAGCCTGGGAATCTGTATTTCCTTAAAGTTTCTCATGTGATTAAAAAATTATTATTTTAAGATTGAGATATAGTTTAAATGAAATGCAAAGATTCTGTTACAGTTGGGTGAGTTTTGACAAATTTAAGAGTAGTAGTTAATTGCTGGGCTGCTAACCAAAAGGTTGGCAGTTTGAATCTACCAGCTGCTCCTTGGAAACCCTATGGGACAGTTCTACTCTGTCCTATAGGGTCGCTATGAGTTGAAATTGACTCGAAGGCAACAGATTTGGGTTTTTTTTGGTTTTTGGTATACACCTGTGTAACCACCACCCAGCCTGAGATATAGAACATTTTCAGCTCCCCAGAACCTTTGCTTGTGGCTTTCCCCTCGCAGAGGCAACCACTTTCTGACTCCTATCCCCGTAAATTAGTTTAGCCAAGCCTAAAACTTCACCTGAATGGGATTGTATAGTGTCTCCTCTTACGGGTTTGGCATCGTTTTCTCTGTCTTGACATTGTTGAGATCCATCCAAGCTGTTGAGAGTATCAATAGTTAATTTCTTTTTATCGCCAAGTGGTATGGCATTGTATAGGTGTGTGCAACATTTGTTTATCCATTCTCCTGTTGATGGACATTTGAGTTGTTTCCAGTTTGGGGCTATTATGAATAATGCTGCTGTGAGCATTTGTGTACAATTCTTTGTGAACATATAATTTCATTTCTCTAGGAGTGGAACTGCTGGGTCATAGGGTAAATGTATATTTAACTTTATAAGAAACTACCAAAGGCTTCTCTTTCATTCATTCTAGGGTCTTTTAAATACTACAGTAATAATACCTCAAGCAATACAAAACTCTATGAACTAACAAAGTGAAGTTCTACCTGTCCCCCTCCTTGATTCAAGGCCCACTCATGAGGGTCACCACTTTAATAGTTTGGCATATATTCTTTCAGATCATTATATTAAAAAAAAAATTGCAAACCAATTAGTCTTTAGTTTGTCATCTGACCATCTGTCCATTATCCAGCTTTCTTTGTGTTATAATAATAATAAAAAAGACCTTTAAGGCTGTGCATTTTCCTCTCCATACAGCTTTAACTGTTTCTGTGTGCAGAATACTCCTTTTTATTACCTTCTAGATTAATTTTCATTTCGGTTTTGACTTCCTCTTTGATCTGTTTAGAATCTATTCAGCAAGCTAGCTCTAGTTTTGTTGTTGTTGTTGTTTTAAACAAAAATGACATCATACAATATTTCATTCTGTCACTGCTGTATTCAAAATAGCAGACCATTGTGGACCTGCTGTGTGTCAGAATGAACAGATCTACCCAGGCCATTCTGAATCACTGGTCTTAATTACACCAAGTGCTGCCAACTCAGTGAATGAAGCACACCTACCTATTGACTTTGAACTTGCTCTGGAGGATGGGCAGGGGAGCAGCTCCTTCATTTTTCTGAGAAGAAAGGGAACCAATATTTATTGAGTGACCACTGTACTTTATCTCTCTTCTTGCATTTTGTCTAATCTTCCTGCACTTATTTTGTGAGATAAGGGTTATTACTCTCATCTTACAGAAGAATTCATCAAGGCTCAGAGAAGTGTCTTGACCCAGCACACACAACTAGGAAACGGTGGAAGGGGAATTTGGACCAGCGGCCACCTGACACCAAAGCCCATCTTCATTTCACTGATGGCACTACAAATGTTTACTGAGTACCTACTGTGTGTCAGGCATGTTGCCAGGGCCAGGAGCACAGGGATAAATAAAATGGCCCCCGTGTGCAAATAGCTCATAGTCTTGTAGGGTGCAGGGAGGGGAGAAGATCTGTATCTGGAAGAAGTTAATGTACAATCCCAGGAGGTTTATGCCAAGAGCAAGGAATGCCCTGGAAGGTCAGGGAGAGTAGTCCCTTCTCTGTGGAGTTTGGGAACTTGGAGTGTAGGATCACTGAGTTAACCTTCTCTGCCCACCCACTTTATGAATGAGAAGCTTGAAGTTTCCTGAGTGAGGCCTGTATCCACACAGGACTATAAAGCCATCGTAAGGGCTATTGTTCAGAAATGGATTGTTCTTCCCCAGTTCTGCCCCGCATTCAGCGATTATATAAAACTTCCCTTTGCAGAGGTGAAATTAAGGACAATGTTTTTGCCTTTTGATGATTGTGCTCATGGTTCTCAATGCTGATTTTATCACAGTTAATGGGGAAGAGGGCCAGAGATCCAAGCTGTACAAAGATTCCTTAGGGCTTGGCTGCCCCCAGATGCCTCCAGAGTCCAGGATGGGGGTTCCTGGAAAGCAGGGCCTTCTGCTCAGAGATGAGCATGAACCTGGCATGTGGAGAGCAGGTCTGGCCACATTTTTGGGCACAGCGTTGAGGAGGTGGCTGTGAGAGGGCTGAAGGGGCTGAGGGTAAGTGCCACCTGCCTGGTGGTGGTCTGCCTGCACCCTCAAATGGGGTTTGAGTAGGCCTGGGCTGGAAGGAGGAGAGCTGAATTCTTACCCTGCTCACTTGGGCCCTCCCTGCTTCCCTTCCCCCCTCCCCTGAGCCTCAGCCTCCATTAAGTGGAGGGGTGGGACCTCATCTCTGTGATCACTGTGCTGGGACATTCTGAGAGTCCCCACCCTTACCCAAGACTTTTTTGAGCACAATGTAAGTGCTAAATGACTCACTGCCATTTTCAATCGCCCTTCTAGCAAAGTCCTTAACTTGAGGATGCCTTGGTGCCTGGTGGGGGCTGAGGGGTGTGCTGGTTGGTGGATTTTAGCAGAGTCATGCTTAATGAGTGAAGGGCACCGGAAGGGGCAGTCTTGAGGGCTCTGCTTTCTTGGCCCCACAGCCAGTTGGTAGGTAGAGAAGATAGCTGCTCAGCCCTGAGGGAAGATTCTGAAGTCATGATTTCAAAGGCATTCCATCATCAGATGCATCTGGTATCTCCTCTCCAGCCGGACATCACTACTTAAGACAGCAGCCTCTTTATCAGCCTCTGTGCTTCCTGGGAGCTTCTCTGCACCACCCAGGGGACAGCTGTAAGCATGTCACTCTTCTGCTCTAAAGTCTTCAGTGGCTCCCTAGTGCTTTGTGAAATCAAGTCTAAACTTAGCATGGCATTTGAGGCCTTTCATGATCTGGCTCTTGCCCAATGTTTACCCTCATCTTTCTCAACTTCTTTCCTCTCTCCTGTGGTTTGGCGGGTTTATACTCCTTGGCTGAGCAATGGGATCCCTCGGCCTTGCCTGCCATTCTCTTGGCCCTCAATATACTTTCGGCTTTCTCTTCTTAGTCCCAGTCTTTAAGGGCCAACTCGATGCTGCCTGCTCTGAAAGCTTCTGTTGAGCCATTTGACAGTGCCAGGCATTCAAAGGTGACCTGAGTCAAAGTGGCCTGAATCTCTCCTTGCTCTGAGACCCTGTGGCCCTTTCTCTGGCCCAAGCTCAGACCTTTGTGGTCTTGCCTTATATCCATCAACCTTGAGAGGTGACTCCAGCATCCGGCAGAGGGCCTGATGCATAGTAGGTGCTCAGTACACAAGTAATAAAGAGTATCTGACTCCCTCTATCCTGAAATGAGAGGCTGAAGTTTGAATATCTGAGTGGGTCCAGGCTTGGAAATTATATTCACCCACCTACCATCTACCTACCTGCCCACATGCCTACTCACTTACCCATCCACCCATTCACCCGTTCATTCATCCATCTACCTACCCATCCATCCATCCACCTACCCATCTGCCTATCCACCATCCACCCATCCATCCACCTACCCATCTGCCTATCCACCATCCACCCATCCACCCACCCACCCATCCGTCTGTCTGTCCGTCCGTCCGTCCGTCCACCTACCCATCCATCCGTCCACCTACCCATCCGTCCGTCCGTCTGTCTGCCCGTCCATCCACCCGTCCACCTACCCACCCACCCACCCATCCAACATTTATTTGTTCCGGGCCATGTGCTAGGCACTGGGGATATGGCAGGTGAACAAGACAGACCAAATCATGCCCTAATGGAGCTGACTCTCTGGTAGAGGTGATAGATGTTAAACAAAAAATTACTCACAAATGATTAATGAAGTATAACAGGAGCCCTTTTAAAATCAAAGACCCAGTGTTGGGCATCACAACATCCTTGGCCGCTGGCTTCCTGTGTGGCCTAGGCAAGTCTTCTCTGGCCCTCAGTTTCCTAATGTTGTAAGGGATGGCCTGGCTCAGCATCATTTTTGGAGGAATTCCCTGCTGAGTAAAGAGGAAAAGACCCTTCCTTCTCTCTGTTGTGGGAACGCACGCTGTCACTGTTACCACGTGGGTGGCTGTACCTGTGGGTCTCCTGAAGGAAGTGGTTGCCCTCCTGTTGGTTTTTCAAGATGCCTCAGCTTTCAATCTGAAAGGAGGCACCCTTCTCAATCTGGGGTCTGGAGTTCTAGTCAAAAACATTTCCTTAGGGCTCAGTGGAATTTTCTTCCACCATTGGTAGAAGAACATAAATTAGAACAGACCTCAAAAAAAAGAAAAAGGAAGAGAAAATATTCCACACCTGCAGCCTCTTTGTGCAGATGTGAGCGGAGGTCATGTTCTTGGCTTCCACTCTCACCCAGAAAGGTCTCCTGGGGGCAGCTCTGGCCACAGATGTGTTGTGTGTTGTCCACACAGAGCTCTATAAATTTGAGCTAACTTTTTCGTATGAAAAGTTTATCAATGTATATCTATATAAAGCTTAAATATACACATACTTACACTTTTTATTTTGAAATGGTATTAGCTTCATATGCAGCTGTAAGAAATAATAAAGAGAGACCTGTATACACTTGACCCAGTTTCTTCCAATGGTAACATCTGCAAAAGTGTAGGACAATATCAAACAAGGATATTGACATTGGTACAGTCAAAACGATTAATACACTCGGCTGGTAACTGAAAGGTTGGAGGTTCTAGTCCACCCAGGGGTGCTTCAGAAGCAAGGCTTGGCGATCCACTTCTGGAAAAGCAGCCACTGAAAACCCCGTGAAGCGCAGTTCTGTGCTGACGCACATGGGGTCGCCATGAGTCGGGGTTGACCCCACAGCAGCTGGTACGGTTAAAATACGGAACGCTTACATCACCACCAGGATTCTTCCTTTGCCCTTCTGTAGCAGTGCCAACGTCCGTCTTCCACCCTGCCTTAACGACTGTCCTTGACCGTTATCAGTTCTCCATCTCTGGGGAATCAGACAGCCTGTAACCCTTTAGTGTTGGCTTTTTTCAGGCAGCATAATTCCCTGGAGATCCACCCAGGCTGTTGCATATCATCAATTGTTCATCTTCATTGCTGCCTAGTATTCTATGATGTCGATGTACCACCGTTTATTTAACCATTCATCCTTTGAAGGCCATCTGAGTTGTTTCTTGTTTCAGACTAGTACAAATAAAGCTGCTGTGAACACTCATGTCAGAGCCAATAGTTTTTAAATGTGGGCACTTTTTGCCCGTGCATCTTGCCACCTGGTTTCTCTAGACACATGGGGAGATGTAGCCGCCTTGGGCCTGCCATCCCTTTGGATGTTCCCTTGGACGGAGACATGGCCCAGGCTTCCCAGTGTGTCCCAGCCCCATTGACCACCTCCTTGCTATCTCATACTGGAGGTGTGGCAGTGTGGCGCCCCTCACTGCTGAAGATTTGGGAACAATCCCTGCTCCAGCTAATTGAACCGAGCCGAGTGCAGCGGAGGAGAGAGTGATTCATGAACTTCCTTATGCTTTCAATTTACAGCCCCTCGAACTGGAGGTAAGTCCTCCAGTTCAGGGTCCAGGTTCAGGGCGCACTGAATTTATGGACTTACTTGTATCTGGTGCCAACCTCGAGCACTTTCATCAGTAGACAGTTCAAGGCTGAAGCGGGGGAAATCCCTATGGTCCTGCACCCTGAAACACTCCCATGGGAGATCCACATCAGGCTGGAGATGTTTCTGGTCGGATGCCAGGTGATGCCCTATCCAGGGCTGCACTTGGGCCCCTGTCTGCTTTGAACTGTGGGCAGCACACCCCAAGTTCAGACCCCAGCTGGGCCAAGACGGCAGACAATGTGCCTTTGTGAACTTAAGAAATTCAGCCTTGCGCAGAGAACAGAGGCCGCCAGAGTCTTCCCCAAGCCCCACATCTGAGACCTGGAATGTTGTTTTCAGTATATTTTGTTACCGTGGCTGTGGAGTTGAGTCTGGGGAGGGTAACTGCTCGCTAGTTCTCGCAGAAGGACAGACCTAGCTTTCTGCTCCTCCTGGTAACTGGTTTGGAGGCTGAGAGACAACAGATAATTTTTCTCCCCTCTTTCAGCATTTCTTTACACCTCTGACCTCTGCTTGTCGTTAGCCTAGGCGGGGACTTCAGGAGCTGAAGCAGCTCAGGGGCTTGTTTGGTTGCATCTTGGCTCCATCTTGGAACCACTGTAGCAATAACAACAATGGCAATAGTAGTAACGGCATAGCCCAGCTCTCCGCAGGCCTGAAAGCATGTAGCCATCACGTGGGGATCTTGCGAAGATGCCCTTTCCTAGGTCTAGGGTAGGGCCTGAGATCCTGGATCTCTAACCAGTTCCCCGGTGCTGCTGATGCTGCCATCGATCTGCGGGACCACACTTGGAGAAAAGGCGATGAATGATCACTGTTGATGAGGCAGTGGTGGTCCCATGTTAGAATTCTGAATAAGGAAGTTCATGAATCACTCTCTCCTCTGCTGCATGGCTCTGTTGAATTAACTGGAGCAGGGATTGTTCCCAAACCTTCAGCAGTGAGGGGTGACACATTGCCATACCTCCAGGGCCAGGCCATGACATAGTGAGGAGGTGGTCAGTGGGGCTGGGCACACTGGGGAGGCCAGGCCATGTCACTGTCCAACAGAGCATCCAAAGGGATGGTGGGCCCAGGGCTGCTACATCTCCCCATTGTGTCTAGAGAAACCAGATGGCCAGGTGCAAGTGCAAAAATGCCCACATTTAAAAACTATTGGCTCTTGCATGAACGTTCACGGTAGCTTTATTTGTACTAGTCTGAAACAAGAAACAACCCAGATGTGCTTCAATGGGTGAATGGCTAAACAAACGGTGGTATATCAACATCATAGAATACTAGCCAGCAATGAAAAGAAACAAGCTATTGATAGCATGTAACAACCTGGGTGGACCTCCAGGGAATTACGCCGACTGGAAAAAACCAATACCGACCTCCATACAGGAGACCTGGGTTCGATTTCTGGCTCGTACACCTCATGCGCAGCTACCACTTGTCTGTCCGTAGAGGCTTGCATGTTGCTGTGATTCTGAACAGGTTTCAGTGGAGCTTCTACACCAAGACAGACTAGGAAGAAAAGCCTGGCAATCTACTTCCAGATATTAGCCCGTGAAAACCACATAGAGCACAACAGTTCAATTTGCAACCGATCGTGGGGATGGCACAGGACCGGGCAGTGTTTTGTTCTGTAATGCATGGTGTTGCTGTGAGTCAGGGGCAGGCTGCAGCTGACAACAACCACAACAGGTACTGGGTGCCTGTAAGCGTAAGCCAGACCCCAAATCATGCCCTGTGCTTTATAAGCATCATCTCCTTGAATTTTTCCAAAGATACTATTGTTTTTATTTTGCAAATGAAAACCTGAGGCTCCAGAGAGGGCAGGTAACTTGCCCAAGGTCACGCAGCTGGAAGGCAGCCACTGCCACTTTGGAAAGGATGCAGATGGGAAAAGCCCTTTTCTGAACAGTGACCACAGTCCAAAAACCACAGGCGGCTTTTCAAGGGAGCCAAGTCAGATGTAAATCAGTGGCGAGCCTAGCAGGCCAAACTTGCTGACAGCCGGCAGTGTGTCAGATTAAGACCCACAGTGGGATTTGGTGCTGGTGGACTGGTGATGGGGGCGCCGTTGGGGGTGTTCACAGCTCCTGGAAGGCCAGCATGGGGCCTGCTGGAGTCAGGCTCACAGCCTCCCCCATTATTTAGACAAATTCCAGGGCAGAGCACTGGCTGGAAGGGCCGGCAGTGGGGCCTGGCACTGTAGTTACTTAAAGACTAATCCATCCTTGAAACCACTCAGGTGTTTTCCCCAGCTGGGGGCCTGGCTTGAGGACAGAGAGGCTGTGGTCTCCTGCCTGGCGAGGGTTTTATTTTTGCACTGAGCACCTGCCCTCAGGAACTAGGAAGAGTGGGACAGAGATTTAGAGATTTGTTTCTCAGCATGATTCCCGGACCCACAGCTCGGGAGTCACCTGGGAGCAGGTTAGAAAAGCAGGGTCTCGGGCCCCAGCCCAGATCTGCTGACTCAGGTTCCCTGGAGATGGGGCCTTGCAGTCTGTGTTTTAATGAGCCCTCCCAGTGATTCTATGCCTGTTTAACTTCGAGAAGGGCTGTTTTCAACATCTTGGCAGGATGCCTGGGTTGGGATCAGTCCTAACTTTTGCGATGCACATGTGATAGCTAGGGCTAGGGCCACGGGGGACCACAGATGTCATTTCATCTGTGTGCCTCTTTTTCTGAGTGTCAGAGAGATAAAGGGACATGCATAAAGTTATACAGCAAGATCAAGGCAGGGCGTGGGTCTGGCTTCTTAGGGTTGCAAGTGGCAGAAAACTGTTCAAACTAACCTAAAAAAAAAAAAAAAAAAGAACATTTATTGACTCCTAGCTGAAAAGCTCAGTGTATACTTCAGGCACGGCTGGATCCAGGTGCTGAGAGATGTCATTGGGAATCAGTTTCTTTTTCTCCACTTTTGGGCTCCGCGTCCCTCTGTGTTGGCTCCATTCTCCTTGGACTGCCTCTTGCTGCTCCAAGCAAACGCCCTCCCAACCTAGCAATCAGAGAAAGAGCCTTCTTTTTTCATAATATTTTTAGCAAAAGTCCCAGTCATCGCTCACATTATCCAGGTGGGAGCTTAAGTACTATCCTGGACAATCACAGCAGCCCCCTCTGATTGGCTAGGCATGGCTCACCACCCATCCCTGGAAGCGGGAGGTAGGATCAGCCCACCAGAACCCCATGGACTGAGAGCAGGGTGCATGGGTCTCCACGTGGAAGAGATGCCCACTGTCCCCAGAAGAAGTGCATGGGTGCCAGCAGGTGACCTAGTGCCGTTCTCACCTTCTTCTCTGAGCTGGGCTGGCTTCATGCACCTGGTAAGGTCTCACCCCAGACAAAATTATGCTATCTTTCCCCTGGCTCCCTTAACACTCCTTTTGTAATTGCGTTTGCAACATCCTAACTTCATCTTTCACGGTTTCCCTCTACCCTTGGTACAGTCCAGTATAGAAAAGTACCTGCTGGCACTTCCACCCCCTGCACCCGAGGCAGACATTGCTAATCTACCCTAGTCTTCATGGAGCCAGGTGTCCACCCAGGTATGGCTCCAGTCTCTGTGAGAGCAGGGAACTCAGCTGTCTTATTCAGTGCCATGTTCCTAGTGCCCAGAACAGTGCTTGGAACATAGTAGGTGCTCAGTAAATCGTTGACTGATTGTCCCTACCCTGCAGTGCCTGGAACCTGTGTGAGCTGCTGAAGGATGTCGTCTGGGACCAGTGCTTACTGACTCTGGTGTTTTTGAGTTCTGGGGAAGAGGCTTAAGGGCAAGGCTACAGGTATGAGGAGGAGGAAAGAAGAGGTTTAAAAAGAGAAGAAAGAAGTGCCCAGCTCTGGAGGCTTTCTCTGCCCCCCCCTCCCTCCATGACCCCCTTCTCTTGTCTGGTAATCCCAATTTAACTGTTCATTGAGCTTAGATCTTGGTTGATAAGGAGCCTTTCTTAGTTTTTACATTTTTAGATTCTGGGCAACCTCGAGCACCTCCAGCCTCAGGCAAGTAGCTTTGTTGGTGGACTGAGAAGCCGAGGTGACCTGTCCCCACTTGTATTACTTCCCCAACTGAGTTCCAAAGAACAAGAGGTGTTATATTAAAAAAAGGGGATCTATGGGCAGTCATACTGGAGACCCCTCAGCTCAGCAAAGGTCCGCAGGTTTCCTTGGCGGTCCTTCTCAGAGCCTCTGAAAGGTTGGTAAGCATCATGGTCTCCAAGAACCTGGGGCTTCCGGGGCCTCCCACAAACCCTCCAGCTAGCCTTGGTGCTTCCTTGAGCTCATGCGGGGGAGTCTGTCACAGGCCTGGTCTCCTGATTGAGCTTGGGGGGCTGTCAGGGCTAGGGGCAGCCACCCATAGCCCTTTTCCCATGTGACCACTGGCTGGGCCCCTGCCTCTCTCAGCACAGGCAGGAGGATGCCTGGCGATTAGCCAGTTCTTGCTGCCCACTGGGTTTCAGGGACACAGCACCCAAGAGATGGGTGTGTGGGAGTGTATGTGTGAGCGCATATCTGCACGTGTGTCTGCGTTTGTGTATATTTGTGCGTCTCTGAGAGCGTATGTGTGCATGTGGTTCTGTGTATGTGACAGTGAGCTTCTATGTGAGTGTGAATATGTGTGTCTGTGTATGAGTGCACGTCTGAGTGTGGGTCTGTGTAACACTGTGCGTGTGAATGCCTCTGTGTGTGTGCGTGTCTGTGCATGAGAGTATATGCGAGTGTGTGAGTCTGTGTGTGACACTACATGTGTGAACGTGTGTGTCTGTAAGAATATACATGTGTGTCTGACTGGGAGGCTGTGTGTCTGTGAGAGCATATGTGTGTATGTGTGTGTGAGCATGTGTATATGAGAATGTGAGTGTGTGTGCGTGTGAGTGTGTGTGGTGTAAGCCAGAGTGTCCCAGCTTTCTCAGTCTCCGTGTTGATATGACCCTTCTCCAGCACATGCTATGTTTGGTGGTCACAAGTGAGAAGAGGACTTCCTGTGCACAGTCAGTCCCTGATGGAATCTTCTTTCCTTCTTTGCTTCCTCTCTTTGCAATAGGTCAGGAACAACCGTCCTTTCTGAGGAGACTTCAAAACGTAAGTGGCATCTTGATCTTGTCTGTGATGGTGTTGTCTTGCTGATGTGTGGTGGGTGACCTGAGGTGGGAACCCCAGGAAGAGAGGACAGAGCCCCCGAGATGCCAGGACCTGGTTCACCCATCACCTCCGAGTGGTGGTCCCCAGGCCTGGGTTGGCCACCTATGCCCACTCAGACCCCACGTGGGAGGTGGCCCAGCCAAAAGGCCAAGCACTGGTTGTAGAGTCCTGGCTGGGTCCCATCCTGACCCTGCTACAGCACCACCTCGGGCAAGTACGCTCCTCACTTCTCTCAGCCGGTTTCCTTGTTTGCAAACTGGATAACGAGGCTGTATTCAGACCCTGCTTTGCCTCTGGAAGGCTCTAAGGCAGCTTCATGGCGTGGTTATTCTGAGGATTAGGAGTGAGATGTATAGGAAAGGGTGAGCTTGGCTCCTCACAGAGCACAGGCAAGATATTCCAGAAATCGGGGCTGTTGGCACAATTGTTTTCTTTTTAGACTTTTTATTAAAAAAAAAATTGAAAACCTTCAGAAAAGTTGTAGGAGTATTACAGTGACTTCCCATCTCCCCATCCACTTAGATTTTCCTCTTGTTATATCTCTGCCACACCTGCTTCGTCTGTCTATAATATATACTGTCAACGTAGGCACGTCATATTCTTCTCATGCCTTTTTTTGCTGAATCACTGGGGAGTAAGTTACCGGCCCGATGCTCCTTTACCCCTAAGCCTTCTGCGTAAATTTTGTACGAACAAGGCCGCTCTCTCATAATACTCCAGCACAATTATCAACTCCAGGACATTTAACATCGACAGAATTCTTTTATCTAATCTGCGGGCCTTAATGGCATCTTGTTGATTGTCTCCATGTTTACAGCAACTTTTTTTTTTTTTTTTTTTCTTCCAGTTTAGGATCATAGTAATGCTTTTAAAAGGAGTTTAATGGGGCAAGAACCTGCCCTTTGTGCGACTGTCTTATCTTGTTCACCCTGGTTTGGAACGTTGTCTTGGTTACTATTGAAAGTCTCTTAATCAGGACATTCAGTAAGAAATACATTTTACAACAGGATGCAGTGAGAGCTCACACACGTAGACGTGTGAAACCGAGACCAAAGTTTCACCAAACAGGCCTGTGGTCACCATCTGCACTGCCCTATTCCATTTGGTTCTGTTCCATAAACATGATAGTCCTGACTCTACACTGATTTCACGGCCTGCTAGTAGATCCTACTCTGGAATTTGAAGACTTTCGCTTTCTGGGCAGAAATTTCTAGGAGGTAAAGTAGTGCCCCCGGCCAGATTCCCACTGGTCCAGGGAAATGCGGGTCGGATAGGGAGTCCCTGGGTGATGCAAATGGCTAACGCACTTTGCTGCTAACTGAAAGGTTGGAGGTTCAGGTCCACTCAAGTCACCTCGAAAAAAAGCCTTGACAATCTCCTTCCAAAAACTCAGCCACTGAAAACCCTATGGAGCACAGTTCTACTCTGACACCCACGGGGTCACCATGAATTGGAGTCGACTTGATAGCAACAGGTTTTCTGAAGCCACACTGAGAAAAAAGCCACTTTGTGGCCCCAACGATCGGTTGCCCTCAGCCCAGGTCCTCTGTCATGAGCAGCCACAGACCGCCCACCCCAGGGAGATGTGTTCTTCACCCCATGACGCTGGCCGTGGAAAATCAGACAGGTGTGCCCTTGGTGTCTCCTGCCTCTCTGAGCAGCTGTGGAGTGGGCATGAGGATAACCTTCGGCATCTGCCTCCAGAATGATCATTGTAATCCTAATCAATGTCAATACTTACAATTGCCAACATTTATGGAAGTCGTCACTGTGTGCTCATTTAAGATGGTGCTAAGAGGTTCAGTATGTATTAGCTCATTTCATTCTAGAACCCTGTGAGATGGGTACTCTTACTCTTTCTGTAAAAGCGACAGATGAATTTATTGAGTGCTTACTCTGCGTGTCGGGCATTGCTAAGCACTTTGTGAACTCATGCTGTCTTCCTATAGCCCTGTGAGGTGGGCACGGACATTATCTCCGTTGTCCAGGTGAGGAAACTGAGGCTCAGAGAGATGAGTGTACTCCCCCAAGGTCACACAGCTGGGAAGGATTTGAGCCCCGGTTGATCCGATGCTGCTGTGCACACTGCCCAACACTGCCCGGCCCACCTCCATGCTGGGCGTAGGCGCCCGGTCCAGCACCTTCTCTAGGCCTGGCTGCTGGTTAATGAGTAGCAGAGGGCAATGGGGAGCAAGATACCTGCTGCTGTGAAGCTGGAATGTGACTTCTGCTTCCAGATAAAGACGGTCTTGTGCAAGAAGCCCCAGCCCCCACCCAGGCTGGTGGCTTTATAGGTGGTAAACGGATGGAGTCCAGCCATTGTTCCTCTTTTTCGAGGCTTGCTGATCTGTCTGCACTGAGGTGGGAGCCCATTTTATAGGAGAAGCAGCTGAGGCTAAAAGGTGGGTTTGCTCTCAGGCCTACCTGATGCCTCCTCCAAGCAGCCCTCTTGGTTTAGTCTTTCTGTAAGAGCTCCCTGGCTCCCTGACATGGTGGGCAGTGGGATTTGGAGGTGGAGTCTTTAGAGGACCAGGATGGAAGAGCAGAAGCTATCACCTCTGAAGTGTGAGGACTACTAGTGTTTGTCTCTCCTGTCTGGGGTGGATCACTGGGTGCCTTTGACCTTCAGATTTCTATCTGAGAAAGGGGGTGATAATTGCTCATGAGCCCCTCACAGGGTCCTGTGCCACTAGGTAGAGATTATGAAGTGAAGAAGTAACCAAAATGACTTAGTCAAGGTTCTCTAGAGAAACAGAACCAGTGGGGAATTGGCTTATGCAGTTGTGGGGCCTAGGAAGTCCAAAATTCGTAGGTCAGGTGAAAGGCTTATATGCCCAAGTCCATAGGTCAGGTGATGGGAAGAGTGAAGAGTGAGGGAGTTCTGACAAAATGTCTATTTATAGTCTCGAGGCAGAGCACACCCTAGGAAAATACCCCTTTTGCTCTTAAGACCTTCAACTGATTAGATGAAGCCCATCCATATTATGAAGGATAATCTGCTTTGCTGAAGGCCAACTGATTTAATCACGCGGAACTACTTCGTAATAGCAACTAGACTAGCGTTTGACCAAATATCTGGGCACCATAGCCTAGCCAAGTTGACACATAAAATTAACCGTCACGGTCCACCCCTTGACTGCTTGGCACCCACATGCATCTCCTTAAACCATACATAATTTGCAAATAAAGACAATAACAAAGCCCTACTTTGCCTAATATGATACAGCTATTATCCTGCATTACCATTAAAAATGCACTAACCCCTTTTCCAGAGATGATGCAGAGTTAATGCATCTTATGTTTTATGATATATAATGGAATAAGAGAGGGAGGAAAACAAAGATTTACATATGCAAATCCATGTCTGTGCTGTGTGGGAGTGTCAAGTAAAATTAATCAAAATCCCATTTTTTCCACTTCTCTGTTCAGTTCTGACAACAACTGCCCTCACAGCACTTATTTCTCTGACCCTAGCTACCTAGATGGAAACCCTGATGGCGTAATGGTTAAGTGCTATGGCTGCTAACCAAAGGGTCAGCAGTTCGAATCCGCCAGGCGCTCCTTGGAAACTCTGTGGGGCAGTTCTACCCTGTCCTATAGGGTCACTATGAGTCGGAATCGACTCGACGGCACTGGGTTTTACTGGAGCTACCTAGAGCGAGGCCAGACCTCATAAGTTAAAAAGACACCATCCTTCAGACTGCCAAATAGGCAGATGCCAGCCACAAGTTTGGGGAGTCCCCACAACACCCTCATTTCTGAGCTGATGGCCTCCAAATTCAGGGGTTTTCCTCTGTTCCTTTAAGATTCTAGCTGCAAGTTCAGGGTTCTCCTGAGCTCTCTTACTTCTTACCTGCTGGCTCCCACTAATCCCTTGGTATCTTAGTTATCTAGTCCTACTATAATAGAAATACCACAAGCAGATGCTTTAACAAAGAGAAATTTATTCTTTCACAGTCTAGGAGGCTAAAAGTCCAATTTCAGAGTGTCAGGTCCAGGAGAAGGCTTTCCCTCTCTGTTGGCTCTGGTAAGATCCTTGTCATCCATCTTCCCCTGGTCTAGGAGCTTCTCAGCGCAGGAACCTTGGGCCCAAAGACACGCTTCCCTCCTGGTTCTTCATTCTTGGTGGTATGAGGTCCCCCTGTCTTGCTGCTTACTGCTCTCTTTTCTGTCTCAAAAGAGATTGACTCAGGACACAGCCTAACCTTGTAGATTGAGTCCTGATGCCTCGTTAACATAACTGCCTCTTATCCTGCCTCATTAACATCATAGAGGCAGAATTTACAACACACAGGAAAATCACATCAGATGACAAAATGGTGGACAGTCACACAATACTGGTAACCATGGCCTAGCCAAGTCACCACACATTTTTGGGGGACACAATTCAATCCATAACCTCAGGCTCCAGAATTATCTGGAATGACTCACAGAACTCACAGAAAGTGCTATACGTACAATTACAGATTTATTATAGCAAAAAGGATACATGCCGGGATCAAAACAAATAAGATGCACAGGGCAAGGTCTGGGAGGGCTCCCAGCACGAAGCTTCCATCTCCCAACAAGGGCAGGATCATTCTCCCTCCACCAACCGGGAAGCTCCATGGGCTTCCCAACAGGCTTCCTGATCCACAGCTTTTACTGGCTTCAGATTGGATCAGCACCCCCCTACCTCCCCTGATGTCAGCTGATAGGAGGCCACATGGTTGTCTTTCTGGTTAGGCCAGCTCCACGCATTAGCACAAACCCCCAGGTGTGGTCTAGAGGTCTAGATAACAAAGGCACTTTAACTACTTAGGAAATTCCAAGGGTTTAGAGTTATCTCTCAGGAACAAATTACTTGAGATAAGTAATTCTTTACTCCACATATACACACACAAAAATATATTAACAAAACAAGGAAGAAATACTCATAATAATTACAGTCCTCATGTCTGCAACTAGTCACATGGTCATAGCTGATATTTATAGCTTCCTTTTTCCACTACCCATTCCATATTCCCTTTGTCCTCAGCAAGCACCTCAGCTGGCTGTTCTTTACCTTCATCCCTGAGGGGTCTGGGCCATTAGTACTCAGTTGTGCCTGAGTTATTATTTATGAGCCAGCCACAAAAATTGTTCCTGACAGGGACAGTCCATGTAGTGGACAGTCCGTGGAGCTGAAGAGCTGATCCCGGGTTCAAATTCAGGCTCTGGACCATGCCAGCTGTGTGTCCTTGAGGGAAATCGCTGAACCTCTCTGAGCCTCAGCTTCTTCACCTGTAAAATGGAACAATAACTGCACCCAAGAGGATTAGAAAGACAGCAGCATCAGGGGTAAGGTAACTTCATCACTTTGATGACAGTAGTTTTGAAGCCCCCATGTGCCGAACAATTTTAGCGCTAAGCACCCACGTACAGTTTCTCATCTCATCCTCCCAGGTGGGGCCCCTTAGAGCAGCCCCCTTCAGCTAACAGAGTTGGCCCCAAGTGTCTTGGGACTATCCCCAAAAATCTGATCCACCCTCCCTGGTACCTCGGATAATTTAAGGAAGATAGGAGATTTTTAACAGCAGAACCTCTCAAGGGTTGGTATGAGATTTTTCTTGGGGCCTTTCCTGCTTCCCCCAACAGGCCTGTAAACTTTGGCAAGGTGGGGCTTACACAACAGACCTGTGACTTCTAGTGTCCTTGGAAAATGCCAGCTTCAGGCCTGTTACACAAGAGCGTTAAGCTCGCCCTTCCATCCAGGGAGAGGCCAAGATAATTATAAAATGATACTTATTGTTTGTTTGCCCTGATTATACAAGTACCATAATATGTTTTTAATACAGAAAACTGGGAAAGCCAAGAACAGTCTAAAGAAGAAAAGAAAACTCCTCCATGTTCCCACATCCAAAGATAACCATGGTGTGGCCTAACAGTGGGTGAAGAGAAATAGTTTTAAATTTTCTTGTCAAAGTTGAGTTCACAACTTTGGGAACCTACCTTCCCCTCAAGTAACATTTCTGAGCATTTTTTGGGGGGGAGGTCTTTGATCTTCTAAGTTCTTAAAGGGCCGCATTGGGCTTGTGGGCCATATAGTCTCAACTGCAATGGTAGGACAACCCAACCACAGATAACATGCAAATGAATGGGTGTGGCTGCGTCCCAGTAAAATTTTATTTGCAAAAACAGACCACTGAATTTGGCTCGGGGACCCACAGTGTGGTGGTGTAGCAGTTAAGAGCTACAGCAAGCGGTCGCTGCCAACCAAAAAGGTCGGCAGTTCGAATCCACCAGCAACTCCTTAGAAACCTTATGGGGCGGTTCTACTCTGTCCTATAGGGTCGCTATGAGTCGGAATCAACTCGAAGGCAATGGGTTTAGTTTTGGGGTTTGTGTGTGTGTGTGTGTAGTAGTGGATTGTTTAGGTAAACTCTTTCTTTAATCTAGTGATGGGGGTCTGGCCATTTGCAGTTTGTCTTTCTTGTAAACCACTCTGCAGTGAACATCTTCCAGTTTCCAGTGGGCGTCTTTACACACGGGCCTGGTCAAGAAGTTGGGATTGCAAGGCTAAAGGGGGTGCACATTTGTAAGATTCTGGACACCTGGTGCCCAATAATTGCCCTTCTAGTAAGTAGTTCCCCTAATTTGCACTCCCATCAGCCATCAGTCGCAGCCGCAAAGGCATCAAGAGCGAGTGGGCAACTCCCTGGCCCCTGCCTTCAGGGCTCTAGGGAACAGAGGGTGTCAGATCACCCATCACAGACAAGCAGCTCCCTGTCCACCAGCCTGCCTCATTTGGGGAAGGAAATGGTTATGAATACTGCACCAGACTTGGGGGGCGGGGAGGGTAAAGAACCACCCTTTAGAGAGAGGAGCTTCCTGGTTAAGACCTTGGGCTCAGCTGTACCGTGAGCCTAGGTGTGGATGTCATTCCATCTCTACCTTGCTGTGTGACCCTGGGTACATCGCTTAATCTCTCTGGGCCCCAGGGTCCTCTGTTAAAATGGGCTTGATGTAGAATCTCCTTTCTCTGGTCGTTGTATCAGGGGAGAACAACTGTGAAAATTCTTGGGACAGTGGCTGGCACATAATACTTACTCCATAAATGGCAGTTGTCATTATTGTGAATCCTAGTGCTAGTATTGTTGTTATTTTTGACCGCTCTATCTCAGAGGAGTCTGGATATATGGACAATAATAGCGTTTGCAGTCCTTTGCAGTTCTCAAATTTTTTCCGTCTTTAGTACTTATATCGTCTTGATAAAGTAGTTACTACTATCTCCATGTTACAGATGAAAAAGTTGAGGCTTGAAGAGGCGGTGACAAACTCGAGGTCAGCCATGTGTCAGGACAGGAGAGGATCCTGAGTTTGGACTGGGAGACCAGGACGCATAGGTGCCTCCTCTCCTCTGGCTTTACCTGTGGCGGGAAAGCTTGGGCCTCAGGTTGAGGAATGACTCCTTGGGTGTATCTTCCTGTCTTGGCCCTCAGCCAAAACAAGGGTCTAATGGGAATTTCTTCAGGGAGAGGGTATTTTTCCCCAGAAACTTACAGGGCCTTTCAGAGACCGGAGCAGCCCACCGTGGTGAAACCTGAGACAGGTTTCCAGAAGATATTCCTATCTGTTAGTCTGTTCTTAACCAGCAGAAACCCAGGGTTCCAAAAGCAGGAGCCTCTTGGATCCCTGGGGGCAGACAGCTTCTGGGTTTGGAGGGGCTGGCTCCCTGGGGCTCTCCTAAAGAAGGGTGCCCTGGGATTAGTATTCAGGCCCAGCTACCCGGAAGGACCCCTCGGCACCTCCTTTACCCACCCATTTCCCCACCAACTTTCTGGGGGACCTTGGGCAAGTCACTTCCCCTCTCAGGACCCTGGGTTTCCTCGTGTGTAAAACAAGGGGTCTGGATTCATTTGTTCCCAGAGTAGCTTCT
This sequence comes from Loxodonta africana, assembly GCF_030014295.1. Lineage (NCBI taxonomy): Eukaryota > Metazoa > Chordata > Mammalia > Proboscidea > Elephantidae > Loxodonta > Loxodonta africana. The sequence continues at coordinate 37,692,300 of NC_087363.1, forward strand.
CTCAGAATGGCAGTATTAAGCTTGGGACTTGAATCTCAGCTGTTCCATTTTAGCTGTGTGGCTGGTATGAGTGGCCTTCCTCTCTGAGCTGAGCATTCTGTAAGACCTGCAGAAGTGTATGTGCACCCAGGTCTGGGTGGGTGTTCAGGAAAGCTCTGCCCCCGCTTGGTCTGCAGCTCCTTGAATAGCTTGGGTGGGGCCTGCATACTGAGGCTTCTCACCCTCCCACCTTAGTCCCTAGGAGTAGCCCCAGGTATTTTTTTGGTGGCCTGATCCTCTGTCCTTCATTTCCCAGACCCCAGTCGGGTTCTCTCTTGCCTCCAAATTCCCTTTCCCTCCTCATTTATCTCCTCATCCCTCAGCTCCTCATCCCTCTGAGGTTCCCACCAGGGCTGCCATGTTGTGAAGGGCTCACACCTCTTCCCCTTGGTGCCCCCCGACACAGTCAGGCCAGTGTGGTTCATGTTTATCTCTTCGGGGTCATGCTGTGAGCGCCTGCCTGTTTCACTGCCCTGCCATCCCCTCACCTCCCGGTCTTTTCTGGGGCCCCATCTGCTCAGGCCATCTCCCCCAAATGGGGGCTGTCTCTTGTCCACCGAGTTCCTGAGGCCCATTGAGACCAGGTTCTGATGAGGAATCTGAGGCTGGATCCAAATCAGGTGGAAGATGCTGTGATCGATTAGCAATGTCTGTCAAGGGGGCAGGCTAGATGAAGGTGGCAGGAAGGCCGTCTGAGGGATATCCTTCTAAGGGACACCTGCTTTGGAAAAACCACGTGGAAACAGGAGGAACAGAGAGGACTGTCATAAGTGTGAGACAGCCAGCAGGCAAGAGGCTTCTTGTGGGTGGGAGGAAGAAGCGTGTCTAGGAACAAGTGTGACCATTAGGTCAGAGTCATGTAATTTGCACTCAGTAGAGGGTTTCAGTCCAGACAGCCAGAGAGCAGAGGATTTGATCACTCTTATTCCCTGAGTCTCATATTTTGTGCCAAGGGGCGGATAACACAGAGATCCCTAAGGACATTCTGCATAGGGTTGCCAGATAAAATACAGAGCACTCAGTTAAATTAGAATTTCATATAAACAGCCCCTACAATATTTGCTAAATCTGGCAACCCAAGCTCTAGAGCCTCATTCATCCAGTAGCCCAGGGAGGAAACGGTTATTCAAGGAAACTCATAGAACTGTTTCTTGAGGACTGGGATCTTGTGACTCTAGTCTCAGTGGACTCTAGTCCTGGTCTTGCTACCCCAGACCTCTGTTTCCTCACCCAGAGAACAAGGGATCAGCCTGGTCGATTTTACTAGGTCCAGCTCTGATTTAGAGATGGTCACTGAGCACCTGCTACGCCGCAGAATATTACCATCGTTTCCTTGCCGGGGCTCGGAGGGGCAGCAGCGATGTCACCAAGACTGCACAGTGAGAGATGGGTTTGCTGGTGTCAGAGCCCATGTTCCTTGCCTGTCCTCTTCTTAGGGGCACTGCCTGTAGAGCATTGGTGCCCTTTCCAGACTTGTCCCCCAGACCTGCCCCAGCCCCTGGGATGACCTCACACGTGAATGAACCAAGTCACTCATTCAATGTTCGTTCATTTGTTCCACTCGCAAGTATTTATTGAGCACCACTATTTACTAGGTGCAGTGCTAGGCAGCAGGGACAGAAGGGCGAACAAAGCAGGTGAGATGCTCACAGCCTCGGGAAGGGGCGGTATAAACCACCACCAAAAACCAAACCAAACCCATTGCCGTCAAGTCAATTCCAACTCATAGAGATCCTATAGGACAGAGTAGAACTGCCCCATAGGGTTTCTAAGGAGTAGCTGGTAGATTTAAACTGCCGACCTTTTGGTTAGCAGCTGAGCACTTAACCGCTGCTCCACCAGGGCTCCATAAGTGACCACACAAACAATTATTCAGTTGCAAAATGGGATGAAGGTCCCAGAGACTCAGACAGTGTGTATAACTGGGAGGTTGGGCCTTGTCTCAGGACGGCAGAGGGGAAAGATCTGGAGATGTGAGCCACTCCTCCTCATGAACCTGCCTGCCTCCACTTTTCCCATCCTTCCTCCCTCATAAAGGGCCTCTGAGGCTTAGAGAGGTGCAGTGACCTGCCCAAGTTCACACAGCACCCTGTAACATCGGGCCCCTGCTCCTCTCAAGTCCACTTTCTTGTCGTGCTGTCAAGGGAACAGTCTGACTGTGTGATCTCGTGCAAGTCACGTCCTCTGCTTAGGCCTCAGTTGCCCCATCTGTAAAATGGGGACAGTGTTCTCACTGGGTTAACTGCTGCACCTATGAGAAAACACTTTGGTGTACTGAAAAGCTTGCTGCAAATATTTCTTATTAATATATCTTATTAATAATGCACTTTAGGGGGTGATTTAGTTACATTTAACAGTCTAGACACTCAGCAAAGACTCATACTAAAAGAGACAAAACTAGAGAGCATGCAAAAAGATGTTGCTGCCAGACAAGATCCCCGAGGTGGCTGCTTTTTGGCCCTGATCCCCACACGTCTCTGAATATGACCCAGCCTGGGAGCACCATAGCTGAGGAACGTGCCTGTGGGACGTTTCTGGAGAGAAAGATCACCCCAACTTTTTAAAGCTCATGGTGTGGAGACCTTTCATTTCCCCTTGTCCTTTCCAGTGTAGGACCATCCGAGAACTTTACAAGTTTTCATCCCCCTTCCAGGCCTGCTGAGAGGGGAAAGGCCCAGGCAAGAGTATGTGATGTCAGGGAAAGTTTGGGGAAAACCTCTACGCATCTGAAAATTGAGAGTGAAAGTCTGATCATCCAGTCATCAAAAAGTTGTGTACTTTTCCTGTGACCCGGGCCCTGGGGACCGGAGATGGCAGCACTGTGTTCCAGGTATCGGGAAGACCTTGTAAATCAGGCATCCATCAGCACACCTCTTGAGGGTGCTTTGGCACATAAAGTTGGAAAAACTTGAATAACAAAGAAAAGCACGCCAGGTGGGGATGAGGCAGGAAAACATTACCAGAAGGGAAAGGGCACATGCAAAGGCCCGGAGGCAGAGTGAAAGTGTGGACTGAGTGTTCTAGATGCATAGGAGCATGGCTTGGTTGGAGCGTCGTGTCTGCAGGACAGTGGGGAGGGCGGAGGAGCTGGACATGTCGGTGGTCTAGCTTGATGACCTCAAATGTGACTGAGCAGTTGTCTCAGTGCACTCTGGGGAAACAGTCTAGAACCAGAGGGCATTAAATTATCAATGGCCGCAAGTGCCGCTTAAAGGTCGTGGCTGTTGTTTAGTTGTTTTGACAACTGGCTTCTGCTCAGGAAGAAAAACAGACAAGCCCAGCCCTCGCCCAAACAGGTGTAGGAGAATCACAGAGTCCCAGGGGGAAACCCACTCTAATGAGATTTCTAACCTACTTCTGCTGACTCACGTGGTTTTGGGAAAGTGTGAAGTCCCTCAGGAGTGGTGGAGGAGGGGCAGCACCAATTAGTGCGGCTCCATTTGGATGCTGATTGTTTGACACAGAACACCAGATGGAGAAACTGTTTCTCTGTTTTGCCTGCGTGGCGGATCTTGAGCCCTGAGAATTTCAGTTTCAGCCTCTCCCAGCACTTAGCTTGATGCTAGGAAGGGGCTTAGTCAGTGTTTGCTGCACAACTGCATGCAAGGGAAGATGCCAGATCTTTCTCCTGAGAGCCAGTTCACGCGTGTGTTGCAGCACTTCCGTCTGTCTTCCCCCGTGTCATGTGAGATGGCCCATTTTACAGGTGATGCAACTGAGGCCCCAAGAAGGAAGTGACATTTCCGAGGTCACCCTCACAGCTGGCAAGTGGCAGATTTAGGTTCCAACTAGAATCTTTTATGACGATGCAGCAGAGGCACAGATGGAACCAGGCGAGGTATATTTGGGGAGCAAAGTCTCGCAGGGACGTCCCTGCTGGAGGACTCAGAGAATAAGGCTGGAGAAGTGACAAAGGCCCTTCCTCCTCACCCACAGTGTCCGGGAGGCGTTATGTGGAACTCAGCCATCTGGGGGTCAGCAGGAACTGACTGACCAAGTAAATGGATGAGTTAATTAAAAAAGATGGCGGCTCTCTTTTCTATTTATAGTTGTGGCCTAAATCTCAAGGATCCTTGTACCCAAGGAGTGCAAAGGAGACTTTTTCAGATGGCCCAGGCCATCTACCAGGTGAATAAGCTGATTAGGTCCCTGGGCTGCAGCAGGATGGGACACTGCAGGAGGGCCAGGTGACAAACATGCAGAGGAGGCATACAGGGGTGGGGGTAATAAGGGGGCGTGCAAGGGGCAGGCAGGGAGGCAACAAGTACATTTCTATAAAGAGTGTGGGCTGGGAGACAGAACACCTGCGTTCTTCTCTCCCTTCCCATCATCAGCTCATTGAGATTAGACACACCCTGGACATAAGCTGCCTGACTGCTCAGGCCCCGCTGAATTTTAAATGGTTAAGAACTCCACTCTGGTGAGAGGGAGCAGTATTTAGTCATCACGGCAGGTATACCTGATGGTCACTATTAGGAGTTAAATGAGACATGGCCATGTAGTATCCCAGAGCCCAGTGGTTAAGGACCCGGGATCCAAGACTCTGGAGTCCGCCCCTGCATGGCTGTGCAACCTTGGTCAAGTCACTTGGCATCTCTGAGCCAAAGTTTCACATCTGCGAAGTGAGGGAAGATCCCTCCCTTATCTCATCGGGTGGTTGGGTGGCTGGAAAGGGCCAGGCAAGATGAGGCCTGGCCCACCGAGCTCAGCCTGGGGTGCTGGAGCCCTTCACCGGTATTGGGCTGCGTGATTTGGGGATTTTGCCTGCAATTAAAGCATTTCAGGTGTGTTTTTTGTCATCTCAAAATCTCTGAAAATACAATGGCGTCATTATCTTTGGACCAATTAGGAGATAGTGAAATAAATAAGGAAGGAAATGTGAAAAATATTTAGCAGAATTAAACCATTACTATTTTTATTATCTAGTGTCTCAATGATCTAGTGCTGCTGTTAACAGAAATACCACAAGTGGGTGGCTTTAATAAACAGAATTGTATTTTCCTCACAGTTGAGGAGACTAGAAGTCCAAATTCAGGGTGCTGGCTCAGGAAGAAGGTTTTCTGTCTCTGTCAGCTCTGGAGGAAGGTCCTTGTCTCTTTTTGAGCTTCTGCCCCTGGGTGATCTTCGTGCATCTTGGCATTTCTCTTCCACCGACTCTGTTTACTGGCTTGCTTGTTTAATCTTACATCTCAAAAGAGATCGACTCAAAACACACCCTACACAAACCCTCTCTCATTAATACGACAAAGACAACTCAAATAGGATTATAACTACAGGCATAAAGATTAAGATTTGCAACGTATTTTGTGGGGACACAATTCAGTCCATCACAGCTAGTATTATATAAAGTGCTCAGCACAGTGCCGGACACACAACATCAGCTGCTATTATTATTCCTACCACTGCTATTATTTCAAGGGACTGAGAGCAGTTGGAATTAGGAGAATGGAAGTGTTGCTACGACAATGGTAAAACAGGTCCCTTCTCATCCCTGCCTGGGATGAGGTCTGTCCTTGCTCTTGTGCAGTCTGTAACCTCAATCTGTTGAGGGTCACCAATGAAGAAACAAGGCTTACAACTGAGTAATGAGCTACTTGTTCTGCAGAGTCCGGCAGGGAATGGTCAGGGAAGGCTTCCTGGAGGAGGTGCCATTGGAGAAGTACAGGCACGTGTATTCTAGGGCCTGGGACAGCCTCCCAGACGCCAGCTATGTGTGCGATGAGAACCCGAGTTCCAGGATTACAGCACCCATCTCTGATTTTAGTGCTGCTAAGAGCTTTCCTCATTGGCGTTTTCTGGACAACATAGTCTCCAGGCCCCCTCCACAGTGAAGCCCCTCAACCCTGGGCTGTGACCTGCACTGTGACCTCATCGCCAGGTACTCTGAGTCTAGAACCCAGGTTCTGGGCCTCCTCCACTCCACTCCCTGTTTCCCAGTGCCCTGCGATGTCCCCGCAGCTCACAGAGTCCTCTGTCCCTTTACAGAACCACACCCGGCTGCCCTCTATGACGTGCCCTGTGAGGTCACTGACAGCCATGGTTACCTGGGAAACAGCGTTAGGGTGTCAGCGTGGGAGAGGGAGCAGGGACAAATGGGGAAGCCCTTCAGTGCTTCCTAGCTCTCGGGGACCTGTGTGGCCTGGCTGGGGGCCTGGGGGTCTTTCTCAGAAGTGTCTGGCTTGGAGCAAGGCATGGCTCCCCTTGCTGAGGACCACCTGCCCGAGTCCCCCCCAGTCAGCCCCCAATGGCAGCCTCTGCTTTCCACCACTTGAGCCCACATCCTTGCTCAGTGGAGCCTCTCGGGCCCCTGAGCTGCCAGAAGGTAGGTGTGGCTAGGCAGCAGGTGTCGGCGGCCTGGCGATTCCCTTCCCTGGGCTGCCTCTCTCCTGGTCTTCAAACTCTGGGGCTGGATGTCTGGGTGGAGCTGTTACTCAGTGGCCCAGGGACCTCAGCCAGGACCTTCGGGTCTTGAAGTTGCTGGGTTGTGGGTCACAGTATCGGATTTCTACAGCGGCAGTTGGCCTTGGGAGCACCAGTAAGGCCACCTTCCTCTCCCGATGGTTTCATTCACAGCCGCCCAAAGTCTTAGGCTGTGTTGTGATGGCCTGACCCCTCTGCTCCAGGTAGCTGGTGCACGGTCCCTCCTGCAGGCGGCCCAGGCTGGCGGTGGGGGCTCTGTACCCTGCTTGCCTGCGGTGTTGGCAGCAAAGCCTGTTTCTGTCCTCTGGTCCAGCGCAGGCCCCCATAACATCCTTCTTCCCAGCCTGGTGGATGCCACCCCCCATGGGCCCAAAGGTTACCAACTGCAGGCCCCTGCTTTGGCAGCCAGAAGTGTTCCCCCCATATATACCCCATGGCTGTGTAAGGAGGTGATAGTGAAAGGAGGTTTTGATGTCATGCTCAGATCCCCAGGACCCCCCGGCCCACTGGACCCCCACCATCCCTCAGTCAGCAGGTATAATGCCAGGAACCCCAGGGTCACCTGATCGTGCTTACTCTGAGAAGGGGAGGCTGAGGCCCTGGGAGGCCCGGGAGAGGAATTTGGAATAGAAGGTAAAGAGCAGCTGGAGAAGCAGGGGTATTGGGGGAAACCCTGAATTTTCAACCTGTGTTGACCTGCGTTTGAATCTTGTGTGGACCTTCCTCCCTTCCAAGCCTTCGTTTCCTCGGCGGCAAAGAGCCCTTGCCAGAGTTACAGTGAGGCGACCTGCCAAAGCACCCAGCAGCCGACACAGGAGTTGCTCAGCAGGGACTTGGCTTTGAGGGAGAAATGTTATCAATTTGGTTGAAATCCTAAGAGCTCACACTTTGTAAGCACCTACTATGTGCCAGACGCTGCTCTAAGCATTCTGTACACATTAGCTCTTTTCGTCCTTGCAACAATCCTAAGAGGTAGGAACTATGATCCCACTTCTGTATTTGAGGAAACTGAGGCACAGAGAGATTTATATGCACTGTGCAATTTCTTCTGCTGGGAGTTGCCTTTCCACGGAGAGGGGCCTGTATGAATGCACGTGTGTGCATGTATGCGTACATGTGTGTGCATGTATGCATGTGCATGTGCGTGTGTGTGTGAGATCAGCTGGTCTAAACCACAGCCCAGAGAGGAGCAGGGCTTGCCCTGGTCAGACAGTGGTGAGTAGCAGGGCTGGGGACTCCCCAGGGCCACCTGTGGCCTTTGCTGCTATTGGTCCTGTGCTTAGGGAACTGGTATCTTACAGGCAAGTGTTTCTCCTTTTGGAGGTCTCCACTTCAGGGAGAAAGTGACTACCCTCCGGGGTGATGGCAGTAGGGGCCCCAAGCCCCAGGTGATGTGCCCGGTGGGGCTTATCCCTGCCCTTGGACATGCTCCCAGAGCTGTTGTTGTGGACTAGGGCCTGCCTGCGGCCTGCCCAGCTGGACACTGCTCCTCTGCAGGGCACAGAGCCAGGCCCTGGCCTCCTTTGCCCCTGGGGGGAGGAGTGCTCTGACATTGGCCCCCAGGATCAGAACAAACAGGCGCCACTTGACTTCCCAACCCTCACAGCGCCGGGTGATCCCTCTGCCATTTAGCAAGTGGCTGAAAGAGTTGACCATGTTCTGGGCCCCAGTCCTGACTGTCACTTGTTCACTGGGTAACCTGGGGCCAGGTCATATCTTCTTTTTGAACCTCAGTTGTCTCATCTGTAAAATGGAGGCAGGAGTGCCATCTCCCAGGGGGATTGTCAGGAGCAGAGACAATAGGGAGTAGGAGAACCTCTGGAAAACTGTCAAGTCTTTGGCAAGTGAATTGGGTTAGGCCTGGACTTAGTGGGGCTGGCCCAAGTGAACCCTAGCCTGATGCCAACCCCCAGATGTTCACAGTCTGGCAAAGGAAGCCATACACACACGTGTGTACATTGTTGTGCACGTGTACACATATTACAATCTGCTAGTGATCATCTCTTTCGTAGTTGATTTGTTTTATATTTTACCAAGCATCTCCCAGTCCATTAGCATTCCAGCCTCCCCTGACTCTAAGATTCACTTGGGGAGCAGGTTAACAGTACAGATTCCTGAGCCCCCACCCTGAAGATTCAGGTGGTACGTCTGGGGTAGGCCCAGGAGTCTGCATTTTTAGGTGATGTGCAGAGACATGTGGAAAATTTGGTCCTCTACGAATTCCTTCCAAGAGCCCAGAGATTGCAGCAGGGACCATTTTAAAGATGAGGAAACAGGTTTCCCCCTTAAGGAGAACTTTGGACTTCATCCAGAGTTGCATGTCTCTGAGTGAGAGTCAGCCTTCTGAGACCCCAGTGCCTGGTGAATGGTGGGGCGGCGCGGGCTGGAGGCGGCAAGAAGGAGAACCTGGGGTGGGCAGGAAGGGCTTCCAGGAGGAAGTGACACTTGGGCCAGGTCTTCAAGGTGGGTGGGATCCACCTAGACAGAGAGCCCACCAGCAAAACACAAGTTTGAGTGGGGAGGCCCCAGGACTCATGCAGGGCAAGAGGAGGAAGGGGTGGACAAGGGTAAGGAGCCTTGGATTTAAGGTGGAGAAATGTAGAGATCATTCTTCAGGCAGCTGGGAGCCACTGATTGTTCTTGAGCTGGGGCTGACATGGCAGGTGGTGGGAGTCGAGGGCAGGATGTACCTCCAAGGGAGTGTCCAGTGGTTGGGATGGCTTTGTCTTGGGATGCAGCACAAGTAGCAGGCTATGAGAAGGCAGCACTGTTTCCCTGCCACTGTGCCTCTGGCGGGTGGAAGCCGTTAAAGCTTACACAGCTTTGCAATGAAATGTTAATGGAGGCAGGGAATGTTTGGCGGTTGGGAAGCCCCTTGCTCCGGGAGATGGCCTTCCCCTGTATGAAGAGCGCAGTTAAGCACTGTCAGTCTTCACCTGAGCCTGCACCCCGCCCCTGGTGTGGATTTTAACACTGAGTTTTTCTTCTAGCTGGGCAGTAGCTGCTGTTAGGCACCATCTTGTAGTGCTGGGAGCCGCTGCCACCGCTGCACCAACATCTGCAACCTGAGAGAATTAGATATGAATCCGCTCCACCCAGGTTTGGAACAAGAGCTTTAACCTTCAGCCTCTGGCACCCACCGTGTCTTACAGGGTTGGGGTTGTTGGGAACATCCACACCCTCCACCGCCTCCTTTGGGCCTCAGTTTCCTAGTCTGTGACACAAGTTCCCCCAGCTCTGAGGGTCTATCCGTGGAAGAGGCTGGTGTGCGCCCCTTTGGTACAGCATGGATTTGCTTTGGGTCCAGGGCCTCAGTTTCCTCATCTATAAAATGGGCTTGCAAATGGACACACAAAGACCTCTAAACTCCATTTTGAGACTTTGACTTTGTGTGGGATACAGGGGTTTTCCCCAGCACTTGGCAGACCCTGAAAGGGCCAAGGAAAATTCACTCCAAAGTCCTTTTTGGAAGATGCTGAGGGAACACTTTAGGAAAATGGATTTTCCTAAAGATTTGTGGAGTCCCTGGGCGTTGCAAATGGTTCATGCACTCAGCTGCTGACCAGAAAGTTAGAGGCTCAAATCTACCCCGGAGGCACCTGGGAAGGAAGGCCTGGTGATCTACTTCCGGAAAATCTGCCACTGTAAATGCTTTGGAGCACAGCTTTACTCTGACACATTGACTCAGTGGCAACTGGTTTAAAGATTGCCTCAAAAAAAGGCAGAGCTTACAGAGTTGTGAACACTTTTGTGGAAACTTATGCTCAAATGCCGGGAGCACGTCCTTTCTTTCTTCAGCAGAGGATACGGCCCACCCTTCCTTTCTCTGGCAGTATTCTGCCATCTGCCATTGTTCTTTGTTCTCTCACCCTAAAGAGGAGCCCTCAGAGCTACTGAGATGTGAGGGCTCTTTGCCCTGAGGCTGCGCATCCCCAGAGCACTCAACGGTCAGTGCGACACAATACTTGCTGTGCCAGGACCTGCACTAAGTGTCAGGAAACAGCTTAATAACACATTGTTCTTGCCCACAAGCTTGTCCCAGGCAGTTACAGTGTGGGCTAGGGTGGAGTTGGCCTGGCCGCAGAGCCTGGAAGGCTCTGTGAGCGCTTGGGGCAGTAGATCTGGAAGCTGGTCCCCAGGTGAGGTTTGAAGATTGCCTGTGAGTTACTCAGGGGAAGGGCTCACCAGGGGAATAGCTGCAAAGGTGTGGAGGCCTGAGAAAGCCTGGAGTCCGTGGTTCAGTAACCCCTGGCAGGTCTTGGGTGGGTTCCGATGGTGGAGGGTACCAGAAACCCAGTCTCCAAGTAAGTGGAGCAAAATTTCAAGCAACAAACCACTTTGCCCTGGGACAGACGTGATACGCTTGGGCACCAGTGGCAGACATTGCTAGTCGATCTCCACCTGTTACCTCAGGCACCAGATGCAGACATTGTTGATCAGTTATCACTTCTGTCTTACTAAATCCCTAGCTGTTTCATTTCACTGGCACCAAACTCTTGTTGAGCTAAATTTCTGAGAGAGTATGAGGTAAGGGTGGAGATAGGAAGGAATAGGAAGGTCCTTCCTCTTTGAGGAGAAACATGTTTAAAAGAGGAACAACTAGGACATGGAGGTTGTTTACATTTAATAAGCTAGGAGTTTTTACTCACTTTAGACTGGATATTATGCCCATTTTACAGATGGTAACACTGAGGCTGAGAGAGAGAAGGTGATTTGCCGAAAGCGGCATTGCAAAGAATGCCCTGACTGGCTTCCATGACACAGCCGGGGAGACTGGGCTCTGGGTGGCATTGAGCCACAGGCACCCTTAGCTGACTGACCTTGTCCTTGAGGGCCTGTCTGCTTCCAGTTGCTGTAGAGCAAGGGAGGAGCTGTCTGTTTGCTTTTCACAGGCCTTGAGAAGAGGGCCGCTTCAGAGTGCTTACAGCTGAAATGGGAAATTTGAGGAAATGGAAACCAAACCTTTCTTTTTTGTTGTTGTTGTTGTTTTTTTGCAGCCTCCAGAAATAATCCTGGGTTCTACAGAGCCCGGGATCATGGTTGACCTCACCCACCCCCACTTCCTGCAAAACCAGGCTGCCTGGCGGGGGGAAGGGGGATGTCAGAGCGGTGGGGAAACTGAAAGGAGTGACAAGCGTGTCATCAGTGACTCAGTGCCGGGAGGCCACTGCCTGCTGACTCACCCGCTCCAAGGCTGGGCCCCTCCAGCCGCTGACTGGAGCAGACCAGGGTGTGGGGAAGGGGATGAAGAGGGGCCTCGCTGACCCCCCATACCCTAGAGCAGTGCCAGGCTGCAGTCTGACTGTTGTACTGTTACTGGCTCCCAAACAACAGGAAAACAAAACCAAACACCTCAACGTGACAAGCCAGTCCCACGGTTTGTCCAGGGAAGACACAGATGACACACAGGTCAGGTGCCAGGTGTTCCTGAGCCCCCGTGTGCAGCATCAATAGATGTGCGATTAGGAGCCCTGTCACCTGTACGTGAAAGCAGGCCCCGGCGTCCACTGCAGACACCCTGGCAGCCCTCCTTCTCCTCCTCCGGCTTTTGCTCAGCTATGGTTACAGTGTGTGCCAGGGAATTTACCGAGCGGTCTTTGGGGTTTGAGTCCCTGCGGATAGGATCTGTGAGGCTTAACTGTTCTCTTCCCCTGGATTGTCACCTTCCTTCAGGAATCTGATTTCAACCAGGCTGTGAGGCCGAGCTCGGTGGCGTCACAGCACCTTCTCCTTAAACACTTTCTCTGTGCCCTTGGCCAGACGTGGCACTCCTATCCTGCCTCTGAATGTGTAGAATAATTCTTGTGTTGTTTAGAACAATGAGCACCTCCCACCTGTGGGTGGACATTAGCACCATGAGGGCAGGAGGGTGACCTTGGGTTTCTAGCAGTGTTCCTAGACCAGGCATATAGTAGGTGCTCAATGCATGCTGCAGGAGCATGGGGCAGATGACAATGGGGGCCTCAGGTGAATGTCAGCTCAGAGAGGGGAGGTGACTTATTCAAGGTCACATAGCATTGAAGGATGACCCCATCCTTTCCAAAGCCACAGGCTTGACCCTCTGGGGAGGTGATTTAGCTTAACACACAGACACAGTTTCTTATCTGCGTCACCAGTGTTATCAGCCCTAGGCCTTGGCCTAGGGAAAGGAATTCAGCCACCTGTCCTGGGTTGGTCCCTAATTGCAGAAAAAGACACCACCTCCAACCCATCCTAGAGGTGTTTCACTAATGACGGCGAAGCTGACAGCTTCAGGGTGTAGGGGCTCAGACTCAGACTCTACAGGTCGGCCCCTACCAAAAAATTGCAACTGCTTACAGGAAAGAGCCCAACTTAGGCAACTTCTGCCTCTCCCAGAGTGGAGGGGGAGTTGGGCGGGCGGTCGCAGACAAGCTGGGGCTTCTAGCCCTACCATCTGCGGGACAAAATCTAGGGTCTAACCATGACCTCCCAGGCCTCCCCTCCCGTCTCTGTCCCACACTGGCTTTCTCTCTGTTCCTTTAATGTGCCCAGCGTGACCCTCTTTATACACACTGTTCCCTGTTCTTAGAACACCCTTCCCCCAGATCTCTGCCAGAGAGATCTCAGCTTCAGTGACATTAAAAGCATGGGCCTGGGGCAGAGCGTCTGGATTCTAGAACCCAGCTATGTGACCTTGGGCAAGGGGCTTCCCTTCTCTGGGCCTCATTGCCTGTACTGAGGAGAAAATGAATCGTGCCTGGAAAGGGCTTAGTGCAGTGCCAGGCCCACCGAGAGTCCTCAGTAAGCGTCTGCTGTTAGGTGAAAGCAGCCCCAGCCGCGTCACGCACACATCTGTCTGCTTCAATGTTTCCTCCGTGCTTGTCAAGGAGTCCTGGTGGTACAGTGGTTAAGCACTTGACTTCTAACTGAAAGATCTGTGGTTCTAACCCACCAGGCGCTCTGAGGGAGAAAAGACCAGGTGATCTACTCCTGTAAAGATGACAGCCTTGGGAACCCTCTGGGGCCGTTCTACTCTGTCCTATATAGAATCTGCTCAATGGCACACGACAACTAAAACAACACTGTCAGGAGTATTCATTCAATTGCTTATTTCGTGTCTGCCTTCCTTCTGGAATGTCGGCTCCTTAGGACTCTCCTCTGGGCCCCTGGTTCCTAGTGCAGTGCTGGCACCCACACAGTGGGGTAGGTTCTCAGTAAGTCTTTATCAGACAGTCACGGCGTGCCCCAGTTCACCCTGCTCTCCTTTTCCCCTGACCGCTGAGATGACGAGAGGGGAAGTGGCCCGACCCACGTGACCCAGCAGAGCGGTTGAGGACCACGTTCTGACTCCCAGCCCACTGCTCTTTCCCCTGACTCAGCCTCTGGCTTGGCCATGCCTTGGAGCACCTCTGTCCCCCGGCCCGTCTTCACTTCAGGGGAGCAGTGCTGGCTGTTCTGTGCCTCTGCCCCTCTGTGCCTCACTGGTCCCAGCCCTGCAGAGCGGCCTCAGCTTGTGCCTTCCTTACCTATCCGGGGTGTCCACGGTTTGCAGGTTTGTGTCCTCCTCTCTGTTATTTCTGACCGCTGGGGCTTTGGGGTCAATCCTGCGACTTCCAAGGAGATAAGAAAACTGTTTCAACCCCGGCCCTAGACCTTATGTTTACCTACAGAAGTTCTTGTGTGCAGAAGATGACAAGGTGGCTGTAGTTGGGCCCCCAATCCTGTCCCCAAACCCCATGTTGTCCCAGAGGCCAGTTCTTCACAAAACCTGCCCACCCTCACCCACCGTTTCCTTTGCAAACCACAGACCAAGAAGTACTGGTTCTGACAGGTCCCGATCCAGAAGTCACCTCGGTGCAAGTCCTGACCCGCCACCTCCTAGCTGTGTGACCGACAGCATGACCCTCCCCTTTTCTGAGCCTCGGTTTCCTTATCTGTGAAAGAAGGAGTCTTGGGGAGAAATAGAAACTTCTGCAGGCTGAGGGCTGGCCAGGAGCATAGGTGCGTGGAGCTGCCATGGGCAGACGCCATGCTGTCCCAGGGTGGCGAAGTTAGATAAGGAGGTGGGAGGATCTTGCCCGCAGACCCTGGCCCCCAGGTGGAAAACAAGCCCTGTCCCTAGAAGTGTTACCCTGAGAACAAGTCCTCAAACGAACTTCACTTTCACTGTAGCTAGAAGACTGTTGCTCATTGTTTCGGCTTTGTTCCGGGCAAAACAACGCCTGGGTTCCCGGATGACCTCACTGGGAAGAGCGAGGAGGGCTGTGAGGCTGGCTCAGTAGCAGCTCCTGGCGAGCCCGTCTACCCTTCACTGTGCCACCTTAGGTGACCTGGAGCGAAGGTGTGACCAGAGGGGACAAACTGGCCCCAGGCCAAGTCCGGCCTTCCTTGTGTCTATGTTTGGCCCACACAGTGTGTTAAAAATTGGAAACTGTGAAGCCCTGGTGGTGTAGTGGTTAATAGCTATGGCTGCTAACTAAAGGGTTGGCAGTTCAAATCCACCAGGTGCTCCTTGGAAAATCTGTGGGGCAGTTTTACTTTGTCCTTTAGGGTCGCCCTGAGTCAGAATTGACTTGATGGCAACGGGGTTTTTTTGGGGGGGGGAGGTATGCACATAAAAATCCAGATTTCAACATCTCTTGAGAAATTGGAGGATCTGGTCCCAAAGGACAGCTGCAGTTGCTGGAGCTGAGGAGCAGCCGCCCCTCAGCTTACCGAAGTCCCCACTCCTCCCTGCTGCCTCCCACCGGGCTCACTTGCCTTATGGCCTTTGCCCGCCAAGCTCCAGAGGCATTCAAGCTTGTCATGCTTGAGTTAACCTTTCCTCAAGAAGAGATAGACAAGCTAGAAGGATACTGGCCACATGATCGGACCAAATTATTCAATCTTTTGAAGGTATAATTTTTTATGAGAAAAAAAAAAAAAACTTTCTAGGATTAATTTCTCCTTTCTTTCCAAGAACAACTACCCCAGTTACAGTGTGAAAGAACACTCTTAACACAGAACTTAAATTTTATTTTTTGCCCCAGTACTTAATTGTTACCTGGGTGGTGCAAATGGTTTGCGCTTGGCTGCTAACTGAAAGGCAGGTGGTTTGAATCCACCCAGCGGCGCTTCAGAAGACAGACCTGGTGATCTTCTTCCATAAAATTAAAGTCATTGAAAACCCTATGGAGCACAGTTCTGCTCTGAAACGTGGGGTCACCAGGAGTCGGTGTTGACTTGACGGCACTGGGTTTGGGTTTTTTTGGTAATTGTTACCATCCCCACTGACTGTGGCCCGGGATGGTTTGTGAGTAGCATGCCTGTGCAGACATGACTAGTTGATCCCAGCACTCCTCACTGAACCTGTGCCTCACCTTGGAATCTGTGGACACTGTGCTTGAAGGAGCCTCTTCAAATCTACCAGGAAGTCTGGAGACACCTGGGTTTGCTAGAGGAAGGCTTTTGTCCATAGTGGCAACTGTCCTACCTGCTTCTATGCTGTTTAATCAGCACAAAGGACTTCTCTGCCTGCCCAACTTGTACCTGTGGCCCTGGGGCCTGCCTGCTCCCCAGGAGCCCTGCTTGGCCTCTTGTCTCTATCACATAGTCCTCACTTCCCTGTTTACCTACTTCCCTAATTTGTCAGCCTGGCCTGAGGCTTGGGGCTGACTTTTGAAAGGAGCCAGACTCCATTTCACTTTGTGAAGTTACCAAAACAAGTGACTCAAGATAGCAGGGGGTTGAGAGTATGGACTTTGGAGGACACAACAGGCCTGGAAGCCCATCACAGCTTAAGCAGCCTTTTACTGTATTGCGTAGCCCTGGTCAAGTGACTTCACCCCTCTGCACCCTGGTGTCCTTATCGGCAAAATGGGGTGGCAGCAGCACCCATGGAGGAGACTAAAAAATGCATGCCAAGTGCTTAGCACAGTGCCTGGCATGCCGTAAATGCTCATTAAATGCACCTTATTTTTTTAAACACTTAGGATACAACGCCTAGCATACAGTATAATAAAATTCCAATGTGGTCAGCTTTTTTCTTCAATAATGGCTAGTAATTTTGTATGTACTAGGCCCTGAGCTGAGCATTTTACAGGCATCATCCTATTTAAAGTCCCCGTGCAGCAGGTATTATTTTTATCCCCATTTTTCAATGAGGAAACTGAGGCACAGGTTGTCACTTGCTCAGTTGTGACCCCAGTGAGCCCAGAGTGAGAGGACTGACATCTGTTCCAGAAAGGGCAGGACAAGGTGTCTGGCCACCTGCTTGCTTCTGCAGTGAGCCTAACAGGCTGGAGGCTGCTCAAATTTATTTCCCCACCTGTGAAATGGGTCTGTCCTCCAGGTCTCCTCCTGCCCCTCAGTTCTGGGATTCTGGAAGCCACTTGCCCAACCCACAAAACAGCAGCACCCCTAAGATTCGCTGAGAAACAGTGAACTATAAAACCTTTCTTAGAGGCCTGCTCTATGCTGTTGGGGTAAGGGGAGCACCCCAAAGAGGAAAAAGACAAAGAACCTGCCCTCCTGGAAAAAAAGGTGGAAGGTCACAGGTGGTTAAGTCAGTGATAATTAGATTTCAGTCCCTCCATAAGCAGTATGATGAATCACTTTTATATGGCCTTTCTCACCATAGTCTTGTGACTCCTACAAAATGATTAAGTGGGACTATGCAAATAAGGTGCTTGTGTCCCACCAAGGGGATTGGACAGCTTGCTAATAATGCAAATAAGGTGCATGGAACCTCTGTGGGAGTGGGACCCTAATGAGAAGATTTGTCAGTTTTGCCATCTTGCTAGCTTAATAGAGAGCCAATCCCAGAGCAGAGGGGGACTGCCAAGAAGAGACGTAAGCAGAGCTCATCCTTTGGACCTAGGGACGCTACGTTGAGAACCTCGTAGACCCTGGAGACAGCCGTAACACTGAAGATAGCATGAGACAGACACAGCAGTAGAGAAGTGGCAGAGGAACGGCAGCAGCAGAACCAGGAGACCGGTGCAAGGCAGTGCAGTGGGCTTCCCAGCCCACGGAACAAGGCGGGTACAGTGGATATACCTACCCACGGAATGAGAGAGCTGGGTGACTTTGGGCAAGAGACTCCCTCTGGGCGCGTATTGGCAGAGCTAAAGAGCTTTGTAACACGGGCCTGAGCAGGGCAGAGGCTGGGCTGAGGGGTGAAAGGCCGAGGGCCAGAAAGAAGCCTGCATGCGGGCACGGCTGAGAAGCTTTCCTGATCTAAGAACTGTATCCTGAGTCATTCCTGATCCTGAATTGTAACCTGTTACTTCTCTAATAAACCCCATAATCGTGAGTATGGTCTGTGAGTTCTGTGTGGCCATTGCAATGAATTATCGAACCCAGCAGAGAAGTAGAGAGCGCCCTGGGAGGGACAGTTGGTGTCAGAATTGGTAAAGATGGTGGAGAAGGAAGCATGCTGGCCTCCACCTCATAGGAATCAGCCTTGGGCTGATGATTTTGATTCGTTCTCCTCTTGTAAAGTTAGACCAGGAGGTCTGGCGACACTGTGCACCATTTTTACACTGTACCAGAGACAGAGATGTGTCTGATGCTCATTGTTTCCTTGTGGAAATTCAGATTCTGCAGGGGAGGGTGAGGCAGGCTGATGAGCCACATGGAGGACTCCAGAGTCCCCGGACAGCTTGTCCAGGACAAAGAGGCGAGAACTTGGTTTCCCCAAAGCCTGGGACTGAGTGGCAGGTGCTAGTGGAAGCAGCCACAGCGGCACCTACAACTCAGTTCAAGGTCAAATTGGCCATTGTGTGGGCTCCTGACGGTCCTTGGGTTGAGGGGCACAGGGAACAGGCAGAGCATCTGCATGTCCTTTCCCTTTGGGATGTCAGCTTCCCTGCCTGCAAACCTTTCTAAGTTTCTGTCTGTCCCTTAGGCATTAGGCACACCAGCCTCGGGAGTTCCCATTCTGACCTTCTTCCAACTGTGTAGCCTCAGGCAGGCTACTTTCTTCCCTGCTTGAGCCTCAACTTCCCTCATGTGCAAAACAAAACTAAAAACCCCTTCCATAATAAGGTTTCTTGAGCAATGAATAGGAAATCATGTTTGTAATCAGCTCAGCCCAAAGGAAGTACTCAGAAACCTGGTGGTTTTTTAAAAAGGGAGAGCGAAGGAACATCTGATAAATCCATGGTGTCTCTGGAACTGGGTTAAATATCCACACTTGTGCCAAAATTACCAGATGATCAGCAAGGTGGTCTTCAGGCATGGCTGGCTCAGGTTGCCTGGAACAGAGACAAGGAGAGTTTTCAGTGAGGCAGGGAGGGAGGCTTCATCCGGGAGACTTTTTATCAGAGCCCACTCTAATCCCTTGTAGCTGTAATAACCAAAGAGGAAGCTCTTAAAATGGGGAATTATGTATTTCAGCTGCTACAAAATAACCCTGGGCCCAGTGCCAAGGAAAACAGCTCTGTCTTTAGTTGGTGGCTGGCAGGGAAGCAGCCTGCTCAAATGTGTGTGGAGGGGACCTGTTCCCAAGCACTTACTGCACACGGGCCAATGGGTTGTTGGGGCTGATGGGCGAGAACTGATAAGCCATTTGCGAGTCTGCAAAGGTGGATGGAGATATTCCAGGGAAGGTGTTTGAAGTCAGGCCAGGTGGGCGGAGGGACAGTGATTAGGCAGAAGCTGAGGGCTTGGGCACAACATCACCGGTCACTGCCACTACCAGCTGAGGGACTTCGGGGGTGTCCCTTGGCGTCTCTGGGCCTTGCTGATCCCACCCTAAGTAGGGCTAAGGCCGTATGAACCCTAAGGGCAGGCGTGGGCTTGATAATAATTATAGCTGTACTAACAACAGCAGATACTATTCATGGAGCTCCTGCCACGTACCAGATGCTGTCTGAGGTGCATTCAGTACACACACACACCCGCCATTTAGTCCTCACAACATCGCTATGAGGTAGGCACGGCTATGCCCATTTTATAGATAAGGACACTGAGGCCCAGAGAGGTTGAGTAACTTGCCCTAGGTTACCCAGCCAGGAAGTAGCTCTCAGTTCCTAGGCCAGGGCTCACACTCTCAGATTCCTGGAGGGACCAGGCAGCCCCCAGAAGGGCCTGGAGCAGGTGGAGGTCACAGCAGGAAATGGGAAGGATCCGAGGTGACCCGGACCTGAGGCCTGGGAGGGACTAAAGGCTGGGATCCCCAGGAGAAAGGACAGTGAACAGATGGGGCCTGAGGGTCAGCAGGGGCATGGGTGAGGATCTTTGTGTGACTGGAGGGTTTGGGCTGGGAGGGCATTATGGTCTGACTTGTGCTGGCATGAGTTCCCTTCAGCTGCTGTGTCAAGAATAGATGGGGATGTGTGCAGAGTGGCGGTGGGGAGACCTACAAGGAGGCTGTGCAGATGCCCTTGTGAGGGCTGATGCCCTGAGCACGGTGGTTGCCATGGTAATGGAGATGTGGGTGGCTGCCAGGAAAGTTCAGGAGGCAGCATCTGTGGGTCCCACTGAAATGGGCTTTTACAGACACAGGTCTGGTCACACACCCCAGAGGGCGTTGGGGGGTGCCTGCGCCTGTGTCCGACCTCATCTGATCTCATCTAGGCTTGGGCGAGGCCATGGGCAGTGACCTCACTTGCAGCTGGCCCTAGGGGAGCCTGAGGCAAGCCCAGGTGAGGGCAGAGGCAACGCAGGTGGAGCACATCCACGGGGTGCCGTGGGAACGAGGCATGGAGAGATCCCCACACCACAAGGTATAGGATGGGCCCCTGCCTTGCACATTCAAACTCCCTCCCTACCCCAACACACACATACTTCCTAGCTCAGCCAAGGGAGCCAGGGAGGCAAGTCCCACCAGAAGAGGTGCCCAGAGTGGCAGGGACTGGAGAATGTGTTCTGTAAGAAACCAGAGCCTGGAGCAAAGCAGTCTCAGGGAACTGCAATTGCTGTCTCCCAAGTTTCTAGAACATTCTCTGAGTGCCAGTGTGGCAGGTGGGCCTGGGGGTCCAGAGGGCAGAGCCAGGCCTCTCCAGGTCACCACAGGGAAGCAGACCCAGTTCTAGTGGGAAGACCTACTGTGAGGTTGGGAGTCCCTCACTGGGAATGTGAGAAGAAGCTGACACCACCCCTGGCCCCTTAAATCTGAAGGCCTGGCTGAACTTGTGAAGCCCCTTCCAGCTCTGCGATCCGAGCTGGCTCCTACAGAGCAGAACCAGCCCTTTGGGGAGCTGAGGCCCCGGGGGTCATTCCCTGAACAACTTCTTCACGAGGAGGGAGTTGAGTCCTACATCCTCCAATTATGCTCCGTGGAGCAGGCCACAATGAGCCCTCAGATAACCATCAGGCGCACATCAGCCCTGGAACAATGCGCACGCCACACCGCTCGGGCTATTTTTGCAGGAGCTGCCGCCGGCCAGGCCCAAGCCTCACCCCAAGGGAGCAGGGCAGGGAAAGGCTCGCAGGGTGCCAACTCAGGGCCGTCGCGGAGGCGCGCGTCTGCACTCCAGGGGTTGGGCAAGGCCTTAGCGAGTGGCCAGTCCCTCCAGGAAACCTTTTCTTGTCCTGCTCGCTGCCAAATAGCTGAACAATCAGGAGCCCCCACCCCACCCCAGGAGAGGAAGGAGACGTGGGGGAAACGGGTTTCTGTGTGCGCTATGTCTCAGCTCCTTAGCACGGCCCCACATGGCCCTGGCTGCCGTGGCCAGGCCCACACCGTCCCCATGTCCCCTCCACACGCCCTGACTCGGACTCCTTACACAGCCCCTGTCTGGCCCCCACCTGGCCCCACAGGAGCTGATGTTGGACTACCTCCCCTGTGCTGGGAAGCAGGGGAAGGGAGCACCTGAGGCTGAGGGGCTCACCCAAGCTCACAGTCAGGATGCAGTACCGGGATTTGAACTTGGTACTGCCTGCTCTAAGATTCCCCTCTGTGAGCCATCAGCTCCTGCATGACCACCCGGTATGTGCCATCTTGGTGGACATGGAATAAACCAGGCGGACAAGGTCCTTGCCCTCCTGCAGCCTCTGTTCTAGTTGAGGAATAAATTAACAAAGACACAGGTAAATGAACAGGGTATTTTCAGGTAGTGATGAGTGCTCTGACGAAAAGACAAGCTTGGATGCCTACTGGAACCAGACAGGCGAGTCAGTCACATGGGTGGACTGGTTTGAGGCTGCCCTCGTGAAGAGTGGCCACATCAGCTCCAGCTGATGGTTGCCCTGAGGAAGTAGGAGCCCCATATTGCCAGACCCTCCAGTATTTTAAGAGAACCCTGAACTAACTCTTCTGCTATTTCAAGTTGGCTACCAGTTTGGATCATGAAGACAAACAAGTTATGCCCTGGGCTGCTTGGCTGTGAGTCAGCCACCTTTGCTGTCATTTACTTCATTTTGCAGATGGGGAAACTGAAGCCCAGAGAGGGTTAAGTAGGCACAGTAGCTCTGGTTTTCCTCAGCTCACCTTTCTGTCTCCATGGTTCTCTGCCATTTCATGGTAAACCCTTAAAGGCAGGGACCCAGCCTTGTCCTCTGTTCTCTCCCTCTAGGCTGGGCCTCTGGTGTTTCCGGTGAGCCTTGGTCAGTTCTCTGGGCATGGATTACAGCTGCTGGATGAGACTGTGGCCCTCAGGGTTGCGCTGCCAGGGAGGGTGCAGACTCAGGGACCTGAGGAAGCACAGAAAGAGGCGGCTGTGCCCTGGCTGGTGGCAGGCCCCCTTTAGAGTGGTGTCCGAGTGGGGATGGGATGGAGGTGGCTGTGAGCAGCTCCTGAGGACTTTGGAGACTTGACTGCTGGATCACTGAGGGCCTGACTAGTTGCTTCCAGAGACTTTACTGGGCAGGGTTGAGGGAAGCCAGTAGAGGGGGCGATGATGCAGCACCCAGAGCCTGGCAGTAGTAGGAGCTGTTAACACCTGGAGGCCTGAAGGTACAGTGGAGGGAGCTTTTAACAGAATCTGGAGAGAGGTCTGGAGCCGTGGAGGGGCCACCCACCGACAGGGCTGTGGTCAAGAACGGTCACAACTACCACCAGAAACATGTGACACCACAGGGGGTGGTAGGGGAGAAATACTCCTCGTCTTTCACTCTCTGAAGGAGCCCTTGTGACGCAGTGGTTAAGACCTCAGCAGCTAAACAAAAGTTTGACAGTTTGAACCCACCAGCCTCTCTAAGGGAGAAAGATGTGGTAGTCTGCTTCCCTAAAGATTACAGCCTTGGAGACCCTATGGGGCACTTACACTCTGTTGCTGTGAGTTGGAATCGATTTGATGGCAATGGGTTTGGTTTTCTCACTCCCTGACCTCCTCTGAGGCCTCGCATTGGCTGAACCCAACAGAGAGCCAAGGGCATGGAGCCTAGGGGTGGGAGGTGCATTCATGGGATCAGCCTCCCAAGTTCCAGAGCCAGACAGGGAATGGGTGAAGAGGAGGCAGATGGAAGATGGCTAGCCCTTTGGCATAACCCTCACTGGGACAGATAGATACCTTATCTTTCTTTTTTTTTTTTTTTCAATATTGTGTTTTCAGTGAAGGTTTACACAGCAGTTTAGGTTCCTATTCAATAATTTCTGTACAAGTTGTTCAGTGACATTGGTTACATTCTTCACAATGCGTCAACATTCTCATTTCTGTTCGGGTTGTTCCACTTCCATTAATCTAGTTTTCTTGCCCCCTTACACTCTCATCCCTTAACTGCTAGTAGCTACGGGCTGAAGTGTAACCCTCAGGATCCCCAGTGCATCTGTTCAGCAGGTGCCCAGGGAATGGAGCCTGTGAATTCTGTGGGTCCCAAGTGTCCCCAGTGTCCCCAGCCTGAACCATGAGGTCCCGGATCCCAGGAGATCCAAATGACCCAGGGTGTTGTGGGCAGAGCAGTGGGCAGTCGGGAGAGCTGGGCCCCCTGCCACAGCCCAGGCAGGTCAGAGCCAGCCCATGGGTGAGAAGGAAGAGGTGGTGATGCCTTGTCAACTGACCTTGTGCTGGATTTGGTTTTGTCCCCATAGAAGGCGAGGAGATGGCCACCAAGGAGAAGCTGCAGTGCCTGAAAGATTTCCACAAGGACATCCTGAAGCCATCACCAGGGAAGAGTCCAGGCACGAGGCCCGAGGATGAGGCAGAAGGCAAGCACCCGCAGAGGGAGAAGTGGTCCAGCAAGATCGACTTCGTGCTCTCTGTGGCTGGCGGCTTCATCGGTTTGGGCAACGTCTGGCGTTTCCCGTACCTCTGCTACAAAAATGGTGGAGGTAATCCGGGGCCGGGCCGAGGAAGGGGAGAGGATGAGTGGGGCCCAAGCGTGGGTACCTTGGAATACACTTGACCGCAATGGGTTTTTTTTTTGTTGTTGGTTGGTTTGTTTGTTTTTTAACCTGTCCCCGCCCTGACCCCTTCCTGCCTCAACTCCGAGACAGGTGAACTCAGATGGTGCTCTGTCGGGGTTTTACTGTGTGACCTTCAGCAGGTCCTTCTCCCTCTCTGATTCTTGAGTTTGCCATCTCCAAAGAGGTGGGACTAGGTTAGACCCATGTCTCCCAAGCCACAGTTATTCACATGCCCCCTGCACAAGTTTCCCCATGATCACACGCCTCCTGATGGGTCCTTACTTGATGTCTTTCCTTGTATTTGCTTTTGCTTCTAACGTAGGAGCCCTGGTGGCACAGTGGTTAAGAGCTTGGCTGTTAACCAAAAAGTCAGCAGTTTGAATCCACAAGCTGTTCTCTATGGGGCAGTTCCACTCTGTCCAATAGGGTCGCTATGAGGCGGAATCAACTCGATGGCTACAGGCTTTCTAACTTAACTAAAGTAAACATAGTTCAAAAGCAAGCTTTGTTTTCCCCCATAAATGGAAAGCCACTATTGTTTGCCATAATGAAAAGACATCCACAAAAACAAAATGCTGTGAAGTTTTTTTTTTTTTAATATGAGGTCTCTGATTGGTTGGTTGATTTGGTTTGGGTTTTTGAGGGGGTTTTGTGTGTGTGTGTGTGTTTTGGCCTGCTGAAAGCTCTGAGCTAGACTCCTCTCCCTTTTAACACATCTCCTGTTTGTGGTGTTAAAGATAGGCAGTATTGAATAGAGTCGTGCTGGCTGATATAACGAGGGGGGCTGATGCCAGCCACATATGCCCCTGGGCCAGCAGTGGGCATGCCATGTGCTACCACGTTGGGGCAAGTCTGTATTAGAGCCCGGCTCTTAGCCTTTTGTAGGTCTCCGGCCTCTTGGAGACTCTAAGAGCCTTAGCCACTCTCCAGAACAAAGCTTATACTCATAGACTCAAGTTATACAGCTTCAAAGGGTTCATGGAACCGCTGAAACCATCAGTAGAGGCCAGGCAGGAGCTCCACCCAGATTCTTTGCCCCTCGTTCCTCTGCTGGCTCCCACTCCCTGGCTGGAGACACCCGCCTCCTGCTTCTTAACACTGTACCCTTCCAGACAGTTCTTCTTAACTTCCTGCCCTGGACAGTCCTGGATAAAGGGAGGTGAAGGCTTCAGCGAGGAAGTGACTTTTGAGATTGGTCTCAAAGGCTAAGTGGTGCTTATTCAGATGGATGGATGCGAGAAAGCAGGCAGGTGCAGCTTAAGCAGAGACTCAGAGGCCGTGGAATATTTGAGAAGTCACGGGCACACTGCAAAGAGGATGCCAGCCACACGGGGGCACGGCCTGCAGAATTCTCATGTTCCTCACGTCGTTCACTTGTTCTCTCGAATTCTGTTGGCTAGAGAAGCTTGGGAGGGAGTGTCTTCTAGCTGCAGTTCTCAGGAGCATCGGCCCCATGGCAGCCACAGCTTGATCAACTCTTGCCCTACTCTGTTTTCTCTGCAGGTGCGTTTCTCATACCATATTTTATTTTCCTGTTTGGTGGCGGCCTGCCTGTGTTTTTCCTGGAAGTGGTCATTGGCCAGTACACCTCCCAAGGGGGTATCACCTGCTGGGAAAAGATCTGCCCCTTGTTCACTGGTGAGTATGGGACTGAAGTCACTGGGGCCCTGGTGTTCATTGGTTCAGCAGGTTTTTATTGAGCACCTACTATTTGCCAGGCACATTGAACCCTCATGAAATTGCCCAGCACCTTGCCTGATACAAGGTAGCAGCCAATCCATTATACCTGTGCTGCTGCTTCCACTGCTGAGTAATAGTAGGGGGAAGGAGGCATGGCGAGTAGCTGGGACATGGTAGTTTCTCTCCAAGGACCAACTGTGCTGTCTTGCAGGACTGTTGAAGGATGAAATCGGCACGCAGGGTCAGGAGCCTTTCAGCCTTGGCTCAAGTCCCACTTCCTCCTCTTGGTAGCTTTGTGACTTTGGGAAAGTCATTTAACCTCTTTGTGCCTCCACATTCTCATCTGTAAAATGGAAGTAGTATGCTTACTTCATAGGGCTGCCATGAAGACAAGATGACATAGCCGTGTAAAAATGCTTCGTACATGTAGTAGGCACCAAATTAATGGTAGCTATTTATTAAACATTAGGAAACCCTGGTGGCATAGTGGTTAAGGACTACCACTGCTAACCAAAAGGCTGGCAGTTCGAATCCGCCAGGTGCTCCTTGGAAGCTCTACGGGCAGTTCTACTCTGTTCTATAGGGTCGCTATGAGTCAGAATCGACTCGACGGCAGTGGGTTTGGTTTTTTGGGTTTTATTAAACATTATGACATTTACACTCATAAAGTAGTCAGCTATGATCATAAATGGCAGAGATGAGAGTATGTATGAGTCTGCTCATTCAGCCATCCATGTAAATCTATGTATCCACCCATCCATCGAACACTTTTTACATTAAACCATTCGATGACTAGACCATCCCTCCGTGCAACCATCCATCCATCCATTTTACCCATTCGCTCACTCATTATTTATCCATCCATTCATCCACTCAAGCTTCCAGCCAAATGCCATCCATACACCCATCCAACAAATCCAATATTTATCCATCAGACATCCATCTATTCAGGTATCTATCCATCCAGCCAACCAACCATCTGTCAGCTTATCCCTTTATTTAGCCATTCATCCTTCTGACCAACCAACCATTCGCCCACCTAACCATCTGTCTTAGTCATCTAGTGCTGCTTTAACAGAAATACCACAAGTGGGTGGCTTCAACAAACAGAAATTTTATTTTCTCTCAGTTTAGGAGGCTATTCAGAGTACCAATTCAGACCACCGGCTCTAGGGGAAGGCATTCTCTCTCTGTTGGCTCTTGAGGAAAGTCCTTGTCTCTTCAGCTTCTGCTTCAGGTTTCTTAGAGATCTCCATGTGTCTTGGCATCTATCTTACCCCATCTCGGCTTCTGGCTTGCATTTAATCTATTTCATATCTCAAAAGAGATGGACCCAAGGTACATCCTACATTAATCCTGCCTCGTTAACATAACAGAGATAACCTATTCCCAAATGGGATTATAACCACAGGTATAGAGGTTAGGATTTACAACACATATTTTTGGGGGACACAATTCCATCCGTAACACCATGCATTTGTTTATCCCTTCTTCCACCTATTTTTTGATTCCTCCAACCACTCCATTTATGTAGCCATCCATCCTTTCACCTGTCCATCCATCCAATCATCCATTCTTCCCGCCCATAATTTGCTGGTCACTGTTGAAGGGCCACTTCTGGCCCCAGGCCCCTGGGGATGCTGTGGCTTTCTAGCTGAGTATGTGGCCATAGTGGGCCCAGCCTCTCTCCTGATGCTTGTTTTGCTTGCCCACACCTGCAGGCATTGGCTATGCCTCCATCGTGATCGTGTCCCTGCTGAACGTGTACTACATCATCATCCTGGCCTGGGCCATGTACTACCTGTTCCACTCCTTCCAGACGGATCTGCCCTGGGCACACTGCAACCACAGCTGGAACACGCCCCACTGCATGGAAGACACTATGCGCAAGAACAAGAGCATGTGGCTCGCCCTTGGCACCAGCAACACCACCAACTACACCTCCCCCGTCATCGAGTTCTGGGAGTAAGGCTGGCTTCGTGGATGGAGGGAAAGAGGGCATGGGTGTGGGGGCAAAGGGGACAACCTACTGCCTCATCTTCTCCCCAAGGATGTGGGAGTTGCTGTCTTTTAGGGGGAGAGAGGCATGGGTTTAGAGATATATCCTTGCCCTTGGCCTCAGGCAGGCCTGAAATCAAGTTCCAGTTCTACTGTGTTACTGGCCATTTGACCTTAGGCAAGTCACTTCCCCTTTCTGAGCCTTGGCTTCTTTTACCTGTCACGTAAGCAAAATGAATCATTCTTAACCCCATGGGATCACTGTGAACATTGTTTCCCAAATACAGACTCGCACTTACTTTAGATGAAACATATATTGTCTGAAAATGCTATGGTCTTCTTATTGTATTTTAGAGAAGAAATAACATATCAGACTTGTAATTGCACAGAGGAAAATGCTTATATGAAGCTGCAGTAGTTATTTAAGTGAGAAGGTGAGCAGACAGAGCAAAAAGTGTACGTACGTCAGTTAGCTTTTGCTGCGTAACAATCATTCCAAAGCTTGCGGCGTTAAACAACAGCCAGTTATTTAGTTCATAGTTCTGCTGGTTAGCAGTTTGGGCTAGCTCAGCTGAGCAGTTTTTCTGGTCTTGGTTGGGTTCCCTCATGTGTCTGCGGTTAGCTATAGCCCATGTCAGTGTAGGGTGTGTCCTAGACCTCATCACTGCTGAGTTATAAGCAGCAGCATAGACCCAGAGGCAAGAAAGCAGACACAGGGGAAGACATGCTATCTGACAATGAAGGAGGTAGATGAATCCACGAGTCCAGGAACTCCATGCAGTGGTCATCAGGGTAACTCTTCTGGGATTGGCTGGCTTTTGGCTGGGGCTCTAGGGGCATCTGGTCCACGTGGCCAGCAGATTAGCCTGGGCTTGCTCACAGGTGGCTCAGCATTCCAAGAACAGAAAATAGGAAAGTCCCAATGTAGAAGGACTTTTGAAGGTTCTGCTTGCATCATTTTTGCTAATAACCCGTTGGTCAAAGAGAATCACATGGCTAACTCAGATTCAAGAAGTGACTTAGTGCTGCTGTAACAAAAATACCACAAGTGGGTGGCTTTACGGAGCAGAAGTTTATTTTCTCATCATTCAGGAGGCTAGAAGTCCCAATTCAGGGTGTGTCTGTACGGGAAAGTTCTTCCTTGTCTATTTCAGCTTCTAGTAGCCGGCCGTGCGTGGAGTTCTTGGGCTTGTGGATTCATCTACCTCCTTCATCGTCAGATAACATGCCTTCCCCTCTGTCTGCTTTCTTGCCTCTGGGTCTATATTGCTGCTCATAACTCAGTAGTGATGAAGTCTAGGACACACCCTACACTGACATGGGCTCGTTGACATAACAAATAAAACCCTATTTCCAGATGGGATTACATCCACAAGTATGGGGTTAGGGTTTCAACACAGCCCATAACAGACTCTGCCTCTTTCTGAGAGGAGTGGAGAAGTATGGGCGGTTTTTTCAATATGCCACAATCTAATCAGTAACCCTGCCAGGGGTATACAAATAGGACAAGCACCATGAAGGCAGAGGTGGAGGTCTGAATTATGGGTAACTCTCAGTAAGCTGGAAACCTGGTGGCATAGTGGTTAAGAGCTACTACGGCTGCTAACCAAAAGGTCAGCAGCTCAAATCCACCAGGTGCTCCTTGGAAGCCATATGGGGGTAGTTCTACTCTGTCGTATAGGGTCTCTGTGAGTTGGAATCGACTCAATGGCAATGGGTTTGGCTTTTTGGTTTTTCTTAGTAAGCTGGAGCCCTGTTGGTGCAGTAGTTAAGAGCTACGGCGAGCTACAGCTGCTAACCAAAAGGTTGGCAGATCGAATCTACCAGCCGCTTCTTGGAAACTCTATGGAGCAGTTCCGCTCTGTCTTATAGGGTCGCAGTGAGTTGCCATCGACCCCAGGACAATGGGTTTGGGTGGTTTTTTTTGGTTCTTTGTAAGCTGATATATGGGGAAGTCCTAATGCAGTGTTTGGATGCTGATCAAAATGTATATTAGTACATCACACTCCCTGCTCTTCATGAGCTCTTAAATTTGGAGATTCAGCACTGAGCTGTGGCCCCCTCAACCCTGGAATGGCTGAACTAAGACTCAGGAGGAGGGCTGAGAGCCAGGGGCACCGGAGGCTGTAAAGGAAGGAGGTGGCCCTTAGTTACCATCTCCCTCTTTACTGTGTGGCTTTGCTGTTTTCAGGATGTTTGCCCACCTCTTGGGGACAGTGGTGGTTCAGTGGTAGAATTCTCACCTTCCATGCAGGAGATCCAGTTTCGATTCCTGGCCAATGCACCCACCTCATGCACGGCCACCACCTGTCTGTCAGTGGAGGCTCGCATATTGCTATGATGCTGAACAGGTTTCAACGGTGCTTCCAGACTGAGACAGACTAGGAAGAGAGGTTTGACGGTCTATTTCTGAAAATGAGCCAGTGAAAACCCTGTGGATCACAGTAATTTAATCCCATTGTGCATGCGGCTGCCATGAGTCTGTGACTGACCGCACAGCAGCTGATCACACCAACAGTCCACCCCGTAGAACCTGGCCAGGGAAGCAGGCCCCGAGAGGAGGGAGTTGCCTGACTGGTCTCAGCCACACTTTGGGCCAGGGCTGGTAAGTCACAGGCTTAGGGTCAGCTGCCCTCACTTGGGTGTGGAGCCCTCATTTGGGTGGCTCATGGCCCTCTTACGACACGTGGGCATTCAGTATATGCCCATGGGTCCCTGAGGCTACTTTCTGTGTATATATTTTCCACTTGCAGACAAAGAGGGCATTAAAAGCACATTCCTCGCCCCCTCAGCTCCCCACTGTCTGGCAAGCTGCGTTTACAAGGGCCTGGAGCCTAGGGAGGCTGAGACAAAGAACGGCTGGCATTTCATTCTTCTCACTTGAATGGGGCCTGAGGTCACAGCCCTGTCCTTTCTATGGTGTTCTTGGCACAGGCTGGACAAACCAGGGCCTGACTCACCCAAGGCACTGGCTCCAAACAGCAGCGTTTGCTTAGTGAGTGGCTACCAGGGCCTCCTTACCTCGGGCACAGACTTGACTTCCTGGGGTCATACCTTCATGGGTCTTTTCTGCTTGGGCATATGCCTTCACCTCTCTGGGCCTCGGGGTCCTTGTCTATAAGTAGGGTACCATAGCACTGCCCTCCCAGGGCCATAGGGCAGGCCTGAGTGAACAAGAGTGCACATGGCCAGCCCTTAGAACCTGGTAGGCAGTTGCAGTCAAGCCGGTTTCATTGTGTGGTGACCCCGTGTGTGCCAGAGTAGATCTGCGCTCCCCAGGATGTTCAACGGCTGGTTGCTCGGATGTAGATTGCTAGACCTTTCTTCTGAGGCACCTCTGGGCGGAATTAGTCAGCAGCCAAGCGTGTTAACAGTTTGCACCACTTGGGGACTCCTAGAGCCTGGTAGAAACTCCATATGTGGGTCGTTATTATTGAATATCCTCACAGGGGTTAAAACTGCCCCCAGGGGCCTTTGGAAATGTGTGGAAGTGTCACAGTGGCAGGGGATGCTGCTGACACCTAGGACTAAGAACCATCTCTTCTTCAATGCCCATAAGGCCCTCCCTCTGTTGCGCCGGGGCCGCCTTCTCTGTTCACCTCCCCATGATCTTCAGGCCAGAGTGGTCTTAGGGAAGGTGCTCACGTGAGAGACGAGAGGTTCTGGGGTGCCCAGGCCTCACCTCCATTTCTCCCCACACACCCCCACCCTGGGACCTCCTGGGGGATTCTGAGTCCCCTGCCTTCCATAGTACTCATCTGAGCTCCTCGCCTCCTTTTCTGGCACAGAAGATGCTGAGATGGTTGTTTATCTTTGGACATTTCCTGGTTCCACAGGCACCTTCCCAAGTCCCTTAGACGATCCAGATGGATTTGCTCTGTCCACAGCACGCTGGCCGCCTGCCTGGCGCTGGCCTCTCTCCCATCTGGCCTTTGTGCCCTGCACACTCCCGGATTCTAGCAGAGCCACGCGAGACCACCTGACTGTCCATGAATAACTTGCCATCTTTCTAGAACCCTGGGAGGACTGGGGTCCACAGAGAAGGAGCCCAGGAAGGAGACTTCGGTGAAAGATCCAGTCCTGCAGCCTGTGTGAATGGAGAGTCCGAGGCCAGACACGGGACAAGGAGATGTCAAACAGCTCATTCCAGCCCCGAGCCAGGCACTGTGGGTGGGGGTGAGCCGGCCAGGGGAGGGTGGCCTCCTGCCTTCAGGAGCCTGCTGTTCTCTTTGCATGAAGCATTGAGAAGGAAGGAGAACTGATGTGGAATAACTACTGACCACCAAGAGCACGGTGCTAGGAATTTGCTCCACTTTTTATTTAATCTTTGCCACCTCCACCACTAGTTGGTGTGGAGTTGACTCCGACTCATCGCGACCCCATGTATGTCAGAGGGGAACTGTGCTCTGTAGGGTTTTCAATGAATGATTTTTCAGAAGAAGGTCACCAGGCCTTTCTTCTGAGGCCCCACTGGGTGGACTAGAACCTCTAACCTTTTTGTTAGCAGCTGAGCTCATTAACCGTTTGCACCACCCAGGCAGTCTTGGCAGAGACACTAAGTTGGGAAAATATCTAGGAATCTTCCAAAAACTCTTCTTCCTACCTCAGCTCCTACCCTCAGTGCACGTATCCCCTTGGCTCTGTTTTCAAAGTGTGTCTTCTCTCCCTGCTTGTGCTGCCACGTCACTGGGGGACCCCAGCATTGCTCTCCTGGACTCCAGCACTGACTCCTTGCTGCTCTTCCTGCTTTACCCTTGCAGCTCTCTAATCAGATATGAGCCCGGACAGGTCATTTACCACTCAAAGCCCTCTCGTGATTTTCTGCACACTATGACCTTTTTTTTAAATTTTTTTTTTTTATGACCTGACCTTGCCAGAAGGGGTTAAGCAAGGGTATTTTGACGCAGTGTCTGGCACAAGGTAAGTGCTCACCTGGTGCTGATCCTTCTTCTTAGCTTCATGTCTGCGTCCACTAGACTCTGCAACCTGGAGCATCAGGTCACCACCCTTCTCTGACCTTGTTTCTCCATCTGGCCATGTGAACTGGGCTTTGAGGGATGATCAGGAGCTCACCAGGCAGAAAAAAGACATTATAGGCAGAAGAAACAGCCCATGCAGGGACACAGCATTCTGAAAACATGTGACTTTTTGGGAATAGCAAATAATTGGTTTGACCAGAGTTAGGCAGACTTGTGGGAAGGTGACAAGAGGTAGAGCCAGGGAGAAAGGTTGAGGCCTGGTGATAAGGGAGGGCCTGGAAGGGTAGGCTGATAAGTTTGAACTTTGCTCTGTAAGAGGGGGATCCATGAAAGGCATATGAGAACAAAGTGACATAATGGAATCTGTTTCTCTGGACGTTACTTAGGGAATCCACACGTAGGAGAGAGATGTTGGGACACGTATTAAGCACTGACTATGTACAGGGCCCCAGGGGGCTCAGCCATCAGTGAGCGTGGGTTCTCTTTGATGTGAACCTTACCTTAGATGATTTCCCCTGAAAACAGCCAGCAACCCTGCAATGACTGTAACTCGGGGTCTCCATTGGGTAGGGCTGCCCAGACATTATCGCAGCTTCACCTGCTGGAACCGTAGCTGGGCTGCAGAGCAGCAAGGTCACTCTTCTGGGCTGGTCTCCAGTTCCTTGCCCCCGCCCACCCAGCTACAACCGATGCTTCATTCCCCTTCTTTTACCTGCCCCAGATGCTTAGATCCCTGGCCCTACCTTGCCTTTGACAAACATTGACCGATGGAGCACAAGAGGTTCTCCCTGGGCATCAGTGCTAACGAGGCAGGGTTGGAACTGGGACTCCTCTCTGGCTGCTTCTTAGTGACTCTACCTGCTGGCCCCCTTCACCCCCTCCCAGGTTTACAGAGAGGAGGTAGTGGAGCCACCATGGGTAACGCTCCACTTCCCCGGAGGAGGGAGACCCAGCTGTACGCCTTGGCTTCTACTCCTCCGTGCTACATGCCCTTGGTGAGCCACCTCCTCACTCCAAACCTCAGCATCCTCTTCTGTGAACTGGACACACTGTGGCCCCAACCTCTCACAGCCTTGCTGGAGGATTAATGAGCTCAGACGAGCAAGGGCCTAGGACAGGGCGTCCAGGCACTGTTTATAAGGGTACCAAGGCCCAGAGAGGTCAAGTGCCTTGCCCAAGGTCACATTCCCAGTTAGAAGAGGTACAGCTCTCAGCTCTGACCTTCCACACTGACCCCCCAATTCAGTCAACCTTGTCTGTGTCTTCCCTTCCCTCCCACCAGCCATAAGCCCAGGGAAGACCTCAGAGCCCAGGCCCCAGACACAGGTAACATTGTGCCACTTGGGTGACTGCACTGCCAGGTGACTGTGGGGTCTTCTCTCAGCCTAGACCCCACCCCATCTCCAACGCTGATCTACCATTCTCAGCAGGAGCAGATGAGACATCCTTCTCCAGGTCCCCATGAGAAACCGCTGGGCCCCAGAGACTGCCATTTCACGTTGGCTTTGTAATTAACCTCTGTATTGCTCTGTGATGAGGAAGCACAGCTCTGCCCCCAGCCCCCACCGCATCCCTCTTCCCCGGTCCCTGCTTTCTGGGGTTGCCTCTGTCCCAAGGACCCTGCTTCCCCACAGGCCCCCGAGGACAGACGGAGCTACCCCTGGCCCAATGCCCTTCATCAGGCCGGAGCCGTGCCTTCCTCCCCGGCTCCTCCAAAGCCCTCGGGAGTTCAGCACGTATCATTAGACTTTATTAGAATCAAAGAAATGAGTCATATTTGCAAACAAGCCCTGCACAGCCAATCTTCCCCTGCAGCTGTCGGAAAGGGGGACAGCAGTGCGAGCCTTGAGCTGCTCCGTGCTCTGGTGGACGGACGTTTTTATAATTGTTGCCTTTGCCGGTCTCCAGGGGAGAGCCATCGCCAATAAACGGCTGGACCACAGTCAAAAGGAAACGATTTGGCCCACTCGGAGGACGTATTTACATCTCTGAGTGCCGGCTGGACGGCAGCAGGGCGGCGGGCTCAAAACAGGCGTCCAGGCAGTTCTTTTTTGGATCCTGCCCTGGAATGAATCATTACTATTCTTGGACAAGAATGCAGCTC
Source organism: Loxodonta africana (assembly GCF_030014295.1). Taxonomy (NCBI): domain Eukaryota; kingdom Metazoa; phylum Chordata; class Mammalia; order Proboscidea; family Elephantidae; genus Loxodonta; species Loxodonta africana. The sequence continues at coordinate 37,726,750 of NC_087363.1, forward strand.
ACCTCTCGGGCTTGTCCTTCTTGTCTGAGGGGTGTGAGGATGCCTGGGAGGCTGGGGCCATTGAGAAAGGCAGTATAGGACTAGCACACGGGTTGGCTGGTCCCTCGGGTGGCATAAGGAAAAAGGAACCCTGCCCCAGGGTTGATTTTTATGTAGGTGAGTTCAGGTGAATTCCTAAACCTCTCTGAGCCTCAGTTTCCTCATCACCCAAATGGGTATAATGAGGTCACTCAGCTATATATTGAGCACCTACTACGTGTCAGATGCTGTTCTGGGATCCAACAGTGAACAAGACAGACGCAGTCCCTGCCCCTGTGGAGCTGACAGACATGCTTCTTACATGCTCTGTGAAAGTGGCATTTGAGCAGAGACTTGACGGAAAAGAGTGTGCGAACGATGCGATGTGTGGCTGAGGGAGCAACCAGTGCAAAGAGCCTGAGGCAGGAGCCTACACAACCTATTCAGAGATGATATGAGAAGCCAGTGTGGCTGAAGGAGCCCTGGTGGCATAGTGGTTAAGAGCTCAGCTGCTAACCAAAAAGTCAGCAGTTCAAATCTACCATCCACTCCTTGGAAACCCTGTGGGGCAGTTCTACTCTGTCCTACAGGGTCACTGTGAGTCAGAACCGACTCGATGGCACTTAACAACAACAACAAACTGGCTGAAGGAGGAAGTAAAGGGAGCAGCATGGGCGACAAGGTTAGAGATGGGATGAGCACCCATCCTGTTTGCCCAGGACAATCCCAGTTAACCCCTGTTGTCCTGACATCACCATTGATAGGCTCCCCTTCCACTGAAGTACCTGGGTCTGAATGATAGAGTATTTTGTCACCCTATCAGGGAGGTGACAGAGGAACGGGACAGATCTGCAGGGCTTTGGTAGACTAGGGAGGTGGGAGTCATGGAAGGGTGTTGAGCAGGGGAGGGACCAGACTGTCAGGAGCAATGGTGGAGGCAGGAAAGCCAGTGAAGAGGCTCTTGAGATAGTCCTGGGGAGCACTGGGGCCCTGGACCAGGGATTTGGGGTAACAGCCTGTTTCCTGCTGGAGTGATTAGGAGGCTCCTTGGGCACGGCACTCTGCGGTTTGCTGAGTGCCCCCACGTGCTACAGGGCCCACAGGGACCTGGTCTGCCTCTGGGTGAGGACAGGGGAAGGACCTTGTGAGGGTCTCGGCCAGGATTCAAACTCAGGCCCGTCTGACCTGGCGCCCCCCACCTCTGTTCCACCTGTGTGGAGTTCCGTCCTGACAGCCCCTGATCAGGGAGATGCGTTTATCCCATTCCCAGGACATGTACAGGGCCCATGAAACACGTTTTAGACATTTAAAATAGTCTTTATAAAGGGAATATGTACACATTAAAAGGTTTAAATAGAAAAAAAGATATTAATGGAAAAGTGAGTCCCACTCCCATGCCCCTGCCACCGTGTCACCTCCTGAGAGGCAGCCATGACACGTGGTTTGTGTACCCTGCCAAAAGTAAAACCAAAAACCCACTGCCGTCGAGTTGGAGTAGTCCATGCACAATGTCTGACTTAACAGAAGACAACTATAGGATTCTCTTATCTGCTTCTGTAGTTAATCTGGTGTTTGGTTAAAGCATATGAAGAAAACCTGGCTTCACACAGATATGTAGTTAAGAGGGCAAGACCTCTCAGATCCCCTAAGAGGGCCTTAAAAAAAAACAAACCAAACCCAGTGCCATCGAGTCAATTCCAACTCATAGCGACCCTATAGGACAGAGTAGAACTACCCCATAGAGTTTCCAAGGAGCGCCTGGTGGATTCAAACTGCTGACCCTTTGGTTAGCAGCCTTGGCACTTAACCACTACGCCACCAGGGTTTCTTAGGGGCCCCCTAGGAGTCATCAAAGCAACCTTGAGAACCGCTGGTATATGTAAAACATGAAGGCCGGCGTTCTACGGCGCTGACACTCAGAAGCCAGACTGCCTGGATTTAAATCTGAGCTGCGTGGGCCAGTCACCTAACCTCTCTGAGCCTCAGTTTCCTCATTTGTAAAATGGAGCAATAAAAATAATAGAGATGGATGAATGACTTGGCCCACGTGGAGTGATCAGAGCAGTGCTTGGCACATAGCGAACGTTCAGTAAATACCGACTTCATCACTCATCTGTCAGCCTGTTGAACTATGGTTGCTTGGATGTTGCCGTGATGCTGGAAGCAACGCCACTGGTATTTCAAATACCAGCAGGGTCATCCATCGTGAACAAGTTTCAGTAGAGCTTACAGACTAAGATAGACTAGGAAGAAAGTCCTGGAGACCTATTTCTGAAAATAAGCCAATGAAAACTGTATGGATCACGACAGAATACAGTTCGATACAGAGCTGGCAGATGAGCCCCCTGGGCTGGAAGGCACTCAAAGCACATAGTGGCTGCAACAACGGACTCAAGCATACCAGCGATCATGAAGATGGCACAGGACTGGGCAACATTTTGTTCTGTTGTGAGTAGGGTCATCGTGAGTTGGAGCCGACTTGATGGCAGCTAACAACAGCAACAAAATACTGACTGTTGTGATTATTAGCTCAGTGCTTGGCACTCGTGTTGTGTGCTATGGAGTTGATTCTGACTCATAGCGACCCTATAGGACAAAGTAGAACTGCCCCACAGGGTTTCCAAGGAGCGGCTGGTGGATTCGAACTGCTGACCTTTTGGTTAGCACCTGAGCTCTTAACCACTCTGCCACCAGGGCTCCAGTCCATGCATAAAAAAAAACAAAAACCAATTGTCATCGAGTCAATTCCAACTCATAATGACCCTATAGGACAGAGTAGAACTGCCCCATAGAGTTTCCAAGGAGCGCCTGGCGGATTTGAACTGCTGACCCTTTCCAGTCCATGCATAGTCAAGTGCAAATGTGTATCCCCCTCATTTTGTGCCGTTGGGTAGCCTACCATATGTACTGGTCTTCTCCTTGCTTTATTCACTTATTTTATCTTTGAGACACACTTCCTTATCAGTACGAGGAGCCCTTCCCTATTGTTTTTACCATCATGTAGTATTCCATTGTGTACTGCTCCGTGCTGTATGGGCCCCTTGAGGGGACACTTGGCTTGTTTCCGATCTGCTGCTCTTACAGACAATGCCGGGATGAATGGCTTTGGGTAGACGCCGCCGTGTCTTTGCCCACGTGTGCAAGTATAGTTGTAGGAGAGTCTTGAAAGTGGAATCACCGAGTCCAAGAAAATGAGCTAAGACATTCCTGGATGGCGCCATGAGCCACTACAAAGGGCCTGCCGCCAACAAGAGAGGAGCGAGGGTGTGACTCAGTGTCTGGGGGGACCTCTGTAGTCAGTCAGGCGCACGGCACAGGCCATTGCATCGTGCCTTCCCCTCCCCCTGTCAGCAGGGGCACCACCTGTCTGTCCAGCGTGGTGCTGGAGGAGAGCGGAGAGGTGACATGTTCACTGGCTCCAGGCTGGGTAGGGTCAGAAGCAGGGCTCTAGGGGCATAAGCTTCTCAGTCAGCTTGCCCAGCTCACGAGTGGGCCTCTTGCATTAACTGAGCACCTACTGTGTGCCGTATCCTTGGGTGCAGAGGCCGGTGGGCAGGGTAGACATTTCAGGAGAGAATGGACTTCCTTCAGAGTGAGAGGGCAGTGCAGAAGACAGATAGGGACCCCTTCTGGTCATCGTTGGAGGAAACATCGGAGAAGGCTTCCCGGAGCCTCAGAGCTTAGTGGGGGAGCACCTGGCCACTAGGGAGGGTGCAGAGGTGTGGGGGGGAGCTGCTTCTCCCACTCTGCTCATTCATGGAGAGGCCCCGGGCTCCCTGCCCACCATGTCCTGGGGCACATCGAAGGCCAGGGGCTGCAAGCTAAATGGGGACCTGCTGTTGTTCTGAGGCTGCTGCAGCCTCCAGATCCACGTGCTTGGCAGGGTCACAGTGGGATGTGCTTGGCTGACAGCCAGGTTCACAGGGTGTCCCCTACCCCAGGGCTCCAGGCCACCTGGCCGTAGCAGAAGGCTAGAGAGAGCTCTCTTTTTAAAGGCTTTATTTTATTTTTATATCAGTTTCCGTGTGGCATAGAGAGAGCACTGCTGGCTTTGGAGTCAGGCAGGCCTGGGTTTGAGGCAGCAGTTTTGCTGCCTACTGGCTGTGTGACCCTGGGCAAGCTGAGACTCTCAGCGTCAGTTTTCCTCATCTATAAAATGGGATAAATAACCTATACTCTTTGGATCAGCTGAGATACACTGAAAAGGCCTTAGCAAGCTGGCAGTAGCTGGCTGTTCTTGTTGTTATCGCCAACAATATCCTGAGCATGCAGCATCCTACCCTTCCAGGTGGACCCACAGGTGTTGCTGTGACCAGCAAGGAAAATTCAGAGAGCTGCCCCTTCTTAAGACTCGTTAAAACCGGTTGCTATCAAGTCAATTCCGACTCATGACAACTCCATTTGTGTCAGAGTACAACTGTGTACCACAGGCCTTTCAATGGCTGATTTTTTTGAAAGTAAATCACCCGGCCTTTCTTCTGAGGTGCCTCTGGGTGGACTCAAACCTCCAACCTTCTGGTTAATAGTTGAGCATGTTAATCGTTTGTACCACCCAGGTGCTCTTTTAAGGCTCATTATTGGGAGTGTTTCGTGGATTGGCCCAAAGTGATGCTCGCATTTGTTGTTCATTCCACCTGAGCTCTTTCATTCATTCAACAGATGGTTATTGAGCCCCTATTATGTGCCAGGTGCCATCCTAGGTGCTGAGAACACACCTATGAACAAAAATCTTGCTTGAATGTCTCAACTCAGTGGGTTTGGTTTGGGTTCAGGTGCTGAAGAAGGGTTTGCTGAGGCCATACAGTACTCATTTTACAGATGAGGAAGCTGAAGCTTAGGGGTTACTTGGTTTGCTCCAGGCCAGGCTGGGTTGAATTCAAATTTGCCTGACTCAGGAGTCTGAATCCATCCCGTTCTTGACTTCTCAGTGACCCTGTGACATGTCCCTGAGACAGATGGGGACTCCAGGGCTTGGAGAGGTAGAGTGGCTTGTACAAATTCAGCGCCTCAGTCAGGATCTGAACTCAGCCTATTGGACTGCAGGCCACGTCTGTCTCCCCCTGCCCTGGTCTGCACGCCCCAGCCCGCACTGACTGATTCTCCTTCTGTTTGCTTAAAGGCGCAACGTGCTGAGTCTGTCCTCTGGAATCGACCGCCCTGGGGCTCTGAAGTGGGACCTCGCTCTCTGCCTCCTCCTTGTCTGGCTGGTCTGTTTCTTCTGCATCTGGAAGGGCGTCAAGTCCACGGGGAAAGTAAGTCGTGCTTCTGTCCCTCCCCTGCCCTCAGCAGGGAGCCTCCAGGAGGGAGTTGGCCAGTGGTGTGCTGAGAACCAGTCCTCCGAAAAATAAAAGAGCCCTGGCTTATAGAACTTGCCCATTTCATGGTGTAAATTACTCCCATCATGTCTCATTTCGAGTTATTAATGGCTTCACAACCAGCTTGCACAATCCCTGAAAATTTAGCAGTCCACTCTTGAGCCATGCCAGCAGCTCCAGTACACCACAGGTTTCGCACACGTCAAGGTGCTGGCAGTCAAGGCAGGTGTTAGCAGAAAAGCAGAGTAGTTGTAACTAGTAAGTTAGCTGGTAACAAGGTTAGCCAGCAGCTGTGTTGCTAATTCTGAGCTACTAGCAGACATGGGGACTCTTGCTTCGCAAAGTGTGTGGTGACCAGCAGCTCCAGCATCACGGGGGAGCTTGTCAGAAATGCAGACCCAGGGACCCACCCCCAACCTACAGAGTCAGGATCTGCCCTTTAACTCGGTCCCCAGATAGTTTGAATGCACACTGTGGTTTAAGAAGAACCAACTTAGATATTTGCTGCTCATTCAAGGTGCACTGAGTTATCTTTTAACTAACATTTTATCTGGTAACTACTGGTATTAGCTGATAATGAAATCATTAGCTAATAAACAAGATGTTAGCGGTTAGCCAAGGTATCGGCTATAACAGATATCTGCTGCTGGTGAATATATTACATAGCCTATGGTGTTAGCTATTAACGAATGTGGTAACTGATAATCAAAATGTTAGTTTGTAATTAAGGTTTTAAGGGCCCTGCATGGCACGAACAGTTTGCCTCGGTTTCTAACTAAAAGGTTGACTTTGGGGTGGTTCAAATCCACCCAGTGGAACAGTGGAAGAAAGACCTGGCAATCTACTTCCGTAAGAATGTTATTAGCTGCCGTTGAGTTTGCCCCTGACTCTTTGTGACTCTGTGTGTCAGAGCACAACTGCTCCATAGTCTTTTCTTGGCTGTAGTCTTTACGGAATTTTTGTGGAACCATTTTCGTCACCCAGGCTCCTTTCCATAAGATACAGCCGTCGAAAACCTAATGAATGGAGTATAGGTCTACTCTGACACATGGTGTCGCCTGAGTTGGAGTCAACTCGATGACGTCTTTTTTTTTTTTTTTTTCTGGCCCTAGAGCCCATGCACAGAACGACGGGCTTGCAGCAATGGGGTGAAGTTGGGACAACTGGTTTGGCTTTTTTTCTTTTTTTAACTAAGGTTTTAGGTCTAATTGGTGTATTGGCAACAGTGAAAATGTTACCTGTTAACAATGGTGCTCGTGAGAGTGGAGCAGATCTGATAACCTAGCTACTGGCTGATAGGGTGGTGCTTTTGATGCCAAAGGCCAGGTGTGAGTCCTAACCCAAGGTATAACCCATAGCAAGGTGTCGGTCATCTGCCTTTAGAGTCACCATTCTCAGAAATAGTTGCATCTTGATAGGGGGAAAATCTCTTTAAGATCAAAAAGTCTTGAAGGGTCGAAAGAATATCTGAAGGTGGCATTGCAGCCACGGTGATAGGCATTGGAGAAAGGGTCTTTGCTGCCCCAGCCCCGTAGTTGAATCTAGAATCAAGGTGTGTACCGTGCCCTGGATGAAAAGCCACCTCAGCGGTGAAATCCTTGATCTGAGCAGACCCAAGCACTTTGCAAGAGCTGTGCCCCTGGGGTTGCAGGGTGAAATGGGAATGTCCTGGACAGTGGGTCCTGTACCACCCACCCCTCTGCCTGCCTTCAGGCGGAGCAACAGTGTGATCCTAAAGCCCGTCTGGAAAGGGAGCAGGCCAAGCCTCAGAAACCTCGGCATGCACCCAAAGAGGCTCCAGATAACACTGTCCCTGATCCTGGGACAGGCAGGAAGAGGGGAAGCACAGGTTGTTCCCACACTGTCTGTTACCCCATTTCCTCCTTAGTCTTAGGAGAAAACCATGAATGTTCTTACTTTTCTTTGAAGGATGAGTAAACTGAGGCTCAGAGAGGTTAAGTAGTCACAAATCTGCCCAAGGTCACTCCCTCATCTCTGAGATCAGTTTCTTCATCTGTAAAGTGGGTTGTAGTGGGGGTTAGGGTGAGGCGTTTTAAGTACCTAGCACAATGCTTGCAGCAGACAGTTCAGCAAACGCTAATTCCCTTCTTCACTCCGCCTCGGTTTCCCCACATAGAAGTGCATCTGTTGGGAAGTTTCCGCGGAGCACCGGGCCTGGAGACATAATCATTTACTTCTTCGCTAATGGCTTTTGAGCCTCTACTATGTGCCAGGTACTGTTCTAGGAATAGGGTCAGGGGTGTGCAGGGACCAACAAAACAGACAGAATTCCCTGTCCTCAGAAGCCGACGGACAGCCTGGAGGGAAGAGTCAGATTGTGACTAGCTCATGTATTTGCTGTATTTGAACAAACACTTACCTAGCGCTTATTGTGTGCCAGACACTGTGCAGAGAGCTTTCGACTCATTAAGTCATTTTATCCTCACAACAGCTTGAAGAGGTAGGCACTATTACTACCTCCAGTTTCTAGATGAGGAAACCGAGACCCAGGGAGTTGAGGTCACCTGCCTGATGTCACAGGGCTGGCAGGTGGCAGGGGTAGGGTTTGAATTCAGGAGTCAGATGGTGACAAACCAAACCAAAAAACCCACTGCCATCAAGTCAATTCCAACTCATAGCAGCCCTAGAGGACAGAGTGGAAGTGCCTTGTAGGGCTTCCAAGGAGTACCTGGTGGATTCGAACTGCTGACCTTTTGGTTAGCAGCTGTAGCTCTTAACCACCGCGCCACCAGGGCTTCCAAAAGCTATGGAAATGAATAAAGTGGTGAAGGCGGTCAGGGAGGGTTGGGTGCATTTCGGATAGGGTGGCCAGGGAAGGCCCTTGGAGGAGGTGACTTTGGGGCAAAGATCTGAAGGAAACGAGGAGTGAGCCAGGCAGATATCTGGAGGAAAAAATTCTAGATAAAGGGGACGGAAAGTGCAGAGGCCCTGCGGTGTATCTGACCAAGACCCTTGGGGAGCCCCCAGTGTGATGGAGGAGCTGATGTGTCCTGGGAACAGTTGGTGACATTTGAGACAAAATGGAGTGAATGGAAGGATAGGAATCAAAGCTGAAAGCATGGGGGGCCCGCCCACGACTGAGGTGCAGCACAGACGTGACTTACCGGAGGTTCTCCCACCCACCCCTAGCGATGCCCTCCTCCTTGGGGCAGGCGTGGTTCCCAGAACAATTGCAGGGCCTTAGAGAAGCCAAGACAAACAGTGAGGGCTCTGCAGACTTCCTTGCTCTCCGTGCCTAAGAGGCCTCCCGCCTGCCTGCCTGCCCACCGCTGGCTGTGGCTTCTAGCCCTGGCGGCAGCCCGGGCCACAGGCAGCAGGAAAGCCTCATCCTGGCCGTGGCCCCACTGCCAGGCTGACACTGGTCCAGACTGCATCCCACAGGAGGTGGATGGAGGGAGGGCCCAGCCAGGAGGCGCAAGACCCAAGTTTAACTCACTTTGCCTTTCTATCACTGTGTACCTCCCTCTAGGGAGTCTGAAACTTGGCCCCAGAATACGGTGTAGCTCAATTCATTCAAGAAATAATGATAATACCAGCAGCAAACTCTGTGCAGTGTGTTTGTGCCAGGCACTGTTCTGTAGCTCATTTAGTCCTCACATAGTTCTGGGGACAGTGCAATTGTTAGTCCTGTTTTATAGATGGAGGCACTGAAGGCCAGACAGGTTAATTAACTTGCCCGAGGTCACACAGCTTATGGGTGGCCAAGCTGGGATTTGAACCTAGGCAGCCAGCTCCCATGCTCTCCCCACTGTCTAATGGTCACCTGGCCTTGGCCCTCACCCCATACTGGCCAGAGGATGCAGGAGGGTGCGAGGCAGGCACAGACCTGCTCACAGAGCACGTGGTTGGGTAGGGCACAGAAGTCCTGACTCTCACCCAGGAAGTCCAGCCCTGGGGCCCCAAAGGGGAGTAAAGCCTCATAAGTGAGCAAACATTCCTGTGACTGGGGCCTCTTCACTGTCACCTTTGGGGCCACTCTGTGTCCCCTGGTTAGAAACAAAGAGGAATTCAGAGCCAGACAGACTTGGCTTTGGATTTCAGCTCTGTACCCTCACCCCACCCCACAAGCTGCATGACTGTGCAAGTCCCTTTCCCTCTCTGAGCCTCAGTTTCCCCTTGTGATGTCTCCCCCAGATCTCTCCCGGGTGGCCCCATCTCAGCCCCCTCCTGCCCAGGGCTCTGTCCCCAGAGGAAGCACAGGGGCAGTCTGGAGCCTGGTGCCCAGCCCCTGCCTGCCTCCCAGGCCAACCCTTTCCCCACTGTCCTTGTGGAATGGGGAGAAGTTGTCCTTGCAAGTTTCCAGGGCAATTGGGCCATAGGGCTTTTGGGCTGAGGGCTCTGAAGAGCCCTGGAGGTTCACCAGCAAGAGCGGAAAAATACCATGTCCTGTAGCAAGGCCTGCTGGGCCACCCGCCAGAGGCCCCCTGGCAGCGGCTGCCACCGCGTCTCCTGCCGGGATCCCGGGGGAGTCACAGAAAAGTTGAGAACATGCCTCTCAGGGGCTTGTCCGCGGAGTGCCAAATTCTGCAAAACAAGGGTAGCTTTCTGAAGAAGCGGCTGAGGTGGTGTGACCAGGTAGGGCTGCCAGCTCTGAATTTGGGGGAAGGACAACACACACGCATGCACACACACACACACACACGCCCGCGCACGCGCACACACACACACACACACAGCATGTGGGCTGTGCAGCCAGGCGGCCTGGATTGGAATCCCACCTCTGCCACCTGCCAGCCCTGTGACCTCAGGCAGATGATTTCACTTCTCTGGGCCTCAGTTTCCTTGTCTAGGAAATGGAGGTACTAATAGCCGCTACCTCTTGGAGGTGCTGCAAGGATGAAATGAGTTAATATGTGCAAGGCTTAAGTGCCGCATAAGTGTTTCTTCAATGTGTTAAATACATGAAAACAAGGAGCCGCCCGCATTCCTAGCTCCAGTCCTGTGTCCCTGACACGGAGCTGCTGGCTGCAGCCTGGGCTGCCCAGTCCATGGGGCCCCAGCTGGCTTTGAAGTGGCAGCCCTCTGGGGACCAGCGTGGGGACACTTTCAGCCACTATTGTTCACTAGCCGCCAGGCGTGGCTCAGCGTACAGGGCCCCAGGGGTGGACACTGGACACGGTCGCCTGTCTGCAGGAAGGGAGGGGCAGGCTGTGGGGCTGGGCTGGTGTTATTTCTTTCACCCTTTCTGGGGCTTCCTGGCCTGTCCCTGACCTCCACAACTGCCTTCCCATCCTAGGGAATTTGGGCGGGTGCCCTGCCTGGAGAAGAAGAAAGTAAGACTGGCTGGGGAAACTGAGGCCAGAGGGAGGAAAAATGTCCAGGGAGAGGCAGGGGTGGGAGCCCCCTCTTAGCCATATAGGATTGTCACAACTGTGGTAATGACTGAGGTTTCAGTGGCACTTTCTATGTGCCAGGTGGCAGGTGGGGTGAGCCCTGTCATTGCACAGACTAGGAAGCTGAGGCCAAGGCACACAGCTAGTGGGTGGCAGGTCCAGGTGGCCCCCAGCAGGCCCTCTCAACCATTGTACTCCTCCCCCAGAGCGACAGAGCCGGAGGGAACCTCAGCTCATCGGGCCAAGACCCCCACGTCACAATAACAACGCACCCAGGGAGGTGGCCATAACTTGCTCAAGGTCTTGCAGCCATCCAGCCACTGGGCTGTAATCGAGACCCAGGGCTCTCAACCTCTAGCACTTGGGGAGCTCGGCCTCCCTCGGGTCATTAGGAGGATTAAATAAACGGCCAGACACGAAAGGCTTTGAAAGAGTTGAGCGTTGTCATTGCTCTGTTGTTGCCATTGGGAGGCAGTGCCGAGTGGCCAGTTCTGCCACTTCCATGCTCTGTGACCCTGGGCAAGTGATGAACCCTCTCTGGGCCTACATATTCTCACCTACAAAATAAGGACAGTGATAAAACCTGCCTAAAAGGGTTAACGGCAGGATCAAGTGAACGTAGAAGTTACAGCACGCGGAATAGGACCAGGCACATAGTAAGTGTCCAGTAAATGCTGGCTGGTGTTTTGGGCTGAGGGCAGCAGGCCAGGCAGGACTTGAGAGCATCCTTCTTGCCCTTTTCCAAAGCCCCTTTCTGGTTGTTTCTATTTAAAGGGATCATGGCCTGAAAATTCTCCTCTGTGGGGGACTCCTATGTGAGACAGGTGAGGCTCGGGGCTCTCTCAGCACCTGTCAGCATGTGCTATGCCCCTGAGCTCCAAAAGTGCTGTGCAGGGGCAGGCAGAGGCCAGGGGCCTCAATGCAATGAGCATCTTCCTCCTGTTCTCTGGGTCTCAGTTTCCTCACCTGTAAAATGGACTTGTTGATTGTGCAGCAGCTCTGCCTGGTTCCCAGGTCCCCAAGGCCCTCAGAGGTAGCCAGGGACTCTGACAGCCAGTCTCAGCATTTCAGAATGCCAACACAAGCTTTCTGCATGTCCCCTCACTGGTAAAGTACAATACCTTGTGCCTGGGCTCCGGGCAAGGTGCTTAGCCCTCCATGAGCCCTAGGTTCAAGTCTTGCCCTCTATAGATGATCTGAGCTAGGCCTTGAGACCAGCTGAGTCTCGGGTCCTCCTCTGAGTTGAGCTGCTGGCATACCAACATTGGGGCCTTGTTGAGGACAAAGTGGGCTTGTGGCTGTCCATTCGGCCAGGCCCCTTTGAGCTTATCCCAGGCACAAAGACTGCCTGGACATGTCACATGTTAAATAAAAAGATGGCAGATGTGTCCGTATGCACTGAAGCCACAGGACAGTTTGGCCAGCCAGTGCTTTTCAGGACAGGAGAAGGGGAGTGAGGAGGGCAGGTAGGTCCCTTGGGGTGAAAAACCTTGGCCGGGTCATTTCTTGTCTCCACCTTGACCGTGACCATGGCTTGTCTGGACATGCATTGTGACCTAGGGAAGGGCTGGGACCTCCTGTGGGCCCAGGGCAGGTGGCATCTTCCCCACCCTGGCTGAGGAGCTTTGAGAGGCCTTGTTTGCTTTTTAGACGTCCCTGTGTGCTTCCTGCAGGCTTACAATGCTGGCAACGTGCCCATTTTCTCCAGCCCCTACCAAGCTCCAGGCGCTGCTTCAGGGGTGTTTTAAGCATCATTCCATTGCATCCTGACCTCACCATTTGATGAAGGGCTTCTGCTACTCTTACCCCCATTTTACACATGAGGAAACTGAGTCCCAGAGTGGTTAAGCGGCAGGCCCAATGTCCTATAGCAAGCGCAGGGTATTTTTCCACTGGGCCTGTGGTGAGTGTGGATTTGAACCCACACTTGTCTGATTCTTGCAGCCCTGGTGGTACAGTGGCTAAAGAGCACAGCTGCTAACCAAAAGGTCAACAGTCCGAATCCACCAGCCACTCCTTGGAAACCCTTTGGGGCAGTTCTACTCTGTCCTATAGGGTTGCTAGGAGTTGGAATTGACTCAACAGCAATGGGTTTGGTTTGGGGTTTGGTTTCTTCTGATTCTTAACCATGAGAGTCACACAGACAGTTGTGATATTAGCTAATATGTCCTAAAAGTGCTGTGTGGCAAACACTGAGCTAAGCCCTTTACATACACAGCTGAATTATGTGAACCAGCTGAATATGTTAATATGTGCATCGCTCAGGCACTCCAGGACAAAATGTTTGTTGTTGTGGGCCACCAAATTCATTCCAACTCATAGCGACCCTGTAAGACAGAGTAGAACTGCCCCATAGGATTTCCAAGGAGCGGCTGTCAGATTGGAACTGCCAGCCTTTTTGGTTAGCAGCCTGAGCTTTTAACCACTTCGCCACCAGGGCTCCCCAGGACATAATAACCAAACCTACTGCTGTCGAGTCAATTCCAACTCATAGCGACCCTATAGGACAGAATAGAACTACCCCATAGAGTTTCCAAGGAGCGCCTGGTGGATTTGAACTGCTGACCTTTTGGTTAGCAGCCATAGCACTTAAACACTGTGCCACCAGGGTTTCCCAGGACATAATAGGTGCTGATAAATATTTATGAGGTTTTTTCATTTACTCTCTAAATCAGTGAGGTAGGTACTTGCATTATACCCAAGTTACAGGTGAGGAAACAGGCCCACCCAGGTGCAGTGAGGTTTGGACACAGGGAACCTAGCTGTAGAACCCACGCTCTTGACCTGCATACTCCTGCTCTCAAGCCAAGCACAGCCGGCGATGCCCAAGGCCGGCCTGAACCTCCCCTGTCTCCCTGCAGGTCGTCTACATCACAGCCACCTTCCCCTTCATCATGCTCCTGGTGCTGCTGGTCCGTGGACTCACACTGCCTGGGGCCGGCGCAGGCATCAAGTTCTATCTGTACCCTGACATCTCCCGCCTCAAGGACCCCCAGGTACTGTGGGTGGGCCCCGTACCTGTCGTCTCTCCCACCCAGGGTCAGGCCAACGCAGACACTAAGGGGACAGCTGGTGGCTTGCTCTCGCCTTCTTGGATGCACAGACCTAGCCAGGCCATCACCCTGGTATTTTTCCACTGGGCCTGTGGTGGGCGCGGTTGTTTCCAGTATCCCCAGGCCTTTCCAGGGGGGTGTGTATCTTTTAATGTTGACAATCCTGTGGCTGGCCAATTATAGTGTCTGCCTCAGGCCCTGTGCCAGGTAAGGGAGAGCTTGCCTCCTCTCAGCCCGGTCCTCTGTCCACAGCGGCCTGAGAAGGCTGAGGTGAGGAGGCGAGGAGGTGGGATAGCTGAGCCGGGGAGAGGCACTGGCTTCCTCGGCTGGGAGTGGAAATCACGGTCAGTGACCGCTTGGGAGTTTGAGGGGCAGATACTTGAGGTGCCCCTGCTGGTGTTCTGCCACATGACCTTGGGGAGTTGGAAAAAGCTCTGGGAGATTGTATTGGCCCGTTAGAGGACCTTTTTCCCCCAGGCTGCTCGGGCTCCTCCTCAGCCTTTGGGTTGCCTCCCAAGGGCCTGCTCCTATTCAGGGGTCCTTCCCACCATCCTCCCTGTGCAAGAGGTGGGTGGGCTGGTGGGTGGCCAGCATCAAAAGATAGCTGGGAAGGCAGCTTTGTGGCAATCAGGAGCTATTTGGTGAAGGTTCTGGAGAACAGCTTTGTCTGCATAATCCATTAGAGAATTCCTCTCTATTCCATCTTGAAGATCCCCAATAATAACAATAATAATAGCAGCCTTGATGTCTGAGCTTACCATGGCTCTGGGCTAAGTCCTCTCTGAACCTGCAGAATAGCTGTGTGGGGTAGCGCAGTGGAGCCCATTCTACAGATGTGAAAACTGAGGCTCAGGGAGTGATATTTTCTTGCCCAGGATCATTCCAGGGTTGGAATCCAGATCCACCTGCTTCAAAAGCCTGGCCTCAGCCTTGATGCTAGGTGACTGGGGGATTTCTTTGATTTCTGAGGTTCTTTGCAGCTCAGAATTGCCTTAGAAAGGCCTCTTGGATTCCAACATAAAGGTTTCATTCGCCATGGAGAAGCTAACAGGCTCCTTTTTCTTTGGCTCTGGGGCAGGGGTACAGAGAGTGGCCCATCGTGAGATCCGGTCCTCGGGCCATTCACTGCCAGATTGGCCAAGAACCCACGCTGCCACCTTCATGAAGCTGCCTGTAACGACCCTTCTTTCTCCCCTCCCACCCCACCCTTGCCCCGCCTAGGTGTGGATTGATGCTGGGACCCAAATATTCTTCTCCTATGCTATCTGCCTGGGGGCCATGACCTCGCTGGGAAGCTACAACAAGTACAAGTACAACTCGTACAGGCAAGTGTCGGCCCGGCGGGCCTGCTGCCCCTTAGAGATGATGATGATGATGATGTTTAACGAAAAAGAAAGAAGTAGGGAGCGTGGCTTCCATGTGTTGTGAATTAACTTGCTCCCTGACATATGTGTAACTTAGGGACTGTATGCTGCTGGGATGCCTGAACAGTGGTACCAGTTTTGTGTCTGGCTTCGCAATTTTTTCCATCCTGGGCTTCATGGCACAAGAGCAAGGGGTGGACATTGCTGATGTGGCTGAGTCAGGTATGGTGGTATTGGTGGCAGTGGTGGTGGGCACTGCCACCTAGTGTCTGAGCCAAGTACTGTAGGCATGAAGCCAGATCCCAGGGGGAATGGGGGGGGATGAGCCTGGCTTTCAAAATGAACCCCCCCCTACTAAGACATCCCCCAAATATCAAAGTGTACAACAGCTAAATTTTAAAACTTTTCATTGCGATTTGGCCCAAGGGGCAGCAGGAACATGGGGGTGGTTAAAGTTGGGAACTACTCAACTACCTGCTTGTGGTCTTTCCCCCACCCCCCTTTCCCAGCAAAGTCCTGGTTTCAGCTAGGAACCACTTTCGTAACTCAGGCCCAAGCCAGCCACCAACTGACAGGTCACTGCCGCCTTCGCAGCCTTGGTTTCTGTATTTGCACTTTGCCCCCCCATGTGCCCCCTCGCAGCGAGCCCTTTCATTCCTTCACTCCATTGACATTTATTTATCCAGTGTCTACTCTGTGTCGGGAGCTGCTGTGGGCACTGCAGCCCAGTGGGGATGAGACAGATGAGAGAGAAAGAGTGGGAGTGGGGGGAGGGGACACCCTCCAGGTGACATCTTTTAGCACAGTTTTGGAGAAGCAGATGATAGATCCCGTTTTGAAGCAGGATATGAGAACACTGTCACTCCTTGGGGTTGGCTTCTATTGACAAGTTTGCCCAGGACACCTGGATCGTAGGAGTGAAGAATCAGAGTTTCAGAAACATGGTGTTTGTGGGATATGGGACTTTAGGAACCTCCAACAAGATGGGCTGGAACCTGAGAATTATAGGGTGTTCTGTTGCTAGAATCCTAGAGCCTCCAAAACCAGAGCACCATAGGTACGCAGACTCTAGACCTTGCCCACGGATGCTTAAATCTTTGGAGCCTGCAGGTTTAACACTGCAGAGGCTTCGATATGGGACTGAGAACATTAGAATCCCAGCATCCTTGAAGTCTGCCTTTCCAGCTTCTCTACCCTTCCCCCTCCTGCCCAGTTCACTTGGTTGTAAGTGGGCTGGAAAGTTTTGTTGTCCCCCCCGCCCCACACCCTCTCTGGGGCCCTGGGTCAAGGCTCCTCTCAGAGGCCAGGGGAGCTCCAGGGACCACCAAGATCCAGGAACAGGTCCAGCTGGAGTCCCCACAGCTTTGTCCTTGTCCTCATCCATCTCCTGTGTGTGAAATCAGAGACAGGGTTTGGTCCAGCTCCCAGGCACAGAGCCCTGGCATTTGAGGGCCAGAAGGCACCTTGGCCATGTGCATTCAGATGTCCATTTCCCAGGTGCGGAGACTAATGGCCTGAGTGCAAAGCCTTGTTCAAGCTGGTTAGGGTCAGGGCTGGGGTCTCTGGCAGCACCCTGTCCTGTATTCCTCTCACCACACAACAGATAGGCCCTTCTGTAGTGAGGGTGCCCACACCCGCCTCACCACCCCACCGTGGACGTATACAAGGTGGAGCCCTTCCTGTGTGAGGATCTGCTGGGTTCTTCTGACCATTCAGGGCTTAGCCCTGCCTTTCCCCTACCTGACAAAGATACTTCCTGCCGTGCCCCCATCCCGACACCCTGAGCCCTGGCAGCACAACCCCACACATCCCCAAATTAGACCTTCAGATATACTGCGAAGGGTCACTGAGAGCCCCACGAGGCAGACTGGAGATGGAGGACACAGAAAGTAATTCCAGAAGTTTCCAACCTGCTTGGGCCTGTGGCAGTTGGAGTGATGAGGGGGAGCCCGGGACAGTTAATACCACCTGGAAGCTAGCTTTCTTCCAGTCAAGGGTTTGCAAACCAGTCCTGATTGACAGCATCGCCAGGCGCACGGAGGGAACTTGGTGGTACAGAGATGTATATAGATACATAAAATACGTCTTTCTCTGTGGACAGCTAGGTATTTTTATATGTGTATATATCGTCAACCTGAGTTGTTTTCTTCCTCCGGTCCACTTCAAAGAAGACCTTGCTATTTATTCCCCACGGTGATAGCCCCACAGCCGACAAATCAGGGGTGATTATTTCTCTAACAGCTCTTAACAAGCACCATATTGAGCGAAGTGCATTTGAACAAGACAATTACTTAGCCGAACAGAGTGCACCAGACACAGCGTGGCGTGGCATGGCCTCCCTTAAGGGAGAGTGACCCAGAGGTGCTCGGAGCGGCTGCGTTCTTTCTCTTGGACTTCTCTCTCTATAGTTCACCATGCGCTTTTAGAGAAAGAAGCTCAGAGCCACTCCCACAGGCTGGCTTGAGAAGGGCAAAACTGAAATACAGAACTGAGCGAATCGAGAACTTCCAAGACCCCAGTGGGTGGGGCTGTGGGGGGCCCCATTTTACATCTGTCTCACAGGACTTGATCCCCCCATGGTGATGCCCACCAGTCAGTATGCTGAGGGGCTGGAGGGTTCTGGCCTGGGTGGGAATGCCGCGCTTTTGATTTCCACATGGAGTTGGATTCCAAAGCTCTTTGTTCTACAGTGTCTTTGGGGACCATGTTTTTCTTGACCCAGCTCTCTTCCCTCACTCTTGTCCTCTCAGGCAGCTTTGGGGGCTGGTAAGAGCACCCCTTCTACTTGTGGATTTTTATAGCATCCCTGGGACCAGGCGCTCTGTGGCCACCCCAAGAATGTTCCATTTTAATCAGGTTTCCCCTGGGACAAGTGAACTCTGGACTGTAAAAGGACTTGCTTTTCCCCAGCCACGTTTGTGATTGTTAACACTGTATAATGTGGTTTCTGGTTCCAATGTATTTGAAAGTTTTTTTTTTTTTTTTCCATTCTTTTCATAAGCCATTAATTTGGTTTCTAATAGTTGACTTACAAAATCGTCCACATAATTTCCTGCTCTCCAGCCCTTTTTGTTTCACGTTTCTTGTTATATTTTTTTAATTGTGAATTTTACTTTCTATTTTTTAGCCCATGCCCTTTAGGCCAATCTTTTACTGCTCCTGATTGCTTCTTGGACCCACAGGTCTCTGACACAACTAAACTCTTACCCTTGGGGGTCTTCTCTCCGGCCAGTTGAATGGCTGGGAGACAGGAGGAGACATTTTTCTGTTTCTGGAATGTTCCCAGTCAGAGAGGCAGCACTGAACTGATAGAGCTTCTGTCTTGCCAGCCTGGCTAGCCTCAGGGCTCTGTCAGAGTCTCCTCTCTTGAAAGCAAAACCCCTTTACTAGAGAAACAGCTTCAGCCTCTGAGGACCTGAACACAGAAGGCTACTTGGGAGTCCTTTCTGGAACCAATCCCTCACTTAGAGATGGGGGGAACTGGAGACTCTGAGAGGGTGTGTGGTGGTATAATGAGGAAACAGCGGGCCGAGGAACCAGATCCAGGCCTTGGGATCCCTAGGCCCAGGATCTCCCCGCTGCCCACACTTCCCTCTGGGTTGGGCCCTGGTCAGGCCCAGCCCCAGACTGTGCTCGGGAGGATGCTGCGGACCCTACGGGGCTTGGCTCTGGGTTCTTTTTTCTTCCCGCCCATGCAATGCTTTAGCCATCAACTCAAAAATAGAAATCTCTCCCTTCCACACGAGGACTCGAGTGGTCAGATAATCAGACCTTTTGCCCTCGTTTCCTTCCAGCAGAAGCTGACTTGATTGCTTTGGTTTGAGGACCTCCCTTTTCCAAGCTGGCAGACTGACTTCCAGCTCAGTCTTGCATCCTGCCCCCCATAACATGTGTTCTTGGGAAGCCAGTTTGAGAGGAGGCTGCTTGTGCTGTGTTGGAGACAGATGCTAAAACGGGGCCCTGCCCAGCCCCCGTGCATCCCCGGCTCCGTCCCCAGGCAGGAGCTCAGACCCGGCCCCTCCCTGCACTTTGGGTTGGGAGCCCCACCTCAGGACCAAGTGTCTGTGTGTGAGCCCCGGTGGCGGGGGCTTGGTGGCTGACATCCTCCTCCCTGTCCCCCTCCCCATTTTCTCTCTCCTCTAGGTCCTGGCTTGGCTTTCATCGCCTACCCCAAGGCTGTGACAATGATGCCGCTGCCCACGTTTTGGTCCATCCTTTTTTTTATTATGCTTCTCTTGCTTGGACTGGATAGCCAGGTAAGGGCAAGCCCGAGGGTCGCCCCCAGGGTGGGATGTACCACAGGGAAGCTTGTTCTGGAAAAGCCTTCTTATTTGGGCTGGGAGGTAGTTACACCCCTTCCCACCGCAGATCTGACTTCCAGGGGCCAGCGAGGGGTCCTCCGGGAGCCCAGGGATGGAAAGTCCACAGGGCAGCAGGAAGGGGACATCTGCCACCAAGCTCAAGTGTTTCACCAAATCTGGGGGACGACAGATGACCGGGAGTGGGGTTAAAATCAAGCGATAGATGGAAAATAGAACAAGATGGAAGCAGTAATGATGAATTGCAGTGGAGCGTCCCTTCAGGCAGGGGCCAGGGCACAAGACAGAGGGACAGTTCAGGGAAAAGGCATCAGAGGACACTCCCAGACCATCACCATTAAATGCACTAAAACCTGATGAAAGCAGGAGAAATCTAAACCCCAGTCAGAATTTTGTGCTTCCTGGAACAAGTGAGGGGAGTGTCTGGATGGTAGAAATGGTTAAACTCTCAGCTCCTAACCAAAAGGTTAGAGGTTTGAGTCCACCCAGAGGTACCTTGGAAGAAAGGCCTGGCGATCTGCTTATGAAAAAGCAGCCATTGAAAACCCTATGGAGCTCAGTTCTATTCTGACACTCATGGGGTTGCCATGAGTCAGGGTCCACTCAACAGTAGCTGGTTTCTAACTGGTTTTAGAGTGAGTGAGGAGGTAAGTGTTGTCCTTCCGTTAAAACAGAGCACCCTCCGGTATATTTTCAATGGCTAAATGCTGGGTGCCTCACTCCAATCCGCCCTGTTCTCTGGCCATGCTGACTCTGTCCTCCCCAGGCAGGGCTCCTACACTGTGGTTGTTTCCTGCACTTCTGAACTCCCCCTCCCACCTCCCAAGGCTCTGGCCTCCACAGGGCTGCGAGCCCCACCATGCTGCTCTGTGACTTTGGGCAAGTTTCCTAACCTAAGCCTCATTCTCCTCATCTGGTAATGGTATGATTGTACCCACCCCAACGGGTGTTGTGAGAGCCCTGTGGTCTACCTTGCATGAAGCATGAGGCACGGTGCCTGGTACAGAGTGGTCAGCTGTGCTTGGGGGACAGTTAACATGAGCTACCGAGTCCCCTTTCCATGGAAGAATGTACATTTCATTGGGGCCTTCTTGAGACAGCAGTTTAGACCATGAGCATGCTTCCAGGAGTGAGGCATTATGGCCTACAGGGCAGGTGGACAAGCCATTCAGGTGGCGCCACCTAGGGGCCACCAGCGGAAGTTGGCCACTGTGAAAATCGAGTGTGATTTAAAAAAAAAAAAAAAAACCCAGTGCCGTCAAGTCGATTCTGACTCATAGCGACCCTATAGGACAGAGTAGAGCTGCCCCATGGAGTTTCCAAGGAGCGCCTGGCAGATTTGAACTGCCGACTCTTTGGTTAGCAGCCGCAGCACTTAACCACTATGCCACCAGGGTTTCCTCAAGTGTGATAGGATCTCCTGTATGCTCTGAAGTGTCAGCACAGACCCTATGAGAGGTCCCAGCCTGCGGCCAGTTCAGGAGAGAGCATAGCTGCCCTCCCCACAGGAAACCTTCTGCAAACCCAGTGCCCAGGGTAGGTTCCAGGGGAGCTAGGCCCTGGTAGGGGGAAAATCTTACAAGGTCAGGCAGAGGAGAAGAATTCCAGAAAGAAGAGGCGATCAGTGAGCAAGGTCAAGAACTGAGCAAAAGATTTGGCAAAAGGGGACCAGGATTAGCAGAGAAGACAGAATAGAAACATTTGGGAGGCTGAAAACAAAATATTTCTGCAGTTGTTGACCAGCTTGAGCTATATAAACAGACAAAGAGGACATCATTAATCACTTCTAGTTAATGAGTTTGGCCTTCGGAGGCCCCAAACAAATGGCTTTTATAACTTCAAGAGCTCTAAGTGAAAGAAAAAAACAAAAACAGAGAGAGGTTAATAAGTGACAAGGCGTGACATCTCCTCAGGCCTAGAATGCACGGCTCAGGCTTTTGAAACTGCTCCCTGAGCAGAGGTGGGTATTGCTTAGATTTTCTCCCAGGGTGATGTGTGGGGCCTGCGTGAGGATGCCCGACTTGGAGCTAAGCACCAGGTCAGCCAGCACACTGAGAGAGTCGGTTAGTTCTCAAAGCCCGCCTACATCACAGGGCAGGGAACTCAAGACTTAAAGAGGTTAAGTGACTCACCTGAGATCACACAGGACTCCTTAGGTAGTATAAATGGTTAACACATTGGACTGCTAACCAAAAGACTGGCGATTTGAGTCTACTCATGGGGTGCCTTGGAAGAAAATCCTGGCTATCTACTTTCCAAAAATCAGCCATTGAAAACCCTATGGAGTTCAGTTCTACTCTGGCACACATGGGGCTGCCATGCGTCAGAGTCGACTCTATGGCACCTGGTTTCTGGTTCACAGCAGAGCGAACTGAGGCAGAGAGAGATTGAGAATTCACGCATCTAGTTAAGGCATGGAACCAGAATGTGACTGTTGGCCTGCCTGTTCCCAGAACCTATCCTCTTACCTGTTAGTCTGTCAGCCTTACCTTTGACTTTCCCGGTATGGCTTCTTCTTGAGCTGTGGAGATTTCCACCAACCTCAGGCAGAGGCCTCTCACCTTTGTTATCAAATTCCAAGAAGCGTGAGCCTCGCTCAGGAGAGGCACTACTCTCCCGGGGTTCCCAGCTCAGTGAGCATCATTTTGGGAGTTGCACTATGGCTCAGGACCACCATGTGGCTATGTTTCTTGGAGAGATGGGTTAGGGAAGTCACCACCATAGAGGCAGGTGCCTGTTTATATCTGGGTTATCCAAGGGACACAGGTTGTGAACAGACAGAGCTGGAGCCCGTCTCTGAGAAGCTCACCTCCCCCAGCTCCCCATGACATGGGGTGACAGTAACCACCCTTCCTTGGAACTGAACCCCGTACGTGCACGGTCAGGGCAGTGGTCGCTCAGTGGTAGAATTCTCCCTTCCATGCGGGGGACCCAGGCTCAGTGCCTGGCC
The DNA here is from genome assembly GCF_030014295.1 of Loxodonta africana. Lineage (NCBI taxonomy): Eukaryota > Metazoa > Chordata > Mammalia > Proboscidea > Elephantidae > Loxodonta > Loxodonta africana. The sequence continues at coordinate 37,749,123 of NC_087363.1, forward strand.
CATGCACCTCATGAACAGCCACCACCCATGTGTCACTGAAGACACTTGTGTTGCTATGATGCTGAACAGGTTTCAGCAGAGCTTTCAGACTAGGATGAACTAGGAAGAAAGACCTGACAATCTACTTCCAAAAATTAGTCAATGAAAACTCTGTGGATCGTAACGATCCAATCTGCAACCAATCATGGGAAGGGCGCAGGAGAGGGCAATATTTCCTTCCATTGTGCACGGGATTGCCACGAGTGAGGGGCCAACTTGATGGCAGCTAACAACAGCAACAACATGTCCATGGTACTACAGTGGCCAGTTTACCCTTAGAATCCCAAGTCTTTCTCATCGTCCCTACTGAGTAAGCAAGAGCCTCCCATTTCACAGAGGAGGAAGTTGAGGCTCAGAGACGTAAGGGTCACGTGGTAATTAAGTGAGGGTGCCTGAATTTGCACCCATGTGTGGGGCGAGGTCAGAGTTCTCCACGGAAGACGCTCGGGGAACTTGGAAGTCAGGTGTCTGTGCCACCAGCGTTGCTGGACCTTCCTGTCCTCAATTCTCCATCTCAGGAAAGGAAAGAGCCCTTGATTTTAACTCCTGCTGAAGCTTAAGACGCACGTCTGAGCTGCAGGTTTGCTATAATTAGTTTGCTATTTATGTTCCAAACTCCTTCAGTTGACTTATCAGTTGGGGGTCAAAAAGCCAACCCCTCTCTCCAGGCACTTCCGAGAACCTTCAGCCTTAATTTCTCTGCATTCTTGGCAACAAAGTGCTGTCTCCTGGTGCCTTTCGGCACATGAAAGAGTTTTCTCCTTTTTTTGGTACTCCTTTCCTTGATCCTACTATAACGAGTCCCAAAGGAGCAAGTGGTTAGATTTGTCTTGTGGAATGTTGGGAAAACATCCTTCACAAAAGCCTCTCCCAGATCAAACAATAGATGGACAAGGCTTTAGCCTTTTAACATGTGAAGGACTCCAGTTGGCTGGCAGGGTGAGTTGGCAGTAACCATCCAAATGAAAAAGGCTTCTACATACCCTTTGTTGTTGCTGTTGTTGTTGTCAGGTGCTGTCGAGTTGGTTCCGACTCATAGCAACCCTATGTGCAACAGAATGAAAACTGCCTGGTCCTGCCCTATCCTCGCAGCCATTGCTATGTTTGAGCCCATTGTTCCATCCACTGTGTCATTCCATCTTATTGAGGTCTTCCTCTTTTTCGCTGGCCCTCTACCTCACCAAGCATGATGTCCTTCTCCAGGGACTGGTCCCTCCTGATAACATGTCCAAAGCACATGAGATGAAGTCTTTCTATCCTTTCTTCCAAGGAGCACTCTGGCTATACTTTCCAAAACAGACCTGTCTGTTCTTCTGGCAGTCCACGGTATATTCAATATTCTTCGCCAACACCATAATTCAAAGGCATCAATTCTTCTTCTGTCTTCCTTATTCATCGTCCAGCGTTCACATGCATATGAGGTGATTGAAAATACCATGGCTTGGGTCAAGTGTACCTTAGTCCTCAAAGTGACGTCTTTGCTTTTCAACACTTTAAAGAGCTCTTTTGCAGCAGTTTTGCCCAATGCAATGTGTCATTTGATTTCTTGACTACTGCTTCCATGAATATTGATTGGGGACCCAAGTAAAATGAAACCCTTGACAACTTCAGTGTTTTCTCCTTTTATCATGATGTTGCTTATCAGTCCAGTTGTGAGGATTTTTGTGTGTTAAAATCCTAAAAGTCCTAGAACAGGCCCTTTAGCCTTGCAGTTTTACTTCTGAGACTGTGCTGCAGATACCCATGCATGTGTGCCTAGAGACAAGTGGCAGGAGATTGGAAACAGCCTAAATACCTGTCATTTGGGGACTGGATAAATCCCTGATGCCGTATCATAAGCTGGAGTATTATGCAGCCATTTGAAAAAATGAGGCAGCTCTCTGTGGAGTGATAGGTAACAGCCTCCAGGATAGAGATCAGGTGAAAAGATAGATTTAGATTGTCCAGTCCTAGAGCATTCCCTGTGGGTAGGCTTTTTCACATTTCCTTCTTTATCCCTGAAAGTCCCGGGTGGGTCCCTGGAGCCCATGTGATCTCCGGAATCATGGTAGTACTTGGTTTACATGTGTGGACCTGGGGGTGCACACACGCCTGTAAAATTCTCTAATGGCCTAACAACCCCCAAAGGGGATCACTGCACAAGCCTGACGAATGCCCTCCATTTCACTGATGGGGAAACCAATGCCCAGACTTGCCCTGGGGCACCCAGCAAGTTAATGCTGAGGTCCACTTACTCACTCGCCATGTATTTGTTGAGCAGCCACCTGTGCCTGACCCTGAGCTAGACACTTGAGGCCAGGAAACAAGTGTGGCACCAGCCACGCCTTCAGAGAGGGACAAGACTGGTGGGGGAGGCAGTCGTGTAAACACACACCTTCCCTCAGGTGTTTCAGGGTAAAGCAGCTTCAGAGAAGTAGTAGTTCTTGAGCAGACTCTTCAGTGATGAGGAAAAGGTATTCTGGTGGCAGGAACAGCCTAAGTGAAGACATGGAGGTGTGTAATATTTGGCAAGCTATGTGTGCATCAGTGTCTCTGGGTGGAGCAAACAGCAATTGTGCTCGGCTGCTAACCAAAAGGTTAGAGGTTCAAGTCTACTCAGAGGTGCCTCGGAAGGCCTGGTGATTACTTCTGAAAAATCAGCCGCTAAAAACCTTATGGAGCACATTTCTACGCTGACACACATGGGGTCACCATGAGTCAGAGTCAACTTGATGGTGACTAGGTAACTGGTTTCGTGTATGGGTCAGTGGGCCAGTGCAGGGTGTGGTGACCACATGGTGCAGGGCCTTGGCTCCAAGGAGCAGCTGATGGGACTCCCCCTGCAGAGAGGGCCTGGAGGGCCAGGTTCACACATTTGGACTTGATCCCACAGGCTGATTCTGGACGTAGACCCACTTCTCTGCCCCTTGCCATGCTGTCCTTGTTCCTGGGCCGCCTCTGAGCAGGAGCGTCAGTGGGCATCTGACACTCAGCCACTCTCTTTTTTTCTCTCTCCCACCTCCCTTGCTCCTCAGTTCGTTGAAGTTGAAGGACAGATCACGTCCTTGGTTGACCTTTACCCATCCTTCCTAAGGAAGCATCGGGAAATCTTCATCGCCCTCATCTGTTGCGCCAGCTACCTGCTGGGGCTGACAATGGTGACAGAGGTAAGTGGCTCTCCCACCTGGCAGAGGAGACTTCTCTCTGCAAGGCATGGTGCCCCGATATACCCTCAGAGTGGTTCAGGTCCACCACCACCCACGGGTGGAGACAGGAGATGGGTGAGATGACCAGGGTGGGGTGATTACCCAGCACCCCCAGTTCAAGGGCCCCACTCTGCCCAGGGGGCTCGGGCCTACACTGAGGGTAGCACAAAGAGGCTCAGGACCCAACAGCTGACCCAGATGTAGTCTATTCAACCCTCAGACTACCCTGCCCCTTTTTCCTGTTACTGTGGCTATCTTCTGCTTTCTGGCCCATCCCTTGCCCTGAGAGGCACCAGGAAGGAGAGCTCGGGCCCAAATCCATTATAACAATAGCTCTGTCCCCCATGATGGTGTGTGACAGCCCTTCTCAGGTCTGGGAAGGCTGGTGGAACAATTGCAAGGGTGAATGCAGACTTCCCAGGGAGATACCGCAGGTGGTGCCTGGTGAAGGTTCACCAATTCCTGGGCCAGCATCTTAGCGCAGACCACCTGCACAGGGCCAGGGCCAGGTGGGGAGGGCACACTGTTCAGGGTGGTAGGGGCCATGGAGAGACTCGGTTCAGAATGGGAAAAAGGGAAGCAGAGAGAGGAAGAGGGCAAGAGTGTCAGAGGCATCGGTAGATCAGCGTATCTAGTGAAAGGCCAGCCCAGAAAGAAAAAGATGATTGGGCTAAGAGAAGATTGCCTGCTCTCCCCTCCTCCCCGTAGTCTCTGGCAAAGGGTTGCATTTAATAATCACCCGTAAGCCTCTTAGTCACCACTTCACTTACCAGGAGTAAAAATAAATGTTTTTCTGGCGATGCCTTTGAAAAAACTTTCCATAAAGGCAGATTACAGCTCCGTGAACTGAGCAGCTGGACGCCCCTGAACTCTTCTGTGTCTGCTGCAGTTGGTTTTAAGCACTGCCTTTGAAAGCAGGCTTTAGTGAAGCCATCATTTTTTTGTTAGGAAATATATGTTATTCCACATTCATTTTTCTGTGTGTGTGTGTTTTTTTATTGTGCTTTAAGTGGAAGTTTATAGTTCAAGTTAGTTTGGCTTACAAAAATTTATACGCACATTGTTATGGGACCCTAGCCACTCTCCCTACAATGGGACAGCACATTCCTTCTCTCCACCCTGTATTTCCCGTGTCCACTCAACCAGCTCCTGTCCCTTTCCGCCTTTTCATTTCACCTCTGGACGGGAGCTGCCCATTTAGTCTCATGTATCTACTTGAGCTAAGAAGCACACTCTTCACAATGTCATTTTATGTCTTATAGTCCAGTCCAATCTTTGTCTGAAGAGTTGGCTTCGGGAATGGTTTTAGTTTTGGGCTAACAGTCTGGGGGCCATGTCTTCTGGGGTCATTCCAGTCTCAGTCAGACCACAAAGTCTGGCCTTTTTACTAGAATTTGAGTTCTGCACCCCACTTTTCTTCTGCTCCGTCAGGAACTCTCAGTTGTGTTCCCTGTCAGGGCGATCACGTGATAGCCGGGCACCATCTAGTTCTTCTGGTCTCAGGCTGATGGAGTCTCTGGCTTATGTGGCCCTTTCTGTCTCTTGGGCTCATATTTTCCTTGTGTCTTTGGTGTTCTTCATTCTCCTTTGCTCCAGGTTGTTTGTGTGTTTTTCATTCAAATTTTTAAAAATAAGTTGAGCATCTTTTTACGTGTTTATCTTTAAACCACCAGGATACAGCTTTTGCTCATTTTTTGCTTGGGTTTTTTTTTTTTTTTTTAATTTCTAATTGATATGCCAGAGCTCTTTATATATGAAGGAAATTAGATACCAAATAACAAATCAGCCTTCTCTGTGGTTTTTTTCTTCCCAGGGTGGCATGTATGTGTTTCAGCTCTTTGACTACTATGCAGCTAGCGGTGTATGCCTTTTGTGGGTTGCATTCTTTGAATGTGTTACTATTGCCTGGGTATATGGTGAGTACAGATTTTTGCATATCCTTTCTCAAGTTTCTCCTTTGGGACTGTACTTAGAAACTTCAGAAGCAGAGAATTCTAATAGGGACTCAGCCTGAGTAGAACACAGAGGCCCTTTCTACGTGGACCCCTCCTCAAGATTATCTTTCCCCACGACAATAATATCTTTGTAGCCACAGTACAGATTTTCCCCATATTGACGATGCAAGATGTGACCATATTCTTTTGACAAACACATACTTGACTATGCAGGGGACTGTGATTAATTGCTCTGGGAATCAAGAATGGTCCATTTCAGCCTCCTTGAGACCTTGGATTGGCCACGCCAGGATTTGAGGTCTGCCTGGCGTTGTCAGAAAAATACAGGTTGGCCAGTTAAATTTGAATTTCAGATAATTTCAGATAAGGATCTGCCACTTTGAGTCTACGTGGTATAGAGACAGAGGCCTGGATCAGGCCCCAGAGATGCCCCCTCATGGCCCTCGATCCTCTGCTGTGCCATTTCCAGGGATGACGCTGGTATTGGATGCCATGTCACCTTGTACCCATCTCTGTCTCTTGTAGGCGCTGATAACTTTTATAACGGTATTGAGGACATGATTGGCTATCGGCCTGGGCCCTGGATGAAGTACAGCTGGGCTGTCGTCACTCCAGTTCTCTGTGTTGTGAGTTTCATCCTACCTGTCTGTGGGTGGCCTTTTCTCCCTGGTTCTTGACATTGTCACCTGCTCATCACCATCCATTCACATCTGCTAAGTGCTGGCCAGTAGCAAGCCCAGTGACGAGCTCTGCCTGGGAGAGTCGAGGAAGGCTGCTCCCAGAAGGTTACCTTGAGTTGGGTTTTAAAGGATGAGTAGGAGATTGTCAGGAAGGACATTCCAGTAGAGGAACCAGCCTGTGCAAAGGCACAGAGCTCTGGAAGAGGAAGGTGTATGTACCTGGAGCACACTGAGAAATCCAGAGATCTGAGACTGAGTGCATGACCTTTCCCTCAAGCCCTCCAGAGCTCATGAACTTAGACTGGGTCGTTGGTTAAGTTGAGAGTTCTTTGGAACATCTAATGGACAGGTCATGGACATTGGAAATAGGGTCTCTGTGGCAGGCTGGGGTGTCTTAGGAGAAGTCTCAGCAGAAGGTTACTCTGAGTTATCCTAAACACGAGAACACTTTATACCAGCCCAGGAGCCAAGGGCAGTGACGTGCCACATTCTTCTGCCCACAAGGGCTGTCTTGCCCCTTCATCTTGAAATGTGGCCTTGGAGTGTGCCAGGCACCCTCCTTCAAGGTGCTACTCAGGCTCCGGCTAACGAGAATTCCTCTGCAGCAAAAGCTGCTTAACCGTTGGTATTTGAAACCAATTATGAGCTTCGGAGCTTTTCACAGGGGAAGACAACAGCTGCTGTGCCATTGTCAGCTCACAGCGCGGGGAGACAAACAGCAGGAATGTGCCTTGCCTTTAGGAACGGGTGCTGAGGGATAAGCGGGCCCTCCCCCCAGTGATCTCTGCTTCCAGCACAGACTAAGTCAACATTGCCATTAACTCTCTATGTGACCTTAAGTTACTTCCCCTCTCTGGGCCTCAGTTTCCCCATTTATAAAATAAGGAGGATCCTAAGTGGGACTTGAGGGGCAGTTAGCAACTCGAGGTCATTACTGTTATTATTTAATATGATCATGCCCTTTTCACCCAGCAGTACATGTTTTCCCCACAGAAATAAGTAATCTTAGCAGCCAGTAACCACAACAGCTGGTGAGTTTGTTGTTGGAGATGAACTGAGTTGAGTTCAAGCCCATGTTCTCATAGTCACTTAATGTTTGTTTGTGGGCAGCTCCTCTCACCTCTGACCCTCAGTTTTTCCCTGTCTCCCCCCTCAGGAGTTAGATAGATTAGCGCTAGGCAGCCTTCCGAGAGCGGGATGGGGCCCCCCTCGTGGGAGGAGTGTGGTGTGGGCAGGTACGGGTCCTGGGTGGGTATGAAGTGTCTGCATAGCCTTGCCTGGGCCACAGCCTCATGTATAAGAGACAGAAACTGTGACAGCCCAGGCATTCGGTAGGTGACCAATAGAAGGTGTCTGGAGCCGAATGCTCTCCCTACCCCCATTGTCAATTCTGTACTTAAGTAGGTTTGTTTAAACCAGTTTAATTCTTCAAGTTCTGGTTATTAGACAATGAGGATTTAAGTCATTTTCATATTGTGGATCGATCCAAGACGGCCCCAGGTGAAACTCAGAGACAGGTCATTTCCAACCAGAGCAAAAGCCTTGACCTCTAGCCAGCCTAGATGCTCTCTGCCTAGGGCTTTCCACAGGTTCTGAGGACCAGAGCTGACCCCAGCCGCCTCCCCACTGGTGGGCGCTAATGGCACTGCCATGAGCCTGGGTCAGGGCTGTGCTGTGCCACTGAGCAGGGCAAGGCCCAGGGCCACGCCCTGTCCTGGCAGCTGGGCCTAGGGCTCACCCGGCTGCCCGTGGACTCAGGGCTGGGCAGGCAGCACCGGAGGGGAGGGGACGGGAAGCCTTTGATTAGTGCGGCAGCAAGCGTTTTTTGTACACCCATTGTATGTACCTGGAACTGAAGTGGAGGGGGGATATTACAGACACCCTCATGGACTCATAATCTGGTGGGAGAGATGCGTGCTGAAGAAGCGATGATAACCACAGGTAGTTCTGGGAAGGAAAAGTATGGGCGCCTGAGTCTGGGTGGGGCCTGGGCAAGTAAGGCTTCCGAGACGCAGGGCCACCGGAACTAAGCTAGAATGAAGAGGCATCAGTCAGGTGAAGAGGAGGGGAAAAGAAGGAACAGCCTGTGCTAAAGCCCTGAGGCAGGTGGCTGAGGAGCTGGAATAAGTCAGGTGGCTGGAGTATAGATGTGGAGGAGGGCGTGGGAGATAAAGAGAGGAGAGGGGAAGGAGCATAGCTCCTGGCAGGCATCGCTGGCCAAGCTGAGGAGTTTGTACCATATCCTGAAGGTACTGGGGAGCCATACAAGGATTTGAAGCAGGGAAGCAACATGGTCAGATTTGCATTGGATGGAGAGCCTTATGGCAGCTGGGTGGCGAAGGATGCAAGGCATAAAGCTGGTCCTTGCCCAAGGAGTGAGGCCTTCCCCTCAGGTTGTGGCCTGCATGGGCACACTACCCTGCCCCCTCGCCCCCCATGCCCAGGACCCCCCTGACTGCCTCCGTCTCTCTGCAGGGATGTTTTATCTTCTCTCTCGTCAAGTACCAGCCCCTGACGTATAACAAAGTCTACGTGTACCCCGACTGGGCCATTGGGCTGGGCTGGGGCCTGGCCCTGTCCTCCATGGTGTGCATCCCCCTGGTGTTCCTCATCTCCCTTTGCCAGGCACGAGGACCTCTCTCCGTGGTGAGTGGGCCCCGCAGCTGGGAGGCTGGGAGGCTGGCTGGCTCTCAGTTTGCTGTGTGACCTTGAGCCAGTGGCTTGCCCTCTCTGAGTCCTGCTGGATGGAGTTGTTGAGATTGTGGGCAGGAGAATGCAATGCGGGAAAACGGTGATGAAGTAGTTTACCTCAGAGGAGGCTTTGTGGTGGCCTTCAAAAGCAGGCCTTTGAGCAAGAGGAGGAATTTATCAAGCAGAGAGTGTGAGAGGATGGGGCACAGTGCAGTCATAGGTGGGGAGGTATGAGAGTGCTCAGGCAGCAGTGACAAGCCCAGGGTTGGCTGATGAGGCTGGAAAGATGGATGTGGCTTTAAGTGCCCCACTCAAGAGCTCGGGCTTTATCCGGGAACAGTGGGGGCCAGGTATGTAAAGTGGGGAGGTGGGAGACAGGCCCTGGAATGAAGCTGAGCTCTGCCCAGTTGCCTCCCCTTACTGTGGAGCCAAGTGTAGGGTAAGCCCAGCCCATGCCAGTGTCCTCCCGTGGGGTCTGCTGCCGGCTCTGTGGCCAGACCTTGGGATGCTACCTCTGCCCAGGACAAGCCTCCCCATGCCCAGACCTCTGGGCCAGCCCATGTCCTACCCCAGATCTCTGCTCCCGAGGCCCTCCAGCCCTCCTCCAGCCTCCTCTGAGAAACTCCTTTAACAATACTGGAGACTCCAGGCCCTGGCAAAGCAGGGCCTCTTTCCAAGAAATCTTTTTCTCAGAATCGCCCTTAACCTTTGGGCTTGGGCTGGCTCCAAGTTGTCCCTGTTTTGTTCTGAGCTATTTTATTGTTATTCTCTTTTTAAAAATGTGGAGCCAGGATGTCCTGGGCCTGGCTCCTCCTTGGGCTGAGGCACGTTTCCTCATCACAGGGAGATGGCCTGAAGGTGGGGTTGGGACAACGAGGCCTGATCGGGGGGAAAGGGGAGACTGAGCCGACAGGGACCAGCTTTCCGGAGATTCAGGAAGTCGGGGCGTGGCAGGGAGGAAACCATGAAGCTGGGGTGTGGGTGTGGGTGTGTCTGAGCCAGTCAGCCCCTGGGTGTTCCTGGAGCGTTGGACCCCCTGTTGTCTTTTGTTTTTCAGCAAGACCCCAATATGCAGCCAGAGACTGAATGGCCTATCAGTTGTTAAAGTCAGGGGGTAATAGCTACTGCTCTGAGCCCCCCATTTTCTCCCCTAAATATTCCGTGCCAGCCCAGCCTCTTCCTGGGGGCTTCCAGTATGTACTCACCCAGAAACTAAAGGGTTAATTTGGACACAGCAGGGGGGTGTCTAGATGTCTGTTCTGATTGGTCAGTGCCCATGGCAGTGCTGTATTTCAAATATTGGGTGGGGGAAGCAGGACACCCACTAACTTAAATTTTTACAAGACGTAAAAAATAAAAAATGGCGCTAACTATAAAAATGGTATGGCAACAGCGTCAGACCTCCTTTTCTGACTTCAAAAGGGGAAGGAGAGAGAACCATTATTGGCATCAGCTCAAAGCTGATTCCTATGAGGTGGAGGTCAAACATAACTCCACTCTCCAGCCTTTTCACCAATTCTGACACCAGCCATCCCTCCCACGGCACCCTGTACACCTCTGCTGGGTGATAATTTATTGCAATGGCTACATAGAGCTCATAGACCGTGCTCACAGTTATGGGGTTTATTGAGGAAGTCACAGGTTACAGTTCAGAATCAGGAATGACTCAGGATACAGTTCTTCGGTCAGTACTTCTTAGCTTCTTCTTAGCTGTGCCTGCAGACAGGCCTCTCTCTGGCCCTTGGCCTCTCAGCCCCTCTGCCCTCAGTCCTTGCCCTGATTGGGCAAGTTTTACAAAGCTTTTCAGCTCTACCAATGAGCGCCCAAGGGCACCCCATTCTGCTGAAAAGCCTAAGCCCAAAGGTGCTCAGGTCTCTCCCTCCTGGCATCGGCACACCTAGCTGTGCCGCTAAGGCCCAGAGGCACCCCACTCAGCCAGGAAGCCTCCTGCCCAAAGGTTCTCAGCTCTCTCTGTGTGGGTCAGCACACCCGTTGAAATCATCTCGCACTGTGGGCTGGAAAGCCCACCGTGCCATCTTACACCAATCTCCTGGTTCTGCTGCTGCCATTTCTCTGCAGCTCCTTTCGCAGTCTTGCTCTGTCTCTGGTGTTACAGCTCTCTCACTCTCTTCTCCCTGGGTCTAGGAGGTTCTCAGCACAAGGACCACATGTCCAAAGGATGTGTTCCACTCCCATCTCTTCTTCTTGACATTAGTGAGGTCCTCCCTTTCTGCCTCTGGGATGGCTCATTTTAAGCCTAGAGGTATGGCAAAACTGACCAATCTCCTTGTTAGGGTTCCATATAACTGTTTTGCATGGTCCTGCCCCCACAAAGCTGCCATGCCCCTTATTTGCATTATTGGCAAGCTATCCAATCCCCTGGGTGGGCCACAAGCCCCTTATTTGCATAGTCTCATCATTTGGGGGGAGTTATAAGACCATGGCAAGAAAGGGCATATAAAAGTGATCCATTCCACCATACAATATTAGCACAACCCAAGTTTAGAGGTCTGGTTAGAGTGGGGTTGGCATGGGGGAAGGGGGAGGGCACAGGTGAGGAATCCCAGTCCCTCCCCGACTTGCACTCTTTCCACATCTAGAATTCTGACCTGGCCATTAACCAAACCCCTTCCTCTTTGCCCATGTCCCTCAGGGACTCCCACCTGCACAGGTTGCCAAGGTGTCTCAAGGCACCTCCCAGCCATGACCCTGGCAAGCACAGCTTTCTGTGTCCTGGGATGACTGTGGTGGCACCTGAGTCTCCTGTCCAGATGGAGCCTAGGTGCCCCCCTCCCCTCCGGGGCCTGCCTCCTGGCTGTACTCCTGCATTCACATCCATCTTACAGATGTTGAGAATGGGGAGAGTGGAGAAACAGGAGCAGAAGCAGGCCACTTCCTGCTGGTGTTTCCTCTGGCCCCTTTACCTGGGGTCTCCAGTCTGATCCCTTCAGGGACCAGGAAGCCCCCTGGCAGCTGGCAGTGAAGGGGAAAAGGCATCCCCCATCAGCAGCAGGCAGTCATACTCCTCCTCGGTGCTGGCCAGGAGGGAGTGTTGGCCTGGGGTTGCCAGGTCTTAGAGTTTTAATTGAAGGTAAAATGCTAGAGGGCTACTTGTTTGCAGCTGCTGGCCTGTTTAAGTCTCTGGATGGATACTTGGCAGGAGGTGAACTGGGAAGCAGGAGCCCTGGGACCAAATAGCTGTTCTCCCATTGATTTTCTGGGTGTCCTTAGGGCGAGCTCCTTTTCCACATTGATTCCATGATCGGGCAACCAGCTGGAGGCCAAAAATCACCCTGCCCAGAAGTCATCTGAGAATTTGTATCCAGCCTATCCCGTGGCTCCTCTCTGTTGGAAATGCAAACAGTGGTCCCCATGCCTTTTTTTTTTACTTTCGTCTTTAATTTTTTGTTGTCGTTGTTGAGGATATAAACAGCAACATACACCAATTTGACCCCTTCTGCATGTCCAACCCAGTAACACCAATTACTTTCTTTGAGTTGTGCAATGATTCTCACCCTCGTTTTCCAAGTTCTTCCTGCATTAACATAAACTCACTGCCCGCTAAGGTCCCTGTCTAATCTTTCAAGTTGCTCCTGTCACTTTGATCCCATAGCCAAAACCAAATCCATTGCCATTGAATGGGTTCCCACTTGTTGCAACCCTATCGGACAGGGCAGAACTACTCCCTGGGGTTTCCAAGGCTGTAAATCTTTTTGGAAGCAGACTGCCACATCTTCCTCCCACAGAGCTTCTGGTAGGTTCGAAGTGCCAACCTTTTGGTTAGCAGCTGGGTGCTTAACCACTGTGCCACCAAAAAAAAACCAAACCCACTGCCGTTGAATCGATTCCGACTCATAGGGCTTCTTAATTCCATATAGATAGCTCTTAAAAGAACATAATGCTCAAGGCAGACATTTTTTACCCGTTTAGCCAGAAAGACTTTCCGGGGGTATTTCTGGTTTAAAGTTTCAAGATTACAGTGGTCCCCACTCTTTTAAGATGAAGCATGAGGGGAAGAGTGGGATGCCTGCAAGGTCAGGAGCTGCCTCTGGTATAAGGCAAAAAAGTAGCTTGTGGGAGGCTGAGAGGAGTTGAATTTGTCCTTGGGGAAAGTGGGAGTCATGGGAGGCTTAAGACAGTGGCTCCACTGTTGTTGTTAGTTGCCATCAAGATGACCCCCGTGTACAACAGAACAAAATTCTACTTGGTCCTACTCCATCTTCATCATCAGTGGTATGCTCGAGTCCACTGCTGCAGCCACTGTGTGTTTTGAGTGCCTTCCAGTGTAAGGGACTCATTTTCCAGCACTATATCAGTCAGTGTTCTGTTGTGATCCATAGGGTTTTCATTGGCTAATTATTGGTTTAGATCACCAGGCCTCTCTTCCTGGTCTGTCTTAGTCTGAAAGCTCCACTGAAACCTGTCCACCATGGATGACCCTGCTGGTATTTGAAATACCGGTGGCATAGCTTCCAGCATCATAGCAACCCACAAGCCACCAAAGTACGACAAACTGACAGATTGCTGAAACTTGGCTGCTTTGCAAGTCAGAGAAATCAGGGCAAGGAATTCACAGGGAGGCATATTTCAGCTCCATAGGAGAAAGAAGCCACAGCATGGAGGTTGTGGGGCCCCCAAACCTGGAGACCTGTAAGCAGAGGCTGACCAGGAGCTATGCCCTGATTGAAGCCTAGAAGTCACCTTAGTTCAGTCCCTTCACTTCCCAAGAGGGTGAAAAAGGGAGGGACCTGTAGGGTCACTATGAATCGCAGTCTACTCGATGGCGATGGGTTTGGGCTAGAGAGAGCAGTTGGACAAGGGCCAAACAGCACACGAGCAGGACCAGAGGAGATAGATGACAAGGTGACAAGGTGATGAGGGAACCAGGCCTCTGATTTTTTCCTCCCCTCCTTTTGCAGAGATTCAAGTACCTGCTGACCCCAAGGGACCCCAACCGTTGGGCTGTGGAACACGAGGGGGCCCTCCCCTATAACTCCTCTTCCACCATCAATGGCGTTCTCAGGAAGCCGACCCACATCATTGTGGAGACTATGATGTGAGCTCTCGGGTCGACGGGCCGCTTTCCTGCTGTTTACTAACATTAGATTCTCATAGGACCAGGTTTACAGAGCTTTACATTTGCACTAGGATTTTTTTTTTTTTTAATTGTCACAGAAAATGTTACCGTGTATTGGGGGGTATATGTGTGTGTGTGTGTTGTGCGTGTGTGTTTTGTTTTGTTCTGGGGATATTTTGTACAAAAAGAACTGCCCCTCCCCAGGCAGATGTCTGGGGAATGACAGAGCTTTCATACCCAATTAGATGTATTTTATGGGAACTTGTTAAATTTTTCTTGGGTTTTTTTTTTTTTTTACACATAACTATATATACACTTAGAGATTGTATACACTCGACCACTTGAATTAATCTCCTTGCCAGCAATAGATCTCATTTCAAAAGCAATTCTTTGGTGCTTGTGGGGCTGGCAGAATGTTCTGCCCCATACACCCAGGGAGGAATTGCCCTGGGACAGCAGACCTATTTCAAAGGTGTAGTACCTTCCAAAGCCTGGTTCAGGTGGAAGAAAACAGCACGGGAGAGGGCCGCACCTGCAGGCCAGATCTGGAGGGGCAGAAGGAAAGTAGGGCCATAAGTTGACACCTCATTAAACTTGTCTTAGCCAAGAAGAGAGATGCCAAAATAATGAACCAAGCCCTCCAAGAAAGGTGAGACCTTCCTGCAGAAGTCTGATTCTGAGAGCAGTGGAAACCGTTGCACAAGGAGCAAAATCCCGTCTTCTACTTTGAGACTGAGAGAGGATTGTCTGTAGGACTGTCAGCACCATTCATCCAAGAGGGAGGGGCGAGAGATCTGACAGAGCCAGTGAGAATGAGGTCAGGTTTGGGAGCCATTGTGGAGCTCCATACTAGCCTCAGAGGAGGCAGGGCCAAGCCATGGTCCTTCCTGGGGTTTCCTTGGGCACCCCAGGTGGAGACGTAGCTGGCCTGCTCCAGGGTGTGGACCTTGCTCGCACAGGTGGGTCTGTTGCACTGGAAGGGAACATGGCAGGTTGAGGTCGTTCCTCTGGAAGCTGCTTTTGGGAAATGCGATGTGTATGCAGTTAGGGACAGGGTGAGGCAGGGAGGGCGTGTGGACCAAAGGGCACGGGCCCAAGTACGGATGCGCTGCTGTGGCTAGGGGTGCTTTTCCTTCCTCATCTCCCCACCCTCAACTCTGTTTTCACCTCCCAGAGGCTGGGAAGCTCCTGATCAGCTTTTGTTAAAGACACATTCCTGGGGCTGCCCTAGCTCCTAGCAAGGAATGCCAAGAACATCTTTTGAGGTTGGATCTTGAATTCAGATTAAGTGCTTCTCAAAGCAGGAAGTGCTCTCCACCTTCCCCAGCTCCTCTCAGTTCAGGCCCAAGTGTGGTCCTTGGTGCAGACCCCCGGGGTATGAGAAGACTCATTTCAAAACCCCTGCAGTAGTGGGTGTCAGACAAACTCTGTGTGGGCACTGGAAGGGGAGAGTTTTCTCGGAGGCTGGAACTGGCTTGACCAACAGCCTTATGCAGAGTGGACTTCCTTCCTGGACCAGGAGAGAAGGTACAACATCTTTAAAATCACACCTACAGACACCACCCCCACCTTGCCCCCATTCAGACATAAACTGTGCCATTTAAACGGTTTCTTGCAAGTTCAGAGTCTAAACTAAATGCAAATATTGTCAAGCCCAAAGGCAACGACTGCCTGGAGGAGTATCGAGAGTGAAGACCAGCTCAGGTTTTCCAAGCAGGAGCTCTCTGGACCCCAGAATCCACCAGATGCCGGAAGGGGAGGAGCTTTGGTATCCCTCTCTCAAGGGACGAGGCAATGGTCTACCACTTGTCTTTGGCAAGTATACACATTTGCTGTTTCCAAAGCTATATACTCTGCCAGACAGCATCCAATCTTATTCCAAACCGTGAACAATTCTAACGTGTTCCTATTTTTCTATGTATTTATGTTTGCCGCCATGTCTGGTTTTATTTTACTGTGTTTTCCTAATTTGACTGAGTAGCAATGTGACCTATTTTCCTTTATCTTATGGAACTTTAGTAAACTAACCACTGTTATGACTGGGGACAGGTGACATGTGGGTAAATAGAGGGGCTTGGTGAGCTGTGGCTACCAGGGCATTTGTGGTCATTTCGGTCCACAGCATCTCCTCCTCCCCGCTGGGGACTCAAACCCTAGGTGCAAGGCTGCAGTATTTCGGGTTGGTAGGCAAATTGCAACATTCTGGAAATTGCCTGAGGAAGGCGCCTTCTTAAAAGTTTCCCAGACCAAATTCTAGACCAAAGACACATGCAGACCAAGTCTCCAAGCCTCCAGGCTCTGCCTGGAAGGAAGGTTGCCACTTTCCCCAAGCCCGGTCCTTAACCCCCTCCTGGGTCACCTGTCTCCAACACAATCCCTCTTCCCCAACCCTTCGCTCTTGCGTACCTGCAGAACTTGGCTCTATGAGTACAATATGTAACAATGCTCAACTTTTATGTCTCTGTGTAAATGAAACTTTTTATTAGAGCTCACAACTCTAGTCTACCAGTCTCTGGAGAATGGACACAGTGCTCCACCCACTCTGTGCCTGGGATGGAGCAGAGATGCTGAGGCCTGCACAGGGTCCAGCCAGCCAGACCTGGAAGGGAGGGAGGACGGAGTCAAAAGAATTTCTTTAAGATGCAGAGATGGGGAATGGTCCTAGGATAAATCTCCTCCAGGCAGGTCAGCCGAATTAGTCACTGCGGTCGGGGATGGCCAGTGATGGAGAGGCCTCGAGACCACCAATCCAACACCCTTGTAAAATGGGGAAACTGAGGCCCAAAGAAGGGAAAGGACTTTCACGCAGCAAACCAGGACCTAAACTGGACTTTGTCAAGTCAACCTCAACTGCCGGCTCTCCTGATCTGGGGCATTGAGTGTGAGGGCGTGACCAGGACTAAATCTGGAATTCCTCAGTGCCCTGCCTGACAGCCATGGATGAGCCTTCCCAGAAGAGGAAACACCAGCCCCTAGTGTTGAGGGGTGAGGTGAGCAACACCCCCCCCTTCAACCATCCTCAAGCTGGCTATGGCCCAGGGATGCAGGTGCCCCAGGCCTCATCCACTCAGCTTTACACCACCCCTCCTTCCTCCTACCGGTCCTCTGTGAGGTGGGAGTTGCACACGAGGAAACTGAGGCCCAAGAAAATAAGTTGGTGTTGCAAGAGGTACACTCCTTGGGCAGTGTTTAAATGAAGGCCCCTCAGCGTCACACTCACTCCGGAGCCCTTTGGGACAGACATACCCAGTCTCAGCCTTGGTTAATTTTCCCTCTCACTGTCCCATGTGTGATGGGCAGCTCCTCTCCATCCCCTGGTCCTTGGTTCTCCCCCTATATCCCTAGCACACTCCAGAAGACATAGTGAAGCACAAGGGGGACAACATGTCCCCAGGCACTCTTGTCCCACAGCCAGCCTCTGCCGACACTGCCCCTGTGGGGTGGGGAAATGCTCTGGGCAGCCAGGGCTGAAGCCAGAGCCACCTCCCTGCCCCCCGAGACTTAGACAATAAGCCTGAGAAGCACCCAAGAGAGACTCCCTTCAAGTGGCTGGAGGTCCCATCCGGCACTCAGATCCAAGCCCAGGTGGATGCTGTAAAGAATACTTGGTGCAAAAATCCAACAATGCAAAACCCCAAAACAAAAGGAAAACCCAGGTTTCAGAACTTGGAGAGGGGTTTGGGCAGCCTAGAGGCCCCGGAACGGTGTTCCTTTCTCTCTTCCTCTCTCCCTCTTCCCCAACCCCGGAATGCATCTCGTTTCAATAGGAAGCTATTTTCGTTGTTCTTTTGTGGATGTCACTGCAGGCCGACTGAATTGGACGTGTTCCCTGAGGATGGAGCATCTTGTTGTGTATATTTGGCTTTGGGTGGAGATGTTGGCTCCATTTTTTTTTCTTTTTACCCAATTAATTTTCCAGTTCCTGCAACTGTGACTGTATTTAGCACAAGGGAAAGCTGAGAATGTGGGTCTTGCCTCCTTCCAGAAATATGTCTGGCTCATCAGGACTTGTTTTGTTTTTAAACTTCAAAATATTTTTAAGATATTTTAAACTTTTTTAAACAAAATCAACCATCGGGAGACTCTCCTGAGGAGGAACCTTTGTATTTGAACAAGATCCTTGGTGTGTAAATTCATTCTTGCAGTATACAGGCTTTTGTGTATAAATGTTTTATGATATGAATCTCTGTATTTTGCAGGGTTTTTTTCCCCTTCTTTTGCTTTTTAGATAAATATGTACATCGATATTTTAAATTCATCTTTGCTTTTTTAGAGGAGTTTGTAATCACCTTATAACATGAAAATAAACATTTCCTTTTTAAAATCTGGCACGTGTTGATTCTGGTTTGGTGAGACTGTTTTCTTCATGTTTGGCGGGTGCTTTAGAGTTTGTAAAGGACTTTGAATCCTACACCAGGATGCTCTTGAAAGGTGGGTGTTATCCAAGGCTCACAGAGAGGAAATAGTTTGTCCAAGGGCACACAGCAAGGCAGGAAAGAGCCTGACTTGCATCCAGGTCCTCAGACATCTGGGTCTGTACTGGCAGGTTCTAGGGCTACTCGTTCAAGCCCAGCTCTGTGCAGCTGAGAGATCTCACACACATCGCCTGAGCCTGAGTTACCCATCTGGAATAAACTGTGGGATGATTAGAAGTGATGTCATAAAGCATTCAGAAGCTCCAGTGAGGAGACTCCCTCCCCTCCTTTCAGCCCAGGGTTACCCATCTGGAGGTAGGGACGGAAGCCCTGTAGGTCCAGGAAGGGAAGTGGGAGAGGTACCTCTGGGTGGGCTCGAACTGCCAACCTTTCGGCTAGTAGTGGAGCACTTACCCATTTGTGCCACCCAGGAACTCCTATTACTTTACCTCAAATAATTTGGCCTTTGTCCTTGGTTTCTGAGTGATATGCCTCGTTAGGTGCCACCCAGTCAGTTCCAACTCATTGCGACCGTATGTACAACAGAATGAAATACTGCCCAGTCCTGTGCCATCCTCACAACCCTTGTTATGCTTGAGCCCATTGTTGCAGCCACTGTGTCAGTTCACCTCACTGAAGGTCTTCCTCTTTTTCGCTGACCCTTTACCAAGCATGATGTCCTTCTCCAGGGACTGGTCCCTCCTGATAACATGTCCAAAGTATGTGAGACGAAATCTCACCATCCTTGCTTCTAAGGGGTGTTCTGGCTGTACTTCTTCCAAAACAGTCCATGTCTTCTGGCAGTCCATGGTATGTTCAATATTCTTCACCAACACCATAATTCCAAGGCATCAATTCTTCTGTCTTCCTTATTCATTGTCCAGCTTTCACCTGCATATGAGGTGAATGAAAACACCATGGCTTGGATCAGGCGCACCTTAGTCCTTAAAGTGACATCTTTGCTTTTTTAATGCTTTTAAGAGGTCTTTTGCCTCAAATTTGCCCAATGCAATGTGTTGTTTGATTTCTTGACTGCTGCCTCCATGGGTCTTGACTGTGGATCCAAGTAAAATGAAATCCTTGACAACTTCAATATTTTCTCCGTTTATCATGATGTTGCTTATTGGTCCCAGTTGCAAGGATTTTTGTTTTCTTTGTGTTGAGGTATAATCCATACTGGAGGCTGTGGTCCTTGATCTTCATCAGTAAGTACTTCAAGTCCGCTTTTAGCAAGCAAGGTTGTGTCATCTGCGTATCTCAGGTTATTAATGAGTCTTCTTCCAATCCTGATGCTTTGTCCTTCTTCGTATCGTTCAGCTTCTCCAATTATTTGCTCAGCATACAGATTGAACAAGTACGGTGAAAGGATACAGCCCTGACACACACCTTTCTTGACTTTAAACCACTCACTATCCCCTTGTTTTGTTCAAATGACTGCCTCTTGGTCTAAGCAGAGATTCCTCATGAGCGCAATTAAGTGTTCTGGAATTTCAGTTCTTCACAATGTTATCCATAATTTCTTATGATCCACGCAGTCAAACAGTAGGACGATCTTCAGCGAAACTGAATAACTCTAAACCCTTGGAATTTCCTGAGTAGTTGATGTGCCTTTGTTATGTAGACCTCTAGACTACATCTGAGGGTTTGTGCTAATGGATAGGGGCTGGCCTGACCAGAAAGACCACCACATGGCCTGGTATCTGCTGACCTCAGGGGTGGGGAGGGCTGATCCAATCAACCTTGACTGAGGTAATGAAGCCAATAAAATCTCTGGATATGGACATTCCATAGGCTTCCTGGTTGGTAAAAGACATTGAAGCACGTGGGAGAGTAATGTACCCCTTGGAACATGGAAGCTTCAGGCTGGTAACCCTCCCACACCTCGTCCTATGTGTCTTTTCATTTTTTTTTTCTTTTTTTTTGCTATAAAAAAGCTGTAATTGTACGTATAGCACTTTTTCTGAGTTCTGTGAGTTGTTCCAGTGAATTATTGAACCCAATGAAGTAGTGGGAACCAGCAGGTCAAAAGTGAGGGAGCCCAGAGGAAAGGTCTTGAGCTTGTAGCTAGCATCCTGAAGGGGTAGTTAGTGGGAAACCCCAGATTTGTAGCCAGTAGTTCAGAAGTGAGGGTGTCATGTGGGCTCCCACACTTGTACTTGGCGTCTGCCTGTTTGGCAGTCTGAGGCACAGTTTCCTTTTAACTTGTGAGGTCTGGCCTAGCTCCGAGTGGCTAGGGTCAGAGAAGTGCTGCATGGGCAGCTGGTATTGGAATTGAACAGAAGAGTGGGAGTTTCTTGTATTTTTGTAGTTGAGGACAGAACAGTGGATTCTGAGATTCCAACACGACTCAGGGGGACACAATTCAACCTGTAACAGGCAGGTTACTTGTACCTGATTTCCTCATCTGTAATGTGGCAATGAAGACAGATCCTACCTCTGTGGCTACCAGGAGGATCCAGCGAGTTCACGCAAGGTGCTCAGAGCAGTGCTGTGAGCAGGCTGCTGTGTCCTGGTCTCTCCATCTCTCAGTCTACCTGGCCTGGCCCTCACCTCCCTCGCTGTTCAGGAAGTGCCCCTGAGGCCTTGGCCCCACTCCCCTGCCCCAGCCAAATAAGCATACGATATGGAGTCCCCAGGTGGTGCAAACAGGGCTGACGCATTCAACTGCTAACTGAAAGGTTGTTGGCTCGAGTTCCCCCAGAGGCACCCTGGAAGAAAGGCCTGTTGATCTACTTCCAAAAGACCAGCTACTGAAAACCCGGTGGAGCACAGTTCCACTTTGACACACATGGGGTTGCCATGAGTCAGAGTCGATGCTACTGGCAATTGGTTTGGTTTTTGTTTTTAATGGTCACATAAGTTGTCCAGCCTCTGCTTGCATGCCTCCCAGACTGAGCACTCACTCCGATTCTGCACAGCTGGTGGGAGGAAGCTCTCCTGCCCACACAGGGCTTTGAGTCTTCCAGTGAGGCCCTAGAACCCTTCAGCTCACCCTGCACAGATGCCTGTGGAGATGGAGGCACTGGCTGAGGGCCAAGCTCCCTTTTCTCCAGCCCTTTCTTCCCCACCCCAGGCTAAAGAGTTTCCTACGGCAGACCATCCTGTACCTGCCTCAGTGGCTTCCCCTGCACTTAGAATAGAAGCCATACTCCCTACCAAGCCTCATGATTAGGCCCCCGCGACCTTCCAGGCCTCATTTCTCTTCCTCAAGCCCTCCAAACTCATTCCCACCTCAGGACCTTTGAATTTGCTGTTCCCTGTCCCGGAAACGCCCATCCTCTAGGTCTTCACAGGGCTGGCTCGTGGGGCTGGCTTGTGTCTTTCAATTCTCATCAGACAATGTCTCCCCTTCAGAGAAGCCCTTCCTGACCCTCTGTGCTAAAGCCCACCTCCTCTCCTGAGTTACTCTCTACTCCTGTTCCTTGTCTGTCTTCCACTAGACTATAAGCCCATGCAGACAGGAACTCATCTGTCTTGTTCACGTTGTATTCCCAGGGGCTAGAATGATGCCTGGTACACAGCAGAGCTTTTGAGTAAATGAATGAGTGGATGAATCAATCAATCAAAAGCAGGTGAGATGTCACAAGATCCTGCCTGGTGCTCCAAGCAGAAGCTGACTCTTGCCAAGCCATGGTAAACAAACAAACAAACAAGACACCTACTCCAGGTGCATTTAAGTTATTTTATTTTTAAAAAAATCATCCCAATAGCCTCTACCCCACTCCCAAGTCACTGCAACCTTGGGTGGGACGAGATTTACAGGCCCCCAGGCAGGCCCCAAATGACCTTTGTAATC
Source organism: Loxodonta africana (assembly GCF_030014295.1). NCBI lineage: Eukaryota > Metazoa > Chordata > Mammalia > Proboscidea > Elephantidae > Loxodonta > Loxodonta africana. The sequence continues at coordinate 37,770,961 of NC_087363.1, forward strand.
CAGCCCCTTGCCATGTTGTGCGTCCCGAGAGCCCTAAGAAAACCCCACATAGAAAAATACTTTACAAGGAATATGCTCTAATTCAGCTAGAGAAAAATACAGCTTTGGGGGGCCAGGGGCATGTCACAGGGGCTATACCCAAAATGCATAGGCAGGCAGAAGGCTCACCGGGGAGGGGAGTCAGGGAAGGTCAAGTCTGGGATGAACAATCCCCATGAGAAGCCAGAGAAATATTGCATATGAGAAGGCCTGGCAGCAGCGAGGAGGCCCACCCCAGGCCTGGCTGCATACATCTGGGAGAATGGCTGAGACCTGGAGTTTGAGGAGGGATGGGGGCATTGGTCAGAGTCAGGATGCATTGTCCCTCACCTGGAGGCCCCTGAGTGTCCTGTGCAGCCCTGCTACTTGACAGGTGCCCAGAAAGGCTGGGGCCACTTGCCTAAGATCACACTGACGTGCTGTGGAAGAAAGGCCTGGTAATCTACTTCCAAAAAATCAGCCATTGAAAACCGTATGGAGCACAGTTCTACTCTGACACATATTGGGTCACCATGAGTCGGGGTCAACTGGACAGCAGCTGGTTTTAATGACCACCTTGGACACTGTCGACACTGGGTGGGCAAGCAAGCATGTTCCATCTTTTCTAGCTCTCTGGCTGTCCATCTGTCTGTCTCTCCATCTCTGTGCCTCTCCCCCTCTCTCCCCTCCATCACTGACGTGGGTATTGGAGAAGCACTGTGTGATCACATATATCATATATATGTACCATAGTTCCATGGTTCCCAATCTTCATTGAAATGGCAGGTGAGTGGAACCTCTTGGTCCCAAAATTATCCCCTCCGGCACTGAGGGGCTAGGCTGAGAGGCATGTGTGCAGATGGATCAGTGACCCCGGGCCCTAAAACAGATGCAGGAAGGACTGAGAGCCAGAAGCCAGATCCTGAGATGCCCAGTGAGCCCAGAAACGCAGTCTCAAATCGCAGAAACTTCAGATCAGAGATGCTGGAAGGACAGAATCGCCGACATTCTGAGACCAAAGACTAGCGCTTCCTAGGATCACAGATATTCCAGCTCAGAGTCTCATAAGTGAAGACGCAATCCCCAAACACCAGTGTTCTGGAGCCTGGGAAGGGCTGAGCTCTCACCCAGAGCAGCATCCTTACTGGTGGCACACAATCCCTATGATGTGGCCCCCAGCCTCGCCTCGAATGCTCCCATTGTCGGGAAACTCACCACCTACACGGTGTGCTGATATGCTTGGGCTGAGCCCATGTGCATGCATCCACAGGATGTCCACAATTGCACTAGGGGGTCCATGATTGCATCAGCTCCCAATTGCTCAGCATCTGGGACAGGGAACTCCCCCCTTTCCTGGAGGGAACTCACCCTCCCTGCCAGCTCATTCCAGCTCCATGACTTTGGCTGGGAGAAGGCACTCCCGACACTGAGCTGGGTGGTCCCCCTGCCTGTGACCCTTCCAGAGAAGTCCAGTGGGGACTCCTGGCCAAGTAGCCTGTCTCCAACCCCTCCCACCCCAGCTGGGGTTCTTCTGGGCATTTCGGAGACCCGACTTGGTGAAAGATCCAGATGTCGCTCCAGCTGCAGCACAGAGCCCCCTGCCTGGCACCCAGTTCCCGTGGAACCAGAGAACAGAGACAGTCCCATCCTGGGTTCAGAGCCTGCCAGGCAGACAGATGCACAAATGGGTGGGTGTCCGCTTCTCTAGCCGGACTACAGGTCTGGGAGCCAGGATTCACTCCATGGGTGTCGGACTTCGAGCTGACTTCAGAGCATGCGGGGGCTGCGGGGGCCTGGTGTGCGTGGGGACCGGGTGGCCTGGGCCAGCGGGTTGCGGCTGACCACCAGCTCCAAGATGTCCCCCGCCTCAGCCAGGAGCGGCACCGCCAGACAGCAGTCGAAGTCCCGTGTGCGGACGTGGTTGACCTGCAGAAGGCACAAACCGGGGACAGAATTGGGTCAGCTAAGCCTGGGACAGGAGACTGTGGTGTTTGCCAAAATGCCAGCCCCGGCTTTACCCAGACCCAAGGGTAAATAACAACACACACCTATGGAGGGAGTCATTCTTCACTTAACTCTCTTTAAATCTTTATCACCGAGAAAGCCCTGGGGAGGTGCTAATACATCTTTCACACCTCTCCAGCACTTGCTTCGCTCCCTTTGTAAGGCAGAAGAGCAGACCACACACAGAGATCCTCCTGGCCAGAACGCGGTGCCATTGCCCTGTTTCCTTGTATGTGTATTTTACATACCTAACCTAGTGCCCGTTGAGTCATAGACCTTTTATTTTAAGCAAGGGGTGCTGGATTTTCATTTCTAATTGTGAATAGAAGTCCCCTTTTAAAAGGACCATCAGGAAAGAAAATCCAGCACCCCTTGCTTATGTTTAAAAACTCTATCAATAGAGAAAACATACGTTAAGCATTATCTCTGGGTGGTGCAAAGAGCTAGTGGAGGTTTAAGTCCATCCAGAGAAGCCTTGGAAGAAAAGCCTGGCAATCTACTTCCAAAAATCTAGCCATTGAAAACCCTACGGAACACAGTTCTACTCTGCCATACATGGGGTCGCCACGAGTCGGAATCAGCTCCACGGCAACTTTGTGTTTGTTTGTTTAATAATATAAATATGGCAAAAATCATAAGGGTGTTGGGGAAGAACGGCCCAGAGTGGCTGAGGCCGGGCACCTCACAGCTTTCCGCCTGCTCACCCACATCTCCCAGGCCCCCTTGCACTTAGGCACCAAACCACCTGACACTCTGGCCTCCGGGCTGTGAAGGGAAGTGATGGTGTTGCTTTTGGGTGAAGGCAAGGAAAAACCATGTGCGATTTCCCAGTCTCTTCTCCTCTGCTGTGGAGACCGTGGAGGCCATGTGTTTTAGACGGGCAATTGCAAGATTGTGGGACCTCTTGCTGGGAGGAGCAAAGCCCATACCAACCCTCAATGGACATGCGGTGTAAGCAATGAGTGAATGTTCGTGTATGTTAATTAAGTCACTGAGATTTGGGGGTCATTTGTTACTGTAACATAACTTAGCCTAACCTGACTAATAAAATACAACTCATATAATCATTCCCTTTTTACAGATGAGGAAGCTGAGGCTCAGGGAGGGGAAGTGACCTCCCAGGGCCACTCAGCTGGGGTAGAAGGGGGCCCTATCCCCACCCTAGGGCTAGAAAACACAGCCTCTTATAGAAATGCGCCAAAGATGGCCTCTGTGTATTGGCCCCAAACTGTTTGCTTCATAGCAAGCCGAGGTCCAAAAAGCCAGCCGGCAACGAACTCAAATTTGTACATATTCAATCTTTTTTTTTATTAAAAAAAGCCCCAGTAAGTAGATTTTTAGCCACTTAGAGCAAGTAGAGTCTGTCTGCTTTACATACCCGAAAAACTGCACCCGACATCAGCTAGCCCTAAAAAAAATTTTTTTTTTTTTTTTTTAAAGCCTTTAGTTATAAGGACCCCAGCTGCAGCTGTCCTTTGGAACTCTTGACCCAGGGACTCCCCACCTTGCAGCAGGAGGACACAACCTAGGGACACGTAAGTGCTCAACTACTAGTTGAAAATTTGGCATTTCAAACCCACCCAGAGATGCCTCGGAAGAAAGGACTGGAGATCTACTTCTGAAAGGTCACAGCCTTAAAAACCCTATGAAGCATAGTTCTGTTCTGCACACGTGGGGTCGCCATGAGTTAGAATCAACTCGGCGGTACCCGGTTTGATTTGGTTTTCTCCTTCTGGTGGCCCCCTGCCCCACTTGCCTCTAGCAGACCTCCTGCTGTGGGGGACTGCCCCCTGCATGTGGTTGCCAGTGTGCTGGACCCCAACAAATAGCTTGTTGTGCAATACTGCTATCTTGTGGTCATATATTTTTCCTTGATCAATCCCAAATTCCCCTGAACTCAGTACACGGCCCAGCCCATCTGTGGTGCCCTGCCCAGCCTCACCTGGAGGACCCTGTCGAAGGGCCGGAGGCCTCCACGCTGGGCTGGTCCATCAGGTCGTACAGTGTGGACATAGACACCCTTCTCCAGGAGGCCATCTGAGACGCTGAACCCAAAGTCATTCCGCATGGGGTCCTTGTGCAGGGTCACCTGGGAGTAGAAGAAAGGAGGAGGCCCCTGGAACTCTGCCTCCGGTGCCATGGTAGCCCAAATCGCTTGATCTGGCATTCAGTGCCTCGTGGACCCAGACCCCAGCCCACTTGAGCAACCCCATGCTCTACTGCATCAGGATCTTGCCTTTGCCTCTTCTCCCTCTCAGCAAATTCTCCAGTTCATAGCATCAAATCTCCTCGGAATCCCTTAGAAGGGGATTTCCTTTCCAGTTCTTGCTTTCATCAAGGAGAAAGTCTTGTGGGGTGCTAGTGTGTTTTTAACACCCCCTCTTTTTTTTTTTTTTTTTTTTTTTAACACTTATCTCCCATTTAAACAAAGAGGCTTCTGGTGACTATTAAATTGGGCTGGAATTCTTCTTCTCCTCTGTGTTTTGTTTCTTATGGATGGCAAGAGATGCTGGCTTTCATTTAAGCTAGCAATGTAAAGGGCTTTATGTTTTTTAACATATATACAGTAAGTTGAGTGAGGAAACAGGGAGTCTACTTAAAGAAAAATATTAAGCCCTGTGTGTGTGTGTGTATCTGTATGTATGTATATTATGTATATAAGTATGTGTGTATGCGTACATATATATGTGTACATATTCATACATGTGTGTATAGGTATATGAAAGTGTGTATATGTGCATGTATGTATATGTTTATATGTATGCACGCACATACACGTGTGTATGCATGTTTTGTATACCCATGTGTATATACATATATGTGTGTGCATATATGTGTGTGTGCATGCACGTATATGTGTGTATGTATGTATGCATGCTAAGGCACCCCGGTGGTGCTAATGGTTAAGTGCTCAGCTGCTAACTAAAAGGTCAGCAGTTTGAACCCATGAGCAGCTTTGGGGGAGAAAGACCTGGCAATCTGCTCCTGTAAAGATTATAGCCTAGGAAACCCTATGGGGCAGTTTTACTCTGTCATACAGTGCACTATGAGTTGGAATTGACTCAACAACAACAATATACATGTATGGATGGATGGATATGCGTGCATGTGTGTGTGTGTGTGTGTATCACCCAAATAATGGGAATTTTAGAAAGCTAGTATAAAATCCTTGTTTTATGGTAAAGGAGAGCAAAGTCTGGATAGGGGCAAGAACCCATCTGGCAACACATGGCAAGTCCTGATGGCACCAAGACACAGGACCCGGCCTCCTGTCCCCGCCCCAGCGCCCACCTTGTGCATCTCCAAGGGCGTCGGCAACAACAGCTCCTGCATCTCTTCGGGGGGAGGGCAGACCTCCCGGCTCCTCCGCCAGGGCCCAGGGCCAGGCCTGCTCTCGAGGGCCACGCTCTGCACAGTGCCTGTCATGATGGATGCCTGCAGATGACACAGTCCTTCACGCATTTGTTCATTCAGTCATGCAGCATCGATGAACACCTACTATGAGCCAGCCTCTAAGGGCATATTATGAACAACACAGACATGGTCCCTGCCCACTTGGGGATCTCCATCCAGTGGTGTAAGGGGTTAGTGATCAATCACACAAACAATATGAAAAATAGCCATCTACAATTATATCACACTTAGTCTGTGCTAGGCTCCACTCTAGGCACTTCACACATGTTTTGTTTTCTATAATATTATGAGACAGGAAACCACTATTATTTTCTCCATTTTACGGATGAGGAAAATGAGGCTCAGAGAGACTAAGATCTGAAGCCAGAGTCTGGCTATAAGTTGAGGCTCTTAAACCACTCTGCTATAATGCTCCTCACAAAAACAAGGTAAAACTGTACACTGCTGTATATGTTACACAGACGAGGTCCAGTCTAGTCTGAGGCGCCAAGGAAGCATCCCTGAGCCGAGATCTGAAAGATGAGCAAGAAGACTGGGAGGAAAGACAGTCTCGGATAGAGGGAACAGCATATGCAAAGGCTCTGTGGCTGAAGGGAGTGTGGTGTAGGGTGAGGCTGGAGAAGTATAAGGACTGTATCCTACAGGGAGAAATGGGAACTTGATCCTGACAGCAACAGGGAGACACTGAAGGATTTAAGCAGAGGTGGCAGAAGGTGACACAATCAGATTTGTGGATTTAAAAGCACCTTCAGGCTTCTGGGTGGAGACTGGATTCAGAACAGGAGGATGGAAGCCAAGAGGGAGACCTGTTAGGGACCACTGTAGTTGTCCTAGCTAAAGATGACTGTGGCTTAAACAAGGGTGGTATTATGAATTGAATTCTGTCTCTCAAAAATAAGTTTTGGAGTTCTAACTCCTATACCTATAGATGTGATTCCATTTGGAAATAAGGCTTTCTTTGTTATGTTAATGAGGCCATATCAGCTTAGGGGTGTCTTAAACCAAATCACTTTTGAGATATAAAAAGAGCAGATTAGGCACAGAAGCAAGCAAACACCAAAGGGGAAAGAAAGACAGATGCTACATGGAGATGGTGAAGGAACTGAAGGATGCCAAGAAGAACGATAGCGAAACTGAGACACAGATCTTCCCCCAGACAGACAGAGCCTTCCCCTAGAGCTGGGGTCCTGAATTAGGGCTCCTAGTCTCCTAACTGTGAGAAAATAAATTTCTGTTGGCTAAACCCACTCCAGTGCAGTATTTCCGTTATGGCAACACTAGATGACTAAGACAGATTGTGACAGTGGGGAATGGGAGAAGGAGCAGAGTAGTGACATGTCTAGGAGGTAAATCGACAGGTGTGCTGAACGAGGGGTACACAGAGTCATAGATGCACTGCCCTCAGCTGAGAGGAGCAAGCTTGTGGCCCTGAGGGAAATTCATTCATGTCCAGTTCAGACTGGGACATCGGGCAGTTGGGTGGTGCTAGGGTTGGTGGGATGAGAAGATTTGATTCTTAAAGGTCATATACAATTTGTTAGGCACAGAATTATCTCCACGGTTTAGAAACTTCTCTCCCACTAACCATCACAGTACCTGAGTTTTCACCATTTGTATCTGACATTGGGTAGGGTGCATCTTTGGTCTTCTGGAGATCCCCCAAGGGAAGGCAGATTATAATAATAGCTGTCTTAGGGCCAAGCGGTTGGGTTGGGGAGAGAGGGAAGATAGGAAAACACAGTGAAGAGGTATTGAGCCAAGAGGTGGGGAAGCCCCTTTTTTAGAGCTTATAACTGGTGCTCATCCGCCTGAAGGGTCCAAAAAACAAGGGACTCAGAATCTTGGAATGATAGAATCATTAAAAATCAGAATTAGTGAGTCCAGGTATCAAACTCTTGGACCCTTAGAATTGTAGAATTCTAGGACCTCTAGCTAAGATATAGACTGAGCTGATATTGAAGCTCACAGCTCCCTTCAAGCACATAGATGTAGTAGGTTAAATTTTTTTTTAATTAATGCTCCAAAAGTGAGAAAGAAAAACTTCAGAGCCATATAAGAGCAGGAGTGGAATCTTTTGGGTTAAGGACGTAATGGGACCAGACATATGTATTAGCAGCTGGGATTCCTGTTTAGGGAGAAGATAGTGTTGTGTCAAAGCAAGAAGCTGGAGGAGTGCCACCTCATTGTTGAATGAGGACTAGAAAATGTCTTCCCACCAGCACAGGGGCACAGAAGGGAGCCACCAGGACTGAGTAGGTGTGTGTGTTGGTGGTGGGGAGGGTGGTGGAGGATGCAATCACTTGTGACACACAAGAAAACTTATAGCTTGACCTCTGCATGAGTGTGGGCCAGAATTTACCTTCCATGAATAGTACAGGAACATTGAGTTGAAAAATTAATGTTAAAAACAGGTCTGGAACTGGTAAAGTTAAAAGGACCAAACAAAGACATTTAAGAAACTACCTCAGAGTACTTCATCAATCCAAAGCAGATGTGAGATGCTTACAGAAATAACCACTGCTGAAAGTAAGCTCAACCGCTGCTGAAAGTAAGCTCAATGATGAGATTAAAAAGCTCACCTGCCCCTAAACATAACAAATGGAGAATTCACATCCAGGAAACTAAAAATAATAGAGAAACCCAAATAAACTTTAAAATAAGTGTCTTTAAAATGTGCAGAAGATAAGAAAACAAAAAGCAAAAGACACTAATAAAAAGGTTATGAATATTTCAAAAGTAAAGAGTAATTATAGAAATGAAAAATGTAGAAATTGAAATTCAATATCTAGGAAATGAGCTAAACGGTAGACTAAATACAGCTAAAGAAAGAATTAGTGAATTGGAAGACAGATCAAGGAAAACAATTAGAACACAGTCCAGAGAAAATATGAAAGAAAAGTTAAAAGATATAGAAGATAAAATGACAAAGTCCAATGAACACTTAATACAACTGCCAGAAAGAGATAATAAAGTAGAGGTGACATTAAAGAATATAATGACTGGGAATTTTCCAAAATATAAGGAAAAATGACTCCCCAGACTGAAAAGACAGGCTGAATCCTGAATAAGATAAATTAAAAAACAAAACAAACTCACAAAGAGACGTCAGAGCAAAAGAACCAGCCATTACAGATCAAGAGAAATCCTCAAAGCCACTGTAAAGAAACAACATTACTTTCTAGGGAACAGTGAACCTAATAGCAGCAACACGAGTTGCTAGAAGACAATGGAATAATGTCTTCAAAGCCTTGAGGAAAATTTTAATTTCATACCCAACTGAACTATAATTCAATAAAAACCAAAACCAAGTCCATTGCTGTCAAGCCGATTCCAACTCATAGTGACCCTATAGGACACAGCAGAACTGCCCCCATAGGGTTTCCAATCTTTATGGAGGCAGACTGCCACGTCTTTCTCCCAAGGAGCAGCTGGTGAGTTGAACCATGGACCTTTCGGTTAGCAGCAGCGTGCTTCAATTACTGCATCACCAGGGCTTCTTGTAGTTAGGATGAAATAGAGACATTTTGAAAACACAAAGTCTAAAAGCATTTACCACCCAAAAACCCTCACTGAAAGAACTTCTAAAGGACAAACTCAGAAGGAAAGAGTAGGATGCATGAGGCAATGGTGCAAAGAAATTGGTCAAACATTCTGGTAAAACGAAATCATTTTTAGTTCACGTTCACTAATTTAGAGCAAAAAGTTCTCCCAAAAAGTTGGAGGATGGGAGGAGGAAGTTTTTGTCTGGAGGGAAGTTTCCATTGGCATTCTACAAGCATTCTAAAGTGCTTGTCTTATTCAGAAAGAGGACAATATTGATGAGATTTTGTTAGAAAAACAAAGTTAGGAAAGACATTGAAAAACTCAGGTAAGGTCAATTGGCCTAGTCTTTTCAAAAAGTTAGTGTCATGGCACACAATGGAATATTACTCAGTCATAAAAATTATTGACGTTCTGATAAATGCGACATCAGTGAACCTTGAAAACACACTGAAAGAAGCCAGACACAAAAGGCCATATATGTATGATCGCATTTATATGATACATCCAGAATATTCAAATCCACAGAAACAGAAGATAAATATTGGTTGTCAGGGGATGGGAGACAAGAGGGGAATTAAGGGATACGGGCTTTCTTTTTGAGGTGATGGAAATATTCTGGAATTAGGTACTGGTGATGGTTGCACAACATTGTGAATATACTACACACCATCAAACTGTATGCTTTAAAATGGGGAATTTTATGTTATGTGAATTTTATATTAAAAAAATTTTATAGGGTCGCTATGAGTCAGAATTGACTCGACAGCAACAGGTTTTTGGTTTGTTTGTTTTGGTCATTGCAAAGTGACTAGGCTATAATTTAAGAGAGTCTTTGTTGTTGTTAGGTGCCATCGAGTCAGTTCCAACTCACAGCGACCCCACATACCACAGGATAAAACACTGCCCAGTCCTGGCCATGCACAATCGTTGCTATGCTTGAGCCCATTGTTGCAGCCACTGTGTCAATCCATCTCGGTGAGGGTCTTCCTCTTTTCCACTGACCATCTACTTTACCGAGTATGATGTCCTTCTCCAGGGACTGATCCCTCCTGACGACATGTCCAAAGTAAGTAAGACGAAGTCTTGCCATCCTTGCTTCTAAGGAGCATTCTGGTTGTACTTCTTCCAAAACAGATTTGTTCATTCTTTTGGCAGTCCACGGTATATTCAATATTCTTCGCCAATACCACGATTCAAAGGCATCAATTCTTCTTTGGTCTTCCTTATTCACTGTCCAGCTTTCACGTGCATATGATGTGGTTGAAAATACCATGGCTTGGGTTAGGCACACCTTAGTCTTCAAGGTGACATCTTTGCTTTTCAACACTTTAAAGATTTCTTGACTGTTGTTTCCATGGGTGTTGAATTGTGGATCCAAGTAAAACAAAATCCTTGACAAGTTCAATCTTTTCTCCATTTATCATGATATTGCTTATTAGTCCAGTTGTGAGGATTTTTGTTTTCTTTATGTTGAGATGTAACCCATACTGAAGGCTGTAGTCATTGATCTTCATCAGTAAGTGCTTCATGTCCTCTTCACTTTCACACCAAGCAAGGTTGTTAATGAGTCTTCCACCAATCCTGATGCCTCATTCTTCTTCATATAGTCCAGCTTCTCAGATTATTTGCTCAGCATACAGATTGAATAGGTATGGTGAAAGGATACAACTCTGATGCACACCTTTCCTGACTTTAAATCACGCAGTATCCCCTTGTTTTGTCTGAACAACTGCCTCTTGATCTATGTACAGGTTTCTTATGAGCACAATTAAGTGTTCCAGAATTCCCATTCTTCACAATTATATTCATAATTTGTTATGATCCACACAGCCAAATGTCTTTGTATAGTCAATAAAACACAGATAAGCATCCTTCTGGTATACTCTGCTTTCAGCCAGGATCCATCTGACATCAGCAGTGTTCCATGTCCTCTTCTGAATCCAGCCTGAATCTCTGGCAGTTCCCTGTTGATATACTGCTGCAGCCACTTTTAAATGATTTTCAGCAAAATTTTGCTTGTGTGTGATGTTAATGATATTGTTTGATAATTTCCTTATTCAGTTTGATCACCTTTCTTGGGAATAGGCATAAACATGGATCTCTTCCAGTTGGTTGGCCAGGTAGCTGTTTTCCAAATTTCTTGGCATAGACAAGTGAGCACTTCCAGCACTACATCCGTTTGTTGAAATATCTCAGTTGATAGTCCGTCAATTCCTGGAGCCTTGTTTTCACCATTCCCTTCAGTGCAGCTTGGGCTTCTTCCTTTAGTACCATCAGTTCCTGATCATATGCTACCTCTTGAAATCATTGAAAGTCGACCAATTCTTTTTGGTATAATGACTCTGTGTATTCCTTCCATCATCTTTTGATGCTTCCTGCATTGTTTAATATTTTCCCCATAGAATCCTTCACTGTTGCAACTCGAGGCTTGAATTTTTTCCTCAGTTCTTTCAGCTTGAGAAATGCCAAGCATGTTCTTCCCCTTTGGTTTTCTATCTCCAGCTCTTTGCACATGTCATTATAATATTTTACTTTGTCTTCTCGAGCTACCCTTTGAAATCTTCTGTTCTTTAGTTCTGTTCAGAGTCTTTAGGGATAAAATAATAACCAGGTGCCAAGCATGGATTAGACACTGGTTTAGACAAATCAAGTGTAAAGGGCAATTTAGAGTCAACTGACGAAATCTGAATATGATCTTGGTATTACAAGAAATTAAAATATGTTGAGATGGAAAATAGAGCACCTAAATAAAAAAAAGCAGATTACAAAACAGTATATACATCTTGATCTCATCATCTTAAAAATGGATATATACTTCTTTATGTGGTAATTTGTGGATGGCAGGAATGTTAAGCTTATTTTTTAATTTTTGTTTTTATATTGCTTATCTAATTTTGCACCATACACACGCATCACTTCTTTAATAATAAAAGTTTTCAATGCAAAATTTGAATATTAAAAACAAAACAAATGATTTTAAAGATAATTACTAAAATAATAAAATTAAAATTAATAATCTCCAAATCCATCGTGGAGAGATTGGATAGGAACAAGAAATGCATCGACATAAAAGAAGGAAAGATAGATGATTGAAAAAAATATAGAGAAAACAGGATAAAAAGAAAGTATAAAATAATATGCTAGAATTATGTTTAACTATATTAGTAATCACAATATATATAAATAGACTAAACTTGCCTTTAAAAAAGAGACTGTTGGATTGGGACAAAAATAAGCTATATACTGTGTACAATAGACACACTTAAAGCAGTGATACAGAAAGTTTGAAAATAAATAAACTGGGAAAATATTATTAAAGCTGGTGGACTAATATTTTTATGTGAAAAAATGGAATTTAAGGTGGAAAGCACATTTAGGGAGAGAAATACTGATTAAAGATTTGTTTTAAATTCATCAAGAAGTTATAGCAATCATTAATTTATATGCAACTAACAATATAATTTCAAAGAAGAGAAAGCAAAATTGGCAGAATGTCAAAGAGCAGTTGTCAGATTGAAAATCATAGTGGGTATTTTATCATACTGCTAACAGAAAAAATAAACATAAAGCATATAAAAATTTAGTAACGATGTAGTTTTTAACAAGTTTATTAACAACCTTGACCTACACAGAATCCTGCACTCAACAAAAGAAAATTCACATTATTTCATAAGCATATATGGAATATTAACTAAAACTAATCACATACTAGGCCACAAAGAAAGAAATTTCAACAAACTCCAAAGAATTAATATCAAATCAAACATATTTTCTGACCAAAGTACATGAAAATTAGAAACCAATATGAATTGGCTTTAAAATTTGTGTTATAAAATGAAAACAAAAATACAAAGTTCAAAACCAAAAACTCTGCTTCCATATAATTCAAAGGCTTAAGTGAAACTCACACTGGAAATTTAAAAAAGATTTGCAATTGAATGAACAATAAAAGTACCATAAATCAAAACTGGTGTGATACAGCCAAAGCAGGGCTTACAGGGAAATTCACAGCTTTAAAATGCACTGTTATGGATTGAACTGTGTTTCTCCAAAATATGTGTTGTAATAATCTAACCACGATAACCCACTGCCATCAAGCCAATTCTGACTCACAGCAACCCTACAGGACAGAGTAGAACCACCCCATAGGGTTTCCAAGGAGCGCCTGGCAGATTCCAACTGCTGACCTTTGGGTTAGCAGCGGTAACGCTTAACCACTACGCACCAGGATTTCCTCTAACCACTATACCTGTGGTTATAATCCTATTTGGGAATGAGTTGTCTTTGTTGTGTTAATAAGGCAGGATTAGCGTAGGGTGTGTCTTAAATCAATCTCGTCTGAGATATAAAAGAAGCAAGCTAGAAGGAGAGATATGGGAAGAGAGATGCCAAGCCGCCTGAAGACTGTCCAGGAGCAGAAGCTCAAAAGAGACGAGGGCCTTCTTCCAGAGCTAACAGAGAGAAAGGCTTCCCCAGAGCCAGCGCCCTGAGTTCGGACTTCTAGCCTTCTAAACTGTGAGAAAATAAAGTTCTGTTTGTTAAAGCCGCCCACTTATGGTATTTCTGTTATAGCAGCACCGGATAACTAAGACCTGCACTATGTTACAAAACAAGAAAGACTGAAAATTAAGGAGCTAAGAAGCCAGGAAAAATACCATTACTTAAATACAAAAAAGTAATAGGAAGAAAATATCGAAACTAAACAGAAATTAATAAGACAGAAAACAATAAAACAAGAGAGGTAATTAATAAAACCAAAAACTGGTTCTTTGAGTAGCCTAGTAACTGTTGAAGAAGACAAAAAAAAGGGCCCCAATCAGCAATATTAAAAAAAGGGGGCAAAAACCCACTGCGGGGGCAAAGGCACAGATAAAAAATACGTTGGCATCAAGTCAATTCTGGCTCACAGCAACCCTAAAGGACAGAGTAGAACTGCCACACAGGGTTTCCAAGGAGCGCCTGGTGGATTTGAACTGCCGACCTTTTGGTTAGCAGCCATAGCTCTTAACCACTATGCCATCAGGGCTTCCAAATAAAACAGAGGTTTAAATTCTTGTTCTCAGGGTATGAAGGAGCTTCCGGAGTGGTTTAGCCTAATCCTTCCCAGATCATTCCCTCCCAAGCAGCCTGTTTCTTTGTGGGCCACACTGACCTCACGCAAAGCTGCTTTCCCCTCTGGACTCCCAGGGTCCCTCATTTCTCATGTTGTCAATAACATCGACATCCACCAGCTTCCACAGGGCACACCCATAACCACATCCACATAGTTACACATGCATACACAGACGTCAGAACTCACTATGTACGTAAACGTTCACACGTAGACATACATATTCTGAATATACACCTTGCATCTGTGCATGTATGAACGTGCTCCCAGTGCATACTCAATGACGTCAAACATGTTCATGTATCCACATGCCCCGATGTGCTACCATGATACCCTCGACTGCACTTGTACGCATGTCCATGAACAATCTGCACGTGTGAGGACACATTTACGCAGATGAAAGTGTCCAGGTGAGTGCATGCCTAACAGATGTCACACACGTGCATGCCCCTGTCAACACACTCACCTAGCACCCACACCCTTGCGCCCAGACATGTGTGTCCCACTCAGGCCTGCAGGGTGGGTGGACATACCTCCAGTTCCCTCAGCAGCTCTGACTGACCACATGACTCCAGGTCCTCCAGAGCTTCCCCAAACACGTGCCAGAAGCCCTCCTTGCTGGCGGGGCCAGGAACTGGGCTGTAACGTAGGAACCAGAGAGGGTCAACTCCTGGCGGGTGGGCAGGCAGGCGGGCAGGCTGAGGCCTGAGAACTCTTCGGGGCTCTAGGGCCCAGCGTTGGGCTCGAGGGGCCATAGGGTAGGCAGGCGGGCAGGTGGGCAGGCAGGCAGACAGGCGGGCATCCTCGGTGGCAGTGCTGGGGCCCCAGGGCAGTGGTTGGTGACACGGAATGAGGGGAAGACGCAGTTAGGGGTAACCAGAACTGTCGGTGGCCAGTTAGAACAGGGGCAGATGAGACGGGGTGGACAGCGGTGACACAGGACGCCTGAGAAGAGAGACGGACGGACAGACAACAGACAGACAGAGAGGAGATCCACAGTGTAACCCCAGAGGACGGCCCCTGGCCCCACCCAGACACATAACTGGGACAGTGACAGGAACAGAGCAGCAGCCAGCAAGGACACAGATGAATGGAGAGGATGAAGTATTTGTGCTGGGGAGATGTTGAGACTACCCCACAACTTCTGTCACATCGTATGAGCCCCTTATCAGTTCAAAAATCAAGCCTCATTAGAATGGCAGCAACTCATTTTCACACTTGACTGCTGTCTACAAGGTCCTAGACATTTATCAAGCATGCTATGGTTGGCCCAGCACATTGTCTTTCACCAAGGCTTCACACTCGTATCCTACTCTGTCCTATAGGGTCGTTATGAGTCGGAATCGACTCGACAGCAACGAGTTCACTCTCTTAGGGGAGCCTCAGGGAGGACGATGCGAAACAGTTGCCTCCTTCCTTTCCCATTTTACAGAAGAGAAAACTGAGGCTGAAGGACATTCACTCCATTCGAGTCAACCCTATAAACATTCCCTGAGCCAAGCCCGGTACTGGGCACAGGGCTATGGCAGTGGATGAGGTGTGGCCCCTGTTCTTGAGATGCTGGCGGTTCATTCACAAGGTGAATGAGTACCAAATAGGCATCAGGCACTGAGGCAAGGTTGCCTTGTAGAAGAGATAATAGCCAGGTAATTAACCAGATACGACACAAGGTAGCCAGTGCCACTAGGAGGCTCACACAAACAGCTGGGGGTACCAGGGGAGTGAAGAGAGAATTCCTTCTTCCTGAGAAAGTTCGGGAAGCTTCCCAGACTTGAGCAGAGCCATCTCAGGGGAATTAGGGCTGGGTTTTGAGGGATGAGTAGGAGTTTCCCAGGAGAGAAGAGGGAAAGGCATTCTAAGCAGAAACAAAGTACAGAGATGGGATGGGGTGGCCATTACCCAACAGGGCCTGCTCTGCACGAGCTTTCCCCTCCAGGGATAAGGCTGAGTCATTTGATACCGACACTAAGAAAACAACCACACCACCAGCCCAAGGCTTTTGGGGTACAGAGCCCTTGCAGAGCCATCAAGCAATTCGGGTTTAGTGAAGTGGGTCTGGGTTTCAGCTCTGAGTCCATTGCTGCTCTTTCAAAAACAGACTTTGAGACTTGGGAAGGCCAAGCCAGGCTGCTTCTCCATGTTCACACCTCGGCCTACTGCGCCCCCACCCAGTCTGCCCTCTCCCCATATCGGCTTGGCAGAGATGGCTCTGCTCAGTGCTTCAGCTTCTGGGAGGTCCTGCACTCAGGGGCCAGGCAAGCTCTTCCGTATCACACACACCCACCCTGGGTGGCTGACTGCCCTCTCCGACCTAGCCAAGAGACCATGACTGCCTCCTCCTTCATGGCCTTCCCACCACAGACCTAGTTGGCGGCTCCCAATCCTCCTCCTCCTCCTCCTCCTCCTCCTCCTCTTCCTCAGGGAAGCTCTCGTCTGCAGGGGCCGGAGTATAGCTCCTCCTCCGGGGCTCCGTGGGTGGGGGGCTGCTCCTCAGGCGACCAGGCCGCCATTCCTGGGGAGCCACGCCCCGGGCTGCCGCCTGGGAGGTGTAAGAACCTGCCGGGTGGAGAGGGGGCATCTGTGTCCTCGCCATGGCCCTCACCTTGCCCCCCTCCCTGCCCCATTACCAGCCATGCGGGGTAGCGCTGGAGTCTTCACCCTTCTCTTTGTCTGCATGGTTACCCAGACCTCCCCCACAAGGGGCCTTCCGCCCCAGTCCCATCCCCAGAACCTAAGCTCCCTCTTATCCAGCACGTAGATTTAATGCCCAGCTCTGGGACCCCAAACCAGCTCCACTGGGCTAGGCTGGGCTGACTCCTTGCCCGAGAGGGACGTTCAGTTGTTTTCACCACTACGCCACATTTGGGAGCTTTAAGTTCCTGCCCCAAGGGGTGAGCTGACAGACCCTGACCAGGAATTCAAGAAAGAAAGCTGAGATCTAGACAGGGCAGAGTCCAGCAAGTGAGGAACAGGGCTGGGAGGCCACTTGAGGCCACCTGAGGCCTCCCTCCAGCTAACCCCTGAGCTGGGAGTCCCTGCAGTCTGGGTCACCAAGGTGCCCCCTGTGGTCACCAGCAGTCTCAACATAGATGGAGGGAGCTTGTATCCTGGGGGTGTAGTCTGGGGGCTCCGACCCAAGCTGGGTCTTGTAGGGAGGGCTTTCTTCCTCTTCAACTATATGCAACAAACATTGATTGAGCACACGCTGTGTGCCAAACACTGGGCTAGGCACGAGGGATATATCATAAGTAAGGCTGACTTGGCCCCTGACCTCATGGTGGGAAAATTGAATAGCCAGTTATGGAACTGTGGCCAAGGGGCACAGAGTGGCTAATGGGCTCAATTAGTCCCTAAAGAATGGAGCTAGCTAGGAGAGGGAGGAGAGCATGGTGCTTGTCCAAGGAGACTGAGGCATTACCTGTACCCACAAAGCCACCCTCTGTGGTTGAGCTGTCCCACGACTCCACAGCGCTATCCACACTGGGCACGGCGGGCGAGAACCGGGATGCCAGCAGGCCCCCTTTGAGAGCCTCGGGTGGGTCCTCATCTGCATCACTGGCCTCACTAAGGCTGCCTGACTTGTAGGGTGGGAGGGAGCCTGGGCGGAAAAGGGGTAATGTCACTGTCACTGCCTCTGACCCCAGTGGACAATGAAAGACACAGAGACACTCAGCGAGCCTCAGTTTCCCCACTTCAGTCTGGTTTTGGAATCCACAGGCACTGAGCCCCCACTGGGTGCTCCTGACACATGCTCCCTCATTTAAGCACCCACGAGGGGGCACGCACAGATGGTGAAACTGAAGCTGGGGGTGGCTGAACCAGATGACCAGGTCCCATGGTGAGCAACAGTGGAGCCCAGATGAGAAGTCAGGCTCCTTCCACTGCTCATGGGGCCTTCTTACCAAGACTCTGGGGACATATCTGGGGAAACTGAAGAATGCACAGGTCATGACCATGAAGCACAAGCAGGCACATTAAGAGGCAAGAGGTGATGAAGAACATGGGCATGGAGTGCTGGGTTCAAGCCCAGCCTCTGGCCCCCACCAGCTGTGTGACCGTGGGCTCATCACTCCCCGCTCTGAGTCTTTGTTTCCTCAGCTCTATCAGGTAGCCTCCCACCTGCACAGGGCTGTGTCTTTGGGGAGGTTGCACAAGCAAAGCCTAGCACAGAATTAGGAGTTCCCTTCCTAAATGGGCTAGGTGGTCCCTAGGGCATAAGGCGAGGCTCACGGTCCAGCTGCTTCTTGATCTTCAGTGTGACGGTCTCACCAGCCACCTGCAGGAGGTGGATGGCCTCACTCAGCGGCCGGCCCTTGAGGCTAACACTGTTGATGGCCAGGATACGGTCCCCAACATGGATGGCACCAGTCCTGGGGAGGGGGTACAGGGCAAGGGATGAGGATTAGATACCCAGAGCCTTAGAGACAGGCTCTGCCCATGATGAACCTGGAGGAGCCCTGAGGCTTAAGCCTGGCTGGCCCTAGTTAAACCCAGTGTGACCTTGGGTTGCATTAATAGAGGTATAAAGTCTAGGGTCTGAGAGGCGATTACCCTGCCCCTCTAAAGACAGTGTCCAGCATGAGTTTTGAGAATGATTTGAATCCCATATCTGCCACATACTAGCTGTGGATCCTGGGCCAAGTTTCTTAACTTCCCTGAGTCTCAGTTCCTTCATCTGTAAAATGGGGATGATAATAGTATTTATTTCATCAAATTATAATCCAGGAATCAGTGGAATGAATGCATACTTCATCACCAGCAGAAACCCTTGGGTAGACTTTCCCTTTCTCTGAAGAGCAGCCAGGGCTGAGTGGGCAGAGCAGTTACAGCAGGTGCTGAGAACACACCTGGGTGGGAGAGAAGGAGACTGACGACTGGGGTCAGGGGTCTTGAACCCCAAATGTGGAGGTTTCCCTCAGGCAGGGAGCACCTGGAGGATTGAGCCCAGGTGTACCCTCATGCCCAGCATTACCCAGAAGGCTCCCTGGGGACATCCAGGAGTGAGGGAGTCAGGAATGACACATTCAGGGACAGAACCCCTGAGCTGTACTGTTGAGCACTGCAATGTGGCAGGTCTGAACGGAGGTGGGCTCAGGTGTAAAATACACACTGGAATCTGAAGACTGTGTGTGTAAAAAGAATGTAAAATATCTTGTTAATGTTTTTATATGAATTACATATTGATTATTATTATTTTTTTTAAGTTATATGTATATTAAAGATTGGAAACCCTGGTGGCGTAGTGGGTAAGTGCTACGGCTGCTAACCAAAAGGTCGGCAGTTCGAATCTGCCAGGCGTTCCTTGGAAACTCTATGGGGCAGTTCTACTCTGTCCTATAGGGTCGCTATGAATCGGAATTGACTCGACGGCAGTGGGTTTGTTTGTTTGTTTATATTAAAGATGAATTTTGTTTTTTACTTTTCTAATGTGGCTATTAGAACATTTACTATGAAAATTGTGGCTCACATTATGTCTGTTGGGTAACGCTGCGCTAGACCAGCCCTACGAGGGCAGGGGGGTTGTCTGCTGCATGGCACTCAGCAGGTACCAAGCAAATGCTGTAGCTGATGAGGATATCTGGGGTCAGAATGGCTGCACCGGTCCCTGCAGTCTGCCGGGTATCCAGCAGGGGGCACCCCAGAAGCAGAGACACCAATAGGGCTAAATCCTGTTGTCTGAGCCTCAGGCCCCAGAATCCCACGCCTCCTGCCTGCCCATATGCTGACCTCTCCTCTATATGTCCTCTGCAGGGGCCCACCTGCCCCTCCAGCCCAGGCCAGGCTCCCCCGCTGCCAGCCACCCCTCCCAGAGCCAGAGGGCTCCTCTTTCCGTGCCTGCTCCATCTCCGGCACTGCTCTGTCTCACCTGTGCTAGGATCGCCAACACTGTGACGCCTGTGGGGCCCGTTCCACCCCTGGGCCCCCAGACCCACCTGCTTCCCCATCCGGGACAGCCTGAGACAGAGCCTGAGACACCTCCCTTCTCACAGCTCCCGGCTTGCCACAGTTTCAGACACACTTCCTGAAGGCAGGGCCTGGGGGTGGGGGGGCAGTCCCCCAATGCCTCAGGAAACGCTCCCCCTATACTATGAAGGCACACAGTGAGTGCCCCTCAAGAAAGCTTACAATGCTGACTTTTGAGAAACTGTGGAATCTCCAGGTTGGGAGCAGGGGTTAGCACACTTTTAACCAATATTTACCTGG
Source organism: Loxodonta africana (assembly GCF_030014295.1). NCBI lineage: Eukaryota > Metazoa > Chordata > Mammalia > Proboscidea > Elephantidae > Loxodonta > Loxodonta africana. Next base: position 37,791,254 of record NC_087363.1, read on the forward strand.
GATTATGAGGTGTGCAGGGGCTGGGGGCCTGCCTCTGCCCTGGGAGGCAGGGGCTAACACTTTCACCTTACAGATGAGGAAACCGAGGCACAGAGAGAGGAAGTGACCGGCCCAAAGACACCCAGAACAAAGGTCAGAATCTAGTTTGGCTGTTCCCAAAGCCTAGCTCTTTGCCCCATGGGGGTCCCTGGGCCCACCCATGCATCCCCACAGAGCCCAGGCCCACCTCTCAGCCAGACCACGCTTAGTGAGGCCTGAGATGATGATGGGGTCAAAAGGCTCCTCCGTGCCTGAGATGGTGATGCCCAGGGGGCCCCCATAGCGTTTCAGCTCAACTGTGTAGCTGATGGCGCCGGTAGTCTCCTGTTCATCTGCAAGGGTAGGCACCCATCAAGGGTGGAGGTGGGGGGTCAAGGGTCAGGGGACAGGTCCTCACCACCCCCTGTAACCTCAGTGCTGTTGCTTATTCACTCATTCACCCACTCACTAATTAATCCATTCACTCAGGCCATAACTTCAGACAGTTCAACCTGGGAACCCTGAGGCAGTCTTCTGTCTCCAGAAGTATTTTCTTCAGCCCAAACACCATTAAAATAAAAGAAGGAAGGGGGAAAAAAAAAAACTGGACCCAACATTTTAAAATATAGATTTCACACACCACACAAAATAACAATAATGATATGGTGATAATAGGAAACCAGATTTCTAACTTCTCTTAAAAAAATAAGAAATCTGCCCACTAGTGATCCTCTTTCTCAAGGCTGGAGTTGACAGCTGCCTCTTTGATAGGGGATTCACCTGCCAGCTGCCACAGTCCTCACCCCTCCCATTTGCCTCCCCAACCTGTAGAATGATTCTTACCTTCTATCTGGTTTGCTCATTCATGGCATCTGTCTATCCTCAGTGGTGTCTGAGTTTGCAGCCTTTGTTCATTCTTCACACTCCCACCCATTCAGTCCTGCACGCACTCTCTCATTCATACACAGCCCTACCCACCCATCTGTTCTCCAGGGGGTCTCCTCTGCCAGGCTTTGAGCTAGGCGTGAAGGATACAGGCAGGGTTTCAAACTTCAGCCCACTATGCAAAGGCCCTGGGGCCTCCCCTACATTGCTGCCACCTCCTCCATTTGTTTATTCCGGGGGTCTCCTCAAGCCAGTCCTCAGGTGGTACCCACAGCCTCTCTTCCCCTGGCAGAGGGAGCCAAGATTGCAGGCTGAGGATTCGTAGGACTGGAGGGCAGGGTGGGGTGGTGGGGCCATACCGGAATTGTCCTCATCCTTCCGGACCTTCAGCTTCACCAGGTCCTCGCACTGCCGAAGGATCTGCACGGCATCCTCCATGGGGCAGTTGTCCAGGCGGATGTTGTCAATGGCCAGCAGCTTGTCGCCCGGCTCTAGGGTGCCAGTCCTGCACAGACGGGTGTGCGGATGGGAAGAAGCCTGGCACATGTAGGTGCTGTACCCACCCCCATTGCCGCTGTCCACGCCCATGCTCGGGGAAGTCCTACCTGTGTGCCACGCTGCCTTTCTTGATGTCAGAGATGATCAGGGGCTCCCCTCGCTTCCTGCTGGCCGCTGGAGGAAAAGGGGCATGAGTCCAACCTTTGACTGCCTTAGTCATGGGGGTGGCCAGGCCCAGGGGTGGGGGGCATAGACTGTGGGCCCCACAGCCTGCTCACATCCCAGTACCATTGCTTCTTGGCTGGGTTACCGAGGGCAAATCAGCACACCTCTTTAAAAATGGAGATGATGCCAGGGACCTCAAGGGGATATGAGATGAACCTAGATACCAGAGGCACAAAACCTAGTGTGATTCCTAGCATACAGTAGGTGCTCAATAAATATCAGCTTGTTTTCCCCTCCTGCTGAGCCCATCCCCCAGCAAACTGTGAGCTCCTTGGGGGGCTGTGTCTTGCTCATGTCTGTTTCTCCAGCACCTACTCTGTTCCTCTATGAGTTAAGCGCCTACTTGCGGGTGCTGGAAACACAGTGTCTATCTAGAAAAGCCAAACCACTTAGAACTAAGGGTACCTCACCCCCCTGCCCTGAGGAGCTCTGTATGCAGGCACTCCCATTATGCATAATTGGAAACTGAGGCTTCTAGAAGTTCAGGTCTGGTTCGAGTATACACAGCCAGGTGCCGCAAAATACACCAGGACTGAAGTTAGCCAGACCCTCCCACACTGTGGCCTCTCTGCCCGGAAATGCTAGTTTGAGCAGCAGCCACCGTCCTTAGCGTGGCAAGCTCTTTCTCCAGGCGGGTGAGCTCTGTGGGGCGGGTGGGGAGGCTGTGCAGGTGAGGGGACTCACAGCTGATGGTGATGCCCAGCTCCACACCACGTCTCTTGGGTAGCTTCACATGGAAGGTGCCACTGCTCGGGATGACAGACTCTGGGTACAAACAGCATGGATGACAGAAGAGCCACAGGAGTCCCTGCCCCAGCCACTCAAGGCCCCCTGGGAGGGACCCCAAACAATCACTATCTCAACCCCTGGCAGATGAGGAAACTGAGGCATAATGATTAACAGATTTGCCCAAGACAGCCAACTTACCCGGTCAGGGCAGAGTGGGGGGTGAGAACCCAGACCCCACACTTCTAGCTGGGGTCCCCACAGCCAAACCCGGCCCAGCTCAATTCAGCAAGGAAGCTCTGAGCCAGGCCTTGGTGGGCTGTTTTCCTGTGACCTATCTAACCCTAACCACACTCCTGCTGTGGAAGAACTTCATTTTACAAATAGAGGGGGAAGTGTCTTGTCCAAAGTCACAGAGTGTCTAAACCACAAAAGCAGAATTCTGACATGAATTGTTTTGGATTCTTTGCCTAAGCCATGCAGACCAGGAGCTTGGAGTATTTTCACCATCCTTCACCCCACCAGGTCCTGCCCCACCCCATCAGGTCCTGCCCCATGCCACCAGGTCCTGCCCCACCCCACCAGGTCCTGCCCCACCCCACCAGGTCCTGCCCCACCCCACCAGGTCCTGCCCCACCCCACCAGGTCCTGCCCCACTCCACCAGGTCCTGCCCCACTCCAAAACCCCCTCATCAGCCCAGCACTGGTGTGTGGAGCTCCTTCCTCGCCAGCCAAGGCCCTTCTTTCCACCATTAGTGCTTAGTCATAAACTGCAAACATCCCCTGGAGGAGGGCCACCGGGGCAAGGAGTGGGGTGAGGTGGAAGAACAATTGCACAAGGCAGGAGCAGGACACAGACTGGACGGAGTGCAGGGGTCCAGAAGGAGGGGGCTGCTAGCACAGGGGTGGATTACCCATTAGGCAAGGTAAGCATAGTGCTTACCTTGCTTACCAGATCATCGGTTGTGAACAATTTCACATTTTTTCACCACATCAAAGATTCTGCTTCTAGGTATGGTTGGCATCTGTCTCTCAACCCCACAGCACCTTCCTACAGAATCAAAGCCTCTTTTCAAATTTACAATCCCTGACAGGGGCGGATGACCCAGTAAGCAAGGTAAGCACTGGCTTACTTGTGCTTACTTACTAATCTGTAGTGAACAATTTCACATGGGTTTTATCTGTAGTGAAATTGTTTATTACGGATGACCTGGTAAGCAAGGTAAGCACTGTGCTTACCTTGCCTATTGGATAATCCATCCCTGTGGTAGGGTCACTCACTCACCGGCCACATCAAACTCGATCTCCAGCACAACCTTGTGGGCCAGAGCAGCATCCCGCAGCAGCTGATTGGCTTCCTCCATTGTCCCATCCTCGGTGGCGATGCCATTGATGGAGAGGACACGGTCCCCCACCTGCAGCAGCCCACACCTGAACCGGGAGCAGCCCAGCAAAGAGAAGAGGCCAGCATCACGGCTCCACAGGGAGAGAGGATCTCTGTGCAGGACAGGGCCAGGACCAGACCTGGGCCCCCACCGCTTTCCCTCGCCAGCTGGGTTTGCCTCTCAGCTCTGCCCCGCGCCAGCTATGTATCCCCCAGCAATTTGCCATGTGGCTCTGGCTAAGGGTATGACCTTGCTGGGCCTCAGTTTCTCATCTATCCAGTGGGCCTCAGTTTCTCATCTATCCAGTGGGGATGATACCATGGGCCTTACAGGATGTACATACAGAGTGGTTAAGCCCATGGACTCTGTCAAACAGACAGGGGTTCAAGCCCTGGAGATTCCACTCACAATCTGTGTGACCCTGGGCAAGCAGGTCAGCCTCTCTGAGCTTCAGTTTCCTCATCTGTGAAATGGGGCTGGTGATGGTTGATGTGATGAGTGATATATGCTTTTGAAGGCCGGGGCATGGTGTTATGACTCGGTTTCCCTGGTAGTCTATGAGCCCCTGATTTTAAAGATTGACAGGTGTGGGGACAGGACAGCAGGCTCACCTCTCAGCTGGGCTGTCAGGCTCGATGAAGCGCACGAGGGGCGGGGAAGACAGGGTCTCAGTGGCAAAGATGCCACCCTGGAGCTGGAGGCCGAAGCCGCTGAGGGGGTCTCCGCACAGCACAACCTCGGTGGTCTCTGTATGCACAATCTGCCCACCTGGTCCCACCGTGCTGGAGGCCAGCGACACTGCAGGGCAGGTAGGCACGGGCACTCAGGTGGGGCACCCCATGGGGCCTTCCTGCCTACCCACCCGCAACCCAAGACCTGGAGTCAGGGGGCAAGTAAGTAGGGGTCCTGGCTAGGTTCTGTTCTGAGCCTTGGTTTCCTCATCTGTACAATGGGATTATGATGCCCACCTGGAGGGCTATGGCAAGGATTAGGGAAGGCAGTGTATGGGACTGTCCCATTGTAAGACAAGAGATTCTAAGGGTCCCTACTATTATGTTTTGTTATGCTAGTATATACTATAAAAAAACAAAAACAAAAAACCTGTTGTTGTGGAGTTGATTCTGACTCATGGCAACCCCATGTGTTATAGAGTGGAACTGCTACATAGGGTTTCCTTGCCAGTAGTTTGTATGGAAGCAAATCACCGGGCCTTTCTTTCACAGTGCCACTTGGTGGGTTCGAACCGCCAACCCTGATGTTATTAGTCAAGTGCAAACCATTTGCGCCACCCAAGGACCTTAGTATATGCTATAGCAAATATTATATCAAGAAGCCCTTGTGGCACAGTGGTTAAGTGCTCAGCTACGAACCAAAAGGTAAGCGGCTCAAATCCATCAGTCGCTCCATGGGAGAAAGATGTGGCAGTCTGCTTCCATAAAGATTTACAGCCCTGGAAACCCTATTGGGCAGTTCTACTCTGTCCTATAGGGCCACTATGAGTGGGAATTGACTCGATGGCAATGAGTTTTTTTTTTTTAATCTATATTATGTTTTTTTTGTAATATATTTATTGAGATACAGTTTCACATATCATATTATTCACTCATTTAAAGTGTACAATTCAATGGTTTTTACTACATTCACAAATTTGTGCAATCATCACCACAATCAATTTTAGGACATTTTCATTGCCTCAGTAGGAAACCCTCTTCCCTTTAGGTGTCACCCCCAATCTCCCCATCTCCACCAGCCCCTCACAAACACTAATCTACTTTCCGTCTCTATAGGCTTGCCTACTCTGGACCTCTCATATAAATGGAATCATTCCATGCGTGGCATTTGTGACTGGCTTCTTTCACTCAGCATAATGTTTTCAAAGTTCGTTCGCATTGTAGCATCTTTCAGAATTTCATTCTTTTTGAATGGCTGAGTAATATTCCATTGTATATAGATACACCATATTTTATTATCCATTCATGGACATGTGGGTTGTTTCCACCTTTTGGCTGTAATGAATAATGCTGCTACAAACATTCGTGTACAAGTTATTGTGTCAACATATGTTTTCATTTCTATTGGGTATATATATACACCTCAAAGAGAAATTGCTGGGTGAAATGGTAACTCTGTGTTTAACTATTAGATACATTATGTTATTTAATAGATGTTGTTTTATATGCCATATACAGGACACATTTGTAGTATTACTATAGTTATTAAATATTATTTATTATGTATTAAAGGAGCCTTGCTGGCACAGTGCTTAAACACTCCGCTGTTAACCAAAAGGTTGGCGGTTCAAAACCACCAGCTATTCGTTGGGAGAAAGATGTGGTAGTATGCTTCCATAAAGATTTACAGCCTTGGAAACCCTATGGGGCAGTTCTACTCTGTCCTACAGGGTCGCTATGATAAGAGTCGGAATCAGCTTAACGGCAAGGGGTTTTTTGAGTTAAATAACAATAATAAAAAAAAATTGTTGCCATCGAATTGATTCCAACTCATGGCAACCCTGTAGGATGGAGTAGAACTTCCTCCTAGGGTTTCCAAGGAGCAGCTGTGGATTTGAATGCTGATCTTTTAGTTAGCAGCTGAGTTCTTAGCCACTGTACCACCAGGGCTCCTTGGTATTATATATTAAATAAAACTTACTGCTGCATTTCATTGTATTACTAATTATATGCCATTGTATCTTTATATATTAATTACCTATTATATTACACAGCACAAAATATGTAATATATGATGTTGCTATATGTACTATGTTTTTATATATGTATTTTTTTCACCATTACATCCCCAATGATAAAAGTGGTGACTGGTACGTAAGAGGTACTAAAATCTTTTTATTAAATTAATTCATTAATTGCTATAGTCAGTAATAATAATGATAATACTTTATTAGTCACCCATCCTAGGAAGGGGACAGGCAACAGGTCCCAAGAGCCCCCAGGCCTAAGAACAGCATTTCTGTGATTTTTCACCTACGTACCCCCGGCTTTGGTCATTAGCAAAGGTAGTTGGCAAAGGTGTATTTTATCTCTCATCTGTCTCTGATATCTGCTTCCCTTTTCACTTTGGCTTGTGGGAAGCTCGGAATTTATCTCCTTTCAGTTCCCAAATGACCTATCCTCTCTTCCCTCCCCTGGCTCAATCATGAATGGCCAAATGTGACCTTCTGTCCTTCCTGGAAGCCTCTGCAACTCATGTGGCAAGTGGCTGGGAGCACACTCTACATCAACAAAGGAAAGCCTCTTCCCAGGAAAGATTTCAAAATTCCAGGCATTCTCGTGACTCTTGCCACTTCCACACGCCTCCTGCCTTATCATTCACTACTGTCTGTCTTTACATAGATTTACGTTTGTTTAATACTTACTTTCATTTCAAAAAGGAGCTATATATAGCAATCATAAGTACATAGAAATATCTGTAAACAAAAGGTACTGGAAATGTATAGTCAAACGAAATAATTCAAACAAAAATTATTAACTTCTGGATAGAGAGTCTCTGTCCTGCGTGTTTTTATCTTAGAAGAAATAAACAAATGTCAGAAAGGCGGTAAAGACACGGGAACACCACACTGAGACTTTCTCTTTGACTAGATCAGGACAGAGTGAAAGGGTCATGGAGTGGAATTACTGTGCCGCCTCCACGCAAATCTGCAAAGACATCCTCAAGACACTTTTTACCACCTGCTAGGAATTTTTCATTAAGAAAAAAAAAAGGGACAACCCTAGAAGTGTGCAAAGTACCTAGTGTCCTGCAGGTGTACCCTTATGCAGTGTGCAACCTGCCCAACCATCAGTGGCAGCCCGGTATGTCACTCATGTCATTTAACACTCCCTCCCAGGGCCCTGGCCAAAATACCCGTCACCCGTCACCCTTTGTAAGCCTCGTTTTCAGGCCTGCAGGTGGCCCAAAAGGGAGGGAAGGATCACAACTTACGTGAGCTTTTGTGCTCCCTTCTTCGCTGCCTCCTCCGCCCCATTGTGGTCCGGGGGCTCATAGGCTGGGTTCCACGAGGAAGAGTGCTGGGGTTGGCGCAGGAGAAGGCGTGGTTCATGGTCGGCGAGGAAAAGGGAGTCGAGGACAGGGCTGGGGAGATGAGGGCACAACCCCGTGAACCCTAGCCGGGCCCCTCAGCCCTGCCCCACAGTGAGTGCCAGGAAGCCACCCCAGTATGGGGAGACTTGGGGATGCCTTCGCCTTTTCACCTCAACTAACTTCTTACTGTGTGACCTCAGAGAAGTCTCTTTCCCCCTCTGGGCCTCACGGATCTGGTGAAACCCGGCTGTCAGGGGCAGGGGCCCATTTCAGCCATTGACATGCTAAAGGAAGATGGGTAGGCCCCCTGATTTCTCTGTATCTTGGTTTCCTCCCCTATAAAACAGGCACAACCCCCTCTCTGGGGCAAGGTGGAAGGACTAGGTGAGCGACAGCATTCAGGCATGTTACATCGGCTGTGGTCCTGGTTGGCCGGCATGGCCCAGGTGGGTGTCCTGCAGTGGCCAGGGGGCCGGGGGCTGTGGCAGGTGGGCATGCAGGGATCCCAGCGATATGGCTGCTCGCTCCTCTGCACCTTCACTGTGACCAGGAGTGAGAGGAGAGAAGTACAGGCATCAGGCTGAGTGCGCCTGGGGTGCTCCCATCTACACCATGAAGGGGAAGGCAGGGACCGGCAGAGACCAATTTCCCCTGAGCCAGGTGAGGCATGAACATTCTGCCTACATGTCCTGGTCACCTGGTATGTGCCAGCACCATGCCCAGAACACCAGTTGCAGCATCTTTCCTCAGCCACATGACAGTGGAGGGCAGAGGGGGGTGCTGGCTGAGGCCCATGGTGGGCATTTATTTGAGCCCAGGTAGCCTGGCTCTGGGGCCCAATTACAAGCTGGTCAGCTATGAGGAGTGCAGTTGGCTGGTGCTTTCAGGTCTAGCCGAGGCAGCCCCGTCCAGTGACAGCCTGGCCATTACTGCCTCGCACTGAACTCTCTGGGGCAATCTCTGCTCCAGGGACCCCAATTGGACCAGCTGAGGCTGGCTGGGACCTGGCTTCACCTGCCTGCTCCTGCTTCCTCCCCTTGACCTTTCACAGGCCTTACCCCCAATATCGAGCACAGTTCTACTCTGACACACATGGGGTCAAATGCCTAGTCGTACATGGAAGCTCGACTCAACGGCAACTGGTAGCTGGTACTGGTACCCCCAGTAAACCCTGTACACAGCTACTCCATTTAAGCATCTACACCCCAGGAGACCCTGATGACCCTCTACGAGACTATTCCTCCCCAACCTGATCCTCGAAACTGGCCATCATACCACTCCTCTTTCCAGATGGCCTGGCCCTTGTCCTAGCTTTGGGGATTCTGGTCTGGTCCAATGCTTCATGAATGGATGGGTGAGGACCCAAATATCTCAGCCTACTGGAACCTCCTGCTTAAATGCTTCTTGGGGTGGGGAACTCATTTCTGCTGCAGGCATGCCTCCCTGTGCAGTGCTCCCACCCCCTTACACCTCCCCACACTGGGGCATGGCGGACCCTGGAGCCAGCTGCCTGAGTCAAAGCCTGGCTCCATCACTGACCATGTGTGGGACTTGGACAAGTCACCTAGCCTCTCTGTGCCTCACTGTTATTGTCTGCAAAATGGGACTGAAATAGTAGCTGACTCCTAGGGTAATGGGGAGGACTAAAATGAGTTAATATGTGTATCCAAAGTGCCTAGAACAGGGCCTGGCACTTAGTAGACAATAAGTGATAACCAAGGGTATGGGGACCAGCTGTAACCTTGTAAAGCATACACTTCTCTGTGCCTCAGCTTCCTCATCATAGTAATAGTGACCCCATAATGTTGTTGAAAGGATTAAACAAGATGACCTATGGAACCCCCCAGGTCTGAGCCCGGCCCAAATCACGTGCTCGATACATGGACAAGAATGAATGGCACTGTTTCAAGTCCCAACACTTCCTGTATCAGCCCTGTAGTTGTGGCTTAATGGGGCCTTTTCAGGTCCTGGCAGAAGCCATAGAGACGGACCCTTCCCAGACACATCCCCCCACATCTGATCTGGGAGATATCTTTCTCTTCCAGTAAGACTGAGTTTGCAGAGGACGGGTGGGCAGCCCGACCACTCTGACCATAGGCCTGTGCTGAGCTCTTTCTGTCCATTTTCTCTTTTAATCTTACAAGCACTCAGGGTCTTCATCCCATTTACAGGTGAGGCTCAGAGGTGAAATCACTTGTCCAGTGGCTGGGAGCAAAGCTGGAACTTGAACCCAAGGCCAGAGGATTAGGCAGGAAGTGCTTCTCCACCCTAACCTGGATGCTGCCTCCTTTTGACCTCCCTTCACCCCAGATCCCAGCTCTGCCCTCCTGACTCCAGACCACCTGCTCCCTCTGCTCCTGGAACTGTCCAGCACCCAGCTTCTTGGAGGCTCCCTGCTCCAGGCTGAGAGCCCCGGCTCCTCACAGAAGGGGCTCCAGGGTATCCCTGCCTGCTCGGCTGCCTCCTCTGGGCCCTCCAAGGGCCCACCAGTGGCCCCCAGCTGAGCCCAGGATGCGATATCTGAGTAACACAGAGCATAGAAGGACTGTCCCCTCCCTCATTCTAGCCTTTTCACTTCTATTAATGCAACCACCAATGTAACCAACTTTGGGGGCATCCATGACAGCAGGCTGTCAACTCAAACCCCCAAGTTTTTCCTCCGCCCCATTACCCCATCATTAGCAAGTGACAGCTTCAGCTTCCCTGTGCCACTGGCCATTGGTTCCAGTAAACTTTAGTCTGGTACCCCCAGCCTGCCCAGGGTTTTGATCCTGGGCCTCTCGGGCCCCATGCACCCCCTCCCCATCAGCCCTGAGGCCTGAGCCCTGAGACGCTCCCAGGGGACCCACCTGCCTCCGAGGGCTTCAGGGGCCGCCGACTTTGGGGTGCAGGCAGGATCTCCAGCCGCACTTTCTCTGAGACACCAGCCAGGAGTTTGGTGGCCTCAAGCAGCGAGCAGTGCTCCGTGCTGGTACCGTCGATGGACAGGATGTGGTCTCCAGCATGCAGCGCCCCGCTCCTGGCCAGGCGGACAGCGGAGGGGAAGGCTGAGCCCGGACAGACAGAACTCCGGCTGCCTCTCAGGCAGCCTCACACCTCCCCATGGCAGCATGCACGTGCGTGTGCCTTACCTGTCCACCACGCTGGCTGGCTTGATGCGGTCGATGGTGATGACCGGCTTGTTGCGGTGGGAGCACGTGGTGAGTGAGATGCCCAGGGTAGAGCCTGGTGTCTTGGAGATCTCCACCATCAAGGGCCCTGAGGCATTGGCCACTGTGTCTGGCACGGTGGAAGGAGAGAAGAGCTCAAGATGCAAATATTGAGTGCCTTCCTCCCCAGCCTTACTCTGCCACCTCTACTTAACCCTCACTGCCAAGGAGGGATTATTACACCCATTTTACAGACAAGAAAGTTGAGTGTGGAGGGGTGAAGGTCTTGTCCAAGTTTACCCAGCCAGCCAGCAGCAGAGGTGGGGCTGGGATGCAGGGCTGGGAGATTCTGAATCCAGGGCCGTGCTGGCAAATAATAATTTGCTAGCATTTATTGAGCATCTGCTGTATGCCAGGCACAAAACTGTAGTGCTCACTACAATCCTTCCCCATCTCAGAAAATGGCACCACCATTATTAATTCAGCCCGTTGCTCAGACTCAAAGCTTTGGTGTCATCCTTGGCACCTCCCTCTCTCAGCTGCCACGTCCAAACTGCCAGTAGGTCAGGTCAGCTCAATGTTCTTCATGTTTCCTGAGTCCAACCCCTCCTCCTTACCTTCTCTGCACGCAGCCTGGGCCGGCCACCATCATCTTTCACTGGGATGGCTGCAATTGCCTCTTGCGGGTCTCCTGGCTGCCACCTCCACCCCTCCCCTTCATTCTGTTCTCCCCATGGGTTGTAAGTTAGATCACTGAGAGCAAAAACCCAAGTTCTCGCAGAGGCCCAGAAGGTCTGGAGGGTCTGGCCCCATTACAGCTCTGCCCTTACCTCCTCCCACTCTCCGATCACTCTCTGTTTCAGCCACAGCAGCCTCTGTGCTGCTCCTCCAACATGCCCGCCAGGCTCCTGCCTCAGGGCATTTGTACTTGCTGTTCCTTCTGCCTGGAAAGCCCTATCCACAGATGTCCACGTAACTCACTGCCTCACTCCTCTAGCTAATACAGAGCCTTTGTCTCTCTCTCTGCCATCTGACACACTGTATTTTCCCAGCCTTTCCCATCTCTCTCCCTGTCATCTGAGGACACATTCTATTTTATTGATTTTGTTGACTGTCCACCTCTGCCACCTGAATGTCAGCTTCCAGAGAAAAGAGACCTCATTCATATTGTTCAAGGCTGTGCTCCCAGTGCGTCCAACAATGCTTGGCACATATTATTCATTGCTCAGAAGCTCAAGGAGGTGCCCAAGGTCACGCAGCTTTGCAGTGGTGAGGATCTGTGCCCACTGCTCCCCCTTACCCCCCAGGCCTCTTCCTCCCCAGCCCTCACCCTTGGGCCCACTCACCAGGGGTGGCCACGTCATACTCCACCTGAAAGAGGGCCTCGTGGCTGCACTGCCGCAGGGTGGCCAGGGCAGCAGCATGGCTGGCCCCATGCAGAGGGACACCATCAACACTGAGCAGCCGGTCACCTGCCTTCAAGGAACCCTCCCTGCACGGAAGGGCCATGCACACTCAGAGGCACTGGGCAGGTGGGGTGCCGAGGACAAGTGCAGGGTGGCAGGGGGTGAACGTATGAGTGAGTGACTCTGAGAGTGAGTGGATGAATGAATGAAGTGGTCAAGCCCTGGTTGGGGCAACTTGACACCTGTCCACCCAGTGCCTAGTCCAGGTACAGACTTGGTTCCAGCTGAGTCCTAGAATGTCTGAGCTGGGGGTGCCCTTCAAGGTCACTCCCACCCTTCTGCCCTGGGGGAAGAAGAGGGTGCCAGGGCCCAGAGGTGACGCCAGCCCCACCAGGCCACATGCCATCCGGGGCAGCACTCCCCCCCCACCCGTTTATCAGCAGCAGCTCTGGCTTGGTGACAAATGGGCCTGGGAGAGAATTTAGCAGGGACCCCAGTGGAAGGGCCCCAGCTGGGGTTCATCTCAGTTTGGGTCATATCCTTGCCCAGGACGCATGCTCTGACAGGTGGCCAAAGCTAATCCGGGAGGTTCTATGAATAGCTCATCACAGAGCCCAGTCCCAAGGACAGATTTAGATTTCCAACAAGGCCATTCCTGGCTTCTCTTAAAATGGACAGGAATCTCCCGCCTGGAAGGTCAGGGGGTCAGGGCTGGGGACTGGTCATGTTCCCTCCCACATTCTTTCCTCCTGGCCCCTCTGGGCCAGGCCCAGGCAGGGCAGGGCTGGGTGGTGCAGCCAGGACTCAGGAGCCTGGGTTGCAGACGGCCACAGGGACAGAGGACAATCTGCCCCAAAATCTCTCACAGCACCTCTTAGGAGCTGCAGTATTGGACCCATTTCAAAGATGGGAAAAACTAAGGTCCAAGGAATGGAAGAGCAACACCAAGTCTTACTCCCTGCCCCCTACCCCTGTGACAGTAGGATGTTGGGGAAGAAAGAGCTTGGGGTCTCTCTCATTTGGGGTTTAGTCCTGGTTCCATCAACAAGTCCCTGAGTGACTCTGGGCAGGGGTGTCCCCTCTCCGAGCCTAAGTCCCTCACCTGTGGAATGGACACAATTGTCCCTGCTCTGCCCTCTTCACAGGGGTGTTGGGTGGGGGGAGGTGGCCAGTGCAGTATGAATATGTAAGGTTTCCTCAGGTCCAGGGCTTACCTGTCAGCTGGGCCACCAGGCCTCACGTAGGTCAGGACGAGTGGGCGGGACTTGTGTCCATCTTCATGGGCACCCCCTAAACAGAATTCAACAAGAGGCATCCCCTTCTCTGATGTCTGGAAGCCCTGATCCAGCCCCGGAGCAGGCTTTCTCAGTGAAACCTGTTTAAGGACCTTGTCTTTGCTATCAACTGACCCTCTTAGGAGACACTGAGACACCAAATGCAAATTGGTACTGGGGGAAGGGGTAGAGGACATACCCAAAGTCCTCTCTATTAAATGGCTTGCTTCCCCTCCTGTGCAAACCCTGGTGGCGTAGTGGTTAAGTGCTACGGCTGCTAACCAAAAGGTCGGTAGTTTGAATCTGCCAGGTGCTCGTTGGAAACTCTATGGGGCAGTTCTACTCTGTCCTATAGGGTCTCTATGAGTCAGAATCGACTCGACAGCAGTGGGTTTGGTTTGGTTTTGGGTCCCTTCCTGTGATTTCATCCTATTTCCTTTTTGTCCCAGATGTTAGGCAGCTCCATACTTTGTCCTCAGTCTCTCAGTAGTGGCTTCCATCGTTATTTTCTAGTACAACTATCTCCCCTCAATCCCCCACCCCTGCGCCGCACTTCATCACTTGGGAATGTTTCCATCAACATTTGACTTAACAGTCCCAGGTCCTCTAAAGTCAGGAGCAAGATATAAAAAAAATACATTTGTTAAAGCAAAACAGAACACATGGAATTAGTGTTAGCCTTCTTCCTGCCCCTTGAACTCTGATCCCAAGGGTGACTCTTCCACTGACCTCTGATGACAAAGCCAAAGCTATTGCCCTCCTTGTAGAGGGAGACGTCCACTGTCTTTGAAATGATCCCTGGGTTGTTCTCAGAAGCTGGAGAGAAATGGAGAAGGATTCCTTGAGTCCCTCAGTCACTTACCCACGCCAGCAAATGTCCCAAATGCCCATTCCAGGAGGGTTGAGTGGCCATTTTCACAGAGATTACACGGAGGGTAAACGCTTGCTCATTTTATAGATGGGAAAAGTGAGGCTTAGAGGGACCCTCTACCAACCTAGTCCACCACTTAGAGAGACGATAGCAGAACTCAGGTTCAAGTCCATGACCAGCTCAGGCTCAGCCCAGTGTTTAATTCCAGATAGATCATTTACATTTCAACACTTTAAACCAACTTTGAAAAGTCAGAGGTAGGCCACAGTACTCAATGCAGGGCGGTGGAATGGAAGAGCAGTAGGGCAGGGAACAATTTATTCAACCAATGTTCCTTTCTAAAGGAAAACCTCCCCCCTAAAGCAAAGGCATCTGGAAACTAAAAACAGCAATGAGTTATAAACATGGCTCCACCACCTCCTGGTGACAGCGTACCACAGGTGCAGGCAAAGCATGGATGTTTGTGGCTTGTCTCCCGGTCCCACCCACCCCATCTGGCAGGATTCCCCACCACCCAGGCCCTGGTGGGGAGGCAGATGTGTCCACCCACAACCGAGGCAGTGGAGAGAGTATCCCATCCAAGGGCACCCACCGGGCGGGGGCAGCTCATACTCCACCTCCAGCACCACGCGCTCGCCCACGTTCTTGAGCAGGGTGATGATCTCATCATGGCGGAGCCTGGTCAGGTGGATCCCGTTCACTGAGCGAATGTAGTCGCCCACGTTCAGCAGGTCACTCCTGGCAGCAGGGATGGCAGAGCTCACAGGAAGTAACAGGGACAGCTCATGTGCCCTCGCGGTACTGGCATCCACACCCACCTCTCATTTAATCCTCAGGACTTTTCGATCCCCATTTTACAGATGGGGAAGCTGAGGCTCAGAGAGGATTCTAACCTGGATCTGTCTGATGCCCAGGCCTGCCTTTCCACTGAGGCTGGTCTGTCTGCTTCTGGGCACTGTGGTATAGGGCAAGTCCACTAAGTAGACAGATAATTCCCTTCTTTTTCACCCTAATCTTCCATTCTGTTCAAATGGACTTTTATCAGGCCCTGTGCCGGGTGCCCACAAAAGCAGCAGTGGAGATGCTAACTCCAAGACCCCAAGAAGCTCACACCCTAAGGGAGCGGAAGAGGGAAAATGACCAGGAAACTCCAGGGCCACCCAAGCAGAGAAGAGCAGCTGCCTAGGGTCAGGGAGGGCTTCTCAGAGGTGGTGGCCTCTCTGTTGAGTTTGGAGGGATGAATAGGAGTTTGCCAGGAAGATATTATAGGGAACAGGCATCCCAGGCAGAGGGAACTGCATATGCCTGTTGAGCCTGATGAGCACTAGGCACTGTGGCTGGGTCAGGCCCTGGTGTACAGGGAAAGAGAAGAAGCGGGGGAGGTCAAAGTTACAGCCTCCACTGTAGGCATGTCCTGTCTGGAGGCCAAGCTCTTGGGTGCTGCTGGAAACAGCCACCTAATTGTTTGCCTAAGGTCCTAGTACATTTCCACCAGCCCTGGGCCCCCATGATGGCCTCCTCATCCACTTCCTGCTGCCACCACCAAGCCCTCTTCTCACCTGGCGGCGAGCCCCCCAGGTCTCAGGTTGGAGACCCTGGGCTTCCCGTCCTTGTCAGTGCCCCCTGAGATGGTCAGGCCCAGCGTACTGCCTTCTTTCTTGATCAGCTCCACCATGGTGACCCCTCGGAACTCCTCTGCCGACAGATAAGGGGGCTGAACTGGCAGCATGGGGGCAATCTGGGCTCACACTTGGTAAGCAGAGCGCTTTACTGCATTACACTGGGTGACATCACCTTTTCACAGACGAGAGTCAGAGAGGTGAAATGACTTGTCTAAGCACAGTGAGCTGGCAGCAGAGCGGACAGTGTCTGACCCACTTAGGGCTCTCCGCCCCCGCCCCTCAGGGCAGAGAAAAAGGGAAGGAGGGGCTCCTTACCTGGAATACTCTGCCTGCGGCACACCAGGGCCACGTCGGCCCCTCCTGCATCCTTGCCTCCTTTGGAGTAAGGCGCATCGTCTGCAGAAGAGAAAAGGAAAAGAGCTCTTGAGCCCAGCTTTCATCTTCATCCAGGCAAACCCCTTCTGCCTAGGGAATCTCACCGCTTCATGGATATGTCCTATCAAAGGGGTTCCTTCCTGCCCCAGCCCCACCTGATTCTCTGCTGGGGAATCCTCGTGGCTTCTCCCAAGGAAGGCTCGGTCCCTTCTCTTGGGTTGAATAACATTCTTTTGAGCACCTACTATGTGCTGGGAGCTTCAGAGCCATCCTGTGGTTAACCATTTTGACGCCCCCATCTATGGGTGGTATTATTATGGGTAGTAGTATCAGATTCCCCTGTACACATAAGGAGACTGAGGTTCAGAGAGGGATGGCACACACCCATGGTCACACAGCTGGTGAGTTGTACAATCTGGATTAGAACTCAGGTCGGCTGACTCCACCACCCAGGGTTGTGCTTGCACGCCTGCCGGGATGGGGAGCTCCCTCACATTCAGGCAGCCACCTCAGTGTAAGACTGCTGACTGTGAGCGAACTCAGACTGGTGTGGCCCTGATTAATACTCCTTCATGAGGTGTGCACTTTACTGTCTACAGGGGACATTCTCAGACATTCTACGCAGCCCAAGATAAGTCTGTCTCCCTTAGAAAATCCTAGAAAACGCTCTCCTATTATTTTTTCAAATATTGTTTCCCTCATTCTCCCTCTTTTGAAATGCTTAATAGATGCACTTTGGGCTTTTCCACATTTTCCTCCAAGACTCAACCTCTTTTTCTTATTTCCTATCTGTTTATCTCTCGGGAATGTCTAATCTGCGATTAAGTCTTTTTTTTTTTAACTCGTTATGAAAATTTTCATACACTGCAAACATAACGAAAATAGGATAGTATAATATAGAAGTTCTGAAAGCATGGGCCCCAGACTAGCAGCAGCAGTATTATCAGGAAACTTATCAGAAATGCAAATTCTTGGGCCCTCCCTACTAAATTACAGGGAAACCCTGGTGGTGTAGTGGCTAAGAGTTCAGCTGCTAACCAAAAGGGCAGCAGTTTGAATCCACAGGTGCTCCTTGGAAGCCCTATGGGGCAGTTCTACTGTGTCCTATAGGGTCGCTATGAGTTGGAATTGACTGGAGGAGAGCAACAGGTTTGAATGGGTTTACCTACTCAATTAGAAACTTTGGGGGGCAAGGTCCAGTAATCTGTGTGTATTTTAGTATATAAACTTAACATACTTTTCTCCATTTTTAAATTTTACACCCAGCAAAATTCACTCTTTGTGAAGAACTATGAGTTTTGGAAAATATCTCCTAACCATCACCAGCACCATCCTGTTTCAGAACATTTCCATCACCCCTCCTCCCCAAATTCCCTCAAGCACCCGCTTTGTAGTCAGCCCTTCCCTCCATCCTCACCCCTGACAATTGCCAATCTCTTTTTCAGTCTCTATAATTTTGCCTCCTCCAGACTGACACATAAGTAGAATCGCACAGTAAATTGGCTTTTTAGTCTAATTTCTTTCGCTTGGCATAACCATTTGAGATTCATCCATGTTGTTGATGTTGTGTGTATTGGTAGTTTGTTTCTTTTTATTTTATAACTGTATTTTATTATATTGATGTACCACAATTTGTCTATCTTATTCACCAGGTAAAAGACATTTTGTGTTTTTTTTTCCAGTTTTTGGAGATTTTGAATACAGCCATTGTAAACATTATTGTACAGGCTTTGGGTTGAATATGTTTTTCATTTCATTTCCTACTACCCAGGAGTAGCATAGCTGGATCATAGGGTAAAATGAAAACAAAAACAAAAACCAGTTACTATGGAGTTGATTCCAACTCATGGCAACCCCCAGTCTGTCAGAGTAGAACTGTGCGCCACAGAGTTTTCATTGGCTGATTTTTTGGAAGTAGATCTTTAGGTCTTTCTTCCGAGGACCCTCTGGGTGGATTCAAAGCTCCAAACTTTCAGTTAGCAGCAGAGCCCATTCACCATTTGCACCATCCAGGGACTCCTGAAATGTTTGAAAGAAACTCCAAACTTTTTTTCAAAGTGGCTGCACTGTTTTGCACTCTCACTAGCAATGTAAGAGAGTTCCAGTTGCTTCACATCCTTATCAGCACTTGGTAATGTCAGTTTTAACTTGTGTTTGCCTAATAACAAATGACTTTGAGCACTCCCGAGATCCTTATTTGCCATCTATATATATCTTCTTTGGGAAGTATCTGTTCAAAGTGTTTGCCCATGTTAAAATTTTTTTTTATTATATCTAATTTTTTATATATTCTGGGTATAAGTCCTTTGCCAGATATAATAATCTGTGTTTTGAAAGGTTTTCTAATCGACTCTGTGTCACTAAAGTTTGAGAACCAATTCTAACCTTCAACAGAAACAAAAGACACACTTTGGATCACAAATTCTCAAAGGAGACCACCCAAAACCAAACCGAGACAGACGAGCTTTTGTTTTACCTTCCTGGTAGATGGGTAGATATTTTCTTAGTCCCCCCTTTCACTGAGGGTATATCTCTTTTTTGTTTGTTCATTTGAAAATGTCTAAATATAAATTTTTGAAAGATATATTTGCTGAGTATTGAATCTAGATCGGCATTGTGTATATCTTTTTAAAGGTCCTGGCTTTACTGGGATGTCAGTTCCAACTAGGGAAGGTACAATATCCCTGAGTCATTAAAGCTCAAGCCATTGGTTAACAGATCAGCAGACACCTCCATTCCTGTCATCATTCCCATAGGGAAGCCCCACCATGAGCTTACACTCATCCTGATGGTTTTGTTTCCTCTTCGTTTTTTTTCATTGGAAATGCATTAAATTTATAAATCAATTTGTGGGCATCTGACATCTTCACAATATTGAGTCTTCCAATACATGAACATAGTATATTCTGCCATTTATTTTTGTATTTTTATGGATAAATGTTTTGTACTTCTTTCATTAAAGCTATTCTTAGATATTTGAGGTGTTTTAATGCTATTGTAGACTGTATTATTTTTCAAATATTATTTTCTAATTATTTGTTGATGATACATAAAAGTAAAATCAATTTTACATTCTGACCATGTTAAGTTCAGCTATTAATTCCAGTAGTTCTTCTGTAGATTCTTTCAGATTTTCTATATACATAATCATGTCATCTGTGAGTATGGCAGTTTTAGTCCTTACTTTCTAATCTTTATACGCTTTATTTCTTTTACTTGCCTTATTGCACTGGCCGGCACCTCCAATGCAAAGTTGATAGAAGTGGTTATACAGATCATATGATCTCATTTTAGATCTCACTTTCTGCATTTTTAATGCCTGTAGTCTTCCTTACTTTGCTGTGAGTGCATCTGTGTGTTTCAAAGGAGTCTGACCCTGGAGGGTTTTCAGGTTACCTACTCGGTGATAATGCCAGCCTTCTTGCTATATCCCCTGGTTTTATACACTATGCATTTTCCAGTTTCTCCTCCATGTCCTGACAGGAGAGGGGAAGGGAACTCACACGTCATGCACCAACCACACTCTCTGCCCGCCACCCACACTATCTCATTCGCTTCTCACAGTGACCTGGAGGAAGCAGGTGCTATCATCGCACCCTCTTGACAGATACAGAAACTGAGGCTCAAAAGAGAAAATCTTTGGTCCAGCCAGTTGCTGCAAAGAGCAAGGACCAGGATCAGGCCCCTTTGCCCACCCTACACTATGCCCCTGGCTCCCTTGGCCAATTGAAAAAACACAAACAAATCCATTGCAGTCAAGTTGATTCCAACTCATAGAGGCCCTATAGGACAGAATAGAACCGCCCCATAGGGTTTCCAAGGAGCGGCTGGTGGATTCAAACTGCCGACCTTTTGGTTAGCTCTTAACCACTGCACCACCAGGCCCCTCCTTTGACTAGTTAATTTTTTTCACATTCTTCCTCTAAGCTGTCTTGCTCAGCACTGCACTTGATTGGCAAGGGCAAGAGCTAAAGTGACAACTGAAAAAACATCAAACTGGAGAGCTCTCCCATGTGGCCTCAAAGGCCACCCCTCTCAGGCACCAGGTGTACCCTGTGTTCCTTCCTCAGGCCAGCCTCATCCAAGCCTGCTCATGACTCCTCCACCACCCCCCTCCGACACACACCTGCACATGACTCCCCCATGCCCCCACTCTGGTTCTGCTTGGCCTAGCATTAAGAGAATGGGCTCAGGGGTCAGCCAAGCTTGAGTGGAGATATTGGCTCAGCCACTCACCAGCTGTGAGAATGGCTCTCCACCTGAGCCTCATGGTCATAGTAAGACCTAACTCACAGGACCCACCTCCCTCCTCCTTACTCCTCAGGGATCGAGTGAGAAAGCAGAGCTGGGGAGAAATCAGCCTGAAAGGGGTAGAAGCCACTCGTCCCATTCCAGCCAGGTCCTTGTTATCAGATCAGGATTCATCCAAGGCTGGGGTCAGTCTGGGTCAAGATCAGGACTCAGCCTGGGCCAGGTCAGGGCTCAACTTGAAGTCAGGGTCAGGGCTTAGGCAAAACCAGGAACAGGGCTCAGTCTACAGCAGGATTCTCAACCTCAGCACTATTGACATTTTTTGCCCAACAATTCTTTGTAGTGGAGTCTTTCTTATGCGTTGTAAGATGTTTAGCACCAACCCTGGCCTCTAAACACTAGATGCCAGTAGCACCCCCTGCCCCAGTCTTGACAATCAAAAGTTTCTATAGGTATTGCCAAGTGCCCCTAGGCAATATCCTTCCCCTCCTCCCACCACTGAGAACCACTCTTCTAGAGTCAGGATCAGGGTTCAGCCTAGGTCAGGGCTGGGGTTCAATTTGGGGAACAGGGGCAGGGCTCAGCCTGGGTCAGCAACTATGGACACCTGAGAGCCTTCACTACCACAGCTCTAGCCCCTGGGATGCCAGCCCAGCTCTGCATTCACTCACCCTGCCACACCAGGACCAGGATCCCTTTGTTTGCCAGAAGCTGGTAAATAACAAATCAAATGTCAGTGAAGCCTGGAATCATTTCTAAGGCCCCTGGGGTTAGACCCTAGCAGCTCTGTGCAACCCCCCACCCTAGGCCCCATGTTCACATCAGCCTCCACCCATTCAGGCAACAACCCATTAAGTATAATGCCTCCCATTATCGTTCCCTAATACACACTTCATTTAGATTCAACAAGATGTTTCTGAGCTAATAAAATTAAAAAGGCTGTGTTCTATCAACTGTGTGACAATGAATGTCTCCGGTATTTCGCGTGGGCAATCCTGGAATTAAAATCCGTCTTATCTTGTGCAAATTAAGAGTCTGCTGCTGGAATGTCCATCTTGCTCCTCTCCATCCTGGGAAGACCAGAGATAAGCTTTCTACCTCCAGGTTTGGGAGTTCTGGGGGGAAATTATCTCTTAAGGAAAGGACAAGGAAGCTGAGGACCAAGCTTGCCAAATTCAGAGCAGCAGAATCCCAAAGGACAGGCCTGGAACAACACTGGGGTTAAAGATGGTGCAAGCGATAGGTCACTTTTAGATGGCCTTTTCCACTATGGTCTTGTAACTCCCACCAAATGATTGGGTGGGGCTATGCAAATAAGGTGCTTGTGGCCCATCAAGAGGTTTGGACAACTTGCTAATAATGCAAATAAAGTACATGGGACCCTTGTGGGGGTGAGACCATGCAAATAAGGTGTATGAAACCCTAACAAGAAGATTGGTCAGTTTTGCCATCCTGCTAGGCTTAAAATGAGCCACCCCAGAGGTGAGAAGAGGGGACCTCACTACCATCAAGAAGAAAGTGCCAGGAGTGGAGCACGTCCTTTGGATCCAAGGTCCCTGCACTGAGAACCTCCTAGACCCAGGAGGCAGAGAGAAGACTGTGATACCAGGCCTGCTGATCCAAAGAACAAGAGAGCTGAGTGCCTTCGGGCAGGGGGCTTCCTGGCAGAGTAGGGTGGCTCTGTGCAGAGCTTAAGAGCTTTGTAACATCTGCCCCAGCAAGGCAGAGGCCAGGCCTGAGTGGGACCGAGTGCTGAGAGAGGAAGCTTGTCTTCATGGGGTCTGAGAGGAGCCTGTCCTCAGGAGGCCAAGAGGAGCCCTGCAAGGCTGAGAGGGTCTGAGACAACTGTCCTATATGCTTTCTGATCCTGATCATGAGTTGTGGCTTGTTAATTCCCTAATAAACCTCATAACTGCAAGTATGGTCTATGAGTCCTGTGCGGCCACTGAACAAATTATAGAACCCGGCAGAGAAGCAGAGTACCGTGAGAGGGACGGCTGGTGTCAGATTTGGTAAAAAGATAGGAGAGAGGAGGCATGTCTGACATCCATCTCACAGGAATCAGCCTTGGGCTGATGTTGATGATGGCCTCCCCACCCCTTATGAAGTTAGAGGAGGTTGGATGACACCCCCCACGCCATTCTTACAGGTGAAGTTCTGAGTCCTGATACTTAAAACAAAAGACTCAGAAACCTAGAAAGGGATGCAATGGAATCCCCAAACAACTCTAGATTCAGAAGCAATGGATTCTGGCTGCTAAAAGAGAGAACTGATTTCCTTAGGTGTCTCCAAGTTTGGCTTTGACACAGCAGCTCCTCTCCTTCCCGCCTCCCGCCATCCTGATTTTGTTCCTGTGAACTACACTTGGTGGCATGACAGCATCAATAATGGTGCTGCATTGGGCTGCAATGACATGCTCGGGATGGCTGAGGGCATGGGTCTCTTTGACTAAACACTGAGTGGCCTCAACTCCCTCCCTTCTACAATTTTGTGCCTGTTTTGGGTTCAGGCTGTGAGCTGTCTCCCCTCCCAGCTGTCGGGGTCGGGGGAGCTGATTGTGCTGCAAGCCAAGACTCACACAATTGTGTGCAGACCAAGAATCAGTGGGTAATAAGCAAGGACTTGAGAGACTTCTCTAGGGAAGGTGTGTGTGCTTTAGAGTATAGCCTAGGTGACCACTCTTTGCTCCAAGAGGCGACTCTGAATAAGTGAGTTGCCAGGGCATAAGAGGCTTTTGGATACCAAAGACCCCCTGTTGTATGTGAAAAGACGCCTACCAGGAACGCTACCAATGTTTGCTGACACATATTCAGAGCAGACATAGAGCCCCACTTTCACAAAAATCCTTGAGTGGAGGGAAACTGAGGCAGCAGTCAAACCCAGAGTCAACACAGGGCCAGAATTACCAATTTGTTGTGTGACCTGAGTCTGTAAAATGGGGGCATCTCTCCCCCCAACCCTGGTCCAACCAGCCCATGTGTTTTCTTCCAGGTTTGAGACGTCAAGGGGATTACTTTATTTATAGAAAACCCCACGGGGGTTAGGACCCCAGTCCTCCTCCCTCAGAGAACGTCCTTACTCTCTCCCCCTCTCTCTCTTTTTTTTCTTCTGGAGCCTGGTAATTATATGCTTAGAGATGAAGGCTTTTCAAAAACATCTTTCCAACCAATTTTCAGCTGGAAACATCCATGAAAAAAAAAAAAAAAAACAGAGATATTTTTATCCGCATGCTTTTTTTCCATCTCCTCTTTCCAGCAATGGGCAATTATGAGCTTTTGCCTTCAGTCAATTCGTCCTGTGAGAACTCACTTCAGAGGGAAATTTATTTCGTGTTGATGCCAGCCAGTCCCCCGGTGAACACCGGTTTGGCGCTCAGGGGTAGCAGCAGGAGAGAGAAAGACAATCTGTACACCTGGTACCTGACCCCAAGCTGGGGCTAGGAAGGGTGAGTGGGTTCCTTTCTTATTTTCTTTCTCTTGCAATGGTTGCTAATTTGCCTTCATTATCTCCAGCTCCCCAGGGCCCCAGGGAGCTATTGAGCTTTGACAAAAGGGAAAGGAAGTCAGCCCCTTGCCAGGCTGTCTTTGCACAGTCCCGCCTAAGTGGCAGGAATGGGCTTGGGCTGGGTGGGGCTGTAAAAGCTGCTTGGCTGATGCCTGGTTCCCAGGCCTCCAGGAGGAAGTGCTTAGCATCTGGGAGTGACCACTGGAAAACAAATGTCCAGAGGCCAGAGTTATGACAGACAAGAAGTGACTGCAGTGACAGCAAGCCACCAGCAGGTCCAGCCAAGCTCCCAACACCCCTCTGTTCCAGTGGAGAGAAAGTGCCCTCCAATGACTGTCCTGTGACCTGACCTTCACAACTGCACATGGTGGCCCTGGTCATCCACAACTGCTTCCAACCTTGGCTTGACTGCCCCCACTGACAGGCCACTCACTACCTAGAAGGCGTGGTTGGTGGGGTGGGAGAGAAGGGTGAACTAGGTGGCCAACTTTGGGTTCTGATTCTAAACCTGTTGCTGACTGGCTAGGGGATCTGGCCCAAGTCACTTCTGTCCGAGTGCCAGGTTTCTCCTCTACGCCTACTCAGAGTCCTGGCTGGCGCAAACGGTTAAGCACTCTACTACTAGCCTGTCGAAGAGAAAAATTAATAACATATCTTACTCATGAAATCAAAAAGTCACTGTAAAGAAATTCCCGACCAAAATTAATCCTGCGGGGGCGGGGGGGGGGGGCTTTTCTTTCACCCAAAGTTGCTTATCTTTTTTTTCCAGCCGAAAGTCTGGTTTACTAAATTTGAGTTTCAAAAGCTATAGCTGGGTGGAGGGCTTGTGACTTGGTATCGGTTGATCTCAGTCAACAGGGAAGGGCAAAATCCAATCGATGTTAAGATTAGCCAGCGGCGGATCTATATTTCTCCCTCCTCTTCTCTTTATGGAAATCCC
The DNA here is from genome assembly GCF_030014295.1 of Loxodonta africana. Classification (NCBI taxonomy): domain Eukaryota; kingdom Metazoa; phylum Chordata; class Mammalia; order Proboscidea; family Elephantidae; genus Loxodonta; species Loxodonta africana. The sequence goes on from NC_087363.1 coordinate 37,816,427, forward strand.
GGTGGTTCAGAGCTAAGTCGGCTAACCAAAAGGTCGGCAGTTCAAATCCACCAGGTGCTTCTTGGAAACCCTGTGGGGCAGTTCTACTCTGTCCCATAGGGTTGCTATGAGTCAGAATTGATGGCAATGGGCTTGGCTTTTTTTTTTTTTTCTTCTCTTTATAAGCCTCATGGTACCTAGCTTACTTGGAGCCATTTACTTTTTCTGGCATCAGAATGATCTTTCCACATGCATATAAAATAACTGCTCAGAATAACCCTTACGTTTCAATTTCATTGAGTTTTGATTATTTTTAACAACCCGAAAGGTTGTTGGTTTGGACCCACTCAGAGGCACCTGGGAAGAGAGGCCTGACGATTTGCTTCCAAAAGGTCACAGCCTTGAAAACCCTAATGGAGCAGTTCTACTCTGCACACGTGGGGTCACCATGAGTTGGAATTGACTCAACGGCAACTAACAACAACAAGAAGTGCCTGCCTCATGGGCTGGTGGGAGAAATCAATGAGATTATGTGGTAGATAGAAATTCTAAAAGATGGTGGTTCTCACTCTGCCCACTTTACTCACCTCATTAGGAAGATCTTCCTAGATTAATAATAGGAATAGCTCCTATTGATTAAGTGCTGGGCACTATGGTATGCATTTTATAAACATTATCTCATTTAATCCTCATCACTTTCTGAGGCAGGTATGATCTTTAGTTCCCTTTTATAATGAGAAAACTGAGGCACAGAGAGGTTAAGGGAATTGCTCAAGGGACACACAGCTGGTAAGCAACAGGGCCAGGATTTGAACCCAGGCCTTATTCTAAGAACTTTAAAAGTATTACCACTTTATCCTCACGATGATCCTACGTGATGGATGCCATTATCCTCCGCATGTTATACATGAGTAAACTGAGACACAGAGAGGCTCAGAGAACTGCTCAGAGTCACTGGCAAAACCAATATTCACCCTAGGCCTTCTGGCCCTGGAGTCTCTAAGGTGCCTGACCCTGCCCTCTAGGCGCCATTCTCCCTACCCCCACCCCACCCCATGACAGTCCTAGTGGGCTCAGGGTCAGGGCCTACAGCCCTGAGGGAGCAGCCCCAGCTCCTTTGGGCACTCCTCAAGGAACAATGCCCCTCTGGCCATCCAGGACTGGAATGGGGCAGAGGGCTGGACCGAGGTGCATGGAAGCCGATTACTGGCTGCCCTCAGAATTGCAGGCCCATAACCCCCCTGACTAACAAGCCGGAATCCAGCCTCTTATCGGGAAAGAAACACCGAAAGAGCAGCTTAGCAACAGGACAACCCCTCCTGCTGTTTAATGAATTTTTTTTTTTTTTAAGGGAAACAAGAAGAAATACATCAATGGATTAAAACATCAGAAGGCTGATTCACTCAGAGCCAAGGGTTGCAGAAGAAAAAGAACATTATGAAAGTAGCAATCGAGTATTGGGCTCTTCCCCAGGGCCAAGCCTCTTCTTAGCACCTTACACGTGCTGGCCCATTTCATTCTTCCAAGAACAACAGGAGAGAGGCTCACTGATTATCCCCATTTTACAGATGAGGATACTGAGGCCCAGACAGGTGAAGTGACTGGCGCAGGGTCATTCAGCTGGTGAGTTGCAGAGTAAAAACTGGAACTCAGATCTTTCTGATTCCCAACAAACCACATCTTTAGCCCTTGGCTCTGTTCTCTCTCTCTGAGCAGGACCAAAAAACCAAACCAGGTACTGTCAAGCCAACTCCAACTCATGGTGACCCCATGTGTATCAGAGTAAAACCGTGCCCTTTAGGGTCTTCAGTGGCTGATTTTCAGAAGTAGACCCCCAGGCCTTTTTTCTGAGGTGCCTCTGAGTGGGCTCAAACCCCCAACCTTTTGGTTAGCAGCCAAGTGTGTTAACAATCTGAACAGGACAACGGACCCCAAATGAGGGGCAGCCGGGCATCGGGAAGACACCGTGGCACTCGAGGAGGCCCTGTGTTGGGGCTCAGGGATCCATAGGCTGGGCACATCAGGAACACTAAGAGCCACCACATGACAAGAAGAAGGTGCTAGCCCCATGGTCACCCTTCCGTGTCTGTGTGTAGAGCTTGGGCGTCAGGCCCCCTGACCCAGTCACGGCCACAGACCCTGCTCAGCCGAGCACTGAGCTACAGTCTAGCCAACGCCCACCCCCACGGGGCAGCGGTGGCCCAGACACCACATGGGGTTGGGGCACAGGCTCAAGTCAGGGCTCAGCCTTTTGCATTCTGGGTCCGTGGGCCCGGCTCTCTACCTTCCCCCTGAAATCGGCACTATCAAACAAAATGATTTTTACTTCCAGACTGCAGCTGCCTGGAGCAGTGAAAAGACTCAATTCGTCCCGTTGAGAATAAAAGCGAAAGCTTTCACCTGGACTGACAAAGGCCTTCCGTGATCTGTCCCTGGGCCTCTCTGACCTCACCTCCTAACACTCTCCCCTTTCCTCACTCCACTCGAGCTGCAAGCTGTACCAGCCTCCTCGCTTCTGCATACAAAGACACAGGCCCACCTCAGAGCCTTTGCACTGGCTACTCCCTCTGTCTTGGACACTCTTCCCAAACATCCACAGGCTTCTTCCCTCGCCTCCTTCAAGGACTTGCAGAAATGTCACTTTCTCAGTGAAGAAATTCCCCAAACAGCCCATTTAAACTTATCACTGCACCCCTGCCTCCTGTACCACCTGTCACCCCCCTTCTCTGCTTTATTTTTCTTCCTAACACTCAACACCATCTTATTTACTCTTATTTATCTTATTGATTATCTGCCTCCACCAATTAGGATGTCTGGTCCAGGAGGGCAAGGCTCTTCCCCGTCTGTCTGTCCATGGTTGTGTCTGCAGTACTGAGAGCCCTGCTTGGCACCTAGTAGGTGCTCAGTAAAAACTGTATTAATTCAGCTCCCAGGTACAGATTAGGAGGGGTAGTGAGCTCTCAAGGTTAGATAACCAGTAAGAGGCAGAGCCAGGATGTAGCCCAGGCCTCCCTGGCTCCAGGCCCTGGCTGCTGTCCCTGAGTGTGTGGTCACTGTGGTGTGGGCACAGGCTTTCTCCCATGGCCCCAGTCCCTGCTTCATGGAGGTCAGGCCTTCCCAAGGGATTCCAGTGGCCCAGGGCTGGTTCTAGCCAGGGTCTGCTCAGAGGAGCAGGCAGCCCAGGCCACGGCAGAAGGACCTTGTCCCCCACCCTGCCTGAGCCTTCTCAGGCCCCACTGGTCAGCAAGAACTCGCTCAAGTCCTGGGAACAAAGGCATCTTTCTGGCCAGTGAGACACAGGATGCCTCCCATCCTCGAGGCAGGAAAGTGAACACCAGTGAGGGGCTTTCTGCCAAAACCCATGATCAGGCCTACTGTGTGCCCCAGCTCCAGCCAATCAGAGACAGATCGCTATCCCTCCCTGCAAGGGGCTCCGGGGTAAGCAGGGAGGCGTACAAGGTTCCAAGGGGTGAGACCGGACATGCCAGGGCCTGAAAAAGGACTCAAACAGGCAGGAGTTGTTTGGGCAGAGAAAGAGCACAGGGCCATGAGTCAAATAGAGCTTCTCTGAGATTGTCTGACTTTTCGGGCCTCAGTTTTCTCCTCTGCAAAATGTGGAGGGTATGTGTAGTGGCCACCTGTCGACTGCCCTTGTTCCCCAGCTCCAGAGGAGGCCACATGACCAGGCCTGGCCAGATACCCAGCTATTGGTTCAGGGATGGTCATATGATCCAAGCTGGGCCAATGAGAACTAGCCCTGGGACTTTTGCTGGAATGATGGAGAAACGGGTGCCCTTTCCTTAGGGGTGACTGAGCTGGATGACTCTAAGCTTGGAAGTGCCCTCTGGAAATGTGGTACCTGCCAAGAAATGAAGCTAACCTCAAGAGAAGCAGAGCAAAGGATGAAGAGATTTAAGTCCTGAAGATGTTAATTGAGCACCTGGATCCCACAGTGCCTGAAGCCTCATCTTTGGACATTTCTAAAAAAGAACCTCATGCTGACTTCAACTAAGGCAGGTGTGATTATGAGGTTCTGTGACCTAGGGAAGAAACTGGAGTGGGGCCACAGTAGTAAGGATGAGGTTTGAGCAAGTCATCAGAAAAAGCCAGAGAGGTCAGGAAGGTTCTTGAATGCTAGGATAAGGGCTATGATCAAATTTGAGCTTAAGCAAGCTCCCTCCAATGGCAGCAAGGGGGAGGTGGTAGAGGCCAGGAGGCCAGAGAGGAGACTGGTAAAAAGGAGCATCCAGGCAGGTGATACTGAGGCCTGAGCTGGGGTGGAGGACACAGGCCCAAGAGGAGGAGCAGATGCCTCCTTGGCAGTGCCCCAGTTGAGGTCTCCAGGGTATTGCTGCCCTGTGGCTCTGCTGCAAGATGAGGCCACCCCACTCATCTGGGCCTTGGACTCCAAACGCCAGGCCAGGAAGGCAGTTGCCAACAGTGGGGCAGACCACATGGGTTCAAATTCCAGCTTTACTACTTCTAGCTGTGTAACCTTGGACAAGTTACTTAGTGGCTCTGTGCCTCAGTTTCCCCACCTGTAAAATAGGGTAAATAACAGTACCCAACCCATAGTATTGTTTGAGGATTAAATGAGATAATGCATGGTAAGAGTAAGATCTCAACACCTATCAGATATTATAACATTATTATTATCTGGGGGCCTTAGGTGAAACCTGGGTGGGGGGTGTGACCCGGTCTCTGTCCCTTGCTGTGGGAGCGGAGGTAGGAGCTGAAGTTCACTGTTAAAGTTATCTGGGTTTTCCACCCTGGCTTGGCCACTGCATCATAGCTGTGGGGCTTTAGGCAAGCCACCTCCAATCTCTGAGCCTCAGTTTCCTCATCTGTCCAATGTCCCTACTCTTGGAGCTGTTGTGAGGAGACAACATCAAGAGTGTGTCAAGGGAGCGGCACATGGGAAAGAAGCTCAGAGCAGAGTGTGAGTGTGACATCGTCCCTGCTCCTGACAAGCTCCTTGTAGGGGAAGGAAGCGAGGCCCGCCCAGCAGGCCAAGGATGGAGAAGAGAGAAAATGCAGACGCCACAGACTAGGATGGAGAAGCCGTGTCTGCTCTGGAACCCCTCTCCTCCCGGAGGTCCTAGTCTCCGCCCTCCCAGGCTTGTGAGGAGTGGTGCCCACATTCCCAGAGCCCCCAGGGGCTCACCCATGCACCCTGGTGCCAGGTGCTGAGGTCCAGCCTCCGCCCATGCAGGAGCTCCCTTTACACCCGCACCACCTTGACCTGGGCTTTGGGGTGGGGAGCTCACTCCTACCCCACAGCCTGGGCTCTTCCTGTGACTGGCCGCTGAAGCTGGGACCTGACTCCTGAGGCGCCTTGCAGGGCTGGGGACTGCCCTCAGAGCCTCCAGACCTGCCAGCTCCCTCTGCTGTGGGACAGCCCTGTGGAGACACTCCTCTTGCTGCAGGAGGGCAGCCAGGATCAGACCTCCAAACAGGCAGCCCTCTCACCTGCCTGCCCCTGCTAGGTTTCCCAGCCCAGCATTCTTCCCAAGTCCTGGGTCTATGGGGAGTGACAGTCACCTCTCTCTGGGCAGCAGCTCTGGAGGGACAGGGAGTTCAGCCCATCACCCTGCCTTCAGGTCCCCATTACTCACCGCCCTCTCCAGGGGTCTCCCGGCTGAGCCCGCACAGCATGTCTGCTATTGTCTCTCCTGCTGCCCACTGGACTCCCCTGAAGCCACGCTATGCTACTCAGCCCCTCCTTCCCCTTTCCCAGGGAGGGGCAGGGAGGGAAGCTTATGGCTCCCACTGGCTGGGCACAGAGTCCACCCACTGCAGCGAGTGGCTCCTCCCCTAAAGGGGACAGAGCTGTCTTGGTGGCTGGCTCCAGGACCAGGGTCCGATACCTCCACCTCTGCAGCCTGAGTCTGGACGGAAGGGGGGTGCTTTGAAGACTGCACGTCCGGGGCCTCCCACAGAACAGACATAGGAGACAGCCCTGCAGGAGGCAGGACCCCTGGGTGTCAGGTCCAGTTCTGCTCCTAACTTGCCCTGGGACTTTGGCAAGTGATTGTCCTCTCCTGGCCTCAGTTTCCCTTCCCGGAAAAGGGGAGCAGTGCCTTCTAAACTCTATTTAAAAGTAGCAAATTCCAACAGAATCCCAGATGTAACAGACTGAGATGCAAAGCCTCTTGGTTTAGAAGCCCCTGTGCTCAGAGCCCCTGGGACCCCTCTACTGACGTTCCAACAGCTGGTCTGCTCAGCCTCAGTTTTCTCTTCTATAAAGTGGGGGCTGGGGAAGGAGCACCCCAGCAGCCTGCCACATGGAGCTTCCACTCAGCTTTTAGTGAAGACTGAGAAAGGGAGATGGGCCCAGGCTCTGCCTGCTCTGGGCTTGATGGGCAGGGGCAGCTGGTCAGAGGCTCCAGCCACAGCTGGCGGGCTGTGTCCTCCCCACCCCAGCTGACCTCAGTCCTACACGCTCCTAGGATTCCTCCATGCCAGCCCAGACTGACTGAGCTGATCCAGTTGGGCACCCAGAGCCCCTCCTCCAGCTGCCCACCAGAAGGGGCAGCCAGCTGGACCCAGCTGCTCCTGCTCTCCATCCTACCAATGTGTGTTGGCACCATCTGAGTGCCAGACACTGTGTAGGTGCTGGAGAGGTCGTGGGGGATGGTGACATGGAGGCACTGGGTGGCGGGCAGGGACTTGATGTCAATAAACCATACAACTACATGGTTCATCCTGCTGAATGCAGCATAGAATGAGTGCTGGCTCCCACAGACCTCTGGGCCTTCTGGGAACAAGCAGGGTTCCAATTTGCTCTGTGTGTCCTGCAGGGAGTGGGACAGTGCATCCCAGTTATTAGGGCCCCAGGGACTTCCTCTGGGTTCCCTCCTGAGCAGGGATCTCACCATGGCATTCAGCCCACAATTCCCAGGCCACCGATGCTGGCTCCTGCCAGCTCAACACTGACGGCACCTTCAAAACAACCCAGTTTCTAAATCCAGGGTCTGGGCCACTCGTACCCCTGCACCTGCAGGCTCAGGTTCCTCCACTGCTGTCCACTTCCCGAGGCTGCCTTCCTCTTGTAATGACCTCAGGTATGCCCCAGGCGCAGGGCCCAGGTACCACCCCAGGGTGCAGGCAGGGTTCACTGGGGTCAGCAGTGAGGCCAAAGGTCAAAGAGAGACTTTAGGGTCTCAGCCACAGGTGGGGTGGGGTTGGGTAGTAGTAGGAGGACCAGAAGCCCGTGGACATTTGCAAGAAGAATTGGATCGGCAGGGAAGGGGGTACAGGTTGGTCAGGGCAGGCCTTGTAAAAGCCTGACCATTGCCAGGGCACCGGGGCCACTTTGGGGCAGTTCCACCTCCAAGCTGGCTCTCCTCAGACTGAAATGTTCTAACGGATCCTCACCCACAGCCTGCCTCTTTCCCCACATTCACAGCCTCTTCAGGGAAGAGGGGAAGCATGGCACACAGACCTTGGGAGTTGCATCTGTCCCTTCTTTGCAGAAAATATTTGCTTGTTATACAAGTGCATTTAAATGAGTGATTACAACTGGCAATTGGAAACCTTGCCACATCTCTGTCTTGCTGCTTTTTTGCAGTTTACTTTTGTGGACGAGGAACTCCTGAAAAGGTTATTCCATGGGTGTCTGGAGAGCTTTCACCCGGCATTTCTCTGCACGTCCGTTGTGCCAGGCACTGTTGTTGTTGTTGTTGTTAGGTGCCATCGAGTTGTTTCCAACTCATAGCAACCCCACGTACCACAGGACGAAACAGTGCCCGGTCCTGCACCATCCTTACAATCATTGTTATGCTTGAGCCCATTGTTGCAGTCACCGTGCCAATCCATCTCGTTGAGCATCTTCCTCTTTTCCGCTGACCCTGTACTTTACCAAGCATGATGTCCTTCTCCAGGGACTGGGGACTCAGAATGGAGGCGACAGATGGGAAACAATGCCTTCTTTTAGCCTCTGTCCCCATCACCCTACTGAGTTCATTTTTACTTGATTTTATTAAAGTGTATGTTTGGAAGCAACATTTGTTCATTTTGAAACAAAGAAGCATATTCTAAATAAAGAAGCACAGAGAGGTTAAGTAACTTGCCCAGGGTCACCCAGCAGGTAAGGGGTGGAACCAGGTTCACACTCAGGTGGTCTGCACCAGCACCGCTGTTCTTAACCGCATGGCTCTGTGGCCTCCCAGTACTGCAGGGATATACTAAAGGGCAAATCTGGGGGTCTGAGAGTGCAGATGAGGGCACACTTAGCTCTGTCTGGAGGTCGACCGAGGAGGTTTTTTTCAGCCTGACTTTGGAGGATGGGAGGGAATTTGTCAAAGAAAGGAAAAGACATTTCAGAGGTGAGAGTCTGTGGCAGAAATTCCAGGTGACTAGCGAGAAGGAGGAAACCCTGGTGGCATAGTGGTTAAGTGCTACGGCTGCTAACCAAAGGGTCAGCACTTTGAATCTGCCAGGCTCTCCATGGAAACTCTACGGGGCAGTTCTACTCTGTCCTATAGGGTTGCTATGAGTTGGAATCGACTCTAGGACACTGGGTTTGGTTTTTTGGTTGGCTAGTGAGGAGTGTGGGAGGAGCCGTACCATGAAGAGTCTACTAAGGTCTCCTTCCTCCAAGTGCCAAGTGTGGCCCGTGCACCAGCAGCAGTGACATCACCTGGAGCCTGTCAGAAATGCAGATTCTCAGGCCCCACCTCAGTCTTGCTGAGTCAGAACCTGCATTTTAACAGGGCCCCCAGGTGACAGGTGACTAGAATAAAGTTTGAGAAGCCGTGTAGTAAGGAGTTTGGCTTTCATCCTGCAAGCAGCAGGAAGCCATAGATGGTTGTAGAGCAAGAGGGTGAGGGGGCTTTGCCAGCACCTCAGGCATGGAGAGCCAGCTTCGAGGAGCAAGAAGGAGGATTTCTGCCCTGAAGGCAGCCTGGGAGTGAGCATCAAGGGCGCCTTCTGGGAGCTGGGAGCAAGCAATGCTGCTGCTCAGGCCAGGTCCAAAGATGACCCTCTCGTCCAACGCTACCAACCTCAGAGAAGCAGAGGAAAAGGGAGACAGATTGCTGGGCATGCACAGTGGCTGGAAGCCAGGCCTGCCAGGCAATCGGGTGCCAGTGGCTTTGGTGACAGCATCTGACTGCTGCACGCTCCGAACACGGCGGATGGCACGTGAAGGGAATTATTTTTTATGGGAGATGGCAGGGCTCCTGAGCTGGCAGGGCAGTCCCGCCATTGTCAGGAGAGGCCCTACTATCTCTGCATCCCCATTTATGCCTCTGAGCTCCATCCTTGGGTTTGGGCCACGCTGGGGGTTTGTGCTATGAGTCGAAATCAACTTGACGGCAGTGGGTTTGGTTTGGGTTTTTGGCGGGCGGGGGGGGGGGGGGAGCGGTTTGTGAGACAATTGGGCCTGGAGGTAGGCAGACCCAAAGGTGGATTCCAGCCCAGTTATTCACAGGCTGCGTGACTGCGGCATGTGCCCCAAACCTCTGGACCTCAGCTTCCTCAGCTGTGGAATGGGAATAATAAAAGCGCTCAGCCCCCAGGGTGGGGAGACCATATGTTAACAAGTTAGAAAGTGTTTATCCATTGGCTTTCCTGCCAAGGGAAACCGTGGTGGTGTAGGAGTTAAGTGCTACGGCTGCGAACCAAAGGGTCAGCAGTTCAAATCCACCAGGTGCGCCTTGAAAACTCTGTGGGGCAGTTCTACTCTGTCCTATAGGGTCGCTATGAGTCGGAATCGACTCGACAGCACTGGGTTTTGGGTTCCTGCTGGGAGACTCATGCCAACGCTGAGAAACAGGCTGGAGGGGCAGAACTTCAGGGTGGCTGGACACACAGGCCTTGGAGTCAGACGCACCCAGGTTCAAATCCCAGCAGCTGTGTGACTCTGGGCAAGTTGCTTCTCTCTGGACCTCTGTTTCCCCATCTGTGAGGAATGAGGGGCTTGGCAAAGTGAGGATGAAGCACATGCTCATTAATTCATCCCTACCTGGGCCCAGGCCTGGGGTCCCCTTCCCGCTCGCTTAAGAGGGAACATTAGCACCGTCGTTGGGACAATTCCTTGGTATATGACGACTCCTAGCACCGCCGGCCCCCTCCCACTAAATGCCAGTAGGGGCCTGAGTCCTTGAGATAACCCAACATATTCCCACCTCCCTGGGGGCAGCAACCATCACAGTTGAGAGCCAACCACGCTGTGCAGACGAGGAAACAGAGGGGGAAGGAGCCATGTGAAGATCCGTCCCAAGCAGCAAAGGATTGCCAAGGATTGCTGGCAGCCACGAGAAGCCGGGAGAAGGCCCAGAACACTTCCTCTTTCAGAGCTCTCAGAAGAAATTAGCACAGCCAATACCCAGATTCGGATTTCCAGCTTCCAGAACTGTGAGAAGATTAATTTCTGTTCTTTCAAGCCACCCTAGGAGATTAAAGATGGGGGCAGTGGTGATTCAGCGGTAGAATTCTCACCTCCAATGCAGGAGACCTGGGTTCCCAGCCAATGCACCTCATGTGCAGTTGCCACCCATCTGTCAGTGGAGGCTTGGGTGTTGCTGTGATGCCGAACAGGTTTCAGTGGCGCTCCCAGACTAAGATGGACTAGGAAGAAAGGTCTGGCAATCTACTTCCAAAAATGAGCCAATGAAAACCCTATGGATCACAACGGTCCAATCTGCAAACAATCAGGGGGATGGTGCAGGACTGGACAGTGTTTTGCTCCACTGTGCATGGGGTCACCACAAGCCGAGGGGCTGACCTGATGGCAGCTAACAACAGGAGACTAAGAGAGAGTTTGGGACATGGGAGAACAAAAACCTGGAGAGGGCCTGGTCTCAGGCCTCTGCCAGGACAGAGCAGGGCCCTGGACCCAGGCTTCCATCCTTCCTTTCAGGCCCAGGGCTGAGTTTATCAGACCCAGGCTTCTGTCCTTCCTCTCAGGCCCAGGGCTGAGTCTATCATAACCATCAGCAAGCCGTGTCCTGAGCCCACTGGGGACCCTGACTGACAGCCGGAAATGAAGTCTGGCAGGAGGGAAGCAGAGATGGCAAGATGGGAGGCAGAGAGGGAAAAGAGATAACTCTAATTGCTGTGGGTTCTCAGCTGCTTCTACCTTCCTCCTTCCCTCCTCACCCCACCCCAAGGGCCATGCCAGGACAATTGCTCCTCTCTGGTCCCCCCAGACCCTGCACGCTGCTGCTAGACATTTCCACCAGGTGGGTATTACCGTCTCCATTACACAGAAGGGGAAACAGAGGCTCAGGCTGTGATTTCACCAGACACAGGTGAGGGGCACTCAGTGACTCCTCTTGGTGAGGGCTGTTAGGTTGTGGCCCCCACCCTGGCAGTTAGTCACTGCCCACATCTCCCCCCAGCCATGGCCCCTCACCTGACTTTAGGGTAGATTGGGTAGAGTTTCATGGGTAATGCCACACCAGTGGGCTGCTTCCAGGCTGTGGGACCCATATCAACAGGGGGCCGGGGATACATCAATGGCCAATGGCGGTTGTGAGAGCAAAGCATGACAGGCCCAGTGTGGACAGACCAGGAGAGAAGAAGGTCCCATGCTGTAGGAACCACCAAACCAAAACCAAACTCACTGCCGTCGGGTCGATTCTGACTCATAGCAACCCTACAGGAGAGAGTAGAACTGCCCCATAGGGTTTCCAAGGAGCAGCTGGTGGATTCGAACTGTTGACCTTGTGGTTAGCAGCCGAGCTCTTAATCACTGCACCACCAAAGCACATGTGCCAGGCCTTGTCCTCAGCATCTTACACATATGGAATTTCATTTCATCCCCACTACGGGGTGAGGATTACATTCTTACTTCAGAGATGAGCAAACTGGGGCCCAGAAAGGTGAGGCCACATGCTCTTGGTCACACAGAGTATAAGGGGTGAGCTGGGATTTGAACCCAGACCCATCCAATGCCTTCTACACAAAGCCCTTGCCCACCAGGATTTGAATCCCAGGCCTGTCCAATGCCATCTACATGGCTTGCCTATGGTTATGACAGACTCAGCCCTGGGCCTGACAGGAAGGACAGAAGCCTGGGTCCTGGCATCACCCAGAGCCCCCTGAGAAGGGCACCCAGGGGAGTGCTTTCACCAGCACACGCATGTGCACATGACACAGAAAGCCAGACGCTGTTGGAAGAACAGACCTACATGTTCAGCTGGGTGGGGGCCCTCAGCTGCTGCTCCTGGGGGTTTTGGGAATCCCTGACTGTGAGGGGCCACCAGCCCAGGTGTCTGGCCACAGATAAGGGCAGCTCCCTTGGCATCCTTCTTGGGAGAGAAAGCATTGAATGGTGGCATTCCAGGCACAGTAGCCAGGCATGTGGTCACACTTAGGGAGGGACAGGCTTTCCAGAGACCCTCCAATGAGGTGATGGGGCACAGAGGGCACAGCCAAGCTGTCAGAAGAAGCAGCAGGAGCTGCCACACACTGGAGTTTAATCACAGGGACTCCCACTGGTGACTGGATAATGAAGGCAATGGTGGTGACTGCTGAGCCTCTGGGAGGGGACCAGTGCAGCAGGCACCCTGTGCTGAGCTGGGAAGACTGGTCTCAGGACCAGGGAGAAGATCCTGGGAGGCTAACACTGTGCCTAGAATCCCCCATTCATGCCTCTAGACCAAGCATTACCCTCCGTACAAGAGAAAATGCCCCAGAGAAAGCAGAGGGGTCGGCACTGATTGAGTGCCTACTGGGCGCCCAGTTCTTTATGTACAGTGTCTTGTGGGATGGTTCAAGAGCGCTGTGAGTAGTCATGGTTGCTCCCATGTTCAGAGTCCCAGAGAGTGAAAGGTAGTTGGCCAAGGTGCACAGCTATGATGTCCTGAGGGTCAGGACGGTCAGAATCAGGTCTGTGGCCACAGAGCCAAGCTTTGCTCAGTTCTTAGAAGGCATCAAAGTTTTCCCTCTTCGGGTCCTCTGTACAAGCTCTTTCCTCGTCCAGGTCTACTTTTCCCCCCTTCCATCCTTACAGTGGACCTAAATGCTGCCTCCACCAAGCAGCCCACCCTGACCACACTGGCTCGGTCCCCCTTTACCCTCTCTCTGCCTTTCCTCCATGTGTTTGTTTGCTCACCTGTCCTTGTTCATCCTTCCACTGAATGTGGGACCCTTGACTGTCCTGCTCACCGATTTAAGCCCAGTACCCAGGGCAAAGCTTTGCATGCAGTAATAAATGTTTGTTGAATGAATGAGAAATAAACGGATGAGTATACATAATCTCTGAATTCCTCCATTGGAAAGAAATCAATAACTCATCTCCTCTAACACCTCAGTCCAATACAGAAATCCTTACTGCACTCTAGTCCTTACTTGCACACCCCCACAAACAAGGAGCTCACCACCCCGAGCGCCCACTCTATTCCTGAAGAGTTGTGAGAAACCCCACCTTATCCTGAGTTGGTTGGAGCCTGCTTCCCAGTGACTCCCCCAGCTCCGGCTCAGTTCTCTGGACCCCCAGTCCCAGGACCTCCCTGCATGGACTCAGGGGCCATGGCCGGGTCTGTGTCATGTCTTCTGAACCCTGGTAGGAAAGGCCACAGCTCAGGGTCTAGATGAGGCTCCCCTCCAGACCAGAGGGGCCTGCTCCTCTGTGGGCCTAGGGCTGCCTCCTTGGGAATTTCCCTCACCAGAGAGGACAAACCGTCTCCACCCGAGCCACAGCCCCGGTGTCACCAGCATCTCCACACCAGATAAGGTATCCTCTAGGCCCAGCTCCTTATTGTACAAGTGGGGAAACTGAGGCTCAGAGAGAGTACAGGAGCACAAGCCATACAACCTTCCAGGCTAGGTTTTGCCTGGCCCCTACAGATCATAGTGTCATTTCACCTCCTGCTGCGTTTCATCACCTCCTTTTCACACATGGGCAAGAAGCTGAGCAACCCGGATCTCTACGGCCCAAAGCCGTAATCACAGCTCAACATACACGTTCTCAAAACGGCTTTGTGGACATGAAATAGCCTCATCTTATTCCGTGTTTTCCTGGTGAACTTAAATATTGAGGAGAACCCTGGAGTTGTGGACTAACGGTGGAACTTCCGGCAGGGTGATCATACAGGGACTTCACACGGCCCAGACAGAGGGCCCCACGCTGGCAGACGTGTGGCGTAGAGCCCTGCAAGGTTTGGAGTGGGCCCTAGCAGAGACTGTTTCTTTGAGGACAGGGCTTGGCCCTGAAATTTCCACGCCAGTGCCCACAGCCTGACAGCTGAGGCACCTCGCGTTCAACGGCCCCTCAGCGCAGTTTAAGAAGAATCATTGAGAGGTTGCCAGTGGGGTCCACAGCCAACCCAGCTGCCTCTTCACGTCCTCTCCCCTGGCTGCTTCCCAGCACCAAACATGCAGAGCCTTTTCCCACCTCTGAGCTTCTGTACTCAGGGGCCCAGGAATGTCCTCGCCCTGATGCTTTGTCAGCCAGGCTAAATCTTGTAGGTCCATCAAGATTGCTCCACTGTCCCTGCCCCCAGGACACCTTTTCTGACCCTCCCTAACCCCCTCTGGCTGGTTGGTGCCTCATCTGTGTTCCCAGAGCTCTAGGGTACCCCTCAGCCTCACAGTTTGTCAACTTACTAGACGTCCCACCCATCTACTTCCATCTGAGCCTGACACCAAAGTGGTGATGAATACAAGAGGAATATTCTAGTCTCCCCTTCCTGGTCTGTCAGCTCCCCCCACCTCCTGCACTGGGGCCTCAGAGGGACACTGGGTTCAAGTCCTGGCGTTGATCAAAACTGGCCTCGATCTTCCCATGTGTAAAACGGGGTGCATATGTGGGCTCAGAGAGGTAGGGCCTGTGGTCTTCAGGGGCTGCTTCAGCTCCTGGTTGGCCAGCCTGGGACCCCCTCACCCTCGTACTCAGCTTGGGCTCCAGACAACAGCAAACTTTCCTCAACAGATACATTCTGCAAACAGGGCACTGAGACTCAGTGAGGGACAGGGACCTTGCCCAAGGTCACCCACAGGGTCCGAATACTCTTTGGCTATGTGGCTGTTAGAGGTTACCAGGTGTGGCCCCGCCTTGTCCACCCACCTGCCCACCACATCTGCTTATGAGTCACCATCGCCTCAGCCAAAACACCCATGCGGGAGCTGGAGAGAAAAGGTCGGACCAAGGGGAGTGAGTGGGTAGATGGAGGAGGTGGCTCTGAAGCTTCCAGAACTGGAGAGCCGGGAGGGGGAAAAGCACAGAAGGGAAACTGAGGCCTGGAGGAGCAGGGACACGCTCGGGAACTCACAGAGAGTTCTGTGGGTCTCAGGTCTCCGGCCCATCTGATTAATGTTCTTTCCACTCTGTCAGGCCATCTCCCCAGGGAGGAAGACAGGGCCAGCGGCCTGTGCAATTATCTGGTCAATTAAGACAGCAGATGGCCCCACTGGATCATAGATGCCAGCCAACAAGTGGGGACAGTGCAAGACGTGAGCCGACAGGACCAGCACAGGTTCTGGGGAGATGTGCTCTGGAGACATGCAGAACTATGCCTAGATCGGGAGAGCCGGCTGGGCCTGCCAGCTCTGGTCTGCTCAGACTTCCCTAATCCTGGGCTTAGCCCTGTGCTCTGCTCTGCCAGAGGGACACAGACTGGCTGGGGCACTGACAGACGCAGTGGCCTGGGGCAGGGAGCAAGGGACCCTGTCATGTGAGTAAGGGGCAGCTCAACCCAGGGCAGAGAAGCTGTGGATGGCCAATGGCTGTCTGCAGGGCTGTCCTGGGGCAAGGGGGCAGAAAGTGGGCAGAGTCCCTGGGGAGCCTCTGGAAGGCAGGCTGGAAAGCCACACTTGGGGACACAACAGAGGTGACCCATGCTCCTGGGAGGGAGGCCGGCTTATCTGACCTCTGAGAAAAGACGGGGTTTGGAAGCCAGATGCCTAGGGTGGGCTCAGGCTCTACCTCCCCTCTTAGCTGTGTGACCTTGGAAGGTGACTTCGCCTTTGAGCCACAGTTTTTTCGGCTACAGAATGTAGCGATTTAGCGCATACCTCACAGCGCTGTTGTGAGAATGAGAAAATACATGGGAAAGACTTAGCACGGGGCCTGGCATACAGCAGGTGCTCAAAAAAGGCCCAAGGAACAAAGAACAGGTCCAGTGTGACAGGTTCTGCAATTCCAGGAACAATTCCAACCAGTGTATCCCTGGCTCCTTGATAAAAACAGAGCACCCAGGGTCTCTGAGACACGGTGGCTGACAGGAAATTCAGGTGCCCTAGACGACCCTGGAGAGAGTCAGGCTTGTGACCCCACTACAGCTGCCGCAGGTGAGAGATGCCAGGAGCCAGATGTGGCAGCGAGTGGGAGACCCAGGAGCCTCTTTATGAAGTGAAGGAAGGAGTGATAATTCATCACAAAGCTCAGAGGATGCAAGCACTGGCCTCCCTGGGCCCAGGAAGCCCCAACTCAGCCAGCAGGAGGGATCATCACCCTTAATAACCTCGTTATCCCTCCAATTGCCCACCAGTCCGCAAAGTATCCACTCTCACCATCCTGGACCAGGAGGCTGGACCACCTGCCCCCATCCAGCACCTCCCTGAGTTCATTGCCCCCACCCTCCCCTTCACCCCTCTGCTCCAGCCTTGTCTGCCTGTAAACACGAGCAAGTTCCTGTCTCAGGACCTCTGCACTGGCTGTGCCCTCTGCCAGCCACACTCTTCTTTTGGATCAAAAAACAGCTTCTTCCTTCAGCTCCTTCAGTGAGGCCTTCCCTGACCACCTAATTTAAAACTGCACCCCTCCATGCAAACCCCTTCCCTCTGTTCTTTCTCCTGCAGCATTCATCACCATACCATGTTTTCCACATGGGTCTTGCCTACTCTCTGTCACTCCTCCTAGAATGTCAGCTCCAGGAAGGTAGGAATTGTGTCTGTCTTAAAACCTGTTGTATTCTCAAGGCCTAGAACAGTGCCTGGCACATAACAGTCATTCAATAAATGTTGAATGAGTGAATGGCGTGGGTCAATCCTGTCCACACTACTGCCATTCCTCCCCCACCCATCTCTCTCTATGGCCCACACAGTGGCCAGTGCTCATTCAAACACTCAAAGCTGTCTTCCACTCTCCTCCTTAAGAACCATCCAGGGCTCCCACTGCCCCAGGCCAGTGTCAAGTCCCACAGCCTGCCCATCTCTTCACACTGACCGTACCAAAGTCCTCGCAGGCTCCAGGCATTTGCACAAGCTCTTCCCTTTGCCTAAAGCTGTCTCCCCTCTTATCCACTTGGCAAACTCCTACTTGCCTTAAATGCCCCACTCTGAGAGCCTTCCTCAACCTCTCTCAAGCACAATCATTCTTCAGGCACCAACTGTACCTTGTACAGTATCCCCTCTCCCCACTGAAGCACTACATCATCTACCCACCATTTCTCCCCCTGGTCTGAGCCTTCCGGGTCAGGGAAGGGGACCGTGAATGATCCAGGGCCTGTCCTCCAGTACAGAGTGGAAGCTCAGTTAACAGGGCTGACCTGTGACATCATTACCCACTATTCAGGACGGGCGCACTTACTAAGACAGAGGTCCCCAGGCTGTGGAAAATTCCACTGCCTCAAGCAGCTTGCCTGGCAAGCCCTGTAGCTTTACATTAAAATCCTGGTTCCTTTGCTTGGCATGTCCCATAACTTTACATTAAAATACTGGTTCCCCTCTCCTTAACTGCTGCCCAAAACTAGAGGAAATTGGTGGAAACCAGTTTAGGCACCATGTTGACATTCAGGATAAACTTATAGCTCATTAAATACCTCATAAACAGTAACTTCCCCACCTCTGGGTGGAGTTTAAATGCCCTTTTCTGAACATGCGATGCATGAAGTTATATGTAAACTCTATTGTGCCAGTGTAGTATGATTAAGAATGTTGCTAATGTAACCTGTATGAACTTCCTACTTGTAAACCCCTTAAAAGCAACCTTCCCTCTTGCCCTTGATGAGCAGTCTTGGCAGTGGAAGCCCCAACTGTTTCTTTCCTTGCACAGCAAAATAAAGGCTCCTTTCTACTCTCCCACCTACGTCTCTCGTTTACTGGCTGAGACAAGTCGCACTGAGCAGAACCTAGGGTTTCTACCTGGCAACATTACAGATGGAAGGAAAGGAATGACTGAAGATTTATCTAAAAAAAAAAGCTCAAGTCATGTGGCCTTAAAGCAAGTCACTTCACTTCTCTGCACCTCAGTTTTCCCACCTGCCAGGGTGGGAGAGGAGAGCTGTCTTGCAGCCCAGAATAGGGTAGGGTTCTGGGTCTCTTGCTACTGCTTATATCTGACTTTCAGCCAAGCCCTCTGCTTTCAGCCCAGGTGCCAGCAGTATCCACCGCACCAGGAACATGCAGCAAATGTGGAAGGGCAAGCAGGAAGGTGGGTGGGTGGGTACAGGTAACAGGCTTGCATGTGCCTGGCACATAGCCACGCAATCAGCTGCTATGAACATGACTCCATGAATCAACCAAACTCCAGACCCAGGACACTACTTCTGACCACTCCAGGCCAACGTGGTTTTATTGATTTTGAATGTTTGAGGCCATCACCCCAATCAATTCTCCACTCTAGTTTCCAGATGGAAAAAAAGGCAGGGCTACCTGCCAACAGATCTCACAGCCTTACCATGGAGCCCTGCCTGGGGCTAGGGCTCAGGGGGAGGATGAAGAAATCTCCCCAGGGCAAGGCACCTGGAGCGAGGTGGAGACAGGACATCAGGTATGCCCACGTGGCTTGCCCAGCTTTAGGCCCTGGGGCCCTGGGGGAAGCTAGCTGCCCTCCACAGTGGCCAATTAACCCCAGGTTGAACCTAACCCCGAAGCATTTCTCCTCAGAGAAAGAGCACTGGATAGAGACTCAGGCAGACACAGGGTTGCTGCCAGGCCTAGGGTCACACACCCTGGAGGGCTTAACTCCCAGCTCCAGGTACTCTTCCCCACCCCCACTCCCTACGCTCTCCCCTCAGCCTCCAGCTGCAGCCTCCTATGCTCAGGCTGGTTTCCTCCCAAGAGTGAGACCTTGGGGGCTGGAGCAAGGGCACTGGGGTCGGGGGCGGGGGCTTTAAACATGGGTCCAGGATGAGACTCACACACACTGGGCCTCAACAGCGACAGTCCTGCTAGAAAGCAAGTCTACCCTCCAGCCACAGCCTCTGCCCAGACTCCTCACATGCAGCCCCTCACCATACAAACACACTCACACACACTGACACACACACTCGCTCTCACACACACAAGGACACACACGCACACTCACACAATGCACACACTGTCGCACACACGCCTCACACACTCACATACACAGTGGTCCTGCCAGCCCGGCTAGATCCAGGCAGCCCCATGCCCAAAAAAGGAGGAGAGAAAAGGCCTTCGGGGACTTGTCACATGAGGGGGGAACAAAGGAGTCTGTGGCACAAAAAAGTAGACAGAGACAGACAGAGAGGGACAGCACCAACGGAGAGGGACAGACATGAACAAGACAGACAGCCAGGCACAGAGAGTGGGAGAGAGACAAGGAAAAACACAGAGGCTGGGGCAGAGAACCAAAGAGAGAGGGAGAGACAGAGACAGAGGAAGAGAGACTCAGACAATCAAACAGAGACACAGGAAGAGACAGAGAAAGGCATGTTGAAAGATGAGGAGATATGGAATTGGAGAGACTCAGACAAAGAGATGGGGTGGAAGGGAGAGAGAGATCCAGAGAGAGATGGAGAAGGCAGGAGAGGCTTGGGCAGAGAGAAGCCAGAGGCACACACAGATGCAGAGAACGATGGAAATTCAGAGCCAGAGAGAAACACAGCAGAGCAACCCAGAAAGCGCCAGGAGAGACAGAGAGAAAGGACAGAGGCAAGGTACAGCAGGCAGTGTCCAGGAGCAGGGAGGGAGCCAGGCAGAGACCCTGGAAGCCCCTCTGTGCCCTCAGCCCTGCTCCACCCCAACCCCCCGCACCCCGCCCCCCCTCCCCTGCAGCCCAGCACACCATCCCGCCAGTACCTTTGGGTCTCCGCCTCACTATACCCAGCCGCCACTTGAGCGACACAGCCAGCATCGTGGCCCTCCGCTGCGGTGTCCCCAGGCCGGGGGCCAGAACTTGATCTGCCTGGAGCCTCCTGGGTGTTCTGCGTGGCTCCGGAGCTCCCGCGCTAACTGGCAGAGGCTGAGCACTCCCTGCTCCGCCCTCCGAGTTGCTAAAATAGATAATCCTCCCGGAGCAAAGCAGCGGTAGCATCCGTGGTGACAAGACCCTCCCTCCACCGCAGCCCTGGCCTTGGGAGTGCAGCTCCAAGCAACCTGGGCCCTGCAGTAAACTCCACCCCAAGCTCTCTTCCTGCCAAAGTCCTCACCTTGCCCACCCCATCTTACCTGGGAATCTTGGAATCTAACAGGGTTGGAGGAAGACTTGTTAACAACCTGTGTTTTGCAGACGACACAACCGTGCTTGCTGAAAGTGAAGAGGACTTGAAGCACTTACTGATGAAGATCAAAGACCACAGACTTCAGTATGGATTGCACCTCAACATAAAGAAAACAAACATCCTCACAACTGGACCAATAAGTCACATCATGCCAAACAGAGAAAAGATTGAAGTTGTCAAACATTTCATTTTACTTGGATCCACAATCAACACCCATGGAAGCAGCAGTCAAGAAATCAAAAGACGCATCGCATTGGGCAAATATGCTGAAAAGGACCTCTTTAAAGTGTTGAAAAGCAAAGATGTCACCTTGAAAACTAAGGTGCGCCTGACCCAAGCCATGGTATTTTCAATCGCATCATATGCACATGAAAGCTGGAAAATGAATACGGAAGACAGAAGAAGAATTGATGCCTTCGAATCCTGGTGATGGTGAAGCATATTGAATATACCATGGACTGCCAAAAGAATGGAAGAAGTAGAACCAGAATGCTCCTTAGAAGCAAGGATGGCGAGACTGCGTCTTAGATACTTTGGACATGTTGTCAGGAGGGGTCGGTCTCTGGAGAAGGACATCATGCTTGGCAGAGTACAGGGTCAGCAGAAAAGAGGAAGACCCTCAACAAGATGGACTGACACAGTGGCTGCAACAATGGGCTCAAGCATAACAACGATTGTAAGGATGGCGCAGGACTGGACAGTGGTTCGTTCTGTGGTACGTGGGGTCGCTATAAGTCGGAACCGACTCGATGGCACCTAATAACAACAACAACCAGTCCCCACTCCCGAGGCTGGGATGTTTGATGCCCCAGGCCTGTGCACGCAGGACCATCTGCCTGTGACGCCCTTCCTCTCTGGTCTGGCTCCACTGGACTTCTCTGTTTGGAAACGTTTGCTCTGCCTCAGAGATCCCTGATCACTACAAGCCTTTGCCTGCTGGGTCTCATAGTGCCTTCCATACTAGGTTGAGATTGTCTACCCACCTCTGAGACGAGGCGCTCCAAAGGGCAAGGACAGGAACCACTGGTCCTATGTCCCCAGAGGTCAGCACAGGGCTGGGATATGCTGGGGTCATCAGTGTAGAGCCATGAGCCCTAGACCCCACCTCTTCCCTCTGTGCCTTCATCTGTAGCACGAGGATAATGAGGTGAGGATCCACCCAGCTGGCTGGCTAGGTGCAGTCAACGTGACTGCACAGAAGCACTCCAGGCATTCAGCAATAATTCCATCAACTTCTCTGGCTCCCAACGTCCGGCATCTCTTCCATCTCACACACCACTAGCCTCTTCTTGATCCCCAGATCCAGCCCCGGAGGTCAGCAGGACAATGTGAAGCAGGGGGGTGGCGACTTGCTGAGGTCACAGGGCATGTACCCCGGGCTCCTGCCCCCTCCACACCAAGGCAGCTGCTCACACTTCCTCCATCCTTTTTCCAAGCCACCGAGGCCCCTGTGATGGATCAGGCCTCGGGCGTGAACCAGCAGTAGGGCCATCCGCTAGAGTCAGGGCTTCTCCACTACAGGTGTCCTGACACCCCCCAACGACCCACAATCATCCATGTCGAGGTCTGTGGCCAGCGCTCACCAAAGTGTGGGACCCCTGATGTGGCTGAAGCACAGGGCGATTCTACATGAACAGACCTGCACCGGAGAAAAACCAAAACCAAACCAGTTGCTATGGAGTTCATTGTGACTCACGGTGACCCCACACGTGTCAGAGTAGAATTGCGCTTCATAGGGTTTGTGGCCTTTCAGTAGTAGATATGAAACAGGCTGCTCAGCCATATTGAAAAACCCCAATCAACACCTCTTCACCCCTCTCTTTGTGTTGCTAACCACAAGCTTGTTTTGAGCAGGAAGTCACAGGGGGTAGTGGCTCCATCCACTGACTAGCCCTAATTACACCTTGAAGCATGCACAGATTGAAATCACACCCTTCAACTGACCCCCTCCCCGACCCCAAATGCAGGCATGGGAGGGCTAAAGGCAGAAAGTTCCAGGTACCAAACCTAACCCCCTGACGCCATGGAAACAAAAAGCCCCCCAGCCCCCTTAGTCAGGGAGCACGTGGCCTTATGGTCACTAGACCCCACACGCTCCTTGTATGCGCAGACAATAAACTTGCCACTTTCTGTTTCCGTTGCAATCAGTGTCTGTCTTATTTCAACCGGCTAATAAGATAGAACAAGAACCCGAGTGGCCTTCGGTTACAGATAGATCACCAAGCCTTTCTTCTGAGGCACCTCTGAGCGGACTTGAACCTCCAACCTTCCAGTTAGCAGCCGAGCACATTAATCATTTGGGCCACCCAGGTACTCCTGAGCGAGTCCTTTTCATTCATCCACTAGTCCTTCTGATTCCATCCAAGAGGAAGTCTCCATTCAGGTCTACTATGCCTTCAATGTCTCCCTGATGCTTGTGGACCAAACTTTTCAACCAGGAGGGAACAGGTCTGGGTCAGAGCCTCCTGCAGGCCGCTAGTCACAGCTGCAGGCATCCAGGGGGCACATCCTGGCAGGAGTCAGGCTTGGGAGGTTCTCCTGGGGTGACTCAGAGAGACCAGACCAGGCACCCTCATACTGACTCCAGTGGGGGAACTCAGTCCCTCCATCCCTCAAGGTACATACGGTGGGGAGCCCCTGAGGGCTCCTGCCTGAGGAAGACATTACTTCTCCCTGAGTCTTAGTTTCCCCTTCTGAACACTAGAGACAAGAATCTGCACCTCACAGGCTGCAAGGAGGAAATTGTGATTCTGTACATGGAAGCATCTGTATACAATAGATGCTCAATACCCACCTCCTCTCCCAACTTCTCCTCCAGGGTGCGGATGGGCTCTTTGAGAGCTGGCATCTGCGTGGACCCCTGTTGGTCCTGCCTCTTGTCCCTACTTCTTCTGGCAGCATGACTCCCTTTTTCCCTGGGGAGATGCTCCTCCCCTGCCCTCAGTTTGGGTAGAGATTTGTCCCCCAGCTCCAGAAAGGGCCCTTGACCCAAAGCAGGCCAAAAAGCATACCCAACCTCTGGCCATGGTGATTGGCTCAGGAATGAGCACATGACCCAAGTCTATGCAATGAGAGACTATTCTGGGACTTTGGATAAAATGACTGGGAATGGGAAACTCGTTCCAATGGGGGTGCAGAGAAAGTGGGTGTCAGTCTGGGACTGCTAGCAGCCCTTGTGGTATCGAGAGAGAAGAGCCTACTTGACAATGGAGCCAGCACAGAGGGAACCAGAGCCATGGTTGGGGAAGGGGGGCAGGGGAAGGGAGACTTATCAAATCCCGATGATGTCATCTCACACCTGGAACTAACCATGCGTGAAGCCAATAATATCCCTTTTCGGTTACATTAGCCAGTAAATTCTCCTCTTTGCTTAAAGCCAGTTTGGGTTGCGTTTTTTGATAGTCTAAACCCAAAAGAGTCCTGACCAATCCAGTATATTCTCACCTCAGAGCCCCAGATTCTAGCATAGAGCAGGGGCTCGACAAATGCACAGTGGTCGCGTGAACGAATGAATGAATGAGAAACAGAACGTAGATTCATATGCTTCCCAAACCGCCTTCAGCGAAGGTTTCCAAGCCCTGACTTTAGTCAAAGGAGGCCACCAATGGATATTGAATTCCTCCATACCCAGGAGCCCCACTGAGCTTTGTAACCAGCAGGTCCGTCAGGCAGACAGCTGAGTCAGTGCTCAGGGAGGGACTTGGAGCTCTGGTTTCCAGCCATCTAAAGCTTGCCTCTTACGTGAGCTGCACCTGCCAGGGCCCTGTGATCCCCGAATATGCTCAGGACTCTTTCTGCCAAGATGGCCGCTCCAGGAGAGTGTGAGGGAGTACAGCCCCACAAAGGAGATGAGACCACAGGACAAGTCAACTGAGTCATTATGTGAACAGGCCAGGGGCAGGGTGGCCTGAGCTCAGGTCACAGTGGGCCACAGACTACTGTGTAGCCTTAAGCAAGTCTCTCATTCTCTGGTCTGTTTCCTGCTAAAGAAGGGGGTGTACTCTATGGTCCTCCCTGGGGACACTTCCATGTGGCATTCTCACTTCCTCTGTCCCCAGGCCCAGAGAAGTCCATCTGTTCCTGAGGTCACACAGCCAGTAAAGCAGCCGAGTCAGGACTGGAACCCAGGGCTGGCTGAGTTCCCTCAGAAATGAATGGCACAGACAGAGCCCAAGAGACAGGTTC
Source organism: Loxodonta africana (assembly GCF_030014295.1). Taxonomy (NCBI): domain Eukaryota; kingdom Metazoa; phylum Chordata; class Mammalia; order Proboscidea; family Elephantidae; genus Loxodonta; species Loxodonta africana. The sequence goes on from NC_087363.1 coordinate 37,840,948, forward strand.
AGAGGAGGAGAAAGATCACAAAGGGATCCAGGCCAGCCTCCACTCCCCCCTTCCCCCCATTCTGCTTCTCCCATTCCTGCTCAGCCTCACAAAGCCCCAGAGGCTCAGGGTTGCTGCCGCCCCCACCAGCTTCCTGAAACAAATTAGCATCTCATCAGAGAGGCCTTTAATCTTCTGGCCCTCTCTTCCCCACAGGCCAAGTGGTGATATTTCTGTACCCAGCAGCTGATCTAAATATGTCAGAGGCCTCTGAGGTGCTCTACAGCAAAGGGGGTCGGGGGGCAGACCCCTTTCAGCTGCTTCTCAGGCTGGGGGAGGGAAAGAATCCAGGGCATCTACCCATTCTTTAGCTTATTCAGCAAATATTTATTACATACCTTCTCTGTGCCAGACCTGGAGGCACAGCCCTGAGCAAAACAAAGCCTGCAAGGTGCTGACGTGCTAGCGGGAGGTTGGGAAGGGGGGATAAATAAATACCAAATATAACAAATAAGCAAATGATACAGTGGGTTAGAAGGTGAAATAGGTGAGGAATAAATAGAGCGGGTTGAGCTATCTGAGTGCAGAGGGAGGTATTGCCGATTTTAAAGGGGGCGGTCTCCCCAGAAAGGTCTCTGGGTGGCACAGCTTACACTTCGCTACTAGTCTAAAGGTTGGCAGTTCGAACCCATTCAGCGGCATCACGGAAGAAAGACCTGGTGATCTGCTTCTGTGAAGACTACAGCCAAGAAGACCCGATGGAGCTGTTCTACTCTGTAACACTTGGGGTCACCATGAGGCAGAATTGACTCAACAGCAACAGGTCCGGTTTTTCTTTGTTGTTGTTGTTGATTTGCCTGGTCTCCGCAGAGCCCAAGCAGTGATCTCAAAATACCCTCCCCCACTTGGGAAAAAGGACTCCCAAGGCTCCTCGGAGAAAATGGTGGGTCCCAGGGTGGAGGAAGGGAAACCACAGAGAGTCCTGGAGAATCTGGTGGTGCCAGAAAGTAAAGAAGTGCTTCAAGTTGGGGGAGGGGGGTGGCGGGGGGGGGTGGGGAGGAGGTTGAAAGGACACAGAAGCCAGACTGAGGGGCTCCCACTGGCCAAATCTGGGATAACTTGAGCATCAAAAAGAATTATGACTGCTGCAATGGATGTTAAAATTCCCGCGTTCAAAATGATCCTTGGAAGAAGCTCATTGGTCCCTTTGGAGGTAGTTACAGCACCAACTCACTATTCTGTAAGCAGATGAACGAAAGCAAGAATCAAGCATTTATTCTGTCTTCCTTAACAGTATTTTGGGGGACCAGCCCTGGTGGCGCAGTGGTTAAGAGCTCGGCTGCTAACCAAAAGGTCACCAGTTCGAAACCACCGGTTGCTCCTTGGAAACCCTACAGAGCAGTTCTGCTTTGTCCTATAGGGTCGCTATGAATCGGAATTGACTCAACGGCAACCAGTTTGGTTTTTGGTTTTAATGAAGGCAGGGAAACCCTGGGTGGTGAAAAGGTTAATGTGCTCAGCTGCTGATTTGGTGGTTCAAGTCCACCCAGAGACGCCTTGGAAGAAAGACATGGTGATATATTTCTGAAAAATCAGCCACTGAAAACATTCTGGGTCACGGTTCTATTCTGACGCAAGTGGGGTCACCACAAGCAGGAATTTATTTCACAGCACCTGGCTTGCTTTCGTTTTGGAATAAGAGAACCATAAAAGAACCACAGTAAATACAAGTAGAAGAAATGATAGAATTGGAAAATCACCTCTTTGCAACCTCTAATGAAATAATGGAGTCCTGGTGGCACAGTGGTTAAGAGCTCAGCTGCTAACCAAAAGGTTAGCAGTTCGAATCCACCAGCAGCTCCTTGGAAACCTTATAGGGCAGTTCAGCTCTAACACGTCCAGCAATGATCCTCAGTGGAAGGCTAAAAGGAGCCTGATGACAGACTGACCAGGAGATAGCACTTGAACCCCAGATTAAGGTTAGCATCACCAAAAGTGGAACACCTGGCATTAGGTGCCTCCTGATGGAATGGGACAGGAACCCCACAGTAACAGCACTACTAGGGGCGGATTCTTGCCCACAAAATGGAACCTAGCTCAAATCTAGCTTGAGGCCTAAATACCAGTTTACAGAAAGTCCAGGGGACAGAAGAATGCACTACACGATACCACGAGGACATTCCACAGCAAAACGACCTGATTTTCTCAATAAGTAGTTGTTAGGTGCTGTCGAGTCAATTCCGACTCGTGGCAACACTATGTACAACAGAATGAAACACCGTCCGGTGCTGGCCATCCTCACAGTCGTTGTTATGCTTGAGCCTACCACGGCAGCCACTGTGTCAATCCATCTCATCGAGGGTCTTGAAAAAAGGGTTTTAAAAGAGAGGAAAAGGGACTATCTCTCTCTCTCTCTCTCTCTCTCTCTCTCTCGCGTGCCCGCACACACACACACACACACACACACACACGAGACTTAAGAGACTTATCAACCGAATGCAATATAAGATCCTGATTTGAATAAACCAAGTGGGAAAAAGTATTTAGGAGATCATTACAGGAAACTGCACAAGGACTATGTATGAAATGATATTAAGGAATTATTGTTAGTTTTACTGGGTTGATATTGTTATGGTAATTATATTCAAGAAGACGACTTTATCTGTCAGAGTTACAGATGAGAGAAAAAAAAAAAGTCTGTAAAAGTCTGTGATTTGCCCTTAAAATGCCTCAGGGATATTCCTGTGTTATGTGTGCCATTTAGATAAAATTTAAGAACACAGAAGAAAAATAAATAGGGTGGTCAGAAAAGGCCTTACTGAGAAGGTGATGGCATTTGAGGAAAGGCTTAGAAGAAGGAGGAAACCCTCAGGAGGTACAGGGGGAGGGAGGTTCCAGGCTGAGGGTGGGCAGCCAGTACGAAGGTGGAGGCAGAACGGGCCTGGTGTGTTCAAGCAGAGAGGAGGTCAGAGCGAGGAGATGAAGGAGGGTGCTGGGAGGTAAAGGAGTGAAGGGGACTGTGGCTTTTCCTTGGCGGGAGGTGGGAGTCCCTGCAGTGCTCAGAGCAGAGGAGAGACATGATCTGACCTGGGTTCTAACATGACCCCACTGGCTGCTATGGGGGTGGGGGGTAAGGGCAGAGGCTGGGAGACCAGGGAGGAGACCCCTGCCTCAGTCCAGGCAAGCAATGATGGGGACTAGACCAGGGTGGGCCAAGGAGGTGAGGAGAGCTATGGATTCTGGTTTGTTTGGAAGGTGGAGTCACCTTCCTCTGCCAGAGTGAGTGTTTGCAGAACGGCAGACAAGACCTTTCCCTGGGGTAACAACCTTAGCTCTGGAGTCAAAATGGCCTGGGGTCAGATCCCAACCTTCATCTTCCTCACTCTCTGTGTGGTTACTTCCCCACTCTGGGCCTCAGTTTCCCTATCGACAAAATGAGGGTGGTAATAACTCAGGCAATTATTATGATGCTCGATGGAGAAAGAAGTGCCATGCTGTGAAAGGCAGGTGTCACCAAGAGGGAAACAGCCTGTACTGGGCACCTACTATGTGCCAGTGGAGTCCCTGGGTGGTGCAAACGTTAACACAATCAGCTGCTAAACGAAAGCTTGGCAGTTGGAGTCCACCCACAGGCAGCTCAGAAGACAGGCCTGGCAATCTAATTCCAAAAAATCAGCCATTAAAAACCATATGGAGCACAGCTCTACCCTGACACACATGGGGTCGCCGAGAATTGATCTTAAGTCAACTATGTGCCAGAATCACCTGGGGAGCTTAAAAGAATCAGAAACTTTGAGATTGGGGCCTGGCAGTGGTAGATTTTTAAGCTCCCTGGTCATTAAGGTGTGCACCTGGGTGGATAGTCACTATCTCATTGTCACCCTGTAATAAAGATGGGGACAATGGTATTCAGAGTGGGAGAGCAACTGCTTCAGCATCACACAGCTTCCAAGTGGCAAAGGAGGAATTTCCAACACAGCCAAGCCCCTCCACCTTCCACAGACCACTTCTGAGGCCAAGAGCCAGAGAGAGCAGCCCCAAGAGAGGCTAAGCCCCTTCCAGAGGAAGCAGCTCATCTGTATGACGGCTCCAAGACATTCCTGAGCCAGAAAGAAAACGCCACCAGGCGTTTTCAGTGTGGGCCAGGGAAGACGGCCAACAGGTGCACCAACAGGGCCACCTGCCAGGAAACAGGTGGCATGCCTGTTAATATTCTTGGCACTGCTGGACCACACAATAATTAGGAGCAAATGCCTGGGCAGGCCCCATTGAGTATGAAGATTAAATCACAGGGCACTTGGGCTGAGGTATTGGAAGTGCTGCAATTATGGTTTCCATGTGCCTCAGGGGCAGCAGGCTTGGCCAGGCCATGGCAGTTGTCAGCCACCCTTCCAGGAGCTCACTTCCTGGGCCACCTTCCCCATACCTGCCGAGTCCCAGTGAGGAGAGGGCCTGGTGAGGATGTTTAGAGTCTGACAGTGCTGGGTTCAAATCTTGCCCTGCTTGGCCAAGATTCTTTCCTTATCCATGTTGTTGTTCTTAGCTGCCGTCAAGTCAGGCCCAGACTCATGGCAAACCCAAGCACAATGGAAGGAAACACTGCCTGGTCATATGTTATCCCCATGATTGGTTTCAGATCTGACCATTGTGATCCAGTAGATCACCAGGCCTTTCTTCCTAGTCCATCTTAGTCTGGAAGCGCCACTGAAACCTGTTCCGCATCATAGCAACACATAAGCCTCCACTGACAGACAGGTGGTGGCTGTGCCTGACGTTCATTGGCCAGGAATCAAACCCAGGTCACTCACACAGAAGGTGATAATTCTACCATGGAAGCACCACCACCTTCTTCCTCATCCATAGAGTGGGTATAAAAGGGGTTGTTGCAGCCATTTTATGAAATAATACAGTACAGGGCCTGGGAGGGCTCCATGAACATGTCTTATCTTTATAATTATGTGCCAGGCATTTGCTTTCTGAGGTTCAGTTTCCTCATCTGAAAAATGGGATTAACACAGTTAATTGGCCTAATAATGTTGGTGCTTCTGTTCTACCTCCTAGTTTGCTGCATAGTGCCTGGGGTCTTAAAAGCTTGCAAATGGCCATCCAAGGTACAACAATTGGTCTCTATTCACCTGGAGCAACAGAGGAAGAAGGAAAGGAAGGAATAGGAGGAGGATATGAAATGTGTGGCTAACTGCCTCCATGAACAACTGCCTCCTTTGCCACGTGACCGGAACAACTGGATGGTACCCAGCTACCATTACTGAACACTTTGATCAAAGGTTCCATAGAAGAATCCTGATCAAAAGGGGGAAAATGTAGAACAGAATTTCAAATTCTCATAGACTCTAGATTTTCTGGAGCCATGGAGAATGGATGAATGCCTGAAACTATTACCCTGAGATAATCTTTAAACCTTAAGCCAAAAATACCCCCTGAAATCATCTTAAAACAATACTTTAGCTTAACTAATAAAAAACATCTGCTTTGACCATTGTACTCTCTTAAGATCTGTCTGTATGGATTGAATTGACAACAGCAACTCGAAAGATTAGATAGGAATCTTAGGGGGCAGTGAGTTTATGTTAACGAAGGAGGAACTCAGAAAAGGAAGGTGGAAATGGTTGCACAACTCGAAGATGTCATCAATGTTATGAAATTGTACATGTAGAAACTGTTGAATTGGTGTATGGTTTGCTGTGCATATTCTTAACAATAACAACAAAATAAATAAAATTAAGGGAAAAAAATGAGGATAACAACAACTAAGGTCTATGAAGCATGACTCAGTGGTAGCCAGTATTCTCAGCCCTGTGTGCATCAAGCCTCTCCATCACCCCATGAGCTATCACTATTCCCATTTTACGCATGTGCAGACTGAGGTACAGAGAAGCCTGGCAGCCAGCCAAGGCCACACTGCTTGGGAGGGGGCAGCAGAGTTGGAATCAGAACCCAGGCAGCCTGACCCTAAGCCCACCCTCCCATCTACCCTAAACATAGGTCTTCTCTGTTGGTGTGTCTGTGCCTGTGTGTAGGTGGGTGTGATTACATACAGCAGTCATGCCATGAAGACCACGAAGGGCCAGCCCGGGCGAGCATCCAGAATGCTGGTCCTTTCTCTCTTCCCACCTCGCTTTCCACCGTGTGCCACCCCTACCCCCGACAGGCAGGATGGCCACGGTACCCTGGATTTGGAGGAAGACTGGGGCACGTGTCTCCCTGTGGGACCTCTGACCAGCCATGTGACCCTGGGACTCCATTTCCCCATGGGGGGGGGGACTGACATTTTAGTTGGTTGGGAGGGTTCATCTGGGTCATACGTGGGAACTGGGATCACGCCCACCTCTTCCCTTGGCACCAGCCAGTGAGAGTGCCATCAGGGTAACCAAGGCATGAATGGCAGGAGGAGTAAAGGTTGGGTCTACCCTTGGGGAGATACCATGTCATGTAAAGGGTTAGGTTTTTTGTCACCATCTGACAGATAAGGAAATGGAGGCCCAGGTGGCGAAGGAACAAGCTCAAAGTCACAGAGGCAGGACTCAAATCCAGTGCTGGGCTCCCAACTAGGATTGGGCCCCACTGACTGAGGGCTTCTCAGTTCCTAAGATATGGGCCAAGAAAAGCCAGGAAAAGCCCTCAGGCTGGGCCAGAGCCTGCTGGCCTGAGGACCAGCCTGCTCCCTGCCTCCCAAATAGCTGCCACGCCCCAACCCTCAAAGGCCATGAGAGGAGGGAGGGCGGTGCAGCGGAAGTAAGAGTGGGCTGCATAAAACTTAACAGCCTTCCACAGATGACTGGACGAACAAAATGTGGTACATACACACAATGGAATACTACTCAGCCAGAAAGAGAAATGAAGTCTTGAAACATATTACAATATGGATGGAGTCTGAAGACATTATGCTAAGTGAAATGAGTCAATCACAAAAGGGCAAATATTGTATGACCTCGCTTCTATAAAAAGAAAAAAAAAAGGTAAATGTATTGAGACCAAAGTTTGTTAGTGATTACTAGGGGTGGGAGGGAGGGGTAGAGGGGAGATTACTGCTTATGGAGTACTGAGTTTTGATTTAAGGTAATGGAAAATCGCACTGATTAAGGGTAGGGTTTGCACAGCTGATTATTTTAATTGCTGTCAATAAATTGTACACCTGTAAAAAGCTGAACTGGCAAAAGTTGTGTGACAGACTTACTTGTAACAACAACAACAACAAAGAGTAGCTGCTGGGGCTACTCATGTACAACAAAACACCTCATGGAATTTGGTTCCTTGGTTTGGAGGGTTAGGGTCATGGTTTCATGGGACATCCAGTTAATTGGCCTAATAACATGTTTAGTACTTCTGTTGTTCCACCTGTTAGTTGGTTATGTAGTACCTGGGGTCTTAAAATCTTGCAAGTGACCATCCAAGGCACAACAAAATATTTCCTTGTGCTTTGCTGGCCGTAAGCCCTGCCCTTCTGGCCAGCTGGTCCTGAGGATGGAGACAGGGTTCGTTCCTCCTGGCTCCCCCACCCGTCTCAGTATGGACAGATACTTGTGTAAGGTCACACAGCAATGAGGACAGGGTTGGGACTCAAACCCAGGACCCTGGGTTCCGAGCACCCTTCCCATCTGTTCCGGAGTACTGAAAACACACCTAAGGTAAGGAGAGCGCCAGCCCTTCTCAAAGGGTCCTGGCAAGGAGTCACCCAAGTGCCCACCTGCCCTCAGCCCCCTGCCAACACGTGGGTTCTAGCTCAGTGAGGCCTACTTTCCATCACAGCCAGATTTAATGAGGCTATTAAACGCCAGGGCCTTCCTGGGGGACGCTGCACACCTCTGGGCTGCAGTGTCACATGGCATCCCAGAGGACATGGCATCACAGAGTCAGGAGAGACAACAGGAGGCCCAGGCTGATGCCACCTCAGAAATAAGGAGAGCTTGGGGTCAGGGCGAGGTTACCACCACAGGCTGGGCCTGTCTCAGCCTCGCACATGGGGCCTGAGCAGCAGAGGCACTGTGATGTAAAAATAATAATGATGACAGCAATGACAATCCCAGTGCCACTTATTACCAGGCCCCATGCATTCATTGCATGGCATCATTCACTCATTCATTCATTCACCAAATAGTTGCTGAGCAGCTCTTATAGTCCATCAGTGAATGAAACATATAGCACTTATGTGATCGTTAAGGTTGTGTGTCAACGTGGCTGGGCCACGATCCTCAGTAGTTTGGCAGTTATGATGTAGTCTGGCAGTTGTATGATGATGTGATCACCTACATGATGAGATCTGATATAATGTGATTGCCTCCATGATAGGATCTGCTGTGAGTAGCCAATCAGTTGAAAGTGAGTTTCCTTGGGGGTGTGGCCTGCATCCAATATAGGTGGACTTTCTGGCAAGGCTCGTGCATTTTTGCTCACACTAGATCCTGCAGCTGGCTTCTTTTCTCAGGACTTGAGCTAGCAGCTTTCCTGCCATCTTGCCTGCTTATCTTGGGATTTGTCAGTCTTCTCAGCCTGTGAGCAAGAACCCTGCTGTCTGACCTGCTGATCTTGGATTTACCAGCCCCTGAATCAGGAGAAGCCTCCATCCTCACCCATGGACTTGGGATGTTCCAGCGTCTACAACCATGTGAGCCATTTCCTTGATACAAATCTCTCTCTCTATATATTTATATGCTTTACTGGTTTGGCTTCTCTAGAGAACCCAGCTTAAGACAACTTACATTTCACTAAGGAGACAGGCAATATACAAATAAAGGATCAAATATGTAATATAATGTCAGGTGGAAATAAGCTTCTTGAAGAAAAATGAAGCAGGTGAGAGGATTGTGAGATGGGGGAGGTCTCTCTAATCAAGTCTTTACACAAAAGAAGTGGAGACCCAGCTATGCTGATCTCCAGGCAGAGTACATGGCCAGTGTAAAGGCCCTGAGGCAGGACCATGCCTGGTCTGTTTGAGGACCAGCAAGGAAGCCAGGGTAGCTGGAGCTGAGCGAACAAGGGGAAGGGGTCAGGGAGGTCACAGGGGTTGACCACAGAGGGCCTTGTCCCCGGAGTGAGGACTCTGCCTTTTCCTCTGAGGAGTGTGGAAGGGTATGGAACTGTGGAGGGATGTACTCTGTTTTAGGTTTTAATAAGAAAGGACTACAGGGAGGCGAGGGTGGAGGCAGGAATATCTGTGAGGAGGCCACTGCTATAATGCAAATGAGCGATGCTGGGGCTTGGACCTGGGGGCGAGATGTAGCAAGATCTGAGAAATGTTTAAAAGGAAAGTTGTGACCTATTACATACTCACACAAACCTGTGAGGCCAGAAGTACATCCATGTTACACAGGAGGAAACTGAGGTTCAGGGAGGTTAAGTCATTGCCCAAAGTCACATAGTAAGGAAGTGTCAGAGCTGGGATTATAACCCCAGCCACTTGCCTCCAAACCTGTGCACTCTCGTCAACTGACAAGACTGCCTCAAGAGTGTCTTTGAGGCTCATGCTGACTCACAAGGCACAAAGTCCAAGGTCTGAGACTGGGAAGGGTCTCACCAGCAGCCCGGTGCCTCAGCTACAAAGCAGGGCTGGGAAGGGGACCAGGAGGATGCTGCGTGGAAGGGAGGGAGAGATGCCGTCGAGCACACCTGGGGAGAGGTGAGAGCCAGAGGAAGGCTTCTGGGGACACAGTCTCAGTTTTCCAGGTCTGTTTGTAAAATGGAAAGTCAGCACAGTGCCTGGCACTGGCGAGCACTTGGCAGACGCTCCACCCACTAGGGGAGGCAGTGGAGAACGGGTGCAGTCAGACCACCTGGGCTCCAATCCCAGCTCCGTCCTTCACTAGCTGTGTGACCTTCTCTTTGCTGCAGTTTCCTCGCCTGCTACAGGGGCTATTGTAGGGTGAACGCCTGGAAGGAGCCAGCGCTCGATAAACTGGTACGCAGCAGCTGGACTCTCAGCACCCCGGGGAGGGGAGACAGGAGGGCCTTCCCCCATCTGCCGGCCGCACCACCCCAGCCTTGTGGGCCTTTGCAGGAGACTCAGAGCCTCCTTCCTGTCGCTAATTCAGGAGTCACAGCCGTGACCAAGTCGAGCCTGCCTACCTGAGATTACAGCTTCATAGCAACAAAAAGATTAACGCACTCCCTCCCCAGCCCCTGCCCAACTCCAGCCTGTCACTAAATGACATGATCCCTGAAGGTTGGACTCCTGGAACCCTGTTGTGCCAGAGACAGCCTTCTGGTCCAAGCAAGCCCACCCCAATTTTATAGACTGGGAAATCAAGGCCCATAAGAGAAGGGACATTTTCCGAGCCACGCAGCAGCAAGTCAGGGGTCTGGTCTGTGGCTGTGCCCCCTCCCCTGCCCTGGGGGATCCAGAGAAGGTGATGGCTGGCACAGGACAATCGGATGGACAGGGCCCTGCATTAACCCTTCAGTCGCTGGATCACAGAGACCCAAGGGTCCTGGGGGAAAGGCCTGGGGGCACTCAGTTGGGAGATGAACTTGAGGCAGCAGCTGGTTCCCAACCAATGTGGAAGAATTTGCTAATTTAACACCAGCCACACACCAGCAGGATGTCTCCTCCACAACAACCCTTGCTACAAGACCATTATTATTCCCGTTGCACACATGAAGAAACTGAGGCTCAGAGAGATTAAGCATCTTGCCCAAGGTCACACAACTAGCAAGTGGCAGCGCTGGGTTTTGAGCCCAGGCTGAGTCCCTGTGTGTTGCGAATGGCTAAGTGCTCAGCTGCTAACTGAAGGGTCGGAGGTTTGAGTCCACCCAGAGGTACCCTGGAAGAAAGGCCTGGGGATCTACTTCCAAAAAATCAGCCATTAAAAACACTATGGAGCACAATTCTGTTCTGACTCACGTGAGGTTGCCATGAATCAGAATTGACTCAACAGAAGCTAGTTTTTTTGTCTGGTCCCAGAGCCTACTCAGAGAAAGAGGGGCTTGGGACAATGGGGCAAAGCTGGGGGGAGAAGCTAGGGAAACAGTCCCCAGTGGGGAACAAGGGTGTCTAAGATTCAACTAGAAGATATGTGAGGTGTTTGTGCACGGAAACCCCCTCCAACCTCTCCCTACCAGCACCTTAGCCAAGGCTGCTGCTCCACATGGGTCTTCAGGACTTATATACCCCAGCTTGCTTCAGTTTGGCATTGTGTGGACAGAGACAGCCCACTTGGGACAGGAAGGTGACCCTTACTCTGAGGCAGCAGCAGGGGTTCAGAGCAGGGGGCTGGACACAGAAACCTTGGAGGGTGTTTAGGCCGCCTGGAGCCTGGATAGGTCCCTGGGTGGCACAAATGGTTTGCACTTGACTACTAACCTAAAGGTTGGTGGCTTGAACCCACCCAACAGTACCACAGAAGAAAGGCCTGGTGATCTGCTTCTGCGAAGATTACAGCCAAGAAGATTCTATGAAGCAGTTCTACTCTGTAACACACGAGGTTGCCATGAGTCAAAATCAACTTGATGGCAACGGGTTTGACTTTTTTAGGGGGACTGGATGGGAAGTAGGGGGTGAGGTAATTACAGGCTCTGTCAGATGAACAGCAGAGCTATTCAAAGCGCCATCTGCAGACCTGGGCCTGTCCTTGGACTATTTGTTGCTGGACAACCACAGATAAGTATAGAAACTGAGGATAAACTTCTAGGAACTGTTACAGCAATTTGACATTGCCACAATACCCAAGCGCGTGATCCATGGCTTGCGTTTTGGGAGTCTCTGTTTTTTATTTCATTTGTCAGTAATTCATTGCTATTGCATTTTTCAAATGTACTAGTCTACATTGGATTGAAAATAAAAAGAAAATGCTGGCCTTTCACTGGGTAGTTTGAGAAGCTCTGCTTCAGAAGTGCTAACCAGTGACAAGAAGCTGGCGCCTGGCCCCACACATAACTCAACATGTATTGAAGCTGTGAAATAAAACTTTAGCTTTTGAAATACACAAAACTTTTATGTGTGCTGAAACTGAAGTAGCTTTGTTTAGATCAGGGTTTCTCAACCTGGACACTACTGACATTTTAGGCCGGATAATTCTTTGTTGTGCGGGGGCTACCCTCTTGCACTATAGGATGTTTAGCAGCATCCATAGTCTGTACACAATGGATGCCAGTAGCAGCCTCTGACCCCAGTTGTGACCATGAAAAGTGTCTCCAGACATTGCTCAATGCCCCATGGGGGGGCAAAATAACACCCAGTTGAGAACTACTGAGGAAACCGTCTGAGGAAGTCACCATGGAAACCAGGGGGCCCCCAGAGCTGTTGTCCACACAGGGGTGAAGTTGTTTTAAATGCCCCCCCTTCCCTCTCCCTGTAATTCCTATCCCCACTGCAACTACCAAGACACCCAGGGCAGTTGATAAGTTCTCAGCAGCAGGGCAGAAACCAAGGCCTCCAACCCAGGGAGAAGGGATTCATTGTTAAGTCCACCTAAGACTCTATTTGCAGAAGATATGATCTTATACACAGAAAACCCCAAAAAATCCACAAGAAAATTACTGGAACTAATAGAAGATTTCAGCGAAGCATCTCAATACAAGATAAACATACAAAAATGAATTGGATTTCTCTATACCAACAAAGAGAACTTCGAGGAGGAAATCACCAAATCAATACTATTTACAATAACCCCCAAGAAAATAAAGTACTTAGGAATAAATCTAACCAGAGATGTAAAAGACCTATACGAAGAAAATTACAAGACTCTATTGCAAGAAACCAAAAGATACCTACATAAGTGGAAAAACATATCTTGCTCATGGATAGGAAGACTCAACATTGTGAAAATGTCTATTCTACCCAAAGCAACCTACAGATACAATGCAATCCCAGTCCAAATTCCAATGGCATTTTTTTAATGAGGTGGAGAAACAAATCACCAACTTCATATGGAAAGGGAAGAGGCCCCAGATAAGTAAAGCATTACTGAAGAAGAAGAACAAAGTGGGAAGCTTCACACTACCTGATTTTAGAACCTATTATACAACCAGGGTAGTCAAAGCAGCCCGGTACTGGTACAACAACAACAACAACTGGTACAACAAGATACATAGAATCCAGTCGTAAATTTGTCCACCGAACAGCAGCTGATATTTGACAAAGGCCCAAAGTCCATTAACTGGGGAAAAGACAGTCTCTTTAACATATGGTGCTGGCATAACTGGATATCTATCTGCAAAAAAATGAAAAAAGACCCATACCTCACACCATGCACAAAAACTAACTCAAAATGAATCAAAGACCTAAATATAAAATCTAAAACGATAAATATCAAAGAAGAAAAAATAGGGACAACACTAGGAGCCCTAACACATGGCATAAACAGAATACAGAACATTACTAACAATGTACAAACACCAGAAGAGAAACTAGATAACTGGGAGCTCCTAAAAATCAAACACTATGCTCATCCAAGGACTTCAACAAAAGAATAAAGAAACAACCTACAGACTGGGAAAAAATTTTGGGCTATGACAAATTTGATCAGCGTCTAATCTCTAAAATCTACAAGACACTGCAAAAACTCAACAACAAAAAGACAAATAATCCAATTAAAAAATGAGAAAAGATAAGAACAGGCACTTCACTAAAGAAGACATTCAGGTAGCTAACAGATACATGAGGAAATACTCATGATCATTAGCCATTACAGAAATGCAAATCAAAGCTACAATGAGAAACCATCTCACCCCAACAAGGCCGGCATTAATCCAAAAAACACAAAATAATAAATGTTGGAGAGGCTGTGGAGACACTGGAACACTTATAAACTGCTAGTGGGAATGTAAAATGGTACAACCACTTTGGAAATCGATTTGGCGCTTCCTTAAAAAGCTAGAAATAGAAGGACCATTCAATCCAGCAATCCCACTCCTTGGAATATATCCTAGAGATATAAGAGCTGTTGCACGAAAAGATATATGCGTATCCATGCCCATTGCAGCACTGTTCACAATAGCAAAAAGATGGAAACCACCTAGGTGCCCATTAATGGATGAATGGATAAATAAATTACGGTACATTCACACAATGGAATACTACACAATGATAAAGAACAATGACGAATCCTTGAAACATCTCACAACATGGATGAATCTGGAAGGTATTATGTTGAGTGAAATTAGTCAGTCGCAAAAGGACAAATATTTTATGAGACCACTATTATAAAAACTCAAGAAAAGGTTTAAACACAGAAGAAAACATTCTTTGATGGCTACGAGGGTGGGGAAGGATGGAGACGGGTATTCAGTAACTAGATAGTAGACAAGATTTATCTTAGGTGAAGGGAAGGACAATGCACAATACAGGGGAAGTCAGCATAACTGGAATAAACCAAAAGCTAAGAAATTTCCTGAATATAACCAAATACTTCAAGGGACAGAGTAGCAGGGGCAGGGGTCTGGGGACCATGGTTTCAGGAGACATCTAGGTCAATTGGTTTAACAAAGCTTATTAAGAAAATGTTCTGCATTCTACTTTGGTGAGGCGTCTGGGGGTCTTAAATCTAGCAAGCAGCCATCTAAGATGCATCAATTGGTCCCAACCTACCTGGAGTAAAGGAGAATGAAAAACACCAAAGACACAAGGAAAATATGAGCTCAAGAGACAGAAAGGGCCACATAAACCAGAGACTCCATCAGCCTGAGACCAAAAGAACTTGATGGTGTTCGGCTACCACCAATGACTGCCCTGACAGGGAACACAACAGAAAGTCCCTGACGGAGCAAGAGTAAAGTGGGGTGCAGAACTCAAATTCTAGTAAAAAGACCAGACTTAATGGTCTGACTGCGACTGGGGGGACCCCAGAAGACATGACCCCCAGACTCTCTGTTAGCCCAAAACTAAAACCATTCCCGAGGCCAACTCTTCAGACAAAGACTGGACTATAAGACATAAAATGATACTTGTGAAGAGCTTCTTAGCTCAAGGAGATAAGATACACGAGACTAAACAGGCAGCTTCTGACCGGAGGCGAGATGAGAAGGCAGAAGGGGACAGGAGCTGGTTGAATGGACATGAGAAATACAGGGTAGAAAGGAGGAGTGTGCTGTCACATTACAGGGAGATCAGCTAGGGTCACATAACAATATGTGTATGAGTTTTTTGTATAAGAAACTAACTTGAACTGTAAACTTTCACTTAAAGCACAATAAAAAGAAAAAAATAATTGAAAAAAAAAAGGTCCGCCTAAGTATGACAGGTTTAGTTTGAGAGAAGCGGGCACCGAGAACCATGAAATCAAGATGTAGCTGGATGACCCCTGTCAGGTAAGTGAGGCCCCTGATGGAATCCACAGCTTTCTCAAACCACAAATGTCTTCGTCCCAACCCTGGCGGATTCTGGTGCAGGATGGCCTCACAGGACTCCAGGGTCTGTATTTTTAAATCTCTCCAGGTGTACCTTCCATGGCACTCTCTACTTCTCTGCTGGGTTCAGTAGCTCACTGCTGTGGCCACACAGAACTCACAGACAATACTCACAATTACGGGGTTTATTAGGGAAGTAACAGGTTACAATTCAGGTTCAAGAAGGCTCAGTATATAGCTCTTGAATCAGGACAGCCTCTTCTCAGCTGTGCCTGCAGGCAGGTCTCTCTCTGGCCCCTCAGCCTCGCCCTGCTTGGGCAAGTGTAACAAAGCTTTTTAGCTCTGCCAATAAGTGCCCAAAGGCACCCACTCCACCAGCAAACCTAGCTCCACCAAGTGCACCTACTCCACCAGCAAGCCTCCTGCAGAAGGCTCTCAGCTTTCTCCCTCTGTGGGCTGGGAAGGCCACTGCCATCTCCTGCCTGTCTCCTGCCTCTGCTGCTGCTTCTCACTGTCTTCAGTGTTACAGCTCTCTCTCAAGGTCTCCTGGTTCCAGGAGCTTCTCAGAGCAAGGATTCTGGATCCAGCTCTTCTTTCCTTAGTATTGAGATTCTCCCTTCCTGCCTCTGGGATGGCTCATTTTAAAACTAGCAGGATGGCAAAACTGACGAATCCCTTTGTAAGTGTTCCATATACTTTATTTGCGTAGTTCCACTCAACCACTGTGTGTGAGTCACAAAGACTACGGTTAGAAGGGCCATATTAAGTAATTTCAAATTCTCATGGACTCCAGACTTTCTGGAGCTATGGAGGGTGGATGAACCCCTAAAACTATTGCCCTGAGATAATCTTTAAACCTTAAACAAAAAATATACCCTGAAGCCACCTTAAAACAGAACAATAGGAAACTCTGGTGGCGTAGTGGTTAAGAGCTACATCTGCTAACCAAAAGGTCAGGAGTTCGAATCCACCAGGTATGCTTCGGAAACTCAATGGGGCAGCTCTACTTTGTACTATAGGGTCGCTATGAGTCAGAATTGACTCGACAGCAACAGGTTTGGTTTTGTGTTTTTTTTGTAAAAAAAAAAAAAAAAGGTCTGCCTTGATCATTACGCTCTTTTAAGAAATACCTATATGGAATCAAATTGACAACAGCAACTCAGAAGATTAGATAGAAGCCTTAGGGGGCAGTGAGTTTATGTTAATGAGGGAGGAACAACTCAGAAAAGGAGGGTGAGAATGGTTGCACAACTCAAAGAATGCAACCAACGTCACTAAATTATACAGGTAGAAACTGTTGACATGGTATATGTTTTACTGTGTATATTCTCAATGACAACAAAATAAAGTTTAGAAGAAAAAAGATTTCGGGCTAAATGCAGGAACTTCTAATGTGCAACTCTAGATGCAGGGAGCCTTCGGAGGGAAGGTGGGGAGGGGCACTTCAGTCACTGGGATCACATCGAAGAGTGGCTGGCAGCTGAGTGTGCCCATGCTGGAGGCCAGGCGAGCTGACAGCCCTTTAAGGAAAACAAAAAGGATGGGGAGGAAGCAATTAAGGGGCTGTCATCAGGGAGGCAGCTGGCATCTGCTTGGGCATCTGCTGAGGCTCATCCTGCCTCCCCAGAGCCTGGAGGGGAGGGTGGTACGAGGAGCCGTCAGGGCCTGTCCTCTCTGCAAGAAGCCTTAGAAGACAGCAAGCAGCATAGTTGCCCTGTCTCAGTTATCAGCCAGGATGGGCTCAGGCCAATCTCATGCCCACGTGGTCGCTGCCTCAGCAGCCCCTGATTTGCCGATGGCCTCCTAAGTACCAGGCACCTCGGAAGTGCTGGGTTAGAAGGATGAGCATGATGAGCGGGCCATCATACTCAGGCGGCCGGGCCCTGCCCTTGTGGAACTCACAGACGACTGTCACACGATGGAGTGAGGGCCCTGGAGGACAAGCTCAGGTCGGTACCCTGGGGCCTTTCCTAGAGGAAAGATGCTTGAGTCAAAGTCTGGAGGATCAGTGGGGATTAACCAGACAAGGGGCACTCCAGGCAGAAAGAACAGCATGGGCAAGGGCCCTGAGATAGGAGAAGAGTCACCATGCACCGGGCATCCCCGCGCACCAGACACTGCTCTGGGAGCCTGACTGCATTAGCCCATTCAATCCTCATGACCACACTCTGATGTGAGTCCCACCATCCCCGTTTTACAGATGGGAAAACTACAGCACAGACAGGTTAAGTAAGCTGCAGAAGGTCACACAACTCATAAGGAGCAGAGATGGAATTCGAACCCAGGCCATCCAGCACCAGAACTCACTCTCCTCACCACTGTGCTACACTATTCTCATTTAGCTTGTTTCTCCCCAAGAATGGAAAGAAGGCCAGTGTGTCTGGAACCCAGCAAGAAGGAGGAGAGCAGTGAGAATTAAGGGCAGAGAGGGCAGTAGCACCCAGTCTCATAAGGCTCTGCGGGGCACAGAAGCTTTTCTCTGGACAGTATGGTCCCCTCGGACACCGCTGTTAGACAGCTAGGACATTATAAACACAATTTGATGGCACTAGCCTCGTTAACTCTGTTTGAACCTTTGATTAATCCTCTAAAAAGCACAGTTGAGGTTTTTCCATTTTCAGGTTCATTTTAGTGCGGTTGACATCACTGAGATCCAGTCTTTCCTCCTTAAAATTTGTAATGAAAATTTGATTCCTCAACCCATTTCTTTTCCATATCAAATACTACTGATGGTAGATAACTTCTACCACGGTGGATTTCCCTTTCTGGCGGTTACATCTGTCAACCCCAATTCTCTCCGGTCAAATATTACAGATTTAAGGGTTGGCATGGAGATTGGACTCTTCTGTCAATGTTGAGATCAGTAACTATTTTCACGGTGTGCAGTGTCAGCCGATGACAGTTTTATTTTGTGTTGATTAGTTCCACGAGTAATGTTCCTGATGGGTTGGCTAACAGACAAATGACTCATGTTTCTTTTGGGGGAGAGGGAAATCCATGAGAAATTCAAACATGTTTGTGAGTCAGAGAAAGAAAAGGAGACTGAAGACAAAGAGAGAGACAGACAGACAACCACAGACAAAGTCTGACAGCCAGGGAGAGACAGAAAGACACAGAGACACAGAGGGGGACAGAGACACACGTGAAATGACAGTTTAGCCCCTGACTGCTCAGCAGAGTCAAATGGCAGTGTCCAGTGTCCAAAATGGTGGCCCAATTGCCCCACTTCCTCCCCGGTCACATTCTGGACTTCCAACAACCGGGGCTTTGCCTGGGCTGTGACCCCAGCCTTGAAGGCCCTTCCCTCCTTGACTCTCAGCTCAGGGTTTGCTCCTTCAGTGGCTCAGGGAAGCACTACCAAAATAAGAAAAGAAGTCATCTGGATTGTGTCCCAGTAGACTTGACCTCTGGGCAGACAGCTGGCCAGCTAACAACACCCAGGCCCACCTAAAGCCAGTCCAACCCCTGGCCTGGAGCCAAGGAAGGCCCAGCAAAAAGAGACAGTCAATGTGGTAGAGGGAGTATGGGTTTTGGGCCTGTGGGGTGGTGGGGATCAGGCTTCAGGCCAGAGAGGGGTCCTTCTTCCCCAGGGCAGGTCTGAACTCTGAGAGGGGCAGGGGCTGGCTTTGGGAGCTCTTCTGCTGCTTGCCTTGTCCCATCCATCCAGAGCACTGTGTGGAGCTCCATGGTAAAGCCAATGAGGCAGAGTCAGTGGGAAAGGGCAACATGGTCCACAAGCAATATCTCCACTGATGGCTGGGGCGGGAGCAGGGATGAATTACCCAATCAGCAAGGTATGCACAGGCTTACTTGCACTTACTTACTAATCCGTAGTGCCCAACTTCACCTGTTTTCACCACATCAAAGATGTGCATACCTTGCATACTAGGTGGGGGTCTTGTGTTTTCTGCATCTTTAGTGGGTGCAGTGGAAAGACCAGGAGCACAGACTGGGCTACAGCCTTAACTACACTGCTATTAGCTGGTGATCTTGGGCAGCCATGTTATATCTCTGAGCCTCAGTTCTCCACCTGGGAAATGGAGATAATGTGGTTTCTTTCATAGGATTGTTGTAAGGATTAAGTGAAATGGCAAAGATGTAGGTACTAACACAAATTTATGAATGAATGGTTTTGTGTTTTGTTTTTTCTCTTATTTACCAGGAGAGTTAATAGGTCGAAGAGCTTGGGGCGAGATCGTCTTTGCACTGGGTGACCAAGGCCTGCTGCTTTCTCTCTCTGACCCTCCGTATTCTCATCCATAAAAAGAGCCTCACAGTTTCTTACCAAAGTCAAACAAACTCCGCATACACCTAGCAATCCCACTCCTAGGCACTCACCCAAGAGAAATGAAAACACACGTTCACACAAGCATTGTATATGGGTGTTCAGAGTAGCTTGATTCACAACAGCCCCAACTGCAAGCCATCCAAATGCCCATGAACAAGTGAATGGAGAAGAAAGTGGGGGTTCATCCAATCAACAGGCCACTGCCCAGCAATAAAAGGAAACAAGCCACATACAGCTATATGCAACCAGAGGGCTGCATCTCAAAAGTAGTATGTGGAATGAAAGACTCTAGAGACAAAGGACTATACACTCAGACTTCATTATACGAAACACTGAGAAACGCAAATCTATTATAGACTGAGGAGTCCCTGGGTGGTGCGAATGGTTAACACTCACAGCTGCTAACTGAAAGACTGAAGGTTCAAATCCACCCAGAGGTGCCTCAGAAGAAAGACCTGGCAAACTACTTCCAAAAAATCAGTCATTGAAAACCCCATGGAGCACAGTTCTACTGTGACACACATGGGGTCACCATCAGTCAGAAGCGACTTGATGGCAACTGGTTTTTACTACAGGTGACAAAAAGCAGATTCGTGGTTGCTTGGGTCTGGTCTGATGGGAGAAGGAGGGTGGCAGGAACGATGTGGGAAGGGGCACAAAAAATTTGGGGGTGATGGAAATGTTCTAATTATGCCTTGATCGGTGTGGTGGTTACAGAGGTATATACATTTGTCAAAACTTATTAGACTGCATACGGGACAGGAGTGCATTTTATGGCGTGTAAATTATACCTCAGTAAAGTTTGTGTGTGTGTGTGTGTGTGCGCACGCATGTGTGTTAATGTTCCTGAGACAACCTTCCTGCAGGCCTCCCAGGGCTGGTATGTGATCAGAGGAACAAGTGACACGCGGGAGCTTTGTCAAACGGGGAAGCATTTTAACGGTTGGAAGGACTGTGGTTATTTCTATGGGTGGTACCGAAGACAACAGCAGCCCAGAGGCACAGATTCTGTTGGGACTCCCCTGTGAAGGTGAGAACACTTCATGGCTCTGGAGTCAGGGAGGCCTCCCACCTTCACCCATGCGTTCTGTGACCTGGGGTGAAGTGGCCACCCTCCCAGAGCCTCAGTTTCCAGAGTAATCCTCTCAGCCAACGTCAGCAGAGCTTGGCTCTATACTGAGCACTAGACATGCAGTGTCCTTCATCAGAAGTTGATTTCTCTGTTATTCCTGCTCCCTCAGGCTCCAGCTTAGGGTGGCAGAGGCAGCCACGGAAACCCATGTGCTTCCACCCAATCCTTGGGTGGGTCCTCTGGGCTGCACTCAGTGCACTGTGGGGGATAGGGTGGGCCCGGCATGTCCATCACACACAGAGCTGGTCTGTCTGTCCGCTAATCACTGTGGTTTTCTTGTCATGCCATGACACTCTCCCTCCGGCACAGCAGCTGATGGGTAAATCACTCCATGCCAGGGTCCTGGGACAGCTGTCTGCCTCCACCTCTGGACTTGCAGCTGGATGCCAGGGGTTTCTTCTTCTACTCACATGAGAGGCCCTGTGGGGCAGGGTCTGGGGGTCTTGGCCACTCCTGCGCCCAGTGCCCAGAGCACATGCTGAGCCAACATTCGTTTATAAACAGTCAGTGGAAACCAGGCCCAGTTTTGGGGGCCCAGAAGGTTCTCCTCTCCTTCCCCTCTGCTGAGGCCATGTGGCCTTGCCTGGCTCTCTCGGAGTGATTCTCCTAGCCTCAGGTGGGAAGAAGGTAAGAAAGCCAGTTGCCGGCAAGTCAATCCTGACTCATGGCGACCCCATGTGTGTCAGAGTAGAACTGTGCTCCACAGGGTTTTCAATGGCAAATTTTTTTGGAAGTAGATTACCAGGCCTTTCTTTTGAGGCAAGTCTGGGTGGCCCTTAACCTCCAACCTTTCAGTTAGCAGCCGAGAGCGTGTTAAAATATTTGCACCACCCAGGGAAAAGAAAAAAACACACCTTTGAAGTTTTGAGCCCCACTTTCCTTATCTGGGTGGACTGAGGCCTCAGCAGTGGACATCAGTTGTTTCCACCCATTCAGGATCCAGACCCCCTTCTGGCAACAACTCTCTGGTTTCCCCCTTCGCTACTCTCAATCCATGGAGTTGATGGGGCTGACCTTGCTTCCAGGGCAGGCATAAGATAGGTCTAACCAGTTAGAGCACTCCATTCTCTAGGCCACAATGATTAGCTCAGGAACAGGCATGTGACCCAACACAATCCAGTGGGTAATGGCCCCAGGACTTTTGCTGGAGTCAACTCTGCATACTCCTTCCACTAGAACGTGGAATGATCTGGGTTTGGAGACGCTGAGGGCTATCCGTACCCTGTGATGGAAAGCCCGCCTAAAATGAAGTCAGCAGCTCAGAGAGAGAGAAAGCCAAGGGAAGGAGAGGTCAAGCTCTGAGGCTGCCTTTTGAGCCCCTAGATCCAGCCCTTCCTGAAGCTGATATGAGCATTTAAGTTCTCTTTCTTGCTCAAGCTAGTTAGTGTTCAGTTCTTGTTACTTATAACCAAAAGCTTCCTGACTAGTATTTTAAAGTTTCAAAATGTAAAGATATCACTTGGATGACTGAGATGCACCTGATTCATGTTATGGCATTTTCAATCATCTCATATGCATGTGAAAGCTGGACAATGAAAAAGGAAGACAGAAAAATAATTACATTTGAACTGTGCTCTTGGTGAAGAATATTGAAAATACTGTGGACTGCCAGAAGACTGAACAAATTAGTCTTAGAAAAAAGACAACCAGAATGCTCCTTAGACGGGAGGATGGTGAGACACTGACTTGCTTTCTTTGGACACATCATCAGGAAAGATCAAATTCTAGAAAAGGACATCATGTCTGGTAAAGTAGAGGGCCAGCGAAAACAAGGGAAATCCTCAATGAGATGGGTTAACACAAAATTATTGCAGTAATGGACTCAAACATACCAATGATCATGAAGATGGCACAGGACTAGGCAATGTTTCATTCTGTTATACATACATACGGTCACCATGAGTCAGAGCCAACTGGATAGCAAATAACGACTACCCCCCTCAGGCTGACTTAACGAAGAAGTATGTGGCCTTGGCTCGGCCGATAGGGCCTGGCTTCTATTTTGCACATTGGTGTGTGCGAGCTTGAAAAAAGCTGATGAGCGAAGAGACAGAGGAAGGGCTGTGAGGCATGAGAGAAGGGACCCAGCACCCGGGCTGCCGGGGAGTCAGGCTGGGTGAGAAACGAGAGATGTTGCTGGGTTAATGTGACTCCCTGTTGTTCTATGTAAGCTGCTCCTCCATCTCTCCAGGAAAATTTTCCCTAAAGCCGCATTTACATTCCACCCTCAATGTATGAAGTCCTGCTGCTCCACATCCTTGCAGACAGCATCGTCAGCCTTTTTAATGTTAGCTGCTCACCCTCATGGGTATCTCACTCACTGTGGTAATAATTTCCATTTCCCTTATGTGAGATGCTGTTAAGCAACTTTTCATTTGCCAGCCATTTGGGTATCCTCTTTTGTGAAGTGCCCGTTGAAGTCTCTTGCCCAGTTTTCTATTGGGTTGTTTGTCTTTTTCTTATTGACTTATAGGAACTCTTTATACATTGTGGATATGAACCCTTTGTTTGCTGACTATATATGCTAAATATGGCTACAAGGTGGGCACAGGGTGAGACCAGAGTCTACCCACAGGACTTAGGCAAATTCAGGATGCGTCTAAAACGGGTCTTTTCACAAACTGTGAAGGCTTTCCAGTGTGGAAGTTTTAGAAATCTCTGACCCTCGCACCTAGATTACGGGAAGGATTTAAGCACAGGCCGTGGACAGTGAGAACGCATGAGGGTAGGGAAAGGAGGGTCAACAAGTGTTTGCCTGTGCCAAGAACTGTGCCAGGTCTTTCACATGCTTTATCTCACCATGCTCCAGCCACCCTGCCTTCCCTGAACATGCCAAACTTGTGTGCACCACAGGACCTTTGCATTTGCTGTTCCCTCTGCCTTTGCAGGCTGGCTCCTTCTTATCATTCAGATCTCGGCTCGATTGTCACCGCCTCAGAGAGGCCTCCCTGAGTGCCTCTCTCCCCTGACTTTGCTTCATTTATTTTCATTGCATGACCTGCCATTAGAGCACATGTCTATTTGTTTCCATGATATGTGGCTGGTTCTCCCATTGGAATAGATGATCCAATCTGTTAGGGCAAGGTCTTAGTCTATCCACCACTGTATCCCCAGGGCCTAAGGCAGTGCCTGGCACAGAGTAGATGCTCAGTGAACATTTGTTGAGTGAATGAATGAAGTCGCACAACAATCCTGTTTGGTCAATACCAACACCGTGCCCATATAGCAGATGAAGACACAGAGACCCCGAGAAGTCCGATAACTTGGCCAAGGTCTCAGAGTAGAGCAGAACAGGCATTGCATCCAGGTCTTTCTGACTCCACTGGCTGCCCCTGTGCCCCTGCCCTGCTCCAGGTTTCTTTCAGCTCTGGGGCTGCAGCTCTGTGAACGGTTACCCTATCTTAAAACTTTCTGGCTCCCAGATGGGTGTGGTGAGAGCAGCAGGGGAGAGTCTACTGCTGTGGGGAGAAGGAATAGAAGCCAGTGCATCACCCAGAAGCAGGTCAGATTTACAAACCTAGGTCACCTCCAAGGCCACAGCATCCCAAGAGATGTCCTCAGAGTCCCCTAGTCCAAACTCCACAGAACAGGAACCTTTTTGGCAGCAACCTTGCTAGGGAGCTCACTACCTCCTGAGACAGTCTGGTCCAGTCTTGCACAGCTCCAAGAGGTGCAAAAGGTCCTGGTGTACCTCTTTGATCTGAGCACAGCTGAGAGGCTTGGAAGGGAAGCCCAGAGCCTCCTGAACGGGGAATTCTGAGCATGGTTGGATGTGTGGCAAGAAATTAGGTTAAAGCCAGAATAATCAGCTCATTAACCCCCTTGCCAGACTCCACACACACACAGCCTGTTTCAAACCAACGCTCACTGCCTGCCTGCATTTGGGTGGAGTGGCACAAGTGAGATATTTTATTTATGTGTGTGCATATTTATTAGGAAGAGGTAAATAAATTAGCTGCTTGCCATCTGCAACCGCCAGCCTACGCCAAGTTCCCTCCATCCTCCTCAGCTTTGGGAGGCGCCCGCCTTAGCAAAGCCCAGGACTTGTAAAAAGAAGGGGCTCCTTTTCTAGCAGGATCGCCCCCAAAGTTTGAGCAGCCCTAGAATTATCATTTTTCTGAGAGGAAATGTATGCTTGGTACTATTATTCTAGGCTATTTGCCAATATCCAATCCTCCCAACAACCCTGGGAGTGGGCATACTGTCATGCCCATTTTATAGACAGACATGGAGGCTCAGAGAGGTCAGGCTACTAGCTCAAGGTCACACAGCAAGTGAGCTCATGTCAAACCAAAACAAAACAAACTAGCTTCTGTCAAGTTGACCCTGACTCACGGGAGAGCAGAGCTGTGCTACATAGGGTTTTCAAGGCTGTGAACTTTCAGAAGCAGATCACCAGGCCTTTCTTCCAAGTTGCCTCTGGGTCAGTACAAACTGGTTGGCAGTTGAATGCTTAATCATTTGCACCACCGAGGGACTCCTTAAGCTCAAACCAGGGGAGGTCAAAGACTCGTAGAGCATGTTGGAAAGGCTGGACCAGGAGATGACGCCATTCCTGGCCCGGGCACGAGTTGCTGTGGGGTCCAGGCTGGTCCCCTAACTCTCCTGGTCCTTCTTTGTGTAATGGGAGAATAAAACAAAAGGGACATATTCCGGCAGGGCTGTATGGGGATTGAGCTCGCTGGCCGTCCACCACCATGCATCCAAATCCTGAGTGTCACCTGAGACCACCACTCAGAGGCTCCTGATTCCATGAAGCTGCCTCCTTCCCCACTTGAAGGGGCCGGACAGCCCCTCATCACAGCCCCAGTCTTGCTGTGTGACTGTGGGCTGGTCGATGAACCTCGCGGGCCTCTTTGTCTTTGAGTCAATTCCGACTCATAGTGACCCTATAGGACAGGGTTGAACTACCCCATAAGGTTTCCAAGGAGCAGCTGGTGGATTTGAAATACAGACCTTTTGCTTAGCAGCCGTAGCTCTTAACAGCTGTGCCACCAGGGCTCCAACAAGCACCGAAGTGGTTGTTAAGGCAAGCCTGGCGGGAGACAGGCTCCAGGCTGAGACTATGGGGGACAAGGAGAGCCTGGAATGCCCAATGGCACTGCAGAGGCACAAAGAGGGGCCTTGACTTGCCCAGGGCCACACAACAGTCAGAGTCACAGAAGCCCTGGCCACCTGCCTCCTAGGCTGCAGAGACAGAGCCAGGGCGCCAAGCCCAGCACCGCTCTGGCTCAGCCTGGATCTGAATCTTTTATGAAGCGCCATAACTCTCCACTGGAATCACACTCCTGCCCACAGCCACAGGCCTTACCTCGCTGCCTCTCCCTCCCCACAGGGCCTCTTCATTAAATTAAGTGTGGAATCCAAAGCAATTGCCTTTGATTTTCCCCCAGGGCCACCAGCCACCTCCCTCCAGGGTACCCACATGGCCAGGGCTGCAGTGGGGTGCTTACACAGCCCCTCCAAACACCCATTATAGAGATTTCTAGATTAAATATGATCTTTTAAGATTTGTGACTTCATATCTTAGGGGAGGGCTAGCCTCCCCACAGCACTGGGAGGCAGAATCAGCCCGGTGCACACATAGGGGCAGTTCAGTACAAACACAGTCCCCTGGGACTCTATTTGCCAGCCCAAGGGGAAGGAAGTGGAGGGGACTGTAGAGGTTCAGAGCTACCTTCTCCTTGTCCTGGGGTAACTGTCCAAGGGAACAGGTGTGAGCTGCGGCAAAGAGACAGGTTATACTTGAAGGAGGCCAGTGAGCAGCCCCATGAACCCTGT
This sequence comes from Loxodonta africana, assembly GCF_030014295.1. Classification (NCBI taxonomy): domain Eukaryota; kingdom Metazoa; phylum Chordata; class Mammalia; order Proboscidea; family Elephantidae; genus Loxodonta; species Loxodonta africana. The sequence goes on from NC_087363.1 coordinate 37,867,425, forward strand.
GCAACAAGCGAATCTTAGCCCCCTGACTCCTTTGGACATGGAGGGCGCCACAACGACAGCAAAAATAACAGCAGCCAGCCCACAGGAGCACCCACTGTGTGCCAGGCCCTGACATCATACCCGCTCAGTTAATCCTCACAATCTCCCAAGGAGGAAGGCACCATTATTGTTCCCATCGTACAGATGAAGAAATAAGAAATGAAAAGGACAGAGGAGACAGCTGGTGCAAAGTTATGGTTGTAAGAAATCAGGTCACACAGGACCCCCAGCTTAAAACCCTGCAGAGGTTTCCCATGCCTCTCAGAAGAACCCCGCGGCCTACGGCTCCTGCGTGATCTGGCCTCTGCTGACCTCTCTGACTTCACCTCATTCCCTCTCCTGCTCCCTCGTGGCACTGCACTCCCACTAGCCTCTGTTCCTCAAATGCACCAGGCACTCTCCTGCCTGAGGACCTTTGCACTTTCTGTTTCCACGCCTGGAACGCTCAACCCCCACGGCTTCCCAAGGCTGGTCCCAGCACAAATGTCACCTCCTCCAGAAGGTCCTCCCTGACTACCTCACCATCCTCTATCATCTCATCCTGTTTTTCTGTCTTCAGAGTAGCACCTTCCCTCTGGGAACTCGTATTTATCTGTCCACTTGATTTATTGCCTGTTTCATTCACTAGCATGTCAGCTCCACAAGGGCCAAGGCTGTCTTGTTCACTGCCATAACCCCGGCACTTAGAATAGTGGCTGGCACATGGTAGGTGCTGGTCAGACATCTGAAGAATGAATGGATGAAGAAAGGAAGGAATCAGCCTGTAAGTCTGGAGAACCGGGGCCCGGTTCGTTCCCTGAGTCAAAAGGCGCTGAGGTGGGGGTGGCTTCCCAGAGGGAGGGAGGCAGCCTCGTGGGCTGTGGTGAGGGAGAAATGGCCTGGAACACAAGGAATAGCAACACTCCGGGAGATGATGTGACCATTAAAAATGACAAGCGTAAGAAATCACAACTGTGGGGGAAAAGCCTACACAGAGTTGCATTACAGGCTGATGGCAACCACAGAAAACCTGAGTCTTCCTGCAGCCTTATTTACAACAGCAAAATGCTGGAAACGACCTCGTTGTCGAATCATGGGGGAGCAAGTAAATCAACCTTGCCCGGCACAGCCAATCGACTGGGCATTCTGAGCTAGAAGACCTTAACCTTAAGCTTACCCTGTTGCCATCGAGTCGATTCTGACTCATGGCAACTTCGTGTGCGTCAGAGTAGAAAACCATAGGGTTTTCGATGGCTGATTTTTTGGAAGTGGATTCCCAGGTCTTTCTTCCAAAGTGTCTCTGGGTGGACTTGAACCAACAACCTTTTGGTCAGTAGTTGAGCACATTAACTTTCTGCACCACTCAGGTACTCCTCAGCTAGAAGAGTTTTTAATAATCCAGGAAAATCCTGACCCTATAAAGCCAAGTGAGGAAAAAGCAAAACCCACAATGGCATGCGTGGTGTGGTGTGATTTCAACAAAAACAGACTAGAAAAAAGGCTGGAGGGAAGGAAATACATCAGGATGTCCCTGTGGGGCTGGGTGAGGGGGAGACAGGTGGCAGAGAATGATTTTACTTTCTTCTTGGTCTTCATCTTTATTTTCAAAATGGTCTACATTTAATAGCAATTACATGTTTAATCAGAGAGAGAGTAATGTAATTCAAAAGGATAGTGATTTTATTGTTTTAATGAGAGCAAGACGTCAAAGAAATGTGTACATAGTAGCCTTGTCTGGAGAAGGAGGGACATTGCAACATCTCTGTTTATTGATATTGCTGTGTTTAATTATTAAGAATAGTTTAATTGCCCAATAAATATTTTATAAGAAGTTTAATTAGAAACACAGAAAAAGGAAGCACCATGAAACTGGTCAACAAGTGAGCTGAGAGTCCAGTCCCAGCTTAGCCGTTAAAACCAAGCCAAACTCAGGGCCATCAAGTCGATTCCGACTCACAGTAACCTTACAGGACAGAGTAGAACTGTCCCATAAGGTTTCCAAGGAGCGGCTGGTGGATTTGAACTGCCAACCTTTTGGTTAGCAGCCGAGTTCTTAACCACTGCTCCACCAGGGCTCTGACACTAAGTTGGGCAAATCCCTTCTCTCCAGGCCTTAGTCTCCTCATCTGAAAAATGGGGCAAACCATCCCTGCATCCCATTGTTGTAGGATTAGGCTTTCTATACAAAGAGCTGCACCTGTGCCCAGTAGTAATAGGTGCTCAGTAATGCTGGGCACCCTCCACGTGCCCAGAGAAGATCTCAGCCTGGGGTCCTTTCAACTACTACATAGTCACAACAGTTGGGCAGGGAGTGGCCCCCAAACCTCTTTGATCTTGCACCTCCATCTGTAAAAAAAAAAAATAAAATAAAAAAATTGTGCATTTCTCTGCAACAATATATGCATATTATTTATGGATTATGCAAATATTACTGTATTTGCACATTATATACATTATACGACATATATAAAAACAGAAAAAATTAAAGTGCAATAGAAAATAAATGAAAACTGAAGCTCTGAATATTTTTTTCCATCTTGCTCCTCAAGGGATTGTCCTGGATGTGGAGCCCACACCCCATTTTGGAGACCACTAGCTTAATCTGTGAATTCCTCGAGGGCAGAGCTCATTGAGGTCTTGTTGTGGTGATGGTTAGGCGCCATCAAGTCAGTCCCGACTCATAGCGGCCCTCTGAACAACAGAACGGAACACTGCCAGGTCCTGCGTCATCCTCACACCCATTGCTATGTTTGAGCCCATTGTTGCTGCCACTGTTATAATCCATCTCGTAGAAAGTCTTCCTTTTTTTTTTTGCTAACCCTCTGCTTTCCAAGCATGATGTTCTCCCGGGAACTGATCCCTCCTGATAATATGTCCAAGGTACATGAGACAAAGTCTCGTTATCCTTGCATCTAATGAGCTTTCTGGCTGTACTTCTTCCAACACAGATTTGTTTGTTCTTCCGGCAGTCCATGGCATATTCAATATTCTTCGCCGACACCGTAATTCAAAGGTATCAATTCTTCTTCGGTCTTCCTCATTCATTGTCTAGCTTTCTCGCATGCATATGAGGTGATTGAAAATACCATGGCTTGGGTCAGGAGCACTGTAGTCCCCAAAGTGACATCTTTGCTTTTTAACACTTGAAGAAGATTTGCCCAATGCAGTGTGTTGTTTGATTTCCTAACTGCTGCTTCCCTGGGCGTTGACTGCGGCTCCAAGTAAAATGAAATCCTTGACAACTTCAATCTTTTCTTCATTTATCATGATGTTGCTCACTGGCCCAGTTGTGAAGATTTTTGTTTTCTTTACGTTGAGGTATAGACCATACTGAAGGCTGTGGTCTTTGATCTTCTTCAGTAAGTGCTTCCAGTCCTCTTCACTTTCAGCAAGCAGGGTTGTGTCATCTGCATAATGCAGGTTGTTAATGAGTCTTCCTCCAATCCTGATGCTCCGTTCTTCATACAGTCCAGCATCTCGGATTATTTGCTCAGCATACAGACTGAACAGGTATAGTGAAAGGATACAACTCTGACGCACACCTTTTCTGATTTTAGACTACGAAATATCCCCTTGTTCTGTTCCAACAACTGCCTCTTGGTCTATGTACAGGTTTCTCATGAGCACAATTAAGTGTTCTGGAGTTCCCATTCTTTGCAACCTTATCCATAATTTGTTATGTTCCACACCGTCAAACACCTTTACATAATCAATAAAACACAGGTAAACATCTTTCAGGTATCCTCTGCTCTCAGCCAAGATCCATCTGACATCAGCAGTGATATCCCTCGCTCCACAGCCTCTTCTGAATCCAGCTTGAATTTCTGGCAGTTCCCTGTGTATGTATTGCTGCAACCACTTTTGAATGATTTTCAGCAAAATTTTACTTCAGTGTGATACAATGATACTGTTCAATAATTTCTGCATTCTCTTGGATCCCTTTCTTTGGAATGGGTACAAACATGGATCTCTTTCAGCTGGTTGGCCAGGAAGCCGTCTTCCAAATTTCTTGACACAGACGAGTGAGAGCCTCCAGCGCTGCAACTGTTTGTGAAAACATATCAATTGATATTCCGCCAGTTCCTGGAGCCTTGTCTTTCACCAATGCCTTCAGTGCAGCTTGGACTTCTTCCTTCAGTATCATCGGTTCTTGATCCTATGCCACCTCCTGAAATGGCTGAATGTTGACCACTTCTTTTTGGTACAGTGACTCTGTATATTCCTTCCAGCTTCTTTTTTTTTTTTTTTAATTAATTTTTATTAAGCTTCAAGTGAACATTTACCATTCTAATCAGTCTGTCACATGTAGGTTTACATACATCTTACTCCCTTCTCCCACTTGCTCTCCCCCTATTGAGTCAGCCCTTTCAGTCTCTCGTTTCGTGCCAATTTTGCCAGCTTCCCTCTCTCTCTATCTTCCCATCCCCCCTCCAGTCAAGAGTTGCCAACACACTCTCCAGTGTCCACCTGATTTAATTAGCTCACTCTTCATCAGCGTCTCTCTCCCTCCCGCTGACCCGTCCTTTTCATGCCTGATGAGTTGTCTTCGGGGATGGTTCCTGTCCTGTGCCATCAGAAGTTCGGGGGAGCATTGTCTCTGGGACTCCTCTAGTCGCAGTCATACCATTAGGTATGGTCTTTTTATGAGAATTTGGGGTCTGTATCCCATTGGTTTCCTGCTCCCTCAGGAGTTGTCTGTTGTGCTCCCTGACAGGGCAGACATCGATTGTGGCCGGGCACCAACTAGTTCTTCTGGTCTCAGGATAATGTAGGTCTCTGGTTCATGTGGCCCTTTCTGTCTCTTGGGTTCTTAGTTGTCGTGTGACCTTGGTGTTCTTCCTTTGCCTTTGCTCCAGGTGGGTTGAGACCAACTGATGTATCTTAGATGGCCACTTGTTGGCTTTTAGGACCCCAGGCGCCACAGTTGAAAGTGGGATGCAGAATGTTTTCATAATAGAATTATTTTGCCAATTGACTTAGAAGTCCCCTGAAACCATGTTCCCCAGACCCCAGCCCCTGCTCCGCTGACCTTCGAAGCTTTCATTTTATCCCGGAAACCTCTTTGCTTTTAGTCCAGTCCAGTTAGGCTGACCTTCCTTGTATTGAGTGTTGTCTTTCCCTTCACCCAAACCAGTTCTTATCTACTGATTGATCAATATAAAACCCTCTCCCTCCCTCCCTCCCTCCCCTCTTTGTAACCACAAAAGTATGTGTTCTTCTCTGTTTTTTCTATTTCTCAAGATCTTATAATAGCGGTCTTATACAATATTTGTCCTTTTGCCTCTGACTCATTTCGCTCAGCATAATGCCTTCCAGGTTCCTCCATGTTATGAAATGTTTCAGAGATTCGTCACTGTTCTTTATCGATGCGTAGTATTCCATTGTGTGGATATACCACAATTTATTTACCCATTCATCCGTTGATGGACACCTTGGTTGCTTCCAACTTTTTGCTATTGTAAACAGAGCTGCAATAAACATGGGTGTGCATATATCTGTTTGTGTGAAGGCTCTTGTATCTCTAGGGTATATTTCGAGGAGTGGGATTTCTGGGTTGTATGGTAGTTCTATTTCTAACTGTTTAAGATAATGCCAGATGGATTTCCAAAGTGGTTGTACCATTTTACAATCCCACCAGCAGTGTATGAGAGTTCCAATCTCTCCGCAGCCTCTCCAACATTTATTATTTTGTGTTTTTTGGATTAATGCCAGTCTAGTTGGTGTGATTTTTTTAGTTGGTGTGAGATGGAATCTCATTGTAGTTTTAATTTGCATTTCTTTAATGGCTAACGATCAGGAGCATTTTCTCATGTATCTGTTGGCTGCCTGAATATCTTCTTTAGTGAAATGTGTGTTCATATCCTTTGCCCACTTCTTGATTGGGTTGTTTGTCTTTTTGTGGTTGAGTTTTGACAGAATCATGTAGATTTTAGAGATCAGGCGCTGGTCTGAGATGTCATAGCTGAATATTCTTTCCCAGTGTGTAGGTGGTCTTTTTACTCTTTTGGTGAAGTCTTTAGATGAGCATAGGTGTTTGATTTTTAGGAGCTCCCAGTTATCGGGTTTCTCTTCATCATTTTTGGTAATGTTTTGTATTCTGTTTATGCCCTGTATTAGGGCTCCTAGGGTTGTCCCTATTTTTTCTTCCATGATCTTTATCGTTTTAGTCTTTATGTTTAGGTCTTTGATCCACTTGGAGTTAGTTTTTGTGCATGCTGTGAGGTATGGGTCCTGTTTCATTCTTTTGCAAATGGATATCCAGTTATGCCAGCACCATTTGTTAAAAAGACTATCATTTCCCCAATTAACTGACACTGGTCCTTTGTCAAATATCAGCTGCTCATACATGGATGGATTTATGTCTGGGTTCTCAATTCTGTTCCATTGGTCTCTGTGCCTGTTGTTGTACCAGTACCAGGCTGTTTTGACTACTGTAGCTGTACAATAGGTTCTGAAATCAGGTAGAGTGAGGCCTCCCACTTTCTTCTTTTTCAGTAATGCTTTGCTTATCCGGGGGTTCTTTCCCTTCCATATGAAATTAGTGATTTGTTTCTCTATCCCCTTAAAATATGACATTGGTATTTGGATTGGAAGTGTGTTATATGTATAGATGGCTTTTGGTAGAATAGACATTTTTACTATGTTAAGTCTTCTATCCATGAGCAGGGTATGTTTTTCCACTTAAGTATGTCCTTTTGAATTTCTTGTAGCAGAGTTTTATAGTTTTCTTTGTATAGGTCTTTTACATCCTTGGTAAGATTTATTCTTAAGTATCTTATCTTCTTGGGGGCTACTGTGAATGGTATTGATTTGGTTATTTCCTCTTCGGTGTTCTTTTTGTTGATGTAGAGGAATCCAAGTGATTTTTGTATGTTTATTTTATAACCTGAGACTCTTCCAAACTCTTCTATTAGTTTCAGTAGTTTTCTGGAGGATTCCTTAGGGTTTTCCATGTATACGATCATGTCATCTGCAAATAGTGATAGCTTTACTTCTTCCTTGCCAATCTGGATACCCTTTATTTCTTTGTCTAGCCTAATTGCCCTGGCTAGGACTTCAAGTACGATGTTGAATAAGAGCGGTGATAAAGGGCATTCTTGTCTGGTTCCCGTTCTCAAGGGAAATGCTTTCAGGTTCTCTCCATTTAGAGTGATATTGGCTGTTGGCTTTGCATAGATGCCCTTTATTATGTTGAGGAATTTTCCTTCAATTCCTATTTTGGTGAGAGTTTTTATCATAAATGGGTGTTGGACTTTGTCAAATGCCTTTTCTGCATCAATTGATAAGATCATGTGGTTTTTATCTTTTGTTTTATTTATGTGATGGATTACATTAACGGTTTTTCTGATATTAAACCAGCCTTGCATACCTGGTATAAATCCCACTTGATCAGGGTGAATTATTTTTTTGATGTGTTGTTGGATTCTATTGGCTAGAATTTTGTTGAGGATTTTTGCATCTATGTTCATGAGGGATATAGGTCTAAAATTTTCTTTTTTTGTAATGTCTTTACCTGGTTTTGGTATCAGGGAGATGGTAACTTCATAGAATGAGTTGGGTAGTATTCCGTCTTTTTCTATGCTTTGAAATACCTTCAGTAGTAGTGGTGTTAGGTCTTCTCTGAAGGTTTGGTAGAACTCTGCAGTGAAGCCGTCTGGGCCAGGACTTTTTTTTTGTTGGAAGTTTTTTGATTACCATTTCAATCTCTTTTTTTGTTATGGGTCTATTTAGTTGTTCTACTTCTGAATGTGTTAGTTTAGGTAGGTAGTAATTTTCCAAGAATTTATCCATTTCTTCTAGGTTTTCAAATTTGTTAGAGTACAATTTTACGTAGTAATCTGAAATGATTCTTTTAATTTCATTTGGCTCTGTTGTGATGTGGTCCTTCTCGTTTCTTATTCGGGTTATTTGTTTCCTTTCCTGTTTTTCTTTAGTCAGTCTAGCCAATGGTTTATCAATTTTGTTAATTTTTTCAAAGAACCAGCTTTTGGCTTTGTTAATTCTTTCAATTGTTTTTCTGTTCTCTGATTCATTTAGTTCAGCTCTAATTTTTATTATTTGTTTTCTTCTGGTGCCTGATGGATTCTTTTGTTGCTCACTTTCTATTTGTTCAAGTTGTAGGGACAGTTCTCTGCTTTTGGCTCTTTCTTCTTTTTGTATGTGTGCATTTATCGATATAAATTGGCCTCTGAGCACTGCTTTTGCTGTGTCCCAGAGGTTTTGATAGGAAGTATTTTCATTCTCGTTGCTTTCTAAGAATTTCCTTATTCCCTCCTTGATGTCTTCTATAACCCAGTCTTTTTTCAGGAGGGTATTGTTCATTTTCCAAGTATTTGATTTCTTTTCCCTAGTTTTTCTGTTATTGATTTCTAGCTTCATTGCCTTGTGGTCTGAGAAGATGCTTTGTAATATTTCGATGTTTTGGATTCTGCAAAGATTTGTTTTGTGACCTAATATGTGGTCTATTCTAGAGAATGTTCCATGTGCACTAGAAAAAAAAGTATATTTTGCAGCAGTTGGGTGGAGAGTTCTGTATAAGTCAATGAGGTCAAGTTGGTTGATTGTTGTAAGTAGGTCTTCCGTGTCTCTATTGAGCTTCTTACTGGATGTCCTGTCCTTCTCCGAAAGTGGTGTGTTGAAGTCTCCTACTATAAATGTGGAGGTGTCTATCTCACTTTTCAGTTCTGTTAAAATTTGATTTATGTATCTTACAGCCCTGTCATTGGGTGCATATATATTTAATATGGTTATGTCTTCCTGATCAATTGTCCCTTTTATCATTATATAGTGTCCTTCTTTATCCTTTGTGGTGGATTTAAGTCTAAAGTCTATTTTGTCAGAAATTAATATTGCTACTCCTCTTCCTTTTTGCTTATTGTTTGCTTGATATACTTTTTTCCATCCTTTGAGTTTTAGTTTGTTTGTGTCTCTAAGTCTAAGGTGTGTCTCTTGTAGGCAGCATATAGATGGATCGTGTTTCTTTATCCAGTCTGTGACTCTCTGTCTCTTTATTGGTGCATTTAGTCCATTTACATTCAGCGTAATTATAGATAAATAAGTTTTTAGTGCTGTCATTTTGATGCCTTTTTATGTGTGTTGTTGACAATTTCATTTTTCCACATACTTTTTTGTGCTGAGGCGTTTTTCTTGGTAAATTGTGAGATCCTCATTTTCATAGTGTTTGACTTTATGTTAGTTGAGTCGTTACGTTTTTCTTGGTTTTTATCTTGAGTTATAGAGTTGCTATACCTTTTTGTGGTTACCTTATTATTTACCCCTATTTTTCTGAGTAAAAACCTAACTTGTATTGTTCTATATCGCCTTGTATCACTCTCCATATGGCAGTTCAATGCCTCCTGTATTTAGTCCCTCTTTTTGATTATTGTGATCTTTTACCTATTGACTTCCATGATTCCCTGTTATGTGTGTTTTTTTTTAATTAATCTTAATTTGTTTGTTTTTGTGATTTCCCTATTTGAGTTGATATCAGGACGTTCTGTTTTGTGACCTCGTGTTGTGCTGATATCTGATATTATTGGTTCTCTGACCAAACAATATCCTTTAGTATTTCTTGTAGCTTTGGTTTGGTTTTTGCAAATTCTCTAAACTTGTGTTTGTCTGTAAATATCTTAATTTCACCTTCATATTTCAGAGAGAGTTTTGCTGGATATATGATCCTTGGCTGGCAGTTTTTCTCCTTCAGTGTTCTGTATATGTCGTCCCATTCCCTTCTTGCCTGCATGGTTTCTGCTGAGTAGTCTGAACTTATTCTTATTGATTCTCCCTTGAAGGAAACCTTTCTTTTCTCCCTGGCTGCTTTTAAAATTTTCTGTTTATCTTTGGTTTTGGTGAGTTTGATGACAATATGTCTTGGTGTTTTTCTTTTTGTATCAATCTTAAATGGGGTTCGATGAGCATCTTGGATAGATATCCTTTCGTCTTTCATGATGTCAGGGAAGTTTTGTGTCAGGAGTTCTTCAACCATTTTCTCTGTGTTTTCTGTCCCCTCTCCCTGTTCTGGGACTCCAATCACCCGCAGGTTATCCTTCTTGATTGAGTCCCACATAATTCTTAGGGTTTCTTCATTTTTTTAAATTCTTTTATCTGATTTTTTTTCACCTATGTTGGTGTTGATTCCCTGGTCCTCCAGATGTCCCAGTCTGCATTCTAATTGCTCGAGTCTGCTCCTCTGACTTCCTATTGCGTTGTCTAATTCTGTAGTTTTATTGTTAATCTTTTGGATTTCTACATGTTGTCTCTCTATGGATTCTTGCAACTTATTAATTTTTCCAGTATGTTCTTGAATAATCTTTTTGAGTTCTTCAACAGTTTTATCGGTGTGTTCCTTGGCTTTTTCTGCAGTTATCCTAATTTCATTTGTGATATCTTTAAGCATTCTGTAAATTAGTTTTTTATATTCTGTATCTGATAATTCCAGGATTGTATCTTCATTTGGGAAAGATTTTGATTCTTTTGTTTAGGGGGTTGGAGAAGCTGTCATGGTCTGTTTCTTTATGTGGTTTGATATGGACTGCTGTCTCCGAGCCATCACTGGGAAACTAAATTTTCCAGGTAATCAACTAAAAAAAAATGCAGTCAGATCCCTATCTGAATTCTCCCTCTGGCTCAGGGTATTCGGATGTTAATGGAGCCGCCTGGGGAGGGTGGGGGAGGGATCAGAGAGCTAGGAGTGTAGCACCACAGAATATAGAGCTGATCCCCGCGTTCACGCTCCGCCCCCGTCCGCCAAAATCCCGGCGGGACGGTTCCCCGGCTGGGACGCTACTCTCCCCGCTCGGAGACCAGTCACTTCCTCCCGGGGACTTCTCCCTCCGGTGTGCCGCACCTCTTGCGCGAACTGGGTGGGCGTCTCCCGCACGAACGGCTGGGCCCGCCCCCAGGGTCCATTCAGAGGAATATGACTGGACCCCGCGCTCACACCCGGCCCGCGCGTGCCAAAGTCCCAGCGGGATGGCTCCCCGGCTGGGACGCTGCTCTCCCCGCTCCGAGACCAGTCACTTCCTCCCGGGGACTTCTCCCTCCGGTGTGCCGCGCCACTCGCGCGAACTGGGTGGGCGTCGCCCACATGACCAGGTGGGCCCGCCCCCTGGGTCAATTCAGGGGAATATAACTGATCCCCGTGCTCACACCCCACCCGGTCTCGCCAATATCCCAGCGGGACGGCTCCCCGGGTGGGACGCTGCTCTCCCCGCTCCAAGACCAGTCACTTCCTCCCGGGGATTTCTCCCTCCGGTGCGCCGCGCCGCACGCGCGAACTGGGTGGGCGTCCCCCGCACGAACGTCTGGGCCCCCCTCGGGGTCGCTTTAGGGAAATATAGCTGATCCCCACGCTCGCGCCACGCCCACTTCCCGCCAAACTCCCGGCGGGACGGCTCCCCGGCTGGGACGCTGCTCTCCCCGCTCCAAGATCAGTCACTGCCTCCCGGGTGCTTCTCCCACCGGCTGCGCCACTACACCGCCCGCGCCAACCAGCTAGACTCCCTCCCGGGATGGGTTCGGGGGGATAGGGCTGGGCCCCTTGTCTGTGCCATCTGCCCCCCTGGGCTCTGCCCCAGCTCGGGCTCCGAAGGTCACCTGCCTGGTACGCTGGCTCCTAGTTCTGAAAACGATCGCTGTCCGCCCGTATTTGTTCGTTCTCCGTCTCTAAGTCTGTGTTTGTTGTTCAGAGTTCGTAGATTGTTATGTATGTGATCGATTCACTTGTTTTTCTGAGTCTTTGTTGCAAGAGGGATCCGCGGTAGCGTCCACCTAGTCCGCCATCTTGGCCCCCCCCTTCCATCTTCTTTTGATGCTTCCTATGTTGTTCAATATTTTGCCCATAGAATCCTTCAATATTGCAACTTGAGGCTTGAATTTTTTCTTCAGTCCTTTCAGCTTGAGAAATGCTGAACGTGCTCTTCTCTTTTGGTTTTCTAACTCCAGGTCTTTGCACATTTCATTATAATACTTTGCTTTGTGTTCTCAAGCTGTCCTTTGAAATCGTCTGTTCAGATCTGTTACTTCATCGTTTTTTCCATTTGCTTTAGCTACTCTACATTCAAGAGCAAGTTTCAGAGCCTCTTCTGACATCCCATTTTGGTCTTTTCTTTCTTTTTAATGACCTTCTGCTTTCTTCATGTGTGATGCCGTAACACAACTCCCCTGGTCTTCTGTCGTTAGTGTTCAATGTGTCAAATCTCTTCTTAAGATGGTCTCTAAATTCAGGTGGGACATACTCAAGGTTGTACTTTGGCTCTCATGGACTTGTTTTAATTTTCTACAGTCTCAACGTGAACTTCCATATGAGCAGTTGATGGTCTGTTCCACAGATGGCCCATGGCCCCGTTCTGACTGATGATATTGAGCTTCTAGATGGATACAGTCAATTTGATGCCGGTGTATTCCATCTGGCAAGGTCCAAGTGTATAGCCTCCATTTATGTTGTTGAAGAAAGGTATTTGCAATGAATAAGTCATTGGTCTTGCAAGATTCTATAATGTGCTTTCTCTCCAGTGTCGTTTCTCTCACCAAGGCCATATTTTCAGCCTACTAATCCTTCTTCTCTTCTATCAGTTTGTCATACTGTAGTGGCTTTCATGTTGCTGTGATACTGGAAGCTATGCCACTGGTATTTCAAATACCAGCAGGGTCACCCATGGTGGGCAGTTTTCAGTGAAGCTTCCAGACTAGAAAGAAGGACCTGGCAATCTACTTCTAAAAATTTGGCCAGTGAAAACCATATGAATAGCAGCAGAACACTGATTGAGGTCTTAGTCACTGCTATGTGTTGTTGTTAGCTGCTGTCAAGTTACCCCTGATTCATGGTGATCCCATGCACAACAGAAGGAAATGTTGCTCAGATCCATAAGGTTTTCATTGGCTGATTTTCAGAAGTAGATTGGCAGGCCTTTTTTCCAAGACGGTCTTAGTTTGGAAGCTCCGCTGAAACCCATTCAGCCACAGATGGACGGTGGCTACACATGAGGTGCACTGGCTGGCAATCAAACCAGGGTCTCCTTCATGGAAGGGGGGAATTCTTCCAATGAACTGCCACTGCCCACAGTCACTGATATTGTCCTAGCACATTGCTGGCACTCAGTCAAGAGCTACTTTGAAGGTGGTCTGTGGTTCAGCCTGGTTTATATTTAAAAGCAACAAAGTGGCAACAAAAAGTAAATCACTCAAACCAGAGTCTGACTCCCCAGGTCTGAGTCCTCTGGACCACCCTCCCTCTCCCTGGGCAGTCTCCCCACCAAGAATCCAACAGAGCTGGATCCCGTCTGCTGTCCCCATGCACCCCCTAGCCTACCCACCTGAGGGAAGATGGCCTCCCCCGGGGGACCACAGTGATTTACACACTCCTGGGGCCCAGCCTCACTGCAAAAATATAGCTGCCCCGCCTTGCCTGCCCTCCAGGACTCATGCCAACCCAGAGAGAGATGCCCATAAAACCCCTGGACGTAAATCCTTAGGCCCAGTTCTGACAGCACACAAGGCAAGCAGTAAATTCCAGGCTCCAGAGTCTCTGGCAGTGGAGCTTCTTGGGACAATTCATTTTCACCCTAGGATAAATTACCCTCACTGGACGGGAGAGGGGAAGCATTTGTTCATTTAGTTGAAAAATGGTGTGCCAAGGGCAACCCTTCCCCCCACATTGGGATTCCCCAGCTGGGCTGCCAGCTCCTAGCTCCCAGCTGGCTCCCAGTTCCCAGCACTATTCATCCAGGACAGGACCCTCCTCGCACTGAGCTCCCCAAAATCCATGCCTACATGTCCGCCAGCTCAGTGAAAGGCACCAGCATCACTCCCCAGGCCAGGAGAAGCTCCAGTCAGGAAAGCTCAGGCCTTACTCTCCCCCTCCACATCTGTCCACCATCACCTTCACCTGTTCTTCTGCCTAAATCCCTTTCCTCTAGACCTGCTGTCTCCACCCCTTTGAGCCAACAGGCCCGAGGTGGACCAGAACTATCTCCTGGCTCTGGGACCTTGAACAAGTAAAATCACTTCAATTTTTTTTTTTTGTAAAATTACACAAGTCCCAAAAACAAACCAAATCAGTTGCTGTGGAGTCAATTCCAAACCATGGTGACCCCATGTCAGAGTAGAATTGTGTCTCATAGAGTTTTCAATGGCTGATTTTTCAGAGTTTTTTTTAGATCACCAGGACTTTCTTCTGAAGTGTCTCTGGGTGGACTCAAATGACCAACCTTTCAGTTAGTAGCCGAACGCTTAACCGTTTTTACCACCCAGGGACTCCTTACACAAGTCCCAGGGGAGAGTGTAAATTGGAACAGCCATTTTAGAGAACCACGTGGCACTAGCACTGGGAACATTCTAGTTCTCAACTCGGGGGATGGATGCATTGGTGGTCTCTTTATGTTGCTCTTACAAAAGGACCAATGTTTTACTCAGTCTTCTACATGTACAATATATCTCATGATAAAACAGCAAGGAGGGGCTTCCTGGTTGGTGAAGGACATGATGCATGTGGGAGGGTGCTGTGTCCCTTTCTGGGATATGGAAACTCCATATTGGGAACCCTCCCATATTTTGCCCTATCCATCTTGTCATTTGGCCAGAAGCTTGCCTTCAGACAAGTTCCCTTTCACTGCAGCTTGTAAACCCCTATAAGAATATCCTAGGCGAGTCCTGGGGAGGGAGGGAGGTTTCTGAAGGTACTTTGGGAACTTCCTGAAAGATCTATCAATAGTTCAATCCAAGGAAGGCACCCTAAGATTCTTTGAACCCCTCACCTCAAAATCCTTGCTTGCTATTTCAGCCAGTCCTGGACTAATACATCGTTACTCTTACCCAGTCCTAATCAAGCCCCCACACTGGAATAACTGCTTTAAACCAACTTTCTGATTCTCAGTCAAAGCGGACGTCGCCTTCCCCCCTTCCAAGACACTGCCAAAGTTTAGCGTGGTGGTGGCCTACCTGAAGCAATAAATTCGGCTTTGTCTTATTTGAAAAAAAAAAGAGTAAGATGCAGAAGCGCATGACAGTATGTCACCATTTGTGTAAAAAAAGGGGTAAAGAATATGTATTTATAGCTGCTCACATATGCATAGAAGTAACTACTAGAAGAATGTGCTAGAAACAAATAATAGTGGAGCCCTGGTGCCATAGTGGTTAAGAGCTTGGCTGCTAACCAAAAGGTCAACAGTTCAAATCCACCAGCTGCTCCTTGGAAACCCTATGCGGCAGTTCTACCTGTTCTATAGGGTTGCTATGAGTTGGAATCAACTCGACAGCAATGGGGTTTTTCTACCTAGCATGAGACCACCACCCGTCTGTCAGTTTGTCACTGTGGTAGCTTGCGTATTGCTGTGATGCTGGTGGTTAGGCCACCAGTATTTCACATACCAGTAGGGTAACCCTATGGTGGACGGGTTGCAGCAGAGTTTCTAGACTAAGACAGACTAGGAAGAAAGGCCTGGGTATCTACTTCTGAAAATTAACCAGTGAAAACGTTATGGATCACAACAGAATACTGTCCCACTCAGTTGCTTTTGGTACATCAGGGATTAATCACTAAAGGAGAACGTCATGTTTGGTGAAGCAGTGGGCCAATGAGGGCAAGAGAGACCCTCGGTGAGATGGACTAGTACAGTAACCACAAAGATGAACATGTCAGCAATCATGAGGATGGCAGAGGACCAGGCAACATTTCATTCTGTTGTACATAAGGTTACCATGAGTTGGAGTCAACTCTACAGTAGCTATCTACCTATCTTTATCACAGGAGAGCTGGGGGCTTAGCAGATGGAAGGCAGGAGTTGGAGAGAGACTCTTCATTGATATCTTTTGTGGCTTTTCACTTGAGCCTTGTGACCCTTGAATTCCAAGCTAGTTCCCTATTGATGGATGTTAATTTGTTCCCCACTAACATCGCAGTGAACATCCTTGTCCATGTTGCCTTAGGCATCTGGGCTATGCTTTCTCTAGAATAGATACATAGAAGATAAACAGCTGCATCAAAGGGTGTAAGAAGATAATGTCAAATTGCCCTCAAAAATGGCTCTATTTATTGCATGTGTCAGTCTCTGTTTCCCTGGTGGTCTCACCAACACTAGATGCTATGCATTTTTTAATTTCCCCTTAAAATTGATATTGTGCTATTGTGCCTTTGAGCATTATCCTAATGGTAATGCAATAATCGCCTAAATTGATAAGGTTGACCATTTTTTTTTAATTCACTCTCTGGCCATTTGTGCTTCTTGTAGTGACTTTCTGCTCAGATCCATTACCGTTCCTCTTGGAAGGCTTAGCTTTCTTATTGACTTGCAAATGACCTGTATGTAACTCTGGATATTGCTCTTTACCTGTGGACTACATTGTAAATATTTTTTCTCCTGCTTTGTGGCTTGACTTTGAACCTTGTGAATTATTTCTTTTGTCATACAAAACTCTTAAATTTTTGTGTAGTTCTTTCTCAATCCTTTCCTTCAGACATCTGCTTTTGGACCTTCTATTTTCTTTTCAGATAAAACCCTAGTCTTACAACAGAGACAGGGAGAATAAGGCCCCTAACAATGCTGAGCGAATGCTCCGGAAATGGCCAGGATGGTCATTTGGTGGGTCTCCCGGCCTCAACTTGACTTCCATCCCTTCTATTTTTAAATAATTTATTGTGTTTTCAGTGAAAGTTTGCACAGCACGTTAACAATTTCTACACAAATTGTTGAGTGACATTGGTTACATTTTTCACGACATGTCTACATTCTCATTGATTCCATTCTGTTTGTCCTGTCTCCAGTAATCTAGCTTCCTTGCCCCCTTACCTTCTCACCTTTGCTTTAGAGTAATTGTTGACCATTCGGTCTTATAGATTGTTTTTTAAAGGCGCGCAGTACTCTGAGTTATATTCTTTATTTTAGGAGCCAATCTGTTATTTAGCTAATTGGTGACCTCAGGGGGGATAGTTTTGGTTCAAGGTTTAAAGAGTGTCTTAAAGCAATGGTCTCTGGGAGCCCTCCAGTCTCAAACAGTCCATTAAGTCTAGACTTTTTAAGAATTTGAGTTCTGTTCCACATTTTCCTTCCATCCTATCAGGATCCATCTATTATGGCTCTGATTGGAATGGCAGGTAGCGGTAGCCAGGCACCATCTAGTTCTTCAGGTCTCAAGGTAGATGAGGCCATGGTTCATGTAGACTATTAGTCCTGCTGACTAGTTTCTTTTTTAAATCTTTGATTTCCTTCTTTCTCTTTTAGTCTAGACAAGGAGAGATGGTTGTTCACAAGCTTTTAAGACCTTAGACACTACTCACCAAAGTAGAATGTAGAACGTAAACTTTATAAACTATATTATGCCAACTGACTGAGTTGTCCCACGAGACTATGGCCCTAAGCTTTCAAACCCAGAAAACCAATCCTTTGAGGTGTTTGGTTATGTCTAGGAAGTATCCATAACTGTGCCCTCTATGCGGTTCATTATATATATGAATATACATGCACGTACACTCATACATACATACAGATACATCTATCTGTGCATACATAGCTATATACATATATGCATCTATACATACATATGTAACCATACAAACATTTTCTGGTTGTTGCAAAAGTATATTTGTGGGAGGGGGCCAAGATGGCTGACTAGGTAGATGCTACCTCGGAGCCCTCTTGCAACAAAGACTCGGAAGAACAAGTGAATCGATCACATACATGACAATCTACGAACCCTGAACAACAAACACAGATTTAAAGAGTTGACCTGAGTGACAGAGACAGAGAACGAACAACTACGGGGAAGCAGCGACTGTTTTTGGAGCCTGGAGCCAGCGTCCCAGTCAGGTAACCTTGGCGCCGGGCTTAGGACTGGGCCCAGGGGAGCTGAACACGACATTCCGTGACGGCGCAAACATGGGGCACAGCCCTGCCCCCCGAACTGACCCCGGGAGGGGGCCCAGCCAGTCCATGTGGGCGGCGGGAGGAGAAGTCCCCGGGAGGCAGCGACTGATTTTGGAGCCGGGAGTGCAGCATCCCAGCCAGGGAACCTTGACGCTGGGCTTTGGACTGGCAGTGGAGGAGCTGACCGCGGCTTCTGCGGGCCAGACCCTCAGGGGCAATCTCTACACAGCCAACACACATAGGCGACACGCCCCTCGGGAATCTCAGATAAAATAGTCATCCCAAGCAAGATAAGCACCTTTGGCTATATTCTGGGGTGCTACTCTCTCCTGTTTTTCTGAACCCTCCCCTCCCCTTCCCAGGCGGCTTCATTAACATTGGAATTTCCTGAGCCAGAGGGAGAACGGCTCCGGCTCTGTGGCTTTTCTTTTCCCAACCCATTCTTCCTGCCTGAGAGAAGCAACCACAAAAAACCCAGGGACCAAAAATCCTTCCCTAATTGGACTACAAACACAGAACCAGCTCCAGCCAAGCATATATGATCCATATCTCGGGCTTTCATCCCTACAGGGAACAAGGTGGCTATTATAATGCAAAGGCATTTCTGATAGGGATCTGACTGCATTTTTTTTTAGCGGATTTACTGGAAAAACAAGTTTCCCAGGGTTATAGAAAAAAGACTGGGTTATAGAAGACATTAAGGAGGGAATAAGGAAATTCATAGAATGCAACGAGAATGAAAATACTTCATATCAAAACCTCTGGGACACAGCAAAAGCAGTGCTCAGAGGCCAATTTATATCGATAAATGCACACATACAAAAAGAAGAAAGAGCCAAAAGCAGAGAACTGTCCCTACAACCTGAACAAATAGAAAGTGAGCAACAAAAGAATCCATCAAGCACCAGAAGAAAAAAAAAAAATTAGAGCTGAACTAAATGAATTAGAGAACAGAAAAACAAATGAAAGAATTAACAAAGCCAAAAGCTGGTTCTTTGAAAAAATTAACAAAATTGATAAACCATTGGCTAGACTGACTAAAGAAATACAGGAAAGGAAACAAATAACCCGAATAAGAAACGAGAAGGGCCACATCACAACAGAACCAACTGAAATTAAAAGAATCATATCAGATTATTACGAAAAATTGTATTCTAACAAATTTGCAAATCTAGAAGAAATGGATGAATTCCTGGAAAAACACTACCTACCTAAACTAACACAATCAGAAGTAGAACAACTAAATAGACCCATAACAAAAAAAGAGATTGAAACTGTAATCAAAAAACTCCCAACAAAAAAAAGCCCTGGCCCGGATGGCTATACTGCAGAGTTCTACCAAACTTTCAGAGAAGAGTTAACACCACTACTACTAAAGGTATTTCAAAGCATAGAAAATGACGGAATACTGCCCAACTCATTCTATGAAGCCACCATCTCCCTGATACCAAAAGCAGGTAAAGACATCACAAAAAAAGAAAATTACAGACCTTTAACCCTCATGAACATAGATGCAAAAATCCTCAACAAAATTCTAGCCAATAAAATTCAACAACATATCAAAAAAATAATTCACCACGACCAAGTGGGATTTATACCAGGTATGCAAGGCTGGTTTAATATTAGAAAAACCATTAATGTAATCCACCACATAAATAAAACAAAAGACAAAAACCACATGATCTTATCAATTGATGCAGAAAAGGCATTTGACAAAGTCCAACACCCATTTATGATAAAAACTCTCACCAAAATAGGAATTGAAGGAAAATTCCTCAACATAATAAAGGGCATCTATACAAAGCCAACAGCCAACATCACTCTAAATGGAGAGAGTCTGAAAGCATTTCCCTTGAGGACGGGAACCAGACAAGGATGCCCTTTATCACTGCTCTTATTCAACATTGTGCTAGAAGTCCTAGCCAGAGCAATTAGGCTAGACAAAGAAATAAAGGGCATCCAGATTGGCAAGGAGGAAGTAAAATTATCTCTATTTGCAGATGACATGATCTTATACACAGAAAACCCTAAGGAATCCTCCAGAAAACTACTGAAACTAATAGAAGAGTTTGGAAGAGTCTCAGGTTATAAGATAAACACAAAAATCACTTGGATTCCTCTACATCAACAAAAAGAGCATCGAAGAGGAAATAACCAAATCAATACCATTCACAGTAGCCCCCAAGAAGATAAAATACTCAGGAATAAATCTTACCAAGGATGTAAAAGACCTATACAAAGAAAACTACAAAGCACTACTACAAGAAATTAAAAAGGACATACTTAAGTGGAAAAATATACCTTGCTTTTTTTTCATGGATAGGAAGACTTAACATAGTAAAAATGTCTATTCTACCAAAAGCCATCTACACATACAATGCACTTCCGATCCAGATTCAAATGTCATTTTTTAATGTGATAGAGAAACAAATCACCAACTTCATATGGAAGGGAAAGAAGCCTTGGATAAGAAAAGCATCACTGAAAAAGAAGAAGAAAGTGGGAGGCCTCACTCTACCTGATTTCAGAACCTATTATACAGCCACAGTAGTCAAAACAGCCTGGTACTGGTACAACAACAGACACATAGACCAGTGGAACAGAATTGAGAACCCAGATATAAATCCATCCACATATGAGCAGCTGATATTTGACAAAGGCCCAGTGTCAGTTAATTGGGGAAAAGATGGTCTTTTTAACAAATGGTGCTGGCATAACTGGATATCCATTTGCAAAAAAGTGAAACAGGACCCATACCTCACACCATGCACAAAAACTAACTCCAAGTGGATCAAAGACCTAAACATAAAGACTAAAACGATAAAGATCATGGAAGAAAAAATAGGGACAACCCTAGGAGCCCTAATACAGGGCATAAACAGAATACAAAACATTACCAAAAATGACGAAGAGAAACCAGATAACTGGGAGCTCCTAAAAATCAAACACCTACGCTCGTCTAAAGCCTTCACCAAAAGAGTAAAAAGACCACCTACACACTGGGAAAGAATTTTCAGCTATGACATCTCCGACCAGCGCCTGATCTCTAAAATCTATATTATTCTGTCAAAACTCAACCACAAAAAGACAAACAGCCCAATCAAGAAGTGGGCAAAGGATATGAACACACACTTCACTAAAGAAGATATTCAGGCAGCTAACAGATACATGAGAAAATGCTCTCGATCATTAGCCATTAGAGGAATGCAAATTAAAACTACGATGAGATTCCATCTCACTGCAACAAGGCTGGCATTAATCCAAAAAACACAAAATTATAAATGTTGGAGAGGCTGCGGAGAGATTGGAACTCTTATACACTGCTGGTGGGAATGTAAAATGGTACAACCACTTTGGAAATCTAATCTGGCGTTATCTTAAACAGTTAGAAATAGAACTAAAATACAACCCAGAAATCCCACTCCTCGGAATATACCCTAGAGAAATAAGAGCCTTCACACAAACAGATATATGCACACCCATGTTTATTGCAGCTCTGTTTACAATAGCAAAAAGCTGGAAGCAACCAAGGTGTCCATCAACGGATGAATGGGTAAATAAATTGTGGTATATTCACACAATGGAATACTACGCATTGATAAAGAACAGTGACGATTCTGTGAAACATTTCATAACATGGAGGAACCTGGAAGGCATTATGCTGAGCGAAATTAGTCAGAGGCAAGAGGACAAATATTGTATAAGACCACTATTACAAAATCTTGAGAAATAGTATAAACTGAGAAGAACACATACTTTTGTGGTTACGAGGCGGGGAGGGAGGGAGGGTGGGAGAGGGTTTTTTACTGATTAATTAGTAGATAAGAACTGCTTTAGGTGAAGGGAAGGATAATACTCAATACATGGAAGGTCAGGTCAACTGGACTGGACCAAAAGCAAAGAAGTTTCCGGGATAAAATGAATGCTTCAAAGGTCAGCGGAGCAAGGGCAGGGGTTTGGGGACCATGGTTTAAGGGGACTTCTAAGTCAATTGGCAAAATAATTCTATTATGAAAACATTCTGCATCCCACTTTGAAATGTGGCGTCTGGGGTCTTAAATGCTAACAAGCGGTCATCTAAGATGCATCAGTTGGTCTCAACCCACCTGGATCAAAGGAGAATGAAGAACACCAAGGTCACACAATAACTAAAAGCCCAAGAGACAGAAAGGGCCACATGAACCAGAGACCTACATCATCCTGAGACCAGAAGAACTAGTTGGTGCCTGGCCACAATCGACGACTGCCCTGGCAGGGAGCACATCAGAGAACCCCTAAGGCAGCAGGAGATCAGTGGGATGCAGACCCCAAATTCTCAGAAAAAGACCATACTTAATGGTCTGACTGAGACTAGAGGAATCCCGGCGGCCATGCTCCCCAGACCTTCTGTTGGCACAGGACAGGAACCATCCCCGAAGACAACTTATCAGACATGAAAGGGACTGGACAGTGGGTAGGAGAGAGATGCTGATGAAGAGTGAGCTATTTGTATCAGGTGGACACTTGAGACTGTGTTGGCATCTCCTGTCTGGAGGGGGGATGGGAGGATAGAGAGAGTTGGAAGCTGCAAAATTGTCAAGAAAGGAGAGACTGGAAGGGCTGACTCATTAGAGGGAGAGCAAGTGGGAGTGCGGAGTAAGGTGTATAGAAACTTATATGTGACAGTCTGACTTGATTTGTAAACGTTCACTTGAAGCTCAATAAAAGTTAATAAAATAAAAAAAAAAAAGTATATTTGTAATATCCTTTACAAAAAATGTCTTTTTCTCAGAGAACCCCTGAGGGAGCCGGAGACCAGTGGAACGCAGACCCCAAATTCTCATAAGACCAGACTTAATGGTCTGACTGAGACTAGAAGGACCCCGGTGGCCATGCCCCCCAGACCTTCTGTTGGTCCAGGACAGGAACCATTCCCAAAGCCAACTCTTCAGACATGGATTGGACTGGACAGTGGGTTGGAGAGGGATGCTGGTGAGGAGTGAGCTTCTTGGATCAGGTGGACACTTGAGACTATGTTGGCATCTCCTGCCTGGAGGGGAGATGAGAGGGTGGAGGGGGTTAGAAGCTGGTGAAATAGACACGAAAAGAGAGAGTGGAGGGAGAGAGCGGGCTGCCTCATTAGAGGGAGAGTAATTGGGAGTGCGTAACAAGGTGTATAGGGGCTTTTGTGGGAGAGACTGACTTGATTTGTAAACTTTCGCTTAAAGCACACTAAAAATTATAAAAAATACAGTGGCCACAACAATGGAAAAAAATAAAAAATGTCTTTTTCTCTTGTGTACTTCTTAGTGACATCATTTACCTCGGTCAAGCTGTATGCACTTCCCCTACATTTGGTGCTACCTTTCCCATCACCAAAAATAAGGTGTCTATTATCTAGAGACGGTGCCCCGGTGGCACAGTGAATTAAGTGCTTGGCTGCTAACCGAAAAGTCGGCAGTTTGAACCTACTAGCAGCTCCATAAAAGAAAGATGTGGCAGTCCACTTTCATAAAGATCACAGCCTTGGAAACCCTATGAGGTTGTTCTATGAGGCAGTTCTATCTGTCCTATAGAGTCGCTATGAGTCATAATTGACTCACTGGTGATGGGTTTGGTTTTTTGGTTATTATCTAGAGAGTGATTCCCCTTCTCCCCCTCTGCACCCATCCCTGGTAACCTCCAATGAATGTTGGTCTCTGTATATATACCTGTAAACCCTTGGTGGCGTAGTGGTTAAATGCTATGACTGCTAACCAAGAGGTCAGCAGTTCAAATCCGCCTGGCGCTCCTTGGAAACTCTATGGGGCAGTTCTACTCTGTCCTACAGGGTTGCTATGAGTCAGAATTGACTCGAAGGCAGTGGAGTGGGTATATATACCTATTCTTGTCTTCTCATAAAAGTGAGATCATAAAATATTTGTACTTCTGTGACTGACATTTCACTCAGCATAATATCCTGCAGATTCATCCATGTTATCGTATGTTTTGAGAATCAATCATTATTCTTCATGGCTGTGTAGTATTCCATTGTATGTATGTACCACATTTTGTTTATCCATTCATCCATTGATGGGCACTTAGGTTGTTTACATCTTTTCTCTATTGTCAATAGTGCTGCGATGAACATAGGTGTACACATGGACGTTCACGTCTCTTCTATTAGAGCTCTAGGATATGTAACTACAAGTGGGTTGGTTGGATCATAAGGTAGTTCTATTTCTTGTTTTTTTGAGGAAGTGCCATACTGTTTTCCATAGTGGTTATACCATTTTACAATGCCACCAGCAGTGTATAAGGGTTCCAATCTCCCCACATCCTCACTAGCATTTGTTGTTTTCTGTTTTTGCTAATTGCCATTTTAGCAGGGGTGAGGTGATATCTCATGGTAGTTTTCATTTGCATCTCTCCAATGGCTAATGAGCACGAACAACTTTTCACGGGTTTGTTGGCTGCTTGAATGTCCTCTTTGCTGAAGCGTCTGTTCATGTCTTTTGCCCGTTTTTTAGTTGAGTTGTCTTTTTATTGTTTCGTTGTTGATGTTGTCTATGTATTTTAGAGGCTAGACCCTTATAGGATATGTCATTCTTGAAGGTTTTTTTCCCAATCTATAGGCTATCCTTTTACAATTGTGATAAAGTCTTTTGATGAGCATGAGTGTTTAATTTTTATGAAGGCCCAGCTATCTAATTTGTCTTCTGCTATGTTTGTATTTGTAGTTGTGTTTGATAATCTTTTTTTTTTAACTAGGTCCCATATTTTTGCCCCTATATTTTCTTCCAAGAATTTTATAGTTTTAGCTTCAACATTTAGGACTTTGATCCATTTTTAGTTAGTTTCTGTGTATGGTGCGAGGTATGTTCCATTTTTCTGCAAGTAAATATTCAGTTTTGCCAGCAACATTTGTTAAAGAGTCTATTGCTTTCCCATTGAATGGACTTTGACCCTCTGTCAGAAATCTGTTGTACACAGATGAATGGATTTATTTCTGGGTTCTCAATTCTATTCCACTGTTCTATGTGTCTGTCATTGAGCCAGTACCAGGCTGTTTTGATTACAGTGGCTGTATAGTATGCTTTCAGATAAGGAAGTGTGAGGTCTCCTACTTTGTTCTTCTCCTTCAATATTGCTTTGGCTACTTGGGGCCTTTTTCTCTTTCTGTTTGAAGTTGGTGATTAGTTGTTCAATTTCAGGAAAAAATGTTATTGGAATTTGGATTGGGATGGCATTGTACCTACACATTGCTTTGGTTAGCATCGACATTTTGACAATATTAAGTCTTTCATTCATGAGCATGGAATGTCCTTCCATTTAGCAGGTCTCTTTTAGTTTCTTGTATTAGTGTTCTATAGTTTTCACTATATAAAGCTTGAAGAAAAAATTCACGCCTTGAGTTGCAATACTGAAGGGTTCTACAGGGAAAATGTTGAATGACACAGGAAGCATCAAAAAAAAAAAAAGGAAGGAATATACAGAGTCACTGTACCAAAAAGAACTGTCCAACGTTCAACCATTTCAGAAGGTAGCACATGATCAAGAAACAATGGTAACGAAGGAAGAAGTTCAAGCTGCACTGAAGGGAATGGCAAAAAACAAGGCTCCAGAAATTGACAGAATACCAATTGAGATGTTTCTACAAATGGATGCAACCCTGGAGGTACTCACTCATCTATGTCAAAAAAATTAGAAGACAGCTTTCTGGCCAACCAGTTTGAACAGATCCATATTCATTCCCGTTCTAAAGAAAGGTGATGCAAAAGAATGTGGAAATTATCAAACAATATCATTATCACACACAAGTAAAATTTTGCTGAAGATCATTGAAAAGTGGTTGCAACAGTACATCAACAGGGAACTGCCAGAAGTTCAAGCCAGGTTCAGAAGAGGATGTAGAACGAGGGATATCATTGCAGATGTGAGATGGATCTTGGCTGAAAGCAGAGAATGCCAGAAAGATATCTACTTGTGTTTTATTGACTATGCAAAGGCATTCGACTGTGTGGATTGTAACAAATTACAGATAACTTTGCAAAGGATGGGAATTCCGGAACACCTAATTGTGCTCATTCAGAACCTGTACATAGATCAAGAGGCAGTTGTTCAGACAGAACAAGGGGATACTACGTGGCTTAAAGTCAGGAAAGTTGTGTGTCAGGGTAGTATCCTTTCATCATATTTATTCAATCTGTATGCTGAGCAAATAATCTGAGAAGCTGGAGTATATGAAGAAGAAGGCAGCATCAGGATCAGGAGAAGACTCATAAACAACCTGCATTATGTGGATGATATAACCTTGAAGCACTTACTGATTGTCATGGATTGAATGTGTCCCCCAAAAATATGTGTATCAATTTGGCTAGGGCATGACTTCCAGTACTGTGTGATTATCCATCATTTTGTCATCTGATATGATTTTCCTATGTGTTGTAAATCCTATCTCCATGATGTTGATGAGATGGGATTAGTGGCAGTCATCTTAATGAGGCAGGACTCAATCTACAAGATTGGATTGTGTCTTCAGCCAATCTCTTTTGAGATATAAAAGAGAGAAGCAAGCAGAGAGACATGGGGACCTGATACCACTAAGAAAGTAGAGACAGGAGAACAGTGGGTCCTTTGGACCTGGGGTCCCTATGCTGAGAAGCTCATAGTCAAAAGGGAAGACTGGTGACAAGGACCTTCTTCCAGAGCTGACAGAGAGAGAAGGCCTTCCCCTGGAGTTGGTGCCCTGAATTTGGACTTATAGCCTACTAGACTGTAAGAGAATAAATTCCTGTTTGTTGAAGCCATCCCCTTGTGGTATTTCTGTTATACCACCACTAGATGCTGAAGACACCAATGAAGATCAAAGACCACAGCCTTCAGTATGGATTGCACCTCCATATAAAGAAAGCAAAAATCCTGATAACTGGACCAATGAACAACATCATGATAAATGGAGAAAATATTGAAGCTGTCAAGGATTTCATTTTACTTGGATCCACAATCAGTGCCCATGGAAGCAGCAGTCAAGAAATCAAAAGATGTAGTGCATTGGGCAAATCTGCTGCAAAAGACCTCTTTAAAGTGTTGAAAAGCAAAGATGTCATTCAAGCCATGATATTTTCTGTCACCTCATATGCATTTGAAAGCTGGACAATGAATAAGGAAGATCAAAGAAGAATTGATGCCTTTGAATTATGGTGTTGGCAAAGAATACTGAATATACCATGGACTACCAGAAGAATGAACAAATCTGCCTTGGAGAAAGTATAGCCAGAATGCTCCTTAGAACCAAGGATGGCAGGACTTCATCTCACATACTTTGGACATGTTATCAGGAGGGATCAGTCCCTAGAGAAGGACATCATGCTTGATAAAGTAGAAAACCAAAACCAAACCTGTTGCCACTGAGTCAATTCTGACTCAAACGAGCCTATACGGCAGAGTAGAACTGCCCCATAGGGTTAAGTAAAGGGTCAGCGAAAAAGAGGGAGGCCCTCAACAAGACAAATTGACACAGTGGTTGCAAGAATGGGCTTAGGCACAACAAGGATTGTGAGGATGGTGCAGAAATGGGCAGTGTTTTGTTCTGTTGTACATATGGTTGCTATGTGTCCAGACTGACTGGAGAGCACTTAACAACAAGTCTTTTACATTCCTAGTTAAGTTTATTCCTAGTTATTTTATCATTTGGGGGGCTATTGTAAATGTTATTGTTTTCTTGATTTCCTCTTAGGATTTCTCCCTGTTAGTGTAAAAGAACCCAATTGATTTTCGTGTTTGCTTTTGTACCCTGCAACAATGCTGAATTCTTCTATTAGGTCCAGAAGATATCTGGTGGAATCTTTGGGGGTTTTCTATGTATAGAATCATGTCATCTACGAATAGGGATATTTTACTTCTTTTTCTGTTTCGAATACCCTTTGTTTCTCTTTCTTGCCTTATTGCT
Source organism: Loxodonta africana (assembly GCF_030014295.1). Taxonomy (NCBI): domain Eukaryota; kingdom Metazoa; phylum Chordata; class Mammalia; order Proboscidea; family Elephantidae; genus Loxodonta; species Loxodonta africana. Next base: position 37,895,211 of record NC_087363.1, read on the forward strand.
CTAGCTAGGCTTCCAATACAACACCGAGTAAGAGTGGTGATAATGGGCATTCTTGTCTCATTTCCATTCTCATTGGGGAAGGCTCTCAGTATTTCTCCATTTAGAATAATGTTGGCAGTTGGTTTTGCATATTATGCCCTTAATTGTGTTGGGAAATTTCTCTCCTGTTCTTACTTCTCTGGGAGTTTTTATCAGAAAAGGGTGTTGGATTTTATCAAATGCCTTTTCTGCATCAATTGATACGATCAGATGGTTCTTTTCCTTTGTTTTATTTATGTGAATTACATTGATTCATTTTCTAATGTTGAACCACCCTTGCATCCCTGGTGTGAATCCCACTTGATTGTGATATGTGACTTTCTTAATATGTTGTTGGATTCTCTTGACTAGAATTTTGTTGAGAATTTTTGCACCTATATTCATGAGGGATATTGATCTGGAGTTTTTTTTTTTTTTATTTGCCTGTGGTATCAGGGTGATGCTGGCTTCATAGAATCAGTTGGGGATTATTCCTTCCTCTTCTGTTTTGGAAAAGTTTGAGTAGAATTGGTGTCAACTCTTCTCTGAATGTTTGGTAAAATTTCCCAGTAAAGCCTTCTGGTCCTGGGCATTTGTTGTTGCTTTTGCTGGGAGTTTTGATGACATCTTCAATCTCTTCTTTTGTTATGGGTCTATTTAGATTTTCTACCTCTATTTGTGTCACTTTAGATAGTATGTTTCTAGGAACTTGTCCATTTCTTCTAGGTTTTTTAATTTTATGGAGTACAGTTTTTCATAGTATTCAGTTATGATTTTCTTTATTTCAGTTGTATCTGTCGTAATGTCTCCAATTTCATTTCTTATTTTGGTAATTTGCCTCTTCTCATTTTTTTCCTTTGTCATTCTGACCAGTGGTTTATTTTACCAATCCTTTCAAAGAACCAACTTCTGGTCTTGTTGATTCTTTCTATTGCTTTTCTGTTTTCTATCTCATTATTTCCTTTCTTCCGGTAGTTTTGGTCTTCTTTTGCTCTGCCTTTTCTATTTGTTCAAGTTGTTGGGTTAAGTTATTGATTTTGAATCTTTATTCTTTTATAATGTAGAAACTTATTGCTATGAATTTCCCTCTGAACACTGCTTTTACTGCACCCCAAATATTTTGGTATGTTGTATTTTCATTTTCACTTGATTCTAAGTATTACTTAATTTCACTTTTGAGTGCTCCTATGACCCAATCGTTTTTAAGTAGTGCGTTATTCAGTTTCTGTGTATTTTTCCCCTATTTTTTCTGTTAATGATTTTTAGCTTCATACCATTATGGTTAGAGAAGATGCTTTGTATAATTTTAATCTTTTTAAATTTATTGAGGTTTGTTGTGTGCCCTAAAACACAGTCTATTCTGAAGAATGTTCTATGTGCCCTGGAGAAGAATGTGTGTATTATGCTGCTGTTGGATGATGTGCTCTATATATGTCTGTTAGGTCCAGTTGGTTAATACTGTTATTCAGGTCTTCTATAGCTCTATTGATTTTCTTGCTAGTTGTTCTATCATTGAAAGTGGTGTACTAAAACCTGCTATTATCGTAGATCTGTCTATTTTGCTCTTTAATTCTGTTAGAGTTTGCTTTATAAATTTTGAGGCTCTGGCATTTGTCTGTATAAATATTTATAATTGTTATGTCTCCTTGGTGAATTTTTCCTTTTTATCATTACGTAATGTCCTTCTTCATCTCTTATAATGGATTTTGACTTAAAATCTATTTTGTCACATATTAATATTGCCACTCCTGCTCTCTTGTGGTTACTGTTTGTTTGGTATGATTTTTTTTTTCCATCCTTTGATTTTTAACCTATTTATATGTTTGTGCCTGGTGGGAGAATGATGTGGCAGTCTCCTTCTGTAAAGACTTACAGCCTTGGAAACCCTATAGGGCAGTTCTACTCTGTCCTACAGGGTCACCATGAGTCAGAATTGACTCAATGGCAGCATCTTTGGATATATGTTTGCACCTAAGGTGTGTCTCTTTTAGGCAATGTTATTGATGGTGCATGTTTTTCCATTCATTCTACCACTCCCTGTCTCTTGACTGGTGCATTTAATCCATTAACATTCAGTGTGATGCCTCCCATCCCTTCTAACACAACAGCCGGAGGATGGAGGAAGCTTTCTGAAGACGTCATTCTCCTGCTTAAAAACCTTTCAGCTACCAGAAGAGAATGAAACTCAAATTCCTTCTGTGGATGCAGTCAAGGTCTCTAAGGACTGAACAAGTGAGTAAATGCATAAACGGACTGGATGGGGAGTATAGCAATCATACTCCTGGTCCACAGGGGTATAGTACAGGGTTGCTAGGTATTCTGAAGAAAGAAGAAAATCTATATTTTGTATGTGAAATCTCCCCCATTTAAAATTATTGGCAGCTACATTTTTTTAAGCCATTGTCATGTTCAAACAATACCCATCTGTGAGCTAGGTGTGCCTATAGCTGCCCTCAACATTCTAGCCCCAATCTATCTTTCCGGAATTCCTTCACCACCCCCATCCCTCCACTGTAGCCGACATGTCAGCCACACTGCGCAACTGGGGACACATCATGTTTTTTCTCAACTTTGCTTTTTTACATGCTGATCCCTCTGTCTTAAATGCCCTTCCTTGCTCCTTTCCTTCCAGGCCAACTCTCACTTGCTCCTTAAAACCCAGGCCAGATGTCAATTCCAACTCCCCAGCCCACATAGAATTCAGTGTTCCTCCACTGAGTGCTCCAATACTCATTACTCCCTCTACTATCCTGTACCTGGAGTCACAGAAAGACACTGCCCGGTGGTGAGTCCTTGGGCAAGTGACTTAGCCTCTCTGTGCCTCAGTCTTCCCAACTGTGAAATGGAGATAACGAGACTTACATTTGGTCAGGTTTCTGGGAAGATCAAAATGAAATGGTCTAAGAGAAGTAGCTAGAAAATTGTTGTTAGCTGTCATCAAGTCAGCCCTCACTCATGGTGACCCCATGCACAGTGGAACAAAACACTGCCTGGTCCTGCACCATCCTCATGATTGGTTGCATACTGGACTGTTGTGATACACAGGGTGATTTTCAGAAGTAGACTGCCAGGCCTTTCTTCTTAGTCCATCTTAGTCTGGAAGCTCCGCTGAAACTGTTCAGCATTATAGCCACACACAAGCCTCCAGTGACAGATGGATGGTGGCTGTACATAGGTGCATTGGCCAGAATCAAATCCGGGTCTCCTGCATGGAAGGGGAGACTGTTACCACTGAACCACCACTACCCATAAAATAAAAAAAAAAAAAAATAGTAGGAGATTAATCATGGTTTGTGGAATAAAAGCAAATGAAATAATAAATATTTCCCCAGAGTGTTCTGAACTCACCATATGTAAAAATTAGCTAACTTTCTGGAAGGGACCTTGGGGTATTGTCTAAACTCTTGTGCATCCTTCCCTCTTTCCCATCTCCTGATTTTAGAGAAAGCTGTGGACCCTCTACCTGCCAGCAGTACCCACCCTGAGAAGCCCCTGAGGTGGAGCCATTCAAGGCTGAAGACTACACAGGACTGAGTCCCTGGTAGGTAACCTGAGGCAGGCCAGTTTCCAGGAAGAGTAGAGGGCAGACCCACACTCCTTGCATTCAGGAGGCACAGTAACAGGCAGCAGTGTACACGCCCTCAGTTTCTACACCTACACACTCTACAAGTTCAGGGACCTCGTCTGTCTTCTTCAGCACTGTGTCCTCATGTCTGGCCCATAGTAGGTGCTCAAAAATGCTTGTTGGTTGAATGAATGGCTTAATTAAATAATACAAATAAGGGTGCTTGGTAAAGTATAAATTGCTGCACGAACGCACTCAACAGCTCCCCACAGAACGAGATCTCTTCCTCCTCCATACTCAGGCCTGTCCTGGCCGCTCCCAGCGTTGGGCCCAGAACTAAGCCCAGAATTGAGATTGGGGGAAATTGGAACCTTCATCCATTGCTGGTGGAACTGTAAAATGGTGCAGCCACTATGGAAAACAGTATCGAAGTTCCTCAAAAAATTAAACATAGAATTATGACATGATCTAGCAATTCCGCTCCTAGGTACATACCCAGAAGAACTGAAAGCAGGGATGCAAACAGATACTTGTACATCAGTGTTCACTGCAGCACTACTGTGCACTATCCCAGGGCGGAAACAATGTAAATGTCCATCAACAGATGAACAGAACCTAACAAAACGTGGTATATAAAGTCCTGATACATGCTATGACATGGATGGACCTTGAAAATATTATGCCAGACACAAAGGGACACATACTGTGTGATCCCACTTATATGAAATATCTAGAATAGGAAAAGGTATAGAGACCAAAGTTTATTAGTGGTTACCAGGGGTGGGAGGGAGGAAAGGAGGGGGAATCATTGCTTAGGGGGTGCTAAGCATTTGTTAAAAGTGATGGAAACGCTTGGAAATGGATAGTGGTGATGGTTTCAAAACATGGTGAATGTAATTAATGTCCCTGAATTATACATGTAAAAAATGTTGAAATGGCAAACGCTTTGTTTTATATATATAATATAAACACAGTTTAAAAAAAAGAATTGGGGTAGGGGAAATGTTCAGAGAAATGGGGCTATACAGGACCATACAGAGGAAGGTCCCTGAGTACTCCCATTCCTGGGACTCTGTTAAAGTGTAAAGAGCTCTGAGGCCAAGTCTCATTCCAGCAGGAGGCCTGCCTGGGCAGACTCTGTCTCTCCAGCTAGTGAAAGAGAAGGGAGGGGAGAAAGCAGGAGGCCATCAGAACACTGGGAAGCTCTCCACTCCTTCAAACACAGTCCATCCCCCTCATTTGATAGAAGAAACTAGGCCCAGAGAGGAGAAGGGACTTGCCCAAGGTCACATCACCAAGATTTGAATCCAGGTTTAGTTGCCTTCAGAGGCTGGGCTCTTCCCACTTAACCCAGCTTACTGGATATTAGGAGCCTCACTGTCCACTAGTGGTGGGGTGTTGGATATGAGACTTGAAGCTCTGGGCTTCCAGGAGCCCAACAAGCAATGCCTTCCCCAGCTCTCAGTGGTGGCCTAGCACAAGGGATGGGGCTACTGCCTCTGTTTCCCACTTTGCAACCTAGTGTCCCACCTGACCCCCTCCTTTGTAATTCTGGCCTCAGATCCCCCTGTGATCCTAGATCCTGGCTGGGTTCCTCCTCTCAGACCAAGGACACAGATTCACAATGCTGCCAACATCTGACTGGCATCTTCCTCCCAGACTGAGGATGTGGAGTCACAATGCTGCTGCCATCTGACTTGAGTATTACCTGCTCCCCGCCTGGCACACCGTCATAGGCTAGGACCCCATCCAATGTCACCACATGTACTTGGAACCCATGCCACCCCTACTCCAGCCTAGCCTAGCCTTAATTTTCCCCCCTTCCTCCCCCCACCCCCAGCCATGAGTCTCAGCCCACACACAACTCAGGTGCCCAGTTTCTGACATTCCTGCCTTGCCCCTCAATCCAGCGCTTGGGGAGCACAAGATCCATCCTTGTTTTTTACTTACTTCCTGGAAGAATATTGATTTACATCATGTACAAAAAAACATTCCTTCCTAGAGGAAACACTGCATCCGAAAGCTGCTCTCAGCTCTGCCTCTAACTGGTACCTTGTCTGCTTCCTTTGATATAGACCTAGGAGCCTCTCCACTGGGTTCTCAAGGCCACTAACACCACTGGTCACCATTACTCCCACTCCAGCAACTCAAGAAATCAGATGAGAACAACTGAAGACCATTTGCCGTGTGCAGCAATCAAGCCTCATCTGATTCTGACTTCGTGGAGAGGAACCAATTACAGACCAACGGTACAAACTCCATACAGATCCAGGACTACTATGATTCTTCCAAGATGACCCTGAAAACCACTGCATTGTGCACAAGACTGCAGGCCAGCCTCCCTTCTCCCAGCTTTGGAGGGAGCTTTAGGCAGGCAACACAGCCCCTTTCCCAAACACTCTGGAGGCTCAAGTCATCCAGGGCTTCTCAGTAGGGATGCTGTTGGTATCTGGAGTGGAGAGTTCTTTGAGCTGGACTATGCTGCACATGTCGGAGACTGAGTATGTCTGACCCCCACCTACTACATGCCAGTAGCCCTCCAGTCATTGTGACAATCCCAAAACACACCCCTTGTCCAAATGTCCCAAGTTGAGAGCCACATTCTAGCTCAAGCGTTCAAACCTATTCCCAGTGAAAGCTTACTCAGGCTCTTAACTGTAGGGAAGGAGTCCCTGGGTAGTACATATGGTTAAGCACTGGACTACTAATCAAAAGGTTGGCAGTTCAAACCCACTCAGAGGTGCCTCGGAAGACAGGCCTGGTGATCTGCTTTTGAAAGGTCACAGCCTTGAAAACCCTATGGAGCAGTTCTACTCTGTATACATGGGGTCACCATGACTCAGAATCAACTCAACGGCAACTACTATGCAATAGATCACTTTTGTGTGTCCTTTCTAGCCATGGTCTTGTAACTCCCACCCAAATGATTGGGTGGGATTGTGAAGATAGGGTAATTGTGGCCCCCCAAGGGGATTGGTCAATTTTGCCATCCTGCTAGGCTGGTGGCGTAGTGGTTAAGTGCTGCGGCTGCTAACCAAAGAGTCAGCAGTTCAAATCCGCCAGGTGCTCCTTGGAAACTCTATGGGGCAGTTCTACTCTGTCCTATAGGGTCGCTATGAGTCGGAATCAACTTGACGGCACTGGGTGTGGTTTTTTGGTTTTGCTAGGCTTAAAGGAAGCCAATTCCAGAGCAGAGAGAAGATCCCACCACCACCAAGAAAGAACAGTCAGGAGCAGAGAGCGTGTACTTCGGACCCATGACCACTGCACTGAGAAAGAAGCTCCTAGAACCAGGAGACAGAGAGACAGAGAGAGCTCTTAAGAAGCAGTAGCAGGGAAACGGCAGCAGGAGATGGCAGGGAAAAACAGCCCACAGAGCAAGAAAGCTGAGTGCCTTCGGGCAGGAGCCTTGCTGGCAGAATAGAGTGCCTCCAGGAGCTTATTGGCAGAGCTAAAAGAAATTCGAGCACTTATTGGCAGAGCTAAAAGAAATTCGTTTAACACTTGCCCAAGCAAGGCCGAGGCCAAGGGGTCAGAGAGGTGTTTCTGTTTTCACAGCTGAGAGAGGCTTTCCCGATGGAAGAACTGTGTAATGAACATTCCTGAACCTGACTGTAACCTGTTACTTCCCTAATAACCCCATAATCATGAGTACGGTCTGTGAGTTCTGTGAGGCCGTTGCAGTGAATTATCAAGCCCAGCAGAGAAGCAGAGAGCGCGGCGGGAGGGACGGTGCGTATCAGAATTGGTAAAGATCGCTGAGAGAGGGGGCATGTCTGACCTCCGCCTAATAGAACTCAGCCTCGGACTGTTGATCTTGATTCTCCTTCCTTCCTGTGAAGTTAGAGGAGGTCACTCCCATGCCATTTTTACAGCAACTTCAAAGCAGCCAGCCCATCCTTGCCCCACTATGACCAGGAGAAAGCTCTTCCCCACCCTATGAGGTTGTTGTTGTTGTTAGGTGCCATGGAGTCAGTTCCGACTCATAGCGACCCTATAGGACAGAGTAGAACTGTCCCCATAGGGTTTCCAAGGAGCAGCTGGTGGATTCCAACTGCCAACATTTTGGTTAGCAGCCCTGGCTCTTAACCATTGTGCCACTGGGTCACTTAACTTTCCCAAGGGCACAGAGCAGGTAAGGGGAGGAGCTCTGCCCCCTACCTGCTGTGTGCCCTTGGGCAAGTCACTTAACCTCTCTGCCTCAGATTCCCCATGGGAAAAGTGGAGATAATAATAGTGCCTACCTCATATGGGGCAGTTCTACTCTGTCCTATAAGGTCGCTATGAGTCGGAATCGACTCGACCGCACTGGTTTTTTTGGGTATCTCATATTGTGAGAATTTAAGTAGTTAATATGAAAAGCACTTAGTAAAGCACTTAGAACAGAGCCTGGCACACAGTAAACCCTTAATAAGTGTCAGCTGGTATTAATTTTTATTATTATCCTTACATACTCTCCTCACCAAAGTCACTGCTCCAATGTCACTTCCCCACACTCTCGTTTCCTTAGGGGTTTCCACTGGTAGGAAGCCCTCAGCACTTTTCAAACCACGTTCTCTTCCATTTTATTTCATTAGATCTACACAGCATTCCCTAGGGCAGGATTATTTTCTGTTTTTTTCTAGGGAAAAAACAGAGGCCCAGACGGGTGAAGCAAGTCACCACAGAGAGTCACTCACAGAATCAAGAAAGATCCCAGACGCCCACCCCCAGCCTGAGCACTCTGAGATGCCCCCCAGGCCTCTCTCCTCTCACTCTGTGGCTGCTCTGCACAGTCTGGGGGGCACCACAGCCACACAGCAGAGCAGCACACACAGGTACAGGCATGGTCCTACTCACTGAGTAACTTGGCATTGACCTCATTTCACCTATCATCATCCCACAGGTGCACCCTACTCTACAGTTGGCAAAGTGCTCTGCCATCTGTCTTCTCTCTGGATCCTCATGCTCACCCTGCCTCGAGGCTCTTCCTGTTCCCATTTTACGGAAGGGGAAAGTGAGACTCATTCACCCAAGGTCACACAGCTTGGAAGCAGCTGTGCTGGGAGGGAAGTTGAACCTTTCAAACACATCCCCAGTGAAAACTAATCCAGGTTCTATCTGCATGCCCCTAAAAGCTCACTCCCTCTCAAAGCAGCCCAACTATGCCCAGGAGAAGGCTCTTGCCCACCAGCTGCTGGAACCTGCCTTCCTGTGACACTTTTCTCCTAATAGGGCCTGACACTGTCCTTAGGGACCTAGATCTGCCTGCTCTCTCTGCCCTGAATGGCCCTGAGGAGATTTAGACCACCCCACCCACCCAGCCAATCTGGCCTGTCCCTATGTTCCAGGGAGCCCTGTGTGGCCTCAGACGAAGGTTTGTTTAGGGAAAAGAATACGGCAGGGACTGCACATAAGCCAGGGAGAAGCTGTTTGGCTCATGGGGAGACCCTTGCACACCAGGGGCTCAGGTCCCTCACTTGTCCTCTCTGAGCCTCAGTGTCCTCATCATGGGACACTGGGAGAAAGGATGTGAAAGTGGCCAGCCCAGGCCTGGCTCACAGTAGGTGCTCAACAAAGCTTGCTTCCTCCCCCTCCCTTCCCTTTATTTCTGTCACTGCTCCCTTAGTGAGCACCCACTGTGTGCATGCCACGTGTTAGGAACTACAGACTCAAAGATGAATCTGCGGGGTACCTGCCCCCAAGAGGCTCTAGTGGGGGACACCAATGAACAAACACATAGTTAAGTTCCAACAGGAGAGAACAGAAAATTGTGGGGGAGACTAATTCTGCCAGGGTTGGGGGTATCTTAGGGTTCTCTGGAGAAACAGAACCAGTGATATGTATGTATGATGTATGTATGTATAACTATTCTATATCTTTATCTGTATTTATATCTGCCCATCCATCCATCCATTCATCCATCCACCTCCTCCATCCATCCATCCATCCATCCACCCATCCACCCATCCACCCATCCACCCATCCACCCATCCACCCATCCACCCATTCACCCATCCACCATCCACCCATCCACCCATCCATCCATCCATAGAGAGAGATGAGAGTTTGATTTACTTCAAAGAATTGGCAAATGAAATTGTTGGGGGTGGGGGGGAGGCGGGGAGGGGCTGGCAGGTCCAAAAGCTGAAGGTCAGGCAACAGGCTGGAAACTCCTACAGATTTGCTTCCCAAAATCTGTAGGTCAGGCAGTGAGAAGAGTGAAGTGTGAGTTCTGCCAAAATGTCTATTTATCATGTGAAAGCAGAACACAGCCCAAGGAAACTCCCTTTTCGTTCTTAAGGCCTTCAACTGGTTGGATGAGGCATGCCCACATTGTGATGGGTAATCTGCTTTACTTAAGGCCAACTGATTTAGTCACCTCTAGGTCTCATAATAGAGTCTAGATGAGTGTTTGGCCAAACAACTGGGCACCACGGCCTAGCCAAATTGACACATAAAATTAGCCATCATGGCCTGCAGTCACAGGCCTAACCTTGGGGTTGAAACTAGAGGAAATGGTGGTTTGCTAGGTGAAGAAGAGGGTGGGGGAGAGGCACTCCAGGCAGGGCAGCAGCCTGAGCAAAGGCTCAGGAGTGGACAGACAAGACCTGCAACGGGAATAAGGAGGGAATAAAGGTTACTACGGCCAGATCATAAAGGGCCTTGAAGGCCAGAGGCCTCAAAGTGGGGGCTCTTGGGCTGAATTCAACTCAAAAGGGGGTTTTGTTTGACTCTTGGAGAGCTTTTTTTTTTTTTTGTGCTTTAAGTGAAAGTTTACAAACCAAGTCAGTCTCTCATACAAAAACTTATATACACCTTGCTATATACTCCTAGTTGCTCTCCCTCTAATGAGACAGCACACTCCTTCCCTCCACTCTCTATTTTCATGTCAATTCGGCCAGCTTCTCTCAGAGATCTTTTTGTCTGAATTGGTGGTGAACACATTAAATAACACATTGACATAGATTATTTCAAACACTAGCTCTCAAGCTTCTCTAGAACAATCAGGCAGGGGTGTAAAACAAGGCCTATGCTCTCTAGCTCAACTCTGTGCCTCTCAGTCCATTTCACTCCTTTGCTGCTTTTGTTGTTAGCTGCAGTCGAGCCAGCCCCCAACTCATGGCAACCCGCGCACAATGAAACAAAATGCTGCCCAGTCCTGCATCATCCCCACGATCAGTTGCAGACTGGACCATTGTGATCCACAGGGCATTTACTGGCTGATTTTCAGAAGTAGATGGCCAGGCCTTTCTTCCTAGTTCATCTTAGTCTGGAAGCTGTGCGGAAACTTGTTCAGCATCATGGCAACATAAAAGCCTCCACCGACAGATGGGAGGTGGCTGTGCTGGGAATCAAACTCGGTCTCCTGCGCAGAAGGCAAGAATTCTATTGAGCACCTACTATATGCCAGGCACCACGCTGGTTACTGGAAATACAGAGGACAATAAAATAGAAACAGCTGCAGCCCTCGTGACACGTACACATTAGTGAGGGAGACAGGTAACAAATGTAACGTAAAGTCAGGCAGAGCAAAGCGCTTGCAAGGAAAACATTTAAGGGGTTAAAGTGCTGCTATTTTAAATGAATTGGTCATGGGAAGCCTCTGATGAGGAGACATTTGCATGGACCTAAACAAAGTAAAGTGAAACCCTGGTGGTGTAGTGGTTAAGAGCTACGGCTGCTAACCAAAAGGTTGGCAGTTCAAATCCATCAGGTGCTCCTTGGAAACCCTATGGGGCAGATCTATTCTGTCCTATGGGGTCGCTATGAGTCGGAATTGACTCGGTGGCACCGGGTTGGGTTAAATGAAGTGAGGGAATGAACGATATACATATAAGGTGGAAGATTACCCCAGCAGAGGAAAGTGCAAAGGCCCTGAGGCCCCTTTCACTCATCTTTTAGGTCACTTGCCTTGTCCCTGCAGGCATTTAAGTGTGAGCACCCTGTTACAAGCAATGGAGCACAATGGGCAACCTGTAAAGAGGTGAATGATACCCACAGATGTTTCAGATAAAACACTTCTGAGCAGTGGTGAGGGACACAGCGGAGGTGGGGAGATTCGGAGAAGGCATAAGACGATTGCTTTGCAATGGGTGATAAGAATGACATGGACAAGGCAGGGAGGATATGTGCACGGTGCATTAAAGCTTGAGCCCTGGGACAGAAAGTCAAAAGCAGGAACAGGGAAATCCTCCTTTCCTTCTTCGCCAACTGCGTCATTTGCCAAACTCTGCAAAGTGGGAGGCAGGAGCGGGGGAAGAGAGACTGAGAACGTGAAATCTTCTGCAGCCCTGGTGCTGGTTTTTTTCTTTTTCTGTTTCCCAAGCCTACCTGGGCTGACGCATTACAAAGTCAAACACAAAGGAACCAACTTTGTTTTTTCTTTTTTTTTTTGCTTCCCCACCCTCTAAGCAAAATTAGAGTATAGATTCCTTGTCCCTTTTCCCACAAAGTAGAAGAAACAAAAAATGATGCTATTATTTTAAGGAACTAGAGGGGAAACTAAAGCAGATCTACAATCTTATGCCATCCTTCTTTGCTGGGGGCGGGTGGTGGTGGTGATGGCTATTCTGCATATTGACATCATGGTCCGCATCATGGGAAATAACTGCCGCCATTCACAGCTTTGTTTGCATTATTGGAGGTACAGTAAGACATTTAAAAGCAGCCCCAGTGTTGACACTGCAGTTATTAAAGCCAAACAAAATATCCGTTCCCAAGTCTGGCTGGTTCTTCTTAAATTTATCTGGGCCCCACTACCTGATTTAAGGCGATGAACAGATGTCTCACAGCAGGCAGCGCATTAACTCCAGATGCCGCTTTGTTTAAGACATGCACATACACACCCTGGCAGCCACACGCATATACATGCACACAGGACTCAGGGTAGCAAACATTCATGGCTCCCCTTCCGGTACTTGGCACGCCCGCCTGGACCATTTGTAACCTCTGCCTGCAGCTCTGACAGAGAGATGAGCAGCAGGAGTGAGTAGCCAATCAAATTCCGCCCTATCGTCTTCCCGTTGTCTCCTAGGTAACCGGCACAGGGACACAACAGCTAGCTGAGTAGCACTGGGACACCCCCCCCACACACACACCCCATGCTCCCCAGAAAGTCCACAATTACAGAGACGCTGGATGTAGCGGTCAGCACTCTGGACAGCTCCCCCACGGTGGCATTCAACGCCTTTAGTTACTGCCTCTTTCTGCAGCCTCATCTCCTACAGCTCTCCCACCTCCACCCCTTTACTCATGCCATTCCCCTGACTGGGATGCCTCTCCCCATTGCCATCTCCATCACTCAAAATCTTACTCATCTTCAGAGACAGCCCAAGTCCTTGATCAAGTCCTCCAACAGTTTCCATCACAGAATAAAATCTGCACTCCTTCCCCTGGCAGACAAGACCCTACATGAGCTGATCTTTCATGATCTGGCTCCTACAACCTCATTGCTCACCACTCTTCCTCTCCCTCACTCCTTCTTTCTCTTTCTCCAACAGGTCAGACTGGCCTTTCCCCAGGCCAACCAGGGCTTTTCTTTCCACTTGTTGTTCTCTGTACCTGGACCACTCTTCCTTCTGCTCTTGGTGTGGCCAAGCCTTCTCATTCTTCAGTCTCAAAAGTCACTTCCTGGGGGAGATTTTCCCTGACTACCCTATCAAAAGAAGCCCCCTCCCCACAAGGGACTCCACGACATCACCCTGTGTTCCTGGGTTGTCATCTTCACAGCTAATCACTCTCATTCATATGTATCTGTTTGCTCATTCTGTCTCCTCGTCTAAAATACAAGTTCTGTGACAGCAGGGCCTTTGTCTTGTTCATGCTGTATCCCCAGCACCCAGTACAGTGCCCAATAAATATTCGTTGGATGAATAAAAGGTCGTTTTCTCCTCACTCTTTCCATATTTCTCCATCTCTCTAGTAAAAGAGTTGGACGTGATGACTTCTATTAACCCTCCTGGCTAACATTCCGAGAGTCTATTAGAGAGCAGAAAGGACGGCATAAGGAGGAAAATTAATCAGGCCACACCATGGGAACAACCTACTGGAGGAAATCTGACCTTTTCCGCTGGGTCACAGTACCCTCCCCCTCTGAGCAGCCTCTCACTGGCTGCTGCTGTCAACACATGTTCCCCAGTCACTGGGCACTCTGAACCTTTGTTATCTGTGGGGCTGGGGGCTCCTCGAGGCTCAGGACTGACTTTTATTTTTCTGATCCTGTTCAGAGACCAGCAAGACCCAGGGGCTCAGGGGAGCTTGGAAAGCATTTGCTGACCAGAGGAATGAATAGAAGAAAAATATTTCTCTGTGTACAGGACCACAGATATCAAGGGGGAAGTTCACTGGAACATGACTGCCACACACACACACACACACACACACACACACACACACACAAAACTCAAAAGCATCAGGAAGCTAGAATTTGCAGAGTCCCCCAATCCTGTGGCTGTATACGTCTCTCTTCCAGGAACACAGCTACTACATTAGGTTCTAAAACCTGAGTGCAGTGATCCTGACACGTGTGCTATATAAGTGTGCAGTAAACATACAGCACATGTGTCTGCCAAGCCTACTGGGCATGGCCAGGCAGTGGACTCAAGCAGTCACGTGATGGACACAACCTGACTGGATCCCCAAGCCCTAGAAGTGGAGAGCTTCCAGCTGGCTGCCTACACCCCAGAAAATTCACCATGAGTTATCCATTGACTCATGCACCGGATCATTTTCCCAAATCAGAAGTAAAACTACATGTCAAGCTCAGGAAAGGAAGAGCAGGGTTAGTGTTTCTTAAGCATCTACTGTGTTGGGCCCTGCACCAGGCTGTGTTCACATTGACTCTTTATGACCACTCTTCAAGGTTACCATCCCCATCTTACAGCTGGGAAAACCAGCTCAGAGAAACTAGATAGCACGCCCAATGTCACACCGCTGGCAAGTGGAAAGGCATAAGATGGGCACATGAGTCTGCCCAGAGCCTGAAACTATATAACTAGGTAAATTCATGCGCCTGTCCCGCTCTGAGGGGGGCCAGGCCTCCAGCCTCATCTCTGTGTCCCTCTGTCACTCTCAGGCTTGGTTGATCTTCCATCACCAGCTTCTTGTTAAACTGGACTTGCATCGCAGAGCCTCTCATTTGAGACCCAGCCCACGGGACCCGATTTTCCTGTGGCCCTGAGAAAGCTGGAGGTTTTGTCTTTTTAAAACAGTAATTTCCTGCCAGCGCGGGTGGATGCACAGCCACCCTCTGATCTAAGGCTGAGCTCAAAGATCAACCCCAACTAAGGTTTTTCAAAGAAAACCCTAACGCTGGGAAAGGAGAAGCGGCCCCCTTCTAAGAGGTGTGGCCAGTGGTAGGCAAAACAACTGTAGGCATCACAAGACCCATATGCCTCACACAGGTCACACACGTGCCTCATGCACACCTCACACATACCATAGCACGGCTCACGCAGGTCATACATGTACCTCACACAGCGCCACATGAATTTCAAACATGCCATTCACATGCCTCACACGTGTCACACACTCCTCACCACCTCACGATGCCACCCACCCCCATGTCATACACATGCCTCATACACACAGCACACACCACTACATGCTTCACACGTCTCACAGCCCCCACACCCATCTCAAACATGTCACAGATAAGTCACACACACATGCCTCATGCTCACATCACATGCCATCGCATGCATCACACATGTCACACAGCCCCACATACAACTCAGACATGTCTCACGTGTGCTTCACGCACACATCACACACTACTGCATGGTTCACGCACATCACACATGTGCTTCACACAGCCCTACACACATCTCAAACATGCCACACACATCATATGCATACCTCACACACCACCACATGCCTCCTACATGGCACATATGCCTCACAACAGCATATCTCACAACAGGACCCACATGTCACATGTGTGTTTCATGCCCACTTCACATACCACCACATGCCTCACACACGTCATACACACTCACAGGTATCTCACATATGCTACTCACATGGCTCACACATGCCACACACCCACAACACACAGCAAGGAGAATTAGGAGCAAGAGAACAAGGCCCTCCCTCTCATAACATGACGGCCCCACTCTGAGCTGTGCACTGTGCCAGAGCCAAGCCCTGCCTTCATCCCTACCAAAGGCCCAACGGGACAGCACAGGTGTCAGACTGTCCCTTTACAGGGACAGAAACCGAATCCAAGATCACAGAGCATCCCTGTGGCTGAGCTGCCTGGTTTTCTGAAGGGCCACCCTCAGACTGAAGGATGGTGGTAGCCACTGGCTTTGCAATTTTTATTTATTTATCTTAATTTATTCTGTTTTGGCAGGGGGGTGGGGGCAGCTCCATGGAGTAGGGCACTCCTTTGAGATCACCCTTCCTTGTGGACAGACCTATCCAACTGCCTCTTCCCTCAACTCTGGGGAAGGAAACCTAGGCCCCCTCTGTGTCCTAGAGCTGTTCTCAGCACCAACTCAGGTCAGAGGGGATGGAGGGTCTGCTCCCTCAGTGGGAGCAGCCATAGGACTGCCAGGGTCTTGGTGCACCAGCTAAGGCCTGATGAGGGTCTAAGCAAGACCCTCTCTGCCATCTAGGCTCTACTTCCAGGCCTTCTGAACCTAGGGCCGTAGTGGGAGAGAGGTGGGAGACCCTTCTTGGTCCTCGGGACAGGGCAGGAGGGCCAGGGACCCACTCTCCCAGCCAACACCTGCCCCGCCTCCCCCCCATGCTGGAGCTTCTGGCCTGGCTTGGAATGCATCCTTTCCCATGAGACTGTACTAGGCCCAACTTGGGAGGCCCAGTGGAAGGAGGTAGGAGTGCCTGGAAACCACCAAAAGCTTGCCAGTAACATGCAGGTGGGTTCACGTTCCAGCTCTACCACCTACTGGCTGTGTGGCCTTGGGCAAGGGGCTTCACCCTCCGAGGCTCTGTGTTCTTACCTGTAAACTGGAAAGAATAACAGCGCCCTTCTGACGGGGTGATTGTGAAGGTTAAAGGCAGAGGCAGATGTGAAGAGCCGGCACATAGCATGAGGTGCCTCTAAGTCCGCCATTATTAATTCCCACCCCCACCCCGGAGTACAAGGATGGGCAGCTGCCATTCCCACCTCACGGCGACCCCTACTCGCAGTGCTGGCAATTCTTAATTAACGCCTAATCCAAACTTTCCTCAGTGGTGGCGGGGCCCTAGTGCGGGTCCTCCGTCCCCCTTCCTCTCCTACGAGCGGTTTCGACTACAGGTGCGGAGTGAGAGCAGCCCTGGCGGTGGAGGGGGCACGCCGCAGCGCTGCGGCAGGGGGAGGCCCGGACAGGTGGCCGTGCGGCCAAGTCACCCCGTGGCCACCACCCCCACGCCCCCCTCCTTTTTGCAACTTTGAGGAACTGCGGACTCCGAGATTTGCGCTGGGGTGCCGCCAGGCGTGCGAAGGAAAGTTGGGTCCCGGGGACTGCAGCCTAGGGGTCCAAAGGACACCCACAGCGAGCGCCAGGCACTTAGGACTCCCAGCGAGCTCGCCGGGAGGCAGGAGGCACGTGGCCCGGCGCGGCCAGGGCAAGCTCCAGGAAACAGAGTCGCGGGCCAGTCCCGGACTGCGCCCCCGAGGGTTCAGACCCTTCGCCCCAGCCCCTGACGGTCACCCTGCCCCGGGCCCCACCTCCGCGCGTCCCGTGGAGCCACGCTGCAGGCTTCCCCGGGACCCAGTTCCGCTCCGCACCCTGTGTCCTGCGGTTTCCCCTTCTAGCAGCTCCCCTTGGTGAACTCTCCCCTCCCGGGACTCAGACCTAGCCGCCGCCTGCCCGACGCGCCCCGCAGAGACCCTCCCCGGAGTCCAAGGCGTGCGCGCCCAGCCCGCTCAGCCCCGGCGCCGCCCTCCGCGCCCGGCGCCGCGCCGGCTCCGCCGGCTTGAGCAGCGGCCGAGTCCTACCTTCGTCCGGCAGCCGCTGCAGGCAGAGCGCGAGGTTCCTCCGCCAGCCCCGCATCCCGGCGGCCGCCCTGCGGCCCGGCCGGGCCTGGCCAGCCCGGCCCCGGCCCCGGCCCCGCCCCTGCAGGGCCGAGCGGCGCAGCGCAGCGCTGGGGAGGGCCCCCGGCCCGGGGCGCCGCGGGCATGGGCGGCCGCGGAGGGCGGGGAGGTGCCGGGTGGCTGCCAGGCGCTCCGCTCCGGCTGCGAGCCCGCGGCTGAGCAGCGAAGCTCCACCGAGAGCGCGCGCTTTCCCCGGCGCGGGAGGCGGGGCAGGCGGGGGCGGTCACGGTCGCGGTCTCTGGGAGGGGGCCTGGAGGGAGACCCAGAGGAGTCAGAGCCGCCTCGCCTCCACCCCTCACCTCCAAGGGGCCCCTCACCTCCAAGGGACCCCTCACATACCATCTCCAGTCAATCCCACCCCGATGCTCTCCAACTCACATCCGAATCATGGCAATGAATCAATGAATGCTCGACGAAATGGGTGAATAAGTGAGTGAATCAATGAATGAGTGAATAAACAAGTGTATGAATAAGTGAATGAATGGAAGAATGAATTGGTGAATGAATGAGTGAATAGGTAAAGAAACATGTGAGTGAATGAGCAAATAAATGAATGAATGAATGAATGGGTGAAGGAATACTGAATAAATGAGTGAGTAAATTCATATGAACTAATGAGTGAATAAATGGGTGAGGGAATATGTAAATGTAACAGAATAATTGATTAACTGAATGAGCAATCAATGAATAGGTGAGCGCCCCCTGGCCTCAGGTGGGTAAGAGGCAAAGGGAATCCAGGACCCTCCATAGGAGCCCTCACCCCAGTCCTGGGGAGCAGGCCTTAGAGTGGCATTTTGCTGAGGAGGCAAAGGAGGCTCAAAGAGGGTGGCACTTGTCCGTAGAGGTTCAGCAAACGTTGGAGGGGGTGGGAAGTGAGATCTGTCTGTCCGCAGGCTTGTCCACTGTACCTAAGCACAGTTCCCCTTCACCTCATTGGCAGCCATTGAACTCCCTGGGTCTGAGACTCTGAGGAGGAAGAGTGGGAAGGGGCAGGAGGCTCCTGTCTTCAGAAGTCAGGCTTGCTTCCTCCATGGGTGTGGGGGTAAGAGGTGGGAGCTGCAATTCAGGCAAAGGAGTACTACCGGGTCATAGAAAGTAGGGCATTCAACAGGAAGCCATCTCAGAGATGCAGGGTTACGTGGTCAAAGCAAAGTGAATAACCGTGTTTATAATGTGAGCAGGGAAAGAGGAGAGGCTCTACAAGCACATTTGCTGGGGTATGTGGATACCACCTCTAGTGGAAATTCTGGTCCCCTCCCGCAGGGGAATCACACGGCTGGCAGCAACTAGGAGAGACTCGACTCACTTTTCTTTTTAAATAATATTTTATTATGTTTTAGGCAAAAGTTTACACAGCAAATTAGGTTCCCCTTTAAGAATTTTTATACAAATTCTTCCATACTATTGGATACACCTTTTACAATGTGTCAACGTTCTCATTATTTCCATTCTGTTTGTTCTGTTTCCATTGATCTAGCTTCCCTTCCCCATCCTTACCTTCTCATCTTTGCTTTTGGGTAACTGTTGACTGTTTGGTCTCATATAGTTGTTTAAGGGAGCATATTATTCATAGGTGATATTGTTTATTTTATAAACCAATCTATTATTTGGCTGACAGGTGACCTGCAGAAACAGCTTCAATTTCAAGTTCAAAGGGTATCTTAGGGCAATAGTCTTGGAGTTCCTATAGTCTTTTCTTGGTCCAGTAGGTCTGTACTTTTTTAGGAATTTGAGTTTTGTTCTACGTTTTTCTCGCATTCTGTCCGGGACCTTCTAACATGTCCCTGGTCAGAACAGATGGGTAGTGGTAGCTGGGCACCATCTAGTTCTTCTGGCCTCAGGTTAGAAGAGGTTGTAGTTCATGTGGGCTATTAGTCCTGTGGGCTAGTTTCTTTTCTGAGCCTTTGACTTCCTTCATTCTTTTGCTCCATATGAGTAGAGACCAATAGTTGTATCTTAGATGGCCGCTCCCAAGTTTTTAAGACCCTAGACACTACTCACCAAACTCGGATGTAGAATGTTGTCTTTGTGAACTATGTTCTGCCAATTGACTAAGATATCCCCTGAGACTATGGTCTCAAGCCTTCTGACCCAGCAAACCAATCCCACAAGTCATTTGGATATGTCTAGGAAGCCGTCATAACTGTGCCCCCATGTGGTTTGTTATATATGTGGATCCATATGCAACACAACACACAATTGTGTGTCTACTTATGCCTACAGATACTCCTATACATGCATGTGGATTTACTTCCATATGCCTCCCCATACACATACATTCATCCATATCTACCTACATAACCACACAGGTATTTTTTGGTTGCTTTTACAAAGTCGTATATTTTTAGCACTTATCAAAATTGTCCCTTTTTCTCATGTACTTAGAGTCTTTATTTACCTTGGCAAGTTATGCTGACTTCACCTATATCTGGCATTGGAGACTCACTTTTCCTTGACCCCCCTTTCTTGCCTCTTGAAATTTTGAGCCCTGAAAATCCACTGCCTAGCCAAAAAAATAAGCTAAAGTTTTTAAATAAATAAAAAATTTAAACAATATGAAAAAGCATTTATATCTCCATAAAGACTGCTTCCAAGCTCTTGCTTGGACTGTTTGCCCAGAGGCCCTCCCTCCCACTTCTGGCTCAGCCTTGCTAGTCATTCACAGAGCTGGAGTATGAAGCCTGATGGTTAGTGCCAAGCACGTTCTACCCTCCCATCTGCGCCCCTGAGAGTGAGTGTTGGGAGGAAGGCAATGAGGCAGCAGAAAGGAGCCCTGGATGAGGAGTCAGGGGCATCTGCTTGAATCCTGGGTTTGCCAGTTTTCAGCTGTGTGTCCTTGGGCAAACCACTTTACTTCTTTGACCTCAGATTCCCCATCTGCAAATTGGGGATCATCATAATGTCCTAACCGGGTCAAGTAAAGATGGTGCCAGGGGCTTGTATGCCAAAAGTGAGTTCAGTGGTGGAATCTCAAGCAACTTGATACTATCAATGAAACCAACTATGGCCTTTAGAAGTACTCTTTTGTAAGGAAGGGTGAGGGGAGGCTTTTTATGTGATCTAAGATACCTCCAACAATTCTGCTTGGTTGTTATAATTAGCCTCATTTAACAAATGAGGACACTTGGCTCAGAGAGGTTAAGTGTTTTGTCCAAGGTCACATAGACAGGAGTTGGCATTTTCACCCAGATCTGCCCAGCTCTAAGGCACTCCCAGACAGTGCTACCTACACAGTCTAATTGATATATTTATCACTTATTCATGCTCCTGAAGACCCTCAGATGGGTCAAGTCCCAGACCCATATTAATCCTGAATTATTAATCATTTAAGTAAGTAGGATGCCTTCCTGGGGGTTGGGGAGAGGGAGGGGCAGACAGGCACACAGGCAGGAGGCTAGAGAGTGCTGACTCCAGACTTGGCTTAATGGCTGTGAGCTTCTGACAAGGCAGTGAGTCTCCCCCAGCAGCAGAATTGTGAATTACTCCAGTCTCCACCCAGATTGAAGGCCTCCACAGCCAGGATATTGCTGCTCAGAGAATGACGGGGCTGGAATAGCTGACAGGAGACGCAAAGGTTCCAGAGCCAAGGGCAGGAAGCATCGGCAAAAGAGGCCAGTTAGGAGGGCAGAGCACAAGCCCAGTGACTCTCCAACGTCAAGAGAGGCGGATGAACAACGTGAGCGAGAGGAGGGTGTCCCAGTTACCTATCGCTGCATTACAGCCCCCTTTAAGCCTAAGTGGCATAAAATAACCATTTTGTTATGGTCGTGAATCCTGTGGGTCGGGAGTTCAGGCAAAACATGGAGGGGACGGCTCTGCTCCACAATGTCTGAAGCCTTAGCTGGGAAGATCTGAACGCTGGGGTGGGGGTGATTCAATAGCTGGGAGCAAGAATCATCTGGAGGCTTCTTTACTCAAATCCCTGGGCTGGAATGACTCAAAGACTGGGCTCACCTGGGACTGCTGCACCAAGTGCCTTACCTATGGCCTCTCCATGTGGCCTGGGCTTCCTCACAACATGGCAGCCCCAGAGCATTTAAACTTCTTACTTGGAAGCTCAGCGCTCCAAGAGTGTGTGTTCCAGCAGCACAAAGTGGAAGCTGCATCCCCTTTTATAGCCTGGCCTTGGAAATCATGTAGCATCCTTTCTACTCTGCGCTGTCAGGTGAAGCAGTTGCAAAGATTCAAGGGGAGGTGGCATAGACTCAACCTCTTGCTGGGAGGAGTATCGAAGAATTTACAGCTATTTTTTAAATCACCACTGAAGGGGAGAAATAATGTCAGAGGGAGGAAGAGGTGGAAGGGTAACAGAAGTAGCATTAATAGGGGAAAAATACAGGCAGCCCCCGGGTTACGAACGTTATGTACAACTCAGAGCTATGAACCAACCCTGTAAAAACTCTTATATTAAAAATTAGAGGCACATACAATGATTTGTAAAAACAAACAGGTACTACTTCACAATGGGCATCAAAACATTATTATTATAATTACTGTATTATTATGTTAAAGATGTTTAAGTGTATCTGGAAGCGTTTCTTTAATGTTTTTTTTTTATATAACTTTTATTAAGCTTCAAGTGAACGTTTACAAATCCAATCAGTCTGTCACATATAAGTTTACATACATCTCACTCCCTACTCCCACTTGCTCTCCCCCTCTTGAGTCAGCCCTTTCGGTCTCTCCTTTCTTGACAATTTTGCCGGCTTCCCTCTCTCTCTATCCTCCCATCCCCCCTCCAGACAAGAGTTGCCAACACAATCTCAAGTGTCCACCTGATATAATTAGCTCACTCTTCATCAGCGTCTCTCTCCCACCCGCTGACCAGTCCCTTTCATGTCTGATGAGTTGTCTTCGGGGATGGTTCCTGTCCTGTGCCAACAGAAGGTCTGGGGAACATGGCCGCCGGGATTCCTCTAGTCTCAGCCAGACCATTAAGTTTGGTCTTTTTATGAGAATTTGGGGTCTGCATCCCACTGATCTCCTGCTCCCTCAGGGGTCCTCTGCTGTGCTCCCTGTCAGGGCAGTCATTGATTGTGGCCGGGCACCAACTAGTTCTTCTGGTCTCAGGATGATGTAGGTCTCTGGCTCATGTGGCCCTTTCTGTCTCTTGGGCTCTTAGTTGTCCTGTGGCCTTGGTGTTCTTCATTTTCCTTTGCTCCAGGTGGGTTGAGACCAATTGATGCATCTTAGATGGCCGCTTGTTAGCATTTAAGACCCCAGACGCCACATTTCAAAGTGGGATGCAGAATGATTTCATAATAGAATTATTTTGCCAATTGACTTAGAAGTCCCCGTAAACCATGTTCCCCAGACCTCCGCGCTTGCTCCGCTGACCTTTGAAGCATTCATTTTATCCCGGAAACTTCTTTGCTTTTGGTCCAGTCCAATTGAGCTGACCTTCCATGTATTGAGTGTTGTCTTTCCCTTCACCTAAAGCAGTTCTTATCTACTGATTAATCAATAAAAAACCCTCTCCCACCCTCCCTCCCTCCCCGCCTCGTAACCACAAAAGTATGTGTTCTTCTCAGGTTTACTATTTCTCAGGATTTTGTAATAGTGGTCTTATACAATATTTGTCCTTTTGCTGCTGACTAATTTCGCTCAGCATAATGCCTTCCAGGTTCCTCCATGTTATGAAATGTTTCAGAGATTCGTCACTGTTCTTTATCGATGCGTAGTATTCCATTGTGTGAATATACCACAATTTATTTACCCATTCATCCGTTGATGGACACCTTGGTTGCTTCCAACTTTTTGCTATTGTAAACAGAGCTGCAATAAACATGGGTGTGCATATATCTGTTTGTATGAAGGCTCTTGTATCTCTAGGGTATATTCCGAGGAGTGGGATTTCTGGGTTGTATGGTAGTTCTATTTCTAACTGTTTAAGATAACGCCGGATAGATTTCCAAAGTGGTTGTACCATTTTACATTCCCACCAGCAGTGTATGAGAGTTCCAATCTCTCCGCAGCCTCTCCAACATTTATTATTTTGTGTTTTTTGGATTAATGCCAGCCTTGCTGGTGTGAGATGAAATCTCATCGTAGTTTTAATTTGCATTTCTCTAATGGCTAATGATCGAGAGCATTTTCTCATGTATCTGTTGGCTGCCTGAATATCTTCTTCAGTGAAATGTGTGTTCATATCCTTTGCCCACTTCTTGATTGGGTTGTTTGTCTTTTTGTGGTTGAGTTTTGACAGAATCATGTAGATTTTAGAGATCAGGCGCTGGTCGGAGATGTCACAGCTGAATATTCTTTCCCAATCTGTAGGTGGTCTTTTTACTCTTTTGGAGAAGTCTTTAGATGAGCATAGGTGTTTGATTTTTAGGAGCTCCCAGTTATCGGGTTTCTCTTCATCATTTTTGGTAATGTTTTGTATTCTGTTTATACCTTGTATTAGGGCTCCTAGGGTTGTCCCAATTTTTCCTTCCATAATCTTTATCGTTTTAGTCTTTATGTTTAGGTCTTTGATCCACTTGGAGTTAGTTTTTGTGCATGGTGTGAGGTATGGGTCCTGTTTCATTTTTTTGCAAATGGATATCCAGTTATGCCAGCACCATTTGTTAAAAAGGCTATCTTTTCCCCAATTAATTGACACTGGTCCTTTGTCAAATATCAGCTGCTCATACGTGGATGGATCTATGTCTGGGTTCTCAATTCTGTTCCATTGGTCTATGTGCCTGTTGTTGTACTAGTACCAGGCTGTTTTGACTACTGTGGCTGTATAATAGGTTCTGAAGTCAGGTAAAGTGAGGCCTCCCACTTTCTTCTTCTTTTTCAGTAGTGCTTTGCTTATCCGGGGCTTCTTTCCCTTCCATATGAAATTGGTGATTTCTTTCTCTATCCCCTTAAAATATGACATTGAAATTTGGATCGGAAGTGCGTTAAATGTATAGATGGCTTTTGGTAGAATAGACATTTTTACTATGTTAAGTCTTCCTATCCATGAGCAGGGTATGTTTTTCCACTTAAGTATGTCCTTTTGAATTTCTTGTAGTAGAGCTTTGTAGTTTTCTTTGTATAGGTCTTTTACATCCTTGGTAAGATTTATTCCTAAGTATCTTATCTTCTTGGGGGCTACTGTGAATGGTATTGATTTGGTTATTTCCTCTTCGGTGTTCTTTTTGTTGATGTAGAGGAATCCAAGTGATTTTTGTATGTTTATTTTATAACCTGAGACTCTGCCAAACTCTTCTATTAGTTTCAGTAGTTTTCTGGAGGATTCCTTAGGGTTTTCTGTGTATATAATCATGTCATCTGCAAATAGTGATAACTTTACTTCTTCCTTGCCAATCCGGATACCTTTTATTTCTTTGTCTAGCCTAATTGCCCTGGCTAGGACTTCAAGTACGATGTTGAATAAGAGCGGTAATAAAGGGCATCCTTGTCTGGTTACCGTTCTCAAGGAAAATGCTTTCAGGTTCTCTCCATTTAGAGTGATATTGGCTGTTGGCTTTGCATAGATGCCCTTTATTATGTTGAGGAATTTTCCTTCAATTCCTATTTTGGTAAGAGTTTTTATCATAAATGGGTGTTGGACTTTGTCAAATGCCTTTTCTGCATCAATTGATAAGATCATGTGGTTTTTGTCTTTTGTTTTATTTATGTGGTGGATTACATTAATGGTTTTTCTGATATTAAACCAGCCTTGCATACCTGGTATAAATCCCACTTGATCAGGGTGAATTATTTTTTTGATGTGTTGTTGGATTCTATTGGCTAGAATTTTGTTGAGGATTTTTGCATCAATGTTCATGAGGGATATAGGTCTATAATTTTCTTTTTTTGTAATGTCTTTACCTGGTTTTGGTATCAGGGAGATGGTGGCTTCATAGAATGAGTTGGGTAGTATTCCGTCATTTTCTATGCTTTGGAATACCTTCAGAAGTAGTGGTGTTAACTCTTCTCTGAAAGGTTGGTAGAACTCTGCAGTGAAGCCGTCCGGGCCAGGGCTTTTTTTTTGTTGGGAGTTTTTTGATTACCGTTTCAATCTCTTTTTTTGTTATGGGTCTATTTAGTTGTTCTACTTCTGAATGTGTTAGTTTAGGTAGGTAGTGTTTTTCCAGGAATTCATCCATTTCTTCTAGGTTTTCAAATTTGTTAGAGTACAATTTTTCATAATAATCTGAAATGATTCTTTTAATTTCATTTGGTTCTGTTGTGATGTGGCCCTTCTCGTTTCTTATTCGGGTTATTTGTTTCCTTTCCTGTATTTCTTTAGTCAGTCTAGCCAATGGTTTATCAATTTTGTTAATTTTTTCAAAGAACCAGCTTTTGGCTTTGTTAATTCTTTCAATTGTTTTTCTGTTCTCTAATTCATTTAGTTCAGCTCTAACTTTTATTATTTGTTTTCTTCTGGAGCCTGATGGATTCTTTTGTTGCTCAGTTTCTATTTGTTCAAGTTGTAGGGACAGTTCTCTGATTTTGGCTCTTTCTTCTTTTTGTATGTGTGCATTTATCAATATAAATTGGCCTCTGAGCACTGCTTTTGCTGTGTCCCAGAGGTTTTGATAGGAAGTATTTTCATTCTCGTTGCATTCTATGAATTTCCTTATTCCCTCCTTAATGTCTTCTATAACCCAGTCTTTTTTCAGGAGGGTATTGTTCATTTTCCAAGTATTTGATTTCTTTTCCCTAGTTTTTCTGTTATTGATCTCTAGTTTTATTGCCTTGTCGTCTGAGAAGATGCTTTGTAATATTTCGATGTTTTGGACTCTGCAAAGGTTTGTTTTATGACCTAATATGTGGTCTATTCTAGAGAATGTTCCATGTGCGCTAGAAAAAAAAGTATATTTTGCAGCAGTTGGGTGGAGAGTTCTGTATAAGTCAATGAGGTCAAGTTGGTTGATTGTTGTAAGTAGGTCTTCCGTGTCTCTATTGAGCTTCTTACTGGATGCCCTGTCCTTCTCCGAAAGTGGTGTGTTGAAGTCTCCTACTATAAATGTGGAGGTGTCTATCTCACTTTTCAGTTCTGTTAAAATTTGATTTATGTATCTTACAGCCCTGTCATTGGGTGCATATATATTTAATATGGTTATGTCTTCCTGATCAATTGTCCCTTTTATCATTATATAGTGTCCTTCTTTATCCTTTGTGGTGGATTTAAGTCTAAAGTCTATTTTGTCAGAAATTAATATTGCTACTCCTCTTCCTTTTTGCTTATTGTTTGCTTGATATACTTTTTTCCATCCTTTGAGTTTTAGTTTGTTTGTGTCTCTAAGTCTAAGGTGTGTCTCTTGTAGGCAGCATATAGATGGATCGTGTTTCTTTATCCAGTCTGTGACTCTCTGTCTCTTTATTGGTGCATTTAGTCCATTTACATTCAGGGTAATTATAGATAAATAAGTTTTTAGTGCTGTCATTTTGATGCCTTTTTATGTGTGTTGTTGACAATTTCATTTTTCCACATACTTTTTTGTGCTGAGGCGTTTTTCTTGGTAAATTGTGAGATCCTCATTTTCATAGTGTTTGACTTTATGTTAGTTGAGTCGTTACGTTTTTCTTGGTTTTTATCTTGAGTTATAGAGTTGCTATACCTTTTTGTGGTTACCTTATTATTTACCCCTATTTTTCTGAGTAAAAACCTAACTTGTATTGTTCTATATCGCCTTGTATCACTCTCCATATGGCAGTTCAATGCCTCCT
The DNA here is from genome assembly GCF_030014295.1 of Loxodonta africana. Lineage (NCBI taxonomy): Eukaryota > Metazoa > Chordata > Mammalia > Proboscidea > Elephantidae > Loxodonta > Loxodonta africana. Next base: position 37,922,468 of record NC_087363.1, read on the forward strand.
GTATTTAGTCCCTCTTTTTGATTATTGTGATCTTTTACCTATTGACTTCCATGATTCCCTGTTATGTGTGTTTTTTTTTAATTAATCTTAATTTGTTTGTTTTTGTGATTTCCCTATTTGAGTTGATATCAGGACGTTCTGTTTTGTGACCTCGTGTTGTGCTGATATCTGATATTATTGGTTCTCTGACCAAACAATATCCTTTAGTATTTCTTGTAGCTTTGGTTTGGTTTTTGCAAATTCTCTAAACTTGTGTTTGTCTGTAAATATCTTAATTTCACCTTCATATTTCAGAGAGAGTTTTGCTGGATATATGATCCTTGGCTGGCAGTTTTTCTCCTTCAGTGTTCTGTATATGTCGTCCCATTCCCTTCTTGCCTGCATGGTTTCTGCTGAGTAGTCTGAACTTATTCTTATTGATTCTCCCTTGAAGGAAACCTTTCTTTTCTCCCTGGCTGCTTTTAAAATTTTCTGTTTATCTTTGGTTTTGGTGAGTTTGATGACAATATGTCTTGGTGTTTTTCTTTTTGTATCAATCTTAAATGGGGTTCGATGAGCATCTTGGATAGATATCCTTTCGTCTTTCATGATGTCAGGGAAGTTTTGTGTCAGGAGTTCTTCAACTATTTTCTCTGTGTTTTCTGTCCCCTCTCCCTGTTCTGGGACTCCAATCACCCGCAGGTTATCCTTCTTGATTGAGTCCCACATAATTCTTAGGGTTTCTTCATTTTTTTAAATTCTTTTATCTGATTTTTTTTCACCTATGTTGGTGTTGATTCCCTGGTCCTCCAGATGTCCCAGTCTGCATTCTAATTGCTCGAGTCTGCTCCTCTGACTTCCTATTGCGTTGTCTAATTCTGTAGTTTTATTGTTAATCTTTTGGATTTCTACATGTTGTCTCTCTATGGATTCTTGCAACTTATTAATTTTTCCAGTATGTTCTTGAATAATCTTTTTGAGTTCTTCAACAGTTTTATCGGTGTGTTCCTTGGCTTTTTCTGCAGTTATCCTAATTTCATTTGTGATATCTTTAAGCATTCTGTAAATTAGTTTTTTATATTCTGTATCTGATAATTCCAGGATTGTATCTTCATTTGGGAAAGATTTTGATTCTTTTGTTTGGGGGGTTGGAGAAGCTGCCATGGTCTGCTTCTTTAAGTGGTTTGATATGGATTGTTGTCTCCGAGCCATCACTGGGAAACTAGTTTTTCCAGAAAATCGGCTAAAAAAAATGCAGTCAGATCCCTATCAGAGTTCTCCCTCTGGCTCAGGCTATTCGGATGTTAATGAAGCCGCCTGGGGAGGGTGGGGGAGGGAACAGAGAGATAGGAGAGTAGCACCTCAGAATATAGCCAGAGTTGCTTGTCTTGCTTGGAATGACTATTATATCTGAGATTCCTGCGGGCGCGTCGCCTATGTGTACTGGCTGTGTGGGGATTGCCCCTGGGGGGTCTGCCCCGCTGGAGTCACGGTCAGATCCTTTGCTTCCAGCCCCACGCCCAGCGTCAAGGCTCCCCTACTGGGACGGTGCACTCTCGACTCCAAAATCAGTCGCTGCCTCCCGGGGACTTCTCGTCCCTCCAGCCGCGTGGCTGTGCCGCCTCCGAGAACCAGTTGGGCCTCCTCCCGTGGTTAGTTCAGATGGGTGGTGCAGCTCCCCGTGCTTGTGCCGTGACCGAGTGTCCCGGCTGGGACGCTGTTCTCCCCGCTCCAATACCAGTCGCTGCTTCCCAGGGACTTCTCCTACCGGCTGCGTCCCACGCTGCCCGCGCGACCCGGCTGGGCCCCTTCCCGGGGTTAGTTCAGGGGGGTGGAGCAGCTCTCCGTGTTTATGCCGTACCTGCGTCCAGTCCAAATCCCGGCGGGACGGTTCCCCGGCTGGGACACTGCTCTTCCTGCTCCAAGACCAGTCACTGCCACCCGGGGACTTCTCCCACTGACTGCGTCCCACGCCGCCCGCGGAACCGGCTGGTCCCCCTCCCGGGGTTAGTTTGGGGGGTGGAGCAGCTCTCTGTGCTTGTGCCGTACCTGACTGGTACGCTGGCTCCAGGCTCTGGAAACAATCGCTGCTTCCCCGTATTAGTTCGTTCTCCATCTCTAAATCTGTGTTTGTTGTTCAGGGTTCGTAGATTGTTATGTATGTGATCGATTCACTTGTTTTTCTGTGTCTTTGTTGTAAGAGGGATCTGAGGTAGCGTCTGCCTAGTCCGCCATCTTGGCTCCTCTCTCTTTAATGTTTTTTATGCATGGAAAAGTACGCTATATGCTGTATATTAAGACAAACATTTAACTAACTAACGTTAGATACAAACCATACCTAACTGTTCCGATTTACATACAAATTCACCTTAACGACAGACTTAGGAACAGAACTTCTTCATAATCCAGAGACTGCCTGTAACAGGAATGAGGAAGAGTCAAAGATGAAATCCTTGACTAGGAGGAGTGTTATGGATTGAATTGCGTCCCCCCCAAAATATGTTGTAAATCCTAACATCTATGCCTGTGGTTATAATCCCATTTGGGAATGGGTTGTCTTTGTTAGGTTACTGAGCAGGATAAGTGTTGGGTGTGTTTTGAGTCAATTTCTTTTGAGTTAGAAAAGATTAAACAAGCAAGCGAGAAAGCAGAGATGGGGAAAGATAGATGCCAAGCCACATGGAGATCTCCAAGGAACCAGGAAACAAGCTGAAGAGACAAGAACCTTCTCCCATAGCCAACAGAGAGAGCCTTCCTTCCCCTAGAGGTGACGCTTTGAATTTGGACTGCGAGCCTCCTAAATTGTGAGAAAATGAATTTGTTTGTTAAAGTCATCTGCTTGTGGTTTTTCTGTTACAGCAACACTAGGAGTAATGAAAGAAGTAGAAGTAATAGGAGGAAGGGCACTGTTTGGAGAGGAAATATTAATAAGGAAATCAACAGTAGCGTTAACGGGAAGAAGTATAACTGTAATAGGAATGGGAAGAATAAAACAGGAGAAGCAGTAATATAGCAGAAAGAATAAAGGGAAAAGCTGTGCAAATAGAAGGAGCAATATTTGGGGGAGTAATATAAAGAGTAGTAAGATTGGCCACCGTCTGCCAGTTTGTTGCACTGTGGTGGCTTGCATGTTGCTGTGGTGCTAGAAGCTATGTCACTGCTTTTTCAAATACCAGCAGAGTTGCCCAAGGTGGACGGATTTCAGCGGTGCTTCCACACTAACCCTGGGGGTGTAGTGGTTAAGTGCTAGGGCTGCTAACTAAATGTCGGCAGTTCGAATCCACCAGGAGCGCCTCAGAAACTCTGTGGAGCAGTTCTACTCTCTTATAATAAGGTCGCTATGAATTGGAATCGACTCAACGGCAACAGGTACAGTCCACACTAGGACAGACTAGAAAGAAAACCCTGGTGATATACTTCTGAAAATTCGCCAGTGAAAGCTCTATAGGTCACGACAGAACGTTGTCCAACTCACTTGCTTCGGACATGACATGGGAAGGGATCAGTCGCTGGAGGAGGATGTCATGTTTTGTGAAGTAGAGGGCCAGCAAGGATGAGGGAGACCCTTGGTGAGATGGATTGGCACCGTAACTGCAACGATAGACTTGAACATGCCAGCGATTGTGAGGGTGATGCAGGATCAGGCAACATCTCATTCTGTTGTGCATAACGTTTCCATGAGTTAGAGGCAACTCAATGGCAGCTATCTATCTATCTTGCAATAAGATTGGCAGCAATAGCGGGATTAAAGGACAAATAGTAGCAGCGACAGGAAGACGGACTCAGAGGAACAGAAATAAGAGGAGCAATACTGGGGGAGAAGCGGCACAGGTGACAAGAGCAGGGGTAACAGAAGGTAATCTAGCAGAGTGGTAAAGGACCCAAAAGGAGCAGGGTGGAGCAGTGGTGAAGCACTCGACTGCTAACCGAAAGGTTCACAGTTCAAACCTACCAGCTTCCCCATGGGAGAAAAACGTGGCAGTCCACTTTTGTAAAGATTAGAGCCTTGGAAACTCTATGGGGCAGTTCTACTCTCTCCTGTAGGGTCGCTGTGAGTTGGAATCAACTCAACGGCACACAACAATAACAAAGGACCCAGACTCTGGAGTCAGCTGCCTGGTCTCAAATCTACCTCCTAACTATGCAGTCTCTGGTGAGTTTCTGAACAATGCCTCAGTTTTCTTATCTGTAAAATGGGAACGGTGATCTTACTAATACTTCCGCAAAAAAGTTGTTGTGAGGACTAAATGAGTTAATACCTTTAAAACACTTAGAATAATGCCTGGTTCACAATAGGTACTATGCAAGTGTTACCTACTGTTACTTTGTGTATAATACAGTAGAAAGGGGAGAGGTTCCCTGAGTAACAATGGCTGCAGGGGGAGAGCCTGTCAGGGAAGCAGGATCAGGGGATCCAAAGGCCTGCATAAGGCCCAGCCTACCCATCCAGCACACTTACTTCACGGTGTCCCTACCCCATCTGCCCATTTCCTCCCAGCTGAGTCTCAGCATGTCCCTGTGCAAGAGGCTGGATGAAGACTATAAGCCCTGTCATAGACAGGAACCAAGGACCAGAACAGGGACAAAACTCAGCCAAGTCTCTCACCAAGAAGCACAGGACCTAGACCCCAGCCAGGCCTCCAGGCCCTCACAGCTGGGGCTGTCTGGGGAAAAGAGTCAATTTGCGCTCCAGGTGCTCAGGGGTGGTGCACTGGAACCTTCTGGGCTCTAGACTCCAATTTCACTTCCTGGAAACATGCTGGCCCTTGGTACGGAGGCAGCACACCAGAGTATGCTGAGGCAGGGGTCTGCAAGGTAGGGTGGGGCTGAGCCAAACCACTGGGGTGCAGGAAGGAATATCACTACTCCTCATTCTATTTATTACCTAAAAAAATAAAGTAAGTTTTACTGGTATTTAATATGTGGATTGACAGTGGTATGTATATTTAACTTAAAATATATATATACACTTTGCAGGGTATATGTTCCCAAATTGCTTCACCAATAGGGGTGTGAGATCTCAAAAGTTCAGAGACTGCTGTGTGAACGTAATCACACTGATATGAACAGACCCCCTGGGGTAAGCTCTCGTGTAATGGCGAACTAACAACCAACCTGACAGACAAACATATCTGTCAGTTGGTCATACTGTGGGGGCTTGTGTGTTGCTGTGATGCAGGAAGCTATGCCACCGGTATTCAGATACCAGCAGGGTCACCCATGGAGAACAGGTTTCAGCTGAGCTTCCAGACTAAGACAGACTGGGAAGAAGGTCCTGGCAGTCTACTTCTGAAAAGCATTAGCCAGTGAAAACCTTATGAAGAGCAGTGGAACATTGTCTGATACAGTGCTGGAAGATGAGCCCCACAGGTTGGAAAGCACTCAAAAGATGACTGGGGAAGAGCTGCCTCCTCAAAGGAGAGTTGACCTTAATGACGTGGATGGAGTAAAGCTTTCAGGACCTTCATTTGCTGATGTGGCGTGACTCAAAATGAGAAGAAACAGCTGCAAACATCCATTAATAATCGGAACTTGGAATGTACGAAGTATGAATCTAGGAAAATTGGAAATCATCAAAAATGAAATGGAACACGTAAACATCAAAATCCCAGGCATCACTGAGCTGAAATGGACTGGTATTGGCCATTTTGAATCAGACAATCATATAGTCTACTATGCTGGGATAAAGAGGAATGGTGTTGCATTCATCATCAAAAAGAACGTTTCAAGATCTATCCTGAAGTACAACGCTGTCAGTGATAGGATACTATCCATACGCCTACAAGGAAGACCAGTTAATACGACTATTATTCAAATTTACGCACCAACCACTAGGGCCAAAGATGGAGAAATAGAAGATTTTTATCAGCTGCTGCAGTCTGAAATTGATCGAACATGCAATCAAGATGCATTGATAATTACTGGTGATTGGAATGCGAAAGTTGGAAACAAAGAAGAAGGATCAGTAGTTGGAAAATATGGCCTTGGTGATAGAAACAATGCTGGAGATCGAATGACAGAATTTTGCAAGACCAACGAGTTCTTCATTGCAAATACCTTCTTTCACCAACATAAACGGCAACTATACACATGGACCTCGCCAGATGGAACACACAGAAATCGAATTGACTACATCTGTGGAAAGGGACAGTGGAAAAGCTCAATATCACCAGTCAGCACAAGGCCAGGGGCCAACGGTGGAAAAAGACCACCAATTGCTCATAAGCAAGTTCAAGCTGAAACTGAGGAAAATCAGAGCAAGTCCACGAGAGCCAAAATATGACCTTGAGTACATCCCACCTGAATTTAGAGACCATCTCAAGAATAGATTTGACACATTGAACACTAGTGACCAGACGAGTTGTGGAATGACATCAAGGACATCATCCATGAAGAAAGCAAGAAGTCACTGAAAAGACAGGAAAGAAAGAAAAGACCAAGATGGATGTCAGAGGGGACTCTGAAACTTGCTCTTGAGCGTCGAGCAACTAAAGCAAAAGGAAGAATTGATGAACTAAAAGAACTGAACAGAAGATTTCAAAGGGCCTCTCGAGAAGACAAAATAAAGTATTATAATGACACGTGCAAAGAGCTGGAGGTGGAAAACCGAAAGGGAAGAACATGCTCTGCGTTTCTCAAGCCGAAAGAACTGAAGAAAAAATTCAAGCCTTGAGTTGCAGTGGTGAAGGATTCCATGGGGAAAATATTAAATGATGCAGGAAGCATCAAAAGAAGATGGAAGGAATACACAGTCATTATACCAAACACAATTAGTCGATATGCAACCATTTCAAGAGGTGGCATGTGATCAGGAATGGATGGTACTGAAGGAAGAAGTCCAAGCTGCTCTGAAGGCATTGGTGAAAAACAAGGCTCTGGGAATTGATAGAATATCAATTGGGATGTTTCAACAAACAGATGCAGCGCTGGAGGTGCTCACTCGTCTATGCCAAGAAATATGGAAGACAGCTTCCTGGCCAACTGACTGGAAGAGATCCAAATTTATGCCTATTCCCAAGCAAGGTGATCCAACTGAATGTGGAAATTATAGAACAATATCATTAATATCACACGCAAGCAAAATTCTGCTGAAGATCATTCAAAAATGGCTGCAACAGTATATCGACAGGGAACTGTCAAAAATTCAGGCCGGTTTCAGAAGAGGACGTGGAACCAGGGATATCATCGTTGATGTCAGATGGATCCTGGCTGAAAGCAGAGAATACCAGAAGGATGTTTACCTGTGTTTTATTGATTATGCAAAGGCATTTGACTGTGTGGATCATAACAAACTATGGAAAACACTGTGAAGAAAGGGAATTCCAGAACACTTAATTGTGCTCATGAGGAAACTTTACATAGGCCAAGAGGCAGTTGTTCGGATGGAACAAGGGGATACTGATTGGTTTAAAGTCAGGAAAGGTGTGCGTCAGGGTTGTATTCTTTTGCCATACCTATTTAATCTGTATGCTGTACAAATAATCCGAGGAGCTGGACTATATGAAGAAGAACGGGGCATCAAGATTGGAGGAAGACTCATTAACAACCTGCGTTATGCAGATGACACAACCTTGCTTGCTGAAAGTGAAGAAGACTTGAAGCACTTACTAATGAAGATCAAAGACCACAGCCTTCAGTATAGATTACACCTCAACATAAAGAAAACAAAAATCCTCACAACTGGACCAATGAGCAATGTCATGATAAATGGAGAAAAGATTGATGTTGTCAAGGATTTCCTTTTACTTGGCTCCACAATCAACAGCCATGGAAGCAGCAGTCAAGAAATCAAAGACGCATTGCATTGGGCAAATCTGCTGCAAAGGACCTCTTCAGAGTGTTGAAGAGCAAAGATGTCACCCTGAAGACTAAGGTGCGCCTGACCCAAGCCACAGTATTTTCAATCGCATCACATGCATGTGAAAGCTGGGCAATGAATAAGGAAGACCGAAGAAGAGTTGACGCCTTTGAATTGTGGTGTTGGCCACGAATGTTGAATATACCACGGACTGCCAAAAGAATGAACAAATCTGTCCTGGAAGAAGTACAACCAGAATGCTCCTTGGAAGCAAGGATGGCGAGACTGCATCTTACGTACTTTGGACATGTTGTCAGGAGGGATCAGTCCCTGGAGAAGGACATCATGCTTGGCAGAGTACAGGGTCAGCGGAAAAGAGGAAGACCCTCAACAAGGTGGATTGACACAGTGGCTGCAACAATGAGCTCAAGCATAACAACGATTGTAAGGATGGCACAGGACCGGGAAGTGTTTCATTCTGTTGTGCATAGGGGTCGCTATGAGTCGGAACCGACTCAACGACACCTAACAACAACAACAATCGATCAATCAATCGGTCTGTGGACTGCAGAGAAAGCTGTCCCTCCTTTAAGGTGTTCACCAACAGGGCTCCAGGAAAGCCTTTGTTTTTTGGCTCCACCTCCCGCCCAGCCTCTCAAAGCCTTACACCTTGCTTCTCTTTTCAAGCTCTGAGTCTGGGACTGGGCTCCCCATTGTTCTAATTAGCTTTTGCTATGAGAGTATCATCCTGAGTATTGCTATTAGAAAATTGATATTTTACATTTTCAGTGCCCTGCCCCTTCCAAAAAAATAATCCAAAAATTTCCAACTGGTCTACTTGGAAGCAGCGTTGAATTGGAAAGAACAAGGGTTTCAGAGTCATCCAGCCTTGGATTCCAATCCCAGTTCCACTGTTTCATTCATCCACTCTACTGATATTTGTTGAGTACCTGCTGCACGTGAGGTACTGTACTTTGTGCTGAGGCTATACCAGTGACCTGGACAAAATCCTTGCTCCTGTGGGCTTACATCCTAAGGAAACAGCTTTTTAGCTGTGTGACCTCAGGCTGGTCATTTCACGTTTCTGAGCTTCAGTTTACTGATCTGTAAAATGAGGTTTGTAACCCCCAACCTTGAAGTGCGGCTGTGGTAAAAGGAGGTAAGAATGTAAGTGGCCTGGGGTATTTGATGGGAGGCATCCCAGAGGCCTACAGCTGGAAGGAACCTCAGCAAAAACCCCTTCTCTGTAGCTATTGACAAATGCAGATGAGAGAGGGACAGTAACTATTCCAAGGTCATCCAGTGAGATGGGGCAGAGCACGAATTAGGGCCCAGGTATTCTCTCTTGTTTCTCTTCCCTTGAATCTAAGGCTTTCTCCCTGCTCCATTGATCGTATTCTGTGCTGGAAAGAAAAGTGCTCTGATTCCAGAGGCTATCCTTCACCCCACAAAAGGCAGCCAGCAAAACTGGGAGCAGGCTTCCTCCTCTCACTGCACCACCAAGTGGTCATCTGGGGAAAACACACCTCCACCCCTTTTAGAAACAGTAGCATCTAGTGTCTGGGCCAGAACAAGGGCTTAGGAACCCCAGGCAGCCCAGCATTTGAGTCACTTAGTGCAAAAATGGCCTTGTAGAGGTGTCTGACCTCCTCTAACTTCACAAGGAGGAAGGAGAAGCAAGATCAACAGTCCAAGGCTGATTCCCATGAGGTGGAGGTCAGATACGCCTCCTCCCTCCAAACTTTTTACCAATTCTGGGAACCAACCTCCCTCCCATGGCACTTTCTACTTCTCTGCTGAGTTGGATAATTCGTTGCAATGGCCATAGAGAACTCACAGACCATACTCACAGTTATGGGGTTTATTAGGGAAGTAGCAGATTCCAACACAGGATCAATTGGGATACAGTTCTTCACCCAGGACAGCCTCTTCTCAGTTCTACCCACAGGCATGCCTCTCTCTGGCCCCTCAGCCTCAGCCCTGCTTGGGCAAGTGTTACGACAGAGGCACCCTACTCCACCAGCAAGCCTCCAACCCAAAGGTACTCAGCTCTTGCTCCGTGGGCCAGGCTGTATCCTTTCAGTCTCCTAGTTCTGCTGCTGCCATTTCTCTGCCGTTGCTCCTCGCCATCTTCTATGTTACAGTACTCTCTCTCTCTCATTCTCTCTTTCTCTCGGTCTCCTGGTTCCAGGAGCGTCTCAGCACAGGGATCTTGGGTCTAAAAGACAAGCTCCATTCCTGGCCCTTCTTCCTTGGTGGTGGTGAGATCCTCTCCTCTCACCTCTGTGGGATGGTTCATTTTAAGCCTAGCTGGATAGCAAAACTGACCAGTTCCCTTGTTGTTGTTGTTAGGTGCTGTTGAGTCAGTTTCAACTCATAGCAACCCGATGCACAACAGAACGAAACACTGCCCAGTCCTGTGCCATCTTCACAATGACTGTTATGCTTGAGCCCATTGTTTCAGCCACTGTGTCAATCCATCTCATTGGGGGTCTTCTTTTTCACTGACCCTCCACTGTACCAAGCATGATATCCTTCTCCAGGGACAGATCCCTCCTGACAACATGTCCAAAGTACGTGAGACGCAGTCTCGCCATCCTTGCTTCCAAGGAGCATTCTAGCTGTACTTCTTCCAAGACAGACTTGTTCCTTCTTTTGGCAGTCCATGGTATATTCAATATTCTTTGCCGACACCACAATGCAAAGGCGTAAATTCTTCAGTCTTCCTTATTCATTGTCCAGCTTTTGCATACATACGAGGCAATTGAAGATATCATGGCTTGGGTCAGGCATACCCTAGTCCTCAAAGTGACATCTTTACTTTTTAACACTTTAAAGTGATCTCTTGCAGCCGATTTGCCCAATGCAATGCGTCTTTTGACTTCTTGACTGCTGCTTCCATGGGTGTTGATTGTGGATCCAAGTGAAATGAAACCCTTGACAACTTCAATCTTTTCTTCATTTATCATGATGTTTCTTATTTGTCTGGTTGTGAAAATTTTTGTTCTCTTTATATTGAGGTGCAATCCATGCTGAAGGCTTTAGTCTTTGATCTTCATTAGTAAGTGCTTCAAGTCCTCTTCACTTTCAGCAAGCAGGATTGCATCATCTGCACACGGAAGGTTTTTCATGAGTCTTCCACCAATCCTGATACCATGTTCCTCTTCATATAGTCCAGCTTCTCGAATTCTTTATTTCAAAAAAAAAGCCTATAAAAGTCTATGTGAGACAATAGAGGTTAAACCAATCAAACAAATAAAACGAGCTTGGTTACATGATGATGTATGTAACAATGAAAATGATAACAATCTTTAAAAACAGGCAGCACTTATGACGCACTTACCGTGTGGCAGGCTTTTGCCAAGCACTTTCCTCACATTATCTCCTTTTTATCTTTATTGCAGCTCCAGGCGGTAGACAGGCTCTCGTTTTACACATGAGGGAACTGAGGCATAATGAGGTTAGAAACTTGCCCAAAGCCAGCCACCTACATCTCCTATCTGGAGGGAAGATGAGAGAGCAGAGGGGGTTAGAAGCTGGAAGAATGGACACGAAAAGAGAGAGTGGAGGGAAGGAGCGGGCTGTCTCATTAGGGGAAGAGCAATATAGCAAGGTGTATATAAATTTTTGTATGACAGGCTGACTTGATTTGTAAACTTTCACTTAAAGCACAATAAAAATTAAAAAAAAAAGAATAACGAAAGAGAAAAAAAAGAAAAAGCCAGCCACCTAGAAAGTGGCAGAGTCAAGCCAGGAGGCTACTCTCTCTGACTTGATTTTGCCTTACCGAGACACTCACCTTTGTTCTTAGTCACAGGGCCTCCAACGAGCCTCTTTCTCACTTTCAGTCTCAGTTTTGCCATCTGTGAAAGGGGACTATTAACATACTCCCTTCTTATCATTTTTGATTATCTTAGTTATCTAATGCTGATCTAATAGATATGTCGCAACTGGGTAGCCTTAACTAACCGAAATTTGTTTTCTCACAGTTTAGGAGACTAGACGTCTGAATTCAGGGTGCTGGCTCTAGAGGAAGACTTTCTCTCTCTGTTGGCTCTGGAGGAAGGTCCTTGGCTCTTTTCAGCTTCTGTTTTTTGGTTCCTTGGAGATCTCACATGGCGTGGCATCTATCTTCCCCCATCTCTGCTTGCTTGATTGCTTGCTCACTTGCTCAATCTCTTCTTCTTATATCTCAAAAGAGATTGACTTAAAACACACCTTACACTAATAACGCCTCATTACCATAACAAAGAAGACCCATTCCCAAATGGGATTGTAACCACAGGTATAAGGGTTAGGATTTACAACACATATTTTGGGGGGACACAATTCAATCTATAAGTTATAAAATAACAACAAAAACAACAAATGATACTATTTTCTTAGAGCTGCTTTAACAAAGTACCAGAAACTGGGTGGTTTATAAGAACAAAAATTTATTAGTCTCACAGTTCTGGAGGCTAGAAGTCTGAATTCAGGGTGTGGGGAGGGCCATGTCCTCTTCAAAGACTCTAGGGGAAGATCCTTTCTTGCTACTCTCAGCTTTTGGTAGACTCAGGTTTCCCTTAGCTTGCAGAAGCCGCACAGGGATCCTGGGTTCAAAGAACGTGCTCTACTCATGGCTCTTCTTTCTTGGTGGTGTTGAGATCCTCTCTTCTCGCCCATGGGATGGCTCATTTTAAGCCTAGTGGGATGACAAAACTGACCAATTCCCCTCACTAGGGTTCTATGAACCTTATTTGCAAGTGTGCCATGCACCTAATTTACATTATTAGCAAGTTATCTAAGCACTCTGGTGGGCCACAAGCACCTCATTTGCATAGTCTCACCCAGTCATTTGGTGGGAGTTACAAAAACTATGGCTAGAAGGGCCATGTTAAGTAATTCACTGCACCGCAGGAAGATAGCAAGGGAACAGGATTGGTGAAGAAAACCAGGGGTGCTATTATATTTGATCCAAAGGACAAAGGGGAGTCAGTGAAGATGGGAGGTGGCCTGATGAACAGAACAGTGATGAAAGGGTAGACTTGAGCTGAATACTCTCGGCACCAAACACATTCCCTGCCTTGGGGCTTTACCAGAAGGTTGAACTTAAACAAATGTCTTTTGTCCATCCTATTCTCAGAGAGAAACAGACTATTTTCTCCCTTTTCCAGCTGCTAGGACACTGATCTGGTTAGGGGAACCGTATTTCTGGGAATTTGTTTTGTATCTGCTACTCTATTTAAATTTTTTTTTTTTTTTTTTTACTCTATTTATTCTCCTGTTGCTCCATGATGTCCAAGGCTCCCCATCTAGGAAGGAAGGTGTCCTAGCTGGTCATTTGGGCAGCAGTGCAGGAATGCAGACAAGTAGGGAGAAGGCACACGTGTTACTGTGTATTCACTACACGCCAGGTCCGCATCACACACGTTCAGTTACAGGGGTATCATTACCTATGCCGCAGCAGGCCAGAGCTCAGGGAGGAAAGGAACTGCCTTAACTCTATCCTGCTTTACCTTTCGTCCAAAGAAAGTATTGCATTTGTGTCTGTTTGCTTATTGTCTGTCTCCCACACGAGAACATAAGCTCCATGAGGACTGATTCTTTGTTTTGTTCACACCTCCATCCCAATGCATAGAAAAATGTCTGACACGTAGTAACAATACATACCATTTGCGCCCTGGGTGGTGCAAACGGCTAACACGCGTGGCTGTAAACTGGAAGGTGGGAGATTCAAGTCCACTCAGAGGCACCTCTGAAGAAAGGCCTGGCAGTCTACTTCCGAAAACCAATCCACTGAAAATCCTGTGAAGCGCAGTTCTCCCCTGACACTAACGGAGGGGCCGCGAATCGGAGCCACTGGACGGCAACTCCTTTTTCCCCCTAGATGCCAGGCACTTTCGTTAATTCTTTACATGTCTTAATTCTTTCTATCTTCAAAAGCACCCCAAAAAGTGAGTATAATATTTGTCTCCATTTTATAGATGAGGAAACTGAGGCACAGAGAGATGAAATAACTCACCCAAGGAAGTAGCAGAACTGGGAATCCCAGGCAGCCTAGCCCCAGAAGAGGTAAGCGCTCAAAGGCCATTTGCTGAATGGACGAACGATCCTGCCCCGGGTCACATAGGGAAATGGGGATTTGGACCCTGACCACTCTGACTCCAAAGCCCAAGTCCTTTGAGTTACAGTTTGAAATCAAATCTCCTAATTGGGACACCACCACCACTACCGTCTGCCTTTCAATTGGCAGCCAGCCTCATCGGTCCTCATTTTATGGAGTGTAGACTTCCACAAGGGCAGGGGTGGGTTTCTCCACTGCTCCAGCTGGCGGGGAGATCTCAGGGGGCTCTGTTCAGAACCAACCAAGTGCAGGTCATAGGCTTCACCGAGGCCACCAGGACCTTGCCAGGCCCCGGACACCCTCTCCACTTCTGGTCAAGGTAAGACAGAGGTCCCCAGGCTGCAGAAAATTCCACTGCCTCAAGCAGCTTGCTTGGTACCTGTAGCTTTTACATTTAAATCCTGGGTCCCCTCTCCTTAACTGCTGCCCAAAACTACAGGAAATTGGTGGAAACTGTTTTAGGCACCATGTTGACATTAAAGATAACCTTTTTAGCTCATTAAATACCACATACACAGTAACTTCCCTGCCTCTGGGAGGAGTTGAACCAACACTTTCTGAACATGCAATGCATAAAGGTATACGTAAATCCCATTGCACCTGTGTAGCATGATTAAGTATGTTGCTGATGTAACTTGAACGAACTTCCTACTTGTAAACCACTTGAAAGTAACCTTCCCCCTTGCCTTCGCTGAGCAGTCTTGGTAGCAGCAGCCCTGACTGTTCCTTTTCTTTCACAATGAAATAAAGACACCTTTCTACTCTCCCACCTTGGCCTCTGATTTATTGGCTGAGATGAGTCGCTTGAGGTTTCCACCAGGCAACAGAGGGAAAGAGAAGGGCGTGTATGGAGGGTGAAAGTCTCAGATGAAAGTCTCAGGGCACAAGTGACATCCTTTCTGCTGCTTGGGGCAGTGGTCCTCATGGTGTCAGCACTGACAGCCAAGGCCCCTTGTCAGATTCATTGGCCTCACGCCTCATCAGGGCCCCTCCATCCAGAGAACCTTTCAATGATCTGAGGCCCAGGGCACCAGGATCTTCATCTGTCCCCCTCCCCAAATCTACTGATTAGAACATAAACCTATACTCTGACTCAGGGCTTCGAGTTTTGAAATTCAAAAGACCAACCCCCTGAAAATGAAAAACAGCATTTGGAATGCTGGCCTTGGAATTCAAAGTTCCTGACATTTGAAACTCAAAAGTCTTGACTTTTAAAATGAAAAAGCCTTAGCTTCTAAAACTCTGGGCACTTGAAACCCAAAACTTTAGGTTTTTGAAACTCAAAAGGTTTTTTCCCCTCTCTGTCTTTCTGTACACTGTCTTTCTGCTTATCATTCTTTCCCTGAAAGAATGAACGTCCCCGGACTGTGGGAGAGAGAGTCAGAACTCAAAGAAAGGGCAGTTGCGTGTGTGTGTATATGTGCTTATATGTGCGGAGGGAGGAGACCATCAGTATGTATTTGCAGATAAAGCATTAACAAAACTCTCTTAAGAACAAATTTGACCCTGGGTTAACCCTAAAAACCTGATAAAGGTGGAACGTATGCTGTGTTGCCAGGCAACACTGCTTATGTTAAAAATGACCCTTGATTGGTCAATTGCATCCGAATTGGAAGGACCGTGAATGAATTGTAAATGTGAGATGTGGATGCTGTTACTTTGGGCTTTCCTGAGTGCACTGACTCTTGCTATTAAGCTTGTCCCTTGTAGGCACCCTGGAAACTTAGCATATGGGGCTATTACAAGAGACACTGGCTCCTATGGTGCCTGGGCCCTTAGGCCCACACTTGCTCAATGTGTATCTTATATCTTGGCACCTACGTTGTCACCTGGGGAACCAAACAAAACTAATTTCTGGACTGCTGTGGAAACTCATGGATGGGACAGGCTGGTGCTTCGCTGGGGCAGGCTGTTTCCTGGTCTATATCTGAGTGTTAATTGAGTGCTATACGAATGGCCTGATGGGTGGTGTCTGACCTACTCTAATTTCACTAAGGGGAAAGAGGATCAAGATCAACATCCCAAGGCTGATTCTTGAGAGGTGGAGGTCAGACACGCCTTCTCTCTCCACCACCTTTGCCAATTTTGACACCAACCGTCCCTCCCACGGCACTCTCTACTTTTCTGCTGGGTTTGATCATTCTTCACTATTGCCACACAGAACTCACAGACAATACTCATGATTATGGGGCTTATTAGAGAAGTAACAGGTTACAATTCAGGCTCAGGAACATTCAGGATACAGTTCTTCCATCAGGACAGCCTCTTCCCAGCCATGCTGCAGGCACGCCTTTCTCTGGCCCCTCGGCCTCAGCCCTGCTCAGGCAAATGTTCCAAAGCTCTTTTACCTCCTCCATTAAGTGCCCAGATGCACCTCATTGTGCCAGTAAGCCTTGGCCCAAAGGCACTCAGCTTTGTTGCTTCGAGGGCCAGGAAGCCAACTGCAGTCTCTCTGGCCAGTCTGTCTGTCCTACCACTCTGCCACCACTTCTCATGCTCTTCAGTGTTACAGCTCTCTCACTCTTGATCTTCTGGTTCCAGATTCTTCTTAGCATAGTGATCCTGGGTCCAAAGGACACACTCTACCCTTGGCTGTCCTTCCTTGGTGGTGGTAAGGTCCTCCCCTGCCTCTGGGATGGCTCATTTCAAGCCCAGCAGGATGGCAGAACTGACCAATCCCCTGGGTAGGCCACAATTACCTTATTTACACGCACCCCACACAATCACTTGGGTGGGAGTTACAAGACCATGGCGAAAAAGGCCACAAAAAAGCGATCCATCACACCACAACTGCTAACCTTAAGGTTGGCAGTTCAAGCCCACCCAGTGGTACTGTGGGAAAAAAGTCCTGGCAATCAGCTTCCATTAAAATTATAGTCAATTCATTAACCATTACAGAAATGCAGATCAAAACTACAATGAGATTTCATCTCACTCCAACAAAGCTGGCATTAATCCAAGAAACACAAAATAATAAATGTTGGAGAGGCCGTGGAGAGATTGGAACACTTATACACTGCTGGTGAGAATGTAAAATGGTACAACCACTTTGGAAATCGATTTGGAGCTTCCTTAAAAAGTTAGAAATAAAACTACCATACAATCCAGCAATCCTACTCCTTGAAATATATCCTAGAGAAATAAGAGCATTTACACGAACAGCTATATGCACACCCATGTTTATTGCAGCACTGTTTACAATAGCAAAAAGATGGAAGCAACCAAGGTGCCCATCAACAGATGAATGGATAAATAAATTATGGTATATTTACACAATGGAATACTAAGCATTGATAAAGAACAGTGAGGAATCTGTGAAACAGTTCATAACATGGAGGAACCTGGAAGGCATTATGCTGAGTGAAATTACTCAGTTGCAAAAGGACAAATGTTGTATAAGACCACTATTATAAGAACTTGAGAAATAGTTTAAACTGAGAAGAAAACATTCTCTTGTGGTTTCGAGAGGGGGGAGGAAGGGGGGAGTGGGAGAGGGGCATTCATTAATTAGATAGTAGATAAGAACTACTTTAGATGGAAGGGAAAGACAGCACACAATACAGGGGAGGTCAGCACGATTGGACTAAACCAAAAGCAAAGAAGTTTCCTGAATAAACTGAACACTTCAAAGGCCATCGTAGCAGGGGCAGGGGTCTGGGGACCATGGTTTCAGGGGACATCTAAGTCAATTGGCATGATAAAATCTATTAAGAAAACATTTTGCATCCCACTTTGAAGAGTGGCATCTGGGGTCTTAAACACTAGCAAGCAGCCATCTAAGATGCATCAATTGGTCTCAACCCACCTGGATCAAAGGAGAATGAAGAACACCAAGGACACAAGGCGATTACCAGCCCAAGAGACAGAAAGGGCCACATGAACCAGAGACTACATCATCCTGAGACCAGAAGAACTGGATGGTGCCTGGCTACAACCGATGACTGCCCTGACAGGGCACACAACAGAGAACCCCTGAGGGAGCAGGAGAGCAGTGGGATGCAGACCCCAAATTCTCATAAGACCGGACTTAATGGTCTGACTGAGACTAGAAGGAGCCCGGTGGTCATGGCCCCCAGACCTTCTGTTACCCCAGGACAGGAACCATTCCCGAAGCCAACTCTCCAGACATGGATTGGACTGGACAATGGGTTGGTGAGGGATGCTGGTGAGGAGTGAGCTTCTTGGATCAGGTGGACACTTGAGACTATGTTGGCATCTCCTGCCTGGAGGGGAGATGAGAGGGTAGAGGGGGTTAGAAGCTGGCGACATGGACACAAAAAGAGAGAGTGGAGGGAGAGAGCGGGCTGTCTCTTTAGGGGGAGAGTAATCGGGAGTGTGTAGCAAGGTGTATATGGGTTTTTGTGTGAGAGACTGACTTGATTTGTAAACTTTCACTTAAAGCACAATAAAAATTATAAAAAAAAAAAAAAAAGATTATAGCCAAGAAAGCCCTATGGAGCAGTTCTACTGTATAACACGTGGGGTCACCGTGAGTTGAAATCGACTCAGTGGCAACTTACAACAACAACAACACAGTCGTGTGTGAATTTAATGTCCTAGCTGAGCCCAGAGAAGACACCCTGATAGCGTTCTCCCATTAGTGCAGTTCACACCAGGGCCCTTCGGCTTGTCTCCTCAGTCTCAGTGACAGTTGGGGAGGTACTTGGAAGATAAAGCTGAGTTGGAGTGAAACCTAAAAGGAGGGGAAAGCAAACCCCCACTACACACCCAGGACTTTCACATACTGTACAAGAGCTCGTATCATCTCACAACACTGAGGATAACCACTCCCATTTTATAGGTAGGGAAACTGAGGCTTCTGGAGGTAAAAAGACTTGCTGAAGGTAGAAGAGCTTGGATTTCAACTCAGGTCTGTCTGGAAGGCTCAGGTTCGAGTACTGGTTCAGTTGGGTATGAGCCGTGAAACCTTGTGTGCCACTCTGAACGTCAGACTCTTCCCATAAAAAAAAAAAAAAAAGTGGCGGGGGGGGAGGATATAACCACACTACCACACGGAGAGGCTGTGAGGCTTGAGCTAGTCCTCTTTGCAGATGTCAGGTGCTACAGTGCAGCAGAATTCAAATTCTCCTCCTCCCCGTCTGCTGTCAACCCACCCCCAGTCTGTACTGTCTGACAACAGCTCCAGTTGCCATCAGCCACGTACCAGATGTCCCTGGCTCCACAGAGCAGCATTTCCCTGGCACAGATTATTCCAGGGCACAGTGGTGACAGAGGTTCTGGCTATGTCAATAGCCAAATCTAATTCTAAATGGGGAGCCTGATTGCCAGCATTCCAGAATCGTCTCTGGTACTGTGAGTAAACACAGCTGTTGTTAAAGTAGCTGGATCCAGTCCATTCATTCAATAAATATTTAATGAACACCTACTATGTGCCAGGCGTCACAGATACCATTATCTCGGAGCACACATGATGTCTGCCCTTAGAGTTTCAATCTAGTTAGTCGGACAGACATTAATCAAGTAATCAGTCATATTAGTATACAGTTTGTAAAAGCCAGAACACGTTACAAAGGCAAAGTACAGGGTGCCATGAAAACTTGTAACAGTAGGTCTATAGTCAACTGCTATTGTTATTGCCCACCAAGCTTCATACCCTCAGCTTCTCAATTTCTTTGCGGACCCACTTTTCCCTCCCATCAGCTCATGTGGCTCAGGTAGGGGTGCGTTTAGGGTAGGCACATGACCATCCCCCCTACCGCTTCAGTGATTGGTCAAAATATGTATGTGACCTAAGTCTGGTCAATGAGATTCAACTCTTGCGGGGACAATTGGGAGAGGTAAGCTCTCTTTCTGGTGGGGTTTCTAAGCTGGAAAGAAGAAATCTGGAGTTACCATGGGGGCACCAGCAGAGAGCCTGCCTGAGCCTGGAGCCATTCAGAGGAAAGTAGAGAGATTCAGAGAGGGAACTTCTTGGTGATGTCATTTGAGATCTTAGATCCAGCTATACCTGAATCTAGACCTTCACTGAACTTTTCTGTTTGAACAAACAGTTGCGTTGTCTTAAGTCTGTTTCAGTTTGTTCTTCCACCTTGGAATTGAGAGCTCCGCCTAATGCAGTGCCTAGTCACACTTAATGCTTAAATTGTTGATTGTCTTTAATTTCATTAAATTATAATAAGCTCCCTTCACAGGTGGGAAGATGCTCTGTTCTGCACCGGCTATTCCCAAGAAGATGAGGCCCAGGGCTGCCTTCAAAAGCTTCTGGCTTTAGCACGACTTGTACAAGGCAAGGTCACAGAAGCTTCAAGACACATTCAAACTCCCTGAGGAACTGAATTGCTGGGCTGAGGGCTGTGGGAACCCTGGTCTCGGGAACATCTGGCTCAACTGGGATAACATAATTTAAAAAGAAAATGCTCTACATTTTACTTTGATGAGTAGTGTTTGGGGTCTTAAAAACCTGTGAGCAGCCATCTAAGATACTCCACTCGTCTCAGCCCTTCAGGATCAAGGAAGAAAGAAGAAAACTAAAGATACAAAGAAAGATTAGTCCAAAGGACTAATGGACCACATCTACCACAGCCTCCACCAGGCTGAGTCCAGTAAAGCTAGATAGTGCCCTGCTACCACCACTGACTGTTCTGACGGGGATCACAATAGAGGGTCCTGGACAGAGCTGGAGAAAAATGTAGAACAAAAATCTAACTCACAAAAAAAGACCAGACTTACTGGCCTGACAGAGACTGGAGAAACCCTGAGAGTATGGCCCCAGGACACCCTTGTAGCTCAGTAGTGAAGTCACTCCTGAGGTTCACCCTTCAGCCAACAATTAGACAGGCCCATAAAACAAAACAAGACTAAAGGGGTACACCAGCCCAGAAGCAAGAACTAGTGGCAGGAGGGGACAGGAAAGCTGGTAATAGGGAACCCAAGGTCAAGAAAGGAGAGCATTGACATGTCGTGGGGTTGTCAACCAATGTCATAAAACAATATGTGTACTGTTTAATGAGAAGCTAGTTTGTTTTGTAAAACTTCATCTAAAGTACAATTAAAAAAAAAAAAAGCTTCTGGCTTTGGAGTATTGAAAAAAAAAGAACAATTAAAAAAAAGTAATAACAGACTGAAAGTTGGGCCTATTTTTAAATGCAAATAACCATTTTACATTTTACTAGTTTTATAACATCGTAGAATTTTGTGTTTCATGTTTTCTTAAATTTTAAGTGTTTTTTTTAATTATTATTATGAAAGAAATAAAACCACATTTTGGAAAATGTAGAAGAGAAAAAATAACCCTTTAAAATTTCCTCATTTCAACCCAGCCAAAGTTAGTTCTTTGATATTTTCCTTCTGTCTTTTTGTTTGGCTAGTTTTATGTAGCGTATATAGATCGGTGTTTTTCAAACTCTGATGTGCGTACAGGTCACCTGGGGATTTGTTAAAATCCAGACTCGGACTCTGTAAGTCCATGTGGGTCCCAAGAGCCTACGTTTCTTATAAGCTCCAGGGTGACAAAGATCACACTTGGAGTCAGGTGGAGCTGAGGTCAACTCGGGGCTGTGTGGCCTCAGGCAACTCACCCAGCTTCTTTGCCCCAGTCCCTGAGTCCTTCCACATGAGTTCTAAACACATATTTCATTAAATTTGGTTGAAGATGGGCTTAGGGAAACCTCGTGGCGTGGTGATTAAGAGCTGTGGCTGCTAACCCAAAGACCGGTAGTTCGAATCCACCAGGCGCTCCTTGGAAACCCTATGGACAGTTCTACTCTGTGCTATAGGGTCACTATGAGTCGGAATCGACTCAACGGCAATGAGTTTGGTTTTTGGTTTTTTATGAAGATGGGCCAGATGATTAGCTTGTCCAGGGTACCTCATGCCTTGGCCTTGGGGGTGTTCCCAGTTGAAATCTGAGGATATCAGCCCCAGTGCGGAGGGCACTTTCTCCAAAAGACAGTTCATTCATCTCCAAGGCCCCAGGCAGACCTGACCTACCCTCTCTCCTGCCTACCACACACAAGCCTCCCATTGGAGAAAAGCCCAGCCTGGCATTCAACCCTTCATGATCTGACCCCTTAAATGTTCCTCCTTCATCTTTTTACATCTGCACATTTCCGACCTCCCTGCCTTTGTCCATGTTATTTCCTCTGCCTCAAATGCCCTTCCCTGCCTTATGGCTAAAGAACAAACTTGTACTCACCCTCAAAACCCAGACTGGAGGTCCCCTTCTTCAAAGAAGACTTCCTTGACCCTTTGTAACCTTCCAGCAGTAGTAGCAGCATCAGAACTTGTCTAGCTTAGGGATAAAAGCCAGGCTCAGCCCAAGGCTGACTCCTATCAGGTGGACATCAGACATAACTCCCCTCTCCTACCTTTTTACCATTCTGACACCAGCTGTCCTTCCCACAACACCCTCTACTTGTCTGCTGGGCTCAATAATTCATTCCAATGGCCACACAAAACTCACAGACCATACTTACGTTTATGTGGTTTATTAAGGAAGTAACATGGTACAGTTCGGGATCAGGATAGGAAGCATGTAGGCAAAGTCTAGAAGGCTTCCCTGAAGTGGAAAGCACATCCCTCCCTTCCTCAGTGCAGGGCGGCTCTCTCAGCTCCTCTTGGCTGTGCCAGCAAGCAGGCTCTTCTCTCACCCCCTCAGGTCAGGCCTCCTCTTGTCCCCCTCAGGATGGGCCTCTTGGTTCTGCACGACTCCCCTAAGCCATGCAGGCCTCCTCTTGGCCATGTGTGCCCCCTCTCACCATGCCTTAGGCATCCCTGCTAACTAACCCAGCTCATGGCCAGTGTGACAGCTTTGTTCAGCTCTCTTAGCTGCATCACTAGCAGCAGGTTTTTGCCATCACCACAGACTCTGTTGGGGGGGCCCTTCCAAGCCTGTTCCTGCCGGTTGTGCTACCAGGCCCTTTCAGGGCCTATCACTGTCAGTTCTGCTGAAGGACCCTTAGTGTCTCCAGTGTTACAGCCCTTGACCCACATTACAGCTCTTTTAGGAGGCTCCTTACCTCCTTTCTCTCTGCTGCTTCTCACTTCTTGCCTCTCTTGCCCTTTTTCCTTTCTGCTTCTTTTTTCCTTCTGAAATCTCTGTAGGGTTGGCAGCATATATAAGCAAACTCATTGTCAATTTCAAGGCATGGCCTTCCCAACTGGGCCACAAACTGACCAATCCCCTTGGTGGACCTTAGTAACTTCATTTGCATAGTCTATAGAGTGAAACCTGTGAGAGCCAGAACTCCACAGGACTACCTTGTTTTTCCAGGTCTTCCAAGTTCACCACCTTCCACAGGGTGCTTACCACTTTTCTATCGCTCTCTATTAAGAATTCTACCTCATAAGCACTCAGTGAATTCTCCTTCTCTGACAGGTTTCCGCTTTCACAGGTTTTACTGTATATTGACCAATCTCTGCAAGGTGTGTAAAATAGACCAATCACAGGGTAGGCTGTAACACAGGGCCAGACAAAAATTATCAAAACACAAGTTGTTTACAGCTTACCCAGGAAATGCCAATCAAGCTGGACAAAAGTAACAAACCTTCTAAGATAGAAAACTAGGACAAAGGTAATTCCTCAGAACTTAGGGGAAAAATCTCTCAAACTATTTTTCCGAAGAACCAAGGCAAAAGGCCACAGGAAGGGACTCTTCACTACACCCTTCGTTCAGGGGCTGACTTCTTCCCCATACCTCCTTTGTGTCTTGTACAGACCTCACACAAGGCATGATTCTTGGTAGCAATGGCAGGAACTGTCTCAAAGGGGCTTGGGAAAAAAACAGGGGCAGGGAGTTTTATTGATTTATGTTGCAGAAAAGTCTTGGTGGTAGACCTGGCTTCTGACACAGCTGAGACAAAGGATTAAACTGTGCCCCTGAGGCTCTGCTTCTCATCGTCTACTTGCACTACCTTCCTTTATGTGGGTCTCTCTCCAGACAGCCCCCAGAAGCCTTTCAAAGCTCCCTGCTTTAATCTAGCAGAGGGCTACTCTCTCCCAATGGCTACCCCAAAAGTCCCAGAACTGATTTTCATTGGTCTGGCTTCGGTCACATGCTGACCCTTGAGCCAATCATTGTGGCCAGGGAATCGACAGCTCTGATTGGCCCAGTCTGAGCCACAGAGCCACTCCTGGAGCCAGAAGGACCAGAGTAGAGTAGGGTAGCATCTCCAGGGAAATTAGGTTCTAGGAACTGGAGGCTGGGGTGAGGCAACCAAAATGCACAACTGGTAACCGCTGACCTCTCTTAGAGAACTTTTTACTGTAACATCATTTGTTTGAGGCAATGATGGTTCAGTGGTAAAATTTTCACCTTCCATGCAGGAGACCCAGGTTCAATTTCTGGCCAAATGCCCCTCATGCACAGCCATCACCCGTCTGTCTTGCATGTTTCTGTGATGCTGACCAGGTTTCAGTGGAGCCTGGCTATCTACTTCCAAAACCCAGCCAATAAAGCCCTCTGGAGCACAACAGTCTGATCCTACTATACATGGAGTCTCTAAGAGTAGGGGGCCAACCTGCCGTGAGCTAACAACGGCAACACTTATTTTATATGATTCTCCTGCAGGTAGGGAACAAGGGCCCTTCTAATTTATAATTCCAGGACATCATTCCAGCCCAAGGGAAGAGGATCTTCATAAATTATACTTTCTAGGCACTTACTTGCTATTTGACCTATATAGGAGTAAATCGGAATCCAGTCTGACAAAGATTGTGTGACGTGTATTAAGGTCATGCTTCTTGACAGATTTTATATCAAAGATCGAGTTGTGTGTGTCTCTCACTGACTCTTCACCAGAATACTGGGGAAAGTAGAGCTCATGGGCAGTGACACAGCTGGTGCAGGGACTTGCTGGGAGTTAATTCCAGACAGACTAACTCCGAAGCCATGTACTTTCCACTACCTCTTTTGCGGAAAGGTTGGCATTCTGGGGCTTTCTGATGGCTCACTGAAAAAAAAAAAATTCAGTTGCCGTTGAGCTGACTCTGACACACGATGACCCCGTGTGCACCAGAGTAGAACTGTGCTGATTTTTCAGAAGTAAGTTGAGGCCAGGGCTTTCTTCCGAGGCACTTCTGGGTGGACTTGAACCTCCAACCTTTCAGTGAACAGCTAAGTGCATTAACTGTTTGCACCACCCAGGGAACCCAATGGTTTGCTAAAGGGTTTCTCAATTCAGGAGGACAGGGAGGGAGGGTCTCAGAATCACTTTTGTGGCTTTTAAAAGATATTCCTCTGTCTTAGTTTGGTTTCCCACGGAGGCAGATCCTGTTATGAGGATTCAAGGGCAAGTATTTTACTTGGTAGGTAATACAGGACACACCTTGAGAGAGCACCTAAGTGAGACATGGTAAAGGCAGCCAGTAAAGGGGGAACATAGGTCAGAGTTATCCTGGCTTAGGGCTGAGGGAGCTGCCATGTCTATACCCCAGCTTTCTTCTGTCATTGGTTAGGGGTTGCTCTCAGAGGCTGATAATTCAAGAGCATGACCAGCAGCAAGAAAAAGCCCTCTGGTGGGCAGGCAGGGACTGGCATTTGGATCGGTCAGTGTGGGCTAAAGTATAAGAGTGAGGGGCCTCATCCTGGGAACCTACAGAGGCTGCCAAAAATCTTTTCCTCCCAAGCTGGGAACCACTCCTCATAGAAAACCAAATATTTGAAATCAGGGCCAACTCAGAGAATCCAAGAGAGACAATGTGCCATTCAGCAGACCCTTAGTGGGGGAACCCCTCAGGTGCCTCATCCACAAACCTAAGGAGACCCTTGGCAGACGTGGCCAGCTGGTCCAAGTCTTGCCAGCGTGGTTCATTCTGTTTACTTTTCCCTTCACTCTTCTTGCCATTTTCCTTCCTTTTTACAGTGTCGTGTAAAGATGGTCATGAAGAATACATTGGAGATTCAAAATGCAGTGCCTCCAGTTTGGAGAACAATACCAGTTAAGTATTTTCCATCTCTTTGAAGAAAACGATAATAAAATATTTCTTTGTAAATAGTAGCTGACGTAAGGTTAATTTCCAAAAGTGAAGACAACTCATATCCCCACTTTCCCACTTCATCATTCTGACCCTAACCACCCAGAGCTGGGGCTCCACAAGTTAGGACTCTCTCCTTCCAGTCCCTGCCAAATAGGCAAACACCAGCCTCTCCATTGGCTCTCACTGCTAAAATGGCTCACAGAACTTATGGAAAGTATTACCTGAATTTACAGGTACCTGTTTATTGTAACCGGAAAGGGTACAAGTGTAGAGATGCATCAGTTAAGAACCGGGAGAGGTCCCGGCACCACGGCACCACGAGGCTTCCATTGTCCCCAGAGGTGGCCACACCTCATCCCATGCATTGATGTTCTCGCCAACACATGAGGTCCCCAAAAGACAGCGCTCCAAGGCCCCAGCTCCCCTAGTCCTTGGGACCTCAATGAATATGAATGACTTGGGCCTTAATGCACAGTTATGATCTATCCATTCAGTGAATATGCACGATAACATTAGGCTCCCCTCCATTCCTGAAGTTAGTTCTCCAGGTATGGGGCCTGTGTAGCCGCTACTTGCCTGGCTATTTTAGAGAGAGGAAGAGCATCAAAATTGCTCAAGCTGTTTTTAGAACCCCACGCGTCTGTCATTTTGTCCTACTGTGGCAGCTTGCGTATTGCTGTGATGCTGGAAGCTATGCCATCCATATCTCAAATACCAGCAGGGTCACCCATGATGGCCAGGTTTCAGCTGAGTTTCCAGACTAAGATAGACTAGGAAGAAGGACCTGGCGGCATACTTCTGAAAAAATTAGCCAGTGAAACCTTATGAATAGCAGCGAAACATTGATCTAGTGCCAGAAGATGAGACCCTCAGGTTGGAAAACACTCAAAAGATGACTGGGGAAGAGCTGCCTCCTCAAAGTAGAGTCGACCTTAATGACGTGGATGGAGTCAAGCTTTTGGAACCTTCATTTGCTGATGTGGCACGACTCAAAATGAGATGAAGCAGCTGCAAACCTCCATTAATAACAGGAACATGGAGTGTACAATGTATGAATCCAGGAAAATTGGAAGTCATCAAAAATGAAATGGAATGCATAAACATTGATATTCTAGCATTAGTGAGCTGAAATGGACTGGTATTGGCCATTTTGAGTCGGACAATCATATGGTCTACTATACCAGGAATGGCAAATTGAAGAGGAATGACATCTCTTGGAAGAAGTACAGTCAGAATGCTCCTTAGAAGCAAGGATAGTGAGACTTTGTCTCACACTCTTTGAACATGTTATACAAGAGACCAGCCCCGGGAGAAGGACATCATCCTTGGTAAAGTAGATAGTCAGCAAAAAAGAGGAAGACCCTCAATGAGATGGACTGGCAGAGTGGCTGCAACAATGGGCTCAAGCATAGTAACAATTTTGAGAATGGCGCAGGACCAGGCAGTGTTTCGTTCTGTGGTACACAGGGTTGCTATGAGTCAGACCGACTCAATGGCATCTAACAAACGACAATAATTTTCAGAAACCAGAGTCAAAGGGTCAAAATAAGTTCTTTGTCCCACAATTTCATACATACAAAAAGGGAGAAACAATAATATAATGACCATCCATGTAGCCATGCCTAAGCATATGGAATGATTCAGCCTTTTCAGGACCACAAGCCCGCTACAGAATGTGAGCTGTGGAGGCAGGAGCCAAAGCTTCCAGGCTCCCCTCTGCCCCTCACTAGGGTGACCTTGCGCAACTCACTTCTGTGGGCCTCAGCTTCCTTATCTCTGAAATGGGGATAATGCTAGGACCTACCTCAAGGAAAAAGTGAAGACACCTATGAACCAATACATAAATTTTGCTGCCGGTGCCTTTTCTTTTGGCAAAGTTGTTCACTAAGTTTCTTGATAAATTTAAGAAGTCTTCTCCATCTTTTTTCCTCTTTCAACAATTGCATTCTTTACTCAGGAAATTTTCACCACAAGTCCGTGGTGGGTCGATAGAGGTCTCAGTGAAAAGTGAGCAAAGGCACAACTGGCTATTTCTCAATGTTTGTTAGCAAGCAAATGCAAGGAGACACACTTTCTACTATTCCAGGAGGGAATGAGGGTTAGTTCATGAGTGAGTGTGAGTCTGTTACAGTGGGAATATTAATTTATTTGCTTACAAGCTTGTCCCCATTGCTGGGGAAAAAAGATGAGCATAAGTTTTGTGTCTTGTATGCTGCCCCTGACATTTTTATCATGTTACTTTTTTTCCTGTTACAGTAATTTTTAGTCATTTTTCTCCTGTTACAGTAATATCCAAATACCCTGACATTCCTTCAGAGGTTCTAGAAGTCTCTATTTTCTCCTCACTGCCAAGAAAAAAGGGCAAAGAGATTTTATATCCTAAATCACGCTGGTGCTTCCATCAAGAACAGCTTCAGAATAAAGGTGTGTCAGGTAGCAATTGCTGTGCAACAAACCCTCTGAACTCAATGGCTAAAACAATAACCACTTGCTTTTGCAGTGTGATGGGTCGCTTTTACATGACCTTTCTTGCCATGGTTTTGTAACTTCCACCAAATGATGGGGGGGGCTATACAAATAAGGCGCTTGTAGCCCACCAAAGGGATTGGATAGCTTGCTAATAATGCAAATAAGGTGCAAGGCACCCTTTGTGGGGGTGGGACTATTCAATAAGGTATATGGAACGCTAATGAGGGAATTGGTCAGTTTTGCCATTCTGTTATGTTCAAAGGGAGACACGGAGAGAAAGAGAGGTGCTGTAACATGGAAGACAGCAAGAGACTGTGATGCAAGACAGCAGGAATCAGGAGGCTGGTGTAAGATGGCTGCTGTGGGGCTTGCTGACCCGTGGAGCTAAGAAGGGTAACATTTGCCCAAGAAGGTCCCCAGCAGAGCCTGGTGGCAGCAAGACCCCAACAGAGCCCAGTAGCAGAGGGCAAGAAGAAGCTGTTCTGAGAACTGCATCCTGAGTCCTGTTCCTGTTATTTCCAAGTTGATTCTGACCTCAAGTAGTAGCCTATATAAACCATTTAACTGTAAGTATGGTTCATGAGTTCTGTGAGACGTTGCAGGGAATTATGGAACCCAAAGACAGAAGAGAGAGTACTGAGGGGAGGGGGAGTAGTTGATGTTAGAGATGATGGAGCGGTACAGCCGTTTGTAAAAATTGGACATTGTGACATCTTTAACCTCTGTCTCATAGAAATCAGCTTTGTGCTGATCCTTATAAAAGAAATTATTCGTATACTATTGCCCACGAGAAAGGGCACTAGCTGTTCAGCGGTAGAGTTCCCACCTTCATGTGGGGTACCCAGTTCGACTCCCAGTCAATGCACCTCATGTGCAGCCCCCACCAGTCTGCCAGTGGAGGCTCGTGCGTTGCTATGGTGCTGAACAGGTTTCAGCAGAGTTTCCAGACTAAGATGGGTTAGGAAGAAAGGCCTAGCAACCTACTTCTGCAAATCAGTCTATGAAAACCCATGGATCATTACGGTCAATCTGCAATATATAATGAGATGGCAAAGGACCAGGCAACATTTTGTTCCATTGTGTATGGGGTCACCATGAATCAGGGGCCAACTGGACCACAGCTAACAACAGTTGCTCAGGACACTACTGGTCACCTGGGCAATTCTTGTGGTCCCAGCTGGGCTTACTTGTGTGTCTGAGGTCTGCTGTGAGCCCGGAAGGCAGCTCTGTTCACCTGCTCTGGGCTGTCTCCCATGTTTGGGGGGCAGATGACTGTAAGCTGGTCTAGGATGTGAGCTGGGACAACTGGGCTAGACCAGGCTTGCTTTCATGGGTGACAGAAGAAGCACACAAGGCCCCATTCAGGTTTGGGCTTAGAGTTGGCAGGCATATCACCACTTCTGCCACTTTCTCTTGGCCAAAGCAAGTCACAAGGCCAACTCATGTTTAAGTAGTGGAGAAATAGACTCTATCACTTAATGGGAGGAGCTGCAAAGTCACATTGGAAAACAACATGGGTACAATGAACCAACTACAAATGGGAAACATTCCAGAATGGTCAGCCTATCTCATCTGCCACTACCCACAGCTGTAGCCTATGGTCTTCAAACTGGCAATCTCAGCCTTGCTCCACGGAGGGAGGGAGGGAGAAAGAGAGAAGGGAAAAACTGGGATCTTAGCAACCCTTGAGTTCTCTCCCTGTCTTACCTAACATCCAAGAGGCTGGGAAGAATTTGCTCTGGTACTGCATGTTCCAGACATACAAATCAGAGCTGCTAATACTCAATAAATCTCTGAGACAATTCTGAAAGTTGGCTTAATAAGGCATTGCCTGTGTATAAACTAGCAACTAATTGTTACATATTTTTACCCAATTCTCTGAGCCTTGAGATAAACACTTAAGTCGTGTTCCAGTGGCATCACTGCCTGGACTATCGTTGAATCCAGAGCTTTTTCAAGGACTACACATTAAAGGGGTGCTCCTTGTGTGAATTGGGGGGCCTGAACATTGCGGAGTTTCCATTCTCCAGTTACCCGAGCCTCCTCCACCCTAGCCTCCCTCCACCAGCAGTTGGCTTGCCCCTGGCTGGGCACTCAACCACCTATCTTGTCTCCCCAGTGTCGATCATTTGTCTGGATGCTTAGGGGGCAGAGCACAGCCTTGGGAGTCAGATTTGGCTCTAAATCTGCGCTCTACCACTTCCTTGGTTGTTTTGAGACATTTTAAAACGGTCTCTGGGCCTCAGATTTCTCATCGGCAAAACAGACATCAGAAGACCGATACTGCTGTTGAAATTCACTCAGAGTAAAAACCAAGGTACATACAAAGATCTTGAAGGCTACGTGATCTGGCCCCTGTTCCGTCTCTGAACTCACCCTTGCTCATTTTCCTTTAGCTACACTGGCCTCATTGCTCTTCCAGACATGTAGCTTGCCAGGGCCTTTGCACAGGCTGCTCCCACAGCCGAGAATGCTCTTCCCCCAGACACCCACATGGCTCTCTCCCTCACCTCCTTTAGGTCTTTGCTCAAATTCACCTTCTCCGTGAAGCATTTTTCCTGTCTGTCAAGACTGTCTAAAGAACTGCAGCCCCCACTCTGCTTCCCTGATTTTTCTCCTCATTAATTAGCACCTTCTAACGTACTCGACGGCACTGGGTTTTTTGGGAACGCACTACATAGTTCATCAAATTCAGGTGTCGTTGATAGTGAGATGAGCTGTTAGGTTATGCACCACAAAGAATAAAACACTGCCAATTAAACTACAGAGCAATGTTAAGATACCGTTGAATTAGGACAGACCCTGATTTAAGAAATGTGGAAAAAAAAAATTGTCATCGTAGAATCGCTGACACATAGCATGTTTTAATTATTTATATTGTTTATCGTCTGTCTCCCCACCAGAATGTCAGCTCCTTAAGGGCAGGGATCTTTCTCTGTTTTTTGCTCTCTGGTGGGTCCTCAGAGCCTCAAACAGTGCCGGGCACACAGTAGGTGCTCTTAAAAGTTGTCGAACATTGATTGATTACTCTTCATCCTCAAGAAAGTACAAGACTTGGAGTTGCCTTAATACTACCCCGGTGAGCTGCACGAATGTCTGACATGACATGGAGCATGTCAAGAAAAGAATCTGGTGGGAAACAAACCCTCAGGACAGTGGTCCGTGGCAGTGGGGACCCTCTTTGCCCCACCACAGTAGCTGGCACATTGTAAATACTCAATAAATAGTTATTCATTTAGTGAGTGATTAAATAGTCAGAGATGTCTTGGATCCAGAACCGAAGACTGGTATGGAGCCAGTGAATGGGAAGCACATGGGTCCTTAATACAATGTAGATGGTGCCCCCAGGGGTGTCGACACATGACTCATGTGGACAAACAGCGATCCTGGCCTCATGCCTCCATTCCTTAGGACCCATACCCAGCATGAGAGAGGAGGGGTGTGGACAAGGTGGCTTGGAGTGAACATGGTGGTTTGCAGGGCCTTTGTCATGGGTGAGGGAGTGTCAACCGGGCCCATCCTTACACACGTTCACACAGGGCCTCACACATTCAGACTTCTGGCAAGCCAGAGGAGTCACAATTTATGTGAGTTTGAGGCGGTGCTATGTAAAAATATTAATGAAGTCTCATTTTAAATGCAAAACTGGAAATAATGTAAATCCCTTCTTCACCACACGTGAGTTGTCAAGTATTTTCAAAGCTGGCAGGCCAAGGGAATCGTAAATTGTAGTGCACTGTTGCCACGTGGTAGTGCCATGCTGGTCATAAAGAGAAGTCGCCCACCATCCTGCCCATGGTGGTCTTGAATTATGAGTGTTTTGAGTTATGCAAGGCCTTCAGGAACACGTTTCTCACACACTTGTCATTGTGTTTTGGTTTTTTCTTTTTCAGTTGTGTTGTTAAAAGTGCTCATTCATTCATTTGAACCATTTGAAACATACCACTTTGTGACATCCATTTCCTTGTTATTCAGTATATCAAATCAATTGCTGTCAAGTTGACCCCGACTTAAGGCAGCGCCATGGATGTCAGAGTAGAACTGTGATACATAGGGTTTTTCAATGACGCATTTTTCAGAAGTGGATCACCAAGCCCTTCTTCCAAGACACCTCTCGGTAGGCTTGATCCTCCAACCTTTTGGTTAGTAGCCTAGTGCATTAACCATTAGGACTCAGGGTCCCCATTTAGTATGTCGTGGGTCCCAAAACGTGGAAGCGGCCCAGTGCCTCTTGTCTTCTGAGAGGCCCTAGAGGTTTGCTTTCCTGTGGACTTGCCCAGAAGTCCCCTTCTCTGTGGAGCCTTCCCTGATAAACCTCCTCCAGGAGAGTCAGCATCCCACCCACTCATTCCCAGGGACTTCCGAGAGTCCATTTAAGCAGCAAATACTCACCAGCACCCACTCTGGGCAAAGTCTTGCTGGGCACTGGACATGGAGATGTACCAGACAGGGCTCCCTAGGACCCAGAGGTTGTGAGAGCCCACAGGAGGCATGGAATTGGGGTAGAAGTACGGGAGGCTTCCTGGAGAAGGTGATGCTTGACCTGGTCTTGATGCCCATTAGGGTGAGACTGTAGCCATTGCAATGGAATCTACTGATTGGCTAGGCCTGGGTCACATTTTCATCCTTAGAGCTAGATGTGGGGTCCCCCCCACCCAGATCATGTAGTTTGAGAGTGAGGACATGGAGGATCCCCACAATAAATTGCTATTACCAGAAGGAAGGTGCAGGACACACAGAAACCTCAGGTGTCCACTAGATCCCTGGGCCTGGCTTCCAGGGGCCTGTCCCTAGTCTTGTGTCCCAGTAAGACACTCCCTGTCTGTTCTCATTCCAAGACAACGGGATAGATCAATGGCCGGGAACATCCCTCATTTGAGGACAGTCAGCGAGAGTGAAGAGTTGGCCCTTCCAATGGACTAGGAGGAGAGCAAACAGAAGTCAGCATAAAATTCTTGTTGTCCAGAATTGGCTGAGAGGAATAACCAGGCTTCCATGTTGATTCTCTTATGAGAAGAGAATTCTTTCCTATACCCTACCTCTGAGTCTCACACTAGTGAGTCTCCCTATAGCTTGTAAGAGTTGGGGTTTGACTTGCTTTGTTGTTTCCTCCAGATTGCCATGAAGACAGTTTTTCCTGGAAGCAGCAGGAAGCAGCATCCTGTTTGAAAAGCATATATGGCAACCATGCCTTTTTCATCAGCGGTGGTGGACTGACTCATTCCCCCTGACACCATGAGGCTTAGCAGTGCAGCTCTGATTTGGGGATGTGAGCCGATGAGTTTGTGTACACACTCACAAAACACACACAGACACACGGCTCCAAAAATACTACCTCAAGCATTCTCGATGCCAACTGCACAAACGCCTCGTGCCTGTGGGGGTATGTGCCCCCATGCCGCGGGACTGCCAGCAGCAGCCATCCTCCAAAGCTGGTTGATTCTTAGACAGTCAGGTGTGACTATCATGTTGGCATTTACAGTGCGTCTTCTCCACATTCGTCTCACCCACACAGAACCCCGCACCTGCAGGAGAAGACTGTGTGTGTATGCAGCAGATGTTGTGTACCCTGGGGAGGCTTAAATATGTACTCGCTGTTACTCAAACACAGGACCTAATCGTGGAGGAAGCGGGGGATGTGGTTCTGGCTTGATGAGTAGCCTGATAAATCCAGAGAACTTGGATTAAAAAAAAAAAAAAAAAAAAAGGCTAGCCTGACTTTATTTTTTAAAACAAACTCAGGAATTTGTTAGAATTTATTTTGTAGAATCCAGGGGAACTTGAATCCAAGCCCCAATTCTACCATAACCTAGCTGGCTGACCTTGGACTGGTCACTTAGCCTCTCTGAGCCCCCTTAGTTGTAAAATGGGGATCTCAGAGGGATCTGCTTCTCAGGGCTGTGATCAGGGCACATTAGGTAAGTGACTCATAAGCTGGAATAAGTGTTGGATATTATCGTCATTATTTGAGCATCTAAGTCAAGGACAGCTTTGTCTTATTTTTTGTAGTTTTTGGGTTTGTGTGTGTGTGGTGAAAATATATACAACAAAACATGCAACTTTGTCTTGATACTAGAAATATTAGGAACCTTTCTTAGTTGCCCTGGATCTCAGCTTCCTGCCTCCTGCCCCAACTCTG
Source organism: Loxodonta africana (assembly GCF_030014295.1). Lineage (NCBI taxonomy): Eukaryota > Metazoa > Chordata > Mammalia > Proboscidea > Elephantidae > Loxodonta > Loxodonta africana. Next base: position 37,956,897 of record NC_087363.1, read on the forward strand.
ACATTCCCGAGCATCCCAGGAATGGTCCACAGCCTGTCTACCCTGCAGATTCAGCCCCTTCCCAGTTCCCAGGGATCTCTGGGTTGGAGGAGAAAATGTACTATGCTGTTCAGGCTTCTTCGTTTGCAAGTGACAGAAAATGGGAACTGATTTGTTTGTGTAATTAGAAACTCCACGGGTATATCTGACTTCCAGAGAGGTTAGAGACAGGGGCTCAATCAGCTCATCTGTACTTGATCTCTCTCTCTGTCTTTCTTCTCTACTTTCTCTATGTCAGCTGCATCCTCAGAGAGGCTTTCCCTCATATTCACAAGATGGCTGCCAGCAGCATTAGGTTCATAACACGTTGACTCTGTCCCAGCATCCTCAGCAAGAACCTTGAAACTTTGAGACTTACTCTGACTGAATGGACTGAGGGGACCAAGAACCAGTCATGCTAGTCTGATAAATGCCACCCTGACCCTTGGCTCAGACCTGAGTCATGTGCTAACCCTAGGTGAGGAGCCTTACCTGGAACAAGTATGTGGGAGGTGACTGCCAAACAAATATCAGGGTTCTTGCTATGGAAGGATGGAAGGGTGCTGGTGAGACAAACCACACCTGTCTACCCCAAGTTTCAAACAACCTCATATTGGGGTTCAGGGAACTTTGCAGTGAGCCTTCTCCTTTGTACCTTGGCCTGGAACTTGCCATCCCTGCTCTATATTAGACCCCCTCCCCCCACCTCAGGGTTCTCTATCATCACACCCTTTTGTTTTCTTCACAGCAATGATCGTGATTTACAATTATATAATGTGTTTGTTTCACCACTCGTCTGTCAGTTTTTCACACTGTGGTGGCTTGCTTGTTGCTGTGATGCTGGAAGCTATGCCACCAGTATTTCACACATCAGGAGGGTCACCCATGGGGGACAGGTTTCAGCAGAGCTTCCAGACTAAGAAAGACTAGGAAGAAGGACCTGGAGATCTACTTCTTTTAAAAAAATGGCCAGTGAAAACCTTATGAATAGCAGCAGAACATTGTCTGATATACTGCCAGAAGACGAGCCCCTCAGGTTGGAAGGCACTCAAAATATGCCTGAAGAAGAGCTGCCTCCTTAAAGTAGAGTCGACCTTAATGATGTCAATGGAGTCAAGCTTTTCGGACCCTCATTTGCTGATGTGGCACAACTCAAAATGAAAAGAAACAGCTGCAAACATCCATTAGTAATGGGAACATGGAATGTACAAAGTATGAAACTAGGAAAATTAGAAGTCATCAAAAATGAAAAGGAACGCATAAAGATCAACATCCTAGGCATTTGTGAGCTGAAATGGACTGGTATTAGCCATTTTGAATCAGACAATCATATGGTCTACTATGCTAGGAACGATAAATTGAAGAGGGATGGCGTCACGTTCATTGTCAAAAGGAACATTTCAAGATCTATTCTGAAGGACAACACTGTCAGTGATAAGAAAATATCTACCCACTTACAAGGAAGATCAGTTAATAAAACTATTATCCAAGTTTATGCGCCAACCGCTAATACCAAAGATGAAGAAATTGAAGGTTTTTACCAACTTCTGCGATGAAGTTGATCAAATATGCAACCAAGATGCATTGATGAATACTGGTGATTGGAATGTGAAAGTTGGAAACAAAGAAGAAGGATTAGTAGTTGGAAATTAATGGCCTTGGTGATAGAAATGATGCCAGCGATCCCATGATAGAATTTTGCAAGACCAACAACTTATTCATTGTAAATACCTTTTTTCAACAACATAAACAGCAATTATACATGTGGACCTCACTGGATGGAATATGCTTCTTTGGAAAGAGATGATGGAGAAGCTCAATATTACCAGTCAGGACAAAGCCAGGGGACTGCTGCAGAACAGACCATCGATAGCTCATATGCAATTTCAAGTTGAAGCTGAAGAAAATTAAAACAAGTCTGTGAGAGCCAAAGTATAACCTTGAGTATATCCCACCTCAATTTAGAGACCATCTCAAGAATAGAGTTGACACATTGAACACCAATGACCAAAGATCAGATGAGTTGTGGCATGACATGAAAGACATCATATATGAAGAAAGCAAAAGGCCATTAAAAAGACCGGAAAGAAAGAAAAGACCAAAATTAATGTCAGAAGAGACTCTGAACTTGCTCTTAAATGTAGAGTAGCTAAAGCAATGAAGTAAATGAACTGAACAGAAGATTTCAAAGGGTGGCTCGAGAAGAAAAAGTAAAGTATTACAATGAAATGTGCAAAGACCTGGAGTTAGAAAACCAAAAGGGAAGAACATGCTTGGCATTTCTCAAGCTGAATGAATTGAAGAAAAAATTCAAGCCTCAAATTGCAATATTGAAGCTTCTATCATGGGAAACCCTGGTGGTGTAGTGGTTAAAAGCCATGGCTGCTAACTAAAAGGTTGGCAGTTCGAATCTACTAGGCGCTCCTTGGAAACTCTGTGTGGCAGTTCTACTCCGTCCTATGGGGTTACTATGAGTCGGAATCGACTTGATGGCAACGAGTTTGGTTTGGTCTTTTTTATGGGTAAAATATTGAATGACGCAGAAAGCATCAAAAGAAGATGGAAGGAACATACAGAGTCACTGTACCAAAAACAATTTGTTGACATTCAATTATTTCAGGAGGTAGCATACGATCAAGAACTGATGGTACTGAAGAAAGAAGTCCCAGCTGCACTGAGGGCATTGGCAAAAAACAAGGCTCCAGGAATTGACGGAATACCGATTGAGATGTTTCAACAAATAATGCAGCACTGGAGGTGCTCATTTGTCTATGGCAAGAAATTTGGAAGACAACTACCTGGCCAATCAACTGAAAGAGATCCATATTTGTACGCATTCCAAAGAAAGGTGACCCAACAGAATGTAGAAATTATTGAACAATATCGTTAATATTACACACAAGTAAAAGTTTGCTGAAGATAATCTCAAAAATGGTTGCAGCAGTACAATAACAGGGAACTGCCAGAAATTCAAGCCAGATTCAGAAGAGCATGTGGAACGAGGGATACCATTGCTGATGTCAGATGGATCCTGGCTGAAAGCAGAGAATATCAGAAAGATGTTTGCCTGTGTTTTATTGACTATGCAAAGGCATTCGACTGTGTGGATCGTAACAAATTACGGATAACATTGTGAAGAATGGGAATTTCAGAACACCTAATTGTGCTCATGAGGAACCTGTACATAAACCAAGAGGCAGTCATTGGAACAGAACAAGGGGATACTGCGTGGTTTAAAATCAGGAAAGGTGTGCATCGGGGCTGTATCCTTTCACCATATTTATTCAATCTGTATGCTGAGCAAGTAATTCAAGAAGCTGGACTACAGGAAGAACATGGTGTCAGGACTGGAGGAAGACTCATTGACAACCTGCTTTATGTAGATAATACAATCTTGCTTGCTGAATTTGAAGAGGACTTGAAGCACTTACTGATGAAGATCAAAGACTGCTGCCTTCAGTATGGATTGCATGTCAACTTAAAGAAAACAAAAATCCTCGTAACTGGATCAAAAAACAATAACATGATCCAAAACCAAAATCCCATTGCCCTTGAGTCAACTGCAATTTATAGCAGCACTACAGAACTGCATCATGGGGTTTCCAAGGCTGTAATCTTCGTGGAAGCCAACTGCCAAATCTTTCTCCCCGGAAGTGCTTGTTGATGTCTAACCTTTTGGTTAGTAGCCAAGCACTTAACCACTGCACCATCAGGGCTCCTTAATAACATGACAAATTGAGAAAATATTGAAATTGTCAAGGATTTCATTTTACTTGGATCCACAATCAACACCCAAGGAAGCAGCAGTCAAACCAAGAGATGCGTTGCACGGGGCAAATCTGCTGCAAAGGACCTCTTTAAAGTGTTGAAAAGCAAAGATGTCACCTTGAAGACTAAGGTGCACCTGACTCAAGCCATGGTATTTTCACTTGCCTCCTATGTATGTGACAGGTGAACAAGGAGCAGGGTTTCATTCTGCTGTACGTAGGGTTGCTATGAGTTGGAACTGACTTGGTGGCACCTAACGACAACAACAATGTGTTTACTTTGGGTGGGCAGCGGGGGACATCTGTTTTTCCCCTGGAATTTGAGGTCCATGAGGACAGGCACCATGGTGATTTGATTTCTTTATCTCCAGCGCCTAGCACAGTAGCTGGCTCGTATGTGACCATAAGCAGTTGCCAGCGAGTCACTTCTGACTCATGGCAAACCCAGATGCGTCAGAGTAGAACTCTGCTCCTTAGGGTTTTCAATGGCTGATCATTTGCAAAAGGATCACCAAGCCTTTCTTCTGAGCTGTTTCTGCGTGGGCTTTAACCTCCAACCTTTTGGTGAGCAGCCAAGTGTGTTAACTCTTTGTACCACCCAGGGACCCTGGTGTATGTGTAAGGGGTCAAAAATATTTGTCAAATGAATGAATGATTTGTAGAAAGGGCAGAGTCTTTGGAGTGTGGCACACTTGGGTTTGAATTCTGGTCCCACCATCAGCCCATGTCACTTCACTCTCCAAGCCTCCATTTCCCTATCTGTAAAATGGGTATAATAATCCTACCTTACAGGTTGCTATGGGGATTAAATGGGATAGCATATGAAATGCACCTAGCACCATACCCTGTACAGAAGGGGCATGAGAAGGTGTGTGTTGACTATAGAGTGCATGAATGAATGCATAGGGTCCAGTTCCTGAGGGGTGGCCCTGGGGGAGGAGGGAGGCAGAGTTGGGCTGCGAGAGAGGAGGGTCTCTGGATGAAACGCAATGGGAGGATGGAGAACACGGGTGCTCACGAGCAGAGCCACTTTACTCAGGTAGTACAGCTTCTGCTTCCCTCTCCTGACCATCCTCTTTCACCCAAACAGGACCCTGAAAACCAGCCAGCCTCATTCCACCTTTAAGACCGTGACTGGTTTCCCTACTGCCAAAGCCACTGATCCCCAGGCACGGCCTGGCTGCCTCCTTGCTCTCTGCAGCCTGCCTCTCCCGGCAGGATCTGGGAGCGAGGCAGCCATCGGCCCTGCCCCCACCGGCGCCTCCCAGTTCTGTCTCCAACTGTGTCCATCTAGCCCAGGCAGGAAATGAAAGCGAGCATCAGTTTGTAATAAACAGCTCAGACCCCAGCCCTGCAGAAAGGGATGTGGTTCAGGGGGGGCCTCCTTCTTTCAAGCGTGATCTACCATCAGAGAAAGGAATTCAAATTGCTCCTACCTCTAGATATATGAAGGGTGGGGACAGTGAGGAGAATGCAGAAACATGTGAATTCGGGGACTGACAGGTCCAGGAGTCCTGTTTCCTTGGAAAGGCAGGGTGGTGCAGAGCTTAGGAGCTCCCTGAGCCTCAGTTCCCTCATGTGTAAAATGGAGATGGCACTATTACCTGCTGGTCAGATGGTCATGAAAATTAAATGAGTTTAAATATGTAAAGTGGTCAGCATGGTACCTGGCATGTCACGAGAGCCATCTAAGGGCTCCCAGCCACGGGCCATAAGAAGACATTCTGTTCGGTCTCCTAGGCCTGTGCATACACATAGGCCTATAGAGACCTGTTGTTAGTAACTTTTCTGGGTATCAGTGGGAAGTGTGCAAATAGGAAATTGTTCTGGCAAAAATCGTCTCAGTCAGGGGGATCTTGTGAAACCTAAGTCAGGTCAGGTCCTGTCCCTGCTCGACACCCTCCCATGGCTCCAATCTAGCTCAAGGTAAATGTCAAAGTCCTCACAAGTGGCCCATGAAGGACCAGGAGAGGTGGCCTCCCCTTTACCTCCTGCTCTCACCTCCTCCTGGACCCCTCCCTGCTGTTATTGCGCCATTCTGGCTGGTGAACTTGCTGCCCTCTGACAATGCTCTACTTCAGGTAGTTCCAGGCTTCCCCTCACCTCCTGCAAGTCTGACACTTGTCCTCAGGATTTAACCATTTAACACTGCAACCCTTCTCCTCTCCCCACCCTCCTCCCCGCCCCCCTGATCTGAGTCTTCTCCAATCTCACCTCTCTCCTAAGTCTGGTCTGAACCCCTTCCCTACCCAGGCCCTCCCATCACCCTTTTCTCCCAGTGCACTTGGGTTCCACTGACCCCTCCCCAGTCACCACCTCACCCTCATTGCTTCTGCCCAGGCCCCACCGCGGCTCAAGCCAGAGTTTGTTTCTTTCCTCCTGCTGCTGGGGGGCTGTTGCAGCAACCACAGACTAGCCTCACTAGCCATGAAGGAGCAAACAGCCCCCCACCCCAAGCAGCCTGACTTGGAGGGGAGTGCATACATGAAACAGTTTTGTTTTGTCCCATCTCAGCCTTCAGCCAGAATCTCTGGTCATCCTTTGTCATTTTTTTTCTCCCTTCCTTCCATCCTTCTTTGTTATTGTGGTAAATATTTATGTAACAAAACATTTGTCACTTCAGCATTCTTCACATGTACAATTCTGTGACATCAGTTATGTTTATCATGTTGTTTAACCCTTACCCTTACCTGTTCCCAAATTTTCCCATCACCCTTAACAGAAGCTCAGTGTCCCCTAAGCAGTGAGTCTTCCTCCTCCCCCTCTCCCTGCCCGTAGTAATCACCCATAAACTTTGGTCTCTGTATACTTGCCTATCCTAAATATTTCATGTACGTGGTATCATACAACATTTGTCCTCAGGTCCTTGCCTCCCATCCAGCACTGTGGACTCTGGCTCAAGAGCCTTAGAATGATCCTTTCAGAGATGGGGTGTTGGAGCCAAAAAAACCCAAGAGGACAAGTGCCTTTGGCTTCCCCGGTCTCCGTGGTTTCACTGCTTTTCCCTACCTCTTGGGCTCAAATTCAAGACCCTCTGAGGGACACCCCTCCCTACCCCAGCTTTGTCCAGGTCCCTGACTTGGCCTCTGTCATCAGTCTTTGGAGCCCCTCACTTCCAGAGTTTGGCCCATGACATTGATGGCTCCCACTCTGACCCCCAGCTGTCTCCGTTCAAATGCTAGGGCTGGGGTGGGCTAGATGTGGTAAGGCATCTTCTCCTGCCTCTTACCAAGCTGTTGGGTTGAGGGGAGTGGCAACACTTTGTCCACGTGTTGGCAGTTACCTCCAGCTGGTAGAGTTCTTAGCACCTTTTGTTTTTCAGCTGAGGCCTCAAGTGCCAATTCCCGGGCTGCAGGAAAAGTCCCACTCGCTGCCCTGTTACTCCAGACATGCAAGCTCGGCTGGGATCTCCAGGCCACCAAACGGTCCTTTTCTAGTTCCAGCCGTGCTCTGTCAGGCCTCCTGGCATTTACCCGTCTGCCTGCAATGTCCTAGTAACAGGTCCTTCCTGCAGAAATATTCTGGGGGCAGCTCCTAAGATAATAAAAATCCCCTCCCTCCCCAGCAGAGCTGAATGGACGAATGGATCAGTGAATGAATGCAAAGCTAATATAGTCTCAGATACAATGAGGAAGGACAGTGTGAGAGTCCTGTCCTGGAGCCGGGCTACGTGGGTTCAAATCCTGGGGCCAAGAGTAGCTGTGTGACCCTGGATAAGTTACTTACCTTCTCTGTGTCTCAGTTTCCTCATCTATAAAATGATGATAATAATAGCACCTAGCCGTGAGGCTGTTGTGGTGATTCAAGGAGATAATGCCAATAATGGATTTCATGCCTGACACTCAAAAAAAGTTAGCTTCTTTGTCATCCAGGGCAAGAGTCTCACTATTTTTATACCTCATCCTGTGCCCTCGCTTAGAACCTAATTTTCTCAGGTCCAACCTAATCTTTTTCCACACATTAGACTCAGCTAATTCATCCACTGCTGAGTAATTTATTATTAGAGACAGTGGAGCTGGAGATGGAGCAAAGGTTAAGCCACTGTGGGCTGGACACATGAGGAAGAGGCACGGGTTTAGTCTGAGGAAACAGGATGTGTGGAAAATTCATTCACGTGCTGCCAACCGGAGGCCTGGAAGAAATTAAAGCCCTTGACTTAACACCGATTAAAACATTATAATATCAGCACATTGTACAGGCTGCAATCATGTTGCTATGAGCTATCATGTTGGGAAAATGACTGCAGGCCTCCCTTTCAAAAACGAGAGCAAGGCTTGGTGGCTGTGGTCACAAGGGAAATAATTAGTCTGTTTAGGAGGGTCTCCCCTCCCCTCCCTTTATCTTCAAAGACACCTAGGAGATTTGACAGACAATTAAAACCCAATAAGAGAAGGAAGGAGATAATCCATCTCCCACCCAGCCCCACTCCCTTGGGACCCAGCAGGGGTGGGGACACACCAGCACTCAAAACTCTGCAAAATATGCAGTGTCATAGCACAGATGTGTCGTTATGTGTCTGCCTCCTGCTGTGGGAAATGTGGCACTGAGCACAACTTCTGTATACCACGAGCGATGCGCGCACAGCACTTTTCAGCTCACAAACCATTTCCACACTCTTTATCACAAACATCCTGTGCACCCAACTGAGGCTCAGAGAGGTGTGGGACACGCTCGGGGTAACAAAAGGTGCGAAGCTAGGACAAGAGTCCCTGTCTCCTCGGAAGCAATTCTGTGCTGTTTTCACCAAACTAGGGTGGTCCTTGATCTCCCCTTTCTTCTACAGCCAAGCAAGGTCCGTGTGTGAGACTCCGTGGCCTGAGATTCGGTTTAGAAGATGACACCCTAGGAAGAGAGTGTGGCCTGGTAAAGAACATACTGGGCTGTGGTCTCAATTTTTGTTCTTGGTAAAAACCAGTTGCCATTGAGTCAATTTCAATTCATGGCAACCCCATGTGTGTTAGAGTTGAACTGTGCTCCATAGGGTTTTCAACGGCTGAGTTTTCAGAAGTACCGTATTTTTACATAGATAACGTGCACCTTCTACGTTTGTTTGCCAACTGCACCCTCTTTCTGCGAGGTATTTTCATAAGTGCCATTGTGCCAAGTTTTTTTTTTACATGTTGCTGTAAAAAAATTAGCATAGCATGCTTATGAAAATACCTCACGGGGGAGGGCATAGTTGGCAAACAAATGTAGAAGGCGTGGGTTATTTCCATAGAAATACGGTAGATCGCCAGACCTCTCTTCTGAGGTGCCTCTGGGTGAACTTGAACCACCAACCTTCTGCTTAGCAGCTGAGTATATTAACCACTTGGACCACCCAGGGACTCCTTGTTCTTCGTAGAGGAAGACAACTCCAGATAGGCCTAGACACTTGGAAAGTATCAAAGGAAGAAAAAAGTGAGAGGAGAAATAAGATAAGTGGAAAAAAACTGTTCACGGGCCAAGAGGGCACCCACTCAATCCAAGGTTAAGCTGTGTTTCTCCAGACCTTGCTGTGTGCAAGCTGCTGGGGGGAATAAATGGAAGCTCACTGGTTTGTGCCTAGTTATTTAAATCGCTCCTGGAAAGGAATTACAATCAGTTGATGCTACTCCAGTGAGAACTTCTGATAAAGATAAAGGTACAGACCCGGCATAACTAACCTAAGATGGAGACAACAACAAAGGACCCAGAAAGGCATTACGCAGAGAAAGCTAAACTCTCAAGGTCTTCCGGGGCATCCATAAACATCTGAAATTACTTTTTTTTTTTTCCTTCTAGCTGCCCAAGGTCAGAGCACCCTGACTGAACTCATCGCCAGTGGCTGGCCAGGAAAAAAACTCAAAGTTCATGGTTTCCAAGCTGTCTGCAGTTTTTCCTTCTTCCCTCTCCTTTTGTCTTTTATAAAAATCTCCTTCTCGCCTTTCTTAGATGAAATCAATCTATGGGTTCACCTCTTTACCAGTAAATAGTGTGCAAATAATTAACTCAATGTCTTTGAGTTGTTCTTTGACTCTAGGCTCCAAGTGACCTTTGATTTGTCATTTCATATCTTGGGGCTCCTTTTGCTCACCTGTACAATGGGGACAATAGCTCCCACCTCTGGGATTCCTTCAAGGATTAAATGAGATAATCCCTGTAAAGAGTTCAACACATGCCTGACCTATAGTAAGTTATTATTGCTCAGTTAATACCATGGTCTTAGTTTCCTATTGCTACTGTAAAAAAATACCACATGCTTAGCAGCTTAAAAACAATACAAATTTATTCTCCTAAGGTCCTGGAGGTCGGAAGTCTGAAATGAGCCTTACAAGGCTAAAATCAAGCGCCAACAGTGCCGTGTTCCTTCTGGGGCTCCAGTGATAATCCATTTCCTTGTCTTTTTAGCTTCTAGAGGCTGCCTGCATTTCTTGGTTCATAGGCCCATCCTCCCTCTTCAAAGCCAGCAAGTGGCATCTTCTCTCTCACCAACTTTCATTCTCCTGCCTCGTTCTTGTAAGGATTCTTGTGTTTACATTGGGCTCACTGGTAATCCAGGATAATCTATCCAAGATGCTCCATTTAATCACATCTGCAAAGTCCCTGCAGTGTGATGGATTGTCTTTATGTGGCTTTTCTCGCCATGGTCTTATAACTCCTACCCAAGTGATTGGGCGGGACTGTGCAAATAAGGTAATTGTGGCTCACCAAGGGGATTGGTCAGTTCTGCCATCCTGCTAGGCTTAAATCCATAGCAGAAGGAGGATCTCACCACTACCAAGGAAGAACAATCAGGAGTGGAGCACGTCCTTCGGACCCGGGATCTCTGCACTGAGAAGCTCCTGGAACCAGGAGATGGAGAGAGAGAGGGAGAGAGCTGTAACACCAAAGACAGCCAGAAGCGGCGGCAGAGAAACAGCAACGGAACTAGGAGACTGGCAGGAGACGGCGTGGTGGGTTTCCCCGCCTATGGAGCGAGGAAGCTGAGTGCCCTTGGGCAGGAGACTTGCTGGCAGAGTAGGGTACCTCTGGGCACTACGTGGAGCTAGGTTTGCTGGCCACGGAGCTAGAGCTGAGCACCTTCCGGCCATGGCTTACTGGCAGAGTGGGGTGCCTCAGGGCACTTATCAGCAGAGCTAAAAGAGCTTTGTAACACTTGCCTAAGCAGGGCAGAGGCTGAGGGGCCAAAAGAATTTATGTGTGCCATGGGAGGGATGGTTGGATAGTGGAGACAGGAGGCACATTGAACCTCTGCCTCAAGGGAATCAGTGGACTGTTGATCTTGATTCTTCTTCCCCCTCCTGAAGATAGAGGAGGTCAGACACCTCTTCCATACCGTTTTTACAGTCCTATTTGCCATACAAGGTAACATATTCACAGGTTCTGAGGATTAGAATGTGGACATCTTTGGGAGGGCCAAAATCATTCCATCTACCACAATCATTAAATGAATAATTTGTGTGGCCTTTCTCACCATGTTCTCGTGACTCAAACCCAAGTAACCGGGTGGGACTGTGCAAATGAGGTAATTCTGGCCCACCAAGGGGACTGGTCAGTTTTGCCTTAAAAGAGAGCTAATTCCAGAGCAGAAGAGGATCCCAACACCACAAAGGACAAATAGCCAGGAGCTGAGAGCTCATCCTTTAGACCTGGGATCCCTGCTCTGAGAAGCTCCTGGAACCAGGAGACAGAGAGAACAAGACAGAGCTCGAGAAGTAGAAGCAGAGAAACTATAGCAGGAGATGGTATGGTGGGCTTTCCAGTCCACGGAGCAAGAAAGCTGAGTGACTTTGGGCAGAAGGCTTGCTGGCGGAGTGGAATACCTCTGGGCACTTATTGGCAGAACTGAAAGAGCTTTGTAACACTTGGCTGAGCAGGGCAGAGGTTGAGGGCCAGGGAGATGTGCCTGTGAGCATGGCTGGGAAGGGGCTGTCCTGATGGAAGAACTGTATCCTGAGCATTCCTCAACCTGAATCGTAACCTGTTACTTCCCTAATAAACACCATAATCGTGAGTATTGTCTGTGAGCTCTGTGTGGCCATTGCAATGAATTATCGAACCCAGCAAAGAAGTCGAGAGTGCCGTGGGAGGGGTGGTTGGTGTCACAATTGGTAAGGATGGCAGAGAGAAGAGGCATGTCTAACTTCTGCCTCATAGGAATCAGTGGGCTGTTGGTCTTGATTCTCCTTCCTTCTCGTGAAGTTAGAGGAGGTCAGACATTGTCTCCATGCTGTTTTTACATTAAGTAATTCATTGCACTGCAATCATTAATATTTTTATCAAGACTAACCCTTTTAACTCTCATTACAATCTCATGAGGTAGATCCTTGTGGTGAAATGAGTTCCTTTATGTGGCCTTTTGCCTTGATTCTTTGGAAAAACAGCTTAAGAGATTTTGCCCTTAAGCCCTGAGGAGTTACTTTGCCCTTGTCTTCTACCATAGAGGGTTATTTTTGTCCAGTATCTTAGACTGAGTTCTCCAGAGAAGCAGAACCAGTGAAGTGTATATATATATATATCCCATTGATGTTGAGTCAATTCTGACTCATAGCAAACCTATAGGACAGAGTATAACTGCCCCATAGCATTTTCAAGGAGCTCCTGGTGGATTCGAACTGCCAGCGTTTTGGTTAGCAGCCATAGCTCTTAACCACTATGCCACCAGAGTTTCCACAGAGAGAGAGAGAGAGATTTATCTCAAGGAAATGGCTCACAGAGATGTAGAGGCTGGCAAGTCCCAAGTCTGTGGGTCAGACGTCAGGCTGGAGGCTTCTTCTGACTCACATTGCTGCAGGGGCTGACAAATCCAAGAACAGCAGGCAGTACGGCAGAATGCTGGTTCAGGCCCCAAGAAATGGAAGTCAGATGATGATGAGCCAGATGCAGGATCTAGAATGTGTAAAAGCCAGTGAGCCTTGCCAGAACATCTATATATATTGAATGCAGGCCACATCCTCAAGGAAACTCCCCTTAAATTAACTGGCTGATCATATCATGGATGTGATTACCCTATACCACAAAATGGAGGATAACTACATCGTTACATAACTGCCAAAATACACTGTAAAACTATTATCATTACATAACTGCCAAACCACTGAGAATCATGGCCCAGCCGAGTTGTCTCACAACCTTAACCATCACATCCAGGTTGATTGACATTTCCTGGGTAAACTGTAAACAACCTGTGGTTTGATACTTTTTGTCTGGTACTTGGCTGCAGCCTGCCCTGTGATTGGTATTCACCTACCAGAGACTGGTCAATAGACTATACAAATAGAAGTGTCTGTGGCCTACCAAGAGGGCATTGGTCAGTTTGTGCCCCTCCCCACTGGGAGGGGCCTTGCCTTGAAATTGACAAGGAGTTGTGTATATATGCAGCTGGCCTCGCAGAGGTTTTTGGTTTTTTTTATTGTACTTTAGATGAAGGTTTACTGAACAAACTAGCTTCTCATTAAACAGTATACACATTTGTTTTGTTACCAACCCCACGACAGGTCAACACTCCCCCTTCTTGATCTTAGGTTTCCAATCACCAGCTTTCTTGTTCTGACCTGCGTTCTAGTCCTTGCCCCTGGGCTGGTGTGCCCCTTTCATCTTGTTTTGTTTTATGGGCCTGTCTAATTGTTGGCTGAAGGGTGAACCTCATGAGTGACTTCATTACTAAGCTCAATGGGTGTGCAGGGGCCATACTCTCAGGGTTTCTCCAGTCTCTGCCAGGCCAGTAAGTCTGGTCTTTGTGAGTTAGAATTTTGTTCTACATTTTCCTCCAGCTCTGTCCAGGACCCTCTATTGTGATCCCTGTCAGAGCAGTTGGTGGTGGTAGCTGGGCGCCATCTGGTTGTACGGGACTCAGCCTGGTGAAGGCTGTGTCACAGAGGTTTTTGAGACGGAAAGGAGGAAGACAAGTAGCCAGAAGAAGCAGAAGGAAGAAAGAAGAGAGCAAAGAGAAGAAACAGAGAGAGAGAGAGAGAGGAGACAAGGATGAGAGGAGCTGAGAGAAGGGAAGCTTCTTGCACTGAAGAAGGGAAGCTTTGCCTACATGCTTCCTGATCCTGTCCTGAGTTGTACCCTTTTCCTTAATAAACCACTTAACTGTAAATATGGTCTGTGGGTTCTGTGTGGCCATCGCAATGGATTATCAAACCCAGACGAGAAGTAGGGAGTGTTGTGGGAGGGACTCCTGGTGTCAAAATTGGTAAAAAAATGTTGAAGAGTGGAGGTATGTCTGACCTCTACCTCACTGGGATCAGCCTTGGGCTGATCTTGATTTGCATTATCCCCCCTGAAGTTAGACAGGTTCTGATAATGCTGCTACTGCTACTACCACCATTTCACAATACTATTTTATTCCCATTTGGAAAATGAGGCACAGAGAAGTTAGGTAACTCGCACAAGGAAACACAGCCAGTAAGTGGTGAGGCAGCGATTCCAACCCAGGAAGTCCGTTTCTGGAATTCATGTTCTTAGGAGGTGAAAGATGTACAGAATAATTATCTTTTATTATTTATAATAAGATTAATATAATAACCCTTATCTCATATGAATTTTGTGAGAATTAAATACATTTACATGTGAAGCGCCAAACAGCGCCAGGCACACAGCAGGTCCTCAAATGGTATTCAGGGTTTTCCGCTCCTAAAACAAAACAAAAAAACCGTTGCCGCGACCCCACTAACCGCTTTTACACTGCGAAGACGCTTTCCTTCACTCCGCCCTTCCCATGATGGCACCATTGCCGTCCTCCATCCATCTGCCCCATTCAAGATGGCGTCCGTTGCTCAGAATGTCAAATTTCGCCCTTCTCAAGATGGCGCCAATCCTGGCGTCTGTTACCTTCTTCCCTCTTCTAGATGACGTTAGCCATTATCAATCCGGAGCACCCCCGACCTTCTGAACATGGTGCCGAACATAATACGCTCCACACCCTGACCTTTGAAGATGGCGCCAGCGTCGCAAACTCCTGACGCTCACGGTCGCTGTCCAAGCAGACACTTCCGGTTGCGCTAAAGACAGGCTTGTCAGCCCTGCGGGGAGCCACGGAGGATCCGCCTTAGTTCAGGACATCCAGAGCGACCATGGACCGGAGGAAAAAGCCTTTGGACGTCACCACCTCTTCGGTGAGTTGGGGTGTGGGTTCTCCCCGCCTCCAGCAGACAGAATCCCCACCTAGCCTGTTTCTTCAGTTGAGGACCCAGATGTGGCCCTTTGTCCTCAACCAGGAACCTGGACCTGGCTTCACGCCTTCAGACAGGGGACCCGGGCCAATTTTCCTACGAGTCCTGAACTTAGCTTCTTCCCGCGAACATGGACCCAGACTTGACGTCTCCCCTCAGACACGAACTTGAACTTGGCCTTTTCCCGCGGTCAGGAATATCCCCTGCCTCCCCTCGGCCACAACCGGCCAGGCCTCCTGTACGCCAGGACCCGGACCGTGCCAGCCTTGCCTCGGTCGACGGTGGAGGAGTAACCTCGGCCCGTCGCCCTTGCTCTGCAGACACACTCCTCCTCTCCATTCCAGGAACCCGCAAGCTCCTCCCGGATCATTAGAGCGTGACTTATTCCTTAGAGATCTGATAGCTGTGGGAGGCGGTGCTGTTAATAGCCCTGTTTTATAGATGAAGAAATGGAGGCTCAGAGAGATGAAGCGGTTTCCCCCCCGGTTACATACAGAATTCTGAGTGATAGAACCGGGCTTGCTCGGGCTGGCTGACTCCAAAGCTATTACCTTTTCCATTACATCAAAGCAAACCTTTGATTTAAACGCGTATTTACGGCAGAGTATTAGGATGCAAAGGGAGTACAATGGAAATCATCTAAGTGTCTAAATATTTGCGCTCCTTTTCTTTGTCTAATATGGAAAACTGGTACTTGTTATTATGTTTGCTTGAGGATTAGAAACCAGAAAACTGTGAATATTAAAGTCATCCTAACAGGTTAGAATTAGTAATTATCATAATGAGAATGCCGTTTGGTATTGCTTTTTGAGCATGTTGCTTTCACAGTTTCAAAGTAGTTGTAGAATAAGAGAATATGTGGAGAATTGAGGTAGATAAGAAGTCTTAGACCAAGAGGCAAAAGTTCGTGATTTGTTTTTAAAATTGTAGAATATTAGGTCCTGAGATAAAACTACCCTTTACATTATTAAAAATCCCTGCCAAGGTTACTTTTAAATTGATTTCTACCAAAATAGAAGTTGTTGAACTCAGTCATTTGAATTTCCTTAAAAGTCAGTCAGTGATGCTGGGCTTTTTAAGTATCTGATTTACAAACACCTGTACTTGCCTGGACCAGCTGTACCTGGACTCTTTTTAAATTATTCTTCAGCAACTGTCATATGCCTTTTTTGCCAAGCAGCCAGTGGTGACTGATACAGCTGAGGGATAAGCATGGGTATTCCCCTAGCTGTCCCTTTCTTTTCTCCTTTGCCTTCTTTCCCTTATTTGAACCCTGTGATCCTGCTAAACTTACTTTTTCTAGTGTATCGAAAATATACTTGGAGCTGTTCTTATCATCCGCTCAGCCCACATTATTTCTGGCTGTTGAAATCTCACCTACCTTTTAAGGCTTGACTCAAAGCCTTCTGTGATCACTCTGGACAGACGGAAGTGCTCCCTAATCTGGGTTTTTATGCTACTTTCTTCCATTCTTTAAGGCATTTATACATTTATTGCATTTTTTTTCTTTTTTTATTGAACTTTAGATGAAGGTTTACAGAACAAACTAGTTTCTCATCAAACAGTTACTATACACATTGTTGTATGACATTGTTTAACCACCCCACAACATGTCAACACTCTCCCTTCTCAACCCTGGGTTCCCTATTACCGGCTTTCCTGTTCCCTCCTACCTTCCAGTCCCTGCCCCAGGGCTGGTACGCCCCCGCTAGTCTTGTTTTGTTCCATGGGCCTGTTGAATCTTTGGCTGAAGGGTGAACCTCCGGAGTGGCCTCATTACTGAGCTGAAAGGGTGTCCCGGGGCCATACTCTCAGGGTTTCTCCAGTCTGTCAGGCCAGCAAGTCTGGTCTTTCTTTTTGAGTTAGAATTTTGTTCTACATTTTTCTGCAGCTCTGTCTGGGACCTTCTATTGTGCTCCCTGTCAGAGCATTCAGTGGTGGTAGCCGGGCACCATCTGGTTGTATTGGATTCAGTCTGGTGGAGGCCGTGGTGATTGCATTTTACTGGTATTCTAGGTTACCTTTCTTCTTAGGTTATAGGCTGTTTGAGGCAGGAAGTATGTCTAATTCATGCTTGTATTCTGTTTTTTAGTGTTATATGCCACAACATACTGGGCACTCAGATAATTAGTAAACAAAGACAGTTGCCTCTAGAAATAATAAATTGTTGCAGTGACTAAATGAGATTATCATATGAAAGAGCCAAGTACAGTGCCGGTCAGAGAGAAAGTGCTTAATAATGTTGGTTGAATCTGAATTTAAAAGATGCAGACTTCATTTCTTGCCTTCACTTTATCACTCTTTCCTTCCCCAGAGGACAGCCTTGAGTGTTGAAAGTACAGTGGAATTGTATTTGCAACAGAGCTGGAGTGAAATACCACTTGCTTTTATTTTGTACTGAATTACCCATTTAAAACATTTAATTTTGTATCCTTTTTGTTCATTTAGAGGAACTTAAAATCTTACTTTGAGAATTACAGTAACTTAGAAACTCAGTCACCCGTTAGAATTAATTTAATGTTTTGGTTTGCTCTTTGATTTTATTCTAGTTGGTAGACCTTAAGGCTGAACTCTTTCGCAAACAAGAAGAATTCAAACAAGAAAAACTTCTAAAAGATGCTGGAGTTTCAGGAAAGCCAAAAACAGCTCATAAGGTAAAACTAAGATCTAACTATCTCCTTTGAGTCTGAACGTGGGGGAATTACACCATATTTAAATTTTTTGGAAATGTCAGTTGTGCCCACTCCTTATAAATATTATGGAAAAATCCCTGTGTTGTATTTTGAACATCTGCATGAAACGTTTTAAATGTTAGAATAGAAGGAAGTAAGATTACTGGAAAGCACATTATAATGCTCTATTCTTTAGCACTTCTTTTAGAAAAATATATTAATAAGCAGATTCTTTACATTCTCAGAGGAGATTCTCTGGTTGTATAGGTATTGTCAATCGAAACAGAGATAAACAGTTGAATGATACAGGAATATAGCAGAAAGTATTGATGCTTTTAAGAGTTAGGAATGGTTTTCCAGTTTTAGTGGCAATGATATTTACTATTTGTATTACTAATTCTTTGTAATGTATACATTTCCATTAGAGCCTTAAATTAAATTGTAAACATTCAGGAGATAAAAGTATAGAAGTCCCTGTATGCAGTTGTATAAAGAAATTCTTTATACAATTTAGGACTTTTTCTCAGCTCCAGCTGTTGTGCCTGTCACGGATTGAATTGTGTCCCCCCAAAGTATCTGTCAACTTAGCCGGGCCATGAGTGCCAGTATTGTGTGATTGTCCACCACTTTGTCATCTGATGTGATTTCCCTATGTGTTGTAAATCCTATCGCTATGATGAAATGAGATGGATTAGTGACAGCTATACTGATGAGATACACAAGATTAGGTAGTGTCTTAAGCCAATCTCTTTGAGATATAAAAGAGTGAAGTGAGCAGAGAGACAGGGGGACCTCATACCACCAAGAAAGCATTGCTGGGAGCGGAGCGTGTCCTTTGGGTCTGAGGTTCCTGCACTGAGATGCTCCCAGACCAGGGGAAGACTGATGCATCGCGAGGACCTTCCTCCAGAACCAACAGAGAGAGAAAGCCTTCCCCTGGAGCTGACACCCTGAATTTGGACTTGTAGCCTATTAGACTGTGAGGGAATAAACTTCTCTTTGTTAAAGCCGTCCACTTGTAGGCATTTGTTAGAGCAGCACTGGATGACTAAGACAGTGCCATACACGTGTGTATTTATAGGACATAGGTTAGCTGTCGTAAGATCTAGTTGTCTCCCCCGAGTCATAAGGTTTGATGATCTTTTTTTTTTTTGGTGCACGAGTAGAGATTTTTGCAGTCATGTGGTGGTTCTGTCTTGCGTTTTTAAATTATTCTCCAGAAACCAAGTATCTGGAGCAAACAGAATGCAGGAGTTTCACATCGAGCTGAGAAGGATGCCGAACAGAAGATTGAGGAACAGAAGACTTTGGACAAAGCGAGGTAAAGTTAAGCACTGATGAATGTAACGTACCTTTGAGGCTGCCCTAGCAAAGAAATGAAAGATTAAGTTTTATTCTTTTCGATTTACAGTTTTAATTTCTAGCATCCTTCTAGCCGAATACTCTTTGTTATAATCTGCAAATGTGTCTGTAGTCTTTTAAGAAGGTAAGATACAACCTTAGTTTAAAAGATGAACTAGAGTCCCACTTTGAGCCTTTGGTAAGCAGTAAGATGATCAACAAACATTTAAGAATTGTCTGTATAGTGTGTCTGGGCCAGGTAGCATGGCAGCATTTTGAAACCCTACATTTTTTCCACAACTTTTTATTCTGAAAATTTTTAAACCAATAGAATAATTGAAAGAAGAGTACTATGAACATTCTAGTACTCTTCACTTAAATTCACCAGTTAATATCTTGGTACATGTGTGTTCTCTCCCCCGTGCTCTCAGATGCACACACAGGTGCCTGCATGTGCACATGTGCATTTATGTATATAGAGAGAGACTTTGTTTTTCGGAACCATTTGAAAGTAAGTTGCAAGGATCGTGGTAGTTTACCTCTAAATATTTCAGCATATATGTTCTAAGGATAAGAATGTTCTCCTACATAACCACAGTACTGCTATCACACCCAAGAAATTTAACACTGATAAAATGGTGTTACCTCTAACATGGTCCATATTCCAATTTCCCCAATTGTCTCAACACAGTATTGGCTTTTTTAGTTTTTAAAAAATTAATCCAGGATTCAATCAGAGACTACACATTGCATTTAGTTGATATATCTCTTGAGTCCCCTTTAATCTGTAACAGTTCTTTTGCTTGTCTGTTATACCATTGACATTTTTCAAGAGTCCAGGCCAGTTGTTTCAACAATACCACAATCTGATTAGAGTCAGGTTAAATATTTTTGGTAATAATACTACATAGGTGATGGTGTGTCCTTCTCGTTGACTCATATGTCAGTTTGGGTCATTATGGGTGATGGCTCAGTGAAGCTGCTGAATTTCTCTACTGTAAAAGGTGCTTCTTCCTTTGTAATTAATAAGTAATCTGAGGAGGGAAATTTTGAAACTGGATATCCTGTTCACAAACACATTTCTGTGCAGTGGTTTTGTCATCAATGATCAGCCTTGCTGCTTATCAATTATTACATTCATGGTTTCAAAATGATGCTTTTTATATTTCTATCATTCCATCTGTAGCATGCTTTAATCCATTTGTTAGCTGGAATTCTTCTGTAAAGAAGAGTGCCTCCCCCCCTTTTTGGTGGTATCACCCAGAGCTCATAGAAAATCCCGTTTCGACATCTGCCATGACTGCCACGTGTACTTTTGGATACACTGCTTAGTAAAAACTCTGTGATTGCAAACAATGGTTGCTAAGGTCGCTCAGCTCTTGGGTATGAACATAAAAGGCAGAGTATTAGCTCTTGTTGGGTATTGATTTTCTAGTGACATGAGACTTTCTTTACTTAAAAAACTGTTAATTTTTGAAACTCCTTTCTCATACTGGGCACACATTCTCAGAATTTTAGTTTTGTTGAAAGTTATCAGAATCTGACGATTTACTCTATATATTAGAGTTCTTGCTACTTTGCAGTGGTTTTTCTGTCCAGCAACTTTCCGTGTAATCTCTAGTTCACTCTGCTCCATGCTATCCATGGTCTCCGGGACATCTGCATCTCCCTAGAGCTGGCAAAGGCACTAGTCCTCTTCCATGAGGGTGTAGGGTATAAGGCCTTAGGTAAGTTCACTTATCCGTTAAGACTCTCTCCTTACCTCTGAAGTGAGGGAGTTAATACTCAGCTCACGAAGTCCTTTGGAGATATGTAGTGTCCGGCACATAGTGGGCCCCAGATCAGTGCCCCATACTCTTGCACTCTGAATTCCATCCTCCTTACCCAACTGAAAAAATTGTTCTTTAAAGTCACCAGTGACTTCCTCATCTGCTAAATCCAGTGGCCATTTCTCTGACATCTTCCTTAATTACCGTTATTCATTTATAGGCTATTTCTGTTGTCTTACAACTATCTTTCTGTGACGCTGCATCCTGTGTATCCTTTCCATGTTCCCTGCCAGTCTGCCTGTCTTTATTTTGTATGACTCTCTCCTTTGCTCATCGCTGTCTACCGTACTGGCCTTTTCCTACTTGAACGTGTCAGTTCATTCCTACTAATGTTCTTTCTGCCTAACTTGCTTTCCCCCCAGATCCTCCCATGGTTGACTGCCTCTTCTGTGCAAGTCTTGGCTCAAAGGTCACCTTCAGAGAAGTTTTCCTTGACTACTTTACCTAAATTAGCATCCCACCCAGTTACTCTATCCTGACACCCGGTTTTGTTTTTAAATATTTGTAACCTTTATTTTCGTTAAGACTAAGATTCTATGACACTGCTTGTTACATGAAGTCTCCTCCAAAACAGAGCAACGTATTACATCGATGATTTCAAAATGATGATTTTTCCAATTCTAATATGGTCAATATGGTCAAGCTGGTCTAGCAAGCACCCTGTGAATTCGTAATAAAGAGCTTCCATTGACAACATCTGCTTTTATTTCCCTCACAGCACTCTTTTCAGTGGTTTATGTGTTGTCCTCTTCCCTTCTAGAATGCAAACTGCCTGATAACTGGGACTTTGTCTTGCTCATTGCTGAATCCTTAGCATCTAAATTAGTGCTTGTAACATAGCAGGCACACAATAAATACTTGTTGAATGAATTTGTAAAGTAGAAGAGGAGCCTTTTTGATATAGATGAGGGTGATAAAGATGACATGATTAATGGCATTCTTGACATGTGTTATTTAGTTAAACATCATGACAACCCTAAGAGGCAATGCTGCTATTTTCGTCTGTTACAGATATGGAACTGAGGCATAGAGAGGTTAAGTAGCTTGTTCAGGAGCACATGGCCATGTGACCAAGGGGCTTGCCTTTGGATGTCATTAGAAAGGGAATTTTTCATTATAGTAAGTGTGATCATTCACAAGGGAAAGCTCAGATGACCTCTTTAGAGCTTGTCTTTACCATCATTAAGTATTTCCAGAATAAAAATTGTAGCCCTTTTAGTTGATCTGTGCCCGCTAAAAACAAATGTCACCAGAATTAATGTGAGCAGAGAGGATGCTTTGTTGAAATACCAGGGTTGATGTTTATTTTTTTATTAGTTTTATGTCGTGAATAAATTACTCGTCCTCTGTATAAAACTACAGACGTTTTCATATTCTTAATAGATTGGTCTCTAGTGCCCTTGGAGAAGCCTAATAAGCTATAAGTAACCAAAAATCTTTGTCTGAAAACTGAGCGATACAAAGAGTTTTGCATTGAATTTGTTGATTCTTTTGGAAGGTTGCAAATAGAAAATATTTTTGTGTGGGCACATCTCTCTTTCTTGGCATTTAAGTTGCATTTGGCATTTAAATTAAGTGAAGCTGGAGCATTAACTCAGTTTTTTCATTCATCAGATATTTCTTGAGCATCTAGTATGCACCAGGTTTGATTTGTGAGTCATAGTTTAGGGATGACATGGGGGCTGAATTGGGGAGATATAAAGATATAAATATTGGAGTGATTGGCAGATGGATGGCCTTTGAAGTCCTGGGTCTGGTGGAATCATCTAGGGAGCATGTAGAGGTTGAGCAAAGGCCAGGGACTGAGCCTGGGGTCATGAAGAAGATGGGAGCCCACAAAACAAACTGAGAGTTACTATAACATGTTTGAATGCTGATGTGAATGGTCTAGTACAGTGGTTTATCAGAGTGAATCACCAGAGGGCTTATTGAAACACAGATGCCTGGGCATTGCCCTGAGGGACTGTGATTCCAGAGGTCTGGGTGGGACCTTAAAAAGTGTATTTCTCACAAGTTCCCAGGTGATGCTGATGCTTCTGGTCCAAGGACCACAATTTGAGAACCACGAATCTAATAGGCGAAATTTGATGATACAGGAAAGAGAGCATAGTTGAGGTGCCGTATGCCTTAGCCAGGAGCAGAGAGAGTTCCTCTGCAGTAATGGAAAGGCAGGCAGAGCACAGGAGTATAAATCCTGGCAATGGATGAGTGAGGAGTCCTTGCTTGACTGCTTTTCTTCCCTCAGCAGACTAAGAGTTGAGGTCTTCAGCTAGGAACAAGGAAGGGGGAGGGTGTATGTTTTGGAGGGAAGGGGAGTGGCAAATCAATGTTACCAGAAGGTCACGGGAAGATTTCCAGGTAGTGCTCAGTGCCCACTTGAGATTTTTAGCCACACATTTGAAGTAAAACTCATCAGCACAATAGTGTATTTTTCTTCAGCCTCTGTTTAGCTGCTAAGGATAGTGGCAGAGTGGGTCAGAGTGGAGTGTAACCTGTATTTACTGAGTGATACAACAGAGGGAGAGAGGGCAGGGAGATGAGGGCTTTACAAGGGCCCGTGTGGGGAATGAACCAGGAGTCTGAGCTGCGTGTGGAGAGAGGTAAGGACAAAGGGCAGTGGAAAAGTGGGTCAGAGAAATGAATGAGAGGAGAGAATTAGCTGGAAGGATAAGGGGGTAATGGTCAGAGTGTGGGGTACTTGAGATGCAGACAGTAAGGTGCAGGGTATGACCCTGGTATGGGTGGCTGAGATGGGCTGGAGAGAAACGTCACTGGGATGAGGTCGGAGCTCTGGATGGATTGCTCCTGAGGATGATGGTAGGAGGAAGCTGGACAGGAAGGTGGGGAGCCAGGAGGTAAACATTTCAATGGATAAGAGAGATTGTTGGGGAGAACTGAATGACAGCAACAAAGAGGCAGAGGGATAGTCTGATGAGGACGACTTCAGAGGAGCTGGGTTTTTGAGAGAAAAGGGAGCATAAATAGTCTGAAGGTGGCAATGAGAATTCCTATTCTCCCTCTAGGCCCAGAGGAAGGAATTTGGGAGAAAAAACAGCCACCACTTCAGACCTGTAGGAAAGTCAGGTGTCAGAGCAGAAGATAAAGACAAAAGCTTAGGGACATAGGAAATTTGCTGATGTCAGACCAGGAGGGGAGGTAGAGTGGAAAGATTGAGGGTTAGCGAGGGTGGGAGACGAGGTCAGTTAGGGACTATCCAGACCTTGTGGGGGTGACAGGTAAGCAGGGCTGGTGTCCTGGTGTGGGTGGGTCTGAGGTCCCCTCTGGAGGAGAGTGGTCCGCTCTACCTATGGCCCCTTGTCAAGATGGTTCTCTTGGGCAGATGGAAGCAGTTGGGCTGAGGTGGGGGAAGGGAGGGACAGCCCTACAAGAAGTGACAGTGGTAAGACCGTTTCTAATACTTGTCTTTTTATCTCCTAGGGAAAAATTGGAAGAAAAAGCCAGATTATATGAAAAAATGACTAAAGGAGACTTCATAGGTAAACGCAATTATTTATTTATACTTCTTTATTTTCTGCCGTTCATAGCCCTGATGATATTACATTATTTGTTAAAATAGCCAAGAATAGGGAGAAGTTTTAAAAATCAAATGGATTACTTTCTGTGACAGCATGGAAACAAGAACATTAGCATTAATTGACCTACTGCCCGGTGGGTGCCAGGCAGCACATTAGGTGCTGTGAGGTGCAGCGTGATCCAGATTCTCTGCCTCTGGTCTCAAGGTGGGCAGTCAGGTGGCGAACAGCACCTCACAAAGCAAAGTTAGGGGACAAGGTCTACATAGGCCACAATTACGTTTAATTATCTTGTTGTTGTTAGGTGCCATCAAGTTGGTTCCGACTCATAGTGACCCTATGTACCACAGAACGAAACACTGCTCGGTCCTGCACCACGCTCACAGTCATTGTTATGCCTGAGCCCACTGTTGCAGCCACTGTGTCAGTCCACCTCGTTGAGGGTCTTCCTCTTTTCCGCTGACGCTGTACTTTACCAAGCATGACGTCCTTCTCCAGGGACTGATCCCTCCTGACAACATGTCCAAAGTATGTAAGATGCAGTCTCACCATCCTTGCCTCTAAGGAGCATTCTGGTTGTGTTTCTTCCAAGACAGATTTGTTTGTCCTTTTGGCAGTCCATGATATATTCAATATTCTTCGCCAACACCACAATTCAAAGGCGTCAGTTCTTCCTCGGTCTTCCTTATTCATTTTCCAGCTTTCACAGGCATATGATGTGATTGAACATACCATGGCTTGGGTCAGGTGTACCTTAATCTTCAAGGTGACATCTTTGCTTTTCAGCACTTTAAAGAGGTTCTTTGTAGCAGATTTGCCCAGTGCAGTGCATCTTTGGGTTTCTTGACTGCTGCTTCCATGGGTGTTGATTGTGGAGCCAAGTAAAATGAAATCCTTGACAACTTCAGTCTTTTCTCCGTTTATCATTATGTGGCTCATTGGTCCAGTTGTGAGGGTTTTTGTTTTCTTTATGTTGAGGTGCAATCCATACTGAAGGCTGCTTCATCAGTAAGTGCTTCAAGTCCTTTTCACTTTGAGCAAGCAAGGTTGTGTCATGTGCATAATGCAGGTTGTTAATGAGTCTTCCTCCAATCCTGATGCCCTGTTCTTCTTCATATAGTCCAGCTTCTCAGATTATCTGCTCAGCATACAGATTGAATAGGTATGATGAAAGAATACAACCCTGACACACACCTTTCCTAACTTTAAACCAATCAGTATCCCCTTCTTCTGTCCAAACAACTGCCTCTTGCTCTATGTACAGGTTCCTCATGAGCACAATTAAGTGTTCTGGAATTCCCATTCTTCACAATGTTATCCGTAATTTGTTATGATTCACACAGTCGAATGCCTTTGCATAGTCAGTAAAACACAGGTAAACGTTTTTCTGGTATTCTCTGCTTTCAGCCAGGATCCATCTGGACATCAGCCATGATATCCTTGGTTCCACGTTCTCTTCTGAATCTGGCCTGAATTTCTGGCAGTTCCCTGTTGATAAACTGCTGCAGCTGCTTTTGAATAATCTTCAGCAAAATTTTGCTTGCGTGTGTAGTTATATTTAAAAAAAAAAAAAGACTAGGGGAGGAATTATGATTGTATAACAGTGATCGGCTTATGTTTCCTTGTCCCCTATTTTTCTCTATTTTTCTGTGATATGTTTGTAACTGCTTTTAAAAGTTAAAGAATAAAAAAGATCCCCCTTTGCCTTACTCCCCTACCCCCAGAAGAAAACCCAGCCCACAGTTAGACAGTTGTAGAAGAGATTTTACCAGGCTGCGTGTGTTTCATTGCCAAAGGCAGGGAAAGTGAATACACTGTCGGGGAAGCCTTTAGGGAGAAGACAGGTTCTGGGGTGGGTCTTAAGGCTCTGGAGAGTTGAAGAAAGGGATCCTGCAGGGGGTGGAGAGGGCTCAAGCTCTGCGGGGCAGACGAGCATGGCAGGGGTGGGGTGCGTGGGACAGGGTATGGCGGAGCAGCAGGAGAGAAGCAGGTCTGGACCCAGGTCACCTCATCCCAGACAGCAGGGGCGTGGTAGGGAGCCGCCCAGCCTAGGAGCCGTGGGGGAGCACGGTGCCTTCTTACTGAAGCAGCAGCAGGGTGGCCATCCACCAGAAGGCCACACTGTTATGTGGGCTTGTCATTCAGCTCTAAACAAAAACCAAACACAGTGCCATCGAGTCGATTCCGACTCATAGTGACCCTATAGCGACCCTATAGGACAGAGTAGAACTGCCCCATAGAGTTTCCAAGGAGCGCCTGGCAGATTCGAACTGCCACCCCTTTGGTTAGCAGCCATAGCACTTAACCACTACGCCACCAGCGTTTCCCACTCAGCTCTAGGAGAGCACATTTCTTCCCTAGTTCAGGTATGTTGTGGCTTTTATTTTCTTTAAAAAAAAAAAAAAAAAAAACTTTTGATTGAAACTCTATGCCTGTTGTTAACAGAGAAATCAAGTTCAAGGAGTGGGCCTGTGGACGTGGAGATTGGGTTTTTGTCATGCAGAGCAAGTTGATTAAGTTTTGGAGCCTCAGTTATTCTCCGCTGTAAACCAAACCCATTGCCTTTGAGTCGATTCCGACTCATAGTGACCCGATAGGACAGAATAGAACTGCCCCCATAGGGTTTCCAAGGAGTGACTGGTGAATTTGAACTGCCAACCTTTTGGTTAGCAGCCAAGTTCTTAACCACTACGCCCCCAGGGCTCCTCTCCATTGTAAAGTGGGGATAATAACACCACCTGGTCATAGGGAACCTAGTATCTGTTCAGAGAGCTTAATCTCTGTCCTCAGTGACTTTATCTTAAATCCAGTATAGTGAAATTTCATCTAAAACATTATTTGGGAATACAGATATCCTGAATTAAATTAAAGTCACGGATTGCTACTTACCTGTCTAGGTCTTGGCTTTCAAGTAGCTTATAAGTGCTGGGGACAGACAGTGCACATCTTTGTAGGCCCTGCAGTTCCTGGCACCCTGCCGTGCCTGAAAGTGGTGTTTGTTGATTGAAAAGAATTCAGATGACTTCTGTTACGGCCCTTAAAACACTTACCATACCGCAAGTGGAGAATTCGGGTTAAATGGCACAGCCCATGTGATTAGAGAGGTGTTATTACCTGTAGCACAAATGTTCTGTTGTCCTGATCTGATGACATGCGAAATGCAGTTCTGCCTCTGTGTTGTGTTACTGGATGAGTGAGTCTCTTAGAATCAGATGGTTGTATTACCTTAAAATGGTATTCTGAGACGATGTTGCTTAGTCACATAGTGTATTCAGAAGGCAGCAGAAAACTTGAGACATTTTAGAGATTTTTTTGTGGTATACATCTCAGATGGCCTATTTCCAGCTTCACTGTCAGGGTCCTGGGGTGGCTGTGTGTCTTTGTAAGCCTTCCGGGAGGGGTGGACATATCGATGAGTGAGTGGTCACGGGTCATTGAGCAGCCCTGTGGTGACCGTGACCATTTCATACCAGTCCCACATATGGTTTTCTTTTTTGATGTCAGGAATCTGAAAATTGATTTTTATGTTGTAGATGAAGAAGTGGAAGAGATGTACCTTGTGGATTTCACACAGAAGATCATAGACAAGCGCAGAGAAATGGATGCGTTGGGTGCGAATAGAGATTCTAGAAAGGCAGAAGAAAGGGAAGATGAAGAAGAACGTCTTTCTGAAAGAGATATACCTCCTCCCCAAGACCCCAGTGAAGAATGGTTCGTGACAGTGTGCCATTAGATCATGTTAACGTTGTCCAACTGATATTTACTCTGTGTGTGTGTTTACTTTCTAAGAGGCCTTTTGTTTAGTTGCTATTGAACCATTTTTATTCTTCAGTTTTCTTTGAGACCCCTCTTTAAATAAGATTGGATTAGGTTATTACAATAATTACAAATGATGACCGAGCTCCTGCTGTGTGCCAAGCACCATGCCAGGCACAGAGATGCATAGGGATTACATTAACAAGCCTGTTTTCTGTGTTTCTGCTAACAAAATTGTTCATTAATGTGATAGAGTTGTTGAGGCCAAAGCATGCTCCTTTGTTACCTGTGATACGGCCTTACGCTTGTCTTTATTCAGACATAATGGATAGTTGTCCAGCTAGTGAGGATCTCTGTTTCCAGCAAAAAAGAAATTGACAGAGTCGGTACAGTAAGTCTTAATGGCTGTGACATTCTCTGGCAGCGTGGTATAAACACTATGGACCTTGGGCTGGGACAGCTGTAACTGCAATTTTTACTGGTGGCATGACCTTGATCAGGTTCTAACCTTGCTGAGGCTCAGTTTCCTCTGTAAAATAGGGTTAATAATGCCCAGCTCCCGTGACTGTTAGCCTTAAACTCCCTTCAGGAGGTATTCTAGGTTATTCAAGAAACTGTCTGGGAAGTGTAAGCAGGCATTGGACAAACCTTAGTTGTTGAAATTACCCTGAATTTTACCTCTATGTAGGGGGATGATAGAAAAAACCAAACTCATCCTCTCCTTACAGAGAGACCCTTGTGTCAATAAGGACAGACAGAAATCAAAATTTCCATTATAATGATTTTTCTCTCCCTAAGATACTGTAATCTGGAAACTTGTTCAGAAGGGCTTTAAAACCACACAGATTTGCTGACGCTGTGGCGATTTCCTGGCAGTGACCTGGCCTACCCACCCTCCCTCCTGTGGAGAGCCCACCTGTCTTCCCACCAAGGCTCAAATATCTTCCTTGTGGGAGTATTTGTTAGGAATGGCATAGGACTGTCTGCAGCATTTGTGGACCTTTTGTCCATCATTGGCACCGTGGGCAAGTCATCTAAGTGCCAAAGAGACCAGCTCTAGCTCTCCTTCCTGGAATAAAACAGGTGTCAGAAGATGTTCAAGAATACCTACCTTCTAAAAACTTTTCATCTGAATAGCTGATGCCATTTGGGGTAGGTTTTGTGGCTGCGTGTTATATGGAGCCAAAAGAGAAGCACCTATAGGCTCGCCCCCTGGCGCCCTGAATTGCGTGCTTTCTCCCTCATCTGAACTCGGGTAACGGTTAATATACTTATTGCCCCTCTGGGTCTTACTTTTTATTACTAACCCATTCCTGGCCTCGTTACCAGAAAAAGATTTGAGGCAAACTTTGGTAGTTTTCATGTCTTGCCTGGTGTTGGTGTTTCATGGGGATATGCCTTAGCATCCCCCCAGAGCCCTCTGAAGAGGGCTTGAGTCCTATCCCTCCTTGTGGTATCCGCAACACCTTGAATAAGACTTTGCCCCCAGGAGTTGCTCAGTAAGTGACTGCTGATTAGATAGACCAGTTGCTGACTACTGTCCTGCCACTTCTATTTTGATGGGGTCTGTATGTCTTGGATGCCTTTTCCAGAAACAAAATAGCTTGTGATTGCTTTTCATAGCAGAAATCTCATCTCCTTTGAAAGGGCTAGTGCGTTGTTGTTTTCCTTATTAATGCCTGTATGATTACAAGCAATTTGTCAGTGATTTGAGGAGTTTGGAGGGTAATTGAAGGTGTCACATGGTACCATATGGTGAAGGAGGACGCACTGCAAGCAGTTCTGACACTTTCGTTTTTAAATTAAGCTTCAGAATTGTAACTGCTTGTAAAATCCTGTCGGTAGTTAAGTTCCAGGTGGTGGAAAAGCTTTCTGCAAAAATATTGTAAATAATTATGCAGACCATCTGGCTAGATGGTTTTCTTCCCCCATTCATTTAAAAAAAAAAAAAAGGAAGAAAGAAACTGCGTTCTGCAGTTGGAGGCTCCGTTTCTCCTGGTAATTAGTTTCAGGACTATAGTAGTGGATTCTCAGACACTGAGTTTTTCAATCACGGCCTAACAATTGAAATCAGCATATTTAAGAGGAAACAAATCGCTAACAAAAGCAAATCCCCATGTGTGGAAATCTGACCTTGGATTGATCCGTTGCCTAGTACTTATTGAGCACCTACTATGTGTTCAGCACCCTGCTAAAGGTCTTGGGAGATTCCTTGCCCATAGTTTAAAAAATAAAAAATCTTTTGCATCGTAATGCAAATGAAATGTTTTCCATGGAACTATGTCCGCATTTCCAGTTGTGGGAAGGCAAAATATTTCGTTTTGCTTTGCCATCGGCAAAATGCGGAAAGAAGAATAATAGACTGGCCACTGTTGAGATACTTTCATGGTATAAAATGTATGTCACTTGACTCCCTCATAATTACAAAGAATCCAAAAAACTCCATGACTTATATTAAGAAATTTCTAATTTGGTGGGACGGAGTGTACCAATTAGAAGAAATAAGGGCAAGAATAAAAAGTCAGATTTGGGAAGACTGAGGAAATGAGCAAGTTGAGAATCTGGACTAAAGTAGAATGAAGTTGCTAAGATGCTGATAAAATATTTAGAATTGTCTAAACCATATTAAGGAGGCCTGGTGGTGTAGTGGTTAAAAGTTTGGCTGCTAACCAAAAGGTCATCAATTTGAATCCACCAGCCACTCCCTGGAAACCCTATGAGGCAGTTCTTTTAAACCATATTTAAGCAAGTTCTGAGATATTGCAGCAAGGGTATGTGTAGGTGATTTACCTTTGAAACTAGAACCGTAAATGATCAATTGTTTTCTACAGTTTCTAAAACAGATTTAATGAAGGGCACGGTGAGCTTATTGTGTGTCAGTTTTTAACTTTAAAATGTGCCTCCTGTTCAGCGTAACGATCTCTCAGTTGAGGGCTCCTCTTGGTGATGAGGCCTTCGTTCACTCTTCACCGTGCACCAGTGTACAAAGCTGCGTTCATATCTTTTCGCTTTCATTTCAGGGTGGATTATGTGGATTCTTTAGGACGATCCCGGCGCTGTATGAAGAAGGATTTGCCAGGTCTGCTGGAGATGGATAAAAATCTTCAGGGGAGGCTGTAAGTGTGTGATATGCAGAGTTTTGCCCAGTTCTGAAATGCAGGCAGCGGGATTGTTTGTGGGAGACCCTGTTTTATAATGAGATACTTTTGTTGCACCAGTAAGGAGATCGTTTATTAATGTATAAAAATATTTACTAAAGTACTTTTTAGTGGTTAACATACACACATACACATAACCCATGCTCAGGGAGCAACTTGGCTGTCCGTTAGCAGGGGGATAGTTGATCGTCCGTACTGTGCATCTGATAAAAGGAGTGAGTTAGAGCTGTATCTGCATACTTGGAAGGATGTCCATAACCTGGAAAAGGTAACTGCAGAGTAATAAATATAGGATGAGCCCCAAACAAACAAAAAAACCTATATGAAGAAAAATGTTTAAGAATATACACTTGGTTACTCCACAAGCAAGCGAGGGCAGAGCAGTAGGTAGTTTATTACATAACTTTTTCATTATACATCTTTGTAAGGCCCTTATAACTAGGCCCTTTTCTGTGGGGACTAAGATAATTGCTAAAACATCCCAGGGAATAACATTCCTCTTGATAAGGGCAGCTTCTTTGTGAATAGTGTTGGGAAAAGCTCCACCTTGTCAGAGTTGTCCAGATTCCTACCTTCTGTGGGTTCCAGCTTCCTGCTTGGGCTTAGGACAAGGCAGAAGACCAGAGACACCCCAAGCCTCTCAGGGTCTGGCCATCAGGGAGCAGGCACTACCCAGGCTACAGTGTCATGTAGCTTCCATATCCCTGGACCAGAGACTGTCCAGAGAAGGCCTGGAGTCTCTTCTCCCTGCCTGGGCCACCTCCATCTGTTAAGTCCAGGACTGGGTTGGGAAGGAAAGTTATTTGTCGTGAGTGTTGAGGCAAGATTCCATTAAGCTAATACAGTGAATTGGGAGTTTGATCAAAGAAAGGTTAAGAGTGGTTTATCAATTTTCTGATAGCATTCGGGCCAGCATATTTCTGTAGGAATCAACCTTCTGCTCATACAGTGTTATTCATGATCCAGCTCACTGAGCTTTAGGTTTGATTTCTCACTGCTCTTTTCTGAAGATAGTTTTTGCTCTGTTTTCCCACTAGTTTCATTAGTCCTGCTAATGAAAAAACCTTGTTATCTGAAGATATGAGAAAAGAACTCCAGCGCCAGCAATGGGAAGAAGAAGAAAGGGAGGCCCTAAAAAGGCCAATGGGACCCATACATTATGAAGACATTCGTGAAAATGGTATAATTCTTTTTTTCCAGTTTTTCATCATTTTTGTTTTTTTTAAATCTTGAACCAATGACAAGTATAAAGGACAATATTCATAAAGCAACAGCTCTCGCACAGAAATAAAGGATTCTGCTTTGGAAATTGTAAATATCCCCTCTGTTTACTCTATAGCCTAAAACATACTCACGTTCAGAAGATCCTCCTAACAGAAGGTCTGTTAATCCAAGAGTTTGTTCCCCAGGAGAAAAGGAGCCAGCCATGGCTGAGAATTAATCAGTCTTCTTTGTTATGCTTATCACTTGGCAGATAAGATGGAACTAGTTCTCACTTTTTCTGCTTAGCTGCTTTTTTTTTTTTTTGGTTTATTTTAAACTTGTGCCAAATATCACTGCCTTTCTTTTTGCTTTAGTAGGAAATTTGGCCTGAATGTAATTTATCAATCAGGAAAATCTAATCTTTTGGGTAATTTTGACTTATTTCAGAGGCCCGGCAACTTGGTGTTGGATATTTTGCCTTTGCCCGAGATAAAGAGCTGAGAAACAAGCAAATGAAAACTTTAGAGATGCTGCGAGAACAGGTACAAATTAAATTCAGAGCTGATGTTAAGAAGGATTTGAGTAGCTGGTTCCTTATTGGACCTTACTGCAGAAAATCTAGTAAATTATTTAGAAATTAAAATTAATAGTCAAAATGCTATTTTATGACTTGTGTGAAGGTAATGAAGTCCTGGTGGCTCAATGGTTAAGAGCTCAGCTGCTGACCAAAAGGTTGGCAGTTCGAATCCACCAGCCGCTCCTTGGAAACCCTATGGGGCAGTTCTACTCTGTCCTGTGAGGTCTCTATGAGTCGGAATCGACTCGACGGTAATGGGTTTGGTTATGGTTTATCAAGGTAATTGCCATATTATTTTTGTGTTTCAAACTTTAAGATCATAACTGCTCAAAAGTAACCTGTGTACTTTGATGTTTTAAATTTGGTTTCAAATGTGGTACTTTTAGGGTAGCCTGGGTGAAAAATAGCACATTATTTAAAGCATTAAGGACTACAACAGAATTCGTTCATTTTCTTGTATGTTAAGTTCTCCAAGATAATTCAAGTTGCTAAACCCACCAGAGGGCTCGTATAAGAGTACTTCAGGGGTCTTCATTTTGAGGGTCTCAAGGATAGTTTCTTAGAAGTGGAATGAAAATTAACTAGTTTATTTTTAGAATAAAATTAATTATTTTATCGTTTTGAACAGGAATATTGTGAATTAGACTGCAACCCAATAATCATCCAATTTTCTACTCTATTCAGACAACAGATCAGAGAACAAAACGAGAAAACATAAAGGAAAAGCGAAAGGCTATATTAGAAGCAAGACTTGCCAAACTCCGACAAAAAAAGATGAAAAAATCAAAAGAAGATGGAGCAGTGGAAGAAAATGGAGGTATATCATGTTTCATATTACTATACTTCAAAAAACCAAACCCCTTTGCCGTTGAGTCGATTCTGACTCATAGCTACCCTATAGGACAGAGAAGAACTGCCCTATAGGGTTTCCAAGGAGCTGCTGGTGGATTCAAACTGCTGACCTTTTGGTTAGCAGCCAGTCTTTTAACACTGTGCCACCAGGGCTCCATACTTCACAAGGAAAGATCTTATTTCCATTGATATCTCACTAATAGTACTGTCAATATGGAGATTAGCCTTTTGGTTTTACTCTCTAAGCAAGCAGTATATACATTCGAGGTACTGCCAGGAACAATTTTTATAACCAAAGTGATATGAAATGACACTCCAAAAGATATTTTTAGGCTGTAGACCAGGATATTGACCAACAGTGCATTGGGTTGCATGAGAGAATGGCACAGTTTAGAAACTGAAATGTGGAGAAATAGATCTTAAGATAAATTTTAGTTGTATGCATAGAGTCTTTAGACTTAAATTTTTTACTGTGGCTGTAGTTCTTGTTGATTATCATATATTCGTTTTTCTTTATTAAAAAAAAAAAGAAAGAAAGAAATGCGTTCACAAAATCAGATAGTGAAGTAAAGAATTTAGGTTAACAAAGCTTACCCAAGGCTTGTGCTCTAAAAGCTGGCAATTTGGAATGTGGAGCACGTTTTCCTTAGGAAACACCGTTAAATATTGTGGTTAAAGTAGCTTATTGTATTAGTTATGCTAATATAGACTAAATTGCTCTGACAAAGAGGCCCCTAAGTAAATGGCTAAAATGGGATGGAAGCCTGTTTCTCTGTTTTAATAGTTTAGAGGTGGGTAGGTGTTCAGGTGTCCAGGGCAGGTTAGTAGTGCTGCCCCCAGGTGGTCATCCAGACCCAGGCCTTCTCTTGTCTTGCTATTTCTGCTATTCTCTAGAATGTTGCTCTTATCTGCACACTCAAAGCTTGGTCTTTAGTACCTGTTTGTGATTCAACCCAGGGGAAGTAGGAAAGAGAAAGGAGGGGAACCGGCTTCCTTTATAGGAATGTGATTTGGAAGTTGCACACAACCTATCCATTAACATCCCATTGGCCAGAGTTTAGTCCCATGGGCCATACCTAGCTGCAGGGGAGGCTGGGAAATGGCCACTCTGGCATGGTGACCACGTACCCAACTGAGACTTGGGGTAGGTTCTGTTAACAAAAGGAAGAAGTGGGGAATATGGGTGCTAAGGGACAGATAGAAGCCTGCCCAACTCACACAAAAGCCTGGGCTAAGCTGTGGGCCATCTTCTAACCTCTAAAAATATTTCAAATTTAGCTTTGGGAAAAGAGACCAGAGACATTTAGGAACTTGAAAATCATCTATTTAGTTTCATATAAATGCTCTCTCTCCATAACATATTAAATTCTGCGTATTGTTTCTCTATTTTTGCTCCATCTTCTGAATACCTCTCATTTCCAGAAGACGTGAAGTGCCACCATCGCATCGTTCTATGAATCTTTTTTTTTTTTTTAAATGGCCAACA
The DNA here is from genome assembly GCF_030014295.1 of Loxodonta africana. Lineage (NCBI taxonomy): Eukaryota > Metazoa > Chordata > Mammalia > Proboscidea > Elephantidae > Loxodonta > Loxodonta africana. The sequence continues at coordinate 37,992,227 of NC_087363.1, forward strand.
TTGGGTAGTCTACATAAGCCTATTTCCAAGCTTTAATTCTTTATCACCTAACTCCCCTTGCTTTGTCTGAGACTCTTACTTGGGAATTTCTGGTCTATTGATTGTTGGTTTGGGAAAGCAGAGTGGCATAGTGGGAAATAGAGGCTTTGAAGTCCATTCAGCCTAGTTTGAATCCTGGCTGACGTCACTTTCTACCTGTATGGAATTTCTGAGCTTAATTTTCCTAATTTATAAAATGCAAATATCAGTGCTAACTTTAGTAGGGTTGTTAGGAGAATGAAATGCAATATAGCCCTAACCCACTCTCTGGAACATGATAGGCACTCAGCAAACAGTGGTTATTACTTTTATTCTCAGATTAGCATGTTCTATTTAGTACTTAAAAAAAAAAAGCTCTAAGCTTTATTGTCATAATGTCTTACTCCCTTTTGCAAAAACAGATGAAGATGTTATTGAGCATTTGCCTCCAGAGCCAGAAGCCATGCCAATTCCTCCCACTGCTGCCCAGAGCAGCAAAGTAGAAGTCATCGTTCAGGAGAGGAAGGACACCAAGCCTGGAGTGCCACATGTCCGGGAGTGGGACAGGGGCAAAGGTAAGAGAGGAGGGCTCCAAGGTGTGTAACCTTTCCGATCAGTGGTCTTGTGAAGGGAACTCCTGATCAGCGTGTGATGCTGGTGAGTCCTAGTGGTCCCAAGAGGCCTGAGGAATTCTCCAGATCCTTAAACTTGTTTCCTCTTGATACCCCGACACTAGCTGTTTGTAAACAGGAGGTCTAGTAAGTAAGGCCAGGGTCTACAAAGTCCTCATGCCAAAAGGATGATATTTTTAGAGGCACTCGGGAAGTGTTTCTAAATTCGTGCTGCCTTTGTGTGGTTCTACAGCTTTGGCACGCCATTACTCAGGAACAGCTTTCTAAATATGAAGGTTTGGTATTCTAATGTGCTCTGTTTTTCACATTCATGTTCAGTTGAAAACTGTGATGTGTTACACTGGTTCCCATATAATTCCATTGGATTATGCAAAACCTCCATTGGTCAGTTTTCTGTAAATACACCATGATTAGCAGGTTTTCTGTAAATGCACTATGGTGCTTACGGCAGCCTCTCTTTGGAAGAAGACTGTGGTTTATGTCTCTTTGAAAGAGATCATTTTTAGTAGTACATTAGCTCTTGCTGTTTGAGCCAATACGATTCAAGACCAAGGTAAGAGAAATGCAAATAGGTGAGTACCTTTGGTTAGTGCCACTGTTCGAAACAGAAATACCAAATTGGATTTCGATAGGTCCCTTTTGTGTCTTTCAAAACTCAATAAAGGGCAAAGCTTGTGTTTTGGTGTCAAGTACCTGCAACATCATGTCAAACAAATGATTTGAGTATTTGATTTTTCTTTATCTTTCTCTCGAATGTAATTGGCAGTCTCTCCAAAGCTGACAGCCTTTTCCGCCCAGCCTTCTTTGGTTCTTCCCCATCTGATGTAGTCCCTCTCTTTCCTTGCCTGGTTCCTTTCATCTTTTCTAGGTTTTAATTATGCCTTCTATTATAGTGTTGTTGTTGCTAGACTTGTTCTCTAGGGAATTTAAGGTGGCTTTTAAGAAAGATATAGAGTAATTGAAAAACAATAAAAAATTAAAATTCATTCTAATAGTATTATCTTTCTTATTTTCAATAGAATTTTCCTTTGGAAACTGGTCGAAAAGGCAGTCAGCTCTGCGGGCTGAGAGAGATCCTGAATTTGCCCCCCCAGCAGATTACTTTGCGGGTCAGAAGAGAACTGGTCCTTTTGGTGGCCAGCCGTGGAGCCGACCTGGACCTGCACAGAGCAGCTTGGGGCTGGGCTCTGGCCAGAGCCGTGAGCCCCACTCCTCACATGCATCCTCCACCCCTGCTCCGGACGGCCCACCACAGGCCCCCACAGTCACGTTTGAAACTCTGGATGACATGATATCATATTATAAACAAGTGACATGAACTTAAAAAGCATTCTGACTTGAGTTTGTACAGTTCGTGGTACCTTCCTCTCCCAGAGTGAGGGAAATAGCTTAACTTCAGGGACTGAACTGTAACTCCCCTTTCCTGCCCTTTCCCTAGAAGGCAAAGGCTTCAGGTGATACTGTGGGAACTATATTGTCACTTGGCCATTCATTTCTAATTAGGTTAGAGATACATTCTTCTGGATTTATGTATAAGTTGTGGTACAGTAGAAATATTTACTCTGTGGTATTTGACACTATAGAGCTTTTAACTTATCTGTTTCATACCTGCTCCCATTTCTTCCTCAGATTTAAGGGTTCCGTGTCATCCTTTTTGCAAATAAGAGCATGCAGGCGCCTGTTCCAGGGATTCAGCTTCCGGATCAGTTGATGGGGCATAATTAGGAGGAATTTTTACCCGCCATCCAATGGCAAGTGAGGAGACACTGTATCTGGTATCCAGGTGTACCCTGAAGCTGGTGGAATATTAAGCAGTAACATATGATAAGACCAGGAAGGAGTGCTTCATAATCCAGAAAGGTAGAATTCCAAGTTATTGACTTACTTTTGTCATACCAACTTAAGCGACTTACCAACACCCTGACCATAGTGGGCATTTGGTGAAATGTTGAACGACTGTGACATATGTGAGGCTCCTGAGCCTTGTCAGAGACTGTGGTGCAGTGGGGCACATTTACCTCAGCTGTCCCCGTTAGAGGTTGTCAGCTTGTCCTATAGCCCTGTTACTCTCACTCTTGGGAGCCAAGGTCACTTCAGAAGCCTGATTTGGATCAGACTGGGGCCTGCATAGAGTAAGGAGTAGGTAGGTCCCTTACAACTTTACTAACAATGACAGGGGTCGGGTTAGAAGGCTCCAGAAGTATGGCATTGTGTCTGTGTACCCGCCCTTATTGTCTGCCCATTCTGCTCTGCCTATAACCCCTCAGAATGTTCCTTTTACAACTGCAGACAAGCAGTCAGAAGTTATTCACCAGCCCACTGAGTGCCCAGGCCAGTGAGTGCCCAGGCCAGTGAGTGCCCAGCCCACTGAGTGCCCAGGCCAGTGAGTGGCTAGCCCACTGAGTGCCCAGGCCAGTGAGTGCCCAGGCCAGTGAGTGCTCAGGCCAGGGAGTGCCCAGCCCACTGAGTGCCCAGCCCACTGAGTGCCCGGGCCTGTGAGTCCTGCAAGAGTGTGATAGAGCAGGTCCTCGAAGTGCGTTGAAAGAGTAGGGGGAGGGGGAAGGGTGAGTGAGGACCCAGCCCTCCTGTAGGCCTCTGAGATGTGCCGTGTCTCCATTCCACAACACTACCATGTCAGTGCTGGTGTTCCTGCTCTCATTGCGGATTGCGAATTGGAGCTTAGAGAGGCTAAATGACCTATCCAAGATCATGTGGCATCTAAATGGCAGATCTGGAACTTAAACCCAGTTGATGTCTAACTTTCAGACTCATGTTTTTCTCAACACCATCTGCTCTGAATCTTGTTGCTCCGGCAGTATGAGACAAAAATCTGAAATTCTTGCAAACTTAATTCTAAACTCGATAGCAAGGGCTAAGGTGCCAGTCCAATTAATGGTCTTTCTGTCAGCCGAATCAGGCAAGTATCTCTTTTAATAAATACACCTTAAAACCAACTTACCCAGCTGCTTCTTTTTTGCAGAAATTGACCAGGTGAGGCTAAAATCCATATGGAAATGCAAGGGACCCAGAATAGCCAAAATAATCTTGAAAAAGAAGAACAAAGTGGAGAATTCACACTTCCTGATTTCAGAACTTACTTCAAAGCTACAGTAATCAAGACTATGTGGTACTGGCATAGGGATAGATATATAGACCAATGGAATAGAGTTGAGATTCCAGAAATAAACCTTTACATTTACAGTCAGTTGATTTTCAAGAATGTTGCCAAGACAATTCAACGGGCAAAGAATAGTCTTTTCAACATATGTTTCTGGGACAACTGGATCTCCACATGCAAAAGATTGAAGGTAGACTCATACCTCACAGCACATATACAAAATAAAATGGATCAAAGACCTAAGTGTAAGAGCTAAAACTACAAAGCCAACTGAAACTGTAGGATAAAGGGGGAGGAGGAAAAAAAATAGGAATATTAAAAAATATATAGTATTGCTAGGGATGCTAGCATTATTAGGAAAAAGGAATGGAGAAAGAAAAACATTAGCAGGTAGGTATGAGAAAGAGGATGTTTACGTAAGGTAAAAGAAGGACTTGAGAGGCAGACGATGGAGTAGAAAGGAACGGGGACAGGAAAAGTAGTTGGGTAGGAATAAGAGCCTCTGGGAGGAGGGGGTCAAGGGACGGTCTGTCCTTCAAAGGTGACGTTTTTGTCATTCCCAGAGTACCTAGGGTGGAGAGAGAAGCAGTCTGTTTACATTGTACTAATGGTCAGTGTTGACTAACAACTAAATCATGTTTTCTCTGGAATTTCAAAGACTGTATAAACCTATTTCTAATCCCCTCTTAACAGCATACATTTTGCTCAGTGTTTTGTGAGCCCTGCTGTTAAACATCCTTTTCCGTTTCAGACCCAGAGTTAAGCTGTTAGCACCCTGCAAGTTTTACCATTACTCACGGGCTGTTTTGTACCAATGTGTCCAGCAGATGGCAATAGAGTTCTTACCCACACTCCAGAGTTCAGCTCCGCTCTCTACAACAGCACCAAACCAAAAACCCATTGCCACCGAGTCGGTTCCAACTCATAGCAACCCTATAGGACAGAGTAGAACTGCCCCATAGGGGTTTCCAAGGAGTGGCTGCTGAATTTGAATTGCCGACCTCTTGGCTAGCAGCCTGAGCTCTTAACCACTGCACTACCAGGGCTCCAGGCAGCATGATATAAGTAAAATTAATTTTATAACGTATTTTATCCAATATATACAAAATATTTCAAGTATACAAGGAGCCCTGGTGGTGCAAATGGTTAAGCGCTCAGCTGCTAACTGAAAGGTTGATTGGAACCCACCCGGTGGCTCCTGGGGAGGAAGACCTGGCAATCAGCTTCTGTAAAGACGACAACCAAGAAAAACCCATGAGGCTGTTCTACTCGGTCACGTGGAGTTCAGTGTGAGTCAGAATTGATTCGATGGCACATAGCAACAACAACAGTCAGTCTACAAAAATTACTGAGTTATTTTACATCTCTGTTCACACTGCATCCTCAAATGCACAGTGTTTTACAGCACGTCTCAATCTGAATGCTGCGTTTTCCCTAGGAATACGTATTCTGTACTTAGATTTCATAAGGTTTTCAGCGGGAAAAGTAGAGCCACCTACCCAAGTTGTTCCAAACATAGGTAATCGTATTCTAAATTTTCCCAATAGCTGAATTGAGTCTCAATTTTTAGATTTAAGTTAATAAAATGAAAATTCAGTTTCTTAGTCATTCTAACCACATTCCAGGTGCTCCAAAGGCTACTGCAGTGGACAGACCAACCCTAAAAGACCTGTTTTTACATGCTTTATGATCTGATTATGTACAAGCCTCCCTTTCGTAACTAAAGGATTGGCAAATACATTTCTTCCAGGCGTGTGTTAAACATTCAGGGTACTCTTATGACCATATTTATCTTGGGAGCAAGTACTGGCAAACCCTCCGGGAGGAAAACATGACCACGCCTTAGTTATGTCTTTGTAGAGAGCTAAGTGAAGCGTTTTGGATCAGAAATTACTTTGAATTATGTGTTTTCCCTGTCATCTCTTCTCTAGGCCTTTGTGTGTTTTGCTACAGTTGGTCTGAATTGTCTAAATAAATCATTTTTTTTGCTGGAAAAATCCCCAACGGAGAAAATGTAAATTCATATACATGAGGTTCCTGCTATGTTTAGCCATACATTTGCCAAAGACTTAGGATAATTTACTTCTTCTTAAAGCTGTAGTGCAGCCCGCAGGGTGGTTTTCAGCTAACCTTGTTGTGACATACAGGCAAGGCAGTAGAATTTAGAACTTAGAATGGGGGCGGGTACTGGTCTTTACAGTTAATACAACATAGCCAGGCCATATGTGTTTATTTCCTTTTAAGCCAGTAAATTGAACTACAGTGGTTGTCTGTAAAGCAGTTCATGTGAGAAACTACATGACTCAGGTAAGAGATGGTGACTGATGAGAACTTGTTGACCCATTGGAAACGGAGAGAGAAAATGAAACTCCCAGCCCTTTCCACCTGCCCTTGCTAGCTGGCTTGGTTGGTGAGGTGTTTTGCTAGTGTAGGTTGTAGGCATCGAGCTTCATGTTTGAAGTGTGTGTGTGTGTGTGTGATTGGTGTAGGTCATTGTCTAGGAAAACTGAAAAATCAAAATAGTCAAGTGTTCACAAGCGAAGCAAAGTGTAGTGAAAACCTGTACCCAGCCTAGTACTGATCCTCCATTAGGGCGTTTTAAAAAGAAGTCCCGGGCTACGTGTATGTACTCAGGCATAATAAATGTATGTTTGTCTGGTAATGAGAGAGGTCAGAAATATTTCTCAGCACCGACAATTTAAACAACATTCTCTACTACGTTTCTAATTATCCTGTTTTCCCCAACTCTGAAACCTTACGTGGCTTGGTGGCAATTTTTCCTGGTTTTGAGCATTTTCCCTGGGGTATGTTGTATTCTTCTCCATATCTACTCAATTATTACTGATAATGGAACTTACCTGAGTCTGAACACTTAGGAGACTTGGCCCCTCAGGTCCACCTCGCCCTGACGCACACCATCCTCTCCACACACACACAGTCACGGTGCCTCAGGGCTGTCTTGGAATACCTTGATCCGCCCGTTTGCTGTTTCTGACTAACATGGCTTATGTTGAAGGAGGCTTTTGGGCTTTCTGATGTTATCAGGAAAACCCAAGAAAAACCCCTACTCCCAGCCAGGGGTCTCCCAGCTACAAGTGCTAGCTGTCTTTGCGGGAGACTCATGTTTTATATTACCTTCTTTCCAAAAATGATCATCTTTACCTTAAAAAGAGAAGAGTCTAAATCATGGTCTGCATAGATTTTCATGTGCCGTGTATATGTTTATATACCATTTGAGTTTTTCTGACCACTATTTCTAGAGCTCAGCTTCTCAGTTATTTTTAATCACTGCCCAGTAGGTCCTCAGATTAATATACATCATTGACAGTCACATCCCCAGTTGTTGGCTGTCTGCATTCTTTCACGATTTTGAATGAAGCAGTTGTAAGCATCTTTTAATTTCGTTTAGCAAGCATTGATCTGTATACAAGTACCTCTCCTCCCCCTTTATAAGCAGGCCCCTTGGGCATTATTTTCTGAAGGGAGACCACTGGGTCAAAGGGAGGATCATTTTTACGTTTCTTTGGTACCATAATGAATCTCCGCGGTCAAGGATGCAGGTGGTTTACAAGTGAGTTCCCTGCAGGGCGAACAGATATTGATTAGTCAGAATCAACTCAACAGCGGTGGGTTTTTAGGTAACATAAGGAGCTGCCTAGTGACTCAGCAGTTAAAGAGTTTGGCTGCAAACCAAAATGTTGGGATTTCAAATCCACCAGCTAGCTGCTCCTTGGAAACCTTATGGGGCAATTCTATGTGTCCTGTAGGATTGCTGTGAGCTGGAATCAACTCGACAGCAGTGGTCTGGTTCTGATCTAGGTAGCATAAAAGGAGCCATGGTGGTGCAGTGGTTAAGCGCTCAGGAGCTAAGCAAAAGGACAGCAGTTTGAACCCACCAGCCGCTCTGTGGAGAAAGATGTGGCAGTCTGCTTCTGTAAAGATTACAGCCTTGGAAACCCCATTGGGGCAGTTCTACCCTGTCCTATATGGTCACTATGAGTTGGAATTGACTCCGTGGCAACAGGTTTGGTTTTTTAGCTTTAGGTAGCATAAGGGAGTCCCTGGGTGGCAAAAATGGTTAAGTGTTTGAATACTTACCAAAAGATTGGCGGTTCAAAACCACCCAGAGGTGCCTCAGAAGAAAGGCCCAGCAATCTGCTTCCAAAAGGTCACAGCCTTGATTACCCTATGAAGCGCAGTTCTACTCTGCAACTCTGCAACATGAGCTGGAATCGACTCTGTGGCATCGGGTTTGTTTTTTTTTTTTGATAGATAGCGTAAAGTTAAGCCTTAATGTATGTGCACTGGCCTAACTGTGCTTGCTCTAAGATCCACTTCTCGCTGTAGCCGAGTCCTGCACGTTTTCTCTCATTTGCTAAGAGAATTCAAGCACCTATCCAGCACATGGTTTTATATGCTGAACAATGGAACAGGGCCTATTAGTTTTCCCTTAGTCCAATCTCCATTCCTCTCCTGTGCAGATCAAGGGTGTATTTTCCTGCCTGTCCCACCAGAAGCTGTGCTTGCTCACAGTTTGCAGCCATGCAATCTGGACTCATTGCCCTTAGCAAAAGTGTTTCTGATTAAAACCAGAGTGAGCCAGAAACTAGAGAAAATAGCAAAGAAAGCCAGGATCAGATAGGCTGAAGCAGCTTGGTTTAAGTTTGTCATTCAGTATACAGCTTTGTTTACTTCTTTCCAATCACGTGTTCTTGGATCTGAGCCAGTAAAAGGAGTAGGCATACCCTTCTCTCTTTGAAATCTACACCTGAATGTCCCCATCCCAGTTTCCTTCTCAGCAGGTGCCCCAGGTTCTCCCGAAGCCTGTTCTGAACGTGCCCACTTTTCATCCCTGGCCAGCACTGTGTGCCCTCGGCAATTCGCTGCGTCTGTGCCTTCTCAGTAGCCCTCCCTAGCGCACCTAGGATTGGGAATCCTTTGTTGCTACAGGCAAGAAGGGAGCTATGGGGACAGCTCACCTTGGCAGATACCCAAGGGTAGTCGACGTTCCCTACCACTCCTTCCCTTCCCGCAGTGCCGGCACCAGAAGGACAGTCTCAACTTCAGATGCCTCCTGGGCTTGCAATCCTCGCGTGGTTTCCCATTACCTACAAGATAAATTCCCAGCTCAGCATATGACACAAGTGCTTTGCATACGGCCCTGCGACCCCTCCAGCTTCATCTCCCACTCTCTGCCCTCCCCCATCCATGCTATCTTAAGGCATCTTCAAGTTACTTGCAGTTCTCCAAACTTGTCAGGCTGTTTAAGGCCTGCAGCTTTTACAGGTGCTGTTCCCATTGCCTGACATGGGCTTTCCTTCCTGGTTCACTATCAGTCACCAGTTGCCGTCAAGTCCATTCCGACTCATGGAGATGTGTCAGATTAGAATGATGCGCCAAAGGTTTTCAAGGCTGTGATCTTCCAAAGGTAGATCACCAGGCCTTTCTTCCAAGGCATCTCTGGGTGGGTTTGAACCACCAACCTTTCAGTTAGTAGCCAAGCGTTTGACCATTTGAACTTCCAGGGACTCCCTCTTTGTTCACAAATCAGCTTCTATTTCATGACCAGTTTATGTAATTGCCTTTGTGCAGCCTTTTTCACCACTTCAAATAATGACCTTTTTTCCCCCTAAATTATTTGTTGTTGTTGAGCATATACACACCAAAACGTACACCAATTCAACAGTTCCTACGTGTACAATTTGGTGACACTGATTAGATTCTTCAACTTGTACAGCCATTCTCACCCTCCTTTTCTGAGTTGTTCTTCCCTCCTTAACATAAACTCACTATCCCCTAAGGTTCCTATCTAATCTCTCGAGTTGCTGCTGTCAATTTGATCCCATATAGATAGTTCTTAAAAGAGCATAATGCTCAAGGCAGACTTTTTTTACTGGGTAAGCTAAGCTATTGTTCAGTTTTAAGATGACTTCAGGGGATATTTTTGGCTTAAGGTTTAAAGATTATCTCAGCAATAATTTTAGGGGTTCATCTACCCACCATGGCTCCAGAAAGTCTAGAGTCCATGAGAGTTTGAAATTCTGTTCTGAATTTTCCCCCTTTTAATCAGGATTCTTCTATGGAATCTTTGATCAAAATGTTCAGCAATAGTAGCCAGGAACCATCCAGTTCTGGTCTCATGGCAAAGGAGGCAGTTGTTCATGGAGGCAATCAGCCACACATTCCATATCCTCCTCCTATTCCTGACTTTACGTCTTCCTCTGTTGCTGCAGGTGAATAGAGACCAATTGAATGGCCGCTTGCAAGTTTTTGAGATTCCAGGCACTATGCAACGAACTAGGACGTAGAACAGAAGTTTTATGTATATACTGGTTATTATATTCTTGTCAGATATATAGTTTCCAAAGATATTGTCCCAGTCTGTAACTCCTTTTTTCACTTTTTTGATAAAGTCTCTTGATAAACAAAAGTTTTTAATTTTTATGAGGTCCTATTATTTTGTCTTTTGTTATTTGTGTTTTTGTTGTTAGATAATCTACTGCTGAAAGTTAGACCTGACAGTATTGCCCCTGCTTGTTCTTCTAAGAATTTTATGGTTTTAGTTTGTACATTTAGATCCTTAGTCCATATTGAATTTGCTTTTGTGTATGGTGTGAGGCATAGATCCTGTTTCATTTTTCTGCTTGTGGAAATCCAATTTTCCCAGCACCGTCTATTGAAGAAACTCTTCTTTCTCCATCCAATGGACTTAGCACTCTTGTGAAAAATCAGTTGATCACAGATGTGTGATTTTATTTCTGGACTCTCAATTCTGTTGCATTGGTATACGTGTCTGTTGTTATACCAGTACAAGGCTGTTTTGATTAATGTTGTTGTTGTTAGGTGCCATCAAGTTGGTTCCGACTCTTAGTGGCCCTATGTACAACAGAATGAAACGCTGCCCAGTCCTGCGCCATCCTCACGATCACTGTTATGCTTGAGCCCATTGTTGCAGCCCCTGTGTCAGCCCATCTCATTGAGGGTCTTCCTTTTTTTCTCTGACCCTCTGCTTTACCAGGCATGATGTCCTTCTCCACGGACTGATCCCTCCTGATAACATGTCCAAAGTATGTGAGACGTAGTCTCGCCACCCTTGGTTCTAAGGAGCATTTTAGTTGCACTTTGTCCAAGATAGATTTGTTCGTTCTTTTTGACAGTCCGTGGTATATTCAGTATTCTTATTTTTTAAACATACTACCACTCGCTGCATTTTGATTGGCACACTTAGCTCATTAACATTCATTGTAATTACTGATAAGAAATGACTTCTACCATTTTGTTATTTGTTTGCTGTGTGTCTTAAGCCTTCTTTGTCTTTGTCCTTCACTACTGCTTGCTTATGTGTTTTGTCGGTTTAATGTAGCGTTTTTGGTTCCCTTCTCCTATCTTTTTGTGTATGTTTTTATATATATATATTTTTTAGTGGTTACCATGAATATTACATTTTAAGAGCTTGTGTTTATAACATTGTAAGGTAAGCTGGTACCAACTTCAGCAACATACACAAGAAATTTCATATCTGTACTATCCCTCTCCCCCCTTTTGTTGTTATCACTAATGGTGTCTTTATGTTTCATGTGCCCTGTAGCGTAATTATATCCTTGCCTTTTATATATTTGTTATTTAAAAACATGAAGGACAAAATATTTAGAATTATCAAGCATGAATGCCTTATTATTAGCCCTTATACTTTTCCCTGCAGTTCCCTTTATTACGGATCTTTCTTTTTATGTATAGCTTCAAATTACTTTTTAGTGCCTTTTCCCCTTCCATCTACAGAACTCCCGTTAGTGTTTTTTGTAGGGTCAGTCTGGTGGATATGAACTCTTTCAGCTTCTGTTTGTCTGGGATTGTTTTAATTTCACCCCATTCTTGAAGGATAGTTTTGCTGGGTATAGTATTCTCGGTTGACAGTGGGGTTTTTTTTTTTTTCTTCCTTTCAGCACTTTAAATATAGCATTCCATTGACTTCTGGCTTCCAATGTTTCTGAGGAAAACTCAGCACTTAATCTTACTGGGGATCCTTTGTATGTGACTGTTTGCTTCTCTCTACCTGCTTTCAGGATTCTCTCTTTATCTTTTATTTTTGAGGGCCTAAGTATGATGTGTCATGGTATAGATATCTTGGGGTTTATCCTGCTTGGGGCTCTTTGAGCTTCTTGGATTTGTAGATTCATGTCCTTTGTTAGATTGGGAAAATTTTCTGTCATTATTTCTTCAAATATTCTTTCTGTCCCTTTTTTTCTCTCATCTCTTTCTGGAATTCCCATGATATATTAGGTCTCTTGTTGTTGTCTCATAATTCCATTAAACTGTGCTCAGCCTTCTTGAGCCTCTGTTCTTGTTGCTCTTCAGTGTCTGTAATTTTAACTATCTTATCCTCTAATTCTCTGATTCTTTCTTCTGCCTGATTAAATCTGTTGGTAAGTCCTGTTGTGTTTCTCATTTCAATTATTATCAATTTCAGTTGCAATATCTCTTTTTTTAGATCCTCATTTTGTTCTTGCATTGTTTTACTCCTTTTTTCTCTTTGTCTGTGCTTTCCCTTAGTCCTTTAATTATGTTGTTGTATTATAGAGTTCCATTTTTTTTTTCTTCATTATTTGGTCATCCCTAGATGTGCTTTCATTCCTTTTGTCATGTTAATTTGGTTGGGCCATCATTTCTCTGTTCTTTGAGTGTCTTGTAATTTTTGTTGTTGTGGCATTAAAATTTTTGAGGGTGTTAACTTTCTCAGTTTTCACCAGTATTTGGTATTTTTGCCCACACTACTTTCTGCAAGAAACTCTAGGGTGGACAAAGCCTTTGGCCTTTGCTTACCATTTCCTAACCCTCGCTATGATAGCTCCTTCTCCCTCCCTGGGTTAATTGAGATTGGAAAGTTCCATCTCTCATTTTTCAACTTTCAATCTCTCTCAAGCACACCAGAGAATATGCTGTGGTGAGTCTGTCCAACAGGGGTCACCACCGCTCAGGTGAGCTATCATGTGTTAACCTGTGCACCAGAGGGGAGAGTCCCCTCTTTGTGGCTATTACTCCCTTCTCTGTTTCTGCAATCACGTTTTTAGTTGGTTTTGCCTGAGATTTCCTTCCCTGCTGTGTGGGGGCTGCTTATATCTGAGCTGGCATTCAGGGGGAGCACAGGTAGACTTTCCTCCATTTCAGGAGGAGGAAGGGCTGACACTACCCAGAAGAACCTCCGAGAGATCTGTGTTGTTAGTTTCAGAACCCCCAGTGCCCCTGTGGTGATTGGGGGAATAGTCTCCGCTTAGGCGATCTGCCTCCTGACTCCACTGTAAGAAACCTTCCGTAGGAGTTTGAGTTCATATCAGTCCAGCAGCTGACAGTTACCAGTAGGGGTAGGGATAGTCACACTCCAAACAGACCCCTAGGGTGGTCTACCTTGTAGCTGTCAGAGCCTGCCCTGTAGTCTGCTGGCTGAGATACAGCCTCCACTCAGGATGCCTGCTTCCTAGCACACAGCAGCCTCAGTCAGCAGTCCTCAGCACCAACCGTGAGGGGGATCAGACAGACCCAAACTGATCCCCAAGGAGTCCTATCCTGTTTGCACAGGGAGGCAGGATTTCCATGGCTTTGTGGTTATTTCTGTTGTGTAACCCTTATCATATACTCTGTAAGTTCATTTTGTAAGTCTGTTTTTGCCTTTTATACTGTGATCTACTCAAGAGCAAGATCTGTGTCTCAGTGATGAGAAGATGAATGAATGACAGCATAAAAATTGATGAAAAGAGGGAGTGATGGTGTCCCAGCATGGTGGTGTCAGTCAGGAATCCCACTTGACTACAAGACGCGAGATCTGAATAAAGTATCTTAAAGATGCTATGGGTTTATTCCCCCACATAAAAGACATTTAGAGGTAGGTGGTTAAAGACGCCATCAGGAACCCAGGCTCTGCCATTCTGCTTTGTCTCCTTTAGTACATGGCTGGTCCCCTCAAGGTCAGCTCATGGGTCAAGATGACTGCTAGGGCTACAGCCTTTTCATACATTCCAGGCAGGATGAAGAAGAAGGGTGGTGGGTAAAGAAAAAGTGTCCTTTCCTTGAAGGCAGCCTCCTTTAAAGAGATTTCTCCGAGTTCTACCCAAAAACTTCCACTTTCATCTCATAGGCCAGATGTAGACACATGATTACCTCTTTTGAAAAAGATATATCATAATAAATATAGGTAATTAAAAATAATATTTGTTTAAAAAACAGCTTTTAAGTCTAAATAAACATTTGTCCAAAGAAATATACAAATGGTCAATAAGCACATGAAAAGATGCACGACATCATTAGTCATTCCAAAAACATACCAACCTGTTGCCATTGAGTCAGTTCTGACTCATGGCGACCCCATGTGTTACAGAGTAGAACTGCTCCATGGGGTTTTCTCGGCTGTAACCTTATTAGAAGCACATCACCAGGCCTTTCTTCTGCAGTACCACTGGGTGGGTTCAAAATGCCAACGTTTAGGTTAGCAGTTGAGAGCAAACCATTTGCGCCACGTAGGGACCTCATTGGAGCTCTGGTGGCACTGTGATTATGCTTTCAGCTGCTAACAAATGTTTGGCAGTTCAAATCCACCACCCTTTCCTTGGAAATCCTATGGGGCAGTTCTACTCTGTCCTATAGGGTCGCTATGAGTCGGAATTGACTCCATGGCAACAGGTCCCTACCTCATTAATGTCATTGTCATTGTTTTTACGCGCTGTTGAGTCCATTTTGACTCAGAGAGACATCTGATGGAGTAGAATCACCCCCCAGAGTTTTCTTGGCTGTAATCTTTGCAGAAGCAGTCACCAGGTCTTTCTCCACTGGAGTCACTGTGAGTTAAAAACAACTCAATGACACCTAACAACAGTTATTAGTCATTAGGGAAATGCAAATCAAAAGCACAATGAAATACAGCTTTATACCCACTAGATTGGCTAGAATCAAAAAGGCATAATAACAAATATTGATAAGGATATGGAGAAATTAGAGCCTTGGTGGGAATCTAAAATAGTGCAGCCACTGTGGAAAACAGCTTGGCAGTTCCTCAAGAAGTTCCGCATAGAGCTAGCACGTGACCCGGCAATTCTACTCTACATAAGTATCTAAGAGAATGAAAGCATATGTCCATATAAAAACATACATGAATAGCAACACTATTCATAATTTCCACATGTTCATAAACTGATGGATGGATAAATAAAATGTGATATATCCGTACAGTGAAATATTATTTGACAATAAAAGAAACCCAATACTGATATACACAATGAGAGGGATGAGCTTCAAAAACAACACAGAGTGAAAGAAGCCGTACACAAAGGACCACGTGTTGTATGATTCCATTTATATGCAACGTCCAGAATACGAGACAGGAAGTAGATTAGTGGTTGCTGGGGTGGGGGTAATGGGGAGTGACTGCTAACAGTTACGGGGTTTCCTTTTAGGGTGATGAAAATGTTCTAAAAGTAGATAGTGGTGTTGGTTGCATAATGCAGTGAATATACTAAAAACCATTGTTGTACCTATTAAAAAGTGACTTGTGTGGTATGTGAAGATTATCTTTATCTCAATAAAGCTGTTTTAAAAATCAGCTTTTATCTGTTTGTAAAACATATCTTTAAAATTAACCTCAAAAGAAAGGAAATGGTGGAGGGGGCTGGGAAGAAGTTCCCAAAACCAGTTAACATTTAAAAGATTGTATTAGTTGTCTTCTTCTCTTCATCTGAGTCTTGGCTTTAAAAAAAAAAAATCTGCCCTGCATAGTCAGGGTCAGATCTCTCTGGCTGGTTGCCCAGCCGACAGAGACTCTGAATGGTTTCTTTGTTCTGTAACTTATCATTTCAAAAACGGGTCTATTTTTTGGAGCCTCCAAAGCTGCAGAATAGCGATGCCAGGGGGTCAGCAAATAGGCTTAAGCAGTCGATTTATCTGCACGCCAGCAGGGTGTTAGGAGAGCTTGTTCTATGCAACTCTTGTTACTCGGAGATTTTGTTGCTAATAAACAGAGGCATCTGGAAGGCTGTGAAGAAGTAGTATCATGCCTGGAAGGGCTTCTGCACCGGAAGTCTGTGGACAGGTAGTTCCTAACAAAGAGCTTTGTCCCTCTAAGTCTCTGATTCCTTGTCAGTAGAACAGGAAAAACACTGCCATTCTCATCGCAGGGCTGTTACTCACAACCATACCTATGAGCATGCTTTGTAAACACTGAAGGTAGGTAATAGTAGAAACTGTCCTGGAACATCAGCCTAGGAGTGGCTCCAGAGGACTGAACTGTTAACAGGTCAAGGTCTGAGAATGAAAGAGGCTTATCTGGCTGGAGAAGAAGAGTGTGGGCTCAATGGAGGGGCATTGTCAGGAAGAGAGGGTAAGAGAGAGAGCTGGAAGACTGCAGTAATAGACTGTTGTTGTCAGAAGGCACTGACCAGCAGTCTTCCTCCATTGGCTCAAAAGGCCACCAGCTATGCTGGTCGCCACAGCAGGGTCATTTAAGTTAGACAGCAGGGAACCATGCTGACACCACATCAAGATGCTGGCAAAGAGCAACCGAGGAGGGCACAGAATCCCTCTCTTATAAGCATCCCTTGGACCAATCCTTATGTGTTCCAGATTCTTGAGCCTCTTTTACCCGTTGCTGTTGAGTCAATCCTGACTCATAGCAACCCTATAGAACAGAGCAGAACTACACTATAGGGCTTCCAAGAAGCAGCTGGTGGATTGGAAGTGCCAACTTTTTGGTTAGCAGTCAAGCTCTTAACCACTACGCCACCAGGGTTCCTGAGCCTTTTTTGTAGAAGCTTATATTCTCACAACACTCCTCAGGAATTGAAAGAAAAAAAAAAATCACCATTTTGTGTAGCATCAGATCAGGAAGTGTTTTTACATTTTTATGAATGTATTTTAGATGGATATATTCCTGAAGAATGTTACATGGGTTCATTTTGGTTCAATGAATGAAGCTTTCAGATCCAGTAACAAAACCTGCACAGATGTTTTTAGTCATTTTTGTGATCATTATTCTTTATACTCTCTCTTCAACCAGTGGCCTATTTTTGGTATAAGTTAAGAATAAAAAACAATTAAAAAAATATGGAAAGGTGAAAACACCATGGCATCTAAAGAACACGCCATCTGTCCTCCCTTGAAGAAAACTCAGAGCCCTCACATAGTTCTACTTAAGCTGGGAAAATATCGATTATAGTTCACTGATTTTGAAGTTGGCAGTTTTCACATTTTATCACCTCTGAAATCGTGATACGTCTTACAGTCAATGGCATCTTACGTTCATTCTTCCTTTCTTGTAAGATTTTGCAGCTTATAATCAATGATGTCTTGGATTTGATGACATGTGGTACATTGTATTAGTCCCTGAATTAAGAAAGATATGCTTTCCTCGTTCTTCCTGTCTGCCCTTGGGTGTACATGTTGAATAGTTCCATGCCCACCCTTGCATTGCAGCCAGGAGCTTCAGTGTCACCAGAAGGGGCCAACGAACCATCTTTTTGTTTTTGCAGGTTTTTATTGATAGACCACAAGCAGATCTTCCATCTTCAGATCTTTAACTACGAAAGGTGCAGTGGAACCTCTCTCCCTTTCCCATCCCTCCCATTCTTCTGGCCACCGGGGTCCTTCCATAGGTATTCAGTTTGTATGACTGTCACTGGAAGCTTTTCTGGAATCATACTCTGTATAGACATCACCTGGCTCTTTCCAAAGTCACCCACTGTCACTGCTCTGTCTAATGGTGTCTCTGGGAAGAAAAGGGAGAGGAGGTATGCCTTAGCCTACTTTTGACCAATTATTTCCTTACTCTTCCAGGAGAAGAGCCACAGGCTCAATGACCTGTAAGGGCCATTTCAGCACTTCCATTTTGCCTGTCTCCAGGGCTTCACCTTAGGTAGGAACTTTTGCTCTCATTCACCTCTCACAGTGCTCTGACTCTTTATAGCTGAAGGTCCCTCTTGTCCAAGATGGACAGTGTTACCTAGCAGGATGCATTCTCTAACAACATGAATGACATCAAGAGTAACCAAGAACTGTACCAGCACTACTCAGCCATGGCCCCCAAGATGCTGGCCCGCATCTCCAAACTCCTCATGACCTGCCGGAACTCAGGCATCCATGTACCCAAGGGCATCAGAAACATCTTTGATTTCACCTGGGAAGAGCTCATTGCTGACCCCATGGTGCCTACCCCGTCTGACATCTTAGGCCTGGAGATCACTTTGGGGCCACCACCTATGCTTGTGGAGTTGGCTCCCGTGCAGCTCCCTACCCAGAAGAAACTACCACCGCCAGTACCACCACCATCACTACTGCCAAAATCCAGTGGTGCAACCAAGCACTCCACCCCATCTCCTACCCAGACACGCGCAGTGACTGCCGGCCAGGAAACCCTGCACAAGTTTCAGCGCCAGTCCATCCACCTGCTGACAGAACTCCTCACCCTGAAAATGAAGGCCATGGTGGAGTCTGCATCAGGTAAGGCTGGCTCACAAGATTCCGGAAGGATCTGGTCCAGATGTGTTTTTTGTGTGTATGTGTATCCACCATATTCACCCCAGACAGGTATACTAGGATGAGCTGGAAATAGGTGGCAGCACGGATCTGCTTTAGGAATTTAATTCCTTCCCATTACCACTCCCAAGAGTCATCCTCTCATCTCTCTGATCTCCCATTTTTCCTTCCATTCCCACAACTTTGGAGAGCCCAGATTGGAAGGTTAGCAGTTGTCTTAGTTTCCTAGGACTGCCATAACAAAATACCACAAGATGGGTGACTTCAAACAGCAGAAATTTATTGTTTCACAGTTCTGGAGAGAGAAGTTGGAATTCAGGACCTTGGCAAGGCTCTGCTCTCTCTGCCAACTCTAGGGGAAGATCCTTCCTTGTCTCTTGCAGCTTTTGGTAACCCCAGGCATTTCCTGCCTTTCCTTGGCTTGTAGATGCATCTGCATACAGCCTCTCCTCCTGTGTGAACCCTGTCTCCCTTTTATAAAGGAAGACAATACTCAGAAGCGATTAGGACCTAACCTACTCTGGTATGACCTCATTAGCTTAAGTGATAATATCTTCAAAGAAAGACCCTATATCCAAACAGGGGTTAGGAATTCAACATATCTGCTTGAGGGGCACAAGTTGATGCATAACAGTAGTGAAGAACAGCGTGAGCTCAGAGGCATTGAAGGGAGGAGTTGGTGGTAATTATTCAGAGGAGGAGAGAGACAGCACCCATGAGGCACAGTGTGGAGGTATGAATCAGGAGGGCCTACTGGAAGGTAGCAAGACAAAAGCCCAGTGGACCCAGAGCCAGGCTCCTTATGAATACTAGGGTTGAAGGTGAGGGTGTCATCCTAGGATCAAGGCAGGGACCTAGAGCAGCATCAGTAACTAAGCCTTCTCCATGCTGTGTTATTTTAGATACTAACAGACCTGTGGGTAGTAATAGAGAAGGGTAAGGGGGCTGAGAGCAAAGGGCCCTGACAGGTCTTGAGAGTTTGAGACCCTTTCATTAGGAGCCCACTCAAACTTGCTTACTCTAGGAATGGATCTTCCCTCTACTCTACATCCTGGGCCCTTTAAGGAGGTTGCTTTCTACAAGCACCAGTCCCTTGCTGGGAGGAAAATGTGTTGTCTTTGATGATTCCTTTAGTAGGTGCCAACCCGCTGGACATCACAAGACGCTTCGTGGAGGCCAGCCACCTTCTCCATCTCAATGCCAAGGAGATGGCCTTTGACTACTTGGTCGGCACAATCGGGAGAAGTGGCTATAGTGGTGGACAGTTGGGGAAAGGTGGGTACCTGCGTGTCAGCCCTTAGGTAAAAAGTTCAAACAAAACCAACAAGAATGCAGTGAAAGGTAAAACCCCCAGTTTAAAAGTCTTTCATTTCCAAGAGTTGAGGTGGATGTGGAGCAGTAGAGACTCTCAAACACTATAGGGAAGTATATACATGTGTGCAGTTACTGTGAAGCATAATTTGGTGGTATCTGTTTGATGGAAGATGTTTCTATTTTACCACCCAGCAGTTTCTCTTCTAGGTCACTCCCTAGATCTGTGCTTTGCAAACTATCTGTGAAGGACCGTTTTTTTAAATTTCCAATCTGTCATGGACCTATCCTTTTTAAAATACTATAAAAATATCACAGCGGTGTCAAATTGCTACAAAAGTTTCTAAATGCTTACTTCCAATTTTTATACTTACGTTGTCATAGGCTGGTGTGGACTAATACCAATCCACAGACCACACTTAGAGTGGCACTGCCCTGGAGCAACTCACGCAAGTGTACAAGAAGTGGGATAAGAATGTTTATTGCAGAATTACTTGGGATGGCAAGAAAATTGGAAATGACCTAAATGTCCATCAACAGGAGAATAAGTAAATTATGGTCTATTTAGACAGTGGAACACATGAGCAGTGAAAATAAATGAAGCACTACAGCACACAACACAGATAAATCTCAAAAACGTAGTGTTAACAATACTGGGGAAATCAGCACATCTTGACCAAGAAGTTTCATAGACACATCCAGACTCCCTGAGGGACTGAATTACTGGGCTGAGGGCTGAGGACCATGGTCTCGGGAGACATCTAGCTCAATTGGCCTAACATAGTTTATAAAGAAAAAGTTCTACATACTACTCTGGTGAGTAGTGTCTGGGGTCTTAAAAGCTTGTGAGCAGCCATCTAAGACATTCAACTGGTCCCACCCTGTCTGGAGCAAGGGAGAATGAAGAAAACCAAAGACACAAGGGAAAAACTAGTCCAAAGAACTAATGGACTACAACTACCACAGCCTCCACCAGGCTGAGTCCAGCACAGCTAGATGGTGTCTGGCTACCACCACCAACTGCTCTGACAGGGATCACAATAGAGGGCCCCAGACAGAGCTAGAGAAAAATATGGAACAAAATTCAAACTCACAAAAAAAGATCAGACCTACTGGTCAGACGGAGACTGGAGAAACTCCAAGAGTATGACCTCGGACATCCTTTTAACTCAGTACTGAAGTCATCCCTGAGGTTCACCCTTCAGTCAAAGATTAGAGAGGCCCATAAACCAAAATGAAACTAAACGGGCACACCAGCTCAGAGGCAAGCACTAGAAGGTAAGAGGGAACAGAAAAGCTGGTTAACAGGGAACCCAAGGTCAAGAAGGGAAGACTGTTGACATGTTGTGGGGTTGGCAACAAATGTAACGAAACAATATGTGTATTAACTGTTTAATGAGAAACTAATTTGCTCTGTAAACCTTCATCTAAAGTACAATAAAATAATAATAAAATGTAGCGTTAAGCAAAAAAAAAAAAAGCAAGCTGTAGAAGAATACATCTGGTATGATACCATTTAAATCAAGTTTTAAATATTTAATAATATATTGTTTGTGGGTACATTATAGGAAATACAAGTATAAATGCATGAAGGGGAATGTCAAATGCAAATTCAGGGAGTGATCTCTGGAGAGAAGGGAATGGGATCTGGGAGCAGTATACAGTGGTTCAGTTGTATATGTGATATTTTATATTTCATGCTTTGTGCATACACAAATGTTCATCTTGAATGCCTAAAAGTACCCACTATTAGGAGATTTTATGTTGTTGTTAGGTGCCTTTGAGTTGGTTCCGACTCATAGTAACCCTGTGTACAACAGAATGAAACACTGCCCGGTCCTGCGCCATCCTCACAATCATTGCTGTGCTTGAGCCCATTGTTGGAGCCACTGTGTCATTCCATCTCATTGAGGGTCTTCCTCTTTTTCACTGACCACTTTACCAACGATGATGTCCTTTCCAGGGCCTGGTCCCTGCTGATAACATGCCCAAAGTACACAAGATGAAGTCTTGCCATTCTTGTTTCTAAGGAGCATTCAGGCTGTACTTCTTCCAAGACAGATTTATTCATTCTTGTAGCAGTCCATGGTATATATTCAATATTTTTCACCAACACCATAATTCAAAAGCATCAATTCTTCTCTGGTCTTCCTTATTCTTCGTCCAGCTTCCACATGCTTATAAGGCTATTGAAAATACCATGGTTTGGGTCAGGCACACTTGAGTCCTCAGAATGACATCTTCACTTTTTAACACTTTAAAGAGGTCTTTTGCAGCAGATTTCACCAGTGCAATATTTCATTTGATCTCTTGGTTGCTGCTTCCATGGGCATTGATTATGGATCTACTTAAAAAGAAATCCTAGACAACTTCAGTGTTTTCTTTGTTTATCAGGATGCTGCTTATTGGTCCAGTTGTGAGGACTTTTGTTTTCATTATAATCCATACTGAAGGCTGCGGGAGGTTTTATAAAACCACCCACTGCTGTCGAGTCAATTCTGACTCATAGCGACCCTATAGGTCAGAGTAGAACTACCCCATAGAGTTTCCAAGGAGTGCCTGCTGGACTTGAACCACCAACCTTTTGGTTAGCAGCTGTAGCACTTAACTACTACTCCACCAGGGTTTCTAGGAGGTTTTATAGGGAACCATAAAAAGAAAAATTGTATATCATAGCCATTCACCCTCACCGTAAAATTAGTCCCCATTTACCATTTAGCATGTTTAGCCATGTCAGGTAAGTCGATATCTTTCTTGGGCTCTCCCTGATGGTTAGAGGTTAAACATCTAATAATAATATGCGGATACAGTGAAAATGAAGTGCATAGTAAAATTTCACATCTTGGGAAAGAAGTAGGATTTCATGAAGTCAATGAAAGTGATGTTGGGGAGCTGCTCAAATCACATGGGAAGCCACTGATAAGTGATGTAGCAGAACAAAACTAGGTGACTACTTAAGAAGGGAAAGTCATCTAGGTTAATGACTGTGAAGAAGGAGGAACGTTTTGTGTGTCGAAAGCTTAAAACAAAAATTGATAAAGCCCTTGAATATTTTTGCAAAAGACAAACATAAAGGAACTTATGTTTTATTGTGCTATCATACAGTCATTCAGGAAAAAAAAATCACACCCCCTCAAAAAATCAACAATCATTTTTTATTTCTTATGAGAATTAACATGTACTTACAATGTAAACCAAGTTTTCTTAAATTCAAGATAAAATAAGCTTATTTTTATGATTTTTCATTTCTTTTTCTAAGATAAAATTCCAGTCAAACATTTTCCCAACTATTTACCAGGAAATCGAGATCTCTGCTTTAAGGGGATTTACTCTGGGCAGATCCTCTCTTTATGGTACAGTTATTTATTCAAATGCTTTTCATGCTGGCATAACTGGATATCTATCTGTAAAAAAAATGAAACAAGACCCATACCTCACAACATACAAAAAAAACTAACTCAAAATGGGTCAAAGACCTAAATGTAAAATCTAAAATGTTGAAGATCTTGGAAGTAAAAATAGGGACAATGCTAGGGGCCATAATACATGGCATAAATACTATACAAACCGTAACTAACAATGCACAAACATCAGAAGAGAAACTAGATAACAGGTAGCCCCTAAAAATCAAACACTTATGCTCATCCAAAGACTTCACCAAAAGAGTAAAAAGGCAACCTACAGACGGGGAAAGAATTTTTGGCTGCAACATACCTAATAAGGGTCTAATCTCTAAAACCTATAAGATATTGCAACACCTCAACAACAAAAAGGCCATCTAATTTAAAAATGGGGAAAGGATATGAACAAGCACTTCACCAAAGAAGACATTCGGGCGGCCAGCAGACACATGAGGAAATGCTCACAATCATTAGCCATTAGAGAAATGCAAATCAAAACTACAATAAGACACTGTCTCACCCCAACAAGGCTGGCGCTAATACAAAAAACACTAACAAATGTTGAAGAGGTTGTGGAGAGATTAGAACTCTTATGCATTGTAGGTGGGAATGTAAAATGGTACAACCACTTTGAAAATAAGAGCTGTCACACAAATAGACATACGCACACCCATGTTCACTGCAGCACTACTCACAATAGCAAAAAGATGGAAACAACTTAAATGCCCATCAACAGACAAATGGATAAACAAATTATAGTACATACAGACAATAGGATATTACGGAACAATAAAAGCAATGATGAATCCGAGAAACATCTCACAACATGGATGAATCTGGAGGGCATTATGCTGAGTGAAATAAGTCAGTCAGAAAAGAACAAATATTGTATGAGTCCACTATTATAAGAACTTAAGAAAAGGTTTAAAAACAGAAAAAAAAAGCATTCTTTGGTGGTTACAAGGGTGGGGAGAGAGGGGGAGGGGAAATCATTAACTAGATAGTAGACAAAGATCAACTTCAGTTAAGGGAAGGACAACACACAGTACAGTGGAAATCAGCACAACTAGACCAAAGCAAAAGCAAAGAAGTTTCCTGGACATCCAAACACTTTGAGGGACAGAGTAGCTGAGACTGGGGCCTGTGGACCATAGTTTCGGAGGACATCTCGGTCAATTGGCATAACATAGTTTATAAAAAGAATGTTCTACATTCCACTTCTGTGAGTGGCATCTGGTGTCTTAAAAGCTCGCCAGCGTATCTAAGATACATCAATTAGTCCCATCCCATTCAGAGCAAAGGAGAATGAGGAAAACCAAAGGCACAAGGAAAATACTAGCCCAAAAACTAAAGGACCAAATGAACCAGAGACTCCATCAGCCTGAGATCAGAAGAACT
Source organism: Loxodonta africana (assembly GCF_030014295.1). Lineage (NCBI taxonomy): Eukaryota > Metazoa > Chordata > Mammalia > Proboscidea > Elephantidae > Loxodonta > Loxodonta africana. The sequence continues at coordinate 38,016,616 of NC_087363.1, forward strand.
GAACGGTGCCTGGCTACCACCAATGACTGCCCTGACAGGAAACACAACAGAGAGTCCCAGACAAAGCAGGAGAAACATGTGGAACAGTCCACCCAGAGATGCCTCAGAAGAAAGGCCGGGTGATCTACTTCCAAAAATCAGTGATTGAAAACCGTATGGAGCACTGTTACCCTCTGACACACTTGAGGTTGCTGTGAGTCCGAAGTGACTCAATGGCAACTTCTTTTAAAGAAGATTTTATAGTTTTTGGTGAAAGTTTACACAGCAGAATAAGGTTCCCATTTGACAATTTTCTATACAAATTATTCAGTGACAGTTACACTTTTCAGAACGTGTCAACATTTTCTTTAACTGCATTCTGGTTGTTTCATTTCCAGTACTCTAGTTTCCCTAGCCCCTTATCTTTTCATTTTTGCTTTACAGTGATTGTTGACCTTTTGGTCGCATATAGGTGGCTTTCTAATGAAGTCCCATATTCATGAATAATATCCTTTATTTTGAGTGCCAATCTGTTATTTCACTAAAAGGTGATCTCAAGGGATAGTTTCAGTTCAAGGTTGAAAGCATATCTCAGGGCAATAGTCTCAAGGGAGTCCTTCAGTCTCAACTGGTCCAGTAAGTCTGGACTTTTTAAGAATTTGAGTTCTGTTCCACATTTTTCTCCTGTTCTATCAGGGTCCATCTACTATGGCCCTGATCAGAACTGTAGGTAGTGGTAACCGGGCACCATCTAGTTCTTCTGGTCTCAGGGTAGATGATAGAATGGTTCATGTAACCTCTTTGCCTGGTAGACTAATTTCTTCTCTGAGACTTTGGTTTCCTTTTTTCTCTTTTGCTCCTGATGAGTAGAGACCGATAGTTGTATCTTAGATGGCTGTTCACAAGTTTTTAAGGCCCCAGACCCCACTAACCTCACTAGGATGCAGAACATAAACTTTGTGAGCTGTATTATGCCAGTTGATTGAGTTTTCCCATGAGACTAACACAGAGTGGGAAAAAAATTTTGGCTGCAGCATATCCAATCAGGGTCTAATCTCTAAAACCTACAAGATACTGCAAAACCTCAACAACAAAATAACAAATAACCCAATTAAAAAATGGGCAAAGGATACGAACAGGCACTTCACCAAAGAAGACATTCAGGCAGCTAACAGGTACATGAGGAAATGCTCACGATCATCAGCCACTAGAGAAATGCAAATCAAAACTACAATGAGATTCCATCTCACCCCAACAAGGCTAGCATTAATCCAAAAAACACAAAATAATAAATGTTGGAGTGGTTGTGGAGAGACTGGAACATTTATACACTGCTGGTGGGAATGTAAAAAGGTACAACCACTTTGGAAGCCAATTTGGCGCTTCCTTAAAAATCTAGCAATAGAAGTAACATACGATCCAGCACCCCCAGCACTTGGAGTATATCCTAGAGAAATAAGAGCTGTCACACGAATAGGTATATGCACACACATGTTCATTGCAGCAATGTTCACAATATCAAAAAGTTGGAAACAACATAGGTGGCCATCAATGGATGAATGGATAAACAAATTATGGTATATTCACACATTGGAATACTATGCAACAATAAAGAACAATGATGAATCCTTGAAACATTTTATAAGCTGGAGGAATCTGGAAGGCATTATGCTGAGTGAAATAAGTCAGTCACAAAAGGACAAATATTATATGAGACCACTATTATAAAAACTCAAGGTTTAAACACAGAAGAAAACATTCTTTTATGGTTACGGGGGGGAGGCGGGGAGGGAGAAGGGTATTCACTAACTAGATAGTAGATAAGAATTATCTTAGGTGAAGGGAAGGACAACACACAATACAAGGGAAGTCAGCACAACTGGACTAAACCAAAAGCTGAGAAGTTTCCTGAATACGACCAAACACTTCAAGGGACCGAGTAGCAGGAGCGGGGGTTTGGGGACCATGGTTTCAGGGGACATCTAGGTCAATTGGTGTAACAGTTTATTAAGAAAATGTTCTGCATCCCATTTTGGTGAGTGACATCTGGGGTCTTAAATGCTAGCAAATGGCCATCTAAGATGCATCAATTGGTTCTATTCCACTTGGAGCTAAGGAAAATGAAGAACACCAAAGACACAAGGAAAACATTAGCCCAAGAAACAAAAAGGGCCACATAAGCCAGAGAGACTCCATCTGTCTGAGACCAGAAAAACTACATGGTGCCCGGCTACCACCAAGGAGCTCCCTGACAGGGAACACAACAAAGAGTCCCTGACGGAGCAGGAAAAAAGTAGGGTGCAGAACTCAAATTCTAGTAAAAAGGTCAGAGTTAATGGTCTGAGACTGGAGGAACCCCAGAAGACATGGCCCCCAGACTCTCTGTTAACCCAGAACTAAAACCATTCCCAAAGCCAACTCTTCAGACAAAGATTTGACTGGACTATAAGACATAACAAATTATGGATAACGTTGCCAAGAACGGGAGTTCCAGAACACTTAATTGTGCTCGTGAGGAACCTTTACACAGATCAAGAGGTGGTTGTTCGGACAGAACAAGGGGTTACTGATTGGTTTAAAGTCAGGAAAAGTGTGCGCCAGGGTTGTATTCTTTCACCATACCTATTCAAACTGTATGCTGAGCAAATAATTTGAGAAGCTGGGCTATATGAAGAAGAATGGGGCATCAGGATTGGTGGAAGACTCATTAACAACCTGCATTATGCAGATGGCACAACCTTGCTTGCTGAAAGTGAAGAGGACTTGAAGCACTTATTAATGAAGATCAAAGACCACAGCCTTCAGTCTGGATTGCACCTCAACATAAAACAATAAATTCTCACAACTGGACCAATGAGCAACATCATGATAAAGGGAGAAAAGATTGAAGTTGTCAAGGATTTCATTTTGCTTGGATCCACAATCAACAGCCATGGAAGCAGCAGTCAAGAAATCAAAAGATGCATTGCATTGGGTAAATCTGCTGCAAAGGACCTCTTTAAAGTGTTGAAGAGCAAAGATGTCACCCTGAAGACTAAGGTGTGCCTGACCCAAGCCATGGTATTTTCAATCGCATCATATGCATGTGAAAGCTGGACAATGAATAAGGAAGATCAAAGAAGAATTGATGCCCTTGAGTTGTGGTGTTGGCAAAGAATATTGAATATACATGGACTGCCAGAAGAACGAACAAATCTGTCTTAGAAGAAGTACAACCAGAATGCTCCTTAGAAGCAAGGATGGCGAGACTGCGTCTTACATACTTTGGACATGTTGTCAGGAGGGATCAGTCTCTGGAGAAGGACATCATGCTTGGAAGAGTACAGGGTCAGTGGAAAAGAGGAAGACCCTCAACAAGGTGGATTGGCACAGTGGCTGCAACAATGGGCTCAAGCATAACAACGATTGTAAGGATGGCACAGAATGGGGCAGTGTTTCGTTCTGTTGTGCATAGGGTCGCTATGAGTTGGAGCCGACTTGACGGCACCTAACAACAACAACAATAAGACATAAAATGATACTAGTGAAGAGTGTGCTTCATGAGACTAAATGGGCAGCTCCTGTCTGGAGGCAAGTTGAGAGGGTGGAAAGGGACAGGAGCTGCTTGCATGGACACGGGAAATCCAGGGTGGAAAGGAAGGGTGTGCTGACATACAGGAATAGCAACCAGGGTCACATAGCAATGTGTGGATAAATTTTTGTGTGAGAACTAACTTGAGCTGTAAACTTTCACTTAAAGCACAATTAAAAAAAAAAGTGGGAACATAGTAATATTTGCCTTTATGTAATTGACTTATTTTACTTAGCATTATGTCCTCCAAATCAACCCATGTTATAATACGTTTTTCGGACTCATCATCGTTATTTATGGTGGCATAGTATTCCATTGTAAGTATGTACTGTTGTGCATTGACAGGCACTCAGGCTGTTTGCATTTTTTTGCTGTTGTGCATCATGCTGCAATGAACATAGGTGTCCATATGCCTGTCCGTGACTTTTATTACATCTCTGGGACATATACTTAGAAGTAGGATGGCTCAATCATAAGGCATTTCTATTTCTAGTTTTTTGAGGAAGCACCACACCGTTTTTCATAGTGGTTGTACCATTTTACAGTCCCCCCAACAATGGATAATTGTTCTAATCTCCCCACATCCTTGCCAAGATTTTCTTTTTTAACTGTTTTGCTTATAATCAGTGTCGTTTTAGCTGGGGTGAGATGGTATCTCATTGTAGTTTTGATTTGCTTTTCTCTAATGGCTAATTGTCATGAGAATCTTTGCATGTGTTTGCTGGCCACTTTAATGTCCTCTTTTGATGAAGTGCGTGTTCATGTCCTTTGCCCATTTCTTAATTGGGTTGTTTGTCTTTTGTTGTTGAGTTGTTGAAGTTTTCTATATATTTCAGAGATTGTACCCCTCTTGGATATGTCCTTCCCAAAGATTCTTTCCCAGTCTGTAGGTTGTCTTTTTACTCTTTTGATAAAGTCTTTTAATAAAGCACAAAGTATTTAACTTTTAGGTGGTCTCAATTATCTAATTTATCTTCTGCTATTTGTGCATTTGTAGTTATGTTTGTTAGCTTATTATTTAAAAAAAATAGGTTCAATAATTTTCTCCCTATGGTTTCTTCTAGGAACTTTATAGTTTTAGGTTTAACATTCAGATCTTTGATCCACGTTGAGTTAGTTTTTGTGCATGGTGTGAAGTATGGGTTCTGTTTTATTTTTCTGCAAGTGGATAGCCAGTTTTGCCAGCACCATTTATTAAAGAGACCATTTCTACCCCATTGAATGGACTTTGACTCCTTGACAAAAATCAGTTGTCCATAGATAGATGGATTTATTCCTGGGTTCTCAATTCTGTTCCACTCGTCTGTGTGCCTTTTGTTGAACAAATACCTGGCTGTTTTGATTACAGTGGCTGTGTGGTATGTTTTGGTGTCGGGGAATGTGAGGCCTCCCACTTTGTTCTTCTTCTTCAATATTGCTTTGGATATTTGGGACCTCTTTCCTTTCTGTATAAAGTTGGTCATTAGTTTTTCCATTTCAATAAAGAATGTTGCTGGGATCTGTATTGGAATTGCATTTATCTGTAGATTGCTTTAGGTCGTATTGACATTTTCACTATATTAAGCTTTCCAATCCATGAGCACGGAATGTCCTTCCATTTATGTAGGTCTCTTTTAGGTTCTTCTAGTGGCATTTTATGATTTTCATTGTATAAGCCTTTTATGTTCCTGTTTAAGTTAATTCCTAGGTATTTTATTGTTTGGGGGGTATTGTAAATGGTATTGGAAACCCTGGTGGCGTAGTAGTGAAGCGCTACGGCTGCTAACCAAAGGGTTGGCAGTTCGAATCCGCCAGGGACTCCTTGGAAACCCTATGGGGCAGTTCTACTCTGTCCTATAGGGTCACTATGAGTTGGAATTGATGACATTGGGTTTTTGGGTTTGGGTAAATGGTATTGTTTTCTTGATTTCCTTTTCAGAATACTCCTTGTTAGTGTAAAGGAACCCAACTGATTTTTGTGTGTTGATCTTGTGCCCTGCAGTGTTGCTAAGTTCTATTAGATTCAGCAGTTTTCTTGTGGAATCTTTAAGGTTTTCTCTGTGTAGGATCATACCATCTGTAAATAGAGAGAGTTTTACTTCCTTCTTTCTAATTTAGATACCTTTTGTTTCTTTCTTGCCTTTTTTCTCTGGCTAGGACTTCCAGTACTGTATTGATTAAGAGTGGTGATAATGGGCATTCTTGTCTTATTCCCATTCTCAAGGGAAAGTCTCTCAGTCTTTCTCCATTGAAAATAATGTTGGCTGTTGGTTTCACATGTTGTTGTTGTTGCTGGTGCCATCGAAACAGAACGAAACCCTGCCCGGTCCTGCACCATCCTCACAATTGTTGCTATGCCTGAGCCCACAGTTGCAGCCACTGTGTCAACCCATCTTGTTGATTTTGCGTATATGCTCTTAATTAATGTTGAGAAATTTCCTTTTCTACTCCTACTTTGCTGAGAGTTTTTATCAGAAAAAGGTGTTGGATTTTATCAAATGCGTTTTCTGCATCAATTGAGATGATCATGTGGTTCTTTTCCTTTGTTTCATGTACGTGATGAATTATATTGATTGATTTTCTAACGTTGAACCACCCTTGCATTCCTAGTGTGACTCCCACTTGATTGTGATATGAGGCTTTCTTAATATATTGTTAAATTCTCTTGGCTAGAATTGTTGAGAATTTTTGCATTTATATTCATGAGGGATATTTGTCTGTAATTTTTTTTTTGTAGTGTCTATGCCAGGGTTATGCCTGGTTTTGATATCAGGGTGATGCTGGCTTCATAGAATGAGTTAAGAATATTCCTTCTTTTCCTATGTTTTAGAAGACTTTGAGTAGAATTGATGTCAACTCTTCTCCGAATGTTTGGTAAAATTCCTCAGTGAAACCATCTGATCCTGGGCTTTTTGTTGTTGTTGTTGGCGATTTTTATAATGACATCTTCAATCTCTTCTTTTCTTGTGGGTCTGTTTAGATTTTGTGTGTCTATTTGTGTTAGTTTAGGGAGGTAGCATGTTCTAGGAATTTGTCCATTTCATCTAGGTTTTCAAGTTCACTGAAGCACAGTTTTTCATAGTGTTCTGTTATCATCCTCTCTGTCTCAGTTGGGTCTGTTTTAATGTTTCCAGTGTCATTTCTTATTTTGGTTATTTGCCTCTTCTTGTCTTTTTTTTTTTTTTCGATCAGTTAAACCAGTGGTTTGTCTATTTTATTGATCCTTTCAAAGAACCAGCTTCTGGTTTTGCTGATTCTATTGTTTGCCTGTTTTCTATTTCATTTATTTCTGCTCTGATCTCTTTTATTTCTTTCTTATGGCTCCTTTGGTCTTCTTTTACTCTACCATTTCTTTTTGTTCAAGTTGTCGGGTTGCTGATTTTGAATATTTCTTCTTTTTTTTAATGTAGGCATTTATTGCTATGGATTTCACTCTGAGCACTGCTTTTGCTGTGTTCCAAAGGTTTTGATATGTTGTGTTTTTATTTTTGTTTGATTCTAAGTATTTTTTTAAATTTCACTTTCTATATCTGCATTTGCCCATAGAGTAATGTCCCCTTTTGTGCTTTCTGCTCCCTGCACCCTGCTCTGGTGTCAGTTCACTCTTGAGGGGCCTGGGAGGGGAGAGGTTCTAGAGGGGAACTTAAAGATTTTTCTTAATTACTCTGAGCCTACCAAAGTGTTAAAAAGTCTGTTTCTTCTCAGACCTGATTATTTTGAAATAACAGAGAACTTTAGAATATCTGGTCCACTATACCACTAGAATAAGAAGTCTATACCACATTTTTGGTTAAAATTTTGAAAGAAAAATTCCGCTCTCTTCCACTCCAGATTCATTCAATAGCATCTCTGCCATGGGAGTGAACTCACCGTATCAGCTCATTTACCAGTCTTCTACAGGCTGTCTGAGCTTTTCTCTCTCAACTATAAGGGAAGGCAAGAGGAAAACAGGTAAAAATGGTTCTCAGCAAGACTATCTTTGGTGGTGGTATTGGTGGGGGACAGATTCCCTTATAGCATGTGAAGGTTGGTGAGATGGTTTGATTTGGTTTTCTGATTGGAGGGATGCATTGCAGGCCCAGCAGCTATTGATATAAGATTGATGAATCTCAACCCTGTCACTTCACCTGTAGTCTAATCCTCTGAATGTCTTCATGCCCTCTAAACCTGGTTATATACTTTCCTTGCCTGGGACAACCCCGCCAAGCCCACATTTACCACATTCTACAGTTCCTAAAATCAGTCCCTCTGCTCAGAGAGATTTGCATTGCCCCTAGTCACACAGTTAGTAATAGAACCATGATTTGAACAGAGGTATGGAGCCCTGGTGGCACAGTGGTTAAGAGCTCAGCTGCTGAACAAAATTTAGGCAGTTTGAATCCACAAGCACTTCTCAGAAACTCTGTGGGACAGTTCTACTCTGTCCTATAGGGTCACTATGAGTCAGAATTGACTTAGTGGCAATGGGTTTTGGTTTTATTCATGGATACAATCTAACAGATGCCAGTTGTGTGTCCAACACTGGGCTAGTTCATTTGGGGAGAAAACAGAGACATAGAAGACACTCCTATTAAGGAAGACTCACCAGATAGCAGATGAGATCAAAAGGTATAAAAACAATTGTGCAACCAGAAGGCCAGAGAAAGGAGAGATGAGTTAGATCTGGAGAGGAGCAGGACAAGACCTTCCAGAACTTCCAGCGCTGCCCAGGGCTGTGATGCAGGGAGGGCGGGATTGGGTGGGTAAGGTAGGATCTGGGAGGTAGGAGTGCTCAGAGTCTGTCCAATTGATTCCCACAGATCCTGGAGGTAAGCCTGGAAGTTGAGAAGCTTGGATTTTATTTCTGCCCCTGCCCCTGACTGGCCGTGTGACTTGCCAACCTCCGGCCTCACTCTCCTCCTTGGTAAAATGGGTATGGTTACTGGGGCGGTCAGCAGTGTTCATAGATCTGAAACACACATTTGTTGTTATTACTGTATTCCTTTATGTCGTCATTTACCATATTGATTTTATCCTATATCCTTTCAGTTATGGAATAAATAGTCATTGAGTACTTACTAATTGTCAGTCACTGTTCTGAATGCTGGGGATATTGTCTCCGCCAGTGGAGCTGAAATTCTCAGCTTCCCTGGGCAGGGAGTAGATTCACCTGCCTGTCACTTGTTTCCCTTTCTTCACCTCTGTGGATGCAGTTCATCTCATGTGGTCCACTAACACACAACCTCATGTCCACCACCCCTTCGTTTGCTTCCAGTCTTACCACATCTCCTCCTGAACTGGCTCTAAATCCATGCAGATACCTTTAAGGTAAGGAAGGTATTCTCAAGGAACCCCGTGATTTCACGGTTCTTTCTTCCTAATGACTTTCAGGGTGATACTTTGAGTAAGGCTGTTCCAAAGCAAACGTTAAGTAAGTCGGTTAGTGTTTCTCTCTGTCTATGCCCTGCCACCCCATCAAGACGCAATTCTTCATTATGGCCTTTGGTGTTGCAGCATCCCCGCTAGGATGTAGGTTCAGTGATGCAGCATTTGGTATAGGTTCTCAGCCTTGTCTAGGAATTACTCTCACATGTGCATGTTACCATGGGTGATTGACCTTCCCTAATAGCTTATAAGTAAAGCAACTGTATGTCCTAGTTTGCCCAGGAATGTCCCAGCTTATGCTTATTGTCCTGGCATAATTGCCAGTTATACCCACTTTCTATCTAAAAAGTTTCCCAGTTTGGCTAATACGTAGTCATTCCAGTTTTAAGTCATTTTGAGTTTGGGGCCTCCACTATCTGTTCCATATGCATGTTCTATCACGCCTCACCAAATGTGCCCGCCTTTGCACTTCTGGGTCGGGGAAGACTTGGGGCAAATAGATCCCAGGAGTCGGACCAGCTTCCTGAGGGGACAGCAGCTACATTTGAGAGGGAGTTCCACATTTGAGGAAGAGGACTGGGGGAAGTGTGTGGACGGTGTTCCTAGTCAGAGCAAGAGGCTGTCAGCACTGCGGCCCGGGCCTCCTGGGCCAGGCCAGACTTAGACACTCAGGCCAGCAGGTAGCTCTAGGATGTCAGCCACCAAGAAGCTGGAGCTCAGGCCATGGCCTTAAGGTCAGGGTCAAGTCTCTGGTCCCTGGTGGCAGGAGGGGTGGCAGAAGGACCAGGAACTGGTCAGGGTAGTTGATACCAGGGACAGTGCCCAAGCACCAGCCAGAAACTCAAAGGTTGGCTGACCACAAGGATGGCTCCAATTGGAGGCCCTTGGGGCCCAGCCGAAACCTGAGAATCCCCCGGGCCTGAAACCAGATGTCATTCCTGAGACCAAGGCAAAGTTGAGCCTGCAGAGAGTGAAGGAGATCAGATGGTTGCAGGCAGGTGGGGCAGCCAAACTTGGAGGCAGGCAGGACCTGACATACACCCCAAGCAGAGGCTTCTGAAACCTCAGTCGTTTGAGGGGTCACCTCTACAACTTTATTTTACCATACCCTGAGGCCACTTAACACTTGCCACGGAGGATAACAGCAAAAATAAGCACAATAAACACAAGCCATTTTCTTTCAGTCTCAAATGATACATACTTCTCCCTGTAGAAGGCTCTGAGCTTAGTCAACATTAGAGAAATGGTAAGGCCAACTTAGACAAAATGGAGGGTTGTTTTTTTTTTTCTCTCTTTAATCAGAAGCATCAAAAGGGAATGACTTCACTGTTGATGTTAGCCATGTCAGTGTGCTGCCCACCTAAACCCAGGCTGCCTCCTCACTTTTCACAAATGGGTCCCTAATAAGTGCTTAACAATTTACTTGCACAGACTCGAGTCTTTTGTATAAGTGACCTGTCAAGGATTCAGGCCCCTGGGAAGCATAAAACGATGCCCCCATTGTCTTGATTCTTGGGAGATGCTGCTCTCCTGCTGTCTCCCCTCACCCTCATCCCCTGGTGAACATGGCAGCTTAAAAAATCATTTTCTAACTCCGCCTCCCAACCTCTTTGTCTATGGTACAGGCAAATCCAAAATTGTGGAAGACGTAACCCCATCCCCTCTACGTGTAGCAGGGACCTCGACCTCTGACAGCATGGAGTTGAGCGACCCCTGCCCCGAGGCCCGGGAGAAGCTGCACGAGATGTGTCGCCATATGTGAGCACCCCGGGGGTCAGGGGTGGCCGAGTGTCCTCACGGTCCCCTTATCCCCATAACCAAGCCTGAGAGGGGATGGCCAAGGAGGGGGATGGTTGCCAGGGCCCATCTGTGCAGGAAGGGGAGATCAGAGGATTGTGCCTGCCACCCAATCATCATAACAATAATGACAGTGGTGATGGCTGTCCCTTCACACACACAGCTTCCCCACATCCTTTCCCATTCATAATCCTTTCCATCCTCACTATGATCTGACGAGGAAGAATTGATTAATGCCTGCTTTGCAATCAAGGAAACTGAAGCAGCCTTAGGCCGGTAAGTGGTTGTCTGAGGTAACACTGCCACGTCTATCTGGCTTTAAGTGCAATGCTCATTGCCCTTGCAGCATGTGGCCTCGGTAATGCCGCTCTCTTGGGTCTTTTCAGATTAAAGACCCTGTGCCCTGAATTTTTATTTCTTCACATAATTTGTCAGAGGTTCTTCTACTTTTGTAGAAACATGTTTTCTTAATACTTCTCAAAACAAAACAAAAAAGACATTTACATTGATTATTAATGACACTTACGATTAAGTGGGTCCCACAACTCCCAGCAAGTGATTCTACATTTCCCCAAAATCCCAGACCATAAAGTATTAAAAATGTATGCACAGCTACTATCTAAGTCATATACGTCCCCTAAGGGTAACTAGGCCACCGAGTGTTACTGCAGCTACAGAGCATGGGCAGGGGGCAGCCACCCAGGTTTCCACCTTTCTGGCATCCTGTAAGGAAGCTCTCTTTACTTGTAACCCAAGGATTGGGGGTGATCAGAGTCTCCAGCTCACCTGGTCCCTCCATTCTGCATACAGTTCCACTCTGTAGGTCCTCACTCCAGCACTGAAGGTGGAAATCCAGACATCAGGGAAGGACCTGGTCTTTGAGAGATGCTGAGACCTTCCCACTTCTTCCTAAATGCACTGTCTATGAGGGGTTTTATGAGGTTGAAGGGGTGGTGTGGAGTGGATACTTCTGAGGACAGGGGATGGGATGGGAGCCTGGGTCACTGGCGAGAATGAAGGGACTATTTAGAGATTCCCCTGGAGAGTGAGAGCCAAGTAGCTAGAAGACATGTTGGTCACCTTCCCTGCAGAGAAGCCGAAAGGGCCTCGTGGAGAGGGAAGAATATCTCCTACCCGGTGATATTACGCAGCTACAGGACAAAGATACCTGTTCATCCATCACCGACTCCCAAAGGGGATTTGGGGGCCCACCATGCTCATTTCCCGAGTTCCAACCACCCTCACACTTCAGGTGCTCAGACCCCTACTCCCATCACCCATCAGCCTTCCGTTCACCAAACTCTCTATGGTCGGCATTCTCAAGAGTGGAGGGGGCCCAAGAAGACCATCAAGTTGCATTACACCTTCTATGATGGGTCCTCTTTCGTTTAGTATCCTTTTATTTGGTACTCTCTTTCTCCCTGGCAACTCAGCTCCTGCTACCCCAAAACCAAAGAAACCAGACCAGGTGCTGTTGGGTTGATTCCAACTCATGGAGACCCTATGTGTGTCAGAGTAGAACTATGATCCAGAGGATTTTCAGTGGCTGACTTTCTTGGAAATAGATTGCCAGGCCTTTCTTCTGAGGTACCTCTAGGTGGACTCAAACCACCAACATTTTGGTTAGCAGCCAAGTGCTTAACTGTCCGTGCCATTCAGGAACTCCTCTGAAGCTTCGGGGCTTAAAAAAGCCTAAGTTTTAACTTCTGCTTTTTATTTGATCAGAGAGACTTAGTGACAGGTCACTTAGGTGATTAAGTGTTTGCCCAGGTCAGAGTCAGGAGGGTGTAAAAATGGCATGGCGGCAGCATCAGACCTGTTTACCTAACTTCACGATGGGGAGGGAGAATTACCTCAGTATCACCCTAAGACTGACTCCTGTGAGGCGGAGGTCAGATATACCTCCTCTCTGCAACCTTTTTAACAATTCTGACACCAGCAATCCCTCCCTTGGCAAGCTCTACTTCTCTGCTGGGTTCTATAATTTGTGGTGGTGGCCACACAGAACTTACGGACAATGTTCACGATTATGGGTTTATTAGGAAAGTAGCAGGTTACAATTCAGGATCAGAAATGACTCAGGATACAGCAGTTCTTCAACCAGGACAGGCTCTTCTCAGATGTGCCAGAAGGCAGGCCTCACCCTCTGGCCCTTGGCCCCTCGGTGCCTCAGCCTGGCCTCTGCCTTGCTCGAGCAAGTGTTAGAAATCTCTTTAGCTCTACCAATAAATGCCCAGGGGCACCCCACTCCTCCAGGAAGCCTCCTGCCCAAAGGCACTCAGCTCTCATGGTCTGAGGGTTGGCAAATCCCCTGGAGATGCCTCGTTCAGTGAGCAGGAAAGCCTACTGTACCATCTCATACTGGTTTCCTGGTTCTGCTGCTGCTGGTTCTCTGCTATGCCTGCTGCTGCTTCTTGCCGTGCTGGACCATCTCCAGTGTTACAGCTCTCTGTCTTCTGGGTCTAGGAGGCTCTCAGCATAGGGGTCCCCAGTCCAAAGGACACAGTGTACTCCTAGCTCTTCTTCTTGGTGGTAGTGTCCCCTCGCCTCCACTTGTCTCTCCTTTTATGTCTTGTAAGATTAAAGGTATGATTCCAGTCAGGGTGTGACTTAATAAGGGTGGTGACTGGGGTAAGGGTGGTGACTTGAGTCACACCCTCTAGTAAAGATACGTCCCACCCTAATCCTACCTCATTAACATAACAGAAAACTCACAAATGAGACCATAACCACAGGCATAGAGGTTAGAATTTATAACATATCACAAAATGGAGGATAATTACATCAGACCACAAATGGAGGATGATTACATTATTACATAACTGCCAAATTACATCGTTACACAACTGCCAAACCACTGAAAATCATGGCTCAGCCAAGGTGACACATAACTTTAACCATCACAGGTTCCATTACACCTTGTTTGCACAGTTCCACTCAATCGTTGTGTAGGACTCACATAGACCATGGCTAGAAGGACCATATTAAATAATTCACTGCACTACAGAGGGTCAGAAGAAGTACCAAGTTCCAAGCCCCAAGCTCAGTTCATTTCAGATCAGCAAGAATATACCAAACCCCTACTTCATGTGAGCATGAATATGATAGTCCCAGACTCCAAGGATCTGCCAGGTGAAAAGAGGTTGAAAACAGAAAACAATTCATCTCTAGCAGAGAGAAGAGGTCTTTGGAGGCCCTATATACTTTGGGATCTTTACCCTGCTGTCCCTGGCTCAATGGTTAAGCCCTGTGTTCCTTGCCTACTCCTCCCCAAAATGTCCACGTTTTTGGAGCCTGAACCCTCACCACCATATTCTACTGGCACGTACCCAATCTGCTCCCCAGCTGAGGTCTGCCTGTTTTCACGAGCATATGGCTACCTAGGTTCCAACCTCCAGGTTCTCTCTGAGAACCTGATGAAAGCCATAGACCTTTTCCCCCAGAAATACGTGCTTATACACAAGCATGTAAAGTGTTACCTGTGATTGCAGACCAATGCCTGTCTATGGACCTGGATCTGAGAATGCTAGATTTAGGGAAACCATGGCTTCTAAAAGGCCTTTGGAGGGTGAACCTGGTAGACTATGCATACTTCAGAGTAAATTGAGTCGGATTGCTTTTCTTCATTCACAGACATTTATCAAATATCTATTATGTGTAATGAATTAATAGAATGAAATGAAGGGGCCATTTATAGCTTAGAGAGAACATGTTTAGATAAATTGCTTTCTTCCCAAATGAATTTGGGTGGTGAAGGTAAGCGAGAGTCCTTCCTTTGGAGAAAGTGTGGGAAGCAACAGATCAGAAAGTCACCTTGGCCTCCTGTGTTCTTTTCAGGGGTCCTGTTGCCCACTCCCAAGCATGCCCTACAGCTGGAACAGACTTGATACCCAATCCATTTGGCAACACTGAGGCCAACAAGGGTGAAAAAAAAAAATTTTTTTTTTTTTTGAAGCACTTATTATTTCAGGTTACACGGTCTTAGTTACACGAAATGTTAAAGATGGTAGACACACACAAACTCATTCATTCTTGACCCCATGTTGTAGATGTGGGGAAATTGAGGCCCCAAAGGGTGGGGTGACTTACTCAATGCCACAAAAGGAATTCGGTGGCAGAGCCAGGCTTGGATTCAGGGCCTCCTTCCTCAATCTAGGGCCCTTTTTTCAAGCACCCTTTTTATGCCTTTAAGGATGGCTTCCTCCAGCAGACAGGGGGGCAGCGGGGATGGAAGGGGACTTACTTTGCTAATAAAGTCACTAGGCACTCAGGATTCCCTGTCTTGGGAGGAGAAGGCAGATCTCTGAGCTGTCTCAGCTATCTTTCATAGAGGCCAAGCTGTCAAACCAGGGTTGCAGTAACAGCCCTCTCGCCTCATTGAGCCTATCTCTTGACTGAACTGGGAATTCAGGATTTAAGCTCCTTGTCAAAGAAGTCCTATTGTTTCTCTGACCATAAATGAATCCATTCATCATACTCTGTTAAAGCGTGCTTCCAATGTGTCCTGCAATACTGAACACAGCCAATTCCTTTGAGAATAGCCGCTGCTTGCTATGGGTTGTGGAACCTCAGCCCCTACTTTTCTGACTCTTCATTACATTTAATAAGATTATCTCCCTGAGCTATGTTGTTGAATTAGGTTTCTATTATTAGGACCAGATGGGGAGGTGGACTAGCATATGATCTGGGCACCGCATCCCAGCTTGCTGGAATCTTTTATCTCGACTATCCCAGAATTCTGAGGCTCTCTGGGTGGGACCACTCCAAATCTTGGGGCCTTGGCTGTGGGCATACTTGTCTCATACTGCAACAATGATCATATCTTGGCCAGTCATTGTTCTAGACCCAGTTCTTGGCAACCTTGCACAAATCACTTAATCTCTCTGTGTCTCACTTTCCTCAATTATAAGATGAAGACATTGGACTCAATGATCCTGAAAGGGAAGTTCTGTGTTACTGTGTGCAGATGGCCAAAGCACATGGGCAGCTGTCTGATCCCTCCTGAATAGAGAAAATGTTTGGAAAACACTTCGCTCACCTCGTGGCTACCACAGAACCCTGGGTTCAGGATTGATTTCTGCTTCCACAGAGATTGCTGGGCAAAACTCTCAGGTAAAAAGTTATACATCAGCCCTTGGGGTACCAAAAGGCTCCAAGTCGTGCTGGGGTTTGCACTTGCCAGCTTCAGACCCCAAAGCCATTGTGGTATATATTTCGTTTGGGTTGTCAGTGCCTCCCGGATCTCTTCCCTCAATCACCGATTCTCCCTTCAAAACCTTCCCTCACACTAAGATACAAATTTTAAATTTAAATTAATAACAAACATCAATCACTATGTGTCCGACACTGTGCTCAGCTCTATCGCTTAGGGATTCGTTGAGTATTCAGAACCACTCTGTGAGATAATCATTTTTTTTTTTAATTTATTGTGGTAAAATACACATAACATAAAATTTATTTTAAAAAGTAAAGAATTCAGTGGCATTAAAACATTCACGGTGTTGTGCAAAAGGAAATCCCATACCCATTATCAGTCATTCCGCATATCTCCCTTTGCCCCAGTTCCTGGAAACCACTCACCTATGGATTTGTCTGTTCTGGCCATTTCATATAAATGGAATACAACATGTGGTCTTTTGGTGTCTGGCTTCTTTTACTCAGCATAATGTTTTCAAAGTTCATCCACATTGTAGCATTTTTTTTTTTTAGGTAAAATTCACATAACATAAAATTATTTTAATGTGTACCATTCAGTGGCATTTAGTATAATTCACAATGTTGTGCAACCACCACCTCTGTCAAGTTCCAAACCATTCTCATCACCCAAAAAGAAAACCCATTATACAATCACTTCCCATCTCCCCCTATCCCAGTCCCTGTTGTTGTTGTTGTTAGGTGCCATCGAGTTGGTTCCGACTCATAGCGAGCCTGTGCACAACAGAACGAAACACTGCCTGGTCCTGCGCCACCCTTACAATCGTTGTTATGTTTGAGCTCATTGTTGCAGCCACTGTGTCAATCCACCTCGTTGAGGGTCTTCCTCTTTTCCACTGACCCTGTACTCTTCCAAGCATGATGTCCTTCTCCAGGGACTGATCCCTCCTGACAACATGTCCAAAGTATGTAAGATGCAGTCTCACCATCCTTGCCTTTAAGGAGAATTCTGGTTGTGTTTCTTCCAAGACAGATTTGTTCATTCTTTTGGCAGTCCATGGTATATTCAATATTCTTCACCAACACCACAATTCAAAGTCGTCAACTCTTCTTCAGTCTTCCTTATTCATTGTCCAGCTTTCACATGCATATGATGCGATCGAAAATACCATGGCTTGGGTCAGGCACACCTTAGTCTTCCAGGTGACATCTTTGCTCTTCAACACTTTGAAGAGGTCCTTTGCAGCAGATTTGCCCAATGCAATGCATCTTTTGATTTCTTGACTGCTGCTTCCATGGCTGTTGATTGTAGGTCCAAGTAAAATGAAATCCTTGACAAATTCAGTCTTTTCTCCATTTATCATGATGTTGCTCATTGGTCCAGTTGTGAGGATTTTTGTTTTCTTTATGTTGAGGTGCAATCCAGACTGAAGGCTGTGGTCTTTGATCTTCATTAATAAGTGCTTCAAGTCCTCTTCACTTTCAGCAAGCAAGGTTGTGTCATTTGCATAACGCAGGTTGTTAATTAGTCTTCCTCCAATCCTGATGCCCCGTTCTTCTCCATATAGTCCAGCTTCTTGTATTATTTGTTCAGCATACAGATTAAATAGGTATGGTGAAAGAATACAACCCTGCCACACACCTTTCCTGACTCTAAACCAATCAGTATCCTCTTGTTCTGTCTGAACAACTGCCTCTTGATCCATGTAAAGGTTCCTCATGAGCACAATTAAGTGTTCTGGAATTCCTATTCTTTGCAGTGTTATCCATAATTTGTTATGATCCATACAGTCAAATACCTTTGCATAATCAATAAAACACAGGTAAACATCCTTCTGGTATTCTCTGCTTTCATCCAGGAGCCATCTGACATCAGCAATGATATCCCTGGTTCCATGTCCTCTTCTGAAACCAGCCTGAATTTCTGGCAGTTCCTGTTGAACCCTGGGAACCACCAATCTGCCTCTGTCTGTGTCGATTTGCCTATATTAGATACTTCATATAAATGGAAGCATACAATATGTGACCTTGAGTCTGGTTTCTTTCCTTAGCTTAATGTTTTACCATGTTGTTGTATCTATCAGAACTACATTCCTTTTTATGACTGAATAATATTCCATTGTATGTATGCAATGTATACCACATTTTGTTTATCCATTCACCCATTGATGGACACTTTGGTGGTTTCCACCTTTTGACTGTTGTGGATAGTGCTGCTATGAACATTCTTGTACAAGTTTTTGTTTGAACATCTGTTTTCAATTCTTTTGGTTATACGCCTAGGAGTGGAATTGCTTGTTCATAGGGTAATTCTATGTTGAACTCATTGAGGAGCTGCCAAACGGTTTTCCACACCAGCTACACTATTTTACATTCCCGTCAGCAGTGTGAGGGTTCCAATTAATTCGCATCCTCATCAACTCTTGTTATTTGCTGATTTTTTATTATTATTATCATAGCCATCCTAGTGAGTGTGAAGTGCTATCTCATTGAGGCTCTGATTTCCATTTCCCTGATGACTAATGGCACTGAGAATCTTTTCACAAGATTGTTGGCCACTTGGATATTTTCTTTGGGGAAATGTTTATTCAAGTCCTTTGTTGAATTTTTTATTGGGCTGTTTGTCTTTTAGTTGTCGAGTTTAAGGATTCTTTATGTATTCTGAATAGTAAACCCTGACGAGATAGGTGATTCGCAAATATTTTCTCCATTCAGTGGGGTGTCTTCATTCCCTTAATAGTATCTTTTGATGCAAAAAGTTTTTAATTTGGATTAAGTCCAATTTTTAAATTTCTGTTGTCTTATTGTGCTTTGGGTTTCCTATCTAAAACCATTGCCAAATCCAAGGTCATAAAGATTTACTCCTACATTTTCTTCTAAAGGTTTATAGTTTTTACTTTTAGAGTTAGGTCTTGATATGTTTTAAGGTAGAGTGTGAGATGATTCATTGGTGATCCATATGCATATGGTTATCCAGTTGTCCCAGCACCATTTGTTGAAGACACTATTTCTCCATTGAATGGTCTTGTCACTCTGTTGAAAATGAATTGACCATAGATGTATGCATTTATTTCTGGATTCTCAATTCTCTTCTATTGATCTATTTGTCTACTCTGATGCCAGTACCACACTATTTTTAATTACTGTAGCTTTGTAGTGAGTTTTGAAATCCGGAAATATGAGTCTTCCCTTTGTTTTTCTTTTTCAAGATTGTTTTGGCCATTTGGGGCATTTGGGGTTCCTTGTAATTCCATATGTATTTGAGGATCAACTTTTCCCCATTTCTGAAAAAAAAAATAGGGATTTTGATAGGCATTACATTGAACCTCAATTACTTTGAGGAGTATTGTCATCTTAACAATATTAAGTCTTTCAATCCATGAGCACAGGATGTCTTTCGATTTATTTAGATACTCTTTAATTTCTACCAACAATGTTTTCTAGCTTTTAGCATACAAGTCTTTCACTTCCTTGGTTAAATTTATTCCTAAGTATTTTATTATTTTTGATGCTTGTTATAGATCGAATTGTGTCTGCCCAAAATGTGTGTCAACTTGGCTAGGCCATGATTCCCAGTATTGTGTGGTTGTCCTCCATTTTGTGATCTGATATAATTATCCCATGCTTTGCAAATTCCAGCCTCTATGATATTAATGAGGCAGGATTAGAGGCAGTTAATTTAACAAGGCAGGATACAGTCTGTAGAATGAGATTGTATCTTGACTCAATCTCTTTTGAGATATAAAAGAGAGATGTGAGCAGAGAGGAGAGGGACCTCATTACTACCAAGCAAGAAGAGCCAGGAATGGAGCATGTCTTTTGGACCCAAGGTCTCTGTGCTGAGAACTTCTGAGACCAGGGGAAGATTGATGACAAGGACCTTCCCAAAAGCCGACAGAGAAAAAAACTGTCCCCTAGAGCTGGCACCCTGAATTCAGACTTCTAGCCTCCCAAATTGTGGAAGAGTAAATTTCTGTTTGTTAAAGCCATCCACTTGTGGTATTTTTGTTATACCAGCACTAGATAATTAAGACAATGCTATTGCAAATGAAATTGTTTTCTTAATTTCCTTTTGGATTGTTCATTGCTAATGTATAGAAATACAATTGATTTTGTGTGTTGATTTTGTTTTGTGGATTCTTAAGAATTTTCTATATATAAGATCATGCCATCTGTCAACAGAGATAATTTTACTTCTTCCTTTCCAATTTGGATGCCCTTTATTTCTTTTTCTTGCCTAGTAGTTCTGGTTAGAACTTCCAGTACAATGTTGAATAGAAGTGATGAAAGCGCACGTTCTTGTCTTGTTCCTGATCCCAGGAACAAGCTTCTAGACTTTTACCATTGATTATGATATTATCTGTGGGTTTTTCATAAATTCCCTTTATCATTGTTTTGTTTTGTGTTTTTTTTTTTAACTTTATTTTTGATGAAAATATACACAGCAAGACCTGCTCCCATTCCACAGTTTCTAGACATACTGGTAAGTGATGTTGGCTACATTCTTCACTTTGTGTCAACATTCTCATTATTTCTGTTCTAGTTGTTTCACTTCCATTTACTTAATCTTTCTGCCCCCAACCTTCATATGTGTTTTAAAATAGCTATTGATCCTTTGGTCTTATGTGGGTGTGTGTGTGTGTATATGTATATATATATATATATATATATATATATATATATATATAATATTAAGATATTAAGTGATTTTATCATGAAAGGGTGTTGGATTTTATCAAATGCTTTTTCTGCTTCAATTGAAATTGAACTGAAATAAATTCATGTGATTTTTCCCTTCATTATCTTAATGTGATGTATTATATTCATTTATTTTATGTTGAATCACCCTTGCATCCCTGGGATATACCCATGTGGTTGTAGTGTATAAATAATATGCTGCTGGTTTCAATTTGCTAATATTTTTACATCTGTATTTATAAGAAATATTGGTATGTAGTTTTCTTTTCTTATGAAGTCTTTGTCTTTGGTATAAGGGTAATACTGTTCTCACATAATGAGTAAGTGTTCCTTTTCTTCTGTTTTTAGAAGTTTTCAAGGAGTTAATTTTTTTCCATTTTTTTAAAAATAATTTTTATTGAGCTTTAAGTGAACGTTTACAAATCAAGTCAGTCTGTCACATATAAGCTTATATACACCTTACTCCTTACTCCCACTTACTCTCCCCCTAATGAGTCAGCCCTTCCAGTCTATCCTTTCATGACAATTTTGCCAGTTTCTAACCCTCTCTACCCTGCTATCTCCCCTCCAGACAGGAGATGCCAACACAGTCTCAAGTGTCCACCCGATACAAGTAGCTCTCTCTTCATCAGCATCTCTCTCCTACCCATTGTCCAGTCCCTTCCATGTCTGATGAGTTGTCTTCGGGAATGGTTCCTGTCCTGGGCCAACAGAAGGTTTGGGGACCATGACCGCCGGGATTCCTCTAGTCTCAGTCAGACCATTAAGTCTGTCTTTTTGTGAGAATTTGGGGTCTGCATCCCACTGATCTCCTGCTCCCTCAGGGGTTCTCTGTTGTGCTCCCTGTCAGGGCAGTCATGGGTTGTGGCCGGCACCATCTAGTTCTTCTGGTCTCAGGATGATGTAAAACTCTGGTTCATGTGGCCCTTTCTGTCTCTTGGGCTCTTAGTTATCGTGTGACCTTGGTGTTCTTGTTCTTCATTCTCCTTTGCTCCAGGTGGGTTGAGACCCGTTGATGCATCTAAATGGCCGCTTGTTAGCATTTAAGACCCCAGACGCCACATTTCAAAGTGGGATGCAGAATGTTTTCACAATAGTATTATTTTGCCAATTGACTTAGAAGTTCCCTTAAGCCATAGTCCCCAAACCCCTGCCCTTGCTCCGCTGACCTTTGAAGCATTCAGTTTATCCCGGAAACTTCTTTGCTTTTGGTCCAGTCCATTTGAGCTGACCTTCCATGTATCGAGTATTGTCCGTCCCTTCACCTAAAATAGTTCTTATCTACTAACTAATCAGTAAATAACCCTCTCCCGCCTTCCTTCCCTCCCCTCCTCGTAACCACAAAAGAATGTGTTCTTCTCAGTTTATACTATTTCTCAAGATCTTATAACAGTGGTCTTATAACAATATTTGTCCTTTTGCCTCTGACTAATTTCACTCAGCATAATGCCTTCCAGGTTCCTCCATGTTATGAAATGTTTCACAGATTCCTCACTGTTCTTTATCGATGTGTAGTATTCCATTGTGTGAATATACCACAATTTATTTAACCATTCATCCGTTGATGGACACCTTGGTTGCTTCCAGCTTTTTGCTATTGTAAACAGAGCTGCAATAAACATGGGTGTGCATATATCTGTTCGTGTGAAGGCTCTTATTACTCTAGGGTATATTCTAAGGAGTGGGATTTCTGGGTTGTATGGTAGTTCTATTTCTAACTTTTTAAGAAAATGCCAGATAGATTTCCAAAGTGGTTGTACCATTTTACATTCCCACCAGCAGTGTATAAGAGTTCCAATCTCTCCGCAGCCTCTCCAACATCTATTGTTTTGTGTTTTTTGGATTAATGCCAGCCTTGATGCAGTGAGATGGAATCTCATCGTGGTTTTAATTTGCATTTCTCTAATGGCTAATGATCGAGAGCATTTTCTCATGTGTCTGTTAGCTGCCTGAATATCTTCTTTAGTGAAGTGTGTGTTCATATCCTTTGCCCACTTCTTGATTGGGTTGTTTGTCTTTTTGTGGTTGAGTTTTAACAGAATCATATAGATTTTAGAGATCAGGCACTGGTCGGAGATGTCATAACTGAAAATTCTTTCCCAATCTGTAGGTGGTCTTTTTACTCTTTTGGTGAAGTCTTTAGATGAGCATAGGTGTTTGATTTTTAGGAGCTCCCAGTTATCTGGTTTCTCTTTGTCATTTTTGGTAATATTTTGTATTCTGTTTATGCCTTGAATTAGGGCTCCTAACGTTGTCCCAATTTTTTCTTCCATGATCTTTATCGTTTTAGTCTTTATGTTTAGGTCTTTGATCCACTTGGAGTTAGTTTTTGTGCGTGGTGTGAGGTATGGGTCCTGTTTCATTTTTTTGCAAATGGATATCCAGTTATGCCAGCACCATTTGTTAAAAAGACCATCTTTTCCCCAATTAACTGACACTGGGCCTTCGTCAAATATCAGCTGTTCATATGTGGATGGATTTATATCTGGGTTCTCAATTCTGTTCCATTGGTCTATGTGTCTGTTGTTGTACCAGTACCAGGCTGTTTTGACTACTGTGGCTGTATAATAGGTTCTGAAATCAGGTAGAGTGAGGCCTCCCACTTTCTTCTTCTTTTTCAGTAATGCTTTACTTATCCGAGGCTTCTTTCCCTTCCATATGAAGTTGGTGATTTGTTTCTCCACCACATTAAAAAATGTCATTGGAATTTGCATCAGAATTGCATTGTATGTATAGATGGCTTTTGGTAGAATAGACATTTTTACTATGTTAAGTCTTCCTATCCATGAGCAAGGTATGTTTTTCCACTTAAGTAGGTCCTTTTTATTTTCTTGCAGTAGTTCTTTGTAGTTTTGTTTGTATAGGTCCTTTACATCTTTGGTAAGATTTATTCCTAAGTATTTTATCTTCTTGGGGGCTACTGTGAATGGTATGGATTTGGTGATTTCCTCTTCGATGTTCTTTTTGTGGATGTAGAGGAATCCAAGTGATTTTTGTGTGTTTATCTTATAACCTGAGACTCTGCCAAACTCTTCTATTAGTTTCAGTAGTTTTCTGGAGGATTCTTTAGGGTTTTCTGTGTATAAGATCATGTCATCTGCAAATAGAGATAATTTTACTTCCTCCTTGCCAATCCGGATGCCCTTTATTTCTTTGTCTAGCCTAATTGCTCTGGCTAGGACTTCTAGCACAATGTTGAATAAGAGCGATGATAAAGGGCATCCTTGTCTGGTTCCCGTTCTCAAGGGAAATGCTTTCAAGCTCTCTCAAGGAGTTAATTTTTTAATTAACTCTTTAATAGAGCTCACCAATGAAAGCATCTAGTCCTAGGCTTTCTTTGTTGGAGGATTTTTTTTTTTTTTTTTAACTAATTCAATCTCTTTTACTTGTCATAGGTTTATTTAGATTTTCTGATTCTTCTCAAGTCAGTTTTGGTAGTTTGTGTCTTTCTAGGACTAGCTTATCTAATTTGTTGGCATACAATTGTTGATTGTATTTTCTTATCATCCTTTTTATTTCTTTAAGATCAGTAGTAATATCCTTACTTTTTTTCTAATAATTTGAGTCTTCTCTCTTATTTTTTCAATCTAACTAAAGGTTTGTCAATTTTGTTGATCTTTTGAAAAAAACAACTTTTGATTTCATTGATTGTCTCTATTGTTCTTCTATTCTCTATTTTGTTTGTCTCCACTCTAATCTTTATTATTTACTTCATTCTGATTGCTTTGGGTTTAGTTTTCTCCAATTAAGATTTGGAAGTTCTTAAGTTAGAAGTTTGGGTTATTGATTTCACATCTTTATTCTTTATTAATGTAAGCGTTATAGCTAACAAGTTTTCTCTGAACACTGCACTTATTTCATCCCATAAATTTTGGTATGTTGTATTTTCATTTTCATTTCATCTCAAAGTACTTTCTAATTTCCCTTGTGATTTATTGTTTGGTTTATTTATTGGTTAAGAAGGAGCTGTTTAATTTCCCCATATATTTGAATTTTTCTAAATATCCTTCTATTATTGATTTCTAGTTTAATTCCATTGTGACACCCAGAGCTCAACAGGACTACCTTGTTTTTCCAGGTCTTGTAAGTTTTCTGCCTTTGACAGGATGCAGTCTTACCACTTTTCTATCATTTATCTTCATGAAAAATGTTTGAGTGTTCCTTCTCTGACAGGTTTCTGCTTTATACTTTCACAGGTTTACTGTATTTTGCATGATTTCTATGTTTTTAAATTTATTGAGACTTGTTTTTTGGCCTAATATATGATCTATTCTGGAGAATGTTTCATGTGCACTTGAGAAAAATCTGTATCCTTTTGTTGGCTAGAGTTAGGCCTCAGTGGTTAGAGTTAGGCCTAATTGGTTTATACTTTTTAAGTTCTCTGTTTCATTGTTAAACTTCTGTTTAGTTGTTCTACCCATTATTGAGAATCAGGTATTGAAGCCTCCAATGATTATTTTAGATCTATTTATTTCTTCCTTCAACTCTGTCAATTTTTGCATTATATATTTTTGGGCTCTGATGTTAGGTGTGCTTATGTATTTAATTGTTTTATCTTCTTGAGGGATTGACCTTTTCCTCAACATATAATGTCCTTTGTCTCATTACAATCTTTGACTTAAAGTCTATTTTTGTCTGGTATTAGTATAGCTACCTCTGCCCACTTTGGTTACTCTTTGCATAGAATATATTTTTCCATCCTTTCGCTTTCAAGCCAATTGTGTCTTTGGATCCAAAATGAGGCTCTTGTAGACATCATAGGTGCCTCATGTTTATGTATATATGCTGCCAGTCCCTACCTTCTGGTTGTAGAGTTTAATCCACTAAAAGTAACTACTGATATGAAAGGCTCGCTGCTGCCATTTACTGTTTTCTGTATGTCTTATCTCTTTTTCTTCCTCATTTCCTCCTTTTGTGTTTGATTTTTTATTTTTCGCTCTTTCAATTTCCCTCTCATTTCCTTTTCTGTATTTTGAAATTAATTTTCTCAGTTCTTTTCCTGATAATTACAATCGATAAACCAACTAGTTTGAATTAATACCAGCTTAACTTCAATAGTATTTTTTTTTTTTTTAACTTCAATAGTATACAAAACGCTGCTGTCATACAGCTCCATTCTTCCCCCCATGATGGTTAAGGTTGTGTGTCAACTTGGGTGGGCCATGATTCTCAGTGGTTTGGAAGTTATGATGTAGCTTGGCAGCTATGTAATAATGTAATTACCTCCATAATGAGATCTGATGTAATCACTTCCATGATGAGATCTGCTACATCTGCCAGTCAGTTGAAAGGGAGTTTCCTTGGAGGTGTGGCCTGCATCCAATATATGGTGGACCTTCTGGCAAAGCTCACTGGCTTTTGCTCATTGTGGATCCTCATCTGGCCTCCAGTTCTTGGGACTTGAGTTAGCAGCTTACCTGCTGATATTGGAATTCGTCAGCCTCTGCAGCCTGTGAGCCAGTGGACTGCCATCTTACCTGCCGATCTTGGGATTCATCAGCCTCTGTAGCCTCTGAGCCAGAAATCTGCTGTCTGACCTGCTGGTCTTGGGTTCACCAGCCCCTGCAGCTACATGTGTCAGGAGATGCCTCCAGCCTGACCCACAGACTTGGGACTTTCTAACCTCTACAACCGTGTGAGCCATTTCCTTGATATAAACCTCTCTCTATAGACAGATGGAAACCCTGGTGGCATAGTGGTTGAGTGCTACGGCTGCTAACCAAGAGGTCAGCAGTTCAAATCCGCCAGGTGCTCCTTGGAAACTCTATGGTGCAGTTCTACTCTGTTCTATATGGTCACTACGAGTCAGAATTGACTCGACAGCAGTGGGTTTATAGATAGATAGATAGATTACATAGAAAGGTATAGATGCATTTCACTAGTTTTGCTCCTCTAGAGAACTCAGCCTAAGACACACCTTATGTTGTTTTTATCAGAAATTACACTTTTATATATATATTTGTGTAGTTACCTTTATTGATTTTTATTTTTTTATAGCTTTGTATTACTGTCTAGTGTCCTTTCATTACAGCTTGAAGGACTCCCTTTAGCATTTCTTGTTGGGCTCATCTACTAGTGATAAACTTTCTCAGCTTTTGTTTATCTGGGTATGTCTTAAATTCTCTTTAGTTAAAAAAATTTATTGTGGTTATATATATATATATTTTTAAATTTTTTGTTGTGATAAAATATATACAACAGAACATTTTCCATTTTAACCACTTTTAAGTGTACGATTCAGTGACATTAGTTATATTTACAATGGTGTACAACCATTACTGCTCTCTATTTCCAGAATCTTTTCATTACCCCAAACAGAAACTAAGTATTCATGAAGCAATAACTTTCCATCCCCCTTTCTCCCAGCTCCTGGTAAGCACTAATCTACTTTGTTCTTTATGCATTTGTCTATTCTAGATATTTCATGTAAGTTCTCCTCAATTTTTGAGGAATGGTTTTGCTTGATGTAGAATTATTGGATGACAGTTTTTTTTTTTCCTTTCAGCACTTTAAATATGTCATCCCACTGTCTTCTGCCTTCTGTAGTTTCTGATGAAAAACCCACCTTTAATCTTACTGAAGATCCCTTGTACATGACGAGTTTCTTCTCTTGCTGCTTTTGATATTCTCTCCTTGTTCTTCTACAGTTTGATTATAATGTGTTTCAGTGTGGATCTCTTTGAGTTTATCCTACTTGAAGTTCATTGAGATTCTTGGATGCATAGATTCATGTCTTTCATAAAATTTGGGAAATTTTCAGCCATTATTTTTTAAAATATTCTTTCTGAACCTTTCTCTCCTCTCCTTTTGGGACTCGTATTAGGCACATGTTGGTACACTTGGTGGTGTCCCACAGATCCCTTAGGCTCTGTTCAGTTTTATTTATTTATCTTCATTTCTAATCCTGAGACTGGAAAATCTCAATTGATCTGTCTTCAAGTTTGCGGATTCTTTCTTCTACTGCTCTTATCTTCTGTTAAACATCTCCAGTGAGTTTTTTCATTTAGTTGTTGTACTTTTCAGCTCCAGATTTTCCATTTGGCTAATTTTATAATTTCTATCTCTGTACCATGACTATCAATTTAGTGAGGCATTGTTCTTATGATTTCCTTCAGTTCTTTGTTAAGTTTCCTTTAGCTCTTTGATCATACTTAAGACAGTTGATTTAAGGTCTTTACCTAGTAAGCCCAGTGTCTGAATTTCCTCAGGGGGATGATTTCTATAAAAATCTGTTTTTCCTTTGAATAGGTCATACATACTTTCTTCTTTTTGTTAGAAACTGAATATTTTGAATATTATAATGCCATAACTCTTGAAATTCTCCTCTCTTCCCAGGTTTTGTTGTTGCTGATTGTGGTAATTTGTGGTTGTTTGTTTGTTTAGTAGCATTTCTAAACTATTTTATATAAAGACTGTATTCTTTGTCATGTGTGGTCACTGAAGTCTCTGTTCTGTTAGCTTAATGATCAGTGCTAGTGAATTCACAGAGATTTCCTTAAATGTCTGGAGCCATAAACAAACAAACAACAAGGACCAAAAAGGAAAAAAATACTCTCCCAGTCTTTGCAGATTAGCTCAGAGTTGAGGCACTCCTTCAATGCTTAGCCAGGTGAAGCATTGCAACTCTGTCTTAGCTTTCACTTTCTGCTGTGAAGAACCTAAAGATTAGCCAGATGTGAAAGCTTAGGGTCTTCTCAGGTTTTTTCTTAGCATGTGTCTAGCCCCTTTCCAGATTCACTGGTATACGTGGGAGCTTTTCAAAGCCCTTTTTTTTTTTTTTTCAAAGCCCTTACTCCCCCATATATCTCCTTCTACAACCTCTTACTTCCTAAGCATTCCAGTCCATCTCCTGCTTGCCTAGTCTGTTATCCTTTGCCTCAGGTGGTTGCATTTAGTACATACCTTTAAGTGCTTTCAACAAACACCACTGGGGAGGCTGTTCCAACCCTGAGAAAGTTCTGAGAGAGGTGAAACAAAGGCAAGCCTCTCAGCTGATCCCTCAGGAGCCACCAGACAGATCAAAATCTCCCATCACAATTCTCTCTGGCACCAGCAAGCCACACTAGGAATGCATGCTGCTATCCCTATGGCTAGCTCTGGGCTAGGGAATAGGGGATGATATGCAGTTAAGTAAAAACTCCACAATACTCTCTTACCAAAATTTAACAGTTTCTTTCTTAAGCACTTTTCTGGTTGTTTTAAGGTTTTTGTTTTTGTTTTTAAATTAGATCCCAGAGCTCAGAAAAATTAGATTTGGAAGTTTTTTCTAGGTTGTTTCTTTAGTGGAGGAGCAGATTTTTGGAGTTCCCTTGGCTGACATTTTTGGTAATGTCACCAAGCATTACTTTTATCCCTGTTTTTCATATGAGAAAATTGAGGCTCAGAGGGGTTATTTAAACTTGTTCAGGGTTTCAGAATTTAGTATTAGAGCCAGGATCTAAACCCAAGTGGTCCGACTTGAGCTTATCCTCACAGCCACAGTGCTTCACAGATTTTGACTGAGCCTCTTACAGCTGGGGATACAACATGCAAAACACACAACCCTGCCCTCTAGGAATTGCGTAGTGTCAGAGAAGGTTGTGAACACAACAAGAAAAAAATTATCAGTGCTATTTGAGAGGCACAGAGGGATGAGGAAATGCAGAAGGGGCAGAAGCCATTTCCCGTGGAGGGACCGGGGAAGCTGTGTGGAAAAGGTTGGCAGGCTCTGCCATTATAGCAATAATCAGCAGTCATTGAGCATTGGCTCTCTGTCGGGCACTTCAGACACTTGACCTTATTGAGTTCTCATAAGGTATGTCCCTATATGACATCTGAGGCTCAGAGAGGTGAAGCAAATTATTCAGGTCACATGGCTCAGGGGTGGTTGGACTGGGATTGCAAACCAGGTTAAAGGGACTCTAAAGATTGTGTCTTTTTAATGTTTCAAATATGACTCTCTGTTGAGCCCTGCACCAGAGGGCTTGCACCCTGAGCAGGGTAAAGGAAGAGAAGCTCTCATGAGGTGGGTATGGTATTTTTCAGCTGGCAGGAAAAGATTTAGTGTAGTGGACCCCAGTGCTAACCACTGAAATTCATTTACATAATGTAATTCCTGCACACAAGACAGTAGCTGGCAACACCATGGCCTTGTGAGTCAGGACAAATGCTTCTTGGGGGCTCCTTAGTAGGAAATGAGCAGGGAGACATTGCCGACCCTCCTAGACTGGCCACAAGGGGCGTAGCCTGACAGTGTTAGAAATATCACTGGCTTAGGAGTTCAGACAATGACTCTGCCATTTCTTTGTGGAGTGGTCCTGGGAAGGCCATTTCTCTGCACCTTAAGTTTCTCATCTGTAGGGTGGCCAACTCATCCTGGCTCGCCTGAGACTTTCTTGGTTTTAGTACTGAAGGTCCCATGTCCCAGGAAACACCTCGGACCCAGGGAAACCCTACTCATCTGTGAGATGGGGATAATACTTCCTACCACAGGGTTGTCGAGAGGAATAGAAAGAAGATACATGAAAGCACTCGGCATGTGGTTGTGTTCCATGATAGTTTAATCGTTACTTATGCAAAATGCAGGGAAGGTCATTGAAGAGGATGAATGATGTACTCAATAGCTAAGACTTTGACATGTAGACTTGCTTCCCATGGGGCACCTGGGAACAGAACCGGGAGAGCTTTCTGTTAGTTCCACTTGACCATTTCTACCAGCTATCCCTCTGGAAACATCGCCATGTGTCAGATCCCTACGTGCTGCAGAGGGAGAGCCATCACCTGGCTCTTTAACGATGTGCCCAACTTCTCCTTCCTGGCCCTGTTCAACGCTGAAGGCCAGGGCTGCGTTCAGTACAACACAAAAGCCCGGTGAGTGGGTTGTGGGAACCCTGGCCCCATGGAAGTGTCTCTAGGGGTGACAGAGGAGGGCACTAGGTGGCAACTAAGAATCTCTGGGAAAAGCAGGGGCCTTCCAGTGTCCAGAGGTGTAGGAAGGCAGGGAGACAGGGTCGAGGCAGTACCTACAGGGAAGTAGGTACTTGGAGGCTAGGCTCTTGCTTGCTGGATCCATGTTGCAGCCAATAAGAATGGCAGCTCCCCAAGTCCTACTCCACTTGGTAACTCCATGACACCTCACTCAATGCTAGAACATATAATCAAGATCTTGATTATTGGTTAGAATCATAGAAGAATTCTACTATGGAAAAATGTTCTATACCAGGAGTGAGTGGAGGAGAGGCTATGGACACCAGTTCTGTGGTGTCTTTTAAAAGAAGCACATAGTCTTGCTAGCCAAAGGTTGATTTTGTCCAGCCTTTCATCAGGAACTTAGAAGCAATTGCCTACTTTTGTATTATAGATGTTCCTGCTCCCACTTTTGTGCCCTGAGAGCTTGTATGCTCATGATCCTGGCACAAATTCCATTTCTTCCCCTCTTGGGTTTGACCTGAGTCCCCACCATCTCCCTCAGGCCTGCCCTCCTACAAAATCCCCCAGTAGCACCAAGTATTAAGGGTCCTCAGAGCATACTAGGCTGAGGAAGCAAGGTAAGCTGCAGGACTCCAAGTTTCCTCCAGCCTGGGACAGTGTCAGAGCCCTACCTGTAGAAGTAAGAGCTTTTTTCCATGGCCCAGTGGAAACTATTCATTTCTGTGTCTCTTCTAGCTGTCCATATGTCTTGGTCTTAGATGAGGAAGGTGGGACCACCAATGACCAAAAGGGCTACGTAGTCCACAAGTGGAGCTGGACTTCTAAGACAGAGACGTTGCTCTCCCTGGAATACAAGGTAATGGTAAGCAGCACAGGGTGGTGGGGGGGGGAGCAGCATTGAGCTCCTCCACCATAAGGAGTGCCTTGGCAGCCTTCTCTGGGCTGCTCAGCATTAAAAGCCACAGGACTACCTATAAGATAGGAACCCTGCCCTCAAGGAGCTCAGTCTCATTCAGAGGTTCCAAAATTGGTGTGTGGTGGCCCAGGGCTGGCTGAAGTAAAATTTTCACCAGCCTACAGAAACTGTTAGCTGTGATCTTTCTTGGTAATATCCTTCCTATTTTATTTTTATTATTACATTTTTATAGTTAAAATGTCCTTTATTTTATGAAATAACAATTACAGTAATTGATAATTTTATCTCTAATGTCTATACATGGCAGTAATAAAATTTTATTCAGTCATTCATCAAAGATTAAATAATTATTTAATGTTGAATTATTACTAATATTAAATAATAACAATAAATTTAATTTATTAACAAAGTAATTGAATGTGTTTGTCACTTTATCTAGGGCAGAGTTTCTCAACCTTGGCATATTGGTATTTTGGCTGGATAGTTCTCAGTGATGGGGGCCATCCTGTGCATTATAGGATGTTTTTCAGCATCCTTGGCCCCTACTCATTAGATGCCGGTAGTGGCCACTCAGTGTGACAACCAAAAATATCTCCAAACATTGGCAAATGTTCCCTAGGGGGCAAAATTGCCCCCAATTGGGAACCACTGATCTAGAAGATAGAAAGATAAACAAGACCCCCTCAAGGAACTCAAGAGTCTAGCGGACTAATAAGAACACAACTAGACAAGGATAAGAGCTGCGAGAGAGGCAAGCTTATAGGATTGGGATTCAGAGAAAGATCACAGAACATAGAATCAGCTCAAGGTGACCTCAGATTATGGACCCCAAGATAAGGATTACAAACATAAGCACTCTTAGAGTGCATGGAGGGGTGCAAGCATCCTAGCCCTAACCCTCTGTCTCTTACCCTTTCTGTTAATCCTGTACATTGGCCATTGGGTTTTCTCCTTATATTCTGCTTTCTTTAGATCACACCTCTGCTCAGAAATATTCAATCCCTTGAGTATGCCTCACGCTTACTATCCCCATAGCCTGAAATGCACCCCCTCTTCCTCTCTGCCAACTCAAACTTGCCTTCCTGCAAAGCCCTTCTCAGACTTCCCCTCTTTCATGGCACCCCAGCCCATACCCATTTCTCTCTTCTCACAGTGCCCACAGACTATATTAATCATTTCACAGTTAGTAATATAACGAAGAGGTTCTCAGCTCTGGCTGCATATCAGAATCACCTATAAAAACCAAAAACCCATTGCCATCAAGTCAATTCTGACTCATAGCAACTCTATAGGACAGAGTAAAACTCACCCATAGGGTTTCCAAGGAATGGCTGGTGAATTTGAACTGCTGACCTTTTGGTTTGCATCCGAATGCTTAACCATTATGCCACCGGGGCTCCCTACAGGACTTTAAAAAAATATAGATTCCCAAGCACAGATCCAGAGCAATTCTGATTCAGTTGGTTTATTATGAGTTCTGAATTTCTGTAGTTTTTTTAAAGTTCACAAATGTTTCTGATACTTGGCCAAGTCTGAGTCCCCAATATAAGGTTGTTGAGTTGTCTTAATATATATGTATGAAAAGTTTATAGTCCAAGAAGATTATAAATTAGTTGAAGGCAGGTACCATATTATGTGTTAATGTGGCCAAGTGGAAAGAGATCTGGGATGAGAGACTGAGGAGCCTACTACTAGTGTCAGCTTTTCCAGACTTTGGCTGTATGGCTTTGTGAAAACCACTTAGCTTGCAGCATCTAAATAAAGTGGGTAATGGAACCTGCCCTCTTGCCTCGCAGTGCTTTTGTGAGAATTAAATAGTGGAGGTGAAGATACTTTGACATCACTAAAGTATTTTAGCAGTGTATTTTAGCTCATTGTTTTATCCCCTGGAACTGTATATGAAACGTGCAACAGGTGCTGGGATAGTCAGGAACAGCCTGGAAGAGAAAGTGGCCCTTGAGTTGTAACATGAGTGTATGTGAGTATGATTGACATAAAGTGGAGAAGGAAGGAAGAATATTCTGGGTAGGGGGAGTAGCATTTGTAAAGGTTTGGAGTTGGGGCTCAGTGTGGCAACCTTGAAAGTTCACAAATGTTTCTTGTGAAAGAAAGGTGGGACCTGAGGTGTATAGTTTGCAGGTTGGGGGTGAAAAGCATTGGATGAAGGGCTCGCATGATGTCTGGAGGCTGCAGTGGCTAGTTTTTTGTTTTGTTTTTAACTCAGATATTTGCCATTTATAGTGTTCTTGATTCCTTCCTGAAAACCAAATTTTCCTCTGGTATAATTTTCCTTCAACCTGGAGAATTTTCTTCAGCATTTCTTGAAGTACATATCTGGCAACAAACTCTCAGTTTTCTTTTATGTCTTTGTTGAAGGATATTTTACTAGATATGGAATTCTGAGTTGACGGTTTCTGCCCCACCCCTCCCCCCGCCAGCACTTTGAAGATGTTGTTCCATTGTGTTCTGTCCTTCATAGTTTATGTAAGAAGTCTGGGGATTTTCAAATCACTGCCCGTTTTCTCTAGCTGCTTTCAAGATTTTCTCTTTTCTTGGTTTTCTAAGTTTGACTATGATGTGTCTAAGAGTGGTTGCCTTCATATTTATTCTATTTGGGTTTACTGAGCATCTTGAACCTGTAAATTCATGCATTTCACCAAATCTGGAAGTCTTCTGCCATTATTTTAGAAAAAAATTTTTGCTCCAATCTCTCACCTTTTCTTCTCAGAGTCCATTACACATATTTTAGAACTTTTGATATTGTCCAAAAGGTCCTAGCGGTTCTGTTCTTTTGTCAAAAATTTTCTCTTTACTTCTCAGATTGATTAGTTCTATTCATCTATATTCAAGTTCACTGACTTTCTTCTGTCATCTCAATTCTGCTATTATGCCAATCCTGTGAATTTTTTTTTAATTTTAGATATTATATTTTTCAGATCTAGAAATTCCATTTAGTTCTTTTTTATAGTTTCTATTTCTATGCTGAGATTTCCTATTTTTTCATTCATTACAAGTGTATTTTTCTACACTTCATTGAACATAGTTAAATTAGCTGCTTTAACTTCCTTGCCCAATAATTCCAATGTCTGGGCCATATCTGACAGGGTTGGCTTCTGTTGATTATCTGTTGTCTCGAGCATAGGTAACACTTTACTAGTTCTTCACATGTCACATAATTTGGATCGTATTCAGAACATGGCAAATGTTATGTTGTGGAGACTCTGAGTTCTATTATATTTCTCTGAAAAGTGTTGATACTCTGTTTTAACTGGCAATTAACTTGGTTAGACTCAAACTACAAACTCTGTCTCACAGTGGGCAGCAGCTCAAATCTAAGTTCAATTTTTGTTTGTTTTGCCCTACCCGTAAGCTGTTTTGAGTCTACCCTGTACATGCATGATTTCAGGGATTGGCCAGAAACTTGTGCAGTTTATAGGCAGAATTTGGAGCTCTCCTTCTCTGGCTCTGTCCATTCTTGAATTCCTTCCTCACTTTCCTCTGACTATAGTTGCACCATTTCTGTCCTCTGGCTCTTTAGGCCAGAAAGACAGTGGGTTTTCTATGAGAATTTTGGCCATGACTGTGGCCCACCCTCAGCCTAATAATGTAAATAATAAATGTAAAACAGAAACTCACACCATGCTGATCCCTTCTTTTAAGTTTTGACTCCCTTTCAAAATCTGCCTGCTTTTTTTTACAGGTAGCTGTTTTTGTATTTTTCAAGTTTTAGTAACCTGCATGAGGGTCATCCTGTTAGGAGCTGACTTTGTTATGTTGAAAGTAGAACCAGGTGGTTAGTTTTTAAGCTGAGGACTGGTATGGTGGGTCAGCATTTGTGTGGAAGGTCAGGTGGAGAGGGAGAGAGCAGTGGAGGGGCTTGTGGAAAGGCTAGTTGTGGGGCTACTAGTCAGACCTGACATGAGTAAGAGTGGTGGCAATAAAAAAGAGGGGAAAGACATATAGAAAAATAAATAATTCAATGGAGTTCTTTTACAGGCTATACAGGAAAATGAGAGAGGAGGGAATAATAGATGACTCCACAGTCCCCAACCATGTGTCTGGGTGGGTGACAGTCCCATTTGTGGAAACAGGGAAGTTGGAAAAGAGGATCAGTGATTGATATGGTTTTAGATATGCTGATTGGGCTCAGTGGTCATCTCTCCCTGGGCTGTTGCAACATAGATCCTGACTCTGAGTGAGAGATTGGTACTGCAGATAAGGATTTGGGGATGATGGATATATGTGACCGGGCTGGCTTATAAATGAGTAAGAAGATAAGCAGTAGCTCAGTTTGGAGAGCACCATATTTGGGGCATTGGGGGAGAGAAAGAGAAACCACCCAGGGGTCAGGGATAATAAATAACAGCTTCACCATCATAAGTCCTTTGCATGTTTTATCCCATGAAATTTGCTCAATGTCCTAGAAGAAATGTTCTACTATTGTCCCGAGTCTCAGGAAAGCTAACCAACTTGCCCAAAATTGCTTAAGTAGTAAGCGGTGATACTGGGATTTGAACCCTGTCCAACTTCAGGAATTGAGTTCTTAACCATGGCTCTATACTGCATTCCTCCAGGAGAACAGGAGAGGGTAGGGATTCCCTTTAGTGAGGGTGATCAACAATTTTGAAGATCTCAAAACTTGGCAAGAAGACAGCCATAGATAAATGTTTTCAGGGTGCTGGAGGATACTAGAATCCTGACTGCAGAGAATGAGGAACTGGCTCAATGGTAAGGAAGTTAAGTGTAGACCCTTGGGTCACCAAGTGGAATGTAGAATAAAATGACAGAGTAAAGTGGAGATTGTTTCCTAAATTCAGAAGAATCCTGAGAGTGTTTGTAGGCAAGAGGGTATCGTAGATCAGGGATATTGAAGGCTGAAGAAAGAAGCATTTCCATTCAACAGCCACATACTTGTAGGCCCTTGGATAGGGCCACTCTGTATAAATAACTCACTGCACATGTGAACTGTCCAGGAGACTTGAGTATGAGTCGTTCTGCCCTGTCCTGATGATAGCTCCTCATGTTTGGTATGGGCCTTTATGGCTTACAAAGTCACTCCCATAATCTTTATCTCATTGCTCTAGCCTTTCAACTATATCTTGTGGAAGAATTCAAGATTCAGAGAGGCTAAATGGCTTGCTAACAAGAGTCAGGGCTGGGGCTCACCCCTAGACCACCATGTTCTCAGTAAGGAGTGAGTTGGTATAAGGGCAACTCACTCTCTCTATGTTCCCACCTGGGACTATTAAACAGGAAATCCCACCTTTGGGAAGTGATGAAAAGGGGAGCTTTTGCCCCTTTTTCCACTAGTCTTTGGCACTTCCTCAGAGAAAGAGTAGTAACATATTTGGTGAGTATAGGGGAAGGGATTGAGCACGTGTGGCTCAGCCCCTGTGGGGTTCACTTTTTCCATCTGCCCACCCACTCACAAGTGGGATACCTTCTGGTGCTCCTTGCCATAGGATCAGCTTCCCAAGCTCTAGGGCAAGGTTTGTAGTAAGACTGGTGCCTGGGTGCATACTAAGTCAGGGGCAAAGTATTAGCCTCTGATCCAAGCTGCATTTCCAAGCCAGCTTGACCAGAAACGAAGCTGTTCATCTGCCTGATGTGGTTCTAAACTTGGGTTGGAATGGGAAGGAACAGGGATAAGGAGGCATCAGTTACTTTTCCTGCTAATCCACCAAAGAGAGACTGGAATCTTTCTCTTTCCCATAAAAGCTAAATTCTAACATAAGAAATGGAAAGATCTTACAAATTCTTCAGTCTCGAGTGAAGAGGTATTTTGTGGTTTGTGGTGGTTCAGGAAAGGGTAGGTGGGACAATAGAAGCAGGAGTCCTGTGATCATTCATTCCTTCACCTGCAGGTGAATGATCAAATGAAGTTGACCGTGCTGGGGCAGGACTCAATAGTGGTCACCTTCACCGCCCTGAATGAGACAGTAACACTCACTATATCGGCCAACAATTGTCCTCATGGGATGACACATGATAAACGGGTAAGGCAAAGCTGACCAGCACCCAGCTCTGACCCCAGGGCATCTTAGTGTGGGGGGCCACCTCACATCTCAATACCTTTGCTCGTGCTGTCCCCCCGATGCAAGGCCCTACCTCTTTCTCTGCCTAATGGACTCCTACTCATTATTCATGGCCTAAGCTTAGAGTCACCTTCTCTGTGAAACTTCTCATATCAGCTAAGAGTCTTTCAGCTGTCAGTGACAGGACCCAATGCAGACTGGCTTAAACATAAAAAGAGAACATACTGGCTCAGCAACTGAAAACTCTGTCAATATCTAGCTTCAGCCATCGTGTGGATCCAGGTCCTCAAACGATTCCGTAAGATCTTTCCAACTCTTGACTCCGTTCTCCTCTTTATTAGATTTATTGTCAGAAAGTTTCTCTCCTTATGGTGACAAGATGCTCATGAGCATCTCTGGGCTATTATTATACCAGTTTTCATCTTCCCCGGAGAAGAAAGCTTTCTCTTTCCTAAGCACTGCTGTAAAAGTGCCATTTTTCAGCACTCACTGACTCCCTTGGCTATCTGTGGCTGAAGTATTCACTGTGGTGAGGCTGTGTGTTCCTCTTATTGGCCAGGCTGGAATTTCATGCCCATCCTGGGAGCCAATAGGGGAGATCAGCCCAGGGCTGAACCAATTGGTTCTGCCCAGTTCAGTCATGGTCAACGAAACGAAACCCAAAAGGACTCAAATTTTTAAAATGTGGGTAAAGCATAACGGTAAGCAGAATGGGAAAAATTATGAGTTGAAGCCCTGCTAAGAACTTCATTTCCCTCTCAGAAAACAAGGGCAGCGTGTGCATTGGGTAGTAAACAAACCTCTTGACCAGCGAGGTTGAAAACAGTGGTGTCCCACTCCAAGATGGCGGCCGACTACGTCGCTTTGAAAGTGTGTTGCTCTCCACAGTCCTGGCAATAATCCATCCTGCCACATCAGGCTCCTGAAGGGGTTGCTATGCCTCTTCCAAGTCTCCCATTGCAGGGCTTCAACTTGTAATTTTTCCTCTTCCGCATATCTTTCCACTTCTCTCAAATTAAAAATTCAAGTCTGTTCTGATTTCACTTCGTTGGCCATGGCCAAAGCCCTGGATCAGCCGTAAGTGGACCATCTGGGCTAAGTATGACCAGGAGTGTTTTCCTAAAGGAAAAATAATGGTGCTGTTATCAGCAGGAGAAGAAATGATGCTAGACAGAATAACTGCCAATGTGTTGGCGACCACTCTTCACTGCTCCCTTCCCCACCCAGGTAGAATTGCGTCTCTCCCTCTGCTGAGCCCTCCAGCAGTGACGCTCTTCCGTTCTAGCATTCCTTTATTTATGAGCCAAGCTCCTCCACCACACCGCAGATCCCCCTGGGTCCTACTAATGTCTGTTTCCCCAGAATTTAGCACAGGACTGCATAAATTAAGTACTTACTAAATATTTGTTCCACCACACATCTGTCAGTTTGTCATACTATGGTGGCTTGCATGTTGCTGTTATGCTGGAAGCTATGCCACCAGTATTTCAAATGCCAGCAGGGTCACCCATGGTGAAGAGGTTTCAGTGGAGCTTCCAGACTAAGGCCATGAAGAAAGCCCCGGTGGTGATCTACTTCTGAAAATTAGCCAGTGACAACGGTATGGATCACAACAGAACAGTGCCCGATGGACACAGTGCTGGCAGATGAGCACCTAGACGGTATGGATCACAACAGAACAGTGCCCGATGGACACAGTGCTGGCAGATGAGCACCTAGACCGGAAGGCACTACCATAGCTGCAAAACAGTTCATACGGACTGACAATCGTGAAAACAGTGAAGGACTGGGCAACACTGCGTTCTGTTGTGCATGTGGTTGCCATGAGTCAGAGCCGACTCAATGGCAACTAACAACCACAACAGGTATTTGTTGGATGAATGAGAAAACAGCAGAGACTTCTGTTCATTGGGTCTTCGTTGACCCTGCTGCGTGCCTGGGTCTGGGTCAATACCACGGGGAGAGAAGGAGGAGATGGAGAAGACGACCAGAACAACACACAGTCCCTAATCCCTGAGGGTGTATAGTCCGGAAGGGAATGCTTGACGTGTAGCACTGAAGCACCCAAGGGCTCAGTCAGATGGTGCAGACCATTCTCGTTCCATAAAGGGCACTTCAGCGGGGCTGGCTTACTCAGGGAGGGCTCCTTGGAGCAGGAGCAGGGTGACCACACCTCCCACTTGACCTGGGCCAATCTCAGTTTACACCTGTAAGCCTGGTGGAATTATTAAGAGTGCCACCTTTCACCCTCTAAAGTGTCCTGGTTTGGATGATAAATTCTATGGTCATCCTGAGCATGAAGTGAGCAAGCTGCAGAGGTAAGTACCACTGCATGCCACAGGCCCACAGACTCACAGAGCTGGCCAGTATACCAGTTGCCATCCGTTCGGTTCTAACTTACGGTGACCTATGCGTATCAGAGTAGAACCGTGCTTTGTAGGGTTTTCAGTGGCTAATGTTTTAGAAGTGGATTGCCAGGCTTTTCTCCCAAAGCACCTCTGGGTGGACTCGAACTTCCAGCCTTTTGGTTAGAAACTGAGCATGTTAACTATTTGCCCCACTCATGGACTCCACAGCCAACACAGCCCCTAAAGAGCGCTGGCCCCATTCTCATTTTCACAAGGAAACCAAGGCAAAGATTTGTTGGAGATCAATGTTATCTGAATAAGAAAATACCTGTGTTTCTCCTGGAGGAACAATTTGCCCCTGTTTTTTTCTACTGCATTTTAAGTGCAGCAGTGTTTCAACTTCAGCCATTCGTTAACTAATTCAATAAACGTTGATTAGCAACCACAGTGAGCCAGGTTGGCTGACGGGGAAGTAGAAATGAAGAAGTTACTCTCCTTCTCATCTCTGAGATACTTTCAGTTTATTGGATTATAACCACCAGTTATAATCCAGCTTGATTAATGTGGGGTCCCAGATAGAGGGGCGCTGCAGGTCCTGGGGGCCAAGGAGAGAAAGTGTTCATTAAAGGGGCCTCAGAGGAACTCCCAGGAAATGCAAATGCCAGTGAATTCAACCTGGGCTGGTTGCTTCAAAGATCAAAATATTCACAGGATTTTCAGTCTGTCTGGGCTGAGAGAAATTATCAGGCTTGTGGATGACTGTGTGCTGTCAATTTGGCCCCGTACTATTACTCTAAACATCATTGTCACGTGCGTGCTATGTATGAGGTCGCACGTCTGTTTCTTGAATACCTTTTCAGACTGTGTAAAAATGTAAGTTTACTTCTAAAGGGCAATAGGTTTTAGAAAAGACTCATTCTTGTAAAATTCCAGGAATGTTCTGTTTTTCTGGCAGCCCATGGTCGGGTTATCTCTGAAGTCTGGAACACAGCTGAGAAGCAGGGCATAGCAATTAAAGACCCCATGAATAATCAAGAGAAGTCCCTCTAAGTTCTTGTACTACACGTGTCCTCTGGGCATAGGAAACCAATGCCGCAACCACCAATCGCCGTCAAGTTGAATCCGACTCCTGGCAATGCCACGTGTGTCAGAGTAGAAGTGTTCTCCACAGGGTTTTCAATGGCTGATTTTTTGGCTGTAGATTGCCAGACCTTTCTTCTGAGGCACGTCTGGGTAGACGAATAGCCAATTTTTCAGGTAGTAGCCAAGCACTTTAACTGTTTGCTCCTCCAGGGACTCTAAGCATAGGAAAGCCCCTCAGTGATTCAAGTCTTTTTTTTTTTTCCTGAGCTTAAGCAAGTTTTGCAAACTAGAATCAGAAGTCCAGAGTTAGACGGATGGTTCAGTGCGGTAGCCACAAGCCACATGTGGCTATTGAGCACTTGAAATGTGAGTAGTCCAAATTGAGATGGGTGGCAAATGTAAAATAAACCCAGATTTCAAAGACTTAGAATGAGAAGAGAAAGTAAAATCTCTCATTAATAATTGTTTATGTGAGCCACAGGTTGAAATGATAATCTTTTTTGATCTATTGGGTTAAATAACTATATTATTAAAATGAATTTCACCTGTCAAAATTTTTTTCATATGGATAGTAGAGTATTTAAAGTTACATATGTAGCCTGCAATGTATTCCTACTGGACGAGCTGGTCTAGAGGGCAGAGTCCCCATTATGGGAAGCATGCATTAAGGGAAGTTTACAGAGACTCGGTGTGACAGGTAGAAGGCTGCAAAGTTAATTAAAAATGGCATCATAACTCACAGAGCATAACTGTCTTGGGGACATTTAGCAAAGGGCTAAACAGACCAGTACACTGAAACAGCTTCTGGAAACAGTGCAGCCTTAGAGAAGATGGTAATTGACCGTGACCAAGAAGACTGACCTGCCAGAAAAGCGGTCAGGTCTTAACCTTGTCTGTCTGAGAATACAGGATGTGTACCGTATATTACAGCATTCCAACTAGGTAACCAGATGAATAAATATCATGACTTATTGCAGGCGGCAGGGTTTCCAAATGTTGCTTTCACCGTGTGGTTAAGCATCTCAGGATATTTCTGCATGAAATCTTGAGGCTCATAGGATTGGCTCATCTGAGATTCTTGGACTGTGAAAGCTGAAAGGAGCCTACGGGAAAATTTGCTGAGCGTAGAGTTGGCAAAGAGCTTAGGCTAGGAAGAAGCCATAAGGCCTTTCCCTTCCTTGTCCTAGGCCTCAGTTTCCTCAACCGTGTAGAGCTCTGTGAGGGCCTGCCCAGCTTTGATGTGCTCCCACTCTGTGACTTTTGCAATCTGTTCAATTGCCACTGTGTGTGTGCTTATTTGGGGTGGCTTATCCGTCACCTACCAAATTCCTGGCCACCTAGGAAGACTGTGGGGGATAGCCCCCTCCCCCCAAGTCTCTGTCACTGGGAAGCTTGTTCGATAGCTTCCCCAGACACTCATCACCCTGGAAGAGCCACCCATCAGAGTGACAGCCAAAACGGCAGTTGCAGCTTTTACAGCCCTGCAGCCTGACTCTTCACTAAATATTTCTATCAAGGCAGCACTTCGGGAGCGAGGTAACGTCTTAATTTAAATGCTTTATTAGCTCGGAGTGCTACCGCAAATCCTTTTTGGAAGCAGCCTGGGTATAAATTACAAATAAATAAATAAAATTAGCCCAGAAGCAGCTGCTGGGGCAGGCAATCTGAAGGATTGTCGCGCCCTTCTATTAATTGGGACATCCTTTACAGAATCCCTACTCGCAGGGTAAGGAGGAAGCTGGGCCAGCTTCGCTGTTCTTTAGAAAAGCTGTTTGCCACCCACCCCATTCTCCCACTCTCTCCACCTGATACTTAAATTCCACAGGAGAAATTTTTTTCGCTCTTCCCCTGTGTAAAGAGGAGACCTAGAGAGCATGGGTCCTGCCCTCAAGAATCTGTTGAAGTCTAGGGACAGAGGAAGAATAAAAATGACCAGGACACAGGGCAGAAGGGAAAGGAATGGACGCAGGACAAAGATGGCAGTTTAGCATAGAGGGCAGTTACTGTTGGCTACGAAAATCTGGGAAGGCATCCGGGAGAAAAAGACTTTTAAAAAGTTGGGTCCTGACTACAAATTCCTCTGGAATCTGAGACCGATTTTGCCAT
This sequence comes from Loxodonta africana, assembly GCF_030014295.1. Lineage (NCBI taxonomy): Eukaryota > Metazoa > Chordata > Mammalia > Proboscidea > Elephantidae > Loxodonta > Loxodonta africana. The sequence continues at coordinate 38,059,555 of NC_087363.1, forward strand.
ACCACTGAGACGCCCCAACGGTTCAGAGGGCATTGTAGATCAGGTTCCCTGGGAACAGACTCTGAAATGGAAACACAAATGCAGTTGTTTATTGTGGAGGATTCCTGAGGGTAGCAGGCTTGGCCCGAGGGAGAGGTTGAGCAGCAATGCAGTCACAGCAAAGACCTCAGTGATCCCACAGGTGCCCTGGAGCCAGAATGGCCCTTTAGCGTAATCCTGGATTGAGACAAGAAGCCTGAGTCTTTGTCCCCACAATGACCAATCGTCATGCATGACCTTTGGCCAAGGACAATTCCTCAGCTGAGAGCCATTGGCAGCTGGAGAAATGCAGGAGCCTCTGGGAGACGTACCACGGTATCTACTACAGGGTGGGACTGGCAGCGCAGCGAGAGCTCCCAGAGGCCTTGGTTCATTCAGCTATTTATTAATACAATGAACATTTATTGAGCACCTTCTACAGGACAGGCACTCAGACACAGAGGATGCTGTCTTAGTGACCTAGTGCTACTGTAACACAAATACCACACGTGGGTGGCTTTAAAGAGCAGAAACTTAATATTCTCACAGTTCAGGAGACTAAAAGTCCAAATCAGGGTCTTGACCATGTAGATTCCTTCCTTGTTGGTAGCCCCAAACACTCCTTGGTTCCTTGGCAATTCTCACATAGCATCTGTCTTTCTAGTATGTGTGCGTCCTTCTCTGTGTCTATGCTGCTCTTTATATAACTCAGAAGTGATTAGGTTTAGGATCCACCCTACACTGTTATGACTGCAACTGATTGATTACATTATATCAGATTGCACTGTGAATGGTGATTACATTACGTTACGTTATGTTACACTACATGCACAGGTATAGAGGTTGGGGGGACACAGTTCAATCCATAACCAATCAAGACTCACTCCCTGGCCTCTAGGAGCTTACAGTCTAGAGGCGAAGACAGATTCAGATACAATTAATTACTTATGTCTTCAAGTTCCAGAGAGACCATTATGGGGGTTCAAGGCAAGTGGCAGCTCTGGGCAGTAAAATCAGGGAAAACCTTCCAAGATGGGGCCATGTGAGTCAGGTCAGGGCCAGTGTGCAGAAACTCACGGGTCTGAGGGGAGAGAAGCGCTTTTCAGGCAGAGGGAACAACACATACTCCAAACAAGAGCAAGTCCTGGTTTTCACTGGGTAGGGCAGACCACACCTCGAAGGGCAAGTGACAACCACCTTTCCCTCTCTGCAGGTGCCCCGCAGAATCAGCAGCCTTGACGACAAGATTTCTAAGATGAGCCGAGCCCTGGCTGAGATCAAGAAGAGGTTTCAGAAAACAGTGACTCAGTTCATGAATTCTGTCTTGCTGACAGCAGGTAACAAGGGGGCAGAAAAGTGGGTCACCAGCAGGTTGTCTCATAGGACAGCTCTCCCCCAGTTCCTACTGATTGCTTCATCTTGAGTCTGAGTCTCCAACAGGGTGGCCAAGGCAGGGAGGATTGTCCAGGTATAGATGGGGCGTTAGACTCCAATTGCCACATCGCTAATAAACAGTGAACTTTGCCACTTCAACTTCTGAGCCCTCTCCCTGTGTGTCTGTTCATGTTTCTGTGTGTCTGCCTTATTTTCCTATGTCTCTTATTGTCTCCCTGTATCACTCCTTGGCCCCAGCCCCACATCTAGGTCACCTGTCAGCTCCATGTTCCACATCGTCCATCCATTCATAGCCACTGTTCCTCCCTCCTTGTTGTGGGAGACCTCAGTAGAAGAGGAAAAAACAGTCACCTCCCCAGGCTGTTCTTGTCAGGCCCACAGAGTTCCCCTAGGCAGGCATGGGTAGCCTCAGGAGCCCTTCCACCTCTGGGCTTTCCTCATCACGGCCCACGGACCTGGAGACAAAGGATCACTCACCCTACAGTGTGTTGCGCCCTTGCTAGATACCAAGGGGCTGTGCTCTCCCCAGGGCCTCCGTGGGGAAATTGTCCTTTGTCCTTAAAGACTCAGTTAAAATGCCCCCCTCTCTGGGAGGCCTTTCCTGACTCCCCCGGCAGAATTGGTCACACCTTCTACCCTCCTCGGGACACCCAGAGCATTTTATAGGTGCTCTAATTTGGTTTTTCTAATTATAGAGCTTACTTCCAAGCATTGTAAATGAATATTAGCCCTGGTAGCACAGTGGTTAAGAGCTCAGCAGCTAACCAAAAGGTTAGCAGTTTGAATCCACCAGGCACTCCTTGGAAACCCTATGGGACAGTTCTACTCTGCCCTATAGGGTTGATATGAGCTGGAATCGACTCAACAGCAACGGGTTTGGTTTGTTTTCTTTATACCCCCTACACCCCAGTCTGGGCCAACTCTCTGTGCCCAGCATCTATCACCCACTAAATGTTTGGTAAGTGGATAAAGGAAAAAGAATTCCCTGACCTCAGAAGTTTTCCAGGCTAGTAGGGGAAGCGAGACAAGAGTGCAAATAAATACAACACAACGAAGGAAGTAGATAGAAGTTACTTAAATCTGGCAACCGGGGAAGAGAATTCTGAGGGACAGGAAGAGCATGAGTCAGAAATGCATGCTGAATGAGGTCTCCCTCTGTACCCAGCCTCTGCGAGGGTGCAGTGGAGGATACAGAGCCAAATGAGGCCAGGCCATGTGGGGAGAGTGAGGTCTGCACTGGATCTAGAGAATGAAGAGAGATGGGATGTCTTCTTCTTACATCCATCCAACATTTACTGATTAAAACTTGTACTAGGGTTAAAATATTGCCTGATACAGTGCTGGAAGATGAGCCCCCTACATTGGAAGGCGCTCAAAATACACAGTGGCTGCAACAATGGACTCAAGTATATCAACAATCATGAAGATGGCACAGACCAGGCAGGGTTTTGTTCTGTTGTGTGTGGGGTCAGCGTGAGTCAGAGCCTACTCAGGGACAACTACTGACAATAACATTTGTACTAGGCAGTAGAGGGGAGGCACTCCAGGCAGGGGTGCCAGGAGGAGTGAAGAAGTGGGGATGGAGATGAGCTGACAAGGGCTCATGTGTTCAGAGCCTCAGAGCAGAGGCAGAGGAGGCCAAGGAGGTTGGCTGAGGCAAGGCTGGGAAGAGAGACTGATGGCAGTGTCTGTTAACAGGTCTATTCACCATAGAATATCCCATAAGAGAAGAGGCAGAGCTCATTCGGACCAAGGTGAAATCCGGGCCTTATGTTGATCGGGCCCCCAAGCTGAGTTTATTCTCAGGAGAACCTCTCTTAAGATCTCACTCGGCGCGACCAGAATCCTCGATTGGAGAATCTTCCAGGGAAGAGTCTGCATCTGCTCCTGTGAGCCCCACTCGGAGGAAGACCCTCAAAATCCAAGCCAAGCCCATGGTTAAATCCAGGTTGGTGGAGCCCTTCGTTTCTTCCACTTCTGTGTGTCAGTTGCTGTCATGGGTAGATGAAGGTGAAGGAGACAGAAGAGGCCCCTCCGTTTTGGTGCTTAAGTTCTAGGGGAGGGGAAAGATAGAAGACAAACAAAGGAGCAAATGAAATAATTTTAGATAATAATAAGGGCTAGGAAGCAAATAAATCAGAGTAATAGGCTAGAGCAGGGGTTGGCAAACTATGGCTCATGGTCCAAATCTGGCCTTGTTGCCTGTTTTTTATGGCCCATGAGCTAAGAATGGATTTTGCATTTTTAAATTATTGGGGAGAAAATCAAGAGTATTTCATGACATGTGAAATTATATGAAATTCAAACTTCATTATCCATAAACAAGGTTTCGTTGGAACGCAGCCACACCAATTTACTCGCATACTGTCTGCAGCTGCTTTCCTGCTACACTGGAAGAGTTGAGTAGCTGTGACAGAGATCCCCTGGCCTGCAAAGCCTAAAATATTTACTATCAGGCCCTTTAAGGAAACCCTGGTGGCGTGGTGGTTAAGTCCTAGGGCTGCTAACCAAAAGGTCAAATCCATCAGGTGCTCCTTGGAAACCCTATGCAGCAGTTCTACTCTGACCTACAGGGTCACTATGAGTCGGAATTGACTCGATGGCAACAGGTTTGGGGTTTTTTTTGGCACTTTATAGAAAATGTTTACTCCCCACCCCCAGAGCAGAGAGTATAGTGGTGTGGGATGTGCCCCACTAGGTGGAGAGGTCAGGGAAGGCGATTCTGAGGAGACGGTATATAAATGGAGGTCTGAAGGATGAGAAATCAGCAGCCACAAACAGATATGGGGAAAGAACATCAGGCAGAGGGTACAGCAAGTACAAAGGCCCTGAAACAGGAACAAATATGGTCTGTGTGAGGAACAGCAAGAAGACCAGTGTGACTGGACGTGAAGAAGGGGGAGTATGATGTGAATTGAGGACAGAGAGGTAGGCAGGACCCAGACCAAGGAGCCTTTTTTGCATCAGAGGAAGCCATTCCATGGCTTTGGGAAAGGGTGTGTGTAAAATGGTGGCAGTGGTACTAGCATCATCACCTGTCTAACCTCATGGGGGATAATGACCAGGATCAGCCCAAAGCTAATTCTCACAGGGTGGTGACCAGGCATACCTCCACTCCAAGCTTTTTACCAATTCTGACTCCAGCTATTCTCCCCACGACACTCTATTTCTGTACTGGGTTCAATAATTTATTGCAATTGCCACAAAACTCACAGACTGTACTTACAGTTAAATGGTTTATTAAGGAAGTAACAGGGTACAACCTGGGATCAGGATCAGGAAGCATGTAGGCAAAGTCTCCCTTCTTCAGTGCAGGACAGCTCTTTCAGCTCCTCTAAATTGTGCAGGCCTCCTCTCTCTCTTTCAGGACAGGCTCCTCTCGGTATCCTGAGGGCAGGTTCCTTTCAGCCCCCTAAGGACAGGCTCCTCTCAGCCTGCTCAGAACAGGCTGTTCTTGGCACCCTGAGGACAGGCTCCTCCTGGCCCTCTCAGGACAGACTCCTCTCGACCCATCTCAGGACAGGCTTCTCTTAGCCCTGCTGTCTGTTGCCACCAGCTCTGCCACTGAGCCCCTTTCAGGCCTCTCGCTGTCCTCAATATTACAGCCCTTGACCTGTTACAGATCTTCTATGAGGTTCCTTGCCTCCTCTCTTTCTTTCTTTGCTGCTTCTCTCTTCTTTGTTCCTTTTGCTTCTTCCTGCTGCTTCTCTTCCTGCTTCTTTCTGTCTGACAAACCTCTGTGGGGATGGCTGCTTAAATACACAAACACCTTGTCAATTTCAAAGCATGGCACTCTCATCAGGGCCATGAACTGACTAATCCTCTCTCAGTAGGCTACAGACACTTCTTTTGCATAGTAGGTGTGACGGTTAAGGTTATGTGTCAACTTGGCTGGACCATGATTCTCAATGATGTGGCAGTTACATAATGGTGTAATTGGCAGTTATGTAATGATGTAGTCATCCTCCATGATGTGATCTGATCTGATCAGCCAATCATTTGTAAGGGGAGTTTCCTTGTGGATGTGGCCTTCATCATATATTCTGGCAAAGTTTACTTGCTTGCTCTGGATCCTGCATCTGGCTCATCATCATCTGATATCCGATTCTTGGGACTTGAGCCAGTGGCCTGCCATATTGCCTTCCAGTCAAGGGATTCATCAGCCTCCACAGTCTGTGGACCAGCAGCCTCCTGCCTCACCTGCCAGTCTTGGATTCATCAGCCTCTTCAGCCCATGAGCAAGTGGCCTGCTGTCTGACCTTCCGATCTTGGGTTCATCAGCCCCTGCAGCTGTGTGAGTCAGGAGAAGCCTCTAGCCTGACACCTGACCCACGGACTTGGAACTTGCCAGCCTCTACAACCGTGTGAGCCAGTTCCTTGAGATAAATCTTTCCCTCTCTTTATATATATATATATATATATATATATATATATATATATATATATATATATATATATATATATATATATATAATCACTGGTTTTGCTTCTCTAGAGAACCCAGCCTAAGACATTTGGTGCTGAGAGTGGTTCTAGACAAACAAAATCATAAGGATGAATTTTCTGAATTGGTTCTCAAGTGTCACTAATCTTAAAGGTACTGATGATTCTGCCTCCAGTCGTAAAGATGACACTGCTAATCCATGGCATGAGATGGCAATATCAGTACGCAAAATATCATCACCAATAGATCAAGTACTGCTGAGAAGCAAAGCCCTGGGTAATTGCATGTTTGATACTTTTCTACAATTTTGTTAGAATGAGGCTGGTTGGTTGACCCTACTTTCACTAGACAAAGTGGTTAAAGAAAAGAATGAGCTTAGGGCTTCAGAGTCACAACTTAAGCACAGCGTAAAAGACCTCAAATTTGCCACTTCTGCCCTGAAAGACTTATTTCTTGTAGTTACAGAGCCAATATTGCAGAAAACCAAAATCAGAGTCTTATTATAAGAGTGGCTGAATTACAATGCGAATGAATCCCCAACCTCGAATGGTGTCTGAAGTTAAAGTGATACCATTGACCGAGAAGAAATGGGATCCTGAAACTTGGGATGGAGACATATGGGCAGATAATGAGGAAGCTGGGGACACCGAGCCCGTAAATTCTGTTGAATCACTCCTACCAACAGAACCAGCCCTCTTACCCCCACCTGAAGAGATCACTCCACCTTTGTCTGCTAAGCCACCCTCCCCAGTAAAACCATCATCCCTTCCACCCCCATCTGATGAGATTAACCCAGCTGTGCCTGAAGAGTCTTTGTCTGAGATATCACCTGCAGCAACACCTGGGGTATTCCCTGAGGTAGGAAAATTGGCATGTTAGAGTGGATTTCTCAGGGGAGACCCACAAACCCACACATGGAGTGCCCAGAGGACACACCTTTTACCACAACAGTGAGGAACAAATTTGTGAAGGAAGCCCCAGCATCCATGAAGACTGCTGTGATTGCTATTTCATGTAAGTCAGATTTGACAGTGGGAACTACCCTAACTGAATTGGGGCCTAACTACAACTGGGCTGATTGGACCCCTTGGTGGTAGGGACAAGTGGCAGCACTCAATCGACAAAGACAAGGTTGATGTGGTTGCCGTAACGGACAGTGGAGTTAAAGCAATAATCAGAGTAGCCTGACTCATATGGACTTACGCTGTTGGCTACTTAGTCATGGTGTCTCTAGGAGTGAAATAGATGGATGGGAAATGTACTAAATATTGACTTGATCTGTACAAGCAGAAGAATTCCAGGTCAAGTGAATGGCAGTCCAACTCAAATCTCCAGAATAGAAAGTCATGGCCCCTCAGTCAATTCCCAGACTTGAGCCAGTTTACAGACCCACAAACCCTTAAATGAATGGGAGGCTGGGTCCCCTTGAGGAAGAACCCCACTATGCTGCCAAAAATTTATACCGTTAATCTCTTTCCCAGCCTTCCCCAAAGGGATCTATGGTCTTTTACAAGAGTGACTGTTCATTGGGGAAGAGGAAATAATCAGACTTTTGGGGGATTACTGGATACTGGCTCTGAATTGACAGTTTTGTTCTTATTGGGATAGACACTCTTGATACAGATTTGCCTTCCTTGAATGCAACGCCTCTGCCAAAACTACCATCTGTGGACTCACAGAATCTTATCCACCGTCATGGTATCCAACAAAGCATTGCCTCAGATCAAAGGACTCACATCACAGTAAATGAAGTATTCCTCATGGAATTCACTTGTCTCACCATGTTCCCCACAATCCTGAAGCCACTGGCTTGATAGAACAATGGAATGGCCTTCTAAAGACACAATTCTGGTGCCAGCTAGGTAGCAACACTTTGCAGGGTTGGGGCAATGTTCTCTAGGAGGCTGTATATGCTCTAAACCAACATCTGGTATATGGTGCTGTTTTTCCAATAGCCAGGATTCATAATTCCAGGAATCAAGGTGTGGAGATGGTAGTGGCACCACTCACTATTACCTTAGTGAGCCATTCACAAAATTTTTGCTTCCTGCCCCCACGACCCTATGCCCTGCACATCTAGAGTCTTAGTTCCAAAGGGAGGAATGATCCCACCTGGAAACACATCACTGATTCCATTGAACTGGAAGTTAAGAATGCCACCCAGCCACCTTGGGGTCCTAAGGCCTCTGAATCAACAAGCAAAGAAGGGAGTTACCTTATTGGCTAGTGTGTTCGACCCTGACTACAAAGGGGCAATTGGATTGATGTTGCATAATGGAAGTAAAAAAGAGTATGTCTGGAATAAAAGAGATCCCTCAGGGCATTTCTTAGTACTACATGCCCTGTGATTAAAGTCTATGGCAAACTATAGCAACCCAATTCCAACATGACTACTGATAGCCCAGACCCTTCAGGAATGAAGGTTTGGGTCACCCCACCAGGCAAAGAACCATGACCAGTTGAGATACTTGTTGAGGGTATGGGAATACGGAATGGGTGGTGGAAGAAGGTAGTTCTAAATACCAGTTATAAGCATGTGACCAGCTGCAGAAATGAAGACTATAATCGTTGAGTATTTCTTCCTTGTCTGTGTGCATCAAATATTTTTGTTTTCTTCACTTATAAAATATATGATGTAAATGGGGCTAGTGCATTTTTGGTTGTACATATGATAGTTTTTTTTTTTTATGATAGTTGTATCATGTTAGGTGAATGTATGGCTTCATAATTGTCTATTTAGAGATTCTGTATGGTTTAAAGAGATGTGTACAGGTGCCAAGTTGACAAGGGGTGGGACTGTGATGGTTAAGGTTGTGTGTCAACTTGGCTGGACCATGATTCTCAGTTGTTTAATAGTTATGTAATGATGTATTTTGGCAGCTATGTAATGATGTAGTCATCCTCCATGATGTGATCAGCCAATCAGTTGTAAGGGGAGTTTCCTTGCTGGTATGGCCTCCATCCAATATGTATATCGATGTTCTGGCAAAGCTCACTTGCTTGCTCTGGATCCTCCATCTGGCTCATCATCTGACCTCCGGTTCTTGGGACTTGAGCCAGCATTCTGCCATATTGCCTGCCAATGTTGGGGTTCATCAGCATCCACAGCCTGTGAGCCAGCAGTCTGCTTCTTACCTGCCAATCTTAAATTCATTAGCCTCTAGCCTGTGAGCCAGCATCCAGCCATCTGACCTGCTGATCTTGGGTTCATCAGACCCTGCAGCTACAGAGAACTCCAGCCTGACGCTTGACCCCCAGACTTGGGACTTGCCAACCTCTACCGCCACATGAGCCATTTCCTTGAGACAAGTCTACCTAGATGGTTAGCTATTTATACACTTCACTGGTTTTCCTTCTCTAGAGAACCCAGCATAAGAGAGTAGGCTGCAGGCACTTCATTTTCACAGTCTATTGACCAGTCCCTGCAAGATGCATATCAATCGCAGGGCAGGCTACAGCCCAGGTCCAGACAAAAAGTATCAAAACCAAGTTTTTTACAGTTTACCCAGGAAATGTCAATCAATCTGAACATAAGTAACAAACCCTCTGTGGTAGAAAAATAGGGAAAAGACCTATCAAGGGTTATGGGAAAAAAAACCTCTCAAACTGTTTTTGCAAAGAACCAAGGAAAAAGATCTCATAAATTTTTTATATCCTGTTTAACAGCTTTCCCTACTCAAGCAACATGGCAATATTGTCCAGAGCTGCCTTTTAGTAGCTTTTTTGGTTTCAACTATCAAATTTATCTCTATCCTCCACCTGGAATTTATTTCTGTACCTGATGTGATGTAGTGGTTGTCTAAATTTCTTCCATATGGCTGTCTAAGTGATCTAGCTCCACCCATTGAAAAAATTTTTATATTCTCTCGGCTCTTTGGTGCAAACTCTGTCACAAGTCAACGTCCTGTGTATATAAATTATCATTTTCTGAGCTCTCTATTTTGTTCTTTGTCTAACGTTTCACCAATACCAAACCGTCTTAATTATTACAGCTTTATAATAAATATCGATATGCAGCAGAGTGAGTACTCAAACTTTGTTATTCTTTAAAATTGTTGGCCGTTTACATTTCCATGTAATTTTAATATCAGCTTGTCAATTTAAAGAATTTCGTGGGATTTCAGTTGAATTGTTAATGTCTTTTGAAATATTTCAATCCGTGGACATGGTATATTCCTTTAATTATTTAGGTCTTCTTTAATCTCTCTGTAACATTTTATAGAGGACTTTTATGTCTTTCATTAGATTCATACCAGGTTATTTAATGATTTGTGTGCTATTATAAATTATATTTTTTTAATTTAATTTTTCTATTTGTTGCTAGTATGTAGAAAGGCAATTGGTTTTATCTCATTCTTAAATTTATTTTTAATTTTCATACAGTAAACTTTAATCTTTTTGGTGTAAACATCTATGAATTTTGACAAATGCTTAGAGTTGTGTAATCACCACCATAGCCAATACACAATGGTTCCATCAGTCCTTCCCCCCAAAATATTCCCTCATGCAACTCCTTTGTAGTCGAATTCTTCTCTCATCCTTATTCCCTGAAAACCACTGATCTGTTCTCTGTTACTAGTTTTGCATTTTCCAGAATGTCATATAAATGGAATTATACTGTATGTAGCCTTTTCAGTCTAGCCCCTTCACTTACCATAATGCAAGTGAGACTCATCCTGTTTTTGCATGTATTAATAGTTTGTTTCTTTTTATTGCTCAGTAGATTCCCTAAGGACCACCTCCACATTTGGAGGTTCATTAAGACTCATGGGACTTAACATACATTTGTACTCATAGATAAGATTTATTAAAGTGAAAGGATTCATGATATAATCAACAAGGGAAAAAGACACAAAAATTGGAGAAATCCATGTAAAAGTTTCCATATTCTTTCTCCCTCCTGTGAGGGGACACACCACTCATGCTTCTTTCTCCAGCAGCAAAAAATGCGGTAACATGTATGCAATGTTTCTGCCCAGGGAAGCCCATTAGAGACCCAGGACACAAAGTTTTTATTGGGTCCTGGTCACATAGACACCTTCTGCCTAGCAACTATCAAAATTCCAGACACCCAGAAGGAAAGCAGACGTTCAGCATAAATCACATTGTTTGCACAAACAGTCTAAACACAATGCAGGGAATGGTTCAGGTGCCAAGTTCCCAGATGTAAGCCAAGGGCCAAACTTGTAATCAGTCCCTTCTAAAGATAATAGCCTCAGGCCTTCTGTGTAAACTCTTTTCTGCACATATTCCATTGTATGGTTGGGCAACGTTTTGTTTCTCCACTCACCCATTGACAGACATTTGACTTGAGTAAATGCCTGAGAGTGAGATTGTTGGGTTGAATATTAAGTGTATGTTTTACCTTATAAGAAAGGCCAAATTATTTTCCCAAGTAGCTATACCATTTTACATTCCCACCAGTAATGTATGAGAGTTCCATTTGTTCCGAATCTTCATCAGTAGTAGATACAGTCGGTTTTGTTTTAGCCATTCTAACAGATGTGTAGGGATAGCTCATTATCATTTTAATTTACATTCCCTAATAATAATGATATTGAACATCTTTTCATGTGTTTATTTGCCATTTATAATCTTCTTTGTTGACGTATCTGTTCAAATATTTTTAAAATTACTGTGATATATATGTACACATAAACACACATATATATTTTAATAAACATTTGCCATCTCAGCTATTTTTACACATGCAATTCAGTGATATTAAATACATTCACCAAGTTGTACAACCATCAACACTATGTTTCCAAATTTTTTCATCACCCTTAACAGAAACTCAGTACCTCTTAAGAAATAACTTCCCCCTTTTCTCTCCCACCTGCCCCTGGTAACCACTAATAAAATTTGTCCCTCTGTGTTTGCACATTCTAGATATTTCATATTTCATGTAAGTGTGTTGTTGTTAGGTGCCATTGAGTTGGTTCCGATTCCTAGCGATCCTATGTACAACAGAACAAATCTACCCTTTCTCGCACCATCCTCACAATCATTGCTATGTTTGAGCCCATTTTTACAGCTACTGTGTCAATCCGTCTCATTAAGGGTTTTCCTCTTTTTCACTAATCCCCTACTTTATCATGCGCGACGTTCTTCTCCAGGGACTGGTTCCTTCTAATAATATGTCCAAAGAACATGAGACGAAGTCTCACCATCCTTGCTTCTAAGAAGTGTTCTGGCTGTACTTCTTCCAAAACAGATTTGTTTGTTCTTCTGGCAGTCCGTGGTATATTCACTATTCTTTGCCAACACCATAATTCAAAGCCATCAATTCTTCTTAGGTCTTCCTTATTCACTTTTCAACTTCAGCATGTATATGAGGTGACTGAAAATACCATGGTGTGGGTCAGACACACTGTTAGTCCTTTTATATCTGCCTTGTTTCATGCAGCATAACGTTTTCAAGGTTCATCCATGTTGTAACATGTATCAGAACTTTATTTCTCTTTATGGCTGAATAATATTTCATTGTATGAACACTACATTTTGTTTGTCCATTCACCTGTTGATGAACACTTGGGTTGTTTCCACCTTTGGCTATTGTGCTCTGAACATCGGTGTACAAGTATCTGTTTCTGTCACTCCTTTCAAGTCTTCTAGGTATATACCTAGGAATATTTTCCCTAGTGGCTACACCATTTTACAATTTCACCCACAGTGGATGAGGCTTTCAATTTCTCCACATCCCCTGCAACACTTGTGGTTTTCTGTTTTTCTGATAATAGCCATCCCAGTTGGCGTAGAGTGGTATCTCACTGTGGTTTTGATTTGCATTTCAGTGGTAGAATTCTAGCCTCCCACAAAGGAGACCCAGGTTTGATTCCCAGCCAATGCTCCTCAAGTGCAGCCACCATCTGTCAACAAGGGATTGCATGTTGCTATGATGCTGAACAGGTTTCAGTGGAAGTTTCAGACTAAATAGACTAGGGAAAAAGGCTGGATAATCATCTTCTGAAAATCAGCCAGTGATAACCCTATGGATCAAAACGGTCTGACCCCATTGTGCATGGGGTCATCACGAGTGCAGGTGACTTGATAGCAGCTAACAACAATGTCAGCAATGACTAATAACATTGAGCATCTTGCAATGTGCTTTTTGGTCATTTGTATATCTTCTTTGGTGAAATGTATATTCAATTCCTTTGTCCATTTTTCAATTGGGCTTTTTATCTTTTTGATGTTGAGTTGTATAAATTATTTATATATTCTAAATATTAAACCCATATCAGATATTTTCTTTCACTTTGTAGGTTGTTTCTTTACTGTGTTGATAAAGTCCTTTGACACACAAAATTTTTTAGTTTCAATGAAGTCCAATATGTCATTTTGTCTTTTGTTGCTGGGGCTTTTGGTGTCATATCTAAGAATCTATCGTCAAAAACTAGATCCTGAAACATTATCTCTGTGTTTTGTTCTAAGAGTTTTATGGTCTTAGTTCTTACATTTAGGTAGTTGATCCATTTTGAGCTAATTTTCGTATATGGTGTGAGCTATGGGTCCAACTTCATTGTTTTGCATGTGGAAATCCAGTTATCTTGGCACCGTTAATTGAAATCTGTTCAAATCTTTTGCACATTTTTTATATGGCTGTTTGTTTTCTTATGTTGAGTTTTGAGAGCTGCTTATTCTAGATACAAGCCCTTTATCAGATATGGGATTTACAGATATTTTCTCACAATCTATGGCTTGATTTTTCATCCTCTTACAGAGCAAAAGTTTTCTGTTTTGATGAAGTTCAATTTATCAGTTTTTTCTTTTATAGATTGTAACTTTGGTGTCATGTCTAAAAACTCTTGCCCAACCCAATTGTTCTCCACCAAAAATGATTTTGTCCCCCAGGGAACATTTGGCAATGTTTAGAGACATTTTTGATTGTCACACCTAGGGGGTACTACTACCATCTAGTGGGTAAAAGTCAGCAACGCTGCTAATGATCCTACAATGCACCAAACACTACTTCCACAACAAAGAATTACTCAGTCCATAACGTCAATAGTACCAAAATTGAGAAACCCCGGCCTAGCCCAATGTCACAAAAAGATTTTCTTCTATAAGTTTTATGGTTTATGTTTTGCATTTAGGTCAATGGTCCATTTTGAGTTAATTTTTTTTAATAAGGTACAAAGTATGGGTTGAAGTTCTTTTTTGTTCGTACTAAATGTTCCAACAGCATATTTCAAAAAGATAACATTTTCTCTTTTAAATTGCCTTTGCACCTTTATAAAAATATCAATTGGCTATATTTATGTGGGCCTCTTCCTGGATCCTTTATTTTGTTAATACTGTATGGTGAATTACACTGATGATTTTCAAAAGTTGAACCAGCCTTGCATTCCTGGGGTAAGCCCCACTTGGTCATAATGTATTTTTCTTGCTAGTTCAATTTTCTAACATTTTGGTGGTAATTTTTTGCATCTATATGCGTGAGGGTTATTGGTCTGTAGTTTTCTTGTAATGTTTTTGTCCAGCTTTGGCATCAGGGTAATGTTGGCCTAATAAAATGTATAGGATGTATTTCCTCCTCTTCTATTTTGTATTGAATTGGTATTAATTTTTTCCTTAAATGTTTGGTACAATTTATCAACGAAACCATCTCACCAAGTTTCCTTTATTGGAAACCCTTTAAGTACAAATTTAATGACTTTAATAGTTATAGCACTATTCAAGTTATCTGTTTCTTCTTGAGTAAGTTTTAGTAGCTTGTGTTTTTAAAGGAATTGGCTCATTCCGTCTAAGTTGGTGAATTTACATGCAAAGAGACATTTGTACTGTTCACTTATTATCTTTTTAATGTCTGTAGGGCCTTTAGTGATAGCCTTTCTTTTATTTCTGATATTGGTAAATTGTGTCTTTTTTTTTTTTTTCTTGGTCAGCCTAGTTAGAGTTCCGTCAATTTTATTGCTCTTTTCAAAGAACCACCTTTTGGTTTCATTGTTTTATCTAATTGTTTTTCTGTTTACAATTTCATTGATTTCTGCTTTTTATTGTTTTCTTCCTTCTGCTTACTTTGTGTTTAACTTGCCCTTTTCTGGTTTCTTAAGGTATAAGCTTAGAGTATTGATTTGAGGCCTTCTTTTCCAATGTATAAACATTTAATTCTGTAAATTTTTCTCTAAGTACTCCTCTACCTGCATCCCACAAATTTTGACATGTTGGATTTTTGTTGTTATTCAGTTCAAAATACAGTAAAACCTGCGAAAGCTGGAGCTTGTGTAATGCAGAAACCTGTCAGAGAAGGAAAACTAAAATATTTTCCACTAAAAGGAGTGATAGAAAAGTGGTAAGACTGCACCCTGTCAAAGGCAGAAAACTGACAAGACCCAGAAAAACAAGGCAATCCCGTTCCGGTTCTCAAGGAGTTTCACTGTATTTTCTAATTTCCCTTGTAACATCATCTGTGACCCATGGGTTATTTATAAGTGTGTAATTGGTTTTTTGGGTTAATTTCCAAATATGTGAGGATTTTACAGATTTCTTTCTGTTACTGACTTGTAGTTTATTTCTGGTATAGCCTAAGAACATATTTTGTATGATTTCAGTTCTTTTAAATTTGTTAAGGTTTGTTTTAAGATCCCAGAATATGGCCTATCTTGGTGAGTGTTCCATATGCACTTGCAAAGAATGTATTCTGCCCTTGTTGGGTGGAGTCTTCAACAAATGACCATGAGGTCAAGTTGCTTGATAGTATCGCTGATTTTCTGTCTTCTTGTTCTGTTCATCACTGAGAAGGAGTGTTGATGTTTCCAAGCATGATTGTGGATTTGTCAATTTTTCCTTCATGTTCTTTTTTTTTCTTCATGTCTTAGAGCTATGCTGTTAGGTGTGAAACATTTAGGACTATTATGTCTTCTTGGTGAATTGATTCTTTCATCATTATGTAATGTGTCTCTTTATATCTGCTAATTTTTCTTATTCTAAAGTCTACTTTCGCTGTTAATAGCATACACATTCCAGCTTTCTTTGGTTAGTGTTTCCATGGTTGTCTTAGTCATCTAGTGCTGCTATAACAGAAATACCACAAGTGGATGCCTTTAACAAAGAGAAGTTTATTCTCTCACAGTCCAATAGGCTACAAGTCTGAATTCAGGGCACCAGCTCCAGGGGAAGGCTTTCTCTCTCTGTCGGCATTGGAGGAAGGTCCTTGTCATCAGTCTTCCCTTGGTCTGGGAGCATCTCAGTGCAGGAACCTCAGGTCCAAAGGATGCGCTCTGCTCCCGGTGCTGCTTGCTTTCTTGGCGATATGAGGTCCCTGCCCTCCTCCCTCGCTAGCTTCCCTTTCCTTTTATCTCTTGAGAAATAAAAGGTGGTGCAGGCCACATCTCAGGGAAACTCCCTTTACATTGGTTCAGGGACGTGACCTGGGTAAGTGTAGTGTTACAATCCCACCCTAATCCTCTTTGACATAAAATTACAATCACAAAATGGAGGGCAACCACACAATACTGGGAATCATGGCCTAACCAAGTTGACACACATTTTTGGGGGGTATATAATCAATCCTTGACAATGGCATAACTTTTCTCTCCTTTTACCTTTAATCTGTCTATATGTTTAGAGTGGGTTTCTTTTATATAGCATATAGTTAGGTCTCATATTTTATCTAGCTTTACACTGTCTTTCGTTGATGCATTTAAGCTATTTGCATTTATGTAATTACCGATACGATTAAAGTCTACCATTTTATTATTTTTTTCTGTTCTTCTGCTCTGCTTTTTCATTCTTCTCTTTCTCCTTTCCTGCCTATTTTTGGATTATTTAAAATTTCCTTAGTATTTTATTTTAATTTATCTACTGGTGTTTTGGACCCTAGTAGCATAGTGGTTAAGTGCTACAGCTGCTAACCAAAAGGCCGGCTGTTCAAATCTACCAGGTGCTTCTTGGAAACTCTATGGGGCAGTTCTTGACTCAATGGCAACAGGTTTGGTTTGGGTTTTTTACTGATGTTTTGGCTATATCTCTTTGCTTTTTAATTGTTTAAGTGTTTGCTCTAGGATTTACAATATGCATGCCTTGCCCATCACAATCTATCTAGGTCTAATATTTTACCATTGTAAGGCAAATGTAGAAGACTTACAACCATATAAGTTTCTTTATTCTCCCATTCTTTATATTATAAAGATATTTATCATTTCTGTTGCTCTTTATCCATTCCTGAAATTCTAAGTTTGCCTCTGGGATCATTCTCCTTCAGTCTGAAGTATTTCCTTTGGCGTCTCTTCTAGTGCAGATCTGCTGATGATAAACTGTCTTTGTTTTCTTTAATCTGAAGATACCAGTAAAAAACCAGTGCCGTCGAGTCGATTCCGACTCATAGCGACCCTATAGGACAGAGTAGAACTGCCCCAAAAAGTTTCCAAGGAGCACCTGGCAGATTTGAACTGCCAACCTTTTGGTTAGCAGCTGTAGCACTTAACCACTACGCTAGATAGATGTCTTTATAGCTATAGCACTTAACCACTACGCTAGATAGATGTCTTTATTTTGCTCTCATTCCTGAAGGATATTTTCACTGAATACAGGATTGTGATTTGACAGGGTTTTTGTTTGTTTCCTTCCAGCAATGTAAAGATGTTGTTCCACAGTCTTGTGGTTTCCATTCTTTCCGATGGGAAATTCTCAGTTATTTGAATCATTATTCCTCTATATGTAATGTGTAGTTTTTGTTTTTTTTCTTTCTGGCTGTTTTTAAGATCTTTTTGGTATGTTTGGTTTTTAGCAGCTGGATTTTGATGTGTCTGGATGTGGTTTTATTTTATCATATCTGGAGTTTGTGAGATTCTTCAATCTATAAATGTATGTCTTTCACCAAAATTGAGGAAATTTTTAGTCAGCATTTCTTCAAATGTGTTTTTCTGTACCAGTCTCTTTCTCCTCTCCTTCATTGACACGATGTTGGACACTTTGAAATTGTCTGTGAGGTGCTGAAAGCAATTTGGCCTTTATTTTCAGTTCTTTTGTGCCAGACCACACCTGGGGCTAATGACTGGGTGCTGACCAGACCAAGAGACATCACCTGCAGCCTGATGTTGACTAGTCTCAGAGGGCATGATGTAATCCATCTTGACCATGTGGTGAGGCCAATAAAGACTCTGAGCACAGAGGCTCAGAGGGCTTCCTGGTTGATGAGAACATCTGCACTCAGGAGGGTAGAGCATCCCCTTGGGTCATGGAAGCTTCAAATTGGGATCCCTTCCAGACCTCAACCTATGTGTTTCTTCATTTGTATCCTTTTTGGTTGTAATAAATTTGTAGTCATAAGCAAATCATTGAACCCAAAGAGGCAGCGGGAGCCAGCAGGTCGGGAAAGGGGTGTTGTGTGGAGTCCTGGTTTGTGGCTGATATCTTGAAAGGGTAGGGTGAAACCAGCTGTGAATCTGTGGCCAGGAGGGCAGAAGAGTGGGATGTTGTGTGGACTCCACAAGCTTTCGGTCGGTGTCTGCCTATTTGGCAGTCTGAAGAACTGTGTCCTTTTAAATTGTGAACTCTGATCTAGCTCTGGGGTGGCTAGGGTCATAGAAGGCCTGTGTGGACAGGTGGTCTGAAGGACAGTATTCATGTAACTTGTGAGCTCTGACCTAGCTCTGGGTGGCTACGGTAGGAGAGAGTGTGCATGAGTAGCAGACAGTGAGAATGGAGAAGTGGGAAGGTGAGGATAGGATCTACCTCCACACTTTGTGAACTGGATTCATGCTAAGCCTTACCATGCAGTTAGCAACAAAGGTGGAATTTACCCACTTTGTCCCTTATGTAGCATGGTGTTCCACAGGGCACTGAAGCTTTGTTCTTTTTTTTTTTTTTTTAATCTTTTTTTCTCTCTGTTCTTCAGATTGAGTTATTTATATTGCTGTATCTTCAAGTCACTGATTCTTTCCTCTGTCTTCTGCATTCTGCTATTGAAACCATCTACTGAATTTTTATTTCAAATACTGTATTTCTCAGTTCTAAAACTTTTATTTGATTCTTTATTTATATTTTCTTTTTCTTGGCTAAGAGCTTCTATCTTTTCATTCATTTCATGGAGGATGGTTATAATAGCTGCTTTAAAGTCTTTGATAATTCCAACATCTGGATCATCTTGGGGTTGGCATCTGTCTTTTCCCTTGGGTAGATTTTCCGAGTTCATGGTATGTTGAATAATTTTGGATTATATCCTAAACATTTTGTATATTGTGTTGTCAAACTCTAGGTCCTTTTAAAGTCCTTTGGGAATGTTGATTGTGTGTGTGTGTGTGTGTGTGTGTGTGTGTGTGTGTGCGTGTTGTTTTAACAATCAACTGGTTATGTTCAGACTGCAAGTCCTGTCTTGCCTTTTGTGGGTGGTAATTCCAATTTCAGTTAAATTTTCAAAGCCTTTACAATGGTGTTTAGGTCTGCCCCTTATATGTGCTACTCGGGGATTAGTTTGGAACTTGGACAGTAGTTTATATGATAGTTCAGTTCTCAAAATTTCTGCTATGCTTTCTGGGGGATATTCTGTACATGCACAATTTGAGTGGGCGTCTAGGACTTAGGTCAGTTTATACATGAAATTATGAGACCCTCTTTTCCTGCTCTCTCCTCTGTATGGTTTCCCCTCATACTCTCCAGAAATCAGGAGCTCTGTTTTCTGGTCTTCTGGATAAAAAACATACTCTCCAGCAATCAGGAGCCCAGTTTTCTGATCTTCAGAGTTGTAGCCATGGGCATTTTTTTTTCTTTTTTAAATATTTTATTGGAGTAAAATATATAACAAAAAATTTACCATTGTAGCCTGCTTTTCTCTTCCCCTACTATTTCCCTTTTCTTTTTTTTTTTTTAATAATTTTTATTGTGCTTTAAGTGAAAGTTTAAAAATCAAGTCAGTCTGTCACATGTAAGCTTATATACACCTTACTACATACTCCCATTTACTCTCCCCCTAATGAGTCAGCCCACTCCCTTCCTCCAGTCTCTCCTTTCGTGACCGTTTTGCCAGTTTGTAACCCTCTCTCCCCTCCAGACAGGAGATGCCAATACAGTCTCAAGTGTCCACCTGATACAAGTAGCTCACTCTTCATCAGCATCTCTCTCCAGCCCATTGTCCAGTCCCTTCCATGTCTGATGAGTAGTCTTCGGGAATGGCTCCTGTCCTGGGCCAGCAGAAGGTTTGGGGACCATGACTGCTGGGATTCTTCTAGTCTCAGTCAGATCATTAAGTCTGGTCTTTTTATGAGAATTTGGGGTCTGCATCCCACTGTTCTTCTGCTCCCTCAGGAGCTCTCTGTTGTATTCCCTGTCAGGGCAGTCATCAGTTGTAGCTGGACACCATCTAGTTCTTCTGGTCTCAGGATGATGTAAGTCTCTAGTTCATGTGGCCGTTTCTGTCTCGGGCTCATAGTTATCGTGTGACCTTGGTGTTCTTCATTCTCCTTTGATCCAGATGGGTTGAGACCAATTGATGCATATTAGATGGCCGCTTGTTAGCATTTAAGACCCCAGACGCCACACTTCAAAGTGGGATGCGGAACGTTATCATAATAGAGTTTATCATGCCAATTGACTTAGAAGTCCCCTTAAGCCATAGTTCCCAAACCCCCACCCTTGCTCCGCTGACCTTTGAAGCATTCAGTTTATCCCGGAAACTTCTTTGCTTTTAGTCCAGTCCAGTTGAGCTGACCTTCCCTGTATTGAGTATTGTCCTTCCCTTCACCTAAAGTAGTTCTTATCTACTAACCAATCAGTAAATAACCCTCTCCCACCTTCCCACCTTCCCCCCTCTCGTAACCACAAAAGAATGTGTTCTTCTCAGTTTATACTATTTCTCAAGAACTTGCAATAGTGGTCTTATACAGTATTTGTCCTTTTGCACCTGACTAATTTCACTCAGCATAATGCCTTCCAGGTTCCTCCATGTTATGAAATGTTTCACAGATTTGTCACTGTTCTTTATCGATGCGTAGTATTCCATTGTGTGAATATACCACAGTTTATTTACCCATTCATCCGTTGATGGACACCTTGGTTGCTTCCAGCTTTTTGCTATTGTAAACAGAGCTGCAATAAACATGGGTGTGCATATATCTGTTTGTGTGAAGGCTCTTGTTTCTCTAGGGTATATTCCGAGGAGTGGGATTTCTGGGTTGTATGGTAGTTCTATTTCTAACTGTTTAAGATAACGCCAGATAGATTTACAAAGTGGTTGTACCATTTTACATTCCCACCAGCAGTGTATAAGAGTTCCAATCTCTCCGCAGCCTCTCCAACATTTATTATTTTGTGTTTTTTGGATTAATGCCAGCCTTGTTGCAGTGAGATGGAATCTCATCGTAGTTTTAATTTGCATTTCTCTAATGGCTAATGATTGAGAGCATTTTCTCATGTGTCTGTTAGCTGCCTGAATATCTTCTTTAGTGAAGTGTGTGTTCATATCCTTTGCCCACTTCTTGATTGGGTTGTTTGTCTTTTGTGGTTGAGTTTTGACAGAATCATGTAGATTTTAGAGATCAAGCGCTGGTCGGAGATGTCATAGCTGAAAATTCTTTCCCAATCTGTAGGTGGTCTTTTTACTCTTTTGGTGAAGTCTTTAGATGAGCATAGGTGTTTGATTTTTAGGAGCTCCCAGTTATCAGGTTTCTCTTTGTCATTTTTGGTAATGTTTTGTATTCTGTTTATGCCTTGTATTAGGGCTCCTAGGGTTGTCCCTATTTTTTCTTCGATGATCTTTATCGTTTTAGTCTTTATGTTTAGGTCTTTGATCCACTTGGAGTTAATTTTTGTGCATGGTGTGAGGTATGGGTCCTGTTTCATTTTTTTGCAAATGGATATCCAGTTATGCCAGCACCATTTGTTAAAAAGACTATCTTTTCCCCAATTAACTGACACTGGGCCTTCGTCAAATATCAGCTGCTCATATGTGGATGGATTTATATCTGGGTTCTCAATTCTGTTCCATTGGTCTATGTGCCTGTTGTTGTACTAGTACCAGGCTGTTTTGACTACTGTGGCTGTATAATAGGTTCTAAAATCAGGTAGAGTGAGGCCTCCCACTTTCTTCTTCTTTTTCAGTAATGCTTTACTTATCCGGGGCTTCTTTCCCTTCCATATGAAGTTGGTGATTTGTTTCTACATCACTTTAAAAAACGTCATTGGAATTTGGATCGGAAGTGCATTGTATGTATAGATGGCTTTTGGTAGAACAGACATTTTTACTATGTTAAGTCTTCCTATCCATGAGCAGCCACTGGCATTTTTAAACAGTTCTCCATGACTGGGCCCACCTTTAGGGTGAAGTGATGAGAGGAAACAGATTTTTTTAAATACTGGAAATTCCACTCACACTCTTTGCATGTGAGGGACCCCTTTTCCTGGTTCTCATATCCAGAGAGATGGGTTTTCTTTCAAGGGAGTGTCAATGTCATTGGGGCACAGCCAGGAAAGAAAAAAGAGGAAACAAAACGAGAGTTCTCCCCACACACCAATATTTTTTAACACTTTGAAGATGTCTTTCTGTTGTTTTCTATCTTCTATAATTTCTGTTAAGAAGTCAGCTCTCTTATTGTTACTCCTTTGAAAGTAATTTGTCTTTTTCCTATTGGTCTGAATTATTTTTTCTATCTTTACTTTTTAGAGATTTTCTGTGATGTGCCTAGATGTGATTTTCATTGTATGTATCCTGTTTGTAGCACTTCTTTAGCTTTCATCAGTTTGGGAAAATTCTCAGCCATTATTTAGTTAAATATTGGTTTTGTTTCTTTCCTACTCTTCTTCCTTCTTCTCCTCTATCTGGGATTCTAAATACATCCATGTTACACCTTTTCACTGAGTTCTTTATATCTCTTATTCTCTGTTCTATATTTTTCATCCTTTTTCCCCTACTGTACTTCAGTCTGGATATTTTCTACTGATCTGTCTTCCAATTTGCTAATGCTTTCTTTAACTGTGTCTTATCTGCTCTTAAAACTCATCTCTTGAGTTCTTGAATTAATTTATTCTATTTTTTCAGTTCTAGAAGTTCTGTTTGATTCTTTTAGATTCTAATTCTATGCTGAAATTCTCCATATTGTCTTCTTTTTTTTTTTTTGTACATATTAATCATAATCACTTTACAGTCTATGTCAAATAACTTCCAGGTTTCTGTAAAGAGCAAAGACTATTTATTAGATGTACAAAAGTGTTATTTAAACTGTAAGTGCTACAAAAATGTAGAATAATGTGATAATGTGTTTCTGGATACCCTCAAGAACACTGAAGGAAGGTAAAGAGGGAACAGACAAATCTGTCTACCACATCAGGGCTACCTTACCATATACTTTGGCTAGATTTTCAGCAGGCAACAGGCAGCAAAGAGGGCAGGGAGGGGCTTATGTGGGAAGCTAGAAGACAGCACTCCCTCTCCAGGAGGGAACAGTGAGCAAGGGTGAACAGAACCCCTTCCTAACCATTTTTATAGCCTCAGGAGCTCTAGAGAGGATGCTGAACATCAGAGTGCAGAGCAGGAGAGGTAGGTTCCTGCTACTGCAGCAGCTGTCCTGTCTGGAGAGGCAGCTGAGGTCTGAACAAGTCCTTTGGGAAGGAGCTGCTAGGCATAGGAACTTTGGCACCAGGCTTCCAGGATTGCAGAGCCCAGAGCTGGTGGGGGGGTGGGGGGGGGGGACGGGGATTTTTCTAAGTGTAGAGGCCAGAGTAGAGAAAAGTCAAGTTGAAATGGAAAGTAAGACAACTGATGAGGGCACCATAGACCAGGCCGAAGAGCGGTCAGGGGCATGAGAAGTCATAAGAACATCATGGCCGTCTTTAAAGCACATTGGAGGGACTTGGACTTTCATTCTGTAAAAGATGGAAAACCACTGGTGGGTTTCCACCAGAGGACTGATGTGACCTGATTCAGGTTTAACAGGATCCCTTTGTCTGCATGCAGGTAGAGAGTGGACTGAAGAGGGGCCGAGGAAAGAAACAGAGGGCCCATTTGGAGGTAACAGCAGGCAGCTAGGCAAGACAGGCTGGAGGCCTGGAGTCCATTGGTAGGGGTGGAGGGAAGGACAAGTGGTTACATCTCTGACAGGCTTGCTGACAGCTTGGACGGGATGTGGGTGCGAGAGAAAGAGGAGTGAAGGATAACTCTGAAGTTTTGGTCCATAAATGGATGGATGAACAAATAGTTTCTTATTCCTGCCTTGCACCTGAGGACACTGAGGCCCAGAGTGGTCAGGGCATCCAGCTGCAGCCAGCTGCCTTGCACATTGGTGTGGAAGCCAGCTGAGGGCCTGCCTGTAGCTAGACTCTTCACGGGGCCTTCCTCAGTCTGGGTCAGTGGCAATGAGGACGGGCCAGAGCCTGTCTGCTGAGCACCACCCCTTTGCTCTACTTGCAGGGCCAAAGCCCAAGAGGCACGCAGCCCCACTGCCTGGGCAGCCTCGCCCTGCGACTGCCCGCTGGTGCTGCGGAAGCTCATCCGCAAGGAAGACATCCGGGCCGGCTGCAAATGCGTTGTGAAGGCACCCCTGGTATCTGATGTGGAGCTGGAGCGCTTCATGTCAGCACCCCGCGACCCCAGCCAGGTACTGGTGTTCGGGATCATCTCAGTCCAGAACCCAGCCAGAACCGCCCACCTCCAGTGGCTGCTGGACACCCTCTACCGTCACCGGCAGCAGGGCCGTGCCTCACCCTGCATCCAGGTTGGTCAAGGCCCCTGGGGAGGCCCCAGCAGGGCTCAGGCTAGGGAGGGGGCCCAGAGAAGGATCCCATGAGGCTAGGAGTGGTCTGACATCTGGGGGAGAGGCTACCCCTCCAGCCTTTCAGGTTCTTTTCTCCTCAGCCTTCGCTCACATGCTTGCTCCTGTCAGAATGCTCTGCCCCGCCGCTCCACCTCCCCCTCCCCCTTCTATCCCAGGATGAGTTACTACATCAAGGTGAGCACCTTGTCTGATCCTAAGACATGGTCAAGGCGCTGTCATTTTCCTCTGGATCACGCATCACAGTTGTGATAACTTATTTGTGTGACCATTTAGAACACAAACTGTGTTCCCCTCCACCTTCTACATTTGCCTACAGTCCCTGAGTGCCCACTGTGAGCTGGGCTCGAGCAGGCTCTGGGTCCCACGGCTAATTCACACATGGCCATGCCTGAAGGAGCTTCCAGCAAGGTGGGGGACAAGTTCCACTGGCCCTGATGATGGCCACGCAGGGACGGCAGCTCCAGGCACTGCAGGAGCCAGGAAGGGTGTGCCTGCCACCTCTCAGAGGGTGGAAGGGTCCCCAGGAGGACTGGATTTGGCAGGGGGCTGAGTGTTTCCAGCAGAGGCAGGGGCCTGTGCAAAGGCTGATGCAGGAGAAAGGGCTGCTTGAGCTCCACCTCTTTATGGTAGAAGTCCCGAGGGAGTCAAGGGCCCAAGGGCTGGACAGGGCGCCTATAACCCCATCCTGCCCTTGTGCCCCAGCACAATCATCCCTAAGTCTCAGGTCTTCGTCCTTTAAGTCAGCAGTCATCCTTGGCGTGTTACCCAAAATCAGGGGTGGCAGCGTCCTCAAACTAACTGAGGCAGAGGATGCCATGTGGACACATGAGCTTTGTGTCCACCTGGTGACATCTTTAAGTCCTCCTTACCAATGCCAGGAGCTCAGGATTTGTGACCCCTCTGATCAGATGCTAATAACCCACTCACTCTTTCATTCCAAGTTAGCACAAAGTCAGTCACAAGCCCTTTCACTAGTCTCATACCTGGAAGCCACATTTGTTTTCTGGAGTCGACTTCTGATTTCGTTAAATTCTGTGGACATTTGTTTCATACCTGCTCTGTGTCCATCAGTGTATAAGACAGACCTAACCCTCCCTCCATGGGACTTCGAATTGACTTTAGTTTACAGAGCTTTATCTGTTCATCCATAATTGTCCCTAAATAGTGGGAATTACTGGGTGCTCTGGCCCTGCCATGAACAGCATGAATGGGGACAAGGCCTGGCTAAGGTGGTGGAGCAGATGAAGATCTGGGTGATGGGAGTGATGGCTGCCATGGCTAGAGGTAGTGTCTGGTCTCTCTGTGACTTGTGCCCCACCATTAGGGCAGAAACACTCCCTGACATTCTCTTACTTTGAAAGCCTGAGCACTGGGAGCCATTCCTGGTGTCCCATTTTTAAATGAAAGTTCAGTGTGACTCAGCAGGGTGGCTGGCGGCACCTGAAAATAAAAGGCAGATTGAAACTGAAAAACATCACATTGGCTGCTTTAATGGACCTTTAGCATCCAGAATGAAGGAGTTGAAAGAGACCAGCTTTAGTCTGGATTGAGGTGTAGGTGTAGTTCCAGTCCTGCATCTAATCCAATGGCCTGCAGGTGTCTGGAGGGGCAGCCAACCTGGGGTAGCAGGAGAAGGAAACCCTTATCCTGTGGGAAGCAGATGCCTAAGCCTGGAAATGGGTGCACCTGGAGCATGGCTTTCATCTTCAAATCTCCCAAGGGCTTATCCCAGGGCAGAGGGAGCAGTTATGTTCTATGAACCTCATAAGATGGTGCCAGGTGTCATCTCAGTGACAATCTTCACCAATGGAGGGCCCTCAGTGGACCCACTGCCTCTGGGGACAGTGAGCTCGTCATGGAGGAGTATATGTGGGGGCAGAATGACCCCTTGGGCAGGAGTGGGGCAGGGGGTTGTAGCATGGGGCTCCAGGACTCAGATGGGCACTCGCCTGGCCGAGAATCCCGGAATCCAAGTGAGTCTTCTTGGGATGCACTCAATGGCAACTAAATGCAACACTAACAATTTCTTGGTGTGGGATGAGAGCACTGGGCATTTCTGTCTTGGCAGTGCCGGCATGACCCCTACCGCCTGCTGCGGTATGACCCGGACAGCCCCCTGCAGAACGACCCGCCTCTGCTGGTGAAGAAGTACGCGGTGGTGCAGGGCATGGTTCTGGTGAGCCGGAGCCCAGTCACAAATGTGGGAGGAGTGAGAAAGAGAGGGACAATGAGGGAGCGTGGGCTTCAGAATCTGCTCCCCACCCATGCAGAGGCCAGAGAGAGGAAGGACTCATCGGGGGGTCACCCAGCACGGGGAGCTGGGGCTAGAGCCCAGCCTCCCGTCCCCAACCCTCAGCCCTACCCAATGTGTTCCCCAATCCAGGAGACTGAAGGGACAGGAGGTACTTAACCCAGAGAATCAAATTCCTTTTAACACATGTTTTTAAATAAGCTTTATACTAAAAACAGGAGTCCCTGAGTGGGGCAAATAGTTAAGCACTCGACCGACTAACTGAAGGCTGGCTGTTCGAACCCACCCAAAGGCTCCTGGGCAGACAGGCCTGGCGATTTGCTTCTGAAAGGTCACAGCCCTTTGGAGCAGTTCTGCTCTGCACACATGGAGTCGTCAGGAGTCAGAATGGACTCGATGCCACTGGTTTGGTATTTTTGGTTTGGTTATACTAAAAACAATTTATTATAAAAAAAAATATGTGTTCAGTAGAGAAAATTTGGAAAATACAATTTAGAAAATAATTCTCATATTATGCAGAGAGAGTACAAACACAGGGCCCCTGCTCACAATTTGGTGTCTGGCCTTGCAGTCTTTTTCTTCATATATGGTTTAGGGTCCTGCTTTGTTAACTGAAACGATATCATGAACATTTCCCCAGGTCTTTAAATCATTTGTAACACCTGACTTTTAATGACTGCATAGTAGCCTGCCATTCAATTTCTCCATCCCTGCTCCCTTACTTGGACATTTAGGTTATTTCCAACTTTTTTTTTTCCCCAAAACAAATAGCGCCATGATGAGTCTCCTTGCCCATAAATCTTTGGACAGCTCTCTAATTGTTGGAGACTGACATGTGGAAGTTGGGGAATACAGAGAGGAGCATGTCTACCCTCCCTTGAGGAGGGCTAAGCACACACAGATATGTGGGGTGAGAAGCAGAGTTGGCTGGACAGCTGTGGGCAGCGGGGTGGGCCTCCGAGCAGAGAGACACCCTTCAGGCCCCAGCACGTTGGGAGGGCTGTGAGCGAAGTGCCCACAGGAGGGCCAAGGCTAGGAGGGTGGGGCTGTGCTCTGACTTGGAGGCCTGCCACACCTCACTGGGCCACTCAGGCGGGCAGCACCCCTTCCTGGGCCACCAGAGGCCTAAATTCCAGCCCAAGCTCTGCGACGCCCATGGCCCTGTCCTCTGAGCTTGAGAACTCACCTGCCTTATTATTTCATGCTGATGTGCTGAGGGCCTCCCCCTCTGTTTCCTCCCGTCTGTCAACAGATGTTCGCTGAGGGGAAGCTCCTTTTTGGAGGCTGTGTTTTGAATGGATACGGCTTCAGCAAGCAGAACCTGCTGAAACAGATCTTCCGGGCTCGGCATGATTGCAAGATGGGCTACTTCCTGCCAGATGACTACAAATTTAGGTAAAACAGGAAATCCGTGGGGATGAGGGATGGGTATAGGGAGGGATGCAGAGAAGACAGCCTGTGGGGGGTGGGGGGGCACATGGGGAGGTGAGTGGAGCCAAAGAGGAGTGAGGTGGGGGAAGCCTGAGATAGCAGAGGACAGCCTTGGCTGAAGTGCGCATGGTAAAAACTGGCGGCAAGGGGAATTTGCAGGTGGGCAGGGCAGAACAGGAGCAGGCACTCAGTCTGTGAACAAGGCCGTGTTGTTGGTTGGTCTGGGTCACAAGGTTGGGAAGGCAGGGAAACGGGATTGTTTGCACAGTGCTGGTTCCTGCTGGAGAACTAATACAGACAGGGTTTGGGCAGGGGCCCTTGCTACCCTCTTCCTTCTTTCCTGCCACTCCCTACTACCTGTGCAGTATGCAGTTCCAACTCTGCCTCTACTCTGCACACCAGCAGGACCACATAGACCATGATTGTTCATGGAGTGATTGTAGACCTTGTATACGGAGGCAGGGTGCTGCCCCTAAGCCTCTGATCTCAGATTTTTCAACCAAGAGCTACCAATGTATTGAGCACCTGGGCCCAGCTTTGCTGAGATGGTCACAGGTAGGTTTCTTGGCTCAGGAAGCATGCTGCCTTGTCCAGGAAAGGAGCCTAGTGTTTATGAAGTTACTGAGAGCTCTGTCAGGAGCCTATGACCAGATTCTAAAATGTCTGGCACCAGACAGTGTGGTGCAGTAAATCAGGGGTCACAAGGCATAAAGTCCCTGCTCCACTCTTTACTAGCTGAGTGACCTTGGGCTCATCAGTCTGCCTCCCTAATCCTCAGTTTCCTCACCCTTCAAATGAGGATGATCATACCTATCTCACAGGGTCATCGTGAGGGTCTTATGCTATTGTGTTTGTTGAAGTGCTTTGTAAGCCATAAAGCAGTGAACCAGCATGTATAAAAACATTATCTGCATGAAGATGTGTCGTTGTCTATGATTGTACCCCACAGTACTGAGCCTGGGCAGCCCTCCACTCCCACACAGGTTCCTTGGTTTTCTAGGCGTCCAGATGCCAGTGAGCTGAGTCTGAGCCTTGTCCAAATGTCTGCCTGGCCTGATGAAGTTAGGGGGATCCTACCCCCAGGACCAGTGGAGGTCACACAAAATGACCCCAAAATCATGGAGCACTTCATAGAGCCTAGGAACATCAGGAAGGGCAGATGCTGAAATGTGCAGGAAAAAAAAACACTGAGATCCCATGGCCTAAGGCTCAAAGAGGGGAGAAGTCTTATCCTGGATTCTCTAGAGAAGCAAAACCAGTAAAGCAAATAAATATATATAGAGAAAGAGATTTATATCAAGGAAATGGCTCACGTGGTTATAGAGGCTGGAACATCCCAAGTCCGTGGGTAAGGAAAGAGGCTTTTCCTGATTCACTTAGCCACAGGGGCTGGCAAACCCAAGATTGGCAGGTCAGAGAGCAGGGCTCTTGCTAACAGGCTGCAAAGATCAATGAATCCCAAGATTGGTAGGCCAGACCGCAGGTAAGCTGCTAGCTCAAATCCCAAGAACCAGAGGTCAGACAAACAGGAGCCAGCTGCAGGATCCAGCGTGAGCAAAAAGCCCACAAGCCTTGCCAGAATGTCCACTTATATTTGATGCAGGCCATATGCCCAAGGAAACTCCCTTTCAACTGATTGGCTACTCACAGCAGATTCCATCATGGGGGTAATCACATGTCAGATCTCAACAGGGAAGTGATCACAATGTTATACAACTGCCAAAACACTGAAAATCATGGCCCAGCCAAATAGACACACAATCTTAACCATCGCAGGAGGGCTCAGAGGCACCTGAAAACAAGTTCATCAACAGTCCAGAGGAAAGTAAGACAAGGAGCTGGGACTGCTCAGGTTTAACCCTGTCAAGACCCTATTACTTTCTCTTTTTAAATTTATTTTTGATACTATGTGTTTTCAGTAATGAAAGGCATGCTGAATCAAGGAGTCTTGCTGAATTCATGTTATGAAATATGAATTTTGATACATATTTTGTGGTGAACATATGTCCCAAAAAACACACCAAATCATGGCACCATAATTTGTGGGATGCAATGTCCCACCAATCATAGGAGTCACAAGTTACTGCAGGTGCCTTCCATTTGGTCACATTGGTCACCTCCTGTTTTCCAAATATCACACACACACACACACAAACCACCAGGGCTCCCTATCCCTACCTATCACATTAAAAAAATCACATGGGAAACCATAAATATGTTTACAAGGCTTATCTAGCCATACAAAAGCCAAAAGAGACAAAAGTTTGACCCAATCACAGTTCCTAGGTGCACTGTCTCATACATAAGCCTTCTACCTTAGTGAATTTTTGCTGAAGAACATTTCTTTCACTTTTCACCATTATACGAGCCCCCACTGGAGGGCAGCATACACTTTTAGTGGGAAAAGCAGCCTCCCAAGAAAGCTGAGAACCCAGAAATGTTTGTGGGCACATTCTGTCCCTAGAACCATGAAAGATAAGAGAAACACCAAAGACAGAAGGAGGAGGATACCAGCACAGATGGACAGAAGAGAGGGCAGTGACCTGTCCATAAAAAAACCCATTGCTGTCGAGTCGATTCCAACTCATAGTGACCCTATAGAACACAGTAAAATTGCCCCATAGGGTTTCCAAGTAGCAGTTGGTGGATTTGAACTGTTGAGCTTTTGGTTAGTAGCAGTAGCTCTTAACCACTGTGCCACCAGGGCTCCAAGAACCTGTCATGAAGACCAAAATTGCAAATGAGCTGAGGCTGCTGGAAAATGCAAAGACAATAAGCAAAGGCTCTTTCAGAAACATTCAGAGAGAGGACAGGAGGAAGGCAGGCTTGGCACTTGGGGATGTGATGAATGGGGAATCGGGGGGTGCTGAGAGTAATTACAACAGCACAAAAAGGTGTAGCTCTTACTTTGCTTCTTCTGTCCTCAAGAACAAGGCAATAGGTCAAATAGGAAAGGGAGGCAATGTCTTTAAAAGGGAAGAGAAAGGTAAAAAGGAGACTGGCCACCTTGAATAGCTGTGACCTGGACAAGCCACTTACCCTCTCTGGGACTCAGCCTCTCTGTCTGTAAAGTAAGAAAAGGAAGAGTTTTCATTGTGTTGGGCTGTGAGGGTTACCTGTCAACTCTGTAGAGTGCTGGTACATCACTAACATTCACTGAGAGTTTACTAATTACAGTTGTTAGTGCCATTATTATTATTATTACTAAATAAGTTCTGGTCTCCTAATTTGTTACATCCAAGGGTTCTGAGAGGACTTAAAGGTATATTTACAGCAGTTTTCAATAATTTTTGAGGAATGGTGGGGAAGGAATCAGAAAACTAGATACACACACAAAGTAGATATACACAAAGACAGCCTAGGTTTTTGAAAGTGGAAAAGGGTAGATTCCTGAAATTATAAACTATTAGGATTCATCCTAATTCCGGAATGACCTATTAGGTTGATGGTTTGAAAGCATTTAGGGAAAAAAGGGGGTGGAATGTCACAGGACAACTTCAACGATTTTCAATGAGTTGTCAACAATTTCATTCTACTTGGATTCACAATCAATGCCCATGGAAGCAACAGTCAAGAAATCGAAGAACATTGGACAAATCTGCTGCAAAAGACCACTTTGAAGTGTTAAAAAGCAAAGATGTCATTATAAGAACTAAAGCATGCCTGACCCAAGCCATGTTATTTTCAGTCACCTCATATGTATGCAAAAGTTGGACAATAAATAAGAAGATTGAAGAACTGACACATTTGAATTGTGGTGTTGGCAAAGAATATTGGCTATACAGTGGACTGCCAGAACAATGAACAAATCTGTCTTGGAAGAAGTGCGATTAGAATGCTCCTTAGAAGTGAGGATGGTGAGACTTTGTCTCACTTACTTTGGATATATTATCAAAGGGACCTGTCCCTGGAGAAGGACATTGTGCTTGGTAGAGGATCAGTGAAAAATAGGAAGACCCTCAATGAGATGGACTGACACAGTGGCTTCAACAGTGGGCTCAAACATAGCAACCATTGTGAGGATAGTGCAGGACTAGGCAACATTTCATTCTGTTATACAAAAGGTTGCTACTTGATGGCACCTAACAACAACATATCTGTGAAATAAACCACCCCAAGCAACAATCATTATTATTATTGCTCATGGTCTGGGACTCAACTAGGCATTTCTTGCTTGG
Organism: Loxodonta africana; assembly: GCF_030014295.1. Classification (NCBI taxonomy): domain Eukaryota; kingdom Metazoa; phylum Chordata; class Mammalia; order Proboscidea; family Elephantidae; genus Loxodonta; species Loxodonta africana. The sequence goes on from NC_087363.1 coordinate 38,091,982, forward strand.
GGTCCTCATGTACTTGTGGTTAGAAGCTGGCTGGGGCTGAAATAGCCTGGAAGCATTTCTTACATGCATGCCTGACTACTGATGCTGGCTGTCAGCCAGAACACTTACTCTTGGCTTCTCTATGTGGCCTGGGCTTCCACACAGCATGGCGGCTGGGTTCTGAGAGCAAGCGTCCCAAGAAAGAGCTGATAGAAGCTGTATTGTCTTTTATGACCTAGCCTCATAAGTCATGTAGCATTACATTCCCCTGCATGCAAGTCCCTGGGACAGTGGTCGGCTAGACTTGGCAGACAACTGACCAAGGTGTCAGCATTCCATCAGAAGTGTGATTTCTAGGCTGTGAGTTAAGTTCATATCTCCTTGTGGGTTTTCTAGAGTTTTCATAGGTCTGATCACCGAGGTAGCCCAATTCTGGCCAACGTGGAGGGGTGTGTGTATATGTTGGGGAAGGCAGTTCTCTTCCTACCTCTATGGTTCTGACATCCAGCCTTGCACCCTCACCCAGGTGAGGAGGTAGATCTGGCTATAAAAGCCTTACCTCCTCTCTGACTCACACTGAGAGGGCCCCATAGCCCTGAACTCAACTTTTCCTCTTCTTCCTTCTCCAAGTCAGGTCCCCACCGAGGAGAGGTCCCTTTGTCAAAGAGCTTGCTACCTCTGAGCCTTGGTCTCGAGCAGCCCCAGCCACTTCCCCTCCCTTCTCCAGCACCCTTTCCCCCAGTCCACAACAGTGCATAGCCAACCTACCACTTGCCAGCTACTATGGCAGCATCCTCCCTCAGCCCAAGGAAGCCTACCCTAGAGGCTACCTCCCTAGGCCTTTCTCATTCTATCCTCAGGCCCCTCAATAGCTCTTATAAAAGATGAGTAAATCCAGGCTCTGGAAGAGGGTGTACATTCTCTGTGCCCGCAGGTCAAGGCATGGAAGAGCTGGCATTCAGCCTTGGCCCCCGGCTGCCTTCCAGAAAGCTGACCTCCCCTCTCCACACCCAGGCAGCTTTCCCTACCGTACCCACTTTGTTGGGTCTCAGCAAGGCTTTGGTTTAGCTCCAGGGTTTTGACATGGTGAGCCTGTTGCTGACCTGCTCTAGGTCAAGTCATTCTGTTAGGGGAGCCAGGGACAAGCAAGGTGGGGACCAGGCCTGGCTGCTGAGATAAAGCTCCTGGCTCGTGGAGAGCAAGCAGTAGAAGCCTTCCAGGATGGAGGCAATGCTGGACTTCCCATGTGTTAGGGAGTCAATGTGGATCAGTGCATGAGAAGTCCAGGCGAGACCTGCTGGAGCAGGGGCCCCTGCTGAAGTTATGATAAGCAGGCATCGGGTAGGCAGGGGAAGGGCCTGTCAAAGGGGGCTTCCATAACTTGATTTTACAGGAAATGAGGAGCCATTGAAGGTTTTGAGCTAGGGAGAAGCTTAATCAGAGTCAGGCTTTAAACTCACGAACATGGCAGGGACTGGTTTGGGGTTAATCAAGATTGTCACGAGCTTGTCACAGGAACAGATGATTGGTATGGATGAAGAGGGTCAAAGCCACCTCTCTCTGGACTGAGGACCTGAGTGGGACTGAGAGAGATGTTACCTTCCTCGAGTGGAACAAGGGAAGGTGGGCTCCACTCACCAAAGCAAGTACAAAGATTTTTGAAATTGGGTGCTCAGTAAACTCTTTCGGTATAGATGAATGGATGAATGAAATGTCCAGGGGGCAGGGGGACTCTGCTTCTTTCTGGAACTTTTCCCGCACTCTCCAAGAACCCAATGCCCGCCAGAGATCCTGAGGATCTCCTCTCCATTCCGGCTGGGTGGCGTGAGGGAGCTTTGCAGGGAGGCCTGAAGGGTCCCTCAGCCTGCCCTCTGTACCTCCGCCTCTACCCCTGCCCTCTGGGAATAGCACAGGCTGGAAGCAACTGCTTCTGGGCTCAGCCCAGGCTCCTTCTCACACAGGTGGCCTGAGGGCCTCATCTTCTTCAACGGCCACTCGGCAGGTCTTCAGTCTGCAGATGAGGTGTTCAAAAGGGCCATTTCAACGTTACTGTATGTGCTCCTGTGAGGTGGGGGTGAGGCACGAAGAAAAGCCTTAGTTTGCTAAATGCAAACTCTGTGAATATACCAGATTCTGAGGCCCTGTTTTGGTATTTCTTCATTTTTTAATTTTTCTAGGACCCTCAAGAGGATGGAAGGGTCCCCAGTTGTCTCTTGTTGACTCAGAAAGGCCTCGACCTTGAGCAAGTCATTATTTGTCCCTTCATGTGGTCTTTAAGGGCAGTAGAGATTTAAACAGACCGCCACACTGTTTCTTGCTCAAAGCCTTTGTGAGTCCCACCCCTGCCTCGACGGTCTCTCCACACTCACTCCCAGCCCAAGCCCATCCTCAGCCTGGGTGGCTCATGCTTCACATTCAATTCTTTGGCATGGATGCCATCTTCCCCCAGAAAGTGGGTGGGATGCCACTTCCCCAGCTGCCACCTCCCTGCCAGCTACTCGTGGGGCAAGGCCTAGCAGGACCAAGCCAAGCAGAGCCCAGTAAGTGCGGACTGAATGAACACACAGTGGGTGATGAGTGGGTCCTGTCCCTGCCATGAACTCACTAGGTGCCCTTGAACAAGCCTCTCATCTCTCTGGACATCAACGCCCTTGTCTGTAGCATGGGCACAGAGGTCCTTGAGTAGCCTGTTTCCCAGGGCTGGGTGATACTCAAAACTGTTGTACCCAGGAAGTGGGTGTAGTAGGCAGTAAGTGGGGTGCAAGGGGAGGAGGACCATGCCTCATGATGGTTTCCTGACTTCATTCCTCTCTCCTTGCCCGCTCGCACCCCTACCCCCACAGGCATCACCTGTGGTCAGGGTTGGGAGTTCAGAAGTAGCTGGCACATGGGATGGGGCAAATCTAGCCTAAGACAGAAGCCAGGGAAGCGAACCCTGGGCCTCCAGAGTGGTCAGATCCTGCCTTCACTGGCCCTTGGGAAAAGAAGCACTTGTGCCCTTTTTCTCTCGATCAAGAAAACAAACAAGTGAACAGTTGCTGTCGAGTTGACTCCAACTCAGGGTGACCCCATGTGTGTCAGAATGAAACTGTGCCCTGTAGGGTTTTCAGTGATTGATTTTTCAGAAGTAAATCACCAGGCCTTTCTTCGAAAGTGCCTCTGGGTAGACTAGAACTGCCAACCTTTCAGTTAGCAACCAAGCGTGTTAACCATTCACACCACCCGGGACTTCTTTTTCTCTTTAGGAATGTGGGAATCGCAGGGACCAGGCTGGTGGGGGCTGCTTGCCCCCTGGCACCCCCAGCTCTAGGTCCCTCTGGCTCTGCCCCACTCAGTAATCCCCCCCCCATCCTGCCTCCCTGCAGCGCTTCAATCCCCATCCAGAGCCTCGTGGATTCTGAACTGTCAAAGAGAGCAATATTGGAGGATGTCCAAGGAAGCTTTTCCTCGTTGGCCCTGGGGGATAGGATGGAGGAGTCGTCTCCAGAAGTGGAGAAGTAGGTATCCCCACAAGCCTGGCTAGAAGAATAGGTGTCACTAACATCAGGGCCCTGGCTCTGCCACCAATACCACAGCTGGTGGTGGGGCCTTGGGTGAGTCACTCTCCCAGGCCTTAGTCATCTCCGTAAACCCTGACACCTGGCCCCTCTTATCCACACAGTCCAGCTGGCATCAAGTCTGCTCCCTGGAGCTGCTGGCTGTGGTCTGGGGGGTGGAGATGGTGGCCCTTTTGCAGATGGTACCCCAACCCCACAGCCCAGACCCATTGTCTGATGGGTGGTGACTGCTTGCTGTGCCTGCAAGGAACTAGCTAGAACTGTCAAAAGTGCACTCAATCGGTGGTGTTAGCTGTGAAACAAAGCATGACCCTATGTGTTCACACAGTCCTCATCAAGATAGAAAAGCAAAACCACAAGCATCTAGAAAAGTCACAAGTGCCATGGGTACCCTAGGGCTGGAAACGAGCCCAGGCAGCATCATGTGTGCCAGGGAGAGGGATGCAGAGACCTGGGCTGGGCCCAGGGCAGGGCTCCAGCTTCTGCTCAGGCCAGCACCCCCCCCCACCCACCCACAGCATTTGTCTCTCTCTATTTTGATAATTAGAGTAAAGGAGCCCGAAATGGACCCTCATCCTCTCAGCAAAGCCAGGAGGGGCAGTAAGAAGATATCTGGCTGGAAGAAACAGTCCTCTAAGAAGTGATGCCGCCTACACCAGCCACTGAGAGTACCAGGCCACAGGCCTGGACACTGCTTCTCCCCCATCCCCCTGTCTCCATAGCCTCCTACCTGCCTTCCCAACCTCTGTGTAATAAACAAGCCTGCTCCAGCATCTGGGTGAGGCCGTGGGGTAGGCTGGGGCAGGCCTGGCTAGGTCTTGCTCATACAAGGCCCGAGGCCCCCTGACAGCCCTGTTCCAGGCTAAGTCCTCGGAAACTTGGTTCTCCCAAACTCAGGGCTTCCTCTGTGGCTGGTTGAAAGAGTCTGAGAATGTTCCACACCTAAGGCCACAAAGGTCCCTCACTCCAAGGGTCCAAGATCAATAATATATTAACCCCTGCAGATGGAGCTATACTGTGCCTTCCTCCCCTTCACTGGGTGGGAAGATTCAGGCCCAAGTGGAAAAGAGGGCTAAAGAAAGAAGAGGGATGAGGGAGGCAGGCAGAGAAGGGCAGAACAGATGAGAGAAGAGGCAAAGAGAGACGGTGAGAAAGGAGCAAGTGGGGGAGGGAGGAAAGAGGTGAGAGGGAGGAAGAAACCAGGGGGAAGGGAAGGAGAGGGAGAGAATGTAGTGGGGATGTTAGAAGCAGGTAGGGACACAGAGGCCACCCCAGGGACCCTTCACTGGCACCTGGAAAGCTAGAGCCCTGCGGCCCCCATGTCAGGCTAATACCCCCATTCAGCCCAGCACCAGTGCTCTCTGGTGGAGTCCTTACCAACCTCACCAGGCCTGGAGATGGCTGGCTCCCCGGTGGCACAGGCAGGGGCCTCGTGGCACCAGCTCTTGGCCAGCAGCTCTGAGCTCCCATGCCTAGGGCTCACGAGAGTCCATTTCCTCGGAGTGGAGTAAAGGCTTCAAAGGGTCTGCTTGTCTCCAAGCCGGAAGAGCTCAGGCCTGGATCTACGGTTGGTCGGCACTCAGTGACTTGTTCTACATTTAAGTGTTCGTGTTGCCTTTGTAAGATAAGCTTTTTCAGTCTGAAGTTTTTGAAGTTTAATTTTAATATTTTAAATTGTACTCTTCATATGTATTTTTTTAAATTATACCCTGCCAAATAGATTTGAAATGGCCTGCTGTGTTCTTAAGCCTGTATCATTTGATATTTAAGGGCCGTGGTATTTGTCATGGCTCCCGGTGTCTAACCACTCTCCCCGCCTTCCCTCCAGGGCACAAGTACACAAGAGGACAGAAAGGCAAGGGGAAACAGCTACCACCTCACCCAGGCATGCAGGCACCTGATACCCCTAAGGCAGGACTCTGGTGAAGGTTGGAATGGCCTGAGGTCTCTGATCTCCTGCTCTGACTCGGATCTCTGAGCCCGCAGCACGTCAACAGCCACGTGGGCTAGGAGCACAGGCCTATCTCTAAAGGGCAGTTCTGGCCCCACGCAGCGTGCTCCCCACTCCGAAATGGGGCAGGAAAGAGCTACATATGAGCAGGGGTGCCTCCCACTGGTGGAACGGGGCCAGTGAATGTCCAAACCACCAGTTGCCGTCCAGTTGGTCCCGATTCATGGCGATCTCGTGTGTGTCAGAGCAGAACTGTGATCCACAGAGTTTTCAATGGCTGAGTTTTTGGAAGCAGGTCACCAGGACTTTCTTCCAAGGTGCCTCTGGGACGGACTTGAACCTCCAGCCTTTCAGCTAGCAGCGGGCATGTTAATGACTTGCACCACCCAGGGATTCCGGTGGATGTCCAGTGCTACATCATGAAATGGTTCTCCGGGGAGGAGGAAGAAAAGGGGAAGAAAAATGGAAACACTGGGAGAAGGAGATTAGCTTTCATCCCCTAACAATGTTCCAACAATATTTGCAAGCCAGGAGTGATGGGGAGGTGCTGGGCTACTCGGGAAAGTCATTAACGCTTGTCTGACTTGTCGTAGTGAAACACCAAACTTATACTTTTCTGGAAATGAAAACAAAGAGTTTTACTGAAGGATAAAAATGTTTTGTGAAATGGGAGACACACAAGCACCCGGACAGGATGCTGCAGTGCTCCAAACTGCAAAAAGAGAGACAGATTTTTGTTACAGGAAGCAAACAAAGGTTTTGTCTGATCACAGACACATGACAAAAGTTTCAAGGGGTTTGTCAAACTACAGACTTTCTTAACATTAATCTCTAACCTAACATTAATCTGTAACCTACTGGGACCTGTTTGATCGAGACAATCTTCTTAACATCAGCAAGTCTATTTGTTAACATCCTGGGGAACAATTGACTTGGCTTTCTGCATATTTTCCTCTCCCTCTTATCTTAAGGTAACAAGCTATACTTCTACAGATTTACAAAGAGTCAGCAAAAATGGAGCAAAGGTCTCAGTGAGTACATGAAGCCTGATTTGAGGGTATCAGTAAATTAGAACTGAGACTTGGTAGTTTGGCATTTACCTCATCTTGAGACAACTGCAAGGCTTCATCTTTACTTAACATTATCAGTTGTGTTTCCTAACTTCCTGGGACAATGTTGACTAAAAGTATTCTCCTAGGACAAGCTGCATAAACATTCTTAGCGAACAATTCTTAGTATAAGCGAAAGTCCTTTCTCTTTTCTGTGTTACGAACAATTAAACTTTTACAAGAGGCTGAATTATCTTTTGAGCAAAACCAAAACCTTCTAGGTCAGACTACAGTTTGATTCAAAATGGAATTTAATTTAGATATGGGCTTGCTACTTTATTCATGCCAAGCACCTCGGGTTTTGGGGTCCACATACACTTCCATACACAGGCTCTAATAGCTGTTTTTTTCCTTCACACTCTCCCCTATTTTTTTTTTTCTTTGCACACAGGGTGGTACAAGACTTTCTAAGGCAAAAAACTGTGGCCTGATTCAAGTGGACGCTCCACAGATGACAAATAAACAATGCGTTGCTGCTTATTCTATACCCCAGGCCTATGCAGGCATCATTAATCAATCACAGCACTCTTTCCTACTGAACCTGGTGATGCCTCTCAGAAACTGTCAGCACAAAGATCCAGACAGGCACCAATTAACTACCAATCTTTGCCATCCATGCAGTAGCTCTTTCCTCTACCTGAGCCTCAGTTTTTAGGAAGGCCTCTTGGAGTAAGTGAGGGTCAGGTCAGAGCCAGAGATTAAAGGGTAGGTTTTGTTAGGAGGCTGTGCTGTGCCAGGAGTGGGTAAGTGGAGATGGGATTACTCACCTTCCAGGTACTCAGTCTGTCAGGGAGACAAGTAATGGTCAGTAGCCTTGGGGTATCTGGGAAATGGGGGCAGGGCCTCCCTTTATCGTTGAGCTCCTTTTGTTCAATGCTTGTTCAGACTGAGCAGAAGGCCCTGGAGAGAGGAAGCCTATCCATGACGAGCCCAAGAGTCAAATTAAAACTAGAAGGAAATCCAGAGATCAGAGGATCTAACCCCTCACTTTATGGAGAAGGTGATTGGGGCCCAGAGAAAGGAGGGGAGCTGCCAGAGGCCACACAGCCAACAAATGCTGGCATTAAGTGAGGTTCCCAGTGCCAAATCCACTCTCTATCCTCCACTCCATCTCTCTGTAGGGAGCTGGACCCAGGGCCAGAGAGGAAGGGGGAACTGGTAGGACAGAAAGACAGGCACTAGACTTCCATTTCCAGCAATACTACAGATTAGATGGACTGGAAAAAAAAACCCAAAAAACTCTTCAGTTAAAAAACACACAGAACTACCGGATAACCTGAATCAAATACCACTTTAAATGCTTATCTGGCCTCACATGGTAATAAGGAAAATCCTCAAGGGACTAAAAACAAAGAGGAAGCAAGAGCTCCCAGTGACCTAGAACCTGGACCTTAGTGGTTGCTAGAGACAGGAGACAGAGCCTTGGGTCTGAACAAGATGGCAAATTTTACATGAGATTCTCAAATGTAAATCTGGGACGTTCAATATATCAAAAATGCAAAGGGAACTTAAAAGCCTCAGTCTCAGTCAGAGAAAAAAGTTTTGGTTAAGTTTACCTCTCAGAATTATAATTATAGCCTACTTTTACAGAGATTTGGGGTTTACATGCATATACAGTCTTTGAAGTCTGTGGAACCCCAAGCCAGTGGTCACCGGTTAGTAGCCTGCCAGGATGCCTGGCAGAAACAAACACAAATCCTTTCTGGAGATTGGCACTCTCAAACTAGACCTCATAGGATTCCCACAGAGAGAGTCCAGCTGAACTTGAATTCACAATCCAAAATTTGGAAACATAAGCCAAAATGAATTAAACAGATATCAATATTTAATATCAAACATTAAATTAGTCATCCAAGACTTTGGATATTGGGATTGTCAGATACAGATTATATGTTTAAAATGTTTAAATAAATTAAAAAAAAAAGAAAAAGAGAAGCAAGGAAGAAGGTTATCAAACAAAATGGAGATGGACTGAATTTTGCTTCAACACATGTTGGAGTAATGTATTAGACTGGTCCTCCTACCACAAATAACCAGAACACTGGACAAAATATGAAAAATTATTTTCAGACATTGAACAAGAGACAGAAGAGGTTTGTGATAATGAAAAGAAGAGAAACAGTGAGTTCTACAATCACTGTGACTTTCTGCAAGAGATACTTTATGGATCATGGTCCAAGAAATTTGGAAGACAGCTACCTGGCCAACTGACTGCAAGAGATTTGTATTTGTGCCCATTCCAAAGAAAGGTGATCCAAGAGAATGCAGAAATTATCAAACAATATCATTAATATCACACACAAGTAAAATTTTGCTAAAGATAATTAAAAAACAGTTGCAGTGGTATATCGACAGGGAATTGCCAGAAATTCAAGCCGGATTCAGAAGAGAATGTGGAATGAGGGATATCATTGCTGATGTCAGATGGATCTTGGCTGAAAGCAGAGAATACCAGAAAGATGTTTAAAAAAAAAAAAAAAAAAAACCATTGCCCTCAAGTGGATTCTGACTCATACCAACCCTATAGAACAGAGTAGAACTGCCCCATAGTTTTCAAGGAGTGCCTGGTGGATTCGAACTGCTGACCCCTTTAGTTAACGGCCATAGCTCTTAACTTCTATGCCACCAGCATTTTCAGAAAGATGTTTACCTAAGTTTTATTGACTGTGCAAAGGCATTCAACTGCGTGGATCTGTTATGGATTGAATTGTGTCCCCTCAAAATGTGTGTCAGCTTGGCTGGCCATGATTCCTAGTTTTCTGTGGCTGTCCACAATTTTATGATCTGATATGATTATCCTATGTGTTGTAAATTCTAACCTTTTTTTATGAGATTAAATGGGGCCCTGGTGGCACAGTGGCTAAAGAGCTTGGCTGCTAACTAAAAGGTCAGCAGTTTGAACCTACCAACCACTCCTTGGATACCCTATGGGGCAGTTCTCCTCTGTCCTATAGAGTCACTAGGAGTCAGAATTGACTCTAGAGCAATGGGTTATTTATTTTTTTTAATGATATTTATAAGGCAGGATTAGAGGCAGTTATGTTAACGAAGCAGGACTCAATCTACAGGATTAGGATGTATCTTGAGTCAATCTCTTTTAAGATATAAAAAAGAGAATCTAGCAGAGAGAAGAGGGACCCCATGCCAACAAGAAAGAAGTTATGGGAGCAAAGCGTGTCCTTTGGACCTGGGGTCCCTTCACTGAGAAGCTCCTAGACCCACGGGAAGTTTAATGACAAGGACCTTCCCCCAGAGCTGACATAACAGAGAGATAAAGACTTCCCCTGGAGCTGGTGCCCTGAATTTGGACTTCTAGCCTCCCAAACTGTGAGAGAATAAATTTGTGTTTGTTAAAGCCATCCACCTGTGATATTTCTGTTATAACAGCACTAGATAACCAAGACGGGATCATAACAAATTATTGATAACATTGTATAGAATGGGAATTTCAGAACACTTAATCGTGCTCATGAGGAACCTGTACATAGACCAAGAGGCCTTTGTTCAAACACAAAAAGGGGATACTGCATGGTTTAAAATCAGGAAAGGTGTGCGTCAAGGTTGTATTCTTTCACCATACTTATTCAATCTGTATGCTGAAAAAATAATCCAAGAAGCTGGAGTCTATGAAGAAGAACACAGCATTAGGACTGGAGGAAGACTCATTAACAACCTGCAATATGCAGATGACACAACCTTGCTTGCTTAAAGTGAAGAGGATTTGAAGTACTTCGTGATGAAGACTAAAACTACACATTCAGTATGAATTACACTTGAACATAAGGAAAACAAAAATCCTCACAACTGGACCAATAAGCAACTTCATGATAAATGGAGAAAAGACTGAAAGTTGTCAAGGCTTTCATTTTACTTAGATCCACAATCAACACCCACGGAAGCAGCAGTCAGGTAATCAAACAATGTACAGCATTGGGCAAACCTGCTGCAAAAGACCTCTTTAAAGTGTTGAAAAGCAAAGATGTCACTTGAGGATTTAGCTGCGCCTGACCTAAAAAAAAGCCATGGTAATTTCAATCGCCTCACATGCATCAGAAAGCTGGACGATGAATAAGGAAGGCCAAAGAAGAACTGACGCATTTGTATTGTGGTGTTGGTGAAGAATACTGAATACACCATGAACTGCCAGAAGAACAAAAAAGCCTGTCTTAGAAGAAGTACAGCCAGAGTGCTCCTTGGAAGCGAGAGTAGTGAGACTTCATCTCATGTACTTTGGACATGTTATCAGGAGGCATCAGTCCCTGGAGAAGGACATCATGTTTGGTAAGTTAGAGGGTCAGTGAAAAAGAGGAAGACCCTCAATGAGATGGACTGACACAGTGGTTCCAGCAATGGGTTCAAACACAGCAACCATTGCTAGGATGGCACAAGGCCAGGCAGTATTTCATTCTATTGTACATAGGGTTGCTATGAGTCAGAACTAACTTGATGTCACCTAACAATGACAACAACATAAATAACTGTATACCAATAAATTAGATAACTTAGATTAAATGGACAAATTCCTAGAAAGAAACTACCCTGATACCAAAAACAAAGACATCACAAAGAAAACTACAGATCTATATCTATGAATATAGATATAAGAACCCTCAACAAAATACTAACAAATGAATCCAGCAGTATATGAAAAGATTGTACACCATGATCATGTGGGGTTTATCCCAGAAATACAAGGTTGGTTTAACATCTGAAAATCAGTTAATGTAATGTAATGCACCATATAAATAGAATAAAAGATAGAACCACATGATCACAAAAAAGACCAGAGAAAAAGTATTTGACAAAATCCAATAGCCCTTCATAATAAAACGTTAAACAAACTAACTTTTTCAATCTGAAGAGGACATCTACAAACAACCCACGGCTAACAGTCTACTCAATGGTGAAAGCCTGAGTGCTTTCCTCCAAATGTCAGGAAAAGACGAGGATGTCCATTTGCACCACTTCTATTCAACATTGTCCTAGAGTTTGTAGCCTAGGGAGTTAGGAAATAAAGAGAAATAAAAGGTATCCAGGTTGAAAAGGAAGTAAAACAGACATCAGTAATCTTGTATAATGTAGAAAATTAACTGTTTAAACTAATAAACTAATTCAGCCAGATTGTAGGACAGTGTTGATGTTGTAGGTTCCATTGAGTCAGTTCCAACTCATAGTGAGTGACCCCAGGGACAACAGAAGAAAACACTGCCTGGTCTTGTACCTTCCTCACAACCTTCGCAATGCTTGAGCCCATTGTTGCAGCCACTGTATCAATCCCTCTTGTTGAGGGTCTTCCTCTTTTCTGCTGATCCTCTACTTTGCCAAGCATGACGTTCTTCTCCAGGAACCGGTCCCCCCTGATAACATGTCCAAAGTTTGTGAGATGAAGTCTCTTCATTCTTGCTTCCAAGGACATTCTGGTTGTACTTCTTCCAAGACAGACTTGTTCATTCTTCATTCTCCTGGCAGTCCATATATTTTTTGCCAACACCATAATTCAAATGCATCAATTCTTCCGTCTTCCTTATTCATTGTTCAGCTTTCCCATGTATGTGAGGCAATTGAAAATATCACGGCTTGGGTCAGGCACACCATAGTCCTCAAAGTGACATCTTTGCTTTTTAACACTTTAAAGAGGTCTTTTGCAGCAGATTTTTCCAATGCAATATATCTTTTGATTTCTTGACTGCTCCTTCCATGGGCATTGATTGTGGATCCAAGTAAAATGAAATCCTTGACGACTTCAGTTTTCTCTCCTTATCATGATGTTGTTTATTGGTGGAGTTGTAAGAATTTTTGTTCTCTTTATGTTGAGGTGTAATCCATACTGAAGGCTGTAGTCTTTGATCTTCATCAGGAAGTGTTTCAAGTCCTCTTAGCTTTCAGCAAGCAAGGTTGTGTCATCTGCATATCGCAGGTTTTTAGTCTTCATCCAATCCTTATGCCATATTCTTCTTCATATAGTCCAGTTTCTCAGATTATTTGCTCAGCATACAGATTGAATAAGTATGGTGAAAGGATACAAACCTGACATACACCTTTCCTGATTTTAAACCATGCAGCATTCCCTGTTCTTTTCAAATGACTGACTCTTGGTTGTGAGATACAAGACCAATATACAAAATTTTATTTTATTTTTATATACTTTCAATGAATGATCTGAAAATAAAATTAGGAAAGCAACTCCACTTACAGTAGCATCAAAGAAAATAAAATATTTAAGAATAATTTTAACAAAAGAAGTATAAAATTTATATCTATAAACTGCAAAACATTGTTGAAATAAATTAAAGAAAATCTAAATAAATAGAAAATAGGCATCCCATGTTCATGGATCTTAATATTGTTAAGATATCAATACTCTCCAAACTGATGTACATATTCATTGCAATCCCTATGATATCTCAGCTGTCTTTTTTTAAGAAATGGAAAACCTGATCCTAAAATTCATATAGAAATGAAAGGAACATAGGATAGCAAATATATATATATATATGTGTGTGTGTGTGTATGTGTATATATATATATATATATATATATATATATGAGCAAAGTTGAAGGACTCACACTTCCCAAATTCAAAACTTACTACAAAGGTATATTAATCAAAACAGTGTGGTGCTGAAATGAGGACAGACATATGGATCAATGGAACAGAATTAAGAATCCAGAAATAAACTCACATTAATTGATCTTTGAGAAGGGTGCCAAAACATTTTAACGGGGAAAAATAGTATTTTCAGCAAATGGTACTGAAATAACTGGATATCATATGCAAAAGAATGAAGTTATACCCATATCTCACACTGTATACAAAAATTAACTCAAAATAGATCAAAACCTAAATGTAAGAGCTAAAAATATGAAACTCTTGGAAGAAAATATAGGAATAAATCTTTGTGATTCCTGCATTAGAAAAAACTTTCTTAGATTGGACACCAAAATCAAAACTTACAAAAGAAAAATCGTAGGTGAATTGGACTTCATCAAAATTAAAAACTTTTGGTCTTCAAAGGACTGACCAAGAAAATGGAAAAGCAGCTCACAGAATGGAAGAATATATTTGCAAAACATATTTGATAAGGGACTTGTATCTAAACATAAAAAGAACTCTTACAGTTAAATGGGCAAACAACCCAACTTTAAAAATGGGCAGAGGATCTGAATAGATATCTCTAAAAAGAAGGATATGTGAATGGCTAATAGGTACATGAAAAGATGCTTAATAATTAATTAACATTATTAGCCATCAGAGAAATACAAATAAAAACCAAAATGAGAATCAACTTCACACTCAGTAGGATAGCTAAAATTAAAAAGACAGATAATAACAAGTGTTAGAGAAGATGTGGACAAATTGGACCACTCATACACATGTCATTGTTAGGTGCCTACAACCAGGTTCCAACACATAGCAACCCTACGTACAACAGAATGAGACATTGCTCGATCCTGCGCCACCCTCACAATCATTGCTATGTGTGAGCCCCTTGTTGCAGCCACTGTGTCAGTCCATCTCATTGAAGGTCTTTCTCTTTTTTGCTGACCCTCTAACTTACCAAACATGATGCCCTTCTTCAGGGACTGATCCCTCCTAATAAATGTCCAAAGTACATGAGATGAAGTCTCACCACCCTCGCTTCCAAGGAACATTCTGGCTGTACTTCTAAGACAGACTTGTTTGTTCTTCTGGCAGTCCATGGTATATTCAGTATTCCTTGTCAGCACCATTATTCAAACGCATCAGCTCTTCTTTGACCTTCCTTATTCATTGTCCAGCTTTCACATGCATGCGAAGCAATTGAAATTATCATGGTCAGGTGCACCTTAATCCTCAAGTGACATCTCTGCTTTTCAACACTTTAAAGAAGTCTTTTGCAGCAGGTTTACCCAGTGCAGTACATCGTTTGATTACTTGACTGTTGCTTCCATGGGTGTTGATTGTGGATCTAAGTAAAATGAAATCCTTGACAACTTCAATTATTTCTCCACTTATCATGATGTTGCTTATTGGCCCAGTTGTGAGGATTTTTGTTTTCATATGTTGAAGTGCTTCAAGTCCTATTTGCTTTCAGCAAGCAAGGTTGTGTCATCTGCGTATTGCAGGTTGTTAATGAGCCTTCCTCCAATCTTGATACTGTGTTTTTCTTCATATACTCCGGTTTCTCCGATTATTTGCTCAGCATATAGGCTGAATAAGTATGGTGAAAGAATACAACCCTGACACACACCTCTCCCTATTTTTAAACCATGCAGTATCCCCTTTTTGTGTTTGGATGAACTGCCTCTTGGTCTATGTACAAGTTCCTCACGAGCACAATTAAGTTCTGGAATTCCCATTCCACACAATGTTATCCGTAATTTGTTACGATCCACACAGTCAAATGCCTTTGCATAGTCAATAAAACACAGATAAACATCTTTCTGGTATTCTCTGCTTTCAGCCAGGATCCATCTGACATCAGCAATGATATCCCTCGTTCCACATCCTCTTCTGAATCCAGCTTGAATTTTTGGTAGTGCCCTGTTGACACACTGCTGCAAACGCTTTTGAATGATCTTCAGCAAAATTTTACTCGTGTGTGATATTAATGATATTGTTCAATAATTTCCACATTCTGTTGAATCACCTTTCTTTGGAATGGACACAGATATGGATCTTTTCCAGTCAGTTGCCCAGGTAGCTGTCTTCCAAATTTCTTGGCATAGACAAGTGAGCACCTCCAGTGCTGTACCCCTTTGTTGAAAGATCTCAACTGGTGTCATGTCAATTCCTGGAGTCTTGTTTTTGGACTTCTTCCTTCAATGCCATTGGTTCTTGATTATATGCTATCTCTTGAAATGCTGAATGGTGACCAATTCTTTTTTTTTTTTTTTTGTAATTTAAGTGAAAGTTTACAAATCAAGTCAGTCAAGTCAGTCTCTTACACAAAAACTTATATACACCTTGCTATGTACTCCTAGCTACTCTCCCCCTAATGAGACAGCATACTCCTTCTCTCCGCCCTATATTCCCCATGTCCATTCAACCACCTCCTGTCCCCCTCTGCCTTCTCATCTTGCCTCCAGACAGGAGCTGCCCACATAGTTTCATGTGTCTACTTGAGCCAAGAAGCTCACTCCTGGCCAGTATCATTTTCTTATAGTCCAGTCTA
Organism: Loxodonta africana; assembly: GCF_030014295.1. NCBI lineage: Eukaryota > Metazoa > Chordata > Mammalia > Proboscidea > Elephantidae > Loxodonta > Loxodonta africana. Next base: position 38,107,733 of record NC_087363.1, read on the forward strand.
ATCCGTGTCTGAAGAGTTGGTTTTGGGAATGGTTCCACCCTTGGGCTAACAGAACGTCTGGGCACCATGACCTCTGGGGTCGTTCTAGTCTCATTCAGACCATTAAGTCTGGTCTTTTGATGAGAATTTGAGGTCTGCATCCCACTGTTCTCCTGCTCTATCAGGGATTCTTCGTTGTGCTCCCTGTCAGGTCAGTCATTGTTGGTTGTAGCTAGGCACCGTCTAGTTCTTCTGGTCTGAGGCTGGTGTAGTCTCTGGTTTATGTGGCCCTTTCTGTCTCTTGGGCTCATATCTACCTCGTATCTTTTATGTTCCTCATTCTCCTTCGCTTCAGGTGGATTGAGAACAATAGATGCATCTTAGATGGCTGCTAGCTAATGTTTAAGACCCCAGACGCCACTCACCAAAGTGGGATCCAGAACGTTTTCGTGATACATTTTGTAATGCCAGTTGACCTAGATGTCCCCTGAAACCATGGTCCCCAGACCCCTGTCCCTGCTACTCTGGCCTTCAAAGCATTTGGTTGTATTCACGAAACTTCTTTGCTTTTGGTTTAGTCCAGTTTTGCTGACCTTTCCTGTATTGTGTGTTGTCTTTCCCTTCACCTAAAATAGTTCTTGCAAATGGTGACCAATTCTTTTTGATACAGTAACTCTGTGTATTCTCTCTGTCTTCTTTTGATGCTTCCTGCGTCATTCAATATTTTGCCCATAAAATCCTTCAAAATTGCAACTCAAGGCTTGAATTTTTTCTTCAATTCTTTCAGGTTGAGAAATGCTGAGTGTGTTCTTCTCTTTTGGTTTTGTAGCTCCATGTCTTTGCACATTTCGTTATATTTACTGTGTCTTCTTGAGTGGCCTTTGAAATCTTCTGTTCAGTTCTTTTACTTCACCATTTCTTCCACTCACTTTATCAATTCCATGTTCAAGAGCAAGTTTCAGAGTCCCTTCTGACATCCATTTTGGTCTTTTCTTTCTTTCCTGTCTTTTTAACAACACCTTGCTTTCTTCATGTGGGACGTCCTTGATGTCATTCCACAGCTCAACTGGTCTTCTATCATTAGTATTTAATGCATCAAATCTATTCTTCAGATGGTCTTCCAAACTCAGGTGGAATAGACTCAAGGTCATACTTTGGTTCTCATGCACTTGTTTTAATTTTCTTCAGCTTCAACTTAAATTTGCGTATGAGCAATTGGTAGTCTGTTCCACAATTGGTCCCTGGCCTTGTTCTGACTGATGATGTTGGTTTTTCTGTCATCTCTTTCCACCAATGTAGTCTGTTTTATTCCTGTATTTTCCACCCAGTGAGGTCCATGTGTATAGTCACTCTTTATGTTGTTGAAAAAAAGTATTTGCAGTGAATATGTCGTTGGTCTTGCAAAATTCTATCATGCAATCTCTGGCATTGTTTCTGTCACCAAAGGCATATTTTCTAACTACCAATCCTTCTTTGTTTCCGACTTTTACATTCCAATCCCATGTAATTATCCCTGCAAATGATTTCATATTTGATCAATTTTGGACTGCAGAAGCTGGTAAAAATCTTCAATTTCCTAGTCTTTAGCATTAGTGGTTGGTGTGTGAATTTGAATAGTAGTGATATTAACTGGTCTTCCTTGTAGGCATATGGATATTATCCTATCACTGTTGTGTTGTACTTCAGGATAGATCTTTAAACACTCTTTTTGATGGTGAATGCAATGCCATTCCTCTTCAATTGGTCATTCCCAGCAGAATAGACAATATGATTGTCTGATTCAAAATGGCCAATACCAGTCCATTTCAGCTCACTGATACCTAGGATATCGATTTTTATGCATTCCACTTCATTTTTGACAACTTTCAATTTTCCTGGTTTCATACTATGTACTTTCCACATTCCAATTATTAATGGATGTTTGCATATGTTTCTTCTCATTTTGAGTAGTGCCACATCAGCAGAGGAAGGTCCCAAAAGCTTTACTCCATCCATGTCATTAAGGTCAACCCTTCTTTGAGGAGGCAGCTCGTCCTCAGTAGTATTTTGAGTGCCTTCCAACCTGAAGGGCTCATCTTCCAGCACTATATCAGACAACATTCCACTGCTATTCATAAGGTTTTCACTGGCCAGTTTTTTCAAAAGTAGACTGCCAGGTCCTTCTTCTTAGTCTTTCTTAGACTGGAAGGTCCGTTGAAACCTGTCTACCATTGATGATCCTGCTGGAATATGAAATACTGGTGGCATAGCATCCATCATTACAGCAACATGCAAGTCACTGCAGTACAATAAACTAACAGATGTGTGGGAATAAACTGCTGGTGGAATTGTAAAAGTGTTCTGTCATTTTGGAAAATAGTTTTGTAATTGAAAAAGTTAAAGATAGAGTTATATTTCTATGACCCAGCATTCCACTCTTAGCTATATGTTGTTGCTGTTATGTGCCATTGAGTTGATTCCAACTCATACCAATCTCATGTGACAGAGCAGAACTGCCCCTTAGGGTTTCCCAGGCTGTAATCTTTCCAGGGGAGCCCTAATGGTGCAGTGGTTAAGAGCTACTGCTGCTATCCAAAAGGTTGGCAGTTTGATTCCACCAATCGCTCCTTGGAAACCCTATTGGGGCAGTTCTACCTTGTCCTATCAGGTCACTATGAGTCAGAGTCAACTCAATGGTGAGTTTTTTTTTTTTTTTTTATGGGAGCAGATCGCCAAGTCTTTTCTCCTGCAGAGACACTGGTGAGTTCAAACCACCAACTTTATGGTTAGCAGCTGAGTGCTTAACCATTGCACCACCAGGGCTCCCTCTTAGCTGCATACTCATGAAAAATGAAAACATATTTCCACACAAAAGCTTGTAAGGAATGCTCATGACATTATTCATAATAGCAAAAAATGTGGAAAGAACCCAAATATCGATTGATTGATGAATAGATAAACAAAATGTGTTTATATGTACATTCAATGGGATATTATTCAGGAAAAAAAGGAATGTAGTACTGACATATACTTCAACATGGGTGAACAACAAGGATGGTCTTATATATGCATATAAGGCCACATATTGTATGATTCCATTTATATAAAATGGCCAGAATAGGAAAATTATAGGGGCAGAAGTGGTTTACTAGGGCTGGGGACAGTGTGGGGCATGGAGTTTTTTGGGGGGTAATGAAAATTTTCTAAAATTGATTGCAGTAATGATTGCACAACTTTGTGAATATACCAAAAACCATTGCATTACAAATTTTAAATAGATGAATCGTATGGTATAAGAATTATACCTCAATAAAGATGTTATTTTTTCCAAAAAATAAAGAAGAAAGAGTATATGCTAATATCAGTAGGTACAGAAAAAGCTTTAGCAAAATTCAGCATCTGCTTATGATAAAAACTCCCATCAAACTAGGAATAGAAAGGAAGTCCCTCAATATGATAAAGACTATTCACAAAAAACTTAATATTATACTTAATGGTGAAAGACTGAATACTTTCCTCCTAAGATCAGGAACAATATAAGGATGTCTGTCCTGTTTAGTCCTATTTAACATCGTATGGAGGTCCTAGCCAGGGCAATACAGCAAGCGAAAGAGATAAAAGGCATACAGATTGGAAAGAAGGAAATGAAATGATGAAGAATATAGAAAATCTTAAAGGATATGAAAAAAAGCTATTAGAAGCAATAAATGAGATTAGCAAAGTTGGAGAATACATGTTCAATACACAAAAATCTATTGTATTCTAAGTTTTTTTTTTTTAAACCATTTACAATAGTATACAAAAAACATGATGTACTCAATGATTGACAACTTAGGTGCTAACCAAAAGGTCAGCAGTTCAAATCCACCAGCTGCTCCTTGGAAACCCTATGGGGGTAGTTCTACTCTGTCCTATAGGGTTGCTATGAGTCAGAACTGACTCAATGGCTCAGAACAACAATAACTACTTAGTAATAAAGAAATTTTAACAAAATAGGTGCAAAACCATACACTTAAAACCACTAATCGGTGAAAAAGGTGGAGTAAAGAACTCCAAGAGCCCATTCCTCCACAGAAACAGTGAATAAACTGGCAAAATCTGTCAGAACCAATTCTTTTGGAACTCTGAAAAATAGTCAAAGGTTTACAGCCACCAAAGGAACACTTAATGAAAAAAGAGACTGAATCATGTTGTTTAAGGAAATTACTATGACTCACCAGCTAACCACTAAGCTAACCAGAGACTCAGCGGCCAACAAGGATAAAGAATACACATTTTACAAAGTTAATTCAGAAAATTCACTAAACAAACAGCAGCAGCCTCAACAAGCAGCAACAACAAACCCTGGGGAGAGGGCAGAATCTGATTTCCACAGTTACCACATTATATATTCAAAATATCCAGTTTCCAATTAAAAAAAAAATTACAAGGCACACAATGAAACAGGAAACCATGACCCATTCACAGAAATAAACTAAATGAATAGAAATTCTACCTAAGTAATCCCAGGCATTGGACATATTATATTAGACAAAGACTTTAAATGAACTGTCTTGAATGTGTTCAAAGAGCTAAAAGAAACCATAGACAAAGAACTAAAGGAAAGCAGGAAAATGATACCTCACAAAAGACAATATAAATATAGAGATAGGAATGACTTTTTTTTTTTTAATTTTGGGGCTGAAAAGTACAATAAATGAATTGAAAAATTCACTAGTGGTGCTTGACAGCAAATTTGAGCAGGCAGAAGGAATAAATATACTTGAAGACAGCTTAATTGAAATTACCAGTCTGAGGAGCATAAAGAGAGATGAACAGAGCCTACAAGATCTGTGGGACACCATCAAGCTGAAGTACTGATACAGGCTTCAACATGGATGAGCCTTGAAAACATTATGCTAAATAAAACAGGATGGTTATAACAGGAGTCCAAGAAGGAGAGAGAAAATGGAAGAAAGTATATTTGAAGAAATAGTGACCGAAATGTCCCAAATTTGATGAAAAACATGAATCTACATATCCAAGATGCTCAACAAACTGCCAATAGGCTAACCTCAAAGAGGTCTACGCCAAGACATGCTATAAGCAAACTGACAAAAGACAAAGAAAATCTTGAAACTAGCAAGAGAGAAATGACTCATCACATATAAGGGGTCCTCAGTAAGACCGACAGCCAATTTTTCAGCAAAATCCATGCAGGCCAGAAGGCAGTGGGATGACATATTTAATGTGTTGAAAGAAAAAAAAAACAACTGTCCATCAAGAATCCAAATACAATAAAACTATCCTCCCAAGAATAAGGGAGAAATTAAGACATTCCTGATAAAAGCTGAGGGAGTTTGTTGCTAGCAGACTTGCCTTACAAAATATGGAAAGTCTTTGAAAGTGAACTGAAAGGACACTAGACAGTAACCCAAAGCCATACAAAGAAATAAAGAACACTGATAAAGGTACACACTTTGGTAAATATAAAATCCAGTATTTTTGTATTTTGGCTTGTAACTCAGGTTTTTTTCAATATAAATCATAAGACAAATGTATAAAACAATAATCATAAATATGCTAATGAACACACAATGTATAAAAATGTAGTTTGTGACAATAACAATATAAAGGAGGGGGTAGAACTGTGTAGGAGCAGTTTTTGTATACTATTAAAGCTAAGCTGGTATTAATTCAAACAAGATTGCTATAAATTTAAGATGTTAATTATAATTTTCAGGGTAACCTCTAAGAAAATAACTAAAAAATACATAAGAAGGGAAATAAGGGAATCAAACCAGTACACTACAAAAAAATCAGTTAACCACAAAAGAAGGCAGTAACAAAGGAAATGAGGAACAAAAAAGATACATATAGAAAACAAATAGCAAAATGGCAGAAGTCAGTCCTACCATATCAATAACTAATGGATTAAACTCTCCAATTAAAAGGCAGAGATTGATTGGCACAATGGATAAATAAACATGATTCCACTATATGCTCTCTGCAGGAGACTCACTTTAGACCCAGAACACAACTAGGTTGAAAGTGAAAGGATGGAAAAGATATTCCATGCAAAAAATAACCAAAAGGGAGCTGGGGTGGCTATGTTAATGCCGCAGTAGAGTCTGGCCTTGTCTAATTTTAGGAGGCGGGTGGAGAATCAAGATCAACAGCCCAGGGCTGATTCTTATTAGGTAGAGGTCAGACATACTTCCTCCCTCCAACCTTTTCACCAATTCTGACACCAGCTGTCTCTTCCACTGCACTCTGTACTGCTCTGCTGGATTAGGTAATTCGTTGCAATAAAAAAAAAAATAGCCATTTAGAATTCACAGACCATACTCCCAGTTAAGGGATTTATTAGGGAAGTAACAGGTTACAATTCAGGTTCAGGAATGACTCAGGATAGAGTTCTTTGATCAGGACAGCCTCTTCTCACCCGTGCCCACAGGCAGGCTTCTCCCTGACCCTTGGCCCTTGTCCCTCGGCCTGGCCTCGGCCCTGCTTAAGCAAATGTTACAAAGCTCTTTAGCTTCACCAATAAGTACCCAGAGGTACCCCACTCCACCAGTAAGCCTCGACCCAAAGGTGCTCAGCAATCTTGCCCTGTGGCACACCCACTGTAGCCACCTTGTTTCATGGGCTGGGAAGTCCAGTGTGTTGCCTCACACTAGTCTCTTGGTTCTACTGCTGCCGTTTCTCTGCTGCCACTTCTGTTTCACGGTGTCTCTGGTGTTACAGTTCTCTCTGTCCCCTGGGCTGAGGAGTTTCTCAGCACAGGGATCCTTGGCCCAAAGGGCATGCTCTGCTCTTGTTTCTTCTTTTTTGTTGATGGTAAGGTCACCTCTCTGCTCTGGGATTGGCTCTCTTTTTAAGACTAGTGAAATGGCAAAACTGACCACTCCCCTCATTAAGTTTCCATATACCTTGTTTGCATGGTCTCACCCCCACAAAGGATCTGTGCACCTTATTTGCATTGTTAGTAAGCTGTCCAATCCCTTTGGTGGGCCACAAGTACCTTATTATCATGTGACAGTTACAAGGAAAATGGTTAGAAGAGTCATATTAAGTAATTCACTGCAGCACAGAAAAGATATTCCATGCAAACAGTAACCATAAGGGAGCTGGGGGTGACTGCTAATGTCAGACAAAACAGACTTCATGTAAAAAATTGTTACATGATACAAATAAGGGCATTATATATTGATAAAATGGTCAACAGATGAAGAAGATGTAACAATTATAAACATATACATACTTAACAACAAAGCCCCACAATATATGAAGCAAAAAACTGACGGGCTTCAAGGGGGAGAAATAGTTCAACAGTAATAGGTAGAGATTACAACACTCTGCTTTCAGTAGCGGATAAAACAACTAGACAAAAGGTGAACAAGGAAATAGGAGACTTGAAAACTGCTGTAAACTAACTAGATCTGACAGACATACATAGAACACTCTACCCAACAACAAACGACAGTATAACACACATTCTTCTGAAGTGCAGATGGAACATTCCCCAGTATACACCGTATGTTAGGCCACAAAAGAAGTCGCAATAAATTGAAAAACATTAAAATCATAAAGAGTGCCTTCTCTGAGCAAAATAGATTAAAATTAGAAATAGATAACAGAAGGTAATTTGGAAAGTTCACAAATATGTGGAAATTAAAGGACACACTTTCAAACAATATAGAAGAAATCGCAAGGGAAATTAGAAAATACTTCGAGAAAAATGAAAATAAAAACAAGACATACCAAAACTTATGGAATGCAGTGAAAGCAACGCTCCAAGGAAAATCTGTATCTGTAAATGCCTACCTTAAAAAAGAAGGAAATAAGAAAAAGTTAAATAACCCAGTTAAAAAATGGGCAAAAGACTTGAGAAGATATTTCTCCAAAGAACATATACAAATGGTCAATAACCACATGAAAAGACGCTCAATATCTTTAGTCATTGAAAACCCATTGCCGTCAAGTCAATTCCGACCCATAGTGGCCTCAGAGGACACAGTACAACTGCCTCATAGGGTTTCCAAGCAGTGGCTGGTGGATTTGAACTGTCAACCTTTTGGTTAGCAGCCATATTACTTAACCATTGTGCCACCAGGGCTCCCATTAGTTATTGGGGTGATGCAAATCAAAACCACTTTGAGATACCACTTCACACACACTAGGATGGCTATTATTAAAAACACTGAAAATAACAAGTGTTGACAAGGATGTGGAGAAATTGGAAGCCTTGTCCACTGCTGGTGGGAATGTAAAATGGTACAGCTGCTGTAGAAAACTGTTTGGCAGTTACTCAAAAATTTAAACATAGAATTACCATATGACCCAGCAATTTCACTCCTGGGTATATACCCCCAAAATTTGAAAGCAGGTGTTCAAACAAAGACTTGTATATGAATGTTTATAGCTGCACTATTCACAATAGCCCCCAAAAACTGGAATCCATTGGATGAATGGAGAAACAAAACGTGGTATATCTACACAATGGAATATTACTCAGCCCTAAAAAGGAATGAAGTACTGATACATACTTTGACTTAGATGGACCTTGAAAATATTATGCTAAGTGAAAGAAGCTAGACATAAAAAGCCACATATCATATGATTCCATTTATATGAAATGTCCAGAGTTAGCAAAAATTTTTTGAATCTATGAATATATTCAAACACATTAGTAATCAGAACTGGTTAGACCCGTTGCCGTGGAGTTGATTCCAACTCATAACGACCATACAGGACAGAGTAGAACTGCACCATAGGGTTCCAAAATGCTGCTGGTGGATTCAAACTGCCAATCTTTTGGTTAGCAGCTGAGCTCTTAACCACTGCACTACCAGGGCTCCACCAGTAATCAGAGAAATGCTAATTAAAATATTAATGAGATATCACTTTATACTTACTGGATTGAAAAGAGAAAATGTAGATAGATGATGTGAAAATGTGGTGGGATGAGGAGCTATGGGAGTCCTTACACATGGCCAAGTGGAGGTTTTCCCTGGAGAGCAACCAGGATGTACTTAGAGAAATTGTGTGGACCTAGACATTCTGCCCATGGGTATACATACCATCAGAAAGACCCGGCAGCATCCGTTTTGGTGGCGGGCATTAGAGACAGACAGTGTGTCCACCGCCCGGTAGCAGGTGGATCTAGTGCTGTGGAGGTGCACGTGGATTCGCCCTCAGCAGTAAGACGCAGTGGGTTAGGCACACACACAGCAATATGGCATTCTTAAACACAGCACAGGGTGTAAGAAACAGAATGAGATCCTCACAGTGGCATTTGCACCAGGAGTGAACTGGGGCAGAAGAAAGAGAGCAGAGTGCTTGCCCAAGGGGCTGAGCCTGATCTGCTGGGAGCCCAGGATGGCTACAGGGAGCCCAGGAGAATAGAATAAACCCAAGGCCCCCAGGTGCTGAGGCCTCTGGCTCCTTTTCACCCACAGTTAACAAGACTTTCCTCCCGCTTCCATAAATAAAGCCTGCTTCTCCCTGCACTCCACACCCACCAAACATTTACATGTCTTGAGACTATGTGCAAGCAAGCCACTTGGTGTTTGTGGGCCTCTGCTTCCTCATCTGTAAAGTGGCCATGATCACAGTAACAACCCCCCCAAGGCTGTTGGGTGGATTAAATACCATAATGCAGGGAATGTGGATGACAATAACTATTTATTAATAAAATGTCTAAAGAGTTTCTCCTCCTTCTTCGCCCACCTCCCAAGGATGCCATCCTCCACCATGCAAGGTCCATCAGCTTCATCAAGGGTTAAGGTGCTCGGCTGCCAGCTGCTGAGAAGCAGGAGTAAAGTGTCCACTGACAGCCAACGTCTCCCTATCTGTGAGCAATCTCCTACCGCTCTCAGTTCACGCTTTCAGAAATGAAACCCCCCCGGCTGGCCAAGGAGGCACCGACAGCGCTGGCTGCATCATAATGACTTTCCCCGACAGGGGGATTGGGGTGGGTGCTCCCCTCTCAGCTTGCCTTGGCTCTCTTTCCCTTCCACAGGACTAGGGTCTGCGGGGGACCCCTGGGCTGTCCCAGAGCTGTCAGCTCACATGTGGGAGAGAGATTGGGTCGTTCAAGCTTCTGGCCCTGTGGAATTGAAGGGAAGGGGAAGAAAGAAGGGAGGGTGGAGGTCTTAAACTGTAGGGGGGAAAGCTGGGGTTCTGGAGCTGGGGGCAGGGGAGGGAGAGATAGCTGAGGGTCCTGAGGCTGAGATGGGGGGAACCACTGGTGGTCCTGAAGCTGGAGAACTGCTGTGCCCCAGACACTGGGCCTTCAAGACCTCATCCTGCCGTGGGTTAGTGCAGGATTTTTCAAGCTGCAGAGTATGACCTATTACTGAGTTGGAAGATCAATTTAGTGGGTTGTGATCTGCATTTTTAAGAACTAGAATAGAAAATATCAGCATACATTATATTAAATAAAACTAAAAGCTTTGTTTCAGTCACCTGTGAGTGCAGACCCAGAGTCACCTGACTGGTCTGTGACCTCAGACACATTCTTTAACCTTCCTTATCTGTCAATGGGGAGAAGACCCGCACCCGCTTCCTGAGTTATGAGAATAGAATGAGGGAACACAGGGACGTGCCTGGCACATGTAAACACCCTGTGATGTTTGGCTCTTTTTTTGTCCTCACTGGGCCACTGTGGAAAATGTGTTTCTTCCTTGGGAGAGCTGTCACAAAAGCTCGAGAGCCTCTTCAATCAAGGGATGTGTATAGGACCAGCTTGTGGCAAGAATTCAGGGTGCAGCCTTGTGCAGGGGAGTTGCTCTTATTAAATTAGAAATGAGGGGCCCGAGAGGAAAACGAAAAGCAAGAACAAGAGTCTCCAGAGGCAGGGCTGAGTGCATACAGCCCTCACCAGTTTACACAGCCCACTGGCCTCCTTTAGCCCTTGGGCACTCTGGACAAGGTACTGGCGCCACCGGCATGGTGTTGCCCACTTTGCAGGTGAGGGGTGGAGACTCAGGGTGAAGGGCATTCTTTGCATTGTGTTCCAAGTCAGCTACAGGCCGGGACGCGCACCAGGCAGTCAGTCTTCAGTCTCTGGACTGCACTGCTGGCCACTTAGGCCCACCCCAACCCAACAAGGACCAAACTGCTGGCCACTCAGGCCCACTCCAACCCAACAAGGGTCTCTTTTTTGGGGGTGGAGGGCGATACGGAAATGATAATAATTATCCTAATTTCCCAATTGATAGGCTCCAGGAAGGAGGAAATAAACTTGAAAAAAAAATCCTCTGGCTAGTCCCTCTTTTATAGTTGTCCCACCTCCAGCCTCGGGTCCCCAGAGCAGTAAATTATGGGATGAAGGACCTAACTCCTCGCTCGATGAGTCCACCCTGAGACCTGGTATTTCATCAGACGAGGAAGCTGGGCCTTTACCAGGAGCAATGAGAGCTTAGAAACTACCGAGACTGGGCCTAGCTGATGTCCAGATGACTAAGCAGGCGGAAGGGATCCCAACTGGGGCTGAGCTTGTCCCAGGACCCTAATGACAGCACTCGAATCTCCTGAGTGGGTGGGATGGGCCCTGCACTCTGCTTGATGTGCATCTGTTTATCCAGTCCTCCCCCAACTGTATCATGCCCATTTTACAAGCGGGTAGACTGAGGCTCAGAGACGTCAAGTCACTCACAGGCCTCCACATCATGGCTGAGGCTTCTCTGACTACAGAGCCTGTGCTCCAAGGCCTCATATACACAGTTAATCCTAACACAATGCTGGCAGGTAGGTGTTATTACCCTTTCCTGGTTATTCATTCAACTAATTTCATTTTTTTTTTTTTTTTGTGGGTTTAATTTCATATCGCAATGGCTACATGCCAGGCCTGATTCAAAGATAGAAAGGCAGCCAGAGTCCAGCTCTCACTGAGTTTACAAGCAAGGAAACAAATCATTTATTGATCTCCTGCTGTGTGTCAATGGTCCCTAGGTGGTGCAAATTCGTTTGCACTCCACTGCTGACTTAACGGTTGGCAGTTCGAGCCCATCCAGCAGCACCACAGAAGAAAAGCCTGGCAGTCTGCTCCCATAAAGTTCACAGCCAAGAAAATCCTATGGAGTGCAATTCTACTTTGCAACACATGGGGTTGCCGTGAGTCAGAATCAATGGCAAAAGATTTTTTTTTTAACTACGTGTCAGACACAATACTTAACTGCTTTAGCGCCTTCAATGCCTACCCCAGTTTCTCCCACACTCACACCCCATTTTCAAATGTGAAGGTGAAGCTGGGAGTGGGAAAAGGGTGGGCCCAAGACCTCACAGTCAATGTGGGCGTAGCCAGGTCTGAGCCTAGACTCCCTGCCCTCGAAACCCTCAGAGCTGGTGAAGCCAGGCTTGCTGGGACCAGCCGGAGTGTGCACCTCACTTCCTCTCTCTGCCCCTCACCCCCTCACTCCGAGTTCTTCATCCAAGATGGCCTCGTTTCTGTTCCTCGAACAAGCCGAGGTCCCTCATGCCTGTGCAGTGGCCATGCCCTCTGTCTGGAAGTCTCTCCCCCACATTGCCATATGGCTAGCAACTTATTACCGGTCAGTCCCATTCAAACTTCAGCTCCTCAAAGGGCCCCTGCCCTCCCCATTCGTGTTGTCCTCTGCCTCCACCCTCGAACCCTCACCCCATATCACCTATTTCATTTTCCTCTAAGTGTTTATGACTACCTGGTCTTGGTTCAGGTATGTGTTTTCTGTCTACCTGATGGGACGGAAAGTTCATGAGCACAGATTCTCATTTCACATTCCAGTTTTGTCTCTACGAAGCAGAGTAAACTTGTCTAAGTCATTTCCTTTCTCTCAGCAGGGCCGGATTACCCAATAAGCAAGGTACACACCACAAAACAGGTGAAATTGTTCACTACAAATTAGTAAGTAAACACAAGTAAGCCCATGTGTACCTTGCTTAATGTAAGCCCGTATGCACCTTGCTTACTGGTTAATACACTCTTGTCTCTTGGCCTCGGTGTCTTATCTGTAAAAGGGGGATGCTGACATCTACCACTCAGAATGTTGGCAAGGATACACCATGACAATGACATGGTACCCAGCATACAGTAGGAGCATATCACACAATGTTGTTGCTGTTAGGTGCCATCGAGCTGATTTTCCACTCATATTGACCCCATATAACAGAGCAGAACTGTCCCATAGGGTTTTCTAGGCTGTCGTTTCTATGGGAACAAATTGCAAGTTCTTTTTCCCAAGGAGCAGCTGATTGGTTTGAACCACCAACCTTTCGGTTAGCAGCCAAATGCTTAACCGTTGTGCCAGCACAATACCAAAACCAAACCTGCTGCCAACAAGTTGATTCTGACTCATAGTGACCCTATGGGACAGGGTAGAACTGCACCGTAGGGTTTCCGAGGAGCACCGGGTAGATTCAAACTGCCAACATTTTGATTAGCAGCCATAGCTCTCAATCACTATGCCACCAGCGTTTCCTCCAGCACAATGGGTGGTAAAATAAATGTGCACACAACATATAACCCAATTTAAAAATGGGCCAATCAACCAACTTGACCTCGTAGACATATGTAGAACACTCCACCCAACAGCAACCAACGATACTTTCTTTTCTAGTGCACTTGGAACATTCTCTAGAATAGACCACATATTAGGTCATAAAGCAAGCCTTAGCAGAATCCAAAAAATTGAAATATTATGAAGCATCTTCTCTGACCATAAGACCATAAAAGTGGAAATCAATAACAGGAAAAGCAGGGAAAAGAAATCAAACACTTGGAAACTGAACAATACCCTACGCAAAAAGACTGGATTATAGAAGACGTTAAGGATGGAATAAAGAAATTCATAGAATCCAATGAGAATGAAAACACTTCCTATCAGAACCTTTGGGACATGGCAAAAGCGGTGGTCAGAGGCCGATTTATATCAATCAATGCACACATCCAAAAAGAAGAAAGGCCAAAATCAAAGAATTATCCCTGCAACTTGAACGACTAGAAAGAGAGCAACAAAAGAAACCCACAGGCACCAGAAGAAAACAAATAATAAAAATTAGAGCTGAACTAAATGAAGTAGAAAACAGAAAAACAATTGAAAGAATTAACAAGACCAAAAGCTGGTTTTTTGAAAAAAATCAACAAAATTGATACACCATTGACCACACTGACAAAAAAAAAAAACTGGAGAAGAAGCAAATAACCTGAATAAGAAATGAGATGGGCGATATTACAACAGACCCAACTGAAATTAAAAGAATCATATCGGATTACTATGAAAAACTATACCCAAACAAATTTGAAAACCTAGAAGAAATGAATGAATTCCTAGAAACACACTACCTACCTAAACTAACACAAACAGAGGTAGAACAACTAAATAGACCCATAACAAAAGAAGGGATTGAAAAGGTAATCAAAAAACTCCCAACAAAAAAAAAGCCCTGGTCCGGACGGCTTCACTGCAGAGTTCTACCAAACTTTCAGAGAAGAGTTAACACCACTACTACTACTAAAGGTATTTCAGAGCACAGAGAAGGACGGAATACTACCAACACATTCTATGAAGCCACCATCTCCCTGATACCAAAACCAGGTAAAGACACCACAAGAAAAGAAAATTATAGACCTATATCCCTCACGAACATAGATGCAAAAATCCTCAACAAAATTCTAGCCAATAAAATTCAACAACATATCAAAAAAAAACTCACCATGACCAAGTGGGATTCATACCAGGTATGCAGGGATGGTTCAACATTAGAAAAACAATGAATGTAATCTACCACATAAATAAAACAAAAGACAAGAATCACATGATTTTATCAATTGATGCAGAAATGGCATTTGACAAAGTTCAACACTCATTCGTGATAAAAACTCTCAGCAAAACAGGGATAGAAGGAAAATTCCTCAACATAATAAAGGGCATTTATACAAAGCCAATAGCCAACATCACCCTAAATGGAGAGAGCCTGAAAGCATTCCCCTTGAGATCAGGAACCAGACAAGGATGCCCTTTATCACCACTCTTATTCAACATTGTATTGGAGGTCCTAGCCAGAGCAATTAGGCTAGATAAAGAAATAAAGGGCATCCAGATTGGCAAGGAAGAAGTAAAAGTATCTCTATTAGCAGATGACATGATCTTATACACAGAAAACCCTAAGGAATCCTCAAGAAAACTACTGAAACTAATAGAAGAGTTCAGCAGAGTATCGGGATGCAAGATAAACATACAAAAATCATTTGGATTCCTCTACACCAACAAAAAGAACATCAAAGAGGAAATCACCCAATCAATGCCATTTACAGTAGCCTCCAAGAAGATAAAATACTTAGGAATAAATCTTACCAGAGATGTAAAAGACTTATACAAAGAAAACTACAGTACACTTCTGCAAGAAAAAAAAGGTAGGTAAGTGGAAAGACATACCTTGCTCGTGGGTAGGAAGACCGAACATTATAAAAATGTCTATTCTACCAAAAGCGATCTATACATTTAATGCAATTCCAATCCAAATTCCAACGACATTCTTTAATTTTAAATGGAGAAACAAATCACCAACTTCGTATGGAAGGGAAAGAGGCCCCAGATAAATAAGGCATTACTGAAAAAGAAGAACAAAGTGGGAGGCCTTACTTTACCTGACTTTAGAACCCATTATACCGCCACAGTAGTCAAAACAGCCTGGTAATGGTACAACAACAGATACATGGACCAATGGAACAGAATTGAGAATCCAGACATAAACCCATCCACATATGAGCAGCTGATATTAGACAAATGCCCCAAACAGTTAAATGGGGAAAAGACGGTCTTTTTAACAAAGGTGCTGGCATAACTGGATATCCATCTGCAAAAAAATGAAACAAGACCCATACCTCACTCCATGCACAAAAACTAACTCAAAATGGATCAAAGACCTAAATATAAAATCTAAAACGATAAAGATCATGGAAGAAAAAATAGGGACAATGTTAGGAGCCCTAATACAAGGCATAAACAGTATACAAAACATTACTGATAATGCAGAAGAAAAACTAGATAACTGGGAGCTCCTAAAAATCAAACAGCTATGCTCATCCAAAGATTTCATCAAAAGAGTAAAAAGATTACCTACAGGCTGGGAAAAAGTTTTTAGCTATGACATTTCTGATCAGTACCTGATCTACATGATACTGAAAAAACTCAACTGCAAAAAGACAAATAACCCAATTAAAAAGTGGGCAAAAGATATGAATAGACACTTCACTAAAGAAGACATTCAGGAAGCTAACAGATACATAAGGAAATGTTCACGATCATTAGCCATTAGAGAAATGCAGATGAAAACTACAATGAGATTTCATCTCACTCCAACAAGGCTGGCATTAATTCAAAAAACACAAAATAATAAATGTTGGAGAGACTGGAACACTTATACACTGCTGGTGGGAATGTAAAATGGTACAACCACTTTGGAAATCGATTTGTAGCTTCCTTAAAAAGCTAGAAATAGAACTACCATACAATCCAGCAAACCCACTGCTTGGAATGTATCCTAGAGAAATAAGAACCTTTACATGATTGCACACCCATGTTTACTGCAGCACTGTTTACAATAGCAAAAAGATGGAAGCACCCAAGGTGCCCATCAATGGATGAATGGATAAATAAATTATTTTATATTCACACAATGGAATACTACGCATCGATAAAGAACAGTGAGGAATCTGTGAAATATTTCATAACATGGAGGAAGCTGGTAGGCATTATGCTGAGCGAAATTAGTCAGTTGCAAAAGGACAAATATTGTATAAGACCACTATTATAAGAACTTGAGAAATAGTTTAAACTGAGAAGAAAACATTCTTTTGTGGTTACGAGAGCAGGGAGGGAGGGAAGGTGGAAGAGGGGTATTCACTAATTAGGTAGTAGATAAGAACTACTTTAGGTGAAGGGAAAGACAGTACACAATACAGGGGAGGTCAGCACAACTGGACTAAACCAAAAGCAAAGAAGTTTCCTGAATAAACTGAATGCTTCGAAAGCCAGCATAGCAGGGGCCAGGGGTCTGGGGACCATGGTTTCAGGGGACATCTAAGTCAATTGGCATAATAAAATCTATTAAGAAAACATTCTGCATCCCACTTTGAAGAGTGGTGTCTGGGGTCTTAAGCGCTAGCAAGCAGCCATCTAAGATGCCTCAATTGGTCTCAACCCACCTGGATCAAAGGCGAATGAAGAACACCAAGGACACAAGGCAGTTACGAGCCCAAGAGACAGAAAGGGCCACATGAACCAGAGACTACCTCATCCTGAGACCAGAAGAACTAGATGGTGCCTGGCTACAACCGATGACTGCCCTGACAGGGAACACAACAGAGAACCCCTGAGGGAGCAGGAGACCAGTGGGATGCAGACCCCAAATTCTCATAAGACCAGACTTAATGGTCTGACTGAGACTAGAAGGACCCCGGTGGTCATGGCCCCCAGACCCTCTGTTGGCCCAGGACAGGAACCATTCCCGAAGCCAACTCTTCAGACATGGATTGGACTGGACAATGGGTTGGAGAGGGATGCTGGTGAGGAGTGAGCTTCTTGGATCAGGGGGACACTTGAGACTATGTTAGCATCTCCTGCTTGGAGGGGAGATGAGAGGGTGGAGGGAGTTAAAAGCTGGCAAAATGGACACAAAAAGAGAGAGTGGAGGAAGAGAGCGGGCTGTCTTATTAGGGGGAGAATAATTGGGAGTGTGCAGCAAGGTGTATATAAGTTTTTGTGTGAGAGACTGACTTGATTTGTAAACTTTCAGTTAAAGCACAATAAAAATTATATATATATAAATAAAAGGGCCAGGGACTTGAACAGACATTTCGCCAAAGAAAATATTTTAATGGACAATAGAACATGAAAAGATGTTCAACATCGTTAGTCATTAGGGAAGTGCAAATCGAAACCACAGTGAGATACCACTTCACGCCCACTAGCGTGGTTATGATAAAAGAGGCAGACAAAAGCAAGTGTTGGTGACAACGTGGATCAGTCAGAACCCTCATCCACTGCTGGTGGGAAGGTGAATACTGCAACTGCCCAGAAAAACAATCTGGAAGTCCTTCAAGTGGTTAACACAGAGTTGCCGTGTGAGCCAGCGATTCCACTTCTGGTGTGCGTAAGTCCACACAAAAGCTCGTACACAAATATTCGTAGCAGCATTATTTATAACAGCCAGAAGGTGAAAACAACTCAAATATCCAGCAACAGATGAATAATAAAATGTGTTATGTCCATCTGGTGGAATATTATTTGACAGTAAAAAGAAACGAGCTATCAAGCCACGAAAAGGCAAGGAGGAACCTTAAACGCATACTGCTAATAAGTGAAAAAGGAAGGAGCCCTGGTGGCACAGCGGTTAAGCTAACCGGAAGGTCGGCAGTTCAAACCCACCAGTTGCTCTGTGGGAGAAAAATGTGGCAGTCTGCTTCCGTAAAGATTTATGGCCTTAGAAACCCTATAGGGCAGTTCTACTCTGGCCTATAAGGTTGCTATGTGTCAGAATCAACTTGACAGCAATGAGTTTTGTGTTTTTTTTTTTTTTTTTTTAATGAAAGAAGCCAGTCCAAAAGAGCTACATACAGTATAATTTCAATTATGAAAAAAAACCATTGCTGTCGAGTTGATTCCGACTCTTAGCAATCCTATAGGACAGAGTAGAACTGCCACATAGGGTTTCCAAGACTGTAATCTTTAAGGAAGCAGGCTGCCATGTCTTTCTCCTGCAGAGTGGCTGGTGGGTTCGAACTGCTGACCTTACAGTTAACAGCTGAGCTCTTAACCACTGAACCACCAGGGCTCTTTCCAACTATAAAACATTCTGGAAAAGGCAAAACTACAGAGAGGCAAAAGATGAACGGTTGCTAGGGCTTCAGGAGGAGGGGGGAGGGATGAACAGATGGACTTTTAGGGCAGTGAAACTGTTTTGTGTGACACTGTAATGGTGGACATGTGACATTATACACTTGTCAAAACCTATAGGACTGTACAACACACGGAGCGAACCCTACCGTAAACCACAGACTTGCATTAATGATAATGTATCGATATTCATTCATCAATTGTAGCAAACGTACCACACTAATGCCAAGTGTTAATAATAGAAGAAACTGTGTGCAGAGGAGAGAAAGGGCATGAATAGGAATTCTGTACTTGCTGCAGAATTTTCCTAAGCCTAAACCTACTCTAAAAAATCAAGTGTATTTTTTTAAAGGAATAGAGTATGGATACATGCTATGACATGGATGAGCCTTGAAAACATTATGCTAAATGAAAGAAATCAGGCAAACAGACCACGTATTGTCTGGTTCCATTGATATGAAACGTCCTGAACAGACAAATTCATCAAGACAGAAAGTAGATTAGTGGGTGCAGGGGCTGGGGGAGTGGGTTGGGGAGGTAATGGGGACAGAGTTTCTTTTTGAGGTGATGAAAATGGTCTAAATTTAGATTGTGCTGGTGGTTGCACAACTCTGGGGATAGACTAACACCCCACTGAGTTTACACTTTAAAAGGGTGAGTTGTATGGTATGTTTTAAATTACCCTAGGAGGCAAATTCTCTTGTGAGTCCCATTTTACAGACAAGGAAAATTAAGCATAGGGAGATGAGTTAGGTTGCTCAAGATCACACAGCCGGTTAGTGGCAGGGCTGGGATTTGAACCCAGTCCCTCTGGCTCCAGAACCCATGGTCTTACACCAGTCACTTGGACAAATATTATAATTCCTAGAAAATACACTTTGTAATCTCTAACAGCCCAATAGCTAGTATTTATTAGATGTCCCTGGCTGGTGCAAACAGTTAATGTGCTAGGCTGTAGACAAAAAGGTTGGAGGTTCAAGTCCATCTAGAGCTGCCTCAGAAGAAAGGTCCGGTGATCTAGTGAGAAATCAGCCATTGAGAATCCTATGGAGCACAGTTCTACTCTGACACACATGGGGGTCACCATGAATCAGAGTCAACTCAACAGCAGCTGGTTTTGGTTTATTTATTAGACACCTGCCTCATCAGGGACTGAGTGAAATGCTTCCCCCATATTAGTCCATTTAATCGACTCCATTTTTCAAATGAGGAAATTGAGGCTCAGCAACTTGCCAGAAGCCACCCGGCTGGTTAAAAGCTGAGCTTGGATGTGAATTCTTCTATTTAACAAAAAAACCTTCGTTTTTTCTACTCCTTCATGCTACCTCGTAGAAAGAATGTCAGGGGCCATGGAGCCCAGCAACTTCCTTTACAGATGGGGAAACTGAGGCTCAGAGCAGGCAAGTGCCTGCCCAAAACTAGGCAGCTCCTTGGGCCTCAGCTTTCCCACCAGTGAGGTGGGATGGGGTGAATTCCTAAGTCCTCCCCTTTTCAAGATCCAATGGTCCTTTATTTGGTGGGTTTTGATTCTGTGAATCTAAATGACTCCTCCTCGCTCCCAACAAGGAAACAACATTTGTTGAGAAAAAAAAAAGAGAAAGAAAAGAAATTTAAAAACTCACCCTGGTTCTTAGTCTGTGGTGTTGTGGAAACAACCAGTGAAGACAATAAGGCAGGAGGTAACCAGCCACAGAGTGGAAGTGAAGAAAGAAGTGAGGGCAGTGAACTGTCCCCAGAGCAGATGGGCGGCCGGCTTTTCTCCATTCAGGAAGGAGGCAGAAGAGCTCTCAGCATCCTTGATCTAGCCCATCCCGAACACCTGCTAAGCACTGGGACCCCAAGCAGCTTCCTTTAATTCTTGTAACAGCTCCCCCTTTCATGGATGGAAAAACTGAGGCAGGGGATGGATCTCAAGGTCCAGAGCCAGAAACAAGTGTCCAGGTTAGCAGGAAGCATGTCCCAAGTATAGCCAGGGAGGTGATAAGGGCACTGGGCAGATGTGGGGACAGTTGAGGCCTGCAGGGGCTCTTCCCAGAGGCTAGAGTGCTCCCCTCCATGGAGGGGTGTTTGCCCAACTGCAGTGGGGGCTGGTTAGGGTATGGGGAGGGGCTGGGGCCTCTGACAGGATGGACTGGGGTACCATTGCCTCCCCTTTCCTCTGCCTCTCTTTCCCCCTAACACCCAGCTGCTCTGCCCAACCGGTATCCTTTTCAGGCTTTCTCTCTTACTCTTCCCACCCTTGCCCCATAAATCTGTTTGGAATGGGTGCATAAGTATACTCATTAAAAAAAAAAAATTCTCTCTGACTAAGGGTATCTTTCTGTCTCTGTGTCTGTCTGCTATCTCTGTCTCCTCATCTTCCTGACTCTGGGTTTCTCACTGTCTCTCTTGCCTCTGTCTCATTTGGCCTCTCCTTCTCTAACTGTACTCATTCTCTGTCTATCTGTCTGTCTGATTCTCTCTTTCACTGGATCTGTGTGTGTGCCTGTCTGTCTCTCTCTTCATCTCTCTGTGTCTCTCTGTCTCTGGGTCTCTCTCTCTACCTCTGTCTGTTTCTGTCTTTCCACTGGCTTTTTAGCTTCCTCCCTCCTGAGGTCCCCTCTGGACAGAAATTCCTTCTAGACAAGCTGCCCCCCACCCCACCCCATCTGTCTCCTCTCCTAAAAGCAGAAGAGTTTCAAGGGCTGGGGACAGCAGTCAGCTAGGCAGGAACTCGGCAAGACCACACAAGCCTCATCCTCCTTTTGGGCAGACTTTGAGCTGTGTGATGTCTTCAGGCCAGGACCCTAGAGGGTGGCCTGAGGGACAGAGCAGTTGGTCAGGTCCTGGCTGGGCAACCACAAGACCACCTGTGAAAGACCTAGTTCTTAACAGTTTAGCAAGAAAAGAATGCATTGGCTCCCAACCACAGTGACTGGAGAGGGGACACAGCCCCACCAGGACCCTCTTTCTTGGCTTTCATCTCTGCCCACCTCTGCAGACTCTCACGTGGCTTCTCCAGTAACAGGAGTGTTTGCTCCCAGCGTCTGTAGATCAGTCTCAGGGAAGGACTCTGATTGGCTATTCCTTGACCTAGTCATTGTTGCCAGATGGATTGAGAACTATGATTGGCCATGTCTATCAGCAGGTGGGGTGTCAACGCTTATTACCAGGAGAAGGGGGATAGAAAAACGTGCTGAGCAGAGAAAAACAATAGCTGCAAGAGTCTCTTCCCTACGCTGACCATGTGGTCTAGATCATGTCCTACCTCTTCCCCGCCTGTTTCCTCAGCTATAAAATGGGACTGGAGACAAAGAAAGGGGAGGAGTCTTTAGTGACTCCTCCTATACCTGCAGAATTCACAAATGTGCCACATTCTGATGATGACTTTGCCCAGTCAGGATCCCCAGCCCTGTGGTTCCATTGGTCCCCAAATGAATGAACTCTCTTCCGATTTTGCTCTAAAAGCTGCCCTCACATGAGCTCATTCAGGCCTGAAATCACTCCATGAGGGAGGAACTCACACTCTCTCCATTTTTCAGAAGAGAAAACGGAGACACCAGGAAGTTAAGCAACAAGCAAAATAATTCAGTGACCAAACTCAAACCCGTTGCCTTCAAGTCACAGCGATCCTTTAGGACAGAGTAGAACTGCCCCATAGAGTTTCCAAGTTTTTTTTTTTTTTTTGGTAGATTCAAACCGCCGACTTTTTGATTAGCAGCTTGAGCTCTTAACCACTCTGCTACCAGGGCTGCAAGTCAGTGACAGAAGGACAAATATTGTATGATCCCAATTACATGAAATATCTAGAACAGGGAAATGTATAAAACACCAAAAACCAAACACATTGCTGTCGAGCTGATTCCAACTCAAAGCAGTAAATGTATAGAGACAAAAATTTACTCATGGCTACCAGGGGCAGGGTAGAGGGAAAAGGGGGAGTCATTGCTAAGGGTTTCTGTTGAGGGTGATGGAAAAATCTGGGTAGTGGTGATGACAGCACGACATGGTGAAGGTGATTAATGTCACTGAATTGCTGTGTTGAAATGGCAAATGTTTTGTCATATATATACTTCCCACAGTCAAAAAAAAAGAAGTCTCTTGCCCAAGTCACAGAATAAGTGGCAGAGCCAAGATCTGAACTCATGAACTCGAGTCTTTTGACCTAAAACACAGGGAAGAACTGCTTTTCTCTTTTTCTACAGGAAATAGGGAAAGAGAGAAGGAAGAAGAAAAAGGAGAAAAGGGGGGAGCTAGATGAGAATGTCAGAAAAATAAGAAGCTACGATTTTCCTCAGGAACACAACCGTGGGCCGCTTCTGCTCCAAAGCTGGGATGAGGTGGGGCAGAGGGCGGGCACCAGGGAGGGTGTCACTAGGGAAGGTATCACCAGGGAGGGCACTACAGGTGGTGTGCAGGGCCTCAGTGCAGGCTGAGAGGCAGGAAGCACTGGAGAGTATTTGCCTAGTAGGTAAGGTCTCAGGAAGGGAGCAGTGGAGGGTATGGGTGGGAAAGTGGATTGAGGCCAAAGGGCCTTGAATGCCAAGCTCAGGGGGCAGAGGAGGGAGGAGGAGGCAGTGTGACAACCTGGAATTACCCTCCTCTAGGATTAGGACCAAGGTTGCCTGTGCCCAGGGCTTCCAGTTGGCACTTCCAGGCTGATGCTCCCCACTCATCTGTCCCAAACGTGGGCACTGCAGCCTGGAAGGTTCCTGGGCTATTGACACTGGCCACAGCATGGGTTTGGGGCCCAGCGTGGTGCTGGTGGGGGAAGGTGATTAGGTCTCCACAGCCCTCCAGGCCAATGCCTTCCCTTCCCTGCTGCCTCTGCCCAGTCCAGGCCCCATCACTGCTCCCCTGCTCTCTGCTCCCATCTCACCCCTGACAAGTGATTTCTTTATGGCCCTGGCACTCCCCTGCTCAAAGCCCTTCCATGGCTCCCCACTGCCTTTGCAAATGCACTTTACTGTCCCTTTTATCCTTGTCTCATTACCTAGTGGGCTGCTACTCAAAGTTCAGACCTCAGTTAGCTATCACCTCCTCCAGGAAGCCTTCCACAAATCTCCACTGTGTTCCATGTCTTTTCTAGGCATCCACAACCCCCTCTCCTTCCACTTAACCTTTGCCATTAATACCTGTCTACATGTCACCTCTCCATTGGCTCTGGGCTCCTCCAGGCACGACCTGGGTCTCCCCTCTCATCGATAACCCTGCTCCCTGCCAGGGGCTAGCACAGAGAGGGTGCCCAGGAAATGCTTGATGAATGACTATGTGACCAATAGACTGAGCGAGTATTGGAAGTGAGGGAGGCAGGCAGGGAAGGTAGGGAAAAGGGAGAGGGTCACAGGGTCTTTGGCTTTGGTCAGTCCTGACTGGGGAGCAGACCGAGCCCTGCATGTAAAAAGGACCCTTGCGTGCCCCAGCAAATCTCCCTTCTTCTCTCCCTGCCCCCACACAGGTCACCAATGCACTCAATCCTTGGGTTCATGTCTTGCCCCTCACCTCAGTTTATAGGCAGCCCTAGACTCTCCACTCCAGACCTACTCTAGACAGTTCTTCCTCAGGGGTGACACTGCCTGAAGTCCCTCATCTGAGCCCTCCTGACAGGAGGCTCCCAGAGGCTGTGTTGTCTGTCGAACACTGCCCCAGGGCCCAGCGATGTGCTGGCTACTCCACATGGCTCATCTCATTCAAACCCCCCAAGAAACCTAGAGCTGGGGACATTTACAAACCTGTTTTACAGAGCAGAGCATACGGGCTGCTCTAGGAGAGGCACTCCATTATCTAGTGGGAGAAACACTTTGTGAGCCTGTGCCTGGGAGTCAGGAGACATGGGCTCCAGTCCGAGATCAATGACAAATCTGCCCAAGGACGCAAGTGGGGTCAGCGACCCCTCCAGCCACCAGGAGCCACCATGACCCACTCCTGACACCCACTGTTAGGCAAGGACTCGAGGCCAGGCCGGCCCACAGAGTGCTGGGTCCACCCAGCAGCTGCCCAGCTCCCGACAGATCTGAGCCTTTGCTGGCTGCCAGCCCAACGCCAGGCATGACAGGCTCCGTTCTGTCCCCACGCGCTGTGGCTGGAGCTGAGTGCAGCATGGGCTGCCACATTAATGGCAGCTAATGCCCCAAACAGGAGGAGTTGCTCTCCCCCTCTAAGTTTCTGTCCAACGCCAACAAATACTCATCGACTGCTAGTGCATGGCACCCACAGGGCTACAGCAGGGAGTGAAACAACAAGGGCCCTCCTCTCCAGGTTTGGAGGGGTTGATGCTAAATCCAGTAAGCAAAATACATAGGATGGAAAGGACAAATATGGCATGATCCCACTTACATGAAATATCTGCAATAGGCAAACGCACAGAGACAGAAAATGAAGTAGTGGTTACCATAAAAGATGGGGGAATGAAGAGTTATTGCTTAAGGGATACAGAGTTTCCATTCAGGGAAATGAAAAAAAAAAAAAATCTAAATAAACGAAACAAAATATATAGTGTGTCTGGTGGTGATGAGGGTTGTAGGAAGGTGTCTTGGTTATCTAGTGCTGCTATAACAGAAATACCACAAGCTGGACGAATGGCTTTAACAAACAGATTGATTTTCTCACAGTTTAGGAGGCTGGAAGTCCAAATTCAGAACATCAGCTCTAGGGGAAGGCTTTCTTTCTCTGTTGACTCTGGAAGAAGGTCCTTGTCTCTTCAGCTGCTGCTTCCTGGTTCCTTGGAGATCTCCATGTGTCTTGGCATCTCTCTTCCTCCATCTCTGCTTGCTAGTTTGCTTGTTTAATCTCTTTTATATCTCAAAAGAGATTGACTCAAGATATACCCCATACTAATGCTGCCTCATTAACATAACAAAGATAACCCATTCCCAAATGGGATTATAACCACAGGCATAGAGGTTAGGATTTATAACATATTTTGGGGGGACATAATTCAATCCTTAACAGAAGGGTAAAGCAGGGAGGGCCTCCCTGAGGAGGTGACATTTGAACAAAGACCTGAAGGAGGTGAGGGAGGAGCCACTGGGATGTCCAAAGGAAGAGCCTTTCGAGTAAAGGCCCTGGGATGGGAGTGGGCTTGGAGTGGTCAAAGAACTATTTTGGCTGTGTGGCTAAAGTGGAAGGGCTATGGCAGAGTGAAGAGGAGGAGAGATGAGAGGGCAACCGCGGGCCTTCTACTGGGAGAATGTTGGCTTTTACTCTGAGGGAGGTGAGAGCTGTGGAGAGTGCTGAGTGAAGGAGGGATGGGCCCTGACCTGCCTGTGTGTGGAGACCTGCCTGTCTGCGGAGATGGAGGCAGAGAGCCCAAAAAGGAGGCCACTACAGTCCTCCAAGTGAGTGATGACAGTGGTTTGGCCAGGCTGGCAACAGTGAGACATGGTCAACTTCTGGGCATATATCTTGAAAGTCAAGTCAACAGGATTTCCTAACACATCAGATTTGGGGTGGGAGGGAAAGAGAGGTGTCAGGCATGGGGTGTCAAGGTTTTGGCCCTGAGCAACTGGAAGGCTGAGGATGCAGTTCCTGGGGGGAGGGGGGCTATGGGAAGAGCAGATTCGGGCAGTGGCATTGGGACCTGGGTTTCAATTGTTGAGATGCCAACCAGGCACCCAGGAGAGAGGGCTGGTGCTGGCTTCCCAGGGTGCAGAGACTGTGGAAGGAAGGCAGCCAGCCTCTCCATTCAGGAAGGTACTTCCTGGGAAAGGGAGGCACACGGGAGAGAGAGTGGGCTGCAATGGAGGGGTCAGCCTCCCCATGAGCTGGGGTGCTGGCTCGCATCCAGGGGTCTCCAGCCTGAGACTTAGGACCCTTCTCCAAGCTGGCTTGAGGGGCACAAGTGGAGGGAGGCCAAGAGGGGACTCTCTTGAGGAAGGCTGGAATTCCCACCTTGTTGGTGTTTTCAAGGGATGCTTTTCAGCTGGTTGTGGGTCTCTTAATTGTAAGCAATTTGCTCTGGGTAAAGCAGACAAAGCACAGAGTAAACAGATGTCCCTTACCATTCTCTTCCTGTCCTTCCCATTGCATCAGGGGGAGTCTCAAGTGGGTGCTACCACGTCTTTAACACCTTTGGACACTTGCTAATATCTCTCCTTAACCAAAGGAGGCCAGGTTTCAAGCTCAGAGCCTTCTGTAGGTGACAGAATTGGCAAGAATTTAATAATGTAGCTTTATGCCCAGAGTCAATTTGTTGTACTGTGGCAGCTTGCGTGTTGCCGTGATGCTGGAATCTATGCCATTGGTATTGCAAATGCCAGTAGGGTCATTCATGGAGGACAGGTTTTAGCAGAGCTCCAGACTAAAATAGACTAGGAAGAAGGACCTGGCAGTCTACTTCTGAAAAATCTGGACAGTGAAAACCTTATGAATAGCAGCGGAACACTGTCTGACATAGTGTCGAAAGATGAGCCTCTCAGGTTGGAAGGCACTCAAAAGAAGAGCTGTCTCCTCAAGTACAATCAACCTTAATGACGTGGTTGGAGTAAAGCTTTTCAGACCTTCATCTGCTGATGTGGCATGATTCAGAACAAGAAGAGCTGCAAACATCCATTAATAATTGGAATGTGGAATGTATGAAGTATGAATCTAGGAAAATTGGAAGTCATCAAAAATGAAATGGAACGCATAGACATACTTATCCTGTGCATTAGTGAGCTGAAATGGACTGGTATCGGTCATTTTGAATCAGGTAATCATATGATCTACTATGGTAAGAATGACAAACTGAAGAGGAATGGTGTCACATTCATCATCAAAAAGAACATTTCAAGATCTATCCTGAAGTACAACACTGTTGGTAATGGGATAATATGCATATGCCTACAAGGAAGACCAGTGAATACGGCTATTATTCAAATTTATGCATTGCCCACTACTGCCAAAGGTTAAGAAACTAAAGATTTTTACCAACTTCTGCAGTATGAAATTGATCAAATATGCAACCAAGATGCATTGATAATTACTGGTGATGGGAATGTGAAAGGTAGAAACAGAGAAGAAGGATTGGTAGTCGGAAAATATGGCCTTGGTGATAAAAATGATGCTGGAGATTGCATGATAGAATTTTGCAAGACCAATGGCTTATTCATTGCAAATATCTTTTTTCAACAACATAAACATGGACCTCGCTGGATGGAATACACAGGAATCGAATCAACCACATCTGTGGAAAGAGACAATGGAGAAGCTCAATATTATCGGTCCAAAACAAGGCCAGGGGCTGACTGTGAGCAAGCCATCAACTGCTCATATGCAAATTCAAGTTGAAGCTGAAGAAAAATTTTAACAATCCACAAGAGCCAAAGTACGACCTTAAGTATATCCCACCTGAATTTAGTGAATAGATTTAACCCATTGAACACTAATGACTGAAGACCAGAAAAGTTGTAAAATGACATCAAGGATGTTTTACACGAAGAAAGCAAAAGGTCATTAAGAAGACAGGAAAGAAAGAAAAGACCAAAGTGGATGTCAGAAAAGACTCTAAAACTTGCTATTGAACATAGGGTAGCTAAAGCAAATGGAAGAAATGATGAAGTAAAAGAGCTGGACAGAAGATTTCAAGGGGCAGCTCAAGAAGACAAAGTAAAGTATTACAATGAAATATGCAAAGACCTGGAGTTAGAAAACCAAAAGGGAAGAACATGCTCAGCATTTCTCAAGCTAAGAGCTGAAGAAAAAATTAAAGCCTCAAGTTGCAATTTTCAAGGAGTCTGTGGGCAAAATATCGAATGACTCAGAAAACATCAAAAGAAGATGGAAGGAAGAGACAGCCATTGTACCAAAAAGAACTGGTCAACATTCAACCATTTCAGAAGGAAGCATATGACCGAGAACCGATGGTACTGAAGGAAGAAGTCCAAGCTGCACTGAAGTCACTGGCGAAAAACGAGGCTCCAGGAATTGGAAGAATACCAACTGAGATCTTTCAACTAACAGATGCAATGTTGGAAGCACTCACTTGCTTATGCCAAGAATTTTGGAAGACAGTGACCTGGCCAACTGACTGGAAGAGATCCATATTTGTGTCCATTACAAAGAAGGGTGATCCAACAGAATGTGGAAATTTTCGAACAATATCTTTAATATCACATGCAAGTAAAATTTTGCTGAAGATAATTCGAAAACAATTGAAGCAGTACATCAACAGGGAATTGCTAGAAATTCAAACTGGATTCAGAAGAGGGCATGGAACTAGGGATATCATTGCAGATGTCAGATGGATCTTGGCTGAAATCAGAGAATACCAGAAAGATGTTTACCTATGTTTTATTGTCTATGCAAAGACATTTGATTGTGTGGGTCATGACAAATTATGGATAACTTTGCAAAGAATGGGAATTCCAGAGCACTTAATTATGCTCATGAGAAACCTGTCCACAGACCAAGAGGCAGGTGTTCGAACAGAACAAGGGGACATTGCGTGGTTTAAAAGAAGGAAAGGGGTGCATCACAGTTGTATCCTTATACTCTGTTGTATCCTTTCAATCTGTATGCTGAGCAAATAATCTGATAAACTGGACTACGTGAAAAAGAATGTGGGATCAGAATTGGAGGAAGACTCATTAACAACCTGGGATATGCAGATGACACAACCTTGTCTTGCTGAAAGTGAAGAGGACTTGAAGTACTTAACTGATGAAGGTCAAAGACTACAGCCTTCAGTATGGATTACACCTCAACATAAAGAAAACAAAAATCCTCATAATTGGACCAATAAGAAACATCATGATAAACACAGAAAAGATTGAAGTTGTCGGAGATTTCACTTTACTTGGGTCCACAATCAACGCTCATGGAGGCAGCAGTCAAGAAATCAAAGAACACACTGCATTAGGCAAATCTGCTGCAAAAGACCTCGTTAAAGTGTTGAAAAGCACAAATATCACTTTGAGACCTAAGGTGCTCCTGAACCAAGCTATGGTATTTTGAATCACCTCGTAGGCTTTGGAAAGCTGCACAATGAATAAGGAAGACCAAAGAAGAATTGATGCGTTTGAATTGTGGTTTTGGCAAAGAATATTGAATATACCATGGACTGCCAGAAGAATGAACAAGTCTGTCTTGGAAGATGTACAACCAGAATGCTCCTTGGAAATGAGGATGGAGGAGACTTCATCTCAAGTACTTTGGACATGCTATCAGGAGGGACCAGTCCCTAGAAAAGGACATCATGCTTGGTAAAGTAGAGGGTCAGTGAAAAAGAGGAAGACCCTCAAGAGTATGGATTGACACAGTGACTGCAAGGATGGGCTCAAACATAGCAAAGACTCTGAAAATGGCACAGAACCAGGCAACAATTTGGTTTGTTGTACTTAGAGTGGCTATGAGTTGGAACTGACTCTACGGCACCTAGTAAAACATGTCCAGTTTACCTATTTTACAGTGACCTTGTATTTATGACAAATCACAGCAGTGATTAAAAGTTTCCCTTTTTTAGATTACACTAGAGGGTCCTGGACAGAGCTGATGGAAAATATATAACAAAATTCTAACTCACAAAAAAAGACCAGACTTACTGTCCTGAGACTAGAGAAACCACAAGAGTATGACCCCCGAACACCCTTTCAGCTCAGTAATGAAGTCACTGCTGAGGTTCACCCTTCAGCCAAAGATTAGACAGGACCATAAAACAAAACCAGACTAAAGGGGCACAACAGCCCAGGGACAAGGACCAGAAGGCAGGAGTGGACAGGAAAGCTGGTAACAGGGAACTCAAGGTCGAGAAGGGAGAGTGTTGACATTTCGGGGGGTTGTTAACCAATGTCAGAAGACAATACGTGTACTAACTGTTTAATAAGAAACTAGTTTGTTCTGTAAACCTTCATCTAAAGTTCAATAAAAATTTTTTTAATTTAATTTTATTGTGTGTTAAGTGAAAGTTTACAACACAAATTAATTTCTCTTTCAAAAATTTATACCCGAATTGTTCTGTGACATTGGTTGCAATCCCCACAGTGTCAACACTCTCCCTTTTCCCTTTCCACACTGAGTTCCCTGTGCCCATTTGTCCAGTTTTCCTGTCCCTTCCTGCCTTTTTGTCTTTGCTTTTGGGCAGGTGTTGCCCATTTGTTCGTGTATACTTGATTGAACTAAAGAGCACATTCCTCACGTGTTATTGGTTGTTTTATAGGCCTGTCTAATCTTTGGCTGAAATGTGGACTTCAGGAATGGCTTCAGTTCTGAGTTAGCAGGGTGTCTGCAGGCCATAGTCTCAGGGGGTTATCCAGTTTCTGTTAGGCGATTAAGTCTGGTCTTTTTTGGTCAGTTTAAATTTTTTTCTACATTTTTCTCCCACTCTGTCTAGGACCCTCTACTGTGATCCCTATCAGAGTAGTTGGTGGTAGTAGCTGGGCACCATCTAGTCGTGCTGGACTCAGTCTAGTGGAAACTGCGTTAGTTGTGGTCCATTAGTCCATTGGACTAATCTTTCCCTTGTTTCTTTGGTTTTCTTCATTCTCACTTGCTCCAGACGGGGTGGGACCAGTGGAATATCTTAGATGGTCGCTCCCAAGCTTTTAAGACCCCAGATGCTACTTACAAAAGTAGGATGTAGCACATTTTCTTTATAAACTACGCCATGCCTGTTGAGCTAGATGTTCCCTAAGGCCATGGTCCCCAGCCCTCAGCCCAGTAATTTGGTCCTTCAGGAAGTTTGCCTGTGTCTATGAAGCTTCCAAGCACTTGCCTTGGTCAAGTTGTACTGACTTCCCCAGTATTGCGTACTGTCTTACTACCTAGTTGTTTTTAAGCAAGGTGTTATTCAATTTCTATGCATTTGATTTTCTTTTTTTTTTTCCTTGCTCTCTTGTTATTGATTTCCACTTTTATGGCATTGTGATCAGAGAGAATGCTCTGTATTATTTTGATGGTTTGGATTTTATTGAAGGTTGCTTTGTGGCCTAAAATGTGGTCTATTCTGGAGAATATTCCATGTGTCAACACTCTTCCCCTTTCCCTTTCCACTGCAAGTTCTCCATGTCCATTTGTTTAGTTTTTCTGTCCCTTCCTGCCTTTTCGTCTTTGCGTTTGGGCAGGTGTTGCCAGTTTGGTCTCATGTACTTGATTGAACTAAGAAGTATATCGCTCATGTATATTATTGTTTGTTTTATAGGCCTGGCTACTCTTTGGCTGAAAGGCAGTTGCTTAGTAGGTACTGAGTTTCTCTTTGGGGTATAAAAAAGGTTTAGAAATAAATGGTGGTGATGGCTGCACAACATGGTGAAAGTAGTTAATGTCACTGAGTTGTACACTTAAAAATGTGTAAAAGAGCAAATTTTATGTTATATATATTTAACCACAATAAAAATTTTGGAAGATTATTGAGAACTTGAGACACACCCCCTTAATAAACATTTCAGCACGGTTGCTATGAGGCTTGGCTTGTGTTGTTTGTCTTGTTTTGGGGTAATGACTCTGTCTGGTCTCACTGTCTGCGACATCCCCTTTCTTTCCTGTCTCCAGAGACTTCTCCTTCAGAAAGTGGGAACAGCAGGCCTCAGCTTCTTCACTGCCCACCTTGGCCACGTTCTGAGATGACTGAGAGTCCTAGTCCACTGGGGGCATCTCCACATGGGCCAGGTCTGTCTGTACTTGCACTGTATGACACACTGACTCCTCACCTGGGGTCTCTGCCACCCGGGGTCCTCAGGTCTTAGGGGTAGCGGCAAATTTAGCTTTCCGCCTACTAGGGCTTTGCACATCATAGCTCCTCTTGTCGAGCGCTCACCGAGTGCCCCCTCTGTATGCACGACTCATCTACCCCTCAGCAGTCCTGTGAGGTGGGTACTGTGCTGTCTCCATTTTATGGATGAGGATGCCGAGATGATGAGGCTGGCCCAGATCACGTGACAGACGAGTATCTGGTCCAGGATGATACATGATAGTGAGCGCTGAGCTGAGTCCCCAAGCTTCACAGAAGAGCCACCTGGGAAGGGGTGGGCAAGAGGAGCAAGAGAGGATGGGGGGGCCTCAGGATTCTGCCTCTTCCAAAAAAGTGGGTTCAACCATGTGTCCAGCAGTTGCCCTTCCACAAGCTCAGTCTGTTAAGGACAAACCAGTACCCCCCAGGCACTGGGAACTGATTCTTCCCTTCTGGTCATGTCGCTAAGTGCTGTCGAGTAGGCCCCAACTCATGGTGACTCCATGCAGAACAGAGTGCCCATTCCCAAGATCGGTTGCTGATCAGACTATTGTTATCCAGAGGGTTTTCACTGGCTGATTTTTGGAAGTAGATTGTCAGGCCTTTCTTCCTAGTCTGTCTGAGCCTGGAAGCTCCGCTGAAACCTGTTCAGCATCACAGCAGCATGCAGCCCCCACTGACCGATGCCTTGTGTCTACGCATGAGGTGCATGGGCCAGGAGTTGAAACCAGGTCTCCTGCATGGAAGGGGAGAATTCTACCACTGAACTATCACTGACCCAAGAGTCCTCCCATCCCAAGACTCAAACCCATTGCCGTTGAGTCACTACCAATTCATAGCGACCCTGTAGGACAGAGTAGAACTGGCCCCTATGGCTTCCAAGGCTATAAGCCTTTACGGAAGCAGATTGCCACATTTTTCTCCCGTGGGGCAGCTGGTGGGTTCAAACCGCTAACCTTTCAATTAACAGCTGAGCACTTTAACCACCATGCCACCAGAGGTCCTTAGTCTTCCCTTACCAAAAAAAAACCAAACCCGTTGCTGTGGAATAGGTTCTCACTCATAGCGACCCTATAGGACAGAGTACAACTGCCCCATAAGGTTTCCAAGGAGTGGCTGGTGGATTCGAACTGCTAACCTTTTGGTTAGCAGCGGAGCTCTTAACCACTGTGCCACCTGGGCTCCAGCCCTCCCTTAAACCACAAAAGGAGACCAAACCCATCGCCATCGAGTCAATTCTGACTCATAGCGACCCTAATCAGACTCCTGAAGAGGGCAATGCTTAACACTAAAGGCTGTGATTTCTGATATCCATAGGGTGAAAGCTCCTCCTTGGAGTTCCTCCGTAATAATTTCTACCACATTTACTCTGTGCCAGGCACTGGGCTTACACTTCACAGGTACAAACTTGCTTACCCCTCACAATGGCCCTATGATGTAGGTGTTTGTATTATTCCCATTTTGAAGGGGACAGGGAGGCAAAAATGCTTGTATCAGGTCGTACAGCACGTCCATGGTGGAGCCGGGAGTCAAGCTCAGGGAATTTGCCTCCAGGCTCATCAAAAGTGCAGGCGAGGCCTGAGAGGCCAGAGAGGATAAGGTTGTGGGATCTGGAGCTGCTGGGGCAGAAGATCCAGCCCCCCCACGCTGGCCTGGGTGGTGGCCAGAGCGGGGGAAGCCCGGGAGCCCTCTTACATGGTATTGTCACCCCTGGAGGGTGGGTGTGCCCCCTCTGCTTGCACACCCCCAGTGATGAGGAGCTCACTCCCTCCTGCAGCCTCTGTCCTCCCTGCCCCACTCTGCCTGAGAGAAACTTCCTCATCCTCACCCTGTGACTCCATCCCCTGGTAAGGCCCGGTGCTGCCCTTGGAACCCCCAGGCCTGCTTGCTCCCCCTGCTCTGAGATAGCATCTGGGACCCTCAGGCTGTGCCAGCTGCAGCCCCTCTGACTCTCCCTAACCAGAGGACTTTTCCGAACCCCAAAGTCTGTGACCGTCACCCAGGGGGCTCTAAGGGTGGTGTGGAGATTAAAATGAAGACAGTTCTGCAGCTACTTGTGTCTGTGTGTGTCTGTGTGTACACATGTGTATATGTATGCATGCGCATAGGTATGGGTGCACGTGTATTCTGTGGAGGGTGCGTGTGCACATGTGCGTGCATACATGTGTGTAAGTGTGTATGGTGTGTGTGGTGTGTGTGTGTAAAAATGGCAGTGTGGTGTCAGAGGTCTTCCAGCTTCAGGAGGGGGGAGAAGAGAGAATCATTAGCAGCCTCAGCCCAAGAATGATTGCTCTGAGGTGGAGGTCAAACATACCTCCACCCTCCAACCTTTTCACCAACCCTGACACCAGCCATCCCTTCCATGGCACTCTCTACTTCTCTGCTGGGTTCAACAATTCATTGCCATGGGCACACAGAACTCACAGACAATACTCACAATTACAGGGTTTATTAGCGAAGTAACAGGATACAACTCAGTATCAGGTACAACTCAGGACTCAGTTCTTAGGTCAGGAAAGTTTATTGACTAGGCCTGTAGGCAGGCTTCTCTCTCTCTCTGTTCTTGGCCCCACAGCCCCTCGGCCCCTTGGCCCCTCGGCCCCTCGACCCTTTGGCCCCTCAGCCCCTCAGGCTGGCCTGACCTCTGCCTTGCTCAGGCAAGTGTTATAAAGCTCTTCAGCTCTACCAGTAAGTGCTGGGAGGCACCCCATTCCACTAGCAAGCCTCCTGCCTGAAGGCATTCAACTCTCGCCCCATGGGTTGGCACGCCCACTATAGCCACCTCACTCAGTGGGCTGTAGATCTGCTGGTTCTGCTGCTGCCATTTCTCTGCTGCGCTTGCCTCTGCTTGTCACTGTCTCAAGCCTTCTCCGATGTTACAGCTCCCTCTGTCTCCTGGGTCTAGGAGGGACCCCAAGTCTAAAGGACAAGCTCTGCTCCTAGCTCTTCTTTCTTGATGGTAGTGAGGTGCCCACTCTGCTCTGGGATTGGCTTTCTTTTAGACCTTATGGGATGGCAAAATTGACCAATTCCCTCATTAGGTTTCCATACACCTTATTTGTATTGTCAGCAAGCTGTCCAATCCACTTGGTGGGCCACAAGCCCCTTATTTGCATAGTCCTACCCAGTCACTTTGTGGGAGTTACAAGACAAGGCTAAAAGGGCCACATTAAGTAATTCACTGCACCGCAGCATGTGTGAGTGTGTGTGGTATCTACGTGTGAGTGTGTGACATGTATAGTGTATGTGCATCTGTGTATCTGTGTGATGTGTGGGGTGTGAGTGTGCGTTGGGTGTGTTTGTGTATACATGTTTATGTGTACATGTGTCAGGGCTGGTGTGGGGGTGGGGGTGCAGTGCTCTGCTTCCACCCAGCCTCTCTACTTCTGCCCCCACTGAGAGGCCAGCCTGTTGCGCTGTTTCCAGGGTCTGGCCCTTTTAAATTTAGCTGCAGGAAAAAGCAGTTTCTACAGGCCTGGAACGCAGAGACAATCAGCAACAGGAAAAAGTCATCCGAGGGGAGTTTTCAATGAATTATGGGGGCATTGTTCCTGCACCAAGGAGCCAGGGCTGCTGGTTCGGGCCTCACTGACCCAGCCCAGGCCTTTGGGCAAAACATTTGCCTGGAGCTACGTCAGGACAACACAATGTGGGCGTCTGAAGGCCAAAAAAAAAAAAAAAAAGTCAGAGGAAAAAAAATACTGGAAATTCCCTGAGTCCCAGCAATGGAAGAGCCTTTCTTGAAAATCAACAGCAAGGGAAAGGTTGCTGCCCGCCCAGGCGGGGACCTCGGGGAGCGGGAGGAAGTCGCAAGCGATATTTTGAGATATTTTCAGTCTGGTGTGATGCCGGTTGATTTTCCAAAACACAGGGCCTCATGCTGGGGGGAGAGCTGAGGTTGGACTGGGGCTGACTAGGGGTGTGGCCGGGGTGCAGGATGGGCCAGGACGAGGACATAAACAGAAGCTGACCCAGTTGGAGAGCTCTGGTGCTCCTGCCGGCCAACTCCCAGGCCCCTCGAAGCCCTGGGAGGCCCAGGGGGTCTCCTGTTGACCCAAAGACCCTTCCAGACCTATCTTTGGTGAGAGAACTGCAGATGAGTTCTGGGATCCCCCATGCAGAAAGCCTGCTGGGTGGCCAGACGGAATCTGCTTGCTTGCCTCTCCTGACAGGGAACTCACTACCTTTTGGGCAACCTGCCCTATTTCTGCAGAGCTCTGACTGCGAAAAGCATTAATAATGTTTACTGAAGGGACACAGCCATGATCAAAACAGACAAGAATTCCTGTTCTCATGGAGCTGACATTCCAGTGAGGGAACACCGACAACATACAAAATAAATAAATTTTATAGTATGCTAAAAATTGCAAATGCTATGGAGGAGATAGGGCCTTTGGTGGTTGTGGTAGAATTCTTGCCTTCTGTGCAGGAGGCTCGTGTTCATCTCCCAGCCAGTGTACCTCGTGTGCAGCCACTGCCCATCTGTCAGTGAGGCTTGCATATTGCTATGATGCTGAGCAGATTTCAGCGGAGCTTCCAGACTAGGACAGGCTAGGAAGAAAGGCCTGGTGATCCACCTCCAAAAATCAACCAGCAAAAATCCTATAGATCATAACGGTCCAATCCGAAACCAATTACGGGGGTAGTGCAGGACCAGGCAGCATTTTGTTCCATTGCACATGGTGTTGTCCTGAGTGGGGGGCCAACTCAACAGCAGCTAACGATAACAATAACAACACGGAGAAAATAAAGCAGGGAAGAGGGAAGGAGGGGCTTGGGATGCAACTCTGAAAATGTAGGGTTGAGAAGAAAATTCTTCCTCACTCTCGGTCGGCTGGAATCTACCTTCCTGGGATGTTCCCAGGGTCCCCTGTTCTGCCTCCTGGACCCACAAGCCCACCTGTTCACCCTGTCCTGGGACAGCCCTGTTCCGTTCTGGGCTAAGCAGGGCCAGCACCCCATAGGAAAGGGGCTCCAACTCCCTTCTCGTCCTTCTCCAAGGGTCCCAAGCTGAACACCTTTAAAAGCTCTACCTCTATTAATGCAACCTAAGGTGCCCTTTGAAGTTCTCTAGGTGATGCAAATGGTTTGCACTCAAACTGTTAACCTAAAGGTTGGCAGTTTGAAACCACCCAGTGGTACCTTGAAAGAAAGTGCTTCCATAAAGATTACAGCCTAGAAACCCTATGGAGCACAGTTCTACCCTGTAACACAAGGGATCACCATGAGTCGGAATGGACTCCACGGCGACTACAACAAGATCTCCTTTAGCTGCCTTAGTAGCTGCACCCCACCATTAACTCCTGCTGAGCCAGCAGCTTCTGGTGCTATGAGCTGTCAATAAGACCGTCTTCTCTACCCAAGGTCAAGGGTAGCATGGCTCCCAGACCCAAAAACCAGACTTGCATTTATTCCTATCACTTTCCTGTGCGAGGGTCTGTCCATGCAGCTAGCAGAGATCTTTTTGGCACAGAGGTGGAGCATGGAGAAGGCACACGAAGAGTTAATATTTCTACCATACAAAGGGTGCCTATAAATCGATAAGAAAAATACACAACAAAACTAGAGAAACAAACCTGGGCTAAGAATATGATCAGGAATTCACAGATAGGGAAATGCAAATGGCCAATGGACGAATGAGAAGAAGCTCAACCTCCCAGGCAGTCTTGGAAATGCAAATTGAAAGAACAATGAGATGCCATTCTTCTCTCATCAGATTGGAAAAAATATTAAATATTGATGACATCCAGTGCCAGAAAAGGGGAGGGGGAGTCAGGACGTTGGGACACTGCTGAGGGGGAGTGTGAACGGCCGCAATCTTCTGGGACAGTGATCTGTGGTTTCTAGGAAAGTTTAAAATGGGTGCACCCTTTGATCCAGTAATTCCACTTTTGAGAATTTATCCTACAAAACCGTAGATGCATAAGGTGATCCTGTCATGGATTGAATTGTGTCCCTCCCAAAATACGTGTCAACTTGGTTAGGCCATGATTCCCAGTATCGTGTGGTTGTCCTCAATTTCGTGATTGTAATTTTATGCTAAAGAGGATTGGGGTGGGATTGTAACATCACCCTTACTCAGGTCACCAACCTGATCCAAGGTAAAGGGAGTTTCCCTGGGGTGTGGCCTGCACCACCTTTTAGCTTCAGGAGATAAAAAGAAAGAGAAGCAAGCAGCGTTGGGGACCTCATACCACCAAGAAAGAAGCACCAGGAGCAGAGTGCGTCCTTTGGGCTTGGGGTCCCTACATGAAGAAGCTCCTAGTCCTGGGGAACATTGACAAGAAGGCCGACAGAGAGAATGTCTTCCCCTGGAGCTGATGCCCTGAATTTGGACTTTTAGCCTATTTTACTATGAGGAAATAAATTTCCCTTTGTTAAAGCCATCCACTTGTGGTAATTCTGTTATGGCAGCACCAGGTGACTAAGACAGATCTGTACAAGGATGTTGGTTGCCAAAAAAAAAAAAAGTGTACTAAATATTGATCAATAGAGCAATGATTGAATGATCTATAGGACATTCATCCTATAAAATATTAGGTAGCTAATAAGATCTCTAGGCGCGGAGCTGGAAACATGTTTATGATATATTATTAGACAAAAAACAAATTGCAAAGTCAGGCATAGAGTATGACGCTATTTTTGTAAATATGTTTGCAAGAGCAAGGAGAAAAGTGGAAAAAAATACTCACTAAACTGCTAACATCCGTTACCCCAGGGGAGGAGAATCGCGAGAGCAAGATTGTTAGCTTTTTCTGTGTCGCTTCCAAGTTGTTTGACTCACACAATAAGTTTTCACGGCTCTAATAGTTTAAGTAGTAACTGCTTTTTCTTAAAAGTCATTTTTAAATGGTTCTTTTTTGAAAACCCTATGCAGCCCAGTTCTACTCTGACACACGTGGAGTCGCCATGAGTGGGAATCTACTCCACACCAACTTTTTTTTTTCCCCCAGTACTCAAAGTATATATATTTTTTAATTTAAAAATGTTTGTGGTGAGGATATGTATAACAAAAATCATGCTGTTTCAACATTTTTATGTGTACAGTTCAGGACACTGATTACTTCCATCATGTCCTGCAGCCATTTAAAGGGTTCTTGTGGAGATCTGTCCATCAGGTGATAATAGGGAGCCAGGGAGGGCACTTGCATATAATGGGAATCGGCCCAAGGACAGGATGGAAAGTTGTCCTCTCCCTGCTGGGCTGGGGGCTACCAGGAGGCCCATGTGACTTCCAGCTCATTGCAGATCCCCCTCCTGAACCTCCCAAAAGATACAAGAGCAGGGGTCCCATAGTTCACTGAGCCCCATGGATTCTCCCTGCCTCAGTTTCCCATATCTGCCTCACCTGTCTTCTCTGTTCTGCAAATGGCACAGACTCCAGAAACTGTGAAGAAGGGACTAGGCTAGTTTTCCTAATCTTGGTCAAAGATTTGGGGGTTCAGGGCCTAGGCCTGGAGAATGACTAGTTTCCATCTTGCCTGCCAACTCTGAACAGTGAGATAGAGGCAGCCAGGGGTGCCATGCAGAACGGAATTCAGAAGCCACTCTAGGATCTACTGGGAAGTGTCTGCAGTTAATTAGTAATATCTGCACTGGACATGGCATTGGTGAAAGGAAGCACCAGGTTACTGACGGGCCCGAAGTGGTCCAGGTAAATGATTTCCAGAGTGACTTTTGCACAGGAATCACTGGGGACCTTGTTAACATGCAGGTTCTGATCTAGTCAGGTGGGAATGGGGCCTGAGATTTTGCATTTCTGACAAACTTCTGGCTGATACTGATGCTACTGGTCCATTGAGGAGCAAGGGGCAGGGATCTTTTAGCTCTCCATTCACAGCCACATGCTCCTCTCCCTGGACTTTTCCACATTTGCACAGAGGAGTCAATACATCAAGCACGGCTGCTATCCATCACATGGTCTGATTCTTGTAACAGCCTAGGTCATTACCTTCTTTGACAGATGAAGAACTGGAGGCCTGAGGGGGGAAGAACACGGCCTAGGCACCCTACCCATAGGTGGCAAAGGTGGACCCAGGAAGAAGATGGCCAACCTTGGCCCCACCCAGCCACCCCTTTTCTCCTGGAGCCTGAACCAGCCAGAGAGACCCTGCTGCTCCCTCAAGCGCTGCTTTCATGCTTTCACTGCTGTAAATAAGGCCTTGCCAGCTCTCTCCTTCCTCTGTCTCCATCCACACTGGGCTCTGAAGCCAAGGAGGGACAGAGTGAGTTATGGGCTCGGGGAAGCCCATTAGTCACTGGAGCAAGGGAAGTTAACTCGAGCTTATTAACTCTAAACGTTTATTATTCACATTGATCACCGCTGCAGACAGCACCCGCTCCCCACCCCCCAGAGCCAGGGCTGCACATTCTTATAAGCAAGATTGAAATCTGGGCTGAAGACGTTCCCTGTGTTTCCAAGTCCCCAGAAAAGCAGTCAGGGTGCAGACTGCTTAGCTGCCCCAAGGGCCCTTCCAAGAGGCCTGCCACTCACCCACTCCCCACTTATCTGTCAGCCCCTGATCTGGGCCGGGACCTGAGCCCGGACCTTGGATGGCACAAAGGAGGTGGGGCAGCCTGGTGGGTAAGAGTCTCACCTTCAGGTCCGCCTGCAGCAGCTGGTGACCTTGTGTCAGTCACATGACTTTTGAGAGATTCAACTTGGCCTTCTAGAAAATGGGGATGTGTTCATTTATCCAACAAATATTTATTGAGCATCTACTATATGCCAGGCACTGTTCTAGGCATTAAGATAGAGTAAAGGACAGACACACTGTCTGCCCCCGTGGGATTTATATATTGGAGGTGGAGACAGTTAGAAAGTGATTGAAAAACAAAATAATGTCAGATAGTGGTGCAGTGAAGAAAAGAACCAGGGTCATATGATGGACAGTGACTAGTGGCACCGGGGGATGTTAGAGGGGGTAGCCAGGGAAAGCCTCTCCAAGGTAACATTTCCTGAATGATAGGAAGGATCCAAACACAGGAAGATTATGGGAAGAGCAATCCAGGCAGAGGGAACAGCAAGTGCAAAGGCCCTGAGGCAGGCAAACCTTGGCCGGGGTGTCCCAGAGGCGTGCATAATGGGAGTGTGGTATGAGATGAGGAGGGAGAAATGAGGCCAGTTCACATGGGGCCTTGCAGGCCATTGCAAGGATTTTGGATTTTATTCTAAATCCAGTGGGGAGCCACTGGGTGGTTTTAGGTTGAAAAGGTCATTAAAAATATAACCATATTTAACCTCCCTCCAATGCTATTATGAAGAGTGGTAGACACTGGGTACCCCGCCCAGATCCCCATTAGCAGGATACCAGCAAATGGCTGACAGGTGCCTCTTCTCCTGTGAATTGCCCCCAGCTACTTACCTTCTCCAGGTTAGGCCCCCTTGCCTCCAAGTGGGGTCAGCTCTGTGGTGCTATGCGTGTTCTGGGGCTACTGGGGTCAGGCTGAGACCAGCCTCCAGCCAGGACCACAGGCGGGCTTGGCCCTTCTCTCCTGCCCTCTCCTGCACCCCTCCCTTCTTTCTGTGAGTATTTCTCAGTAATTCACTTGTACCTAGATCCTTGACTCAGGCTGTGCTTCGAGGGAACCCTTTCCCCACCACCAAGCCATGAGGATGGGACAGAATAGTGACCGTAAAGGTTGAACTTAACGCCTACCACTTGGCAGTAACTCAGGGTGACCAACTCATCCTGGTTTGCCCAGGACATCCCCGATTTTAGGGCTGAAAGTCCTGTGTCCCAGGAAACCCTTAGTTCTGGGCAAACCGGGATGGATGGTCACCCTTGGTAACCCTGGGTATAAATGTTGCTAGCTGCCGTGGAATCGGCCCCTGACTCTTGGTGATCCCATGCAGAATGGAATGAAACACTGCTCAGTGCTGCACTCTCTCCATGACTGGCTGAGATCAGACTGGTGTGAAACATAGGATTTTCCTTGGTTGATTTTTGGAAGTAAATCACCAGGCCTTTCTTCCTAGTCTTTCTTGGTCTGGAAGCTCTGCTGAAGTCTGTTCAGCATTATATCTACACGCAAGCCTCCGCTGACAGGTGTATCGGCCAGGAATTGAACCCAGGTTGCCTGCATGTGAGATGAGAATTCTACCACTGAATTACCACTGCCCCCACATATGCATTCATACATTTATTTCCATCAAATACTTCCTGGTGGTCTCCTTGTGTCAGGCTCGTCAGTGGAACCACGACAGGGTCCTGCCCTCATGGAGCTCAGTCCAGTTGCAGGAGGCAGATAGTACATTAGAGAGTGACTCAGGATGTGCAGGTCAGGAGAGCCCTCCAGGGGTGGTGAGGTGGGGGCTGCCTCTAAAGGAGGAGAAGCGGCTGCCTAGGAAAAGAGGAGGGGGCATCTGGGCAGGACACCCACCCTGGTGAGCGAATGCCCAGGAGAGGCCCTGGCTTTGGATCTACAAATTCAGAGAGGCTGAGAGAAGCAGGTTCTGGGTGATTCCATGAGCCATGCCCTGAGCTCCTCCAGGCCTCAGTTTCCCTATCTGGGAAGGTCCCTCCAGCTCCAGCAGACAATTCAGAAAGTCTACGAAACAAAAACCTCTTTGGGAGGAGCCTATGAGGCCACTGAGGCCCCAGGGCCATCCTGAGCCGCCAGTGCACATGGAGATGGGGAGGCAGTGCCATCTCTCAGGCAAGGTCGTTAAGACAGAACAAGAAACTTTCTCTGAACCCTGAAGTCCGGCAACAACCCCAACAAGTAGGACTATTATCTCCATTTTACAGATAAAGAAACTGAGGCTTAGAGAGATATAGTAATTGCTTAGAGTTACATAGACAACAGTAGTGGAGCCAGGGCTAGGTCCCAGGACTCTCAGGCTCCATAGCCACTGAGCCTGACAGTAATCCAATAAATTCAAGATGATACAGAAGGCGTTATTACCTCCATTTTATTCATTCCTCTATGCACTCCCCCTTTATCCATTCCCTTTTATAAAGGAAGTGGACAAAAGCACAGATTCTGTGGCCAGTCTGTCTGGGGTCCAATCCCAGCTCCACCATGCATAAGGTGTGGGACCGAAGGCAAATTACTTAAGCTGTCTGTGCTTTGAGTTCCTCTCTTTAAAACCGAAGGCATAATAGTACCTCCCTCAAAGGTTTGTTGTAAAGGTTAAATGAGTTGATAAATGTAAAGCACTTAAAACTATGTAGCACATTGTAAGTCTCAGCTATTATTGCTTTTTTACTATGATGACTTAGTATGATGCAAATCATAACAATAAAACATTGGAAACAACCTAAAGGTTCAGCTATAGGTGAGTTATTAAGCCAATCATGATTTATCCGTTTCAAAGGACACAAGAGTAAATAAGACAAGGTGGTCAAAAAAGGCCCTGAATAGTTAAAGTAATACTGAAGAAGACGAATAAAGTAGGAGGCTTCACACTTCCTGATCTCAAAACATACTATACAGCCACAGTAATAAAAACAGCCTGGGACTAATTCAATGACAGACACATAGACCAATGGAACAGAATTGAGAACCCAGAAGTAAATCCATCCATCTGTGGACAATTGATTTTTGACAAGGGGTCAAAGTCCATTCAATGGGGATGAAACGGTCTCTTTAACAAATGGTTCTGGCAAAACTAGCTATCCATTTGCAGAAAAATGAAACAGGACCCATATCTCACACCATACACAAAACTAACTCAAAATGGATCAAAGACTAAATATTAAAGCTAAAACCGTAAAGTTCCTGGAAGATAACATAGAGACAAAACCATGGGACCTAATTTTTTTCAGAAATAGGTTATCAAACACAACTACAAATGCATGAACAACAGAATACAAATTAGACAACTGGGACCTCCTAAAAATTAAATACTCGTGGTCATCAAAAGACTTTATCAAAAGAGTAAAAAGAGAACCTATAGACTGGGAAAAAGTCTTTCGGAATGACATATCTGATAAGGGTCTAATCTCTAAAACATATAGAAAACTTCGACAACTCAATATCAAAAAACAATTCAATTAAAAAATGGGCAAAGGACATGAACAGGCAGTTCACCAAAGAGGACTTTCAACCGGCCAACAAACACATGAAAAGATACTCATGATCATTAGAGAGATGCAAATCAAAATTTACAATGAGAAACCATCTCACCCCAGCAAAATTGGCACCAATTAAAGGGGAAAAAAAAAAAAAACAGAAAACAACAAATGCTGGCAAGGACATGAGGAGGTTGGAGCCCTTATCCACTGCTGGTGGGATTATAAATTGGTACAACCACTATGGAAAACAGTATGGCGCTTCCTCAAAAAGCTAGGAATAAAAATATCATATGATCCCGCATTCCTACTCCTATGTATATACCCTAGAGATCTAATAGCAGTGGCAAGAATAGACATGCACATCTATGTTCATTGCAGCAAAAAGATGGAAACAACCTAAGTGCCAATCAGTGAATGAATGGATAAACAAATTGTGGTACGTACATACAATGGAATACTAAGCAACCATAAA
Source organism: Loxodonta africana (assembly GCF_030014295.1). NCBI lineage: Eukaryota > Metazoa > Chordata > Mammalia > Proboscidea > Elephantidae > Loxodonta > Loxodonta africana. Next base: position 38,152,664 of record NC_087363.1, read on the forward strand.
GAATAACGATGAGTTCTCAATATATATTATAATGTGGATGAATCTGGAGGACATTATGCTGAGTGAGATAAGTCAATCACAAAAGAGCAAATATTGTGTGATCACACTTTTAAAAGCAGATAAGAATAAGCTATACATACAGAAAGCAACACTCATTGGTGGTTACCAGGGATGGGAGGGGGAGGAAAGGGGAATCACTCTCTAGACAGCAGCCACTTGTTATTTTGCTGTCAAACCCATTGCCTTTGAGTTGATTCGAACTCACAGTGACAATACAGAGCAGAGTAGAACTGCCCTACAGGGTCTCCAGGCAGCAGCTGGTGGATTCAAACTGCCAACCTTTTGGTTAACAGCTGTAGCTCTTAACCACTGTGCTACAGGGCTCCATTTTTGGTGATAGGAAAGACAATACCAAATGTAGGTGAAGTGTACACAAATTGCCAAGGTAAATGATGATGCTAAGAAGTACACAAGAATGAGGGACATTTTTGGTCTTTGCAACAATTCTTATATTGCTTGTAAGAATGCACAATAACAACCAAAAATTATGTATGTGGTCACATAGGTAGATATGTGTGCAGATATGTGTACAGGAAGGTTTGTGCGGTTATATACGGGTGCACATATAGGCATATCTGAAGGCGTATGTACATATATATGTATGTGTATGCTGCATATATATTCATATATATAACAAAGCACATAGGGGACACAGTTACATATATTTCCTAGACATAACCAAACACCTTGTGGGATTGGTCTACTGGATTTGAAGGCTTAGGACCATAGTCTCATGGAACAACTTCATCAACTGGCATAATATAGATTATAAAGTTTATGTTCTACATTCTAGCTTGGTGAGTAGAGTCTGGGGTCTTAAAAGCTTGCAAGCAACCATCTAAGATACTACCATTGGTCTCTATTTGTCCAGAGCAAAGGAGAAAGAGGGAAACCAAAGACTCAATGAAGAAGCTAGTCAACAGGACTAATAACCTATACGAAGCACGGCCTCATTTATCTTGAGACCAGAATTAGATGGTGCCTTGCCACCACTATCAACCTTTCTGACCAGGGACACAAGAGATGGTCCTGGATAGAATGGGAGAAAAATGTAGAACGAAAGTCAAATTCTTAAAAAAAAAATAAGGCCAGACTTATTGGGCCAGTAGAGACTAGAGGAACCCCCAAGACTATCACCCTGAGATACTCTTTAAATTTTGTACTGAAACCACACCCGAAGGTCAGCTTTTAGCTAAATAATAGCTTGGCTCATAAAGTAAGCAATAACATCTGTGAGCACTGTGCTCTTTAAAAAAAATCATCTATATGAGACCAAATGGTCAACATTTAGCCTACAGCAAAGATGAGAAGGTAAGAGGGGTGCAGGGAAGCTAGATTAATGGAGATGGAACAAACAGAATGGAAATAATGAGAATGTTGACACATTATGAAAAATGTAACCAATGTCACTGAATGTTACATATAAAAAAATGTTACATATAGAAATTATTAAATGGGAACCTAATCCGCTGTGTAAACTTTCACTAAAAACACAATACAATACTATTAAAATTAAGTAAATATATGAATAAAATAAAAACGGATTACAAAAAATGTCAGAGTGGTCTTGGTGCAAGGTCCCTGGGTGGTACAAATGGTTTGCACTCAACTACTAACCTAAAGTTTGATGGTTCAAACTCACCAAACGACACCACAGGAGAAAGGCCTGGTGATCTGCTTCCATAAAGGTTACAGCCAAGAAAACACTGTGGAGCAGTTCTACTGGGGTAGAATACATGGGGTCACCATGAGTGGGAATTGACTCAATGGCAATGAGTTTGGTTTGGTTTGGGTTGAGCCTGAGTGCAAGGACAGACAAATAGATGCATGGAACAGAATAGAGTCCAGAATCAAACCAGCACACATGGAATCATATGACTTAATAACAACAGAGACACTGCAGTACCATGGGAAAAAGACAATGTTTTAAATAGATGGTGCTGGATAAGTTGGATATGCACATGGGGAACAAAGATTCTTGACCCCTACCTCACACCACACACCATTTCAGTTTCAGTGCACACTAAGCAGCCTTTCACCTTGATGAGAATATTGGCTGTGTATACACCTACTCAGACCTGTGCATTTGAAATAGGTAATTCAATGAGAAAGCTTGAGAACGCAGGATAGTAAAACTGAACTGACTACCACCATTTCAAATGTGTGCATAGAATCTGACAAAGATAAACCAGTTGCTGTCGAGTCGATTCCAATTCATGGAGATCCCACGTGTATCAGGGTACAGCTGTGCTTTGTAGGGTTTTCAATGGCTGATTTTTCAGAAGTGGAATACCAGGCTTTTCTTCCGAGGCACCTCTGGGTGAATCTGAACTTCCAACCTTTTGGTTAGCAGCTGAGAATGTTAACTATCTCCACCACCCAGGGGCTCCCTGACAAGGATGTTAAGGTGAATTTCCATGGTGTCAATGGCTTTACGTGAACGAAAATGTTGGTTGTGATGGTTGTCCTTTTCAGTAAAACAAAGGACAGTTCTTAATTTTGAAGCTAACTCACACATCTCACCCAAACTAAGATAATTGCAGGAGAAGGACAATGAATCTCAGGCAACAAGTCGTCAATAAGAAAGTTCCAATTTCCTTCAGCGAAAAAGGAAAACATGTTTTTGTTGTCCCCTGACAGCAAGATGGAAAAAAATAAAATCACCAAGGGAAAAGTCACCCCACGCTTTCCTCGCGTTCGTGGGCCCCCACCATTGTGGCGCTGCAAGGAAGTCTAAAGTTGAATGAGCAAAACATGTTTTCCTTCTGCAGGACATCTGTAGGAACTGTTGGAATCAATTTTTGGAAAACATAAAAATAAAATAAACCTCAGTCCATGGTAAACACTACCCCTTCTATCTGGGATCAGGAAAGCAAAGGTTAGGATTGGGGTCAGTGTAGAACAGTGGGCCAGCAGGCCATGCAGGAGGCAGGACACTGTGTGAGGCAGGAGTCTTCCTACGCCTTGGTTTCCCCATCTGCAGATACACAATCCCGTGTCCACCTCACAGGGGTGGGGGTGACTGTGCCATTTCACTCACTCAGTCACTGTGTGTTTAGCTCCTCTGTTTCAGGCTGTGACCTGGGGGCTGGACACCATAAGATGCAGTTGTCCTAGCACTGGTATGAGCAGGGCCAGCTTCATGGGCTTGTGGCCAGTGCAGTCACACAGGGGCCCACACTCACATGGGCCTGCACTTTGCCTAAACCCCCATGCTCTCCCATTACCATCTTGAAATTGTCAATTATTTCTGGACAGTGGCTCAACATTTTCATTTTGCACTAGGCCCTGCAAATTATGTAGCTGGTTTTGGGCATGAAATAAGACCCCATGAGGTTTTCTGATTGCTTGCTGGGTATATCTGACCCCTCTGGGTTCCACCTAAGGCCCAGCACAAAGTGGGTGCTGATGAATGGGGCTTTAAGTTAAAGTGAGAGTAGAAGCTGGGGTCGCGGGCCATGCTTCACCACCTGTCTCAGGTATGCCTGGCCACAGGAGCTTCTCATACCTCGTGGGAGGAGGATATTGCCACTGTTTCAGGGGAAATCATCTCCGTTTTGGTTTGGAATTTCCTGAGTTAAGTAGAAAAAACACCAGCTGTGTAAGTGATGCAAACGGTTAAGCACTCAGTGGGTGATCAAAAGGTTGGAGGTTTGAATCCACCGAGAGGTGCCTCGTAGAAAGGTCTGGCGATCTACTTCTGAAAAAGCAGCCATTGAAAACCCTACAGAGCACAGTTGTCCTCTGACACAGATGGGGTCGACATGAGTCAAAACTGACTCAACAGCAACTGGTTAACTGGTGTGGTCACAACAGACCTGGGATCGACTCCTTCCCCCTCACCGCCAGGGTGTTCTTGGGCAAGTCTCTTCTCTGTGGGCCTCAGTTTGCTCATGTGTAAAATGGGTATACTCACACTGGGCATACAGAGTGCTTGCGAAGATTAGATAGGACAATGCTTACAGTACCATAGTCCTGCTAGTTTGAGGAGGCACCAAGCCCACGTCCAAACAGAGCAAGGGTATCTGGATCCTGAGGGAGGCGTTACACAGACCTGAAATTTCCAGGACTAAAGGATTAAGTTTAGAGGCAAATCCCCCTCAGCCTTTAAAATTGAGTTTGGTTTGACCTTAAATCACTGCCCTGAGAGAAGAGTGAGTGCCCTGGGTGACTAAAACACTCACCTGTGCATCAGAATCCAGAAGGGCTGGACTCTGCTGCCTGTTCAGGAGTGAAATGTGAACAAATTGTAATTTATAGACAGTCAAAACTATCAAGCCAATAAGAAATGCCACATGGGTTAGACCTTCACAAAACGCACAAAAATATCAAATCCTAACTGATCACCTACTATGTGGCAGGCACTTAATTAATAACACTTAATGATCATAGAATCTAACATTTATTGGGGAGGCATTGGTGGGTCCATCCTAGAAATTTTCCCTTTCATGGGGGAGACCTGGGTTTTATTCCCGACCAGTTCATCTCATGTGAAGCCACCACCCGACTGTCGGAGAAGCCTACTTGTTGCTACAATGCTAAGCAGGTTTCAGTGGACCTTCTAGGCTAAGACAAATTAGAAGGAAAGGCCTGGTGACCTACTTCTGAAAATTAGCTCATCGATCCTGGGGATGGTGCAAGGCCAGGCAGGATTTCATTCCATTGTGCATGGGGTCTCCAGGAGTCAGGGACCAAGTGGACAGCGGTCGACAGTATTTATTGAGGAGTTGCTATGCGTCAGGTACTGGGCTAAGTGTTTAAGGGTCATTATCCTATTTTGTCTTCTTAATGGGCATATGTGGCAGGTGCCAGAATTTTCCCATTTTACAGATGAGGAGACAGACACCCAGAGAGGGAAACAGAGGTGCCGCGGCACAGAGCTAGTAAATAGTGGAGCTGGGACTAAAACCTTGGAGCATCTTCCATGCTCTCATCCCAAACTCAGCTTTCAAAGCTCTGGCCCCAGCCCACAACGTATGGAATACTAAGTAGGATTCAGCATGTGGCCTCTGCCTGGTCACATGTGGAACACACTCCCCACGCACCTCCACCTTGTTTAGGGACTCCCCGAGCTGAGGAGGGCCAGGCTGCCCTCTGCATCAGGGCAGGCAGCTTGGAGGTAGTTGGGCAGAGAGAGCTGTGTGTGCTAACTGCAGCCTCCTCTCAGGGACAGGGCCGTGAGGCAATGGATGGTCGCCAGAGGCACCAAGGGTTTAATGGTATTCCCGGACTGGGCTGATTCATTTCTCTAAGTGTCTGGGCTCCAGGCGGGAGAGGCTCACACCCGTAACTGATGGTGTCCCTGAAGGGGTCACGCTGGTGCACACCACACAGGCACACATGCTTACTAAGTTAATTAATATGGTCTTTCCAGAGCCACTTTCTCACCTCTGCTACGGGGCCTACAGGGTCTCAGTCTCCATTCTGGAGCTGGAATGGGGAACACAAATCAGGATTTGGCCTTGGGGCACATCAAAATGCCTCTTTTGAACACCCCCTTTCTGGTGCATCAGGGAAGGTAACACTGTTACCCTCATTCTGCAAAGCCACCCCACTAAGGAAGGATTGGTCCTGTGAGGAAGTGAGTTCTCTGACCCTGGGAACATTCAAGCAGAGGGTGGCTGTCAGAGGTGGGAAGTCGGAGCAGACAACTCGTCAGGTCCTTCCTGGCCTGCCACTCTTCCCTGCTCGGCAGGGCAGGCCTGGATATGGCCAGCCCCTTTAGACAGTACCCCACATTGTTGAATACTAACAATCAGGTTCTCATCTAACAACTCAGAACTTCAGTCCCTTTGGCTAGAAAGGGGTCTGAGTGTTCCCTTGCCCTAGGCTCTACTCACCTTTTAATGTAACTTCCAAAGGCGTAACCCCATGTTTCCCAAAGTAAAGAATCCAGAGCCCAATCCCAGGGAATCTTAACTCAGTGGGCTTGGGACGCAGTGTGGTAATCCGTATTTTCAATTAGCCCAGAAGACTCTTCTGATCAGGGGGTTTGGGTTCCACTGTACGAACCCGACGGTGTGGACTATGGCAGTGAGCAGCAAACCCTGAGAGATTTTTCAGAAAGTCCAATCACCCTTTTTCGTTCTCCGTTTGTACAGGAGGCCGCTTTCTGCTGGGGGTGGCGTGGGGCGGGGAAAGGTTCAGGCTTCTGAATCACTGCTGGATTTAACTACCCCTCTGCGACTTACCAGCCACAGGACCTCAGCTTCCTCATCTGAAAACTGGGGATAATGATACATCCCTCCTGGTACCCTCAGCCCCCAACGTGGTTCTTGGCAAGTAGATGCTCGATCAAGGTTAATTCCTTTATATACTAATACCAACAGTACCTGGGTGGTGCAAATGGTTAAATGTTTGACTACTAGCCGCAAAGTTAACTGTTTGAACCCAACCAGAGGCACCTCGGAAGACAGAAGTAGTGATCTGCTTCCAGAATCAGCTTGCAGCACGTAACAACAACAAATCCCAGTTACCGTGGAGTCGACTCCAACTCACTGTGACCCCGTATGCGTCTGAGTAGAACTGTGCTCCACAGGGCCTTCAATGGCTGTGATCTTTTGGAAGTAGATTACCAGGCCTTTCTTCTGAGGGGCCTCTGGGTGGATTTGAACTCCCAACCTTTCAGGTTAGTAGCTGAGTGCTTAACCATTTGTGCCACTCAGGGATTCCTTTATAAAACAAACATTTAATCCTTGATCCCCCACTAATCCTCTTGAGAACTGGTTTCCTAGAGCAAGACCATCAGTCCTTTCAGACTTGGAAGCCTCCCTGCACCCTGAAGAGGTGAGTGGGAGTTTGGTGATGAGCCCCGGGAATGGGGGACTCTGTTGCTATCATTTGTTCAGCACTGAACACACATTACAATGAGTGCTTACTGTGTGCCAGGCACTGTTCCAGACACTGGGGATAGCGCAGCCCAAGAGGAAGACTAGTCCTGCCCTCCTGGAGCAGACATCTTAGTTGGGGAGACAGACAACACATAGGATGACAGATGAATAAATGGAGGGATATCAGATATGGATGCATGAAATGAAAAAGAGAGACTGGGTGGGTGGATGGGATGGCAGGGTGGGGCTGAGAGCTGAGTGGTAGTCAGGGAAACCTCTGTGAGGAGGTGACGTTTGAGGCTTGCATAATGAGAGGAGCCCATCCAGTCACAACTTGGGAAGACATTTTCCCAATGGAGGGAACAGCAGGTTCTGGGGCTGGGACCAGTGAGGCAGGGTCAGGAAAGGAAGGGTAGGCCAGTGTGGCTGGAGGGGAGTGGAAAGGGAAGGATGGTGGGGGTAAGGCGGATGAGGGACCAGTCTTAGAGACCATGACACAGGCAGCAGATGTATGCCCAGTGCAACTGTTGAGCACCTGCTGTGTGCCAGCCAGGATGCTGGGAGAAGCACCTCCCAGCATCCTCACAGCAGCCCTTGGGCACTGAAGGAGAGGGAGGGGCATGTCCTGGCGACCCATCAGGGAAAAGGCTGGCTCCTGAGTGGTGTCACATTTGGGCATAAGCCCCAAGGTCGCCAACACCCCCCCCCCCCGCCAACACAGGTTAGGGAATGACTGTCTCTCTCCTGACTCCGGTCTCTCCAGGGTGATAGGGCAGGGTCCTCCAAAAAAAAAAAAAAAACACCTTTCAGAACCCCAAGTGCCCAAGGGGACAAAGCCAGAGGGAAATCTTTAAAAATTCCTACAGAATCTGCCCCTCCCCTCTGTGGCTTCACACGGCTCAGAGAATAACATTCAAAGTCCTGCATCCTGTGGCCCCTGAAGAGCGACCCCTCCTGCCTTCTCTCCGACCACTTGTGCTCCTTGCTGTTCCTCAGACAGCACACGCCCTTCCTCACCTCAGGTCCTTTGCCCCTGCTGTTCCCTCTACCTGGAATGCCCTTCCCCCAGGTCTGCATACAACAGACTCCTCCTCATGCCCCCAGGTGTCCTCTCCTCAGAGGCCCCTTCTTGACCTGTCACGCTGAAGAGACCTGTCTACACACCCCATCTCTAACCATTGCTCACAGCACTGATGGCTCTCTGAAATTATCTCATTTACATTTATTTGTGTACTTGTTCACTGTCTACCTCCTCAACTACAAAATTCATTCCATGAGGGCAGAGGTTTTGTTAGTGTGGTTGTTCACTGCTATGTCCTCAGGACTGACTGGCATGACACAGAGAAAATGTTTTGAATGAGTAAATGTTGAACGAGTAAAGGCTCACAACAGCCCTCCGTGGCAGGCACTCTAATCCCATTTTACAGGTAGAGAAACTCAGGCCTGGGAAGGAACCAAGATTTAAATTGAGACACGGCCTGACTCTAGACCCCACACGTGTGCCAGCTGTGCCTGACTTACTGGGTGACCAGGCCTTTACCCTCTGAGCTAACCTAAACATCCTCATCCATAAGACAGGTGTAAAATTCCAGCCATGACTTTTCCCCAGAATAGTGAGAGCCTTGGAGGATGTCACTGAGGAGGACCCACCTTCTCACCTGTACATGTCACCACCCCATGAGGGGTCAGTAGGTTGGAGGAGCGGCCCTCAGCCAGGCCTGCCTTCGGAAGGGTTAACGTGGCCTCTTTGTCCCGTGGTTGCCATGGGGACAGTTCCTGTCCTTCAGGAAGCAGGGAGAGCAGTTTCCTGTTTTGAAGAAGGCTTGAGGGCTGTTTTCCTCCAATCAGCCTGCCCAGAGAGGGGCAGGAAGCGCAGGGCCGGTAGCCCCTGCCGCTGGGTGTGTGGTGGAGCTGTGCCCACACCCAGCCTGCCAGGAGGGGCCATTGTGGAAATGCAGCCTTGGGAAAGAGCCAAACAGGCCAGCGCAAGGAAAAAAAATGGCTGGCCGGAAGAGGGTGGCTGCTTCCTCCACAGACCTTGAATCCCACCCAGTGATAAAAAACCCACCCAGTGATAAAAACTCAGAGCTGGCCCTGCCCAGCCTCAGGCTGCCCTCCCCCAGAGCTCAGTCCTTTCTTGGGGAGTTGTAGACCTGTAACCCCTGTTCCAGCCAAGGCCTGCTGGGCAAAGGCCACCTTCTCATCAGCCTCTGAGAACCTGCCTGCCCCTTTCCACTAAATGCACCACCATCCCTCACATGGCACTTCCCATCCCCGCAGCATTGTCCCTGCCTGGCCTGCCCTTTCCTGCTCCCCTCCTCCTGGAAGCCTTCTTAGCATGCATTTGAGCCCCCATAGCAGTCCCAGGTCAGGAATGTTCGTAAGTTCAGGCCTCATCCCCTCTAACTGGACACCTGCTCCAGCCTCCTCAGGTCATCATCCTACCCCTTTGGCTGGCCCACCACTCCAGCTACCACCATTATCTTTCTACCACACAGGTCTGACCACATCATTCTTCCCCTCAAAAACGCTCCATGGCTCCCACGGCCTGCAGAATAAAGTCCAAACTCCCTGGCCTGTCAGTGGAGCGTTTTCCCCACATGTACCCCATGCTGTGACCACCACACTTCTCACCATGCCCCAGCCCTGCCTTCCTCTTCCCCCTCCAGGCACTGCTTGGGCTGTTCCCTCCGCCTGGAAAATGCCACAGCCCAGCCTAAATGTCACCTCCTTTGGGAAGCCTTCCTGCCCAGGTCCCAGCCAAGGCACATTCTCCTTTCTTCTAGCTCTCCTCCCCTAGCTCAATTCAAGCCCCACCAGCCCCACTGATTTCACCGTTAACAGACCCAAGCCCTTCTCTGACCAGACTGTGAGCTCTTCAAGAACAGAAAAGTGAAGAGAGACAGAAATGAACATTCCTTATTCAGTCCTTGTAGACAGCAAGGAGAGAGGTCTCATTATCCCCATTTTACAGAGGAGAAAATCGAGGTACAGAAAGAAGTGTCCTGCCCGATGCCAGAGGCAGTGAATGGTGAAGTTGGGGGTCTCCAGGCCCCCTTCTCCTCTCCTCATGCCTGGCCTGGGTCACCACTGAGGTGGGGGTGGGGGGGTGCCTGAGCCAAGCTTATCTGAGGTTCCCCCCACCAATCTTTGTGGCATGGGAAGGAAAGGGCGGCCTTGCTAAGACTGTCCACCCCAGCAGGTGTCCGGCCTAGATTTGTCCTCCCCTGGAGCCAGGAAGGCAACTCGATTATTCTCCAGGGGGAAGATAAGCCCTGGTGGCCGATGACGTCGAAGCCTCGGCACTGCAAGTGAAGCGTCCCAAGCTGCAGGGACCTAGGGGTAACTTTCTTTTTAATAACATGCATTTCATCTGTGGTGACAAAAGGTACACTGCTCGTCATGAAAAACCAGGGGACACAGAAGGACTGTGCCTGAAGAGTGGGATGTGAAGGCGGCCAGCAGTGGGGTCCCAGCTTCATAGCAGAGCCCCAGTCTCAGCGGGAAACAAAACCTCAGGCTTTCGCCACTTGTCTCTCCTGAGCTGGGGCAGGAAGCATAGCCAGGGTGCCACCCGTGCCTCAGTAACCCCCCTCACCCAGCCTAGTATATAGTGGCTATTCAATCAGTGCTTCCTCCTGTCTCTCTCCTGCTCTGATTGAGGGGTCTGTGGGCCTCAGTTCCTGGGCTGTTTTGTTTATAACATTTATTGAGTACCAGCTACGTACCAGACATTGAAATGATCATTACTGAGCACCTCCTATGACTCTCTCCTCTGCTGAGTGCTTTACAGGAATTATCTCATTTAATGAGCAGACACCATTATCACCTCCATTTTACAAGAGCCAGTGTGCCCAAGTGGGTAAGAGAGCCAGCTCCAGAGCCAGGTTGACTCTCTTCCACTTACTAGCTGTGCATTCCTGGACAAGTGCCTTAGCCTCTCTGAGCTGTGATACCCTCGTCTGTAAAATGGGGTTAATAATAATGCCTACCCATGGGCTGTGGAGAATATTAAATGAGTTCATATATGCAAAACATTTTCTTGAGTGCACGTAATACACGCTCAACAAATATGAACTATTTTGGTTTACCAATGGGGAAACTGAGGCTCAGTGACATGCCCAAGATCACGCCCAGGTTAGCATACTTCCTGACGGAGACACTTGGCCATGGCCATCTTCACAAGGGCTCACAGCGCCTCCTCTGGTTCCCTTTTGTTTTTCGAGAACGTGACCTCCTCCAGGTTCCGTGCTGGCTTAGCCCTTTGCCAAGGCTTCAGGTCACAGGAACAGGGGGCTGGATTTCAGCGGTTTTAGCCCAAGGTTGCCCCAGATTGTCTAAGGATAATAAAAAGATGGGAGACATTTGCTTACTTGGAGAATCCTGATTTTTATGGTATATTGTGTATGAGTGAGAGGTGTACGGGGTGGGGCAGTTTTAGAAGACCCAGGGTCTTCAACAGTCCAGTGGGGGGTGACGTTGGTTTCAGTAGCCCAGGGCATCTGCCATCCCTGCAGCAGCATCTGAAGACATCTGAGGGGTGGTGCAATAATAGGAGCACTAGGTTGGGAGGTCCATGTTTCCACCATTGGTGATCTAATCAGAATGATGGATAATTGGCACTGAGTGGCCTGCTCCTCAGCTAATCGGACACTCTGGAGGGCAGAGTCTGAGTTTGGCCTGGTTGCCTTGTACCTGGCTCAGGGCCTGGCACAAAGGGGGCTCTCAGCACATTTTTGTTGAACGAAGGAAGGAAGGAAGGGAGGGAGAGAGAGGGAGGGAAGGAGGGAAGAAGGAAGGAAGGAAGGTCCAGAGTTCTGGTCCTGACTTCGCCACTATGACCTTGGCAGGGGTGGTGTGATGGCGAACAGCACAGGCTTTGGAGACAGATAGACCTAGGTTTAGTCCCAACTCCATCACTAGCTCTGATACATGAGTAAGTCTCTCACGTCTCTGGCGCTCAGTTTTCTCATCTGTAAAATGGGAATAATGATAAAGCCACTCCATATGCTTATGAGAAGTATGAAAAGGGTTTAGCACAGAGAAAGTGCTCAATAGATGTTGTTTTTGTTGGGTGCCATCAAGTCAAATCCAACTTATGGAGACCCCATGTGTTACAGTATAGAACTGCCCCCACAGGATTTTCTTTACAGAAGCAGATTACCAGGTCTTTCTCCCACAAAGCTACTGGGTGGGTTCGAACTGCCAACCTTTCCGTTAGCAGCCCAGCACTTAACTGTTGTGCCACAGGGGCTCCCTAAGGAGCACAGTTCTACTCTGACACATATGGGGTTGCCATGAGTTGAAGTCAACTCAACGGCATCTAGTTATCTTTTAAAGTGCTGTAAAAACGGTGTGGCAGCAGCGTCTGACCTCTAACTTCACAAGGAGGAAAGGGAATCAAGATCAACAGCCTAAGGCTGATTCTTATCAGGTGGAGGTTAGACATATCTCCCCTCTCCAACCTTATTACCAATTCTGACAACCAGCCGTCCCTCCCACGGCACTCTCTACTTTTCTGCTGGGTTTGGTAATTCATTGCAATGGCCACACAAAACTCACAGACCATATTCACAGTTAAGGGGTTTATTAGGGAAGCAACAGGTTACAATTCAGGTTCAGAAACGACTCAGGGTATAGTTCTTTAACCAGGCAAGCCTCTCTCTGGCCCTCGCCTCCTTGGTCTGGCCTCGGCCCTTCTTGGGCAAGAGTTACAAAGCTCTTTAGCTCTGCCAATAAGTGCCTGGGGACACCCCGCTCCAACAGTAAGCCTCAGCCGATGGCACTCGGCCCTTGTGCTCCGTGCGTCCGAGAGGCTAGTTCTGCCAGGTGCCCGGAGGCTCCCCATTCCGACAGCAAGCCTCTTGCCCTAAGGTGCTCAGCTTTCTTGCTCAGTGAGCCAGGAAAGCCCACTGCACCATCTCCTGCCTGTCTCCTGGTTCTGCTGTCTCTGGGGCCGCCATTTCTCTGCCACTGTTTCTCACCATCTTTCACTGTCTCACAGCTCTGTCTCCTGGGTCTAGGAGGTTCTTGGCGCAGGGATCCCAGTTGCAAAGGACGTGCTCCACCCCGTCTCTTCTACTTGGTGGTAGTTAGGTTCCCCCTATTTCCTCCTCTGGGATGGCTCATTTTAAGCCTAGCGGGATGACAAAACTGACCAATCCCCTTGTAGGATTCCATACACCTAATTTGCATGATCCCACCCCCCACAAGGGTGCCATACACCTTATTTGCGTTTTTAGCAAGCTATCCACTCCCTTTGGTGGGCCACAAGCATCTTATTTGCATAGTCCCACCCAGTCATTTGGTGGGAGTTATAAGACTGTGGCAAGAAAGACCATATAAAAATTATCCATCACATGGCAAACACCAATGATAATAATAACATATGCTGGTAGCTACTGGCCGTTTAGACCATCCTAGTAGACAGAAAGAGCAGAAGGAAAGAGAACCAAAAGAGAAGGAAGGTCAGCTCGAGGAGGCCTGACCACTGCTGAGGATCTGCCTTCAAGGTGTCGTGCTCCAACCCTGCCAGGCTCCTTCAGGAGGGGAAGAAGGGCTTCTGTTTTCAAAAGATGAAATAAGAGACTGCAGCTATTCCAGGAAAAGGTGCAGGGTTTTCAAGCTCCACAGGATTGACTCAGCACTAGATGCCTGGAGATGTGGATTCCATCCCTGGCTGTGCCCCTAACTCACTCCATGACTTCAGGCCAGTCATTTCCTCTTTCTGGGCCTCAGCTTCCCCATCTGTCAAATGGGGCCTAACATTTCCCCTGGGTCATTCACAGTTTGTTGAGAGAAACAACCAAATTGGTAAGAGCATTTTGGAAAAATAAAAAATCTAGGGAGACATTCATTTTTGCCTATCACAAAGAAGAAAATTCAGACCATGTTCTCTGAGAGCATGCAGTGTGAGCTCTGGCTGGGCTATAAGGGAAAATGACCCCTTTCTGGGCCTCGGTCTTCCCATCTATAAAACGGGGATATAAAAACTCCTTTATAGGATTCCTGGGGAGAATGCATGTGTGAAAGGCTCATAAACAGGAGCAATGATGGTCATCATCCCATCAAGTCCTTTTTGGGTATTTACTGTCATCCCCTAGTATTCAGCAAGTGGCTGTGGCTCAGCTTCATAAGGACTAAGCAAGTCCGACCGACAGTGTTAACACTGGATGTTTGTAAACACCACAGTCTTTCACATCCATTTTCTCCTATTATAAAAAACTAACAAAGGAGTAAGCATTTCAATTTCACAGCCCATAACTCTGAACCATCAGGTGGCATCAGCTAAACAAATTCAGGCCTGAGCATTTTCCCAACTTGCCTTGGTGCTATTATTTTTTAAAGTAGATTCTGCTTAGCCTCCAATCCCAAATTCAACAGTAGTGAAAAGGGTTTAGCAAAGAATTGAGGTCTCTCCATGGCCTCCTTTCTCCCCTGCAGTGAAGGGTGACATTGGCCATTGAGAGAATTATCTGAGCCCCACCCCTCCTGCCCCTGCCCTAGGGGTCCTAGGCTATTTGGTTTTTCTTGCTCATTCCTAGAAACAAGCTCAATGCTTTAAAATCTTATTTTCTTTTGCATCAAATATTGAAGCGATTTATCCACTCACTCACCCATTGGTACCCATATTCAAACACAGACATACCTCCTCAACCTTGTCTACCACCAACCCACCTCTTCCATCACCTCTCCTACCTCTGCCTCCTCTAGACCTCATCATCACCTTCACCACCTTTCCCACCTCTACCCTCTCTTGTACCCCTCCATTACCTCAGCCCAGGGATGGATTACCCAGTAAGTAAGGTAAGCAGGACATCCACAAAACAGGGGTACCAGTTGCCCAAAGCAAAGACCCACAGATGCCAAGCAGACAGGACACAAGGAAAAGTGAGCACCACAGTGGAGAGGCACTGTTAGAGCAGTAAGTGAAACTGATACCAGCTCCAGTGCTTGAGGACGTGCCGGCTGGAAATAAAAGTTCACACAGGGTCAGGAGGGTGGCCATGTGCAAGGCTGTTAAGCTATGAGGACCCTACCACCTCAACACCTTCATTGACATCTGTCTCCTACAGTCCCCTCCCTTGTAATTGAAACTCCTTCTCAGCAGGTCTCTTGGGAGTATACTATTTCTTTCTAATAAACAAGAGGTGGGGGTGGGCTATTGAGTCTAACTCTTGCTACATTCACCCAATATGTAAGTGGATCCAACATGAGCAGTTACTGGGCAAGGATGGATTATATTAATGGATAACAGGTCTCTGACCCATTTTCAGAGAACCGTCTTGTACATCCATGTCTGCTAATACAGCAACTCCAGCCAGGAGGGTCAGCAATGCTCTTTGCCACGATATAAACACAAGGGTATGCTCTTGTGCACATCCTGGCAAACAACCAATGGGAACTCCAGTCCCAGATGATGCGCAAAAGTGAGGGAACTCGGATACGTCGACCAGTGCAACGAATTCAGTCAAGTTACTTTTTAACTGTATAGTATTTACATACAGGGTCATGTCCTAAGTTTTATATACAATAATATTTATAACTTTAACTTCCAAATATGTTTGGCATGCATGTGGATGCATTCTAGCATACATTCAATACTAACATAGCAAACGTCCAAAAAGTTTTAATTTACGTATCAAGTAAGTTTCGTTTTTTGATTGTATCTTGTGCAGGACACAGTACTTGATATTACTCTGTATGTGCTAATAAACGAGGTAGTAAACCAAAAAAATCCATTGCTGTCAAGTCGATCTCGACTCCTAGAGACCCTACAGGACAGAGTAGAACTGCCCCATAGAGTTTCCAAGGAGTGGCTGGTGGATTCAAACTGTAGACCTTTTGGTTAGCAGCCATAGCTCTTGAAAACCAAACGTGTTGCTGTCGACTCGGTTCTGACTCATGGTGATTCCATAGGACACGGCAGAACTGCCCCATAGAGTTTCCAAAGAGCAACTGGTGGGTTTGAACTGCCGACCTTTTGGTTAGCAGCCAAGCTCTTAATCACTGGGCCACCAAGGCTCCAGGCACATTAAGAGGACACAAAATTCAATATTTATTTATTGTGCAAAGGAGGAAACACAATGCATATTTCCCAATTTTGAAATTGCTTTACGCATATTCCTAACTTTAACAATGACTAACTGCACAACAGAACACTCATTTCATCCCTATAGAGACTCAAAAACCCTCAGCATTCGACAATGATTCAAGACAGGCTCAATCCGTTATCTTTTATTATGTGTGGAATTAGATAATTTTGGCAGCTTAAATGTGATGACATCATTGAAAAACCTATAAGAGCAAAGAATAGAAATGTTTTTAATTATAACATGTTAGAGATGAAAGCTGTATCTAGAAATAAAATATAGTAACTTGTTATAATATTTATTTTCTGATCATTAAATTTTCTTTTATGACATCTTTTCACGTGTTCATTTATAATTATAGCACTTACTGCAAAGCAAGTACCAAAATTAAAGTACGAGTCATTTAAAGCAAAATTAAAACCTGTAACCCGCTGCTGTCGAGTGGCTTTCCCACTCACAGCAAAACTGGTGAAAGTCAATTTTTCATTGTGGGAGATTAATAGAATTTTACGTTGTGGAAACAGCTAAGCTCACTGATTCATTTTCTTTGTTGTAGAGTATGTGGGATATTCTTTCTGCAGGAAATGTGGTATATTGTAAAAATCTTAGCACCCTGCATCCACTAAAAACTTTATAATCCATTTCAGGTCATTCCACTAAAATGGTGAACCCCACTTTTGTGTTCAATTGCTACCATTATAGTCACATTTAAGAAGTTATATCATGGATAGCTAAAACCCACACACATATATGCGTATAGATATAACTCACATACCCCATTCGAATGTGTGAGTAAGCAGAGGAGGGGGCACTACAGATTATCAGTGTTCAGGGCCCTCACGTGCCTTAGTCCTGCTCTGCCTCAACCATCTCCATCACTTCTTCCACCCCTACCTCCTCTAGCACCTTGTCAACCATCTCCATCATATGTCACCTCAACCACCTCTACCTTCTCCAGCACTTCATCAACCACTCCATCACCTTGACGACCACCACCTCCATCATCTCAACCGATTCCATAACCTCTACCACATTACTTCAGCTAATTCCACCACTTCAATCTCAATAATTCCATGTCTTAGTTATCTAGCGCTGCTATAACAGAAATACCACAAGTAGATGGCTTTATCAAAGAGAAACTGATTCTCTCACAGTCTAGGAGGCTAGAAGGCTGAATTCGGGGTGCCAGCTCCAGGGGAAGGCTTTCTCTCTGTCGGCACTGGGGGAAGGTCCTTGTCATCAATCTCCCCCAGTCCAGGAGCTTCTCAGAGCAAGGTCCCCGGGTCCAAAAGATGTGCTGTGCTCCCAGTGCTTCTTTCTTGGTGGTATGATGTCTCCCTGTCTCTCTGCTCCGGTCTGTTTTATATCTCAGAAGAGATTGACTCAAAATACAACCTCATCTTGTAGATTGAGTCCTGCCTCATTAACATAACTGCCTCTAATCCTGCTTCATTAACATCATAGAGGTAGGATTTATGACACATAGAAAAATCACATCATATGATAAAACGGTGGACAATCACACAATACTGGGAATTATGACCTAGTCAAGTTGACACACAGTTTTGGTGGACACAATTCAATCCGTAACACTCCATAACCTCCATCGTCCCACCACCTCAACCAACTCCACCACTCCCACCACCTCCATCACTTCCTCCAAGTCCACCACCTCCACCACCAACTACATCACATCCTCCATCTTCACCACCATTTCCACAACTATATCCATCACCTCCTCCACCTCCACCACTTCTACCACCTCACCACCTCCACCTCCTTTACCTCCTTAACCTCCAATACCACCTCTACTACTTCTAACAGCACCTCCACCATCACCATCTCCACCCACCTCCATGGATCCACTAGGCTTATTCAGAGCCTGTTTAAGTAACACAACATTTCCATTCCAGAGGCACAAGTATTTCTGTGGCTTGGAGATAGGTTGTTAGGGAGGATCAAATTCAATTCCTCACTTTGTAGTTGGGGAAACAGGTCCTTGCCTTCACCTGAAAGTGCACATGATCCAGTTCTATATTATGGGCATTATAAACAACAACAGCAAAGACTGCAAACCTGGTTAGCTTTGTGGAGTGCAAAAGCACTCTAGAAACATTTTTGTAAGGATACCAACAAGTGAATTTAATGTCCTCTGTCTTTCCACATGGCCTTACTGGAATCTATTTATTCTTGCCTTCAGTGTGTATGCGTTGATCTCTGTGTGCCAGGCACAGACTGGTTCACGTAAAAATTCAGATCAGACCTTCATGCATACCATGCATTTTTAGTGAGCACCTAAGATGCACCAGGAGTTCTGCTGGGTGCATATTAGGTGCTCACCAGAAACTTACCAACCTTCTAATAATGTATTAATAAGAAGACAGAGGGCAGGGATTTAAGTTCTTCCTCCAAAGAGAACCTGGGGAAATTGTGATGTCCTTTCCCTTCCTCTGTGTACCTTGGCAGCATGTCTGGCCAAAAAGAAATGGGGTGGGTTATCTAGGGGGTTGTTTCTCCAACTGTAATGTGCACACAAATCATCTGAAGACCATGTTAAAATGCAGATGCCGACTTAGTAGTTCTGGGGCCTGAAGTTCTACATTTCTAAGAAGCAAGGCATTTCGCCAATGCGATAAAAACCTCTGCTCATCTGGGACCACTTGGACCAAAAGGCTGGGCAAAAGGTTTCTAGATTCAGGGAGACACAGCCAAGGCTACGAAATGCCTCACGTCCATTTGGAATTCTGCCTCCTCACCAAGACCCCAGTCTCTGCCTCCTTCAATCCCAGGAAACCAAAAGTGGTCCCAGACAATAGCCTGAACATTCATCCTAGGCCTTTATTCACGTGGTCAACACGAATCTTCAGAGGACCTACAAAGTGCTAGGTTCTGTGCTAACTGCCAGGGCTGCAGCATTGGGCAGGGCAAACACAGCCCCCCGTCCTTGGAGCAATCAGCTGGGCAAAGGGTCATTTCTGGGCATTTCTTCCCCATCTGATGGAAAGGAAGGGATGAGCTTTGCTCACAGTACATATATTAGTTGCCTAGGGCTGCCGTAACAAAGTACCACAAAGTGGGTGGCTTAAGACAACAGAAACTTATGGTCTCACAGTTCCGGAGGCTGGAAATCTGAAATCAAGGTGTCAGCAGGACCATGCTCTCTCTGAAGGTTCTAGGGGAAGATCTTTCCTTGCCTCTTCATAGTTTCTGGTGGCTCCTGGCAATCCTTGGTGTTCCTTGTCTTGTAGATGTATCACTCCAATCTCTACCTCCACCCTCACATAGCCACCTTTCCTCTTTGTCTGTCTGTGTCTCTTCTTCCTCTTTTATAGGACACCACTCATCTTGGCCCAAGTAACTCCCTCCACCTGGAAACCCGTTCCTTTCCACTTCTCCCAGCTGTCTGATCCATCCATCCTTCTCCACTTGGAGGCCACCTTCAAGCACCCCAGCAGGGTAGCAGACCTATCTGGGAGCTCTTTTAGGGCGGAGGCTGGGTCTGAGTCATCCACTTTGCCCTAAACCAGGCCCAAGGAGATGCTGGCCCTTGTGCACTGAGTGAAAAATGATGTCACCTGCTCAGGGAGGCCTTCCTTAATTTCCATTCTCTAATTTTTTTTTTTTTACCCCAGTGGTTCTCAAACATGTGCTTGCATCAGAAGGACCTGAAAAGTTTGGTAAAACATTTAGGATTTCTGATTCAGTAAGTCTGGGGAGGGTCCTGAGAATTTTCGTGTCTAACTTTCCATACGGGTGTGGGGACACTTTCAGAGCCCCTACTGTACCTTATTACCTTGGAGCATCTCCCTCAAGGCACTTACCACTATCTGAAATGGTATTTGCTGCTTGTCTTGGGTCTCCAGCGACCTAGCGACCTCCTCTCACCTAAGGTCCATGAAGGCAAGAATTTGGGGCTGCCTTGTTTCGCCCTCAGCACAGCGCCTAGCGCAGGACTGAACGATGTCCGACATTGCAAATAAACGGACAGATGGGCCGTTGGATGCAGAGACCAGAAAGTCCTCAGGAGCCCCATTCACAGGCCTCCCCAGGCCCCGGTCCTAATCCCTTGAACCTCGAGCGGCTCCCCCAATCCCCACGGCCACGGCCCCTTTAAATGTGCACGGGGATGCCTCGCCCCTCGGCTCCCTAGATCCCTGACTGAACAGAAAAAAAAAAAAAAAGGCTTCCTCTTCGCTAGCGGGAGGAAACATCTAGGAGGGGGCGGAGGCGCGCGGCGGCAGCGGCAGGGCAGCGAGGCTGAGGCGCCGCGGCCAAAGCGCAGCGCGTCCCGCGCGGAGCCCGGAGCCGACGCGACGCCGCGGGCTGCCCCGGCCACCGCCCCTCCCCCGTGCGCTCTACCCCGCGCCCCCTCCCCTCTCTGCTCCTCCGCCCCCACCGGCGCGGCCCCGCCCCCGGAGGCTCGTGCTCAGCGCCCCCACTTGCCCTGGTTCCGCGCGGAATCCCGAGTAAAGGGGCAGCCGCGCGCTGCTCCGGCCGTGACCCCGCGCGCCGCGCTCGCACCCTGTCCCCTCCACCGGCCCCGTCCCCGCCCCAGGCTCGCGCCCCGCGCCCCCACTTGCCCTGCGCGCCGCGCGGTGTCCGGCGCGCGCCGGGGGGCGGGGCGGGCGCCAAGGGGTGCGGGCCCCGCGGGGCGGCCATGGAGTGAAGAGGCGCGCTGACTCGAACTCGGACAGACTGACGCACCGACGATCTGACGGGCGGCCCCGGGCACCGCGCGCTGGAAGATGAACAGAGCAGGTAGGAGGCTCCGTGGGACCTCAGGCGCCTCGGGACGCGCGCGAGGGGTCCCGGTCGGGCTCTCCAAGTTGGAACCCTTGGGGTTCCTGGAGTGAGCTGCCAGGACTCCCCGACCTTCCCACCCTGCACAGCCTCGCCCGGGGTATGGGCGGATCCCGAGTCTCTTCGCCGTTGAAGCTGAGAATCGGGGGCCCCTGCCGGAGACGCCCCGCCCCAGGGACGCCCCGTCAGCCTTGGCGAGACCGCGCCTGGCCTCGTTAGCGTGTAACCCATTCTCACCGCGGCTCCCAGAGCGAGGGTCTCCTCAGTAGCAGAGAAAGGCACCCCATTTGCAAAAGCGACTTGGTTGCGCCCCCAAACCCTGTCCCTAGCTCCTGAGGTTCCCGCCAGGCCCTTGCTCAGGCTCCTCAGGGGCACCATCTGGCCCAAGGACCCATCCAGAGCTTTCTCACAACTGGGGTTCGTTCTTGGGCCTCCAGTACCTTTAGAGAATTCCCCGCTCCTTTCTCTCTCCCCAAAACCCGAAGCTTGGCGCACACTCCCCGGATGAGACGAAAAAGCCCTAAATTTACTCCCCCCACCCTCAGTGCACCCCACCCCTCGCAGCACCCTGGCCGGGGGCCGCCTTTGTGCCTCTCCCAGGGGATCGAACGCCAAGAGGACACTCCTAGCCGAGGCTCAGCCGCACACGAGGCGCCCCCCCATCCCTCGCCACCTCTGTCCTGATAATCTGACTTCCTCCCCCACCTCCCCACCCCCAGCTCATCCCTCCAGTTCGGGGATTCCGTGAATACAGAATGTATTTGGAAAGAAATCCTAGCAGGAGTGCCATTTAACAGATTTAGAAACTGAGAATCAGAATTGGGCGGTGTCTAGGGCCACTTCTTGGAAGTCCCATCTCAACCCACTGAGAGGGCAGAAAGTTCCCTCAAAGATGCGAGTTTGCAAGGGAACATTCCCAGTTAACTTCATCATCTGCCTGCCAGGAGCGATTGCCACTCTTTTTTCTTTTTCTCTTAGAATTGAGCCGAGGGCAGCCCCCTCCACGACCAACACCCTTGTCCGAAGCCATACTCCAAAACACATCCCTAAAGAAACAGGAAGCCACCATTTTGGCTGTCTTGGAACCATATCCTGCTGTCTTGTGTGTGTGTGTGTGTGTGTGTTGTGGATTTTTTCTTAAAAAAAAAAAAATAGTTTTAGTGAAAAAAAAAATCATTGTCTTGAGAGAGCCGTGCAGGCAGGAGACATTGGGGCTGGACTGATTTGACAAAGGAGCTTCTCGGGGACTTAGGAGTGTGGCCACCACCTCCCTGTGTCCAGGCGCTGTTGCTGCGGGGCATGTGGACACCTGGCAGCTAGTAAGTGGCTCACAGAATTGGGGGGAGGGAGGGTAGGGGCAAGGGTACCACTTGGTGGGAGCAGAGAAGGCTGGAGCAGGGTCCCAGCCACCAAGCCAGCCACTGCTGGGAGGAAGAAGGTGGCCTCCTGCCTGTGCTGGCACAGCCTAGACAGAACCAGGCTAGCTTTTTCCTACGCTCCCAATAAAACTCCCTTTAAAACAATGGTGAGAGAGTTTCCAGTTTTCCCACATGTTTCCCTGCGTGAAGCTTGGGGGAGCCCTCCCTTCTCTTCATCTGGGGGATGGAGTGAGTCGAAATCAACTTAGAGGCAGGTTTGGTTCCAGGAAATCTTAGCAGCTATCATCTTTGGGTTCAGCTGCCCAGTAATTTATCTCTAGCACAAACCTGATTACTATTTCAGTGTGATAGCCACGATAGCAGCCTCTTGTCATGATTTCTGTGTGCGATAACCTGAGTCCCCTGATTGTGTAGCGTAGTGGTTCACAGACTTTGTGGGCTTGAATCTCAGAGCAACCGTTTACTTAGTTATGTGACCTTGAGCAGGTGACATCCTCTCTGTGCTTCAGTTTCTTCATCTCAAAAATGGGGATGAAAAGATCTTTCTCACTGAGTTCTCATGGTTAAATGAAATAATTCAGGTAAGATGCCTAGAACAATGTCTGTCACGTTACAAGCGACCAATAAATACTGTAGTTAGGTGCTGTTGCGTTGATTCTGGCTCATAGTGACCCTGTTTACAACAGAAGGAAACATTACCTGGTGCTGCGCCATCTTCACAATTGTTGCTGTGTTTGAGCCCATTGTTGCAGCCACTGTGTCAGTCCATCTCATTGAGAGTCTTCCTCTTTTTTGTTGACCTTTTACTTTACCGAGCATGATGTCCTTCTCTAGGGACTTTTCCCTCCTGATACTAAAAAAAATATTTATTGTGTGCTTACTATGAATCTTTTTACTATGAATCAGAGTCCCAGGGTGGTGCAAATGGTTAAGCGCTCAGCTGCTAACCAAAAGGTTGGAGGTTCGAGTCTACCTAGAGGTGCCTCGGAAGAAATCTACTTCTGAAAAATCAGCCATTGAAAACCCTGTGGAGCACATTTCTACCCTGACATACACGCGGTCACCATGAGTTAGAATTGACTTGACAGCAACTGGCTACTGGTTCTGATTACTATGAATCAGACCCTGCTTTTGAGTGTTTTACTTGTATTGATTTATTTAGTTTTTATAATAGCCTTATTAGGTGAGTACTGTTGCTATCCCTGTTTTATAAATGGGAAAATTGAGGTGCAGAAATGTCATAAGGAAGTCACTGGGTGGTGCTGAGACAAGATGGTAACTCAAGACTGTCCAGCTTGAGAGTCTACTTTTTTATCCAGTGCCCAACACACAGTACGTACCCAGGAAGTGTTTGCCAGTTGACTTTGTTGGGCGTCTTATGTCTGTTATTTCCCTTGAATTTCTTAACAGTGCTGTGAAAAAGGGAGGGAGGGATGTATCTGCCATTTTATTGAGAAGAAAACTGAGGCTTGGAGGGGCAAAGCGATGTGTCCAAGGTCACACAACCAGTGAGTGGCAAAGCTGGGATTGGAGTCCAGGTCTTGCTGAGCCCAAAGCTCATGCTCTTTGTACCTGGCATACTTTCTTCCCAGTAAGTGCTCGGTCATGGATCACTGGGCTAGGTTAACAGCAGCTAATTAGAAATCATCAGGCTTGGCATAGACAGTCCAGCAGGTACCCACGAATGCAAGTGAAATTAAGATGCAGTTGGAAGGTGAAACTGGAAAATAATTACTCTTGGAACATATGGTTATGAGAATTCCGGGGGGAGTGTAGTAAGCTGCAGTTGAAGCAGACTTAGGGACTGAAGATGTGAATGTCACAGGACATCACAGAAAGAGCCCTGAGTTTAACAGGTTGTGGTTGGCTGGAGCAGACGGCGCTTCCTGACTGGCCCAATCCTCTCGTTTTAGAGCTGGGGAACTAAGGCTCAGAGAGGAGAAGGCTATTGCCCAAGATCGCACCTCCAGTTAATGGCAGAGCCATGGGTGGAGATCAGGGATCCTGCCTCCCAGTCCAGTGCTCCTCCCAGTACGACCTCTAGTTGAACCTCTACATGGATGGCAAGGGAGCAGCAAACATGAATATGTGGATGACAGGTATTTAATTAGGGAGAAAATATAAACTGGTACCAGGAAGCTGGCAGGAGATGGTTTTTATCACCAGAAACTGCTCACAATCTCTTTCTCCTGTCGTTGTGGTTCCCCCTGCCCCCAGTTAACTCTTGGCATTTTGGCTCAGCAAGTGTCCTGCATTTGAGTCCTCCTCAGGTTTAGCAAACTGCCAGGATGCCCTGGGAGTTGGCAGTGAGGGTGGGGAGGTTACGATTCCCAGGCTCTGTGATACAGGGAGAGAGAAGGTTCACACAGCAGCAGAGGGAATCAGGAGAATGCAAAGGGTTCACCACCTACATCCACACTGGATTTTGGGGAGTCGGTAGGATTAGCTTAACCCACAAAGGATAAGCTCTGATTTATCCTGTAGTTTTCCCCCTAAATCTCAACCACACTGGACTCTTTACGGTACCCCTAAAGTACTTTGCATTCACCTGCCTCTGGTCCTCTGCATGTGCTGTTCTGCTCCCTGGGATGCCCTGTCCCCACCCTCTTTTTGATTATGAAAATCCTCCCTGTGTTTCAGTGTGCACCCCAGTGTTGCCTCTTCCCTGAGCCTTCTCTAGGCAGAATTCTGTTTCAAAAACCACCTGCTTATGGTAATTCTGTTGTAGCAGCACTAGATAACTAAGACAAGAGTGTTCCTCTTTTTCACTCACCTTCTGTGCATCTCCAGGGACTGGTAACATGTCCAAAGTACATGAGACTAAGACTCACCATCTTCATTCCTAAGGACCATTCTGTCTGTAAAAAAAAAAAAAATTCTGTCTGTACTTCTTCCAAAATGGATCTATTCATGAGAGTCCATGGTATATTCATTATTCTTCACTGTTTTCATAATTTAAAGGCATTTAGAGACACAGATAACGTTGTACTCTGAGGGCAGAGCTGCATCTGGTTCATTGTCGGAAGGGAGGCTGGGAGGGAGCAGACCTGGGAGCACTCACACTCGATTGTCTTTGTACCTCACAGGTATTCCCTCCTCAGTCTCCTCTGCTGGCTCCTTCTCATAACATCGGAGGCACCAGCTCCCTCCTTGGTCCTGCTGTCCATAATGATCCCTTGGTGATTTCACCAGACTCATGCCTTCAATTCCATCTATGTGATGGATGCCTCCAGCCAGACCTCCCTCTGGGCCCAGACTGCTATTCAGATACCTACTTGGTGTCTCCACCTAGGTATCTGATAACTCAAATAGTTTTGTCACTGCTGTTGAGTCAGCCCCGATTCTGGTGACCCCATGTATAACAGAACGTCGTCCAGTTCTCCATCAGCCTCACAATCTCCAGGATATCCGAGTTCACTGTTGTGACTGTTGTGCCAGTCCATCTCACTGAGGGTCTCCCTCACCCTCACTGGCCCTCTGCTTCACCAAACATGGTATGTCCTCCTCCAGCAATTGATTCATCCTTGTGAAACATCGAAGACAGTGTTCTGTTGTGATCCCTAAGATTTTCATTGACTAATTTTTGGAACTGAATCGCCAGACCTTTCTTCCTGGTCTGTCTAAAGCTCTGCTGAAACCTGTCCACCATGGGTGACCCTGCTGGTGTTTGAAATATGGATGGCATAGCTTCCAGGATCACCACAGTATGACAAACTGACTGACCAGCGGTGGAACTGGAACTTAACATGTGCAAACTGAAATTCCGGCTTTCCCTGCCCACCACCTATAGTCTTCCCCTGTCGCATTTGGTGGCATCTTCACATTTCTAGTTGCTCAAAACTTGGGCAATGTCCTTGACCTTCTTTCTTTTTCTTACACCCCGTATCTAAATTGTCAGCAGATGCTTTCAACTCTACCTTCATATTCGGAACCTGAGTCATTTCCACCACTTCCACTGCTATGTGGGCCATACCTCATCTCTTGCCTGGATTATTGCAACAGTGTCGTCATTGGTCTCTGTGCCTCCATCTGCACCACATCAGTTTATCTTCAGCACAGTAGCCAGAGTGCTCATGTCCTTCCTCTGTTCAAAACCCTTTAATGGCTTCACACATCACTCTGAGCAAACCCAGAGTCCTCCATGGCCTTCATGGGCCTGCGTAATCTGAACCCTTCTCATTACCCCTCTGGCCTCATCTCCCACTTCTCCCTCTTGCTGTTTCTAGAACATGCCAAGTAAACTGTTTGCCCTCACCTCTTTCGAGTCTTTGCTCAGATATCCCCTCAGTGAGGCCCCCACTCCTAATCTGTTGTTGTTATCTGCCGTTCCGTGCACGGTGGAACAAGATGTTGCCTGGTCCTGTGTCATCCCGTGATGCATTATGGAGCAGGCTGTTGTGATCTGCAGAGTTTTCACTGGTCAGTTTTCAGAAGTAGATTGCCAGGCCTTTCTTCCTAGTCCATCTTAGTCTGGAAGCTCCACTGAAACCTGTTCAGCACCATAGCCACACACAAGCCTCCACCGACAGATGGGTGGTAGCTGTAACATACAGTATGTAATATACTTACTGCTTTTATTGCTTACCTCCCAGTGCTAGAATATAAGGTCCACAAGGATAGGGTCTTCACTTCATTTATTGATGTATCGAAAGAGCATAGATGAATGCTTGGCACATAGTAGGTGCTCATAAATATATATTGATTTTAGTTGGATTAAAGGAAATTGAATGAGAGTGAATAAAGCCAGTTATTCACCTTCTGGTCAGTTAGTACTTCTGAGCCCTGACCCTGGCCTTGTATAAACCTCTCACCTGGCCAGCTGTCCCTGGTCCCTCTGGCTTCAATGTCCCTGCATTTTACCCTTCTCTGCCTCACTAGATCCTAGGACCCCTGAGCCTCCTCTGTAGAGGAAACACTCGGTGGCAGAAAGGTAAAGACAGAGTTCAGGTGACTGGACCAGGAAGCAGGAAACTCACCATCTACCCAGCCCTGCTCTGGACTTGCTGGAGCAGTCCAAGGCAATCACTTGCCCTCTCTGTGCCTTGGTTTGCTTATCTTTCAGTGAGGAGCCAGGCAAGGCCATTTTGCATGGTGTGCTATAGTCTAAGAGGGGATGCAGGTGAAATGCCCCAACCCCAGAATTGGAAGCACGAGATGGCGTGAGTACTGTCATTCCCTAGGGTCTTTTGGGAAAGGCATTGTCTTGCAGGATCATGCCTCAGACGCCATCTCTAGCCTTTCCCAAAGAGATGATGCCTGCGGATCAATAGGTTGACTGGATGAAGGATGAGGTGGAGGTAGGGAGCGGGGCAATCAGTCCAGGTGATGGTCGTTTTTCAAGGCCCATCTGTCTTTCTGTCACGTCTCATGGCGCCCATGTAAAATGCCACCTGTTAAGGATGAGAAATGAGAGTCCTCACCCCCACAGAATGATTTCATGCTGATGCCTTATTCTGAGGCCTTGAAGCTGATATTATGTAGTATATCAGTGTG
The DNA here is from genome assembly GCF_030014295.1 of Loxodonta africana. Taxonomy (NCBI): domain Eukaryota; kingdom Metazoa; phylum Chordata; class Mammalia; order Proboscidea; family Elephantidae; genus Loxodonta; species Loxodonta africana. The sequence continues at coordinate 38,180,318 of NC_087363.1, forward strand.
GAGCAAGACTCATACGGGGGGAAGATGAGAGATGGGCAAATATCGACTGTATCAGGACGATAATAGCTACTGTTTATTGAGTGCTTGTATGTGAAGTTCTGCTACTAAGCACTTTTAATATATATCTTTTAATCTTAACAACCCCTTGAGGGTAGGTACTACTGTTGTACCCATTTTAAAGATGAGGAAACTGAGGCTCAGCTTTATAGTTTATAAGTGGCAAAACCATGATTCATACCCATGTCAGCCAGGCTGCAAAGGCTCACACTGTTAGCCCACCCTGCTACGCAGCTGAAGCTTATCTGTATAAGCTCCGAATTTTTGTTTTCTCACTAATCTGGACAGATGTTTTTTCCTAAACGATGACAGCTCACTCTGCCTTCAGTGTGGAAAGGGACTGGCAGGGACAGACAGGAACAGGGCGGCCAGGGAAGCGATGTGGATGGTGGACCTGGCTTATGGCAGGCAGTAAAGATGCTTAAATCGAAAGTGGGCAACTACTCCCTTGACTGTTCCACTTGTCCAAATCCTTCCCATCCTGCAAAATTTAGCTGAAATTTCACCTTCCCCAAGAGATCTTCCCTTACCACTGGACACTTCAGCCCTTGCTTCCCTAATTCCTGTTGCATTTATGGTTTGCACCACATCTTTTATTCTGCCATCTTCAACGGATGGAAACCCTAGTAGTATAGTGGTTAAGAGATACAGCTGCTAACCAAAAGGTCAGCAGTTCAAATCCACCAGGTGGTCTTTGGAAACCCTATGGGACAGCCTTGCTCTGTCTGATAGGGTTGCTATGTGTCAGAATGGACTCAACGGCAATGGAGTTTTTGTTTTGTTTTAACAGATCTTCAGCATTCACGAAGGATGAGACCTTTTGTAGATATCCTTGTTGGCAAATGCCAAAAACCAAACCTGTTGCCATCGAGTCAATTCTGGCTCATAGTGACCCTATAAGACATAGTAGAGCTGCCCCATAGGGTTTCCAAGGCTGTAAGCTTTACGGGAGCAGACTGCCACATCTTTCTCCCATGGTGTGGCTGGTGGGTTGAGCTGCCGACCATTCGGTTAGTAGCCAAGTGCGTAACCACTGTGCCACCAGGGCTCCTTATGTTGGCAAATACCATAGAATTCCTCCCGTGAAATTAGGATGCAGGACAATTAGCGGGATGCCAGTCTTAAAGCATTTAGAATTCAGGTGGGACCCCCTGCAGAATCTTACATCACTGCCACAAACCATTGGTATGTCACTTCTAAAGGGATGATACAATGGACTGTTGAGCCATCATGTTCCATGGGCCTCTGACTCTCAACTCTATTTGTTCTGTTAGTCTTGCCTCCCTAACTTGACTATGAGTACTCAGCAGAGATATTCTATTCATCTTGAAGTGAGAAGACTCTACTATCTACAGTGCTGTGTGTATAGATAGTAGGTATCCAGTGAGTTTACTCTAAAATGTTAGCTCCACGAGGGTGACAGAGATGGTGGCTATCAAGTTCAACATTGTCTCATGAGCACCTGGCACATCCCACCGAGTTGCCATCAGGTCGACCCGAACTCCTGGCAACCCCACGTGTGTCAGAGAAAACAGTGTTCCATAGGGTTTTCATTGGCAGCTTTTTCACAAGTAGATCATCGGGCCTTTCTTCTGAGGCACCTCTGGGTGGACTTGAACCTCCACCCTTCTGGTTAGCAGCCAAGCATATGCACATAGCACGCAGCATGTGTTTAATAAATATTTGTTGAACGGACGCCTGCAGCAACCTGGACACCCTTATTTGAGGACAAGATTTCATTTGTTGAGTTTTGTTAGCTGGACTGTATATAGAAGAAGGATCTGTTCACGTTGTTTATAGAATAACTCTTAAATGGAAGGTCAAGGAATTTTAAAGGTTATGGTGGAGAGGATAAGCTTAAAACAAAATATAATAGATCGAGATCGCATGGAGTCCCTGGGTAGTACAAACGATTATGTACATAGCTATTAACCAAAAGGTTGGCAGTTTGAGTCCACCCAGAGGCACCTTGAAGAAGGGCCTGGTGATCACTTCTGAAAAATCAACCATTGAAAACCCTGTGGAGCACAATACTCTCACACAAATGGGGTTGCCATGAGTCCGGATTGACTCGATGGCAACTGGTTTGGTTCTTTTTTTGGTTTTTGGTTCACATGGGTCGAGGGAACCATCTTTAATGTCCCCTTGCAGATGACATGCAGGAGAATCTGGATAGAAATAAAGTTAACTGTAGTTTTCTCTCTTTTTACCCTCCAGATTCACCGAAGCCACCAGTTGCTCCCAAGCCAAAGACTACTAGCCCCCTCACACCACTGGCTTCACCCAAATTCCCTTCATCACCCCGACCTGACAGTCTTCACAGTCCAAACTCTATGATCAGGGGGCCAAAGCCCCCCATTGCCCCCAAGCCCAAGCTGAGTGCCCCCCATGAGTGGCGAGCCAGCGTGTATGTGAACAACAGCTTAAACAAATGCAGCAATGGGAAACTGCTCTGCGTAGATAGGGGGCTTTATGAAGGGCACCAGTCCAACCTGGAGTGCTCTGAGTCAGAGGCAGATGAGGACTACATTGTGGCCCCCAAGGCGCCGGTGAGAGCGGAGGAGCCCGCGGATGGGGACTGTGTGGAGAATGAAGTCTTGGTGCCTGCAGATGCTCCTGGGGAAGAGGAACACAAGGAGGAGGGAGGTGAAGAGTGTGATGTGGAGGGGTCAGGAGCTGGAGAGGACATGGCTGCCCTGGCTGAAGGGACAGTGAGCGGAGAGAGTGATGGAGGCATGGCCCAGGCCCCTGAGAACGCGGCTGAGGAGGAGGACTGTGAGGGTGACCTGGGGGAAGGAGAGCAGGTGCTTACACAAAAGGAGGAAGAGGAGGAGGTGGAGGAACACAGTGCATACAACCAGGAGGACAGGGGCCCTCGGGATGGAGAGGAGGTCTTCCAGCACGATATCCCGACCCACATCAAACTAGAGGACCCGGTAGCCTCTGGTGAGGCGCCTGGACTCCCTGAGGCCCCCATGGAGGTGGAAGAGGACAGTGAGAAAGGTTGTGCCATGGCAGAAGCCAGGGACCCGGATGAGCGAGTGGCTTCCAGCAATCCCAGCGAGGTGGATGCTGAAGATGCCAGGGAGGAGCCCCCAGAGAAGGAAGAATTGGCCTCAGATGTCCAGGAGGCAGCCATGGCTGTAGAAAACCCAAATGTCTCTGCGGAGACGTGTGAAGATGCCACAGGAGGTGGTGGCCAGGTGGACGATGCCCATCCTGACCCAGGTGAGAGCACCAGCCAGGAAGAAGGGACAGTGGTCCAGAAGATGGATGAAGACCCTCAGAGAGGTGAGGGCCCCATTGAGGACGAGGAAGATGAGCCTGCTGAGGACAGCTGCCAGATAGTTCCTTTTGAGAATGACTGTGCTGACAGCTTCGAGACATCCCTTACAGGGAGTCCCTACGAGTTCTTCGCGACTGAGAGCACCTCTTTTTGTAGTGAAAGCTATCCGCCATTTTCTGAGTCAGCAGAAGGCTTAGAATCAGAGCAAGGGTCAAAGTCAGAGCTTTGTGCAGAGGAGGACCCTGAGGCTGGGACTGTGTGTGGCCAGCATGACCCCCCGGAGGGTGCTGTCTGTGAGGGCCCCTCTGTCCCTGAGGTGGTGGTCTTGCCAGAGGACGCCTTGGGTGAGGATGCCATGGACGACTCGCTCACCAACCCCTATGTGTTGGGTGTTGGCCTTGCGTGCCAGGCTGACTGGTGTGAAGCGCAAACTGGGCCCAACGCCCTGAGTGGTTATGCCACAAGGGAAGAAATGAGCTCCGATGTGGATGGCGGCCTGCTCCCCATCGACAGGAAAAACCTCGTCTCCAGAGCCCGTCCCCACTCCGGGAAGGTGGCTGGCTACGTCCCAGAAACTGTCCCAGAAGAAACTGGACCAGAATCTGGCTCGGCAGCTGTTGGCAGTGGAGGTGCCATTGCAGAGGCAAGAAAGACAGGTTTGTCACTGGAGGGGAAGCCTCCGGAAGCCACCAGCAGGGCCTTGCCGGCCAAGCCTAGGGCCTTCACTCTGTACCCACGGTCATTCTCTGTAGAAGGCCGAGAGATTCCGTTTTCCCTGTTCCGCGAGCCGGAGGGATCTGGGTTAGATGACCATCGGATAAAAAGGAATGAGGACAACCTTTCTCTGCCCTGTATGATCGGCTCTTCTGGAAGCTTCTCCCAGAGAAACCATCTACCCTCCAGTGGTACATCGACACCATCGTCTGTGGTCGACATCCCACCCCCCTTTGACCTGGCCTGCATCACCAAGAAGCCCATTACAAAGAGCTCACCCTCACTCCTGACTGAGAGCGACTCCCTGGACAAGCACACCAAGAAGAAGAAGTCATCCTTTAAGCGATTCCTGGCACTGACGTTTAAGAAGAAGACAGAGAGCAAAGTGCATGTGGAGGTGAATGTGTCCTCTTCCCGCTCCTCCTCAGAGTCCAGCTACCACGGGCCTTCCCGGCTCCTGGAGATCGACCGGAGAAGCCTCAGTAACTCGCCTCAGCTAAAGTCTCGGACGGGGAAGCTCCGGGCTTCTGAGTCCCCCTCCTCCCTCATCTTCTACAGGGATGGCAAGAGGAGAGGTGTCCCCTTCAGCAGGACGGTGTCCAGAGTGGAGTCTTTCGAAGACCGCTCTAGGCCTCCCTTCCTGCCCTTGCCACTGACCAAGCCGCGGTCCATCTCGTTCCCCAATGCAGACACTTCAGACTACGAGAACATTCCAGCTATGAATTCAGACTATGAAAACATCCAGATTCCACCCCGGAGGCCTGCAAGGACTGGGACTTTCACGAAGCTCTTTGAAGATCATAGCAGAGCCGTGTCCATGGCAAATGAAAATGATGGCTATGTGGACATGAGCAGCTTCAACGCCTTTGAGAGCAAACAGCAGGGTGCAGACCAAGAAGCAGAAAGGTACCGTAGAATTGTATTTTCTTTCTTGTTTGGCAGGGGTGGATATCTGAGAGGCAGCTGAGGTGTAGGTGACAGAATGGACTTGCCTTTGAGTCTCCCATTTTGCTTCCTTCTGGCTGTGTGACTTGAGTGAGTGGCTTTACCTCTCCGAGCCTCAGTTACTTCATCTATGAAATGGGACTCATGTTTGAGAAGGTCAAAGTAGATAATCTGCGTGAGACTACTGTGTAAAGTGTGGGATATGGTACAATGTGAGTGTGTGTATTTATGTTCCTTGGGGGACATTTCTCATCTCTTTTAGGTAGATGGCTTTGCTCCTCGCCCCTGGGAAGGTCACCAAGAGAAAAGGTTGTGGAATCTTACCAAACTAAATCTCTTTCACCATCAGGAAAATACCCTCAATTGAGATTGATACCTTTTTATTGTGTAAATATACACTGTATTCAATGGGGAACTAGAAAAGACAATTTATTTAGATTGTTTAAAAAGCTAAGGGTGCCCTGAGCTAAATTTCTGAATGGAGTCTTTAAGAGGTACATCCAAGCTGAATGTTTTTTTGGACTGATTCACTTTGGAAGTGGGAGTGAAACACTGGAGCTATTGATAAGAGCAGGGGTTTTCTGACCTCCACCTTTCCAAGACTGCCTGAATGCACTTACTGGTTATCCTAAGTGGATAATTGCCAAATCTGGCTGTTCCTTGTACATTGTGGATGCAACTTAAAGGCGGTGCAGTTAAATGCTAGCCATTTACATTCTTCTGTGGTGCCTGATCTAAATAATGAAAAGCCAAAATTGTTATGATTTTAAAAGAAATATCTGATCTTCCCTCTAATGTGCAGTAACTTAACCAGTCCTGCACAGCTGTTGCTGCCACAAGAATTCCTAAGGGATCTGCAGTAATGAATAGATAAGAATGATTTGCAATTAGCATTAGCTATATTGCTGGAGTACAGATGCTAGGAAGTGTTTGGATGGTGTATTCTCTTGAGTATTTTACACGGTTTCCCACCCTGGCTCCGTCTTCTCCCTACCCCAAGTCTGGATAAAGCTATTCATTAATTTTGTCTAGGATGAAGGGGTTTGTTTGCCAAGCAAAGAACAGGGTCTAATTTAGACAAGGTAGACATGTGGGAGCTCGTAGAGGGTTGGGGAGGCAGAGCCAAACAATGCATTGCGTTTGTAGTTATCAGCAGGGTTTGACAAGACCATATCCTAGGTGAGTGCCTCCCAGCACTATACAGAACCAAGCTTTGAAACATTAAAATCTCCATGCTGGAAGGGACCTCAAGGGGCATATGGTCAAGCTTCCCATCTCTAACAGGTGGTCATCCAGTGTACATTTGAATTCCTCTAGCCACAGGGAACACCCCACTTCCTGGGGCTGCCTTGTCTGTTGCTAGGTACCCTGACTATTAGGAAGTTTTTCTTTCTGATTGAGGCACGCACTGTCTCCCCTCCAAGATCCCTGCCACAGTCACACGGGCTCTGTTCTTTCAAGTCAGGCACACGAACTCATTTCCTCTTTTGTATACAGGCCTTTAGAGACTGTCTTAGTTACCTAGTGCTGCTGTAACAGAAATACCACAAGTGGATATCTTTTAAAAAAGAGAGATTTATTCTCTCACAGTCTAGGAGGCTAGAAATCCAAATTCAGGGCACCAGTTCCAGAGGAAGTCCTTCTCTCTCTGTTGGCTCTGGAGGAAAGTCCTTGTTTGTCATCAGTCTTCCCCAGTTGAGGAGCTTCTCAGCACAGGGACCCCAGGTCCAAAGGACATGCTCTGCTTCTGGCACTACTTTCTTGGTGGTATGAGGTCCTCATCCTAAGTTTCAAGATCCCATTTCTTCCCAATCAATGTCCTCACTTTAACTGTAGGCAGTTAAGTTGCTGTTGTAATTCAGCCACTCTTAGAATAAGACTGTGGGTTTGGTTTTCAGCAATCTCAGCTCTGTTATGACAGGAAATCAGTCTTTCTTTCAAAGCACAAGTGGAAACTTTGAGGTCATTTATGCGGCACTCGAGCTTTGACTCTGAAGCCCTAAGAGCACTTCTTTCTTTCACCAGTTTGTCTAGTGAAAGTAGGACCAACCAACCAGCTTCCTTATACTTCTCGTTATGACAAAATTGTGGAAAGGTATCATGCATGCAATCATGCGGAGCCTTACCTTTCAACAGTACCCGATCTGTTGGTGGTGATATTTTACGTATTTGTATTCCCACCTCACTCCGTGGATTAGCAGTGCCCTCTTCACTGCTGGAGGCAGAGTCATCAACTTTAAGACTAATCAGACTTCAGAACCAACTTAGAAAACTCATCCGTATAATTTTGTTTCTCTGGAACCACTCCTGGTACTAAATGTCTTAGGCTGGGTTCTCTAGAGAAGCAAAACCAATAAAGCATATAAATATATAGAGAGAGAAAGATTTATATCAAGGAAATGGCTCATGCAGTTGTAGAGGCTGGCACATCCTAAGCCCATGGGTCAGGATAGAGGCTTCTCCTGATTCACATAGCTGCAGGGGCTGGTGAACCCAAGATCAGCAGGTCAGAGAGCAGGGCTCTTGCTCACAGGCTGTGAAGATGGATGAATCCCAGGGTCAGCAGGCAAGACCACAGATAAGCTTCTAGGTCAAGTCCCAAGAGCCAGAAGCCAGACGAACAGGAGCCAGCTGCAGGATCCAGCGCAAGCAAAAAGCCCCCAAGCCTTGCCAAAATGTCTGCTTATATTCGATGCAGGCCACACACCCAAGGAAACTCCCTTTCAGCTGGTTGGCTACTCACAGCATATCCCATCATGAGGGTGATTACGTATCAGATCTCGACAGGGAAGTGATCACAACATTATACAACTGCCAAAACACTGAGAACCATGGCCCAGCTAAGTTGACACACAGTCTTAACCATCACAGAGACTGAAATCCGCATCCATAGAATCACAGGATTTTAGACCTGGAAGGAACTTCAGACCTCATCTAGTCCTGTTACAGAGTAGGAAACTAAGGCACAGGGGGAAAATGACTTGCCTGCAGTCTCTCAGCAAGTTAGTGGAGAAATCAGTGCTAGGACTTGGGTTTCTGACTGACTCCTGGTTCAGTAATTTGCCATGAATTAACACTAAGGGATGCCGGGTCTGGTTGTGCAGGCTGTGCACAGTACAACCCCAGGGCCACCATTCACCTTTTAGTCTGTGAATGGACCCCCCTAGAGTTGTGCAGTGCACTGGCTGCTTGGCCATCTGGAAGGGCCCTTTTGCCTTGACCTGTACCTTGTCCAAAAAACAAACAAGTTCCCTTCATCCAGACTAACATGACAATAAATGAATAAAATATCCACGGAAATGCTAATGTCTACCATAGCGTTTACCATATTTTGGGAAACCCTGGTAGCCTAGTGGTTAAGTGCCAGGGCTGCTAACCAAATGGTCGGCAGTTCGAATCCACCAGACAGTCCTTGGAAACTGTATGGAGCAGTTCTGCTGTGTCCTGTAGGATCCCTGTGAGTCAGAAGTGACTCAACGGCACCTGACAACCATATTGTGACTGTGTACTTTGTGCCAGGCACTGTGCTAGGGGCTTTTCCTGGGTTACCTCACAGTCGATGCTACAGCCTGGGGCCTTAGTTGAACATCCTGAACTCTCAGACTCTGAATTTCAAAAGCACTATTGGCCCAGCTCTGGAGACATGTCACCGAAGACCAGACTGACTGGGGTAAATCTCCCGTGCAGGAACCACATCCTCTTGGACATCAATCAGTGAGCAATGCTTTCTTCTGCTTTCCTGCATGAAACAGATGGAAGCAAGGGGGGAGGAAAATTCCCGCTTTGGGCTGGAACAGGTCTGGGCAAGGGAGGTTTCAGACACATCAAGTTGAGAGGCATGAATGGACTGCCCGTGGGGGTGGGGGCCCCACTTCTGCACTGAATGGGCTTTTTAAGTATGGGGGATGCTGGTTATCTGAGACATGTCCACAGGGGTCCTTGGGGTCAGATGGGATGAGAGGGTGGGGAGGCAGTTCCTTCCTCCTTCCGGTGCTTGTCCTACCCTACACCTTGTTCAGTGTGAGGATCAGAGGCAGAAGCCAAAATAAATATAAACAGCCCTGAAAGAGAGTAAGACAGTACACTGAAAGATGTGGGTCTAAAATCTGCTCATGAACTTGCTGTGGGGCCTTGGAAAAGGCCGGGCCACAGTTTCTTCATCTGTAAATTGAGAATGCTAGAGCAGATCTGTGTTCCTCAAGCATCAGCCTTTCTGCTGTCACCTTTGCCGTTCTTGCTACACCGCCTGCACTAGGATTTACTTATTGTTTTTCTTTAAATCAATCCATCTTTTTTACTTAATAAAAAAATACTTAGAAAAGAAACTTTATGCCACTATTGGGAAATGGAAAATCACTATCAGTTGCCATAAATAAGAAGGTAATTGAAAAATAAGATAGAAAGAAGAATAAAATAACATTGGTTATTAACACTGGCTTGAGGTTGTTACTTGCCAAAGTTGTGAGCTGGAGGCCTGGTCTCTTTGTTAAACAGGGAGATGTGTAAGTGTTGGAGAGGTGTTAAAGACACCTTGGTACCACATGGAGACCTTCAACTTGACATAAGCAGAAGGATTCAAAGAGCCTTAAAAAGGAAATAACTCTCTTGTGGTGTCATTCAGTGTTATTTAAATCCAAGTCCTTTTTCCCATTAAAAGGGCCTCCCTTCAAGAAACATAGAGTTAAAAAAAAAAAAGAAGAAAGAAACAAATGTGGAGTGTATTACAGAATTCAAAAAGCCCTTTGAGACCCCTAAATCAATGAGCAGCAGCTCAGGGTCTAATGGAAGATTAGGAAGGTTCTTCTGTGCAGTTACTTCCTTTGAGATTTATATACACAGATAATATCTCTTTAGTGGCTGTAATATTATTATTAGCCATCTTATATTTTATAAAATAAAATTATATCAATCATTGTATATGTTCATCTTTCTCATGGTACACTATGAAAGGTTTTGTTCTCCTTTAGTTTAAAATGTAATTTGCAAAACATTCTTTTGTTCCTGAGTTGACCTTTGTGCAAAAGAGAAAAAGAAAAAAAAAAAAGTTGCCAGCAGTGATCTAGCCCAACACTTCACTTTTCAAATAGGGTGTTTTATGACCTCGGTCAGTACTTAGTGGGGGTATCCCAATCTTCTGAATATCCCACTGCACCTCAATGTGGTGGTTACCCACTAGGAACTTAATAAATGCATGTAGAAGAATTAGTGATTTTAAACTTCAAGGGGAAAAGAACTATCATTCATGAAGTACCTACTTTAAGCAACAATTCTAGGTGCTTTGTATACATTTACGAAACACCTGTTTTATGCAAGACACTGCACACAATGGCCTTGTCCTAAGTGTCTCATTAAATGTATGTTCATTCTGTTTGTTTTAATATGATGCTGAGTCTCCTTTAATAACGCAGTGTCGTACGTCAGCGCAGATCTCTGCTGCCACTTTCTGCAACATTTTATTGGGAAAATGTTTGAACTCACAGAAAAGTTGAAAGAGTTTTACAGGAAGCATCCCTGTGCTTATCCCTGTGTCTCTCCGTCTCTCCGTCCACGGCCTTTTCTGTTTACAGATGAGGACACTGTGGCCCAGGGAAATTCCGCGAGAGGTAGTAGAGCACGGTGGTCAGGCACGTGGGCTTTTGAGCCAAGCTGCCTGGGTCTGAATTGACGCTCCACCACTTGTTAGCAGTGTGACCTGGGACAAGTTTTTTTACCTCTCTGTGCCTCCATTTCTTCCCCTGTAAAGGAGTGTGATGATAGCACCTGCCGCATAACGTCCTTAAGTCTAAAGGAATTAACATGGCACGTAATAAAGTGATCAGTAAACATTTCTTTTTAAGCGACATGATCAAGGTCACATAGTGGTGGAGGCAGAATTTGAATCCTTTTCTGTCTGATTCCAAGGGTGTAGGTGGAGAATCTGATCTCTTTCATGGCAGGTGACTGTCTTTCTCAGCTGTTCTTCTGCATATGATGGACTCGGTGGTTAGGACATCACCGGGGTCATCAACATGTGCACTTTAGCTGCGGGCATGGCAGCCTTACCTCTGGACTCCCGCATGAGATTGGTTCAGGGCTACAGCCAACAACTCGAGCAATATTGATTTGGAGTCCTACCAGCCTCTTACACAAAGGACAGCAGCACCAGGGGTTTTCTAATTGCGTGATTATAATAGTAAAAGTGCCTGTTTGTATGGCCGTGATCATAGCTGTTATCTCACTTGCAACTTACAGTGGGTTGGGCAGGGTAAGGATCCTCAGTGTGCATTTTCCAGGTGGGAAAACTGAGACCTGGTGAAGCGATAGGAACTCTTCTCTGTCACACAGGTAGTAAGTTGCAAAAGGACAAATACCGTATGATCCCCCTTATATAAAATAAGCAAATATATAGAAACGAAGTGGTTACTGGGGTATGAAGGAGGCGGGGGGGGGGGGTTTGCTTAGGGTGCATTGAGTTTATAGTAATAGTGGTGGAATTATTTGGAAAAAGGGTAGCATGAATGGTTGTACAACTGAAGAATGTAATCAGTGTCACTGAATTGTACATGTGGAAATTGTTGAGATGGCATATGCATTGTTACACATACTTCTACCACAGTTTTTAAAAAAATGAGTTTGTGGATTGGCCACATTGTATGACATGCATATGAGAATAAGGAGTGAGAAAATCCAGGTAGTTTAATGTTCCAGCTAACTAATCATGACCATGCATTTACTCATTTAAGAAATGAGTCGTCCTCGGGAAGGGACTGTACTGAGTGAAGTGTAGGAGGAGAGAAAGGTGGACCAGGCACCACCCCTGCCCTCAGTGGACTTACAGTCTGTGGGTAGGGAGAAGACTAAGACCCAAGTCACAGCATGCAAGATGGAAAAAGCTCAGGACCCCAAAAGTAAGGAGTCTGAGGAGGGAGGAATGGTTTTATGGACAAGGTGGTATTTGAATGGACATACACTGAAGGAAAAGAAGGCTTTGGACATTTGGAGATAGGGAGAAGGCATTTCAGGAAGAGGGAAGTGGCTGAGGAAAGGTGTAGAGTACATATGGAGAAACATATAACAATGGTTTTTAGCAGCTAGAACTGCATTGAAAATGATTTAATCTTTATTCGGAAGATAGCTTGGCATACTTATACTTACCCTGGAAAAGAGTTCTCATTGTCTGCAGAAGTAGAGAACATAGAGAGGAGATTGGGTTGAAAGACTGCAGGACAAACTCAAATGACATCTTTTTCTAATTGCCAGTTATTGCAGTACAGTGTTGCACCAGCTCAGCTAAGTCACCCATTCACTCTGCTAACATTTGTTGAGCATCTACTAAATGTCAGATACTATTCTAGGTACTAGAGGGATGAAGATCCCTGTCCTCGAGGCATTTTCAGTCTGGCTGGCTGGGGAGAAAGGCTGATAAAGAGGCAGCTAGAACATAGTGGGAGCCCTGGTGGCACAGTGGTAAAAGAGCTTGTCTGCTAACCGAAAGGTCTGCAGTTCAAATCTACCAGCTGCTCTTTGGAAACCCTATGGAGCAGTTCTGCTCTGTCCTGGAGGGTCACTTGATGGCAACGGGTTTGGGGTTTTTTGGTTTTTTGGTGTTTTTTAGAACATAGCATGATAAAGGGATAAAGGCTTTACCAGGAGTACACTCAAACAGCTGGAGGAGGAGGGACAGTAGAGGAGGCTCCCTGTCTAGGAGACACTTGAGCTGGGTTTTGACAGAGGAATAGGAGTTCATGGTGGAAGCAAACAGTCTTAGAGGAGGAGAAAGCTTGCCTAAGAGTCTGGCAGTTGGACAGGACCTTGATGTATTCTGGAGATGGTGCTCAACACACATGGCTGAGAGATGAAGTTGGGAAGGCAGGTTGGGGCCCAATTGAGAGGTGCCTTGTAGATCAGTTTAGTGAGTTTGTACTTTCCCCCTTGTCAGTGGGGAGTCAATGGTGATTTTTAAATGGCAGGGAAGGGATGACACGATGAAGATCATGCATTGACATGAATACCTTGTTGGCAGTGGGGAGAGTAGAAGGAATGGAGAGAGGGAAAACAGGGAGATGAGTTAAGAGGCTGTTGCAGTGGTCCCCTCAAGAGGTGATGAAGCCCAACCCAGGGATGTAGCAGTGGGAAGGGGCAGAGAGGAATTCTGCTTTCAGAATGTGCACAGCAACCCTAGCTTCCCCAGTGTCCACTTAACTCTAGGGCTAGTTAGTGTCTACCTTTGCCTTTCTCTGCTCATTCTTGTATTTATCTTTTATAGTCTGTCTGGCCCCAAATAAATAAAAGGTTTGACGTACTTTCCAATAGAAGACACAGCAACGAAAAAAAAAAAAAGAATTAAATCTTTAAAATAAAATTTAGAGAATACAAGCCAAGTCATAAAGTTGGGAGAGGTGATGGTGTGGGTAGCCCAGACCAAGGACAGCAGCTGCGGTGAAAGTTCGGAAAATCCAGTGCAAAATCTAGCAATAAGAGCCTCCTCCTACCCTCTCACTCCCAACCCACCACCTCCCAGCATCAGGGCTTGAGGCATAAAATGTAGTAAATATTTTGCTGAAGTGATTCCCCAAGAAAGTGAAACCTGACTTTCATTTTTTACCACCGGAGACGGTACTGTAGCAACAAATCTATGCATCCTTGTAAAACAAAGGTGATTTACAGCCTCATCTGTAAATCCTTGGGTGTGTATGTAGCAGAGCTGCTGCTAAGCCTCCTGCTGACTAATTCCATTGGTGCTGAGAGCTGCGTGGCTGGATTTTTGGCACATCCTAGCTGTGGTATTCATTGGTATCTTTATATCTGCCTGTAAGCCGGGAGCCTTCCTATTATTATGTTTTTGACAAATGAACTCATGCAGAGCTTTCATTAAGTTTCATTGAAAGGACCTGGAAATGCCATAAAAATTATTATAATCTCAAAACCATCATATCCTCATGCATGTGGCTGTGCTTCCCATTGAAATTGACTGATGAGACTACTCAGTTTTTAATTTTCTGACTTAAAATAAGACCATCTGCAGCTTTTTTTTTTTTAGCAATAATTTTTAATTAAATGCAATAAAATTTACAGGAAAGGCCCCTATAAGAAAATCGTGTCAGGAACGCAGTTATTGTAACATTAGTAGTGCCATATTAAGGCCCCCAACTACTTTTTGTTTCCTTCCAGAGCTATATAATGTTGAAGAAATTCTGATTAAGTGTTCATCATAAAGTGGTTTTACCTTCATAAAGTCAGGGCCTCCCCCGTTGGGAAGTGGGAAAATAATTCCCACTAATAAAAGACAGTCATGTTGTCAAGAGCTCTTTGGTAAAATGTCAGCAGCTGATCTCCTTGACCAGCTGAGCCCCAGGGGAAGGGTGAGGTCTTTGTTCCAACCAGAGTCTGGATGGCGCTTCATATATTTGGGCCTCTCTCTTCCCACCTGTAGAATGGGGATGAGCATATCATATGATGCAGACAAAGAAAAAAGGCATGTCTTATCTATGTTTCAGGCACTCCTCCAGTCAATATGCATTTCATTGTTAGCTGCCATCCAGTCAGCCCTTGACACATGGTAAACCCACGCACAACGAAATGAAATGGTGTCTGGTCCTGCACCATCCCCGTGATCAGTTGCAGATCAGACCATTGCGATCCGAATATAGGGTTTTCATTGGCTGATTTTTAGAAGTAGATCACTAGGCCTTTCTTCGTAGTCCGTCTTACTGTGGAAAAAAAAAAAAAAAACTCCACTAAAACCTGTCCAGCATCATAGCAACACCCAAGCCTGCACCGATGGGTACTGGCTGCACGTGAAGTACACTGGCGACTACCTGCTAGGTGCCCCAGTATGAGCTTTGCACCAGTATGAACAGACAGATGAGGTCCCTGCTCTCACAGAACTGGCATTCTCCTAGGGAGAGGCAGACAGTAAACAGACTAATGTGTAAATGAGATAATTATAGCCTGTGAAAAAGAAGGAAATAGAGTGATGTGATGGAAAGTGGTGGAATGGTGGTCAAGGAAAGCTTCTCTGAGGAAATGACTTTTGAGTGAACCTTGAATGACATTACGACTTTGTAAAAACAGCATAGGGGCAGTGTGTGACCTCCTCTAGCTTCCTGAGGGAGAAGGAGAATCAAGATGAACAGCCAAAGGCTGATTCCTATGAGGTGGAGGTCAGACATGACTCCTCTCTTCGCTACCTTTACCAATTCTGATACCAACTCCCTTCCCACAGTAGTCTCTACTTCTCTGCTGGGTTCAATAATTCATTGCAGTGGCCCCACAGAACTCACAAACCATACTCACAATTATGGGGTTTATTAGGGAAGTAACAGTTTACAGTTCAGGCTCAGGAATGCTCAAAGACAAAGTTCTTCCATCAGGACAGCCTCTTTCTTCACAGCCATGCTCGCAGGCACACCTCTCTCTGACCCTAGGCCTCTGCCCAAAGGCACTCAGCTTTCTCGCACCGTAGGCTGGGAAGCTCACTGTACCATCTCCTGCTGCTGGGTCTCTCCTATCGTGTCTCCCCTGCCACCGCTTCTTATCATCTTCAGGGTTACAGCTGGCTCGCTCTGTCAGTCTCCTGCTTCCAGGAGCTTCTCAGGACAGGGATTCTGGGTCCAAAAGACGTGCTGGTTCCTGGCTGTTTTTCCTTGGTGGTGGTGGGATGCTCTCTTTCCTGCCTCTGGGGTGGCTTATTTCAAGCCCAGCGGGATGGCAAAACTGACCAATCCCTTTGGTAAGCCACAATTATCTTATTTGCACAGTCCCTCCCAATCATTTGGGTGACCATGGTGAGAAAGGCCACACAAAAGTGATCCATTACACTGCAGACATCATGGTGGGAAGGAGGGCATTCTGGGCAGAGGGAACAGAAGGAACAAAGGCCCTGAGGTTGGAGGTCCTTGTGAGGTTTGTGGAGAGGCAAGTGATGGGAGATGAGATGGGCAGAGGCCTTCATGAAAGAAAGATCTGACTTTAATAAGAAGCCATTGGAGGAATGTGTTAGGATCCAGAAATGTTTGAATTATATGAACTTTTCAGACCATTTCACAAGATTTGTATGTTTAGGGTCAGATCAGCCAATAATTTGAAAATGCAACAAAGAGTATTTGCTGTTCAGAAGGGTTCTGGGGGCATTAAAGGGGCTAGGGTTTAGGTCCCAGATCTGCCTCTAGCTATGTGATTTTGAGCATCTGGGTCTCAGGTCTCCCACTTATGACTGCTCTGGAATGGTTTGGAACCAGTGGCTTTGTGTTCTTCATATGAGTGCCCTTTACAGAAGTTAGCAGTGGTCCAGGATACCTAGAGGAGACTGTTCAGGCCAGATCAGAGCGGGTGGCAGGTGATAAGGCTGGGAAAATTCCTGAGAAGGAACTTGCTGAATTTGAACATGTATTCCCTAATACATTGAATTGATTTGATCCTATGAGCATTAGGGAGCTATTGAAGGCTTTAGAGCACGGGAGTGATGCAGTCAGCTAGTGCTTTAGCATAGCTATCGTCGGCTGTGTGGGATGAAATGGAGGAAAAGCAGCCACCACAGTAAGGCATCTAAACACCAGAGGATCAAGACTTGATAGCAGGACTTAGCCTCTTCATCTTCTATATAGTTAAAAAAAAAAAAAAAATTGCTGTTGAGTGGATTCCAACTCATAGCGACCCTATAGGACAGGGTAGAACCTATAGGGTTTCCAGGGAGCAGCTGGTAGATTTGATCTGTCGACCTTTTGGTTAGCAGCCCTAGCACTTAACCACTGCGCCACCAGCGTAGAATGCTATAAATTTTAGGGCATTCCAGTCGCAGCTATGGCACAGTGGCTCAGAGCAGAATAAACCAGAGCCACATTTAAGCCTGAATTTCCCAGCATATGGGGTTCTCTGGTTGGCTGACGGCATTTAGTTAGCACAGTTGACAGAAGAGAGGCAGTGTGACACAGCAGGAAGAGAGAATGCGCTAAAGTTGAGCTCTGCCGCTTACCCTGTTGTCTAATCTGTACAAGAGGGTACAGTGGTCCTTTCATCACTAAGTTGTCATAAAGAGTCAGATAGTCCATGTGCAGGGGCTTTGTCAGATACAAAAAGTCATACCATCGGCCTTGTACTTTGCTTCCAGGAGCTGAGGTGCACAGGCAGATACTGCTTCTCACTCCAGTGTGTCAGGCTCTGTTGAGCACTCGCTATATGCCCGGCACAGCCTTAGACCTTTTCTGTGTGTTAACTCAGTTCATCTTAAAAGCCACCCTGCAACATAGATACTTTTATTGTCTATACTTCGCAGATGAGGAAACTGAGGCACAAAGAGGTTAAGTAAAGGACTCAGGATCACACAGCTAGTCAGGGGCAGAGCTGGAATTTTAACCCAGGCGGTTTCCAGCACCCATGTTCTCAACAGTGCTGTGAGGTGCTTTCTCATGCTATGTGCATCATTGCTGGATATCCCTTTGAGGGTAGTTACCCAGTTTTACTTTTTTAGTAGATAAAGAAACTGAGGTTCAGGGTAGTGACATGACTTCCAAGCCAGTAAGCGATGGAGCTAGGACTGGAAGGTAGGTCTCTCTAGGTCAGCGGTCTGCTGTCTTTCTGGCTCACCTCCTTTGAGAGTCCCCACAACTGGAATTCGACACCTCTAGGTGTCAAAGATGGAGACACACGCTGGGGTCTGAATCTTCAGAATGGAAATGTCCCTATTCCAGGTGTTGAGAGTCAGACTGCTTCTAATGACTGTCCACTTGCTTAGATCCACGTGGCCAGGAGGTGATGTAAAAACTATTTATAGAGAGAACAGCACACATGATTGCAGTAACAATCAAAGGGATGATATTATGCGGGAGGTTAACGCTTCCTTAGATTGCCTGGCCAGGGTCGGGTAGGGCCCTTGGGGAATTTATCATCCATGCTTACAGTACTCTAGGTCAACAGGACAAAAAGCTCATGATGATTTCTAAGTGATGAATGAATGCATTTCAGCTGGCTTCTTCAGAATGCCCCAAGATTGTCTAGCCTCCCAAGGATGAAGGCAGCCGCCGAGTCGTGTGTCGGGGAATTCTGAGCTTGCAGCTGAGAATTGTGGTGATTCCCTCTCTTGGCAAAGCCTGGGTCTCTGGCTGATTTCCTCCAAGACAAATGGCTCTGGATTGAGATTGTTTTTAAGGATGATGTGGCTGGCCTCTACGTAAACAGACTCATTTTCTACATGCACGAGGTTGTTCTGGAGCCTTGGATAGAGCCCAAGGGAAGTTTCTCCAGGTCAAGGCATGACCTAAGAACTTGAAATTTCAGGCTTGCTTGCATGTTTTAATTAAGAAAACTAGATACCACACGCACACACACACACACACACACACACACGCACACACACACAAAAAAAATCCTGACTTACAGAATCTGCTTGAGGACCTTGAGTTCTGCTTGTACTTTGTTACGGTGTGACTTCCATACACTAAAATGTGTGTCCAGCAGGGCTGTCCTGTGAAGTAGTGAGCTTCCCATCATGGCTAGTAATCAAACAGAAGTGGAGAGGACACCAGAGCCTATCGTGAGGCTGTTGTGGCATTCATGGGACAGGAAATCTGAGCTCTTGGGGTCATTCTTGGCTGTGCATTTGGAGTCCTAAGGGAGCAGGTAGGCTGGAGAGGCCCAAGGAGGCTTTACTGTTAGTTGCTGTCAAGTGGATACCAACTCATGGTGATCCCACCTGCAGAGTAGAACTGCTCCATAAAGTTTTCAAGGCTGTGACCTTTTGGAAGGTGACCTTGGCTCTTCCAGGGTGCCTGTGGGTGGGCTCTAACCACCAGCCTTTCAGCTAGTAGTAGAGCACTTAACCATTTGTGCCACCCAGGGACTCCTAAAGAGACCGCAGGAGGATTCAATATCTGCTCTGAGACCAGTTCCAAGAGGTACCTCCTGATACAGGAAGATGTGGTTGTCATATCCAGCGCCCACTTCATCTGAATGCTGACTCACCTGCTGAAAATTCAGCACTCAGAAGCGGGGTAGCTCCTGGGCCCTGGCCTCCCTAGGGAGATTGCAGAAGCTATCTTCTAGAGTCGCCGACCTGGCTGAATTGTAGTGGGTAGGAAGATTGGTTATGTGCTGCTCCTTGGGCTCCTTCATACACTTAATTTCAGTGATTTTCAAATCTTCTGTTGCAGTGGAATCTTCTTTCAAATGAAAACTTACTTGGAACCTCAACATAAAACATGGGTTTGTTATTATAATTCTGTTTCATAATTTCAGTTAATGTGATTGTCATGAATAGAAGTCTTGGAAATTGGAGTTATGGATTGCAGTACTGGTTTTGTAGCCTAATTAAGTGTGATAATTTTGTGTAGCTGTATGTTGTGGGGGTTGGGAGCATGCTCTCTGGAGCCAGATGGCTGCATTTAAATCTTAGCTCTGCCACTTACTAGTTGTGTATTCTTGGGCCAATTACTTAACCTCTTTGTGCCTCAGCTTCCTTATCAGGGAAAACAGCAGTACCACCTCAAGGGGTTGTGAGGGTTAAATAAATTAACATGTGCAAAGAATTAAGCACAAACGTAGTGCATTGTGAGTGCTCAGTACACTTTAGCTGTTATGATTAGCACCATATCAGCGTCTGTATCCATGAAATTCAAAGCAGACATTTGTGAATCTTCACCCGCAGTAACCTAGGGCTTCTGAGGAACACTTCTTGAAAACCCCACCTCATTTCGTATAATCTGGACAGGGTTCTTTTAATACGAGCTGTCTGTTGGGTGTACGTGTGAAGTCTTTTTCACCAGTCATTTAATCAGTTGCTTACAGAATCCTGTGCCAGTAATAATGGGGGAGGAGAAGACATGGTGGTTCCAGCCCATCTTTCAAAAAGAGGCATTTAATTATACATCATGATCAAGTGAGATTTATTCCAGGAATGCAAGGTTGGTTCAACATTAGAAAATCAGTCAATGTAATACACTACATTAATAGAACAAAGGAAAAGAATCACATGATTATCTCAACTTTTGCAGAAAAGGCATTTGATAAAATTCAGTACCCTTTCTTGATAAAAACTCTCAACAAGATAAGCATAAAAGGGAAGTACCTCCACATGATTAAGCACATTTATGAAGAACTAACAGCTGACATTATACTCAATGGAGAAAGATTGAGAACTTTTCCCTTGAAAACAGGAACAAGGCAAGGATGCCCAGTCTCAACGCTGCTATTCAATATTGTACTGGAAATCCTAGCCAAAGCAACATGACAAGAAAAAGAAATAAAAGTTACCCAGTTTGGAAAAGAAAAGGTAAAAGTATCTCTATACACAGATACAAGATCCTATATAGAAAATCCCAAAGAATCTACTAAAAAGCTTCTAGAACTAATAGAGGAATTTAGCAAAGTTGCAGGATACAAGATCAACACACAAAAATTTGTTCAGTTTCTATGCATCAGATGTGAGAAATCTGAAAAGGAGATTAAGAAAACTACATTTACAATAGCAGCTAAGACAACAAAATGTCTAGGAATAAATTTACTCAGGGATGTAAAAGACTTATACAATAAAAATGATAAAACACTGTTGAAAGAGATTAAAGAAGACCTAAATAGATGAAAAGACATTCTGTGCTCATGAATTGGAAGACTTAATATAGTTAAGATGTCACTACTACCTGTCTTAGTTATCTAGTGCTGCTACGACAGAAATACTACAAGTGGAAGACTTTAACAAAGAGAATTTTATTCTCTCACAGTCTAGGAGGCTAGAGGTCCAATTCAAGGTGCCAGCTCCAGAGGAAGGCTTTCTCTGTCTGTCGGCTCTGGAGGAAGGCCCTTATCATCAATCTTTCCCCATGGAAGAGCTTCTTAGAGCAGGGATCCTGGGTCCAAAGGACACGCTATTCTCCTGGCTCTTGTTTCTTGGTAGTATGAGGTCCCCATGTCTCTCTGCTCACTTTTCTCTTTTATATCTTGAAAGAGATTGGCTTAAGACAAAACCTAATCTTACAGATTGAGTCCTGCCTCATTACCGTAACTGCTGCTAATCCCACCTCATTAACATCGTAGAAATAGGATTTACAGCACACAGGAAAAACCCATCAGATGACAAAATGGTGGACAGTCACACAACACTGGGAATCATGGCTTAGCCAAGTTGACACACATTTTGGGGGGACACAATTCAATCCATGACATTCTACCCTTTGGCTCCCCAAAATTCATGTCCTTGCCACTTGTAAAACACATTCACACCATCATATCTTAGCAAAAGTGTTAACTCCAAGTCCAAAATCTAAAAATTTCTCTTAGTCTGTGAAATCTCGAGTACAAATTATATGCTTCCAAAGTACAGTGGTAGAACGGGCACAAGCTAGACATTTCCATTAAAAATGGGAGAAATTGGAGGGAAAGAAGGAATAACAGGCACCAAGCAAGTCAGCAGAACACATTATATTAGCCCTCAAGGCTTGAAAATAATCCCCTGTTCTCTGAGACCATTTAGACAGTGGCCCTGCCCTCCAGACTCTAGGTGTTGGCCACACTCTCCAGATTCTGAGTGGAGGCCTCTCGGCTCACTGGAAGGGCAACTCTGCTCCCTCGAATTTGGGTGGCCCCATTCTCCTGGTCCATCTCAGTGGCAACTCCACCACCCTTTGGGACCCAGGCAGCTCAGCTTCTTGTGTTCCTTGTCTCTTCAGCTTCTGCTTCCTGGTTCCTTGGCCTCTCAGTCCCTTGGGCCTCACCACCCCGTCTGCCCTGCTGGGGCAAGTGTTCCAAAGCTCTTTAGCTCCACTGGTAAGTGCCTGGAGGCACCCCACTCCAGTAGTAAACTTCGGCCGAAAGGCACTCAGCTCTCTTGTTCCATGGGTTGGCAAGAATAGCTCCAGAGGTAAGTGCCTGGAAGTACCCCACTCCACCAGGAAGCCTCCTGCCAAAAGCACTCAGCTGCCTTGCTCCATGGGTCAGCTCCAGCACTGTCTCACGCTGGTCTCCTGGTTTTGCTGTTGCCGTTTTCTGCTGCTGCTTCGCACTGTCTGTACCATCTCCGGTATAACATCTCTCCTTATTTCCTTCTGAGTCCTCTATCTAGTCACAGTTTCAGAACGGCTTCCAAATTTTAGGTATCTGTTAGGGTAGCACCCCACTCTCAGTACGAGATACCGTCTTAGTTATATAGTGCTGCTGTAACAGAAATACTCAAGTGGATGGCTTTAACAAAGAGAAAGTTATTTTCTCACAGTCTAGGAGGCTAGAAGTCCAAATTCAGGGTTCAAGCTCCAGGGGAAGGCTTTCTCTGTCTGTCGGCTCTGCAGGAACGTCCTTGTCATCAATTTTCCCCACTGGAGGAGCTTCTCAGCCCAGGGACTCCAAGTCCAAAGGACGTGCCATTCTCCTGGCTCTTGTTTCTTGGTAGCATGAGGTTCCCATGTCTCTCTGCTCACTTCTCTCTTTTATATCTGAAAAGAGATTGGCTTAAGACAAAACCTAATCTTGTAGATTGAGTCCTGCCTCGTTAACATAACTGCCTCTAATCCTACCTCGTTAACATCATAGAAATAGGATTTATAACACAGGAAAATCCCATCAGATGATAAAATGATGGACAGTCACACAATACTGGGAATCATGGCCTAGCCAAATTGGCACATATTTTGGGGGGACACAGTTCAATCCATGGCACTACCCAAAGTAATCTACAGATACAATGCAATCCTGGTCAAAATTCCAACACAGTCTTTACAGGAATGGAAAGAACTAATCCTCAAATTTATATGGAAAGATGAGACCCTAGATAGCCAAAGCAATTTTGAAGAACAACAAAGTAGGAGGCTTCTGACTTCAAAACGTATTACACAGCTACATTAATCAAGGAGCCCTGGTGGCATAGTGGCTAAAAGCTGCACCTGTTCGAGTCCACCAGCTGCTCCTTGGCAACCCTATGGGGCAGTTCAGCCCTATCCTATAGGGTCACTATGAGTCGGAATCGAATTGATGGCAACAAGTTGTTTTGTTTTTTTTTTTCCACAGTAATCAAAATATCCTGGTACTGGTTTAATGATAGACACACAGACCAATGGAATAGAATTGAAAATCCAGAAATAAATCCAAACATCTGTGGTCAATTGATTTTCGTCAAGGGAGCCAAATCCATTCAGTGTGGAAGGAACAGTCTCTTCAACAAATGGTGCTAGCAATACTGGATTTCCACATGCAGAAAAATGAAACAAGATCCATACCTCATACCATACCCAAAAACTAACTCAAAATGGATGAAAGACCTAAATGTTAAATCTAAAACCGTGAAGCCTTGGAAGAATATAGGAGCAAAGCTTTGGGACCTAATTTTCTTCAATGTTAGATTGGCAAACACAACAACAAATGAACGAGCAACAGAAAACAAAATAGATAACTGGGACTTCATAAAAGTTAAATACTTACGTTCATCAAAAGACTTTATAAAAAGAGTAAAGAGACAGTCTACAGACTGGTAAAAAGTCTTTGGGAATGATATAACTGATAAGGGTCTAATATCTAGAATATATAGAAAACTTCTACAGCCTATCAACAAAAAGACAAATAACCCAATCAGAAAACTGGGCAAGGGACATGAACAGACACTTCACCAAAGAGGATATTTCAAATGGCCAACAGATACATGAAAAGATTCTCAAAATCATTAGCAATCAGAGAAATGCAAATTAAAACCACAATGAGATACCATTTCACTCCTATTAAGGGGCTAAGATTAGAACAAACAACAACAACAAAAAGCCCCAGAAAATAATAAGTGTTGGAAGGGATGTGGAGAAATTGGAGCCCTCATCCATTGCTGGTGGGAATGCAGAATGATACAGCCATTGTGGAAAACAGCCTGGCAGTTCCACAAAAAACTAGAGGAGCTAATATATGACCCAGCAATTCCTCTCCTAGGTATATACTCTAGGGATCTAATAGAAGTGATAGGAACAGACATATGCACACCTATGTTCTTTGCAGCGCTATTCACAATAGGGAAAAGATGGAAACAACCTAAGTGCCTGTAACAGATGAATGGAGAAGTAAAGTGTGGTACACACAAAAAATGGACTACTACTCAACAGTAAAGAAAATTGAGTTTCCAAAATATCTTGAAATATGAATGAACTGGAGGACATTAAACCAAAAAAAAAAAAAAACCAAACCTGTTGCCATTGAGTTGATTCCAACTTATGAAGACCCTGTAGGACAGAGTAGAACTGCCCTATAGAGTTTTTAAGGAGCGCCTGGTGGATTCAAACTGCCAACCTCTTGGTTAGCAGCCGTAGCTCGTAACCACTACGCCACCAGGGGTTCCTGGAGGACATGTGTCTACTGTCTAGGGAGTGAATCCCCTTCCCCCCGTCCCTGGTAACCACTGATGAACATTAGTTTCTGTATGTTTACGTGTTCATGTCAGTTCATAAAAGTGAGAACATTCTCTGTGTGTGTGTGTGTGTGTGTATGGAAACCCTGGTGGCGTAGTGATTAAGTGGTACACCTGCTAACCAAAGAGTCGGCAGTTTAAATCCGCCAGGCGCTCCTAGGAAAATCCGTGGGGCAGTTCTACTCTGTCCTATAGGGTCGCTATGAGTCGGAATCGACTTGATGGCACTGGGTTTTTGTTTTGGTTTTTTGTATATACAGATAGATAGCTTAGATAGCTAGATAGATAGCTAGATAGACAGATAAAGATATATTTTTTGTGTGTGTGTGTAACTTCCTCCATTGTGTTATTTCTGGTGATGGGAAAGGTAACACTGAATAAGGGTGAATTGCGCACAGCTCAATGAAGGTAAATGATGTCACTAAAATGTACAAGAAAAAAGGACCTGCTGGTAATTGCTATGGTATATATGATTGTGAAACGACGGTAACAACAGCCAAAAAATATACATGCAGGTATATATGTATGTATCTGGGCATGTATGTGTATAAAAAAAAGCCAAACCCATTGCCGTCGGGTCAGTCTGACTCGTAGCAACCCTATAGGACAGAGTAGAACTGCCCCATAGTGTTTCCAAGGAGTAAGCTGGTGGTTTCAAACTGCTGACCTTTTGGTTAGCAGCCTAGCTCTTAACCACTGTGCCACCAGGGCTCCGTATATGTGTATAAAAACAAAAACGTGTATAGGTATGTGTGTGTGTGTGTGTGTGTATGTGTGTATATATATATATATATATACATATATATATATATATATATATATATATATGTCTCGGATGAAGTACAACCAGAATGCTCCTTAGAAGCAAGGATGGTGAGACTGCATCTTACATACTTTGGACATGTTGTCAGGAGGGCTCAGTCCCTGGAGAAGGACATCATACTTGGCAGAGTACAGGGTCAGTGGAAAAGAGGAAGACCCTCAACAAGATGGATTAACGCAGTGGCTGCAACAGTGGGCTCAAGCATAACAATGATTATGGGCATGGCGTGGGATCGGGCAGTGTTTCGTTCTGTGGTACATAGGGCCGCTATGAGTCAGAACCGACTCGACAACACCTAACAACAACAACATGTATATGTGTGTGTATATATAGGTGTATGTATACCTACTAGCTCCATTGATTCTTCCCGCAGCCACCCTTTGGAGTAGGCAAGACACAGATTGTTTTAGTCACCCAGTGCTGCTGTACCACACATACCACAAGTGGGTGGCTTTAAAGAACACAGATGTGTTTTCTCACGGTTCAGGAGGCTAGAAGTCTGAATTCAGAGCGTGGCTCTAGGGGAGGTCCTTCCTTTTCTATTTCAGCTTTGAGTAGCTGCAGATGGGTCTGTCCCCATATTCTGTCTTCTTTTCCCACTGTGTGTTTCTCTGTGTCTATCCTGCTCTTTTTATAATTCAGAAGTGGTTAGATTTAGAACCCACTCTACTCAAGTATGACCTAATTAACACAACAAATAAAACGCTGTTTCCGAACAGGATCATGTTTACAGGTAAAGGGACCAATATTTTAATACATATTTGGAGGGGACATAATTCAATCCATTTTTTATTGTTAGTTGCCGTTGACTCAGCTCCAGCTAACGGTGACCTTACATATAACAGAATGAAATGTTGCCTGGCCTGGTGCCATCTTCATGATCATTGGTATGTTTAAGTTAAAAGCAACATTCAATCAAAGACCTGGAAGACAAATAGGGGATAGTCATAAAGAGTTATTTTTTGTGTGGGATCTTGGGTAAGCAGGCTATACAATGGGGATAATAGATAAGGTCAAATAACTTATGGTTAAGGAAAACCCATGCTAGGTACTTGGCACAGGGTCTGGTTCTCAGTGAATGTTAATTATTGTTGTTGTCATTATGCTAGTACATAATATGTAGAAGGGATCTAAGGAGGGGCGAGAAGGCCCCTTTAAGACCAAGGGTTTGGGAAATACCAGCGAAGGGGCAGGTGATGAACAGAGTAGAAACTGGAGACTCAAAGAGTAGCTGGTACAAGATAGCATTGCTGGCAAGTGGCAGGGTTGGAATTAAAGCTCTGGGTGTCTGCTCCGAAGCCACATGCACATGGCCAATGGGGAGTTGAGGTGATTGGCCCTGCGACTGACATGGGTAGGGTGTGGCAGTCATGGGCCACACCTGGAGTGCTGCCGGAGGGTGATAACAGAAGAAAGGCGGATGATTTAATGGGACTGGGGATTGTTCTGGGCCAGCACTACCTCCCCACCCCCTGCCCCATTGAAGCTCCTTGTAGATGCTGCATCTTGTTTCCAGGGAGGTTCCTGATCCAAACCCAAGTTTCCTTGCCAGCCTGAGGCCAGAGGTCAAGGCTGGGTTCAGAGCCATGGAGTGAGTCAGAGGCTTCATGGAAATCAGAGAGCCTGGATGGCTATTCAGGCTCAGAGACAAGGAGGCCTCCCCTTGTCTTCCCCAAACCCAAACAGCCATGGACTCTAGGATGACCTGAAGTCCCCACCTAGGGCTGGCCAGCAGCACTGAGTGAAGAGATGTTTGTGGCTTCCAACTTTATCCCCCGCCCCCTCCCTGCCTAGATTTTTGGTCTCTCTGTGAGCCTCCCCTGTGTTCCAGTCGTGGGGAGGGAGTTCAAGATACCCCCTAGCCAGTCTAAACTCCCCCACTTTACAGAGGAGAAACTGAGGCCTAGAGAGGAGAAGAGAGAAGTGCTGGGACTTGGGTCCTTGATCCCTCCACTGAACCGGCGGCATAAGCTTAGTAAATACATGGATAAGATGGTGAAGGAGGCGAGGGCAGTGCTGAACCCAGGGAATGGCGTGCCACTCTAATGGGAGGATTTCAGATGCTGTATTAAATGCTTGGGGGGATATTCTGGAACAGAGAGCCTTCTTTGTGTTCCTCAGAGCCCAGCAGGTACGCACCACCCTCGCTGACCTCCCCGACCCTGGGAGTTGATCACTTTCTCCGTTGTACCTCCCTGTAGAATCTGTCCCCTGTGTTGTTGATGTAACTTCTCCCTGACTGCACCATGAGCTCCAACAGGGCATTGGCATGTATGGTTCGTCCCGATGTCCCAGCACTTAGCCCGGGCCGTGGTGCCCAGGTGATGCTCAGCACAAGTGTGTTAAATAAATGAATGTATTTATTATGCAGGCTGGGGGCACTGTGCTATCTCAGAGGGTTGTACCCCACCTGAATAGAACCTTCACCCTTCATAAGAACAGGTTCTTACCAAGGCCCAGCAGTGTGCTGGGTGCTGGGGAAACAGGAGAAGCAGGCAGGCAGTGGCTCTTTCCCTCCTGGAGTTTATAGCCTGCCTATTTCATGTAAAGTAACGTGAAGTGCCTGATGAAACAGTTAATTATTTAAATTCAGCTATGATGAGCACTCCAAAGAAGTACATGAATTCTAAGCACTTGTGACAGGGACTCTCTCCTGCTTGTGGCCAGAGAAGACCTTTGAGAAACCAAATCTTGGGCTGGGTCCTAAAATATGATCAGGAATTAACCTGAAAAGAGGGGGTTGGGGGAAAGGTCAGGAAGAGTTTTCCAGGCTGAGGGAACCCCGTGAGTCGCATGTATGCAGCCTGTTGTGTTCCACCACAAGGACCCTGTGAGGAAGGTACAGTTACCGTTCCATTTCACAGATGAGGAAACTGAGGCTCAGATCAGGGAAGTGTCTGCCCAAAGCCATACAAATACCACAAGGAAAAGCTGGGATTTGGAGGCAGATCTGTCCGAGTCCAGGGCCCATGCTCTTTCTGTGGCTGGTTGTGCCCTGACGGGGCAGGAAGCCGGAGCTGGCTTGGTGATGTCACAGTCCACTGGGCCAGAGCCTTCACTTCCTGGCTGGGAAGGCCAGACTCACTGCTCCACTCCCTGCCCACACCCAAGGGCTCACCCACTCCCAGCTCCTTCCTTTTCTCTTTCACTCTGCATCCTGGCCCTTTTTTTTTTGGCAGCTGTTACCTATGTGATCAACTCCAGGCTTCTGCTTCCTCAGCTGTACAATGAGGGGGCAGACAACAGAATTTCTGAGGTTCCTGACAGTCTAGTTTTTCTACCTGTGACTCTGACCTTGAAAGACATTTTTGAGCCTGACATATAGAAATAAATGTTTAAATCACTCTCATGAACATTCACTGGGCAGCTCCTTCAGGCCAGCCCCGGTGGGCCTGGGATCTGGGAATCACAGACAGCGCTCAGACTTAGATCCCGCCGAGGAAGGCAGATCAACAAACAGCTAATTAGATGTGATTATAAGTATGATACACAGCGTTCTGCAGGCTCAGGAGGAGCAGCCAAGTGCTTCGAAGAAAAGGCTTCCCTGAGGAGTTTGCAGGGTTCTAAATGGACATTTGAGCCTGGGCTTAAAGGATGAATAAGTTTGCAAGGTGAAGTGTGTGAAACCCAGACCAGTTGCTGGCCCCATGTGTGTCAAGAGTAACACTGTGCTCCATAGGATTTTCAGTGGCTGATTTTTTGGAAGTAGTTTGTCAGGCCTTTCTTCTGAGGCACCTCTGGGTAGACTTGAACCTCCAGCCTTTTGGTTAGCAGCCTAGTGAGTTAACTGGTTGCACCACCCAGAGACCCCGAAGCGTGAGAATGATATTCCAGACAGCAGGGACAGCATACACAAAAACACACGGCTGTGAAAGCGCAGCATGTACAGAGCCAGAGGGGAGCACACGGCGGCCAGACTGTATGTGGTGTGGGTGGTAGATGGCAAGAGGTCAGACTCCCAAGCTTCAGCTCCTGTAGTGTGGAGAATAGAAGCAGAGAGCTGAGAGGCAGGGCCGAGATTCCCAGCCTGAGGCTCTGATCCTGCTCCTGCTGCCTTCATTGAGCCATCCCCTGCCTTTTTTTCATCTTTGTTGAAACTACCTGAAATTAAGTAGGAGAGTCCCCTCCCCCACAGTTGGAAAAGGGGAAGGTGTGGGGGTAACAATGTCTTTTGAGGCTGGGGTCCGGTCTGCCTCCCAATTATCCCTGGAGAGGGGCCATCTCAGCTCACAGGGGGTCTCCTTCTCAAAAAAAAATCAAGTTGCCTTTAATGGATGATGCCTTGATGACAGGCACAAATTAGTTTCTTTTGAATGGGCCGATTAGAGCTAATAGCTGGGGGAAAATGTCTTTAGGTGGCATTGGGCTGAGGTCTAGCCTTCTCTCGGCTTTGTGGTGTGAACTAGAGGGGCTGTTCAAAACCGTGGTTGCTCTGGCATCTAGCTTGCTCCATCCTCATCTCTTTGGCCTGAGGGGCAGCTGGTTCTTGAATAAATAGTATTCAGCCGTGTGTGGACTCTGTCCTCCTACAGAGGTGGAGGCAGGCTGGGAGGTGTTTGCAGGCTCTTTGTGAATCACGGGTCTAAGCCAGTGACTGATTTTGGTAATTTTACAAAGGTGTCCATAGCATGCCATAGTTTGGTTTTGGGATTACAGCCCTGGTTTCCCTCTGGGAGTGAAATTGCCCCAGAAAAGTCTCACACACATACCCCTCCCCTGCCCAGTTCTGTGTGTTGCTCTCTGCTTCTTGCTTTGTGACCTTGATAGATTCGCTTCTACTTTC
The DNA here is from genome assembly GCF_030014295.1 of Loxodonta africana. Classification (NCBI taxonomy): domain Eukaryota; kingdom Metazoa; phylum Chordata; class Mammalia; order Proboscidea; family Elephantidae; genus Loxodonta; species Loxodonta africana. The sequence goes on from NC_087363.1 coordinate 38,210,268, forward strand.
TGGGCCTCAGTTTCCCCATTTGCAAAGTGACAGGTTTAGGCTAAGTTATTTCTAAGGGTTGTTTTGAGTCTAACGACCTATTAGTGTTCTATTGCTGCTTTTATATGGCCTTTCTTGGTGTGGTCTTGTAACTCCCACTAAATGATTGGGTGGGACTATGCAATGAGGTACATGTGGCCCACCGAAGGGATTGGACAGCTTGCTAATAATGCAAATAAGATGCATGGCACCCTTGTGGAGGTGGGACCATGCAAATAAGGTATATGGAACCCTAATGAGGGAATTGGTCAGTTTCGCCATCCTACCAGGCTTAAAATGAACCATCTGAGAGGCAGAAAGGGGGGACCTCACTATCACCAATGAGAGATGGGAGCAGAGTGCATTCTTTGGACTAGTGATCTCTGTGCTGATAACTGCCTAGATCCAGGAGACAGAGAGAGCTGTAACAGCTGAGATGGTGTAAGACACAAGAAGCAGTAGCAGAGAGATGATGGCAGCAGGAGCCACAGAATCAGGAGACCAGTAGGAGACAGCACAGTGGGCTTCCCGGCCCACGGAGGGAGGAAGCTGAGCACCTCAGGCAGGAGGCTTGTGGCGGAGTGGGGCACCTCCGGGCACGTGGCAGAGCCAGGCTTGCCGACCCACAGAGTGAGAGAGCTGAGCACTTTTGGGCAGGAGGCTTGCTGGTGGAGTAGAGTTCCTGTGGGCACTTGTTGGTGGAGCTAGGCTTGCTGACCCATGGACCAAGAGAGCTGAGTGTCTTCAGGCCAAGGCTTACTGGCAAAGCAGGGTGCCTCTGGGCACTTATTGGCAGAGATAAAGCACTTTGTAGCACTTGCCTGAGCAAGGCAGAGGCTGGGCCAAGGGGCTGAGGGCCAGAGAGAGGTCTGCCTGCGGGCACGGCTGAGAAGAGGCTGTCCTGGTCAAAGAACTGTATCCTGAGTCATCCCTGATCCTGGATTATAACCTGTTAGTTCCCTAATAGACCCCATAATCATGAGTATTGCCTGTGAGTGCTGTGTGGCATTGCAACTAATTATTGAACCCAGTAGAGAAGTAAACAGTGCCATGTAAGGGACAGCTGGTGTCACAGTTGGTAAAAAGGCCGGAGAGAGAAGGTATGTCTGACCTCTGCCTCATAGGAATCGGCCTTGGGCTGTTGATACTGCTGATTCTCTCCCCGTCACTTGTGAAGTTAGATGAGGAGGTCAGACACACCCGCCACGGCATTTTTACACATAGCAATTTACTACACACTTAGTGACTTCGAACAACATCCATTTTTTATCTTGCAGCTCTGCAGGTCAGAAGTCTGGTAGACTTGGCTGTGTGCTCTGTTTAGGGTCTCTCAAGGCTGAAATCAGCATGTCTGCTGACCGGAGCTTTCTTCTGGAGGCTTTGGGGAGAACCTGCTTCCAAGCTCATGCAGGTTGATGGCTGACTTCAGTTGCAGGGCTGAGGCCCCTGTGTCCTTGCTGACTATCGACAGGGACTGATCTTTGATCCCAGAGGCCACCTGCATTTCTTCTCGTGATTTCCACACGGCCCCCTCTAGCAACAGTGGGTCGAATCCCTCTCTCACTTTAAATCTCTGTGATTTCTCTTTCTGCCATTACATCTCTCTGAGAGAAAGATTTATCTCAAGGAAATGGTTCACGTGGTTGTAGAGGCTGGCAAGTCCCAAGTCCGTGGGTCAGGTGTCAGGCTGGAGGCTTCTCCTGACTCACATAGCTTCAGGGGCTGATGACTCTAAGATCAGGAGGGAATACGGCAGACCCCTGGCTCAAGGCCCAAGAACTGGATGTCAGATGATGGTGAGCTGGATGCAGGATCCAGAGCAAGCGAAAGCTCGTGAGCTTTTTCAGAACATTCATATGTATTGGATGCAGGCCACACCCCTGAGGAAATGCCCCTTGCAACTGATTGGCTGATCACATCAAATAACATCATGGAGGTGATAACATATCACAAAATGGAAGATAACTACATCATTACATAACTGCCAAACTACATTATTACAGAACTGTCTTAGTCATCTGGTGCTACTGTAACAGACATACCAAAAGTGGATGGCTTTAACAAACAGAAATTTATTTCCTCAGAGTAAAGTAGGCTAAAAGTCCAAATTCAGGGCGTCACCTCCACGGGAAGGCTTTCTCTCTCTTTCAGCCTTCTCATCAGTCTTTCCCCAGACTAGAAGCTTCTCTGTGCAGGAACCCCAGGTCCAAAGGACACGCTCTGCTTCCAGCACTGCTTACTTGGTGGTATGAGGTCCCCCTGTCGCTCTGCTGACTTCTTTTTTATGTCTCAAGAGATTGCCTCAAGACAAAATCCAATCTTGTAGATTGAGTCCTGCTTTACTAAAGCAACTGCCTCCCTCATTGACATCATAGAGGAAGGGTTTACAACATGTAGGAAAATCACACAATACCAGGAATCATGACCCAGCCAAATTGATATACACATTTTTGGGGGACATAATTCAATCCATGAAACTACATCATTGCATAACTGCCAAACGACATCATTGCTTAACTCCCAAACCACTGAGAATCATGGCCCAGCCATATTGATACACAACCTTAACCATCATAAGTCCTGAGTGCAAAACACATTCCCTTCATCCCAAGGTACCCCAAAATCTCATCCCGTTACAGCCTCTACTTAAAAACTCTCATCTAAATCTCATCAGTTCAAAAGTCCCAAATCTCATCATCTAAATCAGGTATGGGCATGATCCATCCTGTGGCATAATTCCTCTTCATCAGTGAATCTGAGAAACTAAAACAGGTCATCTGAGTCCCAGAATACAGTGATGGGACTGGCATAGGGTAACAGAAACATTCCAGTTCAAGCGAAGAAAATGGGAGGTTAAATGAAGTCAGATGACACAGCAGGGGGCCTCGCATTCCTCTCGCAAAACTATGGGGGGAAAAACACACCGGCCTCTCAGTCCCTTCTACCTCTGCTTCCGTAGTTGATCAGAAGAACACTAATTATATTTTTGGAGTCCCTGGGTAGTATAAACAGTTAACACACTCTCCTGCTAACTGTAAGTTGAAGTTTCAAGTCCCAGAGGTACCTTGGAAGAAAGACCAGGGTTGTCTCCTTCCAAAAATCCAACATTGAAAACATTGCAGCACAGTTCTACTCTGATACACATGGGGTGGCCATGAGTCAGAGTTGATTCGATGGATGGCAACTGTTAGTTATATCCTGGCCCTGTCTTTGGGGTTTTGGGAATATGCATTTGCACAGCTTTGTATCAGTTCGTTAGAAGCAATAAAGAATTTAATTGAAACGCAGCAGAAAGGTTTTAAGTAAGACTTCAGAGCGATGTTTGGTATGAAAAGGATTTGTTAGCACCGAAGGAAAAGCCTTTGCTTCCAGCACCACCTCTTCCCTTTCCTCAACACCAGGAAGCGGGAAACACAAAGGCTTTGGCATTAGCTCCGCCACTTTCTAGCTGTGTGAGATTAGGGAATTCATTTCACCTCTCTGAACCTTAGTCTCTTCATCTGTAAAATGGAGATATCACGGCACACCTCGTAAACTTGTTGTGAAGATCAAATGAGAATAGTATGTGCAAATGTTTTATAGACTTTTAACTGTTTGGAAGTAGCTGTATTTGTGTCTGGGCCCCAGTGGGTCGAGTCTAGTGCCCACCTGGGGGGTCCCAGGAGGCTTGGCTGCCATGGCACCTCCTCCTCCTTTGGAATGAGTCACCCCTCCCCTCCTTGATAACCTGATTAATTGGCAAGCGTTTATGGGAAAGAACAAGAAGTGGAACTCATGACAATGGGCAGAATTCCAGCAACACTGAAGGAAATAGTGCTGTTGGGGTAGTCCAAACCAAAAACCAAACGTGTTGCTGTCAAGTTCATTCTGACTCATAGAGACCCTGCAGGACAGAGTAGAACTGCCCCATAGAGTTTTCAAGGAGCAGCTGGTGGATTGGAACTGCCAACCTTTTGGTTATAGTGGGAGGGAAATTTAGCCAATCCATTTCAGTTTAAAAAAAAAATTAATATTTTCTAAAAAGTAATATGCACTCCAGAAATCCAGATCTATGGTAAAAAATGAAATCTTAGTCCACTGAGTTCCTCTTCTCCAGCCCCCTCCCCAGATGTTACCAACACGCTCTCCAGTAATGATAATTGATAATCACCTGGGCCTGCTCGGTTGGGCCATGTAAGATGGGAACGGTGGTAATACTGAGGGCCAGTGAAGGTACTTTTAATTACACTGGGAATAATTGTGAAGATTCTCAATAAAAGTCAAACACTGAAAATTATCACCGTAAAGTGCTGCTCTATGCAGGATGACTACTTACCGTTGCTGAAACGTCTTTATTCCGATGAGATTGGCTGCAGTTACAGAGCGCCAGGGCCTGCTGGGTTAACGCTGCTCCACGGTGGTGTGTATCAAATTATAGAGGGCTGAGGAGTGAGAGGGTCGATGGGAATAATTCAAGATTCTGTAAGGATTCTGGGAGGGAGGAAGGAGATGAACAGGCTTACGCAGTTAAGGAGAAGACTTACTTTTTAGGATAAGATTTCACAGAAGATACAGAAAAGGGCATGGGTATAACTGACAATTGCCCTTCCTCCCTTAACTAGAAACCCTAGTGGCGTAGTGGTTAAGTGCTATGGCTGCTAACCAAAAGGTCAGTAGTTCAAATCCACCAGGAGCTCCTTGGAAACTCTACAGGGCAGTTCTACTCTATTCTATAGGATTCCTATGAGTCAAGGACACAGGCCGGGGGGAGGGTCCTGAGCCGTCTCCTGGGGGTCTGAGTATGACAGGAAGTGCCATCACTAACAGTGTTGACCTGACAGGTACAATTGAGGGGTACCGGCCCCTACAGCAGCCTCTGCCTCCCAGAACTCCCAGTCACTCAAGAGCGCCTATTCCTGGGGATTTAGAAGGCTGCTTCCCCTCAGTGTGCTGGGGCCCCAGACCCTGCCTTCTGCGGTCCTTTTTTCTCCAAGAAGACTCAGGCGTTGCTAGAATCCAGATGTTTGGCTTTCATTCCTGCCCAGCACAGAGTTCAGCCTGACAGTTAAGTCTGGGGTGTGCTTTTGTCTTGGAAAGACCTCCTGGCTCGGGCAGCCTCAGACTTCTGGGACCCAGTGAAATGTAACTACACGTCCCCATGTCAGAAATGCCAAGTTGTCCTTAAACCAGCTAATGATGTCCCAGCAAGGCCCTTCTGCCATTTCTCTACAAGGAGTTAAAGGGGAGCTTCTCCTCAGACGACAAGATCACAGCCACATCCTTGTTTGACCAGCCGGTGAGGGGCTAGAAATGACTTCACTAGAGGGTGCTGAACTTCTAGAAAATGCTGAACTTCAAAGTGTCCTCTCTTCCTTGTCCATGGTGTGGGTACAGCATAGTGTCTGAGTCCAGTCTGCTCAGCGCAGGCGTCCAACCCCCCAGATAGCCTCCTTGCTCCATCTCTGGTGTGTTAGGGCACGCCTCCTCCCCACTACTCAGGTCTTCCCGTTTGGGACTCTGTAGGCCCCTCAAGCCCTTCCACACTTGTCCCACCCCATTCTTCCAACATCTCTCCGCCCCCCTTATGTCCCTCAGAACCGACCAAACAAAATCACGTCTTGTCCCTTATACATCTGAGCTTTCTGACCCCACACCGTTCCCTTGCTGTGCTTAATGCCCAGCTGCTCTTTCACTCTTTCCATGTGTCCACTTCCTTCCCAAGGGCACAGTTTGGCCCATTGTAAATACCACCTTCTCCTCGTTGCTTTGATTGTGTCTTTTGGCAGTTAGTGGTATCTCTTGTGTCATTTGATTTTCCCAACAGTTTTTCTGTCCTTCTCTTACAGTTTACGGGACTTTTTGCTTTCCCCACTCTTACGTGGCCATGTACCTGTTATTGTGGTATGGCTCCTAGTTAGACTGTCAGCTACATGTGAGCAAGGACTTTTCTTCCTTTTCTCCTTTGGTGTCCAGCACAGTGCCAGGCATGTAAGGATTCCATACCGTGTGTTGGAGGGGAAGATGGGTGGTGGTAGATAGACAGACAGGTGGATAGTTAGTTGGACAGGTTCCCATCATCCATTGCTAGTGGAAGTGTGAAATGGGGCGGACTCTGTGGAAAACAGTTTGGCAGTTCCTCAAAAAGTTGAACATAGAATTTACCACATGACCCAGCAATTCCATTGCTAGGTATATACCCAAAAGAATTGAAGTCAGGGATGAAGACAAGTACTTGTACAGCAGTGTTCCTTGCAACACTGTTCACAGTAGCTAAAAGGTGGAAATAACCCAAGTGTCTATCAATAGCTGAATGGGTAAATAAAATGTGGTGTATACATACAATGGAATATCACCCAGCCGTAAAGAGAAGTGAAGTTTTTATATGTGTTACAACACAGATGAACTTTGAAAACCTTATGCTAAGTGAAAAGGCCACATATTGTATGATTACATTCATACGAGGTATCTAGAACAGGCAACTGCGTAGAGGCCAGAGTAGATTAATGGCTACCAGGGGCTTGGGATGGGGGGGAATGGGAAGTTACTGCTTGAGGGGTATTGAGTTTCTCTTTGGGGTGACAAAAGTGTTTTGGAGATGATAGTGGTGATGGGTGCACAATTGTGAACGTAATTAACGCCATTGAATTGTACACTCAAAACTGGTGAATTTTATATACATTTTACCACAATAAGGTGTTTTTAAAAACACACAGGCACAGGTTCTACAGGCCATGGTGCCCTCTTGCCTCAGACAGATTGCTCCAATGAGACCTCTGTGCTGGGCTGTCCCCCCACCTCCTTCCTCTGCACCATTAAAATAGAAAACACAAGTATATGTTTAAGTGTTTGCTATATTTATCAAATGAGGTTTATGTTTCTTATTCTTAATTTAAAAATGCTCAACTGAAGCCTTGATGTTTCTGGGAGAAAAAAAGAGAATCTTAAATTGAGTTGCCTTTTTCTCATGTTTGACCTTTTGCTTGATTCATGTTTTTCTTTTTAGACTGTGGCTCTTGATGAAAGGAAGGGTCCCTGTCCAAAACTTAACGTAGTACCCGGCACAGAGCAGGGTCTTCATAAATACTGAGCTGAACCACGCTGCAGTCAACAGCATAGGAACCGTGAGGTTGCTGAGGCTTGGAGATTGTCCCCTAAATGTGCTCAGAGGGGGTTTAGCATGGGTGGAGAGGGAGGCTGATGGGCCGTGGCCAGGTGCCTTCTCTGCTGTGGGCTTCACCTCCCTGCATAGACCCTCTCTGGGGGCAGACTCTGAGTCGCACTGGCTGCAGGCAGCCCTCGGCCGAGGACTCTGCAGCTGGCATTGCATGCAGAGCCTCATCTGGAGGCCAGGCAGCCCCACTTGGATCCCAGGCCCCGGTTGTGCTGGGCCCACCCCTGCCCAGACCCTGATGAGTGTGCCAGGCTCACCCTGCCCCACTTCTGATGAGCTCACAGCTGACCCCATCCCATCAGGCTCGCTTTCCAGTGGACAAAGCACCTAGCCTGGTGGGAGGAAGGAATGCTGGAGGCTGGAGGTCAACTCTCAGTTTTGCACCTGTATGTGCGCACAGGGCTTTTCTCACTTCCTTGCCCCTCACAGCAACCCTGAGGGTTGGAGGGAAGGGATTCCTGTCCCTACCTGACAGATGGAGAGATCAAAGCTCCCAGGGTTGCACTAGGTGAGATGGGGTATGAACCTGAGTTTCCTGACCCTCTCAGCTACAGCATTTCTCAAATCTTAATGTGCCTAAAAATCAGAAATGGCAAATGTTCTATTACATATATATTTACCACAGTAAAAAAAAAAAAAAAAAATGTTGCTTGTTAGAATGCCAGTTTCCAGGCCCTGCCCCCAGAGATTCTGATTCACTGGGTCAGGAATCTGCACTTTTAACCACTTCCCAGAGGTACTCTAAGGCCCACACTTTGAGAATCACTGTGCTAGATCTCGTGGCTTCTCCTTAACAAGCTGTGTGGGGAAGTTACCTCCACCTCTGTAAGGTCCATTCCAGGATTCCCGGGGCCAAGATGAAGGCAGAGGAGAGGAGAACGTGGCCTCAGGACCTGGCTGACCTTTGTGTATTTATGTGAAGGAAGGGTTGGGGAAAAGCACCCCTTCAGGGACAGCCAGTTGGGACAGGTAGTACAAGTTGCCAGGCAATCTCTAGGTTTGTCACGGCAAACCTGTGACCCAAGACTAGTACTGAGCAGTGCCTGAAGTGTCTTGCTTTTTAGTGAGACTTGGTTTAAAATTCTGGCTACCCAGCTTACCAGCTGCATGATTTTGAGTAGTCACTTAATGTCTCTGAGCCTCAGTTTTCTCATCTGTGAAATGGAGCCAGTGATTCCTATCTCATAGACTTGTTGGGAGAACTAAATTATATAATTAACACACTGTTGGCTTCAATAAAAAAAAAAAAAACTCAGTTTCTCCCAACCAGGCCACATACATATCGGTCTCCATGCCTTTGCTCCCGCTGCTATTTTTCCTACCTGGAAAGTCTTGTCCTCATCTCTTCTCTTAACTACTGTTCATCTGCTCAGTTGCAATAGCCCCTGACCAGTGTCTCATTACCTTCCAAGGTATTCAGGGAAGTCCCCGCCCCGGGTTTTGGGGTAGATGGAAGGACAGGTATCTACCTCAGTGAGGGCTCTTAACTTCTCTGCCTCTTGGGATTCAAGAGTTCACAGAAATGCTGCCTCAGCTCATTCAGAGAATGCCTAGAGTTTCTAGTTTGTTTGTTCTCATTTTCTGTCGCTTGTACTTGCCACCAAATCCTCCTGACATCCCCTTCCCCCACACCATTTCCATTGTAAGAGTGCTGAAGATAGAGATTTTCCAGTTCCACTCAGTGAATCGGGCTGGCTGCAGGAGTGGTTTCATCCAGCTGCATTCCATGGTCATCCTCAACTGACTGGCCACACCAACCCATAAATTATTTTACTTTTGGAAGTTTGACGTTAAATGAATGAAGTTACTCGCTTTGCGGTTGGAAGGGACCTTTACAATGGGGACACCAGGCCCTTATTAGATGCCTCAGTTCCCAGCAAGGTGGTAGGTGGTACTTGAATACCTCCAGGGACAGGGTTCTCACTCCCCCCATGCAAGGCTGTTGCGTCATCTTACAGCAGTTTTGTCTGCTGGTTTCTCTTCTGACTCTGAGAGGTTTGGTAAGCTTGCCTGTACCAGAGAGTCTGGAAACAAGTGATGCAGGCAGGCGCAAGGCAGCAGGACTCTGAACCCAAAGGCTGGGATGTGAAGTAGGTTATCAAGACAGGGACCCAGACCCGGGCTCTGGGTTACAAGGTGGGGTTCACATCATTCCCAGTGCTGGGCCTCATCGTCAAGGTGGGATGTGGAGCCGTGATCACAGCAGTGTATTTTGTTTTTAGAACTTTACAGCTTGCCAACTGCTTTAGTACACTTAATCTCAGAATTAGTCTCAGAATCTGGGGCCGGGGGGGGAGGCGGTACTGAGACTGAGGTAGGAGGCAGGGTGGGGCAACATGTAGAGAGGAAGGATGAGGGGATGAGGGGCTGGGCTGCTTGGAGGCTGGGTTTGGGGTTGGGTGATGGTACACAGAGACAAACCCATGCCACCAAGTCCTGTGATTTATTTAAGTAAAGGCATCTTTCTCTTACTAAAACACTTCCCTGTTTGATGATACTTCAGACTGATTTTAAACAAGATTTTTCTCCTGAGTCATTAACTAGGGGCAAACTCATCATTTTAATCAAACTTGAGTCGAAAACCTAGATTTTCACGATGAGTAGAATGTTTCAAAACAGTTTGGGGCTTGAGGTTGGTGGATCACCATGCCATCCTCAGGATTCAGTTTTCCAGCTCATTGCCTGTTTCCCAGCACTTTCTTTCATCCCAGCCAGAATGGTCTTTGCAATGAGTGGTTTCCCGAGCCTCCCATTGTTGTAGTCTCTGTCCTGCGCATGTAGGGAGGGGACCGTGCCAGCTGGAGTTGCAGCCGAACTTTTAGAACCCATATTTCAAAGCAATTACTGACAAAAAAGAAAGATTAACTGCACAGCTCATAAATACTTCCAGATACCCGGCCATAGGCTGATCACACAGTACCCTGGGTGCACGGCGAGTCTTTTGACCTGCCCCGACACTGGGCTCGGAGTCAGGAGCCACTGTCCAAGGTCTTGGTCCTCTGGGGTTCATGCAGGGAATAAAGAGGTGTGGTTCTGCCAAGGGGAGAACTGTCTGCCATGGGGCCAGAGACTGGGCTCCAGTCCTCCTTGAACCATCTTGCTGTGGGTCTTGGGCAGGTCTTTTGGCCTCTCTGGGGCTCATTTTTTCCTCCCTCTGTTGGAGATGGTAATGGCTACCATACAGGTTTGTGGTGAGAATCAGTTTAGGTTATGTGGAGGTGTTTGTAAAGTGCTGTACAGATTGCAGCTGAGCTATAAGGAAATCCTGTCCAACTGATTCTTAGAGCCTAAGATGGTAAGTTTAAGACAAAGGTGGCTAGACCTGGTGGTGGGGTACTTGGGTGGCACAGTTAAGTGATTGGCTCATAACCCAAAGGTTGGAGGTTTGAGTCTGTTGCGGGGCTAGGCTTCCCAGCTTGGGACTAAGCCCTGCCTAGGGTCTTGCCTTCTACTGACCAAGAATGACCAGGAGAGGCTCAGAGGTTCCACATGAACAAAGGTTTATTAGTGACAGAAAGAGAGTAAAGGCTCGTGAGGGAAAGATGGAGGGGGGCTTCCACCTATGCTAGCCTCCAGTCTCTCCCCAAACAAAGGATTTCCTAGGGTTTATAAAAGTTTTTAGGAGGGAAAAAGGCATTATCTTTATTCATTAAATGGGTGAAGATTTCCAGGAGAAGGAGGGATTATGAAAATCAGATGCACGTGCAGTTAGAATTCAAGATGGATTTCCGCACAGAGGTTGCTGGAACTAAGATGGAGTCTGTCACAAAGGCTGCCAGGATGTCAAACAGGACTTATTCTGGGATGTCGTGCATGCGTGATGCCTCTGGACCATGGTTCAAGTCCCAGCGAGGGGTCCCTGCTCATGTTCGTCTCATGTGGAAGGTCATTCATAGGCCACATTGATCTTTACTGCACATGCTCTATACCTGGTGGGGTCTTGAAAAACAACTCGGGAGGATTATCAGTAATTTATAGCTGGTCAAGCACTCAGGGCCTTGAAATGTAGCCCCTTATCTTGTCCAAGCACCTAGTTTGTTAATCACAAGTAGTTCTCAGGTGCCAGCAGCAAAAGTTATATGGTGGTCTGCACTTAGGATTTGATTCCGAGAATACTGAGTCAGAGGCTGTTTAATTCAGCCAGCCCTATCTCTTGCCTGTCTCAAGTCCACCCAGAGGCACCTCAGAAGAAAGGCCTGGTGGTCTACTTCTGAAAACTCAGCCACTGGAAGCCCTGTGGGGCACAGTTCTACTATGGCACACATGGGGTCGCCATGAGTCAGAGTTGACTCGACGGCAGCTGGTTTGTTTTGTTTTGGTTTTGGTTTTAGACTTAGGGGATCCTCCCCGCACCCCCAGAGGCAGCATACATGATTTCTTTGGTGTCAGACAGATCAGAGTCAAATCCTGACTCCAGCGCTTCACAAAAGTTAATACCTAACTTACACTGTTGCTTCGAGGAGCTCCTGCAGGTGGGCCCTGGGCAGAGGACCGGTTACACAGGAAGCTCACAGCGGTAGCCTTAGTGTTAACAATACATCAGGAAAGACTTTCAGATTTAAAAAATGAGAGATGAGATTTTGTGAGGATTTGTTCCACTTTCAACACCTAACATGCTGATGTGAACTGTTGCATGAACTCTTCTACCCATTGTGTCATCTGCTCTCCCAGCAATCCGGTGAGGTGGGTGGAGCAGGGATTTCAGTCTCCATTTTATAGATGAGGAAACTGAGGCAGAGAGAAAGGAAGTGGTTTTGTCCAAGGTTACAGGAAGGGTTACTGGCAAAAGAAGAGTCTCCTGCCTGACTTTCAGAATACCCTTCTAACCCTGAACTATTTTGAGGTTATAAATCCCAACCCCAAAGTGCCTCCCTGGTGGGCTGCGATCTGGAGACCTGGGTCTCTCCTGGATTGAGTTTTCAGGAAACATTTAAAAACAGTGGCAACAATATAGTTACTATGTGCCAGGCACTGTTCTAAGTGCTTTATAGATATTAATTTACAAAATCTTGACAAAAAACTCAGTGAGGTTGGTACTGGTATGAACCCCATTTTATAGATGAGAAAACTGAGGCCTAGAGCGAGACAGTAGCTTGTTCAAGGCTGTATACCTAGTAAGTGGCAGAGAACCAGGTTTTGAAAACTCCAGCTGGCTGGGCCCAGAGGCTGTGCTCCTAACCAGGGTTCTACTTTCAAGGACTCCAAGGGTCACGGTCAGTGTATTGGGCTTCGGGTATAGAGATGAGCAAGGCGTGACCCTTCATTTTGCCACACACCTGCTGTGTGGCCTGGGGTGAGCCTCTTCTCCCTTGGAGCCTTCCTTTGCTTACCTGCAGCGTGGGGACATTGGCTTCTTCAGCTCTGGCAAAGGGTAGCATTGCTCAGGGTCCCAGGGAAGGCCTGGGTGTGGAGTCGCCAACTGGAGCCTCGGGCCAGCCATTGTGTGCTGGGCTCGCTGGCGGTCAGGGCGTGGCCCCACACTGCCAGGCCCTTCCCAAGGAGGAAGTATCCACTGTTTACAGGAAATGCAGGACAAGGCCCGGGAGGCCTGGAGGATGGGCAGGCAGCCAGCCCCTGTGATCCCTGAAGACATGTCTGGGCCCTGGTGGGGCCTTGGCGGGTGCCCCTCTTTCTAGTCCCAAGGACGATGCTTTTTGTTGTTGTGGAAGAGAAAAGTCCCACTTCCCAGGCAGCCCTTCCCCTCCGCACGCCTCTTCCCTCTGAGATGGCCACACCCCACATGCCTTAGGAAAACCAAGGGGTCAGCTGACCCCACTGTCCAGTGGGAGACCCTGAGAGCTGTGTGATGTCTTCTTATCCTAGCAGTGCCACCACCTTGGGCATACGCCTTCCCACTGTGGACCCCACTTTCCTCATCTGTTAAATGGGTGCCTTGCTGCAGCCCTAACATAAATGCATGGAAAAGCCCTGTCCTCACAGAGCCCACTGTCCAGCTGTGAGAAGCAAGATGCAGAAAGCCGTAGCTCTCTCCGAGGCCTATGTCGATTACGGGGAGTGTAGGTTATTTGAAAAAGCCTGGGTAAGTACGAGAAAGGGAGCTAACATCCACTGAGTCCATCCCAGGTGTCTGGCAATGTTAGTTGCTTGTACATACCTGATTTTACCCTTTATGATCACATACCGTATTTGAAGACAGAACCCCTGAATTGAAGTCTTGGCACTGCTACTTGCTGGCTGTATCACCTTGAGCAAATCCCCCCACCTCACTGAGCTTCAATGTTCTCATCTGTAAAACAGGGGCTATCTCATGGATTCCCACACTCTCCTCTTTGCCCTACAGGAGTTGCCGAGTCCATCTCACCCTCTCCCACCTGGACCATGGGCTCCAACCCTCTCTGGGCTCCCACCTCCAGTGTGTGTCCCTCTTGTTGCTCTCCACAAGAGGCCAGGGTGAATTTTCTGGCGAGCACACCTGATGGGGTCCCTCCCCTGGCTAAGATTTTTCACTAGCTCCACGTTACCCCTGGGATACACGGTTCAGGAGCCTTAGCCCTGCCGCTGAGTCCCCTGGATCTACCCCGGACTCCTCAACAGCCTCTTCTCCCAGCGCTCCTTCCCTCATAGGTGATGCTTATGGGTCTGCTGCACACAGGCCTGGAGGACATTTCTCCCTCTGTGCCTTTGTGTCAACTCCCTCCAGATGTTCTCCACTACCGCCCTCTTCTTGGACTGTCTTCTGCTCAGCCCCAGACTCAGCTCAGGTCTCACCTGGTACAACAGTCCTTCTCTGAATCCTCCCCCCCACCACACACACACATCTCTCTGCTGTGCTGCTTCCTTGTAGCACCCACCACCCTGCCTTGTCTTTATGTGTTTGCTTTTCCAGTAGGCTGTGAGCACCTCAAGGGCAGATAGAGATAGATAGCTGCTGTAGAGTTGACTCTGACTCACGGTGAGCTTATGTACAACCGAACAAAACACTGCCCCATCCTGCATCATCCTCGTAATCACCAGCATGTTCGAGACCATCATCGCAGCTATTATGTCAGTCCATCTCCCTGAAGGTCGCTCTCACCATTACTGCCTATCCACCAAACATGATGTCTTCCTCCAGAGATTGGTCCCTTCTGATGATATGGCCAATGCTCTCTTGTAATCCATAGGGTTTTCTTTGCCTAATTTTTGGAAGTAGATCACTAAGCCTTTTTTCCTAGACTGTCTGGAAACTGCTGAAACCTGTCCAGCGTGGGTGACCCTGCTGGTATATGAAGTACCAGTTGCATAGCTTCCAGCATCACACAACATGCAAGCCACCGCAGTACAACGAACAGACAGGTGGTGGCAAAGGCAGATCAGGAATATCTTATTCTCCAGGGTCCCCAGTACTAGGCATGGATTAAACAGCCATAGAAGTTCTCTGAACGTGGAATGTGTGGGATGAGCTTGTGCACTTGGTCAGGGAAGGCTTCCTGGAGTAGGAGGTGAGGCCTGAGCTGGGCCTGGGAAGGAGAATCCTTTAGGCAAGGGGACACTGGGCCTGGGAGGGTGTGAGGGAGTCAGGTCCACAGACACTTCCAGACATCCCTTCTTGGCTGGGCCCTGGGGACCACAGAACCAGTCACATACCGTGCCCTGGAGGAGCTCTCCATGGACTTGAGTGGATTTAAAAGCTCTTGAAGACCTTTGGCAAAGGATGGCATCTCTCTGGGGTAAAGGAGGTGGGTGGTCTTGGGTTCAGCAAGACCCCAAAATACATGAGGTGACCAGAGTGCCCATGTGTGTCATGTTTCTGGGTCCAGGCATGTCCCCCTGTCTGTGCCACCCTCCCCTCTGGGCCTGAGCATTAGTATATCCTTCCCAGACTGGCTCTGTGTGATTGATTTTCTCTGCCCCCCACCCAGGCATCCCACTCTTGATGTGTGTTAGCAAGGACTGCACCCTCCTTCCTTCTTTGTGCCCCGCTGCATTGTGTACACTCTGTGTGTCTCAGTGCCTCCCACACATTTTCATGTCTGTCTCCCACACCATCACTCTCCTGGCCGTGCCCAGCTCAGAGAAGACAGCAGTGAACCAAATGAATGAACATGTCCAGTGAGTGTGTCCAGCTGTGGGCAGTCTGTTGGTGGTGATGTCTGGAGCAGTTGATGGAAGGAGAATAGCAGAGTGGACCTTGGACCAGTCTTTAACCTCACAGAGCCTCAGTTTCCCAGCTGAAAAATGGGGATAGTAATGGTGCTTGCCTTACTAAATTGAGAGGATGAAACGAGGTAATCTGTGTGACGTGCATAACTCAGTGCTCAGTAAACGTTAGCTTCTGTTATTGGTAGAAGCTGTATGGACTAGTGCTTAGAAGGGTGACCCTGAAGCCAGATTCCCAGATCCTACCTCTGAGCTGCGTCTCTTTGCACGTGTCTCCCCATCTGTAAAATGGGCATGTTAATTCTTACATGACATCTCTGAGTGGTGAAAATGGTTAAACAGTCAGCTGCTAACTGCAAGGTTGGAGGTTCAGGTTCATCCAGAGGTGCCTCGAAAGAAAGTCCTGCTGATCTAGTTTCAGAAAAATCAGCCGCAGAAAATGCTGTGGAGCACAGTTCTGCTCTGACACACACAGGGTGGCCGTCATTCAGAATTGGGTCAATGGCAGCTGGTAATAGCTCCATGACATGGTTCATGTGAAGAGCTGATAAAGCCCCTGGCGCACAGTAAAGCACTCAAACACACTGGCTTCTACTTCTGCTGGTGCCACTGTTATTATTACGACAAGAGGTTTGGCAACAGGTGCCAGTGTGAAAGCGAGGGGTGAAGAGAAAGGGGTTGTTTATCAGACCACCACATACTGAAACCACAAACTACCCCTCTCATAGCTCTGGAGCTTTAGATGTGGTCTGAAGTTATCAGATTATAGTGCCCTTCATGACCCTTCAGCCGCTGCATCCTCTCAGCTGCCCAAGGCAGCAGCAGTGGCTCCCCTGCCCTTCCCACCTCCCCCGTGTCTAGGTTACTCTGGATTCCTGGAGGCAGATGACAGGAGAAAGAAGCATCCGAGCTTCCTCCTGCTTTGGGCTGGAGTTAGATGCTGGGGATCGTGCCTGTGAAGCCCATCTTGTAGATGAGGAAACTGAGGCAATCCCAGCCAACAGTTTTTCAGCATCCACTGAACCTGTGGATGAACCAGACCCTGCATGTGGGATGCCTTCCCTCACCTCCAGCTGTACGCAAAGTAAGATAAAATTGTAGGCTAAGAAGAAAAAAAACTCATTGATCCGCTAAGATGTGGCTGTCCACAGCGTCCTCAGTGGCGGCAGTGCCTGCTGATGCCTTTCCAATGGACTCGGCCACCAAGGTGTTGAGCACCTGATGTGTGTCAGGCACCAAGCAATAGGTGTGGAAATAGACACTGTCACTGAGAGTGGGATGAGGAGTCAGATGAACTAGCGGAGATAGGACTGAGACATAATAGTCCGGCTGTTGCGTACATGCCTGCGGAGCACCTACTGTGTGCCATAGGTGGAAGACACGGAGATGAATAGCAAGCACGTGACTCCTGCCCTTAAGGAACTTGTAGCTAATAGATGAGCTAATACAAGAGCATGGAAAACTGTAGCCACAAAATGTAGACTGTGATGGGAGCCCCTCCCAGCTGGAGAGATGGAGAAGGCTTCCTGGAAGAGGTGGCATTTGGGCCTGACACTGGAGGGTGAGTGGAGGAGAGGTGGGCAAGAATTCTGAAACAGTCTTGGAAGAGGCACAGAGGTGGTAAAGTACAAGGGTGTACGTGGGCCAGTGCGTTGGTGGTTTGGGTGCAGTTGATGGTCAGTAATGTGGCAGGAATCGTGAGGGACAAAAAGCCCTTTGGATCTCAAGTCACAGAACGTCATGGTGGGAAGGGCTTTCAAAGGTCCTCTGGCCCCTTATTTTACAGATGAGGAAAGTGAAGCTCAGAGAGGGGAAGGGCCCACCTAGTGTCACGCAGCAAGCCCTGTTCTTTAGACCTCGAGGAGCTCTGCCTGACTAGTTCAGCCGCCCTGGCCTTTTGCTCAGACTGATCGTAGTAAAATGAAATTATCAGGCACTGTGCTGAGCAGGGGAAACCCTGGTGGCATAGTGGTTAAGAGCTACGTCTGCCAACCAAAAGGTCAGCAGTTCAGATCCACCAGACATTTCTTGGAAACTCTATGGGGCAGTTCTCCTCTGTCCTGTAGGGTCACTATGAGTCAGAACCGAGTCAATGGCAGTGGGGTTTTTTTTTTGTTTGTTTTGGTGCTGAGCAGGGAGCCCTGGTGGTGTAGTGGTTAAGAGCTACCGCTGCTAACCAAAAGGTCAGCAGTTTGAATCCACCAGCCACTCCTGAGAAACTCTGCGGGGCAGTTCTACTCTGTCCTATAGGGTCACTGTGAGTCTTGGAATCGACACGACAGCAGCAGGTTTTTTTTTTAATTTTTGGTACTGAGTAGTTCATATACCTCATTTATAGACATCTCATTTGATTCTCATGTAAACCCTGGGAGGGTAAGTACTTATCATCTCCATTTTGCTGATCAGGAAACCGAGGCAGAGGGTCATTGGGCTGAGAAGTGGCAGAACTGAATCTTGACCTCAGGCAGTCTGATTCCAAAGCTTGTGCCCTTTACTACTGTCCTCTGTTAGTCCCAGAAATGGCTGAAGTGTTAGGGTCAGTTGTTATCATTAGGCCAGGCCCATGTACCAACAGTGGGGCTGCTGCTAAGGACCAGAAATGCGGAACCCTGCCTCTGCAGTCCCTATCAGTAACGTAACTAACCTAAGAAGTCAGTTTCTGAAATTCAGAACCTGAGAGACCATCACACTGGGGGGCTTGGAGCTCTGGTGCACAAGGTTTTTCTTTGTATTATTCTATCATTTTATGGGACTCAGTAAAGATCTTCTAGAAGTTATAATTTTTTTTTTCTGGACCTCTGAACCTCAGTTGATTTATCTGAAAATGAAGCCTTCATAGTCATAGTTATGGTTTTCTTTGGCTAGGAAAAGCTGTAATGTGTTTGCCTGGGACAGGAGGAGACTGAGCTGGAATCAGGGAAAGCAAAACTCCTTGAAAATCCATATAAAACCACTTCCCATTCCCTAGAATGGCTAAAATTAAAAAGATAGGCAGTAATGATAGCTGGTAAAGATGTAGAGAAGTTCAGACCCATGCACATTAGTTTGTTGGTTCCTCAAAACGTTAAACATAGAGTGACCATATGACCCAGCAGTTCTGCTCCTAGATGTACATCTGTGTGTATCCAGAAAAATTTAAAACATACAGCTGCATAAAAACTTGTACCTCTGTGTTCATAACAGCATTATTCACAGTAGCCAAGAAGTATGGTCAACCCCAAACTTCATCAACTGACAACTAAAACCAAAAAAACCCATTGCCATCGAGTGGATTCCGACTCATAGCGACCCTATAGGACAGAGTAGAACTGCCCCATAGAGTTCCCAGGGAGCACCTGGTGGATTCAAACTGCCAGCCTTTTGGTTCGCAGCTGTAGCACTTAACCGCTATGCCACCAGGGTTTCCCAACTGATAACTAGATAAATAAAATGTGGTCTATTCATACAATGGAATATTTTTCAGCTGTAAAAAGGAATAAAGTACTGATACATGCTACAACATGAATGAACCTCAGAAGCATTATGCCGAGTGTTCAGTCTGTATGACGTGTCCAGAATAGGCCAAGCCATAGATTCAGAAAGTAGATTGGTGGTTGCCTAGGGCCAAGGGAGGGAGGGATTAGTGGCTGCTAATGAGTACAGGGTTTCTTTCTGGAGTGAAGAATACGTTCTAAAATTACATTGTGGTGAGGATTGCATAACTGTGAATATACTAAAAAGCACTGAATTGTATACTTTAAAAGGGTAAATTTTATGGTATGTGAATTATATCTCGATAAAGCTGTTACAAAAAGAGCAAAAATCCCTATAAAACCATGACACTGTGTTTTAAGGGGGAGGCGGGGTGGGGACATCGCAGGTCAGAGAGCAAGGGTGAGCGTTTGTTTTTACTTAGTGAAAAGTAGAAATTGTGTTTTAAGAAGGCCTCTCCTTCGGTGCTGTTTCTGGGAACCATTACTAGCGCTCCCCCTTGGCTGACCCTGGTGCATGACGCACCCTCTCCAGGAGGGAGCAGAGAGGCCTCACTGGGGACAGAGGCAGCACAGGCTGTCAGCTGCTCTCCGTGCCTGGTCCCCAGGCCAAGGACTAATGATCTGGTCTGAGCATGCGACTTCACACACTGGGCATTTTGTGCATCAAGTCTAGTCCCCACCTTCAGGTTACAGGTGTGGAGATGGCAGCCTGCAGGGACAGTCATGTAGCCCAGGTCACATGCAGGTTAGTGGTAAATACAGGGCCCTAGGGCTTCTGACCACTGTCCTCCTGGGCTCTTGCCACTGCACCAGACTCCTGCTGTGCCTCACTGTCAGAGGCCCCAGTTGGTGTGTGGTTAATATCTGCCAGTATCTCAGTGTCCCTGTGAGGGAGTGCAACATGGGAGGGCTAAGTATTGAGCAGAGGTGCCACCTGGGGAAGGCCTGGGGGACAGTTTGCAGGAGCTTCTTTGAGTACTGAGAGGGTGGTCGGGGGTGGGGGTGGGGAGTTGGCAGGGGACAGGATTAAAAGTCTAAGCTTTGGAAATGCCTGATTTTTGCACCCAGCCCTCCCCTCCTCTATCCATGTCCAAGCTCTTCCAGCTGCTCTGCTAATTAGGATACTCATATTCTCCAGGTCAGCCATCCTGGCTCCTCCATCTCAAACTTTCCAGCTCCCAGAGAGCCCAGCCCTGAATCCCCCTTCCCCTCCCTGGCGAGCTTCGGAGAGGGCCCAGCCTGTCTCAGAGGAGCCAGAAAACGTTGCATCTGCAATCTGGCCGCGGTCACCCGTAGCGTTGCAACCAGCAAGGACAGAGTTTCAGGTTAGAGCGTTGGCCCGGAGAGAGCCCCAAGGGGAAGCATTCCCTTTTTTTATGAGCTTTTGGGCCATTTGGGCTGTGTTCCGGCTCATGGCTCTCAGTGAGGGTTACATAGGACAGAATTTAATGGGCAGAATTGCAGCAGCAGTTGGCCGTACTACAAAGTGCTGATCTCGCCCTGTGGATGCATGTGTCATTTTATGACTCCAGGCAGATGGAAAGGACTGGGCTCACTCTGAGGGTCGTATAAGGTAACCCACTCTGGGTAGCTTTAATTTACGCCCCTGAAGCAGAAATGGGAAACCCTAGTGGCATAGTGGTTAAGTGCTACGGCTGCTAACCAAAAGATCAGCAGTTCAAGTCTGTCAGGTGCTCCTTGGAAACTCTATGGGACAGTTCTACTCTGCCCTATAGGGTTGCTATGAGTTGGAATCCACCCAATGGCAGCAGGTTTTTTAGTGGGTAAGCAGAAGTGGACACAGAGGGAGGACACAGTGTTGTAGAGAATAGTTGGGGGGTTTAGCTCTTGGCTCTTCTGCAGGCTCTTCTGGGCTATCCAGAAAGGACCAACTACATGCTAGGCAGTGGCTGCCTGGCCCTCATGTTCTCATTCAGTCCCACAGTGAACCTACATAACCATCCCACTTGACAGATAAGAAACTGAGAGATTAGGTGACCTGCCTAAGGTGACCAGTGACTCTCTCCCATCTGATGCCAAAGTTGTAGGCCGCTTGGTCTCTAAGCTTACAGGACTGGCTGCCTGGTCCTTTTGCCCGCTATCCCCAGCATGTGACTCCCCAGGTGACTCCTTGAGTGCTGAGACTATATGACGCCCGTAGTGGGTAAGCAGAAGTGGACACAGAGGGAGGACACAGTGTAGTGATCACATGCCCAGGACTTCCTGGGCAGTACTTCCATTTGAAGTACAACTGCCCATTGGTCCTATTGGCACTATTGACATAATCCCTAGAAATTCCCTTCTTTTGGCTTCCATACTGTATCTGTCAGACTGCCTCCCTCGCCCAGAATGCATTCAAGTTTCAGACCCTCTGTCCTGTTTTGGGACTTGGGAAATACGGCCACTGAACTTGAGGGTGACTCTGAGGCTCCAGCAAGGTAACAGGTATGAAGGAGCTTGTAAATCATAAGGTATTATAGAGATAGGGGCCTTTTCACTGGTTCTGAATCACCCTCAGCGTCAGACAGGGAGCAGGTAAGGTACCACTTGATGGTAGGGTAGGGCAGTCTGTGTTTTTGTAATCCTGGTGGGCTAATCTGATAAACTTGTCCCATTTGATGCTGAAAGACCGTGGAAGTAATAACACTAGCTGATATTTATTGAGTGCTTTCTATGTGCCAGGCACTCTTCCAAATCATCTAAGTAACCTATACTTATATTTGCCATCCCCCCCATTTTACAGATTTAAAAAAAAAAAATTGAGTCCTGGAAAGATTAAGTGACTTGCTTGAAGTGGCAGAGCTGGAATTCAACCCAAGCAGTCTGACTTCTGACTCACTTTCTTAGCTAATACTTCGCATTGTACTTTCTGTGAGGTCAGAGAGAGTGCTTCTGTCATTTTAGATTCCTCCAGTGTTAGCTAATCCATGGAGGTGCTGATCCGTATTTATGGAATAAGTGAATGAGGGAACAGATGGATACAAGGGTGGATGGTTGAATGACCGGATAACTGAGTAGATAGATGGAAAGATGGCCAGGTGGGGGGATGGATGAATGGGTGCATGGACAGATAGCTGAGTGAATGGGTAATTGGATAGATGAATGGGTGGATGGGTAGGTGAATAGATGGATGAATGGGTGAGTGGATGAATGAGTGGATAGATAGGTGAGTGAGAGGATGGATGAGCAGATGAGTGTATGGGTAGATGGATGGATGAATGGATAGATGGATGGATGGTTGGGTAGGTGGTTGGGTTAGAGAACTTTCCCGTATGTAATATTATTTTGTATGTTCAAAGAGGCTATGTGGAGACAAAATTTCATTTAGTCCTGATTATACCGTAATGGATATTTTGACTACAAAGGCAGTAGAATAAAAACAATTGTCTATTTGCTCATCACTATATTTTTTTTATACTGGTAACACAGAGGCTGGAATGTGAGGACTCTTGATAAGTATTTTTGAATGAGTGTATGAGTAAGTGAATGAATGAATGGATGGATGGAATACCAAACAGGCAGGCACCAGATAGCAATGCAGAGTCTTGCAGCCTTCTTTAGAATGACAGATTGTGGAGATGGATGCAATTTGTAAGTGTTCCCAGTATGTTTACCCAAAGGAAGAAGTGGTTACTCACCCAGGACACAGATTCTACCAGGGCCTGCCAGGGCATTTGGGCAGAAGTTGTTAAAACATCTGTTAAAGGTGTTTTTTTCCCTTGTATCTGAAGACCAACCTCTAGCAACTATCAAGAGTCCGCTAGAGTAGCTGTGTTGTTACTTGTCTCAGAATCAGAATGTTTTGGTTCATTTATTTAACTAATGGCTTCTATCCACGATAGGGGCTGTCGATACAACTTTCACTGCATCTGAAAGGGCATTAAATTATACTTGTTCTTTGACGTTTCATGGCAATTTATTGCCATTTGATGTTCTCACAATCCCTAAATGGGACAGTGCAATAACTGAGCCAGAAATATCAACAAAGCACCCGAGCCCTTGTCTCCTGACTTCCGTTTTAGTGGAAGATGTGGAATCAAAAGGGGGCCAGATGGGCCACGTTTCTAACCAAAGCTGAGATGGATTGAGGACAGATGGCTGGTGGGTCAGAGGTAACAAGGTTTCTCTCTGTGAGGAGTTCAGTGGTGAGCAAGATTATTTTAGATGCTAGATGGTCAAACATCTTCTATAGTTTAATAATTAGATGGTTTACTTAAAGTGTTAGAAAAATACTTCACAGATGTTATTAGGATGAACCAGAGTAGTTAGTATTTGTTAGAAATGGGTCAACTCAGAGAAAACATTAGGTAATTAATAGAACAGGTGTATACAGCTAGAGCAGAGCTGGGGAAGGTGAGGAAGCGGCTCAGGTTTGGGAAGCACCCCCAAAGATAGGAAGGAATGTGGGTAAAGGCAATGAAGAGAACGAAAGCTAAAATTGATTAGAGTCTTACCTGGGAATCATTTTCTCATCCATAGCACCTGTTAGGAAAGGTCTGGGTTGTACCTTCTTTCCCTTGATAAGGAGAAGGAGTGAGACAAGAGCACGGTAACTGCTCTGTCCCTCACCATGACCAGTCATCCTACCAGAGCACCGTGGGCTCCTGCTGGGGCCTCATGTGGCCATTGCTCTTGGAAGAGAGCAAGGTCCTCCATCCACTGGACCAACAACTGCAAACTGCACACGGGTGCCTGGAAGCTGGTTGCTGAGGCCCTAGGCCATGCAGTCACTTTTCTGAACATGGTTCTGAGCTCTGCTAAACAAGTGAGGTGTATCGGACATTGGACTAGGGACAGCTCTTTAGTGGAGGAAGTAGGCGGCCTCGATGGTGGGGAAATCAGCATTGAAGGAGCTGGAGGGTGTTCCTGGGAATTGGGAAGGCTCTTTGTATGCCTTGGTAGTATATGGCTTGTTGCAGAATATTGTTTGCTCTCATGGTTTGAAAGAAAAGGCCAAGAAAGTAATTTTTTAAAAAGGAGAAGTCAGAGGCCTAACCAACTGGTAGTTGTCAGATAGTAGGTTGGGGTCGGGGCTCAG
The DNA here is from genome assembly GCF_030014295.1 of Loxodonta africana. Lineage (NCBI taxonomy): Eukaryota > Metazoa > Chordata > Mammalia > Proboscidea > Elephantidae > Loxodonta > Loxodonta africana. Next base: position 38,234,047 of record NC_087363.1, read on the forward strand.
CCTGGCAGCCAGAATTGAAGCTTAGCCTGATGTCCAGGATCAGGACTTAGCCTGGCATCCAGGAGTGGGGCTCAGCAAGGGTCAGGGTCAGGGCTTAAGCTGGAGTCCAGGTTCAGGGTTCAGCCTGGAGACCAGGGTCAGGACTCAGCCTGATGTCCACGGTTGAGGATTAGTACAGGGTCAGGGCTCAGCCTGGGTTGTACCTTCTTTCCCTTGATAAGGAGAAGGAATGAGACAAGGGCACAGTAACTGCTCTGTCCCTCACCATGACCAGTCATCCTACCGGAGCACTGTGGGCTCCTGCTGGGGCCTCATGTGGCCCTTGCTCTTGGAAGAGAGCAAGGTCCTCCATCCACTGGACCAACAACTGCAAACTGCACACAGGTGCAGCCTGGGGCAGGGTTAGGGCTCAGCCTGGGGCAGGCGCAGCTAGTGCCTCTGTACACAGTGCACAAGCCACAGTCCCCTCTTCCCCACATTATGTCAGTGGAAGCCCAGGCAGGAACAGAGTCTGCCATGGTAGGCTACCTCCTCCCTTTGTTGCTTGGGCTCCAGGTTTTCTGGAGACAGGTATCCATAGTTCCAGCTCCTATGATAGTCGAGAAGGCTGGGCCCCAGTTCAGCTGTAGCCTAAGGCTCAGTTTCTCCTCCCCTGGAAACCCCCTCTCATCCACACTTCCACTTGCCTGGACCGGGGCCAGAGGCAAGGACAGTGTGTGAGATGGGGTGAGAGTCAGCTCAGCCAGTCTGGTGAGTGGAGTACTCCCTTCTTTCCTCCCATCCATCTGTCGTTCCAGCATTTCATCCTGCCATTCCCAGAGGGCAGGAGAAAGTACTTGATACCAATTTAACCATATTTAATAAGTATTTAATAAGACCAGATGCCTAGATTTTGAGTATGAAGAGTAGTTTTTTGAGAAATTGTTTGGGGCCACATTGCTAGTGGCAGGTGGGAGCCATTGAAGGTTTTTGAGCAGGAGAGGGGCATGGCCTGATCTCTGTTGTAGAACAGTCACTCTGTTGTGTGGAGAGGAAGGTTAGGGCATGGACCTCTGGCCTCTCAGAGAAAGGATAGTCCTGCTTTAGGTTGGTTTATGTCCTTATAAGGTCTAGCTCCCACCCTGACCCTGCACACTTACCCTTCCTGCCCACCCCCTCCAGCCACACTGGCCTCTCTAATTCCTTGAGTGTGCCAAGCACGTTGGTGCCTCAGTGCTTTTACACACACTCCTTTCTCTGCCTGGACCACCTCCCTGTGCCGTCACAAGGCTGGCTCCTCCTCCTCCTGGTCTGGGCCTCAGAGAAGCTGACCTATCTCAGGGCTCCTCCTTTATTATTCCCTCTGAAAGCACTTTGTCTTCTCTCACTGATCACAACTGGTGATCATTTATTAATTCACTTTTTGAGGACAAAGACTATATCTGCTTTATTCACCGGTGTTTACCCAGTACCTAGCCCCATGCGCGGCATAAAGTAGGCAATCAATAAGTATGTATTGAATGTGTGTATTAATTAGTCAATCAATGGCAGTGTCTTTGTAATAGTCGCAGGTACATAGCTATAAGATGGTTATCACACCTGTGTAAGCTTTCTAACCATTGATCCTCACAGCACCTGCCAAGGTGAGACAGGAATTGTTATCCCCATTTAGTCAAGGTAGAAACTGAGACAGTAAGAGCTTGTCCTTGATCTAACTGATGGCAAGACTGCAGCTAGGGGCTGGATGCTCATCCTGGGCTCTATCACATCATGACATCCCTATTCAGTGCCAGAGACCACAGTCACCTTGAGGATTGACCCTGCTGCCTGACCACACCCATCAAAATGCCTAGGCCAGTCACACAGCAGACAGCTGGCCCCAAGCATCTCTTGCTGTCATAGTGAACTCTTTGAACCTTCTTTCACCATTGCTTTAGGTCCCTGGGTGGCGCAAACAGTTTGTGCTTGACTACTAACCTTTACGTTGGTGGGTCAAACCCACTCAGCAGTGGCACGGAAGAAAGGCCTGGCAGTCTTCTTCCGTAAAGATCACAGCCAAGAAAACCCTATTAAGTAGCACAGTTCTACTCTGTAATACGTGGGGTCTCCATGAGTCAGAATTGGCTCAACGGCTATGGGTTTGGTTTCAGCATCACAACCCGCCTTGGATCTAACAGACAGACAGGTCTGTCTTCCCCCTAGACCAGGGTTTGCACCTGGGTCTTACTAATTTCTGAGTCCCTTTGGAGGGCACAGAGCCTTGCACCCAGAGGCATTTGTTAACAGCTCATGCCGTCACTCCAGAGCTGGCCTGTTGCCTTTGACTTTGCTGGACAGGGAGCTCTAACCGTCTCTCTCCCCTGTCTGACCCCAGCGCCTACACAGAGCCCTACAAGGTCTGTCCCATCTTGGCAATACCTCCCACATCGCTCCTCACATCGGATGAAGAGCAGGGAAGCTCGGAGGAGGAGGAGAGTGCTCCAAGAGACCCCAGCGTCACCCACAAGGTAGGACACCCCTCTGGGGGAGCAGCAGGTGGGATGTGGGGGTCAAAGATGGGAGGCGTGGAGAGAGGGTAGTAGAGGATCACTACACCTCCTCTCGGTGTGGACGGAGCTGTTTGCAAATAGCCAGCCCTGAGCTGGACCCCGAGGCTGAGCCACCTAGCGGCTGGGCTGCAGCTTTTAAAACATAGCAAACACAGAGTCCTGCTCCAGTGACAAGCACTGCTCCTGCTCATATGCTCTTGGGTCTGATGACATTTGGGGCTTCCCAGAGCCCTTGTGCTAAAGTGGAGTAGAGCTGCCTAATTTGAATAGGCAGACCTGGATTCTAACAACTTCGGGCCCCTGGGCCTCAGCTTTCTCATCTGTAAAGTGGGAATCGTAGTGAAGATGAGATGAATTAAGGGACGTAAATGAGTTTCGTTAACTGCAAAGAGATTTAGAATGAAAGCTGGTTTCCCCCTTCTTTACCTTACGGCAATGCTAAGAGAGGATAGGCTGGTGGAAGGGGTGTTATTTGTCCGGGGTTAGATGGTGAGTTGAGGCCCAAACCACAGTGAAGACCCTAACCTTCTTATAGTCAACAGTGCATGCCACCCCTCCTCACCCCTCTGGGGGAAAATCAGAAAGGAAAGAGATTATGTGAATATAAAGAATTAGCCACAGAGTGGCGTCAATGACGATGATACACTCCCTCTATTGGGTGCTCATGATGAGCGTGGGCCTCACCTCCATTACTGACATCATCTCAGTTCATCCCACAGCCCTCTGAGCAGGAATTACTTCCCACATTTGGCCATTTGCAGAAACAGGTCAGAGAAGCAAAGAACCTACCCAGGGTCACACAACTGGCATGTGGTGTTACCCAGGAAATGTCATGGGTTGAGAAGATTGAGACCTCCTCAGACTCACCTATGCCCCCCTCAGACCCCCCCGACCCCGTCTTTGGACGAGTAGCTGGAGAGGCTGGGGCCCACAGCCTCCCAACACAACTGACCTCTCTCCAGGCACCTCTTCCTGACTCTGCCTTCCCACTCTTGATCCCCTTCTGTTTCCATTGATTAGAGTAGATTAATGCATGTCGAAGCACTCAGCAGAAGTGCCTGGCACTCACCAAGCATTTGATAAACAGTGATGCCTTTCATTTTGTTTTCATGTACTTGATTCCTTTTAAAAATTCATTTGTCTAAAGCCCAGTGTCAGTTAATTGGGGAAAAGATAGTCTTTTTAACAAATGGTGCTGGCATAACTGGATATCTATTTGCAAAAAAATGAAACAGGACCCATACCTCACACCATGCACAAAAACTAACTCCAAGTGGATCAAAGACCTAAATGTAAAGACTAAAACGATAAAGATCATGGAAGAAAAAATAGGGACAACATTAAGAGCCCTAATACAAGGCATAAACAGAATACAAAACATTACTAAAAATGACAAAGAGAAACCAGATAACTGGGAGCTCCTAAAAATCAAACACCTATGCTCATCTAAAGACTTCACCAAAAGAGTAAAAAGACCACCTACAGATTGGGAAAAAAAATTCAGCCTTGACATCTCTGACCAGCACCTGATCTCTAAAAGCTATATGATTCTGTTAAAACTCAACCACAGAAAGACAAACAACCCAATCAAAAAGTGGGCAAAGGATATGAGCACGCATTTCACTAAAGAAGATATTCAGGCTGCTAACAGACACATGAGAAAATGCTCTCGGTCATTAGCCATTAGAGAAATGCAAATTAAAACAACGATGAGATTCCATCTCACTCCAACAAGGCTGGCATTAATCCAAAAAACACAAAATAATAAATGTTGGAGGGGCTGCAGAGAGACTGGAACTCTTATACACTGCTGGTGGGAATGTAAAATGGTACAACCACTTTGGAAATCTGTCTGGCATTTTCTTAAAAAGTTAGAAATAGAACTACCATACAACCCAGAAATCCCACTCCTCGGAATATACCCTAGAGAAATAAGAGCCTTTACACGAACAGAAATATGCACACCCATGTTTATTGCAGCACTGTTTACAATAGCAAAAAGCTGGAAGCAACCAAGGTGTCCATCAATAGATGAATGGTTCAATAAATTATGGTACATTCACACAATGAAATGCTACGCATCGATAAAGAACAGTGAGGAATCTGTGAAACATTTCATAACATGGAGGAACCTGGAAGGCATTATGCTGAGTGAAATTAGTCAGATGCAAAAGGACAAATACTGTATAAGACCACTATTATAAGTTCTTGAGAAACAGTATAAACTGAGAAGAACATATTCTTTTGTGGTTATGAGAGGGGGGAAGGAGGGAGGGTGGGAGAGGGTTATTTACTGATTGGTTAGTAGATAAGAACTACTTTAGATGAAGGGAAGGACAATACTTAATACAGGGAAGGTCAGCTCAACTGGACTGGACCAAAAGCAAAGAAGTTTCCGGGATAAACTGAATGCTTCGAAGGTCAGTGGAGCAAGGGCGGGGGTTTGGGGACTATGGCTTAAGGGGACTTCTAAGTCAATTGACATAATAAACTCTATTATGAAAACATTCTGCATCCCACTTTGAAGTGTGGCGTCTGGGGTCTTAAATGCTAACAAGCGGCCATCTAAGATGCATCTGTTGGTGTCAACCCATCTGGATCAAAGGAGAATGAAGAACACCAAGGTCACACGATAACTATGAGCCTGAGACAGAAAGGGCCACATAAACTAGAGACTTACATCATCCTGAGACCAGAAGAACTAGATGGTGCCCGGTCACAGCTGATGACTGCCTTGACAGGGAACACAACAGAGAACTCCTGAGGGAGCAGGAGAACAGTGGGATGCAGACCCCAAATTCTCATAAAAAGACCAGACTTAATGGTCTGACTGAGACTAGAAGAATCCCAGCAGTCATGGTCCCCAAACCTTCTGTTGGCCCAGGACAGGAACCATTCCAGAAGACAACTCATCAGATATGGAAGGGACTGGACAATGGGCTGGAGAGAGATGCTGATGAAGAGTGAGCTACTTGTATCAGGTGGACACTTGAGACTGTGTTGGCATCTCCTGTCTGGAGGGGAGATGGGAGGGTAGAGAGGGTTAGAAACTGGCAAAACGGCCACGAAAGGAGAGACTGGAGGAAGGGAGCGGGCTGACTCATTAGGGGGAGAGTAAATGGGAGTATGTAGTAAGGTGTATGTATATAAGCTTATATGTGAGAGACTGACTTGATTTGTAAACTTTCACTTAAAGCACAATAAAAATTATTTTAAAAAATTCATTTGTCTGCCTGTACAGTGTTTTCATAAAGCAATGTACCAATTGTTAGGGGAACACTTAGGAGAGCTCCTCCCTCTTCTTCTCACACCGACCCCTTCCATTCTCCCCTCTGCTCTAAGTTCCTTCTCTCTGTCTCTCCTTCTTCAGCCCCGTTTGTCCTCTTAACCCATCACTTATGTCCCACTTGTCTTTCCCTAGATATAGTCAGCACCTGCCATCTGCAGGCACCATCCTAAGTGCTTCTACGTCTGTCATTTCTTTTCCTCCTTACAGTGGCTTCCCTGAGGTGACAGTTGAGGACACAGAGCTTCTGAGAGGTTAAGGAACCCATCTAAAGTCACATTGCTAGCTAGAGATTGATGGGGTTGGTATGGCAGCTCCAAGTCCAGGGTTGGTTGTTTGTCTTTTCACTGTAGTTCTCGGGGGGCCTTCTCTTGTATCTCCACTCCTCCCCCTCCTAAGGAATTATGGGTTCCTGGTGGGAGAAAAGGAGGGGAGCCTTGAGTTAGTGGGGCCCAACTAGAGTTGATTTTGTTTTTCCTGGGCATCCCTGGGGGAGTCCCTGGGTTGTGCAAACAGTTAGCTTGGGTACTAACCGAAAGGTTGGAGGTTCAAGTCCACTCAGAGGCAGCTCAGAAGAAAGGCCTGGTAACGTACTTCTGAAAGATCACAGCCACTGAACATCCTGCAGGGTACAGTTCTACTTTCACACACACTGGTCACCGTAAGCTGGGGTCAGCTCGCGGCCAGCCAGTGGTGGTGGTGGGATCCCCAGAGTCATAGAATCTGGGGGCAGAAAGAAATCGTTGTCATCGAGGGTTTGGCCCCTACTCTGAAGCTGGGAATCGGGTTTGGGCACCAGCCCCAGGAGAGCTGAAGGACTCACAGAGCAGCAGTACCCCCCACATGTGACTTTCTACACCTCGGTGAGCCCCACCCTGTACTGGTTGCCCACCACTGTCGCCCAGTTCTTTGCTTGAACCTTCCTCTGGGATCACCTGAGTCTCCTCTTACAGCTGTGTTACCACGGGCAGGCACATCGTGGGGCCTCAATTCTCCCATCTCTAAAATTGGGCATTAGTATTAACTACTGAGATGTGGGAGGGTTGAATGTATAGGGGTTAGGATGCCAACACATATTATATTTTAACACATATTTTGGGAGGATACAATTCAATCCGTAACACACTTCCTCGCCTGAGTCTCATTGCCACCTTTCCCTGCCTGAGCCCGGGCCGAAGCTTGCCTACCTTCTGGAGCAGGCTTTCTAGTCATAGTTCCCTGCCAGCTCCCTGCCCAGGCAGGTCATCGTTTCCACTGCTGAGACCACATGCCTCGCCCTGCACGAGACCTCTGCTCTGCCCGGGCACCAGCTCGCCAGGGCTGTGGCCTCCGTGCTGTCTGCCCTTAGCCAGAGATGGACCCTATGTTGTTCCTTTCACCTGCAGCCCGGCTTTGACAACCTGTCCCGGGTTAAAGGGTCCCCGTGATCCCTGCCGTTCCCCGCAGCCAGACCCTAGCTGGGGTGAAATGCTGCAGACTTCTGGATCAAGTTGTGCAGCCTACATGTGCTCCCTTCTCGGTGATCCCCACCCTGTAGTGGTTTCCCACCACAGTCCCCCAGTCCTCTGCTTAAACTTTCCTCTGGGATCACCTACGTCTCCTCCTCCAGCTGTGTTACTACGGGCACATTGTGGGGCCTCAGTTTTCCGATCTCTAAAATGGAGGCATTAATAGTAACTACCGGGATGTGGGGAGGCTGCCCTAAACCTTTGTCCACTTCAGGCTGTAGCCCTGTTCTCCCCATTCCCGGAAAACAACCTCATCTCCTGTCTGACACTAAATCCCCTCCTCCCCACCCACACCTCGTTTCTCTGTCTTCACTCACTTCCTCCCCACCCCTTCTCATGCTTCAACATGAATTTATTTATTTCACAAGCACTTACTGAGTGCCTGCTGTGTGCCAGGCACGCCTCTGAGGGCTGCAGATATAGATCAGATCAGGTCCCTGCCCTGGCAGAGTTTACATTCTAGAAAACTCATTAGATCAAGTTAGGTCGTGATGTGTGCTATTAAAAGAAAACCAAACAAAAAACACACAGTGATAGGGGACAGAGTGCCTGGGGTGAGGAGGGGCAATCTTAGACAGGAAGCCCAGGGGAAGCCTGTTTGATGAGGAGGGTACATTTGAGCAGGGGGCTGAATAGCGTGAGGGGGCAGGTTGTGGGAAGATCTGAGGATAGAGCATGCCAGGCAGAGAGAACAGCAAGTGCAAAGGCCCTGGGGTGGGCATGACATTGTGAGCTGGAGGAATAAAAGGTCAAGATGCAGGAGCAGAGTGAGAGAGGGAAACATAGAAGGAGATGAGGCTGGAGGGGATCTTCACATCTTCCCTCAACTGACAGGCATATTCAAGTTCTCCCTACTTTTCCCCCCTTCCTGCCTGCTCTTCCTCAGTGCTGTTCTGCACAGTCTTCTTTGACCTCCAGAAGCCAGACTTCCATCCACTGGCCCCAACCCTCTGCACTTCATCCACCCCAGACCCTGTCTCACTGGTTCCTGAGCCTCAGCTCTGTTGCTCATGCCCTCCTTGGGTTAGCCCCTCTGTCCTTGGCTTTGCTGGCACTGCCCTCTCCTGGTCTCATCCGACTTCTCTGACCATCCAGCTCTGCCTACTCCTCCTCCACACTATGCATTCCACAAGGCCTGACCTCTCCCAGCACCTTTTTCTCATTCCGTGACCTCTGCTTGGGCGGCCCCTTCCAGACCAGCTTCCCGGTCTTTGCAGATGACATTCCTGGAGCTAAGCTTTTGGCCTGGCCCCTCTCTGGAGCTTCACACTCAAGCTTTCAGCTGCCCTTTTGGGCCCTTCTCAGAGGCTCCCACAAACACCTCAAACTCAACACATCCAAAACTGAGGTCACCATTTTCCCACCCTGCCAGCCTGCTTCTCCTCTTGTGTTCGTTACCCTCGTTGTGGTCAATAGATTTAGAAGATTTGAATCCCTGACAGCCCATCTTCTATTGCCATGTCTTAATCACAGATCAGCTAAAATTCAGCAAACACCTAGGCCTCTGGCCAGGAGGCATCATCAGGAAGGAGACAAAAACAAATTCTGTGTGTTCTTTAAACCCACCCCAGGGCCTTTGTACTTGCGTTTCCTTCACCTGAAACACTTCCTGCCGTTTGCCCCAGGTCTCAAGTTAAATGTCACTTCCATAGAGAACCCTCCCTATCACCTGCTAGTCTCAGTCTCAGCATTCCTGTTTATTTCCTTCCTTATACTTACCTCAAGCTGTAATGATGCTCTTTACTTTTCTACTTGCGTAGCTCCACGAAGGCAGCAACTACGTTTGCTCTATTCACAGTTGAGTCTTCATTTCCTGGCACGTAAAAAAAAAAAAATACTCAGTACCTATCTTTGAAATAACTAATAAATAAATGAATGCATTAGACTTACTACTTCCTGTTATTTAAGTAAGGAAAACAAGACTTAAACACATGACAGTTTAATAAATAAAAACATTTGTTTGGCCATCGTGATGAAATGAGTTCCTTTATGTGGCCTTTTGCCTTGGTTTTTTGAAAAAACAGCTTGAGAGATTTTTCCCCTAAACCCTGAGGAGTTAATTTTGCCCTGATTTTCTACTCCAGAGGGTTTGTTACTTTTACCCAGGTTGATTGACATTTCCTGGGTAAGCTGTAAACAACTTGGTTTGATATTTTTTGTCTGGTCTTGGGCTACAGCCTGCCCTGTGATTGGTATGCATCTTGCAGGGATTGGTCAACAGACTGCACAAATGAGGTATCGCTAGCCTGCTATGCAAAAGAAGTGTCTGTGGCCTACTGAGAGGGGATTAGTCAGTTCATGGCCCTGGTGGGAGCGCCATTCCTTGAAATTGACTAGGAGTTAGTGTATATATGCAGCGAACACCACAGAGGTTTGTCAGACAGAAAGAAGCAGGAAGAGAAGCAAAAGGAAAAAGCAGAAGGAAGAAAGAAGAAACAGGGAGAAAGAGAAGAAGCAAAGAACCTCCTTAAGAGAGCTGTAACATAGGTCAAGGGCTGTGACACTGAGGACAGCAAGAGGCCCGTAGGGGGCTCAGTGGCAGAGTTGGTTGTGACAGACAGCAGGGCCAAGATGAGCCTGTCCTGAGGGGACTGAGAGGATCCTGTCCTTAGGGACTGAAAGGAGGCTTGCACAGCCAAGAGGAGCTGAGTGAGCTGTCGTGCACTGGAGGAGGGAAACTTTACCTTCATGCTTCCTGATCCCAAGTTGTAGCTTGTTGATTTTGATCCCAGGTTATATCCTGTTACTTCCTTAACAAACCACCTAACTGTAAGTATGATCTGTGAGTTTTGTGTGGCCATTGCAACAGATTCTCGAACCCAGAAGAGAAATAGTACTGTGGGGAGGGATAGCTGGTGTCAGAATTGGTTAGCAGGTTGGGTAATGGAAGCATGTCTGACCTCCAACCCATGGGAATCAGCTTTGGGCTGATCCTGGTCATTATCCCTCTGAAGTTAGACAGTTCTGAGCCTACTACTACCATTTTACAGCCATGTGCTTTGCGGAGTTGTGAGCCACCCCACACATGTTTATCTTTCCTTTGCTTTGCACAGCTCCCAGGAACCATTCAGAGGCTGCAGCAATTCTGTGCAGTAACACAGGACACAATTTAAGGCAGAGTGTAAACAGAGGAAGAGGGATGCAGACCCTCAGAACTCAAAAGGATGCGTGAGAATACGGGCTCAGAGGCTCAGAGGCGTCCTGGGTACCTGTGTGTCTTAAATATCTTGTCTCGAGTCTCGGGTTGGAAACTTCAGGAGCCAAAGCGCTATGCACAGGACAGTTAGGACACCCTGGCCCTGAAAGAGCATATTCGGTGACTGAAACCCCTCTCTGTTAAGTCTCAACTTTGCCCCACTTGTCTAGAATTGGGGTCACAAGGTCATATTCACCCTCGCTTTCTCTTTCCTGACTTGGCAGCATTCACTGTCTATACATAGTCTAGAGCCTTGCTATGCAATGCGCCATCGTGAACCAGCAGCAGCATCACCTGAAAGCTTGTTAGAAATGCAGCAGCACAGATCCCACCCCAGACTTGCTGAACCAGGGTGTGCATGCTAACAAGATCCCAGTGGTTCGTGCATTCACTGAAGTTTGAACCCTGTTCCATATATCAGCAGCCACCCAACCCATACTGAGCACTCACAGTGCCCTCAGCTCTGCAGAATGCCAGAGATGAAGCTAATGGGCTCCTTGCCCGTGGGGAACTCACAGTCACGTTGGAGGATGAAAAAGCTACTCACATCAAAATCTTTGAACATTACATTTACGTTCGGCCTACTTTTTTTGAATATCGTGTCTCACAATTAAAAAAAAAATAAACAAAGTCTGCTCCTGAGATGGAGCAGTTGTGGGGCAGTCCCCAGGTGCTCAGCTGTGTAAGCTAAGCCATGAGTAGTATAAGAGTTCCAAGTCTGCAGAGCCAGGGCAAGCTGGGAGGGTTCCAGGAGGAGATGAGGCTTGAACTGAGCCTTGCAGGAGAGTGGACTTAGTTAAAAGAGAAGGAAGGCTTATAAGAGGGAAGAATAGGTAGCACCAAGGCATGGAATCCAGCCATTGCCTGGTTTTTTGAGGTCATGGCGGGTCCCTTCTTAAACCAGGAGAGCTGGTGAGGACAGGAAGCCTGTATCCTGTGTGTGCCATGTGCTGGCAGCTACACCCTTTCCCGCTGTCCAGTGATGGGAACTGGCCAATTATAATCACAGCTGCTTTCTTCGGATTCTAGAAGGTGAAAGAGCTGAAAAGGGTGCTTTGAGAGGCCCCTTGTTTTATAGGAAGAAGAACTAAAACTCACAGAGAAGCCATCACTTATTCGGGGTATCCAGCAGGTTGGAGGCTGTTAGAGATTGAATTGTGTTCTCCCAAAAATATGTGTGAAAATCCTAACCCCTGTACCTGTAAATGTGACCTTATTTGGAAATAGAGGGTTCCTCTTGTTATGTTGAGTTTCTGAGTGGTGCGGGTGGTTAAGCACTTAGCTACTAACTGAAAAGTTGGCAGTTCAAGTCCACACAAAAGCTCCTTGGAAGAGAGGCTTGGTGATACACTTCCAAAAACACTATGAAGCACAGTTCTACTCTGACACACCAGGGGCTTCCCATGAGTCAAAATCAACTCGACAGCAACTGGTTTGGTTTTGGGTTTTTTTTTGTTGTGTTAATTAGACCAGAGTAGGGTGGGTCCTAAACCTAATCACTTCTGAGTTATAAAAAGAGCAGAATAGACACACAGAAACACACAGCAGGGAGAGGAAGACAGACAACAGAGACAGATGTAGCAACAAGCCCAGGGAACACCAAAGATTGCCAACAGCAACTAGAAGCTGAAATAGGCAAGGAAGAACCTTCTCCTAGAGCTGATGCCCTGAATTCCGACACCTGGCCTCCCGAATTGTAAGAAAGTAAATTTGTGTTCCTTAAAGCCATCCACTTGTGGCATTTCTCTTCCAGCAGCCCTAGGTAACTAAGGCACAGGCAAAGTGAGAAGTAGAAATTGAGTCTCCTGATGTCTCATTTGGAGCTTTCCAAGATAGCATGCTGCTTCTATTAAGTTATTACCTAACTGCAGCCATGGCCAGAGAGTCTTTCCAGAACTAAGTTTTCTCTGTGGCTCTGCCAAACCCAGACTCACCAGCTTGTCTTGAGGCAGTGGACCAAGGCAGGGTGTCAGCATGAGCATGGTCCCCGGACGCTGGCGGGGCCTCTGCTTGGTCCCACCTCCTTCCTCTTTATCCTGGTGAGCACCTATTCTCCATCACCATCCCGATCCCTCCTCTGCTCCTATGAGTACAGGTACAGCTGGGGTGGAAAATGAGCCATCCCCCTGAGTGCCTCTCTGAATTTTTACCCAGCCGTTGAAGGCTGTGCTAGAAGTCCTGATCCAAATTGCAAAAACAAATGCCCATGCTTGTGGCTCTGGTGTCCTGAGGAGCTTCCCAGAGGACAGCATGTTCTCCTGGAGGTGTCACCTGCACGTCTGGCTCCCTGAACAGTCTCCCTTCTCCAGATGTGACAGGAGAGCACAGTCTCAAACAGGTCCCCAAAGTGAGGGTCTCCAATAAGCCACCTCCAGCGACCTGTAAGGTATGATGACTCATAAATACTACCCCAGGGCTTGAAACAGCCATAGAAGGTAACCCCTTCCCACTTTCTAGATGTGAATTTTTGGGAGTTTTCTCAGGTCAACTGTGTGGCTGGGGAGGCTAGCAAATTTGGGGTATTGGAGTTCCTTCCCTGGAGTACTGCCTGCCCCACCTCAAGTTTAGCTTGGGACCTAGAGACACTTACTGAGACTACATGGGAGATGTGGACACAGGGCCATGCATGAGCTCAAAAGACCCAGAAGTAGGGACAGTAAGGTGAATCTAAGGAGTAGAATTTAGTTGCATGTGGCATGGAGGACTGCGGTGGAGGTGCCCAGTAGGGTTTTATGTGCTGGTCACAGAAGGCTCTTTCCGTAAGCATGGGAGTCTGGGAGTGACAGCAGAACATGACGCTGTGGGGTAGGGTGGGGGCCTGGGTGCGAGACTGCAGCTTTCAATGCGTTAACAGACAAGTGTAGTCAAGGCAGGGAGAGCACAGGAGCTTGGTTCCAAGATGGGGAACTTGAAGCCCACGATGTCAGAAGCAGAGCTGAGTGTACCCAAGGCCCAGGGTGGGAGGAGTGGACATAGGTGCAAGTCAGCTGAGGAGGAGGTCTCAAGAGGAGAGAGGCCGGGTGTTAATAGTGTGAAGGTTGAAGCGCCCACATGACCACAGGAAGTAGAGGATAGGTATTATTGTTGATAGCAGCATCAAGTTAGCCCCCAACTCATGGTGACCCCATGCACAACAGAACAAAACAGTGCCTGATCCTGTGCCATCTCCATGATCAGTTGCAGATGAGACTGTTGTGATCCATTGGGCTTTCACTGGCTGGTTTTCAGAAGCAGATCACCAGGCTTGTCTCCCTAGTTTGTTGTAACCTGTTCAGGATCATAGCAACACACAGGCCTCCACTGACAGGCGGTGGCTATACATGAGGTGCACTGGCCAGGAATTGATGGGGGTAAACACTGAGCCAAGTGTGGAGTCCTGGGGAATGTGGGGCTCTGCCTGGAGCTGGCAGAGCAAGGGTGAAGAGAAAGAGGCAATTTTTTTCAAAGACAAAGCTGGCATCAGCTCCAGAGGCCCTCAAAAGGGGAAAGATGGATGGAAAGATGAGCTTTTGGGGGGTTCTTCCTCGTCCGCTACGTAGAACGTTATGGAAAGAGCGGACCATCCTGGGGCACAGGATGCTCCTTAAAGGGCCTGTAAGAGAGGGCTTTTGTGCTGCTGATGCTGTTACTCATGCGCTGACGATAATATCTCACGCCTCTGTAGCTCTCTACCGATGGTGAAGAGACTTTCTATTTGATCCAAGAACAGTGGCTCTCACAACTTCTGGTCTCAGACACGTCCATCCTCTTAAAAATCATTGAGGACCCCAAAAAGAGTTTCTGTTTATATGAATTACATCTGTCAATATTTACCACAGTAGAAAGTAAAAAAGAAAATTTTAAAACATTCATCTTTTAACTTATTTAAAAGCAACAACAGTACAGTCATTACCCATTAACAGAAATGGCATTTTTTATGAAAAATAATTACTTTTTTTTTTTTTTAATTAGTGAGAATGGTGGAATTGGTTTTTGCAATCTTTTTGCAAGTCTCTTTAATGCCTGGCCTAATAGCAGACAGCTGGGTACTCATGTCTGCTTCTGCCTTCCGTCTCTTGGGACTGGTACCTTGGTTGAATTATATGAAGAAAATCTGGCTCACACAGATATGTAAAGGTAAAGGGAGGGCTTTACAGATACCCTGAAAAAACCTCAGTGAACCCCACTTTGAGAGCTATTGCTCTAGAAGGAGGCCAAGTACCCCCATTTTACAGTTGGAAAACCAAGGCAGGAAGGTAGAGGACCAAGCACTCCTGACTCTTTCTGTAGCCCGTTGTTTAACTGTGAGGTTCCCAAAGGAAGGATGGACCTCCCCTCAACCTATCCCTGGTCTCAACATAGCTGAGTGTTGAACCAAGTTTGTCAGGGGCCTGGGAGGGAGGCATGGCCAGGATGGTACTTGGGAATGGAAGCAATAAGCAACCTGGGTCACGGAAGAGGGGCAGCCAGCACCTGGTGTTAACACCCGCTTGGCTTTTAAGAAACACAGTAGCAAAGGCCCTGGTGCCCCCACCCCCACACTTCTGGGAGGAACCCTGTTCCCAGAAGCCTGTCCCTGGACACTGCCGTCAGCCGCTAAAGTTCATTTCCTGGTTAAACAAACATCTATATTAAATGGTCCAGTTGGGCAACGCCCAGAAACGACTTCTGAGGAGTGTCTTGGGCACACAACCTGCCAGGCCCCCTCCTTGACCGTCTGGTGAAGACGCATCCATCATGGGGGAGACACTAAAGCAGGATGGCCCATGTTCCGCCCGGAGTCGGCCTGTCTGCAAGAGGGGCTGGAGACGTGCCGTATGCTGTGTCTGACCCTACCAGACGTCTGTCCCGCCTGCTTAGAGATTGTAACAAGGGTAATGGTGATAACTCTAAAAAGTGCTGGTGGGGTGGGACCACTCCCATCCATCCTCTCCTCCCATCCTTGCAGGGTGAGGGGAAACTGAGGCACTGGGGCATGGTTTCCCCAAGATGTTCTTTTTCCTCTGCACCATTGTGGCCAGTGCTTTGAGGATCAGGAATTAGAAAAAGCAGAGGGCAGGGCAGGCCCCTCCTATATTGCTAGACTCCTACTCCTGGCCTTTACCATGCAGGTAAAGAGTAAGTGTTCCCTATTTAAAAAAAAAAAAAAAAAAAACACCACCGTCTCCAATCAGCATAGGTAACATTTGTCGAGTACTTGCTACATACCAGGCACTCTGCTAAGTATTTGGACTTTGGGACCAGGCTGCCCAGGCTTGAATCTTGCCTTTGCCACTTACTAGAAGTGACCTTGGGCAAAGGGTGGGACTTAATTGCATCTCAGGTTCCTCATTTGTAAAATGGAGATAATAATAGTATCTATACATAAAAAGTACTAATAGCCAGTACTTTGTCTGGCTTACTTGGGACATGTTATCAGCCAATCCCTGGAGAAGGACATCATGCTTTGTAGAGGGTCAGCAAAAAAGAGGAATACCCTCAACAAGATGGATTGACACAGTGGCTGCAACCAGGGGCTCAAACGTAACAACAATTATGAGAATGGCTGAGGACCGGGCAACATTTCGTCCGTTATGCATAGGGTTGCTGGGAGTGTGAGTTGACTGGACAGCGTCTAACAGCAGCAACAACCTCATAGGTTCCTGGGAAGATTCAATAGGTTATACATGTAAAAAGCCTAGAACCATACTTAACAGGTATGTGAAGAACACGAAAATCCATACAACTGGACCAATAAACAGTATCATGAAAAATCAAGAAGAAATGGAAGTTCTCAAGGATTTCATTCTGCTTAGATCAACAAACAACATCCATGGAAGCAGCAGTCAAGAAATCAGACAATATATTGCATTGGGCAAATTGCAAAAAAGGCTTCTTTAAAGTTTTAAAAAGCTTATTTTTGCCTCATATGCATGCAAAAGTTGGATAGTGAAAAAGGAAGACAGAAGAAGAATTGATGTGTTCAGACTGGTGTTGATGAACAAATCAGTCTTGAAAGAAATGCAATCAGAATCGTACTTAAAAACAAGGATGGCAAGACTTTGACTCAGTTACTTAAGACATATCAGCAAAGACCGATCTTTAGAAAAGAACATCATGTTTGGTAAAGTACAGGGTCAAGGAAAATAAGGCAAACTCTTAATGCGGTGGAATGACTCAATAGCCCCAGCAGTGGACTCCAACATACCAGCGATCATGAAGATGGTGCAGGACCACACAGCGTTTCGTTATGCTGTACATAAAGTCACCATGAGCTGGGGCTGACTAAATGGCAGCTAAAAACAAAATGCCCAATAAATGCTAACTTTAATAGTGTTAAGTATTACTACTATTATTTCTCTTTTACAGATGAGGCTCAGAGAAGGGAAGTAACTTGCCCGAGGGCATAAGGATAGGAAGACATAGAGCTGGGAATTTGAACTCAGGTCTTCTGGCTGCAGAGCACAGGCTCTCACCATCATACTGTATGACAAGTGAGAATTGAATCACAAGCCTCTAGAATATTTGAGGTATTGGAGGTCATCTTGTCCTTTGTGTTCATTTTATAGATGACAAAACTGAGCTTCAAATCTCCTGAACTTTCCCTACGGATTAATTTTCTTTATAGAGGTTTTGCCACAGGGTTTCTTAAGCTATTGAGGAGCCGTCCGTGCAGAATAAATTTTGTCTTTGTGAGGATTTTGCTCATGAAAACTTTTCCCTCAAGGGACTCTGCAGGGGCCCCTCCGTTGGGAAGAGTGAGCTCCTCTTGTCCACCCAGCCCCACACTAGCCCTGGAGATGGGTCACCAGGTGGTGAGTCATGATTCAGTGCCAGGGTAGGGCGGGAGGTGGGTGAGCACTCCTCAGACACCCCAGTAGACCGTGTGTCTAACCATGTGCCCAAGCTCAACCCCCACCTATGCCCTAGTTTGATGGATTTGGAGGGAGTGAAAGCTCCCAAAAAACTTTTCTTCTTAGCCAAGAAACCGTTAGGGATGGACCAACTAGAGAGGGGAACTCATTTTTTGAGCACCTACTATGTGCCAGGTACTGTTTGTCATTTTGTTAGTTTATTCAAATATATATTGAACATCTACCGTGTACAAGGATATTGGATAGTATCCCTGACAGAAAGAAAAGTACAACAAGATAAAGCGTTAGAGCAGGGATTCTCAACCAGAGTTAAGATTTTACCACCCCTCTCTCCAATTTCTCCACTCTCCAAAGGACATCTGACAATGTCTGGAGACATTTTTCGTTGTCACAACTGAGAAGGAGCTACTACAGGCATCCAGGGATACTGCTAATATCCCACAGTACACAGGACAGCCCCCACCACAGACAAGTATCTGGTCCAAAATATCAGGAGTGCCCAGGTTGAGAAACCCCAGGGTAGAGAATGACTTCGGTGTTTGACTTAGTTACCTAGTGCTGTTATAACAGAAATACCACAAGTGGATGGCTTTAGCAGAAATTTATTCTCTCAAAGTCTAGGAGGCAAGAAGTCTGAATCTAGGGTGCCAGCTCCCAGGAAAGGCTTTCTCTGTCTCTTGGTTCTGGGGGAAGGTCCTTGTCATCAAGCTTCCCCTGGTCTAGGAGCTTCTCAGTGCAGGGACCCTGGGTCCAAAGGACACGCTCCACTCCCGGTGCTTCTTTCTTGGTGGTTTAAGGCCCGTCTCCTCTCTGCTGGATTCTCTTTTATATCTCAGAAGAGATTGACCCAAGATACATCCTAATCCTATAGATTGTGTCCTCCCTCATTAGCATAACTGCCTGTAATCCTGCCTCATTAATATCATAGATGGTAAGATTTACAACGTGTAGGATAATCACATCAGATCACAAATGGAGAACAACCACACGGTGCTGGGAATCATGGCCTAGCCAACTTGATACACATTTTAGAGGAACACAATTCAATCCATGACAGTGTTTTTTAGGTAGAGTGGTCATGGACGGCCATGCCGAGGGTGTGACTTTTGAGCAGATATCGGAAAAAGTCAGAAAAAAAGAATGAGAAGATCTGGGGAAGAGCATTGCAGGAAGAGGGAACAGCATGTACAGAGGCCCTGAGTCAGGAATGCATTCATCAAGAAGAGCAGTGTGTGTGCAATTGGGTTGATTGTTCTCCACCACGTTTCAGATGAAAAACTGAGATTCAGAGATGGTGGTTTACCGAAGGTGATATAATTAAACAGTGTTGGAGCCAGGATTTGAATTTGGATGTGCCTGATTCCAGAGTCCATCTCCTTTCCGCTGCCTCAGCTTACTCTTCTTTTTACAGTTGAGGATTTTCCCCTACTTGACTCTATAAATGTTTTTTTCTTATTCTTTCCCTGGGTGCTTGGTTCCTACATAGTTCCACCAATAACGATAGTGATAGCCAATACTTTTGTAGTGCTTACCATGTGTCAGGCACTGTTCCAAGTATTTTAAATATATTAACCCATTTAATCCTCAAAAAAAGCATGTGTGATAGAAACCGTTATACTCTTATGCCCATTTTACAGATAGAAAATTGAGGCACAGAGAGGTTAACTGACTTGTTCAACTACCAAGAGGTGGGATTTGAGTCCAAACTGCCTAGTCCCAGAGTCTATGCTCTTAACTGCAACTCTGTCCAACTGCTGCTATCTCAGAAGGTCATGAGTTTCTACCACGAGAGGTGTTTATTCACTTGACCAATGATACGTCAAGTTTAGCAACGCACAGGGTTCAGCACAGAGGGAATTTGCTTTGTCCACACATGGGGAAACTGAGGCCCCACCTCTGGAAGTGACTTGTGCAGGGTAACACTGTGGGTGGTGGTAGAGCTGGAACCAGAACCCAAGTGTCCCAGCCAAGTGCCCTGTGCTCCACCATGGGCCCCCGCCCCACCACGCCTGCACATTCTCAGTGCCCACCGTCTGCTTTGTCTGGCTGCCCTATCATGTCTTTGCGCTTCTGGATCCCAGACACCAGCCATATCTGGTTTGGGGCCATAGAAGGGGCCTGTTTGCAGCAAAACCCAAACATCTGTCTCAGCTCCTGCCCGCCCTTCCTGTTTACGGACATAATCTCAGTTTATCCTCAGATTTTACGAGCATGGAAACTGAGGCTCAGATGGGTGAAATGGCTTACCTTCTGAGGTCAGCCAGCAGAGTTAGTGCTTCCCAAGTGGAATGAGTGTATATTCATTCATTCACTTATTCTTTCGCTTACCCTTCCTTCCTTCTTCCTGTCCTTCCTATCAGCAAAGGAGAACCCACTGTATGGCAGGCACTGGTCCCTTCCCTTCCAGGGAGACATAATTGATAGGCGTCATGAGAGAGGAATGCTCAGAGAGAATACCCAACCCAGCTGGGTGATGGGGTTAGCCAGGTAGAGAAGGGGAAAAGGACACAGGAAGAGAATGCGCAAAAGCAGGAAGGTAAGAGAGTTTACGGTGCACAGAGAACCATAGGTTGTTCAAGGTTGCTCGGTGTGGGTGGGGAGGAAGCAGAGGCCATGCGATCACAATAATGGCCCTTTATCAAGCATTTACTGTGTGCCAGGCATCGGACTGGGCATTATCCCAGCAGCTTTCTGAGTTGGACGCTTAACATCCCTGTTTGCAGATGAGGAAAATGAGGTGCAGAAAGGCTAAGTAACTTGTTGAAAATTGCACAGGTAATGAGTCCCAGGGAAGGAAGGTGCTGAGAAGCACTTAGGATTTGCCTCAGGCAGCATAGTTGCCTGGTGGAGCAGGCTCTCCTGTCTGCTTCTCCCACTGATTCCCACCACAGCTGATGGCCCTGTTTCTTCCCCCAGGTGGAAGGACAGTCCAGAGCCCATGTCATCGCCCAGGAATTGCTCTCTTCGGAGAAAGCGTGAGTCCCCAAGCAGCTGCCTGTGGCCTTGAGCTTGTAACCATCACCCCTCCCGGGCTTATGCAGGATGGGAATTAATGCCGACTCAACCCTCTTTCCCTCTGCAGATACGTGGAAATGCTCCAGCACTTACATTTGGTGAGTTAATCATTTTAATTGTCTAAACTAATTGCCCTTTTATAAGGCTGTGATCTAAGAGGCAGAAAAGCAATGAGGAGACAGAGGTGAACCCATTGGCAGCAGGCAAGTGTTCACCGAGGCTTTTCAGGGAAGTCTATTCCTGATTAATGTGCTTTGATGGGAGGAGGCGGATGGCGCTGTACTTTCTGCGGGTTTGTCTCCCTGCTTTGGGTGAGGTGTGCTGAGGTTTCTGGAAGGATGTTTGAGGTCTCCTCATCCCTGTTGTTGAGGAAGGTGGAAGGAGGAAGATGCATGGGTGGCTCCAGGCCATTGCTGGGTATGCAGGTTAAGGTTATAGGTGAATGTGTGTGTGTGTGTGTGTGTGTGTGCACGTGTGTTAATTGTAAGTTTGGGTCCATGGAGAAGATGATGTGTTCACACTGAGAGAGCAGCTGTGGGTAAGCAAGAGGCGTTACCAGTCACCCCAGAA
The DNA here is from genome assembly GCF_030014295.1 of Loxodonta africana. Lineage (NCBI taxonomy): Eukaryota > Metazoa > Chordata > Mammalia > Proboscidea > Elephantidae > Loxodonta > Loxodonta africana. Next base: position 38,254,983 of record NC_087363.1, read on the forward strand.
CTGAGGTAAAGCCTAAGCCTCTGGAGTTTTCAGAGAATAAAAGGCCAGACTTGGGGATGGGCTGGATAGATGGACTGACTGACCCCACTGGGCACTGCTGACCTTCACAGCTCCAGAGACTGCCTGGAATGTCTCTGTTATAGTCAGTGCAATTCGGTTCAACAAACAGGAGCTGGGGCATGGAAAACAGAGCAGACACGTTCTCCTCCCAGGAGCCCTCTGGCCAGGGAACGAAACAGATTAGCAGATGAGCCATTTTTGGGAACTTGGTTGTGGTCAGTAGTGGAATGCTTGCCATCCATGCAGGAGATCTAGATTGGATTCCCAACCAAGTGTACTTCTTGTGCAGCTACCAACCGTCTGTGAGTGGAGGCTTGTGCATTGCTGCGACTGAGGGAGCGACTGGCCACATCAAGAAATTGGGCAGGCTTCCCTGAGCAAGTGATGTTTGGGCTCGAGAGTAGGCAATGGTTGAGGGAAGAGGGCTTTTAGGCAGAGGACAAGATAAAGATGTGGGGATGTGAGGCGCATGATGGGCTCTGGACCCGTGAGTATGCTAAGCTATTTGCAGTCTAGTCATACAGTTCAGCATTTGATCCTATGCTGCTTTGTATTTTGCTCCCCATGGATCTCATAGAATGCCACAGCTGGGAATGTCCACCCTGGACATTTTATAGGTGGTAATTTTTAGTGTATAGACCCAATGAGGGCAGCAGTGGTTCAGTGGTAGAATTCTTGCCGTCCATGCAGGAGATCTGGATTCCATTTGTGACCAATGCAGCCGCCAACCATCTGTCAGTGGAGGCTGGCATGTTGCTATGATGCTGAACAGGTTTCAGTGGAGCTTCCAGACTCAGAAAGACTAGGGAGAAAGGTGACCTACTTCAGAAAATCAGCCAGTGAAAACCCTATGGATCACAATGGTCAGATCTGCAACTGATCACAGGGATGGTGTGGGACCAGGCAGTGTTTTATTCTCTTGTGTGTGGAGTCGATACGAGTTGAGGGCCAACTGGACGGCAGCTAACAACATCAGTATGGAAGCCCAGTGTCACACGGTGACTGAATCAGGATGACCCCCCCCCCCGGGTCTGGAGCTCCTCGGGGCAAGTCATCTCTGGGTGCACCAGAGTGCCCAGCACTGCCCCAGGCCTCTTGCTGAATCCGGCCAAGGCCCGGGTCAGGACCTCTATGCTGGTGCCACTTTCCAAAGTGAGTAGAGAGCATCAGGCCCTAAGGGGAGGGCAGAGCACAACTGTGGCTTGGCCTCCCAGTCCTTGTTTTCCCTTTACCACATGTGGATTATTAAACTCAAAAGCCCTCAGGTATGCAGTGTATGAGCCACCCCCCACTTGGTGCCCAACAGACCCTTCTAGCGAGGGCAGGAAGCCACTCTCCCATCTCCCCCCTGTCACTTGCTCCCAAGCTGGCAGCATGACAGAGGGGCTGGGTTTTCTTGCTTTATGACTTTGTTAAGAGGGTTTTAACTGGGAAACTTCCATCTGTGTTTGCACTGTGTCCTGCCAGTTGGAAAGACGCGTAAGCTGCTGGTAACCCATGATAATATGCTGAGGAGGAGGGAGAAAAGGAGCCCGTAAAAATCACAGCTCACAAGCTGGTTGCGGGAAACCGTGGTCTGAAGCTGTACTTACAATGTCAGTGCTTGTGGGGATGGAAGTGGCAGAATTCCCCCAATGTGACCCCAGGTCTTAGCCTGGCTCACTAATCTTAAAGGAGACCCATGGACTTTGGGACATTTCTACCACTCCCCAACCTTGGCTCCATTTCTGGTTGCTATTTTTTTTTTTTTTTAAGGTGGTGGGCCCTTTCTCCGAAAATCTCTCCTTAGAGATTTGATGCTATTGAAACCCTAAGGCTGCCTGTGATGGGGAGGGGCTACCTTTGCATTCTAAACCTCCCCAGCTGGAAAGGTCCCTGGCTCCTTTATGCTGTGGTCCCTGGGGGATGGCCTCTGGGCCTGTGATCTTCTGTGTTTGGAATTCAACTCTGTCCTTTGGCTAAAGGTAGATAGAGCTAACTCAGGGATTACTAAAAATTCTGGTCATCCAAAATTGAATCCTAATGGTCAAGCTCCTATTATTGTATAGCCTGTTAATTAAAAATGGTTTTCACATTTTTAATGGATTGTGGAAAAAGGGACAGTGTGTGGCTCACAAAGCCTAAAATAAAAATGTTTACTATCTGGTCCTTTAGAGAAAAGGTTTGCTGACTCCTGGTTTAAAGGCTCTCCTCTATTCTTCCAGGAATTCAGCCATAAATGCATTCATCCATCTGTTCATCTGTGTAGATAATCAATCTTTCACCCACCCATCTAACTAGCTATTCACCCACTGACCTGTTCTTTGCTTTATCCATGTACCTAATGATACATCCATGCACCCATTCATCTCGCAGCTCATTCACTACCCAGTTGTTTGTACATCCACCTGTCTATCCATCCACTTACCCCTCCATTCGTCTACCCATCTACCAGTCATCCATCTACCCATCCCACCCACCCATCCATCCATTCAACTTACTGGTTCGTTCCAGATAGAACACCACAGTATGTTTTCAGTGCTCTAGGTACTGAAATAAGCCTTGGTGCCTCAGAGATGAATAAGGCCTGGAATCTGCCCTTGAGTAGGTCTCCCCCCCTTTTTTTTTTCAGGGAGGGAGATTAAGATGGGAGGAGAAATGCATATGTGAACAGACAGTTAATCTGCTCTGTGGCAAGTTTAATTTGTGCAACTATAGTTTTGTGTAAAATCTGCAGAAGCATGGAGGAGAATGAGGACTCCCTACCCCTTGGGGGCATGCAGAAGAGGTGCCTGTGAGATGGACTTTGAAGGAGTTCACCAGGCTAGGGCAGTGATGGAAAAGGACACAAGGCAAGGTGGTCCACATCAGCCTGAAAGCACGTGGCATGTTTGGAGAACGGTGCGTTGTCGCATATGGTTAGAATGTAGATACTTTTGGAAAGGCGGATTGGAGCTGGAATTAAGGGTCAAGTGATTGGTCCAAAAACAGAGCTAGGACCAGGTCTTACATCAAGAGTAGTTAGATATTTTGAACAGATATGGCCTCTGGATACCTTCAAGCCTCTGTTTTCTCATCCAAAAAAAAAATCCTGCTCCCAACAGCTGCTGAAAATTTCTACAGTGGGTCACTCCTTTGGGCTAAGACATTGAAGGCTGTTCAGAAGCCAGTCGGCTCACTGGGAGAGGTAACTCTGGAAGTTATTACTGACGCCCTGGGAGAAAGTCCCCACCCAAGGAGTCCTACACGATCTGTTCCCTGTCTACCTCTCCAGTGTCACCTCCCACCACTTTCTTCTGCACTCACTCTAGCCACGCTGGCCTTCTTGCTGTTATTCAGATTCTGCAAATGCGTCCACACCTCACAGCTTTGGTACTTGCTCTTCCCATGATGAGAATGTCCTACCCCTGACTTTGCGTAGCCGTTTCCTTCTCCTCATTTAAGTCTCAGCTCAAATGTCACCCCCTCAAAGAAGTGGTACCCCAAAACTTAATGGCATAAAAACAACCAGTGTATCATGCTCACGGATTCTCTGGGTCAGGAGTTTGGACAGGGCAGAGTGGAAGAACTTGTCTCCGTGATGCTCCATGATGTCCGGAGCCTCAGGTGGGAGACTGAAATGGCTAGGGGTGACTTGAGGGTTAGGGACTGGAAGCATGTGGAAGTGTCTTCACTAACATATCTGGTGATTGATGCTAGCAATAGGCTGGGACCTCAGCTGGGGCCGTTCAGAACATTTACATGTGGTCTGTGCTTGGGCTAGTTTGGGCTACCCCCCAGCAGGGTGACTGGGTCCCACGAGCAAGCATCCTAAGAGAGAAGAAGGAGGAAGTATGTGACATTTTTATGGCCTGATCTCAGAAGTCACCTAGTCCCGTTCCACCATGCTCTGTTGGCCGAGGCAGTCACAGAGGTCCACCCAGGTTCAAGGAGAGGAGACATATACTTCACTATTCAGTGGGAGGAGTATCAAGGTTACATCGCTTGAAGAGCATGTGAGATAGGAGATACTGTTGTGGCCATTATTGGAAAATACAATCTACCACAGAAGTGTTTCCTAATAATTCTATTTCAATTACGAATTGTGTTTGACTGCTAGTAACAAAGCCTCAGTTATGGTGACATAAATAATTTAGAGATTATTCTGTCATGTGAAAGAAATACAGAAGTAGGAAGTCCAGATCAAGTTTGATAGCTCCACAGTCTCGGGGACCAAGACTCTATCTATCTTTCTGTTGCCTCCATTTCCAGGGTTCCTCATGAACACAGGATGGCTTCTGTAGAGCTCCAGCCATCATATTCATGTCCCAGGCAGGAAGAAGGAAGAAGGGGGGAAAGCAAAAAAGTCATGCCTCCTGGCTGACTCAGCCCTCTTGAAAAAGCTTTCTTTAAAACTCCACCCAACAACATCTGCTTCCATCTCATTAGGCACTCCTAGGTGCAAGGGAAGCTAGGTCAACTGAAGTTGACTGGCTCTAAGCTGGGCTTGGCTGAATGAATCTGCTTCTTGTGTATCCATTCTTGGGCCCAGGCTGAAGGGAAAACAGGTACTTGGGCAGCTCTTTCCATGGCAGTGGCAGGAGAGCAAGTACGAAAACCAGGGAGCTTCTAGGACTCAAGTTTACAACTCACACGTCATCACTTCTGCCCACATCCCATTGGCCAGAGCAAGTGCCATCGCCAGGCCCAATGGCAGGGGGCAGGAATATGCTCTCTCCAACAGTGAGACTGTGGCCAGCGTGTGGATGCAGGTGAAGAACCATAGCCATAATGCCTCTACTCCACTCTCTAGCTCATGCTCCATTTTATTTTCTTTATATTACTTTTCACTGTTCGAAATCCTCTCATTTAAGCATCTGTTTACTTATGCTGTATTTTTGTTTTCATTCAGTTGAAAATACTTCCTAATTGCCCTTAGAATTTCTTCTTCGACCTATGGATTATTTAAAAATGTATTAATTTCTAGATACCTGTGAATTTCCCAAATTTTCCTCTGTTACTGATTTCTAATTTGATTCCACGGTGATTGGAGAACATGCTTTATATGGTTTCAGTCCCTTTAAATTTATCGTGACTTGTTTTATGGTCTTTCCCGGAGAATGTTCCATATGCAGTTGAAAAGAATGTGTTTTCTGCTCTTCTCAGGTGACATCTATAGATGTCACTAGGTCAGGCTGGTTGGTAGTGTTGTTTGAGACTTCAGCATCCTTGCTGATTTTCTGTCTAGTTCTGTCCACTGTTGAAGGTGGAGTATTGATGTCTGCAGCCATTATTATTGAATTGTCTGTCTTTGTCTTCAGTTCCGTCCGTTTTTGCTGCATGTATTTGGGGCTCTGTTGCCAGGCGCTTATTTACTGACTGTAGCCTTCACTGAACTCTGAGCCCTTCCAGGGCAGAGAGCTTGACTGCCTTCCCTGTTCCCAATGGCTTGTGATGCCTGGTACACAGTCGGTGCTCAGTAAATATCTGCTGAGTGAGTGGGTGGCAGAGTCAGCCCTTCCTGCCGTCCTGCTCATTTATTCAGTCACAGTATCCCTTGAGTACCTCCTGTGTGCTACTCATCATGAACAACAAAGGGGAGGCCCCTGCCCTCCAGGAGCTGACAGTCCAGGGAGGAAGAGACAGGCATGAGAGGAACAGTATGAATACAGAGATGGGGGACACAATGAGGCTGTGGGGTATCAGGGGAGGCACCTGACCCAGTCTTTTGTGGGCCAGAGAAGGATTTAGAGAGGAAAAGCGGTCTAAACTGAGACTTGAAGGCTGAGGAGGAGTTAGCCAGTTGTGGGTACTGTGAGGAAGGGTTGCACCCAGCAAAGAGACCAGCATGTGCAAAAGCCCAAGGGGCCAGTTGGAGAATGGTGTGTTTCAATTGCAAGAAATTAGCCTGGCTGGAGCATCGTGAGGGAGAGGGACAGCAGTGAGAGCTGAGGCTAGAGAGGTGAGGGCAGAGCCAGGAGAGCCCAGGAGCCAGGTTTGGGGTTTGGATTTGATCCCCTGGGGAACTGTGGGGAGGTCCTGGGGTGACCCCTACAAGAGGTGAGGGTGGACTGGAGTTAGAGGGAGACAAAGGGAATGGAGTGCTGCACGTGGATTTGAGGGCCCTGTGCTTGGTGATTGGCTCTGGGGTAAGGAAGGTGGAAGGTCCAGGCTGACCCCAAATTCCGACTTGCTGATTCACTAAAATGGCAAGTACCGGGGTATCAGGCTTAAGGGTGTCAGGGTGGGCATGGGAAGAGATGCTGAGTTTAGTGGAGGTCTTGTTAAGTTTGAGGGGCACTGCGAAGGACGTAGAGTGGTCAGCTGGACATGGGATGTGGTTTGAAGATGATCAAATGTGGAAGTGTAAACTTAAGCTCCAGGAGCGCATGGATTTCACCCAAGTGAGGAGAGGGCTCCCAGGTACCCTGGGCAGGAGGTACTTGGAGGCTGGGAGCCTCAGGACTAGTAAAAAACAAAACCAAACCCACTGCCATCGAGTCGATTCCAACTCATGGCAACCCTGCAGGACAGAGTAGAACTGCCCCATAGGGTTTCCAAGGTGTGGCTGGTGGCTTTGAACTGGTAACCTTTCAGTTAGTAGCCAAATGCTTAACCACTACACTACCAGGGTTCCTGGGATCATCATAGAGAAGAGTATTAGGAAAAAAAAATAGTACTGAATCACAGGAAATCCAGGGTGGCAAGGGGGAGTGTGCTGTCACATTGTAGGGATAGCAGCTAGGGTCGTATACCAATGTGTGTGTAAGTTTTTTGTATGAGGAACTAACTTGAGCTGGAAGCTTTCACTTAAAGCACAATTAAAAAAAAAAAAATGGTGCCGAAAGGCAAACTGATGGCTTCATAATCTTTTCTGTGTGTCCGAGGGACAGCACCACACCCACTTTGCCCGGTGGCAGTAACCACTTAAAAGGGTGTCAGGACGGAGCCAGGTTGCTGAGGCTGCCAGGAGAGGGAGAAGCTGTCACAAAGCCCTCCCTTATCACTGTGTAGGAGTTTAATTTGGCTGTGGCCTGACTGCTGACATGATTGGGACAAACGCAGCAGCTAGAGTGACTCTGTTATAGTGGATGTGGCAGTTCATTTATCTAAATTGGCGTATTATCAGCTTGGCCTCCTCGAGGCGCGCTTTCCTCTCCCAGCCGCCTTTTGGTCTCATTATAGTCAGTGTCAAGTGTGCCAGAGGGGAGGAGGGCAGGGAAGGCAGTGAGCGTGTGTTGAGCTCCTTTTATGTGCTTGGCGCTTTGCATATATTATCTCATTTAATTGCACATAGTATGTGATCAATAAATAGGTCTCAGATGTTGGATGGCACAAACACTAAGTCTCAGAGAAAGTGAACGACTTTGTTCAAGGTCACACACTGAGTGAGTAAATAGGTCCAAACCAAACCAAACCAAAACCAAACCCATTGCCATCAAGTCGATTCCAACTCATAGAGATCCTATAGGACAGAGTAGAACTGCCCAGTATGGTTTCCAAGGAGCAGCTGTTGGATTCAAACTGCCAACCTTTTGGTTAGCAGCTGAGCTCTTAACCACTGTGTCGTCAGGGCTCCCCAGCACGGCCGGGGCTATCTAATTTCAAAGCCCTGAGAAGGGAAGGAGATAAATACATGTGGAATAGTCCGGTTAGTGGTAGAGGGGCCCTAGAAGGAGGAAATCAGTGTGACCTGGAGGAATGAAGTCAGGGAAGGCTTCCTGGAGGAGGTGGTGTTGCAGTGGGCACTGAGGGACAGAAAATAGGAACAGACCTTCCAACTGGTAGGAGCAGCAGGAACAAGTGCATGGAGGGCTACAGAGAGAGAAGGCTTGGGGGTGTAGGATGTACAGGAAGCGATTGGAGAGCCAGTCTTCAGGGAGAGCCCAAATGCCATGTCCCAAGGTGTTTCGAGTTGGAGTCATGGGAATTTGGGAGCCCTGAGGACTTGAGCAGGACAGACATAGTGAAGGAGGTTTAGGGAAGGTGGGTCTGATGAGTTAGGTGACGCTGGGGGACTGGAAGGTTAACCCATACCAAGCCCCAGAACAGCCTCGTATGCTGGCGAAGTTAATGTGGGGCAAGGAGACTTTTGTGCTCCGTGAGAGCAGAGAGCGTGACTGTCTCTTACCTATCTGTGTACTTTTTGCCCATAGACAACATCAAGAAATAATTGAGTAAGGAGGACCCTGTTTCTGTTCTAAGTCTTTCGCTGGGTTGTTCAGGGCACAGCAAACATACTGATGTGTGGAAGAATCAGAGGGAGGCAAAGTTTAGTTCCGCATGAGGAGATGTGCTTTCTTTCTAAACTGGAGTTGTCCAGGGGGTGAGCTCCCCATATCCGGAGGTATGAGCACAGTAGCTGTTGAGGAGATAACAGTAGAGGAGGTTCTCACCAGCATGTGGTTCTTTCCCTCTATAGTTTCAGAGTCGAGGAAAAAAGTGCTGTGTGACTTAGAAAAATCCCCTTGTCCTTAATCCCTCAGTTTTCCCACTCTGAGAAGGTGGGTGAGATTCAGAGGTTTTTAGCCACAGAACCTTGTCTTCAAATGAAATTTTACTCAGTACCCCAATAAGAAGAGTGGATGAAAGTGGAGGTGCTTTGGTTCAAAGTGGGGTGGAAGCAGAATTTGGGTTCTGCCCCTACCTCTGTTAAACCTGGGTCTCCACAGGGCACAGTGTGAGAATTCATCTAGACCAGTGGTTCTCAAAGTGTGGTCCTAGACCAGCATCAGCGTCACCTGGGAACTTAGGAGAAATGTACATTTTTGGGCCTCATCCCAGACTTCCTGAATCCAAACTCTGGGAGTGGGTTCCCACAATCTGTATGTGTTTGGCTTTTTTGTTTGAAGAAATCTATGTTTTAATAAACCCAGCAGATGTTTTTGGTGCATAAAGTTTGAGAACTGCTGCTATAAAGGAATGTGAGCTATAAGGCTCCAGAGGTAGGCTAGGTTAGCTCTCGAACGGCCATGAATGCCAGGGGTTTAACTTCCCTTTGAGGGCAGGAGGGGCTGCCGAAGGGCTTGGGACAGAGGTGAAAGCAGCAGGGAAACTTTGCTTGTCCTCCCACCCCAGCCACCTCCGAGAACTGTTTTCCTCTTTATTTTTTTATTTACGTACAGTTAAGTGCACAGATGTTGAAGGCACTGCTCAAATTTATATATATATATATATATATATATATGCATACGTTTGTAACCACCACCCAGAGAGAACATTTCCAGGATCCCAGAAGTTTCCTTTGTGTTCCTTCCCAGTCATTGCCACCCCCCAGAGGTTACTAATGTTTTGATTTCTGTCACCATCAATTGGTTTATCCTGTTCTTGAATTACAACATACGTACTCTTTTCTGTCGGGCTTCTTTAGCTTCACAATGATGTCTGTGAGATTCACCCAGATATTTGTGGATGTCCGTATCCCTTTGTATGGATACACTGCAGTTTCTTTCTCTCTACGCCTGCTGATGGACATTTGGGTTGTTTTAGTTTGAGCTAGTATGAAAAAAGCTGCTATGAATGTTTTTCTGCGTGTCTTTTAGGGAACATGTGTACTCATTTCTCCTCAGTATTTACCTAGGAATAAAATGGCAGGGTCATAGGTAAGCAGAAAACAAAACAAAAAAAACAAACCTATTGCTGTCGAGTTGATTCCAACTCATAGCGACCCTATAGGACAGAGTAGAACTATCTCATAGGATTTCCAAGAAGTGGCTCGTGGATTCAAACTGCTGACCTTCTGGTTAGTAGCTGAACTCTTAACCAGTGCGCCACCAGGGCTCCTAGGTAAGCACAGATTTAGCTTTATTAGACACTACCAATCAGTTTTCCAGGAAGATTGAAGCAGTATCCTACGGTTAAGTGCTCTGCTGCTGACTGAGAGGTTGGTGGTTGAAACTCATGCAGCTGCCCCACCGGAGAAAGACCTGGAGATCCGCTTCTGTAAAGAGTACAGCCTTGGAAGCCCTATGGGGCAGCTCTCCTCTGTCACATGGGGTTGTTGTGAGTCAGAATTGACCCGAAGGCATCTAACAACAACAACAGCGATGTATGAGTTATCCCGTAACCTTGCCAACATTTGGTGTTGTCAGTCTTTGTAACCATGGCCGTTCTCGTGATTGTGTAGTGGTTTCTCATTGTATTTTTAAATTGCATTTCCCTGATGATTGATGAAATTGAGCATCTTTCCTTCTGTGTATCAGCCATTTGGAAATCCTTTTTTGATATGTGTCTATTGCTTATTTTTTTAATTGAGTGGCCTGTCTTTTTCTTATTCAGTTGTAGTTCTTTAAATATTCTGAATACAAGTCTATTGTCAAATGAATGTATTGTGAACATCTCCCAGTCTGTGGCTTCCCTGTTCACTTTCTTTAAACAGCTACATCAAGATCTAATTCACATACCAAAAGCTCACCCACTTCAAGTGTACATTTCAGTGACTTCATAGTCACAAAGTTGTGCATCCATCACCACAATCAATTTTTGAATATTTTCATCACTCCACAAAAAAACACCCTGCACCCCTTAGCTGTCACTCACCCTTCTCCCACCCCCTGCCACATTCTCCCCCCACCCCACGTCCTCAGCAACCACCAACCCAGTTTCTTCCTATTCTGGACACTTCACATAAATGAAATCATACACAACTTTAGTGACTGGATTCTTCCATTTAGCATAATACTTTCACAGCTCGCCCACATCGTAGCATGTGTCCGTACTTCATTACTTTTTATTGCCAAATAATATTCCATTGTATAGATATTCCACATGTTGTTTATCCATTAATCATTTAATGGACATTTGAATTGTTTCTAACTTTTGACTGTAATAAAAATTCTGCTGTGAACATTCATGTACAGGTTTTTGTATGGAAGTATATATTCATTTCTCTTGAGTATATGCCTAAGAATGGAATTGCTGGGCCATATGGGAACTTGATCTTTAACCTCCTAAGGAACTCTACTAGACTGTTTCCAAAGTGACTGTGCCATTTTACATTCCCACCAGCAATGGATGAGGGTTTCCATTCCTCCAGCTGCTTGACAACACATGTTTTTATTCAGTCTTTTTTATAATAGCCATCCTGGTAGATGTAAAATGGTATCTCATTGTAGTTTTGGTTTGCATTTACCTAATGACTAATGATGTTGACCATCTTTTCATGTGCTTATTGGCCATTCATGTATCTTCTTTGGAGAAATGTCTATTCAAATCCTTTGAAATGAGGTGAAATTCACATAACATAAAATTGACCATTTTAAGAAAATTCTCTTAAATGGTGTTGGGAAAATTGGATTTCCACATGTAGAAAAATGAAACAGGACCCATGCCTCACATCATAAACAAAAACAAATTCAAAATGGATTGAAGAACTAATATGAAAACGATACCATAAAATTCTTAGAAGAAAATGCAGGGGCAATACTGTCAAGCCCAGGTTTTAACAATGGATTACCTAATATAATAACAGAAGTACAGATAGAAAAAGAGAGAATAAGTAAATGGCCCCTCATAAAAATTAAAAGCTTTTGTTCATCAAGAGACTTTACCAAAAAAGTGAAAAGACAAGCTACTGACTGGGAGAGTATCTTTGGAAACCATATATCTGATGAGAATTTAATAACCAAAATATATATAAAACTTTGACAGTTTAACAACAAAAAACTAATAACCCAGTCATAAAATAGGCAAAGGACTTGAATAGACATCTGATCAAAGAGAACATGCAAATGGCCAGTAAACACATGAAAAGATGCTCAACCTCATTAGCCATCAAAACCACAGTGCTATGTCATGTCACTCTCACTAGGATGACTAAGATTAAAAAAAAAAAAAAAAAAACAGAAAATAACAAATGTTGATCAAGATGTGGGAAAATTAGGACCCTTATCCATTGCTGGTGGTAATACAAAATGGTACAGCGGTTGTGGCAAACAGTGTGATGGTTCCTCAAAAAAACTAAAAATAGAAATTCCCATTGCTGTCGAGCCCATTCCAACTCATAGCAACTCTGTATGACCCAGCAATTCCACTCCTAGGTATATGCCCAAAAGACCTGAAAGTAGAGACTCAAAAAGAGACCTGTACCCCAGTGTTCATTGCAGCACTATTCGTAATAGCCAAAAGATGAAAACAACCTAAATGGCCATCAGCAGATGAATGAATAAACAAAATGTTGGACGTACATACAGCGGAATACTACTCAGCCATTTGAAGAAATGGTCTTGATACATGCCACAATATAGGTGGAACTTGAAGACATTATGCCAAGTGAAATAAGTCAATCACAAAAGGACAAATATTGTATGACCTTGCTTACATAAAAAGACAAGAAAAGGCAAATGTACAGAGACCAAAGTTTATTAGTGGTTACAGGGCAGGAGGGAGGGAAAAAAGGTCGTTAACAGTGATGGAAAAATCTCATTGATTAAGGGTAGAGTCGTACAGCCAATTAATGTAATTGTTGTCAATAAGTTGTACACCTGTGGAAAGTTGAATTGGCAAATGTTATGATAGATATATTTAAAACAAAGACAAAAAAAAAGAGAGGCTGCTGAGGCTGCTTAGAAATTGTTGGATTGGCGTATGTTTTACTGTGTATATTCTCAACAACAAAAATAAAATAAATAATTTTTAAAAATTCACCACTTTAAGTGAACAACTCAGTGGCATTAAGTACATTCCCATTTTGTGCAGCCCCCAAAACATTTTCATCACCCCAAAATGAAACCACATACCCATTAAACACGCGTTCCCCACTTCTCCCTCTGTTCCGCCCCTGCCAACTACCTGTCTGCTCTCCGTATCTATGAACTTATCCATTCTGGATATTTCATGTGAATGGAATCATGCGATATGTGACCTTTTGTGTCTGGTTTATTTCACGCAGCATAATGTTTTCAAGGTTCAGCCAGTTTTAGCATGTATCAGAATTTCATTATTTTTTACAGCAGAATAATATAATCCATTGTGTGTATATAACACAATTTAGCCGTGTATCGGTTGTATATCGGTTCTTGGACATTCGGGTTGTTTCTATCTTTTGGCTATTGTAAATAGTGCTACAAAGAGCATTCGCTTGTGTTCCATTCTCTTGGTTATATACCTAGGACTGTGATCCTAAGCCTTCAAGCCTAGAAAATCAATCTCATGAAGTATTTGGTTATGTCTAAGAAGTATCTGTAACTGTGCCCACTATGTGGTTTATCATATATATGAATATATACATACACATATATACCTGTATATTCATATTAAAAAACCAAACCAAACTCATTGCCCTTGAGTCGGTCTCACTCAGCAACCCCATAGGACAGAGTAGAACTGCCCCATAGGGTTTCCAAGGAGAGGCTGGTAGATTCGAGCTGCCGACTTTTTGCTTAGCAGCCTGAGCCCTTAACCACTAGAAAAATCTATATGTGAATATGTGTGTGCACACACATATATAGCAATACACATACGTGCATACATACATACATATTTAGCCCCACAGTTTTTTTTTTTTTTTTGGTTGTTGATGTTCTTGCAAGGTTATATATGTCTTATCCTTTACCAAAAATGTCCTTTTCTCTTGTGTATTTCTTAGTGGCATCATTTACCTTGGTCAGTCTGTGAACACTTCACCCACATTTGGTGCTACCTTTCCCATCACTAGATGAGAGTGATTCCCCCGCCCCGCCCCGGTAACCACCAATGAACATTGGTCTCTGTATATGGGGCACGTTTGTGTCAGCGTGCATTCCCTGGGTGGGGGGGGCATGGCCAGGCCTGGTATGTGTCTGGCCTCTTGGAATCCCTGCGAATCCACTTGACTTCTGGCAGCGACATCCGTGATTGGACTTCCTGCCAGGAGGAGGACATTTCTGGCCACCCACCAACTATTGGGCCTGGGGAATGGAGACACTGTATCACACAGAAAACTCCAATTGGTATGTTTGGATGAGGGACCAGGGCCATGCTCCTGAGTGTGAGGTCCCTGCTTCCATCGCAGGCAAGCCTGAGGCCAAGAGGCCGTCCTCAGACTCAGGCCTGCGTACCAGGCTGTTCCTTGCTCTTTTTCCTACCCCTTACCTGTCACTTCTAGCCCTCCCTCCTCTCCTTCACTGGGAGGAGAGAAGACCAGAAAGCTTCCTGGAGGGAGGCTGCCTATCCTCTTGGGCACTTTCCCCATTCAGATCTTTATATAAGGAAGACCTTTCTCGCAGTAAAAACTGTTATCAGTGGAATTCTGTGTAAGCCAGTAGTGAGTTCCCTATTAGGGGTGGCAATCAGGCTGTGCACCAGGCTGCCCTGGGGTTTCTGAGGTTGAGCAGAGAGCCCTGGGCCAGGGTTCTGGAGCCCTGGGTTTCATCTCACTCTATGGCCTCGTACAAGTCACATCCTCTCTCTAGGCCATCCATGAGTGAGAAATTGAGGTGGAGCAATGGATAGAGCTTGGGCTTTGGAGTTAGGCAGACCTGGGTTCAAATCTCACCATCTCAGGAGCCTTGGGCAAGTTGCTTGATCTCTCTAGGCTTTCATTCCTTTGTTGGTAAAATGGGAATAATAATGATAACAGCAAAGTGATAGGGTTGTTGTGAGGATTAAATGGGAGAGTGAATGCTAAGTGCTTGTCACACATGGCTTGCTTGGAGAGTGTTCAGTCAGTGTCAGCTGCTATTGTTTGAGCACCTCCCCTGGGCTGGGTGCGGGAGAGAAGCAGACACAGGAACACATCATCCTAAAACATGATAGAAGGCAGTCTGTACACATCCTGCAAAGAGGTATTTATTGTATCTCCATTTTACAGAGGAGGAAATTTAGGTTCATAGAGGTAACGTGACTAGCACAAGATCACACATAGGTAACTCTCCAGGTTGACAAGGACTTGTCTGTGTTATCTAGGCCTTGACCTTATAAGGAGGGAACCTTGTAAGCAGAGAACCTTGTAAGGAGGAAGTGAGTATGGCGAGTGGGTGGAGCCAGCTGGGTGGGGGTGTCAGGCACCCAGAGAAGTTTGGACTTGGTCCTGCAAGCATTGGGGAGCCGAGCCACCAGTCGGCTCTTCTTCTCATTATCCCTAATTCATCCCCTTCTTCCATCCCCATGGCCACCATCAAGTCCTGGCCTCCATCCCTCTCACCGGGGCCACTGAAACAGCCTCCCCACCGGTCACCTCCAGTTTGTGCTCCCAGCTGTAGCTGGAGTGAATATTCTAAGACAGTTACCCAGTCACATTGCTCCCCTGCTTAGCATCTTCCAGTGGTTCCCCGTTACCCAGGATAAACCCCAAGTCCCTTAAAAAGCCTGCTAGGTCATGTATGACATGTCCCCTACCTGGCTCTCCAGCATCATAGTGTGACAGTGCTGTGCACTTTTTGCATATCTCTGTGTACTTGTGTGTACTTACACACACACATACACAGCACTCAGACCACACTCAGCTTCTCAGTTTCTCTTCCACCACTGGGCCTTTGCACGTGCTGTTCCCTCTGTCTAGAACACCCACTCTGGCCTCGGTTTAGGCCCCACTTCCCTGGCAGGCTTTCCCAGAACCAAGTTGGTTCTCCTTCCTCTGGTTTGCCACAGCCCCTGTGCCTCTGCCACTGCAACACTCACAGCTCTGTGTTGAAATCACTTTTGTTCTTGTCGCCTTTCCCCCAGATTGCAAACTCTTTGAGAGCAGAATCAGGTCTCTCCTCTCTTCTCAGGACCTAGCGCAAAGCAGGCGCTTAGAGAATGTTGTTGAAGGAATAGGGAGATGAGGTATGTGTGTTGTCTTCCTTCTTCTCCCTCTGAGGTGGATTTCAGGGCTGCCAGGTGTGATGGAGGTTGAGAATTATTGAGACTGCAAGAACTTTCCAGGGAGTGATGGATGGTGCGGCTGGCACTTAGCACATCCAGCCAATACGTGCTGTTTGAGAGAGGATGTCTGTGGCAGTTCCGATTATGCTCTGGTATTTTAAATGAGTTGTATTAATGATGGTCACTCGGCCCATGTGAACAGAGTCCATTCAGTGAGAATTAATTACAGACGAGAAACCGGCTTGCAGAGCAATTAATATTTAGGGTCCCTGGAGTGTGGTGTGAATGCAGCATCGGTCTTGTCTTTGCTTGTCCTTTCCTTTTTCCCTGTCTTCACATGGGCGCCTGTGGTGCTCTAGGTCTGGGCATCAGGGTGACAGCTCCTGGTCTTGGCTCCCCCCTAACTTACTCTCCTTGTCTGTTAAAGAAGGATTGCTCAAGCAATCAGCAAACTATAAAACACCTTCCCTGTGTCTCATTATGTGCTAGATTTTAGAAACATGTTGTTAGCTGCCTTTGAATCGTCTCCACACGTGACTACCCATGTACAACAGAACAAAACGTTTTCAGGTCCTGTGTCATCTTCATGATCGTTTCTATGCTGGAGTCCATTGTTATGTCCACTGTGTATTTCGAGTGCCTTCCATACGTGCCACCAGGAGCTCCTTGGAAACCCTGTGTGTCAATTCAGCTCTGTCGTATAGGGTCCTCTGAGTCAAAATCGACTCGACGGCAGCAGGTTTGGTTTGGTTTTGGTCCTATACTTGGGGGCTTATCTTTCAGCACTGTAGACAGCACTTTACAGTTTGCAAAGCCATTTTAATCATCAGTGTGAGCCTCACAGCAACCTCACGCCCTGGTTAGTGGTGCTGTTATCCCCATTTTACAGATGAAGAAACTGGAGCTCAGAGAGGTGACAACCTGCCAAAGTTACCCAACTACTGTATGGAGTAGCCAGGCTTGTACCTCAGTGCAGATTAGATGAGAGAGTGTGTTGAGAATCCTGTGTCACTGAGCCACCCAAGTCAGAAGGGTCATTGTCCTCATCAGGTTACCAGGTATCTTCTGTCTTTCCATGGGATGCCAGGGATGACAAGACCCTGCAGGGCTGGAGGGTGGGTCCTGAGCATAGAGACTAACAAGGAAAGAGTAGGAGAGTTCTCTTGCCCAGGTCAGCAGAGGAAGCCTTTAGTCCAGGTTCAGAATGACTCAGGAGTCACAGAGCCAACTGTGGGCAAAAATAAGAAGTAAAAAAACCTCATGGAATTTGGTTTCTTGATTTAGGTCATGGTTCCATGGGACATCCCAGTTAATTGGCTTAATGTGTTTAGTGCTTTTCTTCTACCTCCTAGTTTGTAGCCTAATGCCTGGGGTCTTAAAAGCTTGCAAGCAGCCATTCAGGCACAACAATTGGTCTCTATTCACCTGGAGCAACAGAGGAAGGAGAGTCAGGAATAGGAGGAGCATGTGGAATGTGTGGCTGGTTGCCTCCATGAACAGCTACCTCCTTTGTCAAGAGACCAGACTAGATGATGCCCAGCTACTATTACTGAACATTGTCTTTTAATTTTTATTGTGCTTTAAGTGAAAGTTTACAAATCAAGTCAGTCTCTCATACAAAAATTCATACACACCTTGGTATGTACTCCTAATTGCTCTCCTCCTAATGAAACAGCACACTCCATCCTTCCACTCTCTGTTTTTGTGTCCATTTGGCCAGCTCCTGACTCCCTCTGCCCTCCCATCTCCCCTCCAGACAGGAGATGCTAACATCGTCTCTTGTGTCTACTTGATCCAAGAAGCTCACTCTTCACCAGTATCATTTTCTATCCCCTTGTCTGGTCTAATCCCTGTCTGAAGAGTTAGCTTTGGGAATGGTTCCTGTCTTGGGCTAACAGAAGGCCTGGGGACCATGACCACGGGGTTCCTTCTAGTCTCAGTCAGACCATTAAGGCTGGTCTTTTTACGAGAATTTGGGATCTGCATCCCACTGCTCTCCTCCTCCCTCAGGGGTTCTCTGTTGTGTTCCCTGTCAGAGAGGTCATTGGTTGTAGCTGGGCACCATCTAGTTCTGGTCTCAGGCTGATGTAGTCTCTGGTTTATGTAGCCCTTTCTGTCTTTTGAGCTCATAATTACCTTCTGTCTTTGGTGTTCATTCTCCTTTGCTCCAGGTGGGTTGAGACCAATTGATGCATCTTAGATGACTGCTGGCTAGCATTTAAGACCACAGATGCCACTCTCCAAAGTGGGATGCAGAATGTTATCTTAATAGATTTTATTATGCCAATTGACTTAGATGTCCCCTGAAACCATGGTCCCCAAACCCCCGCCCCTGCTACGCTGGCCTTTGAAGCATTCAGTTTATTCAGGAGATGTCTTTGCTTTTGGTTTAGTCCAGTTGTGCTGACTTCGCCTGTATTGTGCGCTGTCTTTCCCTTACCTAAAATAGTTCTTAACTACTATCTAATTAGTGAAAGCCCCTCCCCCTCCCTCCCTCCCTCCCTCCCTCCCTCCCTCCCTCCCTCCCCCCCCTTCTAACCATCAAAGAATATTTTCTTCTCTGTTTAAACTATTTCTCGAGTTCTTATAATAGTGGTCTCATACAATATTTGTCCTTTTGCAACTGACTAATTTCACTCAGCATAATGCCTTCCAGATTCCTCCATGTTATGAAATGTTTCACGGGTTCATCATTGTTCTTTATTGATGCGTAACATTCCATTGTGTGAATATACTATAATTTATCCATTCATCTGTTGATAGGCACCTTGGTTGCTTCCATCTTCTTGCTATTGTAAACAGTACTGCAGTGAACATGGGTGTGCATATATCTGTTCATGTAAAGGCTCTTATTTCTCTAGGATATATTCCAAGGAGTGGGATTGCTGGATCGTATGGTAATTTGTTTCTAGCTTTTTAAGGAAGCGCCAAATCGATTTCCAGAGTGGTTGTACCATTTCACATTCCCACCAGCAGTGTATAGATGCTCCAGTCTCTCCACAATCTCTCCAACATTTATTATTTTGTGTTTTTTGGATTAATGCCAGTCTTGTTGCAGTGAGATGGAATCTCATTGTAGTTTTGATTTGCATTTTTCTAATGACTAATGATGGTGAGCATTTCCTCATGTATCTGTTCACCTCTTGAATGTCTTCTTTAGTGAAGTGCCTGTTCATATCTTTTGCCCATTTTTTAATTGGGTTATTTGTCTTTTTGCAGTTGAGTTTTTGCAGTATCATGTAGATTTTAGAGATCAGGTGCTGATCAGAAATGTCATAGCTAAAAACTTTTTTCCCAGTCTGTAGGTAGTCAGTCTTTTTACTCTTTTGGTGAAATCTTTGGATGAGCATAGGTGTTTGATTTTTAGGAGCTCCCAGTTACCTAGTTTTTCTTCTGCATTGTTAGTAATGTTTTGTATACTGTTTATGCCATGTATTAGTGCTCCTAGCGTTGTCCCTATTTTTTCTTCCATGATCTTTATAGTTTTAGATTTTATATTTAGGCCTTTGATCCATTTTGAGTTAATTTTTGTGCATGGTGTGAGCTATGGGTCTTGTTGCATTTTTTTGCAGATGGATATCCAATTATGCCAGCACCATTTGTTAAAGAGACTTTCTTTCCCCCCATTTAACTGACTTTGGGCCTTTGTCAAGTATCAGCTGCTCATATGTGGATGGATTTATATCTGGATTTTCTGTTCTGTTCCATCGGTCTATGTACCTGTTGTTGTACCAGTACCAGGCTGTTTTAACTACTGTGGCGGTATAATAGGTTCTCAAATAAGGTAGAGTGAGGCCTCCCACTTTGTTCTTCTTTCTCAGTAATGCTTTACTTATCCGGGGCCTCTTTCCCTTGCATCTGAAGTTGGTGATTTGTTTCTCCATCTCATTAAAAAATGTCATTGGAATTTGCATCAGAATTGCATTGTATCTGTAGATGGCTTTTGGTAGAATAGACATTTTTGCAATGTTAAGTCTTCCTATCCATGAGCAAGGTATGTTTTTCCACGTATGTAGGTCTATTTTGGTTTCTTGCAGTACTGTCTTGTAGTTTTCTTTGTGTAGGTCTTTTACATCTCTGGTAAGATTTATTCCTAAGTATTTTATCTTCTTGGGGGCTACTGTAAATAATATTGATTTGGTGATTTCCTCTCCAATGTTCCTTTTGTTGGTGCCATTACTGAACACTTTGATCAAAGATTCCAGAGAAGAATCCTAATTGAAAGGGGGGAAATGCAGAACAGAATTTCAAATCCTCACGGACCAGACTTTCTGCAGTCATGGAGGCTGGATGAACCCCCAGAACTATTGCCCGGAAATAACCTTTAAAACTTAAACCAAAACTATCTCAGAAATCTTCTTAAAACCAAACAATAGTTCAGCTTAACTAGTAAAAAAGGTCTGCCTTGAGTATTATGCTTTTTTAAGAACTATCTATATGAGATCAAAGTGACAATAGCAACTAGAAAGATTAGATAGAAATCCTAGGGGAAATGGGTTTATGTTAATGGGAGAGGAAGAACTCAGAAAAAGAGGGTGAGAATGGTTGCACAACTCTGAGAATGTAATCACTGTCACTAAATTGTACATGTAGAAACTGTTGAATTGGTGTATGTTTTGCTGTGTATATTCTCAACAACAGCAAAATAAATAAAATTATTTATTAAAAAAAAAAAAAGAACTAATACCTTCTCCTTCTAACTGCCCTCCTCACCAGTTCTTACTGGTAACTCACACTTTCTCCACCCTCTGAAACGTGCTTTCAGGAAGCTGCTGCTAACTCCCATACAATGAGATTCTGTTTCTAATTATAGCTCATGCACGTGGCCTACACTGAGGACACCCGTGCCCTGTGCCCAGAGAATCCCCTCATTAGTTCAAGATTCGGCCCCTGAGAATTCTGATCTTTGTGACGGCGCTGAGGGTCTCTTGAGACCTGCAGATTTCAAGGGGCTGGGCCTTTTGGGGGCTGGTCTTAAGAGGCGCCAGCTCATCCTCCCTTCTTGGGACTGCAAGCCAGGGTGGGGCCGCCCTCCCAGAATTTCCCCGCCCCCACCACCACCAGTTCCCGGCAGAGCAGGTCACCATGGCGGGAGGTCAGTGCAGGACAGGATGAGGTGTTCAGGAAGCAGAGCCCTCTGTAACCCCCACATCTGCTGGCCCCTGTCTGACAGCGCAGGCGGCCTCTGCAGATGTTCAAGGGGCAGGGCAGGAGCGTCCCGCAGACTCCATCTCTTTCTATCTCTGTCTCTTTCCATCAACCCCTCCTTCGCTTCACTTCCCTCCCTCCCTCCTCCTCTTCTTCCCTCTCTCCCTCTCTCTCTTTCCTTGTTTTTCTTTCTCTCTCCTTCTTTCCCTCTCTCTCCCCTATCCCACCTCCTTGCCGTTTTTCCTACCCCTCTCCTGTCACCTCTGGCCCTCCCTCCTCTCTTTCACTGGGAGGAGAGAAGACCAGAAAGGCTTCGTAGAGGGGGCTGCTCATCCCCTCAGGCACTTCCTTTTGGACTTTTAGCAGTGAAAACTGTCCAACAGTGGAATTAACTATGTTAGTAGTGAGTTTCCCACTGAGAGAGGTAATCAAACAAAGCAGAGTGATCATCCTTCCTGCGTGTGTAAAGGTGATTCCTCCTGTGACCCTGAGATTGTCCTGATTGGCGTTGCCCTGCAATTCAAGGTGGTTTCAGGGTCCCCAGTGTTTTTAAAACTGTAGAGCTGGGCCTTATGCAAGAGCAGGTGTATTTGAAAATAAAATATTTTTGTTGTGAGAAAGAAGTCTCATTGTTAGTTGCCATTGAGTCAGCCCCGTCAGCCCCCAGCTCTCAGCAACCCCACGCACAACAGAACAAAACACTGCCCGGGCCTGCGCCATCCCCATGATCTGTTGTGGACCAGACGATGTTCCATTGTGATCCACAGGGTTTTCACTAGCAGATTTTCAGAAGTAGATTGCCATACCTTTCTTCCTAGTCTGTCTTAGTCTGGAAGCCCCACTGAAGTCTGTTCAGCATCGTAGCAACACGCACGCCTCCACTGACAGATGGGTGGTGGCTCACGTGGTACACTGGCCGGGAATCAAACCTGGGTCTCCCTCATGGAAGGCAAGAATTCTACTGCTGAACCACCACTGCCCCCGAAAGAAATGTTACCTTCTTTATAATATTAGTGTTTATTAAATTTATTTTTATTTTAAAAGCAAATTAATCACGATACAGAATTTTTAGAAAATTGAATCAAGAAAAAAAATCATTCCTAATTCCACGTACTGGACACAGCCACCGCTTGTATTTTGTTGTGTTTCCTTTTAGCTTTTTCCTTTGTTCATTTTTTATACAACTGTACTAGTGTGTGGAAACGACTGTGTATACCTTCGTGATTTCTTAGTACTGAGCTTCAGTATTTTCCGTAGTCGCCGTCATTATCATTTTTAATGACAGCTCGGTACTCTGTGGAGTGGATGCACTAGGATTTCCATAGACTTTGTTTTGAAAACACATCTTATGAGCCTCTTCAAAGATGGATAATTGTAAAGGAAGAGCTTTCTCTTTCTCCAGGGAAGGAACCACCCCATCTTTGAAGAGTGCTCCCTTAAGCTGCCCAGGGAAGAGGAAGTGTAAGCATGAAGCCCAGCTCTGTGCTAGGAACAGCATGGGCGCTCTTCTGTTGTTAGCTGCTGCAGAGTTACCATGACTCGTGGTGACCCCATGTGTGGTGGAATGAAGTGCCACCATCAGTTGCAGATGGAACTGTTGTGACCCCATAGGGTTTCTTTGGCTGATTTTTGGAAGTAGATCTGCAGGTCTTTCTTTCTAGTCCATCTTAGTCTGAAACCTACTCAGCATCATGGCAACACACAGGCCTCCGCGGATAGACAGGTGCTGACTACACATGAGGTGCTTGTAGGGCATCGGTTAATTAAACCCTTATGACCACAAAGTGCATGTCGCCGTCCCTGTTTTATGGATGAGAAAGCTTGGGTCCAGACACACTGGCTCAAGGTCACTGGGCTTTCTTTATGTAGGCCAGGGCTCCAAAGCCACAGGTGGGGCCTGCCTGACTGTGCCCAGCCGAGGAGAATCTTGTGCTCAGGCCTCTCAGCCCTTGGGTAACAGGCCTCTTGGGGTTTCAGGATTTCCATGGAGCTGTCATGAGGACCTTGGATGAGATGGACCAAGAGGGCAGGGACGTGCTGTCCAGAGAGGAGCTGAGGCTAGGCCTGAGCCAACTCCCAGCCATCCATGACCTTCACCAAGGGATCCTGGAGGAGCTAGAGGAGAGGCTGGCGCACTGGTGAGCGTTTCCCCGACCCCACCCCAAATTCTGTTGTCCTACGGGGCAGAAAACCAAAAATCCCAAACCGGCTGTGAAGTTGACTCTGACTCATGGCGACCCCATTGTGTCGCAGTAGAACTGTGCTCCACAGCGTTTTCAATGGCTGATTTCTCGGAAGTCAATCACCAGGGCTCTCTTCCAAGGCACCTCTGGATGGACTCGAACCTCCAACCTTTCAGTTAGGAGTGAGCGTGTTAACCGTTTGTACCACCCAGGGACACCCACTGTGAGGCAGAAAGGGTGATAAAAACACCACTATGTGACATGTGTCTGCATTTTACTTAAGTGTAAAATCATTTCCCCAAAGGAAAACCGCTTTGGAAAGAGCTGGGGTTCACACCCAGGGCTATAGCTTCAACATCTACCCTCTAACTGCTGTGCCGAGTGGATTCAGGCTGAGTTCTCTGTCCATCTCCTCCCTGACTGCAGGGAGGGCCAGCAGAAGGTGGCTGACGTCTTCCTGGCGCGAGAGCAGGGATTCGACCACCACGCCGCTCACATCCTGCAGTTCGACAGGTACCTGGGTCTGCTCAGTGAGAACTGCCTCTACTCCCCGCGGCTGGCAGCTGCTGTCCGTGAATTTGAGGTGGGTCCCTTGCTCCGCTGAGTCCCTCCTCTAAGGACGTAAGAGGGGCAGTTGGCACTGAAGGGCATAACGCACGTGGATGGGGCATCCAGGTCAAGCCAAGGCTGAGGAGCAGAGAGGGAGACCTGGCTGGGGGGAATGAAGGGTGATCCATCAGGAGGGAAAGCTGGGAACCCAGGACATCCCCTGCTGGGCCATCATAACAGCTCAGTGACCCTGGCCACCAAGGGTCTCTTTGGCAGTTCTCCTGTCCCAGTAGAAAAGCATGAATCAACCTGGGGCCCCAGACACTGGGGTGACCAAGGCAGTTACCGGCACTGGCCACGCACTGAGTGTCCGGTTACTGGGGCCTTTCTCTATTTCTAAAACTAAGAGTGAAGCAGGGGCCAGGAGAGGTATATTACTGAGTATTGTACCAGCTGTGAGCCTGTAGGGCTGATCTGGGAAGACCCTCTGGCGGCGGGGGGAACCTGGATTTGAAGATGGGGAAGAAGTTCAGGTTGGCCAGGAAAAGGTGTGAGGGGATGCTGTGAGCCTGGAGTCTCTGATGGGGTTTTCTTGCCTTCTCTGAGAGCAGCAGAGTCTGCAAGGAGGTGGCCAAAGTGTGAAGCATCGGCTCCTGAGGGTGGTGCAGCGCCTCTTCCAGTACCAAGTGCTTCTCACAGGTGGGCACCCCAGGAGGTCACGGTGAACAGAGGTGGTGGGTAGAGAGGAAGCACCTGGGGAAGGGGTGGACATGACAGCAAGGTGAGTGATGATGACATCCCCTCCTGCAAAGGCTGTTGGGGAAGGAGGAGAGGGGGTTGCTCAATTTCTTGCCTCCCTGTCCCTCCAGAGGCACTTGATTTACCCCCACCTTCCCTCCAGTTGAGCCAACTTGGAAACCTCACTGTAGTGGCTGCCAGCTATTGGTGCCTTCAGCCTCTCCCATCCCAGACCTCCCTCATTCTACATTTCCCCCGTCTCAACCAGGCAACTCCTCATTTCACTAAAACTGCTCTTGCCAAGGTCACCAAAGCCTTCCTTGTGGCCAAAATCTGTGGACATTTCAGTCTTGGACTTGCTTGATCTCTCTGTGGCTTTGGCACTGACCGCTTCCTGCTTCCTGAAGCCCTTCCCTCCCAGGCTTCTGTGATACACTCTTCACGTGTTCCTCCAGCCTCTCAGGCTGCCCTTTCACCTCTGCTGACAGCCTCTCTTCCTCCCCTTCCTCCACCGGGTGTCCCGTAAAGTCAGTGTTCCTCTGGCTCAGTCCTAAGGCCTCTCTCCTTCCCACTCTACAGACTGTTCCTGGGGTTGTCATCCTCTCCCCACCTCTACCTGCCAGAAACACCCACACCTCCTCTGAGCTCTAGACCCACTCACCCAATGACCTTCCAGAGGATAAAGAGTCCCATCCAGGGGAACTGACGTTCCAGTGGACCAGTCAGCCGCCACACACATAAACATACACATGCAGTTTCAGGTAGTGAAAGGACCGAAATGAAAATACTCTAGGGTAAGGGGATAGAGAATTCATTCATCTAACTCTGCAAATGTTTATTGAACACCTACTACGTACCATGCTCTATGCCAGAGCTTGTATTCTGGTGGGAAAAACAGACAAATGAATAAGAAATGAAAATATATGTCAGTGATAAGAGCTCTGCAAAAAGTAAAACAGGTTAAGGTGACAGAGAGGAACAGGGCTGCTGGATTAGGTACAGTGGTCAGGGAAGACCTTTCTGAGGAGGTGATGCTGAACATAGATCTCAGTGAAGTGAGGGCATGAAACATACGGAGAATGGGAAGAAGAGAGTGCCAGGCGGAGGGAAGAGCAAGTGCAGAGGCCCTGGGGTAGGAACGAGCTTGATGTGTTCAAGAAATAGCAGGCATGCCCACATGGCTGGAATGGAGTGAGTGAGGTGTGGGAAGTGGTATTTGGAGAAGGGCCAGCCCTGTAGAGCCTTGTTAAAGGTTTAACACATCACACTGTGCTGTACTGATTGACATGTCTACCTCCGCCAACAGACTGTGTGCTTCTTAAAGGCAGGTGTCACCTTGCATCCCACAGGCATAGCATGGTACAGGCATACAGCAGGCACTCAGTAGGTATTTGTTGAGCAATTGAATGACTAGCAGTGGTGGTATCGATGCTGATAGTGGTCATGGGGGCCTGGTACTGTGATAGCATGTATTGTGGAGCTAACAGGTGGGAGGATGGACATCCCCTTCTTCTCAAACTTACCTTCCATCTCTGGAGAGAAAGACGGTGGCCATAGTGTAGACAAAGGGGCTAGCCTCACCAGGGCATAACTGACTCCCAACTCTTGTTCTGCCTACAGACTATTTAAATAACCTTTGCCCAGACTCGGCTGAGTACGAGAACACTCAGGGTAAGTCAGGCATGCCCCAGGAGGAAGGGGACACACTCCTCTTTGGGCCCTGTCTCTCCCAGCTCTGCCCTCTGTAGTAGTTTCCAAGCCCAGGACCGAGTCAGGGTGTGTTCTAGATACCAACCTTCCAGGGCTTCTCCGGATATTCGAAGGTGATTCTTCCCTTTCCACTTGACCACGAGGAGTCCCTGAGATTGCCGACCTCCAGAAAGAGGAGGAGAAAGGGGTGACCAGAATTTGGTGATGGGAGGTAGTGCCAGGTCTGAAAAGCTACCCCAGTCTCCCTATCTCCTCCCAATTCTGCGTGGCTGTGCCTGGAGGACCTACCTGCCAGGCATTTCACATCTTAACATATTCAGTCTACATCCAGGGGAGCTGGGGCCCAGAGTGACCAAATCACTGTCAGGGCCACCTAGGCAGCAACCTGACCTTCCATGGGAAAAGCTGCCCACCCACATACAAAGTCCTGCAGCTGCAGCAGTGTCAGGGAGCACACGGAGGGAGGGGCAGGGAGGGGCATGGCCAGGGAAGAGGCAAGGACAGCGACAATTAGACTGGCCCTAAACAGCCCAGCTGTCTGCTCTGCTTCCCTCCACAGGCGCACTGACCCTCATCTCCAAAGTCACGGACCGTGTCAACGACAGCATGGAGCAGGGGGTAAGTGTGGCCTCTTAATACCTCCTTCAGGTGCAGGTTCCAGAACCCTCCTCTACCCTGCCCTGGGACTTCCTTAGGGTACCCTACTTCCAGGGGGACTAAAGGCAACCATCTGTCTCCTGGGACCTTGCAAAGAGCCTTGAGTTCTGGCATGACACTTGCTGTGTGACCTCTGGTTCTGAGTGTCCTTCTCTAGGGCTCAGGTTCACCGTTTGAGCAATGAGGGTGGCTAATGATGTGCACAGACTCGCTAAGTATTGCCCGACTGTAGTCTGAGATCTCCTGCATCAGCACTTGGAGTGCTTTGTAAACTACAGATTCCTAGACATATGTTAGATCTATCCAGTCAGAATTTTCCGAGGTGGGGTCCAGTGATATCCATTTTTAGCAAGTACCCCAGGTAAATTTGATGCACATCAAAGTTTGAGAACCACTAGAATTTGTGGCCTCTAAGTGCATGTCTGGTTCTGACAGCGTGTGACTCTGTATGGTTAGATATTTATCAAGGGTTTACTGGGTTTCTGCCAAGGATGGCAAACTTTATTCCACATGCCAACTCCATTTGAATGATTACCAATTATTTGAGTCTACATATGTGTGGTTCCGCTAAGCTATAAATATGCTTAAGGTCTGTGTTAAGAAGGATCCTGAAGCGTGGAGTCCTAGCTCAGTGGGAAAGAGTTCAGTAATCGATTAGTGATGTCTTCCCCAGGTGCAGAAGGGGATAGTGGTAGTCTGTGCGCCAAAGAATTGCTCAGCTTTGCTGTGGCAGATAACGAAGAAAATCCTTACAGTAAGTCATCCATAGTCAGAAGAAGAGCAAGAGAAAGAACATTTATGGAACACATACCGTGTTTTTGGTCATGTGCTGGGGACTGGAGATCCAGAGATCAGACATGAATCCTAGTCCTTGAGGAAATCACAGCTTTGTGAAGCAGTAAATATGTGGACACAGATAACCTTGATAAACATCACAAGAGAGGGAGAGAAAACGTTGCAAGTTCCAAGAAGGGAGGCACCCTTCCACCTGGGGTTGTGAGAAGAGGTGGTACAGGAGGTGTCTCCAGGGAAGGATGCGTCTACATGCCAGGAAGGCAAGGGGAGGAAAGGTGCACCAGGAAGAGGAAATGGCAGGGGCAAAGGCATGGCAGTAGGAAAGTGTAGGATGCGGACTAGTTCAGAGAGCCACCCAGCATGACTGGACAAGGGGTTCCGGGGAGGAGAGGTAGGACAGGAGTCTGCGGGGGGAGGCTGGGGTGTTGAATGTGGAGCTGAAGCCATAGCCAACTGGGTGTGGAAAAATAGGCCGGTTTCCCGGGCCCGTTTTCAGGGTGGGTCAGACATGCTTTGTCATCGAGTCCCTTCCTGCAGGTCTGCCTAGCTCCCTCCTCTGTCACTTTGGCATTCTGAACACACAGTGAAATGTCACTCAACACAGCTTGGCACAGAGAGGTGCTCTGTGGCCCAGCACCCTGGCAGAGCAGCAGATGGACAGTGTTCTCCATAGTGTCCTCCAGCTCAGGCCACCTCTGCCTCCAAAGAGAAAACTGGGTCAGGGAGGGATGTGTCCTCCCTCCCACCAGTGAGCCTGTGTGAGGAGGAACGGAGTAGCCTATAGCCAAACGCCCTCCAGGCTCCCTGCAAAGGCTGAGGTCATATGCTGCACCAGGAACCACCACAGCCTGCTGTCCCTCAATCCAGCTGTGGACAGCTGCTCCAGAGCCTGCTGTGGATAAGCATTGGGCAGGCAGAGGGGTGGACAGGCGGATCCACATCAGCCCCGACCCAGAGACAGAGCTCAGTGACTGTGAGCCCTGGTGTCCTTGAGAGCTAGGCTGGGGCTCTGCCTCCTCCTTCCCCACAGCCACCAGCGCAGCTCAGGCCTCATCCCCTCCTGCTTGGACTATTGCTGAAGGTCCCTCTCAGCTTCTGGCCAGAGTGATCCTTTTCAAATATGTCTGATGGTGCCATTCCTCCATTTTGGAAAGCCTTCCATGCTCCGCACCACCTTTGGTAGAGTTTGGAAAGTAGTTATTTGTTGTGATGACCAGAAAAGGCTTCCTGGAGGAGGCAGCAGTCACTGTGGCCAGAACCCTCACCTAGGTAGCTAAGCCAGAGGTATGATAGGAAGAGCCAAGCTCCCACCACTCCACTGATCGAAAATGGGGCCCTCCTCCCTACCTGCCATACTGCCTGAGGTTCCACCATTAAACTCACTTGGATAAAGTTCTGGCAGCCAAGCCAACATGTGAATACATGAGAAAGGGCAGCCTGTGAACAGAACAGTGCTGGTTCTGACATGAGGAGTCAGCTCTAGGAACACAACTCGAAGAGCTGAGACCCAGGAGGGCCCCTCCCACCCTCTATCCTCATGTTCTGATGGAGGACAGAGAATAGATGGGAACGTCCAAAAGACACGATGGCAAAAGTCATCTTCACCAGCTCTTCAGGAACAGCCGAATAGATTCCCACATAGCGTTTGTACTCACAATGATTAATAAAAGCAGCTGCCCCTATTGGGAACTTGCTGTTTTCAGGCATGGTGCCAGCTGCTTTGTAAACATGACCCCCTTAAGCCTTACAACCATCCTGCAAGGGAAGTGTTATTAGCCAAGTTTCACAAGTAGGGAGACTGAGGCTTGGAGAAAGGAGTAACCTTGCCCAAGATACACGCCTACTAGTTGCCATAGAGTCAATTCCAATTCCTGGCAACCCCACGCATGTCAGAAAACCTTAGGGTTTTCAGTGGCTGATTTTTCAGAAGAAGGAGCCTCTGGGTGGACTCAAACCTCTAGCCTTTTGGTTAGCAGGCGGATGCATCGACCATTTGCCCCTCCCAGGGGCTCAAGATCACTTGGCTATAAATGTGAGAGCCGTATTTGAACTCAGTTCTGTCTTAAGCAGCAGGCCAGTCTTCCTTGTGCCTGTCGCACACAGGCTCAGACCCACAGCCTCACATGCGCTCTTCATGAACACGCATCTGTGTGCCCACACACAACACCTGCTCACAGAGTTCAAGAGGGACCGCTTTTCTGTTTCCCACATTTGTTTTATTAGCTGTAGTGTTGTTATTATTAATCCAGCCATGAGGTGTATCATTAAATGGAAGATTGGAGTTGGTTCCCAGATTTGTCAAGAGTAAGAACCCGTTTGAAGACTTGCTTAAAGGGTAGATGTAGCTTGGTTCTAACTGCAACTACCCAGACGAAGCTTCTGGAGTCTTCCCAAGGAGAAAAATCATACAAGTGGTTACAAAGTTAGGCTTTCAAGACTTTAAAGCAAATTAGCCATTAATTGGCCTCTTCTCTATAGGGTCACTATGAGTCTGAATCGAGTCAACAGCATTCAGCAACAATCTCGGTAGCATGAAAATAAAATCTCTTTCTCCAGAAGAGAGTATCAGGAGACATGGGCAAAGTCTGGTTACATCATTTTTCTGAAGAAGTCCTTACTTCACCTTCATTTTTTTTAATAGAATTTATTTTTCAGAACAGTTTTAGATTTACAGAATTACTGTGAAAATAGAACAGAGTCCTTGAAGTCTACCCCACTCCCAGTTTCTCCTGTTATTAACATCTCATGTTAAAAAACTCGAAAACCCGTTGCTGTTGAATTGATTCTGACTCAGAGAGACCCTACCTATAGGACAGAGTAGAACTGCCCCGCTGGGTTTACACGGAGGAGCTGGTGGATTCGAAGGCTGACCTTTTGGTTAGCAGCCAAGCTCTTAACCGCTATGCCACCAGGGCTTCAATTTAGTGTGGTATACATTTGTCACAATTTTTGAACCGATATTGATATGTTATTAACCAAGGCCATACTTTATTCAGATTTCCTTTGTTTTTTCCTAGCGCCCTTTTTCCATTGGAGGATCCTGTCTAGGATACCATATACATTTAGTTGTCATGTCTCCTTAGGCTCCTCTTGGCTGTGACAATTTCTCAGACATTCCTTGCTTTTGATGACCTTGACAGTTTTGAGGAGTATTGCTCAGGTATATTGTAGGGTACCCCTCAATTGGAATTTGATGTTTTTCTCCTGATTAGAATAGGGTTATGGGTTGTCTTAGTTGTCTAGTGCTGTCATAACAGAAATACTACAAGTGGATGGCTTTAACAAAGAGAAATTAATTTTCTCATAGTCTAGTAGGTTACAAGTCCAAATCTAGGGCGTCAGCTGCAGGGGAAGGCTTTCTCTATCTGTTGGCTCTGGAGGAAGATCCTTGTCCTCAATCTTTCCCTGGTTGAGGAGCTTCTCAGGCGCAGGGACCCCAGGTCCAAAGGATGTACTCTGGTTCCTTTGCTGCTTTCTTGGTGGTATGAGGTCCCCAACTCTCTGCTTGCTTCCCTTTCCTTTTACCTCTTGAGAGAGAGAAGGTAGCGCAGGCCACACCCCAGGGAAACTCTCTTTATCTTGGATCAGGGAGGTGACCTGAGTGAGGGTGGTGTTACAATCCCACCCTAATCTTCTCAACAGAAAATTACAATCACAAAATGGAGGACGGCCATACAATACTGAGAATCATGGCTTAACCAAGTTGATACACAAATTTTTGGGGGGGACATAATTCAATCCATGACATGGGTTTTTGAGATCATAAAGTGCCATTTTCATCATGTATCAAGGGTACATGCTATCAACATGACTTATCGCTGTTGATAATGACCTTGATCCTTTGGCCGAAGTAGTGTTTATCAAGTTTCTCCACTGTAAGGTTACCCTCTTTTCCCTCTTCTTTCCATTCTGTACTCTTTGGAAAAGAGTCACTATGCTCAGCTCATACTTAAGGAGTAGGGAGTTATGCTTCCCCTCCTTTAGGGTGGAGTATCTACATAAATTATTTGGAATTCTTTTGCATGGGAGATTTGTCTCTTCTTCCCCGTTTACTAATGTATTCAGTCATGTATTTATGTAAGTCTGTACTCTTAGATTTGGTTATAATCCAGTCCTGCCCTTCTTGTTTTGTCCCTCTTGTTGTTCCAGCTCTGACCACTTGAAGCTCTTTCAGTTGGCTCTGGTGTCCTTTTCACATACCCCATCAACGGGGCCTTTGGGTTGTTTTCTTTTCTTTTTGGGAGGGTGGGAGGCCACGTCCTTATTTTCTGGCACTATAAGATGCCCCAGGCTCATCTTGTATATCTCCTGCCCCAGTTCTAGAATCAGCCATTTCTACAAAGATCCCTGGTTCCTTTAATTGGAGAATGGTATTAGAAACCAAGGAGTCCCTGGGTGGTGCAAACAGTTAAGCACTCAGCTGCGAACTGAAAGGTTGGAGGTTTGAGTCTTACCCAGAAGCACCTTGGAAGAAAGGCCTGGCTACCTACTTCTGAAAAATCAGCCATTGAAAACCCTCTGGAGCACAGTTCTACTCTGATAGACATGGGGTAGCCATGAGTTGGAGTCGACACAATAGCAACTGTTTGATTTGTTTTGTTTTGTTTTGTTTTTTGGTTACTAGAAATCAAGATCTGGGCACTAGGTGTGCTCGTTTCTACTGGGGTGCCATTTCTTTTAGGCTTCCTCAGCAAATAGAGCAAAGAAGCATATGTGTATATAGTAACCCATGGCATGTCTGGAGATATTTCTTTATGTAACCATCTGTCTCTATATTAAGCTAAACATGAGTTCTTACTGTTGTCTCCAACTCTAATCCTTTACCGTTTAGATCATTCTGGGCTCCTCCCCTTGCTTATCTGTAAATTCCCACTCCAACAGTGAGGATGCTGGCTCCCAACAACCATTATCTATTAACTTAAGCGTTTGATTTATCTTCATTTTTAAAATACACTTTATTTTTTTAGAGAAGTTTTAGGTTTACAGAAAAAAAAATGTGCAAAAAGGAGGGAGTTCCCATATACCCTGCTTCTCCCTAATAGTTTCTCCTGTTGTTAACATTTTGCATTAGTGTGGTACATTTTTTATAATTGATGACCCATTATTGATACATTATTAACTAAATTCCATAGTTTATGTTAAGGTTCACTCTTTGTGTTGTACAGTTCTGTAGGTTTTGACAAATGTGTAATGTCATGTATCCAGCATTAAAGTATCATGCCCTTACAATGCCCCATGCTTCACCTGTTTGTCGCTCCCCTTCCCCCTGAACCCCTGGCAGCCACCGATCTTTCTACTGTGTCCATAGTTTTGC
The DNA here is from genome assembly GCF_030014295.1 of Loxodonta africana. NCBI lineage: Eukaryota > Metazoa > Chordata > Mammalia > Proboscidea > Elephantidae > Loxodonta > Loxodonta africana. The sequence continues at coordinate 38,287,878 of NC_087363.1, forward strand.
CTTTTCCACAGTGTCGTGTAGCTGGACTCATACAGGATGTAGCTTTTTCAAACTGGCTTCTTTTACTTAGCAGTGCACATTTTGGGTTCCTCTATGTCTTTTCATGGCTTGATAGCTTCTTTCTTTTTCGCAAATGCTCCATCGTGTGGACGTACTACAGTTTGTTTATCCCTTCATCTGTCGAAGGGCATCTTGGTTGCTTCCAGTTTCTGGTAGTTATGAACAAAGCTGCTACGAACATTCCTGTGCAGGTTTTTGTGTAGACATGAGTTTTCAGTTCATTTGGGGAAATACCCAGAAGCATGATTGCTGGATCGCATGGTGAGACTATGTTTAGCTTTGTAAGAAACTTCCAGACTGTCTGCCAAAGTGGCTGTACTATTTTGCATCCCCAGCAGCAAGGAATAAGTGTCCCTGCTGCTCCACATCCTTCCCAGGATTTGGTGTCGTCAGTGTTTTGGATTTGGGCCCTTCTGATAGGTGTGTGTAGTGGTATCCGATTGTTTTAATCTGCAGTCACCTAAAGACATATGACGTTGAGCATCTTTTCATATGTGTGTTTGCCATCTGTGTGTTTTCTTTGGTGAAGTGTCTGTTCAGATCTTTTGCTTATTTTTAAATTGGATTGTTTGTCTTCTTGTTGTTGAGTTTTAAGAGTTCCTTGTTTATTTCTGGATACAATATTTTGCAAAAGTTTTCTCCCAGCCTGTGGCTTGGCTTTTCATTCTCTTAACAGTGCCTTTCACAGAGCAGAAGTTTTTAATTGTAATAAATTTCAACTTAACAACTTTTTCTTTTATGGATTGTGCTTGTAGTGTCATATCTGAACACTCATTGCCAAACCCAAAGCCACCTAGATATTCTCCTCTGTTGTCTTCTAGAAATTGTATAGCGCTGCATTTAACGTTTAGTTCTGTGATCCATTTTCAGATAATTTTTGTGAAAGGCAATAAGCTCTGTCTAGATTCATTTTTCACATATGGATGTCCAGTTGTTCCAACACCATTTGTTGAAAAGACTATCCTTTTTCTATTGAATTGCTTTTGCTCCTTTGTCAAAAAAAAATCAATTGACTATATTTGTGTGGATATATTTCTCAGATTCCTAATCTGTTTCACTGATCTATTTGTCACTTCTTTCACCAATACCACACCGTCTTGATCACTGTGCCTTTATAGTAACTATTGAAGTCAGGTAGTGTCAGTTCTCCAAATTTGTTCTTATTCAGTATTGTGTTGGCTATTCTGAGTCCTTTGCCATTCCATATAAACTTTAGAATCAGTGTGTCACTATCTGTAGAATAATTTGCTGGGATTTTGATTGGTATTGCATTGAATCTGTAGATCTTATTGGGAAGAATTGATGTCTTGATAATATAAGTCTTCTTATCTTCATTGTTGAGAGGTTATTTTTCCCTAGATATAGAAATCTGGATTGACCAATGTTTTTCTTTCAGAATTTTATAGATGCCACTCCATTGTCTTCTTGCTTGAATAGTTTCTGATGAGAAGGCTGATGTAATTTTTATCTTTCTCTTTATGTAACGTGTCATTTTTTCTGGCTCCTTCAGGATCTTCTCTTTATATTTGATTTTTAGCAGTTTGACTATGATGTATCTACTTGTGTATGTGTGGGGTTTTGGGGGGACAGAGGGTGATGTTTATCCTAATGTGATTCTTGAGCTTCTTGAATCTGTGATTTGTTGTCTTTCATTAATTTTGGAAATTTCCAGCCATTATCTCCTCATGTATTTCTGATGCCCTATTCTTTCTGTCTTTTTTTTTTTGTGTGTATGTGGGACTCCATTTACACATACATTGGATTATTTTATACTGTCCCACTGCTCTTGGATACTCTATTCTTTTTTCCCTAACTCTTTGTGTTTCGGTTTGGATAATCTCTACTGATGTATCTTCAAGTGAATCAATTATTTCCTCAGCTGTGTTCAGATTGCTGCTAAGCCTGTCAAAGGAATTCTTCACTTCTGATATGTGTTTTTTATTTACAACGTTTCCATTTGACTTTTATAGCTTCCATCTCTGTTGAAATGCTATGCCTGTTCATACATGTTGTTCACCTTTTCTGCTAGATCCTTTAACATGTTATTTACACTTATTTTAAAGTCCCTATCTGAAAGTTCCAACATCTGTGTCACCTCTCAGTCTTGTTTTGTTGAATGGTTTATCTCTGGACAATGAATTTTTGTTGGTGGTGTTTTTTTTTTTCTTCTGTTTTTCTGTTTCCCATAATTTTCCATTGAATGCCAGATATTATTATATAGAAGAACTGTAGAGACAGGTAAATAGTATTTATACCTAGAAGTGGTTGCCATTAGTGTGGAGGCTTGAGTCAGTCTAGTCAGTAGTTGAGCTGGGTCTGGGTTTTGTTATTACCTTCAGTGCTCCACAGATTTCATGTTCCTCTGGCAGTGGGCTGATGCCACCTTGTGCTTCTTGTGGATCTTACAGTGCTGGGAGTTTTTCTCATGTTTCTGCTCCATCCTCAGCATTTAACAACCTCTGCACCACAGAAGAGATCTCATTTCTCTCCATGTTCTTCCCCCTCTCAGAGGTAGACCACTATTTCTTATTATCGGTATTAGGCTTATATGGTGGGCACAAGGGAGATTTCTCAGTTCTCCTGGACAAACCTGAGTCTTAAGTAGGGCCAGTGGGCCAGGCTCTCTCAGCATTCCTATACCACCCCTCCATGGCAGCCAGACTGTGCCTCGTAACTGTCTTGGACCATTTCTGCCCCTCCCAGCAGTAGCTGAACTCTGTTTTGTACTGGGCCCAAGGCATTTCCTCCTGCTCTCCTAGGGGCAGACAGCTTTTGCTTCCACCTTTTCTCCAGAACTATAGTAACTGTGCCTGGACTCTGGGGGTGGGAGCATTTCCTGAGCTTTCCCAATGGCTGATGCCTTTTTGCTTTGTATGGGAGAGGGGTGTGGATGGGGTTCTGTGCCAGCCCCGGAGTGGCAGCCTGCATGCCTGTACCACCAAAGGGGGCTCTTTCTGGCCTCCTGCCCTGCCCCCAGTCATCCTTGTGAGCACTGGGTGGAGACTCATAGAAAAGAGCTTGCAAATGAGTACAGATGTCACTCATATCCAGGACTGCCTGATGTTCTAAACCATCACACCAGCCACACTTGACCTTTACAAATTCATTAACATTTTATCTGCTTTTTTTTCACCGTCTATTATGCTGACCACCTCTTCCTCCTGTGTATTACCAAAGGTGCCACAGCTCTTTGCTGGTGTCTCCGTGGAGGGGCTTGTCATTCTCTGAAATTCCATTCATTTGGTTGCCTGGTAACCTCAGCTGTCTGATAGGCTTAAGAAAAGTTATGATTTTTTAGATTATCTGGCTTTTTCTCATTGTTAGCATGGGAGCAGTGTTCTCTTGCAGCTTTCTACATCATAAGCGGAAGCAGAACTGTTATAGATTTTAATGGGTAGGATTTTATGCTCAAAATCATGGCCAACATAAAGGATTTTTCAAGGCAATTTCGCTACATACAATTTTTACCTTATTAGCTGATGTTAGAACCCAACCCTGCATCAGGTTCAAGGGACTCCTGTCCCACAGGGTCTTACAAGGCACATAAAGTGTCTGGCACAGGGCTTGGCACACAGTAAGTTCTCAGTACATGGTTATAATAGTTATGTTTAGTATTACGGGGTGCTGTGCAGAGAGGAGCAGGAGGTGTGCTACCTTACAGGCACTTTTAGTGCCTTGTAAGAGAGGGAAGCATATCACCTTACATATTTAAGATAAGCCAACAGGGACTGACAAGGAATTCCCAGACACACTTATTTTCCTAGCCACGAGGCACCAAGAGGCACCGAACCAGCTTCCTCCAAAGCTGGTGCGTTGGGTTGGTTACTCTCCTTCCAAGGTTTCACCCAGGGCTGGAAGCCAGGAGAGACAGTCTGGCCTTGGGCATCTGTTGCCCCTGATTCCTGAAGTTTGACGCAGCAGACCTTATGATGAACACAGGCGTAGAGCATGGGTGGTTGCCCGGAGACAAAGAGGTCTAGGCCGGCACAGAGAGGCCAAGTGACCATCCCTGTGGCACACAGAAAGGTGGTGGTGTCGGGACCTAGGTCTGGAGGGACTTGCCTGATTGTAGACAGCTCAGAGCTTGGCATCCTACAGAGCTGGGCACAAGTCTCAGTCCTGCCACTGACAAGAGGTGAGATTTTGAGAAGGCCTTTCTGAGCTCCATTTCCCTCCTCTGAGCGGAAGCACTGCCACCCCTTGCAGAGAAGATAAGACCCCTTGACCTGACCATCTCCCCCTTTCCCTGCTCTTGCCCACAGGAAAATCTGCAGAAGCTGGTCCACATTGAGCACAGTGTCCGGGGCCAAGGGGATCTCCTCCAGCCAGGAAGGGTGAGTGCTGCCATGGGCAGGGGCAGAGGGCGGACAGGCTGGCAAGCAGGCGAGGCTCCGATAAGCCCCATTGTTCAGCTGGGCTGGCCCCAGACAGGCCTGGCTGCAGGTGCTGTTTACCCATGGAGGGAGGGAGGGAGGGACGCTGGCTCTCCCGGGCTCACCCAGACCCATCGGCTGCCTCCACTGGGGTTTTCCACACAGGCATCTGTTCCCTGGGCATGCCGGTTGGGTTCAGTGCTCCCTAGAGTCACTGGGAAAGCAGGAAAACTCTCTCTCAAGAGCATCTTAAAAATAACATTTTTCAAGAGACAAGTTTACCCACTTCTAAGCTTCCAGATGGAAAGCAAAAACTCAGTTCAATAAATGGTCAAAAATATGTTCATTACCTGCTATAGCCCATGAAGTACAAGAGATAAAGGGATAAAAGATTGTGCTTAGGAGATTTCATTCCAAGTTAGCACGGATTTCACTAGCCTAGGATATTCTGGCCTGGGTTGTCAGTTCAGTTAAATATTAAGTACCCCTTTGTGTCCTCCAGAATTAAGGAAGGGCCCTGCCGCAGCTGTTCACAGGTCGTCAGCTGTTCTAGCAAACCTTCAGAGGCTCTGTTGTGAATGGTTTCTCTCCTCCTGGTGGCAGACCAGGGAGGGAGTCATTGTTCGGACCACTCTGTGGCCAAAACAGTGCCTGGGGCCTGGTACAATACCTGGCAGACTGCTCCTGGAAGGCCAAGATGCCTCACTACCTTCCGTGGCTGCTCTCGCATACATGGAGCAGCTCTTATAAGCTGGAAATTCACCCACAAGCTGGTCTCTGATACTCTGGGAGTCATTACAATTTAAGTTCTTCACTCAGGGGCTTCTCTCCCCTGTCCCTGGCATCGAGGGGAAATGTTGCCCCCAACCCCCAACACGCGCGCGCGCGCGCGCGCGCGCGCGCACACACACACACACACACACTCTCCTTGGGACAGCTCGGGGAATCGGCCCGGTCACCGAGCTTTGCTTCTTTCCCCGCAGGAGTTTCTGAAGGAAGGGACGCTGATGAAAGTAACAGGAAAAAATAGACGTCCCCGACACCTGTTTTTAGTAAGTACCTGGCCCCCAAACCATGTCCCAGAGCTGTCAAGTTCTGTGAAACCTTCTCGGGCCAACACTCGGGAACAGCTGGGAGGGGGAGGAAGGGTAGAGCGGAGTCTTCAGGATCATTCTGTACGGCTGAGCTTTCCCAGAAGCCGAGAGCGGAACCCTAGGAAACCACAAACCATCATTCATTTACTATTAGAATGATTTTGAGGGGAATGTTGCTAAAACGTAATTACCCCGTCTCTGCCTTCAACATCGGAAAACCAGGAAATTCTGAAACTGGGAATAACTGTCTGGTTCAACTGCCTTGTTTAACACGTGGAAAAACCGAGGCCCAGAGAGGGAGGCTGATTTGGCCAAGTCCCCAGCATGTTGTTGGCAGAGCCCCAGAAGGAGACCCAGGACTGTGACCGCTGTCCAGCACTTGCCCCGCTGCTCAGGAGACTGAGTGTAATCTAACGTTTTTGATGGTTTACAGCCAGGACCTCGAATACCAGGGAGTGTCTGGGCTCATGGTGTATAAATTGTCAACGTCAGTGACTGCTGAGCCAGAAGCAGCTCTTTGCCTCAAACCTATGACCCCAAGTTGCTATGCTTTATAAGTTCTTCCGTCTGCTGAGTGTAATTTTTCTCTCCACTCTTTCACTTGTAGTTGTCATTCCTTGTTATTGTCAGTAATGGCTGCCTCTAACGACCTCTCAGACTTTCTGTCTACTCAGTTAGAATTGTGTGTAAAGTGATAGTAGGTTGTGAGTGTGGGTGTAAGAACTCTCTTGGTTTCGGATATTTGCTGAGCGCCTTCTCTGTGCTGGGTGCTGGAAACAAAGAGATAAAAGTCACATTCCCTCCCCTCAACCTTTATAGTGATGGGAGAAAGAAACCATTGTAAATATGAAGTTAGGAGGATGCTATGGAGGGAGTCGCAGGGAACCATGTGAGCAAAGAGGACTAAGGAGAGTCAGAGAACAAAAAGAAGGTGAACAATATAACATCAGCAGCTGACATTTATTGAGTCTTTACTGGGTGCCACGTACTATGCCAGGAGGCAGTGAGAGAGTTCCGGGGTACAACTCTTGCCTTTCAGTCAGGAGACCGGGTTCAGTTCTCAGATAATGTAGCTCAAGTACAGCCACCATCCGTCTGTCAGTGGAGGCTTGCATGTTGTTATGATGCTCAACAGGTTTCAGCGGAGCTTCCAGACTTAAGATGGACTAGGAAGAAGGGCCTGGTGATCTACTTCCAAAAATCAGCCAGTGGACACTACGGATCACAACGGTCCGATCTGCAGCCAATCATGGGGATGGTGCAGGACCAGGCAGCATCTCATGATATTGTGCACGGGGTCACCATGAGTCAGGGGCTGACTCAGCAGCGGCTAACAGCAACAACGCCCTGTGCTAAGTGTTTTGTGTGTTTCCTGGATAAAGTGATACCTGAACTAAGCCCTGAAGGAGATTGGGAGTTTGTCATGTACACGAAGGAAGGGCATTTTCAGATAGAGGGAAGCATGGTATGTGTGGGGGACCACTGTGAATCTGTGAAATCTTTCTCTGCAGATGGTTGGGCCATTCAGCTCATAAGACAGCCATACCCCATATGGACCTTCCCCAGAGGGGGCCACGTGGGAGCTGAGTTTCAGGGAGGGCTAATGGTGCTGAGTAGCTCACCATTCACGGGAGCTTCAGAAGTCCTGAACCTGGCCAGAAAGGGGGGAGTCCGTAGCTACGCTAGCCTCAGTGGCTTCTTTCCTGAGGCCCAGGCTCAGTGGGCCCCTCTGCCCGGTAGGAAGCACGTGGTGAACCAAGCTGAGTCCCTCCCTCTGCTCCCCCTAAAAGAGCTCTCTCTCCCCTCCCGTGATGATCCCTGTGCTCTGCCTGGCTGGTGCTGCAGTGCAAGGGGGAGCTTTGGCTGTAGACAAGAGGAGATTAGACCCCCGGGAGGCCCCAAGAAAGGAATCTGAGGGCCACGCAGTGCACAGTCCAGATTGAAGTTCTCAGAAGGATCGTAAAGCTCCCAACAGATGCTTGCATCCCTTTCTCTAAGTAGTTTTGTTTTTAATATAGATAATATAAAATTTGCATTTTCATTTTTTTAACCAGACAATTCAGTGGCATTAATGATATTCACAGTGTTCCTCAATCACCACCTGTATATGTTTATAAAACTTTTTCATCATCTCTAGGTAGTTTTTTGAATTCCGCTTACATACCTCTGGTGATGGGGAGCTCACTGTCTGTTGTAGCAATCATTCATTTCACAACTCCTTTTTGGTCTCTTGTGTGCCAGGATCTCTGCTGGGTTTGTAGACCTGGTCCTTGCCATGTTGTGGATCTTAGGATCCAGTGGGGAAAGGAGTCCCCTGTTCCATGTTAACCAGTTACTGTCGAGTTGACTCTGACTCACGGCAACCCCGTGTGTGTCAGAGTAGAATGACACGCCATAGGGTTTTCAGTGGCTGATTTTTCAGAGGTAGATCGCCAGGCCCTTCTTCTGAGGCATCTCTTGGTGGACTCTAATCTTTCCGTTAGTAGCCAAGCGCGTTAACTGTTTGTACCACCCAGAGACTCCTGTTCCATGTTAGATGAGACTAAATATTTGAAAACTCTTTTTATTGAAGAGAAAGCTGTCTCCCTCAATTTAGGGATATCAATGCGATAATCCTCACAGCTGGGCCAATGAGCAGCATCATGATAAACAGAAAAGATTGAAGTTGTCAAGGATCTCATTTTACTTGGATCTGCAGTCAACATCCATGAAGCAACAGTCAAGAAATCAAACAACATATTGCACTGGGCCAATCTGCTGAAAAAGACCTCTTTAAAGTTTTAAAAAACAAAGATGTGACTTGGAGAACTAAGGTGCACCTGACCCAAGCAAGCCGTGGTGTTCAGTCGCCTCATATGCATGCGAAAGCTGGACAGTGAATAAGGAAGACCAAAGAAGAACTGATGCCTTTGAATTGTGGTTTTGGCAAAGAATATTGAATATACCATGGACTGCCAGAAGAGTGAACAAACCCCTCAAGGGTTTTTCCTTCCTCTCGCCATTCCTCCCTCCCTCCCTCCGTCTCTCCTTCCCTCCCTGCTTTCCTCCCTTAACTATACTTTATCAAGGTTGAATTTATGTACGGTTGTTGCTAGCTGCCATCAAGTTGGCTCCAACTCATGGCGATCCCACATACAACAAAATGAAGTGTTGGCTAGTCCTGCACCGCCTTCACGATCACTGGTACGATCGAGTCCATTGTTGCAGCCACTCTGTGTTTTGAGAGTCTTCCAGCCTAGGGGGCTCATCTTCCAGCACTGTGTCAGACAGTGTTCTGTTGTGATCCATAGGGTTTTTATCAGCTAACACTCAGAGGTAGATCACTGGGCTTCTTCCTTCTCTGGCTTAGTCTGGAAGCTCCACTGAAACCTGTCCACCATAGGTGACCCTGCTGGTATTTGAAATACTGCTGGCATAGCTTCTGGCATCACAGCAACACGCAGGCCACCACAGTACAACAAACTGATACACCAATCTTAAGTGATTATGTCAGTGCATTTTGACAAATGTATATCGGCATGTAATCACAACCAGGCTCAAGATATAGAACATTCCCAGCCCCCTAGAAAGTTCCTTGGTGCTCCTTCTCAGTTACTTTTCCCCACCCCCAACCCAGGCAGTCACTGGCCTGATTTCTGCCCCTATCAATGAGTTTTGTCTGCTCCAGAACTTCATAAAAATGTGATCCAGTGTGCACTCTTTTGCGTCTGGCTCCTTTCACGCAGCGAGTTGGAGATTCAGCTGAAACAGGGCAGGGTCAGGATTGACAGCTCCTGCGCCATCCTGAGGGTGACAACATCCTTCAGACTTTACACCTTCCAGCTAAGCAGAAACTCTCCGAAGGAGGGAGTTGTGTGTATCTGCAGTTCATGCCTTTTGACTGCTGAGGAATATTCCGTTGTGTGGATGGACCACGGTTTGGTTATCCACGTACCTGTTGCTAGACATTTGGGCTGTTTCCAGCTTGGTGCTCTTAAGAATAAAGCTGCTGCGAACACTCTTTAGAAGACTCTCTGCAGGTATGAACATTGATTCCTAGGAGCGGAATTAGGGGGAAGGGGCTCATGTATTAACACAGAGTGCTGTTCCATGTAGGGCAGCTGCTGTCACTATGAGCAGGACCGAGCAAGAGGGGGCTCTGACAGCTCCTCGGATCCAGCCACGCCCCCTAGTTTACATATTGTTTACATATTACCCTGTGGAAATGCTAGATGCCTTCGCACCCCAAGGCTGAGTGACTCCCCCGCTGACAGAAGCCCAGGGCAGCCTTCTGGGAGCAGGCGCCTTCTGACTGGGCTTTCCCTCCCCGCAGATGAGCGATGTGCTTCTCTACACTTACCCCCAGAAGGATGGCAAGTACCGGCTGAAGAACACCTTGGCGGTGGCCAGCATGAAGGTAATGCCTGGTGCTAGGTACCTCGGGGTGGGGTGGGGAGAACCTCCAGGGAAGAGGAGATCCTGGAGAGGGTAGTACCCAAGGAGAGGAAGGAATGCTAGGGGAGAAGAGGATCCTGGGGTGGAGGGTCCTCAGGGAGGAGGAAACGGTGCTAAATTGTGGGTTACGGTGAGTTTATGCTACAGGTGGTCCAGGGAGAGGGGAAGGTGTGGGAGGACTTCCTGGAGAAGGGGAGCTAAGCCCTTTAAAGTGGATGATATTTGAACACATGGGGAAGGGAGAGAGGGAAGGGCATTCTAGGAGTAGGAAAATGCCTGAGGAAAGGCTTGGAGGTAGGAAACAAGCAGGGGTTTGGCCAGTATTTATAGGACAAAGGTAAGAGAGATGCCAGCCCTGCTGAAAGTCTTGTGGGTGAGGCTGGAGACACAGGAGGGGGCCTGGCCATGGGGGGCCTAGCTCAGAGCAACTTGATTCCAGGAACAGGGATGGTTGGGAGCTAACGGGGACTCTTTGTAACTTAAAAAAAAAAAAAAAGTTATAGTGGTAAAACATATAACATAAAATTCGCCATTTTAACCATTTTAAGTGTATAATTCAGCAGCATTGATGACGTTCAAATGTTGTAAAGTTGTCACCTCCATCTATTTCCAAAACTTTTCATCACCCCAAGCAGATCCTCTGAACGCATTAAGCGATAGCTTCCCATTCCTACTACTCCCATTCCCCTTCTCCACAAGCCCCTGGCAACTTGGAATCTACTTGCTGTCTCTATGAATTTACCTATTCTAGATATTTTTTATAAGTGGAACCTTGCAATATATGTCTTTTTGTGACTGACTTATTTCACTCAGCATAATGTTTTCAAGGTTCATCCATGTTGTGGTATGTACCAGGCCTTCCTTTCTCTTTATGGCTGAGTGACATTCCACTGTGTGGATGTACCACGTTTTGTTTATCCATTCATCTGTTGATGGACACGTGAGTGGTTTCCACCTTTTGGCGATTGTAAATAACGGTGCCGTGAACACTGGTGAACAAATAATCTGTTTGAGTCCTTGCTTTCAGGTCTCTTGGGTATATACCTTGGGGGGGAATTGTTGGATCATATGGTAGTTCTACGTTTAAGTTTTTGAGGAGTTGCCAAGTTGTTTTCTACAGCAGCTGCACCATTTTCCATGCCCACCAGCAATGGATGAGGGTTCCAGTTTCTCTACATCTTCGCCAACACTTGCTGTTTTCTGTTTTTCTGATTACAGTCATCATCCTAGTCAGGGAGACATGGTCTCTCATTGTGTGATAGGTATTCTCAAGGGGACATTAATTCTGGCACCGGATGGGGATGGTGTCAGAGGGGAAAACTGAGGTGGAAGAAGATATCAGAGGGTTGCTGTTATTTCTGAGGGCTGAGGTTGGGATGGTGCGGAGAGCTATAGGAGGCATTTTGGGGTCTCTCATCCCTGTAGGCTCTTTTACACGAAGAAGGGGAAGACAGAAGCACTTTTCTTAGCAGGAAGTCTTGTTCCTTTTTTAACCAGAGTTTCTACTTAGGAGCCTTTTAAAGAAGGCTGTGGAGACAGTGGTCGTTGGTAGTCACACGTCCAGCACGCCTGTTCACCCAGAGGCTGCTGAGGTGGCCATCCCAGGGCTGGAGGGGGTGGCAGAGGGCCATTTCAGCAGCCAGGGCCCACCCACAGCATCTGTCATCAGAGAAAAGTTTGCCCTTTACAGATGAGGAAACTCACCTCAGAGGGGAAGTGGCTCCAGGAGAAGAATTGTCTGTGGCCACCCCCTTCCTCCCCACCCTGATGGGGCTGCTTGCTGTTGGTTTTCAGGTCAGCCGTCCTGTACTGGAGAAAGTGCCCTATGCTTTAAGGATCGAGACTTCTGAGTCCTGCCTGACCCTGTCTGCAAGGTACAGGGAGGTGGGAGGGAGGGCCTAGAATATAAAATGGCAAATTTAAAGGTAGAAAGGTCTGGAATAACAAATGCCAGATAGGTCACCTTTTTTATTTTTGTAACCTTTGGGATCAGAATTTTTTTTTTCTTCTTCAGAGTTTCTTAACCACCTTTGGGTCACAAGCCCCTTAGAGAATCTGATAGAACTATGGCTTCACTCTGCAGAAGAACGTGCTTACACATAAAATTTTATATATAACTTCAGGGGCTTCTAGAGCCCATTGTTGAAATATAACAATATCTAACTTTATCAACAGTTTATCTCTTCACAGATTATTGGATCTTTACAGCAATCCAAAAATAAAAAATGAGTGAACGCTTTTCCATTATCTTTCCCAGCTTGAGGGTGGGGAGGGAAGAAAATATGGCCTTCCTACTAGGAAAAAAAAAACAATCGTCATCAAGGCAACCCTGGCTCATGGCAACCCCATTTATGCATCAGAGTAGAACTGTGCTCCGTAGGGTTTTCAATGGCCGATTTTTTGGAAGTAGATTGCTGGACCTTTCTTCTGAGATGCCTTCCTTGGTGCACTCGAACCGCCAGCCTTGCGGTTAGCAGCTGAGCGCATTAACCGTTTGCACCAGCCGGGGGCTTCTGCTAGAAGTGTCTGCATTCCCTCCAGTCCCTCAGGTTTCCGAGGGTTCCCTCATAGCTCACTCACAGCTTCCCCTGGTCCCCTTTCAGGGCAAGACAAGCTCTTGGATGCACAGAAACCAGGGTGGTGTGGGCCCTGATGGGGGCAACTCTTCAGTCAGGGCCAGGCGTGGTGGGGGTTGGGACTGGGTTCCAGTGTCTCTGCCAGTGTATGACCATGGGGTGAGCAGAGATATCCCTAGTGGGTGTCTGTGTCCTGCTGGATGTATGTGGTGGTTCTGGGTGCAAAAGAGGACACACACACTCTCACACTCACTCTCGTAGATGGATCTATTCATAAAGCTTTTATTAGCACCTCCTCAATGCCAGATGCTTTGCTGAGAACACAAAAAGGCTGGTAGGAGAGTTGTAACCTGGCTATAATGCAGAACAGTAACTGCTGTGACACAGTAAATCTGTAAGAGCTGGAACTTGACAGGACTGCCACATTTTTCCAGGTCTCGCAGGTTTTTCTCCTTTGACAGGGTGCAGTCACCACTCCTGTCACTCTCTACTTAGTGGGAAATACTTGAGTTTTCTTTCTCTGACAGGTTTCCACCTCACACAGATTCCAGCTTTTGCAGGTGTTACTGTAGTTAGTAAGAGTGATGTACTGAACACCTGTTGGGTCTCAGGCATGGTGCTGAGCACTTTGCAAGTGTTCCCTCCTCTGATCCTTGTCAGCACCCTGGGAGGCCAGGATCACAGCCAGTTTCAGGAATGGGGCGTTGTGGCCTAGCTAGGGGTCCGTACAGCTATGTGAGGCAGGACTGGGGGTGACCCCAGGACTTTCACTCAGAGCTCTCACCCAGTACAGTTTACTGCCCCAGGGGCTAGAAGGTGTACTGGGAATTCGGAGGAGGGGGTTGCTGGGCTGGTCTCCGTGGCCTCTCCTCACGTCTTGGTAAAGTCAGGGGCATGAGGAAGCCTGGTGTATAGTTTCTGCTTGCCCAGCTAGAGGGTGGTAACTGACCACACTACAGCCTTCAGGTGGGCCTGTCCATCTCCCCCAGGCAGGGGCACTGCCCTCTGGCCAGTGGTGGCCTAGAGGAGCCTCTCACTGACAGGCCAGTCACCTTCTTGCTAACCCAGGTCCCTCACACTACAGCTCCCAGGGGACAGTGGAACCCAGACAGCTCCACTTAGGAACATGGCATCTGGCTGCCCACCAAGCCAATTTGGCCTTTGCCAGCCAGAAGGAAGGCGATTTACCAAACCCAGCCACCCCCGCTTCCTCCCAGGCCAGACTGATCCCTTGTTCAGCCAAGGCCACCTGGGTCAAGCTGCAGGCTTATGTGAAGGGTGAGGACGACACCTAGTGGGCACTATGAGAATTCTCGCCCAGCCAACAGCAATGTGAAGCCCCCGCCCCATGTCCAGGGCAGCTCACAGCCGGTGGGGGTCACTCACCACTCAGGAAGCCCTGCTGGGCATAGGGCGGGTACTTGGAAAGCCTGTTTGTTGGATGAGTAAATGTGTGGGAAGTTATATGGGAAAATGAGGATGATGGAGATACCTTCGCCAGCTCCTGTCCACCCCATCCCTCCTCGTGTGACCAGACCTCTGTCCCCTGCCAGCCTGTCTCTACTAAGGGCAGCCCACAGCATCCTCAGAGTGGGATTTCCACACTTCCTGGGATCCTGAGGGGCTCTAGAGCCCCCTGAGCCTTCATAGTGCCCTTGCTTCTACAGGGTGCTTTGCCATTTACCCACCCCCATCTCCTCACAGCCAACCTGTAATTAGATAGATATTGCTGTTGCTCCCATATTATAGGTGAAAGAACAGGCCCAGAGGGCAAACCACTGGACCATGGCCCTCTGCTCATCAATGGAGGGGCCGAGACCAACCGGGGTCTGTCTGGCAGATAGCCTGGTGCTTTGATAGTGGGATTTCAGGCACGTGAAAGGCTCAGGTTTGGGGAGGGGGCATCGAGGGCATCAGTAGCCTGAGGAGCATGCTTGGGGGGAGTGGAGGCCTGCACATGCCATGGCTCACACCAGCTGGTCCCCACAGCTCCTGTGCAGAGAGGGACGAGTGGTACAGCTGTCTAAACAGGGCCCTTCCCGAGGACTACAAGGCACAGGCCCTGGCTGCGTTCCACCACAGCGTGGAGGTGAGTGGTGGACGTGGGCCCCCGACTCAGCCTCAGAACTCGGGTTCCCTGGGAGTGGTACCAGGATGGACCCATCCTGCCCAGGTGGATCTGCAGCACCGTTCATGAGGGCACTGGCTCCTCCTCCCTACTCCTTCGCTCCCCCCATTTCTTCACCCCACCCTGGGGTGGTCACAGTGCGGCCCAGGAGCACAGCACCCCCACTTACACAGTTTCTAAGCCCAGGCTAGCATCCTGGGACATTAGACAGGGACGGTTTTACAGTTTGAACCCACCGCCACCCCACACACATATACACTCTGTACAGAGAGGGAACCTGAGGCCCATGGCGGGCCTCACTGGGGCCACCCATCCGGCGGGTCTGACCACAGTGCTGGCCCATTGGTTCTGTTGCTCCAGATGCGGGAGCGGCTGGGGGTTAGCCTGGGGGAGAGGCCCCCCACCCTGGTGCCTGTCACACACGTCATGATGTGCATGAACTGTGGCTGCGACTTCTCCCTCACGCTGAGGCGCCATCACTGCCACGCCTGCGGCAAGGTGGGTCCCTGTCGGGGGAGCGTGCGCCTGGGCTGGCGGGGGGGCGGGGGAGGGGAGACGAGTGTCCCTGCCCAGCCAGAGAGTCAGGCTGTCCATCAGGTACCAAGTGTCAGGCCCAGAGTCTGAGAGGAGGGGTAATTATTCTCATCTTACTGATGCCCTCAAACCAGGACTCCAAATCTGGCCCATCACACCCTCCAAAGAATAAAACAGTTGCTGTCAAATTTTTGTCAAGTTAGCTCTGACTCATGACAGCCCCCTGTGTGTGAGTAGAAGTGTGCTCCATAGGGTTTCCAGTGGGTGATTTTTTGGAAGTAGATCACTAGGCTTTTCTTCCAAGACACCCCTGGACTTGAACCTCCGACCTTTTGGTGAGCAGCCTAGTGTGTTAACTATTTCCACCACCCAGCCAGAGAAAATAGTCGACATGGTTGTTGTCCTTGAAGGGAGGCGTAGTGTCACGGTTAGGTGCACAGGCTCACTGGGAAGGCAGGTAAGCCTGCATAGAACATGCCACAGCAAGTGCTGGGAAAGCAGGGAGACAGCATCGCCTGGTGATGGAGACACGGGGCTCCCTGGAGGGGTGGGGGCAGCAGAGGCCCACTCAGACAGGTGTTCCCACCTGGGCCTGCAGATCGTGTGCCGCAACTGTTCACGCAACAAGTACCCTCTGAAGTACCTCAAGGACCGGATGGCCAAGGTCTGCGACGGCTGCTACGGAAAGCTGAAGAAGAGGGGCGGGGACATCCCGGGCCTGATGAGAGGTAACACCGGGACCAGCCTCACCTGTCTCCCAGGGCAGCCTTCGGGGCTTCTCCCTGGCCTGTGGTTCATACCTGAAACCCTTTTTCCCAGGAGAGAGTTGTTCACTCCATGGAGGGAGGGGAAGCTTAGAAAAAAAAACAGCCCTGGAGGAGGGAATCCAACCAAAACCAAACCTGTTGCCGTCGAGTCAATTCCAACTCATAGCAACCGTATCAGACAGAGTAGAACTGCCCGATAGAGTTTCCAGGGAGCACCTGGCGGATGCAAACTGCTGACCTTTTGGGTAGCAGCCGTAGCACTACGCCACCAGTCTTTCCAGAGGAGGGAATAGAATGGTTTAAATCAGGGCGGGATTAATCCGTAAGCATGGTATGCACCAGCTTGCACTGACCAAGGTACGCACTGGCTTAATTGTATTTACCTGCTAATCTGCGGTGAGCAATTTCACATGTGGGGGACAGGTGACATTGTGCATTGCAGATTGGTGGGAGGGCACAATTGGGCCCATGTCTACCTTGCTTATTGGGTAATCCAGCCCTGGTTTAAAATCATATCATGGTACCAGTTCTCAAAATGTGGTTTCCATGGAAAATTGATAGTTGTTCTCAGAAGAAGCATCCTGTGGTCATCTAAGTTTGGGACAAACACTGCAGTGTGGGTCTCATGTTTACCATACCATGGTGGTGGTAGCTGCCGCCGGGTCGGCTCTGACTCGTGGCAACCCCACGTACAACAGAACAAAATGTTGCCCAGTGCTGCGCCATCTTCATGATAGTTGGTGCGCTTGGATCCATTGTTGTGTCCACTGTGTATTTTGAGTGGCTTCCAGCCTAAAGCTCATCTTCCAGCACTGTATCAGGCAATATTCTGTTGTGGTCTTTAGGGTTTTTATTGGCTGATTTTCAGAAGTAGATCACGAGGCCTTTCTTTCTAGTCTTATTTTACCATAGAGTCCCCTTTTTTTAAGAGTGTCCTTTAGCCTGTGTTCTATGGTCCTCTTTTTGGGACTAAGGTTGCTGAGACTGATAGCCAAGTGTTTCCTGGTTCAGGGTGTAAGGAGCCCCAAGAAGCTAAGCGGCCCCTTGAGAGATTATGCTTAAGAGCCAGGCTTTGCCCAAGCAGGGCCAGGCTGAAGGAGAACAAGTATATCCTCTGCTCACTGGGGCCTCAGCGAAGGCAGCAGAGAGGATGGCCTAGCCCCTGCCTCATGCTTCTTAGTGCTCTGAGGTCTAGAGAAGAAGGGACCCTGCACCCTGGGAAAGCCTTCCTGCCTGACCCGCGTTGCCTTGGCCTGTGTCAGGAAAAGGAAGGATGCCATCTGTCCCATCACACTTATCCCCTCGGTGAGGCTGTTTCAGATCTCAGACAGGGCAGGTAGCCCTGATTTTATAGGAAAGGTGTGTGCCCTCCTGTCCATGTGGATGCTCACCTCCTCCTCTGTGGGTTCTCTTGGTTACAGAGCGGCCCGTGAGCATGAGCTTCCCCCTGCCCTCGCCCCGCTTCTCGAGCAGTGCCTTCTCGTCCGTCTTTCACAGCATCAACCCCTCAACCTTCAAGAAACAGAAGAAAGTCCCTTCAGCCCTGGCTGAGGTAAGGCAGGTGGGGCTGCCTGCGTGGGAGGCAGTGGATTTGCAAGGTCCAGTGTCCTTCTGGGTGGACTGGGTCAGGCTCATGCTCCTCAGGCCCTCCCCCGTCCCAGCCTGACCCTGTCTTTTCTGGACCAAGGGAATTCCTAGTGGGAGGGAGTCTGGCTACAAAGGCCAACTCAGTACTAAAAAGGCAGAGCCTGGTCTTTTCTTTCCACCCTTCAAAACAACCCTGCCTCCTGGCATGACTAAGGTGACGCTTGGTGGCAGAGGACAGGACCTGCAATGTTGTAGGTGATGCTAACCAGTTGCCACTGAGTCAACTCCAACTTCTGGAGACCCCATGTGTGTCAGAGTAGAACTGTGCTCCACAGTTTTTTTTTAGATAATTTTTTATTGTGTTTTTGGTGAAAGTTTATACAGCAAATTAGGTTCCCATTTGACAATTTCTTTACAAATTGTGCAGGGACATTAATTAAATTTTTCACAGTGTGTCAACGTTCTCTTTGTGTTCTGGTTGTTCCATTTCTAGTACTCTAGTTTCCCTGCACACTTGTCTTCTCATTTTTGCTTTAGAGCAATTGTTGACCTTTTGGTCTCATGTAGATGGTTTTTTAATGGAGCACCATCCTCATGGATAATGTCCTTTATTTTGTGTGCCAATTTGTGTGCTCAGTGTTTAAAGAGTATTTTGGGGCAATAGTATTAGGGAGTCCTCTAGTTTCAACTGGTCTAGTAAGCCTGGACTTTTTAAGAATTTGAGTTCTGTTCGTGTTTTTCTCTCATTCTCTCAGGGTTTATCTATTGTGGCCGTGGTCAGAATGGTTAGTAGTCATAGCCAGGTACCATCTAGTTCTTCTGGTCTCAGGGTAGCTGAGGCCATGGCTTGGGTAGGCTATTAGCCCCGTAGACTAGTTTCTTCTCTAACAAGTACAGATTAGTAGTTGTATGTTAGATGGCTCATTGCAAGCTTTTAAAACCCCAGATAATACTCACGTTACAAGGGTGTAGAACATAAACTTTGTGATACCAGTAGACTGAGTTGTCCCATGAGACTAGGGTCCTAAGCCTTCAAATTCAGACAATCATTCTCACGTGGTATTTGGTTATATCTGAGAATATCTGTAACTGTGTCCTTTATGAATATATATGCATGTATGTACACATCCACATGTATACATATATATAGATACTTCTATCTGTGCACTCGCATGTACTCACCTATACCTGTACCTACCCATACACGTATATGCCTATACACCTACATATGTGACCACACACTCATTTTTTGGTTGTTGTTGGTATTGTTGCCAGATTATGTCATATTCTTTAGCACAGACATCCTTTTCTCTTGGGCAGTTCTTAGTGGCATCGTTTGCTGTGGTCAAGCTGTGCGTGGGGTTTTCAGTGGCTGGTTTTTTAGATCACCAGGACTTTTTTCCAAGCCACCTCTGAGTGACTAGAACCTTCAGCCTTTTGGTTAGCAGTAAGGGCAACCACTCAGGGACTCCATAGTGTTAGGAGACTTCTTTCCCGTGCTTCTCTTCCCTCCTCCTTTTCCTTTTGCCCACAGGCTAGACCTAAGGATGTCCCCGAGGCCCTTTAAGGAAGGGTACTATACAGATTACTAGGGGTTTGCAGTCTGAAGGCGTGAGGGTCCCAGGTTAGGTCTCACACCAGGCCCTCCGAGCTGGACCACCTTCCACCCAGGGGGTCTTAAACGAGCTCAGGTGTGAACCTCCCAGGGCCATGGTACTCTTCGTGGGAAACCTCAGAATGGACTAAACTCCCATCTATCCTGCAAACTAGGAGTCATTTTTGCTAGCTACACACAGGACCAGATTATACACGTATGTGTATATTCTAATCACAGCCACAAACAAATGTGTGCCTATGCATATATACGAGCTGTCCAACAATGTCCAACAACATGTGACCAGCTGTTCCAGGTTTTGCCATTGATACTCATTATTGAGTAGCAGGTGGCAAGGGTGTAAAAAGGTGTTATGGGATGAAAAACTTAAATGGGCACAGTTCTACTTAATTCCTTTGGCAAATTAAAAATCTTGGAAATAACATATACCCAGTAAAAAAATTTTTTTCAAAAAGGCATAAAAGAATATATGATGAAAAGTGAGTTTCTCTCCCTCCCCAGACTCCCTCGGAGGTAACCGCCATCAAGTTTCGTGTGGATCTTTTCAGAAATTTTCATGCATATGTGTGTGTGTATGTATATATGTATAATATGCAATTATAGATTTTGTTTTTTATGTAAAAGGTAGCATATTATACTGAATCTTCTATATATTTTTCCACTTAATTTATCTTAGAGATCATTTCACCTGATCTCATACACATAAATCTCACACTTTTTGCGTTGTATGGCTGTACCCTAATTGACTGAACTAGTCCTTTTCCATAAACTGAGAAAAGACTACCCTACTTTCTCTTTAGTGGTGGTCTGCATGAGTCAAGCTCATAGACCCTGAGTGGTCCCTGAGTACAGACTTTGAGAACCTCTGTTCTTACCCAGGGAACCGGTAAGCCTTCTGGAGTCAGTCTGCTCTGATCCCGTTGCCCTCCAGGTTGGCCCCAGCTGGCCTCTTGGTGTTTTCTGGCCCAAGTGACAACAACTGTTTTATTACCCAGCAAGGTCTGCTTTCCACCGATGGGCAGGGGCCCAGGACAAATGTGCCCCAAAGCCTCCCATCCTCTCCGCCTTCTCCCAGCTGCCCCACCTCACTAAGACCTGCTTCCCACCAGGAGTTCTGCAGATGTGCTGCCCAGACGCATCTGCCGGAGGGAGGCTGCAGCGTACTCTTGGCTTTCCCTGGCTGTCACCCCGGCCTCTTCCATCTACTCTGCTTTGCTTTTGCTGCATAGATGTTTTAGGGCAAGTGGGGAAGGAAAGCCAGTGTTTACCATTAGGAGTCTCAGAACCTCTGTTAGGGCAGGATATAATACCAGGTTCCTTTGCTAGTACTTCTCAAAATAGCCTGAGCTGGTTGTAGGTTCCTTTCCTGCTGTGGTAGAAAGAACTCTGGAGTATTTGCTGAGAGATCCAAGTTTACCTCCTCTTCAACTTACTAGGGATTTAACCTTCAGTAGCTCCCTCCATTCCTCTGGGCCTCTGTTTCTCATCTATAAAATGAGAGGTCAGATGAAGTTATGTCTAAGCCTTGCTCTAAAAGGCAGATCAGTCTGTATTGAGCACTTACAGTGGGTCAGGCACTATCCCTGTGCTTTTTCATTCCTTTTTTACTAGTAAGGAAACTGAGACTTAGAGGAAGTGAGTAAATTGCCCAGCATTACCCAGCTAGTAACTGGTTGAACCTAGAGTGGAGCTCCAAATTGGTATTACTCCAACCCTGTGTTCTTAAAACCAGCTGCTGTTGAGTTGACACCAACTAATGGCAACTCTGTGTGTCAACGTAGAGCTGTGCTCCATAACGTTTTCAGTGGCTGATTTTTTGGAATTGGATTGTCAGGCCTTTCTTCCAAGGCACCTCTGGGTGGACTGGAACTTCCAACCTTTCAACTGAGCCTGTTAACAATTTGCACCACCCAGGGGCTCCCCTGTGTTCTTAACCACCACAGAGCCCATCCTACATAATAATAATAATAAAAGGAATTAATGCTATACATGCCCAATTAGACAGATTGTAAAACCTTTTAGGTAAACAGTAGAAAGAGATAAACTGAAATATTTAAGGATCAATTTTAGAAGGAAGAGCCTCTTGCCCAAGTATCCGCAGTTCTGTTAGGGGAGGGCAAGAATTTTAAACACCACTAGAGGGCAGCATTTTTTATTGTGCTTTAAGTGAAAGTTCACAAATCAAGTCAGTCTCCCATACAAAAACCTATACACACCTTGCTGTGTACTCCTAGCTGCTCTCCCCCTAATGAGACAGCACACCGCTCCACTGCACCCTGTATACCCCATGTCCATTCAGCCAGCTTCTGTCCCCCTCTGTCTTCTCATCTCGCCTCCAGACAGGAGCTGAGAGGGCAGCACTTTTGAAGGCAGCTTTTGACTCATGTGTTTCCTGGATCCAAAACTATATTCAGTAAGTCCTTTTTGCTGACTTTGGTACTTGTTGGAGTCTGAGACCTTAACCAAGTATCAGATTTCAAAGCAGTATAAACGCTCTGACAGCTGGTTTGGAATGTCATTTTCTCTGTTTGAACCATGCCCTACCACCTGGGATCCTGACCACTCTGCTTACCTCCCACCAGGTGGCTGCCTCAGGAGAGGGCTCTGCCATTAGCGGCTATCTCAGCCGGTATAAGAAAGGCAAGAGGCACTGGAAGAAGCTCTGGTTTGTCATCAAAGGCAAGGTTCTCTACACCTACATGGCCAGTGAGGTACGGTTTGATTTACACTGTTTCCTCTCTCCTGTGAAAGCCCACAAGTTTGCTTGTGTCTGAGAGCACCCACCTAAGGCGGTGGGGGGCCTGGGATGCTGGCACCGTTCTTATTTTAATCCAGTCTTTATTGAGCAATGCCATTCGCTAACAGTTGCTGTGGACACATGACCACCTGTCGGCTCTAAATAGAAGAAATTTTCAGTCTCTGTGGAGGTAAAATGGTACAATAACATGTTAAATGGGCAATAAAACGTTAAATGCCACAGGCCCAGCATCTAGTACAAGCAAGACACTTTATAAAAGACAGCGCCTTTCTGCTTGCTACTTCAGTCATTTCGGACAAAATGCAACTGCTCGGAGGCAGCTGTTGTCAGTTGCCGTTGAGCTGGCTCCAGCCCATGGCGACCTTATGTATAACAGATCAAGATGTTACCCAGTCCTGTGCCATCCTCATAATCGTTGCTGTGTTTGAGCCCATTGTAGCCCCTGAGTCAGTCCATTTCATTGAGGATTGCCCTCATTCTCACTGACCCTCTACCAACCATGATGTCTTTGTGTAGCGATTGGTCTTTCCTGATGTTGTGTCCAAAATAAGCAAGATGAGGTCTCACCATCCTTGCTTCTAGGAAGCAATCTGGTTGTATTTCTTCTAAGAATGATTTGCTCGTTCTTCTGGCAGTCCAAGGTATATTTGATATTTGTCATCAACACAATTCAAGTGCATCAATTCCGTCTTCCTTAAGATGGAAGGTGGAAGACGCTATGACACTTTTACTATATATTGTCTCATGGTAACTCTTTTAAATAAAACTTAAATTTGTGTTTTTATAGAACATGTTACATTTCTGTCTTCTAAAATGTAGGAGAGCGAGCCTGGGAAACCAAGCCATCCTCTGAAATGGGGAGGTGTAGGGGTATGGTGGTACCTCAGAGGGCTGTCTGGTCCTGGCCTGCCCTGACCTGCTGAGTAACATGAAAGAGATCCATCGGCAGGCCCACCATCTGGTGGCTCCCACAGGCTAAATCCTGGAGGAGAAAGGACAAAAGGCACTTCCTTCTGGGGGACATAAAGCTTAGCTCGTAAAGGGCCTGCATCTGGACAGCTGCAGTCAACCCTGTCCTCAGGGTCACGGAGGCCAGCAGCAAAGCAGACAGACAGAGGGGCCCACTGTGGCCTTCAGTGATTCAGGCACTGTGAGCTGAGCCCCATTCCCACCCTGCCAGGGCCTTTCACTCACATGTCCACAGATTGGATGTTCTGTGATGAGGAGAATTTTGGTCTCTCCAGAACACACTGAAGTTTGCTGTCCTACCCTTCTGCAGCCAGAGCAGCATCTTCCCAAGTAGGCATTCCACGGGACACACACAGGGTTTCTATAAAAACTGGTTCTCAGGGAACCCCCAGTAGGCAGTCAGCTAGACCTCCTCACGGTAGTACTTCCCTGAGTCTCTCGTGTACTAAGGCTGTGAATCTCTAAGCCGTGGAGATTTCCCAGGCTGCACTATGCCTAACTGTTGTTGCATAGAACATGCTGTGGGAAGAAATGTAGACTTAGGTAACAAAGGCCACCAGTACCAGTTGCCATTGAGTCAGCTCCTACTCATGGTGACCCCATTAGTGTCAGAGTAGAACCGTGCTCCACAGGGTTTCCAATGGCTGATTTTTTGGAAGTAGGTCACTTTCTCTTAAGGCACCTCTGGGTGGACACAAACCTCCAACCTTGCCATTAGCAGGTGAACACATTAACTGTTTGCACCACCTGGGGGCTATCAAATATCTTGGAATCTTTTTTTTTTTCCAACATTTTATCATAAAAATTTTCAAGCGTAAAGAAATGTTGAAATAATTTTACAGTGAACACTCATATACTTATCAACTGAATTATATAATTAACATTTACCGTACTTTATCTCATGTTCATTTATTCACCCTCTACCCATAATTTACATATAATGAAATGTGCAAATCTTAAATATACTATTTGATGAGTTTTAACTAATGCATGCACCTGTAAATCTCCACCCTCACCCCATCCCCAGAGGTAATGCACTGATTTTTTTCCACCATCAACTAGATCTTCATATAAATGGAGTCATATGTGGCTTCTTCCACTCAACATGTTTTTGAGACTTATCCGTGTTGTTGCATATAGCAATAGTTCATTCTTTTGTGTTCCTGAGCAGTATTTCATTTGGTGAATATACTGTAGTTTATCCACTCACCAGTTAAAGGACATTCCAGTGTTTGGCAATTATGAATAAATCTACTTTTAAACATGTAAGCGTAAGTTTTTATTTCACTTGTGTAAATACCTAGGATTAGAGTTAATGTATCAAAAGGAAGGTATATATTTGGTTTCAAAGAAATTGCCAGACCTTCTTCCAAATTGCCAGAATCATTTTATACTCCCACCAGTGATGCATGAAAATTTTAGAGTTCCAGTGGCTCCACATCTTTGTCAGCACTTGATGTTGTCATTCTTTTTAAGTTAGCCATTCTGGTGGGGATGTAGTGGCATCTCAGTGTGGTTTTAATTTAGATTTCCCTGATGACTCGTGATATGTAAAGCACATGGTATTTTTCATGTGCTTATTGCCCATTCATATATGTTCCTTTGGGCAGTGTCTGTTCAGATCTTTTGCTCATTTTTTTTAAAGTGGGTTGTCTGTTTTTTTGTCATTGAGTTATACCAAACCAAACCCATTGCTGTCAAGTCAAATCTGACTCACAGCAACCCTATAGGACAAAGTAGAACTGCCCCCATAGAGTTTCCATGGAGCAGCTGGTAGATTTGAACTGCCAACCTTTTGGCTAACAGCTGTAGTTCTTAACCATTATGCCACCAGGGTTTCCTATTGAGTTATCGTAGTTCTTTATATATCCTTGATACTGGTCCTTTGTCAGATAAATGTTTTGTAAATACTCTCTCCCAGTCTGTGACTTGCTTATTCATTTTTCTTAATAGTTTCTTTTGAGGAACGCAAGTTTTTCATTTTGATGAAGTCTGTTTTATCAATGTTTTCCTTTATGGCTTTTGCTTTCTGTGTCCTAATTAACCTTTGTCCACACCAAATCATGAAGATATTTTCCCTTATTTTCTTCTGAAAACTTTATGGTTTTAGCTTTCACATTCAGGTCTATCTCAAATTAATTTTTGTGCATAGTGTAAGATGGGGATCAGGGTTCTTTTTTTTTTTTTTTTCCTTACGGATATCCAGTTACTCCATCTCCATTTGTTCCTACTAGATTGTTTTGGTGTCCTTGTTAAACATCAAATGACTGAATAGGTGTGGATCTCTTTCTGGGCTCTCTATTCTGTTTCATTGATTCATTTACTAATCCTTATACGAATACCACACTCCCTTGATTAGAATAACTTTATAGTAAGTCTTGAAATGAGGTTGTGTAAGTCCTTTAATTTGGTTTTTTCCACTGAGCACTGTTTTTAAGATCCATCTTTGTTTCTCTGGGTACATCTCATGAAATTATTACCAACTTGATAGCACAGGCACCCTGACTACTCCTTATTTAGGCACTGTGGATGAGGGTATGGGGGAATGAGTACAGATTATGTCATCAGAGGTAACTGGACAACTAACGGAGCCACTGATGAATCGAGTCAGTGGAAAGAATATGGGGTTAGAAGGTAGTGAAGAGTCCAAATGCTGGCTCTGCCTCTTACTAGCTGTGTGATGTTGGGGAAGTTACTTACCTTCTCTAGCTTCAGTTTCTTCTTAGACTGGGGGTGACCCCTTCTATGATTGCTGTGGAGATTAAACAAGACAATAAAGGTGAAAACTCCTAGTAGGCTGTCAAGAAATGGTACTTTCTTTCCTTCCTCCTGACTGGTCCACTTATGTGGTTATTCTGCAGTGGCCATAGCATGCCCCCCACACACGGGCTCTTCATGCATCTGAGATTGGGCGTGACAGTAAGAGCCAAGCTCCTGACTGTGTGCCATGCAGTACTTTCTATCACTTTCCCCTTCTGCCCTCTGCAGGACAAAGTGGCCATGGAGAGTATGCCTCTGCTGGGTTTCACCATTGCCCCAGAGAAGGAAGAGGGCAGCAGTGAAGTAGGACCGATTTTTCACCTTTACCACAAGAAAACTCTATTTTATAGCTTCAAAGCAGAGGATACCCATTCAGCTCAGAGGTAACCAGAATCATTAGCCCTGTACCCCCATGCCTTTCTCTAAAGGAAACAAGTTGGTAACCAGGGCTTCAGCTCTTGTTGTCCAGTTATCAGATCCCATCAAGGCCCTTTGGGCCAAAACACAACAGCAGAACTACCTGTTCCTGGTCTAAGAATGTCTAGACTCATGACTCATTCATACAGGCATGTATTGATTGAGCCAACTTTTGCACTGTGTTCCAGGTCTTTTGTTAAGTCCTTGGGAAACAAATATGCATATGACATAGTCCCTGACCTCAGACTAATAGTTCAGCCATGTATAGGTTCTGTGACCAGAGTCACAGGCAGAGCCACCAAACCAAGTGTCCATGTTCTTCTCTTTTGCAGATGGATTGAGGCCATGGAAGATGCCAGTGTGTTATAGCAGTTACCAAGTATGTGGACTCAGAATAAACTCTTAGGTTGATATGTGGACCTTTCCAGAAGCTGATCGATGTCTCATCTCCTCTGGACACACATCTGGATTCAGCATGAGTCATGACCTTTTTTGCCATAACCCCCTCTCTTACACCTTTACAAGTGGAACCTTCAAGGAGTATTTATGGACCTCTCCTTTTTGTCTTCGTTTTTTCTACCCCATCATAAACAATTTCCTTATCCAGCAAAGAGTTAAGAATTAGTAACATGAAGACATGGAAACCAATAGAAAAGTACATTACAAAGGCAGGCTTACAGTAGAACAAGCTCTTACAGTTTTTCCTCGTGGTAAATAGTATCACTTTTCATATTGTTGATTTGTGTGCCTCAGGTGCCATGAGCAACAACTAGGAAGTAGCAGCCACTCTCACTGAAAGCACTTTATGGTTTTACTGAGCTGCAACCTCCAATTTTATGTTTTCCAAGTGATTTACTGAAGTAAAAAGCAAACGGGGTCCTGTGGACAAATTGGCCACCAATGCTATAGTAAGGGCGCATACAAGTGGACCTGGCTTGCCCCCAGTCAGCGGGTGATACTTGGAGGCCCTCATGATTGTGGGTGGCCATGCTCCCCTGGATAGGAAGGGGAGGGCTTCGTCATCCTACTGATCGCACGTCCTGTATCCAGATGTAACTTATTAAAGGAGAGACTCACTCCTTCCACTGTAGTCCTCAACACCGCACCAGTGCTGAGAACTCAGCTGCCAGCAGATCCAGCCCCTGGAGGTCACCGTAATCCTCTCAAGAGTCAAAGTCCACGTTCATTTTTGGTGTGCCTTCCTCTTGTACCCCATACAAGTGACAACACTGTGTAAGAGAATACCTACTTTAGGCATGGTAATCCTTTCAGCAGAGTTCCTAGGTGGTACAGTTGCCGCGCTCGGCTGCTAACTGAAAAGTTGGAGGTTCAAGTCCACGCACAGGTGCCTCAGAAGAAAGGCCTGGCGACCTACTTCTGAAAAATCAGCCATTGAAAACCCTGTGGAGCACAGTTCTACTCTGTACGTGTCGGGTCGCCATGAGTCAGGGTCGACTCGATGGTGACGGTTACTGGTTAATTCTTCAGCTGTATCACCGAAGCCTTTATATTTTTTGAAGGAGATGAAAAAAGAGAAAGTAAGATATAATCAGAAGGTGAATCCGTGGTCTTGGCAGATGGCTCTGGACACAGTGAGGGAGCACAGAAGCACTGGTTTGAAGGTATTCTCTGAGCGCCTAGGGTGAAATCATCTCTCACTGGTGACTGTTTCTTACATAAAGCAGGGGGTATGTCAGGGCGGGAGTCCTTGTTACTCTCACTGCAGTTTAAAAAAAATCATATCATTTTTCTGATACCCTGTCCTCATCCTCCCCTTGCCCCTCTCCCTGCCCCCTAAACAAAGGCATTTGCTGACAAACCTTTTGTAAAAGCACCATCTCAAGGAGTTATTTACATTAAATATTTTCAGGGGAAATTTTTTTCTAGTTCGCAATTTTTCTTTTAAAATGTTTGCATTATACATTTAATTAATGATTCAAGGTGAGTGATTAGAGAGATCTTTTTTGTTAGTTTTTGAGGGCTTATTCCACTTTGAATCATTTTCATCATCAAACATGTTTAAACGGGCCTCCTAGATTCTTGTCCCTGGGTGGTGCCAACAGTAATGCACTTGGCTACTAACTGGAAGGTTGGAGGTTTGAGTCCACCCAGGGGTGCCTTGCAAGAAAGGCCTGGTGATCTCCTTAGAAAAATCAGCCATTGGAAAAAAACCCTATGGAGCACAGCTCTGCTCTGACACATGTGAGGTCACCGGGAGTTGGAGTCAACTCCACGGCAATTGGTGGTTTCCTAGACCCTTTTAAACTCTTAGAAAGCACAGCAAGACTTCGGTACAAGGCAGTGGGGATTTTTCCCAACTTGTCACACGCTGCCATGTCAGATCCTGAGCATCAGAAGGTCATCTGAAGTCTCTCTTACTTTATATCATCCTATAACTGATACTCTGTGAAGAAGAGGTAATAGTACTTTTAGTTTTCACTGAATAAAACCAAACCAAATCCATTGCCATCAAGTCCATTCTGACTCATAGTGACCCTATAAGACAGAACAGAACTGCCCCACATGGTTTCCAAGGAGCATCTGGTGGATTCGAACTGCCGACCTTTTGGTTAGCAGCCAGTGTCTTAACTACTATGCCACCAGGGTTTCCTCTCACTGAACGGTTAACCTAATTAAAATCCCTGGATTATAAATAAGCTATACTGGTTGGATTTTATAAAAGGAAACTAGCAGGGGCCACCAAGACCCTCCATAGCTCAGTTGTGACTGGGCAAAGGCCTGCCTATTCTGTCTCAACCTTGTTCTTAATAGGTCCTTCCCATGGTTCTTGTACTCATCTCACGCAGATTTCCACAGGCCAGCTTTGCTTGGTGTGCATCTTAGTTACCTAGTGCTGCCATAACATGTGGGTGGTTTTAAAGAACAGAAATTTATTGTCTCACAGTGTTGAAGGCTAGACGTTCAAATCAGGGTCTCAGCCATGTCAGCTCCTTCCATGAGCCTCTCTCCTAGTTTCTGCTGTCTGCTGGTGATGCTTGACATGGTTTTTTGCTTAGAGTCCTGGTGCCACAGTGATTAAGAGTTCAGCTGCTAACCAGAATATTGGCAGTTCAAACCTACCGGCCGCTCCTTGGAAACCCTATGGGGCAGTTCTACTCTGTCCTGTAGGATCACTAGGAGTCGGAATCGACTCGATGGCAATGGGTTAGGTTTGGTTTGGTTTAGACAATCCTCACATGGACTCTCTTTCCCCATGTATGTGTGTCTGTCTGTCTGTCTATTCTGGTCTTTCATAACTCAGAAGTGATTAGGTTTAGTATCCACCCTACACTAGTAGGACCTCCGCTGATTAATTGGTTATATTAAATTGCATTATAGGAGGTCATCGTTATAGATGTCACGTAGTCCTTGGGTGGCACGAACAGTTTGCGCTTAACAGGGACACCTCAGAAGAAAGGCCTGTTGACCTGCCACTAAAAGGTCACAGCCTTGAAAAGACACTACATTGTGGGAGGCCAACTGGCCTAATCACGTAGAAGTACCCCATGACAGCAACTTGACTAGTGTTAGGCCTAACAACTGGGAACCATAGCCTAGCCAAGTTGACATGTAAAATTAACCTTCACAGTGTGCCTTCTCTACCATTCTCTTTCTCCAGCCTGTTTCCCATGTCCATGTCACACATCTCTGACTGTGAGGCCTGCCCAAAGTAACAGGGAGGAAGCTGTCCCCTCTGGTCTGAGGGAAGTCCTTCCCACCCACCAGAAGCTGGGGCAATGGCTGGCTTCCACAAGGTAGGTGTGCTCCCCAAAGCCCTCACTGCTCCTCCCCACTGTTCCCCCAGCACAGAGCATGTGAGAAAGCAGGATGTGCCAGGCCAAACTGTGGCCCAGAAATTAGAAAACTCGGGCCATAGGCAAATCATTCACTTGAGTAGCTCTGAGCCTCGGTTTCTTCATCTGTAAAATGGAGATCATTCTAGCTTCTCTCAGAGGGTTGAAGTGATAAGGCCCAAACTGAATGTTTTCGAAAGTAATCTGAAAGCCACAAGCTGATAGCAAAGTGTATGGCATCATTAGACAAAGTAAAATCTTGGGCCCTGCTCACTAATAATACACAATGAAGACAGAAAACACAAAAAGGCCTGCCTTCTTAACCAGGAAAATGGCAAGGAAGAGAATGCCTGAAAAGGGCCTGGGCACAATTAGGTTTGACTCCTTTGGTCATTATAGGTCTTTTTCCCTTTCATTTGTTTTTAATTATGTCTCCCTGAGCTCCTCATGTGGACCAGAAAAGCAGGGTTGGAGTCTATGACAAGGCCAGACACAGACCCTCCAAATTCCCATTCTTTGGGAGGTTCCCATAATCACAATGATTACCTGAACTGTTCGTCCCCACTGATTAATTAGAGCAAATGCTTCTTAAGCAAAGTTTAGTTAAGATTCTCTCCTTCCCCCAAGTCCCTAAACTTTGGCTCACTTTCAGCCTGAGCTGGCAAACAGCCCTTCCTTAAGGCCTCTTCCTGAAAATAGGCTGGCCTCAGCATAAAACCTTCTCTGATCTGCTATTCGATCAAGCCACCCTTTCATTCAACTTCCCCATGCCTGGTTCTTTTCTACTCTTGTTTAAAAAAAAAAAAAGAAGAAACCAAACCCATTGCCATGGCGTCAATTCCGACTCAAAGTGACCCTGTAGGACAGAGTAGAACAGCCCCGTAGGATTTCCAAGGAGCAGCTGGTGGATTCAAACTGCCAACCTTTTGGGTGGATAGCAGCTATAGCTCCTAACCACTGTGCCACCACGGCTCCAGCCTTGTTTATTCCTCTGTTTAAAAAAAAAAAAAAAAACCTTTTTTTTTGCCTAACTCTTGAGATACAGATCCTTTGTTCAGAGCAGTCCCCTGTGGCCGTGGTTCCCACCCATTTGCAATAATCCTTTTAAATAAAGTCTCTCTTTACTAAGTCAAAAAAAAAAAAAATTAATATTTTATAAAAATCCAGATTTTTCTGAAAGCAAGCAGCACTTACATTATGGTTACTTCACTTGTTTCTCCTGCCTGGGTTGTTTTTTGGTTTTTCTTTTTTAGTATTTTATTTCTTTTCGGCAGCAGTATATATAAGCAAACATACATGCATTCGCAATTTCTACGTAAACGGTAACGTTGGCTACATACTTCACGTTGTGTCAGCATCTCACTGTCTCTACCTGTGTTGTTCCGTCACCGTTAATTCACGCTCCTTGCCCTTTAAAGTTCTCTGTGCTTTGGATGAGCTGCCATCAGTTTAAACTCGTACAGATAATTCTTAACAAGAGCTCTCTGCTCAGGGCCGACATTCTTTATTGATTGGGTTGAACTGTTGTTTAGTTTAACGATGGCTTCATGGTTTTTTCATGGTTTAGTTTAAGTTCAAGGTTTAAAGATTATTTCCAGGTGTTAGATTTGGGGGTTCCCCCTGTCTGGTTTCCATATGAGTTTCAAGGGCTGTTCCGTGCATCTCCTTTTGATCAGGATCCATCTGTTGGGTCCTTGATCAAAACATTCAGTAGTGGTAGCTGGGCACCACCCATTTCTTCTGTCTCATGGTCATGGGGGTAGTTTATGGAGGCAATTAAACCCGTAGCCCATTTCCTTCTCTGATTCCTGGGTCTCCTTCCTCTGCTGTTCCAGGAGAAGAGAGACCAATTGTGGTATCTTAGTTGGCCATGCCCAAGCTTTAAGACTCCAAGCCCTAGTCACCAAACTAGGAGGTACAATAGAAACTCTAAAAACAACCTTAGGCCAATTCTGGATTGGTCATAATAAGTAAGACAAATTCTGTTTATTGTTAACTAATATGAAGCACACTAGAAGAAACCGTAGTATCAATGGACATTGGGGCCCTAATAATTCTTCCACATAACAGAAATATACTCTGAGTTTCCCCAGTCAGGCTGACAAACTAGCTGACCAATTCATTCTCCCTGAATGTCCTCTGGCCTGGGTAAAGGTGTGGAGTCAGGGAGCTCCTTCTAAGTACCCACCTGATGCTCTGCTGATCTCTGGGCATGGGCTACCCAGGCCAGTGCTTAAGGTCATGGCAGCAGTACTTACAGCAGCAGGACAGTAACATGGCTAGAGTCCCTTCTGTGGCTACCTTATCATGGCTGAAAATGGCCTTGAGGGTTCATCTAGTCCAACCTCTTTTGACGGTGTAAAAGTCATCACTGAAGACTGAAGCCCTGACTGATCACATAGGTTAAGAGTGGTACCAAACCTGCTAGAACCCAAGTTCCTGTCTGCTACAGCACCCAGGGTTAACAATGTGCTATAATATTCTTCTATTAATTGGTTCAGTCTTCGTTTTATGGCTTCTGTGATCATGGAAGCTTCTGTATTTCTGTGCAATTGTTGAGAGGACAGATGTCCACAGTAAGATTTCTTGTGGCCTGTTTTCAGCAGCATGTAAAAGGAAACCAGCCTCAAACTTGTTTAAAACAATAAAGAAATTAGCTCAACAAGAGGAAGTCCAAAAGCAGGGCAGGTTGAGGGATAGGCAGGTCTTCACTGTTCTCTGACCTGCTGTCCACTTGTCAGCAGTTATTTGGGCGTCTGTTAGATATGTTCACTAAATATTACTTTAAAGGGTATTGGGGAAGCTTATTTGGTAATATTGATCTTTTAAGCTACTGGGCAAACACAATTTTTAAATCAGCAGCCAAATAACCCTGACCTCTCAAGGGCTCTGGCCATCAAGTTGATTCTGACTCATAGTGACCCCATGTGACAGAGCAGAACTGCCCCATAGGGTTTTCTAGGCTGTAATCTTTACAGAAGCAGACTGCCGCATCTTTCTCCTGCGGAGCAGCTGGAGGCTTAACCACTGCATGACCAGACCTTACAGTATGATTATTAGCAACAAATAATAGCAAACACCTGTGAAGCCAGCACTCTAACTAAGCACTTCGACCTTGTTACTTTGTTTAATGCTCCCAATGACCTGTTGAGGTGTGTGCTATTATTACCCCCATTTTACAGATGAGGTAAAGGGATTAGAACCATTAGGTCACTTGCCCAGGGTCACTCACTCACAGTTGGCAAAGCATTGGCTAGCTAGTCACAAAACCCACACTCTGAACTGCGTCACTACATAGCTTCCCTTGAATGTGCCTGAGCCGGTACTGAGCGATTTTCTGGTACCCGCAGTGCGAGTTTCCTCCTACAATTGACAGAAGTCTCTGGATGCAGAGAGCCAATCAGTAGGACCTTTTCCTCCGAAGTCATAACAGACATAATGCTAAGTCAGCCTAAAATTTGTATGTTATTGTCCAAGCAAACATCCAATGCTTCATTACATTATTTCATGTAATACACAATCCAATGTTATTTCAACATATTATACAAATGGATACAGTTCTGTCTTCTGCAATCGTATTGTGCACCAGACTTACCTCAATTGAATGTGGGAATCTGGATGTTTAAAACTCATGCTTTAAAAAAAATTTTTTTTTAGCACATACTCTTAGTGTTATCCAACAATTGACATGTTGGGACGCACACTCAAATATGACAGATTTTTAAACAACCTGACTTCATGGATTCAGCACAGTTTTCTCACTACAGAAGAAAACATCAGAAATACTAGGATGAATTTATAAACAATAACCTAACACACTGGCCCATTCCTTGCTATTTTTTTCAAATCCTTTAAGAATCTGCACTGTGTGGTGAAAAGACAAGTGTAAAGGTTATGGTTAACGTGTGTTCTGTGACAGTCGACAAGAAGTCTCATTTGAAGAAGAAAGTTATACCCTTGTTGTACCAGTTCCAAGAAGAAGAGAGCTCAAGTTTATGGAACACCTTTTGTGTCTCCGATGAAGGCCCTCCCGGCTACCATTCACAGCATCCCTAAGGGAGAAGGACAATTTTCAGAAACGAAAAGCAAGCCGATCGAAGCAGTGCACAGCCCAGAGCCTGTGGGCCATGCGAAGTCAGAGCAATTGTGTCTGGGGTTAGAGTCCACAAATTTGCAATGTACCACAATCAGAACAAGGGTCACTCCACCCACACTGGCCCCCACTAGCCAGACTGATGATGGAGAGCAGGGAGGAGCAGCCAGAGGGAGAGCTGCCCTGGGGACTAGGCTCTAGTCAGGTCAGTGCCCCCAGGCAGGCTTGTCCTCTGCCCTTCTGGCCTAGACCTCACATCCTGGGGTTTCCCTCACACAGGTCCAGGTGGGGCTCAGGCATCTATAGTTTTTACACGTGCCTCAGAAGATTCTGAGGTCATTGGTGGTTCAGTGGTAGAATTCTCACCCTCCACGTGGGAGACTTGGGTTTGATTCCTGGCCAAACGCCTCTTGTGCAGCCATCACCCATCTGTCATTGGAGGCTTGTGTGTTGCTGTGCACACACGAGGTTTCAGTGGAGCTTCCAGACTGAGATGGACTAGGAAGAGAGGCCTACATGCAAAAACTCTATGGGTCACAACAGTACGATCCACCATCGCAGGATGGTGCAGGACGACCCCACAGCATTTTATGCTGTCCTGCATGGGGCCACCATGAGTCAGGGGCCAACTCCCTGGGAACTAACAACCACAGAAGCTGGGGGTGGTGTTGGAGAGGTCTCATAGAGGAGGTGGTATCTGTCAAATAAAAATAAGGAAAGCAGTGGTGGTAAGGGATGGCTATAATATGAACACCCTAAGCATAAGATCTGCAAGTGTCTCAAAAGAACCAAAAAACCAAACCCGTTGCCATCAAGCTGACTCATAGCGACCCTATTGGGCAGAACAGAACTGTCCGGTAGGGTTTCCAAGGCTGTAACCTTTACAGAAACAGAAGGCCACATCCTTCTCCCCAGGAGTGGCTGGTGGATTTGAAACACCGACCTTTCCGTTAGCAGCTGAGTGCTTAACCATTGTGCCACCAGACTTCCTTCAAAAGAGTTGCGTGGGGAAAAAAAGAATAAACAGGATAGAGAAAACCCAGGTGTGGGGAAGTGGGATGAGGGGGTGACTTCGTCGGATAGTAGATCAGAATGTTCTTGGCGGGGAG
The DNA here is from genome assembly GCF_030014295.1 of Loxodonta africana. Lineage (NCBI taxonomy): Eukaryota > Metazoa > Chordata > Mammalia > Proboscidea > Elephantidae > Loxodonta > Loxodonta africana. Next base: position 38,322,946 of record NC_087363.1, read on the forward strand.
ACCTTGAGGAGGGGTAGTATATTGGCTCAGGGGTGAGGGTGGAGGAAGGAGAGAAGCTTAACTAAAATTTGGTTAACAAGCACCTTGTTTCTGATTGATCAGTGGAGAACAAACAGTTTGGTTACGCTTTTATGACTGGCCTTGTCATAGGTAAACAAGGGGCATCTTATCTAAGTGCTATGGGAGGACTGGTTATTTGCAGTAAGCCTTTTCCTCAACAAAAAGCAGGGCTTCGAACCGTTTGTTCCAGGTGATTCCTGTGTAGAACTTCCTGGGAACTTGTTAGAAATGAAAATTCTCAGCAGGGAACTTGTTAGAAATGCAAATTCTCACCAAGGGGTCGAACCTTAATGAACTAGTTCAAAGCCCTGACCCAAAGGGTGGGATTTCTTTAACCCTTACTGTTTTCCCGTATCATAGGGTTCACGGAAATTTTAATATTAACATATCTCAACTGCACCTTGAAACATGAGTACAAACTTAGTTGTCACTGGCAGTGGTCTCAGCTTGTCCTTGGACTGTGAGTCTGTGGGAGAAGTGCTAATTTGCAAGATGTATTCATGTTCAGATCCTTAGCTGAAGAAAAGAGACCTAAGCATCTGAAAATTCTGATAAGGCATGAGCGCTGGCCTTGGTATCATCAGGTATGATTGGAAGACACATTTTAGAATCCAACACTATGCCAGACTTCACAGGAGAAATGTGTGCACAAGGTAGTAGATATTAAAGGCAGCAGCTGTGGTGGGGAGAACCAGCCAAACTGAGCTAGACAGGCCTACCACAGCTAGTGAAAATGCCTTCTTCCACAGAGCTTTTCTCTGGTGATCATGTGAGAGACTGTGCAGAACAAGTTCCCGACATGGACTGGGTCTCTTTGTACAAATAATTTGATGTTGTCATACAGAACAGGCATTTTGTGCTGGCAGAGCAGAATGGCAACAGGCCTCACTCTTTACCTGGATCGTTTCTCCAGGGTGATGTTGTGATACAACGTAGAGAGGCAGCATGACCAAATGAGCAAAACAGAGCTTGCATGAAATAAAATCTATACTAAGTAGACACAATAAACAAGTTTGTTTGTTTGCTTTTAGACTGGAGTCATGGTTTTCAGACTCTGGGAGTGGTTGTGAAATCAATTTAATGGATCACAGCCAGCTCCCCCATCACACACACAGAACAGAATAGAACATATCAGAGTATATCCATTGTCCTTAAGGACTATTTCATAAAATTTTTGTTTTAGTTACATGGAGCCCTGATGGCGCACTGGTTGAGAGCTATGGCATGCTACAGCTGCTAACCAAAAGGTCGGGAGTTCAAATCCACCAGGCACTCCTTAGAAACTCTATGGAGCAGTTTTACTCTGTCCTGTAGGGCAGCTATGAGTCGGAATTGACTCTACGGCAATGGGTTATATTACTATATACTGATTGCTGATGTAAAAATGTATTTAAAATTATAAATTATGGTAAAAAAAATTTAAACTACTAGCTTAAGAGTATCAAGTTAGAAAAAAGTAAAGAGCACAAGGTTAAATACATATGAGCCAAAACAAAAGACTAAAGTCACGCAGGCAATTGCAATGACATATTTGCAGTTTTATTTTCTGAATGGCTTCACAGTGTAACAAGGGGAAAAAAATAAAAAATTAATGGTAAGGCTACACATTTTTTTCATCAGGAAATGGATACTGTAGCAATTCAGGGAGACCCCTATTACTGGTATACTTATAAATTATAAAAATTCTCCAGGAGCTGAAAGTTACAAATATTATAAATCTTTAAAAGAATATGTTTTAGGCCAGGACTCCTAAAGCGTGTTTTTAACAGTGAATAGTGCTCTCATTTATATAAAGATTCCCAACTCAAGTGTGAACGGCCCTGAACGACCTCAAAGACACTTCAAAATTCGGACCTCATTTTCAGTGTAAGACTAAAACGGTGCAACTCACATTCCTTCCAAAGGTGGACTCAGAGGGAAAGGAGTTATGAGGATTTGGCTGTAATTTTCCAGCATATTCAACCAACAGCTGTGAAATCTGAAAGTCTGTCTTGCGGTGTAGTGTGGACAATAAGCCCTGTGTTCTTTAGGGCTCCTGTTAGGTAGCAGATAAGCAAATATGAGCGGTAAATCAGAGAGTAAAAAAGTGCCATATACAGGAAGTCCGTGGCCCCTCAAATCCAGCGTCCTCTATTTAACAACCCCTAACAGTATCACACTAGAATCATGAATGTATCACACTAGAATCATGAATGTATGATGGAGCCCCCCTGTTGTGCGCAGCAGACAAGAAAGTCAATTATTTCTTGATCGCTACAGTAATTGGCTTAAAGCTTGAGACTTGATTATTCCAACACATACAATTATGGAAGTTGTTATAGGAATAAAATGAGAGATCTTTTTTAAAGATACAGTTATAATATCTCCTTAATGTGACCTTGAATCTCATGGGGCAAGGTGAAAAAGGACCGTTGGTTTTCACGTTAACAATTTCATTCATTTCTCTTAAATCTCAACCTTTCACCTACTCAACAAAGATCCTTCATTTTTACAATCGTCAAAATATTCCAGTCACATCCTATGGCTTCATCACCAGCTACACAGGATTAGAACCAGGTACTCTTTTTGAGGAATCTGGTGGAGAAAATGGCCTTTAGAAAGAAAGTATGGCTTTTTCCAGATATGTTCCTTGACATTGTTGAGCTTTCCTTGTGAAACATTTTAAGTCTTTTTCCTCTTTATTTACAAAAGCTATAGAAATAAAATTTCTTGATAGAGGGTACAGCATAATGTTTCCTGACAAGTTCTCTCTTTATAGGAAAAACATTTGTTAAATAGCATATTTCAATTTTTAAAGAAAATGAGTGTAGCATAAAAAAGTTGCAAGTTGCTGATCTGATAAAAGTGCTCACTGCAGGACTTCTGGCAGGAGCTATGAGCTTGGAGCTTCAACAACCATCATCAATGCCTCAGTTTACTGCTTACAAAGCACTCCACATGCTTCCTTCAACACTCAGCCATGCTGTGAGGTGGTGCAGCCTCCACTGACCAGGAAGCAAACAGACTGCTGGCTGGATTTCTTATCAGACTCCACGATCAGTTATGGCAAGTCCGGAATGTGGTGAGACGTCAGGGATGTTCTCTGCTCTGCCACCGCCACCCTGCTCAGCTGACAAGTTATTAATTCTTGGCTATTCTGGAAACTGACTCCACTGATTCAAACTGTGATACACTGTTGACTGATAAATATTGACTTTCCTAATATTGAGAAATGCTGATTACCTGAGTTATAACTGAAACATCTATGGTACATATCAGATTTAATGTTGAAAACCAGCCCCAAGAAACACATTATGACATCTATGTCCAGGATTAGTTGGCTGGAAAGCAAGGTAAATACGATTGGGATTGTGTTTCCTGGTGCTAGAAATTCCCAGTAGACTGTTGAAATAAGAGGATGAATTGTTTCTCATGGAATCCAGGCTTTTTGGAGTCATGGAGGCTGGAGGAACCCCTGAAACTATTGCCCTGAGATAATCCTTAAACCTTAAACGAAAAATATCCCCTGAAGTCTCCTTAAAACCAAATAGTTTAGCTTAACTAGTAAAGAATGACTGCCTTGAGCATTGCGCTCTTTTTAGATCTATCTATATGGGATCAAACCGACAACAACTCAAAAGATTAGACAGGAAACCCAGGGGGCAGTGAGTTTATGTTAACGGAGGAGGAACAACTCGAAAAAAGAGAGGGAGAATGCTTGCAAAACCTGAAGAACGTAATCAGTATCACTGAATTGTACATGTAGAAATTGTTGAATTGGTGTATATTCTCAACAACAGCAACAACAAAAATAAGATATTAAAAAAGAGAATGAATTCCAAGTGGCTGAATGTTGTGTATGTAAGTTAATGAGAATTCTAAGGAACTTTGGAATACTGCGATATCTAGGTACTATTTTACCACGATGAGGCGCTAGTGGTTCAGTGGTAGAATTCTTGTCTTTCATGCAGAACACCTAGGTTTCATTGCCTGGCCAACACACCTCATGTGCGGCCACCACCCATCCCTCAGTGGAGCCTTGTGTGTTGCTATATGATGTTGCTAAGATGGACTAGGAAGAAAGGCCTGGCGATCTACTTCCAAAGATCAATCAGTGAAAACCCCAAGGACCACAGTGGTCCCATCTGCAACAGATCATGAAGGTGGTGCAGCACTGGGCAGAATTCATTCCATTGCGCGTGGAGTCACCATGAGTTGGGGGCCAACTCTATGGCAGTTAACATTTTACCATTTGGAGTCACTGGGTGATGCAAATGGTTAACATGCTTGGCTGCTAACCAAAAGGCTGGCAGTTTGAGTCCACCCAGAGGTGCCACAGAAGAAGGGCCTGGTGATCTACTTCCAAAAAATGAGCCATTGAAAACCCTATGGAGCACAGTTTTATTCTGACACATGTGGGGTTGTCTTGAGTTGGGCAATGGCAGCTGGCTGGTTGGTTATTTTACCACTGACACCAAGCTTGGCAGGATACTAAGCACTAGAGACACTAGTTCTTTACTACCTGCCACTGCACAATTTGAGGAGTCAGGTACAAAAAATGTAATTCTCTATGGGAGAATGGATAAATGCACAGTCAATGTGCCTGAGGCAGATTAGGAAAGAGTTCGCAAAGATGACTTCCGAGTCAAGGTTCGACATCTGAGGATGGGGTTGCCTTATGGAGAAAGGAGGTGGGGAGGTCACTGGAGGCAGAGAACAGGATGAGCAGACGTGGTGGTAGGACGCCTGTGGCATGTTCAGGGATTGGGGTAGTTCAGTATTGCCAAAGTGCAGCAAGAAAGTGACAAAAACAGCTGAGATGAGAAAGGCAGTTTAGGGCCAGATCATTCAGGATCACTGAATACCCCTGTCCGAGCATTTGGTACTTATCCTAGTATACTAAGAGAGTCTTCAGATACTTGAAAACAGGTGACAAGAACAGATCTAAGTTTTAAAAAAATCACACTGGCCTTCCATTTAAACAAGACAATTGAACACATAGGTCGTTCATTCTATTTTTCAGTGACAGGCACTATGATAGATCCCCACCTGCCTGCTCTTCTTACAATGTGACTTTGATGGTCCTTCCAACTAGTGGTGGGGTCTACATCCCCTCCCCTGAACCTAGGCAGAACTTTGTGACTGCCTGCATAAGCAGCAAACAGAGGAAGTCTCTGTGATTTCTGGGGATAGATCATAAAAATGCCACCTTATTCTCTTGGGAAGGTCCCTAGCTAATGCAAACAGTTTACGCTTGACTACTAACCTACAGATTGGCTGTTTGAACCCACCCAGTGTAAGAAAGCCCTAGCGATCTACTTCCGTAAAGATCACAGCCAAGAAAACCCTATGAAACAGTTCTACTCTGGAACACATCGGGTCGCCATGAGTGGGAATCAACTCGGCAGTAAGGGAATTGAGTTTGGTTTATTCTCTTGGGGCCCTGGCTCTTGGAGTGCATCCACCATGTTGTGAGGAAGCCCAGGCCACATGGAGAGGCCACGTGTAGGTGTTCAGGCTGGCAGCCAACATCAACCACTAGACATGTGAATGAGGAAGGCCATCAGATAACTCAAGCTCCAGCTGCTATCTGACTGCAACCACGAGACTGAGAACCACTTATTTGAGCCCCCTAGAACTGCACGACAATAAAGACTGTTGGGTTTTAACTAATTTTTGGGGTGATTTGTTATGCAAGGATAACCAGAAAACATGGATTTCTTGGTCCCTGCCTAACCTCACTAAAAGAGCAGGCAGAACTCACAAGGACAAAAAGAATTTGATAGGTGGCACAGGGTATGGGAAATGTCAACCCAGTTTTTGAAGATACAAGTGGCAGCCGATTTAGCAGAGGAGAAAGCTAAAACCAAAGTACCTGCAGGGAGGGATACCATGAAACACAATTGTTTGGGGCCCCTGACCCTGGAGAGGCTCAGAAGCTGGAGGCAGAGGGTCTTGGAAGGCCAGCGTGTGGACTAGGGCTGAGAACAGTAGGATTTATCGAGTCTATGTTAGGAGTCCTGCTACCCTCAGATCCCCTATACACACAAGTGACCACTCTTCCCCTACCCTGACAGGAGATAGTTTTCTTCTCTGGAAAAAGCAGCTGGAGGACTCAGGAACACAGGCACAGCGAGAGCAGAGATAAGATACTTCATTGAAAACAAGAGGACTAAGAGAGTCTAAGAAGACATTGGTGGTTCAATGGGAGAATTTTTGCCTTCCGTGCCGGGGAGCTGAGTTCGACTCCCGGCCAATGTACCTCATGAACAACCACTACCAAGCTGTCGGTGGAGGCTTGCGTGTTGCTGTTATGCTGAACAGGCTTCAGCAGAGCTTCCAGACTAAGGTGGACTAGGAGGGAAGGCCGATGATCTACTTCTGAAAATCAACCAGTGAAAACCCTATGGATCACCAAGGTCCAGTCTGCAACTGATGGGGATGGTGCAGCACTGGACAGCATGTTGTTCCATGTGCACGGGGACACAATCAGTTGGCGGACTCTGCCTCCTTACCCCCGCTCAGCATCCAGAATGTTGCGAGCCAGGCTTAACACGTCCCCACCCTTACCCCTTCGTAAGAGGTGGTAGGATTCAACTTGTTTCCTGCCTTCCAAGTTCCCTCCCAATGACAAATATAAACATATGCTCAATAGAAGTAATCAAAATTTTTAATGAGTTCAACGGTATTTTTATAGTAAGTCTATCATTGAAAGATGTTCTAGTCTCGAGGTCTGTACAAGGCCCGCTGTGGAGGACTTTTAATGGGCCTGCTTAGGAATTCAGATTTTATGATTGGTCAGAGGTCCCAAACTGGTAGCACGAGGCCCAGACTCAAGCTTATGATATACTGTGTGCCCTGCACAGCTTAAAAACCATTTGAGGCTGCTGCAAATATTTTATAGTTGGTATTTTACCTTTAAAAATCTATTTTTCTGGCTTGAGAAATCAGATCCACCACTTCTGGCCCACATTCCAGGTGCTAAGGAAGGGGTGCCCCTTTGAGGTCTTGAGCTCTCCAGATCTCCCCAAACATTTAACATACAAATGGTGTTTCCACCAGCTTAGGAACCTCATGTGAATTACATGCCTGCCCCCACCCCCCAGGGATTTGTTTTCACTCCTGCCCTAAGCAATGTGGAATCAGTGAAGAACTAGTTAGGGATAGGAATGGCTGCTTTAGAAGCTCAGGCAGCAGTGTGAAGTGCGGGTGGATGGATGGGGAGGGGGTAGCAGGTCAAGATTGGTTAGGAAACCGTGGCAGTGGGCAGGTGAGGAGCTAACCTAGGGAACAGTGGGAGAGTGAGGAGGGCTCAGATTTCAGAGGAGACTCAATAGGATTTGTTGTCATTTAGGCCCTCCTCCCTATCCAGGTTGGCAGAGCACTTGCACAGCTGCAGATCAGAAGCCTTAGGGCTGCATTCTATTCCTCCCCAAGGCAAAAGGCAGGATCTAAAGCAAAGTAGAGAAGAGAGGGAAAGGCTTCTCCAAGGAACCTGTGGCTGCAAGATCCATCTCCTGGCCTTCCGCAGCCTGTGGGGTAGAAATAATCTCTTCTTTTAGGAACTCAAGAAACGCTATTTCAGACTTCCTGAGCAGGAAGGTCAGACAGTCCTAGGTGGGTTAGGTCTTAAGGTGGTACTGGGCTAGGAGAGAAGCTGCCAGGCCCCAAGATTGAGAGCTCTTAGGCTACATTCTAAAAACAAACAAAAATACCCTTTGCAGCAACCTACACTCTAAAATGGGGTCACGGGCAGGTGCATTTTTCTAAGGAGATAGTCTAATTTTCCGTGGCATACTCAATATGGTTCATGCCCCTCCCAAAACACCCAAAATTACTGCTCTAAGATGTTTGAGCCAAGTACAACTCGGAAATAACACCGTCTCAAGATCTGGGAAGGCCCAGGTCAGAGATCAAAGGGGCACGACTGACTAAAAGCAACTCCGGCCCTGTGGGAGAGTGCTAGGAAACGTGCTCTCCTGGTGCACCCGTGTTCCAGGACCACCAACCCACCACAGCTACAGTCTTTTTCTTTTCTCTTCTTGAGAAAAACAAGGGTCAGATACAAGCTGAGGCCTCCCCAAGTGGCCTTCTGAGCTGCCCCAGTCTGTGGTAAGAGCTTGTCAACTCTGCAGAAAATAAGGAGGTGGGTGTGGGTATGCGTGGTAGAGGGTTTTCTCCCAGTCAGGAGTCCCCAAGGACAGAAGAAATAAGCAAAAAACAACTCTTTAACAGATGCTCCACCACTTGCTAGCCACATGACCTTGGAGACGTCATCCTCCCTGTTGAGGCCTTGACCTCTTCGGCTGTACAACACCTACCTCATCAGGTTACTGTGAAGATTAGGAACACACAATCTGGTATTCAGAGATTACAACTGTTCACTTTCCAAATTCTTAAAAATAAGACAAATAACAAATTAAAAAAAAAAAACTTTAATTGTGCTTTAGGAGAAACTTTACAGAGCAAATTAGTTTCTCATTCAAAAACTTATACACAAACTTGTTTTGTGACACCAGCTGGAATCCACGCATCGTCAGCACTCTCCCCCTTTCTCTTTCCACCCTGGGTTCCCTGTGTCCAGTTTTCCTGTCCCTTCCTGCCTTCTCGCCTTTGCTTTTGGGCAGGTGTTGCCCATTTGGTCTCCATACTTGAACTAAGAAGCACGTTCCTCACATGTGTTGTTTTATAGACCTATCTAATCAATCTTTGGCTGGAGCCTTGGTGGTACAGTGGTTAAACATTTGTTCGCTAACCTAAAAAGTCAGCAGTTCGAATTCACCACTCCCTGGGAACCCTATGGGGTAATTCTACTCTGTCCTAAAAGGTTGCTATGAGTTGGAAACAACTCGATGACAACGGGTTATGGGTTTTTATCAGTTAACCTTTGGGTGAAAGGTGGACTTCGGGATTGGCTTCAGTTCAGAGTTAGCAGGGTGTCTAGGGGCCATAGTCTCAGAGGTTCCTACAGTCTCGGTCAAACTAGAAAGTCTGGTCTTTGTGAATCTGAATTTTGTTCTACATTTTTCTCTCGCTCTGTCTGGGGCCCTCTACTGTGATCCCTGTCAGAGTGGTTAGTGGTCGTAGCTGGGCACCATTTAGTATAAACCGGGCACCATTAAAGCACAAACTTAAAAAAAAAAATACATTTAAAGTAATCTTGGATAGCAAAAAAATGTTCACTCTGGGCTAGGTACAAAATCAAACTGTAAGATATAGTTCCTGCTTTCAAGGAGTTCACAGACTAGCAGGAGAGACAGACAAGCCAGTCAATGATTGAACAGAACAGATGGGTGAGTGCTGTGAAAAAGACCTGCCCAGAGAGGGAACACCTGGGTCTCACCTGAACAGCACTGTGCAAAGAGCCAAAAGCCCCAGGCTCACATGCCAACTCAGGAAGTCGCCAAACCTTGTCTTCACTGAGCTAGTCCGTAAAAACAGGGACGATGAAATGAATATCGTTCACCATACACTGTTGCTGGAAACACATTCACTTAATATGTGCCTGTTTCACACCTGCTCTGTACCAGGTACTGGGCTACAGGGCTAGGACAGAGATGGACAAGGCACATCCTGACACAAGGCTCACAGTCCAGGCAGGTGGCCAGATAAGCATACACAGGGCTGGGTAATGCCAAATGTATCAGCAGTTCTGCCAGCCCACCATCCCTGTGAGTGAATAATCCCCCGGTGTGGTCAAAAAGTTAAAAAAAAAAAAAAAAATCAAAGTGTATTTCAAAAAGTAAAACAGAAAAAATTCTTTTTTTTTTTGCCACATGTTTGGAATTAGACAGTGACTCAGGCCTCGTGCGTGCATCAGAATCACCTGTGATGCTCGGTAGACATGCTGGCGGCAGGCCCTACAAAAAGCTTACGGGGCCTGGCAATTCTGAAGTGCGTCCCTGCAGCAAGAATCTTTTATTTTAAAGGCTCATAAAACAAGATTAAAAGCACTATTCATGCAAATGTAGGTGGTTCTCGTAATAGTAACCCACTAACTGAAACAAATGGAGAGTATAGCTAGTGTAATACAGCCAGTATTACACCCATCAAACGTTGTAAGTTAACTTAAGAGTTCTCACTAAAAGAACTTCCAGTGAAAACTCAGGTCCCTAACTGGTACAGTTTGCATTATTAACCTAAAGGTTGGCAGTTCGAATCCACCCAGTAGTACCACAGAAGAAAACCCCGGTGATCTGCTTCTGTTAAGATCAAAGCCAAGAAAATCCTATGCAGCAGTTATGTCCTTTACACATGGGATCACCATGAACTGGAACTCACTCGAAAGCAAAGGTTCTTTTTAAAGTGAAAACACAATGGAGCAAAAAAAAAAAAGGCACTATGGCAGTGCTGACCTCAGCTTTGGGACCCCTGTTGTCGCTGATACTGTATGCGATTTGTGTGCGTGTGCATCCGTTTTCATCAGGAGAAGAAAAGCTGCTCCAAGCAATGAAGGTTATGAGCCCTTATGCTACTAACCTTTAATTGAAAATTTACTGCGTGCTATTACAAACGGGGCAAACAAATGCAGCATAGTTTACTGCATAGACTTAAACGTCAAAAGGACAAGTCAGAGCTGGGCTTCACTTCCTGCGCCTGAAACATGGGGCCTCGGTTCACTTGCCTCAGTAAAATGAAAATGATAGAATCCCATTCACAGAGTTGCTGCGTATTAAATCAAAGAAAGAACAATATAAGCCATTGTGTTTAATATCTAGCACAACCGTATTTACCCCCCCCAAAAAACATCATTGATGTGTGAATTCTCATGCTACACGTGAGTATTATTTAACACTAAAAAGTTATTTTTTTAAAGAGTACACGGCTGTAAAACAGTCCATGTTTACAAAGATTTACCACTTTTTGGGTCTCACCCACCTCACCTGCAAAATAGGGAAAATCTTCCTGCTAGAAGAGGATCCCATCATGTCATCTCTGGAGGCCCCTTCCAGCTTCAGGATCTGTGGTTCACTATGACATTATGAATTCAGCTTTTCTCCCACTTCCTTCCTTCCAAGGTGAGAACAAAGATGAAGGGAAAACGTGTGTTTAAAGAATTTTCTACCAAATACTCAAAGTTCGGGTTACCCTGATAAAAGCAAGCCCAAAAGGCTACTGTTTAAGAAAAAGGATTTACCCATCCATCTTGAAGTATTCATTCACAATACACAAGAAAAGCGCAGAAATGAATTAGCACAGGGTCTGCAGCCCACAAGGAGTCCAGCGTAAATAAATGCTCCAGGCCATCTAAATAAATAACTGGCCTGCACCTTCCAACTCAAAACCACCGCTTGGGGGAAAAAAAAAAAAAAGGCAAAATATCTAAGAAAACCCGAAACGGCAAGATTCGTAACACGATGAGACGCAACTTTCTTCATATGATTTAAGCAATTTTATTAAAAGATGCTTTGCATACACTTACGTAGTCACCTTTTAGTTACTCCCGTGTTTTCAAATCGCGAGAGGTGGGGGGTGGACACGGAATTACCCAAGGTCCAGATATACTGTTAAGACCACTTTCAACGCTTTACCTGGCATTAGCAGAAACTGGGGCAGCCAAGGACCTTTAAAGCTTAAATAAAAAACCATATGCACCAAATAAGGCGCCAGGAGTCCCACACCCCCCCCCCCCGTAAGCACGCATTTCCGACCCACAGGCGCTCCGCTGCGTGGCTGCGGGGACCCGTCGCGCCCGTCAGGCCCCCCGATTCTCACACAAACCAACCCCCTCCCCGAGCTTGGGCGCGAGGCCGGGGCGGAGGCTGTGACAGCGAGAACCCCGTCCGCACCCGGCCTCGCGGGGCTCACCGTCCCCCGGGCGGGGCTGGCCCGTAAAGAGATAACGGTACCCGGTGCTGACAGCTTTTTAAGACGACCCAGGTTCTCCCCCGGAAAAGCCGTGGGCCGCGCGCGCCGCAAGGCTCGGCCCCCAGATGAAGCCTCCCGGGACGGCGGGCGCGGCGGAGGCGGGACGCGAGCCCCGCGAGGCGAGCCGGTCCCCAGCCCGTGGGCCTCGAGGCCCGAGCGCCGGCCGCGGCGTTCCGGTGCGCGCGCGCGCCTCAGCCAATCGCGTGCTCGCCCGCCCCCCGCGGCCGCGGCGAGGCTGGCGCTGGGAAGAGGAAGAAGAACATTCGCCCTCCTCCTACCAGCGCGCGGGCGGCGGCGGCGGCGGCACCGGGGTCACGAACTCTGACCTTTCACTGACAAAAACAATAACAAACCCCCCCTTCCCCGCGACCCCGGCGGCGCCCCCGGGCCCGCCCCCGCCGCCCCGGCTCCCACCTCGGCGTCTCGTCTCGGCCGGCTCCCCCGCGAGCCCGCGGCCCCCGGGGCTCCCGCCAGCCGCGAACGCCGGGAGCCCGGCCTCCCCGCGCCCTGCCCTCCGCGCCGGGGGCCCTCCGCCGCAGACACGGGACCAGCTTCGAGGCCGCTTTGGCGCCAAATCCTGAGGTAAAATTGAAAAAGGGTCGGGGCGGGCTGGCGGCGGAGGGGGCGGGCCTGGCGCGCGGACATGGAGGCGCCGCGACGGCGGCGGCTGAACCCGACCTTTTTACCTTTGCCACGGGGCGGCGGCGGCGGCGGCGGCGGCGCCGGACGCTTTGCATAGTGGGCCGGGCCGCTCCCCTCCCCTCCCCGCCCGCGCCCGGGCGAAGCGAGCGGGCTCCCCCTGACCGGCCGGGCCGGCGCGAGGGTGGGGGGCGGAGGGAGAATGGCCGCGGCCCCGCCTCACAGTTGGCTCTCCGCCAGCGCCGCCATTTTGTTCTCGACGGAGATGGCTCCGGCTGGGCCGGGCTTTCCTCCTCCTTCTCCTCCTCCTCCTCCCCGCAGTCCCTCCTTCCCTCTCTCCCAGGCTCCTCGCCCCTCCAGCTTTCCGCTTGTCGTTGGCGGCCGTCGCGGCCCAACCGCCGTTTTTTCCGAAGGGGAGGGTGGAGGAAGAGGAGGAAGGCGGGACTGGGGCGCGACCTCGTGAACGATGGCTGAGCCGACCAATGGGTGCCCCGCTAGGAGGGCCGGGGTCTGTGGCGCCCCCCCCCCCCGAGGCTCTGTGGATTGGCTCGGACCGGAGGGGGCGGTCCCGTGCGGCGCGGAGCCCTGGCGGGGCGGGAGCAGGGCCGGGGCGCCGAGTAGGGCCCGGGCCGGGGGGGCGTGGCCCGGGCCGGGGGCGTGGCCGGGGCCGGGCGCGGTGCTCGGGGGCGCGGCCTGGGTGGAGGCCCTTGGCGCCTGGGACTCGGCCTGGCGGAAGGCTTCCCTTGGCGTGGAACGCGTCCAGGCTGAGTCCTGCAGAACAATAGTAGTAAAGGTGATGAAGCGTCTTCAATCCACGGCGCTGTCGCGTGGGAAGAGACTTTCCCGAGTCTGGACACGACGCAGGGCTCCGGCCGGTACTGTCGGCCTGACCATGAGTGAATCCCCATTCTGGGGCCCGGTTTAATAGACAGCAAAATGGGGAAAATGAGCATTCTTGCCAGGGAGGACCTCCGGTCCCAGGATTGTTCGAAGGGCTCAACTCAGAAAATGGAGTCCAGGCCACTTTGTGAACCTCACAGTAATATAAAAATGGTGTTACTGTTAGAAATGGAATGTAAAGCCGCCAGGAGTGGAAAGCTTAAAGGTATTGGGGCTTGAGAGAACAGTTGGAGGTAATTCTTTTCTCATTCGTTCATTAAATACATATTTACTTGCTTGTAGGCACTGGGGATGTATCCCGAGAACCAGCTGGCCATGACCCCAGCCCTTCTAGAGATGGGGGAGGGGCGTGAATAGACAGTTAAATAAAAGGATAAATTTCAGTTTACCATGTAAAAAATGAAACTACATGAGATATTAGAGAAGGTTCGAGGGAGCTAATTTATATTGAATGGTCAGGCAAGGCCCCTCTGAAGAGGCGAGGTTTGAACTAAGTCAAAGATGAGAAGGAACTCAAGGAAGGAATCGTGTACCAGAGAGAACACCTGTGTTAACCAGAGGAAAAACATTTGGGGTGATTGAGAACAGTCCGGTTGTGCCTGGAGAGTGGTTGGAACTAGTTTTGGGCGTTTCCATTATCCCACTTTACCGCCAGGTTACAGACTGTGAAATATGGCAAAGGCAATGGAGAACAAGTTTTCAGTTTAATAATAAGAAAAGAGAGTTAAGCAGAATACAGTCAGATGAACTGCTGGTGAATACGTGTCTTAGAGGGGAAAGGCTCAGAAAATTATAGTTACGTACAGATTCAAATCTTTGTCAGCTTCTTAAATAGCCATATTTAGTTCATCAAATATTTGCTGAGCTCTACGAATACCCCAGGCAGTATATGCTAGCTTGGGAATACAGAGATGACTAAAACGCTGATCTTTGTCCTCAAATATGTATGAATGTGATTCTATACACATGAGTTCTTTTTCTGTCTCTTGTATATATATGTGTGTGTGTACAATAGAACGGCTCCATAGGGCCTTCAAGGCTGTGACCTTTTGGAAGCAGATTGCCAGGCCTATGTTCTTATTTGGAAATTAATACAATCTTCCTTTTAGAATTGAAGTTTAAATGAGTTAACGTAAATACTTAGGAAGGTGCCTGGCATACAGTAAACATTCCGTTAATAATAGGAGTTATTGTTGTCAAAGAGCCTTGGTGGCACAGTGGTTGAGAGCTCAGCTTCTAAGCAAAAGGTTGGAGTTTGAATCCACCAGCTGCTCCTTGGGAACCCTGTGGGACAGTTCTACTCTGTCCTGTAGGGTCGCTATGAGTTGGAATCGACTCGACAGCAACGGGGTTTTTTGATATTGTTATCATTAAGGAGCCCTGGTGATGCAGTGGTTAAAGTGCTCAGCTGCTAACTGGAAGACTGGTGGTTCGAACATACCAGCTGCTCTGTGAGAGAAAGGTGTGGCAGTCTGCTTCTGTCAAGATTTATAGCCTTGGAAACCTTATGGGGCAGTTCTGCTCTGTCCTGTAGGGTCGTTGTGAGTTGCAATTGACAGCGCTGGGTTAGGTGTTTGGGTATTGTTTTATGAAGCAGTAGTTGACTGGTATAAAAAAGTTGATTGGTATAGATATTAGACAAGTGATGTAAGCAATGAAAATTTTAAGCAGTGTGGTGTAAGGGCAAGAACACTGGAGTAGGACATTGGGGTTCTAGTTTTAGCACTTCTGCCTTCAGATAGTCATTTGGCATCCAGACCAGAAGTTTACATAGAAAACAAAGTAGTGGAACTAAATAGTACTAGCAAAAATATAGGGTGTTTTACAATTCATAAAACTCTTTTACAAGTATTACGTTTTTCAGGCCCCATAAGGACCTACGTAGTGGTAGAGCCCTTTTACTGCTCTCTATTTAAACACCCTTCGAAAGCTTTCGTCATTTCCTTATCCCTGTGCTCTAGACATACTGGCCTTCAGCTTCGGGACAGTGTGGCCTACTTTCTGCACAGGCCCTTTGGACATGCTGTTCCCTCAGGCTGGAATGCTGACATGCCTTGACCCCTGCATGCACACATACCTTAGCCTTGCAGATCTTACCGCCAGCATCACTTACCCTGGACAGCCCTCCCTGACACCCACTGCTAGTCTAGATCAGATTCTATATACTGTGTTCTTTCCTTCGTAATCTTTATCTCACTTTGTAGTTACACAGTCCTTCTGTGATTGTATGGAACCCTCATGGCACAGTGGTTAAAGAGCTTGGCTGCTAGCCAAAAGGTCAGCAGTTCAAATCTACTAGCTGCTCCTTGGAAATCCTACAGGGCGGTTCTACGCTGTCCTATAAGGGTCGCTATAAGTCAGAATCAACTTGATGGCAGCAGGTTTGGTTTTCGGTTTTATATGATTGTTGGATTAATGTCTGCCCCCTTTACCACACTGTAAGCTTTATGAGAGCAAGATTCATTTTGCTTACCGTTATATTGCTAGTACTTAGCAGAGTGCCTAGCACTATTTGTTGAATGAATGAATTGTTACTAATTTATATCACTGATAGTTACATTGCTGCACATTAATGAGTGCATTTTTATGTGGGCTTTTTTGGCAATTAAAATAGCAGTGCCAGCAATAAAATGTCTGTTACAGTATTTGGATGAATTTATGAAGTGGTTCTTGACCGACGGCACTGCTTGGAGATGTAAATATGGATAAGGTGATTCTTTTTAGCCACTTACGTAGTGATTGCTGGTTTGTTTTTTTTAAGATGAGAAATAGCTGATTTTCATAATAAATTACGATGTAGTTATTTGAGAGCTAATAAGTTCGTATATGAAGAAGTAAATAACCCGAATATAATCATGTCATCTACTTTAACTAAAGAAACAAAGCACCAAGCTAATGTGATTTTCTCGAGATTAAAAATTCTGGTCATTCTTTCTCCATCACAAGGGATCAGATATCAGGGAAGAAGTCTTTGGTGGTTTTGCAGGACGTTGTGAGTTGAAAGTTTCTGTGGCCATTAATTTTAAAAATTCATCTTTCCAAATCTTTGCTTCACCAAGGTTAAAAGCAGATTTTGTGAAGTATATAACAACTTTCCACCGGAAAGAGTGGTAAAGAGAATATTTCTGTTGACTTATTTGATATAATACAGATTTTCCCGATAAAATGACTGCTGTGATATTTTAAAAACAGTAACAGCCCCATTTTTATTTCATGTATTTTTTGGATTAAATTAAAGAATTTTTGGTATCACTTGTTCAATTTACCACTTTTAAGCCCTTTAACTAATTATTCAGGGTAACCGGACAACAGATAGTTTAATGAAAAAGTGATGTATTGTCTTACACCATTAAATTACTTATTTATTGCTTTTGTAAAAAACAGCTTGGGGGCAGTGTCTGATCTCTTCTAACGTCACAAGAAAAAAAAAAACGCAGTGCCATAGAGTCGATTCCGACTCATGGTGACCCTATAGGACAGAGTAAAACTGCCTCATAGAGTTTCCAAGGAGCGCCTGACAGATTCAAACTGCTGACCCTTTGGCTGATTGCTGTGAGCAGAGATCAAACGTGCCTCCTCTCTCTGCCATCTTTTCCAATTCTGACACCAACCATTACTCCCATGGCACTCTCTACTTCTCTACAGGGTTTGATAATTCATTGCAGTGGCCACACAGAATTCACAGACAATACTCATGATTATGGGGTTTATTAGGGAAGTATAGGTTACAATTCAGGTTGAGGAATGCTCAGGATACTGTTCTTCCATCAGGACAGCCCCTTCCCAGCCATGCTCACGGGCACATCTCTCTGACCCTCAGCCCTGCTCCAGCAAGTGTTAGAAAACTCTTTTAGTTAAGCCAGTAAGTGCCCAGAGGCACTCTCCTCCGCCAGCAAGCCTTCTGCCCAAAGGCACTCAGCTTTCTCACTCCATGAGCTGGGAAGCCCACCATTCTGTCTCCTGCTGTAGTTTTTCTGCCACTGACTGCTTCTCTTGAAGTGTCTTTCACCAGCTCCTGGTTCCAGGAGCTTCTCAGCCAGGGGTCCTGGGTCCAAAAGATGCACTCTTCACTCCTGACCTTTCTTGGCGGTGGTGGGATTCTCTCCTTCCCACCTCTGGGATGGCTCATTTCAAGCCCAGCAAGAAGGGAAAAACTGACCCCCTGGTGGGACACAGTTATTCTATCTGCACAGTCCCACCTAATCACATGGGTTGAAGTTACAAGACCGTGGCGAAAAAGGCCACACGAAAACAATTCCTTGCGTCACGGCTTTCAACAGTTGTATCTATAGGGTTGCTATGAATCGGAATCAACTTGACAGCAGTGGGTTTGTTTTTTTGAGTTTATTTACAGTGAACTTGAGATTCTGTTTTCCTGAACATATCTTTACAGAAAGAAGAAAACCCTATGTGTAATAACCTTCTCACTTTATGAGGACTGCTGGAATGTTTTTAACACTTGTCTCCTAGGAGTCAAATGACAACGTGGTGCAACGGAAAGAGCTTGGGCTATGGAGGTAAAAAAAAAACCTGGCTCTGGAACCCTGAGTTGTTAGCCTTTTTGAGGCTTATGTAGTCCTCATTTGTAAAATGGGGTGGGTGGAGCCAACATTGAGAGTGGGGGTAAGGGTAGGAGCCACTTGTGCAAATGATAATCTGAGAACAAGGGAGGTGGGCCTGTGTAGAACAGCCCCTCCCTCAACCTAGGTGCTGAGCCAGTGGCCTCCTGTGTCTAGCTGCTGGAGTCTTTCCATATATTGAGGGCTTGCTTTTTGGATTTTAACCTTTGAAGTCTCTTAACCAGTTATGTATGCCCTATGTTCCTCTAGCCCCAAGGCACCTCACAGAACAACTACCATTATTAACTTAATAAATGCCAGGTAGGGAAAGTTTGTGAAGGAATCATAGAATCTCAGAGTTGGAAGGGGTCTTACAGCTTGTTGAGTCTAGTCTCCCTCGTGATGTGAAATTCCCCTTCCAGATTTTAGTGTATCTCTTTATGCTTTATTGCTGATTGTGAAGGTCTTAAATAATGCCTTTTTTTCCTCCCATGAATGATCATCATCATTAACGTAATGAACACATTCATGCGAACACCGTTATAAAAGATGTTTTTTTCCTTATTTGTTGGAGGCTTCCTTGCTGCAACCTAACATGTCTGGAGGCCGAGATTCCCTTTGTAATTCCCTTCTGTCCTGTCATTCCTTCCCCATATCCCTTTTTATCTGCTGCTGCTACCTGCTCCCCATCCTCACTTCAGGTGCCCTGAGTGCTAGAAAGTTTTAAGAAGCAGGAGTTAAGTATCACAAGGCAGGACAGCCTGGGAACAACAGCTCAGTTAGCATGGCTCGTGATAATGAGGAGGAAGAGTGGAGAGAAGGAGTAAAAGCCCAGATCACAGTGTTGGTGGAAGGTATTGATACAGGAACAGTTAGAGCAGATGAAGATCCCTGGCATCTGGGAGTCTTGAAGTACAGGGATGGAAAGTGAGTTGTTAAGAATGGGAAAGAGATAGGACAGCTCAGATATTTAATTTCCATTCTGATTCACCTGGTCTCAGGAGCAAAGTATGAAAGTCCTGAAGTCCCTTAATAGAAGACGAAACCTTTCATTTTAGGATTGTTGACAATAGCCCCAAAGATTCTAATCCCTGACATTGTTGATAGGGAGGAATTTCATTCCAAGATTCCAAGTGTAAACAAGGGTATCTTCATTTCCTGTTTGGATTAGTGGGAGGTGTGAGGGAAGAAGCCATGGTGGCACAGTGGTTAAAGTGCTCATCTGCTAACCAAAAGGTCGGCAGTTCAAACGCACTAGCTGCTCTGCTGAAGAAAGATGTGACAGTCTGCTTCTGTAAAGATTTACAGCCTTGGAAACTATGGGGCAATTCTACTTTGTCCTATAGGGTTGCTATGAGTCAGAATCGACTCGATGGCAGTGGGTTTTGTTTTTTGATTCTTGGTAAGAGAAGGTATTGGGGCCTGAAAAATGGGGTGAATGCTACTGAAGAGTGAGGAAGAGAAATGAGAGGCTAGTGGGGTAAGACTCAAGCATGAGGACTTTTGTTTCCTGCTTGGCTGCCCACAAATGTACCTTAAAAACTCCAGTAACCGCTTGCTTCTATATGGTAGGTGGGTCTCTGTTGAGAAAGATACGTAATTGAGATTGGATGGTGTCTTAGTTATCTAGTGCCTTTATAACAGAAGTACCACAAGTGGGTGGCTTTAACAAACAAATTTATTTTCTTGTTGTTTACAAGGCCAGAAGTCTGAACTCAGGGCACTGGCTCTAGGGGAAGGTCTTTCCGGCTCTGGGGTAAGATCTTTGTCTCTTTTCAGCTTCTGTTTCCTGGTTCCTTGGTAATCTCCACATGGCTTGGCATCTATCTTTCATCTCTGCTTCTTTCTCTGCCTAATCAGCTTGGTTTATATCACAAGACATATCCTACACTGATATGGACTCATGAACATAATAAAGAAAACCCGATTCCCAAATGAGGTTACATCCACCAGTATCCAAAAAAACCCTTGCTGTTGAGTTGATTTCGATTCATAGCGACCCTATAGGACAGAGTAGAACTGCCCCACAGAGTTTCCAAGGAGTGCCTGGTGGATTTGAACTGCTGACCTTTTGGTTAGCAGCCGTAGCACTTAACCACCAAGCCACCAGGGTTTCCATCCACAAGTACAGGAGTTAGGAATTACAACACATATTTTGGGGGGACACAGTTCAGTCCATAACAGATAGCTTCATGATGCATTTCCCCCAGTGGTATTCCTTGTACAGTGCATCTGATTATGTTTCATTTGTAGAATATTTCAGAAATGTCATTTGTACCACCCTCATATTCATATTCATATTCTCTCTTTTTCTCCTGCTATAATGCATCTTTTTACAAGGTCAATTAGTTGAATAGCCCATTCCCTTACAATATTGAAGAATCACCTTTTAATTGCTATACCAAGGTTCAAAGCAGATGTCACAAATTGTGTCAGCCATCAACTGGAGATTCTGGTAATTAGAATACTTTTGTTTGCTTATTTGATACAATGCAGATATTTTTTCGAGTAAAATTTAAATTTATAATGTATGTTTTTTGAAGAAATAAAAGACAAATTCAGTTTTTAAAAATTAGAAAATTTTTGGACAGAGTAGCTGGGGCCTGGGGACCATAATTTCAGGGAACATCTAGGTCACTTGGCATAACAAAGTTTTTTAAGAAAATATTCTACATCCCACTTTGGAGAATGGTGTCTGAGGTCTTAAAAGCTTGCGAGTGGCCATCTAAGATACGTCAACTGGTCCCATCCCACTTGGAGCAAAGGAGAATGAAGAAAACCAAAGACACAAGGAAAGTACTAGTCTAAAGGACTAAGAGACCAGAAGAACTAGATGGTGCCTTGCTACCACCAGGGACTGCCTTGACAGGGAACACAACAGAGAATCCTGGACAGAGCAGGAGAAAAATGTAGAAAGTCACATAAAAAGACCAGCCTTAATGGTCTGACAGAGACTGGAGGAACCCCAAAACTATGGCCCTTGGACACACTGTTAACCCAGAACTGAAACCATTCTCGAAGCCCGCTCTTCAGACAAAGATTAGACAGGACTATAAAACAAAAATAATACACATGAGGAGTGTGATTCTTAGTTCAGTCAGATATAGGAGACCAAATGGGCAGCTCCTGTCCAAAAGCAGGATGAGAAGGCAGGAAGGGACAGAAAGTAGTCGAAGGGACAGAAAGTAGCCAAATGGACACTGGGAGCCCAGGGTGGAAAGGGGGGGTGTGTGTCACATTGTGGGGATTGCAGCTAATGCCACAAAACAATGTATGTTTAATTTTTTGTATGAGAAATTAACTTGAGCTGTAAACTTTAACCTAAAGCACAATTAAAAAAAAAATTAGATTTTCAAATGAAAATAGCAGTGCAGCAAAAGGCAGTTGAAGAATGTTCATAGTAACTGTAGTGGTAAGAGCTTCAAACTAGAAACAATTTTAATGTCCATCAGCTATAGAATGGATAAATAAATAGCCCTGGTGGCACAGTGATTAAGAGCTTGGTTACTAACTAAACGGTTGACAGTTTGAATCCACCAGCCTCTCCGTGGAAACCCTATGGGGCAGTTCTCTGTCCTATAGATTCGCTATGAGTCGGAATCAGCTTCATGGCAATGGGTTTGTTTGTTTTGGTCATGGTCATACATTGGAATGCCATCAGCAATGAAAATGGACTAACTACTAGTAGTTATCACAAAAATAATGTTGAGCAAAAGAAACCAGGCACAAAAAAAGTACATCACATATAGGTCAAAAACAAGCAAAACTAATCCACAGTAATAGAAGTCAGGAGAAGAAAGGGGAAGTTGATAAGTGTGATGGAATAGAAGGGGGACTCGCAGGTATCAGTAATACTGTGTTTTCTGGCCTGTGTGGTGTTTACATTGTGTGTATTCACTTAGTAAAAATTCATTGAGCTGTTTCATGTACGATTTGTGCACTTCAGTGTTTGCATGTTAAATTTAGCAAAATGCTTCAAGGAAAAACTTTTCCTTTAAAAAAAGAAAATTATCCTTACATTTTAATTAAGAGATTAGTATATAGGCAACATTTTAAGGGAAAAGTTTGTTCATGTTCCAGAAGAATTGTCATGTTACTATTTGGGTGGTTCTGGTTCAGAAATTTCTGTAAGCAATTTCTTGTTGCCATCGAGTTGATTCTGATTCATAGCAACCCTAAAGGACAAAGTAGAACTGCCCCGTAGGATTTCCAAGGCTGTAATCTTTATAGAAGCAGACTGCCACATCTTTCTCCCACAGAGCAGCTGGTGGGTTTGAACCACTAACCTTTTGATTAGCACCCAAGTGCTTAACCACTGCGCCACCAGGACTCTTCCCCTATAAATGATACTGAAACATAGATTACATATTTAGAAATTAGTGTTTGTCTGAATCAGTTATTAAATTATCTAGCTTATGTAAGCTAGATAATTTTGTTGCTTTAGATAATTAACTAGTCTCCTGTTACTTTAAATTTCCTCCTCTTGAGTTCTTTTTTCTGGGAAACTTCTAAAGGGCATTGTGATATAGAGAGAAAATTGTGATTTTAGAGTCAAAGAGGCCTGAATTGGAATCCTAGCTCCATTACTTAGCTGGATAACTTGTGAGACCGGCTTAGTAGCTGGGTGACTGGCTGGCTGATTTTGTACAGGCTGATTAAATTTGGAGTCTTAGGTTTTCTTATCTGTTTTGGTGGGGTGATAATACCTACTCAGAAAGCATGTTAAGGATTAAATGAGATAAAACCAAAACCAAGTCAAACCCATTGCCGTTGAGTTGATTCTGACTCATGGCAACCCTATAGGACAGAGTAGAACTTGCCCCATAGTGTTTCCAAGGCTGTAATCTTTACGGAAGCAGACTGCTGCATCTTTCTCTCACGGAGCAGCTGGTGGGTTTGGACCGCTGACTTTTCAGTTAGCAGCCAAGCACATAGTCACTGAGCACTATCTTTGCAAGAAGATGTTGTTGTTAGGTGCTGTCAAGTCAGTTCCGACTCACAGCAACCCTGTGTACAACAGAACAAAACGCTGCCTGGTCTTGTGCCATCCTCACAGTCATTGTTATTGTTGCAGCCACTGTGTTAGTCCATCTCATTGAGGATCTACCTCTTTTTCGCTGACCCTCTACTTTACCAAGCATTATGTCCTTTTCCAGGAACTGGTTCCTCCTGACAACATGTCCAAAGTACGTGAGACAAAGTCTCACCATCCTTGCTTCTAAGAAGCATTATGTCTGTACTTTTTCCAAGACGGATTTGTTTGTTCTTTTGGCAGTCAATGGTATATTCAGTGTTCTCTGCCAACACCATAATTTAAAGGCATCAGTTCTTCTTAGGTCTTCCTTATTTGTTGTCCAGTTTTTGCGTGCATATGAAGCAGTTGAAAACACCATGACTTGCTCAGGGTTGCGTTAGTTCTGAAAGTGACATCTTTGCTTTTTAAAACTTTAAAAGAGGTCTTTTGCAGCAGATTTGCCTAATGCAGCGCATTTCTTGATTTCTTGACTGCTGCTTCCATGGATGTTGATTGTGGATCCAAGTAAAGTGAAATCCTTGACAACGTCAGTCTTTTCTCCGTTTATCATGATGTTGCTTATTGGTCCAGTTTTGAGGATTTTTGTTTTCTTTATGTTTTGTTTTTTTTTTTTATGTTGGGGTGTAATCTATACTGAAGGCTGTGGTTTTTGATCTTCATCAGTAAGTGCTTCAAATCCTCTTCACTTTCAGCAAAGCAAGGTTGTGTCATCTGCTTATCGCAGGTTGTTTATGAGTCTTCCTCCAATCCTGATGCCCCGTTCTTCATATAGTCCAGCTCTTTGGATTATTTGTTCAGCATGTAGACTGAAAAGTATGGTGAAATGATACAGTCCTGATGCACACCTTTCTTAGCTTTAAACCATACGGTATCCTCTTTTTCTGTTCGAACGACAGCTTCTTGGTCTAAGTACAGGTGCCTCATGACCATGGTTAAGTGTTCTGGAATTCCCATTCGTCACAATGTTATCTGTAATTTGTTATGATCCACACAGTCAGATGCCTTTGCATAGTCAATAAAACACAGGTAAACGTCTTTCTGATATTCTCTGCTTTCAGCCATGATCCATCTGATATCAGGAATGATAACCCTTGTTCCATGTCCTCTTCTGAATCCAGCTTGAATCTCTGGCAGTTCCTTGTCGATGTACTGCTGCAACCGCTTTTGAATGATCTTTAGCAAAATTTTACTTGTGTGTGATACTCATGATATTGTTCAATAATTTCTACATTATATTGCATCACTTTTCTTTGGAATGAGCACAAATATGGATCTCTTCCAGTTGGTTGGCCAGGTAGCTGTCTTCCGGATTTCTTGGCATAGATGAGTGAGCACTTCCAGCATTGTATCCATTTGTTGAAACATCTCAATTGGTATTCAGTCAGTTCCTGGAGCCTTGTTTTTCGCCAGTGCCTTCAGTTCAGCTTGGACTTCTTCCTTCGGTACCATAGGTTCCTGATCATATGTTACCTCCTGAAATGGATGAACGTCGACCAGTTCTTTTTGGTACAGTGACTGTGTGTATTCCTTCCATCTTTTTTTGATGCTTCCTGCATCGTTTAATATTTTCCGTATAGAATCCTTCAGTATTGCACCTCAAAACTTGAAAGAAGATGGATTTCATTTGAAATACTGTGAAAGTATTGGGATTTAAAATGTTTATGTATATTTGTTGGTTTAGTTCGTGATAGGAATAATTACTTTAAAAATCATGTAGGTTTTTCAAACATGTAGGGTTATTTTGCGTTTAATAGGGCTTCCAACCGAGGCTGATTTGGAGAATAGACTATGGATCATTGCCCTAAGAGGCCGTCATTAATTCTTTAGGAGAAAAGAGGTAATTAGATTAATGTAAGTTTTGTGTGTGCATTCAGCAAATTTGCTAGCCAAACTTTTCCATCAAATACCTTATTTCCTTCAAGAAACAGAATTTCATGTATTAACTTAGTGCGGCTGTTGTTTCCCATGGCAAAAGGTGCATTTTAGGAGACTTTCAGAATAATAGAAGGCATTCTTAGAGTACAAAAGCAATATCATCCTTTTTAGACTATTCTCTAGATTTCCTTCTTATTAGTGAGAGAGCCTACAGCTCATAATTTCAATGCTGAGCTGTACTCAAGTGGGAATAAAGAGTCTAAATTGGGGGGTTATTGAGGGTCACATCATAGGTGCTCAGTAAATCCATCTGCTTTCCATCCACCCATCTATCCCTGGATCACATTAGTAGAAATGAAGGGAGTCCACGTTACCTTTACACTTTGGGCTCCTTGGTAAAGTAAGGAAAATCACCCACAGTGTACAATTTTTTTCTTAGGGGAAATCTCCATGTAGAAAATTGCAGCACTGCCCTGGTAGGATAGGAATGCCATGTAGGTAAGAGCCACTTTTCTTCCCTTCTATTCCCTCTCTATGAGTCAGAATTGACTCGACGGCACTGGGTTTGGTTTTTTGTTTTTTATTCCCTCTCTATCTTTAACACACACATATCATTGCTGCCCCTTTCTTACAGTCCATCCTTTTCATGTGAAAGAAACAAGTTTCCTATGGGGGGGCACAATGGGCAGGAAATCACCTGACAAAAAAGCTACGTAATCTGAGTCTAAATAGTGGCAAGGTTTCCAGTGACAGGATGTTTGTGTGAACTTGACCTCAGATGCTGCATCTTAGTGAGCATCTTTTCTGTCAGTGAACATTTATATTGTACTAAACCTGTCACTTGATGTCCACTCCCTGATTTGAAGTCTTGATCTGTGATTTCAAGTCTTGAGCTATATATCTCTCATATTTTATCCTTTTTCAGGCTATTTGACTCTTCATTTTTTATTTTCTGACAATCAAAGCAAAATAAAAGTTACACTGAATATCTTATACCTGTCAAGAAGTTCTGTACTCAGTAGCATTTTATAAATAGTTATTAGGTATTTTTAAAGTATTTGTGAGATTTTATTCTAATTAGCCCTTTCATTTTGCCCAGTTGTACAGTTTGACAGGGTGAATTACAAATGCCATGTGTATGTGTGTCTGGCACATGTGCGTGCATGCACACACATACAAATTTCATATGGATGTTATGTCAGAATAAGAGACCTGTTCCTGATTATAGTATAGATTTTACAGTTTGAGTTATTGATTTCAAATATCTTTGAGAAAATAAAGTGTTACCATCACCTTGTACCAGTAGTAGCTACCAGTGTACCAAGAATTACTTTTCACAGTCAATGTACCAAGAATTACTTTTCACAGTAACCTCATATAGTCTAATATCAGAGAGATCAGCTTAGTGCTGGAGCCTCAGAATCCAGTGCACTTATTTAAATGAGAAAATATCAAGATGGCAGATACTTTGAATGTTATATAATTGTGGGCCACATAATACATAAATACAGATTATTGATATCAGTTCACTGTGGAAGGAAAGGCAAGTTCCCCTGCCCTTCCCTGCTCAAGGAAGACAGTAGTTCCCTTGTCCCAGGACTTGCTTATTGTTACCTGAGACACCGGTTCCTAAGCCTGCCCCTGTGGAGAGCATAGCTGAGCGGTGCTGGTAGCTGGAAAGTCAGGTGTTTCCAGCCAGAGCCTAGCTTTCACCTCAGTGGGGTCTGTAACCCTGTCTGGGTAAAGAAACCCTCGTTGCAAGGTTTCATCAACTGTATACTTTTTATGAGCCTGGAACAGTTGATTCAGAGTCATCATTGTGTTCTCTACTTCTTTATTATTAAAGTGGTGGTATTGGTCTACTTGGTTTTAGAAGAATTTATGTTAAAACTTACTATGCATAAACCCCAAGCAATAATGGTTTTACTTCCGTCATTCTGTAATATGTATATAATAGTTTTTATATCCTGTGCCCTGTTGTCATTTGTATGCTATACAGTAAAAACTCATTAATTGAAGTTAAGTTTAATAATCGCCTTTATCTCTGGTCTTGACTCTTGCTGCTACTCCCTAACTGGCTGCCTTTCTCTTTTCTGTCATCTCCACACTACTACCCAAAGGATTTTTTTTTTTTAAACCCGTATATGATCACTTTATAATTCTGTCAAACTACTGATAATTCACCATTGTCCACGGTGTCAGCCTCTTTCCTCCCCTGACTTCTCCCACAGTTCCACATAAGAGTGCCTGCTTTTCTTTGACTGTGCCATTTGCCTTCTTAGTCACCTAGTACTGCCATAACAGAAATACCACGAGTGGATGGCTTTAACAAAGAGAAATTTTTTTCCTCACAGTAAAGTAGTCTAAAAGTCCAAATTCAAGGCATCAGTACCAGGGGAAGGCTTTCTGTCTCTGTCGAGTCTGGAAAAAGGTCCTTATCCTCAGCCTTCCCACAGTCGAGGAACTTGTCAAGCACAGGGACCTCGGGTCCAAAGGATGTGCTTTGCTCCTGGTGCTGCTTTCTTCATGGTTTGAGGCCCCAAACTCTCTGCTTGCTTCCCTTTCCTTTTATCTCTTGAGAGATAGAAGGTGGTGCGGGCCCCACCCCAGGGAAATTCCCTTTACATTGGATCAGGAAGGTGACCTGAGTAAGGGTGGTGTTACAATACCACCCTAATTCTGTTTAGTGTAAAATTACAATCACAAAATGGAGGACAGCCACACAGTACTGGGAATCATGGCCTAATCAAGTTGACACATATGCTGGGGGAGACAATTCAATCCATGACACCTTCATACCTGCTAGTTTTATATGAGCTGTCCCCCTCTGCTGAGAACTCAGTCACCATCCTGCCCTCTCTTTGCTTGCTGAACTCCCACCCTTGCTTTAAGACCCAGTTTAAATATCTCCCCTCCTAGAAAACTTTCGCCGATTCCCACTGGCAGAAGAAGGAGGTGCTTCTCCCTTTGGACACTCATTGTAGCATTTACGTATTTCTTTTTCTTTTACGTATTTATTCATATTTCTCAGCAGTCAGTTCATTGCTTAGTTCATATTAGGATTGGTAGTGGTGGTTGGCTTGATTAGTTTAAAATCACTATAGGAAGATATTCTGTAGCAGTTTTTTATGCTTTTGATACTTCGACTTATAACTCTTTAGGCAACCCACCCAACTCTTTTCAGTAAACCTTGTTTCTGGGGTCAGCCTTTGAAAGTTAGGGAGCTGAGTGGGTCAAGTACCAGCTTTTGAAGACTCAGGTTTCTGTACCAAGATGTAGTGTAGTGTTCTGTCCACAGTACCGATACAGTGTCCAACCTGTAGTAACCACTCAGTAAATGTTAGTTACTGTCAGTATTATCATGCTGATCTCCAACAGGCAAGGAGATTGTTTTGAATAACTTTATTTCTATAGCTTGTAATATAAAAATAATAGGTTTCTTCCCCCAGATTTCAAATGCAGACTTAGATTGTGCTAGTGAATACGATTTTCAGACTACATATTTAGACACAACCCTCTCTTCCTAGAGATACTCATTCTAGGGGATCATCCCCTAATTGATAACCACTGCCTGCTACCCTTTCCAAAACTCTCTGCCGTTTGTTCTCACTGTGTGATCTTTCTGTCTCTAGGACTGCCTATGGCTGCGGTAGCAGTAAGAGAATCTCTCAGGTGAGAGTCTTAACTCCTGACACTATCTTTTCATTTTTTTCCTTAACCTCTGACACTATCTTTTTTACCCTGGGGAGGTACTTGAATGAAATGTTTTCCCCTTCTTAGCATCATCTGGAAAAAAAAAAAAAAAAATTTTTTTTTTTTTTTTTTACAGCATCATCTGAGGATTTTGTTTTACCTCACGTTGTGATGTCCTTGAAGAAGCAGCCTGTGTCTTTTTTATTTACATAAGAGGATAGGATATGGTTTGTGAATTCACGTATTTTCAAAAATAATGAAATGGAAAATATTTTTGAAATTACTCTCATTTCTCGTTTATTACATTTAAATCTTTATTGAAAACACTTGCTTTGCATAGTTTCTTTCAAGTTCTCTCTCTCTCTTTTACTTTCATTTTTTTGTCTCTGCTTGTTTTTCCAGAAGGTGTACCTTCCTTCTTGTTCATTTTTAAGCAGATTCCAAAACTGCTGTTGATGATGCCTGAAGCTGCTTTGGAGGCAGAAAATCAACAGTGAGATCAAGAATTGTAAGAATTCAAGTATGAAGAAGGTTGATGCTCTGGGTATTAGAGGTTTGAGATAGCCCAGGGTACTGTCCCAACAGGAAATTGGTATGGAAGAGAAAGGCGGGGGCACTTGCCATACCAGAGCAAAACCTTTATTAGAAAGCTACAGTGATAAGACAGTGGTATTGGCATAGAGAAAGAGAAGTGGAACAGAATAGAGAACCTAGAGTTACATTCACATATCTAGGGAAACCTAAGATATGGCAGAGGTGACATTGCAGGTCAGTGGAGAAAAGGATAGATTGTTCAATAAATGGTGCTAGAAAACTGATTATCCATATGGGAAAGAAATTAATTGGATCCTTACTCCTCATCAGACTCAAGAATTAATCTGCAAATGGATTAAAAGACTTATATGTGAGGAGCAAAACTTAAACACTTAGAAGAAAATATACCAAATTATGACTTTGGGGGTGGAACAAGATTTTTATAAATAAAACATAAAAGTACAAACTATAAAGGAAAATATCAATAAATTCAGCCATATTAAATTCAAGAACTCCTGTTCATCTAAAGATGCCATAAACAGATGAGCCACAGAGTGGGAGAAGATATTTGTAGCTCATATAATCAACAAAGAATTTATGTCCAGAATATTTAGCTTTTCTAAGCTAAACAAGTTTACTACTACTTCTCTGTGACCTAACATCTCTAGTCACTAGTCATTAGAATTCCCTTGGGACCCCAAGCCCTGTGAGAGGTTGTTAGGTGCTGAAAATATGAGTGTTACGGTGAATTATTACAGAAAGTTTTCTGAGTTACTAAGTCTCTGTAAAATCACGCAGTCATTTATAAAGTCTACTTCAACTCTAAACTTCAAGGATTAAGCCATTAATTTTAAGGAAAATCAATAGAAGGATATGCCTTTCTAGATCTCTCTTATTTGTATACTATTCAGTAATATTTCCCTAACAATATTCCTGCAGCATTCAAATTCACGTATTTCTAGCATCAGACTGTAGTCGATAATAGCAGCAGAAATACTGGTAACTCCTAAAAGTGCTAAAATTAGTAGTTGCTCCTGCATGTTTGAATTTTAGTTCTTAATAAGAGTGTATAACCACTATTGTCTTTATCCATTTGATTTTTGAGAGCTCTCATTTACTGTTTTAAGGAAAAAGATTATAGAACTGTAGACTTTTCATATGCAATAATTATTTTAAACAACAGTTGATTGACTTCTAGAAATAGTACATTTGAAGTATGCGTTTTTCCTTCCATTTCTGTTAGTTGGAACAAGACTGTAGCAAGGGGAAATACCAGAGTGTTTCTCTGTGCTTTCCCTTTTAGAAACAAAAGTAAAAAAGACTTTACTGCTTACAGAAAGAATAAATAACCACGAACACCGTCTCCACAGTTTCAAACCTAATCCCGTTATGTGAAAATGAAGACTCACTGATACTGGTGACCTGGCCTCCACCATAGCAGCTGTTGCGGTACTGCTCTTACAGGTTTTTGACTCCTTGAAGGCAGGGGCCAGGAATTTATATTTGTCAATCACAGTTTCATGGTGCCATTTCTCCCGTGTTGCCATTTTGGCAGTAAATAACGTAAAGGGGAATTATGGTAATAGAAGTGGCTATCTAGTAGTGGATAGAATAATTTAGAAAGTTACCAGAGACTTAAAGTTTTATCAGTATAATACTTTAAATAAAAACTGCAGGAAAGGGTTTTGTGAAATCTCATTGCAAAATAGTTAAGAATAGTTTGTGATTGAAGAAGGGCCAAAAAAATGAGCTATGTACACATTTGTATGTGTTATGTGCACAGTAATATCATTTTTACATGTAAATCTGGGAAATAAATGATACCAGAGTTTCGTTCTCCTCTTAACCATGGTACTTATACAGTCAGTGATTCGTCTAGGAACTAGTCCAAAGTTCTTGTTTTTAGATGCTATCGAGTCAGCTCCAACTCATAGTGACCCTTTATACAACAGATCGAAACACCGCCCAGTCCTGCGCCATCCTCACAAACATTGCTGTGTTTGAGCCCATTGTTGCAGCCTCTGTGTCACTGCATCTAGTTGAAGGTCTTCTGTTTTTCGCTGACCCTCTACTTTACCAAGCATGATATCCTTCTCCAGGGACTGGTCTGTCCAGGTAACATGTCCAAACCACATGATACAAAGTCTCGCCATCCTCACTTAAAGGAGCATTCTGGCTGTATGTTTTCCAAGACAGACTTGTTCATTCTTTGGTAGTCCACAGTATATTCAATATTCTTCACCAGCACCATAATTCAAAGGCATCAGTTCTTCTCCCGTCTTCCTTATTCATTGTCCAGTCTTTGCATTCATATGAGGCAGTTAAAATACCATGGCTTGGCTCAGGTGAAACAGCCCAGATGGTACAGTGGTTAAAGCACTTGGCTGCTAACCAAAAGGTTGGCGGTTCAAACCCAGCAGCTGCTCTGTGGGAGAAAGACGTAGCGGTTTGCTTCTGTAAAGATTTACAGCCTTGGGAACCCTATGGGGCAGTTGTACTCTGTCCTATAGGGTTGCTATGAGTCGTGGTTGACTTGACGGCAGTGGGGTGTTTTTTGGGGGGGGGAGGTCAGGTGCCTTTTAGTCCTCAAGGTGACATCTTTGCTTTTTAACACTTTAAAGAGGTCTTTTGCAGTGGATTTGCCCCATGCAATACGTCATTTGATTTCTTGACTGCTTTTTTTTTCTTCCATGGTCGTTGATTGTAGATCCAAGTAAAAGAAATCCTTGACAACTTCAGTATTTTCTCCATTTATGGTGATGGTCCAGTTGTGAGGATTTTTGTTTTCTTTGTGTTGAGGTGTCATCCATACTGAAGGCTGTAGTCTTTGATCTTCATCAATAAGTGCTTCAAGTCTTCTTCACTTTCAGCAAGCGAAGTTGTGTCATCTGCCTGTTGCAGGTTGTTAATGAGCTCTTCTCCAGTCATGCTGCAGCATTCCTCTTCATATAGTCCAGCTTCTCAGACTATTTGCTTAGCATACAGACTGAATAAATGTGGTGAAAAGGTACAACTCTGACACACACCTTTGCTGATTTTAAACCATGCGGTATCCCCTTGTTCTGTTCTGTTCAAAAGCACCCTTGCTTTTGAAAGGAAAAATACATCAGTGTGCTCTTTTGTTTCTCTTGGTCTGTGTACAGGTTCTTCATGAGCACAATGAAGTGTTCTGGAATTCTCATTCTTTGCAATGTTATCCATAATTTGTTACAATCCACGCAGTCTTGTGCCTTTGCATAGTAAGTAAAACACAAGTAATCATCTTTCTGGTATTCTCTGCTTTCAGCCAAGATCCATCTGACATGAGCAACGATATCCCTTGTTCCACGTCCTCTTCTGAACCCAGCTTGAATTTCTGGCAGTTCCCTGTCGATGTGTTGCTACAGCCGTTTTTGAATTATCTTCAGCATAATTTTACTCATGTGTAATATTAATGACAAGTCAAAACCAAACCAAACCCAGTGCCGTCGAGTCAATTCCGACTCATAGCGACCCTATAGGACAGAGTAAAACTGCCCCGTAGAGTTTCCAAGGAGTGCCTGGTGGATTCAAACTGCCGACCCTTTGGTTAGCAGCTGTAGCACTTAACCACTATGCCACCAGGGTTTCCAATATTAAAGATATTGTCCAATAATTTCTGCATTCTATTAGATCACCTTCCTTTGGAAAGGGTACAAATATGGATCTCTTCCAGTCTGTTGGCCAGGTAGCTGTCTTCCAAATTGCTTGGCATAGATGAATGAGTGCTTCCAGTTTTGGATCCATTTGTTGAAACATCTTAATTGGTGTTCTGTCAATTACTGGAGCCTTGTTTTTCAGCACTCCCTTCACTGGACTCCCTTTAGCTTGAATTATTTGTGGCAGGGTTATTGGGAAACATTTCGGGGAGTGTTCAGAGAAGCTGTGTCTTATAGCTGGAAGAGACCAGGGGGTTTGCATGTACAGCTGTTTCATCAGCAATGTTTATGGTCAAGTGGCCCTGACTCAGGAGACTAGCATACTTTTGATTTTTAGATTATCTGTCTCAATTTTTGCAAATGATGGCACCATACCTACTTTTTTCTATTAATAGAAAGCTGAATTACCTGGTTTTCTTAATCTAATAAGGATTTTAAAGTATGCATTGATAAATTTATGGGTACCATTTTCTTAGCACAGTTCAGTGATGCAATGTCTTTAATTCTTTTCTCTATTAATGATAATGTTTGCCTTTCAACCATGCATGAGGTTAGCACCTAGGCAGGGTTTTGCTTCTCACATTGCCACTAGTAACAGAAGCATAGTTGATGATAGCCATCTAGTGCTCCGTATCCAGAGTTGATCTCACACCTTTCTCAGATAGCCACCTTCTTTTTCAGCATAGTGTGACAGGGAGCTATCAAAAAAGGTGTGATTCCTACCTCCTTGAGACGTGAACTAAACTGTTACAACCCAAGAGACTTGATTAGAATTAAAGCTCCAAATTCATCTTTGTCTATATTTACCAGGGGTTGTCTTGTTTTCACACTGACATGTTTCTACAAATAATTTTGTACCTGTAACTGAAGAAGTTGTATCCAGATATGCTTAACCTGCTAGCTCTTTCTCCAGTAGAGGGCAAAATCTGCATAAGGTAGTACCAAAGATGAGTTTTGATTGCTAGTATTTTTCAAGTAGCCTGGTTTCTCTCCACCTGATGGAAGTTGCTGCATCTTTCCAAACAGGTTCTCTAATGATCTTGCTTCACCATGGCTACAAATATGGAGGGGCTGGTTCAGCACAGAGTGGGGACCCAGCAGGTGGCTGAGGTGAGTGACAGGGGCTAGCACAATAGCTAGCACCCTTGCTTTTGAAAGGAAAAAATACATCAGTGTGCTCTTTTGTTTCAAAACCATCCCAGTGAATTCAGCATGTAATGCAAATCCAAAGTAAAATGCTAGCATTGAAAAAAAATAAAAATGACAAGAACATTTATTCCTAATGTTTCTTTGCATGACGAGGGTGGCCTACCTGCGTATAATAAGGTGACTAAAAAAATTTCCTCTTGAACCAAAAACTAATAGAATCTGATGCTTATAGAAGTTGTGGGTATGATGTTAACGCCAAGGCTCTGTCTTAGTTTCTTTCACTCTTAATAATTGGTTAATACCATGGAATGGTGGAAGGCCCACTTCTGTGCATTCAGCAGTCATTATTGGTCCTCTGCCATTGGAATTGTACTGGAGATCATGCTAAGTACTGAGAAGTACAGAGGTGAATAAGCCACGGGTCCTTTCTTCAACATTTGCGGTGTCTAGTTAGGGAATAATTATAAAACAGGGTAAGAAGTGTAATTCCATGTGAAGGAGGTTTCCCTGGAGGTGGGTCTCAAATGGTGAGTACACATTTGTAAGACAGACCCAGATGGAGTGGGTGGGAAAGTGTGTGGCAGATACATAACTAAGTCAAGCATATGTAAAGAGACAGAGCATGGAATAGCTTGGGATGTTCAGGCAACTTGAGGTGTAAAAGAGGTAGGCAGGGACCAGATTTGGAAAAACACTGTTAATCTCTACTCACTAATAAAATAATCACTTTGACTATTACTTGGTACAAGTCCCTATGCATGGGCTTTAATCCTCACAACAACCTTTTGAGGTGGATACTGTAAGTGTTCCCAATTCATAATTGAAAAAACCAAGGCTCAGAGTTGTAGATAATAGGCCAGGTGCGCATTGTGGCAGAACTGAGATTCCGACCCATACCTCTTTCACTTCTTCCAAAGCTCCTTCAATTAATCACATGTCATGCTGGAACCAGGGATATTGGAGGTGTTCAGATTTGTATTTTTGAACTAATGTTTATATTTCTAGGGCAAAGACACAATGTTAGGAATGGACATTTAAAGAAAAGGTTTAAAAAAACAAAACAAGAACTAAGTACAAACATGGCAGTTTAAACAACTAAAAATTATGAGCAGATTTTCAGATTTTAGATCAGCCACTAACTTTAAGGTAACTAGTTGTTCCCTTTTCCCCAGACAAATAATAATAAATATTAATGAACACGAAAGAAGATAAACCAAACAAAACCTACTGCCATCAAGTCGGTTACTGTAGGACAGAAGAGTACTGCCCCATAGGGTTTCCAAGGCTGTAATCTTTACCGGAGCAGACTGCCACATCTTTCTCCCACAGAGTGGCTGGTGGGTCCGAACCTCCAACTTTACTGTTAGCAGCTGAGTACTTAGCCACTATACCACCAGGGCTCCTTTGAAAGAAGATAGATTTCATAAATTTGTTAATGTGAAATTTTTGAAAGGGCTGTTAGGGCTGTGAAAGTATTGGGGTTTAAAATATTCATGTGTATCTGTTGGTTTAGTTTGTGATAGGAATAATTACATTGAAAATCCTGTAGTTTTTTATTTTTTTGTATGGATTATGGAAACCCTGGTGGCGTAGTGGTTAAGTGCTACGGCTGCTAACCAAGAGGTCAGCAGTTCGAATCCGCCAGGTGCTCCTGGGAAACTCTATGGGGCAGTTCTACTCTGTCCTGTAGAGTCGCTATGAGTCGGAATCAACTGGATGGCAATGGGTTTGGTTTTTTTTTTTAACATGGATCATTGCCCTAAGAGGCCATCGTTAATTCTCTAGGATAAAAGAGGTAATTAGGTTAATGTACGTTTGGTGTCTGCATTCAGCAAATTTGCTAGCTAAAATTTTTTGTCAAATACCTTATTTCCTTTAGGAAATAGAATTTCATATATTTACCTTAGTACAGCTGTTATTTCCCGTGGCAAAAAAATGCATTTTAGGAGACTTTCAGAATAATATAAGGCATTCTTAATTAGGAACACAAAAGCAGTATCTTCCTATTTCAAATATTCTCTAGATTCCATTGCCATTAAACTAGCTAAGCAAGTAAAAAAGCCTGCAGTTCATCATTTTAGTGCTGAGCTGTAATCAAGTAGAAATAGTCTAAATTGAGGAGTTATTAATGTTGGATATTCATTTATTTAATCAGCAGACAATGAAGGAACACTACCCCTTAGGCTGGTGGTGGGGGCTGCACAGGTAAATAATATGACTGGAAGTGTGCTCTGTAAGAACTCTCTGTCAAAGGGTTAAGTGTGAGTTGGGCCATGCTAGAGGGGAAGGACAGGAAGGACCTCAGTAGGAAGGAGAATCTATAGTCAGATTGTGGGCTATGGGATCAGATAGATTGGGGTTTAAATTCAGGCCCTGCCACTTGTTATCTGGGTGACTTCTCAGTGCCTCAGTTTCCTCATCTAGAAAATGGGAATAATAATAGTACCTGTCTATCTTATAGGGTTGTTATGAGGATTTAATGAAGTAATAATATATAAGAGCTTTAGTAGTGCCATACTTTTGCTCTAAGAATGAGATAAGGCAGCATTGTCAATTCTATAAATGTTCTCTGGAGTCCTAGATCAACCTTTTTCTCTGTTGGTCAGGTAAGTCACAAATTACAAGGTGGTAAACTACAAAAATTGGATAATACAGAATAACAACTTGATGTTCTATAGAGAGCTCAAATTTATTCATTTATTCAGAGAGGCAGTTTAATATAGTGGTAAAAAAATGCAGATGCTGGAGCCAGGTTGCCTGAATTTAAGCCCTGGCACTTGCAAGCTGTGTGACCTCTCTGTGCCTAGTTCTGCATCTAGAGAATGGGGAGAATAATGGTATTTACCTTTATAGGATTGCTTGGGATTAGTAGATGAGTTAAAACAAGTAAACCTCTTAGAACAGTGCCTGGCACATAGTAAGAGCTATAGAAGTGTTGGTTATTGCTGTTTTATGTCATATTGAGGAAAGTCCCATTGTAGTTTATTCTCAATAATTCCTTTCTGGTAGAAAATTATGGACTTTCCTTTTTCACTTACAGAATTTCTTTCAAATATTCCCTCTGATCTTAGTGGGAATTATATGTATAATTGTTAACTGTACAAACCCCACGTTCTCACAGAAGATATTAAAACACTGGGTGGGTGGTTTCTACTAGATGACCCTTCTGATTTTTTGAAAACTCGATATTTTGGATATCTTAAGGATACATAAGCTGGAATCATTATACCCGTGGGTATGACAAGAATTCCTTGGACTTAGGATCCATTTTTCAGTTGCCCCCTTAATTAATCTAAATTGTACTTGACAGTACAGGGGAGATATTTAAATTTTTTAAATGTCATTATTACCTTGGCCTTCCATTTCTTATCCTTAATATTATATCTTACCCAGTTTTTTGCAAATGTTTTGTTCCACGCTGTAGGTGACTTCAGAGACGAAGTTATCTGAGCTTCTTCAACTCTTGGAATATCTCTGGCTGTTATCTTTTAAGATATCTGAAAAATCTACAGATGTAGATTTCATCCTTTTTTCCCTTCATCAGCATAGCCTGTACTGGCTGATTTTTTTTTTTTTTTTTTCTCCAGAGGTCTTTCCTAACCAAATGCTTTTTAGGTCACAATGACATTGGTAACAGAAGCATTTTGGGGTTGGGGAATGTATTCACTGATAGTTTCTGAACCGTAATGTTGAGTTACAAAGAGATGATGCGTGAGCGAACTGAAAATCCCAAAGAAGAAGCCCCTGTACAGTGTGACGAATAGTCAGGGTTAGATGGATGGGCTGCTCGAATCAACTCAGTTGAGCTGTACTTTCAAGAAATAATATGCAGCTCACTCTTTCACCAGTACATTATTATATGCCTCTAGCTCTTCCAAACCAAGTTTGATTCAAAACTGGCTTATAGGAACATTTAAAATTTAATATTAACCATTAAAATTTGCCATACTATTTAAATAAAAAAAAAAACTTTTTAATTTTGAAATAATTTTAGATTTACAGAGAAGTTGCAAAGATAGTACAGAGAGTTTCCAATAACCTCCATCCAGCCTCTCCCGTTGTTAAATTCTTACATTACCATGGTGCACTTGTCAAAACTAAGAGAACATCGTTGGTATGTTACCGTTAACTGAACTCTAGACTTATTTGGCTTTCACCAGTTTTTCCACGAATTTTTTTTTTCCTGTCCCAAGATCAGTCTAGGATCAATTAATAAATAATAGGCGACATAGGGTTAATTTCCAAAACATGAAGAAAACTCATCCCCAGTTTCTCATTTCATAATTCTGATGCTAACAACCCAGAGCTGGGTGTCTGCAAGTTAGAACTCTGTTCTTCCAGTCCCTACCAAATAGGCAAAACGCCAGCCTTTCTGCTGGCTCTCAGTGCCCCTGGCAGGTTTGATAATTCACCAGAATGACTCACAGAACTCAATGGAAACTATTACCTATATTTACAGTACCCATTTATTATAGCCAGAAAGGATACAAGCAAAGAGATACATCAGGCACAGTCTGGGAGAGGTACTGGCATGAGACTTTCATTGTCCTCAGGGATGGGTAGCACCGTCTTCTGTGCATGGATGGTCTCACCAATTGAGGAAACCCACAAGAGAGCGCTTCAAGGTCCAGAGTCCCCGAGTCTTTGGGACCTCATGAAGATACATGTCCAGTGAATACATACGATTGGCTTCATCATGCCCCCTCCCTTCCTGAGCCCTGTTCCAGGGTGGGTCCTGTGTAGCCCCTACTTGGCGTGGGTATTTTAGAAAGATGAAGAGTTCAGGCTGTTTTCAAAAACCAGAGACAAAAAGCCAAACTTAGTTCTTTGTCCCACAATTAATGTAATACGTCATATCAACTGAATAAAAAACATTAATAGATGCAGAAAAAGAGTTTGAGAAAATCAAACACCCTTTCATAATAGAAAACACTTAACAAACTAGGAATAGAAGAGAACTTCCTCAGCCTGATAAAGGGAATCTGTGAAAAACCCACAGCTAACATTGTTCTTAATGGTGAAGGACTGGATGCTTTCTCCCTAAAATAAGGAGCAAAACAAAGATGTCTGCTCTCACTGCCACTTCTTTTCAGCACTGTACTGGAGGTTCTAGCTAGGGCAGTTAGGCAAAACAAAGAAGTAAAAGGCGTCCAGATTGGAAAGGAAGAGGTAAAATATTTCTATTTGGAGATGACATGATTTTGTATGTATAAAATTCCCAAGAATCTACTAAACCATTAGAACTAATAAGCAAATTCAGCAAGGTTGCAGGATTCAAGATCAAGATACAAAAAATCTATTGTATTTCTGCACACTTGTATCAAACAATTTGAAAGAAATTTTTAAAAATTCCGTTTGCAGTAACATCAAAAAGAATAAAGTAGTTACGAATACGTTTAACAAAAGAAGTGCAAAACTTATATACAAATCATTGTTGAAAAAAATTGAAGATCTAAATAATCAGAAAAACATCCTGTGTTCATGGACTGGAAGACTTAACATTGTTAAGCTGGCAGTACTTTTTAAACTGATCTACCAGTTCAACATAATCCAGATCAGAACCCCATCTGACTTCTTTGAAGAAATTGACAAGCTGATTTTAAAATTTATGTGAGATTGGAAAGGACCCAGAATAGCTAAAACAGTCTTGCAAAAAAGAACAGAATAGGAGGGCTCATACTTTCCTGTTTCAAAACTTACTGTAAAGCAATGGTAAGCCAATGTGGTACTGGCGCAAGGATAGACGTACAGATCAAGGGATTAGAATTGAGAGTCCAGAAATAAACCCATACATCAGTGGTTGACTGATTTTCAACGAGGGTTACAAGAGCATCATGGAGAAAGAATCATCTTTTCAACAAATGGTGCTAGGCCAATTCGATAGCCACATACGAGAAAATGAAGTTAGACCTTTAGTTCACACCATATACAAAAATTAATTCAAAGTGGATCAAAGGTCCAAATATAAGAGCTAAAACTTTAAAACTCTTAGAAGAAAACATAGGGGTAGATCTTCACGACCTTGGATTTGGCAGTGGATACTTAGATATGACACCAAAATCATAATTAACAAAATTTAAAATAGATAAATTGTACTTCATCAAAATTAAAACTTTTCATTCATTTACTCGACTAATATAAATTGCTCCCATACTTTGGACCAGGGCTTTTACTAGGTTATTACGGATACAGCAATAAACAGAATTTAGCTTCTTCCCAAAATGTTTATAGTCTAGTATGTGTGACAGGCACTTAAAATTCAGGACAGATAATACAGTGATACAGTTGGGAGAGGTACAGACTGTTACTGGAACTCACAGAAAGGAGAACTAAGAGTGTCTCAGAGGGTTTTGGATGGTATCCTGTGAAGATATATATATGTATGTGTGTATATATATATGTATATGTGTTTTGCTTTTTGGAGACCCTAGTGGCTTAGTGGTTAAGTGCTACCACTGCTAACCAAGAGGTTGGCAGTTCGAATCTGCCAGGCGCTCCTTGGAAACTGTATCGGGCAGTTCTGCTCTGTCCTATAGGGTTGCTATGAGTCAGACTTGACTCGATGGCAGTGGGGTTTATTTTGCTTTTTCGTTCTTAAATGTTTGTGCTTCACAGGACACCATCAAGAATGTGAAAAGGCAACCCACAGAGTAGGAGAAAATATTTGCAAATCACATATATGATAAAGAGACTTGTATCTAGAATATGAAAAAAGAATTCTAATGATTCAATAATAAAAAGACAAATAACCCAATTAAAAATGGGACAAAGGATCTGAATAGACATTTCTCCAAAGAAGATGTATAAATGGCCAGTAAACACACGAAAAGATGTCCAGCATCATTAGTCGTTAGACATTAGGGAAATGCAAATCAGATTACCAAATTACGCCCACTAGGATGGCTAGAATCGACTCGACGGCACTGGGTTGGGTTTTTTCGGAAGGCTAGAAGCAAAAGGGCAGGCAATAACAAGTGCTGACAAGAACGTGAAGAAATTGGATCTCTCATACGTTGCTGGTAGAAATGTAAAATGGTACAAATGTTAATGCTCATACCAGCATTATCCATAATAGCCAAAAGGTGAAACAACCCAAATATTTATTAACGGAATGAATGGATAAACAAAGTGTAATATATTCATGCAATGGAATATTATTTGATCATACAAAGGAATGAAGTACTGATACATGCTACAACATGGATGAACCTTGAAAACATTATGCTAAGTCAAAGAAGCCAGGCACAAATGACCATATATTATTTAATTCCATTCATATAAAATGTCCAAAACAGGAAAATCTGTAGAGACAGAAAGTAGATTAGTGGTTGCTTAGTGCTTCAGAGGAGGCAAATAATGTGTGCAGGTGGGGAAGGGGAAAAGGGAAGGAATACTATCTAAATAGTATGGGATTTCTTTCTTTTTTTTTTTTAAATAAGTTTTATTGTGCTTTAAGTGAAAGTTTACAAATCAAGTCAGTCTCTCACACAAAAACCCATACACACCATGCTACACACTCCCAATTACTCTCCCCCTAATGAGACAGCCAGCTCTCTCCCTCCACTCTCTTTTCATGTCCTTTTCGCCAGCATCTAACCCCCTCCGCCCTCTCATCTCCCCTCCAGGCAGGAGATGCCAACCTAGTCTCAAGTGTCCACCTGA
The DNA here is from genome assembly GCF_030014295.1 of Loxodonta africana. NCBI lineage: Eukaryota > Metazoa > Chordata > Mammalia > Proboscidea > Elephantidae > Loxodonta > Loxodonta africana. The sequence continues at coordinate 38,364,576 of NC_087363.1, forward strand.
TCCAAGAAGCTCACTCCTCACCAGCATCCCTCTCCAACCCATTGTCCAGTCCAATCCATGCTTGAAGAGTTGGCTTCGGGAATGTTTCCTGTCCTGGGGCATTAGAAGGTCTGGGGGTCATGACCACCAGGGTCCTTCCAGTCTCAGTCAGACCATTAAGTCTGGTGTTGTGAGAATTTGGGGTCTGCATCCCACTGCTCTCCTGTTCCCTCAGGGGTTCTCTGTTGTGTTCCCTGTCAGGGCAGTCATCGGTTGTAGCTGGGCACCATCTAGTTCTTTTGGTTTCACGATGATGTAGTTACTGGTTCATGTGGCCCTTTCTGTCTCTTGGGCTCGTGATCACCTTGTGTCCTTGGTGTTCTTCATTCTCCATTGATCCAGGTGGGTTGAGACCAATTGATGCATCTTAGATGGCTGCTCGCTAGCGTTTAAGGCCCCAGACACCACTCTTCAAAGTGGGGTGCAGAATGTTTTCTTAATAGATTTTATTATGCCAGTTGACTTAGATGTCCCCTGAAGCCATGGTCCCCAGACCCCTGCCCCTGCTATGCTGGCCTTCGAAGCATTCAGTTTATTCAGGAAACTTCTTTGCTTTTGGTTTAGTTCAATTGTGCTGACATCCCCTGTGTTGTGTGCTGTGGTGCCCTTTACCTAAAGTAGTTCTTATCTACTATCTAATTAGTGAATACCCCTCTCCCACCCTCCCACCTCCCTGTCTCCTAACCTCAAAAGAATGTTTTCTTAGTTTTTCAAGTTCTTATAATAGTGGTCTTATACAATATTTGTCCTTTTGCAGCTGACTAATTTTACTCAGCATAGTGCCTTCCAGGTTCCTCCATGTTATGAAATGTTTCACAGATTCCTCACTGTTGTTTATTGATGCATAGTATTGCTTTGTGTGAATATACCATAATTTATTTATCCATTCATCTGTTGATGGGCACCTTGGTTGCTTCCATGTTTTTGTTATTGTAAACAGTGCTGCAATAAACATGGGTGTGCATATATCTGTTTGTGTAAAGGCTCTTATTTCTCTAGGATATATTCCGAGGAGTGGGATTGGTGGATCGTATGGTAGTTCTATTTTCTAACTTTTTAAGGCAGCACCAAATCGATTTCCAAAGTGGTTGTACATTTTACATTCCCACCAGCAGTGTATAAGTGTTCCAGTCTCTCCAACATTTATTATTTTGTGTTTTTTTAATTAATGCCAGCCTTGTTGGAGTGAGATGAAATCTCCTTGTAGTTTTGATCTGCATCTCTCTAATGGCTAATGATCGTGAACATTTCCTCATGTATCTGTTAGCTACCTGAATGTCTTCTTTAGTGAAGTGTCTATTCATATCTTTTGCCCATTTTTTAATTGGGTTATTTGTCTTTTTGCAGTTTCATGTAGATTTTAGAGATCAGGCGCTAATCAGAAATGTCATAGCTAAAAACTTTTTCCCAGTCTGTAGGTAGTCTTTTTATTCTTTTGGTGAAGTCTTTGGATGAGCGTAAGTGTTTGATTTTTAGGAGCTCCCAGTTATCTAGTTTTTCTTCTAAATTCTTTATAATGTTTTCTATACTGTTTATGCCATGTATTTAGGGCTCCTAACATTGTCCCTATTTTTTCTTCCATGATCTTTATCATTTTAGATTTTATATTTAGGTCTTTGATCCATTTTGAGTTAGTTTTTTTGCATGGAGTGAGGTATGGGTCTTGTTTCATTTTTTTGCAGCTGGATGTCCAGTTATGCCAGCACCATTTGTTAAAAAGACTGTCTTTTCCCCATTTAACTGTTCTGGGGCCTTTGTCAAATATCAACTGCTCATATGTGGATGGATTTATGTCTGGATTCTCAATTCTGTTCCGTTGATCTATGTATCTGTTGTTGTACCAGTACCAGGCTGTTTTGACTACTGTGGCAGTATAATAGGTTCTAAAATCAGGTAAAGTAAGGCCTCCCACTTTGTTCTTCTTTTTCAGTAATCCCTTCTTTATCTGGGGGCTCTTTCCCTTCCATATGAAATTGGTGATTTGTTTCTCCATCTCATTAAAGAATGTCTTTGGGATTTGGATTGGAATTGCATTAAATGTATAGATCGCTTTTGGTGAATATACATTTTTATAATATTAAGTCTTCCTATCCATGAGCAAGGTACGTTCTTCCACTTATGTAAGTCTCTTTTGGTTTCTTGCAGAAGTGTACTGTAGTTTTCTTTGTATAAGTCTTTTACATCTCTGCTAAGGTTTATTCCTAAGTATTTTATCTTCTTGGGGGCTACTGTAAATGGCATTGATTTGGTGATTTCCTCTTCGATGTTCTTTTTGTTGGTGTAGAGGAATCCAAGTGATTTTTGTATGTTTATCTTGTATCCCGATACTGTGCTGAACTCTTCTATTAGTTTCAGTAGTTTTCTGGAGGATTCCTTAGGATTTTCTGTGTATAAGATCATGTCATCTGCAAATAGAGATACTTTTACTTCTTCCCTACCAATCTGGATGCCCTTTCTTTCTTTATCTAGCCTAATTGCCCTGGCTAGGACTTCCAGCACAATGTTGAATAAGAGTGGTGATAAAGGGCATCCTTGTCTGGTTGCCGATCTCAGTGGGAATGTTTTCAGGCTCTCTTCATTTAGGGTGATGTTGGCTGTTGGTTTTGTATAAATGCCCTTTATTATGTTGAGAAATTTTCCTTCTATTCCTATTTTGCTGAGAGTTTTTATCATGCATGAGCGTTGAACTTTTTCAAATGCCTTTTCTGCATCAATTGATAAAATCATGGGGTTCTTGTCTTTTATTTATGTGGTGGATTACATGAATTGTTTTTCTAATGTTGAACCATCCCTGCATACCTGGTATGAATCCCACTTGGTCATGGTGAATTATTTTTTTGATATGTTGAATTCTTTTGGCTAGAATTTTGTTGAGGATTTTTGCATCTACATTCATGTGGGATATAGGTCTGTAATTTTCTTCTCTTGTGGTATCTTTACCTGGTTTTGGTATCGGGGATATGGTGGCTTCATAGAATGAGTTTGGTATTACTCCATCCTTTTCTATGCTCTGAAATACCTTTAGGAGTAGTGGTGTTAACTCTTCTCTGAATGTTTGGTAGAACTCTGCAGTGAAGCGGTCTGGGCCAGGGCTGTTTTTTGTTGGGAGTTTTTTGATTACCTTTTCAATCTCTTCTTTTGTTATGGGTCTATTTAGTTGTTCTACCTCTGTTTGTGTTAGTTTAGGTAGGTAGTGCGTTTCTAGGAATTCATCCATTTCTTCTAGGTTTTCAAATTTGTTTGAGTATAGTTTTTCATAGTGATCCGATATGATTCTTTTAATTTCAGTTGGGTCTGTTGTGATACCGCCCTTCTCATTTCTTATTCGGGTTATTTTCTTCTCCTGTTTTTTTTTTGTCAGTGTGGCCAATGCTGTATCAATTTTGTTAATTTTTTTCAAAAAACCAGCTTTTGATCTTGTTAATTCTTTCAGTTGTTTTTCTGTTTTCTATTTCATCTAGTTCAGCTCTAATTTCTATTATTTGTTTTCTTCTGGTGCCTGTGGGTTTCTTTTGTTGCTGTCTTTATATTTGTTCAAGTTGTAGGGATAGTTCTTTGCTTTTTGCCCTTTCTTTTTGGATGTGTGCATTTATTGATATAAATTGGCCTCTGAGCACCACTTTTGCTGTGTCCCAAAGGTTCTGATAGGAAGTGTTTTCATTCTCATTGGATTCTCTGAATTTCTTTTTTCCATCCTTAATGTCTTCTATAATCCAGTCTTTTTTTTGAGCAGGGTATTGTTCGGTTTCCAAGTGTTTGATTTCTTTTCCCTGCTTTTCCTGTTATTCATTTCCACTTTTATGGCCTTATGGTCAGAGAAGATGCTTTGTAATATTTCAGTGTTTTGGATTCTGCTAAGTCTTGCTTCATGACCTAATATCTGGTCTATTCTAGAGAATGTTCCATGTGCACTAGAAAAGAAAGTATAGTTGGTTGCTGTTGGGTGGAGTGTTCTGTATATGTCTACGATGTCAAGTTGGTTAATCGTGGCATTTAGATCTTCCGTGTCTTTATTGAGCTTCTTTCAGGATGTCCTGTCCTTCACTGAAAGTGGTGTGTCGAAGTCTCCTACTATTATTGTGGAGCTGTCTATCTCACTTTTCAGTTCTGTTAAAGTTTGTTTTATGTATCTTGCAGCCCTGTCATTGGGTGCCTAAATATTTAATATGGCTATATCTTCCTGGTCTGTTGTCCCTTTAATCATTATGTAGTGTCCTTTATTCTTTGTGGTGGATTTAACTTTAAAGTCTGTTTTGTCAGAAATTAATATTGCCACTCCTGCTCTTTTTTGATTGTTGTTTGCTTGATATATTTTTTTCCATCCTTTGAGTTTTAGTTTGTTTGTGTCTCTAAGGTGTGTCTCTTGTAGGCAGCATATAGACAGATCTTGTTTTTTAATCCATTCTGCCACTCTCTATCTCTCTATTGGTGCATTTAGTCCATTTATATTCAGGGTAATTATGGATAGGTATGAGTTTAGTGCTATCATTTTGATGTCTTTTTTTTGTATGTTGACAGCTTCTTTTTCCCACTTGATTTTATGTGCTGAGTAGATTTTTTTTATATATTGTCCTTTCCTCATATTTGTTGTTGATTTTGTTTCTGCTGAGTCTATTTTTCCCTTGTATTTTATTTTGATGAGTAGGATAGTTTGTCTCCTTTGTGGTTACCTTATTATTTACCCGTTTTTCTAAATTTATAACTAACTTTTATTTCTTTGTATTGCTGTATCTTCTTCTCCATATGGAAGGTGTATGATTACATTTCTTAGTTATGGGATTTCTTTTTGAGATGATGACTTCTAAAAGTATGGTGATGGTTGCACATGTCTGTGACTATATTAAAAACCATTTAATTGTGCACTTTAAATGGGTGTTTTATATGGTATGTGATTTATATCTCAGTAAAGGTGTTTTAAAAAATAATATACACAGTCACCAGGGCTCCGTGTAATAATTTACTTATAGCTATTTGCTATATATTGTAGTACAGTATGCTGGGTATTTTATGCTAAGTTCTTTGTATTCGTTATCTCATTTAATACTCCCAATAGTATTACTAACCCAAAAAACCAAACTCATTGCCATCTAGTCAATACCAACTCATAGCGACCCTATAGGCCAGAGTAGGACTACCACATAGGGTTTCCAAGGACCAGCAGGTAGATTTGGGCTGCTGACCTTTTGGTTAGCAGCTAAACACTTAACCACTGTGTTATCAGGGCTCCAGTAACACTATTAGGAAAGCATTATTATTTTCCAATTTTATGTAAGAAGAAGCTGGGGTAGAGAGATTAACTTGCTAGGTTTCAGACTCAACATCTTAGTAACTTCAGAGTCCAAGCTTTTAACCACTATACAATAGTCAAAAATGTCCCAAATGCTAACAGTTTGCTTAGTTTTCTAGATGATGAGCAATTTTTTTAATACCTTCATTTCCAAATTTTGCCTATAACTACTATTATTTAAGCAAATTAACTATTGGTTTTTTTCCTTGTCACACAGTGTCAGAAACCTGGCTAAGTCTAGGCTTCTGCTAAAATATATTTACTGTAGAATTGACTATGAAACTTGACAAGGAACAATATAGTTTTTTTTGAAAGAAATAGTTAACAGATGAGAATTTGTAGCTGAAGCGGTAGGAGTTTGAATCATACCTAGCAGTGGCATTAATTTTGCTTTTCGCATCTTGAAAGACATGGATTTTCCTAAAGGGCTTTGGTATTTTTTAAGCATTAAGATTTCCCTCTATAACTGAAAATTTAAAGCAGATGCAAATACACACGTGTATTTCTTCATCGTTGCTTAAATAAAAATTTTAAAAAGTTCAAAAAGACACTTTTCAACTCCATAGAATATTTTGAGTCTGGAGAGATTTAGGAGTTAACCTGTTGTAACATTTTAAGGGGCTTAAGGATTGGCAGAAAGTGACTAGTCATGCAGCCAACCTGTAAGTTGCTTGTCTGTTCACACAGTGGAAGTAAGGTGGCTATGCAGAGCTTGGCATTCCTGGTCCCTAGGTTGTCAAAAGGGCTGTCAGCCATTGGACAATCTTTGAACAGGGAAGGTCCTGCCACCTTGTAAAAATGACATAGCGGGGGCATCTCACCTCTTTTAACTTCACAAGGGGGGGAGGAGAATTGAGATCAGCAACCCAAGGCTGATTCCTACGAGGCAGAGACCAAATATACCTTCACCCTCCAATTTTTTTTACCAATTCTGACACCAGCCATCCCTCCCACAGCACTCTGTATTACTCTGTTGAGTTGGATAATTCATTGCAGTGGCCAACTCATGATTACTGGGTTTTTAAAATAAAAAAAAAAAAATTTTTTTTTTTTTTTAACAGGTTACAATTCAAGAAGCAGTTCTTCGATCAGGATAGCTTCTTTTCAGTTGTGGCCACAGGCAGGCTCTCTCTCTGCCCCTCGGCCCTTTGGCCTGGCTTCTGCCGCACTTGATCAAGTGTTACAAAACCCGATAGTCCACACATAAGTGCCTGAGGGCACCCCACTCTGCCAGTAAACATCAGCCCAGAGGCACGTAGCTTTCCCACTCCATGGGTCGGCAAGCTTACCTCCGCCAACAAATGCCCGGAGGCACCCCACTCTTCCAAGTTCGGCAAGCCTCGTGTCCGAAGGTGCTCAGCTTTTTCACTTCATGGGCCAGGAAGCTCACCACACCATCCCCTGTTGGTCTCCTGGGTTTGGTCTCAGTGCTTCTCGCCATCTTGCAGTCTCGTGTTACAGCTCTCTTTCTGTGTATCTTGGGTCTAGCAGGGATGCTGGGTCAAAGTACACGCTCTACTCCTATGTCGTCTTCTTGGTGGTAGCTGGTAGTCAGTTCCCCCTTCTGCTTCTGGGATGGCTCATTTTAAGTTAATGAGATGGCAGAACTGACCAGTCCCCTCGTTAGGGTTCCATATACCTTATTTCCATGCTCCCACTCCCACAAGGATGCTATGCACCTTATTTGTATTATTAGCTAGCTGTCCAATCCCTTTGGTAGACCACAAGCACCTTAATTGTATAGTCCCACCCAATCTTTTGGTGAGAGTTAAGACCATGGCTAGAAAGACCATACAAAAGCAATCCATCGCACCGCGTACCTCTTACTACCCCTGTGCTCTTTTATCATCAGGGCTTACGCCATCATTATAGATAACTTAGACTAACACTTCCACATAGGGGAGTGTTGAAAAACATAGGGCTCTTGAATCAAACTCAGTATTGGCAAGGCCACATCTCCTCAAGGGGGAGAAATCAAAGTCATTTCCCAGGTTTCAGGTTTATGGTATCTTGGAAAGTCCAACTCATAATTAAATTTGAGTAATTCTGTGATCTTACAAACTGGACTTTCTGAGTTTTCGTTTTCTTATTAAAGAAAATGTACGTGTATATACATTTAAAAGTTAAGCACAACTATGTTTATTACAGCACTATTCACAACAGCCAAGAGCTGAAAACAGCCTAAATGTCCATCGGCAGATGAGTGGATAAACAAAATGTGGTACGTACATGCAATGGGAAATGAAGTCCTGATATATGCCACAACATGGATGAACCTTGAAAACGTTACGATGATTGAAACAACTCAGTCTCTAAAGGACAACTGTTGTTCGGCCACATTCATATTAAATATCTGGAGTAGGCAAGTGTATAGAGATCAAAGTTTATTAGTGGTTACTAGGGCAGGTGGGAAACCAAATCTAAAACACATTGCCATTGAGTCAATTTCGACTCATAGTGACCCTATAGTACAGGGTAGAACTGCCCCGTAAGGTTTCCAAGGAGTGGCTGGTGGATTTGAACTGTTGACCTTTTGGTTAGCAGCCAAGCTCTTAACCACTAGGTGGGAAGGAGGCTGTAAAAACGGCAGGGCATAGTGACAAGCCTCCTTGTCTAATTTCTAGAAAGGGAGGGAAGAGGATCATTAGCCCAAGGCCAACTCTTCTGAGATGGAGGTCAAGCATACCTCCACCCTCCAACCTTTAACCTTATCACCAATTCTGACACCATTCTTCTTCCCATGGCTCTCTATATCTCTGCGGGGTTTGCTGATTCATTGCAGTGGCCACACAGAACTCATAGACCGTACTCGCAGTTACAGATTTATTAGGGAAGTAACAGGTTACAACTCGGGATGATGATCAAGAAGCATGTCGGCAAAGTCTCCCTTCTTAAGTGCAGGACAGCTCTCAGCTCCTCTCAGCCCTGCTGAGCTCCTATTCGCCCCCTGAGGACACACTCCCCCAGCCCCATCGGGACAGGCATCCTCTCTCAGCCCTTAGCTCCCATTCGGGCCTGACCTCTGCCCTCTGTCCTGCGCGGTCAAATGTTGCAAAGCTCTTTAGCTCCTCCAGCAGGTGCCCTTAGACACCCAACTCCACCAGTAAGCCTCAGCCTGAAGGTGCTCAACTCTCACTCCACGGGTTGGCACACCCACTGTAGCCGCCTCACTCCATGGGCTGATAAACCCACTTTGCCGTCTTGCGCTGGTCTCTTGGTTCTGCTTCCGCCATTTCTCTACCACCACTACTTGGTGTCTCTCATCATCTCCGGTGTTACAGCTCTCTCTGTGTCTCCTGAGTCTAGGAGATTCTGAGCACAAGAACCCAGGTGCCAAAGGACATGCTCTCCTGGTTCTCCTTTCTTGATACTAGTGAGGTTCTCTTCCCACCTCTGAGATGGTTCATTTTAAGCCTAGAGGAGTGGCAAAACTGACCAATCCCCTCCTTAGGTATCTGTCTTGGCCATCTAGTGCCTCTGTAACAGAAATACCACAAGTGGATGGCTTTACCAGAGAGAAGTTTTTTTTTTTCACAGTCCAGTAGGCTAGAAGTCCAAATTCAGGGCCCAGCTCCAGGGGAAGGCTTTCTCATCGACCTTCCCTTGGTCTGGGAGCATCTCAGCGCAGGAACCTCAGGTCCAAAGGACGTGCTCTGTTCCCGGAGCTTCTTTCTTGGTGGTATGAGGTCCCCACGTCTCTTTGCTTGCTTCTGTCTTCTATAGCTCAAAAGAGATTGGCTTAAGACACTATCTGATATTGTAGATCTCATCAATATAACTGCCACTAATCCATCTTATTACATCATAGTGATAGGATTTACACTATCAGTATTGTATGATACTGAAAGTCATGGCCATGCCAAGTTGACAGATGTTTTTGGGGGACACAGTTCAATCCATGGCAGTATCCATACACCTTATTTGCATGGCCCCACCCCCCATGAGGGTTCCATGCACATTATTTGCATTATTAACAGGCTGTTCAATCCACTTGGTGGGCCACAGATACCTTTTTTACATAGTGCCACCCAGTCATTTTGTGAAAGTTACAAGACCATGCATGGTTAGAAGGGCCATATTAATTAATTCACTGAAGGGGAAAGGCAGACGTAATGCTTAAGGGATACTGAGCGTCTGTTAAGGATGATGGAAAAATTCAGGGAGGGTGATGGCTGAACAATGTGATGAATATAATTAATGTTATTGGCTGTGCATGTGAAGATCATTGAAATGGCAAATGCTTTGTTACCTGATACCCCAATAAAAAAAATGAGGGGAGGGAGGACTCAGATAATACTATGTACGGCTTAAAACAAAACAGGCTACTGAACACCCTCTTCCTTTTCCTTTTCTTCAATCTTCCTGTCTAAATTTGCATTTTTTTCTTGTACTTAACTCCTTGTTTTAAAAAATATCCCTAACTCTGCTATTTCTTGATTTATTAGTTTTAGCCATTATCTTTTGACTGCCATTATAGTTGAAGAAACTTTAGCATTCTCTCAGTGCCCCATACTCTCCTCCAACTTCTCTTCCCTCCACTCTCCCAATAAAGTTACATCCTATTTGTATAACAGCATTTGTGTTACCTCATTATGACACTGGGTCCCTGAGTGATGCAGATGATTTGCGCTTGACTGCTAACCTAGAGGAAGCCCTGGTGGTGTAGTGGTTAAGTGCTATGGCTGCTAACCAAAAGGTTGACGGTTCAGATCCACCAGGCGCTCCTTGGAAACTCTATGCGGCAGTTCTACTGTGTTGTATAGGGTCGCTATGAATCAGAATTGACTCAGTGGCAGTGGGTTTACTAATCTAAAGGTTGTCAGGTTGAACCCTCCCAGTGGCACTGTGGAAGAAAGGCCTGGCAATCCGCTTCTGTAAAGTTGATATTCAGGAAAACCCTGTGGAGCAGTTCTACTCTGTAACACTGCGGTTGCCATGCGCTGGGATCAGCTCGACGGCAGGGGATTAGTTTTGGTTTGGGTTATTGTGACACTGTCATGGATACCTCCCGGTGTCTCCAGTATGGCTGTAAAACCCTCTGTTTTCTGTGTACTTACGTCAGGGGAATTTTCCGTGTACTCTTCATCTCTGAGAACATTCCTTCTAAAGCCCTCTGGCTTCCTGTCCCAGTGCTTTTTAGGTACTCTGCATAGCTGTCATTCTTTATCCTGCTGTTGGGTTGTGTTCTTTTTTCCTGGAGTCCATGTTTTTTTTTTTTTTTTCCTTTCTTTTTTTCTGATAGATAACGTGCCAATAGCTGCCCAGGAAAGGGTACAGCGGGGGTGAATTGCTTTTTCTTATGTATCTAAATATATCTATCTTTGTACCCACATGCTTGATTGATAGTTCGGCAATAGAAATCTAAGTTGAAAATAATTTTACCTCAGAATTTTAAAGGCACCATTTTATTGTTTTCCAGCTTCCAGTGTTGCCATTCTCGTTCTTCTTCCTTTTTTTTTTTTAATAGAATTTTTTTTTTTTTTTTTGCCATTTCCCTTCTTGATCCTTGCAGGTGACTTTCTCACCCCACCTCCCGCCCCTTAACTGTTAAGATCTTTCTTTATCCATGTCGTTTTATAATTTCATAATAATGTCTTTTAGTGTATATATTTTTTCATACACTGTCCTAGGCACTGGGTCCTTTCAGTCTGAAAACTCATGTCCTCCTGTTCTAGGAAATTGTTTTATACTAGTTCTCTTGTGATTTATTCCCTCAATTTTCCCCTCCCCCTAGTCTCTCTACAAAACTCCTAATTAATTGGATGCTAGCTCTCTTGAACTAATCCTTTCATTTCCTCATCTTTTCTCTCCTATTTCCAACTTCATCTGCCTCTACTTTCAGGGAAATTTCACAAATTAGAATCTGACTCTGGCTCTTGTTACTTGAGCATGTTACTTAATCTCTCTGTGCCATTTTCTTCAACTCTCAAATGATGTTAATAATTGTACTGATCTTAGAAAATCATTGTAAGGGTTAAATGAATGCATGTAAAGCATGCACACAGCAAGTAATACATCTTGACACATAGTAAGCACTCAGAAGTTTAGCTGCTACTGATACCATTATTGTTTCAACGTTATTTTCATTTTTGCTGCAATATTTTCTAATTTCAAGGAGCTCTGTTCCTTTTTTTATAGCAAACTCCTCTTGTTTCACAGATGCAATAGTTTGCTTATTTCTCCAAGGATGTTTATTGCAGTTTTTTACTCTTTAGTTTTCTTCTGCTTCTTACATAGTTGCCATTTTATCCAAGTTCCTATTTAGAAATGTTCCTTTGTTTTAGTTTGTTCCTTTCTTATGGAAACTTTCCTGAAACGAATAATGATCCTTGTTGTTGCTTCATATTTAAGCATGAAAACAAAAGCTTTTATATATGTCATTAAAAAGACAAGAAAGAAGGAAACGACCAAAATGGGTGTCAGAAGAGACTCTGAAACTTGTTTTGAACAGAGTCTCTAAAAGGAATGGAAGAAATAAAAGAGCTGAACAGAAGATTTCAAAGGGTGGCTCAAGAAGATAGAGTATTATAATGAGGTGTGCAAAGACCTGGAGTTAGAAAACCAAAAGGGAAGAACACATTCTGCATTTCTGAAGCTGAAAGAACTGAAGAAAAATACAAGCCTTGAGTTAGTTACAATAGTGAAGGATTCTGTGGGCAAAATATTGAATGATGCAGGAAGCATCAAAAGAAGGTGGAAGAAAACCCAAACACACTGTTCCAAAAAGAATTGGTTGATGTTCAGCCATTTCAGAAGGTAGCATATGGTCAAGAATCGACAGTACTGGAGGAAGAAGTCCATGCTCCACTGAAGACATTGTAAGAAAAACAAGGCTCCAGGAATTGATGGAATACTAATTGAGATGTTTCAACAAACCGGTGCAGTGCTGAAGGTGCTCACTCGCCTATGCCAAGAAATTTGGAAGATAGCTACCTGGCCAACCAGTTGCAAGAGATTCATATTTGTGCCCATTCCAAAGAAAGGCAACTTGCTGAAGATAATTCAAAAACAGTTGCAGCAGTATATATCAACAGGGAATTGCCAAAAATTCAAGCCAGTTCAGAAAAGGACATGGAATGAGGGATATCATTGGTGATGACAGATTTTGGCTAACAGGAGAGAATACCAGAAAGATGATTACATGTGTTTTATTGACTATGCACAGGCATTCGACTGTGTGGATCATAACAAGTTATGGATAACATTGTAAAGAATCGAAATTCCAGAACACTAAATTGTGTTCATGTGGAACCTGTACGTAGACCAAAAGACAGTTGGTCAAACAGAACAAGGGGGTATGGCATGGTTTAAAATTAGGAAAAACGTGTGTCAGAGTTGCTTGGTCAATCTAGATGTTGAGCAAATCCAAAAAGCTGGACTATACAAAGAAGAGTATGGCATCAGGATTAGAAGAAGACTCATTAACAATCTGCAATATGCAGATGACACAACCGTGCTTGGTGAAAACAAAGAGGACTTGAAGCACTTACTGATGAAGATCAAAAACTACATCGTTCAGTATGGATTACACCTCAACATAAAGAAAACAAAAATCCTTACAACTGGACCAGTAAGCAACATCATTATAAATGGAGAAATACTGAAGTTGTCAAGCATTTCATTTTGCTTGATCCACAGTCAAGAAATCAAACAATGCATTGCATTGGGCAAATTTGTGTCAAAAAACCTCTTTCAAGATGTCACTTTGAGAAGTAAGGTTTGCCTGACCCAAGCTGTTGATGTTTTCAATTGCCTCATTGCAAAAGCTAGGCAATAAATAAGGAAGACCAAGGAAGAATCAATGTCTTTGAATTATGGTGTTGGTGAAGAATACTGAATATATGATGAACAAATAAAACTGTCTTGAAGGAAGTACAGCCAGAATTCTCCTTAGAGACTTCGTCTCACATACTTTGGACATGTTATCAGGAGGGACCAGTCCCTGGAGAAGGACATCATACTTGGTAAAGTAGAAGGTCGACAAAAAAGAGGAAGTCCCTCATCGAGATGGATTGACATAGTGGTTACAACAACGGGCTCAAGCATAGCAATGATTGTCAGGATGTGGACCACGCAGCGTTAACGTTCTTTCGTGCTTAGGGTCACTATCCTTCAGAACCGACTGGACAGCACCTAACAATAAGGCTTGTCATCTAGTTTGGTTTGATTTAACTGTGGGATGATTGCATAGGCATCTACCCATTTTTAGGGGGTGCCCAAATGTCAGTAGCTGTAGGTATCTTTTTTGTGGCTATTTAGTTTTTCAGACAAGAATTCTTCAATTTCCTGTCTGATGAGTATGTGCCCTGTTGCCAGTCTTTTTAAGCTGAGGCACAAGGGCGTTGGTGGAGTGGGCTGTTTCACCATTCAGTACTTAAATTTTCTTGTAACCTCCCTTCTTTTTTTTTTTAAATTGTGCTTTAGGTGAAAGTTTACAGCTCAAGTTAGTTTCTCATACAAAAATTTATACACACATTGTTATGTGACCCTAGTTGCTATCCCTAAAATGTGACCACACATTCCTCCTTTCTACCCCGGATTCCCTGTGTCCATTCAACCAAGCTCCTATCCCTTTCTGTCTTCTCATCTCACCTCTGGACAGGAGCTGCCCATTTAGTCTCATGTATCTACCTGAACTAAAAAAAACATTCTTCACGAGTATCGTTTTACGTTTTATAGTTCAGTCTATTCTTTGCCTGAGGAGTTGGCTTCGGGAATGGTTTTAGTTCTGGGTTAATAGAGAGTCCGGGGGCCATGTCTTCTGGGGTTCCTCCAGTCTCAGTCAGACCATTAAGTCTGGTCTTTTTACTAGAATTTGAATTCTGCACCCTACTTTCCTGCTGCTATGTCAAGGACTCTCTCTTGTGTTCCCTGTCAGGACAGTCATAGGTAGTAGCCGGGCATCATCTAGTTCTTCTGGTCTCAGGCCGATGTAGTCTCTGGTTTATGTGACCCCTTTTGTCTCTTGGGCTAATAGTTTCCTCGTCTCTTTGGTGTTCTTCGTTCTCCTTTGCTCCAGGTGGGTTGGGATCAATTGATGCATCTCAGAGGGCTGCTCGCTAGCTTTTAAGACCCCAGACGCCACTCACCAAAGTGGGTTGCAGAACATTTTCTTAATGAACTTTGTTATGCCAGTTGACCTAGATGTCCCCTGAAACCATGCCAGACCCCCGCCTCAGCTCCACTGTCCCTCGAAGTGAGATTGTGTTCAGGAAACTTCTTAGCTTTTGGTTTAGTCCAGTGGTGCTGAGTAACCTCCCTCTTTGAAAACTGAAGAATGGGACTCCCCCCTTCACTGTGCAGATGTGTTTGTTATCTCTGGGTCTAGAGCCTATCCACATACTGTGATTTTTCTGCGGTAGAAAGAGGAAGTATTGGTGATGGTGATGAGTTACATGGCTGTACCATGCATTCAGTCAGTCCCCTGGCTTTTTTTTAGTGTTGCAGTACTAAGCCTTTCCAGGTTTCTGGAATTTAGCTTGTTCTGGGAATTAGCTTGTTTCTCATTAGTATCCACCTCTGCAGTCATTTGGGGTTCATTTTTGTTCGTGTTGCTAAGTCAATTTCCACTCCACCATCCACTTTGTATCTTCCAAAAAATTGTTAACATCTGTGATCCGCTGTCTCCTTACCTGTTCTTTTTGTTTTTGTGAGTGTATATATGTATATATATATACACATATATATTTTTAAGTTCTTTGCTCATACTTTAATATAGTTTGAGAATGATAAGTGCATATGTATTTACTCTCTCTAACTGAAAGTCAGGGAAAGTACCACTAGTAAAGCAAATCTAAATTATTCAGGGACTTCAGGGTGCTCAAGCAATTTCCCATTTACTTACCCCAAGTACTTATGGAGTGCTTGTTCTAGTCATTGTTCTGTTTCTCAAGATAAAGACCCTGTTCACGGGAAGTTTCTGTTCTACTGAGAAACAATAAACATCTAAGCAAACAAAAAATGTTGAGAGCAGTAAGTACAATAAAGAAAAGTACAGCCAATGAAAAGAGGTAGAACATGACAAGAGTTACTATTTAAGCACATTCAGGGAAGTTTTTTTTTTTTTTTTTAATGAAGGTTTACAGAACAAACTAACTTCTCATTAAACAGTTAGTACACATACTGTTTTATGACATTGGTTAACAACTCCACAGCATGTCAACACTCTCCTTTCTTGACCTTGGGTTCCCTATTACCAGCTTTCCTGTCCCCTCCTGCCTTCTAGTCCTTGCCCCTGGGCTGGTGTGCCCCTTTAGTCTTGTTTTGTTTTATGGGCCTGTCTGATCTTTGGCTGAAGGGTGAACCTCAGGAGTTACCTCATTATTGAGCTAAAAGGGTGTCCAGGAGCCATACTCTCCAGGTTTCTCCAGTTTCTGTCAAGTCAGTAAGTCTGGTCTTTGTGTGTGTGTGTGTGAGAGAGAGAGAGAGAGAGAGTTTTGTTCTACATTTTTCTCCAGCTCTGTCTGGGACCCTCTGCAATGATCCCCGTCAGAGCAATCAGTGGTGATAGCTGGGCACCATCTAGTTGTACTGGAATCAGTCTGATGGAGGCTGTGGTAGTTGTGGTCCAGTAGTTATTTGGACTAATCTCTCCCTTGTATCTAGTTTTCTTCATTCTCCCTTGCCCCCGAAGGGATGAGAACAGTGGAGTGGAGTATCTTAGATGGCTGTTCACAGGCTTTTAAGACCCTAGAGGCAACTCACCAAATAAATGTAGAACATTTTCTTTATAAACTGTGTTGTGCCAGTGGAGCTAGATGTTTCCTGAGACCATGGTCCCCATAGTCCTCAGCCCAGCAGTTAGGTTCCTCAGGGAGTTTGGAGGTGTCTGTGGAGCTTCCATGACCTTGCCTTGTACAAGTTGTGCTGGCTTCCCCAGGATTGTGTACTGTCTTACCCTTCACCAAAGTTGCCACTTACCTATCTGATGTAGTGTTTTCCCATCGAAGATTTTTTCTTTTGAAGGTGGCATTTAAACTGAGACCTGGATGAAGCGAGATAGTGATTTATGTGAGTATGTGGGGGTAGGGATTAGGAGTATGGGGAGTGTTCAGGCAGAGCAAGTGCCAGGACCCTGGGTGCATGCCCATATAATGGGAGTGCAGTGAGCAAGGGAGAAAGTGGTAGGAAATGAAGTCAGAGTGGTAGGTAGGAACTAGATCATCTTGGGCTTTACAGGCCATAGCCAGGAACTTGGATTTTATTCTGCATATGTTTGGGAGCTGTTAAACTCTTGTGCAAGGGAATGACTCGACCCAATTCATGTTTGCAGAGAATTACTTTGGAAGCCACGTGGAAAACAGCTACTATAGGGGAGCATGAGTGGAAGCAGAAGGACCAGGTAGGGGAGACTCTTAAATTTGAGTTAAGATAATGATGACTCAGACTAGGATGGAGGAGAAATGAAACAGCCAGACCCTGGCCAGGCGTAGCAAGGGTAATGAGCACCCAGTGGCAATCTTTGAGTTGCGCCCCATCCCCTCCCGCCCACCACCCATTTCAAGATGTGTAAGATGTTGATAGTATCAAGGTGTCAGCAGAAACGCCTAACCCCCCTCTTGTCCAGCTGCCTTAGTTAGGTGTCTTTCATACTTACGGCACTTCAGAAAGCCATTCTGTACCTCACCTGGCTCCCCCTTGGACTTGTGCCAGGGGGCAGGTGCCGCCTCTGCACCCCCCTCTCCCTCCTCCCCTCACTATGCCTCCGGGTCCTAGGTGTGTTTTGAAGACGAGCCAGTAACGTTTGCTGGTGGATTTAACATAGGGTCTGAGAGAACAAGATTAGTTGAGGATGATAAGAGGATTTGAGGGCCTATGCAGCTGTGTGAATGGTGATACCATTTACTAAGATGGGAAGGACTAGGGGAAGTGTAGATTTGGGAGGTTTGGACTTTGACATGCCTTTTAGACATTTACCTGGAAATGTTAAGTATACACTTGTATGAGTCTAAAGTTCAGAGGAGAGATTGGGGCAGGGGTTATCTCAGGAACCCTGGACTCCCTAGATTGTGTCACCTAAGGAGACAGTTAAAGAAAACAAGAGATCTGAGGACTGAGCCCTGGGGTATGTCAGCTTTCTAAGTTGAGAAGATGAGGAAACAGCAAAGGAGAGGGAATGGTCAGAGAGGTAGGAGGAGAATGAGGAGAGTCCTGTCCTGGAAATGAAGGGAAGGAATCATGCCAGGGGTTGGAAATAATGCTGACGTTTCTGTGTTAATAATAGATTTTCATTTGTCTTCCTGTAATTATCTTTGATGATGATGAGTATATAAATGCTGAAAAATTTGATGTGGTGAAGTTGTTGTTAGATAGTGTAGACGTAAGAAAGTTATTTTCATAAGAAACATGCTTGGAATGTTGCTTTTTTGTTTTTACTTGTTTGCTTTTTTAAATAGTACTTAAAAGTGACCAGACTCTCTGACCAAAGCAAAGGGAAGTGACCATGTGACCCCAGGTTTAGTTCTCACATAGCCTGGTTGTACATCCTAAGACTCAGTTGTGTGAGTGCCACCAGTATCCTTCCAGTAAATCGCCCTTTTCTCTTCACTTGAGCAAGTTTGATTGTCAGTTGTAACCAATCACTAACAAAAGCATCCAACTCCTCCCAAGTCCTAATATTTGATATGTATCTGGCATGTTATATTTCAGGAATAGAAACCTAAATTTTCAGTTAGTAGATTAATTTGACTCCTTTTCCCTATGAAATTGAATAAGTTATCTGTTGGGATTCAAGTCCATGGGGGTCAAATATACACATGGATTGGATTTCTATAGAGAGCATATTACAGAGAGAGAGAAAAAGTAATGTAATCCAAGATCACAAAGATTTTCTCCTGTGTTTTTCCTAGAAGCTTTACTATTTTTAACTTAATCACAGTCTGGTCAGAGAACATGATCTGTATGCTTCTAATTCTTTGAAATTTGTTTATTTTTAATTTGGTGTTTTACCTTCCAGACTTTTTCCCATTCATCTATCTGTAGCTATAGAAACATCTAGGTTTTAGATTTTAATGTAAATGTGATCATATTGGATATGATCTACAAGTTGCTTTTTTATTTTTTCTTGGATATGAAGCAGGGCTTTGAGTTGGTTCTTTCTGGTTCCAACCCCTGCTGAGAATTTGCATTTCTAACAAATTCCTACGAAGTTGTACACAAGAATCACTTGGGGATTTTGTTAAAATGTAGATTCTGATTCAGTATATCTGGGTTTGCTCTTTTTAGGTGCTGCCAAGTCGATATCTACTCACAGCAACCTGTGTGCAGCAGAACAAAACACTGCCTGGTCCTGTACCATCTTCATGATCGTTGTTATGCTTAAGCGCATTGTTGTAGCCACTGTGTCAAAGCCATCTCTTTGAGAGTCTTCCCCTTTTTCACTGACCCTCTACTTTACCAAGCATGATGCCCTTCTCCAGGGACCGATCTCTCCTGATAACATGTCCAAAGTACGTGAGATGAAATCTCACCATCCTTGCTTCTGAGGAGTATCCTGGCTGTATACGTCTTCTAAGACAGCTTTGTTCCTTCCTTCAGCAGGCCATAGTTGTCTTAGGCTGGGTTCATTAGAGAAGCAAAACCAGTAAAGCATATAAATATCTATATAGAGAGATTTATATCAAGGAAATGGCTCATGTGGTTGTAGAAGCTGGAACGTCCCAAATCCGGGGGTCAGGCTGGAGGCTTCTCCTGATTCATGTAGCCATAGGGACTGGCGAACCCAAGATCAGTAGGTCAGACGTCAGGGCCCTTGCTCACAGGGTGGGACAACCAATGAATCCCAAGATCAGCAGGCGATACAGCAGTAAGCTGCCAGCTCAAGTTCCAAGAACCAGAGATCAGGCAAACAGGAGCCAGCTGCGGGATCCAGAGTGAGCAAAAGCCTGTGAGCTTTGCCAGAGAGTACGCTTATATTCTATACAGCCCACACCCCCAAGGAAATCCCCTTTCAACAGATTGGTTACTCACAGCAGATCCCATCATGGAAGTGATCACATTTTC
The DNA here is from genome assembly GCF_030014295.1 of Loxodonta africana. Lineage (NCBI taxonomy): Eukaryota > Metazoa > Chordata > Mammalia > Proboscidea > Elephantidae > Loxodonta > Loxodonta africana. The sequence goes on from NC_087363.1 coordinate 38,383,903, forward strand.
TTACAACTGCCAAACCACGGAGAGTCATGGCCCAGCCACATTGACACATAACAATCACAATGATACATTCAATATTCTTTGTCAACACCATAATTTAAAGGCATCAATTCTTCTTCAGTCTATCTTATTCATTGCCCAGCTTTTGCATGCATATGAGGTGATTGAAAATATCATGGCTTGGATCGGGCGAACCTTATTCCTCAAAGTGACATCTTTGGTTTTTAACACTTTAGAGAGCTCTTTTGCAGCAGATTGCTCAATGCAGTGTGTCATTTGATTTCTCTTTTTTTGTGTGTGCTTTAAAAAAAAAAAATTTTTTTTAAGTGAAAGTTTACAAATCAAGTCGGTTTCTCATACAAAAACTTATACACACCTTGCTGTGTACTCCTAATTGCTCTGCCCCTAATGAGACAGCACGCTCCTCCTCTCCACCCTGTATTCCCCGTGTCCATTCAGCCAGCTCTTGTCCCTCTCTGCCTTCTCATCTTGCCTCTAGACAGTAGCTGCCCACATAGTCTCATGTGTCTACTTGAGCCAAGAAGCTGACTCCTCACCAGTATCATTTTCTCTCATATAGTCTAGTCCAGTCCTTATCTAGAGTTGGCTTTTGGAATGGTTCTAGTCTTGGGCTAACAGAAGGTCCAGGGACCATGACCTCTGGGGTCCTTCTAGTCTCAGTCAGACCATTAAGTCTGGTCTTTTTACGAGAACTTGAGGTCTATATCTCTCTGTTCTCCTGCTCCATCAGGGATTCTCTGTTGTGTTCCCTGTCAGGGCAGTCATCGATTGTAGCTGGGCACCATCTAGTCTCAGGCTGATGCAGTATCTGGTTTATGTGGCCGTTTCTCATTTGATTTCTTGACTGCTGCTTCCATGGATGTTGATTGGATTCAAGTAAAATGAAAACCTTGACAACTTCAGTCATTTCTCCGCTTACCATGATGTTGCTTATCGGTTCAGTTGTGAGGATTTTTGTTTTCTTTATGTTGAGGTGTAATCCATACTGAAAGCTATATATAGTCTTCAAGTCCTCTTCACTTTCAGCAAGCAAGGTTGTGTCATTTGCATATCACAGGTTGTTAATGAGTATTGCTCAGCATACAGATTAAATATTGTGAAAGGATACAACCCTAATGCACACTTTTCCTGACTTTAAACCACAGAGTATCTCGTTGTTCTGTTTGAACAACTGCCTCTTGATCTATGTATAGGTTCCTCATGAGCACAACTAAGTGTTCAGGAATTCTCATTCTTCACAGTCTTATGCATAATTTGTTATGATCCACACAGTCAAATGTCTCTGAATAGTCAATAAAAGACAGTCATCTTTCTGGTATTCTGTGCTTTCAGCCAAGATCCATTTGACATAAGCAATGATATCCCTCCTTCCACATTCTCTTCTGAATCCAGCTTGAATTTCTGGCACTTCCTTGTCAATGTACTGCTACAGCTGCTTTGCAGATAGATCTTCAGCAAAACTTTACCTGTGTGTGACATTAATAATATTATTTGATAATTTCCGCATTTTCTTGGATCACCTTTATTTGAAATAGGCATAAATATGAATCTTTTCTAGTCGGTTGGCCAGGTAGCTGTCTTCCAAATTTCTTGGCATAGACGAGTAAGCACTTCCAGTGCTGCATCTGTTTGTTGAAACATCTCAATTGGTATTCTCTTAATTCCCGGAGCCTTGTTTTTCACCAGCCTCTTCAGTGCAGCTTAGACTTCCTCCCTTAGTACCATCAATTCTTGATCACATGCTACCTCCTGAAATGATTGAATATCAACCCGTTCTTTTTGTACAGTGACTCTGTATTCCTTTCGTCTTCTTTTGATGCTTCCTGCATCGTTCAGTATTTTGCCCATAGAATCCTTCCCTATTGCAACTTGAGGATTGAATTTCTTCTTCAGTTCTTTCAGCTTGCAAAATGCCAAGCGTTTTCTTCCCTTTTGGTTTTCTATCTCCAAGTCTTTGCATTTCCACACCAGACAAAGTAAAGTATTATAATGACGAGTCTTTGCACGTCATTGTAATACTTTGCTGGCGTGGAAACGCATGTTCTGAGCAGATAACTTGTTAAAAATGCAAACTCTCAGCAGGGTTTTGAATCAGAATGAACTGGTTTGAAGCCCTGGTATAGAGATGTACATATATTTTTTTACTATTATATGTTGTTGCTGTTAGGTGCTGTTGGGTCGATTTTCAACTTGCAACAACTGTATGTGGCAAAGTAGAACTGCCCCACAGGGTTTTCTAGGCTATAATCTTTATGGAAGCAGATCGCCAGCTCTTTCTCCTGTGGAGCTGCTGGGTGAGTTCGAACTAATAACGTTTCACGTAGCAGCCTAGAGCTTAACCATCGCGCCACCAGGGCTTCTTTTATATAAATTAGATATATACTTACTTAGCACTCCACTATGGATGCACGTTTAGGTGTTTCCAAATTTTGTCACATACGAGTAGTGCTGCAACTAACATTTATTTACATATGGCTCCTTGGGCTCCTATGTGGGAGTAATTTATTTACTACACTAGAATTAGAATTGCTGGATCCAAAGCTATCTGAGTCAAATTTTATCTTCCTTTTTTTTTTTTAACATAGGTTTTTTTTTTCTCTTGAAACAAAGAAATGTGTTTACTTTTATTTTTTTCAACTTCAACAGTTCCCAAATACTTGGCCTCAGAAGAGCCTCTCCTCTTTTTTTTTTTTTTTTTAATTTTTATTGTGCTTTAAGTGAAAGTTTACAAATCAAGTCAGCCTCTTCACACAAAAATTTGTATACACCTTGCTGTATACTCCTAATTGCTCTCCCCCTGATGAGACAGCATGCTCCTTCCCTCCACTCTATCTTTTCGTGTCCATTCCGCTAGCTTCTGACCCCCTCTGCCCTCTCAACTCCCCTCCAGGTAGATGATAACATAGTCTCAGGTGTCTACTTGATCCAAGAAGCTCATTCTTCACCAGCATCTTTTTCTATCCCATTGTCTAGTCCAATCCATGTCTGAAGAGTTGGCTTCGGGAATGGTTCCTGTCTTGTGCTAACAGGTCTAGGGGCCATGACCACCTGGGTCCTTCTAGTCTCAATCAGACCATTAAGTCTGGTCTTTTTACAAGAATTTGGGGTCTGCATCCCACTGTTCTCCTTCTCCCTCAGGGGTTCTCTGTTGTGTTCCCTCTCAGGGCAGTTCATTGGTTGTAGCGGGGCATCATCTAGTTCTTCTGGTCTCAGGCTGATGTAGTCTTTGGTTTATGTGGCCCTTTCTGTCTCTTGGACTCATAATTACCTTGTGTCCTTGGTGTTCTTCATTCTCCTTTGCTCCAGGTGGGTTGAGACCCATTGATGCATCTTAGATGGCCGTCTGCTAGCATTTAAGACCCCAGATGCCACTCTCCAAAGTGGGATGCAAAATGTTTTCTTAATAGATTTTATTATGCCAGTTGACGAAGATGTCACCTGAAACCATGGTCCCCAGACCATCGCCCCTGGTTTGCTGGCCTTCAAAGCAGGAAGCTTCTTTGCTTTTGGTTTAGTAAAGTTGTGCTGACCTCTCCTGTATTGTGTGTTGTCTTTCCCTTCACCTAAAGTAGTTCTTATCCACTGTCTCGTTAGTTAACACAGTTTTTTAACAGTCACATAGCCTCATATCTAAGAAGTAGTTGGGACATTAATTAGCTCAGCTGTTGATTCAGCAAGCATTCATTGAGCACACATTGTGTGAGCCTCCCTTCTAGGAATCCATAGTCAAAGACAGGGGTTCTCAATTCTTTCAGACTCAGTGCCTCCTTTTTATTACAGTATTTTAAAAAATCATTGTAAAAATATTTACCAATTCAGCATTTTTTACATGTACAGTTCAGTGGTGTGGCAGGGTGTCTAACCTTTTCTGACTTCAGGAGGGGGGAGACTTAACCATCAACATCAGTCCAAAGATGATTCCATGAGGTAGAGGTCAAACATACCTCTCCTCTCCAACCTTCTTACCGATTCTGACACCAGCCGTCCCTCCCACGGCACTCTCTACTTCTCTGCTGGGTTTGATAATCCATTGTAACGGCCACGTTGAACATACAGACAATACTCACGATTATGGGGTTTATTAGGGAAGTACCAGGTTATGACCCAAGATCAAGATCAGGAAGCATGTAGGCAGGTTGTCTCTTCTTTAGTGCAAGACAGCTCTCTCAGCTCCTCTGAGCCATGCAGGGCTCCTCTTGGCTCCCTCAGGACAGGCTTCCTCTAGGTCCCCTCAGAACAGTTGCCCTCTCTCGGCCCTTGGCCCTCAGCCTGGCCTGTATCCTGCTTGGGCGAGTTTTACAAAGCTCTTTTAGCTCTGTTGGTAAGTGTCCTGAGGCACCACATCCCACCAGTGAGCCCTTGAAAATGCTTAGCTTTCTTGCTCCATGGGTAGGCATACCCTGCCTCTGCCACTGTCTCTCTGCCCTTACTTCTTGCTGTCTCTTGCCTTCTCCAATGTTACTACTCTCTATCTCTTGGGTTTAGGAGGTTCTCAGAGTGGGGACATCTGGTTCAAAGGATGCATGCTGCACTCCTGGCTTTTCTTCCTTGGTGGCAGTGAGGTCCCTTCTTTCCGCCTTTGGGATGGCTCATTTCAAGCCTAGCAGGATGGCAGAACTGTCGAATCCCCTTGTTATATAGGGTTTCATATACCTTATTTGCATGGTCCCACCCCCACAAGACTGCCATGCACCTTATTTGCATTATTAGCAATGCTGTCCAATTCCCTTGGTGTACCACAAGCACCTTATTTGCATAACCCTACCCAATCATTTTATAGGAGTCACAAGACCATGCATGGCTAGAAGGGCATATTAAGTAATTCACTGCACTGTAGTCTGTCATGTTGTGCAACAATTACCATTATCTGTTTCCAAATTATCCCACGCAATTAACAGAAACCAGGGCTTCAAACCGGTTCAGTCATGCGTTGACAAATCGAAACCAGAGGAGACTCAAATTTTTACAACTTGGGTGATCTGTAATGATAACCAGAATGGGGAAAATTACAGGTCGAAGCAGTGGAATGGGAGACTCAGAAGAGACATAGCGAACCCTTTCAGGAGCTTGATGTGTAAGATTGGATTATTGGTAGGACTGTGGCAAGCAACACACATTGAAAGCAATGTGATTGGCCACCATCTTTGAACCGGGCACCACTGTTTCCAACTCTGCTCAAAATTCCGCAGGCAAGAGATTTGGTTGCTGTGCAACACGTATGCTGCCCTTGTTCTCTAAGAGGGAGATTAGGCTTCAACCTGTAGTTTTTCTCATTCCAGTTCACCCAATTTTTAAAAATTCGGGTCTGTTCTAGTTTCACTTCCTCAGTCACGACTGAGTTAGGAAGAACCAGTTCGAAGCCCTGATGGAAACTCAGTGCTCCTTAAGCGAAGACGTCTTTTCTCCCCTTCCTTCCCATCCCTGGTAACCACTAAAATGTCTGTATGTTGTTGTTATTGTTGTGTGCCATCAAGTTGATTCCAACCCATAGCAACCCCATGTGACAGAGTAGAACTGTCCCATAGTGTTTCCTAGGCTGTAATCTTTATGGGAGCAGACCAACAGGTCTTTTCTCCCTTGGAGCAGCTTGTGGGTTTGAACCATTGACCTTTCAGTTAACGGCCAAGTGCTTAACCCTTGCGCCACAAGGGCTCCTTAAAAATGTCTCTGTACGTTAGTCTGTTTCATATAAGTGGGATCACAAACAATATTTTTCGTTTTGTGACTGACTTATTTAACTTAGCATGATGTTTTCAAGGTTCATCCGTGTTGCATTCATATCTCTTTATTACTGAGTAATACCACGTTTTGTTTATCCATTCATCTGTTTATGGACATTTAGGTTGTTTCCACCTTTTGGGTATTGTGATTAGTCCTGCAATGAACATTGGTGTACGAGTTTGTGCTTGTATTCCTGCTTTCAATTCTTTTGGGTATATACCTAGGATTGGGTCCTAAGGTAGTTCTATGTTTAAATTTTTGAGGAACCACCAAACTCTTTTCCACAGTGGCTATACCATTTTGCACTCCCACTAGCAGTGACTGAGGATTCACTTTTTCCACATCCTTGTCAACACCTGTTGCTTTCCATTTTTTTGATCATAGCCATTCTGTAGGGGAGGGGGTATGGGGGAGTGATACTGATTTGCATCTCTCTAATGACTTATGGCCTGGTGGCATAGTGTTTAAGTGTTCGGCTGCTCATCAAAAGGCTGGCAGTTCAGATCCACCAGTCGCTCCTTGGAAACCCTATGGGGCAGTTCTCATGTGTCCTGTAGGGTCGCTATGAGTTGGAATCGACTCCGTGGCAACAGGTAATAGCTTATGGAGAGGGCAGTGGTGGTTCAGTGGTAGAGTTCAAATGTGGTATACCCGAGTTCAGTTCTCAGCCAGGGCACCTCGGTGCAGCCGCTGCTCGTCTGTTAGTGGAGGCTTGTGTGTTGCTGTGATGCTGAACAGGCTTCAGTGGAGCTGACAGACTAGGAAGAACGGCCTGGTAATCTACTTCCGAAAGCCAGCTATAGATAACAATGGTCCAGTCCACAACAGATCTTGGGGATGGTGCAGGATTGGGCAGTGTTTTGTTCTGTTGTACGTAGGGTCGCCATGAGTCAGGGGCAGAGTCTACGGCAGCTAACAATGACCAGTGACATCAAGCATTATTTCTTGTCTTTTTTGACCATTTGTATATCCTCTTTGGTGAAATGTCTGTTCAGTTTCTTTGCCCATATGTCTTGGGACAGAGTAGTGAGAATCTATCACAGAAAACATAACTTCCTTTTTTGAAATTCCACTACACTTGAGGTATGCCTTTAGTTTCTAATACTTAAAAAGACCTTCAAGACCATATTCTTTTATTGGTCATAGGAAATAGAGGATTGGAAAATGAAATGATTTAGTCTACTAAATCAATAAATAACTCAAAAGTGAAGCTATAGGAAGAGAACATCTTACTCAGATTGTGTGTTCAGCACCGCACTTTATTTCCTCCGAACCAAATATCAGGAAATTGTAATCGGAATGCCCTATATTTATATATTTTACTTTATATTTTTTGCCTCATTTAATCCTCCCAATAACCTGTGAAGTAAGAGGTATTAACCTCAATTCTACAGGTGAGTAAACAGAAGCTTAGAACAATTAAGGTCCTTGCCCGAAGCCACTCAAACAGGAGCCAGAATTCTAAGCTGTGTTTGCATGTAACTTAGCTACCTACCGGGATAATTCAGTTTAGCTTCGTAGTTGCAGAAACATAGCCTAGTTTGGAAGAAAAAAAAAAAAAAAAAACTCCAGTAGTATATCTTTAATAGGCAAGGAGACTGAGAATCATCTTTCACAGTAGACTTCTGTATCTCCTAGAAAGAAAAAAAAAAGTTTATTATTTCAAGGGGTAAGAAGGGGAGTTTTTCTTTTAAAACTGAGGAAAAGAGATAGGAAGAACACTCATTACTTCAGACTTGGGGTAGAAAATAAGAACATTCCACAACTATAACCATTATTTTACTTTATCACCTATCGAAAATAACCATTTCTGCCTCCACCTCTGGCACTCCATACCTTTCTTACTCTTACCTTTTGCTATAATGCTTCTCTATATCTAACAAACATATGTACTTGTTTGTCTCATCACATTAGAATGTAAATTTCAGGAAGGCAGAAACTTTGTTTCATTCACGGTTGTTTCCCAGTACCTAAAAACAGCATCTGGCACATAGTAAGCAGTCAATATTAAGACTTGTTTATTGAATAAATCAAAATATTCTCTTTCAGTCTTTTTTCACATGTATATCATCCAATTGTAATACAGTATGCATACAAGTTTGTCAGTATCTTTTCCCCAGGTTGCTACATAGTCTGCATGACCATCATTTTTCATAGCTATATAATGACATATCAGGGGAGCATGGCATAATTTATTAATCCATCTTCTAGTTTGGGGCACTGGTCTTTCTCTGTTATAATAAATATTTATAAATAAATATTTTCATTCTTTGCCCAAAAACCAAACGTTGCGTCGAGTAGAGCCGACTCATAGGGACCCAGTCAAGAAGCTTAATAGCAAACAATAGAAACCGTTGCTAATTTAAACAGAAATGGGGTTCTTAAAGAATACTGAGTTAAAGTATATGTGAAAGAAAGAGAGATAACTTACAGAGTTGCTGCTGTACAACCCACCTCCAGGAGGGCTGCAGAAGCAGCTTTGCAGCAAGAAACAACACCCAAAATCACACTGCAGAGCTGATCTGGTGACTTCCAAGGCTGGTGATGGATCTCCAGCTTCCAGTGCAATGCCTCAGGCTGGTGCATCCAGTTGACACCCAAGTTCTCTTCCAAGGGAGGCGAGGACAGCAAGGATCTGGCATTTCTGCTTTTACAGTTGGAGGGAGGCTCTGCCTCACCCAGACTCCTGAGAGAGGGAATTCCTATATTCCCTAGAAGCATAAGTTATGATCACACACTGATAAATCCATTTACATATTTAGGATATATTTTGTACGGTGGATTCCCAGAGGTGGAATTACCAGATCAAAAGGAATGAACAAATTTTTATGATGAAAGGAGCAGACCTGTTGGCTTCAATAATTTAGTCTTAGAGCTTTCTGCTTTTTTGTATTAATCTCTTTACATATTATTTTAATGACTAAGTGAATAAAGTATTAATGTTTCTTAGAATTTTAAATAGTTTTTGAGGCGGAAAGACTCTTGAAAAGGAGAATCATCTCATTTTTTTCTCTTGGTTAATTTTTCCCTTTTGGGTCAGGGTGCCTTGGTTCATGCTAGAATCCGAAAAATTGGATGGCATATCCATTCAACTCAGACTGTTTTAGGTTAGCACGCGCTTAAATTTCTGGAGTGAAAAGTCTTCACTCAGAACAGACTGAGCTTTTTTAAAACTCCCTCCCTCTCTCCACCCACCCACTCCGTTCCTGTGTAAAAATACGTATCCATAAAACCTGTTTCTTCCTATCTTTCCCCAGGCTTTTATTTGTTTGTTTGTTTTGATCATTGGTGAGCATTCACATCATGTTAGTTGTTTGTTGAGGTATTAAAACAAGTGGTGAAGTTCCTCTGTCAAACAGGAGGCTATAGCCTGGTTTAGTGACAGATGCTTTGTCCTAACCCACCACTAACTGCTGTGACCTCAGGAGCTCCCTTTCCTCTGTGGCCGTAGAGGACAAGGCTTAGAATTGAAGACACTTCGTGGCCCAGGTTGTTATAGTGCTCTTTGCTCACACTGACTACATATGCCCATCTTTCCATCCGAATGAATGTGAGGCCAGGACTCTGTCCTGTATCCATGTCTCTAGCGTATATTGGGTGGGTGTAGTAAAATGGTCGTTAAATGAGCCCAGTTCTGTTATTTTTATGGGTATTTTTGTGTATGGTGCAGAGAGTGTGTTGTTGCCTTCCTTTTGAATGAAAGATGAGCTTGCCAAGACCCCATATCTTTAAAAGTATTAGCTTAACGTACTGTGATGTAGAAGATGCTGTGGTGTGTAGAAGAGGTGGTAACTCCTGAGATGTCCAAGTCTTCCTTGCACTGCTTATAGTTTTAACACTATTTTGAGTTGGTTGTACTCCATGGTAACATTCTCCTGAGCTCTGGGATCAGGAAAGGTGGTCTTTAAGGGAAGTATGGGGGAGGGGAGACTTGAGCAGTGGCAACAATCAAGGTAAAAGGAAGAACTTTGTAAAGCAAAGTACATCTTCCGAGGAAGCTATTAATCATATTATTAGACAAACTGCTTTAGAGCTGGCGAAACAGCAGGAACATGTCGATTTTGCTTCCTTGGTTACAGGGAGTGATAGCGTACTTGACCTTCAGTAGAGCAGGGTCACAGAGAGGGCATCTTTAAACAGCCCTGTCTGGTTTTGGTGAATGGAATCTGTGCTGGCAGGGTTTGAAAGCAGATGCCTGTAAATCCCTCTAACCTCTCCTCTTGGGTTAGACTCTCTTTGGCCTGGGGAGGTTGCTGAGGAAAAATGTAAATAAAGCTGCAGGGAGCTGCAGGCCTGGTAAGTATATAAGTGTCCTGAAGAAAACAAGACTGCAATATTGAAACCTTTCTCTTTCTGTTTCTAGGGAAAGATTCCTTGTAATGCGGTGTATTTCACAGTCACTTGTGTGTTTGAAGGAATTGGATTCAGTATCTGTTGTTGTTCTTAGCATCTAGCAGATTATTTCTTCCTAGGAACTTGTGTTTGAATATGCTAAGTAGACTCAGGTAGGGAAAAGCTGTGTTTTTTTTTTTTAAAGCAGGTTTATAAACCATGCTGTGGTTGTTGATTTGAGTCTTTGCTTTTGTGCCAAGAAATTTAGGGATGTAGTTTTATCTTTTTAATCTGTATTATCAACCAGCAGATTGAAAAACCGGTTAATCAATTCTGATACAAATGATGCTGAAATTCAAAACTGTATTTATAATGTTCAGGTTTGATGCCTTCATTGACTCTAATATTAAGAACAACTGGACTTGGCGCTGGTAAGTAGAAATAACTCTTTAGGAACCTGGCACAATGGCCTTATAAAATTCTAATCCTTTTTGTGAGATGAGGGGTAAGCAGTTTAAAGACCAGCAGCCTCCTGTAGATCTTCTCTTTATGATGCAAGTTGTAGCACAAGGATGGCTTAAGTTAGCTCTGCCCACTGACCCTTCACCACACTTATTATTTAATGTCCCATTGAAATATATATAAAGGGAGGATGTGGTACATTTCATTTTAGGCTCTAGGTGTCCCTTGCCTGAAGCCCTTTGCCCCACCTAGGCACTTACATTGTTCATTATTTCACTGAGAGTGTGAAGAGGAAGTAGAAAGTTCCTGGTTGAAATTTGTAACAAATTAGATGTGCATGATCTTTTTTTTTTTTCCCACAGAGTGTGAACTTTGCTGCACTATTAATAACCCATAGGAATGTTACAATCAAAATCCAGAATAAATTCTAGATTTAGAAATTCTTAATATTTGTCCATTAGCTCGATGCTGTGGGCATGCTCTTCAACCCAGTTGTTCAACTTGCAGCAAATGTATGTAAACTACAGAAATTTTTCATAGGAATTAATTCCTAAAAAATTCTGCCAAGGCAAGGTCGTTTTATGATGGAATAGAGAAAGTTCCCACTCCAGTGTGAAAACGTTTGAACTTCCTTCATCGGTCTCATAAATCCTCTTGTGTCAGTGGCAACCTAAACTCCTTGGTTTACATAATAATTTGCCAGGGCAGGTGTTGTAGGGTACCTGCAGGATGTATAATAAGCAGACAGGCAGAAGTGTGGAGTAAAAACAACGAAGGATTTAGGCAGAGTTCCAGGATCAAGAGCTATAAAACAGAGCCTTCGTTTTCACTCCGAAGTTAATAAGTGTTCATTCACTAGGCCTTTATTGCAGGCCTGATATGTGCCTGGCCTCGTGAATAACGGGAAAGTAAGAAATAATCCCTCTTGCCCTCAGAGATAGACATGAACAGGCAGTTAGAGCAAGTGCCCTGTGGAGAGTGCTAAGATGCAAGGGACTCTGGGAGACCAGGAAGGGCTTCTATACCAACCTGAGAGGTCAGGAAAGGCTTGCCAGAAGAGCAAGCCTTTTTTTTTTTTTTTTTTTCTCTCCTTGATTTAAAAAAAAAAATTTATTATGCTTTAGGTGGAAGTTTACAAATCCAGTCAGTTTCTCATACAAAAAGCCATACACACCCCGCTGTGCACTCCCAGCTGCTCTGCCCTTAATGAGACAGCACATTCCTCCTCTCCACCCTGTATTCCCCATGTCCATTCAACCAGCTCCTGTCCCCTTCTTCTTTCTCATCTCACCACCAGACAGGAGCTGCCCACATAGTCTCATGTGTCCACTTGAGCCACGAAGTTCATTCCTCACCAGCATCATTGTCTATTTTATAGTCCAGGCCAATCCCTGTCAGTGGAGTTGGTTTTGGGAATGGTTCCAATCTTGGGCTGTCAAAGGGTCTGGGAACCATGGCTGTCAGGGCCCCTCCACTCTCAGTCAGACCTTTAAACCTGGTCTTTTTATGAGAATTTAAGATCTGCATCCCACTGTACTCCTGCTCCATCAGGGATTCTCTGTTGTGTTCCCTGTCAGGGCAGCGATAGGTGGTAGCCAGGTACCATCTAGTTCTTCTGTCTCAGGCTGATGAAGTTTCTGGTTTATGTGGCCCTTTCTGTCTCTTGGGCTCATATTTACCTTGTGTCTTTGCTGTTCTTCATTCTCCTTTGAGGAGCAAGGCTTTTATTAAACTCTTAAGACAATAAACATTTGTCTGTTGAACAAGCATGGATTACTTCAGAAAAGTTGTGAAATGGAACAGCTGATTTTACCTTTTAAGCATGGATTGGAAACCATTCCTTGGAAGGCCTCTGTCCAAACCAGAGCTTTAAACTGATTCGTTCCAGCTTGAACCCCTGCTGAGAATTTGAATTTCTAACAGGTTCCTTGCTGATACTTTGCATTTCTACCCCCAGATATACTGAATCAGAATCTACATTTTAACAAGATCCCCATGTGATTCTTAGGTATCACCTCCTAGGAACTTGTTAGAAATGAAAATTCTCAGCAGGAATTTAAATCAGAACTAACCATTTCAAAGCCATGGTCCAAACATTCTTTCACATCCAGCTTGCTAGTGATTTAATTGAGTCCTTTGGACTAACAGTTAAATAATTCCTTGGGCTAACAGTTTTCCTATCATAATACAAGCCAGGGTATAACACACACCTGGCTGTTTTCAGGCATTTATACTTCATTGTGAATTAAATGATCCTATCCTTTGCAACCTGAGCAGGTTGAACAGGCAGAGGTAGGCTAAGACAGTAGGCTCTGAAAAGGCAGGCAGGAAAGGATAGAAAGGAGACACTTTAACTCACTAGAAATGCATCTAGTATTTGTATATCCTGTTACCAAATTGACTTTTTATCACTGTGCTGGATGGTACTAGAATGCTCCTGGAAAAAAGATTTCCTGCCTTGTCTGTTCATAATATTGGCTCTAAATCCACACTGTTGGAAGAACTTCTAAGGGGTCTTATCATGGCATCACTTTGCCTTCAGGCAAAACCACTCTAAATTGCCCCTCATGATATTAGAGGATCCCAAACATTTTCCCATTGATCTGTTACTTTCAAAGTTAACATCCCCACACTGAATCCTAGGGATATTTAAGGCTATTCGTTCTCCCCCTTTCCATCCCGGGTTCCCAGTGTCCGTTTGTCTAGTTCTTGTCCCTTCCTGCCTACATATCTTGCTTTTGGGCAGAAGTTGCCCATTTGGTCTCCTATATTTGATTGAACTAAGAAGCACATTCCTCACGTGTGTTGTTTGTTTTATAGGTCTGTCTATGTCTGAAATGTGGGCTTCGGGACTGGTTTCAATTCTGATTTAGCAAAATGTCCATAGTCTGCAGTATCTGTCAGACCAATAAGTCTGGTCTTTTTTTGTGAATTTGAATTTTGTCTTACATTTTTCTCCCGCTCTGTCTGGGACTTGGAGGACACAATTCAAACCATAACACCTAAGAATGGAAATACTGGGCCGTGTAGTAATTCTGTTTAACCTTTTGAGGAATGGTCAGATTGTCTTCCAAAACAGCTGTACCATTTCACTTTCCCACCAGCAGCATGTGAGAGATCCCGTTCCTTCACATCCTCGTCAATACTTGTTATTGCCTACCGTTTTTATGATAGCTGGCCTAGTGGGTGTGATTAGGTATCTCACTGCGGCTTTGATTTGAATTCCTCTGATCAATAATGATATTGAGCATTTCTTCATATGCTTACCGGCCATTCATGTATCTTCTTTGGAGAAACATCTATCTAATGCCTTTGTCCACTTTTAAATTAGGTTGTTTTTCTTTTTTTATTAAGTTGTAATAGTTCTTTATATATTCTGTGTGTATGTGTAAAATCAGATACATGGTTTGCAAAATTTTTCTCCCATTCTGTAGATTGTCTTTTCATTGTTTTGATGGTGTTCTTTGAAGCACAAAAGTTTTTGAATTCGGTGATGTCTGATTTATTTAATTTTTTTTGTTTGTGCTTTTTGTGTCATATCTAAGAAACAATTTGCCTAATCCAAGGCTTTGAAAAGCCTATATTTTTCTTCTAGAAATTTTATATTTTTAGCTCTTACTAGGTCTTTGATCCATTTTGAGTTAATTTTTATGTATGCTGTGAAGTAGGGGGTCCAAATTCAGTGTTGTGCGTGTGGATATTCAGTTGTTCCAGCACTGTTTGTTGAAAAGATTATTATTTCCCCATTGAATTATCTTGGCATCCTTGTCAAAAATTACTTGTCATTCAATGTAGGGATTTATTTGTGGACTCTCAGTTCTATTCAGTTGATCAGTATGTCTAACCTTATGCCAGTTCCAGGAGTCCCTGGGGGGTGCAGATAGTTAAGTGGTTGACTATTAACTGAAAGGTTGGTGGTTCGAACCCACCCAGAGGCACCTTGCAAGAAGGGCCTGGGGATCTGTTTCCTAAAGGTCATAGCCTTGAAAATCGTATGGAGCACAGTTCTACTCTGCAACATATGGGGTGACCATGAGTTGGAATTGACTAGACTACAACTGTGTGTTGTTGTTATGCCAGTACCAAACAGCCGTGATTACTGTGCCTTTGTACTAAGTTTTTGAAGTTGGGAAGTATGAGTCCTCCAACTTTGTTCTTTTTCAAGATTGTCTTAACTATCCTGTGCCTCCTATGTTTTCATGTGAATTTTAGAATCAGCTTATCAATTTATACAAAAAAGCTGAAATTTTGATAAGGGTTGTACAGAATCTATATCTAAATTTGGGGATAATTGCTATCTTAACAATAACAAATCTCAGGTAATCCATGAGCACAAAATGTCTTTTTTCCGTTTATTTGGTCTTCAGTTTCTAACAATGATATTTTATAGTTTTCAGCCTTACACTTCTTTTGTTAAATTTACTCCTAAGTATTTTACTCTTTTTGATGCTACTGTAAAAGGAATTTTTTAATTTCATTTTTTGATTGCTCGTTGCTAGTGTATAGATATATAAGAGATATTTGTATATTGATCATGTATCCTACAACCTTGCTGAACTCATTTATTAGCTCTAATGATTTTTTTTATACATTCCTTAGGATTTTCTATATGCAAGATCATGTCATCTGCAAATAGAGTTTTACTTTTTCCTTTCCAATCTGGATACCCTTTATTTCTTTTTCTTGCCTAAGTGTCCTGGCTGTAATCAGTACTATGTTGAATAGAAGTGGCAAGAACAGACATCCTTATCTTGTTCTAGATCTTAGGGAGAAAGCTTTCATTCCTTCAACATGAAGTATGATATTAGCTGTGAGTTTTTTTTGTAGATAATCTTTTATCAGGTTGAGGAAGTTCCTTTCTATCCCTAGTTTGTTGAGTGTTTTTATCATGAAGGGGTTTTGGGTTTTGTCAGATTCTCTTTCCGCGTTAATTGAGATGGTCATGTGGCTTTTGTCCTTTATTCTATTAGTCTGGGGTATTATATTGATTGATTTTTATGTATTGAACCAACCTTGTATTCCTGGGATAAATCCCATTTGGCCATGGTGTATAATCCTTTTTTTATATGCTGCTGAATTTGGTTTAATAGTGTTTTTTTTTATAACTTTTATTGAGCTTCAAGTGAACGTTTACAAATTAAGTCAGACTGTCACATATAAGTTTATATACACCTTATTCCATACTCCCACTTGCTCTCCCCCTAATGAGTCAGCCCTTCCAGTCTCTCCTTTTGTGACAATTTTGCCAGCTTCCAACTCTCTCTATCCTCCCATCCCGCCTCCAGACAGGAGATGCCAACACAGTCTCAAGTGTCCACCTGATATGATTAGCTCACTCTTCATCAGCATCTCTCTCCTACCCACTGTCCAGTCCCTTCCATGTCTGATGAGTTGTCTTCGGGAATGGTTCCTGTCCTGTGCCAACAGAAGGTTTGGGGACCATGACCGCCAGGATTCCTCTAGTCTCAGTCAGACCATTAGGTATGGTCTTTTCTTGAGAATTTGGGGTCTGCATCCCACTGATCTCCTGCTCCCTCAAGGGTTCTCTGTTGTGCTCCCTGTCAGGGCAGTCATCGGTTGTGGCCGGACACCAACTAGTTCTTCTGGTCTCGGGATGATGTAGGTCACTGGTTCATGTGGCCCTTTCTGTCTCTTGGGCTCATAGTTATCTTGTGACCTTGGTGTTCTTCTTTCTCCTTTGATCCAGGTGGGTTGAGACCAATTAATGCATCTTAGATGGCTGCTTGTTAGCATTTAAGACCCCAGACGCCACATTTCAAAGTGTGATGCAGAATGTTTTCAAAATAGAATTATTTTGCCAATTAACTTAGAAGTCCCCTTAAACCATGGTCCCCAAACCCCAGCCCTTGCTCCGCTGACCTTTGAAGCATTCATTTTATCCCAGAAACTTCTTTGCTTTTGGTCCAGTCCAGTTGAGCTGACCTTCCATTTATTGAGTATTGTCCTTCCCTTCACCTAAAGCAGTTCTTATCTACTAATTAATCAGTAAAAAACCCTCTCCCACCCTCCCTCCCCGGCCCCCTCGTAACCACAAAAGCATGTGTTCTTCTCAGTTTATACTATTTCTCAAGATCTTATAATGGTGGTCTTATACAATATTTGTCCTTTTGCCTCTGACTAATTTCGCTCAGCATAATGCCTTCCAGATTCCTCCATGTTATGAAATGTTCCACAGATTCGTCACTGTTCTTTATCGATGCGTAGTATTCCATTGTGTGAATATACCACAATTTATTTACCCATTCATCCGTTGATGGACACCTTGGTTGCTTCCAGCTTTTTGGTATTGTAAACAGAGCTGCAGTAAACATGGGTGTGCATATATCTGTTCGGGTAAAGGCTCTTATTTCTCTAGGGTATATTCCGAGGAGTGGGATTTCTGGGTTTTATGGTAGTTCTATTTCTAACTTTTTAAGAAAATGCCAGATAGATTTCCAAAGTGGTTGTACCATTTTACATTCCCACCAGCAGTGTATAAGAGTTCCAATCTCTCCGCAGCCTCTCCAACATTTGTTATTTTGTGTTTTTTGGATTAATGCCAGCCTTGTTGGAGTGAGATGGAATCTCATCATAGTTTTAATTTGCATTTCTCTGATGGCTAATGATCGAGAGCATTTTCTCATGTCTCTGTTAGCTGCCTGAATATCTTCTTTAGTGAAGTGCGTGTTCATCTCCGTTGCCCACTTCTTGATTGGGTTGTTTGTCTTTTTGTGGTTGAGTTTTGACAGAATCATACAGATTTTAGAGATCAGGCGCTGGTTGGAGATGTCATAGCTGAAAATGCTTTCCCAGTCTGTAGGTGGTCTTTTTACTCTTTGGGTGAAATTTTTAGATGAGCATAGGTGTTTGATTTTTAGGAGCTCCCAGCTATCTGGTTTCTCTTCATCGTTTCTGGTAATGTTTTGTATTCTGTTTATGCCTTGTATTAGGGCTCCTAACATTGTCCCTATTTTTTCTTCCATGATCTTTATCGTTTTAGTCTTTATGTTTAGGTCTTTGATCCACTTGGAGTTAGTTTTTGTGCATGGTGTGAGGTATGGGTCCTGTTTCATTTTTTTGCAAATGGATATCCAGTTATGCCAGCACCATTTGTTAAAAAGACTATCTTTTCCCCAATTAACTGACACTGGGCCTTTGTCAAATATCAGCTGCTCATATGTGGATGGATTTATATCTGGGTTCTCAATTCTGTTCCATTGGTCTATGTGCCTGTTGTTGTACCAGTACTAGGCTGTTTTGACTACTGTGGCAGTGTAATATGTTCTAAAACCAGGTAGAGTGAGGCCTCCCGCTTTGTTCTTCTTTTTCAGTAATGCTTTACTTACTGAGGCTTCTTTCCCTTCCATATGAAGTTGGTGATTGGTTTCTCCATCACATTAAAAAATGTCATTGGAATTTGGATCGGAAGTGCATTGTATGTATAGATGGCTTTTGGTAGAACAGACATTTTTACTATATTAAGTCTTCCTATCCATGAGCAGGGTATGTTTTTCCACTTAAGTAGGTCCTTTTTAGTTTCTTGCAGTAGTACTTTGTAGTTTTCTTTGTATAGGTCTTTTACATCTTTGGTAAGATTTATTCCTAAGTATTTTATCTTCTAGGGGGCTACTGTGAATGGTATTGATTTGGTGATTTCCTCTTCGATGTTCTTTTTGTTGATGTAGAAGAATCCAAATGATTTTTGTATGTTTATCTTATAACCTGAGACTCTGCCAAACTCTTCTATTAGTTTCAGTAGTTTTCTTGAGGATCGTTTAGGGTTTTCTGTGTATAAAATCATGTCATCTGCAAATGGAGATAATTTTACTTCCTCCATGCCAATCCGGATGCCCTTTATTTCTTTGTCTAGCCTAATTGCTCTGGCTAGGACCTCTAGCACAATGTCGAATAAGAGCGGTGATAAAGGGCATCCTTGTCTGGTTCCTGTTCTCAAGGGAAATGCTTTCAGGCTCTCTCCATTTAGGGTGATGTTGGCTGTTGGCTTTGTATAGATGCCCTTTATTATGTTGAGGAATTTTCCTTCAATTCCTGTTTTGCTGAGAGTTTTTATCATGAATGGGTGTTGGACTTTGTCAAATGCCTTTTCTGCATCAATTGATAAGATCATGTGGTTTTTCTCTTTTGTTTTATTTATATGGTGGATTACACTAATGGTTTTTCTAATATTAAACCAGCCTTGCATACCTGGTGTAAATCCCACTTGGTCGTGGTGGATTATTTTTTTGATATGTTGTTGAATTCTATTGGCTAGAATTTTGTTGAGGATTTTTGCATCTATGTTCATGAGGGGTATAGGTCTGTGATTTTCTTTTTTTGTAATGTCTTTACCTGGTTTTGGTATCAGGGATATGGTGGCTTCATAGAATGAGTTAGGTAGTATTCCATCATTTTCTATGCTTTGAAATACCTTTGGTAGTAGTGGTGTTAACTCTTCTCTGAAAGTTGGTAGAACTCTGCAGTGATGCCATCCGGGCCAGGGCTTTTTTTTTGTTGAGAGTTTTTTGATTACCTTTTCAATCTCTTTTTTTTGTTATGGGTCTATTTAGTTGTTCTACTTCTGATTGTGTTAGTTTAGGTAGGTAGTGTTTTTCTAGGAATTCATCCATTTCTTCTAGGTTTGCAAATCTGTTAGACTGCAGTTTTTCATAATAATCTGATATGATTCTTTTAATTTCAGTTGGGTCTGTTGTGATGTGGCCCATCTCGTTTCTTATTCGGGTTATTTGTTTCCTTTCCTGTATTTCTTTAGTCAGTCTGGCCAATGGTTTATCTATTTTGTTAATTTTTTCAAAGAAGCAGCTTTTGGCTTTGTTAATTCTTTTAATTGTTTTTCTGTTCTCTAATTCATTTAGTTCAGCTCTAATTTTTATTATTTGTTTTCTTCTGGTGCCTGATGGATTCTTTTGTTGCTCACTTTCTATTTGTTCAAGTCGTAGGGACAGTTCTCTCATTTTGGCTCTTTCTTCTTTACGTATGTGTGCATTTATTGTTATAAATTGACCGCTGAGCACTGCTTTTACTGTGTCCCAGAGGTTTTGATAGGAAGTGTTTTCATTCTCGTTGCATTCTTTGAATTTCTTTATTCCCTCCTTAATGTCTTCTATAACCCAGTCTTTTTTGAGCAGGGTATTGTTCAGTTTTCAAGTATTTGATTTCTTTTCCCTAATTTTTCTGCTCTTGGTTTCCACTTTTATGGCCTTGTGGTCTGAGAAGATGCTTTGTAATATTTCGATGTTTTGGGTTCTGCAAAGGTTTGTTTTATGACCTAATATGTGGTCTATTCTAGAGAATGTTCCATGTGCGCTAGAAAGAAAAGTATACTTTGCAGCTGTTGGGTGGAGCGTTCTGTATAAGTCTAAGAGGTCAAGTTGGTTGATTGTAGCAATTAGGTCTTCCGTGTCTCTGTTGAGCTACTTACCGGAAGTCCTGTCCTTCTCCGAAAGTGGTGTGTTGAAGTCTCCTACTATAATTGTGGAGGTGTCTATCTCACTTTTCAGTTCTGTTAAAGTTTGTTTTATGTATCTTGCAGCCCTGTCACTGGATGCATAAATATTTAATATGGTTATGTCTTCCTGGTTAATTGTCCCTTTAATCATTATGTAGTGTCTGTCCTTCTTTATGCTTTGTGGTGGATTTAACTTTAAAGTCTATTTTGTCAGAAATTAATATTGCTACTCCTGCTCTTTTTTGATTGTTGTTTGCTTGATATATTTTTTTCCATCCTTTGAGTTTTAGTTTGTTTGTGTCTCTAAGTCTAAGGTGTGTCTCTTGTAGGCAGCATACAGACGGATCGTGTTCTTTATCCAGTCTGAGACTCTCTGTGTCTTTATTGGTGCATTTAGTCCATTTACATTCAGTGTAATTATAGATAAATATAAAAGAAAAAATTTTTTCTTTTATGTATTTAGTGCTGTCATTTTGATGTCTTTTTGTGTGTGTTGTTGACAATTTCATTTTTCCACTTTTTTGTGCTGAGACGTTTTTCTTTGTAAATTGTGTTCCTCATTTTCATAGTAGTTGACTTTATGTTTGCTGAGTCGTCATGTTTTTCTTGGTTTTTATCTTGAGTTACGGAGTTGTTATACCTCTGTGTGGTTACCTTAATATTTACCCCTATTTTTCTGAGTAAAAACCTAACTTGTATTGTCCTATATCACCTTGTTTCCCTCTCCGTATGGCAGTTCTATGCCTCCTGTATTTAGTCCCTCTTTTTGATTATTGTGATCTTTTACATATTGACTTCAATGATTCCCTGTTTTGAGCGTTTTTTTCTTTTTAAAGTTAATCTTAATTTGTTTTTGTGATTTCCCTATTTGAGCTGATATCAGGATATTCTGTTCTGTGACCTTGTGTTGTGCTGGTATCTGATAGTATTGATTTTCTGACCAATTTCCTTTAGTATTTCTTGTAGCTTTGGCTTGGTTTTTCCAAATTCTCTAAGCTTGTGTTTATTTGTAAATGTTTTAATTTCACCTTCATATTTGAGAGAGAGTTTTGCTGGATATATGATCTTTGGCTGGCAGTTTTTCTCCTTCAGTGCTCTATATGTCATCCCATTACCTTCTTGACTGCATGGTTTCTGCTGAGTAGTCTGAACTTATTCTTATTGATTTTCCTTTGTAGGAGACCTTTCTTTTATCCCTGGCTGCTTTTAAAATTTTCTCTTTATCTTTGGTTTTGGCAAGTTTGATGATAATATGTCTTGGTGATTTTCTTTTTGGATCAGTTCTTATATGGGGTTTGATGAGCATCTTCGATAGACATCCTTTCGTCTTTCATGATGTCAGGGAAGTTTTCTGCCAACAGATCTTCACCTGTTCTCTCTGTATTTTCTATTATCCCTCCCTGTTCTGGGGCTCCAATCACACGCAAGTTATTCTTCTTGATAGAGTCCCACATGATTCTTAGGGTTTCTTCTTTTTTTTTTTTTAATTCTTTTATCTGATTTTTTTCAGCTATATTCGTGTCAATTCCCTTGTTCTCCATGTCCCCCACTCTGCATTCCAGTTCCTCGAGTCTGCTCCTCTGACTTCCTATTGAGTTGTCTAATTCTGTAATTTTACAGTTAATCTTTTGGATTTCTGAATGCTGTCTCTCTATGCAGCTTATTAATTTTTCCACTGTGTTCTTGAATAAACTTTTTGATTTCTTCCACTGCTTTATCAGTGTGTTCCTTGGCTTTTTCTGTAGATTGCCTTATTTCGTTTTTGAGGTCATCCCTGATGTCTTGAAGCATTCTGTAAATTAGTTTTTTATATTTTGCATCTGGCAATTCCAGGATTGTATCCTCATTTGGGAAAGATTTTGATTTTTTAGTTTGGGGAGTTGTAGAAGCAATCATGGTCTGCTGCTTTATGTGGTTTGATACGGACTGCTGTCTCCAAGCCATCTATAAGATATTGTAATGATTTATTTTGTATTTGCTCACTGAGTCTTATCTTGTTTTGTTTTCTTTCAATATACGTAGATGGGCTACTAGATTGCGCTGTCTTGATTTTTGTAGCCCTTGAATCACTTATGTCCTATTACCAGCTGGTTTGGGCTGTTGCCAGATATATAAGCCTAAGAGTGCATTCACTATTCTTGAGTAGAATCTGATTTTGGGTCATCAAGTGTGTGGTGCAGACTGTCACCTATCCACCTAGAGGAGTAGTGGTGATAGTCGTGTGCACCAGATTCTGGTAGCAGCAGGGGGTCACACTCCAGAGGGGGCAGGATGCTGACAGGCTTCCCCCAAGTGCCAGTGAGGTAGGTGTGTCTCTTTTCCTAAAGCACTTTGGTGGGTGGGCTCTGCAGCTGTGCCTTAGGCACCCAATGCAAGTACTTCTACAGATTGGTAGGTGTCACCCTCCTTAGACCCCTAAGGCAGGAGGCTGGGTGGTCTGGGGGGAGCTTCAGCCCTCAGATCCCTATTGTGGGTCAGTGAGGGCTCTGTTGAATATGCAGCGATATCAGACCTGGGAAACTTGTCATTCCAGTAATCAGCTAAAACAATTACAGTTAGATCCCTATCAGAATTGCCTTTGCATTATAATAGCCACCTTGTTCCCTGTAGGGATGAAAGCCCAAGACAGTGGATCTCACATGCTTGGCTGGAGCTGGTTCTGTATTTTTAGTCCAATTAGGGAAGGATTTTTGGTCCCTGGGTTTTTTGTAACTGCTTCTCTCAGGCCAGGAGAATGGGTTAGGAAAAGACAGAAAAAAAGAAAAAAAAAGAAAAACTACAGAGCACTTCACTCTCTGGCTCAGGAAATTCCAATGTTAATGAAGCCGTCTGGGAAGGGGAGGGGAGGGATCAGATAAATAGGAGAGAGTAGCACCCCGTAATATAGACAAAGTTACTTATCTTGTTTGGTGATGACTGTTTTATTTGAGATTCCCAAGGGGTGTGTAGCCTGTGTGTGTTGGCTGGGTTGAGATTGCCACTGAGTGAGGGTCAGGCCTGCTTCCTGTGCTTGTGCTGTCTCAGAAGCCTTGGTCAGTTCCTCCGCTCCCAGTCCAAAGCCCAGCGCCACGGTTCCCTGGCTGGGACGCCGCACTCCAGGCTCCAAAATCAGTTCCTGCCTCCCAGTGGCATCTCCTCCAGTCAGCCACGTCGCTGCGCTGCCTGCGTGCGCTGGCTGGGCTTCCCCCGAGGTCATTTCTGGGGGCTAGGGCTGTGTCCCGTGTTTGCGGCATCTCAGGATGCCGTGCTCAGCTCCCCTGCGTCCAGTCCAAAGCCCGGCGCCAAGGTTTTCTGACTGGGACGCTGGCTCCAGGCTCCGAAAGCAGTCGTTGTTTCCTCGTGGTTGTTCGTTCTCAGCCTCTGTCACTCAGGCCAACTCTTTAAATCTGTGTTTGATGGTCAGGGTTCATAGATTGTCATGTATGTGATCAATTCATTTGTTTTTCCGAGTCTTGGTTGCAAGAGGGATCCGAGGTAGCATCTATCTAGTCAGCCATCTTGGCCCCACCTCTCTATGAAGTTTGTTTTTTTTTTTTTGTGGTAAAAATATACATAACAGAACATATACCATCTCAATAATTTCTCCATGTACAATTCAGTAAGACTGATTACATAATATACTCTTGATCAAAGGAAAATACTGTGTCCACTTCAGGTGCCCAGGACACCACCCATAACCTTGAATCTTATCTTGTGTGATGGCTTTCCCCGTTCTCATCCCATTGGTGCTGAGAGGTTGACAAGTACTGATTCCAGCAGTTTTTGGTGTAATGCTGTTTCCATTTGCCATCCCCTACAGGGTTGTCAGAGCCTTTCTTGTGGAAACTGTAATCTTAAAAGGAGTATTTTATAACAGGCTTTTAAGAGTGAGAAAATTCACAGGCGAGGTCAGCACAACTGGACTAAACCAAAAGCAAAGAAGTTTCCTGAATAAACTGAATGCTTCGAAGGCCAGTGTAGCAGGGGCGGGGGCTTGGGAACCATGGTTTCAGGGGATATCTAAGTCAATGGGCGTAATAAAATCTATTAAGAAAACATTAGCATCCCACTTTGGAGAGTGGCGTCTGGGGCCTTAAACACTAGCAAGCGATCATCTAAGATGCATCAATTGGTCTCAACCCACCTGGAGCAAAGGAGAATGAAGAACACCAAGGACACAAGGTAATTATGAGCCTTAGAGACAGAAAGGGCCACATAAACCAGAGACCACATCAGCCTGAGACCAGAAGAACTAGATGGTGCCTGGTTACAACCGATGACTGCCCTGACAGGGAACACAACAGAGAACCCCTGAGGGAACAGGAGAGCAGTGGGATGTAGACCCCAAATTCTCATAAAAAGACCAGACTTAATGGTCTGACTGAGCCTAGAAGGACCCCAGTGGTCATGGCCCACAGACCTTCTGTTGGGCCAGGACAAGAACCATTCCCCAAACCAACTCTTCAGATAGGGATTGGACTGGACAATGGGATGGAGAGGGATGCTAGTGAGGAGTGAGCTTCTTGGATCAGGTGGACAGTTGAGACTACGTTGGCATCTCCTGTCTGGAGGGGAGATGAGAGGAAAGAGAGGTTTAGAAGCTGGCGGAATGGACACAAAAAGAGAGAGTGGAGGGAGAGAGCGGGCTGCCTCATTAGGTGGAGAGCAGTTGGGAGTATGTAGCAAGGTGTACATAAGTTTTTGTGTGAGAGACTGACTTGATTTGTAAACTTTCACTTAAAGCACAATAAAAATTTTTTTTTTAAGTGAGAAAATTCAAAGATCATCTCTAAAGGTATTTTATTAGCTTCTTCTGATTACGTTAATAAAGTAATTAAGGTTGTACAGAGCAGAACTGAAAATTCCTACATGGTTTTTTTCCTCTAATTTCCAACATTAGAAATGGCTATTTTAAGATTGTGTTTTCTCAGGGCCATCTGGTAGCAATATCTCATTGATTCCTTTTTTGTCCCAGATCCATACTCTAGAACTACAAGGGTTTATACTCAAGGCCACAGCAGTGGAAGCAAGAGGCGTGGTCCTTAGGACTGTGGCCACCACTGGACATCTTTCTGAGCCCCATTATGATCCAGCCTACTTCTCCCCTACAGGTACCACGTGCTCAGACTTCTCGTTCGGAATCTCCAGGGATGACCAGCCCCTCCCCGCGCATCCAGATAATCTCCACTGACTCTGCAGTAGCCTCTCCTCAGCGCATTCAGGTACCCACACTTGTTCCCACTTGGTTCTGGCCACCTGCCTAAGAGCGACCCTGCTTTCCCAAATCCTTTCCAAAACCCAGCCTGCCTAAAGGTTTCACTAAGGATTTGTGCCTCTTGGGCATCAAGTACAGAACTTCATTCTTGAAAAAATAAAAAAAAATTTTAAGGGTTTACATTCATTTGATTAAGTTACTTTTAAAGCAAAAGTTCAAACTATAAAAGTTGGGGATGAAGTACCATTTTATTACTATCCTAGTAGTTAAGAGCAAGAGCCCCCACTATAAAGTCAAATCCAGCGCCCTTACTTCATAGCTTTTTTGACCTTGGGCATATATTTTTGGAGAACACTGTTAACATATTGCTACTTTATTCTTCCAGAGATAGGCTCTGCATACACACTTAAAAGCACATATATAAATACACAGATGGTATTTTTACATGAGTGTTGGCATTCTGTGCATAGTTACGCTGTCTTTTTCTTAACAATCTCTTAAAGATGTTTCTACATTGTACAAATAGAGCTGCCTCTTTTTCTTGAGTAGCTGCTTCGTAGATAATGAGAGTACTGTATATTATACTGTGTGTTTTGTTTTAGTTTTAATTTCATTGTAATAAAGTATATAGCAAAAAAATTTAACCACTGTTCATTTTCAAAAGTTTGTTCCCAAGTGAAAACTCAGTTATCTTTTAGCTATAACTCCCATTACCCCCTCCCCTAGCCCCTGGTAACCACTAATAATCTTGTACAATTGCCTGTTCTAGATATTTCATGTAAGTGGGATCATACAATATTTGTCCTTTTGTGTCTGGATTATTTCACTCAGCATAGTGTTTTCAGGGTTCATCTGTGTCATAGTATGTCTCAGAATTTCATTTCTCTTCATGACTAAATAATATTCCATCGTATACATACACCACATTTTCTTTATCCATTCATCTGTTGATGGACACTTGGATTGTTTCCACCTCTTGGCTACTGTGAATAATGTTGTAGTGAATATTGGTGTACAAGTAACTGTTTGAGTTCCTGCTTTCAAGTATTTTATAAATGGAATATTTTATAAAAGTTCAAGCTAATTGATTGTGCTGTTCAGATCAGCTATATCCTCACTGATTTTCTGCTTGCTTGATCTAGCAGTTACTGAGGGATTGTTGAAGTCTCTAACTTTAATAGTTGATTTGTCTATTTCTCTTTGCAGTTCTATCAGATTTTACCTCACATATTTGATGCTCTATTGCTAGGTGCATACATGTTTACAATTGTTATATCTTCTTGAAGAATTGACCTCTTTATCCTTATGTAGGAAACCCTGGTGGCGTAGTGGTTAAGAGCTATGGCTGCTAACCAAAAGGTTGGCAGTTCAAATCCACCAGGCACTCCTTAGAAACTCTATGGGGCAGTTCTCCTCTGTCCTGTGCGGTCACTATGAGTTGGAATCAACTCGACAGCAGTGGGTTTTTTTTTTCATCCTTATGTACTACACCTCTATATCTCTGAAAATTTTCCTTGTTCTGAAGCCTGCCTTTTCTGAAATTAATATAATTACTCCAGCTTTCTTTTGATTAGTGTTAGCATACTATATCTTTCCTTATCCTTTTACTTTTATCAGTGTCTCTGTAGTTAAAGTGGGCTTCTTTTAGACAACATATAGTTGGGTCTTCATTTTTTTAATCTACTCTGACAATCTGTTTTTTAATTGTTGTATGTAAACCATTCGGAAACCCTGGTGGCATAGTGGTTAAGTGCTGTGGCTGCTAACCAAAAGTTCAGCAGTTCGAATCCACCAGGCACTCCTTGGAAACTCTATAGGGCAGCTCTACTCTGTCCTATAGGGTCGCTATGAGTTGGAATTGACTCGGCGGCAGTAGGTTTGGGTTTGGGGTAGACCAGTCACATTTAAAGTGATTATTGATGTATTTAGATTAATATCAATTATGTGTATAACTGTTTTCTATTCATTGCCAGAGGCTTCTTTTTCTGCCTTCTCTGGTTTTGATTGAGCAGTTTTTCCTCTCGTAGCCTATCAAATACACTTAAAAGATTTTTTTTTTCATGATTGCCGTAGAGCTTAAAATATCCTTTTTAAACTAATCTAGGTCCATCTTCAAATAACACTATTCCATTTCATGTGTAGTACAGGTATCTCATAACAGAATATTCCCTTTTCCTCGCTCTCAACCCTTGTGATATTGCTATCAGTCATTTCACTTATCTATGTGTCATAATCACCTAATAAGTTACTATTATTAATTTAAACAGTTAATTTTAGATCAAATAAGAATAAGAGAAGTAAAAGATTTTATTTTACCTTCTTTTTTTTATTTCTTCTCTGAAGCTCTTCCCTTGTTTCTGAGCTATATTGTTTTCTTTCTTCCCTGAAGAAGGTCTTTTACCATCTCTTACAGGGAAAGTCTGCTGTGATAAAGTCCCTTAGTTTTGTTTGTCTGAGAAAATCTGTATTTCTCCTTCACTTTTGAAGGATAATTTCACTCAATATGGAATTCCGAGTTGATGGAGTTTTCTTTCAACGTTTTAAATATTCCACTTCGCTTTCTTCTTGCTTGTATGGTTTCTGATGAGAAGTCTGCTTATGATTCTTATCCTTACTTCTTTGTTAGTAAGGTGTCCCTTCCCGTTCCTGTGGCTTCCTCTCAAGATTTTCTCTTTGTCTTTGATTTTCTACAGTTTGACTATGATGTGCCCAGATGTAGTTTTGTTCAGCTTTTTATTCTTCTTGGTGTTCTCTCAGCTTCCTGGATCTGTGGTTTGGTGTCTGTAATTAATTTTGGGAAGTTCTCAGCTATTCTCATTTCAAATGTATCTTCTTCATCCTATCTTTCTTCTCTTTCTGTTATTCCAGTTATCTGTGTGTTACCTCTTTTAAAATCGTCCCATAGGTCTTGGACATTCTGTTCTGGCTTTGCTTTTTTCACTCTTTGCATTTCAGTTAAAGCAGTTTCTACTGACCTATCTTTTAAGCTTACTGATACTTTCCTTGCCTATGTCCAGTCTACTGGTGAGCCCATCAAAGACATTCTTCACTCCTGAAGTCTTCTTAAAGCCAAACAGTAGTTTAGCTTAACTAGTAAAGAATGTCTGCCTTTAGCATCGTGCTCTTTTAAGATCTATCTATATGGGATCGAATTGACAATAGCAACTCAGAATATTAGATAGGAAACTTAGGGGTCAACAAGTTTGTGTTAATGGAGGAGTTTGTGTTAATGGAGGAGGAAGATGAGAATGATTGTACAACTCAAAGAATGTAATCAGTGTCGCTGAATTGTGCACGTATAAATTGTTGAATTGATATGTTCTGCTATATGTATATTCTTAACAAAAACAAATTATTTTTTAAAAAGCATTCTTCATCTCTTATAGTGTGTTTGATTTCTAGCATTTCCTTTTGATATTCTCAGCTTATATTACTCATCTGTTTTTGCATGTTGTCTACTTTTTCCATGAGAGCCCTTAATACATTAGTCAAACTTATTTTAAACTCCCTATTTGATATCCGACTTTGGTTCTGATCTTTGCTTTGCCTTTGCTTTGCTTTTGTCAGGCTATGCTTTTTCTTGCCATCTGGCATGCCTTGTAATTTTTTGTTGAAGGCCAGACATTATCAGTTGTATCAGGTAATAGGAGCTGCAGTAAATAGCCCTCAAATGTGAGGATTCATTTTTATCTGGTTAGGAGTTGGGTTGTATTTAATGTTTGTTGTAGCATTGGTATTAGTCTTCAGGTTCCTCTAGCGTCCTTATTGTTGTCTCTCTTATCTTTGGGCTTCCTCACCTATTCCTCCTTGGATCGTCTGTGTCTTGCCACTCTTTCAGCTGTAATCCGCTTTATTATACTGGAGCCCCTGTTGGTGTGCTGGTAAGGTGTGGGGTAGGGAAAGCATTCTAAAATCTTATGATTAAATTTCAGTATTTCAGTGGGCCTATGTCCCTGAGCTATGATTTTCACAGGTGTTTCTTAGTTCCCCCAATACCCCTTTAGATGAGACAAGAAGGGTAAAAAGATCTTTTTTTTTAATTTGAAGCACTTTCCCTCAATCTCTCACTGAAAATCCTTGAGTGTATTTAGAAGACACCTTTTTTTCTCCCTAATTTTGTATTGTCTGTGTTTTCTAATTTCTTCCACTGTTTTTTTTCCAATTTTATTTATCTGTTTTTTTCTTTGATTTTTTTTTTTTTTTTAATTATGCTTTAGGTGAAGGTTTACACAGCAAATTAGTTTTCCATTCATTAGTTTATACACAAATTGTTTCATGACATTAATTGTACCCTACAATGTGTCAGCACTCTCCCTGTTACTACCCTGAGTTCCCCGTTTCCATTCGTCCAGTTTTCCTGCACCTTCTTGCTTTGTCATCTTTGATTTTGGGCAGATGTTACCTTTTTGGTCTCATAGGAGTGGTTGTTCTAAGGAGCACTTTCCTCATGGGTGTTAATCGTTTATTTTATAGGCCCGTTTATAATTTGGAAACCCTGTTGGCATAGTGGTTAAGAGCTGTGGCTGCCAACCAAAAGATCGGCAGTTCGAATCCACCAGGCACTCCTTGGAAACCCTATGGAGCAGTTCAGCTCATTGCTGTCACCGTGAGTTGGAATCAACCTGACAGCAATGGGTTTGGTTGAGTTTGGTTTATAATTTGGCCGGAAGGTGATCTCCTGGAATAACTTCATTTCCAAGTTAAGCGTGTCTAAGGGCCATAGTCTCAGGTTCCTCCAGTCTGTCTCGGACCAGTAAATCTGGCTTAGAAGATACTTTTTAAAGTTATTCAGGGAAGAAAACTTTGACACATATTTTATCTACCTGAACTTTTTAGAGATTGACTT
The DNA here is from genome assembly GCF_030014295.1 of Loxodonta africana. NCBI lineage: Eukaryota > Metazoa > Chordata > Mammalia > Proboscidea > Elephantidae > Loxodonta > Loxodonta africana. The sequence goes on from NC_087363.1 coordinate 38,413,942, forward strand.
GGTTGGGCTAAGTGTTCATATGAGTTAAATTTATGTATGAAAAGAAGGTTTATTTACCTTTTTTGTTAAGTCAGAAAAGTTTTAAATGGACTTTATTTTACCTTTTTTTTTTTGAAATGTTGTGGTTTAAGTGAAAGTTTACAGATCAAGTCAGTCTCATACAAAAATTTATATACAGCTTGTTACATACTCCTAGTTGCTCTCCCCGCTAATGAGACAGCACACTCCTTCCCTCCACTCTGTATTGCCTTGTCCGTTCAGCCAGCTTCTGACCCCCTCTGCCCTCTCATCTCCTCTCTAGACAGGAGCTGCCCACATAGCCTCGTGAGTCTATTTGATCTAAGAAGCTCACTCTTAACCAGTATCATTTTCTTTCCCACGGTCCAGTCCAATCCCTGTCTGAAGAGTTGGCTTTGGGAATGGTTCCTGTCTTGAGCTAACAGAAGGTCTGGTCGGGGTCCTTGTAGTCTCAGTCAGACCATTAAGTCTGGTCTTTTTATGAGAATTTGAGGTCTGCATCCCACTGCTCTCCTGCTCCCTCGGGAATTCTCTGTTGTATTCCTTGCCAGGGCAGTCATCAGTTGTAGCCGGACACCATCTAGTTCTTCTGGTCTCAGGCTGATGTGGTCTCTGGTAAATGTGGCCCTTTCTGTCTCCTGGCTCATAATTACCTTGTGTATTTGGTGTTCTTCATTCTCCTTTGCTCCAGGTGGGTTGAGACCCATTGATGCATCTTAGATGGCCGCCTGCTAATGTTTAAGACCCCAGAAACCACTCTCCAAAGTGGGATGCTAATGTTTTCTTAATAGATTTTATTACGCCAATTGACTTAGATGTCCCCTGAAACCATGGTCCCCAAGCCCTTGCCCCTGCTATGCTGGCCTTTGAAGTTTTCAGTTTATTCAGGAAACTGCTTTGCTTTGGTTTGGTCCGGTTGTGCTGACCTCTCCTGTATGTGTGTTTTCTTTCTCTTCACCTAAATAGTTCTTATCTACTATCTAATTAGTGAAAACCCCTCTCCCTCGCTCCCTCCCCACTCTCGTAACCATCAAAGAATATTTTCTTCTCTGTTTAAACTTTTTTTCAAGTTCTTATAATAGTGGCCTGTACAATATTTGTCCTTTTGCAGCCGACTAATTTCACTCAGCATAGTGCCTTCCAGATTCCTCCATGTTATGAAATGTTTCACGGATTCGTTGTTGTTCTTTATCAATGCGTAGTATTCCATTGTGTGAATATACCATAATTTATTTAACCATTCATCCATTGATGGGCACCTTCGTTGCTTCCATCTTTTTGCTATTGTAAACAGTGCTGCAGTGAACATGGGTGTGCATACATCTGTTCATGTTAAGGCTCTCACTTCTCTAGGATATATTCCAAGGAGTGGGATTGCTGGATCGTATGGTAGTTCTATTTCTAGTTTTTTAAGGAAGCGCCCAATCGATTTCCAAAGTGGTTGTACCATTTTACATTCCCACTACCAATGTATAAGTGTTCCAGTCTCTCCACAGCCTCTCCAACATTGATTATTTTGTGTGTTTTGGATTAATGCCAGCCTCGTTGGAGTGAGATGGAATCTCACTGTAGTTTTGATTTGCATTTTTCTAATGGCTAATGATCGTGAGCATTTCCTCATGTATCTGTTAGCTACTTGAATGTCTTCTTTAGTGAAGTGACTGTTCATATCCTTTGCCCATTTTTTAATTGGGTTATTTGTCTTTTTGTAGCTGAGCTTTTGTAGTATCATGTAGAGTTTAGAGATCAGATGCTTACCGGAAATGTCATAGCTGAAAACTTTTTCCCAGTCTGTAGGTAGTCTTTTTACTCTTTCAGTGAAGTCTTTGGATGAGCATAGGTGTTTGATTTTTAGGAGCTCCCAGTTATCTAGTTTCTCTTCTGCATTGTTAGTAATGTTTTGTATACTGTTTATGCCATGTATTAGGACTCCTAGCATTGTCCCTATTTTTTTCTTCGATAATCTTTATTGTTTTAGAGTTTATATTTAGGTCTTTGATCCATTTTGAGTTAGTTTTTGAGCATGGTGTGAGGTATGGGTCTTATTTCATTTTTTTGCAGATGGGTATCCAGTTATGCCAGCACCATTTGTTAAAGAGACTATCTTTCCCCCATTTAACTGACTTTGGGCCTTTGTCAAATATCAGCTGCTCATATGTGGATTATTTTACCTTTTTAAAATTTTTTTTAATTTAATCACTCTTGCTATTGTCCTTTGGTATGCTGTCCATATTCTCTAATATACCCTGACCTGAAACAAGAGTGTAACAATCTGAGAAGTAGTGCATATTATAGTGTAAAAAATCTGAAGTTGTATTTTTTTGGGGGGGAGGGGTGGGGGGATCCTGAGTAGCTTCCTGTTAGAGTGAAATTCAAGCTCCCAACTAGAGCCTAAGCAAGGGCCTGCAGGGCTGGCACGCCTCCCTCTCTCGACTCTTGGGCCACGTTTTGTTGTCCATTGCACTGTGAGCAGTTCAAGGAAGTCCCTCCTCTAGGGGCTTTTCATATGCTAGAACGTTCCCCTTTTTTGGAACATGCTTTTCCATCAACCTTTATCTGCCTCTTCCTCAGCTTTGAATTTTGGCTTAAATGCCACCTTGTGCCTTGCCTGACTTCTCTTTGTAAAGTTAAGTGCCTGTGTTATTCCCTCTTAAGCTCATTTGATCTTTTCCTTTATAACATATCATAATTTTAACTTGTGTATTGCCTATGTCTTCCACTAAACTAAAAGCTTCATGAGGGTGGAGCTATCTCCATATGCCCATTGTCTAGCACACTGCCTGGTACAAAGTAGACAGTAAATGTTTGAGGAATGAATGAAAGAGTGAGCGAAATGCAGTCGGAAAGTCTTGACTTTCTGGATGGCAGAAATATGATGAGATAAAAGGGTAAAGACAGAACTCCCTAAGTGAGGAGAGAAGCTTAGAGGGAGGAAATGCTTTTCCTAAGATCTTGTTACATTCTGGGCTGTTTACCAAGTATGTTCACACACATAATAGCCTTTTACTCTCCCAGTAATTCTGTTTTATAGATACGTAATTGAGGGCTCAGAGGCCTTATGTACCTGGTCTAAGTTGGTGCAGCTGGGAAACAGTAGAGCAAGCATCCCATTCGTGTCTCTCTAGCTGCAAAGGCCTGTCTCAGGGAGCACAAGCTCAGATGTTTATAGGACAAGGCAGCAATGAAGGAGGTGGGCAAGGGGAGAATTCAGGGGAACCAGAGAGCCCATGCCTCATCTAACGTCGCATCCACCACCCTACTCAGCTCCCACCAGTGTGCACCATGGGGGAATTTGGGCCCCAGATGGCCAGGGCTTCTAGTTATCAAGAGAAATGTAAATCTGATTTTTATGGAAAATACTCATAATTTTACATGTTGGCAACCAACTTTTTTAAAAATTTTAAACTTTGATTATAGAAGTCAAAAGTTATCCAGTGGCTGGTTTGGGCCCGTAGGCTGTCAGTTTACAGGCTTTCCTTTGCGAAAGAAATAATGAGAGCACAGCTTGGCTGGACCAGAGAGCTGACAACGTGGAGGAGAGTGATGGAGAGAATGTTTACATGTTGGAGCTGAAGGCCTTTTGTGTTAGAGCTAGAGAGGGCCCTGGATTGGTAGAGGGCAGTCAGTTCTGCTAGAACATGACATATGCATTCCTGAAAATTCCCATGGTGTGCAAGAGTCAGCAGTAAAACCACAGAGCTAATGGGCAAAATGGGGCGTCTTAGGCTGGGTTCTCTAAAAAAATAAAACCAGTAAAGCGTATAAATACATAGATTTACATCAAGAAAACAGGTCACGTCCCAAGTCTGTGGATCAGAATAGAGGCCTGTCCCAATTCACGGAGCTGCAGAAGCTGGTAAACCCAAGATTGACAGGTTGGAGAACAGGGCTCTCGCTCACAGGCTGTGAAAGTCGAGGAACCCAAAGTCGGCAGGCAAGACCACAAGGTTTCTCCTGATTCATGTAGCTGCAGGGGCTGGTGAGCCCAAGACGGGCAGGTCAGGGAACAGGACTCTTGCTCACAGGCTCCCAAGATCGACGCCACTAGTTCAAGTCCCAAGAACCAGAGGTCAGACAAGAGGATCCAGAACAAGCCAAAAACCTTGGCAAGATGAACAGGAAGGAAGTAGGTGGCAGAGGGTGGAGAGAGGAAGGCTGAGGGGTTGGTGAACCGCCACAGGCCCCACCTCTGCCAGTACCAGTCAGCTGATTCCATCATGGGGATGATCACATATCAGATTTCAACAGGAAAGCGATCATGACATTGTACTGCCAAAACACTGAGAATCATCACCCAGCCAAGTTGACACACAATCTTAACCATCACATGGGTTAAGTAGCATAATCCTCAAAGACTTTGCCAGTGATGCATTAAAAATCAGATATAAACCAAATAAAAACTTGCACAGTTTTACACATGTAAAATGGCTAAGAAAGATATAAATACTACCATATATATGATACTGTACCTTGAAAAGGACCTGAAGTTGACTCATGGAAGAAGGATTGCAGCTTGGGTGTTATTGTGAAGTGGTGGAAAAACAGTTTTCTAGAATCCCAGTGAAAGTTTTAACACCAGATTGATGGAACTGAGGTGGCTGGTAAATGTTTGATGTGTGTGTGTTTTGTGTATTCTTACACAACTCGATTCAGGTGGGTGATTTTTTTTTTGCCTTCACCTAGTGTTTCTGGGTTTAGTGTTTCTCATGAAGAAGTTGTGCATAAACAAACACAAGATTTCCAGTATGTTCACATTGTCACCTAGCACATCAATTGCGTTGGATCAAATTTGCCTTTTCAAAGCAAGCATTTTAGCAGCACTGACTATAGCCAGGCTGTGGAGGCCTTAAAATTGACACAAAAATAAGAAATCCCTTCTTACCTTGCTCCCCTACCCCTGCTTTGTTATTTTTGGCAGGCAAGGAGTATGAACAATTGTTCCAAGTAGATGAAGTTTGCCTCTCCTCCACAGGTGGTATAAACATTAGTGAGTTTTGGGTACCTACTCTCAATTTGACATTTTTTCAATCTCATTAAACAGGAGCCCACCTGCTAGTGTTTATTAGCAAGGTCTCTGCCTAATGGAGTCACTGGTGGCGTCGTGGTTCAGTGCTACGGCTGCTAACCAAAAAGTCAACAGTTCGAAACCGCCATGCATTCCTTGGAAACTCTGTGGGGCAGTTCTGCTCTGTGCTATAGGGCCACTATGAGTCGGAATCAACTTGATGGCAGTGGGTATTGTTCTTTGGTTTTCTGCCCAGTGATCACCCTTGGATTCCAGTAGGGTATTACGGAGATTTTTTTTCCCCATGGAGGAGATTTCTCTAAATGGAGAGTACAGATATCTTGGGAGGGGAGAATAAACAAACAAAATAACAAAAGAAAATTGTCATTCATTGAGTCTTTGGGGGGAAAAAAAGACAAGGCTGATCAGAGCTTTGGAATATGTGTTATGCACAGTCACCAAGACCTTCTGTCCCTGTCTAGACATAACCAACTCTTACCTTCCACCACCTACCTGGGCCCCATACCTTCCATGCTTTTGCCAAGAGCATTGGGAAGGAGCACAAGAGGAGATGACATGCCTTATCTCTGAACATGCCACGTGTGGTGGAATTACTAGCCTCACCATGGTTTTAGTTAGTAATTGAAGACCCCTCTCGATTACATACTATTTCGTTTCTTAACAGGGAAAACAGTTTAGGAAGGAAATAAGATTTGGTAGACAAAAAAGAAATCAAACATTTGACTTTCAGATCTCAGGTTATGAGGACCTTCTGGAGGCCATCTTACTTACCTCCCACCCAAGGCAGGAGTCCCTTCTATGGCAGCTGAGAAATGTGTGTCACCCAACCTGTGTCTGAGATCTTTCAGTTGAGGATTGGGTAGGAAAGCTTTTTAAAAGTGAATTCTTTTCACAAGGTTTTCTGTATCATGTTTTACTTTTCCAGGCGACTCTGGCTATGTCATGGGTTGAAACAATGAGAGATATTTCCTTTCCTTCTCTCTAAGTCTGTTCTTTTTCAGCCTTAAAGATCTTTGGTCCTTCAGTTGGAAATGATGACATACTAGGATTTTTATCCAGCTATCAGCGAAGAATTTATTCTTGTGTCTTACGTTGCTCCTCTCCTGTTCTTTCTCATCTTGCTCTTGCTGGGCTCCCAGCTTCAACACACTTGGCCATGGCTTCCTGTCTTACTTCATTCAGGTGTTTGCCCGAATGTCACTCCCTCAGAGAAATTTTTCTTTCCACCGTTGCCCCCTTGCCTCCTTCCCCGTGTCATACTCCGTTCACTTATTCTGCTTCACCTTTCCCCATGGCACTTACACTGACTGATACTCTGTCATGTCTTTATTCACAGCCTGTTTTCCCTGCTTGAAGGTTAGTTTCAGGAAGGCAGGACCTTTATTTGTTCATGTCCCTGTCTCTAGTACCTAGAACAGTGCTTGACAGAGTGGACACTCAACAAATATTTGTTAAATGATTGAATCTTTTCTTTCCTTATGTCATTAAAAAAAAAACTAACATTGTCTGGTTTCCAGACTGGAGAGTTGACAGAGCTATTGTATCAGACTCTGTGAGTTTGTTGTCTGAACCTTGGAATTCCGTTTCATAAAGGAAGAGTCTGTCAAGGGGTGGTGCAGATGCCACACCTGCCATTAAATGTGTTATGCTGTACAAAACTGAACCCAAATTCTAGCCAGAAGTGCAGCACATCTCCCTTTGCCCATATCCTAGCAACAACAGACCCGAGTCCCATTTGCAGTGGGGACCTGCTGGTGTCCTGAGGGAGAGGTGGGTAGTGCTCCAAGCTAGGGGCACGTGGACTGGGAAAGGGGCAGGACAGGGATTAGAACAGTTTCAAAGAATTTCATAAGTGGGTATAAGAAAGGGCGCTTGTGCTGTAGCAGCGGTTTTTATTGCAGCCAGTGCAGTTAGCCAACAACTCTGGGAGGAGGTAGGCTCTGACAGCTGTGGCTTCTGAAAAGTGGGAGCCCTTGAGGTTTCAGAGTAAGGAGTTCTCCAGAGTCAGCATGCACTGCCTTCAGTGTATCCCACAAGCTTTTACTTTCTTCTCTCCATGTGCCCAGCCCTCTGCTGGCCCTGAGTCACACGTGGTCTCTGCCTTAAAGACCTCAGAATCTAGAAATGGGAGTGAGTTGGGTGGGTGGTAGAAGCAGGGTCAATCAATGGTGAGTCGAGTATGTGTCAGGAAGGGACTCCCTGCATTCTGTCAGCCCAAGCCAAGATTATTTACAGGACCTTCCCTTCAGAAATGGCCCATCTTTAAAGTGGTCATTCCCAATTTTTTTGTTTGCCCATGTTATTTTATTATGCTAGGTCAAGGATATTATTCTTTTTTAAGTTAAACCTATCATTTATTGTTTATTATTTATTGCCTTCATTTCATAAAAGAAAGGCATTTTAATTCTAAAAATAGCAGGAAAGGTATAATCCTAGAATAAAACTAGCCTTCTGAAAATTAGTTTCTGAAGAATTCACTACTGTGTTTTGTTTTTTTTTTTTTTCATTTCACCATGGACTGGTGAAATGGCATCTTGGACCACATTGGCTCAGGGACTGGTGTTTGGCAACCACCGTTTCTGAGCACCACCTACATGTGCACAAGGTGCACGGTGTTCCTTGAGGGCAGCCTCCATGTTGTGTCTTGTAGATTGTGACAGACCAGCAGACAGGACAGAAGATCCAGATAGTCACTGCAGTGGACGCCTCCGGATCCCCCAAACAGCAGTTCATCCTAACCAGCCCAGATGGAGCTGGAACTGGGAAGGTGATCCTGGCTTCACCGGAGACATCCAGCGCCAAGCAGCTCATATTCACCACCTCTGACAATCTCGTCCCTGGCAGGATCCAGGTAAGGCCTGCTGAACAGTCATTCATTTCAGCAGTTCTGCTTCTGAACTTGTTCCTGACTCTTAAACTTTTGCCTTGGAGGCCAAATCTATCCCTAGAAGGCCCTTTGGGGACCTGAAAACATGGCAAGTTTTCTGCTTTGGCCAAAGTTAAAAAAAAAAAAAGAAAGAAAGAAAGAAACAGCAAATGAGTGGCAAGACCCAAAGGGCAGCCAGGTACAGTGCTCAGAGGGGATGGAGTTTGAGACAGGAAAAATCAGTAGCCCCCAGGAGACTGGCTATTAGCAAGCTGGCACGGAGGGCACTAGAGAATTTTTTCCTATCTAAGGCCACGTGGTGGCCACAGCAGGACGACCCCTGACTTGTTCCTGACTCTTACCTCTGCCTTGTCCAGATTGTCAAACCTGGTCCCTATGTCCTGCCCATCCTTACTCCTGTGAGCTGCTAGCTCTGGTTCCCTCAGCTCTCGCCTCCATCTATGCCCTGGTTCTCCCTACTCTGGCAGGGAGGAGTGAGGTCAGGGACAGGGCATAGGAAGGAGAAGCACAAGGAGCATTGGGTTGAAGGGAAGCAGGAGTGTTGCTCAGCATAAGGTGGGGAAGCGTAAATTTCCTAACTTAGAGAATAGATACTTGAGGCTAGGGTCCCATGTTTAGTCAGAGTTAAGGTACTTTCTTTGGGACTTTCCACTATGAAGAAATTTAAGGAAGGAAAGAATTTTTTCCTTCTGATAGAGCTGGGCTTTCAGAACTGTACTTTTGAGACACCTTATACTGCAGGTAGTAAATAGTGTCTCCTCCTTCCTTTCCGAGAGTACATTCTAACCATCTGAAATCAGAATTCCTCCTTTCTTATTTCAAGTACTCCTCGTTTGTGAAAGGATGGCTGTAGATTTTATTGCATATTTCACAAGAGGTGATTCTACATAATGATTTCTGTATATATTCCCACTATACATAAAGTCATTTTAAGGCTTATCATTGGCTCAAATTCAGATATATTTTAATAACAACTGTTTTTTCCCCTGTTTTATATTGATACAGTTTTCTCTGAGATGAGTAGCACTATTTGTCACCTAGACAGTTGGTACAAATGAAGAGGAAATAGCAGATTTCAGAGACTACATACCTTTTCTAGTCCTCTCATCTCCAACTGGCTCAGTGAGAAACCTGGTTATTTAATTAGGTAATAGAGCTTGTCTACTGGCTGTTTCTCTGGCAAATCCACCTCTTTGCATACTCCCATGTTTAATGGGAATAGAGAGGCTGCCAGAAGGACCATAAATACTGCATGTTGGAGCATCTGTATGTGGTTGCCCACATGGCTCCAGTCCTGGGTGGCTGAAGTAGCCAGATACAAGAACGTAGATGAGTGGAGACCCTCCCTGACTCTGGAAAATAACCTGCTGAATGGGCCCAGTCAGCGAGCAGCAGGACCGTTTTGGATATCAGGTCGTGTTGTGGGTGGAATTTTCCCAGTTGTTCTGCCCAGAGTTCCTCCTTAAAAACTGAGGATTAGGAATTTATAGTTAAACATTACTTTGCTCAGTGATCTGGTTTTTAATCAACACCTTGCTTATTTCCTGATTTCTTCTCAGATCGTCACGGATTCTGCTTCTGTCGAGCGTTTGCTGGGGAAGGCCGACGTCCAGCGGCCCCAGGTGGTAGAGTACTGTGTGGTCTGTGGAGACAAAGCCTCTGGTGAGTAACCCAGGAGTCCCGGGTGCGTATCTTGAACAAAGTCATGAACCGGATTGGGGGTGGGGCTGGGACAGTAGCTAACAAAGAGAAAGCATTTTCTGTAGGTTCCAAAATGTGAAGTCTGCTTTTCTTATTGGAGTAGTAATGTAAATAAACATACCAGTATGTCAGGTTATTAAGATCCAAAGGAAATGTCAAGAAACTAGTCTGTGATTTGTGAATGTTGGTTAAATGTCTAACATACAGTTGTTATGTACATACCACTAATTCAGTTAATACTTGCACAGTGCTTTGATATTTCACAAGATGTGCTATTTGTATAATCCCCCTTCGTCCTAACTTACCTACTTACATCATCTTCTCACTATAACCCAGTCTGATACACTACTGTAATAGAGGAGGAGGGAGCATGTGGTTCTGGCTGAGTCCCAGGGTGAGGAGATTGGCCTCACAGACAGCCACACCTGTGAGCTGTGGTGTTTGAGTGTGTGCATGTTAGGTAAAGCAGGGGAAGGGCATTCCAGCTAGTGAAGTAAAGGCCCAGAGAGTTTTTTGTCCACGTCCATGGTGTCTCTGGTAAAGAGCTCATGGGCTTCTGTGGTTAAGATGTGGTATAAAGAGACTGGAGATGTCTGACCCAAAAGTTCAGACTTTGGCCTGCTAGAACTGGGAAGCCATAGATGGTAAGAGAGACAGGCAGGGAGGAATGGAGAAGTATTTGATGAGGGCAAAGTTCAAGTGATTCCATGGACATAGGCCTGCATTCTGTGATGACTGCTTGGTTCCATTTTACTCTTTAGTCATGAAACTCACAGGAGCTTAGGAGACATTGTGATTCTGGCTGAAAAAAACAAGAGACTGGACCATGTTTCTTAGGAGGACAGCCCCAGGCAAGCATCTGCAGCACATCAGGAGCTCCAGCTTCCCCTACGAGCTAGTGACACCATTTGCTCTGTCACTGTTGCCCTGCCTCTGCTCCCACCCCTTGTCCTGGTAAACCAACCATCCCTACCCCTCCTCTGAGGCCCTTACCTACTTCACCTGCTTCAAGGAGACAATGGTGCCTCTGGTCCTAATCGCCCTTTTGTACAGCCTCTCTAGCAATTTGTTGTGCTGTCTTTTAAATGATTCTTTGCAAATCTGTCTTTCCCTACCAGACTGAGAAAGACCATGTCTTATCCATCCATCTCTATGTTCCCATCTTCTCACACAGCAAGGAGGAGGCATTTAGCAAATTTGAACAAATGAATGAAGCATGAACATAACAGAGGCTATAGAATCTGCTTGGTTTTTCCCACTTATCAGTCTTCTTCTGTACTAAAAGAAAAGGCCTAGCACAGGCTTTCCTATGCTGTTGTCTCAAGATATTAGAGGTCACTCTAAGGGATAGAAAGCACGAGGAAATAGACTGCAAGGAAAGAAAAAACAATGTATACAAAAGTAATTTTAGCAAGACTATTTTTTATTTCTTTTTTTTTTTTTTTTCACAAAAGCTTATTCTTAACTGTACAGCAGGCCCCAAGACAACACTTCATTCTAACTGTAGGTGGCAATAGCAGTACAGCAGGGAATCTAGATGTTTAAATAGGAATGGAATCAAGGGTCACCATCGCCTCAGTCGCAAAGAACAGCTTATTTTTTGCCCTATTCTAAATTTCACCCGTGGCCAGGGGGCCCTTCCGTGTAGCCTTTGCTTTTAATTCAAGTTTCTTCTGCTTTTCTTCTTGTTTCTTCTTGAAAGCTTTATCTTCCTCATCTGTTTCCTTGGCCTGCTTCTTGAGATGTTTCAGAGGCTTCTTTTTGCCACCTTCTTGGCCAGACATGGTGCCTGCCATCCCTTCCCTAGACCCTGCCACCAGGAGCGGGCAAGACTAATCTTAAAAACACAAAATTGAAATCCTCCAAATGTGCACTCTGGTTCCCCACGCTAGAGCTTAGCACAGTCGGGCCCTCTCTGTTGTTCTTAGGTGCCATCAAGTTGGTCTGACTCACAGCGCCCCTGAATGAAACACTACCTGGTTCTGCCCCATCCTCACAATCGTTGCTGTGCTTGAGCACATTGTTGCAGCCACTGAGTCAGTCCATCTCATTGAGGGTCTTCCTCTTCTTCGCTGACCCTCTACCAAGCATGATGTCCTGCTCCAGGGACTGATCCTTCCTGACAACATGCCAGAGTGTTTGAGACATAGTCACACTGTCCTTGCTTCTAAGGAGCAATCTGGTTGCACTTCCTCCAGGACAGATTCGTTCGTTCTTCTGGCAGTCCATAGTATATTCAGTATTCTTCTCCAACACCACAGTTCAAAGATATTAATTCTTCCGTCTTCTTTATTCATCGTCTAGCTTTCACATGCATAGGAGGTGATTAAAAACACCATGGCTTAGGTCAGGTGCACCTTAGTCTTCAAGGTGACATCTTTGCTTTTCAACACTTTAAAGAGGTCCTTTGCAGCAGATTTGCACAATGCAGTGAGTCTTTTGATTTCTTGACTGCCGCTTCTATAAGTGTTGATTGTAGAGCCAAGTAAACTGAAATCCTTGACAACCTCAATCTTTTTTTTTTCTTTTGGAAAAAAAATTTTTTTTTTTTTTTTTTTTAATTTTTATTGTGCTTTAAGTGAAAGTTTACAAATCAGGTCAGTCACTCGTACAAAAATGTATATAACCCCACCTCCACCTTGCTATATACTCCTAACTGCTCTCCCCCTAATGAGACAGCACACTCTTCCCTCCACTTTGTATTTTCGTGTCCATTTGGCCAACTTTTGACCCCCTCTGCCCTCTCATCTCCCCTCTAGACAGGAGATGCCAACATAGTCTCATGAGTCTACTTGATCCAAGAAGCTTACTCTTCACCAGTGTCATTTTCTTTCCCATAGTCCAGTCCAATCCCTGTCTGAAGAGTTGTCTTTGGGAATGGTTCCTGTCTTGAGCTAACAGAAGGTCTGGTCGGGGTCCTTCTAGTCTCAGTCAGACCATTAAGACTGGCCTTTTTATGAGAACTTGGAGTCTACATCCCACCGCTCTCCTGCTCCCTCAGGGGTTCTCTGTTGTGTTCATTGTCAGGGCAGTCATCGGTTGTAGCCAGGCACCATCTAGTTCTTCTGGTCTCGGGCTAATGTAGTCTCTGGTTTATGTGGTCCTTTCTGTCTCTTGGACTCATAATTACCTTGTGTATTTGGTGTTCTTCATTCTCCTTTGCTCCAGGTGGGTTGAGACCCATTGATGCATCTTAGATGGCCACTTGCTAGCGTTTAAGACCCCAGAAGCTGCCCTCCAAAGTGAGATGCAAAGCGTTTTCTTAATAGATTTTATTATGCCAATTGACTTAGATGTCCCCTGAAGCAGTGGTCCCCAAACCCCTGCCCCTGCCACGCTAGCCTTCGAAGTGTTCAGTTTATTCAGGAAACTTCTTTGCTTTTGCTTTAGTCTAGTTGTCCAGACCCCACCTGTATTTTGTTGTCTTTCCCTTCACCTAAGGTAATTCTTATCTACTATCTAATTAGTGAAAACCCCTCTCCCTCCCTCCCCCATCTTGTAACCATCAAAGAATATTTTCTTCTCTGTTTAAACTGTTTCTCCAGTTATTGTAATAGTGGTCTTAAACAGTGTTTGTCCTTTTGCAACTGACTAATTTCACTCAGCATAATGCCTTCCAGATTCCTCCATGTTATGAAATGTTTCACAGATTCATCATTGTTCTTTATTAATGAGTAGTACTCCATTGTGTGGATATACCATTATTTATTTATATATCCTTCTGTTGATGGGCGCCTTGGTTGCTTCCAGCTTTTTACTATTGTAAACAGTGCTGCAGTGAACGTGGGTGTGCATATATCTGTTCATGTTAAGGCCCTTACTCCTCTAGGATATATTCCAAGGGGTAGGATTGCTGGGTGGCATGGTAATTCTATTTCTAGTTTTTTAAGGAAGCACCAAATCGATTTCCAAAGTGGTTGTACCATTTTACATTCCCGCCAGCAGTGTGTAAGTGTTCCAGTTTCTTCACAACCTCTCCAACATTTATTATTTTGTGTGTTTTGGATTGATGCCAGCCTCGTTGGAGTGAGATGGAATCTCACTGTAGTTTTGATTTGCATTTTTCTAATGGCTAATGATCGTGAGCATTTCCTCATGTATCTGTTAGCTTCCTGAATGTCTTCTTTAGTGAAGTGACTGTTCATATCCTTTGCCCATTTTTTAATTCGGTTATTTGTCTTTTTGTAGTTGAGTTTTTGCAGTATCATATAGATTTTAGAGATTAGGCACTGATCGGAAATGTCATAGCTAAAAACTTTTTCCCAGTCTGTAGGTAATCTTTTTACTCTTTTGGTGAAGTCTTTGGATGAGCATAGATAGGTATTTGATTTTTAGGAGCTCCCAGTTATCTAGTTTCTCTTCTGCATTGTTAGTAATGTTTTCGTATACTGTTTATGCCATGTATTAGGGCTTCTACCATTGTCCCTATTTTTTCTTTGATGACATTTATCGTTTTAGATTTTATATTTAGGTATTTGATTCATTTTGAGTTAGCTTTTGAGCATGGTGTGAGATATGGGTCTTGTTTCATTTTTTTGCAGATGGATATCCAGTTATGCCAGCACCATTTGTTAAAGAGACTCTCTTTTCCCCATTTAAGTCACTTTGGGCCTTTGTCAAATATCAGCTCCTCTTATGTGTATGGATTTATGTCTGGATTCTCAATTCTGTTTCATTGGTCTATGTATCTGTTGTTGTACCAGTACCAGGCTGTTTTGACTACTGCAGCAATATAATAGGTTCTAAAATCAGGTAGTGTGAGGCCTCCCACTTTTTTCTACTTTTTCAGTAATGCTTTACTTATCCAGGGCCTCTTTCCCTTCCATATGAAGTTGGTGATTTGTTTCTCCATCTCATTAGAAATGTCATTGGAATTTGGTTTGGAATTGCATTGTATCTATAGATTGCTTTTGGTAGAATAGACATTTTTACAATGTTAAGTCTTCCTATCCATGAGCAAGATATGTTTTTCCACTTATGTAGGTCTCTTTTGGTTTCTTTCAGTAGTGTCTTGTAGTTTTCTTTGTATAGGTCTTTTACATCTCTGGTAAGATTTATTCTTAAGCATTTTATCTTCTTGGGGGCTACTGTAAATGGTATTGATTTGGTGATTTCGTCTTCGATGTTCTTTTTGTTGATGTAGAGGAATCCAAGTGATTTTTGTATGTTTAGCTTGTAACCTGAGACTCTGCCAAACTCTTCTATTAGTTTCAGTAGTTTTGTTGCGGATTGTTTAGGGTTTTCTGTGTATAAGATCATGTCATCTGCAAATGGAGATAAACTTCTTCCTTACCAATCTGGATGCCCTTTATTTCTTTATCTAGCCTAATCACTCTGGCTAGGACCTTCAGGGCAATGTTGAATAAGAGTGGTGATAAAGGACATTCTTGTCTGGGTTCTCAATCTCAAGGGGAATGCTTTCAGACTCTCTCCATTTAGGGTGATGTTGGCTGTTGGCTTTGTATAAATGTCCTTTATTATGTTGAGGAATTTTCCTTCTATTCCTATTTGCTGAGAGTTTTTATCATGAATGAGTGTTGAGCTTTGTCAAATGCCTTTTCTGCATCGATAAGGTCATGTGGTTCTTGTCTTCTGTTTTATTTATATGATGGATTACATTAATTATTTTTCTATCGTCGAACCATTCCTCTCAAACCTGTTATGAATCCCACTTGGTCATGGTGATTTTTTATTTTTTTGATATGTTGAATTCTGTTGGCTGGAATTTTGTTGAGGATTTTTGCATCTAAGTTCATGAGGGATATAGGTCTGTAATTTTCTTTTTTTGTGGAGTCTTTACCTAGTTTTGGTATCAGGAATATGCTGGCTTCATAGAATGAGTTTGGGAGTATTTCCGTCCTATTCTATGCCCTGAAATACCTTTAGCAGTAGTGGTGTTAACTCTTCTCTGAAAGTTCAGTAGAACTCTCCAGTGAAGCCACCTGGGCCAGGGTGCTTTTTTTATTGGAAGTTTTTTGACTGCCTTTTCAATCTCTTTTGTTATGGGTCTGTTTAGTTGTTCTACCTCTGTTTGTGTTAGTTTAGGTAGGTAGTGTGTTTCTAGAAATTCATCCATTTCTTCTAGGTTTTCAAATTTGTTAGAGTACAATTTCTTGTAGTAATCTGATACTTTTAATTTCTGAAATCTTTTAATTTCAGTTGACTCTGTTGTAGTATCACCCATCTCATTTCTTACTTGGGTTGTCTGCTGGTGCCTGAGGATTTCTTTTGTTGCTGTCTGTTCAAGTTGTAAGGATAATTCTTTGATTTTTGGCCCTTTTTTCTTTTTGTGTGTGTGTGTTTATTGATACAAATTGACCTCTGAGCACTGCTTTCCCTGTGTCCCAAAGGTTCTGATAGGAATTGTTTTCATTCTCATTGGATTCTATGAATTTCTTTATTTCATCCTTAATGTCTTCTATGACCCAGTCATTTTTGAGCAGGGTATTGTTCAGGCTCCACGTGTTTGATTCCTTTTCCCTGCTTTTTCTGTTACTGATTTCTACTTTTATGGCCGTATGGTCAGAGAAAATGCTTTGTAATATTTCGATGTTTTGGGTTCTGCTAAGGCTTGCTTTATGACGTAATATGTGGTCTATTGTATAGAATGTTCCATGTGCACTAGAAAAGAAAGTATACTTGGCTGCTGTTGGGTGGAGTGTTCTGTATATGTCTCCGAGGTCAAGTTGGTTGATTGTGGCATTTAGATCTTCCGTGTCTTTATTGAGCTTCCTTCTGGATGTCCTGTCCTTCACTGAAAGTGGTGTGTTGAGGTCTCCTACTGTAATAGTGGAGCTATCTCACTTTTCAATGCTGCTAGAGTTTATGTATCTTGCAGCCCTGTCATTGGGTGCATAAATATTGAATATGGTTATATCGTCCTGGTTTATTGTTCCTTTAGTCATTACATAATGTCATTCCTTGTCCTTTGTGGTAGATTTAACTTCAAAGTCTGTTTTGTCGGAAATTAATACTGCCACTCCTGCTCTTTTTTGATTGTTGTTTGCTTGATATATTTTTCCACCCTTTGAGTTTTAGTTTGTTTGTGTCTCTAAGTCTAAGGTGTGTCTCTTGTAGGCAGCATATAGACGGATTGTGTTCTTTTTAATCCATTCTGCCACTCTCTGTCTCATTATTGGTGCGTTTAGTCCATTTATATTCAGCGTAATTATAGATAGGTATGAGTTGAGTGCTGTCATTTTGATGTCTTTTTTTGTGTGTTGTGGGCAGTTTCTTTTTCCCACTTAATTTTTTGTGCATCCCAGACCCAGTGCCATTTATATTCAGTGTAAAAATTATAGATAGATACGAGTTGAGTGCTGTCATTTCGATGTCTTTTTTTGTGTGTTGTGGACAATTTCTTTTTCCCACTTAATTTTTTGTGCATCCAAGACCCAGTGCCATTTATATTCAGCGTAATTATAGATAGATACGAGTTGAGTGCTGTCATTTGATGTCTTTTTTTGTGTGTTGTGGACAGTTTCTTTTTCCCACCTAATTTTTTCTGCATAGTAGTTTATATATTGTCTTTTCCTCTGATTCTTTGTCATTGATTTTGTTTCTGCTGGGTCTTTATTTTTTTCTTGTATTTTATTTTGATGAGTAGGATAGTCTCCTTTGTGGTTACCTTAATATTTACCCCTGTTTTTCTAAATTTAAACCTAGCTTTTATTTCTTTATATCACCTTGTCTTTCTCTCCATCTGAAAGATCTATGACTACATTTCTTAGTCCCTCTTTTTTGGTTTAATGTTGTCTTTTACATAGTTGTATTTTTTTATCTTGATTTATTTTTGTGATTACCCTGTCTGGGTTGACATCTGATTGTTCTGTCCAGTATTCCAATCTTGGGTTGATTCCTGACATTGATCTTCTATCCAAAGAACTCCATTTAGTATTTCTTGTAGTTTTGTTTTGGTTTTTACGAATTCCCTAAACTTCTGTTTATCTGGAAATGTCCTAATTTCACCTTCGTATTTGAGAGACAGTTTTACTGGATATATGATGCTTGGCTGGCAGTTTTTTTCCTTCAATGCTTTATGTAAGTCATCCCGTTGCCTTCTTGCCTGCATGGTTTCTGTGGAGTAGTCTGAGTTTATTCTTATTGACTGTACTTTGTAGGTGACTTTTTGTTTTTCCCTAGCTGCTCTTAAAATTCTCTCTTTGTCTTTAGTTTTGGCAAGTTTAATTGTAATATATCTTGGTGACTTTTCTTTTAGAATCTACCTTATGTGGAGTTCAGGGAGCATCTTGGATAGATATCTTCCCATCTTTCACAGTATCAGGGAAGTTTTCTGCTTACAAATCTTCAACAGTTCTCTCTGTATTTTGTGTTGTCCCTGCCTGTTCTGATGCTCCAGTCACACATAGGCTATTTCTCTTGATAGAGTTTCATGTGATTCTTAAGGTTTCTTCATTTTTTTTAATTCTTTTATCTGATTTTTCTTCAGATATGTTGGTGCCAAGTGCTTTATCTTCAAGCTCACCAATTCTGCCTTCTACTTGCTCAATTCTGCTCCTCTGACTTTGTGTTGAGTTGTCTAATTCTCTAATTTTATTGAACAACCTCAGTCTTTTCCTGTTTATCATGATGTTGCTTTTTGGTCCAGCTGTGAGAATTTTTGTTTTCTTTATGTCAAGGTATAATCTAAACTGAAGGTTGTAGTCTTTGATCATCAGTAACTGCTTCAAGTCCTCTTCACTTTCAGCAAGTAAATTTTTGTCATCTGCATAATGCGCGTTGTTAATGAGCCATCCTCCAAACCTGATGCTGCATTTTTCTTCATATAATCCAGCTTCTCAGATTACTTGCTCAGCATACAGATTGAATAGGTATGGTGAAAGGATACAACCCTCATGCACACTTTTCCTGACTTTCAACCCCGCAGTATTCCCTTTTTCTTTTCAAATGACTGCCTCTTGATCTATGTACAGGTGCCTCATGAGCACAATTAAGTGTTCTGGAATTCACATTCCTTTGAACCCTCTGTAGCCACTATAAATGACTATCCTGTAAAATGTGTCATCTCCAGCAATGTAGCTATGAAATTGACTTAGGTAAAAAAGACAGAACCAGAAGAGCATATCCATGGTCTGTCTCAGCTGACATCAGTGAGGACATTTGTGTGAAAGTACGTTGTGAGCTAGGAAGGCAGACTTAAATAAGGGGCTCTTTTTAATGTCATTGGTTATTCAAGGTTAGACACACCAAAGTAAACAAGATTAGAACAATGAGTTAGATTTAATAAATGTATTTTTAGAATTGTGTCTTCGTGAGCCACGTGGCAGGCCTTGTCTTGGGCCTAAGCAGTCGCAGTTCCCTGGGGAAGGTCTAGAGCCTAGGACATGAGCCAGAGAGATGGAGTAAATGCAGATGTGAGCCCCTGTGTGATAAAACAGCACAACCATGATGTGTCTGCTCTGTTCCACTCCTGGAAGACAGGGGAGCTGAGGAAATTCACAAACCCCCATCTACAGTGCTAGGGCCAGGTTCCACAGTGGACAGTGCAACTCAACCACCATCTCTAAGCTCTTCCTGTTAGGTCTTTTGTGTACTAAGAGCATTGAGGTCATGTCCTTTACCAGCAGTCACATAACCGCTCTGGGCTTCCATTTTTCCATCATTACCTCAAGGATTGTGGAGAAGTCATGGGCACCAGTCATGGGCACCATGCTAAATGTTCAGGCAGTAGCCTGCTGGTGTCCACATGGCCATCGGTATCTGGCACCGTAGCACCAGTCAGTTTTCTATATCTACCTTAAAAACAGGGCCTGCCTGTCCTATTGGCGAACTGCCTCATGTATTGTTCCTCCTTTCAGGTCGTCACTATGGGGCCGTCAGCTGTGAAGGTTGCAAAGGTTTCTTCAAAAGGAGTGTGAGGAAAAATTTAACCTACAGCTGTCGGAGCAACCAAGACTGCATCATCAATAAACACCATCGGAACCGCTGTCAGTTTTGCCGGCTGAAAAAATGCTTAGAGATGGGCATGAAAATGGAATGTGAGTAAGAGTATTAAAAATCACAATGAGTAAACACGGAGGGAAGAAAATGAGCAAGAGTCTATTAAATTAGTGTTCTGTATCAGAGCCAGTAGAGCTGGGGTTGATCAGTTCCTATGGTGTGTGTAGAAAAGCCCTATTCTGGGTAAATGTGGGAGGCAGTCCAGTGGAGTGGGGTGAACACAGGCTTTGGAGTAAAGCAGATACCAGAGCACTGACACCTAAGCGCTACGAGGCTTTGGGAAAACATGTTGCCTCTCTTAGCCTCAGTGTCCTCATCTATAAAACAGAACTCCTTACCTTACGTACAGCTCTGAGGCTTAAGCGAGGCTATGCTTTACTCACTGTTTTCTTAGCCTCTGCACTCAACAGGTGCTCATCACAGGCACCCAGAAAATAATCCCACCACCACCCCCCTCCAGGGAGGCAGAAAGGAAGTCCTAAGGTAGATTATGTTCTTGCCATGGTCGGAATTTGTGCCTGGCTTGATTTTTTTTTAGAGTCATGTAGTTTGGATCAGTTCTATATGATGTGGGCCCTTCAGTCTTTTGATGAAATATTAGCATCCTTTTTAGAGTTGATCTGGCGCTCCCCAACCCCCCAGGGGTTGTGTCCAGCTGCATTGGGCTTCTTTGGGGCTAGGCCTTCTGCCAAGCCCTCTGTGCAACTGGGCTTCTACAGAGAGCGCTGTTGTCCCTGGGTATGGGGCAGCCAGGGAACGTCTCAGGCCCCTGCTTTCAGCTCCTGTGTCCAGAATATTTGGGGTCAAGAATTCCAAAACCAGACCCTCACCCACAAGGACTAGTAAGCATTGGGGTCTATTTCCCAGTTAGTGGTGAAAACAAGACCAGGATCCAAGATAGGCAGCAGAGAGAAATCCAGAGGGAGTGGATATGGGCTGTCAAACCATGGCGGGAAAATGGAGGTTGGCAGAAGCAGGCACACTGGGCCTGACAGGGCTGCAAGCTGCATCCCCAGCAGTAGGGAGAAAGGAGAAAACCAGGGTGATTGGCCTGGCTTGGCAGCCCTGGACCTGTTGAGGGTGCTACCCTTCTCTCATCTCCTGCAAGATCCCCTAGGAAGGCTGGACACCAATTCAAAAGTATCAGTGTTTGCATTTCTGGAAACAGAACGCTGCAGAATTCACCAGGGAACAAATGAAGATTTGTTCTTTGAGAAATTAGAGGTATCAGCCTGATCTCTGCCTAGTGTGATGTTTTTATTTTATCCAGCGATGCTGTTCTTTCTCCAGGGTGAATGAGCACATCACTGACTTGGTGTAGAATTGGCCCACATTGACAAGTTGTCCTGTTTATCAAGAGTGAATAGTTTTACTCAGAACATTGACTGGAATCAGCCTTTTCCAATCACAGCTATAGTTACAAAACTCAGGAGGACCCAACTGAATTTCAGTTTGGTTAGCAGGATATCTGAATTCTAGTCTCTGGAGCTCATCCCATACTCCTTTCTTTTCAGCACACCTTCATATGCTTCAGTTCTTTCTGGCATGTAGACCTGTTTTTATACCAGATTGCTGAAAAGAGATTGCTAGTGTGATATAAAATTAACACCCATTAAACAATTTGCAGAAGCTATTGTTTGAGGCTTGAATTGAAAGTTAGAATGGTTCCTTTATAATTTGTGGTGTTGGACAAGCTCTCTGTTAAGGACCCACTTGAAGATGAGGCATTTCTCATCTTGGAAAGAGTCTCTTTTGTTAGTAGCAAGAAGTGATAACACAGGAGGCTCAGTGTGGCCCTCCCACGACGTGCAAATGCCCTGCCGCGGTTTCTTAGCATGCGGCCGGCACCTGCCGTCCTGAGCTCTTTTTTTGTTCCTTTTTATTTGACATGGCATTGTTTCACGTTGAGCCCTTCTCTCTTTTGGCTGAAAAGTCCACCATAAAAACTGAGCTAGACTAACCTAGCTCCAGAGCTTAGCATCCCTGCAGTAATTGACTGACTGAGGAAGACCCCTTACTTTACCATGAGAGATACAGTTTTTATTGACTTGACTTTTTTTCTCTAAACATGAATATGTTGTGATTTAAGCTGTGCAGAGTGAACGGAAACCCTTCGATGTGCAGCGGGAGAAGCCAAGCAATTGTGCTGCTTCAACTGAGAAAATCTATATCCGGAAGGACCTGAGAAGTCCCCTGATAGCCACCCCCACATTTGTGGCAGACAAAGATGGAGCAAGGTCAGTCCCCTGGTTTCATGAAGGGTGGCATCAGGAGCAGCCTTTGGAGCTGATTGGAGGAGGCACAGATATTCCTTGGAGAGGGGGCTTTTATGACTCCCTGCCCACCTACCACAGCTTTTAGAGCTGTTTTACCACCTTCCACCCTTTTCGGAACGGCTCCAGTCACACCTCTGGACAGGCCTGAGGATGGCTGACTAAAGATGGCCTCAGAATTCCGTCTGTCTCAGCGGCTCAAGTCATCTCCTTCTTAGTTTGGGCATCATTTAATATATAGGAAAATAATTCGTTCCATAGTTCAAAATTGGGGGCTTTTTTGAAGTACAGACACTAGGTCTAAATCCCAGGTGAGATCCCAGATAGTAAGGTAATTTGCATGTTCTCTTTAATGTAATTATTTAATTTAAAAGGAACAAAGAGGGAAAACAAGAAACCACAAATGCATCTGGAGAAATGGAGTCGAGGGTACTTCGGTAATCTAAAGACCAGGTTAACTTTATTGGCAGAACCACCACAGTCTCCAGTCAGTCTGGAAAACTCTGGTGGCTATGTTTGATGCTGCTTTAGACCACAGACTCGGCTTTGTGCACAACCCTTTGCAGAGAGAAGGAGGTTATTTAGTCACTCGGGGAATGCATTTAGTTAGAGCTTTTCTGCCATTCAGACACTCCTGCACACATGGAAGGGACAGGGAAGTGCAACACGATCTCACTGTGCGTACAATGTTGGAAGCTACTCTGGGTTTCTTTATGTCTTAAATAGACAGACAGGTCTTCTTGATCCAGGGATGCTTGTGAACATCCAACAGCCTTTGATACGTGAGGACGGCACAGTTCTCCTGGCCACGGATTCCAAGGTGATGTTCTCTACCTACACCCTCACCTCCTCCACCGTGTTCACAATGTGCTGCTGCTTTAAATGTGTGTGCCCCGCATCCCCCTTCCGGGCCTGCAGAAACCACACTGAAAGCATAACCTTCTGCATCTCTGTGTGCTTCTTGTTGTGACACAGCTTTCTGGGATTTGTTTGAGGGATGCTGATGGCTTTGCAGAAACCCCGGTCAGGGCTACCTGGTCATGGTCATTTATAACACATCAGAGTTTAGAGTTCAATTTGGTGAAAAGCGTGTGGTTCTGTTCTCTTATTAAGAGGTTTTTTTTCCCCCTGGCACACACATTGGTAAACTGCTGGCATCCTGAGAAAGCAGGTACTCATCCTAAGCAGGCCTTTGTCAAAACTCCGATTCCTTTTTATTAGATGATCTTCTGGAGGAAGTTCAACCAGGATTCTAATAATTCTAAAACTTTGCTAGAGTAAATCAGCCATAGGGAATTGACCTTGTTGTGGACAGAGATGGCCTGTTAACCTGAGAGAGAGAGCAAACTGGCTAACTCCTCCAGAGGTAACCCGAGCAAAGGAATGCTCTGTTCTTCCCTGACACTGTGTCGCAGAATTGATGGTCTCTGTTTTTCTCGTTTTGACGTTCCTGATGTAAACCAGTAGTGAAGCAGCAGCAAGCCGTGGCTGAGGTCCGATTTCTGTAGTCTGAAGGGGATGGCTGGGTAACTGAGCGTCCTGGTGGTGCTGCTATTCTTCACTCCGAAGCTGAGCCACAGGGTTCTTTCTCTGCTGTTTTCATGCACATTAATATGCACACTCGGGACGGGAAGGACCATCATCTTCTGGGAGAAAGAGGACAAAAATTAGAGCTCTTGGCTGGCGTGGAGGCCTGCCCTTTGCCCGTTAGTTCCCTTGGCTGGACTTTGAGCCACCTGTTCCTGGTCCAGTGATGATCTGCATGACATGAGCTGACGAGTTCCACCTGGCTCTCTGCTCCTTGCCCACCAGGCCTTCTTGCTGCACCGGGGGGTGTAGAGAACACATAAGCCCGAGGGGAAGGCCTTCCCTGAAGAACCTTAAAAACTCCTGATGACCATCATGGGATTTCCTGGCATCCATTCTAACTGTGCAGTCCATACAAAGGACTAAAAACAAGAATTCCGCCCCCCCCCAAAAAAAACTCATGCCCTTTACAATCACCACACAATTCACACACACACACCTGCAGCCCTAGGCAAACACTAATCTAGTTTTTGTCTCTGTAATTTGCCTATTCTGGACATTTCATGTAAATGCAATCATAGAACATAGAGTCTTTTGTGACCGGCTGCTTTCAGTCAGCGTGTTCTCAAGGCTCGTCTGCGTTGTAGTATGTAGTAGCACCTTATTCCTTTTTATGACTGAATAATGTTCCGTTGTATGGATATACACAGTTCTCTGTTCAACAGTTGGATAGACCCTTGTCAGATACACGGTTTGCAAATACTTTCTCCCGTTCTGTGTGTTGTCTTTTAACTTTCTTGATTGTGCCCTTTGAAGCACAAAAGTTTGTAATTTTTGTGAAGCTCAGTTTATCTGCAATCACATGTGTAGTTTTTTTTTTAAATTGTGTTTTAAATGAAACCTTACAGAGTAAATTAGTTTCTCATTAAATAATTTATACACGTCATTTTGTGACTTTGGTTACCAATCCCGCAACATGTCAATGCTGTCCCCTTCTCGACCTTGTGTTCCCCATTTCCATTTGTCCAGCTTTCCTGTCCCTTGCCTCTCATGCATGCCCCTGGGCTGGTGTGCCCATTTAGTCTCATATACACGGTTGAGCTACGTGTATTTTTGTTTTATCAGCCTGTGTAATCTTTGGCTGAAGAGTGAACGTCAGGAGTGACTTCAGTACTGAGTTAAAAGGGTGTCCAGGGCCATACTCTCAGGGTTACGTGTGTGGATTTATGTAACCGCTACATTATGTTGAGTGAAAGAAGCCGTTTATATGAAGTGTCCGGAGTAGGCAAATTTTAGAGACAGAAACTATATTAGTGCTTGCCTAGGGCTGGGGGGAAGGTAGATGTGGGGTGACTGTAAAAGGCATGCAGTTTGTGTGGGGATTCTTGTTCTTAGTCTTTAGTATGGACCAAGATCTAGAACTATACCATCACCAAAAAGATCTCCCTTGTGCTATCCCTTTATACTGACACCTCTCTAGAAGGGCTGTTTTTGTTGGCCTAAGAGTCATTATGTGTGTGCTCATTTTTAATGCTGTTATTTTTTTTTTAATAGGCAGAAACAAGCCAGGGAGCCCTGGGTACACTAGCAAATGTAGTGACTTCCCTTGCCAACCTGAGTGAATCCCTTAACAATGGTGACACTTCAGAGATCCAGCCGGAGGACCAGTCTGCAAGTGAGATCACCCGGTACGAGCCCATGAGGACAGGGCTCCCCTCCTGACGTGCACACACAGTCGCTGTGTTTTGAGTGTGGACGGTAGCATTGTGACCCCCACCCTGTATTTAATCAAGGGTTGTCACAGTGACCCTGCACATCTGCCTTCTTTCCAGTTTTAATTACGGGAATGTGGACCCACTTACATTAGGTGGCATAAAGCAATCAAAACTGCTTTTCATTCCAGACAATGAAAAAGGAGATTGAGTAACTCAGTGGAAGCAGGGGAAAAAAACCTTTCAGTGGCCAGATGTTATATTTGTATTTATCACTGTATATTGCACCTGAATATTAATAGATCGTCCCCCCTTTCACTTCTGTTTTGTCCTGTTTTTCTCATGTATATTTTCTCCAAGTAGTGAATTTCGACCCTAAAACCACGAGGGCAGATGGATAGATAGATATAGCTGACAGGTAGCAGTAGCTGGTCCCAGACGTCTGTAACTGGCTGCTGAGGACGCTTCTCTGCAGCTTGGCTCTTGTGTTTTGCTCCTTTCAGGAGGGACCAGTCAATCCTGCCCATTGTGCCAGTCGTCAGGTGAGGAGCTGGGGCCACACAAGCGCTCTGCCCGCATGTTCATGTGTGGTCAGACAGCAGGATGAAAATCTAAGTTCAGTGGAAAGAGGACGGGATTTGAGTTAGAATTCTGGTTCCACCACTTAACTAGCTGGGTGGTCTTGGAAAAGTTATTTAATGTCTCTAAACCTCGATTTTCACATTTGTAAAATGGAAAAAATGCCTACTGTGAAGGGTATTATGAAAAAATAGAAATATGTATGTGGAAATAAATGGTACTTAGCTCAGTGGCTGAGATGATGTACAAATACTCAGTAAATACAAGCTTTCATTGTTATCCCTTCCCTCAGGAGGTATAATTTAGTTATCTTTCCCCATTTCATTATATGTCTAACTTTTATCTCAGCTAGAGCTCTGTTCCCCGTAAAATCTGTGGATTCACGGCACTTGTTGCTTCATTTTGCTCACAGGGCATTCGATACCTTAGCTAAAGCACTTAATACCACAGACAGCTCCTCTCCCCCAAGCCTGGCAGATGGGATAGACACCAGTGGAGGAGGGAGCATCCATGTCATCAGCAGAGACCAGTCAACACCCATCATTGAAGTGGAAGGTCCCCTCCTTTCAGACACACATGTCACATTTAAGGTGAGTACTTTTGGCCTAACCACATGCCCTAGCCTCCCCAGCCCATTGGGAGCGGACCTCTCTGCCAAAGCTAGTCTGTAGTTTTAAAAATCAAACCTTGGAATGAACTCATTTCCATATTGTGATGTTTGACATTATGGCTACAAGCAGGACTTTGTATTCCAGAACAGTATTCCCATTAGGAAGCATGTTCACCCTTACTTTGCTCACAGTGCCATTCGGTTCTGAAGGTGACCCTGAAGTAGGTGTGACCCACCCTGCCAGAACAGGCAGGTGTGGTCTTGACCTGTTCCTCCAGGGGCCCTGACAGTGAGAGCTGATACTGACTGCTCAGCCTTCCTGCCTTACCGTCATGACTTGACTCAACCCAGGCACAGACAGTTGTCTCCTTGCTGTTGACTAGAAGCCTTGTATAAAATTCTCAAATAAGAATCCAGCTTTTACTCCCAACTGCCCCAACCATATTGCCCTCTAGAACCACAGAAAACAAATTGTAGACATCCTGGAAGAGTGCTATTAGGTTGTCTTCCTCTCTTCTTCAGTGGCCTTGCCTTTTCTACAGGACACTTCCAGGGCCCCTTGAAGCCCTCTCAGTCTCTGGTTCTCCAAACCAAGTCTTCTTTTTCCCCCAGTTTTCCATGCTGATGAGACCTGTCTGGTTATTTAGGAAAATTGGGTCCCTGCACATAGTTGCCCATGTATGTCCAGGATACAGTGGAATTGCAGCTTCAGGTGGAGCCCCTTCTAGACCAAGGGGTGCTTGTAGCCCAGGCCCGACATGGTGGTGGGATTTCATCCGCCTGCCATACCAGGCTTTCATAGTTACCTTGAGGCTGCCTACAAAATGCCTGCTAGCCCACGAGGTTGATCCCTGTTTCTCTGATTGAATTTAGACTTTAATCTATGGCTCAAAACAGAATTACCTTAGAACAAATAACATTTTAGTTGCTCAGCAGTTGAGGAGTATGCCTTTGTATGGATGAGCTGGAATGTACCCCTCAGGCTTCTCAACTGCATTCCAAGGGCTACCAGATCCTACCCCACGGGGAAGAAAACAAAGGAGTTTGTGAAAGCCCCTTCCGCCCACCCCCCAGTGCAGGAAACACATACTTCATTAAGGATGGGGCCACACAAGAGCCTCAAAATCAGAGACAGTGACTGTGGCTGCCACTGTTGTTGAAATGCAACAGGGATACATGTTGACAGAGGCATCTACCTGTCCCACCTTCATCTCCTGTGCTGTGTGTCTCCTCTTCAGCTAACGATGCCCAGCCCGATGCCAGAGTACCTCAATGTGCACTACATCTGCGAGTCTGCATCCCGCCTGCTCTTCCTTTCCATGCACTGGGCTAGGTCAATCCCAGCCTTTCAGGCACTTGGGTAAGTGGCCTTTTCCTCTGTGTGTATCCTTAGGCAAGGGCCTTCTCACTAGCAGTGGTCTGGAAAATTTCTGAGGGTCCTCCCAGTTTGACTGTTTCTGTGGCCTAGGTCAAGTGACCCTGAGTTTCCTCTCAAATATATTCAGTGGGCAATAAGCACATGGTAGTGATTGTCAGTTCCACAACGTTCCTCAAACACTGATTGAGCCTTCTGTATGTGCCCGGGATAGAGTGGAGTGGAAGGTAGTCGTCATCCCTGGCACTGTGGAGCTTATAGTCTAATTTACCATACAAAGTGTGAATCGAAGACTGTCCTTGGCCCTTGACAAGGTTAGGAACTTGAACCAACTGTGTCCTCAAACACAGTGCTCTGATTTATATTCTTGCACAGCTGCTTTTCTCCATGCTGGCCAGCACTTTGAGCAGCACTACAGGAAGCCCCTTCTTCTTGCTTCTTTACTGAGCATCACTTGTGTGTGTTCGTCTTATTTTTCCCCGAGATCCCAGCACTGGCTCTGCCATTGTACCCGTCAGGTAGCGCATGGGCTGGTCACAAGATTTCAAAATAAGTCCATAAGAGACAAATTATGGCCTTGAGTATATCCCACCTGAATTTAGAGACCATCTCAAGAACTCTATGGGGCAGTTGTACTCTGTCCTGTAGGGTTGCTATGAGTTGGAATCTACTTGAAGGCAGTGGGTTTTGGTTGGTTTATGGGTAAGATATTGAATGATGCAGGAAGCATCAAAGGAAGATGGAAGGAATATACAGAGTCACTGTACCAAAAATAATTGGTCAACATTCAGCTATTTGAGGAGGTAGCATATGATCAAGAACCAATGATAACTGAAGGAAGAAGTCCAAGCTGCACTGAAGGCATTGGTGAAAAACAAGGGTCCAGTAACTGAGGGAATAATAGAGATGCTTCAACAAATGAATGCAACGCTAGAAGCTGGCAGCATCTGTGCCAAGAAATTTCAAAGGCAGCTACCTGGCCATCCAACTGGAAGAGATCCATATTTGCATCCATTCTAAAGAAAGGTGATCCAAGAGGAGGAGGAAATTATTGAACAATATCATTAATATCTCATGCAAATAAAATTTTGCTGAAGATCATTCAAAAGCAGTTACAGCAGTACATTGACAGGGAACTGCCAGAAATTTAGGCTGGGTTCAGAAGAAGATGCGAAATGAGGGATATCATTGTTGATGTCAGATGGATCTTGGCTAAAAGCAGAGAATACCAGAAAGATGATTACTTCTGTTTTATCAACGATGCAAAGGCATTCAACCATGTGGATCATAACAAATTACGGATGACATTACAAAGAATGGGAATTCCAGAACACTTAGTTGTGCTCATGAGGAACCTGTACATAGAGCAAGAGGCAGTCGTTCAAACAGAACAAGGGGATACTGTGTGGTTTAAAATCAGGAAAGGTGTGTGTCAGGGTTGTATCCTTTTACCATGCATATTCAATCTGTATGCTGAGCAAATAATTTGAGAAGCTAAACTGTGTGAAGGAGAACGCAGCCTTCAGTATGGATTAGACCTCAACATAAAGAAAACAAAAAACATCACAACTAGACCAATAAGCAACATTATGATAAAAGGAGCAAATATTGAAGTTGCCAAGGATTTCATTTTATTTGGATCCACAATCAATGCCCCTGGAAGCAGCAGTCAAAAAAGCAAATGATGTATTGCATTGGGCAAATCTGCTGCAAAAGATGTCACTTTGAAGACTAAGATGCGCCTGACCCAAGCCATGGTATTTTCAATTGCCTGATATGCATGTGAAAGCTGGACAGTGAATAAAGAAGACTGAAGAAGAATTGATGCCTTTGAATTATGGTGTTGGAGAGGAATATTGAGTATACCGTAGACTGCCAGCAAAAGAAACAAATCTGTCTTGGAAGAAGTACAGCCAGAATGCTCTTTAAAAGGAAGGATGGCGAGACTTTGTCTCATGTACTTTGGACATGTTATCAGGAGGGATCAGTCCCCGGAGAAGGACATCATACTTGGTAGAGTAGAGGGCCAGTGAAAAAGAGGAAGACCCTCAATGAGATGGATTGACATAATGGTTGCAACAATTGGCTCAATCGTAACGATAATTGTGAGGATGGCACAGGACTGGACAGTGTTTTCATTCTGTTATACATAGGGTCTCAGTGAGTCAGAACCAACTCGACAGCACTGACAACAACAGCAGAAAATGATAGTTTGGCCATACCTATTAAAATTTCTCTTAAGTTAAAGAGCTTTTAGAAGAGATTGGTCAGTTTTATCGACAGAGGGCCTTTATTTTGGGCATTCATAGATACTGGTTTCTTGGAGGATGATCCTGGACATACTGTAGGCCTTCAGCAAATACCTGCTGAATACCCTTGTTTGGGGAATGCTGGGATTGGTGCTTGCATGCCCCATTCCTGGGAGAAGTGCCAGCACGCACCCACACCCACCCTCTTCCCTGTGTTACCAGGCAGGACTGCAACACCAGCCTCGTGCGGGCCTGCTGGAACGAGCTCTTCACCCTTGGCCTGGCCCAGTGTGCCCAGGTCATGAGCCTCTCCACCATCCTGGCTGCCATCGTCAACCACCTGCAGAACAGCATCCAGGAAGGTAGGGCCAGGGACATGAGGGTGGAGTGTGTCTTGGTCCAACCCATG
The DNA here is from genome assembly GCF_030014295.1 of Loxodonta africana. Taxonomy (NCBI): domain Eukaryota; kingdom Metazoa; phylum Chordata; class Mammalia; order Proboscidea; family Elephantidae; genus Loxodonta; species Loxodonta africana. The sequence goes on from NC_087363.1 coordinate 38,444,268, forward strand.
CCATGGGGCAGGGCCCACCCTAGCAAAGGCAGATTGGCCAGCCTCAGTGTCCCTCAGGATCCACAGGCCAAGGGGTGTTTGACCATGAAGCCATGGACCTTTTTTCTCTTTTCATACAATGAATATGGGGGAAAAACAAAGCAAAACAACTGATTGAAAAAAATTGCCTACTTCAATACATAGGCGTTTAGTAGATGTTCTCAAAACAATCACACCTTCTGTTTTCATCTTCATTGACAGGTTACCCTTTGGTGTATAATATCTTACGAATCTTCATAATCCTATAAAGTAGGGATTATCTCGGATTTACATATGGGGAAACTGAGCCCCTGATAAGGTTCCTGACTTGCCCCAGATCACACAGTAAGTGGAAGAGCTGGAGTACAACCCTGTGGTGATGCATACACCCCAGTCTAGGACACTTTTATCTCACCCCATCTGCTCCTCAGTAAATGAACAAATGGCTCTCTTCTAGTAAGATCTGTGGCAACTGTCTAACATTTGATGGTCAAGCACCAGCTGTGTGAGGAACATGAGGTAGCTAGTGAAGTCTGTGCCCACACTACATGTCCGTCACACACTAAAGACCTCTGTCCAGAGTGAGCAATCCAAGATTCCAGACTAACACATAAAATCTTGGCGAACAAAAATCTTAGTACCTGAAACATTTACAGCTGGAGTGGAATTTAGCTGCATTCTTAATTGGGCATTCTAGCATTTGATATCTAGGAATATGAGTTACCTAGCCACACCTTTATTTTTCTAATTATTCCCTTAGAATATTTATATAAAGATGATTTTTTAAGAAGATGACTCTTAATCTTACTAAATTTAAGATATCTTCGCAAATGAGCTTTAGTTTTTTTTTTTTTTTTAATCACGCATTAGGTGAAAGCTTACATAGTAAATTAGTTTCCCATTCCATAGTTTGTACAAAGCGTTCCATGACGTTGGTTACATTCCCCACAATGTGTGTGCCCTCCCCCCATTTCCGTCCTACGTTCCCTGTTTCCTTTCACCCTGAATTGCTACCCGTTCTTGCCTTCTCATCTTTGCTTTTGGGCAAATGTTGCCCTTTTGCTCTCGTATAATAGATTGTGCTAAGTATCACATCCCTCTCGGGTGTTGTTTATTTTAGGGGCCTGGCTGTGATTTGGAGGGTTTTTTTTTTAACTGGGTACAATGATACTAATACTTTCAGCAAAGTATTGCCATGAGGATTAAATGAGATAACATATAAAATTATTTTGACAATTAAAAATTGCCAACATGTAATGTTCAGTTCGGCAAGCATTTATTAAGTGCCTATACAGACTTAGAAAACCTACCCATCATTCTGGACTGACATATGCATCCTAAGCATAGAATGGAAGGAATAACTAATTTGTACGTACAGGCCAACAGTACTGCCCCGGGTGAGGTCAGGAGGGATCACAGGTCTAGAGGGTTTGGAACAGAATTTGGGTACCTGTTTAGATGATGGGATAAGAGTTAGATTGAGTTAATTACTTCCCATCAAAGACGTCAGTTACCTTTAATGACATTCTGAGTTGTCACTTTACCTTCAACTAGAAAATGAGGTTCTTGATCATCTGGAGATAACTGGGTTTTTTTTAATTAAAAAGGGAAAGTATCCTCCCATTTCTTTCAATCTGTGGCCCCTTGAAGAAGCTGGTTTTGTTGTTCCTGTCAGCGTTTCTCAGAGGATCTGTAATGTTGGTTTCTAGATAAACTTTCTGGCGACCGGATAAAGCAAGTCATGGAACACATCTGGAAGCTGCAGGAGTTCTGTAACAGTATGGCGAAGCTGGATATAGACGGCTATGAGTATGCATACCTTAAAGCTATAGTTCTCTTTAGCCCCGGTAAGATATGCCGTGGTGACTCATGCCAGTTCTCCACTTGTGTCTACTATTTCTGAACATGAACTTGTTGTCAAGTCTTCGGCGGTATAGAGAGCCCTGCCAGATTGTATGTGAACGAACATTCTCATAATAGGTGTACTTTGCCAGCTAACATAAATTGCTTTAAATTCTTGCTTCTGAAACTTAAAAAAAAAAAAAAGAAATGCTACAGTACCTGATAACTTCATATACTACCTAGATTTAACATGTCCTAATTAAACCATTGCCAAATAAAACTATGACATACAAAACAGAGTGTACCACCCGGTATCTTTTCGGCTCGTATTAGCATCTGTAACCCAGTGCAGATTGAAACTCCACAAGTTTACTCACAGTCTCTGTATAGAGCAGCAGCTGCCACTGGGCCTGCTAAAAGGTATGGTCACAGCAGGTGAAGAAGCAGCAGCAGGGGTGCCTGAACTCACAAGCCCCCAGCTCTTCTGTCTGAGCCTCCAAAGAGGCTGCTTGAGCTGACCATTGTCCTCATAACTGGGCACGAACACAGTTTGCCTTATCTTCGTCCCCACTTCTCCACTCACAAACAAGGAAATATAGCTAGTAAAAGTAGGAGAAATTATATGATTAAATACCTAGAAAGAAAATTTCATGGGATAGTTTTAAAATCCTGGAGTAGTAGGAAGCCAGATGTCCAGAACCAACCCAAGTGGGGCTGCTCAGACAATAACATCCAAACTGGATCTGCCTTCAGAGTTCAATATATTGTACGTCAGAAATTTGACTAAAGTAAGTACAAAGAAGTCTGCAGTGAGGCTTTCCAAATGCAGATGGGAATTGGGGGCACTTTTCTGTTTTCAGATCATCCAGGTTTGACCAGCACAAGCCAGATTGAAAAATTCCAAGAAAAGGCACAGATGGAGTTGCAGGACTATGTTCAGAAAACCTACTCAGAAGATACCTACCGGTGAGACACAAACGGGCACACACTCTGGCTTGGGCAGGAGGGAGTGGGGCTGGGTCAGTAGTTTCAAGTATAAATGCTGTTAGCCTTCCCATTTCTAGCAGCCTGTAGAGGCGCCATTCGATCACTCTTGCATTCTGTAGTTTTACAGGTGGTAATACAGTGAAAAGCTCTAGGGAGGGAGGGGTCCCAAACACCAATTTCAGTGTTGCTGTGTAACTTTGGACAAGACTGCAAATTTCTTCTCTTTAATCTGAGGGGTTGAAGTCAATGCTTTGTGGTCTCTGCTCAGGTTAACACTGTGCATGAGGCTAGTGTTCTCATGGAGATACCCTTGTCCAGAACAGTTTAAAAGAAATGTCCTTCTGTTCAGCACTCGCGGTGATGCTAAAGTACTTGACAGAAACAGAACCTGACTTCTATAAAGGAGTGGCTGAGTTGTATAAAATAATCATTTTACCGGCTGATAGACTGATAAAAAAAAGGTCTGTTTATTTGCGGGAAAGTTAATTAACAGTATTGATTGTAATGGGTGGGCAGCAAAAATACATAAGTCAGCTTTTCTCATGCAGATTTGGACAGGAAAGCTGTTCTGAGATCGGGCAGAATGCGCTGACAGGCTTTCCGCCCAAGGAGTGGAAGAGCCCTTGCCCTGTGACCACTTCTAACTCCCTGGTGGCTACATGAATTTCTGGGGCCTTGTCAAGTAAATTATTTAATATTTCCCTCCCCACCTATCCCCACAAAGAAAATTTTTGAGTAAAACTGACAGTCTAGAAGATGTGTTGCCCCACCTCCCCAGACATTTTGTGTCCCCTGTACAGACCTCAGTCTGCAAGTGTCCGTAGAGCAGAGATACACCAGGCCCTGGGGGGACAATTGCTGTGGTGTGATTGGGGGCCTGCTGGCAAAGAGCTTGCTTCACTTAGGCGTACATCCATGGCCCAGGTGCAGGTTTTGCAAAAGCAAGACCGTTTTCTACTGGATTTGCTGAAGAACTAATCATAAATCTAGAATAACTTCAGCCTCGATATATACAGAATGGGACTGTCTCAGAATGTACATTCAGCCAGAATTCATACATCTAACCAGGCATGTAGGCAAGGTGTCTGTCCCCTGAGGCCACAGACCTACTCCCACACAGTTTCTAGAAATGCCCCTCTTGGGGGCTGCTGGCAGAGCCCCTGCACACTCTCGAATCTCTTTAACATCAGCAACTCTCAGGCCTTTGAAAGTCAGTGTAATGTTTCTGGAAAAATCATGAGTCGTCCTAGTCTAGTTGTGGGGCCTAGGTGTGTGAATCAGGTGATGTGGGGCCAAAAATGAGATAAGGGAGACATTTTTATAGGACTCTGCAACTCACTCAAAGACAATTCCCAAAGAAAAGGTTCTAGAATGCTTTTACATCCTGTTTATATATTAACTTTTAAAATCTTTTCCACCCCTGTGCCTTTTCTCATACTGTTTTTTCCCCATGAAATACCCTGCCACATCTCCCCATTCTTTGCATCTCTGTTGATGGAAGCCATAGCCAGCCTCTCAGGCCCAGCTGAGATGCCCCATGCTGCACGAAGTCCTCCCAAGACCTGTCAGCCTGTGTTGCCCTCGGGATCTGGGGGCGGTGTTCCTTATCCCACGCATGCCCGCAAGACTGGAGCACAGTGCTTTGTGCAGGGAAGGCACGACATTCCTGATGGCTGGCGAATGGCTGATGGTGCTGTGACACTGCTTGCATAATCCGAGTACATTTTTTCTCTTTTTAAAAATAAGATCCTCTGTAGAAAAAAATGAGAATATTCTGGAAAGGAAAAAGAAAACCTTTAACTCAGTGAAAACACCACTCTCCAGAGATACCTACTGTTAACGTTTTATGTATTTACTTCCAGAAATTTTCTATATATGTGTAATTGCAATCATAAAATACAAAAGGGTTTTTTTTTTTTTTAACATTTTAATGTTCTGGTGAAAGTTTATAGAGCAAATTAGTTTCCTATTCAACAATTTATACACAGCTTGTTTCGTGACATTGATGATAAAACCACTGAATGTGTCAGAACTCTTCCCCCTTCTTCTCCGGGTTCCCTGTGTCCGTTTGCCCTGCTTTCCTGCTCCTACCTTCCTCCTGAACTTTGCTTTTGAGCAAATGCTCCTCTTTAGGTCTCACGTTGATTGTTCTGAGGTTTACATTGCTCGCTGATGTTATTCATTTTATAGTCCTGTCCATTGTATGGCCATAATGTGATCTCCAAGAGTGATTTCAGTTCGAAGTTTGAAGAGTGTTTAAGGGTCATAGTCTCAGGGGTCCCACCAGTCTTTGTTCAATCAGTAAGTCTGGTCTTATGAATTTATGAGTTTGAATTTTGTTCTACATTTCTCTCCCACTCTATGACCTACTGTTGTCCTGGTCAGAGCTGTCAGTAGTGGTAGCTGGGCACCATATAGTTCTTCTGGTCTTAGGCTAGTGGAGACTGTGGTTCACGTGTCCATTACTCCTTTGAACTAATGGTTTCCTTGAGTCTTTGGTTTTCTTCACCTTTCTTTGCTCTGGACAGGAAGAGACCAATTGTATCTTAGATGGCCGCTTGCAAGGTTTTAAGACCCCAGTCGCTACTCATCGAGGTAGGATGTAGAACCTTGTGTGGATTATGATATGCCAGTTGACCCAGATGTCCCCTGAGACTATGGTCCTAGCTCTCAAGCTCAGTATCTCAGTTCCAGGAGATATATGGTTATGGCTAAGAAGTTTTCATGACTGTGTCTGCTGTGTACACCATTGCATACGTTGGGTATATCTGCAGCACGTACATATGTATGTGTATGTGTAATTCCATATACCCTCCCACCTTGTTCAGCTTACATATCTACTTATATATCCACTCATACATTATTGTTATTAATGTTGTAGGATTGTATATGTATTACTGTTTACCTTGTTGCCTTTTACTCTTGTATACCTTTCAGTGTCTTCCTTTACTTTGATTTTGTTGTGCTGACTTCCTCCATATTGTGTATTTTCTCTCCCTTCACCAGAGCTAGTATATGTCTACTATCTAGTTAGTCATTTTCCCTCCCCCTCCCATCCCTGATAACCATCAAAGAATCTTTTTGTGTGTGTGTAAAGCTTTCCTTGGGTTTTTATAATAGTGGTCTCATTATAATATTTGTCCTTTTGTGATTATTTATTTTACTCAGCATAATGTCCTCCAGGTTCATCCATGTTGTCAGGTGTTTCGTGGATTCATCATTATTCTTTAACGTTGCGTCGTATTTTGTATATATGTACCACGGTTTATCCATTCATCCATTGATGGGCACTTAGGCTGTTTCCATCTTTTTGCTATTGTAAGTAATGATGCAGTAAACCTGGGTTTGCATATATGTCTATTGGTGTGATGGCTCTTATGTCTCTAGGATATATACCTAGGAGTGGGACTGGTGGATCATATGGTATTTCTAGCTTTTTGAGGAGGTGCCATATCATCTTCCATAATAGTTGTACCATTTTACATTCTCACCAGCAGTGTATGAGAGTTCACATCTCCCTACAGCCTCTCCAGCATTTGTTTTTTCTTTTTTTGATCAATGCCATTATTACTAGTGTGAGATAGTATCTCATTGTAGTTTTCATTTGCGTCTCTCTAATGGCTAGTGAGTTGACTTGACAGCAGTGAGTTTTTAGTGGCTAATGATTTTTTTTTAATGATCATGAGGATCTCTTCATGTGTTGTTGGCTGCCTGGATGTCTTCTTTGATGAAGTGTCTGTTCATGTCCTTGCCCCTTTCTAACTGAGTTGTTTGTCTTTTTGTTGTTGAGTTGGAATTTTATATAAGTTTTAGAGATTAGACCCTTGTCAGATACATCATAGCCAAATTTTTTTTCCCAGTCTGTAGGTTCTCTTTTTACTTTTTTGGAAAAGTCTTTTGACGAGCATAAGTATTTGATTTTCAGGAGGTCCCAGTCATCGAGTTATCTTCTACTGTTTATGCTTTTTTAGTTAAGTTTGATAGTCTATTTATGCCATAAATTAGGACTCCTAAGTTTGCATCTGTTTTTTCTTCTGTGATCTTTATGGTTTTAGTTTTTACATTTAGGTCTTTGATACATCTTGAGTTAGTCTTTGTGTATGGTGTGAGGTATGGATCCTATTTCATTTTTCTGCAAATAGATACCCAGTTTTGCCATCACCGTTTGTTAAAGAGACTGTCTGTTACCCATTTAATGGATTTTGAGCCTTTGTCAAAGATTAACTGCCCATAGGTGGGTGTATTTATTTCTGGGTTCTCAATTCTGTTCCATTGGTCTGTCCATTGTACCAGGATCAGACAGTTTTGACTATTGCAGCTGTATAGTAGGTTCTGAGATCGGGAAGTATGAGGCCTCCTACTTCGTTCTTCTTCAGGAATGCTTTACTTACCCAGGGCCTTTTTCCTTTCCATATAAAGCTGATGATTAGTTTTTCTGTCTTGTTAAAGAATGTTGTTGGAATTTAGATCAAGATTGCATTATATCTGTAGATTGTATTGTTGTTTTTACAATGTTAAGTCCTCTTATCCATGATTCATGGAATGTTTTTCCATTTATTCAGGTCTCTCTTGATTTTTTGCAGTAGTTTTCTTTGTATAAGTTTTTTACATCCCTAGTTAGGTTATTCCCAAGTATTTTATCTTTTGGGGGCCATATCAAAAGGTAAGCAGTTCAAATCCACCAACCACTCTATGGGAGAAAAGTATGACAGTCTGCTTGTATAAAGATTTACACCCTTGGGAACTCAGTGGGGAAGTTCTACTCTGTCCTGTAGGGTTGCTGTGAGTCGAGATCAACTTGCTAGCAGTGGTAACCTAACTAGGGATGTAAAAAACTTATACAAAGAAAACTACTGCAATCATAATTGGTATTGTTTTCCTGATTTTCTTTTCAGAGTATTCTTGTTTAGTGTAGAGGAATCCAACTGATTTTTGTATGTTCATCTTGTATCCTGCAACTTTACTAAATTTTTCCATTAGTTCCAGTAGTTTTCCTGTAGAGTCTCTGGGATTTTCGATATATGGGACCATATCATCTGCAAGTAGGGATAGTTTTACATCTTCCTTACCAATTTGGATGCCTTTTATTTCCCTTTCTTGCCTTATTGTCTAGCTAGGACTTCCAGTACGACACTGAATAAAAATGATGATAAAGGGCATCCTTGTCTAGTTCCCGTTCTCGAGGGGAATGCTCTTAGTCTCTCTCCATTGAGAATAACGTTGGCTATTGGTTTTGTATATATTCCCTTAATTATGTTTAAGAATTTTCCATCTGTTCCTATTTTCCTGAGCATTTTTATCAAGAATGGGTGTTGGATTTTATCAGTGCCTTTTCTGCATTGATTGAGATATGTGATTCTTTTCCTTTGTTTTATTTATGTGGTGAGTTACATTGATTTTCTACTGTTAAATCATTCTTGCATACCTGGTATGAATCCCACTTGGTTGTGGTGTTTCTTTTTGTTTTGTCTTGTCTTTAATATGCTGTTGGGTTATGTTGGCTAAGATTTTGTTGAGAATTTTTACGTCTATATTCATAAGGGATATTGGTCTATCATTTTCTTTTTTAGTGGTGTCTTTGCCTGGCTTTGGTATCAGGGTTATGCTGGCTTCACAGATTGAATTCGAGTGTGTTCCTTCCTTTTCCTATGTTCTGGAATAGTTCGAGCAGGATTGGTGTTGACTCTTTTCTGAATGTTTGGCAGAACTCTACAATGAAGCCGTCTGCACTGGGGCTTTTTTTTTGTGATCTCTTGAATTTCTTCTTTTTTTATGGGTCCGTCTAAATTCTCTACTTCAGCTTGTGTTAGTACAGGTAGGTAGTGTGTTTCCAGAAATTTGTCCTTTTCTTTTTGGTTTTCAAATTTGTTAGAGTACAGTTTCTCATGGTATTCTAATTTCTAGTATGATCCTTTTTTATCTCAGTTTGTTCTGTTATAATGCCACCCATCTCATTTGTTATTTTGGTTATTTGCATCTTTTCCCTTGTCAATTTGGCCAGTGGTTTGTCTGTTTTTACTGATTTCAAAGAACCAGCTTCTAGTCTTGTTGGTTCCTTCTATTGTTTTTCTGTATTCTGTTTCATTTATTTCCCTTCTATGTTTTTTCTTTTTTCTGGTGACTGGGGGCTTTTTTTGAATTCTTTTTCTATTTGTTCGAGTTGTAGGGTTAAGCTGTTGATTATGGCCCTTCTTTTTTGGTGTATGCTTTATTGCTATAAATTCTTCTCTGAGCACTGCTTTTGCTATGTCCCACAGGTTTTTGTATGTTGTGTTTGCATTCTCATTTGATGCTAGGAATTTATTTCATTTTTTATTTCTTCTGTTACTAAGTGATATTTAAGCAAGATATTCAGTTTCCATGTATTTGATTTTGTTCCCCTGTTCTTCCTGTTACTGATTTCTAGTTTTATAGCATTGTGGTTGGAGAAAATGCTTTGTATTATTTCAATGTTTTGTAATTTATCGAGGCTTGCTTTGTGGCCTAAAATCTGTTTTTTTCTGGAGAATGATCCATCTACTTTGGAAAAGAATGTATACAGTGCTGCTGTTGCATGGAATGTTTTGAATATGTCTATGAGTGAGACCAAGTCGGTTGTTTTATTTAGATCTTCTGTATCTTCGTTTCTGTTTGTTCTGTCCTTCATAAGAAGTGGTGTGTTAAAGTAGCCTACTATCATTGTGGAACTGTCAGTTTCTCTTTCCAGTGCCGTAAGTTTGTTTTATATATTTTGGATCTCTGTCATTGAGTGTGTAGGTATTTATTATGGTTATATCTTCTTGGTGGATTGTCCCTTTAATCATTATATGATGCCCTCCTTGTCTGTTATGATGGATTTGATTTAAAGTCTGTTTTATCAGAGATTGATATTGCCACTCATGTTCTTTTTTGGTTACTGTTTGCATGACATGTTTTTTCCCATCCTTTGACTTTTAACCTATTTCCATCTTTGTGTCTAAAGTGTGTCTCTTATAGGCAACGTATTGATGGGTCATTTTTTTAAATCCATTCTGCCACTCTCCCTTGACTGGTGCATTTAAACCATTTACATGCAGTGTGATTATCGATAGGTATGCATTTACTATCGTCATTTTGTTATGTTTTGTTGTGGTGTTGCTGTTTTCTTTGTTCCTCTTAATCTTCTTAAGTTTAAAACAGTCTGGTATTTCTTGATATCGCCATGACATGCTCTCCATATAGAAGTTCTGTGTCTACACCATTTATTCCCCCTTTTTGTTTTGGAAGTTATCGTTGCTTACAGATTGACCTCTCTGGTTCCCTGTTTTTAGTTTTATAGCTTTATTTTACTTTTGAGGTTTCTCTATCTGGGTTGGCATCTTGATGATGCCGTTGTGTGGCCTACTCTCAGGTTGTTGTCTGATGTCGGTTCTCTATTCAAAGGACTCCCTTTAATATTTCTTGTAAGGATGGTCTGGCTTTTACAAAGTCCTTTAATTTCTGTTTATCTGAGAATGTCTTAATTTTGTCATCATATCTGAGAGACACTTTTGCAAGGTATATGAGTCTTGGTTGGCAATTCTTCTTTCAGGGTTTTATATATGTCATTCCATCGCCTTCTTGCCTGCATGGTTTCTGCCAACAAATCAGAGCTGTTTTAGTCTCACTGAAGTTCCTTTGTAGGTGATCTTTTGTTTTTCCCGAGCTGATCAGAATTCTCTGTTTAGCTTTGAACTTGGAATGTTTTATTTTGATATGTCCTGGTGACTTTCTTTTGGGGTCTGTCCTGTATGGGGCTCATTGAGCTTCTTGGATGGGAATCTTCTCGTCTTTCATGACATTGGGGATGTTTTCTTTCAGCAGACCTTCAGACGTTCTCTCTGCTTTTGTCTTATCTCCTCCTGTTCTGGGACTCCAATCATGCATAACTTATTCCTTTCATAGTGTCCCACATAACTCTCAGGCTTTCTTCATTTTTTTCATGCTTTTTTCTGATGGTTCCTCAAACAAATTGGTATCAGGGGATTTGTCTTCTGTTTTGCTAATTCTTTCTTCCATTGTTTCAATTCTACTTCTGTACCCTTCAATTGAGTTACCAATTTCTGACATTTTATTGTTAATCTTCTGGATTTCTAGTTGCTGTTTTTGTATGATTTCTAATTGTCTATTTGTCATTCTTCTTTGTATTGTTTTCCTGAATTCTTCTAGAGTTTTGTCTGTGTTTTCCTTGATCTCTTTGAGGACCCTATTTATAATTCCTTATCAGGAATTTGAATTCCTTATCAGGCAGTTCCGTTACCATCTCTTCCTTAGGAAGATTTTCTGCACCTTTATTTGGTCACTTGGCTGATGTCCTGTTTCTTTATATGATTTGATACTGTCTGCTGTCTCCAGCATAAAGGTGTTATTTATGATTTTTTGTTTTGATATATCAGAGCTGGCGGGTTGGGTGTGCTTCCATGATCACTAGTCTGGCGGCACGGGGATGTTCTCTGCTTGCTCCCAGGTAGGCAGTCAGCAGTGGGCAGGGCAAGCCCTCATTGCTCTTCACTTTATGTGAGATGGCTGAGGGGTGGGTGGGTGACCAGGAGGTGTGGAGGTGCTCTTTCTCCAGCAAGGGACTCTTTCTCTCCAGCAGGGGAGGGGCAGAGCAGGCAGCCAGGGGTGTGGAGGCACTCCCTCCTGCAGGGCAGGGTGGGGAAGTCAGCCAGGGGTCGTGCAGGTGCTCTGGTCGGGGGAGGGGTGGGGTAGGTGGCCAGGAGTCACACAGGCACCCTGTGCTTTTCCCCAGTGAGAGGGGGGGGGCATGCAGCCAGGGATCAAGTAGGTACTCTCTCCCCTCCAGCAGGGGAGGGGTGGGATAGGTGGCTGGGGAGGGGGAAGAGAAAAAGGGGGGGATGGGGGGGTCGTCTGCTGCTCCCTGTTCGTCCCCTGCTCTACCGGTCAGGTACTGCTGCTGGAGAGTCCCTCTGTCTCTGGGTCCCAATTCCCTCCCTGCTCTGTGTACATCAGGATCCCTGAAGTTCTCATCCACCTTCCTGTACTTTCCCTCCTTAGCTCCAGTTCAGGTCCTGCTCTACTTGCTTCACTCCGGGTATGTCTACGCAGTTTGTTTCCTATTCAGAGTTCTGTGATGTTGTCTCCCTATGCTCCTCACCCAGTGTCACTGCTGGCTTTGTCTCTAAATGGCCCCGCTGTGCTGGACTGGCTGGCAGGGCACCTCTGCTCCGTATCTCTCCCTGTTTGCTGCTGTCATTCAGTTTCTTTTTCCAATCAGTGTTTCATCTAATTCTATATCCTTTCATTTGATGCTCAAGTTTCCAGAGTTGTCATCTGTTATCTGTTACATCCTGTTTCGTGGGTCTTTGCTGTAGAGGGACAGCGTGTTATGTCTGGCCAGGCCGCTGCCTTAAATCCTCCCTGAAATACAAAAGGTTTTGTCAAAGAAAACTTTTTTTCATTTAATACACAATGACCATACATTCTTCTTCATCCTTTTCTGTGGCTAAGGAGATACCATAGTTTCATCAACATTTCCCTGCTAATGAAAATGTAGGTTGTTCCCAATGTGGGGCTGTGATAAAGCACTCTGCAGCGGGCATCCTTGCCCATGCTGCTTTTACCCTTCTCTGGTGTTTCCAGGGATCACTTCCTGGATGTGGAGTGACTGGACCACATGGAACGCTTCAGGTACACAGGATCCAGCTGCCCTTCAGGACACCTTATGGCGTGCCCTTCCACCCATGGTTTCTCCAAAGTGAAAATCTTACTGCTTTATTTTTAATTATAATACTAAATGAACATTGGAAACTGGGCAATTCAGTAAAAGATTTTTAAAAGGAAAAAACCACTCCAGATCCCAATACTCAGAGACCAACTATTAGCATCTGGCAGCAGGCCTCCACAGATTTCCTTGATACACACATGTACACACAAATACACAAATGAGACTGTGCTGCACTTGCGGCTTTATAACCTGTTTTTTTAATTTTGATTCAGCAGTATGTCATGGATAGCTTTTCATACTAACAAATATAAATATTATCCTTTTTTTGGTGCGTCAGTAGCATTCTCTTATATGGAAACACCATACTTCATTTTAATCTGTCCCTTACAGATGGATCTCCAGGTCTGTCTGTCTGTTGGTTGTGGTGGGGGAGGGAAGTTATTATAAATAACAGTGAAGGGAACATATTTGTATATACATCTTTGCATACACTTGTTTGATTTTTATCTCATGATAAATTCCTACAAGAGGAACTAATGAAATCAGGAAAACCAGGGGTAGGTCTCTTTGGTTCCATTCTGAGGAGTACAGACAGGCTCTGGGAAAGTCGTCCAGGACTAAGTCTGAAGGGTGGCCCGCAGCTCCCTTTCTCTTAACGCCTCTCCCTCTTACAGCTTGGCCCGGATTCTTGTCCGCCTGCCAGCACTCAGGCTGATGAGCTCCAACATAACTGAAGAACTCTTTTTTACTGGTCTCATTGGCAACGTTTCAATAGACAGCATAATCCCCTACATCCTCAAGATGGAGACAGCAGAGTACAACGGCCAGATCACCGGAGCCAGTCTATAGTGCACATTGCACATCTGCTGAGGGACAGAAGACACCTCCAGAATCATACAAAGAAAATAAAAGTAGTGGTATTTTGGTATGTGCACATATTTCCAGTATGTTAGCCATTTCCTACCTGGTTTCTTTCTATCTGTTAATCCCTGAAAATAGCAACTAAAAGACTAGTAGGATCCTTTCTTGCTATAAGAAATGTTTTAATGCCTTTCAATGACGTAGCAAATTTTGGAACAATCTTTTAACTCAGTTTGTATTTAGAAATTCTCAAAGGGCAAAAAACAAAAAATTTTTTATAATGTCAGAGACTAGTATTAAAACTAAAAGAACCTAAGAAAACAGTATGCGTGTATATATGTTAAAAATGTCCTTGGAATTAATAGCTACTAATTACCAGGGTAATAATATTAGCACTTTCTAAGCACTTCTTGTCAATGCGTAATGTTAGCAACATCTTGCCTATGGACAGGGCAAATGAAAACTATATGTCTTTTGCTGAAATGGTAATGACTTCTGTGAAAACTCACTAGGGTACAGGAGACAATCGTTTGTTTATGTGTAAGAAAAGAGGGCATCATTCCTAATTTTATGCACATTTTGGTGGTGGTAAGCTAAATTCCTGTGAACAAACGCAAACGTGGCTTATTTACAGCATGAACTGAAAGGATGGTAGCACAGTCAGTGGCGGCCCAAACCAGAAGCTTCTAGCCACATAGTTGATGGCTATCAGGTTCCCTGACCACATGGTCCTGGTGTGTGATGGGTGGTCCACAGAGCCTATGGTTCTCTTCTGATGATGGTTCTCAGAATCAGATTGCATCCTAGTTAGAGATGAACTGCCAAATGAGACATGCAATTTCTCCAGCAAGTGAAGCCATCCCCAAATCGTCTCTGCCAGAGTGCGAGGCAGGTGGAGCCATCTGACCAACAAGTGCAAGGTGGGCATTTGGAGCCCTTGCCTGGATTTCCTGAGTGTGGCCAAGGGTGGCTGCATGTTGTTCAGATGGAGGAGTGGAGGCCTCCTTGGAGTTTAGGGTTCCTTCCTTAGTGGTTTCCATTCCAGACGCCTCGAGAGGCATCTGTGTTCTGCAGCACAGTCAGAACAGACTGGCAGTGGAGCTGTGCAGGGTCTGGCTGCCTGGCCCCAATGGTCAAGGCCTGGTAGAGCTGAAGGAAGGTCTCAGGACATTTTCTGTCTGTTGACCTTAAACATCAGAGTTTCTCAGAACACCTCCAGACTCGTCATCTCTGTTGGCTTTTATTGGTCCTGGCACATGGTGCACTTTGGTTCCCCCAGCCATAGGCCAGAAAATTGCCCGGGAGTACTTAAAAGGCAGACTGCCTGCTCCTTCAAAGCCAACCCTCACCTCCCAACATGATGTTCTTTCTCTTATGTTACACCCACTGAGTTTACAGCAGGAACAGAATACGGCTATAAGGAAGCTCTGTTCTAGGGTAGCCATCAACTCCACGGATATGAAAAAGCAGCATTTCCTATTTGGGGAAACTGGCAAGTCCAAGTCAGGTGCTTTGTTTTCTTCATATATAACCAGATTAAGAAAATAGATCCTGGAAGGCAAAATTTGAGCCTCTTGAACCTTTTGATCAGATGGTGTCCAAAAAGACGCCAGTACACCTCCCTCCTTGAAGTGCTTGGATCTGCTTGGGCACATGGGCGTCAAGGTCAAGCCTCATGAAGCCTGTGGGATGCCAGGTGGTACTGCCAAGCACCATGGCACCCTGTTGACAAGCGGAAGTTTGCCACAGGTTTACGGTAAAAAAAAAAAAAAAAGGATGCTTTACCCTGAAGCAGGTGTTAGCAGCACTTTATGAGTCGTTGTTAATAGAAAGTCAGTGGGGATAGGATCTCCAACTTCTAAATTCCCGTTTGGATTTAATTATCTCATTCATAGTTCATGCCTTGGAAGCAAATTTGGGAGGAGAGGATGGCCGTTATAAAATGATGGAAAGGATTTCATTTTGCCAGCTTAAAGTCAGAGTCACCACAAAAAACTAGCTAAGACAACAGAGTTAGGGTGGGTGTCTCATTTCTGCTTGAGAAGGATTTTAGTAGAGGGCATTTTGAAGCACGTTTTTGTATCTTACACGAAAGTTGCCTATTTTTCTGTTCTTTTGATTTTCGAATGTAAGCATGTCTATTGGTCATGTAGCAATTCCCTAGGAATACATGTCGTGTCACATCTTTCAGATCTGAGTTCTTGGTGTTAGTGACAAGGTTCATACCAGCCACCCCTCCTCATCCCCATACCACTCAGCAGGCAGGCCTGGGAGTCCTAGGTCCATTATGGGATTTAAGACTCAGACTGCCGTAAGATACTGGGGCACCTGAAGGAGCTGCTGTTTAAATATATTGGGAATAGAGGCAAAACTGGCAGACATGGAGCACTTGGACAAGAAAGTGCTGGACTCTGGTGAGGTAGCCCTGGACAAAACCTAGATTTAGCTTGGAAAGTTGCTGATAAGAATCTGGTCCTGCCCTTTAATCTCCTTTATAGGTGATGGCTGATTCCAGTGGGCCATTTTGGATTTTGAATACTCCCTCATTAATTGCCCAGGTCCTCTTGGCCTTACTGGTGAAGTGGCCTTTTCCTTAAGGATGACATCACACAACCGGAACACTCTGCCTGAAGTCATTTCTGGCCTTTGACTTGCAGGTCCGTCTCTTGGTTTTTTGTTTGCATTTATTTTTTATTGGGGAGGGGGAGAGGGTCAAACTAGTTAAGAGAGAAAAAAAAAAGTTCTTTAGTTAAGAGAAGTAAACCCCAAAGTCCAGAATTATTTAAAGGGATCCTAACCAAATAATTGGGCTCCAGCTTTCACAAGGCTTCAAGCCCTTGTTAGTAGTTTGTGAAACTAGCTTTAGTGAAATGAGGCAAGCCGTCTGCCTGCTGAATCCGAGATGTGCCAGAGGTGGGATGTGCTGCCATGTAGCCTGTTCCACTCCCTTAGTGAGGAGAAGCACATGGCTAAGGGAGGTGGGGACAGACACACGGTCACTCTGGGTAAGTGGGCCCTTTTCCAGAAGTATCTCATCTCAGATAATGCTGGGTTGATAGTTGTGTGTTGAAATTTGTGGAGTTCATTACATACATGCATTGAACAGGACAGGAAGAGACTTAGAAAAAGACCAAATATGTTACTCAAGCAAATAATATTTTTTAAGTTATTCCTGGATAAAGTCTTTAGGAAGTATGGTACCATCCTTCTAATTTGAAATGTGTACATGTGTGTTGGGGGTTACATTATTTATTGTCTAATCTCTGCCATAAGGCCATGGTTTGAGGTTCTTTGGTTATCTTGGTTTTTATATTTAATTTCAGGTGTAGTCACTTGTTTTAAGATGTGCTACATAATTGCCCTCAAGAGGGATTGTTTTTTAGTTTGTCAATGTCAGAATTAAATGTGAACTCTGAGACAGGATGCCGGTTATAGTGATCATAATGGGCACGCCCAACTCCTTGGTTGCCCACATGTAACAGCAGCTTACTCAAAAGAGCATAGACTTGCAGCCACACTACATACATACCTGTTTGCCTGCTTTTGGGGTAGCCACAGTAGGGAGCTAAGAATTACAAGGGCTCTAGCCATAACTAGTTCTCTTTCTCTGGGGGGGAAAAAGGCCTAACCCTTTGGGGGAATTGCCACCAGAGCAGCCTTGACCACACCTGGCTCTACGGTCACCAGGCCAAGCCCAGCTTCTGTGGGCCTAAGCAGACTGGAGTCCAGAGGCTTACTGCCCACTAACAGTGTCAGCAGCCTCGTGTGCAGTAGAGTCCAAGATGACATCTCGTACGTGAGTCCAGTCCAGGAAAGTGTCATCTGATGCTCTTACCCCAGGCTGGCAGTGCCTGTAGCTCCAGGAATGCGACTTAGCTGGCAGGTCAGGTGTCCACACGCTCCCTTTGGTCCAACTCCCATTATCTAGATTGTGAGGCTTCTGAAATGTCTTAACTTTGATGTCATCTTTTAAAGCCAGTCCTTTACAAAGACAGGGCTGGTTTGGGTCTTTGGAGCACAGGGCAGGACGTCCTCATTGTGTGCCTCCTGCCAACATGCACTTCTGCGTGTCCAGTCCTGGATCCTTCAACATGGTGTGCGTGAACAGGCTTATAGCTGTCTGACTGAATGAATGTACATGTGTTTATATCTCCTCTATATGTACAGTGTATATAGTGTGCCTATGTGTATATAGATGTATATTGTGTATACAGACATGTAGCCACGTATCCAAACTTTCTATTTTCTTTTTTAAAGAGAGTCTATGGTGTCGCTCATGTAAATTGACAGGGATGTTCCAAGGCCCCTCAGCAGGGGAGATTTGCTGGTGATCTTCTTAACTCCAGTTCCCCTTGGGTGAGCCAGGCTGGGAAGGGCCATGAATGGCCACTCTGCACAGGGAAAGATCCAGACAGAGAGGTTCTGACAGGATGACGTGTCTCTGTGTTCTCTCGATTCAGACGAGGGCCAAAAAGCTGGAAGACAGTTTATTATAATATCCAAAACTAGGTGGTGATTTTTAACCTGCTTTTCACATACCTATTTATGGCCCAACTGGAGGGAACATAGTAGTTAAAGCCATCGACCTTCCCAGACACTCAGTGCATCGAATGGTCCAGAGACAACATCGTGGTCCAAGACCCAGAATGGTCCATCTCAAGGGAGCTTGACTCCCACATGTGGTAGCAATTTCCCACCTTCCTGTGATCAGTCAGCAAGGTGGGGGCACTGTCCTGCAACTAAATAAATAAAAATTCCCATCTGTCTAATACCAGCTAAAAAACATTAGATAATCTCTAAAAATAAGCATGAATGTTGATGGTTAAATTGTGGCAAATAAGCTACAAATCTTGAATTACTTCCCTACACATAAACGCATGTGAATGAAACCCATTGACTTAACACCTTTCTGTAAATTATGATTTAAAAATTTAGATAAAAATTCCATTTTGTATGGATACATGTGCCCATAAAGCTATAGATGCCACATTTTCCTTGTCCAGATCTATTTTGATGCATTTTCCCCCTTAATCAGGCCTTAAACTGGGGAGCCCCTGAGGAGGCCATGCCCAGCCCACAGTGCTGCTCACTGGCCCTGTGAGCAGGGCTGAGTGAGCACCCGGGATGCTGGCAGAAACCATTCGATAACCACAGAACTCACATACACAACAGCTGCATTTTCTTTTCCTTCTTTTTAAAATAAGCTATTGAAGTATTTGGAAACACTTCATGAGACCATAGTACTCAGTGCCTTTTGTGAGACGGTGGGCCATGTCACCTTCAGCTTCCCCCATTTTTGATGTAAAGAAAGCTTGTATTTCACTGGCCTCATCCAACAGTGATTGTTCGACCTTTCACATGTCATTGCTTGTCGTGACAATCACACTATTGAAGATGGCTTTCCAGTCAAAATGCAAATGAAATCTTGACAGTCTGTAAATGAATCTTTAAATGTTCCCTTGGGCTGTTTATCTTAACCACATTCTAAAAATAAACTGTGAGCTTAAAAATAAGAGTTTAGGGGAAGAGAGAGACGCATATGAGGTTTTTTTTTAATGCCCAGCTAGACTTTCAGTTACAAAACCAGTCATTTTGGCATCTCAGTATTTACACATACAACATAGAAGAAATGCTCAGCAACGTTTACCACTCCATTTACAGACTGTGTTAACGTTTAGTACTTGGAGAGCATTTGGGAGCACTTTATGTATGACCAGCTGTCATTTTAATGACCACAGCATTCATCAGCTCACACGCTGCTGCCACATACAACTCAAGTGCTGGGATATTTTTCTACAGTCTCCCCGTCCTCCCAATTACCTTGTAAACCAGTGTTTAACTAGTTTTATAACTACTAAAAAGCTGCACATTTTTCCTAGTACAAACTGTAGTTTTTACTTGTAGTTTGGACCTCTCTGTTAAAATGTAGCTGTATTACCAGCCCTTTTAAAAGTCATCTGTTAAAGGAAAATTCGGATGTTAGATTTTCTTGGGACCGTTTCTGTAACCTCTGTCCTTTACAATATAGAAAATATTGTTTATGCCATTACATTTTAATTCCAGGTTTAAAACCTGTTGAAAGCTATAGCTTTCCACAGCTTTTTTCCCCCTGTGAAATCAGCTTCGTATGTGTGATGGCATTTAAAAAATAGCATGTTCTTTTTAAATTGAATTTTATATCTAATCAATGTCTTCAGTCTTGAAGAAGAATTTGCATTGTTGTGTTTGTATATAGAGTATTGCAGTGCATGAATTAGCTTTATGCATTTTATTAAATGCTGTTTCAATGTGGCATTGTTGTGGCTTAATACTACTACCTAAATGAGGTTTATACTATTAAAAGTGAATTAAAGACTAATGTGTATCTCACACATCATTTCTCCTAATTGTAATACTTTTACTCCCTGACATGCAGAGGCCCCAAGATGCTCTCTTCTGAGCCTGGGTGTAAGTGGCAAGGAAAGCCTCCTGGGACTCAGTGTCCACAACACTTCCTCTAATCGTAGCCTCATCTGAGGGTGACTTGGCCCTTTCTGGTCCCCTGGAACTTGGAAATACCTGTAGTGGAAAACTCTAGCAGGGCTATCTCTGCACCCTAGCGGGGAACTCCCTGTGGATGAAAGGGTGCACACAGATGTTTCTGGAGCAGTGGACTGAAGCACAGAGCCAGGCCTCCAAGCAGCTAGCTCACCCTGTAAGGATACCTGCTACCAGTATAAAATGTGCTCCTGACATCTCAGAACTTATGTCCTCTGCCCTCTCATTTGACAGCTTTTACAGCTTCGACTTGGAGGGTGAGCACTGCACAAAGGGCTGCCTTTAGATTTCTGAAAAATGCCCAAAAGGTCTGAATGGAGGAGTGCCCACACTGCCAGCCACAGACAGGGCTCTGCCAGACTCACCCCCCCTGCTCTCAGTTTTCCAGAGCAGGGTCTGAAACAAGACATGAGGCCAAAGAAGGCAGGAGAAGGTAGAGGGATCGAGACATGGGTGTCTAAAAGCTACTAGCTATACAGCCTAGCTCCCAAATACCCTGTCCTCATGCAGGCCTTCATCCTTTGCCTCGAAGACCAGGTAGCACGCCCCACTGCTAGATGAAGCATTTTATTGGCACAAAGGGACAGGGGTATTCATTTAGCAGCTCAGCTGCAGTTCCTCCTCCCCCTTCCCCAAGGTTCTTTTTCACAGGTGTGTAAAAGAGACCCATTTATCGTAAACAGATTTTCAGAGTCTTTCTGGGGACAGACAGGATCAGGGGCTTCCTGTGGCCAAGGAAAACCCCACAGTCAGGCCCGATCCCCCCAGCCCCAGAAGCCAAGGCCTCAGTCCTGGGCACTGGCTTTCAGAGTTGCTTTGTACTTCCCCCTCATCTCCTTGGGTAATGGCACCAGCGCTGGGCAGGGCACCTGCCCCTCCACTTCACAGATGCACTCCCGCAGGCAATACTTCCGGGGGCCAAAATGGGCAGGGTGAGAGAGCTGCCTTTTCTCTTCCTCCTCTTTCTCGAGGGTTTCCCTGCCACAGAGCACAGACAACAACAAAACCTGAGCACCAATGTGAGGAAAAGGAGGACCTCAGCAAACCCCCCACAAGCCAGGGAGACCTGGGTCTCATTTGCTTTCTAACTGCTGCTCCCTCCCCAAGTCCACTGGCCTCTAAGGAGGGAGGAGGGCTTGGCAGGAAGGACCCCTGCAGGAGAGCAATGTCAGAGGCCCCAGGGGGTATGGTCACCGTGGGACACACATCCCAGATGTTGTACTCCCACCCAGAACCATAGGACCAGGCACATCACAGCAGTGGTGTCAACATTCAGATCCACTCTTGGGTGGGGCCCACATCTCTGACTGGGAGGCACAATCACAGATTTGGAGCTCTGGAAATGCCTCATGTGGCCTCTCAAAGAAGAGTTCTTAGGTTCCCTCCCTCCTCTCGTCTCCTTTCACTCATGGAAAGAAAAGGGACGTGCCTCAGGGGACCCAGAGGTTAGACATCTGCCAGCGCCAAGCTGAAAGGCCCAAGGAGAGATGTCTCAGCAGCACAGAGAGGGTAAGTGTGTTAGCTGCATTTCTGAGGGCGCTGAAGCTTGTACAGGTGCAATGACCTGACTCACGTATCTGGTGAACAGCACAGCTAGACCTGAACTGATGCTGCAGCCCACGCTCTGAACCTCGGTGCCTCTATATTCTCCAGGCCCCTCCCAGCACACCCCTTTCTCTCAAACTCTGGACTAAGACATCTGCCCCCCTCCAGGTCAACCCCAGCAACTCACTTGCTCTTCCCCAGGATTTTTTTGATGTGCTGCATGATCTCCTTATTGCTTTTGGTCTCCACATCCACCAGGACCTGCTCCCCAGTATCTGGAAACAAGAAGCTTAGTGAGGAGAAAAGCTGAGACTTGGCAGCACACTCAGCCTCAAAAGGTTGGGATTTGGGATTTGCTTTGAGTTGCAGAAACATTTTAACAATAAAATAAATATACTTGATAACGTAGCCCGTACGCTACCCCCTCATTTTCCCATTTCTTCAGACATCAGCAGACAGGAACTTTACCTATGTGCAAAAGCATACATTTTTAATTAAAATTCCACGTTCATGGATAGTAAGCTGTTAAGATGGCAATTCTCCCCGAAGAAATCCACAGATTCAATCCAATCCCTATCAAAATCCCACCAAGTGTTTTTGCAGAAGCTAACAAGATGATCCGAAAATTCACGCAGAAATGCAAAGAACCCAGAGTAGCTAGAACAATTTTTGAAAAACAAGAAAATGGAAGAATGTTAACCCTCCAATTTCAAGATACCACCAAGTTACAGTATTCAAGATGGTGTGGTACTGCCATAAAACAAACCAAAACCAAACCCGCTGCTGTCAAAGTCAATTCCTACTCATAGCGAGCACACCCACATAAGAGCAATCAGGTGATTTTTGACATTAAGTACCAACTCAACGGGGAAACGACAGTCTTTTCAACAAACCGTGCCGGGACAACTGGGATCTCCACATGCAAATAAATGAATTTAGACCTTTACCTCACAAAATAAATAAAAATTAACTCAGATGGATCAGAGTCCTAAATGTAAGAGCTAAAACTATAAAACTTGGAAGAAGGCATAGGAGAAAATCTTCATGACCTTGGGCAAAATTTTTTAGATATGACATCAAAAGCATAGTCCATAAAAAAAAAATTGAGAAACAACTTAAAATTCAAAGCTTTTACACTTTAGAAGACACTATAAACCACAGATTGGGAGAAAACATTCATAATTCAGATATTTGATAAAGAACTTGTATCCAGAATATATAAACGCTTCCACTAAGAAGACAATCTAACCAAAAAACTGGAAAACTAAATAGACACTTTACCCCAAAATAAATACAATGGCTAATAATAAGCATATGAAAAGACACTCAGCATCATTGTTGTCAGGTGCCACCAAGTCGCCTCTGTCTCCTAGCTACCTCATGTGTAACAGGGTCCAGGACCTGCCCATTTCTGCTCAACACAGCTGGAGCTTCCTGTTGGGCAGGTATGTGGTAATGGAAAGCAATTTTGGCCTTTGTCTTTGGTTCCCTGTAAACTAACCCTGGGAGTAACTGAGGTGACTTTATCTGGAACCTCAATCACACCTGAGGATTTGTGCTAACAAGTGGGGGCTGGCCAGATCAGAAAAGACTCACCTGGTAGGCCCATGTCAACTAACTGCACTGGCTGATAAAAGCCTTGAATAGGGAGGCTCAAGAGAGCTATGTGGATGGTGAAGGGAACATGATGCCCCCTCTTCGGGACATGGAAGCTCTGCGTTGAGAACCCTCCCAGACCTCATCTATGAGAGTCTTACCTGTGACGATTCTGACTTGTATCCTTTTGCTATGCTAAATCTATAATAGTTAAATACAGCACTTTCTGTGAGCCGTTCCAACAAATTATTGAACCCAAATGAGTAAGGGGGAGCCAGCAGGTCAAAATGAGGGAACCCAAGGGAGGTCCCTAACCTTGTGGCTGGCATTCTGAAGGGGTAAGTGGGGAAACCTCTGAATCTGTGGCCAGCAGATCAGAAGAGTAAGGTGTCATGTGGACTCCCAAACTGACAGCTGGTGTCTGCCTATTTGGCAGCGTAAAGGATGGTTTCCTTTTAACTTGGGGATCTGCCCTAGCTCTGACTGGTTATGGTCAGAGAGAGAGAGAGTCAGAAATGACTTGAGAAGTGGGAAACGGGGGACTGGATCAATCTCCACATTTTGGGGATTGAACTGATGACAATTTTTATTCATGAAACTAGCTGAGACTTTCTTAGAGCTGCACTAACCACCACAGAGGCTTCTCCTAGCTGGAGCTCCTTCCTTCTCCCTCTTCTCTCACAGGGCTCAGACCTTCACTGCGTCTGCACACCATGCTCACCCACCCCTGCTCTCTCTCCTCTCAATCCTTCAAGGTATTATCTCTAGCTAATCTCATCCTTCTATCTTAGCATCTAACAAAAACCCAAATGCTGGTCAACAGGTGAATGGATTAAGCTATAATATGACGGCACTGGGTTTATTTTTTAATATACTCACAGAATGCAATAAAAAGAATAAACTACTGATATATGCAGTAACACAGATCCATCTTAAAAACATGATGAAGCGTAAAAGAAGCCAGATACATTCACACTGTGAGATTCTATTTTTGAAATCATAAAGCCAACAAAACTCATCTACGGTGAAAGAAATCCTAACAGTGGTTGCCTTTGGGAGGATGGGGAATTAACCAGAAAGTAGCACTAGGGAACGTTCTGGAGTGAATGAAATGTTCTGTATCTTTATTGGGAAAGCAGTTTACACAGGTGTGTACAACTGTCAGAACTCACCAAGCTGTACACTTAAGATCTGTGCATTTTATTATATGTAAACTGTACCTCGATAAATTTAATTTTTTTAAAAAGCCAACAAGACGCATACCTACACAAAAAATCGGCATGGTACCACCATTCTCTTCATTTCCCTTTTCTTGCTCTATTTTTCCTTTTTTTTTTTTTTAATAGCACTTACCTTCCAAAACACCATCTTGTTAAGGTTCTCCCTGTGTCTCCTCTGCTGGAATATCATCTCTACAAAGGCAGAAGCCTTTTTCTGTTTGGCTCCCTGACACCTGAAGTACCTACAGTAGGGCCCACTTCCTAGCAGACATGTGATAAATATTTGCTGAATGAATGCAAACACACATCATTTTATTCCCTGAAACATTTCCCAATCTATGCTTCATCTGATTCTCATAATTGTGTTAGGCAAATGTTTTGCCTCCATTTGAGAAATAAAGAAATGGGAAAATTAACTGCGCATAGTCAAAACGATTTAGTGGAGAGCTGGGCCAAGACACTGGGTCTTCTATCTGGCACTGAGCCTAGTTTAAGTGAACCAGCTTTCACTTAGCACCTCATACATACACAGGCAGGACCACATAAGAGCACGGCCCAGCGAGAACACACACAGACACACGGGCTGTTCATGGTCAGCACTACAAGGGGTTCTTTGGGGGCACAGGGAGGGCCAATCTAAGGGTTCAGGGAAGGCTTCCAAAAGAAATGCTGCCCACGCTGAGTCTTAAAGGATTTAAAAAATAATAATAGTAATAAGCAAAGAGAGGTAGGAAGGGCATTCCAGGCAAAGAGACAAGCATGAGCAAAGGCATCGCAGCTTGGTGTGGCAACGAAATGTGGGAAACCTAGCATGTGGGGTATGAGGCAGAGGTAAGAGACGAGGCTGGAGAGGGAGGCAGGAACATGAGTCTACACGTCAGCGGCCATTGCGTGAACGGGCTGGAGAAGCCAAAGGAGATGGGCAATCAGGGAAGGAGTATAAAAGCTCCTAGGAAGGACGGAGGGGAGGAGGGAAATTGTCTCTCCAGGCATGTCTCCAATCAGTGTCTCAGACAGCCCCTGACCACTGGCAGGGCCAGCCCCTGACCACTGGCAGGGCCCCACTCACCCACCTAAATAGAATCGCAGGAACGGGGACGGTGTCATGTTCTTAAACATCATGATCTGCACCCAAGGGTTTCTATACTGGATCTGAGGTACGTTGAAAAACACAAATTTCCTGCAAAGGGAAGAAATAAAACCTGTGAGACAGTGTTTGTAACCTAAAACTTTGAGCATACGTGTTTTTCTGGGGAGAAGGTCCAGGGCTTTCATCACATTCTCAAAGAAGTCCCTGACCCCTAAACGGCGGAGGAAAACAGCTTTACGGAACCCATGAGTGTATTCTCGGAATGGTGTTGGGACCCCTGGTTGGTCATTTGAAGGAAGAGAAACTAGTATCCCTATCTCGCACTGGACACTAACCAAAAACCCACCAAGGCAAAAGTACAAACATAAAAGTGAACCTGCGTGAAGTCCTACACCTTGACGTGGGTGGTGGTTACACTGGTATCTTCATGGGGAAGTTTATCCCACTGCACACTCGCAGCCGTGCACTTAAATGTACCTAGGTTATACCCCAACTGGAGAAATGAAGCCATAAAAATAAGCATGAGGGGATATTTTTACAATACAGGAGTAGGGAAACCCTTTAAACTTAATAGTTTTAAAACAGAGATAAATTTGACTACATTAAAACCACTGAGTGGCAAAATTTAGCAAAGCCAAAATCAACATTTGCCAAACCAAACAAAATGTTTACAGAACATAAAACAAAGGGTTAATTTCCTTATTATAGGCTTACACATCATTAATACAACTTACAACTTAACAACAAAAAAAAAGGAAAAGGCCACTAATAGGCAGTTCACAGAAAAAAAATCCAAATGGCCTATAATACATGAAGAGATTCTCAATATACTCCCACTAAAGTCAAGCTGGAGCCCTGGTGGTGCAGTGGTTAAAAGCTTGGCTGCTAACCAAAAGGTCGGCAGTTCAAATCCATCAACCACCCCTTGAAAACCCTAGGGGGCAGCTCTACTCTGTCTTATAGGGTCACTATGAGTTAGAATTGACTCAATGGCGATGGGTTGGGTTTTGGTTTTTAAAGTCAAGCAAGTGAAAATAATGATTCCTTCTCACCTATTAAACTGCTAACCAAACCAAACCCAGTGCTGTCGAGTCTATTCTGACTCATAGCAACCCCACGGGACAGAGCAGAACTACCCCATAGAGCTTCCAAGGAACGCCTGGCGGATTCGAACTGCCGACCCTTTGGTTAGCAGTCATAGCACTTAACCACTACACCACCAAGGTTTCCTTAAACTGCTAAAGATAAAAAGAAAAAAAAAAAGTTAACAGAAGTGGGGAAACACTTGCTTCAGAATATAAATTCAGGAGGCGGGGCCAAGATGGTGGCGTAGTCAGACGCTTCTGTGATCCCTCTTACAACAAAGACACAAAAAAGCAAGTGAAACGATTATATTTATGACAAACTAGGAGCCCTGAACATCAAAGGCAAAGTTAGAAAATGGACTCAGTGGCAGGGGAGGTAGAGATGGTTCAAAAGCGGAGAGGAGTTGCCAGACCTAATCTCTGCGAACCCTCAGGCACAATTCCCTGGAGCGACTGCGGCGGGGCTGGTGGTAGCAGTTCTGGACAGTTTCCTCAGGGAGAGACACGCAGCCGCACAGCCTACTCACACCTCCGGAACCAGAGAAGAACGGCACTCTCAGCAAAAGCTAACTACTTACATATATTTTACCACACCCTCAGCCCCCAAGTCGGCTTCAGTGGCTGTCGGTTTCCCTGGGCCTGAGATAGACCCTGCTGAGTGCCCTGAGTCATGATCCCGCCCTTGGAGAAGGAATGAATTCACAACTGGAGGAAAAGATAACCTGCCAGTTCCACAAAGCTGGGAAGCTCAGGATAGAAGCAGCTCCTGTTCAGGCATAAACGGTCCGGGGACTTTGAATACCTTTCCTCCCTGTATGGACCTGTGTGGGCCTATTTCAGGTGAATAGGCCCTTATTGGCAGACTGCAACTGTTTCAGCTGTGTGGTGAACAGGCTGGTGTTTGATGTTTGACACTGCTTTGCCTATTAAACAGGGTCCTCACCTACCCACATCAGGGGCCTAAGGACTAGTGGTTCCACCCACGTCACATAGTCACCCACGGCAGGGGTCCAAGGATAACTGGTACCTCCCAGTCCTTACAACCATATGGTGCGCATGGTCCGTCTGTAGAACCCACCCACCGGTGCACTCTAGGGAACAGGGACGTGCTTTTCTCACAGATACATGGGGGACGGTTGTCAGCCCCCTGCCTTGTTCAGAGCATGACCCCTGCTGCAACCAGATACCAGTACCTACACCAATCACCCCTGCCCCTCTAAGACTGTAGGAGAGCCTGTAACACACACGTGATGATCAACTACCTGGACACCTGAGCTGAATCCATACAACAAAAGTGAATGGACTCTTAGGCTCACATGCCTGGTAACAGCTCTAGCCATCTGGTGATAGGATGTTAGGGCTTCAAAGGTGAAAATAATCAAGCTAGCTCACTCAAGCAACCCATCTGGGAATATCAAAATGAAACAAAGCAAGAAGCGAGGGTGCAGTAAGCAAACATAAAATAAACTAATAGAATAACTTATAAATGGCGTGGAGACAAGAGTCAATATCAAATCACAGAAGGAAACAGACCATGATCGCTTCAACAAGCTCTCCAAACAAACTGTCAAGGGATCTCTGAATGAAGGTGCCTTCCTGGTATTACCGGATGCAGAATACAAAAGATTAATATACAGAACTCTTCAAGGCACCAGGAAGGAGATCAGGCAATATGCAGAACAAGCTGAGGAACACACAGATATAGCAGTTGAAGAAATTAAAAAGGTTATTCAAGAACATAATGAAAAATTTAATAAGCTGCAAGAACCCATAGAGAGACAGCAATCAGAAATTCAGAAGATTAATAATGATATTACAGAATTAGACAACTCAAAACAAAGTCAGAGGAGCAGAATTGAGCAAGTGGAAGGCAGAATTAGTGAAGCTGAAGATAAAACACTTAGCACCAATATATTCAAAGAAAAATTGGATAAAAGAATTTTAAAAAATGAAGAAACCCTAAGAATCATGTGGGACTCTATCAAGAGAAATAACCTACAAGCGATTGTAATACCAGAAAAGGGAAGGATAACAGAAAATACAGAGAGAATTGTTGAAGATTTGTTGGCAGAAAACTTCCCTGATATCCTGAAATATGAGAAGATATCTACCCAAGATGCTCATCAAACTCCACTTAAAGTAGATCACAAAAGAAAGTCACCAAGACATAAACTTGCCAAAACCAAAGATAAAGAGAATTTTAAGAGCAGCTGAGAATAAACAAAAAGTCACCTACAAAGGAGAGTCAATAAGCTCGGATTACTTCGCAGAAACCATGCAGGCAAAAAGGCAATGAGATGACTTATATAAAGCATCAGAGGAAAAAAACTGCCAGCCAAGAACATATATCCAGCAACACTATCTCTCAAATATGAAGGCAAAATTAGGGCATTTCCAGATAAACAGAAGTTAAGGGAATTCATAAAAGCTACAAGAAATACTAAGGGGAGCTCTCTGGCTAGAAAATCAGTAATACCAGATATCAACCCAAGACTAGAACACAGGACAGCAACCAGATGTCAACCCAGATAGGGAAACCACAAAAATAAATCAAGATAAAAAAAACTCTCAAAACAGGGAAACAGCAATGTAATTATGTCTAAGAAGACAACATTAAAACAATAAAGAGGGACTAAGAAATGTTATCACAGGTCTTTCATATAGAGAGGAAGACAAGGTGATATAAAGAAATAAAAGTTAGGTTTAAACTTAGAAAAATAGGGGTAAACATTAAGGTAACCACAAAGGAGACTAACAACACTACTCATCAAAATAAAATACAAGGAAAAAATAAAGACTCAGCAGGAACAAAATCAACACAACAAATAAGAGGAAAAGACAATATACAAACACAAACTACTCAGCACAGAAAATTAAGTGGGAAAAAGAAACTATCCACAACACACAAAAAAAGACATCAAAATGACAGCGCTAAACTCACACCTATCCATAATTACGCTGAATATAAATGGACTAAATGCAGCAATAAAGAGACAGAGTGGCAGAATGGGTTAAAAAAAAAAAAAAAACACTATTAGTCTATATGCAGCCTACAAGAGACACACCTTAGACTTAGGATAGAAAAAAAATATATCAAGCAAACAACAATCAAAAAAGAGCAGGAGTGGCAGTATTTATTTCTGACAAAATAGACTTTAAAGTTAAATCTACCACAAAGAATAAGGAAGGACACTATTATAATGATTAAAGGGACATATAGCAGGAGGATATAACCATATTAAATATTTATGCACCCAGTGACAGGGCTGTAAGATACATAAACTCTTAACAACATTGAAAAGTGAGATAGACAGCTCCACAACTATAGTAGCAGACTTCAATACACCACCTTCTCTGAAGGACAGAACATGCAGAAAGATGCTCAATAAAGACAGGGAAGATCTAAATGCCACAATCAACCAACCTGACCTCATAGACATATACAGAACACTCCACCCAACAGCAGCAAAGTATATTTTCTTTTCTAGCACACATGGAACATTCTCTAGAATAGACTACATATTAGGTCATAAACCAAGCCTTAGCAGAATCCAAAACACAGAAATATGACAAAGCATCTTCTCTAACCATAAGGCAATAAAAGTAGAAATCAGAAAAAGCAGGGAAAAGAAATCAAACACTTGAAAACAGAACAATACCCTGCTCAAAAAAGACTGGATTATAGAAGACATTAAGGATGGAATAAAAAAAACTCATAGAATCCAAAGAGAAGGAAAACACTTCCTATCAGAACCTCTGAGACACAGCGAAAGCAGTGCTCAGAGGTCAATTTATATCAATAAATGCACATATACAAAAAGAAGAAAAGGCCAAAATCAAAGAATTATCCCTACAGCCTCAACAAATAGAAAGACAGCAACAAAAAGAAACACTCAGGCACCAGAAGAAACCACATAATAAAAATTAGAGCAGAATTAAGTGAAGTAGACAACAGAAAAATAACTGAAAGAGTTAACATGACCAAAAGCTGGTTCTTTGAAAAAATTAACAAAATTGATAAACCACTGGCCAAACTGACAAAAACAGGAGAGGAAGCAAATAACCCGAATAAGAAATGAGATGGGCGATATGACAACAGACCCAACTGAAATTAAAAGAATCATATCAGATTACTACGAAAAACTATACTCAAACAAATCTGAAAACCCAGAAGAAATGGATGAATTCCTAGAAACACACTACCTACCTAAACTAACACAAACAGAGGTAGAACTAAATAGACCCATAACAAAAGAAGAGATTGAAAAGGTAATTTTAAAACTCCCAACAAAAAAAAAAAGCCCTGGCCCAGACTGCTTCATTGCAGAGTTCTAACAAACGGTCAGAGAAGAGTTAACACCACTACTCCTAAAGGTACTTCAGAGCATAGAAAAGGATGGAATACTCCCAAACTCATTCTATGAAGCCAGCATATCCCTGATACCAAAACCAGGTAAAGACACCACAAAAAAGGAAAATTACAGACCTATATCCCTCATGAATGTAGATGCAAAAATCCTCAACAAAATTCTAGCCAATAGAATACAACATATCAAAAAAATAATTCACCATGACCAAGTGGGATTCATACCAGGTATGCAGGGATGGTTCAACAATAGAAACACAATTAATGTAATCTAGCCACATCATATAAATAAGACAAGAACTACATGATCTTATTAATTGATGCAGAAAAGGCATTTGACAAAGCTCAACACTCATTCATGATAAGAACTCTCAGCAAATAGGAATAGAAGGAAAATTCCTCAACATAATAAAGGGCATCTATACAAGGCCAACAGCCAACATCATCCTAAATGGAGAGAGTCTGAAGGCATTCCCCTTAAGATTGGGAACCAGACAAGGATGCCCTTTATCACCAATCTTACTCAGCATTGTGCTGGAAGTCCTAGCCACAGCAATTAGGCTAGATAAAGAAATAAAGGGCATCCAGATTGGTAAGGAAGAAGTAAAAGTATCTCTATTTGCAGATGACATGATCTTATACACAGAAAACCCTGAACAATCCGCAACAAAACTACTGAAACTAATAGTAGAGCTCAGCAGAGTATCAGGTTACAAAATGAACATACGAAAATCAGTTGTATTCCTCTACACCAACAAAAAGAACATCCAAGAGAAAATCACCAAATCAATACCATTTACAGTAGCCCCCAAGAAGATAAAATGCTTAGGAATAAATCTTACCAGAGATGTAAAAGACCTATACAAAGAAAACTACAAGACACTACTGAAAGAAACCAAAAAAGACCTACATAAGTGGAAAAACATACCTTGCTCATGGATAGGAAGACTTAACATTGTAGAAATTTTTATTCTACCAAAAGCAATCTATAGATACAATGCAATTCCAATCCAAATTCCAATGACATTTTTAATGAGATGGAGAAACAAATCACCAACTTCATATGGAAGGGAAAGAGGCCCTGGATAAGTAAAGCATTACTGAAAAAGTAGAACAAAGTGGGAGGCCTCACTCTACCTGATTTCAGAACCTATTATACTGCGACAGTAGCCAAAACAGCCTGGTACTGGTACAACAACAGGCACATAGACCCATGGAACAGGATTGAGAATCCAGACATAAATCCATCCACGTATGAGCAGCTGATATTTGACAAAGGCCCAAAGTCAGTTAAATGGGGAAAAGACAGTTTCTTTAACAAATGGTGCTGGCATAACTGGATATCCATCTGCAAAAAAATGAAACAAGACCCAGACCTCACGCCATGCACAAAATCGATCAAAGATCTAAATATAAAATCCAAATTGAAAAAGATCACGGAAGAAAAAACAGGGACAATGCTAGGAGCCCTAATACATGGCATAAACAGTATATAAAACACTACTAACAATGCACAAACACCAGAAGAGAAACTAGGTAACTGGGAGCTCCTAAAAATCAAACACCTATGCTCATCCAAAGACTTCACCAAAAGAGTACAAAGACTACCTACAGACTGGGAAAAAGCTTTTAGCTATGACATTTCTGATCAGTGCCTGATCTCTAAAATCTACATGATAACTACAAAAAGACAACCCAATTAAAAAATTGGCAAAAGATATGAACAGGCACTTCACCAAAGAAGACATTCAGGTAGCTAACCGATACATGAGGAAATGTTCACAATCACTAGCCATAAGAAAAATGCAAATCAAAACTACAATGAGATTCTATCTCACTCCAATAAGGCTGGCATTAATCCAAAAAACACAAAATAATCAATGTTGGAGCACTTACACACTCCTAGTGGGAATGTAAAATGGTACAACCACTTTGGAAATCGATTTGGTGCTTCCTTAAAAAGCTAAGAAATAGAACTACCATACAATCCAGCAATCCTGCTCCTTGGAATATATCCTAGAGAAATAAGAGCCTTTACACGAACAGATATATGCACACCCATGTTCACTGCAGCACTGTTTACAACAGCAAAAAGATGGATGCAACCAAGGTACCCATCAACAGATGAATGGATAAATGATGATATAGTCACACAATGGAATACTATGCATCAATAAAGAACAATGATGAATCCGTGAAACATTTCACAACACAGAGGAATCTGGAAGGCATGCTGAGTGAAATTACTCAGTTGCAAAAGGACAAATATTGTATGAGACCACTATTATAAGAACTCGAGAAGTAGTTTGAACAGAGAAGAAAATATTCTTTGAAGTTATGAGAGTGGGGAGGAAGGGAGGGAGGGGGTATTCACTAATTAGTAGACAACAACTATTTTAGGTGAAGAGAAAGACAACACACAATACAGGGGAGGTCAGCACAACTGGACTAAACCAAAAGCAAGTAAGTTTCCTGAATAAACTGAATGCTTCGAAGACTAGCATAGCAGGGGTGGGGGTTTGGGGGTCATGGTTTTGGGGGACATCTAAGTCAACTGGCATAATAAAATCTAGTAAGAAAGCCTTCTGCATCCCACTTTGGAGACTCGCATCTGGGGTCTTAAACGCTAGCAAGCAGCCATCTAAGATGCATCAATTGGTCTCAACCCACCTGGAGCAAAGGAGAATGAAGAACACCATAGACACAAGGTAATTATGAGCCCAAGACACAGAAAGGGCCACATTTACCAGAGGGTACATCAGCCTGTGACCAGAGCTAGATGGTGCCCGGCTACAGCTGATGACTGCCCTGACAGGGAACACAACAGAGAACCCCTGAGAGAGCAGGAGAGAAGTGGGATGCAGACCTCAAATTCTCATAAAAAAAAAAAACCAGATGTAATAGTCTTACTGAGGCTAGAGGGACCCCGGAGGTCATGGTCCCCAGACCTTCTGTCAGCTCAAGACAGGAACCATTCCCAGAGCCAACTCTTCAGACAGGGATTGGACTGGACTGTAGGATAGAAAATGATACTGATGAAGAGTGAGCTTCTTGGATCAAGTAGACACATGAGACTAGGTGGGCAGCTCCTGTCTGGAGGGGAGATGAGAGGGCAGAGGGGGTCAGAAGCTGGCTGAATGGACATGAAACATGAAAATAGAGGGTGGAGAGAAGGGGTGTGCTGTCTCATTAGGGGGAGAGCAACTAGGAGTATACAGCAAGGTGTATGTAAATTTTTGTATGACAGACTGACTTGATTTGTAGATTTTCACTTAAAGCATAAGAAAAACTAAAAAAAAGAAAAACAAACAAACAAAAGAATATAAATTCATTTAACCCCTTTGGAGGTCAATTTGGAGCTAGCAAAATTTTAAAAGCACAGATCTTTTTTTTTATTATTATTGTTTTATGGTAGTAAAAATATATACACAAAATTTGCGGCCTTAACCATTTTTCAGTGTACAAGTCTGTGATGTGAACTACGTTCATCGTGTTGTACAACTATCACTGCTATCTGTCTCCACTTTTTCCACTGCCATGAACAGAAACCCAGCGTCCCCTAGGCAACGACTCCCCGTTTCCCCCTCCCTCCCACTCCTGGTAACCACTAATAAACTGTGGTTTTTATGGTTTTGCCTATTGCAGGTAAGTGAGATCATACAGCATTTGTCCTTTTGAAAAGCACAGATCTTGCCTCAACAACTTCACTTCTGGTCTTAGAGAGGCTCCCACTTGAACGCAAAGCCACAGTTGAGGTTTACTGCAACATTATCTGTAATACAACGGGAAAGAGGAACAGCTTAAATGCCCACCGATATGGGACTGATTAAGTAAGTTATCATACAACCATGTCTGGATCCTTCCGTCTGCCCCTCCCGGTCCCCTCCCCACCTCTTCTGTGTCCTGATGGTAACCAGATGACATCTGGGGCTTCCCTGCCCTCTGGCTTTGTAAGGGGTTTGGCCCATGGGGAGCACTGGCACGAGACTGGAAGGAGGGAGGTGAAGTCAAGGCATTTCCTTCCCTGGCTCGATCCCTGGCTGTGTCTTAGCCCTGGCAGCTCCAGCCTCTAGGTCCCAACAACCACTCTCTCTCCTCATTTCCTCACGCCTAGACCTACAGTCTTGGTCCATCACTTGTGGTTTCTTTTCCCCTTCCTTGCTCATACCTTTGCAAATTGTCCCTTAACTAAGCGATGCACAAATTATCCTAATTTAAACATGCTGTCTGTTTCCTGCTGGCAACCTGACCAGAACACCAGCCCAGGGAATGGTGAGAAAGGTATAGGGGACAGCAGCAGTCTTGGAACCAGACTGCATGGCTGCGAAGCCCAGCTCTGCCACTGCCTGGCTGGCAGACCCAGGGCAAGGCACTTTTCTGTGGCTCAACGTTTATGCCACCTGTAAAAAAAAAGAGGTGATAATAGTATGTGTACTACAGGGAACAGTTAAATAAATTAATATATAATTAAATGGGTTAATGTATACAAAGGACTTAAAAGACTACCTAGTACAAGTGTGCAGCAAGGTGTATATGGGTTTTTGTGTGAGAAACTGGCTTGATTTGTAAACTTTCACTTAAAGCACAATAAAAATTATTAAAAAAAAAGTTTTATTATTATGTGACAGGAGCCCTGGTGGCGCAGTGGGTTAAGTGCTCAGCTAACCAAAAGGTCGGCGGTTCAAAACCAGCAGCCACTCTGCAGGAGAAAGATGTGGCATTCTGCTTCCATAGGATTTACAACTTCAGAAACCCTAAGAGGCAGGTCTACTCTGTCCTATAGCATCGCTATAAGTTAGAATCCACTTGATGGCAACGGGTTTGGCTTTTCTTCGTTGTTATTATTATATAAGATCCTTGGGTGGCATAAACAGTTTGTGTTTGACTACTAACCGAAAGGCTGGCAGTTCAAACCCACCCAGCAGCACCACAGAAGGCTTGGCGATCTGCTTCCACAAAGATTTTTTTAAGAACCTGTTGCCGTCAAGTTGATTCCAACTCATAGCAATCCTACAGGACAAAGCAGAACTGCGCCCTAGGGTGTCCAAGGAGCAGCTGGTAGATTTGAACTGCTGGCCTTTTGGTTAGCAGACAAGCTCTTAACCACTACACCACCAAGGTTCCTTCATGAAGATGACAGCCAAGAACACCCCATGGGGCAGTTCTAGTCTGTAACACATGGGGGCTCCATGAGTTGGAATCAACTCAACAGCAGCAGGTTTATTATCACATAGCTGATCAAAAGGAGGAGGCAGACCTATAAAGAGCTGACAAGGAATGGTCTTCCAGACACGCTGAGTGAAAAAAGCAAGGGCCAAAATATGCACGCAGTATATACTCATCTGTATGGGGTTTTTTAAGATACAAAAATGAAGATATGCAAACAGCTGAAAGGATTTTCACCTGATTTGGAGGACGCACTTAGAATGACATGACTTAAAGTAAGCCTCTCTGACATATGAAACTCACTGTGGAGAGTCCTGCAGGAGCTCCCCCAAAGCAGCAAGCCCTGATACTCCCAGCAGCTGAACGTGAGATCTGAGAAAGGTCCAGGGGACACACTGGACAGAGAGAATAAATGATAGTTTCAGTGAGGCACCCCCAAGTCCAAACTGCCTGGGGCTCACACTTCAAATGGCAGGTAAGCAGTGGGGCTACTGCTCACACAAGCGGCACTTCGTAAGGATGAGTAACAGCAGGGTGTTATTAATAATAATTAATAAATCTTCTGATTCAACTAGAATAAAAAATATAAACCCAATAGGTCCACATGTATATAACACATATGTTGAGTGTACACTGTGGTATGATGGATCACTTTTGTGTGGCCTTTCTGGCCATGGTCTTGTAACTCTCACCCAAGTGACTGGGTGGGACTATGCAAATAAGATAATGTGGCCCACCAACGGGACGGCCCAGCCAGCATGCTCCTCAGATGGGGACTTTTTGTCTCACATACTTTGGACATGTTATCAGAAGGGACCAGTCCCTGGAGAAGGACATCATGCTTGGTAAAGTAGGTCAGTGGAAAAGACGAAGACTCTCAACAAGATGGACTGACAAAGTGGCTACAACAACGGGCTGAAGCATAACAACGATACTGAAGATTTCACAAGACGGAGGAGGGTTTCATTCTGTTGTACACAGGGTCACCGTGAGTTGGAATTGACTCGATGGCACCTAACAACAACAAGGGGACTGGTCAGTTTTGCCATCCTGCTAGGCTTAAAATGAGCCTTCCCAGAAGTGGGAAGGAGAGGATCCCACCACTGGCAAGAAGAATGTCCTTTGGACCTGGGATCCCTGTGCTGAGAAGCTCCTGCAACCAGGAGAGGGAGAGAGAGAGAGAGCTGTAGCACTGATGATGGCAAAAAGCAGTGGCAGAGAAACAGCGGCAGAAGGGACCAGCAGGAAACGTCGCAGTGTGGTTCCCGGCCCACGGAACAAGAAAGCTGAGTGCTTTGGGCAGGAGGCTTGCTGGTGGAGGGAGTAGGGTATCTCTAACCACTTGGTGGAGCTAGGTTTGCTGACCCACAGAGCTAGAGCTGAGCACCTTCGGCGTGCTCAGCTTACTGAGCTTACTGGCGGGGTGGGGTGCCCCCGGGCACTTACTGGCAGAGCTAAAAAGAGTTTTGTAACACTTGTTTGAGCAGGACAGAGGCTGAGGGGCCAGAGAGAGGCGAGCCTATGGGCACAGCTGAAAAGAGGCCATCCTGATGGAAGAGCTGTATCCTGAGTGTTCCTGAACCTGAACCACAACTTGTTAACCAAACCAAACCCAGTGCCATCGAGTTGATTCCAACTCATAGCGACCCTATAGGACTGAGCAGAACTGCCCCGTAGAGTTTCCAAGGAGCGCCTGGTGGACTTGGTTAGCAGCCGTAGCACTTAACCACTACACCACCAGGGTTTCCCACAACCTGTTACTTCCCTAATAAGCCCCATAACAGTGAATATTGTCTGTGAGTTCTGTGTGGCTTTCGCAATGAATTATGAAACCCAGCAGAGAAGTAAAGGGTGCCGTGGGAGGGACGGCTGGTGTCCGAACTGGTGAAGATGGCGGAGAAAGGAGCCATGTCTGACCCCTGCCTCAGAGGAATCAGGCTTGGGCTGTTATCTTCTTGCTCATGAAATTAGAGGCCAGATGTCTCTGCATGTGCGCACGCACGCGCGCACACACACACACAGTGAAAGTGGTGCGACAGCATCATCAGACCTCCTCATCTAACTTTACAAGGTGGAGAGGGAGCAGAATCACCATCAGCCCGAGGCTTATCCCTATAGAGGTCAACATACTTCCACCCCCCCCGATCTTTTTCCCAATTTTGACACCAGCCATCCCACCCAGACCACTCTCTACTTCTGCACTGGGCTCAATAATTTGTTGCAATGGCCACACAGAACTCACAGACCATACTCACAGGGTTTATTAGGGAATTAACAGGTTACATTCGGGATCAGGATCAAGACAGACTTCTCTCTCCAGGTCCCTGGCCTGGCCTCTGCCCTGCTCGATAAGTGCCTGGAGGCACCCCACTGTGCCAGCAAACCTTCTGCCTGAAGGCGCTCAGCTCCCTCACTCCGTGGGTCAGTGAGCCTAGCTCTGCCAACAAGTGCTTGGAGGGAACCGACTCCACCTGCGACTCTCTTGCCCAGGGGCACTCAGCTCTCTTGCTCTGGGGTGGCACACCACTGTAGCTGCCTCCGTTCAGTGGGCAAGGAAGCCCATCACGCCATCTTGCATCAGTTCCCTGGTTCTGCTGCTGCTGCTTCTTGCTATCTCACGCCTTCTTCAGTGTTACAGCTCTCTGTTTGTCTCCAGAGTCTAGGAATGCTGGGACCCCGGGTCCAAAGGACATGGCCACTCCTGGCTCTTCTTTCTTGATGGCAGTGAGGTCTCTTCTCTGCCCTGGGATTGGCTTTTAAGCCTAGCAGGTGGCAAAACTGACCAATTCCCTCATTAAGGTTCCATACACCTTATTTGCACGCCCCCCTGCAATGATTCCATGTACCTGATTTGTAGAGTCCCACCCAATCATTCTGTGGGAGTCACAGACTATGAATTGCTAAAAGGGCCACGTTCAGAAATTCACTGCACCGCACACACTCACACAGAGATGCTTATATAAGTATAGAAAATTTCTGAAAGAAAATACAAAGAACTTAAAACAACTTAGGAGAGGTTGCCTCTAATGAGGCTTGGGGCAGAGGGTTTAGAGGAAAAGGGAAGAGATTTTCCACCTGTCCACTCACCCACCCATCCACCCATGTGTGTGCACGTATGTATATATGCATTTGCTTGACTGTATGTGTAACTTTATAAAACTAGCTTTTTAGAAATCACTTGAAGTTGTCAAGGATTTCATTTTACTTGGATCTACAATCAACACCCATGGAAGCAGCAGTCAAGAAATCACGAGACATATTGCATTGGGCAAATCTGCTGCGAAAAACCTCTTCAAAGTGTTGAAGAGCAAAGATGTCACCTTGAAGACTAAGGTGCACCTGACCCAAGCCATGGTATTTTCAATCACATCATATGCATGTGAAAGCTGGACAATGAATAAGGAAGACCGAAGAAGAGTTGACGCCTTTGAGTTGTGGTGTTGGCGCAGAATATGGAATATATCATGGACTGCCCAAAGAACGAACAAATCTGTCTCGGAAGGAGTACAGCCAGAAGTACATCCTCGGAAGCAACGATGGCGAGACTGCGTCTCCCATCCCGTGGACGTGTTGTCAGGAGGGATCAGTCCCTGGAGAAGGACATCATGCTTGGTATGGTGGAGGGTCAGCAAAAAAGAGGAAGACCCTCAACAAGACGGGCTGACACAGTGGCTACAACAGTGGGCTCAAGTATGACAACAATTGTGCAGATGGCACATGACTGGGCAATGTTTTGTTCTGTTGTGCACAGGGTCACTATGAGTCGGAACCAACTTGATGACACCTAACAACAATGCCGTTAATATCCTCAAAATGATAAGAGCAGATTCTGCAATCATGAAACAACATCTGGATGCCATTTAAAAAGAAACAATTCAAGGACAGGAAAGAATTTTAGAAATTAAGATTTAAAGATCAAAGAGATCCAATATTCAAAGAAGGAGGAGTTCCAGAAAGAGGTATCAAAAAAAGGGGGAAAAAAAACCAGAGAGGGATAAATCATCAAAATAATTAAGGAATTTTTCTCCAAACCGAAGAGCACTAAAAGGGGCCTGCAGAATGGCCAGAACATGAAGGCAGAAGGCACATCACAGGAAGTTTCAGAATACTGGGGACAAAGAGAAGATTCACAAGCTTCCAAAGCAGGGGTAGTGAACAGGTGTGGCACCCTAAGGGTCAGGAATCAGAATGGCATAAGACTTCTCAAAAGCAACACTGGAAATTAAAACATAATGGAGCAATGCCTTCAGGATTCTGAGGGAAAATAATTCCCAGCTGTGTGTGAAGGAAGGGTAGCTAGCCATCTTCAGATGTGTTACTGAACTCAGACATACACATGCTTTCTCAGGACACTCTGGCAGATGTGCTTCAAGACAGTAAACCAAGAAAGTGGAAGACATGCGGTCCAAAGAAAGACTGAGGTGACGGAATACCTAGGATAATGGGTGAGGGGAGAGCCAAGAAGACAGCCATGAAGC
This sequence comes from Loxodonta africana, assembly GCF_030014295.1. Taxonomy (NCBI): domain Eukaryota; kingdom Metazoa; phylum Chordata; class Mammalia; order Proboscidea; family Elephantidae; genus Loxodonta; species Loxodonta africana. Next base: position 38,484,744 of record NC_087363.1, read on the forward strand.
TTGTTTTAAGATTTTTTCAAGAACATGATGAAATTCATAGAACCAATAGAAAACCTGATTATTTAACTGTCTGGGAAGACTTCCACAACTGGGGCAGAATCCAAAGTTGAAACAAAACAAAAACAGTGGCAATTATTAACTCCAGGGAAAACAAAAGATTTCCAAAAAGAAAAATAATCACAGTATTCTATCCAGCTCGACTGTGTGTAGTATTTACAAAGTCATATTAATTTAAACACGAATATTGTACTATCCAAAATTCTGAAATAACTCTGTAGGGAGGATAGGGAGTCGGATGGTATGCATGTGTTTGGGGCAGAGGTGGCAACAGTGGGGAATGAGACCTAAATCATCTTCCATACTGACAAGTCAATAGAGATGCCTAAAACTGAAAAATTAAGTATGTTATTTAACTATAACCCATTGCTGTCTAGTCGGTTCAGACTCGCAGCAACCCTACGAGGCAGAATAGGGTTTCCAAGACTGTAAATCTTTATGGAAGCAGATTGCCACATCTTTCTCTCATGGAGCAGCCTGGTGGATTTGAACTGAAGACCTTTTGGTTAGCAGCGGAGCACTTTAACCACTGCTCCATCAGGGCCCACTTAACTACAGGGAGGTAAAACTCTAATTAAAGCGTTAGAAGTGACAGTTGTTGCCTCTAGGGATGGAAGCAGAGGTAGAGTACTGTCGCTTGTCCTTGTTAGCCTGTACAACTTGATAACTTGCAGGACTGTAAACTCAGAAGCTAAATTTACAATCCTGGGCTTAGGATGCCTCTGCTCAAACCCCACCCCCACAGCAGACTATCCTATCATCACAGAACTTTCTAAAAATGAACTAGGGCATACCCATGCAGGCATTTCCCACACCTACAACGACTAGGAAGGAGCCCTGGTGGTTTAACAGTTAAGCACCTGGATGCTAACCCGCCCAGTGGCTCCTCAGAAGAAGGACCTGGCAGCCTGCTCCCATAAAGACTACAGCCCAGGAAACCCTATGGGGTAGTCCTACTACATCACATGGGGGTCGCTATGAGTCAGAATGAACTCAATAGTACTTAACGGCTAGGACAGAAATTCAACAGGGATTTTAAAATAGTTCTTGTTGAAGCATGAAAGGAAAGTTAACAATGATAAGGTATCTCTTGTTGAGCACCTGCTGTATATGCCACACACTTTGCACTCCAATCCTCACAACAACCGTGGAAGATGGGGCTTTACCACTAAGGAAAATGAGATCAGAAAAGTTAAGTAAACTGCCGTGTTGTTGTAGTTGGGCACTGTCCAGTTGATTCTGACTCAAAGCAACCCCAAGTGACAGAGAACTGCCCCATAGGGTTTCCTAGGCTATAGTCTTCACACAGGCAGGTGGCCGGGTCTTTCTTCCGCAGAGCCGCTGGTGGGTTTGAACCGCCAACCTTTCAGTTAGCAGCTGAGTGTTTAACTGTTGAGCAGCCAAGGCTCCTTTTAAACTGCCTGAGGTCACTCAATTATAATCCACCTAGGTATTGGGACTTGGCACCACTTCTTAAAACCTAACTATTTAAAAATCAGGAGATTTACATAAGCATCTGGATTTCTGGCTTCTTAATAAATCAGAAATTCTGCTAACATGGAGCCCACATTGGTAAAATGTAGCTGGGCAGCGAACACCCCTGCAGACAGGGCACGTGCTTTCCAGTTAACCACAGGCCCATCCAGCTGCCTCCTCCTTTTCGTGAGCTGCCTGGCCTCTGCCTTTGGGACCCCTGGTTTGCACAGATGCACAGTGGGTTATGGAGGAGTATGTGGACCCATTCACCCCAAGCCCAAGTCTTCCAGGAAGCCCTCATCCCAGCTGATCCCATGGAAGCAGGTCCACATTCTCCTGTGCATCTGGGGAGACCTAATGGCTAGGAGGTAGCTTCTGACTATCCTGAACAGCCCTGCAATCAGGATCCCTCAGCACTGGGGACCATCCTCCACAGAGAGTTGCCCTCCCTGCCTCATTCTGACCACATACTCTCTAGACTCTGAACTCCTCCCCTCGCCTGACCTACAGATCTTGGGACCCAGGCCTGCAGCCTAACCTACAGATTTTGGACTTGCCAGGCCTCCACAATCCCACCCATTCCCAAAGGTTCTCAACAACAGGACGTTTTTCTTAGTCACTGTTGAATTCACAGCACATGGCACGAGGCCTAGCATTTAAGAGGCACTCAATCCATCTTTACTTCACACCTGAAGAGCCAAAAGCGCTCCTGTGGCCTCAAAGCTCAATTTGAACTTTTCACTTGGGAACTTCCATTAATGAGCTGCTACTCTGCTCCAGACTGAAGAGCTTAGGGTCTACTGGGGAAGTCTGCTGCTACACAGCTGACACATAATTAATCGCTTAATTGTAACAGCGGTAAATCTTACAAAAGAGAAAGCACTTTCACACTACTCGGAGTTACACAACGCCAGCTTACCATTCACCACTAGCCCTGGTACTCTGGACAAGCAAGTTATTTGACCTCTCTGTACCTCCCTTCCTCGTGCCTACAGTGGGGATAATACTGGGGTTTCTGTAAAGACCAGATGAAACATGCAGACATGTAACAAGGACTCAGTAAACGTTAGCAGCTGTTGCTTCTCTCACTTCATCCTCCTATCAGACCTGGGAACAGATTCATCCCCGTTTGGCAGAAGACACTGAGAAGGCCCAACTCGCCCAAAGCCAGCAGATGGACAGCCGTCGCTCGTGGCTGGGCTCTGTCCTGATTCCGCTGCTCGCGCCTCCTCAAAGAGGCGATCTGAGCCCGACTCTCCTCATCACTCACCGGCCGGGCACCGGTAAGGAGGCGGTGGCCTCTCTCTAACCTCTCTCACTACAGCGCGTGCCCACCCTGGAGGAAGGAGAATGGGGCAGGAGGGAGGGGACTCTTGTCCTTCCAGCCCTCACTGCAGTCACTACTGCAGGTCAAGGCAGAGCTCCGCCGCCAACCCACCCCGAGGCCATGGCTCCGGCCGGGCCGCCGCCCTCCTTCTCTCGCCGTGGGACCTGGAGCAGCTACTCCTCAGTGTCCTCATCTGTAAAACGGGGGTAGTAACAGCTCCAACCTCAGGCTGCCATGCCCAGGATACGCGGGGGCCCAGCGCAGCTCCTTGTCTCAATAACCGGAAGCGACGTTACTCACAGGTTATGACAATGATCACTTTACGGTTTGCGAGGTCCGCGGGCGGGGCAGGAAGGACCCTCGCCTGCTCGGACTAACCTGGCGCCCTCGCCCAGCTTCCCTTGCGTGTTGTAATTCACCGTCATGACCTTCACCGACTCCTTGAATATCACGTCGCCCTGGCCCAGGTATTGCAGGGTGCGGCGAATGGGGAAGCGGCCCTTCATGGGCATGGCGGCGGCGGCGGGGGCGGCGGCGGGCCCCGCAGGGCGGCCGAGAGGCTAGAACTGGAGAGAAGAGCCACCACCTCCCAGGCGGACCGCACACGGATTACCCTCCGCGCGGCGATTCTGCCTCTCGCGCAGACTCACGGGACACTTCCCGAAGAGCAACGCGCGCCGCGGGGTAGCCTGAGACTTGTAGTCATGGGAAAGTGGGCGTGAACACCTTCGCTTTACCGCACCCATTGCCGCGAAGTGATGCTGGCTCAGCTACCCTGTAAAGCCACCAAACCCAATGACTAGGACAGAAATTCAACAGAATCCAGTCGATTCTAACTCATAACGACCCTATAGGACAGAGTAAAACTACCCCATAGGGTTTCTAAGGCTGTAATCTTTTTTTTATATAATTTTTATTGTGCTTTAAGTGAAAGTTTACAAATCAAGTCAGTCTCCCACACAAAACCCATATACACCTTGTACACACTCCCAGTTACTCTCCCCCTAATAAGGCAGCCCACAGTCTCCATCCACTCTCTCTTTTTGTGTTCATGTCCCCAGCTTCTAACCCCCTCCACCCTCTCATCTCCCCTCCAGGCAGGAGATGCCAACATAGTCTCAAGTGTCCACCTGATCCAAGAAGCTCACTCCTCACCAGCATCCCTCTCCAACCCATTGTCCAGTCCAATAGATGCCTGAAGAGTTGGCTTCGGGAATGATTCCTGTCCTGGGCCAACAGAAGGTCTGGGGGCCATGACCACCGGGGTCCTTCTAGTCTCAGTCAGACCATTAAGTCTGGTCTTATGAGAATTTGGGGTCTGCATCCCACTGCTCTCCTGCTCCCTCAGGGGTTCTCTGTTCTGTTCCCTGTCAGGGCAGTCATCGGTTGTAGCCAGGCACCATTTAGTTCTTCTGGTCTCAGGATGATGCAGTCTCTGGTTCATGTGGCCCTTTCTGTCTCTTAAGCTCATAATCGCCTTGTGTCCTTGGTGTTCTTCATTCTCCCTTGATCCAAGTGGATTGAGACCAATTGATGCATCTTAGATGGCTGCTTGCTAGCGTTTAAGACCCCAGAAGCCACTCTTCAAAGTGGGATGTAAGGCTGTAATCTTTATAGAAGAGACTGCCACATCTTTCTCCCACGGCGACCTTTTGGTTAGCAGTCAGCACTTAACCACTGTGCCGCCAGGGCTCCTAGCCACCCTATAAAAACAAAACCCTATAGCCACCCTATAGAACTCCCTTTTCCTGGAAGTATGGGTTTTCACACTTTTAAGTTAGTAATCCCACCCCCCGCCACCCACACACACACACACCCACACATGAAAATCTTTTTAAATAGGTGCAAGCTCAGTCAGACAATACAGTGGAAAGAAACTAAATCAGGAGACCTGAGCTCAGATACCAAGTCTGCTGAAAAATTGCTATTCAACCTCAAATAAGTCAACTTTCCTTTCTCAACTTCTCCAGGGTTTGAATTGCAAATTTCTATCATTAACTAAAAATAAGCTGACTTGCAAAAAGAAAAAAAATGGTTTGGGATCTACTCCTTCTTAGTTTAGTCACTTAACAGCTCTGGACCTCAGTTATGTGGTAAGCAAAAGGGGGATGAAATGCATTTCTTAAGTACTCTTGTCTGAGAAAGTTTTTATTTCTTCAATCTGAAAGATAATTTCATAAGATACGTAATTCTAGGTTGGTGATTTTTTTTTAACACTTTAGATATTTTACTCCATTCTCTTCTTGCTTGCATGGCTTCTGACGGAGAAATCTGTAATTCTTACCCCTGTTTTTCTCTGTAGGTGAGTTTTTGCTCTGATTTTTTTCAGTATTTTCTCTTGGTCTTTGGTTTATGCAGTTTGAATATGATATACCTAGGTTTAGTGTTTTTTTTTGTTTTTTTTTTTTGTATTTATCCTGACCTTCCTGGATCTGTGGTTTGGTGTCTGTCATTAATTTTGTAAAGTTGTTGGCCATTATTACTTCAATTTTTTTTTTCCTTCTTCTGGTATTCCCATTACACGTATGTTACATCTTTTAAAATTGTCCCACAGTGCTTGAATGTTGTTTGTTTTATCCCGTGGTTTTTTTTTTTTTTTTCTCTTTGCATTTCAGTTAGGGAAGTTTCTATTGATATATCTCTATGTTGACTAATTATTTCCTCAGTCTTTCCCAGTCTACTGATGAGCCCATCAAAGGCATCTGTTATGGGTTGAATTGTGTTCCCCCATAATATGCTGTAAATCTTAACCCCTATACCTGTGGGCATAACCCCATTTGGGAATAGGGTTTTCTTTGTTATGCTAATGAGGCAGATCAGGCACAGAAGCAAGCAAGAACAGACGGGGAAGACAGATGCCACGCCACATGAAGATTGCCAAGGAGCCGAGGAAGAGAAGCTGAAAAGAAACAAAGACCTTCCCTCAAGAGCAGACAGAGAGAAAGCCTTCCCCTAAAGCCTGTGCCCTAAGGTCAGACTTCCAGACTCCTAAACTGTGAGAAAATAAATTTCTGTTCGTTAAAGCCACTGTGGTGTTTCTGTTACAGCAACACTAAGAAACTAAGCATTCTTCATTTCTGTTAGTGTTTCTGATTTCCAGAGTTTGCTTTGACTCTTTCTCGGCATTTCCATGTCTCTGCTCCCATCACCCATCTGTTCTTACATGTTGCTTACTCTTTCTATCAGAGCCTTTAATGTATTAATCAGTTATTTTAAATTTCTTATTGGATTGTTCTAACATCTGTACCAACATTTGAATCTGGTTCTGATGCTTGTTTTGCCTCATCACACTGTTTTTTCTTGCCTTTCAGCACATTCGTTAATCTTTTGTTGAAACCCAGACGATATTACTTGTATCATCAGGTAATAGGACTTGAGGTAAATAGCCCTCTAGTGTGAGAATTTCTGTTAATCTGGCTAGGAACTGGGCTTGTTAAATGTTTGCTGTAGGTGTAGGTGTCGGAGGCTTCAGATTCCTGTAGCATCCTTGTTTGTTTCTCCCCTCTTAATTTTGGGTTTCCCTAGATACCCTCTTGGAGAATCTGCGCCTTGCAGCTCTTTCAGCTGTAATCTATTATTATACTGGAGCCCCACTGGTGTGGTGGTAAAGTGTGGGGAAGGGGAAGCATTCTATAATCTTATGATTAAATCTCCCACCTTTTAGTGGGCCTGTGTCTTTGGGCTGTGACTTAAGCATTGCTTAACTTTTTCCCTATTTTAGGCAAATCTGCTGCAAAAAGCCTCTTTAACATTTTAAAAAGCAAAGATACCACTTTGATGACTGAGGTGTATCAGACCCAAGCCTCGGGTCTTTTAAATCACCCCCATACGCATGCAAAAGCTGGACGATGAAAAAGGAAGACAGAAAAAGAATTGATGCATACAAAGTCCCATGTTGGTAAAGAATATTGAATACACTTGACTGCGAGAAGAATGGACAGATCAGTCTTATAAGAAACATAACCAGAATGCTCCTTAGAAGCAAGGATAGTGAGACTTTGGCTCACTTATTTTGGAAATGTCATCAAAAAAGCCCAATCACTAGAAAAAGACATCATGTTTGGTAGGGTCAGCAAAAACAAGGAAAACCGCCAATGAGATGGACTGACCCAATAGCTGCAACAATTGAACTCAAACATCCCAATGACCATGAAGATGAGGCAGGACCAGGCAATGTGTGTCACATTCTGTTACATATACAGTCACCACGAATTGGAGCTTATTCTATGGCAACTAACAGCAAATCTTCCCCTCCCCTTACCAGAGCCCTGAGAGGATCTTTCTCAGCTCTTCACCCTGAAAACCCGGTGGGGGGTTCCTGAGGGTAAAACTCATCAAAGTGTGGGGTTCCTTAAACTGTGGGCCTGGGAGTTCCTCACTCTCATGCGAGTTCACACTCAGCCTGCAGCAATTCCTCAAAATTACCATTGAGTGCTCCTACCAGTTTCTGGTTCCAGCAGCTTCTGCTCCAGGTAAGCAGATCTTGGCTGTCACTTTCTGGATTCAATTGCCTCTCCAGATTTCAGGATGGCAGTTTGTCCTGCTATGTCAGTCCTCTGATGGATTCAAGAAAAGGCAGGGGTTTTCAGTTTTCTCTTGTTGTGAGGACGGGAGGTGATGACTTCCAAACTCTGTATGTCTCTTTGAAACCAGAAGTCGGTTCTAAAGTCCTTTCAAATTGGGCTATGCTACTTAAGTTTTAGGCAGAAGAGCTTTTAATCTTAAAGCCCACAGGAGGGATGTGCTACGGTTGAAACATTCCATCCCACGCTAGAAACATCAATGTCCATATACAAGGCAGGTTAGGGCAGCCTGGGTTTTGAGTCAAACAGACCTGGCCTAGAATTCCAGTGGTGTAACCCTAAGCAAGTTTATCTTCACCACACTCATTTCCTCATCTGTAAACTGAGGTTATTGGGAGGATTAAATAACTGATGCATACCTAGCATTCTGTCTGGTCCATAGTAAGCACTAAGTATTATTATCCCCACCCAGTTCAGTAATCTACGTAGGTCCTCAGGAGCTCTTGGTTTCAAAGGCCCAAGTGATGTATCAGAAACCCACACAGCAGCACCCAGCCTTTCTCCACTGCCCTTTGAGCCAACACAGTGCTTGAATACTCCCACTGTACCTGACCCAGATCAAACTCTCCTTGCTACTTAGGGAGAAGTGAGTCAGGCAGGCCAGGGTTTAAATCATTCCACTACTTAACTGGCTGTGTGACTCCAGCCAGACTACCTGTCTTAACCTGTTTCCTTATAGGTGAGTACCTAAGTAACTACCTTACAGGCCTGCTTATAGGACAGATTTGCAACGGGTGGAAATGCAGCATAGAACAGAACATTTAATCAATAATGCAGAAGTAACTGAGGGTAAGGGCAGGACTGGAACACACATTTATCCCCTGCTGAGAGCCCAAAAGGTCCCTGGGTGGTGCAAACGGTTTGAGCTCAACTACTAACCTAAAGCTGGTGATTCGAACCCACCCAGCGGTACCACGGAAGAAAGGCCTAACAATCACCTTTCATTAAGATGACAGCCAAGAAAACCCTACGGAGCAGTTCTACTCTGTAACACATGGGGTCGTGTTGAGTCGGAATCAACTCAATGGCAACGGGTTTGGTATTTGGTTTGGTTTGGTTTTCAGAGCCCAGTGACCTTGATTTTATCTGGAGGTCTTAAACAGACAGGTAACACAGGAGCTGGACTCTCTTCTAACACCAAGATGGTCCATCATTAAGACAGAAGGGAGGGTGATGTTATCTGATGAGACTCACTTATAAGGCATGCACATACACGCGCAACCACTAACATCTGTTATTTTATTTTTTTTGAAAAAGATTCCAATACAAGACCCCAGAGTAGTACATGCAAATTAACAAGCCTCAAACTGACAGTCATTGTCAGATGACCGGCACAATCTCCTATCACGGTCAGCGTCCAGGTAAGAGACCAGCTTCTTGCTTTGAGTCCTGACAGTTAACTATACCAAAGTCCAACCTACCACATGGCCCACGATGACTCAGAGGTACATTTTAGTATCTGAACCACAAAGACACATTGAGCTGCAAGTACAATGAGTAAACGTCATTAGTGTGTTACACAGGGAAAAATACAAACAGGGCATAAGAAGGGAAAAGCTTATTTGCTTCATTTGCTGCATGAATCCCCAGAGTGTCCTCCATATATGATCGATGTCTAGGGAGACCTGCCAACGCCGTATCGAGAACGCCTCATTTGCTGATGAGATGGAGCTGCTTGCCTTGAAGGACTGTAGAAGGACTGTAGGAAGGGTGAAATATCTACAGGAGGTCAGAACTTGAAGTTGTGGTTACAATCCATAGGCCAACTTTTCCCTGCTGTCAGCCCGTCTGTAAATCCAACTTTGTGCCTGGATGAATCCTGGGAAGTGGTACAGCTGAGGGGTAGGAAATTCTAACTCCTGTTGTGACTGTGTTTACAGAAGGATACACCCATGGAAGAATTAAATGGAAGAATCCGTGGAAGAATACAGCCATGAAAAAATTCAATCAAATCAGAGGGATTTGGTTTTAGTTTGGTTTACTGTATCCAGCGAGGTTTTTTAAACATCGTTTTTTAAATGTTTCTTGTATGTGTGTCTCTCAATGCTCTTAGTTACTTACAGATTGCTACCTGGAGCTGATTTTAGAGAAGAGGTATACTTAGTGAATTAGTCTTAATTGAAATCACCAGCTAATTAAAAGAGATTTATATTCTTGTTAGAAAAGTGATTAAGATGGAAAGCAGCGCTGAGCTTTTGCCACTACCTGCTCTTCAGTGCAGAGTGCCTCCTCTTCACTCAGAAAGGGCAGACTGAGAAGGGAGGGCTGTGCCAACCAGACATGAAACCCTCCAGAATAACAGCAGGAAGGGCGCAGGCCTCGGAAGAATGGAGGCCTGTGCCGCTCATCAGCTTGGGCTGCCTCTGGCTGCCATCTTCCCAAAACCACCCATGACAATTAGCAGCGTTGGCACCTGGCTGACACTAGTAACCCATCTGTATCCTCTGTTTGTGAACAGAATCCAATTGCAAAGAGGTCCTCCATACACCCTCTACCCAACCCCTCATCCCCCTACCCCACTCCAAATATAGGACCTTTTATTCAGCCAAAAGATCCAGTGGGTACTGAAGAAATGTGAATGGTGTGGACAAAAACACAGACTGTTTTTACACCAAGAGGTTTCAGGCAGGCCCAAGAGCAACGCGGTCTTCATCACGATGTAATGGAAAGAATTTCAGCTCTTGCACCAGTAACCAGAGAGTATGATCCAGAGTTAGTTCAGGGGCATAAAGTGACTAGTGGTCAGTTACTGTTCACTAGTAACAAGCACAACTGCAGGAGCTCTACTCAGTACACTTGGGTATCATGATGTCAAATGTGAGGGAAGGGTTATGTTCTTGAAAACCAAAGCACCAGAGCTAAGTTAACAATTTCCCTTTCTGCCCTTAATTGGTGAAAAGTACTGCAGTGCTCCTGGAATTGTCCTGGGTTGTGCCTCTTCAAACATTTCACTTGTTTAAAATCAGTAAAGGTGTGCATCAGGGTTGTATCCTTTCACCATGCTTATTCAGTCTGTCTGCTGGGCAAACAGTCTGAGAAGCTGGACTATATGAAGAAGCATGCAGCATCAGGATTGGCGGAAGACTCATTAACAACCTGCCATATGCAGATGACACAACCTTGCTTGCTGAAAGGGAAGAGGACTTGAAGCACTTACTGATGAAGATCAAAGACCACAGCCTTCAGTATGGATTACACTTCAACAGAAAGAAAACAAAAATCCTCACAACTGAACCAATAAGTAACGGAGAAAAGATTGATGTCGTCAAGGTTTTCATCTTACTTGGATCCACAATCAACGTCCATGGAAGCAGCAGTCAAGAAATCAAACGACATATTGCATTGGGCAAATCTGCTGCAAAAGACCTCTTTAAAGTGGTAAAAAGCAAAGATGTCACTTTGAGGACTAAGGTGCACCTGACCCAAGCCATGGTACTTTCAATTGCCTCATATGCACTTGAAAGCTGGTCAATGAATAAGGAAGACTGAAGAATTGACGGCTTCGAATTGTGTTTGGTGAAGAATACTGAATATACCATGGGCTGCCAGAAAAACGAATAAATCTGTCTAGAAGAAGTACAGCCAGAATGTTTCTTAGACACGAGGATGGCAAGACTCTGTCTCACATACTTTGGGCATGTTATCAGGAGGGACCAGTGCCTGGAGAAGGACATCATGCTCGGTAGAGTGAGGGTCAGCGAAAAAGAGGAAGACCCTTGACGAGACGGTCTGACACAGTGGCCGCAATAATGGGCTCAAACGCAGCAATGATTGTGAAGGTAGTGCAGGACTGGGCAGTGTTTCGTTCTGTTGTACATAGGGTCACTATGAGTCAGAACCTACTTGACAGCATCTAAAAACAAATACTAAATGTTGTTAAGAAACTATCCCACCAGTGCCCCAGGTCAGGAGAGGATGAACCACAAGGGAAGAAGGCTGACCAACTTGCCCCTGAAAATCATTTTATCTTCTGACTCAAGGAAGCTTCCCCTCCCCCTGACAATGCTCCACAAAAGTTTCCTGATCACCAATTCCTAAATTATAGACTGGGCCTTTTAAAGAGGCCTGGATCAAGTGATTTTGCCAAAGCTCTGAGGGAGATTTCTCAGAGGAAAGACAATCATTCTCTGTCATTCAGTCCTATCAGAGACTCTTCCCTCCTCTTTTGACCAAAATGTTAACCACTCCTGTTTCCTAAAAAGCTCATGATCAGACTCACAATGACAACCCTTGCAATGGGACTTTAACTTCCAAAGAGAGACAACCAAGAACTTAACACGGACAGAGAAACAGACCCTCTCATCTCCATCTCCCTCTTAAAAAGAGGAGCTGGGCTCTCTGTGATCTAAACTATTCCTTTTACAGTAACACCTCCCTCTTTCCATTGTACAAGCAGGATGTACCAAGCATGGCAGAGAAAGCCCCCGGTGAGAGGGAACCCACAACCTAATGGGGACAGACTTCCACCAGAGCAGAATAGTTTAAAGAAGTCCATCTTGTCCACCTTGGCTAAAGGAAGGGCCCAATACAAGGTTGCCCTGTAACACTGCATAATGACCAAAGACCAGGCAGTAACAAATAGGCCCAGGAGGTGCATGGCAACCATTTCTACCCTGGGCTCAACAGAGCTGCATTTAGTTATATTTCAGGAGTGAAAATTGTGAAGTCCCTTCTAAAGGGGAAACTTCCAATTAAAAAAAAGAAAAAAACTGGAAAAGTGGCAGACAAATGCTCATTTTTCCTGTTATAGTTGCCATTATTCAACTGTAGTGGAAATACCTCAAAGTGCATAGCACAAAAGAGCAGATCCCCTCTGCTAACCTGTGGGCATCTTACTTCTCACCCTGCCTCCTTCCCCGTCAACCTCACCAGCCCCCAGTCAGTCAGTGCCCCCCTTCTGCTTGGCCAGAGTGCGCTTCAGCTCCCGCAGGTTCTCCGTCAGCACCTCCACCTCATCCAGGCGGCCGCACTGCTTGGCGTCGAAGATGTACGCCTTGATGTTGTCAATCTGCTGGAGGAGCAGCTCCTCCTCGATGGGCTCCTCACCCTCTGGCCCACTGTCACTGTCCATCTCAAACGGATTGGTAGAGGCGGGCTCCTCGAAGGGGTTGCCGGGAACAGGAGGGCTTGAAGGCCTCTGGGAGTGATGTTCACCTTCCTCATCGAAGGGGTTGGGCACTGGGCCATCCGGGGTAGTGAAGGGATTCCCCGCCACTGCCTCCTCCTCCTCCTCCTCTTCCTCAAAAGGATTGTACTCTTTTGGGATCCGGGCTGAAGGGCCGAAGGAAACCTCTGTAGCAGGAGAGCTGCCAGTGCCCTCCTCTGCCGGGCTGGAGAGATCTTCCTCATCAAAGGGGTTTAGGGCAGGCACCTCATTTTGCTGTGACATGGTGCTCCGGAGGAAGAACTCCTGGCTGAGGGCTGGGGGCCCAGAGCACATCCTGATGGGTTCTCCAGCTGAGCAGGGTGAAGACGTCTTGGGAGCTACACTGCTTTTAACTAGGGGAGAGCCTGGGTCCAGAGCATAAGTAGGGTGGGTGTGAGGCTCTCTGCCAGGCTCCAGCTGAAAAGGCCTGACTTCCTGGATGTCTAGGAACTGTGTCCGTGTGTGCAGGGACGTTGCCTGGAACTGCTCCCTTTCTCGTTCCCACTCCCGTTCCTGGAGCATCTGCAGCTGTTCCCGTTGCAGGTCCTCCTCCTCAGCCTGCCTTCGGGACAGCTCAATGGCCTTCTCTGTCTGCTGCTGGTCATACTCATCCTGCAGCTGCCGCAGGTTCTCCTGCAGCGTGCGCATTTCGTCGGTCCGGCCTGCGGCCTTGGCCTGCCTGATGAACGATGTGATGTTGTGAATCTGCTGCAGAAGGGGGTCCGAGTCTTCACCATGGCCCTGGCCTCCTGAGAGCGGGAGCCAGCCCTCAGCCTTCCGCAAGGGGGCAGGGCCCCTATGAAGAGACGCCACCTCCCCATTGGTTGTCCGTGACGCCAGGTCACCGTGCCTTTCCACCAACCTTCGCTGGGATTCTAGGGCAGCCTAGGGAGAAGAAACACAGTCACAGGCCAATAGCAGGTGCTATCCTCAGAGGTCCCTTCTATCCTGTGCTAGCAAGACACCAATTTCCCACCTTAGGACAAACAAGACCAGCTGCTACAACCAAATTATGCTCTTCTGGGGGGTAAGAGGAGTGGCAGACTCTGATTTTCAAAAATAAAATAAAACGAATCACAGTAAGCTAAAGGATGAGATTCACTGGCCATCTACTTTTCTCAAACCTCTGGGGTATGCTACAACTCTATACTAGAGTCTCAAACAATATTAAGTATGCATATTATTTTCTGTTTAATACTGCATATTCCAGGGTGTTCTACAAAGAAAAGAACCCCCTAGCAGCTACATCCTCTGTAGCCTGCATCAGGGGGAGAAGGGCCAATCTGGGCAGGAGAAAATCAGCAGAACCTCTGGAAGAAAAACAAACATGCATTCTGGTTTTTGTAGACCAGAGTGAGGCCAGAATAGAAGGAAATCCAAGCTAGACAATGCAAGAGGTTCTGCTTTCCTGCAGCCTCACAGGACCGTCTGGGACCTGGGAAGGCCTCTGTGCTCTGGAAGCCTGAAGCAGAAGCCAGAGCCAGGATCACCTCACTCACTTGTCTCTCCAGAATCCTTTTCTTCTCCATTTCCTGCTTCCTTTTCTTTTTCAGTTCTTCAAATTGTTCTTTGGTTGGCAGTGACATCAAGCCAAGCAACTTTTCCTGTAGGGAGTCACAGACAAGTTTACACTTAAACCCTTTTGGGGAAAAAAATCAACCACAAGCCTTATGATGAGTCTGTGTCAGCTAAGCTACTACATATTAATTGATGGCCTCAGAAAAGGGCCTAACTAACCCTTGAATCAGGGCAAAGAGTCAACTTCCAAACTATTCCGCCCTTTCCTTATGAAATAACCAGCATCAGATGTCCCAGTTATTCACCTTTTCAAATGTCACCTTCTCGATGAGGCTTTTTCCCTGACAACTTATTTCAGTTTGTAAACCTGCATCCCAGCCCTCCCTATCCCTTCTCCACAGCCCTTTCCCCCATCTTATACACAATGCATTTTAGTTGTTTACCATCTACCCCCTCCCTAAAATATAAGTTTTATAAGAGCAGAAATGTTTGTCTTTTTTGTTCCCTGTAGGGCACCCAGCACCTAGAACATTGCCTGGCACGTGGTAGGCACTCAAGAAATGATTGCTGAATGTAATCACTACTCAGAAGGAGAAAAGGCCTCATTCTCTGCCATACAGTTTAAGGAAACTAGACCAGTAAGACTCTATCTATTAGAACTCTTTGCCAGGGAGGCCTGGAGGTAGTTACCCGCATTTCTCTCAGAAGGGGCGTTCAGAGGTTGAAAGATATAACTCAGCCCTAACCACCTAGGTTTAACCTGACTCTAAGCCATCAGCTGTTAACCAATGCCCTAGGAGGACTTCCTTATGAGTTTGTCCCCAGGAAGAAATGCTATGTACAAGTATGCCCAGCATGGCAATGCTTATAATAGCAAAATGAGAATCTATCAAATGGCCAACTAAAGGGGGAGGGGTAAATAAAGGACGACAGACACAGTCAAAGCAGTATCCTGTAGCCATTCAAGCAACAGTGATCATGATATAAAACTTAAGGAAAAAAGAGGAGACACGAATGTGTAAATATGTACTAATCATAACTGTTGTTGTTTTTAGGTGCCGTTGAGTCAATTCTGACTCATAGCAACCCTATGGACAACAGAATGAAACACTGCCCAGTCCTGTGCCATCCTCACAACCATTGCCATGTTTGAGCCCATTGTTGTAGCCACTGTGTCAATCCATCTCGTTGAGGGTCTTCCTCTTTTTTGCTGACCCCCCACTTTACCAAGCATGATGCCCTTCTCCAGGGATT
The DNA here is from genome assembly GCF_030014295.1 of Loxodonta africana. Taxonomy (NCBI): domain Eukaryota; kingdom Metazoa; phylum Chordata; class Mammalia; order Proboscidea; family Elephantidae; genus Loxodonta; species Loxodonta africana. The sequence goes on from NC_087363.1 coordinate 38,500,105, forward strand.
GGTTCCTCCTGACAACATGTCCAAAGTATGTGAGACGAAGTCTCACCACCCTCACTTCTAAGGGGCATTCTGGCTGTACTTCTTTCAAGACAGATTTGTTTCTTCTTCTGGCAGTCTGTGGTATGTTTAATATTCTTCATCAAAACCATAATTCAAATACATCAATTCTTCCCCAACCTTCCTTATTCATTGTCCAGCTTTCACATGCATACGAGGTGACTGAAAATACCATGGCGTGGGTCAGGCATACCTTAGTCCTCAAAGTGACATCTTTGCTTTTTAACACTTTAACTAATGTATATAAAAAATGCACTAGAAGAAAATACACTAGAATGTTGAGTGATTATATTTAGATATGGGATTAAAAGTGCTTTTACTTTTTTCTCTAAATGTGGCATAATCCATTTATGGTCTTAAAAAAATAATAAATGTATAAATAAAAAATAAAGAAGCTATTAGCATGGATTCTTTTCTGAGAGGCAGAAGCTCAAGATTTGCCAACTGTGATGTTTACGCCACCACAGGATGGCTTACCTGTACAAAAAGTGTAGCTGAGTATCTGACCATCCGCTGTAGCCGCAAAGTGTTTGGATGTGCTGGAGGGTCCTGGTTCAAGCCTAAGGTTAAGATCTTCTTACTGAATTGAAACAAATACATCAATGTAGGGGCACTACCAGCCTCAGAAACAAGGGTGAACAGTCCCTGGAGGTGCCAGGCTTTCACCGGGAGCGGGGAAGATTTGTGGAGGAGATGGGTTAGTGACGCCACTGGTTTCCTTGAGGACAAAGCCCATTTCTTGCCCTCTGTCTGTACGCAAGGGCCCTAATAGCACAGGGTGCACAACAAACACTGGGTCATCGAGGGACTGACCACATGGGCAGGGCCAGCAGCTGCACACGGTCCAGCACTTAGAAGGGCCTCTGCTTAGTTTAATGTTCTGCTGTCACTGTCTTAAAATTCTCCATTTTTGAACAAGGGCCCTGCATTTTAATTTTGCCCCAGGCCCTGAAAATTATGTTGCATAGATGGACAAAGACTCCGCATCTCAGTTCTCCTTCTCAGTCATTGCACTTTATATAGCTCGAAAGGCTGAATGAACCCTGACAGCCACCCCACAGTTAAAAAGCCACTGCAGACTTGAAGGATGGAGACTAGAGCCTGGGTTTCTACCCTGATGCCAATGCTTTTGCTAGTTGTGGTGCCTTTTATTGCCTATAAAATTGGGGATACTAACCTTATTTACCCCAATTACCTCACAGGGTAATTTTGATAGAATAAACGAGTTACTCTATATAGAAATATTCAGCGATGGGCACACAGTTGGTATCAATACATAACTCTTATTCCTTTAAAAGTACCAAACATTGGAAATCCTTAACTAAAAGTTACTGTGATACAGCGAGAGCCAGAGTTGTCACCTTCCTTGGCCTCCCCCTCACACATTTCCACTGTCCCTGAGACTCTGGGTGAGCCCAGGTCTGCTAGCCGTCCACCACTTCATTAAAACACAGCACCTTCCCCACTCAAACCAGCAGATGAGACAGGCCATACCTTAAGGCGTCTATTAGCTCATACGCTTTCTGCACTTCCACGCGAAGGTCATTGGCATGTTCCAGACTGTAGGTTGTCTCCCCAGCACTGAGGAGAAATCACAGAGACATCTGATCTAAATTTCATCGTACGGATTGAAGAATGTAGTGTAAAAGGGCTCTAAAGGTTTAAGGCCTCACAAAGGCAGATGTAGCTAATTTTCTCAAAGTAGCATCTTGTATGTAATGAAGGGCTCACTCCTCTTCACATTATAAGTGCTAATTAACTGGAAGCTGCTTTCCAGTTTGCACTCATCAGAGGGGCAAACTCATGCCTAGGACTCTGAGGACTAGCTCCTACACTCATCACTAAAATAAATTGGACTGAATCTACTTTGGAGACCTGACGGCATAGTGGTTAAGAGCTCGGCTGCTAACCAAAAGGTCAGCAGTTTGAATCCCCAGCCGCTCTTTGGAAACCACATGGGGCAGTCCTACTCTGTCCTACAGGGTCACTGGGAGTTGGAATCAACTTGACAGCAACATGTTTTGGGATCTACTTCAACCGACTTGCCCTAAGTAATTTTACTATGTCCAGTAAAATATATGAGGGGGTTTACTAAATGAGTTGGCTACACTACACTAGGGCAGAAAACCACTTGGCTTTTCTCACTCAAACATTACTCAGGGAGAAGAGGAATAATTCCGAGAGCTGATAAAGGAATCCCAGTACAAGCAGCCGCCTGCAGGGCACCATGCTGACTGATCCCTACATGAGAAAAGGACTTTGCCTTCACATCAGGAAGGGAGAGAGCGACTCTGCCTAGTGTGGAGGCAGAGTATCAGGGAAGGCCCAGTAAACCAGTTGCTGTTGAACTGACCTGGACTCATGGTGACCCCATGAGTAATAATAACTATGATCTTTCAGAAGTAGATTGTCAGGCCCTTCTTTTAAGGTGCCTCTAAACAAAAAAAATCTGTTGCCATCAAGTCGATTCCGACTCACAGCGACCCTACAGGACGGAGTAGAACTGCTCCATAGTTTCCAAGGAGCACCTGGTAGATTCAAACTGCCGACCTTTTGGTTAGCAACTGTAGCGCTTAACCACTACGCCACCAGGGTTTCCAAGGTGCCTCTGGGTAGATCCAAACCTCCAACTTTCAGTTAGTAGCCAAGCACTTAACCATTTCTGCTACCCAGGGACTCCTCAGGGAAGCCGAGAAGTGGCCTAACTCAAGTCTCAGAGGAACAACAGAATTTAGCATGTGATGTTATAATTACTCATTTACAAGCCTGTCACCTCCACCTGACTGCTAAATTCTGAAGGCCTGATTATAGCTTTTCATCTGCATATCCTCAGAAACTAGCAATATGGACCAAGCTTAATCAATGTCTATTGAGAGGAAAAACAACTCAGATCTCTCCACTGTTAATCCATCCTCAGAAATGGCCGCTCAGCTCCCTGTCTGAGGCCGCAGAAAGTTAAGTCCGCCGAAAGGGTAGCCAAGTTTACCTATTTTACCATCTATAAAATAGTCCTAAAAATCCGTTGCCATTGCATCGATTCTGACTCATAGCGATCCTACAGGGCAGAGTAGAATTGCCCCATAAGGTTTCCAAGGCTGTAAATCTTTTACGGAAGCAGACTGCCATTTCTTTCTCCCGTGGAGCAGCTGGTGGGTTCAAACTGCTGACCTTTTGGTTAGCAGCCAAGTGCTTTAACCACTCCGCCACCAAAGCTCCTTATAAAATAGTCCTAGCTGGAAAAATACTGGTATGTACTGTAATCTGAGGATCTAGTAAGGCTGTTTGATCATCTCTGACTTCAAAGTTTACAAAAAGAACAGCACATTGGAAATGAGAAGACCTGAGCTTTGTCTTAATATCTCTAAGTCATCTGAAAAATGACAAAGTTAGCACAAATCTGAAATTACGTTCCCTGGTCTCAATCACATCAACTGGTTTTATGTCTCTCAGATGTGCCTATCACATCTGGTGTTACCTTGTTCATTCTTTGCTCACTCGACAATCGTCTGTCCTCCCACTAAAACGTAAGCTCTGTGAGAGTAGACACTATCTTCACCCTTCACTTCTGTATCCCCAGCACCTAGAACAGTGCCTGGCACATAACTGGTGTTCAATAAATACCTGTTGAATGAATGAACGCATGAATGAAGGGCTTAAAGCAAGGCTTCAAACTGGTTTGTTTCAGTTCGAACTCCTGCTGAGAATTTGCATTTCCACCTCAGATACACTGAATCAGAATCTATATTTTAACAAAATGCCCAGGAGATTCCTATGTATAGTAAGTTTTGAGAACCACTGTTCTCCTAGTGGTTCTCCGAATTGGTCCTTAAACAGCAGCATTAGCATTGCCTTTGAACTTGTTAGAAATGCAAATTCTCAGCCAGGGTTCGAACCAGAAGGAAGCTGTTTGAAGCCCTGGCTTAAAGTCCTTCAGAACTGGTCTTTGAAAAAAAAAAATGGTCTTTGAAGAAGGAGTAAAAGCAGTAGCAGCTCCCAGCTAGCCAGGAAAGCCCATTAAACCCACAATGTATCTGAGGCACAAAGCAGAAAAGCAGCCAGACTCGGGGACAGAAGCCCCCTTGGATAACAACTTCAGGAGGAAAACACTGAGTTGTAGCTCAAACGACCAAGAACGTACCTCTCCTGGCTGTTGTCTCGGTAGAAAGGAGGTCCCCTGCCCTAATTTCAAACCAATGTGGGGAGGGACACTGATTACAGTGCGTTTCAGGGAAGAAAGGCTCAGGAGCATGAGACAGGTGCTTCACCAAGGATTCTCAAATTAGGGAAGGTATGTATCAGAATCACTGGGTGCTTCTTCCAAACTACTCACAGAAAGGGCAGTGTGTTCCAATGATGGAAATGATCGCACAAGTAACTGCAGTTAGCCAAGAAAATGTGTCCTTCTCTTGCTGTGTTAGAACAAGTGCTCTAGGCTGAGGAATAGACAGAGGAAGGATGGGGTCCAGGAGTGCACATGCAGGTAGGGGAGGGGTGTAGGACAACGGCGGCCGAGCTTGGCAGGTCAAAAAAGGGGTTTTCCTCCTCTTCTGTTGTCTGCTGCTGGGTAGTACAGACACCTAGTTTCAAGGATTAGGGGAAGTGAGGACTGGGGCTGGTGACCCTACAGTGATTGCCTGGCCTTCTTTTCATTTCCTTCCTACCTCTTCTCCCCTTCCTGTTGGTTGGGAAACACTGGTGGAAGGGAGTGGGGGAGGGAGCAGGGGAAGGAAGAAGGGCCCCAAGGCACTGCAGAGTCAGGGAGAAATATAGGGGAAGGGGGATTCTTCAACAAACCAACTGGATTTAGCCTTTCATATTTTTTAAAATAATATTTAATTATGTTTTCATTGAAAGTTTACATAGCAAATCAGGTTCCCATTCAACAATTTCTATACGAATTGTTCAGTGACATTGGTTACATTTTTCACAATGGGTCAACATTCTCATCATTTCCGTTCTAGTTCCGTTTCCAGTAATCTAGTTTCCCTGCCCCCTCTACCTTCTTATCTTGCTTTAGAGTGAATGCTGACTGTTTGGTCTCATACTGATGAGTTTCTAATGGACCACAGTACTTGTGAAGGTTAATGTTACCTGTCAACTTGGCTAGCCTGTAATTCTCAGTGGTTTGCAGACAGTATGTATCACCTCCCATTTTGTGATCTGATGTGAGTAGCCAATCAATGGGAGAGGAGTTTCCTTGAGTGGCCTGCATTCATGATATAACAAATGTCCTGGCAAAGCTTGCTCCCTCTCAACCCTGCACTTGTCTCGTCATCCTCTGACCTCCAGTTCTTGGGACGTCATAAGCCTTCAGCCAGCTGCCTGCCCAACAGATTTTGGATTTGCCAGCTCCCTCAACCCCGTGAACCAGCAGCCTGCCGCCAGACTTGCAGGTTTTGGGTCCATCAACCCTGCAACCACATGAGTGAGAGGCCTCCAACCCTCCTGACCCACGGATTTGGGACTCGCCAGCCTCCATAACTGCATCGACCATTTCCTTGAAGTAAATCTCTCTCTATGTATTTACATATATGCATATATGCTTCACTGGTTTTGTTTCTCTAGAGAACCCAGCCTAAGACAGGACACATGGGGATAGTCTTTATATCATGAGCCAATCTGTTATTTAGGTGATCTCTAGGAGTAGTTTCGACTCAAAATTTAAAGAATATCTCAGGGCGATAGTCTCAGGAGGTCCTCTCGTCTCAACCGGTTCAGTAAGTCCGGTCTTTTTAAGAATTTGAGTTCTGTTCTACATATTTTTCTCATTCTATCAGAATCCATTTATTGTGGCGCTGATCAGAACAGTCAGTAGTGGTAGCCGGGGACCATCTAGTTCTTCCAGTCTTAGGATAGATGAAGCCATCATTTGTATAGACTATTAGTTCTGTAGACTAGTTTCTTCTCTGAGTCTTTGGTTTCCCTCTTTCTCTTTTGCTCCAGACTAGTAGAGACAAATAGTTGTATGGCTGCTCACAAGCTTTTAAGACCTCAGATACTACTCACCAAACTAGGATGTTGAACACAGACTTTACGAGCTGTATCATGCCAATTGACTGAGTTGTCCCACGAGACTACGATCCTAAGGCTCTGAACCCAGTAAACCACTCCAGTGAGGTATTTGTTATTGTTTTTTTTTTCTTAAGAAGTATCCGTAATTGTGTCCCCCATGAGCTTTATTATGTATATGAATATACATGCATGTACACACATACATGCATATACATATGCACCCAGATATACCTATACATGCACACATATATATATAAGCAGTCCCCAGGTTATGAACATCCAACTTTATGGACAATTCATACTTGAGAACAGACTGCCATAAATCCTATTATATTAAAAATTTGAGTTAAATACAATGGTTCATACTAATAAATGCACACACTACTTTGTAATACTCATGAAAACACTGCATGGGTGGAAGGCTCTTTATTCTTTACCCATAAAAGGCAATGGACACAGTAATGGGCTTTTAAGTGTTTTATATACATTAAAAAAAAAAAAAAAACCATTGCCATAGAGTCAATTCAGACTCATAGCGACCCTATAGGACAGAGTGGAACTGCCCCATAGAGTTTCCAAGGAGCCTGGTGGATTTGAACTGCCGATCTTTTGGTTAGCAGCTGTAGCTCTTAACCACTACGCAACCAGGGTTTCCTTTATAAACACAGAAAGGTAAAATATATACTAAGACAAACATTTGACTGGGGAAAAAAAAAACCTGTTGACTGACACTAAATAAGAACCGCATGTACCTGTTCCAACTTACCTACAAATTCGACTTAAAGACAAACTTAGGAACGGATCTTGTTTGTAACCAGGAAGCTGCCTGTACACATATACTTGCCTATACACATATATGCGTATATACCTACACATGTAACCACACATATATTTTATGGTTGTAGTTGCTATTATTACAAAATTGTATACTACAGCATTTACCAAAAATGTTCCTTATTCTTGTGTACTTACAGTGACAACATTGACCTTGGTCAAGCTGTATGCACTTCACCCACATTCAGTATTACCTCTCCCATCACCAAAAATAACAAGTGTCCACTATCTAGAGAGTGATTCCACCCCACCCACCCATCTCTGGTAACCACCCATGAGCCTTCGTCTTTATATATCTATTCTTGTCTTCTTATAAAAGTGCATTCATGTAATATTTGTCCTTTTGTGACTGACTTATTTCACTGAGTATAATGTCCTCCAGATTCATCCATGTTATGTTTTGAGGACTCATCATTATTCTATATGGCTACGTAGTACTTCACTGTATGTATGTACCATATTTTTTTATCCATTCATCTGTTGATGGGCACTTAGGTTGTTCCCATTTTTTTGCTATTATGAATAGTGCTGCAATGAATATAGGTGTCCATATGTCTGTCTGTGTCTCTCCTTTTAGATCTCTAGGGTATATATGCAGGAGTGGAATTGCTGGATCATAAGGTAGTTTTATTTCTAGTTTTTTGGGGAACTACCATAGTGGTTGTACTGTTTTACAATCCCATCAGCAGTGGATTAAGGTTCCAACCTTGCTACACCCTCACTAGCATTTGTTGTTCTCTGTTTTCTTTTTTTTAATCAGTGCCATTTTAGCTGGGGTGAGATGGTATCTCATTGTAGTTTTGATTTGCAGCTCTCTAATCGCTAAATGGCTGATCGCTGTAAGTCGGAATCAACTTGACGGCACTGGGTTTGTTTTTTTTTTTTTGTAACGGCTAATGATCAAGAGCATCTTTTCATGTGTTTGTTGGCCGCATAAATGCCCTCTTCGGTGAATTATCTGGCCTTTCATATTTTCGAAGCCTCAAAAAGTCAGGAAACACCTTAAGGACCATACTAACAAAAAAGTTCATTTTCTTTGAGTATGAGGCCACACGGTGTGTTTTTGTAACTGCATGTACCAGTTCAGTATACAGGCGCCTTCTCCCCAAAAATGCTTAACACAAATTTCCTTAAACAAATTAGCACTGTCATCTGGACTCATGGGAAGAGGGTCACAGGCGTGACTGGAGAAGGTGAATGAAGGAGGCACTTTATTCTTTACCCATAAAAAGTAATGGATACAGTAATGGGCTTATAACATCGCAGTCAATATCATGAAATAAAAGCCAAGCTTATCCCCTTTGTTTTTTGGAACATTATGAAGTATTGCCACAGTAAATGTCCAAATAAAAACATAGTTTTTTCCTAAACAGGCACATTTAATTCTACGTGCATCACTACAAAGGTGGCAGGTAGGCCACACAGGCTTAAGACAAAAGCAGAAAACTCTCAAATTGAGAACACTGGATACCATAATTTTTTTCCTGCAGATTGGGAAAAAACTGCTGAGATCTGATTCTAGTAGTAAAGCACCCCCAAATTCTAGCTTCCTAGCCCTCAGGAGAAAGGCTCTTAAACAGCAGTCAATAACCTTTATTTGTGAAGGGCCAGGTAATAAATACTTTACATTTTGCAGGCCACACGGTCTCTGTCACAACCACTCAGCTCTGCTGTTGTAGCGCAAAAGCAGATGCAGCCACTAAGCAGACAAACAGGAATGGCTGAGTTCCAATACAATTTTATTTATAAAAACAGGTGGCCATAATAAGTGTTGGTGAGGATGTAGAGACATGGGAGCCCTCATATGCTGCTGGTGGGAATACAAAATGGCACGGTCGTTTTCTAAAACGGTTTGGCAGTTCCTCAAAAAGAAACACAGAATCACCGTGTGACCCAACCATTCCACTCCTAGGTAGGTATATATGCCCCAGAGAAATGCAAACGTGTCCCCACACAAAAGCTGGTGCACAAATATTCACAGCAGCATTATTCTTAATAACGTAGAAAGAAGTAGAAACAACCCTCATGTCTATCAACTGACGAACAGATAAAGAAAATGCAGTATACACAGACAACGGGATAGCACTTGCCCATAAAAACGAATGAAGTGCTGACATGTTACAACACAGATGAACCTTGAAAACACTATGTTACGTTAGGGAAATCAGTCATAAAAGACCACATATTGTATAAGTCCATTTATACGAAATGTCCAGAACAGGCAAATCCATAGAGCCAGAATATAGACTGGGGGTTGCCAGGGGCTAGGGAAAGGGAGGAACGGGGAGCAGCTGATCAATGGATATGAGGTTTCCTTTTGGGGCAATGAAAATGTGTTGCACCTAGACAGAGGTGGTGGTTGTACAACACTGTGAGCGTACTAAATGTCACTGAATTGTTCACTTTAAAAGGGTTGATTTTATGGTATGTGAATTATATTTCAAGTTTTTTTTTTAAAAAAAAAAACATGTAGCAGGCTAGATCTGGCCCATGGGCCATGGTTTGTAAGCCCTGCTCTAAAGGAAATGCCTTCTTTCAGCCCTGGTACCCCATTTGCCCAGGCAAGGGCATGAGGCCCACTACCCTCCCCTCACTCCAGATGCTGCCCCCAGCGCTGGTGCCTATGGTTCAAGGCCCATCCCAAACCTGCTCACTCAGCATAGCTGGAGATCACCTGAACATGAGGGCACGTTTTTACAAAGCTCAAGTGATTGTAATGTGGCCCCACTGAAATACAGACATTGAGACAGTTCTCTGGAGTTAGTCACAGAAGAAAAGCATGGCCTGAGTTAGGTTTTCCTTTTCAGAACTGTCAAAACGTCTGAAAAGATTCACCACGGAATCAGGAAAACAGAGAGGAGGAGCTTACTTTAATGCTGCGGCCATCCTGATGTATTCAGGAGCTTTCCGGTCAACTTTCTCCATGTAAAGTCGTAGTTTCTAAGAAGAGAAAAGAAGAGGTAAATGTGGAAGCCAATGGTGGTGATGGCTGCACACCATCAGGAACACAATGGCACTGAATTGCACATGTAAAAAAAATTGACATGGCAAATGTTTTGTTACAAACATTTTTCTAAAACGTGGTAAAAAAAATACAGAGCTGTTTTTATTTTTTAGGCTGTTGTTATAGATATCCTGATTATCAAAACTACTTTGTAAGCAGAAAGAAAACCATGCTGTAAGGAAAGAGAGGGTAGAGCTTTTGACAGGATGTTTTTGAGAGAAGAAGGCCTTCCGGGACACAAGTCAATGTGTCTACCACCCAGGCAGAGAAGAGGAATTAGCTGCTACAGTCCTTCTTGGCCAGGTGATGCCAGGCAACAGCAAGACACCAGCACAAGGCATGGCTAGGGTTCCCCTCAAAAGAGAGGGAAGAAAAAATACACTGGCTGTTCATGAAAAGAAGACATCAGTCATGAACTCCACACGAAGAACGGATAAGAGCTACATTGGTAGCTGAGCAAGGGTTTAATTCACACCATTTCTAGTAGCCTGGGTATTTTCATAGTGACTCCAGAAACACAGCCATTATGATACAGAACTGCTAACAGTGACCATTCGGTGGTCATCAGACAAAAGTACACTCTTGGCCTGCTCAGGGTTTTTCTGGAGCTGCCTGGGCTGCTCTCCTCCTCCCCATCTCCTACACCTCCCTGCCCAACCCCACCTGGCTAATTCCGGCTCCACCTGCAGGTCTCACCTGGCCACTGGGAGGCTAAGCCCAGCCTCACTCCCAGACGTCTTGGTCTAAATCCCATGCTCTTTGCATTACAGGCAGTGCCCAGTAAAGAACATCTGACTTAAGGACAGCTGGTACTTGCCCTTTAATGTCATGTAAATTTGCCCTCATTTTAAAACAACTGAACCAACCCCTACTCACAACAAATCCATCATCACAATCACCTTCACTCGCTCCATGTGCAGCTTTCAAATCACTGGAAAGGCTTCGAGCCTTTTCTTGCACTAAAATCAAACCATTGCCACTGAGTCCGTTTTGACTCATAGCGACCCTATAGGACAGAGTAGAACTACCCGATAGGGTTTCCAAGGAGTGGCTGGTGGATTCGAACTGCCGACCTTTTGGTTAGCAGCCAAGCTCTTAACCCCTGTACCACCAGGGCTCCATTTCTTGCACTAAAGTAGGGCTAAATAAGAACTGTGTGTACCTGTTCTGACTTACCTACAAATTCAACTTAAAGACTTAAAGACAGAGTTAGGAATGATCTCGTTCTTAACCTGGGGACTGCCTGTACACCATGTTCCTCTTAAAGTGTGCATCTGTTAAAGGTGGTCTGGGGTCGCTGGTAGTAACAAGAGCTGAGGCATCTGAACAGACGTAAAGGGGAAATGCCAAACTTAACGGTCAATTTCCTAAACTCGTAGCCTAAGACTCCCAAGTGAGCCTCCCAGGGTGTGAACCTGCCCACACCATATGGCAACCACTATTTCAGCCCTTACCCCTGGGCCTCCAATGTCTCCACCCTGCCGCAAAGGAAGGGTAAGGACGCATGTTGGTTACGACATACCCGAGATGGTTCTGGGACTCACCCAGGGCCCTCAGAGCATGACCCTTTAGCAGAAACTTAAAATGATTCAAAGGAACCACTAACTTCACAAAGCATTCTCAGGACTCTGCAGGCCTGCACACAAGGAACAGCCGAGCCTGCCAGGCAAGTCAGAGGCAGAGCCCGGGCCACACACGACTCACCTCGTAGAGCTTCACGATGTCTGGCGTGTGCTCCTTCTCGTCGATCTGCTGCTCTCTCTTGAGCAGCGTGTCCTTGCAGTGCGTGCAGCAGCGGATGCGGTCGTCATCCTTCTCATCCAGCACCGAGCTCACGCTGCTCATGCTGCTGACGCTGCCCCGCCGGGAGCCGTGGACACTGGTAGGTGACTGGCTGGGGCTAGTGTGGGTGCTCAGGGAGTCCTTGCTGGCACTGGTGAGCTTGTCTGTAAACCACAACACAAGACAGGCAGCAGTGACCCCCCAGCATCCAAGTATTCCACCTCCCAGGGCAGCAGCACATCTGTTCACAGGTGCTTGATCTGGGGGATAGGCAGCCCAGGCTCCTCCTACAGGCAAGAAGTACCTACACCTCTGCCTTCCTGGGGTCAGACTCTGGAGGGAAAGGACTCCCACTGCCATCCAGGGAAGGTCCAAACAGCCTAGGGTGGTCTGTCTTCAAGGCTCGGAGCCCCACCCTAACCTGGCCTCACCACGTACCACCTTCTTCCATTTTTCCTGTGCCTCAGACACACCCACATTCTCCCCCTTGACACTTTCCTCCATAGCCGTCCCCCGTTCCCAAACCTCTCCTCCTATCTTTCCAGAGTGCAGCACAAGACATGTCCTCCAGGAAACCTTCCCCAGTTCCTAAGGGTGAAAGATGCCGCCCTTATCAGCTCCTACACGCTGCCCATGCTGGGCACTTCCCACTGTTCCGCTTGTAAGATAGTTACATAGACACCCCAGAGCTTCCTGAGAAACCTATGACTCGGGGTGGAAGCTGTCTTATTTATACTTTCACCTTTAACATACCCAGCAGGGACACCGACTCCACAGCAGCTGAACAGGAAATGTTGGTTAATTAGCCCACACCACCACCCAGTGCTGTCGAGTCAATCCCGACTCATAGCGACCCTATAGGACAGAGTAGAACTGCCCCATAGAGTTTCCAAGGAGCTCCTGGTGGATTCGAACTGCCAACCTTTTGGTTAGCAGCTGTAGCACTTAACCACTACGCCACTGGGGTTTCCTTAATTAGCCCAAGGGAAGGAAAATATGCTACAAAAATATAGCTTATCAAGTCTCAGGTGAGTCGGTCTCCAAGACAAAGGCAAAGTATCAAGGTCAAGTGGGCCTGGTGGATGTTGGACAGATGCTTGGGCCCCCAGGTTGTCCAGACACCCTGTGGCCAACGGCATACACGGAGTCTGTGGGACTCTCCAGTGTTCAAGCCCACCTCAAATGTCCAGAAGCCAGTGAGATCATCTTCAGTGACTTTTAACCAGCTGAGATTCAAAGTCTGGGACCATCTAGTTCCACCTCACCTCTGTAGTCTCATTCTCACAGTTCCTACACATGTACTCCATACTCCGCCAACTATTCCAATTGCTCATCCATTAACCTACTCTGCGTCTCTCCAAATTCCGTGCTCCTGCCTGGCACTCCGCCCAGCACGCCCTCCTCCCGCTCTCTTTTGCAATCCAACTCATCTTTCAAGGCTCCCCCGGAACCTCACCTCCCGACCCCGAGCACCCACGCTCCCGCTCTCCCTCAAGCGTCCACAGTACTCAGTCTCTCTCATATTATGATATGATAGCCTGTTCTACACAAGGGTGAGCTGTGAGTGGCTTTTATTCCAAAGGAAGTGACCAGCTCACTTCTCATTTTTCAAGTCCCTCTCCTCGTCTCCTTTACAAGCCCCACCTGCCCCATTCAGGCAGAGCTAATGAAGAGTTGATGAGCCTCTCCTGGTGCCTGACACACTTCTCTAATTATATTTTGTATAAAGCAACTATTTATGAGTCTGTATCCCCTGTTAAACTCTGGACTTCTGGAGGAACGGACTATGCCTTACAGACCAAAAAAAAACCAAACCTGTTGCCATCGAGTCAATTCCAACTCATGGCAACCTCATGCGTTACAGAGTAGAACTGCTCCACAGGGTTTCTTGGCTGACAGTTTACAGTAAGTCTTCTGATCCCTGCTATAGACCATTGTACCCCCAGCCCCAGCGCAGAGCCTGCAGGGAGCTCCTTGCAGTCAACGATCGAATGAATGAAGGTCTCATGGGCCATTAGTTTAAACAAAAAGGTCCCATGGTCCCAGGGGTAACAAGCTAATCCCAAGAGGAGATGAGAGCCCGGAGCCCACGTCCCCGGGGCTGCCTCGGCGTTACCTACTTGCCAAGGGAAGGTTGACGAACTCCATGCACTTCTTGCACATAATAGACCCGCAGAGGCGGCAGTGGTGGCGGCGGTTACGGAGGGTGAACTTATTTCCACAGTCTGGACAGAAAGGGACATCCTGGTCGTTGACCCAAGGCACCACTGACTTTTCTATTGCTTTGGGAAAAACAAACCAAACACCAAACAAAAAAGTGGGCCATTTTTACAAGAGATTTGGTCAGGGAGTAAGATAAAGAATAAAAAGAACGTGAACCAAGTTCTAGAGTTACCTCGAATCTTAGCAGATTCAGCATTCGTTCTGTCAAACGCAGTAAGCTGACAAGGAGAAAACAGTGCCAATGGAGTCAATCAGGAGATGTGCGCACTTCCCACAGGCAGGAGGCATCAAGTGGGAATGAGCACATCTGCATTTCTCATGTCTCACCTGTCACCCCCAATCCCACAAGTCATGAAAGCAAGTTCACATGGGACAGAGTCTTAGTTTGCATGTAGAAGGCACCTCCCTTCCTATCTCTTTATTGTCAGTTACCCATGTGAGCAAGGACGAGGCAGAGCCGGCTACTGAAAGCAATGGGGGAACTCTCAGTTATCCACAGTTTTCTGCCCTACAAAGTATACAAGAAGAACTGTACCTGTGGTTGCTACCACGCCTACCACACAATCTAGGTTATACGCCACAAGTATTACCAGGGTCAAAGTAAAACAGAGCGGTTGTAGCATAAGACATGCTCCCACACCACAGGACAAGAAGGCCCAGTCAGGTGTTCCCACCGTGTGCTGGCTCTGTCTGAAAACCTCCACAGGCCTGGTCACCAGTGTTCCTCTGCCATCAAATGATATCACACACTATGGCCCATGAAATGATACTGGCTGGGACACCCAAAAGAGAAAATCTGAGGGCAGAAAGGTTTTCCAGCAACCACTGGGCTCCATGGTAGGAAAAGGGAAGCCAGTATGGGGCAAGTCTGTTAAACTGGGCCCCTCCACTCAGTAAGACAGTCCAGGCTAGAAACGTCGCTCGTTCTCTGCACTCTCCAAGGAGGGCGTTTCTCTGCCAGCATCAGATATACACGACATACATGACACAGGCTGCAGAAATGTATCATTTTTTCTCCCAGAAAATGTATATCTGTAGGAAAAAGAGTGTTTTGAAACAACAAAATTTACCTTCTCTAACCTGATTATTAACTTATTGACTTCGACAACATAGTGGTCAATTCTGGCAGCTCGGTGCTTTTTGAAATCGGAAAGATGGCTTCTCATAGCACCTAGAAGAAGGAAGGTGGGGAAGTAAGTGTCCTGTAATCTCTCTGATTGTACCCCTCTATCTTGCTGCTTATCTTCAATGAATTTCAGAAGCAAGTAAGAATTCTGGGACTGTAGAGCCTTACTATAAAAATTCAAAAACTAGGAAATTTTCTAAAATGTTAGTTACCTTGGTGGCCACAAAGTGCCATAAAAGAAACCTCAGAGTATAGTGGATAAGAGCTTGCACCCTACAGCCACCCTGTGCTCAAGTTTCAATTCTGCCACATACTCTGTGACCTTGGACAAGTTACCTAACCTCTCTGAAACTCTGAGTACTCATCTATAAAATAGGGATAACAATAGTACCTACATCACAGGGCTGTTATGAGGATTAAGCAAGTTAAAATTTATAAACTCCTTAGAATATTGCCTAGCACATGAATGCCTGTTAAATAAAAAGGACAATAACCTTATCGGCGATTTTTTTTTTAATTCACTTCATACTTTACTTTCCATAGTTGATACAAGATGGTTTCCCTCAGAATAAAAACAATCCTTCCCAAAATGGCCAAAAATGTGTAAACACTAATAAATGCCCTTGCAGGAGCTAGTTAAACAGATACTTCCTCTGTCCAGCAGCCAAGGGCCAGAACAAACCTCCCCAATCCAAATGGAACTACGCGGCTTATTGCCTCAATGTGTCTAAAATATCCCCTGTTCAATCTCATCTCTTCCAAAATCCAACCCTGCCCTCTACCCTCCCAGCGCTCAGTTCACTTTCTCCTCCCAATGAACCCCTACTTTTAGGTACCGTGTCATATCTGGGATTTGTCACATGCCACACTCTTAACCATCCAAGCCTCTTTCTTCCCTAACCATGCTCTAACACCTAATTAAATTGTACTTTAGAATTCTTAGTGGTGATCATAGATATTAACTTCCAAAATGTGCCCTTCGCTTGACCTTCCACAATTTGTGGCCTCCTTCAGCAGCTGAAACAGGCAAGTTAATCAAAATCACCCTGATAATCTGACATCAGCTATCATGAACCAGGAATTCATATGCGTCAAATTTCTCCTTCATGCTTCTAATTAGCTTTCATATGTACAGTATTATTTTTAAAGCAATTTTCTTTTGCTTCACACTTTATTCTAGGATAATGCTGTCCAGTATAACTTTCTACAATGATAAAAGTGCTCCCACTCTCCAATATGGTAGCCACTGGTGGCACAATGGTTAAGAATTTGGCTGTTAATTGAAAGGCTGGCAGTTTGAACTCACCAGCAGCTCTGTGGGAGAAAAGACTTGGTGATCTGCTCCCATAAAGATTATAGCCTAGGAAACCCTATGGGGCAGCTCTACTCTGACATGTAGGGTCGCTATGAGTCAGAATCGACTCGATGACATGCTGGAAAAGTGGTTAGTGTGGCTTAAGAATCAGTTTTTATTTCATTTTAAGTAATTTAAATTTAAATAGCCACATATGGCTAGTAGCTACCATACTGGGCAGCACAGTTCTAGGACTTTCTTCACCCAGAAAGATACCTTCCATAGTGACACTATTAGGATATGGTAGATGACCCTAGGTAAATATCACTTCCCCTCTTAGGACCTGTTTCCCCACCTACAAATGCACATGAGGATCCCTACCATTCTACCTCACAAGGCTTTTGTAGAGATGATCAAGATGATGAATATTAAGGTAGGATAAAGCACTATGCATATAGAAGTTATTATTCATCCATTCCATGGACAGACAATATTTTATTATAATAATAATCATTATCATCCAACAGTTAAAGGATATGCAAGATTATCTCGTTCATCTCAGAATGGCAAGATTTATTTTATAACAGCTTTACTGAGATGTACTTCATATACCATACAGTTCATCATTTAAAGCATACAATTGAGAGGTTTTTACATATATTCACAGAGTTGTCCAACATCACCACAATCAATTTTAGAATATTTTCATCACCCTAGTATGATTATTTTGAAAGTAAGTAGAAGATACCATAATTATGTACTTCAGAAAAGTAAGTTGCACAAACCAGTGGCTCTCACTAGGTAGACAGCATCTTACATGAGGAGACATTCCCATCAATGGCATTTGGGACTGGCCGTCAGGGAAACCTGGATCTACACTCTGTTCTGCAGTTTACTAGCTGTCTGACCCTGGTGGGTTCCCCTAGGGTGCAGTGAGGATTAACGGGCCACGTATGTAAAGCATTTCAGGCAGTGCCTAATGCAAAGCAGACGCTCAGCTCCTCCTCCATTTTCTTCCCTCACTAGGACATAAAGTCCATGAGAAGCTTAGACCATTTCGGTTTTCTAATGCCTCTTCAGCCAACTCTTAAAACAGCACCTAGAGCATAGTAGATGCTCAATAAACATTTGCTGAATGAAAGAATGAACTTTCTTACCAAGTTCCTGGGGCTCCCACATGTAAGGATCAACCCCTCCATAGCTGAAAGACTCATATCCTTGAGTCCCTGACTCTGCTCGGTCATCTCCTTCTCGTTTTAACAACCTGTTCTTTGCTTTCTTGGCCTTCTGGACAAGACCTTGGAAAAAATGGAACAAATAACACAAATGAACCCATGAAGAACTTCCATTAAAGAGTCAAGGGAAATCTCAGAAAACAAGAGTTAATAAAAAAAATTGCCCTTTGTTTAAAAATGCTGAAGAAATGTTTGGATCCCAAATAAAATCCAACAATAAGCACACAAATACTGTATTACAAATACCACAGAGTAATACACTCACTAGTCAGTATTAGCAGTAAGTTGGTTTATATGGCCAACATATAGGCTAAATCCCTGTTTACTGCCAAATTTAAGAGTCCAGTTAAACAGAAGTGTTAAAATTAAACTTGATGAAAGAACCAGGGTGATGGAAGTACTTTTTCCTGTATCTTAAGTGGGGTGGTGAGGAGCCCTGGTGGCACAATGGTTAAGCATTCAGCTACTAACCAAAAGGTTCTGGCGGTTCGAACCCACCCAGTGGCTCCATGAAAGACCCAGCTATGTGCTTCTGTAAAGATTACAACCAAAAACCTTAT
Source organism: Loxodonta africana (assembly GCF_030014295.1). NCBI lineage: Eukaryota > Metazoa > Chordata > Mammalia > Proboscidea > Elephantidae > Loxodonta > Loxodonta africana. The sequence continues at coordinate 38,518,232 of NC_087363.1, forward strand.
GTGGCAGGACTACTCTGTCACGTGGGGTCGCTATGAGTTAGAAGCAACTCAATGGCACCCAACAACAACAACTAGGGTGGTAGTTACATGAATTTATACATTTTCAAAAATTTATATTGGATTATAAATTTACAAACTTTAGTGTATATTGGGGCCCTGGTGGCACAGTGGTTAAGAACTACGGCTGCTATCCAAAAGTCTGGCAATTCGAATCCACCAATCACTCCTTGGAAACGCTGTGGGACAGTTCCACTCTGTTCTGTAGAGTTGCTATGAATCAGATAGGCTCAATGGCAATGGGTTCTTTTTTGGGGGAGGGGGTTTATGTGTATACTATACCTCAATTAGGTAACCCTGGTGGTGTAGAGGTTAAGTGCTACAGCTGCTAACCAAAGGGTCAGCAGTTCAAATCCGCCAGGCACTCCTTGGAAAGTCTACGGGGCAGTTCTACTCTGTCGTATAGGGTCACTACGAGTCAGAATCAACTCGACGGCAGTGGGTATGGTCTTGGTTTGGTTACACCTCAATTAAAATAAATTTTTTTTAAATCATATTCTACAGGACTAATTTATTTTTCCAGGGATTCATGAGTAAAACTTACCTCTGTAAGATTCAGCCAAAAAAAATTCTCAATTCTAAGTTGCTGACTCATTAATTTTCTTAAATCTTGGGTGACTACTACCCTTTTCTAACACTAGAATCTCGTAGAAAATATCAAATCTGATACAGTAGTAAATCTAATACAAAACGATATAATTTCTTTTACATTTAGTAGATTTGTAAGTAAGTTCCCATGACTTTCAAGCGCTGTCACCTGAATAACATTAAAGACACCCCTACAGTTTTTCAAAGGCCTAGGTAAATGCAGATGGTGGGGTGCTGGCTGGCAGGGGGTGAAAGTGATAAGATTATAGGCATGTCTTTGTTAGGCAGAAGAGCTAATAAAGCAAGCGCCCTGATTATCAGTCAGTCTGGGATGGCTTTTTCCAACAGCTGGAAAAATAAAGTCTACCAGAACTGAGGAGTCCCTGAGTGGTGCAAATGGTGAAGCACCTGGCTGCTAAGTAAAAGGTTGGAGACTCAAGTCTACTCAGAGGCACCTCGAAACAAAGGCCTGGCTATCTTGCTCCTAAAAAATCAGCCACTGAAAACACTGTGGAGCAAAGTTCTACTCTGACACATGCAGGATCTCCATGAGTTGGATTCAATTCGATGGCAGCTGGTTACCAGAACTGAAGGACACCCTTTAAAATGCATTAGTCTTTTTTAACAACAGGGAAGAGGAAATCACCTGACTGAACAAAGGGTCTAGCAGACAGGAAACTGAAGTAAGCAAACACCAATTCATTTTTGCAAATAAGACTAAACTGTGTTGAATTAAACAGGCAGTCTATACCATTTAACCACTATTAGGTGGCATAGAAAAACTGCCTGACAACCTTCCTAAGGTGGGTGTAGCCCTTCAAGTGGGGACAATTAAGAACAATCCCATATATTTTTAAAAAACATTTACAAAGCAGAAGCCACAGTTAATTTTCAACTACTGTTTTTTCAACTTACTGCAAATGTGCTAAAATGAAGCTGAACACACTGACAGGACATTAAAAAAAAAAAAAAAGCTGGCTCCAAAACCTGACAAAAACTTTAGCTCTTTTGGCTTTAACATTTTGCTTGCTTAAAATTAGCGAAGTCATAAAATTTCTAAGAATTCAGAGACCAAATGGCAAGATGATCTACTTTTGTAGAGCTTTTCAAAAATCTTCGATGTCAGCCTTTAAAACTTTACTTTCCTGATTTTGAAACACAGAAAACTGTAACATAAGCAGGAATTACCTCCTGACTAAAGGCATGACTACAGATGGTACTAAAGGAATGCTGAATTCAATCTTAGTTCTTCTGAGGTAAAGACACAAAAATAAAGCGGTGGGGGGAACTCTTCTGCTTTCAAGTTTCTTTCACAAGGAACAAAATTTCATTTCATGCCTATCAACGATATTACACATTTTTCCATTAAAAGACTAAAAGTATAAAAAAGAATAAATCCCTTTTCTAGAATCACAGAGCTACTAAGGGAAAAACCTGGTATTCAGTCATAGATCTTACTGCAAAAACAGTGTTCTTTCCACTCTAACTAAAATCAATCAAACCCACCGCCACTAAGTCACTTCCAACTCATGGTGACCCCGTGTGTTACAGAGCAGAATTGCTCCGCAGGGTTTTCTTTGCTTTAATCTTTATAGAAGCAGATAGCCAGGCCTTTCTTCTGTGGTGCTGCTGGGTGGGTTTAAACTGCCAACCTTTAGATTAGTAGCCCACTCTATTATCCATAAATAGATTTCCATATCTATTATTCCTTAAATAATCTTAAACATCTTCCTCTAAAAGAAGGCTCATCACAGGCATCTGAGGGCATTCTTAATCTCTCTACCCACTGGCATCATCAACAGTCTTAGTAACACCATGGTATATGACTCAGTGCAGCTGACACAAAGACTGCAGGCTCATTGAAAATCATGGAGGCCCGTCAGTTGGCCAAAGGAAACTTAGGTAATCAGCAGTGATCTGCTTTTTTTTGCAGAAAACCGCAGTGCATCCTGTGATTGGATAACAGGGCCTCACATTACCAGTGATGCCCGTGTGGAAAGAGAAGCACTGAATTTGAAGATGACTTAAGACCTGGGTGCCAGGCCTTACTGTGCCAGTTCCTGTGTAACATTGGATACTTACTCAACATCTCAGAGCCTCACTTACTATCTCTACCACAAGAACAACCGCCTTCCTGCAGGATTGTTGGGACAGTCAAAGGAATAACGTATGTGAAAGAGCTCTGAAAGCTATAAAGCACAATACTATTTTTTTTTGGAGGGGTGGGAGCTCCTAACAGTTATGGCTCTGCTCCAGCTTTTATAACCAGAAGCCACCTCACCCATCACGGCCCTCAGTATCTTAAAAATGTTTGACCCTGTCATGTTTCTGGATGGCAGTTATAGTTGTCACTGCCTTTAGCCATCTGAACTGAGAAATGAGCCATGGAGTGAAACTCTATGAAAAATACCCGATTACGGGGTGCACGTGACTCACATGTTTAAAGGCCAAAGTCCACTCAGGAATCATTTCCTTTTCTCCCACCCAACAAAGAACTGTGAAGAATTGTGAATACAGCATCTCACCACCTTCAGAAATGCTGCCGGCTGTGAGAAGCAGGTTAGCTCAATCACTAGGAAAGCAAGTTCCAGAAGAGCTGCATCTTATTTGGGAGTAAGAATCTGAAGTCTAGGATGTACAATGAACACCATGTGTGGTCAAAATGACCTTTGGAAAACTCTTCCTTACAGTGTGTGAGGGGAGGGAGTATACTGGAACTCCCTGTACTTTCTGCAAAATTTTCCTGTAAATCTAAAACGGCTTTAAAAAATAGTCTGTTTAAGAAAGGAAACAATTACTTCTTCAACTCTCCGAGACCTGAGCCTCTGGAAGCTCAAAAGCCAAGTTTTAACTTTTTAGGTTGTTTCTCTCCGCTCTTCAGCAATGACCTTCTTCTTCCTGGGCTGCAGAAGGCAAAGTCTAGTTGGGGAAGGAAGGACAGCAGGAAGGATTCAATTTGTGACAGGTAAACGGGCTCATAAGGTACCTCCACTTTAACAGAAAAGGAAAGGAATTCCCAAACTCTCCTGGGGTAGTTAGTGGTTAGATAATTCACACAGTCCAGCAAGAGACAGCAGAGTGTGGTGATTACTTTTACCTAGGTTCAAAGCCTCTGCCTCACTGTGTGACTTTAGGCAAGTTGCCTAATCTCTCCTCGTCTGGTGTCCTCACCAATAAAATGAGGCTCATAATCAGATACCTATAGTAAAGATTAAATTAATACACAGGAAGAACTTTGAACAATGCCTGGCACATAGTAAACACCAGATATGTGTTTGCTACTATTATACTAATTGATTTGATTATTATATTCTGGTAGCAACACGGAAGCTGATGAAAACCATCCCATGTGCCTCTTACTTTTAATTTGTCCTCTGACGTCACGATCTTCTCCTGAATGCTCTTCCTCGTAATGTGCCTGAAGCTGATAGAAAGATTGCAGGTCCTTCAGGCACAGAGGGCAGAGGAAACCCTCCCTCACGTCCCCTGGGTCATCCAGGGAAGCCATGGCAGTGCCCTCTCAACCCCCACAAGGCACCAGCCTCATGCCAAAAGTCAGCTTGATTCCTCCACAAGGGGCCAGGGCTCCTGCAGCATTAGCTTAACGAAACAGCACACTGATGACGGGAAAGTGGCATCGCGGCCCTGGATGAGGTTTCCTCTCTGGAGTAGTAAGAGCCCTGAGAAAGGAAAGAAGAAGAGGGAAAAAACCCAATTCAGACAAATTAGCAGCAATTGAAAATCCTCTTTGTCTTTTCACAATTCAACAAAGGTTCTTAATGTTTGGTCACTGCAAGTTTAAGAAAGCAAACTACTTTTTCAAGTCCTTAGAACAAAAACACAAAGTCGTCTAAGATTTTGAGAATGTCACTGGACAACGGAAACTCACTGAAGCAGGAAGAAGAGAGTCTTGAGGACCAGAAAGGAAAATTCAACTTCAAAAGCAAACACAACACCAAGGCAATTCTTTTCACATTATTCCAAATGGTCCAACTTCATAATCTGATGCCACCGTGGCCGCTGAAGAAATTTCTGAAGTATTCATCACCAAGTAGTAGTTTTTATTTGACTCTCTTTACCTGGATCATTTATTCAACTGCATATATTGGGTTTTTGCTACCTGCAAAGCATCTGAGCCAGGAATGCAAAGACGAAAAAGACAGAGTGCCTGCCCTAAAAAACAAACAAAAAACCAGACCAAAACAAACCAAACACACACACACACACAAAAAACCATCTCAGTCAAAGCAGGAGCATTACAAAACCTAGTGTAATGAAAAGAACAATCTGTTTTGCGTTTTATATTTATAGAGCACTGTCTCACCAATGAGCTTACTAGGTTTTATAAATCAGTTAGTGGCAGTTGAACAGCAGGCCCAATGTTCTCACTGCTTCAAAAACAAAAGGATTTCAGGACTTAATAAGTTACATTTTCTGGCTCATTGGGTCATGGCAAAGTCACTTCCAAGGTCGCCTAAGAAAGACTCCCAGCCATAGGAAGAATCCAGATAAAAACATTCCACGAAAGCAGAAATTTCTCCTCAGGGGAACTCTAGCCACACCTAGCTGTGACCCTCAGCTCTGGATGAACTTGTTCAGAGGGCCATTGAAGAGGGACTTTCTTGGCCCCAAACCTGGAGAGTGGCAGTGACCCAGAAACTAATCAACTGGAGACCCCAGGTCCCAGTTTTTTTCCTCTAGCTAAGAAATACTGGGGTTCAGTGGTAGAATTCTCGCCTTCCATGCAGGAGGCCCGGATCTGATTCCCGGCTGATGTACCCCACGTGCAGCCACCACCCATCTGTCAGCGGAGCCTTGCATGTTATGATGCTAAATGGGTTTCAGGGGTGCTTCCAGACTAAGATGGACTAGGAGAAAAGGCCTGACCTGATTCCAAAAATAAGCCAATGAAAACCCAGTGGATCACAACAGTCCAGCCCACAGCTGATCATGGGGATGGCACAGGACCAGGCAGCAGTTCCTTCTGTTGTGCAAGTGGTTGCCATGAGTCAGGGGCCACCTCCATGGCAGCTAACAACAAACAACAACCAGCTTAACGACTACACACACGCAATTCCCAGCTCCTTTTCTAGATGGTCACGGAAACTGTAGCCCCAGGTCTGATCTGTTCTCTCTCCAGACAATGGTTCATCTGACATTCTGACTCTGAGAGCCCACTTCCTTCCCCTGCACTCACCCATAACCACCACAAATCAAATACTAACCACCACCGCCCCCACAGGCTCCCTCAGACTCACCCTTCACATCCCAGCCCAAACCCCACTTCCTCAAGGAAGCCTTCTCTGACTGGAGGCACACCCTCCATCTGATAGCACCTGTACTTCTTCACAACACTCATCTCAATTTATAATCACACGTACGTATGTAAAGTGACTAAATACACAAGACTGTAAGCTCTATGAGGGCAGAAACTACGTCTGTTTTCCCAACCATCATATCTCCAGGGTTTGGCACAGTGCCTGGCACACACATAGTCAAAACGCAGTAAGCCCGTGAATGAATGAAGGAACCCCAAAATCATATAGCCAAACACACACCACCAAACTGGACCCCACAACCATAACTGAATACATATGCAAGCTCCAAAACCCCAAATCGCACAAGAAATAAAAATAAAATCCACATATCCTACAACTACGCGTCCTACTTGAATGCTATCCTACCACATGCCTCACAGACTACACCTCCCGCAGCCGCGCTCACCACAGCCTCAAGACCGCATACAGCACTGGCCCACATAACACATCACGATTACGCACACGTCGTATAACCACAGACTGTTGGAAAAACCCAACCCCCATGGAGCACAGACATGACAACTCCACACGCCGCAGACACAACACAAACACTACAAACAACCCCACACAAACTCTGAGCACGAACGCTTCAACCTCACACAACCAGAGAACTGAACACAAGCATTCGGGAGACAGCCACCCGCTTCTCAGCCGCATAACCAAACACCAACCGTACGCTCCCCGCATAACCACACAGAGCCCAATCACTACAAGCACACACAAGCGAAACGCACAACCCAAAAGCCGCATCTCCCAGCACGTATGTCACACACACCGCACGCCCGCACGGCCGGCCTGTCTCGGTTGCCGAGTGGCGTCACGCCTCCGCCCTCCAGGCTCGACCTGGCTTCTGCAACCGGTCGGGGTTCCGCGGCCGCGCAGACCTGTCAGGTCCTCCCGCCGGGGCTGTGGGCCTTCACAGCCCCTTACACCATTGCAGCCGCCATCGCCATCCTCGGCTCGGTGCTCGGCAGGCGCGCCTGCGGAGGCGGTGCCAAAACCGGAAGGCAGGCTGGCAGACGCCCGTAGAACGCCGAGTCTTCGAGGGCGTGAAGGGGCGGGAACGTACTCCACCCGCCTGAAGAGGACCGGCGGGCTATGTGTGGGTGCCTTAAGAACGGCGGGTAGCTCAGTGGTTAAAACCATCGACCCGAAATGTCGGCGGTTGGAAACCACCAGCGGCTCGCGGGAGAAAGACGTGGCAGTCAGCTTCATAGAGATTTACAGGCTTGGAAACCCTGTGGGGTCGCTATGAGTCAGAAGCCACTGGATGGTTTTTTGTGTTTGGATAATTCCTTTGTAAGGATCCTGGGTGGTGCAGTGGTTCAAGTGCTCGGCTGTTAATCGAAAGGTGGGCAGTTGGAACCCACCAGTGGCTCTGCAGGGTGGGGGAAGATGTGGCAGTCTGCTTTCTTAAAGGTTACAGACTAGGAAACCCTATGAGGCAGTTCTTCTCTGTCCTATAGGGTCGCTATGAGTCGAATTGACTTGACAGCAATGGATTGGGTTTTTTATAGTTCATTGTGCCAGTGAATGAGTCAGCAGAGGGGGTCTTTAACGCCTTCTACCCCCACTCCCAATTGCAGTTCTAAATTAATTCGAGAGTCAAAGTCCTTGAGAGCTAGAGTTGGAAGACTTGAGGAAAGCCGAGGATGTGGGAAAACTCGGAATAGAACCACATAAGGGTGTGCGCTTGGAATGAGAAGGCGTATCCAGTGGACGTACAATATGTTCAAATCTGTGACATTTCAAAAAACAGGATGGATTATTCAGCACTAACCACAAAGTATATAGAGACAAAACCTAATTCCAGTGCTGGTGAGACACTGGGCTTAGCAGTGGCCTGGGCTTCAGAAGCAAGAGCTGCAGAGCATGATGGCTTGGGCCTTGGAGTTCCAGATCCCTGGTCTTCCTTGACCCCTTTGATCCTTAGTATTACCATCTGTAAAATGGGGATAATAGTCTCCACCTCATAAGGTTTTTATGAGGATTAAATGAGGGGCGGTTGTTGTTGTTGTTAGCTACCAGCGAGATGGCCCCCTACTCATGGCAATAGGTTGTGGAGCCATGCTTACAGGTGGGAATATCATTGCGGTCAGAGGATGAACCTTGTATTAAACCATCATGCGTTCGCCTGGCATTTTATCATCCACAAAAACCAGTATCACATTCACCCTTTGGTTTGCTCGAAAAAGCCATGGCAATGTGACCTGCAGCTTGTGAATTAATGCTAGAATCATGATGGCTCTGCCACTGATGTTCCAATTGTTTTTTCCTTCTAAATTTTAGTTAATTTTGTTGCTGTTGAGAATATACACAGCAAAACATACACCAATTCAACAGTTTCTACATGTACAATTTAGTGACATTGATTGCGACCATTCTCACCCTCCTTTTCTAAGATGTTCCTACCTCATTAACCTAAACTCACTACCCTCTGAGGTTCCTATCTAATCTTTCAAGTTGCTGTTGTCAATTTGATCCCATAGAGATAATTCTTAAAAGAACATAATGCTCAAGACAGACCTTTTTTTACTAGTTATCTGAACTGTGTTTTGAAGATGACTCACTGATGTTCTATTGATATTTTCAAAAATGATGGTAACAAAGACCTTCCTGTGTGCTTCACAGTTTATAAAAAGCACTTCCACATTCAATACATTAGTTAATCCTTCCAACTACTCTTTTTCCCATTTCTAAAATAACAATAATAATGACTGACATTTACTGAGTGATTAGCACATGCCAGGCACTGTTCTGTGTGTTTTACATACCATTTAATTCTCATACAACCCTATGAGGTACAAATTAATATCCCTCCCATTTTTACAGATGAAGAATCTGAGGCCCAGAGAGGCTAGGTGATTTGCCAAAGGTCACACAGCTTGTAAATGTTGAACCCAGAGTCATCTTGCCTTGAGGCCTTCAAACCCCTCCCCTCCTTGGGGTTCAGACCTGAACACTGAAAATTCTTGCATCTCTCAGCATTTCCCAGGCACCAACCATGTACCAAGCAAAGAGAGAGAGAGTGAGAGGAGGCAGGGCAGTCTCCCTGGAGGAGGCTCAGCCATCAGGGGGACACAGACACATTCAAAAAGAGTTTGCACATGTGTGCAGGAGCTCCGGCATCAGAGAAGAGGTTAATTATTCCCTCTGTGAAAATCCAGGGAAGGTTTCCAGGGGAGGCAACATAGGAGCAGAACCCTCAGGTAGAGAGGGTTGGGAAAGGCCTTCCAGGAGGCGGGGTGGGGAGAGGCATACGCAAAGGCATGGTTGTGGGGAAGAACAGGAGTCCTTTGAAAACCTAGGAAAGTTTGTTCACACCTAGAATGATAATGTGAAGGCACTGGCTCTGGTTCCCAAAACCAGGGCTTCAAACCAGTTTAGTCATGGTCAATGAAGCAAAACTAGAACAGACTCAAAGTTTTAAACTTGGGTGATCTGGAATGATAATTGAAATGGGAAAAATTACAGGTTGAACTCCTGGAATGGGAGACTCAGAAGAGATGTAGTGAGCCCTTTCAGGAGCCTGATGCGTGAGATTGGATTACTGGCAGGAAGGCAGAGAGTGACACACATTCCAAGCTGTGAAGTCAACTGCCATCTTTGAGCAGGGCACCGCTGTTTCCGGCTCAGCTCAAAATCCAATGGGCAAGACAACTGATAGCTATGCAATGAGTATGCTGCCCCTGTTTCCTAAGGGGGAGATTAAGTTTCCAGCAGGGCTTTGACCTGTAATTCTCCCTGTTCCAGGTATCATTCCAGTTCACCCAAATTTTAAAAATTCAAGGGAAAGATTAGTCCAAAGGACTAATGGACCATAACTGCCACAGCCTGCACCAGACTGAGTCCAGCACAGCTAGATGGTGCCCAGCTACCACGACAGCCTTTCTGACAGGGATCACAATAGAGGGTCCTGGACAGATTGGGAGAAAAATGTGGAACAAAATTCTAACTCACAAAAAAAAAAAAAAAAAAAAACTGAGTTACTGGCCTGACAGAGGCTGGAGAAACCCCGAGAGTATGGCCCCAGATGCCTTTTTAACTCAGTATCTAAGTCACTCCTGAGGTTCACCCTTCAGCCAAGGATTAGACAGGCCCATAAAACAAAACATACACCAGCCCAGGGGCAAGGACAAGGAGGCAGGAGGGGACAGGAAAGCTGGTAACGGGAAACCTAAGGTCGAGAAGGGGAGAGTGTTGACATGTCGTGGTGTTGGCAACGAATGTCGCAAAACGATATGTGTATTAATTGTTTAATAAGAAACTAATTTGCTTTGTAAACCTTCATCTAAAGTAGAATAAAAAAAATTTTTTTTTTTTTAATTCAGGTCTCTTCCTGTTTTGCTTCCTCGGCCATGACTGAACTGGTTGGAAGCCCTGCCCGAAACCACAGGCCACAGGGAGCTGACTCTAATGGCGGGATCACCGGCAGCTGGACCTCTTCACCTCCCCTTGTACCTTAGAGCTCTATGTCTCTCTCTGGTCCCTTATTGTCTATATATGTTTATCCTGAGTAGCACAAGGCACTTGGCATCCCATCAAAATCCCTGATAGGAAGGGAAATCAAGATGTGGACATCAGGGGAAGGTGTGTGGCACATGACGTAATGCCCCAAAGGTCTTGCTCCCCCATACTGGCCCAAGTTCCAGCTCCCAGGCCTCTGCCAGCTGCTGCTGTGGCCCTGAGCAGACCACGGGGAGGCAGGGCCTTGTCTGAAGAATGGGTAGAGGGTGCCAGGCTAGGCTGTGAATAGGGGAGCAGGTGGTAGCTGCTTCTGCCAGGAAAGACACAGAGAAAGGAGGAAATAAGACATGGAGTAAGGAGGGAGGTAGCAAGGTATGGTGGATAGAAGCACAGACATTGGAGGCAGCTACCCTGGGTTTGGATCCCAGCTCTGCCACTTGTAGCTGTGTGGCTCCAAGCAGATCACTCAAATTCTCTGAGCTTCAGTTTCCCGTAAAATGCAATAATAATAGTCGCTGTTCCTAGGGTGGAGGATTAAATGAGTTGCTACTAGTCTCCTAAGGCTGTGGTAACAAAGTACCACAAAGTGGGTGGTTTTCAACAACAGAAACTTGTTGTCTCCTGGTTCTGGAGACCAGAAGTCCAAAATCAAGGTGTCAGCTGGGCCATTCTCTTCTGAAAGCTCTAGGGAAGAATCCTTCCTTGCTGCTTCTACCCTCTGGAGGTTGCCAGCAGTCCTTGGCATTTCCTGGTTTGTGGCAGCGTAACCCCAACCTCTGCCTCCATTTTCACATGCCTTTCTTCCCTGTGTGTCTGTCTGCTTCTGGGTCTCTTCTCTTACAAGGATAATAGTCACTGGATTTAGGGCCCACCCTAATCCCCTGATGACCTCATCTTAATTTAACCAATCACATCCGCAAAGACTATTTCCAAAAAAGGTCACATTCTGAGATTCTGGGAAGGGCTTGAGTTTTAGGGGGAAACTCTTGAACCCCGTAGAAAGCTAATGTTTGGAAAGTGCTAGAACAGCACCAGCCACATGGGAAGGACTGTATAAATGTTTGTTAAATAAAGAAAAAGGAAGGGAGGTGTCATTCAGATGCCTTAGTGGTTGTGTCAGCTGAGTCAGACAACACCGTGGGAGGTGTGACGAGCTAATCTGGTGTCATGGAAATCCTTTGAGAGTCATGGCCCTGCCAGATGGGAAGCCTATGAAGAGAACTCAGAAGAGAATGAGTGAACTCGATTTGTTGAATGGGGGTGGGGGGAGCCATACCTCAACAGACCTAAAAAGTAGGAAGTATGGAATTGACTGGGGGCAGTGGTGGTTCAGTGGTAGGATTCTCTCCTTCCATGTGGGAGACTCAGGTTCCATTCCTGGCCAGGGCGCCTCAGGTGTAACCACCAGGGGTCTGCCAGCGGAAGCTTGTGTGTTGTGTGAGGCTTGTGTGTTGCTATGATGCTGAACAAGTTTCAGCATCATCCAGACTAAGATGGATTGGGATGAAAGGCCTGGCAGTCTGCTTTCAAAAAATCAGCCAGTGAAAACCCTATGGCTCACAATGGTCTAATCCACAACTGGTCATGGGGATGGTGCAGGACTGGGCAGTGTTTCATTCTGTTACGCATGGGGTCGCCATGAGTCAGCGGCAGCTAACAACAATATGCTGGCTAACAACAACAACATGGAATTGACTGGCGGGACGTGGGCCATCAAATCTGTAGATTGTGTATGGGCTGGTGTTGCCTTCGGTAAAGCAGGACCACCGCCAGTCCATACGAGGGCCTTTGGCAAATAAGAAAAAGGACCCCCTTCCTCTCACAGAGTCCGTGCCAGGACCCAAGCCCTGCACTTGGCAAGTGGGGTGAGGTCTGGAGTTCAGCTCCACTCACCCCCTCGATTATGCCATCCCCCACCTGCCAGCCATGCACAGTGGTCCCAGGGCAGGGGCAAGAATAAAGGGCCGAGTGTGGCCCTCAGGCTGCAAGGATAATCACCCTGACTGTGCAGCCTCGGCTCCCATCCTCTGACTTAAATCTCTGGAGGTATGTGCCTTTAGCTGGTGCCTACGTTAACCCCAATTTCAATCCAGTGTTGAAATAATCAGTGCAGACGTGCCATCTTAAGTACTTAAGGTGTCCAAGGGAGTTTGACATGTTGACTTCAGTTTAAAAGGTGTAATCCAGCAATTGACTTAGGTTTGTGATTTTACGTTCATTCAACAAACCACATACTGAACACCTACCATGTGTCAGGTACTTGGGTGCTTGGGATAAATGAAACAGACCACCATCCTTGCCCTCATGGAACTGATGTTCTAGAAGACAGACACAGAGTAAACAGTAGATATACTAAATGTATCTTAACCAGTAACCATAGAGTCGACACCAACTCATAGCAGCCCCACATATATCAGAGTAGAACTGTGCTCCATTGGGTTTTCACTGACTGATTTTCAGAAGTAAATTGCCAGGCCTTTCTTTTGTGGTGCCTCAGGGTGGACTGGAATCTCTAACCTTTAGGTTAGCAGCCGAGTGCATTAACTATTTACACCACCCAGAGACTCCACATTTAGAAGGTTATAAGTGGTGTAGAAAAAAAGAGTAAAGGGAGTGAGGAGGTCAGGAGGAGCCAGGTTGCTTTATTAAAGAGGGTGGTCAGGGTAGGCCCCATTGAGAAGGAAACATTTGAGGAAAAGCCTGAAGGAAGTGAGGAATGAGCCATGTAGCTCTCTTGGGGAAGAACCTTCCAGACAGAGGGAACAGCCAGTGCAAAGTGCTCAAGGTGGGACTGTGCCTCATGGTGTAGAAAAAGTAATGAGGCCAACGTGGCTGAAACAGAGGAAGGGAGTTATAGGAAATTGTCTTAGGCTGGGTTCTCTAGAGAAGCAAAACCAGTAAAGCTTATAAATATACATACATAGAGATTTATATCAAGGAAACAGCTCACACGATTGTAGAGGCTGGAACATCCCAAGTCTGTGGATCAGGATAGAGGCTTCTCCTGATTCACATAGCTGCAGGGGCTGGCGAACCCAAGATTGGCAGGTAAGCAGCTAGCTCAAGTCCCAAGAACTGAAGGTCAGATGAGTAAGAGGCAGCTGCAGGATCCAGAACAAGCCGAAAACCTTGGCAGGGTGAGCAGGAAGGAAGTAGGAGATGGAGGGTGGACAGATGAAGGCTGAGGTGGTGATGAGCTGCCAGAGGCCCCATCCCCACCAGTACCACTGAGCAGATTCCATCGTAAGGGTGATCACATACCAAATTTCAACAGGGACGTGATCACAACATCATACAACTGCCAAAACACTGAGAATCACGGCCCAGCCAAGTCGACACACAATCTTAACCATCACAGAAATTAAGTCAGAGAGCTCCAGGGGGAGGGGGCCAAGTCATGGTTACTGGAGGGACTTTGGCCTTTACTCAAGGAGTCTTGGTGGTGCAGTGGTTAAAGCAATCAATTGCTAACCAGAAGGTCACCAGCAGTTCTGCAGCAGAAGGATGTGGCAGTCTGCTTCTGCAGAGATTTATAGCCTTGGAAACTCTGTGAGATCACTGTGAGTTGGAATCAACTCTACAACAGTGGGTTTGGTTGGGCTTGGTCTGGCCTTTACTCTGAGTGAGGTGGAAGACATGGGAAAGTTTTGACGAGGAGAGGGACAGGGTCTGACCTAGATTTTAGCAGGATCTCTCTGGTTGTTGTGAAGAGATGCAGGGGGCAAAAATGACCAGTGTGCCTGACACAAAGTAAAACCAAACCCGTCGCCGCCATTGAGTTTGACTCATGGCAACCCCAGGTGGGACAGAGTAGAACTGTTGCATAGGGTTTTCATGGCTGTGATCTTTACAAAGCTGATTGCCAGGCCTTTCTTACTCAGCACCTCTGGGTGGCTTTGAACCACCAACCTTTAGGCTAGTGATTGAGCACAAACTGCACCAGTAAACCGTCAATACATTTTAGCTGTAGAGATGCATGTTGAGTCTCAAGAAGGAAACAAATTTTAAAACTGGCTGCCTCTGGAAAGGAAGTAGGACCAAGAAGGAGGCTTATTTTTCGTATTGTATGCCCTTTCCCCATGATTTGAAATGCTTTTTTCCCCACATGTATTATTTTCTCAGATATATGTAAGGCAAATAGTAACAATAGATTAATAAAAAGGAAAGAGGGAGAAGAGTGAAAAATCAGAAGAAAGCAAAACCCGGAAACGGGTCTCCAGGCTGCACCTGTCTCCAGAGCCTCTTCCTGCCCCTCAGTTTCCTCTTCTGAGACAGGGGTCATGATCGCGCTCTAGGAGACTCAGGATGCTGTGGTATGGAGAGGCGCTTGGTAAGCTCAAAAGCTTTGTGCCAGGGGAGCCGTTTGTCCCAGCTCAGAGCCTGAGGCAAGTTCACCCCGGATCAGACTTGGGGGTCTGCCCTGCTACTTTCTGCTGCAGTTCCCTAGGCGGGGGTAACTGGAGGGCTGTGAGGAGCCAAATTGGCCACCAGGGGGCGCCATGAGGTCACTTTAGAAAAGTGTAAATCAGGTTTCAAAAGCCGTGGCCGTTCTGTTTTCTCACCTTGGGAAGCTCCTTCATGCCGTCCAGCAGATGAGGGTGAACACCCCAGAGGCCTGGGATGGGGAGTCAATCCCCCTACCGCTCCCAGTATCATCCTCCAACCCTGCTGGACTTGAGCCCCCTTCTTCTTGCAGGGGCTCAACTGAGCAGCTGCTGGGAGTATGGAGCTCAGATAGCACAATGAAGTCCACCATTGTAGACCAGACTTGGGTCTTCTAAACAGTGTATGGCTTCTTTTCTCTTGAGGACACTTCCCTCAAACCTGCTCTTTCCACAGCCTCTCCATCATAGTAAAGGACACCTCCATGCATCCAGATTTGGAGTCTTCCTTGACCCCTCCCTTTCTCTTACCCCCCACTTCTAATCCCTAAGCAAGTCCTGGCAGTTTTTCCTTTGAAAAGTATCTAGAATATGGCCTTTTCTCACCACCTCCTCTGCCACCCCACCACCATCTCTGCCTGGATGACTATGGCAGCTCCTCCCTGTTCTCAGGCCTCTGCCCAGCCCCTTCTCCACACAAAGCCATAGGGATGCTATCAAACCAACAGCAGGGCTCATAGGCCATGTCCCTCCTCTGCTCAACACCGTCCCATGGCTCCCACCTCCCTCAGGAAAAGCCAAAATCCTCACAATGGCCCACAAGGCCCTGCGTGTCTGCCCCCCCCCCCGCCACTACCTCTGGGTCCCATCTCTTACGGCTCTTGCCCTGGCCCCCATACTCCAGGCACTCCCTGTTCCTGCTCTAAGGTGGTGAAGATGTGCTGTGTCGTGCCTCAAACGCTCTTCTCCCTGATTCCCAAACGCCTCTCTCCTTTGCTTCCTCCATCCAGGTCTCTGCACAATGTCACCTCCTCAGACAGGCCTTCCCTGACCATACTGTCGCAATAGTACAACACAGGCCAGGGCTGGGACGAGGGTGGAGCAACTGAGGCAGGAACTTCGGGTGCAAAATTTAAGGGGGCACTCATTCTCAGGATCATGCAAGCACTTCCCTTCTTAAAATCTGCACCCCGGGAGCCTCACTCACCTCACCCTAGTCCTGGCCCTTCCCCAGCACCCTACTCGCTCTCTATGCCTCTACCCTGCTTTTTTTTCTTCTTAATTGATGAATGTGTGTGGTTATTGACTGCCTCCCTCCTAGTGGAATGTCAACTGCATGAGGGTAGCAACTTTGTCTCATTCACTGCTATATCCCCAGTGCCTAAAACTGTGCTGGTACCTAGTAGGTCCTCGGTGAGCATTTGTTGAAGACTGAATAAATGAACGTGTGACGTTGGGCAAGTTGGTTAATCTTTCTCAGCCTCCATTTTCATGTCTGTAAAATGGGGAGGATAATAATCTGTACTTCATAGAATTGTAGTGAAATTATGCATATAACACAATTCCTGTGGTGCCTGATATCCAGGAGGCAATCAATAAAGGTCAGCTATTGTCTTTCTCAGTAAGCCATGGATCCTGTATTAATTAAGGTAATGCTTGCTACCTGATGTAACAAACCAACCCCAAGATTTCCATGGCATAACTTATACGGACATGTAAATGGCCACTGCAGACGTTCCCGGTTAGTGGGCCTGGTGGAGGTCAGGGAGGAGGAAGAGAAGAACTCTCTTTACGCAGTCATTCGCTCACTCAGGGGTTTCAGAACAATAAAGCCTCTACCATCTTCAATATTTGGCTTCCATGGTTGCCTGGGAGTTAATGCCCAATCAGTAGACGGAAGCAGAGAGAATAAAGTACATCCGTTTCTCAACCTTCTAAGCCAGAAGCAACCACATCACTCCTCTCACCTTCATTGGCAACAGCCAGTAACGTGGCCCCTCCGAGGCACAAGGAGAGCTGGGAAACGCAGTCCCGGGCTGGGTAGCTACACCTCAGCAATCCCTATGTGCTGTGGAAGAGGAGCATACCACCTGTCTGGTAGACGGGTGGCCGTCTGCCTCAAATTGTTTCCCAGATGGGTCTAAGCTCCATGAAAGCCTCAGGCTGAGCCTCTGCCAGGCTTCAGTCACCAAGTTTAGCAGCCTTGGCATGAGATGCTCCACCCAGGTAGAAGCCTAGTAGGCCAAGGTGTGTACCCAGATGACATCATCAGCACAGGGAGCCAGTCCCTTTGGAATGGAAAGGGAATAGTGGAGCAGTGGGAATCAGGGCCTCAACTCCTCTCTTTCTCTGTTATTCTCTCTCTCATTCTCTTTCTTTCTCTCCTCTCTCCCCCTCTCTCTTTCATTCTCCCCACTCTCTCTCTCACTCCACCCCCCTTTCATTCTCTCTCCTCTCTCTCCCATCATTCTTCTCCACCCCCCACCCCCGTTCTCAGGCTCACGAGGACACACGTTGTCCCAGCCTATCTTTAAGATGGGGCATCTGCCTAGTATCCTCCTGCTCAAAAGATCAGTTAACCACAGTGGACTTGTGAGGATCATAAGACCCCAAAAGTGACAAATGAAATGGGCTCCTTTTCCACTGACTGTGGGTAGCCAAATCTCACATACCTCTAACCTTTTTTCCCTTTTTACATCATCATTATCACCATAATTACCATGTTGCAGTGGACATCTGTTGCTTTTTCCTGGCTGGCATAGAATCCTTTTTCTAATAGTAACATCTCCATTCCCTTAGGGAGCCACACTCCCCTGCATTAGTCTATGTGGTTCAGGTAATTTTCCTAACTCCATGCTATATATAGCATTTGTCATTGAATCCAGAATTTCTACGTGACGTTTAGAACCCAGCTAGGCCCTGCCTTTGAGCAGCCCACTCCCCCAATGGCCTCTCATCTCAGCAGAGCATCCTTCCTCCTCTAAAGCCCCTGTGTCTACCCCGGTGAACCCTTCAGTATCCTGGGTGCACAGTGCATCTACTGGGAAAAGACAGGCTCCCTGGTCAGGCACTGGCCCACATGGACTGAGAGTTGGGAGGCTAGTTTGGGGGCTGGGGTCCCTTGTTACAGAATCTGTACCAGTTGGCTGTTGTTACGTAGCAAATGAAGTCTCTGGGTGGTGCAAACAATTAAGCACTCAGCTGCTAACTGAAAGGTTGGAGGTTCAAGTCCACCCAGAGGTGCCTCTCTCTCTCTCCATGAAGTAAGGCCTGGAGATCTACTTATGAAAAATCAGCAATTGGAAACACTATGGAGCACAGTTCAAGTCTGGCACACGTGGGGTCTCCATGAGTCGGAATTGGCTAAAGAGGCACGTAACAAACACCTCTAAACTCAGTGGCTTACGACCATAAGTATTTCTGCTTTCGAGTTCACAGATAAGCTGGGCAGTTCATCTGCTCCTGGCTGGATCCTCTCATGCATCTGAACTCAGAGGTGGACTAGTTAGGCATCTCTGCTGGTTTTAGTGGGCCTTTCTCAGATGTCTTGGTTGACTGGTCTGGAGTGGCCTTGACTGGCATAATTGGGCTCTCCTCCACTTGGTCTCTCATCTTCCAGAAGGCCGGATGGGACTTGCTCACAAAAAGATAGCCAGCAGACACATGCAAGATCCCTTGAGGCCTAAGCCTAGAGCTCTTACTCTGCCTCTTCTGCTGCCTTCTTGGCCAAAGCAAGTCACAAACCAGCCTAGATTAATAGACCCCCTTCTTTCTGGGAGGAACTGCAAAGCTACATTGTGAGGAGGGGTAGATAATGGGAGAAGTGAAAGGACTGTGGCCACTTTGTGCTCAATCCATGACACCTAGCCTATATGCAAAAAAGACGATAACCCAACAAGGTGGGTGTTAGGCACAAATTCAACCAACAGGAAGCTGAGGCCTGAGCCTCTGAAGAGGCTAAGTGCCTAGGAGAGTTCCATCTCTCCTTACTGGGCCCTGCCTCATGGCAGAGCTGATACAGAGGGGGTCGGGTTTCCCTCTTGCCTTGAAAACACACTGCTTATCTCTTGGAACTGTGAACCTTGAACTCAGGACCCAGGTGGAATTCCCAGAGTCTCCTGTCCCAGACACAGGTTTAAAGCACTGAATACTCTTTCCCACATTCATATCAGGCTGCTTTTTATGTATGACATAAACTATGCTGTTTTCCTGTCTCCTCACCTTTGCACGTGCCATTCCCTCTGCCTGCAGTGCCTGTTCCATTTTCTCCTACCCCCCTAAGCCTGGCTAACTCTGACTCAACCTTTAGGACCTACTTCAAGGGCCTGCCCTCCTCACCCCCTCCCAGACAGAGGTAACACTTCCTCCTTTGTGGGTCCCCACTTACTATATGTATGTTTCCCAGCTGTCTCTCTCCCCAGATTGTGAGGTTCTCAAAGGAAGGAACCCTGTCAGAGTTATCCATGAACCAGCCACTTCGCAGCTGTGAGAACTTGAGCAAGTTATTTAACCTCTCTGTGCCTCAGTTTCCTCTTCCGTAAAATGGGGATAATGAGGACCCTCATCCTAGGGTTACCAACCAACCAAACAAACCTGTTGCCATTGAATTAATTCTGATTCATAGTGGCCCTATAGGACAGAGCAGAACTGCCCCACAGGGTTTCCAAGGAGTGGCTGGTGGATTTGAACTGCTGACTTTTTGGTTAGCAGGGAAGCTCTTAACCACTGAGCCACCAGGGCTCCCTCCTAGGATTATGTGAGGATTAAATGAATTATACGCAAAGTGCATAGAACAGCGTATGGCACAGAGTTAGTGCTCTATATTGTTGCTAGCTGCCACTGAGTTGACTCTGACTTGTTGCCCGGTCCTGTGTCATCCTCACAATCACCAGCACATTCGAGTCCGCTGTTGCACCTATTGTGCGAACCCATCTTACCCTTGTTGGCCCTCTACTTCGCCAAGCGTGGTATCCTTCTTGACATGTCCCAAGCAAGCGAGTAAGGCAAAGTTCTATTGTGATTCGTAAGGTTTTTGTTGGGTAATTTTTGGAAATAGATCGTCAGGCTTTTCTTCCTAGTTTGCCTTAGTCTGGAAGCTCTGCTGAAACCTGTCCACCATGGGGGACCCTGCTGATATTTGAAATACTGGTGGCATAGCTTCCAGCATCAGGGCAGCATGCAAGCCACCACAGTGTGAGGGATGGACAAACAGGCAGTGGAAGTGCTCTATAAACATGAGCTATTATTATTTTTGTTATTACCCCCAGGGCCCTGCACAGCACAGGGCCCAGGTATTATTTCCTGAATGAATGAATTATGAATGACCTTCACTTTCATGAGCCAAAGACCACGCATGGGAATGGGTAAGACATTAGCTAGAAGAAAAACAGCAATATCACTAAGCCCGTCTTAATTAGAGCCTCCTCCACGCCCGCGTGCTGTCTGGCCGCTGCCTTCTGCTCCTATTTTTGTCCTGGCCTGGGTGGTACTTTGAGGATCAGAATTTGTGGCATCGCCTTCTGCCTGTGTCCTGCGCCCATGGGCCAGACCTAGTGGCCTCCCACGCGCCTCCCAGCCGCCTGCTTTAAATAGCTTCCTCCTGTTAACTGTGAATAGGAAACCTAGGGCAAAGCTTACATAAGTCCGCCAACCTCTCTCCCTACCCCCGTCACCACCTACCTGAAGCTGGGAGGGTTGGAGCAAATCCTACTAGTGGGAGACGTGTATGTGGCTCATCCTTCCAGCAGGGGGCGCCCAACACTTGCCTTCTCCTGTGGGGCTCAGGGAGCTCTGGGAACCAACTCGCGGACCCTGGTGGAATTTTGAAGAATTCAAATGCCGGCCCCGCCCCTTCAGACTGATCTGGGAGGCAACCTGGGCTTGGGGATTTTTAACCCTTCCCGGTTGATTCTATTGTGCGGTCAAAGTTGAGAACCACAAGTCCAGGGGCTCTGCCTTCCCCTGCCAGCTGCTGAGTGGGTTTTTTCTAGGCACTAGGCTTATCTCACTTTCTTGGTCTGCCTTTTGTAGTAGGCAGCAGCGTTTCCAAACTTCTGAGTTGCCCACGTGCTTATTCAGTATCTACAAACTACCTATTATTTAAAGTCCCCGGGTGGTGCAAGTGGTTTTCGCTCAACGGTTACCCTAAAGATTGGTGGTTCGAACCCACTTAGTGGTGCCACAGAAGAAAGGCCTGGCGACCTACTTCTGTAAAGATTTCAGCCGAGAAAACTCTATCAGCAGTTCTGCTTTGTAACACACGGGGTCACCGTGAGCTGGAATCAGTTTGACAACAATGGATTTGTTTTTGTTTTGCTTTGGCCTATAATTTACTTATTATTTGCCTTGAACACAGTTCACTTTTAAAATTTAACCCCGTTCTAGGCAGATGTGAGACTACCAGTTGGATATGCTAACTAGTTCTATTTTCTTTAATATTCATTTAAATAAATCCTAAACTTAAACCCGTGTACCCCTCCAAATCATTCCTTTTAGAACCAGTGGTACACTCACCCCAACTGGGAGCGAGCAGAGAGGAGAGGAGCCCCCCAAGGATATGTGGGGCCAGGGAGTAAAGACTGCCTTCTAAGGTTGCGGAAACCCTGGTGGCTTAGTGGTTAAGTGCTACAGCTGCTAACCAAAGGGTTGGCAGTTCAAATCCGCCAGGTGCTCCTTGGAAACTCTTTGGGGCAGTTCTGCTCTGTCCTGTTGGGTCACTGTGAGTCAGAATCAACTTGAGGGCACTGGGTTTTGGTTTGGTCTAAGGTTGCAGAATCCCTGGGCAGTGCAAATGTTTAACGCACTGAGCTGCTAACCTAAAGGTTGGAGGTTTGAGCTCACTCAGAGACACCTTAGAAGAAAGGCCTGGTTATCTACTTCTAAATAACCAGCCATTGAAAACCCTGTGGAGTTTAGTTCTACTCTAACTCACATGGGGTCGCCATGAGTTGGAATTGACTCGACGGCAACTGGTTTGGTTTTGGTCTAAACCCAGCCAAAAAAAAAAGAAACCCGTTGCCATTGAGTAGATTCCAACTCAAGGCAACCCCATGTGCTACAGAATAGAACTGAGCTCTATAGGGTTTTCTTGGCTGTAATCTTTATGGGAGCAGATTGCCAGGCCTTTCTTCTGCGATGCTGCTTGGATGGGTTTGAACTGCCAACCTTTAGTCAAGTGCAGACCATTTGTGTCAGTGCACAAAGGAGGGGTGGGGGAATACCTCCCAGGCTGAGGACAGCACATATATACTGTAAATGCTTAGAAGATCTCTGTAAGAATACACAAGACAACAAGACATTAGCAAAAGTAGCTAACTCTGGGGAGAAGAACCAGGGGCTGATGTGAAAGGGTGACTTTTGGATTTTTTTTTTTTTTTAGAAATAGATGACTTTTTAAAGAGAAAGACTGGGTCAACGGAAGGAGTATCCAAGGTTAAAATGCCAATGCCAGTGGTTTAACGTGGCTGAGACTGCCCAGCCCTGCCAGGGAGGAGAGGCAAAGAATTGGGGTGGCGTTACCTGGCATTCTGGTCACCTGAGAAGCCTAGGTGTCCCACACAGAGAGCAGGAAATCAAAAGGTGCGTCAGGGTACTTAGTGAAGAATGAGTGTCCCTTTTACACTTTTCCCCCAGGCCCCTCTCCAGAGCAAACGCTCTTACCAATTCTCAGTGTCTTTCCAGAAATAGTCTGTATGTATGCAAGCAAGTACACACATCTCTCACAAAATGTTTTTTCAGCACCTACTAAGTATATGGAGAACAGTACAGCTGGGCCTAGACTCGCACGTCAGCACGTCAGCTTGCAATATTCGGCTGTGCCTAGTTGTTAGGAGCAAACATTTACTTCCCGGGAACCAGGCGCTGTTGTGTGACCTCTCTGTGTGCTCCCTCATTTAATTCTCACCATGTGTTAGTTTGCGTCCTCTGAGAAGCAGACACCAACGCAGCCTTAGACGTGCGAGAGAGTTACTGAGGGAAATACCGTTGAGGGGAAATGGAAAGGAGCTAGAATAGGGTTGTCAGATTTAGCAAATAAAAATACAGGAAGCACTGTTCAATTTCAATGTCAGATACACGATAAATATAAGTGTGCTCCACGCGAAATGTTCCATGCATACTTATACTAAAATTTTATTTGTTGTTTATGTGACGTTCATTTTTAAATGGGTGTCCTGTATTTTATCTGGCAATCCTAAACTGGAGGCAACTGGGGGAGACATCAGCCCCCGATGCAGGTCTGACCCCTGTGGAAAGGAGAGGAAAAGACAGAAGTTTGCATGGTTGGCATGGTAGGCTGAATGATTCCCCCGCCCCCCGCCCTCGAGAATATCCACATCCTAACCTTTGGAAGCTGTTTGAGTGCTATTTTATATGGCAAGAGGGACTTTGCACATGGGATTAAGTTAAGGATTTTGAGATGAGGAGATTATCCTGAATTACCTGGGTGGGCCCTAAATGTAATCACAAGAGTCCTTATAAAATGGAGGCAAGATGTCAAGATGTGATGATGGAAGCAAGAGGTTGAGGTGATCATGGAAGGGATCACAAGCCAAGAAATGTAGGCAACCACCAGAAGCTAGAGAAGGCAAGGAAACAATTCTTCCCTAGAGCCTCTGGAAGGAACCAGCCCTGCTGACACCTTGACTTTATCCCAGTGAAGCTGATTTCAGACTTCTGATCTTCATAACAGTAAGAGAATAAATTTACCACTAAGTTTGTGAAGAGCCCTGGTGGTGCAGTGGTTAAGAGCTGTGCCTGCTAACCAAAAGTCAGCAGTTTGAATCTACTAGCCCCTCCTTGGAGACCCTATGGGGCAGTTCTACTCTGTCCTATAAGGTGGCTATGAGTTGGAATTGACTTGACAGCAACAGGTTTGGGTTTTTTGGGGAAGTTTGTGGAGTCCCTGGGTAATGCAAACAGTTAAGCACTTGACTAGTAGACAAAGGGTTGGCAGCTCAAACCCACCCAGAGACACCTCGGAAGACAGGCCTCGCCATCTGCTTCCAAAAGTTCACAGCCTTGAAAACCCTATGGAGCAGTTCTACTCTACCCACATGGGGTTGCCATGAGCTAGAATGGACTTGATGGTGACCAATAGCCACAAGTGTGCGGTGATTTGCCATGGCAGAAACAGTGAAGGAATGCAGGTATCCCCCGCTTTTCGAAAGTTCGCTCTACACCCTTTTGCTTTTAGGAAAGACCTACATTAGTACCTGTTTTCGCTAACCGAAAGAAATCCGAAGAATATGTTCGCTTTTACAAAAAAAAGCGGAAATAGGGTTTAGCGTTTGTTTTGCAGCGAGCTGTTGAAAGGACAGCGAACCCTCACACCCCCAGCACTGACAGTGGCGTTGCCAAGCTCCTGCCCCAGGAGCTACGCTCAGCATTTCAACGTCAAGGTGCCATAGCTTTGAACTGTGTCTGTGAGCGTCTGCCCTTTATCTCATTTTGTACGTCCATTAGCAAGATGGGAACCCTGGTGGCGTAGTGATTAATTGCTACGGCTGCTAACCAAAAGGTCGGCACTTCAAATCCACCAGGCGCTCCTTGGTAAATCCTATGGGGACGGTTCTACTCTGTCCTATAGGGTCACTATGAGTTGGAATTGACCTCATGGCAATGGGTTTTTTGTTTGTTTTTTGGATTAGCAAGATGTGTCCTAAGGTATCAGAAAATCCAAGAGAGCTGGTACGGGTGTTAAGCTTGACATAAAACTAGGCATTTTACTATACTGTCCATGGGTTATTTCTACTTTATATAGGCCTGTGTATTTCTCATGTCATTCCTGCTTTTACTATATGTTTTTTTTTTAGTGTTAGTTTAGGTTTTAGGTGTTATTTGGTATGATTTGGTAGGTAATTTTTTGGGTCTGGGAACACTCAGAAATTTTTCCCATGTGAATTAGTGGTAATTACTTTTTTGCTTTACACCATTTCAGCTTAGGAAATGTTTTCTAGGAACGTTCTACTTTCAGATAGCAGGAGAAACCTGTACAAGTAGGAAAAGATTTAAATTGCAGCACAGGTCTAAGAAGGTTCCAGCAAGGCCCATGGGGAGTCCTTTCTCACAGGAAGGGTCCTGAGCTAGTGTCTCTGTCACTGGCTGGAAGCAGCCCTGAGAACCTAGTCTCAATGTGAAGGTGGTGTTTCACACAGGGCACAGCAGCTAGGTCAGTCAGTTCTACTGCCCATCCTTGGAAATGTGAGAGGTGCGTTTTCACAGCCACCATGCACCATGACCCTATACACCTAACCACAGCCCTCACTCTACTACAAAGGAACCAAGGTACAGAGAGGTTAAGAAAATTGCCCAAGGTCACACAGCCTTTACGTGTCGTTGCTGGAATTTGAATCCAAGTAGTCTGACTCTAGAGTTCACACAACTTTTTTTTAATTGTACTTTAGATGAAGGTTTTCAGAACAAACTAGCTTCTCATTAAACAGTACACATATTATTTTATGACATGGGTTAACAACCCCACAACATGTCAACACTCTCTAGCAGGGCACCATCTAGTTGTACTAGAAGCCGTGGTAGTTGTCATCCATTAGTCCTTTGGACTTACCTTTCCCTTGTGTCTTTAGTTTTCTTCATTCTCCCTTGCTCCTGAAGGGGTGAGATCAGCGGAGTATCTTAGACGGCCACACAGGCTTTTAAGACCGCAGATGCTATAGAGTTCACACAATTTAATCACAATTCTAGAATGCTTCCCTCACAAGTCTTTGAGTAAAAGTTACTTCGAACCATTTTTTGGAATCAAGTAGAGTATGTGTTAGAAACGGGTTAATTTAAAAAATACTAAAGACTGATAATATCTGGTGTTGGAAACTGTGTGGGGAAATGAGAACTGCCAAATCTCATGTACTGTAAGCGGGAATACAAATTTGGTACCACCTTTTGTAGAGCAATTTGGCAGTATTACCAAAATTTTAACTGCCCGCGCCTTCTGTCCCAGCAGTTTCACGTCTGTGTGTTCTATCACACAGAAACTCTTACATCTGCACAAAGACAGGAGCAAGGTTGTTTATGATGTATTGTCTGTAATTGGGAAGCACTGAAAATAACCTAAATATCCATCATCAGGGGAGTTCTGAAAAGAATTACAACACACCCATACATCCAATCATTGCAGTGATTAAAAAAGAACTAGGAAGCAGACATAAAGTTACTTACAGAACATTTGAACAACACAACATCCTATTTGCCCTTGGGGAAACCAACGAAATATCCTAGGATCACAGTCACAACCCAATCTCTGAAGCATTTTCCCAAAAAGAACAAAGTTCCATGATATGGAGGTGAACTGTGCTTCCCTTCTTTTTGGAATCTAACATCTCATGTGAATTCCGGTTGCCTAATGAGGGTTCTGATAAATGGGCACCTCTCATCTGGACACAATGGGTGTCTTAGTTATCTAGTGCTACTATAATAGAAATACCACAAGTGAATGGTTTGAACGTAAATTTATTCTTTCCCAGCCTAGGAGACTAGAAGTCCAAATTCAGGGCACCAGCTCCAGGGAAAGGCCTTCTCTCTCTGTCGGCTCTGGGAAAAGGTCCTTGTCATCAATCTTACCCAGGTCTAGGGCTTCTCTGAGCTGGGACCCCAGGTCCAAATGATGCACTCCACTCCTGGCTCTTTTTGCTTGGTGGTAATGAGGTCCCTCTCCTCTCTGCTCACTTCTCTCTTTTGTATCTCAAAATAGATCGACTCATTGGAAATGTGTAGCAAGGTGTATATGGGTTTTTGTGTGAGAGACTTACTTCATTTGTAAACTTTCACTTAAAGCATAATAAAAACTATTTTAAAAAAAATAGGTTGACTCAAGATACCACCTAATCCTGTAGATTGTGTCCTGCCTCACTAATACAACTGCCTCTAATCCTGCCTCATTAACATCCTAGAGGTTAGGATTTACAATACATATAGGATTATCAGGTCACAAAATGGCGGACAACCACACAATACTGGGAATCATGGCCTAGCCAAGTTGATACACACTTTTGGGGGGGATAATTCAACCTATAACAATGGATAAAGAGTTTATTATAACCCTGATGAGAAGGGAAGGGGAGCAACTGAAAAATAAATATCAAAGGTAGACTGCTGTGAGTGTGTTATGTATTCATTGTCTATGCTGTGTAACATATCACCATAAATTTTAGTGGCTTGAAACAACACACACCAAGTGAAAGAAGTTCATCATGTAAGACCACACGTTGTATGATTCCACTTATATGAAATGTCCAGAATAGGCAAATTTATAGAAACAGAACATAGCCCTGGCTCCTGGTGCCTGGAGTGTTCCAGGAACAGCAAGGAGGCCATGTCAGTGGAGTGAGTGAGGAGGAAGAGCAATGGGAGCAATCCTGGCCTCTGTTTCTAGGAAGTCCAGCTAACCAACTCCAAATTGTTAACTGTGGCTACCTCTTCAGAGAGACCCTGGGGAAGTGGGGAGTCAAGAATCGAGACTCTAATTTTGCTCTATGTATTTGTATATTATATGAATCTTAAATGATAATGTATTATTTATGACTTGAGTAAATTTAAGGTATTAAAAATGATGACAGGCTTAAGGGATAAAAAAAGAAAGAGGCATTTTAAATCAACAAATGAGTGTTTTGGCAGCATGAGGGGGTGAGCGCTGTCTCTGGCTGGCTTGTCGTGGATTTTGAAGGCTTGCTCTAATAGAAGCCCCAGCCCAGTGATGCGAAAAGGGGCCTCTTACTCACAGACCTGTTGGCACTTGTCGCCTGTGACGCCGACATCTCCACTGTGTTTAGCTCCTGACGACTTCCTCCTCCTTCCCAGGGGTCTTAAAGAACCTTTCATCAAAGGACAATTACGGGGCTCATTTGTCTCTGTCTCATGCCCTGCCTCCACTCGTTGTGAATCTCCAGAGGCTAGAAGCTTCCTGCAGCAGTGCCCTCTTCAGAAAGTGAGCCCCCAGTTGTACAACTAGTTCAATTCCTGGCTTCAAATCCTGGTCCTGTCACATAACTGCTGTGTGATTTTAAGCACATTACTAAATCTCTCCCAGCCTCAGTTTCCTCGTCTGTATAATGGGGGTAAAATGCTATTTACCTCATGAGGTTGTTGGGCGTTTGAATATACTTGAGACGCTTAACATAATCCTTGGAGTAAATGCTCATTTTAAATTGTCAAACTTTATTATTATTATTCTCCTCTTCAAGGAGCCCTGGTGGCACAGTGGTTAAGCGCTTGTCTGCAAACCAAAAGTTTGGTGATTCAAACCCACCAGCCACTCTATAGGAGAAGGATGTGACAGTCTGCTTCCAATTTTACAGCCTTGGAAGCCTTATGGGGCAGTTCTACTCTGTCCTACATGGTTGCTATGAGTCGGAATTGACTTGACTGCAGTGGGTTTTGTTTTGGTTTGCTGTATGCCTGGTCCTGTGCTAGTTTGCAGAGCTATAAAACAGAGATAAAAATATGTCTGTTCTCTATACGTCACAGGCTGGTTTGGTGTCGGTGAGAGCAAGAAGGAATTAGATTAGACACCAGGAAGAACTTCCTAGTATGAAAGGTTAGTGGGCCGCAAGAGTGGAGGCATAGAGATTGAGGGCAACTAGACTCTTTTAACAGTAAAAGAACCTGATTCAGAAAACATTTGAACTACCAAAACGTTAACAACTTTCTGAGCCACACTGGTGGGGTGCTGGGCAAGAAAAGATGTTTTTTTCCAGAAAACGTTGAGCTTTTCTGAGAGGAGCCACATGACACTGACGAGATTTTCCTGAAGAGGCAGATGACTGGCAACTTGATTCTCGAACTCAGCAGGCCCCAGCCCGGCAGGACTGGGACAGAAGAGAGGCTGATGAGAAATAAATGAGACAGGTGCCGAAATTTCTTCTTTGCCAATAAAAGAAAGTTACAATTTGAAATTGTCAGTGTGGCTCCAGGAAGTGGGAGAAGGGGATGTGATGGGGAAAAGGTCTCTTCTGTAACAACCCTATTAGCTGGAGGTCCCTGGAAGGAGGGGTGGTGGGGACCCAGAAAAGCCAACAGCTCAGCCACTGCCTTGCCTTCCTGCAGCAGGTGCTGGAGCTGGGACCATGTGGCAGTTGGCTTAATGGGGCACTTCAAATGCAGAAATCTAGCGTGGTTTCAGAAGACTGGATTAGACAGTGGTCATCCAACTTGAGCCAGCATCAGAATCCCCTAGAAGGCTTCTTACAACACAGATTGCTGGCCCCTACTCTAGGAGTTTCTGATTCAGTGGGTCTGGGGTGGGGCCCCAGAATTTGCATTTTTCATGGATTTCCAGATGATGCTGGCACACTGGTGCAGTAGTGAAGAGCTTGGCTACTAACCAAAAGGTCAGCAGTTTGAATCCTCCAGCCGCTCTTTGGAAACCCTATGGGCCAGTTCTACTCTGTCTATAGGGTCGCTATGAGTTGAAATTGACTTGATGGCAATGGTTTTTTTTTTTTAGCTCTATATGAAAGGGTCCCTGGTAGCGCATTGGTTAAGTGCTTAGCTGCTAACCAAAAGATCAGCAGTTCAAACCCACTAGTAGCTCTGTGAGAGCAAGATATGGCAATCTGCTTCCATGAAGATTAACTGTTGCCATCAAGTCGGCTCTGACTCATAGTGACCTTATAGGATGGAGTAGCAGAGGGGGCTCTTACTCAAGACTTCCTGGAAAGACTTCACAAAGGGAAGATTTTAAAAGTTATCACAGAATCCCCATCCTGCCTGGCAGGCCTGTTGTTAGATGCCATTGAGTAGATTTCGACACATAGCGACCCCATGTGACAGAGTAGAACTGTCTGGTAGGGTTTCCTAGGCTATAATCTTTACGAGAGCAGATGGACAGGTCTTTTCTCTCACAGAGCCACTGGTGTATTCAAACCACCAATCTTTCTGTTAGCAGCCAAGCACTTAACCTTTGTGCCACCAGGACTCCTTGGGCAGGCCACCAAAAAACCAAACCCGTTGCCTTGGAGTTGATTTCAACTCATAACAACCCTACAGGACAGAGTAGAACTGTCCCATAGGGCTTCCAAGGCTGAAAATCTTTACAAAAGCGGAGTGCCACATCTTTCTCCCGTGGAGCAGCTGGTGTGTTCGAACTGTCGACCACTCAGTAAGCAGCTGAGTGGTTCTTAAACTTTCCGGATCATTGACCCCTTTGAGGATTTGATGAGAGCTCTAAACCTTTCGCTCCAACAAAAACTAAATGTAAACTGATAAAGGAATAATCCCAAGAGCTGGCATTTATGAGTAATTTATTATGTGCCAGGCACCACGTTGAATGGTTCACATACCTTATCTCATTTAATCTTTAAAAAAAAAAATTTTTTTTTTTTACAGCCTAGCACAGTGGGTTTTAACATCTCCACTTTGCAGGTGGGGAGACTGAGACACAGAGAGGTTGTTACTTGCTGGAGGCCGCAGAGCTAGTGAGTGGTCGAGCTCGGACTCAGACCTGGGTCTGTTTGACTCCAAAGCCTGAGCTTTTAACCAGCTCACTCTACTACACATACACATATACACAAGCACAACTTTGCAGGCAATTCCAGGACACGATAAGCCCACAAAAGGACCTGAGTAGCATCTTTCCTGAGTGCTAGGGACATAATCCCCACCCTCAAAGATCTCACAGTGGGGCAGGGAGAGACAGACATACTCCCTGGTGATTGATGGGTTGGTGCTATGATGGGAGAGCTGGAAGCACAGAGGAAGGTCACATAACCCAGACAGGGGTGTTGGGAGGGGTGTCCCAGAGGAAGTAATGTTACTGAGTCACTGGGTATTAAAGAATGAGTGGGCAAGGGTATCCCTGGCAGACAGAATGGTATGGCAAAGACATAGGGGCAGAAAGAGCATGGCGTTTTGAGGGACAGTGAATAGCTAAGGGAAGTGACAGCAAAGAGTGGGGAGCACAAGGGGCTGGGAGGCCAATGACCACGCTGATAATGTCAGCTTTTACAGCAGTTAGGATGCTTTTCGATCCGAGTAACAAAAACTCCAAGTAGAAGCGGTTTAAACAATGAGTAAATTTTATTACCCCACATAACAAGCTGTCCAGAGGTGGAGTGGCTCTAAGGTTGGTTAATTTTGTGTGTCTCAACGACATTGTCAAAGACTCAGGTGTATTTATCTTTCTGCTCTGCCACCCCCAGTGGGTTGGCTTCCATCTTCAGCTTGTGCCCTCATGGTCACAAAAGGGCTGCCAGAGTTCCAGATGTCACATCAGAACATGATGACATCAAGCAGAAGAAGAGGGATTATGTTTTCCTATGATGTCTCTGCTTTATCAGGAAGGAAACCTTTCCCCAAAGCCACCTGCTTTTCCCCACTGATGTCTCATTACATTTCACTGAGTGACAGGAACACTCCTAAACAAATCCCTGGCAAGAGAATGGAATTACTATGATTGGCTTAGACTGATCAAGGTTCACCCCTTCTGAGATGCTAGGCTGCTTTATATAGGAATGAAACCAGGAAGAAATGGGGAAATGTCTGCCACAGGTTCAGAATATCAAACAACTTTATCATGAAGTTTATCATGAAGGAAATGAAGCACCACCAAGGGATTTTAAGCAGGAGAGATATCGAAGTCCCTGCTTTAAAAAGATTATTCTGGTGGCCAGAATGGAAACTATTCAGAAGTCAGAGGCAGCTGTGAGGAAAGAGAAACAACAGAGCAGAAGAGCAGCCCTAGATTAAGGGCTGGGGCAGCAGGGATGGGGGAAAAAAAAAGATGGATTACTCTGACATTTGGCAATCACATTTTTAATTTCCAAGAGCTTCTTCTTCTTCCCTGGCTGCTCCATTTCTTTATCATCTTACTAGTTTTATGAATACTATATATTTATCTTGTCTCTCTGAGGATACCGATTAGAATATGTTTTCTCTCTTTCTTATTGTTTGTTAAACATTTTTTTCTGTTTCCAGAATGATCTCTCTCTCCACTGGGGTCACTTTCTGTATGTTGTTCTTTGTCTTTCTTTGTTCAAGTTGTAAGTCTTCCTGAAATGCATAGATCATGTTTTATTGTTCATTCAGGAAGAAAAAGGGTTAACCATGTGTGATCAGTTAGCCATCTTCAACCAGAAATCTCCTGAGACATGTAAAACAGAATCATCAGGACTTCCTGAGATACAGGCAAACAGCGAGGCCCGAGCTCTGGAGGAGGGACGCATCGAGGCTGTCTTTCAAACTGAGCTTGAGAGTCATTAACACTGATATTATTAGCCCCGGTACCTGACACCCTCCCAAAAACAAAGCCCTTTAGATAAAAAATCTCACACACGCCGCAAGACCACAGGCCCACATCAAGGGAAGCAGCCTGTTCTTGCAGGCTGTACCTCTCAGACTGTCTCC
The DNA here is from genome assembly GCF_030014295.1 of Loxodonta africana. Classification (NCBI taxonomy): domain Eukaryota; kingdom Metazoa; phylum Chordata; class Mammalia; order Proboscidea; family Elephantidae; genus Loxodonta; species Loxodonta africana. Next base: position 38,550,396 of record NC_087363.1, read on the forward strand.
CTGGCTGCGACTCATTAGGATCCTGTGTCTACACAGTGGTAGAATCTCTTAGAAGTTATGTACATGGGTCAGGAAGACCAGAGTCATGGGTCTTCCATGGGTAACCTTGGTCAAGTTACTTAATATCTCTGAGCCTGTTTTCCCATTTGTAAACTGGGATAACTGTAGCACCTACATTACAGAGCTGTTGTTTTTATTAGCTGCCATCAAGTTGGCCCTTAACTCATGGAGACTCCGTGCACAATGGAACGAAACGCTGCTGGGTCCTGCACCATCCCCATGATCAGTTGCAGACTGGACCACTGTGATCCGTAGGATTTTCATTAGTCGATTTTTGGGAGCAGATCACCAGGTCTTTCTTCCTAGTCTGTCTTAGTCTGGAGGCTCTGCTGAAAACTGTTCATTATCACAGCAACATGCAATCCTCCACTGACAGAGGGTGGTGGCTGCAGAAGAGTGCTTTGGCCAGAAATCGAGCCCAGGTCTCCCTTATGAAAGGGGAGAGTTCTACCACGGAACCACCACTGCCCTCACAGAGCTATCAGTGAGGATGAAATGAGACGATGCATGTGACGTGTGTTGTGGGGGACTAATACTTGTAGGTTATTACTATTATTGTGGTTAGTATTAAGGCACCGCTCAGAAACCCTGCTGGCGTAGTGGTTAAGAGCTATGTCTGCTAACCAAAAGGTCAGTATTTCGAATCCACCAGGCGCTCCTTGAAAACCATATGGGGCAGTTCTGCTCTGTCCTATAGGGTTGCTATGAGCTGGAATCGACTCGACGGCAACGGGTTTGGTTTTTTTTTTTTTTTTTTTTGGTTTTTTTCTCCTTAGACTGAGGCTGAGCCCCAGTAAGAAGGCAAGCCACGCCTTCTTCCTGGTTCACAACTGGGGCTGCAAGAGGAGCAGAGGGGAGGTGAGGAAGAGGCCTCTTGACTCCCAGAGGTTGCCCTGGGCTGGGGTTTGAGAGGCTTTCACAGGGCAGGGGCTGGTGCTGTGGAGAAGAGGGGAGGCTCTATTGAGAAAGAATGCCTAGTGAGACAGGGGAGGCTCCTGGAAGAGCAAGACAGAAACAGAATTCAATCTCCAACCGAAAATAGATTCTGGACTCAGCCACACAACCTATACTGTGGGGGTTAAGAACTTGGGCTTTGGAGCCTTACAGAACTTGGTTTAAATTCTGGCCTAGCAACTCACAAGCTGTGTGATCTTAAGTAAGTGTCTTTCCTTCTCTGAACCTGTTTCCTCAACTACAAAAGAGGGATAATAATAATATATACCTGATAAAGCCATTGTGGGGATTAAATACAATAATGTGTTTGAAATTCTTAGCTCAATGCCTGGCACATAGTGAGCACTCGGTGAATGTAGCTGCAATAATAAAAAATAATATTAACATCTTTATTATTTTCCCTTGGTATTAATGGACATAGGAGGTTATTAACAATTATTAACAATTCAGCAAGAAGGACTGGCCTCTGCCTTCCCTATGTTACTATTATTATGATCAATAGTAAGGCTGCTTCCATAGGGGTCTTTGCAGGAGATTGACGCCCACCGAAAGGGTGTACCTGAAGAGGGCTTAATAAAGGGACTTTTTATCCTGGGCAGGTCGGGTTTAAGAAAAGCACACGAGATAGATAGCCACCCAGAGGCTACTAACAGTGGGGAGCCATTACCACCCTGAGCAGGAGCAGGGGAGAAGGTGGTGTTGCCAGAACCCAGAGATAGTTGGAGCTGTAGGGGAGGGGTGCCAACCACCTCTGCGGCCGTAGGAGGAAAAATGAAGCCCAGATTGCAGGAGAGGATGTACCCCAGCCTTCCTTGTCTCCCACCCTCTGATCTCAACCACACCAGAATCTAGAAGACTAAGGAGTCCACATGGAGCAGGCTGTAGAGACCAGTCCCCCGAATCACAGCAGGGCAGAGAATGGGTCTTGGTTGGTGGTGAGACAAGCAGAGGATATCCCCAAAGCCAAACAATAAGCCAGGGATAGAACAGGGCCCTGCACACAGCAGGAGCTTAATAAATGTTTGGTGTTGACAAAAGTGACTATGCTTCTAGAAGAGTGACAGAGAAAGTCTACTATGCAGTGGCTAGAGCCTTCCCTACGTATCTCTCTAACCTGGGCAACAACCCAGGGAGGTAACTGGCAGGAGGTGGGGTGAGGAACTGACTCAACGGCACCTAACAACAACAACAAACACTCAAAAACAGGAGCCCTGGTGGTACAGTGGTTAAGAGCTTGGCTGTGAACCAAAAGGTTGGCAGTTCAAATCCACCAGCCACTCCCTGGAAATAGTTCTACTGTGTCCTAGAGGGTTGCTGTGAGTTGGAATTGACTTGATGGCAATGGTTTTGGGTTTGTTTTTTTACCCAAAAACATCCCAAAATTAACCTGACGTTTATAAATTGTGTTGGTCAGAACATGTTCTGTTACATTTGATATTGACTGTTGTCTCTAAGCCATCTATAAGTTACTGTATTAGTTTATTTTATGTTTGCTTACTGTATCCTAGCTTCTTGTTTTGTTTTGATATGCCCCAATAGGCTGCTGAGTGAGCTAGCTTGATGATTTTCACGTTTGAAGCTCTAACATCCTGTCACCAGATGGCTAGATCTGTTATCAGGTATATGAGCCTAGGAGTCCATTCACTTTTCTCACATGGATTCAGCTCAGGTGTCCAGGTAGTTGGTCATCAAGTGTGTGGTACAGGCTCTGTCCTACAGTCTTAGAGGGGCAGGGGTAATTGGTGTAGGTACAGGTATCTGGCTGCAGCAGGGGGTCACGCTGTGAACAGGGCAGGGGGCTGAGAACCATCTCCAGAGTGTCTGTGAGGAAAGCACATCCCTGTTCCCTAAAGTGCACAGGTGGGTGGGTTCTGCAGACAGACCATGGGCACCCAGTGCTTTTGGTTGAAAGGACTGGGAGGTACCAGTTATCCTTGGACCCCTGTCACAGGTGGCTAGGTGACGTGGGTGGAGCCACCAGTCCTTATGCCCTGATGTGGGTAGGTGAGGACCCTGTTTAATAGGCAAAGCAGTGTCAAACATGAAACACCCACGTCTCCACCACACAGCTGAAACAGTTGCAGTCTGCCAACAAAGGCCTATTCTCCTGAAATAGGCCCACACAGGTCCATGCAGGGGGCGAAGGTATTCAAAGTCCCCGGACCATTTATGCCTAGACAGGAGCCACTTCTATCCTGAGCTCCCCAGCTTAGTGGAGCTGGCAGATTATCTTTTCCCCCAATTGTGAATTTATTCCTTCCCCAAGGCCGGGAGAATGGCTCAGAGTGCTCAGCAAGGCCTATCTCAGGCCCAGGGAAATAGATAGCCACTGAAGCCGGCTTGCGGGTAGGGGGTGAGGTAAAATATACGCAAGTGCATAGCTTTTGCCGAGAGTGCCGTTCTTCTCTGGTTCCGGAGGAGTGAGTAGGCTGTGTGGCTGGCTGTTTCTCTTTGAGAAAACTGCATCTGGAAAGCTACCACCAGCCCCTCCACAGTCGCTCCAGGGAATGGTGACTGAGGGTTCCAGGCGATTCAGGTCCAGCAACTCCTCTCCACTTCTGAACTGTCTCTCCCTCCCCTTGCCACTCAGTCCATTTTCTACCTTTGCCTTTAATGTTCAGGACTCCTAGCTTATCATAAATATAATCATTTCACTTGTTTTTTCAGGTCTTTGTTGTAAGAGGGCTCACTGAAAGCATCTGACTACTCCGCCATCTTGGCCCTGCCTCCCTGTTACATTTGAAAGAAACTCAAACTGACTTAAGCAAATATTGGTCAGGCCTGGATCCATTTCCAGAGCTGGAGAGTAAGGACCCACCCCCTCAACCCACACCAGATGACCAAGAATTAGGAAGAGGCCTGTCCCCAGAGAAGAATTAAGGTGCTGACAGGCAAATTGGGCAGATGTCCACTTACACGCACACACACGCACACACATAAATAACAGGCACGACATCCTTTTTTCACCCACAACCAAGGAAACCAGGCAGTGCCCTCTTCTCTACTGTTTACTCCTTTAGGCAAACTCTGGATCTGGGAAGGGGTAAGATTCACAAAACAAATGCGAATGCATTCAACAGCCACTGGTCAAACATCTTGTCTGGGGACCAGGATCTGAGCTAGGTGTTAAGAATATAGCGGTAAACAGGACAAACACAGCCGTTTGACTCTCAGAGCTCCCAGCCCAAAAAATCAAGGAATTGACTTCCCTGGGTCTCAATTTCTTCATCTGTAAAATGGGTGTAACCATGCCCACCTCAAAGGGTGGTATGGTAGGAAGTTTACGAGCTGGAGTATATTAAGAGGTAGTAGGCAAGTGTCCCACCTTCCCTGGCTGTGTGACCTCAGACACAGCACTGCTCTCTCTGTGCAGAAATGTCCTTATTATAGGAACTTAGGAGGATGCAATTAAAGCAGATAAGACCTTAGGTCAATGCGGGCACCTCCAAACTCCAGTAAGTGGGAGTAATGATGCCTGGAGACGGGGTGTAGAACCAGAGCCAAGAGCTCAGACATCGGAGCCTGGAGTTCAGCATTTGTGGCTAGGCTCTGCCAGGTCTCAGACGTGTGACTCTGGGCAAGAGACTTAACCTATCCATGCCTCAGTTTCCTCATGGAGATAATTATAATATTTCTCCCAGATATGAAGATTAAATAATTCAAAATACAAATAAATTGCTTAGAACAGTGCCTGGCACACAGCAATACTAAGTTTCAGCTCTTCTTATGATAGTATATGTCTTAGTTTCTTAGGGCTGCCATAACAAAAATACCCCAAATGGGCGGCGTTTGTTCTGTTTTGGTTTTTGCAGTGAGACTTGCAGCAATTTATTACAGGGGAATAAACGGAGACCCTGCAAGGGGGAAAGGTCAGGGTAAACTCCAAGCCAAGATGAGGAGAAAGGCACCTTCTGCTGAAGGCTCAGCAGCCACAAGAGGGGGCAAGGAGCTCTGATTTTGCCCTGACCTTGGAAAAGGAGGAACCCAGTGATACAGACAGTTAAGCAGGGAAGACTTGTGGGGCAGGGGAGGCAAAGCTCAGAATTTGGTGTTGGACAGGTGGGTGGTTTTAAAGAACAGAAATGTATTGTCTCACAGTTTTGGAGGCTAGGAGTCAGAATTCAGGGTGTCAGTAGGGCTAGGCTCTGTCAGCTGTAGGGGAAGATCTTCCCTTGTCTCCTTCAGCCTCTGGCACCTCCAGGTATTTCTTGGTATTCCTTGGCTTGTAGAAAGATCCTCACACGGTGTCCTCCGTCTGCATGTAACTCTCCATGTCTGTTTTCCCTTTTATAAGACACCACTCAGAAGTGATTAGATTTAGGACCCAGCCTATTCTGGTATGACCTTATTAATATAACAAAAGAAAATCTCTTTTTCCAAATGTTCACATTCACCTGTGCCCTGTGCTGAGGTTAGGACTTCAACCTGTCTTTGCGGGGAACACAATTCATTCCATAACAGCATCTATGAGTGCTTCTCAACCTTTTTAGTCTCAAGACCCCTTTATACTCTGAAAAATTACTGAAAACTCCAAAGACATTTTGATTATGTGGTTATATCTACTGGCGTTTCCTATATGAGATTAAAATGAGAACTTTAAAATTTTTATTTGTTAATTTATTTTAAAACTACACTAATAAATACATTCTATGTTAACATAAGAACTTTATTAATTTATTTTAAAATAACAATAATAAATACATTATATGTTAACACAAGTAACATATTATTATATATGAAAAATAACTATACATCCCCAAATTAAAACTAATATAGTGAGAAGAATGGCATTGGTTTGCATTTTTGTGATTTTTTTAAAATGTCTGACTTAATAGAAGACAACTATAGGATTCTCTTATCTGCTTCTGCAGTTAATCTGGTGTTTGGTTAAAGTATATGAAGAAAACCTGGCTTCACACAGATATGTAGTTAAGAGGGCAAGACCTCTCAGATCCCCTAACAGGGCCTTAAAAAAAACCAAACCAAACCCAGTGCCATCGAGTCAATTCCAACTCATGGCGACCCTATAGGACAGAGTAGAACTGCCCCATAGAGTTTCCAAGGAGCGCCTGGTGGATTCAAACTGCTGACCCTTTGGTTAGCAGCCTTAGCACTTAACTGCTACGCCACCAGGGTTTCTTAGGGGCCCCCTAGGAGTCATCAAAGCAACCTTGAGAACCGCTGGTATATGTAAAACATGAAGGCTGGCGTTCTACGGCGCTGACACTCAGAAGCCAGACTGCCTGGATTTAAATCTGAGCTGCGTGGGCCAGTCACCTAACCTCTCTGAGCCTCAGTTTCATCGTGTGTAAAATGGAGCAATAAAAATAATAGAGATGGATGAATGACTTGGCCCACGTGGAGTGATCAGAGCAGTGCTTGGCACATAGCGAACGTTCAGTAAATACCGACTTCATCACTCATCTGTCAGCCTGTTGAACTGTGGTTGCTTGGATGTTGCCGTGATGCTGGAAGCAACACCACCAGTATTTCAAATACCAGCAGGGTCGCCCATCGTGAACAAGTTTCAGTGGAGCTTACAGACTAAGACAGACTAGGAAGAAAGTCCTGGAGACCTGTTTCTGAAAATAAGCCAATGAAAACTGTATGGATCACGACAGAATACAGTTCGATACAGCGCTGGCAGATGAGCCCCCTGGGCTGGAAGGCACTCAAAGCACACAGTGGCTGCAACAACGGACTCAAGCGTACCAGCGATCATGAAGATGGCACAGGACTGGGCAACATTTTGTTCTGTTGTGAGTAGGGTCATCGTGAGTTGGAGCCGACTTGATGGCAGCGAACAACAGCAACAAAATACTGACTGTTGTGATTATTAGCTCAGTGCTTGGCACTCGTGTTGTGTGCTATGGAGTTGATTCTGACTCATAGCGACCCTATAGGACAGAGTAGAACTGCCCCATAGGGTTCCCAAGGAGCGGCTGGTGGATTCGAACTGCTGACCTTTTGGTTAGCAGCCTGAGCTCTTAACCATTTCACCAAGGCTCACTAGTAGGAGCTCCTTTTTCTTTCTAGTCTGGGCATCAGAGATAATTTTAAACCTCCCGAGAATGGCCCGCGGTTCTATGCTCTCCAGGGCTGCCCTGAGACCCTGTGCCCCCTCCCAAGGGAGACTGGCTGAACCCAGCATGGGCCCTGAGCCTTGTGAGCCAGCCTCCTGCCTACTGGACCGGGTGTACCTGAGTCGGTGCTGGGAAACTCGCCTCCCCGGCAGCTGGCGATTAGGAAGTCACTCTCCGTAACGGACAAGGCCTAATCAGCTTGCCAATAATTGCCAGGCCCAGAACGTGGCCACGATTCAGGAAAGATGATCCCCGACGACAAGAGCCACTTAAATCCTGGCACTGACCACAGGTCCCCTTGGTAACCCATAACTCTCAGCACAATTTTGCTGCTGAGCTAATTGATGTTCTCCAAGCCAGTCAGCTCGTACCCAGGCAATCAAAATGGGCTCTAATTGTTGACATCCTTCAGGTAAGAAGTCCCGCATGTTCTTCTGTCACACAAGAGGCTCCGAGCAGTTACTGGGTCTGCTGGCGCACCGGCACTCAGTTTGGATTTAATTAATCAAAATAAGGTTTGCAGTAAAAATTAATTAAAAAACCTATCAGAGGAAGTTGTGACATCGGGATGTTTCACAGCAAAGCAGGTCAGGCGGCTTTGCTGAATTCGTGAGCAGCAGCTCCTTGAAAAAATGTTCTCCAGCTTTCAGAACCTGCCTTAGTGGAGGCACAGCAGGTGCAGAGGAAAGATTCCTGGCCTTGGAGCCTTACAGAACTGGGTCGAGCCCAGTGGTACCATCTACACAGGATGTGTGGCCTTGGACAAGTTGCTTCACCTCTCAACCAGGTGTTTCTCATCCGGAAAATGGAGGTGTAAGTGGTGGATAGAAAGTGCCTTGCACAGGGTCCATCTCATAGTAGGTACTTGGCGGCATAACGCAGAGGTTAAACAACCAACAGATGGCTGTTCGGTGCCTGCTGAGGTGTTTCAAAAGGCAGTGTCATTAGGCAGATGTTACTTTTGGTTACATTATAAGCTATGAGCTTTGTGACCATTCAGGGGCGCTGCTTCACTGGTTTGTATTAACTGCATAGAGAGAGAGAGGGAGAGAGCTGCCATTGAGTCAACTCTGCTTTGTGCCGACCCTATGTACAACAGAATGAAACGTTGCCTGGTTCTCCGTCATTCTCAAGATCGCTGGCATATACGAGGCCATCGTAGCAGCTATTGTGCTAATCCATCTCACTGAGGGTCTCTCACACCCGTGTTGGCTCCCTATTGGACCAAACATGATGTCCTCCTCCAGAGATTGATCCCTCCTGATGATGCGCCCAAGGCAAGTGAGTTAGACAATGTACTGTTACGATCCATAAGATTTTCCTTGGCCAATTTTTGGAAGTAGATCACCAGACCTCCTTTCCTGGTTTGTGTTAGTCTGGTAGGTCTGGTAGCTCCATTGAAACCTGTCCACCATGGGTGTCCCTGGTGGCATAGCTTCCAGCATCACAGCAACATACAAGCCACCACAGCATGACAAACAGACAGACAGGTGGAAAATTAACTGCAGAGCATCCTACGAACATTTGGGTTTACCCAACCTCTCGGCCGGAAATCAGGCAACCCTGATCTCAAATCCCAGCATCACCTTCATTCATGCATTCAACAAATGTATTCTGAGCACTTGCGGTGTGCCAGGCACTGTCCTGGGTGCTAGGGATACAGGAGTGGTCGCTACCCTCATAGCCGAAATTGGAGAAGGAGGAGCCATTATTAAAAAATCTCCAAAGAAGACTGTAGCAAGCACAGTTATTGGTACCTCACCCTGTCCCCTCAGTGCTCACCAGTATGGTACATGCCAGTGGCTCCCGAGACTCATCACTTACGGGTCTTCTAAAGGTTGGTGCACAGAGCAAGATGGCAGTGCCAGGGAGTTAACATTCCCAGAACAGCCTCAACCTTGATTGATAAGAGTTGGGAGACAAACCTTGTAGCTTCCTCGCCGCGTTGAGTGGGACAACTCCAAGGCGTATCCTGTCATTCCCCTAAGGTCCTCAGCAGGATGGGCCCCAGTTGCCCACAGCAATATCCTGCTCAGGAATGCACTCAGCTTTGACTTCTTTCCCTTCCCCAAATTATTTCCTGCTCCCAGACCAGTGCTTCCTGGATCACCCTCCAAGAAAACTACTTGTCCTCAAAGCCTTGTCGTGGGGTCTGGTGCTAGGGGAACCAGCCCGAGACAGAGAGGATTACAAACTGTGACAGCGGCAGCGAAGGAGGGCATGCGGTGCCACATTTGGAAGAAGTGTTGTTTGAAGTGACATCTAAGGAGGAGTAGGTGTTTTCTCGTGCAAATGACCAGGCTTCGGCGCAGAACACACGCAGCATTTTAGGAGCTTTCTGCAGAAAATGTTAACACAGCCAGGCTGACACTCAGCTCGTTACCCCGCCACAGCCTCATGGGTGTGCGGAGCCAGAATCTGTCCGTTCTGATTGGTTAATGTCTATTTTGTACCAGTTGTTGACTATTTTGAATATTGCTCTTGGAATTCGGTGCTTGTAAAATGCTCGTAAAATTTCAGAGGAGCCCTGGTGGTGCAGTGGTTAAGAGCTATGGCTGCTAACCAAAAGATTTCAGCAGTTTGAATCTGACAGCCACTCCTTGGAAATCCTATGGGGCATTTCAACTCTGTTCTATAGGGTTGCTATGAGTCAAAAATTACTCCACAGCACCTAACAACGACAGAATGTCGGAAGGGTGTGAGGAACAGACTTTCAAAACTGTACCATAGAACTGACCTGTCAGGGCAGCTGTTTCCTCTGCTTCCAATTAGGAAGGTGGGAAATCAGAGGGGCGTCGTTGGAATTACTGAGTTCAAGAATATGCTTCTTGGAATACTATTCAGCAATAAAAAGGAGCAAACTACTGACGTATGCTGTGTCGTGGAGGAACCACATTATGCTAAGTGAAATAAGCCAGGCACAAGACACCATGTAGAGTGTGACTCTACTTATATAAAATTCCTATTGTAGTTGTAGCTGCTGTTAAGTTGGCGCCTGACTCACGACAGCCCCACGCACACAGGAGCGAAACGCTGCCCAGGCCTGTACCATCCCCACGATCCATTTGGAAAGATCATTGTGATCTACAGGGTTTTCATTAGCTGATTTTTGGAAGTAGATCACCAGGCCTTTCTTCCTAGTCCATCTTAGTCTGGAAGTGCTGCTGAAACTAACAACATAGCAACACACAAGCCCCCACTGACAGACGAGTGGTGGCTGCACACGAGGCGCACTGGCTGGGAATTGAACCCCGGTCTCCTGCACGAAAGGTGAGAATTCTACCACTAAACCACCAATGTCCCTTGTGAAATGCCTGTTGTTGTTGTGTGCCATTGAGTCAATTCCAACCATAGCAGCCCTATAGCCCTATACGACAGAGTAGAACTGCCCATAGGATTTCCAAGGCTTTAATCTTTATGGAATCAGATTGCCACATCTCTCTCCCACAGAGCAACTGGTGGGTTAGAACCACAGACCCTTCGGTTAGCAGCCAAGCACTTAACCACTGTGCCACTAGGGCTTCTTATATGAAACGCCTAGAAAATGCAAATTTGTAGAGAAGAGACAGATCAGTGGTTGCCTAGGGCTGAGGGTGGGATTGAGGATTAATTGTAAATGAGCACAAGAGATCTTATTGGGGATACAGAAATGTTCTGTAACTGAGTTATGGTGATAGTAGTACCATTAGGTAAAGTTAATAAAACATAATTGAATTGTATACCTGAACCGGGTAAATTTTATGTGTAAAATATACACCAACAAAACATACTCCAGTGAAACAATATGCAATGCCACATGAGCCGGAAGTTCCGCTCCTGAGCATATACTCAAAAGAATTGAAAACAGGTGTTCAAACAAAAACTTGTACACAAATGCCCATAGCAGCATTAGTCACAATAGCCAAAAGGTGGAAACAACCCAAATGTCTATCAACTAATGAATGGAAAAACAAAATGTGGCACATCTGTGCAATAGAATATTATTCGTCCATAAAAAGGAATGAAATACTGATACTTGCTACCTGGATAAACCTTGAAGACGTTATGCTGCATGAAAGAAGCCAGGTACAAAGGCCACGTATTGTATGGTTCTATTTATATGAAATATCCAGAGCACACAAAGGGGGAAGGAAGAGTGGGAGTGACTGCTTAATGGCTATGGGGTTTCCTGTTGGGGTGATGAGAATGTTCTGGAACTAGATAATGGTGATGGTTGCACAACATTGTGAGTGTACTAAATGTTACTAATGATGACTATTCAATGAGTATTTTAGGAAGTTCTGGTGGTGCGAGCGTTAAGTGCTTGGCTGCTAACTGAAGGAGGTAGGTGGTTGGAATCCACCAGCTGCTCTGTGGAAGAAAAGGCCTGGTGATCTGCTCCCATAAAGATTACAGCTTACACCTACGGTTTTTGGAACTTGTCTAAGGGCATAGGTAATGACAATGCTGGGATTTGAACACATGTTTCTCTGGCTCCCAGATACCAGGGCTCCCTTAGGCCTGAGCTCATTCTTCAGAAGTAAAGCATTTTAAATGGTACAACCACTGTGGAAAACAGTTTGGTAGTTCCTCAAAAAATTGAACATAGAACTACCACATGACCCAGCAATCCCAATCGCAGGTATATACCCAGAAGAAGAAAACGCAGGAATGCAAACAGAGACCTGCCCGCCAGTGTTCATTGCTGTACTTTTCACAAGAGCCCAAAAGTGGAAACAACTGAAATGTACATCAACAAATGGATGGATAAACAAAATGTGGTACATACACACAGTGGAATACTACTTAGCCATAAAAAGAAGTGAAGTCCTAATGCATGCCACAACATGGATGAACCTGGAAAACACCATGCTGAGCAAAGCAAGTCAATCACAAAAGGACAAATACTCTATGTTCTGACTTATATGAAATAAACAAATATATAAAAACCAAAGTTTATTAGTGGTTACTGGGGTGGGAGGAAGGGTGAAATTATGCTTGTGGGGTTTTACTTTTATATTAACTGGTTGTGGAATCATTTGGAAAAGGATAGGGAGAATGGGTGCACAACTTGAAGAATGTAATCGATGTCACTAAATTGCACATATAGAAATTGTTTAGCTGGCACATGTTTTGCTATGTATATTTTCACCACAATAATAATAAAGTAAAGCATGTTTTTTCTAAAAAAAAAAAAAGATTACAGCCTAGGAAACCCTATGGGGGCAGTTCTGCTCTATTACATAGTGTCGTAATGAGTTGAAATTGGCTTGAAAGCACATGGCAACATGCGTGTTTTACCACAATTTTTTAAAAATATGGGACACAAATATTCATAGCAGTATTATTCGTAATAGCTAAAAAGTGGAAACGACCCAAATGTTCGTCAACTGGTAAAGGATAAACAAAATGAATTTATCCTAAAGTGAATATTATTTGTCAATAAAAGGAACAAAGTACTGATACGTGCTACAGGAAGGATGAACCTTGAAAGCATTATGCTAAGTGAAAGGAGCCAGACATAAAAGACCACGTATTATATGATCCCATACAATAGGCAAATATATAGAGACAGAAAATAGATTAGTGGTAGTCTAGGGAGGGGGTGGATAGAAGAGTTGGGGTGGATGGATACAGGGCATGAGGCCGGGAGGTGATGAAAATGTTCTATAATTAACTGTGGGAATGGTTGCATGACTGTGACTATATTAGGAACCATTGAATTGTACACTTTAAATGGGTGAATTGAATTTTACGATATATGAACTATCCCAGTAAAGCTGTTACAAAAATCTCTCTCTCTCTCTCTGTCTATCTATCTATCCCAGTAAAGTTCTCAAAACACAAGAAGAATGGAAAAAAAAGAATATATTCATGCGGCTGTGAAACTGGCTGGGAAGCTGCCATCACCAACTGACTATTGCTACCTCAAAAGCTGGCATTTGGAGGTGGAGCCAACATGGGGCCATGCTGACCTTCAGCAGCAAAGACCCAAAAAACTAAGTAAAACTGATATAAACGTCAATCCTGGAACCCTAAGCATCAAATGATGGGATAAAGAACTAGATCAAACACTGAATGGAAGAAGAAACTGATGGAAAACAGAGAACAAGGAGATATATGGAGTGTAGGTCTCCTGCCAACTAACACGACACAGTGTTGCCATCTTGGAACACAGCCAGCAAGGACCCTGGACAGAGAGTACAAGAAGGCAACTTCACGGAGCTCCCAACAGGAGAGGGAGCACCTGGTAAACAGAGAAACATGCTTTTCCACCCCCACCCTTCTGCCCTGTATGCCACCTCCACCCCTTCCTGATGGGACACACCACACTGACTGGCTAGTGGGCCCAGTCCACCCACACTGGCAGACTCCCAGCATGCCACTTTTCCCCCTTTCTTCTTTTTCTTTCTCCCTCCCACCTAGTCCTGTACACCACCTCCACTCTTTCCCACCAGCTATGCCTCACCATCTCTGCTAGAGAGCCACCAGCCCACCACCATCCTGGGTCCACCCCACCCCCCACCCACCATGGCCCAGCTGTACGGCCTTTTTTTTTTGTTTATTTTTCTTTCTCTTCCTCCTTTTTTTTCTCCCTCCTGCCTAGCCCCATACACCACCTTCCTTCCCTTCCAACAAGCCCTCAAGTCCTCCCTGCTCCCACTTGCTGGCCCCTACCATGCCTCCAGGTTTTGTTTTGTTTTTTGTCTTTTTTTTAATTTAATTTTATTGTTTTTTCTTTCTTCTTTTCCTTACTCCCTCCAACCTAGCTCTGTACGACACCTCCCCACCCTGCCACCAAACACCACCACCCCGCCATGAGTAGAAAGCCACTGGCCTACCGCCACCCTGGTCCACCCTGCCCCTACCCACTAACTTCTGCTATGCAACCATTTTTTTTCTTTTCTTTTCTCCTCCCATCTAGCCCCATCAGCCACCTCCCCTCCCTTCCCACGGGCCCTCGGGTCCTCCTCGTCCCCATACACCAGGCCCCACTGCCCAACCAGCTTTTAAATTTATTTTTGTCTTCTTTCTTTCTTCCTTTTCTTTCTCCTTCCCATGTAGCACTGTATGCCACCTCCCTCCCTTCCTACCAGACTCTACAGCACCACCATGGCTAGAGAGCCACAAGTATACTGACTTGCCACTGCCCCAAATCCACTGTGCCACCACCTGTGGCCCTACCACATTGCCAGTTTTTTCATTCTTTCTCTCTCCCACCTATCCCAGTACATCATCTCCCCTCCCTTCTAACCAGACTCCAGGTCTGCCCTGTCCCTACTGACCAGTCCCCCCCACACTGCCATTTTTTTCCTTTGTTCTTTTATATTTCTTCCTTTTTCTCCCCCCACCCCAGCCTGGTATGCCAACCCCCTTCACACTGGCCTCTCCCATCCCACCACGGTGAGAATATCTCAGGCATTCAGGCCCACCGCCACGCTGGGCCTGCACTGCCAATCCTCTCCTGCCACTGGACCAGCTGCTGAATGGTGGGAATAGAGCCCATACCACTCTCCATCTGACACCCCTGCCTATCTGGCGAGGGGCTGTGAATGCTCCCATACTGTTGGACCAACATCAGGAGGCAGACATTGCCCACCCAGTTCACCCTCAGGCTCCTTGCCAAATCAGTGTATGGTGAAGCAGGCACTCCCTGTCTGCTGCTGCCCTGTCCTCCCAGACAAGGTGACGAGAGCTGTTGTCCCCACAGATGAGCAAGCAGCAAAGCATGCCTGGCCCACCTACCCTAGCATTTCAAAACAAAACAAAAGAGCATGATGAAACAAACTAACATACAATCAAAAAAATAGAGAAAATAATACCTTAATGGCTCAGAGATAGCAGACAGTATCAAAACATATAAAAAAGCAGGACAAGATGGCCCCAGCAAGTAATCAAAATAAAAAATCAGATGACCCTCTGGTAGAAGGAAAGGCAGTGGAACTACCCAATATGGTATTCAAAAGACTAATATTTAGGGCTCTCCAAGAGATTAGGAAAGTGATCAAGGAAAACACAGATAAAACCAAGGGGAAATGGACAAAATCATGGAAACACAGACAAAACCAGCAGAAACCTTGCCAAAATCAAGGAAAACACACAAAGCAATAGAAGAATTCAGGAAAATAATAAGAGAACAAAATCTCAAAATAAATAAACAATGAGAAATTATACAAAAACAGCAACTAGTAATTCAAAAGATAAGCAAAAAATTTTCAGAAATGGGTAACGCAATAGAAGCAAATTTGAAACAATCAAAGACAGGATCAGTGAGACTGAAGACAAATCCATGGATGCCACTTTGAGGAAAAATCAGAGAAAAGAATGAAGAAAAATGAAGAAAAACCTAAGAACTATGTGGGCAGAATTAAGAGCCAAAATTTGTATGTGACCAGAGTTCCAGGACAGGGGGAGAAAATGGAAAACCCAGAGAAGATTGCTGAAGATTTGCTGACAGAAAACTTCCCAAATACCATGAAAGACGAAAAGATGACCATCTAAGAAGCTCAACGAACCCCATATAGGATAACCCCCCTAAAAAGTAACCAGGACATATCATAATCACACTTGCCAAAACCAAAGAAAGAGAAAGAATCCTGAGAGCAGCTCAAGAGAAAAAAAGTCACTTACAAAGGAGAAACAGTAAGACCAAACTTTGATTACTCAGCAGAAACTATGCATGCAAGAAGGCAATGGGATGACATATATAAAACCTTGAAAGAAAAAGCTACCAACTAAGAATAATATATCCTGCAAAACTCTTTCTCAAATACAGTGGTGGAATTAGGGTATTTTCAGATAAGCTGAAATTAAGGGAATTTGTAAAAACAAAACAAAACTTATAAGTAATATTAAAAAGGGTCCTTCGGTTACAGAGCCAACATCAGACAACAACTGGAGTCTAGGACACAGGATGGCATCAATCAGATACCAATCTAGGTAAAGAACTCTCAATAATAAAACAAAGCTCAAAGACTTGAAACAGAGAAACAGAGACGTCAATCTGTAAATGACAACAATGTCCAAACAATAAAAGGGGGAATAAACAATGCAGCCACAGAACTTTCAAATAGAGAGGAAATCAAGGTGATACCAAATAATAAAAGACTGGTTCAAACTTAGGAAGATAAGGGTAAATTTCAAAGTAACTGCAAAGAAATTTAACAAACCTATGCATTAGAATAAAAAAAGAAGAAAAACAAAGATTCAAGAAACACAAAATCTATAACAATGAAATAAAATCCACAAACAAAAGGAACCCAGCACAGGAAAGTAGGAGGAACAAAGAAAATGTCAGCACCTTAAAAAAAAAAAAAAAGACACAATATGACAGCAATAAACTCACACCTATCAATAATCACACTTAACGTAATGACTCTGTAAAGAGAGAGTGGCAGAACAGACTTTAAAAAATAACTCATCAGTATACTGTTTACAAGAGTACCTTACACACCCTAGGCACAAAGACATAAGTATATTAAAAATCAAAGGATGGGAAAATATATATCAAGCAAATAGTAACCAAAAAAGGGTAGGAGTAGCAATATTAATCTCAGACAAAACAGACCTTAGGGCAAAATCAACCATAAAAGAAAAGGAAGGACATTATACAACGATTAAAGGCACAATCCACCAACAAGACATAACCTTAATAAATATCTCTGCACCCAATGATAGGACTCCAAAATACATAAAACAGACCCTAACAGTACTGAAAAAAGAAATAGTACCACAGTAATAGTAAGAATCTTCAACATACCACTCTCAGTAAAGGACAGAACATCTAGAAAGAAACTCAACAAAGATCCAGAAGATCTAAAGGTCAAAACTGATTCAACTTGACATCATAGAAATATATAGAAACCTCCACCCCACAGCAGCAAAGTATACATTCTTTTTCAATGCATATGAAACATTCTCCAGAATAGACCACATTTTAGGCCACAAAGCAACCCTCAATAAAATCTGAAACACTGAAATAATACAAAGCATTCTCTCTGATCACAATGCCATAAAAGTAAGAATCAATAGCAGGAAAAGCAAGGAAAAAAAAAATCAAATACATGGAAACTGAATAAATCCTGCTTAGAAACATGGGTAATAGATGAAATCAAAAAGGAATAAAAAATTTTCTAGAATCAAATGAGAACAAAAACACATCATACCAAAACTTTTGGGACATAGCAAAGGCGGTGCTCAGAGGTTGATTTATAGAAATAAACACACACATCAAAAAAGAAGAACTGGCCCAAATCAAAACACTAGCCCTACAACTCAAATGAATGAAAGGGAACAGCAAAAGAAGCCCACAGGCACCAGAAGAAAGAAAAAAAATAAAGATTAGAGCAGAAATAAATGAAATAAAGAACAGAAGAACAAAAGAAGGAATCAAGAAAAAAAGTTGGTTCTTAAAAAAAAGATCATCAGAATTAACAAACCACTGGCGAAACTGACAAAAGAAAAACCGGAGAGGAAGCAAATAACCCACATAAGAAATGAAACAGAGGACATTACAGCAGACCCAGCTGAAATAAAAACATCATAGCAGAATATTGAAATTGTACTCCAACAAATTTGAGAACCTAGAGGAAATGGACAAATTTCTAGAAACACACTACTTACCTAAACCAACACAAACTGAGATGGAAAATCTGAAAAGATCCATAACAAGAGAAGAGATTGAATAGGTAAAAAAAAAAACCTCCCAACAAAAAAAGCCCTCGTCCAGATTTCTTCATTGGAGAATTCTACCAAGCATTTGGAGAAGGGCTAACACCAGTACCACTCAAACTATTTCAGAGCCTAGAAAAGGAAGGAATACTCCTGAATTCATTCTATGAAGCCCTCGTAACCCTGACACCCAAACCAGACAAAGATACCCCCCAAAATAAAATTACAAACTGATAACTTTCATGAATATAGGTGAAAAATTCTCAATAAAATTCTAGTGAATAGAATTCAGCATCATATTAAAAAAAAAAAAACCACGACCAAGTGAGATTCATACCCTGTATGAAAGGATGGTTCAACATTAGAAAATCAATCAATGTAGTCCACCATATAAATAGAACAAAAGAAAAGAATCACATCATCATTTCAATCAATGCAGAAAAGCCATTTTATTAAGTCTAACACCCATTCCTGATTAAAAACTCTCAGTAAAATAGGAATAGAAGGGAAATTCCTCAACATGATAAAGGGCATCTAAACAAAACCAACAACCAACATCATTCTCAACAGAGAGAGGTTGAAAGCATTCCTCCTGAGAATGTGAACAAGACAAGGATGGTCTTTATAACCACTTCTATTTAACACTGTGCTGGAAGTCCTAGCTAGAGCAATAAGTCAAGAAAAAGAAATAAAGGGCATCCAAATTGAAAGAAGTAAACTACGCCTATTCAGAGATGATATGATCCTATAAGTAGAGAACCCCAAAGATTCCACAAGAAAACTACTGGGGCTAATAGAAAGATTCAGCAGAGTAGCAGAATACAAGATTAACATAAAAAAATCAGTTGAATTCCCATACACCAACCAAGAGAACTTTGAAAAGGAAATCAGGGAAACAATACCATTTATAATAGCCCCTAAAATGATAAAATACTTAGGAATAAATCTAACTATGGATATAAAAGACCTATACAAAGGAAACTACAAAATCCTATTACAAGAAACCAAAAAGACCTACAGAAATGGAAAAGCATACCATGCTCATGGATAGGAAGACTCAACATTGTGAAATTGTCTATTCTACCAAAAGTGATCTACAGGTATAATGTGATTTGATCTAAATATCAACAGCATTCTTTAACAAGACAGAAAAACTAATAACCAACTTCATATGAAATGGAAAGAGGCCTCAGACAAGCAAAGCATTATTGAAGAAAAAGAACAAACTAGAATGCCTCACACTACCTGGTCTCAGAACCTACTATACAGTCACAGTAGTCAAAACAGCCTGGTACTGGTACAATGATAGACACATAGACCAATGGAACAGAATCAAGAACCCCAATGTAAATCCATCCACCTATAGTCAGCTGATCTTTGACAAAGGACCAAACTTCATTAAATGGGGGAAAAGACAGTCTTTTTAATAAATGGCACTAGCAAAACTGGAGGTCCATTTGTAAAAAAATGAAACAGGACCCATACCTCACATCTCATACAAAAAATAACTGAAAATGGATCAAAGACCTAAATATAAAACCTAAAATGATAAAGATCATGGAAGAAAAAGTAGGGACAATGCTAAGGGCCCTAACAAACAATTCACAAACATCAGAAAATAAACTAGGTATCTGGGAGCTTCTAAAAATTAAACACTCATGCTCATGAAAAGACAGCATCAAAAGAGTGAAAAGAGAAACTACAGACTGAGAAAACATTTTTGGGTACACATATCCAACAAGGGTCTAATCTCTAAAATCTATAGAATACTTCAACACCTCAATAACAAAAAGAAATAATCCAATTTTAAAATGAGCAAAAGATACAAACAGACATCTTACCAAAGAAAACATTCAGGCTGCTAACAAATACATGAGGAAATGTTCACGATCATTAGCTGTTATAGAAATGCAAAAAATCAAAACTACAATGAGATACCATCTTACCCCAATATTACTGGCACTAATCAAAAAAAAAAAAAAAAACAGAAAATAACAAATGTTGGAGAGGTTGTGGGGAGATTGGAACTCTTACGCACTGCTGATGGGAATGTAAAATAGTACAACCACTATGGAAAACGATATGGCCCCTTAATAAAAAGGTAAAAATAGAAATACCATAGGATCCAGCAATTCCGCTCCTACGAATGTATCCTAGAGAAACAAGAGCTGCCACACTCATAGACATATGCATATCCATATTTATTGCAGCATTATTTACAATAGCAAAAAGATGGAAACAACCTAAGTGTCCATCAACAGATGAATAAATAAACAAATTTATGGTACGTACACACAATGGAATACTATGCAACAATAAAGAGCAATGATGAATCCAAGAAACATATCACAACATGGATGAATCTGGACAGCATTATACTGAGTGAGATAAGTCACAAAAGGACAAATATTGTAGGAGGCCCCTATTATAAAAACCCAAGAAAAGATTTACACACAGAAAAAAAAAAATTGATGGTTATGAGAGAGGGGAAGGGAAAATCACTAACTAGATTACAAAAAAAAAAGAATAACCCTGACTTGATAGTTGATTCCAAGTCATATTGACCATACAGGACAGAGTAGAACTGCCCCATAGGGTTTCCAAGGAGCTGCTGGTGGATTCAAACTGCCAACCTTTTGAATAGCAGGTGAGCTCTTAACCACTATACCACCAGGGCTCCTAACCAGATGATAGACAAGTGTTAACTCTGGTAAAGGGAAAGATAACACACAATATAGGGAAAGTCAGCACAACTTGACCAAGACAAAGCCATAGAGGCTTCCTAGCCACATTCAAACACTTTGAGGGATCAAGTTACTGGGACTAAAGGCTGGGGCCCATGGTCTGAGGGGACATCTTGGTCAGTTGGCATAACACAGTTCCTAAAGAAAATGTTCTACCTCCTACTTTGGTAAGAAACATCTGGGGTCTTAAAAGCTTGTGAGCTGCCATCTAAGATACATCTAACGATCCCATCCAATCCAGAGCAAAGGAAAATGAAGAAAACCAAAGACATAACAAAAATATTAGTCCAAAGGACTGATGGACCACGTGAACCACAGCCTCCATAAACCTGAACCCAGAAGAACTAGATGCTGCCTGGCTACCACCAACCACTCTGACAGGGACCACAATAGAGGGTTCTGGACAGAGCAGGAGAAAAATGTAAAACAAAATTAAAATTCACAAGAAAAGACCAGACGTACTGGTCTGACAGAGACTGGAGACACCCTGCTGACTCAGAACTGAAGCTACTCCTGAAGCCCTCCTTTCAGCCGAAGATTAGACAGGACTATAAAACATACAGTAACACACGTGAGGAATGTGTTTCTTAGTTCAATCAAGTATGAGAGACCAAATGGGCAACAGCTGCCCAAAACCAAAGATGAGAAGGCAGGAAGGGATCAGAAAACTAGACGAATGGACTTGGGAAACCCACAGTGGAGAGGGAAATGGGGAGAGTGTTGACACCACTGGGATTGCAACCAATGTCACAAAACAATTCGTGTATAAATTTTTGAATAAGAAACTAATTTACAATGTAAAAGTTTCACCCCAAACACAATAAAATTTAAAAAAGGAAAAAAAAAAAAAGCTAGAGTTTGGCCAGTGGAAAGCTGCTGAAGAAACACCACATATCACCATAAACCTTCCTTTCTAACAGAAAGCTTCAAAGCAACCTTCCAAATCCCACACAGGGGCATCCAACTGGAGAACTTACTGCATCTAAAACTCTAGCTGCAGGGGAGTCTGGGAAATGTAGTGTTTGCTGTCCAACCCCTACACTACGGGAAGACACTCTAGGAGGTAAAGCAGGGAAGTTGAGAGGTAGGGGAAAAGAAGGTTCTAGGCAGAAGGAATAACATGAACAAGGCCCTGAAGTATGTCCGGGAAACAAAACAGAGGCCATCTGAGCAGGCCACTGTGGCTATGGTAAGGAGATTGGATTTTTTCTTAGGAGAAATGGAAACCATTGATGGGTTTCTAGCAGGTGATGCCATGGTCACATTCATACTTCAGGGAGGTCCCTCTGGCTGCTGTGCGAATGGATTTGGGAAGCAACAGCAGAAACCAGGAGACCAGCGAGAAGGCTACTGGGATTGTGAGATGAGGGATGATGATGGCCAGGAATAGGGTGGTGGGAGAGGAGATGGAGGGAAATGGGTGGATGTGAGAAATGTTTAGGAGGTAAAATCTATGGGGCACGGTTAGAATTAGACATGGCTGAGGGGAGGCAGAGAGACAACTAAGTTCAGGCTCATGAACTTAGAAAAGTCACCTTACTTCTCTCTTGGTTTGTTCTTCTCTAAACTGGGGGTGATTATGATGAGTGACTACTATTTCATGCAGCATGTATTTATAAGGTGCTTTCCCAGAGTAAGTGCTCAGTAAAATTTTATTTTTCGTTTCTCCTTTAGCGCTCAACTCAAGTGCCTCTTTGTCCAGGGAGGCTCTCCTGATTCCATCCCAATCCATACTGCTCGTTCATGCTTCTAAGCTGTGGTAATCGGTGTCCCTGTTTGGACTGAACCAGGAAGAGGAGAGGTTTGGACAAGGCACAAGGCTTATCTCCCTCAGGGGTAGAAGATAGGGCGGGGGAGGGAAGGGAAGATCCAAAACACCTCAGATTTTAAATGTTAGCAACTCCAAGAATATATTATTTCTCCCCACCAGGCCTTTGTCAATGCTCTTTCCTTCTGTCTTAAACGTCTTTCCTTTTATTTATCTTCTGAATCAGCTTGGCTGTCTCCTCCACCAGGAAGTCTTGTTTGCTGAACCAGACCGAGTTGCTTTCTTATCTGTGCCTCCCCTTACACCTTTTATTTAACACAATCAATACTTTACACGCTAAGTTGTCATCGTGTGTTTGCTTGTCTGTGTCCCACTGAATGGGGAGCCCCTTAAGGGCAGGGAACCCTGGAAAGTCAGGCTGGGGAACTAAAATAGAAGGGAACTGAAGCTTTCAATATCCATTCTATTTACTGAGCACCTACTTCATGCCAGGCCCTGATGGAGGCAGCATTGACGAAGGCTGACACATATGAGAAGGGGGAGTTGGGAAGGTTTTCAGTGGAGAGAGAACACAGGGAAGGTGTCTGTGTTAGTCTAAATTGGCTAAGTTTTGCTGTGGTAACAAGTAAACCCTCAGTGGCTTAACACGAGTTTATTTCTTGCCCATGAGGAGTCCGATGCGGCTGAACAGTGTTTAACCTCCATCTAGTGATGCCAGGGTCCAGGATCCTTCTATCTTGTGGCTCTGCCATTTCAACCAGTGACCTCCTCAACCTGTGGCAGGAAGAAAGAGATGAAGGAGGCACACCAGTTCTTAACTGCCTCAGCTTAGGAATGATACAATTTTGCTTATGGTCTATTGGCCAGGAGTAGTTACATGACTCCACCCTACCTACAAGGGAGGCTGGGAGATGTAGGTGAAAGACAGTCTTGTGTGAGAGGGCAAAGGAGGGGGATATTTGAGGAACAACAAGTAGGTTGCTTCAGGATAAAGCCCCAATGCCTGGCAAGGACGTGCAATAAAGCCCCAGTCACTGGTTATTTTTTTGTGATTGGAGATTGAAGGAAGGAAGAAACGAGTGTGTCTCTGAGGTTCCATTTTGAGCCCATTTTGGTACTGGAACACTACAGCTTAAAATGTCACTTACTGACTGTGTACTTGGTGCCAGAAGCTGTACATGTATCACTTCATTTAATCATTAGAACAACTCTGGGGAAGGGGCGGGGTGCAGGGATCACTGTGCCCGTATTACCAATGAGAAGACTGAGGCTCAAATAGGTCCAGGACTGAAGCCAATGCCCAGGCGCTTTCCATCATGGTGCACTGGTATGACCACTCTCAGGAACAGAAGGGAAAACATTAGATGGCTGAGGGTTGGTTTTCTCAGTCTTCAGGCGGTCCCCTCTCTGAGGAGGAAACAA
The DNA here is from genome assembly GCF_030014295.1 of Loxodonta africana. Lineage (NCBI taxonomy): Eukaryota > Metazoa > Chordata > Mammalia > Proboscidea > Elephantidae > Loxodonta > Loxodonta africana. Next base: position 38,574,077 of record NC_087363.1, read on the forward strand.
CATCCCCCACACCAATCAAATGTGGAAGCAGGAAAGAGTAAGATGGATCCTTGGGCAAGTGGCTTAACTTGTGCACACTCAATTTCTTTAACTGCAAATGGTCATGATGGCCCTGCCTCCTGTGTTGGTCACTGGGATTCAATCAGAGAGGGTCTATGAGCATTTAGCACTGAAGAATTGCTCTGTAAGTGGTCAATATTGTCTGTTAGAGTGGCTGCCCTTCGAGGGGTTCTGTGAACAGAGGGAAACTTACCAGGGCCCCGCTTGCCTCTGATGGGACCATGGGGTATTTAAGAACTTCCAGAAGAAGATAGCCTGATGGTGTAGAAAGACAAGCCCTGGTGGAGGTCCAGCTCCACACCCTTCGTGCAACTCCTGCAGGACCCTAGTCTCTCTGCCTGGTTCCTTCATCTGAAAATGAAGTTGTGTTGATTTCTCATCTGTAAAATGCTCAGTATCTTAGAGGGTCCTTGGGGGCATTAATGAAGACCGTGGGTGTGAATACATCTTGCAAACTTCCATCTTCCTCTCTCCCCATCCCTGCCCACTCCCTGCCCCACGTGAACTGTGAGCTCCTGTTATGGAATGAATTGTGTCCCCTGATAATGTGTGTGGAAATCCTAACCTCTGTGCCTATAAATGTGACCCAGTTTGAAAATATGGGTTGTCTTTTGTTATGTTCATCAGATCAGGCTAGTGTAGGGTGGGTCCTAGACATAATCACTTCTGAATTATAAAAAGAGAAAAATGGACACAGGGAGAAGACAGATAACATGTGAGGAACTGTCCACAGTAAAGGAATGCCAAGGACCACTGGCAGACACCAGAAATTAGGAGAGAGACTCACAGAAGGAACTGACATGGCCAAGACCCTGATTTGGAGTTTTAGCCTCCGGAACTGTGAGAAAGTACATTTCTGTTTTTTAAAGCCACCCGCTTGTGGCATTTCTGTTCTAGCAACACTAGGAAACTAAGATAGCTCCCTAAGGAGAGTAGATGGGTCATAGTTGCCCATCTAGCCTCCTCTTCCCCCTGCCCCAAAAGGTGACCAAAAGCTGTTTGTAGAAAAGTCGAAAAGCCCATTCATCCACCATACAGAAGCCTAGGACCTAAGGAAATTTTGGAGTAAGGTTAAGTCAGAGGTTGCACACTGGCAATGGGTGGACCAAATTCAGCCCCAGACAAGTTACTAAGCCTTTCTGTCTCTTGGTTTCCTCATTAGTAAAATGGGGTAATAACAGTAATATTTAGTAGGATTGTTGTAAGGTTTAAAAGAATTAACATATATAGAGTGCTTAGGTCAGTGCCTGATACATAATAAGTGTTGTGAACATGTTTTTATTATCATTGTTCGGTTCACACAATGTTTCTTAAACTTTTTGTCTTTAAGTGTCTTCAGGTGGTCTATCAGTTTGCCCCAGTCTCCACCACTCCCTCTTGTCCTGCACGCAGCCCACCTTCCTGCCTGGCCCCAGAAGACTCCGAGTTTGAGTGCCCAATTGCAGCCTGGTTGTTTGTCCTCTTTGCATCCATCTGGTGATGCCAGCAAACTGTCAATTCCTGCCACAGAACCATGAAGATTACAAAACTGAGCCACACCAGCCCACTCCACCCCCAAATTCGCAAACGCAAGGCAGGGCCCTGAGCTAGACTCCCAAACCCTGGCTCCTCCTCAGGCCAGCTGCGTATCTTTGGGCAAGCTCTTACTCTTCTCTAGTCCTGGTTTCCTCAGGGATCAAATGGGTTCAAGAATCCCTGTCCACCTCCCAAGCATGTTCGGAGATGGAAGAAGTGAAGAGGACTTTTCACTCCCCCGCCCCAACCCCCGCCCCTGGGCCCCTGATTCCTGCCTCAGCAGAGCTGGGGAACTCTAGTCTCATCCCATTTTCAACATTCCTTTTCAGTGCTGAAAAGAGAAACCCCAAACACGCCAACTGGGACAGACTACAACCACAGAACTCCAAGGTGATCTAGATGCCCATTTTATTAGCAGTAGGGTGATTATCCTTGAAAAAGGAAAGTGCCTAGAGGGTTATGTACAAGCCAGGACTTCCAGGGAGATGTTAAAACATCCTTATTTACACACATTTGTTCCACCACCACCACACAGCCCAGCACCACAGGCATCTCTACCCAAAATGCTTCCCTCAAGCAGAATGCAGATGTAGGTCAGGGCTCTGCCCACCCACAAAAGGGTACCCAAGAAGGGGAAAGGGATCCTGGTCCTGGGGTGAAGTTTACCTATGGTGAATCCTCCTTATGGGGCAGGGCATGGAAGCTGAACTGGGGCATCACAGCTTCCATCTCTCCCCACCCTCACAGACTGCTTGCTCCAGAGGCACCCTTCCCTACTTTGGGGATCCCTTAGAAGACACAGAAAGGCCAGGGCTGAGGAAGGGGGTGAAGCCTGAGAGGTGCAGGGGGAGAGGGGAGGAGAGGTCTGGGATCTATCCTCTTGCCAGTGGTGCAGAGTCGGGTAATATGGCATTTTAACTCACAGGCTGGCTTTCTTGTGTCCCTGAAGGAGGGAGGCAAGGCTAGAGCCCTGGGAGGGTGTGTATTCAGGGGCTCAGGTTTAAGATCAGGGCTCTAAGGCGGGGAGGGAGGAGGTCATGAAAGAGTAGGGGACACAGAGCTTAGGACATACTCAGACCCCAAATTTGGTTGTATAAGGAACTGGGCTTACTCCTCTAGAGGCTCCCTGGCCCAGCGTGCCCGCCTCCCAGGGTGCTGCCGCTTCTCCTCAGCTCCTTGGCCCCTGCTTAGGTCACCCAGGAGCCCGAGCAGGAAGGCTGCTTGGTCACAGGCTCCCCAGGGCCCACATGGGCCTTCCAAGGCCCTCTTGCCCGGATGTTGGCGTTTCTCAGGCATCACCGCGCCCTCCTCCTCTTCCTCTTCCCAGCTCCTTTGGGCCTTGGAATCCACCAGCCGTCTGCCTGGGTGTTGCCTCTTGGTGATAGTATACCCAAGCCAGGGGGAGCGCCGGCCAGGGTGCTGCCGCTTCTGCTGGATTACATCGACTGACCATGAAACCTCATCCTCCCTCCGGCCAGGGTGCTGCCGTTTTTGGGGTCCCACGGTCTCCCCTTCTTTCTCTTCCTCCTCTTCAACTCCCTCTTCTGCCTCTTTCTCCCTTTTGCCTGGATGCTGACGCTTGGAGAGCCAGTCAAGTTGAAGGGTCTGGGGCTCTAGAAAGGGAAGAGGTCAATGAGAGATTACCTGGCCCTGCGACAGGTGGCATCACATGAGTGCCTACCCCCACCTGGCCCTGCGACAGGTGGCATCACATGAGTGCCTACCCCAGCCTTCCTCCCAGTCAACTGTGACACTTACCCAGGATCACAGCCCAGCACCTGCCTCTCACACCTCACAGACACACATATTGACACAGAGTCCAATCCCAGCTCTGCCACTATCTAGCTGTGTAACCTTAAGCAACTCACTTAACCTCCCAGAGCCTCAGTTTTCTTCTGTGAAAATGGGGATAATAATTGCACCTACCTCAGAGGTTGCTCGGAACATCAGTGTGATAAGGTATTTTAAGTGCTTAGAACAGTGGCTGGCATCTAAGTACCTAATAAGTAGTAATTAAAACTGTCACACACAAAGAGACTCTCTCTTGCACACACAAAATCTTCCCCACTGAATTTCTGCTCTCTGGGAAACATTCCCAACAATGAGATTCAGGAGGAATCTAACCGACTTCCTTCAGGGAAGGGTCAACTCAGAGTCCCCGGCCAGGGCCTGATCAATGAGGGTTCTGAGCTTCTGCAGGGCAGGAGGCTAAAAGGCCAAGTCGCTCTCCCCCTCTGCCTTCTTCTGCGTCCAGGTTTTCTCCAGCTTAAACTGGCCCTCCCTGCGGCCTCGTCTTGCCCCCGCAGTTCCGGGATAGCCTCCCCCACCTCACCTGTATCACGATCTCCCCGGTCCGCTCTCAGCCGCTGGAGGTCTTCCCGGAGGAGGAGAAGGCGCTCCGCCTGACGCAGGAGGTCGTCCAGGCCCGGGCGCTCAGCCGCCGTGACCGCCTCCTTCTGGGCCACCTCGGGCTGGGCGCGGCAGCCGGGGACACAGGTCAGGGTCAAAGCTAAGGCCAGCAGCAACCAAGGGCCCGGCATCGCGGCTTCTGGGGTCTGGGAAAGAGGAGGAATGTGAGTGCGCCACGCCCCCGGCCAATCCGCTCCGTCTCCCCTTTTCCTCTCCCAGAGGGTCCTCGGGCCCGCTGCCGGGGGTAACTAAGGAAGCACTATTCAGCCACCCTCCCGGGAGCAGGACCACCACCTACTACCTTAGCGCTGGACAGGGTGGGGAGCCGCCCAGGGCTCCGGGTCCACACATGCCATGTCTAGGCGTCCTCATCCATAGGGGGTGCCTAGGAGTTGCTTCCCGCGAGTCGGGAGGCCGTGGGAACCCCAGCCCTTGGGGAGGCCAGCGCCGGGGCACACTCGCCAAGGCTGCCACCATCATGATTTCTGCGCTGGGGCCTGACCGCCTGGGGGCCCATGGCGATGCTGCGGGCTCAAATTCTTTCCAGGGTTCCCACTGCAACATTCTAACTCTAACGCTCGATCGCCAACGTTCTAATTCCAACCATAAGATTCTATTTCTAGAGCTAAGATTCAGGTTCTAAAGCTAAAATTCTTTCTGGAAGGCTAAGATTGTATTTCTAATGCTGATTCTACGACTGCCTCTAGGACTCGTAGCTAAAATCATTTCAGTGCTCAGATGCTCTTTCTAGTCCTAAGATTTCATGTCTAGCTATGATTAGGATTCCAACCTGAAAACTGGATTCTAACTTCCAAACTCGAGCGCCGACGCCCAGACTGCCCAGCTCTGCCCGGAACATCTGGCGTGGAGCTACAGCAGGGATCCAGGCGGGGGTTCGAGGCGACCCTCCCACCCCGGCGCTGGGCGCCAAGCGCCGCAGAGGCCGGAATGTGAGTGCGCAGGAGCCGACGTCCAGTCTGGGCCCGGGGCTGCGCTCGTGGGAGACCCCGGGTGGGGTACGAGCGCAGAGCCCGCCCCTGTGCTGGGACCCCGAGCTAGTGGACGCGCTCCGGGGACCAAGCGGTGGCTGATCCCCGAGCCCACCTGGCGCCGCAGCCACGCTCGCCACCAGAACCGAGGGACGAACGGAAAGGGTCCCCTTTCCAGTGCTCCGGGACGCCGCCGGCGGGGGGAGAGGGGACGGAGATGGTTACCTGCTCGGCGCGGGCTCCGCGAGACCGGTCCGGGGAACCGGGGTTCGGGGTCCGGCGTTCTGAGGTCCGCGCGTCGGGAGTCCGGGAGCGCTCACAGGACCCGGGGCGCTGGCTGCCCGCTCCTCGCCGGGGCCGCTTCTTATACCCGCGCGCGAGGCGGCGGCGCGGGTGAGGTCAGCGGGGAGGGGTCGCGGCCGCTGCGAAAGGGGCGCTGACGGCAGTCAGCCCCGCCGGGACCCGCGGCCAGTCTGCTCCGCCGGAAATCTGGGGTGGGAGCGGCGGGGGCAGGAAGGGGGAGGAGGAGACAGGAGCTGCAGGGTGGGGTGCGGTGGGGGGTTGTTTCTGCACTCAGTTCCGGAGGAGGTCTGTTAACCAGAACACTCGTGTATGGCGCACAGGGAGACAGAGAGCCAGAAGGTACTGAGAATCATGCGATGAAACAGACAGACACGCACACACTCGCCGAGATAGAGACCAAGACCGAGGCATGTATAGACATAGAGGGGTTCAGAGCAGATACGCACCGAAAGAGAAAGACAGAGACGAAGAGAGACAGAGAAGGTGGGGGACAAGCAGGAACCGGGCTCTGACTTTGACTATGTCTCCTTTTGCAAATGCCTCCCCCTCTGTGAGACTCGATATTCTAACCTGTAGAATGGTGGGGGAGTCCTGGTGGTGTAGTAGTTAAGAGCTGGCTGCTAACCAAAAGGTCGGCAGTTCGAATCCAAGAGCCGCTCTTTGGAAACCCTACGGGGCAGTTCTACCATGAGTTGGAATGGACTCGACAGCAATGGGTTTGGGTTTTTTGAGGGAGTTTAGAATGGGGGAGGGGGACAGTTTTCCGAATTATAAAACTAGTGGCCTGTGGGCTACAACCAGTCTATACATGGTTTTCAAAAAAAAAAAAGTGAATAGCCAACATTTAAAAAATCCAGAGAATTCAGGGAAAAGTTGGGTTATGGCTTTTCTTCAAAATTTCCTGACCACAGCCAGCTGGAGCTGAGCCTGCTGCTCCTGGTCACCACACTCCCCATCACTCCCTACTACTCCCAAATATATTGCCCCTGAACTGAGGAGTGCCATTAGAGTTTGCAACCCCTGGGCTAGAGGTCAGCTGGGGTCCCCCCCACCCAGGCAAAGGAGGGGTGAGGATGCAGGGAGAAGAAAGGTATAGATGCCACCGGGCTGGTCCCAAAGCCCCAGCATTCACATCACACCTTGGAAGGGAGCACTGCCATATCTACCCAAGCACAGACCTCTATCCTGACACATCTAATGACCACACACTGTGTGCCAGGCCCCTTGCTCCATCTTGGACACACAGAAGTGAATCAGGCCCAGCTCCAGGTCTCGAGGAGTTAACAGGCAGTGAGGGAGACAAAGTTGGAAATGCAGTTACAATATAGGGTGGCGCAGGTGAGGATGAAGGTCAGAGTGCTGAGGTGGGAAATATAGAGCAGGAGCCCCTGAGTCAGCTAGGAGACATCCAGGAGGTTTACAAAGGGGTCGTGTGAGCCGCAACTTGAGGGATGAGAAGTTAGCCAGGCCAACTTGGTAGGAACAGTACTTTAGCCAGAGGGAACAACATGGATGAAGGCATCTCCTACCTCTGAACAGTGCCAGTGTTACTCTGCTTCCCCACGCAATATTTCTTCAGTCTAAAACCTTAATCGAGCACTTATTATATGCCCCAGGCCATGCTAGTGGTCTGGGAAGGAATTCCAAAGGTATTTAATTATTACTCCTTCCTTTGGGGAGCACCCAGCTTTGGCTGGCACATCCATACCAACGGTCTGATTGCACCCTCCCACAATTTGGCAAGATAATCAAGGTAGAAACTGTAAGTTCCACTTTGCAGATAGGAACACAGAGTCCTGGGGAGGCAAAGCAACTTTGTTTTGTTTTTTGTTACATAATATTTTATAATGTTTTTGTTAAAAGTTTACACAGAAAGTTAGGTTCCCGTTTGACAATTTCCGCACAAATTGATCAATGACATTACATTTTTCACAGTGAGTCAATATTCTGTTTGTATCCTGGTTCTTCCGTTTTCAGTACTCGAGTTTCCCTGTCCCCTTCTCATCTTTGGTTTAGAGTAAATGTTGATCTTTTGGTTTCATACAGATGATTTTTTAGTAGAGCACTGATCTTACAGTTAATATCCTTTATTTTCTGTGCCACTCTGCTATTTCACTAAAAGGTGATCTCAGGGGATAGTTTTGGTTCAAGGTTTAAAGAGTGTCTCAGGGTGATAGTCTCAGGAAATTCTCTGGTCTCCACTGGTCCAGTTAGTCTGGACTTTTTTTTTTTTCTTTTTGAACCACTTCTTTTTTTTTTTTTTTTTAACTTTTATTAAGCTTCTAGTGAACGTTTACAAATCCAATCAGTCTGTCACATATAAGTTTACCTACATCTTACTCCGTACTCCCACTTGCTCTCCCCCTCTTGAGTCAGCCCTTTCAGTCTCTCCTTTGTGAGAGTTTTGCCGGCTTCCCTCTCTCTCTATCCTCCCATCCCCCCTCCAGACAAGAGCTGCCAACACAGTCTCAAGTGTTCACCTGATATAATTAGCTCACTCTTCATCAGCGTCTCTCTCCCACCCGCTGACCAGTCCCTTTCATGTCTGATGAGTTGTCTTCGGGGATGGTTCCTGTCCTGTGCCAACAGAAGGTCTGGGGAGCATGGCCGCCGGGATTCCTCTAGTCTCAGTCAGACCATTAAGTTTGGTCTTTTTATGAGAATTTGGGGTCTGTATCCCACTGATCTCCTGCTCCCTCAGGGGTTCTCTGCTGTGCTCCCTGTCAGGGCAGTCATCGATTGTGGCCGGGCACCAACTAGTTCTTCTGGTCTCAGGATGATGTAGGTCTCTGGTTCATGTGGCCCTTTCTGTCTCTTGGGCTCTTAGTTGTCGTGTGGCCTTGGTGTTCTTCATTTTCCTTTGCTCCAGGTGGGTTGAGACCAATTGATGCATCTTAGATGGCCGCTTGTTAGCATTTAAGACCCCAGATGCCACATTTCAAAGTGGGATGCAGAATGATTTCATAATAGAATTATTTTGCCAATTGACTTAGAAGTCCCCGCAAACCATGTTCCCCAGACCCCCGCCCCTGCTCCGCTGACCTTTGCAGCATTCATTTTATCCCGGAAACTTCTTTGCTTTTGGTCCAGTCCAATTGAGCTGACCTTCCATGTATTGAGTGTTGTCTTTCCCTTCACCTAAAGCAGTTCTTATCTACTGATTATTCAATAAAAAACCCTCTCCCACCCTCCCTCCCTCCCCCCCTCGTAACCACAAAAGTATGTGTTCTTCTCAGGTTTACTATTTCTCAAGATCTTATAATAGTGGTCTTATACAATATTTGTCCTTTTGCCTCTGACTAATTTCACTCAGCATAATGCCTTCCAGGTTCCTCCATGTTACGAAATGTTTCACAGATTCGTCACTGTTCTTTATCGATGTGTAGTATTCCATTGTGTGAATATACCACAATTTATTTACCCATTCATCCGTTGATGGACACCTTGGTTGCTTCCAACTTTTTGCTATTGTAAACAGAGCTGCAATAAACATGGGTGTGCATATATCTGTTCGTGTGAAGGCTCTTGTATCTTTAGGGTATATTCCGAGGAGTGGGATTTCTGGGTTGTATTTTAGTTCTATTTCTAACTGTTTAAGATAACGCCAGATTAGATTTCCAAAGTGGTTGTACCGTTTTACATTCCCACCAGCAGTGTGTAAGAGTTCCAATCTCTCCGCAGCCTCTCCAACATTTATTATTTTGTGTTTTTTGGATTAATGCCAGCCTTGTTGGTGTGAGATGGAATCTCATCGTAGTTTTAATTTGCATTTCTCTAATGGCTAATGATCGAGAGCATTTTCTCATGTATCTGTTGGCTGCCTGAATATCTTCTTCAGTGAATGTGTGTTCATATCCTTTGCCCACTTTTTGATTGGGTTGTTTGTCTTTTTGTGGTTGAGTTTTAACAGAATCATGTAGATTTTAGAGATCAGGCGCTGGTCGGAGATGTCATAGCTGAAAATTCTTTCCCAGTCTGTAGGTGGTCTTTTTACTCTTTTGGTGAAGTCTTTAAATGAGCATAGGTGTTTGATTTTTAGGAGCTCCCAGTTGTCGGGTTTCTCTTCATCATTTTTGGTAATGTTTTGTATTCTGTTTATGCCCTGTATTAGGGCTCCTAGGGTTGTCCCTATTTTTTCTTCCATGATCTTTATCGTTTCAGTCTTTATGTTTAGGTCTTTGATCCACTTGGAGTTAGTTTTTGGGCATGGTGTAAGGTATGGGTCCTGTTTCATTTTTTTGCAAATGTATATCCAGTTATGCCAGCACCATTTGTAAAAAAGGCTATCTTTTCCCCAATTAACTGACTCTGGTCCTTTGTCAAATATCAGCTGTTCATACGTGGATGGATCTATGTCTGGGTTCTCAATTCCGTTCCATTGGTCTATGTGCCTGTTGTTGTACCAGTACCAGGCTGTTTTGACTACTGTGGCTGTATAATAGGTTCTGAAATCAGGTAGAGTGAGACCTCCCACTTTCTTCTTCTTTTTCAGGAATGCTTTACTTATCCGAGGCTTCTTTCCCTTCCATATGAAGTTGGTGATTTGTTTCTCCAACACATTAAAAAATGCCATTGGAATTTGGATCGGAAGTGCATTGTATGTATAGATGGCTTTTGGTAGAATAGACATTTTTACTATGTTAAGTCTTCCTATCCATGAGCAAGGTATGTTTTTCCACTTAAGTATGTCCTTTTGAATTTCTTATAGTAGAGCTTTGTAGTTTTCTTTGTATAGGTCTTTTACATCCTTGGTAAGATTTATTCCTAAGTATCTTATCTTCTTGGGGGCTACTGTGAATGGTATTGATTTGGTGATTTCCTCTTCGGTGTTCTTTTTGTTGATGTAGAGGAATCCAAGTGATTTTTGTATGTTTATTTTATAACCTGAGACTCTGCCAAACTCTTCTATTAGTTTCAGTAGTTTTCTCGAGGATTCCTTAGGGTTTTCTGTGTATATAATCATGTCATCTGCAAATAGTGATAACTTTACTTCCTCCTTGCCAATCTGGATACCTTTTATTTCTTTGTCTAGCCTAATTGCCCTGGCTAGGACTTCCAGCACGATGTTGAATAAGAGCGGTGATAAAGGGCATCCTTGTCTGGTTCCCGTTCACAAGAGAAATGCTTTCAGGTTCTCTCCATTTAGAGTGATATTGGCTGTTGGCTTTGCATAGATGCCCTTTATTATGTTGAGGAATTTTCCTTCAATTCCTATTTTGGTAAGAGTTTTTATCATAAATGGGTGTTGGACTTTGTCAAATGCCTTTTCTGCATCAATTGATAAGATCATGTGGTTTTTGTCTTTTGTTTTATTTATGTGATGGATTACATTGATGGTTTTTCTGATATTAAACCAGCCTTGCATACCTGGTATAAATCCCACTTGATCATGGTGAATTATTTTTTTGATGTGTTGTTGGATTCTATTGGCTAGAATTTTGTTGAGGATTTTTGCATCTATGTTCATGAGGGATATAGGTCTATAATTTTCTTTTTTTGTAATGTCTTTACCTGGTTTGGGTATCAGGGAGATGGTGGCTTCATAGAATGAGTTGGGTAGTATTCCGTCATTTTCTATGCTTTGGAATACCTTCAGAAGTAGTGGTGTTAACTCTTCTCTGAAAGTTTGGTAGAAGTCTGCAGTGAAGCCGTCCGGGCCAGGGCTTTTTTTTGTTGGGAGTTTTTTGATTACCGTTTCAATCTCTTTTTTTGTTATGGGTCTATTTAGTTGTTCTACTTCTGAATGTGTTAGTTTAGGTAGGTAGTGTTTTTCCAGGAATTCATCCATTTCTTCTAGGTTTTCAAATTTGTTAGAGTACAATTTTTCATAATAATCTGAAATGATTCTTTTAATTTCATTTGGTTCTGTTGTGATGTGGTCCTTCTCGTTTCTTTTTCGGGTTATTTGTTTCCTTTCCTGTAGTTCTTTAGTCAGTCTAGCCAATGGTTTATCAATTTTGTTAATTTTTTCAAAGAAACAGCTTTTGGCTTTGTTAATTCTTTCAATTGTTTTTCTGTTCTCTAATTCATTTAGTTCAGCTCTAATTTTTATTATTTGTTTTCTTCTGGTGCCTGATGGATTCTTTTGTTGCTCACTTTCTATTTGTTCAAGTTGTAGGGACAGTTCTCTGCTTTTGGCTCTTTCTTCTTTTTGTATGTATGCATTTATCGATATAAATTGGCCTCTGAGCACTGCTTTTGCTGTGTCCCAGAGGTTTTGATAGGAAATATTTTCATTCTCGTTGCTTTCTATGAATTTCCTTATTCCCTCCTTGATGTCTTCTATAACCCAGTCTTTTTTCAGGAGGGTATTGTTCATTTTCCAAGTATTTGATTTCTTTTCCCTAGTTTTTCTGTTATTGATATCTAGTTTTATTGCCTCGTGGTCTGAGAAGATGCTTTGTAATATTTCGATGTTTCAGACTCTGCAAAGGTTTGTTTTATGACCTAATATGTGGTCTATTCTAGAGAATGTTCCATGTGCGATAGAAAAAAAAGTATATTTTGCAGCAGTTGGGTGGAGAGTTCTGTGTAAGTCAATGAGGTCAAGTTGGTTGATTGTTGTAATTAGATCTTCCGTGTCTCTATTGAGCTTCTTTTCCTTCTCCAAAAGTGGTGTGTTGAAGTCTCCTACTATAATTGTGGAGGTGTCTATCTCACTTTTCAATTCTGTTAAAATTTGATTTATGTATCTTGCAGCCCTGTCATTGGGTGCATAAATATTTAATAGGGTTATGTCTTCCTGATCAATTGTCCCTTTTATCATTATATAGTGTCCTTCTTTATCCTTTGTGGTGGATTTAAGTCTAAAGTCTATTTTGTCAGAAATTAATATTGCTACTCCTCTTCTTTTTTGCGTATTGTTTGCTTGATATATTTTTTTCCATCCTTTGAGTTTTAGTTTGTTTGTGTCTCTAAGTCTAAGATGTGTCTCTTGTAGGCAGCATATAGATGGATCGTGTTTCTTTATCCAGTCTGTGACTCTCTGTCTCTTTATTGGTGCATTTAGTCCATTTACATTCAGCGTAATTATAGATAAATAAGTTTTTAGTGCTGTCATTTTGATGCCTTTTTATGTGTGTTGTTGACAATTTCATTTTTCCACATACTTTTTTGTGCTGAGACGTTTTTCTTAGTAAATTGTGAGATCCTCATTTTCATAGTGTTTGACTTTATGTTAGTTGAGTCGTTAACGTTTTTCTTGGCTTTTATGTTGAGTTATAGAGTTGTTATACCTTTTTGTGGTTACCTTATTATTTACCCCTATTTTTCTAAGTAAAAACCTAACTTGTATTGTTCTATATCGCCTTGTATCACTCTCCATATGGCAGTTCAATGCCTCCTGTATTTCGTCCCTCTTTTTGATTATTGTGATCTTTTACCTATTGACTTCCATGATTCCCTGTTATGTGTATTTTTTTTTAATTAATCTTAATTTGTTTGTTTTTGTGATTTCCCTATTTGAGTTGATATCAGGACGTTCTGTTTTGTGACCTCGTGTTGTGCTGATATCTGATATTATTGGTTTTCTGACCAAACAATATCCTTTAGTATTTCTTGTAGCTTTCGTTTGGTTTTTGCAAATTCTCTAAACTTGTGTTTATCTGTAAATATCTTAATTTTGCCTTCGTATTTCAGAGAGAGTTTTGCTGGATATATGATCCTTGGCTGGCAGTTTTTCTCCTTCAGTGTTCTGTATATGTCGTCCCGTTCCCTTCTTGCCTGCATGGTTTCTGCTGAGTAGTCTGAACTTATTCTTATTGATTCTCCCTTGAAGGAAACCTTTCTCTTCTCCCTGGCTGCTTTTAAAATTTTCTGTTTATCTTTGGTTTTGGCGAGTTTGATGATAATATGTCTTGGTGTTTTTCTTTTTGGATCAATCTTAAATGGGGTTCGATGAGCATCTTGGATAGATATCCTTTCGTCTTTCATGATGTCAGGGAAGTTTTCTGTCCGGAGTTCTTCAGCTATTTTCTCTGTGTTTTCTGTCCCCCTTCCCTGTTCTGGGACTCCAATCACCTGCAGGTTATCCTTCTTGATAGAGTCCCACATGATTCTTAGGGTTTCTTCTTTTTTTTTAATTCTTTTATCTGATTTTTTTTCAGCTATGTTGGTGTTGATTCCCTGGTCCCCCAGATGTCCCAGTCTGCATTCTAATTGCTCGAGTCTGCTCCTCTGACTTCCTATTGCATTGTCTAATTCTGTAATTTTATTGTTAATCTTTTGGATTTCTACATGCTGTCTCTCTATGGATTCTTGCAACTTACTAATTTTTCCACTATGTTCTTGAATAATCTTTTTGAGTTCTCCAACAGTTTTATCAGTGTGTTCCTTGGCTTTTTCTGCAGTTTGCCTTATTTCATTTGTGATGTCTTGAAGCATTCTGTAAATTAGTTTTTTATATTCTGTATCTGATAATTCCAGGATTGTATCGTCATTTGGGGAAGATTTTGATTCTTTTGTTTGGGGGGTTGGAGAAGCTGTCATGGTCTGCTTCTTTAAGTGGTTTGATATGGATTGCTGTCTCCGAGCCATCACTGGGAAACTAGTTTTTCCAGAAAATCCGCTGCGTCCAGTCCAAATCCCGGCGGAATGGTTCCCCGGCTGGGACGCTGCTCTCCCCGCTCCAAGACCAGTCACTGCCTCCCGGGGACTTCTCCCACCGGCTGCGTCGCCACGCCACCTACGCGAACCGGCTGGGCCCCCTCCCGGTGTTAGTTCACGGGGGTGGAGCAGCTCTCTGTGCTTGTGCCGTACCTGACTGGTACGCTGGCTCCAGGCTCTGAAAACAATCGCTGCTTCCCCGTATTAGTTCGTTCTCTGTCTCTAAATCTGTGTTTGTTGTTCAGGGTTCGTAGATTGTTATGTATGTGATCGATTCACTTGTTTTTCCGTGTCTTTGTTGCAAGAGGGATCCGAGGTAGCGTCTGCCTAGTCCGCCATCTTGGCCCCGCCTCTGGACTTTTTTAAGAATTTGAGTTTTATTCTACATTTTTCTTCCATTCTACCTGGGACCATCTATTGTGACCCCAGTCAGAATGGTCAGTGGTGGTAACCAGGCACCATGTACTTCTGGTCTCAGGGTAGATGCAGTCGTGGCTCATGTAGGCCATCAGCCTTGTAAATTTGTTTCCTCTTTGAGATTTTGGTTACTTTCTTACTCTTTTGCTCCTGATGAGTAAAGACCAATTGTTTTATATTAGATGATTGCGAGGCAAAGTGACTTTCAATGTTAGAAATGGAAGGGAACTTTTAGATTACCAGCTGAAGTGTCCTCTCCCTCATTTTTAAATGGAACTGAGGTCTAAAGAGATGGCGTGATTCGGTTTTCTGACTCCTAGGCACAGTTTGTGCCCCCTGGGTACACGGTTTGCTCAGGACAGATTGCAAACCTGAAACCCCAGGCTGTGACTGCCCAGCTTGGGCTCTAAGATTTGAAGAACTACCACTCTAGTTAAGGCAGCCAAACACTGAGGCAGACAAACATTATATCAGACAGACAGACAAATCTGCTATCTTTCATACTCAGTGGTGGGGATATAAATTGATACAACCTCTGTGCATGGCAACCTGACAACCTCTATGAAAATTGAGCAACATGGGCTGCTCTAAGTCAGAACTGACTTGACAGCAATGGGTTTGGTTTTGGTTTTTACCAGACAATTCCATTTCTCAGAATTTAGGCTACAGACACTCACGCCTGTGTCTGAGGCTGTGTGCACAAGGGTTTTCCATGCAGCATGATTTACAGAAGCCAGAATTGGGGACAGCCTGGAAATCCATCAGGAGAAAACCAAAACCAAACTGTTGCCTTCAAGTTGGTTCCCGACTCATGGCAACCTCACGTGTGCAGAATAAAGCTGTAGAGGTTCCAAGGCTGTGACCATTTAGAAGCAAATCATCAGGTCTTTCTTCAGAGGCATCTCTAGGTGGATTTGAACAGCCAACCTTTCAGTTAATAGGCACTTAACCAGTCGGTTAGGTGGGGACATCAGGAGAAACTGCTTAAATCAACTGGGGCCCATTCAAAACTACGGGCTATGATGCAGCCTTTGAAAGAATGAGGCATTTCCGTGTGTACTGGTGTGGAGTAAGTTCCAGAGTACATTGCTGAGGGAAAAAGCAAAATGGGGAACAATGGTACATGGTGCTACCATCTGTGTGACGGAGCAGAAAGGAGACTATTATGCTCTCATGCTAGGCTCTCTGGAAGGATGTGCAGAAGAGAAACTGGGGAGCAGGGAACTGGAAGACAGGGAGAGGGGAGGCTTGCTTTTCACTGTCAGCCTTAGTGCTGTTGGAATTTTTTTTTTCTGTACAGTATTACCTAGCCGCATACAGACAGCACCCCCCCAAAAAAATCCCATCTAAGGCCCAAGTCGGACGATAAGCAAGGGTAGACAGAAAATCTGCTTTTGAAGGGCAAGATGGCTGGAACATCACCCTCTGGTAAGCCCATTTAACGCATGTCTACAATCAGGGATTTGAGTTGCCGGTTTGGAGGAGAGTTACTAGGAGGCTGGAAAGAGGTGACAAGGGTTCCTGGACAGCCCAAGGGAGCAGAAAGGATAGCTTAGCGGAGTCTTCAGCAGAGCCTACTCCCTCCCTCCCTTCCTGCGTCCCTCCATTCCCTTGTCAGCGAAATACTCACTGAGCCCCTAGTAGGTACCAGGTCCTGTTTTCAACCTTGAGGACCAGCAGAGGAACAAGTCTGCTCTCTCTTTCATGGAGATTAGAGTCCAGTTGTTATGTTGTATGTATTTTTCTGGCTTGCTTTTTTTCTGCTGATAATATAAATGTGCTTGATTCTCGGTATTACAGTTGCTTATCAGATTAATACAGCTATGCCTTCGAAAATTAATAATGGGATAATTTAATGGGCGTCTATACGCTGTTTCCAACTCCCAGTGCCCCCCCAACACACACGTAAACACACACACACACACACACACCTTCTGGTTTAGTCTGCCTTCCCCACAGAATGTCATCTCCATAAGGGCAAAAACATGGTCTGTCTTGTTCCCTGCTGTTTAACCAGTTCCTGGCACATAGTCAGACAAAAAAAAAAACACACACCACTGCTGTGGAGCCCATTTCGACTCCTAACGGCCCTGTAGGACAGAGTAGAACCACCCCATAGGGTTTCCAAGGCTGTACATCTTTACGGAAGCAGACTGCCACATCTTTCTCCCACGGAGCGGCTGGTGGATTCGAACCGCCAACCTTTCAGTTAGCAGACGAATGCGTTAAACACTGTGCCACCAAGCGCATAGCTAGCACTCAATAAAGATTTGTTGAATGAATAATTGAATGAATGAATTCAGCCTGCAGTGAGTGAGCACAAGCTGCCCGACCCAGTCTTTGGTACTGCCAGGGGAACACGGGCAGCTTCCCTCCATGATTCCTGGGGCACATATTGGGTAGACAGGATATTTACAAGAAGGGATAACAGACAATGTGGGGAGCAGTCCTCCAGGGGCAAAAGGCCAGACTTGAAGGACAGAGCAATCTGAGAAAGCTTCCTGGAGGTGGAGGGGCAGAAGCTAGGCCCTGAAGGATGGGGAGAATCAGAACAACCAGAATTGGAAGCTATTGAGCCCAACTTGTTTGAGGGCCTGCTTCCTCACCCCTTCCTGAGCAGAGACGCCTCATCCCCTGCCTCGTCTTCCCACAGCAGCAGGGTCCAGAGATAGATAATGTCCAGGGACTGTTGAGAATGAGTCTCAGAGTCTGCCCCATCTGGGCTCAGGGGGGCCGCCAGACTTCCACACTCAAAATCCAGGTGATGAATAGAGCACTGAGCCCCCACCAACCGTGGTCCCTTTACCCCCACGAGGTCTTACAACCATGCTGAATGGTCAATTGCAGGTCTGTCTGGTGCAGCTTGTTTCCAAGGAGCAATTTTCTGCCCAGCTGGAGCTCGCTGAATGGAGCTCGTGCTCAGGGAGGGCATCAGGGGCTGGGCGGATGTCGCCAGCCCACAGGACTGTGTGCACCAGAGAGATTGCTGGGGAGCTGTCCGATGCATTTAGCTGCCGAGAAGCAAGTGCACGTGTCTCTGCATCTGCAAGTGTACCTGTGTGCATGTGTGCCTGTGTAAGTGGGTACGTGTCTGTATGGCGTGCAAATGTACGTGCCCATGTGTAGCTTGTGTGTATGTGTGTACATATGCAGATATGTATATGCATGTGCATGGGCCCGTGTCTGTAAGGTGTGCATACGTATATGCATGTTTGTGCCCAAGTACACACACCAATGTGTGTATATGTGCAGTGTATGTACCTATTCCTTTGTTTGGGGACAGGGCTAGTGGTCAGTGTAGGATCCAGCTGGTCACTGGAGTCCCCAGCTGGGAGAGGGAACGTGGTTCTAGATCTAATGTTCTACCGGTGAATAGGACATCTTCACTGCCCCCTTCAAAACTTATCTGCTAGTGAATCTGAGAAATTAATATGACAGAGTGAATCCCCTTGAGGACAGGGTCTGTGCCCACCTCCCACAGGGCTCGGCACAGAAGGGAACTGAGGAGATGATGTTTACTGGAGAGGAGCAACCAGTAAGGTTTACTGGGTGGGCGCCAACTCCTGGGTGCCCCAAACACTTTTTCTCATTCAATTCACACAGTCCTGTGAAGTCAAAATTACTCTCCCTGTTTGAAGAAACCAAGGCTCAGAGAGGTGATGTGATTTGCTCAAAGTCACACAGCCAGGAAATAGAGGAATCTGGATTTGAATTCAAGTCTGTTATTCCAAATTTTTTTCCCATTATACCACACTGGAAGAAAATGTTTAAAAAACAGAAAACAACCAAACCAGTTGCCAGTGAGTCAATTCCAACTCACAGCAACCCCATGTGTGGAGGAGTAGAACTGTGCTCCATAGGGTTTTCATGGATGTGGCCTTTTGGAAACACACTGCCAGGCCTTTCTTCTGAGGCACTCTGGGTGTGTTCAATCCTCCAGCTTTTTGGTTAGAAGCCAAATGCTTAACCATTTGTACCACTCAGGGACCTTGGAAAAGAATACGCCCAGGTGAAAATTGCTAATATTTTAGGATAGTGACATATAAACCAAAAAAAACCAAACCCACTGCTGTCGAGTTGATTCCTACTCATAGCGACCCTATAGGACAGAGTAGAACTGCCCCATAGAGTTTCCAAGGAGCGCCTGGTGGATTTGAACTGCTGACCCTTTGGTTAGCAGCCATAGCACTTAACCACCTCGCCACCAGGATTTCCTAGTGACATATATGGGAATTTCTTTCTTTCTTTTTTTTGCTCTCTCATGTTTTGGTTCTGTCTTCTTCTCACTTGTTAGTTGCCATCGAGTTGATTTGGCTCATGGTGACCCCATCCATGTATGCAGAGCAGAATTGTGTTCCATAGGGTTTTCAAGGCTGTAATCTTTTGGAAGAAGATTGCAAGCCCTTACTTCCAAGGCACCTTTGGGTGGATCTGAACAGCCAACCTTTCATTTAGTAGTCCAGTGCTTAACCATTTGAGCTACACAGGGACTCCTTTCTTCCTACTAAGTTAAGTAAAAAAAAAAAATTGTTTTTTCAAATAAAAAGTATTTAGCAAGCAGCTATCTAAGGTGCATCAATTGGTCTCAACCCACCTGGAGCAAAGGAGAATGAAGAACACCAAAGATACCAGGTAATTATGAGCCCAAGAGACAGAAAGGGCCACATAAACCAGAGACTCCATCAGCCTGAGACCAGAAGAACTAGATGGTGCCCAGCTACCACGGCTCACTGCCCTGACAGGGAACACAACAGAGAATCCCTGATGGAGCAGGAGAACAGTGGGATGCAGATCTTAAATTCTCATAAAAAGACCAGGCTTAATGGTCTGACTGAGATCAGAGGGACTCCGGAGGTTATGATCCCTAGACCCTTTGATTGCCCAGGATTAGAACCATTCCCAGGACCAACTCTACAGACAGGGATTGGCCTGGACTATAAGACAGACAATGATGCTGCTCAGGAGTGAACTTCATGGCTGAAGTAGACACATGAGACTATGTGGGTGACTCCTGTCTGGTGGTGAGATAAGAAAGGAAGAGGGGGACAGGAGCTGGTTGAATGGACATGGGGAATACAGGGTGGAGAGGAGGAATGTGCTGTGTCATTAAGGGGAGAGCAGCTGGGAGTGCACAGTGGGGTGTGTATGGCTTTTTGTATGACAGTCTGGTTTGATTGGTAAAGTTTCACCTAAAGCACAATAAATAAATTTAAAAAATAGAAGGTATTTTGAAGAAATAAATACCTTCTAGGCCATCCTTTGGCCTAGAATCTGGTATCTCTGAAAACCCCACAATGGAGAAGTGAAACTCTGACTTTTGAAATATGTATCATGAACCTTGTCTTTTATGCTCATCCTGATGAGGATGGAGGTGCTTTGGGTGAGCGGGATGGGTTGGGTGTGGGTGCCAGGAAGCCAGGAGTCACTGGCAGATCAACCACCTCGTCATCCATCAGGCCCACCAAAGATAACAAGTTCCCCCCTCCCCCAGCCCCACCATCATTTTTCTTATTACAGGAGAAAAATGAAAACCAACTCTAAATTACCTTGGCCATTTAGGTATATTTATCTTAAAAAATATTTATCTTACTGTTAGCCAAATCAGGCTCTATCTCAATGTTCCAAGCCATTTATAGCTTGTCCTCAGAATCCGTGGAGTCTGCACCCTGGATTTTGGAAGTGAGTGAACAGGTATTAATCTGCCACTAACACTGGGCCATGAGTCAGGGTAGCAACAGGTGGAGGAGGGGGGCCCAGCCGGTGCGGACAGAGACTTTCAAATTGGCCCAAAGAAATGCTGCTTTCTAGCCTGGGGTTCCAAGTGTTCCTTCTCATCGTCCCATGAGAACTCACATGTGCGTCTGGTGAGGATACTGTGGCAGTTTGGTGCCTGTATTCATCCTTCGACTTCCAGTAGAAGACCCCTTCTTTCCTGGGAGATTGCCTTTCCCCATCAACTGCAGCCTGGATTGGCTACTAGTCACCCTGCCTCGCCACCCATCACCAAAGCGTTGGCCCATAGCTTAAGCTTGGCCCAGAGAACTCATCAGTCCTGGGACTTAGACTTTTGAAAGAAGAGGTGCCACAGTTGGGGGACATTAGTTCCAGCAGCCGCACCAGTACTGGGACAAGATGGTTAGGAAGACATTGCTGCCTGGACCTCTCCTGGGCCCTCATTTTGGCCTCAGACCTGACCCGTCAGTCTTCCTCAAAAGAACCAGTTGCCTTTGAGATGACTCCAGCTCACGGCGACCCCACGTGTGTCAGGGTAGAACTGTGCTCCACAGGGTTTTCCATGGCTGAAAAGTCTTTCTTCCAAATGCCTCTGGGTGGACTCGAACTTCCAGCCTTTTGGTTAGCAGCAGAGCACATTAACCATTTGCACTGCCAGGGGCTCCTCAGCCTTCTTGCTGAGCAGTAAACATCCCCTTGAGCTAAGTTAGCTAAAGTTGGGTTCTGTTGTTTGCAGTTCTGCCTGATAAAACCTCCTTCTCTGTACTGAAACTTCACGAGAGTCATGGATTCGAACCCTGGCTGTGATTTCAGGCAATTATGGTAGGGAAAAAGAGATAGAAGTAGGAAAGAAGTTGAAAGGGGTGCTGAGGACTGGGAAGGGCAAGGGGATAAAATTTTGTATACCAGAAACTTCCTTCGCATGATTACAAATTATTTTCAGAAGAAACTTGAAGATTTTTTTACTTCCATTTGTAGAGGTGGCTGTTACTTTTTTCTACCCAGCTTCTAGTCCCCTTTCTTCTCATAGCAGGACTCTGGGTTTATGAGGGAGAACCACCCTCTCTTGCCCTCAGGCCTCCTGGGTTTGTGTGGGTACCACCTGAGGACCCATGTCACCCAGGCCTGGCCAATCAGAACATGAATCTCTGGCTACAGGGATTGGCTCAAGGACAGATGTATGGCCACACCAGGCCAATGAGACACAAATCTGAGACTTTTGTTGAAACTATGTAGAAGGGGTTCACTTTTCATGCTGGGGTTGTGGGGTATAAGCCCAGAATGGCTGGGGACAATTTCTGCCACCTCATGGGAACACTCTGCTTGTAAATGATGCCACTCCAAAGTTAACTAAACCAGTAAGTAAATCGTAATTCATTTATTTCCATGACACTGTTTGAATACATCCCTGGACTCTGCAGTAATGGGAGCTGATAAATTCCCTTTCTGTTTAAGTCAGTTTCTGCTGCCCTTTCTGTCACCTGCAACCTAATGTCTAACAGATGAAACCCAAAGAGGTTAAGGGACCCCAGGCCCAGGCCATGGCTCATCTCAGGCTAGGTTAGGAAAGAAGGGCCACGCGGTATCAAAGTAAGCTCCCAGTCTTTACCCTCTGCTCAAACTCAGAAGACATGGGCTCAGGTTACAACTCTGCTACTAATTCACTAAGGGCCCTAGGTATGTCACTTAATATTTCTAAGGCTCGGTTTTCTCACCTATAAAATGAGGATGATAATAATACTTAAATACTCCAACTCATGGTGACCCAGTGTGTTTCAAGGTAGAACTGTGCTCCATAGGGTTTTCAACGGCTGATTTTTTTTTTAATAATAAAAAAATTCAAACCGACACTAATTGCTACATGCCAGTCTTTGTGCAGTGTTTTCCATGCATTATTACATCAGAAAAAATTACATCAGAGCCTCATAAAAATCGAATGGCAGAAGTATTAAAGTTATTTCTATCTTACAGATGAGAAAGCTGAGACCCAAAAGTTGGGCAACTTGCCCAAGGTCACCAGGCAGAAGACTAAGTTTTGTCTGTTAGCCATCATGTTACATGACCTGTCAGATGTGGAAAATATAGCTGACTGGGTGGGGGGATGGTACAGATTTGTCCTGTCTGCTGGCTCACCAAGACCCAGCCACCCTTTGACCTATTCTGAACATTAAAGTTGCCATTAAGTGCCATCCAGTCAGTTCTAACTCATAACGACCCTGTGTATAACAGAACGAAACACTGCTTGGTCCTGTGCCATCCTCACAGTCATTGACATGCTTGAGGCTATTGTTGCAGCCACTGTGTCAATTCCTTTCACTGAGAGTCCTCCTATTTTTTGCTGACCCTCTACCTTACTAAGCATGATGCTCTTCTACAGGAACTGGTCCCTCCTGATAACATATTCAAAGTACCTGAGACAAAGTCTCACCATCCTTGCTTCCAAGGAGCACTCTGGGTGTACTTCCTCCAAGACTTGTTCATTTTTCTGGCAGTCCACGGTATATTGAATATTCTTCATCAATACCATAATTCAAAGGCATCAATTCTTCTTTGGTCTTCCTTATTCATCGTCCAGCTTTCACATGCATATGAGGTGATTGAAAACATCATGGCTTGGGTTAGATGCACCTTAGTCTTCAAAGTAACATCTTTGCTTTTCAATACTTTAAAAAGATCTTTTGTAGCAGGTGTGCCCAATGCAATATTCCATTTGATTTTTGGACTGTTGCTTCCTTGGGCATTGATTGTGGATTCAAGTAAAATGAAATTTTTAACAACTTAAATCATTTCTTCATTTATCATGACGTTGCTTAATTGGTCGAGTTGTGAGAATTTTTGTTTTCTTCATGTTAAGTTGTAATCCATACATAAGGCTGTGTAGTCTTCGATCTTTATCAGTAAGTGCTTCAAATCTTCTTCCCTTTCAGCAAGCAAGGTTGTGTCATCTGCATATTGCAGATTGTTAATAAGCCTTCCACCAATCCTGATGCCACATTCATCTTCATATAGTCCAGCTTCTTGGATTATTTGCTCAGTGTATGGATTGAATAAGTATGGTGAAAGGATACAACCCCGACACACACCTTTCCTGATTTTAAACCACAAAATATTCCCTTGTTCTGTTCAAATGACTACCTCTTGGTCTATGTACAGGTTCCAAACAAGCACAATTAAGTGTTCTGGAATTCCCATTCTTTGCAATGTTATCCATAATTTGTTATGATCCACACAGTCGAATGCCTTTGCATAGTCAATAAAGCACAGGTAAAATCCTTCCGGTAGTCTCTGCTTTCAGCCAAGATCCATCTGACATCAGCAAAGATATCCCTGGTTCCATGTCCTCTTACGAATCCAACTTGAATTTCTGGCAATTCCCTGTCAATGTACTGCTGCAACTGCTTTTGAATTGTCTTCAGCCAAGTTTTACTTGTGCGTGATATTACTGACATTGTTTGATAATTTCCACATTCTGTTGGATAACCTTTCTTTGAAAGAATGGGTGCAAACTGATCTCTTCCAGTTGGTTGGCCAGGTAGCTGTCTTCCAAATTTCTTGGCATAGACAAGTGAGCACCTCCAGTGCTGCATCTGTTTGTTGAAACATCTCAACTGGTATTTTGTCAACTCCTGGAGCCTTGTTTTTTGCCGATGCCTTCAGTGCAGCTTAGACTTTTTCCTTCAATACCATCAGTTCTTGATCATATGCTGCATCCTGAAATGATTTTATATCCACCAGTTCTTTTTGGTACAGTGACTCTGTGTATTCCTCCCATCTTCTTTTGATGCTTCCTGTATCATTTAATATTTTCCCCGTAGAATCCTTCAGTATTGCAACTCAAGGCTTGAATTTTTTCTTCAGTTCTTTTAGCTTGAGAAATACTGAGCATGTTCTTCCCCCTTGTTTTCTAACTCCAGGTCCTTGCATATTTCGTTATAATAATTGTCTTCTGGAGCCGCCCTTTGAAATCTTCTTTTCAGTTCTTTTACTTCATCATTTCTTCCATCTGCTTTAGCTACTCTACGTTCAAGAGTAAGTTTCAGAGTCTCTTCTGACACCCATTTTGGTCTTTTCTTTCTTTTCTGTCTTTTTTATGACCCTTTGCTTTCTTCATATGTGATGTCCTTGATGTCATCCCACAACTCCTCTGGTCTTCAGTCATTAGTGTTCAATGAGTTGAATCTATTCTTGAGATAGTCTCCAAATTCAGTTGGGATATAATCAAGGTCATATTTTGGTTCTCATGGATTTATTTTAATTTTCTTCAGCTTCAACTTAAACTTCCGTATGAGCAATTGATGGTCTGTTCCACAGTCGGCCCCTGGCCTTGTTCTGACTGATGATACTGAGCGTCTCATTTCTTTCTGCAGTACCTTAAAGGTGGAGTCCCAATTCTCCAACTTCCCTTGGGGAAGTGACTAAAGACTCATGAGTCTCTCAGAGGATAAATCAGGGTTAGGGCCCTTCACAAGGTCAGGGTGATTCACAAGCTCAGCCTGGCCCTGTGGACATCTGACCTGGACTTTCAAAAGATGGGTCTTTCCCCTGGTTTCATCTATGTGCAGCTAAAGGAAGATCAGAAAGCATTTCATGATAACAATCCTTTAGGTAACTGACTGAATGAATGAATGAGTATATGAGTGAATGAATGAATGAGTGAGTCAAGGAGTGAATGAATGAGTAAATGAGTGAGTGAGATGAAAGTGAGCTGTTTCCCTGCTCCAGGGAGCTCACAGGGCACTGGGAGACAAGACAGAAACAGGAGAAATAACTAGTGAACAATTATGTGCCAAGACACATAGCACTGATGATATGTCATTGGGGAAGGAAACATCTCTATGGGTTGGAGATGTCCAGTCAAGCTTAAAGTGTGAGGTGGGGCTGATCGGTGCCCTTGACGGGTGGATAATATTGGAAACACTGGAGAAGAGGAGGTAGAGCATTCAGGAGGGGCACTTTGTGCGGGTAAAGGGGTGGGGCTGGCCAAGGGCAGGAGACTCACTCCCTTCCTGAAGACCCATCTAGCCCTCACCGTTGCTAATGCTTCCATCAGCACTTATCCAGGAGTCACTTGTGAACACAGATCTAGGACACAGATACTAGCGAGAGAAATCACAAAAAATGGCTGCCCTTAATTCGCCCACAGCTGGGGCAGGGAGGTACGGCCAGAGCCATCCACCATGAGCATCCATGAGGCTGGGCACATCTCCAAGGGCTACCCTGAGAGCTCAGCTGGCTACAGTAAATGGATTTTCTTTTATTGGTTTTGAGGCCACAGTGCAATTCAAGACAGTCATGAATGATGCTCAGACAAGCAGAGCTTTCTGAGAAGGGGCCAGGGCCACAGAAAGGACTCTAGAATCTCACAGATCTGGTTTACACTTCTAGGCCCACTACTACCTTGCTGTATGACTGTGAGCATGTAACTTCGCCTCTCTGAACTTCAGGTTCCTCATCTGTACAATAGGGATTTTAATATGGACCCCTTGGGGATGCTGGGAGGAAATGTGGAATGTGTCTGGCATCATGCTTGCCTGGACCAGAGTAGGTACTTGGTAAATGACAGTTCTTTAGTACTTTTTGCCAGTGGACACTTGATATCAAAAACAAATATGATTAAAATTGAAACATTGAAAATGAACAATTCAGAAACGGAGGGTGAGAATGATTGCACAACTTGAAGAATGTAATCAATATCACTGAAGTGTACATGTACAAATTGTTGAATTGGTATATGTTCTGCTATGTATATTCTCAACAACAACAAAAATAAAATAAATTTTAAAAATTGAAAACAAGAAAGGTGTGGCTGCTTATGGCCTGTGGAGAAAAAGTGGGTCAGTCAGGGGCCTGGCAGGGAATAGATGGTATCCTCAAATTGGAGAGTTTGAGATAGTGCAGTACCCAGGGAAGGTAAAAGTGGAACCTGAAGGGGTGAGAGGAGGTAGCAGTTACCAGAACCTAGAAAAAGAGGGGGCTGTATGGAGATACACTTGACAGGAGCTGTAACGTTTAGTTGAAGGGCTCCACAGAGAGGGCATCAGGGGATTAAATACCATTAGACTCTCTCTTCTCCCACCACCCCCCTTTCATCTCCATCTAGGGCTCCCCATTGGCCAAACCCAACAGAAAGCCAGGGGCCATGGGAGCCGACTACAAAGGCCAGCTTCCCGAGCATGGGATAGATGCAGAAGGGGGAGAGTGCACCTGGAGGGCCAAGTGGAGAAACCTGGCACAAGGGGCTCCGGAATACCCTGTTGGCAATAAAGTTGAAGACTACAAGCCCCATAAACATGCTCTGACCTCCCCGCTTCTACAATCTATGCCCAGCCAATGACAATTACAGACAGCATTTCATAAAGCAGAGAGAAAAATGGGTAATTACAAAGTTCTGATGAAGGATAAGCTTGGCCTTATCAGGGATGGAGCCTGATGGGTGGGTTCAGAACACAGGCGCACGGCTGCTCTGAGGGGACAGGTGCGGCCGGATGAATACGGCAGCACTGAGGACGCGCTTTGTGCTGCAGGCATCCAGTGATGGATGATCCAACAGGTGGGGAAATTAAAAGAAATTAAAAAAAGAAAGTTTAATAAAGTCTGTCTGGAGACATGCAGAAGCCCTCCCCACCCTATTACTGAGAGACATTTTTCAGATGGTATCTAAAAAAAAAAAAAAAATTTTTTTTTTTTTTTAATCTAGAGAAGTCGCAAATCAATTTAACGCTGTTATCCAGATGATGAGGGCCTGGGCTTCAGGGGCCCTTTACAAAGTCCTGACACTCACTTCTGGGCTTGGGATGGAGAGCTGAAAGAAAGCTGAAGTTCCTTGGCCAGGTCATAGCCTCTAGGCTGCTCCCTGCTGGAGACAGAGAGCAGGGATGGAAATGATAGAGGTAAAGGGGGACAGAGGATGTCCCACATTCAGCACACATAGATGTACACACATGAAGACTAATCTGGGAACTCACACACGCACAGAGACAAACATAGACACAAAGATAGACCCACAGGAACACAAAACAGGGCACACAAGGACACACACAGAGTCTGTAAAAATGGTGAGGCAGAGACGTCATCTGACCTCCTCATCAAACTTCACAAAGTGGGAGAATAACCATTGTCAGCATCAACAGCCCAAGGCTGACTGCTGTGAGCAGAGCTCAGACATACCTCACCTCTCCAACCTTTCTACCAATTTTGGCACCAGCTTTCCCTCACATGGCACTCTTTATATCTCTGCTGGGTTCAATAATTCATTGCAATGGTCACACAGAACTCACAGACAATAGTCAAGAGTATCGGGTTTATTAGGGAAGTAACAGGTTACAGTTCAGGATCAGGAACAACTCAGGTCACGGTTCGTCAAATGACAGCCTCTTCTCAGCCATGCCTGTAGGCAGGCATCTCTCTGGCCCTCGGCCCGTTGGTCCCTCGGCTCTGCCTCTGCCCTGCTTGGGCAATTGTTACAAAGCTCTTTGTTGTTGTTTTGTGCTGTCAAATCGATTCAGACTCATAGCGACTGTACAGGACAGAGTAGAACTGCCCCATAGGACTTCCAAGGAGCAGCTATTGGATTCGACCTGCAGACCTTTTTGATAGCAGCCTGAGCTCTTAACCACTTCACCACCAGGGCTCTGCCAGTAAGTGTCTGGGGGTATTCCGCTCCTCTAGAAAGCCTCAGCCCAAAAGTGCTCAGCGCTCTCATTCTGTGAGTCGACAAGCCTAGCTCTGCTAACAAGTGCCTGGAGGCACCCCACTGTACAAGGAAGCATCCTTTCTGAAGTCACTCAGCTCTGTTCCCAGTGGATCAGTCTGATGGTTAAGATTGTTACTGGTAGGAAACCCCAGGTTCTTACTCAGCATGACTTGTATTGGCCCATAAACAAGAGACCGAGGTGAGAGAACCAACCCCAAACCAAACCAAACCTACTGCTGTTGAGTAGGTTCCGACTCATAGTGACCCTATAGGACAGGGTAGAACTGCCTCATAGAGTTTCCAAGGAGCGCCTGGTGGATTTGAACTGCCGACCTTTTGGTTAGCAGCAATAGCTCTTAACCACTATGCCACCAGGGTTTCCAAGAGAGCAAAAAGGTACCTTTATTTCATTGTACAAGGAAATGGAGTCAGTTGGTGGTTACTGCTGCCAAGACTGCTTGCTAACGGTGGGCAGGCAGGTTACTTTTAAAGGGGTTTACAAGTAGAGAGTTCATACGAGTTACGTCAGCAACATCCTTAACCATACTATGCAGGCATAATGGGGTTTACACGGTAACCTGCAAGCAAAAGCAGGATTCAAATGCAAAGCTGGGGACACGGGGAGCCCAGCAAAGGAAATGATTTGCAATACAACACTGTAAGGGAGGAAGCCAAGTAAAGAATACAGCACTATGGGGGTTCTGTCTCAATATTGCATGTCATCTTGGCTGGGCTATGATTCTCAGTGGTTTGGCAACTATGTAATGATTATTATGGCAGTTATGCAATGATGTAGTTTGGCAGTTATGTAATAATGTAGTCATCCTCCATGATGGAATGTGATATGATCAGCCAATCAGTTGTAAGGGGAGTTTCCTCAGGGGTGTGGCCTGCATCCAATATGATATGTGGACATTCTAGCAAAATTCATTTGCTTGCTCTGGATCCTGCATCTGCTCATCATCATCTGACCTCCGGTTCTTGGGACTTGAGCCGGTGGCCTACAGTCAGCCTGCCATTCTTGGGTTCATCAGTCCCTGCAGCTACCTGAGTCATATAGGGTCACTATGAGTTGGAATCAACTCAATGGCAACAGATTTTGTTTTATACACACACAAACGTATATATGTATGTGTATATATGCATATCTACACACACAAACACACACACACACCCACACTTCACTTCACTGGTTTTGCTTCTCTACGGAACCCAGCCCAAGACATTTGATACCAAGACTGGTTCTAGAGAAACAAAATCATAAGGATGAGTTTTCTAAATTGATTCTCAGGTCTAAGTAGTCCTAAAGGTACTGATGACTCTGCTTCCAGTAGCAAAGAAGGCATTGCTAATCCATGGTGTGAGGTGGCAATGTTAACATGCACAATATCACCACTTATAGAGCAAGTATTGGTGAGAAGCAAGGCACTGGGTGATTGCATGTTTGATAATTTTCTACAATTTGGTCAGAATGAGAAGTATAGGGAAGCTGGTTGGTTGGTATTATTTTCACTGGACAAAGAGGTGAAAGAAAGTGATGAGCTCAGAGTTTTAGAGTCACAGCTCAAATGCCATATAAAAGACCTCAGAGTTGCCATTTGTACGCTAAAAGAAAGTCTAAATTCTTGTAGTAACAGAGCTGACTTTGTCAAAAACCAAACTCAGAGTCTTATTATTAGAGTGGCTGAAATACAACGTCAACTCAATTGCCAAATTTGAGAGGTGTCTGCAGTTAAAGTGAGGGCATTTACTGGGAAGAAATGACATCCTAAAACTTGGGATGGGGCATACAGGCAGATAATCAGGAAGCCAGGGGACATTGAGCCTCTAAATTCCATTGAATCATTCCTACTAACAGAACCAACCCTCTTACTCCCATCTGAAGAGATTACTCCATCTTTGTCTGATAAGCCACCCTACCTAGTAAAACCATTATCACCTCCACCCCCATTTGATGAGATTAGCCTAGCTTTGCCTGAAGAGCCTTTGTCTGAGCCATTACCTAGGGCAATGTCTGAGTCACTGCCTGGGGAATCACCTGGGGTAAATGCCTTACAAGACATTGCTCAATGTTCTCAGGACCCACCCCCACCACTCATTTTTGCTTCTAGGCCTATAACTAGACTTAAGCCCCAAGGAGCCCCAAAACGTAAGTACAAAGTGTGATCCAGGAGGAGGTATGCCACACTCTAAAAGAACTGCTCAACTGTTCTAATATGTACAAACAGAAATCTAGGGAATATGTGTGGTAATGGTGCAAGGAATATAACGTTGGATTAGACTGAGTTTATTGATATAGGCCCGCAAAGCATAGGTTCTTCTTCATTCAGTGTTTCAGCTTGAGGGGTTAGGAAAGGATCTAATAGTTTATTTGGTTGGTTCACTGAAGCATGGATTAGGCAGTGGCCTACACTAAATCAAGTTGAGGTACCAGACCTGCCTTGTATACTGTAGAAGAAGGTATACAAAGGCTTAGGGAAATTGGCATGTTAGAGTGGATTTATCAGGTTAGACCCACAGGCTCACACATTGAGTGCCCAGAGGACACACCTTTTACCACAACGGTAAGGAATGAATTTGTGAAGGGAGTTCCAGCATCCTTGAAGACTGCTGTGTTTGCTATTTTACGTAAGTCAGATTTGACACAGTGGGAACTGCCCTAACTACAATGGGATTGATCGGACCCCATGGTGGTAGGAGCCAAGTGACACACTCAGTTGACAAAGACAAGGTGGGTATGGTTACTGTAGTGGAGAGTGGAGTCAAAGTGGTAATCAGAACAGCCTGACTCTTATGATTTATGTTTTGGCTACAGGGTCGTGGTGTCCCTAGGAGCGAAATAGATGGGAAATCTACTAGATATTGACTTGAACTGTACAAACGAAAGAATTCTAGGTTAAGTAAATGGTAGCCTAACTCAAATCACCAGAATAGAGAGTCATGGCCCCTCAGTCAATTCCCAGATTTGAGCCAGTTTACAGATCCATAACCCCTTGAATGAAAGGGAGGCCAGGTCCCTTTGAGGAAGGATTCCACTACGCTGCCAAAAATTTATACTGTTAATCTTCCTCTGGCCTTTCCCAAAGGGATCTATGGTCTTTTACTAGTGACTGTTCATTGGGGAAAAGGAAATAATCAGGCATTTTGGGGATTGATGGATACTGGCTCTGAAATGAAACCAATTTCAGGAGAACCAAAATGTCACTGTGGCCCACCAGTCAGAATGGGGGCATATGGAGGTCACATTACTAATGGAGTCTTAGCTCAAGTTTGTCTCACTATGGGTCCCCAAAGCCATCCTGCAGTGATTTCCCCCAATTCCAGAATGCATAATTGTAATAGAAATACTCAGCAACTGGATCCCTGACATTGGATCCCTGACAAGTGTAGTAAGGGATATTAAGGCAGGTGTCTTAGTTATCTAGTGCTACTATAACATAAATTTAAAAAGTGGATGGCTTTAACAAACAGAAGTTTATTCTCTCACAGTCTAGTAGGCTAGAAGTCCAAATTCAGGGCGCCAGCTCCAGGAGAAAGCTTTCTCTCTCTGTCGACTCTGGAGGAAGTCCTTGTCATCAATCTTCCCCTGGTCTAGCAGCTTCTCAGTGCAGGCACTCCAGGTCCAAAGGATGTCCTCTGCTCCTGGCACTACTTCCTTGGTGGTGTGAGGTCCCCCATCTCTCTGCTCGATTCTCTCTTTTATACCTCAAAAGAATTTGACGCCAAGACACAACCTATTCTCGTAGACTGAATCCTACCTCATTAACATAACTGTCTCTAATCCTGCCACATTAACGTCATAGAGGTAGGATTTATAACACATAGGAAAATCATGTCAGTTGACATAATGGTGGACAAACACACAATGCTGGGAATCATGGTCTAGCCAAGTTGACACTCATTTTTGCGGGACACAATTCAATCCATAACAGTAGGAAAAACCAAGTGGAAGCCATTAGAACTGCCCCACCTAGGAAAACAATAAAGCAAAAGCAACACCACATTCCTAGAGGGATTGTAGAGATTACTGCCACCATCAAGGACTTGAGGGACACAGGGGTGGTGATTCCAACC
Source organism: Loxodonta africana (assembly GCF_030014295.1). Lineage (NCBI taxonomy): Eukaryota > Metazoa > Chordata > Mammalia > Proboscidea > Elephantidae > Loxodonta > Loxodonta africana. The sequence continues at coordinate 38,605,874 of NC_087363.1, forward strand.
ACATCCCCATTCAACTCTCCTTTTTGGCCTATGCAAAAAACAGATGGATCTCAGTGAATACCAGTGGATTATTGTAAACTTAACCAGGTGGTGACTCCAACTGCAGCTGCTGTTCCAGATGTGGTTTCATTGCTTGAGCAAATTAATACATCTCCTGGTACCTGGTATGTGGATACTGAGCTAGCCAATGTCTTTTTCTTGACTCTGGTTTCAAAGGAACACCAGAAACAGTTTGCTTTCAGCTGAAAAGGCCAACAATATACCTTCACTGTCCTACCCCAGGGGTATATCAGCTCTCCAGTCCTATGTCATAATTTAGTCCACAGGGACCATGATCACTTTTACCTTCCATAAGATGTCACACTGGTCCATTACATTGATGACATTATGCTGACTGGACCTAGTAAGGAAGACGTGTCAATGACTCTGGACTTACTGGTAAAACATTTATTTGCGTGCTAGAGGGTGAGAAATTAATTCCACAAGAATTCAGGCACCTTCCACCTCCAAAATTTCTAAGAGTCCATTAGTGTGGGGCATGTCGAAACACGCCTTCTAAAGAGAAGGATAAGTTGTTACATCTGGCCCCTCCTACACTTAAAGAGGAGGTGCGACACCTGGTGTGCCTCTATGAATTTTAGAGGCAACATATCCCTCCTTTAGGTGTGCTACCGCAGCCTATTTATCAGGCGACTCAAGAAGCTGCTAGTTTGGAGTGGGGCCCAGATAAAAAGAAGGCTCTGCAACAGGTTGAGACTGCTGTACAAGTGATTCTGCTACTTGGGCCATATGATATGGCTGATCCAATGGTGCCTGAAGTGTCAGTGGAGATAGAGATACTGTTTGGAGGCTTTGACAGGCCCCCACTGGTGAATCACAGCACGAACTCTTAGGATTTTGGAGGAAAGCCCTGCCATCCTTTGTAGATAACTACTCTCCTTTTGAGAAACAGCTTTTGGCTTGTTACTGGGCCTTAGTAGAGACTGAACCATGGACCACCAAGTCACCATGTGACTTGAGCTGCCCATCATGAACAGGGTGTTGTCTGACCCACAGAGCCATAAAGTTAGACATGCACGGTTGCATCCATCATTAAATGGAAGTGATATATATGAGATTGGGCCTGAGCAGGACCTGAAGACACAAGGAAGTAACATGAGGAAGTGGCCCAAATGCCCATGGTCTCCACTCCTGTCACATCACCTTCCATCTCCCAGTCTGCACTTATGGTGTCGTGGAGAGTTCCTTATGTTCAGTTGACTAAGAGAAAACTTGTGCCTGGTTTACAGATGGTTCTGCATGATATGCAGGCACCATTTGAAAATGGACAGCAGCAGCACTACAGCCTCTTTCTGGGGTCTTCCTGAAGGACAGTGGTGAAGGGAAATCCTCCCAATGGGCAGAACTTCAAGCACTGCAACTGGTTGTTCACTTTGCTTTGAAGGAGAAATGGCCAGATGTGCAGATGTATACTGATTTGTGGGCTATGCCAATGGTTTGTCTGGATGCACAGGGACTTGGAAGGAATATGACTGGAAAATTGGTTACAAGGAGATATGGGGAGAGGTATGAGGATACACCTCTCTGAATGGGCCAAAGAAGTGAAGATATTTGTGTCTCTTGTGTTATAATTTCCCCTTCCCAATCATTTTACCAGTTATCATGTATTGAATTGTGTCCCCCCAAAATGTGTCAGTATTGTGTGACTATTCACCATTTTTATCATCTATTATATGATTTTCCTGTTGTTGTTGTTGTTAGGTGCCATGGAGTTGGTTCTGACTCGTAGTGACACTATGCACAACAGAACGAAACGCTGTCTGGTCCTGAGCCATCCTCACAATCGTTATGCTTGAGCTTATTGTTGCAGCCACTGTGTCAATCTACCTCACTGAGGTTCTTCCTCTTTTCTACTGACCCTGTACTCTGCCAAGCATGATGTCCTTCTCCAGGGACTGATCCCTCCTGATTTTCCTACTTGTTGTAAATCCTACTTCTATGATGTTAATAAGGCAGGATTAGTGAGAGTTATGTTAACGAGGTAGGAGTCAATCTGTGAGATTAGGTTGTGTCTTATGCCAATCTCTTCTGAGATGTAAGAAAGAGTTGTGAGCAGAGAGACAGAGGGACCTCATACCACCAAGAAAGCAGCTCCAGGGGCAGAGCGCATCCTTTGGACCTGGGGTTCCTGTGCTGAGAAGCTCTAGACCAGGGGAAGATTGATGGCAAACACCTTCCTCCAGAACCAACATTGAGAAAAAGCCTTCACTTGGAGCTGGCACACTGAATTCAAATTTCTAGCCTCTTTGACAGTGAGAGAATAAGTTTCTGTTTGTAAAAGCCATTCACTTTGGTATTTCTGTTATAGCGGCGCTAGATAACTTAGACACCAGTCCAAAACAATCATTAACAAATAGTCGTTCAGTAGGGCAAAGGTCCATTCAGGTCTGCTGCAAGTGTCCATCCGATCTGGTTAGGTTTTCCAAAAGTCATCTTGGCTTCGCCCTCTCTGGCCTCTGATAAAATTTACTGAGAGAAGATTATTCCCTTGCTCTGAGTCTCTCTCAAGGTATCTGCATAACGTTAGAGTATTGGAGGCTTAGGCCAAAAACCTGACCCCACAGAGGACCTTCAGAGTCAGGAAATTTGCGTTTGAAAAGACATTTGAAATTTGCACTTGTTCACGAGCCCACTCAGAATTGCCGGGATTGCAGGAAATTTGCATTTGATGGAAGGATCTGCAGAGAAGAAACATGACAAATGGAAGCAAGGAAAAATAATAGCTGAAGGTAAAGGAATGAATAAATGGGTTATGCAGCCAGGGAAATCTAACATTATACTGATACCTCCAGAGAGATTCAGAGCTTTAATCACAGGGCACGGTAGTACTAAGAGACACCTAAGGGATCTCCTGTATTCCAAATATGCTCTTCTGTACCTCCATTGTGCAACGCCAATCCAATTTCCTCTCTATTGTCAGGATCAATCACATCAGCCAGTATGGTAACTTCCTTCTTTGCCTGTTGATCCAGAGGCATGACGAGCCCAAAGTGGCTGGGTGGCATTCTTAACTTCCAGTTCAATGGAATCAATGTTTTGTCTCCGGAGCATAGGATCACAGGGAGAGGAAGCAAAAATTTTGTGAGCGGGTCCTAAGGGTAATAATGAGCTGTCCCATCCCTTTCTTTCACGACTTCGTCTAGTGGAAGTAGGACCAATCAACCAGCTTCCCTATACTTCTCATTCTGACAAAATTGTTATAAAGTATCAAATGTGCAATCACCCAGAGCCTTGTTTCTCACCAATACTTGATCTATTGTTGGTGATATTTTGCATATTAATATTACCACCTCGCACCATGGATTAACAGCGCCCTCTTTACTAACGGAAGCAGAGTCATCAGTGTCTTTAAGACTAGTTGGACTAGAAAACCAATTTAGAAAATTCATCCTTATGATTTTGTTTCTCTAGAACCACTCTCAGTACCAAATGTGTAAGGCTGGGTTCTCTAAAGAAGCAAAACCAGTGAACAAGGAAACGGCCCACGTGATTGTAGAAGCTGGCTAGTCCCAAGTCTGTGGATCAGGCATCACGCTGGAGGCTTGTCCGGACTCATGTTGCTGCAGGGGCTGATGGACCCAAGAGCAGCAAGTCAGACAGCCAGCCACTGGCTCAAATCCCAAAAACCGGAGGTCAGATGATGATGGGCCATATACAAGATCCAGAGCAAGCGAGCTAGTTTTGCCAGAGTGTCCATATACATATAGGATGCAGGCCACACCCCTGAGGAAATTTCCCTTACAAATGATTGGCTGATCATATCATATTCCATCATGGAGGATGACTACATTGTTACAAAACTGCCAAAGTACATCAATACATAATTTCTAAGCTGCATCATTACATAACTGCCAAACCACTGAGAATCATGGCCCAGCGAAGCTGACACACAGCGTTAACAATCATACCCACCATAACTGCCTTGCTCCATTGGGCCAAGAAGCCCACTGCACCATCTTGTGGCTGTCTGCTGCCACTGCTTTCCTGCCACGTCTTCTTGCTGTCTTGTGCCATGTCCAGTGTCAAAGCTCTCTGGGTCTAGGAGGTTCTCAGCTCAGGGACGCTGGTTTCAAAAGATGCATTCCACTCTGGTTCTACTTCTTGACAGTAATGAGATCACCCTTTTCTCCTTTGGGATGGCAAAACTGAGTAATCCCCTGCTAAGGGTTCCATATACCTTATTTGCATGGTCCCACCCCCATAAGACCCCACGTGTCTGTCAGTTTGTCAGACTGTGGGGGCTTGTGTGTTGCAGTGATGCTGGAAGCTATACCACCAGTGTTCAGATACCAGCAGGGTCAACCAGGGAGAACAGGTTTCAGCTGAGCTTCCAGACTAAGACAGACTAGGAACAAGGACCCGGCAGTCTACTTCTGAAAAGCACTAGCCAGTGAAAACCTTATGAATAGCAATGGAACATTGTCTGATATAGTGCCGGAAGTTGAGCGCCCCCAGGTTGGAAGGCACTCAAGAGATGACTGGGGAAGAGCTGCCTCCTCCAAGTAGAATCAACCTTAAAACGTGGATGGAGCAAAGCTTTCGAGACCTTCATTTGTTGATGTGTCATAACTCAAAATGAGAAGAAACAGCTGCAAATATCCATTAATAATCAGAACATGGAAGGTACAAAGTATGAATCTAGGAAAAAATGGAAATTGTCAAAAATGAAATGGAATGCATAAACATCAATATCCTAGGCATTAGTGAGCTGAAATGGACAGGTATTGGCCATTTTGAATTGGATGATCATATCGTCAAAAAGAACATTTCAATATCTATCCTGAAGTACAATGCTGTCAGTGATAGGATAATATCCATATGCCTACAAGGAAGACCAGCTAATACAGTTATTATTCAAATTTACGCACCAACCAACCTGCTGCAGTCTGAAATTGATCAAACGTGCTATCAGGATGCATGAATAATTACTGGTGATTGGAATGCGAAAGTTGGAAACAAAGAAGAAGGATCGGTTGTTAGAAAATATGGCCTTGGTGATAGAAACAATGCCGGAGATCAAATGATAGAATTTTGCAAGACCAATGACCTCTTCATTGCAAATACCTTCTTTCACCAACATAAATGGTGACTATACACATGGACCTCGCCAGATGGAACACACAGGAATCAAACTGACTACATCTGTGGAAAGAGACGATGGAAAAGCTCAACATCATCAGTCAGAACAAGGCCAAGGGCCGACTGTGGAACAGACCATCAATTGCTCATATGCAAGTTCAAGCTGAAACTGAAGAAAATCAAAGCAAGTCCACGAGAAACAAAATATGACCTTGAGTATATCCCACCTGAATTTAGAGACCATCTGAAGAGTAGATTTGACACATTAAACACTAGTGACTGAAGACCAGACAAGTTGTGGAATGACTTCAAGGATATCATACATGAAGAAAGCAAAAGGTCATTGAAAAAAGAGGAAAGAAAGAAAAGACCAAGAGAGATGTCAGAGGAAACTCTGAAACCTCCTCACAAACGTCAAGCAGCTGAAGCAAAAGGAAGAAATGATGAAATAAAAGAACTGAACAGAAGATTTCAAAGGGTGGCTCAAGAAGACAAAGTAAAGTGTTACAATGACACGTGCAAAGAGCTGGAGATAGAAAACCAAAAGGGAAGAACATGCACGGCATTTCTCAAGCTGAAAGAACTGAGGAAAAAATTCAAGCCTCAAGTTGTAATAGTGAAGGATTCTATGGGGAAAATGTTAAATGACGCAGGAAGCATCAAAAGAAGATGGAAGGGATACACAGTCATTATACCAAAAAGAGTTAGCCGACATTCAACCATTTCAAGATGTGGCATATGATCAGGAACCGATGGTACTAAAGGAAGAAGTCCAAGCTGGTCTGAAGGCATTGGTGAAAAACAAGGCTCCGGGAATTGACAGAATATCAGTTGAGATGTTTCAACAAATTGATGCAGTGCTGGAGGTGCTCACTCGTCTATGCCAGGAAATAAGGAAGACAGCTTCCTGGACAACTGACTGGAAGAGATCCATATTTATGCCCATTCCCCAGAAAGGCGATCCAGCCGAATGTGGAAATTATAGAACAATATCATTAATATCACATGCAAGCAAAATTTTGCTGAAGATCATTCAAAAGCAGCTGCAGCAGTATATCGACAGGGAACTGCCAGAAATTCAGGCTGGTTTCAGAAGAGGATGTGGAACCAGGGATATCATTGCTGATGTCAGATAGATCCTGGCTGAAAGCAGAGAATACCGGAAGGATGTTTATTTGTGTTTTATTGACTATGCAAAGGCATTCGGCTGTGTAGATCATAACAAGGTATGGATAACATTGTGAAGAATGGGAATTCCAGAACACTTAATTGTGCTCATGAGGAACCTTTACGTAGATCAGGAGGCAGCTGTTCGGACAGAACAAGAGGATACTGATTGGTTTAAAGTCAGGAAACCTGTGTATCAGGGTTGTATCCTTTTACCATACCTATTCAATCTGTATGCTGAGAAAATAATCTGAGAAGCTGGACTATATGAAGCAGAACGGGGTATCAGGATTGGAGGAAGACTCATTAACAACCTGCGTTATGCAGATGAAACAACCTTGCTTGCTGAAAGTGAAGAGAACTTGAAGCACTTACTAATGAAGACCAGAGACCACAGCCTTCAGTGTGGATCGCACCTCAACATAAAGAAAACACAAATCCTCACAACTGGACCACTAAACAACATCATGATAAATGGAGAAAAGATTGAAGTTATCAAGGATTTCATTTACTTGGATCCACAATCAACAGCCATGGAAGCAGCAGTCAAGAAATCAAAAGACCCATTGCATTGGGCAAATCTGCTGCAAAGGACCACTTTAAAGCGTTAAAAAGCGAAGATGTCAACTTGAAGACTAAGGCGTGCCTGACCCAAGCCATGGTATTTTCAATCGCATCACATGCATGTGAAAGCTGGATTATGCATAAGGAAGACTGAAGACTTGATGCCTTTGAATTGTGGTGTTGGTGAAGGATATTGAATATACCACGGACTGCCAAAAGAACGAACAAATCTGTCTCGGAAGAAGTGTAACCAGAATGCTCTTTAGGAACAAGGATAGTGAGACTGCATCTTACATACTTTGGACATGTTGTCAGGAGGGATCAGTCCCTGGAGAAAGACATCATGCTTGGCAAAGTACAGGGTCAGGGGAAAAGAGGAAGACCTTTAATGAGTGGATCGACCCAGTGGCTGCAACAATGAGCTCAAGCATAACAACGATTGTAAGGATGGCTCAGGGCCGGGCAGTGTTTCATTCTGTTGTGCATAGGGTCACTACGAGTCAGAACCGACTTGATGGCACCTAACAACAACAACAACAACCCCCGCAAGGGTGTCTTGCACCTTACCTGCATTATAGCAAGCTGCCCTATCCCCTTGGTGGGCCACAGCACCTTATTTGCATCGTCCCACCCAATCATTATGTGGGAGTCACAAAGACTACGGCTAGAAGGGCCATATTAAGTAATTCACACACCACAGTCACTTATGCACAGGGACACACGGAGAACCCCAGATATACCCAATAGACAAAGACACAGCTTCACAGATACAGGTGCAAAATATACACGCACACACACACGTGCACACCTCAGGAGGGGCTCCAAGAAAAGGCTAAGAAACGTTTGATGGAACAAGTAGGAGCTGTGTGGCCTAGACAAGTCTCCTAACCTCTCTGAGCTTTTCAGCTGCCTCATACAGGAAATGGCAGTCATAATCTCTACCATGTGGACTGTTGTGAGGATGGAATGGGACCATGACATCAAGTGCCACATGAAGGTCTAACAGGCAGGGCACTCAATGTCTTTGGTTCCCTAAAACCAAAAAGCAAAGGGAAGTTCATTAATAATTTTTAAACAAAAGAATGTCTAGTGGCCTCCAAGAGGGACTATCCTAGGACAGGCACTTGGTGACTCATAGTGCATTAAGAAGGGAGCCACAGCCCCCAAATACTCTGTCTCCAGGCCTGCGTTCAAGCTCTTTTGCAGTCAAGCTCCTCCTCACACTCAACTTCATCTTCACCACTCCTCCTCCCAATACCTCAGCTTCAATTCTACAGTTTCCCCACTCCCTGAGACATGACGTGTTGTTTCTGCAACTGGACCTTTAGTTCTGCCATCGCTTCCATCAGAGGAACCTATCTCATCTCCCTGTCTCTCCAAATCATGTATCTTCTTCCCCAGCTTCAGTCCTATTTTGTCTAGGAAGCCCGTCCTGGCCTCAGTGATCTCTGTCTATCCTGTCCTATAAAGTGATGACTTTCCTTTCCTTCCTCCCACAGCTTTCAGTTCTTATAATTTATATTCAGCTCTTACAGTTCAGCACTTTGGTAAATCCTGTCCCCCACCCTTTGGGAGAAGCGAACTAGTAATTCCTGAGGCCAACCTCTTCACTTACATTGTCTTCTTTAATGCTCCCCCAAACTTGTGACATTAGGACTAGTATTATTTCCCCCTTTATGAGGCAGAGGAACTGAGGCTCAGAAAGGTGAAGTGGCTTGCCCAGGGTCACACATCTCAAAAGAGGAAGAGTTGGGATTTGAACTCAGGTCTATCTCACTCCAAAGCCCAGTCTCTTTATGCTACACTCTCTGGCACTAGAGATCAGAGGTCACATTTCAAGTACATTTAAGTTTTTCCAGAGCTTCATCATCATAAGCAATGCTGCAATGAACATCTTTGCACTTTGGATTATGTCTTTAGCATGGATTCCCAGAAGGTCAAGTTTCAAGAATATGCATTTATTCAACAGATGTTTCTCATCTCTTCCACTGCTACTACTCTGGTTCATCCCAGCATCCTTGCTCAGCTGGATGTTTGCAGAGGCTCGGCACGCTGCCTCTCCAATTCTTCCTGTGGTATACTGAAAATTGATTCCAATTCTTCACCCCTCCCTGCAGTCACACCCTGGCCAAGGCCTTATCATGGATGGAATGTATTTCTCTGGCCTTTGGCTACGGCCTTGGCTGTTGATTTGTTTGGCCAACGGAATGGAGGTGAAGTGGGCCAATTATGAGTCTTAAGGGTGTTTTTGCATGCCCTCTTGTGCCTCTGTCATTGCCAGAACATGCCTCAGTTCACCTGCTGCTCCTGGTAGATGGATAAGAGACATGTGGAACAGAGCCACTGCAACTAATCTGCAGATCTTTGAGAATAACTGATCGTTGTTTTAAGCCACTGAGTTTTGGGATGGTTTGTTATGCAGCATTACAATTGTGGCAATACCTGACTGATATGCCCCCCAATCTATTCGTCATATGCCTGCAGAGTTATCTTTTCAATCTTTTTTTTCATAATTTGTGCTTTGTGTGCTGTAACCTTTTAGTTTTGCTGCCCACAACAAAGCTGCCACTCCATGTCCCAGGACCTCAGGAATGAGCTGGTGAGTGCAAGAAGCTGATCAATAGGTCCAAATCTCCAAGTTCATTAGTGTTGACAAAGGCCAAGGTGGTCCACACAGAGGAGATACAAGAAGCCAGAACCTTCACTGGAAGGGGTAAGAACAGCACCAGGTCCTAGCCCTTGCCAGATCTTATTTCACCCTCCCAAACATCTCACTATGAGATGTTTACTCAGCAGAAAATTGGGGCTCAGAGAGGTGAAGTGATTTGCCCAGAGTTGCACAGCAAGGTCTTCTGCTTTGGGTGGGTGAATGGGGCGGGAAGCAGATTCTGGCTACTGTATTCCTGCCCTGAATTAGGTCCCTGCTGAGCTGTCCTTGGGGAGGGAAGAGGCAGAGGTGGCCAGCTTCTGTACTGAGCATTCATCCAGGCAGGACTAGTCATTGATCACCTGCTCCCAGCTTGCTCCAGCAGCAAGGGAGGAGGAAGTGGTATACGTGTGTCCCAGGAGCTGCAGCCAAATGGCCAGGCATCAGTATGACCCTGGAGTGGAGGTGGGGAGGCGGCAAGGGAGATGACCAGGGGACCACATAGGCTCCAGGTGAGGCAAGGCAGGGTTAGTGCACCCGGAGGGCTACCTGAGATCCAAGCCTTCACATCATGACCTGCTTTAATCGTTGCAATCATCCTGCAAAGAGGGATTCTTACTTCTATTTAGACTGAAGCTCAGAGAAGGAAAGTGACTTGCCCAAGGTCACAAAGCAGGCATAAAGGGTATGACTTCCAGTCCAAAAGCTAAGTATGAAAAAATTGTGACTTTCTAGATTGGAACTTCATTTCTATATCAAGCCACCTTTCTGCCAGGTGGCAGAAACTGAATCTTGGTCATTTCAGAATCCCCCACTGCAGAGTCTCCATACCCCCACTACTCAATCCCAGGCATCTGTGTGGGTTTTCTATTGTTGCATAACCAAGAACCCCAAAATTTACTGGCTTAATACAATAACAACAATTTTATCATTACCTTGAACAATTCGGCGGTGGGGTGTCGACTGGGCTCGACTAGGTAGTTCTTGCTTGGGGTCTCTCACGCTGTTGCAGTCAGACAGTGGCTGAGGCTGGAGTCATCTCAAAGGCTTCCTCAGCCGTTGGCCTGGCAGCTGATGCCAGCTGGTGGTTGGGACCTTGGCTGAGGCTGTTGCTTGGAACACCTGCACATGATCTTTCCAAGAGATCTGGGCTTCCTCACAGCATGGCAGCTGAGTTCCAAGAGTGAGCGTGCCAAGAGAACCAAGCAGAGATTGTGTCACCTCTTATGACTCAGAAGTCATGGAGTATCCATTGTGCAGTAGTCACATGCCATCAAGCTGACGACAACTCATGTGCATCAGAGTAGAACTGTGCTCCATGGGGTTTTTGATGGCTGATATTTCAGAAGGAGATCGCCAAGGCTTTCTTCTGAGGTGGCCAGGTGTGTTAACTGTTTGCACCACCCAGGAACTCCAGATTCAAGGTAAGGGAACATCTCATTGGAAGATGAGCATATAAGAAGGCAGAGCTTAGGGCCACCTTGAAAATGCCATCTATCACATCATCTCTTCTGGAGCTGTCCTCGTCCTTGTCCTTGCCTGCTCTACGGTCATTGTTCCAGGCAAGTCTGGACCACCCTGGTCCTTGTTACAGCCTCTCCTTGCCTGGTCCTCTTGGGCTACATCTATGCCTTTTCAGAATATAGGTATTACCTCTGCTTCTCACACTAAACTGGAGTACCAGGGACTCCGTGAAACCATCTTAACACCCTCTCCCCCATTTTTTCCACTCCCTCACCGGGCCAGACAGAGGGGGATGTGGGGCCTAGAGCAGGAAGGGTCCAGATAGGAAACAGGGCCTGGCACACAATGAGTGATCAATAAGTGTTAGCTACAATCAGTATGAGTATCATAAGTCACGGTGAGAGCACAGGGGAAGGAGGAACTCCTTCTGCTGGAGGTGTCGTGATAGTCAGGACAGGTCTCACCAAGGAAGTAACAGGTGAGAAGAGCTGGATTTTATTAGGAGGGGAAGTGGAGGAAGTGCAAAGGAACTAAGTGTGCAGGGAACCATGAAACTCAGACATGGATGGGCTGAGGGTGCAGGTGGAGCCACTTGGGAAGGGCCTCAAATGCCAAACCTCCAGATGTGCAACCACAAAGCAGAGCAGGAAGGTGAGTGAGGACAAGGACGAGGGGTGGGATGGGGAAGTGGTCTTTGCATCTCTCCACTTTGAAGACATAACTCCAGCCCTCCCCCAGCCCCATCCTAGCCCTGCAGGGGTAAGAAGTCTCAGTTCGGGGATCTCAGTGAAATGAAGCAGTTAGGTGCTCTGCTTAGCTACGTTCCAGCTTCACGGTCCCTTTCTTCCGGCAGGACGGGGGTGGGCCATACAGGGTGTTCTCAGTGTCTTCTCACTGTGACTGACTCAATTAAAGGCTTTGCCAGGAGGTAGTGAAGTGTATAATAACTCTCGTTATTTCATTAAGAGGCCTGTGTTTAATTTAGATAACTTTACTGCCTGGCCAAGGAGAGAACCGGAGCCCTGCAAGTTGGCAAGAAGTATGTCTACCCAAGGTTTTCAACAAAGCCCCTCCCTCTGGGTCTCAATGCACTGTCTGCTCAACTCCACCTCCTCCCACTCCCGCACACTGTCTGCAGACTGGGGATCCTCAAACACCCTGAGATTCTGATTCAGTAGGTCTGGGGTGGGGCCCAGGGTGATTCTGCTGTAGGTGGCTCAGGGACATACTTGGAGAAGCCCTGCCGAGGAGGCAGGTTAGAGTGACGCTGCAAAGGACCTTGAATGTCAGTTAAAGAGGTTCAAACAGCTGCAATGGACTTGTGAAGGTTTGTTATACCGGCTGGGTGTGGGAGCAGGACTTAATTTGCAAGGAGGAGTTTGAAACCAGAACTGACCAGCCCCAAGGTTTGCCTTGGCAAAGCTCATTGTTCATCAACCCTTGGTCAGTGCCAGGCCTTGTTCTGAGGACCATGGTGGGAAAAGCTACTCTGGTCTATGCTAGTCTGGTGGGGGAGGCAGATATGGGAATGGTGACCTGGAATAATGACAGGACCCATAAAGCCGACTGTCACAGGGCTCTCACAGCCCAGGAGGTAGGACTGACTCTGCTGGGGCAGAGGCCTCGAGGAAAGAATAGGAATTCACAAGGCAAAGGAGGCAGGAGGTAAGAATGGGGTGGAGGGGGCAGTTAAGACTTTCTTCTTTTCCCACAAGAGTCTGGTTTAGCCCATTCTGGTGACCCTCCTGGTGCCCTTGTGACTCATGGTGACCCATATGACCCTGGTTCCTCCCTGCTCCCTGGGCTCACACCACCCCCATGTCACCCCTCCCCCACCCATACACATCCCAAGGTCTGCTGCCTTGAGTTACCAGGCAGAGTGGGAATGCCAGGGTGACAGCCTTCTTCATTGTCACACATTAAGGGTTCCAGCAACTGCAGAGCCCTTTGAATAGGGCTCCTTTTCTTCCTTGGGCTTTATAATAGTTTTTTTCATCTCTAGGTCTATTATTCTCACATTTAATTAATGTTCCACTTGACCAATAAGATGTAACAGAAGCAGCTGGGATCGCCTGGAGGCTGGGATAACTGCACATTTGAGGAAGGAGAGGGGAGACTGCAGGGGCGAGCAGTCTTTGGGGTGGAATGGACTGGGGCTCAGCTACACTGCTTGGGGGACACCCATCCACCCTGTACCTTTGTGCCGGCTGTCCCTCACCAGGACACCTTCCCACCTCTTCAGTGTCCCACCTCCCAAAACAATGTGGGCTGCAGGTCTCAAAAGTCAGCAGGAGTCAGAGACACCTGGGGCATATGTGTAAAAATCCAGGGTCCTGGCCAAACAGCAGGAAGCTGGGGGTTGAAGCCCAGGAACCTGCATTTCAGCCAGGCTTCTGATACAGGCTGAACTCGACAAGCTCTGGGAAGTCATGATTTAGACAATAAACTCCACTCTCCTTGATAAGGAAGAATATATTTTAGGTGAATGGGAGGACAACACACAACACAGGGGAAGTCAGCACAACTGGACTAAACCAAAAGCTAAGAAGTTTCCTGAATATAAACAAACACTTCGAGGGACAGAGCAGCAGGGGCTGGGGTCTGGGGACCATGGCTTCAGGAAACATCTAGGTCAACTGGCATAACAAAGTTTATTAAGAATATGTTCTGCATCCCACTTTGGTGAGTGGTGTAAGCAAGGAGAGCACTGGGATGCAGACCCCAAGTTCTCATAAAAAGACCAGACTTAATGGTCTGACTGAGACTAGAAGGACACTGGTGGTCATGGCGCCCAGACCTTCTGTTAGCCCAGGACAGGAACCATTCCCAAAGCCAACTCTTCAGACATGGATTGGACTGGACAATGGGTTGGAGAGGGATGCTGGTAAGGCGTGAGCTTCTTGGATCAGGTGGACACTTGAGACTATTGTTGGCATCTCCTGCCTGGAGGGGAGATGAGAAGGTAGAGGGGATTAGAAGCTGGCGAAAAGGACACGAAAAGAGAGAGTGGAGGGAGGGAGCAGACTGTCTCATTAGGGAGAGAGCAATTGGGATTACATAGCAAGGTGTATATATATAAGTTTTTGCGTGAGAGACTGACTTGATTTGTAAACTTTCACTTAAAGCATAATAAAAATTATTTAAAAAAAAAAAAGTAAGCGGCCCTATAAGATGCATCAATTGGTCCCAACACATCTGGAGCAAAGGAGAATGAAGAATACGAAAGACACAAGAAAAATATGTGCCCAAGAAACAGAAAGGGCCACATGAACCAGAGACCCCATCAGCCTGAGACCAAAAGAACTAGATGGTGCCTGGCTACCACCAATGACTGCCCTGACAAGGAACACAACAGAGAGTCCCTGATAGAGCAGGAGAAAAGTGGGGTGCAGAGCTCAGATTCTGGTAAAAAGAGCAGACTTAATGGTCTGACCAAGACTGGAGGGACCCCAGGACTCTCTGTTAGCCCAAAACTAAAACCATTCCCAAAGCCAACCCTTAAGACAAAGATTAGACTAGACTATAAAACATTAAATGATGCTGGTGAGGAATGAACTTCTTGGCTCAAGTAGACACATGAGACTATGTGTGCAGTCCCTGTCTGGAGGCAAGATGAGAAGGCACAGGCGGACAGGAGCTGACGGACACAGGAAATCCAGGGTGGAGAGGAGCAGTATGCTGTCACATTACAGGGAGAGCAACTAAGGTCACATAACAATGTGTGTATAAGTTTTTATATGAGAAACTGACTTGAATTGTAAACTTCCATTTAAAGCAGAATAAAAAAAAAATCTATTTACAAAAAAAAAAGAAGGGAATAATCCTAGTACCTACCCCACCGCATCACTGTAAAGATCAGGTAAAGCAGCGAGGATCTGGCCTTGTCACTGCGAGTGCTTGATAAATGCTAACAGCCATGGTCACTGTCACTGTTGCAGGGACTGTATCTGTCTTGTCCCCTGCTGTTCCACCATCCAGCACAGTCTCTGGCTCAAAGTAGGTGATCAATAAGCCTTTAGAGAGCTGTTTTCTTTGGGCAGCTCCAGGAGGCTGGGTGTGAGGGAGAGAAGCTACAACTGATTAGTTTACCTTCCTACGTGGTTTGGATGTAAGAACATGAACACATATTACTTTTATCCTTTTAAAACCTTGTTTAATTTTGTCTTAATTTGTGAAATGACTGAAATAGGCCTTTTGAAGCTTTGGATAGAGACCATGTTCCTTTCATACATCTTTTTAAATTAAAAGCAGAGTGATGCAGAATCGAATTCCACGTAGCTTGGGAACACTGTGCACCAGATATCCCCTGGGATGCTAATTTAAATGCAAATTCCTGGGCCCCACCCTAGGAATCAGAATTTCTGGAGCTGGCACCTCATCATTCTGTTGCAGGTGGTCCACACCCCACCCAGGGAGAAACACTGCCTGGGGCTGGAAGCAGGGATCAGACACCTGAGGGTACAGACCAGGGCATACCCTCCCTCCTTTGCATTTGCCCTAGTCCCTAATCCCAGGCTAGCCACACGGGAACTCAGAAAAAAATTGGCTGATGGATTAAAAGTGTACTGAGGCCCAGAGAGGGGCAGTGAACTCCCTGAAGCCACACAGCAAGCAAGTGGGAGGCAGGAGAGGAGGTGGTTAAGAGCCTAAGCTTGCAGCCAGACATGCCTGGGTTTAAAAAACAAAAGAGCTATTTCCTTGATGAGCTGTGTGGCTTTGAGCAAGTGCCCTCACTTCCTCCCAGCCCAGCTGGCCCAGTTATAAATGGGCAACAGTCATCTCTGTCTCAGAGAGCTGGGTGAAATAAAGGATGTACATAAAGGCACTTAGCAAGGTGCCTGGCTCCTGCTCATCTGCCATAAATGGAAGCTGCTCTGATTACCCACAGCATAAGATGTGGCATAGGGTGGTGGCTAAACACCCAGGCACTAGACCCACTGACCTCACTTATTATCTGAGAAGATTTAGACAAGCCAATTCACTTCTCTGGGCCTTGGGTGCCCCATCTGTAAAATGGGGGTGAGGATGAGACCTACAATACCTACCACATAGTTGTGAGCTGATATTTGTTAAGCTCTTAGGACGGCGCTCAGCTCATAGGAAGCACTAAGTGAATGTTCAATGCTATTGTCAGCAGCCTGGACCAGAAGCCGACTGTACCCAGGAGAAGAAGCACGCCTGCCTGTTTCCCCCTTCCCCCGCACCCCGCCCCAAGTCCCGATAAGAGCTGTCTCCGTAATGAATGTACCTCTTAGCCAAGCGTGACTGTGACAACATGGCTCTAACGAACAAGGCCTTGGCGGCTGCGCCAATACCCACACAACTAGCAGCTCAACAGCGCTGGGGAGGTGGATGACAGGCGCTAGGTATTGATTTCCTGGTGGGACAACAGCGTGGGCCAGACAGGGGCCTCTGCTGAGATGAGAGACAGCTTGGCACTGCCAGAGCAGGGGTAGGGGTCAGTGTGCTTCGGGCGGGGCTGAAACCACGGGGTATCCTGGGCTAAGAACGTCACCCTCCTTTATATGCCCATGTTTCCTGACAATACCGCTGTGACGCAGGAGCAGACATTTACAGAGCGTCATACACATTAGCTCATTTAATTCCCAACCATATGTACAATGATGATCCATTTCATAGAAAAGGAAGCTGAATCCCAGAGAAACAGAAGTACTGACCCAAAGTCACTCACCTGAGATTAGACCCCACTTCTGTCCGACTCCAAAATCTTTCTTTTAACTGCCACCATATTGCCTCCCACTTATTACCTGGGCAAGTCCCACATTGGGCCTCAGTTTCCCCATTCGTGAAATGGTCATAAAGGGCTGGATGAAATGGCTCATTTGAAGAAGTTACCCCACATTTTCATTTATGGTGAATTAACTCTTCCGGGGTCCCAGGAAGGATGAGTCGGGCAGATTTGTGGGTTGTGAATGAATGTTGCTATTTCTCAAAGGGTTTCTCACAACCAGCCTGGCCCAAATAATAATAAAAGCTAACATTTCCTGCATATTTGGCATATGTCAGGCGCTGGTCCAAGAATACAGGTCATTTTAATCCTCACCTCTCCATGGGTCAGGTACTCCACAAGTCCCATTTCCATGTTAGAAGACCGAGGCAGCCAGAGGGAAACAACTTGCCCTTGTAGATGCACCAGGGGTGAGTACGAGCCCTGGCCTGGCCATTCGCCTCCACACACAGTGACTGGCTCCAGGATGGCACATGACCCGAGTCCATCCAATGAGCTTCAACCTCATGACTGCTTCTAGAACTGTTGGGACCAAGGCCCCTGCCACCCTTGAGGTTGCAGAGCTAGCAGGGCTGAGCCTGGAGATGCTGGTGGCCTTTGGTGCCACAAGGAGGACGGGAGGCCTGAGAGACGGAGAGTTAGGGATTTCTGATGATGCCAAGAGTGGGCATTTTAAAGCTTAGGTCACAATCCGCTTTTGACTCCCTGCAACGGCTCCCCATTTTACCCAGAGTGAAAGGCGAAATCCTTATCAGGCCAACAGGGTCACCCACGATCCACTCCATTACTCCCTGACCTTGGCTCCTTCTGCTCTCCGTGCTCGTTCTACTCTGGCCTGAGGTCTCCCACTCTCATCTCAGCACATGGCGGCTGCTATATCCTCTACCCTGGGGCTGTCTAGATAGCTCCATGGCTTGCTATCTCAGTTCAGCTCCAATGGCACTGCCTTAGAGAGTCGTTCCTTGGCCACCCAAACTAAAATAGTAGCCCCATCATTCGCTGTCTCCTTACATGGCTTCGTTTTTCTTCACGGCACCTATCACTACTGACATTGCTTATTGCCATGGTCCTAGCTTGATTGTTATCATCATCCTGATAACACACATTGAGCACCCACTGTGTTCCAGGCTCTTCTGGTGGCTAGGATATAATCAGAATCATACTACTTGTGTCTATGGATTACTTCACAACTCCATGTGAGTGTCTGACAACCCACAGGAATATACAGCAAGGACTCCCTAAATGTTCTTCACAAGACATGAGGTTGCTGAATTAGCTGAGTACCTTCCTCTTCAGAAGTTCTTGTGCCTTAACCACCCCTCTTCACTGTCTACCTCTTTAAATGAGGCAGAAGACACAGAGGCTGCCAGAGAAGTGGCATGTGTGAGTTACGGAAAGTTCTGGAAACTAATAGTCCAGGGTTCAATTTCTTAGTCTGCTGGATAAAAGGGTGTATCCTGGTTATCTATTGCTATGTAACAATTCACTTCCCAATTTCCTCATTGAAAACAATAACAATCATTTTATTGTTACCTTTCATATTTCTGGGGCTGAGGGAGGTGGGTCTTGCTTGGGGTCTCTCATATGGTTGCAATCAGAGATCCTTAGTTACTTCAAAAGCTCCGGTAAACTCACAGGCCTAATGGTTGTTGCTGGCTGTTGTTGCCAAGAACTTCAGTTGGAGCTGTTAGCTGGAAAACCTACATGTGGCCTCTCCATGTGGCTTGGGCTTCCTCACAGCATGATGGCTTGGTTCCAAGAATGAGCATCTCAAGAGAACCAGGTGGAAGCTCCATCACCTTTTACGACCTAGCATTGGAAGTCACGTAGCATCTCTTGTGCAGTAGTCACACGTCTATCCAGATTCAAGGGGGGAAAACATAGACCCTACCTCCCTATGCATGGGGCAAGAAGAGCACATGGGATGGAAGAGTAAGCTATGGGCACCTTGGGAAATACAGTCTGCCACAAATGCCTTTAGGGGTTAAGAAGTAAGCAGGAATGTGTAAAGCTTCTAAAAACACCCAAATTCGGATTAGAGAAATCACAGTGTCTGTCACATAAAACGAGTCCACGGACTGGCCTTAGTTGAAGGGCCATTAGTTGGCAACTCCTGCCCAGGTTACTCACTGTAGAGAAGGGAATTCTTACCTCTGGACAACCTCTATGTGCTGGGAACTGTACTGGGCACTTCACACGACTCACCTCATTTAATCCCCAATGGTTGTGAAGCCGGTATTCATTTGCCCATTTTACAGCTGTGGAAACTGAGTCTTCCCCTGAGGGCCGACTTTTCTGGTCTGTGAAATGGGAGGCTGGATGGTGCTAACTATAAAGTGCTCTGCACACATTGGGTGCAATTTTATGCTAAAATGCAGGAAGAAGGGTTGAGATGGCCAGGAGTTTTTTTTGAGGCTGGAGAGGAAAAAAGCAGAAATGGGGCTGCAGGTTGTGGAAAGGGTGGGGACCCCTCCCTGATGCCCCAGAAGAAGCTTTGGGGAGTCATGCCCAGAGGGATGGGCAGGACTGGCAGGCAGGGGTCTGCACCAACAGGATATGAGCAAGAGTGGGGCAGCTCCAGAGGAAATGAAAACCCCTGGAGATGCAGCTGATTGAAGGGAAATTAAGGAGTGAGACGGGCTCAATGAGGAAGTGACAGTCACTGATGAAGGGATAGCAGCAGGGGCGGGGTGGTCTCTGGTGAGGACAATGATGCCATCATGCCCCTAAAGCACCTCTCACAGGCTAAAGGTGCCGAAAGCCAGGCTATACCTCCTGTTCAAGCTCATTCCTCCCTCCACGCCTTTGTTCAAGCCATGTCACCCTCCTAGGAGACCTTCCTCCTCCTTTATTGGCTCGAGAGTCTCCTTTTCCAGAAAATCTCCTTTTCCAGTCTCCCCGATCATACCCACTAGCGCCTCTCCCTGTTCTGACCTCTTCCTGGTTGTTGAACACTGGATCAGGCACAGTCCCTGCCTCCTCCCTCTTCTATCCCCTTTCAGCTTCCTGCCCTTCCTCAGTTTCAATCAACTCTCAGCTTCTCTGGCCTCCGAGGTCCTAGTCCATGCTAGGTCTCGGGTCAACTTTGCATCTCTGCCTCCTCCTGGTGGCATAAGTCAGAATTGCACTTAACCATGTGGCCCTCCAGAAATAGGGTTCCACCTAAGGGCCCATTCCCTGCCTGGGGCTGGCTGACGGGGCACCTCATATTTTTACTTGCTAAATATGGAAATCCTATTCTTACCTCCTGAATTTCTTTTCACAGAGGCTTAAATGTTTAAGACAGGTCTTTGGGGTTACATAGGCTGAGTCCCTGATGCTAACATGAGACCTCCAAAGGAGGCAGCCATGACTTTGCCCAGCCAAGCACAGCTATGAGGGAAGGCGGACTCCATTCTCATAAGAAGCCAGAAATCTGCTTTTTAAATGAAATTTCACTATTTTTACACATTGGCAACTAATTCAAAGTTCTTATAACACTCAAACAAAACATGTCTGAGGGCCAGATTCAGCAGGAAAACAACAGCTAGCTTTTGATTTCTGGGGCTAACTCTCCCATTTCACAAAGTCACTGAGGCCCAGAAAGGGGAACTGGTCTGCTCAAGATCACAAGGTCAATGTCATTTTAGGGCCGAACTCCAGGTCTCTGGGATCCCAACCCAGCCCTCAGGCATCTGCAGAAACCGAGCTTCTGTTTCCACTTTCCCCAGGGCGAATTCCCTCTGCAGCCTCACCCTCCCATTCCTCCACCCCTGCCCCCACAACAGCCCCTCCCCTCTATAGCCATACAACTACTCAGATCTCTCCAATCCTAAAGTCAACCTTCTCTCAAATCCACCTCTCCCTGATGCACAGATTTTTAATGATGAGCCCAAGAAACTAGTTTGTGTCCTCAAGACTCTCAGAGCCTACTGGTGAGAGAGGTGGTTATCACAGAAGCCAAGGGAGCTGTGGGGATGCAGATAGGGGGCCTGGGAGGGATCAGGGGAGGCTTCCTGGAGGAGGAGATGTCTGCACTTCATGCTGAAGAAATTATGGGAGTTTTCCAGATTAAGAGAGGGATAAGGGGGTGTGGGGGGAAGATAGAGGAAGGAGCAGGAGCAAAGTTCATGTGGAGCAGTGGGGTGTCTGTTGGAGAAGCAGTTCAACCCTAAGATTTGCAGGGTGGGGCCAGAGTACAAGTGGAAAACTATACACCGTCTGTCTCCGTATTTGTAAGTTAAACATCAAAGTAGCAAACAGTTAAAATATATTCCATGATTGTCCTTCACAAATATACCGTCATAATGACCTGGAAAAAAAAAAACCCAAACCAGTTGTCATTGAGTTGATTCTGACTCATTGCAACCGATAGGACAGAGTAGGGCTGTCGCATAGGGTTTCCAAGGATGACCTGGAAGGCCAGGTTTAATTTTAGGATTATCTGACTCCTCAAAGTTCTACACCAGAGCATGGTAGTGGAGAGTCTGCCCCTGGCTTGTGGCCCACCTGCTTTTTCTTCAATCCCGTACTGCTAAGGGGCCTACATGCCCACCTATGGACACCCCATTCTGAAGGCTCCTCTTGGCAACCTCTTGGATCTGGGAATACACACACTAGAGGCATAGTCTGCCCTTAGGAGCATGACCTGGGGAAGAGGCCCACACAGGGTTGGAAGTGGGCTTAAGGACATCAGGACAAAGAATTCTCCAGGTGCTGAGTACCTGTGGCATGGTCGGCGGGGTGGGAACATCCTCTTGGCACTGCAAACTCCTTGCCCCATGGGGAGACAAGCAGCTTGAAAAGGGCCAGAGCAAAGCACAGGGAGGCAGTTCTAAGAGCAACACCATAGGAAACCACCAGGTCGGAATGACTGAAGGGAGGCTGAATCTGGAGAGGTGAGCAGAAACTGACTGTGACAAGCCTGGGATGTCAAGATAAAGTACATGTAAAATAAAAAAGGCCGACAATGCCAAGTGTTGGTAAGGATGTGGAGCAACTGGAACTCTCATACACTGCTGGTGAGAGTACAAAACGCAAAATACAACCGCTTCCTCTTCCATTCCCAAGGTAAGCATACACCTGCTGTATGACCCAGCGATTCTGCCTCTAGGTAGATATCCAACATAAATGAGGACTTATGTCCACCAAAGGCTTGCTCAGGAATGTTTGTGGCAGATTTCTTCATAATTGCCAAAAGCTAGAAACAGCCCAATGTCTAAAGGGTGAATGGATAAACAAATTGTAATCTACATACATACAATAAAAGGAATGAATTACCAAAACATGCAGCCACCTGGATAAATTTCAAAATTATTATACTGAACAAAAGAAATCAGACATAAATGACCACATATTGTATGATTCCACATATACGAAATTCTAGAAAGGGCTTATCTAAATTAGGCGATAAAGCTCAATATTGGGGCAGGGGGTAGTGGTGCTATTGACTGAGAACGAACATGATGAAGCCAGCCAGGATGCTGAAATGTTCTATATCCTGACTTGGTATAGGATGGCCAAACCCAAACCAAGCCAAATGCATTGCCATTGAGTTGATTGCAACTCTTAGTAACCCTATAGGACAGAGTAGAATTGCCCCATAGGGTTTCCAAGTCTGTAAATCTTTCTGGAAGCAGACTGCCACATCTTTCTCCCTTGGAGTGGCTGGTGGGTTTGAACCACTGACCTTTTGGTTTGCAGATGAATGCTTAACTGCTGTGTCATCAGGGCTACTTACAGGATAGATATCTATGTAAAAATTAATCATGCTATACACTTAAGATTTGTGTATTTTGCTGTACATATAGTGTGTGTGTGTGTACAATATATACACCCATAGTATCTGTGTATAATGTATCCTAATTTAAATTTTTTAAAACAAACTTTAAAAATAATAAAGTATATGGACAAATCTGAGAGCCAAGAGAGTGGCATCATCTAATTTTTGCTTTTAGAAGATCCCTCTGCCCCAGGGCTGGATTAAGACATCTCCAGGCCCTGAGCACGGACAAGATTGTGGTGAGCTCCCTCCCTACCACCACCCCCAATGTATCTCAAAATAAAGCCCCTAAGTCTGCAGGTGAGGGGCAAGAATGGAAACAAGAGACCAGGAGACCAGGAGGTGGCTGTTTGCAGAGCCCTGTAAAGGTGATGGGGCCTGGATGAGGATGGGAGCCTCAGGAACAGGATGGGCAGAGGGGCCAGACTAGAGAGAAGCTGATTTGGAAGACTCTGGTTAAGGAGAGGGAAGGAGGAACTTCAGGATTATGAAGGACTCAGAGGCCATCCAGGTGGAGGCGCCAGGAGGCAGCTGGCTAGATGAGTCTGGAGCCAGAAGAGAAGTCAGGACAGGGAAAGGAACTGAGGCTCCAGTGTGCTCATTGCATGTCACAAACAGGCAGCCTATGGGCCAAACTTAGCCCACAGACAGATATCTTTCTGTCTACACATCTTAAAAAACTAAATTAGTTCCTAGCATTTAAAAAATTGGAGAATTTCACTTGAATAATCAGACAGTCTGGCGATACTGGGTGCTTTCTCACATGGTAAAAATCAGCTGAAGGTGATAAGCCAAGACTGGAACTCTCCAGTAATCCCCAGTCCTCACCACTCTCTGTTGCTTCACAACCTACCCACTCAATCTGTAGACATTCATCATTCATTCAACAAATCATTATCAAGTGTCATTGAACTTGAGAGAGGGACAATGATCCCTGTCCTCGCAAAGCTTAAATGACAGTGGGAGGAGACAAGACAAGACAATAAGCAAATAAATAAGTAAAACATGCCACATATCAGATGGTGAGAAGAAAAAAAATAAAACAGGTAAGGGGAGCAAGGGCTGCCAGGGTAGAGATAACAGTTACAGTTTTAAATAAGGTGGTCAGGGAAGGTCCCATTGAGGAGTGCCATTGATCAAAGACTTGAAGAAGCTAAGCGAGTGAACTTGTGGATATTGGGAGAAGGAAGTTCTGGGCAGAAGGAACAGCCACGTAAACGTCCTGGGTGAGGTAATGTGCGTGCCTCACAAGTTAGAGGAGCAGTGAGGAGGCCAATGTGAGAGGGAAATGAGGCAGTAGGGGGTGAGATCAGAGAGGTGATGTTGAGCCAGATCCCGTATGGCCTTTGAGGGCCACTACGGGGACTTTGGCTTTCACTCTGGGTGAGGTGGGAGACATGAGAGGGGGCTGAGCAGGGGAGGATGTGACCTGACTCAGGGCGTCACAGGATCCCTCTGGCTGCTACACAGAGAGTAGACTCTAGAAGGATGAGGGAGGGCCGAGGCAGCCATCCAGCTGGTATGATGTCAGCTCAGCCCAGAACAGGAGCAGGGGAGGTGGTGAGAAGTAGTCAGATTCTTGAGATCAGCAGGCAGGATTTGCTGGTGGACTAGAGGTGAAGGTGAGAGGAAGAGAGAAAGGAATCAAGGACGCCGTCAGTGTTTTTGGCCTGAGCAGTCTAAGGATGGAGATGGGGAAGCATACAGGGCTAACAGGCTTGGAGGAAGGAGTTCCACTGGACTGTGATACCCCTAGAACCCTGAAGACGGGAGCCCTGGGAGTAATTTAATGCTTCATGAGAGTAGTCAGAGGGAGAAGAGAGATTTCCTATCTCTTATTGCCAAGTTTCTAGTCAGAATCCTCTGTGGTCACCACCTCTCTTTATCGATTCCTACTTGGCCAGGGGCCTTGGCTCAGTCCAGCCAAATATCCCTCATCCCAATTCCTAGTTTGAGATTTGAGTGTTGGGGCAGTGGGATAGGGGCAGCAGCAGGAAAAGCCTGTGGCTGCAGATCCAGATATGGCCAGTAGATGGCCCTATAGGGCCAGAAATAGCCAGAACCCTGCCGCTGAGTAGGCTGTGGACACAAAACCAAAAATTGGATATTTCAAAGAACTGTACAAGAAAAGCACACTTCTAGAATCTTAGCAAAGTCCCTGGGTAGTGCAAATTGTTAGCACGCTGGGCTGCTAACTGAAAGGTTAGAGGTTCGAGTCCACCCAAGGGTGCCTTGGAAGAAAGGCGTGGTGATCGACTTCCAAAAAATCAGCCATTGAAAACCCTGAGGAGCACAGTTCTACTCTGACACACATGGGGTCACCATGAATGTAGTTGACTTGATGGAAACTGGTTTTAGAATTTAGTCCCAGCAGATTTGAGAATTAAAGACAGTAAATATCACACCCAAGCTTTGAGAAGGAGAGGTCCCAGGACGTAGCTGATTGCAAGAAGTATTTACCTCTGTAGCATGTCTGTGATTTTTCACTGTTAATCAGTCAACCGTTATTCACTGCGCACCTACTATGTGCCCTGCACTGTGCTGGCTGCCATAGATTCAGCTGTGACTAGGGATGACTTAGTACTGGCCTCAGAGGAGTTTGAGCCCGGAATATCAGCAAACAAATAAATGAATAAGGTAGTTACAGACTGTAAGTGTTGTAAAGGAAATAGTCAAGATCAGGGCCAGATTACCCAATAAGCGAGGTACGCACACCCCAACTGTGCCTTCCCACCAATCTGCAGTACACAATTTCACCTGTCCCCCACCACATCAAAGATGTGGTGCAACCCATATGAACTTGTTCACTACAGATTAGCAAGTAAATACAATTAAGCCCATGCTTACCTTGCTCAATGCAAGCCAGTGCGTACCGTGCTCACTGGTTAATCTCTCTCTGGATTATGTGGTGGTGAATAATGGGGGGAAGGAACTATGTGAGGAAGTGAAGTGTGACTTGAGACATGAAGTTGAGAACAGGGCCACGCCCCTCCAGACTGAACCCAGCAACCCTCTGGAGTAGAGATTATTGTCTCCACTTTGCAGATAAGCAAACCGAAATTGAGAGAGGAGGCCAGTTTCTATGGTTGCAGAGCTAATCACTCCCAGGACCATAACCTGAAGTCACACCTGTCTGACTCTGAATGGGGCTTACTATTGGTTATTGGGAGGATTCCATAAGGCAATATATGTAAAGCCTTTGCACAGTTAGGGTCTGGCTGGGAAACACAGGAGCTATACTTGCTATTCCTCAAATAGGAACAGCATTTAAAAAGGAGCCTCCAGAAGGTTTAGATTCATGGTCTCATGGGACATCCCAGTTAATTGGCCTAATAACATGTTCAGTGTTTCTACACCCCAGTTCATTGCGTAGTGCCTGGGGTTTTAAAAGCTTGCAAGTGGCCGTCCAAGGCACAACTGGTCTCTATTCATTTGAAGCAAAAGAGGAAGAAGGAGAGTCAGGAATAAAAGGAGGAAATGAAATGTGTGGCTAATTGCCTCCATGAACAACTGCTTCCTTTGCAATGAGACCAGAAGAACTGGATGGTGCCCAGCTACTATTACTGAACATTTTGATCAAAGATTCTATAGAAGAATCCTGAACAAAAGCAGGAAAATAGGCAAAACAGAGTTTCAAATTCTCATGGACCCCAGACTTCCTGGAGCCATGAAGCCTAGTTGAACCCCTGAAACTATTGCCCTGAAATAATCTTTAAACTTTAACCAAAAGTATTCCCCAATGTCTTCTTAAAACCAAACAACAATCCAGCTTAACCAGTAAAGAATGTCTGCCTTGAGCATTGTACTCTTTTAAGATCTATCTTTACGGGATCAAATAGACAACAGCAACTTGAAAGATTAGATAGGAAACTCAGGGGGCAGTGAGTTTATATTAATGGGGAGGGGGAACAACTCAGAAAAGGAGGGTGAGAATGGCTGTACAACTTGAAGATGTCATCAACATCACTGAATTGTAAATGTAGCAATTGTTGAATTGGTATATGTTTTGCTACGTATATTTTCAACAACGTAAGTAAAAGTAAAACAAACAAAAAGAGCAACCTCAGAGCACATCTACCTCTTCCTGTCTCAGGATCTTTGCTATGAGGCCAAAGGGAAAAATCCAATGGTCCCAATAAGCTTTGCCCTACCTATAGTACAAAGATAGCCAGCGAGTGTACCAAGGTGAGCTGTATATTCCAGGCTTCGGCAGCTCTGAGAGGGAGACCAAGCACTTGAGAGGTCTGCCCTGCCCTCAGGTGTGTGTGAGGTGGTGGTAGGAGGCCTTGTCTTCACTGGCCCACAGAGCCCAGCAGGTGCTCTTCCATGTGTGTGGAACTAATACACCCTACTTGGAGGCACCTGCCCTCCACACCCCAGTGGAGAACCAGGGCTTTCGCTGCATGCTGCGATGGGCCTCTTGCTTGTCTTCCAGACCTACAGGTACTCTCCACACATACACTCACACGCTCACGTACAGGCATAATCACATCCACACTCACACACATACTTACACATTTGTACCTGTGCATACTCATTCACCCCAACGTCCATATACACGAATTCACACACTCATAAAATTCATGTTCACTTAGACTCATGCACTCAACACATGCGCTCACTTATAACTCCCCTTCATACTTTATACACTTAAACATGTGTTCCACATATACTCACACTTATCCATTCGCCTATACTTACACATTCACTCAAATGTGCATATTCATACCTTTAAACCCATACTCAAACAATAATATACACTTTCGCATACTCACACACTCAAGCATGTGTACTTAAATATGCTCATACGCATATACACTCAAGCATTTACACATATTTGCACTGTCATGTACTCATACTCAGTCACACACATAGTTACACACGTGCTGAAATATTCATGCACACTTATTCACACGCATTTACTTAATGCGCACACTCATACACTCACACACACACACTTTCACACATGGACATTCCACTCACATATATATATTCACATAGTAATACGTTTATATACATACTCAGACATTCACACACACACTCACAAGCATGTTTACTTAGTCGTATATTTATACATACATTCATACACATACCTGTTTACACATACCCACACACTCATGCACATACTCAAATATCTACAATGCACACTCATACTTATACACTCACACATTAGGAGTCATACTCACAAATCAGGGAGACATGTTCAATTGTCTAACAAAACAGTAGCACCTAACGGCACCGTAATACGTTTATATACATACTCAGACATTCACACACACACTCACAAGCATGTTTACTTAGTCGTATATTTATACATACATTCATACACATACCTGTTTACACATACCCACACACTCATGCACATACTCAAATATCTACAATGCACACTCATACTTATACACTCACACATTAGGAGTCATACTCACAAATCAGGGAGACATGTTCAATTGTCTAACAAAACAGTAGCACCTAACGGCACCTCCTATGTGTTCATTTCCCCCACGTGTCTGTCAGTTTGTCGTACCGTGGGGGCTTGCGTGTTGCTGTGATGCTGGAAGCTATGCCACCGGTATCCAGATACCAGCAGGGTCACCCATGGAGGACAGGCTTTGGCTGAGCTTCCAGACTAAGACTGACTAGGAAGAAGGACCCGGCAGTCTACTTCTGAAAAGTGTTAGCCAGTGAAAACCTTATGAATAGCAGCAGAACGTTGTCTGATATAATGCTGGAAGATGAGCCCCCCCAGGTTGGAAGGCACTCAGAAGATGACTGGGAAGAGCTGCCTCCTCAAAGTAGAGTTGACCTTACTGACGTGGATGGAGCAAAGCTTTTGGGACCTTCATTTGCTGATGTGGCATGACTCAAAATGAGAAGAAACAGCTGCAAACATCCATTAATAATTGGAACCTGGCATGTACGAAGTATGAATCTAGGAAAATTGGAAATCATCAAAAATGAAATGGAATGCATAAACATCAATATCCTAGGCATTAGTGAGCTAAAATGGACTGGTATTGGTCATTTTGAACCGGACAATCATATAGTCTACTAAGGTGGGAATGACAACTCGAAGAGGAATGGTGTTGCATTCATCGTCAAAAAGAACATTTCAAGATCTATCCTGAAGTACAACGCTGTCAGTGATAGGATAATATCCATACGCCTACGAGGAAGACCAGTTAATATGACTATAATTCAAATTTACATACCAACCACTAGGGCCAAAGATGAAGAAATAGAAGATTTTTATCAGGTGCTGCAGTCTGAAATTGATCGAACATGCAATCACAATGCATTGATAATTACTGGCGATTGGAATGCGAAAGTTGGAAACAAAGAAGAAGGATCAGTAGTTGGAAAATATGGTGGCCTTGGTGATAGAAACAATGCCAGAGATTGAATGATAGAATTTCGCAAGACCAATGACTTCTTCATTGCAAATACCTTCTTTCACCAACATAAATGATGACTATACACATGGACCCCACCAGATGGAACACACAGAAATCAGATTGACTACATCTGTGGAAAGAGATGATGGAAAAGCTCAATATCATCAGTCAGAACAAGGCCAGGGGCCAACTGTGGAACAGACCATCAATTGCCCATATGCAAGTTCAAGCTGAAACTGTAGAAAATCAGAGCAAGTCCACAAGAGCCAAAATATGACCTCGAATATATCCCACCTGAATTTAGGGACCATCTGAATAATAGATTTGACACATTGAACACTAGTGATCGCAGACCAGATGAGTTGTGGAATGACATCAAGGACATCATCCATGAAGAAAGCAAGAGGTCACTGAAAAGACAGGAAAGAAAGAAAAGACCAAGATGGATGTCGGAGGAGACTCTGAAACTTGCTCTTGAGCGTAGAGCAGCTAAAGCAAAAGGAAGAATTGATGAAGTAAAAGAACTGAACGGAGATTTCAAAGGGCCTCTTGAGAAGACAAAATAAAGTATTATAATGACACGTGCAAAGAGCTGGAGATGGAAAACCAAAAGAGAAGAACACGCTCAGCGTTTCTCAAGCTGAAAGAACTGAAGAAAAAATTCAAGCCTCGAGTTGCAATAGTGAAGAATTCCATGGGGGAAAATATTAAACGATGCAAGAAACATCAAAAGAAGATGGAAGGAATACACAGTCATTAAACCAAAAAGGATTAGTCAATATTGAACCATTTCAAGATGTGGCATATGATCAGGAACTGATGGTACTGAAGGAAGAAGTCCAAGCTGCTCTGAAGGTATTGGCAAAAAACAAGGCTCCAGGAATTGATGGAATATCAACTGAGATGTTTCAACAAACAGATGCAGCGCTGGAGGTGCTTACTCGTCTATGTCAAGAAATATGGAAGACAGGTTCCTGGCCAACTGATTGGAAGAGATCCATATTTATGCCTATTCCCAAGAAAGGTGATCCAACCAAATGTGGAAATTATAGAACAATATCATTAATATCACACGCAAGCAAAATTTTGCTGAAGATCATTCAAAACCGGCTGCAGCAGTATATCGACAGAGAACTGCCAAAAATGCAGGCTGGTTTCAGAAGAGGACGTGGAACCAGGGATATCATTGCTGATGTCAGATGGATCCTGGCTGAAAGCAGAGGATACCAGAAGGATGTTTACCTGTGTTTTATTGATTATGCAAAGGCGTTTGACTGTGTGCATCATAACAAACTACGGATAACACTGCGAAGGATGGAAATTCCAGAACACTTAATTGTGCTCATGAGGAAACTTTACATAGATCAACAGGCAGTTGTTAGGACAGAACAAGGGGACACTGAGTGGTTTAAAGTCCGGAAAGGTGTGCATCAGGGTTGTATTATTTCACCATACCTATTTTTTTTTATCTAATCTGTATGCTGAACAAATAATACGAGAAGCTGGACTATATGAAGAACAGGGCATCAGGATTGGAGGAAGACTCATTAACAACCTGTGTTATGCAGATGACACAACGTTGCTTGCTGAAAGTGAAGAGGACTTGAAGCACTTACTAATAAAGATCAAAGACCACAGCCTTCAGTATGGATTACACCTCAACATAAAGAAAACAAAAATCCTCACAACTGGACCAATGAGCAACACCATGATAAACAGAGAAAAAATTGAAGTTGTCAAGGATTTCATTTTACTTGGATCCACAATCAACAGCCATGGAAGTAGCAATCAAGAAATCAAAAGTTGCGTTGCATTGGACAAATCTGCTGCAAAGGACCTCTTCAAAGTGTTGAAAAGCAAGGATGTCACCTTGAAGACTAAGGTGCGCCTGACCCAAGCCATGGTATTTTCAATTGCATCATATGCATGTGAAAGCTGGACAATGAATAAGGAAGACTGAAGAAGAGTTGACGCCTTTGAATTGTGGTGTTGGCGATGAATATTGAATATACCATGGACTGCCAAAAGAACGAACAAATCTGTCTTAGAAGTACAACCAGAATGCTCCTTGGAAGCAAGGATGGCGAGACTGCATCTTACATACTTCGAACATGTTGTCAGGAGAGATCAGTCCCTGGAGAAGGACATCATGCTTGGCAGAGTACAGGGTCAGCGGAAAAGAGGAAGACCCTCAACGAGGTGGATTGACACAGTGGCTGCAACAATGAGCTCAAGCATAACAACGATTGTAAGGGTGGCGCAGGACCGGGCAATGTCTCGTTCTGTTGTGCATAGGGTCCCTGTGAGTCGGAACCGACTTGTTGGCACTTAACAACAACACCATGTGTTCATTTGGACCCCTGGTGGTGTAGTGGTTAAGAGCTCAGGCTGCTAAGCAAAAGGTTGGCAGTTCAAATCTACCAGCCACTCTTTGGAAACGCTCTGGGGCAGTTCTACTCTGTCTTATAGAGTCGCTATGGGTCAGAATCAAATCAGTGGCAATGAGTTTGGTTTTACGGGTTTATTTCCATTCGCTTTTTTTTTTTTTTCTCCCTAGCTCTGCAGTAGTCTTTGAAACCCACAGCCTTAAAACCATGAAAGCTAGAAATTTAGTAGCCATTAAAAAAAAAAAACATTGGAGGATACAAAATGGGTTTGGTTGTTGTTGTTAGGTACCATCGAGTTGGTTTCGACTCATACCGGCCCTATGTACAACAGAACAAAACATTGCCCAGTCCTGCACCATCCTTACAATCATTGCTGTGCTTGAGCCCATCGTTGCAGCCACTGTGTCAATCAATCTCATGGAGGATCTTCCTCTCTTTCACTAACCGTCTAGTTTACCAAGCATGATGTCCTTCTCCAGGGACTGGTTCCTGCTGATAACATGTCCAAAGTACACGAGATGAAGTCTCGCCATCCTCACTTCCAAGGAGCATTTTATCTGTACTTCTTCCAAGACAGATTTTTCATGTTCCTGGCAGTCCATGTATATTCAATATTCTTGGCCAATGCCATAATTCAAAGGCATCAATTTTTCTTTGGTCTTCCTTATTCACTGACCAGCTTTCATATGAGGTGATTGAAAATACTATGGCTTGGGGCCTCAGAGTGACATCTTTGCTTTTTAACACTTTAAAGGGGTCTTTTGCAGCAGATTTGCCCAATGCAATATGTGTTTGATTTCTTGACTGCTGCTTCCATGGATGTTGATTGTGGATCCAAGTAAAATGAAATCCTTGACAACTTCAATATTTTCTCCACTTATCATGATGTTGCTTATTGGTCCACTTGAGTAGATTTTTGTTTTCTTTATGTTGAGGTGTAATCCATACTGAAGGCTGTATAGTCTTTGATTTTCATCAGTAATTGCTTCAAGTTCTCTTCACTTTCAGCAAGCAAGGTTGTGTCGTCTGCGTACATGTATGTATGCAGGTTGTTAATCAGTCTTCCTTCTATCCTGATGCCACATTCTTCTTCCTATAGCCCAGCTTCTTGGATTGTTTCCTCAGCATACGTGTTCAATAAGCATGGTGAAAGGACACAACCATGATGCACACCTTTCCTGGCTTTAAATCACACAATATCCTCTTGTTTTATTTGAACAACTTCCTCTTGGCCTAGGTACAGGTTCCACATGAACACAATTAATTTTTCTGGAATTCCCATTCTTTGCAATGTTATCCATAACTTGTTATGATCCACACAGTCAAATGCCTTGGCGTAGTCAATAAAACACAGGTAAATATCTTTGTGGTATTCTGTGCTTTCAGCAAGATCCATCTGACATCAGCAATGATATCCCTCATTCCTCATCCTCTTCTGAATCCAGTTTGAATTTCTGGCAATTCCCTGTCAATGTACTGCTGCAACTGCTTTTGAATTGTCTTCAGCAAAATTTTACTTGCTTGTGATATTAATGATATTGTGCGATAATTTCCACATTCTGTTGGATCACTTTTCTTTGGAATGGACACAAATATGGATCTCTTCTAGTCAGTTGGCTCGGTAACTGTCTTCCGAATTTCTTGGCATAGACAAGTGAGCACCTCCAGTGCTGCATCTATTTGTTGAAACATCTCAATTGGTATTCCATCAATTCCTGGAGTCTTGTTTTTCATCAGTACCTTCAGTGCAGCTTGTATTTCCTTCTTCAGTACGATTGGTTTTTGATCATATGCTACTTTCTGAAATGGCTGAATGTCCACCAATTGTTTTTGGTACAGAGACTGGGTAATCCTCCTTTTTTTTTTTTTTTTGCCAATAGAATCCTTCAATATTACAACTTGAAGCTTGAATTTTTTTCTTCAGTTCTTTCAGTTTGAGAAACGTCAAGTCTGTTCTTCTCTTTTGGTTTTCTGACTCCAGGTCTTTGCACATGTCATTATAATACTTGTCTTTGTCTTCTCAAGCTGCCCGTTGAAACCTTCTGTTCTGCTCTTTTACTTCATTGTTTTTTTCCATTCGCTTTAACTGCTGTACATTCAAAGCAACTTTCTATCTCATCTGACCTCCATTTTGGTCTTTTCTTTCTTTCCTGTCTTTTTAATGACCTTTTCTTCAGAAACCCTGATGGCATAGTGGTTAAGAGTTACAGCTGCTAATTAAAAGGTTGGCAGTTTGAATCTACCAGCTACTTCTTGGAAACCATAGGGGCAGTTCTACTCTGTCTTATAAGGTCGCTATGAGTTGGAATCGACTCAACAGCAATGGGTTTTGGTTTTGCTTTCCTCATGTATGATGCCCTTGATGTCATCCCACAACTCATCTGGTCTTCAGTCGTTAGTGTTCAACGCGTCAAATCTATCCTTGAGATGGTCTCTAAATTCAGGTGGGATATACTCAAGCTTGTACTTTGGTTCTTGTGGACTTGTTTTAAGTTTCTTCAGCTTCAACTTGAACTTGCATATGAACAATTGATGGTCTATTCTGCAATCACCCCCTGGCCTTGTTCTGACTGGTGATATTGAGCTTCTTCATCCTGTTTTTCCACAGATGTAGCTGTGTATCCTATCTGGTAAAGCCCATGTGTATAGTTGCTGTTTATGTTGTTTAAAAAAGATACTTTCAATAAACAAGTCAATGGTCTTGCAAAATTCTATCATGTGATTTCTGGTGTCGTTTCTACCTCCAAAGTCATATTTTCCAACTACTGATCCGTCTTTGTTTCCAACTTTCTCATTCCAGTCACCAGTAATTATCAATGCATCTTTTTTCTTTTTTAAATTGTTCTTTGGGTAAAAGTTAACAGCACAAATTAGTTTCTCATTCAAAAATTTATACACAAATTGTTTTGTGACATTGGTTGTAATCCCTACAATGTGTCAGCACTCTTCCCCTTTCCACTCTGGGTTCCCCGTGTCCATTCCTCCAGTTTTCCTGTCGGTTCCTGCCTTCTCATCTTGCCTTTGAGCAGTAGTTGCCCATTTGGTCTCATATACTTGATTGAACTAAGAAGCATGTTCCTCATATGTGTTACTATTTATTTTATAGTCCTGTCTAATCTTTGACTAAAAAGTGGGCTTTTGGAGTGGATGCAGTTCTGAGTTAACAGGGTGTCTGGAAGGCGTAGTCTTGTGGGTTCCTCCAGTCACTATCAGACTAGTAAGTCTGGTCTTTTTTTGTGAATTTGAACTTTGTTCTACATTTATCTCCTGTTCCGTCCAGGGCCCTCTATTATGATCCTTATCAGAGTGGTTGGTGGCAGTAGCTAGGCACCATATAATTCTTCTGGGCTCTGGCTGGTGAGGGATGTGGTTCATGTGGTCCTTTAGTCCTTTGGGCTAATATTTTCCTTATGTGTTTGGTTTTCTTCATTCTCCTTTGCTCCAGATGGGATGGTGCCAATAGATGTTTCTGAGATGGTCACTTGCAAGCTTTTAAGAGCCCAGGCACTACTCACCAATGCAGGATATAGAACGTTTTCTTTATGAATTACATTGTGAATTGACCTAGATGTCTCCTGAGACCTATAAATGCATCTTGATTGCATGTTTGATCATGTTTGGAGTACCATAAAAAGCCCCATCTGTAGAGATTGTCACTATATGACCTGTCTGGAAGTCCCTTAAAAAAGAAAAAAAAATTTTTTTTTCTTTTTTGGGAACCCTTAATTGCTTGCCTTTGTTTGACCTAACTCAGGACTCACCTAGTGAGCAAAGCCTTTTCCTCAGGCATTTCTCAAAAACAATTCAATGGCAATTGTTTAACATCACAGCTGCCTGAGGCAGCAGTAATAGATGGGACAAACAAGAAGCTGACTAAACAACAACTACTAAATAAGAACTAAAGGAAACCATATCCGAAGAACTGAAGGAAACTATGGCAGCAACGTCTCACCAAACAGAGAATATCAATAAAGAGAAATTATATTAAAAAAAAATAGAAATTCTAGAGTTGAAAAATACAATAACCGAAATGAAAAAAATCACTACAAGGGCTCAACAGCAGATTTGAGCCGACAGAAGAAAGACTCAGCCAACTTGAAGATAGGTCAATTGAGGTTATTCAGTCTGAGCAACAGAAAGAATAAAGAATGAAGAAAAATGAACACGGCCTCAGAGACATGTGGGACACCATCAAGTATACCAACATACACATAATGGAAGCCCCAAAAGGAGAGAGAGAGAAAGGGGCTAAAAGAGTATTTGAAGAAATAATGGCCAAAAACTTCCCAAACTTGATGAAAACCATTAATGTACATAGCCAAGAAGCTCAATGAACTCCGTATAGGATAACTCAAAGAGACCCAGTGAGATAAAGAACTTAATTTGGCCTTTGTTTTTGGTTCCTGAAAGATAACCCTTGGAATCTCCCAAGTAATCAAAGTGTCTTTGTTTTCCAAAATAACCAGGCAACACTTGAAAACATATGCAAATGAGCAGGAGCCCCAAAGACCACACCTAGGCAACTAAACTCAGCAAGGGAGGGTGGTATGATTCAATCAATCATGACTATGTAATAAGGCCCCAATAATGACTATGCAATGAAGCCAATAAAAGGCTCTGAACACAGAAGTAGGTGAGCTTCAGGGATTAGCAAGGGCGTGTGCTTTCCGGAGGGTGGTGTGTCCCTGGGGATGATGGAAGCCTCGTGCCCAGACCCCTCCCAGATCTTGTCCTGTGTGTCTCTTCATTGGTATCCTTTCTGATTATAAGAAATCAGTGACTCTAAGTATAGATACTCTGAATTTTTGAGCTGTTCCAAGGTATTAACAAACGCTCAGGGGCAATGAGAGCCAGCAGGGGGTGGTATCTGCCTATTTCACAGTCTGAAAGGCTGAGTGAACTCTGACTCAGCTCTGGGAGGCTGAAAGTCAGAGAGGGAGTGCCACCTTGGTGGATGGTGACAAGGATAAAGAAGTGGGAAGGTGAGGACTGGATCCATTTCCAGGTGGGATTTGGGTTCATGCTGATCCTTAACACACAGTTGGCAATAAAGGTGGGATTTGCCTACCTTGCCCCTTGCTCAGTACAATTAGCACACACCCACGCAAAGACACATCATAATCAAACAGTTGAAAGACAAAGAGAGAATCTTGAAAGCAGCAAGGGAGAAGCAACTCATCACATATAAAGGATCCTCAATAAGCAAAGCTGATTTCTCATCCAAAGCCATGGAGGCCAGAAGGTAATAGGGTAGTATATTTAAAGTACCGAAAAAAAAAAAAAAAGACTAACAATCAAGAATTCTATATAAAGCCAAATTATCTTTCAAAAATGGAAGAAAAATTAAGACACTCTCAGATGAACAAAACCTGAGATAATTCATTGCTACTAGGCCTGCCCCACAAGAAATACTAAAGGGAGTCCTTTGGCTGAAATAAAAGGACACTAGTCAGTAACTTAAATTCACATGAAGAAATAAAGAGCACTAGTAAAGGTAGCTACATAAAAAAAGGTAAACATAAAAAAAAAAAACAAAATATAAAAGACAGTATAAATGTATTTTTTGCTTGCAAATCGTTTTTCCTCCTCCTATCTGATTTAGGAAACCCTGGTAGTGTAGTTGTTAAGTGCTATGGCTGCTAATCAAAAGGTTGGCGGTTCAAATCCACCAGGTGCTCCTTGGAAACTCTATGGGGCAGTTCTACTCTGTCCTATAGTATCGCTATGAGTTGGAATCGACTCGATGCCAGTGGGTTTGGTTTTTTTGTTTTGTTTTATTTGATGTAAGAAGGCGCCCTAGTGGCACAGTGGTTAAAGTGTGTGACTGCTAACCAAGGGGTCAGCCGTTCAAAACAACCAGTGGCTCTGTGGGAAAAAATCTCCATAGAGATTTATAGCCTCTGAAACCCTGTGGAGTCGCTTTGATCCTTACCACACAGCTAGCAACAAAGGGCAGGGGGTTTAGGCTTTATCTGATTTAAAAGACAACTGCATAAAGCAACAATTATGAAATTGTGTTAAGTGACTTATAATGTATAAAAATGTAATTTGTATGACAATAATAACACAAAGGAGGGGAGGGAACAGAGCTATACAGGAACAAAATTTTTGTATACTACTGTAATTAAGTTGGTATTAATCAGAACTTGATATAAGCTAAGATGTTAATTGTAGTTGCCAGGGCAACCGCTGGAAACTCTGGCGGCATACTGATTAAGAGCTATGGCTGCTAACCAAAAGGTGGGCAGTTCTTGTCTACCAAGGGCTCCTTGGAAACCCTGTGGGATGGTTCAGCTCTGTCCTATAAGGTCACTATGAGTCGAAATTGACTCAATGGCAGTGGGTTTGTTTTGTTTTTGGTTGGGCAACCACTAAGAAACTAACTAAAAAATAAATAGTAAAAAAAACAAGAGAATTAAAATTGTACGCTGTTGTTGTTAGGTGCCATTGAGTTGGTTCCGACTCATAGCAACCCTACATACAACAGAATGAGACACTGCCCAGTCCTGCATCATCCTCACAATTGTTGCTATGCTTGAACCTACTGTTCCAGCCACTGAGGCAATCCATCTCGCTAAGGGTCTTCCTCATTTTCCCTCCAAAATACATGAGATGGAGTCTAGCCATTCTTGCTTCTAAGGAGCATGCTGGCTGTACTTCTTCCAAGACAGATTTGTTCACTCTTCTGGCAGTCCATGGTATATTCAATGTTCCTTGCCACCACCATAATTCAAAGGCATCAATTCTTCTTTGGTCTTCCTTGTCCATTGTCCAGTTGTCCCATGCATATGAGGCAATTGAAAACACAATGGCTTGGGTCAGGTGTATCTTGGTCTTTAAAGTGACATTTTTGCTTTTTAACACTTCAAAGAGGTTTTTTGCAGTAAATTTGCCCAATGCAATGCCTCATTTGATTTCTTGACAGCTGCTTCCATGGGTGTTGACTGTGGATTCAAGTAAAATGAAATCCTTGACAACTTCAATATTTTCTCTGTTTATCACAATGTTGCTTATTGGTCCACTTGTGAGGATTTTTGTTTTCTTCATGTTGAGGTGTAATCCACACTGAAGGGCTTTGAACTTCATTAGTAAGAGTTTCAAGGTCTCTTCACTTTCAGCAAGCAATGTTGTATCATCTGTATATTACAGATTGTTAATGAGTCTTCCTTCAATCCTGATGGCACACTCTTTTTCATATAGTCCAGCTTCTCAGATTATTTGCTCAGCATATGGATTGAATAAGTATAGTCAAAAGATAGAACACTGATGCACACCCTTCCTCATTCTAAACCACGGTGTATCCCCTTGTTCTGTTCCAATGACTGCCTCTTGGTCTATGTACAGGTTCCTCACGAACACAATTAAGGGTTCTGGAATTCCCATTCTTTGTAATGTTATCCATTATTTGTTATGATCCACACAGTCGAATACTTTTGCATAGTCAATAAAATACAGGAAAACATCTTTCTGGTATTCTCTGTTTTCAGCCAAGATCCATCTGACATCAGCAATGATATCCTGTCATTCCATGTCCTGTTCAGAATTTGGCTTGAATATCTGGCAGTTCCCTGTCAATGTACTGATGCAACTGTTTTTGAATTGTCTTCAGCAAAATTTTACTTGTGTGTGGTATTAATGATATTGTTTGATAATTTCCACATTCTGTTGGATCACCTTCTTTGGAATGGAACAAACACAGATCTCTTCTAGTAGGTTGGCCAGGTAGCTGTCTTCTGGATTTCCTGGCATAAACGAGTAAGTGCTTCCAGTGCTGCATCTGTTTGTTGAAACATCTCAGTTGGTATTCCGTCAATTCCTGGAAGTTTGTTTTTCACCAATACCTTCAGTGCTTCCTGAACTTCTTCCTTCAGTACCGTCGGTTCTGGATCATATACTACCTCCCAAAATGGTTGAATGTCCACCAATTCTTTTTGGTACAGTGATGCTATTTATTCCTTCCATATTCTTTTGATGCTTCCTGCTTCGTTTAACATTTTCCCCATAGAATCTTTCAATATTGCAACTCGAGGCTTGAATTTTTTCTTCAGTTCTTTCAGTTTGAGAAATGCTGACTATGTTCTTCCCTTTTGGTTTTCTAACTCCAGGTCTTTGCACATTTCATTTTAGTACTTTACTTTGTCTTCTAGAGCTGCCCTTCGAAATCTTCTGTTCAGCTTTTATTTCATTTCTTCAGTTTGCTTTAGCTGCTCTATTATCAAGAGAAAATTTGAGAGTCTCTTCTGACATCATTTTGGCCTTTCTTTCCTGTCTCTTTAATGACCTCTTGCTTTCTTCATGTATGATGTCCTTGATATCATTCCACAACTCATCTAGTCTTCGGTCATTAGTGTTCAATTCATCAAATCTATTCTTGAGATGGTCTCTAAATTCAGGTAGGATATACTCAAGGTCCTACTTTGGCTCCTGTGAACTTGTTCTAATTTTCTTCAGCTTCAACTTGCACATGAGCAATTGATGATCTCTTGCACAATCAGCCCCAACCTTGTTCTGACTGATGATATTGAGTTTTTCCATTGCCTCTTTCCATAGCTGTAGTTGATTTGATTCCTGTGTATTCTATTAGGCAAGGTTCACATGTATAGTTGCTGTTTTTGTAGTTGAAAAAAGGTATTTGCAGTGAAGAAGTCATTGGTCTTGCAAAATTCTGTCATATGATCTCAGGCATCATTTCTGTCACCAAGGCCGTATTTTCCAACTACCAATCACTCTTCTCTATTTCCAACTTTCACATTCCAATCACCAGTAATTATCAGTGCATCTTGATTGCATGTTTGATCAATTTCAGACTGCAGAAGTTGGTAAAGGTCTTTAATTTCTTAATCTTTGGCCTTATTGTTTGGTGCATAAATTTGAATAATAGTCGTATTAACTGGTCTTCATTGTAGGCATATGGATATTATCCTATCACTGACAGCACTGTACTTCAGGATAGATCTTGAAATGTTCTTTTTGACTTTAAATGCAACACCATTCCTCTTCAATTTTTCATTCCTGGCATAGTAGACCATATGGTTGCCTGATTCAAAATGGCCCATACCAGTCCATTTCAGCTCACTAGTGCCTAGGGTACCTATCTTTATGCATTCCATTTCATTTTTTATGATTTCCAATTTTCCTAGATTCATACTTCATACATTCCATATTTTAATTATTAATGGATATTGGCAGCTATTTCTTCTCGCTTTGAGTCATGCCACATAAGCAAACGAAGGTCCCAAAAGCTTGACTCCCTCCACGTCATTAAGGTCAACTCTACTTTGAGGAGGCAGGTCTTCACCAGTTGTAGTTTGAGTGTCTTCCAACCTGAGCCACTTAACTTCCAGCATTATATCAGTGTTCTGCTGCTATTCATACTGCATACTAGAAATATCTATTTAACACAAAAGAAGATATAATAGGAGAATAGAGGAAGAAAAAAGGCATAAGATGTATAAAAACAGATAGCAAAATGGCAGACAGAAATCAGATCCGGCTGTCCCCCTGCCTTTGCAG
Organism: Loxodonta africana; assembly: GCF_030014295.1. Taxonomy (NCBI): domain Eukaryota; kingdom Metazoa; phylum Chordata; class Mammalia; order Proboscidea; family Elephantidae; genus Loxodonta; species Loxodonta africana. Next base: position 38,646,657 of record NC_087363.1, read on the forward strand.
AGCTCTCAGTCTTGCAGAGGAGTGGAGATGAAACAACCTCACATCCTCTGCTGACAGGAGAGGGGCTGGACGCTGACTGTGAGTCTTAGAATTTCATCAGGATTTGGTGATGTGGAGACAGTTTTAAGGTGTCAAGCTACCTTTCACTACCTTGTACCTCAATCCCCTTTCCCATTTCTGTTCTCCTCCCCTACTATTGCCCTACAAATTCTTTCTTTACAACACAAAGCGGCTTCCTTCTCCCTCCCAGACCCTGACCTGAGAGCTGGGGCGAGGAGTGTTAGCGTTTGGGGTGGTGAAGGGGAGGACATAGGAATAAAGGAGTCCGGAGCCCTCAGCCCCCACAAGTCTACTCTCTAGTCTGCTCCCTGTCCAAACACACACAGAGTTCCCTCCAAGAAAAGTTTATCGGATTAAAATTTTCTCCCTCTCTTTGCCCATGTAAATATGCATGTGTACTGGTGTCTTAATCATCTAGTGCTGCCATAACAGAAATACCACAAGTGGATGGCTTTAACAAAGAAAAGTTTATTCCCTCACAGTAAAGTAGGCTAAAAGTCCAAATTCAAGGTGTTGGCTCCAAGGGAAGGCTTTCTCTCTCTGTTGGCTCTGGAGGAAGGTCCTTGTCCTCAATCTTCCCATGGTTGAGGAGGTTCTCGGGTGCAGGGACACTCTGTCCAAAGGACATGCTCTGCTCCTGGTACTGCTTTCTTGGTGGTATGAGGTCCCCAACTCTGTGCTTGCTTCCCTTTCCTTACATCTCTTGAGAGATAAAAGGTGGTACAGGCCTCATCCCAGGGAAACTCTCTTTACCTTGGATCAGGGAGGTGACCTGCATAACGGTGGTGTTACAAGCCCACCCTAATCCTCTCAACATAAGATTACAATCACAAAATGGAGGACAACCACACAATACTGGCAATCATGGCCCAACAAAGTTGACACATATTTTTGGGGGACACAATTCAATCCATGACAGCTGGTATGTGTAACAGGATGGTAAATTGGAACTTCCTTCTGAGTTACCAAGATAAAATAGATAAGACATTCCAGACCAGTGTGAACATTTAAATAACAAAAACCAATTATGACCCTAAAATCTCCTCTGCACTGAAGGTGTAATGATCTAGTTGTTGGAGATTAAAGAAATTTGTTAAGAGAATTTTGCTGTGAAGAGAGTAGGACTTTGACTCTACCCACACCCATGAGACAGAAACCCCACAGTGCTGTATTCTTTGTCTGGCTTGCTTTCCTAAACCCCATTGTACCTGCCCTGTGTAGTGTGATTAAGAATGTTGCTGATCTGGGGACCATGGTTTCAGGGGACATCTAAGTCAATTGGCATAATAAAATCTATTAAGAAGACATTCTGCACCCACTCTGAAGAGCGGCATCTGGGGTCTTAAACACTAGCAAGCAGCCATCTAAGATGCATCAATTGGTCTTAACCCACCTGGATCAAAGGAGAATGAAGAATACCAAGGACACAAAGTGATTACGAGCCCAAGAGACAGAAAGTGCCACATGAACCAGCAACTACATCATCCTGAGACCAGAAGAACTAGATGGTGCCCGGCTACAACTGATGACTGCCCTGACAGGGAACACAACAGAGAAACCCTGAGGGTGCAGGAGAGCAGTGGGATGCAGACCCCAAATTCTCATAAGACCAGACTTAATGGTCTGAGTGAGACTGGAAGGACCCTGGTGGTCACAGCCCCCAGACCATCTGTTGCCCCAGGACAGGAACCATTCCCAAAGCCAACTCTTCAGACATGGATTGAACTGGACAATAGGTTGGAGAAGGATGTTGGTGAGGAGTGAGCTTCTTGGATCAGGTCGACACTTGAGACTAGGTTGGCATCTCCTGCCTGGAGGGGAGATGAGAGGGTGAAGGGGGTTAGAAGCTGGTGAAAAGGACACGAAAAGAGAGAGTGGAGGGAGAGAGCAGGCTGTCTCATTAGGGGGAGAGTAACTGGGAGTGTGTAGCAAGGTGTATATGGTTTTTGTGTGAGAGACTGACTTGATTTGTAAACTTTCACTTAAAGCACAATAAAAATTATTAAAAATGTTGCTGATGTAACTTGTATGAACTCCCTACTTGTGAACTCCCTTAAAAGTAACCTGCCTGCCCGCCCTTGGTAGGCAGTCTTGGCGCAGTAAGCACCAACCGACTCCATTTCCTTGCACAATGAAATAAAGTTGCCTTTCTTGTTCTCCCACCTCAGTCTCTCATTTATTGGTCAATGCAAGTCATGCAGAGTAAGAATCTGGGGTTTATACCCAGTAACACCCATCCCACCAAGGGGGAGAACTGAGGCAGCAGAGTAACTAGGATATGGCAGATATTGCACTGGCCCTGGGCACATGGCACCACTGAGCAGTTTCTATTAACCTGGTATGGCCAGCAGAGTATCTACGGAAAATGGTGCCTATGGAAAGCACTGAAATTGTGCCCCTGTCCAAACATCTGACACCCCTCTTTTAGGTAACTTTACCATAATATCAGTTCAAAAATACAAGTCAAGCTCGTTAATCTTTTAATTAACACATTACCATGCTGAGGAAGGACTTTGGGCTGTACATGGTTAACCGAAACTGCTCAGCAGCACCAGGTGCCCAGGAACAATACAATGCCCTAGATACACCACTGACTAAGGGTGCCTTCAACAGGACTATTTAGAAGCCAAATATGGGCTCACTTCAGGGTAGGGGACACTGTGTCTTGTTTCCAACTCTCACCTCAGGAATCTAAAGGACCAGAGAGGGAGGAGCCTCCGAGCGATGGCTAAGCTGGGAGCCTCCTTGCTCCCTGAGGTTGTCAGAACAATGAACAAACATGCAAAGATTTTCTGTAGGCCAGATGTGAGCCCCACAAGAGAGCTGGCCTGATTGTGTCCCCGAGGACCACCTGGAGGGGTGATGTGATGTCAATCTGAGAGTCTGTGTGGATCGGGCCTCAGAGGTTGTAGGAAGGGAAGAATGAAAACAGGAGCTGAAGGGGGGAGTCACCAGCAGGAGGTAAATTTGCCCACATTAAAAGAGTAAAATGGAATGTTCTCAGTGGGGTCTCCAAGGGATCTAAGAAAATACCCCGTGAGAGGTGTCAGCTTTAGGAGTAGGACAGGCCCAGAAGGCACAAAACCAACCAATACCAATCAAGTAAGAACTTTACTGTTCCTTTACACCACCTCAGCACAAATTTGGTTCTTAAGAGGCAGAGGTCAAGTATATCGCTGCCTTCCCAAGTCTCCGTAATTTCTGACACCAGCAGCTCCCCTCCTGGCATCTCTATTTCTCTGTAGGGCTCAATAATTTGTTGCAGTGGTCACAGAGAACTCACAGACTATACTCACAGCTCTGTGGTTTATTAGAGAAGTAACAGAGCCTTGGTGGAATAGTAATTAAGAGCTCAGCTGCTAACCAAGAGGTCAGCAGTTCAAATTCACCAGTCACTCCTTGGAAACCCTGTGGGACAGTTCTACTCTGTCCTATAGGGTCTCTATGTGTTGGACTTGACTCAATGGCAATGGATTTGGTTTTTGGATTTTGGAGGGAAGTAAACAGGCTACAATTTAGGATTAAGATCAACTTGGAAGTAACAGGAACAACTCGGGATCAGTGTTAGGAAGCATACAGGCTTCCAGTGATCAGCAGGTACAGCTTCTTTACTGGGTGGCTGCCTTCTTTGTTGGGTGGTTGCCTTCTCTGCCAAGCAGGCCTCTCTGTTGTTGGGCCTCTCCTAGCAGCAGCTTTCTGCTATCAGGCCTCTCTACTATTGGGCATTCTGCTGTCAGGTCATCTGGTATCAGGTCATCTGCCGTCAGGCTATCTGGCATTGGCCTCTCTGCCACTAACTGGCCCAACTTACAGCCAGTGTAGCAGCTTGCTCAGCTTTCTTACCTGCTGTGTGTTATCAGGCCTCTCTGTCATGGGCCACTCCATTGCTAACTGGCACAGCTCAGAGCCAGTGTAGCAGCTTTGGGACCATTTGGCTCTCACACGGCTCTGCTTTTCTGTTAGCCCAGCTCTTAGCCAGCATCTCTTCTCTCAACCAGAAGGCCTCTCAAACCTCTCTGTTTTCGGCCGTTTTTATATCCTGATCCTTATCAGTTATAAGTGGGGCCTCCGTCACCAGACCAGAGTTCAACCCACCCTCAATCACCCATGAGATGTCAATCATCTCAGGTCTTATTAACTACCAAAGTGTCAAACCATCAAGTTCTTTACAGCTTACCCAGGAAATGTCAACCAACCTGAGAAATCCTCTGGGCAAAAGTAACAAACCCTCTAGGGTAGAAAACAACCTGGGAGCTCCCACAAGCTCCCATCCCCCAAGATGTTTCTCCAAAGAACTAGGGCAAAAGTAACTCCTCGGGGATTAACCAAAAAACCAAACTTGTTGCTGTCGAATCGACTCATAGCAACCCTATAGGACAGAGTAGAACTGCCCCATAGGGTTTCCGAGGAGCGCCTGGTAGACTTGAATTGAGCAGCCTCAGGGATTGGGGAAATAACCTCCCAAGCCGTTTTTCCAAAGAATCAAGGCAAAAGGCCACATGAAGGAACTCATTTCAGCATACCTGCGAAAGATCAGAAAAGCCATGGAAGTGTCCAAGTTTTCCTCCAGGGACAAAGCTAGAGATTCCTCCACTGAATACATTTTAAAGAGATAGTGGCAGATAAGATAACTGTTTGTGACTATACCCTGAGAATGTACTGCTCAGTCACTACAGCCTTACCTGTAACCTGTTATGGCGGGGGGAGGGGGGGAGGGGAAGCTAATTTAAAAGCGTCTAACCCATTTCTTGTGGCGGCAGTAAAGTTGCTCTTTGGGAGAAGATTGTTTTTTTTTTTTTTTATTTGGGGAAGGTCATTCTGTTATCCAAGCTAAAGCGAAAGCCTTCTTCTGGGAGAAAGAAACTCTGACCCCAGAGAAACTGAACTGCTGTGCATTCGTTTATCGGCAAATATTGATGAGGCAGTTTCTGCGTGCCATGCACTGTGTAGGTGCTGATAATAAGATGTAAATGGCTGTGTTCTTCAAGAGCAGGGAGGACTGGAGGCGCCTCTGAAGAGATTACTGAGCTGCTCTCTAGATTTGCTCACTCTGGATAGGTCATGGCCTAGGAAGTAGGGGCTCTGGAAAGATAAATAAGGGATTCTGATGTCAGGGCCTTGGCCTAAAATGAGAGGCTGAAGAGTAAGAAAAGAAGCAGAAGGGGCCCCCCAGGGAACGGGCCCCCCCAGGGTAGGGGCATGGCCAGAGCATGCCTGGGCTCAGTGAGATCTGCTGACTGGGTTTCAGTTTTCCTTTCACCCTCTCAGGCTTTTCAGCAAGATAGTGTAAGAACTTCAGCCTAGCCTCGGTTTACTCAGAGGAATTAAAGGAGGGGCAACGTGAGAAGGCCAGGGAGCTGCTGGCAGGGATCCGGAACAGCAAGTTGGAGTGTGGGATGAGTAGGGTGGGTAACCATGCAATCTATCATGGAAATTAGGCCACTTCGGAGAGGGAGAAGAGGTGCTATTAATACTTACTTTGGAAGACAGGCTTGCACTGGTGTATGGTGACCTTAGCGGTTATGGGGGTGGCGGGGAAGGAGGCTGTCAGGGCTACCTTGGGGAGGAGGGGCATGGTGTTCTGTAGCCTTGAAGGGTGTTCGACTTTGTGGACAATGGTTTACCAGAGGGGTTAAGAGCTTGTTCTCTGGAGCCAGACTGCCTGGAATCCCAACTCTGCTGTTGCTTATGGCCTCAGGCAAGTTAATTAATCTCTCAGAGACTCAATTTGCTCATCTGTAACATGAGATTGTTTGAGGGTTAAACGAGTTAGTATTGTAAAGTGCTGAGGAACATGGTAACTGCTGTGCTAGTGTTTGTTAGGAGTTCCTGGGTGGTGGACAGTTGCTTGGCTGCCAATTGAATGGTTACAGGTTGGAGTCCACCCGGAGGCACCTTAGAAGAATTGCCTGATGATCTACTTCCAAAAAATCAGCCATTGAAAGTCCTATGGAGCACAGTTCTAGTCTGACACACATGGGGTCACCATGAGTCAGAGCCAGTTGAGGGCAACTGGTAAGTGTTAAGTAAACAGAACTGAGGAGGGGTGAGTTGGCCAGTTTAGACAGGTTATGGAGGCTCTCATCAGTCATGCAGGGGAGCTATCCAAAGCCCTAACAAAGGGAGGACACTCACAGGTGCATGAGTGTGGGAGAGCAGGTGGGAGGAATTTCCTTGTCCCTCAAAGAGATGGATTGACACAGTGGCTGCAACAATGGGCTCAAGCATAACAATGATGGTGAGGAGGCGCAGTACTGAGCAGTGTTTTGTTCTGTGATACATAGGAGCTGCTATGGGTTGGAACCCACTCCAGGGCACCTAACAACAATTACAGCAACAAATGAGGGAGATATTTTCAGAAGTGAGGGGCCTCCCCTTCTGCTCCCCCCACCACAATGCCCACTGCCATCCAATCAATTCTGACTCAGTGATGGTGTAGGACAGAGCAGACAGAGTAGAACTGCCCCACAGGGTTTCCAAGGCTGTAAATCTTCACAGAAGCAGAATGCCACATCTTTTTCCACTGAGCAGTTGGTGGGGTCAAACAGCCTACCTTTAGGTTAGCAGCTGAATGGTTTAACCACTGCACCACCAGGGCTCCTTGGGAGCCTTCTACTGCCTCTAAAATCTCCTTGTGGGCCCTGGCCTTGCTCCTACCCACTGAGAGAAGAGGAAGCAAAAAAATAAATCAAAGGCTGTTATACTTTCTTCAGTCTTTCCTTCCCTTTGGTGGAGTTGTAAGGTCAAGCAGAGGTCATTCCATTTTTGCTTTTCTCTAATCTGCTTCCAGCCCAGGGGCAGGGGCAGCAGAGACGGCTAAAAATATCGCGCGCCGCCAGGTCGCATCACATCAGCCTTGGCCAGCGGAGGCCTGTCCCGCAAGGCACTCTGCCCGCGCGTCGGCTTCCAGGGCCGGCAGCCTTGCGCCTCCACCCGCAGAGACTGGGCAGGGGCTTGGAGAGAAAGAGCCTGAGATGTGGGGGACGGGGGTGGGAGTCTCCTGAGAGGGGCTGAAGTCCAACCATGCCTCGGGTTCCCGGGATGGGCAGTCCCTCTGGCCCTCCCCCTTTGTACATAGGGGAACACTGAATCCCAGAAAGGGTGGAAAGGGAAAGCATCCCGGTTGTCAGAGTAAACCGCCCACCCCTACCCCGCTTCTTCCAGCCCATATTCAGAGAAGCTTCAACGGAGCGTGAGGAGAAAAGGTCCTGGGCTAGAAGTCCCAAGTCCTGAGCTGCAGTTGTCTGAGGAAAAGCTTTCTAGGCCTGGGTTTCTTTACTTGTAAAATTTGGGAGTGGAGTCTGGCACTAGATCTTTTCAAACACTGTTTTGCAGCGTTTTGGGGTTCTGCACAGATGAGAGGAAGGGCAGCAAGAAAGCTGGGTGTGGGCGGTATCCCATGGACCCATCCCCACTCTCCTAAGCCTCTTGGGCTGTGGCTTCACCGGCAAAAGAGCCCTGCTTCTAAATAAAAAAATAAGAGCGTGAAAACCACATTTGGCTGGTGTGAAGACTCCCTCTGGCTTCTGTGGTCTGTGATAAGCTTCAGCTGCTATCACACCCTGAGTTAACCTCCATGATCCCCCACCTAAACAACTTGCAGTTCTCCACCAGGCTAGCTCACTCAAGGCTTTTGCACAGGCTCCCTGTTCTTCACCTTTTCACCTAGTCGCCTGGCAAACTTCTGCTCATCCTGTAAGCAACAGCTCAGGTACTACCTCCTCCTTCCAGTCCTGCCCTATACTCTCCTAAAGCCCTCCTCAGGGCCACCACAGATCCCAAAGTATCTCCTGTCACAGCACTTGTTGTTTTGGTTAGGTGCCATCCAGACTCATAGCGACCCCATGTGACAGAGTAGAGCTGCCCCATAGGGTTTTTTAAACTGTAAGCTTTTTTTTTTTTTTTTTAGGGGAGGAGATCAGGTTATCCTTCCAAAGGGAGTTTGGGTGGGTTTGAACTGCCAACCTTTTAGTTAGCATCCAAGCGCTTAACTAGCATGCCACCAGGGCTTTGTAATTACCTATAAACTTACCTGTCAGTCATCGGAGAAAACCTATGTTCAAATCCCGGTTCTGCCACTTCTCAGCTGTGTGACTATGGACAAGTGACCTAACCTCTCTGTAAGTTTCCGTATCTCTAAAATAGTATATCAGCAAACACAAAATGCTTGTTGTGTGGTAGTTCCTGTTTTGTGTGCATTACTCATTTAACTCCGCACAACACCCCTATGAGTACTAAAACCACTGTTTTTTATTTTTTTTAACAAACGGGAAAACAGGCACAGAGAGGTTAAATAACTTACCCAAGATCATACAGCTTGTAAGCTGCAAGGTTAGTATTCACACCATGCAGTCCTACTGCAGAGACAGTCCTGCCTCTCAGAAGCTACCTCACAGGGTGTTGTGAGGACGGCATGAGTATATATGTGAAAAGCTGCTCGACACATAGTAAGTGCTCATTTTCTATTTTTCTCAGTGTCACCTTTGTCTGGCAGTCTATGCTTGGGGATTTAAACTAGAAATGGGGCATATTTTTATATTTTTCTGATAGTATTCTCTCATTTACTATTACAGGATTAGGGCATATCAGAGCTGGATAAATAGAACACATTAAATAATGGTAATTATAATAATAAACAAAAACCCAAATGCATTGCCACTGAGTCCATTCCACCTCATAGTGATCCTATAGGACAGAGTAAAACTGCCCCATAGGGTTCCAAGGAGCAGCTGGTGGATTTGAACTGCTGATCTTTTGGTTAGCACTGAACGCTTAGCCCCTGCACCACCAGGGCTCCATTATAACGATAACTAACACTAATTGAATGAATACTTATTGTATATCAGCCACTATACTAATGTATTTTTTTAAAATTTTGTTGTTGTTGAGAATATACACTGTAAAACATACAATTCAACAGTTCCTACATGTATAATTTGGTGATGTTGATTACATTCTTTGAGTTGTGCAACCATTCTCACCCTCCTTTGTGAGTTGTTCCTCTCCCATTAATATAAACTCATTGCCCCCTAAGGTTTCTATTAATCTTTCCAGTTGCTGTTGTCACTTTGATCCCATATAGATAGATCCTAAAAGATCATAATGCTCAAGGCAGACATTCTTTACTAGATAAGTTGACTACTATTTGGTTTTAAGAAGGCTTCAGGGAATATTTTTGGTTTAAGGTTTAAAGACTGTCTTGGCAATAGTTTTAGGGATTCATCAGCCTCCATGACTCCAGAAAGTCTGGAGTCCATGAGAATTTGAAATTCTGCTCTACATTTTCCCCCTTTTGCTCAGAATTCTTCTATAGAATCTTTGATCAAAATATTCGGTAATGGTAGCTGGGCACCATCCAGTTCTTTTGGTCTCATGGCAAAGAAGGCAGTTGTTCATGGAGACAGTTAGCCACACATTCCATATCCTCCTTCTATTCCTGACTTTCTTTCTCTGTTGCTCCAGGTGAATAGAGACCAATTGTTGTGCCTTGGACGACAGCTTGCAAGCTTTTAAGACCCCAGGCACTACACAATGTACTAGGAGGTGTAACAGAAGCACCAAACATGTTATTAGGCCAATTAACTAATGTATTTTTTTAATGGACTGCCTAGTTTAAGCACCACAATGACCCTTTGGGAGAGATACTATTATATCGCCAGTTTTCAGATGAGGAAACTTAGGTTTAGATATCACCCAAGAGTGAAGTCAAGGAACGACACTGTGATACTGGAGTGCAATATATTTGTATATGTATTTTGGGGGACAATGGTGGTTCAATGGTAGAATTCTTGCCTTCCACGAGGAAAACCTGGGTTTGATTCCCAGCCAATGTACCTCATGTGCAGTGGAGCTTCCAGACTAAGATGGACTAGGAAGAAAAGCCTGGAAATCTACTTTTAAAAGTCAGCCAGTGAAAACCCTATGGATCACAACAGTCTGATCTGCTAGTGATCATGGGGATGATGCAGGACTGGACAGTGTTTTGTTCCATTGTGCAAGTGGTTGCCATGAACTGGGGGCTGACATGATGGCAGCTAAAAACAACAGTAACTTGTATATACATATAAATTTCCTAGTTTTATCTGCAATGGGGTCTAGAAGCAATGACATTCCGGGAGCAACAAGCTCACCTAGCACCCAGATCTTGGTATCTATATACCATTGCCCTCTAAACAGAATCTGAGCTCTTTTGAAAGATGGCTGATTCCAGGTTGAAACAGGGAAGATACAAAAAAATGCTGGAACATTCTGTTGTCCCGGAAAGTAAAAAAGGGCTAAAAGTATGATGGGAACAAGTCAAAACGACATAGGAGCCAGTTGATGAGGCTCCCACTGGCCAAATCCGAGCATCAAAATAAAGACAATAATGAATTTAACCCATTGAATAGGGATCCATGAGTCTATACTGATAATAAATAGAAAATGAATAAGAATGTGAGGAGAGGGGAGGACTCTTCCTTACATTAGAATGTCAACTGATCAATGTGCAGGAAGAGGTGGAGTGGGAAAATGACCATTTTACAACATAGTAAAGACTGATTCGGCAAGTATCATCAATAGATGCTAAATCTGGGAGGAAAGTTTAATGAGGAACAGAACATTTGTGTGGTCTTAAAGTATCTGTCCATAGCATGCTTAATGCAAGGGGGAAAATAGGAACATTGACTGGGTGATCAAAACTAACATGACCAGTAAGTGTTGGTGGGACATCGTGTGCCTCCATCCATGATTCCTTTAAAAAAAAGGGTACAAATCATTTATATAATATTCTGGTTGCGGGTGCATAACCTGAATTTAATTATGAGGAAACATCACACAAACCCAAATTGAGAGATTTTCTATACTCAGCCTGTATCCTTCAATAATGGCAATGTCTTGAAAGATAAAGAAAGGCTGAGGAACTGTCCAGACTAACAGAGGCTACAGCAACATGGCAAATAATTTCAATACCTAGTCCTGGACTAGACCCAGTACTGGAGGGGAAAAGGAGCTGCACGGACACTCTCTTAGTTATCTGGTGCTGATATAACAGAAATACCACAAGTGGATGGATTTAACAAAGAAAAGTTTCTTTTCTCACAGTAAAATAGGCTAAAAGCCCAAATTCAGAGTGTCAGCTCCAGGGGAAGGCTTTCTCTCTCTGTGGACCTTCTCATCAATGTCCCCCCAGACTAGGAGCTTCTTCACACAGGGACCCTGGGTCCAAAGGACGTGCTCTACTCCTGACACTGCTTTCTTGGTGGTATGAGGTCTTCCTGTCTCTCTGCTTGATTCTCTCTTTTATATCTCAAGAGATTGCCCCAAGACACAATCCAATCCTGTAGGTTGAGTCCTGCCTCACTAACACAACTGCTGCCCATCCTCTCTCATTAACATCATAAGGGCAGGATTTACAACATATAGGAAAATCACACAGTACCGGGAATCATGGCTCAGCCAATTCATACACACATTTTTGAGGGGGAATAATTCAATCCATGACAAACACTATTTGAGACAATTGACAACATAAGAATATGGACTGTAGGTCAGATGAAAATATTACATCAATATTAAATTTACTGGGTTTAATAACTGAACTGTAGCTCTGTAAGAAAACCAAATCCTTGTTCTTAGGAAGCACATGAGCTGTTAAAGGGCCATGAAATACGCAACGTGCTCTTAACTGGTTCAGAAAAAAAAAAAGAGAAAGAATGACTGTTACGGATTAAATTGTGTCCATTCAAAATATATGATGTTCATGAGGGGGGATGGGTGGCAGTTGTGTTGATGAGGCAGGACTCAATCTACAGGATTGGATTGTGTCTTGAGCCTGTTCCTCTTGGGGTGTAAGAGAGAGAAGCTAGCAGAGAGACAGGGGGACCTCATACCACCAGGAAAGCAGCCAAGTGATAAACCACTGCGCTATCAAGGCTCCTACCTAAGAGGTTGTTGTTGTTGTTAGGTGCCAGTGAGTCAGTTCTGACTCATAGCAACCCTGTGTACCATGGAATGAAATACTGCTCCATGCTCACAATTCTTGTTATGCTTGAGCCCATTGCTGCAGCCAGTATGTCAATCCATCTCATTGAGGGTCTTCCTCTTTTCCACTGACCCTGTACTTTACCAAGCATGATGTCCTTCTCCAGGGACTAATCTCTCCTGACATGTCCAAAATATGTACGAAGAAGTCTCGCCATCTTTGCTGTTAAGGAGCATTCTGGTCATACTTCTTCCAAGACAGATTTGTTCTTTCTTTTGGCGGTCCATGGTATATTCAATGTTCTTTGCCACACCACAATTCTTCTTCAGTCTTCCTTATTCATTGCCCAGCTTTTGCATACATATGATGCAATTGAAAATACCATGGTGGTGAGTAGCGTCTGGGGTCTTGTATGCCTGTGAGCAGTCATCTAGGAAACTCCACTGGTCTTACCCCTTCGAGGTTAAGGAAGAATGAAGAAAACTAAAGCTATAAGAGAAAGGTTAGTCCAAAGGACTAAATGGACCACATCTACCATGGCCTCCACCAGACTGAGTCCAGTACAAGATGGTGCCCAGCTGCCACCACTGTCTGCTCTGACAGGGATCACAATAGAGGGTCACAGACAGAGCTGGGGAAAAATGTAGAATAAAACACTAACTCAAAAAGAAAGATCAGACTTACTGGCCTGATAGAGACGGGAGAAACCCTGAGAGTATGGCCCCCATACCCTTTCAGCTCAGTAATGAAGTCACTCCTGAGGTTTGCCTTTCAGCCAAAGATTGAACAGGCCGGTGGAACAAAACAAGACTGAAGGGGCATACCAGCCCTTGGGCAGGGACTGGAAGGCAGGAGGGAACAAGAAAGCTGGTAATAGAGAACCCAGGGTTGAGAAGAGTGAGTGTTGACATGTCGTGGGGTTGTTGACCAATGTCATACAAAAATGTGTGTACTAACTGTTTGATGAGAAACTAGTTTGGTCTGTAAACCTTCATCTAAAGTACAATAAAAAAAAAGAAAGAAAAAGAAAGTTAATGTAGGTTCTCCAAATAAAGGCATTTTCAGTAAGTGTGAAAAAGAAAATATCACGGCTTGAGTCAGGCGCACCTTAGTCTTTAAGGTGACATCTTTGCTTTTCAACACTTTAAAGAAGTCCTTTGCAGCAGATTTGCCCAGTGCAATGCACCTTTTGATTTCTCGACTGCCACTTCCATGGGTGTTGATTGTGGATCCAAGTAAAATGAAATCCTTGACAACTGCAATCTTTTCTCTGTTTATCATGATGTTGCTTATTGGTCCAGTTGTGAGGATTTTTGTTTTCTTTATGTTGAGGTGTAATCCATACTGAAGGGTGTAGTCTTTGATCTTCATCAGTAAGTGCTTCAAGTTCTCTTCATTTTCAGCAAGCAAGGTTGTGTCATCTGCATAATGCAGGTTGTTAATGAGTCTTCCTCCATTCCTCTTCATACAGTCCAGTTTCTCAGGTTATTTGCTCAACATTACAGATTGAATACGTATGGTGAAAGTATACAACCCTTACATACACTTTTCCTGACTTTAAATCACGCAGTATCCCCTTGTTCTGCCTGAATAACTGCCTCTTGATCTATGCACAGGTTCTTTATGAGCACAATTAAGTGTTCTGGAATTCCCATTCTTCACAATGTTATCCATAATTTGTTATGATCCACACAGTCAAATGCCTTTACATAGTCAATATAACACAGGTAAACATCCTTCTGGTATTCTCTGCTTTCAGCCAGGATCCATCTGACATCAGCAATGATAGCTCTGGTTCCACGTCCTCTTCTGAATCTGGCCTGAACTTCTGCAGTTCCCTGTCGATATACTGCTGCAGCTGCTTTTGAATGATCTTCAGCAAAATTTTGCTTGTGTATGATATTAGTGATATTGTTCAATAATTTCTGCAGTCGGCTGGATCACCTTCCTTGGGAATAGGCATAAATACGGATCTCTTCCAGTTGGTTGGCCAGGTAGCCACCTTCCAAATTTCTTGGCATAGATGAGTGAGCATTTCCAGTGCTGCATCTGTTTGTTGAAACATCTCAGTTGATATTCCATCAATTCCTGGAGTCTTATTTTTTACCAGTGCCTTCAGTGCAGCTTTGACTTATTCCTTCAGAATCACTGGTTCCCGGTCACATGCTACCTCTTGAAATGGTTGAACTTTGACCAATTCATTTTGGTATAATGACTCTCTGTATTCCTTCCACCTTCTTTTTGATGCTTCCTGCACCGTTTAATATTTTCCTCATAGAATCCTTCACTATTGCAACTCAAGGCTTGAATTTTTTCTTTAGTTCTTTCGGTTTGAGAAATGCCGAGCGTGTTCTTCCCTTCTGGTTTTCTATCTTCAGCACTTTCCACATGTCATTATAATACTTTGTCTTCTTAAGCCGCACTTGGAAATCTTCTCTTCAGTTATTTTACTTCATTTCTTCCTTTTGCTTTAGCTGCTTGACATTCAAGAGCAAGTTTCAGAGCCTCTTCTGACATCCATTTTGGTCTTTTCTTTCTTTCCTGTCTCTTTAATGACCTTTTGTTTTCTTCAAGTATGATGTCCTTGATGTCATTCCACAACTCATCTGGTCTTCGGCCATGAGTGTTCAATGCATCAAATCTATCTAAAAGATGGTCTCTAAATGCAGGTGGGATATACTCAAGTTCATACTTTGGCTCTTGTGCATTTGTTCTAATTTTCTTCAGTTTCAACTTGAACTTGCATATGAGCAATTGATGGTCTGTTCCACAGTTGGGCCCCGACCTTGTTCTGACTGATGATATTGAGCGTTTCCATTACCTCTTTCCACAGACGAAGTTGCTTTGATTGTTGTGTTTTCCATCTGGTGAGGTCCATGTGTATAGTTGACACTTCCGTTGGTGAAAAAAGGTATTTGCAATGAAGAATTTGTTGGTCTTGCAAAATTCCATCACGCTATCTCTGGCATTTTTTCTGTCACCAAGGCCATATTTTCCAACTACCTATCCTTCTTCCTTGTACCCAACTTTCTCATTCCAATCACCAATAATTATCAATGCATCCTGATTGCATGTTCAATCAATTTCAGACTGCAGAAGCTGGTAAAAATCTTCAGTTTCTTCATCTTTGGCCTTAGTGGTTCATGCATAAATTTGAATAATACTCGTATTAACTGGTCTTCCTTGTAGGTGTATGGATATTATCCTATCACTGATATCCTCCACGTGTCTGTCAGTTTGTCACACTTTGTGGGCTTGTGTGTTGCTATGATCCTGGAAACTCTGCCACCAGTATTCAGATACCAGCAGAGTCACCCATGGCAGACAGGCTTCAGCTGAGCTTCCAGACTAAGACAGACTAGGAAGAATGTCCCGGCAATCTACTTCTGAAAAGAATTAGGCAGTGAAAATCTTCCAAATAGTAGTGGAACCTAAGAGGTGGAAGGCTTCATATCCATTTGTCAGGCTGAGAGAGACTAACTAGGTAGATTGGGGTCTTGGGAGGCTCGAATGGTTTAACAGAAGTAAAAATAGGCTGAAAAGAGTAAACAAAACAAAACAAAAAAACCCATTGGTGTTGAGTTGATTTTGACTCATAGAGACCCAATAGGACAGAGTAGAGCTGCCCCATAGGGTACCCAAGGCTGTAAATCTTTATGGAAGCAGACTGCCACATCTTTCTCCCACAGAGTGGCTGGTGGGTTTAAACCATCTACCTTTCAGTTAGAAGCTGAGTACTTTAACCATTGCACCACCAGAGCTCCTTGAAAAGAGTAAAAACCATTGCTGTTGGGTTGGTTCCAACTCATAGCAACCCTATAAGATGAATAAAACTGCCCTAAAGGGTATCTAAGGAGCAGCTGGTAGATTTAAACTGCCGATTTTTTGGTTAGCAGCAGTAGCGTTTAACTGCTACACAACCAGGGCTCTGAAAGGAATAAAGGGTTGTATAAATATAAGCCAGAGTTATGCCTCACTTAATGTAGATAGGATTGTCATTCCTCCGTTATTAGTTCAACTCACATTAATTATGCACTAAAGATACATAGGAAGACAGTCATGGTTCAGTGGTAGAACTCTCACCTTCCATGCAGGAGATTCGGGTTTGATTCTTGGCCAATGCCCCTCATGCATAACCACCACCCGTCTGTCAGTGGAAGCTCACATGTTGGTGTGATGCTCAGCAGGTTTCAGTGGAGCCTCCAGACTAAGATGGACTGGGAAGAAAGGCCTAGCAACCTACTTCTGAAAATTGGCCAGTGAAAAACCCTGTGGATCCCAACAGTCCGATCCACAATCAATCATGAGGACACAACAAATCTTGAGGACGGCAAAGGACCGGGCAATGTTTCTGTCCATTGTGCATGGAGTTGCCATGAACAGGAGGTTGACTAATAACAACAGCTATAACAACTAAGATAATTGAAGGTCAGTGGGTTCAGAAGGCTCAGATGACACAAAGTCTCTGTACTTGTGGAGCTCGTAGTACAGAGACAAGGCAGACCTTCTAGGGGAAACTGCATGTATGTTGGGCTAGGAAGGAGAAGTTCAGGACATTTTGAGAGTGTGTGATGGGAGAAAGTGACATTTCTGAGGGGTCAGGGAAGGCCTCCTGGAGGAAATGACATTTAAGGTGAGACCTGATAGACCAGCAGAGTTGAAGAGGAACATGTACAGGCACAGGAAACAGCATAAGCAAAGGCTCCTAGGTGAGAAAGAGAGCAACTCACACAAAAATTAGAAATTCAAAGCCACTGGCATAAAATAATTTTTTATACAGCAGTTATTGTCTTGTTTTCACGGAAATAAATGTCTTGATAGTTTCAATGCTTACTTGCTCCAATATATCTTGGTCACTAGACGGTCTTTTTTGGTCACTCCAGAACTTAAATAGATTTTACCAAATTTTAATTTTGTGAAGTTACATTCTTTACTGGTTACCCAAATTTGGAAAGTTAAGTACATACTGAGAGACACAAAAGTACTTGGAAATGTAATGCTAAATGATTGCTGCAAAGACATTGCAATACTTTAGCAGAGGTTGTATTAGATTTTAGCAAACAATTTAAGGTTTTTAGTTCTTCTGTATTCATTTATGTTCACAGGGTCACTATGAGTCAGAATCGACTCAATGGCAATGGGTTTATATTCATTTCCCAAAAATATACCCATTAAATAATGTTCATCAATCAATTTCAAGTGTAAAATTTTAATAGTTGTGGAAGCTCACATTCATTGTAATTTTTAAAAATTACATCTGTCATGTACTCCAGTGCTTTTCAAGCTGCAAAACCAAAAACCCATTGCTGTAGAGTCGATTCTGACTCATAGCGACCCTATAGGACAGGACAGAACTGCCCCATAGAGTTTCCAAGGAGTGCCTGGTGGATTTGAACTGCTGACCTTTGTGGTTAGTGGCCACAGCGCTTAACCACTATGCCACACAAATAAATCACCTGGAGGGGGGGTCATGTTGAGATGAAGACTTTGATTAAGTTGATCTGGAGTAGGGTTGAGAGCCTGCATTTCTAACAAGTTCCCATGTAAGGCTGATATTACTGGTCCAGGGATGACCTTCTGAATAGTAAGGATCTAGGTTGGAAGACTGAAAAAGTCATTACTGTCTCTCAGTATCATAAACTTCTCTTTTAAAGATGACCCTGTAGTTTCCAAGGTAGAACATAAAAAGAAACTGATTTTAAGATGTGGTTTGGGATCTTAAAATGGGCTGATTGAGGCACTTGCAACTGAAATCTCCGTTTTCTAGTGTTTTTTTTTTTTCTTTAGTGCTTTATATGTTGGAGAAACTGAAACCAATGTTAGCAAACTCTGCAATTTATTTTAAAATCAGTAATCTGTTTTTTCTTTTTAAGCAACATCACTTAGTTTTTTTTTTTTTTAATTCCTGTGAGGTTTTCAAGAGCATTTTTGTTGTTTAGTGCTGTAGATAGCAACCCTCTAGGACAGAGTTGAACTGCCCCAGCAGAGTTTCCTAGTTGTGGGAGGAGATTCCAGGTCTTTTCTCCTGATGAGCCGCTGGTGGGTTTGAACTGCTGACCTTTCGGTTAGCAGCCGAGGGCTTAACCATTGTACTACCAGGGCTACTTTTCAAAAGCATTGAGTACATTGAATTTTTATTAATATATCATTTTGTTTAAACCATTAATTTTACTTAAAGCATCATGCCAAGTCAGTGCAAAGCTAATGAATTTAGACATGGGTATGTTTGCAAGTAGAACTTTGGCTGGTATTTTAGAACCCATATTCTTTATTAATATCATCAAATAAAGGAGGATCATATGCTTGAGACTGAGTTTTTACCAGTATACTAGTATCAACTCAATTTTCCTACCATATATTTGATGGTGGTTTCAAGTTAATATCCAATAAGTGTGTTTTCAGAGCCATGATGGCACAGTGATTAAAAAGCTTAGCTGCTAACTGGAAGGTCGGCAGTTTGAATCCACCATCTGCTCCTTGGAAACCTTATGAGGCAGTTCTCCTCTGTCCTATAGGGTATCTATGAGTTGGAATCAACTCGACGGCAATGGGAACCGGTTAAGTGTGTTTTCAATACACTTCAATATTTAACTGAAGCTGAAAAGTAGTCATATGGTTCTTGGGAACAAAGGCCGGATTATCCAATAGACATGGTAAGTACGGTGCTTACCTTGTTTACCAGATCGTCTGTAGTGAACAATTTCACATTTCTTCCACCACATCAAAGATTCTGCTTCTAGGTATGGCTGGCATCTGTCTCTCTCCCAATCCTATAGCACCTTCTTACAGAATCAAAGCCTCTTTTCAAATTTACAATCCCTGATAGGGGCAGATGACCCAGTAAGCAAGGTAAGCATGGGCTTACTTGTGCTTACTTACTAATTTGTAGTGAACAATTTCACATGGGTTTTACCCCTTGCCTATTGGATAATCTGCCCCTGCTTGGAAGATAATTTTAAAATTCGGTAATGTCCAGGGAGATTTTGACTGCATTGTTCACCACTAAGTTTAAAGAATGTCAAAAACAAACACATGTACACCAGTGTTCATTGCAGCATGATAGCCAGAAGGTGGACACAACCTAAATGTCCATCAACAGATGAATGGGTAAACAAAATGTGGTACATACTACTCAGCCATAAACAGAAATGAAGTCTTCATGTATGCTACAATATAAAAAACAATATGGATACCAAAAAAACAAAACTCACTGCTGTTGAGTCAACTCTGACCCATAGCCACCCTGTAGGATAGAGTACAGCTGCCCCATAGGGTTTCTAAGGCTGTAATTTTTACAGCATTAGGCAAATCTGTTGGAAAAGACTTCCTTAAGTGTTAAAAAGCAAAGATGTCACTTTAAGGAAGGCACTCTTGACCCAAACCATAGTTTTCAATTGCCTCATATGCATGTGAAAGCTGGACAATGAATAAGGAAGACTGAAGAAGAACTGAAGCCTTTCAATTATGGTGTTGGCGAAGAATATTGAATATACATACCATGGACTGCCAGAAGAATGAACAAATCTGTCTTGGAAGAAATACAGCCAGAATGCTCCTTAGAAGCAAGGTTGGTGAGACTTTGTCTCACGTACTTTGGACATGTTATCAGGAGGGACCAGTCCGTGGAGAAAGACATCATGCTTGGTAAAGTAGAAGGTCAGGGAAGAACCTCCATGAGATGGATTAGCACAGTAGCTACAACAACGGGCTCAAGCACAGCAGCGATTGCGAGGATGGTGCAGGCCTGGGCAGTGTTTCGTTCCGTTGTACATAGGGTGGCTTGAGTCAGAACTGACTAGATGGTACCTAACCTAACAATCTTCATGGAAGCAGATTGCCATATCTTTCTCCCTCAGGGCAGCTGGTGGGTTCACACTGCTGACCTTTCGGTTAGCAGCCAACTGCTTAACTACTGGGCCACAAGGGTTCCTTACAACATGGATGAACGTTATGCTAATGGAGATATCAGTCACAAAAGACCAAATATTATACGGTCTCATGTATATGAAACAACTAGAATAGGCAGATGTATATAGAACAAAGTTCATTAGTGGTTTTCTGGTGCGGGAGGGAGAGAGAAAAGGGGATTCATTGTTTAGATACAATAAGCTTCTGTTTATGGTAGTGGGAAACTTGGCAACGATTATGGGGGATGGTTGCACAACATGATTATGTAATTGATACCACTAAATTGTACACATGAAAAATGCTGAATTGGCAAATGGTACATTATATATATTTCTACAACAACAACAAAAAATTAAAAATGCTTGGAAAAAAGTAAACCACTTGGGTCTAAAAATAAGTTTAAAAATGCTTAAAAAAAGAAATATAGAATGATGTATATATTTTTAAAGAAACTTCTCTTGCCATATTACATTTTCCACATACATTTACATCATTGTCCTATTCATGGCTTCTCAATTATTTTTGCCAAGAATCAGTTGTTATAAATATTTTACTAAATTTTTTTATACTCTCCCCATTTGTAACAAAAATTCCCAAAAAAATTTCACATATAGAAGTATTTAAGTTTTTCTAACTATAATTATTATCTGTTATATGCCTTACATCAGGGATTGGACCTAAAACAATGGCTAATACTTAGCACTTCTTATCTTATTTCAAAATATTTCTCTTAAAGCATCTGCTAAAATTGTAATTAATGGGTTTTATATTTCATCTTCTAAGTAACATGTGATAGTTTTTTGGTGTCAGTGTCTAATTTCTGCATAAATGTTCTGCCATCACATTACCAAATTTCCCCAAATGAATAATATCTCAGTTTCTACACTTATTAGGTAGGTAAGTGTCTGCATGCTAGAGACTGCCTCACCAAAACCAGAATCATTGATATAATGTGTTCAACAATAGCACACCTATATTTTTCCTATTTTACATTGTCTGTTTTGCAGTGCTACTTTTCAGTGCATCCCTTATATCTCTGATGCTTTTTTTTTGTGCTTTCCTCCTTTCTTCTCTCTATGCTTTAATCTGAATACTTTCTGCTGCCTGTCTTGCAGGTCACTAATCCTCTGTTCTATTGTTTTTAATCTGCTATTAATTCTGTCTCATGAATTCTTTTTAAATAACAACTTTAAAACAGGACCCATCAATATGATGTCTATAAGAGACACACCTTAGAAACAAAGACATAAATTTATGAAAAATCAAAGAATGGAAAAAAAATATATCAAGCAAACAGCTACCAAAAAAGAGTAGGGGAAAAAAAAAAGAGTAGGCGTAGCAATACTAATCTCAGATAAAATAGACTTTAAAACAAAATCCACCATAAAGGACAAAGAAGAGCATTATATAATGATTAAAAGGACAATTCATCATGAAGACATAACCATAATAAATATCTATGCACCAAATGACCGGGCTCCAAAATATATAAAACAAACTTTTAACAGCACTGAAAAGAGAAATGGCAGTCCCACAATAATAGTAGGAGACTTCAACAGACCACTGTTGATAAAGGGCAGAACATCTAGAAAGAAACTCAACAAAGATACTACCATGGATTGAATTGTTTCCCCCTCAAAATATATGTCAACTTGGTTGGGCCATGATTCCCAGTATCGTGTGGTTGTCCTCCGTTTTGTGATTGCAATTTTATGTCAAAGCAGAAAGGGGGACCTCATACCACTAAGAAAGAAGCACTGGGATCAAAGAGCATCCTTTGGACCCAGGGTTCCTGTGCAGAGAAGCCCCATAGTCCAGGGCAACATTGATGAGAAGGCCAACAGAGAGGGAGAATGCCTTTCCCCTGGAGCTGATGCCCTCAATTTGGACTTTTAGCCTACTTAACCGTGAGGAAATAAATTTCTCTTTGTTAAAGCCATCAGCTTGTGGTATTTGTTACAGCAGCACTAGATGACTAAGACAGCCATCCACTTGTGGTATTTCTGTTATAGCAGCACTAGGTGACTAACACAGATACAGAAGATCTGGCCACAATCAATCAACTTGACTTCATAGACATATATAGAATACTCCACCCAACAGCAGCAAAGTACACATTCTTTTCCAATGTATGTGGAACATTCCCCAGGATAGACCACATCTTATGCCACAGAGCAAGCCTCAACAAAATCTAAAACACTGAGATGATACAAAGTATTTCCCTGATAACAACGCCATAAAAGTAGAAATTAACAGGAAGAGCAAGGGGGAAAAAAAAAACAAATACATGGAAATTGAATAACACCCTGCTTAAAAACCACTGAGTAATAGAAGAAATCAAAGATGGAATAAAAAACTTTCTAGAATCAAATGAGAATGAAAATACATCATACAAAAACCTTTGGAACAGAGCAAACACAGTGCTCTGAGATCAATTTATAGCAACAGAGGCACACAATAAAAAAGAAGAAAGCAACAAAATCAAAACATTAGCTACACAACTCAAACAAGAGAACTTGCTCTCAAAAGAGAAAGGCAAAAGAAGCCTAAAGACACCAGAAGAAAGGAAATAATAAAGATCACAGCAGAAATAAATGAAATGGAGAGTATAAAAACAATAATATCAACAAAACCAAAAGTTGGCTCTTTGAAAGGATCAACAAAATTGACAAGCCATTGGCCAAACCGACAAAAGAAAAACAGGAAAGAATGCAAATAACTCAAATAAGAAATGAAATGGGGGACATTATGACAGACCCAACTGAAATAAAAAGGATCATAACAGAATACTATGAAAAACTATACTCAACACATTTGAAAATCTGGAGGAAATGGACAAATTTCTAGAAATACTCTACCTACCCAAACTAACATGCACTGAAATTGAAAATCTGAACAGACCCATAACAAGAGACTGAAAAGGTAATAAAAAAAAAAAGTCCAACGACAACAACAAAAAAGCCCTGGCCCAGATGGCTTCACTGGAGAATTCTACCAACCATTCAGAGAAGAGCTTACACCAGTACTACTCAAACTATTTCAGAATATAGAAAAGTAAGGGATACTTTTGAATTCATTCTATGAAGCCAGCATAGCCTGATACCAAAACCAGGCAAAGACACTACCAAAAAAGAAAATTACAGATCAGTATCTCTCATGAACATAGATGCAAAAATTCTCAACAAAATTCTAGCCAGTAGAATTCAGCATCATATAAAAAAAAATACACCACGACAAAGTGGGCTTCAAACCGGGTATACAAGGATGGTTCAACATTAGAAAGTCAATCAACATAATCCACTACATAAATAAAAGAATAACATGATCGTTTCAATCAATACAGAAAAGGCATTTGACAAAGTTCAATACCCATTCCTGACAAAAACTATCAATAAAGGTATAGAAGGGAAATTCCTTAACATAATAAAGGGCATGTATACAAAACCAACAGCCAACATCATTCTTAATGGAAAGAGTCTGAAAACATTCCCCTTGAGAACAGGAACAAGACAAGGATGTCCTTTATCACCACTCCTACTTAACACTGTGCTGGAAGTCCTAGCTAGGGCAATAAGGCAAGAAAAAGAATTAAAGGGCATCCAAATTGGTAAGGAAGAAGTAAAACTGTTCCTATTTGTGGATGATATAATAATACACATAGAAAACCCAAAAGGCTCCGTGAGAAAAGTACTGGAACTAATAGAGAGATTCAGCAGAGTGGTAGGATATAAGATTTAAACATACAAAAATCAGTTGGATTCCTATTCACAAATAAAGAGAACAACAAAAAGGAAATCAGGAAAACAATACCATTTATAATAGCACCTAAAAAAAATAAAATACTTAGGAATAAATCTAACCAGGGATGTAAAAGACTTACTGAAAGAAAACCACGAAACACTACTGCAAGAAACCAAGAGACCTACGTAAAGGGAAAAACATACCATGTTCATGGATAGGTAGACTCAACATTTTGAAAATGTTAATTCTACCCAAAGCAATCTACAAATACAATGCAATCCTAATCCAAATACCAACAGCATTCTTTAAAGAGATGGAAAAACTAATCATTAACTTTATATGGAAAGGGAAGAGGCCCTGGATAAGTAAAGCACTATTGAAGAAGAAGAATAAAGTAGGAGGACTTATACTACCTGATTTCAGAATCTACTATATAGCTATGGTAGTCAAAACAGCCTGGTATTGGTACAATGACAGATACATTTACCAGTGGAACAGAATTGAGAACCCAGATGTAAATCTATTCACCTACAGTCACCTAATCTTTGACAAAGACCCAAAGTCCACCAAATGAAGAAAAGACAGTCTTTTAACACATAGTGCTGACAAAACTGGATGTCCATCCGCAAAAAAATGAAACAGGACCCATACCTCACACCATACATAAAAACCAATTCAAAATGGATCAAAGACCTAAATATAAAACCAAAAGCTATGAAGATCATAGAAGAAAAAATAGGGTCAACGCTAGGGGCCCTAGTACACAGCATTAGCAGGATACAAACTATAACTAACAATACACAAACACTGGAAGATAAGCTAGATAACTGGGACCTTCTAAAAATTAAACACTTATGCTCATTGAAAGGCTTCACCAAAAGAGTAAAAAGAAAACCTACAGACTGGGAAAAGAATTTTGGCTATGACAAATCTGACAAAGGTCTAATCCTAAAATCTAAAGGAAAATGCAACACCTCAGCAACAAAAAGACAAATAATCCAATTAAAAAATGGGCAAAGGACATGAACAGCTATTTCACCAAAGAAGACATTCAAGTGGCTAACAGACACCTGAGGAAATGCTTGTGATCACTAGCCATTACAGAAATGCAAATCTAAACCACAATGAGATACCATCTCACGCCTGACATTACTGGCACGAATAATAATAAAAAAAACAGAAAAAAACAAATGCTGGAGAGGCTGCAGGGAGATTGGAACTCTTATGCACTGCTGGGAATGCAAAATGGTACAACCATTTTGGAAAACAATATGGCACTTCCTTAAAAAGCTAGAAATAGAAATACCATATGATCCAGCAATCCCACTCCTAGGAATGTATCTTAGAGAAATAAGAGCCATCACACTAATAGACATATGCACAGCCATGTTCATTACAGCATTGTTCACAAGAGAAAAAGATGGAAACAACCTAGGTGCCTATCAACAGATGAATGGATAAACAAACTATGGTACATACATACAATGGAATACTATGCAACAAT
This sequence comes from Loxodonta africana, assembly GCF_030014295.1. NCBI lineage: Eukaryota > Metazoa > Chordata > Mammalia > Proboscidea > Elephantidae > Loxodonta > Loxodonta africana. The sequence continues at coordinate 38,671,832 of NC_087363.1, forward strand.
AAAGAACAATGATGAATCTGTGAAGCATCCCACAACATGGGTGAATCTGCAGGGCATTATGCTGAGTGAAGTAAGTCAATCACAAAAGGACAAATATTGTATGAGACCACTACTATAAAAACTCATGAAAAGGTTTACACACAAAAAGAAACCATCTTTGATGGTTACAAGGGAGGGGAGGGGAGGGGTGAAGAGGGAAAAACACAAAATAGACAACAGATAAGTGGTAACTTTTTGGTGAAGGGTAAGACAGCACATGTTACTAGGAAAGCAACACAACTTGCCCGAGGCAAGGTCATGGAAGCTCTGTAGATACATCCAAACTCCCTGAGGGACCAAATTATTGAGCCGAGGGCTATGGGGACCATGGTCTCGGGGAACATGTAGCTCAGATGGCATAACAGTTCAAAAAGAAAATGTTCTCCATTCTCTTTTAGTGAGTAGTGTCTGGGGTCTTAAAAGCTTGTGAGCAGCCATCTAGGATACTCCACTGGTCTCACTCTGTCTGGAGCAAGGGAGAGTGAAGAAAACCAAAGACACAAGGGAAAGATTAGTCCAAAGCACTAATGGACCACATCTACCACACCCTCCACCAGACTGAGTCCAGCACAACTAGATGGTGCCTGGCTACCACCACTGACTGCTCTGACAGGGATCACAATAGAGGGTCCTGGACAGGGCTGGAGAAAAATGTAGAACAAAATTTAAACTCACACACACACACACACACACGGAAGACCATACTAGTCTGACAGAGGCTGGAGACACCCCAAGAGTATGGCCCCTGGATACCCTTTTAGCTCAATAATGAAGTCACTCCTGAGGTTCACTCTTCAGCCAAAGATTGGACAGGCTCACAAAACAAAATGAGACTAACTGGACACACCAGCCCAGGGGCAAGGACGAGAAGGCAGAAGGGACAGGAAAGCTGGTAATGGGGAACTTAAGGTCGAGAAGGGGAGAATGTTGACGTGTCGTGGGGTTGGCAACCAATGTCACTTAACAGTATGTATATTAATTGTTCAATGAGAAGGTAGTTTTCTGTGTAAACCTTCATCTAAAGTACAAAAAAATAAAAACAAAATAACGATTTTATGTAGGTATAATTTACACAAAACAAAGTACACCTATCTAAACTATATAAGTTGACAACTTTTGACAGATGTATACATCCATGAAATACCGCCATAATCAAGATTCAGATCATTCATTCTCATCATCCATAAAAGTTTCTTCACGCCTTTTACAGTCCACCTCTATCTCCACATCTGGTCCCAGGCAACCACTCGTTTGATATCACTGTTCATTAGTTTGCACTTTCTAGAACCTTATATACACGCAATCATACAGTATGTGTTCTTTTGGTTTTGGCTTCTTTTGCTCATCATAATAATTCTGAGATTCATTCACATTTGTAGTTCATCCTTTTGTATCGCTGAGTAGCATTTCACCATATGGATGTACCATAATTTGTTCATCCATTCACTTGTTGTTAGGAATTTGTTTCTAGTTTTTTGATGCTATGAATAAAAACTCTATAAACATTCTTGTACAATTCTTGGTGTGGACATGTGTTTTAATTTCTTTTGGGTAAATACTAATGAGATAGTCTTTATGAGGTGTCACCTTGGCTGTGTTGCTAATCCAAGTGTTGCTGTGAAAGCATGTCATTGATCTGTTGTAAATCCATAACTGGTTGACTTTGAGTATGGGAGATTATCCTAGATAACTGGGGTGAGCCTCATTCAATCAGTTGGAAGGTGTTAAGAGCAAAACTGAGGCTTCCCTGAAGAAGAAATTCTGCCTGTGGATAGCAACTTTGGCCTGTGCCCAAGAGTTTTAGCCTGCCCTTCCTGACCAACTTGCTTGACCAGGGCCCATAATCACATAAGCCAGCTCCTTGCAATAAATCTCTTAATACGCTATCTCCTACCGGTTCTGCTTCTCTGTTTGAACACTGACCAATACAGATTTTGGTACTGAATGTGGTTCTTGAGGAACAGAATCTTAAGGGTAAGTGTTCTGAATTGGCTCTGGGTTCTCTTAAATTGGTTCTCTAAACTGATTAGATTGAAAGACACTAATCTCTATGGAGTCCACAGATGGCGAAAAGAGTTAATGTATTCAACTGCTAACTGAAAGGCTGGAGGTTCGAGTCCACCCAGAGGTGCCATGGAAGAAAGTCCTGGCAATCTACTTCTGAAATACGAGTCATTGAAAATCCTATGGAGCACAGTTCTACCCTGACACACATTGGGTCACCAGGAGTTGGAACTGACTCAAAGGCAACTGGTTTTTTTTTTTTTTTTTTTTTTTGCATTTTTATTAGATATCACCAAATTCCCATCCTAAATGGTTTTACCAATATGCATTCCCATTGGTAAAGTATGAGAGTATCAGTTTGCCCAAACCCTGGCCTTAGAATGCATTATCAATCTTTATAAGTTTGAACAATCCAACAGGTAAAAAATAGTTTTAATTTGCACATCTCTAATAATGAGTGACGGTGAGTATCTTTTTTTTTTAAATTTTTATTGTGCTTTAAGTGAAAGTTTACAAACCAAGTCAGTCTCTCATACAAAAATTTATATACACCTTGCTACATATATTTTTATATACTCCTAATTGCTCTCCCCCTAATGAGACAGCACACTCCTTCCCTCCACTCTCTCTTTTCATGTCCATTCCTCCAGCTTCTGACCCCCTCTGCCTTCTCATCTCCCCTCTGGACAGGAGATGTCAACATAGTCTCATGTGTGTCCTTGATCCAAGAAGCTCACTCTTCACCAGCATCACTTTCTATCCCATTGTCCAGTCCAATCCCTGTCTGAAGAGTTGGCTTTGGAAATGGTTCCTATCTTGGGCTAATAGAAGGTCTGGGGACCATGACCACCAAGGTCCTTCTAGTCTCAGTCAGACCATTAAGTCTGGCCTTTTTACGAGAATTTGGGGTCTGCATCCCACTGCTCTCCTGCTCTCTCAGGGGTTCTCTGTTGTGTTCCCTATCAAGGCAGTCTTTGGTTATAGCTGGGCACCATCCAGTTCTTCTGGTTTCAGGCTGATGTAGTCTCTGGTTTATGTGGCCCTTTCTGTCTCTTGGGCTCATAATTATCATGTGTCTTTGGTGTTTTTCAAGGCAACTGGTTTTCAATGATTCTGTTCCTAGTAGGGAGCCCTGGTGGCATAGTGCTTAAGAGCTCGGCTGCTAACCAAAAGGTTGGCAGTTTGAATCTACCAGCAGCTCCTTGGAAACCCTATGGGGTAGTTCTACTCTGTCCTATAGCGTTGCTATGAGTTGGAATCTACTCAATGGCAATGGGTTTTTGGGTTATTCCCAGTGGTAAAGAGGTCCTAGTAGTCCATGAAATGAGATACTCCTAATCAAATACCTACAGAAAGCAAGGTTCTGAGTGACAATATATTTACTACCATAAACCAAAATAAAACCAAACCTTTGCTACCACCGAATATCTTAATCAAACTAAGGTATATAATGGGACTGGCTGGTTGCTCTCAGCCAAGCTGGAGAAAGAAAAGGGTGAGAGCTCAGGGCTTCAAATTCACAGCTCAAGCTATGCATGACGACTTGAGAGCTTCTGTATCTGTGCTGAAAGAAACCCTTATCTCCTGTAGCCTCAAGACCAAAGTTTCTGAAAAACAAACCAGTCTCATTCTTTGAATGACTGATAGAGATGCAGTGCAGAGCCTTTAGCAGGTCCCTATAGGTTGATCAAGGAGTCCTGGAGGTACAAAGGTTAAGCCCTATGTGGTTCGAACTCACCCAACAGCTCTGTAGGAGAAAGACCAGGTGATCTACTTCTGTAAAGATTACAGCCAAGAAAACCCTACGGGGTGTTTCTACTCTGTCACATGGGGTTATTATGAGTCAGAATCCACAAGTAGGTGGATACCAACACAGACCCTTGGAATTTTGTAGCAAAGTCCTGACATCCTCTCCTTTTGAGAAACAGCTTTTGGCTTGCGACTCGACGGCAGCAGGTAGGCCTTAGTAGAGACTGAACCCTTAACCATGGGCCATTAAGTTATCATATGGCCCAAGCTGCCCATCATGAAGTGGGAGTTGTCTGATCCACCAAGCTATAAATCTGGACATGTATAAGACCACTCCATCATCAGATGGATGTGGTATGTACAAGACTGAGCTCGAGCAGGCCCTGAAGGCACAAGTAAATTGCATGAAGAAGTGGCGCAAATGGTCATGGCTCTTACTCTGCTAGCTTTGTTCCCCAGCCCACACCTATGGCCTTAAGGTGCGTTCCCTACAGCAAGTAAACTGAGAAAGAGAAAACTCAGGCCTGGTTTACAGCATAGTTTACAGATAGTTTTGCACAATATGCAGGTACTGGGTGAAAATGGAAACCCTAGTGGCGTAGTGGTTAGGAGTTCAGCTGCTAACCGAAAGGTTGGCAGTTCAAATCCACCAGATGCTCCTTGGAAACCCTATGGGGCAGTTCTACTCTGTCCTATAAGGTTGTTACGAGTTGGAATTGATTTTATGGCAAGTTTTTTTTTTTTTGGTGAAAATGGACAGCTGCAGCACTAGCATCTTTTTGGGACATCTCTGAAGGCAGTGGTAAAGGGAATTCCTCCGGGTTGGCAGAACTTCCAGCAGTGCACATGGCTGTTCACTTTGTCTGGAAGAAGAAATGGCCAGAGGCTTTGCTGGTCTAGAGGTCTTCATTCCAAAGTGAAGGATGCTTCTACCAGTAGACACAACAATGCTTCCACTGAATTGGAAGTTGAGATTGCCACTCCGTCAATTTGGGCTCCTTATGCCTCTGAAACACTAAGCAAAGAAGGGAATTATTGGACTGGCTGGGGTGACTGATTCCGATTACAAAGGGGAAATTTAGTACCACACAATGGAGATATGTTAATAATAGTTAACTTTATATCACAATTGTAAGTTAACCAGTTGCTCTTCGGTCGATACTGACTCAAAGCAATGCCATTTGTGTCAGGGTAGAACTGTGCTCTGTAGGATTTTCGGTGGCTGATTTTTTGGAAGTAGAACCCCAGGCCTTTCTTCTGAGGCACCTCTAGGTGGACTTGAACCTCCAACCTTTTAGTTAGCAGATGAATGTGTTAAATGTTTTCACCACCCAGGGTCTCTAGTATTAAGTTATAGGGTATCAAAGGTAAAGAGGGAACATCACTCAAGGACTCTGCATTCTTTTTTGGGGAAAACATTATCAGGTATTAGGCTGTACACAGGATAGTCGTATCATATTAGGAGGAAGTATGACTTTAGAGATTAAGTATGGCTAAGGAGATGTGTAGGCCTGGGATTACATCAGTCTTTTTAATTTTAGCCATTCTAATGAAGATTTAGAAACCCTGGTGGCATAGTGGTGAAGTGTTATCTATGTCTGCTAACCAAAAGGTCAGCGGTTCAAATCCACCAGGCACTCCTTGGAAACTCTATGGGGCAGTTCTACTTGGTCATATAGGGTCACTATGAGTTGGAATCAACTCGACGGCAGTGGGTTTGGTTTTGGTTTTTAATGAAGATTTATCTCCCCGTATTTTTAATTTACAAATCCCCAGATGACTAAAGACGTTAAGCATCTTTTCATTACTTATTGCCTATTTTTTATATCTTCTTTTGTGAAGTGTTTACTAAAATCTTTTGCCCATTGTTTTATTGGGTTGTTTGTCTTATTATTCAGTTACAAGAGTTCTTTATATATCTGGATATAGGTCTTTTATCAGATAATTTTATTGCAAATTCCTCCCTCCTGTTCTATAGCTTGCCTTTTCATTTTCTTAATGATGTCTTTCAAAGAGCAAAAGATTTTAATTTTGATGAAGTTCAATTTATGAATTATTTATGTTTCATGCTTTTTGCCTTAGGGTCAGAAGGATTTTTCCTGTTTTTTTCTAAAAATGTTTTAGTTTTAGCTTTTACATTTATGTTTAACATCTATTTTGAGTTAACCTCCAGGCTGTGGCCTCCTCAAGTGCTCTTGAGCTCTATAAATGCATCCCCCACCACCTCAAATCTAGGAGTCAATCTTGACAACTCCCTTTCCAATCTTCACTCCCTCTTCTCAACCAATCCCTTATCGAGTTCTGCCCATTCTACCCTCCAGTTTTATCCTCCTTTTCTACCACCACCACCCTACCTTGCAAGGACTACTATACCAAACCAAAAAGCCAAACCTATTGTCATGAATTCTGACTCATAGCGGCCTACTAGGACAGAGTAGAACTGCCCCATAGGGTTTCTAATGAGCAGCTGGTGGATTTGAACTGCTGACCTTAGGTTAGCAGCCAGCTCTTAACCACTGGCCACCAGGGCTCCTTGAAAATTATAGTAGCCTTCCAATTGGCTTCCAAGCCCCCTCCAGCCCACTCTTCACACTGCTATCTGAGTGATCTTTTACAACAGAAATAATGATCGTTACTCCCTCTGCAACCTTGTTGAAAAAAGGCTTCGATGGCTTTCGAAAGCTCTCAGATTAAAGCCCCAAATCCTTACCTTGGTGCTTGCCTACCTCTCTCCACCCTCACACATTCTACTCCACATTCATTCGTCTTTCTGAGCCCCATTCTGGCCATGCAAGCTCCACCTCTTGGACCTTTCAAGTCAGCCTTCAGATTTCAGCCCTAACACAGTAGACTAGATTTCTCCACATACAAGTTCTCCTAGCGCCACGTACCTCTCAGAGGAGCTCTTACTAACTGAAAATGTAATTTTGATTTTGTGCGATTCTTCCATTAACATTTTCCTTCTCTATCAGATTTCAAACTCCATGATGCCAGGGACCCCATTTGTCCCCACACTATGCTCCCAGTTCCTCCAACGGGGCCTGGAGCACGGAAAAAGCCTCAATACATAAATGACGAAAGAGTAACTGAATGAGGAAAATGATAATAATAAAAGGATGAGCTGATGGCTGCTTGGAGCCTCTTCAGTAATAATATCGGACACTAAATACGAACAGCCGCTGCCCGTTTCCCAGCAGTGGCTGAAAACCTGCTAGATCGGAGAAGGAAGGTCCGTCGACCCAAGGTACGGAGAACAGGTGCGTGACTCGGCGCGGCGGCCAGAAATCCGCTCAAACCTGCATTGCCACGGGGCCTTGCTTTCTAGAAAAAGGGGACATGCCAGGGAAGCACGGAGTGCATTGCCCGGAGGAGCCCACCTGGAGCACCGGTGCCACCAGCAGCCGCGCGGCTCAGCTCCTCTACCGACCGCGTGGGTGGGCGGGCTGGGGGCGGGGCCGTGCCTTTTCAGGCCCTCTTTCCGCCCCCTGCGGCGTGCGCGCGCCCGCACGGCCTCTCACCGCCTTGCGCGTGCGCCGCCGGTCGGGGGCGGAGGTTGTGGGCGGTGGCGGCGGGCGCACGCGCGCTCTCGCCCCCTCGCACCGCCTTGCGTTCCCGCGTTGGGGTTGAGGCGGCGGTAGCGGCGGCTGAGGCGGCGCGGGGGGAGGGCCGGGAGGGGGGCGTTTGGGGGGATGGACCGGGCGCGGCGGCCGCAGCGGCAGGAGCCAGCGCTTGAGCCCCAGCAACGGCGCTGGCGGAGACGCCACCTGCTCCTCCCCTCCCAGCCGGTGAGTGAGTGCCCCCGCCCCTGAGGATGGCGGCGGCCGCGGCCCCCTCACAACCCCTCTGTTGGTCGGGGGGAGAGTCCTGAGGGGAGCGTGGCCCGGCGGCGCCGCAGACGAGGGCCTGGCCTCCCGCTCGCGGCCTGGCGCCTCTCGGACCCTTGCTCGCCCCCGTCCGGGGCTGCAGCCCCGGGCCTAAGACTCGACCCCCGGCATCCCCGTTGGGCCTCTGCCCTTTCCCGGCTCGTTGCGCTGTCCTCTTTTCCCTGGGGTTTCTCTCCCCACTCCCATTACCTCCCCCCCCGCCCAGCATCCCTGTCCGGGGCCAAGGTGAGGGAGGGGCGTGTAAGGAGTTGTGCCGAGGCCCGAAGGACTGTTGGTGAGCTGGCTCCCATGGGGGGTCCTGGGTCTTAGGAGCCCTCGCTTGCTCTGGCGTCCCCAGTAGTTGGCCACTCGGGCTCTGCCAGTGCCACCTGAAACCGATGTTGCACCTTTTGTTTTGAATTTGAACTTGTCTTTTAAGGGGAGGAGGGAGCCTGCTGTGCTGGGAACGGGGAGACTAGGTGGTGTGAGGTGGGATGTGAGTCAGGGCTGGCTGGGCTTGGCCTCAGGGTGCCCTTTAGTAACCGTTTTAGGAAGGGGAAAGGTGTGCAGTAAGATGCCCCTTTCCTAAAACGCCAGAGATCCGTTTATAGCTTGCCAACCCAGCAAAGATGTGAACAGTGTTGGTCCTGGGGTTGGTTTGGGTTCATCCCTTGACAGCATTGATGGTAAGAATCCCCCAGGTGAATCTGTAGCAAGAGTTTGTTGAAGCAACCCCCACTCGAGTTTTGGCCATTTTTTCCCCCTTTTCTTTGGTGACAGATAACACAGTCTTGGTAAATCCTAGGCAGTGCTCTTTGCAGTTGCCTTTTCATTCGGATTTGTTTGTCATACAGGCAAGGAAAATGACCACAGACACACACTCTTTCTCTCACATGTACTCACACTCACTCACACTGTATCCCAGAACGGTTGGTTATAAATCTCACACACTCATGAGAGGTACCTGTACCATAAGCTTCTGTAAGAAAGGCCTGAATTCCTAAATTGGCTAATTCTTTAAAAAAGCATCCAGGGTTTAAAAAGCACGTAGCTGCTTTAGAGAAAGAGAACACAACTTTGATTTGATTATGCCTTCTGATCAGTATCTTAAATTTTAGGATTGGTTAATCCCAGTCTTTGTAGTATTTGGGTATAGAAGGTGTTGCAAATCCTAGAGGAAAGAACCTTATGAAAATATTGGGGTAGATACATTTTTTTCCTCCATTTGTAGATGGGAAGATTGATGCTTGAATTAGGAAGAGGTGGTAGTTTTAGTAGTGTCATGTAGCAAGTGATACTTCTGGGTGGGATTTCGATTTAACAATACCTTGTCCTCTACCAACAGAATTGACTTTTTTTTTTTTTTTTAAAAATCCGTCACCCACTCTCTGGCTAGTATAGAAAGATTAATAAGGCTGCTTCTGGTCTGTGGGTGGTAACCTTTAATTTCTAAAGATTTTCAGCTGTTTACAGAATAGGTTGCTGATGAGCATAGGAAAAATTTAGATATTAAAAATTCATTAACACATGATCTAGGTCTGTTAGAATTATGAGCACTTCTTAAGATTTGTTATAGTGCAAGTGCTGCGTACTTTGTATAGGAAATGAGATTTTTCAGTATTTGCATCCTAAGATAAACAGAGGCACAATCAACTTAAGGAATGTTGTGGCACCATGTAGTAGTTGAGAGAATCTTTTATGAGCAACAACAACAAAAAACTGTAGTTTACGATTTGATGAAGAACCCCAATAATCTGGACTAGTTGGTGGCCACCATTACTTTAAGCCTTTTTTCACTCACTGGAATAATTCCCTTTTCTGCAAGACTTTTTATGCCTATCATAAAACCTATAACGGCTGAAGACTGAAGTTAGACTCCTCAGAGTGGCATTTTTGGATCATTCATTAATTTATTCATCAAATATTTATTAGTCCATAACTTTGACCCAGGAATTTTTCTAGGTGTGGGCTACAGTGGGGGAATGTGTGTGTGGGAAGGAGGAATATACAATAAGCAAGCAAATAGACAAGGTAGCTTTAGATGATGGTACAAGCCAGAGGTCAGCAAACTTTTTCTGTTAAGGGCCAGATACCAGATAGTAAATATCTTTGTGGGCCATAAGGTCTCTATGTCTCAACTGCTCAACTCTTATGTTCCAATCAAACTTTGGATGCTGAAATTTGAATTTCATGTAATTTTCGTATATCACAAATACTATTTTGGTTTTATTTCCTCTAACGATTTAAAAATGTACAAACTGTTCTTAGCTCACAGGCCATACAAAAACACAGCAATCTCGATTTGGCTTGTGAGCTCTATTGGTGCCCCCAGTATAACCTATGAATAAAGTAAAAGAAGCCGATGCGACCAGAGTGAGTAACTAGGGTGGGTGGAGTTAGAGTTATCGGGGGAGGCCTCACTAAGGAGAAAGTATTTGAATTGTGGCCTAAAAGATAGAAGAGCTTTCCTGGCAGATGAAACGGCAGGTGCAAAGGCCACAGGTGGGAATGAGTATTCTTCCCCTGCATTAAACTTCCCCATATATCATGTCATCTTTTGTGTCTTTTCTCATTTTGTTTCTCTTAACTAGGTTGCTCTTCTCCTTTCATGTTTTAAAAGTCTACCCATTAGAGAATTTAAGGGTTGGAAGAGATCTTAACTTCTTCCAATTGCTGTTTTCTAAAATGTTCTCTGATTGTTCAGCCTCTATTTGAACAACTTTGGTGACAGAAAATTCATTATTTTGAGGCAGTCTGTACCACATTTGTTGTTAGTTCCTGTTGAGTTGGCTGTGACTCATGGTGATCCCATGAATGAAACACTGCCCAGTTCCGTACCACTGTCAAGAGCACTGGTGTGTTGGCTAATGTTATGTGTCAACTTGGCTGGGCCATAATTCCCAGTATTGTGTAATTGCCCTCCATTTTGTGATCTGATGTAATTGTCCTCCATTTTGTGGCATTATATAGTTATGTTTTGTAAACCCTAAACCTTTATATGTTAATGAGGCAGGATTAGTGTAGGGTGTATCTTGAGTCAAATTGCAGCCTTACTCAGGTCACATCCTTACTCAAGTCACCACCTTGCTGCAGTCATGCCCTTACTCAAATCACCGCCTTGTTCAAGTAAGGGAAATTTCCTTGAGGGTGAGGCTTCTATCCAATATATATGAATGCACTGGCAAAGCTCTCTTGCTCTGGATCTTGCATCTGGCTCATTGTCATCTGACCTCTGGTTCTTGGGACTTGAGCCAGCAGCCTGTTGTCCGACCTGCTGATTTTGGATTCTTCAGTGTCCACAGCCCTGTGAGCCAGCAGCTTATCATCTGACCTGATTTTCCAGCTTCTGCAGCCTTGTGAGCCAGCAGTCTGCCATCTGACCTGACTTGTTAGCTTCTGTAGCCCTGTGGGCCAGCAGCCTGTCAGCTGACCTGCCGATTTGGGTTCATCAGCCCCTGCAGCCATGTGAGTCAGGAGAAGCCTCTAGCCTGATGCCTGATCTACAGATTTGGGGTTTGTGAGTTGCCACAGCTGCATGAGTCATTTCCTAGAGATAAATCTCGCTCTCTCTCTGTGTATATATATTACGTATATATATATATGCACTTCACTTGTTTTGCTTTTCTGGAGAACCCTGCCTAAGACATTTGGTATTGAGGGTGGTTCTAGAAAACCAGAATTGTTAAGGATGAGTTTTCTAAATTGGTTCTCAAGTTTGGCTAATCTTAAAGGTGCTGGTGATTCTGCCTCCAGTAGTAAAGAAGACACTGCTAACCCATGGTGTGAGCTGGCAATAGCAAAATATCGCCACCAATAGCTCAATTTATTTGTTAGAAACAAAACACTGGGTAATTGCATACTGGACACTTTTCTATAATTTTGTCAAAATGAGAAGTATAGGGAAGCTGGTTGGTTGGTTGTACTTTTCACTAGACAAAGCGGTGAAAGAAAGAGATGAGCTCAGGGCTTCAGAGTCATAGCTCAAATGCTGCATAAAAGACATGAAAATGCCAATTGTGCCCTGAAAGAAAGCCTTCTTTCTTGTAGTAACAGAGCTGATGTTGCCGAAAATCAAACTCAGAGTCTTATGAGAAGACTGACTGAATTACAATGCCAGTTCAATTCCCAACCTTGAATGGTGTCTGAAGTTGAAGTGAGGGCATTGATTGGGAAGAAGTGGGAACCTGAAACTTGGGATGAGGACATGTGGACAGATAATCAGGAAGCTGGGGACACTGGGCCCCTCAATTCTGCTGAATCACTCTTCCCAACAGCACCACCCGTCCGTCTGAATAGATTACCCCATCTTTGTCTGGTAAGCCACCCTCTCTGGGAAATCCATGATCTCTTCCACCCCCATTTGATGAGATTGACTCAGCTGTGCCTGAAGCAGAGCTAATGCCAGGGGCATTCCCTGAGGCAGGTGCCTTATAAGAAGTTGCTGAATGTTCCCAGGATCCACTTCCACCACCCATTTTGTTTCTAGACCTATAACTAGATTTAAATCCCAGTGAGCCCCAAAAGGTAGAGTACAAAGTGTGACCCAGGAGGAGGTATGCTACACTCCAAAAGAACCATAACCAGTTGAGGTGCTTGCGGAGGGTAAAGGGAATACAGAATGGGTGGTGGAAGAAGGCAGTTCTAAATACCGGTTGTGACCACGTGACCAGTTGCAGAAACGAGGACTGTTTGTTATGGGATTTTCTTCCTTACTTTATCCATAACCAAAAAAAAAAAACCAAACCCAGTGCCCTCGAGTGGATTCAGAATTATTTTTGTTTCCTTCCCTCCCTCTTAAGATGTAAACAGGGCTAGCGTGGCCAGCATGCTTGAGTCCATTGTTGCCTTCTAACCTTGGGCATTCATCTACTAGTACTATGTCAGACAATAATCTTTTGTGATCCATACGTTTTACATTGGCTGATTTTTGGAAGCCCTTTTTTCCTACTCTTTCTTAGTCTGGAAGCTCCGCCGAAACCTGTCCAGTATGGGGGACGCTGCTTGTATACCTGTGGTATAGCTTCCAGCATCATAGCAACATACAAGCCACCACAGTATGACAAACAGACAAATGGTTGGTGGATACCACACACACCCACACACACCCATTTTTAGGTAGTATTGTTAAAATATTCTTCATGTTGTAATAGGATTCTCCCTCTCTACCCTCTCTCACTAATCCTACTTTATGCTCTCTCTGAGCCCAAGAAGTAAACCTGCAGTAAAGTTGCACCTCATCTCAGTATTAGGTTCTAAAGTTGGTGCATGAGGCAAAAATCACATCAGATGAAAACTGTACTTGAAAATACTTTAAATTGCCCAAAAAGTATAGTGTGCATTTTTTATTTTTAATGTGTAATATAAACTAAAAAATCCGTTGCCGTTTTCAAGTTTTTCCAACTCATAGTGACCGTATAGGACAGAGTAGAGCTGCCCCATAGGGTTTCCAAGGCTGTAATCTTTACTGAAGCTGAGTGCCACATCTTACTCCTGTGGAGTGGCTGGTGTGCTCAAACCTCCAACCGTCTGGTTAGTAGCTTTTCCACTGCGCCACCAGGGCTCCTCTTTTAATGTATAACCGTGTACGGTTCTTATGCACATTAAATGCTGAGAGCTACTGAGTTTGACTGAAGGAAGGAGCAAGAGGGAAATAAATTGGTATGTAAATATTTGGACTTTCAAACTATTTTGCTTTTTAAGACAGCTATAAAATCCCTAGCAGAGATTGGGGGATGGTAGGGAATATCTAATGTGTTCCTGCTTCTGTGTCAGGTTTATTTTATTCTATTTTTACGTTAAACCTCTCTTACATTAATAAATGTTTATAGATGTGTTTGTTATGAATATTAAATGAGATAATACGAAAGCATCTACACAAGGTGGTCAATAAATGTTTGCAGGATTTGAATTTGAATTTTTGCTTTCTTGGGCTCACGTACATACTGTCATTTGAAAAGTGGTTGAGAAAAACTTGGCCACCTGCTTCCTGTCTTTCCAAATTGGCGTTTCCTGTTGTGGCTCTACTAAACAGCTGTCACACTCTATATCCATAAGCATTGGTCAGATTTTACCAGAGGTCAGCTTGTAAGTTAATTGGGTATTTGAGGTAATTCTAGTAGCTTTTTTTTCTTTTTTAAAATGTTTTGTTGAGTTTTTGGTGAAAGTTTACACGGCAAGTTAGATTCCCACTTGACGATTTCCACACAGATTGTTCAGTGACATTAGTTACATTTATCACAATGGGTCAACATTGTCTGTGTTCAGTTTGTTCCCTTTCCAGTACTCTAGTTTCCCTGACCTCTTTCTTCTCATCTTTGCTTTTGAGTAATTGTTGACCTCTATTAGCTCTTCCACATGACTCTTGAAGTGTGTGAACACTGCTACTGTTTATCCCATTTAAGCCTTTACTTCTCATGACTAAATATTTTTATTTCTTTTAGTTTTGTCTTTTTTTGTTTTTTACCTTTCTTATTGTACTCTGTAAGCGTACCAGTTTATCATTGTTTCTCTTTTACTTTAGTACTTTGAAGTACATTTTAAGATACCAACTCAAGTTTTATCTCCTTGATGATGTCTTCCCTCACAATCTGAGACATATTACTTTTTTTAAACCAAATTTTAGATTTCTTTTTTTATTGTGGTAAATAGATATGTAACAAAACATTTGCCATTTCTTGGTCTAATATTCTTTATCTGTATTCCTCAATTTCATGTTCTAATATTTTATATTCCGTATCGTTTCATGAGGGTTTGTCTTACCTTGCAATGAGATGACAAGCTTCTTGAGGTCAAAGACCATGTTTTAAGCATCTTTTGTGTCCCAGACACAACAAGTAAAATTCCAGGCATGTAGTAAAAAAAGAATATTAACATTTGTTTAACGAAGTTTTTTTTAATTATTTTTTGTTGTTGAGAATATACGTAGCAAAAATACCCACCAAGTTTCTGCATGTACAATTCAGTGACGTGTTTTGAGTTGCTTTTGTCAATTTGATTCTATATAAATAGATCTTACAAGAGCATAAGGCTGAAGGCAGACATTCTTACTAGTTAAGCTAAAGTATTATTTGGTTTTCAGAAGACTTCAGGGGATATTTTTGGTTTAAAGACTATTTTAGGGCAATAGGTTCGGGTGTTTAATAAGCTTTATTTTAGAATAGTTTAGATGTACAGAATTATTGCAAAGATAGTACAGAGAATTCCTTTCTATCCCACACCCAGTTTCCCCTATTATTAACAACTTACATTAGATTAGGATGGTACATTTGTTACAATTAATGAGCCAATATTGGTATATTATTATTAACTAAGTCCATGCTTTTTTTGTATTTTTCTGGTTTTTACCTTATGTCTTTTTTTTTGTTCCAGGATCCCGTTCAGGATATCATATTACTTTTAGTGGCCGTGATTTCTAGGCTCCTCTTGATTGTGTCAATTTCCCAGACTGTCCTTGTTTTTGATGACCGTGGCTGTTTTTAAGATTACCAGTCAGGTATTTTGTAGAATGCCTCTCAGTTTGGGATTTGTCTGACGTTTTTCTTATGGTAGACTGGTATAATGTCTTTTTGAAAGGAACACAAACCGTGGAGGTTATCATGCCGTTTTTATGTACCATATGTATTAAGGATGCATACTGTCAATGTGTCTTATCAGTGTTGGTGTTAACCATAACCACTTGGCTTGAAGTAGTGTTTCCCAGGTTTCTCCACCATAAAGTTACTCATTTTTTTTCCTTTCCATACTATACTCTTTGGAAAGAAATCGCTATGCTTAGTCCACACTTAGAGAATGAATAATTCTGTTCTACCTCCTACATAAATTACTTTGGCTTCTGCATGGGAGATTTGTCTGTTCTCACCATTTATTTTTTATGCGATCATTTATTTATGTCACTATGGACTCATGAATATTCTATACTTGGGCTATAGTCCAATATGACTTTATTTATTTGATTGCTCAAATTGTTCCAGCTTTGGCCATTGGAAGCCTTTTAGTTGGCTCCTGTATCCTTTCTCTTTGACATACCCTCATCATTGTCTTTTTTTTTTTTTTGAGCACTTTCTTACTTTCTGGCAACATAGGATGCTTTAGGCTCATCTTTTATAGTTCCTGTCCCAGTCCTATAATCAATCATTTTTCCAAGAAGCCCTGGTTCCTTTTATTGGAGAATGGATTTAAAAACCAAGGTCTGGGTGTTAGATGTGCTTGTTATTATTGGGGTGTTGTTGCTCCTAGGCCCTCTCAGGTGATAGAGCAAGGAGATACATGCTTGTATACTAACTCATGTGTATGCACATATCTGTAAACATTTCCCTATGTAACTGTATATCTGTATTAAGCTAAACATGTGTTCATAGTGATGGCTCCACTTCTGTAATTCATTACCACATGGGTTAGAATTGCTTCACGCCACTTGGCTCTCACCATCTGCCACTCATTTACTTAATTCTTCAATTCCAATACATGTTTAGTGGTTTCAGAATTGTTAACCCATACTTTCTTGGGAAACAACTTTATCGACTCTGGTACTATGTTTATGTACTGTTCCTTTTACCTTTAGTGTTACCAGGGACAGATTACCCAGTAGGCGAGGTATGCATGGGTGAAAACAGGTGAAATTGTGCACTACAGGTTAGTAAGTAAGCACAAGTAAGCCTGTGAGTACCTTGCTTACTGGTTAATCCACCCCTGAGTGTTAGACTCAACTCATTTTCAAAGTTACTTAAGTCAGCACCTTATTCCTCACCCCTTTCAGTAAGATAGTTTCATACATTTGTAATACATTTAGTTTATTTTGCATTCCATCCTGGGATCCCTCTACCTCCTAAATGCTTATTTAATTACTTAATAATTTGCATATATTAAAGTTTATTCTTTGTGGCTTAAAGTTATGTGTTGAGCTTTGGCAAAATTTAGGTATATTGTGTTTACCATTATGGTATCATACGAGAATAGCTTCACCTATTCAATCCTCCTCCCACCAACCGCTGGCAGCTACTGATTTGTTTATTTTCTCTCTGCTTTTGCCTTTTTCCCAATGTCATGTTAGTATATTATATTTTAAAAAGCATTTTTGAGTGATTTTTATCAGTATAGCATTTTGTTAAGTAGTGGAACATACAAGTACTAGATAACTACCATTTGGAAAAATTTCTTTATGTAACATAAAATTTTCCATTTAAAATATATAATTTAGTGACTTTTGGTACATTCACAATGTTGTGCAATTACCACCACTATCTAATTCCAGAACATTGTCATTACCCCAGAAAGAAACCGATACCCGTTAAGCAGTCAGTCCCCATTTCCCCCTCCCCTAGCAACCAACAGCCTGCTTTCTGTCTCTATTCTAGACATTTCATACAAATGGAATCATACGATATGTGGCCTTTTGTGTCTAGCCCCTTTCACTTAGCATAATGTTTTCAAGGTTTATCCATGTTGTAGCATGTATCAATAGCTTATTCCTTTGTTATGGCTGAATAAAACTTCACTGTGTGGATATATTTCATTTTGTTAATCCATTCATCAGTTGATGGACATTTGGGCTGTTTCCACCTTTTAGCTATTATGAATAATGCTACTTTGAACATTCTTGTACAGTAATATTTCTTTGAACATACCTATTCAATTCTCTTGGGTATCTAGCATGTTTCTTTTGATACATTTTATTTTCATATTAAGAGAAAAGTTATCCAGTATCTTGGTTTGGGGTAAAGTACTGAAAGAACACTACATTTTCCTGACATTCTCTTGATATTCATTAGTGAATATTGAAATCACAGAATTTTCTGGTTGTCATTATACAGTAAAGAATTTTTGGTACAGATGGGATAACAGTAGGTAGCCTTCCTCTAGAATTCTGTCTGAGGAACATCCTAAATTATGTTGTGTACCATGCAGTTAACCTGTCTCAGAGTAGCAAATGATCTCTCACCGTGAAGTTGGATTGTAAAATCTGCTAGCGGTCCCAGGGAATCTCTGAGTGTATGCAATTCTGTGTTTACCGATATGTATTCAGAGGAATAGTAGGCAGGATTCCCATTTTGTAAATTATTGGCATCAGTGGTATTACAGAGGTTTTATTCTCGTTAACCACATTTCCCTTGAGGTTTGGGCTATAATAGAGTGACCTCAAATATTGGTGCTTTCTTTTCCTGTTTCAGTGCCTGACCCTGAAGCTTCGTCCTGCAGCTATTGCTTTGATGCTTTTCGCTTTGTCAAATTTGGTTTGCTCAGGAAGACTTGGCAGAAGTTTTCTTATTCTGCCAATTTGGGACAATCTGACCAGTTCATTGAACTGTAATGTTGTTATTCAGACTTCTTGAAGTCAAGGAGCTGTCTTTGTAACTTACTTCTAAGTGACTTTGGGGTTCCCTGAAGACAATGGAAAATAGATAAATTGTATATTGACCACGATCACACTTTATTGCAAAGTATTTCTTTGTAGGCATGTTTTTCAAAGGGTTTAAAAACCACCGTCTATAATAGAATGCCGGAGAAGGATGTGGCAGTCTGCTTCTGTAAAAATTACAGCTTTGGAAACACTTTGGGGCAGTTATATTCTGTCCTGTAGGGTCACTATGAGTTGAAATCAATTTGACAGCAGTGGGTGGGTATAATACAATGCTGGGCTGGGAACAAAGAAGATTTAATTTTAATTTTCCGGAAGACTCACTCTCTGTTATTGGATAACTTACACTTGAGGCTGGGCTTCTTTCTGTGGAAAAGAGATAGGATCAACTCTTTATAATTTACAGGAATGTCGTGATGGCAGTTGAGTTTTAGTAATCAAGTTTGATTTGTTTGAAAGATGGACATTTTGGAAGATAATGTGTATTGTGAAAATTCTTGTTAGAGCTCTTTATTTTAATAATGCAGATGAATCTTCATCATTATAATAAAGCCTTTGTCAAATACTGTATATTTTACTTATTTGTTATGTTTGCCGTTTACCGTGCTCCTCATTCTTTTGTGTAGCTCCATTTTCCTCCTGATTGAAGGATTTGTTTTTAACATTGCTTGTAGTACAGGTTTGTTGGTGATGAATTCTCTTTGCTTTTGTATATATGAAAAGTCTTTTAATTTGCCTTCATTTTTAAAAGCCATTTTACTGGGGACAGAAAGTTAGGTAGACAGGTTTTTTCTTTAAGATGCTGCCTCACTGTCCTCTGCTTTGCATTATTTTCGAAAAGAAGTCTGCTGTCAGACTTTATTTCTCTGTATATGTGTGTTTTTTCCCTCTGGCTGCTTTTAGGAGTTTCTCTTCAAGCAATTTGATTTTGATGTATGTTGGTGTAGTTGTAATTTTCCTCATTTTTCTTGTGCTTGGTGTTTGTTGAGCTTCTCACACCTGTGGGTTTATAGTTTTCACCAAATTTGGAAAATTTTTGGTCAAGATTTCTTAACATTGTCTTCCTCCTACTCCTCAGGGACTCCGGTCACACATATTATGGGTTACTTAAGGTTGTTCCATAACTCATTAATGTCCTGTTCATTTTTTCCTAGTGTTCTCATTTCTATTGCTGTGTGTTTAAATTCACTAATCTTTTCTTCTTCAGTGTCTTATCTGCTGTCAGTCCCACCCAGTGTATTTTTTATTTAAGACATTTATGTGTGTATATATATATATATATATATATAAGCTTTAGAACTTTGACTTGTATCTTTTTTGCATATTCATGTCTCTACTTAACATGCTCAGTGTTTACTTTTTTTTTTCAGTGTTTACTTTTTGAACCTGTGAAATGTAGTTATATTATTTAATATTCTTGTGTACTAATTTGGCCATTTGTGCCAATACTGGGTGTTTCTATTGATTGATTTTTTCCTTCTCATAATGGGTCATATTTTCCTGCCTCTTTGCGTGCCTGATAATTTTTGATTGGGTGGCAAAAAAAATTTTGCCTTTTTTGATGCTAGATTTTTTTGTATTATAAATATTCTTGAGCTTTGTTTGAGGGTACAGTTAAGTAATCTGGAAATAGTTTGAGCTTTCAGAGCTTGCTTTTAAGCTTTGTTAGGTGGAACGAGAGCAGTGGTTAATTTTGTCCAAAACTGAGGTCATACTCTTTTGAGTACTACTGATGCCTTATGAATTATGGGATTTTCCATTCTGGCTAGTGAGAACATGAACTATTCCTGGCCCCATGTAAGATTTGGAGATTGTTCCTTCTACTCCTTTCAGTTGGCGTCCTCCTCACCCCAGCCCTCACCTCTATCTTGGATAGTTCCTTCATATACATACATTGATCAGTAATCAACTGAAGACTTGAAGGAGACCCTTAGCAGATCACTGAATCACTCTCTGTCTCTGGGCAGCTCTCTCTTCTGCGGTACTCTACTTCGAGAACTCTAGCCACCTTGGCCTCCCTGCACTTCCAGTTCCTTCACTTCAACTCAGAGAGACTGCCGGACTCTGCCAGGGTTTCTCTCCCTGTGCTTTGGCCTGGAAACTCTCTCCAGGCATTAAACTGGGGCAGTGATTGGTTCTTCTTCTGTGCTGCCTGGTGTCTAAGGTCTGAAAACCATTCTTTCATATATTTTGTTGGTTTTTTTTAGTTGTGGGTGTGTGAATCCAGTCCTTGCTACTCCATCATGGCCAGAGCTTACTGTATATTCTGTAATTTATAGTTTGATAGAATTGTAGTGATATGGCTGTTATCAAGATCACTGCTTTAATTTGCTACTGAAATATATAGATTCCTAGTTCTATAAGATATCTAACCAGAAACCAAAAAAAAAAAAGACCTTTGGCTGTCAAGTTGATTCTGACTCATGGCGACCCCCATGTGTTACAGAGTAGAAGTGTTCCACAGGATTTTCTTGGCTGTAATCTTACAGAAGCAGATTGCCAGGCCTTTCTTCTGTAGTGCCACTAGGTGGATTCAAACAGCCAACCTTTCAGTTTCAAATTGGTTGTGCCACCCAGGGACTGTAAGAGTACACAGAACCACCCTATGTGTCAAATTAACTTTGATGTTCCTCATGCCAGAGCTACATATAAGTTTTTTGCATACGTTATTCTATATTTTATGCTGACATAGGCATGTGTATTAGTAGTTCTACAGCATTTGTTTTATAAGACCAGAATGCTTGGTCTTTTTGCCAAACTACCTAATGTTATATGTCTGTTTATGTTTGTTTGGTTGTGTGATATGGCCATCATCTTGAAAAAAAAAGAAACCAAAACAAGAATTAGATTTTTGTGTTTTCTTTAACACACAGCTTGTTTATTATTAATCAGAGAGCTGGATTACCTGCTGAGGTGTATCTTTTTTTTTTTTTAATTGTACTTTAGATGAAGGTTTACAGAACAAACTAGTTTCTCACATCAGTCTGTACACAAATTGTTCTATGACATTGGTTAACAACCCCACAACATGTCAGCACTCTCCCTTCTCAACCCTGGGTTCCCCATTACCAGCTTTTCTGTTCCCTCCTACCTTCTAGTCCTTGCCCCTGGGCTGGTGCGTCCCTTTAGTCTTGCTTTGTTCCATGGGCCTGTGCAGTCATTGCCTGAAGGGTGAACCTCAGGAGTGACCTCATCACTGAGCTGAAAGAGTGACCAGGGGCCATACTCTCAGGGTTTCTTCAGTCTCTGTCAGGCCATCAAGTCTGATCTTTGTTTTTGATTAGAATTTTGTTCTACATTTTTCTCCAGCTCTGCCTGGGACCCTCTATTTTGATCCCTGTCAGAGCAGTCACTGGTGGTAGCCGGGTACCATCTCACTGTTCTGGACTCAGTCTGGTGGAGGGTGTGGTAGATGTGGTCCATTAGTCCTTTGGACTAATCTTTCCCTTGTATCTTTAGTTTTCTTCATTCTTCTTGCTCCTGAAGGGGTGAGACCAGTGGAGTATCCTAGATGGCTGCTCACAGGCTTTTAAGATCCCAGATGCTACTCACCAAAGTACAGTGTAGAACATATTCTTTATAAACTACGTTATGCCAGTTGAGCTAGATAGTCCCGGAGATCATGGTCCCACAGCCCTTAGCTCAGCAATTCGGTCTGAGGTGTTATCTTTGATTGCTGCTCTCAGTGATAAGCCCCAGTGCCACCTGGACGTGGGTACTCCATGTAATCTATCTGTGTTTACTAGTGTCAACTTGAAAGATTTTATAGCCTAAGAACTGGTAATTATTTGTCAGCCAGTCATTTGGATTCAGTAGTATTTCTTTCTCCTTCTCTTGCTCCTCTGTCCCAGCAGGTGTTACTCTCTTGAGAAGACACACCCACAGTTAGTACTTCAGATGCTGACACTTGGTGAACAGCTGCTCTTAATCATAAGATTTAAAAGACACGGTGTTCACCCTCCCAGATTGGGTCTCTTTTCATATGGATCTTCTATGTCTTTTTTAAAAAGAACATTTTTCGGAAAACATTTTGGATTCAACTATTCATCCTCATCTATGCAAAGAAAGGAAAACTATTGCTGGGATTTTGAGGAGGTATGTCATTTTTCTTCTGCAAAGTTGCATCGCTTAGGTGTTCCAAGCAGTATGAAATGATGATATAACCGTCACTCTTTCCTCTAGAATTGAATTCTCATTTACTTACTTGTTCCTTTCTTTTATTCTTTCTTTTTCTACCAGTTGTCCAGCTCAAAAAAGTTTTATTCATGTGCATTATAAGAGTTCATTTCTTATATTGTTCCTGAATGTTATTGACACTGGGTTAGACTTAAAAGTAACTGGAAGCAGCTTGAATTTTTTTTTTTTTTACTTTTTTAAAATAATTTTTATTGAGCTTCAAGTGAACGTTTGCAAATCAAGTCAGTCTGTCACGTATAAGTTTATATACACCTTACTCCATACTCCCACTTGCTCTCCCCCTAATAGCAGCTTAAATTTTTATTCCTTACAATTGTGGCTTCAATGAAATGATTGGTTCCCATATTGTGTAGATAATGGATGGTTTGAGAGAGTTCAGAATCTTTAGCAAAGTATATAGCTATATGATTTTATAGTGTGGTTCAGTATCATCTATGAGAGGAAGTGTGATATAGTACAGTTTTGAACTAAGAATCGAGAGACTTCAGTCCCAGTTCTGACATTTTTAATGCCGTGCTTTAAGACTTAAAGTATATGTCTCCTCACTTCTAAAATGGGCTTATTGTTACTTGCTTTACACACCTAATGGGGTTGTTGAGGATCAGATGGGAAAATTTGTGTGAAAGACTATTTATCCATATAAAGGATTGTTATTGTAGAGAATTGTAGGCATATCTGTTCTTTCAGTCACTTAAAATTTTAATTTTTATTTCTCTTAAATATATCTGCAAACTTTTTGATGGTATACTACCATCATGAATCATATTTTTAAATCTCCGTACTTAATCATAAATAGTTGTTTTTACAGTGCCTGACACATGGGATCTCCATGAGTCAGAATTGGTTAGAAAGCAACTGGTTTTCTGTTTGTTTTTGAATTACATAATAGGTGTTCAGTATATTTTAAAAAGTGGACTTGTTGAATTTAATGCCAAAAAAGTCAATTTCTGTGGCAAGGAGTCATTTTATAAGATCTCTTGGATAGTGTTTTGAAGAGAAAGCTCATTTGTTTATTGTTTCATTCATTTAAAAATATTTATTGAATGCTTACTGTGTTCTGGACACTGGGGAAAAAAACAGACAAAAGTCTGTGCCTCTGTAGAGCTTACATTATGTATTGTATGGAGAGACAGAGTAAACAAAATAAGTAATAAATTTGTTAGTTGGGGACAGTTTCTAACAAGAAAAAAAAAACAGAAAAGTGGGGAATAGGGCATATCTATGGTAGGGATTAGGTGGCCGCAGATGGCCTCATAGAGACAGTGACATTTGAGGAAAGACTTGAAAGAGGTAGGAGGGTAAGCCATGCAGATATATAGAAGAACTTCCCAGGTACACGGAACGGCAAGTGCAAAGGCCCTGAGGCAGAAGCTTGCCTGGCATGTTTGCTGAATGGCGAGGGGAGGGTGGGTGCATATCTTGTGCTGGTTTATGGAAGTACTTTTTAAACTTAATATGCATATGAATTGACTTTGGGGATCTTGTTAAAATTCAGATTCTCATTTTGTAGCTCTGGGGTGGGGTCCATTTCTTATAGGCGCTCAGGTGATGCTAATTCTGCTGGTCCTTGGTAGGACCTTAGTTTTTACCTTGAGAGAGATGGAAAGTTTTTGGTGGGCTTTGGGCAGTGGAGTGACATGATCTGATTGACATTTTGTCATTAACACTATTCTGGCTGCTGTGTTGATAATAGACTGGTGGGGGATTGGGCAAGGGCAAAAACAGGAATACCAGTTACAAAGCTATTACCATAATCCAAGTGAGAGAAGATGATGTTTTGGATCATGTTGGGTGTAGCAGTGAATATGTTGTGAGGCTTGGTCTGATTCTGAGTATGTTTTTCAAGTAGAGTCAACAAATTTTGCTCATAGAATGGATGTGTGCTGTGAAAAGAAGAAATGAGTTAAAGACAGTGCTGAGGTTTTTGCTCCAAGTTCCTGGAATGACGCAGTTGCCATTTATTGAGTTGGGGAAGACTGAAGGAAGAACAAGTTTGGAGGGGAAGAAAAGGATTTTGGACATAAATTTGAGATGCCTAAGTTTTTTACTTTTTTTTTATTAGAGTTAATAGAGATATTGAGTAGGCAACTGGGTTTATGAATCTGGAATTCACGTGGGAGGACCTGCTGGAGGTATACATTTGAGTGTTGTTAACAAATAGATTAAAACCTTGAGACTGGATGAGATCACCAAGGGAGTACAGATTGAAGTGAGACAGAGTTGAGGAACTTAGAGTTTAGAGGACACGAAGGTGAGAAGGGGCCACCAGAGGAGACTTAGTAGGAGCAGCCAGAGAGGTAGGGAGTAAACCAGATGAGTTGGTATCCTGAAACCAAATGATGAAAGTGTTTCAAGGTGTAGGGATTGATCAACAGTGTCAAATACTACCGTTAAGATGAAGGCTGAGAATTAATCATTTGATTTAGCAGTCCAGAAGTTATTAGTAACCTTGGCATTTATGGAACACCTCTATTTCTCCTTTTATTTATTTAAAAAATATCTGTTCAGTACTCGAGTATGTGTTTGGCTCTTTTGTATATGCTGAAGGGTACTATGAACGTTTCTGCCGAAGTGGAGCTTCCGTTCTAGGGAAATGAAGTAACAGATTGAGGACAAGACTCGTTAGTGGTCTCAAACAAGTACTGGTGGTCTTAAAAGCAATGTGGGCATGTGGAAAACCCAAAGAAAATTGATGAGATGAACTTACCTTTCTGATAGTTAGGACCGTGCTCAAATATTGTGGAGAATGTAGAAAACAGAGTTAAGCAATTATCTGACAAACCTTGATTGTGAAAAGAGGTTCAGATGTGTTAAGTTTATGTTCTCCTTTTTATATTCTCAGATTCCTCAGTGGCAGTGTATGGGATTGATCCCATAGCAATTCAAGTCAGCAGACTTTTGAGTATCTGTTATGTGCAAGGCACTGTGCCAGGTGCTAGTAGTAAAACGTAACAATTTTTAGGACTTTGTAGAAATATCAGCTTTGACCCACATTTAAAATTCTCACATGCGCAATGTAAATGTAAAAGCAGTTTTAAAGTTTATTCCATTTTTATAATAGGAATATGTAAATATTGAAAAATTCAAAAGTGAAGAAATCTTTCATTTCTGATTCCCACCCCCATTTCTCCTTAGAAACAACCATTTTTTACCAGTTTTTTGCGTGTCCTTCCAGATTTTATATATGTATGCCTAGATGTATATATCAGGTGGCTAGTGGCGCAAACAGTTAAGCACTAGACTACTAGCTGAAAGGTTGGCTGTTCGAATCCACGCAGAGGTACCTCGGGAGACAGGCCTGACGATCTGCTTCCGAAAGGTTGCAGCCTTCAAAACCCTATGAAACAGTTCTAATGTGCACACGTGGGGTCACCATGAGTCAGAATCAACTCAGCAGCAGCCAGCAACAGCGGATATGTCTGTATCTCCCTCCTTTTAAGAAGGCAAATGCAGGGCCCACTATTGAAGTGGTCCCACACCTTCTTATTTTCTCATAAAATACATTGGTACTTATAAAGTTGCATTATTTTTTATTTTATAGATGCATAGTATGTTACATATTCACTATAATTTATTTCTTCAGGTTTTTCTAAATGCCTGCACTGCATTAATACGATGAATACTCGTCTGAGACCGCTAATAATTCTTGGCCCCAACCTGCAACTTCATTTCCACTAGAATTTAAGCTCCATTAATTCCATCTGTAGACATAGACTTTATCACTCAGGATACATTCAGTTGTAAATAATGGTAACAGTGAAGACTTCGTTGTTTCATAGAAGGGAAGCAAGGAGGTAGGCAGTTCAGACCTAGAGTTTTCCCTCTCTTTTTCTCCATCATCCTTAGTATGTTGGTTTTTCAGCATCCTCTTGTCACTTCATGGTTGCAGTATAGCTGCCTTAGCTCCAAGCAGGACAGCTAACTGCCTTCAAAGACAGAAAATTAGGGACAAAATATTTTTGTCATTTTAAATGAGAGAAAAATAATTCCCAGAAGTTAGCGTTTCACAGACTTTATTGTGCATAAGAATCACCTTGAGAGCTTGTTAAAATACAGATTCCTGGAATCTTCCACCAGAGATCATATTTCAAAGTTGGTTTGCAGTTGGACTAAGAATCGGTGTTTCTAACAAGCTCTCATGTGATGCTGATACTGTGGGTCAGCAGACCATGCTTGGAGTAACACTGCCCTGTGTGATGCCTCCTTACGTTTCAGTGAGGGTCATATCACTGTCACCGACCCCAGGGGAGTTTGGGAAAGTGATTATCTGGGGAAGAGAATAGGTAAACTGTAGTTGGCTTAGGCCAATCATGAGTTGTCTTTTGGGCTGAGCACATTATCACCCTGAATAAAATGTGAGCTCTGATAAATGAGAAAGAAGGAAGTAATGACTATTGGATTGACAACAGTGCCTAGCACTTTTACTATGGCAGATGATGCTGCGTGAATATCTGTGCTCCAGAGAAAAGGTAGATGCAATTAAATATTTTGTAGGTTGCTAAATTGTCCTCTAAAGTGTTAGAGTCAGTTTATATTCTCATTAGCAAACTATGAGAGTGCTTGTTTCCCCATTATCCTCACAAATAAAATGTGTTATCAGATGTTTTGGTCTTTGCCAATCTGATAGGTAAAAAATGGTATCACATTGTATACTTAATTTGCATTGCTTTTATGAGTGAAGTTGAAGATCTTTTCGTCTATATAAAAATCATTTGTCTCACTTTCTATGAACTGGCTGTTCCTGTTGGACTTTGGTTCTTTTCATTGATTGAATGAATTTTTTTTAAATGAATTTTTAGGAGTGATTTATGTAATGAAATCAGCTTGTTGCCAGACCTTTCCTATTTTGTTAGTCTTTGACTTTGATTGCTTACTTACATAGATGCTGTGATTACACAGGATTGTAAGTTCTGCTGTTGCCAAACTGTATGGATCTAGATCTTGAGTAATGGTATAAAAAGCATGCTTACCAAAAAATTTGTAAGTGATGGTAAAACCAAAAAGATTATTGAATATGTAGCATTATAGGAAATCCAGAATGTCTAAGCAGGTATGAAGCATGAAAGTGTCAAGATGGATGTTAGATCAGAAACTTAGGGGTCAGTGGGTTTATGTTAATGGGAAAAGAAACAATTGGGAAAAGGAGGGTGAGAATGGTTGTACAACTTGAAGAATGTAATCGGTGTCACTGAATTGTAGAAGTTAGCGAATTGGCATATGTTCTTGGGGTGCGATGGATTGCTTTTTTTTTTTTTGTTTTAAAATGTGTGGTTTATTTTGATAAACTTTTGATCATAAAATAGTACAGATATACTATAAAAAAGATTGGGTTGTAGGAAGTAGAAGACAAAAAAATATCAACCATATTCTCAATTCCCAATGAAAGTCATTGTAGCCATTTAAGCATATTTTTTCAGGCCTCTTTTTTTTTTTTTTAATTAACTTTTATTGAGCTTCAAGTGAACATTTACAAATCAAGTCAGACTGTCACATATAAGTTTATATACATCTTACTCCGTACTCCAACTTGCTCTCCCCCTAATGAGTCAGCTCTTCCAGTCTCTCCTATCGTGACAATTTTGCCAGCTTCCAACTCGGTCTATCCTCCCATCCCCCCTCCAGACAGGAGATGCCAACACAGTCTCAAGTGACCACTTGATATAATTAGCTCACTCTTCATCAGCATCTCTCACCTACCCACTGTCCAGTCCCTTTCATGTCTGATGAGTTGTCTTTGGGGATGGTTCCTGTCCTGTGCCAACAGAAGGTTTGGGGACCATGACCGCCGGGATTCCTCTAGTCTCAGTCAGACCATTAAGTCTGGTCTTTTTATGAGAATTTGGGGTCTGCATCCCACTGATCTCCTGCTCCCTCAGGGGTTCTCTGTTGTGCTCCCTGTCAGGGCAGTCATCGGTTGTGGCCGGGCACCAACTAGTTCTTCTGGTCTCAGGATGATGTAGGTCTCTGGTTCATGTGGCCCTTTCTGTCTGTTGGGCTCTTAGTTGTCGTGTGACCTTGGTGTTCTTCATTCTTCTTTGCTCCAGGTGGGTTGAGACCAATTGCTGCATCTTAGATGGCCGCTTGTTAGCATTTAAGACCCCAGATGCCACATTTCAAAGTGGGATGCAGAATGTTTTCATAATAGAATTATTTTGCCAATTGACTTAGAAGTCCCCTTAAACCATGGTCCCCAGACCCCTGCCCTTGCTCCGCTGACCTTTGAAGCATTCATTTTATCCCGGAAACTTCTTTGCTTTTGGTCCAGTCCAGTTGAGCTGACCTTCCATGTATTGAGTGTTGTCCTTCCCTTCACCTAAAGCAGTTCTTATCTACTAATCAGTAAAAAACCCTCTCCCACCCTCCCTTCCTCCCCTCCTCGTAACCACAAAAGTATGTGTTCTTCTCAGTTTATACTATTTCTCAAGATCTTATAATAGTGGTCTTATACAATATTTGTCCTTTTGCCTCTGACTAATTTAGCTCAGCATAATGCCTTCCAGCTTCCTCCATGTTATGAAATGTTTCACAGATTCGTCACTGTTCTTTATCGATGCGTAGTATTCCATTGTGTGAATATACCACAATTTATTTACCCATTCATCCGTTGATGGACACCTTGGTTGCTTCCAGCTTTTTGCTATTGTAAACAGAGCTGCAATAAACATGGGTGTGCATATATCTGTTTGTGTGAAGGCCCTTATTTCTCTAGGGTATATTCCAAGGAGTGGGATTTTTGGGTTTTATGGTAGTTCTATTTCTAACTGTTTAAGATAACGCCAGATAGATTTCCAAAGTGGTTGTACCATTTTACATTCCCAGCAGCAGTGTATAAGAGTTCCAGTCTCTCCGCAGCCTCTCCAACATTTATTATTTTGTGTTTTTTGGATTAATGCCAGCCTTGTTGGAGTGAGATGGAATCTCATCGTGGTTTTAATTTGCTTTTCTCTAATGGCTAATGATCGAGAACATTTTCTCATGTATCTGTTAGCAGCCTGAATATCTTCTTTAGTGAAGTGTGTGTTCATATCCTTTGCCCACTTCTTGATTGGGTTGTTTGTCTTTTTGTGGTTGAGTTTTGACAGAATCATGTAGATTTTAGAGATCAGGCGCTGGTCGGAGATGTCATAGCTGAAAATTCTTTCCCAGTCTGTAGGTGGTCTTTTTACTCTTTTGGTGAAATTTTTAGATGAGCATAGGTGTTTGATTTTTAGGAGCTCCCAGTTATCTGGTTTCTCTTCGTCATTTTTGGTAATGTTTTGTATTCTGTTTATGCCTTGTATTAGGGCTCCTAAGGTTGTCCCGATTTTTTCTTCCATGATCCTTATCGTTTTAGTCTTTATGTTTAGGTCTTTGATACACTTGGAGTTAGTTTTTGTGCCTGGTGTGAGGTATGGGTCCTGTTTCATTTTTTTGCAAATGGATATCCAGTTATGCCAGCACCATTTGTTAAAAAGACTATCTTTTCCCCAGTTAACTGACACTGGGCCTTTGTCAAATATCAGCTGCTCATATGTGGATGGATTTATATCTGGGTTCTCAATTCTGTTCCACTGGTCTATGTGCCTGTTGTTGTACCAATACCTAGGTTCTGAAATCAGGTAGAGTGAGGCCTCCCACTTTCTTCTTCTTTTTCAGTAATGCTTTGCTTATCCGAAGCTTCTTTCCCTTCCATATGAAGCTGGTGATTTGTTTCTCTATCACCTTAAAAAATGACATCGGAATTTGGATCGGAAGTGCATTGTATGTATAGATGGCTTTGGGCGATGGATTGCTTTTGTGGGGCTTTTCTCACCATGGTCTTGTAACTTCCACCCAATCCCTTGCATATAAGAACTGTGCATATAAGGTAATTGTGGCCTACCAAGGGGATTGGTCGGTTTTGGCATCCCTCTAGGCTTAAAAGAGAGCTAATTCCAGAGCAGAGGGAGGATCTCACCAGCACCAAGGAAGAAGAGCCAAAAGGAGAGCGTGTTCTTCGACTTGGCATCCCTGCACTCAGAAGCTCCTGGAATCAGGAATGAGAGAGAGAGAGAGAGAGAGACAGAGAGAGAGAGAGAATGTGCGTGAAGAGAGAGCTGCAACAGTGAAGATGGTGAGTAACAGTGGAAGAGAGATAGTGGCAGGAGACAGCATGGTGGGATTCCCAGCTGAGTGCCTTTGGGCAGGAGGCTTGCTTTCAGAGTAGGGTGCCTCCAGGCACTTGGTGGTTTGCTGCCCCACAGAGCTAGAGCTGAGTGCTGGGGCTTATTGGTGGAGTGGGGTGCCTCTGGGCACTTATAAACCAAAAGCCAACCCCACTGCCGCCGAGTTGATTCTGACTCGTAGGGACTTATAGGTAAAGCTAAAAGAGCTTTGTAGCACTTTCTCAAGCAGGACAGAGGTCGAAGGGCCAGAGAAAGGTGTACCTGTGGGCAACAGGTGAAAAGAGGCTGTCCTGATGGCAGAACTGTATTCTGACCATTCCTGAACCCAAATTGTAACCTGTTCCTTCCCTGCTAAACCCATAATCCTGAGTACTGTCTGTGAGCTCTCTGTGGGCATTGCATTGAAATCAAACTCAGCCAAGAAGTAGAGAGTGCCATGGGAGGAATGGTTAGTGTCAGAATTGGTAAAGATGGTGAGAGAAGGCATGGCCGGCCCCCCGCCCCGCGCCCCCCAGGAATCAGTATTGGGCTATTAATCTTGTTTTTCCTTCACCCTTGTGAAGTTAGACAAGGAGGTCAGATGCTCCTCCAACACCATTTTTACAGAAAGTAATGAAAAGTCTTGCTGGCTTTAGTTCCTTAATAACTGGGAAAGAAAAAATGAAGTGTTTGCTTTTGCTTGTAGAAAAGAGTACAATGCTGGAAAAGGCAGTTTTTTCAAAGTTTTTTTTTTTTTTTTTACATAGAGTAGAAGAGTAGAATATTACTTGTCTTAGTTATCTAGTGCTGCTGTAACAGATTTACCACAACTGTGTGGCTTTAACAAACAAATTTATTTTCTCACAGTTCAAGAGGCTAGAAGTCTGAATTCAGGGGGCCAGGTCTAGGGAAAGGCTTTCTTTCTCTGTCAGCTCTGTAGGAAGGTCCTTGCCTCTTTTGAGCACCTGTTCCTGGGCAATCTTTGCGTGGCTTGGCATGCTTCCCCCCTTGCTTGTTTTTATGTCTCAAAAGAGATTGATTTAAGACACATCTTACACTAATCCTGTCTTGTTAATATAACAAACCAACCCATTCCTAAAAGAGATTATAACCACAGGCATAGAGGTTAGGATTTACAGCCCTTATTTTGAGGGGGACATAATTCAGTCCATAATACTACTAATTTAGTACATGGAATTTTACTTTATTTCTTTTATTTCAGCAGTGTATCTCTTAAGACTAGTGTTTCAAGGACATACTTTGGGACATGCAATCTTAAAAAATTGTTAAACCAGAGAATTCATAATTTTAGATGTGTAATAAAAAGTAAAGGTTGCTATGGTATAGGAGGAAGCAGGAATTTGTATGTTAAAACTAGGTTTAGTTTCCAATTCTGCCACTTGTGTGTGGTGAGAAATTTACCCTATGAGATTTAATTTTCTTACCTGATATTGGGGACAGTGTCTACCCTTAAAGTTACCTTGGTGGCGCACTGCTAACCGAAAGGTTGGCAGTATGAAACCTCAGCCGCTCCATGAGAGAAAGAGGTAGCAGTCTACTACCATCAAGATTTATAGCCTTAGAAACCCTATGGGGGCAGTTCTGCTCTGTCCTATAGGGTCACTATAAGTCAGAGTTGACTCGACAACAGTGGGTTTTTGGTTCCGCCTTTCAGAGTTGTGTACGCTGGAAATAATTTATGTTAAGTGTCTAGTGAATGCCTGGCACATAGATGGCATAAAATTAATAGTAATTATTATTAACAACTATTCTGACAGTCTACTTACATGTTTGGGTCTTCGTTTTAAACACGTGCAGCAAGATAATCTGGGAGCTTATATCAACAAATTTATTTGTATCTTCAAGGTTTACAGACACAGACTAGGAATTACTACTATTACGTAAAACTAGATCTTGTTTTTAGAGCAGAGGGCTGGGTTTCACAGCATCAGTATTGAATTCCCTTTAGGTCATTGATACGCTTCTTTCGTTGGGCCATGGTGCCACTGATCTGATTCTTGATAATGTAAATAATATTTGTTTTGAGTTTCTTAGATGAGAGATGCTGTTGAAACAGCTAAATGCTATATTCCTGAGTAGTCTTTATCAGATTCCAGTATCATTTCTTTTCTGTTTAGACTTGTCCTCAGATGGCTGTGCTCTAATCATGTGACAGCTAATTCTACAGTGTGATGTGACAAAAACAGATCATTTTTCTGACATGAATAAGGCTCATTTTTCTTAAACTATTGGTTCATGAAATTTGTGTAGAAATGCCTTTTGACGATCTTAATCTTTTTCATGGTAAACAACAACGTGAATTTTTATAGGCAGGAGAGGAAGGGCAAATTGTTTGGAATTCCAATTTTTTTCCTAGTTTAGGTTTTTTCTCTGCCAGGTTTGTTAGAGAAGTGGACATTGTCTTGTGTTAATACAGGAATTTCCTTAGACAGTGTAAGCCTTACATTAATGTATAAAATATTTTTAACATCTTTGGGAGGTATCTTGGGGTGCTAGAATGGACACTGGTCTAGCATATTGCCTAACAGGGTTCTTAACACATATTGTCCACTGCCATCGAGTCAATTCTGAATCATAGGGACCCAGTAGGGTTTCCAAGGCTGTAAATCTTTATAGAAACAGACTGCTGCATCTTTCTCCTGTGGAGCCGCTGGTGATTTTGAACTGCCAACCTTTGGGTTAGCAGTTGATCACTTTACCCACTACACCACCAGGGCTCCTTTGACACATATGAAAAATCAAACCAAACCCATTGCTGTCGAGTTAATTCCCACTCATATCGACCCCATAGGGCAGTAGAACTGCCCCATAGGGTTTCCAGGGAGCAACTGATGGATTTGAACTGCTGAGCTTTTTGTTAGCAGACAAACACTTAACCACTGCGCTACTGGGGCTCCTTGACACATATTAGACAATAAATATCTCTTGCTCTTCCAGGAGTTAGAAGGCTTCAATTCTAGGCTTTGTATGCTCCCAGCTGTGTGACCTAATTAGACTGTTGTCTGATGCCCTTGAGTCAGTTCCAACTCACAGCAACCCTATGTACAACAGAATGAAACACTGCCTGGTCCTGCACCATCTCTTGATCGCTATTATGCTTGAGCCCATTGTTGCAGCCACTGTATCAATCCATCTCCTTGAGGGTCTTTCTCTTTTTCACTGACCCTCTACTTTACCAAGCGTCACGGCCCTCTCTAGGGACTGATCCCTCCTGATAACGTGTTGAAGGTATATGAGATGTAGTCTCACCATCCTTGCTTCTAAGGAGCATTCTGGCTGTACTTCTTTCAAGACAGATTTGTTCGTTCTTTTGGCAGTTCATGGTATATTCAGCATTCTTCGACCAACATTCATTGTCCAGCTTTTGTGTGTATATGAGGCAATTGAAAACACCATGCTTGGTTCAGTCTCATTTTTTGTCTTTAAAATCACTAGAATCCTCCCCCACTCTGATTCATTGACTCAGTTTATTCTTAGCCTTATTTAAAAAAAAAAAATTTGGTTCCTATGTGGCCTTGAAGGCAGTCTCTTGTAAATAAGCAAATGCAGAGTCACCAGATAGGCTGAATTGGGAAGTGTTGTGAAATAACAGTTACTTACTTGACAATACATTCTTTCTTTGCTCTGATGGAGTTATCATAGGTTTTTTACCCACACCAGCTTGGAACTGTCTACTATCAAGCAAGTAGATTTCTTAGCATCTGCCCAAAGAGGATGAAGTGGGAGCTTCATAGAATGACTGATCTATTTTTCCAGTCATGTATGTCCCTAAATGGTACCATTGTAGTACACTTGCTGTGTGCAGTGGGAAATTTAATTTAGGAGATACAATTTTCTCATCTGTTATTAGGAACAATATCTACCTTTCAGAGCTGTATACATTGAAATTAATTTATTCTAAGCTTTCTAGTAATGAGGAATAGTGATTAAGTTTTTTTTTTTTTTTAAGTATTTTCTTAAGATAGGTTTAGAAAAATTTGGTCAGTTGAGAAAAACCTTTTCAGAATTTTCTTATATTTCCTGATTTGTGACAATGAATGTAAGTATAAAAAACCAAACCCAGTGCCACCTAGTCGATTTCAACTCATAGCGACCATATAGGACAGAGTAGAACTGCCCCGTAGAGTTTCCAGGGAGCACCTGGCGGATTCGAACTGCCAACCCTTTGGTTAGCAGCTGTAGCCGTTAACCACTATGCCACCAGGTTTTCCAAATGTAAGTATACTGAAGTAGTAGTATCGCTGTCATCTAACCTGATTTTTTGTTGTTGTTTTTATGGTTTGCGTAATTTCTTTCTGTACCTAGAGAATTTGCATTGGTCTTTCAAGTATTCTGAAATAATAATGGCTTTTTTTCTTACTTTGCAAAAATAACTGATTCTTTTCCAGTGTTTTGGTACTTAGGCTTTTCTTTGCTGTGGCCTAAAATGAAATGAGAAATTTGGGGATTTAAAAATTAAAAAAAATTTAAGTTTAAAATTGATGTCATTGATTACTGACCAAAACATTAAGATTCTTCTAAATGGTCCATTATCTGTTAGTAAAATGTAAAACAAAACAAAATATTAATTTTTTTCTGGTATTATGGCAGTATGGAGACAAAGGAAAATTCAAACCAAAACCAAACCAAACTGATGGCTGTCGAGTTGATTTCGACTCATGCGATCCCGTAGGTTAGAGTAGAACTGCCCCCTAGGGTTTCCGAGGAGCGCCTGGTGGATTCGGACTGCCGACCTTTTTGGCTAGCAGCTGTAGTTCTTAACCACTGCGCCACCAGGGTTTCCAAAGGAGGATTAGGAAGACAGAAACGTAACATCTAAATTTGGATCTACCAGTGAGTTGGTAAATATTCATTGAATGCCAACTGTGTGCTCAGTTCTGTTACAGAATTTGGGTTTGGTATGCTGTCTCTCTTCCAGAAGCTTACTTTCTAGTATGGAAAAAGGAAAACATGAAAAACAGCTGACCGTTGAAGGCCACACAATTTGTGTTTTTGGGAATTCAGAGAAGGGGAAAGTAGACTAGTGCTGAAGTAGACTTGATTGTGGCCTCTGGGTAAATGCTAGAGAAAAGCAATAACATTGCAAGTATGAAAAATAACATGAACGAAAGTATGGAGATAGAAATTAGTCTTTTATTGTGTGTGTTTGCAATTGTCAGATTTGTTTAACCCATTTGGTTGACCTTTTGGAGACATAGCTTAGTTTCGAGTCAGATCAGCTTAAGAGATATGAAGGATGAACTTTGAGAGGCAGAGTTAATACAAAGGAAAATGGGAACACTTTGTTTTTTTAGTTCAGAGGTAGTGATACATAGAATGAATTGGAGGGGGAAGAGACTTTCATAGATGAAGACGGTTGGAAGTGTTGTGTTGTAATCCTGAAATAAGGTGAAAGAATTATCCAAAAATAACCTTTCCTGCCCTAATAGTAAAAGTAAACCTTTGTTAAAACATTATTTATTGATGAAGACTACTCTCTTAACAGAACACTTGTTTATTCAATAGTATTTCAAAGCACTGCAAACTCGAACTTAAAAAAAATCAGTGGTGACAGGAATCACAATAGAGGGTCCTGGACAGAGCTGGAGAAAAATGTAGAACAAAATTCTAACTTACACACACACAAGACCAGACTTACTGGCCTGACCGAGACTGGAGAAACTCCAGTATGGCCCCTGCATACCCTTTTAGCTCAGTAATGAAGTCACTCCTGAGGTTTACCCTTCAGCCAAAGATTAGACAGGCCCATAAAACAAAATGAGACTGAATGGGAACACCAGTTCAGGGACAAGGACAAGAAGGCAGGAGGGGACAGGAAAGCTGGTAATAGGGAACCCAGGGTTGAGAAAGGGAAAGTGTTAACATGTTGTGGTGTTGGCAACCAGTGTTACAAAATAATACGTGTACTAATTGTTTAATGAGAAGATAGCTTGTTCTGTAAACCTTCGTTTGAAGTACGATAAAAAGAAAAAAAAAGCAGTGGCATATGACAGACCATTCTTTATTTTATGACGACTTATCATTGAATAATACTGAACAAAACCAATATATATATATTTTAATATTTATGCTAAGTAGTGCCAAATGTGTTGAATTTCTTATCCCTGAATCTGTGAGCCCAGAGTTCTGTCTGTAGCAAATAGTGAAAATATAAAATGTAGCTGTAGGCCTTCGTATACTATTAGGAAACAAATGAGAGATGGAAAACTGACTAGTATAAAGTGCATTTATTCCATAATCCAAGTTTAGAAATCAGTGGAGCAAAGATCAGGTTAAGGCATCAAGGTACTCAGAGGGTGTGCTTCATTTTGACCTACATCTCCTGTTCTGCTCTGGCTTGATGAAGAGTAGTGAAAGTCCATAAACTATGGTGTGTGGTAGTGCTATTCTCTGATGTAAGCTTTATGTAGATGACTTCCAAATCTGCATCTTCAGCCTATACTTTCTTTTACCTGGTGAACACCTGCAGTTTGATGCCCTGCTGGTTCCTAAAACTTAACATATGTCTTTACTTATATTCCTTGGCATTTTGCCATGGCTTCTTTGCATTCCCATACATATATCCCTTCTCTAGTTTAATGGCTCATTATTCACTTAGCTAACAAAACTTGGGGTTATTTTTTATTTCTTTCTGTTCCTGACCCTTCACATTGTTCGACAATTTTTCAGACTTCTTGGAAATGCCTCTTCTCCATTGAACCTTTAGGGTGTTAATTTGTTCACTCATTCACGTTTTCACTTATTCTGATACATTTATTAAGCACCTTCTTTTTGGGTTATGTGCCAGGCAAGGAGCTCTGGTGGCACAGTGGTTAAGTGCTTGGCCGCTAACCTGAAGGTCGGCAGTTTGAACCCACCAGCTCCTCCATGGGAGAAAGATGTGGTTGCCTGCTTCCATAAAGATTACAGCCTTGAAAACCCTATGGGGTAGTTCTCTGTCCCATAGGGTCACTATGAGTAGAAT
The DNA here is from genome assembly GCF_030014295.1 of Loxodonta africana. Taxonomy (NCBI): domain Eukaryota; kingdom Metazoa; phylum Chordata; class Mammalia; order Proboscidea; family Elephantidae; genus Loxodonta; species Loxodonta africana. Next base: position 38,709,146 of record NC_087363.1, read on the forward strand.
CAACTTCACAGCACACAACAACAACAACAACAACATGTGCTAGGCACTGTACTAGGAACTAGGGAAATAGTGGTGAATAAGACAAATCAGTTTTCTGCTCTTACAGGGCTTACAGTCCAAGCTTTCATCATCTTTTCCCCCTTAGGACTGTTACAGTCACACTTGTTTTTTCTGGTTATGAATATAAAACTAAAAAACTTAACTGCTGTCAAGTCGATTCCGACTCATAGTGACCCTATAGGACAGAGTAGAACTGCCCCATAGGGTTTCCAATCTGTATGAAAGCAGACTGCCACTTTTTTCTCCTGTGGAGCAGCTGGTGGGTTCAAACTGCCCATCATTAGTTTAGCAGCTAAGCTCTTAACCACTGTGCCACCAGGGCTCCACACTTTAACTAATATATATATATAAAAAAATGCACATGGACCCCCAAGACTGTGGTCCCCAGACACCCTGTCAACTCAGAACTGAAGCCACTCCAGAAGTCCACTTTTCAGCCAAAGATTAGACAGGCCTATAAAACAGTAACACACACGAGGAACGGGCTGCTTAGTTAAGTCAGGTGTATAAGACCAAATGGGCAATACCTGCCCAAATGCAAGGACAAGAAGGCAGGAAGGTACAGGAAGACTGGATGAATGGACATGGAGAACCCAGGGTGGAAAGGGAAAAGCGGAGAGTGCTGACACATTGCGGGGATTGCAACCAATATCACAAAACAATTTGTATATAGATTTTTGGATGGGAAACTTATCTGCGCTGTAAACTTATACCTAAAACACAATACAGTTAAAAAAAAAATGCACATGGAAAAAATAGAAGAAAATATACCAGACTGTTGAGTGATCGTACTGGGGATATGAGATTAAAGGTAGTTTTACTTTTCTCTGAAATCTAGATTTTTCTCTAAATGTGGCATAATCCATTTGTAATCTTAAAAAATAATAAACATTACCTCTTTCGGGGAAGTAGAAGTGCAGGATGTGCCAAGTGTGATGTTTATGCCACTACAGGATGGCTTACCTGTACAGAATGAAGGATTGACTACTTAGATCTGTTGTTGTTAGGTGCCGATGAGTTGATTGTGACTCATAGCGACACTATGCACAACAGAATGAAACATTGCCCGGTCCTGAGCCATCCTCACAATTGTTGTTATGCTTGAGCTCATTGTTGCAGCCACTGTGTCAGTCCACCTCGTTGAGGGTCTTCCTCTTTTCCGCTGACCCTGTACTCTGCCAAGCATGATGTCCTTCTCCAGGGACTGATGCCTCCTGACAACATGTCCAAAGTATGTAAGACACAGCCTCACCATCCTTGCTGCTAAGGAGCATTCTGGGTGTACTTCTTCTAAGACAGATTTGTTTGTTCTTTTGGCAGTCCATGGTATATTCAATATTCTTTGCCAACAGCACAATTCAAAGCCATCAGTTCTTCTTCAGTCTTCCTTATTCATTGTCCAGCTTTCATATACATATGATGTGATTGAAAATACCATGGCTTGGGTCAGGTGCACCTTAGTCTTCAAGGTGACATCTTTGCTCTTCAATACTTGAAAGAGGTCCTTTTTGCACCAGGTTTACCCAATGCAACGCGTCTTTTGATTTCTTGACTGCTGCTTCCATCGCTGTTGATTGTGGATCCAGGTAAAATGAAATCCTTGACAACTTCAGTCTTTTCTCCATTTATCATGATGTTGCTCATTGGTCCAGTTGTGAGGATTTTTGTTCCTTTATGTTGAGGTGCAGTCTATACTGAGGGCTGTGGTCTTTGATCTTCATTAATAAGTGCTTCAAGTCCTCTTCACTTTCAGCAAACAAGGTTGTGTCATCTGCATAACGCAGGTTGTTAATGAGTCTTCCTCCAATCCTGATGTCCTGTTCTTCCTCATATAGTCCAGCTTCTTGGATTATTTTCTCAGCATACAGATTGAATAGGTATGGTGAAAGAATACAGCCCTGACGCACACCTTTCCTGACTTTAAACCATTCAGTACCCCTTGTTCTGTCCTAACAACTGCCTCTTGATCTATGTAAAGTTTCCTCATGAGCATGATTAAGTGTTCTGGAATTCCCATTCTTTGCAGTGTTATCCATAGTTTGTTATGGTCCACACAGTTGAATGCCTTTGCATAGTCAATAAAACACAGGTAAACATCCTTCTGGTATTCTCTGCTTTCAGTCAGGATCCATCTGACATCAGCAATGCTATCCCTGGTTCCACATCCTCTCCTGAAACCAGCCTGCATTTTTGGCAGTTTCCTGTCGATATATTGCTGCAGCCGTTTTTGAATGATCTTCAGCAAAATTTTGCTTGCGTGTGATGTTAATGATATTGTTCTATAATTTCCACATTTGGTTGGATCACCTTTCGTGGGAATAGGCATAAACATGGATCTCTTCCGGTCAGTTGGCCAGGAAGCTGTCTTCCATATTTCCTGGCATAGACGAGTGGGCACCTCCAGCACTGCATCTGTTTGTTAAAACGTCTCAGTTGATATTCCATCAATTCCTGGAGCCCTGTTTTTCGCCAGTGCCTTCAGAGCGGCTTGGATTTCTTTCTTTAGTACTGTCGGTTCCTGATCATATGACACCTCTTGAAATGGTTGAATATCAGCTAATTCTTTTTGGTACAATGACTCTGTGTATTCCTTCCCTCTTCTTTTGATGCTTCCTGCGTCGTTTAATATTTTCCCCATAGAATCCTTCACTATTGCAACTCGAGGCTTGAATTTTTTCTTCAGTTCTTTCAGCTTGAGAAACGCCGGGCGTGTTCTTCCCTTTTGGTTTTCCATCTCCAGCTCTTTGTACATGTCATTATAATACTTTACGTTGTCTTCTCGAGAGGCCCTTTGTAATCTCCGTTCAGTTCTTTTACTTTATCAATTCTTCCTTTTGCTTTAGCTGCTCGATGTTCGAAAGCAAGTTTCAGAGTCTCCTCTGACATCCATCTTGGTCTTTTCTTTCTTTCCTGTCTTTTCAGTGACCTCTTGCTTTCATCATGTGTGATGTCCTTGATGTCATTCCACAACTCGTCTGGTCTTCAGTCACTAGTGTTCAGTGTGTCAGATCTGTTCTTCAGATGGTCTCTAAATTCAGGTGAGTTATACTCAAGGTCATATTTTGTTTCTTGTGGACTTGCTCTGATTTTCTTCAGTTTCAGCTTGAACTTGCATATGAGCAATTGATGGTCTGTTCCACAGTCGGCCCCTGGCCTTGTTCTGAATGATGATATTGAGCTTTTCCATCGTCTCTTTCCACAGATGTAGTCAATTTGATTTCTGTGTGTTCTATCCGGCGAGGTCCATGTGTATAAAAAAAAAAAACAACTTTTTTTTAATATAGTCGCTGTTTAAGTTGGTGAAAGAAGGTACTTGTGATGAAGAAGTCGTTGGTCTTGCAAAATTCTATCATTCGATCTCCAGCATTGTTTCTATCACCAAGGCCCTGTTTTTCAACTACTGTTCCTTCTTCTTCGTTTCCAACTTTCGCATTCCAATCACAAGTAATTATCAGTGCATCCTGATTGCATGTTCGATCAATTTCAGACTGCAGTAGCTGATAAAAATCTTCTATTTCTTCATCTTTGGGTCTAGTGGTTGGTGCGTAGATTTGAATACTAGTCGTATTAACTGGTCTTCCTTGTAGGTGTATGGATATTATCCTATCACTGACAGCATTGTACTTTAGGATAGATTTTGAAACGCTGTTTTTGACGGCGAATGCAACACCATTCCTTTTCAAGTCATTCCCAGCATAGTAAACTATGTGATTGTCTGATTCAGAATGGCCAACACCAGTCCACTTCAGCTCACTAACGCCTAGGATATGGATGTTTATGCGTTCCATTTCATTTTTGACAATTTCCAATTTACCTAGATTCATACTTCCTACATTCCAGCTTCTGATTATTAATGGGTGTTTGCAGCTGTTTCTTCTCATTTTGAGTCGTGCCACATCAGCAAATGAAGGCCCAGAAAGCTTTACTCCATCCATGTCATTAAGATCGACTTTACCTTGAGGAGGCAGCTCTTCCCCAGTCATCTTTTGAGTGCCTTCCAACCTGGGGGGCTCATCTTTCAGCACTATATCAGACAGTGTTCCACTGCTGTTCATAACGTTTTCACTGGCTAACACTTTTCAGAAGTAGACTGCCGGGTCCTTGTTCCTAGTCTGTCTTAGTCTGGAAGCTCAGCTGAAACCTGTCCTCCATGGGTGACCCTGCTGGTATCTGAATACCGGTGGCATAGCTTCCAGCATCACAGCAACATGCAAGCCCCCACAGTAGGACAAACTGACAGACACATGGGGGACTTAGATCTAGTCCGACTCTAAAATTTTGTGACTATGAACTAAGAGCCATACTTTAGGTCAGTCCGTTTAGGGCTAACGTATACATGCCTACTTTCTTACTATAGACATGTAAATGGCCGAAATGAAGGGAGAGGAGGTATAGTGCCTTAGAACTCCCTTAGGAGAACTGAGGAATGAAGCAAGAGGTAAGCACTGTGATGGTTTTTAGAGATAGTGGAAAAAAAAATTTTTTTTTTATCAACCTGAAAACTTCTTTTGCGTTCTTTGCATTCTTTCATAACTAGTGCTAGATAAAAATAATCCTTTCTCAATTGGGAACAAGATGTGGCAACTGGGGATGTGTTGGGGATAGAGGAGATGCTAATTTGGTTCTTCTGTTTTCTAGCCTTATTGTGGATGACTTGCTGAGCAAGGATTGGTTCTATCTTTCTCTTACTCTGTCTTTTCTCTGCTTCCAATAGAAGACTCTCAAGATTCAATCTCTTTGTGAGGCATTAAAGTTAGATTGGTTATAGAACAGTGTTGGGAGACCTGTTTTTCTTCTTCATTTTGAAACACCAGAGTAAATTGCTTATTTCTCCATGCTTGATTCTTTTTGCTAAAAGAAGACAAAATCTGACTTCACTGTCCTTACATTGCATACTTTGGTATTTCTTTTGAATACCTTTTTTTTTTTAATTTCATTTTTAAGAATTAAGGTATAATTTTCAGTAAACGCAGAAATCTAAAAAGTACATATAACGCAGTGAATTTTTACATATGTATACAGCTGTATATATACACTGTAACCACCAATCGTAAAAAGAGAACATTTTTGTTCCCCCAGAAAGTTCTCTTTCTAGTCAATACCTTCCTTTTGAGCACTTTGAGGACTTCATTATTCATGTAAAGAAGCCAGTGAAAATAAATATTGATATCTTTTATATTTCATCAGTAATTAGACTGTTGAATCCTAGGATAAAGTCTGATCTGTAAACAGTAAGGTCTTTAGACTTTTAGAAACAGGGTGTAGAGGTGGTGGTTTTATATTGATAAGATGGCAGTATTGTTTCCCAGCATGTATGTATTTTCTTTTCTCTGTAGAGTTTTTCCTGAAAGTAAATTTATTTGGAAAGGTTGTAAGTAAGTAGGAAAAGGAAAGTTGTTTGGCCAAATGAATGGTGAGATTATTCCGGGTCTGTGAATTCTGTTCTTCCTCCTACCTGTGCCATTGTGTAATCCTGGGAATGAGACCTAACCTCATTTGTTTTCATTTAATATTTATTCAGCACTTTTTGTTTGAGGCACTGCATATGAGTATTTCTAACATTCTGCTGTGCCATTTTAGTGCACCTCATATTTTAGCTATTTATGTAAGTGATCTTGTTCCCGGATTTAATATATATGTAAGTTTATATACCTAATTATTTAATTTTGATAAAAATATCTATAACAAAACATTTGCCAATTCAGCATTTTTTACATTTATCACTTCAGTGACATTGATTACGTTCGTCATGTTGTGCAACCATCACGATTGTTTGTTTCCAAGTTATTTCACCACCGTTAGCAGAAACTCAGTGCCTTCTAAGCAGAGACTTCTCCCCTTTTCCTCCTCTCTCACCCCTAGACCACTAAAGAATTTTGGTTTTTATGCATTTGCCTTTTTCTTATAAGTGAGGTCATACAAAATTTGTCCGTTTGTGACTGACTTATTTCACTCAGCATAATGTTTTAAAGGCTCATCCATGCTGTACCACATTTTGTTTATCCATTCGTCTGTTGATGGACATTTAGGTTGTTGCTACCTTTTGGCTATTGTGGACAGTGCTGCAGTGAAAATTGGTGTATAAATTTGTTTGTGTTCCTGCTTTCACTTGTTTTGGGCATAGTCCTAGGATTGGGATTGCTGAATCATAAGGTAGTTCTATGTTCAACTGTTTGAGGAGCCGTCGAACTGTTTTCCACAGCGGCTGTAGCATTTTGCACTCCCACCAGCACGGATGAGGGTTATGATTTCTCTACACTCTCGCCAGCCAGTTGCTGTGAGTTGACTCTGACTCATGGCAGCCCCGTGTGTGTCAGACTCGAGCTGTGCTCCGTAAGGTTTATAGTGGCTTATTTTTGGGAAGTAGATCACCAGGCCTTTCTTCTGAGGACCCTCTGGGTGGACTCCAGCCTTTTGGTTTGCAGGTGAGTGCTTAACCATTTGTAGCACCCAGGGACTCCACATCCTTGGCAACACCTGTTATTTTCTGTTTTTTGATCACAGCCATTCTAGTGGGGGTAAGGTGGTATCTTGTTGTGGTTTTGATTTGCATCTCCTGAATGACTAATGACTTTGAGCGTCTTTTCACGTGCTTGTTGGTCATTTGTATATCCTCTTTGGTGAAATGTTTATTCATTTCCTTTGTCTATTTTTTGATTGGATTATTTGTCTTTTTGTTGGTAAATCATAGTTCTTTATATATTGTGGATGTTAAGCCTTTATTAGATATATGGTTCCCAAAAATTTTCTCCCAATCTGTAGGTTGTCTCTTTACTTTGTTGGTAAAGCCCTTTGGTGCACGGAAGTTTTAATTTTGATTATTTCCAATTTATCTATTTTGTCTTTTGCCGCTCATGCTTTTGGTGTCATATCTAAGAATGTATTGTTAAAAACTAGATCATAAAGCATTGCTAGTTGCTGTTGAATCGATTCCAACTCATGGCGACCTCACGTGTGCAGAGTAGAACTGCTTCAAAGGGTTTTCAAGGCTGTGGCCTTTCAGAAGTAGATTGCCAGGCCTGTCTTCCTAGGTGCTGTGGGTGGGTGCAGACTGTCCTTTTGGCTAGCACTTAACCATTTGCTCCATCTAGGGACTTCCAAAGCATTGTCACTATGCTTTGTTCTGAGTTTTAGGGTTTTAGTTTTTATGTTTGTAGTTCCTTGATTCATTTTGACTTAATTTTTATATATGGGGTTAGGTATAGGTCCAGCTTCATTCTTTTGCATGTGAAATCCAGTTGTCTCATCGATATTTATTAAAGAGACTATTTTTTCCCCATTGAATGGACTTAGCATCCTTGGGTTTACTTCTGGACTCTTCAGTTCAATTCCACTGGCCTATGTGTCATTATACTAGTACCAGGCTTTTTTGATTATTGTAGCTTTATTTTATATATATATATATATATTTTTTTTTTTTTGTGGTTGTTTGGAACAATATTTAGTGGCATGGAAAAAACTGAAAATGTAAGCAGATGCAGTCTGCTTTGAAATCAGGAAATGTAAGTATTCCTACTTTTTTGTTCTTTTTAAAAACTGCTTTGGCTCTGGGGCCTGTTGCCATTCCATATAAATTTGAAGATTGGCTTTTTCATTTCTACAAAGAGCATATATATATTTAATAAACCTTTTATTTTTTAGATGTTTTAGATTTACAGAAAAGTTGCAAAGATAACAGAGATCTTATATACCACATATCCATTTTCTGCTATTGTTAATATCATTTTTTAGTAGCTTTATTGAGATATACTTCACATACCATAAAATCCACCCATTTTAAATGGTTCAGTGATTTTTTTAGTGTATTCACAGAGTTGTATAACCATCACTCCTATCTGATTTTAGGACATTTTCATCATCCCCAAAAGAAACTTTGTACCCAAGCAGTCACTCCTTCTCTTACTCTTTCTTCAGGCAATCACTAATTACTTTATTTCTGTATGGATTTTCCTATTTTGGACATTTCACGTAAATAGAATCATATGCCACGTGGGCATTTGTGACTGGCTTCTTTCACTTAGCATAATGCTTTCAAGGTTTATACGTCGTAGTGTGTATTAGTATTCTTTTTTTATTGCTGAATAAAATTCCATTGTATGGATATACTGCATTTTGTTTATCCATTCATTGGTTGGTGGACATTTAGATTGATTCTGTTTTTTGGCTATTATGAATAATGCAGCTGTGAACATTTGTATTCATGTTTTTGTGTGGACTACATTTATGTGCCCCAAAGTAGAATTACCGGGTCGTATGGTAACTCTTGGAAAGCCTGGTGGTGTAGTGGTTAAGTGCTATGGCTGCTAACCAAAGCCTCGGCAGTTCGAATCCACCAGGCGCTCCTTGGAAACTCTATGGGGCAGTTCTGCTCTGCCCTATAGGGTCACTATGAGTCGGAATCGACTCGACGACACTGGGTTTGGTTTTTTTTTTTTTTTTATGGTAACTCTTAGAGCTCTGGTGGCACAGTGGTTAAGAGCTATGGCTGATAACCGAAAGGTCAGCAGTTTGAATCCATCAGCCACTCCTTGGAAACCCTATGGGGCAGTTCTACTCTGTCCTAAAGGGTCACTGTAAATTGGAATTGATTCGATGGCAACTTGTTGTTTGTTGTAGGTAACTCTTAGGTTTAGCATATGAGGATCTGCCAGACTGCTTTCCAAAGTTGGCTGCACCCTTTTACATTCCCACCAGCAATGTATAAAAAAATCAAAAGCCAAACTTGTAGCCTTTGAGTTCAGTAATGTATGGAGGCTTCCAATTTCTCCACATTCTCTTCAACAGTTGTTATGTTGCATTTTTGATTTTAGCCAGCCTAGTACTGTGGAGTGGTATCTCATTACACTTTTGATTTGCATTTCCCTAATGGCTAAGGCTGAGCATCTTTTCCTGTCTTTATTGGCCACTTGTATATCTTCTTTGATATCTTCTTTGAAAAATGTATATTCACATCTTTTGCCTGCTTTTAAAATGGGTTTTCCTAATTATATTTTAAGTCTTGTTTTACCAGTGAGATTGTAAATCACTTGAATACAGGATCCTTGCCCTAAATAGTAATTCTCTGGTGTTTCCACTTACCTTCTCTCCCTCTCCCACTTCTGTCAAAGCACTTAGAGAATATTCATGCAGGCCACAGGGCCTGTAATAAACCCATTTGGTTTATTTTTTCCCCTTATTGGACCGCTTGCAAAAGCAAAGATGATTGGAAAAGCATGTTTGTTCACTTGTACAAATCCTAGATAGTCTGTACCTTTCTTAGTGAAGTAAAGTTTTTAATACTGTTGCTTTCATCTGATTATAAAAGGAACACATTTAAATGTTTCTACAAATAGAAAAGGCTCAAATAAATATAAAGCAGAAAGTTATAATTTTTATGATGATTTTCAATGATATAACCAGTGTTACTATTTTGATATATATGTGCACTGTAGATGCAGGTGCAAACATATCTACGTACACATATTTGTGTGTGAGTAATAGTGTATATACTGTTTTGTTACCCATTTTCTTTATTGTTATACTTAATATATTATGATCAAATTTCCATCCGTTTAATATTTCGTGGAGTTGAGTTTTGACATCAAGACATGAAACATCTATACATGGTTGATTCCTGAAGGTAGAAGGGTGGAAACAATTTAAATTATTTAACAAATGTTTTTAAAATTATCGGATTTGTTAGATTAAGTCAACTGTCTGTATTTCTTACTTTGCCTTATGTCTTGAAATCCTGCTTTGGTGCCCGTTATGTGTTTTTTCAGTTGTCACTGGTGATAGATTGGCCAAAAATTATAAAATTGACCTGATATAGGAGATAAACTAACCAAAAGGTTGGCAATTTGAATCCACCAGCCGCTCCTTGGAAACCCTATGGGACAGTTCTACTCTGTCCAGTAGGGTTGCTATGAGTCAGGACCAACTTGATGGCAACAGATTTGGTTTGATTATATACCTTCATAATCATGGTATGCTAGGGATTAATGGGAAGTTTAAAGTCTCTTGGGAGCTTTAACATTTTTTGAGCACCAACTGTGTGTCAGGCACTCTGAAAAGAAAAAAAAAAAATTAAAAGATTGAAGTCCTAATTATGTTTGTTTTTCAGGCAGTGAGGGGGAGGGAGACAGTGCCAAACTATGTTAGAACAAAAAAGTCAAAAGGTAAATTTCCTAGAAAATTTTTTTTCATTAGTTCATTTTTATGGTTTATCTAATACTAAGATTATTTGCAATTTCACGTTTGTATCATGACTTATTTGCTTAAATAAGCTTAAAAATCCATTGCTGTTGAGTCAATTATGACTCATAGCGAACCTATGGGAGAGAGTAAAACTGCCCTATAGTGTTTCCAAGGAGTGGTTGGTGGATTCAAACTGCTGACCTTTTGGTTAGCAGCCAATTAACGACTGTGCCACCAGGGCTTAGGCAATAAAAATATATCTGCACACTTAAAAAAGTTTCTGTACTGACAAGGTAATGGGACTTTGAGACATCACCTTTTTCTCCCTGAGTATTTAAAGGTTTAAATGTGGTCATTATAGTCCGTTGTCTGTAAATATTTTGCAATGCTTGTGTGTTGTGGCAAAATGAAGGAAATTGTATTGTGGGCAAGTCAGGATCTCAGTAAAAAAAATTTAAATACTGACTACAAGATTGTTTTTGTTCCTTCAGGTTACTGGTATATTTATTTCCATCAGTTTACCATATACTATATATATATTTTTTTTTACATCTTACTGCTGTTTTGGAAGTGTGTGAGAAGAAATAATGAAAAAATTTTGCAGATATATATATATATATATATATTTTTATATCTTTAGGCATGAGTAAGGCTCTTTATAAGAGAATCAGTTACTAAAACTAAAATCTTTAAAGCTATCATAAGAAATTTTGAATTTGGCTTGTGAAAGAAAGTCTTGTTTTTCCTAACAGGTAATATTGGAAACCAACAGGTAGTCAGGCAAAACAAATGGTAGTTTAGGATCTGTATGTTTTAATCCTTTTATTCTTGGTCTCCACACATGCTTGATCCTTGATCTCCACATTGCTTGCAGGTGTTGAAATGTGAGGACATTGATGTTTTTGATCCTTAATACTGAAAATGTTTTCTTTTAATAAGAGCATATGCAAAATGAGAGGTTACACTTGAAATGATCCTTAAGGTACTATTTGATTCTAATTTTTTTTTTAATTACCTAGAAGTTGCCAGTAGTTTGCTGAGATATCATGGAGGATGATCAGAAAGTTGTAGTTTTATGAAACCTATCCCCATTAATTGTTTAGAGAGGTAGCTATGGTAAAGTGGTCAGAGATTTAAGTTCCAGCTCTCCCCACTAGCTAGCTGTGTGACCTTTGGCATGTCACAAGCCTCATTTTACTCTCCTGTAAAATGTGAAATAACGGCAAGTAGCACACAGGATTGTCATGAGGATCAAAGGAGGTAATGTGTTAAGAGGTGCTTTGAAACTATACAACTGTGAGATGCTGCTATACAAGAGGTCTCTAAAATCTTTGAAGAATAGTAGTCTCATACTGTTAGCTTTTGTCTTCAATTGTTAATTCTTCCTGCTCTCTTCTAAGTTTATTTGTTCATAATTAAGCTTGGTTGGTGGTTTCCTCTTCTTAACAAATTAAGCAGAAAACTGAGTGCCAAGTGCCTCCCACATACAAGTTAAGGTTGTTGTGCCCAGGGTGATGAGAAACACCTGTTGCAGCATTCAGAGTGGGAGACCTTAGATTGGAACCAAGGCACTGCAGACAGCTGCCTAAACAGGTGCCCAGCATTTGCTAAAAAGAGTTGTTGTTTTTTAATTTTTAAAAAAGCTCATACTTATGGTATGCTTATTACATACCAGGCCCTGTTCTCAGTGCTTTACATTTAACCCTCCAAACAAGTCTATGAGAGTAGGTACTATTGTAACCCATTAGGAAGTTGAAGGTTAGCAAGTTACTTGTGGTTGATACAGTACTGAGACTTTTTTTTTTTGGTAGAGTTCAGGTTCATTATGGTTATACTTCACATATTTGCATTTTTACCACATCTTTGCAAAAGATAAACTTCTGTAAGCTCTCAGCAAAAAGTTATTGTCAATTATTGATTACCTCTAAAAGACCCAGTAGATTTTGGGATAAGTAAAAGTCCAGGAGTGGTGTTCAGGTCCAACTGTGACTTTGAAAAGTTTGGAACAAACAATAAGTATTGGTTAGGCACAAAGATATTTTATAGACTCCTTATTTTCTCAGTTTTAAGAGACATCCTTTTTTTTTTGCATTTTATTGTTTCAGTATTGTGTACATTTAATATGGTAGCATTTCCCTCTTTCCCCCGAAGCTGTTATTAAAAGTGTGTCTTTTAACCAATTGATAAGGCCCAGAATCAAGAAAATATGTAAAATCCCTTTGATGTTATTTTTAAACTAAAACCCATTATCAGTGTGCCATTCTTGGCCCCATACATACTCTTTGCATTTTCGGTACTTACGGCTAGATTTTCTTTTAGCCAGATAACATTGGTTTTGCTATGGGTTCTGAGACTTTGTACTTTCCTTCTTCTTTTCAGACTTCAGGTAAGAGGCTCTTGATGACTCAGAAGTACTTACCTTACTAGTTGCTGATTTAATCAGCTAGTTGAGAGGAAAAGGTAGCTGATATTTCCACTGGAGACTGAGCCAGAGTTATATTTGGAAGCCCAAGGCTAATCTTTATTGAATAAATTCATGAAGTTGTATAACATTGTTTTATTTTGGGAACTAATTCTTAATCTTCTTAACTGTTGTTTTTCTTTTGCTCATATGTATTTGAAATTGATGTTTTTATAATACTGTTAACTAGACTATAGATCTTATTCAGTTTTCACATCCACTCATTTGTTCGTGCGTGTGTGTGTGTGTAGTTCAAGGCAGTTTGATCCCACTTAACCAGCATCACCATCACGATACAGAACTGTTCGTCACCACGGAGGAGTTCCTCTTGTATTACCCCTTTATAGTTGCACCTCACCCTTTACCTGTTGCCTGTTCTCCATCTCTGTAATTTCATCAAGTTGATGGTGTTATATAAATGGGAACATACAGTACCTAACCTTTTGAGATTAGCATTTTTTTTTCATCCACTAAGCATAATGCTCTCAGGATTCATCTAAGTTGTTATGTGTATTGATATCAATAGTTTTTTCCTTTTTATTGCTGAGTAGTGTCCATGGTTTGGCTGTACCAAGTTTATTTAACCATTCACTCATTGAAGGACATTTGGGTTGTTTCAAATTTTTGGTCATTACCAGTAGTGCTACTATGAGCATTCATGTATAAGTTTTTATTTCTCTGGGACAAATGCTCAAGAGTGCAATTCCTGGGTTGTATGGCAAGTGCGTATTTTATTTGATAAGAAATTACCAAGGTATTTTCCAGAACGGCTGTCCTATTTTATATTCCTACCAGCAGTGTATAAGACCACTAATGTTCTTTTATTGCCTGTTCATTCTTTTCCTATCATAAAAAAAAAGAATCCAGTGCCGTCCTATCCTATCATATGTGATGGTAAACTAAAACCAAGCCAAACCCACTGCTGTCGGGTCGACTCTGACTCACAGCGACCCTATAGGACAGAGAGTAGAACTGCCCCTTAGAGTTTCCAAGTAGCGCCTGGCGGATTTGAACTGCCGACCTTTTGGTTAGCAGCTGAAGCCCTTAACCACTACGCAACCTGGGTTTCCTATGTGATCGTAAATGCCAAAAATTCAGGAAAAATTCATATGAGAAAAATCATAAAATGAAAAATGTGCATTGAGATAGTTATTTTAGCAGTATATACAGTTATTGTCAGGAGAACAGAATTGGTTGTTCTAGATTTTATGTTTTGACAGCCCGTTGTTGACCTTGCTTGAAGAGACTAATCAAAAGGATGAAGTAGTTTTGTCATTACTTTCATGCTAAATTATTTGGCCATTTTGGGAATCTGAAGACCCGAGGTTTTGTTCTCATTAACCCTTGTTATTTCTCAGAAACGTTATCTTTTCCTAAATTGTTAATAATTTCTGGTACTGTAGCCTCTGGTAATAGCAGGATTTTTTACTTTGCTGTGAATTACAGTACCTACTGTTTTTATGACTTGGAATTGTTGAAAAACCGCTGAGAACTGTTTGCTTACCATCAAAATAGGCAACTCTCCCAAATTGGCATATCCATATTCAGGCTTTAGAATAGTCACAGTGAAATAGCATGGGGTTTTTTATACCAAGGAAGCTATCCAAGAATTTTGTGAATGAGGCTGAGGATTGGCCTTGCCAGAATTCATGGGGAAGATGTCTTTCTTGTTTTGTGTGGTGAAGGGGGTTTTTCATCCAAAGTTTGCCCTGATTTCTTCTTTTCCTACTGGGCTTTTTTTTTTTTTTTACTGCATTTATTTACTTATTTTTAAAGTGTCTAAGGATTTTAATTTATTTAACTGGTATTTTTTGGTAGATTTTATTTGCGGTGAGTTCTTTTGGATAAGTAGTGTAAGAGGTTTAGATTTCAAGATAAACCAGGGATTTGTTTTGGGACTTGACAATAAGATGTAAAAAAAAAAAAAAGTAGTAATTTTGTTATGAAAACTACGATCAAACAGATTTAGATTGCTTTTTTTCGTTTATTGTGCTTTAAGTGAAAGTTTACAGTTCAAGTTAGTTTCTCATACAGAAATTTATGTACATATTGTTATGTGACCCTAGTTGCTCTCCCTATGACAGCACATTCCTCCTTTCCACCCCAGATTTACCATGTACATTCAACCAGCTCCTTTCCCCTTTTGCCTTCTCATTATTGCCTCCGGACAGGAGCTGCCCGTCTAGTCTCATGAATCTACTTAAGCTAAAAGGCACTCTATTCACGAATATCATTTTATGGCCTATGGTCCAGTCTAATCTTTGTCTGAAGAGTTGGCTTCGGGAATGGTTTTAGTTCTGGGTTAACAGAGAGTCTAGGGGCCATGTCTTTTGGGGTCCCTCCATCTCAGACCATTAAGTCTGGTCTTTTTACCTGAATTTGAGTTCACCTCATTTTTCTCCTGCTCCATCAGGAGAAAACATCTGTTGTGTTCCCTGTCAAGGCAGTTATTGGTGGTAGCTGGGCACCATCTAGTTCTTCTGGTCTCAGGCTGATGGAGTCACTGGTTTATATGGCCCTTTTTGTCTCTTGGGCTAACATTTTCCTTGTGTCTTTGGTGTTCTTCCTTCTCCTATGCTACAGGTGGATAGGGACCAATTGATGCATCTTAGATGGCTGCTTGCTAGCTTTTAAGACCTCAGATACCACTTACCAAAGTGGGATGGAGATCATTTTCTTAATAAACTTTGTTATGACAATTGACCTAGAAGTCCCCTGAAACCCTGGTCCCCAGACCCCTGCCCCTGCTACTCTGTCCCTTGAAGTGTTTGGTTGTATTCAGGAAACTTCTTAGCATGTGGTTTAGTCCAGTTGTACTGACTTCTCCTGTATTGTGTGTTGTCCTTGCCTTCACCTAAGATAATTCTTGCCTACCAGTTAGTGAATACCCCTTTCCCTCCCTCCCCACCCTCGTAGCCGTCAAAGAATGTTTCCTTCTGCGTTTAAATCTTTTCTTGAGTTCTTATTATAGTGGTCTCATGTAGTATTTGTCCTTTTGTGACTGACTAGTTTCACTTAGCATAATGCCTTCCAGATTCATCCATATTATGAGATGTTTCGTGGATTCTTCATTGTTCTGTATCGTGTGGTATTCCATTGTGTGAATATACCATAATTCGTTTATCCATTAATCTGTTGATGGGCACCTAGGTAGTTTCCATCTTTTTGCTATTGTGAACAGTGCTGCAATGAACACGAGTGTGCATGTATCTATTTGTGTGACAGCTGTTATTTCTCTAGGATATATTCCAAGGAGTGGGATTGCTGGATCGTATGGTACTTCTATTTCTAGCTTTAAAAAAAAAAAAAAATTTTTTTTTTTAAAGGAAGTGCCAAATCGATTTCCAAAGTGGTTGTACCATTTTACATTCCCACCAGCAGTGTATAAGTGTTCCAGTCTCTCCACAACCTCTCCAGCATTTATTATTTTGTGTTTTTTGGATTAATGCTAGCCTTGTTGGAGTGAGATGGTATCTCATTGTACTTTTGATTTGCATTTCTCTAATGGCTAATGATCGTGAGCATTTCCTCATGTATCTGGTAGCTGCCTGAATGTCTTTGGTGAAGAGATTGTTTTATTTTAGATTATTTAATGGAGTTTGGGAGTCCTGGTGGGGCAAAGGGTTAAGTACTCGACTACTAGCTGAAAGTTTGGCGGTTTTGCATCTACCCACAGGCACCTTGAAAGACAGGCCTGGCAATCTGTTTCTGAAATGTTACAGCCTTGAAAACCCTATGGAGCAGTTCCGCCCTGCACAGATGGAGTAACTCTGATTTGGAATCAACTTGATGGCAACTAACACCACCACCACCAGTGAAGTTTGAGTTTTTGATGATGTTCTCACTCCAAGGCTAACGTCAGTTGTTGTTGTTAGGTGCCGTTGAGTCGGTTCCGACTCATAGCGACCCTGTGTGCAACAGAATGAAACATTACCTGGTCCTGTGCCATCCTTACAATTGTTGTTGTGCTTGAGCTCATTGTTGCAGCCAGTGTGTCAGTCCACCTCTTTGAGGGTCTTCCTCTTTTCTGCTGACCCTATACTTTGCCAAGCATGATGTCCTTCTCCAGGGGACTGATCCCTCCTGACAACACGTCCAAAGTATGTAAGACACAGTCTCGCCATCCTTGTTTCTAAAGGAGCATTCTGGTTGTACTTCTAAGACAGATTTGTTGGTTCTTTTGGCAGTCCATGGTATATTCAGTATTCTTGGCTAACACCACAATTCAAAGGCGTCAGTTCCTCTTTGGTCTTCCTTATTCACTGTCCAGCTTTCACATGCATATGATGCGGTTGAAAATACCATGGCTTGGGTCAGGCGCACCTTAGTCTTCAAGGTGACATCCCTGCTTTTCAACACTTTAAAAAGGTCCTTTGCAGCAGATTTACCCAATGCAATGCAACTTTTGATTTCTTGACTGCTGCTTCCATGGCTGTTGATTGTGGATCCAAGTGAAATTAAATCCTTGACAACCTCAGTCTTTTCTCTGTTTATCACGATGTTGCTCATTGGTCCAGTTGTGAGAATTTTTTTTTTTTTTTTTTATATTGAGGTGCAAGCCATACTGAAGGTTGTGGACTTTGATCTTCATTAGTAAGTGCTTCAAGTCGTCTTCACCTTGAGCAAGCAAGGTTGTGTCATCTGCATAATGCAGGTTGTTAATGAGTCTTCTCCAATCCTGATGTCCCGTTCTTTTTCACATAGTCCAGCTTCTCAGGTTATTTGTTTAGCATACAGATTGAATAGGTATGGTGAAAGAATACAACCCTAAAACACACATTTCCTGACTTTAAACCATGCAGTATCCTCTTGTTCTGTCCAAAAGCTGTCTCTTGATCTATGTAAAGGTTCCTCGTGAGCACAATTAAGTGTTCTGGAATTCCCATACTTCATAATGTTGTCCATAATTTGTTGTGATCCACACAGTCGAATACCTTTGCGTAGTCAATAAAATACAGGTAACCATCGTTCTGGTATTCTCTGCTTTCAGCCAGCATCCACCTGATGTCAGCGATGATATCCCTGGTTCCATGTCCTCTTCTGAAACTGGCCTGAATTTCTGGCAGTTCCCTGTCAATATACTGCTGCAGCCGTTTTTGAATGATCAGTCACCATTAAATCAAGATCCCCACTTCTTCACTTCTCTGACACCAGCTGCAATATGCAGGACTCCTGTCTCTGATCCTAGCCATCAGAGTTAGGTCAGGTCTCACAAGTTAAAAAGACACTGTCCTTCAGGCTGTCAAATAGCGGATGCCGACTGCAAGCTTGGGAGTCCCCTCTGGACTCTTGATGTGCTGGCTGCAGATTCAGGAGTTTTCCTCTACACCTTCAAGATGCCAGCCACAGGCTTGGGAGTCCCACCTGGGCCCCCTAACTCCTGACCTGCTAGATCCCACAACTCCTTTGTGTTTGATAATTTATTGGAATGACTCACAGAAATCATGGAAAGTGGTGTATTTTATCGTAGGAAAAAAAAAAAGATACCAACAAAGAGACACAAAGGGCAAAGTCTTCGAGGGTTCCTAACATAGAGCTTCTGTGTCTCAAAAAGGGACAAGCTGCTCTCTTTCATGTGCATGGATGTCTTACCAACCGGAAAGTCCATGGAGCTTCATGTTCAGAGCTTTTATTGCGGGTCCCATTACATAATGCAGACCCTAGCATCTCTCCCCTGAGGTCGGTTGATATTAGAAGGTGATCATGAGGTATTACGTGGTGGGTCTTTCTGGCCTGGCCAGCCCCTAATCCCAAAGTTACCTCATCACCTCACCTAACCTATTTTAGTTGTGGTGGGAATCCTTATCAAAGACACTTAAATTCCAGGGTTCCAAGGGTTATTTCATAGGAACCAAGGACAAAGACCAAATTATGTTAGGTAAAACTAAATTCTTGATCATACACTCATGTTGATAGGAAGCAATCAGAAGAAGGTCTGTGATGATTAAACTTCATTATCCCAGCTAGAAGGGTCTTGGTAAAGGAAATTAAACATAGGAAGGATCATTGTGATGGCAGCTCGACCTGGTTTGAATATTTCGTGATTGCTGGCAACTGAACTTTGACTTAGTCTGTCTGGACTGTGTTTCATGGTTCTTGAGCATGGTTCATGCATTTATTCATTCATGCAACAAATTTTTTATTGTGCACCTAGACATTGGGGATATAATGTGGAGCAAAAACGGTTGTGATATCTTCCCCCATGGAACTTATGGTCTGGTAGAGGAGATAGACATTAATATTAAATTAATGTTAAATAAAATGTTGCAGCTGTGACAGTGGTATTATAAGCGACTGTATTAGTAAGTTTTGACCAGGTCAGAAGAGCATCCTTAAGAAATGCTCCCGTTAAAAGGAGTAAAAAAAAAAAAAACAAAAAACCTGTTGCGGTCTAGTTGATTCCAGCTCATTGTGACTCTATAGGACAGAGTAGAACTGTCCCATAGGATTTCCAAGGAGCGGCTAGTGGATTTGAGCTGCTAACTTTTTGGTTAGCAGCCTGAGCTCTTAACCACTGTGCCACCATGGCTCCATTAAAAGGAATAAACCGAAAAAACCAAACCCACTGCCATCGAGTCAATTCTGACTCGCGGCAATCCTATAGGACAGAGTAAAACTGGCCCATAGAATTTCCAAGGAGCGCTTGGTGGATTTGAACTGCCGACCTCTTGGTTAAGTAGCCATAGCACTTAACCGCTATGCCACCAGGGTTTCCATTAAAAGGAACAGTTGGTGTTAATTTGGCAGAAAGAAGAGAGCGATGGTTGTCCGGCCAGAAGAAACAACAGGTGTAAAGGCCCTGTAGTCAAAGGGAAATTGGTGAAATGAAGGACCTAACTAGAGCTAATATGGCTTAAGCAGTAAGAGCTAAAGGGCCAAGGAGCGTGGTTTGAAATGGAGAGATAGGCTAGCCCTCAGAACGTTTTGTAGGTCCTGTTAAGAAGCTTTTGCTTGTATCCTAAGAGGAATGAGGAGCCATTAAAATGTTTTAAGCAAGAGAGGACAGGGTCAGATTTGCTTTTTGACAAGAACACTTTTGATTACAAAGTAGAAAATGGG
Organism: Loxodonta africana; assembly: GCF_030014295.1. NCBI lineage: Eukaryota > Metazoa > Chordata > Mammalia > Proboscidea > Elephantidae > Loxodonta > Loxodonta africana. Next base: position 38,728,902 of record NC_087363.1, read on the forward strand.
TTGGAGGGGTACCAGAGTGTATACACAGGGGTGCCAGTTAGGAAGCTAGTCTAGTCCAGTTGTCTAGGTAAGAGATGATGGTGGTTTACTTAGGTAAGCGTGGTGTTGGCGGAAAGGAGAGAAAGGAATTAATTCAAGACTATTTAGGAGGCATAGTTAGCAGAGCCTGAGAAAAGCAATGCTGAATGAAGTCAGTTTTTTAGGGCAAAATCTTAAGCTAGGTTTTAGATATATGGAGCTTGAGGTGCCTTTTGGTGACAGCCAGAAGGAGATGTCTTCATGAAGGAAAGAACTCACTGCTTAGATTTATATATACTCTTTTATTGTGTTTAGTTTGATACTATTTTGTTAAGATGTACTATATTTTACATTTGTTTGCCAACTGTATTCCCCAATGAGGTATTTTCATAAGTATGCTGTACTAATTTTTTTTTTAAACAGCAACATGTAAAAAAATATTGGCATAGCAGTGGTTATGAAAATACCTCGCAGGGGCAGGGGAGGGAGGGCATGGTTGTCAAATAAACATAGAGGTGCGTATTATTTGCATAAAAATAAAGTGAGTGAATACGTGTGTAGGAATTGCTTTATCGTTGTGGTAGCTTACAGCATCTGTCTAATTCTCACTGTTTAGGCCACACTAGTTTTTATTAGGTCCCTTGTTCCCTCATTCTGCGTTCTACCACAGGGCCTTTGCACCTGCTGTTTCCTCTGCCTGGACAATCAGCCCTCTTCTTTTTGCCAAGTTAACACACAGTCCTTTTAGTAATAGGTACTTTCCCTGTGCTTTAGATTTTTGTATGTGTTGGTATATTCTGCAGTTTTAATCAGAGTGGGTATAGAGTAGTATTTGCTGAATGAATGATTGAATCAGTAATTTTAACGGTTTCCAGAAATGATGTTCTACTCATGTGCCCTCTGTGTTGGCACACACACACACACACATTAAAGCAGCATTATTAATTGACATCTACAGTTAGTTGATAATATACCCCCAACATGCCCTTCCCCTCCCATAATCCTTCTACTTGTGTTCTAGAATTTTATAAAATGTTAAAACTAAAATGACCTCATGTCCCAGAAACATCATCTAATGGAATCAACATTGATAATAAAAAATAGCTCTCTGCATTGTATTGTTTGGCTTTGAGCTATATTTTTCTTTGTGCTAGCTGGTTTATAATGTGATGAAAGTAACATATTGGAATTTTTTAATTCTTTTAATCCTTAAAATAAAAATATATTGAGTTTTCATATTACCTGTTATAACTAAATTGCTAGCATTTCTATTGAGTGCTTGTTTGTTTGAAGTTTGTATGACACTCTCTTTCTGCTTCAATTGATGACTTTATTTTTCTTTCCTCAAAATCCAGAGGAAAGAAAGGAACATAACGCAAGAAGCCAAAGGCCAGTGCTATATGGGCGAGTGGGGCGTGCTTGTTCAAAAGCTTTGCAATTGCTTAGCCAGGATCTGTCAGAACAGCTCTGATGGTTCTGGCTGTGCACTGGTTCCGAGTAGTGATCCTGGAAGTTAATGTGTTGTGAGTTATAGGTATGAAGATTGTTGTATAGAGCGCTTAGAGGAGGGGAAAACTTCCAGATCAAGTCTTAAGTTCGCTGGCTTAAAATTCCGTGAAAGCTGTGACATGCTGTCCAATGATTAAACCTTTGCCTGATCGCAGTAGGAAAGGCCAGTATTTTGGATGTGATTTATTTTCATGAAGGGACTTTGTGTGATACCCACCGACTGCCGTCGAGTTGATAGGAATTGTGTGATGGGAATTCAAAATATGAAATTAGATATCTGTGTCTTAGGTCTGGCCTAAATAGATACTAACATCAGTGTGTTGGCAGTAAAGTAAGCTCTCTTTTCTGATTTCAGGAGAGCATAGGGGGAAAAAAGGAGGATTCTTTTCTAGTTTCTGTTGGCCCAATAAGGATAGTACAGTGTCTTACATTTTAAAAGTACTGAAGTATTTGTTTTTTGGGAAAGGTCAGAAAAAAGAATAGGACATTTCATATTTGAACAATGTAGGCAGAAGAACAGCAATCAGAACAGGAGGCAGTAGTATCCTTCCACAATTTTTTCTATCAGGATTTAGACTTTGTTACAGATTTTTTTTCCAACCATCATTTGTTACAGATTTTGCCTCTATTTTTAACAAAGAAATGCAGACATTTTAGTAAAATACAGTTTTCAAATGACGCTTAATCAGAGTGCTAATTGGGATAGAATTTACAATCTTGCATTAAATGGGACATTAAAAAAAAAAAAACTTTGATGTCTAGTCGATACGCCTTCCTAAGTCTTACTCTGTTAAATTTATTATTTATGATCATGATGTGGTACATGTTTAATAATGATAATAGTTGTGATAAAAAAAAAAGAAGCCAACACTTACTGAGTGCTTGTGTACTTTGTGCCAGGTGCTATATTGAATGTTTTCCAAGCATATGTTATCTCATTTACTCTTGATGGTAAGTAACCCTATGACATGGGAAATATTTTTATCTCTGCTTTAGAGATCTAGTTAAGTAATTTGCTAAAGGGCCCACAATTAGGTGAGAGATCCTTAATAGCATGTTTAAAGCTCTACTTCATCTAAGAAATATTGAAAACTTTTGTATGAAAGCCTGATTTCAGTATATTATTTTATTTCTGCTTTGAGGGACTTGTCTTTTCGGTTGTTGAAAATCATACAAAGTAAATTTTTAAGAGCTGCAGAAAATCTATTTTGTCTTATATAGTAATGTTTCATTTACTGAATTTGAAAGGGACTGAAGAGTTTTAAGTGTTTCCAGATTAGTAGAGTTTACCCCTTGAAGGAGTACAACTCTCAAAGAAATTAGTTAACTATTTCATAATACCAGTTTTTCTGAAATCTTTGTTGCTTTTTTGCCTTATAAAAAAAAAATTCCTTTTATCTTTTTAAATATGTTATTCTATGTATAAGTGAATTTCTTATTGAACCCAGGGCTTTCATTGGGACCATCAATATACTCTGCTAAAATGCAGTAGTTTTCTTCCCCCTTGCACTAAATTCTTTGTTTGTGTGTACTGGTTTTTATAATCCTCCTTTCATTAAAATTGGAAACCCTGGTGGCGTACTGGTTAAGTGCTACAGCTGCTAATCAAGAGGTCAGCAGTTCAGATCCGCCAGGTGCTCCTTGGAAACTCTATGGGGCAGTTCTACTCTATTCTATAGGATTGCTATGAGTCAGAATTTACTCAATGGCAGTGGGGTTTTGATTGGGGTTCATTAAAATAACTAAGCTTGTTCGAATTGTTTGTAAATCAAGAGCTGATTAGACCTCACCTGTAAGAAAAGCATGTGGACCACCAGAAAATAAGATATTATTGAAGTAGCTATAATTAATTGTAATAATATCTTTTTTTCCCAAAAGCTGGTGGACTGCATGCTTTCTTTATTATTACAGTAGCTAACATTAATTGCCACCATGTGTCTGTCAATTTGTCGTACTGTGGTGGCTTACGTGTTGCTGTGATGCTGGACGCTATGCCACCGGTATTTCAAGTGCCAGCAGGGTCACCCATGGTAGACAGGTTTCAACGAAGCTGACAGATTAAGACAGACCAGGAAGAAGGACCTGGCGATCTTATTCTGAAAAAAATGACCAGTGAAAAACCTTATGAATAGCATTGGAACATTGTCTGGTACAGTGGTGGAAGATCAGCCCCTGAGGTTGGGAGGCACTCAAAATACGATTCAGGAAGAGCTGCCTCCTCATAGTAGAGTCAACCCTAATAATGTGGTTGGAGTAAAGCTTTCGGGATCTTCATTTCCTGATACAACACGACTTAAAACAAGAAGAAACAGCTGCAAACATCCATTAGTAATCAGAACATGGAATGTACAAAGTATGAATCTAGGAAAATTGGAAATAGTCAAAAATGAAATGGACTGAATACAGAGCAGTATCCTAGGCATTAGTGAGCTGAAATGGACTGGTATTGGCCGTTTTGAATCAGACAATCATGTAGTCTACCATGCAAGGAATGACAGTTGAAGAGGAATGGCGTATTCATCATCAAAAAGAACATTTCAAGATCTATACTGAAGTACAGTGCTGTCAGTGATAGGATAATATCCATACGCCTACAAAGAAGGCTAGTTAATACAACTATTATTCAAATCTGTGCACCAACCAGTAAGCCCAAAGATGAAGAAATTGAAGATTTTTACCAGCTTCTGCAGTCTGAAATTGATCAAACATGCAGTCACGATACATTGATAATTACTGCTGATTGGAATGTGAAAGTTGGAAACAAGGATCAGTGGTTGGAAAATATGGCCTTGGTTATGGAAACGACACTGGAGATCACATGATAGAATTTTGCAAGACCAATGACTTCTTCATTGCAAGTACTTTTTTTCAACAACATAAAGAGTGACTATACACATGGATTTCACCGAATGGAGAACACAGGAATCAGAATGACTACGTCTGTGGAAAGAGACGGTGGAGAAGCTCAGTATCATCAGTCAGATCAAGGCCAGGGGCTGGCTGAGGAACAGATCATCAGTTGCTCATATGCAAGTTCGAGTTGAAGCTGAAGGCAATTAAAACAAGTTTATAAGAGCCAAAATATGACTTTGAGTATGTCTCGCCTAAATTTAGAGACCGTCTCAAGTGTAGAGTTGACACATTGAACACTAATGACCATAGAGCAGATGAGCTGTGGGATGACATAAAGGACATCATACGTGAAGAAAGGAAAGGATTGTTAAAAAGACGTGAAAGATGAGACCAAAATGGATGCCAGAAGAGACTGAAACTTGCTCTTGAACATAGAGTAACTAAAGCAAAAGGAAGAAATGAAGTAAAAGCTGAACAGAAGATTTCAAAAGATTGCTTGAGAAGACAAAGTAAAATAATATGAAATGTGCAAGATCTGTAGATAGAAAACCAAAAGGGAAGAATGTGCTTGTCATTTCTCAAGCTGAAAGAACTGAAGAAAAAATACAAGCCTCAAGTTGCAATTTTGAAGGATTCTACAGGAAAAATACTGAACAGCACAGGAAGCATCAAGAGAAGATGGAAGGAATGCACATAGTCACTGTATCAAAAAGAATTGGTTTCGTTCAGCCATTTCGGGAGGTAGCATATGATCAAGAACGTATGGTACTGAGGGAAGAAGTCCATGCTGCACTGAAAAGAGTGGTGAAAAACAAGTCCCCAGGAATTGATGGAATACCATTTGAGATGTTTCAACAAACGGATGCAGTGCTGAAGGTGCTCACTGGTCTGTGCCAAGAAATTTGGAAGACAGCTACCTGGCAGGATGAAATCCATATTTGTGCCGATTTCAAAGAAAGGTGATCCAACAGAATGTGGAAATTATCAAATGATATCATTAATATCATACATAAGTAAAATCTTGCTGAAGATAATTCAAAAATGGTTGCAGCAATACATTGACAGGGAACTGCCAGAAATTCATGCCGGATTCAGAAGAGGATGTGGAATGAGGGATCTTATTGCTGATGTCAGGTGGATTTTGGCTTAAATCAGAATACTAGAAAGATGTTTACCTGTGCTTTATTGACTATGCTAAGGCGTTCGAGTGTGTGAATCACAACAAAATTATGGCTAACATTACGAAGAATAGGAATTCCAGAACACTTAATTGTGCTCATGAAGAACCTGTATATAGACTAAGAGGCAGTTGTTCAAATAAAACAAGAGGATACTGCATGGTTTAAAGCCAGCAAAGGTGTGCATCTGGGTTGTGTCCTTTCGCCATACTTATTCAGTCTGTATGCTCAGCAAATAATCGGAGAAGCTGGAGTGTACAAAGAAGAACATGGCATAAGGATTGGAGGAAGACTCATTAACAACCTGCAATAATGCAGATGACAGCCTTGCTTGTTGAAAAGGAAGACTTGAAACACTAATGAAAGTCAAAAACCACAGCCTTCGGTATGGATTACACCTCAACATAAAGAAAACAAAAATCCTCACAATTGGACCAATAAGCAACATCATGATGAGTGGAGAAAATATTGAAGTTGTCAAGGATTTCATTTTACTTGGATCCACAATCAACATCCACGGAAGCAGCAGTCAAGAAATCAAGCGACGTGTTGTGTTGGGCAAATCTGTAAAAGACTTCTTTGAAGTCTTAAAAAGCAAAAATACCACTTTAAAGACTGAGGTGTGCCTGGCCCAAGCAGGCCATGGTGTTTTCAATTGCCTCATATATATGCGAAAGCTGGTCAGTGAATAAAGAAGACCGACAAGAATTGATGCCTTTGAATTATGGTGCTGACGAAGAATATTGAATATACCATGCAGGCCATGGTGTTTTCAATTGCCTCATATATATGCGAAAGCTGGTCAGTGAATAAAGAAGACCGACAAGAATTGATGCCTTTGAATTATGGTGCTGACGAAGAATATTGAATATACCATGGACTGCCAGAAGAACAGAGTATGTTGTGAAAGAACTACAGCCGGAATGTTCCTTAGAAGGGAGGATGACGAGACTTCGTCTTATGTACATTGGAAAAGTTATCAGGAGGGACCAGTCCCTGGACAAGGAAGGATATCATGCTTGGTAGAGGGTCAGGAAAAAAGAGGAAGACCCTCAATGAGATGGATTGACAGTGGTTGCAACAATGGGCTCAAACGGCAACGATTGTGAGGATGGCATAGGACCAGGCAGTATTTATTTTTTTACAGTACATGGAGTCTCTATGGGTTGGAACTGACTCAGCACCTAACAACAGCAACAAAATGTATGTAACAAAAGATTTGCCATTTTAACCATTGTTAGTGTACAATGTAATGACAGTAATTGCATTCATCATGTTCTGCGACCCTTCCACTGTTGCCGAAAGTTTTTCATCAGCCCAGACAGAAACTTTGTACCCCTTTAGCAATGACTTTCTGTTACCCTGGTCCTTCAGCCCCTGAAAACCACTAATAATACTTATATCTGTGTAAAAACCAAAACCAAACCAAACCCAGTGCCGTCGAGTCGATTCCGACTCATAGTGACCCTATAGGACAGAGTAGAACTGCCCCGTAGAGTTTCCAGGGAGCGCCTGGAGGATTTGAACTGCCCACCCTTGGGTTAGCAGCTGTAGCACTTAACCACTATGCCACCAGGGTTTCCTTTTGTCTCTATGAGTTTGCCTGTTCTAGATATGTAAATGGGATCATACAATATTTCTCCTTTTGTGTCTGACTTATTTCATTTAGCATAATGTTTTCAAGGTTCATCCATGTTGTAGTATGTATCAGGACTTCACTTTATGCTTGAGTAATAGTCCATTGTATGTATGTAGTCCGTTTTGTTTATCCATTTGTCTGTTGATAGACACTCGGGTTTTTTCTACCTTTTGGGCTATGGTGAATAATGCTGCATGGAATGTTCTGTGGGTTTAGACAAATGTGCAGAGCTGTGTACCCACCACCCTGGTGTGATATGTAATATAATACAGAATAGCTCCATTATGTGAAGTACTCCCCTTGTGTTCCCCATGTCATCCTCTTTTCCTTCATTGGTTTTCCCATACAAATCCAGTCCTAACTGATCTTTCTGACTTCTGATGGCAACTGTAATTTTCCTTACACAGTTTTGCACTTAGTTTTTGTGCTATTTTTCTTATGTTTGGAGTATTTAAATCTTCTTCATCCTAGATTGTCAGTTTCTTGAGGGCAGGATCATTACTCTGGTTGATCTGTATAATGCTGAGCGTATAGCAGATGCTGAAAAAATACTTGCCTAATTAAATTACTTCTCTGAAAATGCCTGCCAGCTAGTTTCCCAGGAAAATTTGAATTTCAGTGTATCTTTATTCTCAGTTGTGCATGGTGGATATGGTTTTTAGAGTTGCTTGTGAATACAGAATTGCAGATACGGAATTGGAAGCTACTTGAAAAAATATTTTCTTATGAAATTATGTTGTTTTCCATTTCATATTACTTTAAGATTAGAAATAATGGAATGTTTATTGCTAATTCAGTACAATGTTAAAAATATTCATTGCTACTTATGACATATGCCACTTTTTATTTTTTAAGTGCTAACAAGTTAATATTCTTTTTCAAGAGTACTTTTTCTTGATGTCAATTCTTAAAAATTAGAAAATACTTATTGGAAAGTACTAGAAAAAATTACCCTAATCCTACCAGTGAGAGAGAAGCACTGTTAACATTTTGTTGTATATATTTTCAGTTTTTTCCTAGATAGCTATAAAAAAAATTTTTTTTTTTTTTGCTATAATAAGTTTGCTCCTCTGAATTTCTCGTTTTATAATTCTTAATGTTTGCTTTTCAGCTTATCCTAAAAGGATCCTGTAAACCTTAGAAGTGCTTGAGGAAGAGTGATGAAGGTAAGTACCCAACTCTTTACAGTTAGTGAAATTAACTTCATTTGTGACTAAAAGGCTTTGGTCACCAAATCTGTCCTATCAAAACAATAAAAAAATTGGAAAGAAAACTTGAAAAAAAGAAGAACGATAATTTGTATATAATTTGGAATGGTCTTGTAGAGTGCCCTCCGAAACATTTGACAGAATTTTAAAAACAATTTTTTCTTATTTGTGATATTAATTCAGAACTTATTTACTAAGTGTGAACTAGTGGTGTATTCTTATGTATTTGGCAAAACTGTGGTAGAAAAACTAATTGTTCAAAATTCTGAGAATTCAACAAAATTTGCTGAAATACCTTGTCTGTAGGTGACTGCCTTTCCCTCTACTTTTTCCTTTTTACTCCATTCTTCCTCTCCCCTTTTTACCAGGCCCTCTTTTCCGTTTCCATACTTTTTTTTTTGGTTTACTTATAAGAACTTTACTTTTCAGAGAAGCTAAGTGAATAAAAGAGAAGCCAACGTTTCCTTCTTACCAAAGCACATTTGGCTTTGTGTTAAACCAGAGATCTCAATATGGTTATATGGGGAATTTTATAAGTTGAGCAACAATTATTATTTATTGGAGTTTTACTACAGAAGAAAATAGGGGCATCCTAAAAAACTGTGTATTAACGTCTTCTGGTGCTTGCGCTCTGTCAGCAGTTTTATAGAATTGTTAATTATTACAAGATTCCAGTTTTTTGTATTTTTGGCACAACATTTGAACTTCAATAATTTTTTTTTATATTGAAAGGTAGCCTATAAAGATTTTCTGTTAGTCTACAAAAAATTTTATCAAGCTTCAAAATTTTGACCATTTTTCTTATTTGTGCTGATACCACAGCAGTAATACAGATGATGATAATAAGCCTAAGTATCAAATTGCATTTTTATAAGCAATGCAGTGGTTTTCTGTTTGTTTGTTTCAAAATTGTTATTTTACAACCTAATGTTGAACACTCATTTTGGGTTTCTTGAGGGCTTGGTGATTTGGGAGCCTATACTAGTTAGTATGATAAAGGCAAGTCTTGCCCATAGAAATCCCAAAAATCATTACTATTCTATTGTTTAATCTTTGCAGCTGTGAAGACAGCCTGCACAAGCCTTGACTCAGAAATTGACACCTGCTAGCTAGGTTTTGGAAACCCTGGTGGCGTAGTGGTTAAGTGCTACAGCAGCTAACCGAAGGATCGACAGTTCAAATCCACTAGGTGCTCCTTGGAAACTCTATGGGGCAGTTCTACTCTGCCCTGTAGGGTCGGTATGAGTCAGAATCGACTCAATGGCACTGGGTTTGGTTTTTTAGCTAGGTTTTTCCTAAGAAATGCTGGCATTTGCTTGTAATCTGGCTGGAAGATGGCAGCTGTTATGCAGTCAGGCCGGCCTAGGTCTTCATCCATGACTGAATTATGTGAAAATAAATGATACAGAAATGCTAGTGAAATTTAAAATGAGGTTAACTATTGACATTTTAAATGTACCATATTCTCATTTATTTTTAGAAAGAGTCCACTTGATTCGTTTATAGCCCTGCCCAAAGAAACAGATTTGCTGAGTAATAAGTTCTTAATATCTTTGTATATGAAACAAGTAGGTCGTTTAGTATCTCAGCTAACTTGAGATCAATCTTTTATTCATGGAATGTTTTAAACTTCTTTTATAAATATTTCTTCCAACAACAACAAAGCAGTTGTATTATTTAGCTAATGCAATACAAAGAAGGAAACAAGTAAACTACCTCCTCGTTATCAGGCTGTTGCTTTCACATCCCCCCTATCTTTTCAGGGTCATTTACTGCAAAGAGAGACTAGTTGATGTACGCTGCTACTGGATTAGCGTGTCTTAGTTACATAGTCCATTTACTCTGCGGAGCTCAGTGCTTTTTCAAGAGTGAAACTAATTCAGTAGCTATTCTTCTGCCAGATAAACTCATGAGGAAAAACAAGGATAATTAAGTATATACACTATTGACAAGATTTTTCCCACAACGAGCCCCAGAAGTAGAGACCAAGGCAGCCATTATTCTCGTAAGGGGTAAGGGTTTTCTTTCTTGGCTACCCCAAAGGGAAAGAGGGAAGGGCGGGAGGAGGCAACACACAGTCAGAAAAAGGGTGAGATACCGCAGTAGTATGGCAGGATTTCAGTGGGACCACAAAGAATTTGGGCCAAAGGCAGTGACATTGCCTGCCTTCATAGCTGCTCCTCATTTGCCTAGTTTGGGAACAAATAATTTCTTGGCATTTAGAAAATAGGAAGGTGCTGGTGAGAGACAAATGTCTCTAACTTGTTTTCCTGTTTTTGCTCCTGAATCATGAAGAGGTCAGGTGATGGGGCAGTAGGCATGGGAGACTGTAGACAGCGAAGCCACAATGCCAGGAACTAGGTATCCATATCATATGGTAAGAAAGTCTTCTCAGAGTAGTCAGCAGGAAGCATACTCTAGTGGGTTTGCATTCTTGTTCCTCTAAACTCCAGTAGCCTTGAGTTCATAGTGAATTCTTACTTCCAATTAATTTTTGACTCCTAGATTGCCACATGATGGCAAGGAGTCAACATACCCCAGAACAGGACCACATTAATGCTTCATTGGTGGTAACTTAGATTGTTCAAGGCACTTGACAGTGTGGGGGGTCTTAAAGTCCTTTAAACAAAAAATTGAGGAAAAATATGGAAATAAAGAACCTCCTCTGCAATATTTTGTCCTCCTTAGCAAATTCTGTACGTTAATACCATTTTGTTTTCTATAGTTGCAGGAACTCAATAAAAAAAAACACTTTCTTTTATGAAAAATCTCATCCCATGCCATGCCCCTTAAGCCCTATTTATGCATGTGATCTCAGTAGTTGTGCTGACCTTACATCTCGTAGTTTCAGCTTCCTTTTAATTGCCTACATTTAATACTGGTTTGTGGTTGCTATTTGAACTTTCTTTTTCTCTACTTTTTCTTCATACCCAGTTACTGTATTAATTGCCTGCTTTTGAGTTTGTGTGGATATATGGGAAGCTTCTGTCAAGGATGACATTATACAGAGAAAGGCATTTCTTTGAATCCCCTTTGTTGATAGCTGGTACTGAGCAAAACTCTCGTCTTTTGGAAGTCTGATTCTGTCTGGACTGTTCACTCGGGTGGTGCTAGAAAGATCATTTGTACTTCGGCAGGAAGTTCAACTTGTAAGAGTTGTATTTGTCTTTTAAAAAGAGCAAACTTGTCACTTCTAGTTACCAGGGAACTTGATAAATATGAATAGTAACAAGAAATACCTGTTTTTCATTAAAATCTACATATAGTTAGATTGAGATATCCACTTTTCACTATTATTGTTTGAATTTACTCTGCTGGTTTCAGCATATGAATAATTAACTGATTATGAATGAGAGGGGTAAGATTGCCTCAGCTAGACTGAACACATTGGATGATCTGTTCTCTCTTGATTTCCCAAGCAGTGGCTGTTCTGTCAACTACTGTTACGGCATTCATTCCAAGATGGCTCCCCTAGTATCCAATTCATATATTGAAACTTGTGGGGATTTTTTTTTTTTTTTTTAAACATTGCTTTTTTCATTTTCCTGTGTACTTGCTCTGAGATTTTTCTTCTAGAAAATAATCGTTATCCACTATCTAAAAAACTGTCTTTTAATCTTCTGATTAAAGGTTGCGTAATGATAGTGCCTATTTGTTTGGCTAGCTGCATGTTTTTCTTTGTTGTAACACTGGAGTTTCTGCATGGATTTATAATATGAGGTTCTTTTTTATTTTTATTTTTTGTACATTAGATAGGCATGAAGCCGCCGTCTCACAGCAGCATGTGTAGTCACTGTTGAAGCAAATGCCTACCTAATTTGACAGTCTTGGTGTGTTTAAAAAATTTTGAGTTTGCAAATAAGCATATTAAGTCTACTGATGGAGCCTTCGGGCAGTGAACAGTTTTATGAGGACCCTGATCCTGGAGGCAAATCCCAAGATGCAGAGGCCAGAAAGCAGACAGAATCAGAACAAAAGTTGTCTAAAATGACCCACAATGCTTTGGAGAACATTAATGTGATTGGCCAAGGCTTGAAGCACCTCTTCCAGCACCAGCGCAGGAGGTCATCAGTGTCTCCACACGATGTACAGCAAATTCAGGCAGATCCAGAACCTGAAATGGACCTGGAAAGCCAGAACGCGTGTGCTGAGATTGATGGTGTCCCCACCCACCCCACAACTCTGAATCGAGTCCTGCAGCAGATCCGAGTGCCACCCAAGATGAAGAGAGGGACAAGCTTACATAGTAGGCGTGGCAAGCCAGAGGCTCCAAAGGGCAGTCCTCAAATCAACAGGAAATCTGGCCAGGAGATGGCAGCTGCTACGCAGTCAGGCCGGCCTAGGTCTTCATCCACGACTGATGCTCCTACCAGCTCAGCTATGATGGAAATAGCTTGTGCTGCTGCTGCATGTCTGCCAGGAGAGGAGGCAACTGCAGAGCGGGTAAGTCTGTTTAAGTCTGTTTGATTTTCTTTTCTTGCCAACGTATTGTTCTCTGTGTCTAGGACTGTCCGAACTGTTCTTTTGGAACAAAAAGAGGTATCTTAGCAAGTACTTCCAAGTGGTAGTTGTAGTTTCCCTTGTCATTAAATAAGTGGAATGAATAATAATAATAATAATTCTAGCTAATGAGTGCTTATAATTATATTCCTTTTTCCTTCCTAATATATTGCTATGTTTTATTTTACCCTTTTGCTGAAACATTAAGTTTGCTTCATGTGCTCTAAATGGCTCAGTTTTATGGTAGAGGAACCAAGAAGCTTTATTTTTGTCGTTTTGATTTTACACATGGAAATGACTTTAATGAAGGTAGTGAGCAAAATTCTAGAATCTGGGTTTTGTCACTGCTTAGCATGGCAATATACTGAATTATAAATTTTTATCCACTATACCACATCATTAGCATTCAGTATACATTTTGAACAGCATCTGTATTATTATACTATTTTTTTTTTTTTTTTTTATTAATAAGCAGGCTTTTTTGTTTTGTTTTTGGTCTGTCTGGAAAGGAGAACCAGGTGTAATAAACCTGGGGAAACTCCTTCCATATAACTCTCACTTCACCTCTCTGTCACGGTTAGTTGAGGCAAAGAGAAGAAAACTCAGGTGCGTGTGGCCAGGCAAGCAGTGAGTGAACGTTAAGTGTTATGTGGCTTGGGCAAACTAAAGAGTCCACGCCCCGTCTGAAGGGGCAGTGTCTTCTCAGCCTTAGTTGATTGTTCTAACTGAGGACTGCCAGAGCCCCTGATTTTTTCAGAGACACTGGAAATCTAGATGAGGAAGTCTCTTCATTTTTAGCACATTACACAGTCCAAAGTGAACATACTTGTAGGCCGAGTCTGCCCTGTAAGTCACCATCTAGCCACCTTTTGGTTTGCTTTTATGTATTCCCTAAGGCTTTTATGATAGTTAAATCACTTTCATTCTGTGTCTGGTTCTGGCACAATTAAGTTTATTTTATTGCATATTAACTTGCCAGAAATCTAAATATTGAATCTTGTACCTTTAAACCTCTCCCACCTAAATGTGATATTAAGAGCAATCAAACTGGTAATGAGCAGTTAATCACTTTACTTAAGAAATTAAACCTGTCAGAATAATGACATAAATTAAAATTTTAAAAGTCCAAAAGAGGAAGAGTGGCATGTATCTATGAGCACAATAGTTATCTTTGAAGTAAAAAAGATATTTGGTTATTGATTACGCAACTTAGCTGGCGATAAAGACCAACGGTGCAACCATATAACGTGTCTTCACCTGCTCAGTCTTTACCAGAGAAGATTATGAAATGTGTTAATAATGATTCTAGGATTACAGGCTTTTATGTTAAAAAGGAAAAGTATAAGTAAAGCATATTGGATGCATTTGTAATGTTTTGGGAAATTTCTGTAGAAAAAGAGCTAAGTGATAACTTGTTTGTTCTGTCTCTAATGTTTTTTTGTTGACTTAATTGGCATATAAGGAGCCTTGGTAGTGCAGTGGTAAGCGCCTGGCTGCTAACTGGAAGGTCAGCAGTTCAAACCCACCAGCTGCTGTGCAGGAGAAGGATGTGGCAGTCTGCTTCCATAAAGATTTACAGCCTTGGAGACCCTTTCGGGCAGTTCTACCCTGTCCTATAGGATCGCTGTGATTCATAATCGACTTGATGGCAGGGTTTGGTTTTTGTTTTTGGTTTAATTGGCATAGACTTGATAAAATTCACAAACTTTAAGTGTACAATTTGATTAGTTTTGAAAAGTGTAGTCATGTAACAATAGTCATGATACAGAACATTTCCATCACCGCAGAATAATCCCTCATGTCCCTTTGCTGCAGTCAGTTCCTTCTTCCCCAAATCCTAGTCCCAGATAACCCCTGATCTGCTTTCTATCTCTATAGTTTTGCCTTTTTAGAATTTCATATAAATGGAATCATACAGTATGTAGTCTTTTGTGTTTGACTTCTTTCACTTAGCATAATGGGTTTTGAGATTCAACCATGTTGTTGCATGTCTTGATAATTTGTTCCTTTTCTTGCTGAGTAGTGTTCCGTTGTATATCCATTTGTTTATCCATTCCTCAGTTGGTGGACATGTAGGTTGTTTCTAGTTTCTGGCTATAGTGAATTACACTGCTGTGAACTTTCGAATATAGGTCTTTGTGTAGAGACATTTTCATTTCTGTGCATTATATGATGAGTGTATATTAACTTATAAAATGGCTCTATCATTTTGGGTTCTTAGCAGCAGTGTATGAAAGTTCCAGTTGTTCCACATCCTTGTCAACACTTGCCATTGTTAGTCTTTTTAATTTTAGCCATTCTGGTGTGTGTGTAGTGGCCTCATGTTGAGGTTTTCTGATTTATATTTTCCTAATGACAAAGGACATAAATGAGTCCCTAGGGGGCACAAATGGTTAAAAACTTGACTGCTAATCAAAAGATTGGTGGTTCGAACCCACCCCGATGTGCCTTGAAAGAAAGGCCTGGTGATCTGCTTCCAAAAGGCCACAGCCTTGAAAACCCTATGGAGTGCAGTTCTACGCTGAAACACGTGAATTACTTTGAGTCAGAATTGACTCCGCAGCAACTTTTTTTTAGTGGTATCTACTGGTAGTGGTTATAATAATCATCACAATCACCAGTTGCCATGGAGTCTACTCTGATTCATGATGACCCCATGTGTGTCAAAGTAGAACCGTGCTCCATAAGGTTTTCAATGGCTGATTTTTTGGAAGTAGATTGGCAAATGCCTTTGGGAGACCTGAACCTCCAACCTTTTGGTTAGCAGCCAAGCATATTAACTGTTTGCACCAGGCAAGGACTCCGATGGTAATGATAGCTACTATTTATTGTGTGATAGCTACATTTATTATGTGTTTATTATATGGCAGCAGTGTGTTTAAACACTTTACATAATTGTCTCATTAATTCTAAAACAGCCTTATATTTTGGTAAGATAGATTGTATTTGCTCCTTTTAGCAGATGACACAGCAGAGGCACAGAGAAGTTATGTGTGTGCATGGTTTTACAACTAGAATGCTTAAAAGCTGAAATGGTAAATCTAAGTCATTCATTTTTTTTGATCAGATATTTTTTAGTAAATTCTGTGTGCCAGGCACCATCTGACTTCAAAGGCTGCTTTTGTCCACTGCACCATACTGCCTCTCCACTCTTATGTATTGAACATTGGTCTAAGTACTTGAGAGATAAAAAAGAAGGTACAGGGATTTCATCTGTTTTTCTTCTTGCGCTTTAAGATGTTAACTTCATTGGTAAATATATGACAGAAATAATCAACTAATGACATTTAATTTATGAAAGTTCAGTGTTAGTATTTTATATTAAAGATGATTTTATCTCAGATTCCTCTGATAGATTAAAAAACAATGACCACCATATAAGATTTTTTTCTGCCATACCTGTGATTTACATTTAAAGTTTTCCAGGGTATCTGAAAACTTTTTGATCCAACTTCTTGTTTTTACGTGCCGTCAAGTTGATTCCGACTCAGCGACCTTATAGGACGGAGTGTAGGGTTTCCAAGGAGTGGCTGGTGGCTTTGAATTGCCGACCTTTTGATTAGCAGTTGAGCTCTTAACCACTGTGCCACCAGGGCTCCTCTTTGATCCTAGACTTAGTGAAATTATAGTCTAGTTGGAGATGTGGAAACAATATAATGCAGATCTATATGATAAATTATGTAGACAAGTTGAGAAGAGAAGGATCATTTGGGGTTGAAGTGAATAAAGGGTTTAATGGAATAGGAGATGGTGCTTTGAGTTGAATCTTGTAGGAGAAGTAGGATTTAGATAGATATATGAGTATGTGGTTGTGGGAGAGGGGTAATATCTAATCAGGGAATGACACAAGCAAGGAAAAAAAAAATATATTGGTGGGATAGTAAGTAGAGTTGGAGTGGCAAATAAGCATGCATGTTAGTGGCCTCAGATCCTTTTTGGAGTGAGATAGGGGTATAAACTTGGCTCTCCTTTTCGTCTCATATCATCTATTCAACTTACTTAATCAAACTTATGAATGCCTATTATATGCAAAACATTCTGAAAAATGCTGTCATGAATATAAAGATTCATAACACTTGATCCCAGCTCTCAAGATTTTTATAATCTATCAGGAAAGGCAAGATGTATACTTATAAAGGAAAGTAATGTGTGAAGTACTTATAAAGCACTTTGACATTAATGATCTCATTCGATCTTAATTGACAACTTTAGAGTTATCCTGACCCTGGAAGCTCCTCAGTCATTTGGTCCCCATGGTTGGCCCTATATTCCATTCCTAAATCATTGCCCTAGTTTGGGCCTTCATCCGTCTCATTGCCCTTTCAAATCCTTTCTCCACAGTGCCAACAGTCTGAGAGAACTGTCTAAAATGCAGAACAGATCATGTCATTTCCTTTGCTTAAAAACCCTTCACAGGTTCCACATTGCTGGAGAGATAAAGATAGTTCTTCCTAACAGGACATACAAAACGTTACATGATTTAGCCCATGCTGACTTCTTGAATTTTACTTCATGCCACTTCCTGCTTTATACATTATAGTCCAGCAACAAACATTCCTTTCCTATACTTTTTATTCCTCCTCCAAAGTTTTTCATATTTCTGTATCTTGGTTTATACTTCCATTCAGTCATTCATTCAGCAAATATATTTTGAATATATAATATGTGTTAGGCAATGTGAATACCATGATGAGCAAAAACAGGTATAGTCTTTATAGTCCTTACTTTTATGAAGTTTATAGTTGAATGGAGACACATATTAAGCAAATAATCACTCAAACAAATCTAAACTTTCAACTGCGACCAGTGCTACAAGAACCAGGGTAGACATTTCTAAGGAAGTGACATATCTAAAGGAGTCTTTTGCCGTCAAGTCAATTCCAACTCATAGCAACCCTACAGGACAGAGTAGAACTGCCTCATAGGGTTTCCCAGGCTATAATCTTTACGGCAGCAGACTGCCACATCCTTCTTCTGTGGAGCAGCTGGTGGGTTTGAACTGCTAACCTTTTAGTTAGCAACCAAGGACTTAACCACTGCACCACCAGGGCTTATTACCTAAAGGATAAGCAGAGGTAATTTGGTGACCGGAAGGGAGGGAACTGCAGATGCAAAGGAAGTTTGCTGAGTATGAGGGATGGAATTGGGGGTGTGGTGTTATAAGTAAGGCTGAAGAGATAGGTAGGAACCAAGTCATATAGAAGCTTGTAGACAATGTTAAGGAATTTTTCCCAAGAGGATGGAGAAGCATTGAAAGGTTTTAGCAAGGGACAACATCAAATTTGTGATTAGAAAATATCACTATGCTACTATGCTTTAGTAGGGGCAGGGGTTTGAGGACCATGGTTTCAGGGGACACCTAAGTCAATTGGCATAATAAAATCTATTAAGAAAACATTCTGCATCCCGCTTTGGAGAGTGGCATCTGGAGTCTTAAATGCTAGCAAGCAGCCATCTAAGATGCATCAGTTGGTCTCAACCCACCTGGAGCAAAGGAGAATGAAGGACACCAAAGACACAAGGTAATTATGAGCCCAAGAGACAGAAGGGGCCACATAAACCAGAGACTACATCAGCCTGAGACCAGAAGAACTAGATGGTGCCTGGCTACAACTGATGACTGCCCTGACAGGGAACACAACAGAGAACCCCTGAGGGAGCAGGAGAGCATTGGGATGTAGACCTCAAATTCTCGTAAAAATACAAGACTTAATGGTCTGACTGAGACTAGAAGGACCTTGGTGGTCATGGTCCCCAGACCTTCTGTTAGCCCAAGACAGGAACCATTCCCAAAGCCAACTCTTCAGACAGGGATTGGACTGGACTATGGGATAGAAAATGATAACGGTGAAGAGTGAGTTTCTTGGATCAAGTAGACACATGAGACTATGTTAGCATCTCCTGTCTGGAGGGGAGATGAGAGGGCAGCGAGGGTCAGAAGCTGGCCAAATGGACAAGAAAATAGAGAATGGAGGGAAGGAGTGTGCTGTTTTATTAGGGGGAGAGCAACTAGGAGTATATAGCAAGGTGTATATAAATTTTTGTATGAGAGACTTGATTTGTAAATTTTCACTTAAAGCACAATTAAAAAAAAAAAAGTATTTCCCAAAGACTCTCTCTGCTCTAGGAAGGGGAAAGGGTGATTGTGGTGTGGCTATATGTGGAAATGTACTAAATGTCGTATATCATGGAAAGAAATTCCAGCTGGATAGTGCTACGGCATAATGCGTCTGCAAGGTGAATGCCTGGTTAAGGTGGGCAAAGTAAATACAATTACAGAGCCTGGAACCCAGTGTACTTGAATGAGGCTGAAGGTACAGAAGTGATCACATATATTCAAGAGGGCCACGAAAGAAAAGAGGAAGTACTTCCTTCCCACCAACAAGACTGCTTCTGTTTCTATTTTCCGTAACCCAGAGGGTAGACAAGAAGCTCTGGTGGCACTATAGTTAAGTTTTGCAATTTGAACCCACCCAGCAGCAATGTAGAAGAAAAGACCTAGCAATCTGCTCCTGTTAGGCATTAAGATTACAGCCTTCCTGCTCTACTCTGTCACACGGGGTCACTATGAGTCAGACAACTCCATGGCACCTAAAAGCAATGCATGGATTAGTACCAAGGAGCTAGACCTAGATTAGGTTAGAGATAAGCACAGCATTTTGCTAGTTTTACAGCATCTATGTATATATGTGTTATGAATTTAATTGTGTCCCCCCAAAATACGTGTTGTAAATCCTAGCCTCTATGTCTGTGGTTGTAATACCATTTGGGAATGGGTTGTCTTTGTTATGTTAATGAGACAGGATTAATGTGGGATGTATTTTGAGTCTTTCTCTTTTGAGATATAAAAGAGATTAAACTAGCAAGCTAAAGAAGCAGAGATGGGGGGGAGGGGGCAGGTAATAGAGATGCCAAGCCACATGAAGATTGCCCAGGAGCAGAAGCTCAGGAGAGGCAAGGACTTCCTTGCAGGGCCTTCCCCTTAAGTCAGCACCCTGAATTTGGACTTGTGGCCTCCTAAACTGTGAGAAAATAAATTTGTTAAATTGAACCACTTAGGGGTATTTTTGTTACAGCAGCACTAGATAACAAAAGTAATATGTATGTATGTGTGTTTGTATGTATATGAAAGAACATATTTGTGTGTGTGTGTGTATATATATGTGTATATATAAATCACTATGCTTATGGAAACCCTGGTGGCCAAGTGGTTAAGAGTTTGGCTGCTTAGAAAAAGGTTGGCAGTTCAAATCCACCAGGTGCTCTTTGGTATCCCAATGGGGCAGTTCTACTCTGTCCTGTAGGGTCGCTATGAGCTGGAATCGACTTCGCAGCAATGGGTTTGGGTTTTTTTAAAATACTTAATGCCCTTGGTTTGTCCAGTGAATTAGGGAGTAAGTAGTAAATAGACATGGGGGGCAAGAAAGGATGTCTAATGAGTTTGAAAATGTACATTGATAAATTTTTGGAGTAGACTTTTATTCACTCATCCATCAGTATTTATTAAGTACTTACTATTTTATGTGCTAGGCAATGTTCCAGGTAGTTGGGATACATCAGAGAACCAAAGATTTCTGCCCCTGTGGAGTTTACTGTGCAGTGAGGGAGACAGACAACATATGATAGAGGTAATGAATGTTATGTTAGAAGGTGGTAAGTACTATGGAAAAAAGAAAAAAATTAGAGCAGAGTAAGAGATCAGGAGTGTGTGTGGTAGGGGTGAGTTGCAGTGTAAAATAGGATGGTAAGGATAGACCTCTTTGACAAGGTGGTATTTTGAGTAAAGACTGGAAGGAAATGAAGGAGTTAGCCATGTGGCTGTCTGGGGGGTGAATATTCCAAGCAGATGAAGTAACCCTAAGGTGAGAGCCTACCTGGCATGTTAAAGGACTAGCAAGGGGACCAGTATTGTAAAGCACAGTGAGCAAGAGGGATAGTAGTAAGAGATGAGGTCAGAGAGGTCACAGGTGACCAGATATGCCAGATGGGTGAGGAGCAATGCCTGAAACAGTTAATACTAATGAGAATTTGATCTGTGTGTATTATTTAAACTTCTGTTATTTGGTTCAATTGTTAACAGTTTTTACCTCATATGCTTATCTGTAGCTTTCAGAATAATCATGTTAAGTTGACTGTTCTAAGGTGTAGTTTCAGGTGAGGTGACCCTTTCTCCTGAAGTGTATTTGTTCTTTTCTTACATTCTATTTTTTGTATGTATGTGCATATATGAACACACACAGATATTTATGGTATTCAGAAAAATTTCTAAATACGTAAATCTGAGTTGTCATCATTGAATGAGACATTTCTTTATAACAGCTTTTTACCCCATCAGTAACTAAGTATGTCTTATTAGTTGATGTAGAGTTTGCCCCTGACTCATGGCGACCTTATGTACAATAGAATGAAAAGTTGCCTGTCCCGCACCTTCGTGATCCTTGATATGTTTGAGTCCATTGTTTCAGATATTGTATCCAATCCAAAGTATCTCTTAAGTACCCCTAAACTGGGTATCAGCATTTTGAGAGATGTAAGAGATACATATAAATCATGTTATAGCTTATTCTCAGAGACTTTACAGGCTTGTGGAGGAGGCACATTTAAATAGTGGCAATTAAAGAAGCAGAGTGGTGTGATATGACCAAGACCAGAAGTTAGAAGCTTGTGGCTTTATAGTCTAATCCTGTTTCTGTCATTAAATATCAGTTTGACCTTAAATAAACTGTATAGTATTCATTTCCTTCATTTTCAAAATGAGGCCATTGTACCAAATAATATTAAATGTTACTTCTAATTTGAAAATGCCATCAATTAAATTTACTATGCTTCCCAGTATTTTTCATGGCACACAGAAAATTAAAATATTTGTACAGCATGCCAGGGTAAACTGATGAATTGTTCACCGCTGAGTCTGTTGATCCAGCCAGTACCCTAGCTTCTTCCAGGTCACCTGGAGAGCTAAGATGATCGATATCTACAGCACATTTATAGTCCATTCTCAGCAATTTAAAAGCTTTGATAGAAAACAATATAAGTCAGATGATACAGAAAGTAAGGGCAGTAGAAGTTCAGAGAAGGGAGAGCTAAGTATGGGCTAAAGTTATTGACAGTGGACTTAAAAGGGGAGTCCTTAGGTGGTACAGACAATTAACACACTTAGCTGCTAACCCAGAGGCACCTTGAGAGAAAGACCTGGTGATCTACTTCCAAAAAACCAGCCATTGAAAACACTATGCGGCACAGCCCTACTCAGACACACATGGAGTCACCATGAGTTAGAGCCAACTTGAGGGCAGTGGGTTTGTTTTTATAGAGAAGGTGCTCCTTGGAGAATGTCTAAGGAGTATGAGGCTCAATCAGTGTAGATCTTCTCCATCGTAAGACAACACAGTACAGTACATGCAAATTCCAAGTTTCAAAATAGTTGAGACGTGCTTTAAAAAAAAGAAGAAACAAAACAGACAAAACCCCTAATTGTGAGCCACTGGAGAGCTAGGATCATGTATCAGTTGTCTTTATAGCCCCTGTAGGACTTTGGGACCTAACCAGTATGAGGACTAGTAATGAGTAATAAGATCAAAAGAGTGTATGATTAAATATAGCTGATTTAAAAAATCTTCAGTGTAGGAGAGAAGTCTTTGATTTAGCAATATGCCTTTGAAACTAAATCATTTTAAGGATGTGATTAGAAATAGCCCTTGTAGATTTTTGAAAGAGGGGGTTTCATGTTGAAAATCAGATGTTAGTTTTTTTTTTTTTTTTGAATACTCATGCTAAAGATGCAATAAAATAGGAAAAAAATCAACTAAGCATTTTTTAAAATCCTTTTAAAAGAGTTAGGGTGTTAAGCTACTGTCATGTAGTATAGGCAGCCTACCAATTTATAAAACAACATTCAATTGTTTGTTTCTGTGGGAAAAGTACTTTTGAATTTCAGTGGTAGAAGTGGTTGCAGATCCCAGGCTAGCCTAAAAGGTCCTTTCCTCCCAAACTAGTTGAAATATTGTATATACTGTTGCACTGTTACAGTGGTAACTACGTAGTGAAATACCTGCTATTATATAACAGGTATTTTTTTTTTTGTACCTGTATAAAGCAGTAACAATGAGTGAGATGTCTTGCCATAAATTCTGATAAGAAAGTGTAAGCTTAATTAGAGAGAAATGGCAAAGTGTAGTTTCTGAAGGGAAAGTCCGAGGTTAGGGATCCTCGTTCTCTATTAAGACTCATTTCACTTTAAAACTCACTGAGTCATATTCCTGCTTACAGATGAATTCAGGAAAAGCCTAATATAACTTTATTAGGCTACAGTTAGGGGAGTTTTCTTACAGTACAGACAGAAAGGGACTTTTTTGAAGTGTCTGGCTGTATTTGGAAAGTAGAGACAGGAGGATAGGGCTTGAAGAAGATGAATGTCTTCATCTGAGGGGAGATTTCTAAGATTGAATTAGTTGATCTATGAGCAAAACCAGAAAGCTTGGTCTAAAAAAAAATGAGGTTGTGGGAAGGATAATTCCTATTGCTGGCCACCAGGTGGTAGCCCTGGGCCAGGATCCATAGGGGGAAGTGAGGCGATTGTGTAGCTGACAGGACATTGATAAAAACCTGCTGCAGTCAAGTTGATTCTGACTCATAGTGACCCTATAGGACAGAGTAAAACTGCCCCATAGGGTTTCCAAGGAGTGGCTGGTGAATTCGAACTGCTGACCTTTTGATTAGTAGCCTGAGCTCTTAACCACTGTGCCACCAGGGCCCCTATAATTTGAGAACTAGTACAGGAGGTCATTAGGATATGGGATAGATAAAGCACAGTGACTATGATAAAATAGTGGTAGGTGCTCCTTGTAAATACTGAACTGAATTGGTAATTATGAAAATGGAATAGACAATAGAAGAGAAAGTGGGATTTAATAACAATGTTAGAACAAAAATATTAAAGGTAAAAAAAAAATCGAAAACTCCAAAGTATTGCTTGGGAGATGGCCAGTAAGATAATAGTGTCCATTTTTTCACCAAATGGTTAAAAAAATTATGTTTTTTTGATGACAATCAATAAAGATCTTTAGTTTATGTATATATATTATGTGTCAGTTGGGTGGGTGACAGTTAATGTCAGGTGAATGTCTTCCAGGCAGTTCCTAATGTGGGACTAGAGAATGTTGATACATTGTGAAAAATGTGACCAATGTCACTGAATAATATATATATAGAAATTATTCAATAGGAACCTAATTTGGTATATAAACTTTCACCAAAAACACAGTAAAATATTATAATAAAAAATATGAGACTAGCAAAGTGGGAATAAATATTTTGACTTTAAATTTAGTTACTCTTCTTTAAATGCACTTTATAAAAGCAAGACCCGATTGCTGCTTCCAGTTTCCTTTAACATGTAGTATAAATGTTCATATAGTGGCCCAAAAGATATTTTGATTCTCCTTAATGATCTTATATAGACATTTAATATTGTTGATCTAAGAATAAAATTGAAGGTATGGATAACAGTGTTCTTGAGCCTTGGTAAATTTCTTATGCAAGGTTTGTCATCATAGGGATGCTTTTTAAAGTGTTTTTTTTTTTTTTTTTTTAATCTCAGCTACTTTCTTTTTGCCTAGAAGCAGTAGCTGCTTTGTTGAAGGCTCAATACAAAGTAGAGTTCACTCTTTAAGTTAAACTTAACCTACTTTTCCTTTACACTATAAAGTAATCATAGACTTTATGTTAATTTAACCCCTAAAAGAATACATTGTGTGGCCTAACTTCTCTTTTCCCCTTTTATTCACAAGGAATTTGGGGGTACTTTTTTTTTTTTTTTTTTACAGCGGCCTTGAATCTCAGGAGTGGGGAGGAGAATTTTGGCATCTAAAGGCCACTATTTGATTTATCCAGAATACTGATAAAAGGTCTTGCCTTGTGACAATTAACTTACAAAGACAGTAACTAGATAGGTAGGTAGATAGCAAAATCATGTATTACATAAGGTTATTACTAGAACAGATTGGTTTTTCTTCAAGGATCACAGTACAACATTTTATCTCAAAAAACGTAGCCAATTCCGGCAAGTTAGTTATACTTACTAAGCCTAGCAAGGTAATACTAGACTTAGTATTTGTTAAAAATTGATTTATTTTGATGTTATGTCGTCATGACCTGTGATCCTGTTGGTCAGTAGGAACAGGCTGGATTTCAGTTTTGAACTTTTATACTTCAGGGTCGCAATAAATATTATGCATTAATATGTGTCTGTAATTTTATGTTTAGATGGACACCTCAAAAAATCTTTTTCCTAAATAGAATCATTTTAAATATATGAAATAATGTATTATAAAAATTAATTTTATGGCAAGTATTTTTGTAAAGAGAATTAGCAAGGATTTATTGACTTATATCAATATCTCCAGCCAAAAATCAAGTCAAATGTTTATGAAGAACTTATAAGTACACTTTATCTTATCATAGAAACATCTTACCTGGGTAAGGAGACCTGACCCAGTTTTCAAAATTATAATGAAGAGAAAGTTAAGAATTCAAAACCTTTGGGTTACAAAATGAGTGCCTTGTAACATAAATTATTTTCAGCCAGTAGACCACTGGCTCTTGCCAAGTATCTAGCAAGACTTGTAAATAGTTAAACCTTAAGAGAGAATCCTAATCGAACTTCTTGTTTTATAGGCCCAGAAAGTTATAACTTGCTCGAGGGTATACAGCAAATTATGAGGGATGCCAGGACCAGATTCCTGGATTCCCTCTGATTCCATGTCCAGTGCTCTGTTGCCCATGTCAGAAATTTGAAGAATACCAGTTCTGTCAAGCAGGGAACAAGAAAAGGAGAAAAGAAAGTTTTTCTTCCTATCAAACACTGGCTTCCTCGATCAGCTTGTTTGAGTGAGGGCAGAAGCCTGAGTTACAGTGACAAAGGCTGATTTCATCATTACTATTGTTTGGTTTCTTATGTTATTATGTTTTAAAACTTGTGTCAGTTTTTTCAGTTGGGTGGCAATGGAAATAAAATACTGTGATGATTCCCTATGGTTATTTTAATTCCTTTCATTATTAAAATATGAGCAATGAGATTCTGGATTCTCTGATGTTGAAACAAAATAATGGGCAAAAAAAGAGTAATTACTTACTATGCCTAAAATGAGGCCTTTTATATTTGGTGAGATGGCCAGTTAAATAAGCAATCTCCCTGGAGATACTTCTGCATTGTGAGGTTGCAGGTTGGGTGGAAAAGAGAGCCCATAATTAAATCTTACACTATTCACAACATAATGTTGCAGAATTACAGATCGATAACAAAGGGGGCTGAAGGGGGATGAGCCACCCCTTTGTTATCTTTCATATTGCCTTAAGAAACCAAGAAACTGGCCCTGGAAATGTTGAATTTTAATGACCCGTTCAATAATTGAGAACCTTTATCATGTAGTTGGTAGTATTCTTTGCAAGAATATTTTTTTGAAGTGAATTTGTTTTAAAATTATTGTATGGGCTCATATTCAATGTTTGTTGAGTATCTAATGTGTGCCAGAACTTTTTTCATATGTATTATGTAATTTAATTTGCATGTCAGCCTTTTGTGGTAATTGCAGTCCCCTTTTAACTAGTGAGGTAATTAGGACTTAGGCAAATTTAAGAACTTTCTTAAGACTAGAGAGCTAGTAAGTGGCTAACTCCAAGTCCTTCACTTATTCTACTATAGCACAAGTTCCTCAATATTGATATTTTTTATAATATATTCAGTGTGAGGAGTGTAACATAAAGGTAGAGAGTATAGAAAGTGTTAGAAGGAGCTAGATTACTAACTAGGAAAATACCATCTATGTAGACTAATTTTTCTAAAACATGTAAAAAAATAAACAGTTGATCTTAGTGAAGCAAGATTTGAGACCCAATAATCAACTCTTAAAGTAAAAACTAATAAAGTAGAAACTTGGATTTAAAAAAAAAAAAAGTATTCCTCACTGCTTTCCATATCTATTATCAAAAAGCCACAGTGATTAAAAGGGGGAATATGTAGAACAGAACTGCAGATTTTCATGGACTCTGGACTTTCTGGAGCCATGTGGGCTGGATGAACCCATGAAAGTATTGTGTTGAGATAATCTTTAAAATTTATACTGAAAATATCCCCTGAAGTCTTTTTAAAACCAAACCATCGTTTAGCTAAGCTAGTACAAAATGTCTGTCTTGAGCATTATGCTCTTTTAAGAACTATCTCTATGGGATCAAAGTGACGACAGCAACTTGAAAGATTAGATAGGAACCTTAGGGGGCAGTGAGTTTATGTTAATGGGGGAAGGAACAACTCACAAAAAGGAGGGTGAAAATGGTTGCACAACTCGAAGAATGTAATCAGTGTCACTGAATTGTACATGTATAAACTGTTGTATTGGTGTATATTTTGCTGTGTATATTCTCAACAACAACAAAAAGCCACACTGAAATTGCTAAGAAGTCACCACAGTTTACTGGCCTCCAAACAGTGCTTAAAGGTAAGAAGTGAAAGATAATTGACTGATTTATCTTTCTTTCCAGTGTAATCTGACTGGCAGGTATTCTGGTAGTTAGTAGCAGTGATTAAAGGGCTTGGTGGTGCAATGGTTAAGTGCTTGGCTGCCAACCAAAAGGTCAGAGGTTTGAACCCACAGCCGCTCTACAGGAGAAAAAATCTGGTGGTCTGCTCCCATAAAGATTACAGCCTAGAAAACCAGTATAGAACTGTCACATGGAGTGATTATAAATTGAAATTGGCTCCACAGCAAACAACAGTAGTGATTATTTTAAATTCCCTGCCCTCTCCCCCACATGCCAAGTTGCTGTAATCATCTGGAGGAATAAGACAAGAGTGCTGGAGCATTGTCTTAAGAAAGTTCCACTTCTCCGTTTGAGCCTTTCATTAACACAAAATTTTAGATTGAGAGCAACTTCTAAGTTGATCTTATTCAGCTCTGTAACATTCTCCCCAAATAGTTGTCTGGCCTATCAGAATTTCCCAAAGCAGCCCATTCTACTTGTGGATGCCTCTGTTAGAAAAGTTTAACATGTTAAACTAAAATCTGGTGCCATATATTTCTCCATTTAGGACTGATGAGAATATGTAATGCCTTTACAGACATGAAGTGCCTTCACATATTTAAAGCACATTGTGCCTCTCTCCTGAGTATTTTCTTATCCAGGTTAATGATTTCTACTTCTCTGGAATGTTCTTTTGTGCCATAATTTTGAATACTTAGTTATGTTTGTTCATCAGTTCTGACTATTCTAGGTCTTCAGTATTCCTTTTAAATTGTAGTCCTCCAAACAGAATACAATGCACAGATACGGTTACAGCAGTGACCAGAGCGGAGCTATCACTTTCCTAATTCTAAGGTACTACAGGTAGTCCCCAATTTATGACATATTCAAGTTATGACTGTACTTAAGACTGTCTTTTTTTTGTACATCTTATTGATAGTAATATGTGCTACATTCAATGTTGCAGTGCGTAATTCGCTGATGTTATCATTCTCAGGTGTTCACTAGCAGATGTTCAAAGATCAGATTTATAAAGATATTGATAGTAAAAGGAAATAATAATGAAAACTAAAAAAAAAAAAAAGGTATTCAACTTACTTCATAATTGACTTATGACGGAATCGTCAGGTTGGAATTCTGTAGTAAGTCGGGGACTATCTGTGTGTTGCTTCTTTTAGTACGCACAGCTCTGTTTTGAAATTGTTTCTTCTTTTTATAATCTGACTTGTTCTTTATATCATCTTTAAATTCCATTTCATGAAACTCATAAAATTTAATTCGGAGCATTTGAAATTTTTACATGCAGTGGTTTAAGAATATAGATGTTTAGGGATTTTGGGAATGTTAGGGAAAAAAGACGTCTAGAGAATTTCTCTCGTTTCTAAAATAGTTACTTTTTTCTTCTAAATTTTATTAATTTTGTTGCTGAGAATACGCACAGCAAAACATAAGCCAGTTCAGTTGTTTCTACATTTACAATTTAGCGACATTGATTACAATCTTCAGGTTGTACAGCCATTCTCTCCTCCTGTGTTGTTCTTCCCTCATTAACATGAACCCACTAAGATTCCTATCTAATCTTTCCAGTTGCTGTTGTAAATTTGATCCTATATAGATGTTCTTAAAAATTGCATAATGCTCAAGGCAGACCTTTTTTACTAGTTAAGCTAAACAACTCTTGGGTTTTAAGATGGCTTCAGGGGATATTTTTGGATTAAGGTTTAAAGATTATCTCAGGTCAGCAGTTTCAGGGTTCATCCGTCCACCTTCATGGCTCCAGAATAAAATAGTCACTTTTAAGAGTGAGCTGTTTCCAGCTTCTGCCTTCTTTTAATATAATGTTAAAGATAATGCAGAATGTCACTTGGAGTATTTCTCATCCTCAACACCGCATGCTTCAGCACCTAATTTCCCTTACTTTGTATTTATAGTAGCATTTCACGTATAGGATGTTCTTCAAAATAATTAAGGAGTTTTGTGGCACATTTGAGAATTCAGTCATTTATTATGCTTAGATGTTCAGATACTTTTTTTTTTTGAGTACTCACTTTTTAAAAAACAAACATTGTTCTCTTCAGTGTCCATTAGTGTGGCAGTCTGTGAAATCCAATTGTCTTTTTTTTTTTTTTTTAAATAACTCCCATCTGAAAATAATAGGAATTCCAGCTTACTGAGGCTTAGCTTTTGAGACTGCAATAAATTATCTCTTAGGAAATCAGAACGTGATGATGTGGGAAGGTCTTTAGGGCCCTAAGAGGAAGAAATTCTTGTTAGCAATTTATTTCTTTTAGGATAGTAAGATAGCAAATGTTGCTTCCCCATCATAATTCTGAACCTGTGATTTCATGCTCTTTTTTGAGTTCACATAGATCTTTTTAAAATAGTATTCTCAAGAGCTGACACCATCCTTGAAGCTCTTAGGAGAATTTGGTCCTATAGTGATATAAAAGTTGTCATTTCAAAAGCATAAATTCAAAAGCATTTGAATGTTTTTCGGTTTTCGGGGTGAATTTTGTTGTTCCTGTTTGAGTTCTCATATTTGATTTCTGAGTGAGAGCCTTAATCAGATGCTGACAATTTAATTTTAACTTTAATGTTCTTTTTTGCAAATATGGGTGCCAGAGATTAATTCTGTGGCTTTTTGGGGAAAGATGTGAGGAATTGTTAGTACCCTAACTTCTAGAGGCCCTCTGCTGATACCTTCTGGTACTGCTGAGTAGTCTTTGATGAAATGGCGGATTCTTCTGCATTCTACTGGCTCATTACCTAATGTGTATCTTAAAGCAGTTTTCTTGGCTAATAGTAATATAATCCCAAAGCTTTATTTTTAATTATCAATCAGAAAATGGAACCAATTCTTAACAAATGTTGACCTATATTTTGAATTTATCATTAGACTTACCGTTAGTAAATAACTTGAGAATTTTTACTGTGCACAGTAAGATTGTGTGGTTTTGAATAACAGAAAATTGACAAGTGTTTTGGAAACCTACTTTAAATGTGCTTACCTTTTTAAAGATCCTAGATATGGCAGCTTTCTAAAGCTTCGTTCTTCGTTCCCTTGCCTTGTTTTTGGTGTAATATTACAACAACATGAACATTTTCTTAAAAAGCTTAAAACATTTCCTATATCTGACTGTGTTAAAGTATTTTGATAGAAGTTTATTATGTTGTTAGGTGCTGTTGAGTTGATTCCAACTCATAGTGACCCTATGTACAACAGAACAAAAAACTGCCTGGCCCTTTCTCCACTGCTATTCATAAAGTTTTCACTGGCCAATTTTTTCAGAAGTAGACCGCCAGGTCCTTCTTCCTTGTCTTAGTCTGGAAGCTCCCCTTAAACCTGTCCACCATGGGTGACCCTGCTGATATTTGGAATACTGGTGGCATAGCTTCCAGCATCACAGCAACATGTAAGACACGACAGTATGATAAACTGATAGTTGATTGGTAATATTTCCTTTATCTGACGGTGTTAAAACATTTTGATAGAAGTTTTAGTATGCTCTTACTAGTAATATACTTGAAAAACTGACTTCAAAAATATGAATACAGTTTTAAAATGCAAGTTGTTGAAATTGGATTTGATATCTTTTTGGGGTTACTCCCAAATTTAATATTCTGAGGAATCCAGCTTAGGCCTTTAAATCAGATATAGTCAGTAAAATTAGGTTTAATTTTTAGATTTAGGTTGGAGTGATAATGAAAGGTCTCTCCATAGGTTTCCTCCCCTCCATAGGTTTTTATACCCCTCTGTGTGTGTGCTCATGCGTACACATGATGGTAGATTATTTAAAAGCCACTTTCATAGTATAAGCGTGAGAGAGAGCAGTATAATTCATTTCTCTGCCGCTAGCTGCAGTCTTTTGCCAAGAAAATTGCTTTACTTATTAGTTTGATATTTTGAAGATTATATGGGTGCCAGTAAGTTCTCATGGTAAATGTTGATCTATTCTTATTTGATGGCACATTGATTCTGAATACTTAATATCTATTGAGGATCTGTAATCATATAGGAAGGTCCCTGTGAACTACTATTTTTAAAAAATAAAGGAAGGGGCGTTAACTATCTAGGCCGGTGGCCTCTAACTTCTTGTATTCATCCGTACCTTTTTGCGTATCTCTGATTTTTTATGTGTAGTTAAATTGCACATGTAAATTGTTCGTGTATATTATGTGTATCACCACACACAAATGTAAATTAAAAGACTGTGATAAAAGTATAAATGAAAGTGCTAACATTTTTTTCTGCAGCCCACTAGATTATCTTGCCTACACACACAGGGATGCCTGTACCCCATATTTAGACCAAAATTAAAAGTTAGAATAAATTCTCTCTAAAGAATTTCTGAATAATGTGATAATCATTTATAAGGTGACATTAGCTCAATAGAAGAACAAATTTTACAAGAGAACTGTCTAGCTTTGAGGAAGGCTGAAAAACCTCCTGTCTTTCTGCTTGCTTCTCTCTTTTATATCTCAAAAGAGATTGCCTCAAGACACAATCCAATCTTGTAGATTGAGTCCTGCCTCACTAACACAACTGCTGCCCATCCTCCCTCATTAGAGGCAGGATTTACAACATATAGGAAAATCACACAATACCGGGAATCATGGCCCAGCCTAGTTGATACACACATTTTTGGGGGGGCATAATTCAATCCATGACACCACCCCCTTTTTTTCTTTTTCTGGAGTGAAGGGATTGTTTTGTAAAATTCAGCATGCAGAGGTAAACCAATAATAAACTTAGGACCTCTTCAGTATAAATATGTTGAAATGGGGCCATTAGAAGAAAAATCTCAACACTAGCAGAGTATCGTGAATATAACTGCAGGCTACAGAGCACCTACTTAAGTTTCTCTGGTGTGGTGGTGGTTTTCTTCTTTCCTGGTTTATGTAATACTCTGTTCTTTCTCATTGTTAACACAGAGGCAAAAGCCCTTCTGTGTCGATGAGTTTAAGTATCATATGCTAGGAAACGTCAAAACTTGAGTCTGTTTTGTTTTTTATTGGATAGTCTGGCATTTATTGAGATTTGTTGAGAAGATTTCCATCTCTGCAGTACTTTTCTTCTACAATATGTAAAACCCAAAATGAATGGCCATAAAAGTGAAAAAAAAAAGTCCTAATTCTGACCTGTTTGTTTCTGAACAAGTTTCTCTATAAGATGCTTAACAATGTGCATCAGAGGAACTGAAGATGAGCATAACCTTCCCTATATGGAGTTTCTGTGGAAAATGTTTTCTAGAACTTTAGTGAAAGAAAAGCTTATTACAACATGTATAATCTTAGGATGCACACTCTTGGTTTATTAGTAACAGTCTCATAATATGTATTAAAAAACCAAAAACCCAAACCAAGTGCCGTTGAGTCAATTCCAACTCATAGCGACCCTATAGGACAGAGTAGAACTGCCCCATAGAGTTTCCAAGGAGCGCCTGGCAGATTCAAACTGCTG
The DNA here is from genome assembly GCF_030014295.1 of Loxodonta africana. Classification (NCBI taxonomy): domain Eukaryota; kingdom Metazoa; phylum Chordata; class Mammalia; order Proboscidea; family Elephantidae; genus Loxodonta; species Loxodonta africana. The sequence goes on from NC_087363.1 coordinate 38,761,785, forward strand.
ACCCTTTGGTTAGCAGCCAGAGCACTTAACCATTACGCCACCAGGGTTTCCCATAATACATGTATGGAGTTATACAAATGCTTATTTAAATAACTACGTTACCATAGTGTAGGTCCCTAGTGTAAGGTCCCTAGGTGGCGCAAACAGCTTATGCTCAACTGTTAACTTAAAGGTTGGTGGTTGAAGTCCATCCAGCAGTACTGTGGAAGAAAAAACCTGGCCTTCTGCTTCTATTAAGGTTACAACCAAATGATAAAATCTATTAGGAAAACATTCTGCGTCCCACTTTGAAGCATAGCATCTGGGGTCTTAAATGCTAGCAAGCAGGCATCTAAGATGCATCAGTTGGTCTCAACCCACTTGGATCAAAGGAGAATGAAGAACACCAAGGACACGAGACGATTACGAGCCCAAGAGACAGAAAGGACCACATGAACCAGAGACTGCGTAATCCTGAGACCAGAGGAATTAGATGGTGCCCAGCTGCAACAGATGACTGCCCTGACAGGGAACACAACAGAGAACCCCTGAGGGAGCAGGAGAGCTGTGGGATGCAGACCCCAAATTCTCATAAGACCAGACTTAATGGTCTGACTGAGACTAGAAGGACTCCTGTGGTCATGGCCCCCTGGCCCCCAGACCTTCTGTTGCCCCAGGACAGGAACCATTCCCGAAGCCAACTCTCCAGACATGGATTGGACTGGACAGTGGGTTGGAGAGGGATGCTGGTGAGGAGTGAGCTTCTTGGATCAGGTGGACACTTGAGACTAGGTTGGCATCTCCTGCCTGGAGGGGAGATGAGAGGGTGGAGGGGGTTAGAAGCTGGCGAAATGGACACGAAAAGAGAGAGGGGAGGGAGAGAGCAGGCTGTCTCATTAGGGGGAGAGTAATTGGGAGTGTGTAGCAAGGTAGAGACTGACTTGATTTGTAAACTTTCACTTAAAGCACACACACACAAAAAGATTACAGCCAAGAAAATCCTATGGAGCAGTTCTGCTCTAACACATGGGACCACCATGAGTCAGAATTAACTCCACGGCAACTAACAACAGTAAACACCATAGTGTAGAGCTAGTTTACCTTAAACTGTATTTTCTGGCTTAATCTCCCCAGAGGCTTTCCAGCAGCATTAAACTTATTTTCAAGAATGGTAGATACATTCTTCTAGGGAAAAGAACAATAACTAGGTTTTCTACTACTTGGGACTAGTAATCTTAATTATCTTCTGCAAGGATGCAAAAAAGCTGGAGAAAACAATCTACCTGATTTTGTTATTGTAGATGTGATTGTGATGACTTAAAGCATTTCTCTGATAAACGTCTATTTTCTCTATTCCTAAGGTGTCATATATAGTTTTTATATAAATTTTGATGTTTTACCAAACATAAGATCAAATTAAGTTTAAATAGGTAAATACTTGCGAGATTAATATATTCTTTCTAGTACTGCTTGCCCAGAAGGGCCTTAGAGTATAAGGTGAACTTGTGTTAAGTTTCTCTACATAAAGATGGGTTTCAGGCTATTTTTCTATTGTTTAAAGTTTAGCTTTGCAAGAAAGGAAATAAAGGTTCTATGATCCGATTATAGCTCAGGAGAATTTAGGGCACAGCATAATTACCTGCTTTGGATCTACCTACTAGTTTGTAATACTGTCCCTTATGTTTTGCACGTAGTTCTTTGTCAGTGTATTTTGTTCCATTAGGGTGCAAGATTTGTGGATTGGTACAGATATTCAAGACAAGCTTGACTTCTGCATCTTGTTTTCGTCACTATGGGAATTTGTGGCTCTAGTGTTTTACTGAATAAAATTAATTGAAGGAAATAAAATCAGTTTCCCCATTAGATAAGTAACTCACTTTGTCACAGTAACTTTGCCAGGCTAGGTAGAGTTATTTTTTACTGTGTTAGAGAGTTCACCTAAAAATCAGGTAAAAAATAATTAGCTACCATTGGAACTAGAAAAAAAACAATCTTTGTAAAAGACATTCATGTTCAGTATAGAAAACATTAAAAGCCTCTCTTTTTTTGTAATATTTGCATGTTTTAAGTATATATTTTTCTACTGTCTTTCTCTCTCTAAAGATTTGTACCCTTGTGATTTCTTTCTTCCCTCCTTTTCTCCTTTCCTTTCTCCCTCTCTTTTTTTCTTCCCTCCCTCCCTCCCTTCCTTCTTTCCAGTTTCCTTATTACATACTGTATGTGGCTTTACAATTCTGTACTGTCATAAACCATTTTTGGAATCAAAGCTGGAAGCTCTGAAAAGCATTCTAACAAAAGAAAATTTGAGTTGTGACCTTAGGCCAAGAGTATACTTCAGGAACAAATGAAGATACTAATATTATTTTAGATATGTGTCCATGTCCTTAGAGAATTGGTGCAACTAAGGGTTTAAAAGTCATTTCCTTATCTTCCTATATAGTTAGGGATATAAAACATTCTAAATGCATGTGAATCGACTATTTTGAATTTTATTTTTTGTGAAGGCCTTTTCATAGGCCTATTTAATATCATTCTCCAAGTTCTCAAAAACAAGTATTTTCCTCTAACCTGAGGAAAATTTATAATATAGTATAAAACATTAAAAAAAAGAAAGGCACTGTAGGGCTCTCATAATTGGAATTCTCCATCCCATTTCTTGCTTTCCTCAGGCAACATTTTGTTTTGCTTTTAAATTATTGTGGCAGAAATATTTATAACAAAACATTTGCCATTTCAACATATTGCACATGTACAATTCAGTGACATTAATCGCACAGCAGGATAGTTCCCAAAAATGTTCTCCTAATCTGTAGGTTATATCCTCATTTTTTTTAAGTCCTTTGATGCACAAAATTATTTAATTTTGATGAAATCCAGTTTACCTATTTTGTCTTTTATTGCTTGTGCTTTTAGTGTCATATCTAAGAATCTATTGTCAAAACTAGATCCTGAAGCATTACCCCTGTGTTTTTTGCTAAAAGTTTTATACTTTTTTAGTTCTTACATTTAGATTCTTGGCCCATTTTGAGTTAATTTGAATATATAGTGTGAGGTATGGGTCCAGCTTCATTCTTTTGTATGTGGAAATTCATTTGTCCCTGCACTATATTTTAAAGAGATTTTGTCTCATTGAATGGACTTAGCATTTTTGTTGAAAACTAGTTGCACATAGGTATATGAATTTATTTCTGAACTCTCAGTTTTACTCCATGGTTATATATGTCCATCATTTACTAGTACCAGACAGTTTTGATTATTTTAGCTTTATAGAATGTTCTGAAATCAGGAATTGTAAATCCTTCTACTTGGTGTTTCTTTTTTTTCAAAAATTGTTTTGCCTGTTTGAGGTCTATCTTAGTTATCTAGTGCTGCTATAACAGAAATCTACAAGTGGATGGCTGTAACAAACAAAAATTTAGTCTCCAACAGTTTAGAAGGATATAAGTCGGAATTCAGAGTGCCAGCTTTAGTGGAAGGCTTTCTCTCTCTGTTGGGTCTGGAGGAAGGTCCTTGTCTCCTTTCAACATCTGTGCGCCCAGCATTCCTTGGATATCTACGTGTGTCTTGGCATCAAACTTCCTTTAGGTCTAGGAGGTTCTCAGCTCAGGGACCCCGGGTCCACAGAATGCGTTCTGCTTTCGATTCTTATTTCTTGGTGTTGGTCAGGTCCCTCCTTCTCTGGTCTCCTCTCTCTCCTTTTATCTCGTAAGATAAAAAGGTGATACAGGCCACACCTCAGGGAAACTCCCCTTACATTGGATCAGGCCTGTGACCTGAGTAAGGTATTGCATCCTCCCCTAACTAATCCTATCTCATTAACATAACAAATATAACCTAATTCTCTTCAACATAACCTAATCCTGCCTAATTAACCACAGGCAGAGATTAGGATTTGTAACACACAGTACAGTTACATCAGATCACAAAATGGAGGATAACCACACAATACTGGGAATCATGGCCTAGCCAACTTGACCCATATTTTGGGGGGACACAATTCAATCCATGACAAGGGCACCTTGCAGTTCCATATAAATTTGAGGATTAATTTTTCCGTTTCTGCAAAGAAGGCCATTGGGATTTTGATAGTGATTACATTGAATATCTAGATTGGGTAGTTATGACATCTTAACATTATTAAGCCTTCCAATCCATGAACATAAAATGTCTTTCTATTTACTCAGGTCTTCTTTAATTTCTTTCAGTAAAGTTTTATATTTTTTAGTATACAGGTTTTTTACCTTCCTTAGTTAAATTTATTCCTAGGTATTTTATTCTTTTAGATGTTATTGTAAATGGAATTGTTTCCTTAATTTCCTTTTTCGCTTGCTCATTGCTGATGCATAGAATCCCAACTGATTTTTGTGTGTTAATGTTGTACCTTGCCACTTTGCCAAAATCATTTATTAGCTCTAGTAGCTTTCTTAGGGATTTTTTTTGAGGTTTTCTGTATATAGAATCATGTCATCTTTAAAAAGCAGTAGTTTTACTTCTTCTGTCCCAATTTGAATACGTTTTGTTTCTTTTTCTTACCTAATTAGTCTGGCTAGGACTTCCAGTACAATACTGAACAGCAGTGGTGAGGGTGGGCATCCTTGTCTTGTTCTAGATCTTAAGGGGAAAGCTCTTACTTGTTCTCCTTTGAGTATGACGTTAACTGTGGGCTTTCATAAATGCCCTTTATCAGATTGAGAAATTTTCCTTCTGTTCCTAGCTTGTTGAGTGTTTTTATCATGAAAGGGTTTGGATTTTGTCAAATGTCTTCTCTGCATTGACTGAGATGATCATGTGTCTCTTTTCTTTCATTCTATTAATAAGTATTAAATTGATTTATTTTCTAATATTACATTCCTTAGGTAAATTCTACTTGATCATGGTGTATAATCTTTAAAATATGCTTTTGGGTTTGGTTTGGTAGTACTGAGGATTTTTGCATCTGTATTCATAAGCAACATTAGTCTAAGCAATATTAGTCTAGTTTATTTTGGTATCTTTGTCTGGCTTTGGTGTCAGTGTAGTGCTAGTCTCGTAAAACGAGTTAATATTTCTTTTTCTTATTTTTTAGAAAAGTATTAGAAGAATTAGAGTCAATTTATTGAATGTTTGGAAGAACTCCCCAGTGAAACCATGGTCCAGAACTTTCTTTGTTGGTAGGTTTTTGATTACTGATTCAGTCTCTTTACTTATTATGGGTCTGTTGAGATTTTCTGTTTCTTCTTGAATCAATGTAGGAAGATTATGAGTTTCTAGGAATTTACCCATTTCCTCTAAGTTATCTAATTTGTTGGTGTACAATTGTTCGTAGTATTCTTTTACCCTTTTTATTTCTATAGGGTCAGTTGTAATGTCCCCACTTTCATTTCTAATTTTAGATATTTGCGCCTCCTCTCTCTTTTTCTTTATCACTGTAGCTAAAGATTCGTTGATTTTATGAATCGTCTTAAAGAATCAACTTCTGGTTTAGTTGGTTCTATTGTTTTTTGATTCTCAATTTCATTTATTGCTGCTCTAATCTTTGTTATTTCATTTCTTCCAGTAGCTTTGGGCTTGGTTTGCACTTCTTTTTCTAGTTTTTCAAGTTGTAAACTTAGGTGATTGATTTGAGATCTCTCTTCTACTGTAGGTGTTTACGGCTCTAAATTTCCCTCTGACCACTACCTTCTCTGCATCCTATTGTTTTGGTATATTGTGCCTTTCATTTTCCTTTTTAAATTTATTTATGTTGTTGAGAAAATACACAGCAAAACATACACCATTTCAACCGTGTCTACTCGTACAATTCAGTGACGTCGATTATATTGAGTTGTGCAACCGTTCTCACCCTCCTTCTCTGAGTAGTTCTTTGCCTATTAACATAAACTCACTGTCCCCTAAGGTTTCTGTTTTATCTTTTGAGTTGCTGTTGTAAATTTGATCTCCTACTCGACGGTACTGAGTCTGGGATTGTTAGATAGTTCTTAAAAGAGCAGAATGCTCAAAGCAGACATTCTTTACTAGTTTCAAAGTTTTTGGTTTTAAGAACACTTCAGGGGATTTTTTTTAAAAATTGTGCTTTAAGTGAAAGTTTACAAATCAAGTCAGTCTCTCATACAAAAATTTGTATACACTTTGCTATACACTTGTACTCTCCCCCTAATGAGACAGCACCCTCCTTCCCTCCACCCTGTATTTCCGTGTCCATTCAGCCAGCTTCTGTCCCCCTCTGCCTTCTCATCTCCTCTCCAGACAGGAGCTCCCCATATAGCCTCATGTGTCTACTTGATTTCAGGGGATATTTTTGATTTGATTTTTAAAGATTATCTCAGGGCAATAGTTTCAGGGGTTCATCCAGCCTCCGTGGCTGCAGAAAGTCTGGAGTCCATGAGAATCTGAAATTCTGTTTTGTGTTTTCCCCCTTTTGATCAGGAGTCTTCTATAGAATCTTTGATTAAAATGTTCAATAATGGTAGCTGGGCACCATCCAGTTCTTACGGTCTCATGGCGAAGGAGGCAGTTGTTCATGGGGGCAATTAGCCACACATTCCACATCCTCCTCCTCTACCTGGCTCAGCTTCTTCCTCTGTTGCTCCAGGTGAATTGAGTCCAATTGTTGTGCCTTGAGATGGCTGCTTGTAAACTTTTCAGACCCTAGGCACTGTACTACGAACTAGGAGATAGAACAGAAACATTAAACATATTACTAGGCCAGTTAACTGGAATGTCCCGTGAAACTGCGACCCTAAACCTGTTACCCAAAGAACCAAATCACCTGAGGTGTTTGGTTGTACATAAGCAGCCTCAGCAGCTACTCTTGTGTGTGTTTGTTTGTTGTTGTAAGTATATCACACAGCCTTTGCCAGTTCAGCTTTTTAAATGTATACAGCTTATTAACCACGCTTACAGTAATTGCCTATGCAACCCTACCCTTAATCAACATGATACTTCCATCACCGTAAACCGAAACTCTGTACTCCGTGAGCAGTGGGCTTCCCCTTTTCCGCTCCCTCCTGCTCCTGGTAATCACTAATAAACTTTCTTCTCTATACATTTGCCTTTTCTTGTCTTTATGTATAAGTAAGGACATAAAATATTTGTTTGTGATTGATTTGTTTCACTCAGTATAATGTCTTTAAGCTCCACCCATACTGTAGCGTGTATCAAGACTTCATTTTTGTACTGGCTGAGTAGTATTTCATTGTACGCATGTACCACATTTTGTTTATTCACGTATCTCTCGATGGGCATTTAGGTTGTTTCCACTTTTTGACTATTGCAAATACTACTGCAATGAACATTGGTGTACAAGTCTCTGAGTTTCTGCTTTCATGTCTTTTGAATATATACGGAACTACTAGATTATATGGTAGTTATATTTTTAATTTTTTGAGGAGCCACCACACAGTTTTGCACAATGTCTGTACCATTTTACGTTTCCACCAGCAATGGAAAAGGGTTCCAGTTTCCCCACATCTTCACCAACATTTATTGTTATTATTTTTTAACCTTAGTTAACCCAGTGGGAGTGAAATGGTATCTCGTTGTGGTTTTGATTTGCATCTCTGTGATGGCTAATGATGCTGAGTATCTTTTCATGTGTTTGGTGACCATTTGAATGTCCTTTTTGGTGACATGTTTATTCGAGTCCTTTGTCCATTTTATGATTGGGTTATTTATCTTTTCGTTTTTAAATTGTCAAAGTTTTACATATGTTTTGGTTATTAGATTTTTATCGCATATATGGTTTCTGAAGATAATCTCCTAATCTGTAGCTTGTCTGATTTTTTTGTAAAGTGTTTTGATGAACAAGTTTTTAATTTTTATGAGGTTCCATTTATTTATCTCATCTTTTGCTGTTTGTGCTTTTGTTTTATAGTAGAATGTATATTGTACTGTTGTTGGGTAAAAGCCCTGTTGTTGGGTAGAGTGTTCTGTGTATGTCTGTTAAGTCTAGTTGGTTTATGCTGTCATTCAGGTCCTGTATTTCCTTGTTGATATTCTCGATGTTCTGTTCAATATTGAAAGTGGTATACTGAAGTCTCCTACTATTGTAGTAGTGCTATCTATTTCTTCTTTCAGTTCTGTGTTTGCTTTATATATTTAGGTGTTCCGATGTTGGGTGCATGTATATTTATGATTGTTAAATCTTCTTGATGAATTGACCCTTTTATCACTATATAATGTTCACCTTTATCTCTTCTAACAGATTTTGTCTTCACATCTACTTTGATGTAAAGATTGCCATCCCAGGTCCTTTTGGTTATTAATTTGGATGGAATATTTTTTTCATCCTTTCACTTCCAGTGTGTTTGTGTCCTTGGGTCTAAGGTGTGTCTCTCATAAACAGTATATATCTGGATCATGGGTTTTTTTAATTTTTTTTTTTTTTTGCCACACTCTGTCTTTTGATTGGAGCATTTAGTCCATTTACATTCACTGTAATTACTGATAAGAAGAGATTTACTTCTGCCATTTTGTTTTTTGTGTGTATGTGTGTGTGTGTGTCTCTTAATCCTTCTTTGTCCTTTATTACTGCTTGCTTTTGTGTTTTGTTGGTTTATTGTAGGTAGCTATTTGATTCCCTTGTCCTTTTGTGTATTTTTTAAGGATGTTTTCTTAGTGGCTACCATGACTATTAAAATATTATATTTAACAGGTTGTACTTACAACATTTTAGGGTAAGTTAGTACCAATTAAACTTCAGTAACATACAAGAAATTCTATACCTATACCATCCCTCTCCTCCCCTCTTTGTTGTTGTTATCACTAATTATGTCATTATATTTCATGTGCCCTGTAACATAGTTTTAGCCTTTCTTTGTATGTATTTGTTATTAAAAAACATGAAGGACAAAACGATTACAGTTATCAAGCATGAATACCTTATAACCAGCCCTTAAACTTTTCCATGCAGTTCTCTCTGTTAGGAATCTTTCTTTTCGTGTATAGCTTTGAATTAGTTTCTAGTGTCCTTTCCCTTCCCTCTACAGAACTCCTGTTAGTATTTTTTGTAGGGCCGATCTGGTGGATATGAACTCTCTTCAGCTTGTTTGTCTGGGAATGTTTTAATTTCACCCTCATTCTTGAAGGATAGTTTCGCTTAGTATTCTTGGTTGACTTTTTTTTTTTCTCCAGCATTTAAACATGTCATTTTGTTGCCTTCTGGCCTGCAATGTTTCTGAGGAGAAATCAGCATCCAATCTTATTGGGGATCTTTTGTATGTGACCGTTTGCTTTCTCTCTCACTGCTTTCAGGATTCTCTCTTTATCTTTACTTTTTGATAGCTTAACTATGATGTTTTTCAGTAAAACTCTCTTTGGGTTTGTCCTGCTTGAGTTTTTTGGATTTGTAGATTCTTGCCCTTCGTCAGATTGGTGAAATTTTCTGTTATTTTTTCTTCAAATATTCTTTGTTTCCCTTTCTCTCATCTCCTGGAATTCCCATTATATGTGCATTAGGTCTCATTGTTGTCCCATAATTCCATTAAACCTTGCTCAGCCTTCTTTCTTGTTGCTTTTCAGCGTCTGTAATTTTGCTGTCTTATCCTCATAATTTGTTGACTCTTTCTTCTGCCTGATTAAATCTGTTGAAAGTCCTTCTGTTCTCTTTCTCATTTAAGTTATTGTCCATTTCAGTTGCAGTATCTCTTTTCGTAGATCTTGATTTTGTTCTTGCATTGTTTTTCTTATTTCTTTTCGCTTTTTGTCTGTTTTTCCTTAAATCTTTAATTATGCTTAACGTTGTTGTATTATAGTCTTCCATTTTATTTTCATTATTCAGTCTTCATAGGTTCACTTTCATTCTCTTTGTCATGTTTCTTTGGATGGACCATCATTTCTCTTTTCCCTTTGTGTCTTGTGATTTTTGTTGGAGTATTGGAATTTTTGACAGTGTTAACTTTCTCAGTTCTATCCAGTATTTGGTGTTTTTGTCCACACTACTTTCTGCAAAAAACTCTTAGGCAGGCAGAGCCTTTGGCCTTTGCTTACTGTTTCCTTTCCCTCTTCATGGTAGCTCCCTTTCCCTCCCTGATTTAATTAGGATTTGAAAGTTCCAGATCTTGGTTTTCGACTTTCAGTGTCCTCCACATACACCAGAGAACACACTGTGGTCAGTATGCCCACCAATAGGCACCACTGCTGAGGTGAGATGTTGTGCATTAATCAACCTGTCTACCAGGGGGCGCAGTCGTCTTTCTCTGGTTATTACTCCCTTCCCTTCACTGTTTTCGCAACCATGTTTTCAATTAGAAAACCAACACCCGGTGAGCCCCCTTCGGGGCTGGGTGTTGCTTTCTGGTTTTGCTGAGGATTAGTTCCATGCTCTGTGGGAACTGCTTATATCTGAGCTGGGATTTAGGGGAAGCACAGGCAGGAGAAGAAAGGGCTGGCAGTCCCCAGAGGCACCTCAAGAGAGATCTGCCTTGTTGGTTTCAGAGCTCCAGTGGCCCTGTGGTGGTTGGGGCAGAAGTCTCCACTTAGGTGACCTGTCATCTGGCTCTACTGTAGGGAATCTTCAGTAGGAGTTTGTATTAGTCCAGCAGCTGACAAGTTACTAGGTGAGAGGTAGGTTGTCATGCTCTGAACAGACCCCCAGGGTGGTGTGCCTTATTGCTATCAGAGCCCTCTCTGTGTAGTATGTTGGCTGTGGCTTTAGCCTCCACTCAAGATGCCTGCTTCCTAGCCCACAGCAGCCTGAGTCAGAAGTCCTCAGCACAGAACATAAGGGGGAGCAGGCAGACTCAAACTGATCCCCAGGGAGGTCTCTTCTGTTGGTTTCAGAGGCCTGAGCTATGGGTCGCGCGGGGAGGCAGGTAGAGTGCTTACTGTGGTAGTAGACTCCACTGCAGGGCCTTCTGTAGCAATTCACAGCAGGCTTGCAGGTGAGAGTGGGTGAGGGGTTTTCACCCTCCGGACGTATCCCCCAGGGAAATCTGCCTTGTTGCTGTCAGAGCTCCCTCCCCCTGCTTCCCCGTAGTATGTTGTAGGTGTAGACTACACTCAAGATGCCTGCTTCCTAGCACACAGCATCCTCAGTCAGCAGTCCTCAGTGCCAACAGGAAGGGGGAACAGACAAACCCAAACTGACTCCCCAGTAGGCCTGTCCTGTTGGTTAGAAGCCTGAGCTATGAGGTGTGCAAGGAGACAGGGAGTGTGTTAACTATGGGATCAGATTCCACTGCATGGGGCCTTCTGTAGCAGTTCACAGTAGGCTTGTAGCCAACAGTGTCTGGGTGGAAGAAGTGTTGGCATACTCCAAGTGAACCCTGGGAAGGTTTGCCTTGTTGATTTTAAAGCAGAAGCTTGAGGTCCTATCTCTTTGTACAGGCAAGGGGTGTGGCGATTACGGAAGCAGGTTCTTTTGCTGGGGCCACTCCCCCAGTTCACAGCACCTGGTGACCCACATGGTGGGAGCGCGGGGAGTGGCAAGGATAGTGGGAGGAGCAGTTTTTCTATTCTGAGACTTGTTGATTCCTCGACTCTTGCCTGTCTCCAATTCCTCGATGGTTTCTTCTGCTCCCCAGTTTAGAGTCCCTTAAAGCCAAACACCCTTTCCTTATATTTATGGCAGAGAGTCGGAATGATGGTTGATTTATCTGTTTATGTCGCCATCTTCTCAGAATTCCATGCCTTTCATTTTCATTCAACTCTTAAGTGTTTCCTGATTTGTCTCTTGATTTCTTCCTTGACTTACTGGTTGATTAATGATGTATTGTCTTTTTGTTTAACTTTTGTTGGTAAATTTACACATATTTGTGTATTTTCCAGTTTTTCTTCTGTTGTAGATTTCTGGTTTTGTTGCATTGTGGTCAAAGAAGATACTTTGTGTGATTTTAATCTTTTGAAATTTATTGAAACTTGCTTTGTGATTTAACATACAGTCTATCTTGGAGAGTGATCAACGCTCACTGAAAAAGAATGTATATTGTGCTCTTGTTTAGTGAGGTGTTCTATGTATGTCTGTTAGGACTAGTTCACAGTGTTTTTCAAATCCTCTATTGCTTTATCAACCTTCTTTGTATATTGAAAGTAGGGTGTTGAATTCTTCAAGTATTATTGTAGAACTGTCTACTTCTTTTAAGTCTTGCAGTGTTTGGTTCATATATATTAGGACTCTGATGTTAGGTGCATATATAATTGTTATATCTTCTAGATGAATTGACCCTTTTATCATTATATAATGTCCTTTGTCGTTTCTTAATCAAATTTTGACCTAAAGGTCTATTTTATATAAAAAGACGAGACTTACTGGCCTGACAGACTGGAGAAACCCCTAGAGTATGGCCTCTGGACACCCTTTTAGCTCAGTAGTGAAGTCACTCCCAAGGTTCACCCTTCAGCCAAAGATTAGACAGGCCCATAAAATAAAACTAGACTAAAGGGGCACACAAGCCCAGGGGCAAGGACTAGAAGGTAGGAAGGGACAGGAAAGCTGGTTATAGGGAGCCCAAGGTTGAGAGGGGAGACTGTTGGCATGCTGTGGGTTTGTTAACCAGTGTCATAAAACAATACGTATGCTATTTAATGAGAAACTGCTTTTTTTCTGTAAACCTTCATCTAAAGTACAATTAAAAAAGAAAAAAAGTGTTTTCACTGGATATTGAAATTACTACCCCAGCCCTCTTTTGGTTACTATTTGCATGGAATATTTTTTTCCATCCTTTTACTTTCAGCCTATTTATGTCTTTGGGCCTAAGATGTGTCTCTTGTAGACAGTGTATAGTTAACTTATGGTTTTTGTTTTGTTTAATAGCTTTTATTTTTAATTTTTTTATTGTCGTAAAAGCATAGATAACGCAACATTTGCTATTTTAACATTTTTCACAAGTACAGCTCAGTGAGACCAATTATATCAATTATGTTGTGTAACCATTACCAATACTCATACTCAGATTTCCCATCTCCCTAAACAAAAACTCGGTACTGCTTAAGCCATGACTCCCTTCTTTCCCTACCCGTTCCGCTCCTGGCATAAAGCATAGATAACGCAACATTTGCTATTTTAACATTTTTCACAAGTACAGCTCAGTGAGACCAATTATATCAATTATGTTGTGTAACCATTACCAATACTCATACTCAGATTTCCCATCTCCCTAAACAAAAACTCAGTACTACTTAAGCCATGACTCCCTTCTTTCCCTACCCCTTCCGTTCCTGGCATCCATGATTAAACCCTGATCTGGGTACATTTTTATCCATCCTGCCACTGTCTGCCTTTTGACTGAGGCATCTAATCCATTTCCAATTCATGGTAATTACCAGTAACAAAGGACTTACTTCTGCCATTTTGTTACTTGTTTTTTGTATGCCTTATATCTTCTTTGTCCCTCATTTGCTCTAACACTGCCAACATTAGTGTTTCATTGATTTTTTTGTAGTGGACTGTTTTGATTTACTTCTTTTTTTTCCTTTTAGGTATATTTTTTAGTTATTTTATTCATGGTTACCATGAGGATTACATTTAACATCTTTTATAACAGCCTGGTTAAAATTGATACCTACTTAACTTCAGTAACATATTAAATCTATTCGCAAAACACTCCTCTCCCTCCCCCATTTGTTATTATCATCTATTACGTCTTTATACATATGTGCACACTAATGTAAATTTATACTTGTTTTTTATGCATTTGTCATTATAAAGCATTAAGGACATACAAATAGAATTGTCAGCCAAAAGTGTCATAAATCAAACCCTAATCCTTGCATTCTGTATGAATGATTAATTTTATTTTGGTAAAAAATATATATGAATGCTTTTTTTTTTAATAGCCTTCTGTTCTTATGGATTTTGTTTTCTTGTGTCTCTAAGATATTTTACTGCTTGTATTGTCTCTGTCTCTTCTGAGTTTTTTGTTTTCCTTTCGGTGTTTGTTTTAGTCTCTGTTATGTTAGAGGCTTTTCTCAAGTATCTGGTCTCAAGCATCCATGGCTTTGTCTTTATGTGTGAGAGAGTCATTAAAATGTTCTAGGAAGCTATCTTTGTGAGGGTTGTAGACTAATAAGGTTTGCTGTTGTATAATTGGGCAGAGACCCCCATTTTATTGGAGTTCCTGTTTTATTGTGATTATCTTTTCTCCAGTAAGTTTTTCCAAAGGAAGCCTTCAAACTTTTACCTGTAGTGGATTGGTGGATGATGGTGGTGGTGGCCCAGCTGCCTGTGTTCTGGAAGACTAGACGGAAGAGGGCAGAAATTCTGTTCTGTGAGTTTAATCCCTCTGTCGTCCACATAGTATCTCACCCCATCTCTCAGATGTGTCTAGGTAGAGTCTGCCAGTATAGAGCCCATCTGGTCTCTTGTTTCAGTCTCATCAGAAAGTCAACCTCTGGACTGATCATCTTAGCGTGTGTTAAGAAAATGACTGGCTGGCCTAACTGCTCATTATAAATACTTAGGGAAAAAAAAAAAAAACCCAGTGCCGTCAAGTTGATTCCGACTCATAAATACTTACAATACGTTATAAATACCAGTCCTCCTGTTTTCAGGCCGATTCTGCGCCCTTGCTTTTAGAGTAGCCCCTGATATAAATCCTGTCCTTTCTGCAGTTTGGGCAAAAATTGGCTTGTTTCTTATTTTCCCCACACCATTCTCTATCCTGCCAAGATACTTCTCTGACTGGGAAGTAGCTGAAAGCTAAGTCGTTTATTACTGGACCATTCATTTTTCACCTTCCAAAGTTTTATTGACATCGCTTATCTAATGTTGTCTTCTCTCTAGTTCTGTTTTCCATTGTGAGTTTATACCTTTTTAATTCAATTTTAGTAGCAAGCCAAGATAAATGTTTGTGTTTAATCCTTTATGTTTAATCCATCAATTTCTCTCTAAGGATGCTTTTATTTAGAATAGAATTTTGAGAGGCATTTGATATAGGCTTACTCTCCAAAATCATCTTTGTCCCAAGGTACAAAAAAAAAGATAAGAAAAACAAAATTTCACTTCTACCGATTATAACCCAGATTGGTCTTTCTTTTTTTCAGCACATACAGAACCTTTTGAAATACGTTGTCGTTAGATGCCACTGAGTCGGTTCTGACTCATAGCGACCCTATGCACAACAGCACGAAACACCGCATGGTCCTGCGCCATTCTCACAATTGCTGCTATGCTTGAGCCCATTGTTGCAGCCGCTGTTTCCATCTCATTGCGGGTCTTTCTCTTTTTCGCTGACCCTCTATTTTACCAAGCATGATGTCCTTCACCAGGGCCTGATCTTTCCAATAACTTGTCCAAAGTATGTGAGACGGAGTCTCACCATCCTTTTAAGGAACATTCTGGCTGCACTTCTTCCAAAACAGACTTGTTTGTTCTTTTGGCAGTCCATGGTATATTCAGTATTCTTCACCAACACCACAACTCAAAGGCATCAATTCTTTTTAGTCTTCCTTACTCATTGTCCAGCTTTCACATACATGTGAGACAATTGAAAACACCATGGCTTGGGTCAGGCGTACCGTAGTCCTCAAGGTGACATCTTTGCTTTTCAACACTTTAAAGAGGTCTTTTGCAGCCAATTTGCCCAATGCAATGCATCTTTTGATTTTTTGACTGCTGGTGGCATGGGTGTTGATTGTGGATCCAAGTAAAATGAAATCCTTGACAACCTCAGTCTTTTCTCCGTTTATCATGATGTTGCTTACTGGCCCAGTTGTGAGGATTTTCGTTTTCTTAACGTTGAGGTGTAATCGATACTGAAGGCTGTTGTCTTTGATCTTCATCAGTAAGTGCTTCAAGTTCTCTTCATTTTCAGCAAGCAAGGTTGTGTCATTAAACAACGCAGGTTGTTAATGAGTCGTCCTCCAGTCCTGATGCCCCGTTCTTCTTCATATAGTCCAGCTTCTCGTATTGTTTGTTCAGTGTACAGATTGAATAGGTATGCTGAAAGGATGCAACCCTTACGCACACCTTTCCTGACTTAAAACCATGCGGTATCCCCTTGGTCTGTTCAAACGACTGCCTCTTGATCCTGTACAGATTCCTCATGAGCACAATTAAGTGTTCCAGAATTCCCATTCTCTGCAGTGTCATCCATAGTTTGTTTCTTGGAAATAGGCATAAATATGGTTCTCTTCCTGTCAGTTAGGCAGGTAGCTGTCTTTCAAATTTCTTGGCATAGATGAGTGAACACTTACAGCACTGCATCCCTTTGTTGAAACATCTCAGTTGGTGTTCCATCTGTTCCCGGAGCCTTGTTTTTTTGCCAATGCGTTCAGTGCAGCTTGGACTTCTTCCTTCGTTACCATCGGTTCCTGATCATACGTTACCTCCTGAAATGGTAGAACATCGACTAATTCTCTTTGATATAATGACTGTGTATTTTTCTTTCGATGCTTCCTGCATTGTTTAATATTTTCCCCGTAGAATCCTTCAGTATTGCAACTGGAGGCTTGAATTTTTTTCTTCAGTTCTTTCAGCTTGAGAAATGCTGAGAGTATTCTTCCCTTTTGGTTTTCTGTCTCCAGGTCTTTGCACATGTAATTGTAATACTTTGTCTTCTCGAGCTACCCTTCGGAATCTTCTTTTTAGCACTTTTACTTTGTCATTTTTTCCTTTTGCTCTAGCTACTTGACATTCAAGAGCAAGTTTCAGAGTCTCTTCTGACATCCATTTAAGTCTTTTCTTTCTTTCCTGTCTTTTTAATGACTTCTTGCTTTCTTTGTGTATATCTTTGATGTCATTCTACAAGTCATCTGGTCGTCAGTCATTAGTGTTCAGTGCGTCAAATCCATTCTTGAGATTGTTTCTAAATTCAGGTGGGATATACTTAGTGTCGTACTTTGGCTCCCGTGGGCTAGCTCCAATTTTCTTCAGTTTCGACTTGAACTTGCATACGAGTAATTGATGGTCTGATTCTCAGTCTGCCCCTGGCTTTGTCCTGACTGATGATATTGAGTTTTTCCAGCATCTCTTTCCACAAATGTAGTGGATTTGATTCCTGTGTATATCATCTGGTGAGGTCCATGTGTATATATATAAAAAAAAAAAACCATTGTTGTTGAGTCGATTCCGACTCGTATTGATCCTACAGGACAGAGTAGAACAGCCCCACAGAGTTTCCAGGGAGCACCTGGTGAATTTGAACTGCCAGTCTTTTGGTTAGCAGCCGTAGCACTTAACCACTATACCGCTAGGGTTTCCTTCATGTGTATAGTCACCGTTTATGTTGGGTAAAAAAGGTATTTGCGATGAAGTCATTTGTTGTTGTTAGGTGCCGTCGAGTCATTTCCAACTCATAGCGACCCTTTGCACAGCAGAATGAAACGCTGCCCAGTCCTGAGCCATCCTTAAAATCGTTGTTATGCTTGACCTCATTGTTGCAGCTACTGTGTCGGTCCACCTCGTTGAGGGTCTTCCTCTTTTCTGCTGACCCCATACTCTGCCAAGCATGATGTCCTTCTCCAGGGACTGATCCCTCCTGACAACATGTCCAAAGTATGTAAGACACAGTCTCGCCATCCTTGCTTCTAAAGAAGCATTCTGGTTGTACTTCTTCTAAGACAGATTTGTTCATTCTTTTGGGAGTACATGGTATATTCAGTATTCTTCGCCCACACCACAATTCAAAGGCGTCAATTCTTCTTCGGTCTTCCTTATTCGTTGTCCAGCTTTCACATGCATATGATGAGATTAAAAATACCATGGCTTGGGTCAGGTGCAACTTAGTCTTCAAGGTGACATCTTTGCTCTTCAACACTTTAAAGAGGTTCTTTGCAGCAGATTTCCCTAGTGCAATACGTCTTTTGATTTCTTGACTGCTGCTTCCATGGCTGTTGATTGTGGATCCAAGTAAAGTGAAATCCTTGACAACTTTAATCTTTTCTCCATTTATCATGATGGTGCTCATTGGTCCAGTTGTGAAGATTTTTGTTTTCTTTATGTTGAGGTTTAATCCATACTGAAGGCTGTGGTCTTTGATCTTCATTAGTAAGTGCTTCAAGTCCTTTTCACTTTCAGCAAGCAAGGTTGTGTTATCTGCATAATGCAGGTTGTTAATGAGTCTTCCTTCAATCATGATGCCTTGTTCTTCTTCATATAGTCCAGCTTCTCAGATTATTTGCTCAGCATACAGACTGAATAGGTATTGTGAAAGAATACAGCCCTGACGCACACCTTTCCTTACTTTAAACCAATCAGTATCCCTTTATTCTGTTCCAACAACTGCCTCTTGATCTATGTAAAGGTTCCTCATGAGCACAATTAAGTGTTCCGGAATTCCCATTCTTCGTAATGTTATCCATAATTTGTTATGATCCACACAGTCAAATGCCTTTGCATAGTCAATAAAACACAGGTAAACATCTTTCTGGTATTCTCTGCTTTCAGCCAGGATCCATCTGACATCAGCAGTGATATCCTTGGTTCCATGTCCTCTTCTGAAACTGGCCTGAATTTCTGGCAGTTCCCTGTCAATATACTGCTGCAGCCGTTTTAGAATGATCTTCAGCAAAATTTTGCTTGCATGGGATATTAATGATATCGTTCTATAATTGCCACATTCAGTTAGATCACCTTCCTTGGGAATAGGCATAAATATGGATCTCTTCCAGTCAGTTGTCCAGGAAGCTGTCTTCCATATTTCTTGGCATGGACGAGTGAGCACCTCCAGCACTGCATCTGTTTGTTGAAACATCTCAATTGATATTCCCTCAAGTTGTCATTTATGTTGGTGAAAAAAGGTATTTGCAATGAAGAAGTCATTGGTCTTGCAAAATTCAATCATGTGATCTCCGGCATCATTTCTGTTACCAAGGCCATATTTTCCAACTACTGATCCATCTTCTTTGTTCCCAACTTTCGCATTCCAAGCACCAGTAATTATCAGTGCATCCTGATTGCATATTCTGTCAATTTCAGAGTGCAGAAGTTGGTAAAAATCTTCAATTTCTTCATGTTTTGCTTTAGTGGTTGGTGCGTAAATTTGAATAATGGTCATATTAACTGGCTTTTTCTGTAGGCGTGTGGATATTATCCTATCACTGAGAGCATTATACTTCAGGAGAGATCTTGAAATGTTCTTTTTGACAATGAACGCGACGCCATTCCTCTTCAAGTTGTCGCTTCCAGCATAGTAGATCGTATGATTGTCCAATTTGAAATGACCAATACCAGTCAATTCCAGCTCACTAATACCTAGGATATCAATCTTTATCCATTCCATTTTTGATGATTTCCAATTTTCCTAGATTCAAACTTCGTACATTCTAGGTTCCAATTATTAATGGATGTCTGCAGCTGTTTCTTCATGTTTTGAGTCCTGCCACATCAGCAAATGAAGGTCCCGAAAGCTTGACTCCATCCAGGTCATTAAGGTCGACTCTACTGGTGGCGTACTGGTTAAGAGCTACAGCTGCTAACCAAAGGGTCGGCAGTGTGAATCTGACAGGCACTCCTTGGAAACTCTATGGGGCAGCTCTGCTCTGTCCTGTTCGGTCACTATGAGTCGGAAATGACTTGACGGCACTGGGTTTTTTTTTTTTTTTTTTTTTTTTGCTACTTTGAGGAGGCAGCTCTTCCCCAGTCGTATTTTGAGTACCTTCAACCCCAAGGGACTCATCTTCCAGCGCTATATCAGACAGTGTTCTGCTGCTATTCATAAGGTTTTCACTGGCTAACCCTTTTCCGAAGTAGATCACGGGGTCCTTTTTCTGGAAGCTCAGCTGAAACCTGTCCACCATGAGTGACCCTGCTGATATTTGAAAACCCGTGACCTAGCTTCCAGCAACACACAAGCTCCCACAGTACAACAAACTGACAGATGTGTGAGAATATAGGGAGCCACTAATGTGAAATAGAGTCCCTGGATGGTGCAAACGGTTAAGCTGTCTGCAGCTAACTGAAAAGTTGGTGGTTCGAACCCACCCAGAGTCTCCTTGGAAAAAAGGCCTGGTGGTCTGCTTCAGAAAGATCACAGCCATTGAAACCCAATGGAGCACAGTTCTACTGCACAACAACATGGAGTTGCCATGAGTCAGAATGGACTCAATGGTAACTGAGTTTTTTCTTTTTTTTTTTAATGTGAAGCAGGAAAAACAGAGACTAGAATCGATTTGTTTCTTCTTGTAAAGAA
The DNA here is from genome assembly GCF_030014295.1 of Loxodonta africana. Classification (NCBI taxonomy): domain Eukaryota; kingdom Metazoa; phylum Chordata; class Mammalia; order Proboscidea; family Elephantidae; genus Loxodonta; species Loxodonta africana. The sequence goes on from NC_087363.1 coordinate 38,781,809, forward strand.
CAACATTCCTATAGCAGAATCACTTGTAGTTATCTTCTGTTTCAAAGTCTGTTTACTGAATAGCTAATGATGGACTTCAGTATCTTTTCATTGGCCCATAGTGTCGTTGACAGGATAATCGTTTTAAAATTTGTCTATAGATATTAAACCAAAAACCAAACCAGTTGCCATCGAGTTGATTCTGACTCATAGCAACCCTATAGGACAGAGTAGAATTGTCCCATAGAGTTTCCAAGGAGCACCTGGCAGATTCAAACTGCCGATCCTTTGATTAGCAGCCGTAGCACTTAACCACTACGCCACCAGGGTTTCCATAGATTTTAAGGCATAGAGCGATTATGTGGAAATTATTTCTTTTATCTATGTGCAGCCTTAACCTTTGAATAATTCAGAATATTTTATTTCTATGAACAAGCAAGCCTAGTAGGTATATTGCTATCTAGTAATATAAATATTACAAACAGTTTAAATTTATCTATTTTTGTTTTTTTTTTGACAGATTGGGGAAATGGAAAGAGTTGTAGAGTAGCAAGCACTTTGCTGCTTCTACTTTAAAAATCTCTATTTTCCTATCTTAATATTTTTATTTATGTTTATATTTTAATAATGTAAAGTTACGTTTGCATATTTCAAGTTACATATTTTCAGAAACTAAGGGGTCATTACTATGTATAAAAGAGTTACCAATTATAGTTATGTATTTGCTAAGTGTTTTACTAATTCTTCTAGGAATAGAGTTAATTGTGCTTGCTGTGTTCATTTTGTAAGCGTTCAAAAAAATAGATTTTTTCCAGCTTTCCCTAACATAGTAGAATTGCAGATGGAATCTGTAGCCTCTGGGTTCGCTCTTGACCTTTTAGACCACTGAAGCTATGTTATATGCTAGTATTATTCTGGATGTTGGTCAACAGTACACATTGACAGCTTGCTGTGAGTAGAACACTTTGGCTGTCTTCCCTATTTGTCACCTGGCTAGGGGTACCTGTGTGTGAACTCTTAAAATCTTGGTTTGGGTGAAGAAAATCTGGATTCAGTGTATAAAGTCCTTGTTAGGCCTTATACTTAAATACTACTCTGAACTATTTGAGATTGCCCATATTTAAGGAGTTTTGACCTACAAAAATAGTAATTTTATGAGTCAACATAATGGAGTCAAGGGACCTTTACAGCTTAGTTAATAGATCCTTCTGTCCAAAGTAGGAATTCTTTCTTTCTGTAGCATACTTGGAAACATTCCAGTTGAGGAAAGAATGAGAGAGAGTGAGGATTCTCATGCTAAGTGAGGGGGAGAATTGAGGTCCCCATAGAGTAGAACTACCAGCTCCTAGAACTACAGCAGAGTTCCTGTGGTGCTCTAGAAGCTCCATACTGCCAAGGCTGGAGATGATAAATTCCTTGGAGTGCCAATTAAGTACGCACTGCCTTGTGAATTTGGACTTTAGCACACATTCCCTGAGCACCTGGCTACCAAGCTACTGAACTGAAGAGGATTTCAACAAATATCAATTTAGCTGAAATAGTATTACATTATTTTGTTTACTCTGTAAAGTTTCCACAGTGCATATCCTTAGTTAATTGTTGAGCTTTAAAATGATAATATGACTGTTGTGGAGCTTAAAGTATTGTAGAAATAATATATATAACAACAATAACAAAAAGGGCGTGGGGGTGTATTAATGGAATTATATTACTGTAAATATTGCATTGTTTATGTGATTTGGTAAAGGTATTAATTTAAGGTGGAGTGTAATACGCTGAGAATATATATTGCAATTTTCAGGGTAACCACTAAAAGAATAAAACAAAAGCGTATAACAACTTAATAAAAAAAGGAGTTAAAATGGAATAATAATAATAAAAGAAGGCTCCCGGAGGTATTAAATTAGTTTGTAAAGCACTTAGCAAAAATATAATCATAACTGGTAATTTTTATACGCAGTAATGACTTACCCATTAGTTTCTGAAAATAATTTAAAACAGGAAAATGTAGTAACTTTATAATATTAAAATATAAGCATAAATAAAAATACTGAAATAAAGAGAAAATTTTTAAGTAGGTGCAGCAAAGTGCTTGCTATTCTATAACTCCTTCCAATTAATCAAGTTTAAGAAATACTTGAAGAAGTAAGAAAAAAAAAATTAAGGAATAAAGAACAGATGGGCACATAAAAAACATATAGCAAGATGGCAGTAAAGGGATGGGAAGAGATAACCCACCGCAGTCGAGTCAATTCTAATTCATAGCGATCCTATGTAGAACTGCCCCATATGGTTTCCAAGGTGGTAATCTTTAGGAGAGCAGACTGCCACATCTTTTCCTGCAGAGCGGCTGGTGGGTTTGAACCTCCAACCGTCCAGTTAGCAACCAAGTGCTTAACCATTGCTCCATCATGGCTCCTTGGGAAAAGATTATATTACGTAAATACTAACGAAAAGAAGGATGCTATAGCTATGTTAATATCAGGTAAGTTAGACTTTAAGGCAAACAGTATTACTAGAAATAAAGGATGACATTTCAAACTACTAAAAGGGTCCTCTTAATAGGAAGAATCCTAAATAATTCTCTCTTACTTCTTGGTTTGCTGACTAGTCATACGTGATCTTTGGGTCTTTTCTTTTGGCCACTGTTCTCAGTTTTCACTGCCAGAGATGTTCCTGTAGTCTCTAAGAGCTGTTCCTTTGTTGTTCTGACTGTGGTACTGTTCAGCATGCTCTGGGCATTGCATACAGTTTCATTGGGCACCACTTGACTGAACAAAAGCTCAGACATGTAATTATTTCATTTAGCATTGTATTAGTTTTAATATAGTGATTACTGCCCTTCTTAAAATGCCAAGTATGAGAAATGGAATTCAGATGAGGAATGACAGGTTGATTATTTTTTAAGGAATTTTTTTGTTTAACATTGTGTGATTATGGGTAATAATGTATTATAAAGAACAAATCCGAAAGGAATAGGTGTTTGTTCATTTATAAGTGTCTTTGGGAGGAAACCATTTTTTTTGGTACTGCATCTTTAAAGCTGTTAGTTGATGTGTCACTGTCAAAAGTCTTTATTTCTGTGTGGAGAGAATGCCCTATTATTTTGGGAAGATTTCATTCTTCTGGCAAAAGACATCATCTCTTGGTCGAACACCATGCCTAAAGGCAAGAAGAGGAAAGAGAGGTTAAGGAAATGAAATAGAAAGTACCAAATCAAGGGGCGTAAGAAAGACGGAAAAAGAGTAAAAATGTTGTTGGTTTGGAGAACTACAGATATAGGAAACTAAAGCCATGTATTTAGTGGAAGTTAGGATAGGCAACTGATGTTTACTGAGCACTTTCATTATTTAACTTTCACGACCAGCCAATCCCATTGCCATTGAATCAATTCCGACTCATAGCTCCCCTATAGGAGAGAGTAGAACTGCACCATAGGGTTTCCAAGGCTGCACATCTTTATGGAAGCAGGTTGCCACATCTTTCTCCCTCGGAGTGGCTGGTGGGTTCAAACTGCCAACCTTTCATTTAGCAGCCAAACACTTAACCACTGCCTCACCAGGGCTCTACAACTAGCCAATGGAACAGGTACTATCCATATTTTTACAGGTTGAAGAAATTGACTGACGTAAAAAGATGTGGAATTGTAGTTGTATAACTTAAGTTGCATAGTAGGTAAAATAAGAAAAGCTAGTGCTATATGAAACTCCCTCAGTCACATCCAGAAACAGGAATTCCCTTTAGACATCATAATCTTTTTCTATGAACTTATGCAAATTGCCCAGTCTTATCGTATTGAAAGTTCATTGAGAGGGAAAACCCAATTATTATTCCCATTGCCTGTACATTACCAGGTACAGTAGAAGCTCAGTAAGTTTATATTTTTGTTGTGTTGAGTCTAAAAGTACCTTTATCCATATTAATAAATTTTTGCTGTATTAGAAGATTCTCTTAGTAAGTTAGAATTATATTGCTCCTTAGAATAAAAGCGGGGGGGGGGCACTAATATAACTTACTGAGAGAAAGGGATGATGTGCTTTGAAAGTTTATTACAAACACAATTTTTAATAGTCAAGAATGTAGTGTTACCTGGAAATACACAGAAATACAGTTGGTATCACTTTTGAAGTATAAATTCTGCTAGATGATTTGTTTTGTAGTAAAAAACATGTAAATAAGACATACATCTCCTTATAAGTTGCAGTATTTTGGACTTGAATAAGACATTCAGTTTTGTCTTTGTGAGGTTCATGTCAACAAATGGGGAAATGAAATCTAAAGTAGTGATAGCCCAACTTTAGAGTTTATGTAATCTTTAATATTGGACTAAGAAGTAAGGTAATAGAACAGTTACATATTGACCCTATCAGATAAGACCATATTTTAAGGTTTTCAGGGTTGTCATGGATTGAATTGTATCCCCCCAAATATGTGTTAACTTGGATAGGTCATGATTCCCAGTATTGTATGATTGTCTACCATTTTGTCATCTGATATGATTTCCCTGTGTGTGGTAAATCCTGTCACAAAGATGTAATGAGATGGACTAGTGACAGTTGTATTAATGAGGTCTACAAGATTAGGTAGTGTCTTAAGCCAGTCTCTTTTGAGATGGAAAAGAGAGATGTGAACAGAGAGACATGGGGACCTCATACCGCCATTAAAGCAGAGCTGGAAGCAGAGCACATCCTTTGGACTCAAGATTCCTGCCCTGAAATGCTCCCAGACAAAGAGAAGACTGATAACAAGGACCTTCCTCCAGAGCCAACAGAGAGAGAAAGCCTTCCCCTGGAGCTGGAGCCCTAAATTCGGACTTCCAGCCTACTGGACTGTGAGAGAATAAACGTCTCTTTGTTAAAGCCATCTACTTGTGGTATTTCTGTTATAGCAGCACTCGATGACCAGGACAAGAATATTCCACAAATATTTATTAAATGTCTACTATGTGTAAGGCACTGTGCAGTTGAGATACAGAACGCATAAGGTGTAGTCCTTCAAGGTGCTCATTTTAATTTTATGAAAGACAGCCTTAATGCATGAAAAACTAAATAACAGTACAGAAGCTAAATAACAAATACAAAAGTATAATAACTGTCACTCTACATGATCATTTGTCTAAAGAGTGCTGTGACTTAAGAAGAAGCAGAAATGGCGGTGAACTAACGTAGACAGGGCTGGCTACTAGAGAAAATTAATTTGGGCTGGACCTGAGTGGGTTGGATCATATCTTAACATTTACCCTGGAGAAAAACTTCCACACCTGCAAAATTAGGAGTGTATAGGCAGTATTGGCAATCTAAATGATCATCAGGAGAATGCTGTATAAACTGTTCTGTCTAGACTGTGCAGTACTATGCAGCAATTAAATAGGGTAGATCCAAATGCACTGACAGAAAAAATTTTAAGTATATTGTTAAATTTTTTGAAAAGGTTGCAGATAGTATGTACAGTATGTTATTAGTTGTGTTAAACAATAAACAAACCAAAGTAATTCACAGATGATACTGTATACTTTAATGATGATAGAGGTACATAGTAAAGGAAGGCTAAACTATTAACAGTGATTACAACAGTATTGTTACAACAATAAAGCAATAAAGTTATATAAATTACTTATAACTAAAAATAAAGAAGAAAGTTCAGTTTGAAATTTATCAAAACTTTAGTAGTGGTTATTTCTGCCTGATAATATTATGAATAAAGTTTATCTTATTTTTTTGTATTTTCTAAATTTTCACTGGGAACATATTTTTTCAGAAAATGTTTAATCACATAGTCATTCATAAATGGGAGGTAAATGATTGACAAATAGCTATAAAATTCTTACAAATAGAAAAAAGAAGAAATAGAGTTTAGATGGAAAGGAAAGGGAGTTTGTGGGCTTGGGAGATAGATGAGAGAAAGAGAAAGAAATACAGAGTGTCTTGGAAGTTTTTAAAGTCTTATAGAGCCATCAGGTGCTGGCCTAATGGGTGTCAGAACGCTACTGTGAACATGACACGTTCCTGCTCCTAAAGGACGTATGTTCTGATGAGGAGAATCCAGACAGGCAAATTTCCATAAGGTGTAGTAAGGAAGAATGGGTTGGGAAGGTGGGGAAAGGGGGTGGTGAGGATTGATGCAGAAGGCTTTCCTGAAGGGGAAGAAGTTTAAGATGGGGAGTTAAGTTGGAGGATAAAGTTGTGTGAGCCATATGGAGAAGGAGAGCAGGGACCAACACATGAAACACCTTCCTTGTAAACTATTTTAGGGACTTGATTTTTTAGTGTTTAAATATTTCACATATATAATCTTGCTGGATGTTCTTCGCTGCATAGTATATAATAATCATGTCAGTTGTCTCACATTTAGTAGGCATATAATAAACACTAATGGAATTAATGGTTGCATCATTAGGCTCATACTGAAAGGTTACGTAGCAATGTAACAAGTCTGATTGGAGAACAATATTAGTAGTCAAGGAGACCGGTATTACATAAATACTCACATGGAGGGATATAGAAAAAACCAAAGAGCAACAGAAGTGATTTAAAGAGAATTAAATAATAGGTCTGTCTGAAGATGAAAAATTAAAGTTCTAAATAGCTTCTTAAAAAGATTTACACGACTACAATGAGATGCCCTGACATATCCTCCAGAATGGCTAAATTCTAAAAAACTGACAATATCAAGTGTTGACAAGGATGTGGATGGAGCAACTAGAATTTCCATATATTACTGGTAAGAGTGTAAATTGGTACAATCACAGTGGAAAACTGTTTAACTATACTAAAAAAAAAAAAAAAAAATTTTTTTTTTATACTAAAGCTGCATAATGCCTACCCTGAGTTTTAACAATTTCATTTCTAAGTATATACTTGAGAGAATACACATGTACGAGTTCCAGTACAGTGTACGAAAATTTTATAGCAGATCTGTTGTAGGTCAAAACCAGATACAGCCTAAATCCAAAAGTAGAATGAATAAAGTGTGACATAGTCATACAATGGAATATAGTACAGCAATAACAAAACTGTTACATGCAACTACATGGGTGAATTGTACAGACATAATGATGTGCAAAAGAAGCCAGATACAAAAAATTCTTTTATGTGATATTTCAAGAACAGGGAAAACTTAATTTATGATAATAGAACTTACAGTTGTAGTTACCTCTGGGTAAGGGGAAGGCCGTGAGGAGATTGGGAGCCTTCTGCGGTTGGAAATTTGCTGTATCTTATTATGAATATAAATGTTCTGTATTGCAGTATGTTTATGTATATGGCTGTGTATGTGTGCGAGCATGTATATATATATATATACGTATGTATGTATGTATGTATATGTATATAGTTAGTTAGTTATGTACCAAAAGCCAAACCTGTTGCCATCGAGTCGATTCTGAGTCATAGCATCCCTATAGGACAGAGTAGAACTGCCCCATAAGGGTTCCAAGGAGCGGCTGGTGGATTCAAACAGCCGACCTTTTGGTTAGCAGCTATAGCTCTTAACCACTGCACTACCAGGGCTCCAGTTATACACACACACATGCAGATTCATCACTGTACACTTAAAATTTGTGCTTAAGTAATTTCAAGAAGCCATCTTCACAGAGAATCCAGTAGAAAATGGGTTTAAATTAAAATAAGGACATGTTTAGAGAAACCAATATCTTGAGCATAACCTCTGTAAGCGATGAGAGAGGGTGTGGAAATGCCATTTCTGAAAAATATCTGGTATAGAATAGGCAGTGAACTTGTTCTTTGTGTTAGTTGCCTGGATACGACAGAATTGTACCAAGTACATTCTTGAATGTATACTTTCTACCTTTTTTCGGTTCAGTATGTATTTATTGCGTGTGATGCATGCCATTAGTTTTTTGGAGAAAAGAAATTCAAAACCCAACACTTCGCTGATGTAGAGGGAGGCAGACTTAATTTAGCATGTTTGAAAGAGCCATGTCTACTTCACCAGGGTAAAATGTTATTTGACAAGATTGGCTGCTCTTTAAATCAACAGTCACAATCAGTTATGTAGTTGAATACAATTATGTACTTAAATTTTTTGATCAACATTTTTTAACTTCATGCTGCTTAACAAATTATACTATTTTTTGGGTTATGTTGGCAGTGGCTTGGGGTTTTAATCTTGCTAGAAATTAAAAAAGAGAATTCTGACAGCTGAGATGGGGTCGTAAATAATTGCACAGGTTATTTAATCTGCTATTCAGGTAGATAAATGTAGTGTCTGCATTGTTATCTATGGTGGGATTGCCAAAAGAAATTAGTTTTTGTAAAACAGAAATCTCCTGTCATTTAAGGGGCCTGAATTGCTATAGGGAATCCTAAAATTTGCTGCATTATTGATTAAATTTGTTGAAAATAGATTTTTTTTCTTACTTGCTTTAAAGGCATACAATCACTAGGAGAATTCTAACTTCTGTAAAGAGAATCTACCATGTTATTATTTGTTAATGACCATGGGCTTTTCTCATTTGGACAATTTGCAGAAAAAAATTAGTATGTGCAATTTAGAAAGGAGAAATAACAGAATTTTGTTACTGTTTATGTTCCCATTCCACAAACAAAAAAACAAACAAAACCTGAACACTCAGGCTTATAACACATTGCCTTGTTAAGTCTGGAAGAACTAGGTTTTACTTAACGGCTGTTTCATACTCTGTGTTTGTTCTTTCCCATTGCACGGAATGCCCTTCCCTCTTTTTGTCCCCTTGCATAATTCCTACCCAACCTTAAAGACTGCAACTTTAAGACTTTCCTCGACCCACACAATCAAAGTTTATCACTTCCTCCTTTGTACCGCCACTCCTCCTACTAATTATTGTGCTATTATAACACTATATTGTATGACAATTGTTTCTCAAGTTTTCTGTTTCTTCACTAGATTGTGACCTCTTTAAGTAAAAAGTTTCATTGAATACTTAGCATGGTGTCTGGTGTTGTAAATGCTTGTTGAATGCATGAATGGAGGGAGGCTTTCTGAGGTGATGTGGTGTTGCTTAATGAAAGCCTGTTTATAGTTTTATTGAGTGGTACCTGGCACAGTTACTTCTCCTGAGTTATCAGAGGAAGCTAGTTAAAATCCACGGCAATGTTTGAGCAATAAGAGTCCTGGTGGCGCATAATAGTGAGCACTAAAGAGATAAGGGAAAGAGTTATAACCGTGTACTTCTGTATGCCAGGCTATAAGAAAACTCACTCATAATTTAAAGTATAAAAGTTTAGGTTTTTAAAATGTAATAATTATTCACTTTACAAACAATTTACTACAGGAGTGTCTTAAATATGTTCTTTCTAGTGCATTTTAAATTATAGTAGAAGGAAATATGATGTACTAGAGAAAGCATTGTAGTGAATATTGGGCATGTTGGATTCTAGTCCCAAATCTGATATCAAATCCGTGATTTGGAACACGTTAGAAAACCTCTTTAGTTTAGGAAACTATAGCTTCCTTCTCTGTAAAAGTCTAGTTTGAATTACATGATACTCGGTTGTACAAAATTTTAAGATTAATTTATTTTAAAGATGTGTTTATGCAGAATTTTAAGAATGGAGCTGTTGAAAAGGGTTCTAAATATAGAAATCAGCTAAATTGGGATGATTAATTGAAATTCATAAGTATTCATATACACATACAATTATTTTATTCATCCAAAACAATTATGTTTGTATGTGTATATAGTGAAAAAGCAAATAGAAAACAAAGTTTCTGTAAAAATAAAAATATGCATTTATACACACATAACAAAGCATCCAGGAAGATAAATATTAATGCTGTCTTTTGCGTGGGTTTATTTATGATAGTTAAATCAAGGAGAATAAAATAATATTTTTCCCCCACAAGGATGATGAAGAAAAACCTAAAACGTTTTGAAAACAAACTCTGCGTATACATAGAACCCATCTGCAGCTTTGGAAGTATATTATTGTTTGACAAGCATGTAAGGAAAAAGTATTGGGAGCTGGGGTCAACATGGCAAAGACAAGCTGTTTTCTGTTTCTCACTGTTACTGGGAACTACGATACCGATTGTAGAAAGAGGAATACAAGACTTAGCGACTGATGTTCAGCTCTTCTTTAGTCATGACTTGAGCAAGAGATTTTAATATAGGATGCATGGATGAGTTTTAGGGGATCCGTGAACTGTTAGGAATTTGTCAAGAATACTGGGATGTCCATTCATGTGTTTATCCAGGGACTCAGTCCTTAGCTTTTAAGAGATTTGCAAGAGGGTGCATGATCCCAAAAGGATTAAGAATCCCATGGACTAGAGCATTTGGTAGGGTTATGTCAGATAGTGCCTGTTTCATAGTAGATAATCAATAAAGGCTAAGTGAATTAATACCCATTGCTGTCAAGTTGATTCTGACTCATAGCAACCCTATAGGACAGAGTAGCACAGCCCCATAGGGTTTCCAAGGAGCAGCTCATGGATTCGAACTGCTGACCTTCTGATTATTAGCACAGCTCTTAACTACTGCACCACCAGGGCTTCAGTGAATTAATAAATTATAAAAAGTAAAAGTAGCTCTTAGTAAATGATCTGAAAGGGAATATAATTGTCTCTTTGAATCCTAAAGGAAGGCAAATCAAGTTGTACTCAACACTTACCGTGTGCCAGGTGTTTATAGGGATACTTGTGGAGACAATTAAGTTAGTGATATCTCAGTTTTCTGATTTGTCAGCTCAGAGTTGTTAAATAGCTTGCACAAAGACACCCAATTAGTTTCATTTGTATTTCCGCAATTACAAGTTGAATGACTCACCTGACAAGGAAATGTAGCTAAATCCTCAAATATTAGTTCACTGAATGCAGTGTATATAATTTGGCCAGTAAATGTGACAACTAATAAATGCAGAATTACTGAGAGACTGCCATTAAATCTCTGTAGTGACTTAGACAAAAAAAGCTGACTTGACTTCAAGTTATGTTTGAATTGGACTTTTTTTAATCCTAGGAAGTAATCATGAGACAAATAAGAGGTTAAATGGGTTATATATTCTTTTTCTCACTCTCTAGTCATTCTATTTAATTGAAACACAAATGTAAAATAGTATATCTTTTAAAAAATAATTTTTCAAAAGTACCAACCACATTGGGGAAAGTTAAAGTTTCTGATAATTAAAAAAGGAAGGCCTTTGTTAATCAGGTAATATTGGAAATATTTTAGATGTGTAGCTAAACTGTATGATATACAATTATATAGTTATAACTTCTATAGATAAATAAAATTCTATTTTTATTCATTTTTTCTTTATGCTGGCAACATAGTAGTCAGAGCCACAGGAAGCTATTGAAATTAAATATAAAATTCCCTTCCTCAGTCACACTAGCCACACATCAAATGCCCAGGAGCCACATGTTGTTAGTGATTACCATATTGGACAGCACAGATACAGGGTATTTATATCATCACAGAAAGTTCTGTTAGAAAACACAAGCTTAGAAAGTACCGATAAATTTGTGTGACCTAGAAAACTTCTTATTCTACCTACAGGGCTGGTTAGACGTGCTGTTAAAACACTTCTTCAGTAGGTCAGTGGCATGTACTTGGCTTTGTTTTATAGTTTCTTAGAACTCCTTTGGAATCTGGAAATGGGTTGCTAACCTTTCAAATCTCAATCTAAAACTATTGTTTCTAGAACATTGCATCCACCTTAATGTGCATCAGAATCATATAGGGTTGTTAAGATGCAGAGTCTCATTTAGTAGGTCTGGGGTGGAACCTGAGACTCTGTGTTTCTGCCATGCTCTCAGATGATACCCATGCTGCTGGTGTGTGGTCTGCATTTAAGTAGGAAGGATTTAGAAAGTTTTTCGCAAATGATTGCCTTCATTGCAGAAATGTAGTTCATAGAAAAATTAAAGCCTGTACTGGATTCTAAGTAACATCATATTTCACAATCTCGTACCAGTTGCCTCCCAGTCAATTCCGACTCACGGCTACCCCACGTGTTTCAGGTATAACTGTGTTCCATAAGGTTTTCAATGGCTAGTTTTTCAGAAGTAGATCACCAAGCTTTTCTTTGAGGTGTCTTTGGGTGGACTTGAACCTCCAACCACTTGGTTAGCATCTGAACACGTTAACTGTTTTCATCACCCAGGGACTCCTTCAGAATCTCACTATTTCCCAAAATTTACTTGCTGGAATTGTCATTTGGTGTTTTGTTAGTTGTTAAACAGCGTAGACAAGTAAATAATATACATATGGTCACAAATGAGCATCAAAAGGAATAGGGTTGCCATCCGTTAAATTTCTTTGTATTCAAGTACAAAAGAAAATAATGTCATAGGCTTCAGTTTGGGAATGTGTTTGAGGGGAATACCACTTTGAGTCAAATGAATTATTTTAAAGAAACAATAATGTTTCTTTTAAAACGCAAATTCCAATAGCAGTAAAACTTGTTTCACAGCATCCTGAAGTTTAACAGATTAGACTTTTAGTTCAGCTCTAAGATTGGAATTCCAGAAACATACTCTTAATCATAATTGTACCACTAATTGTCTTTAGGAGCAGTTTGGGAAACTGTGGAATGGCAGAACAAACAATGAAATGTGTTCTGCTTGACTTCTTTTGCTAATAAACTTAATGAAGTTGAGTTTTTAAAGATGTATCATGAATGAAAGTAGTTGTTTAGACCTGACTTACATCATGTTTCTTTCTTCAACATAATCCATGTCTCGTTAAGCAATACTTCAGAGAGAATTAGAGTGATCACGTCTATTGCATATTTCTAATAGTGGAATAAACACACTGAACTTTATGTATTTTTTTTTTAATTAATGGTAAGGATTTCTTTTCTACAATAGCTGAAATATAAATGAAATACAGATTAATATTTTGGGGGAAACTATCTTTTTGGTAGCTTAAAAATGTATTATGAAATATTTCAGGCATTATCAAAAGATAAAGCATAATAAAACAAATACTCATTGACTTACTGCCTACCTTAAGAAGTAAAACATTACAAATATAAATGAAGCCACTCAGCATGTCTGTGAGATTCGTCTATTTTCACTGACACGTAATATTGCGTTGTTCAGATGTAACAATTTATTCTCCTGTCAGTGAACATTTGGGTTGCTTTTGGGGTTGTTATTTTTGTTTGTTTATTTGTTTTGCTACAGTAGTGCTGCCGAGAAGTTGTGGTGCACGTCTCCAGATGCCCAGGGGCTAGAGTTTCTCTTAGGTATTCTTAGTTGTACAATGGTATCTTCAGCTTGACAAAATACTGCCAAGTTGCTCTTCAAAGCGGTTAATCAGTTTACACTCTTACCAGCAGTATACAGAGTTCTCACTGCTCTACATCTTTGCCAGATACCAGACGGTAATATTTTTTGTCAACCTCTTGGGTGTGGAAATACCACCTTGTTTTAATTTGCGTTTCCTTGACTAATAGTATCTTTTAGGATGACCGCTTGGGTTTCCTCTTCAGTGAAATTTGAAATGTGCCAGTTTTTTTTTGAGGATGGCTTTTCTTTTTCTTACTGATTTATGGGAGTTCTCATATTTTGGATTAAAATTATTGAATATACGTGTCATGGAGAGATTTGCATTAGTATTTAGAGTGCGTTGTAATTCAGGGACCTGAATTTAGTTATTCTAGGGGAAGTTTTTAATCTATTTTAGAATCCAGTGACTAAAATTATGCTTTGCTTATTTATTCAAACTGAAAACCTAAATAAAGTATTTGTATTTAAGCAACTGTTTAAGGAAGTTTGCTTTTAATTGAAAAATCATTTTTGATTCTCACTTTTAATAGATTGCTTATTTATAATTTGTTGTGGTTCTGCAAAAGTGTCTATGTCTTAATCCACAGAACATGTGAATGTTACCTTATTTGGTAAAAAGGACTTTGCAAATGTGATTAAGGATTTTGAAATGGGGAGATTATCCTGAATTTTCTGGGTGGGCCCAACGTAATCAATCACAAGGATCCTTATGAGAGTGAAGCAAGAGACTAGAAGTGGGTAGTAGGCATGTGACGATGGAAGCAAGAGGCCATTGTCACAGGAAGGGGCCATCCATGAACCAAGGAATGCAGGCAGCTCCTAGAAGCTGAAAAAGTTAAGGAAACTGATTATCTCTTGAAGCATTCAGAGGGACTGCAGCCCTGCCAACACTTCGAATTTAGACTTCTGACCTCCAGAACTGTAAGAATAAATTTGTGTTGTTTTAAAGCACTGCCTTTGTTGTGTGCTGTTGAGTCGATTCTGACTCATAGCAACCCTGTAGGACAGAGTAGAACTGCCCCATAGGGTTTCCTAGGCTGTAATCTTTATAGAAGCAGATCGCTAGGTCTTTTCTCCTTTGGAGTTGCTGGTAGGTTCGAACCACTGACCTTTTGGTTAGCAACTAAGTGCTTAACCGTTGTGCCACCAGGGCTCCTTTTAAAGACTTAAGATTGTGGTGATTTGTTACAGCTGCAGTAGGAAACTAATACACCAGTACTTCTCAAGAAAAAACGGATAATTGGGGATATATGTGAGTGAGTGAATGAAAAAATTAATATGGGAGACAGAGACACACCCATCTTCAGGGACTTAGATGGCATATAGTTTAGTTAAACAGTTGTTTTTAGCTGCCGTCGGGTGGCTCTTAACTCCTGGGCACTTAATGTGTTACAGAGTAGAACTGCTCCATAGTGCTGTCTTGGCATAATCTTTGGGGATGCAGATCTCCAGGCCTTTTTTGTGTGTTCCAATAACACTTTATTTATTTAAAAAAAAAAAAAAAAAAGGCAGCAGGTCAGATTTAGAGAGCATACAGGCTGTATTTTATCAACTCCTGGATTAAAGGATAAAGATTATAGGATGTGATCCATTTATGTGGTCAGTGCAGAAAAGCATTTGATAAAATTCTACCCTCATTCATGATAAGAACCCTTGCTAAATTTGGAACAAAGGAAGTTTCCTAAATGTGATAAAAATGAGCAGTAAACATCATATTCAACTGAGATATCTTATGCTTTTGAATGAGAACTTAAAGATGCTATTGCCATTTATATTCAACATTTTACAAGAAATGCTAAAGAGTGCCAAAGGACATGAAAACAAAATAAAATGTGTAATGACAGATTTAATTATATTTGTAAGTGTTTCAAGGACTTTTGAAAAAAATTACATTTTTAGAGTACAAAATTCAATACAAATATTAATAACGACCAAATTCTATGTCTCCACTTTTTACCTCTTGATATGACAAAGGCTTGTTAAAGTCTCCTACAAAATTTGTTTTTCAGTTTCCTCATCTGAGAGTGTTAAATAATGTGATATCATGTTATTTAGAGTATAGTGCACGTTGTGTATACCTGTTCTTTGATGCTTATATCCTCTCGTTTTAATACTTTTTCAAAATTGTGCTTTAAGTGCAAGTTTACAATTCAAGTCAGTTTCTCATATAAAAACTTACACATACATTGTTAGGTGATCCTGGTCGTTCTCCTTATAATGTGACACCACACTCCTCCTCTCCACCCGGTATTTCTTGCGTCCATTCAGCCAGCCCCTGTCCCCCTCTGCCTTTTCATCTCGCCTCTGGACAGGAGCTGCCCACTTAATCTCACGTATCTACTTGAGCTAAGAAGCATACTCCTCACCAGTATCATTTTATGTCTTATAGTCCAGCCTAATCTTTGTCTGAAGAGTTGGCTTTGGGAATGGCTTTAGTTTTGAGCTAATAGTCCAGGGGCCATGTCCTCTGGAGTCCCTCCAATCTCAGTCAGGCCATTAAGTCTGGTCTTTTTACTAGAATTTGAGTTCTGCATCCCACTTTCCTCCTGCTCCATCAGGGATTCCCTGTTGTGTTCCCCGTCCGGGCAGTCATTGGTTGGTAGCCGGACACCATCTAGTTCTTCCAGTTGCAGGCTGATGGAGTCTCTGGTTTATGTGGCCCTTTCTGTCTCTTGGGCACATATTTTCCTTGTGTCTTTGGTGTTCTTCATTCTCCTTTGTTCCAGGTGTCCAGGCCTTTCTTCCACGGAGCCACTGGGTGGATTCGAACCACCAACCTTTCGGTTAGCAGCCAGATGCAAACCACTTGGCGCCACCAGGCTCATTTGAATAGTCAGTAGAGGGCCTTTTTCTAAAGCTTCGTTTCAACAAGCTTTTCACTCATGGAGATGTCCCACCCATGAAGACAGTATTTTTTTCTGTTGAGGTTTCATGCCTTGTAGCCTTGCAATTTGCCACTCATGTTAACAGTGCTAATTTTTGTCTGCTTCCACAAGATGTGGATTTTCAGTCCCCAGCTATTGAAAATGACATTGTTTATTTGGGCCCTGGAGTAATAAGAAAAGGATAGCAGAGCTGTTGACTTTTCTCTAGGTTCCACATTTCTGTCTTTACTGCTGTTATTTTATAACCTTTGAGCTTGGTCTGTCATTTTTGTTAAAAAAGATGCCAGACTCCTCAGAATAGACCATATTTGGAGGTTCTGCTCTTTTCCCTAACAGCTCAGTTAATTGAGGATCCTCATGCACTCAAATGATTTTTAACAGGATTTGTTGCATCTAAACAATTAGAGTTTTATCTTTAATACCTAAAAATTGGTTAAGTTCCTGCTAGAATGAAGACACCATCCTTTTCTTTGGGGAGGGGGTGTTTATAGTATATTATGCAGTAATATATGTATAGAAAAAAACATACATTAAAATGTATGTATAAAACAATTTACAAATAAGAACTTTTTTTAATTAACCACATGAATAAAGATCTTGGGCCTTTGGAAAATAAATCCTACAAATTGCATATATAGTTCATGTATTTATGCAGTAA
Organism: Loxodonta africana; assembly: GCF_030014295.1. Classification (NCBI taxonomy): domain Eukaryota; kingdom Metazoa; phylum Chordata; class Mammalia; order Proboscidea; family Elephantidae; genus Loxodonta; species Loxodonta africana. Next base: position 38,798,564 of record NC_087363.1, read on the forward strand.
TATATGTATAGAAAAAAACATACATTAAAATGTATGTATAAAACAATTTACAAATAAGAACTTTTTTTAATTAACCACATGAATAAAGATCTTGGGCCTTTGGAAAATAAATCCTACAAATTGCATATATAGTTCATGTATTTTATAAATATACAAAGTAAGTCTACTTTTCTTTACCAATCAAATAATTCAGTAATCAGTAAGATTCATAGGACAGTAAATTGAACACACACACACCCCCCACATACCCCATCCCATTTTATGTTATTTAATTTTTAAAACAACACACTTATTTATTGGCTCACTCATATATTAGGTTAGAAGTCTGGAAACAAAGGGACTCAATTCTCTGTTGAAGGTCTCACGAGCCTAAAATCAAGATGGTGTGCTTTCTGGAGGCTGTGAGGAAGAATCTGCTTCTGTGCTCATTCGGGTTGTTAGAAGACAACATCCCTTTAACTCCTAAGTTCTTTCTGTGTACCTGGCACTTTGAGGATTTTTACAGTATTCAGTTGATGATTGACATTTGATGTATACCTGGACTATTAGACTTTTGACATTTTTTGAATCCCTTTTCTCTTTTCAGATTTGTTTTAAGGCTATAAAGTCCTAAAACAATCATCTGGGATTCTAGTTGGTTTGCTAATATCAGAAACACCTCATGTTTAAGACAATATGTCTTTTTGTAAGAAACTTCGTTATTTCCACATCAGTAGCTGATTAATCCTTCCTGCATTCCCAGGAGAAAGGTTTCAGCATGCTCTGTTTCATTCTTTGTGGGAGAAAAATGGAGGTACTGGTGCTCTTAACCGTTTACAAAACAAAAACACACAGAACTCCACGTCTTCGTCAACCTACTTTCCACTTGGAATTCAATTTCAGTCGGTTAGCTTAACTGTTCGGTTACATTACATACTCTGGTATGAAGGAGTCTTCACTTTCAGTCATAGTTGTTGATCTAAAAGTTTCTTAGCTTTGAAATTTCACAAAAAGTACCATTAAATTTACCTAACCTTTTTCTGTTTAAGGTTTTTAGAGTAAAATTTTATATTAAGTTTTGATGATAGTAATTTTTTTGAGCCTTGGCATCTTATTTGTTTGAATTTGGTTCATCTCTCAGCTCTTCCTAAGGTATTGTGAAATGTGTGTGTGTCGTATTTTACATAATTTTAAAAAATTGTGCATCGCATTTGGTGGTAATTGGAAAACATTGGCAGGTGATATGCCCATAGCTGAGACAACTGCACAGGTCCCTATCTTTTCAAGTTAGGTAGTTTATCCATTTTTCACTTTTCTTGCCTGAAGGAAAAAAAAAAAGTAACACCTTTTGGTTTCCTCATGATAATATTATGGTTTTAGAAGAGGAGACTCCTATTTTACTCATCTGAAAAGTGGGGATATTAATACATATTTCACGGAGTTGTTTTAAGAAATCAGGGGGATAATAGATGTGAAATGCCTAGCTCAGTGACTGCGTATAGTAGGGCCATTCTAACAAAGGGTGTAAGACCTAATCAAGCTCACAAGGAATCGAGAGGCAGAGAGGCACATCGGGTTTGCCTGGAGTTGGAATTGGCTTGTCGGCTACTAATAACCAGTTAGGGAAAAAGTATTACATGCCAGCAGGTTCTGCCCTCTTCACTTATTATATTAAATTCATTTCAAAGTAGTAAACAGTTCAGAGAGGAACGTGTATAGTGGAAAGTTTTATTTAAATGAAGCTTTATCTTTACAGTGGTTGTCAGGAAACAATCAAATAGACAGGAAGAGACTGACAAATGATGGCAAAATATATTTTTATCTTTGGAACTGTCCTCATGATTGTCATTTTCCATACCTCTTTACCTGCATTCGTTCACTCTGTGCTATTCTGACTCCAGGGCAGTGGGTTTGGTTTGGTTTGGTGTGTGGGTTTAAAAAAATTACATTGTTCCAACGAGAGAGGGCAGTTACCTCAGGAGGCAGCTCTGATTTGTTTAACTTTGTAACGAAGTTGAAGTCACCATGGGAGCATGCCTCTCAGCACCTGACACTCATTCCTGAGGCGGGACCCCTCCCTGTGAATAAGAGGAAAAGCTCGGCCAATTACGTTAGACAAAGCTGCTGAACCCAGCTGGGAGGAGTTTCCTTCTCCGAGACCAGGGCTAGTGCAGTTAGGATTTTTGTATTTTTTTCTTTTATTCACGCCATTTCGCCCAGCAGATTACCTGAGGTGGAGGTGGAGAAGGTATAGTTTTTTGCAGCGACACCTCCACTGGGAGGGCTTTAGGGGAGGAGCTGGTGCAGTTGCCTGCAGTCTACTTGAGGCAGATGCGCTCTTGACCCCAGCAGCCACTCCTCCTCCCCCACAGACCAGAACATCAGGTCTGTCCCCAAGGAGTCTCAGGTGGCACCTTGGCCGGCCGCCTCGGCTCACGGTTTGCTGGAAAGGGAAGGGGTGGTCCTTCGGTCTGGACCCCTCACAGCTGACTCACAGGAAGTGCTAGAAGAGCTTGGCACTAGGCGAAGCCGCTCCAGGATTCTGCCCCTCCCTCCTCCTTCCCGCCCGCCTGCCTGCCTGCCCAGACGTGGGCTTTGCAGTATCTCCATAGAACAATGAAGTGGTTCCAAGTTTGCTACGACTCCCAGCGAAATTCGTTGGGCTTATATGACAGTGTTCAAAATGTTTTGCCACCGACTTTTCTAAGACGCTGTTTTTAAAAAACAAAAAACTGTGCCTTCGTGGATTGCTTTGTCTGAAGATACTCAGGGTGACCATGGTTCAGCGCTTTAGCCTCAGGAGGCAGCTATCCAAGGTGGGTAGTTCTGTGTGTTTGTTTAGGGGAAACTGGTTAGCTTTGGCATGGCTTCCTTTTTTTCTTGAACTGTTTGTCAAGCCTGCCGTCTTCCAGTGCTAAGGAGTGGGGAGGGGGAAGCACTGCCTTTTGTTCTTTCATCTGACAGACACAAAGGTTTAAGGCTGACTGCTCTGGCAACCCCAAATTTTGTTTACTAAAAACTGGAACTGTCATCTGTGAATTGGGGAGAAGTTGTAGTTTCCTCCTTAGATATAATTCCCAGAGGTGTGCATGAAAGAGAGATAATAGTGGGTGGAAAGTATGTATTTAATTAGCATTTAAACTAGCGGTTTGTAACCCAAGATGAGAAAGCCTTACTGATCTGTGGAATCAGTGTTTTAATATAAATTTTAGTATTAAACTGGGAAAACTACCACAAACAGTTCAATGAACAAGACCCCCATGAAAATGTGAAAATGAGTGGTTAAGAAACTAGTGTATTTAATGAAGTGTGTGAGAAGCAATTTAAAGGAGTTTTTAGTTAAGTGTTGGTTTTTACAGAGTTCTAATTGAAGAGCGGGTTTCATGTGCACAGCTTTTGGAGAAAAGTTCTCTTAATCTAAGAAAAGCAAACTTAAAGGCAAAGCACCCTTTTAAGAGGGGATGCTGATTTTAGGAATCAGCTCCGGCAGTTGCCAATCCCCTCTTGATCAAGTCATTGAGGTTTCTTTTTAGCTGGTGCAGAAACTAGTTCAGAAAGAGATGTGGTGGAGTTAAGCTTTATTTCAAAAAATCATACAAATCTTTTAAAGTTCTGTTTAATAATTGTACCACTTGGCATCTAAATTGTGTCACAGTTCATTCCCTGCAGACAGAAGCTTAAACGAATAGTAAATCAGTAGGCATTCTCCACTTCAACCATTGTTAGTCAGAATTGTTAAATCCTGAAATGTGTTGTTATCTTAAGGGAAAATCATTAGTTCCTCATAGGTGACCCAAGTATAGATTGGATGCACTCAAGTAAAAATGAGCCAAGCTCTTGCCTCCACGTCAAATGCTATGTCTTTTCCCCAATATCTCCAAACCTGACAGGAACTTCTTAGGAGTATTAAAATGTACTTTTCCCCCTATTCCAGGTGTGTATGTGTGTGCGTGTGCACACACACGCCACAGGGGGAGGGTGTGGATAGGAAGTCTCCATAAAGATATGTAGGTTCTCAGCACTGTGACACTTTTACACAAGAATATGTGAAATAGTTGAGTGCCAGGTGATAATTTTGCTATTTTTTCTTTCGCAGTTATTTTTTGAGCTGTAACCTCCCTTTACACTCACTATACTATATGCATGACAATCATTTATAAAAAAGCTACTCTGTCCTATAGAGTCTCTGTGAGTTGGAACTGACTCAATGGTAATGGTTTTTTTTTTTTGGAAAATCAGGAGTACAATCTCTCTATACTGTGAAGAAACAAAAGGTACATTATATAAAAACAGTCAGAGGGAAAACCTCTTTTTAGTTCCTTTCTCCAACATCCACTCCATTTTAACATAGTGCCCGGGTCTTAAAATATATGGACAGGACCAAATCCAAGGAATTTTGTTTTTTATCAAGTGTCCTTGCTATAATGTGTGTCATTATGAATGAATTGAAGAAAAAAAAATTTTTTTTTTAAGATTTTAGATGTTGTAATTATCAAACATAGTAATATGAAATTTTTAAAAATTGTTCTTTAGGTGAAAGTTTACAGAGCAAATTAGTTTCTCATTGAACAATTAATACACAGGTTTTTTTGTGACATTGGTTGCTAACTCCACTATGTGTCAACACTCCTTCCTTTTCCACCTGGGTTCCCTGTTTCCATTTGTCCAGTTTCCCTGATCCTTACTGCCTTCTTGGCTTTGCTTTTGGGCTCATGTGCCCATTTAGCTTCATACACATGATCCAACTATGAAGCACATTCCTCCCCTGTGTTATTGATTGCCCTATGGAACTGTCTAATCTTCGGCTGAAGGGTGAACCTCAGGAGTGACTTCAGTACTGAGTTAAAGGGGTGTCCAGGAACCATACTCTCAGGGTTTCTCCAGTCTGTTTCAGACCAGCAAATCCGGTCTCTGTGTATGAATTTGAATTTTGGTATACATTTTTTTCCTGCTGTATCCGGACCCTCTATTATGATCTTTGTCAGAGCAGTTAGTGGAGATAGCTGGGCACCATCTAGTTATTCTGGGCTCAGTCTAGTGGAGGTTGTGGTAGTTGTGGTCCATTAGTCCCTTTGGACTAATCTTGTGTCTTTGGTTTTCTTCATTCTCCTTTGCTCTAGCCAGGATGGGACCAGATGGCCACTCGCAGACTTTTAAAACCCCAGACGCTACTCATCACAGTTGGATGTAGAACATTTTCAATATAAACTATGTTATGCCAATTGAGCTAGATGTCCCCCGAGACCATGGTCCCCAGCCCTCAGCCAAGTAACCTGGCCCCTCAGGGCATCTGGATGTCTTTGAAGCTTCTATGACTTTGCCTTGGTCAAGTTGTGCTGACTTCCCTAGTATTGTGTACTGACTTACCCTTTACCATAAGTTACCACTTATCTACTATCTAGCTAGTGTGAAAAAAAAATTTTTTTTAAGTGTGATTATGCTTTAGGTGAAAGTTTACAGCACAGATTAGTTTCTCATTCAAAAATGTACGCACGGATTGTTTTGTGACATTGGTTACAATCCCTGCAATGTGTCAGCACCCTCCTCATTTCCACCCCAGGTTCCCATGTCCATTCATCCAGTTTTCTTGTCCCTTCCTCCTTAGCATCTTTGCTTTTGGGCAGGTGTTGTCCATTTGGAAACCCTGGTGGCATAGTTGTTAAGAGCTTCATCTGCTAACTGAGGGGTCAGCAGTTAGAATTCATTAGGCGCTCCTTGGAAACTTTATGGGGCAGTTCTGCTCTGTCCTATAGGGTTGCTATGAGTCAGAATTGACTCTACGGCAACAGGTTTTGTTTTTTTTATTTTGGTTGTCCATTTGGTCCCATACTCATCAAACTAAGAAGCATGTTCCTCACATATGTTATTGTTTGTTTTATACGCCTATCTAATCTTTGGCTGAAAGGTGGACTTCGGGAGTGGCTTCGGTTCTGAGTTAGCAGGGTGTCCAGGGGCATAGTCTCAGGGGTTCCTCTAGTTTCATCAGACCAGTAAGTTTGGTCTTTGTGTAAATTTGAATTTTGTTCTGCATTTTTCTCCTGCTGTGTCCGGGACCTTCTGCTGTGATCCCTGTCAGAGTGGTTGTAATATTTTTAGTTGTTTCAGTCTGTATGGCACTGAAATGCAAAGGAGAAACAATAGTTATGTTAATGAGGTTTTTTTTTTTTTTTTTTAATAATTACAGCTAATGCAATGTGCCCCTTTCTGTCTTTTCAGCTAGGTCCATACGTTACCTGAGACCTGTAATACCCCGGTGCATGGTATTTCTGGCATACATTGAATACGTAAAGTGAAATTGTTTTGTTTTCAGGTTAAAAACAGTTGAATAGGGGGCAATTTCATACGGTTCCAACTATAGGAACAAATATTTTGTCTAATAAGAATCTTCCATAAACAGTCACCTTAAGATGATCTCGTATTTTAAAAAACAGTTTACTTTTCCAATAAAGAGGAATACTGATGTGATCATCTTCAAATTCTGTTAGAAATTTTCTGAAAGAAAATATTTGTAAATGTTTGCAATGATTTTAAACCCAATATCCGCTTTAGATGCTTTTTATCTTAAGTTTGATCGTCTTATTTACTTAACGTTAGACAAGAATATTTAAATGATTGCCCTAGGCTAATGGATGTTCACCTCTGAATTAAGAAAAAAAGGTGGAAGTAAATTAAGAAATACGTAAAGTAAAAACCTTCAGTTTTTAAGAGAGGTGATCAGCTTTTCTTTGCCTATATCCCAGTTACCTGACTTCCAGAAAAGTTCTCTTTTCCTTACCATTTTAGGTTATTTGTTTCCTTTATGGTTTTCTCACATATGATTTCAGAAATACTAAGAAAAGCTTGTTCTATCCCACCCTATGCCCTTTGCATGAGCCAGCCCAAATAGTCTATAACCCTGCCTTGTTGTACATAGAGAACTTTGGAAGAGGGAGAAGAATGGTACTTACTGAGTTCTCACTCAGTGCTTGGCAGTATAGTCATTTCGTTGAATTCTTTTGATGATTCTTCACGTTAGCGTGAGGTTCATTTTATCCTTAAAGAAACTGAAGCTCAGAGAAGTTAAATCGTTTGCCCAAGATCAACGGAAGGTAGAGCCAGGTTCAAACTTAAGTCTAACTACAAAACCCATTCTGTTTGCCCATACCAACTGCTTCTGTAAATTTCTGGTATATTAATCATTCTGACTGTCATGATCTCTCATGTTCCTCCATATGTTTGTCTATGCTTACAGGAACTTGGGTAACTTCCGTAGAGCATAGAGCTGAAATTAGTATCCTATAGGGTTTGAACTTACTAGTCAAACTTGATAGTGTTTCCCATAATTAAAGTTGTTTTCTTTGGCTGGAGAAGCATTGATTTGAGTAAGTTAATTGATTTAATAAAGCCATATTAAAGGTAGTTGAAGCTTAACTGCATGAAATTATGTGAAACTTTTAAAGAATTTCTGTTAAGGAGAACAGCTTTTCAGTTTCTATAATAATGTTTTAAGGATGAAATACAGTGGGTTAGACATTTAGAAAGTCTGTCTTAATTCACTCTGGTTTATCTCTGGTCAGAGGAAATTTCCCCCTAAAGTTTTTAAAACGGGTAGTGCAAAATCAGTTTCCCTCTTTTTCCAGGGACTTCAGTTTTTCAGAAGATATGATAAGAGGAAGCTTTAAGAAAATTCTTTGAAAATTGCTACTTTAGTAAAATGTTATATACCTTTTTATTTTACTTTTGAATAGGTAATTTATTTCTACATGAAATGAATTTTATTTTGAAGTAAAAAATTATATAACTCTGAACTTGTGCTTCCAGTGTCTTCTCCTAGCTCACATTCCTGCTTGCCTCTAAAGGTAGCCATTTTTAGTTTCTTGTTTATCCCTCCGCTGTTGGTTTACGCATATGTAAGCAAATGTGAACAAATATTTTCTGACCTTTCTAACACAAAAGATAAATACTATATACAGTTTGCTTTAATAGCTTCAACTTTAATTTTCTAGATATGGACCTGAATAGTGATCTCAGTTTGGGGTTCACATTTATTTTCACGCAAGGCTTACTTTTTTTTTAGAGCAGCCACAGCTACACAGAACCTAGTTTCTATATCAAAGATAATGAAAATAACAGCAAATCAGTGATGACTTGATTTTTTAAAATTCATATCACGTTTCTTTCCTACTTAGTTTGAGTGCTTTTCTTTTGCTGTGTTTAAAATTCTCATGTGGGAACAAAGGTGGGAGATAAAAATCATACCAGTGTATCCCGGGTTGGTCTGTGAAGAATGTCATGGCTGAGAAGCAGGAGTTGTGTTAGCTTTCTCCATTTCTGCTATTGATTTGTTGAAATCATTTAGTCCAGACTTGTAGATGTGGCCCATTAGTCACTAATAATCTTTTGATTTCTATACATTTGCTTATTTCATGTAAATGATATCATACGATATTTGTCCTTTTGCGACTGACTGCCTTCACTCAGTGTGATGTTTTCAGGGGTCATCCATGTTGTCACATCTATCAGGATTTCCCTTATGGCTGAGTGGTATTCTGTCGTACGTATATACCACATTTTGTTTATCCATTCATCCATTGATGGACTTTTCACTTGTTGCCATCTTTTGGCTGTTGTGAAAAGTGCTGCATTTCCTGGTCATCATCATGCCTCTTTCCGGACTCCCACTACGTCAGCACATTCTCTTGGCTCCACTTTTTAAATACGGTGAAACCTGCAAGAGCCAGAACTCAACAGGACTGCTTTCGCAAGTTTTTTGCCTTTGACAGTGTGCAGTCTTACCACTTTTCTATTGCTCATTTTAGTGGGAAATATTTGAGTTTTCCTTCTCTGACAGGTCTATACCTTACATAGGTTCCAGATTTCACAAGTTTTACTCTGCATATCTAAAATTTGATTATTTCTTACCATCTTCACTGCTGTCGTCTGCTCTCTGCTACCATCTTCTTTTACCTGTATTATTGTGTTAATTCCTCACTGGTCTCCCAGCATCTTTTCCCCCAGTAGAGTTTATCCTTAACACAGGAGCCAGTGTGAAACTACTGAAACTTAAACTAGATAACGTCATTCTTATGATCAAAACCCTCCAGTGTCTTCCTTTCCCATTCACTCTTACATGGCCTTTAAGACCCTACACAGTGTGTCCCTCCATTAACTCTCTGACTTCATACTGTTCTTCCCTTGCTCATTTCACCCCATCCACACCGGCCCCCTTACTGTTCCTGGAATATGTCATGTATGCGCTTCCCTCAGAACCCTCTGCCTGGCATGTTCCTTTCCTTCAAGTTACTTTCTCAGATCTTCTTCGTGAGACCTTCCTTAAGCACTTTAGGTATAAAATTGCAAGCCCCTTCCTTGCTTTATTTTTTATCTCCAGCACTTAACCACCTTCTAACATGTTTATAACTTAGTCTTTTATTTTGTCTGTCCTCTTTTCTCCAACTTCCCCTTTCTACCAGCAGTGTAAATCCCTTGGAGGGTTTTTGTCTGTTTTATTAATGTATCTCCAGCACCTAGAACATAAAAAAAAAAACCTGTTGCCATTGAGTCAATTCCAGCTCATAGCGACCGTATAAGACTATAGAACTGCCTCATAGGGTTTCCAAGGAGCAGCTGGTGGATTCAAATGTCCGACCTTTTGGTTAGCAGCCATAGCTCTTAACCACTTTGCCACCAGGGCTTTTAATTCCTATTTGTTGAGTACCTGAATGAATCATTTATTTGAAAAAAAAAATCAAAGGAAAGAAAAGAGTCATCCTGAATTTATACATGAAACATTGTATTATCAAACAATAATTTTGACTTTGGGTGTCTAACGTTTTTGAAGTGATTTCGTCATTTCCCTTATATGCAACAAAAAAGTAATCTTTTTCCTAGTCTTTAGCTTTTTGATAAATAAAAAACCCCTGGGGATTTCTACTTGCCAAAAAAAATCAAAAGCACTCATAGCTCTTATTCAATTTAATTCTATAAAGTAGATAGGATAATATTATTATTCCATTTTGTAAATACAGTAAGTTCCTGGGTTAAGAATGTCAGACTTAAGAACTTGACTGCCATAGAGCCTATTATATTAAAATTTTTAGTTAAATTTAGTGGTTCGTAATGAATGCAGGCTCTGCTTTGTGAATCTCACGAAGTGTTTCACGTGCATAAAAAGACGAAACGTATACTATATACTGAGACGCATTTGACTCACTGACGCTAAATAACAACGGTATATACCTGTTTCGGCTTACCTACAAATGTGACTTAAAGACAGGCTTAAGAACAGATCTCATTCATAACCTGAGGACTGCCTGCATATAAAATAAAATCTAAGTTCAGTGTTTGTTATAACTCTTTGAATTCAGTTAAATTTAATAGACATTAACACAGAAGTATCTCCTATTTTGGTAGTAAATGCCAAATTCCTTAAGTAGCTTAAATTCTAGTTGAGAAGACAAAGCATGAAAGAAGACAAAACCAAGTGCTATTTAATTGTGTCCAAATGTGGAATATATACAAGTTGTCTGAGAGGGGAAGGTAAAAAGCTACGCGGGCTTGAAGGAAGTGGGCTTTGAAATGTAGATGGCAATAGAACCAGTGATAGGAGAGGGTGCAAAGAATGAAAACTTCTTGCATCACTTATATATTTACTGGGATGAATGAATGTGATAATGAGGACATAGTGCCCTACAGGATCAAGGAAAACAGCTGGACCAACAAATTATGTGTTGACAAAGGAAATTTCCCTTATATGTGTGGTGGAGCCAAGCATGGAGGGTTTTAGATGCCAGGATAAAAAATGCAGGCTGGTTTGGCTAGGCATTAGGAATCCAGCCCAAGTTGTTGAATAGAAGAAAACTCATGATGTAAATAATGTGGTAAGAGATTTTGTCTAAGATTACAGCACCTCCCAAGAGAACTTTCTGCAGTGATGAGAATGTTTTGTATCTGTTGTCTAATGCAGTGTGACTGAGTACAGTGCAGTGAATTACTTAACATGGCCCTTCTAGCCAGGCATGGTCTTGTGACTCCCACAAAACGATTGGGTGATACCTATGCAAATAAGGTATTCGTGGCCCACCAAGGGGATTGGAAAGCATGCTAATAATGCAAATAAGATACTTGGAACCCCTGCAGGGGTAAGACCATGCAAATAATGTATATGGAACCCTAACGAGGGGATTGGTCAGTTTTGCCATCTTGCTGGGCTTAAAAAGAGCCAATCCCAGAGCAGAGGAGGGACCTCACCACCATCCAGAAAGAAGAGCCAGGAGTGGAGTGCATCTTTTGGACTTGGAGTCTCTGCACCAAGAACTTCTTAGACCCAGAAGACAGCTGTCACACCAGAGACAGTGAGAAGCAGTGGCAAGCATGGCAGAGTCCGGTGGCAGAGAAACGGCAGCAGCAAAACCAGAAGACCGATGCATGATGACTGCAGTGGGCTTTCTGGCCTACCGAGTTAGAAGACTACAGTGGGCATGTCAGCCCACGGAGTGAGAGAGCTGAGTACCTTTGGGCAGGAGGCTTGCTGGCGGAGTGGTACGCCTCTGGGCACTTGTTGGTGGAGCTAGGCTCAGCGACCCACGGAGTGAGAGAACTGAGCTGGGTGCATTTGGGCAGAATGCTTACTGACGGAGTGGAGTGCCTCTGGGCACTTATCAGCAGAGTTAAAAGAGCTTTGTAACACTTGCCGGACCCGGGCAGAGGCCGGGCCTGAGCAGGGGCCAAGAGGAGCCTGTCCTCAGGGGACCAAGAGGAGCTGAGAGAGCTGTCCTGCACTGAAGGGACACTTTGCCTACATACTTCCTGATCCTGATCTTGAGTTGTATCCTTTTGATCCTGATCCCAAGTTGTAACCCGTTACTTCCCTAATAAAATCCATACCCATTGACCCATTGCCCTTGAATTGATTCCAGTTCATAGCGACCCTATAGAATAGAGCAGCACTGCCCAGTAGGGTTTATAAGGAGCAGCTGGTGGATTTGAACTACTGACCTTTTGGTTAGCAGCCAAATATTTAACCACTGTTCCACCAGGGCACCTAATAAACCCCATAATCATGAGTATTGCCTGTGAGTTCTGTGTGGCCACTGTGACAAATTAACGAACCCAGCAGAGAAGTAGAGAGTGCCATGGGAGGGATGGCTGGTGTCAGGATTGGTAAAAAAAAAAAAAAGGTTGGAGATAGAAGGTATGTCAGACTTCCACCTCATAGGAATCAGCCTTGGGCCGTTGTTGATTCTTACTCCTCTTCCTTCTGAAATTAGGCAGGAGGTCTGACATCTCTACCATGCCATTATTACACTGAGGAATTGAAAATTTTATAATTAAAGTTTTAAATTTAAGTAGCCACATGTGGTTAGTGGCTACCATATTGGATGGTGTAAGAGAATATTGGGTGATTTGGAGAGTAAACAGACAAGTGTTAAGAGAACAAGTAGTAGGCTAAAGAGTAATCAAGCATAAATGGTTAGATTAACAATGAGAAAAGGGAACAGATCAGTTTTTTAGAAGAAAAGATTAACAGAATTTAATGAAAATCAGATATAGGAAGAAAAGAAGACACAAAAAAGACTTACACTTTAAGTCAAGATCCTGGGTAACAGGAAGCTTATTGATAAGAGAAATAGGAGATTTGGGGCAAGGAGAGAAGTAGTTTTTGGATCGAGTGTGAGTTCAGTTTGGGTATGTTATGTCTTTGATGAAGGTAGAATTAACTAAGTAGAGAGATTTTGTATTTGGAAATAGAACCTGGGTTAGGTAATGGTGACAATATTACCTTAGATAATCAGGTCATGAGTGGATAAGCTTCGAACAGATAATGGAAGGGTGAAGGTGGTAATTAATTTCAAACGCCAAAGAGAAATTGGAGATGAAGACTCATTGAATTTAGTCATACAACTGTAAGTAGAGAAAATAGTTTAGCAGATTAGAAACCTTTGTGTAATCTGTTCATTTAATAGATAAAGAAAGTGAGACTCAGAGATGTGAAATGATATGCCTAAATGTACACGGTTTATAAGTGGCAAATTGAGGTAGTGGTAGCAATTCCCTGCTGAGTCCTTCAAATTACTATTTTTTCCATTATGTTGGCAAAGTGGTAAAACCTTAGTGAGAAATATAGTTTCAGGGGAGTAGGATGGAAGCTAGGTAACAGAGTTAAAAACACCCAGTGCCGTAACAGAGTTAAGAAAGTGAAATATGAGGTGAAGAAATGGAGTTAGTAAGTGTGGGCAACTACTTTGAGAAATCAGGTAATGAGAAAAAGGGATGAAATGGGTGCAATTGGCAGAGGCAGTAAAGTCAAACCAGTTTTTTTGGTACCAGAAATGTCATTGAATAAACTATTCTGGCAAAATAGCAAGGAATTAAAGCGACAAAGTGGCCTCTTTTATTTCTGCCTAGGGAGATAAAGTAATTGACTGGAGGTTATAGGATATATCAACAGTGAAGCCAGATACAGTTTTTAGATATACTGAAATTGGTGTTTCCCACACAAAACCATACTGTGCTATTCAGTGGCTGTCATGGATTGAATTGTGTCCCCCCAAAATATCTGTAAACTTGGCTAGGTCATGATTCCCTTGTATGATTGTCTACCATTTTATCTTCCGATGTGATTTCCCTATGTGTTGTAAATCCTATCACTATGATGTAATAAGATGGATTAGTGCCAGTTCTATTGATGAGGTATACAAGATTAGATAGTGTCTTGAGCCACTCTCTTTTGAGATTTAAAGAGAAGCAAGCAGAGAGACGTGGGGACCTCATACCACCAAGAAAGCAATGCTGGGAGCAGAGCACGTCATTTGGACTTGAGGTTCCTGTGCTGAGATGCTCCCAGACTAAGGAAAGGCTGATCACAAGGACCTTCCTCCAGAGCTGGCAGAGAAAGCCTTCCCCTGGAGCTGGTGCCCTGAATTTGGACTTGTAGCCTACTAGACTATGAGAGAATAAACTTACCTTTGTTAAAGCCATCCACTTGTGATATTTCTGTTATAGCAGCACTAAGTAGGTAACTTAAGACACTGGCCAAACCTTCTGAACGTGTGTATGCAGAAAAAGAATAATGCTTTACTGCATATTATTCTGTTGTTTAAGATGTAGATTGTTGGTGTGATTGGCATTTTACTTCATATTTTCCTGTTCTCCAGGCCACATGATCTGATAAACTCTAAGAAGAACCCAGAGAGGCAAATCTTTGGCATGAAGACTTAGAGTATGTTCTTTTAACAACTTTTAATAATGTAACGACCACTTTGAGTATGATAACTATGTTATTAAAGAACCTGATATAAATATATCACAAATGATACTTGTTTCTACCTTTAAAACGTGGTGTCATACTGGAAAGAGAAGTTTCAGTGAAGAAGTGAATACAGATAAAGAAAGCACAACCTGGAGAAAGAGAAAGAATATACAATTGTCAAGGTCCCAGAAAATTGGTTTTTATTGTTAGAAAAGTGATCTTAAGGGACCTCCTTGGCTCTAACCAAGAAAAATTAAAATTTAAAATATTAGGGATCTTTTCAATTTGCAATATTTTGATGTCTTAGAAGCCAAGTCTGACAAGGGAGTTAAAAGCTGGAAATTACATCTTGTTTTTTTAATTTCTGCTACTAACGCATTTCTGAAAGCACATTGCAATTATTGGTTGATTTGCTGCCTCTAGGAAGAATGTTGGAGGTGGACACAGAATGTTGTGCATCTACTGTAGGTCATTGAGTTCCGAATGAATTGACAAATCAGGATGCCATTGTTTGATGCCAGATTCTCAGCCAACACACACACACGCACACACAACAAAATGGATAGGATGGAGTTGGGGTGTTTTAATAATTTCTTTAAAGGGAGCATATTACCATGACTAAGTAGTATACATGTAGCAATTAAATAGTTTGTGCTTGGCTGGTAACTGAAAAGTTGGTGGTTTGAATTCACTCAGCAGCAACCTCAGAAGAAAAGGCCTGGCAATCTGCTTTCGTAAAGATTACAGCCAAGAAAACCTTATTGAGCAGTTCTGCTCTGTAACACATGGGGTTTCCATGAGTTGGAATCAACTCGATGACACAAGATAACAACAACACAGAAATCAGATACTATGCATTTCAACCAATACTGAGAGGCAGAAAAGGGAAAAGTATCTTTAGCTTTTACTTCATAGTGAGGAAACAGAGGCACAAGCACAGTTGTGTAGTGATAAAATCATAATTAGAATTTCTACCTCTTACTCTTCAATTTTGTGCTGTTTTGGCCTTAATGTTAAAGGAAAACTTTGCTCAAAGTGTAAATTTTGAATTGGTTAGTATTTTATTGTAGACCAACAATCTGTTAATATACTGTAGTAAATAGACTACCTGAGAATATTCAGATGCTTAAATACTGTAGTTTGCTTTTAGAACATTTCAGCTTAGAAAAATGTGTCTTGGTTACTTTTTGCTTGCTAAGCACGTATGACTGTCAGAAGACTTTTAGCCCTACTGCCCACATGGTCTGGACAAAAGAACTAGCAGTCTTTTAGAAAAGAACAAAAGAGAAGCAATGAAAATAATTTTCCTTTGCCTGCTAGATATCACTGGAGCCTTGATCCCTAGAATTGAGGCAGCAGCAAAAGCAGAGAGAAATCAATGGAAAGTAGTGTGTGTTGGTGGGAAGGAGGCATTTTGGTTGGGGGTTGGATTGCCAGGCATGCAAGATATGGTCCCCATTGATCAATGCTATTTCTCAGCCACATGTTCCCAGTTGGAATTTAAGAAAGAAATATTCTAGGATTTTTCTCTTGTTCAATGTTCTGAGGAGTCTATGTTCTTTCAGCTCAGTTTTTTTTTTTTTTATTTAAAAAACAGGCAAACCTCTTGACTTTCCTTGAGATAACCAAAGAATATAATCTAACAAAATAAAAGCACACACACACAAAAAAGGGAGGCATGTAATTTGGCTGTGATACTGTACTTATTCTATCCTCTGTAGTTTTAGAGCTATCAAGAAGTCTTGCTATAGAGTATGGTAAGCCTAAAGAGTTTGTGGGGGAAGGTAGGTGGGTATGTGGTCTTTCTGTCAAGTCATATTTGGGGGTAGGGAGTTAAATTGCCTTGCACTAAAGTGAGTCACTTCAATGTTTTCTGTGCTTTTGCTGAAGCCAAACTGCAATCTAGGAAGAGACCTTGAGATGGAACTTCGTAGTAGTTTCCCCATAAAGAGTCCCATTCGTTTGTTCATTGTAGTATTCTCAGGATGGATATGGATTTTTAAATCAGATTATTCCCCTAGGAAGATTATTGTAAATTACACTAGTATTTTGGTATTTTTTTCCGTCAGTGAAGGGAAGACTGTTTTTACAGTAATAGTGTTGTTATTAATTACTATTGAGTTTGCTCCAACTCATGGTGACCCCACATACAACAGAACAAAACGTTGCCCAGTCCTGCGCCATCTTCGTGATTGTTGGTAGGCATGAATTCGTTGTGGTGGCCACTGTGTATTTTGAGTGCCTTCCAACCTAAGGGGCTCTTCTTCCAGCGCTATATCAAGCAGTATTTAATATTTTGTTATGATCCATAGCGTTTTCATTGGCAAATTTTCTGAAGTAGATTGTCTTTCTTCCTGGTTGGTCTTGGTTTGGGAGCTCTGCTCAAACCTATCAACCAGGGATGACCTTGCTGTATTTGAAATAACCAGTGACAGAGCTTCCAGCATCATAGCAACATGTAAGCCACCACAGACGGGTGGTAAACAGTTACTGTAGTAGCTGTGATTTATTGGGTGTTGGCGGATATTGTACTCAGTGCTTTATGAACAAGATCTCATTTAATCTTCTTAGCAGTTGTGATAATTAAGATTAGATTAAGAGTTGCTCATAGTCTCACTTGCAGAAGACTATACTAGTCTTTCAATAGTCTGATTTGTTTTCTTGTTTAGTTTTATATCCCACCTCCTAGCACAGTTCCTGGCACATGGCAGGCACTTAATAAATGTTTATTGAGTGTGTGTCTGACCAGATACTTTTCCTTAATGCCAAGCTGTTTTTCCTCATGAATGCTTTTCCACATACATCTTCTAGCACATTGGGAAAATTGTCAGGTTTTCCTCTGACCCTGCCTCTTTGCTCTTTTTTGGATGCCCCTCTTCTTCAGCTTATTCTTTAAATGTTCAGATTCCTTGGGGTTCTGTTTTTGGCTCTCTGCTTCCCTTGGGTGGTATCTATTTCCTTGGATTTATTTGTCATTTATGTAAATGATAACCAAAAATCGGTATCTCCTGCTGAAATCTTCCATATACTTTATTCATTTATTAATTAATTCAGCAAACATTTATTGAAAGTCAGCTCTATACCTTCTGAACAAAGTATAGCAGTGAAAAAGATAAACACATTTTCTACTCTCATGGAGCTTATATTGTAGGGAAACAAAATTACAGATTTTGGGAAGTGCTATGAAGATAGTAAATCAAGATAATATGATAGTGATTACACTCAGGAGGTGATATTTGAGATGAGACCTGAAGGCAAAGAGCAAAACTATTATGTGTATTTGGCAGGATGAGTATAAAAAAGGCAAGCCCCTAGTGCAGAGGCCCTAAAGCAGGGGAGAACTTGGCCAGTGTAGATGAGGTTTAATAACTGAGAAGAGTGCAGATTATATAGGAATTTTTTGCCTTTGGTAAGGAGTTTGATTTCCTAAATTCATTAGCAAGCCCTTCAGCGATTTAAGCAGGGAGAAACATGATCTGATTTATATTTTTAAAAGGTCACTCTGGCAGCAGTGTGGAGACTGGATAATAGAAGTGGGTGCATGGATACTATGGAGAGAGATAATAGCGTGGTAAAGAGAAGTGGACAGATTTATGCTGTATTTTGAAGGTGGATTTGACAGGTTTTGGTAATGGATTGAATGTGGGAAATTAGGAAAAGAGCCAGTTGTCTACTTGACATCTCTTCTAGGGTGTTTCACGGTCACCCAGTATTTAATGTGGTCAAAACTAAACTCATCTTCCCCTCCCCTTCCATTTTCCAAACTCAGTTCTTTTCCAGTGTTTATTAAGTGTCACCAACTGGGAACCCAGTTGTTCAAGGTAGAAGCCAAGACATTTTCTTCAATTTCATATTCTCCTCCCCTGCATACCTCCCACAAATAAAAAAGGTCATTGATTGTACTTTCGAAATCTCTCTCAAATATCAAGTATTTCTCAAGTGTATGCATGTCTCCATCCCAGTTGTCATACCTGGGTTCCTGCAGCAGTCTTCTAATTGGGTCTCCTTGCCTCCTGTATTAGTCCCTCAACCCAGTCCATTCTGGATGCTGCAGTCAGATTTAATTCTGACATTTTTCTGTTGAAAATTCTTCCTTGGTTCCCTCAGGATGAAGGGGAGACTTGTTAGCATGATCTATAGAGATACTTCATGACCTTGCCTCTGCTTACTTTTCAGCCTTTTTCTTTGAAATAAATTACAAATATTTTTGAATTTTTAATTTTTTTCTTGTTTTCCTTGTCCTCCACAGTTCTTTGGTAGTTAAAATGTCTTTTGTACCTGTAACTTTTATCTCTTCCTGTTGCCACTAACCTAGTTCAGATCAGCATCACTTTTCATAAGATAATTGCAGTAGCTTTTTAACTAGTCCTCTTTCTGTCTCCAATTTCCCAAATTTGTTTTGCCCATACCACTACATAAATCTTCCTGACACATATCTCTGATTGTCTTTTCCCAGCCATACGACCTTCAGTGTCTCCCTCTGTACACAGAATAAAATTGATATTCCTCAGCTTATTGTTCAGGCCCATTCATAATTTTGTACCAGTCACCCTAACTTTGCAAATTTATTTCCCATCCGTAAGTCTAACTTTTAGCCAAACCAAATTGTTCAGTATTTCCTATACAGGCTCTATATTTGTTCACTGTTTTTCACTCAGGGTTTTTTTTGTTTGCAGTCTCCATCACTTTACCTTCCCTTCCCTTTCCCAGCTCATCCCCAGTCTCCTTTTCCGGATATTACCCATTCTTTAAGCCAAGATCAAATGCTACCCTCCTGTTTTGCCTCTCTTCTGCTATCCCCGGAATTCTCACTGTGGCCGTATTAAGAGTATTCTAGTTAGAGACCATTAGGTTTGAGGAAGTATTAAAGGGATGACAATAAGGACCCAGAAATTTTGATATTTAATTGTATTCTGGTAGTATCGCATTGACAGATAAATAATAGCACACATGTTTTCCTATTTGATTTGAAGCATCTCTCAAGGGCAGTGCCAATGATATTTCTCTTGTCACATTTCCTCATTTGTGTCAGAGTGGCAATATGACTGTTTAAGAACTAGAAATTTTATTTTATTTTTTAATTAACTAAGTCTTTTTTTTTTCCTCCCAGGTATACAAATTGCATTTGCAAATTCAAGGCTGTGTAGAATCCCTGAGTCCAAATTCATAATGTTTCCTAAGAGTGTGGGAAATTTTTCACACTCTCCAGATTCTCCAAATGGATGAGCTTTTGGAATTAAAATCTGTAGCTTAGGAGTGTTTTGATAGTGTTTACAATTACTGTGTCAAACCTGTTTTCTTAATGCCTCAGTAAATATATCTACAGTTTGAATTTTTTGTTCTTTTATTCAGTTGGGCCTGAAGTGATTGCAGCATCCCTTGGAGCTCCAAATAGATATCAACTTAAGACAAAGGAGTGTTCTTCCTTTAATAATATACGGGAAAGAAAAAAAACAAACCCCATTGCTGTCAAGTCGATTCCAACTCATAGCAACACTATAGGACAGAGTAGAACTCTGCCCCAAAGGGTTTCCAAGGAGCAGCTGGTGGATTTGAACTGTCAGCCTTTTTGTTAGCAGCCAAATGCTTAACCACTGCATCTCCAGGGCTCCTATATCTTAATATATAGGTATTTTTAAAAGTCATCTTCAGAAGTTTTTTGAATTTGGAGATTTTTTATTAATAATTTCATTTTTTCGTTTAAAATGTGCACAGCAGAACATACACCGATTCAGCAGTCTCTCTATGTACAATTCACTAACATTGATTACATTCTTCACATTGTGCAACAATTCTCACCCTCCTTTTCTGAATTACTCCTCCACCGTTAACATAAACTCACTTCCTCTCTAACCTTTCAAATAGCTTGTCAATTTGATCCTTTATAGACAGTTCTTTAAAAGACCACAGTGCTCAAGGCAGACGTTCTTTCCTAATTAAGCTAAACTATCGTTTTGGTTTAAAGGAGACATCAGGAATGATTTTGATTTAAGTTTTAAAGAGTATCTCAGGGCAGTAGTTTCAAGGGTTTATCCAGCTACAGTGGCTTCAAAAAGACTGGATTCCATGAGAGTTTGAATTTTGTTTCACATTTTTCCACGCTTTTAATCAGGATTCTTTTATAGAATATTTTTATCAAAATGTTTGGTCACGGTAGCTGGGCATCATTCAGTTCTTCCAGCCTCAAGGCAAAGGAGGTAGTAAGTAGTTCATGGAGGCACTTAGCTGTGCATTCCGTTTCCTCCTCCTGTTCCTGACGCTTCTTCTTCCTCAGTTGCTCCAGGCAAATTGAGACCAACTGTTCCTTGGATGGCAGCTTGCAAGCTTTTAAGACCCCAGGCCCTACACAGTGAACTAGGAGGTAGAACAGAAGCATCAGAAACAGTACTTGGCGTGTTAACTGGGAAGAGCTACCTTTTAATATTATTTTGTGATGAAGCACCTTCAAACCAGATTATAAAGGAGACCTGTGTCCTGGCATCTACTAATAACATACCTGAAGCAAACTGAAAAAAAAAAAATTTTTTTTTTGTAGGAAGTGATTATCTGCTTTATAAAATAATGCTTCACTTTAAAAAGCATTCACATAAAAAGTACTGATATATGCTACAACATAGGGATGCCTTGAAAATGTTACGCTAAGTGAAAGAAGTCGGTCACAAAAGACCACATATTATGTGATTGCGTTTATATGAAATGTCCGGTCTAAGCAAATCTGTAGACACAGATAGTACGGTTGCTTAGGGTTGGGGGAGGAGTCCTGGGAGGTGCAGATGGTTAAGCTAAAAGGTCACAGCCTTGAAAACCCTGTGGAGCAATTCTGCTTTGCACAGGTGAGGTCACTGTGCATTGGAGTCAGCGTCAACTCCAGGGCAACTAACAACAGCCAGGCTGGTCTGAGGCGTGGGGTGGGGACAGGGGGCGTGGTGGCTAAAGAAGACGAGGTTTCTTTTTGGGGTGATGGAAATGTTCTAAAATTGTGGTGATAGTTTCACTTTTCTGTGATTATACTGAAAACCATTGGATTGTACACTTTAAATTGAGTGAATTATATCTCAAAATTGTTTTTTTTTAAAAATTTATAAGATTTTCTTAAGTGGTGAACATTTGTTGTATAATCTAAATGACTATTTGATTTTTAATAATAGCAGCTAACATTTATTAAAATCACTCATGCGCCTGGCATTATGCTAAGTATTTTAAAACCTGCATTTTCTTAATTCGATTTTAGTTTACATACAGCTTTTCAGCAACACATTCATCTTTGTATTCTCTCTGCATCCAGGCACAAAGCCTTGTAAGTGTAATAAACTCAGACTATTTGAATGAATGACTTATATGTGGGAATATATGCATAAATGGATTTAGCACTCAGAAACAGACATGTTGGCACGGCACCCCAACGCGTCAGGGCATTGCTTTCTCATTACCTAGTGTCAGCCTGCTCCCTGACCTACTAAGAAATTCTAGCCAATATAGGGTTCAGTGGTTGTGTTTAATAAAAGAATTCTTCTGACTTTGTTTTGCTATTTCCACAAAAGTAAGGAAAGAAGAGCACATTTTTGCCCTGCCCTCCTTTTCTTTGGCCCTTATTTGGCCCTTAGCTCTCTGTCTTTACATTTATTCATGGTGGTGGTGGTTTAATCTTTCTGCACATCTTCTAAGGTGAACACTAGCCCGAACAAGTTTGGCTTCAAGTATGCCTAAATCAGAGTCCCAGGAAAATCCTCTCAAAATGTTCTACTATGTAGGTGATATTTTTATTTTTATTTCTTCAGTTTCAAGGTAGAAATCAGAGATCATCATATTTTTACAGTGAATTCCCTATTTCCTGTTTTTAGACAGATGAATTAGGATAATTAATTAGGTGCCATCTGAAGTCACAAATAATATAGTTCAGTTCTGCAACCCAGCACCCCCTCGACCTGAGGACCTATTGACCTGAGGTAGCAATTTCTCTATCGAGACCATCTCTTTTCCTTCAAATTTTAAGTCAGCTGGAAGATACCATTCTCACAGTCTGTGCTGCTAGTTACTGAATTATAAGAAATTAGTTTTATTAATCACTTATAATTAATCCAAACTTGCCAAACAGCCTTTCAGACATCATTTATAAAAGGGATTAGAGTCAAACACCTTTTTTCTGCTAGAGTTGTAGAAATCTTGGAAGCTATGATGATGACTATAAAGTGGCTTTCCCCTAATTAATACTTTTATGAGTATAAGAAAGTTATTTGCCAGTAAATATTGGGTCTTATGCAGAAAAATACCAATATTAAAAATATCTTTTTTCCCCGACTCTTTATTTCCCCTGTTTCTTAGGATTTTAAAGACATAACCATTGTTAATAACAGGCTCATAGCCATTTCCTTGCCTATTACGAGATTTGTGCCTGATTTCTTAAGTCACTGTTTAATGAAATCTGTTAATAAAACCCTTGCTTAGTATCATGTATATTAATCATTTTTTTCTTAAAAGCCTTCCATATTTAGATAAAAAACCAAACTCATTGCCATCGAGTCGATTGTGGCTCATAGTGACCCTAAAGGACAGAGTAGAACTGCCCCATAGGGTTTCCAGGGAGCCCCTGGTAGATTCAAACTGCCGACCTTTTGGTTAGCAGCCATAGCTCTTTGCCACTACACCACTGGGTTTCCATATTTAGATAAAGACCCAGTTATTTTTGAGTATTTGAAACTTCGGAATATGATCAATAATAAAATATTACAGACTACAACTTGTATGTACCTTTCATCTAAAATTATCCAAGCTAACCAGAGATAACATTTGGAGATGTCTGAAAAGGGTGATTTTTCTTTACCTGTGGATTGCTGACTACTTTATAATTTTTCAAGTTTGTCCTCCTTTTAACCCCTACCATATTGATTAAAATTCTGCTTGACAAGAGCTCCTGTTTCAGCTTCCTTTCTCTATAGCATCTAATGTATTATCATTGGGGATTGAGAAATTTGCCATTGTTATCACAACAAAATTGAAAGGAAGTACTTAATCAGAAGATAAGCCCATTGCTTGAGAGTCATTTCCAACTCATAGTGACTTGTAGATAAAAAAAAAATTTTTTTTTTTTAGATACCAGAGGTGAAATTGACATGGCCCTGTGTTAGGATATTAATGAATGGATAAAGGGAAACTTTAGTTCCACTTAATTTATCATGACAGCTAGTCATGTTAAAATCTGGAAATGAAATGTTTTGTAATTTTTATCTTGGGCATCTAGCACATTATAAAGTCTTCTTGCATTCTGTCGATCACTGCTGGTAGCTGAGTAATGACGCTCCCCTTCTAGGTATGATAAAACACCTGAGATCCTAAACATTACAGAAGGAAAGAAAAAGCATTCCAGTTTTCAAAGAATCTGTATTAGTTTTTATTTGTGATATGAGACAAGGAGCTCATCATAGTTCTTCTTTAGTTTTGTCTACTGGGAAGATTTTGACTTGAACTTTAGATCTAATTTTAGCGGGTATTGTAATACCTGTAGTCTAAGTTTCCGAATGATTTCTCTACTTCATTTAAACTGGTACATATTTTCTTATCCTTATATAATGGTCTTGTTTTTGTGTCTTATTGTTAAAAAAGGAAACAAAAAACTAAACCTGTTGCTGTCAAGTTGATTCCAACTCATAGGCGACCCTTATAGGACAAAGAAGAACTGCCCATAGGGTTTCTAAGGCTGTAATCTTTATTGAAGCAGACTGTCATGTCTTTCTCCCAGGGAACTACTGGCACATTCAAACTGGCGAGCTTTCAGTTAGCAGCCAAGCGCTTAACCACCATGCCACCCGGGCTCGTTGTCTTATTGTAAACCATTTTTAAATACATTTTTTAGAAGCAGATTGGATAAAATTAAATAATCCCTAAGATGGGTATTTTATTAAGATCTTCATATGGTACAAGTTGATTCTTGAAAAACAAACCCTTGTGCATTTCAGTGAGTCTAAAATAGCTGTGGCTGATGAGTTGTGTAGCCCATTGATGAATTACTAGTTCAGACTTCTGTGCTTTACCTATCCGGGAAACTGCCTTCTCTGATTTGTTGACTCCTTTCTTGTCTCAACTGTGTACTCCTTCTCTTTAGTCCCATAGCAGTTTGTTTCTGTCTGTATCAGACTGCATTATATTATAATGGTCTGTGACTGCTTTCCCACTACAATGGCAGAGTTGAGTAGTGGAGACAAAGACTGTATGGCTCACAAAGCCAAAAATATTTATTTTCTGCCCTTTACAGAAAAAGTTTGCCAGCCCTTATTATAGATGAATGAAGAAAATGGTACATTATCTAGAGATAAAACCAATTAAACCCACTGCTGGTGAGTGGATTCCAACTCACTGGGTAGAGCAGAACTGTCCCATAGGGTTTCCAAGGCTGTAAATCTTTATGGAGTGGCTGATGGGTTTGAACTGCCACGCTTTCAGTTAGAAGCCCAGCACTTTAACCACTGCACCACCAGGACTCCTCTATCTAGAAAAAAAAAAAAATTTTTTTTTTCTTTTTTTTCTAGGTAGCCCTCTATAACATAGAATAACTCCAGAAATAGTTGTGAGGAGTAAATTAATACCTTACAGTGTATGGCTTTTATTAGGTTCTGATTATATTATTTATTAAATAATCAAGGTGAGTATAATAGCATTATTGTAAACGTGTTTCTCAGTGTTGGGTGGTTGAGCACTTGAAACCACTCAGAAGGTGGATATTATGCCCTCTAACCAAACATTTTTTATATGTCTAGGTATTTAGGAAATTCCAGATACCTTTTGTGAGTGAAAAACAGGGAGAGAATAACAAAAAATGAATTATTTGGGCAAGGGTGGAGTTCATGTGATCAAGCAGTATAATTAAGCCCCTGAATGCTTTAGTTGATGGGGTTGAAGCAGTGACATCAAAAATACTTGCCCATAGACAAGTATAATATAGTGAAATGTTTTCCATAGACAAGTACTAGATTTGGGTTAGAAAGATAATTAAATAAATGTCTTCTGTATTCTTTGGCTAAACTATAAAATGTTTTAGTTCAGATTCATTTAGAAATTCAGAGCTCCCTAAAAAGAAGGTATCTTATGCTGTAACACGCTCTCAGAGTTTAGTGAAATTTCTCTGAGCCTTTAGAGACAAAAAAAAAAAAACACAAATTGAACTCTTTTTTCTTAGACTGTGGCAAATTGCCTCCCCACCCCACCAAAAAGAAAAAAAACTCGTCTTGAAGACTTTAATGGACCTTCTTTGATAAACTGTTCTCCCAGCACTAATCTAAAGATTGTAGAAGACAGGAGTAGAACATGAATGAGCAAAACAGGCAGATGAAAGTCTTTGTTGTGTAATAAATCAATCTCTGACTTAAAATTTTGGCTCTTTTCACTTAGTGTGTGATTTGGGGAAAATTCTTCAGTATCCTTAAATCTTAGTTTCCTTATGTGTAAAATGGGGTTAATAACAGAATTTACTTCATCAGGTTGTTGTAAGAATTGCATGAGGATCTGAGAATATGGCCCCTGGATACCCTGCAAACTCAGAACTGAAGCCACTCCCGAAGCCCATCTTTCAACCAAAGATTAGACAAGCTTATGAAACAAACAGTAACACATGTGGGGAACATGCTTCTTAGTTCAGTCAAGTACACGAGACCAAATGGGCAACACCTGGCCAAAAGCAACGATGAGAAGGCAGGAAGGGGCAGGGAAACTGGATGAATAGACACGGAGAACCAGAGGTGGAGAGGGAAAGGAGGAGAGTGTTGGCACATTGCAAAGATTGCAACCAATGTCACAAAACAATTTGTATATACCTTTTTGAGTGAGAAACTAAAAAACAAAAAGAACTGCATGAGGTAATCTGGGTAAAACCAAGCCCTTGGCAAACAGCAAGTGGTCACTAAATGTTAGCTACTGTGGTGGTGATGATGATGAAAAAAAAAATCCTTTTTCTTTTTTTTTTAAAAGAATAGCTTACTGAAAGTATTATGTGGGTCACATTGCCAGAATAGTGTATTTTCTACGCCTTTCCCTTAACATTTTGAGCTCTGCGTGATATTTTAAAAACCGAAAAGTTAGCAAAGAAGAATAAACCAAATGCTTTTGAGGGCAAGTTTAAGAATCTAATCTCATTCTGCCAGTAATCTTGCCTATTTTCATCTGTTCTTTGAGCCTCTCTCCTTCACCTAAGAGTGAAGTAATGCAATTAAGTGCAAACTAGGATGTACAGGAATACTGTCTCCACAATCTTCATGATACGTTTCAGATAAAGCCTGTAGGGCTGACCCAGAATGGTGAGAAAAGATGACATCTGCTGGAGTTGTTGGTGAAATATAGTAATTTGAGAAGTAATTCTCAAAAATGGTCAGAAATTGCACAAGAGTAAGAATAGAAGTAATTTTAGTGTTTGATGTCAAGCTACTTGCAGCTTAGAGGCAGTTAAGGAAGGATAATGGGGGAAGCATTGAGATGAATAGTAAATTTTGGAGAAGTAAAAAAAAAAAAATTTAACCACTTAAAGCATACAAACCTATTCACTTGGAAGGTCAGGAAATGACGTGATTTGGAAACTAACTCAGCTAAGTTTAAAAACAAAAAACTAATTACATTTGGAAGATTACTAAGATCAATAAAACAAAGCCATCAGATTGTCAGTCAAACTAATTTGTAGCGTTTTAAGTTTTATGCTGGAGGTATTGGGAAACCACTGTAGGTTTTTAAGGGAGGGGAATGATAAAAATGATGTTTGAGGGCATTTACTAGGGGTTCTAAGGTGGAAGGAACAAAGAGGTAGAGTTTGTGGAAGAGAGATCACCAAGAGCTGGAGTGGTCTGGGACAGCTTCAGTGAGGAATAATTTACAGTGGTTCTGGAAAAATAGTTGAAATTTAGATGGAGAGGAGGAAATTGTATATGTGGTTCATAATCAGTGAGATAATATATGTATACATAAGTAAGGTACGGCTAAGTAACCTCCCCTCCCCTTCTCCCCCTCCCCCCCAAAAAAAACCTGTTGCTGTCCAGTTGATTCAGACTCGTAGAGACCCTATGGGGCAGAGTAGAGCTGCCCCATAGGGTTTCCAAGGAGCGGCTGGTGGATTCAGACTGCCAGCATTTTGGTTAGCAGCCAAGCTCTTAACCACTGTGTCGTTTAAATGCCACAAAAGAAGGTTTAGATTTGATAGGACTGGGAGATTCAAAATAATCATCGTAATTAACATTTACAGAATACTGTCACCTTCATTATCCTACGTGAGCTTCAGAACCATGTGAGGGAAGCACCCCCACTTTACAGATAAGGAACCTGAAGCTCAGAGATGTTAAATGGCATATCCATCTTCACAAAGTTAGTTAGGAAGATCTGGGACCTAGGTCTAGGCACCAGGTTATATTGTACTCATTCAGGTTTTTGAGCAGTAGAGTGGTGTGTGCTCTAGAAAGTTCATTTTTAGTAGTGGCGTGAAGGGTAGATTGCAGGAAGGGAGGGACTGGAAGCAGGGAGACCAGTTAGGGGAGTGTCACAGTTATCTAGGTAGATCTAGAGGGTGACTTTAAAAATAGAAACAGAATACTAGATTTGAGATATTTAACAGAAACATAGATATTGCACTTTTTTTAAAGGACCTTCAAGGTCTTCTGATATAAGTCCCTAAATTCAGAATGGATAAACTCTTGTTAATTATAATTCACACATGAGGCAACTGAAGGGAAGAGGTTAAGTGTCTTCATCCTTATGTTTATAATAACAGGTAATATTTATACTCACTCCTTTGATTTGCTAAGGCTTTGCTAACTTGAGAGGACCCTTCCCATTATAAACGCCAGCCAATAATGCTCTGTTACTCTGCCACTTCTATGTTCAGGCATAAGTGTTAGTCATTTTTCTATCCCAAGTACCTAGCACAGAGCATGGCATACAGTTAGTAATATAGTCCATAGTGAGTGTTTTTTGAGTGGTTGAATTAATAAGCTGACATCGTGGGATATGAGAAAGCACTAAGTTACATTATTTCCCGTGATTTGTCACAGAAAGGCTTTATATTGACCAAAGAGTTTGTCTTTTTAAAACGATAAACTTTTTTATTTTAGAGTAATTCTAGATTTACAGAAAAATTGTGAAGAGAGCACAGCAGAAAGAGTTCCCCTATACCCTCGCCCAATTTCAGTTTCTCCTGACATTATTATGTTACTGTGGTACTTAACGTCAAAAGTAAGAAACCAACATTGGTGCGTCATTGTTAACAAAACCCCAGACTTTATTTAGATTTCACTAGTTTTTCCATTTATGTCCTTTTTCTTTTCCAGGTTTCAGTCCAGGATATTGTGTTGCATTTAGTCATCATGTCTCCTTAGCCTGCTCTGGTCTGGGAGAGTTTCTCAATCTTTCCTTGCTTTGCATGACTTTGATTGTTTTGAGGAGAAGTGGTCAGGTATTTTGTGGAATATCCCTCAATTTGGGTTTGTCTTTTTTTTTTTTTTCATGATTAGACTGAGGTTATGGGTTTTTGGAAGGAATACCACAGAAGTGAAGGGCATATCAAAAGATACAGGATACACTCATGACATCACTGGTGTTGTTAGCCATGATGACTTAGTTAAGGTATATTTGTCAGGCTTTTCTACTATAAAATTACTATTTTTCCTTTTCCATACTTCATTCTTTGGAAGGAGGTGGAAGTTATACCTCCTAGAGAGAAGGACTATTTACATATATCATTTGTGATTCTTCTGTAAGGAAGATTTGTCTCTTTTCCCCCATTTGCTTATTCAATCATGTATTTATATCAGTATGAACTCATATATATTCATTCTATACTTTGGGTTATAATCTAGTTCTGTTGTCATTTTGTTGCTCAAATTGTTCAACCTTTGCTCATTGGGAACTCTTTCAGGTTGGCTCTTTTGTCCATTTGACATGTCTCATGCTTTTGTGTTTCGAGTACTTCCTGACTTGCTGATACAAGACATTCCAGGCTGGACTACTGACTAAAAGGTAGGCAGTTCAGAATCACCTGTAGGCACCTCTGAAGTAATGCCTGGCGATCTGCCTGTGAAAGGTCACAGCCTTGAAAATATAGTGCATTGTACTCTGCACACTTGGGGTCGCCATGAGTCAGAATCAACTCAGTGGTAACTAACAACAACAACCCTAAAATCAGCTATTTCTATAATGAGCCTGGTTCCTTTTCTTGGAGAATGGTGTGTAGCATCCAGTATCTGGGTTCTGAGTATGCTGGTTGCTACTGGAATGTATCATTGCTTCTAGGCCCTCTCAGTTGACGGAGCTAGTAAAGATACGTATGTATTACTAACCCATGTATACACATATATCTACAATTATTTTTGTATCCATCCGTCTATACAGTTATTAAGCTAGATGTGTTCATACTGATGTTTCCAACTCTACTCCAGTACCACAAGTATCATTCTAGCCTTCTCTTTTTGCTTATTTCTAATCTCCCTCACCAACAGTGAGAAATCTAGCACTGACAATCCATTTACTTACTATCATTCATTCCTAGTATACATGTAAAGCAGTTTCAAAATTGTGAATCTCTGTCTCTGGGAGAAACAGGTTTACCAACTAGAGTACAGTGTTTATGTACAGTTCCTTTTATCTAATACTTTCCAGTCAAAACACCATTTTCCGATGTTACTTAGGTTAGCCCCTTTTTCTCTCACCCATTTCAGGACGCTTATGTCATGTATTTGTAATATAGTTTGAGCCATTTATCATGGTCTGCATACCATCCTGGGATCCCCTGTAGGCTGGTTTGTTTTGTTTTTTAGTTTATATACATAAGAGTTTACTCTTTGTGATATACCGTTCAGGGGATTTTGACAAATTTCATGCATGGAATCTTGTATCCACCACCTTATTACCATACACAGTAGTCCTTGATGCTAAAAGTTCCCGTGTGCTTCCCCTTTATAATCCGCCACTCCCCTCTCCTCCAGACCCTGGCAGTCTAATCTGTTTTCTGTTTCTATAGTTTTACCGCTTCCAGAGATCATACGAATAGTCATACAATATATAGCCCTTTGGTTTGTCTTCTTTCACTTAATAAAATGCGTTTAAGGTTCATTCGTCTTGTTTCGCTGATCAATAGCTTGTTCCTTTTTATCACTAAATAGTATTACATTATATGGATCTACCAGTTTGTTTACCGATTCTCTCGTTGAAGGATATCTTGATTACTTGTAGTATTTAATGGTTATCAAGAAAGATGCTATAACCATTCACAGAGAGGTTTTTCAGTTCCCTTGGGTAAACCCCCTAGGAGCACAATGACTAGGTCTTACGGTAAATCTGTGTTTAATTTAGGAAGTTAGTTTGGCAGTGTCTTATAAGTAGCTGTACATTTTGCCTTTCCACCAGTTATGAATGAGTTCTTGTTGCTCCTGACCAGCATTTGTTATTGTCAGTTTTTTGTTGTTGTTGAATTTTATCCATGCTAATAGATGGGGTAGTGGTATCTAGTGGTTTTAATTTGCCTTTCTATAATGGCTAATGATGTTGAGCATTTTTTCATGTGTTTCTTTGCCATCGGTGTATCCACTATGGTAAAGTATTTGTTCAGATCTTTTGCCTGTTTTTTTAATTGTGTTGTTTTCTCATTGTTAAGTTTTAAGAGGTTTTTATATATTTTGGATAAAGCCCTTTTTCAGAAATGTGACGTGCAAATATTTTCTCCCACTTTATGGCTTGTCTATTCATTCCCTTAACACTATCTTTTGTAGAGAAAAAGTTTTTAATTTTGATGAAGCCCAGTTTGTCAATTTTTTTTCTTTCATGGATCGTGCTTTTGGTATTGTATCTAAAACCTCATTGCTAAATCCAAGGTCATATAGATTTTCTCCCGTATTTTCTGCCAGAAGTTTTATAGTTTTACATTTTAAATTTAGACCTATGTCCCATTTTGAGTTAATTTTTGTATAAAGTATGAAGTATGTGTTGAGGTTCATTTTTTGCATGTGGACATCCAGTTGTTCCAGTACCATTTTGTTTAAAAGACTATCTTTTTCCATTGAATTACCTTTGCGCCTTTGTAAAAATTCTGTTGGCTATATTCATGAAGGTCTATTTCTAGACTCTGTATTCTGTTCCATTGATCTATACTTTCATTAGTACCACACTATCTTGATTAGTAAGTCTTAAAATCGAGTAAATGTGAGCCATCCAAATTTGTTCATCTTTTCCAGAATCGGTTTGTCTATTCTAGCTTTTGTCTTTCCATATGAATTTTGGAATAAGCTCATTGATATCTGTCTTAGTTATGTAGTGCTGCTGTAACAGAAATACCACAAGTAAATGGCTTTAACAAAGAGAAAATTGTTCCTTCACAGTCTAAGAGGCTAGAAGTCCGAATTTCAGGGTGCCAGCTCCAGGGGGAGGCTTTTATTCTCTATCCGCTCTGGGGAAAGGTCCTTGTCATCAATCATCTCAAGTGTAGAAGTTTCTCAGCACAGGGACCTCCAGTCCGAAGAATGTGCAGTACTCCTGGCTGTTCATTCTTGGTGGTAGGAGGTCCCTATTTGGCTGCTCGCTTCTCCCTCATTTTATCTCCTATAAGATAAAAGGTGATGCGGGCCACACCCTAATCCTCTTTAACGTAAGCAACAGGCATAGATTAGGATTTATAACACACAGGAAAAATACATCAAATCACAAAATGGGGGACAACCACACAATACTAGAGGAATCATGGCCTAGCTAAGTTGACACATTTTGGGGGGACAAAATTCAGCCCATGACAATATCTATAAAAAAGCTTGCTGGCATTTGGTGATTGTGTTAAATCTATAGATCAAATAGGGGAGAAATGACATCTTAACAGTATTGAGCCATCCAGTCCATGACATGGTACATCTCTTCATGTATTCAGCTGTTTTTATTTCTTTTATCAGTTTCATGCCCTTCTCTTTTTTTTTGGCCAGGGGGTTGCTTTTGTAAATGATGAAGGAGCCCTGGTAGTAAAATGGTTAAAAAGCTTGGTGATAACTGGAAGGTTGACTGTTTGAACCAACCAGTGATCTGCTCCTGTAGAGATTACAGCCTAGGAAACCCTATGGGACAGTCCCACTCTGTCATATAGGGCTGCTGTGAGTCGGAATGGAAACCCTGGTGGTGTAATGGCTAAGTGCTATGGCTGCTAACCAAAGGATCGGCAGTTTGAATCCGCCAGGCGCTCCTTGAACTCTATGGGATAGTTCTACTCTGTCCCATAGGGTTGCTGTGAATCGGAATCGACTCAGTGGCGCTGGGTTTGGTTTTTTTGGTATAAGTCGGAATTGGCTTGACAGCACATGGAAACAAATGGTGTAAAAAAAAAAAAAAAATTTTTTTTTTTTTAAGAAATTTGAGGTTTCAGTTGTTCATTGCTGGTACATAGGAATGTAGTTGACTGTTGTTTCTTGACCTTGTCTCTTGTGTCCTTGCTAAACTCATTTTTTAGTTCTAGGAATTTTTTTTTGGCTTGTTTTTGTTTGTTTGTTTTTTAGATTCTTCGTGGTTTTCTAAATAAACAACCATGACACTCGTGAATAGAAACAATTTTATTTCTTTGTTTCTAATCTATATGCCCTTCATTTCTTTTCCTTGCCTTATTGCTCTAGCCATGGCTTCCAATATAATATTGAATAGGAATGGTTAAGAGAGGACATCTTTATCTTGTTCCAGACATAAGGGAAAATATTTATTCTCTCACTATTAAGTGTGGTGTTAACTATAGATTTTTCATAGATAACTTTCGTTGGTTTTGAGGAAGATCCTTTCTGTTCTTAGTTTGCTGAGAGTTTTTATTATGATTAGAAGTTTAATTTTGACAAAAACTTTTTCTGCATCTCTGATATAATCATCTGGTTTTTCTCATTTAGTTTATTAATGTGGTGAATTAATTACATTGGTGGATTTTCAAATGTTGGACTAGCCTAACATTCCTGGTATGAACCCTACATGGTTGTGATATAGTAGCTGTTTCCTGTATTGCTCAATTCAATTTGCTAATGGTTTGCTAAGAAATTTTGCATCTGTGCATTGCTTTTTAAAACTAATATTGACTTCCAGAATATCTCATTTTAATAAGGATTAGGAAAAACTAGAAATCTTGATTTCTTTGCTGTGGCCTAACCATCCTAAAATTCACACTTTTTCCACTTTTCATAATCTGAAAGATTGGTTGTATGTAGTTAGGACTTTAGATTTAAAGTCTGAGTCATTTGAAAATTGTACATTTTTAGGAAATCATCTGACAATGAACATGAGACTATCTTGTCTTTTAAAAAAACCAAACCCGTTGCCATTGAGTCAATTCCGACTCGTAGCGGCCCTATAGGACAGAGTAGAACTGCCATATACGGTTTCCAAGAAGTGCCTGGTGGATTTGAATTGCCGACCCTTTGGTTAGCAGCTGTAGCTCTTAACCACCTTATTTATATGTGTTTTAGGTGTCTTTTTCTCTTAATTTTTTTTTCTCACACATTTGGGGCTTACTGTTTTAATAGATTAGTTTTCTTAATATACCTTTCAAGCGTTTAGTGATAATTTCCAAGTGGCTGGGGAATTGGGATACATTTAATCCAGAATGGGAGCTTAAAAGAGTGACCTTTCAAAAAAAAAAAAGCGTAGTTCTGGTGTTGATTCTGGTGGTGAATGGCTGTTTTATTTTTTTGTTTTTTTTAAATCCTCTGCAGGGATATATGTAATGAATCAGCAGCAACTGTGCCAGTGCTTATGTGGATATTAATGTTACAAGTGATGGGTGTAACAAGCCAGATCTAAGGGTAGAGGGAAGACATAGGGTCACATAGTTCACTTGATTTAGAGAATGAAAGAAAACATTCTTGGTGATGTGATCATTTCTCCTTCCAGAATGGTGCCTAGAGAATTGGCATGTTTTCTGGGCAATAGAGGATTGCTGTGTTCTAAGGCCAGGATTAAGGTGGTCCTTTTATAATGTAACCACTCACTTCCATCTAAATTTGTTGCAAACTTTTAGTTACGCATGTTCATAAATATCTTCTGCTAACCCAACCCGTACAGGCAGAGGAAACTACGTTCCAAGGACAAGGAATACTAAAGCCTCACTATTCTAACGGTAAACAGAAGAAGACAGGCAGCTTCGTAATCTAACAGAATTCAACTTGGATGTTACGGATGGAAAAGAATAACGGCCGTGTTTTGTGGGTGGTTTTTTTCTAATTCTTAGCAAAATTTAAAAATATTTAGGTCTCATTCCATAGAATAGCTTCTAAAAAGTAGACCCTCTGTGTTTCAAAGGGTATGAATATTTTTAAATATTTTGAGCCATATGAAAACATCCCTCTTACACCCAAGAGAAAAAGAATTTTTTATGTCAATGTTGAGATATCAAAAAAAAAAACTATACCTACTGTTATGGATTGAATTGTGTCCCCCCCAAAAATGTGTGTCAACTTGGCTAGTCCATGATTCCCAGTATTGTGTGATTGTCTGCCATTTTGTCACTTGACATGATTTTCCTATGTTATAAATCCTACCTCTATGATGTTACTGATGTAGGATTAGTGGCAGTTATGCTGATGAGGCAGAGCTCGATCTACAACATTAGGTAGTGTCTTAAGTCAATCTCTGTTGAGATACAAAAGAGAGAAGCAAGCAGAGAGACATGGGGACTTCATACCACCAAGAGAGCAGCGTCAGGAGCAGAGCATATCCTTTGGACCCAGGGTCCCTGCATGGAAAACCTCCTAGACCAGGGAAAGATTGATGACAAGGACCTTCCTCCAGAGCCAACAGAGAAAGAAAGCCTTTGCCTGGAGCTAGCACCCTGAATTCGAACTTGTAGACTACTAGACTATGAAAGAATAAACTTCTGTTTGTCAAGGCCATCCATTTATGGTATTTCTGTTATAGCAGCCATAGATAACTAAGATACCTACTAAAGGTCAGTGAAACTGTCAGAAAAGCTTAGGAATTCAGAATAGGAAACATTTTCTAAAAATATTCATCATAATGCAGTCTTTGTGTCCTGTTTAAGGGGTAAATTGACAAAAACATCAGTTTGAGGTCTGCTGCAAGATTCAAAACAGGCGCTCGGTAGGATGACATGAAAATATTTGAATCATACATTCATATGGTCAACAAATTCCCAAAGGGGTATGTGATCCAAAAATGACTGAGGAGACAAGAGATTATTTGAGGGACCACTAGTCCATAAATTTATTTTTAGGAATCTCTTTGTAGCCTACATTAACAGAGTACTGTAATGCAGAGTTAAATGTAGGTTAGATTAGTTTCAAATATATGGGCAATTAATGTTTTATCGAATGTCTTTTAATGTGCGTAGAAGAAAAAGTGCTGTCATACAGTATTTCATTTCCTTGTTATCACAATGATACACAATAAGTATTTTTCTTGTTTTACGAATGGGGAAACAGACTCAGAGAGATTTAAAAACTTGGCCATGGTTACAGAGCTAGTAAGTGGCCAGTAAAAAAGCAGATGTTATTTCTGCTTTTCCATATTGTTACCTCCAACGTAGAGCCTACTATGTACTAGCATCGGACAGGCAGCTGGTGATACAGTATTGAACACAACATACATGTTCTCAGCCCTTTTACTCTCTCTAGAGAAGGTGGGGGGATCAAGTATAGAGAATTATAAAACTGGTATGACTTCCTCTAATTTTAAAACTAATGTGAATGTAATTATTTCACATACTCCCTGCATCGTTCCATGTTCTCTTTTTAAAATGCTAGCAGTGCTTTACTGGATTTCTTTCAGCTTGTCAGTATCCTGTGGACAAACACGTATGTATACAAATGCGCGAAGGAGGCAGAGTATAAATGTGATTGGCTCGTTATCTAATCCAGTGGCAAAATCAAATTTAGAACCAGGGTTTGTAATACTTGATAATACACAACAGTTAATATTCTGCATATTATGGAAAAATCAGAACAGTTTTTAAAGCTAGTCTTTCCTAAGAGTACTTAATTTCTTTTTCTCCCTTTCAGGGACTTACAAAAACAGACAATGAAAAAAAAAAAAATAGACGAAAAGATCAAGGGTGTCTAATTTAAGATGTCTGCCTCTTTCCTTTGGTAGCAAGGACATGTTTTGTGCTGTTAAAGTTGAGAAAGAGAAGCTAAAACCCTTAGGACACAGAATGTCTGGCAACGCTGCCCTAGAAGCTGCACACCACAACTATAGATGCACAGGGTTTCCCGTCAGGGCATTTGCTGTGCAGGAAGGGATTCTTGTAGAAACAGCTAGGTTTAGAGAAATGTAAAGCTGCTCCTGGCGGAGGTTAAACTACAGAGTGAAGCACTGCACTTTAGCACTGTGGCTGAGAAATTGTTGGTGCCATTCTGACTATGAACGCACAAGAAAAGATGTAGAGTTGGTGAGGCTATGACAAAGTGTTTTATAACCTCATCATCCAAGCTAAAGAGATGAGTGAGTTTCAAAAAATGTGAGTGCATGTTTAAAACTGTTAGGAAATTCCCTCTGTTTTTGCTTTTTCTCCCGAATAAAAGAATCTTCACGTTATATTGCAGCGCTTCCAGCAATGGTAGTTGGTACCTTGAAACCTAAGTTTAATTTAATTTAGTTTAATTTAGCTCATGACAATGAAATGCATGTTTTCTAATAAATTCTTATTTTCTTCATTATTGTGTAATAATAGGAAGTCTCTTGAACTTTCTAAACTGTAAATTTTCCCGTCTCTGGGATAATATTGAAGATTTTTGTTGAACCCTAAATGATTAACAAAAACTTTTATAATAATTAGGGGCACAGATAAGTTTTATAAATTGAAAATCCTAGGTTTAAATCTGTTTGTTACCTGTCAGCTCTTTTACCTTGAATAAATTTTTTATCCTCTCAGCATCATGTTTGAGAGTAGTAGTATTAGTAACTACCTCCTGAGGCTGTTATGAGGATTATATCAAATATATGTAAAACTCTTAATATATAGTAATATATTAAGATGACTTATTAAAGGTTTAATAAATGGAAGTTTTGATGATGATGATGGTAAGGAAGGATTTATAGGCTGTTCTTATTTTCTTTGTAAAGACGTGAGGATAAATAGGCTGTTTCCCAACTTAAAAATACTTGATTTTCTAAAAACTCCTACAACAAACCAGCCTCTTTGCTACCCTCCTAAGTCTTGCCCTGAAACTGCTACAGGAGCTCGGACCTCTAGGTACCTCCTTGGTACTAGGTTTAAATATCTCAGCGGTATAGGCATCCATTTTGCATCTAACTTGGTACATGTAACACAATATTAGCCAAATTAATCTGGAAATTTGGGAGTCAGAAGTCTTTGGTTCTAATTCTGACCAACGTTAGACATGTGACCTTAGTAAGTCACTTAACCTTCAAAATAGTAACCGAAGTTTACTGAGCCCTTACCATATGCAAGACCTTGTGCAAACCTCAACCTCTTCTTTTGTTGAGATGATGTCAAATTAATGACTTTGAAAACTTTCATAAAGAGCCATGCACATGGATGAGATTGTTATGTTAGTAATTCAGAAATTATTCAGTGTAGTAGTTATAGCCACAGCTGATAGTACATGTGTCTCTACTGAAAACAATTCTTCAGGCTGTGCTGTATGCCTATTTTGATGATGAAGAAACTGAGGCTTAGTGGGTATGAAAGTTGTACAGCCAGTAATCAGTAGAGCAATGATTCTAGTCTAGTTCTGCCTGATTTCTTTATGCCAATATGGCTTTGACTTGAAAGATAGTAGATCTTGGTGGGAGAATGAGAAGGGAATATGGCAGCACCAATGAGACTAAAATTATTAGGCTCATGAAAGTTTAAGATACATTTCCAAAGGGATGATGGATGAGTCATGAAATTGGTGATCTCAGAGGCGAGGTGGAACAGTGACATAATGTTAATAAGGTCAAAGGTATACCCCACTTGATTAACTTATAAGCCTCAGAAGAGTTGGATATTGTGAAGCACAGGCATGTAATAGTTTATCCATGTGTCTACTGGAATCTTTGAGAGATTTTAGTTCAAGAGACAGAGGAAAGGCAAAAGATGAGTGAGGTAATGAAGTCACAGTGGGAAGTAGAGGTAAGTACAAAAAGCCAAAATTGTACTACCAGCTTGTGAGACAGATAAAATTTGCTTCAAACAATGAGGAGGTCATTATTTTTAAAAAACATAAGCAATGTATATTATAACATAAAAAACGAAGCAAACAAATCAACTCCCCCCCCCCAAAAAAAACCCTGTCATTGTTATAAGCTTCTGTTTGTCTCATAAATGTCTTTTTTTTTTTTTTTTCCTCCAGAAAATGGGTAACAGCTTGTTTAAAGCGGGATCCAAATAAGGCCCACGTATTTTGATTGGCTGATATGGCTCCTTAGAGTATTTATTTCTTGCAATGTATTTATTGAAGAAACTGGTTTCCCACAGTCTGGATTTTGCTGACTGCATCTCTGTGGTATCATTTAGCACCTTTCTGTTAATTTTTTTAAATTTTTAATATTATTTTTATTGCGTGTTAGGTGAAAGTTTACAGAGCAAATTAAATTCCCATTTACTAGTTTGTACATAAAGTGTTTCACGGCCTTGGCTTCATTCCCTGCAATGTGTCAGCACTCTCCCCATTTCCACCCTGGTTTCCCCATTTCCTTTTGTCCTGATTTTCTGCCCCTTCCTGCCTTCTCATCTTTGCTTTGGGGCAAATATTGACCTTTTGGTTTTGTATAATTGATTGTCCTCAGGAGCATGTTCTTCTCAGATGTTACTATTTTATGGACTTCTCTATTGTTTGGCTGGAAGGTAGTTTCTGGGAATGGCTTCAGTTCCAGGTTAGAAGGATGTCTTAGGGCCATTGTCTCAGGGTTCCTCCAGTTTCTGTCAGACCAGTAAATCTGGTCTTTTATGTGAATTTGATTTTTTCTTCTACATTTTTCTCCCCCCTGTCCAGAACCCTCTGTTGTGATCCCAGTCAGAGAGCTCAGTAGTAGTAGCCAGGCATCATCTATTTCTTCTGGTTTCTGGGTCGTGTAGGCTGTGGTTCATGTGGCCCGTTAATCCTTTAAGTGCTCCCTTGAGTCTTTGAGTTTTTTCACTCCCCTTTGCTCTGGACTGGAAGAGATCAGTAGTTGTGTCTTAGATGGCCACTAACAACCTTTTAAGGCCCCAGATGTACTCACCAAAGTAGGATGCAGAACATTGTCTTTATGAACTATGTTGTGCCAGTTGATGTAGATGTCCCCCAAGTCTATGGTCCTTTGCCTTTAAGCCTAGGAACTTCATCCTGTGAGATATTCGGTTGTCTAAGCAGTTCCCCTGACTGTGGCCCTTGCGTGCTCTATTGTCTATATTAATATATGAGGAGCACCTTCAGTCATATATGTAGAAGTGTCCACCACCAAACCTGTGTCTGCTGTGGATGTGCTCCCTTACACCTTCCCACACCTTTGGCATGTCTGTCTACCTATGTATCCATTTGTAAATTATTGTTTGTTAATACTATTGTTGCAGGATTGTCTATGCTGTAATAGTTACCATCCAAAAAAATTAAAAAAAAAACAAACCCATTGCCATCAAGTTGATTCTGACTCATAGCTCCGAAGTTACCATTAAAAAAAAAAAAACTGCAATGCCATTGAGTCGATTCTGACTCATAGCTACCCTATAGGACAGAGTAGAACTGCCCCATAGGGTTTCCAAGGAATGTCTGGGGGATTTGAACTGCTGACCTTTTGATTAGCAGCTGTAGTTCTTAACCACTATGCCACCAGGGTTTCCGAGGTTACCATACAAAAACCCACTGCTGTCGAGTCGATTCCAACTCATATAGTTGCCTTTTATTCTTGCGTTTCTCTCAGTGTCCTCTTTTGCCTTGGTCATGTTATGTTGACTTCTCCCATATTGTGTATTGTCTTTCCCGTCACCAATATTGGAAACTCTGATGGTATAGTGGTTAAGAGCTACAGCTGCTAACCAAAAGGTTTGGCAGTTTGAATCCACCAGGCACTCCTTGGAAGTTCTATGGGGCAGTTCTACTCTGTCCTGTAGGGTCGTTATGAGTCAAAATTGACTGAACAGCAGTGGGTTTGCTTTTTTTGGTCACCAATATTAACTCATGTCTACTATCTATTTGGAGCCCTGGTGGCATAGTGGTTAAGAGCTCAGCTGCTAACCAAAAGTTAGGCAGTTTGAATCTACCAGCCGTTCCTTGGAAACCCTAGGAGGCAGTTCTACTCTGTCTTGTAGGGTCACTATGAGTCGGCAATGGATACTATCTATTTGATGATTTTGCCTCCCTCCCCCTCCCATTCCTGGTAATTTTTTTCCCCTGTGTGTAAAGCTTTTGTTGTTACTTTATAATAGAGGTCTTTCACAGCAGTTGCCCTTTTGTGATTGACTTATTTCCCTCAGCGTAATGTCTTCCAAATTCATCTGTGTCGTCAGATGTTTCATGGGTTTGTCATTGTTTATCATTGTGTAGTATTCCATCGTGTGTATGTACTACAATTTGTTAATCCATTCATCTGTTGATGGTCAGTTAGATTGTTTCCATCTTTTTGCTATTGTGAATAAGGCTGCAGTGAACATGGGTGTACATATGTCTATTCCTATCACGGCTCTTATTTCTTTAGGGTATATACCTAGGAGTGTGCTGGATCATATGCTATTTTTATTTCTAGCTTTTGAGGAAGTACCATATCGTTTTCCGTAGCGGTGGTACCATTTTACATTCCCGCCAGCAATGTATAAGATATAAGAGTTCCAGTCTCCCTACAACCTTACCAACATTCGTTATTTTCTGGGGTTTTTTTTTTTTAGTGCTAGTAATGTCGGGATGAGGTGGTATCTCATTGTAGTTTTGATTTGCATCTCTCTAATAGCTAATGATCACAAGCATTTGTTCACATGTTTGTTAGCAGCCTGGATATCTTCTTTGGCGAAGTGTCTGTTCATATCCTTTGTCCATTTTTTAATTGGATTGTTTGTCTTTTTTTTGTTGTTGAGGTGTTGAAGTTTTTTATAAATTTTAGATATATAGACCCTTGTCAGTTATGTTATAGCCAGAAATTTTTTCCCAATCTGATTCTACTCTTTTGGAGAAGTATTTTGTTGAGTATAAGTGTTTAATTTTTAGGAGGCCCCATTTATCTAGTCATCTTCTGTGTGTACAATTTTAGTTATGTTTGGCATTCTATTTATGCCATATATTAAGGCACCTAGCATTGTCCCTATTTTTTCCTCCATGATCCTTATAGTTTTGGGTTTTATATTTAGGCCTTTGATACATTTTGAGTTAGTTTTTGTGTATGGTGTGAAGTATGGGGCTGGTTTCATTTTTCTACAGATAGATATCCAGTTTTGCCAGCACCGTTTATTGCAGAGACTTTCCCTTCCCCATTTAATGGACTTTGGTGAGGAGGTTATTTTGATTCTCATGTTCATACTCTGACGACCCTTCTCACCCCATCAATACGGGACCTGTGGTTAATTTCCAGATGTCTTTTTTTTGGAACTGAGCATCTCTTTTGTCTGTGGTCTCTGAGCTCTGTTCTCTGAGCCTCTTTAATACTTCTCTCATTCTGTTGGCTGAGTTGAAACCGCCTACGAATTGAGAAGCATTATTTGGAAATTCAAGCCTAATACACCAGAAAAAGCATAAGTACAAAAAAAGAGCAGAACAGTTTTTATTCCTTTGATTTATCTTGTGCCATTATCTTTTTGATGAAAAGTACTAAGTTCAAGTTCCAGTTGTTACCCTAGTGCTGCCGTGCTACTAAATTACCGAGCAGTAGATACGCTTCTCTTTGATGGAGTTTAGCTTTTGGAGATGTCATCAGCTGGCGGGGGGGGGGGTGGGGTGGGGTGGGCAAAGAACTTTGAACTCTAATTCTGATTTGTAAATATTCAGTTTCTATGTAGAAATCTATGGTAATTGGTGCCTCTGAGAATGAATCTGAGATAGAAGTATGAAATAGGAAAGGTAACTAGTGTATATTGAGCCCATGCTGTGTATGAGGCAGTCTGAAGCACTTGAAGATGATAAAGGAGTTTCAGGTCACAAAGCCCTGAGCTGTTTTCGTTTATACTACCCTGCTTCCTAGAAACATCAGGGCTGGGATTCAGAAAAGAAGACGGTGGTCCAGAGATAGTTAATGCTGTCTGTTGATTTCAGGTGTGTGTTTGTGTGTGTTCATGTATGTGTGCATATGTGTGTGTGCATGTGTGCATATGTATTTAATAAACGATGAGGAATAGGAAGGGATGGACCAAGAATATGATCAAGTTTAATCTACCCTTCCCCTTTGCAGTATTTAGGAGTCCGGGGCAGTGCAAATGGTTAGTATGCTCAGCTGCTAACCAAAAGGTTGAAGGTTCAAGTCCACTCAGAGATAGCTCGAAAGAAAGGCCTGGTGATCTACTTCTAAAAAACTCAGCCATTGAAAACCCTATGGAGCATAGTTCTACTCTGACACATATGGGGTCTACACACATGAGTCGAAATCGACGCGATGCCAACTGGTTCTGGTTTATGTAGTGTTTAACCCGAAACAAAAAAGCCAAACTCAGTGCCGTCGAGTCGATTCCGACTCATAGCCACCTTTCAGGACAGAGTAGGACTGCCCTGTAGAGTTTCCAAGGAGCACCTGATGGATTTGAACTGCTGACTTTTTGGTTAGCAGCCACAGCACTTAACCACTACACCACTAGGGTTTCCATGTAGTGTTTAAGAACAGGGAATCTGAAATAAGACGCCAACATTCCTAGTGTCTTTCTTCTTTTCGTTACTTTATGGAACAAAGTGATTACAGACTTCTTTCCACCAGTGAATACAGGACATTGAACTTGTTTTGTGTGACGAGAAGCTAGAAATAGGGGGAAAAGTCCTCAGGTTATTACTGCATGAGGTAGTAAGCTGATTGCCAGCCCACTGGACAGTGAGCTTTAACCTTGTATGCTGACCAACTTATGTCAAAAACCTGGGTTAGATACTTGATAACCAACACCAAACCCACTGCCATCAAGTCACTGCCAACTCAATGACCATATAGGACAGAACTGCCCCATAGGGTTTCCAAGGCTGTAATCTTTACCAAAGCAGACTGCCACATCTTTCTCCCATGGAGTGGGTTGTGGGTTCGAACTGCTGACCTTTCAGTGAGCAGCCAAACGCTTAACCCGCTGTACCACCAGGGCTTCTTGATACTTAATACATGACAGTAATGTTTTAAAGGACATGCTAGTCATCTGTCCCTTACACTACCCTAGCCTTCTCCATTTTCAAGTCAGATGACCAGAAAGCTACAGACCTGAACTGTGTTCCTTTAGCTCTCACAGAAACTCAGTTACTAACGGAACCATGATTTTATAATAAGCCCATGATTTTTGATAAGAATCATCTATGAAGAATGTTTTTCAGTCTTGTAAAATCATGTTAAAGATTTTAGTTGTTAATCAGTGTTCCTAGTATAAAAGTCCACATGCAAGTTTCTCCTCCTATTAAGTGTGCTGATAAATTGTTAAGCATTGTTTTAAAAACTAATGAAAAAATGCAGTGAACCCGTTGTATTTCCATTTCTGCTTTGGTTGCCAGAAATGCAAGTGCTGAATTGTAGTCACTAGTCTCAGTTCAAGTTTCCGGTTGTCTGTTTCGCTGTCCCCCGATACATCTTTTGCTCTTTAATTGTAATTTTTATTGAGTTTTTTTTTTTTTCTTAAACATAAATTTTACGTCATATCAAGTTCT
This sequence comes from Loxodonta africana, assembly GCF_030014295.1. NCBI lineage: Eukaryota > Metazoa > Chordata > Mammalia > Proboscidea > Elephantidae > Loxodonta > Loxodonta africana. The sequence goes on from NC_087363.1 coordinate 38,842,490, forward strand.
TTTTGAAAGTAAGGTGTATTATGAATTAATAGCTGGTATTTTTTTTATTCTAACAGAATTATGTAATAAAAGACAAATCCATTCCAGGCCTCAGGAGTCCCAATTAATGTGGCACCTAAGCAGGGATGTGCCTTCTGAAACATACAGCGTTAGAATTGAGAAGGCCAAGTGTGAAAATTAAGACCTTTTTTTTTTCATTGAAGGAGGAAATATAATTCTAGAGCTTATATATTTTTTCTGCCTCAAAACGTGAATCATAGACCAGTGGTTTCCACCCTATACCCTTAGTGACAGTGGAACCATCATGAGGGGTTTTTTAATTCACATGCCCCCATATTGTATTTTTCTATCAGTGCCTGCTAAAACTGTCATCTGGGGGTTTGTACATTTTTAAATCTTCTAATGTCACTGGATATTAGATGATAGTAGGACTTTATGATAAATTTGGAAACCCTGGTGGCTAAGAGCTATGGCTGCTAACCAAAAAGTCGGCGGTTCGAATCCGAATCCACCAGGCGCTCCTTGGAAACCCTATGGGGCCGTTCTGCTGTGCCTTATAGGGATGCCATGAGTCAGAATCGACTTGATGGCAACGGGTTTGGTTTGGGTTTTTTTTATGATAAATTTAGTAGGTGTGATAATGGTATTGTAGTTACGTAGGAGAATGTCCTTGAATATTGGAGATGTATGCTGAAGTGTAAAAAAAAAAATATATATATATATATATATATTTTTTATGCTGAAGTGTTTTAGGTGGGGAGTGTCATATGTGTAATTTGACTCTAGGTGTTGGGTATATGGATGTTTATTATAACATTTTTTTCTATATGTTTGAAAATTTTTATAAGAAAAAAGAGGCAGAGTTGGGAAGCTTATACTTGAAAAGAATGATTATCAGTGCTAGTCCAACATTTTTATTTTTTTTTAAGAAAAAGTTCCATCACAATGATTCAACTGCCTAGAATTTTTTCCCTAACATTATATTACTACTGAAAGGGGATAAGTAAGGTATTAGACAATGTAGGATGGAATTACTGCTGCAGTCTTCTCTATCCTGAATGAATGACTGTACAGAATAGCATTTTGGAAGGCCCCATAGGGAATGCAGGTGTGTTCTGCCGGTTACAGATGCAGAGGAGTTAGAATTGATAGCTTGGCATTCCTGCCAGTAGGTACCAAGTGAACATAGTGATCCTGAAACATGGCACCTGTTCACAGTTCCCTGCAAGAGATCCACAGCCTTAATCCAGGCGACCTTGCGGACACCTGGGTCATTTATAAGTTTCAGTAGACAGATTCCCTACTCCCTCCGCTCCTGAGTCATATTAGAGTAAGGAGAAGGAAGTGTAGTGTAGAATGAGTAAAAGCCTCCATTCTACTCTGGCCACAGTATTTATTTCTTGAGGTCTACAGAAAAGAAAGGGTAAGTTTTCCGGCTCTACTCAGCCTTCATTTGTCCTTCCCAGAGGCTCCAACCGTACTGCAGATAGTAGACAGGCTTCTCTCATGTTCCCAGCTTTGAGTGGAATCACTGCCAGGCTACCACATGTACCAAATAACCTGCTGTACCATGTTGTAGCAGATGAGGCAGGGGAAAGCAGAGAACTCCTAGCCAGCTACATCTCTCCACATTTGGTATCTTGACTCATGAGATCTTAACTTAGGATCTAACAGAAGCCAACCTGCTCATCAGCTCTCTCAGACATGCTCACATTCACTCATTCTTTCATGCACATATCTTTGAAAATGTACTTAGCCTTCGTAAACACAGTCTTGGTTTTCTTGTGTGTGTGTTGTTTGTTGAGCTAATGCATTGTCAAGATATTGTTCATTCATTAAATGTTTGAGTATTCACAAGTAACTGGAATATGTGTTCTCATAATTTGTTCCTTTTGCTTTTTGTATTATAAAATATACAAAAATAAAGAGAAAAATATAGCAGACACCCAAAAACCATAACCAAGCTTTTTCAAACTTAATATTTTGCTATATTTGCTTCAGATAGAATTTCTTTTTTGTGTCGCTCTCTTCAATCCATTCCCCGTCTTCTCTGGAGGTAACCACTATCCTGAATTTAGTGTTTTTCATTAACATATGTGTTTATTTACTTGTATTGCATATGAATATATCCATAAAAAACCTGTAGTATTATATTACATATTTTTAAGTTTTTTGTACATTATATTCTCTATATATATACTTATATATAATTTCTACAACTCCCTTTTTTCACTCAGCATCATGCTTTTGAAATTTATTCATATTGATACCTGTAGTTCTTATCTGTTCATTTTGATTGTAATATAGTATTCTGTTGTGTGAATATGCCAAAATTTATATATATTGATGCTCCTGTTAATGGATGTATAGGTTGCTTGCAATATTTCATTGTTTCATAAACAGTGCTGCAATGTTGTTGAATATGTCTCCTTATTACATGTATAAAATTTTCTCTTGGAATGGAATTACTGGATCATATGGTATGTGCCTCATCAATTTATCTAGATAATACCAATTTGCTTTCCGGAGGCATTGCACCAATTTACACTGCCATCAACAATGTCCGAAAGTCACTATTGCCCCATATTTTTATAAACACTAAAATTTTTGCCTGTGTGTGGGTGTGAAATGGTATCTACACAGTTTTTCATAGTGATGTGCTTGTGTTTATGCAAAGCTTACGAAAAATCAGTGGTGCTGATAGACATCCTACATTTTTCCCTCAGGAAAAATCAGCAATTATGCAAACATGTCGGTAGGTTATTCTGAATAAAATGCTGCTTGCTGGTGAAATACTCTGATTTTAAGAACAATAAAACCCTCTGTTAGGAATTCTGTACAAGAATAACTTTGGGGAAAAAAAATTTCCCATAGGGTACTTTCACTTTCCAAGTTTATCCTTGTTATTCTAATTTCCTCCCATAATTCTCCTTGTTCTCATGACTGGTGATCAGTCAGGGCATGCAAGAATGAGATGTCAGGGCCTATACTGACAAATTACACATGACAACAGACTAAGCCCACACCTAACTAAGTAATGAGGTAAACAGTGAGGCTTCCGCGGTCCTCATTGCTAGATTTTGATTACTCTAATAATGAAACTGAAACTGTTTCCTAGGTGCCAAGGTAAGAAAGCAGAGAATAGCCTCTGCTGAACTAGTGGCAGCTACCCTATAATCATATGGTAACTTTTCTAGGGGAAAAGGTATTAAAAATATGCTATTTCATGTGATGTTGCACTTAAATGATTGCTTCTTGAGTTGGGTTGTATCCTAGTTATCTGTTGCTACATAATAAAACACTTTAAAACTTATTTAAGATTTTGGTCTTGATAAGATGGAGTAAGCACACTCCACCCTGTCTTTCCTACTCAATGCACTTATAAAACCTGGCAGGGAGCAGCTATTTGAGGACTTTGAAAAGTAAATAGTTAGAGTGGGAAAGAAAAGCAGACTTTGAAGTACCAATGTTGAATCGACCAATTTCCCCCTTCTGATATCACCAAGGAAACCCTGGTTGCATAGTGGTTAAGAGCTGCGGCTGCTAATGAGAAAGTCGGCAGTTGGAATCCACCACGCGCTCCTTGGAAACCCTATGGGGCAGTTCTGCTCTGTCCTGTAGGGTCGCTATGAGTAGGAATCGACTCGATGACTGTGGGTTTGGTTTTTTTTTTTTTTTGGTTTTGGGGATATCACTAAGCCTGAATTTTATGTAGCCCAAAACCCAGAGTGGGCATCAGTGAGGATAGAAGGATAAAAAGGGCTCTTTTTTAGGAGAAGCCCTCAGTGCTGACTCAGTTGAGTGGGAAAGGGATATTGTAATGCTGAGAAAGTGCAGAAATTTCCCATTTTTCTTTTTTCCCTTTTTCTCTGTTCTCTTACATTGTGAACCTTTAGAAATCACACGTGATGAAACATTTCATAACGTGGAGGAATCTGGAAGGCATTATGCCGAGTGAAATTAGTTGCAAAAGGACAAATACTGTGTGAGACCACTATTATAAGAACTCGAAAAATAGTTTAAACACAGAAGAAGGTATTCTTTGATGGTTACAAGGTTGGGGAGGGAGGGAGGGAAAGGGGTATTCACTAATTAGATAGTAAACAAGAACTATTTTAGGTGAAGGGAAAGACAACACACAATACAGGAGAGGTCAGCACAGCTAGACTAAACCCAAAGCAAAGAAGTTTCCTGAATAAACCAAATGCTTTGAAGACCAGCATAGCAGGGGCGGGGGTCTAGGGACGATGGTTTTGGGGACATCTAGGTCAACTGGCATAATAAAATCTATTGAGAAAACATTCTGCATCCCACTTTGCTGAGTGACGTCTGGAGTCTTAAACACTAGCAAGTGGCCATCTAAGCTTCATCAATTGGTCTCAACCCACCTGGAGCAAAGGAGAATGAAGGACACCAAAGACATAAGGTAATTATGAGCCCAAGAGACAGAGAAGGCCACATAAATCAGAGACTACATCAGCCAGAGACCAGAAGAACTAGATGGTGCCCAGCTACAACCGATGACTGCCCTGATAGAGAACCCCTGAAGGAGCAGGAGAGCAGTGGGATGCAGACCTCAAATTCTCGTAAAAAAAAAAAAACCAGACTTAATGGTTTGACTGAGACTAGAAGGACCCCGGAGATCATGGTCCCCAGGCCTTCTGTTACCCTAAGACATGAACCATTCCCAAAGCCAACTCTTCAGACAGGGATTGGACTGGGCTATAAGATAGAAAATGATAATGGTGAGGAGTGAGCTTTTGGCTCAAGTAGACGCATGAGACTATGTGGGCAGCTCCTGTCTGGAGGGGAGATGAGAGGGCCAACGGGGATAGAAGCTGGCTGAATGGACACAGGGAATACAGGTTGGGGGGGTGGGGAAGTGTGCTCTCTCATTGAGGGGAGAGCAACTAGGAGTACATAGCAAGGTGTACATAAATTTTTGTGTGAGAGACTAACTCGATTTGTAAATTTTCACTTAAAGCACAATTAAAAAAAAAATCATACGTGACAGTGAATCAGCAGAACTCTAAAGCTCTGTGGGCAGGAAACCTTTCTCTGTTCAATGAAGGTGTGGTCCCAAGAGAGTGAGATGAGCCCCTGTTGTTTTTTCCTCTCTCTCCTTCAGCTCCTTCAGACACAGGTGCTACCATGGAAATTATGGGGTGTGTGGAGTAAATAAAGCACCAGCTTCCTGGCTAGATGATGGGAGGGAAACTCCAGTGGACTAGAAAACACTGGGGAAATTGTAGGGAGAGAGGGGCTTGGAAATAAACTCCTTAAGTTTTATTATGAACTCCTAGGCTTACCCCTCAGCTGTGCATTCAGGAATCCGACCCTAAACAGCATACCTAGACTTTGAGAACCGAAGTGTGGTTTAGACCACTGCCCAGGTCCCAGACTGGTTACAGGGTGGTACACCTATGGGACGGATCCAAATAGCACTGCAGGGGCTTTGAAAACTTAACTGACATTGGGACCACTACCCACAGAAGAACTTAAGACCAGATGCTGACTGGATGAATTGGCTGCTTCAAGAAAACAATCAATATTCTCCATAGGATTTAAACATGACCCAGAATCTCGTGACAGTTTTCAAAATGTCCAGGATACAATAAAAAAAAATTACTTGGCACATGAAGAAACAGGAAAATAACTCACATGGGAAAATTCAATCAAAAGATACCAGTACTAAGATAATAAAGACATTGGCATTATCTGACAAAGACTCTAAAGCAACTATGATAAAAATGTTCCAGCCAGTAAGGTCAGGGACTCTTGAAACAAAGAGCAAGATAGACTGTGTCAGCAGAGATATAAAAAATATAAAGAAGAAGCACATGAGAATTTTAGAACTGAAAATAGTTACCGGGGGAAAAAATTCACTGAATGGGATCAATAGCAGAATAAAGATGGCAGAGGAAAGATTCAGTCAACATGAAGATATATATGTAGAAATTATCCAGTCTAAACAACAGCATGGGTGGTGGGTGGAGAGTGGGGGGTGGGGGGAAGAGACTTGTGTAACAGTACTGGGAGGTCTAACATACATGTCATCAAAGTTCCAGAAGGAGAGGAGAAGGAATGTGGTACAGAAAAATGACTTGAAGAGGCAGTGTCTTGAAACTTCCCAAATTTGATGAAAGACATAAACCTATAGATTCAAGAAGTCCAGCAAACAACTAAATAGGATAAAGACACAAAGAAATCTGTACCTAGACACATCATAATCAAATTGTTGAAAACAAAAAAATTTTTAAAGCAGTCAGAAAAAGGTTATAGTATTTATATAAGAAACAACCATTCAAATGACTGTAGGTTTCTCATCAGAAGTCTTGGAAGCCAGAAGGAAGTAGAATTACATTTTTGAAGTACTGGGGTAAAACTGCAACTCAGGATTTTATATCCAGCAAAAATATCCTTCAGGAATGAGGGAGAAATAAAGACATTTCTCAGGTGAGGAAAACTAAAGGAGTTTGTGGCCAGTAGACCCTGCTGTAAAAGAATTGGTAAAGAAAAGGTTTCAGGTAAAAGAAATTTGGAGTATTAGGAATGAAGGGAGAGTAATATCTGGGTAAAGATCATATTAGTTGTTCTCCTGAGTTCTTCAGCTGACAGCTGAAAGCAAAAAAATATAACACTGTATGATGCTATTTTCAATGTAAAGCATAAGACAACTACAACACAAAGGCTGAGGAGGGTAAAGGAACCTATAATGGTAGTTAAGTTTTCTACATTCCATTTAAAGTGCTGGAATACTCATTCTGAGTAGATTGTCAAAAGTTATATCTGTTTTGTGATCCCCAGAGCAACCACTAAAGAAACTTTAGAAAAAGATACTGTAAAAAACACAATAGATACATTATAATGGAATGCTAAAAAAGATTCAGATAAATCAAAAGACAACAGGAAAGTAGAAAAAGAGGAAAAAAAAAAAACAGGACAGAGAAGAAATAATAAAATGGTAGACCTATAATTTACATTTAGTATAAATGCAGAGATTATCAGAATGGACTTTTGTAATTATCTGAGTATATCCTGTTGATGAACTCACTTCAAATATACTGATATAAATAGGTCAAAAGTAAAAGGATGGAAAAAGATACACCATTAAATGAATAATTTCATTTATAAGGATCAGCACAAAGCTAGTTCCTATGAGGCAGAGGTTAAAGACATCCCAAATGTCCAACTTCTCCAAACTGCTGTACCACTCCATCATCTCTGACATCAAATACTACTCCTTTCTCAGTATTCTCCTTCTCCCCTTTGGGTTCAGTAATTCACTGCAGCGTCTCACAGAACTCATGAGCCGTACTTAAAGTTAAGTCATTTATTAGGAAAGTAATAAGGTACCACTCAGGATTGGGATCAACTTGGAAGTAATAGGAACAAAAACTCAGGATGCAGTTCCTCGAGCAGGACAGCTTCTTCTTGCCCTTTACTGCTGGGGCAGATGTTACACCTCTTAGTTCCATGGGTTGGCAAGCCCCAATGCAGCCTTCTTGTGCGAGTCTCTTGATTCCTGGCGTCTTGTGTCGCCACCTGTCGCTGTCTTCTGTGTTACAGCTGCTCTCTCTCTTTCCTTCTCTCTCCCCCCATTTCTCTCTTTAAGCCTAGCAGGATGATAAAACTGACCAACCCCATTATTCACATGGTCCCACCCCAACAAGAGTGCCATGCACCTTATGTACATTATTAGGAAGCTATCCAGTCCCTTTGGTGGGCTACAAGTGCTTCATTTGCATAGTCCCAGCCAGTCATTTGGTAGGCATTATAAAACCATGATGAGAAGGCCATATAAAAGCAATCCATCCTACCACAGGCCACCCCCGGCCTTTCTAGCCATGAATCTTTCATACTTGGAGGATAATGCACGCACCCCCACCCCCAATCATTTTACCAGCCCAAAACAGTCATTAACAGTCCTTCAGTAGGACAAAGAGTCCTAAGGGTGAGGTTACCTGGGTACCAACCATTCAGGCCTGCTGTAGGTATCCATCTGATCTGGTCAGGTTCTCCAAAAGTTGTCTTAGTTTCACCCTCTCTGGCCTTTGATAAAATTTACCGAGAGATTATTCCCTTGCTCTGAATTTTTCTCAAGGTATCAGTATAGGGTTAGATTTCCATCATTGCATAACCCATTTATTCATTCTTTTACCTTCAGCTATTATTTCTCCTTCCTCCCATTTGTCATTTATTTTTACCCAAACTTTTCCACCTTGGGAAGGACATCAGGTTTAGCTGCTGTGCTAGTCCAGATTGCAGATAGCAAGACCAGTCTAGCAAGTGTTTCCCTCTTTATCCACTCCCATTCATGTTGGGTAGGGTTACTTAGGTACAACACTAATGGGCTATCTGGACCACTAGGCATTACAGCAGTATTCACTGTCAACCCCAATTTTGCCAGATAGGGAGAAGGTACAATTCATCCTATCAGGCCCTTCGGAATTCTGGCATATAGGTTCAGGGGTAGAGTTACAGTCTCTTAGTTAGGGATCACCACTACTTCGGCATCCCCAGCTGCATCTCTGGTCCTGGGACCACAGCATCCTGCAGGAAAAAAGCAATTTTAGGTGATGAGAAGAACTGTACAGTGGTACTAGCATCCTCCCCACCCCTTTTCCCCAGACCCCCTAGAGAAGCGTAGGAATCTGTCCAGTGATTCCCTTTGCCCCTCTCATGTTGAGTGTGAGCACACATTCATGTAGGCATGTGAGCCAGCCCTTAATGTCTTTACCTCCCCGCATCTTAGATGACAAATGTTTCAATTGCCCATTCCCATTCTCTATCAAGTCATTACTCTGAGGGGGATATGCAACATGGTATGTCCATTTAATACGATGTTTCTTGGCCCATTGCTGCACCCTGTGGGCTGTAAAGTGTTCCTTGGTCTGATAAAATATACCTCAGTGACCCAAATTGTTTACAGCATCTTTTGTTCCAATCCCTTAATGGTGTTTTTGGCATTTGCGTCTGTCATGGGATATGCAAAGCCCAGACCAGAGTAAGTATCTGTCCCTGTAAGAATCCATTTGTAGCTACCTGCTGGCACCGGCATCATTGGTCCAGTGTAATCAACTTGCCAGCTATGTGCAGGGCCTTCCCCTCAGGGAATCTGCCCCATAATCATCTGCAACCCCTGTCTTTCTTCCTGGCAGACAGAGCAGTCCTTATTGTTATTTTGTGCCTCAGACTATGTAAGAGGGATGTGTCTCGATTCAGCCCATCTCTGCATTGCTGCAGCATCCCCATGTCCGCTCATTTCATGGACCCAATTGCCTACCTCAGGTGAGCATACCAGCAGGTCCAGTTGCTGATTCCAGTCACGTTCTAATCCAGGAACAGTGTTCTTCAGATAGGCATCGACATGTCCTACTCTAATAAAAAAAAAAAAATGCACCCTCTAAATTCCCAGAGTGCTTTCCATATGTTCATGCCCCACACAGGTGTCCCTTTAATAGTCCAATATTCCATCACCCATTTGCCTGACCATATAGCCAGGCTGTTGGCCACTGCCCGTGAATTGGTAAAAATCCAAATATATGGGCTCTCAGCATTGCCCAGTTCTTCCATCACAGCTAGGAAGATACCATGCAGCTCAGCCCATTGAGGTGACTTGTTCTTACCTTCTTTAATCAAGGTCTTTCCATCTGCTGGTCTTAATGCATCAGCTTTCTATATCACGTGTTGCCCATGTACCCTGGAAACGCCATCTGTGAACCAAGCAGCCTTCTGTTCAGCAGAAAGTTGTTCATACAGCACAGTCCATGTGACAGTGAGCTCTGGCAGCTTCTCAGGTAGTTTTAGAGTAGGACCTATGAGAAAAGAAGCCACCTGCTTGGGGATATGGTGAGTGCTTTCCTGCATTCCCTCAGTAGCTTGTTCTTAAATGAACCATTTCCATGTTATTATGGAACTATTTTGGGTACTGCCTTCCTTGTTCGGGTGTTTCTCTGACATCACCCAAGACATTATGGGTATCTCAGGTCTCATGATGATTTTATGTCCTTCTGTCATTGAGGCAGTCTCAGTCAATGTCCAATAGCAGGCAAGTAACTGCCTTTCAAATGGCATGTATCACACTGCAACACGTGGAAACTTTTTAGTCCAGAATCTCAGTGATCACCATAGGGCGGCATTCTCAGGTTTTTGCCATAAGCTCCAGTCTGCATAAGCATATGTGGCAAACACCTCCAGAATCGTGTCTGAACGTGGATGGATCATAAGGGCCTAAAGGCAGAGAAAGTGAGACCACTTTCTGTAATTCACACGTAGCTTGCTGTTGCTCTGGGCCCCATTCGAATGCAGTTTTCTTCCGAGTGGTTTTGGATGGGCGCCAGAAATATTCCCAGATGTGGAGTATGTGTTCTCCATAACCCTAATGAACCAACCAAACATTGGGCCTCCTGCTTAGTCTTGAGGGTAGGTAGTGACAACAGCTTATTCTTAGTTGCCTGTGGATGTTACGGGTGGTTCCTGCTCAAGTTATTCCTAAGAATTTCACCATTTGTTCAAGGCCCTGGATTTTTGCTGGATTTATTAACCAGCCTCAAATCAGCCCTAGCCTGTTCTTCAGTGTTCGCTATTAACATAATATCATCAGTGTAATGTGTCATTACATTTGAGATCTGCACCAAGTCTAAGCCTCTTCAAACTGTGACAGTAAGCTGGTAAATTCAAGTAACCCTGGGGAAGTACAGTGAAAGTAAATTGGGATGCTTCCCACATGAAAGCAAACTGGCTGTTTTTTTTCGAGTTTGGGATTGAGAAAAAGGCATTTGCAAAATCAATCACTAACTACTGGTCTCCTTTAGCCTGCTGTATTTTCTGCACCATTGATACCGTGTCTGGAACAGCTAAAGCCATAGGTGGCAGCACTTTATTTAGGCCTTGACAGTCTACTGTCAGCCACTATGAGCTATCTGCCTTTCTCATGGGCCATACAGGACTGTTTACACAGAGAATTTGTTGGCACCAACCCTCCAGCCTTTAGCCTGTCTTTAATCAAAGCAGTCGTATCTTTTTGTCCATCAGGTATCTTATATTGTTTCAAATTCACAACCTGAGTGGGTTCAAGCGATTCTAATAGTTTCCACTTGCATGTCCAATCATTACTGGCCTACGGACAGACTTTCGCACCTTCAGTTTTACAATATCAGGTAGAGGGAGTGTTCCCCAAGTAGACATAATACCCGTACCAGTAATACAGTCAGGTAAGGGAGATGTAAATACTTCATTTTAAAAACACCCAAACCCAAACCCAAACCCAAACCCAAACCCAAACCCAAACCCAAACCCAAACCCAAACCCAAACCCAAACCCAAACCCAAACCCAAACCCAAACCCAAACCCAAACCCAAACCCAAACCCAAACCCAAACCCAAACCCAAACCCAAACCCAAACCCAAACCCAAACCCAAACCCAAACCCAAACCCAAACCCAAACCCAAACCCAAACCCAAACCCAAACCCAAACCCAAACCCAAACCCAAACCCAAACCCAAACCCAAACCCAAACCCAAACCCAAACCCAAACCCAAACCCAAACCCATTGCCGTCAAGTTGATTCTGACTCATAGAGACCCTATAGGACAGAGTAGAATTGTCTCACAGGGTTTCCAAGGAATGGCTAGTGGATTCAAACTGCTGAGCTTTTAGTTAGCAACCAAACGCTTAACCACTGCCCTACCAGGACACCTACATCTACTTTATACAAGATCTGTTTAAATCTCCCAATTCTCATTCAGATTTTCACCTTACTCCATCAACCACAGCATCCGCATATCCCCCCAGTCTAACTTTAGGCCCCCTTGGGATTTTATTGACAGGTTTCAGGAGCCCTAAGTAGATCTCTTTCCCACTCCCCAAACCATATTACCCACACATATGCATAAGGCCTAAGGAACCCTGCTGGGGGCTGGACAAGAAGACCCTGGCCTCCTTGTCAATCCCTATCTTGATCAGCTGGCTTAGCCTCTGCTTCACATGGTTCCAGGTGAGACTTCCCATCAAATTCCTCCCAACTGGGGTGAATAGAACAGACTTGTTTAGGCCTCTTTAACTTGAGGGACCAGGAGGAGTTTCTGTGGGCCCACCCAACCTCCTGTAATGCTACATTAGAACCTTTGCCTCAACACCATCAGTGCCTGCCATATTCATCCCATTTCTTAGTAACCATCTAAAAATCCCCATCCTGCTGGGGTAAATTCTTTCCCCATTGCCTCTTCCTGTTCTCCTGTGAATCACCGTTATGTTTTCTTAATTACATCTCTATAAAACCCTTGCAGGGGAGCTGTGCCAACAGAACCAACAAGGCTTCTTGGATTGTTGGTTTGTTTCGCAGTAGCAAGGTTATGTGGGGTGCCCATGTAGAAGGGGCTCCCTTTAAGCCTAGTGGGATGGCAAAACCGACCAACCCCTTTCTTAGGGTTCTGTATACCTTATTTGCGTGGTCCCACCCCCACAAGGGTGCCATGCACCTTATTTACATTATTAGCAAGCTCTCCAATCCCTCTGGTGGGCCACAAGCACCTCATTTTGCATAGTCCTACCCAGCATTTAGTATCAGTTACAAAATCATGATGAGAAGGCCATGTAAAAGTGATCCATCACCCCACAACCATGAAAACACTAATCAAAATATAAAAATAAAACAAGGTGGAGTGTCTAGATTAATATCAGACAAAATAAACTTCAGAGCAAAGAAAATTACCAGGGATAAAAAGGAACACTGCATAATTTATAAAAGCATCAATTCACCAAAAAGATACAGCAACCATAAATGTGTATGTGTGTATATAATATTAAATGCTTCCCTAACAACACAACTTCAAAATATATGAAGAAAAACTGACAGAACTGAAAAGAGAAATTCACAATTATAATTTCAACACTCCTCTCTCAGTGATCCATAGAACTAGTAGGCAGAAAATCAGCAAGGAAATAGTAGAACTGAACAACACCTTCCACCAACTGGATCTCTTGACATTTATGGAATATTTCACTGAACAAGAGCAGAATATATATTTTTTATCAAGTAACTATGAAACATTCATCAAGGAGACCATGTCCTAGGTCATAAAGGTAGCTGTAGTGGAGTTAGACTAGAAAACACATGAGCAGGCCCAAAGTCAGTGTAGTGGGTGTAGGGGCAGGGGCATGAATACTGGGAATTTTGGCTCATGGGGGCCTCCAAATTACTGTTGATCACAGATGGTGAGTGCATCTTTTTTTTAACTTTTTTTTTTTTTGACATAACTTAAGACCCAGAAGGATTGTCCGTATTCCTTCAACATAACATTGAGAGACTCCAGTACCTAAGACAGAGTAGTTGAAGATTATCTGTTATTTAAGAGATGTAAACCATGATTATTTTAAATATGTTGAAAGTGTATTTTTTATAAGCTTTGATGATTATAGACCCACACCTTTATAGAAATGGTGGCATTAAGTGTTAAGCAACTGGCTGCTAACCAAAAGGTTGGTGGTTCAAACCCACCCAGCAGCTCTGCAGGAGAATTGCCTGGTGATCTGCTTCTGTAAAGATTACAGCCAAGAAAAGCTTATGGGGCAATTCTGTTCTTTCACACGTGGTCACCATGAGTCAAAATCAAGTTGACAGCCCCTGACAACTGAGTCATTCTTTATATACCTAATCAGTATAGTTTTTCTACCATAATATTTTCTGCTATTTATTGATCTTCGATGCTCAGTATAGGGAAAAGGGCTCCAAAAGAGCTTACACAACACTTCAGATAATCTCAGAATTAATTCTGGATCTTGGAAGGGACCTTACTGATCGTGCACTCAAACAGTATCCAAAGGACAGAAGTTTCCGCAAAGGATTTATACGGTGTAAGGCAAGAATCGGAAACCCTGGTGGCATAGTGGTTAAGTGCTACGGTTGCTAACCATAAGGGTCGGCAGTTCGAATCCACCAGGTGCTCCTTGGAAACTCTATGGGGCAGTTCTGCTCTGTCCTATAGAGTCGCTATGAGTCGGAATCGACTCGACGGCACTGGGTTTGGTTTTGGGGAAGGCAAGAATCACCAAACAAGAAACACATCTGCAAAGTACATTGCAGAAATTGAGGGATTGTTTGTTTGTTTTTGAGCAATGTTAACAACAGATTCCAGACCCCTATGACATGGATGAATGCATCAAGTAGGGAGGGTAACAGCATGGTGCTGTAGAAAGAACACAAATGGTAAGTCAGAAAATGCAGATTCTTGATCTTATGTGGCCGTACTTCACTTCCCATTTCAAAGTATTGAGCTTCACACTACAAAAATGTGATGTTTGGTTTGAACAGTAGTTTCAGCATCTCTAGAGGGCTCCGTATATCAGAATCTCTGTTGGAGCACGTATAATTTGAAAAAATAGAGTCAGTATAATTCTTGTTTTTAAGGTACAACCTATAAAAACCAAAGCATAATAAAATATTCCAGGTTGGTGGAAATACATAGACTATAAATGAGAAGATATCGTAGAGGATATGGATTTTTTTTTTTAATATTGAGAAATACTAGTCTAGAGAATATAGGTGATCTCCAAAGTCTGTAGAAACCAGAACCCGTTCATCTTATTCATTGTTGTATCCCTAAATGCTAAAAACAGCATCTGACACACGGTAATACTTATTGAATCAGTTAATACAGGGTTCTTCCACTTAGAAATTTTATCTAGAACTTTGAGGAGAGTAATTGGAGCTGTAAAAGTCTCATTCTTTTGTAGTCATACCTCTGTACAGGTGATTCTTTTTGTCCTCTAATAATGCCTAATGAGGATGGTGCAGGACCAGGCAGTGTTTCATTCTGTTGCATGTAGGGTCGCTATGAGTTGGAATCGACTCAACGGCACCTAACAATAATGCCTATTTACTGTTGACCTGAAGTCTGTAGCTGTATAGACGGTATACAATATATAGCACTGTACCTACCTGTACAGATTTATATGATTTATTAGATGCCCCTCCTTTTGCTATCCTGATTCATAGAAGAAAGTCAAAAACATTAGTTCTGGCAGTAGATTAAAACCTGTACATCAAGAGAATGTTTTACTGCACTCACAAATTTATCTTCTGTTGCACTTGTGTTAAGATTATACTAAGAAAGAAGCTCAGAACTCAAATATATGACACAATTGTTCCTTTTCAGTTAAAAACAACACCTCTTTGGGCATTATTCCATGTGCACCCTAAAACTGAAGAATCTAAATTTCCTCTCATAGTCTATGTAGCAACACAAAGATTCATGTTCAAAGTAGAATGCACTCTCAGAGGTCCTTATCAGATGACCTAAAGCAAAACTTATTAATATGAGAGACCTCGTATCCAGTATTTTAAAACTACCTGTTGTGAAACAACCCGGTAATAGTCTTTTCTATTTGCTGATATTTTTGTTTTCCAGACTTAAAAAAATAAGATGCCGGATTGTGCCTTTACTGAAGTAAGATTCTTTTATATGTATTTTGTTGTTGAGAATATACACAGCAGAACATACACCAGTTCAACAACTTCTACATGTACACTTAGTGACATTGATGGCATTCTTCCAGTTGTGCAACCATTCTCTCCCTCCTTCTCTGAGTTGTTCCTCCCTCACTAACATAGCCTCACTGCCCCCAACTTTCCTATCTAATCTTTGGAGTGTCTGTTGTCAATTTGATCCCATATGGATAGTTCTTAAAGAGCAGAGTGCTCAAGGCAGACAATCTTTAGTAGTTAAACTACACTGTTGTTTGGTTGTAAAGGAATATTTAGGTTTAAGGTTTAAAGATTATCTCAGGGCAGTAGTTTCTGGGGTTGAAGTAAGATTCTTTTTTTACTTTTTTTTTTAACATTTTATCATGGTTTAGGTGAGTATGCAGGGCAAATTAGTTTCTTGTTCAACAATTTATAAGAGATTTTTTCTTAACATTGGTTGCTGTCCCCTCAATGTGTCAACACTCTCCCCACTTCCACCCTCAGTTCCCCATTTCCATTCACCCGGCTTTCCTGCCCCTTCCTGCCTTCTGAACTTTGTGTGTGAGCAAATGCCATTTTAGCCTTTTATAGTTAAATGTTTATCAACGTTACTGTTCACTTCATAGGCCTGCCTATTGTTTGGCAGAGAAGTGATCTTCAAGACTGGGTTCAGTTCCAAGTTTGAAGGGTGTCTAAGGACCATGGTCTCCGGGGGTTCTACCAGTCTCCATCAGACCAGTAAGCCTGGTCTTGTTGTTGTTTTTTTTTATGGATTTAAATTTTGTTCTACCTTTTTTTCCCACTCTGTGGAGGACCTTCTATTGTGGTCCCAGTTGAAGTAAGATTCTTAATGAATGGGAAAATTGAATAGAAATGGTAAGATTATCTGTTAGGTTATTTGTATAGAATTACAGATCCCAGAAAGACTATCAGAAATTTGGAAACCTGTTAATGATGAGATCATGTGTATCTCCTTTTAAAATCCAATATTAGTCAACTACTATTTACAAAAGTAAAGCTAGTGTTTCTTGTAAGTGAAAAGCCTTTTATTTCCTTCTTCCTTCTCACTCCTCACCCCACTTCTGTTATGTATTAACAGACCTTTTTTTGGTTTTGTTTTTGCAGCCTCAGGATATATGTCCGACAATGTTTAAATAGGCACTTACCTTTAGCTGTCTTGCATGGACTACCATAATAGCCTAAATGAGCTCCATACTCCTACCCTTTTCCTCACTCACTCCAGCATAGTCTGTTCTTCACTCAGTGATCTTGTTACAGCCTAAATCAGAGCCTCTCCCAGCTTTCCTTGTAGTAGCCTACAATGCCCTATACAATCTGACCCTGCTTTCCTTTACCAAGCCTCTGTCCTAATTCCCTCCTTGTTTACTGAACCTTCTTGGTGTTCCTTGTACATACACCAAACATACTCCTGTCAGGGCCCTTGTACTTGGCTATCTCTCCCTGGAGTACTCTACCCCCAGATATCTACCTGGTTTGCTTCCTCACTTCATGCAGGTCTCTGTTCAGATGTTATTTTATCAGATACCCCATCACTCTCTATCACCTTCATTCTACTTTGTTTTTCTTCATCGTATTCGTAATGGGTATGTTATATATTTATTATGTTTATTGACTGCCTTCCCCAACAAGAATGTAGGCATAATCTGTTTGTTTTCTGCTGTATCTTCAGAACCCAGAACAGTGCCTCAAATATTTGAATGAACAACTCAGCCCAAGTTCCACCTCTTCTTTTTGAAGCTTTTTCTCCAACCCCTAGTGATGTATTTAACTCCTTTTTTCTGAACACCACTGTAGGTTTTATTGTTCTGTCTGTACTGATTCCTTATAGATAGAGCTCTAATTCTAAACTTAAAACATAGTGTGGATTCAGAGTTTAACTGTGTGACTTTAAATCTCAGCCTGTTTGGCCATGTGACTCTGAGTAAGTTACTTAACCTCTTTATTATTCCGTTTCTCTGCCTTTAAAATGGGAATGGAGGATAGTTCATTGACAAGAGTAGTGTTCATATAGGAGAGATGGAATGGGAAAAGTAGGCAGGGACCTGATCATCAGGATTCTTGAGTGACATACTTAGGTGTTTGTACTTTTTTGTATAAGGGGTTTGAATGACTAAAAGGGAAGGGACAGCACTGTGACGTAGGATAAATCTTCAGTTTATTTAAAATTCTACCTTAATTCAATCTGTGCTAACAATGAACTATTGAAGAACTTCTTACAGATTTATCTTCCTGCTCTGCTATCCTGCAGTTTTTGTTTCTTCTCCATCACCCTGTGCTTATTGCTGTTTCCTTGCTAAATTTATTTGTTAAAAAGCTATTGCGGGGAGGGGAGGGAAGCTACTGGATCACTTTTGGTCTAGAGCAGAACTGCATAATCTAAGGGAGACCACAAAATGTAAAGGAATATTCACTTTGCCCTATGTTTTCTCTCGACAGAAATTCCATGTTCTGGCTCCTTTTCCTATTTAAGACCTTTTTTAGTGTTCCCCTTATTTCAGAGAAGGATTTCTAAGGCACACTTGTATGCATTCTTAGTGACCAAAGAAGAAATTATGTACGTTAGGTTTGTGGTAACATTTGCCTTTTGGGGAGGTGTGAGAAATGAAGTTTTTCTCCTTGCTCCATAGTAAAGTCACAGGGAAGGTTTGGGACTCCTCAACTAGGTCGCAGTGTCAGGAGCACACAATATTTTGCCTTGCCTCGTGTCATATTGGAATCAGTATATTATTTGTAATACGAATCAATTAACCAGTTCATTCTTTTTCACATTTTTCACTTCCTGTTCATTTCCTTCAGGAAATATTAGGTTCACGAAGAAAAGCTCGTTACTACCTTTCAGTGTTTTGAGCTGCATGTGTTTGGGATTCAAAGTATTTTCAGTGCTCATTGCTTAATTGGGCTGAAGATTATCTCATGTGACAGCATAGGTCTCTTGTTTTGAAATTGCCATTACTTTCTAGAACAGCCACTCTGTGCAGCTGCCAACATGCCCTGGATCCTCTTGCTTCATATTACAGTGATACTGCTTTGTCAGGGTAGAATTCAGCCTCATAGGGCTGGAGTCAGTCTCTGCTGACCTCATGCCACAGTACAGCATGTTCAAATCTGGGAGAAACCAGAGGGTTATCCGGCATATTCCTCCTCCTTCTCCCTCACAAGCATGGAACCCTCACTCTCGGAAATCGTATGTTGTATATGTGTGTGTATCTGTCTTTTTTTAAACCTCTTCCTCAGTCTTTGAGTTCTACAGCTTTAAATGGGGGCTGGCTGACTAGACAGACACGGGAAATGGTCTGAACTGTTGAAACTTAGCATTTTTTCAGCAATAGATCTCAACCACGAGCATTTGCTATTTTAGAACTGGCTTGTAGGGTTGCAGTAATTGAGAAGCATGCTGTATGTTTCCTAGTTGTTCATTTTACCCATAGCTGTTTGGGCAGAATGCACAGAGTGCTCTAAAGCTGTGTGGGCATGCTCAGATCTTCCTAACTGTCCCAACTCTCCCCAGTGATGGGCTGCTTCAATGTGGAGTAAACGTCACCCTTGTTTTCTCAGGCCAAGTAGTTACTGGGAAATAAGTATTTCCTTCAGTAAATACAAGAGTTTAGTTTGCCTTTAGCAGCTTGAGGAAAGATAGGGTTAAATTTGAAGATGCCAGGCATGCGTAACAAATAGGAATTTGGGTTAGATCCACTTGAAATATTTCTCACATAAAAAGAGATTATTATCACTCAGCTACTTGTTTTCAGTGTATTTTTTCCCAAGGACTTGACAATTTTATGAATTGTAAAACAGTATATACATATATCTCAGGGCTAAGTTTCTGTCTCCAGATCAGCAGAACAAGTCTGAGATACAACTGGGTGGGAAGACGATCCAGCTTTATGCAGCACAACCACCATTTTCACATATCAGCCATAGTCTTGAGTAGAAAGTTTGGCTTCATAGTTTGATTTTACCATGATTTTTTTTTTAAGTTGGTTTTATAAATAATACATAGATATTTTCTAAGAGATAAATGCCAAGGCTAAGCAGATTCTTTAAAGTTTTGCCTGATTCTGAAGTTAATGTACATGAATGTTGTTTGCTCTTAAACAGTTGGATTTAAGATCAAAACAGATTTTTCACTCTAAAGTTTAGTATTAAATTACTTTCTGATACCTTATGGTTAATAATTTAAATGCTAACTTAGTTAACAAATTTGTGCCTCTAGTTTTTAGTCTATACCCTCTTTTTCTATTGTTTGTTCTGTCTCTTGGATTCAGGAACCCTGGCACGTTTTCGTTTGTTCTGAGGTTATGAAAGGTCAGTTTACTTATCTGTGTTTTATTAAGAATCTTAGCCCAGGTTGAGTGGCGTGGTCATACGTAAAGAATTCATAGGAGAACCTGTGAATTCATAGGATAGGAGGCAGAAACTGACAGTAAAACAGAAGTTAACTCATTTTTCTCCATTATTGCAGTCCATAGAGGGGAAAACATAAAACATATTTAAGCATTTTTTAGTTGAGTTGATTTTCTCCAGTGATTGCATTAATTTACAAGAGTAGAGAAAGTTTACTAAAATGTATACTTAGTACTTGAGTGAATGACTGTGGATTAAACTGTTCCCTCGTGCCCTACCCATGTATCTCTCATACTTAAACTATACATCGACTCCAATGAATTAAAATACTCTCATTGAAACTCTGATTTAAATGTTCAGAAATTAGGTACTTGCTCTCCACATCTGAAATTCTTTATCTGAATATCTGGATACACCAAACTGCCTAAGATTAGGGTTCATCTATGACCGCCTTATGTGAGATTGCAACATGCTTTATTCTGAACTACTGAATCGGACTGTTGTGATCCATGGGGTTTTCATTGACTGATTTTCAGAAGTAGATTATCAGGCCTTTCTTCCTATTCCTTCTTAACCTGAAAGCTCCACTGAAACCTGTTCAGCATCATATCAATATTTTAATATATTAACCTATAATACCCCCAGGTGTTGATTATTTCTAAATATGAATAACTTCCTCTTTTCCTTTCTCAATAACTTTGCAGTGCATGCCACACATCTGTGTGTTTATGTTAAAGTCATGTATGTAATGCAGACATTCTGGACAAATCCTTGACAATGTTAACATTGCCTGAGTTTTCTAAACAAATGCTCAGCATTTACAGTGGGAGTTGAAAACGTGTGTAATTTGGTCATTTATACGTGTTATGCCTTTTAAACAAGTGTTATTTACATTGAGCTGTCATTATATTAAGTGTTGAACCTTTGAAAGATTTAACGAAACTCCCTTCACATCTAAACCTTCAGACTGCTGCTTGACTTAAACCTCATCCCATATAAAGGTCTCATAGTGCCACGTAAAGGTCAAATCCCGTTAGAACAGTGCAGAACAATACATTTTTTGTTGTTGTTAAGTACTGCTCAAAAGAAATAGCCAGTGTAGTGATTTGACCCACCACCCGTCATTTGTATTGTACTATGGTGGCTTGCATATTGTTACAATGCTGGAAGCTATATCACTGATATTTCAAGTACCAACAGGGTCACCCAGGTGGACAGGTTTGAACAGAGCCTCTAGATTAAGAGACTAGGAAGAAAGGCCTGGTAATCTACTTCCAAAAATTAGCCAGTGAAAACCCTATGGATCACAACAGAATATTGTCCAATATAGTGCTGGAAGATGGACCCCTAGGTTGAAAGACACTCAAGATACACAGTGGCTGCAATAATGGACTTAAGCATACTAGTGATCATGAAGATGGCGCAGGACCGGTGTAACCTGGTGGTATCTGAAATCCTCTAACTTCACAAGGGGGAGGATAATCGCTATCAGCCCGTACCTCCACTCTCCAACCTTTTTACCAATTCTGACACCAGCTGTCCCTGCCACAGCACTCTCTGCTTCTCTGCTGGATTTGATAATTTGTTGCAGTGGCCACACAGAACTCACAGACCATACTCACATTTATGGAGTTTATTAGGAAAGTAACAGGATACAGTGCAGAACCAGGATCAACTTGGAGGTAACAGGAACAACTCAGGAGACAGGATACAGTTCATCAATCAGGACAGCTTCCAACCAAGTCAGCCCTCAGCTCCTACTGTCACCTGGGCCCTTAGCTCTGGCCTACTGCCCTGTTCAGGCAAGTGTTACAGCTCTTTAGCTCAGCCAGTAAATGCCTGAAGGCACCCCTCTCAACCAGGAAACCTCCTGCCCAAAGGTACTCAGCTCTCTTGGTCTGTGGGTCGTCGAGCCCACTGCAGCCATTTCACGCCAGTCTCCTGGTTCTTGGTGCTTACGCCGCCTTGCACTGTCGAATGCCTTGTGCTGTCTTCAGTGGTACAGCTCTGTCTCCTGGGTCTAGGAGGTTCTTAGCACAGGGTCCTTGGGTCTAAAGGATACTCTCCACTCTGGCTCTTCATCTTGATGGTGGTGATATTTCCCCCCACCCCCCAAAATCATCTGTGAAGTTGGCTCTTTTAAGCTTATCAGAATGGCAAAACTGACCAATCACCTTGGTAGGCCACAGGTACCTTATTTGCATAGTCTCAGGCAATCTTTTTTTCGGCGTTAAGGGATTATGGCTGAAAAGGCCATGTAAAAGCAGTCCACTGCACCGCAACTGGGCCATGTTTCGTTTTGTTGTACATGGGTTTGCCATGAGTTGGGGACAGCTTGATGGCAGTTAACAATAACAGTGATTTGAATGGTGGATAAAAAGTATACAACACTGAGGGCAGGGGAATTTTTCAGTGTACACTGTTCCCCTCCTCCTGATGACAGTTCTGATGACAGTATGTTATATCCCTTAAGACTGCTAAAGGGAGAAAAAGTCAGGAACATTGATTTAAAGCTTAAAAGACATTTGTCATAGATTATTTTAATTCACATCAGAAATTATTAAATGCCAGCTCCTTTATCCTGTCTGGAACAGAGGGTAATATAAACTAATCATTTATTCATTCAGCAGATATTTATTGACAGCCACTTTGTGCCAAACAATGTTCTAGGAGTTTGGGAAACATCAGTGAACAAAACAGACAAATCCCCACCCCTCATGCAGCTTACTTTATATTTGGGGGCAATGACAATAAATAATAAACCTAATAAGTAAATTACAGAGTATGCTAGGGAGAGATGGGCTGTGAAAATAAAGCAGGGAAAAGGGGACTGAAGTGCTGCGGGGGAGGGATAGATTACAATTTTAATAGGGTGGTCAGCATAAGCCTCATTGAAAATGAAACATTTGATCAAAGGCTTGAAAGAGGTTAGCAGGTTAACCATACAACTCTAATGAAAGAGTGTTCCAGGAAGAGGATACAGCCAGAGCAAGGGTCTAAGGCAGGAGTGTTCCTGATGTATACAAGGAATAGGAAAGAAGTTAGTGTGACTAGAGCAAGGATAAGGGATGAGAAAGTGCTAGGAATCAGAATGTCAAAGATGTAGTAGAGTTCAGTTACCTATTGCTGTGTAATAAACTACCCCAAAATTTTGTGGCTTAAAACAACTGTTAGCTTACAGTTCTGTGGGTCAACCATTTGGGCTGAGCTCAGCTGGATGGTTCTTATGCTGGTCTTGTCTAAGGCCACTTTTGTGGCTGTAATCATTCAGTAGCTCAGGTATGACTAGATGGTCTGTGATGGCCTTTCTCACTCACATCTGGCTATCAACTGGGCCTCTTTCTCCATGTGATACCAGGATTTTAGCCTGAACAGCTGTAAGAATGTAGTTGTCATTAACAGATGTAAAGACTGTAGACTACCTCAATGCAGCAAGAGAGGGCAAGTCCCAGTGCACAACCACTATCAAGCCTCTTCTTGTGTCTTGTTTGTTCATGTTTCATTGGCCAAAGCAAGTCCAGGACAAAGCCCGGTTTTGAGGACTAGAAAAATAAATTCCACCTCTTGGTGGGAGGAGTAGCATAGTCACATTGTAAAGGGAAGGATTTATATAGATTGAATGAATTTGTGGATGTTTATCTACGAGATCAGGCATGCCCTTAAAGACCATTTAAATGACTGGCTTTATTTCTGAGTGAAAAAGGAATTCATTGAAGAATTTTAACCAGCAGAGAAACATGATTTGACTTAAGTTTTTAAAGAATCTCTCTGGCTGTAGATATATATTAGGGGTAAGGGAGACCAGTGAGGAGAGGAGGCAATTGTAATAATCTAGACAAGATATGATCATGGCTCAGACCAAAGTAATAGAAGTGCATATAATAAGTGGTCAGATTTGGGATGTATTTTGAAGGTAGAGCCAACAGGCTTTTCTGGTGGGTTGGATGTGGGGTGTGAAAGAAGACGATGACTAAGGATGTTAGCCTGAAGGTCTGGAATGTAAAGCCTGCCATTGGGGCAGATTTTGTGGGAAGGAGCAGGAGAACCACTGGAGATGTCCATTAAACATCTCAGTGGGAATGTCAAGTAGACAATTGACTACAAGAGTCTGGAGCTTAGGGGAGAGGTATGGGCTAAAAATATAATTTAAGGAAATATCACAATTAAATGGCATTTAAAGTCATGAGACTAGTCTGGTGAAGTCATCGAGAGAGAATGAGTATAGATAAAGAAGAGGGGAGGAGAAAGGACTGAACTCTGAGTTGTTCCAGTTTGGAAGATGAAGAGGAACCAATAGGAGAAGGAGAAATGATCCGTAAGGGACAAGGAAAATCAAGAGAACATGGAAGCCAAGCATAGAAACTCTTCCTAGGAAAAGGGAAACATCAACTGTGTCAGACGCTGCGGTTAAGACGAAGACTAAGAAGAACCCATCTTATGTAGTGATGTGGAGATGATCAGTCACCTTGACAAAAACGTTTTGGTAGACTAGTGGGACAAAATCTCGCTGAATAGGTTTGAGGATGGGAAGAGAAGAGTTTGGAGACAAGTATAGACAATTTCTATGAGTTTTACTAGAATAGGGGGCAGAGAAGTGAGGCAGTAACTAGGAGGAAATGGGGCCTATAAGTTTTTCTTTTTAAGATGAGAGAGAGAAATAATATTTACATGCTGATGGAAAAATTGATTTTTTTTTCATTTATTTTAATTAATAAACTTAATGGCACTTACAATGTGCAGGTGCTCTTCAAAGCACTTTACAAGTACGAATTCATTTAATGTAAAAAAGAAACAATGACTACTCAGTAAAGTACTGTGGTTGGTTGCAGTAAGGAGTTCAGGAATGCATAAGACATAGTCTCTGATTTAAGGACTCAGTCTCTAGTAGAAAATATATAAATATATAAAAATAACTAAAAATGGGAAAGTTATACCCCACTCTTGTCGAGTCGATTCTGACTCATAGCGACCCTACAGGACAGAGTAGAACTGCCCCACAGAGTTTCCAAGGAGCACCTGGCAGATTTGAACTGCCGACCTGTTGGTTAGCAGCCGTAGCACTTAACCACTACACTACCAGGGTTTCCAGGAAAGTGTTTTTTCTAGATACCTTAAATTATACAATTTAGAAGCTCAGAGAAAGGAGGGAGGTTACTTTCAGCTGGGGAAATAGTTCTGAAGGTCTTCACATGGCCGTTTTTTAATGAATTTGAACTAGGCATATTTGTAAGTTTTACTCTAATATATAATTTTTAAAACTCAGAGACCTCTGCAGTCCTTCACATATTAAATCTTCCTGTGAGCCACACCAGTAGGACAAATGTGTTCCATTATTTTTTCGAACAGAATGCATTTATATTGCTTCATACTGTTCATCTTTTAGCCGTTGCTCTGATGGTAATGGATTTGCTAAGAAAGGTTACAGGCGTATATATGACAACATAGAATTGGGAGAAGACTGAAAGTAGAAAGATTGTCATGTAATAACTATTAGTGGAATAACATTTAAAGTATTAAACATTTGATTAACAAATGGTTATTACTTCTTAGGAGAAGACTGGCACTAGGAATAGTAGTTAGTGGTGACTTAGCTTTATCTGTGCTGTTTGAATTTTTGAACAGCAAGATCGTATTTATTAATTGTTACTGTCTAATTAAAAAGAAAAACATGATAGATAATGAGGATTCTACTCCTATTCCCCGAAGTCGAAAAGTCTTTATAAAAATTAGTAAGAATAACATTTCTCCCGATTTAGATTTTAACAGCTATAATTAGTGTGAAAAGTTTGAATTAAAGAACATTTTCAAAGTTGACATGAACACAAGTGCTTCCGCATCAAGAATGAAGATATTTGGTGTCTCTAAACTTGCAGTGAATTAACCAGTGAAAACCCCCTGATCACAACATCGTGATCTGCAGCCAGTCATGGCGATGGTGCAAGACCAGGCAGAGTTGCCTTCGTTTGTGCGTGGGATTGCCATGGGTCAGGGGCCTACTCAGCAGCAGCTGACAGTAACAACAAACCTAGTAGTTTAAAAGCATAGATCCTGGAATCTGGCTGCCTGGGTGTTAAGTCCTGGTTCCGCAGCATTCTGTAGCTATGTGGCTTTGGCAAGTTACTTAACTTCAGTAAGTGAGAAAATTTATGTAAATATGCTTACCACGTGATAATTGTTTAGTAAAAGTTAGGTATTAAAAGGTAGTTTCTCAATATTTGAAATATAGCTCCTGAGCCATTTAGGATTTCAGCAGAAGATGACTTATTTTAAAACTAAATTGACATTGTCTTATCTATGATTATATTAAAAAAAAAACCCAAACCCATTCATAGGGCTCTTAATATCTGAAAGATGTGTAAAAGCAAGGGAGGAAGAAAATTAAAGTCAAAGACGACAGTTAAATTCCTAACCTTCATATTAAGAAATCCTGGCATTTTGAAGTAAAGTTTTTTTTTTTTAATGTGCTTTAAGTGAAAGTTTACAAATCAGGTCAGTCTCATACAAAAATTTACATACACCTTGCTATACACTCCTAATTGCTCTCCCTCTGATGAGATAGCACAGCACTTCCTTCCGCTCTCTCTCCTTGTGTCCATTTGGGTAGCTTCTGGCCCCCTCTGTCCTCTCATCTCCCCTCCAGACGAGAGATGCCAACATAGTCTCATGTGACAACTTGATCCAAGAAGCTTGTTCTTCACCAGTCTCATTTTCCATCCCCTATTTTTTTATTCAGTCCAATCCCTGTCTTAAAAATTGGCTTTGGAAATGGTTCCTGCACTGGAGTAACAGAAAGTCTGGGGTCCACGGCCTCTGGGGTCCATGCAGTCCCAGTCTGACCATTAAGTGTGGTCTTTTTATGAGAATTTGGGGTCTGCATCCCACTGCTCTCCTGCTCCCTCAGGATTTCTCTCTTGAGTTTCCTGTCAGGGCAGTCATGGGTTGTGGCTGGGTACCATCTAGCTCTTCTGGTCTCAGGCCGACGTAGTCTCTGATTTATGTGGTCCTTTTTGTCTCTTAGGCTCATCGTTATTTTGTGTCATTGGTGTTCTTCATGCTTCCTTGTTCCAGATGGGTTGAGCCCAATTGATGGATCTTAGATGGCCGCTTGCTAGCACTTAAGACCACAGACTGCCCTCTTCAAAGTGGGATGCAGAATGTTTTCTTAATAGATTTTATTATGCCAGTTAACTTAGATGGCCCCTGAAACTGTGGTCCTCCAACCCTTGCCCCTGCTACTCTGGCCTTTGAAGTGTTCAGTTTATTAGGGAAACTTCTTTGTTTTTGGTTTAGTCCATTTGTGTTGACCTCTCGTGTATTGTGTATCGTCTTTCCCTTCACCTAAAATGAAACTGATCTACTATCTAATTAGTGAATACCCCTCTGCCTCCCTCCCGCCCTCCCCCCTCTCCTAACCGTCAAAGAGTATTTTCTTCTCTGGTTAAACTGTTTCTCCAGTTCTCACAATAGTGGTCTTATACAATGTTTGTCCTTTTGCAATTGACTGATTTTACTCAGCATAATGTCTTTCAGATTTCTCCAGGTTATGAAATGTTTCATGGATTCAACATTGATCTTTATCGATGGGTAGTATTCCATTGTGTGAATGTATCGTAGTTTAACCATTCATCCATTGATGGGCACCTTGGTTGCCTCCAACTTTTTGCTGTTGTAAACAGTGCTGCAGTGAACATGGGTGTGCATATGTCTGTTCGTGTAAAGGCTCTTATTTCTCTAGGGTATATTCCAAGGAGTAGGATTGCTGGATCATATGGTAGTTCTTTTTCTAGGTTTTTAAGGAAGTGCCAGATTGATTTCCAAAGTGGTTGTACCATTTTACATTCCCACCAGCAGTGTATTAAGTGTTAGTAAGGGAGTTTTTAAAATTGAGTAATTCTATAACCCAGAACTGACTGTTCACATACTATAGATGCATTGATCAGAGTGCCAGTTCAGATCTTGGGTGATGACCGACAATAAGACTAAATGACATATCCCAAAAGACAATTGAACCCTAAAGCTGTTTTGAAATAAGGAAAGGGAAGAAAGTGATGCTAAGATTTCACTTGAGATAGGGGAGGAACAGATTTTCTGAGAGGTCTAAGATATATACAAGGTACTTTGGACAAATATATAAGATAGTTTGGAAAAGTAGAAGTCTGTAATACTGCAAACTGCTAAAATAAGAAGTAATATGCATTGAAGGCAAATAGTCTATCAGCTGACCCTCTATAAAGACCTGGAGATATTCATAAGGAATATCAACAGTTTGATTCCAATTAAGTAACATTGGGCTGTTAGGATAAAGGTAGGCTCATTTGGACTTAAATTTATGTACATTTCACCTCAGTCATGGGCAGGCATGTCTGCATGTGTGCATGGGTGTGTGTATGTGTATGTGTGAAAGAGAGAGAGCACTGTATGCATAACTTCTGTACCTGAAATACCTCTTCTGGACAGATATCCGTAGGAACCCATCTTTTAATTTAAAATCAATTTGGGGAAGCAGCCAATATTATTTTTCAGGTAAGTAAAATAAGAATAAATATGAGATGTATAAGTCCAGGAAAGATTTGAGTGTGTCTTTTAATACTCATTTATTCTTATGAAAAGTTTGCTGGTTGTTTGAAGTCTGAAAATAAGCAGAGAATACAACCTACGTTGATACCTAGGTAGAAGAAAGTATTTTATGTTTAGTGAATCATTTCAGATGAGGGGGAGTGTAGGAACCTAATAAAGTTGACTTTTTTTTTTAAGTAGAGCTTCATGTAAATTGTTTGATGACTCTAGACAGCTTTTGATTATGCCCTTTTTGCAGCTTCAACAATGAGAGTCTTATGGGGGCCCACAAGATCCAACAAAAAAGGAAAATATGTATGTTCAAATGATGTGTCAAAAGATGGCCAAGTTTACTCATAATTAAAGGAATGCAAATGATAATTAAAATAAGATCTCATTGTCACTTATGAGATCAACTAAAATAAAAAAGTTTGGTACGTGAAGCTGCCACAGTCATTCTCATATACTGTAGATCATAGTGTAAATTGTTGCAATCTTTCTGGCGGGTAATCTGGTAATCTCTATCAAAATGTAAATGTTTATATTCTCTTATTCACTGCTAGGAATTTACATTTTACCCATAGTAGTTCACCAAGATACACATACCCACTCCTTATTTATCGACATGGTCAGTTTCCAAAGACCAGGTTGTTACGTGAAAATCGGCGTTATGAGAAAATAGAGAATGAACACATCAGATCACAAAATGGAGGATGACTACATCATTACATAACTGCCAAATTACATCATTACTTAACTGCCAAACCACTGAGAATCATGGCCCAGCCAAGCTGAAAAATAACCTTAAGCATTATAGCCAGCGTTAAGCTTCCATCTCACCTTGGCATTGGTTATGCCAGATGTTCGTCATTGATATGCAAAATAATAGGACAGTAGATTTTTTACCATTGTTGTAAATAGGTATATAATAAAGCACGTGCACATAAGGGGCACAGTTACGGAGACTTTCTAGACATACCCAAACACCTCACAGGATTGGTTTACTGGGTTAAAAGGCTTAGGACCACAGTATTGTGGGACAACTCAATCAATTGTCATAACATAGTTCATAAAGAGGAGGCGTTCATAAAGATAATGTTCTACATACTAGTTTGGTGAGTATTGTCTTGGGTCTTAAAAAAGTTTACAAGCAGCCATCTAAGATAGAACTCTTGGTTTCTACTCGTTTGGAGCGAGAGAGAATGAAGGAAACCAAAGATTCAGTGAAGAAACTAGCCCAGAGGACTAATTGCCGCATAAACCATGGCCTCTTCTAGCCTGATAACTGAAGAACTAGATGGTGCCCGGTTACCACTACTGACCGTTCTGACCAGTGATGCAGTAGAAGGTCCAGATAGAATGGGAGACAAAAATGTAGATCAAAATTGAAATTCCTTTAAAAAGGCCAGACTTACTGGACCAATAGAGACTAGAGGAACCCCCAAAACTATCACCTGAAGATACCCTTTGAACTGGCAGCTGAAGCTACTGCCAGGGGAGTGGTTTGTTATTTCAGCCAAATAATAGATTGGCTTATAAAATAAACAGTATCACCTATGAGTAATGTGCTCCCTTAAACAATCAACTATATGAGACTAAACGATCAACGTTTACCCAAAAGCAAAGATACGAAGGCAAGGAGGGGCAGGGAAGCTAGATCAATGGAAACAGAACAAGCAGAATGGAAATAATGAGAAAGCTGACACATTGTGAAAATTGTAACCAATGTCATGGAACAATTCGTATAAAAATTGTTAAATGGGAGCATAATTTGCTATGTAAACTTTCACCTAAAACACAATAAAAATTTTTTTTAAAAAGAAAGGCAGGCGATTATAGACTATGAGATCATCTAATCTGCAATAATGTAAAAATTTTTTTTTCTCCTGAGCTTCATCTAATCCCAAAGATTCACTTACTCATTCAACAATATTTATTAAGTATATTCTCTGCCCTGGTGTCATTAGCTAAATATTAAACTTACGTATCATCTTTTCACTCTCCTTAACAACTTGTCATTTCTATAGCTTTCAATCTCCAACCTGTTCCTCACCAGCTCCAGTCCTAGTTCTTACATACTAAACCTTAATTCATTTTAAGCTCTAAAATCAACCATTTATTTGTCACTGGATTTCACTTCAAAATTGGGGAAGGGTTTTTTGTGTCCCTTAGAATTAAATTTCTTACATTCACAATGATACAATAGCATGAGAATTAAAATTAAGTGCTATTTTTTACCTATAATCTTAAAGACCTTTGAATGAAAAGCTCAATAGAAATTTAAAGTAATAAAAACAAATTATAATAAATTTAAATGGCTTATGGCTTTTTTTCATAGCATTTTCAGATTTAATCCTCCTAACAACCTGATGAGTTAAGTAACTTTATTACTTCCATTTTAAAGCTTTAAAAGTTGCTTGGCCAATAAACAGTAGAGTCAAATTCAGATCACTGTCTTCTGATTCCAAGTTCTCCTCTTTTTATCTGAGTTATGCCAAATTATGTCAGGCTTCCTAGTAATAAACCAATTGAATCATAAGCAGTGGAAGTGACCTTAGAGTTTATTATTGGTCCATCTGCTTCATTTTATAGTTGAAGAAATTAAGACCCATAAAGAGATCAACTCTCTTACCCCAAGCACTGCAGCTGATCAGTGGCAAAGCAAGAACTTACTTCGGGTCCCCATATGCAGACTAACAACCTTACAAGCTCATCTTACTACTAATAATGCCTATTGTCTAGTAATATTTCAGGAAGAACACATTGGGGTAAGTTCTTATTCTCCCCACATAGACTCAAAATAGCCCATGAAATGCCATTTTTCTTCATTATAGCAATTTTCTTATTTCCTGAGAATGTGGAAAACATTTGTTTTTCACACCTGAGAGCCCCAGTATAGTGTGATGTTCACCTGGGATTTAGAAGTGAGAAAATAGATACCAAGTAAGGATTTTCAATAGATGGCCTTTGTAACTCTAGCATTTCATGGAGTACAGCATGAAAACAGCTCATTATTTTGGTGAATAGTATTTTTTAAGATGACATAGCTTACCTATGTGTTTCTGACCTCTAGGCAGTATTTTTCGAGCAATGCAGATACTGAATTGTGATGCATGGGCATATTCCAATGAAATACTTTATACTTTTGAAATTTCTGGTATTCTGAAGATGCTTACAAACGGTATATATTATTTTCCTTTTAAAAAAGGGAAAACAGCCAGGTAACATTTCTAAACAGCACTGTTACAGTGACACTACCTGGAGTAGTTATAATTATATAAAAAAAAACCAAACCCAGTGCCCTTGAGTCGATTCCGACTCATAGCAACCCCATAGGACAGAGTAGAACTGCCCCATAGAGTTTCCAAGGAGCGCCTGGCGGATTCGAACTGCCCACCCTTTGGTTAGCAGTCGTAGCACTTAACCACTACGCCACCAGGGTTTCCAGTTATAATTATAGATAAAATTAAATATTCATCATTTTAATCTGCCTATAGAACTTTATTATGGGTGAAGGTACACTTTCCATTGGGCATTTGGAAATCCTGAAAACCCTATCTAGACCTCAACTTATAAACCACTGTTCTGATTGTCTTTTGACATCAAAAAAATTTTTTTTTGTTTACTTCTTCCACTTAATTTTATGACGTTAAGTTTTGGTATGACCCTGCAGTTGCTTTGCAAGTGGAGCTTGGTGTTACCTGGCCCTTCCTTGAATTAGAGGGTGATATTACAAAAAAAAAATTTTTTTTTTTTTTTATTACCAGCAGGGCCTTATGATACCTTGCAGTTGTGAAACAGCTCCCTGCAGCACCTTTGAGCCCCTTATGGAGTAGATAACATTGTGGTATGTGATTCCTTTGAGGTAGGCGGGGCCTAAATAAGCACCCTCCACCACTTCCTGTACTTTTCCAGCTAAGTGTCTCAGATAGGAAGACAGCTGATTTTGCTAGTTTCCAAAGAAGTTCAATGCCTATATTCTTCCTTCCCAAAACCTCATAATTCTGGTAATGGCTTTCGCACTAAGCAAAAGCCACTGTTGCCCTCCTTTCTAAACTCATTGGTTCTAAACAGTAAAAGGAAGGATTTGCTTTATTTAGATGTTCATTGATCATAGTAATCTCAAAATTTTTTAAACCCCCTTTCACTTTCTTACTTTGTCACTTTTCTACTCCGCCATCTACTGAGTGATTACAGGGGTTGGCCTTTGCATGGATCTAAGGTCAACAGTCAGCCTTCATGAAGCATCTGTTTCAGGAAATCCTGACTCAGTCTACTGCACAACCTAAAAGTTGTCTAAGCAATGTCAGCTCAGAATCCTGTACCTAAGATTCTGTTCTTTGAATAGCAATAGTTTTGGGTACCTTGTATAATCCTTCCCATTAGACTCTGACTGCCTTCTTTGTTGAAGACACAAATTCTGACCTTCAACAGAGTAAAACAAAAACTACAGACTGAATAGCTAACTTATTACAATAAACCAATATTATCAGAAAGGAATAGAGTAAAATTCTCTCTTTCATATGAATATGAACAGTATTTCCCCTGTAGGTAAAAATGCATTATGGACAAAGAAGGTGTTGACAAATCTCCAGGGCCATTCTATAGTATACAGTTTTTTTGAAAAATAGCACTTTTTCCATACAGACTTACCTAAGGGAAGTAATAGATCTGATTAAGAAATACGGAACACATCAAATCAACATAAAGCCAGAAAACTATTCTGGAATCTAGGCCAATTACACAAAACATAAAGAATAACCTTTCATATTGTAGATGAGTACATTAATCAATAAACCAAGGAAACAAGCCCATCAAAACCAAGTGAATTTTGCCAAAATTTTAATGTTTTTCATGGCATTTTCCACTAGTGTACACCAAGGCAAATCAAATTCACTTTCTGAGTTTTGTCCTTCTTTTATATTATGGAATAAAAATGCCACTCTACTTTGGGACAAAATGCTCTTCTTCCTTGAAAACCAAAAGGATTTATACACTTGGATTTTTCTGTCACTATTACCCTTTTTTTTTTTTAAATAAAATTTTATTGTGTTTTGTTGAAAGTTTACACAGCCTGTCACTATTGCTCTTAATAGAGCTCTACCTGTACAATTATAACTTTTATTTTAGAGAGGAAACTGGATGGAGAGGGTAGACAGTAAGAACTCTCTGTCAGACACAGCATTTTAGCAGAATAGTAAAGCTCATGAATACACAAACTTTCTACAGCCACATACATCTCTTTTATACCTTAAAGTGGCAAAATGAGCATGTGTATTAACATGATCCAGAGATACAGCCACTCTAATAACAGATGCAAATAAGAAGCAAAAGTTATATAAACTTAGAATTACGCTTAGTAATCAATGTTTCAGTATCCTTTTTACTTAAACTTAAAAATTATTTGGATATCTGAGAATTATTCCTTAATTAGCTCCATTTTAACATTAGTCCAGCATTTTAAGTTACACTAAGATCTTGGAGATATGTAAGCTGAAGCATAACTGCTATTGACACAATCAGACACATGCACACCTATATTCACTGCAGCACTATTCACAATGGCAAAAAGATGGGAACAACCTAAGTGCCCATCAGTGGATGAATGGATGAACAATATGTGATGTAATGTTATGCAGCCATAAAGAATAATGATGATTCTCAAAATCTTTTATAACATGGATGAAACTGGAGGAAATTACACGGAGTGAAATAAGTCAATCACAAAAGGACAAATACTCTACGATCTCATTGTTATAAAAAGACAAGAATAGGTATACCTACTGAAACCAGCGTTAATGGTGGTTACCAGGGATAGGTTGGGGGAGGGGAGATCCCTCTCTAGATAGTAGACACTTGTTATTTTTAGGGATAGGACATATAACACCAAACGTGAATGAATTGTGCACAGCTTGACCAGGGTAAATGATGTCACTAAGAAGTACAAAGAAAAAGACATTTTTGGTAAATACTAGGACATGTACAACTTTGCGACAACACATATAGGTATGTATATGTGAGTATATGGGTGGACGTATATAGATGTATCTATCTGTAGGTGTATATATGTTTAAGCATAAAAAAAATATATAGGCACCCATATATATTCCTATAGACAGTAAAGCACATAAGGCACACAGATACTTATTAAACACCTCAGAACATTGGTTTATGGGATCTGAAGTCTCAGGAGCATAGTGTCTTGGGACAACTTGGTCAATTGGCATAATACAATAGGTAAAGTTTATGTTCTCCATCCTAGTTTGATGAGTAGCATCCTAGGGTATTAAAAGCCTTCTAGAGGCCATCTAAGTTATAACTGTTGGTCTCTGCGTGCCCAGAATAAAAGAGAATGCAGGAAACCCAAAGACTCAGAAGAAACTAATCCACAAAACTAATAGCCTGCACAAACCACAACCTCATCTACCTTGAGACCAGAAGAACTAGAGGGTGCCCAGCTACCACTACCGACCATTCTGATTAGGAATGCAATAGATCACTGGCTTCATAGGATTGGCATCACCCAGTACAGTAACTCATGGTGTCACCCCCCCCATGCTAATAACTACAATATTGTAGCTAAAACACCAGAAAGTTTGACAAAAATCAACAACTATAAAAACACTGACAACAATGAAAACATCATCACTGCTTGTAGTGTGTGCAGATGAAACCATGTGATTCGAAGTGTCATTATAATTGGGTAAATAATGACAGCTCTGACTGGAGCACATTAGAAGGTCCAAAAATAAATTAGCATAGAGTATTAGCCTTGTAGGGATTTGATACATGTAAGTTGGGCTTACAAAAATTTTTTTTGCTTTTATAACTACTTACAGGGATTTTTTATAAAAAATAATAAATCTCTACTGAAACACTGTACTAAAATTTTATAGGCAGTCATTTTGGTGTCACTCCCTCTGACAGTGTCATCCAGTGCAATCTGCATCCCCTGCACATCCTTAGTGATGCTACTGCAATAGATGGACCCTGTTAGAACGGAAGCGAGATGTGGAACAGAACTCAAATTTTTTTTTAAAAATCCAGACTTACTGGACCAGATGAGACTGGAGGACACCCCGAGACTGTCACCCTGAGATACTCTTTAAACCTTAAACCAAAACTATCTGTGAGGTCCTCTTTTAGCTAGATAATAGATTGCCTCATAAAACAAACAGTATCACCCATGAGAACTGTGCTCTTTTAAAAAACCATCCATGTGAGACCAGATGTTCAACACTTAATCTAAAGCAAAGACAAAAAGGCAAGGGGGCAGGGATACTACATTACTGGAAACTGAACAACCAGAATGAAAATAATGAGAAAGTTCATACCGTTTAAAATGTAACCAATGTCACTGAACGAATTTGTGTAGAAACTGTTAAATGGAATCCTAATTTGCTGTGTAAACTTTTCCCAAAACACAATAAATTTTTTTTGTTTTTAAAGAGTGGTATTAGCTTGTTTGCTCAGTGAAGCCGTATAAGTTTAGAAAGCTCAGATTAATTGTTCTCTGGATGAGAAAACAAGACCAAGTAAAATAAAATTTTTCCTTGAGAAGAAACAGCTGCAGACATCCATTAATAATTGGAACCTGGAAGGTGTAAAGCATGAATCTAGGAAAATTGGAAATTGTCAAAAATGAAGTGGAACGCATAAATATTGATATCCTAGGCAATAGTGAGCTGAAATGGAGTGGTACTGGTCATTTTGAATGGGACAATCATATGGTCTACTATGCCAGGAATGACAGCTTGAAGAGAAATGGCACTGCATTCATCGTCAAAAAGAACATTTCAAGACCTATCCTGAAGTACAACACTGTCAGTGATAGGATAATATCCATACACCTACAAGGAAGACCAGTTAATACCACTATTATTCAAATTTGTGCACCAACCTTTAAGGCTAAAGATGAAGAAGCTGAAGATTTTTACCAACTTCCGCAGTCTGAAATTGAGCAAACATGCAGTCAGGATACACTGATAATTACTGGTAATTGGAATGGGAAAGTTGGAAACAAAGAAGGATCAGTAGTTGGAAAATACGGCCTTCGTGATAGAAAGGATGTCGGAGATCGCGTGATAGAATTTTGCAAGACCAACAACTTCTTCGCTGCAAATACGTTTTTTCACCAACATAAACAGTGACTATGCAAATGGACCTCACCAGATGGAATACAAAGGGATCAGATTGACTGCATCTGTGGAAAGAGACAATGGAAAAGCTCAATATCATCAGTCAGAACAAGGCCAAGGGCAGACTGTGGATCAGATCATCAGTTACTCATGTGCAAGTTCAAATTGAAACTGAAGAAAATTAGAACAAGTCCACCAGAGCCAGAGTACGACCTTGAGTATATCCCCCCTGAATTTAGAGACCATCTCAAGAAGAGATTTGATGCGTTGAACACTACTGACCAAAGACCAGATGAGTTGTGGAATGACATCAAGGACATCATACATGAAGAAAGCAAGAAGTCATTAAAAAGACAAGAGAGAAAGAAAAGACCTAAATGGATGTCAGAAGAGACTCTGAAACTTGCTCTTGAACATCGAGTAGCTAAAGCAAAAGGAAAAAAATGATGAAGTAAAAGAGCTGAACAGAAGATTTAAAAGGGCAGCTCGAGAAGACAAAGTAGTAAAGTATTAATGATGATACATACATGCAGAAACCTGGAAATAGAAAACCAGAAGGGGAGAACACACTCAGCATTTCTCAGGCTTGAAAGAGCTGAAGAAAAAATTCAAGCCTCAAGTTGCAATAGTGAAGGATTCTATGGGGAAAATATTAAATGACTCAGGAAACATCAAGAGAAGATGGAAGGAATACAGAGTCACTATACCAAAAAGAATTGGTCGACGTTCAACCATTTCAGGAGGTAACATATGATCAGGAACAGATGGTACTAAAGGAAGAAGTCCAAGCTGCACTGAAGGCATTAGCAAAAAACAAGGCTCCGGGAATTGACAGAATATCAGTTGAGATGTTTCAACAAATGGATGCAACACTGGAAGTGCTCACTCGTCTATGCCAAGAAATTTGGAAGAAAGCTATCTGGCCAACCAACTGGAAGAGATCCATATTTATGCCCATGTCCAAGAAAGGTGACCCAACCAAATGTGGAACTTATCGATCAATATCATTGTTACACACAAGTAAAATTTTGCAGGAGATCATTCAAAAGCAGCTGCAGCAGTATATCAACAGGGAACTGCCAGAAATTCAAGCTGGATTCAGAAGAAAACATGGAACGAAGGATATCACTGCTGATGTCAGATGGATCCTGGCTGAAAGCAGAGAATACTAGAAAGATGTTTACCTGTGTTTTATTGACTATGCAAAGGCATTTGACTGTGTGGATCATACCAAATTATGCATAACATTGTGAAGAATGGGAATTCCAGAACACTTAACTGTGCTCATGAGGAACCTATACATGGATCAAGAGGCAGCTGTTCGAACAGATCAAGGGGATACTGCATGGTTTAAAGTCAGAAGGGGGTGTGTCGGGGTTGTATTCTTTCAACATACCTGTTCAATCTGTATGCTGAGCAAATAATCCGAGAAGTTGGACTATATGAAGAACGAGGCATCACGATTGGAGGAAGACTCATTAACAACCGGTGTTATACAGATGACACAACTTTCCTTGCTGAAAGTGAAGAGGACTTGAAACACTTACTGATGAAGATCAAAGACCACAGCCTTCAGTATGGATTACACCGCAACATAAAGAAAACAAAATTCCTCACAACTGGACCAATAAGCAATATCATGATAAACAGAAAGGAGTCTGAGGTTGTCAAGAATTTCATTTTACGTGGACCCACAATCAACCCGCATGGAAGCAGCAATCAAGAAATCAGAAGACACATTGCGTTGGGCAAATTGGCTGCAAAAGATCTCTTTAAAGTGTTGAAAAGCAAGGATATCACTTTGAGGACTAAGGTGCACCGGACTCAAGCCTTGATGTTTTCAATTGCCTCTGTGCATGTGAAAGCTGGACTGTGAATAAGGAAGACTGAAGATTTGACACCTTTGAATTGAGGCATTGGCAAAGAATATTGACTGCCAAAAGAATGAACAAGTTTGTCTTGGAAGAAGTATAACCAGAATGCTCCTTAGAAGCAAGGATGGCAAGATAACATCTCATACTTTGGACATGTTACCAAGAGGGATCAGTTCCTGGAGAAGGACATGATGCTTGGTAGAGGGTCAGCGAAAAAGAGGAAGACCCTCAAGGAGATGGACTGACACAGTGGCTGCAACAGTGGGTTCAAGCATAGCAACAGTTGTGAGGTTGGCACAGGACCAGGCAGTGTTTCATTCTGGTGTGCATGGGGTTGCTATGAGTTGGAATCGACTCGACAGCACCTAACAACCCTTACATACATAACCCTGACAAAATTAGTCTGATTTGCAAATACTTAATTATGTAAACTTGGATTCTTAAAATGTGTCTGAACTAGTAGTTTCTGTAAGAAGGGTTTCTTTTTCTTTGTCTGGCATATTTAAAGAGTTAGAAGTTCGTTTTATTTTCTGGAAACTTTAGGAATATTTGATATGTAAGTGCTTGTTTAGCTCTATAAAATCACTCAGAATAGAATGCTTTTAATTCAAGAGACAATCTAATTTATTGATACTCTTTAAAAATAGGGGAACATTTTATACTCACGCAAGAGGTTGCCTTTCTGAATTACAGACACAGAGAGAGCTTATGGCTTCAGTTCTACAATTTCAGCCGTGGGTCAAAAGTAAACACAGAAACACAAAAACTCACCAGTTCAAATCTCAAAGAGTTGGTCTCCTTCACTGTAAGTATAAAATTAAATTACTGATTGAGCTCAGAATGGACAAAGAAAAGTCTAGCAAACTGAATTCTCTTTTGTTTATTGTACAACAGAGAATCAGCATGTCAGCCTTCTACAGAGACCACCAAATAGTCAAACCATAAAACCAAACTCCCAGTGATTGTTGTCATCAATGAGGAATAATTTTATGTGCATAAATCAGAAACAAAAAGTCAGTAAAAAAAAAAACCAAACCCACGGCCGTCGAGTCAATTCCAACTCACAGAGACCCTATAGGACAGAGCAGAACTGTCCCATAGAGTTTCCAAAGAGCGCCTGATGGATTCGAACTGCTGACCTCTAGAAGCCGTAGCACTTAACTACTAAGCCACCAGGGTTTCCCAAAATCAGTAAAGGGGAGGGGGAAATGAGAGAACCAGGAAGTCAGCAAAATTAAAGCTCTCTTGCTGCCACTTGGGGTTTATTTTGGGAACCAAGAAGAGATATACCCAGGCTAAAGCAGCAAATGAGCCTGCTCAAGTGAACCCATTGACATCTCAGTGGAACCTCCAAAACTGTTCAAGGATAATGTTTTGTTTTGTTTTGTTTTTAAGTAAAATTATGGCTCATACAAATATACAATGAATATTTTTCACACATAAGGTCTGCTTTAAGCTCTTCTCCACATGGGGCTCATCAATCAAGGCAGCTTTTGGTCTTGTGGCCTCTCCTCAAAGCATGCTTCAGTGTTCTTAGTGGTAGAGAAAGAGGAACAAAGAGCCTCACATCAGCACCTAAATTGCTTTGCCCTAGAATGACAGGCTCATTTTCTCTCACAGCCTATTGGCCAGAACTAGTCACATGGTCCTATCAGACTGCAAGGGGCCTGGAAAATACAGTTTCCCCTGTGTCTAGGAAGGGAAGGAGAACTGGAGATATTCCCGAGTACTAGCAGTGGCTACCACAGAATCGTAACAAGTATTAATCTCACAAAAGATTAAATACTCTGCCTGCCCAGGGAAGAAGACACAGTTCCCAATACAACATTCAGATGTGTAATTATTTTTTAAAGTGATAACTTACTTGATTTTTGTGTTAGGTTGAACACAATATACTAGTTCAGTAAAGTATTTAAAATCCCACATCAAACTTATTAAAAAACTGAAAGAAATCACAGTGGTAACAGTGGTTTGGTTTTCTCTGAGTTACAGGCTTAAAAAGAATTTTACTTTTGGTTACACCCGCTTGTATTTTCAAAGTTTTCTACAGTGGACATGATTGCCTTAAAAGAAAATACTGAAAATGCTAATAAACAGAATTACACAAGCATCAGCTAACTGTGCAGCATTGAGTTTATTGTTGTTTTTCAATACACAAATATTTACTCTGTTGAAACGTAACCTAATTTTTAAGCAAAGACAAAACTTGTAGTAGGTCTTAAAATTCTTTATGAATTTGTTCTGAGCATCAAGGTCAGGGTTTTGTGCCTCTAAAAAGAAAAGAGAACTATCTGGAGTCGTGGATTCAACCCAGCATTTCCTTCAGATTCATCAAGATACTTTGGATTCCAGTCAGAGGGCTGCATCTGATTTATGTTAAAGAATGTCATGTGAAGCTGGTGAAGGCTGATAGAAAGACCTTCTCCAACCTCTCAGTACTGTGTGGCCTAGCTTCCAGCCTCCATACTTAAACAATAAAACCCATTGCCCTCAAGTTGATTCCAGCTCATAGAGACCCTGTTGGACAGAGTATAATGGCCCCTAGAGTTACCAAGGAACACCTGGTAGATTCAAAGTGCTGACCTCTCGGTCAGTGGCTGTAGCAATTAACCACTGCACCACCAGGGTTTCCGATACTAAAACAGAAGTACACAAATCACAAGAGCTTCAAGTATATGGAAAAGACTAGACTGTTCTATATTAAATTGTCTTTGTGTGATTCATTTCTCTGTATTAACCTCAGATAAGTGTTACTGAATATTATATATGCTACAGTCAATTTTATAATCATTGAAATGCCTCCTGTGTGCGTTATCCACAACTGCTTTTTTACAAATGAAGAAATAAAGCTCAGATCTAAAAACTTGCTGAAATCCCAAAATGATTTTTTCAGGGCAGGAACAGCCTCTTTAAGATGTTCAGTTCTTTCATGCAGTGTTGTGGCTATTCAATAAATACTATGTGATGGTGTAGGGTTTGTGATTTTGATGTTTAATCAGTTGCTTCGATTTCCTAGAGTTTCTTTTCGTCCAGAAGCATTTTTTCCCTTTGTCCACAGTGAATGAGTTTTCAGGGTCTTGCTCAATTCTTACTTTTGCTCAATTTTCATTTAAATGATTTTACCAACCCCGAAAGAAAAATAATATTAGGAAAGCATGAAAATCTGTTCTAGTAATCTTCTTAGTCCTT
Source organism: Loxodonta africana (assembly GCF_030014295.1). Classification (NCBI taxonomy): domain Eukaryota; kingdom Metazoa; phylum Chordata; class Mammalia; order Proboscidea; family Elephantidae; genus Loxodonta; species Loxodonta africana. The sequence goes on from NC_087363.1 coordinate 38,884,078, forward strand.
TATCAAAACATGGGTAGATTTCTTTTTCTTTGTATTTATTGAACCAAGCTATCTATAAACAGTGTTATTTTATTTAGTTTTTTTTTTTTAACCTTTAAGGTATTCCATAAACCTTACTAGTTTCAAATGAGAAGACAAATGTGAATGTTGAATTTATGCTCTGTAGCTTTAAATCCAACCAGTTTGATGCTTTTGTCTTTTATAAAAGATGCTCACAGCTGGAGAAGAGAGGCAGATACTGTCTGTGATTTCCATTCTCAGAATCAAACTATTCATTTGCATTAGCAGCACTGGCAAACTACACACACACACAGAAGGGTGCTTGTTTGGCAGAAGCTTTCTGTTTATGCAGCGCAGAGTCCTCCCAGGCCTACTCCATGTAGCAAGCTCTAAGAGTTGATGCAGGAGACAGGACTGGAACTGTACATAGGCTGAGGTGAGGTGGGTACTGCGGTGGATTGGCTATGCGGGGATGTTGATGTGCGGCTGGACCTGCCTGTTCTGTGAAAGGCACTTCTCTGAGGCCGTGAAGGTGAGGAGCCCAGGGACCCACTACAAGCTTCATTGTGACTGGCTCTTTGGTGGGGGAATGCATTCCCAGTGGTAGCTGCCCTCATTTACGGCGTTATTCTCGGAAACCAAGTATGTGCAGCCGTAACAGACTATGCCACAGCTCCTCTGCAGTTGGGAAACTGGAACAAATGGAAAAAGCTTATAGCCAACAGAGATTGTGATTTGTTTTCACGATCCAGGCTTGCTCTGGCAGTGCAGAAATGAAGGATGAGCTTTGTGGCAAGCAAAAACAGCAGACTGCCTGACAGGGGTTTTTGGTAAGATAAATGTGTTGCTTGTGATTTTTTTTTTTTCTCTCTTAATTTTTTACTTTTCTGTATCAGCTACATAGCAATAGCCTCTTAGCAATAAATGAAACATTTTGCAGAATTGCATTTGGTGGAAAAGGATGACCAAAGAAGCCAGAAAGGAAAACACTATTTCTGGTCATTCAGTTGTGACCTTCAAAGATAATCATCAAGTTTTCTCAGATGTCCATGAATAGGTAGAAGCCAGGAATTTCCATAGCAAAGAATGCTAACAATTAGAAATCCTTTCCTTCTTTTGAGTAGTCATAATTATTCTCCCTTCCTCCCCGCCCCCCCAGTGTGTTTTTTTTTTTTAAAGCTTTCCTTGTGTCCTGAAGTGAAGAAAGAAAAATAAAGGTTTCCTCCTCTTTCTGAGTTTTTACCACTGGAACAGTAATAGGCTGAGAACATAAGTATGGAGGTGGAGGAAGGCAGGACGAGAAGTCTGCTATTTTCATAGCTATGCGTTGGTGGGTGTTTGTCTTGGGTTCATTATCATCGCAGTTCAATATCAAGTAGTTGTTAGTGCTGTGTCTCCTTGCCTGTACTGTGATTGAATCTCTTTTATGTTCTTTCATACATTTTCTTTGCCAGATCCAGATCTGTCAGAATGAAAACTTTTACTGTTACTATTAGTACATATTAGCCTTTATTAGAGAAAATTGCAGAACATAGCCTTGAAATATTTCTGGATTCCAAGAAAGATAAGGACATTTTCTTTTTGAAATTTAGGTTTTGCTTTCAGCAGATTTTGGAATCTTTAATAAATGTATCATGACTGTATTATTACAAGTTAGAGATATGGGTCACATTAGATCCCGTGAAATCCTCCCAGCAACACCTTGCTCTAATCTGCTTTAAATTGTATCCTACTTCTTATATTTTTCTAAGCATGATGATTTACTTTTCTTCATCCTAACTTTGGCAAGTGTTGTTAGAAAGGATGGTAGCTGTGTTTTATTAGCCTAGCTCAGATTTTGTTCTTAGGCCCCTCCTCTCACCAGTAGGGAGAGCCAAGTTTACTAGTTGCTGAGAGTGGGCACCGAAGAGATCCACTGACACCTGACTTTTTGCTGACTCACTGGTTATGTAAGCACTGTAAATACTGCTGTCCGTATACTCCATTAGATTATTGGGCAGGTGGCCCCTTCCGTGTTTGCTGACCTTGACCTTTTCCTCTTTCAATATCCTCTCGTACCTTCCTTAAGTCTTTTTGGTAACACAGTCTCCATCTTCCGCCAATTGGATTTTAGGAAGCAGTGAATAGGCAAATTTTTTTATTGCATTCTTTAACTGTGTATTTTCAACTTGACGGTGATAAACTGCAAATTTTATATTGTCTTGGCACATAGAACCTGTAGTAGTAATGTTTTTGCTTGTTTATGACCTGGTTAGAGTAATGACTTCCCTTTATATCTTTGCGGGCTGTTTAAATGCTACTTCTACAAAGAAGCCATCTATGACCTCCACCCCAATCTAAAGTATCCCTTACGTTGTTCCTTTTTTCATAGATAGCACTGTTCTTTATTTGTATAGTGCTTTTCACAATTTATATTGTTTGGCCATTGGTTTTTCTGTGTTCACCACTTTTACTCACTCAGCCATAAGCCTCATGAAGGCAGAGACTTTTGTTCATCGATAACATGCCCAGCACCTAAGGAAATGCCTGACGGAGAGTTAAAGAAAGGATGAGTAGGCAGTATTGCACATGCAAAGGCCCTATGGTGGGAAGAAACATGATGAGCACCAGGGGCTGAAAAAGGCCAGTGTGACTAAGAGTGGGGGGTAGCTAAAGAGATAGATTCAGGGCCTGACCGTGTAAACTTTATGCACCACGTTTACATTCTTGTTCCTTAAAAACCCTTTCATTACTATTGGTGTAATGGTGTACCAGCCACTTTTTATGCCTCTGGACCTAGGAAACCCTGGTGGCGTAGTGGTTAAGTGCTACGGCTGCTAACCAACAATTCGAATCTGTCAGGCGCTCCTTGGAAACTCTATGGGGCAGTTCTACTCTGTCCTATAGGGTCACTATGAGTCGGAATCAACTCGATGGCACTGGGTTTAGGTTTTTTTTTTTTTTTGTGGGACCTCAGAGGTAAGGTGTTTTTCTGGTTCTAATGTATTTGGTATCAGGCCAGCTCCCTTTTGAAATGCATAAAGTTCAGCAGATAGAAGTTGAAGCCTCATTGTTGTGTAAGTTGAGCATTCTATTAGGTGATACTTCCTGGATGTGTTAGTTTTATGAACTTTTGCCTTTTTTCCTTTATTATTTCCAGAGATAAGGGTGGCAGTTATGAGTATGGCTTTCCTATGTGATAGTTAGGAAGCCCTGATGGGCTTGTTTTGGTTTTTCTCTGTCATATTTAGAAAATCAGAGGTTCCCTATGTAATCTAATGAAAAGGTGCTCACAATAAACTATGTATTTAGTTCTTATTGGTATAAGAATTGGTAGTGCCTCTCACCTTATTGGTGACGTGTATTACCAGATCATATATTTCAAAATCTGTAACTTATAGCAAAAATTCTGAGTTGGCCTTTGAATCAGCATGCCATAATTACTGAAAACACATAGCATCAAAAGAAAAAAAAATTAATAAAAATTTAGTAACAAAATATCCTATTGCACCTTCCTTTTTTTTTTTTTTTTAAGTCTTTTGGTAACACAGTCTCCATCTTCCACCAGTTGGATTTTAGGAAGCAGTGAATAAACAGATTTTTTTAATTGCATTCTTTGACTGTGTATTTTCATCTTGACTATGATAAAACTCCAAATTTTATATTGTCTTGGCACCTAGAACCTATAGTAACAATGTTTTTCCTTGTTTATGACCTGGTTAGAGTAACGACTTCCCTTTATATTTTTGCGGGCTCAGTTTAAATGCTATTTCTACGAAGACGCCATCTATGACCTCCACCCCAATCTAAAGTATCCCTTACATTATTCCTTTTTTTATAGCACTGTTTTTTATTCGTATAGCATTTTTTACAATCTATATTGTTTGGCCATTGGTTTTTCTGTCTCTGCCACTTTTACTGTTACCACTGGTATGTGATTCCGAGACCAGAAGAACTAGATGGTGTCCAAACCACTACCAACTACTATGACCAGGATCACAGTAGAGGGTCCCAGACAGAGTAGGAGAAAAATGTAGAACAAAGAATCAAATTCATAAAAAAAAGACCAGACTTACTGGCCTGACAGAGACTGGAGGAATCCCCAAGACTATGGCCCTAAGATACCCCTTGACTTTGAACTGCAACCATTCCCAGAAACCACCCTCTAGCCAAGCAATAGGCAGGCCTATAAAATAAACAGTAACACCTGAAAAGAACATGCTCCATAGAACAAACAATTATATGAGACCAAAAGGGCAACATGTGCCTGAAAGTAAAAATGAGAAGGCAGGAAGGGGAAGGAAAACCAGACTAAAAGAAACAGGGAACCCAGGACAGAAATAGGGAGAGTGCTAACACAGTGTGGAGATTGCAACCAATGTCATGGAATACCTTGTGTACAGTTTGTTGAATGGAAAATTAATTTGCTCTGTAAACTTTCACCTAAAACACAATAAAACATTTAAAAAAAAAACAGGTTGGAGGAACTTAAAGATCAAAAGAAGCTTGAGGGCCCTATCAGCCAAATGCAATGAATGGGACTTGTTTAGATTTTGATTTAAATAAAGCTACTGTGAAAAAAAAATTTATGAGACAATCAAGGAAACTTGAACACTAACTGAATGTTTGCTGATACTGAGAAATTGTGGATTTTTTAATTTGTTTTGTTTTTAGGTATCATGGTGGTATTGTGGTAATGTTTTTTGTTTTTGTTTTTTCAAAAGAATCCTTTGCTTTCAGGGATATATTTGAAAGTTTTCAGATGAAATTATCTGATGTCTGAGATTTGCTTCAAAATAATTCAGTGGAGGGGCAGAGGGTGAAGAGATAGAGATAAAATTGGACATGAGTTAATTGTAGAAATTAGGTGATGAGTACATGGAGATGCACTACATTATTCTCTCTACTTTCATGTATGTTTAAATTTTTCCATAATAAAAAGTTTTAAACTTAAAAAAAGAGTTGTGGTAAGCTATTGAAAGAATTTAAGCGATAGGTGATTTAGGACTTCTTTAAAAAAAAAAAAGCCAGTTTAAACGAGGGCTAAGCGAATGGAGATAGATAAGTTAGGATGAATGGTCCAGGAAAGACATAAGAATAGTCCTTCCGAAGGTGGTGGCAGTAGAGATAGATGGAGAATACTGTGTAATTTGGTGGAAATGTGGGAAGTAACATTGACAGGATTTGGTGTTGGATTGGTTATAGGCAGAAGGCAGATGTCAAGAACGGCTCCTGGATTTTGGTTTATTTTGGTTTGGTTTGGGCTTGTATAACTTGAGAGATAGTTATGCATTTCCTGAGATATAGAACACTGGAAGAGCACCAGGTTTAGAGGAGGATTACGTTTAGTTTTGTACATGCAGATTTTTATGTAGTCAGGCAGCCATTTGAATCTACAGGTCTAGATTCCAAAGATCTTACTATTATCATTGAGAAACCTTCAGTGGTATCCTTTGGAATAAAGTCCAGAACAGTAGTTTAGTCCTGCCTTAGCAGATCGTCTCCCACCACAGTCCTCTCCTATGCCATACTTTTCCAGCCTCGTGAACCATTCAGTTATCTAGAGGATGCTATTGCATTTCCTTTTTCTGGGACTTTGTTCATATTGGGTTTATAAACCTGAAATGTCTTTCCTTTATCCATTTTCTGTCTATCAAAAACTTCTTCCTTAAGATGCCTTTCAGTTGCTACCTCCTCCAAGAAGCCTTCTCTGTTTCCTTTCCCTCCTTCTGAATACACATGTCCTTGCTGAGTTCAAGAAATACTTTGCCTTCGTACCTACTGTATCAGTTACTTAATTGGACCTATATTTCAGAGGCTCATTTCCATGTCCCACCAACTAGGTCATGTGTTCCTTGAGAGCAGGGATTACACCTTTATTCAGTGCTTTGCATTTAAAAAAAAAAAAAAAAGAAGAAGAAGAACATTTGCAAAATAAATAATGGAAGCCTCAATCGTTTCTGTAATCTCCTTCCTTAATGTCATAGCACCATGATGTGCTCCCCCCAACTATCTGTTCCCAGTTAATCTCTAGGCTGTCCTGTATTTTTACCCTGTAGATACCTAGATGTTTGTTGTTAGCTGCCGTCAAGACAACTTAGGTTCATGGCTGCCTTTTATACAATAGAGCAAAATGTTACCTGGTCCTGCATCACCCTCATAATCACCATCTGTGAACTAGACACAAGGGAACCAAGTTAAAAAGATAAGTCAATCCTTGGAGTGTTCACAGACCAGTGGTGTACAAAGTGGGTTGGGAGAAAAAAGTAGAGCTGCAGATGCCTAAAACCGTCAGGAGGCTATTGGGAATGTTAACATGTTTGAGCCCATTATTGCAGCGTTTGTTCTGATTCATCTCACCAAGGCCCTCCCACGCCCTCGTTGGCCTCTAGTTCACCAAACGTCATGTCCTCCTCTAGCAGTTGATCCCTCCTGATGGTGTATCTAAAGCAAGTGAGTCAGATAGTGCTGTGTTGTGATCCATACAGTTTTCATTGGCTAATTTTTAGACGTAGATCACCAGGCCTTTGTTCCTAATCACTTATTGTGGAAGCTCCACTGAAAGCTGTCCACCATGGGTGACCCTGCTGATATTTGAATTACCACAGGCATAGCTTCCAGCATCACAGCAACACACAAGCTACGACAGTATAACAAACTGGCAGGCACGTGGTAGAGGAAATAAAAAAAAAAAAAAAAATTTTTTTTTTTTTTTGGTAGAGATACATAGTAGAAAATATTCTTTCTTTCACATGCAAATCCCTGAAATCCCCTTTATCATATATTTTTCTGCTTTTGGTAGGAACTTTATTTGTAAGTTATGAGAACTGAAACTGAAATCTTGCCGTCACCATCACATGTGAATGAATTGGCCAAGCCAGGAAAACAACCAGCATCCGTGGCTGGCCTTATTCTTTGTCTTCTCTTTTCCCATTCTCTGTTTGGAGTAATTCTAGAGTCTGTGCAGTGTTCTTTCAGGTTTGTTCATTCCCATTTAAGTAATTCCTTCAGAAGCATAACCATTAAATTTGCCTGTTTAGAATTCTTTGAGTTGAATTTCCTTTTTGTTAGCTCAGTGTATTTTGTTATCTCAGCGATGATATGCATTGATTCCCTAGTCCTTTGGGACCTGAATTTCAGTGATTTCATACTCCTTTTAGGAGTTACCAATACCGGTCCCTGTTGCCATGGAGTCGACTCCACCTCATGGCAACCCCATGTGTGTCAGAGTAGAATTGCTCCTTAGGGGCTGATTTTTTTTTTAAGTAGATTGCCAGGCCTTTCCTCCAGGGCACCTCTGGGTAGACTCAAACCTCCAACCTGCCAGTTAGCTAAGCATATTAACCATCTGTACCACCCAGTGACTCCTTAAGTGTTACAGATACCTTTGTATTAAAAACCTGAGAAACAAACTATCCTCTGAAATCCATACCAGTTACAAATTTATGCTAAGTCTTTATCGGTGTGCTGAATTGAATCCTTTTTATTCAGAAGTTAAAATCGTCCCATTTTAATTTGTAAATATAAACTAGATTATACCCTCTATGTTCTATTTGTGATAGTTGATTTACATACTATACTTTTCATTATAGATTTTTAATGGGAAAAATCTAAGCAAGTCTGAACATTATATTGCAGAAAAAATGAGGTGCAGGTAAAAGGTAATTTAACATTGCCAGGATCTTTTAAAACAGATGACTCTCTTAAGATGTAAGACATTTTACACAGTAGGCATTTATACAAACTTCATAGATGTTTCTGCTTTGTTCTGTTGCACCAAAAAAACAGTTATGTTCTCAAAATTTAGTACAGATTCTAAGAAAGATGGTAGCCTTGAGTATCCCTTGCCAAAGGTTTTTTTTTTTTTTCAAATGGACAGAAACTTGATCTGTTGAGCAGGTTTTATCAAGAGTATAAGAATGATTTGCCCCTTCTTTTCAATAAATGCCTCTCAATTTTTTATTCAGTTGCAGGTAATCCAGTAGTGCTGGATTAGTTAAAGTCTCTTAAAGATCAGGCACAGGTATGCTATCAGAGAGCCTAAAATTTGGAATTAAAGACTTGAGTTTACCCGCAAGCTATTTTTCATGAAGAAAATGAGGGCAATAATGCTAGCCTCATGAGATTGATTAGGTAACATGGTTAAATGTCAGGTACTTAGTAGCAGATACACAATACGTGTTAGTTCCATTCCCTTTTTCTACCATGGGTAACTCACAAATCATGGGGCCACTCGCAGGTTGTCCTTCTCAGTTTGGATAAACCGCTCATTTCTTATGTGGGCTGAGATAGGAAAGAAGAGCCAGGCTTCTTACTGAGGACCCACAGCTCTTTATCTTCTAAGAGGAGGGTGGTTATGGGAGAGATGCATCGTACATTCAGAGGATGAGATCGGGGAGCCCACGTGGGGAGTGCATGGGTAACAGGACTTCTAGCGAGAGGCAGATAAACAGAAATTCCTTTCTCCAGGGTTAGGAGCCAAAGCTGACTTGACTATAGGGTTTGTTGGGGTTTTTTGTTTGTTTTTTTCCTGTTCTTGCCAAGTAGTACGGAATTCCACTGAAGTTTGCCGTATTTATCCTCCCCCCCCAAAATAATGTAACATATAAAAGAACTTTTAGATGATTAGATCATGTAAATAGCAAGCAGTTAATTGTATAATATATTTACTATATTAAGTATAAAAATTCTGATGAAAGACCACAGAAGATCTAAATAAAGATACTTCATGTTCATAGATAGGAAGACTCAATATTATTGGGGAGGTGTCATTTCTTCCCAAGTTGATCTATAGATTCAGTAAATCCCATTTGAAATTCCAAGAAGTTATATTGTAGGTATTAATATAAATAAATATTTATATGGAAAGACAAAAGATCTAGAATAACCGACACAATATTGAAGAACAAAATATTGTAAAGAACAGAAACACTACCCAACTTCAAGCCATTGAAGAGTTTTTAGTAAGAGAGTGTTGTGATCTGACTTATGTGTTAGAAGGATCGCTTTGACTGCTTTGTGGAAAATTGATTGCAGAAAATTGATTATAGGAAGTTACTGCAATAATAGTTAGGAGACTGTTGGAATAATCCAGGTGAGAGTTAATGGTGCCTTGGACCAGGGTGGCAGCAGTGGAGGATCAGTGAGAAGTTGTCAGATTCTGGATCTATTTAACAAGTAGACCCCAAGCATTTGCTGGGGAAATATAGTGAACATAGTGGTAACAACGCATACTCTGCAGCCGTGCTGTCTGGGCTCAAACATTGGTTCTGCTACTTCTTTACTTTGTGATCTTGGACAACTTATTTTAAATTCTCTATGCTTTGGTTTTCTTAGCTATGAATGAAGATAATAACAATATTCATCTAATAGTGTCATTATAAGAATTAAAGAATTTACTAAACATACAGAAGAGTTTAGAACAGTGCCTAGCACGTAGTAGATAGTATACTATATGTATTAGCAACTATGATAATCAGTGTTGTTGTTAATTGGATATGGCGCGTTTAATTGGATATGGTATGTGAGAGAAAGAATGAAAGATGACTTTAAGGCTTTGGGTCTGAGCAAGTAGAAAGATGATGTAGCCATTAACTGAGACAGGAAAGAATATAAAGGATGTGCAGGTTTGGGAGATACCAGGAACTCAATTTTGCACATAATAAATTTGAAGTGTTTTATAGACATCCAAGTAGGATATTGAGTAGATAGTTGGATAGATGAGTCTAGAGTTAAGGAAATATAAGCTAGAGGTATACATTGGGGAGACCATTTTAAACCAAGTGTGGGCTAGAAGTATACATTCTTAAGACCACTTTAAAAACAAGAAGAGGTGGAAATCGATTTGGCGCTTCCTTAAAAAGCTAGAAATAGAACTACTGTACGATCCAGCAATCCCACTCCTTAGAATATACCCTAAAGAAATAAGAGCCTTTATACAAACAGATATATGCACACCCATGTTCATTGCAACACTGTTTACAATAGCAAAAAGATGGAAGCAACCAAGGTGCCCATCAACAGATGAATGGATAAATTATGGTATATTCACACAATGGAATACTACACATAGATAAAGAACAGTGATAAATCTGTGAAACATTTCATAACATGGAGGAATCTGGAAGGCATTATGCTGAGTGAAATTCGTCAGTTGCAAAAGGACAAATATTGTATAAGACCATTATTATAAGAACTCAAGAAATAGTTTAAACGCAGAAGAAAATATTCTTTAATGGTTACGAGAAGGGGGAGGGAGGGAGGGAGGGAGGGCGGGAGAGGGGTTTCACTAATTAGTAGATAAGAACTACTTTAGGTGACTGGAAAGACAACACACAATACAGGTGAGGTCAGCACAGCTGGACTAAACCAAAAGCAAAGAAGTTTCCTGGATAAACTAAATGCTTCAAAGGCCAGCGTAGCAGGGGCAGGGGTTTGGGGACCATGGTTGCAGGGGACATCTAAGTCAATTGGCATAATAAAATCTATTAAGAAAACATTCTGCATCCCACCTTGGAGAGAGGCGTGTGGGGTCTTAAATGCTAGCAAGCAGCCACCTAAGATGCATCAATTGGTCTCAACCCACCTGGATCAAAGGAGAATGAAGAATACCAAGGACACAAGGTAATTACAAGCCCAAGAGACAGAAAGGGCCACATAAACTAGAGACTACATCAGCCTGAGACCAGAAGAGCTAGATGGTACCTGGCTACAACCGATGACTGCCCTGACAGGCAACACAACAGAGAACCCCTGAGGGAGCAGGAGAGCAGTGGGATGCAGACCCCAAATTCTCGTAAAAAGACCAGACTTAACGGTTTGACTGAGACTAGAAGGACCCCAGTGGTCATGGCCCCCAGACCTTCTATTTCCAAAGCCAACTCTTCAGACAGGGATTAGACTGGACAATAGGTTGGAGAGGGATGTTGGTGAGGAGTGAGCTTCTTGGATCAGGTGGACACTTGAGACTATGTTGGCATCTCTTGCCTAGAGAGGAGATGAGAGGGTAGAGGGGGTTAGAAGCTGGCGAAAGGGACACGAAGAGAGAGAGTGGAGAAAGGGAGTGGGCTGTCTTAATAGGGGGAGAGCAATTGGGAGTATGTAGCAAAGTGTATGTAAGTTTTTGTGTGAGAGGAGACCGACTTGATTTGTAAACTTTCACTTAAAGCACAATAAAAGTTTTTAAAAAAAAAAATGAATTAGGCCCTGAAATGGAGTTGGGGACTTAAAGTTCGGACAGCCCCTGCTTGGAGCTTCTGCTCTTCACAAGCTACCTAACAAGACTTGATGGCCAGTGCAGGGACAGCCAGACTGTCACAGGTTCCATGGAGCTTTCTAAATTCTCTCATTGTGATAAAGTTTTGTTTTATCAAATACTGCTTGAAATAAATAGAATTGAGCAGAGACTTAGAAATCTTTGTCTTAATAAGACTTGTGTCATAAAATTATTTTTTTTGTCATGAAATTATTTATAGCAGGAATTAACTTGTAAGGAGGAGAACGCATTGGTAGCAGTTTTACAGTCAAACTGGCTTATACGCGCATAGGTTTTATGTGTGTATTTAAATCCTCAGCAGTAAAAGCATGCTTCTGTGTCATCATCTTTTGCTGTTTAGTGCACGCTCAGAAAATAGAAACTAATTTTAACATTAGCCCACATTAGCAGATTTGTGTGCTTCAGACTAATCATATACTTCATTCTAAAGACTTGTTATAATTATTTTTGAATAATCAATAGCCTGAGTTACTATATCTTTTTAATGAAAGTAAAATCTTAGAGTTTAGAAGGAAACTTGGATCATGTATTCCAACTGTCCATCCAGCATATCCGCCTGTGACATTTTTAACATGCTGGCCTACAGTCTCTTCTCAGATGTTTCCACTGGCAGGCATGAACTGATATTTGAAACTCCCCAGTTATGTTGAACAGTGTGTCTCTCTTTATCTTCAATATATGTTACTTGTTTTTTCTGTTTAATGTAACCAAAGTTCTCCATAAAAAATGTGAAAAAAGGATTAAAAGCAAAGGGGTTTCTGGGATAAAATGAAAGCTTCAAAGGTCAGCGGAGCAGGGGCTGGGGTCTGGGGAACTTGGTTTGAGGGGACTTCTAAGTCAATGGGCAAAATAATTCTATTATGAAAACACTCTGCATCCCACTTTGAACTGTGGCGCGTGGGGTCCCAAATGCCAACAAGCAGCCATCTAAGATACATCAATTGGTCTCAACCCACCTGGAGCAAAGGCAAAGGAAGAACACCAAAGTCACACGACAACTAAGAACCCAAGAGACAGAAAGGGCCACATGAACCAGAGACCTACATTATCCTGAGACCAGAAGAACTAGTTGGTGCCCGGCCACAATCGATGTCTGCCCTGTCAGGGAGCACAACAGACAACTCCTGAGGGAGCAGGAGACCAGTGGGATACAGACCCCAAATTCTCATTAAAAGACCACACCTAATGGTATGATTGCGACGAGAGGAATCCCAGAGACAATGCTCCCTAGAACTTCTGATGGCACAGGACAGGAACCATCCCCGAAGACAAATCATCAGGCATGAAAAGGACTGGTCAGTGGGGGGGAGAGAGATGCTGATGAAGAGTGAGGTAATTAAATCAGGTGGACACTGGAGAGTGTGTTGGCAACTCTTGACTGGAGGGGGGATGGGAAGATAGAGAGAGAGGAAAGATGGCAAAATTGGCACGAAACGAGAGACTGTAAGGGCTGACTCAATAGGGGGAGAGCAAGTGGGAGAAGGGAGTAAGATGTATGTAAACCTACATGTGACAAACTGATTGGAATGGTAAATGTTCACTTGAAGCTTAATAAAAATTAAAAAAAAAAAAGTTAATCAAAGGTTAATCAATAAGAACTAATATTTCATGCAAAAATGTCACTTATAATAAAATTTTTTCTAGTAAAAAAAAAAATGTGAAAAAGTGATTCCTGAAACTTGTAGGAAGTGCTGCAGTCAGTACAAAAATTACTTATCAAGTGAGAGAACTTTGTGACAATTGAAAAGGCCGGATATTTGGACTGCAAGCCGAATCTTGATTTCATGCTTAGAGAAAAAGCTTGCTGGCTATGGGCTAGTAGAGCTTAGTCCATTTTGATTTTCTAGCCTCCCCCCCTCCACCGCCAACTTGAGATCGTCTGTCCATCCATCCACAGTCCAGTGCCTATACGGCCACCTAAATGTCAGGATAGCACGTGAGAGAGTTGTTCCACCAAGTGATGCTTTTACAGCAAGGTAGTGGAGACAGGTGAAAAAAACGCTCGTGATTAAGATATACATACTTTCTGCACAAAGTCCTCACAGGCTATGGGGTTTTTAGCCCTCTTTTTGGCAGGGGTGGAGTATGGAGGAGTTGTTGGCAAAGGCCAGCCTCCAGAAGGTGACACAAAATTCAAACCCAGAGCTGTCTAACTCCTATGCGTGGACTCTTCTCTCTGTTTTACTGCCTCAACAGAATCTGACTGGCAGAAAAAGAAAAGCCTATGAGACCAACCAGAGCATCGCATTGAGACTTGTGTCAAAAAAGTCTAATTGTGCCTGGCAAACATAAGCATTTAAGAAGTTTCCTTCTTCTATCACTTAACTAGGCTGTAGGTTCATTACTCAAAATCCAAGCACATATTTTTAACTAGAAAAGATTCAGATATCCAACTTGACATCACTATCTTCACCAAAAGCCAGTAGCCCTGTCCTGTTTACTTACTGTGATGAAGTCATCATATTTGTGGTTGATTAGATTTTTGTGTGGTTTCTAGGGCCAAGATTATGAATCTCTAGGGGTTGCAAGTTATAAACTGGATTTTTGGGAAGGTCTCCAAAAATCAAATACTCTGTGCTGTCGTACCTCTTAATTAAGTGCACTCGAATTGAACCACACTCTCCAATTTTGGTTAGGAAAATATGGCTACTGTATCTCAGATAAGACATTGGTTGTTCAGTGGTAGAATTCTCGCCTTCCATGCAGGAGACTAGAGTTTGATTCCTCACCAGTGAACCTCATATGCAGCCGCTATCTGTCTGTCAGTTGAGGCTTGCATTTGCTGTAATACTGAACAAGTTTCAGCAGAACTTCCAGACTGAGATAGACTAGGAAGAAAGGCCTGTCAATCTGCTTTCAAAAATCAGCCTGTGAATCACAATGGTACAATCCCAACCAATAATGGGGATGGTTTGGAACTGGGCAGTGTTTCATTCCATTGTGCGTGGAGTCACCATGAGTCAGGGGCCAACTCGATAGCAGCTAACAGCAGCAGTATCCCAGATAAAAATTTTTAACAGATTAGTAAAGCCGATCTGAAGGCAGGTGTCCCACCATCTACTCACACAGGCCACTGAGCAACCTGTTATGTGAAATTGGCCTTGGAAAGGATCCACTTTCAGAAAACCCAAATAATCAAGTTTCTATTTGTTTTCAGATTAATTACTGAGACTTTGCCACTCTACCACCTTCTCCTTTTAGCCTAAGATGTCTTCTTCATTTCCTCAGAACTGAAGTGGTATATTTAATATGCAGAATATGAGATTTCTGAAAGAGCAGCCAATACTCTTTAAAGCGTAGGTAAGGTGACTCCATCACACTAAGTAAACAGGACAGGGCTCTATTGGCTTTTAGTGAAGATGGTGATGTCAGGCTGGATTTCTGCATCTTTTCTAGTTAAAAATGTGTGCTTGGATTTTGAGTAATGAACCTACAGTCTAGTTAAGTGATAGAAGAAGGAAACTTCTTAAATGCTTATCATCTTTGCCAGGGACAGTTCGATTTAACACACCTTTAACCTTTTCTAATAATCTTATGAGGAGATTATAGCTTCACTGCATAAATGAGAAAACTGGAGCTGAAAGAGATTAAATAGGTGGCCTAAAGACATACAGCTATAGTAAGGTAAATCCAGATTTGAACCCAGGTCCTTTTATTCTTGTCAGTGCTCTTTCTACTATAATGTCTTTATATGTAATTGTTCTCAAAGTTTAGTGCTGTGTATTCTGATACTTTCATCCTATTAAGTAGATAATCAGTTAGCCAATTGCTGTGGAGTCAGTTCCAACTCATGGTAACCCTGTGTGTTTCAGTGTGGAACTATGCTCCATAGGGTTTTCAGTGGCTGATTTTGCAGAAGTAGATTGCCAGACCTTTCTTCTGAGGCACCTCTGGGTAGACTTGAACCTCCAACCTTTCAGTTAGCAGCTGAGCACATTAGCCGTTTGCACCACCAGGGACACCTGAGTAGATACCAAAAAAAACCCAAACCTATTGCTGTCAAGTCGATTTCAACTTATAGCAACCCTATAGGACAGCGTAGAGCTGCCCTGTAGGGTTTCCAAGGAGCGGCTGGTGGATCGAACTGCCGACCTTTTGGTTAGCAGCCGAGCTCTTAACCACTGCGTCGCCAGGACTCCACTATAAGTAGGTAGATCTCTTTATATATTTGCAAGTGAAAATTCAGAGCAGTTATAAAGCTTTATCAAATACTCTACCCTAATGGCTGTACTCTGCCCTGATTAATCAGTGTTTCAAGATGTCACCTTTCAAATTTTCTCTTGGGCTGTTTTCTGATCAGAGCATTTAAATAGATAATTTAAGTCTGGCAAATGAATTCTTAAGAGACAAAGTGCGAATACAGTAGTCTACTTAGGGCAACAGTTGTATCAGAAAGCTCCTGACAGTGTCCCTAGCTTTGTAGCACACTGCCTAGTGTATAATAGGTAATCAAATATATTTAACTGACTGATTCTTGATTCTAACTTCTTTCTATACAAATTAATTCTAACCTCAGCTATGAGTAGGCAGGACTTGCTACACTGGTGCTGTGCCTCTCTCAAAATATGGTCAGAAATGAAGCCCTATTGAGTTGGTGATATTGCTGTTGCTGGTGTTATCCTGGAAACCCTAGTGGCCTAGTGGTTAAGTGCTACAGCTGCTAACCAAAGGGTTGGCAGTTCGAATCCGCCAGGCGCTCCCTGGAAACTCTATGGGGCAGTTTTATTGTGTCCTATAGGGTCTCAAAGAGTCGGAATCAACTCGACCGCACTGGGTTTGGTTTGGTTTTGGTTTGGTGTTATCCTGGAAATCCTGGTGGCGTAGTGGTTAAGAGCTATGGCTGCTAATCAGAAGGTCGGTGTTATCCTGCCTTGTGATACCTGAACAGCCAGTTTATTTGCAGATTGTTGTAGTTGTTAGGTGCCGTCAAGTCAGTTCTGACTCATAGCGACCCTATGCACAACAGAATGAATCACTGCCTGGTCATGCACCATCATTACAATCATTGTTATGCTTCAGCTCATTGTTGCAGCCACTGTGTCAGTCCACCTCGTTGAGGGTCTTCCTCTCTTCCACTGACCCTGTACTCTGCCAAGCATGATGTCCTTCTCCAGGGACTGATCCCTTCTGACAACATGTCCAAAGTATGTAAGACGCAGTCTCGCCATCCTTGCCTCTAAGGAGCATCCTGGCCACACTTCTTCCGAGACAGATTTGTTCGTTCTTTTGGCAGTCCGTGGTATATTCAATATTCGTCGCCAACACCACAATCCAAAGGCGTCAACTCTTCTTCGGTCTTCCTTATTCATTGTCCAGCTTTCACATGCATATGATGTGATTGAAAATGCCATGGCTTGGGTCAGGCTCACCTTAGTCTTTAGGGCGACATCTTTGCTCTTCAACACTTTGAAGAGGTCCTTTGCAGCAGATTTGCCCAATGCATTGCGACTTTTGATTTCTTGACTGCTGCTTCCATGGCTGTCGATTGTGGATCCAAGCAAAATGAAATCCTTGACAGCTTCAATCTTTTCTCCATTTATCATGATGTTGCTCATTGGTCCAGTTGTGAGGATTTTTGTTTTCTTTATGTTGAGGTGTAATCCATACTGAAGGCTGTGGTCTTTGATCTTCATCAGTAAGTGCTTCAGGTCCTCTTCACTTTCAGCAAGCAAGGTTGTGTCATCTGCATAATACAGGTTGTTAATGAGCCTTCCTCCAATCCTGATGCCCCGTTCTTCTTCATATAGTCCAGCTTCTTGTATTATTTGTTCAGCATATAGATTAAATAGGTATGGTGTGACGCACACCTTTCCTTACTTTAAACCAATCAGTATCCCCTTGTTCTGTCCGAACAACTGCCTCTTGATCTATGTAAAGGTTCCTCATGAGCACAATTAAGTGTTCTGGAATTCCCATTCTTCAGAGTGTTATCCGTAGTTTGTTATGAACCACACAGTCGAATGCCTTTGCATAGTCAATAAAACACAGGTAACCATCCTTCTGGTATTCTCTGCTTTCAGCCAGAATCCATCTGACATGAGCAATGATATCGCATTTGCAGATTAGGGATAGCATTACCTACCTTACAGAGTTGTCAGAGGATTGGAAGATGAGCCAGTTGCCTAGCCTCCAAGTCAACTATACAGAAAGGTGACTGTTATTTTTAGTGTAGTATTGAATTATGTTATTCCTTTGGTTCAGATTCTCTGTATATCATTTGTTTATGCCTGATATGTGAAAGATCTTGGAAGAGACCATATTCAGGGATTTTTTAATATTTGAATTTTTAAAAAGAACCACTTACAAGATACAAAAATAGTAATAGTAACAGCTTATTCTGTGCCAAGCACTGGTCTAAACACTTCTGTTTATTGACTCATTTTATCCTTACAACAGTCTTTTGCGGTGGGCATTTTACACTTGATGAAATGGATACAGAGGTTAGTACCTTGCCAAAGGTCACACAGCTAGCAAGTGGCAAAGCCAGATTTCAACTCAAGCAGTTTGCACCAGAATCCATGCTTCATTACTATACTAAATGTAGCTGGATTCAAGAATCTTGTTTTTCCAATTTGTGCTTTTTCGTATATATCTGAGAAAATCTTTCCCTATTTTCCAGTATTGACTTCAAAATGTTTTAAAATTTTCCTTTTCACTTTTGGAATTGAGTTGTCTGTCTGGAGTGAAGTAGGGATCAAATTTTATCTTATTCTGTATGGATAGCCTAGTTTGCTGGCAAATTTCAGTTGGTATATTCACAACTTAACAGCTTATTCAAACCCTTCCAGTGCTAAAGTATTCATGCCATAGAGCATGGACTTCTTTAAGGACATTGTTCATAGCTCACCCTCCCACCCCTGCCCTGTAATCCTGTGGTTCAGTCTCTCTTTCCTTCTCTTCATCCTTTCTCCCTCCTCTCCTCCCCTCCTTTGTAGGGATAACACCTGCCCAAATTGGGAGGAGCTCCTGA
The DNA here is from genome assembly GCF_030014295.1 of Loxodonta africana. Lineage (NCBI taxonomy): Eukaryota > Metazoa > Chordata > Mammalia > Proboscidea > Elephantidae > Loxodonta > Loxodonta africana. The sequence continues at coordinate 38,902,302 of NC_087363.1, forward strand.
GTAATTCAGAGACTCAAGGTTTCAGGTGTTAAACTACCTTCCTGCTGAAGCTGTGGTTTTTTCTTGGGAGGCTGAGGACAGTGGGTTCTGTCAGCTGTACTCTTGCAGGCATGTTTATGATTCTAAGTGGCAGCCATGCAATGGGAGGACATACTGTGGCTCAAAAAGTCCAGGGAGGAGAGAAGTAAGATTAAAGATACTCTGGGTTGTTTCTTTAGTTACTGTTGTTGTAGGGTAAAAACATCACAAAGTTTAATACAGCAAAAAGAAAGTTTTATTCGGCACACATTCAAAAAGACAAAAATTGAGAAGTGGACAAGCATGCTGCCAGAGCTAATGTCTGCCTGAGTCCAAGGAAATATTATACAACAGACAAAGGTGGGAAAACTGACAAGCATGCTGCCACAGCCATGTCTGCCCAAGTCCAAAGACGGTTACAAAGTCATCAGCATTAACATTACAAAAGGGCAAAACCATTGAAAGCTTTACCTTTTTACAGATTGGCTAGAAACTGTGATCCTACATTTTGAACCGTCTTTCTTAACAGTCATGAGTACAGATTTCAGTAATGACAGTCAGGAAGGGTCTTCATTGGTCCAACAAATTTTCTATTCACTAAACGTTAATAGAAAAAGATATGAGTGGAAAGTCTTTTGTGTTCTGGCTTATGTGAAAGGTTCTCTAAAAGATACTTTCCAAGATTATTCTATCTGTTATCTTTATCGCAGGGCCCAGTTGATGTGACCTTGTGAGCCCAGCTCCAGCTGGGTCACATTCCCTATGCTCAAGAACAGGGGATAATGATTCTAATATTATTTTTTAAATCACTGTGTAGGAAAATAAAATTGCCTCTAAACCATGATAATTTGTGGTTAATTATATTGAAAGTTCGTTGTTTTTTTTTTTTTTTTAGAAATGTTATCAAGCCTTGATTCTAGTCCCTAAGCCAAGTCTTTTCACCAGGATGATAAATGCTGATCCTCCCAGAGTCATAGTTAAGTCGTTAGATTGCCATATCTGATCACTTCTTTAGCCAACAGATTATATGTAAGTTGATATTCGAGTTAATATCAAAGAGCCTGAGAGAAGACTAGCACATGCGTAAGCTTGCATGCTTGAATCTAGTGGTGTTCATCTTCCTTTTATACTGTAATAGATTTAAAGTTATTAAATGTAAGTACATGATCAGAATCATTATATACTATAGTTAGAATACCAACTGCTGGATTTGTTTTGGAGAATAGCATACACCTTTGACTTTAATTATATATTTAATAATTCTTAATTCCTTTTGTGTCTGAGCTAGGCAACAGAATTTGGAGAAAATAGAGCACAAACTTTATAGTTAAACAGACTTGGATCTGAATTCCAGTTCTGCCTCTTACTAGTACTTTGAAGTTGAGCAGATGAGTTAACGCTATTTCCTCATGTGTAAAATGAATAATAAAATAATAATACATATAAGGCTCTTGTGAGGACTGAAGGATAGCATATGTATAGTGCCTAACACATAGTAGATTCTCAGATGTTTCCTTGCCACACACGACCATTCCTCTGCACATTCTCCCCAGAGGAAAAAAAGCAAAACAGATAGGTGGGAGAAACAAGGCACTTGGGATCTCAGGTTCCACATTGGATATGAAATCCCGACAATGGAAACTTGCACAACTTCAAAGACTTCAGGTACTGAAAAGAATGGGTTTCCAGGAGTTCCTGTTGGAACTCCGGTTATCTGGAACTCTGGCTTCTCCTCCCTTCTGCTGCCTCTCTTCTGGCCATTTCACTGTTACAAGCACCAAAAGGTGAACAAGACTGAAGGAGGAAGTGACACAGAACAGATACTGTGCTAGTCCCTAACTCTTCCAGATAGTTTGAGGATTTTTTTTTAATTAGATTTTTATTAGCTTTCCTTTTATTAATGTTGCCACTGATTTTAATATTGTTTCCTCTTGATTTTATTTAAATATGCAACATTTCTCATTTGTCCCTCTGCGAAGAAAATATTACTCTTTTCTGTTACTTCTCAACAGAGAATAACTTCTAAAGCCTTTTTGCTCTGGCCCTACACTAATTCACTACCACAATCCATGTAGGGGCACCTCCTTAAAGGCTGGGTTTTTTTTAATTGTTGTTGGTTTGTTTTTTTTTTTCCTTAAATTAAGAGAACACTGATGACCTCTTCCCAGCTTTGCCTGGCAAGTGTGATAGCTTAAACCTTCAAATCTGGACAGCTTGACTTTTTCTCCAAGTCCTTTGATTAATTGGTCACCCATACAATGAAAGAATAGTTATTGTGTGTGCTTTGGAGTCCCTTGCCTGACAAAAACCTTACTGGCTATAACTGACAAAATTTGAGCTCCAAAAACCCTCATCTTGGTAGTTGACTTGCTTAATTACTCTTACTGTCCTTGTCCATGAGTATTTAAGTTACCTTGCCAGTTTATTACAGTTACTTGTGATTTGGGATAATTTTTTAACCCTCAGAAGTATATGCCTCATTCATCCTTGCCACTTTCAGCAGTGCCCTCCCATACTTACCTACAGCTGTTCCCAGCTATCATTAGGTGTCCTTGTTAGACTAGAGAAAATAATCCCATCAGCCTTGACATGATTTAGATAAAGAGACAGTGATAAAAATTGGATTTTTTATCTAGCTAGTAAGAGATACCAATTCTTGCCAGCATTTTAGGATGACCATAATCTGAGCATATGGACCAGAATTACAGTGATGTCTGAATACCAAAGTGATTTTCATATTATTAAATTGAAATAAACATGCACCTTGTTTTACATAGATATGCTTCTAAACAAAAGTGCACGTAAAGAATGTTTGTGAATTAATTCATGTTTGAAACCCACTAGGGAAGCTTTGTTATTTAAAGAATACTGTGGTATATCCTCTAGTAATAAGAATATCCCCAGTTTACATCTTGTGCAGATCTTTTTTTTTTTTTCATTTATCTCTTTAGCTTAAAGCAAAGTATACTTGTATGAGGATAGTATCCAAGAGGGATACAGGGTTTGTACCAGATAGGAAGAACTATAGGTCAGCTGTAGGGTCGCTATGAGTCAGAATTGGCTAGACAGCAACAGGTTTGGTGGGGTTTCTTTGTTTTTTGTATCTGTGCAGAGATCTGAGTAGGTAAAATTTCAGTACATTTTGGTCCATTGATTCAGGAGAGGTGGTCCTCTTGGGATCCTTCTAACATCCACCTCTTATTTTCATGCTAGATCGATCGGTTGGAAGTAAGCAGCCTTGCCCAGACTTCCAGTGCAGTGGCCTCTAGCACCGATGGCAGCATCCACACAGATTCCGTGGATGGAACGCCAGACCCTCAGCGCACAAAGGCTGCTATTGCTCACCTGCAGCAGAAGATCCTAAAGCTCACAGAACAGATCAAAATTGCCCAAACAGCCCGGGATGACAACGTTGCTGAGTACTTGAAGCTTGCCAACAGTGCAGACAAGCAGCAGGCTGCCCGCATCAAGCAGGTCTTTGAGAAGAAGAACCAGAAATCTGCCCAAACCATCCTCCAGCTACAAAAGAAGCTTGAGCACTACCACCGGAAGCTCCGGGAGGTAGAGCAGAATGGGATCCCACGACAGCCAAAGGACGTCTTCAGGGACATGCACCAGGGTCTGAAGGATGTGGGGGCCAAGGTGACTGGCTTCAGTGAAGGTGTGGTGGACAGTGTTAAAGGTGGACTTTCCAGCTTCTCCCAGGCCACCCATTCAGCAGCAGGAGCTGTGGTCTCAAAGCCCAGAGAGATTGCCTCATTGATTCGGAACAAATTTGGTAGTGCAGACAACATCTCTAACCTGAAGGACTCTTTAGAGGAGGGCCAAGTGGAGGATGGGGGTAAGACTTTGGGAGTGATTTCGAACTTTCAGTCAAGCCCAAAATATGGTAGTGAGGAAGATTGTTCTAGTGCCACATCAGGCTCAGTGGGAGCCAACAGCACCACTGGGGGCATCGCTGTAGGAGCATCCAGCTCCAGAACAAACACCCTGGACATGCAGAGCTCAGGATTTGATGCACTACTACATGAGATCCAGGAGATCCGGGAAACCCAGGCCAGGCTAGAGGAGTCCTTTGAAACACTCAAGGAACATTATCAGAGGGACTATTCCTTAATAATGCAGGCCTTACAGGAGGAGCGATATAGGTAAGTAGTATGGAATTAAAATCCTAAATTATTTATGTTTGGGCTTCTCCTCCCATTGGATATAGGAGAGTGGTTTTAAAAGAGCTTTGTAGAGTGTCTTTTTCTAGAGAGCCTAGAGCACTTTAGATATGTCATATGACATCTGCATGAGTTCCCATTTCATAGAGAGCAAAATCGAGGCGCACACAATTTAAATAACTTCCAAGATGGTCACACACCGATCAAGCATTTTAGTAAAGGAATGAAGCATAGTTCTCTAGTCTTTATTCCAGTTTAGGACTTTAAAAGGAAGTCCAAACTCTCTGGGGCATTTTACCTACTTATAATCACAGAACCACAAACTATTGCAGCCTATAGCTGTACTGCATTAAATCCAAAAGATTTATAATCCTCTGAACTCTGTAGAAATCAAAGCCCAGCCAAAATATAATGAAGCTTGTAGATATTTGGCCCTAAGCACGCTTTTCTGGGCACTTGGTTTAGAAAGATTAGATTGGAACTAAATTAAGATAAGCATGTCTGTTACCTTTATTATAAATAGGCAGATGTTTGAATGGTAGTTAGAAAATTCTCAAAGGGCTAAATTCTCCTTAGTTATAGTTGTGCTAAAGGTAGAAACTGGTCTCTTTCTTTCGTCTTGCACTCCATATTCATATGAGACCACTCTTAGCTGTCCTCCACGTGTCTGTCCTTTCATCTTGCTTTCTTTACATGCAGAGATAAATAATATCCCCCATGGAATGCTCATTTAAATCCAAAGTTTTGTCAGCCAGAGACAACCCACCTCACTGATACAGATTAAGGACCAGTCATATGGGAGCCACGGATCAGGGTAGACCATAAGGGACCTGGGTTCTGGTCGCGTCCCAACTATAGAAGGAATCAGTTCTTCTGTAATATCAGGGGTTAAACAATCCCTTTCACCTCTTTAAAAAAAAAAGTCTCTTTCACCTCAATTTTTTAAAAGTATACTTTTAATGAGATTATCTCAGGGCCTTTATAAGAAATAAATTGTTCAGTTAGTTCTGATAGAAGTTATAGCAGCAAGCTACTTCTTTTTTCAAATGACGAAAATGCTAACTAATAATCCAATCCTGCCTTATTTCCCCTTCACATTTCTGTCCTTCAGTTCTAACCAGACTTCAAGTGGGAAAAAGAAAGGAGTGAGTATGGGAGAAAGAAAGTTCTTAAATACTCTTTTTACTTCAATATTTCATATTTTCTTTAGTTTACGGAGATGATGAGGTCTAAAGCAGTGAGTGATCGAACATTCAAATAGACTCTAAAAAAAACACCTGGTCCTGTGTACCGTACTAATCCTAACTCCCAGACTCAAATTCCAGTTCTACCACTTACTGACTTGAAAACCAGGCATGCTTCTTAACTTCTCTAAGTCTTGTTTTCTTCATCTCTAACATACCCAAAACCCAAGTAGGGAAATAGGCAGTGGCTGCTTTTAGTGCCCCTCTAAACATGGAGACCTAGTTGCTAAAACTATTCATTTTTGAATCGTTAGCAAAACGTTCAAGTCTTGAAATTGCTGAAGACCTTAAAATTCATGTAGAGCTTGTTATGTCTTCTAGTTAGATGTAGGCAAATGTGAAAAAATCAGAGAGAAAAACCAAATCTCCCAAGGCCCATCTTTGTATCCATTTAAAATAAATCAGAGACAGGGCAGAACTTTAGCTCCTCGTTACCACATTATTAAATCAACTCTGAGCCATGTATGGGGCAATGAGAAGTGCATTTCTGTAATTGCACTTTGGGTTCTCTGCAGTGGGAAGGTAACTAGTTTTATGAAATGAAGAGAGAGTATAAAAAACGTTTGAATTTCCAAAAAAGGTAAAAACCCAACGTATGTAATTCGACTTGTTTTGTCATCCTGCTTCAGCTTTAGAATGATCTTTCCTTAAAAAAAGAATTTTGAAAAAAAAGAAAGTCTTTTTTTCCAAGAAAGGCAGTGGAAAACTCACAACTGTTTTACTCAGCTATTTTGTTGCACCAGTAATTCCTTGTATAAACCGATTAAACTTCAGAGATTTCACCTCCATTACGTATGTGTTTACATAGTAAATATGATATTTGTCTAACTTGGTTGTTTTTATAACTGTTTCACGTAAGTAAAACATTTTCCACAAACTGAGGCCTATTCTTTGAAGCAGCAGAACTTTTCACCTGCTAACAAACATTTGTGGACAATTTTTCAGCCATCTTTTAACACAGTGCACTGAACCTGGTTGGAAATAACTTGGGTCCACGTTAGGAACTGTAGTGTTCCGGCTTTGAGTGATGCTCTCAGGTTGTTGTTGTGGTTAGTTGCTGTTGAGTCAGTTGTGACCTTTCAAAAGCAGATCACCAGGCCTATCTTCCAAGGCACCTGTGGGTGTGTTCAGTCCACCAAACTTTCACCCGGTGGTGGAGCACTTAACCTGCTCTCAGGTTAGTAGGGGTGTAAGGTTATGTGCTGCTATATATAGTAAATGGTCACAGACAGCTTGCTTTTTTAGTTCTTTGCCTGCATTTTACAGGTGTTTTTTTGTTTGGGTTTGTTTTTTTTTTCCATGCCTCCTCCACGCTGTTGATGGTAAGCTGCCTACAATGGCCTCTCTTTACTAATTTCTTTTTCTACTCTGTTGTAGGCTTGGCTTTTTGTCTAGGAAGGAAACAGGCTAGGAATGGACTTTTAAGGGACTCTCCTCTGACCAAAGATCTTGTATGTGTACATGGCTGCTCTAGATACGTTTTTGCTCATTTTCTGTGCTTTAGATTATTTTATCAGTATCTGAATTGACGAGAGGGAGGCCATACACAGTGTTGTTGCTCGTTATTTAATGATGACAACAATGACACTGCCACTGATAGCATTTACTAAACTCCTGTGATGTGCGTGATGCTAAATGTATCCCATGTATTACCTCTGATCCTCACAGTAGCTCTGCAGATGGCTGGTACTATACCCATCTTACACATAAAGAAATTGAAGCCCAGTGGGATTTAAAAATTTGGCAAAGCTCACTAAGTGGTAAAGCTGGGATTCAAACCCTTTTTTATCTGATTCCAAGCTAGTGTTCTTTTCCTACCAGCACAGCTTTTTTCAGGCTCCACCCTGAAATGTATATGGTTGAAAGATGAGCTGTAAGAAGTGTTGACTGCATTGACAGTAGATACTGGGCCTTTCCCAGGTTGAAGTGTGTGTTTCACTGAAAGTAAGTGACTATTTTTAACATATTTTATAAAATCTGGTGAATGTATAAGCTCTGGAAAGTTTTTTCAAGCTAGTATAACAGGGTAGGTAATAGCTGAAACCTTCGTAAGGAAACCCCCAATCATTATTTCCCCTTTTCAAAGTCCCTTCTTAATAACATCACTAACATTATGTGCTTCTCATTGCTCTCTACCCCAGCTAGTAGCACCAGGTCGAGATATTTGCCTAAGACCATCTGCTTGCTGTGGAATGGTCAGAAGCATTCTGAAGCCTGTGGCGTACGCTTCTCTCTCTGTTCACCACAAAATTGTTGTGTCATCACTGAGTGGTATTTCTTCAGCACCCACATGCATTGTCTGTGTTCTTGATTTTTTGAAGCCCAGGAAGCCATTGTAGTAGAACTTGGATCTGAACTCCATCTCAACCTTTGATTAATAACTAGGTGTTTAGTCTTTGAGCTTCACATTGAACGCTCAGATATGAGTGAGAGCATGTTAATGACAACTGGATTCACTTCAGAGGTAGAAGGGACCCTTAGATATCTATGTAGTTTAATCTCATTTTACAAATGAGTACACTGAGGCCCAGAAAGATAAAGTGACCTGCCAGGTCACACAGTAAAAAGGTTTAATGTAGATTTAATTTGCTGCTAAAAACTGAGGACCACTCCTTTTTCCATAGCTGGTGTAGTATATTAATGAGCCACGGTGGCACAGTGGCTAAAAGGTCAGCAGTTCAAATCCACCAGCTGCTCCTTGGAAGCCTTATGTAACAGTTCTGCTCTATCCTGTAGGTTTGCTATCAGTTGGAATCGACTCGACGGCAACAAGTTTTTGGTATAGCAGGAAAAAGTTTAGCTGTGGCAAACTGAGTTGAAAATAGAGAATCAGGAAAACATTGACTGACAGTTCTACAAGTTCCTTTTGTTACTTTTCCCTTAGGGCATCTGGCTGGGAATCCTTCTCAGCTACTGCCTATGTAAAGCAGTGTTGTGTAGGGCAAGCTAAAAACCCTCCTGGTGCTGGTGAGCACTAATGCCGTTTTGAAAGCTTCTATTTTTAAGAGGATTACTGTCCTTCAGAAATTGGTTTCTTAGAATGTTTGTATTAAGCCCAGGGGTATTTTAAATTGCACTGAGTCATAACAGCAAAAATACAGAAGGAGGTGGCCACTGTAAGCAATCATCTATATACAGCAGAGCAGTCAGTAACTAGGCTAGCCCCATCAGGCACAGGCCATTGGAGGTCTAAACAAATGGCTGTTTAAGTATAACTTCCCTTTATTTTACTATCACTGGGCATTAGACAGGGATATGGTAAGATATAGCTTTTTTAGTCACTTTTCCCCAGGTGTTAGACCTGTTTGTCAACTGAAAATTGAGCTGTCTCCAGAGGATGTGTAGGCTAGGTTTTGAACAGTAAGTTTGAAATAGAGACTGAGAATATTGGATCAAGTTAGCTTTTCATTTATAAGAGGAGAAATCTCAATTAGTAGGTGCCCTTTTGAAGGATAAGACCTTCTATAAAAGATATTTGCAGGTGAGCTGTTCCCAGTTTAACCATTAAAGAGGTAATGGTGAAAGGAAGGAAGGAAAGAAGGAGATAGAAAAGACATTGGAATTGTAAATCCTGAATTTGCTTGCCAGTTCTGAGCCAGTTAGCTGTGATACCATGAGTAGATTATATTAACTCCTCTGAGCCTCAGTTTCTTCCTTTACAAAAGCAATGCTATAGTTATCTATTGTATAGTATTGTTAAGATTATTAAATGAGTATATATGAAAGGACCTAGTATGGGGCTTGGTTTAGAGTAGAAGCTCAATAAATGCTACCTCCCTCTCTTTATCCATGTTTCTGGAAAAATCCAAAGATCTGGGGCATGCCAGGATGTTAGAAAGTTGTCATTACCAAGTCTCCAAATTGCCCAGAAGTTCTCTAGGTTTTATTTGTTCCCTGTATGCTTTAGCTGTCTGCTCTTTCTTGTCTTTAAGATAATGTACTACCTACTCTGAAAGTTGTGGGAGGCTGTTTTCTGTGTTTTGTTTTTGTTTTTGTTTTTTTTTTCCCTCCTTTTCAACTGAAGGCTAGTTCAGTGTTCCCTAACCTTTTTTCAGGCATCAACACAAATGAGGTAACAAAAGGTAAAGAGGGAAAGCCTGTTTTCCCTAGTTCAGCCAGGAACCTATTCAAGCTCCCACCACACATGATATCCTCTACCCCTAGCTCTGTCTCTCCATTCAGGTCACACTGACAGAAGCTACTCCAGGTCTACAGTACACATTTGGGAAATGGCAGTCTGTTCCCATACTTGGCCTTTTGGCATCAGCCCTGGGACCAAGTTCTTCCTGTTTCTGTCACTACCTGCTCTACACGTTTTGTTCAGCCATCCTGTCCTAGTGACCTCTTGCCCCACTAGGGGAGCACCATTGACTCTGAGATGGCTCCAAACTTTAGAGCCACACCCAAAGAGTGATGTATCGGATGAAGAATTCTCAGCCTGTGTGCTCACCCAGTTTCTCATTCATCAGGAATTTGACCCAGAAGGGCCGCTGGCTTATCTTTGATCTAAGAAAGTGACTACTGTGTTGACTAAACCAGTATTTGAAACACTTTTCCAAGATCAGTGTTCATTTATGAATTGATCACCTGTAGCAAAATCTGCATGTGTTTAATACTTGTAGATAAAGCAAGTTTTGCTTCTAGGTGGGGGGGGGGGGGGGCAATGGGAATTTCAGCTACCAAAATATGACATAACTTGCTTTAAAAAAAATTACTAGGATGCTAATAGTTAAGCTCAAATCATATTAAGTGTCTAGGTTCCATTTGGGTTGTAATGAAGGCTCAAAATTAGTTTATTCATCTCATGCTATTTGTGTTCCAGATGAAGTTGCATGAAAAGCATGTGCCAGCCTAAAATTATATACCTGTAGGGTCAAGAACCCCTCCTTTCCTGTCCAGAGCACTCTAATTAACATCATATAAAAACCAGGAAAAAAAAAAATTGCCATCAAGTCAATTACAACTCATAGCAACCCTATAGGACAGAGTACAACTGCCCGGTAGAGTTTCCTAGGAGCAGCTGGTGGACTCAAACTGCCGACCTTTTGGTTAGCAATTGTAGCTCTTAACCAGTGCACCACCAGGGCTCCATATGAAGGGGTTAAAACTCCTCAAAGAGGAATTCTTGGTTTTTAAAAAAATTACATATGAAAGGTGGTGCACTATTTCCCTCCCCTTTTCCCTCTTACTCCTTGGTTTGGTGTTTATATTTAATGAGAAGACTGGGGTGTTCTTTCCTGAATTCTCTCAGTGCCTGACTTCTCTGTCTTAGAATTCAGACAGGAAGCAAACATTAGCAGGGAAAGTAAGCAAAAGTGATTGTAATGTTAATAATGGGGGTAGTGGGAAGTTGGGAACTGGAATATGAATGTTTTCTTCCTTTTGTTGTTGTTCAGATTTTGCATTTGATTAATAGTATGGGGGGGTTAAAAAACAAACAAAAAAAGATAATAAAACAAGCCTAAAAACAAAAGGGAAACCCTGGTGGCGTAGTGGTTAAGTGCTATGGCTGCTAACCAAAGGGTCAGCAGTTCGAATCCGCCAGGTGCTCCTTGGAAACTGTGGGGGCAGTTCTACTCCATCCTATAGGGTTGCTATGAGTCGCAATCAACTGGAAGGCACTGGGTTTTGGTTTTTCGTTTTTTTTTTTTTTTTAAACAGAAGGCATGAACCAGGTAGTTCAGATCCTCAGTACATCTCACTAAATGACAAACGTGAAACCACAGCATCTTTCTGGGCCTCCCATTTCCCAATCATAAAATTGAAGTACCTCCCAGGGAAGAAGCAGGTAAGGATTAACATAGTCATAAATCTGAGTTTCTGGGAGGCAGACTCTACTCATAAAAAGGCGTGGGAAAGGAGAAGGTAGTTATCATTGTTGTTATTATTGGTGCTAGTATTTTGATGATTAAGTAGACTAGGTTGAACCTTAAATTCCTCCCCCACATGCAGTTCTTCACCTAAAAAAGCACCATTTCTTACTGGGCTCTTTGTTAGCATATTTGCAGGCCAAAATTTCACATGTAGGTTACATAAGCACACAAAGACTGATGGCACTAAAAATTGCCAGGGATGATCAGCTTTGTGCTGTCAGATTGTGGGTTGTGAGGTTGTGAAAAGAGCTGAGGAACAAACTTCCAGGGCCTGGGTGAACAAATTAGGGACAAGTGTTTTAGTAATGACATGCCAGCAAAGTTAATCTCAATGCATTGAGGGCAACCCAGAAGATCTGCATTCCAAGACACCAGGGGCATTTTGCCAACCTCTTTGTTCATCCGATTTTGATTTTGCACGAGCCTCAAGGTTTATGGCTTTCTCAGTTTCCTCCCTGATGTTTCCTGCAGATTGGAGGTGCTTACTATGGTAACCCAAAAACAACTGTTTTTGTAAGTGTGATAGGATTTCAGCTACACAATAACAGCTGCAACTTTTCTGTTCTTTCAGAAAGTTGTCATTCTCCAGGTAATTCTTATGACTTAAAGAGAGAAACAAATGTTGATGAATTAATGGGGCCATTTCAGCTGGATCTATTGCAGGTCTTGCTTTTGGGTTCTGCAGCTTTGTATCACCTTAGCAAGTCCCCTAACCTGTTCGTCTGTTTCATGTCCCAGGAAATGGAGTTTATTCTACTTACCCAAATGCTACTTTGCCATTTAACTGCTTGCTTATGAAGTACTATCTCTGGGATCAGCAGGTACATTTTTCTCATTTGAGGAGATCTTCCTTTTAATTTCTCATGTGACCATGAGTAAGTTGCTTAATCTCTGAAGGACTTTATTTTCCAGAAGGGTATGATAAGAATTAGCAGTTTCTGTCCAACTCTTCCTGAAGATTTGCAAACATCAGGTAACACTTACTTGAGACACCTGACCTCACATATACAAAAAACATACCGTGAAAGGGAGGTGGGTGGTAGGCAATTTCATCAATGTAAAGGAAAGCTTGAAATAGGCCACTGAATGAACTAGCTAAATTCTCTCGATAACTTGAGTCAGGTAAATGGTAGGAGCCCATTGTATGTGCTGACCCTCCTGATAGGAAGTCAGAGAGGCTTGCCCAGACTTGGGCAAGAGAGTGTGTGTACGCAGCAATCCCGTTTGTGTGATGTTATAGGAAAAAAATACCATAAACATACTATAAACTGTGCAAATTCCACAGCATATTATATCCAAATTAAAAGGAGATAAGTTGGATAATTTAATATACAAGTTAAAAGAAGGAAAGATGATATAGACCTGGGAACTATCCCACTTCAATTGAAACAACATTCAACCCCAAGATGTTTTCTTTCGTTTGTTTCTTGTGGTAGCGTATCGCCCCTCCCATTAAGAACTTTTTTAGAAATTGGGGATTTATGTATGTGGTACAAATAATGCACTTTTATAGTGTATATAGGTATAGGCAACGCTGGTGGTGTAGTTAAGTGCTACGGCTGCTAACCAGAGGATCAGCAGTTTGAATTCACCAGGCGCTCCTTGGAAACTCTGTGGGGCAGTTCTACTCTGTCCTATAGGGTCGCTATGAGTCGGAATCGACTCGACGGCACTGGGTTTGGTTTTGGTTTTGGTTATATAGGTATGAAATATTATTATGTGTAATTGAGAAAATATAGACAAGTCCAGGCAGTTGAAATACAGAATGTTTCATTCGTGTCTAAGGTTAAATTACCTCTTCACTTTTTTTTTTTATGTTAGTATAGTGTTGTATTATGTTTGCCACTCTCTCTATACATGAAACTAAAGAAAATTTAAAGTTTACTTTGACGAGGAAAAGTCCAGCAGTATTAAACAGATTGAAAATATCTAGGAAAAGAGGTATCTTAGCAACCTAAAAACTATTGAATTGGGGAAAAAAACTAGAAGGAAAAACTATCCCTGTTTAGGAGAATCTGCTCCCCCTATTTAGCAGTATGCCCTTAGGCAAGCTCCAAACCTCCGTTTCCCTCTCTGTAAATCAGAAGGGTTGGAAGGAAGGAGAATGGAATTACAGTTGATTCTCATAATGCAAATCCTGTTCTTTCTGGGCATTAACCTGTAGTGTACTGCCTTCATTCTTAGGAGAGTTGCTAGTGTTTGAACCTGCCCGGCACAGTGTGGACAACAAGGTGTGGGGAAGGTGGAGAACCACTGACCCAGAGATCTCCACAGCTCTCTGGCTTTAACAGCCTGCAGTTCTAAGTATAGAGAGAAGGTATCACAAGTAAATAAGAGCCTGTGACTAAAAACATGATAAAACTACAGGTGAAAGACATTTATGCCCAAGACGAGGTATTGTATAAGTAGTATAAGTAGAAAAATTTGGGAGAATGGAATTATCTGGGAATATGGACATAGATGAAGAAATAGAGGCTTAGATAAAACAATCAGAAGGAGGAACCAGACATGTAGAGTGTGAGATACTGAACAGTGGAGACATGTAGAGTGTGAGATACTGAACAGTGGAGACATGTAGAGTGTGAGATACTGAACAGTGGAGCCATAGAACACTGGAGACCACATGGCAGTTGATGAGCAGTCCATCCCTTTGAACTGCCCTAGCTAACAATTGTTTGGGGAACTAGGAGGATCGCCAAAGAGAAAAATGAAACCGAATGTACACGTGGAATATCTCTGTCTCACTGAGCACCTCATCTGTACCAAGCATTTGTTATCTATTTTTCATTTAATTGTCACAATTGCCCTTTGGAGTGAGTAGGTAGATTCCCTCCTTACAGATGAACAGGGATGAAAGTTATGTGTAGCTAGGTTTTAGTTGAGTTTTAGAATGAATTTTCTAATAGTTGTATCCGTCTAACAATGGAAGAAAAAATGAGACCCTGCCACTGGAGGTCTTCAAGGAGAGATTGCTTGTCAGGGACGCTGTAGACGTAATTCCTCTATTGAAAGGAATTTAACTAGACTTTCTAACCCTTAGAGTTTAAGACTCTTTCTAATCAGGGAAACTTTTTTAATCTTTTGAACAATATTTTAAATGTTTGTGGTATATTTCTCTTCACAACATAATTGATTTTAACAACCCTTAAGGGGTAGGGGAGGTACATGGAATAGTGAATCTTAGAAAAAGTCATGTGAAGTGTGAGATACTGGAATTTATTTTATAATATAGCAGCACACTGATAAGCCTAAAATGAGGATAAGGTCATGATCAGCCACCATAAGAAATATTTTGATTGGCTAAAAAGGTTTTAGCCAGTTCTTTTCGGGGAGCACATATTCATGTGATGCCTTTCTCATTAAGAAGTAGAAATACTTTCACTTTGTGAAAGTGTTCCCTCTTGGTAGACTATGAAGATGGAAAGGGGGAAAATGGACGTTTCTTTAAGGCTCCATGTGTGCTCAAGTGAGTATAAAAAATAGAAATTATTACTTTGTTTTATAGTTGAGGAAACTTGCTCAGAAAAGTGAGCTAGCCTAACCAGGGCCATACAGCTTATGAGAAGCAGAGCTAGGACTCAACCCCACGTGTAATCATTTTTTCCCAACATTTATTATAAAACTTTCAAACATGCTGCAAAGTTGAAACAATGGTACTTATCCACCCATCTCTCAGAGTATTTAAAGTGTATAATTCCGTGGCTTTTAGTATATTCGTAGACAATGTGCAACCACCACACAGTCTATTTTGGAGCATTTTCAACATCCCAGAAAGAAATCCCACACCCCTTAGCTGCTACCCCCAATCACCCGATTTCCCCAGCCCTAAAACCACCACTAATCTATTTTCTGTCTGTATAGATTTGCATGTTCTAGACATTTCATATAATGGAAACATATAATATATGGTCCTTCTGTTTCCTTTCACTCAGTGTTTTCAAGGTTCGCCCACGTGGTAGCATGTATCAGTACTTTGTTTCTTTTTTATAGCTGAATAATATTCCATTGTATGGCTATATCATGTTTTATTTATTCATTGATCAGTTGATAAACATTTTGGTTATTTCTATTTTTTGGATGTTACGAATAATACTGCTATGAACATTCACGTACAAGTATTTGAGTAGACGTAAATTTTCATTTCTCTTTGGTATATACCTAGGAATAGAATTGCTGCATCTTGTGACACTGTGTTTAGCCTTTGAAGGAATTGCCAGACTGTTTTTAAGGTGGTTGCACCATTTTGTATTCCCACTAGCAGTGCATGAAGGTTTCAGTTTCTCCATATCCTCACCAACACTTGTTATTATCCGACTGATTGATTATATTTACTATACCCCTTTTCCTCCTATCTACTGCACCTCGACATCAAGCCCCAAACCATCATGTCATTTTAGTCATATCCAGCCATCTTCGTGGCTACATTAGTTTGATCAGCTATAGATCTACCTGACACAGTTTTCTTACCTATAAAGTAAGTTAGTTGACCTAGCTTCTTGAGTTCTTTCAAAGTGGCTGCACAGTATACAGGTTAAGAACTTGGGTTATAAAATCAAAGCTGGATTCAAATCTTTTCTCTCTTACTTAATAGCTGTGTGCACTTGGGCAAGTCGCCTTATCTCTCTGAGCTTCAGTTTCTTTATCTGTAAAATGAAGTTAATACCTGTCACCCTCTTAGGGTTGTTAAAATGAATTCACTTAGTAGGCACTGAATAAATGGTAGCTATTGCTTCTGCTGCTGCTGTTATTTTTTAATCTGTTAACCCTGGTGGCATAGTGGTTAAGTGCTACGGCTGCTAACCAATAGGTCAGCAGTTTGAATCCGCCAGGCGCTCCTTGGAAACTCTGTTGGGCAGTTCTACTCTGTCCTATAAGGTTGCTATGAGTCGGAATCGACTTGATGGCAGTGGGTTTGGTTTTTGTTGTTGTTGTTGTTACTGGCTTTATGAGCCATGCTTAATATCAAATAGGAGTCTCTGAAAGGCCTGAAATACCATACGGTTTGTGGTCCAAGAGGTTGGGGCAATAACTTGTGGAACAGATACCAAAGATGTCGCATGAGTCTGCTTTTCATCAGCTTGGTTGCCATGACAACCATGCTCCCCTACCTGCCGCTCAACACTGATCTTTAGCTTAGGAGAGTCATGCACAGTCCTTAAGTCCCAAGGGATTGACACTTTTTTGTTTTATTGTGCTTTAAGTGAAAGTTTACAAATCAAGTCAGTCTCTCATACAAAAACTTAAACACACCTTGCTGTGTACTCCTAGCTGCTCTCCCCCAATGAGACTGTACACTCCTCCTCTCCACCCTGCATTCCTTGTGTCCATTCAGCCAGCTTCTGTCCCCCTCTGCCTTCTCATCTAGCCTCCAATGGATTGACACTCTGAAGCACCACTGTTAAAAAATCTCTAGCCCTTCCCTGGTAAGGAGAGAAAATGATGAATTTATGAAATACTATAAACATCAGAAAGCAGTGAACCAAAATAGAACAATCATGAGAAGACAGTATATAAACAATCTTATGGCATTTGGCAAACTTAAATGATTATAAAATTATTGAAAAGAACAATGTTAGTGATCCCCCAACATAAAAGTTACCTTAAACATAGAAATTCTATATATTCCTAAAAAATTTGTGTGTTATAGATGTAGTTTAAAACGAGAAGAAAGAAGGGGGGTAACCTGAGTGTCTGAGTTCTGTCGTTTCTGATCTTTTGTCATGAAGTCCGTTGAGGCTCACACGCTAGCGTTAGGTTCGCCCTTGTCTGGGAAGCACTCGGTGGTGGTATGTCCTCCGCTGGGATGAGCCGTGTCCAGCTGTGTCAGAGACACTTTCCTTGTCTGGGAAGCACTCGGTGGTGGTATGTCCTCCACTGGGATGAGCCCTGTCCAGCTGTGTCAGAGACACTTTCCTTGTCTGGGAAGCACTCGGTGGTGGTATGTCCTCCGCTGGGATGAGCCCTGTCCAGCTGTGTCAGAGACACTTTCCTTGTCTGGGAAGCACTCGGTGGTGGTATGTCCTCCACTGGGATGAGCCCTGTCCAGCTGTGTCAGAGACACTTTCCTTGTCTGGGAAGCACTCGGTGGTGGTATGTCCTCCGCTGGGATGAGCCCTGTCCAGCTGTGTCAGAGACACTTTCCTTGTCTGGGAAGCACTCGGTGGTGGTATGTCCTCCGCTGGGATGAGCCGTGTCCAGCTGTGTCAGAGACACTTTCCTTGTCTGGGAAGCACTCGGTGGTGGTATGTCCTCCACTGGGATGAGCCCTGTCCAGCTGTGTCAGAGACACTTTCCTTGTCTGGGAAGCACTCGGTGGTGGTATGTCCTCCGCTGGGATGAGCCGTGTCCAGCTGTGTCAGAGACACTTTCCTTGTCTGGGAAGCACTCGGTGGTGGTATGTCCTCCACTGGGATGAGCCCTGTCCAGCTGTGTCAGAGACACTTTCCTTGTCTGGGAAGCACTCGGTGGTGGTATGTCCTCCGCTGGGATGAGCCGTGTCCAGCTGTGTCAGAGACACTTTCCTTGTCTGGGAAGCACTCGGTGGTGGTATGTCCTCCACTGGGATGAGCCCTGTCCAGCTGTGTCAGAGACACTTTCCTTGTCTGGGAAGCACTCGGTGGTGGTATGTCCTCCGCTGGGATGAGCCGTGTCCAGCTGTGTCAGAGACACTTTCCTTGTCTGGGAAGCACTCGGTGGTGGTATGTCCTCCACTGGGATGAGCCCTGTCCAGCTGTGTCAGAGACACTTTCCTTGTCTGGGAAGCACTCGGTGGTGGTATGTCCTCCGCTGGGATGAGCCGTGTCCAGCTGTGTCAGAGACACTTTCCTTGTCTGGGAAGCACTCGGTGGTGGTATGTCCTCCACTGGGATGAGCCCTGTCCAGCTGTGTCAGAGACACTTTCCTTGTCTGGGAAGCACTCGGTGGTGGTATGTCCTCCACTGGGATGAGCCCTGTCCAGCTGTGTCAGAGACACTTTCCTTGTCTGGGAAGCACTCGGTGGTGGTATGTCCTCCGCTGGGATGAGCCCTGTCCAGCTGTGTCAGAGACACTTTCCTTGTCTGGGAAGCACTCGGTGGTGGTATGTCCTCCACTGGGATGAGCCCTGTCCAGCTGTGTCAGAGACACTTTCCTTGTCTGGGAAGCACTCGGTGGTGGTATGTCCTCCGCTGGGATGAGCCGTGTCCAGCTGTGTCAGAGACACTTTCCTTGTCTGGGAAGCACTCGGTGGTGGTATGTCCTCCGCTGGGATGAGCCGTGTCCAGCTGTGTCAGAGACACTTTCCTTGTCTGGGAAGCACTCGGTGGTGGTATGTCCTCCACTGGGATGAGCCCTGTCCAGCTGTGTCAGAGACACTTTCCTTGTCTGGGAAGCACTCGGTGGTGGTATGTCCTCCACTGGGATGAGCCCTGTCCAGCTGTGTCAGAGACACTTTCCTTGTCTGGGAAGCACTCGGTGGTGGTATGTCCTCCGCTGGGATGAGCCCTGTCCAGCTGTGTCAGAGACACTTTCCTTGTCTGGGAAGCACTCGGTGGTGGTATGTCCTCCGCTGGGATGAGCCCTGTCCAGCTGTGTCAGAGACACTTTCCTTGTCTGGGAAGCACTCGGTGGTGGTATGTCCTCCACTGGGATGAGCCCTGTCCAGCTGTGTCAGAGACACTTTCCTTGTCTGGGAAGCACTCGGTGGTGGTATGTCCTCCGCTGGGATGAGCCGTGTCCAGCTGTGTCAGAGACACTTCCATTTTAGTCACCGTTGACTAAAGACATTTTTATTCTTCTCTTTCCTTTACCCTGTGTTTCTAGGCTTCTTTAATTTGTAGTCATCAGCCTTTCTCCTACCTATTTAGCTCTTTGTTTGGTTCCTGGAACTCCACACTCTTCACCACTGTCAGATAATTCATTTTCTTTTTCTTTGTTATAATTTATTTTTGTTGTTGTGAAGAATATACACAGCAGAATATAACACCAATTCAACAGTTTCTACATGTGTGATTCAGTGACATCGATTACTTTCTTCAAGTTGTGGAACCACTCTCACCCTCCTTTTTCAGTTGTTTCTCCCCCATTAACATAAACTCACTACACCCTAAGTTTCTTACCTAGTCTTTTGAAGATAACTCATTTTCTTAAAACCCTGTTCATCATGTGACTCCCCCACTCAGTAATGTACGTTGGGCCCATTACTGTCTATTCCTTTCACCATACTTATTCAGCCTGTATGCTGAGCAAATAATCCGAGAAGCTGGTCTATATGAAGAAGAATGTGGCATCAGGATTGGTGGAATACTAACAACCTAGAATATGCAGATGACACCACCTTGCTTGCTGAAAGTGAGGACTTGAAGCACTTATTGATGGAAATCAAAGACTACAGCCTTCAGTGCGGATTATGTTTCAACATAAAAACAAAAATTCCTACAACTGGACCAATAAGCAACATCATGATAAACAGAGAAAAGATTGATGTTATTGGCGATTTCATTTTACTTGGATCCACAGTCAACACACACGGAAGCAGCAGTTAAGAAATCAAACAATGTATTCCATTGGGCAGATCTGCTGCAAAAGACCTCTTTAAAGTGTTGAAAAGCAAATAAGTCATTTTGAGGACAAAGGTGCACCTGACCGGAAGCCATGATATTTTCAGTCACTTTGTATGCATACGAAAGCAGGATGATGAATAAGGAAGACCAAAGAAGAATTGATGCCTTTGAATTATGGCATTGGTGAAGAATACTGAATATACCTTGGACTGCCAGAAGAATGAACCAGTTTGTCTTGGAAGAAGTCCAGCCAGAGTGCTCTTTAGAAGTGAGGGTGGCGAGACTTCATCTCACATACTTGGGACATGTTATCAGGAGCGACCAGTCCCTGGAATAGGATATCATGGTTGGTAAGGTAGAGGGTCAGTGAAAAAGAGGAATACCCTCTACGAGATTGATTGACATGGTAGCTGAAACAGTAGGTTCAAACATAGCAAGGATTGTGAGGATGGCGCAGGACCGGGCAGTATTTTGTTCTGTTGTACATAGAGTCACTATGAGTTGGAACCGGCTCGATGGCACCTAACAAAAACAACAACACTATTCCTTGGTCCCAACTCCTCTGCCTAGCTGTTAAAGCTGATTTCCCTCTGTTCTCCAACATAGACCCCACTATTCAAGTTAAATGTCTCCTGTACATTTCTATCTTCCATTTCTACCTCCAGCTCTTAACTCATTCTGTACCTGGAATCTCTGATCTTTAAACTCTTCCAGTCCTTCCCAAGTTCCATCTTTATGTAGAGTGAACCTTCTTATCTGTGGTCCTAAGTTCCAAAGATAACAGGGACAACAGTGGGTTTTTTTTTTTACTCTTGAGGAGCCTTATCTTCCACCATTTTTTACTCAGCTACAACCACACTAGCCTACTTTCTCTCAAGCATGCTATGCTAGTTCCTGTCTTAGAAACTTTATACTTGGCCTGTTCTTCTGCCTAACATACTCTTCCCCCACATCTTCACAAGACTCCCTTCTCCTCATCGTTCAGGTTACAACTGTCATTGTTGAAGAGAGTTAAATAAGGAAAAGGCCTTCCCTGACCATTTCAGCTAAGCCAGCCCCCAGGTACTCTCTACCATATGTTCTTGCTTACCTCCATCTTACTCAGTCATACCTGAAATCTTGGTTTTTCTGCCTCCCCCTTTAGAATGTAAACTTCTAAGGACAGGCAGTCTGTTTGCTTACCACAGTACTCCCAGTACTTTCAGCCATGCCTGGTACACAGCAGGCCCTGAGTAAATATCTGTTGACTAATATGTCCCAGATACTGTGCTTGACCATGGAATGATAGGCTCTTCTGGTTCTGGCGTTCTAGGGCTCTGTATCAATAACATCCAGGTGAGTGAGCTGTCCAGTGTTGGGATAAGCTACTGGTGACTCCTGGAAGGTTTGTTTTCATTTATGTGCCATTTACCTTGTGATGAGATCTGCTTAACTGTATGCTATTTTTTGCCTCCCCATACATAGTTCAGAGCAGAATAAGAATGGCTTCAGTATTAATAGGTATGCTCGAAGCTAACCTAGGCTGCTGGCATCCCTGCAAATGCCGTGTGTTGAGAAGATTGTGGAAAAGCCATGTTGCTGTTATGGTATGGCCTTGTGGCAAGCTGTCCATTCCAGGGACTAAGAGCTCTGATCCTAGTTGTACCCACTGGCATGTCCTGTTACCCCAGGTCACTCAGTGTCTTTGTACTTTTAGTTTCTTCCTTTGCAGAATGGATTTTTGGGGCTAAATGGGTTTGGGGGTTGAATGTGAAGGAAAAATATTCAAAGCTTACATAAAATTCTGACTTTCCCCTCCCCTTCTTCTTAGATGTGAACGATTAGAAGAACAACTAAATGACCTAACAGAGCTCCACCAGAATGAAATCTTGAACTTGAAGCAGGAATTGGCCAGCATGGAAGAGAAAATTGCTTATCAGTCCTATGAACGAGCCCGGGACATACAGGTTAGCATGAAGCATCAGGCGTAAAGGAAAAGACTAGAGAATCAGAAAGAGAAAAAAAAAAAAGTTGAGGATAAGAGTATCAAGAGACGCTTATATCAACTGTAATACACCTGGTACTTCAGATGAGGTGTATTTCTCATAGGCATGAATGGTATGCCTGCTTGGGTTCTTGGGAAATGTTTCTTAGGGTCACAGTAGTGCCAGTATGTAGAAAACCAAATGCATGACATCTCTTGGTTCCTGCTTCAAGAGCTGCTCTGATGAGACTCCCAGCCATCTTGCCTGTCTTTTCCTTCTGTGAGGAGAAGGGGCTTTCATCCTCCTAGCTGCCACATCCAAACCTTTTATAGGCACATTGCCAGACAGCTTATGAACATAGTACGTGAGATAGTAATGTTTAAGGCCAATAGCCCAACCGTTTTGTTCTATGGGGAAATAGAACATTTGACCTTTTTAAAAAAAAAAAAAAAACCCAGTCGGGAAGCGTTTTTAAGGAAACAGTTCTTAGTGGTTTCATATGAAATAAGCTAGTCAGAGAAGGGAAGTGGCCCAGGAAACTTGTGTTACAGTAGCCTAAATGTATCAAGGGAGTGGCTAGATCATTTGCCCAGCTGCCATCTTCTGCAGACCCCAGAATTCTGTTTATGGTTTAGTTGTTTTCTCCAGGATTTTCTGTGCTGAGCAGCATTCACTGTCTGTTCCCTAGCTGGCCTCATCTGAAGTTGCCAGGGCCTCCCTTCAAACAGTAGGAAACCAAGACCAAATAAACCCAGGGCTTTTTTGGAGCATGTCAGAGCACAGCTAGGGAAATAGATTCTGTCCCCTGAATATTACGATGAAATTTATATAACAGCCTTGAGGATAATAGATCATTTTTAATGTTTGGTCTAGTTCTTAGACGGAAGTCCCCTTTACAGAGATGAGCCTAGAAAAGGGCGCATACCCAGGTATTGTATACAAGGAAGCATGTCCAAAGGATGTTCACTGCATTGTTGCTGTAGTGGGAAATGACCTAAATATCCCCAGGGGGAAACTGCTTAAGTAAACTGTAACATATCCATACTTTAAAATGCTGTGTAGCTCTTAAAAAGAATGAGGTGGATCCTTACATATTGATACAGAAAGATTGCCAAGAACCACTGCTGAGTGACAAGTGAATTGCAGATTGGTTCCTGTTGTATGATACAATTTATATTAAAACAGAAAATCAGAAAGTAAGTCCATATAGTTCCATATGCACATTGATGTATACTTAAGTACGTACTTAAATACAGGTGAAAGGATCTCAGGAGAGGGACTGGAATTGAGGGAAATATCAAGGGAGATGTCCTGTTTGGACTTTTTTATATTGAACAAGTATTTGTGTACTGTGTAACTTAAATTAATAATTTTAAATTTAAAAAAATAAGCAAATCATGTCTTTGAGGTCTTGTCATTAAAATGTTCAAGACCAAATCTAAGTGTGGCCACTTCGTCCTGTTAATCATCTGACAGAAACTCAGTGAAGGGCAATTAGGTGAATTAAGCAATTAGGTCACTTGAACATGAGTTATGCCTTTGGCCTTTCACATTCAAGCTCTAGCATATTTAAAATCATTGACACAGCTCAGGAGGCATCTGGCATGCCCAAGAGGCATGTCAGCTACTCAGGGTACATGTGAGCAGAAGGCTTAACTATTCCCTGTTCTGGCCCACAGGAGGCCCTGGAGGCATGCCAGACCCGCATCTCCAAGATGGAGCTACAACAGCAGCAGCAGCAGGTGGTGCAACTGGAAGGGCTGGAGAATGCCACTGCCCGCAACCTTCTGGGCAAACTCATCAACATCCTTCTTGCTGTCATGGCGGTCCTTTTAGTTTTTGTCTCCACGGTGGCCAACTGCGTGGTTCCCCTCATGAAGACTCGCAGCAGGACGTTCAGCACTTTATTCCTTGTGGTTTTCATTGCCTTTCTCTGGAAGCACTGGGATGCCCTCTTCAGCTATGTGGAACGGTTCTTTTCATCCCCCAGATGATGCTGGCACAAGAAGGCAGCTGCTCCCCTACCCTCTGGCGAGTGCATGCAGCGAGGAATTAGACAGCAACTTAACCTACTCTGAAGTTTTCTACAACGACAAAAGAGTTGAGTGAATCTGTTTACATTTAGAATAATGTTTTTTTCTTCAAGAGACACAATTGCAATAGTATTTTTTAGATTTTATCCAAGAAGTTTTTTGGGCGAAAATCTTGGATCATTTTTATGTAGCATGATTTTCCTTGGGATGCAAATCTTAAACAGTCCTTTAACATGAACCAACAATCTGGAGCACACTGAAGGGCATTCTAAATTGTGGCTCGAATGACTGCACTAAAAACCCACTAAAAAAAATGAGAAAATCTGATTAGGGCAAAGCGTTTAAACCTAGCACCCTGCCTTGTCTGGGCTCACCACCTTTCCCTTCCCAGACTAACTTTACTGTGAAGTCCTACCACATTCCGTGTCTGAATTGTTGGATTCAGGGTGGATTTTCCTTGTCCATGGAAGAACACGTGGATCTCCCTGACTTTCTCGCCCAGTTGGCCACACATGCTAACCCTGGAAGCCTGGTCACTTTTGAACCTGGCCCCATAGCCTTCGCTAGGACACAAAAGTGAGAGCATTGTGTCCCACAGGATCACTGCACAGTCCTCCTGCAGTATTTTGAAGTAGCCCTCTGAATATTTAATTTTAAGCAAAATCCTTTGGCCGCACTTTTAAGGTTTTGTTTTGTTTTTAATATGTGTATAGTCACCAATTTAAAAACAAAAAATCTGAACAGCATACTTGAAGAATGTAATACTCAAACTCTCAGTGCTTCCTTATGGTTTCTAATAGGATTTTTTATTATTGTTATTATTATTATTGGGTTTTTTGGAAAGGGTTGGGAGGGTCTTTTATTTTTCCTTTGAAATAAAGAAGTGATGTTTTTCAATGAAGAAATGGTGTGGATACTTAGTGTGCTGCTCCCTTTTGTCTTGACACAGTTTGAGCGAAGTAAGACTTGCTGTAAATGCTGCCCTCTGCCGCCCTTGTTTTGAGATGCAGCTTAAAACTCCCTCCTCTGGCTGCTGCTGCTGCTTTTTGGTGTCCCTCCCACTCCCACACCACCATTTTATGGGCTTGACTTGGTTGGAGAGGAAAGGGGTGCGTGGGGAGAAGGGGAGGCTGTTTCCACAAACCAGCATGGTAGGATAGGAATTTTGTTGGTTTTTTTTTTTAGCCCCAAGAAAATGTCTACCCAGTGACCTTGGGCTGGGGTTGTTTTTAGGAAAAACTGAGACTATTACGAGAAAAAAAAAAAAAATTATGAGAGTCATAAATAATTCCTTATGTTTCCTTAATTTATTTTTAACACCTCCTAATTACTGAAACCAAAGTGATGTGGAGTCTTCTGTCTGCATTTTGGCCCCAGCATCCTTAATTTCAAAGCTTTATTCTGTCTGCCTAAGAGAATCAACTGAAGGTGATTCTCCCTAAAGAGCAGAAAAAGACATGTCAGATTAGAAGGACCCAGGTTTTGGGTGTGAACTTTGGCCAGCTTCCTATTAATCTAGACTGACTTACTACCATAACTATGCTCAATGAACATGTATAGACTGTTTAGAAAAATTGACTGAGCCTTCTTCCCCATCCTGTAACCGATTGCATCATCCTGGTAGAACTGGAACTGTAGAGGTTTACCTGGAGAGCTTGATTAATCTTTTTATATTATTTGTAGTATTGGGTTACACCTGCTATTCCCTCTTGGCCTCAGTTCGTGCAACCAAGTGATGAGCAAGGGGTATATAATAACAACGTCCTGAAAGGTGTAGCGAAGCACGGATTGCATATTTCTCCCATACCGGGAAATGCTTTTGGAACTAGATTAGCATTTCCCTAAGAGGATGGTTTACAGGACAGCTCCAGCCTCCCTCTGCTTGGACAGGCTGGCCTTCTCAGAGTCAGCACGTTGTTTCATAATCACTTTGATATTTTAACTCAGGTACCCTAGCCTTTGCCCACCTCCAGATGATTGTAGTACACCTGTTAGCTCTTTTATCCTCTCAAAATCACCACCCAGAGCAGGGACCACATGGGTGATTTTTCTTTTATAATATAATTGCAACCAATTCATATTCATGCCAAAAACAAATTGTTCCCAAGCCTATATACTTAAAAATGCAACGTTAAAAACATTGCAGCGACCTTAGGCAGAAGTGCCCGAGGGACCCTACAACCTGGTCAGGATAGCAGTTTCTCCTCCCTTTCTGCTTTACCTAAATCACTCAGAGTAGAGAAGAGAGCCCCACAAAGTTTTTGAAAAGATGCTTTATCTGTAATCCTCTAGTTTTTCTAAGTTAGAACCTTTGAGTCCTGTAAGCTATATAGAGGCTACTAAGTTTGGTGGGTGCTGGAAGATGGATTGAAATCCTTCCCATTTACCTTGGGACAGTTTCTATCAAAGGGAGGTTTTGACCTCTAGAAGGCCCCCTCTGCTCCCAGCCAAACAGGCCCACACTGGCTTTCCATCCTCCTCTCTCAAACTGCCTTAGGAAGGACCTTCAGTCCAGGTTAGGCACAGTCATGGCTTTTTAGCTTTCTTGTCCACTTTATTGTTGACTGGGCCCAACAGTTGTCTGCATTTAATGCTGTTAGTAACCATCCATCTGTTTTCATGCCCTCCCCCACTTTCTACTTCTGCCCATCCCTGTTGCCTTTGAGTTCCTTTGCATCATGGCTATTCCTGAATTCTCTTGCCTATTCATTCTGATGGTTTAACAATTGTTCTGTGGTTGGAAGCTTACTCTAGCTTTAATGCTTCTTCTCTTTTAAAGACTGTGTGCATTCCCCATGAAATGAAGCATTCCTGGATTACTTGTTAGTGCTGGTGCCTAGCCCGGGTGAGTGACGCTGGCTGGGTTGGCCTGGGTGATGCTGTTCAAGTTGTAGAATGACTGTCATTCTACATTTTTTGTGATAGTTGAAGGGCACTTCAGCCTGCCCCAATTTCAACTCGTTGGTATATATACTAATTGCATCCTAGTAAGGAAGGCTTTCTACTCCACTGGTTCCTTAAGAAGCAAAAGTAGGTTGAATTCTGTCCTTGCAGACTGGGATCTTCTTTCTCCCCTGTACCTCCTCTACCCAACTGAGGCAAAAATCTGATGCCAAGAAAAACACTGGGATCAAGCCTTCCTTGCTAGCCATGTACTAATGAACATATTTTCATGTGATCTTCACTGCACTTGATTTTGTTTCAGATTTCATGTTTCTTTGCGGTACAGTCAGATGAAAGGTTGAATTCTGAATGAGTTCCAATGAGGAGCTGTCTTTCAATTTTGGGAAATACGCATCCAAAACAAAACCAAACATTATAATCAACAAACTGACACAGGGGAAATTATGGTTCCCACCCACCTACCCCCAAACCCAAATGAAACTAGGGATTTTGAATGTGGCTCTAAGAGTTAACATTTCTGTCTGTGTGTTGTGTATGCTAGGTGATACCCTCAGTAGGCATTGACTACTAGACTGTAAGTGTGTATTATCAAAGTGTGTAAGAATAAAAACTCACTTGCACGAATTGAAAAGTACAGAAATGACACTTGTGAACGTGTGAACGTTAACACTGTAGTTGATAGATCTTAAGCTGCTAATTGTTGAGAGAGAATAACAGATTCTCAGCAGCACTTTCACTGTATATACAAACTGAAATAAAGACCTCAGCTATTAACGTGGTGGTCAGACTCGACTTTTTTACTGCTAATCTTTGCGTATTGTTTCCACCGACAAGTTTGTCAATATGAAAACTTTCCACTAGTTTGTTCATTAGAGTGCGTGTGTGTGTACGTGCACGTGTGTGTGTGTATGTATTTATAGCCAGTATCTTAAAACCATAACTGATAGCTGGGTAGCTGTCACCCTCTCCCTATATTTTATAGACATTATTTCAGACTGGCACTTTCCCACAATTCCTAAAAAGCGGATAAGACTATTCTTTAGTTCTTTGGAGGGCCATAGGCAATGTCTCCCAAATTCAGCATCTGTGACCCAAAAATGGGTATAATAATCCTCGTAAGCATTCTTATAAGGCTTTGCTAATGAACAAATGTTACAATGGGTACAAACATACCCAGTTTACAAACATTCAGACATATGTAATTTACAGACATTCAAATGTTCATGAAACATTTGACATTTAAAGTTGAGTATACATGTAAGGGGTTATTATCCAGCCTAATTCCATCTGTGGTTTTGTTAGAGGTAGTAATTAGGACTTTTCCCTGGTGATCTCTGGGAGACTTCCGGAAATCTAGATGCTGTAGTGCAGAGTCTTGGCTTTGATGGGGTACCAAGTGGGGACCTGATGACTTGGTCCTTCACAGCCCCAGTTTCAATGTTGAGAAATTTTGGTTACACTTCTGACTGATGAGCTTTGTGCCTCTTACCCCATCGATAAACTAGACATATTACACCGACTTTGATCCTACCTAGTGGGTGTTGTGAGAGTCAGGGATGCCTCTTGTGAAAGCTTTTAAAAGAGCTAAGAGAGTGCCCTTAAGCTTCAGGAAATGGGGACCAGGTTGCAATGTCCAGGTGTTCGTGTAGTACATTGCCCAACCCAAGGGGCTCCATCGTAGGCAACAAAATGAATGATAATCCTAGAATTGTACAGCACGTAATGGGCACCAGAGCAGCCCTGATTATATGTAATTTCAAAGTCTGTTTCATTATCATCCATTAAAAACTGGGAGCGTGGAAGGCTGGTAACATTGAGAAACTGCTGTATGGAAAACGGGAGGTTGGGGAGGCAGGGGAGGATGTGCCAACCAGAAAGTACATGCCTCATCTAAAGAAGCCAAATGTATTATTTTTGAACTATGTGGGCCAAACTAAACACCTAGCCAACTTGTTACTCCTCATCTAGGTAATGAGTGTTTACCGAATGCCAGGCATAGTGCTCAGTACTGACGTGCAGTTACATCACTTAATTCTTCCAACAGCCTTATGCAGGAGGTATCATCCTCATTATAGAGATGAGAAAAAGAAATCAGGTGACATGGCTTGCCCAAAATTATACTGTTAGTAAATGGGAAATGAATGGGACGGAAGATAGGGCTATGCAACATATGTAACAAAGGATGAGTGTTCATGATATATAAGGATTCCTACAAATCAGAAAAAAAAATAGGCAGAAGTTATGAATAGTTCACAGAAAAACAAGTGGCCACTAGGCGTTCAAAAAAAAGCGTTCAACCTCAAGCATCAACAGTGCAGTAAGTGAAAAAAAGCCAGCTGTGGAACAGTGTATTGTCTCCCATTTATGTTAAAAATATGTTTGTGTAAATATATGTAGGTGATGTATAGAAACTGCACATGAAACTGTCCCTAGTATCCTGGGAAAGGGGGTGAGAGGGATGGTGGGGAAGCAGGACCTTTAGGCTTGACAACTATAAAATATGAATCCCTTTGAATGCAAATGTATTTGTGTACTTTTAATTAAAAATATCAAAACTTTTTTTTTTTTTTAAAGAAAATACTAGGTCCTCTGAGAAGAGGGGGAAAAGAGTTGACAGTATTCCTAAAGCTGGATTATAAGAGGTCATCTTTTGCCTTACGATCATCTTAGAAGGGGCTCTGGACAAAGTTTGAGCTTTCCTCCAGCCTGGGTTTCTAGGCTTGGTGGTCAAATGGCTACTGCGCAGTCCAGAGAAGCACAGGGAGAAGTGTGATTGCAGCGTTTCATTCATCCAGCTGCGTTTGAGAGCCACTCTGTGCACAAAACTGGGTTGTGGAGGTGTGCTAAACTGAGGAAAGGAACTTGGTAGAACAAATACGTGTTGTAATAGAGGCAGAACCATGTGTGGGAGTGAAAAGGAGGAAGCAATTCTGATGGCAATTGGGAAAGGCTCCATGGAAGAAATAATGGCATATGGGCTGAGAGATGGTGAGGTTTTGATGAGTGCAGGTGAGTGGGGAGGCCGTTCCAAGTTGAAGGAACAGTACTAGCAAAACCACAGAGTTGAAAAAAGCCAAGGTTAGTTATTCAAACAGTGGATGGGAGCCTTGAGTGGCTGGTCGGGTACCTGGAAGAATGTACAAAGTTAAAATGGTAGGCAGAGGCTAAGTCGCAAGAAATCTTGAATGCCATATTGAAGTGCGGTGACCAAGCCTTGTGTTTAAAACATAAATTATAAGAGATAATTACATGTCTTTCAAAAGGAACCAGTAGCCTGTTTTTAATGTCGTCCAAATTAGTTAAGAGGTTGGGAAATGGTGCCCAGGCTATTTGATCTTACTGCCTATTGATGCTGTAATGGGGGGAGCTTCACAATTTTATTTGATACCTGGAATTAAAGACTTAGGAAACTCAGAGTTTAAAAAAAAAAAAATTCCTGTCACCTTTGGCGTTAGAATCTTTAAATACTAGAGCTAGAGTGATTGGGAAGACTTATTCAGGTTTCTGCCTTAATGAATAGTTAAGTCGTTCTATAGAACTGTATCTTTTGGAAGACTTCAGTTTAATAGTTATTGAGACTATTAAAAGGTACAGCAAACCATAATAAAAATGAATTATAATAACCACTGTAAAGAGCAAGTTATAAAGATTAAATGAGACAATTATACAGTACCGAGCCCACAAATGGTCTTAATATTCGTAGACTGAGAATTTCTAGAGGACAAGGACTTGTCTTACTCATCTGGATCTCTTCAGAATATTATTGTGTCTCCTCGCCCAACAAAGGGCCCAATAGCCAGAATTTTGGAGTGAAATCAGGGAACCAAAAATCAGTATGCGTCAGGGAGTATTCCAGCACAGAAACAACAAAAAAAATCACAGCTATAGTGAAGAAAAACTTCCACGTAGATGCACATAAAGCTGGCTAAAGAAAGATTTTACTTGTGGTTTCTTAAGCAGTACATTGACAAGGGTGTTTTTGCCATGTTTTGTCCTCAATGCCTGGAAGAATGCCTGTCACATAATAAAAAAAATTTTTTTTTTTTTTAGTGCTCCTTAAAAAGTGGAATTTAAAAATCGCTACTACTTGAATCCTTGTGTGCCAGGCATAGTGCCACTTGTTTAACTTCTAATTCTTATAACTTCTCTGAAGAAGGAGGTGATATGATTTCCACTTTACAGATGAAAACAGAAGCTCAGATGGATTCTTTGGATTTTATCCTATAGATAAGTCATTTCACTAGTAAATGGCAAAGCTAGGATTTGTACTCCGTTGAGTTAGACTCTAAAACCCATGCCATTTCTACCATTCCATTTTGCTGGATAAGGAGTCAAAAATTTGTGGATTTCAGACTTTGTGCAACTTTCAGAAGGCAAGTCACTTAATTTTTCCAGACCTCAATTTCCTTACTGTAGAGAATGTGAACTAAGTCACATTAGTTCCCTTCCAGCAATACATTAACAGTATTTAATGCCCAGCCTATAATCTCCTTAGGAGCATAGACCATAACCACTGAAAGGCTTAAACAGCCAGAGAGAATATGGTGGAAGTTCGTAGCTGAGATCTAGGTAGCACCCATGGTGGGGCTGTGTGTA
This sequence comes from Loxodonta africana, assembly GCF_030014295.1. Lineage (NCBI taxonomy): Eukaryota > Metazoa > Chordata > Mammalia > Proboscidea > Elephantidae > Loxodonta > Loxodonta africana. Next base: position 38,933,640 of record NC_087363.1, read on the forward strand.
TGAGAGGCGGGCAGGGGCAGGGAGGGATTTGAAGCAAATGTAACAAAATATCAATGTATTCTATCTGTATGATGGGTGAGTACCTGGGTGTTAAATCTTACTGTGTGAAGTACTTCATTATCTAAAAATATGTATATATATAAGGAATCACTGGGCAAATTACCCACAATATGATCTTCCATTTGGTGGGGAAATAAGAATCTGTTCAATAAATGTGCTGGGAAAATTGGATTTCCACATGTAGAAAAATGAAATGATTCATGCCTCACACAATACACAAAAACAAAATGGACCTAAATGTGCAAATTAAAACCATAAACTTCTTAGAAGAAAATGCAGGGACAACACTGTCGGGCCTAGCTTTTAACAATGAATTATCTAGTAGCAAAATCACAAACAGCAAAATAAAAAATAAACCAAAAAACCCAAACCCGTTGCCATTGAGTTGATTCTGACTCATAGCGACCCTACAGGGCAGAGCAGAACTGCCCCATAGGGTTTCCAAGGATTTGAACTGCTGACCTTTTGGTTAGCAGTCATAGCTCTTAGCCACTACACAACCAGGGTTTCCACAAAATAAATGGGACCTCACAAAAGTTAAAATTTTTGTTCATCAAAAAGAATTAACCAGAGGTGGGGCCAAGATGGCGGAGTAGTCAGGTGCTTCCAGTGAAACGTCTTACAACAAAGACCCAAAAAAACAAGTGAAATGATTACATTCATGACAAGCTAGAAGCCTTGAACATCAAAGGCAAAGTTAGAAAACGGATTGAGTGGCAGGGAGAGGGAAAGACTGTTCAGAAACAGAGAGGAGTTGCCGGACCTGAATCACCAGGAACCCTCAGGCTGCAGTGGGCTGCTGGTAGCGTTCGGCTGCAGTTTCCTCACAAAGAAATAGCCAGCCGCACAGCCTACTCACACCTCCAGAACCAGAGAAGAACAGTACTCTCGGCAAAAGCTAAGTACTATATTTTACTATATTTTATGGCACCCCCAGCCCCCAAGCTGGCTTCAGTGGCTGTCGATTTCCCTGGGCCTGAGATAGGTCCTGTCGAGTGTCCTGAGCCATTCTCCTGGCCTTGGAGAAGGAATAAATTCACAACTGGGGAAAAGATAATCTGCCAGCTCCACTAACCTGGGGAGCTCAGGACAGAAGTGGCTCCTGCCCAGGCATAACAGTCTGTGGACTTTGAATACATTTCCTCCCTGTATGGGCCTATTTCAGGAGAAGAGGCCCTTGTTGGCAGACTGCAACTTTTGCAACTGTATGGTGGAGAGGGGGGAATTTGATGTTTGACACCACTTTGCCTATTAAACAGGGTCCTCACCTACCCACATCAGGGGCCTAAGGATTGGTGGCTTCACTCACGTCACCCAGCCACCTGCAACAAGGGTCCTAGGATAACTGGTACCTCCCAGTCCTTACAACCAAAAGCATTGGGTGCCCAAGGTCCATCGGCAGAACCCAGCCACCTGCACACTCTAGGGGACAGGGACATGCTTTCCTCACAGACACTCGGGGGATGGTTTTCAGCCCCCTGCCTTGTTCAGAGCATGACCCCCTGCTGCAACCAGATACTGATACCTACACCAATCACCCCGCCCCTCTAAGACTGTAGGCCAGAGCCCGTACTACACACTTGATGACCAACTACCTGGACACCTGAGCTGAATCCATACAACAAAAGTGAATGGACTCCTAGCCTCACATGCCTGGTAACAGCTCTAGCCATCTGGTGACAGGACTTTAGAGCTCCAAAGGTGAAAATAATCAAGCTATCACACTCAAGCAAACTATTTGGACATATCAAAACAAAACAAAGCAAGAAGCTAGGGTATAGTAAGCAAACATAAAATAAACTAATACAATAACTTAATACGTGACTCAGAGACAACAGTCAATATCAAATCACATAAAGAAGCAGGTCATGATTGCTTCAACAAGCTCTCAAAACAAAGAATCAAGGGATCTTCTGGATGAAGGTGCATATCTGGAATTACCAGATGCAGAATACAAAAGACTAATATACAGAACTCTTCAAGACATCAGGAAGGAGATCAGGCAATACACAGAACAAGGAAAGGGACACACAGATAAAGCAGTTGAAGAAATTAAAAAGGTTATTCAAGAACATAATGAAAAATTTAATAAGCTGCAACAGTCCATAGAGAGACAGCAAGCAGAAATTCAGATTAGCAATAAAATTACAGAATTAGACAACTCAATAGAAAATCAGAGGAGCAGAATTGAGGAAGTGGAAGGCAGAATTAGTGAGAGTGAAGGTAAAACACTTGGCACCAATATATTTTTAAAAATCAGATAAAAGAATTTAAAAAAATGAAGAAACCCTAAGAATCATGTGGGACTCTATTAAGAGAAATAACCTACGAGTGATTGGAGTACCAGAACAGGGAGGGATAACAGAAAATACAGAGAGAATTGTTGAAGATTTGTTGGCAGAAAACTTCCCTGATACCGTGAAAGATGAGAAGATATCTACCCAAGACGCTCATCGAACTCCACATAAGGTAGATCTCAAAAGAAAGTCACCAAGACATATTATAATCAAATATGAGAAAACCAAATATAAACAGAATTTTAAGAGCAGCTAGGGATAAACTAAAAGCCACCTACAAAGGAGAGTCAATAAGAATACGCTCGGACTACTTGGCAGAAACCATGCAGACAAGAAGACAATGGGATGACTTATACAAAGCATTGGAGGAAAAAAATTGCCAGCCAAGAATCATATAGCCAACAAAAGTGTCTCTCAAGTATGAAGACAAAATTATGACATTTACAGATAAACAAGTTTAGGGAATTTGTAAAAACCAAACCAAAACTATAAGAAATACTAAAGAGAGTTCTCTGGTTAGAAAATCAATAATATCAGATATCGACCAAAGACTAGAACACTGGACAGAGCAATCAGATGTCAACCCAGGTAGAGAAATCACAAAAATAAATCAAGATTAAAAAAAACACTCAAAACAGGAAAACTGTGATGTCATTATGTAAAAGAAAAGAACATTAAAACAATGAAGAGGGACTAAGATATGTAGTCATAGATCTTTCATATGGACAGGAAGACAAGCCAATATAAAGAAATAAAAGTTAGGTTTAAACTTAGCAAAATAGGGGTAAATATTAAGGTAGCCACAAAGAAGACTAACAATCCTACCCATTGAAATGAAATACAAGAGAAAAAATAGAGATTTAGTAGAAACAAAATCAGCTACAATGAATAAGAGGAAAAGACAATATATAACATAAACTACTCAGCACAAAAAATTAAGTGGGAAAAAGAAACTGTCAACAACACACAAAAAAGACATCAAAATGACAGCACTAAACTCATAAAAAAATATTTATTTATTTATTTATTTTTTATGAGTACCTATCCATAATTACACTGAAAGTAAATGGACTAAATGCACCAATAAAGAGACAGAGAGTGGCAAAATGGATTAAAACACACACACACACACACACACACAATCTCTCTATATGCTGCCTACAAGAGACACATCTAAGACTTACACACAAACAAACTAAAACTCAAAGGATGGAAAAAAATTTATCAAGCAAACAATAATCAAAAAAGAGCAGGACTGGCAACATTAATTTCTGACAAAATAGATTTTAAAGTTAAAACCACCACAAAGGATGAGGAAGGACACTATGTAATGATTAAAGGGACAGTATTTTTTTTTTTTTTATACCAGGAGGATATAACCATATTAAATATTTACACACCCAATGACAGGGCTGCAAGATACATAAAACAAACTCTAACAGCATTGAAAAGTGAGATAGATAGTGCCACAATTATAGTAGGAGACTTCAATACACCACTTTCATTGAAGGATGGGACATCCAGAGAGAAGCTCAATAAAGACACGGAAGATCTAAATGCTACAATCAACCAACTTGATCTCATAGACGTATACAGAACACTCCACCCAACAGCAGCCAAGTATACTTTCTTTTCTAGTGCACATAGAACATTCTCTAGAATAGACCACATATTAGGTCATAAAGCAAGCCTTAGCAGAATCCAAAACATCAAAATATTACGAAGCATCTTCCTTGACCATAAGGCCATAAAAGTGGGAATCAATAACAGGAAAAGCAGGGAAAAGAAATCAAACACTTGGAAACTGAACAATACCCTGCTCAAAAAAGACTGGATTATAGAAGACATCAAGGATGGAATAAAGAAATTCAGAGAATCCAATGAGAATGAAAATGCTTCCTATCAGAACCTTTGGGACACAGTGAAAGCAGCACTCAGAGGTCAATTTATATCAATAAATGCACACATACAAAAAGAAGAAAGGGCCAAAACCAAAGAATTATCCCTACAACTTGAATAAATAGAGAGCAAGAAAAGAAACCCTCGGGCATGAGAAGACAGCAAATAATGAAAATTAGAGCTAAGAATTAAATGAAATAGAGAACAGAAAAACAATTGAAAGAATTCACAAGACCAAAAGTTGGTTCTTTGAAAAAGTTAACAAAATTGATAAACCTTTGGCCAAACTGACAAAAGAAAAACAGGGGAGGAAGCAAATAACCCGAATAAGAAATGAGATGGGCGATATGACAAAAGACCCAACTGAAATTAAAAGAATCGCATCAGATTACTACGAAAAATTGTATTCTAACAAATTTGAAAACCTAGAAGAAATGGATGAATTTCTACAAACACATTAGCTACCTAAACTAACACAAACAGAGGCAGAACAACTAAATAGACCCATAACAAAAGAAGAGATTGAAAAGGTAATTTAAAAAACTCCCAACAAATAAAAGCCCTGGCCCAGACGGCTTCACTGCAGAGTTCTACCAGACATTCAGAGAAGAGTTAACACCACTACTACTAAATGTATTCCAGAGCTTAGAAAAGGACGGACTCACTCTATGAAGCCAGTATATCCCTGATACCAAAACCAGGTAAAGACACCACAAAAAAAGAAAATTACAGACCTATATCCCTCATGAACTTAGATGCAAAAATCCTCAACAGAATTCTAGCCAGTAGAATTCAGCAACATATCAAAAAAATAATTCACCATGACCAAGTGGGATTCATACCAGGTATGCAGGGATGGTTCAACATTAGAAAAACAATGTAATCCATCATATAAATAAAACAAAAGATAAGAACCACATGATTTTATCAATTGATGCAGAAAAGGCATTTGACAAAGTTCAACACCCATTCACGATAAAAACTCTCAGCAAATAGGAATAGAAGGAAAATTCCTCAACATGATAAAGGGCATTTGTACAAAGCCAACAGCCAACATCATCCTAAATGGAGAGAGTCTGAAAGCGTTCCCCTTGAGAATGGGAAACGGACAAGGATGCCCTTTATCACTGCTCTTATTCAACATTGTGCTGGAGGTCCTAGCCAGAGCAATTAGGCTAGATAAAGAAACAAAGGTCATCCAGATTGGTAAGGAAGACATAAAAGTATCCCTGTTTGCAGATGACATGATCTTATACTCAGAAAACCCTACAGAATCCTCAAGAAAACTACTGAAACTAATAGAAGAGTTCAGCAGAGTACCAGGATACAAGATAAACATACAAAAATCAGCTGGATTCCTCCACACCAACAAAAAGAACATTGAAGAGGAAATCACGAAATCAATACCATTTACGGTAGCCCCCAAGAAGATGAAATACTTAGGAATAAATCTTACCAGAGATGTAAAAGACCTATGCAAAGAAAACTACAAGACACTACTGCAAGAAAAGAAAAGAAAAGAGACTTACATAAGTGGAAAAACATACCTTGCTCACGGATAGGAAGACTTAACATTGTAAAAATATCTATTCTACCAAAAGCCATCTATAGATACAATGCAATTCCAATCCAAATTCCAAAGACATTTTTTAATGAGATGGAGAAACAAATCACCAACTTCATATGGAAGGGAAAAAGGCCTGGTTAAGTAAAGCATTATGGAAAAAGAAGAACAAAGTGGGAGGCCTCACTCTACCTGATTTTAAAACCTATTATACCGCGACAGTAGTCAAAACAGCCTGGTAGTGGTACAACAACAGATACAAAGACCAATGGAACAGGATTGAGAATCCAGACATAAATCCATTCACATATGAGCAACTGATATTTGACAAAGGCCCAAAATCAGTTAAACGGGGGAAAAGACAGTCTTTTTAACAAATGGTGCGGGCATAACTGGATATCCTTCTGCAAAAAAATGAAATAAGACCCAAACCTCACACCATGCACAAAAACTAGCTCAAAATGGATCAAAGACCTAAATATAAAGTCTAAAATGATAAAGATCATGGAAGAAAAAAATAGGGACAATGCTAGGGGCCCTAACACCTGGCATAAACTGTATAGGAAACATTATTAACAACGCAGAAGAAAAACTAGATAACTGGGAGCTCCTAAAAATCAAATACCTATGATCATCCAAAGACTTCACCAAAAGAGTAAAAAGATTACGTACAGAAAGGGAAAAAGTTTTTAGCTATGATATTTCGGATCAGCGCCTGATCTCTAAAATCTACATGATACTGCAAAAACTCAACTACAAAAAGACAAATAACCCAATTAAAAAATGGGCAAAAGATAGGACACTACATAATGATTAAAGGGACAATTGACCAGGAAGATATAACCATATTAAATATTTATGCATCCAATGACGGGGCTGCAAGATACATAAAATAAACTTTAACAGAACTGAAAAGTGATATAGACACCTCCACAATTATAGTAGGAGACTTCAACACACCACTTTCGGAGAAGGACAGGACTTCCAGTTAGAAGCTCAATAGAGACACAGAAGACCTAATTGCTACAATCAACCAACTTGACCTCATAGACTTGTACAGAACACTCCACCCAACTGCTGCAAAGTATACTTTTTTTTCTAGCACACATGGAACATTCTCTGGAATAGACCACATATTAGGTCATAAAACAAACCTTTGCAGAATCCAAAACTTTGAAATATTACAAAGCATCTTCTCAGACCACAAGGCCATACAAGTGGAAATCAATAACAGAAAAATTAGGGAAAAGAAATCAAATACTTGGAAACTGAACAATACCCTGCTAAAAAAAAGACTGGGTTATAGAAGACATTAAGGAGGGAATAAGGAAATTCATAGAATGCAACGAGAATGAAAACACTTCCTATCAAAACCTCTGGGACACAGCAAAAGCAGTGCTCAGAGGTCAATTTATATTGATAAATGCACACACACAAAAAGAAGAAAGAGCCAAAATCAGAGAACTGTCCCGACAACTTGAACAAATAGAAAGTGAGCAACAAAAGAATCCATCAGGCACCAGAAGAAAACAAATAATAAAAATTAGAGCTGAACTAAATGAATTAAAAAAAAAAAAAATAGAGAACAGAAAAACAATTGAAAGAATTAACAAAGCCAAAAGCTGGTTCTTTGAGAAAATTAACAAAATTGATAAACCATTGGCCAGACTGACTAAAGAAATACAGGAAAGGAAACAAATAACCCGAATAAGAAACGAGATGGGCCACATCACAACAGACCCAACTGAAATTAAAAGAATTATATCAGATTATTATGAAAAATTGTACTCTAACAAATTTGCAAACCTAGAAGAAATGGATGAATTCCTGGAAAAACACTACCTACCTAAACTAACACAATCAGAAGTAGAACAACTAAATAGACCCATAACAAAAAAAGAGATTGAAACGGTAATCAAAAAACTCCCAACAAAAAAAAGAAGCCCTGGCCCAGACAGCTTTACTGCAGAGTTCTACCAAACTTTCAGAGAAGAGTTAACACCACTACTACTAAAGGTATTTCAAAGCATAGAAAATGACGGAATACTACCTAACTTATTCTATGAAGCCACCATATCCCTGATACCAAAAGCAGGTAGAGGCATCACAAAAAAAGAAAATTACAGACCTATATCCTTCATGAACTTAAATGCAAAAATCCTCAACAAAATTCTAGCCAATAGAATTCAACAACATATCAAAAAAATAATCCACCATGACCAAGTGGGATTTATACCAGGTATGCAAGGCTGGTTTAACATTAGAAAAACCATTAATGTAATCCACCGTATAAATAAAACAAAAGACAAAAACCACATGATCTTATCAATTGATGCAGAAAAGGCATTTGACAAAGTCCAACACCCATTTATGATAAAAAACGCTCAGCAAAAAAGGAATTGAAGGAAAATTCCTCAACATAATAAAGGGCATCTATACAAAGCCAACAGCCAACATCACTCTAAATGGAGAGAGCCTGAAAGCATTTCCCTTGAGAACGGGAACCAGACAAGGATGCCCTTTATCACTGCTCTTATTCAACATTGTGCTAGAGGTCCTAGCCACAGCAATTAGGCTAGACAAAGAAATAAAGGGCATCTGGACTGGCAAGGAGGAAGTAAAATTATCACTATTTGCAGATGACATGATCTTATACTCATAAAACCCTAAGGAATCCTCCAGAAAACTACTGAAACTAATAGAAGAGTTTGGCAGAATCTCAGATTATAAGATAAACATACAAAAATCACTTGGATTCCTCTACATCAATAAAAAGAACATCGAGAGGAAATCACCAAATCAATACCATTCACAGTAGCCCCCAAGAAGATAAAATACTTAGGAATAAATCTTACCAAAGATGTAAAAGACCTATACAAAGAAAGCTACAAAGTACTACTGCAAGAAACTAAAAAGGACCTACATAAGTGAAAAAACATACCTTGCTCATGGATAGGAAGACTTAACATAGTAAAAATGTCTATTCTACCAAAAGCCATCTATACATACAATGCACTTCCGATCCAAATTCCAATGACATTTTTTAACGTGATGGAGAAACAAATCACCAACTTCATATGGAAGGGAAAAAAGCCTCCGATAAGTAAAGCATTACTGAAAAAGAAGAACAAAGTGAGAGGCCTCACTCTACCTGATTTTAGAACATATTATACAGCCACAGTAGTCAAAACAGCCTGGTACTAGTACAACAACAGGCACATAGACCAATGGAACAGAATTGAGAACCCAGATATAAATCCATCCACATATGAGCAGCTGATATTTGACAAAGGCCCAGTGTCAGTTAATTGGGGAAAAGATAGTCTTTTTAACAAATGGTGCTGGCATAACTGGATATCCATTTGCAAAAAAATGAAACAGGACCCATACCTCACACCATGCACAAAAACTAACTCCAAGTGGATCAAAGACCCAAACATAAAGACTAAAACGATAAAGATCATGGAAGAAAAAATAGGGACAACCTTAGGAGCCCTAATACAAAGCATAAACAGAATACAAAACATTACCAAAAACGACGAAGAGAAACCAGATAACTGGAAGCTCCTAAAAGTCAAACACCTATGCTCATCTAAAGACTTCACCAAAAGAGTAAAATGACCACCTACAGATTGGGAAAGCATTTTCAGCTATGACATCTCCGACCAGCACTTGATCTCTAAAATCTGTATGATTGTGTTAAAACTCAACCACAAAAAGACAAACAACCCAATCAAAAAGTGGGCAAAGGATATGAGCACGCACTTCACTAAAGAAGATATTCAGGCAGCTAACAGATACATGAGAAAATGCCCCCAATAATTAGCCATTAGAGAAATGCAAATTAAAACTACGATGAGATTCCATCTCACTCCAATAAAGCTGGCATTAATCCAAAAAACACAAAATAATAAATGTTGGAGAGGCTGCAGAGAGATTGGAACTCTTATACACTGCTGGTGGGAATGTAAAATGGTACAACCACTTTGGAAATCTATCTGGCGTTTTTTTAAAAAGTTAGAAATAGAACTACCATACAACCCAGAAATCCCACTCCTCGGAATATACCCTACAGAAATAAGAGCCTTCACACAAACAGATATATGCACACCCATGTTTACAATAGCAAAAAGCTGGAAGCAACCAAGGTGTCCATCAACGGATGAATGGTTAAATAAATTGTGGCATATTCACACAATGGAATACTACACATTGATAAAGAACAGTGAGGAATCTGTGAAACATTTCATAATATGGAGGAACCTGGAAGGCATTATGCTGAGTGAAATTAGTCAGTGGCAAAAGGACAAATATTGTATATGACCACTATTATAAGATCTTGAGAAATAGTATAAACTGAGAAGAACACATACTTTTGTGGTTACGAAGAGGGGAGGAAGGGTGGGAGAGGGTGTTTTACTGATTAGTTAGTAGATAAGAACTACTTTAGGTGAAGGGAAGGACGATACTCAATACGCGGAAGGTCAACTCGACTGGACCAAAAGCAAAGAAGTTTCCGGGATAAACTGAATGCTTCAAAGGTCAGCGGAGCAAGGGCAGGGGTTTGGGGACTAGGGCTTAAGGGGACTTCTAAGTCAACTGGCAAAATAATTATATTATGAAAACATTCTGCATCCCACTTTGAAGTGTGGCGTCTGGGATCTTAAATGCTAACAAGCGGCCATCTAAGATGCATCAATTGGTCTCAACCCACCTGGAGCAAAGGAGAATGAAGAACACCAAGGTCACACGATAACTATGAGCCCAAGAGACAGAAAGGGCCACATGAACCAGAGACTTATACCATCCTGAGAGCAAAAGAACTAGATGGTGCCCGGCCACAACCGATGACTGCCCTGACAGGGAGCACAACAGAGAACCCCTGAGGGAGCAGGAGATCAGTGGGATGCAGACCCCAAATTCTCATAAAAAGACCAGACTTAATGGTCTGACTGAGACTAGAGGAATCCCGGCGGTCATGGTCCCCAAACCTTCTGTTGGCACAGGACAGGAACCATTCCCGAAGACAACTCATCAGACATGAAAGGGACTGGACAGTGGGTAGGAGAGAGATGCTGATGAAGAGTGAGCTAATCATATCAGGTGGACACTTGAGACTGTGTTGGCATCTCCTGTCTGGAGGGGGGATGGGAGGATAGAGTGAGTTGGAAGCTGGCAAAATTGTCACGAAAGGAGAGTCTGGAAGGGCTGAATCGTTAGGGGGAGAGCAAGTTGGAGTACGGAGTAAGGTGTATATAAACTTATATGTGACAGTCTGACTTGATTTGTAAACGTTCACTTGAAGCTCAATAAAAGTTAATTAAAAAAAAAAAAGACCAGACTTAATGGTCTGACTGAGACTAGAGGAATCCCAGTGGTCATGGTCCCCAAAACTTCTGTAGGCCCAGGACAGGAACCATTCCCGAAGACAACTCATCAGACATGGAAGGGACTGGACAATGGGTTGGAGAGAGATGCTGATGAAGAGTGAGCTACTTGTATCAGGTGGACACTTGAGACTGTGTTGGCATCTCCTGTCTGGAGAGGAGATAGGAGGGTAGAGAGGGTTAGAAACTGGCAAAATTGTCATGAAAGGAGAGACTGGAAGGAGGGAGCAGGCTGACTTATTAGGGGGAGAGTAAGTGGGAGTATGGAGTAAGGTGTATATAAGCTTATATGTGACAGACTGGCTTGATTTGTAAACTTTCACTTAAAGCACAATAAAAATTATTTTTAAAAAATGGGCAAAAGATATGAATAGGCACTTCACTAAAGAAGACATTCAGGTAGCTAACAGATACATGAGGAAATGCTCACAATCTTTAGCCATTAGAGAAATGCAAATCAAAACTACAATGAGATTCCATCTCACTCCAACAAGGCTGGCATTAATCCAAAAAAACCCAAAATAATCAATGCTGGATTGTTGTGAAGAGACTAGAACAGTTATACACTGCTGGTGGGAATGTAAAATGGTACAATCACTTTGGAAATTGATTTGGCACTTCCTTAAAAAGCTAGAAAAAGAACTACCATACGATCCAGCAATCCCACTCCTTGGAATATATCCTAGAGAAATAAGAGCCTTTACACAAACAGATATATGCACACCCATGTTCACTGCAGCCCTGTTTACAATAGCAAAAAGATGGAAGCAACCAAGGTGCCTATCAACACATGAATGGATAAATAAATTATACTATATCCACATAATGGAATACTACACATCAATAAAGAGCAATGATGAATCCGTGAAACATTTCATAACATGGAGGAATCTGGAAGGCGTTATGCTGAGCGAAACTAGTCAGTTGCAAAAGGACAAGTATCGTATGAGACCACTATTATAAGAACTCAAAAAACAGTTGAAACAGAGGCGAAAATATTCTTTGATGGTTATGAGAGCAGGGAGGGAGAAGAGTTTTCACTAATTAGATAAGGATTATTTTAGGTGAAGGGAAAGACAACACACGATACAGAGGAGGTCAGCACAACTGGACTAAACCAAAAGCAAAGAAGTTTCCTGAATAAATTGAATGCTTCGAAGGCCAGCATAGCAGGGACAAGGGTTTGGGGACCATGGTTTCAGGCGACATCTAAGTCAATTGGTATAATAAAATCTATTAAGAAAATATTCTGCATCCTACTTTGGAGAGTGGTATCTGGGATCTTAAACGCTAACAAGTGGCTATCTAAGATGCATCAATTGGTCTCAACCCACCTGGAACAAAGGAGAATGAAGAACACCAAAGACACAAGGTAATTATGAGCCCAAGAGACAGAAAGAGCCACATAAACCAGAGACTACATCAGCCTGAGACCAGAAGAACTAGATGGTGCTTGGGTACAACCGATGACTGCCCTGACAGGGAACACAGAAGATAACCCCTGAGAGAGCAGGAGAGCAGTGGGATGCAGACCTCAAATTCTTGTAAAAAGACCAGACTTAATGGTCTGACTGAGACTAGAAGGACCCCAGAGGTCATGGCCCCCAGACCATCTGTTAGCCCAAGACAGGAACCATTTCCAAAGCCAACTCTTCAGACAGGGATTGGACTGGGCTATGGGACAGAAAATGATACTGGTGAAGAGTGAGGTTCTGGGATCAAGTAGACACATGAGACTATGTGGGCAACTCCTGTGTGGAGAAGAGATGAGAGGGCAGAGGGGGTCAGAAGCTGGCCAAATGGACATGAAAATAGAGAGTGGATGGAAGCAGTGTGCTGTCTCATTAGAGGGAGAGCAAGTAGGAATATATAGCAAGGTGTATATAAGTTTTTGTATGAGAGACTGACTTGGTTTGTAAACTTTCACTTAGAGCCCAATAAAAATTAAAAATAATAATAATAAAGACTTTACCAAAAAAGTGAAAAGACAAGCTACCAACTTAGAGAATATCTTAGGAAACCGTATATCCAATAACCAAAATATATAAAAAACTTCGAGAACAATAAAAAGACAATTCAATCATAAAATGGGCAAAGGACTTGAATAGACATTTCACCAAAAAAGGACATTCAAAGGGCCACCAAACACATGAAAACATGCTCAACATCATTAGCCATTAGAGAAGCAAATCAAATCCACAATGAGATACCATTTCACTCCCACTAGGGTGGCTATGAGTCGTAATCTACTCGACCACAACTGGTTTGGTTCTTTTTTTCTTTTTTTAGGATGGCCAAGATAAAAAAAAATAGAAAATAACAAATGTTGATGAAGATGTCATCGGAACCCTTAACCACTGCTGATGGGAATGCAAAATGGTACAGCCATTGCGGAAAACAGAGTGGCTGTTCCTCAAAAAATTAAAAATAGAACTACCATATGACCCAGCAATTCCACTCCTAGGTATATACCCAGAAGACATGAAAGCAGAGACTCGAACAGACTTCTACACAGTGTTCGCAGCAGCACTATTCACAATAACCCAAAAGTGGAAACAACCTAAATGCCCATCAACAGATGAATGGATAAACAAAATGTGACATATACATACAATGGAATACTACTCAGCCAGTAGGAGAAATGAAGTCTTGATACATGATACAATATGGATGGTGCTTGAAGACATTATGCTGAGTGACAAAAGTCAATCACAAATTGACAAATATTGTATGAACTCACTTACATAAAAAGACAAGAACACAACATGGATGAACCTGGAGGACATTATGCTGAATGAAATAAGTCAGTCACAAAAGGACAAATATTGTATGAGACCACTATTATAAAAAGACATGAATAGGTTTACACACAGAAAGAAACTTTCTTTGATGGTTACCAGGGATGAGAGGGAGAAGGAGGGGGAATCACTAGGTAGTAGACTTGTGTTAATTCTGATGAAGGGAAAAGCAGTACACACTATGGGGGAAGTAAGCACAATGTGACCAAAGCAAAGGAAGACACTGAGAGGTACGCAAGAATAAAGGGAAACTACAGTAAATACTATAACATGTACAATTCTGCACCAACAGTAATAACAAACAATAATTTGTGAGTGGATTTGTAGGTAGCTACATAGATTGGGAGGACATATGGAAATATACCCACATGCATATGTAGGTATGGTTGTGGATATTTCTACATACATATCTGTAAGGACTGCATGTGTACACATATAATAGAGCACATGGGGGAGTCTAACTGTGGAAACTTCTTAGACATAACCAAACACCTCACAGGACTGAGCTAGTGGGCTTGAAGGCTAAGGACCATAGTCTTGGGGGACATCTAGGTCAATTGGCATAACATAGTTCATAAAGATAATGTTCTATAGCCTAGTTTGGTAAGAAGCATCTGGAATCTTAAAAGCTGTGAGCAACTATCTAAGTTACAACTATTGGTCTCTTCCCATCTGGAGCAAAGGAGAGTGAAGAAAACCAAAGACTCAAGGAAACATTAGTCCAAAAACTAAGGGCCCACATGAACCACAGCCTCCTCTAACCTGGGACCAGAAAAACTAGATGGTGCCCAGCTCTGATCAAGATCACAATAGAGGGTTCTGATTAGAATGGGTGAAAAATGTAGAACAAAATTCAAACTCATACTGGCTTGATAGAGACTGGAGGAACTCCCGAGACTATTGCCTTAACACAACCTTCTAACATGGAACTGGAGCTGCTCCTGGAGGCCATCATTCAGCTAAATAATAGACCGGCCTATAAAATAAACAATAACATCAATGAAGAATTTGCTCCTTAGAACAATCTGTTGACCAAAAGCAAAGATGAAAAGGCAAGAAGGGGCAGGGAAACCTGATGAATGGAAACAGGGAAGGCAGTGTGGAAATGGGGAGAGTGCAGACACTTTGAGGGGATTGAAAACAATGTCACGAAACAATTTGTATATGCATTATTGAATGAAAAACTAATTTGCTGTGTAAATATTCACCTAAAGCACAATAAAATGTTTTAAAAAAGATAAGAAAAGGCAAATGTATAGAGACCAAAGTTTTTTAGTGGTTACCAGGGGTGAGAGGAAGGGGGGATTAAAAAGTTGAATTGGCAAAAGTTGTGTGATAGATATATTTACAACAATGACAAAAAAAAAAAAAAAAGTAGCTGCTGAGAATGCTTATTTACAACCAAACACCTCATGGCATTTCATTCTTTGGATTGGAGGTTTAGGGTCATGGTATCATGGAACATCTTAGTTAATTTGCCTACTAACGTATTTAGTGCTTCTGTTCTACCTCCTAGTTGCAAGCAGCCATCCAAGGCACAATTGGTCTCTATTTGCCTGGAGCAACAGAGGAAGAAGGAGATTCAGGAATAGGAGGAGGAAATGGAATGTGTGCCTAATTGCCTCCATGAACAACTGCCTCCTTTGCCATGAGATCAGAAGAACTAGATGGTGCCCAGTTACCATTACAGAACGTTTTGATCAAAGAGTCTATAAAAGAATCCTGATCAAAAGGGAAAACACACAAAACAGAATTTCAAGTTTTCGTGAACTCCAGACCCTCTGGAGCCAGGGAGACTGGATGAGCTCCTGAAACTATTGCCCTGAGATAATCTTTAAACCTTAAACCAAAAATATCCCCTGAAGTCTTCTTAAAACCAAACAATAGTTTAGCTTAACTAGTAAAAAGTTCTGCTTTGAGCATTATGCTCTTTTAAAAACCAAAACCAAACTCATTGCCACTGAGTTAAGTCCAACTCATAGCAACCCTATAGGACAGAGTAGAACTGCCCCATACAGTTTCTAAGGGGCACCTGGCAGATTCAAACTGCCGACCTTTTGGTTAGCAGCCTGAGCTCTTAATCGCTAGGCCACCAGGGTTTCCATGATCTCTTAAGAACTATCTATGTAGAATCAAATTGACAACAGCAACTCAGAAGATTATACAGGAACCTTAGGAGACAGTGAGTTTATGTTAATAGGGTAGGAACAACTCAGGGAAGGAGGGTGAGAGTGGTTGCACAAGTTGAAAAAAATGTAATCAATGTCACTGAATTTTACATGTAGAATAAATCTTTTGCCATCGAGTCAATTCTGACTCAAAGCAACCCTATAGGACAGGGTAGAACTGCCCCATAGAGTTTCTAAGGAGCACCTGGTGGATTCAAACTGGCAACCTTTCAGTTAGCAGCTATAGCTCTTAATCACTATGCCACCAGGATTTCCAAATGTAGAATATTTAGGAATAAATTTGATCAAAAAAGCACAAGACTTGTACACTGAATGCTACAAAACAGTGCCGAAAGAAATTTAAAAAGTCCTAGATAAATGGAAAGACATCCCATTTTCATGGATTGGAAGGCTTAATATTTTTAAGATGACAATACTACCCAAAGTGATATTCAGATTCCATGCAATCCTTATCAAAATCCCAACAGTATTTTTGTGGCAATGGAAAAACCCATCCCAAAATTTATATGGATTTCAAAGGACCCTAAATAGCCAAAGCAATCTTGAAAAATAACAAAGTTGGAGGATTCACACTTCCCAATTTCAAAACTTCCTACAAAGCTACAGTAATCAAAGTAATATGTTACTGGCATAAGAACAGCCATATAGACCATGGAACAGAATTAAGAGTCAGAAACAAAACCTCACATCTATGGTCAATTCATTTTTGACACGGGTGCCAAGGTCAAACAGGTAATGGGGAAAGAACAATGTCAACAAATGGTGCCAGGAAACCTGGATATCCACATATAAAAGAATGAAGTTAGACCCTTTCCTTACAACATATTAAAAAATTAGCTAAAAATGGATCAAAGACCTAAATTTAAGAGTTAAAACTATAGAACTCTTAGAAGAAAATATAGGCGCAAATCTTCATGCCCTGTGATTTGGCAATGGTTTTAAAAGATGAAGCCAAAAGCACAGGCAACAGCAACAACAAAAATTACATATATTGGACTTAATTAAAATAAAAAAAAAAAACTTCTGTGCATCAAAAGGACACTATCAAAAGTTTGAAAAGACAATGCACAGAACGGGAATAAATATTTGCAAAACATACATCTAGTAAAGGTTTAATATCCCCAAATAAATAAAGAACTAAAACTCACCAAAAAATAGGACAACACATTTAAAAAATGAACAAATGACTTGAATAGACATTTCTCGAAAGATATGTAAATGGCCAATAAGCACATGAGAAGATGCTTAAAAGCGTTAGTCATCAGGGAAATGCAAACCAAAACCACAAGGAGATACCACTTCACACCCAAGCCAAACCCGTTGCTTTCAAGTCAATTCTGACTCATAGCGACCCTATAGGACAGAGTCGAGCTGCCCCATAAGGTTTCTTTATGCAAGCAGATCGCCACATCTTTCTCCTTCGGAGTGGCTGGTAGGTTCAAATCGCTGAGCTTTTGGTTAGCAGCCGAGCGCTTAACCACTGAACCACCAGGGCTCCTTTCATTTCACTATTAGGGTGTATAAAACCTGCAAAAGCCAGACCTGTGTAAGGCAGAAATCTGTTAGAGAAGGGAAACTCAAATATTTTCCACTAATGGAGAGTGACAGAAAAGTGGTAAGACTGCACCCTGTCAAAGGCGAAAAACTTGCAAGACCCAGAAAAACAAGGCACTCCTGTTGAGTTCAAGCTTTCACAGGTTTTACCATATATATGTGTGTGTTTATATATATATATATATATATATATACAAACACAGAAAATAAAAGTTGATGACGATGTGGAGAAATTGGAACTCTTGTATATTACTGATGGATATGTGAAATGATGCAGACACCGTGGAAAACAGTTCAGCAGTTCCTCCAAAAACGTTAAACATAGAATTATCACAGGACCCAGCAATTCTACTTCTAGGTATATACCCAAAAGAATTGAAAACAGGCCCTTAACACAGGGACTTGCATGCAAATATTCAGTGCAGCATTTTTTACAATAGCCAGGAGATAGAAACATCCAAGAGTCCACCAACAGATAAATGGATACACAAAATATGGTGTGTGTGTTTATTATAATGGAATATTATTCAGCCATAAAATGGGATGAAATTCTGATATATGCTCCAACATGCATGAACTCTGAAGACATTATGCTATGCGAATTAAGCCAGACACAAAGGACAAATATTGTATCATTCGACTTATATGAAATACCTAGAACAGGCATATTGATAGAGACTGAAAGTAGATGGGAGGTTACCGAGGGCTGGTGGTAGGGAGGAGCGGGGAGGTAGCCGCTAACGGATACTGAGTTTCTGTACCCATTAAGGTTTGAAAACAAAGAGTGGTAGAGCTTGCGCAACATCGTGAATCCACTTAATGCCAATTAATTGGACACTTAAATTTTTTTTTTTAAATATGGTTAAAATGGCAAATTTTATCTTATTTTACCGCAGTAAAAGAGAAGCGTGTTAACAAGGTCCCCCGACTTCTCTGAGCCCCTGTTTCCACACGGACAGAGAGGGTTTGATCCAGAAGCCTTCAGTAACTCCAGCTTTGATGCACTGCCTTTGGCGGGAGTCCTTTTTGCTACTTCCCTCCTCTGCACCCAGGCTTGAGCCGCGCCATGTCCTCTTCATACAAAGACCACGCCTACCCGTTCGTTCGTCCGCCGGGCAAGCTCTTCTTCATTCTTTCATTTAGATTTTTACTATGGAATTGTTCAAACGTGCACCCCTCCCCCAAACAGACCTCCAAAGAATTGTTCGCGCTTCTCTGTGCATCCGTTTGAGCCCCCGTTATGCTGCTCCTTCATAACAAACCTCACAGTGACTGGGGTTGTGGGTTGTATATTTACATGCCTGTCAGCCCTATGGGACCCTGAGTGAGCTCGTGGAGGGACGCAGTCTCCCAATCCACGGGCGGGGACGGGCCCTGGCGCAGAGATCCCACAGGGGCACTTCAGGATGCTCCCAGCTTTGGAAAGGGAGACACCAAGTGTGAAACAATCAGTGATTGAGATAGAAATCTCCCGGGTATGGGACAAGCACCCGGAGGAACGTGAGTCTGGAGGGAGGCCAGCCTGCGCCGGTTCCCACGCTTCAGACGCAGTCCCCAGGGGCCGCCGCGTGGCAGCTCGTTAATCAGCGGCCCCGACTTAGAGGAGGCCCCTATGCGCCCGCTCAGACGTCTCTAAACGGACGTCTACAGCAACGAAGCTTAAATACATGCGATGGATGCACTTCCCAGGATAGTGTAAATGTTGACATTTTAAAATAAAACTGCTTCATCACTCGTTTTAGTAGATCCAGTGGAATCGAAAGAGCAGTGATTGGACACAAACCTCGTCCACACACAAAAAAAGTACAGGAATGAGCTCTCCTTTGTTAATGAAGTTTTACCTGTTTTTTTGTTCTCTTTGAAACTTGTATTCAATTCCACTTTCGTCACCGAGTTTTAGCCTACTATAATACATTTGCATGCTTGAATGTCTTGTATTGATCACACCAAAAATTATGGATGTAAACTGAAATTTTCAAAATAGAAAATTTTCTGTGCCCTGTGCCTGGCGAAGTGTTTAAAAAACTATTCTGGAAAGTTATCATTACAAATATTATGAGTATGCAATTGATCAAAACAATATAAATATAGATGTTGACAGATACGAAATGAAGTAACATTTTATTAGGATGCATTTCTTACCAAGATGATTGGGTTTTGCCCCTGTTTTGTATAGAAACAAACAAACGAAAAGCCAAATCCGTTGCTGTCAAGTTGATTCCAACGCAGAGTGATCCTATAGGACAGAATAGAACTGCCCCATGGGGCTTCCAAGGCTGTAAATCTTTCTGTAAATCTTTCGCAGGAGCAGCAGCTGTTGGGTTCAAAGCTGACCTTTCAGTTAGCAGCTAAATGCTTAACCACTGTGTCACCAGGGCCCCTGTTTTGTACAGAAGTGGATAAGTATTCCTGATTACTGGAAGGAGCAGGGTTAAGCCTCAAGTCTCTTCCTGTTTCATTCTTGCAGGTGTAAGCACTGAGAAGTATTGTTCACATAAGTAAACCTTGGAAAAAGTAGGCAGGCAGGAATATTGTAGCAACGCCCTTCAATCATTTTAACTCTCTTTGAGTTTTATGCTCAAAATCGATCATAATTCATCACTCAGAATTATTTTTGTTGCAGGTTAGTGGTGGATAAATAAAGGTTCATTATACTGGTCCCTCTACTTGTATGTATGTTGAAATTTTCCAGAATAAAAGTTAAATTTTTTTTAACTTCAACATTCATGGTTTCTTCTTTTTTTCATATTGTATTATTTCATATTGTAGTAAATGTATATGTAACACAGTATTTGCCATCTCAACATTCTTCATGTGCACCCTTCAGTGACATTAATTTACGTTCATCGTGTTGTGCACCCGTCCCCCTTATCCATTCCCAAATTTCCCCCTCACCCTTAAGAGAAGCTCAGTAGCCCCTAAGCATTGAGTTCTCATTTCTCCCTCCCTTCTGCCCACCCCTGATAACCACTAATAAACTTTGGTCTATATACTCACAAAAGGACCAAGACAGTGTGATTGCACTTATGTGAAATATCTAGAATAGCCAAGTGCAAAGAAATCATTTTTAATCTCTGTTAATCGCTGGATTAGGCTCTCCTCCAATTTTGTTGAAAGTGAAAAAATGAAAACCACCTGACTCGCAAAAGGATTTAGCTCCATTCCTTGGAGCCCTTTGAGCCCTTCTCCCTCTCCAGACCCACAGCAAGGTTTCCAACTGATCTTTCATTTGCCTTAGGCTGGGGGAGGTGTTTGCTATTTTCCCCTAAAGCACAAGAAGGTGCCCTTTGGGGAGTCTTTGGTGCTTGAAGGCTGTGATGGGTGAACTATGATGGACCTGTTGGCCAGGACCAAGAATGAAACAGATCCTGCTCAGATCGCAAGTGTATTTCCTCCCACCTCAAAGCCCTTCCCTGCAGAGGACTGGGACCTGCTCAGGCTCCTGGGGTCAAAAAGATTGAGGCTGGAAACCTTTACATCTTCTCTTCCAAATTACTTCAGCCCAAGAAAGCTTACTGAATGCACTGCAATCCAATAAAGATGAACCACTAAGATGAACCAGGGTGATCCTGGAGTGGGTTCTGGATCTGGGGGGAGAAAGCGGGGTACTATAAAAAGACATCGTTGGGACAATTAGCAATATTCAAGTAAGTTTTCCAGATTAAATAATAGAATTGTATCATGGCTAAATCCCCTGGTCTTGAAACCTCCGCTGCTATGATGGTTGTGTAACAGAATGCCCTTAAAGAGTTTAGACTTCAAGGGGCATCAATCACACTGGCAACTTAATCTTCAATAAAAACCAAAAACCTGCAGCTGTCCAGTCGATTCCGACTCATAGTGGCCCTATAGGGCAGAGTAGAACCGCCCCATAGAGTTTCCAAGGAGCGCCTGATGGATTCGAACTGCCGACCTGTTGGTTAGCAGCCACAGCGCTTAACCACTACACAACCAGAGTTTCCCAATAGTAGGCCGTAAAAACCGTTGCCGTCCAGTCGATTCCAATTCATAGCAACCTTTTAGTAGTAGGAAAACCAAAAACCAAACCCAGTGCCGTGGAGTTGATTCCAACTCATAGCGACCTAGGATAGAGTAGAACTGCCCCATAGAGTTTCCAAGGAGTGCCTGGCGGATTTGAACTGCCCACCCTCTGGATAGCAGCCATAGCACTTAACCCCTATGCCACCAGGTTTCCTTAGTGATAGGTTGTTGTTGTTGTTAGGTACCATCGAGTCGGTTCTGATTCATAGCGACCCTATGCACAACAGAACGAAACACTGCCCGGTTCGGCACCATCCTTACAATCGTTGTTATGCTCAAGCTCATTGTTGCAGCCACTGTGTCAATCCACCTCGTTGAGGGTCTTCCTCTTTTCGGCTGACCCTGTACTCTGCCAAGCATGATGTCCCTCTCCAGGGACTGATTGATCCCTCCTGACAACATGTCCAAAGTATGTAAGACGCAGTCTCGCCATCCTTGCCTCTAAGGAGCATCCTGGCCGCACTTCTTCCAAGACAGATTTGTTCGTTCTTTTGGCAGTCCATGGTATATTCAATGTTCTTCACCAACACCACAATTCAAAGGCGTCAACTCTTCTTCCGTCTTCCTTACTCATTGTCCAGCTTTCACATGCATATGATGTAATTGAAAATTCCATGGCTTGGGTCAGGCGCACCTTAGGGCTTAAATAAGAAGAGAGAACGCCCGCGTGGCCAAATGGACAGAATGTTAACACTTGGTGAATCTGGGTTACGTAGGGGTTACGGAGATGCTCTGTATTACTCTCACAACTTTTCTGTAACTTTGAAATTATTTCAAAATATAAAGGAAAACAAGAAACAGACGACACACTCAGACGCCAGGCACACCCTGGTCTCTGCCGCCACCTGGTGTCTGCAGAGGTGAGCGCACGCTAGTGTCCAGGACTTTAAACTTGAACATTCAGGGTTCCTTTTTTGTGTGTGTGTGGTAAATGTATACGCAATAAAAAATACAGCCTGCGCTCCTGACGTCCGTCGGTCCAGCCTCTGAGCAGGGTCACGCGCCTGATCAGACCCGGCAGCCTGGGGCGTCCACAGCTTTGCTCGTCTGACCTCCTCCGGTTTCGTCCATCCGCGAACCGCTGCTGGGGCATTTCTGGTGCTATGAAAGTGAAGTCACAGTAATCTTGGTTTGAGAGGAGCCAGAATTTCAGGGCCTCCCAACCCTGATGCTTTTTACAAATAGGGAAACAGGCCCTGAGAGGGAACGTGACCGAGTCGTTGATTAGAACTAAAGTCCCTTTTTCTCAGGGAGCAGCTGGCCCAAGCCACAAACGTCTCCTCCTTGAATTTGACTGTCAAAGTGGAGTCAGATGGACCCCTTGCCTAAAGTCTGAGCTCCCTCAAGGCCCGACTCTGACCTCATCTCCCACCTCCACCCCTTCCAGCCCCCTGGCCTCAAGCCCACCAAGCACATTCTCCTCTCTGGGCCTTTGCACACGCAGTTCCCTTTGCCCGGGCCTCCTTCGCCCAGCTCCTCCTGCGGTCTCTGCTAACACATCACCTCCCCCTGCGGCCTGCCCTGACCACTGTACTGCGTGAGCTCATTAGTCCACCCATTTGTGCAATTATACATTCACTTATTTGTTGTTGACTTGTTTGCTGGCCACTCCTCTTCCCCCACTGGACTGAGAGTCTATGTTAACAGCAGCTTGTCTGTCTGGTTCAAGGCAGGGAGCTTGCCACAGAGCGGTCACTTGGCAAGTCAGGAATGTTTGTACTTCCCCCCATCACCCCGCCCCCGCTTGTCCTGGTTCCTTTATTTCCCAACTTTGCTCCCAGGTGACCATCCCCAAGGGAGTGTCTCCTCCCGGGGTATCTATAGTTCCTGAGGCACTCAAGGCCCCAAGGAGAGGATTGGAGGCAAGGGGCCTAATGGTGAGACCGCCCTCTGGGAGCAGCGTGCCGCATAGCAGTCATGCCTGGCCAGAGAAAGGGGTGCAGGGGCTGCGTGGTCGAAGGGACGCAGTCGCCATCCTGCAACGCCCAGGGGAGATCAGAGGCACCCTCACAACGGGGAAGCTGAGGCGCAGGCCTTAACCCAGTAAGCCGCGGATAAGCTGACTTCAGAGTCGATGCTCCTAACCACTGCGCGTCCTCCCCTTCCAAGCGGCGAGAGAAGCGCACTGGCTGGGGAAGCCCCGGCCGGGCCAGTCCACCGAGCCCCCCCAGGGCCCTCCAGTCTCCGCCCCCCATAGGCCAGCGGAGAGTTGGCTCCGGGACACAGGGCTGTCGATTCAGGAAGAGGGTCCCATCTCCGGGACAATGGGCGGGGGCGGAGCTGGAGCGGACATGCGAACAATAACGCGCTCCCGGCAGCCCGCCCACCCTTCCCGGCCCGCTTCCGGCCTTTCGGGGTCTGGGCTGGGGGCGTGGGAGGGGCCGGGAGCAAAGGGGAAGCAGGCGGGGCTCCGCCCCAACGAGCCCGAGTCAACACCCCGAGACTGGGCCCGAGCGCAAGTGACCCTGGGCACCTCCAGCCGGGGCCTCTTCCACACCGTCAGTCCTAGGGGCCGGGGGTCCTTCCCAGATCTAACTCTGCCCCCGGCGCGCCCTCCTGCCTCGAGGCCCATGGGCTGGCTGTGTGCCGGGCAGTGATGCTTTTTTTTTTTTTAAAAAAAAAAAAACGTTTTCTTTGAGGTACAGCTTTAAAAACGATTTGCAGCCTAGTTGAATCATAGTGACCCCATGTGTGTCAGAGTAGAACTGTGTTCCACGAGTTTTCAATGGCGATTTCCCGCAAGTAGATCCCCAGGTGCCTCTGGGTGGACTTGAACCTCCAATCATTGGGTTAGCAGCCAAGCTGTCAGCAGTTTGCACCACCCAGGAGCACACAGAGGGAGATGAACACATTTTAAATATGAAATCCGATAAACTTTTACATATGTATGTACCTTGTAACCAACTCTCAGAACAGGTACAGAAGATTCTCAGTTCCTCAAAAAGTCCCCCGGTGCCCCTTCCTAGTCAACCCCTGCCCCCAACCCCAGTGTCATGTATTGAATTGTGTCCCCCCAAAATATGTGTCAGCTTGGTTAGGCTATGATTCCCAGTATTGTGTAGCTGTCCTTGGTTTTGTGATCTGATGTAATTTTCCTGTGTTGTAAATCCTAATCTCTGCCTGTGGTTAACAGGCAAGACTAGGTTATGTTCAAGAGGATTAGGGTGGAATGCAACACCCTTACTGGAGTTTCCCTGGGGTGTGGCCTGCATCACCTTTTATCTTATAAGAGATAAAAGGAGAAAGGAGGGAGCAGAGAAATGGGGACCTCATTCCACCAAGAAAGAAGCTCAGGGAGCAGAGTGCGTCCTTTGCGGTCCCTGTGCTGAGAAGCTCCTAGACCAGGGGAAAATGGAGGCCAAGGACCTTCCCCCAAGAACCAACAGAGAGAGAAAGCACTCCCCGGAAGCTCAAGCCCTGAATTCAGACTTCTAGCCCCCTAGACTGTGAGAGAATAAATTTCTGTTTGTTAAAGCCATCCACTTATGGTATTTCTGTCACAGCAGCACTAGATAACTAAGACACCCAGCCCCTGGCAACAACTGATCTGTTTCTTGTCCCTATAGTTTTGCCTTTTCAAAGATGTCTTATAGATGGAATTATGCAGATTATAGCCTTTCTAATTCTGGCTTTGAGATTTACCTATGATGTTGTGTATATAGCAATAGGTGGTTACTTTTTATTGCTAAATAGTATTCCATCTGATGGATGAACCTCCGATCGCTTATATGTTCATTCGTTGAGGAACCATTTGGGTTGTTTCCAGTTTGGGGTGATTATGAACCTCCAGGTTTTTTGCATGGACATATTCTTGTTCCTCTTGGGCAAATATCTAGGAGTGTCATTGAGTCAATTTCAACTCATAGCGACCCCATATGACAGAGTAGAACTGCCTCATAGGATTTTCTTGGTGGTAATCTTTGCGGGGAAACCCTGGTGGCGTAGTGGTTAAGTGCTATGGCCGCTAATCAAAGGGTCGGCAGTTTGAATCCACCTAGGTGCTCCTTGGAAACTCTGTGGGGCAGTTCTACCCTGTCCTATAGGGTTGCTACGAGTCGGAATTGACTCGACAGCACTGGGATTTTTGGTTTGGTTAATCTTTGCAGAGCCACTGGGTGGGTTCGAACTGCCAAGCTTTTGGTTAGGAGCCAAGCACTTAACCATTGTGCCACCAGTGCTCCAATGATAAGTCTGTGTTTGACTTCTTAAGAAACTATCGAATGGTTTTCTAAAGTGGCTGCACCATTTCACACTCCTACCAGCACTGCCTGAGTTTCTGTTGCCCCACATCCTAGCCAGCACTTACCGTTGTCAGTTTTGTTTTTTTTTCACCCATTCAAGTCAGTATGGAGCTGTGTCTCAAGAGAATATTGACAAGCAAATGAGTAAAAGCCCAGCCCAGAGAATTCCCACCCTCAGGAAGCCCCAGGGATTTCTCAGCCTTTTCTCATCCTTCTCCCTCACCTTATTCAGGTGCAGGCAGAGGTCCTTGGCCCAGAGGTAGCCCATGTGCAGACCTTGGGCAGACAGGTGCCCAACCCCACCAGCCCCCAGGACTTCTTACACTCACATCCTTTCCAGATGCATGGCCCAGAGGGGGAGAAGGGCCTTGCACAGAATCCCCCAAGTGGGTCAGACTAGGATTCTCTGGGAAAAAAAAATCAAGACAGATGGGGAGGGGGGAGTGAACATGAGTTCTCTGTTTGGGAGCCAAGGGCATGGGAGGCAGCAGCTTGTGTACCTGGCCGGCAGGTAGGCCTGAGGGCTGGACTACTAGGCACCCCCCTCCCAGGTCCCCTGTGACCCTTGGAAGATGGGGAAGGGGGTAGGTGCGAGGAGAAGCCTGCTTGCCTCCAAAGAATAATCTTTATTGTGCACCTACTGCTTGCTGGGCGCCGTTCTGGCAGAGGGGACACAGCCTGCTGGAGAAGTTCGCAGCCTGGTGGCTGAGATGGATAACCCCATGAGCACTTTGGAGGGCCTCTCTGAAGGGGGACCTGAGGGCAAATGCAAAGGCCAGGAGGTGGGGCTGTGCTTAGTGCACACAGAACCAGTGTCGAGGCCAGTGTGGCTGGAGCCAAGAGCAGAGGGAGCTGAGGCTAGAGAGGGCCCAGGGGCCAGCTGCCTTTGAGGGAGGTGCAGGCCTGAAAGGGTGCTGAGCAGAGACTGTCAGTGTAAGATCTGCCTTGCATGCCGCCCAGGAGTCCCTGGATGGTCCAAATGGTTAACGCACTTGGCTTCTAACTGAAAGGTTGGAGGTTTGAGTCCATCCAGAGGCAACTCAGAAGAAAGTCCTGGGTATCTACTTCCAAAAAATCAGCCATTGAAAACCCTGTGGAGCACAGTTCTCCTCTGACACACGTGGAGTCGCCATGAGTTGGAGAGGACTCCATGGCAACTGGTTTTCCTGGTGGCTGCCAGGAAAAAGAATATACAGTAGTGTAGGAAGTGAGTGTGGCAGCAGGGAGACCAGGGAGGAAGCTACTGCAATGGATCAGGCAAGAAAGTGGTAGCTGGACCCAGGGGCTGTGGGGAGGCTGGAGCACGGGTCAGACCCTTTGGGAGGTGGAGTCAGCAGGTTTTCTGCAAGATAAATGGGGGTGGAGTAAAGAAGAGGGAAGGGGAATTAAGGGAGATTGGGGCTTCGGGGCTGGGGCCAGAGCCCCTGGCTAAGGGAGGTGCCACGTCTCTGGCATCTCCTCCCAACCTCACTCTGTATCTACTAAGCATCTACTGGGTACAGTCCTGCCCCTGCAGGTGAGGAAGGCCAGGACCTCCTGCTCCTCTGGCTCCTTTGTCTTCCTCCCTTGGAGGAGCCTGACCCCTGACTTGGACAAACATCTTGTGGCTGTTTCCGCCTTGCCTGCCCAGAGCCTCTGCCCAGCCTGAACAAACACTCAGGACCTGCACTTCCGGCCTCTGCTCTGGAAAAAGCTGAACCAGGGGCCTTTGAGGTCAACACTAGATGGAAGTGGGAAGGAGGAGGCACAGGCCCCTCCACAGGGTCCTCTGGGAGCCTCCTGCTGGTTTCTGGAGCTGCCAGCAAAGTGCCTTGGGCTTCAACTTCCTCATCTGTAAAATGGGCCTAATTATGCCCACCTTGGAGGACTGCGGAGAGGACAGAAAGCCCCCAGCCCTGGGCCTGGCACCAAGGGGGGTCCTTCCCTGTCCCTAGTGAGGGGGGTGATGCTGCCCACAGGGCTACCAGGGGCCTTGAGGAGTAAGGCTTTTCCAGGTTCTAGCAGGGGCCACAAGGGAGGAGGTCAGACACTACCTGCCTTCTTGTAGCCACCCCATGCTTTTTCCGTATCTTCATAATTGGAGCCGTCACCTGAACCAACATTAGATTAAGTCCTAATGGTGGAACTCCAGGCAGTGTTGAATGGTGACAGCCCCCCTTGCATCACACCACAGGGGCACTGACTCACCTTGTCATCTCTTTTGTGGATACTGATCTCGGAGGGGGGTTATGGCAAGTCCAAGCTGGGCCAGGCAAAGCAGTATGAGGTAAGGATGGGAGAAGGAATGGAGAGGTGTGGATGGGAGTCAGAAACACCACTGAGGGACCTGGCTTCAAGGATGTATGCTTAGCTCCCAGGGCCCCCAAATGCCCTAACCCCAAACCTGACCAGGACCTGGAGGGTTCTTTATGGGAAGATTCCCCGAGGCCATGGGGTCTGAAGTATCCCCTGGGACTGCACCCACAGTCCTGTCCCTGTCACTCTGGAGCCTCCATCCTGGGCAGAGATTATGAATCAGGCTAGGGGTGGGGGTGGAAGTGGAAATTTCCAACAATGTGAAATATGTGAAAATGGTTGACTGCGATGACCGAGCTCCCTGTCCCAGGAAGTGTGAGCAGAGGTAGCTGAGTATTTGGGAATTGACCTTGCTCTGACCCCACCTAGGTCTCCTTCCTCACTCCCTGCTGCTGCTCTGAGAGCCCTGTGAGCTGTGAGCAGGAGCCAGGGAGGCTGGTGGTGGCTGGGATCAGAAAAACCCAGGTCCAAGTCCCTCTGGCTATGGGATGGAGAACACACGTCCAGGCCCCTCAGTTTCTACATCAGTGAAAGGGTCTGGTCAAGAGCGAGACCTGCCTGCCTGGGCTGTTTGGGATCACGCGAAATGGTAAGCAAAGCCCCAGGCGCACAGCAAGCTTGGGGTGTCAGCACAGCCCTCCTCCCCTTCTCAGGGGCTATTGTCGAGCTGTGGGGCAGGAGCAGGGGGATTTGCCAGCTCCCTGCTCCAGAGCTTTGCTGGATAAAGCCTCCCTCCCAGTTGGGGTTTGATTTTGTTTTTGTTTTTCAGGCAGGATCTGGGAGTGGAGACAATGGAATTAATTTTTTGTTTTTCCTTCTGAACAGTTTCTCCTCAACTGAGAGCTGTGGGGCTGGATTCCCACCTCGCCTTCCGGTTATTGGAGGAGCTGCCAGGAGAGGATGGGCGTGGGTGGGAGGTTGGGGAGGGGAGGCCCGGAGGTGAGGGGCAGTTTAGGCAGGCTGAGCAGGAGGGAAAGGCGTGAGCCACTCCTTCCTGCCTCTGTATCCTCACACAGGCTGCTCCCTCGCCTGGGCCCCCAGCCACTATTGCCAGCTCCCATGCCTCCTTGAGAGCAGGCATCACTTCCTCCAGGAAGCCCTCCCTGACTCCCCCCTCCAAGGCAGAATCGGTCTTAGCACCTTCCTGCTCTCATGTCCCATCTTCCACCTTCTACTCACACTGATTTATGGCTCTTTCCTCAGTGTGAGACTGTGGGCTCAGCACCTGACCCAAAGTTGGGCCTTGGTGATCACCCGATGAACTGAGCATGTGAAGGGGGCCCAGTCCCTGCTCTGTGGTCCTCAATGTCTGGTCAGGGGTCTCCGTCTGGGAGGGCCTGGGGCCGGGGGTAGGGGGTACAGGTATGGAGTGGTGTGGATGGGACAGCGAGCAAGGGCTGAGCTCCAACCATACTGGCTGTGTGACCCGGGTCAGGTGAGTTCCTTTCCCTAAGCCTCAGTTTCCCTCTCTGTAAAATGGGGGTAACAGCGCCATCTGGCAGAGCTAACCTGAATGGACCCAGCATAAGGCCTAGATTCATCCTGTAGATGCGTTAACCAGCTTATAAGGGCAGGGGCTGGCGTTGGTGCTGAGGTGGTGGGCTGTCTTGGCTGGTAGAGTCCTGGTATGGGGGCACAAATGGAACTCCGGCCCCATAAATCACATCCCACCCTGCAACTACTTGTGCTAAAAATAGCTCGACCTCCCTCCTGCCTTCTCCCGGCATCCTCGGGTAGGGGCCAAGGGTCATGCCAGTGGGAAGTGAATTATGGGCTGGGGGCACTCAAACCTGCTGTTAATCATACGGAAGCTTCAGGCATTAAGAGCCTTTCCTGAGACTCCTCACTTAACCTCTCGGCCCCTCCCCAATTACATGGGACCATTGTTGGGTGGGCATGAGGAGGCCCAGAGGGTGGGGGCTCCGTCTTCCCATGTCTCAGCCCCAGGGACACCCTGCTCTGCTTGAGGTCCAGTGGGGAGACAGAGGCTTGAGTGCGGGATGATGAGGCAGAGGGAGGCACCCCAGGATCAATCCCTGCACCTTTTGTCTGGATAACAGACAAGGTGGTTTGCACTGTGACTGGTGAATGACAGAATTATGTCCCCCCAGGAAACCTGGTGGCGTAGTGGTTAAGAGCTATGACTGCTAGCCAAAAGGTCGGTCGGCAGTTCAAATCCACCAGGTGCTCCTTGGAAACTCTATGGGGCAGTTCTACTCTGTTCTACAGGGTCACTATGAGTTGGAATCAACTCGACGACAGCAGGTTTTAGCGGGTTAGGCTGCCCCCATGCACAGGACATTGAGACCAATGTCCCTCAAGTAACAGCCAACACTGACATATCACTCACCCCATGCCTGACTCTGCCCCACTCAACCAGTGAGGAAACAGGCACAGAGGAGCAGCACAGAGCCATGCAGAGGCCACCCAGCTAGGACGCTGCAGAGCTGGACCCACTCCTGCTGCTGTGTGGCCCAGTTCTGGAGGTTGTCAGCTGGCGGAGGGCCTGGGTGGGCAGCCAGGTTTGGCTCCTCCTGGCGGGGCAACCCCAGACAAGCACCTGAGAGCCCCATCTCCCCACAGCAAAACGGAACTGAGGGTCCTCGCTGTGGGGTGTGGGCAGGGGACAGGTCCTGGGCGGGTGAGGCCGTCTGTGTACCCCCATCAAGCCCCCGGCATCCTGGATGGACCCACATCTGTCTGTGCCCTATAGAAACCCATTGGAACCCGCAGCCCTTGACCAATGACAGCTCCCCCCACCCCCGCACATTTATCTTTAACACAAATAATGTGCATTCTCTGAGGCAAACTTTGAAAATTCAGACACAAAGAAAAACTTCAAAAACCTCCTGAAACCCTCCACCAGGGGTCATAACCCAGGGAGGGGTCCAGGGCTTGTCCTGCCTTTGCCTCTTTGACAGGGTGACTGGGTGGCACCCACCCTCAGGCTGGGCCTCAGGGTGACCATCTGCAGCAGCACAGTCATCCGTTCAACCTCAGGTCCCGAGGCTGGAGATCAGGCCACGGGAACCCTTGGCTCTTTTTGGGGCCAGGGTTGCCCAGCTCTGCCTGTGGGCAGGCGGAAGGAAGTGAGAATGAATGGGGCGGGGGGTGACAGGGGTCCCAGCTGGGGAAGCAAAACTGCTATGGTGTCCTCCCACCTCCTGGTGGGGCTGCCCACAGCTGGGCCTGCGCCACACTTTGCTCAGGTGCCCAAGGTGGTGTCGCCTCACTGCCCAGCCAATATCAGGTATCCTCAGGGTCCCTGGAGCCCCGGGCTATGATATGGGGAGGAAGGGGATCCCTTGGCCTCTAGAGACTGCTCTGCGCCTCCAGCCCAGATAGCCCCAGCTCTGGGGACCTTCCCAGCCCCAGGATCCTGTCGTCTACCCCAGCCTGGCCAGCCACGCCTCCTGAGTTATGATGGGGATGTCGAGGCCCAGGAGACACTTATTTGGTTCTGTTTTCAGGGAGAGGCTGAGCCAGGGCTATAACTTAGGTCTGGGGGGCCCAGGGGGCTAGGGGGTCTAGGAAGATGTGAGTCCAAGCCCCCTTCCCTGAGTCTGCTCTGAGCAGGGCCTCAGACACCCTTCCCCAAATTTTCTTGGCCACAGTGAAAGGAGTACCCACCTCCAGAGCAGCTTTGGAGTCTCCTGAGTGCCAGGTACCCCCTGAGGCTCGGAGGCTAGAAAGATCCCCATGGTCACACAGCCCTGGGTTCAAATTCCAGCATTGCCCCTCTCTATGTGGCCTTGGCAAACCCCTATCCTCTTTGGCTCTCTGTTTCCTCGTCTGTCAAATGGCGTCATGAGACCCTCCCCTCACATGGAGAGTAAGTGAGGTAACATGCATGGGCCGGCAGGGGAAGGTCCAGGGCAGGCGTTAGTGGCTAATGTTTGGACACGTGGCCAGTCCTGCCCAGCTGGGCTGGCCTCAGGTGTGGCCCAACAATGGGCTGGGTGGCCACATCTGTGCTGACCTCACCGGCTTCCGCAAGAGCCCCCTGGGCTGCCTGTTTCGCTGGGGAGAGGGTCTCCCCTCCCATCCTCTTCCTCTAGGCCTCCTTCCTGCTTCTCTGGGCCAGGCGAGGCCCTTCCGGCTAGGCCCTCGTCCATCATGCCTGAGGTGCTGAGTGTCCGTCCGGCTTCCTTGGGCCTTGACTCACTCCCTTTCTCCAGGAGTTGAAAATAGCTTCCCTGGGATGGTTGGGCAGGCTCGGGGACCGGTGGCCCTGCATGGGACCTCTTAGCTCCATCCCAGAAACCGCTCAAAGTCTGTTTACTAGTGCACCCCAATCCAGTCTTCAGTCTGGAACCCAAATCTTTGTTCTATCTGGACACCAAAAACAGCCCAGAGACCTACTCAGGGAACACTCACTGAGCACCTATTTTGAGTGCGTGGCCATGGGGTCACAGCTGCAAACGGGACAGATGAGGACCCTGCGTCAGATAACCCCACAAGTCAAGTGCAGGGAGGATCATGCCCGGAGCATAGTAGGGGATGAGGGACAGAGGTGTTAATGGGCAAAAGGGGAAGGAAAGGGAGCAGCAGGCCCAGGCCAAGGGGTGGGAGTGCTCCTGTGACCACAGGAGGGCCAGGGACTGGATGGGCGGGGCTGGGCCACACAACCAGGACAAGGACAAGAGACAGGGCTCCCCCACAGACTGTGCCGGGTTTTAGGTTAGAGAAAAACAACAGAAATAGATTTGCAGCTTGAACACATCCCTCAGGCTGCCATATGGAAAAGTGATTGGGGAAAAGGGGGCCAGGCGAGCAGGTACCCAGTTGTCCAAGGGAGGGGCTGGGGGATGGGGCACGGACCCACACAGCCCTCTCCAGACTGGAGAAGACTGGTTGGGGCATGTTCACCGAAAAACTAATTGCCATAGAGTTGACCCTGACTCATGGCGACCCCATGTGTGTCAGAGCTGAACTGTGCCCCATAGGATTTTCAATGGCTGATTTTTTGGAAGTAGATCACCGGGCCTTTCTTCAGAGGTGCCTCTGGGTTAACTCAAACCCCTAACCTTTCAGTTAGCAGCTGAGCTTGTTAACTGTTTGCACCATGAAGTGACATTTGGATGGGTGGGAGGCAGGGACAGGGATAGGGTGTCGAGGCACCTCCTGGGCTCCTGCCTTGGGCAGCAGGGTGGACGGTGAACTGGGGACACCAAGAAGACAGGGCCATGGGGGAGACCCAGCTTCTGTTCAGAACAGTTCAGTGTGAGTGCCTGACCCTGCCACTGATACCGTCACAAGCCGCCAGCAAGGCCCTGAGCCACTGTGCCCTGGGCGGACTTGTTGGTGAAGAGATGGACCCTTCTTCCCCTGCCCTCACCCCACAGCTGCCACCTGTCCAGCCATCAGCCCAGCTTCCCTGTAGGATGGCAGCCCCCTCCCCATGGGTCTCTCTGCCTCCAACCCCTGCTCCCACAGCTGCTCCTCAACAGGTGGCCAGAGGCATGGCCCTGTTCCGCTCAGCACCTTCCCTGGCTGCCAGTCCTCACAGGGACCTCAAGGCCCTGCACATCTCACCCCATCCATCACCTCTGAGACCTTACCTCCTCCATCCTCACTATCCTCCTGGCTGCTCTCCACCTGGCACACCTGTGCCCTTGCCATTCCCTCTGCCTGGCATTCTCCCCGCTAGTGTCCATGTGACTCCCTCCCTACCTTCCTTCAAGTCTTCCTCAAATACCAGGCCTTCTCTGCCTGCCCTGTCTGAAATTGCACTCTGACCCCTACACTTCCTGTCCACCTGCCTCGCTTAATTTTTTCTCCCTGGCTCTTCTCACCTTCTCACCCTATGGATTTTATTTGTCTTGTTTGCTCTCTGGCTTTGCCACTGGAATGTCAGCTCCACGAGGGCAGAGATTTTGTCTGTCTTGTTGACTGCTGTGTGCCTGGCACACAGTTGGTGCTCAATAAATGCTTGCTGCAGAGTGAGGAATGAAGGGGTGGGACTAGCTGGGATGAGGTCAGAGTTAATGCGGGCTAGTCCCTACCACCCCAACTGGCCTGAGCTGCTCCCACCCCACAGCCCTTCTTCTCCTCCGGGTCAGCCCCACACCCCCTGCCCACTAGCCACCCTCCAACCAGCAGGGCCATGATGGCAGTGGTTCTGTGCCACACTGGGGCTGACAGCCTGGGGTTGATTCCAGGTTGTGCCACTCATTCCCTCTGTGGCTTTAGACAAGTCACTTCTCTGTGTCTCAGTTTCCAGATCTGTAAAATGGGGATGATAAAAACATTCCCCCCCTCATAAGGTGGCTGCTGTGAGAAATATGCATGGTAGCCCACACCAAGCTCTTGGAACAGTGCTCGTTGTTACTATTACTTGTTGTTATTAGCTGCTGTCTAGTCAGCCCCTGACTCATGGAGAACCCTTGCACAAGGAAACAAAGCACTACCCGGTCCTGTGCCATCCTCATGTTCAGTTGTGGATTGAACTGTTGTGATCCATGGGGCTTTCATTGGCCGATTTTTGGGAGTAGATTGCCAGGCCTTTTTTCCTAGTGTGTCTTAGTCTGGAAGCTCTGCTGAAATCTGTTCAACACCTAGCAACACACAAGCCTCCACAGACAGATGGGTGGTGGCTGTGCATGAGGTGTCCTGGCTGGGAATCGAACCTGGGTCTTCTGCATGGAAGGCGAGAATTCTACCACTGAACCACCTGCTTTGATTCCAAAAGTATTTTTCTACCTCAGGCCTCGTAGGGCTTGACCTCCTGCCATGTGCCACGGGCTGTGCAAGGAAGTAACAAGGCCCCCGTGAGTCTGCGAGTCTCAGCATTACCCTCACTTTGCAGATGGGGAAACTGAGACTCCGAGAGGGAAGGACTCTGTCCAAGATCGCACAGTTGGGAAGTGGCAAAGTTGGGGTGTGAACTGGGATCCCACTGGCCCCACAGACTCCTAGGGTGCAAGGTATCCCAGAAGTGCCCCTGCCTGCCTCATGGTCACAAGCTGGGCGAATGGAGGTGAGACTGGCATGAATGTCCCCTAAATTTCAACCCAGCGGGGTCATGCTGTTTCAAAGAAATCCCTGCCCCATGGGACAACCTATGTTTCAGAAACATGAACCCTCCCCAGGCCACCTTCCCTGGCAGGCAGGTGAATGGCAGGCAAGAGGCTGGGGGCAGGGAGGGTCGAGGCTGTCTCCCCCTGTGGGTCTTCCCAAGGCTGTATGGGTGTGGGCATCAGCCTCTCATATTCATTCACTCACTCATTCATTCATTTACTCATTTACCCTTGCCGGCCTGCCTTGAGTCCAACCTTCTGCCTGGTGATGCAGAGGACACAGGGTTGCCCCAGACAAGATCCAACTCTGGAGGTGCTCCCCGGCTGGTGGGGGAGACAGAGACACAGACACCTTCACCCTGTGTGAGTGCCCTGATGGCAGAGGTATGAGGCACCGTGGGAGGCCCAGGGAGGGGTCTACCCCAGCCTGGGCAGCCTGGGAAGGCTGCCTGGAAGAAGTGAGGCTGGGGCTGAGTCTTAGAGAAGACGCAGGGGGAGAAGGCGGGGAGGGAAGTTCAGGGTCGTGGTGGGACTTGAGGTGACACTGACTAGGGGACTTGAGATAGTAGTAGGGCCTTTGGGAGGAAGCTGCCCAATGCCTGGGGGGAAGTGCAGGCGAAGGAAGGTGGCTCATCCTGGGACACCCAGCTGTGGTCAGTGGAGGCTGCTCTTGAGTAAGATGAGGGATGGTGTCACCCAAAAGTCCCCAAAGAATTGGTTCCAAGTTCCACAAGAAGGAGGACTCTTCGGCCAGAAAAATCTGAGCTGAGAGGGCTGACCATGGTTAGGGGCCCTGTGAGAGATTTTCCTAGAACCACCTGGTATCATCCCTTCCCTTTGTAGGATGAGCGGCCCTTTGCAGTTATGTAATTATTGAGTCACTTTGTCAGAGTCTGTCTCCCCCATGAGGCTGGGCTGAGGATAGGGACCATACCTGTGGGTGCACCGTAAAATCCCAGTGCCTGGCACACAACAGGTTCTCAGTCAGTGGTGGTGGCTGGGGGAAGGGAGGGAGGAAGAAAGGAAGACAGGCAGGCCAGCCTCTGCTCCAGTGTTTTATTCCATCAGGGTTTTGCTGGGGAGCAGAGGTGGAAGGGGGATAAGACCCTCAGACCTCCACCAGGAATCAGGAGCAGCATAGCAGGGAGGGCCCAGCAGGCGTGTGAGGGGTCATTTTGAGGGGTTCCCTTGGGGCTAATGGGTCTCCCAGCTGAAACAGACAGAGCAGGATGGCCCGGTCTTATGAAGGGGGTAGTCAGTGTGGCCACATGGATAGAATAGGAGTCAGGGGAGCAGCTTTGGCAGTCTGTCTGGCATTGCCCAGGGTGGGGGCTCAGCAGCCAACATGGCCGTCTGTCTGCTTGGTGGATGTGTCCGGGGTGGTGCTGCAGCCAGCCAGCCATCCTAACCTCTATTAGCAGTGACCCTGTGTCCCAGATGTGGTCAGTCATGGTCCACCCTCCAGGTGCTCCCAGGCCTTTGGGGCAGACACACACCCTCATACTGTGTGAAGAGCAATTTAATGCAGTAAGGGAATGGAGGGGCCCTGGGAGCATCAAAGGTGGGAAAAAGTCCTCAGGAGTTTATTGGAGCATAAAGGGGGCCAGTAAATCTACCAGAGTGGGAACGACTCAAGAGGGTTGTATGGGTCTGAAGTAGGGTGTCTGTGCCAGGCTGAGACCTAGAACCCACTTGCCCCATTGGTGTTGGGGCCTAAGGTGATGGGGCATAGGGCTGTGGAAACTTAAGTTTATTAAGAACAAGGACTCTGGAATTCAGGTTTCACCAAGTACAGGCTGGTGACCTCGGGCAAGTCACTTCACCTCCCCATGCCTCAGTTTCCCCACCCATAAATGGGTGTGGTAATGGTACCTTTTTTGTAGGGTTGTTGTAAGGTTAAAATAAATTAATATCAAACAACAACAAAAAACCCGTTGCCGTCGAGTTGACTCTGACACATAGCAAAACTTCAGTAGAACTGCCCCATGGGGTTTGGTGAATTTGAACTGTCAACCTTTGGGCTAGCAGCTGTAGCTTGCCATGGCTCTTAACCACTGCACCATCGGGGCTCCAAATGTATGCATTGGCAAATGTCTTATTACCTGTATTTTTATAACCATAGAAAATGAATTAATGTATGAAGGGTGCTTAGAATTGGGTCTAGCCCATAGAAGGGCTGTATAAGGGTCAGGTATTATTATTGGTGTTGTTGTTATCTGCCACGAGGCCCTGACTGGGGTGGGAGGTGGTGGGTGTGGAGAAGAACTGCCCTTGTGGGTGTCTGACAAAAAACCAAAGCTGAGCTCCAAGCTCCATCCAGGGTTCCAAGGCAGGGACAGGACTTTCCCAAGCCAGAGCTGGGCAAGGGTGAGGGCAGCAACACCTCCCCCCATCAATGACTTTAATAACAAATGTCACTGAGTCAGCACTCACCATGGACCAGGTGCTGGCTGAATGCTCTACAGGGATTGCCCTGTGTTATTTCCCCAGCCTGGAGAGGCACGGGCTCTCATATGCATTTTACAGGTGTGGGAACTGAGGCCCAGAGAGGTGAAAGGACTCAACCCAGGTCATACAGATAGGAAGCAGGGGGCTCATGATTTGAACCCAGGTCCCAGGACCACCAGATGACAGGGCAAGAGCCTTCTCTGAGCTTTGGCCTCTTCTCTGAATAAAGGTGTCTCGAGTCCCTGCCTGGTAAAGATGAGATGAAGACGGGTGACAGCCCCAGGCATCGTGGGTACTCAGTAAATGGGTGAGAACTTCATAAACCTCAGCTCAGGCACCATCTCCTCTGGGAAGCCTGCCCTGCCTGCTTCCATTGGCCAGGTTGTCTGATTATACCCCTATGTGTCCCCTCAGGCCTGCTGCTCCAGGGCGTGTTCATTGCTGTGTCCTCAGGGCACACAGTAGGTGCTCAGGCAACATCTGCTGGATGGGCATGGTCAGATAGACCCAATTTCAAATCCAGGATCATTGCTTGGCTTTCCTGGGCCTCAGTTTACTCATCTATCCAATGGGGTCAACGGCACATACCTTTGATGGTTTTTATAAGGACTGAGGGAAGTGTCTAGCGCACAGTAGGTGATCCCCTGCCATGACTCCATCCTGCTAGGCTCTGGTCTCTCCTTGCCTCCTGTAGTTCCGGTCACCTGGGACACAGTGGTGGGGCACCTCCTGTCTGCTCAGGGGTCACTGTGGTCGCCTGCCTCCCAGCCTGCTCAAGGGGCCTGTCGCCTGGCGATGGCAGCAGCCAGGGAATGTGGGTGGGGGCCCCCGGGGCGGCCCTGCCCCTCTGTGGCAGCTGCTGGACAGAAGGCTCAGTGTGGAGCTTCCCCGGGGTCCTTTCCCGGGCCCAGACCCATGACTGGGTGTCTGAGAATGCTGCCCATTATCCAACGCACAGAGCACAAAGGGGCCACGCGGGGGGCTGTAGGGGCCAGGCGCCCGACATGGGTCCCCACCCCACCCAGGCCGCGTCCCTTGACCAAGGACATCCCCGGAGTAGGAAAGGGCACCCCTCACACGCAGGAATGAGAACCATTTCCTCCTGCCCCACAGGACACAAAGAAAAGGAGAGACCCCAGGGGCTCGTCCCCAACAGGAAAGGCAGGGCCGCCTCTCCTGAGCCCTGAGACTAGATCTCGGGGTTGCGGAGGGGCGGGGGTAGGCAGGAGAGGAGGACACCTAGACTCCTGAAGGGGGTTCAAAACCAGGGGCCAAGGCTCCAAATTTCCCCCAGCATATATAGCAGGGGGCCCAGCGTGGCTGGGGAAACGCCAGTGGAGGAGCTGAGACAGCAGCACCAATTGTCTGTAATTTTAACACATTAGTGTGATGGGTGCTGTGTCTCCTGTCAGCATCATCCCCAAGGGTCACCCTGGTCCCTCATGGGCCACACAAATGGGACGTGGCAGCAGTGACAGGCGGTTGAGTGCAGAGGGGCAAGGGGTAAGAGAAGGGCAGGATTCCCTTTGGGCCGTTTGCTGTGTGACCCCTGGCAGGCCTCTAGGGCTCTCTGGGCATTGCTGTCTGTGTCCACATTTATGAGAAGAGCGGAGGGACTACTCACAGGGGCCGGCCTTTGGCGACCTGCTGGAGGGCTAATTAAACAAGTGATCTCACGCATCAAAGCCCTTAATGGGCCAGCCTGCAAGGATGACCCCTCACCAATGGCAGCTGCTATGAGGATGACA
The DNA here is from genome assembly GCF_030014295.1 of Loxodonta africana. NCBI lineage: Eukaryota > Metazoa > Chordata > Mammalia > Proboscidea > Elephantidae > Loxodonta > Loxodonta africana. Next base: position 38,973,180 of record NC_087363.1, read on the forward strand.
GTTGTTCTGTGGCTTTGGTGCCACATAACAATTGCATGCCGTACAAATGGCAGATTGGAGGAGCCCTACCTCACTGCCATTCAGGGAGTCTGGAGGGGGGAACCTGAGTTTTGGAGCCAGGCAGGCAGTGGACGCCACTCTTCAGGCATGTGGGCACTTTTCACATGTATGTTTTCATCTTCACAGCAGCCCTGCGAGGTGGATTATACACCCTTTTCCAGACAAGAAAGTTGAGGCTGAAAGAGAAGTGACATCACCATGATCTCACAGGTGGTCAGGGGTTGGAGCCCAGCTAAAAGGAGGGTTTGGCCACTGATGAACCGTATGGCTGTAGGGAAGTGGGGTGCCTCTCTGAGCCTCAGTGTCCCCATCTGTAAAATGGGCTGGTCAAACCCACTTCTCAGGGTTGCTCCCAGGAGGAACTGAGACAAGGCTTGGAAAGTCCCTGATAAGCCGCAACCACGGTTCCTGTCACTATCTGGGTCCTGGAGGACTCTGCTTCCAGGACCTTCATGTCGCCAAGGCAGAGCTCGGAGGGGTCAGCATGTCAGGAGCATTTCCTGTACGGAAGGCATTTTCCGAGGCTGGGCCCAGGAGCCGGGGGATAGGAGCCCCTCCTCTCAGCACAGCCCTGGGCCCACTGTTATTTTTTCCAATCGAAAAAGGAAAACATTTCCCCCCTCGCAGCTCTGCCCTGGGTTGCAGGAGAGCTGAGGATGGACAGGGAGCAGGGCGGCTGGGGGGAGCCCTGCTGAGGTGGGGGTGAAGGGCCGGGCTGCCATCTCTGGGCCAGCCCAGCCACTGACCAGTGGGTGCCTGACAAGCTCCTGCCCATCTCTGGGCCACAATGTCCTTGCCCATGAAAGAGTGGGATTAGGTCAACATTTCTCAAATTTCAGTCATTTTTGTACCACCTAGATTAGGATCTACTTCATATTTGTCTTTAACTCAATTTTTTTAATACTTCGATAAATGCCACCAGTCCTCGGCTGTAAATCAATTCTAGAGTGCTGATGTCAACTGCACTGAGCTTGAGACCTTCTCTCTATTGAAAATGGACAAGCATAAATGTTAGAGAGGTGTCAGAGACATGAGCACCAAACCGAGAACTTCTCCTTGATATAATTGGAGAGCTTGGGGAAAAAACATGAAAAGGGACAGCTGAGTCACCATGTGATTCAGAGCTAGCTGGTGCAGGCTTAATTAATCCAGGCCGGTTAACCGTAGCTAGTTAATAAAGAGTTGGTTAATGCTAGGTCCCACCTACCCCCTCACCCCTATCTCCACCCCAGGTACCATCCATCTTTCCTCGGTTCCCACTGGAATCCATTCTGGGAGGACACCATGTCACATCTTAGCAAGGCCAATGAAGACATGGGTTTGCTCTTTCATTCGTTTGACCAATAGTTATCAGCACCTACTCTGCCCAGCCACGGGTATAGGGAGGCTGCCACCCATAGCCCATCCTGGCCTGGAGGAGCTCCCAGCTAATGGGTATAGAGTAGTAAGTACAAGATCTAGAGATAGATCTGGGCTTGAATCCCCACCTTGCTAATCTCCCTCCATTTCCCCATCTGTGAAATGGGTTCAATCACCCAGCCCTGTGAGCTGGCTGCAAGGATGGCATAAGATCGTGGAGGGTAGTGCTGATGCGGGACCCAGCCCTTGGTGGACAGCTGTTCAAGCAGCTGCTGTGGGGCTCAGGGCAGGAAGTGGGGCCTGAGTCTTCTGCTGCCTTCTCCACCCCCCAGCATGGGCTGCATGGGCCATTACTCATTGCAACAAGGGGAGAGAAACTGGTGTTTGCTGAGTGCCTGCAATGTGCCTGGCACCGTGCTTTCTGCTGCATACTGTTCTCCAAGTCTCACAACCTCACAGGTGTGGCTGTGCTAGTATGATGGTACTACTTTTGCAGATGAGGAAACTGAGGCTCAGAGAAGTCAAGCTCCTTAGCCAAGGCCACATAGCCATTCTACCTTGTGCTTATGTGAGGTTACTTGGACCCTGGCCATGCCCTCTGCAGTCTAACCCAGCCCCCCACATCCCTAGCCCCAGGCGGCTCCAGAGTCCCAGTGCTCAGCTTGGCAGGGGGCTTATGTCCAAAGTGCTCAGAACCCTCCTCTGTGTCGGGCTGAGCTTCTGTGGCAACTTGGAGCATTATCCTCAAGGCTCAGTGGGGGGAGCTGCAGGATGCGGCAAGATGAGCAGAGAGACAGGAAGGAAGCAAGGAGGGGCCCGAGGGAGGGAGGCAGAGAGGGAGAGAGACAGAGTGAGAGAAAGAGACAGAAAGAGATACACACACAAAGAGACAGACAAGTGTGGAGAAGAGCCAGGAGAGACAAAGGGAGAGAGAACTGGGAGGAGCAAGAAGACAAAAAACAGAGAGGGGAACAGAAAAGAAAAGAGAAAAATAAGACACTGGGGAAAGAGACAGACAGAAGGACTGATACTGGAATGGGGGTGGGGCTGAGGCGTACCTCTGCTGGGTCCCCCAGTCTCCTCCCACAGGTGGCACAATATGGACCCCTGTCACCCAGAGATACTGAGCCCTGGTGGGGGCCTCCGACTTCCCGTAGCTGGACACCCCTGGCCATCAAAGCAGTGGCCAGGCAGGGGATGGAGGGGGTGGAAAAAGGCAGGTGTGATAGGGAGCATTGCTGGCAGGAAGTCAGGGTGTTGGGGAGAGGGAAGTGGGGGTGGCTGTAGGCCTGGCCTTTCCTGCCTGCCCCATTGGGCACAGAGGAACCTGCCCTTCCTTCCTGCCTGGGTGGGAACACACCCGTCTGGATTTCTGGAGGCCAGGCCACCTTCAGAGGGAGGGCCACTAGGCACTACAGGGCAGTCTGGGGTTCTGATGGAAGAACCATTCTGAGAGCCCAGAGCTGGCCTGGGGGTGGGGTGGTTTCAGTGCAGACAGACTTTGGCTTTCAAACATTCTAGTTCCTTGTATCTTGGGCTAGTCCCTTTACCTCTTGGGGTCTCAATTTCTGTATCTGTAAAAATGGGAATAATAATAGCGCCAACCTCAGAGGGGAAGTGAGTAAGACTTGTAAAGTGCCTGGCATGGGGCAGCCCTTTTTTATCCACGATCAACAAACTTACTGAGTGCCCACCATATGGTGGCCACATGGACGGTGCCATAGCTCTGGCTCTCATATGGGCTCTGTGATCCCGGAATCATCACTACCTGACTCTGACCCCAGGGCCTACCTTCCCCTTTTGAGACAGGAGAAGCAGGCCCAGTGCCAGCTCATGTGTGGGCAGTCTTCAGTTACGTCTGGGGGATTGTAGGTCCTTTGCATCATTCTTCCAGAGTCCCCCGCACAGGGGAAGTGCCTGACTGAGGTGCAGTGAGTGACGATGACAGCTGCCGGCAGGGCTGGGTTGCCACAGGAGGTAGCTGCGGGTCTCCTGGGGTCACCCACCCCAGGACCAAGTCCTCACTCCAGGTGTTGGCCCATCGGGCCTGGTACATGCCTGCACAGTATTTCCTCTCTTCTTATTTTCCTGATTTATGTATCTGACCCCTGAGCACTAGTTCCTCTGTCCTTGTCACTTGGAAAACCCCTTTTATGGGGCTGGGATTTGGGGGGCAGGTCATGGGGGTCTGAGGTGCCTGGTGCCCTCTGCCTCCCTGGCATTGCCTAGGCCTGGGGGCCTGAAGCCTGGAGAGTGCCCTGCAGAAGGGATGGATAGAGGGACGAGGAGTGTGAAATGGGGGACAGACAGGGAGGGCTGTGGATCAGGAAGGCTTAGGGAGAGAAGGGGCTGACAGAGGTGGTGAGAGGCAAGGGAGGAGAGACAGGGAGAGACAGGGACAGAAAAGCAGAGAGATGGAGAGAGGGAATGAGACAGAGGAGAGAGAAAAGGGGGGGTGGAGACTAAGAAAAAGAAATCACACACGGGCTGGGGGAGGGGGGCAACAAGGAGACGAAGAAGAGAAACACGGAGACAGTCAAAAAGAGAAGAGACGGGGACAGAGAGAGGAAGGTAAAAAGAAAACAAGCCCGACTGAGACAGGCTAAGTGGCCCAGAGCAAGGAAGAGCGAGAGGAACGAGCGACGGAGGCAAGGCCGCGCCCGGGAGGGAGACTCGGGCTGCGGGCGCCCACGGGAGGGTACTGGAGGGCGCAGGGTGCCGGACCCACAGACAGCAGCGCGAGGGCCGGTGGGCTGGTCCCCCGGCGGGCGAGGGGAGTAGGGGCCAGGACGCTGGCGGAGGTGGTGGGGTGGGAGGCGCGGACCGAGCGGGGTGCGGCGGGGGCGGGGCTCGAGGGCGTGTCTGCCGCGGACCCGCCCCCGCCCCGCCCCCGGGCCGCTGCAGCGCGGCTGAGTCGGGCCGGGGCGCCGGGGCCGGGGGCGACTGGCGCGGGCAGGAAGCGCCTCGCGGCCCGGGCCCGCCCCCCGCCTCCTGCCGCCTCTGGGCTCCCGGCTCCCGGCCGCGCCGCGCCCCATGCACTCGCCGCGCTGCGCAGCCCGCGCACGTCCGGATGGCTCGTCGCGCCGCGGGCGGCGCAACCCTTAGCGCCCCGGCCGCCGCGGCCAGCCCCCTGCCGCCGCGCCCGCCTTTCTGGCTCCTGCCGGGGCCGCGGGTCCCGCCGCTGTGCCCGCTGTTCCTGCTGCTGCTCCTGGGGGCAGCGCAGGCCGGCGCCCTGGAGATCCAGCGCCGCTTCCCTTCGCCCACGCCCACCAACAACTTCGCCCTGGACGGCGCGGCGGGGACAGTGTACCTGGCGGCCGTCAACCGCCTCTACCAGCTGTCGGGCGCCAACCTGAGCTTGGAGGCCGAGGCGGCCGTGGGCCCGGTGGCCGACAGCCCGTTGTGCCACGCCCCGCAGCTGCCGCAGGCCTCGTGCGAGCACCCGCGGCGCCTCACGGACAACTACAACAAGATCCTGCAACTGGACCCTGGCCAGGGCCTGGTGGTCGTGTGCGGCTCCATTTACCAGGGCTTCTGCCAGCTGCGGCGCCGGGGCAACATCTCAGCTGTGGCGGTGCACTTCCCGCCCGCCGTGCCGCCCGCCGAGCCCGTCACCGTGTTCCCCAGCATGCTGAACGTGGCGGCCAACCACCCGAACGCATCCACCGTGGGGCTGGTCCTGCCGCCGGCCGCCGGCGCGGGGGGCAGTCGCCTGCTCGTGGGCGCCACGTACACCGGCTATGGCAGCGCCTTCTTCCCGCGCAACCGCAGCCTGGAGGACCACCGCTTCGAGAACACTCCCGAGATCGCCATCCGCTCCCTGGACGCTCGCGGGGACCTGGCCAAGCTCTTCACCTTCGATCTCAATCCCTCCGACGACAACATCCTCAAGATCAAACAGGGCGCCAAGGAGCAGCACAAGCTTGGCTTCGTGCGCGCGTTTCTGCACCCGCCGGACCCGCGGCCGAACGTACAGTCCTACGCGTACCTGGCGCTCAACAGCGAGGCGCGCGCGGGCGACAAGGAGAGCCAGGCGCGGAGCCTACTGGCTCGCATCTGCCTGCCCCGCGGCGCCGGCGGCGACGCCAAGAAGCTCACCGAGTCGTACATCCAGCTGGGCTTGCAGTGCGCTGGCGGCGCGGGCCGCGGCGACCTCTACAGCCGCCTGGTCTCTGTCTTCCCCGCGCGCGAGCTGCTCTTCGCGGTCTTCGAGCGGCCCCTGGGGGCCCCCGCGGCCGGTGCGGCCCCTGCTGCGCTCTGCGCCTTCCGCTTCGCCGACGTGCAAGAAGCTATCCACTGCGCACGCAACGCCTGCTTCGTGAAGCCCGCTACCGACGTGGTGGCGGTGCTCGACAGCGTGGTGCAGGGCACCGGGCCGGCCTGCGAGAGCACGCGCATCATCCAGGTACGCTCAGGCAGCAGGAATGCGGGGGGCTGGCTGAGGGGCCGGAGAGGAAGCGTGCGCTGAGCGGGCCATAGGTGTGAGCTTGCCGGCACCCAGGTGCGTGCGCAGGGATCCAGGTGTGCATGTGAAGATACGGGTGTGCGCTGAAGGAGGCCACCGGTATCCGCTGAGCGGGAGTACTGGTGCGGGTATGGGCCAGGTGTGCACATTCGGGAACTCGTGTGTCAGTGCAGGGTTACAGGTGCGCGTGCCTAGGTGTACCCGGGAAGGGTCTCTAGGTGTGCGGATTGGTACCGAGGTGCATGCTGAAGAGGGCCACGGGAGCACAAACAACCTAGGTGTGTGCACCGGGGTGACAGGTGCATGCTGAGCGTTCAGCAAGTGAGTGTGTGCCTGAACAAAGGTGTGTGCCGGCGGCTCTGTGAGCCTATAGGAGCTACCATTGTGTTTTGGGAATGGGCAGATGTGTACACAGGTGTGGCAGGTGTGCAGGGAAGTACACAGCTATGCACCAAGGCTCTGCAGATGGGGAGGGGGAAAAGGTGAGAGCAACAGGAGTGTGTGCTCCAGACTAGTGTGTCAGGGAGGTGTGTGCTGCAGGGACACTTGTGCAGCAGGGCAGGCCTGGGTGTGCAGGGGACACAGGTGTTTGGAACCGGTAGGTAGTCTGAGGAGGCCATGTGGTTGGCAAACCGGTGTGTGCCTGAGGCCGACTTTTATTCAGTCATTCAACAAACATTTTCTGAGTACTTAGTATGTACCAAAACCAAACCTGTTGCCATCGAGTTGATTCCAATTCATAGTGACCCTATGGGACAGAGTAGAACTGCCCCATGGAGTTACCAAGGAGTGCCTGGTGGATTCGAACTGCCGACCTCTTGGTTAGCAGCCATACCACTTAACCAGGACGCCACCAGAGTTTCCAGCGACCCTACAGGACAGAGTAAAACTGCCCCATAGAGTTTCTACGGAACGCCTGGTGGGTTTTGAACTGCCGACGTTTTGGTTAGCAGCCGTAGCACTTAACCACTATGCCACCAGGGTTTTCTAGTATGTACCCGGCATGGGGAATATGAGGGAAAAGAGTAACACTTGTCGAGTGCCTACTAAGCACTTTATATGTAATAACTCTCTTAGTTCTCACAAGAACCTTATGAGGTAGGCTCTAGCCTCATCCTCATTTTATAGATGAAGAAACTGAGGCATACAGCAGTTAAATCAGTAGCTCAAAATCACACAGCTGGGCACCAGCAGAGGAAGGTTTGAACCCAGGCTGTCGGGCTACAGACGTGGAGTCAGAGTGTGTATGTGTTAGGACAGTCACAGAGGGCTGGGATGGGCAGGTGGTGGGGCCAGGAGAGTGGAAAGAGGTGAATAAGGGTGTCTGCAATACAGGGATTTGTAGGGGTAGGAGAGGGCTGTAGGGCTCAGGGATGGGGGATGAGCAGGGGCTCGGTACGGGGCATACACCAGCTGGGAAGACGTGGGGCTCAGGAATCTGAGGCTGGGCTGGGCAGCAGCTGGGGGGGCAGGTTGGGGAGATCATGTATGTATGTAGGGCGTTCTGTAACCTTGGTGTGGGGGACGTAACACAGGGATGCAGGGGAGAACTTTGCGCTTCCATCGCTGGACAGTTGAGCCTCAAGGAAGCCCCACCGGAAAGGGGTTTCTTCACCCAGTGACCCTGGGAGGGAAGTCTGGTGATCCCCCTTTTCCACCTTAGAGGAAGAGTCCCCGAAATGACCCCCTGACACCCTGCACTGTGCCATTTCCACGCTGGCCTTCTAGGTCTGAGCCTGAGGAGTCCATTTCAGCCTCAGGCTGCGCATTCCCCCAGGAAGTCTATTTCTCCCTCTGCAAATTGTGGAGCTTCCGCTTCCCCTGGTGAATATCCTCCTTGGTCCCAGACCCCCCATGGCCCTACCCTATCCCGCGTTCCTGCTCTTCGGGTTGTGGCAAGACTCATGAGATTAATTATTACTCTGTGGTGTCCCCAACACTGGGGCTTTGAGAAAACTCAGATTCCTTCTCCCGCTCTCAGGCCCCTATACTGCCCACCACCCATCCATCCACCATGAAAATAAAGGTCACGGTGGGTGAGCTGGGCTGGTTGTATCTGCTGCCTGCGGGTCTGGGTCAGGGATGGCCAAACACGCTCTGTGCTCTTCATGTGCCTGGTGCCGTTGTTGGGACATCCACGATTCCTGTCCTAGAGCTCCAACCCTCCTCCTCCCCCAGCAACATGGCCGTGTTTGGCAAAGCAGCTTTGGGGCTGGGGGGTTTAGGGCTGGAAGAGGTGGGTGGGGAGTCAGCCCCCGCTCTGTAGACCTTGCTCTACAAAGAGAAGGCTCTGTGGGGCCAGGGCTGGGTTTGGGCCACCCTCCAGCCCTTCCTTGGGTGGGTTCCAGGCCCTGTGTCCTGGCCCCTTGGTGTGAGTTGATCCATGGGATTCCTCAGGCCCCTGCAGTCTTGCCCTCCGTCTCTGGCAAGAACTGTCCCGATTCCCACGGTTCTATGTCCTCAGCAGGGCCCAGAGCAGTGACTCACCCTGCCGAAGGGGGCTGGGGCTTCCCTCTCCCTACAGGGGCGGGGCCTCTCCAAGGACGAAGTCCATGGACAGAGTGGCCCAGGTTGTCCTCCCTACGCCAAGGCCAGGCAGGATCCCAGCTGAGGCCCTCCTTGGCTACCCTTCCTGTGTCCTCCACACCCCTCTACCCTTCACCAGGCCCAGCTGGAAACCTGGCCCAGTTCTGTATCTCCAAGATGTGCCCAAGGCCCCGGGGCCTGGGTCTCTAGCACAGCTGTATGTGGGGGCCGGGTAGGGTGATGGTTATTCTTACTCCAGGTTATTTCTAACTCCCCAGTTATAGGTTAAGAACTTGCACTTCACACCAGGCTACCTGGGTTCATATCCTGCCCTTTTACTTCCCTGCTGTGTGACCTTGGGTAAGTGACCTAACCTCTCTGAGGGTTATCTGTAAAGTGGGGATAATGAAAACAATCCTTATCTCAAAGGGTTGTTTTAAGGACTAAATGAATTAATTCATGTAAGGCCCTTAGTATCTGGTGCACAGGAAGCAACAGGTAGATATTAGCTGCTGTTGTTGTTATTATATCCCCAGTAGCTTGGTCCTGGACAGCAAACAGTGACCGAATTTGTCTTGTTCTGGAGCAGTAAAGGGTGCATCATCTCCCACCTCTGAGCCTCAAATGGAAACAGAGAGTAACCTCAATAAACATGTGCTAAGCGCCTAGGGTCACTATGAGTCGGGATCGACGCAGTGGCAATGGGTTTTTTTGTTTTGTTTTGTTTAAGCACCTACTGTGTGCCTGGCCCTCTGCTGTGCACTGGGGACCCATGGTGACCATGACTCACATCATCTGCTCTCATGGACGGCACAGGCGAGCCGAGGATAGCAATCAGCCGCTATACAGAGTGCTGGGGGCCGTGATGGGCAAGTATGGGCCCAGGGGACCCAGAGAAGGGTACCAAGGCTTCCTGGGGGAGACCTATCAAAGCGGGGGTGGAAGGATGAGCAGATGTTAGCCAGGTGAAGCCCCTAAGAGAAGAGAAAGGGGCCTCAGCAGAGGGAAGAACCTGTACAAAGCCCTGGATGTTGCACCCAGTGTGGCGGGCTTGAAAGGTAGTGTGGCTGGGGGCAGTGGGAGAGAAGCGGAGCAGGTGTAGGGCCTAGAAGGTGCATGGGGGAGTCTGAACTTTATCCTGGGAGCATGGGAACCATGAAGGGTTTTTGCCAGAAGAGTACCATGATCTGAATGAGCACCTCAGTTTCCTCCTCTGTAAAATGGAGATGATAATACAGTGCTTACCTCCTAGGATTATTGTGGGGATTCAGTGAGATAATATATGTAAAACTCTTAGTAACATACCTGGCGCACATATTTACAATTATTTTTTTTTAATACAATACGTATCAAATTGGCTGGGCCATGATTCCAGGTATTGTGTGGTTGTCCTCCATTTTGTGATTGTAATTTTATGTTAAAGAGGATTAGGGTGGGATTGTAACACCCTTACCCAGGTCACATTCCTGATCCAATGTAAAGGGAGTTTTCCTGGGGTGTGGCTTGTACCACCTTTTATCTCTCAAGAGATAAAAGGGAAGGGAAGCAAGCAGAGAGTTGGGGACCTCATATGGCCAAGAAAGCAGTGCTGGGAGCAGAGGAGCAGAGCGTTCCCTCCTAGTTAAGGGAAGATTGATGAGAAGGCCGACAGAGACAGAAAGCCCTCCCCTGGAGCTGACGCCCCGAATTTGGATTTTTAGCCTACTTTACTGTGAAGAAATAAATTTCTCTTCATCAAAGCCATCCACTTGTGGTATTTCTGTTAGAGCAGCACTAAAATGACTAAGACAGAATTTGGTACCAAGAGACTGGGGTGCTACTCTAACAGATATCTAAAATGTGGAAGCAGTGTTGAAACTGAATGACAGAGAAGCGGCAGCCACTGAGAAGCAGCAGCAGCAGAACCAGGAGACCAGCGCAACATAGCGCTGAAGCTGACCCACGGAGCGAGAGAACTGAGTGCCTGTGTGCAGGAGACTTCCTGGAGGAGTGGAGTGCCTCCAGGCACTTAATGGTGGAGCTACTGAGCTTTGGAACACTTGCCCCAGTAGGGCAGATGCGGGCATGGGGCCCGAGGAGCTGAGAGGCCAAGAAACCAGAGAGCAGAAGCTGAAGAGACAAGGAACACAAGAAGCCGAGCTGCCTCAGTCTCAAAAGGTATGGCCATGACCTCTGAGGTTTCAAAGGGTAGAGCGATGGCCTCTGGTGTTTCTAAGGGTGGACTTGCCACTCAGACGGACTAGGAGAATGGTGCACTAAAGCCAAGGGAGCAGAGTTGCTGTCCCAGTGGACCTGGACAGCGGAGCTGAAGCCCAGGGCCAAGGGGCCTCCGCTCAGAATCCGGAGAGTGCGGCCTAGAGGCTGGAGGGCAGGGCCATCCTGTAAATTGTCTCAGAGAACAGAGAATTATTTTCAAAGCCTTCAGGGCTAATGTAATGTGTTCTGCTGACTTGCTTGGTGCCTGTTAGCCCTTCTTTTCCTCCAGTTTCTCCCATTTGTAATAGAAATGTCTAGCTTGTGTCTAAGAAAACTTGTATTCTAGATTTCACAGATGAAGAGGAATTTTTGGATTTTGGACTTGGAGTTAAGGCTTTTGCTATGATGTGGTGGGGTGAATATGTTTTGCATGTTGCAAGGATGTGATTTTGGGGGGGGCAAAGAGTGGAATGTCATGGGTTGAAGTGTGTCCCCCCGGAAATATGTATCAAGTTGGCTGGGCCATGAGTCCCAGTATTGTGTGGTTGTCCTCCATTTTGTGATTGTAATAAATTTCTCTTAGTTAAAGCCATCCACTTGTGGTATTTCTGTTATAGCAGCACTAGGTGACTAAGACAGTGGTCTTAAGTACATTCACAATGTTGTGTAACCATCACTACTATCTATTCCTAGATTTTTTTTTTTTTAATCATCCCGAACAGACGTTCTATACCCATTAAACAATACCTCCCCATTATCCCCTCTCCCCAGCTCTTGGTAAACTCTGTCTACTTACTGTCTCTGTATGTTCATCTATTCTAGATACCCCATATAAGTAGATTCATGCAGTGTTTGTCCTTTTGTGTCTGACCTATTGCACACAGCATAGTACCTTCGAAGTTCATCCATGTTGGAGCGTGTATCAGCACTTCATTCCTTTTTATGGCTGAATAATATTCTACTGCATGTATGTACCACGTTCTGTTTATTCATTCATCTGTTGATGGACATTTGGGTTGTTTCCACCTTTTGGCTATTGAGAATAACGCTGCAGTGAACACTGGTGTACAAGTATCTGTGTCCCTGCTTTCAAGTGTTTTGAGTAAATATCTAGAAGTGGAATTGCTGGGTCATAAGGTAATTCTATGTTTAACTTTTTGAGGAACTGCCAGCCTGTTTTCCACAGTGACTGCCCCATTTTGTATTCCCACCAGGAATGCCAGGAGGGTTGCAGTTTCTCCACATTGTTGCCATCACTTGTTATTTTCCATTTGTTTGTTTGTTTTTTAACATATTACCTCATAGTAGGTATGAGGTAATATCTCATTGTGGTTTTGGTTTGCATCTCCCCAATGGCTAATGATATTGAGCATCTTTTCATGTGCTTATTGACCGTTTGTATATCATCTTTGGGGAAATGTCTATTCAAGTCTTTCACCTACTTTTAAAGCGGATTTTTGTTGTTGTTTTTGAGTTATAGGAGTTTTTTATATACTCTGGATAGGGACTGCATGGAATCTGTATATTGCTTTGGGTGGTATTGTCATCTTAATGATATTAAGCCTTCCTATCCGTGAACATGGGTGTCTTTGCATTTATTAAGGTCTTTAATTTCCTTCAGCAATGTGTTCTAGTTTTCAGTGTACAAGCCTTTCACCTCTTTGGTTAAATTGATTCCTAAGTACCAGTATTTTATTCTTTTTGATACTCTTGTAAATGGAATTATTTTCTTAATTTCCTTTTCACATTGTTTATTACTGGTGTATAGGAACACAACTGATTTTTGTGTGGACTTTGAATCCTACAACTCTGCTATAATTAGTTTTAATATTATTATTTTAGAGAGTCCCTCAGTGGCTGATGGGAATCTGAGCTGGGAGGCAGGGAGGGTAGTTGGGAGGCTGGTGCTGTCTTCCAGGCAAGAGACTCGTGCATCTGTACACAAATACTTCTTGAGCACCTACTGTGCACCAGGCCCATGGAGGTTACTGGGGTGTAGCCATGGCGATGGTGGGAGAGGAGGGGCTTGCTCTCTTGGATGTGGTGAGCCCGGGGTCCGAGGTGGTGCTGAGGGATGGAAGGAAGCAGGTGGGCCCAAGGGAGCTTTGGGTGCCAGGATGGCAACCGCAGAGGTGGTGACTGGCAGGGTGGAGGGGAGGGCAGCTGCCCAGAGTCTGGCCCAGCATCCAAGTGGATATTGGTACCATCAGGGTGGGAGATGTAAATAGGGGTGTGTTTGGGGGAGAGGATGAGTTTGGTCTGGGGTGCATGAGGGACCTAGAACCCCTATCCTTCCTAGTCTTGTCTGGCCTGACTTCTCCGGCATGGGGTGGTCTGAACAGGGCTGGATTTGGGCCACAGGGCTCTGCCTTTCCATCTGTTCTCCAGGGATGGACGTCTGACCTCCAACTGAGGTGGCTTGGCCAGGCCTCTGGAAGCCAGACCTCCCACTCCTGCCTTTGGGGTTTCCTATTGGACCCTAAACCCTGTCTGGAATCCCACAAGATATCATAGCTCCGGAAGCTCTATCGGGGTGGCCTCTGGAATCTCACCTTCTCCCATGGCTGGATCTGTCCTCTGCTCTCCACCTGTAAAACAGTAAACTCTTAGAAACCTGGAATCTGGCTGGAGAAGGGGAGCTGCCGAGGTATGAGGTCAGAGCAGAGATCCTCAGACAGCCCCGGTGCCCCTCCCTGCCAACTTTGTCTCTGATTGTTTTGGGCATATTTGGGGCTGTTGGAGTTTTCTGAGAGAGAAACTGCGTGAGGGGATTAGCCCCCACTGAATGTAGCTTGAATCCCTTTCCTTGAGTCACAGCCTGTTTGAGGTAAAAGGGAGTCAGGACATTGTCATGTGCTATCAGAGAGGGAAACTGAGGCGCAGGGTCACCCAGCAAGGTGGAGGTAGGCTGAGTCTAACTCCCTGCACCTTTCCCTCAACCTCTGAATGACCATAACAGTTGTATTTTTAAACCAAAAGGAAAACTGGCAGGCAAATGCCAGTGCTGCATTTTCAAGGTGTCTTTTTATAGGAAAGGTGGAAAAAAATCCTTAGGCAGCTTGAAGCTGGCATGTGGTGGGTGGGTGCTCATAGTCAAGAAGGCGTTTCGAAACCAATTTAGGGGCTGAAACGGTGGTGGGGGTGGAGGGAGAGCAGGCTCCCAAGATGGGCTTTACATGTCAGCTTCTGTGAGGAGGGGCTTGGGCTGGGGCCTGGCAGTGAGCTCTCCAGGGCTGGGGTGCCAACAGAGATCTCAGCAGGACAGTGGGAGAGGAGATTCCTAAAGGGGTAGCCAAGATGATCTTCTGGCCTGGAGAGACAGGCAAAGGGAGGTTGGGCCAGGAGATGGTTAACATTGTTCCCCGCCCTGAGAATGTCATCAGCCTCGAGCCCTTAAGTGCACGGGGTCAGGCTGACATCCAGTCCCATTCTTCTTCCCATGAGCTGTGCCACCAGGGTGAGTCATTCGCCCTCTCTGGGCCTCATGCTTTCTCATTGTAAAATGAAGCCAGTGCCTCCCTCTGCAGATGTGGGTAGATTTAAATCTCACATGCTGGGCCCAGGAAATGGCAGGGAGGCATGATTACCAAACCAAAACCAAAACCAAACCCAGTGCCGTCGAGTCGATTCCGACTCATAGCGACCCTATAGGACAGAGTAGAACTGCCCCATAGAGTTTCCAAGGAGCTCCTGGCGGATTCGAACTGCCAACCCTTTGGTTAGGAGCCATAGCACTTAACCACTAAGCCACCAGGGTTTCCAGGAGGGAGAAAATACACCTGGGAAAAGTATGTTCAGGGTGTGGAACAGCCAGCTAGGCAGGGGGAGCTCAAAGGAGGGAGGATCAGGAAGGCCCTTGGAGAGGGTGGGATCAGACCAGAGTGAACAGGAGGTGGTGGGGGTGCGCCTGGGGGCGTCCCAGCTAGGGCAAAGCTCAGAGGCAGGAAGGTATAGCTGAAATGAAGAGGGTGAACCGAGAGGGTGTCACTGCTATTTTATCGGGCTGGAGGGCAGCTACGGAGCTTCGGGAAGAGACCAAGGTGACACTGAGTGTCTGGTGGACCATCGGAGTAAGCAGAGGGTATGTGCCCTCCTGGCCCTCCAGAGCTGGATAATAACACTGAGCTCAGGATTCTTTTTGTTTTTTTTAGACTCATTTTTTTTTTTTTTATTGCGCTTTAAGTGAAAGTTTACAATTCAAGTCAGTTTTTCATACAAAAACTTGTACACACATTGTTATGTGACCCTAGTTGCTCTCCCTACAATGTGACAGCACATTCCTCCTCTCTACCCTGTATTTCCTGTGCACATTCAGCCAGCTCCTGTCCCCTTCTGCCTTCTCATCTCGCCTTTGGACAGGAGCTGCCCATTTAGTCTCATGTGTCTACTTCTGAGCTCAAGATTCTCAGCAGCTTCTGTGTGTCGGTGCCTCACAGACCCCAACGTGTCTAATCTCACAGCTACCCTGTTATCTCCAGTTTACAGATGAGGACACAGAGGTCCAGAGAGGTACAGATACTTGCCCAAGGTCACACAGCTGGTATGTGGGGAGTAGGGATTTGCAGACTGGCTGTCTTGTTCCACCCCTAGCCCCACACCAGTTGATGGTCAGTGCTAACCATGAGCTCCCCGGCTGGCCTCAGCCATCATGGCCTTTGGACTGGGACTCCGCAGTTCCACCTCAGGCTGGGCCAGAGAAATTCAGGCCAGGCCCCATGTACAAAACCCGTTTCTGGGGCAGCACCTCCAGGCAGGCCCCAGGTGGAAGTTGAAAGCTGACTCAGTCCCAGAGTGGGGTGAGAGTGGCTGGGGCATCTGCAGAGGCTGAAGCTGACTGGGTCTTCTAGGGAAGCTGAGGGAGGCAGGACATGGAACAGCTAGCCAGGCAGGGGGAGCTCAGGGGAGGAAGGGTCAGGGAAGGCCCTTAGAGGAAGTAGGATCAGACCAGTGTTGCATTCATCTCTGAAAATTTCTTGCTCTGGAAGGAGTGAGCCCCCCAGCCCTTTGGATGTGCAAGTGAGTGATGTGGGTTGAGAGGTCCGTTCAAATGGATGACTAGACAGACACCTTTCAACACTGATATTGGGGGTTCCTGGCCCTAGCCCAGGACCATGCTGGGTACTATAGGGCAGGCAGCCTGCTCCCTCGAGGGTGGCACCTCACTGCTGAGGTGTTTGCCAGGAGGGTGGATTAAGGATCTGTGCCCACCTTGGACATGCCCACAGTCAAGTCCCAGAGGAGGGGTGAAAGCTAGACTCTGGCACCACCACCTTGAGTTCAAATCCTGGCCTTGCACATTTGTAGCTGTGGCCTGGAGCAAGTCACATGGCTTCTCTGGGCCTCGATGTCCCCATCTGTAAAGTAGGGAGAAGAACTCAGTGAGCTTAGGTGGGAGAATAGAGTGGCCTGATGTGCAGCAAGGGCCACACAGGAGGCAGTGACATCAGCCCTGCAGGAACACCTTTGTGTGCCTGCAGTGACTCTTTCCTGTGGAGATTAAGGAGCAGGCTGACTTCCATGTTCTGGTTTCTGCGGTGAGGAACAGAGACGGAGCATTCAGGAGAGGGAGTGTGAGGTTGTGAACCCTTGGGAATGAGGATCCCTTCCCCTTGCTGGACCCCAGTTTCCCCATCTGAGCTGGGCCATGGGATGACAGGGAAGCTACTCTGACACTGGAGCTGTCCCTATTAGCATTATCATTATTGTTGTTGTTTCTGGAAAGCTTATTCTGTGCCAGGCACTTGGCAAAGCACTTTACATATAGTTTCTCTTGATCCTCCCAGATTCTGAATGAGATGGTGCTATCCTCAACCAAGAGAAGGAGAAACAGGCCCAGACAGGTTAAGTGACTTACCTGAGGTCCCACAGTGGTAAGAGGGAGGGTGGGGGCGGGGGCGGTCAGCCTGCACACCTGTGCTCATCACCGTTATTCCCTGATTCCTCCCAAATCATTGACCAGAGGGGCATGAGCCAAAGGAACCCTTGAGGTCACAGTGGAAAGGGGTGAATGGGCTCATTTTAACCAGGGCTTCGAACTGATTCAATCATGACTGACGAAGCAAAATCTGAATGCACCTGAATTTTAAACATGTGGGCGAACCAGAATGATAGCCGGAATGGGAAAAATTACTGTTGAAGCCCTGCTAGAAACGTAATTTCTCTCTTAGGAAACAAGGGCAGCATGCACATTGCATAGCAACCAAATCTCTTGACTGGCGGAGTTGGAAACAGCGGTGCCCTGCTCAAAGGTGGTGGCCAACTGCTCTGCTTTGAATGTGTGTTACTCTCCACAGTCCTGGCAGTAATCCAGTATTCTGCATCAGGCTCTTAAAAGGGCTCACAAAGCCTCTTCCGAGTCTCCCATTCTAGGGCTTTGACCCATAAGTTTTCCTATTCCACTTATCATTCCATTTCACCTAAATTCTAAAAATTTGTGTCTGTTCCAATTTTGTTTTGTTGGCCATGACTGAACCGGTTTGTTCCAGTTCTAATCCCTGATTTTAACCCATTTTAAAGGTGGAGAAATTGATGCCCAAGCAGTGAAGGCTTCCAGTGGGACCTGCAGGGCTCTTGAGAGGTGTGGGGGCTCTCGCTGCTGTTTTCCAGGCCTGCAGCTGCCTCCACCTTCACCTACCAGAGCCCAACCCTCCTTAGAGTGTCTGATGCCTCTTGGGGCTCTGTGGAGGGTTCACTGGAATGTGGGAGGGACCTGAGCATTGTGATGTGGCAGACTCCCCAGAAGAGATGGGTCAGACCCTGCCCTCTCTCTCCAGGGGTTCCAGAGTAGTCAGGGAGGAGACCATGACCGTAGACGTGTACACTGACCAGGGAATCAGGGACAATGGCTTCTCTGAGGCAGGAGCATTGAGCAGGACTTTGAGGAGAGTTTTGCAGGGGGGCAGGGCTCCAGGTGAAGAGACATGATAAAGCATGGTTTGGGTGGCAGGCAGTGAGGGAGCAGGAGAGAGCAGAGCCTGGAATCTGCGGGACCTTGTGTGCAGGCCAAGAACTTGGATGCTGTCCTGTGGGCAGCGGCAGCCAGCAGAGGTTTTGGGGAAGAGAGGGCCACAGTCAGATCAGCTCTGGAAGAGACCCGTGGCCATGGCCCACTTATGGTGCCAGGTGCCAACAGGCGCGGGAGGTGCTTGCCTGGTTCCCACTGCCCACTGCTGGGCCAGGTGGCTCCTGGGGGCCTTTCCAGCTCTGAAGACGAAGACGGTATGGGGATTGCCATGGAAACAGCCATCCCTGTGTGGGGACAGGCCCGGAAAGTCTCCTGGTGTGAGCCACATGGATTTGGATCCTGGCTACCCCAGAACACAGCTGTTTTCTTCTTCCCAAAGCCTGCGTTTGGGCCAAGGCCTCACCATAAGGCCCTGCGCCACCCACCTTTGCTGATATTCGGTGCTTCCAGGGTCTGCCCGAGCCAGTGAGAGGCCCTCCCCACCCCATCCCTCGCCCCATCCATCCTCCTCTGCCCTGAAACCTGATAAATTACACACAGCTCCATTACGAGGCCCAGCGCGGCCCCAGTGGGGCGTTAATCATGTAGCACTTTAGGCTTTGATCGGTAAATAATGGGGGGGCAGTGGGCAGAAGCCTTGAAGCAGAGGCCAGGGCCAGGAAAGAGCTAAACGGGCTGGTGGTCACCCCCACCCCTGTACCCCTCACAGGCCACTGCCCACCATCCACATTTGGGGCACCCGTGATTGAGCCCCCCAGAAATGGCTGTCTCGTCGATGGGCCCTCAGTTGCCCTAGCTTGCAACCCAGGGCCTTTCCAGCTGCCAGTGGCTGAATTCCTGGCAGCTTTTGGCCAGAGTGATGGGTGGTGAAGCCATGGTCAAGGTGAGGACTCAGGCCGGCCTGCAAGGTTTGAGTCCCGGTTCTAGCCATTCTGGCTCTGTGTGACCCTGGACAAGTCACCTCACCTCTCTGTGCCCCAGCTTCCTTTGCCGTAAAGTGGCATCAACTCACTGAGGCATGGTGAGGGTTAAATGAGGTAATGCAGGCAAGAGGAGTGGGCACAGAGGAAATGGTAGCTGCTTATTGTTTCTGTTGTTGATATTATTATTATAAAGCTGTCCTTTCTCCACCTGGGGTTGGATCTCTGAGCTGGAGTGTGGGCAACTAGAGAGAGAAACCACCATGGCTGCCTCCATGTCCCTAACATGGGACCCAGCCCAGAAATGTCTGCTGAGGGTCTCAAGGCAGCCCTATACTCTGAGCTGTGCCCACAAGCAGTTGTGGGATGCCTCAGGGCCCAGCTGAGGGGGTCTCCTCAGAGAGCCTGCAGCCAGGCAGACAGGTGGACCTAGGCCAGCTCCCCCCCTCAGGGGGTTGGGAGGAGGGTGTGAGTTTGCATCTCTAAGTCCCCCAGTCCCAGGAGGGGTAATGTTTCCTCTAGAGGCAGCTGCACTCTCAGCTTCTCTAGGCCTGGAATCTCTCCTTCGGGGGAGGAAGCTGGGACAGAAACTTCCAGGATGGGGAGGACCAGGAGATGTAGCACTCTGCCACCCCGCCCCCTCTATTAGAGCAGGCAGGAGAGAAGGACTTTTCACTTGGGCCAGAGGAAGCATCACGGCTGCCCATCCCACTCTGTGCTCCCTTGGGACCTGGGAAGAGGGCTGAAAATGCAGCAGCCAAGCAGGCAGAATGAAAAACAGCTTCGAAAAGGGGGAGCTTGGGGTCTAGGGGCTGCATCCAGCTAACAAAACAATGGCTGCTTGAATCAGAGGCTGTGGCAGTGGTTCCTAGGCGGTCCCTGAGCAGAGCAGGCCTCATTCCCAGCTCCCAGCACCCTGTCCTGGGTGAGGGTGGTACTTCTGGTCCAACCTCAGATGTTTGACTGCGGGAAGCACTGGGGTGGCTCGTGCTGCGTGGCTTACCCTGTCTTTGGGAGTCCCTGAAACTCTGCCTGGTGGCCCACATAGCTAACTAGGAACATTTACTGAGTACCAATAGAGTTCAGTATTGAGGGCTGCCGTGGGCTGCGTCCTTTCCAGTGGCCCCATATGGTGGCAGTTGTTATTGTATCTGTTTTACAGATGAAAAGACTGAGGCTCAGAGAAGATGGGCATACCACAGTGAGTTAAGAGCCAAGTGACTTGGTGTGTGTCTTAGTTATCTAGTGCTGCTATAACAGAAATAACACAAGTGGATGGCTTTAAAAAACAGAAATTTATTCTCTCACACTTTAAGAGGCTGGAAGTCTAAATCAGGGCCCCAGCTCTAGGGGAAGGCTTTCTCTTTGTGAGCTCTGGGGAAAGGTCCTTATCTCCTTTTAACGTCTGTGGGCCCAGCATTCCTTGGAAATCTCCACGTGTCTTGGTATCAATCTTCCCCTGGGTGTAGGAGGTTCTCAGCTTAGGGACCCCAGGTCCAAAGGATTCGCTCTGCTCCTGGATCTTCTTTCTTGGTGGTAGGAGGTCCCTCTCTCTCTGCTTGCTTCTCTCTTCTGCAAGATAAAAGCTGATGCAGGCCACGCCTCAGGGAAACTCCCCTTATATTGGATCAAGACTGTGACCTGAGTAAGGGTGTTGCATCCCACTCTAATCCTCTTTAACATAACCTAATCTTATCTCATTAACCACAGGAAGAGATTAGGATTTACAACAACAACACCAAACCTGTTGCTGTCGAGTCGATTCTGACTCATAGTGACCCTCTAGGACAGAATAGAACTGCCCCATAGAGTTTCCAAGGCGTGGCTGGTGTATTTGAACTGCTGACCTTTTGGTTAGCAGACGTAGCTCTTAACCACTACACCACCAGGGTTTCCAGGATTTACAACACATGTTGTTCTTAGGTGCCGTCGGGACGGTTCTGATTCATAGTGACCCTGTGCACAACAGAACGAAACGCTGCCCGGTCCTGCGCCATCCTTACAATCCTTGTTATGCTTGAACTCATTGTTGCAGCAACTGTGTCAATCCGCCTTGTTGAGGGTCTTGCTCTTTTCCGCTGACCCTGTACTCTGCCAAGCATGATGTCCCTCTCCAGGGACTGATTGATCCCTCCTGACAATATGTCCAAAGTATGTAAGACGCAGTCTCGCCATCCTTGCCTCTAAGGAGCATTCTGACCACACTTCTTCCAAGACAGATTTGTTCGTTCTTTTGGCAGTCTATGGTATATTCGATATTCTTCGCCCACACCACAATTGAAAAGCGTCAATTCTTCTTCCGTCTTCCTTATTCATTGTCCAGCTTTCACATGCATATGATGTGATTAAAAATACCATGGCTTGGGTCAGGTGCACCTTAGTCTTCAAGGTGACATCTTTGCTCTTCAACGCTTTAAAGGGGTCCTTTGCAGCAGATTTACCCAATGCAATGCGTCTTTTGATTTCTTGACTGCTGCTTCCATGGCTGTTGCTTGTGGATCCACGTAAAGTGAAATCCTTCACAACATCAATCTTTTCTCTGTTTATCATGATGTTGCTCACTGGTTCAGTTGTGAGGATTTCTGTTTTCTTTATGTTGAGGTGCAGTCCATACTGAAGGCTGTGGTCTTTGATCTTCATTAGTAAGCGCTTCAAGTCCTTTTCACTTTCAGCAAGCAAGGTTGTGTCATCTGCATAATGCAGGTTGTTAATGAGTCTTCCTCCAATCCTGATGCCCTCCCTGTTCTTTGTACAGTCCAGGTTCTCTGATTATTTGCTCAGCATACAGATTGAATAGGTATGGTGAAAGAATACAACCCTGACGCACACCTTTCCTGACTTTAAACCAATCAGTATCCCCTTGTTCTGTCTGAACAACTGCCTCTTGATCTATGTAAAGGTTCCTCATGAGCACAATTAAGTATTCTGGAATTCCCATTCTTTGCAATGTTTTCCATAATTTGTTATGATCCACACAGTCGAATGTCTTTGCATAGTCAATAAAACACAGGTAAACACCCTTCTGGTATTCTTTCAGCCAGGATCCATCTGACATCAGCAATGATATCCCTGGTTCCACATCTTCTTCTGAAGCCAGCCTGAATTTCTGACAGTTCCCTGTTGATATACTGCTGTAGCCATTTTTGAATGATCTTCAGCAAAATTTTGCTTGCGTGTGACATTAATGATATTATTCTATAATTTCCACATTCAGTTGGATCACCTTTCTTGGGAATAGGCATAAATATGGATCTCTTCCAGTCAGTTGTCCAGGAAACTGTCTTCCATATTTCCTGGCATAGATGAGTGAGCACCTCCAGCGCTGCATCCGTTTGTTGAAGCATCTCGGTTGATATTCCATCAATTCCTGGAGCCTTGTTTTTCGCCAATGCCTTCAGTGCAGCTTGGACTTCTTCCTTCAGTACCATTGGTTTCTGATCATATGCTACCTCTTGAAATAGTTGAACATCGACTAATTCTTTTGGGTATAATGACTCTGCGTATTCCTTCCATCTTCTTTTGACGCTTCCTGCATTGTTTAATATTTTCGCCATAGGATCCTCCACTATTGCAAGTTAAGGCTTGAATTTTTTCTTCAGTTCTTTCAGCTTGAGAAACGCCGAGCGTGTTCTTCCCTTTTGGTTTTCCATCTCCAGCTCTTTGCAGATGTCATTATAATACTTCACTTTGTCTTCTCGAGCTGCCCTTTAAAATTTTCTGTTCAGTTCTTTTACTTCATCAATTCTTCCTTTTGCTTTAGCTGCTGAAAGTTAGAGAACAAGTTTCAGAGTCTCCTCTGACATCTATCTTGGTCTATTCTTTCTTTCCTGTCTTTTCAATGACCTCTTGCTTTCTTGATGTATGATGTCCTCGGTGTCATTCCACAACTCGTCCGGTCTTCAGTCACCAGTGTTCAATGCGTCAAAACTATTCTTGAGATGGTCTCTAAATTCAGGTGGATATATTCAAGGTCATACTTTGGCTGTCATGGACTTGCCCTGATTTTCTTCAGTTTCAGCTTGAGCTTGCATATGAGCAATTAATAGTCTGTTCCACAGTCGGCCCCTGGCCTTATTCTGACTGATGATATTGAGATTTTCCATCGTCTTTCCACACATGTAGTCAATCTGATTTCTGTGTGTTCCATCTGGCGAGGTCCATGTGTATAGTCGTCATTTATGTTGGTGAAAGAAGGTATTTGCAGTGAAGAAGTCATTGGTCTTGCAAAATTCTATCATTCCATCTCTGGCATTGTTTCTATCACCAAGGCCATATTTTCCAATTACTGATCCTTCTTTGTTTCCAACTTTTGCATTCCAATCTCCAGTAATTATCAATCCATCTTGATTGCATGTTCAGTCAATTTCAGACTGCAGCAGCTGATAAAAATCTTCTATTTCTTCATCTTTGGCCCTAGTGGTTGGTGTGTAAATTTGAATAACAGTCATATTAACTGGTCTTCCTTATAGGCGTATGGATATTATCCTATCATTGACAGCGTTGTACTTCAGGATAGATCTTGAAACGTTCTTTTTGATGCATCTGTCAGTTTGTCCTACTGTGTGTTGCTGTGATGCTGGAAGCTATGCCACCGGTATGCAGATACCAGCAGGGTCACCCATGGAGGACAGGTTTCAGCTGAGCTTCCAGACTAAGACACACTAGGAAAAAGGACCTGGCAGTCTACTTGTGAAAAGCATTAGCCAGTGAAAACCTTATGAATAGCAGCGGAACATTGTCTGATATAGTGCTGGAAGATGAGCCCCCCAGGTTGGAAGGCACTCAAAAGATGACTGGGAAGAGCTGCCTCCTCAAAGTAAAGTTGACCCTAGTGACATGCATGGAGTAAAGCTTTTGGGACCTTCATTTGCTGATGTGGCACAACTAAAATGAGAAGAAACAGCTACAAACATCCATTAATAATCAGAACCTGGAATATAAGAATTATGAATGTAGGAAAAATAGAAATGGTCAAAAATGAAATGGAATGCATAAACATCGATATCCTAGGCGTTAGTGAGCTGAAATGGACTGGTATTGGCCGTTTTGAATCAGACAATCATAGTCTGCTATACTGGGAATGACAACTTGAAGAGGAATGGTGTTGCATTACAACACAAAATGGAGGACAATCACACAGTACTGGGAATCATGGCCTATTCAAGTTGACACATAATTTGTGGGGACACAATTCAATCCATGGGGGACAGCATGTCAGGAGCCTTGATTTCTACATCTATAAAGTAGTTACATAACAAGGGTGTGTGCACCCCTGGGTGACTATAACGTTATGCTGTGCATGGTGCCTGCATACTGTAGGTCCTTGATTCAGCCAGGTCTCTGGCCCTGAGGCTGGGGCCTGGCCCTTCAGTCTGTGCCCAGCTTGGCCAGCACAGCCTGGAGATGTGCCAGTTACAGGTGGGCGATCGTCTCAGGCCCAACCCTGTGGTTTCACTCAGGGTGGCCTGACCAGGTGGTTCACACAATCCTTCCAGATGGTGCCCAACTGGCCTAGGTGACCTCAGTGCCCTGGGGCTGCAGGGATCCACTTCCTCCAGAGGGAAAACTGAGGCAGGCCTCCCTGAAACTCTGAAGGGCCATCCTCAGCCTCTGTGTCCATTGCCATTTGTCTATTCATCTTGCCTGGTGCAGGCAGCCTGGGATCAGACAGGGAATTGCTGCACTGTGCGTCCTGGGGAAGCCTCGGTGCCTCAGCTTCCCCAAAGCACTCCCCTCTGTTACTTTTACTCTTTGGCTCAGGGCCAGACCTCCTGACTGTTGTTCTCTGGCCCACTTGGCCATCCCTAGCCTCTCCAGGAAGCGAGCATCTTGGTCTCCGGCTGGGAGGTGCTGCTATTTCCTTTCTCAGCAGCAGGCAGCTTCCTCCCTGGTATGGGGGCTGTTGCTAGAGGCCCCCAGAATCCAGTCTGTCCTTCCTTCTCCCAGGGCCAGCACACACAGGCCCATGGCTCCTTCTAGGTACCAGCCTACCCTCAGTGGAGGTGTCAGCTCGGTGGACCCCATACCCACAGTGTTCCCAGAGCAGCAGGTGTGGCTTCAGTTCCTGACCTGACCACATGCCAACTCCAAACATCTGTAGAAGGGGAGAAGGGTGGTGAGGAGTAAATGGTATTTCAGGAGGGATGAGCTTTGCCGGAAGCAACAGTCCAACAGGGTTTAGTGGTTCTTTTTTAAAATTTTTTTTATTATGCTTTAGGTGAAAGTTTGCAGAACAAATTAGTTTCGTATTCAAAAATTTATACGCAAATTGTTTCATGACATTGATTTCAATCCCCACAATGTGTCAGCACTCTTCCCCTTTCCACCCTAGTTTCCCTGTTTCCATTCCTCTGGGTTTTCTGCCCCTTCCTGCCTTCTCATCTTTGCTTTTGGGCCAGTGTTGCCCATTTGGTCTTGTATATTTGATTGATCTAAGGAGCACATTCCTCACAGGTGTTATTGTTTGTTGTATAGGCCTAACTAATATTTGACAGGAAGGTGAACTTTAGGAGTGGCTTCAATTCTGAGTAAGCAGGGTGTCTGAGGGCCATAGTCTTGGGGGTTCCCCCAGTCTCTGTCAAACCAGTAAGTCTGGTCTTTTTTGTGAATTTGAATTTTGTTCTACATTTTCCTCCTGCTCTGTCCAGGACCCTCTATTGTGATCCCTGTCAGAGTGGCCGGTGGTGGTAGTTGGGCACCATCTAGTTCTTCTAGGCTCAGGCTCATGTGGTCCATTAGTCCTTTGGTCTGATTGTTCCCTTGTGTCTTTGGTTTTCTTCATTCTCCTTTGCTCTGGACAGGATGGGACCAATAGATGTATCTTAAATGGTAAACCAAACCCATTGCTGTCAAGTCAATTCCGACTCATAGTGACTCTGTAAGACAGAGTAGAGCTGCCCCACAGCGTTTCCAAGGAATGGCTGGTAGATTTGAACTGCTGACCTTTTGGTTAGTAGCCGAGTGCTTAACCACTGTGCCACCTTTTTTTAGGCCTGGCATTTGAGGTGTCCTATCATATGCCTGTCTTTTTATCATATGCCTGTCAGACCACCATTAGGTACCTTGCCTGGTCCCTCCTTGCTCCCTCTCTCTGGTCACTGTTTTTGGGCCTCTGCCCAGTCCTACTCTCGGGGAGCTCCTAGCCTGATGGAAACAGGGCTTGCATTCACTCAGGTCCTGGTCCTGAGAAGGGACACACATTGGGCTTCAGTGGGCAATTGATGAACAAATGCAAAATTGCTCCACTCAGGAGAGCCCAGGAGGCTGTGCTGTCCAAGCTGAGGCAAAAGGAGCAGACAAGACAAAGGCGTGAGTGCAGGTAGCCACAGAGGGGCACGACCAGATCAAGCAGGGCCTTGAGGGCCCAGGAGTAAAGTTGGATTTATGTTGAGGGCACTGAGGAGCCATCAAAGGATGTTGTGCTGTGGAGGGGACACACCTACTTTGCAGTTTTTTTTTTTTTTTTTAAATAAAATTTTAATTTTGGAATAATTTTAGATTTACAGGAAAGTATCAAAGATAGTACAGAGAGTTTTCCCTTCACCCAGTTCCCCCAGTTGTTAATGTCTTACATATTACCATCGTACATTTGTCAAAACTAAGAAACCAACATTGCTACATTACTGTGAACCGAACCCCAGACTTGATTTCACAAACGTCCTCTTTCTCTTCCAGGATCCAGGCCAGGATCCCACAGGGCACATAGCGCTTTGCAGTTTTGAAAGCTTCCTTTGGCTACTGTGGAGGGTGAATTGGAGCAGGCTCAGCTTCGGGAGGTGGTGGGGGCTGGGGGTGTGCTCCAAGCACTCCAGCCCCCAGCCAGGGTGCCATGAGCGCAGGCTGCCCGGCAGTCTGCCGTGTAATACCGAAAACGTGTGTGTGTGCGCGCGCGCGCGTGTGTGCTTTCAGCTCTGTGGCAGGAAAACTTGCCTTTCCCGGGGTCACCGCTCAATAACAATCAAAAACTTCAAGCAGGAAGGTGCCTACACTTCCAAGCACAGAGCTCTGACAGCCGGTGTGGTCTGTACCTGGGCGGAACCACTGTGGCCTGCAACCTGCCAGGTGCCCACCATTTATGCCCTGTCAGCCTCAGTGTGCCACGTGTGGTGGGACTGAGGTTTGGTGGGGTCTGTGGGCAGGATGTTAGGCTTGAGAAACCGGCTGTCTAAGCTCTTGCTCCAAGTGGCTCTCTGGGGAGAGAAAGGCAACACAGTTACAGTTGGTAGTGAAATCAATACCTCAGAGTTTTAATGGGAGAGTGGGCAGAGCTGAGCTGTGGCCCCGGGAGGCCACCAGCTGGAGGAGGAGGGGGTATCCTGCCTCAGCAGCCTGCTCTCAGAAAAGAGCAGAGGCCATCCACCACTGGTCATCCCATTTTAGAGAGGGATAAACTGAGGTTCTTAGAAGAATCAAAACTAGCAGCCAGATGTTGTCTAGGCCTGAGTAGCTGCCACACACAGTAGGCACTGGTCCTGTAGTGCCTCAGTGTGGCTGTGTTGCTCTCAGTCTCGCTACTTGGAGAGGAAGCGTTTGAATACAGTCATTCACACGTTAGTCAAAATTAGTTTCCTGTCTTTAGTAAATACCACACAGCACAGTCTCTGCCCTGGAGAAGCTCACCTGTGAAAGATAATGTGACAGTGGTTGCCAGCTCAGCGCCCTCACAGAGGAGGGGAAATTTTGAGCAACATCTTGAAGAATGGCTAGAAATTTGCTGCTTGGGCACGCCTGGAAGAGGGAACAGCCTGGCTCATGACAAGGAGAACTGAAGTGCCTGGGGAAGTATGAATGACTCAGAGGTGTGGGAAGGGTATTGGCTATTGAGGGAACAACATTTATGAAGGTTCTGGAGTTCCCGGGCCGGGGGGAGGGGGGTGATGGGGTGGGGGGGATGTGGCCACGTTTGAGGAACTGCAGAAATTGATGTGGACAGAGCAGAGGGTGGGGCGGAGGAAAGAGGCAAGATTTGAGTCCTAAGCAGCTGGCAAGAGCCAGATCGGGAAGGGGCTGGAATGCCAGGCTGGGGAGCCGGGACTTCATGCTGAGGACAGTCAGGAGCCAGGGGAGCGTTTACGTTAGGGAGGGAATAACCAGCTTTGTGCTTAGAAAAGTGACCCTTGTGGACTGGAGGGGCAAGACAGGGGCCAGAGGGGGCTGCTATGATAATGCTGCCCTCCCCCTGCTCTCAGGGGGATTTGTGTTTTGAAAGCTCGACGCTAAATGAGACTTGAAGGAGGGCGGTGCTAGTGGTGGGATTGCAGGCAGTGTGATAAGGTCAGGGTGGTATTTTGGGCCGGTGGAGCTAACGGCCCCTGGAGACCAAGTTCGGCTGAGGCCACGCTCAGCAGGACGGCTGCCTGGTCTCCAAGCCCACAGTCCCCATTCCCGGGCCTGCAGCCCCGCCCCCAGCACAGACAGCACTTCCCGCCTGCCTGGTGGACGCTGGTCCCAGCTTCCGTTTCTGAACTAGCCCAATTGCGCTTCCCTGGCAGTTGGAGAATCAGCTTCCCCTCAGAGCACAGATCGTTTGGAGCAGCCAACAGCTCACTTCTCCTTTAAAAATTTTTTTTAATTTTATTTTTAGGATAAGAAAAAAAAAGTTGGGGGAGAGGCTTTTTAGAAAATTCCTTCGGTGCAGAATTAATGGCTTGTGAATGTCAGGGCGGGTGGGCGAGAGCTCGGTTCCCAGTGCTCCCCGCCTATCCTGGCCCACAAATCACCCTGTGCTGGGCACCTGGTCCGCTTTTCTCAGGACCCCCACTCTGGCTGGACGGAGCCCCCCACCCCCCAGGGCCCAGCGCAGAACACCTCAAGGGTGTCATCTGGGTCTTCCCTTTCCTTGCCACCCCTTCCAAGATCTGGCTATCCCAGAGCTCTGGGAGAAAATCCTGTCCCTGGGGCATGGTTTGCAATCTTAATTTTAAAACAACTTATTTTTTAATGACACAAGTAATCCATATTCAGCAAGGGAAAGTTATGTAACCCTGAGAAAAAACGTCCACTGCTTCCCTCGCAGCAGCCTCAGGCAAGCATCCACACCCCTGCCCACAGCTGGGGGCTGCCCCACCTCCTTCCTGCAGCTGCCAGTGAGAGGCAGCTGGGGAGATGGGTTAGTGCCCATCTTCCAGGGCTGCCCCCCACCTCAGCACACACAGGATGAAGTCAGGTAGGCTAGGCCTAAAGCTGAAGGACAAACCAAAAACCAAACCCACTGTCGTCAAGTCGATTCCCACTCATAGCGACCCTATAGGAGAGAGTAGAACTGCCCCATAGAGTTTCCAAGGAGCGCCTGGTGGACTTGAACTGCCAACCTCTTGGTTAGCAGCTGTGGCACTTAACCACTACACTACCAGGGTTTCCGATGCTGAAGGACAGGAAGGAGCCAATTATATGACAATCTGGGGAAGGGCATTCCAGGCAGAGGGCACAGCAAGGGCAAAGGCCCTGGGGCAGGACCCAGCTTGTCATGTGCGAGTAACAGAGATGAGGCCAGAGTGCTGCAATAGGGGTGAGGGCGGGAGGAGAGAAGGTCATGGGGGCCCTGGTGGGAGGATTTAGGATTTATTCTGAGTGTCAGGGAAGCCACTGAAAGGTTTTAAGCAGGAGGAGACCTGCTCTGCATGTCACTAAGGGGTGGGTGGGGTCGCTCTCCTGGCTGATGTGCTGAGTGTGTGTGCTCAGTCCCCTGTTGGGTGCTGAGGTTGAGTCCCCTTTTCACACTTATAAGCCATTCTGTGTCCAAGTCTGTGGACCTGCACAATGATCTTTTCCAAGGCACTTTCTGGAGTCTGGCTTTTACCTGTTTTACATTTTTTTGTACAGATTGCATAGGAACCTTTGAAAGGACTAATAAGACCAGGGAAAGGTAGGGGGAGGCAGGAGAAAGTCAAGGGAGCTGCCAGGGACTGAGGGTCCATGCGGGCTCCCATGAAGTGGGGCTCATTTGCCCTTTGAGGGGCAGGGGCATGCTGGGTGTGGATGGTGAGGCTGTGCATTTGGACATACCTGGCCTCCATCCTGCCTCTCTCCACTCCATGGGTGGCCCTCAGCAAGCCCTTTCTCTCAGCCTCAATTTGCCCATCTGTAATGTGGGCAGATGTAATGTGGGGATGTGTGCTTGTGAAGGAGGGAAGGGCCTCAGCTTGGGGCAGGCCTCAGCCTGCAGTTGGGTGAGCTGCTGGTGTCAGAGCAGGGGTCCCTGCAGCAGGGTCTGGGAGGAGGGCACACCAGGCTGCTGTGGAGACACAGCTGTCCAGGGCTACAGAAAAACACAACTGAGGCAGGAGGGAGACCTCTGTGGGCATCAGGAAGTAAGTTGAGGCAGACAGTGGCCTCGCATGGTCTGATGTGGCTTTGGCCAGCTAGACAGAGGACAGCTCCAAGGGCATGAGAGTGGCTCGACCTACCTGGCTTCTTGAAGATGCAAACCCGACCTGGTCCCTTTGCCAGCCCTGCCTGGCCAGCTGTTGTTGTTGTGTGTGGTCGAGTTGATTCCAACTCATAGTGACACTATAGGACAGAGTAGAACTGCTAATAGGGTCCCTAGGCTAAAATCTTTACAGGAACAAATCGCCAGGTCTTTTCTTCCGCGGAGCACTGGTGGGTTCAAACTGCCAACCTTTCAGTTAGCAGCCAAGCACTTAACCATTGCGCCACTGGCCCCCAAAAGCACCCTTAAATATTAGTTCCTTTGGGCAGCTCCACAGCCCAAGCCTCGGTCAGGGCGCAGGCTGGACCCAGGAACACGGTTCCTGCTTGTGTTTGGGCCTCAGTCCAGGCTGAGGATATAAAGTAGGAACAAGACTTTAAAGCTCAGATGCTGAGGCCAGAGACATCAGCTGGCCGTACACAGGGAGCCAAAGAAGGTTCTGGAGCCAAGGTCTGACCTGTTGTTTCCCTTCCAGCTACAGCCGGAGCAGCTGGACTGTGGAGCTGCCCACCTGCAGCACCCCCTGTCAGTCCTGAAGCCCCTGAAGGCCACACCTGTGTTCCGTGCACCTGGCCTCACGGCTGTCGCCGTGGCCAGTGTCAACAACTACACGGTGGTCTTCCTGGGAACAGTCAGCGGGCGTCTCCTCAAGGTAGGGATGAGGGGGAGGTACCAGGGTTGGGGGCCAAGGAGGGCCCAGCTCCAGGCAGTCTGTACACACGGCCTCTCCCAGGCCCCACATTATCCTCCATTTCTCCTGTCTGCCTGGCACTTTACAGTTTACAAAGCCTTTTCAAGTCTGTGTTTTCCATTATTGCTCATGGTAGTAGGGGCTCATTGTATAGAGGAGGGAATCCAGGGCTGGGACAGGGCCCTTCTTGTGGGGTCTCCAGGGCTGGGGCTTTGAGGCTGGGTAGATCTGAGTTCAAGTCTCCAGGCTCTGCCTCTAGCTGGCTGTGTGACCATGGACAACTTTCTTTCTTACTCTGGGCCTTGGTTTCCCCATTTGATAAAGGCTGTAAGCCCCTGCCTCTTGAGACTATTGTGGGGCTTCGATAGGGTAAGTGGGAGATCTTATCCCCATGTCCTCCTAACCCCGCCTGGCTACCTTCTGAAGACCCCCCAACAAGGTAACTGGTTTCCCTGAGGTAATCATTACCCCGGTCCCCAGCCTGAGATCTCCGAAGCTGAGGAGGAATATGTAGAATCGAGCGTCTCCACTATTGGGAAGGATGGGCATAGTGGGGCCTGTATGGCTCAGGTAAGGCCCTGGACCTGCCCCCACCCAACCACCTTCACCCTCCTACTGGGGAGAGCCAGCTGCCTGGCACAGCTCCACAGGGGCACCAGGCTCTGGCCTCATTGACTCAGATGGCTAATCCAATTCTCTTCAGCTGCTGGCAGACGCCACAGACAGGCGGGCAGGGTTAGGGGTCAGCCTCAGCCACTCCCAGCCCCAGGCGCTTGTAGGGGGCAATACCAGGCATGGGAGCAGGGGGTGGGCACAGGGTGGGTCTGCTTAAGCCTTGAACCCCTGTCAAGAGTCCTCAGATGGTAGAGGCAGAGGTCAGTGGTATCTTAGTCTATGTGGCCTGGGATGGCTGCTTCTCCCCTCTAAGCTTCAGTTTCCTCCTTGGTCATGGGTCAGAGTCTACCAGGATGGCTTGTCTGCCCGTGGAAAGCAAGGAGCTTTCCTTGGGTCCTAGGAGTCCCAGCCCTGTGAAGCGGCAGTCATTAGGCACTACTGTTTACCCATTGCCTTGATGGGCATATCACGGGCATCTCACACTTGGTGAGGGAGCCATAGCCACTGGGCTCATTTCATAGATGAGGAAATAGAAGCTCTGAGAGGGGAGATAAGTGACCCAAAGTCACCCAGTGGGAGCTGGGGTTGAGTACAGGGCCAGCTGACCCAGAGCTCACACCAGGGCCGCCTCCTCTCACCCTGTGCTGCGTGGTGCCAGCCTGCTACAACTCTCCCCTCTCAGGATATCAGTCCTGACATCCAGCCCAGCGTCTGGGCCCAGCAGGTACTCAGTAATGAGTGAAGGGTGGAAATGGACTGAGTGCCTGCTGGATGCCCTGGGCAGGGAGAGGGGCAGTGGGCTGAGCCTGGCCAGGCAGCCCAGGACAGGCCCACAGCAAACTCCAAAAGAGCCACCTGGGCGAGATGTCTCAGGGTCAGAAGCAGCCTGTGGGATTCCACGTGGTGGCAAGGGCACCGGATAGCTTTTCTGGAAGAAGCATTAGGAGGATAAGTGTTAAGAAGCAGAGCCTTATTTTCACATTGGCAGAAGGGGTGGGGCTGGAGGTGGGAACATGTGAGCGGGTTTGTGTTGGGGGAGATGAGGCCAGAGGGGTGAGGTGGAATTGGATCACCAGGGCCTTGAACACATGAACAAGTTTATTCCATACTCAGGAGGGAGCTACTAGTGATCTACAGCCCTGTGGGGAGGGCTGTGTGGCAGGAGGCCCTGGGGAGGGTGGCTGGCAGCTGGCCTGGGGAGTAGTCCAGACCACTGGCACCACATCGAGATTCCCAGCTTGGTGCCTGGCTGGGCCTTGACCAGCTGGCATGTTGGGAACTAGTGGGGCCCACTCAGAAAGGGCAGAGTTTGATGGCACTCTGATCAGCATTGTCAGTCCCAGGAGGACATGCAGAGGGGCCCTCAGCCAGAGATGTCTCTAGGCCCCAGCTGGCCTTGGTCTTCTTCCTCCCTGGACCTTGGCCAACCTGATCCCTGCCCCCTCTCCATTAACCTCAGCCTGGGACTCTGGGGTAAGTCAGGCCTGGGCTCAAATCCCGACCCTGATGCTTCTTCGCTGTGTGACCCTTGCCAAGTCCTGAGGCCTCTCTGGGCCTCAGCTTTCTCATCTGTGAAATGGGAGGAATGAGAACCATGGCCTGGGAGAAGCTGCTGGTCCTATCAGTGCTTTGCCTGTATCTTCCCATTTAATCCTCACCACAGCTCTGCAGAGAAGGTACCACTGTTAGCTCTATTAGCTCAGGAAATAGGCTCAGAGAGGGGAAGTGGCTTGTACAACGTCACACAGCTTATAAATGTCCAAGCAAAATTTGAACCCAAGTCCCTGCTCTTAGCCGTGTTGCCCAGCAGCCTCCCAGAGGATGGTTTGTGAACTATAAAGCCCATCCCTACTTACATGATGGCATGTGCTGGGAGAAGGGCAGGAAGGAAGTGCCTGGTGGGAACACAGCAGAGGCAAAATCATGGAGACTGGAACCACCGCCTCCCCCCATTCCCCCCTGCCCTACATCTGTTTTTTCCTCCCCATTCTGGAGGACCTGAGTGAGCAGGGGAGGCTGAGATGCCAAACCTGGGCCAAGTCCTCCCACTGCTCCTGGCACCCTCTGATGGCCATTCCCCCGCCCCCACAGATCAACCTGAACGAGAGTATGCAGGTGGTGAGCCGGCGGGTGGTGACAGTGGCCTATGGGGAACCTGTGCACCACATCATGCAGTTTGACCCTGCAGACCCTGGCTACCTCTATCTGATGACGTCTCACCAGGTAAGGCTGCAGCCCAGCCTAGTGGCCGCAGACAGGCTCAGCTCTCTTGCCCACCTTGCCTTTGCACATGGTGCCACCCTGCCAGGGGCAGCTTCTCCTCTTCCCACCTTTGCCTGCTAACTGTGACTCACACCTCACCTCCCAGCTCAGCCATCACCTCTCCAGGGAAGCCTCCCCTGCCCCCACCCATTTTAGCACCGACCCTCAGCTTCTGCATGCCAAGGGAGGGGCCAGCGGCCCCACTGAGCTGGCCCTGGCTCTGCCTCCAGATGGCCCGGGTGAAAGTCGCCACGTGTGATGTGCATTCCACCTGTGAGGACTGCGTGGGCGCAGCAGATGCCTACTGCGGCTGGTGCACCCTGGAGACTCGGTGAGACCCCAGAGGGTGGGTAGAAGGGCCAGTGGGCTGCAGGCAGGAGGGGGACGCCCCCATCCTGACCCTCAAGGCTGCCCCAGGTGCACTTTGCAGCAGGACTGCGCCAACTCCAGCCAGCAGCATTTCTGGACCAGTGCCAGCGAGGGCACTAGCCGCTGCCCTGCCATGACCGTCCTGCCAGCTGAGATTGACGTGCGCCGGGAGTACCAAGTGAGTCTGGGCGGCCAGGACCCAGTATAGGGGGTGCAGGGTGGGAGCCTCCCTTCACCCAGCACCCACACATCAGGGCTTCCACCAAACCCAGCACTTTCCCACAATAAAGATGGGGGACAGAAGCACAGAAAGGTGGGCACCCTGCCCATGGAGCCCTAGGAACCTGGGTACAAAAGTGATAATGATAGTAAGGGCTTTATTGACATTCACTAAGTGCCAGGCACAGGCCACGCACATGACATTCAACTTCGTTAGACCTCACAGCAACCCCATGAAGTCGATGCTCTTAACATCCCCATTTTTCAGATAAGGAAATCAAGCCACAGAGAGTTGAAGTGAATTGCCTAAGGTCACACAGCTAGAGAGTGGCTGATCTAGGACTTGAATTCAAGTGGGTGGACTCTAGAGTTCCAGGTGGCAAGGGTGAGCTGGAGAGTAGGAAGAGAGTGAGCCCCCTCGTCCTGCCTCTCCCTGGCCATGAAGAGGGGTGGGAGACACGCAGGTGCCACCAAATGCTAAGCTGCTATTTCCATTTCACAGAAACAGATAAGTCTACAGCTTGGGGGTGAATGGCTTCTCACTCCTCCCTCCCCTGCCTGTGCCCAGGAGGGCTGGGGCTGCTGAAGCCACTTCCTACCTGTAGCAGGCAGCACGGGTGGGGCAGAAGGAGTTTCAACCCCTGCCACAGGCCAACCAAAACCCATTGCCCTCAAGCTGATTCTGACTCAGAGTGACCCTATAGGACAGAGTAGATCTACCCCATAGGGCTTTCAAGGGGCAGCTGGTGGATTTGAACTACCAACCTTTTGGTGTTAGCAGCCTGAGCCCTTAACCACTGTGCCACCAGGGCTTCTGCCATAGGTCGGGTCTCCTCTGTCAACTAGGGGGAAGGGCGATGGTTGTGACTGCAAGGTCCAAGCCTGGGGCTCCTCTGTGCCCACCCCTTCCCATCAGTACATGCCACAGGGTCCTTCATGGGCCTTATAGTGAGCCGACTGGGTGTAGGTTCTTCTGTTCGTTCTCTCATTCGTTTGTTCATCAAGTATCATTGAACATCTACTTTGTGCCAAGCACAGTTCTAGACTTTGGGAATACACCAGTGAGCAAGACAAAGTCCCATCCCTCGAGGAGCTGACGTGCTTGTCGGGGAGAGGGACTAAGCAAGATAAAATATCAATGGTGATAAGTACTGTGGAAAAAAAAGAAAGCAGAACAGAGCAGGGATGAGGGGCGGGGCAGCTCACTGTGAAGGTGAATGATTGAACAAAGATATGAAGGTTCAGCTGAGTATCTGAGGAAGAGCCCCAAGCAGTGGGAACTGCCAGTGCAAAGACCCTGGGGTAGGAATGAGATCTATGTGCTTGGAGAGAACATTAGTGGGTAGGATCAGAGAGTCACAGGGACCAGATCATGTGCAGCCTCTTGGCCATTGTAAGGGGATGAGTTTCATTTTGCAGATGGGGAAACTGAGTCCCAGGGGTCCCATGGAGGTTGTAGCCCTCTGACCTAGAGTCCTGGCCACACCAGGGAACACTCTGGGAACACTCCGACAGGGCAGGCCCCTGGTTGGTACTCAGCCCCGGGAGGGAAGGGGCCCTGTGAGGGCAGCAGCCTGTCCCCTTGCTGAGAGTCCCTTGCCCCCAGGGTATGATCTTACAGCTTTCGG
Organism: Loxodonta africana; assembly: GCF_030014295.1. Lineage (NCBI taxonomy): Eukaryota > Metazoa > Chordata > Mammalia > Proboscidea > Elephantidae > Loxodonta > Loxodonta africana. The sequence continues at coordinate 39,008,882 of NC_087363.1, forward strand.
GCAGCCTGCCAGGCCTCAGTGGCATGGAGATGGCCTGTGACTATGGGAACAACATCCGCACCGTGGCCCGGGTGCCGGGTCCCGCCTTTAGCCATCAGATTGCCTACTGCAACCTCCTCCCAAGGGACCGGTTCCCACCCTTCCCACCAACCCAAGGTAAGCACCCTCACCCCCTGGGTCTGTCAGCACAACTTCAGAAGGCTCCCGGCTGCCCCCCCCCCCCGCCACATGAGCATAATGGTAGAATCTCAGGCATGGGCCACCAGGGTTCCCGATAGCCCAGCCACTGATGTTGGTAGAGACCTTCCCATGTCCTTCTCTCCCTGGCTCCCCCCGATCCATTCCAGACCACGTAAACGTCGAGATGTCTGTGAGGGTCAATGGGCGGAACATCGTCAAGACCAATTTCACCATCTATGACTGCAGCCGCATTGGACAAGTGTACCCCCACACAGCGTGAGTGGCTGGGGGCTGGTTCTGGGCGGTGGTAGGGGAATGGGCCCCCCTCGGAAGAAAAATGACCATGTTCTAGAGGCAGGCAGTACCCTTGGTCCTTGCCTTGCCGGCTCATTTATTTAGCATTTGTCATTTATGCAACAAACTTTTATAACCCAGGGCCTGGCCTTTAGAAGCGCCTGGTCTGTAGAGGCAGAGAGAAGTAGCTTTGTTGTTGTTGTTAGGTGCCATGGAATTGATTCCAACTCATGGTGACCCCACGTGTGCAGAGTAGAACTGCTCCATAGGGTTTCCAAGGCTGTGACCCTTTGGAAGCAGATTGTTAGGCCTATCTTTCAAGACGCCTCTGGGTGGGTTCGAACCACCAACCTTTAGGCTGGTAGTTGAGTGCTTAACCATTTGTGCCACCCAGGGACTCTTAAAGGCCCTGTCTGTTTCCCCTTTGCATACCTCTTGCAACACTGAGCTCACTACCTGCCAAGGTCCCAACCCCTCCTAGGTAGCTCTGATGTTGGAAAAAACCTTCTTTCCCTGTGTTAGGATCTGCCTCCTGAGTCTATGTGGGGGGTACAGTTCTTGGGGGACAGTGGCAGAGTGAGGGGTGGGGAGCCCAGTGTCTGAGGGGCCCCTTGTCTTCCAGCTGCACCAGCTGCCTGTCAACACAGTGGCCCTGTTACTGGTGTACTCAGCAGCATGCCTGCGTCTCCAACCAGTCTCGGTGTGAGGCCTCACCAAATCTCATGGTAAGCCAGGCACGGGATGCCCTCTGCTTCCCCCCGCTTTTTTTTTCCCCATTTGGTATGTTGAGTACATTTCTGTGTCATTAAATAGTCTTCCTAGGCACCGTACTTAACAGCTATGCGGTGTGCATCACATGCCATAGCACACTGAGCCAATCCCCTGTGGTCGGGCACGCTGACCACCTCCCGCTTCTGTATTGCATTTTACACATTGCTGCGCCAGACACCTTCACAGCCAGGGGATTGTGAATATTCTTGACTACTCCTGAAGACCAGTTCTTAGAGTTGGTATTTTGGGGTCCAAACATGGACATAATCTTACACCGTTAGCTCAATAGCCCCCCAGACAACTTGGAGCACTTTCTACTCCCACCTGCAGTAGGAATACCTGTTTCTGCACATCGGTGCCAAGACTGGGTACCTTCAAATTGTACTTCAATATTTTAAGGGGCCAGGGTGGCCCAAATGATTTTCACTCCATTACTAAGCTAAAGGTTGGTGGTTCAAATCCACCCAGTGGCTTCATGGAAGAAAGGCCTGGCAATCTGCTTTCATAAAGATTACAAGTAAGAAGACCCTATGGAGCAGTTCTACTCTGTAACATATGGCGTTGCCATAAGTTGGAATTGACTTGATGACAACAGGGTTTTTTGGGGGGAGGGGGTCAGAATAGTTGTCCCTAGGACCTAATGAGGTGACTTGTATAAAGCCACTCAGCCTGGAAGTCCCAGACTTGGGTCTTGAACTCTGGCTCCAGAGCTCAGGTTCTCTCTTCTTCCACAAATCAGCAGCTGGGCTGCTAAAAAGCCCCTGCCTCAGTTTCCCCATGGGCGGTAGGGCCGCAGTTTGCTGGGCAGGTGGCGCCGTGGTCCTCCCTACTTGGGGAAGGCTACTGGTCTCGAGCCCCATGTGCTCGCAGCTCCTCCTGCTTGTGTTGGTCCTTCAGGCCCTGCAAGCTGGTGCTGTGCTGGCTGAGGGCCAGGCCCTCCCAGTGCTCTAGGACGGCTGGATTTAATCAATTAAACTAGGGAGGAGAGGACAGGAGGAAAAATGAAAAAGCCACGTACCTCACTGGTTTCTGGAACGGGCTCACTTGTCGTGTGGTCTGTCAGCTTTGCCCCAAGAGCCTCAAAGGCCACCCCCGCCTGGTGCCAGGGATGACCAGATGGGCTGGAGTGGGAATGCCCAGCTAGGTAGGGTGGCTGGGCTTGGGGGGCTCCGGGATTCTGCTATCGCAGCTTATCTACCCTCAGACCTGGCTGCTGGGCCCTGCATCTTGTATCAGGGCTGTGAGGGGCTAGAGCAAGGCACAGAGCCCCCCGCTCCGCCCCGCCGCCTGCTGCTCTTCTGTCCAGGGAAGGGATGTTCCCACTCATTTCCCAGGTGGCACAACTGAGGTGGCCAACGTATCCCAGGTACCCTGGCTTCCAGCAGGAGGTCACCGGTCCCCACCCTGGGTGAACATCTCAGGAAAGCAGCCCAGTCCACAGAGTACCAGGAGCCCCTTAACACAGGGTACAGAAAATCTCCTGGGAATCCTTGCAGCCCTGTCGGCCACAGCAGGTGCTAATAATCGGTCTGCTTGCAAAGGAGGGGCCCCACAGCCTGAGCCACGAGTCCTCTGGTCTCAGCAACTCCTGCCTGATCCTCAAAATTGCTTTGAAGATGAGGAGTCCAGCAGGGGCAATGCTTAACTCAAAGGAGGGAAGCTATGATGGTGGGATTTCAGGCGTTGGGAGGTTTTGAGGCATTGGACGCCAGGTTCCTGCAGTCTGGGCCTGTCTACTCTAGCCCCAGCCCAGGGCTGTGGACACAGTAGGGACTTAGTGAATGTCAGCATGGAGCATGCATGCAGCAGCCGGCCTCCTGGTGCTCTAACTCAGAAGGATGGTGGGGTAGGGGGACTCAGCTTGTATTGAGTGCCTGTTATATGGCTGAGCCTATCCTAGACCCTGGGAAGGAGCTAGTTACACATAGTTCTCCCCCCACCCCCAGGAGCCTTAGTGTTATGGCTGTGTGGCCCTGGGCGGGCTACTGAACCTTTCTGTGCACCTATTTCCACATCTGGAAAATGGGACCTACCTAAAAAGGCTGTGTTGGGGATCTGGAATTATACCTGGCACACAGTAGGTGTGCACTGAAATGCCACCATGATCCCTGGGAACTGGGGGGGTCACTCTCTGCCTGGGTGGATCAGGGGAGGGTCTTTTTGGGGAGTGCCCCTCTGTGCCAGGTCCTGACAGATGCGTGGGAGGCCTTAGAGCTGCCTCCCCAACCAGCCTCTTCCGGCCTCCCCTTGAGCTCCATCTGACTGGCCCCTGAGCCACCATCCAATTTTCCCCTGAGCCCCATCTGATTCCCCCAGCGCCGTTTGACCTGCCCCCAGGTCTGCAGCGCTGTGGCCAGGAGTTAGGGGTGGAGGTGCAAAGAGGAGCTGTCTTAGATGATTACTGTAATCCACCCAGAGAAGGCACAGCCCCTCCCCGGGCCTGCAGGAGGCTCTGAACCGGTGCTTAATTTGGCATTTAATTAAGTGCCAGTTAGCCACCCAGGCGCCATGCCTCTCTGGTGGGGTGGAAGGGATGGTGGGTAGCGGGTCTGCGCATCCACATGGACCCCTTGGGCCCTGGGAGATAGTGCTAGGTCCTGAGGAGGGGGTCCTAGGGGCTGAGTCACTTGTCAGTTTCCGTTGTCACTAGTGGGTCCAGATGAAGGACTGGGTGGGGAGGTGCTGCAGCCCCACTTGAGTGGAGGGTGCCGGGAGGAGGGCCCCAGCTTTGTGGGGAGAGAAGGAGAGTGAGGACAGTAGCTTCCTCCTCCATTTTCAGGTGCCCGAGGGCTAGGCTGAGAAGAGAATGAAGGCAGATGGGGGTGGCCCTCTTGGTGGAGAGCCTGGCGTGGACACCACCGAGCGGCGCTGCCTTTGGGAGCCAGTGGAGGGAGAGGTTTGGCAGGAGTTTGAAGGCAGTTTCAGAGGCAGAAAGGTGGGGAAGGGCCAAGTCCGGTGGATTCAGGGTCCCTGGCAGGTTAGTGCTTTGCTGGAGAGGGATACCAGTTTTCACCCCTGAGACACCTTGGAAGAGTTATGAGAACCGTTTTGGCCTTGGTTTCCCATCTGGACCATGAGAGATAGAAGAGGTGATGGATGGAGCCCTTGGTGACTGCTGGGGCATGTCTCGGGTTTGCTGTGGCCCCTGGCGGTGCTGTCTGGCGTGTCCTCACTTCTGGTTTCCTGCAGCCACAGCCCTGCCCAAGTACCGCCAGGGTTCCTTAAGCCTGCAGGCTGTGCTTGGACAAAGGGAAAAGCCATTCAGCCTCTTTCTGAGGTGCTGGCAGCTTAAGTTGGGATGAAAGAGGGAGGCCCAACTCCCCTGATTGCAACCAGGACCTCCCAGCTCACTCTGGCTCTGGCCCCCCACAGACTTGATTGGCTTGTGTGAGTGACTAGTCGGGGAGGTGTTATCACCTTCAGGCACAGCTGGACCCCGGGGTTCCAACAATCTTGTCAGTAGCCTCTCCACCCCTCAAGGGGAGCTCCAATCTCAGGCAGGCGCTCTGCTCTTGGTGGCAAGAAGGCCTCAGCAGCTCCGGGCTGGCTTCTGACTCTTGGCAACGTAGGAAACAAGAGGAGCTTCTCTTTCTTGTTGGTTCCCTGAAAATCCCAGCACTGCATCTCATTGGCTCAGCTTGGGTCACATACACTCCCTGAATCAATCACTGAAGCCAGACGAGGTCCGGGCACCTGTCTGTCCCTGGGACTAGGAGGTAGGGTCAGTCCATTCAAACCACAGGCCTGTGGGGACAGCTCCCCAAAGGCCAAGTCAGACTTTGGAGGCAGACAGTGGGGGCTGGAGACCAGCAGCAGCACACCGTCTGGCCCTATGGCACTGAGGGAGGCTTAGCCGACCCAGGGGGATGTGCAGCACACTCAGCCTCAGTTCCACTCTGTAGAATGGGTACAAGCATCTATGTGGCCACCATGATAAAAAAAAAAGCACTCAAAAAGAGTGGGGGGTCCTCGGGAATCCCACGTCATTCTTTCTGGGGGCTCTTGGGCCTCAGGGGAGCTTATATGGAAGCTCCTCCTGCCCCTGTCCCTTCTGTCGGCCACCTACCCATGGGTGGTGGGGGAGCTGGAAGGACAGAGATATTGGTCCCCCAGCCAGCTGCAAAGTAGACCTGGCAGCAGCTGTGAAACCTGATCAGAAACACGTGGGTTCCATTCCCTGAAATTCCACAGGGTTTACACACAAGAGGGTGCAAAAGGGCAGCCCAGGGCCTTAGGGGACCTGGGGCCAGTTCTATCCAGCAGCTTTGCCTCGAAAAGCCCTAAGGTGTAGATGTGAATACTGAGGCTCAGAGAGGGACAACGACTGGTGCTTCTACCTCCCAGCCCGCAATGGGCCAGCTCAGGCAGCCTCACCCAGGCCTGGCCATGTTTTTTCTTTGGCTGGGGCACCTGTGGTCTGCACCAGGCACTGCTGCCCAGGAAACTCACCACTCTGGGCCTCGTGGTCAGTGATGGGTCTGGAGAACTAGACCTGCTTCTTCTGCCCATTCCACCTTGCTTCTCTGTGCCTCGGTTTCCTCTTCTGGAAAATGGGTGTAACAATGGTACCTACTTCATAAGGTTGTTGGGAAGAGGATTTAGTGAATTAATACGTTGCAAAGGGCTCAGAACCATGCCAGGCACATAGTGAGGGCTCTATGAGCTAGCTCCTGCCACTATTATTATTGGCATTGGATCCCTTTGAGTTCTGGTTTTCTGCTGGGGTCCCCCTCCTGCCCTCAAGGAGCTCCCGTCTGATCAGGAGTAAGGAGAGAAGACCCCAGGAAGGGCCCCAAGATCTACCCCAAGGCCTTTGACCCCGGCTGGGTAACTTCGGGTGGACACACATGGCTCACCAGGTGTTTCCAAGCCTGATTCCATCCCAAATCCTTCCCCATTCAGACGTGGGCAGGAGGAGGGCTGGAGGGTCATTGGCCCCTGTCATGGGTGTGGCTGCTCCTGGACCCCCAATCCCACTCGCTTGGGGCCCCAGCAGGTCAGGCTTAGAATGTGAGGAGTCACTTCCTAGTGGCTCACTGGGGACCCCAGGCCTGAAGTATCCTGGGCAGGCGAGGCTCCAGACTTCCTAGCTCAGAGAGACCCCCAAGGTGGACATGGTGGACACAGCCCTTCCCCCTGCTCTCTGCCTCTCCTCCTGGGCCTCAGCTTCCCCAGATCCCTGGAGACAGCAGTTCCCCAAGCAGGCCTTGGAATCTGGAGCTGGGGCCAGGCATCTGCATTTTCACCTGCTCCACAGGTAGTTTCTAGGAGCCCCAAAGTTGGGGCCCGCTGAATGTGGAGTTGGACAGATGGGGGTTCAAAGCTCAGCTCTGCTTTCACTGGCTGTGAACTTGGGTAGCTCATTGCACCTCTCTGAACCTCAGTTTCTTTTTTTTTTCTGAAGTATGTAGTCTTCCTCCCCCAGGCCTCAGTGAGTCCACCTCCCACGTGAGGACAATAAGGAGCGTGTGCCCTTGCCCCTAGTATCTGGGACCTAGCACCTCCACCCAGGGGCTGTGACTCACACCTGGTTGTCAGGGACAGGGTGTCCACCAAGACATCTGGTGGAACCAGGGCCCCTTTAATGTCCTTCTGGCATCCTTGACCCTCACAGCCCTGTCCTCGTAGACCATTCAGAAGCCTGGCGCTTCTTTTTTCTAAGTCATTTCCCGTGTGTTGGTCTGGAAACCAACATAGCAGAGCTGGGCGGAGTCTCGCGGAGTGGGTACTGCTCCTCCTACACAGTTGGGACAGGCAAGGCCCAGTGATGGGAAGGAGAGCCAGGCCTTAGAGTCTGGCCTCCCTGCCTCCTCTGAGAGGCACTGTGGAGCAGTGATGGAGGTGTCCTGGCTCCACCGCTGGGCCATGATCATGGCTCTCTGTGCCTCAGTCTCCTGACCTGTAAAATGGAGCCAGGAAAACTTCCTGTTCATGGAGTCGCCATGAAGATCAGATGAGAGAGTGCATGGGATACGCTGGCCCGGGGCCCTTAGTGGTGGCTGCTATTGGGAATTTATCCCAGTCTTTTCTCACTACACACACTGGCTGGTGCCTCCCCAGCAGGTCTCAGATCCCCGGGGAGCCAGGGCTGCACGGGGTGAGCTGGGTGGCAGAGAATCCTCCGGCCTGTCTCTGAATTACCCGACTGCACTCCTTCTCTCATTTCTGCCTGTAGAGTCCTCAGGACTGCCCCCAGATCCTGCCCTCACCCCTGGCACCTGTGCCCACAGGCAGCTCTCAGAACATCCTGGTGCCCCTCGCCAATGCCTCCTTCTTCCAAGTAAGTGTGGGTCAGGCCAGGCTGGGGGTGGACAGAGGGCAGGCCACCCGTGGCCCCATGGCCCAGGACAATGAGCATCATGGCCTGTGGCCCTCCGCTGTGTCAGCCTGCAGTGTCTGTCTGGGAGTTTTTCATTGTCTGGGTATCAGGTTCTGGCTGAGGAGGAAGCAGCACTCAGGGCAGGCAGGGCTGGGGGAAAGGGAGATAGGTGGGCACAGCCTGCTGAGGGCAAAGGCTACGGAAGGCTTGTGGCGTGGAGGGATAAGGGCCACGCCAGCGGTTCTGGGGGGAAACACTGGCCAAGACTCACCGTGACAGCTGTGTCAAAATTTCAGTAGTGCAGTGGTTTGGCCAGGACCCCAAGACATCCTCACCTCTAAAGCAGGCCCTCCTGGTGGCTCAGGGTCTCCCAGCTGCCTGCCCCAGCAACAGGGCCCACGGGGGGAAATAAGGCCCAGACAGGGAAGGTGATGACTCTGGTCATATAGCATGGGGCTGGATACCCAGCTTCATCCTGGACTCTCAGTCAAGTGCTCTTCCCTGAAATGGGCCCCTACCCAGAGAGCTGGAGGAGGGGAAGCAGCCCCTTTCTGGGCCCCTCCTGGAGGAGCGTCTGGGTGGGAAGTGTTGACGAGTGCTGGAAGCATGCCAGCCACCCCCTCCCCAGCTCCTGGGGATTCACCATCTGTCTCTTCACTTCCACGGAGGAGCTGTCACACGTGGGGGCCACGTGTGGGGCATCTGGGATGTGTCAGGAGCCTCGGGGCTGGGCTGGAGTAATGAGGGTGGTGGTGGGGGGACACTGCTCTCAGCCATGAACACTTCCCTCACTTGGGGTGGGAGTCTCCCAGGAATGACTGAGGGACCTGGGAAGTAGGAAGGGCAGTTCTGCTCCCCTGGGCTCCAGGGGCCTCGGTGTGGAGGCCAGAGCCCTGAGTTTGAGTCCAGCTGATCCCGTCTAGCTGGGTAACTATAGGGGCCAGTCCCTGTCCCCCCTGGGCCTCAGTTGCCCCTTCTCCTTGTGTGGACAGTAGTCCCTACCCTTCTGCCCCCCAGGCCTGCTTTGAGAACACCTAGTGGGATGGGGACTAGAAGGGAGCGGGCAGAGCCCCCTACTTGGGCTCCACAGTAGTCCTGTTTCCTGAGCCTACACCCTGAGGACCCCAGGTGAGGTGGGACTCAATGCCCTGAAGTGGCCGAAGTGGACTTACCTTCCAGTTCAGCATGACGGGGCCCAGGATGAGTGTTAGGGCCTGTCAGCAGCCAGTTTCCTGTGTTAGCTTTGGGGCTGGGACCCCTGGAGGGTAAAGTGAGGGGGGTGGGTGGGTAGAGACAGACCTTCCTTCTTCTCAGGGTATCACATCTGCCAAGGACAGGGACATAAACAGGAAGTCCTGCCACGTGGCTGACGGGTGGCTCGGCCTCGTCAGCACGAAACCCGAGTGTGCTCATTCAGCAGATATTTATTGATGTTGCTCCTGGGAGGCCTGGGCTGGGCCAAGGGCAAGATGAGACTCGAGCATTGGGCCCTGTTGCTTCATGCAATGAACATTTATTGATCACCTCCTGTATACTAACAACAACCAGCACTTATTAAGTACCTACTGTGTGTGACCCTGGAGCCCTGGTGGCGCAGTGGTTAAGAACTCAGGCTGCTAACCAAAAGGTCAGCAGTTTGGATCCACCAGCCACTCCTTGGAAATCCTATGGGGCAGTTCCACTCTGTCCTATAGGGTTGTTATTAGTTGGAATTGACTGGATGGCAACGGGTTTGGTTTTTTTGGGTGTGCAATCCACTAAAAATCATGATCTTCAATTTTCCCAGCAACTCTGTAGGGCCAGGAAGCTTATTCCCAGGGTACAAGGTAAGAAAACAAAGGCTCAGAGAGGAGGAGTGACTTGTACAATGTCATACAGCTAGAAAGTAGCAGAGATAGGATATGAACTCAGGGCCATGTGACATAGAACCTGAACTCTTCCAACTGCCTTCTGAGGCCTTAGGGGTGTCAGAGGGGCAGAGGCTCAGCCCCATCCCTCCCCCAGAGGGTGGGGAGATGAGGGATAAAGTTGGTACTTCAACAAGCTTTAGGGGCTTAAGGGAGAGCCCCCAGCACATGGCCAAGGTATTCATTGCTGAATGAATGAAGTCAAATTAGTGGAGCCCTTAACTGGAAGGGAGAATTTGGGAAGGTTTTAGAACATGGGATGTTTGAGCTGGGTCTTGAAGGCTGTGTTGAATTTTGCTGAGTGGTGAAAGGGTGGAGGAATGGTCTTGGGCAAAGGCCTGGAGGCTGGAGAGTCTGTGGTATTAAAGAGTATCTTGGTTTCACTGGGACACATAAGCGAGGGGTATTAAGGTTCAACAAGCAGGTGGAATCTCACTGGAGTGAACACTGAATGTCGGTCATGCTTAAAAGTTGGGACTTCACGAGCTGAGTCAAAGGCCTCTGGTTTGGCTGTCAGGATGTTGGACAGGCTTTTAGTGGTACAGAGAATATGAGGCCAATGTTCTGGGTGTTCATGTACTCCTTGCCTCCCTCAAACGTTGGCAGTGGAGGCCAGGAAGGGCATGTTTAGGGAGAGCACAGCCCAAGCGAAGGCCTGGAGATAGGACCAAGCCCACTTTATGGGGCAGCAGTCCATGATGTCCTGATCGAGCTGGAGGGCAATGGGCATTGGCTTTGCACTCCTCAGCAACCCCATTTCCTACAGGGCACAGCCCTAGAGTGTAGCTTTGGGCCAGAGGAAATCTTTGAGGCCATATGGGTGAATGAATCAACTGTACGCTGCAACCAAGTGGTGGTGAGTGGTATGGCTACAGTGGAGGGCAGGGGGAGGCCTGCACAAGTCCAGATGATATACCCCTTTGTCCCCACTTTACCCCTCTGTACTGTCAGCCTTTTGGTTCCCCTATCCCCAATAGCCCTGCCCTAGCCTTTCTCCATGATACCCCCTCCCCCAGGAGAGACCTAGGCATTACCCATCTCTCATCATGCTCTTTCCTATCCTTTTGCAGCTGCACACAACTCAGAAGAGCCAGGTGTACCCACTCAGCCTTCAGCTAAAGGGACGGCCAGCCCAATTCCTGGACAGCCCGGACCCCATGATGGGTGAGAGCCCCCATCCACCCCACACAACTCCTCACCACCAGCCTCAGCCACAGGGAACTCAGCAACAGTGGGTGGGGCTCACACACAGGCAGGCGGCCCACCCTGTCATTCCCCAGAACACACTCACCCTCATATTCCGCCCCGCCGTTCTGCATCTGGTCACTCACTCACCCAGCATTGAGAGAAACAGCTATAAAGAAGATGGACAAAACCCATGCCCTCAGGATGTTTCCATGCAATGGCTGTGCAACTTTGGACTGCTTGCTTACCTTCTCTGAGCCTCATTGTCCCTCTGAAATGGGGGCTTTGTGAGGATTTGATGATGCACCCAAAGCCTTGAGAATAGTGTCTGGGGTATAGCAACATCCCGATAACAATGGTGGTTCTCATTGCTGACATTTTATGTTTTTAATCAACTCTCCAAGGGCCTGTCTGTTCATGCCTATTTAGATAACCCTGGTGGACATGGGGGCCCCTGAAACCCACTTGGCTGTCTCCTCATCATGAAGGCCTCGAGGAGCCAGGAGGCCACAGAGAAAAGCCCAGGACTGGCCCCCACAGGGCCTGCATTGCACCATGGTACCCCATGGCCCCTGAGCTCACTGGGGGGGCAGATGGACCCTCCTGGCCCCATACCTAGTCAGCCCTGGGTGTGAGTCCTGGCTCTGCCACTTGCTGGCTGTGTGACCTTAGGCACATCACTCTTCCTCTCTGAGCCTCAGGCTCTTATCTGTAAAATGGGGGTCACAAATAGCTCCCAACTGATAGAATCCCAGCGAGGATGATGGTACTGAATGAGGCTGGAGCTGCGCTGTGCTTAGCCTGGGGTCCCGGGGAGCATGGAGAAGGTGCTAAGACCACTGACCTCCAGGAGGGGGTGTTGTTGCTCACGGAGTCCTGACCCTCAGAACCAGGATCTGCCTCTGGGTGGGACACACAGTAAGAGGGTGTAGTTCTTGTGGGGACTGGGGGTGTGGAGGGGACAGCGAGAATGGGGCACCCCAAGAGTGAAGCCGACTCACCCTCCCTGTGTCTCCCCCAGTCGAGGTCTATAACTGCGCCATGGGCAGCCCTGATTGTTCCCAGTGCTTGGGCCGTGAAGACCTGGGCCACTTCTGTGTATGGAGCGATGGCTGCCGCCTGCGGGGACCCCTGCAGCCCTTGCCTGGCTCCTGCCCCGCCCCTGAGATCCACCTGGTAAGCAAGCCCAGTGGGGCACTCATGCACCCACATGCCTGCACGTGCCTTCCAACCCCACAGGCACCTGGGCTCCTAGACACATGTGCTTGTACACACCCAGGCATGAACCTGTATTATCACCTACTGAGCACCTGCTGTGCCCCGTGGTGGGTGCTGGAGTTGCTGCCATAAACAAAACAAAGTGGCCCTCTCTCATAGAGCTAAGGTGTTAGTGGGGGAGGCAGACAATAAGTGAAAAAGGAAATGAATTACATGTAGACGGTGGTTAAGTGCTGTAGAAGGAGCCTTGATGGTTCAGTGGTTCAGTGCTCTGCTGCTAACCGGAAAGTCAGCCGTTCAAACCCACCAGCCACTCCATGGGAGAAAGATGTGACAGTCTGCTTCCATAAAGATTATAGCCTTAGAAACCCTATGGGGCAGTTCCACTCTCTTCTCTAGGGTTGCTCTGAGTTGGAATCTACTTGATGGCAAGGTTTTTTTTAATGAGTTTAAGCGCTATGTAGAAAAATAGGGCAGGGATGCTGGGCATGCGGGTGCGGGGAAAGCCAGGCTGAGCTTCACTGGCTTTTGTAGTGAGACCAGGGAACCTTGCTGGCATGGCGATAATTGAGGCCACCAACAACTGCCAAGCCTTAGTTTTAAGTAAGGCAAAAATCTCAGGGAAGGATTCTGATTAACTTAGCCAGGATCAGGTACCCATCCCAGCCTAATCAGCTATGGCTGGGTGCAGGATCACGGGGTCAGACATGGCCACTGTGAGCTGACCTGGTGTCACCCTTGGTGGCATTGACCCTGTCATATGCCCTGTGTCCCCCACGTGCTCAGACCCACACGGGCATAGTAACAGCACACACGTCATCAGCTGCACTCCCACCAACCCGCCAGGTGGCCGGGACTCTCCCAGCCTCTGGATCTTTCTCTAAGCCATAGGTCTGCCCCACCCTGCCTCCCCCTGGTGCGAGTGGCAGTGGGCCCAGCCTGAACCCATTCGCCCCTCTCTCTGGTCGCTGGCAGATTGAGCCCCTGAGTGGCCCCCTGGACGGTGGGACCCTGCTGACCGTCCGCGGCAGGAACTTGGGCCGGCGGCTCAGAGATGTGGCCCACGGCGTGTGGATTGGCAGCGTAGCCTGTGAGCCGCTGGCCGACAGATACACGGTGTCAGAGGAGTGAGTAGCGGGCAGTGCTCCAGGCTCTTCTGGGGGCATTCCTGCAGCTCTGTCCTCTCCTGCCCCCTCTTTCCATCCCTCGCACCTCAGCACTTGGCTGCTCCCCACAAGTTCCTCACACTGCCAGGGCTCCCGGACTTTGCTTCAGGCCCTTCCAACCCCCCATCATGCCTCTTTCTGCTTGGAGTCTCCTTATCCTTCAAGGTCCAGCTTCAATGCCCACTCCTCCGGGAAGCCCTCCCAACTTCCCCTAGACCGGTTCTACTTCCATGTAAGCCTTGCTCTGATGAAAGAAATCTGCAGTTAGAAAAGACAATTTGCAGGATGCTGGTGTGGTGTGAAGAGCTGGGTCTGCAGTGCCTGGCCAGGCCAGAGGGGCTTTAAGAAATGCTGTGAGCAGGGAAAGAGCTGGATTTCCTTTTGGAAGGCCTTAGTCAGGCCTGCAGCTAAGGCCATCAGCCTACTAGCCCAGCAGATATTCTCATGATCAGAGAACTTTAAAGTGTCCCAAGAGACCATCTTGTCCAACAGCCTTGTCTTAATAGTTGCAGAATTGTGGGAAAGCCATGGTGGAGAGTGGTCCCAGGAAGAGCCTGGCACAGGGAGGTCGGGGTGGGGTTTGGGTGTTCAGGTGGCTATTTACCAACAGATATGGATTTGTTTCAATATTTTCACAATTGGTAATGCCCTTGGTGTGTCGCAGCTAAGTACCAGCCCTACCTGGGAGTGGGGGTAGGGCGGGGAGGGCGGGCTGAGTGCAAGAATGAGGTGTGCACACACTGTAGGCTGGGGTTAGAACTCAGGGAGGGGATTGTTCAAGGGAGAAGCCGGGGCATCCCCTGCCCGGACCATGGGGTCTGCTGGCTGCTCCCCTGACCCAGGCTGCCTCTCTCAGGATTGTGTGTGCCACAGGACCAGCCCCAGAGCCCTTCTCAGACGTGGTGATGGTGAACGCCTCCAAGGAGGGCCGGTCAAGGGAACGCTTCTCCTACGTGGTAAGGGCAGCCACACCTCCCAGCTGCCTACCTCTGCCAGTTACACCCCGGTGGCTGGCTTGAACCTGAACTGACCGTCTGCCTGCCTGCCCCACAGCTACCTCTGGTCCACTCTCTGGAGCCTGCCATGGGCCCCAAGGCAGGGGGCACCAGGATCACCATCCACGGGAGCCATCTTGACGTTGGCTCCGAGCTCCAGGTCCTGGTCAACGACACAGAACCCTGCACAGACCTCATGTAAGCCTCTGGGCCCAGCCCCTCCTTCTAGCCTAGACAATCCATAGGGGTGGGGGGATGGTGTGTGATGTCCTTGCACCAAGTATCACTGAAGTCCTCATTGGCTGTGTCCCCTTGGCCAAGCCCCTTCCCTTTTCTGAGCCTCAGTTTCCGTATCTGGTCAGAACGCTTCCTGTGAGTTGTGGGAAGTACTTTGTGCACTACCGGTATACAGTAGGTGTGATGATCGTACACACTCTAAGATCCTCTGGCTGACCCAGGGGTGTGATCAGCGGCAGGAGTTTGGTCCAGAGTTGCTTGCTGGAATACTTATGTCTTTATTTTGGACCTACTGTGTACCAGGCCCCACTGATAGGCATTGCTGGAGACACCAGCATGAGCCCAGTGAAGTCTCAGCCCTCTGGGAAAGGGCAGACCCATCCACTGGAAATAGGAATATCCAACGGGACCAGGACTGGGAAAGCAGTCAGAGCTTTGGGGTCTCTGGGGAGAGAGCCCTCACCAGGGGCGGGGTTTGGGAAGGGAGCCCTGGGAAGGCTTCTGGGAGGAGGTGGGGAGAGCAGAACTGAGATGTAGGGGCAGGGTTCCCAGGGGAGAGGGAAAGTGTTCAGGGTGGGGAGGACAGCCTGGGTACTGTGTGGCAGTGCGAGCAAGAGGACCGGTGGGAGGTAAAGGATTTCTGTTGAAGGGGCAGAGGAGGCTGAGGACATGGTGGGGTGCTGAGGGGAGCAGCAGGGGTGAGCCCCGCTTAGCCGAGCAGGAGGAAGGTGAGGCCTGCTGACACCTTGCCCCTCCCCCAGGCGCGCCGCCGCCAGCATCTCCTGCACTGCGCCGGGCGGAGCCCTGGACGCCCCTGTGCCCGTGTGCGTGCGCTTCGAGCGCCAGGGCTGCGCCCGCGGCAACCTCACCTTCCGGTACATGCGGAACCCAGTCATCACGGCTATTAGGCCCCAGCGCAGCCTGGTCAGGTGAGGCCCCAGCCCCAGCCCCACCTGGGCCTCGCCCCTCCTCCCCCCCCCAGGCTGCAGCCGGGCTGATGGGCCTGCTCCCCGACAGTGGCGGCAGGACCATCACAGTGGCTGGCGAACGGTTCCACATGGTACAGAACGTGTCCATGGCGGTGCACCACATTGGCCGCGAGCCCACGGTGAGGGGCCCAGGGGCAAGGGGGCGGCAGGTGGGGTTGGGGCTGTAGCAGCCTGACTGAATGGCCTCACTCCCATTGCGTCTCTTCCTATGTCTCTGTCTCTCCTGTCTCTCCCTATTTTTCTGTATCTCTCCCTGTCTTTCTTTGCCTGCATCTTTCCCTCTCTCTCTTTGTGTCTCTCCCTGGCTCTCTTTGTCTCTGTATCTCTCCCTGTCTCTGTCTTTCCATGTCTCTGTCATCCTTCTTTTTCCCTCTCTCTGCCTTTATTCCTCTCCTCTTTTCCTCACTGTCCCTGTCACTCTCCTTGTTTGTCATCTTTCTCTTCCCTGTCTCTTTGCCGCTCTTCCTCTCCCTGTCTTTCTGTCTGTGTCTCCTTAAACCTCAATCTCTTCCTGTCTCTCTCCATGTCCATCTGTCTATCCCCCCACCTCCCCACTCTCACCTTGGCCCCTGCCCCTCCTCTATCAGCTCTGCAAGGTTCTCAACTCCACCCTCATCACCTGCCCGTCCCCGGGGGCCCTGAGCAATGCATCAGCGCCAGTGGATTTCTTCATCAATGGGCGGGTCTACACAGACGAGGTGGCTGTGGCTGAGGAGCTGCTGGACCCCGAGGAGGCACAGCGGGGCAGCAGGTTCCGCCTGGACTACCTCCCTGATCCACAATTCTCCACGGCCAAGAGGGAGAAGTGGATCAAGCACCACCCTGGGGAGCCTCTTACCTTGGTCATCCATGTGAGTGTGGCGGGTCCCATTGGGTGGGGCTGGGCTCAGCCTGTGGGCCTTGCAAATGTACCCCCTGTGAACCTCCCCATTCTGTGCCCACAGAAGGAGCAGGATGGCCTGGGCCTTGAGAGCCACGAGTACCGGGTCAAGATAGGCCAGGTGGCCTGTGACATCCAGATTATCTCTGATAGAGTTATCCACTGCTCCGTCAATGAGTCCCTGGGTGCTGCTGAGGGCCAGCTGCCCATCACAGTGAGTGAATGGTGCTGGAGGAGGCGGGGGCTGGCTCCAACCCTGGCCCACTGACTGAGCCCCAAGCCCAGCACTTCAAGCCCATGGAGCATTTTCATGCTTAGTAGCTTAGGCAAGCAAAGCAAAGCAGAGCTTTATATCCCCACATAATGGGTGAGGAAACTAAGGCCCAAGAACTTAGAGATCTGCTCAAGGCCAGTGATTGGCCTCATCTGGGCCTGATGGGGCTGGACTTTCAGAAACCCTAAGAAGTTGTCCCAATCCCACTTGGTACCCCACCCAGAGACTTGGCTGCTGGTCACCTTGTAGAATTGTGGCAGGGATGGGGAGCAAGGGCTGGAGAAGAGAGGGGGCCCAGAGAGTAGAATTTTTCTGCACTGTACCTGCTTGCACACCTCCTGCAGTGGGGAGCTTCCTCCTTCCCAGGCAGCAGATGCCACCCCAGCACAGCTCTGACAGGGAAAGTGACTTTCATCCCCACCCATTGCCAGTTCTGCCCTCTGATCTTCAGACTGCCTGCTCCCCCAGACCCAGGACAGGCCTACAGATACTTGGGCACTGTGGCTGGGCCACATGAACTGCCCTGCCTCTGGCCCCTCCATAGTTCCCCTAGGCTTTAATAATAATCATAACCTCTGCTCCAGGCCTGGCACTAAGGGCTTGACAAGCATCATTGCATTTAACCCTCACAGCACCCCCGGAGGTGGGTGTGGTTATCTGTGGGCTATAAAGCTCAGAGAGGTTAGGTCACTTGCCCAAGGCCACACAGCTAGTGAGGAGAGGAGCCACAGCATAAGTCAAGGTAAAGCTACAACTCTCACCCTGCTCTGCAGATCCAGGTGGGAAACTTCAACCAGACCATTGCCACACTGCAGCTGGGGGGCAGTGAGACTGCCATCATCGTGTCCATTGTCATCTGTAGCATCCTGCTGCTTCTGTCTGTGGTCGGTAAGGAGCCCCAGCCTGCAACACTTTGGAGGGCAGACCCTGCTCCTCCTTGCCCGGCCCTCTGAGGACTGGCAGGTAGGAGGAGAGAAGGCATAATGGGCAGGGCACAACTGAAGAAAAGCTTGGAGGTAGAAACAAGCCACGTACACAGAGCAGGGGGAGAGGTGTGCCCTGGCTATAGCCCCAGTAGGTGGGAGAAGGTAGGTGTTGGGGGGTATGCTGGGCCCAGGTGATTGTCCCTGAATGCCGCTGGCAAAGGAATTTGGAGCCTTGTTCTCCGGTCAATAGGAAGCTGTGAAGGTATGAAGGGCTGTTTAGGGAAGATTAACCTATAGGTCTGGTGGGCTACACCTGTATTCAAATAGTGGTTATAAAAGTATTACATTCAATGTAGCAGAGGAATTGAAACCATCATACACTGTTGGTAGGATTGTAAAATGGTGCAGTTGCTGTGGAAAATCTAGCAGTTCCTCAAAATGTTAAATATAGAGCTACCACATGACCCAGCAATTCTGCTCATACGCATATACCCAAGAGAAGTGAAAACATATGTCCACACAAAGACTTGTACACAGATGTTCATAGCAGCATTGTTTACAATAGCCAAAAGGTGGAAACAACCCAAGTGTCCATCAACTCATAAATGAATAAACAACAAGTGGTGTATCCAAGCAATGGAATATTACTTAGCAATAAAGGGAAAGAAGCAGTGATACCTGTTACAACATGCATGAGCCTTGAAAACATCGTGCTGAGTGAAAGAAGCAGTCACAAAAGACCGCACATATTGTAGGATTCTGTTTAGACAAAATATCCAGAATAGGTGAATCTGTTGAGTCAGAAAGCAGATTAGTGTTTTCCAGGGGCTGGGGGAGGGTGGATGAGGAGTGACTGCTCACGGGTGTGAGGTTTCTTTTGGAGTAGTGAAGATGTCCTAAAATTAGATAGCGGTGATGGTTGCACAATTCTGTGAATGTACTAAAAACCGTTGAATTGTACACTTTAAGTGGATGAATTGTATGGTACGTGAATTAGATCGCAATAAAGCTGTTAAAAAGTATATATTCAATGTAAAAAATTGTAAGGAAAAAACCAAGGAAGAAGCTAAAAGGAAAAAACAACCCATCATCAGCACTCTTTATGTTTTAGTATATCTTCTGCTAGTCTATTTTCTAAACGAATACCTTTTGTGTGTGTGTGTGTGTATATATACAAGGAGCCTTGGCGGCGCAGTGGTTAAGTGCTCTGCTGCTAACCAAAAGGTCGGTGGTTCAAAACCACCAGTGGCTCCCTGGGATAAAGATATGGCAGTCTGCTTCTGTAGAGATTTACAGCCTTGGAAACCCTATGGGGTTGCTATGAGTCAGAATCAACTCGACAGCAGTGAGTTTGGTGGGTTGGATGTATACATACTGCTAACCGAGAGTCAGTGGTTCGAACCCACCAGCTACTGAAGGGAGAAAGGTGTGACATTCCGCCTGCTTAAAGATTATAGACTCGGAAACCCTATGGGGCAGTTCTACTCTGTTTTGTAGGGTCACTACGAGTTGGAATCAACGGGAACAGGTAATGGGTATGTATACATGTACACGGGTATGTATACATGTACACGTGCATGTGCATATGTGTGTATCCACCAAAGGATATAATGTGTATAATACTGCTTTGTAATCAGCTTTTAAGTTTCTTAATTCACAAGTGACACCTGCTCATGGTAGATAGAACAGAAAATGCTAAAAAGCAGAAAGAAAACAGAAATCACCCATAATTCCCTCACCCAGAGAAAATCATCACTAACCCCTGTTTAAACACATACACACTTTGTGTAAGAATGGGACGTCAAGCATTACTCTTTACTGGTCCTTCTACAAGGCACGTCTTGCCCAGGTTCCACTCTAGGAGTTTTTAGCCCCCAGGGAACGGGAGAATTGAAGGGCTGAGGTGCCAGGGGTCTCCCTGGCCAGAGAAGGGGGGCCCTGAGGCCAGCAGGCAGGACCTGCCCCCCCCCAGGCCTGGGCCCTGCGCACAGCAGGTGACAATACTTGCTTTCCAAAGGGCTTCGTGGCCTGACCCACCTCCCTGCCGCCCGCAGCCCTGTTCGTCTTCTGCACCAAGAGCCGCCGTGCTGAGCGCTACTGGCAGAAGACGCTGCTGCAGATGGAGGAGATGGAGTCTCAGATTCGCGAGGAGATCCGCAAAGGTAGCAGGCGGGGACCATGGACCTCAGCCTTCCCATCTAACGAATGGGCTGACGGTCTGCTCACAGCTGCCCACCTACCCACCAGGCTTTGCCGAGCTGCAGACAGACATGACGGACCTGACCAAGGAGCTGAATCGCAGCCAGGGCATTCCCTTCTTGGAGTACAAGCATTTCGTGACCCGCACCTTCTTCCCCAAGGTCAGCATGTAGCTACCTTAGAGCTCTTCCACCTCTCCGGGCTGTGCCACCTTTGTGCAGGTGGGAAGATGTGGCGAGCGCAGCATGGGCCCCCTTGAGCAGTGCAAAACCTGCACTTCTGCCCATGGCAGCCCTGGCCACCCACCCTGGCCTGCCAAGGGAGGGGTCCAGTTCCTTGCCCCTTGTCATTCCTCAGTCCCTTGATCCATAAGGGACTGGGCTGCCAGCCCCACTGTCCTCCTGGGTTGCTGGGTCTGCCTCTCCCCTCGCTGGGTGGCTGGGACTCTACTCCCCTCCTCTTGCCCATTGGACTTGCCCCATGACTCCTCTTGCCATCCCAGGGGCTGCTGCCCTGTCCCCATCTTCCTTGACCTGTCCAGGCATTTGTGCCAGTGGCCAGCACCCTCTCTCTTGTCCTGTCCATGCCGTTCCCCACACAGCAGCCAAAGCAAGCCTGTGTCTGACCTTGCCACTTTTCACAAAACTCCCCGGTGGCTCTTCCCGGCCTCAGGATGAAGCCCGTGCTCCCAGTGTGGCCCAGCATGGTGGGGTCCCTGTGAGCCTCTCTGCCTCGGTTTCCCCCATTCCACACTGAGCCTTTTGCTTCCTCTTAAGTCTTGTGCCTTCTTGCATTGCCACACCTTGGCTCATGCAGTTCCTCTGCCTGTGACCCCTTCCCAGAAGTTCTTTGGGGCCCTCACCCCCTTTCCTGGAATCCTACAATCCCCTGAGCTTAGTCTACTGCCTCTTGCTCTAGATGGAATTATTTCTATGTCAGTTTCCCCAGCAGCCCTCGGTGAGTGGGGCTGACTCCCTCCAAGGACCCAGCAGAAGCCCACTGGGCCAGTCCCTTTGTGTTTGTTGAGTGACTCTTGCCTGCCAGAGTGAGGGGTATCTCCACCCCCACTGAGGTGCTGGGGGTCTTGCCTCTACAGTGTTCCTCCCTTTATGAAGAGCGTTATGTACTGCCTTCCCAGACCCTCAACTCCCAGGGCAGCTCCCCGGTGCAAGAGACTCACCCACTGCTTGGAGAGTGGAAGGTGAGTGCCCCCACCACACACACTGTCTCGAATCCACCATGCTCTGGGCCCCACCTTTCAGCCCACCTGATCCACTGATCGCAGGCATGGGGGACTGGGAGACACCCACCATTGTAAGGTAGTGAGCCCTCCATTCCAGGAGCCATTCAAGCAGCCACATAGGGTGTCACAAGTGCTGACCTCCAGGCCATTTAGGGATGAGGGAGGATTGGGCACCCCATCCAACCCACTCTACTTGCTGCTTGGAGAATGGAAGGTAAGAGGGTCCCACTCATTAGGACACTGTGCCACCTCCAGGCATCCTTGCCGTTCCCTGGGCCCCACTTTAACTGAGTCATTTTTTCTAATCATGGGGAGCTGGGAGGCATCTGCCATTGTAAGGTAGTGAGCTCCCCATCCCAGGAGGCATTCAATGAGCCATTCAGGGTATGGTAAGTGCTGACCCCTAAGCCAGGCAGGGGGACGGTCCCCATTGGACACTCCACTCCAACTCTGTCCGCAGATCCCCGAGAGCTGCCGGCCCAACATGGAGGAGGGGATCAGCCTGTTCTCCTCCCTGCTCAACAACAAGCACTTCCTCATTGTCTTTGTCCATGCACTGGAGCAGCAGAAGGACTTTGTAGTGCGTGACAGGTCAGGCTGTGAGAGTGTCTGGGGGGTGGGCAGGGGCCTGTCCAAGGCCCCTCAGCTGGGCTCCCGGGTTTGCCTGGTAGACCACCCCTCTCTGCCAGATCCAAAGCTGGGATGGTTTGTAAATCACTGCGTCCTCTGTGATAACTGGGATGCTCCCAGCATCAGGCCCTGGGTCCTGGAATTCTATGGCTCCTGAGACCCCCAGATCATCTTTTTCTTGTGCCTGGATCCTCAAGATGTGAGCTCATGGCACGGCTGTTGCTGTGACAGTTAGAAAGGTGGCCTGTGGGCCAGGCGCTGTCCGCATGATTACTTAGCGTTTCCTTGCTGCGCGGCCCGGGGAGCAAGGTGGTGCTGAGGTGGCGTGCCCCTGCAGGTGCAACCTGGCTTCCCTGCTGACCGTGGCACTGCACAGCAAGCTTGAGTACTACACGAGCATCATGAAGGAGCTGCTGGTGGACCTCATCGATGCCTCGGCCGCCAAGAACCCCAAGCTTATGCTACGGCGCACCGAGTCCGTGGTTGAGAAGATGCTCACTAACTGGATGTCCATCTGCATGTACAGCTGCCTGCGGGTGAGCCCCCCCACCTGCCTCCGTGCCAGACACCGGAGACCATGCGCAGAGCAGTCACAGCGGCTGCTGCCCACCCCCCCTCCCCAGAACCTTTCCTAGATAGATCAGATTCCATTTTGTTCTCACACCAGCCCACCAGGAGGGATCGTCGTGCCCTTTGGGCAGATGTGGAGAGAGAGGCTCAGATGGGGGCCAGGGCAGGCCTCTAGCTCTGCTTCACTGCCTGGCTCAGGGCCTGAGGCCCATAGGATCCATTATACAGATAGGAAAACTGAGGCTCAGAGAGGACCTGGCTTCCCGCAAGGGCTCAGAGCAAGGTTGGGGCAGAGCAGAGGGAGTGTTAGGGGCCTTGTCCCTGCAGATCATGTATTCAGTCACCAAACCCTGTCTGGTTTGTCTTTGGCCACTGTTCTGGGCTTTGGAGATAAATCAGACCTGGGCTCACCCCTTGAGGCACTTCTAACCTTAAGGGAGATGGATGTGGAAACAGAAATTAAAATACATACAGCAGAGCTCAACCCAGTGAGGCCCTGACCCACAGTAACCCAAGTGACAATCCCAGGGATGAGTACATTTCTAGGGCTCTTGCTCAGTGTGCTTACTCTGGAGGGTTCAAGGTGGCCTCCCGGAGCAGGTGACCTAAGCTGAGACCTGAGGCTTCGAAAGCATGAGCCAGGTGAAGCGTTAGGTAGGGTGGGTGTCTGGGGACTGGTCACAGCATGGGCAAGGCTGGCCTTGGAGAGGGGAACGTTCATGAAAGGACCTGAAGGGGCCCGGTGGAGCTGAAGGGTGGCGTGTGAATCCAGGGAGTCAAAGCCTTCTGTGTTCTGCCAAAAGTGCCCCCATCAGAGATTTTCTGCAGAACAGAACTTGCTCAGCCCTTGGTCCTGTCCCATGACTCATCTGCCCTGCAGTGGTAAAGGCCAGGGGGTCATCCAGGATCATGGGAGGAAGACAAAGGCCTGGCTGGAACCCAGAGCCAGAGCCTCAGCCATCCTGGGCTTGAGTCCTATCTTTGGCACAGACCAGCTGTGTGATGCTGGGTGAGCCATTGCCCTCTCTGGGCCTTGCTCTCTTTCTCCATCACATGTGCCCTCTGGCCCTAGGCCTGGGCAGCCCCATGGTTTCTCCTGGGGCAAGCAGAGGCATGGGGGCAGAACAGAGCCTAGGCCTGGGGAACAGCATGATGGGGAGGGGCTGTTGGGGTACCTCGGCCTCCTACTGGCTGCCTCCTCAGGGATCCTCATGCTGGGACATCTGGGAGGACCAGGCTGAGGGAGGGACCTCAGGGGCACAGACTGGACCCAGCTGCCCGGCCTCCTCTTAGTGTGGCCCCAGGCAGGCCTTCCCTCTCTGAACCTCCAGATAATGGGACATCAATGGGTCCTACCCCCGGACCAGGAGGGTTGGATCGGGAACAAGGGCTGGTATACTGCCTTCCCCATTTTGCCAAATCTGCCTGATACTGTTACATACTTAATGTTTTCTTTAAATCTGCTCGCCGGTTTTACTTAAATATCCACCAAAATGAAACACCTGGTCACTTGCCATAACAATGACCATGAACTCAGTTTAAGGCTACAGATGCCAGCTAAGCCCTTTGCCACCCAAATGCTCTTTATGAAACGGAGAGATTGGCAAGAGCAGGGTGTTTGAGGCCCCGGCCCAGCCTGACACACTCCACAGTAATCAGACTGTAACCTGGGTTGTTTGAGGCCACATCTGTTCTGGTTCCACCTTAACTCACACTGAGGGACACCAATGTAATAGAAAGAGTCACAAGCTTGGGAGTTAGCTAGTCCTAGTTCGAGTCCAGCTGTGTGACCCTTGGCAGGTTGCTTGGCCTCTCTGAGCCTCTGTGTTTCTCTGTCTACACAATAAGGATCACAGCTTGTATTAAGAAGTGTTGTCAAGGATGATTACACGAATGCACCTCCCACAGTGGGTGGTATTTAATAAACATGAGCTTAGAATCCAGGGAGACAACCCTAGAGGGGGTGGCAATGTTGACACCAGGATCCAAAGGAGGACAGGGAATCCAACAGGCAACTATGGAGCTATTGGCCAGAAGAAGGTAGTGGAGGTATTCTGGGTGGCAGCCACAGTACAATCAAAAGCTTGGGGGTTGGAATCAGGGGTGGGCAGGAGGCCGTGAGGGGCTGGGCTGCACATGTCCCTGACAGCCTCATGCCACCCCAGGAAACGGTTGGGGAGCCATTCTTCCTGCTCCTGTGTGCCATCAAGCAGCAGATCAACAAGGGCTCCATCGACGCCATCACGGGCAAGGCCCGCTACACGCTCAACGAGGAGTGGCTACTGCGAGAGAACATTGAGGCCAAGCCCCGGGTGAGGCCCAGTGGACAGGTGGGGGCAGCCAGGCAGGGACCCGGTCCCCGGTATGGCTGGGAGGGTCCGGCAGTGCCTGGATAGAGGGCATGAATCCTGCCTCTACCTCCCTGGGCAGGTCCCGAGCAGGCCTGTGCCTCTGGGTTCGGTGGGGACGGTTCACTGACCCTGTCCTGTCCTGTCCTCTCTCCACAGAACCTGAACGTGTCCTTCCAGGGCTGCGGCATGGACTCGCTGAGCGTGCGGGCCATGGACACTGACACGCTGACGCAGGTGAAGGAGAAGATCCTGGAGGCCTTCTGCAAGAACGTGCCCTATTCCCAGTGGCCACGAGCAGAGGATGTTGACCTCGGTGAGCAGGGGTGGAAGCGGAACCTGTCTTGGTTGAAACACTCCTTTCACTCAGAAAATGTGCATTCATAGTGGCACTGAGGACACAGAGATAACTTGGACGAGGTCCTCATCAATAAGGAGCTCTTATTCTGATGGGAAGACAGATTCCGCACTGTGTGAGGAGCCTGTGACCCCTGGCAGAAAGGGTCCGGGAAAGGCTTCCCAAGGAGGGAGTGGCGCTTGAAGGATGCATAGGGATTATGACTGCAAGGAGCTGAGACCATTCATTCCTGTGATCACAGCCTTTTCTGAGCACTCACTCTGTGCCTAGGAGCCCTGGTGGCACAGTGGTTAAGTCGCTCGGCTGTAACCAGAAGGTTGGTGGTTCGAACCCACCAGCTGCTCCACGGGAGGAAGATGTGGCAGTCTGCTTTCATGAAGATTACAGCTTTGGAAACCCTATGAGGCATTCCTATTCTGTCCTACAGGGTAGCTATGAGTCAGAATCTACTCGATGGCAGTGGGTTTGGTTTTGATTTTACTCTGTACCAGGCCCTGTTTTAGGCACAGGGGCTGTAATGGTGATTAGGCAGGTGGAGCAGTGATTGCCCTCCAGAGCAGGGGATGTCAGACAACTAACTGGGGCTGGGCCATGGGGGGCGGTGGGGGAGGGGAGTGGGAGATGAGATGGGCAGGCGCTCGGTCACCGGAGCCTTGAAGGGCAGAGTTGGACACTTGGGCTCTTCCCTGAGGACAGTGGGTAGACATGGAACCTCATTTCATCAGCGATAATCCTATTAACAACCCCAAAGATGAGGACTTTTCCAGAGCACCTACTCTGTGCCAGCCACATACTGGGCACCTTGGCACCTTCACTTCATGTTCAAGACACGCTTTCCCTAGCTCCTTCTTCTCCTCCCCATTTTACAGATGGGAACTTAGAGGCTCAGAGAGGTGGGCTTGCTCCAGGTTCCACAGAGAGAGCAAGAGGCCTCTTGTTCATTGTCTGGCCCGTGTGGTCCCTGTCCCCTTGGTCTGGGGCTCTGTCCCCCTTGACCTGAGGCCTTTTCCCCTCTGTCTGGATCCCTGCCTCTGGTCCTGACACCCCGGCTCCTTGCCCCACAGAGTGGTTTGCCTCGAGCACGCAGAGCTACGTCCTGCGAGACCTGGACGACACCTCCGTGGTGGAGGATGGACGCAAGAAGCTCAATACACTGGCTCACTACAAGGTAGAGCCCCCACCCCAGCCCCCACCAGCACTCCCTCCCACCCTGACCTCTGACCGCTGACCTTGGCCTCACCCCTCTTCTCAGATCCCTGAAGGTGCCTCCCTGGCCATGAGCCTCACAGACAAGAAGGACAACACCCTGGGTCGAGGTAGTGTGGGTGGGCATAGGGAGGGTGTCTAGGCCAGGTGTGGGGGTCCCTCCACCCTGAGCCTGGCCCCTTCAGAGCAGCCCCAGTGTGAAAACTGAGGCTCCGAGAGGGGAGGGCTAGGCCATGGCTGTAGCCTCCTGGTTGCGGGGGGTGGGGAGGGGTGTGCCATCTGACCCAGTATTGTTTGGGCAGGGCCTGCCGCCAGGCCTTCTCAAGTTGGTTTTCTGTGGGCAGCCAGAGGGAGGCCCCAGGAGGGTGGGATGTAGTTCCAAGAGGGTCTGGGCGGCTGCCAGGCCAGAGGGGAGGCCGGCGTGCCTGCCTCAAACCCTGCACTCCACCCTCAGATGCTCCAGGCCTAGCTGCCTGGCGCCCAGACCTAGGAGCCGGGCTCTTCTGGGTCTCAGAGTCCCCTCCTGAGGTTGGGAGCAGGGTCTTAGGTCTCTCCCAGCAGCCTCTGGGGTTAGCAGGAGCTCTGGGCTGGGTGAGCAGAATGGGTGAGTGGGTGAGGGGAGTCCCTGCCCCACCTGATGGTCTCTCTATGGCTCTGTCTTTCTCTGTTTCTCACCATCTCACTCTCCCTCTGTGTGTGTCTCTTTCATCTGTGTCACCCATCTTGTTCTTTCTTTGTGTTTTTCTGAATCTCTGTCTGTCTCAGTCTCTCAGTGTCTCTGTTTCTCCATCTCTCCCTCTGCATCATGGTCTATTTCTCTGCATTTCTGTTTCTCTCACTTTCTCTCTGATTGTCTCTCTCCCCTCCTCTCCCTTGTTTATTTATTACGTGTGTGTGTTTCCTCTTGCAGTGAAAGACTTGGACACTGAGAAGTATTTCCATTTGGTGAGTGCCTGACCACGGCCCCAGGGAGCCAGCCCCTTGCTGGGTGTGGCCCCCGCCTCCTGCCACCCTGGGCCTCTGGGAAAAGTACTCCCAGGCCTGGAAAGGTTAGGATGGGGAGCAGGGATGGGACCCAGAGTCAGGAGGCACCACACCCTCCTGCACCCCAAAAGGCATGTGCCGAGCCAGGGGCCCACAGGCACAGGACCGGCCCTCCATGGGCCAGCTCAGGACTGACCACTGCCTGGCTCCAGGTGCTGCCCACGGACGAGCTGGCTGAGCCCAAGAAGTCCCACCGGCAGAGCCACCGCAAGAAGGTGCTGCCCGAGATCTACCTGACCCGCCTGCTGTCCACCAAGGTGGGCCCCACCTCAGATCTCGCCCTCCCCTCTAGGCTCGGTGGGAAGGATGGAGGCTGGCACTCCAGCGGGACAGTTGTGTGCACATGCTTACAGGGGGTGCCAGGTCTTCCTGGTACCCCTGTGGGGCCTGATGAACTTCCAGGGCAAGAGGCTGAAGGTTTTGGGTCCTGTATGTGGAGGGCCAAGAGATTTTGACTTGCTCACACTGGTAAAAGATGCATGAAAGACATCTATATTAGCTCTTGTAACAGAGAGGGGGAATTGAGGCCTGGTGGGGTTCAGTGACACCCCCAAGGTCACTCAGCTCAAGGGCAAAGTTGGTGGCACTCCAGAACCTGTGTCTCAGCTCTACCACTTCCCAGCTCTATTCCCCTGTATCTTTTTTAGTCCTTTCAACACCCCTGTAAGGTGGGTTTCACAAACCCATTTCACAGATGAGAAAACTGAGACTCAGATTACGTGACCAGCCCAATGGCACAGAGCTTTCCCATGCACTTTCTGAAGTACCAAGGTCTCCCAGGAGCTGCCGGAGGGGCCCACTCACATGCCACACCCCAGCTCTGGGCTGATGGCCGCTACCCCGCTCTCCTGCAGGGCACGCTGCAGAAGTTTCTGGATGACCTGTTCAAGGCCATTCTGAGCATCCGCGAGGACAAGCCCCCGCTGGCTGTCAAGTACTTCTTTGACTTCCTGGAGGAGCAGGCTGAGAAGAGGGGTATCTCGGACCCAGACACCTTACACATCTGGAAAACCAACAGGTGGTGGGCGGGCAGGGTGAGGGGATAGGCAGGGAAGGCTGTACAGATTTCACTCTATCTGGGGGCAGCTGCAGCACGGGGTTCAGAGCCCAGGCTCTAAGCCCACCTGCCTGGGTTCCATCCCTGATCTGCCACTTTTCCAGCTACGTGACCTTGGGTGCATGACTTAATCCCCTGTGCCTCAATTTCCCCAGCTGTAAAACCAGGGCAATCAGAGTAACCCAGCATAATTGTAAGAATTAATTAGAAGAGCTCCTGGCCTTACCTCATTTTTCCTCTACCCCTCTTGGGAAGGGCACAGTCAGCTCCATTTTACAGATGAGGAGCTGGGCTTATGGAGAACTCCCTGCCCAATCTCATGCAGCCCCTGCGGCAGCAGAGCCAGCCTCAAACCTGACTCCTAACCCACTTCTTAGCCTTTCTTTGAGGCACATCTTAGCCTTTTGGGTTCACAAACCCCACCAAGAAGTTGTGAAAGCCTCTGCCTGACCCACAGGCCCAGAAGTTTCTGTGCAGTTATAGGGGCTTCTTAGAGCTCTTGTGTCCACACACTTTGGGCTGCCAAGTCACTGGGTGGCCCTGGGTGGGTAGAGGGTCACCATCCTTCTCTGTTCTCTGAAGACAAGGCAAAGGACCCAGGCCCCGCCCTCCCTCAGCCCGTCCATGGTACTAATGGTGGACTTCCTGCCGTGCCTGCCTGCCTGCGTGAGAGGGCTGGAGGAGGAGCTGGGGCAGGCGGGTGGGGGTGCTTCTAATGAGAACCAGGACCTTGCCTGAGGCTCCTTCGTGAGAAGTGCAGAGGCTCTGAGGGGGATGGCAGTGCCAGAGGGACTCAGGCCCTCATGCCCCAGCAAAGCCCCTCAGCCTCCTGCCCTGCTCCAAGCAGGAAGCCTGCTCCCAGCCCCTCCTCCACTTGGCTAGCCAGGGATTGTCATCAGCCCTATTTGGAGACAAGCCACTGAGGTTCCAGAGGCGCCATCTTGTGACCAGGCTCCTCCTGCCCTTGAGGGCCTAGCTGCCTCCCTCACTCCAGCCTCCTAGCGACCCCTCCTCCTTGGCCCAGCCTGAGTACCACTCTCACTGCCTCTGTGGCCCCATTCCACAGCCTTCCTCTCCGGTTCTGGGTGAACATCCTAAAAAACCCCCAGTTTGTCTTCGACATTGACAAGACGGACCACATTGATGCCTGCCTCTCAGTCATCGCTCAGGCCTTCATCGATGCCTGCTCCATCTCTGACCTGCAGCTGGGCAAGGTGAGCTGTGCCCGGGGCAGGCAGAACCCTGATGTTGGGGTCAGAGTGGGTGCCAATCAACCTTTCCTGGGCTCTGGGAAAGGGGGTGCATAGGGTCATCCCAGGTGGGGAAAGTCACCCAGAAACTGGCATCTAGAATCAGAAACCAGATCTCTGAAGACCGGCTTCATCTACCTCAGGTGTGCCTGGCACCAGCTCCTGACATAGACCACAGAGCTGGCCAGGGCAACCTGCCTGGTCAGACACGAGCATGGTTTGAGGTTCAGGCCAGGCCACAGGCAACACCCCCTGATGAGGACCCAGCCCTGACCTCTGAGAGGCAGCTGCATGAGGGAAGAGAATCTGGCTGGCCTTAGAGGGTGGGGAGGAGGGAACGGCATTTCCATTCCCTGCAGAGTGAACAGCATGGTGAAGGCAGGGAGCCTTGGAGGAGTGCTGGTTCCTAAGGATCTTACAGGAAATTAAATGAGATTGTATATGTAGATCTGAGAGCAGTAGTAGTCCAGCGGTAGAATCCTAGACTTCCATGAGGGAGACCTGGGTTCAATTCCCAGCCAGTGCACCTCGTGTGTAGCTACCACCCATCTGTCAGTAGAGACTTACGTGTTACTATGATGCTGAACAGGTTTCAGCGGAGCTTCCAGACTAAGACTAGGAAGAAAGGCTTGGTGATCTACTTCCAAAAATCAGCCAGTGAAAACTGTATGGATCATAATGGTTTGACCCACAACCAATCATGGGGATGGTGCAGTGTTTTGTTCCATTGTACATGAGGTCGTCATGAGTTTGGGGCCACCTCAACAGCAGTTCACAACAACGATAATATGTAGACCTGGCACTAAGGGATTTGAGTGGGGGGATGGCACATGGCCCTGCATTTTAGCCCATGGATTTTAGAGTCGGGCTTGCCAGAGACAGAAAATACCACCACTTCTCACTATCACAGGAGGCAGATGCCCATGACAAAGAGCTGGGAGTGTCCTTGGCACGTTTTGCTTTTGAGTATTGGGAACATGTGGAGGGAAGGATTCCACTGAGCCAGCAGTCAGGTTTCCAGAAAGCCTTAGCCACCAAGATCCGTAACCCTGAGCAAGGGTGTAAACCAGGCCGCCTGCACAAGGCCAAGAGCTGGTACAAAACCCATGGACTTTCCTCCAAAGGAGGACATGAACCCAGGCGGGGGGTAGGTGAAAAGAATAGTGGAGGGAGGGCAGTGAGAGTCCCCTGGGACACTCGGGATGAGACTGCTCAAGCCTCAGGACCCCAATAAAGCAATTCCTATATCACTGTAGGCAGGGACTAAGGTTCATCCAGAAAAAGATGAAATCTGTCCATGTTCCGCCAGCCGTATGATTCCCTCACCGCTTTCTGCGTAGGACTCACCGACCAACAAGCTCCTCTACGCCAAGGAGATCCCC
The DNA here is from genome assembly GCF_030014295.1 of Loxodonta africana. Lineage (NCBI taxonomy): Eukaryota > Metazoa > Chordata > Mammalia > Proboscidea > Elephantidae > Loxodonta > Loxodonta africana. Next base: position 39,039,510 of record NC_087363.1, read on the forward strand.
GAGTACCGGAAAATCGTGCAGCGCTACTACAAGCAGATCCACGACATGACGCCACTCAGCGAGCAGGAAATGAACGCCCACCTGGCTGAGGAGTCGCGGGTGCACTGCTGGGGCGGGGCCTGGGGGTGGGGGGAGCCGGCACCTGCATACACCTGGGGTCGATGCTGAACAGGAGCTGGGGGCTCGAGGGCATTTCAGGGGCAGCAGTGTGTGCCATCTTGCTCCCATGCAACCTCGTGGAGGAGGTTTCCCCCAGAGATGAGAGGGCGGGCTCAGGAAAGCGCTCCCGGAGTGAGGAGGAGATTTGAATTCAGGGTCCCAGAGTCCCTTTATCTGCACTACTGGTGGGGCCTGTCTACTGAGCTAGAATGTGAAGGGCTCATGAGAAGCAGAGGGTTTATCTGGTAACCACCAGCTGGTCTTGGCCGGGTCTGGGTCCTATTTTGACAGTTGGGTTAACCAGCTCCCTTCCCCCTCCTGCCTACTCCTTGCTCTTAGAAATACCAGAATGAGTTCAACACCAACGTGGCCATGGCAGAGATTTATAAATACGCCAAGAGGTACCGCCCACAGGTGAGTGCCCACCAGGTGAGGAACTGGCCCTCTGGGCCATGACTGCCCCACCGTTGTCCTGCCCAGGTCCTTTCTACTCAGAGAAGTGGAAGGAGAGCTTCCCACTGAAGTGAGATGTTTGTGCCCAAGGGACTGGGCCACTAGGTGTGGAAACCCAGGCCTCATGTCTCCCTCTAAGATCCAGGGAGGGCACTCCCTCGGGCCCTGGCCTGGGAGGAGGATCTGCTTGGGCTGATCCCTCTGCTCCCCGTCAGATCATGGCTGCCCTGGAGGCGAACCCAGCAGCCAGGAGGACGCAGCTGCAGCACAAGTTTGAGCAGGTGGTGGCTTTGATGGAGGACAACATCTATGAGTGCTACAGCGAGGCCTGAGGTGGTAGGACTGGGAAGAAGTGCTGCACCAAATCCTCGGCTTTGCTCTGTTCCTAGTGCCCTGACTCAGGCTGGGAAGTGACTGAGAGGAGGTGGCTGAGGGTGCGAGGGGCCTCTCTGAGCCAGGCAGAGGAGCCCCCAGCCCTGGCCCCTTGGGCCCCTCCCTTCCCTCCTGCCTGCCCCCAGACCTGATCTCTGGTTGGGGGCCTTAAATGCCACAGCCAGTGCCTGGTCAGGCCCCCTCTACCAAGCACAGCCTGGACTGTCTGCCCACTTGCTCGCAAGGGCCAAATACTGAGAAAGCCCCACCCAGCAGGACAGCCCAGTGTCAGTGGGGCAGAAGAGGCCACCAGGCCCAAGGCCAACCATCAGAAACACTACCTCATGCAAACTGGTGGAGGGGAGGCCTCCTTGAACCAGCCCCAAATGGTCTCAGCTTCACCCACCAAAAAGTCGTCTCTGCTTCCCTCACCCAGGGAGGACCCTTGCACAGACTGTCCCAAGCAGGGTCAAGTTTGGATTCTTCAAGTGGCAGTTCATAGAAGGGGCAGTGCCTCCCATGGACTCTCCCATGGGCTGGGGGCCAGAGATGGGAATAAAGGCACTAGGGGTCTCCTGGAGGAGGGAGGGGGCCGAGGAAGAGGGGACAGGTGCCAGGGAGCTCCTGGTCTAGGGGTGGGGGGGGGGGGCGTTAAGATGTATCAAGGCTGTAGCTGGGCTACTTGATCTTGCTGGAAGTGTTTCTAAAGATAGCACCACTTTTTGTTGTTTTTTAAAAAAAAGCTTTTATATATTAAAGAACGTATCACGCGCCAACTGTGAATAGCTGCCGCTTGTGCAGAGGACCCGGGGTGGGGTCCCGAGGGGCTCCCAGCACAACACTGGAAAGGACTATTCCAGAGAGCGGGGCAGACCTGACTGAGACCCCAAACACCCTGAACAACCTCCCCTTTTCTCCCTGCCAGGAGTGACTCTTTGCAGCCTTCTCACTGCAGAGATGGCTCGGACCCCATGGGGAGGCTGGGCTGCAGGGGATGGCCGGGACTCTCTGGAACCTTCTTTGTAATAAAAGCCTTATGGGAAATCTGCTGCGGGCTCCAGTTTTTACCCCGAGGAGGAGGGAAATGGGCCAGCTGGAGTCGGGGGGTAATCTTTTCACCACTGTGCTTATAACAGAAGGAAGGGAGGTGACCCTGGGCAAGACTCTTGCCCCAGTTACAGTCCCTGTGAGATCTGGACAGACATCTACTTGGTTTAAGAAAGTATTGGCAATGGAAGGATTACCTGAGATAATGCAGACTGTGGGGCCACAGCCAGCGTTTGCTGGGCTCTGAGGGTACCTGGAGACCTCCAGGAGGATGTCACAGCTGCTGTGTACTACCTACCCCTGGTGGGCCTTGCTACTACTAATTGGTGTAGCCTTTATAAGGTAGAGGAATGCAATGTTGTCGTTAGCTGCCATGGAGTCGTCCCTGACTCCTGGCGACCCCATGTACAAAGGAATGAAACCCTGCCTGGTCCTGCACCATGCCCATGATAGGTTTGGATCAGACTGTTGTGATCCATGGGGTTTTCATTGGCTGAGTCTCTGAAGTAGATTGCCAGGTCTTTCTTCCTAGTCTTAGTCTACAAGCTCCATTGAAACCTGTTTAGCATCATAGCAACACACAAACCTCCACTGACTGATGAGTGGTACCTGCACATGTATTGGCCAGGAACTCGACCTGGGTCTCCTGCATGGGAGGCAACCACTAATGTCCCCAGAGAAGCATAATATTACCCCCATTTTACAGATGTAGAAACTGATCCTTGGCATGGAGGAGGCATTTCACACAGCCAAGCAGGTTGCATGGTCTTGCTTGTTCCTTCATTCCATACTTCTGTATCAGTCTCCCAAAGGGCCCCTAAAATGTTTGAGGAGGTCAAAGGTGATCACCCTGGAAAAGGAACTGACGCTTACTCTGAAACCAGTTACCGTCGAGTTGGCTCCAACTCCTGGCGACCCCAGGTGTGTCTGAGTAGAACTGTGCTCCTTAGGATTTCAGTGGCCGATTTTTTGGCAGTACGTTGCCAGGCCTTTCTTCTGAGACATCTCTAGGTGGACTGGAACCTCCAGCCTTTAGGTTAGCAGCTGAGTGTGTTAGCCATTTGTACCACCCAGAGACTGCTGATGCTTACTCACTTGCCCTGGATTTCTCATCAACCTTGAAAAATATGTATCATCAACTTGGCTTTTCAGATGGGGACACGGAGGCCATTTCCCCAAGGTCAGATTAACTCTGGCCTCTGTTCCCCAAAGGGCAGGCTTTTCCACTCGCCCCACTGGCTTCTGCCCAATAGCCCATGAGGACCATTCTTCTGACTTGGGGTTAGCAAATACTGAGGGTGAGGCTCCCCCCGAGGGAATGCAAGTCCACTTCCCTGCCCCCATGCCCCCACCCCCCCGCACTTCCCCACCCCAGTCGTGAAGGACAAATAATTTACATAAATATTTATCAAGAGTAAGAACTGGGACACAAAGATCATAAAATTTCAACCAAATCCCACAAACACCAGTTCTAGAATTAGTGAGAGCTGAAAAGCAAACAAAGCTTAGCTTTAAAAATAGCCTTCTCCTGTGGTGGCTTCTAAATGGAAAGATTATTCTTTATCTTTCACATTTTCTATTCTGAGCGTTGATTCCTTTTTATTAAGCAGATTTTCTAATTTAAGTTATTGTCACATTTGATAGGGTTTTTTTTTTTTTTTTTTTTTTTGGTGTGATTCTAGAATAAATATATGCTTCCTGGAGAAATGTCAGGAAGTACAGAAAAGCAGGAAGAAAACAAAAGCTACCTAACCCTCCCATGGCTGGTATTTCCGAGGGCCCCTTCCAAATCATGTCTTGCATGATGGGTTGGGGGCTGTTGGCGGGTAAAACTGGGGATCAGTGTATGTAGCATTTTGTAACCTGCTTTTTTCCCCCCATACACCAATATGTCAGCAACATCTTTCTATGTCATTAAATATTCCACAGCCTGTTTTAATGCCTGATTAACATGCAATCCCTTCTTGAAGTTCAGGAACACATTTGCAAATGGTGAAAATCTCCAGTTTTGGAGGCATTTCTCAGTGTAGACGGTGGTCAAGTTCTCTGAACCACCCACAGTCCTTGTCTTGCAGCCTCAGGCCTCAGGGGGTTCCCTTGCCTTTGCCTAAGGGTCACAGAAGAGTGGGGACCCTTGGCATAGCATCCTGAGCTTAAGCTCCATAGGGTTTTCTGTGGCTGATTTTTTGGGAGTAGATTGCTAGGCCCTTCTTCCAAGGTGTGTCCGGGTGGACTTCAACCTCCAACTTTTCCGTTAGCAGCTGAGTAGTGAACCGTTTGCACCAGCTAAGCCCCTTTAGAAAGGGGAGAAACAGTTGCAGACAGGAGGTGACTCACCCAGGGTCTCCCCCTCTGCCATATTGTTATGAGCGGCTATGGCCACCCCACATACAACAGAACAAAACACTGCCTGGTCCTATGCCATCACCATGATCTCGTTCAAGACAAGATGCCCAGTGATGCACCCCTAGGGCCTACCCCGAGGGTGCCTCTCACAGCCCCAGGCAGAGCCATGAAAGGAGCAGAGGAGCCCAGCCCTCGCCATTGGCTCATGGTGCCCCTTGGTGCCCTGCTGGTGGCCACAGTACAGACACCCCAGGGAAGCTGCCAGTGCAGCCAGACAGTCTCTTGTGGGACTCCAGGAAGGTGACAGGGTGAGGAGTGGGGGCAGGACAGGAGCAGTCTGACACCCTAGGCAGGCAGCCTCAGTTTCCCTTTGTGCTCATTTGTCCCCTTCCCAAGTCCCATCCAGTTAGTTGTTGTTAGCAGCCTTTGAGTTGGCCCCCGACTCATGGTGACCCCAGTTCATCTTCCAAAAAAACAGTTGCCATCAAGTCAATTCTGACTGACGGCAACTCCATGTGTGTCAAAAATGAAATGAGCTCCATAAGGTTTTCTATGGCTGATTTTCGGAAATAGATTGCATCTGGGTGGACTTAACCTTTTGGTTAGCAGCTGAGAGCCTTAACTATTTGCACCGCCCAGGGACCCTCCCCTTCTTGCCACCTTCCCTGGCTCTGCTGCCGCCTCATTGGGACCACCTCTCAGTGGCTTCCTGACCTCAGGACATGGCCACCAAGCAACAACATGGCCACCAAGCAACGACATAGCTGTTCAAACTCAAATTGTGGACCCATCATTGAGCCCTTTCTCCATTGAATGCCTGCCACACCCAACCCATCAGCAAATCCCACCCACTCCACCTTCAAGATCTTCCCAGAAACTTCCACTTCTCCCTCCATGATACCGGGCTCTCACTGGCACTCCTGCAGGTGCTCCCCACTGCCTCCCTGCTCCTGCTTGTGTCTCCTACTGTCACTTTGTGGAAAACAAAACCCAAAGTTCTGCCCTTGGCTTACAAGGCCCTTCATGGCCCCTATCAGCCTCGCAGAGCTTGTTCCAAGTGTCTGCTGCTGCATAACAAACCACCCCAGCACTCATGGAGTAAAACAACAGTAGTCATTTAGCTTGCTCACAAATCTGCAATTGGGGTGGGGCCTGGAAGGGAAGGCTTGTCTCTGTCCTATGTGGTGTAGACTGGGGCAGCTCAACTAGGGCTGGAAGAACCAAAATGGAGCCCTCAGCTGGGGTGGAAAATAGAGGCCCCTCAATTCCTCTCCATGGGCTACTTGGGCTTCCTCACAGCATGGTGGCTGAATTCCAAGAGCAAGTGTCACAAGAATAGGAAGTAGAAGCTGCCAGTCTCTTAAAGCCTGGGTTCAGAAATTGGCGTAGGGTCATTCCCACTGTGCTCTATTGGTTGAGCAATCATAGAGCCCAGATTCAAGGGGCAGTGACACAGACTCCACCTTTCAGAGTAGTGTCACAGATGTTTTTAAACCACCCCTTACCTCATCGCCCATTTCTGTCCTCACTATTTGGGGTCTAGACACATGGGCCACCTTACAGTTCCTTGACCCTGTCAAGCATGTTCTCACTTTAGGGTCTTTGCACTTTCTCATGCTTCTGGCTGAAATGCTCTTCTCTAGGTGCACAGGTTCCTGCTCAGGTCCCCATCCTTGGAGGGGCTTTCCCTGCCCAGCCTGTCTACAGTAGCAGCCAGCCGATCTGTCCTTCTGTAGACTGCCCTTGGTTTGTTTCCCTTCTTAGCCCAGGCAGCACCTGGCATCTAGGTTTATTTGTCTCCTTCTCTGGTCTGGAGGTTCTGGGAAGGCGATCTCCTTGGTGACTGTGACAGCGCCTGGCATTCGGTGGCACTCAGAAACTAGTTGTTGAAGAGTCTCCCTGACTCCTCTCAGCTCCTCTAATCCCTCATCTCCACAGCCACAGGGCTCTTCTAAACATATACTTTAGTCACTCCTGGCCTATAACCCTCCCTAGCTCCCCACTACCCTCAAGAGCAAGTATTCCAGTCTATGTTCCTTAGTCTGCCCCTCTGGGCCTTCCCACCTCACCCGCACAACCCAGTGGCTCCTGTCACCCCATCCCCATGCTGTACTCAAAACCACAAATCACCCTCCTTCAACCACACCTTCCTGCCTCACCCACGCAGTTCCCTCTGCCTGCAATGCCCTTCTCCTCATCTGTCCAGCATCTCATCCTTTAAGATCAAAAGCTGCCTCCTTCAGGAAGCTGTCCCAGATCTCACAGCTGAGTTACACACCCCTCCACTGATCCCACAGGCCCCTAGCCGTCCGATCTGTGCACCAGCCATACAATCTGTCTACCCCAGAACTGGAGCTCCTATCTGGGCCTGCATCCCAGCCCTGGCCAGGCAAACAGTTGTTCAGTGAATGTTTACGAATGACTGAGTGATGGAATGGCCAAATCCTTGGACCTCAGCCTGCACCAATTTGTGGGTGAAAACAAATCTTTATTGACAAATAGGCTGCAATTAAATAAATAGTGACCTTTTATTGGGGAATAAAAACTCAAGGTGAATCTCAGGCTTTCTACCCCAGCCTCTAGCTCTCAGATTTTGCTTTCTTAAGGGACACCTTAGACAACGAGGCCTTGGCAGGCAGCCCAGGCCTTCTTGGGCCCTTGGGGGCCTCTGTCTTCTTGGCCAGGTGCACAGGGGCTGTCTTGGACCCACTGTTGCCCTTGCCTTTGGGTGGAGCCATGGCCTTGGCTTTCAGCTCCTTTCCAGCCCCCTGGGCAGCTGCCCCTTTAGGGGCCCCAGCTGTGGTTGCTGTCTTCTTTGTTGCTGGGAAAGTAGCACCATTCTTTCCCTACAAAAAAGCAAACCAGGAGCGGGACAAGGTTGGGCACAGAGCTTGGAACACATGGGTGCAGGGTTTAACCCCAGCTCTGGTTGGTTTGGACAAGTGACATCACCGCTCTGAGCCTCAGCTCCTTATTTGTAAAATGGGACGGTAATATCCCAGGGTGCTGGAAGGCCGGGGGGAGAAGAAGGTGAACTGTGCTTTTTAGTGGGTAAAATGCACTCCGCTTTTGCTGACCGAGGCCTCCAGGGGCAGGGAATAGGACGAGCCCTGGCCTGTTCAGATAGACCAGGGAAGTCAGGTAGCACCTACCTTGGGAGCCTTGGCCTTGGAACTCCTATTGCCAGTGTTTGCTTTCCTGGGGGCCTCAGCATCTGCTGGACGAGGGGCTGAGGGGGAATGACTCTGTTCAGGAGGAGCTGCTGGTGCAGCACGGACGGTCAGGGGGAGAGCCCCTCGCAGGGTCCCAGGCCTGACACTTACCAACCAGTCTGCAACCTGGGGACAATAGTACCAACCTCATAGGCTGGTTGGAGGGTTAACTAGATCATAGATGATGATCACATCATCCATGTGAAGCGTGAGGGCAGGCACCCTGCTTCCCGCCCACACCACCTGAATTCTCACAGGTCTTCTTCAGTCCGTCTTCCACATGGCAGCTAGGACACACTTTCAACAATCATGCTGACCCCAGCTCTCCCCTGTGAGGCAGCGGTGGTTCCGTGGTAGAACTTTCGCTTTCCATGTGAGAGACCTGGGTTCAATTTCCAGCCAACACGCCTCATGCCCTGCCATAACCCATCTGTCAGCGGGGGCTTGTGTGTTGCTCTGATGCTAAATAGGTTTCAGACTAAGAGGGGCTAGGGAGAAAGACCTAGCAGACTACTTCTGAAAGTCACCCACTGATAGTCCTATGGATCACAACTGTCCACCCACAACCGATTGTGGGGATGGAGCAGACTGGGTAGTGTTTTGCTCCATCGTGCATGGGGTCATCATGAGTTGGAGGCCTATTCAACAGCAGCTAACAACAGAACCTTTCCGTGGCTCCTCACTGCCCTCCAGATAAAAGTCCAGCCTCCTGCCTGCCCTGCGCAATCTTTCCCTTTGGCTCCTGCTCCTGACACTACAGACAGACAGAACTATCTGCAGTCCTCAAAAGTTCCTCTTCTTTATTTCTCCAGCCTTTCTTACACATTGTTCTCTTGCTTAGGACACCTCCTCCAGAAAGGCTTCCCAGATCCCTGCCTTGGATAAGTCAGTCTCCTCCTCTGGGTTCCCAGTGCCTGCTTCCCCACTGACAACCTTTTAAATGTCTGCCCCATTTCTCACCCCCTGCCCCTCTGCCCAGCTACCAGAAGCCTGTGTCTCCCCAGGTCAAGCTGAGCCCACTGGGCACATTTACTAGATAAGGAAACCCCCTCCCCAGAGCCGGACTGCCCTGCATCCTCCCCTCCCCCTACCATCCAATACCCTCCTCTATCCATTCACACACCCACCTTGGCTGCTGCTGCTGCCTTTAACGGTTGACTTCCCACTGAGCCCAGCAGCATTGGGAGGAGCCTTTGTGGCCTTCTCGAGTTTGGGGGGGACCTTCTTGGCCTCACCCACTTTTGCCACTTTGGCCTTGGCTTTGCCGCCTTTCTTGGGGGCCTTCTCTTTGGGTGTATCTGGCTTGGGGGGAAACTTCTTCACCTTATCCGTCTTCTTGGGCACCTTTTTCACCTCACTCAGGTTGGGAGGGTCCTTCTTTGCCTTGCTGGGGTTCTTGGGGCCCTTCTTCTTGGCCTCACTGGGTTTTTGGGTGGCCATGACGGTGGACGTCTTTCTAGGCTGGATTATTCTTTTTTTCTTGGAAACTAACTGGAAGAGGAGAGAATGGGGTGGGATCGAGAGCAGAGGTTCTCAGCATCTCACACCCCAACACCCTGTGTAAGCCTCAGGGGAAGAAGAGCCCATTCCAGGGAAAGGGCGCTAAGAAGGTGGCTAGGGCACTAGAAGATACACAGCCACGACTCACTGGGTGTCTCCTAATGGGAACCCGAGGCACAGAAGTGACTAGCCTGCCTGAGGTCCCACGTCAGCTGACATCCCAGGCTGGTGCCTCCCCTCTGCGGGGGGAGGTTAAGCAGCTCTTAAAAAAAAAAAAAAAGCTCTTAGAGCTGGGTAAAAGAGAAATCTTGCTCAACTCACCCCTGCATCCCAGAGCCTCAAAACCAGGTTTTTGGGAGCACAACTTGTGCACTGTGAGCCCTGAATCCTTTTCTCCCCCCACCAGCATCCTTCAGGATGGTGAGTCTATGAATCCCCTTTGACCCTCCCATGGGCCTCTCCACAAAAGCCCGGCTCCCTCTCACCTCTCCTTCTCTCCCATGTCTGGAGGATCATGGGCTCCGAGTTCACAGAGGCCTCGGCCCTCCCAGCTGTGAGCTGCAGCCCAGTCATGTCTTCCCTGGACCAGCCTCCTTGGCTTTCTCATCTCCACAAGGGTGACAAACTTCTTCCCGCTGGGAGAGGTGAGTGCCAGGGGACAGAGGTCCCCTGGCAAGCAGGCAGTCCCTATCCCTCCAGAGCCGAGCTCTGATGACATTACTGCCCCCATCCCAAACACTCAGGGCTCCCATCACCCACCAGGATCAGAAACTGTACCCCACCCCCACCTGCACACATATTCCCATCTCCAGGACACCCATGGTCCCCAACTCCCCTGCTCAACTCCTGTATCCTCTCTCAGCCCACTTTCCTGACTGGCTTACAGACCCAAGTGCCTAACCCACCACTTGCTCCCCCTCTGCTGCTCTCTGCTTGCCTCCTCAGTCCCCTGCATTACCCTCCTCCTTCTGACTAACATCTCCTGCCCTGGGTCAGGCTCTGGGCTATTCCATTTACTCCTCCCCGATAGAAGGAGCCACTTATTGATCCCATTTTACAGATGGGGAAACTGAGGCTTGGAGAGGGTGAAGAGTCACTTGCCAAAAGCACAAAGCTACTGAGCAGCAGAGCTAGGATTCAGTCAGGGGAATAGCCACTCCAGACCCTGGGCCCTCTATTAATACTCTCTTTTGTCCCACTCGGTGAGGGACAACCTCCTTCCTGAAGCCCTCACTCTGTGGGTACAGCCTCCAAGTTCACCCACCCTACCTACCTGGCCTTGCCATGACTTTTGTCCAAGCTCTAACCCTCACCCAGGAGTTCTACGAGGGCGGGACTTCCTGTGATCAGTCACACAGTTACCACAGGGGCTGGCACACGGCAGGTTCAGAATGTTCCACAATATTCCATGGCAGCTATCAGACCAACTGCTATGTCCCCAGACATTGGGCAAGATACTAGGGCACATCATTGACAAGACAGATCCCATGTCTGAGTCCCTGAGATTTCCCTGGTGGCAGCTGACACTCACAATGTTGGGGTTTGATTTTGTCCGAAATCTTCCCTTAGCTCTCAGTGACTGTGGACAGGACTCTCTCGAAGCCTCGTTATCAGGCTGGGACCCTTCCTCTTGAAAAGGGAAGAAGTGTTAGCTCAGGGAGGAGCCAGCACTTCTCTCAAGTTTGGAGCCAGAGAGAACAGGGAGTCAGCTCCAGCTTGGTGACCTTCTACAGCCAGGGTCTGGTTTGCCTCATCTATGGTGAGGAATTCTGGGAAGGGGCCTTGGGTACCAGGACCCAGGAGTAAGCCCAACTGACATGGCCATGATCTGATCTCATAGGTGAGGATGGACACCCCTGGGGTGACAGGGACCATGGGGGCTCAGACGGGGCACATAAACCAGTCTTTTCAGAGGAGAGAGCATCTCAGCTAAGACCCATAGGAAGAATAAGTTGAGAAGATAGAAGGAGGAAGTCACTCCTGGCACAGCACATGGCAAAGCTGAGACTGAGAAAAGAGGAAGCCAGGATTAATGTCCAACCCGGCTCCTGAAGTCTCTTGGCCCCTCTTGCCTGGTGGGCTTACTTTGAAGCTGCCGGTGGCCCCCCTGGCCTTGGAGTTGAGGGGCCGCATGAGGAGGCCCCGGTTGATGCCCTTGGCTAGGGCATGCTTCAGCAGGTACTTGAGTCGGATGACGCTCACCGTCGGGTACTTCTGCAGGATGTACTGCTTGATGGCCACCACCGAAGTGCCTTGCCGCTGCTCTCCAGCCTGCAGAGCCTCCAGCACCATGCGCAGCACTGTGGGGTTGCGGCGCTGCACAGGGACACCGCTGTGGCTCGGGCCTGCGGGCGGACAGCAGAGCATCACCAGGTGCCCGGGCCCTGCCCCAGCCCCAAGAGAGACCTGGACTTGGTGAAGCAAGCATCAGATGCTGGCTGGACATCCAGCCCCACGGTGGGAAAGGGGCTTGGCAAGGGTCAAACACATGCTCGGTCGGTGCCACTGAGCGCAGGGCCATGCACACACCCACTGAGCTCACTGAGACTCTCTCTCTTTTTAAAGAATTAAATGTTCTTCAAAACAAAACAAACCAACATGCCTGAATCAGCTAGGTCTCCAGATCTAATGACCATTTTCCAGGAAACAGGGGGGTTCTGCAAGATCACCACAGGATGCGATCAGCAAAACCCAGACGTGAGAAACTCTCCCAGAGGCACAGCCTGCTCTTTTCTCCAAATAAACAATAAGGAAGGGAAAAAGAGGGAGGTGCAGCCGACAGAATAAAGGGTACTTAAGAGACTTTCAACCAAATGCAGTGTGGGGTCCTTCCTTAGTCTCAGAGCATAATTTATACAATCCAACTGGGGGAAAAAAACAAAGGCAGTCAGGTAAATGTGCACACTGGACATAACTGATGATGTTAAGAAGGTTATTAATTGTTTCAGGAGTGCTAATGGTAGTACGATTATTTTTTAAAGGTTTTTATATTTAAAGATAAATACTAAAATATTTATAGGTGAAATGATAAGTCTGGGATTTGCCTCAAAATAACCCAGTAAGTGAAAGAAGAGTGGCCATGAGCTGATAACTGTTGAAGCTGGGTGATGAGTGCATAGTATACTATTCTATCTACCTTTGTATCTGTTTGAAAGTTTTCATAGTGAAAAGGTCCAAAAAAAATTCCACTGCAGGTATATACCCAAGAGAAATGAAAACATCTCTATACAACAACTTGTTCACCAATGTTCACTACAGCACTATTTGCAATAGGCAAAACATGGAAACAACCCAACTGTCCATCAACAGATGAATGGAGAAACAAAATACAGTCCATCCACACAATGGAATAATATTCAGCCATAAAGAGAAATGAAGCACTGATACAGGCTACGACACAAATGGACCTTGATGACATTATGCTGAGAGAAAGAAGCCAGACACAAAAGGACCACATGTTGCATAATGCCATTGATATGAAATGTCCAGCAAAGTAAAATCCATAGAGACAGAAAGTGATTAGAGATTTCCCGGGGCTGGGGACATGAGAATGGGAAGTGACTGCAAATGGGCAAGAGTTTTCTTTCTGGGGTGATGAAAATGTTCTAACATGGATTGTGTTGATGGTTGCCCAACTCTGTGAATACACTAGAAACCTTTGACTTTATACTTCTAGAGGGTGAATTGGAGGTATATAAATTATATCTCAATAAGGCTATTATTAAAAAGTTATAAAAGGGAGTTGGATCAAGGAGGTCGGGGGGAGAGGGAACAGCATGAGAAATTGTCAGTCACCCTAAGATGCACAAAAGTGATTTAAACATGGAATATGATTTAAACATGCCTTTAAAATGTGGATTTCTAATCAATTTGTGAAATTTAAAGACTCAAAAAGGAATCAATTGGTTAGAAATATAGTTTAAAAAAAAAGAAGTAGAAAAATAAACCCACCTGGCCACAATAGATGGACCTGATAGAATGGGAGAAAAATGTGAAACGGAATCTCCTAAATTCCTGAAAAAAAAAAAAAAGCAGACCTACTGGGCTGGCCAAAGCTATTATTGAGATGGTTTCTACATTCAGGTGGGATATACTCAAGATCGTACTTTGGCTCTCCTGGACTTGTTCTAATTTTCTTCAGTTTCGACTTGAACTTGCATGTGAGCAATTGATGGTCTGGTCTGGAGTCAGACCCTGGCCTTGTTCTGACTGATGATATTGAGCTTTTCCATCATCTCTTTCCATAGATGTAGTTGACTTGATTCCTGTGTTATTCCATCTGGCAAGGTCTATGTGTATAGTCATCATTTATGTTGTTAAAAGAAGCTACTTGTTTTTTTTTACTATTTGCAGTGAAGAAGTTATCGGTCTTGCAAAATTATATCATGTGATCTTTGACATCGTTTCTAACGCCAAGGCCATGTTTTCCAACTACTGATTCTTCTTCTTTGCTTCCAACTTTCCCATTCCAAACATCAGTAATTATCAATGCATCCTTATTACACATTCAATCAATTTTAGACTGCAAAATTTGGTAAAAATCTTCAATTTCTTCATCTACGGCCTTAGTGGTTGTTGCATAAACTTGAATAATAGTCATATTAACTGATCTTCCTTGTGGGCGTATGGATATTATCACTGACAGCATTGTACTTCAGGATAGATCTTGAAATGTTCTTTTTGACAATGAATGCAACACCATCCCTCTTAAAATTGTCATTCCCAGCATGGTAGACTATACCATTGTCTGATTCAAAACGGTCAATACCAGTCATTTCAGCTCTCTGATGCCTAGGATATCAATGTTTATGCGTTCCATTTCATTTTTGACAATTTTCAATTTTCCTAGATTCATACTTCATACATTTCACATTCCTATAATGGATGTCTGCAATTGTTTCTTCTCACTTTGAGTCACGCCACATCAGCAAATGAAGGTGCCAAAAGCTTCATTCCATCCATGTCATTAGGGTTGACTCTACTTTGAGGAGGCAGCTCTTCCCCAGTCATCTTTTGAGTGCCTTCCAACCTGAAGGGCTCATCTTCCGGTACTGTATCAGACAATGTTCCACTGCTATTTATAAGGTTTCTACTGGCTAATTCTTTTCAGAAGTAGACCGCCAGGCCCTTTTTCCTAGTCTGTCTTAATTGTGCTTGTGAGGAATCTGTACATAGATCAAGAAGCAGTCATTTGAACAGAAAAAGGGGATAGTGCATGGTTTAAAGTCAGGAAAGGTGTGTGTCAGGGTTGCATCCTTTCACCATACATATTCAACCTGTATGCTGAGCAAATAATCCAAGAAGCTGGACTATATGAAGAAGAATAGGGCATCAGGATTGGAGGAAGACTCATTAACAACCTGTGTTATGCAGATGACACAACCTTGCTTGCTGAAAGTGAAGAGGACTTGAAGCACTTACTGGTGAAGATCAAAGACCACAGCCTTCAGTATGGATTACACCTCAACCTAAAGAAAACAAAAATCCTCACAACTGGACCAATAAACAACATCATGGTAAGTGGAGAAAAGGCTGAAGTTGTCAAGAATTTCATTTTACTTCAATCCACAATCAACACCCATGGAAACAGCAGTCAAGAAATCAAGCAACACATTGCTTTAGGTAAATCTGCTGCAAAAGATCTCTTTAAAGTGCTGAAAAGCAAAAATGTCACTTAAGGACAAAGGTGCGCCTGACCCAGGCCATGGTATTTTTAATCACCTCATATGCATGCGAAAGCTGGGCAATGAATAAGGAAGACTGAAGAATTGATGCCTTTGAGTTATGATGTTGGCAAAGAATACTGAATATACCATGGACTGTCAAAAGAATGAACAACTCAGTCCTGGAAGAAGTACAACAGAAAGCTCCTTAGAAGCAAGGATGGTGAGACTTCATCTCATATACTTTGGACGTGTTATCAGGAGGGACCAGTCCCTGGGTAAGAACATCGTGGTTGGTAAGGTAGAGGGTCAGTGAAAAAGAGGAAGACCCTCGAGGAGATGGATTGGCACAGTGGCGCAACAATGGGCCCAGACATGACAACGATTGTGAGCATGGTGTAGGACTGGGCAGTGTTTCGTTCTGTTGTACATAGGGTTGCTATGAGTCAGAACTGTCTCAACTGCACCTAAAAACAACAACAACTGGGCTGGGTGAGACTGGAGGACACTCTGAGACTATTGCCCTGAGATACTTTTCAAACCTTGAACCAAAACTAGCTGCCAAGTTTACCTCTTAGCTAAAAACAGATTGACTCACAAAATAAAGAATATCACCTGTGAGTACCCTGCTCTTTTTTAAAAATCACCTATCTAAGACTAAATGGTCAACAATTACTTTGAAATAAAGATGAGAAGATAAGGGGGCAGGGAGACTAGATTAATGGAAATTGAACATTTCAACCAGAGTGAAAATATTGAGAATGTTCATGCATTGTGAAGAATGTAACAAATGTCACTGGATACCTTATGTAGAAATTGTTGAATGGTAACCTACTGCTGTGTAAACCTTCACTGAAAATGGAATAAAATATTATTTAAAAGAAAGAAAAATAAACCCACCTGAGAACTCTAAAACTATAAAAAGGCCTAAACAATTTCAATCCATTCCCAGCTGCATCCTGGCCAGGAAGAACCAGTGTCCTGGAAGATTTGCTTTGAGGTCAAAGTCTGTTGGTTGGTGGAACGAATCCCACCTGGTCGAACCCTGCAACCTCAGGAATTTCATTCCGTTCTCTGGGCCTCAATCTTCCCATCTGTACAGTGGGGACAGGGGCTTTTAAGGGGCCTAAGCCCTCCCAGCTGCAGGGTTATTGCGTTCCCTGAGTGGTCCTCCAGCCTGGTCTCGGATGGCAATTCCAACCCCTCCCCAGCTTCCCTAATCTATGTCCTGCCCACAGGAACCACCTCCATGCCCCCACACTTGCTCGTTCTACTAAACCCCAGCCTCTCCAGCTGGATTCAGCCCCTCATTCTGCAATTATTGAATACCTGCTATATTCCTGAATGTCCAAAACAGAACTCACACCTCCCTCAAACCTGTCTGCACACAGATGTCCACACGAGAACCCCTCTCCTCCCAAACCACAACCTCTCCACACCTCCCCGTGGGTCTCTCCCTCTCTCTCTCTTCTGATCTCCCCTCTCCATTCCCACGGCTTCAGCCTCTTTCCCCTTCCAATCCATTCCCCGCCAGCACATCCCACGAACCTCACCCCCCTTCTTAAAACCCTCCGTGGCTCTCCACTGTCCTCAGTGTAAGAGTCAGCACTCCTGAACACAGCTTGGAGGCCCAGTCTGATGGACCCCAAAAGCCCGCCTCTTCCCACTGTCCCCCAACTCTGCCCCTAGCCAGCAGGAAGACTGGCAACTCCCCAGATGCTCCCCCAGGGCTCTTGCCTCTGGGCCTTTGTCCATGCTGTTCCTTCTGCCTGAGATGCTCTTTTCCTTGTTCCCCCAAGCAACTCACTCAACCTCCAAGTCCCAAATGGCACTTTAGTTTGGACACTTCTCCTGACTTCCCAAGTCAGAGACAGCAACTCCACCCTTGTGCTCCAGCAAGCACCTGGAACCCCCAAGGAGCCTTTGCAAATGCTCAGAACACTTCCCCTGTCCCGCCTCTCCTCCCTGGGTGAGGCCTATCCAGCCTTCAGGGGTCACCTCCCCCAGGAAGCCTTCCCTGACCTCCCAGCCTGGGTTCCCACCATTAAAGCATATGCCAAATATCAAATGGGAACTATTTATGAGGAGTCTGGGGGCAACTCAAGGGAATAAACTGGATTTGGTTGGCCTGGGTGGGCCATTGTTCATTGATTAAAAATTGGAATACAGACCCAAATCCAAGTCCCTCCAATTAGCTACACTGCCGCTGTAGCCTGGCCTCCCTCTCTGACAGGAAATGGGCTCCAGCTGGAGCAGTGTTGCTCCCCTTCTTCCCCTGAGCTAGGCCAGCCTCAGCCCAGGCCAACCCCACTACCTGTGGCATCAGCTCCTCTGCGACAAGGGCAGTTGAACTCAATAGCCTCTAGGGTGGGTGCTGAGAGGCCAGGCTGGGAGAGGAGGAGGGTGGGAGGAGGAAGGGCCTGGGACAGCCCAGGGAATGGACTCACAGGGATGAGGTAGGTGTTGCATCCCCTTGCTTACCTGGCTTCTCAGACCCAGCTGGCCCCACCAACCCTGCTGAGGAGGCCTCCGAGGTATCGCTGTAAGCATAGCTCCCAGGAGCCATTGGACAGGCAGGTGTAGGACGCCAGCTCTCCTTCCCTATGGGAATTGGAGTCAGGCCCGCCTCCCTTATACGCCACAGCTGGCCCACCCCTCCAATCAACCCCTGACTGGTCTGGGAGCAGCTGAGCTGATTGGGGCAGGAGCAGGGGATGGGGTACTCAGGCTCTGCTTCCTTGCCCTGGGGCCCTGGCCTGGCCACCCACCTCTGTGTGACCTTCGGTGAGTCACTTGACTTCTCTTGGTCTCAGCCCCCACCAGCAAAATGATGGAGACTGGGGATGTGACTCTGGGGAAGCAGGCCCTCTTTGGCATCCCCAAGGGTGGTAGGGTTTGTCTGTGGCCACTTAGACCCCCTCTTCACTGTCGTTCTCTCTGGGCTATCCTTAGCTGAGATCACTCCCTCCCAGGCCCTCGGTCAGCCAGGGCTGGCGGTGCTGATGGTGGAATTGGAAGCACCTGGGTTGCCAAGGCAGACACTGAGGCCCTCCAAACCCGCTGAGTGGGTGGCAGGCTGCCCCATGTTTGCTCCTGTTCCCAGGCCACTGCTGGCCTCATTTCCCAAAAACATAGCAGATGGAGATGGACCAGTGGGGTTTGCCGGGAGCAGACACACCCAGGCCAGGCAACAGCCTCTCCCAAGGCCAGCCAGCTCTCCGAGCCATAGTGCTTCTCCGTTTTGTTTGGTTTTTTTAAGAAAGAAATCTTTAAGGGAGGAAAAAGCCATTTTTAAATAAAATTGTTTAGCAAAAGTCTTCATAAATAAGGACACTGTCCCTTGGGAAAATGGGCAAAGAATATAAATAGATAATTCACTAGAAAGACTGATAAACACAGGGAAGCATGCTGGACCTCCTTGGTGTTCAGGGAAATTCACATTGAAACAATGATGAGATACAATTCTTGCCATCGAATTGACAAAAATTGAAGACAGAGTGTTGGCAAGGATGCAGGGAGCCAGGCCCTCAAATCCCCGGTCAGGGTAATAAACTGGGGCAGCAGCCGGGTGTGGGACGTATTCCCTGGAGCCCAGCCACTCCATTTCTAGGACTCTTGTCCGCAGACACTCAGCTATGAGCAGAGAGATGCCTGCAACAAGGTCTGTCGCTGCGTTATTTGGAAAAGAAAAAAAAAAAAGAATTAACCTCCAAGCAAATCTCTGGGGGCTCTTTCTGCAGACTAGTATGCAGCCACTTAAAATAATGGGATGGATTAAAACAAGGATGAGTTTTTATTGACACCCAGCAGAATGACAAGTATTTACATAGTACTGAGTGTCAGGGATGTGAGAAATAAGAAAGAAGCCCTCGGACACACCGGTGGCAGGGGAAGATGGTAGCCATTCTAGGAAGCAATTTGTCAACATCTAAGGCGGCCAAGGATGCAGTCACCTACATCCCACCCACCCACAGCATAAACCTGGGAGAGACTCCTATGCTGATGTGCAAGGAGGGGCACTGCAGTATTGATCATACAGCAGAAACTTGAAACAATCTTGATGCTCATCAAGAGGGGAGTGGATCAACAGACTGTGGGCTGTGTACACAGTGGAATATTATACAGCAGTGAAAATGAGTGAATCTGGATGTATATGTACGTGCAGAGTGTGCTTCCATTTTTGAGAAGACAATGCTGTGTTTGTGTGTGTGTGTGTGTGTGTGCATGTGTGCATGCGTGTGTGAAGGCTGAAAATATAGCAGTGATTACCTCTGAGGAGGGCATGGGGTTTGGAGGGGATGAGTTTAAAAAAGACTTGCACTTTTCTCTATGTAGTCCTGTACTGTCGGAATTTTTCCAGAGGGTTCTCTATCCCCAGAGGTTTAGATTGTTGGAGGCTGTGGCCATCAAAGTGTTCAAAAGTGAAATTTTATCTCACTCCCCTGCTTAGCACCCTTCATGGCTTCCCACTGCCCTAGGGTGAAAGTTTGAACTCATCAGCTTGGCTTACAGAGCCCCACAATTCAGCCACTGTGGCTCTTAGAATAGGCTATGCTGGTCTCTGGGCTTTGCTCTTGGTGTTTCCTCTATGCGCATGATCAATGCAAAAATGGCACCAATTTTCGCACCTCCCTCTAGCCACACCCATTTGCAGTGTGGCTTTGCAGCTCCTCTCACACTCCTTAAATCTCGGCTGGCCTTGTGAATTGCTTTAACCAATAGAAAATGGCGGAGGAGATGTTAAGCCATTTCCTAGCTTTGCAAATAAGCCCTGGCTAGCCTGCCGGATACTGAGAGACCCATTGCCCAGTGACCCCTGCTGTCCAGCCAACAGCCATTCAACCAGCCAACCTGCCAGCAGACCAGAGAGCTTGAACAATCCCAACCTGTACCCAGCTGAGTCAGAGTCATGAGCAGCACATCCATGGTTTGTTGTTTTAAGACATGAAGTTCTGGGATTGTTTGTCACACACAGTCTAAACTAATGGATACATTCTGCCTAGAAGCCTTTCTTTACCTTCTCTGGACTGTTTCTCGCTTATCCTTTAGGACTCAGCATAGACATCACTTCCTTAGAAAAGCCTTCCCTGACCTCTGGAAGGTTAGGGGCTCCTCCTCTGGGTGCCTCCAGGCCCCTGGACTTGCTCCCGGGAACCCTCCAGCACTCTGAATTACAACTCTGTCTTAGCTGTCTCCTGCACTAGGTCCTGAGCTCTGGGAGGGCAGGGCTGTGCCTGTTTTATTCCGGATGGTGTCCTTGGTGCCCAGCACGGAGCCCAGCACACACAGGTGCTCCACACACATTGCTGTGATGTATAAAAGTCCCCATGCCAAAGCCCAGCGTGGCTGAGTAGAGGGAGGCCTGAAAATATCTGCTGGAACGATGCTAGCGCAGGAAATGAACACTAAGCAAAGAGGCAAATGGAAGTTGGCGCAAATTGGGGCAGCAATTTTGATCACATTTGTGGGACATTTCCAAGAATCAAGAAATAGAGAAACAGCAATACAAATATTCCCACGAGCTTCATCTGAAAGCCTGCTCCTGGGCTGTGCCAGCATAGAGTTTTGCCTTCAGAGGGAAGAAGTTCTAAAATGCACTGCGTGATCTAAAAATTCTTTAAGAGGATTGCCTTTTCACGGGGAAGTTATAATTGTGAGGATCAGATTGCTGGAGAGATGGCAGGCTGCTGGGTGTACCTACATGAATTTTTTACTGAGGACAGGTATGGAATCTAAGTTCTGCTGAAAACTTTTTTACAGTCTTAGAACTTTGAATGGGGGTCCTTCGATGTGTGGAAATTCCCAGTAGTTGTGAAGCTTACAGTTGTGGGTTTTTGGAAGCAAATATTAGGGGTCTCTTTCGTCTAACTCTAGCCCTTGTAACAATGGGACATTTGAAACTTTTTTATCCTGGCTTTAGGTCAATAAATGTGTAAAGGGCAAGGTAGAAATAGTAATAACTGCCATTGTTCAATGTCCATGTAAATATTTTATATTCACTATTTTATTTAAACATGAAGAGGCTAAAATTCAGAGACAGCCTACACTTAGATCTTCCTGAATTCAGACCCTGGGAGCCCCCTATGTTAGCTAAGGTATGGGCTATAACAAAGACTTCAAAATAACAGTCGGAGCTCAGGCTGCTAACCAAAAGGTCAGCAGTTCGAGTCCACCAGCTGGTTCTTGGAAACCCTGTGGGACAGTTCTATTCTTCCTATAGGGTTGCTATGAGTCGTAATCAACTCCATGGCAACAGGTTTGGTTTTTTTGTTTTTTTTTTTTTTGTTTTTTTAACCGTGAAACCATTATCTCATAAAACTATTCAAGTATAAGGTGTCCAGGGCTGGTAAGGCAGCACTGGAAACCCAGGCTCCTTCTATCCTGATGCTCTACCATTCTCCACAAATTCTATCTCATGATCCAATAGGGCTGCTGCAGCTCTGGACATCATGACTACATTCCAGCTAGTAGGAAGGAAAGAAGAGAGGAAGTGGAGGGCATCTCCACTCTTTGAAATGTACAACCCGGAGACCAGGTTGATTACATTCGGTGGCCAGACCTTAATCTCATGCCACCCTATGTGCAAGGAAAGCTGGGAGTTGCAGTCTTGTGCCAGGTGGCTAAGTGCTCAGCTAGAACTTGGGGTGATATTCCTGAAGGGAGAAAGAGGAATGTATATTGGGGGCAGTTAGCACTCTCTTCCTCCCTAGCCTGAGAACCCCCCTACTAGATTAATCTCCTTATATGTCTATCTGCTACCAGATCAGGGGCTGCCTCCTTTGAACTCAGTTTGCATCTCTGGGATGGTAACTCACATTTATTGGACACCAACTGTGTGCATCCTTTATATCAATAATCTCATTAATCCCTTTAGAGAATTTTACCCATTGGCATGATTCTCCCCTGTACAGCTGAGAGACTAGAGAGGTTCAGGGACTTGCCTCAAGGTCATATTGCTCTCAGGAGTGCACGGGTCTCCTACTGGGGGACAGGCTGCAATCACTGGCCAGCAACATAGAATCTGGTGCCTGCTGACTTGGGGGCTCACTTGCTCTGCTCCCAGAGGCAGGATCAGTGGGGAGAGGGCCCTGTGACCCTGAGACCGGCCAGGTCACAGCAAAGACCTGATCCTTCAGGGTGGCTTCCTTCAGTTTAGTTGAGTGGAGCGACAAGTGTATACAGCAGGCACTTAATAAAACTGTTGAGAGCCTGGAGAGGAGGCAGTGCCACCCTCTCGCCAGCTTTAAGCCAGCAGCACGTCCCTTTATATATTGCAGGTATCCAATCAGTGGCTGTAAAATAATTGTAAATTAAAGAGGTAGAGAGGCTTTCTTTTCTAAAAATGTTCTGGGTTTAGAGTAGAATTTTTCCCCTGATGTGAGGCTAAGGTCTCTATGAGTTGGAATCGACTACACAGCAGCAGGTTGGGTTTTTGTTTGTTTGTTTGTTTTTCTGGAGGCTAAGGTGGGGCAAGGGAGTGCTGGGAATGGGCTGCCTGCAAGGCAGGGCAGCTGACATGCCACTGTCCTTCCCTTCATCCTCTGGGCCATTGTTGGTTCTACCCACCTGCCTCCTAGCTCCCTCTGGTCATGACACCCCTGGATTTCCTTTGGGAACCTACCTCTTCCCACCCTCAGACCATTTGGTTTCAGATGAGCTGACTATCTGGGCTGGCTTGGCCAATTAGAGGATGAATCCCCATACCAGCCATGGTGATAGGCTTAGGCGAGAGCATGTGACCCAGGCCTGGCCAATGAGAATCCTACCTGAGACCTTTTCTAGAAATAATAGGAAAGAGAAGCCTCCTTTCTGCCAGCTGAAACTGCTGGTGGCACAGAGGAAAGTAGAGCCAGGAGATGGGGAGAGACAGACCCTGATAACATCATCTGCACTTCTCCAACTAGCAGTGCTTGAGGCCTTGGGCTCTTCGTTTATGTGCACCAAACTTCTCCCTTTTGTTTCAGCCTGAATGAGTGAATTTCCTGTCACAGCCAAAGGAATCCTGACTGACATCACCTGGTGAGACAGAGCAATGAAGTGCAACAATTGAGACCCCAGGTGTCCCCTGGCCCAGCCCCACCACAGCACTGGGATCTTCTACCTCCGGCCCCTCCACCCTTGCCCACCTTGGAAGATAGGGGTGACTCTTGAGATTTATTCCTCCATCCTGTTCGCCTTGCAGGTGAGGCCCTGGGTTGGGCATTGCCAAAATATCCTTCCATCTGCTGCTGCTTAAAGCCCACAGTCTCATTGAATCCACTCAAGGTCAGTTTTAAGATTCCCTTTTGAAGATAAGGGAGCTCAGAAAAGTGGAAATAAAAACTTGCTTGCAGTTTCATAGGTCACCTGAGCTGGGGTGACTCCAAAGCTGGGGCTTTCCCCATTCCTGGGACTGCTTCCTCCAACCCCGTACCCCATTCCGCCACTCTCCCCAGGAACTCTGGACTGCTTTGCTCTGCTGGCTGCCCAGCCCAGGCATCCCAGGGCCAGGGCTCAGGTGGAAGCAGCCCAGTTTCAATTCATCCTGCACATAAGATGCTTAAGAGCCACAAGAACCACTAGACATTAACGCAAAGTATAGGAGCTGAGCTTTTAATGTCCCAGTTTGCCTTTTTCTCCGGGCAGAGCTGGGAAGAGCTAGAGCTTCTGGCTTTGGTAATGGAAGGCGAGACACGGAAGCGGCTTGCTTCTGACTCCCTGGGCCTAGAAGCCAGGACTCTCCAGAATGGAAAATAGACTATTAGCTGCTGAAACAGGGGCTTGTCTACCATGGGAGCTGTAATCTGAAACTGAACACCCCAGGGATGGTGGGCCCAGCCAAATTTCCCACTGTTTGTTTCTAAGCTCTGTGTGACGAGAGTGACATCGGGGACTCAGCTCTTCATTGAATGTGGGCGGATGGGCATGGCTGCTAGAAGCTCTGTACAGACCCAGAGATGCTGTGTCCTGGGAGCTAGGGCAGAAGGACCAGGTGTTTCTCAGAAGCCGAGAGAGAGGCCCGGCAAACGGAGACACTGGGCCTGGACCTTGGCCCCAGACTCCAGGCCCTGATGCTGTTTTTACAGGTTTGTTGACTGCATTCCTTTGACTGGCCCTCCCTGCAGCCGGACCAGTTCTGGTATGGCCTTGAACACCTAGCTACTTTTTAAAAACGTGCTGAGGCTGCGTGAAACCCCATTGTCTGGATGGTCAATCTCAAAATGATCACTATCAAGAGGAGATAATCACAGTAGTTAATTAATCATATTAATAGGTATTATTCATGACGTTAACTACAGTCTGTACAGCTCTTTATCATTTACAAAGTGCTTACACACATGCGTGCACATGTGCACGCACACACACACACACACACAATCTCATCTGATCTTCACAGCAGCCCTAGGTAGGAGGCAGGTCCAGGATTGGGATTTCTGTTCTATGGGGCAAGAAAGAGAGGCTCCGGAGGGAAAGCAACTGCCCAAGGTCACATAACCAAAAGTATGAGCTGCTGTTGCTAAGATGCTTTTGAGAGGACAGGTAGATTTTTCCCAGCCATTCGTTCCTCCATTCTTTCCTCCATCCATTCCTTCCTTCATCCATCAAGCTTTTATTAAGCACCTACTATGTGCCCCTCTCTGTGCTAGACACTTATCCCTAAGCAGGGACACTTTCCAGAGAGCAAGAGTCCTTGTGTTCCTGAGAGATGAGGAGGGAGGAGGCAGACAGGTCCCATCAGCCCCTGGGAACTCCAGATTGGGGTCTCGGTGCGGTCCCTCCTCAGGCTGACCCCACCGAGGGGGCAGCTTCATTTTTCTCTCGTTAGTTCATGATTTTTATTTTTCTTCTTTTAAATCAGGGAACCTGTGTGGCCTGGTTCCAACAGGCACCCTGCTGGTGGGGCGGCTATGGCTTGGGGCAGGTGCGGGGGGTATGCCTCTCCTCTAGCTGGCGCAGAGCCTTCGGTAGGGCTTAGGCCGGGGCCACCTGGCTGGTCTCCGTCTTGGAGGCGGTGGTGGAGCCCTCTTCCTCACCGAATGGGTTCTTGCCGCAGCAGATGGTGGTGAGCATGCAGTTCCGGAACTGGAAGGCAAGGAGTGTGGATCAGAATCAGGGTCTCCCAGCATGGGGCCCTGGCAACCTGGTGAGGGTAGAGATTTGCCTCTCACTCCTTCCCTGCTTCTGTCCTTCAAGACCTCCTCTCCCCTCGAACCTGGATCTCTGGAGGGAACTTAGCATAAATTATCTCCACTCTGAGATGCCAAAGACCAAACCCAAGGGGGCTTTGACACCGACAGAGTGAGAAACTATTGTGCCGGCAGCTTCCTGTGAATTATCTTTCTGTGGATGAAGCAACTGAAGTGACTTCTCCCAGGTCACACAGCTAGAAAATGGCAGAGCTGGGCTTTGAACCCATGCCTGACTCCAGACACTGTTTTTCCCTCCGGATCATAGATTCAACAGAGAAAACTCAGGTCTTTGTTATAGGGATGTTTTAACCTGTTCAGATCTTCTGGCCTCAGAATAAGACTTTTTAGCTTCTTGTTCAGCTTCATGGAAACTGGCACTGTTCAATTCCCGGTCTTGGGACTTGGACCATTTGACTGTAAAGCGAGCCTCCCAAACCATTTGAACCAATGCTTCTCAAGCCCTAATGAACATCAGAATCCTTGGGAGGGCTTGTTAGAAATGCAGATTCCTGGGCCCACCCCCAGAGGTTCTGATACAGTAGATCTGGGTGGGGCCCAGGAATCTGCCTTTCACACGGGCTCCCAGATGAGGCTACCTACCCATGATGCACTCTGCCCTGATGAAGACTGACTCCCCTGCGGGCACTGCACAGAAAGGAAGACTGAGGCCCCACTGAGGATGTGACCCTCCCCACCCAGCCCACAACACCTGCTTATTCATCATAATGTAGATGACGGGGTTGTAGATGGCAGAGCTCTTGGCAAAGAACGCTGGGAGGGTCATGAGGATGGGCCCGAAGTCAGAGCCCTGGTGGGTGAATATATAGAAGGCCACGCTAGCATAGGGCACCCAGCAGATCAGGAACGCGATGACCATGATGATGACCATGCGGGTGACCTCCTTCTCCGCCTTCTGGGTGGTGGCTGACTCCTGTTGCTGGGCAGCCGCCTGCATGGGGAGAGGCCTGGTGTCCAGACTGGCTCTAGGACAGGGGCAGGCATCCCACTCAACATGCCTGTTCCCAGGGCCTAGCACAGCCAGGCACTGAGCAGAGGGACAGAGCTGGGGCCCACATACCTCCTTGACCGTGAAGACCAGCTGCCCGTAGCAGAAGAAGATGATGGTCATAGGGATGGTGAAGTGGACCACAAACATGTAGATGACGAAGGACTCATTATTGACCTCGGGCTTGAGCGTGTAGTAGTCGATCCCACATGAGCACTGCATGCCTTCAGGGATATACCTGGGGCCAGGAAAAGGGGGCCCCAATTGTGAGAGTCTTTGGGAGCAGGCCCCAGAGGCCAGAATCCTGGCTCTGCAACATACTTGTTGTGGGGCCATGAGCCAGCCTCTGCCCTTCTCTGGGCCTCACTTTACTCCTCTGTAAAATGGGGAAAATAAAATACCTATTAGGCTGGGTGATTTTGAATTTGAATCAACCGAGGCCAGGGAGTCCCATGTACCTTGTGAAAAACAATGTAGTTTCTCTGTACTTGGCAGCTGTGGGACCAAGACAGACTGCTAGCCTCTGGCCCAGTCCTGCTCCCAGGACTGCCTGGCCCCACATTTCTCTTTGCATTGCTGCCTGCCCACTGTCCCATGTTCCATTTCTTCCCCAGGTCAACTGTCTCCTAGTGCCTGGAGGGTGGGGACTCGGACTTCACAGGGCAAAGGTTGTGGCAGAAGGAAAATGCCCACAAGCTCTGTATTTGAGGCAGTTTGTACAACCTGGGCTCTCACTAGCAACAGAGTAAGAGTCTTTTCTAGGCCAAAGATGGGCACGCAGAGTAGAGAGGGGGTTTTTGTGCAGCTTCTGGAAACAGAAGCTCCTGGGGCAGGCAGTGAGGGTGTTTCAGGGGTTTCTGAGGACAGAGAAATATTGGAGAATGTAATGGCCAGATTGGAGAAGATGGGGGAGAGGTTGGGAGGTGGGGATGGGCTCAGAGTGGGCAAGATGAGAAACTGACCCGGGAAGATTAGAAAGGATGAAAGGGAGGAGAGAGTGGGATTTTCCTGGAGCAGAGGGACCATGAAGCCTTGGAAGCTCTGTCTTCTTTGGCCACAGTCCTTACAGTCCCTAGTCTGGGTACCCCAACACCATCCCCACCACCTCTCAGCTCAGCCCCCATCTGGAGACCATGGCCTGAGGCCAGACTAGACCAGTTCCTAGTGGCCAAAGTCACTGCCTACACTCGGAAGGTTGGGCCTCTCCCATGCTGAGGCCCAAGGTCAGGGCTGCCCATGGAGCACTGGGCCAAAGAGGATTGTAATTGGCCATGGCTTAGTTGAGGATTAGGGGCAAAGCCAAGGTGAAGGTTTGGTGAGGCTTAGATTCTCCTTGACAAGGGGGCTCAGAGGCTAGGACCAGTCTCCATGGTAACATCAGGGTCTGTTCCTCTTCCCCTATCCTAAGCCTTACACTATGAGAGTTGCCAGGGTGGGCATTTGGGGTAGGGGGCCTAAGAGCTCGGTCCCTGGAATCAGACAGCCCTGGGTTTGAATCCTGGCTGGAGGCCCTTCCCTCCTACCCAGCCCCATTACCTGGACCAGCCAACGAGGGGTGGCGCAGCACAGGCCAGAGCCATGACCCAGGTGAAGGCGACACCCATGATGGCGTGGTTCTCCCCGAAGCGGAAGTTGCTCATGGGCTTACACACCACCACATACCGCTCGATGGCCAGGACCACCAACGACCACAGGGCGATTTCACCTGCAAGGCAGTCAGCGGTCAGTCAGCACGGCCCCTGCCTGGACCCCACCTGGCTGTCTGAGGAGGGGGCACTGCTACTCACAGGGGAGGGCAGAGGGAAGCCCTCCTGGAGTGGGCGTTTGAGCACAGGATAAGAAGGGCTATGAGACGGGGAGGGGAGGCCATGAGGGTCAGGCAGTATCCCAAGAGGGGTGAGCAGATAGTCCTAGTTTAGTTTGGTTAAGCACTGGGGCCACAAGGGGCACTGAAGCCAGACTATGGTTCACAGTTGTAGGAAGTTTTTAGAGAAGGACATGTCCTTCCTGGGCAATAGGCTGAGTGCCTTGGTGGAAGGAAGGGTAGCGGTAGAGGGAACCTGGAGCTGAAAGTTCTCCCTCCCTCTGGGCTAGTCTCCCCTCTCCCAGAGAAGTGGAAGCACCCAGGCCCCGGGAATCCTCTGTTAGGGGCCAGGAAGGATTGGGTGACACTCTGTCCTGAGGAAGCGAAAGGTAATAATGATGGAATCCAGAAGCCTGCCCTTCACCTCAGCCCTGAAGCTCAGTAGGTAGTGGGGCTGCATAACTTATCAACCAAACGGGGACATTTCCAAGAGTGCAAGGGGACACCACTAATAATGATTCCAGGACAACAGTTACAAACTGAACTGACCCTGGAGACAAGTGTCCACCTCTTTGGGGAACTTCTGTTCCACTCCCACCTTCAGGACTGAGCCTGAGTGAAATGGGACCATTGAAGGAAGCGAGCACCCAATGATGACCAGAGTCCTTGAGAATAGGACTGGGAAGCATCCTGGACGTGTGAGGGAGGGAAGGCCAGGAAGAGCAGGCCACCCTGGCTTGGAATAACCTGACTCTTGCCTCTCCTTCTTGTTATGTGTCCCAGGAGACGTTCCTGGATCTGAGCCAGAAGACCCAGGCTCTGGGCTTGCCCTGTTACTTCTCTAAATGAGTCTCTTCCCTCTCCATGCCTCAGGGATCCATTATCCCTGTGGCACCCCCATCAGTTTTCTAGTCAAGTGAAAGGTAATGTCTGGAATCACTTTTTAAAGCTACAGATTGCCACAGGTCTAATGCCTCCCTGTGAAAGGGGTGGTGTCCCTGGGTGGCGCAAACGGTTAAGCACTGAACTGCTAACTGGAATGATGATGGTTCAAACTCACCCAAAGGTACCTTGGAAGTAAGGCCTGCAATCTGCTTCCAAAAGGTCACAGTCCTGAAAACCCTAAGAAGTGTAGTTCTGCTCTGCACACTTGGGGTCATAATGAGTCGGAATCGACTCAACAGCAACTAACAACAGCAACAGTGAAAGTGTTGCTTCAGAAGGTGATAAGCTCCCCAACACAAAAAGCATTCAAGCACAGCAGAGAGGCTGGAGGGGCACTCAGGTATCAGGTGGTCCTGGAAGGATTGGGCCTACCACCCAGCACAGAGGGGGTGCTCAGAAGAAACTCAATGACTAGAGGAGGGAGAGTTGGCTTCCTGCCCTGGGCTGGAAGCCTCTGGAGGGTAAGACTTGTCCAGTTCTATCCCCAGTGGCCACCATGGGTCCACCCAGTGCAGCTGTTCCCAGGGCAACAGAGGCTTGGAGTGCAGAGCCTAGCCTGAAGAACCATAGAGATGGAACTTAGCTCTGCCCCCAGCACTCTGGGACCTCCAGCACTGGCTTCCTCTGAATCTTAGTTTCCTTGCTACAAAATGGGACAATAGACCCACTTCCAATGAGATAAAGAACGTTTAGTGGCTGCCCTCAACAAAAGGCACCTATCTTATCATTACTGACAATGTTTGTTGATTGAATGAACCAGGGCCTTGAATGATGCTGGAGTCCCTGGGTGGTGCAAACTGTTTAAGACCCTCGGCTGCTAACCAAAAGGTTGGCAGTCCAAGTCCACCCAGAAGTGACTCAGAAGAAGGCCTGGAGATCTACTTCCAAAAAATCAGCCATAGCAAACCCTATGGAACACAGTTCTACTCTGACACTCAAGGGGCTGCCATGAGTTAGAGTCAACTCAACAACAACTGGTACAGGTACTGGATGATGCTGATGAGTCCAGTGAGAAGAAGGCCTCTCAGCCTCCATCCCTAGGTGTGTAGCTATCCCCAGCCCCTTGCAGCCCTCCGCCCACCTGCCCTTAGCCCGTACCGCCCAGGGTGGCAAAGAAGCCCTCCAGGTTGCATCCAGTGGACCCGAAGACGAAGTATCCATGCAGAGAGGTATAGAGGGTGGTGGTGAAGCCGCCAAAGACCATGAAATGGTTGGCTACGGCCAGGTTGAGCAGGATGTAGTTGAGTGGTGTGCGCAGCTTCTTATGCTGCACGGTCACGTAGAGCGTGAGGAAGTTGATGGGGAAGCCAAGCACGATAAGCAGGAACATGTAGGCGGCCAGCATGGAGAACTGCCATGGCTCTGCTAGGTAGTACTGCGGGTACTCGAAGGGGCTGCGTACCACACCCGTCTTGTTGGAGAAGGGCACGTAGAAATTCGGGCCTTCTGTCCCATTCATGGCTGCGGCCTCAAGGCTGCCCACGCGCTACAACCTGAAGATGCTGCCCAAGCCTGGGATCAGTCACCAGGACGCCAGCAAATGACTCTGGGCTCAGACACTCCCCCCCCCAAGCCCTTATAAAGTGACCTCCCCTCCCTAAGCTCTGGGCTGAATCAGCACCTGGGAGATTGGGGGCGTTATTAATCATACTAATCACCACTTGCAACTGGGACCTAATTGGCTTCCAAGAGGGGCCAAGGTGACACCAGATGGAGCCTGGGGTCAGTGAGGGCAGGTGCTCAGGGCCCTGGGAACAGGAAGTCGCCCCTCCTCCATCTCTGCCCATCTCACTCTGGTGGCTCAGCCTGGGGCTGGGGCCTACCTACTCCATGTCCATTGCCCTCTAAATCCAGGTCTTTTTCGATGGCACCATGAGCTCCCACGGGCGGGGGAGGGGAGGCTGTCTTCCTTTATCCTCTACCACGCACCTATTCCTTCTCTATCTAGACTGCTCCAAGGCTCACCTATTCCCTGACACAACACTCGCTCATCTCAGATTATGAGCTTTGTGGGGCTAAGTGCATCCTGCCAGCTTCGGCACTCCTAGTGTCAAACTTCCAGCACAGCAGGGCCTTGGCGCTCACTCAAGAAATGTTGGTTAAATTGAGTTGGAATCTACTCACTCATCGTTCATTAAGCATCTATGTTCTGGCCTCTGGGGACACAGAGACTGAGAATAAATGGCCCTGCCAGGAGGAGTTTCTGGGCTGGGGAGGACTGAGATGTGGGAAGGAAGAGATCCCCACCCAATAAGGGGTATGCATGAGGCCATGAAGAGGGGAGGTCATCAGGAAGGCTGTGTTTGGGTCTTTGGGGTGGGGGTGGGGGAAACAGCACTGGTGAAGCAAAGGGCTGAGCACAGAGCAGATGCTTGAGGCTCCAGGCTCGAGGTCTGGGGAAAGAGGCCCCACACAGCTGAGGGGCAGGAGAAGGGCTGGGGCCAGCTCTGATGGGCATTGAATGCCAACGCTGGAGCTTGGCTTTGCCCAGAGAGCAATGGGGAGTGGCCTGAGCAGAACTGGGGGCAGAAAGGTGGCTCAAAGGCCCAGCAGAAATGGATTGGAGGGAGTAAGTATGAAGGAGGGGGCCAGGAGGGGTGACCAGAGCAGGGACTTTGTAGGCAGGAGGGGTCTATGTGGCAGGTGCGGGGGGGGGCACCAGGTCACTGCCGTGAGTGGGGCAGACTCGGCCCTGCCCTTCTGCAGGTTCCAGTCCGAAGGCAGGAGAACCCAGGAGATGTGAAGCAGACAGGATACTGTCTGGGGTCATCTGTCGGTGTTTGCTACCAGGTGGGCTGGGAGAGTGGGCCCAGGATGCTGCCTGACAAGAGCCCCCAAAGGCTGGTCTCAGGGCAGCGGGACACACAGTGGGGAGGAAAGCGCCAGGGGAAGGTGGTCTGCGTGCAAATGTCACTGGGTACTGGCAGGTGCAGTCTCTCCAAGCACACAAGTGATGCGAGGACGACCCAGCTAAGGGTGAGCAAGGGTCCACGAGGTGACGAATGAGGGCACTGGATGGGCCTCATGCAGTGCTCTGGACCATTGCTCATTCTACAGACGTTTATCAAGCACCTACTGTGTTCCAAGACAAGGTGCTAGGTTCTGGGAGACCCAGTGGTGAGACAGAGCCCCTGGCCCCAAACAGGCAATGAAATAAATAACAATGGAACCGCCAAACCCGTTGTCGTCAAGTTGATTCCAACACATAGCAACCCTGTAGGACAGGGTAGAACTACCCATAGAGTTTCTAAGGAGCGCTTGGTAAATTCAAAGCGCCAACCTTTTGGTTAGCAGCTGAGCTCTTAACCACTGAGACACCATGGCTCCACAACAAGTGTTACCTGAAGAAAATAAAACAGAGACCTGTGATGACTCATCCCATTCCTAACACCTATAATTTATAGTAAGCAGCCAGGGAAGCCTGTTGGAAGGTGAAGCTTGAGCTGAGAACAGAACGATGGAATGGGACCAACCATACCAAAATCGGGGGGCAGGTGGGTTCCTGGCAGGGGAAATAGTACTTTAAAAGACCCTGAGGCAGGAACAGAAGGTCACCAGGGTCAATGTCCCTGTCTCTAAGACTTCCCTCCTGTTATGAATTGAATTGTGTTCCCCCAAAATGTACGTTGTGTGTCCTAACCTCTATGCCTGTGGTTATAATCTCATTTGGGAATGGGTTGTCTTTGTTACGTTAATGAGGCAGGATTAGTGTAGGGTGTGTCTTGAGTCAATCTCTTTTGAGATATAAAAGAGATTAAATGAGTGAGTGAAGGAAGATGAGATGGGGGAAGAGAGATGCCATGAAGGTCCATGCCTCTTCAAGGAATAGAAGCTAAAGAGACATGGACCTTCCTTCAGACAGAGCCAACAGAGAGAAAAAGCCTTCCCCTAGAGACAGTGCCCTGAATTTGAACTTCTAGCCTCCTAAACTGTGAGGAAATAAATTTCTGTTTGTTAAAGCCACTCACTTGTGGTGTTTCTGTTATAACAGCACTGGATAACTAAATTGTTAGATGCCGTTGAGTCAGTTCCAACTCATAGCAACCCTGTGTTAGAACAGAACAAAATGCCGCCCAGTCCTGCACTATCCTCACAATCATTGCTATGTTTGAGCCCGTTGTTGCAGCCACTGTGTCAATCCATCTCATTGAGAGTCTTCCTCTTCTTCGAAGATAAGTAAGACACCTCCCTTACACTTTCTCTCGTCTAGTCTTTCTTCCCAATCTGGGGTTCCTGGATCATGTCTGCTCAGAAAAGTGCCTCCCACACTCCAGCCCACCTGGGAATCATGATAACTCCCATGTTCCAGCCCTGTTGGTGTCTAAGGCTTTTCCCATAGGTGGGGCTGAGGGACAGTGTGTTCATGAAGTGGAGTTGAGAGGGAGGGGTAGTGCTGACCTCTCGAAGTTTAAGGCACTTGGCTGGTGATTAAGCCCAATGCGAATGAGGTCAAGGTGGAGGGTTTGATTCCCACAGACCCTGCCAGAGACGGAGCACTGATCTCCTGGGCCAAGAGCGGCCCACACCCAGCCCCACCCTGGCGGGCCAAGCCCAGACCCTTACACCTGCTCTCCTTTACCTCCACATTCTCCTGTCTCCTTTCTAATGCTTAGGACTATTTGGAAGCATTTTATTTATATTCTGTTCATGTGCTTTTTGTTCCTCTCCCAGAGGATCCCTAGACTCCTAGCATATAGCAGGAACATCGTGAATATTTGTCCTTCCACTAGAAAGAGCTGGGATTTCTGTCTGATGTGTTCACCAAGCCTGACACATAGTAGGTGTTTTGTAAGTATTTGTTGAGTGAGTGAATGAATGGGTGTGTCTAGGTGATCTGGGTAAACACTCTCCTTTTCATAGCCTCAGTCTGTAGGAGACTTTGCTCATCCCTCCCTCAGGCTGTGGGAGGAATCAAAGGCCATTTCTGGGGAGACGGTGCTCTGTATTCTGTAAAGCAAGATCAAAAAAATTTTTTTTAAACAAAAAAGCTCTTTGTTAAGCAGGTTCGCAGAGAAAGCTGGCGGAGTCGCTATCGTCAGTATGTCACCTACTCTACCTCCCGGTCCCATTTTGCAGACAGAGAGACTGAGGTCCAGAGTCTGGCCGTGAGCTGCCCACATTCTGCAACAGATGGTGCACTTGCTTCTCAGTGGCTTCATGGGGTGCCCCAGACCGGCCCTGATGACCCTATGGGAGACACAGGGTGTAAATGACTAGGACAGAGTTTAGCTGGGGTGGTGGGAAAAGCCGTAGGCTGTCAGGCAGGCCTGGGTGATGCAGCCATTACCCTGACTGGTGGGTCGTCTGAGACTCAATGCCCCGCTTACCTTCTCTGGGCCTCAGTTTGCTCAGACTAGGACACCTCTGAGAATTCACACCTACAAGAAACCTAACCTGCTTTGCTGCTTCACCCCCAAGGCCCGCTAGGGACCTTCAGACCCTGCTGCACAGCCCTCGCTGGGCATGCCCTTTTGAACACGACTTATGCTTATACCTAGACTGGGGCTCAGAGACAGACACAGGCCCTGTGTTAGACAGCCTGGGCTCAGCCAGCTCCTCCCTTCCCTGTGCCTCAGTTTCCTACTCTGTAAAACGGGAATCATAGCAGTGCCTACCTCACAGAGCTGTTGGGAGTGCTTAGTACCTGCTCAGTAGACATTGGTGATAGCGTTATTCTCTTACTGAATCTCGCTCAGGTATCAGCTCACAACGCTCATCCTTGGAGAGGCCTCCCCTGACCGCCCGACAAACCAGGCCCCAAACTTTCCTTTTCTACACAGTACTGACCACTGTCAGCAACAATCTTTTTTATTTGTCTCTTTATCACCTGCTCATCTCACTCTAGAATGCAGGGTTTACATCCCCAGTGCCCAGCCCAGAGTAAGTTCTCAATGAATATGTGTCTGAATGAATGAGCAAACCGTCCTGAGGCCTGTGAGGTGGGTCTGTCCCCCTGACCACTGAGGAGATGGGGTTGAGAGGTTACAGCTCCTCAGCAGAGCTGGACTTGGAACCCAGGCCTGTGTAACCTCAGGTTTGAGCTCTTTCCACACCTAAGTTAGTCAGAGAGGGCTCCAGCTCCTTCATGGCTGAGCTTGAGCCTCTCGACCCTCTGGCAAGTCAGGCTAAGGATGAGCTGTGAGGTGCTCTGATAGGTGGGACTATGGGCCCAGGGTGCGCTGTCTCTGAAGACAGACTCGGCCATCTTTTGGTGCCCCGAGCCCCAGCCCTGTGGGAGCCTTGGTGCAGGCTCTGACACTGCCCTCTGAGGATTAGGGGCTTAGCTGGGAGTGCACAAATAGCCCTTAAGCCTCAGCATGAAAGGCTGAAAGGGCTGCTCCGTCAGCAACGTGCCCTCCCTGGTCCTGTTCTCCCTCCTCCTCCGTCTTGCCTCCCCTGACAAGGCTGAGCCCTACCTGGCTGTCACCAAGGCTGAGACATGGGAAGACTCAGCTGGGAATGTCTAGGGGAAATAAAGGAAGGAGACAAACCGACTCGTCTCCTCTCTCCCTTTCTCCACCCTCTTTCCTTCTTCTCCAACATTTGCCAAATACCTTCTGCGCTCCAGGCCCTGGGCTGGGTGCTGGGGACACAGAAGAATCCAACACAATCCCTGCCCTCAAGGAGCTCCCAGTCTCAGGGGGCAGCAGGCAGGAGTGGAGATCTGCTTCCAGCTCCAGTGCTGAGGGAGCCCAGAGGAGCAAGAGGCAGACTAGGGAAGCCTGGGAAGGGCCAGCTGGTGTGGGAAGGGGGTGGCAGCAGATGAGGGTGGGGTGGCAGGGAAGGGCAGGCAGAACTAGGAGCCAGGTGCTAGCTGGCAGGAACAGGGGGAAGTTCAAGCTGCCACAGGGGGAAGTCTGCTTGTCCTTGCCCTTGGCACATGCAGCTTACACCTAGACTGGGGCTCAGAGACAGACACAGCACCAAGCTTGGGGCTCCTGGGCTGCAGTAGCCTTGCTGGAGATAGATGGGGAAACCGAGCCCCCACGGACACCAGCTGACTGGGGCAGGGGCAGGGCCAGAGCCAAGGTCTGCCTCGGGTCTGGCCCGTGCTCTTCCTGAGTCACCACATCTTAATCTTTCTCACTTCCTCCTCCCAAGACAGAGCTGGGCAGCCTCAGGCACAGCCCTCCTCTTGCTGGGCCTCCGTTTCCTCCTTACTTAAGTGAGCATCTTAGTAACCCTGGCTGTGCCTTCATCCTGAGAAACACGGGAGGGGTGGTCAAGGCCAGCAGCATCACACTTTTTCCACAGATGGGGAGCCTGAGGCACAGAGAGGTCAGTGGCTGGGAGGCACAGCATCAGAGCCGGCAGAGGGGCCCCGCCCAGGTCAGGACCCAGCTGGCAGTGGGACCTACAACCCTGTGCAAGGCTGGAGTGGGGTTTGAATCCATCTTGGTTCAGTGAATATTTGTTCATTGAAAGCAAAGTGGATGTCACTGAGCCTCAGTCTCCGCATCTGTGAGATGGGGGTGGGTGAGAACCTAGCCTTGAGGGGCTGTTGGGGATTAAGTAGGATGGCGCATGGAAAGGGCTTGGTCCGGTGTCTGGCGCTCAGGAGGAGCTGTGGCGTTTTTCTTGTGTCGCAGACCTCAGAGCCCAGCTCCCTGTGGCAGCAGGACCTGTGGGGTTCCTCTCATTCCCTCAGCTGAGACGCCGCCTGCTGAGTCTCAGGCTGGGCCCCTCCCCCACCCCGACCATCTGATCTGTCATTGTGATTGACGCCTGTTGGGTGTCTGGGGCTGTTTTTCCCTCTCCCCTCTTTTTCCAGCCATATGCAAATTATTTCAGTTCAAGCAACTCGCTAATGGAAATCCTAACACATTAATAAATGTTTAGCAAGATAGAGAGCATGCATGATGGTAAGTAATTAGACACTCAGCGAAGGAGTTCTGTTGGTACAACTGTCTGGCTCCCTTTATTTTCCTCCTTCATCTCCAGACAGAGATGCAGAGGGAGGTGGGGAAGAGGGGCTAGTCCAGCCGGGGCAGGGGTCCTGGGTTTGATTCTAGCCCTGGTCCTTTCCACTGCAGGGGTGGGTGGGGGGAGGTGGAACTCCACAAACCATTTCCCCTCTCCAGACCTGTGGCTTCATCCCTACAATGGGGAGCTTATCTCGCCTGCCCACTTCATACATGTAGGGTGTCAACATTTAAACACAAGGAATGTTGTCAACATGGGCTCTTCCTCCTCCTGCCTATGTTCATCTGCTCTCAGAACCCTGTGTGAAGCCCACTATGGCTACCTGGGCAGGTGAGGTGGTGGCTGAAAAGAGCAGGGGCCCTGGGGATGGACACTCAGGGCCTGACCACTCAGGGCTTTGGGAGCACCCAGGCCCAGCCCAGTCCCCCTACCCCCTCATTGGCTGTAAAATGGAAAGAACACTCCTTCCTTCCAGGACTTGTGTGGGAAGTGAGACAGCATGTGAAACGAGGCTGGCACAGGAAAGGCCCCCAAGCAAGGTGTCTTCTCTCCCCCAGCTTCCGTCTGCCACCCACCCATTCTTCGAGCTGCCGAATTGGACACTGTTGAGTTCAAGAGAAGGCACCCTACTGGAATTTTAAAGGGAATCCATCTGCTTATGGAGCTGGAAGAAAAGTCTCAGGGTGGGGTGTGACCCTCTGTGGGCCAGGGGACAGGCCCTCCCTGCTGCCCACCTTCCCCAGCACCTCCAGGAGAGGCCCTCGGCCAGACCACCACCCATGCGCCTTCATTTCAACTTCTGCCATCTTTGGAGCCAGGTATCTTATTTTCTTGTTGAGATGGATCCCCGTTAAACCAAAATAAATAAACACGCACACAAAATTACCGATCCCCTACCCCTTCCCGTATTGCCGTTTCGATTAGATTACATTTTAAGAGCACACAAATATAATGTTCCTTTCGGATCAAATTAGAAACAGGTGCACTTTTGCATAAGGAAATTAAGTTGCAGACAATATGAAGATTTGCTAAAGTACAGACACTGATGAAAATAAGTAGCCCTTTTATTTGTAATTATTGAGGCAATCTGTTCGCCAAGTGTACATGTCAATGGTCTGACAGATCTGTGGACTCCAGCAGGCTGCCGCCAAAAACTCGAGCCGCTGTTTGGAAAGTAACAGATTTTTTTTCTTAGAAAATATATGTACGTTCTCTCCCCATCTCCTGGTGCTATTTACAAGGCACGGAATGCCATAAATAGGAATTCCGTGGTTACACAGGCCCCTCCCTGAAATGCAAGCTTCATCTGGCCCAAGGCACGTTCTGTTAACCCCTCCTTGTGGTGAAGCCGTGGGGCGTCAGGGGCTGGGGTCGTCGATGCGCCGGCGGCAGTAGGGGCAGCAGGTGTGCTGCAACACCAGCAGCTCGTAGTCCTCCGAGTGGAACATCTGTGGAGATGAGACCACGGGCCTGAGCGTGGCTGGGCAGGCTTGGCAGTGAGTGGGTGACACCCGTGTCTGAGGACTCGGGGGAGGGAGAAGCGCAGGGTCTGAGGCCCTGTTTCCTCTGACTGAAGCTCAAAGGCACAAGGCACCCCCACCCGTAGTCCCCTGGAAGACAGCATCTGGTATGATTCTGCCTGGAAAGCACTGAGCAGGCAGGTGAGCGTGGGGACGGGCTGAGGACATCTGGGCCTGTTCTTCCCAACTCGGGGCCAGGGCCTTGGCCTGGACGCTAAGAGATATGGCTATGCTGCTTCTCTCGGGGCCTGGTCTCCCTAGCGGACATTTGGAAAACAGAAGAGGAACAGAAAGAAGGCACTGCGGCCAGCCATGAGCCACAGGTGGGCTTGTACCTGGAAGCAGGAAGGGCACATGGTGATGGAGGCATCAGGCAGGAGCGAGCGGAAGTATTGCCACCGCAGGGGTGGCAGCCAGCGCTTGATGAGGACGTCCCGACGGCTCATGGAGCGCAGCACTGACCGGCTCACCACCACCGGCACGAACTCCGAGCCACCTTGCTGTGGGCCACGGGGAGGAGCACCGCCACTCAGCCTTGGGTATGCGCTTTCGGGGATCACCATCCCAGAGCCTTGACGGTGGCCAGGGCAGACCCCAGAGACCTCCGTGCTGACACCTCTGTAGGGGAACTCACCACCTCCTGTCCCCAGGCAGCTGTGACAGGGATAAGCCCTTTCTTGTGCCGAGCTGGACGTTACCTCCCCACAATGCTCTCTGGGTCTCGGCTCAACTTTTGGGGCCCAAAGACATGCCTGCTCCCTCGGCCTGTGGTCAGCCCCACAGAAAAGGGGCCTGCCCTCCTCAGCCCTGTCCACTCATTGAGGCCCCTTATAGACAAGAGAAGGGCCTATGCCACCCACCTCCCCCACAGACTCCATGGCCCCAGAGAGACGTGCTTACCTCGAAGCTCAACTTCGCTGTAAATGGGTCGTCGTCTCCCATGGAGTCCACAGTCTCGTCAAGCCTCAGTGTCTGAGAATCTGGAGGGTCTGGTCAAGGATGGAATCGGAGGCCTGAGTTGGAAACAGGCTTACCCTCCACTCAATGTGTTAAGAGCTCCATCCAGCCCCATGTGTCTCCCTGGGCTCCAGGGAGAAGGGGTTGGGGTGTCAAGGGGCCATGGGGCAGTTTCCAGGTAGAAGGACACAGGCCAGAGCAGACACCCTGTCTCCCAGCCCCAGTGCCCAAGGCTGAGAGACAGGGGGGAACAGGCACTGCTGGCCCACAGCCTGCCCCAGATAGACGTATACCACGGCTCACGTGGGCTGGCCGGCCAGAGTGCTGTGAGAATGGGGCCCATGGCCTGCCTGACGGGAGAAGAGATGACAAGCCCAGCTGGAAACCACGGCCAGCAAAGCCAGCGACATCTGCAGCAATCCTGAGCCAGCACTGGGTGGTCTGAGGCATTGTGAGGCCCTGGAGGTCGTATTTCATGGACGTTAGTGGGTGAGTGTTCCCGCAGATCCCAAGGCTGAAAGTCCCCAGGGGCCACCCACTCTGCCAAGGCTGCTAAGGAGCTGCTGGGAGGCGGGAAGCAGGTGGTGCTTGAGGCCAGAGGGGAGCCACGAGGAAGGGACTGGGGACACAGCCAAGGGTGCCCAAGTCAGGGACAGGACGGGGGGCCATGAGGAAGAGACCCGGGGACAGAGCCGAGGGTACCCAAGTCAGGGACAGGACAGAGGGGCATGAGGAAGGGACCAGAGACAGAGCCAAGGGAGCCCAAGTCAGGGACAGGACAAGAGGCCAGAAGGAAGGGACTGGGGACAGAGCCAACAGTGCCCGGGTCAGGGACAGGATAAGGGGGGCCATGAGGAAGGAACTGAGGATGAAGCTGAGGGTGCCTGAGCCAGGGACAGAATGGGGGGGCACAAGGAAAGGACCGGGAATGGGGCCAAGGGTGTCGGAGTCAGCTGCCCACAGTGGGAATCTGAGGAGGGCACGCAGTGATCTGGGGTGGTGCACACATCCTTGTCTCCCTTCTTCAGCAAACAGCTCTCTGGGTTTTCCTCTCGCTGTCATTCCTCAAAATGTAGCCCAGGGAGCAGCAGCCTCAGTGGCCCCAGCCTGACCTTCTGAACCAGAGGCTGCTGCTAACAAGCCCCTGGCAACGTGTGTGTACTCAAGGTTGAGAAGTGCCGGCCTAGGGACCCTCACCTAGGAGCGCTGCTGCCAGGGCTGGACAATTCCCTGTCTGCCCTCCATTCGGCGACTGGGCTAAGCTGAGGGTGGCCCTCCGCCCAAGCTGCCCGAAGGTGTGTCCTGGGCTCTTTGCTCCTGCTGAGCTGTGCAGGCCGGCACTGTGGTGGCCTGCTCTGTGGCCACGTGAGGGGTGGGCAGTGCTACCTCACAGTGAGGCCACCTGAGGACAGCAATACCAAGAGAAGAGACAGCCTCCTGGCACACTGAGGGAGCACCTACGTCACCAACCATTGCCAGGCTGTTAATTCCCTTTCACATGTTCAGCCACAGTCATGGTTTCTTCTACTTGCATGTAAACGTGGCCTGTCTAGAAGTGCTGGGGCCACCAATACAGACACCGTTATACCGTGATGGCTGCTCACCTGTGCCTTTTAGAAGCCCTCAGGAAACAAAGCACAGGGAAAAGGTGAAGGCAACATTCCCTGTCCCCCCGCCACTGTGGGCCTGTGGGCCTGCCGTGTCCCCTCCCAGCACCTCTGGCCTGACCAGCTCTCTGCCCACTTCTGGTCTCTGTCCCTGCCACCATGGGGGCCCCTCCAATTCCTCGTGGGGCACAAGGCCGGGCCTCAGCAGCAGCTGGTCTTCCCCAGGGCATGGCCCACCCCTCCACAGGATATTGTTGCTTGTGATCTCTTGCCACTTGCTCTCCCGTTTATTATGTCTTGGTGCCTCCAGGTCAATGAGGGCGACTGCTTCTTCATCAGTGATCCCATCCTCCAGGTAGAACTCGACCAGGTGCAGGACCTCTGAAGGCACAGGGTCAGGGGGAGGATGCTGAGGGGATGGTGGCCTCGAAGGCAGCTTGGGGCAGGGCACTCTCACCAGGCAGCATGTGAGGTGGTGGGACAACCGGATCTCCCGGGCAGGCTTCTCCATTCTAGAGCAGCACAGGCCCTGGGCCTCCCCCATCCCCCACTGCGGTGCCCCTCCCCCTCTGCAGGTCACTTCCCTACGTAGGTCTGGAGGAAGCCTGTGTGTAGGTGTATGGGGGGCAGGGGGCAGGCCTTCAGCCCTTCCTTCTTGCCCCCGTAGCTGGCTGGCTCCTCTCTCTGCCCAGCTACTGGAAGGTGCTTCTGACCCTCCTGTTCGGTCTTAGGAGTGGGGCTCAGAGCCTGCAGCCTGACTGTGCCGCCCAGCCTGGTCCTCCATGTGGAGCCCTCACCAGTTCCGGGACGTGGGTGTGCGATTTGGGCAGCACCAGGTACTGTTTCTGGGGACCCTGACATGCGT
Source organism: Loxodonta africana (assembly GCF_030014295.1). Lineage (NCBI taxonomy): Eukaryota > Metazoa > Chordata > Mammalia > Proboscidea > Elephantidae > Loxodonta > Loxodonta africana. The sequence goes on from NC_087363.1 coordinate 39,081,058, forward strand.
CAGGCAGTGCAAGTGTCACACTGTCCCCAACTTACAAAGGAGGACACTCAGAGGAGTAGCCAATAAGCGGAGGAGCACCCTAGCCCATCACCAGTACTCACCGTAGGAAGAGGCGGAGAAGACAAAGGGCTGGCGGCAGTTGATACAGACGTTGCCCAGGTTGTTGAGCAGCGGGTTGTTGGTGGAGCAACGGTAGCACAAGGGCACCAGCTCCTGCAAAGATACGTGTCCGCCTACTGCCTAGGGAGACCAAGCCATCCTCTCTCCCCTCGCCCTGGACTCAGGCTGTGCCCCTGTGGCCTGGTTGCTACCGGAAAGGCCCCCTGGGTAGCAAGCAGGGGCGGTGGGCCAGGGGTGCTGGCTCCCCTCCTGTCTAAGCTCTGTGCTGGGGTGAAGCATGCAGAGGAGCTACAGAGATATCAGAGGCCCTGCTACCTTGTCATTTGAGGGCTCCCTGCCCCCAGATACTTCCTTCACAGGCAGGGGCACAGCAGGACTACTCTCCTCACTGGAAATGACAAGAACCACAGCCACTATTTCCCAACAACTTACCACGCTCCAGGTACTGTGCCAAGCACATTACCTGTGCTGGTTCGTTTAGCCTCTCAACCACCTGTGGGAAAGGTATTATGCATATCCCCATTTGATAAAAGGGAAAACTGAGGCTCATAAAGATTGAAACATAGCTAGAAAATGGCAGAGCTGGAACTAGAACCCAGGTCTGTCTGATACCAAGTCCCTGCTCTGAGTGTGAAAGACGGAGATAACAGAGACAGCCATTGGTTGGGTTGGAGAAAAGGGCTGGCCTGGGCTGCAGACACTGTGGCGCAGATTTGCTGGAGAGCAATAACCTGGTCCTGGAAAGGAGATGAGGCAGGGGCTCCTAGGATCATGGTCAGCCAGGGTCAGCCCTAGGCCAGGCTGAGGTGAAGATAGGTCCACCTGGGCATAGGGGTGCAGAGGGGGGCTGGGCCACAGTGGTACATGGGGCCTATGTTAGGGGAGGGCTAGGCAGCAAGGGTGGTCAGGGCCCAGGGTCTTGAGGGGGAAGGCTGTGAGCTGGAGCACAGCAGTGAGTGGGGAACAGAGGTGGTGGCGTAGGTGTTGCAAGCCAGGGGGCAGACAGGTCAGGGTGGCACACAGCTGACAGTGCAGCAGTCCACCTCTCAAATGGAGCCCGAGGCCAGGCAAGAAGTCATCAGAAGACTCCCCACCAAAGGTGGTAGGGAAGGCTTTCCCCCATAGGGCTGTGTCCTCACCTCACTGTCGTGGAAGGGTTTGGAGCGAATGGTCAGGCTGCCCAGCTCGATGGACTTCTGGAATCTGGCAGGGATCTGCAGGCCTTGCAGCTTGTCGTAGGCGTGTCGGGCCAGCTTGTAGGCGCCCAGGGCCTTGCTCTGCTTGGCCAGGGTGAAGAGCGTGTTCCTTCGTCCAAGGGTTAAGGACAGCAGAGGTCTAGCTAGCCAAGAGGGCATGGCAGTAGGCCGAGGACAGCATTTGCAGTTCTGTGAGATCTACGTGTATTTCTTGGATGTCAAGGCCCAGGAATTTTTCCAGAGATAAAGACAGTGAAGTTCCCATTAATATTTTAACTCTACTTAGGTTCTCCGGTCCCCTGATGGTTCATCTTATGTCCTGACCAGGCCAAAATGGCTTTCGTGCCTTGGCCCAACCTTCACTACAGCCCTGCCAGGTGGGGTCTGGGGCAGAGGCCTGAGGATTCAGGTGCTCAGGGCCAGCGCACAGAGGCCCCAGGTGCACGGGCCTTTCTTTCTCCCTGCACCTGACTGAGGGCTCACTTGGCGGTTTCAGGTGCCATCTCACCTGTTCTCTGAGTTCTGTGGCCTGATGCTGACAAGCCCTGTGCTCTTATCTCAGGTCAGCTCTGGTTCCTGCCCTCCCCAGCCAGGTTAGCACTTCCCCCTCCCCCAGCAGCTCCTCACCGGAAGCCCAAGTCCCAGCCTCCTCTTCATGCTCATTCTCCCTGATGCTCCTGCTCCCCCTCCCCAGAGCGGCACTCCCAGGGCCTCAGCTTCAGCAGTTACATGGAGGTGAGGGTCCTCATCTGTCCCTACTGTGAGCTCCTCCAAGTCAGGCCCCAGGCCCCCAGAGCAGCAGGTCAGCACAGGGCAGGGAGCCAATCACACTTGGTTGAACTGAACACGTTTGCTGAAAGGGCTAGGTGCAGGCCCAGGCCAGGTGGGCTTGGCAGTGACCACTCCCCTGGGGTGAGACTGACCAGCCTAGCAGCAGGGGTCCCCTCAGTGTGGCGCCCCTTGATTTGGGGAAGTTTACACACACACACACACACATACACACACACACACGCGCGCGACCAGGGTTGCTGGTCTGACAGAGACTGGAGAACCCTGAGAGTACGGCCCCTGGACACCCTTTTAACTCAGTACTGAAATCATTTCTGAAGTTAACCTTCAACCAAAGAACAGACAGGTCTATAGGGCCAACAATAACACACAAGGGATGTGCTTCGTAGTTCAATCATGTATATGAGACTAATGGATACACCAGCCCAAAAGTGAAGGCGAGAAGGCAGGAAGGGACAGGAAAGCTGGATGAATGGCAACAGGGAACCTCAGTGGAGAAGGGGAGAGCATTGACACATTGCAGGGCTAGCAACCAATGTCACAAAACAATTTGTGTATTAACTGTTTAACGAGGAAGTAATTTGCTCTGTAAACTTTCACCTAACACACACACACACACAAAATCTAGGGGAAAAAAAAAGAAAAACATGTTAAAAAAAAAAAAAAGAAAGCAGGAGGGGTTGGGTTGGGAAGGGGCTGAAGAAAACAGTGGTGTTTAGAAGGGGGCTGGCTGGGGGGTAATTATGACTTTTATGACACGCAAGACCTTTAAAAGTATTGATTATTTCCCAGTACTTTCTGGTAGCACAGACCCTTCAGGCCCCTTCTTACCTAAAGCCCTTCAGTGGTTCTCACTGGCCACTGGAGGAAAAGGAAACTTGTAGTGGTCTCCTGGTCGTGTCCTACTGCCTGCTCCAGCCTGCTCCCACGCAGGCTTGACTTCAGCTTTTCCCACACACCACGCTCCCCCAACACCCACTACTGCCCCTGGCAGCCTCGGCCTCCAGGACAGACATCCCCACCTGCAGGCCGCCTTCCTTGGCCAGGAACCCAGCCTCGTTTCGCCCTGGGCCACAGTACACAGCCTACTGGACTATCACCAGACTCCACGAGACAGCAGCTTTGTCCCTTAGTGCCTGGCCTGGTGCCCAGAGCCCAGCAGGTGTTCCACACATCTGGGCTGGACAAGCACCCCTCACTCTGGGGAAATGCCCAAGATTCCAGCCTGAGGGCCTGGAGCTTCCAGCTTTTCGGTCACACTCTCATTTGTGGGTTCCGGGAGGGCTTGGGAGAGCGTGTTGGCCAGAGACCCACTGCTGGGCCCAGCCCAGAGAGCCCTGAAAGCTAATCTTCTCTTGGCACTTGCCCCTCAGCCTCCTGGGCTGCGCCTGGCCTACAGGAACACAGCAGCAGCTGGGCAAGCTCTCTTTCCTTTGAGGGCTGCTGGACCGAAGGAAGGTTCTGCCGGTAAAGTGCTCTGGAAGGAACTTCTGGGGCCATTAGACAAAGAGGTGTTGGACGGGGTGAGTGGGAGAGAAAGGATACACTTTAGAGATGCCCAAGGGGGTGTCCTTGGTCAGGCTGTGCAGCAGAAACCTGGAGATGTTGAAAAGGGTTTCAGGAAGATGGAAACTGAATGGCTCCTCCTGCAGTGAGAGAAAAGCAAACAGGAGCTAATTCCTTAGTGAAACCACTGCTGAGCCAGGCCAACATGCAGAGACTGCGCGGCCCTTCATAGTTCCTCCAGTCATTCCCACAGGAACGGAGCGGCTCCATGTATGCGCCAGTGCTTCACACCTACCGCCTCGCCTCGTCTCTAACACAATCCCGTGAGGTGTGCGAATTATTCTCACTGCACTGACAAGGAAACTGATACTTGGAGAGAGGATCCGCCCTAGCCACCCAGCTAGATTGGAGCAGAGCTGAGACTCAAACCCATGTCTGATTCCAAAGCCCAAGAATGTCTTTCTCGCAAGCTGCACCGCCTCCAGGGTGGTAATCGTTCCATTGCCTCGAGCTGGAGTTGTCTCCCATTAGCTCTCCAAGCGAAGGCCTCTTCTGCAGTTTAGAAGGCTGCACGATCCAGTATGCCTTCAGAGGGGCATTTACCCCTTTAGGGCATGAAATTGCATCCTCCTCCTTGCTCTCCAAGGGCAGCCACTCCGATGCACCACCAAGCACGGAAATACAGAGTTCTCAGTTGCTAATCCCTGTGCCCCAGCCCCGGGCACAGGCCCTGCCCAGAGCAGCACTCAGTACACATTAGCTGAATGAATAATCTTCTATACCTAAAGGACGCCAGTGCCTCGGCACAGCAGGCCAGGGGGAATTTCCCATCAGGAGGTGGTCCATAAAAGGTTAAGAGTACCCTCTTTTAAAGAAATCTGGCATACTGTGTGGAAACTGAGACCACTGATTTCCAGTAACGCTTTAGCTGGCAGTGATGACAGCAGGCCACCCCTCCCCTTTGCAAGCACTTAAATGGTAATAAATGGGCATTTCTTGAAGGCTCTTGCTGGGCCACACTCATCACTGAGCCGCCAGGGCTGAGCCTTGCGTTGCTCTAAATTCCTGAGGATGGACTCTGTGCTTCCCAGCTTCAGCTCAGAGCCCCAGCACTTTCTCTTTAGTTCCCACCTACATTTCTATTGCCTCTGTTAGCTCCAGAAGCCCAGAAAACCCTGAGCTTGCCTCTTTTGCTGGGTGAGAGCCAGGACAAAGCCTGCCTCCAGTTACTGTGCTAGGTGTGGAAGCTAAGCAATATCCCAAAGACCAGGAGAGACCCAGGATTAGCACGTCCAGTCTGGGAAGGACGCCATGTGTCTCAGAAAGGCTCTGTCACATCCCCCTCCAGCCTTATCAGAGTCAGAGCTGCTCTGTTGGGACCTGATGGCAGACCTTTAGAGCCCACGCATGGCCAGGCCTCACACACAGTGACCTCTGCGGGGAGGCCCCCTCCTCCTCTTCACTTGCCCCATTCTTACTTTGTCTCTCCCTCTCATGGCTTAGGGGTCATCGCCTATAGGAAGGCTTCTGACAGTGCTCTAAGCTTTTTTACTGTGGCTGCTTGTTTACTTGTTTACTGGTCTCCACCACAGACGAGGAGCTCTTTAGGGGCGGGGACAATGTTTTGTCCACCGGAGTGTCCCAAGGCGTCAGCCCAGGGCCCGTCACATGGCAGGCATTTGCTGAATGGAGGAATGACTCAACAAAGAGCCTCAGCTGGATGGAAGTGCCAGTCGCTGCGAGAGTGCCACATGCTCACAGTACCTTGTGCAGCCTAGACTAGTACCCGGTGGACTCAGGAGGAGACACCCAGGTCTGGAGGAGGATGGAGGGCCAGGAGAGGAAAGTTGGGCCCCAAAGTGGCTCACACAAGCTAAGGCTGAGCTGGGGCCCTGACTTCTCTCCAGGTGGGCACCTGATAGAGATATAGGACCCTGAGGGGTCTCATCTCAGGAGAGAGAAGACTATAAGGTGAAGATGAGGCCCCTGTGCCCACCAATCCTCGTGCAGGCAGAGACTGACAAAAGGAAGGCCTACGGCTGACCAGGCAGAACCTGTCAGAGGAGCCTCCAGACTTTCCCAGGAGGCAAAGAACGTGCAGAGAGCTCAGCACCAATTTGGGAGAAAGAATGGCCCTGGGTGGGAGGTAGGGACTTTGAGAAGGCCAAAGAACTGGAGGGGCTTGCTCAGCCTAGAAGGGCAGTGAGAACAATAAAAACAACAACAACAACAAAAAAAAACAATAGTCACGGTTTATTCTCCAAATGTTAGCTTGCTTTATCCTCACAATCACCCCATCAAGCAAGTACTATCACTCTCCCCGTTTCATAGAGAAGGGAGCTGAAGCAGAGAGAAGGTCAGCGACTTGCCCCAGGTCACATAGTGGAGCTGGGGTGGGAGCCAGTGTCTGCCTCCAGGGATCATGTTCTAAGGCAGCACACTGGTCTGATGTCTCTAGGTTGGTGGGAGGAGAAGAGGCTAAGATCACAGGCTCCAGAACCAGCCTGTCTGTGGGATCTCACTGTCTAGCGTCTCAGTTTCTTCGTCTATAAAATAACCCAAAGCCATTGCCATAGAGTCAATTCTGACTCATAGCGACCCTCCAGGACAGAGTAGAACTGCTCTATAGGGTTTCCAAGGAGTGGCTGGTGAATTCGAACTGTCAACTTTTTGGTTAGCAGCCATGCTCTTAACCATTGTGCCATCAGGGCTCCCATCTTTAAAATGGCATTATTAAAAGGATTAAACGGTTGATACAATAAAGCCCTTAGCATACTGCCTGGTATGTAATAGGTGCTCCGTAAAGGTTGGTTATTGTCGATACTGGAAGTCCCTGGGTGGCATCAATGGCTAAGTACTCTACTACTCACCGAAAGGTTGACTGTTTGAACTCTGTATACAGAGACACCTTAGAAGAACGACCTGGCAATCTGCAGCCACGAAAACCCTATGGAGCACAGTTCTACTGTGCAGACACTGTTCGCCATAAATCGGAACTGACTCGATGGCAGCTGGTAAGCGGTATTGTTGATACTCTCCTTCCAGCTTAGCAGCACAAGGCCTTGCACACAGTAGAGCTCATTCAGCAAGTGCTCCGTGATCAGAATGCACACGATGAGGAGGCTGTTGGCAACCTGTCACCTGTTCCTCATTGCCACTGGACAGATTTCAAGTGGCTTCATCTAAAGAATCAGTGATTAGAAAGAACTATTGTTTATAGTTCTAGCGCTTGGTTTACACAGGACACTGAGAGCAGAGAGGGGAAGTGAACTGCTCAAGGACACACAGCAAGTCAGTGGCTGGGCCAGGAAGAGAGCCCAGGCCTTTGGTAAGACCCAGGCCTTCACTCCAGAGGAGAGGGTCCCCATGGGGAACTTCCACCCCTGATCGGTTTTAGAAAGACAGACAGGCCTTTATCTGCCTAATCCAGAGGCAGCCTGAGTCATCAGAGCCTGAACCAAGCAACCAGAAAGGCCCATCTCAGCTCCAATTGCCCACAGCTTGCTACGTATCAAACAAGTAGGCAATTAAGGAAAAACAAAGCTGCTAACTTTTTCTCCCCAAAGGAGACCAGGATTCCCCAGCAGTCCATCAGGACCCAGTGGGTTTGTGTTCTGCTCAGAGGCTTCCTGCTCTGTAAAACATGCCCAGTGCCCCAGCCATCTTACCGTGTAGCGATGGATAGCATGGTAGCCGTGGTACAGCTCAGCCAAGTGCTGGAAGTGGTGGAATTTGCCAAGCATCACATCCTTCTGGGCAGGATCTGCTGTGTGCAGTGGGCAGGCAGTGAGGGCAGGAGGTGAGAAGAGGTGTCAAACCAAGTCTGTGGCTGCCAAGTGGCCACCAAGGACGGGCACTGTTGCTGGTGTCCGTCCTTCCGAAACCCTGAGCCCACGCCAGGGGGAGGGGTGAAGATGGGCAGTGATGGGAAAGGTGCTATTAGGAGCTGGGTACCCAAGACTGGAGATTATCAGGTGGGCAGGGCACACGGCCAGGAAGAGTGTGAGGACATTTCTCTCATGTTCTCCCAGACCCCGCACTGCACCCTACCAGGGCATCTGCTGGAGAGCACCAGCCACGGCTATGAGAGGGTGGCCACCGGCACCCAGAGCTTCCAGGGGAGCTGGGTGGGGACAAGGTAAGTAGAGTCAATCTGATTCATACCGACCTCTGGCCTTTTCCCTCTGTGCCACTCCTTATCAAAAGCACAGCCTCCAGCAAGAACAGTACAACTGCCAGCTTACCCGCGGGCTTGTCAGTTTCCAAACTATTGCTGTGGCTTCTGTGATACCCAGGGCAACCTTATGAAGGAGGTGGGGCAGATTAGCCCACAGCACAGACAGGGAGATAACGGTTTAGGAAGCAACTGTGACCTAGCTGTCTCCAATTCCGACATTTCTCCCACTCCTGCCTGCTGGCCCTGGTCCAGTGCAGAACAGCCCCCATCCCCTCTGCTTCCAGACTCCCTCAGTGCATCATGGGAAATCTTATGAAAAAAAGCAGCCCTGAAACTATTTTCCTGCCCAGGATGAGTGAAAATCTGGAGTGTTACTGTAAAGTGATCTCTTTTTCATCTTCTCATTTATTTTTTTAACCACTGCTTATCCAGGTCCAGCTACGGGTTCCCAGGTAACAGGGGAGAGGTACGCTCTGAACAAGCAACGCAGGGCAGGACCTCCCAACTGTAACCTCAGGACGGCCCTCAGACCATCCTCAGTGCTTATGGGAAAACTGGGGAAAGATGACACATCAGACGGTGCCGCTGCAAGACAGGGTTAAGGACAATGCACCCAATAAACAAGCCCAGGGCTTTAATTAAAACGTCCCAGTTCTTCCGATGTTTATCTTGGTGCCAGAGCGGGGCTGGGGAAAACAAGCGGCCTGGCGGCTGTTTACTTACCTTGAGCTATATCGAGGCACTGCATGGACAGCATCCAGTAATAATAGGCCGCATCATTAAATCTGCTCTCCACCACGGCATTGTGTGTGAGCTGCTCCAGCACCCTGACCGCCTCCCCCTGCCGCCCGGCCTTGTGGAACGCTACAAGGGGCACAAGAGCACACACGTCTGGGGGTCAGTGAGGAAGCAGGACAGAGCTCTGTGGGGCCTGCAGGGGCTGCTTTGGAGGCAGGAGACTTGGCGGAACATCTGTGGCGTTTCGTTGCTGGGAGCTATAAATAACCAAGGCTACCTCCTGGTAAAGTGCAGTGAGTTAGACTCTTTTTCATATGGGAAAGGCAACCGACTTTGGAAAGACAAAAAGAAAAACCTGAGAGACCACTCTTAACTGGCCAGCACTTGCAGGTCTTGAGGCCCAATGCCAGGGCGAAGCATGAGGACAGGTTCTGCTCATCTTCAGCTAGGTTCTGCCCCTGTCCCACCCACCCCAGGGCAGAGCTCTGTGACTCCCAAGGCCATACTACCGAGACCTGGCACTTTTATCAGGCTGGGCGGCTTATGAAGCACTTTCGTCATCGATGACCTCACTGCATCGCCACAGCAGGCTTATGAAGAATTATGAACAGACTTATGGTTATTATCCGCGCCTCCCCCCCCCCGCCCCTTTTATGGCAATGAAATGGCCTTCGCCAGGTAAAGGGAAACTGGAGACCCAGCTTAAGTACTCGGGCTGTCTTCAACTGAGTGCTTTTCAATGAAACCCCCTCAAGAGCTGGCTCTGTTCTCACAACCAAACAAGTAAAAAAAAAAAAAAAAAATCACTCATACATCCACTTAACAGAAATTTCCTGAGTGCCTGGTACGTGGCCAGACCCCAGGACATCAGGGGCTGCCAGAGCAGCACTTCCAGCTGTGACAGGCACCCCACATGTGGCACTCGCATGATCCAAATCTGCTTTTAGAGAAGGAAAAGGTCTTGCCTTTGTTCCACTCTCATCTCCAGTCTCCCGTCTGAGTACCAAGTTACTATGGCGATGGATTCTTGGAAGGGCAGACACAGACAGATGGATAGGTTGATGTGTTTTGCCCAAACATGCAGCTACTTCAGCAACTGGGTGCTCTGGAAATGCTGAAGCAGAGAGAACACGCTGTCCTTCAAAGGGGGCTTTTAGCGGAGGAGCTCCAAACGGGAGACATTTGTTCTGCAATGTGTCCGGAGGTGGCAACTGTTACCATATAGAAGTGTAAATGAGATGCTATGGAATATGACACACCCAGCTTCAACGAGAAGACTTCCTAAACAGGCAGCAAAACAGAGTCAGAAGAGCCGGATTTCCCAGGCAGACAGACCTTGGTCTAGTTCCGGCTCTGCCGCTCGGTGACTTTGCACGGCACTTTTAGCCTCTGTGGCTCTCTAGGGCTACTGGGAAGATTCAAGGTTATGTAGGTTAAGTGCCTAGTCAGGGCCTGACACGGAGAAGGCAGTCAATTTTTAAAATTATTATCAGTTGAAGCTCTATACTTCCTCTAGCTCCTGTTCCAGACACTGCCACACTTCACCTGCAGACCATTTTTCCAGTGGAAATAACTAGGAGCAGTGGCCACCCAGTTTATCTGAGCCAACAAGACCGGGGCTTCTATTCACTGCAGAGAAATGGCAGGCGAGCTCTGTGCCAGACACCTGGTGGGATCCTCTTACTTGTCCTCACAACATCCTAGCTCAATCCCCACGCTGCCACTTCCCAGCTCTGTGACTTCAGGCACCTCTTTAATAGTGCCCACACTTTGCTCAGTAATGCTGAGGCTCAGACAGAAGATCAGCCTGCCCGAGTTGTGCAGCCGGTGAGGGGTAGACCCAGGTCTGTCTGGTCCAGAGCCCCTGTTCTTGCCACGGCCCCACAGTCTCTCACCACCAAGCATCATGTCCCCAGGATTAAGTCTCTAGGTGGGGACCTACACAGGGGAGGGCTGGGCAGCCTCTTGAAATGTGTACCTCAGCAGTACCCCTTTGGAAAGAAACCGCTCTTTCTGTGTGGCCTACCTTTCTGGGCTTCCTCAAAACGATCGTTCTCTGCCAGCCACTGCGCGTAGGGCACGTAGATGTCATCCTTAAACTCGGGATGCTTCTCGCCCAAAGCAAAGGCCTGGAGGAAGGAGCAAGTGCACTCTTAATATAGCAGCCCCCGCAGCCCCCACGTCAGCCCTGCACTTGGCAGAGTCCATTAAGGATGTCATATTTTGCCAGCCTGACAACTCAGAGGGGTAGAGTCCTCCCCCAACCACCACCCCCAGAAATGCAAAAACAAATCAGCTCTTTGAAAACAAAAGGCAATTAACAGCAATATGCAAGCGACTGGATTCAATAACAACACAGTCTGTTTCTGGACCACAGAAGCTGCGCAGAATCGGAAACATTTTATTTTGAGGGTTTGCGTGGGCTCCTGTAGCGCTGCAAGCAGATTTCTTTTAATTGCAGGTGACACCTAAGGAAACAGAATTGACATTATCATCACTGCTTATTAGCTGTCAAAGATGACGGTGGACTTGGTGCAGCGCAGGCGGGACACAGTTGCTGCTTTAACCCAGCCGCAGAACCACCTGTCAGGCCTCTCCTCAGTTTACAGAAACAGGATCAGGAGAACCAGAAAATGAGTCGAAGGGAAAACTGCACATGGCGACTGGGAAAAAGTCGTCCTGATGCACAGCAAACGACCGAGCACTTCCAAGATGCTTTAATTTATGCTGCTTGAAAAGTCTCCTTCTGATAAATTTATCTTGAGAAAGCCATTATTTCCTCTGTCACTGGCCCCATCTTTTCTCACCAGTGACCTTGTCATCTCACCAAATGGAGCCACTCAGAGGGCAGACAAGTCAGACAGCTCTTACCCAGAAAGGGTCTCGCTGGTCCCTCAGTAAAACAGACCAGGGGCGGGGGTTGCTGCAATGCAGCCTCTAATCCTCAGCTGTGATGGACTGCCCTCCAGAAAACAGGAAGCCAGTGAGCTTGAGGCTGGAAGTCAGACCAGAGGCAGTGGCACACTTGCTGCCTCTGCCAGAGACGCCCACCATCTTTCCAGCTGGCGAGGCTGCTCCTTCTCAACCACCCCTCACACCAGAGGAGTCAAGGTGAGTGGGCAGGAGGGAGCTGAAGAGCTGGCCCCTGCGATGCCTCTAGCAGCTCCTTACCTGGAAAGTCTAGGTGGCTTTTTCCGCCAAAATGCCACCCAGCGGATTTTAAATGTCACATAGGTGCATCTCCATGTCAGAGATGCGTGCGAGCCTATGGTGCTGGTCTGAGGCAGCTCGGACCCACTGCCGTGTTAACTCTCCCATGCCTAGGGCCTGGCACAGGGCGGGCAACCAATAAAGATTTCCTGAATGAACAAATGAACAAACAAATGGATACTGGGACTGGAAAGACCCTCCAAGATACTCTGGCTCTGAGAATTTGTCTCCTTACTGCCAGGCCAATGTTCATTCCCATGATGACTACAGCTGCTCACCATCCAAACCCAAAGGTCCCTTGCACCCACCTGCCTGCATCCCAGGGCTCTGGCAGACCCCTAATCCACGAGGAGCACTCTCCCCTCACCTCATCCCAGCGCTGTGTCTCCACATGCAGCTGAACCAAGGACTTCAGATCGCCAATCTTCAGGTAGGTCTCGGCAGCATAGCCGGGATTATCGAGCTTCTTAAAGTACTGTGCACACATCAGCAGGGGCTCCCGCTCAGCCTTGTCCAGCTTGCGGGCAATGTCGATCAACCTGGAGAGGCAGAGGGGAGCCTGATGGAAGGGAGTGGCGTGGGCTTTGGTGTCTCCTGGAGGGCAGGCTCTGTGTCTGATTAGCTTGGCTACCCTCCCCGCCCCTGCCCCCGCGGTGCTCAGCACAGTGCACAGCCCCTGGGGGTGCTCTAGGATGGCTATTAAATGAGTGAATACCCACTCCAGAAACCTGCGTGGGGACCAAGAGGGCTGCCTGATCCAGGACACCACATCTCCCACACGTCACAGGGCCTGGGGAGAGACACCAGTCTACTGATCACCTGCCAGGTACCAAGCATGGCGCCAGGAGCTGTCACATGTGTGATCTCAATTCATCTTCAAAACGTTAAGAGGTGGCTCTACTATCCCCATCTTAGGGTGTCAGGTGAAGCCAGGAAGTGGCAGAGTGCTCTTCCCACCCCCATTTCAGGAACCCTCATAGGAAAGTGGAGGCGAGGCTAACGTGTTCTCCAGGGACAGGACCTCCACAGGAGAGGCAGGAAAGGATGTCTGGGCGTGTGCTGAGCTCTGAAGATGGGCCTGTGGGGAATGCCAGGCTGTATCTCCTCACGTGTATCTCCTCCCTTATGTGCCAGGTGCTTACCACCAGCAAGGGGCCACAGTGGTCACCGAATGCTACCTCTTCCCCTAGGGGGTGGGGTGGAACATGCTTGTCCCTTCGGGTCGGGTTGGGTCTGGGGTAAGCCAGCACTCCCAGGGAAAGGGGTTCTCCCCAGCCTGCTGTTTGAGAGAAGGGAAGGGGAAGCAGCTGTAACAGATCCTCTGTTCCAGAGACAGGCAAGCTCAGGGAGGCCTGTCAATCTCTACTTAAAATAATAAAAGCATCTAAAAATAACACTCCCAGGTGGTAAAGGACATGTTTTTAGGGAAAGGTAGCACAGGCAGCCCCTTAACGCGCCCACCCGCAAATCAAACTGAATGTCCCTATAGGGGCACCTTTGACAATCAGACTTTGAAAGGGACAGAAAATGCTTCACTAGTTAAGTACCTCCAGGGCAACCTGGTAAGTATCACTTGCAAATGAAAGTGACAGGAAAAACTGGAGAGGAGAGAGGGGCTCTAAATCTGCCTGGCTTTCTCCCACCACACCTTTTACAAAAAGCATACTACTGGGGGCAAATCTGTGCCTCTGTCTTTCAGAAACTACTCTTGGACAAGAGAAGGATGGAACAGGTCACCCTCTGAGGCCCCTTTGTGAGGAGAACAGGTGGCAACTATCATTATGAACCATCCCCTCTCTGCCCTCCCCAAGTCCTGCCTCTGCCACAGACACCTTGTAGACCTCGATGTTGCTTCCAGAATGACTGGCAGCCTTTGGGGCTCAGACTGGGCCCAGCCTCAGGAGCCCCCTTGCCCTCTCTCCTTCACCAGCTGCAGCCACCTTCCTTGGCTGTGAGAGGACAAAACCTTTACCCCGGGGTCTGAAGCTCTCAAGAGTCTCTTTGTGCAGCCGACCTCCAGCTCGCGCCTCTTCCTCTCTTTATCGGTCTAGACAAGTGGTATTTCCAACCCCTCAGGCTAAGTGCACAATCAGACTTCAACTCCCCACCCAACCAGATGCTGCCTCCTCTCAGGTCCTGTGGGCTCCAGCTCCTCCAGGTCTCTCTCATCCCCTCAGCAGCGACATTTCCCCTGGTCTACTGCACTGGCCATGTATCTGGTTCCCTGTCCTCTACTTTTTCCTCTCCTGCCCCTGTGGTCTTCCAACAGCACACCACTGACCAAGGCCTCCCTTGGGTCCTCAGTACCTACTGACAGATATGAACTCTTCAGTTTGGCATTTGGGGCCCTCCCGGATCTGGCCAGCCTTCCTCTGCCCACCCCTTGCCCCATACCCCTTTCATCTCAGTCACTGCAGATTCTCTCCCTCAGACTGCTCTTCCTGCCTGCACCTCCTTCCCCTTCGTACCACCTCTGTCTGTTGAGATTCTTCAAAACCGTCATATAAAGACTACTCCTATGAGACGACATCCATAGTTCCTCCCTTGAGAATGCATGTTTCCTTCCCTTATGTGCCTAGAACTTTCTTTTTCTTTTTAGTTTCTACCATGAACACACATCATGGGCATGGAAACCAGCCATATTTGAGTTTGAAGCTCAGCTCCACTACTTCCCAAATGTCTGGCCCTTTGCAGATGGCTTGCTATTTGAGCCTTGGTCTCCTCCATGGATCCTCAGGACGGGGGAGGACCGAAAGCCTGCTAGTTGGCTGTGCCACGCTCACAGTAGGGGCTCAGCGATGTCATGGCCTCCCCTTCATTCCCCGCTACCCTTTCCCCAGGGGCTCAGTAAGCTTCTCAAAGATAGCGACCACATTATTCAATCTCTGTGTCTCCCAAGGAACCTGGTCTTAGCACATTTGGTTTAGATATTCAGAGAAACACTATTTTTTCCCTTGTCAGTCAAAGCCGAGAGCTAACATGGCACAACATGCTGCCAAGTGCCTCTTAGGGCAGGACTGGAGACCTACGTGTCCACCCAGCCGTGGTCGCCGCTGATCTCAATAGCCTTGGCGTGCTCCCCTGCTGAGACGTACATCTCCACGGCGGCTTTGGGCTCGTTGATATTTCTGGCCCAGTCAGCCTGTTTGGTGATTAGCATCTTTGTTTCTTTGGGGTCTTCAGATCCAAGGAAATCCTGAGGAAGCACAACAAACAAAAACACTCCGGATTAGGACTTCCCGCTGCCAGCATTACGTCAGACTGCTGAAAGCTGGAGCAAGGAAGGGTTGCATTTGGCTGAAGCGGCGATCCGGATACAGGCTGGAGCCCATCCCTGTGCAGGGGTTGGGAGGCAGTCCCAGGTGTCAGGGAGGAGGCGCAGGGGCTTTCCCAGAGGTGTTCCTTTGGGTACAAAGACACTGGATGGTGTCAAGGACTATGGCTCTCAATGTTGCCTTCCCTTTCCACTAATGAACATTTTTCTGCAGCTAAACAACACTTTCTGGAGTCTCTGGAGCACTGCACAAATTCTGCAACGTGCATAGTGTATGATCAGGTTACTCTGTCTCTCTCAAATACAGTTTGAGATACATGTGACTATCCCTATATAGTGACTGTATATCTGGTCGGTCCAATTTCAAATACACAGACCTATAATCTTTATTCCTATCACATGGATGATACCACATGCCTCAGTGAGGCTGTGAACATGGTCCCCTAAACATAAACAAATGATTTAAAGAGTTGCAGCAAAGCCTCTCTGTGCCCCCCATTCCCACCACCACACTCAAAGTAGTCTTCTCATCTGTTCTCTGAAATGGGCTGTTGCCTGAAATTAGGGAGTCATCCCATCGGCCTTGCCCCCAGATACGTGCCTAGGACAGATAAGGAGCAGAAATGGTTTTGGTCAAGTACTTTCCAGATGAATGGTGTCCAATCCTGTCCCAAGATCAGATCTGCAGGGGTGGGGACTGATGCAACTATGGGGCAAGCAGGAGGCCATGGGGGGCCTGAGGTGAGAGGGGTGCCCTCCAGAGAGCACAGGAAGGAGAAAGGCCTGGATCTGGAGGCTCAGGAAGCTGGACTGCAGGCGCCTCTGTTGTCTCCATCACACAGGTGCCTCCGAAGGCCATGCCCAGCTTCCCTGGGTTGGCCCTGGAAGGTGTGAGAAGACAATCTCAGAAAGTCACCTCTTTTCAGGATACAGTTACTCAGAATATGTACGTGGGAGCTTGCCAGAGTTGAAGCAGCACTGGTGTTGACATTTTTCAAGGTGTGGCTTCTCGAAAAGGGAGCTTGAGAGTACTTGGAGGCCAGATCTGCATTACCAGCAAGAAGCGGTTTGTCTTACGAATAATGTACCTTCAGAGAGTGCTCTGGTGTCAGCCTTGCGAAGCAGAGAGAAAGCATTCCATCTCCCCTGATTAGCACTCATTTGTCAGGAAAGTACCGCTAACGCTTGCTAAAGACCCACTGGAACAATTAGCTCCTTTTTTTTCCCTCCCATTTGCTTTCAGGGTAATTGTGTAGCCCCTAAAATAACAGACTGGATTGGGGTAAGACAATCAAATGCTTTAAAAAGGGGAGGGAGGGGCATAGTTTACCCTGGTGCTGGGGACCTAATAAAAGATAAGCCCCCTGAGGCGACCTTTGGGTCCCTCTGGAGTTCACAAAGGGAACCAGTTGCTGTCGAGTCAATTCCGACTCATAGTGACCCTATAGGACAGAACAGAACTGCCCCATAAAGTTTCCAAGGAGTGGCTGGTGAATTCGAACTGCTGACCTTTTGGTTAACAGCTGTGCTCTTAACCACTGGACAACCAGGGCTCGAGGCTTGGAAAGCAGCCATCAACTATCTGAAAACACCCGATTTGGACCATTATGGCCACTTCTTTTACTCTTGGCAGCTACAACGATGTACATCCTTTGTATCAGTACAAAGCTGGCAACTCTGCTAACCTGGTTGGTTAAATGAGGTTAATCAGCTGGGGGAAAAGGCATCATAAAAGAATAGAAATGTCCTTCAAAGGGACTTCAGGGAGTGCTCAGGAGACTTGGGGTGACTACACTGAAAAGGGTCAGAGGCTAAGAGAGAGCTGTAAATGAGGGTCGATCACCAGAAAAAGCCAGCCAGGCACATGGCTCACAGGCTGGAGGGCCTTCTCTGCCAGGAGCTCAGGGAGGGCTGACTTCATGGAAGCCGAGTCTAAGTGGTTCCTTCAAGGCTCAACAAACTGGGTTTTCAAAGGCTTTTTGGTTCCATGAAGCTAATTTACACGTTATCTGGGGCCATGGCAAAGACTTTGTCTTGGAGTGGACAGAAAGAGGCTGTGCTGAGTGATGAATGAGACTAAACAGTGTTCCCATGCTTGGTGATTTTGATAAGGATGTACTACATAAGAGTTAAGAGCATTATAATTCCCTTTATCACCATATAAACATGTCACTTATCCGGAAAGCATACAATTTATTTGTACGTGGGAATGTAATTTAAAAATTTTCCGAAAACCAGATTGAATCTTGGGAAGCAATTTTCAAGTAAACAAAAACATGCCATGTTAATAAGCACTGTATTTCTCCCCCCTCCCCCCCAAAAACATAATGTGTATATACACATTTTCTCAAATTCAGACTATTGGGTGGGGGGCGGGGGGTGTCACTGAAATGCAACCAACCTACTTGGAATTGTGATCAAAAACTAAAACCAAAAACAACACCCAGAGTATTTACCTTCACAGAGACAGACCAGATGGAGTGTGTAAATGGCTGTATTTCTGGGTAGAAGACTGTGGCGCACAGAGCCCAGTGGAAATGCACAGAAGGGCTCAGTGCAGGGCAAGGGACAGGCTGGCTAGGGAATGGCCTGAGGGATGCCCACTCCATGGTCATGCTTGGCCCTCTCATTTTCCTAACCTCCGTACAGCTTGGTATTTATAAAAGGCTTTCCCATACGTTATTTTCTGCATTTCTCAGAGCTAAACTGAGCGGTAGGCGTGTTACCCTCTTAGGAGGGGATGCAGGCTCCACAGCGTGCGTAGGCTTTCCTCAGGTCACCCTCCAGGAAGGACTAGGACTCGTGCCGGGTCTCTGGATGACAAGGCGTTTTCTACCAAGCCACAGCTGCCTGCTTGGTGAAGAGGCTTCGGGGCTCCATGAAGGGCCGTCTGTCCAATGCCCAGTTGTTCCTGATGCTTTGATTCTACCTCTAGGAATTCAATCCTTTAGCTTAAGGTTTTATCCTCAGTTAAAATTTTGTTCTCCCTCAGAGAGAAGCACTGACTTGGTGTTCACAGTATCAATATATTACTAAATCTTGTATGTGTCTGTGGCGAAGGAATAAAGTTGAGGAGGAAAAAATGAAGAGAACATGAGGCACCTTGGGTCTGAGGCGGGAGAGAAGGAAGCACTAAGGCGAAGAGACAGGCTAGCGGCACAGGTGCTCCTTAGGTACCGATGAACAATGACTCCTGAAGCTACATTACAGGAACCTGAACTACAACTTACAGTCTAAGGAGCTAATAGGTGGTGGACAATAAAAGAGCATAGCCATGTTCAAGAACAGAAAAGCAGAAAGAAATGGGGGAATATTTTCCATCTTGGGCTCGAGAGATAGATAACTACCATTAATAGCCACTAATTGATTGTGGCTGATGACTCACTTAACAACATTTCTGAGAGCCTCTTCTGACACTACCGGGAAAGGCCGTTTAACAAAGGTACCTCCTAGAGGAAGAGCCTCATTGCTTGATGGGCCCAAGGCTCTTTTACCCTCGAATTAGGCTGAGCTGCAAATGTCCCGACTGGTCTGGGCCGCTTAGTAGGACTCATTCTCTCCAAAGCCTTTAGGAGGCTGACCCAGGAAGAGCGTCTGCCACACATCCCTTTAAAGGCCCACATCTACTGGGGACTAGCTTTAATGAGGGCCTCCACATCCAAAACGGGATCCCCACCGCCACCCACCTGGGTATATGTGGAGCCACTCTATGCCTGCCACAGTGGTGTGACGTGCACTTGAGGACAGGGGCTGTCATGGAATCCCAGAGAGCAGGCACTTAGGAAATCTTGGCTGGGGTGAACCACATGGCTGGTAAGACTAGCTCAGGCCTGAGGACACTGATTCTTGGTGGCTCCCCATAAAGGTTTGAGAAAATTTGTGGGAGAATTTGCCCTGTTCTCTGAACGCTCTCAAGGGATTATGCTGGCTCAGACTCCCAGCCTATCCAGCTCTGTTGCTGATGGAGGCCTGAGCTGTCATACTGTCCCTTTGATGTCAGCCTTAGAGGGCAGCTTTAGGTAAGTTTTGCCCAGTAGCCATGGATAGTCCCTCTGTTTACCAATTTGCCCACATGCTTTCTGAAGCTGTTGCTATTTTCTGTCTGTACCACTTCTTAGGGTAAACAACTTGGACACCACAGTGTCAAAACTCTAGTGGGTTCCAAGTGACAGCTGGGGCCTGGGATGTGGGTGGATTACCTTGGCGTATTCAAACATGCGGAGGTCGGTGTACATGTCAAGTGCAAGGTTTTCGTGCCCACTCCTCTTGTACAATTTGGCAGCTTCGTGAAACTTCCCCTGGTAGGCAAACACATCTGCCAGAAACAGGTCATTGTTGGTCTCTCCCCGCTTCTTCCTCTCCTGGAAAAATTAGAAGCACAGGAAATGGCTTCTGCAGCCATGGGTAGGAAGCAGCCCTTACAAAGGTTACATGTTGCTATTTCCAGTTAAGCCCCTGGGCCTTCCTACTGGAACCTATCCTTGGCTCCTGGGCTGTTGTGTCTCTCACCTAGGTGTCTGGTAGGAACACTCAAAAATAAAAACGGATTTTTTTTCAGACAAGTGAAGATCAAAAAAGATCACAAAGATGCAGACCTTTGTTTGTTTAATGGAAATTCTTCAGGGTTGTTTTCCTGTATTTTCTTTCAAGGCAACAATGGGGGAAGTTAGGATGGTGTGAGCTCCCACCTACTGGAGGCACCTAAGCTTCAAGACCCACGAAATCCCCAGGCTTGGCTTGGCAACTTGTAGTCCATGATGATGGCGGACAAAGAGAAAGTTTAGGGTTTCTGCCTGAGAAGGGGACCGAGACAACAGGACAAGAAGTCTTACTATGTTGCTGTGTCTAGAGAGAAGGTAAGAAATAACATGTACTGAGCATCCACCAGGTGCCAGGTATACACTTTATGTACCAGTTGCCATCAAGTCGATTCCAACTCATGGCCACCTCATGTATTGCCTAGAGTAGAACTGCTCCACAGGGTTTTTAAGACCTTTTGGAAGCAGATTGCCAGGCCTTTCTTCTGTGGTGCCTTTTGGTTAGTAATCAAGCACTATTTGCTTGCACCATGCAGGAGCTCCTACTTTATACACACTGTCCCCTAGATATATGTACGTGCACGCACACACACATACACACACACACAGATGCTTAGCAGTGCCGAGGACGAAGAGAAGTAATCTGCCACACTCCTTCCTCCTGTGTTAGGGAACATTCATTAGTCTACAGTTCAAGTATTTGTAAACACTCAATAGCATCCAAGCTCTCATTCCCAGCAGATTCCTTTTGCTGTTTTCTAGCAAGTATATCACAGTAGAGGAAGATGAGACATTGAATCAAACTCCTAGACAAGCTGGTGAAAGTTTTAACAGCTGGAGGCAACATGCTTCCTCACTGACAAATAATTTAAAAAAGAAAAAAGAAAAAAAAAACCCAACCCTGTGCATAGTTTGGGCTAATCAGTCAAACTAAATCCTAACAGTAGGAAATAAATTAAAACCTTGTAACAAGATAAAGACATAGGTTTCACTAGGCAAAAGATTTAGGCCATAGCCATTCTAGGCCACAGAATATTGCCATTATCCATAAAGTGACTTATGCACACTCAGTTTGTACACACCAATAGGGGCAGATTTTCCTCGTTGTACGTACAGTCATATCTCACCTACCCAAAAGGAACCAGTAAGGAACCTCATTTCTCTGGAATTAATGCTGAAGACCCAGAAGCAAGCAACTAAGGCCTCAGAGGAGCCCAAAGTAATCCTTAATCAAACCCAATTTAAGCTTTTTCAAGAGACAATTCTTAGTTTGTTTCAACTGACTCCCCAGTTCACAGCACATTAGAAGAGGCAGACATTTTAAACTCAGTAAGACATGATAAATGATAAGCATTGACCCTCTCAGAGCTTTGTTATCTTTTGCATAGAGAAAAATTAGATTCCAGGGCTTCAGATGAAGACCCCTAGGTCCTGGCCAGTTGGTTCACAAATGAAAGCCACTGATAATTAGCAGCACTGGGCACTGCAGACAGATGGCTCAGCACCAACCCTGGACCACGTCAAGCAGGCAGCAGAACAGACCCTCTTCATAATGAGCTGGGTGTGCCGTGGATGGGGAGGGCGCACCAGGGACAGCTTCTTTAGATGGGTAACCTGGTGTAGGGCAAAGGAGGAGCCTGGGAAACACACGGAACTGGGTTTGAATTCCAACTGAGCTTTTGGTGATAGGCCCTTGAGGAGGTGACACAGTCCCTTTGGGCCTTAAGTTTCCTCATCTATACAAGAGGGATAAATACTAACAGCAGCATTGAGTTGTAAGGATAGAAGGTAATGTACACTGAGTGCTGCAGATAATGCACACATGGATCAAGCACAGGGCACAGGGCAGGCACTCAGTGAATGGCAAGTACGATTAGGCTGAGCAGGCTGTGAGCTCCTGCAGGCCTCTCTCCTCCTCTCTTTCTCCACTGTGCTTGGCATGGGGCTTGGCCCACAGCAAGTGTTTATTATGCCGAATGGAACTGAAGGGACAAGACATTTTGCTGATTTCCTCACTGCTTTCATATGGGAATTCAAATGTATCTCACATTCCCATAACCTCACAATAAATCTGTGCAGGAGAGAAAATATGGATGCCTTTTTACAGACAACTCGATAGCACGAGACACACACATTCAGAATGTGGCCCATCATCACCAGGCTGACTGACCAGCTTCTTTAGCCCATCCCAGCCCTATCTGGTTTGCCTGATGAGGCCGGCTGCTCAGCTAGGAGTGGCAGGGCTGGGTGGGCAGGGCTGCAGCATGCCTCCCTCCTCCAAGTCCCCTTGGTGGGGATGAGGTGTAGATCATGTGCAGCTTGGCAGCGCCTCTGATACCAGCAGATTATCGCAGAAGTGCTCGGCTGCTAACCAAAAGGCTGGAAGTTCAAACCCATCAGCTGCTCCTCAGAGAAAAGACCAGGTGATCTGCTCCCGTAAAGATTTCAGCCTAGGAAACCCCACGGGGCAGTTGTACTCTGTCCTATCGGTTTGCTATGAGTCAGAATCGACTCTATGGCAAACAACAGAGAATGGGAACTGGCTAAAAGCCACCACAGGGATGAAGACCTGCTATTTTGAGTCTACTTAATCCTCACAGCAACCCTGCGAGGAAGGCCCCGTTATCCCAAGCTCAGAGAGATCAGGTGTCCACGTGGTGCTGCCCAGCCCTGCCCACCACAGTGCACTGTCCCTGCCATGTGGCCACTCTGCCCCTGGGGCCCCAGCAGGCTCTGTCCACGTGTCCTGGGGCTCTCGCTGCTAGAAGTGCTGCTGGCACCTGCTGGCCCTGAGTCTGTGCTTCCCTGAGAAGGAAGAACCCTTAGTTCATTCTTTACCTCGATGCTGTTGATGAGCTCTAAGTATCGGAGGTCTTGTACTCTGGTGAAAGCCTATGAGGGAAGAAATGAAGAATAAAATCAGCTGCCTTCTGGGCTTCAAAAGGGGGTGATTGGCTGGGGCGGGGAGTCAAGCTTTAGAGAGTGAGCCAGTAAGGACGGGAAAAAAGGCAAGCATTGATTAATCATCACATATTCACGTGGGTTACACCACCCCATGAGACAACGCTTTATCCCTGGGATTAGCCTATTAAAAAAACAGCAAAGAAGTCCTGCCTAGATCAATGACTTTGGGATGAGGTAAAACAAAACTATGATAAGTGCACTCTGTGATGACGCCTGCCTGGGAGAGCCTCTATTCAACAGGAAAAAATGAGCCTGTCTGACACACTGAATGGATGAAATGTAAGAGAAGAGAGGAGGGAGGACAGGGCTGGAAATCATTCCTTCCTCCCCTCCCACCCCACCCCGCCACAGGTTCCAGATGGAAGCCAACTCAGAGGCTGCAAGCTTCCTAGGTGACTTGGAAAGCAGGAGACAGCTATGCTTACTGGAGAGGGTAGGGAGTGCAATAAACAAGGGGCATCCAGGGCTCATACAGTTGGGGAGGAGAAGAAAGGTGAAAAGGAATAGAGAGGGGCTCTGGGAAGAGGGGGGAGTCAGGGAATGAATCACTCTGAGTCCCTGGAAGGCAAATTCTTATGTAAATCCTAAAAGTTCAGCCCGTGCCTTGGACTCCTAAAGCCAGGGACTGTAACCGATGGGCTGCTAGAAGTTTTTAGGCAGCCTCTCCGGCAGATCGATGTTAGCTGAGCCTCCTTTCCTTCTTACGGATTCTGAAAGGGGTTTAGAGGAGCACGGCCCCCCAAGACAGGCTATGCTGCCACATTTCTATCCACCTGCGCTTCTTTAAATGTTCCCATTTGAATCGGGCTGGCATGCGCCCAGAGGAGGCAAAGCTAGAAGCCCTTAGAATTTAAAGTGCTGAAGACCACCCAGGCCACTTGCAGCCTCTACTTTGCTGCATGACACCCTCCAACCTGAAAAGGCCTGGGGAAATGAGCAAGTCATCAGCCTTGGGCTGGCTCATAGCTTACCACATTGTGACTCCATCATTTCATTCCACAGAGTCAGGCACCCTGCCAGGGCCTGGGGACCTGGAAATGAATACGAAGAGGCCCTGTCTACTCTGCTCGATTTGGGGGCTCACACATTTTAGAAGGGGAGGTGGGTAGATAAAAAGAGACCTTAATTCTCCTGAGCTAAGAGCTGTAGAAGTATGAACTCCATCCCCTTGAGAACACAGACTACTGTCTGAGCACAGGCAGAGGCAGGAGGCAGGATGAAATGTGGCGTCACAAGCTAGGAACTTGTCAACTGGGTATTCCTGAAGAGGAATTCCTGGAAAGGGTAAGATGGGCATCCCATGAGCAAAGGGATGGAGGGCTAAGAGCACCTGTGTTACATGTGAAAGGTCTAAGAAGCAAAACTTACTGATCTGGGTTTCCTTAAAGCAGCATGAG
Source organism: Loxodonta africana (assembly GCF_030014295.1). NCBI lineage: Eukaryota > Metazoa > Chordata > Mammalia > Proboscidea > Elephantidae > Loxodonta > Loxodonta africana. Next base: position 39,104,967 of record NC_087363.1, read on the forward strand.
AGAAGAAAGCTGGACTGCCCAGCCAACGACAGAAAGGGAAAAGGGAAGGGGCATTCCAGGCCTCAGGCGTATCTCTGGGACTTTCCAGCTGTGGGCCTTGAGCCTGCTTCCCTTGCCTCCGGGCTCCCACTAACTTCTTTGTGAATAAGGGTCAAGCTAGTGACGCCTCTCCACTGTTCTTTCTAGTTCTGCTGGGCTAGGATTCCAGGATTCTTCCGTGAGAAAGCTGCGTCCGAGTTCCTTCAGCCCAGACAGTCTGCAGAGTCAGGGGGGTGTTGCTCACAGTGGTCAGTCACGCAGCCCCAGCCTCGTGAAGAACCTCAGTGGGTGGAAGCAGAGGGAAATGCGGGAACAGGGCAGCGACCAGGCACTAAGCAGCTCTCCTCTGCCATCTAGTGGAGAGGCTGGTCTATCACCTTCCTCCCCCATGTCCAGATCTCTGTTTGCAGAGTGACTTGGCAAAGCTGAAAAAAGAAAGGCCTGGGGATTTGAGATTTGAATACAGTGATAAAGTCCTAGTCTCTGGTTGAAATCTTGCGGCTTGAATACAGTCACTTCAGTCCTCAGGGAACGTTTGAGGGGGTGCAGGTTAAATGTAGAGCCCTTAAAAGGTCTAAGGCACCATGCAAGGCAATGAGCGTTATACAAAGATGAGGTAGCCATTTAGTTCTCCAGTTGAGGAAATGACAACCTAGTAGGGAGACTTGTGATTTCACCCCAATGCTTTGTTATTCTTTGCCCTGCCTGGATTTCTGGGTGGGGCAGGAGAGGCCTACTCCCTCCATGGAATGCTTCCTGCTCCCCTGAATTCTTAAAGCCTTCCTCTATGACCACTTGTTTCTGACACTTAATAGACTCAAAGCCATAACAGAGATAATTATGATTATATAGCAATAATTTTTACTTGTATACAAAGGCAGGCATTTCTACAACCCTTTCCAGTTTTAAAGTCCCTTTTGTAAGCACCTTGTTTAAGCCAATAACACCATGTGAGACACTTTAGAAATGGGAGGCCACGGTCACGTGGCTTATACACTGGTTCTCACCCAGGCCTCTGAGTCTTAGCCTGGTCTCAATCCATCTCCTTTCGTGCCTGAAGTCCTGACCTAACACAAGGATGCTTCACAGACTCCCTGAGTAGCAGTTCAGCAGCATGGGCAAAGTAAGTGTCTGATTAATTGACTGTGGGAAGATAGAGAGGGAAGGGAGAAGACAGGGTGGGGCTGGAACTATTCCTTCCGTCCCCCTACCTCAAGTTCTAGATGGAAACCCACATCAGAACATGGCTGAGCTTTTCCTAAGGTGCAGAAAGGGGTCAAATATTTTCAGCCATTTCTGCAGTTTTAATAGACTAAGCCAGGAAATGACATCATGAATCAAATTCATGAATCGTGCCTATGCTGCGATGAAGGTATGTGGGAAGTGACTACATTTCTCTCAGAATCAAATAGCTGGCCATCTCCTCCTACTGGACTTAGCAGAGTGCTGAGAAAAATGGCACTGTTTAATAAATGGCCTAATGCTTAGGCCAATGATAAAAATACTATTTATTGAGTGCCTATTATCTGCTAGGCTCTTAGCTAGGTGCTTTATATAAATGATAGCTAATAAGAGTGATGGCTGGAACGTATCAAATGCTTATCCTGTGTCGGGCTTTTCACGCAATATTGTATTACAGCCTTACAAGTCTGGGAGGATGGCTCCTATCATCACCCTCATTTTAAAGATAGCAACCTTCAAAAGGTTGTTACCTGCCCAGGGTCACCGTGAAGAAGTGGCCAAGCCAAGACTTGAACCCAGGTCAGTCTCACTCCAAAGCCACTGCAGTATGCTTCTGCCTCTCCCTACGTCACCCTTCTGACTCCTGATGGGACCCTTCAAGGACCAAATTTCATCTCATGCTTACCTTCTTTGCTGTTTCAAACTCTAATCCTTCTAAAGCTTCCATGGCCAGGTCACGCCAGTCAGTGTCTGTTACACCCAAGCAAGCAATCTGGTAGGCTTCTTTGAACATTTTCCGATCCAGGTACTGGTACATTGGAGCAGACTGCAGAATTACATCAAAAGGAATAAAGATTGTTTTCAGAGCAATGGGAAGTCAGATTCATATACAGCCAGCTCCACATGTGTGAAAAGACTTAATTACAAATGCTCACAGAGTAACGCCACACTGATTAAACAGTACACTCTCAGCTTCACCCAGCCACACTCCCGTGCTTTCTATTCTGGCTCCCCCTTTCATAGACAAGCCACAGGTGTCAGCCATACACACTTCCCATGCATCCTTCCTGACACCACCTGCCTTCCCCTACCTCCAGGCCCACCTCCAGGCCTTACCACTCTTTACCCCCAGAGAACACTGACTTGGCTTCCAAGGCCCTGTTAAAATGTGGCCTCTTCTGGAAAGTCTTCCTTGACCCCTAAGCCCATCCCCAGGAAAGGAGTCTCTGCCCTTTGCTCAGGTCTCAGGCTGTGTGGCAATTACATGTCTGTCTCCCCACGAGCCTATGAACAACTTGAGGCAGCGGCTGGGCTTTCCTCATCTCCCTCAGCAAGCCCTCAGCTACGCTTGTGGAAGGAAGAGCACGTTACTGTGAGGAAGGGTCTGAATGGTCCTGCTTAGGGGGAATCAGCCCTACAGAAGTTAAGTGATTTGCTCCAGGTTACATACAAAGGCTCTAGAGACAAGTCTTCTCCTTTGACAGTGGGAACCAACTCCCTCCTACCAGATGGGGCTGCCTCACCGAGAGTACCTGTGAATTGTTCCTTATAACTTGTCTTTTTTAGGTTCACAAAGTGCTCTGGGATCTGTCCCAACAGCCCTGTGTAGTAGGTATTGTTATTCCCTGATTTATAGCTCAGGAGACGGATACTCAGAGAGGGCAACTGACTTGTCTGTGGACTGGGAAATGTAAGGTCCAGGCTGGAGTCCAGAGCAGCCTCACCCCAGGTCCAGTGCTCCTTCCTGCCTCTTGGGGGTGCGTGTGTGTTTGTGTGTGTACACACACGCACATGTGTGAGCAAGGAGAGCTGGGCCTGGATATCTTTAACAACGAAAGGCCCTGCCCTTGTTTTGGGCCAATCAATGTGACTTAAGGAAGCAGCATCTCTCCTGGATTCCTGGGCAGTGAGGATCAATCAGCCAGTACCTCTCTGCTAATGATTCCCAAATATGGAGCTGGGAGCTGTTTTTTCCATTTAGGGCCTTTATCTTTGAAATTTCCTGTCCCAGTTTTTTAGCACTGAAGGGTTTTTTTTTTTTTTCCTTTTAAGCCTGTTTGCTCTCTGACAGCAAGATGTGGTGCTTCCGAGTGCTTCTCTCTCCTACTGCGCCAGCCCAGCCCACCTTCCCTTCCTTCAGGGTGGCACCAGAGTGTGGACTGGGCATCAGCTGAGAGGAAAGCCAGGCCTGGCTCAGTCCCATCTGAGCGGTGTGGCTTTTGGACAAATGTATTACCTTCTGTTTAGATGCCCTGCCCAGCTCACGGCGACCTTGGACAAATACGAGAGGTGCTTTGAAAATGATAAAGCACTGGGCAAAAAGTGAGCCCAATCCATCTCGGCCTCCACTCACTCACTCACATCAGCTCCTCACCAGCTCCCAAACATGCCTGCTTGTTCCCACGCCCACCTCTGCCTCCTCCCTCCCTGCTCCTCTCTCTCTTTCAGCCCTCTCAGGGTCAGATCAAGTTTCACCACCTCCTGGAAGCTTCTCAAACTCACCATCCACCATGCTCTTTCCTTTCTAAACTCCTTTAGTAAAGGACACTCTGTTCCAACTTCATTTTATTTTGTAACGTTTGCTACTTCATGATTGTCTATAGTAATAATAGGAATACATAGTAGGAATGGGGTCAGATAACACCAGAAAGATGGGTAAAACTAGGCCCATTTCACAGAAAAGGAAGTGAGGCCTAATTGGTGAGCTGAATTGCTCAAGGTCACAGCTGGGCCAGGTAACAGAGGCAGGATTCCAAGACAGAGCTCCGTCCCCTGAACAGCACGGCCAAATGCACCAAGGGGTGGGATGGGGGCTCAGACAGGCAAATCAGTAGTGCGTACAACTAATGGTTAACACTCGGGCTTGCTTGGGAGGCAGAAGTTCAGAGTGAGAGTCACAAGAATTTTAAAAAATACTAACTGAACCAACAGCCCCTGTGCTATACTTTTGTACCTCACCGTTAGTTTCCTAACATGAAGTCACTACCTCCTCTCCCCGCAACCAGGAAATCCAGCTAGGGCTTGCTACCCTACTTGGCAGCCTAGAGAAATCAGTTCTTGCACAAGATGATGCAGATTTCGAAAGGAAACCAGAAATCCCAGGAGTGGGTCTGATGCTTTCTCCCTCCTTTCTAGGCCAAAACCACAGGATGGCTGGAGGCAGAGGCGACAGAGAAATAGCCTTTGTCTTGAGGCTGCTTTCCTAACCCTTGGCAGTTCCATGCTGCTGCATCAGCATGATCGCCTTGGTGCGGCCACAGGGAGGCTTTGGCTACTGAAGCTCAAGGTCCTGGCACAGGAAGCCCCGGTCGCCCCTTTGGCTCTCCTTGGCCAGCCAGTCAGGGAGCAGCAAACTGCATTTATTTTTGAGGTCAGGATGGCAACCCTGGGAGAAAGACTTTCATAAGCATAGCCCATTTGGCACAACTGAGGGAGAGAGGATTCCTGGTGGATGTGGTACAGGGGCTGCGATGGGAGCAGACAGGGCTGCAGGGAAGCAGCCCAGGAGGGGCTGTCCTTGCCCCCTTCCCCACCCACCTCCCTTCCTTCTCTTGGTGTTTTCTTTTTCCCTTTTCTTAGATCTGAATCCCACTCATATTTAAGTAACTGCTCGATGTCAGGCACTGATGGAGGGACTTTTACATAATTAGTAACGAGGGCGTTATCAGTGTGCATGAAGAAGCTGACTCCAGCCTGGCCCTGTACAAGCAGCCACGGGGGCAGGGGTGGGTAGTAAGTGAAGATGAACTATGTGGAGGGAACGTAGATTGATACAACCCAGCTGAAAGGCAATCTAGAAGTATGTTTAAAAATTTTTCGAAGGTACATAGCCTTTGGCCCAGCAACTTCTAGGAAATTTATACCAAGGAGCTAATTTGGGACAGATGGAAAAACGTAGCTAACAGACTGTCCACTGCAGCACTATTTACAATAGCAAAAAAGGGTGGAAGCAGCATAAACATCCAACAGCAGGTGCTGGTTGAGTGAGCTGTGGAACATCCATGTGATGGGATAAAATGCAGCCCTTAGACAGTGCTGGGGGAAGGCGGAAACCCTGGTGGCATAGTGGTTAAGTGCTATGGCTGCCAACCAAAGGGTTGGCAGTTCGAATCCGCCAGGTGCTCCTTGGAAACTCAATGGGGCAGTTCTACTCTGTCCTATAGGGTCGCTATGAGTCGGAATCGACCCGACGGCACTGGGTTTGGGGGAAGGGCAGGAGGGTGGTGGGGCAGGTAATGAAAGGGCAACACAACAGGGGGGTCCTCTGGTGTCGGAAGCACTCAGTTTCTTGACTGCGGTGGTGGGTACATGAACCCGCATAGGTGATAAAATTGTATGGCACTGAACACACACACACGCAAGTACCAATAAAACTGGGGCGATCTGAACAAAATGGGTGGTTGTATCGATGTCAGCATCCTGGCTGTGACATTGTTTTGCAAAATGTTACCACTGGAGGAAACCACGCAGTGTGGACAGGATCTCTGTATTATTTCTTAGAACTGCATGTAAATCTACAATTATCTTAATATTTTAAAATGCTGGAGAAGTATGTTTATTGACATGGAACCACGTTTTCAGCAGATTGCTGAGTGAAAAAGTCGGACTATTAGTTTAGATTACCAGTTAATGGCCAACAATTCATATAGAGTGATGCGTCTGCAATACATAAATGTTAGGTTAGATGAAAAGATGGCAGTGCAGGAAGGTGGTGAAATGTCTCTATTTCTTGTTCATGGCCCACATTTGGTAAATTAGTACAAGAAATCTATAGGCTTCATCTATAGATCACAATACTTAGAGAGATAAAAGTCATGAAACAATATTTACAGTATGATTCCATTTTTGTTTAAAAATGTGTATATAAAATTATATACTTGTTTTATATATGCGTATATTACACACATGTATAGAAAAAGTCTGGGTGGATATATGCCAAAATATCTCAGAGTGATTCTCTCTTGAGGACGGGATCCTGAGGGCTCAGGTTTCTCCTGGAGCTTACCTCTATTTTATGACAGTTCTACCATGAACACGATTCTCCTGTGAGGCAGGCAGGCAGCTGGGGGCAGCAGTGACGAGGCCAGCCACAAATGAGTTATCAATCTTTGGCTCCATACTCCAGCCCCCCATTTCTGTTCTGGCCTCCTCCTAGTTCAGGTGACTTGTGCACATAGTCCCAGGGTCCCTTTGCAGCCCACACACCCACCCATTTTCTCTCTCTCACACACACACCCACACCCACACCCACACTACTGCCATCCACGGGCCTGTATGTATACCCTGCTAAACTTCCAGTTTTCCTGGCTCACTCCACTTTGCCCCACACATGACTCTCAGTAAAACACTTATAGGAAAGAAAGATCAGAAAGAAATGGAGGCTCAGTGAGGTTGAGCTATTTATCCAAAGACACACAGGTTGCACAGGGTGACACAGGGTTTAGGTCCAAGTCCAGAGTGCCTCCCATGATATCCTAGCGGCTACTCTTATCTCTCGTCCATCGCTCCTCATTACCCCTTCCCCAAAACACCAGTGAGGGGCCAGGCTTTCCAGGCCGTGTCTGCCCTGCCACCTGCAAGAGCCAAAAGGCACCCGGGTTACCTGGGGTACCTCCACGGCCGACATGGAGAAGACATGGAGGCAGAAGATCTTGGAACCGTTGTAGCCGACCACGAAGCCCTGCAGCTTCTGCTGATGTACGGGGAAGGTGCTGGCTTTGATGTTGAGGTAGCCTCCCCCCGAGAAGCAGAGCATGTCCTCACACTGGGTGTTCCAGGCCACGCTGTTGGCATTTGGTTCCTAGAGGACAGGGATGGTGAGATCCTGTCAGACCACCCTGCACTTTGGCATCATTTCATTCGAGCACTTTTTCTGAAGACTGGATCACCCTAACGTGCTCACAGTGGGATGGAGGGAAAAGGAGGAAAGAAGGATCAGAAAGAAATGGATAGAGGCACGGATGTAAGCTCCTCTGTATTGTCTGAATTTCTGAATAAGCATGTATTATGTTTGAAAAATCTCATTATTACCACTACCTAGAGAGGGGTATTGTTGGTTCTCTGGTAAACTTCTCACCTTCATGTTGAAGCCCTAGGTTCGATTTCCAGCCAACGCCCCTCATGTGCGGTCACCACCCGTCTGTCAGTGAAGGCTTACATGTTGCTGTGATTCTGAACAGGTTTCAGTGGAGCTTCCAAACCAAGACAGACTAGGAAAAAAGGCCTGGCTCTCTACTTCTGAAAACCAGCCAATGAAAACCCTGTGGATTGCAACAGTCTGATATGCAACCAATAATGGGGATGGCACAGGACAGGGCAGCGTTTCATTCTGTCGTATATGGGGTCGCCATGAGTTGGAGGCCCGATTTGACAGCAGTTAATGACAGCAATAAGTAGAAAAAAATCAGTAAAGTGGGATCCCACTTTTGCTAAAGAAAAAATGTACACAGCTATACACAAAAGAAGGTTTACAGGGATATAGCCCAAAGGATTAGCGGTGATCGTTTCTGGGTGGGTGGAATTGTGGGTGCTTTCTACTTTCTTCATTTTTTTGTTTGCCTGATTTTTTTTTTTTTGTCATGAACAACTATTGTTTTTTATAAGGAAAAGAACAGTGAGTTATTTTTAAAATTAGAAAATAATAGAATGTCTCTGCATTTACAATTCACACATTGTAAAAATACAGTCACCCTGGGAGGCACCCTCTCCCCCCGACTTTTCTGCTCAGCTCTGGAGCCCCAGGGGCCTGTAGACGTTCCTACCTCTCTGCCAGTTTGACTCTTTCACAATAAGCATGGATTATTTTTATAATAAAAAAAAACCAAACAATATAGCTGTTTTTCTCTGCAGAGGCAGGGGCAGCGGGGAGGAGAAAAAGCCAGTAGGCAAAAGAGTAGCTGAGAATGCTCATGTCTCCTGACAAGGTCTGAGAATTTTATTCCCTACCCTATGTCTGAGCCATTAGGGGGACTAGGGAGGACACGTATCCTCCTACTTGGTACCAGCTTCTAGGCTCAGACCCAGATTCACAGCTGGGGGCCTGCTGACCTACTGCCAGGTGGGGGTGGAGGAGGAGACAGGAGAGAAGGAAAGCAGTATTTAGGACCCTATTCTGTGCCAGGCACTGAGCAAGGCACTGTGGTATCTTATTTAATCCTGTAGCAACTCTGTGAGGCGACTACTATTCCATTTTAGAAATAAGCAAGTTGAGACTCCGAGAGGTTCACTAACTTGCTCAAGATCACAAAGTAAGTGATGAAGGCAGGATTATAGCACAGGTCTATCTGAAGGCCAAGTCTGTGCTCTTTCCCCTAAACCACTCTGCTTCCCAGTGATCTGCGTGAGTTTCTATCAATTGGGAGCCACCTCTGGGCTAGAGGGTAGCCAGGTAACCCCTTCCAATTGACTGAGGCACCTCCCTACTCCAGGCACCCTCCATCCCTCTGATTCCACAGCCAAGGACAATGGGGAGACCTAAATCTGCCCATAACACTGGGGAATTCTGCAGTGGTTGAAGAGAAGCCAGTCAGGAGAGGTTCCAGCTTTGGGAGGAACCTACTTTAGGCAAACCACCTCTGACTAGTTACAAAGCCCTAAAGAGGCCCAGAGCAGCCTGAGTCCAGCAGAAAGCCAGCAGTCACTCGCTCTGGAGCCGCTGGACATTCTTCTCCAGTGACACACTTCCTCCAGACACGGGACCCAACAATGTTTAAACAATGCCTATGCCCCAAAAGGTCGAAGCATTCCATATTTTGCTGACTCATAACATCCTTGTGAAACAGTAGAAGGGAGGGCTTCTCCCCTCATCCCTTCCCTTCTTTCAGATGATAAAATCAGTCCCATTTCCTTACTGCATCTTAGGTCACCCATAGATGCATGCGGCCCCCAACAGGCGAGAACAGTATTCTTAAAAAGAAAACCATCATATTAACCCATTTTCTGAGAGTCTACAATGTGCTTCACTTAGGTGATCTTATTTACCGTTTACAGTAACCACGTAAGAAAGGTGTCACTTGCCCATTCATGTTACAAAGTTCAGTAAGGCTTGCCCAGGCCCTCTAGCTAGTGAGTGGGAGGGGCAGGATGTACAGGGGACCTCTGATCTGGAGTCAGTGCTCGGCCCCTACACTTCACCATCCCTCCCAGGGGTCTGTGTGCAGGGTGTGAGAATCTCCTCAGTGACTGGAAAGCCTGAGGAAAGGCTCTAATCAAGGGTCCCATGTTCTCGAGCACCCTCTCAGACCTCACCTGGAAGAGCAGCTCCTTGGTGTGGATGTCATACACCAGGCACGTGTCGTTTTCATCCACCACGGCCAGCTTATTGCGGGAGGCGCTCATGTCCAGGCACCGCACAGCTGTGGCCTGCTTGAGCAGGACAACAGCAAAAAGATTGTCCACGAAAATCTTCAGGATCTGCCGAAATTTCAGAGAAAAAAGTGTGCATCACCATGGCAACAAGACCCTGAACCACTGCCAGGCTGTTGGATTCCCATGTGTTCGTCAAGAACAACTCCCACCACCCTCACTAGATGCTCCACACAGAGAAAAAGATTCATCAGGAGGAAGAAGGGGGTTCATCAGAAGTCGCCAAAGTAATGGCAGGCCTCAAGACACGTCAAACTCACTTTAATGCCTGCTCGGTCTGGGGATTTGCTAATGATATTACCTAAACTGCAGGGTTAGGGGACACCATCTAACAGAGATCTGAGTCACAGACTAACACAGGAGGAGGCTATGGTAAATACTGGTATAACCCCAGCAAAAGAATAATAATGAGGAGGATGACAGCTACCATTTGGTGACTGCAGTAGACAGCCATGTGAAACAGGTATTATCCTCATCTGTAAAACCTGGGCCACAGAGAGGTGAAGTGGCCTTTCCAAGGTCACACAGCTAGTGACAGGTAAGCACGAACATGGACCCACGTTGCCCTGACCCCAAAGCCCATGGTCTCAGCCATCATGCTGGAAGTGATCACTTATTGTGAGAAGCAGGCTCTTCCTCCTCTGCTGTCACTTCTCTGTGGCTCCCACTGCTCTCAGACTCCATTATTTCCATGCCCAGGAAAGACCTGACAAGCCTCAGCCACAAGCCATCTGCTAGACAGCTTGGCTCTCAGGCTAATGCAATTACATTTTCACTGGCACATTTCCACATGGCCCACTTAGAACTTTTCTTATTTTGAGAAAAGAACATGCACACACAGAAATCTGTTTAACTTCATATAACCTAGATTTGCCACACCAAAGGACCCATTTTCTTATAACATCGAGTGATATCCTGAGGGCCTAGCATTCTCTGAGATACATGCAGGGCAACAATGCCCTAATCCATTCATTTTCCTAATAGGGCCCTGACCTAAGTTATTATCTCTACCTCCCTCTCCAGCCGGCCACCAAAGCTGTATTGCTAACAAATCCCCACCTTTTGGGTGACCTTAACCCCACTAGTCTGCTCCCCTAAGTATAGCCCAGAGGCCGCAGTGTCAGCCTGGCCAGATGTGGGCAGGTTATGAATCAGAAGGTTATTGCCCCTTGGGCCTGAAGCTGTCCTCATAAAACTAAACTCTGGGCTGCCCTCCAATGTGCCCATGGAGAGAAGCAGCCCTTTTCTTGCCCCAGGAAAACACCACAGGATCATAATTAGTGTAGACGTCTGTGTCTGCAATCCACCTGGCAGGAGACACAATGGAGCACTCACCTGCCCATTCTTCAAGCCCACTAAGAGACCTTCTCTGCCAGGAGGGCCACCAATCACCTTGATGTAGCGAATGAGAGACTCCATCTGCCACTCCCGCTCCTTCACTCCACTAAAGGACAGGCACTGCAGCCTTTTCTCCTAGAAAGCAAACCCAGATCTTCATGGGCATTCAGCAGAGTAAATGTTCCTGGCCTCCCAAGGAGGTCTTCCTGTAACTAAGGGAGGAACGCACCTACACATTCAGGGCTCTAACCCCATCTAGTCCCCATGATTGACATCATTAAGGCATCATGAAAGTCTCTCCCACTGAGCTCAGCTCTTCAACGTAAACTTCAGGCAGCTTGACCAGAGGTGACACCTAAAAGTATACCTATTTGCCATACCTATCCTATGGGCACCCCTGAGCCGCTTGAGTTCTAGACTTTTAAAGAAACATTTTAATAGCATTTACACTATGGTGATTCCCAAAGCATTTCTTCCATTTTAACACTCCCTATAGGCCTTGTTTGAATCCACCAGCCACTTCTTGGAAACCCTGTGGGGCAGTTCTATTCTGTCCTATAAAGTCGCTATGAGTCGGAATTGTCTCAACGGCAAAAGGTTTTTTTCTTTATAGGCCTTGTTGTCAGGTGCCATCGAGTCAATTTCGACTCATAGTGACTCCATGCAACACAGGAGAACCACCCCATAAGGTTTACTAGGCTGTAGTCTTTCTCCCGCAGAGCAGCTGGATGGGTTCAAACTGCCAGCCTTTTGGCTGGCAATAGAGAACCTAACCATTGCACCATCAGGGCTCTTTCCCTGTAGGCCTAGGTAAGACAAAAGCTACCTCTACTTCCAAGAAAGATGCTAGGCTGGCCTTCTCTCAAAGTCTTTCCGAACTTCTGTTAGCATTGACCTGGATACTTTCTAGGAAGCAAACTCAAAGCTGAGAAAAATTTTTCTGTGGAAGAAAACTTCTTAGGAAGTAAAACTTTCTTTACTATTTTTGAATTGATACCATTAAGTTTTATTGTGTATATGTCTACAAAAAAAAAAATCGATCTTCATTTTGTGAGATACCAATTTGTGTTTTAAATTATTAAAATGTATCTAATTACCTAATCCCAGTATAACAAAACACTCTGCAATATACAAACGTATTCTCCATTTATGGTCCATGGCTTTCTAGTAGATTCTGGTTCACCTAGATGTCAGTAAAAGGAAAGCAACGAACAGACACTAGTGACCAATTATAAAACCACCTCCTGGTACCCTCCCCTTGAGGGGAGCATGGAGCTGATTCAGCTGGACCCGCCTACACATTGCTGCCCACCTGGCAGAGGATGATGTGATCTGCACACACCACCAGGAGGTTGCACTCAAACTTCTTGACAATCTTTTCCTTCACCCGGTAATGCATGTCTGACGAGTCATCTGAATACAACTCATAGATGAGAATTTTCTCTGGCAGTTGGATAGCTAATCGATTTTTATAGATGGCAATTTTCTTGACAAGCTCTTTGCATTTAATCCGAACTGTCAAAGAAAAAAAAAAAAAAAATCCAGCTCTAGCAAAGAGGTTGTTAAGTAAGGTACAAGAGAGAGAAATTAAAAGCTATGATTTACTTAATGCTACTAGCAATTAAATGAGACACTCTCATCCAAAAAATCTTTACAGAGTGTCTAACATGTACAATCAACTCTGCTAAGCACTGGGATTCAAAGTCACATACAATGCAATTTTTGTGGTCAAAAGCTTGCAATTAAGTATGGAAAACAAGATTTCATCACTTGCTGAGTCTAAATCTAATCTCCTTGCACAGCACTAACGGCCCCTGATGACCTGGGGCCTGCCTAAGGGACTGATCTCAGCTCAGCTCTGGCCACTCCCACCCTTGACAACACATTTCTGGTCCACACTAGGCTCTCATACTCTCACTGCCATCCAGGTGGGGAATATGTGCCCAGAAAGGAACCTGGCAAGCTGCCCAAGTGGCTACACCCATATCATCACAGCTGGAATCTTCAAAGAGAGGTGCTCCTAGAGGGGAACCACCGTCAACCTGGAGCTCTACAGGCCAATTCAGCGTGGGGCGGACAGCACAGCTGGTTAGGAACACACTTAAAACAAGTGGATTCCTAGCCCGTTTAATCACGATCGCTACTCAGCAGGAAGAGGAGAAAGCGGTTTGAGCTTGGGCTGACTGCATAAGGACTGGAGCCCTGATGTTCTGCCCAAAGCCTGTGCTCAGCCCAGTGGCCCTGCTTATCTCAGGGGAAGGACGTGCCAGGAGGCCAGTGCAAACTGTGGTGAGAGGTACCCTAGAAGTGACTTGGACCAGAAGGGATTTAGGTCCACAGAGACCAGCTCAGGTCAACCACTCTGCCCTGGCTTGCGGCAAGCTATCCCTCCTTAGCCAGAGTCCACATACCAGGTACCCCTTGGAATTATCTGCAAAATTCTGTGTGTACAGTTTTTTTAGAAAGAGGGTTTATTGCTTTCATTAAAAAAAAAAAAAAAAGGCAAGAAGCAGTGGTCTAACATGTTCTCAAAAGGCCATCATTTCACTTGTTCTGTCGCCAGCTCCCTCAGCCTCTCTCTCATACCTGCCTTTTACCTTTCTGCTCGGTGATCAGATGCTGCACGATAACATCAGTCATGCTGTCCCTGTAGGCATACCGATCCTTGTAGAGCCCGTGAACTGTGCTGAAAATTAGCTGGTAGAAGGAAATGGTGCCATCCTGGCAGCCTACCACCTGGAACGGAAGACAGTTGTCAATTTCCAGCTTTCTGTGGAGAAAGGGTCTAATCTCCCACGTGTCAGGAGCAAATGGCAATATTCTGACTGGCTAAGCAGGACTGAAGTTTAGGGCCTCCTCAAGCAAAAGCCCAAGAGAAGAACCTTCCTCTTACCACATAGTTGGAATCGGGTTTCACTTTACATGTCCACACCCAGGAGTTCTGCTCCCCGACAGTCCCAAGCCGCACTCCATCCTTGGTGAAAAGAGACACTTGCTTGTCTGAGCCCCCCAGCAAAATGTACTCCCCTTTAGGAAAGTAGCTGATGCAGCAAGGGTCAAAGTTCAGCAACCGATCCTTCCCAATCTGAGGAGAAAGTACACACACCAAGAAAAAAACGTTTCTGAATCCATTATAGTCTCAATACAATTAAGGGTTTTTCTTCCCACCAACTTCAGTGAGAGGAAAGGAGCCCTGGTGGTGCAGTGGTTAAGTGCTTGGCTGCTAACCAAAAGTTTGGCAGTTCGAACCTACTAGCCACTCTATGGGAGAAAGATGTGGCAGTCTGCTTCCATAAAGATTACAGCCTAGGAAACCCTATGGGTAGTTCTACTCTGTCCTATAGGGTTGCAATGAGTCAGAATCGACTCGATGGCAATGGTCTCGTTGGGTTTTGGTTTATTAATAATTATGCTCAAAGACAGAAAGGAAAATATGCTTGCAATGAATACAGCATATTCAGCAAGAAAATAAAAACTACACAAAAAAAAGGAAATTCTAGAACTGAAAAATAATTGAAATAAAAAATTCACTGAATGGGACTTAACACCATATTGGAAATAAAAGAAGAGTCAATGAAGTTGAAGATGGAGCCACAGAAATCATCCAATCTTAAGATCAGAGAATAAAAAAAAAAACAAACAGGCTTCAGTGACCCGGGCCACAATATCAAAGTGTCTCATGTATGTGGAATTGAGTCCCAGAAGGATAGGAGAGAATGGGGAAGAAAAAATATTTGAAGAAATAATGGCCACAATTTCCCTATACTTGGTGAACGGTGACAGAAACATACTAAGCAGCTTGGCTCCTTTTTCTAGAAAATTCCTACTCATCTGCTCTAAGACCACCTCTATGAAATCTCCCATCTCCCACAAGCAGTGATGTCACCCTCTTCTGTGTCCCTACAGCTGTCTGTCTGCACAACTCTCCACTGTGCCACTTACTGCGTGGCACTGGGAGTGTCTGCTCTTAAGTGTGCCCCACCCGCCAGCCTGTGAGTTCTTGCAAGGCAGAGGCTCTGACCCACACAGCCTAATGTCAGCTGCTCCTAACACGGGCTTGAAGGGCGGCTTAAGAGGGTGCTCATTCAGGTTAGTAGGGTGATGAATGCAAATACAAGAAGGTACAGTCATGATGGAGAGCAAGATGTTAGAGTCAAAGTGGTCTGGGTTTTAATCCCAGGCCCCATTGTTTACCAGCTGGTGGGACTTGGGCATATTATTTCCTTGCTCTGCGTCTTTGTCACCCTTTTTTTAAATGATGATAATGAAAGTACCTACTTAACAGGAATGTTTTAAGAATTAAATAAGATCAAGCATACAAAGCATTGAGCACAGTACCTAGTATCACAATAAATGCTTGATAGGAGAAGCTGACAGTAACAATGTACAATTTGTAATAATACTACGTCAGAAGGCCAAAATATACCATAACAGGTATGACTGCAACTTTATCTCCCAAAAAGTTTGCACAGAGCTACATACCTGTTTACCACTGAGCTGGTAGAAGGAAAGTTTCTGTCCCCAGTCAGCTATGGCCAGGATGTCATTACGTTCCTCTCTAATCAACAGAAGACAAAAGAAGTTATGTGGGGCCATGGTCTGCTGAGGAGTGTAGCACTAAGGGTTTCATAAACAATAGGAAAAGAAAGCCCTGGCCCAGGCGTCAGGTTGCCAATTGTTGTACAGCTGTATTGAGGCCACAAGTTATAATTTAGCCCATCAATCTACCAGTCAGCCCAATGGGACAAAGCAGCGGTGAAGCTCAAGCCCCTTCTGGGATCTATTATTTCACCGAATCCCTTGCCACAAGCTTATGGTGATAGGGCACTGCCAAGCTGAAGAGCATATAGCCCGCACTTCAAAGCTTTCTGGGAAGTGGAGCTAAGAAAGAGCAAGGTTGCAGATCTAGGACTGCTCTTCTCTTATGCGATAAGCATCTGGAGAGATGGCTGAGAAACAGATTTTTTGTGGTGGGAAGACACAGACTCTGACTTATTAATGGACTGCTTGCTCTTCTCGAAAAGGGAAAGTTAATATCTAGAAACCAGCTTCTTTCAGTTGGGGTTCCCACACAGGTGAAATAGTTCCTGACTGGATCTAATAAAAAAAAGAGCAGTGGGCCCTCTGGGGACCAACATCCATCACTGAAACGGAGCAACTGTCAAAACCCGTGCCTTGAGACTCAGCTGTAGGACTAGCACAAAGGAAGAGCCCCCACAGCTGAGGATGGGGAACAAGCTACTCAAGAATTCTGTCCAAGACAGAGGTGTTCTCAGCCCTTGAGGCCGGGTCCTCATCCCGCTCATGTGGCCTCTCCTTTGTTTATTAACTCCAGCTTTTCTGGCACCACCACTAGACAATCCATAGGCAGCCTTCTTTCAAAATCCAGCCAATAGTGGCAAATCATCATAGGCGCTAGCTCATTATTAAAGGGAAAAAAAAGACAAAGAGGGATGTGAACAGGAAGGGAGGGTCATCTCCAGCTCCTAGAGGTGAACTTCAGTCCAGAAGCCCAGCCCCCAGTGGCTCTCTTAGAAAGACCACACTAGGCTGGGGTCAGCCCCTAAGAGCTGGACTGGTAGCTTCCGGCCTTTTTTTTTTTTCCCCCTTGGCAGTGGGACCCTGTACTGGGAAAAAAAAAAATCCAAAAAACTAATGTCAAACAAGAAAACTGGGGCTGCTCTGGCTGAAGTGCAGATGGGGACCTGAAGCCTACAACAGCCTCCTTGTCTTTGTCCCTCCCTCCTACCTTCTGATGCCTGGGGCTCTTCCAAGAAACCCTGGGTGCCATATAGCACAGTGTCGAAAGTCCCAAGCTAAATCACTATTGGTCAATCAGAATGTCCTGGCCACCCAAGCTTTCCCCACTCCCGCCTGCCAATGTCTGTCCCCCAGGTAATCTCAACTGAAGGGCAGAAGAATGCCTGGGCAGCCAGTACTGGGATGTAAGAACTGTGGGGAGCATGAGGGCTTCCTCTCCAATGCGTCCTGACAAATGCAAGGTGAGATGCAGCATGGGATGTGTAACAGGGGAAATGCTCAAGAAATGAGAAGTCATGTTTTCAAAGGACTTCTCTAATGTTACTGGAAACAGTTCACTCTAGGATGTTAAGTGAGAACCAAAAAAAAAAAAAAAAAAAGGATGTAATTTAGTTAACTATATGAACACACTAAAAAACTGAGGAGAAACGCACCCAAATCCTAACAGTGGTTTTCTCAGGGGATGGCTTTTATAGAAATTTGAACCTTCTCCTTTAGACTTTTCAGTATTTTCTAAAATTTCCCCGAGGATAATTCCATGCCCCCCATACAACTCTGAAGGGTGCATTCCGTTGCTGGGGGGGCGGGGGCTTTCAGCACCAACTCCCCTGGCCCTGCATTGCTCCCCTGGGGCCCTCTTGGCAAAGGCGCCCCTGACAGCCCCTGCCTCCTCAGGTCTGCGCTGAGGCCTGATCCCTGACCGGGAGGGTTCTCGCTCCTCAGGACACACTCACAAGTTGTCGTCCCTGGGACTGTCGTCCTCTTCCTCTGGCTCTTCCTCCTCTGCCTCACTACCCTGACTACTGTACATTGCTGACTTCCAAGTGGAAGGGAGCTCCTGAAAATATCTGTTGACAAGGGCTTCCTCGGCATCCTCGTGCTCTCTGTTCATCCAGAAATTCTCCCATCGGCTGTAGACAGTAAGTGGTTGTTCACAATCACGTTGCCTAGAACTACCCTAAAGCTATAATTTCAAAACCTGTCAAGAAGTCCCTGAGCCCTATCCGGAGGAGGACAGCCTCCAGGTACACTGGGCATCCTGCTTCTCATGAATTAAAAATGGTACCCTGAAACCACAGAGTCATCTGTGGCCACAAAACCAAACAGCAGGAACTCTGAGGCAAGCTAATGGCCTTTGAAGGCATTAGACATGCATGGTACAGCCTTGGAAGAAGCATAATAATCTGGTGTAGGCTGGGCAATGGATTTAAACAGCCTTCTAAATCAAGTAGGCACCCTCCTATAAAATGACATTGGGCTGATAAACATTAGGTACTTGGTGGTAGGGTGGCCTTTAATTTACCTTCAGAGGATTCTGCAGAGGATATTGATGGTTTAATGATACTATAGGACTATACAAAGAGCACACAAAGCTATTAAGTCCACCCTCAAAGTCCGCTGGGCCTAGAAAGGAAGTGTGTGTAAGGTTTGAGAAAGTAGATGCCAATTGTGTGCGGACCTATCGGCTTTTGGGCATATGCAGACTTAAGTTTGGGGAATTTTTACTTTTTGTCAAGGGCAGCAAAAAAAGGCTGGTGAAAAAGCTATCTTCACCTCTTTATTACTGGGCACATGTTCTGCCCAGACTTGGAGGGAGGAACTGAAAAAGGGAAAAGGTGAAAATAGATGGGCATTCCTAAGCTTGTCCTATAGAGATGCCTCCACAGAGCCACAGCAGAGAGGTGGGCGGTTAATTCATAAGGAAGAGCCCTCCTGTGTCACTCACACACCACACACACACACACACACACACACACCATATACACACAGGCACACACCACACACACATACACACTTTGGGCTGGTCTAAATAACTTATTTGCTTAGCTAAATCTCAGGGATTCACTCTAAAACTCAAGAAGGGCTCTTAAAAAATTCCATTCAAATGGAACAGGTTAAAAGCAAGACCAATTACATGAGATGAGAAGCTTCTCAATAGCATGGAGACCTCAGGGAGAGAGAAAAACCTGGCCTGCAGAGCAAAGCCTTGTCCATAATGGGGCTTGTCCTAGGAGGAGAACAGCTGGAAGCATACCTCGAAGGGTTCCAGCAGATGGACCATATCGGGGAGAGGGAGCCCCCCGGCCGCTCGATCTTCACTTTCTCTTCGCCGCTTTTGTTCCGGATACTGATGACCCCATTGAACATCCCCAGGGCCAGGTACTGACCATCATTTGTCCAGCTGTGCACACAAACAACAAGGAGCATTGGACAGGGAAAGGAAGGTAGAACTCAGTGAGAAGGCTGACACCCTGGTTTGAAACATAGTCTGATGAGGCAACAACAGCAAGGCCACGGTTTCTTCATCCTTGGTCCTGATGTAAAATCAGAGGACCAAACTTAAAATCCCACTTGTTTCTGGTATCTACCATGAGATGTGAAGGCAGCGGTGCCCACGGCTCTCTGTACTTACCTCCATGATGGCGCGTAGCACGTGCCTGCATCTCTCGGCCAGCCCCTGCTCCCCACTCTCCAGTACATCCCCCTCCCACTTCAAGAATGCCTGAAGAACAGAACCCATGTCTTCATGTATTCCCAGCTCCTAGGACAGGACTTGACATGCAGTATGAGCTCTATAGATGTTTTTGAATGAAAGAAAGGCTATACTCGGAAGCTGAACAGCAATCATGGCTAAGGTTTACGGAGTGCCCACTCTATGCCAGGCGCTCTGCTGCAGGCTTTATACTCACTGGTTTGTGTGCATTTCAGAGCAACCCTGCCAAGTCGGTATTTTTATCCCCATCTGTCAGATAAGAGGAGCTGAAGGCTCCAGTTCAGAGAAATTGGGTAACTTACTCAAGGTCACAGAGCTTGTCAGTGGCAGAATCTTTATTCTAAACCAGGTCTAGCATCAAAGCCTAAGCTTTCTCCACCACACATGCTGCCTGGACAACTGTGCAGAGGACAGGCAGCCTCACGTTTCCAGAGAGCCTCCACTGAGTACACTGAATGTTGAGGACACCTGATGCTAGACAGGAGCAAGAAGGGAACTTGTAGTTTTCTTCCGCTTGATGATTAAGGCACAGGTCTTTCCAATGAAGGAGACAAAAGAGGAACACAGAGGTCCAGACCCACTAGTTAACACATGGACTTCTCTGCTGTGTGAAATAATTGGGTTGTGAGAGTTTCTTCGGAAGAAGAGGGAGCATAAAGCCTACCTTCAGAACCATCTCAACTTACCTGCAGCAGGTGATCCTGCTGCTTGATTTGTGCTTGGAGACAGACTTCTGTTCAGGAGACCACAAGCCTTCAACACAAAACAATAACAGACATTGGTAGGAATAGTACTCAGTAATAAAAAGGAACAAACTATTGATATATCAAACAACTTAGATGGATCTCCATGGCATTTTGCTGAGTGAAAAAAAAATCTCAAAAGGTTATATACTGTATGATTCCATTTATATACCATCCTCCAAAGACAAAATTACAGACCTAGAGAACAAACCTGTGGTTACCAGGGGCTTGGGGTAATAGGGGTTAAGGGGGTGGGTGTGACTGTAAAGGGGTATCTTTGTGGTGATGGGGGTAGTTCTGTACTGTGATAGTCATGTACACATGCGCTAAAATGATACAGACCTACACACACATGGTGCCGATCCTAGTTTCCTGGCTGTAATACTGTACAGTTGTTACATAAGATGCCACCACTGGGGGAGGCTGGATGAACGGTAACTAAGATTTCTCAGTAATAGCTTTGCAATTTACCGTGAATCTATAACTATTTTTTTGTAAACGGTGAATTTCTAACTTTTTAAATAAATGTTTTTGTTAATTAAATAATTAGTATACAAATAATTTTTTAATGTCAAGATTTCAGGGGTTTAACTCTCAAAGAAATGACAACTTCACTGTTCATTGCACCCCGTTTACAACTTAATATTCGAAGCAATGACTGATGCTTTCTTAAAATCCAGGTTCCTTTCCCAGGCCTCAGCATGGCACATGACCCTGCCTGAGCGGGGCCCTGTCCATGGTTCACTGGTCACCTGAGGCTAGGTCCCTCCTGCCCCTAGATGCTTCTAGCTCAGTGCCCCACAACAACAGGTGTATGTCCAGACAACATAAGCAAATTCTATGCTTTTGCCTGAGCCAGCACAGAAGGTCAACCTAGTGTAAAAATATATTTACATGGCAAATTCCAACAGCAAACAAATTATCTTTCTCTTTCCCTGGTCCAGAATGTCTCCCCAAACATTTTAACCTGTGCACATATTATCTCTGCTCCACTGAGCCCGCCAGAGCTTCCAGCCACAGGAGACTCTTCCCTTGGGCCTTCCCTTCATGGCGCTCACCAGAACAGATCTGGGTGCAAGCACACGGCCTGGGTTCAAAACCCGGCTCCACGAATTTGACCTCTGGCACATCACTGAACTGCTGTAGACCCCAGTTCTTTTTCATCGGTAGAATGGGAATAAGAGCAACACCGAACCTCAGGGGCTGGCATAGAGTTCAAACAGGAACTCATTTTTAACTGTTAGTACAGTGCTGATCACTTCACATTCAACAAATATTACTATTAATATTATATTTTTTATTCTGCCAGGGTGCCCACCACCACCCAGACTACAAGCTGCTTGAGGGCAAGGATTCTATCTTCTCTTCTTAATCTCCAAAGTAAGCACATTGATCAATGCCTCACATGGAGAAAATGCTAAATTTTGTTTTAATGAATGACAGTCCCTTCCCCATTTACGTGTACAATGTGCTTTCAATTACATTCTCCCTTAAACTTGGAACTGTATCTGTGAGGTTGACTGGGTGGGTAATAGGACTTGCTCTAGAACGTCAAGCAGCTAAAGCAAAAGGAAGAATTGATGAAGTAAAAGAACTGAACAGAAGATTTCAAAGGGCGTCTCGAGAAGACAAAGTGAAGTATTATAATGACATCTGCAAAGAGCTGGAGATGGAAAACCAAAAGGGAAGAACACGCTCGGCGTTTCTCAAGCTGAAAGAACTGAAGAAAAAATTCAAGCCTCGAGTTGCAACAGTGAAGGATTCTATGGGGAAAATATTAAACAACGCAGGAAGCATCAAAAGAAGCTGGAAGGAATACACAGAGTCATTATACCAAAAAGAATTAGTTGATGTTCAACCATTTCAAGAGGTGGCAGGTGATCAGGAACCGATGGTAATGAAGGAAGAAGTCCAACCTGCTCTGAAGGCACTGGTGAAAAACAAGGCTTCAGGAATTGATGGAATATCAATTGAGATGCTTCAACAAACAGATGCAGCGCTGGAGGTGCTCACTTGTCTATGCCAAGAAATATGGAAGACAGCTTCCTGGACAACTGACTGGAAGAGATCCATATTTATGCCTATTCCCAAGAAAGGTGATCCAACCGAACATGGAAATTATAGAACAATATCATTAATATCACACGCAAGCAAAATTTTGCTGAAGATCATTCAAAAACGGCTGTAGCAGTATATCAACAAGGAGTTGCCAGAAATTCAGGCCGGTTTCAGAACCAAGGATATCATTGCTGATGTCAGATGGATCCTGGCTGAAAGCAGAGAACACCAGAGGATGTTTACCTGTGTTTTATTGACTATGCAAAGGCATTCAACTGTGTGGATCATGACAAATTATGGATAACATCAGGACTGGAGGAAGACTCATTAACAACCTGCGTTATGCAGATGACACAACTTTGCTTGCTGAAAGTGAAGAGGACTTGAAGCACTTACTAATGAAGATCAAAGACCACAGCCTTCAGTATGGATTACACCTCAACATAAAGAAAACAAAAATCCTCACAACTGGACCAATAAGCAACATCATCATAAACGGAGAAAAGATTGAAGTAGTGAAGGATTTCATTTTACTTGGATCCACAATCAACAGCCATGGAAGCAGCAGTCAAGAAATCAAAAGATGCGTTGCATTGGGTAAATCTGCTACAAAGGACCTCTTTAAAGTGTTGAAGAGCGAAGATGTCACCTTGAAGACTGAGGTGCGCCTGACCCAAGCCATGGTATTTTCAATCACATCATGTGCATGTGAAAGCTGGACAATTAATAAGGAAGACGGAAGAAGAATCGACGCCTTTGAATTGTGGTGTTGGCGAAGAATACGGAATATACCATGGACTGCCAAAAGAAAGAACAAATCTGTCTTGGAAGAAGTACAGCCAGAATGCTCCTTAGAGGCAAGGATGGTGAGACTGCGTCTTACATACTTTGGACATGTTGTCAGGAGGGATCAGTCCCTGCAGAAGGACATCATGCTTGGCAGAGTACAGGGTCAGCAGAAAAGAGGAAGACCCTCAATGAAGTGGATTGACACAGTGGCTGCGACAATGAGCTCAAGCATGGCAACAATTGTAAGGATGGCTCAGGACCTTTCGTTCTGTTGTGCATAGGGTCGCTATGAATCGGAACCGACTCGATGGCACGTAACAACAACAACAGATAAGGAAACTGAAGTAGAGAGAGGGCTGAGGTCTCTGGCTCCTTGTCTAATGGCCATTCCATTGTACCCTTCGATCTCTTAGCAAGACAGACAGAATTGATGGCACTGAAAATCCGAAGTGTGACCTTTAGTAGAGATGAGTGATAGCCATTCCCCACCATCACTCCCTCACTTGGTAAACTTTTTACTGAGCACTCCTCCATGCCAGCCCCACCCAGTGTGTGTGTGAGGCCAGGGTGAGCTCCTCAGGGTGTGCAGCCCCTCAGGGAGGATAGCTGTTGCTCATAAACAAGAAATGACAATACACTGCACGAAGGCCAGTTGAAACAGTGGAGAATTTCACACATACATGGCGGTGGGGGCACAGAGGTAGGGACAACTGAACTGTCCTTGCCTATGGGATTCAGGGAGGTTTCTCTGAAGCGGCAACACCTGTGCGGTGCCTGCAGCCTCCTGTCCTTCTTCCCACTCACCTTCCCCTGAGGCCCTCCCTGCTGTCTCCCACATTTCTTGCCAGACTCAACCTCATCATTCATGCTCTCGGTTTCTACACAGCTTAAAGAGTAACTGTCAGCCTCTCCCCAGACGTTGAAGGAAGAGAAGTAGCATTAATCCCTTTAGGACAAAACCACCACATTCAGCCTGGATGTCAGTATTTGTAGCCCAGATTTTCAGTTATTCCAAGACAAGACATCAGAAATCAGAACCTACCAAAGTCATTGGAGGAGCAGGATGCCAGTTGGTGGGTCACAGGGTTGTAGGAGACACATTGTATAGAATCACTGTGCCTGGGAAGTAAACAACTGTAGGTTATTACACACAAACCACAATAGCTTCAGTGGCTACAGCTGCAGATTTTAAGGATAAGCCCACAGCCTCTCTGATTACACACCACAGTGCTTCTGCAAGTAACCCACCAAAAGCTCAGGGTGTAACTCTTCTCCTTCTGGATTGCCCCTCACCCCACTTTTCATTTCTCGAAATATTACCCACCATTCTGGCCTAGCTAAACGCCACCTCCCCCAGGACTATCTGCTGGACACTTCGGGCTTACGATCTGATGAGATAATGATGTAAAGCACTAGAATCATGCCAGGAGCACAGTAAGTGCTTTATTAATGGGGTTCCTCTCACTGCTTTGTGGAGGATTGGAAATACCGGAGCAGAGCAATGAAAACATTACAGGCCAAGATCTGGAAACAGGGCAAATATTTACACAACAATGAAAACGGAGTGAGAGTCACGCATCACGCGTGGCATCTGGGCCCCAGTTTCATTCTTTCATTTGTTCATTTGTTCATTCATTCGTTCAAACATTGCCTGCTGATAACCAGCACTGTGCTAGCACGAGGGACACAATGATTAGCGAAAGCAGATGCAGTCTCTGCCTGCATGGAGCTTACTGGCTGCTGGGAGGCATCAGTCAATGACGAAAGCAAACGTGAAACCACAACTGTGAAAAACACCAGGAAGGAGACCTGGCCTAGTCTACAGGGGCAGGAAAGGCTCCCTGAAGAAGTAGCATCTGAGCCTGAGATCTGCAGGGTGAGTGGGGTCAACTAGGTGGAGGGATGAGGAAATAACCAGAGCTGTGAACTGGTTCCAATTTGAGCCCCACTGAGAATTTGCATTTCTAATAAGTTTCCAGGAAGTTACATATAAGAATCGCCTGGGAATCTTGTTAAAATTTAGATTCTGATTCAGTACATCTGGGGATGGAATGCAAATTCTCAGCAGGGGTTTGAACTGGACAAACCAAACCAGTTCCTCCTACCTGGTGCACAGCTGACCCTGCGTTTCCAGCTTTTGACACTGAGTGGAGGTGAGGCCATTCCCTAAGATGGGGACACTGGAAGAGGTCCAGGTTGGGGCTGGGAGTGGAATCTGCAATGTCAGATTAACTGAGATGAACTTTACGACACACCAAGCCCAGTGCTGGCCATGGCAGTAAGTGTTCAAGAAATGTTCATTTGCTTATTACCCAGCTTCCCTATAACCACTACACACACCCATAAATTAATTCCAAGTTCAATTTCAGAGAAAAAAGTTCCTCCTTCCATCTTTTCTAAGGGGCTTTTGCTTCAGTCACTCAAAAAGATAAGGGTCAAACTAAAAACACTATAAACCAAACCTGAAACTTACGTGTACTTCAGAATGCCTTCCAATTTGGATGTCCAGATAATAACACTTTTGTCAGCTGATCCAGACGCAAAGCGCTTGCCTAAAAATGTTTTCAAAAAGCAGCTTTTCATGTTTGTTTTAAACCAGCATTTCCCAAAGAGTACTTCTTAGAAAATTAGTTCTTTAAGGGACCTGTAAGTGTCAGCTTCTTCTCTACTTCTTACCAATAGTGGGAGGCAGTACTTTGGAGGCAGTTCAAATTTGGGTTCAAATCCTGCTCTGTCAGGCACCAAATAAGCAAAGATATATGAGGGCCAACTACATGCTAGGTGTTATGTTCTGTGCAAAGGACAGAGTCATGATTAAAACACATATGATCCCTACCTTCATGGAGTTTGGTCTAGTAGAAAAAGTAGGCATTAAAAAAATCCAACACAAATACAATGTGGTAAGAAAATACGTGAGTCCTATGAAAGCAAATAATGGGAGTCCCTGGGTAGTATAAACAGTTAATGCACTCAGCTGCTAACCAAAAGGCTGGAGGTTCGAGAGCTACCAGAGGCACCTCGGAAGAATGGCCTGGCCATTTACTTTGTAAAAACCAGCCATCAAAAACTATATGGCGCACAGTTCTACTCTGACACACATGGAGTCACCCTGAGTCATCAATGACTTGATGGCAACTGGCAACTTAGATGAGGGCCTTGGTATGAGGAAGGCTTCTCTAAGGATGAGATCCTTCAGTTGAGACATAAAGGATGAGCAAAGCTTAGCTACGTGAAGAGAGAGCAGAAACACCCATTCACAGGGATGGAGCAGACACGCAAAGGCCCTGAGGCAGGAGAAAGCCCGGCATGTCTAAGGGGCAGAGAGGCAGCCAGTGTGGAACACCAAGGGCAGGGGGTGAGGTGGGTACAGGAAGGCCCTCTAGGGCCTCTGGGGCCACAGGAGACATCTTGCTTTTTATCCCAAAGCAATGGGAAGTCAAAGAAAGGCTTTAAACAGAAAGGTGACGGATCAGATTTGCATTTGTGCATTACTGAGGTTTTATGAAAGAATGGACTGGAGGGAGGCAACACAAGTAATTACTTATTAATTATATTGTTACATGTTTGCAAAGTACTCCAGAGAAGAGCTGGGTATAATGGCAGCAACAACAGGGAGCCTTTGCCTAATGTGGTAAGAGATGAGGACTAAGAGGTAAGCGTGGACCAGATACTTTATTTTTAGGGCAAGTAGAAATTAACCTTGGGTTAAGTCCCTGCTCTCTGAGCCTCAATATCTTCATCTGAAACAGAGAGGGATAATAATACCTTACTCAGAGGGTATTTGCAGGGATCAACAAATAGCTGTAAAGCACCTTTAACACTGGCTGAACTTATCATTATTTCTGTCACTTCTCTCTCATACTGGTGGGCAGCAGAGTGAGGTAATTAAGAGTATGGGCTCTGGGCTCACAGTCCCTGAGCTAGAATTCCCTGTGATGCCCTTCACCAGCTGCTATGAC
Source organism: Loxodonta africana (assembly GCF_030014295.1). NCBI lineage: Eukaryota > Metazoa > Chordata > Mammalia > Proboscidea > Elephantidae > Loxodonta > Loxodonta africana. The sequence continues at coordinate 39,131,693 of NC_087363.1, forward strand.
CCAAGCCAAGTTACTTAACATCTCTATGCATTTATTTCTTCACTTGAAAAAATGGATGCAATCATAGTACTCACCTCACAGTTGTTAACATTAAATGAGCACATATATATGCTTAGAACAATGCCTAGAATAGAATGCTAAAAAAAAAATTAGCTATTATTATTACTACTATTTCTTCACATTGTTTTTCTTGAACTATAAAACAATGTCTTTGTATCACGGTTGCTCATTAAATACTTATTAAACTTAAGGGGGAAATAAGCCACAAGCAGACATAAAGAGCAAAATGTAATTCAGTGTACCTCAATTTTCAGGTCTAAGGGAAATGGACCAGTTTAGAGGAATTAAAAGACTTCTTAATCATCACACAAGGGTCATGAGGAGGCAGAAATAACCAGGCTCTGCAGTCAGGGGACCTGGGTCAAGCCCAGCTCTGCTACCATCTTCCATAACCACTCTGAACTTGTTTTCTTATCTGGGAGAAGAGGCAGTAAGCCCTCCCCTGCCTCTTGGGAGAATTGACTAAGACGTTCAATAAAGGACTCTGAAAAGGGCTATAAAATGGTGCTGATGGTGCGTCACACTCTGACATCCTTGTGAGCCTCAATGGTGTTGCAGGTGAGGGCTGAGTCCCTCCATGCTGCTCAACTCCAGTGACCCACCAGTCCTCTGTGCCCGCTGGCTTTGCACCAGGCCCTGGATTAGCCTATGTTCCACATAGGCTTCCAGGATGAAGCAGAAACATTCAGCTCTGCAGGCTCCCTCAAAGTAGGTCTCTCCATAACATTACTCTCAACCTGAACTCAGACACTCACGTAAAAAGTGTGACTGCCATGGAAAACGCACCTGCCTATCAGCCAAGAAATTAATGTCTTTGCCACTAACTTGCTACAAGACCTCAGCAAGTCACTTGACTTACCTAGGTTTTCATGTAGGCATAAAATGAAAACATTGGGCTAGATCAGACTAAAATTGTATGCTTAGAAATTTTGCGTATACATGAAGTATGTGCATTTCTCTAGAGAGGTACGTATAGTTTTCGTCAGATTTTCAATGAGGTCCATCATCCAAGAGAGGTTAAAAACCTGGAGCCTGAATGATCTCCTCCAGGTTTCATTCAAGCACCAAAACATTCTGCTTCTGTGCCTTCTCAGTAGTGGTGTTAGAATGTTATCTCCAACCCAGCAGCCATGTGACTCACGGGAAAACTGAATCTCTCTCTGAGTCAGAGAGATTCAATAACCAGCTCAAAGTCACAGAGCTTTAGGTGTTGAGCTGAGGTTTGAACTCAGAGCTGTCTCATTCCAAAGCCCATGTTCTTCCCACTACTCCCACATGGTGGGGTAGCATGGATTTACTGTTAACTCTTGGTTTTTTGTTTTGTTTTGCGTTTGCTTTATCACTATAATTTTATTTTATGGTTTACTTTTTATTATGACAATATTCAAACATAAACAGAAGTAGAGAGACTATCCCATTCTTTTCCACAATTATCAACATGTGACTGGCTTGTTTCAGTTGTCCCTTCCTCTCTAACACACATGCACAATTTTGCCTCCTCCGCTGCATCATTTTATACCAAATCAGAAGTATTATATCACCTCATAAATACGTATTTATCTCTGCGATTATATCTGTTTAACCACAATACCTTTATCGCATGTAAAAAAATATTATTATATATCCAGTTGGTATCATCATTAGTTTAAATTCTCCTCCATGTGAAGATTAGATTTTGATTTATGGTATCAGCTGTTTTGCAGAACGAGTAGAGGCTTTTACTTTTGAAATTGAGATATAAAAACAGTAGCCCTGTAACTGAAATAAAAAATTAAATATCATACTTTTGTGTAGTATTTTGGGCTAAGACTAAAAAAAGACCCACTGGAAATCACTGTATAAATAATGATGGTGGTTAACCTTAACTTGAATCGTTACATTTTCCCATTGCTCTTTTTTTTTTTTCTAGAACTTAATGAATACCATCTGACATACTCCTTGTTGGAAGAGAGGAGTCTGTTTTCAAAATTCCTGCTCCAGGTTCAGCAAGCTGGTGCTAACTAGGTGATGAGTTTGTGGGATCTCGGCTTGGCCTATGGGTTTAGGCCCCTCAAGACAGGCATCCAGTTTTTGGCCCAGTTATTCACTGCAGTTCCTTTTAGTAAGTGCTTAATGAGCACTTAAAGAACCAGTTGCCATCGAGTCAGCTCTGACTGTTGGTGACCCCACGTGTGTTAGAGCTGACTTGTGCTCCACAGGGTTTTCGACGGCTGATCTTCAGGAAGCAGGTCACCAGGCCTTTCTTCTTAGGGTTTACTGTTAATTCAGTCTCAACTTCATGTACCTACTCTCTGGCCACCACCTCCTCTCTTTTCCATTCCACCTGGCACCCCAACTGCAATACTCCTTCGATCCCACCAAGATTACAACTTCTCCACTGCCTCTCACCCTTGAGGTCCTCTGCCACCAAGTCGATTCCAACTAATAGCGACCTTATAGGACAGGGTAGAACTGCCCCATAGGGTTTCTAAGGCTGTAATCTTTACAGAAGCAGACTGCCACATCTTTCTCCTGCAACGCAGCTGGTGGGTTCAAACTGCTGTCCTTTTGCTTAGCCACTGAGCGCTTAACCACTGCACCAGCATGGCTCCTTCTCCTGTCATTACTCAGGAAATATTTCAAGGTCAACCTGTATGCTCCTTTGCACGCACCTTCTGCTTCCTTGCCCCCTTTCACTCTGTCCTGACATTTGCTTACAAAACCACCGCTCTGGTTAAATCCAATACTCTTCCTCCTCTGCCGTTGCATCTGTGGAGCTAAAAGTAGCTGAAGAAAATTACAGAATCACACCAACTGACCTTGCTTTAAATTCATGATCGTGAGCCCCCAGTGTGCACCAGGACCCCAGAGATCTTACTATACGTCTCCTGCACAGCAATTTGACACTTTCTCCTCAACTCTCTAACACCTCCTTCCCTACTCTCACTCTCAGTTGACTATGTTGCTTACTACTTGACCAAAAAATTGAAGGAATTCAAAGAGAATTTCCATTAGCCTCCTACTACCACATCCACCCACCTACCAGCCTCTGCACTCCTGTCTTAGCTAGGAGCATGCCCTCCTACCATCCTCCTAGCTAAAGCGAATCCCTCCATTCATGCCCTAGATCCCATTGCCTCTTGCCTACTCAAGGACTCTGTTTCAGCAATTTTCTCCTCTTTCTCCTGCATCGTCAACTTTTCTCAAATTCAGCATGTCCATAACTGAACTCATCTGCCGGTGTAAGCCTCTTCTCTACCTGCAGTCATCCCCATCTCAGCTGAGGGCAGCTCCTTCCAGTCGCTCACCAAAAATCTTGAGGTCATTCTTGACCGCTCTTTCTTCATACACCATATTCAATCTGTCAGGAAATCCTATTGGCTCACCTTCAAAACATATCCAGGATCTAACCACTTTTCAGCACATCCTCCGCCCCACAGAGGTAGCAGCCACCATCGCCTCTTGGCTGGATGATGGCCTCCCTGACCCAACCCTCAACCCCTTGCAGGCTACTTCCAATATAGCAGGTAAAAACCAAAAAAAAAAAAAAAAAAAAAAACCCATTGCCATCGAGTCAATTCTGATTCATAGTGATCCTATAGGACAGAAGAGAACTGCCCCACAGGGTTTCCAAGGAGCAGGTGGTGGATTCGAACTGCCAACCTTTTGGTCAGCGACCAAACGCCTAACCACAGCACCACCAGAGCTCCATAGCAGCTAGAAGGATCCTTTTAAAATGTAAGGCAGAGCAGATGCCTCTTCTGCTCAGAGCTCTTTGGAGGGTCCCCATTTTCACTGAAATCAAAGCCAAAGAAAGTCCTGACAACAGTCCACATGACCTGCCCCCCCCACCCCCCATTACTTCTCAAGGCTCATTTTCCTCTCTCTCTGTTGGGTCTCTTTGGTCTCTTGGTAGGTACACTCCTACCTGAGAGCTTCTAGAGTGAGGAGCTCTCCTGCCCCAGGTGCCCACTGCCAGAACTTCACTGCCTCACTGCCTTCGAATCCTCACTCACCTGTCACTGTGTCAACAAGCCTACCCTCACTACCCTATTCAGGACTGCATCCCACCCCCAGCCCACCTGGTACTCTCAATCCCTTTACGCTGCCCTACTTTTTCTTCTTCCATAACATTTATCGCTTTCCAGCATAATTTACTTCTTTACAGTGTTTATTATATATCGTCCTCATTCCCTCCTCCCTCCCTCCATCACACACACATAGAATATAAGCTCCGTAGGGCATGGGCCTTTGTCTATTTTGTTCTCTAAAGGAGCTCCAGTGCTTAGAACAGTGCCTGGGACATAGACGGCCCTCAATAAATACCTGTTGAGTGGAATTACTGAATTGAAGTCTAAGCCATTTGAGTACTTTTTGAACTTGTAAATTGTATTTTTGCTTACTAGAAATAATTAGAGAGTGGCTAAGAAGAAATATGAAGCCATTACAGAGACTGGAAACCCAAGCAGTCTCTTACCATCCTTTGCATATGCCACACAGTACACGGTGTCTTTGTGTGCCTTTAGAGGCTGAAGTAAGGTGCCATCAGAGGTGTCATAAACCTGGCAAAAAGAGGCAAAAAAAGTACAGATAATCCGTTTGGCATCCATTAGTCAGATTTCCTGCAGGATTGCTGCTTCTATTTTTGTTTTTCTAACACAACATTTGTCAACATTCTACGTTTGTCTCAAATAGAAACTGCAATGAGAATCCAGAAAGAATGTGGCTTAAAGTTCGGTAATCCAAGAAGTGGCAGTCCCAATTCTATGCACCGTGGCCAGGAGTGAGCCCACAATCCTTGAGAAACAAAAGGTCAATTGCTCTGTGCAACTTCTCCACAGCAGCACTCATTCTTATGTATGAATGTGCATATATGACCACCCAAGGCCAGTCCTCCCAAATAAGGCCAGTGTATAAAGGGAGCCAGCTAGCCCTACCCTCTAATATCAGCACCACAGAGACGTTTCCTACTTGCTGCCAAGAATTTGAAAGTCACAGATCTGGGCTGTGGGTTTACAAATAGGAGGGAGTTATAAAATCCAGCTGTAAATGTGGATTTAGGATATTGTGTAACATCTATAAGTATGTGGAGATTGAAAAATCACACCATCTGAGAAATCAAGGAGAAACCCTCCAAAACAGAGTGCTGGAGATGGTGACCTATAAAGAAAAACTAAAAGGATGTGGACTGTTTACCCTGGAGAGAAGAAGTCTGCAGAACAACTTAACAGTGGTTTTGAAATTATGTAGTTACCATACAGAGGATGGAGGTTAGTCAGGCTGCACATCTAGAGACAACAGCGAGAGGAAGTGGACTTACGCAGGAGGAAGGAGAGAGTACAAGAAGGTTTTTAGGTCAAACGCAAAGAGCTCCCTGAAATTTACTTTTATGCACTAGAATAGGTTCCAGAGGGAGGTTATGTTCTCTGAAAATATGAAAAATTGGATGCATCCATCTGGGATTGTTTTAGACAGGCCAATGCCTAAAAGTTGAGGTCAGGCTATCTGGCTTCTCAAGGAGGGAGCCCCTTTAGTACTGTGGCTTGAATTTTTCAGGGAGACAAAATGTGAACTGACACCGGCCTAGTTTCAAAGGCATCTTGATTAATTGTTTTCAACTTTTTCATGGGTGTCTCAAAGTAAAAGGGGAAGATTAATGACCACAACGGAGGTATTATTCACAGGTTCCTATCTGATAGACAGTTTAGTTACCTAGTTTAAATAGCCCATTTCCTTCCCCATTAAAAAGTAATGACTAGTTTTTCCGCCTTGCCTCTTTTTATCTCAAAAGAAAAAAGGGGTCAAATTTCAGAGTACTTACAAGAGGGTGGGGGGAAAAAAAAGCACTTAAAAGGGAAACTCAGACAAAATCCTACCAGTAATCTGTTTCCTGCAGCCAAAATCAGTTGGGTTCCATCAGGCTTAAACGCGAGGTCATAGACACTAAACAGGAGACAAGACAAAAGGGCAATTAGGAACCAAAATTACGAGGTCTGCTAATGGTCAGGAAAGAAAACTTTATTTTCATTGTGAAACACTGTATATACCAGGGAGAAAAATAATGGCTAAGAATTGCATTTGAGTGCAAATTCTATTCAACTGCCACACCTTGGGAGCCCATTTAATCATGATCCACTCAGCTATGTGCCCCAATTCCTACTCGTGCAGAAGCCAGACGCCAGAAATGATCCAATGGGTCAAAAGTGGAGGGCACTAACTCTTCTAACAGTACCATTAGGGCTCGACTATGTGAGGGCCAGCAAATCCACATGTCTCTAAAAAATTGGTCATGTATTAAAGTACTGTTGCTATTTCCAATTTATCAGATACTTATTGACTGCCTCTTAGGCACTAGGCACTAACAGCTACAAGATGAGTGAACCACAGTCCCTCCCAGCCTTCAAAGAAACTAAATCCAGTGGGAAGGTGTGAACTAGGCACATTCACAAAGAACTGCCATTTGCCATCAATTCTAAGGCATACCTTTTTTCACATTTTAACATCTCCAAGGTTCGGATGTGTCTTATAATTGACAGTGTGTCAGTTTAACTTTTTTTTTCTTAGTAGTATTTAAATTAGTGGTATTTTACAATCAAGTGCCCCTTAGGCTAGGCTTTAGAGGATACATTAAAGCATGCATTATAAGTTCCAAAGGAGGAAGACACAGCAATCTGATTTAGGGGGGAGGATCAGAAGAAAGGCTTCATGAAGAAAACGATATTTGAAATGGGTAGGAGGAGACTGGGTTGTTGTTAAGTGCCATTGAGTTGATTCCAACTCATAGACCATATATGACACAGTAGAGCTGCCCCATAGGGTTTTCTGGGCTGTAATCTTTATAGGAACAGATCGTCAGGTCTTTCCCCCATGGAAACGGTGGGTGGGTTTGAACCACCAACCTTCCAGTTAGCAGCCGAGAGCTTAACCATTGCGCCACCAGGGCATTTCAGGCAGAGAAGACAGAAGAAAAAGACGTAAAGGTGGGGAATAACAATCCAAATAATCAAATTTGACTGGAGCATTTGGTTACTTGCAAGGCAGTAGGGAGAGGTGAAGCTAGAAAGCCAGGCTGGAGCCATATTACAAAGATTCCGGAATATCCCAGGCAGATGATTTCATTAGTTCAGGTGGCCCTCGTAACAATGTGGCCACAGCACTGCCAAGAATTCACACTACCCATTTAGAGGAAGGCTCTCTTTCCGTCCATTCTGGAGGAAGGCCCTCATCTCTTTTCAGCTTCTGTCCCTCAGTTCCTTGGTGATCTCCATGTGGCTTGGCATTTCTCCTCCCCCAACTGTGCGTACTTGCTTCTTGCTTAATCTGCTTTTGTATTTCAAAAGAGATTGATTTAAGACACATTCTCCACTAATGGAGCCCTGGTGGCACAGTGTTGAGAGCAACAGGAAGCTACGGCTGCTAACCACAAGGTCAGCAGTTCGAATCTACCAGCCACTCCTTGGAAACCCTATGGAGCTGTTCTACTCTGTCCTATAGGGTCACTATGAGTCAGAATCAACTGGATGGCAACTGGTTTGGTTTCTACACTAATATTACCTCATTAACATAACAAAGAAAACCCATTTCCAAATGGGATTATAACCACAGGTATAAAAATAAAAAATAAACCCATTGCCCTCGAGTCCACTTTGACTCACAGCAACCCTATAGAACAGAGTGGAACTGTCCCATAGGGTTTCTAAGGCTGTAATCTTTACAGAAGCAGACTGCCACATCTTTCTCCTGCGGAGCAGCTGGTGGGTTCAAACTGCCAACCTTTTGGTTAGCAGCCAAGTGCTTAACCATTGTACCACCAGGGCTCCTTAAGCACAGGTATAAGGGTTAGGATTTATAACATATTTTGGGGCGACAGTATTCAATCCATAACACCCTTGGTACTTCAGTAATACTTATGCCTAACATTTATTGAACACATTTATTTACTGTGTGTGCCAGGTACACTTTAAATGCTTTATACGTATCAACTCATTCGACCCTTTGTTGTTGTCATTAGTTGCCCTTTAGTCAGCTCCAACTCATAGTGACTTTATGTATAACAGAATGAAAAGGTGCTGGGTCCTGTGCCATCCTCATAATCGTAGCATTTAACCCTTACAACCGCATACTTTGCAGATGAGAAAACCTAGGTAGAGAGAAGTTAAATAACTTGCCCAGGAATAATGTGCTACAAAGTAGAGATAGAGCCAGGGTTCAAACCCAGGCAGCCTGGCTCCAGAGCTCATGCTCTAACCATTGTGCTTTGTGGCCTTCATTACTGTTATTATTAGCATATTCCACAGTTTACAAATTGGCAAGTTTCCATACCTTATCAACAACAACAAAAAGGTATTTATCATCTATTCAAGGTATTACAGTGTGATACATAGAACTCAGAAAGTTTTTGATATGGGGTCCCTTAACCTCAGATGCTCCCTTTAATAAAAATAATTCTTCACATGTATTCAACAGTTAAACAGTTTTTAAAGTTTGAACTTACATTATCTCATTTGAACCTTACAATAACATAATGAAGCAGACAGGGCAGGCCCCCACTGGTTCTTTTTTATTGATAAGTACAGAGAGGCAAGGTGTTTGTCTAATGTCATACTGCTGGTGGATGGAGAAGTTGGAAAAAGGGACATGGGTACCTCCTTTCCAGTTGGGCATCCTTCTTGACAGACGCAACTCCAGCGTTATGGATTGAATTATGTCTCTTAAAACTGTGTGTCAACCTGGCTAGGACATGATTCCCAGTATTGTGTGGTAGTCTGCCATTTTGTGATCTGATGTGATTATCCTATGTATTGTAAATTCTAACCTCTATGATTTTAACGAGGCAGGATTACAGGTAGTTATGTTAATTAGACAGCTCAATATACAGGATTAGGTTGTATTTTGAGTCAATCCGTTTTGAGATATAAAAGAGAGAAGCAAGCAGAGAGGTGAGGGACCTCATGCTATTAAGAAAGAAGCAAGTGGTGAGGAGCGCGTCCTCTGGACCCGGGGTCCCTTGTGCTGAGAAGCTCCTAGAGCAGGGGAAAACTGATGACAAGGACCTTCCGCCAGAACTGAAAGACAGAAAGACTCCCCCTAGAGCTGGCACCCTGAATTCTGACTTCTAGCCTCCTAGGCTGTGGAAGCATAAATTTCTGTTGGTTAAAGCCATCCACTTGTGGTATTTCTGTTACAGCAGCACTACATAACTAAGACTAGATAATTAAGTCCTGAGTTCTTCAGCTCCCTTACTGTATGTGGTAAAGGCCTGGGACTTCGTTGTTTCTTAGGCTTTCTGTCTTTGAGCCTGGAGGACAATGTCCTTGGCATAGTTCACATTCTGAGTAGCAGCAAGGTGACAGAGTAAAAAGCAGATGCAACCTGGGGCCAGAAGAGCTGGCCTCCTATCTTAGCGTAAGTTCTCACCTGCAAAGCACAGATAGAAAGCTGCCCTCCTACCTCACAGGGTGGATGTGGAAGCATGGAAGATGGCCACAGCTGCCTTTACAAAGTCTGGCACTGTGAGTTGATATGTTGGGCGTATTAGATTTTGGCAGCAGCTACAGCTGCTAACCAAAAGGTCGGCAGTTCGAATCCACCAGGTGCTCCTTGGAAACTGTATGGGGTAGTTCTATTCTGTCCTATAGGGTCGCTATGAGTCAGAATTGACTCGATGGCAATGGGTTTGGTTTTTTTGGTTTGGTACCTCTTTTATAGTCATTCTTGGCTGTGTGGCTCCCTTTCTGTCCTATACATATCTGGCCTCATCAAAATGGTTCCTGTGTGGCCTATTCTTCATTTTGGGTTGAATTATCAGAAAATCAATTCTGAGTGTCTCATTTGCGCCAAGCCTGAACTACTTTCCCCGTACATGAAAATTCACTTTCTTTGAATTTCTGAAAATACACGTCAAATTTGCCCTCATCTAAACTTGCTGTACTTAGAATCTCTACAATTGAATTTAGCTCCTAATTATAGTCTTCTATGTTTTACATTGTTTTATATACTGTCCTGTCCCCTTAATTGTAATCACATGCAATTTGAGAGCAAGGGACCATGTTTTATATATTTAGGGACCCACAGAGCATGGCATTGTCCTAGGTACACAATGACAAACTAAAAAGATTTCTTCTTGAACCCCTTGAACTCTAATTACATATAAGATCACAGAAACTCAGAATTGGAGAGGATCCTAGATGGCACATAGTCCAATTTCCTAATCAGGGCAGGAATTCCTACAGATGGTCATTGTCTTGGTTATCCAGCGTCACTATAACAGAAATACCACAAGTGGGTGCCTTTAACAAACAAATTTATTTTCTCACAGTTTAGGAGGCTAGAAGTCCAAATTCAGGGTGCCAGCTCTGGGGAAGGCTTTTTCTCTGTCAGCTCTGGAGGAAGGTCTTTGTCTCTTCTGAGCTTCTGCTCTTGAGTGCTCTTCGTGTGGCTTAGCATGTGTCTTCCCCATCTTTGCTTGCTAGCTTGCGTTTAATCTTTTTTATATTTCAGAAGAGACGGATTCAAGATATACTCTATACTAATCCTGTCTCATTAACATAACATAGACAACCCATTCCCAAATGGGATTATAACCACAGGCATAGAGGTTAGGATTCACAACACATATTTTGAGGGGACACAGTTCAATCTATAACAGTCATCCAGCCGCTGCTGGGGAGCTCACTCATCTGCAAGCAGTCTGTCCTACTGTAGGGTGCCTTTCTCTCTCCAACTGCCCCATGTCTTTACTAAAGACACAGCATCAGTTTCCTTTGCAGAGACAGTGGGTGAGTCCTGCCAATTGTCCTCTGCCAACCCTGTGCCCACCCCACTGTAAAGTGAAAGCCCAAGATGCTTCTGCAAACTCTGCACACATTCTGACCCTGCCCCACTTACTTGCTGTGAAATCTTAGACAAATTTAAGTCTCAGTTTCTTTATTTACAATGGAATAACAATTCCCACCTCACAGGGGTGTGTGGAGAATAGACGAGATAATGCAAGTAAACACTGTCTGGCCCACAGCAAGTACTCAGTAAATACTAGCTACTGCGGATGAAAGAGTAGATGCTATAACTGTATAAGGCGGATTAGTCTAATGAGGCATCATGGCTGAGAGGACGCTATAGTAGCACTTTTAAGGATGAGTTCAGAGAAGAATCAGAAAGCATTTGGGTAGGGCCTTTGAGCAGACAAATGGAGTTTTGGGCTGAACTGAAAAAGCATAAATTTAAATGTTACCAAGCATGAGGGGAGAGGGTAAAGAGGACCACATTAGTGAAATGTACAAACTGACATGGAAGATAAGTGGGATTCACTCTAAGTTAATGAGAAGTAGAGAAGCAGGATGACAGTAGGGCTTGAAAAAGGGAATTCCTGCTGTGGTATGAGGTTAGACTGGAGGCAAAAAACAGCGGACCAGGAGACAGTAGCTAATTCAGTTGGGGAGGACTAATTAATCTTTAACATCTGGGATGTTTGAGTTCTATTGTTTTTCTTTTTCTTTTTTTAGTATTTTGTTTTGTCTCAACTGGGCTGTCAGCTGGCCTGTCTAGCTGCCATCAGGATTGCTGGCCTATAGGACTCCAACACCCCCTACTCTATTAGGTTGTTTCATACTGGTAATGGGCCAAAAAACCAGATAACCAATCCTCATTCATCATTCATTCACTCACTTATTCATTCGCACATCCATCCACCAAATAATAACGACCACCACTGATGTGACTAAGCTCTGGAATAATTTAAGAATAAATAAGACACAGCCATTGTTTATTTTAAGGGGTTTATAGACTCCTAGGATGAACAGATTCACAAATAACTATTACACTTGACAGGCTCAAAGTGCCACAAAGAGGAATGAACAAAGTGCTATGCCAGGGGTTGAAAACTGGGAGCAATTTAGGCTGCGTGTGGCCAGCAAACATTTTACTTGGCCCAGTGTTTTAATTTGGTTGTTGTTGTTTTTAAATTACGTGCCAACATTTAAAACTGAGGCTATTTCATAGAAGAATCCAGATTCCCAGCTTCCGCTGAAAACAGGAAGATCTGGGCACACTAGGCCAAATTCCTGTGTGGTAGCGATTGGCAGGAGCTGAGCAGCAGCTGCCCCTTTCAGGCAGAGCAGGGCCACTCCAGTTAGTCACACTGCTTGCCACTCCCCATTACTCTCTGACAGCAAAGACAAATTTTCAGTTGTCGGTTACCACCAGCTTCTGCCATTTATACTTTCATAATAGAGTTAAAAGTAAACAAATAAAGTTTTTTTTGCTCAAATCATTATCAAAAGTATGAAGTAAAAAAATAAACTGACAGGACTATGTGTTTCAAGAAAAGTGGGATGTAGAAACAGAACAGTCCTAGGAAAAACAGACAATCCTTTGTGTTTAAGACGCAAATAAAAACCCACCCACTGCCGTCGAGTTGATTCTGACTCATAGCGACCCTCTGGGACAGAGTAGGACTGTCCATAGACTTTCCAAGGAGCGCCTGGCGGATTTGAATTGCTGACCTCTTGGTTAGCAGCCGTAGCACTTTACCACTACGCCACCAGGGTTTCCAAGTCACAAATAAACATCTCCCATGTATGTTGCCTGCCTGACTCCTCCAAGTATTTGTAACCTCTGTAACACCAGAAAAAATTAAAGTAGTGATTAAGAGCAATAGTTTTGGAGTCTGGAAGACCTGAGTTGAAAGCTGGTTCTACCACTTACTGTGTGACCTTGGTAAATTATTTATCCTCTCTGTGCTTCAATTTCCTCATATGTAAAATAGAGGCAGTCAGTGTACCTACCTCAGAGGGCTGTTGCGAAGTGGCAGTGAAATAAAGGGTATGAAATTAGTAGGCTAGCACTTGGCATGTAGTTGGACTGAACTATTACTAGTACAGAGCACAAAAGAAAGAGCCTCCATTTCACCAGAAAAGGAGCAAAGGGAGCCTGAAAGGATTAGGACTTCCGTGTGAGATGAGGAATGATGACATGCTTTACACAGGGAAAAGACTAAGCAAAGACAGGAATAGCAAGTATCGTGTCCCAGGGCCCAAAACAGAGGCTTCATGATGAAGCTGAAAAGATCGTCTAGGAAGATCGTGGCAGTCAGGCTGAGAACTATCCAGTAAGTCAGTATTTCCCAAAATGTACTGTTGTGTGATGTATTTAGGTGATACACTTGAGACAGAACCCCCATAGTGCTGTATTCTTTACCTGACTTCCTCCCCTACAGTGTTGTATTGCAAAATCTTTCCTTTGCTGGGCTCCCCCACCCTCAGCTTTGCATTTGAATCCTGCTTTTGTGTACAGGTTATACGTAAACCCCATTGCGCCTGTGTAATATGATCAAGAATGTTGCTGATGTAACTTCTGCAAACTCCCTATTTGTAAGCCCTTTTAAAAGTAACCTCCCTGCCCACCCTTGGTGAGCACTTTTGGCAACAGTAAGCTCCAACTGACTCCATCTTCCTTATACAAAGAAATAAAGGTGCCTTTTTGTTCTCCCAGAAACCCTGGTGGAGTAGTGGTTAAGTGCTACTGCTGCTAGCCAAAAGGTAAGCAGTTCGAGTTCACCAGGCACTCCTTGGAAACTATGGGGCAGTTCTACTCAGTCCTATGGGGTCACTATGAGTCGAAATCGACTCAATGGCAATGGGTTTGGTTTGGTTTTTGGTTTGTTCTGCCACCTTGGTCTCACGTTTATTGGCCAGTACAAGTCACACGGAGTAAGGACCTGGGGTTTCTACCTGGTAACCAACTGAATCGGACATTAAATAACATTAAATCACATGGTGAGAAAGTAATTTTCTTTCAAATCTCTTCCAAACCTTCTAATTAAGTACAAGAGACAGTCTGGGTTGAATGCCATTTATTCATCAAGGCACCTCTCTGACAATATTAGGAGTCCCTTGGTGATGCAAACGGCTAAGCATTCAACTACTAGCTGAAAGGCTGGCGCTTGGAACGTATCCAGAGGCGCCTCGAAAGACAGGCCTGGCCATCTGCTTCCGAAAGGTCACAGCCTTGAAGACCCTGCTCTGCAACACTTGGGGTCACCATGTGTCAGAATCACTGGGCAGCAACCAAAAACAACTGACATTACTTGCCAATCTCTGGCTTTAGAGATACTAGACCTCGGGCTTAAAGGCTCCCCGGTAACAATATCTAGGTACAACTTATTGCCATTGTTCTGTTTCTCCCTGCTCTTAGCTGTATAGCTATCTTACATTCAGATACGGAGTTAGAAAATTTCCTTGTAAAATCATATTTAAGGGAAAGTGAGACGATTTTAAAAAATTAATTAATTAAAAGACAATTACAAAAGCGTCAAGTAAACAAGAGAATGGGTAACATGCGGATATGGCACAAAGATTCAGGAAACACCGTGGTGGGTGTAAAATGGGTCTAGGAAGGATTGAAAGGAACAGAACCAGATTGTGATTACGCATAAAACCCCCGATCAGGCCACTACCGCACGTGTGGTACATCCCTTTGCCCCCTCTCCAAGCCTGTTTCTCCACCTGCAAAAAGGGGGCGGGGGGTGACCTTGCAGTCTCCCAGACCCAGGGTTCAGTGTCCCTCAGCCCAGGCCGCAGGCCCGTTGCCCTTGGCAACCACGGTGCTTGCCACAAGGGCTCCTGCCATCCCCGCCGGGGCTCGGCCTCCCTCTCCTCCCACACGCCCCTCTCCTCACCACTGCTCGGCTTTATCTCTCCACGTCAACACGGCCCTCATCGCGGCTTCCCTCTCGCCTCGGGCCCCTCCTCCCCGCCTCAGCAACAGGCCCCACTCCGAGAGCCTCTTTGGCTACCTGCGCTACCCCTGGCAACGCACATGCGCGGTCAGCTAGGTGCGAGGGAGAGGCTTTCGAATGCGCATGTCTAAACGAGAGGGCTGGAAAACGAGCAAAACAGAAGCGGGAACGGGAGCCTAGAAGACGCATGCGCAAAGAGGACGCGCACGATTAGCTGAGGCGGGAGGGGGCGGTGCGTCTTCTTCGATGAAAGATTTGATTGGCTGAGCCGTGGAAAATGGCGGCTGCGAGTGAGGGGGTGGCGGGAAAGCAGCTGTTGCGTCTGACAGACTCGCTTCCTTCAGCTTTTGGTTTCAACCTAGAACACTGAAGTGAGAGGACTCTCCCGTCTTACTCCGCCCGGCTCTCGGCCAGGCCCTGGAGACATCCCGGTTGCGGAGCTGCTCCCGTCGCTGCAGCCGGAGCTTGCTCGAGGAGCACGGCTGGAATGGAGAGTTTGAGCGTGGGGGACTGCGGAGCTGACCCCTCAGTCACCTCAAGTGAGCGCCTAGTCCCGGACCGGCCGTGTGACCTCCGGCAAGTTATTATCCCCTTTCGGGCCTCAGTTTCACCACCTGTAAAATGGGAGGGGTGTGGGCCTTTCTAACCTTGACATTCTAGGTTCGACAAAGACCTCGAGGCTCAGAGATGTAGTACCTAGGAGTGAGGGCTGGAGCGCAGGTACTCCTCCGGTGGGGTCAGCCCTCTTTCCTTCCCCAAAACAACTAGGGAGCTGGGAGAAGCAGGGAGGTTTTGTGGTGCAAGGAGAGATCTGCATGAGCTGGAGCATCTCAGGAAGACCTTGGGGGAGCTGGACCTAGATTGTGTATTGTCTTCTTGAACATCCAGGGGCGCCCCAGGAATGGCTCTATGAGAAGTAACAGGAAGGAAACCACAGTCATTTATTGAGCACTCGTATGTGTGTGGTACGGGGCTCAGATGATTTACGTACTTTTTTCAAATTTTCATCCTCAGGGTGAAGGAGATACTACCTCATTTGTTACAGATGTAGAAACGAGGCTTTGAGAGATTAAGTAACTTGCTCTTGAACACACAGCTAGCAAGTGGCAGAGCTGGGATTTGAGCCCAGTCTGTTGACCTCAACGTTTGTGTTGTTTTCACCAGGTTTTGCTTTCCGTATTTCTAAAATTGTGAACTATGTGATTTCATCAGCTCTCACCCAGCGCCCAGAAGGTGTTTAACCCTAAATTAAGCCAGAAGACCTTGATTCTGATTCTAGTTAGTCACTAGGTCTTGCTTTTTTCCTCCTATTTTTAGAAAAGCAGTTGGACAAGATGATCTCTGTAGACCTATCCAACTTTAAAAATGTATGGTTTAGTGATTAGGATACACCCTACTGAAGTTTTTGAATAATAGTATAGGGGGGAGAAGTAGTAAACCAAGATTTCATAGACCTGGGTTATGGTGTCAGTTTTGTAAGTAACCTTCCTGTTACTCAGTTTTATTAACAAAATGAGAATAATCTGTATCCTGACTACCTCATAAAGTTATCATGAGGATCAGCACTGAAGATTTGAAAATCAAAAATGATTTAGCTTTTACAGAGTTAATGACGTCTGATGAAAGTGATGGACACTCTTTCCCAGAAAAATGCACACATATCAAATTTTTACTTCACTTATTTAGGGAGGAGAGTGTCTCACTGACTTTTTTAAGCAATTCTGTTGATCCCGGGTTAAGAGCTCCGATGTTGGTTCATATTCTTAAACTTATGCCAGGTATCACCAGAAATCTTTATAAAAGTCTTATTCAGTGATTAACCAAGAAAAGTTTTTAGCAAGTAACTTGAGCTTTTCTTTGTGCAGATAATTCCAACTCTTTTTAACCCACGTTAAGGGACAGAAATCTGAAAATAGCTTGTTCATAGCACCAGGGTAGTCCATAAAAAAAAACCATTGCAATCGAGTCAATGTCAACTCATAGCAACCCTGTAGGACAGACCAGAACTGCCCCATATGGTTTCCAGGGAGATGCTGGTGGATTAGAACTGCTGACCCTTTGGTTAGCAGCCACAGCTCTTAACCACTATGCCACCAGGGTTTCCAGACTACACCATACTGACTTTAATCTCACATTTTATTTAAATAATCCATATTTTTATATGCTTCCTACCCTGTCATAGACTGAAACTGAATAAACAGCGGAAAATAAGTTTTAAATAAGCTGATCACTTAAACTTTGTTTTTCAGTGAGGAAGATGTCACTCTGGGATCAGAAAGTGTAAGAGAAGATGAGAAATCAACAGTGATAAAAAGCAGCAGTGAGTGTAGTCCCCTGCTCCGAGAACCCCTTGCTTCTGCTCAGTTTAGTGGTACTGCAGTGACGGAATGCCCTAACTCTGTCCCCTGTGGTTGGGAAAGAGTTGTGAAGCAAAGGTTATCTGGGAAAACAGCAGGAAGATTCGATGTACATTTTATCAGGTGAGCACGCAACGTGGTAAAGGTAGCATAGCCGAATATGTTTTTTCTACACATGTAGGAGGGTAGCATAGCAGGAGTCTTGGTTTATTTATATTTTTACCATAAAATCATTGTGATTTCTATTTCTTCAGTGTCACTGGTTAGTTATATCAAGTGATTTAGGAACAATTACATACATTTTGTCCCTCCTACTCTGAGGGTGAGGGTGCTTAAGTTATATTTATAAAATTATTTTGTACTATCATGGAAGAAACCCTGTAAAAGTACCATTTTACCACCACTGTTTATTTTAAATGACAAATGCAATATCCATGTCAACATATGGAAATTATTAATTAGAAATCTGAAATATAGTCCAATTCTTTTTAAAAGTTATTTTTATTTACTAGCAATAAATTTGCTTTAATATCATTTTCTAGCCCTGAAGGACTGAAGTTCAGATCCAAAAGATCACTTGTTAACTATCTTCACAAAAATGGAGAAACTTCTCTTAAGCCAGAAGATTTCGATTTTACCGTACTTTCTAAAAGGGACATCAAATCAAAATGTAAAGATTGTAGCGTAACAGCTCTCACATCCCAAGTGCAAAAGGAAAGTAACAATTCAAACCGGAACCTCAGGACACGACGGGGGCCACACGGTCGTTCAGAATTGCCAGATAGCAGAGGACTGTCTAATCTTACTTCCAATCATTTGTCTTTGAAAGAAGATGATGCGGTTAATGATGTTAACTCCAGAAAGGTTAGAAAATCAAAAGGAAAGGTAACTATTTTGAAAGGAATTCAAATTAAGAAAATTAAAACAGGGCGTTGGAAGAGTCTTTCAGATTCTGTTCAAAGTAATAGAAAAAGAGAATCTGTGTACAATGAAGCAGATGTTGAAGGTGAGCCTGTTTCCCAAGAGAGTCAGCTTGATAGAACTCACTGCACTTCCGATGTCAAAGCAAGTGATGAGACCCTCATTGTGACAAATGAAGAAAAGAGGCTTGTAAAGGAGAAATCATTGCAACCTGAATCAGATTTTGATTTTGAAAAAATAACCTCTAGCAGCATAAACAAATTATGTCTGACCAAAGAAGCAGAACACAGCAAGAAATGTGAGACTACCTTTTTAGACTCTGAGGAAATCAGAACCGAAGTAGAAGTTGGAGAGAGGAAGAAACATTTGCATGTTGACATTTTAGAATGTGACTCTGGGATGGACAACAGCAGCTCACCAGCCGAGAAAAACTTTACTTCTGTGAAAAAATTTCAAGGTATTCGTTGCTTTAAAATGCTATTAACCATTGTATGATGAGGACTTTTCCTCTGGATCTTGTGTCATGCCTCTACACAGTTAGGATGTGTGAATACAGCCAAGAAATGGGGCCAAATATCATATATTCTAGTAGTCGATCCTGATATCTTGTCTAACTGAACTATGTATGAGCTGTCCAGCTGATTCAAGTCCTTTCCCATGGCAGAGAGGAATTCAGCTGGATTCAACCTAGATGTCCCCAGCAAAGGAGAGTTGTATGATTAACAGCTGCAGCCATCTCCCTGGCGCGGCATCTGGGACTCTTCTTCTCAACAGAGCTTTCCCCTCTTCCCGTCCTCTTTCTAGCCAGTAATGTTAAGACTTTAAGGAAAATTAAAAGACTACTTGTGAAAAGATTTAGGGAGGATGCCTTTTATACATAGACTGGTCAGTGTCTTCTCCTGTACCCCTCCTGTTACTTACTGCTGATACGTGACTTCTAATTTAATTTTGCATATTATATCATTGTGATTTTTATCTTCAATTATAATGTAATGCTTCTCTAAAATGCTTTAGAGCTCTAAATAATTCAAAACTGTAATCCCATAGTTCATCTATTATTTGTAATATGCTCTTAATACAGAGTTGAGAGTTTAGCAGTTTTGCTTTTATGATACCTCAGTGAATAAGTGATAAAAAGGAGACCTTTGGAGCAGCCCTGTATTAGTTATTCATTATGCCATTATGATATAATGAATAACTCCTTTAAAGAATAGTAATTTTACTTAAAATCCTGTGGGGAGACAGCCTGCACAAATTGGTAGAGCAGGGGGTTACAACTTAATTCCTGCTCTTAAACCCAACCATGATTTTATGTCTTTTCTGTCCCCAGACTTTCTCTACCTTTATAGAAGATGGCCGTATGCATCTAGGAAATGCATAAGAATGAAGTCTCTCCTTAAAGACTTGGAGCTTCTTAAGTAAAGTTTTGAGGCTTACATATATTTATTATGAGTATGGGCAAATTAAATATTAAAAAGTCCTTTTGCAACTAAAATGGGAGTGTCCTTTTCATCCCATACATAAAGAAGTTGAGTTCTCATCATAAGATGAAATGTCCTTAAGTTAATAGGTATCCAGTGGAATAGTAGAGAGTTTCCCATTGGCTTAGCTAGAAATTGCCAAATAAACTGAGCTTAGGTTTCCTAGGAATAAAAGGCTAGTTAGTCATTATTTGTAGGACCCCACAGAGAAAATGATGAGTGAGTAAGAGCAGTTTCCTTTATTCTGTTTTTTACCTTCTACTGGGCTTTACCTGTTGAAACTGGAATAGCAAAAAAACCACTAGACTAACCTGGAGATCTGCATTCTTATCTCAGTCAGTTGTCAATCCCAGTATCATTTTGAGATGGTTGTTTAATTTCTAAGTCTTCGTTTCTTCATGTATACAGTGGAGGTAACAGCACTCATTAGTCCTGTTTGCCACATCAAAAATGTTATAAGGTAAAATGAGAAGTGAACAAGATGATGTCAGGCTACACAAATGTAAGATATTGTTAGCTGATATTCAAATTTAGAGGGTATGATATTTTTTATTTATTTTTATGGCTAAATGGAGTATTAACGGATGATTTTAGAAACTTGGGAAATCTGATAATGTTTTTCAGATAGTCTTTGTTGAATTAATGGAGCATCCCAGTAGATAGTAGTCATAGGTATCCCAGGGCCCAAATCTAATCAGAAGCGCTTAGATTTTTCTGCAGGTTCTGTATTGTCTGCATCCCTTTTTTGATTACTGTGGAAGTGTTCCCTGTAGAAATTTTGAAAAATATGGAAAATTAAAGAAGAAAATAAAAATCACTGCTCAATAACAACGATTATACCATTTTGGTTTATTTTATTCTAATCTCTATAGCTATATATTTTTCTTCTTTGTTATAGAATTTGGATTATACAGTGAAACCTGTGAGAGCCGAAACTTGACGGGACTGCCTTGTTTTTCTGGGTCTTGCAAATTTTCGCCTTTGACAGGGTGCAGTGCAGTCTTACCACCTTTCTGTCACTCCTTTTAGTGGAAAATATTTGTGTTTTCCTTCTCTGGTATGTTTCTGCCTTCCACAGGTTCCAGGTTTCACAGGTTTTACTGTATGTAGAATCTTACCTTTTTACTTAAAAGTTAATGACATGGGAAAATACTCATGATGTAGTTACAAAAATATTTTAATGATCACATTGTACGGTCACCATAATTTTGAATATTCCATATTTCCAATTTTTCAATACTGTGAACACTGAACATAAATCATTGAGAACTAGTATAACAGTGATGGTAAAGGCATGGCCTCAGTAGCCGGGCTGCCTGGATTTGAATTTCAGCTCTGACACTCACTAGCTATGTGACCTTGGACAAGTAACTTCACTTTTCTGTACCTCAATTTCCTTATCTGTAATGTGGAGATAAAAGAGTATCAACCTCATAGGTCATTAGTAGAATTAAGTGGCTTAACTTATGTAAAGTGCCTGGCACATACTAAATGCTTTGTAAGTAGTGGTATTATTATTTTGTTATTATTTAGCCTATAGTTAGGCTAAACCATCTGGTCTATGAACAGTATTCACTCTTCCTTTTCAGAAGACACACCTGTTCCACGAACACAAGTAGAAAAAAGGAAAACAAGCCTGTATTTTTCCAGCAAATATAACAAAGAAGGTATTGCTTTCTCAATCAGAAAATCAGATGTTAAATCCATTTGAGGTGTTCATTTCTGACGCGGTACATTTGTTTAGCTCTTAGCCCCCCAAGACGAAAAGCCTTTAAGAAGTGGACACCTCCTCGGTCACCTTTTAATCTCGTTCAGGAAACACTTTTTCATGATCCGTGGAAACTCCTCATAGCGACTATATTTCTCAATCGAACCTCAGGTTTGTGGATTCTTTTAATCTTTGTCCTAGTGGAGCCTGTGTGATGAAGGGGAAAGAGCAATGAATTGATTAGGAGCCCTGGTTCAAGTTCAGTTTTGAGTCTGTGTGACCTTGGGTAGGGCCTTCCCCTTTTGGTCCTCAAACTCTTCACCTATGAGAAAATTAGATGACATCCCAGAGCCTTTTTAGCATTAAGGGGCAGATTTCTCATTTATTTTCTACTTCTAAGTTAGTTTTGGTTATCAATGAAAATCAGTCATTTAGCATTCCTCCACCCTCTGCCACGTGTAAAAGCACTTTTTCATTGAATGCTTTCTCTAATGTCGTTGACATCTGGTGTTGTATATCCTTTTACACTGGTTAGCTGATAAGCTAATTCTTTAAAAACTAGTATCGTACAAGATCAGGTTTCAGCATATTTTGGACTATTAGCCACATAGACTAGTGGTATCGGTTTTTTACCCTGAAAGTAATTGCTGGTTCAAGTAATAGCTTACATTGGTGGTTAAAAAAAAAAGAAAACCTGTATGAGATGATGGGTAAGTACCTGAACCTAAAATCATCCCAACTGGAGGCTTATAATCATACAGTTATTTTTTCTTCCCAGGCAAAATGGCAATACCTGTGCTTTGGAAGTTTCTGGAGAAGTACCCTTCAGCCGAGGTGGCAAGAACAGCAGACTGGAGAGATGTGTCAGAACTACTTAAACCTCTTGGTCTCTACGATCTTCGAGCAAAGACCATTGTCAAGTTCTCAGGTACCTTCCTGAATAACCAAAAGAGAAAACATCAGCTGTGCCTTTTTAAGAGAGCCACACCATGAAATTCAACGTCCTCATGTGCTGCATTAAGAGAGGTCATTTAGCTGAAGCGCTGAAGGCATTTAAAAACTGCCTGCTTACACCAACCACAGCCTCCCACAGACCCAGGCAATAAATATTTGCCCAGCACTGGGTCAGGCCATGTTGGCAGAATTAAGGGGAGAAGTCAGTGAAGTCAAAAGCCCAGTTCTTGACCTCAAGGACATTACCTCCATCTCGTTAGCACAGCACAGAATAATGGTTAGTAAGGGCCAGGTGAGTTCAGACAGGAGTGCTGTCACTCTGCGGCTGTTGGGAAAGATTCTTTCCTGTCCCTTTCTACGGTTCTCTCTATCCTGTTCCCCGTTATCACACATAGAGAGAAGGTATCTTTCTAGAGGCTGACGTGATATATGGGATATTGTATTCTTCAGATGAATATCTGACAAAGCAGTGGAAGTATCCCATTGAGCTTCATGGAATTGGTAAATATGGCAACGACTCTTACCGAATTTTTTGCATCGATGAATGGAAGCAGGTGAGGCCCAGTCCCAGCCATAATATATCCAGCACATTTTGTTTGAAGCAAAATATGTCCACCATTATAGTGAAAACTATTTCTTAGACATGTCTCAACCAATTTTGTTCCCAGCTTGAGGAGCAGCGGGTGGCATGGGGTTATTGGCACCAGGGAGAGAATCCATAGACACCTGCAAACCTCTGGACATGGTTTCTGACTGACCTCGAGTGATTTGGTCACTTCTGGCCCTCTTTCTTTCCCCACTCATGTCTAAGCCCTGAAGGGTTTTTGTCCTGTCATTGTCATACTAGCCTTCAAGAGTCACCACTATAACAAAGCATGCATTTTTGGGCTTGGAATGTGTGCTTGTCGGATTCTCAAACTATGTTTGTGGTAACTGGGTCATACTTCAGCTACCCATTCCATTGAGTATGCTTAGCCCACAGGCATCCTGGTGGGATCTGGCAGCTGATGGGTGCTGCTAGGTGGCCTGGTCCATGGCCTTCTAAGTCTGACTCACACTAAAGCCTCTGCTAGTACGTCTGGCCAAGTCTGGCCTGAAAGCCTGTGTGCCAGTCCCTGCCCCTCCATTTATTTTGACCTGAGCAATCCATTTAACTTTTCAGGGTCTATAGCCTCCTTCTGGAAAATGGGGTATTAATATTTGACTCATATCATCACTACCCCACCCCACATCCTGGGCCATAGTGAGGATCAGCACTAACTGGAAAGTACTTTGTAAACTGTAAAGAATTACATTAGTATAAGGCATAATTTTAAACATTCATGAATCCCATTAGGTTAAAGGTTATCATTTTCAGGTATATTATCGTAATGTACTGTTCCCCACCATAACTTTAAAAATCCAATTTAAAAATGTATTTCTGACCAACTTACGTAAGGCCACTGTCTCCTAATGTGTCGTATTTCTTCCAGGTACACCCTGAAGACCATAAGTTAAATAAGTATCATGACTGGCTTTGGGAAAATCATGAAAAATTAAGTCTGTTTTAAAACTCTTCCAAGTTTGCAAACTTATATGCATTGCTTTTTAACCTGGATTCTGAAGAGCTCCACTAAAGCCCTGCCAGCTACCTCCCCCAGCAGAGATTTTAGTCAGCCCAGTGGAAGTCAGCTTGTGTCCGCTTAGTGTGTGTGCCACCTGTGGGTCTTTTGTTACTGAATGGGCCAGACCTTGTCTGGGGAATTTTTTTTTTTTTTTTTTAATAAATTATTATTTGACAATAATCCTAAAAATATAACTTTTCCAGTATTGGAATGTGATGTGAAGGTGGAAAAACTTTCCTAAGCTATCAATAATACAAAGCAAATTTCTATCAACCCTGCTAGAGGAAAGATTCAGCTTTCTGTTCTCTTTCTATAGAAATTGGTACTACACAATTGATACATGAAGAAGCAATCAGAGTTTGCAGCCGAACATGTAAGAGAAAAAGTATTATGGGATGTATTAGGCAGTTAATTAATAAAAATATTTTAAAAAGAAACTCATTGGGGGAGAGCAATTAGGAGTGTATAACAAGGCATATATAAATTTTTGTATGAGAGACTGACTTGATTTGTAAACTTCCACTTAAAGAACAATAAAAATTAATTAAAAAAAAAAAAAGATTATATCCTAGAAAAAAGAAACCAACTTTTCAAAGAATAATAAGGTTGTTTGAACATTACATGTTCTTGACGAGTCCACACTGGCTTTGAGGAACCAGAGAGGTGACCTAGCATCCGTGTGATAACCTATAGTGAGCATCTGCTGGCCGCTCAGTTTCAGCTCCCAGCTTGCGGCCCATGCCTTTTACCCTCTTCCCTTCCTGAGAACGTGGGCATTTACCCACCTTTCATCTTCCAACTGGAGGACAGGACATTTCATGTTTTATGCCATTTTTATTGCTGATACTATGATGTTATAGCTCAAATCCCAAAACATTTACCTTAGAAAGAGCTCGCTAAATTGCGCCAAAAAAAAATTATTAAGTTTCAATTACCAATTGCTACTTTAAGATACATTTTGGAAATTAAATTAATTGGAAAAATGAAAAATAAGTAGTTAGGGAAACTACCTTTGTAGTAGGGTGGTATGGGAACCAAATCGGATGCCAAGCAATGCAGGGCTAGTCGGTTGGTTCCACTTTAATGAGCAAGTTTCCATTTTTGAAGAGGGACGGATTTTGACCAGAAAACAGGAAAGCTGGTCACCCCTACGCCTCAAAGTAAACATCCACTTCATCATATTCCATCACATTTTTATTTAACAAATATCAAAGTAGCAATCACTAAGTGCACAGCTCTGTGCTGGTGAGGGGACAAAGATGAAGGCTGTAGAGACCCTCACAGGAACAGAGAGGCACATAATGGGAAGGACAAAAGGAGCAAGGTGTGGGGATGAGATGTCCAAATGTGGCAGCTAAAAGTGTAGCAGATTGATGTCAGTAACGTTGAATTGGCATAAGTTGTGTGATAGATACATTTACAACAACAACAATAACAAAATAGCTGCTGAGACTGCTTATGTACAGCCCGAAACCTCACAGGATTTAGTTCCTCAGTGTCATGGATTGAATTATGTCCCCCCAAAAAATGTATGTATCAACTTGGTTAGGCCTTGATTCCTAGTATTCTGTGGTTGTCCTCCATTTTGTGATTGTAATTTTATGTTAAAGAGGATTTGGATGGGCATCTAATACCCTTGGAAACCCTGGTGGCATAGTGTTTAAGTGCTACGGCTGCTAGCCAAAAGGTTGTAGGAATCCACCAGGTGCTCCTTGGAAACTATATGGGGCAGTTCTGCTCTGTCCTATAGGGTCGCTATGAGTCGGAATCAACTCAATGGCAGCAGGTTTGGGGTTTTTTGGTTTGGTAATACTCTTACCAGGTCACATCCTGGATCCAGTGTAAAGGGAGTTTCCCTGGGGTGTGGCCTGTACCACCTTTTATCTCTCAAGAGGTGAAAGGGAAGCAAGCATAAAGTTGGGGACCTCATACCAAGAAAGCAGCGCCAGGAGCAGAGCATGTCCTTTGGACCCAGGGTCCCTGTGCCTGAGAAGCTCCTCAACCAGGGGAAGATTGAGGACAAGGACCTTCCTCCAGAGCCAATAGAGAGAGAGAGCCTTCTGGAGCCAACACCCTGAATTTGGACTTGCAGCCTACTAGACTATGAGAAAATAAATATCTCTTTGTTAAAGCCATCTGCTTGTGGTATTTCTGTTATAGCAGCACTAGATGACTGAGACACTTGGTTTGGAGGTTTAGGTCATGGTTTCATGGGACACCCCAGTTAATTGGCCTAATGATGTGTTTAGTGCTTCTGTTCTACCTCCTAGTACATTGTGTAGTGCCTGGAGTCTTAAAAGCTTGCAAGCAGCCATTCAAAGCACAATAATTGATCTCTCTTCACCTGGAGCAACAGAGGAAGCAGGAGAGCCAGGAATAGGAGGAGCATGTGGAATGTGTGGCTAACTGCCTCCATGAACAACTGCCTCCTTTGCTATGAGACCAGAAGAATTGGATGGTGCCTGGCTACTATTAGCGAACAGTTTGATCAAATTCCGTAGAAGAATCTGATTAAAAGGGGGAAAATGCAGAACAGAATCTCAAATTCTCGTGAACTCCCTGAGGACTGGATGAATCCCTGAAACTATTGCCCTGAGATAATCTTTAAAACTGAAACAAAAAATATTCCCTGAAGTCTTCTTAAAACCAAACAATAGTTTAGCAGTTTAAAAAAAGTCTGCCTTGAGCGTTATGTTCTTTTAAGAACTATCATATGGGATCAAAGTGACAATAGCAACTTGGAAGATAGAAATGTTAGGGGGCAGTGAGTTTATGTTAATGGGGGAGGAACAACTTGGAAAAGGGTGAGAATGGTTGCACAACTTGAATGTAACCAGTGTCACTGGATTGTACGTGTAGGAATGGTTGAATCGGTGTATCTTTTGCTATGTATATTCTAAGCAACAACAAAGTTTAATAATAATAATAGGACTTCTGAAATCCTGGGCCACAACTGGGGATCAGAGGGGCAGGGCAAGCTCACCAAGCTTAGGGCATCAGGTGTGGCTGGGTTGCAGGACCTGCTGTCAAATTCCCTTCTGCCAGCATCTGCATCAGGAGGTGCCCTGTGTGGACATGGGAGGTGAGCTCAGACCAGAGCCAGGTGCCTCAGGTTCCAGTCCTAGCTCTTCCCCTTAACTGCAGATGAAGTTCCCTGACCTCAGTACCTGTTTGCTCATCTCTTTAAACCCTGCCTCACAGGGTTATTGTGATTATAAAGTTAATACATGTAAAGTGTTTAAAATGGTGCCCGACTTACAAGAGATACATCAATGTGGCCCATTGTCTAAAATAGGGGCAGGCTGAGGGATTGCCTCAGATTGTTGAAAGAGTCACTGAAGATAATGCATTTCAGTAAAGGCGGTGCCTTGCATAAATAAGGGCTCAAGTGTTTTTAAGTTGAGAGAAGATCCACATAACAAAATTCACCATTTTAACCATTTTTTGAATGTACAGTTCAGTAGTTTTTAATACATTCACAATGCTGTTCGCCGTCATGATTACCTAATCCCAGGACATTTCTAACACCACAAAAATAAACCACTCCCCATTCTCTTCTCCCCCAGCCCCCTGGCAACCACTAATCTTCAAGACATCTCAAACAAATGGAGTCATATCACATGGGGCTTCTTTTACTTAGCAAAACATTTTCAAGGTTCATCCACATTGTAGCATGTATCAACGCTTCATTCCTTTTTATAGCTAAATAATATTCCATTGTATTGAATATGCCACATTTTGTATACGCAGCCATCAGTTGATGGACATCTCAGGCATTTATTATTTATACTCCGATTCTTAGGTTCTGTAATTCCAAACCATGGCACCCTGTCATCTATTTGGCCACCACTCAGTTGGGTTCCTATAACTCTCTGAAGGAGGCAGGGCCTAGTTGGGTGGGAAAACAGGTGTAAAGGTGTGATGTAGAGACCTGCCAAATATCCTACTGAAAAAAACAGGGGTTTATGACTCCAGATTCAGGGACCGCTGGACCAAACTAAAATCCCGTCTTTCACCAAGCCCAGCTACTATACCCTAGGGGCTTCTCCCAGGATGGGGCTAAAGGAAACCCTATCAGCTGACGCGCGCCCGCCCCGCCCCGCCCCGCCCCGCCCCCCACCGGGAACGTCCACTCCCCGCCCCCGCGCGGCACGCAGCCAATCAGCACGGTCGACTCCGTTGTCATGGCAATCAGAATACTAGTTCGCGCAGAAAGTCTCAGTGCCTTCCGCAAAACTTGTAGTTAGGCTTTTTCTAGGGCCTCAGCACCCGCGCGCAAGCAAACACACACACAAACGTACACACAACGCATACATACACTCATCCTCATTTAGCGTCTGCTCCCAGCGCCGCGACCATGGACCGCTCCTTAGAAACGTACGAGGCGCTGCTCCTGTCGCTGCTCGGTAAGCTCCTGGGAAGCAACGGTTCCTCCAGGAAGCCCTCGGCCCCGTGCAGTCGTGTGAAAGCGGGGTGAGGGCAAGGACAGGGGCGGAGATCTCATTGTGCCGTCCCCTTCTCTTGGCAAGAGGTTGCGGGGGGTGGGGCGGGGGTAGAAGCAGGTCATGCTCATTTCTGAATTTCCACGACCGGACTGGAGGAGTGAAACCAGAGTGGGCCCAGAAAAGGTGGCCAGGCCCTCTGGCTTGCCCTCTGTTTCCGCTGGACTTCAATGTGTTAAGTCCTGGAGAGGAGGCATGGAGAAGAGCTTCCGTTCTCAAGCTTCTGTCGGCAACCTGCTGGGCGCCAAGCAGCTAGCAAAGCACCACAGCTTCAGAGGTGAAAGGGAGAGAGATAAACGGATAATTACAGAATAAGAAGGGTTGGATACTGGGTCTAGGGGTGGCCCAGGTAGCAAGAGGTCCACCGCATTAGGGGATGGAGAGGAACAGTTCATCCAAGCTCCTGGAGGAGATCTTTACACTGGGGCTTAAAGGAGAAAAAAGAGTTCTCTAAGCCAGAAGGGAAAGGAAAGGTATTCCAGGCCAAGGAAACAGCATACACCAGAGGCAAAGAGTGTCTTCAGGAAGCTGCTTGTAGTTTGAGAATATCGGGAGATAATGTTGGAGAGGTCAGAAGGGACCAAATCATGCAAGGTCTTGTAAGCCAGGAGAGGGGGAAACCACCGGGAGTGACGGGATGGGATTGGGAGCAGTCAGCAAATGTGGAGACTGAATAGGCAGACTCCGACCTGGAGGTGAGGAGATAAGGCCTGTCCCAAATGCCCAGGCCAAAGATGCTGGTTGGGGAGGAAGACGAGGACTGGAGGAACTTGGGGGCTGATTGGTTGAGGAACATGGGAGAAGCAATCAGAGGTGATGCTCACGTTGGTAGCTGGAGGTGCCTTTCACCAAGATAAGGAATCTACAGGGAGGACCACATTAGGTGGGGACAGGGCATGAAGACAAGTTCAGTCGTAGATTTGCAGAATTTGAGATCCTTTTGAGCCATCCAAGTGGAAATGTTTTAGGAGCAACTGGATGTAAAAAATTCTAGCTAGTTCCAAGTCAGAAATATTGGTATGGGTGTCCTCAGAATATAGAGGGTTATGGGAAACATGGGTGTGGAGGAGATTGTTTGAAAACCGAAGAGAGCCAGATGTAAGCCAAGAGAATGCCAACTTTTAATGGGTGGGCAGGAAAGAGGGGTCCCAAGAACAAGTGGCCAGAGAGGTAGGATGCACTTTAGGAAAGGATTTGAATTAGGACCAAGAGAGGGAAGAGTTTCAACAAAGAGTAAGTGGAGTTGTCCCTAGACTCCTGAAGGGCTTTCACAGAGAAGGGGGAACAAATGTGTTTTCTAGGGCATTGGTGGGGAGGACTAGGATCAAGGGGTAGAAATGCCAGGGTAATAAATTCTAACCCAATATAAGAAAGTATTTTCTAACAGTCAGAGTTAGGTGTCCACCGTGTTAAGTAAAGAGCTCCCCATGAAGGTGTGCAAATAAAATCTGTTGGGGGCATTATTGAAAGAGTTCCTGATCTGGGCAGGAGATTGGAGCAGTTGGCCTCTGAGAGCTTTCATCACTAGTCCCCAGGAAGCATTTGTACACAGTCTCTGCGCATAACTAAATGACGAAGGCCTCATTATAAGAGCCCCCCCCTCACTTGCCTATTGGTGGACATAGGACCCAAAGATCATCAGACTGCAGGCTCTATCAGGAGGGTGTGATGGGCAGTAAGTATCTGAGAAGGTGACCAGGGGAGTGCTCTCTGAGGGGAGTGACATTTGGGCTGAGAATGATATAATGGAATGAACTCAGCCAGGGGGAGCTTGGGGAATGGCACTCCCTTCAGAGGGCTCCATCAATGCGAAAACCAAGAGCCAGGAGTGACTTGAAGAGTTTGATAAGCAAGGAGGCCCATGCAGCTGGAGTCAAGGGAGCAAGGGGTGGGAAGGAGAGGAGGGAGGACAGTATAGCTTTATAGGCTCTGGTACCGGTTGCCATGGAGTCTATTCCAGCTCATGGCAATCCCATGTGGTCAGAGTAGAACTGTGCTCTATAGGGTTTTCAATAGCTGATTTTTCAGAAGCAGATTGCTAGGCCTTTCTTCCAAGGCACCTCTGGGTAGATTTGAACCTCCAACTTTTTGGTTAGCAGCTGAGAGCATTAACCTTTTACACTACCAAGTGGCCCAGTTTAAAAAAAACCCTTGCCGTGGTAAACGAAACCCATTGCCCTCGAGTCAATTCCAATTCGTAGTGACCCTACCGGATGGAGTAGAACTGCCCCATAGGGCTTCCAAGGAGCAGCTGGTGGATTCGAACTGTCAACTTTTTAGATAGCAACGGAGCTCTTAACCACTGTGCCACCAGGGCTCCCTTTCCCTGGTAGAAGGAAGCTGACGTATTCTAAAAACAATGAGAAGCCACTGAAGGGTTTCAAAGGGGGGTGTGACGTGATCTGATTTTACATTTTAAAAAGACTCTTTGGCTGAGGCGTGAAACCTGGATTTGACATCTGAGGAGGGCGCAAGTGGAAGCAGCAAGACCAGTAAGAAGCACGTTTTGAGTGTATTCCCATGGTCTACAGGGTAACGTTTAACCCCTTAACCTGGCATTGGAGACAACTCCAACCTTATTTCCCATTGACCTCCTCCACGCATAATGTGCTTCCAACTTGTAGAACTCTTTGTTGTTGTTGTCAGGGCCGTTGAGTTGATTTGGACTCATAGCGACCACAGGTGATAGAGCAGAACCGCCCCCATAGGGTTTTCTGGGCTGTAATCCTTATGGGAGCAGATTGCCAAGTCTTTCTCCAACTGAGCTGCTGGGTGCGTTCGAACCACCAACCTTTCGGTTAGCAGCCAAGCAGTGACCCTAAAATCCTCAAATCCCACCCCCAGACCTTTCACAGTGCTAGTGGCTTCATCTGTTGAAACCTGATTCATTCTTTTTTTTTTTTTTTTAGACTCGACGGCAATGGGTTTTAACATTTTATTTTGTTTTCGGTGAAAGTTTACACCGCAAATTGATTCCCATTTAACAGTTTTTATACAAATTGTTCAGTGACACTGGTTGTATTTTTCACAATGTGTCAACATTCTCATTATTTCCATTCTGGTTGTTCCGTTTCCAGTACTCTACTTTCTCTGCCCCCTTACCTTCTCATCTTTGTTTTAGAGTAATTGTTGACCATTTGGTCTCACATAGATGACTTTTTAAAGCAGCAGTACTCACGGGTAATATTCTTTATTTTATGAACAAATCTGCTATTTATGTGACCTCAGGGCATAGTTTTGGTTCAAAGTTTAAAGAGTAGCTCAGGGCAATGGTCTCAAGATGTCCTGTAGTCTCAACTGGCCCAGTAAGTCTGGACTTTTTAAGAATTTGTGTTCTGTTTCACATTTTGCTACCATTCCATCAGGATCTATCTATTGTAGCCCTGATCTGAACCATCAGTAGTAGTAGCCAGGCACCATCTAGTTTTTCAGGTCTCAGGATAGATGAGGCCATGGTTCGTGTAGACTATTAGTCCTGTAGACTAGTTTCTTCTCTGAGTCTTTGGTTTCCTTCTTTCTCTTTTGCTCCAGATGAGTAGAGACCAATAGTTGACTGCTCACAAGATTTTAAGACCCAGACAGTACTCGCCAAACTAGAATGTAGAAGAAAAACCTTACGAGGTGTATTATGCCAATTGACCGAGTTGTCCTACTAGACTATGGTTGAGCCTTCAAACCCAGAAAACCAATCCCGTGAGGTGTTTGGTTATGCCTGAGAAGTATCCATAACTGTGCCCCCATGTGCTTTATTATATATATGATTATATATGCATGCAAACACATACATATACATATAGATACATCTATATATTAACACATATACATACTTATACACATATATGCACACATACATACATATGTAACCACATATATATTTTTTGGCTATTGTTGCGAAGTTATATGTCATAGCATTTATCAGAAATGTCTTTTTTTCTTGTATACTTCTTAGTGATATCACTTTCCTTGATTAAGCTGTGCACACTTCACCTACATTTGATGTTACCTTTTCCATCACTAAAAATAATTAAGTGTCTACTACCTAGAGAGGAGCCCTGGTGGTTTGAACCCACCAGCCACTCTGAGGGAGGAAGATGTGGCAGTCTGCTTCCGTAAAGATTTACAGCCTTGGAAACCCCATGGGGTCGCTATGAGTCAAAATCGACTTGACAGCAGTAAGTTTTGGTTTACCATCAAGAGAGTGAATTCCCCTACCCCCCATCCCTGGTAACCACCAGTGAATGTTGGTTTCTGTATGTATACCTATTCTTATCTTTTTATAAAGGTGAGATCATATGATGTTTGTCCTTTTGTGAATGACTTGCTTCACTCAGCATAATGTCCTCCAGATTCATCCACGTTATGTTTCCAGGATTCGTCATTATTCTTCACGGCTGCATAGTATTCCATTGCGTCATGTACACATTTTGTTTATGCATTCATCCGTTGATTGGCACTTGGGTTATTTCCATCTTTTTGCTATTGTGAATAGTGCTGCAGTGAACATAGGTGTGCATATGTCTGTGTCACTTCTATTAGCTCTCTAGGGTATATACATAGGAATGGGATTGCTGGATCATAAGGTATTTGTATTTCTAGCTTTTTGAGGAAGCACTGTAACATTATCCATAGTGGTTATACCATTTTACAACCCCACCAACAGTGGATAAAGGTTCCAGTCTCCCCTCCTCCTCGCCAACATTTGTTGTTTTCTGTTTTTTTTTTAATCAGTGTCATTTTAGCAGGAGTGAGATTGTATCTCATTGTAGTTTTCATTCGCATCTCTCTAATGACTAATTATCTCGAGCATCTTTTCATGTGTATGTCGGCTGCTTGAATGTCCTGTTTGATGAAGCAGCTGTTCATGTCCTTTGCCTGCTTTTTAATTCAGTCGTTCGTCTTTTTGTTGTTAAAGTTTTCTATATATTTTAGAGATTAAACCCTTACCAGATATGTCGTTCCCAAAAACTGTTTCCTAGTCCGAAGATTCTCTTTTTACTCTTTTAACAAAGACTTTTGATGAGCATAAATATTTAATTTTTTATGAAGTCCCAGTTGCCTAATTTGTCTTCTGATGTTCGGACCGTTATAGTTGTGTTCCATAATTTATTATTTTTTTAAATTAGGTCCCACGGTTTTGTTCCTATATTTTCTTCTAAGAACTTTATAGTTTTAGGTTTAATTTTGGGGTCTTTGATCCATTTTGAGTTAGTTTTTGTGTATGGTATGAGGTGTGGGTCCTGCTTCATTTTTCTGCAAGTGGATATCCAATTTTGCCAGCACCATTTGCTAAAGAGACTGTTTCTTCTCCATTGAATGGACTTTGACCCCTTATTGAAAATCAGGTGTCCATAGATGGATGGATTTATTTCTGGATTCTCAATTGTATTCCACTGGTCTATATGTCTCTCACGGAACCAGTATTAGGCTGTTTTGATTACTGTAGCTGTGCAGTATGTTTTGAGATTGAGGAGTGAGAGGCCTCCTACTTTGTTCTTCTCCTTCAATATTGCTTGGGCTATTTGGGGCCTCTTCCTTCCCATATAAAGTTAGTAATTAGTTTTTCCATTTCAGTAAAAAAAAAAAAAATCTTGGGATTTAGATTGAGATTGCATTGTATATATAGATCATTTTGAGTAGTATTGCCAGTTTCACAATGTTAAAGCTTCCAATCAATGGGCATGAAAGTCCTGCCATTTATGTAGGTCTCTTTTAGTCTCTTATAGTAGTTTTTATAAAATCCTGACTCGTTCTTGAAGGCTCATGTCAAACGCCACCTCCTCCATGATGACCTCCCAGATTTATCCCCCTGACTCATGACCCCTCTGGTCACATACTCCAGTTTACCCTCTCCTATTCTTCCAAGTGGCATACCACAGTCAGGCAGCCAGCCTTGTTTGGACCCTCATGTAGTACAGATCCAAGCACTTGGTGATTCTCAGTAAATGCTGGTTTGATGAATGACTAAATTCTCAGTCACACCATCCATCTTGTCCCCAAAGAAATAATGAATAGATGGGTTGGAAGTGCTCACTTCTGTCCTTATCAATGTATGCTTTTATTATTTTTTTATTATGAAAGGAATACCCGGTATTGTAGAGAGAATTAACAAACAATTAACAAATGTCCACTTTGTGCCCTGCTGAGCACCAGGGATGCAAGGGTAGTAAGATGTAATTGCCCCTGGGAAATTCACAGGTTGTTGGGAAAGAAAGACTCAGAAAGCATCTTCATTTCTGAAAAGGATGGTAAATGCTATAATGGGGCTAAGCATGAAGGCTCTGAGGACCCAGAGGGGCACCAGAGGGGTCAGGAAGGCTTCGTGGGAAGGTGATAACCCCTGCTGCATCTGGAGGGGTGAGTAGGGAATAATCAAGTAAAGCATGGGAGGTAGAAGGGCGTTCCAGAATACAGTATCATGTATGGGGACGGGGGAGCAGGGAACCACAGTCAGATCAGTCTGGGTACAATGCGGGGTGAGGCAGGAACGGGGAGCTCAAGATGAAGTGAGAGAGGTTGGCAGGGTAGGTCAGGCAGGGCCAGGTTAAGGAGCATGAAATTTATCCTAGAGCAGTTGGGAGCCATGGAAGGGGTTTGAGCAGAGGAATTTGGGTTTTAGAAGGAAAATGATGGTGATGATATTTTAAATAATAGTGTTATATCCTTTCTGATTTTTAGAACCCTTCCCTGTCTCTTATCTCATCTGATCTTTATAACAACTTCAAGAGGTAGAGAGAGCAGAGTTTACTCCATTTTAGATATGAAGGAATTAAGACTCAGAGGAATTAGGTGACAGCCTGGGGTAGTATCAAATAATGGCTGTTAGCTAAGCTCTGGGGTCAGGCAAACTGGAATTCATGTTCCAGCTGTAGCCAACTGTGTGACCTTGGGCCTCTCTGGGCCTCTGTGTCCTTATCTGTATAATGGGTATAATCATAGCACTGGCCCCATAGGTCTGTCCATTTGTCATTTATTCATTCCCCAAGTATTTGCTGTGCTCCCGTTATGTGAAGGCACTCTGGAGGTGCTAGGGCTCCAGCAATGAACCAGAGAGATACAGTCCTGGTCGTCATGGTGTTCACAATCTATTGGAAAAAATAAACATCAACCAAGTAATTGCACCAGATATTGGTCTCGAACACCAATATCTGCCTGAACCGGGCACTTAATGAACAGTGCTGCATATGAGACAATAACGGGCTGTGGGGCCTATGGCAAGTTGGAGAGGACATGCCCTGGCCTAAAGCAGCTCAAACTGAAAAATTTTCAACAATTGTTGTCTTAGTTATCTAGTGCTACTATAATAGAAATACCACAAGTAGGTGGCTTTAACAAACACAAACTTATTTTCTCAAGTTTAGGAAGCTAGGAGTCCAAATTCAGGCTCTAGAGGAAGGCTTTCTCTCCCTCTACTCTGGGGGAAGGCTCTTGTGTCTTTTCAGCTTCTGTTCCTTGGCTATCTTCCTTACCTATTTGCCCCCATCTCTGCTTGCTCATTTGCTTTTTAAATTTCTTTTTCTATCTCAAAGGAGGTTGATTTAAGACACACTTTACACTAATACTATCTCATTAATATAACAAAGAAAGCCCATTCCCAAATGGGATTATAATTATAGGTAGGGGTTAGGATTTACAAAACATTTTTGGGGGAGACACAATTCAATCCGTAACAATTGTCAAACAAAACATAACCCCATGTTTCAGTCAGTGTGAGGGCCACCAGTTTGCAACCCTTGGTATGCATAGTTGTGACAAGTGGTGTGAAGGAAACGTACAGATTGCGACATGTGGTGATAACACGAGGATATAACAGAGGTTGGAAGTTGGAGAGGTAGCATTTGGTCCGAGACCTGGAGGATGAGGAGAAAAGAGGGCATGGATGGGGAAGAAGGAATTCCTAGCACAGGGACAAGCATGTGCCAAACACTTAGGTGGGAAGGGGCTTGGAGCATTCCAGGAAGAGAGATGCTCAAAGAATCTGGCACATAGGAAGTAAGTGATAAGTTGGGAAACGCTGGCAGGGGAGGGTCATGGGACTTGATGTTTAATAATCACTGTTGAAGCCTTATTTTGAGGCATACGGAAAGTAAGTGGAGCCCTGGTGGTGTAGTTGTTAAGAGCTCGACTGCTAAC
Organism: Loxodonta africana; assembly: GCF_030014295.1. Classification (NCBI taxonomy): domain Eukaryota; kingdom Metazoa; phylum Chordata; class Mammalia; order Proboscidea; family Elephantidae; genus Loxodonta; species Loxodonta africana. Next base: position 39,168,123 of record NC_087363.1, read on the forward strand.
CAAAAGGTTGGCAGTTCAAATCCACCAGCCACTCCTTAGAAACTCTTGGGGCAGTTCTACTCTGTCCTGTAGGGTTGCTGGGAGTCAGAATCAACTTGATGGCACCTAATAACAACAACAACAATGCCAAGTCGTGAAAGGGTTTCAAAATGGGTGAAGGGTGGGTATATAAATAATAAAATAACTTTGGAGCATTTACTATGCACAAAGCAACTCTAACAAATTGATGGATTCTAACCATCTCAACCACCCTATTAGTTAAGTTCTATCGTTATCTCCATTTTAAAGATTAAGAAATTGAGCCACAGAGAGGTTAAGTGACTTGCCCAAGGTCTTGCAGACAGAACCAAGACTCAGACTCAAGCATTCTGGCTCCATAGCAGTGCTATGTTGCCTTGGAGGATAGATGAAGCCAGAATGGCATTTTAAAAAGATCATTCTGGTTGCTGATAAGGAGTATTGGGGATTGGGGTGGAGTAAGGGTGGAATCTGAGAAGATTAAATTAGAGAAAGTGTATAACCCCTTAGCATAGTGCCTGCCACTGGGAGTGCCTGGAAACATTAGATGTAATTACAGTACCAAAAAAAAAAAAGTGTGTTTTTCAGGTTTCATCAGGTGAAGGTAATGATAAAACGAGTCATGGAACCTGGGTACCCTGATACCCAGCCTGGTGCTAAAGCATTTTTCTTTCCTGGCTCTCTTTTTGCCCTTTTCCTGAAAGGAACTCATCTTTTAACCCTCTGCCCCCAAGGGCTCTGCAAGTCTAAGACCTCAGCAGACAGTGAAAGCTCCAGCAAGGCCCGCTCCTTCAATCCTGAGTTGGTCGTTGCCCACTGCTTCAAGCAGTTCAAGCAGGAGGACTTCCACCTGCCACAAAGCCGCCGCCGGGTCATCATCATGCCTCACACGAAGGAGCAGCTGCCCTTCAATCCCAAGCCCCAACCCCAGGCTCCACCACAGCCCACCTACAGCTTCAAGGCCCCAGAAGCTGAGGATATACCAGAGCAGCCGTTGGACACCAAGACCTGGCTGAGCCAGAGGTTGAAGCTTCGGAAGGAGCTGGAGTCGTTTGGCAACGTGGAGAGGTGGCTGAAGAACAAGCCCAGCTGTACACCTTCGGAGGCCAAGGTCTTACACAGTATCCTCCGCGAGGAGCATGAGGCCCAGTCAGTGGTCCCCTTGGCTACTACCCGGGTCACCAAGGTGAGTAGCCCTGTGTGCCAGATGAAGACCCTAAGGGTTATAGCAGTATGTTGTCATTTGGTAAGGTGAAGGGGGAGATGGCTCACGCTATCTCTCAGATGAACAAACAGAGGTCCAGAGAGGAAAGTGTATTTATTATGTGTTGCTGCATAACAAATAGCTCAAAATGATTTAAAGCAACAAATATTTATTATCTCACTGTTTCTCAGAGTCGAGAATCTGAGAGTCAAGCTTAGCTGGGTGGTTCTGCTCAGAGTCTCTCATGAGATTGCATTCAAGATATTGGCCAGGGTCGCAGTCATGTGAAGGCTTGACTGGAGGAGGATCTGCTTCCAAGACGGTGCATTCCCGTGGCTGTTGGCAGGAAGCCTCAGTTCCTTCCACATGGCCTCTCCATAGGGCTGCTTGAGTGTCCTTACAAAATGCTGGTGGCTTCCCCCAGAGGGAATGATGTGAGAGAGAGATCAAGGAGGAGGCTTCAGTGCCTTTTATGACCAAGTCTCACACTATCACTTCTACTACGTTCTTTTCGTTAGGAGCAAGTCACTAAGTAGTGCCCATACTCAAGGGGAGGAGAATTTCCATCTTAGAAAGGATGAGAGGTGAAGAACTTGTAGACATATCTTAAAATCGCCCTATGATTCCTGGCATTCCATCTTTTGAAGCATTTCTTAATACTCGCTGTTCATTCACTTGTTTATTGACACATGTTTGCTAAGGGCCTGTATCCTCACAGGGCTATTGTGAGGATCACAAGTGTGATCATAAATGTGGAAATAGAAGACCAGTGAGACTAACAATTTGCCTAAACCCATAAAAAAAAAAAAAAAAAAAAACCATAGAGATAGTAAATGCCAGTTGTTGTTGTTGTTAGGTGCTGTCGAGTCCGTTCCAACTCATAGCGACCGTATTATGCACAACGGAAAGAAACACGGCCCGGTCATGTGCCATCGTTACAATCGTTGTTATGCTTGAGCTCATCGTTGCAGCCACTGTGTCAATCCACCTTGTTGAGGGTCTTCCTCTTTTCCGCTGACCCTGTACTCTGCCAAGCATGATGTCCTTCTCCAGGGACAAATCCCTGCTGACAACATGCCCAAAGTATGTAAGGTGCAGTCTCGCCATCCTTGCTTCTAAGGAGCTTTCTGGTTGTACTTCTTCTAAGACAGATTTGTTCGTTCTTCTGGCAGCCCGTGGTATATTCAATATTCTTCGCCAACACCACAATTCAAAGGCGTCAACTCTTCTTTGGTCTTCCTTATTCATTGTCCAGCTTTCACATGCATACGATGCGATTGAAAATACCATGGCTTGAGTCAGGCGCACCTTAGTCTTCAAGGTGACGTCTTTGTTCTTCAACCCTTTAAAGAGGTCCTTTACCTAATGCAATGTGCCTTTTGATTTCTTGACTGCTGCTTCCATGGCTGTTGATGTGGATCCAAGTAAAATGAAATCCTTCACTACTTCAATCTTCTCTGTGTTTATCATGATGTTGCTCATTGATCCAGTTGTAAGGATTTTTGTTTTCTTTATGTTGAGGTGTAATCTTTACTGAAGGCTGTGGTCTTTGATCTCCATTAGTAAGTGCTTCAAGTCCTTTTCACTTTCAGGAGGCAAGGCTGTGTCATCTGCATAATGCAGGTTGTTAATGAGTCTTCCTCCAATCCTGATGCCCCGTTCTTCTTCATATAGTCCAGCTTCTCGTATTATTTGCTCAGCATACAGATTGAATAGACCAACCAAACCAAACCCACTACCGTCGAGTTGATTCTGACTCATAGTGACCCTATAGGACAGAGTAGAACTGCCCCACAGAGTTTCCAAGGAGCGCCTGGTGGACTTGAATTGCTGACCTTTTGGTTAGCAGCTGTAGCACTTAACTACTACGCCACCAGGGTTTCCACAGATTGAAAAGGTGTGGTGAAAGAATACAACCCTGACACACAGCTTTCCTGACTTTAAACCAATCAGTATCCCCTTGTTCTGTCCGAACAGCTGCCTCTTGATCTATGTAAAGGTTCCTCATGAGCACAATTAAGTGTTCGGGAATTCCCATTCTTTGCAATGTTATCCATAATTTGTCATGATCCACACAGTCGAATGCCTTTGCATAGTCAATAAAACACAGGTAAACATCCTTCTGGTGTTCTCTGCTTTCAGCCAGGATCCATCTGACATCAGCAATGATACCCCTGGTTCCACGTCCTCTTCTGAAACCTGCCTGAATTTCTGGCAGTTCCCTGTCGATATACTGCTACAGCCGTTTTTGAATGATCTTCAGCAAAATTTTGCTTGCGTGTGATATTAATGATATTGTTCTATAATTTCCATGTTCAGTTGCATCACCTTTCTTGGGAATAGGCATAAATATGGATCTCTTCCAGTCAGTTGTCCAGGAAGCTGTCTTCCATATTTCTTGGCATAGACAAGTGAGCACCTCCAGCGCTGCATCTGTTTGTTGAAGCATCTCAATTGATATTCCATCAATTCCTGAAGCCTTGTTTTTCGCCAATGCCTTCAGAGCAGCTTGGACTTCTTCCTTCAGTACCATCAGTTCCTGATCACATGCCACCTCTTGAAATGGTTGGACATCGACTAATTCTTTTTGGTATAATGACTCTGTGTATTCCTTCCAGCTTCTTTTGATGCTTCCTGCATTGTTTAATATTTTCCCCATAGGATTCTTCACTATTGCAACTCGAGGCTTGAATTTTTTCTTCAGTTCTTTCAGCTTGAGAAATGCCAAGCTTGTTTTTCCCTTTTGGTCTTTGATCTCCAGCTCTTTGCAGATGTTGTTATAATACTTCACTTTGTCTTCTCGAGATGCCCTTTGAAATCTTCTGTTCAGTTCTTTTACTTCATCAATTCTTCCTTTTGCTTTAGCTGCTCGATGTTCGAGAGCAAGTTTCAGAGTCTCCTCTGACATCCGTCTTGGTCTTTTCTTTCTTTCCTGCCTTTTCAACGACCTCTTGCTTTCTTCATGGATGATGTCCTTGATGTCATTCCACAAGTCATCTGGTCTTCAGTCACTAGTGTTCAATGCGTCAAATCTATTCTTCAGATGGTCTCTAAATCCAGGTGGGATGTACTCAAGATCATATTTTGGCTTTCGTGGACTTGCTCTGATTTTCTTCAGTTTCAGCTTGAACTTGCATGTGAGCAATTGATGGTCTGTACCACAGTCGGCCCCTGGCCTTGTTCTGACTGATAGTATTGAGGTTTTCCATTGTCTCTTTCCACAGATGTAGTCAGTTTGATTTCTGTGTGTTCTATCTGGCGAGGTCCATGTGTATAGTCGTCGTTTATGTTGGTGAAAGAAGGTATTTGCAGTGAAGTCGCTGGTCTTGCAAAATTCTATCATTCGATCTCTGGCATTGTTTCTATCACCAAGGCCATATTTTCCAACTACTGATCCTTCTTCTTTGTTTCTAACTTTTGCATTCCAATCACCAGTAGTTATCAATGCATCTTGATTGACGTTCTATCAATTTCAGACTGCAGCAGCTGATAAAAATCTTCTATTTCTTCATCTTTGGCCCTAGTGGTTGGTGTGTAAATTTGAGTAATAGTCATATCAACTGGTCTTCCTTGTAGGCATATGGATATTATCCTATCATTGACAACGTTTTACTTCAGGATAGATCCTGAAATGCTCTTTTTGACCATGAATGCAACACCTTTCCTCTTCAAGTTGTTATTCCCAGCATAGTAGACTATATGATTGTCCGATTCAAAATGGCCAATACCAGTCCATTTCAGCTCACTAATGCCTAGGATATCGATGTTTATGCATTCCATTTCATTTTTGACGATTTCCAATTTTCCTAGATTCGTACTTCTTACATCACAGGTTCTGATTATTAATGGGTGTTTGCAGCTGTTTCTTCTCATTTTGAGTCACGCCACATCAACGAATGAAGGTCCCGAAAGCTTTACTCCATCCACGTCATTAAGGTCGACTCTACTTTGAGGAGGCAGCTTTTCCTCAGTCATCTCTTGAGTGCCTTCCAACCTGGGGGCTCATCTTCCAGCACTATATCAGACAATGTTCCACTGCTATTCATAAGGTTTTCACTGGCTAATGCTTTTCAGAAGTAGACTGCCGGGTCCTTCTTCCTAGTCTGTCTTAGTCTGGAAGCTCAGCCGAAACCTGTCCTCCATGGGTGACCCTGCTGGTATCTGAATACCGGTGGCATAGCTTCCACCATCACAGCAACATGCAAGCCCCCACAGTACGACAAACTGACGGACACGGGGCGGGGGGTAAATGCCAGAGTCAGTATCAAAACCCTCACCTTCCAACTCCGTGTGTTTCTGTGACATTTCCTTGCAAACACTTGAAACTTCTCCCAATTCAGGTGAAGGTGGGAGAAGGAGTCAGAGTACTTAGGTTTAATCCCATAGTCAGGTGACACGCTGGAGAATCCTGCAGGCTAATGGGATAATGGGGGGCCGGCAAGTTCAAAATCCATAGGTTAGGCAGCAAACTGGAGGTTCCTGCAGGCTTGCATTCCAAGATTGGTAGGTCAGGTGATAGAAAGGGTGCAGAGTGAAGAGAGAGAGTTTTGCCAAAATATGTATTTATAGCCTAGGGCGAAACACACTGAAGGAAACCCCCTTTTCAACTGATTGATTGATTCCATTCCATTAGATTACATTATGGAACAGCAACTAGCCTAGTGTTTGGCCAAACCACTGGGAACCATAGCCTAAGTTGACATAAAATTAAACTTCACAGCTAGGGAACAGGAAGGTCCTTTGTAAAATGTCAAGTGCAGCACCAAGGTAAGGGAGTATTACCATTACGAACTATTCCTTTCAACCTGGAGTTGGAGGAGGAGTGGGATTTTGATAGGAAGAGAACAGGGAAAGGTGTTCTAGGTAGGCAGCCCAGCATGAGCAAAGGCTGGGAAGTGGGATCAGTGGGAAGCCCCATCTGGTTGCAGGCAAGGGTGGGTATCTTGGTGCATTAGGAGACCAGTGGAATTATGGATACTGACAGCAAAATCTGGTCCAACAGGAGAGATGTAGATAAGAATGACATTTTAGTTCTCATGTTGTCCGAGCCTCTCGTTTCAGACGAGAAGACAGGCCCAGAGATGCAAAGTCTCCCAGCCTGATTCCAGAGCTCTTTGTGTTCCATCTTGCCGTCTGCTCAGAACTGCTCAGCCCCTCTTCCATCTCTCTATGGTTCTGGGGGTTGCACTCCATTAGCCTGAACTCTCCCCTCTCTGGCCCACCCTCTCTGGCTCTTTCAGAAGAAAGCCTCCCAGGCTTGGCGCAAATCGGTGCCCCTGCTCCACCTGCCCAAGCCCTCTGCCCTGTCGACCATGTACACCTACCTGCACAACCGAAAGATCAAGATCCTGGAGCTGTTTAACAAAACGGACCAGAGCAATAACCAGAGGATCACCCGGGAGGAATTCATTGTGGCTCTGAGGGCAGTAAGTGGTGCTCGCTACTCCCTGCTGGAACTGAGGGGAGGATGTCCTTGCACTCCTGATTACTTATAAAGCCATACTGGAAAATGTGGCTTGTCCTGTGGCCAAACCAAACCCCTGACACCACTCTGCACCGGTCTGCCCTGAATGGAGAGTCTGTAGAGCAGACCCCATAACCAGCTGCCTGGGGAATCACTGCCTCTGGCCCATCAGACCCCAGAACTGAGTGTAGAGAGAGTTGGGCCTTTGATCCTACTTCTAGTACCTTCTCCAACTGTCCTGTACACATAACTTACCTAGGGATCTTGTTAAAATGCAGCTTCTGATTCAGTAGGTCTGTGTGAAACCCAAGATATTGCATTCTGATAAGCTTCTGTCCTGGATGATGCCAATGGCACTGGTCAATGGACCACACGTTCAGTGGCTATTTAAACATTTAAATTAGTTATAAACATATAAAAGTAAAACCAGCTCCTCAGTCACACTAGCCACATTTTAAGTGCTCAGTAGTCACATGTGGCTATGAATATTGGATCACACAGATATAGAACATTTCCATCATCGCTGAAAGTTCTGTTGGTCTAGCAGGGGTCTGCAAACTATGGCCCACGGGCCAAATGCAGCCTGCCTCCTGTTTCCCTAAATAAAGTTTTATTGGAGCACAGCCACACCCATTTGCTTACATACTGTCTATGGCTGCTTTTGCACCAGGAGGCAGAGTTGAGTAGTTGTGACAGCATCCATATGGCCTGACAAGTCTGAGATATTTACTTTCTGGCCCTTTACAAAAGAAAGTTTGTTGACCCCTGGTCTAGATGAATTAAGCTTTTTATTTATTTTGAACACGAAGACACTTAAGAACAAATTTTTAGGAAACAGATTGTTGCATCTTTTTTAAATCATCACCAGCTTTCACCCCACAGCAACTGGTTACTGGTGCTGTGCCTAAAGGAGCAAAGAAACAAAGTCAGGCATTTGAGCACAGCAGCTCTGAGGAGAGAAGGTGCGACCATGTAGGGGCGCCCTCTGTGGGCCTGTGGCATTATCTCAGTTTACCCTCTCACATGTTTTATGAACGTTTGAAAACAAAGTATTTTTAAAAAAAGTTGTCTTTGAGTTGATTCTGACTCATGGCGACCCCATGTGTGTCAGAGTAGAACGACGCTCCATAGGGATTTCAGTGGCTGGTTTTTTGGAAATAGATCACCAGGCTTTTCTCCCAAGGTGCCTCTGGGTGGACTTGAGCTACCAACCTTTTGGTTAGCAGCCAAGTGCTTAATGTTTTGTGCCACCCAGTGACTCCAGAAAAGATAGTCTTTAATCATCCTTAGGAATCCTGGTGGTGCAGTGGTTAAGTGCTCAGCTGCTAACTGAAAAGTCAGTGGTTTGAACCCACGATCCTCTCCACAGGAGAAAGATGTGGCAGTTGGCTTCTGTAAAGATTACAGCCTTGGAAACTCTATGGGATAGTTCTGCTCTGTCCTGTAGAGGGTCACTCTGAGTCAGAATTGACTCGGCAGCAGTGGGTTTGGTTTGGGTTTTTTGGTTTAATTATCCTAACCAAAATAAAATAAAATATTAAATCTATTAGCATGGGTAGAGTTCTGATCTTCTTTAAGGGAAGTACAGTGAGCTGTGACTGCTATCTGGAGAAGCTGAAGAACTAAATTATATTTCCTTTAAAACTTTTTTTCTTTAATATTCAATACAGTTGGCAAGCATTCTACTCCTAAAAAGTTGTTTGCCATCCTTAAAAGAATACCTCTTAATTTTTGTATGAGAAATTAACTTTAGGGGTATATATTCACCGAAAGCACAATAAAAAAATTTTTTTTGAAAGAATGCCTTTTAAAGGTTATTTCTGATCCTATGTTCCTTCAGTTAAGAGAGGTTTATATGTTTCTCATGGACATGGATGATAGACACATGAAATCAAGTTTCAAATTCGTCATGGTAAATGCTGTCGTTGAGATAAGGACAAAGTGGGGTGGGATCCCAGAGGAAGAAGTAAGTTGACTCTATAAAGATGGAGCCATATCTAGACTGAGCTTTGAAGGAGGGACAGGAATTTTTCGGGCAACAAGGGAATTCCTGAACAAAGGTGGAAGGTGGGGAAGTGCAGGGTGTGTTCAGGGAATGGAAGGCTCTTCGCTCTGTGGCAGGGACAATGGATGTGAGGTGGGAGCTGCTGAGGATGATTCTAGAAGGGTGGGAGGGGCCAGGATACCAGGGCCTTTGGATTGGAGCCTGCCGATATTCAGGGCTTCAGGGCTTCTCCTCTGTCCTCAGGTGGGGGTGCCTTTGAATAGCCAGGAGCTGGAGGACATAATGATCTACCTCAGCTCTTTGGGGAAGTTCAACACCATCACGACAGACATCCTGGCCAGCACCTACAAGCAGTGGTCCATGGCTGAATCGGGGAGAAGCCAGCAAGCCATAAGGGAGAGTATGTACCCTGCCTGGGAGCATGACAAGGAGGCTTGGCCTCTGACGGTCTTCAGCTTTGGCGTGTTGTGGGGTGGCCACGCCTCTGGAATGTCCAGGCCTAGAGGTCACCTAAGGAGCACTTAAGGGGCCCCCGTCCTTACAGGAGGATTCTTTGAGGGTGGTCTCAGCTCATCAGAGTCCACCAGACAGGTGGGAACTGACCCAAACTTAGCAAGCCTTTCTGGAGACTTTCATTTGTATGTGGGTCCAAGGCCTTCTTACTATTAATCTAAGTGTTATTGGTCAAAGTTAACTGCAACTTCTCGTTCAGAAACCAGAATTAGCCCATATTTAGAGTGTACTGAGGAGTCCCTGTGAGTCAGAATCGACTCGATGGCACTGGGTTTGGTTTTGGTTTTTGAGGAATCCCTGGGTGGTGCAAATGCTTATTCTGCTCAGCTGCTAACCCAAAGGTTGGAGGTTCAAGTCCACCCAGAGGTGCCTCGGAAGGAAGTCCTGGTGATCTAGCTCTGAAAAATCAGCGACAGGAAACCCTGTGGAGCAGAGCTCTGGTCCGACGCACACAGAGTTGCCCCGAGTCGGGGCTGCCTCCTCCGTGACTGGTTAGCGGTGCCGTGCCCGAGAAGCCGGTGCCGTGCCTGAGAGGCCGGTGCTGTGCCGGAGAGGCCGGTGCCGTGCCCGAGAAGCAGAGTCAGGGGTCCGAGCGCAGCAGCTGAGGAGAGAAGGTGGGACCGCGCAGAGGCACCCTCTGTGGGCCTGCGGCGTTATTTCCGTCTACCCTCCCACATGCCCCCCAGACTGTTGGGAGAATTATCGCGTTATTTACCTGCAGCATAATCTCCATCAGGAGCCCTGGTGGCACAGTGTTGAAGTGCTTGACTGCTAACCAGAAAGTCGGCAGTTCGAACCCACGAGTCGCTGTGCTGGAGAAAGATGGGGCAGTCTCCTTCCATAAAGATTACAGCCTTGGAAGTTCTATGGGGCAGTTCTACTCTGTTCTATACGGTTGCTGTGAGTGGGAATTGGCTCAGTGGCAACAGGTTTATTATAATTCTTTTTACCCTTCCAAGTCCCTGGAGACCAGGGTAACTTTTCACACTTTACCAAGGAGGATGCTAAAGCTCAGAGAGGTTGAACCAGTCGCCCAAAATCTCAAAACTAGAAGATGGCAGGGCCAGGATTGGATTTCCACTTGACTGAGCCAGGGAAGACCTGAGAAGCGGATGCTGGTGCTGATATCGAGTGAGGAGGAGCCAGTCCTGGGACAGTAGGGTGAAGGGCATTCTAGGCACCTGGAGCCACGAAGACAGAGGCCCTGAGGTGGGAAGGTCCTCAAGGACAGAAGGAAGTCTCAATGGCTGGGGTGGAGTGAGTGAGTGAGGGGCGTGTGGCAGGAGATGGGGTCAGGTGGGAGGCAAGGTTAGATCCTGCAGGACTTGTGGACCAAGAGAATTACTTTGGGGGTTAATCTGAGTTCCATGGGAAACCATTGGAGAGGTTGAAGCAGGGAAATGAGGTGCTCTGATGTCCATGTTTTAAGCTCCTGTTGCTGTCTGGTGAAAACAGGGTCATACAAGATGAGGAAGGCAGCAGGTGGCTTGGGTTAGGGAGGCCATGGTAGATGTGGGGAGAAGGGGCATGCTCAGGTGTGTCTTAGAGGGGACACTGACTGGACATGCAGGAAGGTAAGAGAGTTCTGGAGAGGGAGAAGGAAAGCCCAGCCCTGCCTGACCAACGGTGGTTAAGTGCTTCGTTGAGCCCAGCCTGGGCATCCCCTCAGTCCTGCCTTCCTTTGCCCCTCCCCTCCACCCCCAGATCTCCAGTCAGCCAGAGGTGGCATCATCTCACAGAGTCTGCTCAAGAAGCAGAAAGTAAGCCCAGCACCACAGCCTGCCAAGATGGACCTGCTGACTGTGCCCATGACCAACTTGCAGAAGGAAGCACGGCCCATGACCCTGGAGGATATGGAAGATGTTGGCAAGCGGTACCGCGAGAGGAGACGCCGGTACAAGGTACCCTGCAGCCTAAGGCAGGCATGGGCCAGTGCCCGACAGGCCTGGGTGCAAATCCAACTCACCTCCTGCTCCGGGAAGACTCTGGGGGTTTCTTGACCTCTGTGAGCCCCTGTCCCTCAGCTGTACAATAAGAATAATACCTACCTTGCAGGGTTTTTATGAACATTAAATGAGAGCATTTCTGAAAGTATCAGGTCCTCCTTTCCCACTCTTAATACCTTGCATCCCTACCACAGGGCTGCATCTTTATCACAGCTGGAACCTGTGTGTTTGGCACAGGGCCTGGGACTGAGCAGACTCTCCAGAAAGACATGATGAAGGAAGGGAGGTCGGATGGACTGGGTGAATCAGTCCATCCAATAAAGACTTTTTGAGAGTGTGTGGTGTGGCAGGCACTCCTCTAGGTGCTACAGTGAACAAAACAGTCCCATCCTCAAGGAGCAGACGGTCTAGTCAGGGAGGCAGGCAATGCATGATATACATAAATCAGTTTTTTAATAATAAATATAATACTATATACAAACATATCATAAATATGATACTGTATACAAATATGGAGTCTTTTGGTGGTGCAAATGGTAAGCACTGGCTACTAACCAAAAGGTTGACAGTTCAAACCCACCCAGAGGTACCTTGGAAGAAAGGCCTGGTGATCTGCTTCTGAAAGATCACAGCCTTGAAAAATGTAAGGAGCAGTTCTACTCTGCACATACGGCGTCACTATGAGTCGAAGTCAGCTTGACAGCAACTGGATTGGTTTTATATACAAATATATAGCATAATACTAGATTAAAATAAAAAATACTATATTAAAAAAAAAAAGAGCCAAACCAGTTGACATGGAGTTGATTCTGAGTCATGGCGACCCCATGTGTGTCAGAGTAAAACTGTGCTTCACAGGGTTTTATATTATAAATATACAACAAATATAAATATATATACAATATAAATATTGTGTGTATATATATATACAATATACATAATAAAATGTCAGGTATTTTTAAGTGCTGTATCAATTAAGATTTGATTCAGTTGCATGGCAGGAAAACCCAAAATGTTACAGCAGAGGTCAGCAAACTTTTTCTGTTAAGGACCAGACTGTAAATATTTTAGGCTTTGGGGGCCATACAATCTCTGTTGCAATGACCAAACGGTGTCATTGTAGCATGAAAACAGCCATAGACAATACACAGACAAATGAGTGCAGCATGGCTGTGTTCCAATAAAACTTTATTTACAAAAACAGGTGGTGGCCAGATTTGGCCTATGGGCCCAACTTCGCTGACTCTAGTGTTACAAGCTTAAGTAAGGTAAATGTTTCTCCTTGCAAAAATAAAAAAGGAAGAAGAACACTAAAGTGGCTACACAGTCTCCAGGCCCCTTCGACCTTGCTCTGCCATCCTTAATAGGTGGTGTCCACCTCAAGGCCGCAGGTGGCTGCACATAGCTTAAACTCTCACACAGCCAAACGCTTGAAATTAATTTTTCAATAGGATGTCTCCAGGTTTGTGTGCTGTATGTCACTGTATGTGTCATACAGTCATCTCTGCACATCAGTGGATGGGGCCCCACACCTGGGGCCAGGTACACTGTCACTTCAGAGCAGTCCAGGGCTAACTTTGACCATGGGTGACCTTCTTCTGGGTCCCAGACCTTAGAGCTTTGGCCACACCTGGTGCTCTTTGCCCTTTCTCTCACAGGATCTTCTGGGTAAAGGAGATGTGGCTTACCCCTGCCTTCCAGCCAGGGGAAAGAGGCGAGGTGAAGAATATGGCTTCCTCTGGTCTCTCTTTGCAGCACACCATCCCCTTCATCCAGTACTCAGAGCGGTGCCGCCTGGTGCGCAGTGGGAACAAGCACTTTGATGAGAACTGCCTCCCATCCACAGTCCATGGTAACATGGGGGAGCTTATCAACAAGTCCCGCAGGGACAACTTTCTGGTCTACCTCCAGTGCTGGAAGCTCTGTGAGTCCTATGGCCTCCCACTGACAGAGGACGTCCTCATGAAAGGTAAGGGCTTTGGGGCTGCCCTTGGGAAGATGCCCAGAGGCACAGAGCTGGGGGAGGGGTACATCTACAGAGGCTTGTCCTTCCCCCAGCTGAGCCCCTGTGGTCTGTGGTGGGGATATTGGAAAGGGGAAGGGGGAGGGGGAGGGGGAGGGAGAGGGGAGGACACAGGATTTCTAGAACACAAGGTTAGGAGGTCTGGGTTCCCCAACTGAGATTTCAGAAGTCTGGATTCTGGAGCCCTATGCTTGGTGAGCTGAAATTTAGAGCAGGAAGCTCCAAAGATGGAAAATCTTGTGAGGGAGCCCTGAGGTTGCACATAAAAGAGTAATCCAATTTCAAAGAGGCAGATGTGGCAGAAATGATAACTGCTATGATGTATTGGGAGTCTCTAGGTGATGCAAACGGTTAACGCATGTGGCTGCTAACTGAAAGGGAGGTTCAAACCCACCCAGAGGTGCTTCGGAATAAAGGCCTGGCACTCTACTTCTGAAAAATCAGCCACTGAAGACCTGATGGAGCACAGTTCTACTCTGACCCACATGGGGTAGCCATGACTCAATGTTGACTTGATGGCAACTGGTTTATGATGTCTTGTGCGTTTCCAAAACCACCTCTCTAGGCCAGGCCAGTTTCCCAGGTCTGCAGTGAGCAATAAGGTAGGAAGGTCAGGACGCCAGGACACAGGTCCACTGAGGCCCCTTGCTCTCTGCTCAGACAGTGGGTCTCAGCCCAGAGATTTCCACGCAGGTTTCACCTTTGCTTGGGGCAAGAGTTATGTTTCCATATAGCCAAGTAGACCTGCCACTCCAGTCTCTGCGCAGAGTGTGTGGGGAGTGCCAGCCCTCTGGGGACGGCTCAGCAATGCTGACATCTGTAACCTCTACTGAGTTTAATGGGGAGCTCCCTCTCTGGATTTTAAAAACACTGCAGAGCGAGCTGCACTCTGGGCAGAGGTTTTCCCGAGGGAACCTTGCAGGAAAGGACTGTGGCCATCCTGGGAAATGCAGCTTTCTGAGAGAGTGGTGTGGCTTCCCTGAGAACAAGAATAAACAGTCATAATTGATTTTTTTTCACCTTTTCCCCAAGAGAAAACCAAGCCCATTGCTGCCAAGTCAATTCCAACTCATAGTTGACCCTATAGGACAGAGTAGAACAGCCCCACAGTTTTTAAGGAGTGGCTGGTGGATTTGAACTGCTGACCTTTTGGTTAGCAGCCAAACTCCTAACCACTGCACCACCAGAGTTCCTTTCTGCAAGGGGGAGGGAAACAAATCTCAAATGTAAAGGGCCTTAGGTGTATAAAGGGGAATGTGACAGGGCCTTCAGGAACACAGGGAAACCACCGTGACAGTCACTGTAGCCCACAAACATGGCATGCCCTTTCCCTGGCAAACCACCCCTCCCTTGGTGGCCCCCTACCACCCGCCAGGCTGGTTGGCCATCTCTGTGACAGCAGAAAGGGAAGGCGGTCCTGCAACTCTGGACCCTGGCTTTTCCCAGGTCATCTTTCTTTTCTCCTTCCTTGGAGCCTTTTCTTCCCTGATCACTTACATCGCCTGGTCTTGGCTGTGATGGAGCTTCTTAAAATCCAGGCAGGCCTGTCACTTGCCCCAGACTGCTCCAATGGCTAGGTCTTCCTCTGGATTGCCTGTTCTATCTGACCCCTCCAGGGCACCAGGTCATTGCCGAGACTTTTGACTGCTGGCTTTTGCTAACTCCTGGATGCCTACGTTGGGGAGCTTCACCCGTCTTCAGGATCTGCCATTCACACCACACAGAAACGTCCCCTGGGTGGGCATCTTCTTCCTTCTGATTGGTCTAGGCAGACTAGACTCAAGCCCATCCCTTGGCCATGATTTGTTGGGCATCTTTATGGCAGGGGTCCTGATGTGCTGTGTGCAAGGAGATTTGAACGGCCTGGTTTCCAGGTCTGGGTTGTACCCTACAGCTTGCTGAGAGCAGCTAGACTCCAGACCTCAAGCTCATGGGCCAGGATACTAGATCAAGGTATCTCCCTACCTCCAATGAATATAGCATCGTTGCTTCTTTTTTTCCTTCTGATTTCTAGATAATATTTGCTTGTTTAAATTTTTTTTTTAAAGTTTAAAAATAAAAATCCCCCCCACCCTAACTGACCATCATTAATATTTTGGTGACCATCTGTCTTAGTGCTGCTGTAAGAAAAAAATACCACACGTGGGTGGCTTTAAAGAATGGGAATTTGTTTTCTCACAGTTGGGGAGGGTAAAAGTGCAAATCAGCATCTCAGCTGTGTTGATTCCTTCTTTGGGCCTCTCTCCTAGTTTCTGATGGTTGCTGGAATCCTTGGCATTCCTTTTCTGCTTATAGATGATCTAGCTTTGTGGTCACATGGCGTCTTCCCTGTATGTATGTCTCTCTGTGTCTGTATGTCCCTTTATAAGACACTATTCAGAAGGGATTAGGTTTAGGATCCACTCTTCTGGAGTATGACCTCATTAACACAACAAAAGAAAACCCCTATTTCCAAACATGGTCACATTCACAAATACAGGGGTTAGGACTTCAGTACAACTTTTGAGGGGACACAATTCAATCCACAACACTCTCCTTTTTCTTTTCAATTTATACAATCTTATGTAAATGGAATCACTGAGAAATCATACTTGTAAACATCATGTACATTTTTTTTAATGTAGGTTAAAAAAATCATGTATACCTTTTTAAAAATGTTGATGTTGCATATCTTGCCCTTTTCTCTGCCCCCTTCTCACCTGCACAACCCTGCTCCTACCCTAGGTAACGAGTATTAACAGCCTTGAATGTAACCTTCCATCACTTTTTCTGGAACATGAGATTTTCATGTGTTTCTATCTTATGATGAGCATTGCTCAATAACTGCAGGAAGGTGGGGACTTTGCCCTGGTATTTTTTATGTCCTGCACTTCTTAGGAAACACTTCCAGGGATCTCTGGTTCCAAGACCAAATCAAGACAGAGAAAACTGCCATCAAACAAGTCTATGTTAATACAGTGAAGCCTTGGTTGAATCTTCCTGCTTCCTCCAGGGATCCCTAACCAGGGCCCCCTGCAGTGCAGAGTGGGCTCTGTGTGTTCTGTCCTCATGATGGTGGTGAGGCACAACCTTCTATCCAGGCCTGGGGGCCTTTGCTGACCTTGTTATCCACATGCCTCCCTCATCTGTCCTCTGGCTGACAGTATCACACCAACCTCAGTTTCCTGGTTTGGCTATTGTGCACAGTTATATGCTGTCTTAGTTTCCTAGTGTTGCCATAATAGAAATACCACAAGTGGGTAGTTGTAACAAAGAACAGACATTTATCTTCTTACAGTTCTGGAGGCTAGAAGTCTGAATTCAGGGGTCAGCAGGACTAGGCTGTCTCTCTGTGTGGACTTTAGAGGAAGATCCTTGTCTCTTTCAGCTTTTGGAACTCTTGGCATTCCTTAGCTTGTAGATGGACCCTCATGTGGCATGGTCCCTATATGTGTCTCTCTGTGTCTGTACTTTCCTTTGTAAGACACCACTTAGAAGGGATTAGGTTTAGGACCCACCCTTCTCCATCCAGTACGACCTCATTAACATAATAAAGAAAAACCCTGTTCCAAACAGGATCTAATTCACAGGTACAGGGGTCAGGACTTCAACATATCTTTTTGGGGGGACACCATTCAGTCCATAACATGCATGATGTCACCATTGGGGCAATTTGGGTGAAGCTGAGTAAAGGTGAAGGGTTCAAGGGATTCTCTGTACTATTTTTACAGCTTCTTGTGAATCTATGATCATTTAAAAATAAAAAGTTTTAAAAATATATTAAAATTTTTTTTTTTAAATAATAATATGACTTTTTTAAACAAACAAACAAAAAAAGCCTCCCTCTGCCCCTGAAGGGGAGACCTTGGGTAGTGTGAACAGTTAACATGACCTGTTGCTAACCCAAAGGTTGGAAGTTCAAGTCTACCTAGAGGCATCTTGGAAGAAAGGCCTGGCAATCTACTTCCAAAAAATCAGCCATTGAAAACCCTGTGGAACACCTCATGGGACTTGGTTCCTTGGTTTGGAGGTTTAGGGTCATGGTTTTATGGGACAGTCCAGTTAATTGGCCTAATATCACATTTAGTGCTTCTGTTCTACCTCCTAGTTCAATGCATAGTGCCTGGGGTCTTAAAAGCTTGAAAGTGGCCAGCAAAGGCATAACAATTGGTTTCTATTTGCCTAGAGCAACAGAGGAAGAAGAGGCAGGAATAGGAGGAGGATATGGAATGTGTGGCTAATTGCCTCCATAAACAACTGCCTCCTTTGCCATGAGACCAGAAGAACTGGATGGTGCCTGGCTACCATTACTGAACACTTTGATCAAAGATTCTGTAGAAGAATCCTGATCAAAAGAGTGAAATTGCAGATCAGAATCTCAAATTCTCATGGACTCCAGACTTTCTGGAGCCATGAAGACTAGATTAACCCCTGAAACTATTGCCCTGAGATAATCTTTAAACCTTAAACCAAAAATATCCTCTGAAGCCTTCTTTAAATAGTTTAGCTTAATTAGTAGGGAATGTTGGCCTTTAGCATCGTGTTCATGTAAGAACTATCTATCTAGGATCAAACTGACAACAGCAACTAGAAAGACTGGATAGGAAACTTAGGGGGGCAGTGAGTTTACGTTAATGGGGAGGAACAACTCGGAAAAGGAGGGTGAGAATTGTCGCACAGCTTGAAGAATGTAATGAATGCCATTGACTTGTACATGTAGAAATGGTTGAACTGGTGTATATTCTGCTGTGTGTAGTCTCAATAACAACAAAAAATAATAAAAAGAAAATCCTATGGAGCACAATTTTATTCTGACACATGTGGGGTCGCCATGAGTCAGAGTCAACTGGTTAACCCCCTAAAGGCAAAGACTCCTGGACTCAGGGAGGGGAGAAGAGGGAAGGAGAGGTCTGGGGCTAATGGGCGGTGTTTCTCTCGCTGCCGACAGCTCTGCTATACCCGGGAGACAAGATCGTTTTCCTGAAAGACCAGGTGCGCCCTATTCGGCAGCCAGGAGGCTACTACTCTGACTTCAAGCTCTTCACTCCGAACCAGTCTCTGCTAAGGTCCCAAGGGACCAGCGTGGCTAAGAAGACTGACAAGCTGAGTCTCAGACCCCTGTCTCCCCACCGTCTGCCTCCTGCCCCCTTGCTGTCCGTCCCCTCAGCCTCGAGGTCGGCACCTGACACACTCAGGGGTTCATGTTCCATGAGGGTCTGTGTCCCTAGGCGGCACACCAGCCTCACCATCACCCCTCACTGGTCAGCCCACCCCTGGCACCTTTCTCAGGGCATGGCCTCCACACCTCAGCACCTGGACAGCTACTCTCCTGACCAGAGTCTAGATGACTTCCAGGTCTCTGGACAAGATGAAAAGGAAAACCGTTTTAGAAAAGTTGGGGATGTCCCTTCACAAATCATGGCCCCTGTGTCAGGCGCCCTGCCGAGGATGGGGGGTGGGAGACAGCCCTGCTCTGCCCTGTAGTCCTGTGGGCAGACACACCCCTTCTCTGGCAAGAGGAGAGTTTGCACCCCTAGGAGGAGAAAAGAACTCTGCCCTGGGGCTGTCCTTGACTCTCAGATCAACCCCAGTCCTCTCTAAGAAAATGGCCCCTTTTAGTAATTCAAAGCCAGGACCACCCAGATTTGAGCCATGGGCAGATTACAAGCTGGCTTTAATGAGAGGCTGCGGGGGGTGCGGGGCGGAGCGGACAGGACAAGGCAGCGTCCCTACTAAGGGATAGGCTCACGGAGGGGGAGGGAGGAGGCAGCTGACCAGACACCTGGGGGTGGGGCTGGCCCCAGCACTCTAGCCCACTGCTTGCTGCCCGTTGGGGTGGCGTGCCCAGATGGCAGGTCTAGGACGTAGCATAACCAAGTGGGAATTAAGCAGGCGTTAAATGAACAAGTTATTTTACTCCCTCGGCCTCAGCATTTTTATCTGTAAATCAGTCACAAGACACAATGAGGATTAGATGAGAAATGCATGTAAACTTCAAAGCACAATGTTTGGCAGATAGCACTTTATCAATGGTTATGGTTGTTGTTATTATTATAATACCCTGTTCCAGTCAGAACTTTCTCAAGTGCAGGTATGGGACCAGGCCTCCAGGTAGGGCCTGTCCACAGCTCTGGCTGCAAAGAGCTGAGTGTGGTCCAGGCTGGGTGGTGGCCTGGAGAGCCCTTTCTGATCACTTAGTGACCCCCTTTTCGACCCAAGGTAGCGGGCACTGATTCCTGGGTCATGAACCCGAGAAGTGGGTGGGAGCCTGGGAAAGGGATTTTTGTCCATCCTTAGGCCACAGCCGTAAAAGATAGAGAGCAGTTCCCTAAGGCAGGGATGGGCATTGGCTTCACCTTGCTCCTTATATTGGGTTGAGGAAGATTCTGAGGCCGGATGCAAGCTTGGTGGGGAAAAGTGCTGTGATTGATTCATGAGGTCTGCCAGACCCAAGGTGTGAATAGTAATTTTCACCATCCTTGTCCTCTGGCAGCGGAAGTGGGAGTCAGAGCCCCCAGAGGGATTCCGATTTAGCAGCTACTGTTTATTAAGTGGAGCCCTGGTGGTGCAGTGGTTAAAAGCTACAGCTGCTAACCAAAATGTTGACAGTTTGAATCCACCAGCCGCTCCTTGGAAACCCTATGGGGCAGTTCTACTCCATCCTAGAGGGTTGCTATGAGTCAGAATTGACTCAACAGCCACAAGTATTTATTAAGCATCTCTCCTAACTACTCCGAGATGCCCCCTTCTGGGAAACGAGGAAATCCAGGCCTGGGTGATGATACTGGGTCTGGGCGACCCAAGCCCCTGGGAGTTCCACTGGAGCCTGGAGGACAGTCAGGGCGTCACCCCAGGTGGAAGAAGTGCTCTTCCAGATAGAGCTCTGCCCCTCCGCCTTCCTCCCCCATTAGCCTGGCTTTCCCTTCTCCTCACAAAATGCCTCTCTCTTCTCCTCTAGGAAAATGCCAAAGAAAATCAAGAAAATACGCTTTAGGGAGTTTGAGGAACTCACCAGGTCTGTAGTTATCATCTAACTCCAGAAGCAGGGAGGGTGGTTCGGAGGGTTGGCTTGGCTTTGGAGGAGGGGCCTAGGACCATGCAGATGCCTACTGAGGAAGCTGGCACCAGACCCCAGCAGGAGGGAGCCCGAGGCACAAACCACAAACAGGATTGATGTCACAGACATCCCATGAAGACTCACACAGCCCCTTTTTGGGCAGAGATCTTGGCCCAGGAATCAACAAGCCTGGATTTGATGTCTGATTTTGCCATTGCCTTGATGTGTGACCTTGGGCAAGGCTTTTTTCTTTGGGCCTCAGTTTCCTCTGCTATCAAATGGGTATGTATATGTATATTTCACAGGGCTGTTACTAGGGTTAAATAACAACACATGAGTCTGAAACTCTTCCCTTTTGGCAATGGAGAACATCGGAAGTGATCCATCCTCAACGAGGGGTCTAGGAGTGCAGCTCAGAGCAACCATAAACCCACTGCCATCGAGTCGACTCCGACCCATAGCAACCCTATAGGACAGAGTAGAATTGCCTCATAGACTTTCCGAGGAGCTCCTGGCAGATTCGAACTGCCGACCTCTCAGTTAGCAGCCATTGCACTTAACCACTATACCACCAGGGTTTCCAAAGCAACCCTAGGGACAGTCTTTGCTAAGTCTCTCTCCTGGTTTAAAAATCCATGTACACGTGTACTCCGCGTTAAATCTGTGCTTGCTTTAAGATAAAAAGTAAAGCTTCTCTTCCCTTACGTCTTCAAGTAAACTCATCTCTAGGAAAGTGGGTTTGGTTTATCCCACGCTTATTCCTGGGGGTACACATACCTGTTTTGGACGCTCCACTTACGGAGAACCAGGGAGGCACTGGGCTGGGTGCTTCACATGTGTTCAACTCATTTTAATCCTCTCACCAACCCTATAATGTAAGTTACTCTTAGCATACCATTTTACAGGAGAGGAAACTGAGGTATAGAAAGGATAACTGTCTTGCTCAGAGTTTCACATCCATTAAGTGATGGAGTAGGGATTTGAACCCAGTTGTACTGTGAACACCACATTAAAGTGCCTCTAGAAAATAGATGGTGTATGCTTAAGATCTTGGGCTGTAATGTTGACGGTATTATGCTGAGTGAAATAAGCCAGATACAAAAAGACGAATATTGCATGATTGCACTCGTATGAGGTATCTAGAAGAGGCAAATTCACAGAGACAGAAAGTAGAACAGAGGTACCAGGGGCTGGGTGGTGGGCGGAGGGAGGGTAGTAGGGAGTTGTTGTTCAATGGGTCCAGAGTTCTTCTCTGGGATGATAAAAAAGATCTGAAAATAGATAACAATGATGGTCACACAACATTGTGAATACTTAACGCTACTGAATTGTACACTCGAAAAATGGTCAATTTTGTGTTTATTTTATCACGAGGCAGCTGATTGGAATTCAGGCCTGTGCTCTGCTACTTACTCAACCTTGGGGAAGTGCCTTAGCCTCTTCGGGCCTCAGTTCCTCACTGGAACTATCCTGAGTACACAGGATAAGAGAACCCACCACACGGAACTGTTGTGAGGACTGAGATACTAAAGTGCTTACCACAGGGCTAAATCTCCACTTGGGTCACAGTTGATTTGCTCCACTGAGAAGGTGCCCCAGCCCTGGCCTGTCCTGCCATGATGTCCTTTCCTGTATCTTCTTGTTCTCCAGGAAGCTGAAGGAGAAGAGGTCCAGTGGTCAGCAGCAAACCCACCCCAACTTCTTCTGGCCGGGCCACCTCCTAGACAAGCTGCGGCTCTATCTGCCGACTGTGGCCACAGACCAGAGTCTGGCACTCTTCAGCCATGTCCAACACCGGCCCCCTGCCTACCCAGCCATGTACCACCCCAACCGCTGGTGGCCCATGAGGAACATGAACTACGTGACCTGTGCCTATTATGATGGCCCCAAGGTCTATTACATCAACTAGAGCAGCCCAGGGCTTGCTGGAACCCAGCCATCCTGTGGCCAGGAGCCAGTGCAGGTAGCGACCCAGAGCTATAGACACAGGAGAGTGTCAAAGAGCCAGATAAAAACAAATAGTTTCAGTGGGATGGCCCCGGGGGCCAGCTCCTTCCAGACCCAAATGGCCCAGTGTCTCAGAGGGTAATGTGTCCAGGGGGAGATGTACAGGTTTTCAGTGTTTCCCTCCCCTCCCCTCTGCCGTTTTGAAATAAACTTCTTGGAGTTTTTTTGCCTGCAGCCCATGACTCAGCTGATGTGATTTCTTGCCCAGGATCTGTGGCCAGAGGGGTGTTTGGAAAGGTGGCCCTTGAGCCTGAGGGGATACAGCAGGCATGTATTTGCTGGGATGCTGACAGGGACACCTGCACAGCACCTCCAGCCTCTCGTCCTGGGATTTCAGCACCCACAGGGAGGCAGCAGGCAGTGCGGGTACCCCTGTGCCCTCCTCGTGAGATGAGATGGTGGCATGCCCCTCACCCACAAAGGCTGTGCCATTTGGGTTGCTGCTTCCAAATCTCTTGGGCCTTTGGAAATCTGGAGGCATCCTCTCTGGCTCACGACTCCGCCCCCCGGCTAACCTACCCGACCCATCAAAATCTTTTCCTTCTGCACATCAAATGGGCTGCCTTAGCAACCTGCTTCCATGCTGTGCCTCCCTCCCGACTTCCCGCAGCCTGTGAGATAAGCAGGATTCATTAGGCGTGGTGTGTCCCAGTACAGGAGGCATTGGTGGTTTAGTGGTATAATTCTTGTCTTCCATGCAGGGCATCCTCATGCACAGCCACCTGCTGTCAGTGGAGGCTTGTGTGTCTATGAGAATGAACAGGTTTCAGTGGAGCTTCCAGACAATGATGGAGTAGGAATACAATCTACTACTTCCCTATGGATTGCGAGGGCCAATCTGCATCCTATCATTGCCAAATGTATGACCTTGGACAAGACATTGCATTTCGCTGGGTCTCCTCAAACCCCTATTCCTCTGCCTTACAACCTGAAGAGTTGTCATCGCTCAGTCTCTTTCCTTTTCACCTCCAATTCAATCTACACAATCCGGTTTCACTCCTGTCCTACTCTCTTCCAAGGTCACTCATTATTTTGTTGTGCAATCAAGGGGAATTTTTTTCTCCTGAAATCTGATTTTCACAATTATCTTAAAGATAAATGCAAAGCAAAACAAACTAAGAGCAACAAATAACGAGGCAGACTAGTCTAATGGCTGGAGACAGATCTCCAAACTTCAATTTTCACATATGTAAATGGAAGAAAAACCCCGGTGGCATAGTGGTTAAAGGGCTACGGCTGCTAACCAAAATGTCGGCAATTCGAATCCACCAGGTGCTCCTTGGAAACTCTATGGGGCAGTTCTACTCTGTTCTATAGGGTTGCTATGAGTTGGAATTGACTTTATGGCAACAGGTTTGGTTGGGTTTTAAATGGGAGAAATAACAATTACCTCGTAGAACTGGATATTAAGTACCCATTGAATGTTAGCTGTTATCTTCTCATTATTATTATATATAAATTCACTTGAGTTACAGAGTCTCTGTTTGTTCCAAGGAGCCCTGGTGGGACAGTGGTTAAAGCACTTGGCTGCTAACCAAAACGTCGGAGCGGTTGGAACCCACCAGCCCCTCCACGGGAGAAAGATGTGACAGTAGGCTTCCTACAGCCTTGGAAATCCTACGGGGCAGTTCTACTTTGTCCTATAGGGTCGCTATGAGTCGGAACAGACTCACTGGGTTTGTTTGTCGATGGGTTTGGGTTTGTTCCACCCTTGCCACTAGGAGGCGCACTTCGCACTTCTGGATCGTAGAAACGCTGGCGGAAATAGCCTAAAAGCTGAATTATCCTCGAGAGACACGGCTTCAACTGCTGGCGGAAGTAAATGCCATACTGGGTCTTAAAAGCTTAAAAGGAATTCCAAATTTTCTACCTGATGCCAACAGCAAGTATGATAAATTTTCAGCACGTTGATAGATATGTGTATAAGAAAACATAGGTATCTATCGGCATTTTCTCGCAGCATTATTTATCTGGCGTTTAGTTTTTTTGTTGACGGACCCGGAGCCGGAAGCGCTTGCCTTTCCCTTGCCAGGACCCAGAGGTTAAGTCCCATCAGTCCTTGCGCCCCACCTTCCCTTCTTTTCCTCGGCGCTGCCTACGGAGGTGGCGGCCATCTCCTGCCGGTGAGTCTCAATCGTTGGCCATCCGCGTCTCTGCGGTGTGCATCTGGTCCCCCTGCCCCCTGGTGAGGCGGCCTCCCTTTTCGGGCGGTTGTTTAGGTGGGCATTGTGCTTGTCTGCTGGCCGGAGCGGGGACAGGAACATTGGGCCCGGGTCGTGATGGGGTTCCGCTTTTAGGGCCGCTCACCTACCTACGGAGTCCACCTGGGGTCAGTCAGCGCTGTAGACATCTTGTTTCAGCCCTGGCGGCGCAGAGCCGGGGCCAGGCCAAGAGAACATCTCGGGCAATGGAGCGACCGGGGGTAACCGGTCTAGCGGCCCCAGTCTTGGATCCTCCGGACACCGCGCGGATCCTTATATGCCGCAGCCCGAAATACCCTCCCGGCCGGTCTCGGGCCCTGGGGGCCGCCGCTGCGGTGGGACTGTCAAAGACGAACTGCCAGTCGTCTCGTTCAGTTAACAAATTCTCATAGTGGGTCAGGACCAAATTGCGGCCTTGCCTTCGAGGATATCATGGTCTTAGGGGAAGAAGTCGTTCGTTTGTTGAACAAATGTTCGTTGAGCACCAGCTGTGCGCCAGAAAAAAAAAGGTTGTTGGCTGTGAAGAAAGCAAAAAGGTGCTACAGTATGGGTTAGTGGGGAAGACCACCTTGAAGGAGGATACCTTTAAGGCAATCCTGGGATGATCTCCAGGTAGAACAACAGTATATCCAGAGGCCTTTGGGCATTTTAGGAGTTTATCATGGTCGCGCGTATGCTTCGAGAACATCGCAGAGTAACAGCATCCTAGGGGAATTAAAAATCTCTTAATTGGACATTTACTTAGTGCCCGGCACTGTGCAAGATTTAGCGTGTAGTATCTACATGTTACAGGTGAGAAAACTGAGGTTTGGGTTTAAGTAGATTGCCCAAAATCCATACAAAAGGAAATTGAATCATCTGGGGGTTGGGATACTTTGTGGGGTGGGATTTGGTGCTACTTGCATTCTTTCTTGGTCTCTGGATGAGGTCCCCCTGACCTCCCAAGATCGCATCTGGAGAATAACTAGTATTCTGCCAGCTTCGGACACGGGAGGAAAAGCAAGCCTGTCAGAGACCCATTCCATTCCCAGTTTGCTCAGTAGCTGGTGATTGGAAGATACTCTGCAACAGTACTCAAGCTATGGGTAGGAAAGCCTCCTTCCTAGACACACTTTTGACATGGGCCTACCTCTTTCTTGAAGGCATCATGGCTGCCCTCAGACCCCTGGTGAAGCCCAAGATCGTCAAAAAGAGAACGAAGAAGTTCATCCGGCACCAGTCAGACCGTTATGTCAAAATTAAGGTATGTGGCCCTGGGATGGAAATAAACATTGGGATGAAGGACCAAACCAGACTTCTTAATGGTTGAGTTGATTCTGACTCAGCGATTCTGTAGAACAGAGTAGAACTGCCCCAGAGGGTTTCTGAGGAGGGACTGGTGGATTTGAACTGCCGGCCTTTGGGTTAGCAGCAGAGCTCTTAACCACTACACCACTAGGGCTTCGGGGTGAAGAAGGGGGTTCATAAATAGACTGTTGTGTTTCTGATGTCACATAAAGTAGTCGGAAAATTACCTTTGGCAAGTGAACCGTTTCCAGGTTTGTGGAAGAGCTCTGTGGAAGAGCTCTCTGGAGAAACCCTGGTCTCCCTTAGTCTTACTGGCACTCAGTCTCTTGATGTGTAAATTACGTTTGCATTTAAATAAGGGGGACACTTGGCTGTTTAGAAGTGGCAAACTCACCAGTCCTCCTCTGGAGAAGGATGTGGCAGTGTACTTCCATAAAGATTACAGCCTTGGAAACTATGGGACCCTTCTACTCTGTCCTGTAGGATTGCTATGAGCTGGAATCAACTTGACAGCAATGGGTTTGGTTTTGGTTTTGATAGGACTTTGTATCATGGGTATCCTGTGGCCTTAGCATGAGGAATAGATTGTTCTTATTTTATAGATGAGAAAAATCAGGTCCTAAATAAAGTGGTGAAATATATTACCTAGTGACAACTATTATTAGGTATATTTCCATTTTAGTTGAAGCTTTTTCCCCTGAAAGGAAAAATTGGCACTCTGCACAGACATTCAACCACCGGTGTGTTATTTCTTCCAGCGTAACTGGCGCAAGCCCAGAGGCATCGACAACAGGGTGCGGAGAAGATTTAAGGGCCAGATCTTGATGCCCAACATTGGTTACGGGAGCAACAAGAAAACAAAGCACATGCTGCCCAGCGGCTTCCGGAAGTTCCTGGTCCACAATGTCAAGGAGCTGGAAGTGCTGCTGATGTGCAACAAGTGAGTCGGGTAGCATCTTTGGGCACAAGGTTCAGAAGCCTGCGTCTGGGGGCAGCTGCGTGTGGGCCATTTGGCAGGGACTCTGGAGTCTCTTGGTATGCATTTGGAGGAGCTGCGTATTCTGAGGAAATCTGAAGTAGTTTCTTGCACCAGGAACTTAGAGAGTGCTTATCTTAGAGAGTGCTTATCGGGGCTTCAGAATGTTTTCTTTGCTGGAGAAGGGGAGACTTGTCCTCTAAAGTGCAGAGACCCAAGACCAGGAAAGGGGACATCACTTGACATCACAAACACTGCAGTATATTTTTGACAGTCATTTCTAGAACAGTGGTTTACTTGTGTGGGTGGTCAAGGGAGAAGATCAGAGGTAGCCTCAGACCTAATGGGCACTTGAGCCTCGGGTACAGCAGGGGGTATCTTCAGAATGCTGTAGGAACAAAGGGGTTGCTTCCTGTTTGGGGCAGGAGGGTTTTAGAGCTGAATGTGATCTGAGGCAGAAAAAAGCAGCAAGACTTTCAGGCAGAAAAAACAGCTTATGTAAGAGTACAGCGATGGAAATGTGCATGGAGGGTTCACAGCAAGTTACTTGTAGGTGTTTTGAGCAGTTAGATACTTGATGAACTCAGTGTATGAGAGACTTCAGGGTCTGCTGGGCCACATGTCACCCAGGCTGAAAAACTAGGGCAGTGGAGTGAGAAAGGATTCAAAAGATTTTCCATGGGAGATGATTTAGGCACTTTACATGCCTCTGAATTGGAGGGAGTGGTCTTTCTTGGTTAAGGAGAGAGCAGTTCATTTTCCTCCCTTACTGGTGAATTGATGCTGACAAGCCGCATTCACCCAGTAAATTAGGAAGGACACAGCCAGAGCATGCCTAATAACATCTTTGTGTTTACAAAAATCTTTTTATCTACAGTGGTTGTAGGCACAACAAAGACGAACAAAATCACCATTCTGACTTTTAAGGAAACTTTGGAAATGCCTTTTAGAGACAGTGTATGAATTGGTGTTAGATGCCCGAACCACCGACAGGGGGGTTACGATAGAAAGATGGATGCCGTGTATGCCTGTTGTGCAGCAAAATGCCCATGCTTCGTCTGTAGCAGGGCTGGCACGCCAGCGTGCTGCTGAGGGCTGCGAACATGCGTTCAGGGCTGCTTGGCGGTGTGCGTCTTGCTGTAAAAACACTGTCGGTGATCTGGTTCACATAAGGTCCATTTCTGCACATTTATCCTTAAATAGCTGAAAAAAGGGAAAGCACACGGTTGTTAAAGCAGTAGCTGAACAGTTGGGAACAACTTGAAGGTATATTGCAACAGATGAGACATTCTGTATCTATTAAAGGTGATGGTAATGTAGCAGTACGAGAACTGCCCAGGCAGGGGGAAAGTATTTCACGTGTTACGTAAATGTGATTTTGATCATTAAATGTGCATGTGGACAAGGACCAGGAGTGGTGGTTGTGAGCGACAGTCTAGTTGGTTCTGAGTCAGCAACCCTGTGTACAATGAGCGAAACACTGCCCAGTCTGGCGCCATCCCCACAGTCTTTGCTATGTTTGAGCCTATGGTTGGAGCCACATGGCTGAAGGGTTTTCCTCTCTTTTTCACTGATCCTCTACTTTTACGGAGCATGATGTCCTTCTCCAGGGACTGGTACCTCCTGATAACATGTCTAAAGTATCAGGAGGCAAAGTCACACCATTCTCACTTCTAAGGAGTATTCTGGGTGTACATCTTCCAAGACAGATCTGACCTGTTCATTTTGGCAGTCCATGATATATTCAATATTCTTTGCCAAAACCGTAATTCAAAGGCATCAATTCTTCAGTCTCCCTTATTCGTTGCGCAGCTCTTGCATGCATACGAGGGGATTGAAAATAACCAGGGTCAGGTGAACCTTAGTCCCCAAAGTGACATCTTTGCTTCTTTATTTTTTTGAAACATTTTTAAAGAGTTAAAGGACTGGGGGAAGGCCGGTTAAAAACCAAAAGATGAAAAGTGTAATGCGGCTTGAGTCTTTTCTGGAAGTAGATGATGGAAACATTAAAAAATACAGCTACTTTGAACTTGAATTGTACTCTGTGTGAAATGAAACATTCCGGATGTGCTCGTCTCTTGCTGTTAAAAGCCATTTTTCTCTCGGAGCTCTTGAGAACTGTATGCCCCGTCCTCGTTGAGGCACCCTGAACAATCTTCTCTTGTGCCATTGCTCTAGGGGCAAAGCCTGTTCTTAAGCCACTGTCAGTCACCTCTTCACTGAAAGGAGCTCATTTAGCCACATTCAGCCAACTTGTTGCCAAACTGGGATGGGGCAGTTGCCTTAGAGTTGTGAGGAATGAATGAGTAGTAACTGGCACAGGGTAGGTACTGAAGAAATGTTAGGCATTGCTGCTGCCAAGGCAATGTTACTTCTCCTTCCAACTTGAATTGTGTCCTAAGCAATCAGACAAGTGAAATGCCTGTGGTTTGGGGCTGGGTAGCCCTTAGCTTGATACTCACTGTTGGATTCTGCTCCTGGTCACTTTGTTGTTGTTAGATGCCACGGAGTTGGTTCCAACTCACAGCAACCCTGTGTACAACAGGACAAACACTGTGCCATCCTCACAGTCATTACTGTGTTCGAGCCTGTTGTTGCATTCGGTCTGCCTGGTCACCTTATAGAGAGTTCTGAGTTTTCCACGGGAGAGTCCAAGCTCCTTGGAACTCCAGATTAGTCAGGAGGACTGTGGCTGAGGCCTCTGAACCTGGAGCCTGAGACAGGGTCGTCCTGGCCTGTCTACTGCTGCTACGTGGTTTGGGAGTACATACCCCTTTCTTGGGGTGTGTAAGTCTCATTCAGCAGCCATGTAACCCTGCACCCAGCCTGTGACTCTGGAGTGGAAGCTGTGGACTCCCAGCCTGATCCTTCCTGTGTGTGCACTCAGAGCTGGCCTGCTCCTCACCAGCTTACTCTGTTTTCTTCCAGATCTTACTGTGCTGAGATTGCGCACAATGTTTCCTCCAAGAACCGCAAAGCCATCGTGGAAAGAGCAGCCCAGCTGGCCATCAGAGTCACCAATCCCAACGCCAGGCTGCGCAGCGAAGAAAATGAATAGACAGCTCATTTGCAAGTTTTATTTGTGCTAAATAAAACCATAAAAACCCTGCCATCTGGTATTTTTCTCGACTTGATCTTAGTTTTCCATTTCTTGACTATGATAGCTTGTCAACAGAGATTGTTCTTTTCCCTTCGGAGAAGAGGCTCATAAAGGGCATTTGATCCTTCTGCAGGGAACATGACCTCAGGTACCCAGACTTATAGCCCTGGCCTGCTCCAGTTGTGTGGGCAAAGAACATGGACTTCGCCATCAGACCCAAATAAGTTTCAAGACACTTGGCCTCATTTTATAAAGTGTGGTTCTTGTGAGGACTGAAAAAGAGTACATGAAAGGATCCAGATGAATCTCTCTCTTAGCTCTTGAATTCTTACAGGGTGCCAAGGTAGCTTTTGTCCTTAGAAAATACACAGCTTGATAACATCCAAACCCCCTTTTTATATGACCGGTCTTGGGTGTTTGAACATAGCCTTCTGTCTCCTGTAGATCATCCCCTTCCCAGCTTGCTTCTTTAGGCATGACTTAACAGTCTTCCAAGATGAGGATCAGTTTAACACTCGGTTAATTAAGCTGCAGCCCTAAAACTTCTTAGACAACAAAAAAGCTAAAATTTAGTGTCATGTTAACTATAAGGTTACAACCTAAGGCATGACTGCTTTTCGAAATAATGGTTTTAATTGGCAGTATAGGTCACAACAAATGCGGCATGTGGTACTCCAAAGGCTGAGAAATGCTTACAGGATGTTTTTGTTCTCAGCATCCTTGTCAGTCTGGCAGAAATAGTTCATTGATATATTACACATACACCTTTTTGTAGAGAGCTGGCCGGGACTGGATTAGATCTTTCAGACCCTTAGGGCCAGTACGTAACGGCTTGCCAGTTGGCTGCCTCGTACTGAAACCTCGTCTTAAACATCGGATTTTCATGATGCTTTTAAGTGGATTTGGGAAGTGTACTGAAGAGTGTAGCTACTAAAAACTAGGGAGGAGAAATTGTGAGACAATAGTAACAAGTAATTTTTAGCATCTTTTTTTATTAACCTGGGACATCACAGAAAATACTTTGGCCTATCACTTTTTGTGTCCTCAGTACTAAAATCTAGAAGTGACACGTTCAAAACCTTCCTCAGGACAAGCACAGCTGGTTATGCCTGGGCCGAGACACGAAGGGTGATTAGATTTGTACTTTTCCTTTGCACTTTCCCGTTTTCTCCCGATGTGCTACATGAGAAACTAGAAAAACAGGTCAAGCCTGGCCAACACCCTACCCCACCTATTTCACCTGCTAGCAAAAAACCCTTAACCTACCTCCAAATTTGATTCATCACGGCCAGTTAGGAGTAAAGCAATTTGAAGTCTAAAAGGTGAGTAACTCAGGTATGTGAATTGGTTTTCAAGGTGCCCAACCAGGGCACTCGTTTTTGACATTTCAGATTCCAGATCAAGTACAATGAAAAAAGGGAAGTGTGAGTGACAAATTTGAGACACTAGTAAGAAGGAAGCTCAGCCCACTGCCTCTTAACCTTTGACAGCTGTAGGTACAGCATATTTCTAATACTAGTTAGTACTTCAGGAGGCAGGGACCCCCCCAGTTTGAAGGAACCAGACTGACTATGGAGAGAGCATATATGTGCGGAAGGGCTTGGAAAAACGTCCTCACCCTATTGCATTATGGCCATCCTGAGTTACAGGACCCAACTGTTGGCAGCCTCCAGTTCTGGCGGGGGCCTGCTGGTTGCGGTCCTTAGAGAAGGCACTGTGAGCCTGACCAGTTGCAGGGGGGCTCCCGGGGAGATGAGAAGGCAAAGTAGAGGCCTGTGGTCTGCGGTAGGCCCCTCTTCAGAGTACGGCCCCCTGAGGGCTACGGGAGGACTAGCTGAGCTCCATTGAGTCTGTGCTGGGGGGTGAAGTGGAATCCTTCTGGATGCTTTCAAAGAGGGCTGCTAGTTCGGGGTTGGATCGGATTTGGGAAGAGAAGTCGGCCATGATGGGGCTTTTGCCTACTGCGGGGATGGTCAGCAGGGCGGCCACTGCCCTCATCGCCGAGCGCTTCAGTTCATCTTGCTTCTCAAACTCCTGTTTGACGGAACCGGCTTTGACCTAAAGTGGAAGCAGAATGGAAGACCGAGTCCATCTTGATCCTTGATCACGCCTGGCCCCGCACCACAGCCTACGCACTGGTCCTGGGCCTCCTCTCTCCCCCACCTGTAGTCTGCCCCACCCAGGAGCTTGAGCACCTTCAATGCCATCTCGATGCTCCCCTGCTTCAGGCTCCTAGGGCTCCAGCCTCACTGACTTGCTCCTTCAACTTGGCTCTTTCCCCCCTGGGCTTTTGCCCTTGTTTCCCCCAGATAATGGTTCTCTGTCAGTTTGTGTCACCTAAGGGGCCTCTAACCAGCCAATCTAAATTGCCTTCCCTCCATTTATTTTATCTTTTTTAATAATTTGGTAGTGACAGTTGCAGTAAATCAATTTCTTGTCTTTCCGCTGACAGCTGGGATCCTAGCTTCAGTTATTGTGCTTTTAACAGGCTCCTAGACTTGACTTGATGAAAGGAATCAATTGATGTCTTCTAGCTCACTCAAGTCTCTGCCTTTGCAACCAATTCTACAAATGTAGCTGGAGAATTAACATCTGAGACCTCATGTGGTTTCTGTTGTCCCCTCCCCCACCAACTCCTGCTTATTCAGAAAAGGATCCCAGTAGTCCTCCCACTGCTTATGGAATAAAGTCCAAGGTCCTTATACTGGGGCTAAGGCCTTCCGTAAGTAGACCAGACAACACCTGGGCTCTTTCCATAGAGTCTAGTGTAGCGGATAAGAAGCTGACATTGGGGCTGGACAATCATCAGTTCAAATGGCATTTGTCCCTTTTGCCTCTTCAGTGATCTATGACTTCAGGTAGTCACTTCCTTGGGCCTCATTTTCCCATCTATAAAATATGTATAATAAGATCCCCCTCCTTATAGGGTTTTTACAAAGATTAAACGACTTATTACAGGTCCATACTCCCTTCTCTGAAACCCTTAAGGCCAGGTGTGTTCTGGAATTCAGGATTTTTTGGACTTTAGAAAGATAATACTGTGCAGACAACACTCCCAATGGGGTCTGGTACAGTACCCTGTAATCAAATACATTAGTGTTTCCCCCACTAAATGTATAAAAAAAATGTATGACTATTACAGTCATAATAAGAGGGAAAGAAAGATCATAAACAGCCTCATGCCAGTTCAAGTCGTGCTGCCAAACAAGTTACTAAAGAGCTTTTGGTTTGCAAAGCTTCAGAGGTTTCAGAACTCTGGCTAAGGAACTGTGGCCCTGAGGGTGTCAACATTCATCACCAAAAACCAAACCAAACCCACTGTCGTTAAGTCGATTTCAACTCACAGTGACCCTATAGGACCCAGCAGAGCTGTCCTATAGGATTTCCAAAGCTATAATCTTTAAAGAAGCTGACTGCCACATCTTTCTCCCACAGAGCAGCTGGTGGGTTCGAACTGCCGACCTTTCAGTTAGCCAAGGGTATAACCCCTGCACCACCAGGGCGCCTGCACTCACAAACAGCAGGCTCTCAGACTATGTTAGCTGTTACCACTGCCATGGCAGTGACCTTCAAGCTGTCTGGAAATCTAGGCGAGCAGAGGTAGTGCAGACACTCCCCAAACACTTAGTTTAGAATGTTGACATCAACATTCTAAAACCCATTTCTCAAATTCATTAAAGCAATAATACCCACACTGAGATGTATCCTATGCCCAGTTTGAATGAATGGAAACCATCCAGTCCTTCCTCCGAGCCGCCTGACAGAGGCTTCCGTGTGGCCTCAGGACAAAGCTGCTCTGGGGCACGTGCAGCTCCTTCTCCGTGGAAAGTGGCCTTTTCTCGATGCCAAATGGCACAAAGCAAGCTAGAAATGACTTGGCTCCTGAGACTGTTGAAATGGCAATGGCCTTGTAGAATCGTTACTTCCTTTGACTGACTTGACACTAAGCAAGTGTTAGAAACTATGATGTAGGTTTCCATGAACAAACAAACAATTTTAACTGTTGTATCCACACAAGAGTTCATAGGCAGAGGCGGGGGTGGGGGCGGGGGGAGGTTTTGCTACTTGAAAACCACTGCTGTAAGGGTCTCTCTCCTCCTTAAGACCCGATCTAAAACACTCTGCCCTCTTTTTAGTTAATACCTGCCCTTTCAAAGCCCTAATCAGCTCTTTCAGTCAACAGGCATTCACAAGGCAATGCCGGGTATGCCAGGGTCTGTTCCCAACACTGCAGCTTCCCACGAGGCCTTCCGCCCACCCCAGATCCCTCCCCTGGACCCCTGAGATACTCAATTCTAGCAGCAACTTTGCCCTCTATCAATCCATTGATCCTTTGCATCTTTCTAAGAGTCTGTCCCAGCTTCCCAACTAGGATGTGAACAGATGGAGAAGAGGGGACCCACTATGTACCCCTAGAACTCATTATGTATCCCTAGTACTTCATACAGGACCTGGCACCCTGGAAGTATAATGAATGAAAGCGACAGCTGGGCCCAGCTCTGCAATTTACTAGCTTGGTCAATAATGTAACCTCTCTGAGCCTCTCTTCCCATGTGCATACAATGGGAAGAAGAATAAGCACTTTGTAGGACCACAGTATGGAGCCTTGGTAGCGCAATAGTTAAGCACTTGGCTGCTAACTGAAAAGTCATTGGTTCTATTCCACCAGCAGCTCTGTGAGAGAAAAGAGCTGACTATCTGCCCCTATAAAGATTACAGCCAAGAAAAACCTTTGGGGCAGTTCTATTCTGGCGTATGTGGTCACTTTGAGTGGGAATCAACTCGACAGCACCCCACAACAGGGCCTAATGAAATGAAGCCCTTCACACACATCCTGTATGCATTGCAGAAGGGGCTCAGTAAGTGGTAACTGAATCTGCAGAGGCTCTGGCAGGTGCTCCAGGTACCTGGGCCAGGGTTAGGCAAGGGGCTTACCTTGGCAGTGCAGGTGGCCCTGAGTGGCTCGATGAGCCGGTCCACCCTCTGTAGGACGGGAGCAGGACACAGGGTAGCCAGCCGTGCAAGCATGATGAAGGTCAACATCTAGCCGGGAGGAAAGAAATGCATTCTTAGTGAAGCGGCCCAGGACCACATGGAGCAGACCCAGGGGAAAAGCACAAGCTCTGGACCCCAAGCTTGGAGTTCAAGTCCAACCTCCACTACAAGTTCCCACCAGGGCCCTGCCCAAGCTGTTCCCACTCTGGGTCTCAGTTTCTTCATCCATAAAATGTGGGTAGTAACACCTACTTTGCCAACTATACTTGGCTGTCCTGAGGAGGATCAGATATGAAGAAAGTGAAAGTCAACATACAGGATGGCAGGAAATAATTGGAAATCATATACTGGATACCCAGAATATATAAACTCCTACAACTCAACAATAAGAAGACAAACAGC
This sequence comes from Loxodonta africana, assembly GCF_030014295.1. Taxonomy (NCBI): domain Eukaryota; kingdom Metazoa; phylum Chordata; class Mammalia; order Proboscidea; family Elephantidae; genus Loxodonta; species Loxodonta africana. The sequence goes on from NC_087363.1 coordinate 39,203,300, forward strand.
TCAATTGAAAAACAGACAAAAGACTTTAGACATTTCTCCAAAGAAGGTATTCAAATGGCCAATAAAAAAGCACATGCAAAAATACTCAACATCATTAGTCATCAGTGAAATGCAAATCAAAACCACAATGAGATACCAGTTCACCCCCACTAGGATGCCTATTATCAGAAAAATGGAAACTGAAAACTAGTAAGTGTTGGCAAAGATAGAGAGAAATTGGAACTCCACACATTGTTGGTGAGAATATAAAATGGTGTCACTGTGGAAAACAGTTTTGGTTCCTCAAAAAGTTAAACACAAAATGATCTCATACCCAGCAATTCCATTCTTAGGTACATACCCAGAAGAATGGAAACAGGGACTCAGATATGTGTACACCAACGTTCATAGCAGCATTATCCACAATACCAAAAGGCAGAAACAACCCAAGTGTCCATTAATGGATAAATGGATAAATAAAATGTGGTACATACATACATACATACAATGGACTATCATTCAGCTATAAAGAGAAAAGAAATTCTGATACACGCCACGACATGGATGAACCTTGAAAACGTTATGCTAAGTGAAATAAGTGTGACAAACAAGTTTTAAAAATCAGGGGACAAAATAGTATATATGATTGTTACCTCACTTCTGTAAAATAAATATATATACACGTATCTCCAAGGCTTTGAGAGCCAAGAGCCTGCCTGTTCCATTTACCTCTGTCCCCAGTACTGGTAAACACCTGGCACTCACTAACAAGTGGCTGACTAAGTATATTAATGAATATTATGTGCATGATCCCAGGAAACATAGTCAGGTTTACAGTAATGGTGGAGGAACGGTTTAAGGTGATTATTAACTAAACCTATTGCTTTTTTTTTTTTTTATTGCTACCAAATTGATCCTGACTCAACGTGACCCCATGTGTTACAGGGTAGAACTGCTCTATAGGGTTTTCTTGACTGTAATCTTTATGCAAGCAGATTGCCAAGCCTAGGTGGGTTTGAACCATCAACCTTCTGGTTTAGTAGTCAAGCACGAACTGCTCACCCAGGGACCTCGGGTAATTATTACTCGTTTTTTTTTTTTTTTTCACTTTTGTACTGTTTGAGTCTTTTAAGATAAGCATTACTTTTGATTATTTTAAATTGGCTTTTCATTATAAAAAGTGATCCAGGCTCATTTTATATATATATAAAAAAATAGAGAAGGACATAAAATGAAACCTAAGTCTCCCCTGCAGCCACTCCCACCCCTGCCTCACTCCCACAGGTAATAAAATGGTTCAAACTGCCAGGCTGTTCTGCAACTCGCTTTTATCATTCAGCAGTGGGTCTTGGTGATCTTTCTGCGTCAGTACACAAAGAACCACTTGCTGTTTTTAATGCTGCAGAGCACTCCTCCATCGGAGGCACCCAGGTTATGGGGCCAGTTCCCTAGATGTGGACCCTGAGGCAGCTGCCAGATTCTCCCTGTTCCACAGAAAGTCATGAAGGACAATCTTGTACATAGACTGTGAACAGGTGGAGGAGTCAGGCCATAGGCTATGTTCATAGAGGTAGAACTGCTGGGTCAAAGGATGTGTCTGAGAATTTTCAGTCATTGCCAAGCCAGCCTCAACAGAGGTTGCCCAGTGTGACTCCACCAAAGGGTTGTGAGCCTTGGGTTCCTGTTCCTATTGGAAAAGAACAAGGGAGCTGTTTTCAAGGGGGTGTCAGGGGTTGGGAGTAGGGGACAAGCAAGCAGTGGGACCAGTGGGCCCTAACCCTGGGTCCAGGGTGGGCACAGGGGCTTGGTCCTACCCGGATATCATAGTGGTCCTTCAACCCGTCCTCCACATGGTTCAAGAACTCGCAGATGTCCAGTTGGCCCAGGCAGCTCTCCAGCAGTGAGTACATGCACTCAAAGGCTGCCTTCCGCACATCGAGCCCATCATCCACTGCGTGCTTAAAGGGCCCCATCTCCACCTGCAGCGTATATATAGAAACCAAGGATTATCAGTGGTTACTAGGGGTGGGACTCTGGAGCCCTGGTGGCACAGTGGTGAAGAGCTTGGCTGCTAACCAAAAGGTCAGCAGTTCAAATCCACCAGCTGCTCCTTGGAAACCCTATTGGGAAGTTCCACTTTGTCCTAGAAGATCGCTATGAATCAGAATTGACTCAATGGCCATGGGTTTGGTTTTCTGGGGTTTAGGTATGGGAAGGAGGCATACAGGGGAATTTTTCTGGAGGGGCCACTGAGTTTATGTTAAAGGTGGTAGAATAATTTGGAAAAAGATAGCAAGAGTGATTCCACAATTTAAAGAATGTAATCAATGTCACTGAATTACACATGTAGAAATTGTTGAACTGGGAGAACAAAAACAAAAAAAGAGATCTCTCTGACTCTAAAATCCATGCTTTGAATCACCAGGCTATACTCTTAATGGTAAACTCCTACTCATTCCTCAGAGCCCAACTGAGGTGCCCCTTTTGGGGAAACTTTTCAAACCTCTCTAAACAGAGTCACTTCCTCCTCAGTAATGCCAGGTAGTACAGATCTTTTTATTACATTGTGGAATAATTTAACTGCTAAATCACCTTTTATCTCTGCCCCTTAAAATCCTTATTTCACAAAACGGACTCTAAATAAATTAATTAGCAGCATTAGGTGTCTGCCTCCCCCTGGAGGCCATGAGCTCCTTGGTGGCAGAAACCATGTCTGATTCATCTCTGAGTCCTGGCACTCGGCACAGGGTGGGAGCTCAAGGAACCCCTGTCGAATGTAGAGTACTAACCACAGTGAGCCTGACCATATGCCCAGAGCAGCTCTGAGCATTCAGAGGACTCACCTCATTGAATCTTTACAACAACCTTATGATGCAGACACTATTTTGATCCTTGTTTTGCCGAGGAGGAGAAACTGAGGTGCAGAGTAGATCAGGCTGCCCTGGCCGGGGTCACACAGCTAGGAAGTGGAGGACAGGACTTGGTCTAGGCCGTTTGGCCTGCCACCTGCTCTGATGAGCTTTAACCTAATCCTCACCACAGCTCTACCAGTCAGGCACATGAGGCGGTAGCACCCTGGGTTCCTAACAGAGCAGCTGGACTTACACCCAGGCCTCCGGGTCCACTCCTGCCTGGCCTCACCTCCCGGATGAGGTCCCGGCGGACCTTCGTCTCCTGGTAGAGCAGTGGCAGGATGTCGTCCAGCAGGTCCCGGATAAGCGAGGGCTTGTTGTGCACGGCTGAGTTGAAGAAAGCCAGCGTGGCCCGGCGCACATTCAGGTCCGGGTCCTGCAGGCTCTCCATGAACTCTCCTGGCAGAGGATGAGAAGGAGTGTGAGGACGGCACAGCCAAAGCAAACCCAACAGCCCTCTGCCTTACACCTCAAGTACCTATCTGGTTAATGAGCTGGGTAGACTGGCTGAATGAGGGGAGGAGGGGAGAGGACGTTTTTCTGAGCCCTACTCTATGCCAGGAACAACAACCCTTCAAAGTCAGTGTAAGAATACAGAGTCAAGTACAGCCTGTGATCAAATCCAAGCTTTATCGCTTACTAACCATGGAACCTTGGGGAGACTCAATGTCTTCACCCGTAAAATGAGGGTAATGAGGCTACCTGCCCTGTAGGGCTGTTTTTAGGATTAAAAATGAGGTAACATATATAAAGCACACCTCAGAATGCCTCCCATAGGGCAGAGCAAACAAACATACAAAAAAACACTGCCATCGTGTTGATTCTGACTCATAGGGACACTATAGGACAGAGCAGAACTGCCCCATAGGGTTTCCAAGGCTGTAAATTTTTATGGCAGCAGACTGCCACATCTTTCTCCCACGGAGAAGCGGATGGGTTCGAAGTGCCAGCTTTTTGGTTAGCAGCCACATGCTTAACCACTGTACCACCACGGCTCCTTCACACAGGGCAAGGACTCCATAATGTTAACTTGATGCTGTTACACACGAGGTTCCTGAAGTTAGACACAAAGTCACATGGCACCCCTCTGAGCACTATACTTTTCATGTGTAGTTTATAATATTTTATATATTCAAAAAATAAATAAAATCAAGGATGGGGGTCTCTAAAAATACCTAACCATATTTCAAATGATTAACATGACCAACAGGTTATGAAGGGAGAAACAACCCCAACAAAAACAACAACCAAAAACTCGTTCCGTTGAGTTGATTCTGACTCACAGTGGCCCTATAGGACAGAGTAGAACTGCCCTATACGGTTTCCAAGGAGCAGCTGGTGGATTTGACCTTTTGGTTAGCAGCGGAGCTCTTAACCACTGCTGCCATCAGGGCTCGTGAAGTATTTTGACTAGATGTCCTCAGGTGAAAGACAAAAAGAACTATAAACAAACACTGATTTCTTTTCACAGAGATAAAGGCAAACTCCTCTCTGTGTACTCTAGGGTTGTTGTTAGTGGCCCTCAAGTTGGCCCCCCACCTCATGGTGACCCCATGCACAAAGGAACAAAACGCTGCCTCATCCCGCACCATCTCCATAATCAGTTGTGGACTCGACCACTGTGAGTCGCAGGGTTTTCACTGGCTGATTTTCGGAAGTAGATCATCAGGTCTTTCTTCCTAGTCCATCTTGGTCTAGAAGTGCCACTGACACCTGTTCAGCAACATGCAAGCCTGTACTGACAGACGGACGGTGGCTGCACTTGAGGTACACTTCCTGGGAGTCAAATCCAGGTCTTCCGCATGGAAGGTGAGAATTCTACCATTGAAAAACCAATGCTCCCCATTCTAGGGTTAAGCAAATAAATGTCTTGTAGCTAATGGGAGCTGAGTGTCTCACTGTAAGAGAAGGGAGTTACAGGTATGGAAAGGGATGAGGCTAGAATGAACCCTGTGGTGCTAGACTGGAATAGTAGGTAGCTATGAACTCAGTTTTCTAGACAGACGCATAGATGTGTATGAGTGTGTATTAAGGACTGAACTGTGTCCACCAAAAATATGTGTTGTACACCTTAACCCCTATACTTGTGGTTGTAATCTCATTTGGAAATGGATTTTCTTTGTTATGTTAACAAGGCCTTATCAGTATAGGGTGTTTTAAGCCAATCACCTTTTGAGATTTAAAAGAGCAGATTAGCAAAGAGAGATGGGGGAAGATAGATGCCAGGCCACATGACTGCCAAGAAAAAAAAACTGAAAAAAGACAAGGACCTTCCCTCAGAGAGAGAAAGCCTTCCCCTAGAGCCAGTGCCCTGAATTCAGACTTTTAGTCTCCTAAACTGTGAGAAAATAAACTTCTGTTTGTTAAAACCACCCACTTGTGGTATTTCTGTTAGAACAGCACTAGATGACTAAGACAGTGAATAAGTATAATCATATGTGCATGTATCTGTCCGTGAACATACATACATACTACACATACACACATGCTCCCCTAGCTCTGTCTGCTGAGGGGGCCTAGAAGCAACGGCACCCCTGTACCAATGAGCACACCTGGTGCCCAGATCCTGGTTTCTAATACCGTTCTCCAATGAAAGGAATTAAGGTTTCTTGGAGAAATGGTTGATTCCAGGGATGGGGCAGAAAAGGTTCATGCTGCTTTGTATGTTCTATTAATATCATTCTATTCTGTTGTGTTCTGTTCAGCATATCCTTCCTTTTTGACTTTTTTTTTTTTTTAATTTTTATTGTGCTTTAGGAAACTCTGGTAGCTTAGTGGTTAAGTGCTATGGCTGCTAACCAAAAGGTCAGCAGCTTGAATCTGCCAGGCACTCCTTGGAAACTCTACGGGGCAGTTCTACTGTGTCCTATACGGTTGCCATGAGTCGAAAGTGACTCGACAGCAGCGGGTTTGTTTTTTTTTCTATTGTGCTTTAAGTGAAAGTTCACAAATTAAGTCAGTCTCTCATACAAAAACTTATATACACCTTGCTAAAACAAAAAAAAAACCAAACCCAGTGCTGTCAATTCTGACTCATAGTGATACACCTTGCTACATACTCCCAATTGCTCTCCCCCTAATCAGACAGCCCACTCTCTCCCTCCGCTCTCTCCTTTCCTGTCCATTTCACCAGCTTCTAACCGCCTCTGCCCTCTGATCTCCCCTCCAGGGAGGAGATGCCAACATAGTCTCAAGTGTCCACCTGATCCAAGAAGCTCACTCCTCACCAGCATCCCTCTCCAACACATTGTCCAGTCCAATCCATGTCTGAAGAGTTGGCTTTGGGAATGGTTCCTGTCTTGGGCAAACAGAAAGTGTGGGGGCCATGACCACCGGGGTCCTTCTAAGTCTCAGTCAGACCATTAAGCCTGGCCTTTTTACGAGAATTTGGGGTCTGCATCCCACTGCTCTCCTGCTCCCTCAGGGGTTCTCTGTTGTGTTCCCTGTCAGGGCAGTCATTGGTTGTAGCCAGGTACCATCTAGCTCTTCTGGTCTCAGGCTGATGTGGTCTCCAGTTTATGTGGCCCTTTCTGTCTCTTGGGCTCATAACTACCTTGTGTCCTTGGTGTTCTTCATTCTCCTTTGATCCAGGTGGGTTGAGATCAATTGATGAATCTTAGATGGCTGCTTGCTAGCGTTTAAGATCCCAGACGCCCTTCTCCAAGGTGGGATACAGAATGTTTTCTTAATAGATTTTATTATGCCAATTGACTTAGATGTCCCCTGAAACCATGGTCTCTAAACCCCCACCCCTGCTATGCTGGCCTTCGAAGCTTTCAGTTTATTACGGAAACTTCTTTGCTTTTGGTTTAGTCCAGTTGTGCTGACCTCACCTGTACTGTGTGTTGTCTCGTCACCTAAAGTAGTTCTTATCTACTATCTAATTAATGAATACCCCTCTTCTACCCTTCCTCCCTCCCCACTCTAGTAACCCTCAAAGAATATTTTCTTCTCCATTTAAACTATATCTCGAGTTCTTATAATAGTGGTCTTAAACAATATTTGTCCTTTTGCAACTAATTTCACCGAGCATAATGCCTTCCAGGTTCCTCCATGTTATGAAATGATTCATAGATTCATCACTGTTCTTTATCGATGCGTAGTAGTATTCCATTGTGTGAATATACCATAATTTATTTATCCATTCATCTGTTGATGGGCACCTTGGTTGCTTCCATCTTTTTGGTATTGTAAACAGTGCTGCAATGAACATGGGTGTGCATATGCCTGTTCGTGTAAAGGCTCTTATTTCTCTAGGATACATTCCAAGGACTGGGATTGCTGGATCATACTGTAGTTCTATTTCTAGCTTTTTAAGGAACCGCCAAATTGATTTCCAAAGTGGTTGTACCATTTTGCCTTCCCACCAGCAGTGTATAAGTGTTCCAATTTCTCCACAGCCTCTCCAACATTTATTGTTTTGTTTCTTGGATTAATACCAGCTTTGTTGGAGTGACATGGAATCTCACTGTAGTTTTGATTTGCATTTCTCTAATGACTAATGATAGTGAGCATTTCCTTATGTATCTGTTAGCTACCTAAATGTCTTCTTTAGTGAAGTGTCTGTTCACATCTTTTGCCCATTTTTTAATTGGGTTTTTTGGTTTTTTGCAGTTGAGTTTTTGCAGTATCATGTAAATTTTAGAGAGCAAGCGCTGATCAGAAATGTCATAGCTGGAAACTTTTTACCAGTCTGTAGGTAATCTTTCTACTCTTTTGGTGAAGTCTTTGGATGAGCATAGGTGTTTGATTTTCAGGAGCTCCCAGTTATCTAGTTTTTCTTCCACATTGTTGGTAATGTTTTGTATACTGTTTATGCCATGTATTAGGGCTCCTAACGTTGTCCCTATTTTTTCTTCCATGATCTTTATCGTTTTAGATTTTATATTTAGGTCTTTGATCCATTTTGAGCTTGTTTTTGTGCACGGAGTGAGGTATGGGTCTTGTTTCATTTATTTGCAGATGGATATCCAGTTATGCCAGCACCATTTGTTAAAAAGACTGTCTTTTCCCCGTTTAACTGTTTTGGGACTTTTTGGCATAAAAAGTAAGGATATGCTGAACAGAACCCAACAGAATAGAATGATGTTAACAGAACACATGAAGCAGCATGAAAGACTCCCACTGCCCAAATCTGAGACAATCTAGAGCACCAAAAGGAATACGGGCAGAAACATTATACTCCACTGAACATTAGGAATCCATGTGTCCGTAATGACATAAATAAATTAACTAAGAAATTAAAAACGGGGGAGAAGGAAATGTTCTTCCTTAGAGTAGAATGCAAACTAAAAAATACGGATGGAATGGTGGCATTAGAAAATCACCATCTGGCAGCTATCACACTCATCGCTGATTCAGGCAAGAAACATCAATGGATGCTAAGCCTAGTGGGCAGTAGAAATTTGAGAGGAATTCGGTATTTACATTGCCTCAAAAATACTTATCCCAAAGGAAAAAGAGTAACTTTAGAGTGGAGAAACTTGGCAGACTTTACCCAAGTGACCAAACTTGCCATCACTAGTCAGGGGACAATCTGCTACCCTGTGCCTCCCAATGCAATGCACTGAGAAGGATATAAATTACCCCCCAGAGAAGGATTTATATGCAGGGCTGGCAGCCTCTGCACCCTTTTTACTGCGTCACACTAGCTCCCAGACGTCCCACTCTCTGTGAGAACACAGCTGTAGGGAACCAGTAAGACCCAAGTTCAGATCTCTTCCCTGAGCCTTAGTTTTCTCATTTATAAAACAAGGTCAGCCCTCCACGCCACCCAGGGGGCTGGGAGGATTAACTGTGATGAGACATATTAAAGGGCCTAGCATGATGCTTGATACACAATGAGCTCAGATACTACGGCTCAGACATACAAAGGCAAAACCGAAGAGCCCAGATGGAGGCCCCTGGGTGCCCACTTTGGGCAGCTTGATCAAGACGGAGGAAACAGGGCTAGGAGTGGTACAGGCATGCTGGATCAGGACACAGGACCAAGTTGCTGCTGACAATACTGCTATACTTTCTGGACATATTCATTCTCCAATTCAGAGTGCAACCATATCTAATGCCTTGGTCTCATACAACTGCCCCCAGCAGGTGGGGATCAGCACCCGCACTTTATGGCTGAGGAGAGCAAGGCCAGGAGATGAGATGACCGGTCCATACTCACACGGCCAGGGTATGGTAGGCCAGGATGTGGACCTGAGGCTGGCTGACTCCAGAGCTCTCCACCCCTGCCTAGATGAGGAGAGAGACCTGGTGCGGCTTGGGGGCCTGAAAGGACAAGGGCTCTGCTTCTCTAAAGAGGAGCCTGGCACTGCAGAGTCCCAGGAAAGGCTCATCATCCTTCCAACGAGAAGGTCCTGAGACAGGGGAAGATCAGGGAGCTGCTCTCGTGGCCCCCATGTAGCACCTCCGTGAAGTCACCCAATTTGGTAACTGCTGAAGCATGCGTGATGTTGGTTGTTTCCCACGTCCCAGAGCCATGCTTGCCCTCAGTAGCCCATGGGGTCCCACCCTCAACTCCAACCCTAGAAGATGCAGATAAGGGTTTCATATTCCCATTTTACAGATCAGGACACAGGCTCAGAGGTGGGAAAGGCCATGCCAGGCTCCCGAGACATTCACTGGCAGTACTGGATCTGAAACCTCTGACCTAAGAACTGGCCTCCACAGCCCATCATGCAGGTGGAGTGGCCTCCTGGGCTTCCAATTCCTCTTGGCTAATGTGTAAGAAAAATCTGCTCAAGCTCCAGGGTTGGGTGGGGCAAACTGGACAGAGCTGGTTGCAGCTGGGGGTGCGGGGGAGGTGCTCACCAATGTAGCTCTTCAGGAGGGGGTCAATGGGATGGGGCTGGTCCGAGATGAGGAATTTCACGGCTGTGATGACGGTGCTCCGGGTGTGCGGCCGGCCTGAATGACGAAAGCAAGCACGTGGCGAGGGCAGGGACCCGTTCTGGCCACCCTCCCCATCTATGAGAAGGTCCATGATACTGTTTCCCTCGGCAGCCTTGAGTCTACCCTAAGGTCTTCCTGGTGCAGTTGAGAGAGTAAGACTGTCCATTCTGGGTAACCATGCTGCAGGATGCAAACGGGGGACAGATAACCTAAGATGGTGGTCAATCCAAAGACAGGCTCTCGCTCAGGCCTGGGGGCTGCACTACACTTGTCAGACGTATCACCTCAACTCATCCTTTGGGTGACACTAGGAGGGAAAGGTGATTAACATCTATTTCACATATGAGGACACAAGAGCCACATAGGTTAAGTTTATGTCTAAGGTTATCCAACAGATCCAAAATTCAACAGCTGAATCAAGCCCCGGATGCCCTACCCCTCTGGCCCGCATTCTTCAAACAGGGAGAGCTGAAGGCCAAGGGAAACCTCCCCCGGAATTCAGATCATCCCGAAGGCTTGAGGATGGAGAACGCCATTTTGCTTTGCTGTTTGCTTTCCAAATGGAGAAGCTGAAGAAAGGAAGGGAAAGGAACTTCCCTTAATGGTGAAAGAAAGAAATCAGGATATGCCCCACATGTCTCTGAATCTCCTCTCTAAACTATTCTACCCGCCCACCTCTACCCCAGCACGCACAGCCCAGTATACAACTGTGAAGGAGCCATGCTGCCTCCATCGCAAGGTCTCTCTATATACAAGTCTCAAGGAGAAAGTTTACAGATTGGCACTAAGGTACGAATGGGTGAAAGAGTTACTGAATCCAGACTCCTATGTTTTGCTCTTTCTCTTTCCACCCTGACTGGGTCCTAAGATTTAGAGTGGCCAATGAAAATTATGCACAACAAAACAGGAGGAAGTGAATTAAAATAAGAGAAATGAGGCCAAGGAAAAATAAGGGCAATAGAGGCAGGAAAGTGAGATGGGAACAAGAGTGAGGGACAGCCTGAGAACACCATAAAGGAAATCCCATGAACTTGCTAGAAGCAGGCTACTACTTTGGCTCTAGGTGACCAAGAGGCCAGTGATGAAATTGAAATGTGACCAGTTAGCTGGTTCAGTCGTGCTCATGAGAGAGAAGCAAATCAGCACTTAAGAGAAGCAAGGCTGTGCCTTATCCTGATACTCAAGGTTCCTTATGGAGAGCCACTGTGTAATGTAACAGCTAACATCCTCGACAATGTTCATACTGTACACACAGCGATGAGGGACAGAGAGCTGTTCCTTAGAATTCCAGGGACCCAATAAGGGCTTCTCTGTAACCAGTAACATCTTTAACAACAATGACCAAAACCAAACCAAACCTGTTGCCGTCGAGTCGATTCCGACAATTAGCTCAGTATTAATTAGGTGCTACACACCATTCCAAGCATTTTACCTGTATTGCGCCATTGAATATACCCACTGACCCTATTAAGGGACCAGCTGCCTAGCTTGAGACCCTTCCGTTAGGGCTCATTAATTCTTAGGGGCTTTTCTTCACCCAGGAGCCCCATAACCCCACCCACCTGCCTTCTACTTCCCTGCCAAGCACCCTGGTGTGCCCCTATGTGACCACACAGAACACCTGTCCTCCGGGCTCTTGCCATGCCTTCTCCTAGCCCCAGGTGCATGTCATACATTCCTGTCTAGAGTTACACTTGCTCTTAGCTCAAGCTAGCCCCAGAGAGCTGAGTCTGTCCATCCATTCATCTGCAGGTTGCTTTTTCAGGCCCCTCAGAGTACCGATTTTATTAATCTGCGCTTGTCCCTCGTGATGTGAAAAGGGCACCATGAATGTTGTTTATTCGTTGTAGGGACATGCCTCCTCCATCCCTTGGGGGACACACCGTGTCTAACCACCTCTTTGCCTCACCTCATACACACTGTGACTCTCGTACCTGATCACTCCAGAAACACTCAGACAGAAACTGCCCACCACGCCCGTGCCCCTACCTGCAGCCAGCTGCTTCCTGAAGCGGGGCAGGAGGAAGGGGGGGTTCACAAGCACCAGCTTCCCAATGCACTCAGCCACCACGCCCCGGGTGCCCTCCTCGGCGCCCTCGCAGCGCTGGAACAGTAGGGCCCAGATGTCCTCTGCGTAGGGCTTCAGGCTGTCGGGCTGGGCAGCCCCCAGGGCCTCCCTGAGAGAGTGCAGCAGCAGGTATTGCCGCCGCGGCTCTGCCTCGATCTGCCCCAGCAAGAAGGGAAGGAAGTCGGGCAGATTGCCGGCGCCCACGCGGCCCAGCGCGTAGGAGGCAGCTGCCCTCACGTCCTCGCTGGGTGACCCTAAGGCTTCCAGGAGCACTGTCTTCAGCTCCCGCTGGGGGCCCGGCCCAGCCACCTGACCCACTTCAGCCAGGGAGAGGAATGCCAGAACCTTGACCCCAGTGCTTGAGTTGGGCGACCTGGCATCGCAGACCAAGCGGTTAGCCGTGCCTGCCGCCTCCTGGGGACAGGCAGCCGCCAGGGCTGCCACACACCGGGCCAGTGAGTGGAACACTTGCTTGTGCAGGCCCGGCCCGCCGTCCTCATCCTGGTTGTACACGGGTGCGGTCAGCAAGTCAATGAGCTTGGTGTAGTCCACACATGGGGGCCGGGTCCCCACCAGCGCCTGTAAGAAGCCCTCGGCAGCGGCCAGCACGCTTGCAGGGAGCAGGGGCGAGTGGAGCAACTGCAGTAGCTCTGAGAGCACAGGGCCGCTGACCTCAGCCAGAGAGGCTGGCTGGGCCTGGGTCACTGTGGCAAGGAAGTCCACTGCCAGCTGGGCCACATGCATGTCACTCTCACTGACCAGGGCAGGCAGCTCAGCCAGCACAGCCCGGATGGCGGGTGGTGGGAGGCTGAGACCCTGGCTCTGAGCCAGGGCGTCCAGGGCTGCCAAGGTAGCCAACCGCAGTGCCCGCTGGTTCTTGCGAAGGAATGAGGCCAAGATGGGCAGTGCCTCAGCCAAGATGGGCTGCAGGTCCAGCTGCAGCGGGGACCTGGCCACCAGTGTCAGAGCCTTGACAGCAGGCAGCCGGGTGATCTCATTCCGCAGGCGGTCCAGGAGCAGCAATAATGTGGGCTCCAGGTCATCCCCAAGCCGGTCACCTAGGTGGCCCACAAGGTGGCCCATGCAGGAGATGGCCCGCTCCTTCACCTCCTGGTCTAGGTCAGTGGCGCGGAGCCGTGCAAGGGTGGCCGATGACATCTCTCCAACGTATGGCTCAGGGTCCAGCATCCGAGGCCGGTCCAGTGGCCACAGGACCCGCACAAGCTCCTGCAGAACCAGCAGCGCCTCAGCTGCAATCTTATAGAAAGGGTCGGCCACACAGGCCAGCACAGGCGGCAGCACGGTGGGCAAGTGCGGGTGGAAGGCCTCAGCTGGCTCTGTGCCCAGCAGGCCCTGTAGGAAGGCCAGGGCATCCATACGGATGGTGGAGGAGTTGGAACGGTCTGCCAGCGAGAAGACGACACCTGCCCGGGTGGGTGCAGAGGTTACAGCCATGGCCCAACCCACCCAACCCTCCCTGTATGTGGGAGTGGAAACCCCACAGGTGCTGGAGTTGACCTGAGGTACCCCTGGAGTTGAACTAAGGTTCCTAAGAAGTCAGGGCTAAGGCTGAGCCAGAGCCAAAGCCAGAGCTGAGGAAAGCAAGGTAGGGGACGCCTCTGAGACTGGGATGTGGGCCTGCACCCTAGGTGTGCTCTCACTGCAGGCAGCAGGGTACCACCGGAGGCTGGTAACCAGGGGCTCAGTCTGGGACAGGCTCCTGGGCTCCCTAGAGGAGTGGGGACTCACCTCGGCTGGGGCCCAGGTTCTGGAAGAGGCCCAAGTTCTGGACATCGTACCTGATATCAGCACGGGCATATGCTCCGCCAGGCTTCCTGGGAGGACGCCTGCAAGCTCAGCAAGGAGGCTGAAGCAGCCCTGACGGGCCCGGACACTCCGGTCTTTGAGCTGCCTCTGCAGGGCCTTAACCACAAGTGGTACCTGTAGGAAAGTAGGGCAGTCAGGCACCACCCATGAAACCTCCCCACCTTGCCTAACACTGAGGGTTTGCCCAGGCACATCCCCAGGGAGGACCCCCAGTGTGCAGAAGCTCCCTTCCAAGAACTCATTGCCCACTGTGTCGGGCACTTGATTCCCACGTTTAGACTGCATGAAAACCAAACCCATTGCCATTGAGTTGATTCTGACTCATGGCAACCTCAAGTGTTACACAGTAGAACTGAGCTCCATAAGGTTTTCTTAGCCGTAATCTTTATGCAAACAGACCGCCAGGCCTTTCTTCTGTGGTGCTACTGGGTGGGTTCAAACCGACAACCTTTAATTTAGTAGTTGAGAGCGAACCATTGGGGCCACCCAAGAACTTTAGACTGCATAAGGCAGGCAGTATTCGTAAGTTCACTTTACAGACAGGGAAATGGGTACAGAAAAATTAGGTAGCTTGGTCAAGGTCACACAGGCATCTGGTGCTCATCTCCGGCAGAATGAGGGTGGGAATGGAGGTTGGGCCAGTCCCACCCTGTCTCCTCTCTTGCTGTGTCCTCTGCCCAGAGGAACCCATCAACTCCCAGGGCCTGAGGTCCTGGAGATGCTAACAACTCCCCATCTACACCTGCACCCCCCCCCAAGAGTGTCCTCCGCCTACCTCACATCGACTTGAGCACCCGGCGAGGACCTCAAACTGAAATGTCCAGCACTCTAGATCCCCCTCCTCAGCAGTCTCCACCATCTCGATAACTGTACTTCAGGCTTTCACTGGACACCCAAAGTCATTTGACCCCTCCCTGTCCCTTTGTCCCTCACCCTCCACATCCAACCCATCAGCAAGACTTGATGCTTCCACCCCAAAAGCACTTCTCAAGTCTGACCCCTTCTCTGCATCTCCACTGCTGACACCAAGCCCACAGCAGCATCGCCTGTCACCTGGACTGTTGGGTCTCGCCTGGCCTGCTGCAACAGCCTCATGTTGGGCTCCCAGTGTCTCCTTGCACCCCAGTACAATCCACTCCCCACACAGAGCCAGAGTGAGCTTTTGCAAACGTAATTCCCCTCCGGTGGTTTCTGCCTGCTCTAGAATACAACGGCCTGGAGGCCCTACTTGTTTGTTGTCTTATGCATCCCCTAGACCCAGGAGGACAGGGTCTTGTTCCCGCCACAGGCACAGACAGGGTGCTTAATACACACCTCCCTCAATACACACCCTGAGGAATTGGCAAGGGAGGAGGGAAGATGGCTGGGTGGGTGGCCAGGCGGACAAAGCGGGGAGGGATGGACTGGTGACCAGGTGGGAGGGGGGAACAGGAGACAAGTTCCACCTGTCCTCGCAACATGTGGAGGTTGCTGCCTGTCTGGGTGGGCTCCTCCATTGCCTCCAGCCATCCCTTCGGAGGCCGCGTTTGTCGCAGCAGCACGATGTAAGTTCCAAAGACATCAGCCTTGACGTTCTCCTCACGTTCCCTGAAGCGGTGGATGAGCGCTGGCGCCAAGGTGCGGTGGAAGTCAGGCAGCAGGTCGGGCCGTGAGCCGATCAAGGCTGCCATGCACTTGGCCGCTGCCCGGCGCACCTTCCAGCTCATGTCATCATCATCACTGTACTCGTCCTCACTCTCTGAGGGAGGGAAGAGGAAACTCATGGACCCCCATGCACTCTCGTAGACAGGGACCAAGGCTGTCTCTGAGGCCAGGTCTAGAGTTCACAGGAGGGTGGAGGGGGCAAGAGAAAGGGAGCCAGGCACCATGAGCCGCCATACTACCTGCCATCTAACGAAACACCTGTGTGTTAGGGGTGGTGCCAAGAACCTCAAATCCACAATCTCACCTTTGCCTCATATCGACCTTGCAAGACAAAGATTACCTCCCCATTATAGAGATGAGGAAACTGAAGCTTACAGAAGGAAGTGGCTTGCCCCAAGTTATACCAGAAGGAAAATACTTGGAGTTAAATCAGGGTCTTCCTTCTGCCTCTAAACCTACTATGGACTGAATTATGTCCCCCCAAAAAATATGTTGAAGTCCTATCCCTCAGTACCTATGAATACAACCTTGTTTGGAAATAAAGTCTTTGAAGATGTTATCAGTTAACGTGAAGTCATACTGGAGTAGGGTGGGTCCTAAGCCATTTTGAATGACGTCCTTGTAAAAGAAAAGAGACACAGGGACACACAGAGCGAGAACAGCCATGTGACGATGGGGCAGAGATGTAGTCATGCTGCAGCTGCCAGCCAAGCAACGCCTGAGGCTATCAGAGAGAAAAGGAAGGATCTTCCCCTAGGGCCTATGGAGGGAGCATGGCCCAGCCCACACCCTGCATTCGGACTTCTGGCCTCCAGAACTGTGAGACAGTAAATTGTCACTTTAAGCCACCCACTTTGTAGTACTTTATCTTGGCAGCCCTAGGAGACTAATACAAAACCCTGAACTCTTTTAACTACTCTGGAGGAAAACGGACTTCCAAGTTTTTGGTGAAGACTTAAAGAATCCATTTTGGACATAAGACCCATCCTTTAATTCCAGGACGTGTTGTGTGACATTTCATTGACTGGAATTCCATAAGGGAAAGGTGACAGGGCCTCCCTCAAGCCTCCTGTCTTCCCCCTGGTCCCAGCCTCTCAAGGGTCCAGATTCTGGCCACCCCACAGCACTAATAATCAGGAACTGCTGGGCTTGTGTGGCTTTCTATTCTGCAAGCTCCCCTGACAGACATGGGCTCAAGTCTTCACCACCACCTTAGGAATGTGGGTGCTGTTTAGCCCCATTTTAGGTGCCAAGGATAAGGCTCAGACAGGGTATGAGACTCTCCTGAAGACACACAGCTAGGAAACAACACAGCTGAGATTCAGGCAGAAGAGGCCAACCCACATCACCTGAGGAGGCAAACATGAGGCCCAGTGGTGGGTGGTCCTAAGGACATAGGCCAGTGTGTCGACATCCACGTTGCTCTTAACAGCTAGGCTCTCAGAGGCAAAACTGGGTCTGAACAAGCCACAATGGGCCATATGGGTGGTCTCATGGACATGTCCTGTCTACTGGTCAGCTCAAAAGATGTTTCCTCTGATGGACCATTATTTGCCACCCATGAAGAAATATCCATAGCTCTCTACCCCTGGCAAGAAAACATCCAAGCTCCCTGGCTTGGCATTCAAAGCCCCAACACGCCTGACCAGTCTTATCTCCTACCACTTTGTCTCGCTGTGAGTCGCTCGCCTCTATCAGTGCCCTGCCTCCAGGATCCACGGGCATCTCTCTGCCCTGGAAATCCATCTGAGTGGTGGACAGGGCCGCAGGCACAGAAGGAAGAAAGCCACTGAGTCGGTTCCCCACCCTGATTTCTCCCTCCCCTATCAGTGCCTATCATGCCACCATCAGAGCATCACTCTGCTAGGTGAAGGCACTGTCTGTTGAAAGCCATTAATAAGGTGCAGAGTTTCATTTCTATGTATACCTGTACACCAAAAAAAAGACAAAAAACTGAAAGCAGGGACTCAAACAAATATTTGTACACCAATGTTCACTGCAGCACTGTTCACAACAGGCAAATTGTGGAAACAACCCAAGTGTCCATCAACAGATGAATGGATAAACAAAATGTGTTACAGACATACAATGGAACGCCATTCAGCCATAAAGAGAAATAATGTCCTGAGACATGCTACAACATGGATGAACCTGGAAAGCATTACACTGAGTGACACACATCAGTCACAGAAGGACAAGTATTATATGACCCCACTTATAAGGAATATCTAGAATAGGCAAACATACAGAGACCAAAGTTTATGAGCAGTTATCAAGGGTGGGTGGGAGGGGGAAATGGGGAGCTATTGCTTAAGAGTGATGAAAAAGTTTGGAAACGGATAGTGGGGGTGGTTGCACAGCATAGTGAATGTAGTTAACGCTACTGAATTGTACACATAAAAATGGGTGAAATGGTAAATGTTCCCTTACATATGTTTTACCACACACACAAAAAGAAATGGTAGAGATGGAGGCACAGGGTCGGAGAGTCTGACAGCCATGTCTCCAAGTCCCAGCTATGCTACTTCCTAGTTGTGTCATCTCAGGCAAGCGTACCCTCTAAGCCTCGGTTTCCTTGTCTGAAATATGGAGTAGTAATACTTTTTTTTTTTAGGGATCATTGTGAAGAACGTGAAATAAGGGTTCTCAGAACCAAACCAAAACCCCATTGCTGTCAAGTCGATTCTGGCTCATGGCAGCCCACATGTGTTGCACAGCAGAACTGCTCCCTAGGGTTTTCTTGGCTGTAATCTTTACAGAAGCAGATTGCCAGGCCTTTCTTCTGTGGTGCTCTGGGGGAGGTTCAAATTACCAACCTACAGGTTAGGAGAGTACAAACTGTGCCACTCAGGGAAACTAGAACACCAGTAGTGGTTCAATAAACGACACAGAACATGGACGGTGCAAACAATTAATGGCTGATAACTGAAAGGTTGGAGGTTTGAGTCCACCCAGAGGCACCTCCAACGAAAGCCCTGGTGATCCACTTCCAAGAAATCAGTCACTGGAAACCCTCGGGAGCATAGTTCTACTCTGACGCGCAGGGGCTGCCATGAGCCGGAATCGACTTGATGGCAACTGGTTTGTTTTTTTTAGATTACTACTGTTGGTGCTGTTATCAATGTAGTCAGAGAAGGCAGGGACCTCAGGGGCTCTGGATTTCTGGGGCAGGGCTGGGGCCTGAGGAAGAAATGCGGTCAGGATGTGGGCACCAAACATGGCCCTTATCTTTGGCTGGGGGCACAGCGGGGCTGGGAAACCCCCCGAGAAGGCTGCACCCACCTCCACCCTTTAGCCCCAGTGACAGCTGGCCACCTACCTTGCTCACTGAATTCGCTGTCCTCTGTCTCCATCTCCTCCTCATCCCCATCACTGTCGTAGTTATAGTTGGGGTCGTGTTTCATGTACTGGAGACAGAGGCTGGTGATGTTGGGCACGTGAGGGCCCATCTCCTTGGGGCACCTGTGGACAAATGAGGGAGACTCCACTAGGCCAAGGTGGACAGTTTGGAGACGGGGCCCAGGGGTGAGTCCTGGGGTCTCGCTGCTTTGAGGTCAGTGCCCTGCCTCCACCCCCACCACTTCCCATTAAGCCCCCTGGCCCCACCTCTGGCACTGAGCTGTACCTACTTCCTTAGGAAGGCCTCGAAGGCCTGCAGGCAGGACTCCCGGAGCTCGTCATCATCCATGTTGCAGAACTCCTCCACCAGGGGCACCAGGCGGTCCAGGTGGTTCCCTGCAGGGCCACCAGGATGCTGAGGCCAGGCAGCCAGTCCCGTGCCTCCCAGGGTCCCCTCAACCCGCCCTGCACCTGTAGTCCTGACCACTGCAAACTTCCACCAGAGGCTTCAGAACCAAGCAGATGTGGGTTCTAGCCCTGACTCTGTCACCTATGAGCTACAGGGCCTTGGATAAGTCACCACACTTCTCTGAGCCCCACTGTGCTCATCTTCACAGTGGGGATATCAGGCAGAAAGTTTGTGAAGATTAATGACACCACGTAGGTAGGGCTTAGCCCAGGTTCTGGCATGGAGTAGGCACTCAGTAAGTAGCACCTGTGGTTGAAACTATTACTCACATCTTTGCCTTATTTCCTGCACTAGGTTGTAAGACTCTGGATGGGCTAAGGGGGAGGGAGTTATCACCCTGAGAGACCAGGCAAAAGGGGTCCCTGCCTTGTCCCATGTGTTAGAGGGTCCTGCTTTACCCCTCCTCCACCCCCACCCCACCCTACAATGCAAAAAGTCTGCAGGGCCAAGGGACATGCTGACCTGGAGCACCAACCTCCTCCCCCCAACCCACACTTCTAGACTCCACTGTGGGTACTTGGGACTCCAGAGTTTCCTGCCCAATCGGCCCTGAGCCCTCGTCCTGGTTCTGCACAGGCCTCTTTCCCTGGTCCATTGCTCCCGAGGGTGGCCAAGGCGTGATTGCTGTTTGACAGGGATGTGGACAGCACACAGGTGTCCACATGTATGCTTGCAAGGCTCCCTGCAGTGAGGGAGAGAGCTTGGGTAGAGTGGAACAGACCATGGGCCCACTCTTCCCACACTGCTGTGTTTTAGTCTGGAACTCCAACGTGTCTGAGGATAATTCAAATCTTATAATGTGAGTCCGTTTATACAAAACCTTAGAAAATGAAAACTAATCTATAGTGACAGGCAGTGGTTGCTGGGGGTGGGGAAGGAGGGAGGGACTGCAAACGGGCACAAGAAAGTTTTGGGGGTGATGGAAATTTCTGCATCTTGGTTGTGGTGGTAGTTTCAAGAGTGTATGCAAAGATAAATACACACTGAACTGCACACTTTAAATAGTGCAGTTTGTTGTTAGGTGCCATTGAGTAGGTGTCATAGCGATCCTATGTACAATAGAACGAAACACTGCCTGGTCCTGCACCATTCTCACAATCATCGCTATGTCTCAGCCCATTGTTGCAGCCACTGTGTCAATCCACCTCATTGAGGGTCTTCCTCTTTCGCTGACCCTCTACTTTACCAAATATGATGTCCTTCTCCAGGGACTGGTTCCTCCTGACAACATGTTCAAAGTACATGCAGTTTATTGTTCGTAAATTACTACCCAATAAAGTTGCTTTTAAAAATTTGAACCTGGCTTATAGATTATTAAGATATATTTTCTAAGTATGAGGCTAGAACGTATTTAACAACTTGGTGGCATGATTTATTACTACTTATAATTACTCACGAGCCTGTGGGTAGACAAATGGGCCCAGGAGTAACTAATCCAAACCCCTCCCCCCATGGTCCTGCACTCAGCAGTTTGTACAATGCGCCCAAGCCCCGGCCCCACCAGTCCTTTGATGCTTTCCACCCTCCCTCTTCCAGGCCCCTAACAGCCCCACACGCCACCCCTCAGCCACGCCCCCTTACGTTAGGGCGGCCCGCCCCGCCCCTCGGCAAGGCCCCACCCCTACCGAGACCCCCGCCCCCTTACCTAGGCGGTGGCCGGCCTGGCGGCCTACGCTGCCCAGACACTGGATCAGGGTGCGGACAGCGGCGGGGCTGGCGGGCGCGTGCGGGCCGGGCAGCCGGTCCAGCAGGTGATCCGCGAGCTCGACGAAGAGGTCGGTGCTGCAGGCGGCCGCCAGGTGGCCGAGCGCCCCGACGGCCCGCTTGCGCACGGCCAGGCGCGGGCTGCTCAGCTGCGGCAGCAGGCAGTGCAGGAGGCTGGCATGGAAGGCGCCCAGTGGAGCGCCCAGCCTGTGGGAGCCGCGGGGCAGGGAGTGTCAGGCCGGCAACCCGCACCGGCTGCCCCTCATCCTCTCCTGGCCTTCTCCCCAGAATTATGACAACGGATGGCTTTTGGAAAACTGAAAGGTGCCCTGCAACCCTGAGGAACAGTTATCACTATTACTGCATGAGAGGAAACTCTGGTGGCATAGAGGTTAAGTGCTACCGCGAGTAACCAGAAGGTCGGCAGCTCGAATCCACCAGGTGCTCCTTGGAAACTCTATGGGGCAGCTCTACTCTGTCCTATAGGGTCGCTATGAGTCAGAATCAATATGACAGCAACGGGTTTACTGCATGAGAGAAAACCAGAAAGAGAGGGAAAGGGTCCTCCTTCAGGCCATCCAGCCAGGAAATGCAAGGTCAAGACTTGAACACAGGTGTCCAGGCTCCCAGCCTGGGGAGAAGGCCTCATGGTGATGGTGGGTGGAGTAGGGGTCTCCTCTAGGGGGTCTGGGTCTTGCCTCAGAGCCCTCTCCCCAGTCCATCCTCTTCTGATGCCGTAAACAAAAAAAACCAAACCCGTTGCTATCAAGTCGATTCTGACTCACAGGAACCCTATAGGACAGAGTAGAACCGCCCCATCGAGTTTCCAAGGAGTGCCTGGTAGATTCCAACTGCAGACCTGTTGGTCGGCAGCCACAGCACTTAACCACTATGCCACCAGGGTTTCCCTTCTGATGCCAGGGTGCTGTAAACCTACCTGTACCTAGTCACTCCTTTGCTTAACCCCTTCCATGGCTCCCCAGTCCCCCTGGATAAGCTGAGCTCTGGGTTCAAGGTGACGCCAGGGAATGGCTACTACACAGATATAACGTAGCCCACTGCCGCCTTGGCAACTTCCGTCCTCATCTTCCAAACTAGGCCATGCATCTTCTGCCCCATCAATGTCCTGAGACCTTTCCACACTCCACACAACCTCACTGACCTCACCCCCCATAGCTCTGTGTTCAGCCCAGACCTTGCTCCTGATCTCATTTATTCATTCATTAACCTACTCTATGACAGGCCTGTGCTGGAAGCTAGGGTTAGCAACAATGATCGAGGCCCCAGGCTCTACCCTCAGGAGTTTACCGTTGAGGGATGCCTTCCAGGCACCTCAAAGTCAGCGTGCCCCTACTGAATCCATCGCCCTTCCTGCCCACACACTACTTCTGCAGTGCACCCCACCCCAGCCCGTGGTGGCGACTCAGCTGCAGCAGCAGACAGTGCAGGAGGCTGGCACGGAAGGTGCCTAGCTCCTAAATATGACCTGACTTCACCTGCCATCAGAAGCCTCCTAACCAGTCTCCCTGCTCGTCCAACTCCCTCCCACCTACTCTCCAGATTGCGGATGGAAAGATCAGTCCTAACACATAAATGTGTGCACAGTACTCCTCAGCCTTTGCTGAAAACCCTCCACTGGATCCTCACACCTTCAGGATAATCTTTGGCACCCTCTCCCCTCAATGGCTCCTGCCCAGCCCTCCAGCCTCATCTCTCCACAGCACCCCCTCACTTTATACCCCAGCCCCACGACTATTTTGCAGGACCCCCAGGACCTCCCACACTCCCAGGACCTCTCAGCTCTCTGCTGAGGCAGTTTCTCTCCAGCATTCCCCTTACGCCCAGCAAACCTGGCTAAATGCCTCCATTCTTGAAGGTTCAGGTCTAGCAGGACCCTCTCTAGGAAGGTTCCCTGTTCCCCAGCTGGTTTAGGGGCCCCTTCTCTGAGCCCCTGCAAGCGGTGCTCCTATCCTTATTGTTATACTTACTACAGTTTTATCATTTTCTCTTTTTTGACCGTGAGCTCCTTCATATACTCATCTCCAACTCTCCATGCTGAGCACTAGTTCACACCTGATTGATACCTGGTCACAGAATAGGTGCTCAAGTCCCGGGAAGGTTGGATGAATGAATGAATGAGTGAATGAGTGAATGAATACTTTAAAAATGTACAGTGTACTTGTGGATTGCTTTATCTGGTGTAATGCTATTGTATTTGCTTCCTAAATGGTCCGTAAGCTTTCTAGAACATGGGGGATTCATTCTGGTTTTGTTTTTGTTTTTGGTGGTTATGGTAATTATGTTGACAACCTATATAAACCACTTAGGCAAGGGATCTGCCCAGTTCTGGTGCTAAATTGAGGTTTTTGATTAAAAATTTCTTACTAAGTCTTCAAGATTAAAAGTCATTTCAACGTTAAAAAAAAAAAAAAGTAGCGTAATTTAAAACAAAACAAAACCCAAACCCGTTGCCGTGGAGTCAACTCTGACTCACAGCGACCCCATGTGTTACAGAGCAGAACTGCCCCATAGGGTTTTCTTCACTAAAATCTTTAGGGAAGCACGTTGCCAGGCCTTTCTTTTGTGGCGCCACTGTGTGGGTTCAAACTGCCAACCTTTAGGTTAATAGGCAGGTGCAAACTATTTGTGCCACCCAGGGACCTTAATTTAAAACAGAAGCCCAGATATATCAACCCAAAAGAAGAAAAAAAGAGAAAGAAGCGGGTGGGAGAAAGGATGAACAAACATGGGTTTTAGCTACGGAGAGACCTGAGCTCAAATCCTAGGTTCTGCCATTTACTGTGGTCTTAGGCAGCCACTCACCTCTGAGAGCCTATAAACTTGTGACAACTGAGTTTTTTTCCAAGGGCCGCTGGGCTGACTAGCAGCCTCCAGCCCAAGGCCTAGAGCACAGTGCAGGAGGTGCTGGCTCCAGGGATCTTGAGTCCCTCCCGCTCCCCTTACCTTCCTCTGCCATCCTCACAGGCTATAGTGGCCTCCATACCTGCTCAGCATGTCAGAGAGGATGTCCAGGGCTTCCAGCTGCACAGCCACATCCTCCTGCTGGGTGATGGCACTGGTGAGCTGGCCTGTGATCTTGCGGCACACATTGCTGGCCAAGCCGGAGCCTATGCAGGGCACAAGGCAGGCATGGTGAGGCCCAGGGCTGGCGGAAGAGGTGGCCTCCACCTCTGGTCTGCCTTTGCTCTGATTCTGTTCTTGAGCCCATGTCCCCAAGAATCTTGTTGATCTAGGTAAGCCAAGGCTTGAATGGTCCAAGGTTTGACCTGGATTCAGGCCAAATTAAAGGAGATGGCTAAAGGAGCTGAGAACTGAGAACAGACCTGTTGGGCTTATCCACCTCACCCTGACTCCCACTTCCATACGACCCCCACAGAAAAGTTAAACACTTGCTTTCCCAGCCTCCTTGCTGCTAAAAAGTGGTCAGGTGACCCAGTTCTGGCCAATAAGATATAAGCAGAAGTTTTTTCGGGGCTTCTGGGAAAACTTGTGCTTTTCTTAGAGAAAAACAGGACCAGAGAACTCAACCCTGTCACAACTGAGTACTAAATGAATTGTTACAAAAATTGAGCAGCTGATCCCTCTAGACTTATCACGTGAGAAGAAAACCTTACTTCTTTAAGCTGCCGTTCATTAGATTTTTCTGTTACTTGCAGCTAAAAGCATTCCTAACTGACACAGAGCCATGGGCTTAGAGATCTGGATTTGAATTTCATCTCTGCAGCTTATTACCTGAGTGACCTTAGGTTAAGCCCTTTTACTCTTAGAACCTCAGTTTCCTCATCTGTTGGCTAAGATGAATAATAATGGTACCTAGTCCCTGGGACCTAGGTGCTGGAGGGTTGGGTACCTGTGGCTGCAGGCGGGAGCTCTGAGAGGACCGTCTTGAGGCCGATGCCAGCAATATCTCGGAGCTGCTCCTTGTCTGATCGCATGTTGGCACAGAGGGCGTCCACAATGGTCTCCACCTGGTACTCCTTCACTTTGCCCACAAGAGGACCCAGGCTGAGTGGAGGGGGAGGGAAGCCCCAGGCTCAGCCTGAGTCAGGCTGCTCCCTCATGCCTGTAGGGCCACATAGGCTAAGGAATCAACAGGGGACCCGCTGCTTTGCCAGAAAGAGAGGCACCCTCTGTTTATGCCAGCATTATCCCTGGCACCTCCCAAACCTGCACCTCAGTATGTGGCCAAACCATAAAACCCAGTAACCTCAGCTGGAAACCAAGGGATGTCCAAGAGCAGTGGTTCTGAAACTTGGGTGTGCATCAGAATTATCTAGAGGGCTTGTTAAAACAGACTGTGGGGCCCCACTCCCAGAGTTTCAGATTCGGGAGGGCTGGGTAGGGCCCAAGAATCTGCATTTTTACCAAGTTCCCAGGTGATGGTGATGCTGATGCTGGTCCGGGGATGGCACTTTGAGAATGCCTGCCCTGAGTGTGGTCACGGGATTGGCATCATCATCATCACCTGGGAGCTGGTTAGAAATGCAGACTCTCAGGTTCTACCCCAGACCTACTGAGCCAGAATCTGCAGAATTTCAACAAGGTCACCCAAGCCAGTGCTGTGGAGTCGATTCCGACTCATAGCGACCCTATAGGACAGAGTAGAACTGCCACAAGGTCACCAGGTGATCTTAATACACACTTAGTTTGAAAGGGGCTGCACTAGACTCACTGGTTCTCAGTCTTAGCTGTGCATTGCCATCTCCTGGGCCTTCATTCTCATCTTCCCCGTCTTCTCCTGAATCTGAACACCTAAGGACTAGGTGCGGAATACTCAGTTTTAACAGGGGCCCCAGGTGATTCCAATGCACACCAAAGTTTGCAAGCATTGGCTCTCTCCAATTCTTCATCAACTCCTCCATCTAAGTAATCACCGGGTCCTCTCATTCTACCTGCTATATCATTGGTTTCCAACAGCAATGATGCCTCCAGAGTCATTTTGGAAATGTGTGGGGGCCTTTTTT
The DNA here is from genome assembly GCF_030014295.1 of Loxodonta africana. Classification (NCBI taxonomy): domain Eukaryota; kingdom Metazoa; phylum Chordata; class Mammalia; order Proboscidea; family Elephantidae; genus Loxodonta; species Loxodonta africana. The sequence goes on from NC_087363.1 coordinate 39,229,121, forward strand.
TGGTCATCACAACTACTGAGTTGGTAATTCTCGCCTTTTTTTGAGGAGGGGGAGTGGCCAGGGAAGTTAGAAAGACAAGATTGCAAAACAAAGCATTGCTCCATGTCCTGCAAGGCCTTCTAATATCCCCCTGGGCATTCATATAAAAACAAATAAAAACAGAAAACCTTTCTATAATTAACGAGTCTAAAATCTAATTTCATTTTACATATAAACACAGTACTTATGCTCTGTTTTAATGTACACCAAATTTTCTAAGAATGCTAGTATCAGGTAAATGCAGGGAAGGCTGTACTTTGTCTTCTGGGCAATTTTACCAGTTGTTCACCACTTCAGAACATCTCAACACTAAGAGCAATGCCGCTTCTGAGGCCCCAGTGCACCACATCTGTGGCCATCTCTACTGAGTGCCGTGGTCTCCACAACAATTCTACGCCTAGGGGCAGGCTTCTGACAACCTCACTGTCACTCCTACGTCAACATGCCCACACGTTTACGTATTGAAACACATGCTATTTTATTATAAATTACTTCTATTTCTCTTTTACGTTGCAGTTTAGGGTATTATGTACACCTTTTTGAAATTAAATGTATAGATAGGTTATCCATAAGTTTTGTTTCATACTAGGAAAAGGAGTATTACAAACTCTCTGTTATAAAAACGGGGTATTGGTTCCACTAGTGGGAACCCACGGCTCCACAGGAGAGAGAGAGATGCTCCCAGACCACAAACCTGACCATGCCCTTTCCTGTACAAAACCTTTCACTGAATTCCCTCTGCTCTTGGGATAGAACTGAGTTTCATTAAAACAGCCCAGAAGAATGCCTGGGCCCAGGTCACAGAGCTGTGCCAACATTCTCACCCTGCTGACCCCTCAGCCCTGCCAGAACCACCGGCCATTCCTCAGTGCCTCACCCACCCCTCCACACATGCCCTGCACATGCACACACACTCTGTCTTGCTTTTTCTGCTCCTGAGGCTACTGGCCAAGGTTTCAGGACCACAGCCTCACAACACCCAGGGCAGAAGGTGCTAGAGCCCCCCACCCCCCCGCCAATGTCCCTTCAGCCGTTACCACTTCGGTGCATGCCAGCTTGACTTCTAACCGCCAGCACCTACGTCTCTGCCTGAGCACTTTCTTCGGTTAGAGGGGTCAGGGAATCAATAACCCTCTACCCTACCCCAGAAGCAGCCCTCAACCAATGACTTATGACAGTTGGTGAATTAATGCCCCAGCTCCCTGGCCCCTCGGGTGGGAAAATTCCAAGGTGCATGCTCTACACTGACTCCCAGAGGTCCCCAGCAGGGTTAAGCTCCAGTTGCCCACAGTGGTAGCTTGTTTGATGACACACTCTTCGTAGGCTCCTTCCCTTCCCTGACACATTTCCCTGCTTCCCGACCAGTGTTTTCTGGGCTCACATCCCATATAAACCTATAGTTGAATTCTTGTCTTGGAGTCTGCTTTTGGGGAAACCCAGGCTAAGGCACTGTCCAGCTTCCCTGGGGCCCCAAGAGCTGCTCAGCAATTCTTTTCTCAGAGGCTGCACCCCAAAGGAGCAGGGACCCCTGGGGCACTCCCATGCCAGACAGGTACCTTCCCCTCCCACCCCTGCCCCAGGCTGACACTCACCACTTGACAGCCAGGTTCTGCACCTCCCCATTCTTGTCCTCCAGGAGCCTCAGCAGCATCTTCACCACCTTGCGCTCACTGTCCTCGTCCAGCTGGATGGAGTCCTTCTGCAGCTCTGACATCAGGTCGCTGGTAGCCATGAACCTGGGCAGGGAAGGCAGAGGATTGCCAAAGAGTTCCTGGGCCCCAGGGATTTGGGAGGGATCTTAGAGTCCTCCAGAAGCAAAACTTGATTCAAGGATTCGAGGGCCAGGCTATCACAAGGAGACCCGTGTGCGTGACACCAACTGCCTACAGCCCCACACTGCCCACAGCTAGAGCACGCCAAACTAGGAGGTAGCACAGCATGCCGGCTAAATGCTCAGGGCTGCACAGTTCTCAGACTAGAATTCAAATCCTGCCTCTGACAATTACACATAGGTGAACTTGGGCAAGGCCCTTCACCTCTGTGAGTCTGAGTTTTACTTGCCTGAAAAACAAGAATAACGCCTGCCTCATGGGGTTGTTTGGCATCCCTGGGTGGTGCAAACAATTAAGCGCTCAGCTACTAGTCGAAAGGCTGGCGGTTTGAACCCACAGACGCAATCTGCTAACAAAGGTCACAGCCTTGAGAGTCCTATGGAGTAGTTCTACTCTGCACGCATGGGGTCTCCATGAATTGGAAGTGACTTGACAGCAACTAACAACAACACGGGGTTGTTTGGAAGATAAAGTATGTGAAACGCTTAGCACATGGTAAGCTCTCAATAAACGGCACTGCCATTATTACAACGGCACATTACATTACTCCCACCTCACGATGACAGCCAGAGGAGGGACGTTGGAAGGTCAAACAGACACCCTGTGACCAGGTCAGGTGTCAGCAAGAAGCCTCTCTACCAGACAGGTGGAGGGGGCTGGGCTTACCCACCCCCATCTCAGAGAGTCAAACCACCCCCACCGTTAGAACAGAGGTTCTCAAACTGTAGCATACACCAGAATCACCCGCAGAATTTGCTGAAGATTACTAGGCCCTGCCTCCAGAGTTTCTGAGTCAAGAGACCCAGGATGGGATGCAAGGATTTGCTTTCTTGCAAGCTCCCGGGTGATGCTGGTCGTGGGCCACACTTTGAGAACCACAGCGCTAGGCCATGCTGATGAGTCATGGCTTTATTTTGTACAGCCTCTTGATCCAGGCTGGCTGGATGGATCCGTGTGGCCTGATGCGAAAAGTCAGGATCCCTGTCCTGGGAGTTTAGAATTTCAGTAGGCATCTGTTATGGTTTGAATTGTGCCCCTCCTGAAATTTGTGCTGAGCCCTGGTGGCACACTGGTTAAGCACTTGGCTGCTAACCAAAGGGCTGGCAATTCTAACCCACCAGTGGCTCCATGGAAGAATGATGTGGCAATCTGCTTCCATAAAGATTATAGCCTTGGAAACCCTGGGGCAGATCTACTCTGTTCTATAAGGTCGTTATCAGTCGGAATTGACTTGATGGCAACAGGTTTTTACAGGTACCTGTACACATGACCTGTTTGGAAACAGGAGATCCCTGGGTGGCACAAAAGTTTGTGTTCAACTAGTAACACACGGGGAAGAGAGAAGCCATGTGGGGGTTCATCTACAAGCAAAGGAACGCCAAGGATCGCTCACTGGTACACACCAGAAACTAGGAGAGGGGCCACAGAAGGAATTCGCAGGGTTCGGACCCTGATTGGGACTTCTAGCCTCCAGAACTGTGAGAAAATTATTTCTGTTCTTTAAAGACACCCACTTGTGCTATTTCTGTTACAGCAGCGCTTATAATTAAGACGGCATCTGAGCAGGAAGGTCATGGCGAGTTAGGGCTATGGGGGCATCACAGGGCTGCATTCCTGCTGAAATTAAGAGCAGGTAAAGCACTCCCATGCATTGCTGGTGGGAATGCAAAATGGTACAGCCATTGTGGAAAAGTCAGGCAGTTTCTCAAAAGACTAGAGGTAAAGCTGCCATAAACCAAACAAGAAAACCATTGTCATCAAGTCAATTCAGACTCAGAGCGACCCTATAAGACAGAGTAGAACCGCCCCATAGGGTTTCCAAGGCTGTAATCTTTATGGAAGGAGACTGCCACATCTTTCTCCTGCGGAGCAGTTGGTGGTTCGAACCGCTAACCTTTTGGTTAGCACCCAAGTGCTTTATCAACTACGCCACCAGAGCTTCTTAGAGCTGCTGTATGACCCAGCCATATGACCCAGGATTCCACTCCTAGGTATATACCCTAGAGATCTAAAAGAATGACATGACAGACATACGCACACCTATGTTCACTGCACTACTATTCACAATAGCAAAAAGATAGAAACAGACAAAGTGCCCATCAGCAGATGAATGGTAAGTAAAATGTGGTACATTACAATGGAATACTACTCAGCTATAAAGAAAATGAGTTCCTGAAACATCTTGGAACATGGGTGAACCTAGAGGACATTATGTTGAGCACAATAAGTCAATCACAAAAAAATAAATATTGTATGTTCTCAGTTTTATGAAATCATATGAGCAAGTGAATACTACAGAAACTAACTGTTAATGGATTGAATCGTGTCCTCCAAAAATGTGTGTCAATTTGGCCAGGCCATGATTCCCAGGATTGTGATTATCTACCATTCTGTGATCTGATATGATTTTCCTATGTGTTGTAAATCTTACCTCCATGATGTTAATGGGGCAGGATCACAGGCAGTTATATTAATGAGGCAGGACTCAATCTACAACATTAAGTTGTATCTTTAGTCAATCTCTTTTGAGATATAAAAAAGAGAAGCGAGTAGAAAGACAGAGGGACCTCATACTACCAAGAAAGTAGAGCCAGGAGCAAAGCGTTCCTTTGGACCTGGGGTTCCTGTGCTGAGAAGCTCTTAGACGAAGGGAAGATTGATGACAAGGACCTTCCTCCAGAGCCAACAGAGAGAAAAAGCCTTCCCCTGGAGCTGGCACCCTGAATTCGGACTTCTAGCCTCCTAGACTGTGAGAGAATAAACTTTGTTTTTAAAAGCCATTCACTTGTGGCATTTCTGTTATAGCAGCGCTAGGTAACTAAGACCCTAATGTTCATTAGTGGTCACCAGGGATGGGGGAGAGAGGAAGATTCACTCTCTAGATAGCAGACACTTGTTATTTATTTATTTTTTTTTTTATTGAGTTTTAAGTGAACGTTTACAAATCAAGTCAGTCTGTCACATATAAGCTTATATACACCTTACTCCATACTCCCACTTACTCTCCCCCTAATGAGTCAGCCCTTCCAGTCTCTCCTTTCGTGACAATTTTGCCAGTTTCTAACCCTCTCTACCCTCCTATCTCCCCTCCAGACAGGAGATAACAACACAGTCTCAAGTGTCCATCTGATACAAGTAGCTCACTCTTCGTCAGCATCTCTCTCCAACCCATTGTCCAGTCCCTTCCACGTCTGATGAGTTGTCTTCGGGAATGGTTTCTGTCCTGGGCCAACAGAAGGTTTGGGGACCATGACCGCTGGGATTCCTCTAGTCTCAGTCAGACCATTAAGTATGGTCTTTTTATGAGAATTTGGAGTCTGCATCCCACTGATCTCCAGCTCCCTCAGGGGTTCTCTGTTGTGCTCCCTGTCAGGGCAGTCATCGGTTGTGGCCAGGCACCATCTAGTTCTTCTGGTCTCAGGATGATGTAAGTCTCTGGTTCATGTGGCCCTGTCTCTTGGGCTCTTAGTTATTGTGTGACCTTGGTGTTCTTCATTCTCGTTTGATCCTGGTGGGTTGAGACCAATTGATGCATCTTAGATGGCCGCTTGTTAGCATTTAAGACCCCAGACGCCACATTTCAAAGTGGGATGCAGAATGTTTTCATAATAGAATTATTTTGCCAATTGACTCAGAAGTCCCCTTAAGCCATAGTCCCCAAACGCCCGCCCTTGCTCCGCTGACCTTTGAAGCATTCAGTTTATCCCGGAAACTTCTTTGCTTTTGGTCCAGTCCAGTTGAGCTGACCTTCCCTGTATTGACTATTGTCCTTCCCTTCACCTAAAGTAGTTCTTATCTGCTAACTAATCAGTAAATAACCCTCTCCCACCCTCCCCCCCCGCCGTAACCACAAAAGTATGTGTTCTTCTCAGTTTATACTATTTCTCAAGATCTTATAATAGTAGTCTTATACAATATTTGTCCTTTTGCCTCTGACTAATTTTGCTCAGCATAATGCCTTCCAGGTTCTTCCACGTTATGAAATGTTTCACAGATTCGTCACTGTTCCTTTATCGATGTGTACTATTCCATTGTGTGAATATACCACAATTTATTTAACCATTCATCTGTTGATGGACACCTGACACTTGTTATTTTTGATGAGAGGAAAGGTAACACCGATTAAATTTTTTTTTTATATACACAGCCTGATGAAGGTAAATGATGTCACTAAAATGTAACGAGAAGCTGTTGGCAATTGCTACGGCATATACAATTTTGAAACAACAGCAATAACGACCAAAAAATATATGTGCGGGTACATACGTAGGCATATATGTGTGTATGCATATGTATATGCATATATGTGACTGTATGCACATAAATTCATATATATAATAAACAGGGGCACAGTTACGAATACGTCTTAGACATAACCAAATACCTTGAGGAACTGGTTTTCTGGGTTTGAAGGATTAGGACTGTAGACATCTCCGTCAAGTGTTACAATATAGTTCATAAAGTTATGTTCTATATCCTAGTTTGGTGAGTAGTGTCTACGGTCTTAAAAGCTTGTGAGTGGCCATCTAAGATATTGGTCTCTACTCATCCGGAACAAAAGAGAAAGAAGGAAACCAAAGACTCAAGGAAGAAACTAGTCTACAGGATAGTCTACGTGAACCACAGCCTCATCTACCCTGAGACCAGAAGAACTAGATGGTGCCTAGCTAACACTAATGACTGTTCCAATGAGGGCCCCAACAGAGGGACCTGGATAGAATGGGAGAAAAATGTGAAACAAAACCTAAAATTCCTTAAAAAAAAAAAAAAAACCAAACTACTGGACTGGTTGAGACTGGAGGACTCCCTCAGACTACTGCTCTGAGATGCTCTTCAGACCTTGGAGAAAAACTAACCCCTGGGGTCACTTTGTAGCTAAGTAACAGATTGACTCACAAAATAATGTCACCTGTAAGAACTGCACTCCTTTGAAAAATCACCTACAGGATACCAGTCAACAGCTACTTTAAAACAAAGATGAGAGGAAACTAGATTAATGGAAACGGAACAACCAGGACAGAGATAATGAGAATGTTCACCCGTTGTGAAAAATGTAATCAATGTCACTGAACAACTTGTGTAGAAATTATTGAATGGTAACCTAAACTGGTATGTAAACCTTCACCAAAAACACAATAAAATATTATTTAATAACGAGAGAGTAGAGCAGAGGTCTTAAACTAGCAGCCCCCAGCTGTGTACAGTTTGTGAACATGTTTTTCAAAAATCTGAATGACTTCTCAACATTTGAAAATTGAAGAGCTGACTTGAAAATACTGATTCCCAGATTCCTCTGAAAACACTCTTAGGAAACAACTGGGTCTACATTCCCAGGGATGAGAATTGGCTCAAGCTAAATCGTGGCTGCCTCTTTAGGTGGGACACACCGCTCCTCCCCCGCCATGAGGCCCACTTCATTTGTTTACTGGCTCTTGCCAGGGACCTGAGAACAAAGACGTAAGCAGGGCAGAGCAGGAGCAGACAGAAGCCCCAAGAAAGCCTCCAGCAAATGCTGAGCCTGTGAGGCCACCCCATTCCTCACACCAGCCTTGCTTTTTGGCTTGAGTGAGTCAATCAAGGGCCCTGTCCCCAAGCCTTCTGGGGCCAAATCTGTCTCAGTCTGGGTTCTGGACCCTCCTGTCTGCAAGCTCAGACGAGCAGCTTGATGTCATGGCGACCGCTAGCACTCTGCTCCAAGGAGGACACTAGTCCATGTTGTAGCTGCTTATTTTTAACAGCTGGGATGAGCCTCAGGCTGCTGAGAGGAGGCTGGCTGAAGGTGGGGAGGGGGCTGGCAGGGCTAACTGCCCACCTCTGGGCCTGGGCATTGCAGGATAAGCAGCCAGGGTAAGACTAAGGATGGTTTTGGGTTTCAGTTAGGCCTAGGCCTGGGGTGGGCAAGTGCACCCCTAGGCCTGCCCAGCTAAAGGAGACGTTCTGAGAAGGCAGGCAGGGTGCCCATGAGGGCCCAGCTCAGGCCTGGCAACCCCAGGGATATACCCCTCTGCCCAAGATGGGCCTCCCACCCAGAACGTCCTGCCCCCCTTTTTCTTCTCTACCTGTAGGACTTCTGTGTATCCATCAAAGGCCCAGCTCAAATGTCACAGCCTCCAAGATGACTCCCCTGGCCCATGCTACCCTAACCCTATCCATACAATTGGTCCCGGTAGACAGGGTTCTTCCAGAGTACTCTGCACCCCCTGACTATAGTACTTTTCATACTGCACCACAGTCTTCATGGTCACCAGATCCTCTCCCCCTTTAGACTATGAACTCACGGAAGGCACAGGCTGTCAGGTTCAACTCTGGGACTCCAGATCCTGCAATGAACAAATCTGCAGAGTGGCTGAGGGCAGGGTGAGGGCTGGAGAGGAGGGAAGCAGAGGGCTCAGATCCAACAGCTGCATGGGAACCTGAACTCAGAAACCAACTCCTGTGAAACATGCCTGAGCAGTTCAGACACACACCCAAGTTTCTGCAGACACCCAGCTCTCAGAGAAAGAAAGCCATATTACTAATGGAGGTGGGCATGCAGGAAGGTGTACAATTTGGTGGGTAAGGGCTTGAGTACCACAGTTCGGCTTAAATAAATATACTGGTCTCACCACTTACCAGCTGGGTTACTTCTTCTCTCTGGGCCTCAGTTTTTCCATCTATAAAACGGGAATTTTCTTTGCCCCCACCTCTTAGCATCCTTGGGTTTTTTTGTCTGTTTTTTACAGCCATTGTTAAGACTTTATTGAGTAAAAACCTGTATCCACCAAGTCGATTCTGACTCACAGCAACCCTATAGGACAGAGTAGAACTGCCCCATAGGGTTTCCAAGGAGCGCCCAGCGGATTCAAACTGCCAACCTCTTGGTTAGCAGCCATAGCTCTTAACCACTACACAGCCTATTGAGTAGTAAGAACCAAAATATACATCTTGTGCCCTTCCAGACTTCAATTACCCCAGTGGTCTCAACTGGGCTCAATTTTGCCTAAGGGATATTCGTTTTTTTTTTTTTTTTTTAATTTCATTTATTTATTGTTGGTGAGAATATACACAGCTGACCAAAAAACCCAAATCCATTGCCGACGAGTCGATTCCGACTCATAGCGACCCTATGCAGCAAACATACACAAATTCAACTGTTGCTACGAATACAATTCAGGGACATGAGTTACATTCTTCGAGTTGTGCAACCATTCTCATCCTCCTTTTCTGAGTTGTTCCTCCCCCATTAACATAAACTCACTGCCCCCTAAGGTTCCTATCTAATCTTTCCACTTGCTATTGTCATTTTGATCCCATACAGATAGTTCTTAAAAGCACATAATGCTCAAGGTAGATTTTCTTTTACTAGTTAAGCTAAACTATTATTTGGTTTTAAGAAGACTTCAGGGGATATTTTTGGTTTAAAATTTAAAGATTATCTCAGGCAATAGTTTTAGGGATTCATCCAGCCTCCGTGGCTCCAGAAAGTCTGGATTCCATGGGAATTTGAGATTCTGTTCTGCATTTTCCCCCTTTTGATCAGGATTATTCTATAGACTCTTTGATCAAAATGTTCAGTAACGGTAGCCAGGCACCATCCAGTTCTTCTAGTCTCAAGGCAAAGGAGGCCGATGCTCATAGAGGCAATCTGCCACACATTCCACATCCTCCTCCTATTCTTGACTGTCCTTCCTCTGTTGCTCCAGGAGACATTTTTTTTTTAATTGTGGTAAACATATATGCAACAAAACATCCCCATTCCAATAATCTTTACATATATAGTTCAAGGAATTATATTCATATTGTTCAACCATCACCCTTATCTGTTCCCAAATTATACCATCACCCTTAACGAAAGCTCAGTGTTCCCAAACACTGACTCTTCCTTTCCCCCTCCCTCCTGTCCACCCTGGCAACCACTAATAAACTTGGGTCTCCATCCACTTGCCTGTTGTAGTTATTTCATATAAGTAGGCTCACTGCTGGAGGGGGGAGGGTGGGGAGGGACAACCAGCTCTTAGCCCAAGACAGATGAGGAAACTAGGCTCAGAGGGGTTGTAGGAACTGCCCAAGGTCACATAGCAATCTAGGAGGAGAATGAGCCCACCAGGTCCCCTGGCTTCTCAACCAACACTTATTTTTTTCAAGAAATGACCTGGGAATTCTGGTATGACCCCTGAAGTGAATTGTTTTGGCTGCTCATGTCTAAGTGGGAATGGCACAGCCTCCTGCACATAGAAAGGGGACAGAAGTGCAGGGATCAAAGGCCTCCTAGGCCTGGGACCCCCACCTGTGGCCACTGCCCACCTCCAGGAGCCAGATAAGACCGTGTCAGTTTCATTCCAGGGAAACTCTGGAGGCGACTCAGCTGAAACGCTCAGCCACATGGGTGCCTGGACAGCTGGTCAGCACCACCCAGCCCCCTTGTATGTGGACTAAAAATAGACACAACTAGGGTGGTTTTAAGTGTTCTCGGGGCTGCTAGCAGAAAGAGGCAGAAAGGGCTTCTCGGGAGCTAGTCAGCAGGGCCTGGCACCCAAGCTCTTTCCTCTCCTGAAGACTGGACCTGGAGCCCAAGGGGCAGTGGTACAAATCCCGCCTCGGCCACTGGCCAGCTATGTGACCTTAGGCATGGCTATGTGGCCTTAGGCATGTCACTTCACCCTGCAAGCCTCTGGAGAACAGGAAGAACAATCATTACCAAACATTACAGTGGCCAGCACAGCAGGGAGCCTGGGACCCAGCATTCATTCAGAGTTCATTACTGTCCATTCACTCACTGAGCACCTACTGTGTACCCAGGACAGTTTCTAAAGGCATGAAAAGAAAGTGCACAGTACCAGTGGTCCAGGAGCTCAGAGTCTCCCAGGACACTAGAAGGCAGACAATTAGAAGATTTGGCAAGCATACGTGGAGGGCATTTGTGGGAGCTGTGGGGGTGGGGTGGGTGCATAACCCAGTGTAGGTATCAGGAAGACATCCCAAAGAGGCGGCAACTGAGTAAGAGCTAGCCAGGTGAAAGGGGAAAGAACTTCTCAGCAAAGCTCTAGAAGGCGAGAGGGCACGGCAGGTTTCTGTTTGCAGGGAATCCTAAGATCTGCTGAGTGCTTACTGTGTATGACCTGCTACTCTAAGCACTTCACATGTACTAACTCCTGCTGGCATAGTGGCTAAGAGCTACTGCTGCTAAGCAAAATGGTGCCAGTTCGAATTCACCAGCCACTCCTTGAAAACCCTATGGGGCAGTTCTACTCTGTCCTATAGGGTCGTTATGAGCCGGAATCGGCTTGAGAGGAACAGGTAAAAGGTAACTCATTTCAACCTCAAACCAACCCTATGAAGTCAGTACTGTCATATCTCCATTTTATAAAAACAGAAGCTGAGGCTCAGTAGTCAAGTAGCTTGTCCAAGGTCTCAGAGCCAGTAAGAGAAGGAGCCAGGATTTGAACACAGAAATGTGGCTCCAAGGCTATATACTAAAGTGGGGGGAGGGAGGGGGGTTTTGGAGGGGTGTTGAGGAAAGGGTTGCAGGAGGTAGCAGGGGTCAGACCATGAGGGCAGGGCCTCAGTCTCCTCATCTGTCGGAGGGGGGGCTGGAGTCGGAGGTTCTCACTAAAGTCTCCGCCTCTGTGAGACACTGACCTGGATTGGAGCCTATAGCTTTGAGACTGCACCTAAGCCATTCACTCATCTGAGCCTCGGTTCCCATGTCTGTAAAACGGGAATAAAGTAACAAAAGGTTCAGTAAGTGGGTGTATCTATGTTGGCCTCTAAGGTCTCCTTTCAGCTCCCAGCATCCAGAACTGGCCTGTGACTGCAAGTCAATCCCTTCACTTCCCTGGGCCTCAGTTTCTCCTGAGGATAAAGGGGTTGGAGCAGATGTTTCCTCCATTCTTCCCCGCTGTGACAGTGGATTGATGAAATGGGGGGGGGGTCCTAGAGGGAAGGAAAAGATGGGGCACACCTACAGAGGCATAGTGAGTGGGGGCTAAAGGGGAACATTTTGCTCCTGCCCCCCAGTCCAAGGGAGCTCCAGAGCACAAATTTAGAGATCGCTCCTGGGTGCTCTTACCTTCCCTATGCCTCTGCACAACTGTTGGGGAAGGGTCAGTGCTTCCTCACCAGAAAAACCTAGAAGCCCCTCCACCTACCTACCTGTGCCTGCAAAGGCAGACCCTGCCCAGCCCCTGGCTTCAGGCTGTGTCTGGCAAACCTGGGAGGGGATTGGCTGGCCCTGATGAAGTGGAGGGAGGAGGTCTGGGTGATTTTGAGAAGGGGACAGAGCTGAAGGTATCAGTGAAAAAGTCTGGCTGGGTTTGGGGTCCCAGGAAGGGGCAAGGTTTAAATGGGGAGGGGGGAAGAAGAGGCAGGTGCTTGGATCCCCTGGGAGAGGCTGAGGACTTCAGCAAGGGTTGAGGCGGAGGGCCTCGGGGTGTCAAGTGGAGTGAGCTGAAGGTTGGGCATAAATAATGAAAAAGGAGAGGAGGGGACACGGGGACAGGGTTGGGGCTTTGATAAGATAAGAGGCAAGGGCTAAGCTTGCACGGTGGGAGAGGCAGCAGGGACTCGCGTCACGGGAAAGTGGCAGGGCTGCAATAAGGCGAGAAGCCCGCGCGTCTGTGGAGACGAGGAGGCAGAGGACAGGTCTTTGCGGAGGGCCGGGGGTTACTGCCGAGAGCAGAAGCGGGGGGCTGCTGGGTCGTGGGGGATGGGCCGGCGCTGCGCTGGGGAGAAGGCCCCGGGTTTCAATGAGGGGCGGAGAGGCGGGGGCCGGGCCGCGGGGCGCACCTGAAGTCCTTGTCGCTGGATGTCATCTTCTCCAGAAGGCTGGAGATGTGGAAGGCGGCGGTGCTCATGGTGGCTGCGCGCCGCGGGGCCGCCGGCGGGAGGGAATATGGCGGCGCGGGCGCCCCCTCCCCCGCCTGGCCGCGGGCTGCGCTCAGCAGACAGAAATAGCAGCCCCCGCCCCGCCCCGGCGGCGCCGCCTGGAGCCCGGGCAGCCCCGGAGGCTGGAGCCGGCCGGGCACAGCTTCCACTCGGCCCTCTGCCTCTGCCCCTCAGACCGCCCAGCACCGGCTTGCACAGCCCCAGAGACGGGGAGCTCACCACCTATCACCGGTCTACTCCTTTTCCCTGATTCCTGTGAGTCCTGGCGCCGCCCTCTGGGCCACTGGACCTTGCCGGCATAACACGGTCCGGGGACAAAAGTGGGGATGAAACAATCTACATGTCAGTTCAGAAGTCTTCGGATGCGATGGTCGCAGGCATGGTGCGAATCCCAGCTCTGCAGTATACTCCCTGATACCTTTGGCCAAGTTACCTCTCTGTTTTCTCATCTGTAAAAGCACACAGTAGGCACTGAAGAACCTGGGGCTGCTCTTTATTGTAGGTCAGGCCAACCTGAGGAGAAGGGGCACAGGAGGCCCCCAGTTCCCATGCTGGCCTGTCCCAGAGCCAAACAAGGTCTGGAGAGTGTACCCAGTCACACTAGGTCCCCTGCCTGCCATCCTCAACCCTCAGGCCAACAGCCCCTCATTTTATAGTGATGCAACTGAGGCCCAGAGAGGCAAAGAGACTGGCCCAGGATCACATAGCCAACAAACCTAGGATGGAGTCAAGACTCATCCCAGATCCCTTAATGCTTTGGGCAACAGCTTTTCCTTGAAGCGTCCCACAGTCTGCCCATAGTTAGGTACAAGCTCAGGGTCGAGGATCTGTAGGAAGATCAGGAAGACCAGTAACGTGACTGCTGACTTAGTAAAGGTAGTCAGTGCTTTGGAGCAAGACAGCTCTGGGTTCAAATCCTTGCTAGGCCACTTTCTGGCTGTGTGGCCTTGGGGTAGTGACGCAGCTTCTCTGAGCTATGTTTTTCTCACTCATAAGATGAGGATAAACAAGATCTTTTAGTTATTAATTTAACGTGTTTATTGGGTACCTGTTATGTGCCAGAAGGAGCTCTGGTGGTGCAGTGGTTAAAGCACTCGGCTGCTAACCAAAAGTTCAGCAGTTCTAACCCACCAGCTGCTCTGAGGGAGAAAGATGTAGCAGTCTGCTTCCATAAAGGGGCCACTACGAGTCAGACTCTATTCGGTGGCAGTGGGTTTGGTTTTGGTGTGCTATGTGCTGGAACTAGGTTCTAGATCAGCGCTGTCCAATAGAACTTTCTGTGATGTTAAAAATATTCTATAGCTACGCTGCCTGGCGTCATAGCCACTAGCAGCATGTGGCTATTGGGTACTTGAAAAGTGACTAGTGCAACTGTGGGGCTGAATTCTTAATTTTTTAAATTTTAGCTAATTTAAATTTAAATACCCACATGGGGCTAATAGCTACCGTATTAGACAGGGCAGTTCTAGACAGTGGGGGCATAGCAGAGACTAGAGAGCTGTGTGCCCCTGCCCCTCTAGTGGAGGAGACATGTATTAAGCGATTAGATAAGGAACCGAAAACCACCAAACCTATTGCCCTGAGTTGAGTCCGACTCATAGTGACCCTATAGGACAGAGTAGAATTGCCCCATAGAGTTTCCAAGGAGCACCTGGTAGGTTTGAACTGCCGACCTTTTGGTTAGCAGCTGTAGCTCTTAACCACTATGCCACCAGGGTTTCCAGGGCTCCATAGATAAGGAAAATAACAACTATACAGAAAATGGAAGGGAGTGGTAGGATAAGGGATGTCTAAAATGTGGGAGAAGCTACTTAGCTGAGATGGTGAGGGGGGGCCTTTTACTGGGAGGAGACATTTGGTCTTGGATTTAAACAGATGAGAAGGAGGTAGCCAGGCAAAGACCTTCCCAGGCAGAGGGAACAGCAAGTGGAATGGTTCCAAGATAAGAACAAGCTTGGTATATTTAAGAAAAGGCAGTGGCTGGAATGTCCTCAGTCCTCTATGGAAGGAGGTAAGTTCCGAGAGGTGGGCAGGGGCTAGATCATGGTCTGCCTCACAGGCCAAGGTAAGGAGTTAAGATTTTATGTCATTTGCCATTTCAATACCCTTCATTTGTACAATTAAGTGGCATTAGATATGTTTATCATGTTGTTCAACCATTACCATTATCCGTTTCTAATTTTTCCCATCACCTTTAATGTTAGCTCAGTGCCCCCTAAGCAGTGAGTTCCCCCTTTTCCTCCCCGCCCACCTGCACATGGTAACCACTAATAAACTTTGATCTCTATACATTTGCCTATTGTGGAAACATAGGGCTTTCACTGACTGATTTTCAAAAGTGGATTGCCAGGCCTTTCTTCCTAGTCCATCTTAGTCTAGAAAGTCCACAGAAACCTTTTCAGCATCATGGCAACATCCAGGTCTACACTGACAGATGGGTAATGGCTGAGCATGAGGTGCATTGGCTGGGAATTGAACTCAGGTTTCCCTCATTAAAAAAAAAAAAAAAATTTTTTTTTTTTTTTTTCCCTCATGGAAGGTGAGAATTCTACCACTGAACCACTACTGCCTCCCAGATAATTTTAGACTTATCAAAAAAGTGGCAAAATAGTACGGAGAGTTTCTGTATACCTTTCACCCGGCTTCTTTCCCTAATATTAACCTCTTACATTACGAAGCTACAATTTTCAAAACCAGAAAATTAATATCAGTACAACACTATTAACCAAATCACAGACCTAGCTCGAATTTCGCCAGTTTTTCCACTAATGTCCTTTTTCTGGTCCAGAATTCAATGCAGGATCCCGCATTACGTTTAGTCTTCTCCAATCTGTGAGAGTTCCTCGCTCAGTCTTTCCTTTTTTTTTTTTTAATGACCGTGACACTTTTAAACAGAACGGACCTGTTATTTTACAGAATGTTCCTCAGTTTGGGTTTGTTTGGGGTTTTCTCATGATTAGATTGAGGTTTTTTTTTTTTTTTTTTTCGCAAGAACACAACAGAAATAGTGTTGTTGTCTTTTCAGTGCATGATATCGGGGGTTCGTGATTTCAATTATGCATTAGTCATGGTGATGTTAACCTTGACCAATTGACTAAACAGTGTCTTGGTTAAACTGGAATTCTCTCCTATAAAGTTATTATGTTTCTTTTTGTAATTAATGAATATCTTAGAGGAGGTAACTTGAAACTATGCAAATGTTCTGTTTCTCCTCAAATTTTCACCCACTAACTTTAGCATCATTGATAGATCTTACTGATGCAATTATTACAGTGGTGTTTGCCTAATGGGAATTTTCTATTTCCCTGTTTCCTTCTACATTTATTAATTGAAATTCTTCTGAAAGGGAAAGATGTCTCTTCTTTCCCGTTTATTTTTTCACTTATTTATTTATATCAGCATGAATTCATGGATATTCGTTTTGTTTTATGGCTTATAACCCAATATCCGTTGCTGTCGAGTTGATTCCGACTCATAGTGACTCTATAGAACTGACTAGAACTGCCCCATAGGATTTCCAAGGAGCACCTGGTGGATTTGAACTACCAACCTTTTGATTAGCAGCCACCTTGCTCAAATTATTTCAGCTTTGGCAGTTGCAAGCTTCTTCAGGTTGGCTCCTGTGTTCTCTTGACAAGCCCTATCCTTTTTGAGCATTTTCTTTCTTTTCTTTTTTTTTTTTCCTAGCACTACAAGATACTCCAGGTTCATCTTGTGTATTTCCTGATGCAGTCCTAAAATCAGCTACTTCTCCATGGAACTTAGTTTCCTTTTATTGGAGAATGGTATTAGACACCAAAGGAGCGTTGGTGGCATAATAGTTAAGCACTCGGCTTCTAACAAGAAGGTTGGCACTTCAAACCCAACCAGAGGCTCCGTAGAAGAAAAGACTCTGGTGATCTGCTCCCATAAAGATTATAACCTAGAAGACCCTCTGGGGCAGTTCTACTGTCACATCGGGTCACTATGAGGTGAAATCAACTCAGCAGCACCTAATAACAACAACAAGCCCTATGGGAAACAACTCTTATCAACTATAGTCCTTATGTATAGCTTCTTTTGCCTTTTGTTTTACAGATTCCACTCATTTCCAAAATTGCTTAGGTCAGCAATTTTTCCCCCCTCCCATTCAGTGGGGCTTTTTCAAATGTTTATAGTACAGTTAGACTGTTATGTCATAGTCTGCATTCCGTCCTGGGACCTCCTGATATCCTCAATAATTTTTTTCACTTTGTGTACATTAAGGTTCGCTCTTTGTCCTGTAAATTTTTATGAATTTTGACAAATGTATGACGTCATGTATTCACCATTATAATATCATACAGAATCCTACCTATTCACCCCTCCTTTCCCCTCTCTTCCTGAAACTCTGTCAATTACCGATCTTTGTACTGTGTCTATAGTTTAACCCTCTACTTTTTAGAGGGTCAGCGAAAAAAGAGGAGGACCATCAACGAGATGGATTGACACAGTGGCTCCAACAATGGGCTCAAACATAGCAAGGATTGTGAGGCTGGTGCAGGCCTGGGCAGTATTTCGTTCCGTTGTCCATAGGGTCGCTAAGAGTCAGAACCGACTTGACACCACCTAACAGCAACAACAACATAGTTTTGCCTGTTCCAAAATGTCATATATTTGGAATCATGCAGCATGTGGTCCTTCAGACTGACTTCTTTCACTTAGCAATATGCATTTAAAGTTCCTCCATGTCTTTTTATAGGGTCGCTGTGAGTCAGAATTGATTCATAAGCAATGGCTTTGGCTTTTGTTTTTTGTGTCTTTTTGTGGCTTGATAGCTCATTTCTTTTTATCACTGTATATATTCCATTGTGTGGATATCCCAATTTATTTATCCATTCACCTATTGAAGGACAATGTGGTTGCTTCCAATTTTTTGGCAATTATGAATAAAGTTGCTATCAATTTTTGTGTGCAGGTTTTTGTGTGGACATAAGATTTCAACTTATTGGAGTAAATACCTGGAAACATGATTGATTGCTGGATCAAAGGGTAAGCTTATGTTTACTGTCTTCCAAAGTGGCTGTACCATTTTGTATTCCTACCAGCAATGAATGAGAGTTCCTGTTACTCCACATCCTTATCAGCATTTGATGTTGTCAGTATTTTTGGATTTTAGCCATTCTGATAGGTGAGTATCTACAGGTGAATGGGAAACCCTGGTGATGTAGTGGTTAGGAGCTAAAGCTGCTAACCAAAAGGATGGCAGTTTAAATCCACCAGGCGCTCCTTGGAAACTCTATGGGGTAGTTCTGCTTTGTCGTATGGGGTCACTATGAGTCAGAATTGAGTCGATGGCAATGGGCTTTTTTTTTTTTTAATAGGTGGGTAATGGTATCTCATTGTTTTCATCTGCAATTACCTAATGACGTTTGTTGTTGAGCATCTTTTATACGCAATATCTGCATATCCCCCCACGTGTCTGTCAGTTTGTTGTACTGTGGGGGCTTGTGTGTTGCTGTGAAGCTGGAAGCTATGCCACCGGTATTCAGATACCAGCAGGGTCACCCATGGAAGACAGGTTTCAGCTGAGCTTCCAGACTAAGACAGACTAGGAAAAAGGACCCGGCAGTCTACTTCTGAAAAGCATTAGCCAGTGAAAACCTTATGAATAGCAGCGGAACATTCTCTGATACAGTGCTGGGAAATGAGCCCCCCAGGTTGGAAGGCACTCAAAAGATGACTGGGGAAGAGCTGCCTCCTAGTCGACCTTAATGACATGGATGGAGTAAAGTTTTTGGGAGCTTCATTTGCTGATGTGGCACGACTCAAAATGAGAAGAAACAGCTGCAAACATCCATTAATAATCGGAATCTAGCATGTACGATGGCACTAGTTTTTTTTTTTTTTTTTTTAGCATGTACGAAGTATGAATCTAGGAAAATTGGAAATCATCATAAATGAAATGGAACGCATAAACATTGATATCCTAGACATTAGTGAGCTGAAATGGACTGGTATTGGTCATTTTGAGTTGGACAACCATACAGTCTACTATGCTGGGAATGACAGCTCGAAGAGGAATGGTGTTGCATTCATCGTCAAAAAGAACATTTCAAGATCTATCCTGAAGTATAATGCTGTCAGTGATAGGATAATATCCATACGCCTACAAGGAAGACCAGTTAATACAACTATTATTCAAATTTATGCACCAACCACTAGGGCCAAAGATGAAGAAATAGAAGATTTTTATCAGCTGCTACAGTCTGAAATTGATCAAACATGCAATCAAGATGCATTGATAATTGCTGGCGATTGGAATGTGAAAGTTGGAAACAAAGAAGAAGGATCAGTAGTTTGAAAATATGGCCTTGGTGGTAGAAACAATGCCGGAGATTGAATGATAGAATTTTGCAAGACCAATGACTTCTTCATTGCAAATACCTTCTTTCACCAACATAAACGGCAACTATACACATGGACCTCGCCAGATGGGATGCGCAGAAATCAAATTGACTACATCTGTGGAAAGAGACGATGGAAAAGCTCAATACCATCAGTCAGAACAAGGCCAGGGGCTGACTGCGGAACAGACCATCAATTGCTCACTTGCAAGTTCAAGCTGAAACTGAAGAAAATCAGAGCAAGTCCACGAAAGCCAAAATATGACCTTGAGCATATCCCGTCTGAATTTAGAGACCATCTAAAGAACAGATTTGACGCATTGAACACTAATGACCGAAGACCAGATGAATTGTGGAATGACATCAAGGATATCATCCATGAAGAAAGCAAGAGGTCATTGAAAAGACAGGAAAGAAAGAAAAGGCCAAGATGGATGTCAGAGGAGACGCTGAAACTTGTTCTCGAACGTCGAGCAGCTAAAGCAATAGGAAGAGTTGATGAAGTAAAAGAACTGAACAGAAGATTTCAAAGGGCGTCTATGGAAGAAAAAGTAAAATATTATAATGACATGTGTAAAGAGCTGGAGGATGGAAAGCCAAAAGGGAAGAACAAGCTCGGCGTTTCTCAAGCTGAAAGAACTGAAGAAAAAATTCAAGCCCCGAGTTGCAATAGTGAAGGGTTCCATGGGGAAAATATTAAATGACGCAGGAAGCATCAAAAGAAGATAGAAGGAATACACAGAGTCATTATACCAAAAAGAATTAGTCGATGTTCAACCATTTCAAGAGGTTGCATATGATCAGGAACCAACGGTACTGAAGGAAGGAGTCCAAGCTGCTCTGAAGGTATTGGTGAAAAACAAGGCTCCAGGAATTGATGGACTATCAATTGAGATGTTTCAATAAACAGATGCAGCACTGGAGGTCTATGCCAAGAAATATGGAAGACAGCTTCCTGGACAACTGACTGGAAGAGATCCATATTTATCCCTATTCCCAAGAAAGGTGATCCAGCCAAATGTGGAAATTATAGAACAATATCATTAATATCGCACGCAAGCAAAATTTTGCTGAAGATCATTCAAAAACGGCTGTAGCAGTATATCGACAGGGAACTTCCAGGAATTCAGGCCGGTTTCAGAAGAGGATGTGGAACCAGGGATATCATTGCTGATGTCAGATGGATCCTGGCTGAAAGCAGAGAATACCAGAAGGATGTTTACCTGTGTTTTATTGACTATGCAAAGGCATTCGACTGTGTAGATCATAACAAACTATGGATACCATTCCAAGGAATGGGAATTCCCGAGCACTTAATTGTGCTCATGAGGAACCTTTACGTAGATCAAGAGGTGGTTGTTCGTACAGAACAAGGGGTTACTGATTGGTTTAAAGTCAGGAGAGGTGTGCGTCAGGGTTGTATTCTTTCACCATACCTATTCAGTCTGTATGCTAAGCAAATAATCCTAGAAGCTGGACTATATAAAGAAGAACGGGGCATCAGGATTGGGGGAAGACTCATTAACAACCTGCGTTATGCAGATGACACAACCTTGCTTGCTGAAAGTGAAGAGGATTTGAAGCACTTACTAATGAAGATCAAAGACCACAGCCTTCAGTATGGATTACACCTCAACATAAAGAAAACAAAAATCCTCACAACTGGACCAATGAGCAACATCATGATAAATGGAGAAAAGATTGAAGTTGTGAAGGATTTCATTCTGCTTGGATCCACAATCAACAGCCATGGAAGCAGCAGTCAAGAAATCAAAAGACGCGTTGCATTGGGTAAATCTGCTGCAGAGGACCTCTTTAAAGTGTTGAAAAGCAAAGATGTCACCTTGAAGACTAAGGTGTGCCTGACCCAAGCCATGGTATTTTCAATCACATCATATGCATGTGAAAGCTGGACAATGAATAAGGAAGACGGAAGAAGAACTGATGCCTTTGAATTGTGGTGTTGGCAAAGAATGTTGAATATACCATGGACTGCCAAATGAACGAACAAATCTGTCTTACAAGAAGTACAACCAGAATGCTCCTTAGAAGCAAGGATGACGAGACTGCGTCTTACATACTTTGAACATGTTGTCAGGAGGGATCAGTCCCTGCAGAAGGACATCATGCTTGGCAGAGTACAGGGTCAGCGGAAAAGAGGAAGACCCTCAATGAGGTGGATTGACACAGTGGCTGCAACAATGAGCTCAAGCGTAGCAACAGTTGTAAGGATGGCTCAGGACCAGGCAGTGTTTCATTCTGTTACGCATAGGGTCACTATGAGTCGGAACCGACTCGATGGCACCTAACAACAACAACAACATCTCCATATCTTCTTTGGTGAGGTATCCAGATCGTATGACTACTTTTTAATTGGGTTGTTTGGTTTCTTATTGTGGAGTTTTAAGAGTTCATTGCATATTTTGGATTAAAAAAAAACACAAAACTGTTGCTGTAGAGTCAGTTCCAACTCATGGCAACCCTTTATTAGGTGTGTGTTTGGCAAATATTTTCTTCCAGTCTGTGGCTTGTCTCTTCATTCTCTTAACAGCATCTTTTGCAGAGCAGAAGTTTTTAATTTTAATAAAATTCAACTTACTAATATTTTCTTTCATGGATCATGCTTTAGGTATTGTATCTAAAAACTCGTTGCCAAACGAAAGATAGCCTAGATTTCCTTCTACATTGTCTTCTAAAAGTTTTATAGTTTTGTATTTTACATCTAGGTCGGTAATTCATTTTGAGTTTTTTTTTTTGCATCCAATGCTCAGCTGTTCCAGCACCGTTTTGTTGAGAAGGCTATCCTTTCCCCATTGAATTGCCTGTGCTCCTTTGTCAAAGATTAGTTGACTTTGTGTGGTCCCTTACTGGGCTGTCCATTCTGTTCCATTGATCTATGTGTCTATTTTTCCATCAATGCCACACTGTCTTGATTAGCGTAGCTTTATAGTCTTGAAGCCCAGTAGTGCCAGTCCTTTGACCTTCTTCTGCAATATTGTGTCGGCTGAGACTTTTGCCTGTCCACATAAAATTTAGAATCATTTTGTTGATATCTGCAAAATAACTTGCTGGGATTCTGTTGAAACGATAGATCAGGTTGGGAAGAATTGACATCTCAATAATAATAAGTCTTCCAATTAATGAACACAGACTATCTCTACATTTATTTAAGTCTTCTTTGCTTCTTTTAACAGAATTTGTAGTTTTCTGCAGATAGATCCAGCGCATATTTTGTTGGAGTTGTACATAAGTATTTCTTTTTTGGGTGGAGCAAATTGTAAATAATAAATGGGCTCTCGTGGTGCAGTGGTTAAAGCGCTTGGCTGCTAGCAGAAAGGTTAGTGGTTCAAACCTAGCAGCCGCTCTGTGGGAGAAAGATGTGGCAGTCTGCTCCTGTAAAGATTTACGGCCTTGGAAACCCTATGGGGCAGTTCTACTCTGTCCTATAGGGTTGCTATGAGTCAGAATTGGTTCAATGGCAATGGGGTTATTGTAAATAATATTGGTTTTTAAATTTCCAATTCTAATTGTACCTTGCTGGTATATTGGAAAGAGCCCTGGTGGTGCAGTGGTCAAAGCGATAGACTGTTAACCAAGAGGTCACCAGTTTGAAACCACCAATGGGTCAGCGGGAGACAGATGTAGCAGACTCCTTCAACAGAGATTTACAGCCTCGGAAACACTATGGGGTTGCTATGAGTTAGAATCAATTCAACGGTAGTGGATGGGTATATTGGAAAGCAATTGATTTTTGTATGTAATCTTGCTATAATTGCTTATTAGTAACAGTTGTTTGTTTTTGTCATTTCTTGGAGATTCTAAACTACGTAGATAATCATGTTATCTGTGAACAAAGATAATTTTATTTCTTCCTTCACAATCTGTATACTTTTTGTTTCCTTTTCTTGTTGTATATTGCACTAGCTAGGACTTCCAGTTAAATGTTGAACAGGAATGACGAGAAAGGACATCCTTGCCTCGTTCTTGATCTCAGGAGGAAAGCATCCAGTTTCTCACTATTAAGTATGATGTTAGCTGCAGGTTTTTTGTAGGTGTTCTTTATCAAGTTGAGAAAGTTTCCCTTCATTCCTAATTTGCTGAGAGGTTTTACATGAAGGAGTATTAGATTTTGTGAAATGTCTTTTCTGTATCAATTGATATGATCACATGATTTTTCTTCTTTAGCCTATTAATGTGGTCAGCTACATTAATGGGTTTTTGAATGCTGACGCTGCCTTGCACACCTGCAATAAATCCTACTTGGTTATGTTTATACATTGTTAGATTCAATTTGCTAATATTTTATTGAGGATTTTTTCCATCTCTGTGATGAGAGCTGTTTGTCCACAGATTTCGTTTTTGGAATGTCTTTGTTTGGTAGTAGGGTAATACTGGCTTCATAGAATAAGTCAGGAAGAGTTCTCTCTGCTTCTGTTTTCTGGAAGAGATTGCAGAGAGTTGGTATTATTTCTTTCTTAAATGTTTAGTAGAATTCATCAGGGAAACTAACTGTGCTTGATGTTTTCTTTTTTGGAAGGTTATTAATTATTGATTCAATTTCTTTAATAGATCATTCGGATAATCTGTTTCTCCTTTTCTGAATTTTGGTAGTTTGTATCTTTCAAGGAATTGGTCCATTTCATCTGCATTATCAAATATGTGAGCACAGAGTTATTTATAATCTTCATTGATTATCCAATGTTCATGAGATCAGTTGTGATGACCTCTCTTCTATTTCTAATATCTTTGTGTTCTCTCTTTTTTTTCCTTGCTTATCCTGGCTAGAGATTTATCTTTTTTTTTTCCCACAGAAACGGCTTTTGGTTTTGTTGACTTTGTCTATTCTTTTTCTGTTACCATTTCATTTATTTCTGCTCTAATTTTTATTATGTCTTCTGCTTACTCTAGGCTTAAATTTCTATTCTTTCTCTAATTTTATAAAATGGAAACTTAGATTATGATCTTGGCTCTTTCTTCCATTCTAATGTATGAAATTAATGCTATAAATGTCCCTCTAAAAATTGCTTTTGCTGCATCTCATAAATTAAAAAAAAAAATTTTATCATGCTTTAAGCGAAAGTTTACAAATCGAGTCAGTCTCTCACTCCTAATTGGTCTCCCCCTAATGAGACAGCACACTCTTTCCCTCCACTCTCTATTTTCATGTCCGTTCGGCCAGCTTCTGACCCCCTCTGCCCTCTCATCTCCTCTCCAGATAGGGGATGCCAACATAGTCTCATGAGTCTACTTGATCCAAGAGGTTCACTCTTCACCAGTATCATTTTCTATCCCATAGTCCAGTCCAGTCCCTGTCTGAAGAGTTGGCTTTGGGAATGGTTCCTGTCCTGGGCTAATAGAAGGTCTGGGGACTATGACCTCTGGGGTCCTTCTAGTCTCAGTCAGACCATTAAGTCTGGTCTTTTTACGAGAATTTGAAGTCTGCATCCCAGTGCTCTCCTGCTCCCTCAGGGGTTCTCTGTTGTGTTCCCTGTCAGGGCAGTCATCTGTTTTAGCTGGGCACTGTCTAGTTCTTCTGGTCTCAGGCTGATGTAGTCTCTGTTTATGTGGCCCTTTCTGCCTCTTGGGCTCGTAATTACCTTGTGTCTTTTGTGTTCTTCATTCTCCTTTGCTCCAGGTGGTTTGAGACCCATTGATGCATCTTAGATGGCCGCTTGCTGGTGTTTAAGACCCCAGAAGCCACTCTCCAAAGTGGGTGCATCCCATAAATTTTGATAAGCTGTATTTTTGTGTAATTTAAAATATTTTTTAGGTTTCCCTTAAGACTTCTTTGACCAATGCATAATTTAGAAATGTGTTCTTTAATCTCCAACTATTGGGAATTTTTTATTTATCTTTCTGGTGTTGATTTCTAGTTTAATTCCACTGTGGTCTTAGAGTGTACTTTGTATGATTTCTGTTCTTTTAAATTTATTGAGGTGTGTTTTATGGCCCAGAATGTGGTCTGTCTTGGTGAATATTCTATGTGAGCTTGAGAAGAAAGTGTATACTGCTGTCATTGGGTGAAATACTCTATAAATGTCAATTAGATCCAGTTGATTGACAGTGCTCTTTAGTTCAACTATACCATAGTGATTTTCAACCTGATGGATCTGTCAGTTACTGATAAAAAGGTATTGAAGTCTTTAACTATAATAATGGATTTGTCTATTTCTTGTTGCAATTCTATCAGTTCTTGACTCACATGTTTTGACACATTTAAAATTGTTATGTCTTATTAAAGAATTGACCCTTTTATCATTACATAATGCCCCTCTTTATCTCTGATAATTTTCCTTGTTCTTAAATCTGCTTTCTCTGACATTAACATTTGGCTTTCTTTTGATTAGCTTTAGCAAGGCATGTCTTTTTCCGTCCCTTTCTTTTTAACCTATCTGAATCTTTATATTTAAAGTAGACTTCTTGTAGAGAAGGCATAGTTAGGTCTTGTTTTTTATCCACTCTGAAAATGTCTTTTGTATTTTTAAACCATTCATATTCATAGTGGGTTAATATCCAGAACCAATTTGAAACTATTTTCTATTCCTTTGTTCTGTTTTCCTCCCCCACCTCTCTTTTTCTGCCTTCTCTGGTTTTAGTCAAAGGTTTTATATAATTCCATCTTCTCTCCTTTCTTAGCATATCAATCATATTTCTTTAAAAAATTTTTTTTAAATGGTTGCCCTCGAGTCTGCACTATCCATTTTTTAACTAATTTAAGCTCACCTTCAAATAATACTAGATTGCTTCACATGTAGTATAAGTGTTCCCAGCTCCTCCCTTCTGCCCCTTATGATATTGCTCTTATTCATTTTGCTTACTCGTATAGTATAATCACCAAATGCATTATTATTTTACTTTAAACAGTTATCTTTTAAATCAATTACAAATAAAAAATATATTTTATTTTACTCTCACTTATTTCTTTTCTGATGCTCTTCCTGTCTTTATGTAGATCTGAATTTCTCATCTATATCATTTCCTTCTCCCTGAAGAACTTCTTTTAACATTTCTTGCAGGGGAGATCTGGCAGTGAATTCCCTTAGGTTTCCTTGTTTTGTTCTTTATAATTTATTATTTTTTTATTTTGCTGTAGTTGAGAATATACACAGCAAAACATACACAAATTCCACACGTATAATTCAGTGACATTACATTCTTCAAGGTGTGCAACCATTCTCACCCTCCTTTTCCAAGTTGTTCCTCCTTGCCCGCTAAGGTTCCTATTTAATCTTTCGAGTTGCTGTTGTCAATTTGATCCATTATAGATAGATAGATCTTAAAAAAGCATAATATTCAAGGCAGACATTCTTTATTAGTTAAGCTAAACTATTTTTTGGTTTTAAGAAGCCTTCAGGGGATATTTTTGGTTTAAGATTTAAAGATTATCTGAGGGCAGTAGGTTCTGGGATTCATTCAGCTTCTATGGCTCCAGAAAACCTGGATTCCAGGAGAATTTGAAATTTTGTTTTGCATTTTTGATCAAGAATTCTCCTATAGTTCTGGTCTCATGGCAGAGGAGGCAGTTGTTCATGGAGGCAGTTAGTCACACATCCATTTCATCCTCCTATTCCTGACTGTTCTTCTTTTGTTGCTTTAGGCTAATAGAGACCAATTGTTGTGCCTTGCATGGCTGCTTGCAAGCTTTTAAGTCCCCAGGCACTACACAACAAACTAGGAGGTAGGACAGAGGCACTAAACACATTATTAGGCCAATTAACTGGGAGGGCCCATGAAACCGTAACCCTCAACCTCCAAACCAAGGAACCAAATCCCATGTGGTGTTTGATTGTATGTAAGCAACCTCAGCAGCTGTTCCTTTAGTTTTTGTTTGTCCAAGAATGTCTTTATTTCTCCTTCATTTTTGAAGGATAATTTACCTGAATATAGAATTCTATCTTGGTGTTTTTTTCTTGAAATATTTCATTCCACTGTCTTCTAACTTGCATGGCTTCTAATAGAAGTTTGTTGTAATCCTTTTCCTTGTTCTGTAGGTAAGGTTTTTTTTCCCTGCTTTTGGTTTCTTTCAGATTTTCTCTTTGTCTTTGATCTTCTGCAGTTTGAATACGATATGCCTAAATGTAGATGTAAAAAATACTTTATATTGCTAGGTATTCTCTGAGCTTCCTAGACCTATGGTTTGGTGCCTGTCCTTAATTTTGGAATATTCTTGGCCATTATTCCTTCAAATAGTTCTTTAGCTTTGTTCTCTTTTTCTTCTCCTTCTGATAATCCAGTTATACATATGTTATGCTTTTTGAAATTGTCCCACAGTTCTTGGGTGTTCTGTTCTATATTTTTCATTATTTCTTTTCTTTGCTTTTCATTTAGGGAAATGTCTCTCCACGTATCTTTAAGTCCACTGATTCTTTCTCCATTTCCAGTCTGCTGTTGAGCCCAAAAAAGGAATTCTTTATTTCCATTATAGTGTTCTTTTATTTCTAGAATTTCCTTTTGATTTTTTCTTAGAGTTTCCATCTCTCTGCTTACATTACCTGTCTGTTCTTACATATTGTCCACTTTTTCCATTAGAGACCTTATTAGTTATAGTTATTTTAAATTCCCTGTCTGATAATCCCAACATCTGTGTCATATCTGAGTCTGGCTCTGATGCTTGCTTTGTCCCTTTAGACTGTTGTTTTTTCTTACCTTTAGTATCCATTGTAATATTTTATTGAAACCAGACCCGATGTATCAAGTAATAAGAATGGCAGTAAATAGCCCTCTACTGGTGAGGAATTAGACTGCATTTCATGTTTCTGTAGGTGTAGATGCCAGAAGCTTCACATTCCTCTAGCATCCTTGTTTTTGTCCCCCTATTGACTTTTTTTTTTTTTTTTTTTTTATTGACTTTGGGTTTCCCTAGATAGCCTCCTTGGAGAGCCTGTGTCTTGCAGCTCTTTCAGCTGTAATCCATTTATTATACTGGAGCCCCTGTTGGTGTGGTGGCAAGGTGGGGGGCAGGGGAAGCTTTCTATAATCTTATGATTAAATCTCAGTCTTTTAGTGGATCTGTGTCTTTGGGCTGTGACCTGCTTAAGTGTTTCTTAGCTTTTTCCTCACTTTAGATGAGGTGGGGGGGCTAGAGGAAGCTAGATAGGAGAAATGCTTTCCTGGTAAAGTCTTTTCCCTTGTAGAGTAGGCTTTTTTGTTGTTATGAAGAAGTCTCTGGGTGTGTTCTTTCCCTCCCCCTACCAAATTCCTGAGGGGATCTTTCTAGTAGAGTTGCTGGAGATAAAACTCAAGAAAGTGTAGCTGCCCCTTTAAGGCTGTGACCCTCCCAGGAGTGTCTCACTCTCAAACTAATCCACACTCAGCCTCTAGCAATTCATCAAAATTACCATCTAAGTGTTTCTACCAGTTTATGGCTCCAGCAGCTCCAATCCAAGTAAGCAGACCTCAGCTGTGACTCTCTGGATTCACCTGTCTCTCCAGATATCAGGGTGATGATTTGCCCTGAAACCTCAGTTCTCTGATGGGTCCAAGAAAAGTTACTGATTTTCAGTTCCTTCAGCTTTTTCTGGTTGTAAGAACAAGAGTGACAACTTCCAAGCTATTTACATGTTGAAGTGGAAACTGAAGTCCTGCTCTTCCATTTTTAAGAGTTTTGTATATATTAGGGTTTATACGGTCACTATGAGTCGGAAACCCTGGTGGTATAGTGGTTAAGAGCTATGGCTGCTAACCAAAAGGTCAGCAGTTCAAATCTACCAGGTGCTTCTTGGAAACCGTATGAGGCAGTTCTAATCTGTCCTATACACCTTTGTCTGTGGTGTATTTTGCAAAAATTTTTCCTAGTTTGTCCAGTTGTCTTTGACATTGTTTACGGTGATTTTTGTCATGCAGTTAAAAAAAAATGTTCTTTAGTATGATGTGAGATATGAATCTTATTTTATCTTTTCTTCAAATGGTTACCCAATTGCCCTAGCATTGTTTATTAAAAAATTTACAAACATAAAAGGGTGTCACAAGGGAATTTCTCTGTGGTGATGTAGCAGCTCTGTGTATTGATTATGGTGGTGGTTACATGAATGTATAAAAAAATAGCACAAAATTGTACAGAAATATTTAAATAATATGTGCATGAAAATACATGAATGCATGTAAAAAAAATAGTGGAAACTTAGTAAAATCTGTAGGCTAACTAGCAGTATTGTGCCAAAGTCACTTGCCTGTTTTTGATTTTATACTAGGCTTAAGATGTCATCTTTGGGAGAACCTAGGTGAGGAGTACACAGTATTCTGTGTGCTAACTTCCTGTGAGTCTATAATTATTTCAAAATAAAAAGTTTTTTTTAAAGTCCACTTTTACTATTGCTTCAGTGATTTGAGATGCCCAGATCAAATTTTTAAAAATCCAATATGTGAAAGATTGAATTTTTAAAAATCTAATTTGTGAAAGTGGCAAGTTTAGTCCATTTATATTAATCGTGATTACTGATATGGTCAGTTTGCTTTTATTCTTACTTACATCCCATTTTGTGCTACTTACCCTGCCTTTCCTTTGCTCCTTCCTGTTTCCTATTGAATTGATGAAATTTTCTATATCCCTTCCTTTTTTTTTCTCTTTGGTATTTTGGAAGTTGTACATTCTGTTTTTATTAGTTTATTGGTTATCTTTAACATTTTAACAGGCAAACCTGATCTAATGATTTCTAAAGTTAATTAATAAATTAACTTATATCTCTAGCCTTGTCTTAGTCATCTACTGCTGCTATAATAGGAATGCCCACAAATGGGTGGCTTTAATGAACAGAAATTAATTTTCTCACAGTTTAGGAGGCTAGGAATCTGAATTTAGGGTGCCAGCTTTAGGGAAAAACTTTCTGCTCTGGGGGAAAACCATGTCTCTTTCAGCTTCCCTTCCTTGGTTCATTGGTGATCTCCATGTGGCATCTATCTTCCCCTATCTGTGCTTCCTTGCTTCTGTGCTTAACCTGCTCTTTTTATATCTCAAAATCAATTGGCTTAAGACATACTCTACACTGTTATGGCCTCATAAACATAAAGAAAACCCTATTTCCAAATGGAATTATATCCATGTATATAGAGGTTAAAATTTACAATATATATTTTGGGGGGACACAATTCAAATTATAACAACCTTCCTCCTGAATAATACAAGGATTTTAGGATGCTTTAATTTCAATGCTCTGGTCTGATGTGTTATTATTGTTCAGTATAAATTTGAATTCTACCTTGGGACTGTACATCTCAAATTAGTCATCATTATCTTAGAGATTAATTGTTTAGATTTACTCACATTTTTACCAGTTTCTTTGCTAACATTTTTTTCTTTGATTCTTTCCATTCTTCTGTGTTCAATTTCCTTTTCTTGATGTGGGAGATCAAGAAAGTTCTTTCAACAAGAATCTGGGAATGGTAAACTTAGTCTTCATCAGACAACGTCTTTATTAAGCCCTTGATCTTAAATATTTAGGTAGGTTTAGAATTGTAGGTTGATATTTATTTTCTTTCAGCATTTTGAAGATGTTATTAATTATTTTCTAATAATTTATATTGTTGATGTTGAGAAGTCGAATCTCAGTATACCTAACCTTCCCAAGATCCTCTCATGGTCAAATATTGCTACTCTGGGTCCTACCATCACTTCCACATTCCAGCTAGTTGGATTAAGAAAGGGATAAAGAATAAAAGGGTCAAAGTTTATATGCCAGAGGTGTTTTAAGGACAGTTTTCAGAAGCTGCCACTAGATATTTCCACTTACAACCCCTAGCTACTACAGTGGCTGGCAAATGTAGTCTTTATTCTGGCAGACACATGTCCAGCTATTATTGTGGAAAGGGGGGAAATAAATATTTAGTATCTGCCACAAGGAGTTAATACCTCTTACTTCTTTTCAGTGGTATCTGTAGGTCTCACTTTCCTTCCCTGCCCTCACACACATACTGCAGAGTATAATTTTGTATTCCTCAACATATCCTGTGCTTTCCCATCTTTGCTCTAGCTTAGGGTTTGGCAAACTACAACCTGCAGTCCAACTCCTGTTTTTGGAACACAGCCATGCTCATTTTTTTAGTATAGTTTGTGGCTGCTTTCACACTACAATGGCAGAGTTAAATAGTTGCAACAGGGACCCATGGAGCTTAAAATATTTTCCATCTGGCCCTTTATAGAAAAAGTTTGCCAACTCATGAGTCTAGCTGGTCCCCACTGACTCTCTAACCCAGTCTTTCGAAAGCCTATCCATCGGGGTCATGCATGTGCACACAGATTTACCCTCAGGGATGGTCCTTTCCCCCAGGGTTATTTGTATTTCAAAATATTGGGGAGAGGGGCGGTGGGAAGCCTAGATGTCTGACGCTAGGGGTATAGTCAAGTAAACTATGATTCAGCCATATAAAGCAGCCATTTAAAAAGTTATTTTAGAAAAATGTTGGCTAAAATGTTGTTGAATAATTTCTAAGACTTAATGCTGGAGATTTATTAGTTGATTATGCAATTTGTGAATTGGACAACACACAGTTTGAGACTGGTTGTTGCATCTGAGTGAGGCAGTGTGGGGTTTTTATAATCCAAGGAACAAAGAAAGTCAGGGAAGTCCAAGCAGTTTCGAGGAGTCTTTTGGATATTCATCAAAATGACTCTTGAATTCCTCTCCAGACAAAACAAAGTCACTGTGACACCCACAAACACCAAACACCCAGCTCTGATGTGTGCTGGACACAAACTTGCTCACAGCAGGCCCCCAAGAAGAGACTAGGCCTCTGACCCTTCTAACCTCTGCTGAGTCCACAGTCCTGGGAGGGGTCAGCTCTACATGTCCTGTCTACTGTCTCCTTGGAGACCACCTTCTGGGACCCCTGTGCTTCTCTCACCCTGTGAATGAAGGCTATTTCTAGTTAGCCTGAGCTGT
The DNA here is from genome assembly GCF_030014295.1 of Loxodonta africana. Taxonomy (NCBI): domain Eukaryota; kingdom Metazoa; phylum Chordata; class Mammalia; order Proboscidea; family Elephantidae; genus Loxodonta; species Loxodonta africana. The sequence goes on from NC_087363.1 coordinate 39,261,095, forward strand.
GGGGACACAAGGTCTTGACAGACCCCCATCTGATGAGGACCTCTTTCCATTTCCCTCCTTACCCCAATGCTCTGACCTGCAGGTAAAAGAAACCCTAAGGACATCAGGGCCCATATCTGGCCAGTGGGGAAGATGACCCATGCTCCCAACTGACCTCCTGCCCTCTCTTCTAATGATGCCACTGTCCCCCCAGAAGGAGGGCCCCATGACTGTCCCCATTTGGCTCCTCTCCAAGGAGAGCTGTTTCTTTCCTTTCCTGAGGGTCAAATGTTTGTTATTCCTCTGGAATCTACTAACTCAGACTGGCTTCGCTATTCCCTTCCTCTGTGGAAAGCCAGAGTCAGTGCTGAGGGGAGAGGCGCCACAAGGAGTTTGGTAACTGCGATTAAACCCCAAATCTTAGCACTTAATCATTATGTGACCTTGAGCAAATTTCTTAACCTCTCTGGGCCTCAGTTTCTCCCACAAAGCTCGTTGTGTGGTAGCTGCTCCAGGGACAGATTCCTTCCCCAGCCGGAAGAAGGGGTACATTTCCTGGACACAGGGTCCTTTTTGGAGGCTGGTCTTGCCCCAGGAGGGGCAATCCCTCTCCTTCCTCTGACTTGAGAAGCTCCACCATGAGGATGGTGTAGGATCAGGCAGCCCTTCATTCCGTTATACATGAGGTTGCCATGAGTTGGGGCCAGTTCAATGGCAGCTAACAACACTATGGCAGTGGCCGTAAACTGTGCTGCATTCATCTGGGGTGAGAGTGGGGAAAGGGGAGGGTCTCTTCCTCTGCAAAGTGGTATGGTCACAAGGTGAACGGTCAGGAGATCAGGGTTCTAGTCCCACCTCTGCCCTCAAACTCCCTGTGCATATGTGGACAAATCCTTTTAACCTCTAGACCTCAGTTTCCTCATCTGTAAAATGTGTCCAAGGATGCCTGTTCAACCACTTCTCAGGGTCCTGTAAATTGGATGAGAGGATGACCGTCTAGCACTTTAAAAAAGTGGCCCATGGACTGGGAGAAAAATATTTGCAAACCACATATCCAACAATGGACTAGTACCAAGACTATAAAAAGAACTCTTAAAACTCAACCATTAGAAAAACAAACAGTTCAATTAGAAAATGGGCAAGAGACATGAATAGACGTTTCACCAAAGAGAACACGCAGATGGCAAATAAGCACATGAAAAGATGTTCTACATCATTAGCCATCAGGGAAGTGCAAATTAAACCACAATGAGACCTACCAGAATACTAAAAAATAGTGACTATCAGATGCTGGCGAGGATAGAGAGAAACTGGATGTTTCATACATTGCTGGTGGGAACCTAGAATGGTACAGCCATTCTGGACACAGCTTGGCTGTTTCTTATAAAAGTTAAGATGTAACCAGCATACAACCCAGCAGTCCCAACCCTGGGCATTTGAACTGATGAAAAGAAGCTTATGTTCACGCAAAAACCTGTATGTGAGCGTTCCTAGCGGCTTTATTCCTCATAGTAAAAAACTGGAACCAGAGTCCAGTTGTTCATCTGTAGGTGAGTGGATAAACAAAGTATTCATTCATTTATGCTAGGGAACAACGTTATTATTAGTTGCCTTCAAGTCAGCTCTGACTCACAGTGACTCTGTCTATAAGAGAATGAAATGCTGCTGGTCCTGGGGCACGTCGTGATCATTGATATGTTTGAGAGTTTATTGTTGCAGTCACTGTGTATTTTGAGTGCCTTTTCCAACCTAGGGGGCTCATCTTCCAGCGCCATATTGGACAATATTCTGTTGTGATCCATCAAGTTTTCGTTGGCTATTTTTTGGAAGTAGATCACTGGGCTTTACTTCCTAGTCTGTCTTTGTTTGGAAGCTCTGCTAAAACCTGTCCCGGGTGACCCTGCTGGCATTTGAAATACCTGTGGCGTAGCTTTTAGCATCACAGCAATGTGTAAGCCGTCACTGTATGACAAACTGACAGACAGGTGGTGGGTGGATACTACTCAGCATTAAAAAGAAAAAGTTATTGATACATGCAGCAACTCAGAAAGGTCTCCAAATAACTATGCTGAGTGGAAAAAGCCAATCCCGGAAGGTTATAAACTATACGATTCTATTCATATACCATTCTTTGAAACGACAAAATTATAGAGATGGAAAATAGATTAGTGGTTGCCTGGAGTTAAAGATAGGGATGGGTGGGAGGGAAGTGGGCCTGTGTGGCTGTAAAAGGACAAGATCGGGATCCTTATGGAGATGGAAATGCTACGTTTTCTTTTTTTGCTCTTTGGGAAGCAACTTATTGAGAGTCTTTGTTCTAATAATTTCACTTCTGAGACTCTACCTTAAGGAAATAATACAAAATGCCCAAAAAGTTTTATATACCATTTATCCCAGTGTTATTTTTTAAAATAATGTTTTACTGTGTTTTCAGTGAAAATTTTCATAGCAAACTAGGTTCCCATTTAACAATGTCTACACAATTTGTTCAGTGACATTGGTTACATTTTATACCGTGTGTCAACTTCCTCATTATTTCCGTTCTGTTTGTTCCATTTCCAGTACCCTAGTTTCCCTGCCCTTTTGCCTTCTTGTTTTTGCTTTAGAGTGAGTTTTGACTATTTGGTCTCATATAGATGACTTTTTAAAGAAGCACAGTACTCATGGGTGATATTGTTTATTTTATGAGCCAATCTGTTATTTAGCTAAAAAAAAAACAAAAACAAAAACAAATGCACTTCCATCAAAAAGATGACCTTATAAAACAGTTTTGGTTTAAGGTTTAAAGAGTATCTCAAAGCAATAGTCTTGGGGAGTCCTCCAGTCTCAACTAGATTTTTTAAGTGTTTGAATTCTGTTTCACATTTTGCTCCCATTCCATCTGGATCCATCTGTTGCTTTCCTGATCAGGATGGTTGGTAGTGGTAGCTGGGTACCATCTAGTATTTCTGGTCTCAGAGTAGATAAGGTCGTGGTTCATGCAGACTATTAGTCCTGTGAATTAGTTTCTTTTCTGAGTCTTTGGTTTTCTTCATTCTCTCTTACTCCGGAGACATAGAGACCAATAGTTGTATCTTAGATGGCTGCTAGAAAGCTTTTAAGACCCTAGATGCTACTTAGCAAACTAAGATGTAGAACACAAACTTTACGTACTATATTATGCCAATTGACTGAGTTGTCCTACAAGACTATGATCCTAAGCCTTTAGACTGCATAAACCAATACTGCAAGATGTTTAATAGGTATCCGTGTTTGTGTCCCCCATGTACCTTATTGTATGTATGAATATATATGGATGCATACACTTATGTACATATACACCTGCATATAGACACATCAGAAACCCTAGTGGTGTAGTAGTTAAGTGTTATGGCTGCTAACCAAAAGGTCAATAGTTCAAATCCACCAGGTGCTCCTTGGAAACTCTATGGGGCAGTTCAACTCTGTTCTATAGGGTTGCTATGAGTTGGAATCGACTCCACGGCAGTGAGTTTGTTTTTTGTTTTTTTTTGAGTTTTATAGACACATCTATATATGCCCACCTGTATACACACATGTGCATATCTGTACACTTGTATGCATACATACATGTCTCCACACTCCTATTTAGTTGTTGTTGCACAGTTGTGTATGTCCTAGCATTTACCAAAAACATTCTTTTTTTCCTGCGTACTTCTTAGTGACATCATTTACCTTAGCTAAGCTGTGCACACTTCACCCACATTTGGTGTTGTATTTCCCATCCCCTAAAAGAACAAGTTTCTACTATCTAGAGAGTCACCTCCCCGCCACCACTCCCATACCTGGTAACCACCAGTGAATGTTGGTTTTAGTATGTATACCTATTCATGTCTTTTTTAGAATAGTGAGATCATGTACTATTTGGCCTTTTGTGATTGACTTATTTCACTGAGCATAATGTCCTCCAACACATTTTGAGCCCTCATCGTTATTCATGTGGCTGCACGTAGTATTCCATTATATGTGTGTACCACATTTTGTTTACCCATTCATCCTCATCCATTGAGGTTGTTTCCATCTGTCTTAGTTATCTAGTGCTGCTATAACAGAAATGCCACAAGTGGATGGCTTTAACAAAAAGAAATTTATTTTCTCACAGTAAAGTAGGCTAAAAGTCCAAATTCAGGGTGTCGGCTCCAAGGGAAGGCTTTCTCTCTCTGTTGGTTCTGGAGGAAGGTCCTTCTCATCAATCTTCGCCTGGACTAGGAGCTTCTCCTTGCAGGAACCCCGAGTCCAAAGGACCTGCTCTGCTCCTCGCACTGCTTTTTTGGTGGTACGAGGTTCTCTTGTCTCTCTGCTCACTTCTCTCTTTTATATCCCAAAAGAAACTGGCTCAAGACGCAATCCAACCCATAGACTGAGTCTTCTCTCATCAACACAACTGTCGCCCATACCCCCTCATTAACATTATAGGGGCAGGATTTACAACACATAGGAAAATCACATCAGATGACCAAATGGTGGACAATCACACAATACCGGGAATCATGGCCCAGCCAAATTGATGCGCACATTTTGGGGGACACAATTCAATCCATGACATAGTGCTGCAATGAATATAGGTGGGCATATGTTTGATTGTGTCTTTAGTATTATATCTCAAGGGTATATACCCAACCTTGGGATTGGGATCTTCTTCTAGTTTTTTTTTAGAAAGCGCCATACTGTTTTCCACAGTGGTTGTACCATTTTACAACCCCACGAGCAGTGGATAAGGGTTCCCAATATCCCCACAACCTCACCAGTATTAGTTGTTTTCTGTTTAATGCATCAGTGCCATTTTCGAAAGGTGAGATGGCATCTCGTTGTAGTTTTGATTTACATCTCTCTAATGGCTAATGGGAAACCCTGGTGGCATAGTGGTTAAGAGCTACGGCTGCTAACAAAAGCTTGGCAGTTCAAATCCACCAGGTGCTCCTTGGACTCTGTGGGGGCAGTTCTACTCTGTCCCATAGGGTTGCTATGAGTTGGAATTGACTAAATGGCAATGGGTTTGTTTTTTTTTTTCGGAATAGCTAATGATCGCGAGCATTTTTTTCATGTGTCTGTTGGCTACTTGAATGTCCTCTTTGGTGAAGTGTCTGTTTGTTCTTGTCCCTTGACTATTTTTCAGTTGGATTATTTGTCTTTTTGTTGTTGAGTTGTTTAAGTTTTCTATATATTTTAGAGTTTTGACCCTTATCAGATATGTCATTCCCAACGATTTGTTCCTAGTCTGTAGGTTCTCTTTTTACTCTTTTGATAAAGTCTTTGATGAGAATAAATATTTCATTTTTAAGAGGTCCTGGTTATCTAATTTGAATTCTGCTGCTTGTGCATCAACAGTTGTGTTTGAGAACTTTTTTTTTTTTTAATTAGGTCCCATAGTTTTGTCCGTACATTTTCTTCCAAGAACTTTATAGTTTAACATTTAGGTCTTTGATCCAACATGAGTTAGTTTTTATGTGTGGTATGCACGTGAGTCCTGTTTTATTTTTCTGCATGTAGATATTCAATTTTGCCAGCGTCATTTGTTAGAGAGACTGATTCCCATTGAATAGACTTTGACCCCTTGTGGGTATGTCCTGCATCTTGGCTGTATCAACGTCAGTATCCTGGTTGTGATATTGCGTATAGTTTTCAAAGATGTTACCAAAGAGTAAAGCATACGTGGGATCTTTCTTATTATCTCTTAAAACTGCATGTGACATTACAATTATCTCAAAATTAAAAGTTAGTTAAAAAAAAAAAAAAGTGATCCATGTGAGTGAGGCAGTTTTCTTTTTTTAAGAAGTTTCTGAGGGCAGCGGTACTTCAGTGGTAGAATTCTCACCTTCCGTGCAAGAGACCTGGGTTTGATTCCCAAATAGGGTACCTCGTGTGCAGCCGCCACCCATCTGCCAGTGGAGGTTTCAATGTTGCTATGATGCTGATGAACAGGGTTCAGTGGACCTTCCAGACTAAGATGGACTAGAAAGAAAGACCTGGCAATCTACTTCTGAAAATCAGCCAATGAGAACTTGTGGATCACATCAGTCCGACCTGTAACTGATTATGGGGATGGCTTAGGACCGGGCAGTGTCTCATTCTGTCGTGCGTGAGATCACCATGAGTTCAGTGGTTAGCTGAACAGCCGCTAACAACAACATAGAAGTTTCCAGGAATGACCTGTACTGCTGACCTCCAGTAGTTGTCAAACTGCTGCCTGCCAAGGTAGTGGTGATTCTGAACTGTGGTCCCTCAACAGCCCCACCTCACCTACTTCAACCAGAAAAAATCCACTTTGGTTTGTTAGGAAGTCTCTTAAATTTTATTTGTCAAAAAGATTTTTTTGCTTAAAAAAATAAGAAGTTTGAAAACTACTTAAATTGAATTTGAATCCCTCATTTTGCATTTGTCAGAGTGAACTAGTGGTTGACTTCCCCAACTCTCTGTTTTTTTGTTTGTTTTTATTTCAGTCCTTGCTCTTTGAGGTAGGTCTTGGAACTTTGAGGTAGGTCTGAGAGTTAGGAGGGATCTCAGGATTCCAGGTCCAACTTTTTCCCTCCTGCCATGGCAGGTTCTTACTATTCCCATTTTACAGGTGAAACAACTGAGGCCTAGAGGCCCAAAGTGAGTCAGGCTTAATCTAAATTTAGGAATAGCTCCATCTCACAGGGCATCAGCTACAGCCATTGTTTCTCAAAGAACATGGAGTTGCGAAGATTCTGATGTGGGCCAGAAGCTAACTCTTCAAGCATATACCAGAGCTTCTAAACAGAGAGGTTGAGTTGGAATTTCTCTATGGTAGAATGGAAAGATCCGGGGCTTTGGAGTCAGGGAGACCTGAGTTCAAATGCTGACTCAGCTACTTCCCTGCTGTATGACCTTCTCTGACCTCACTTTTATCATCTATGAAACGTGCAATGCCCCAACTCATAGTGACCCCGTGTACAACAGGACGAAATGTTGCCAGGTCTTGCATCATCTGCACAATGCAATCGTTGGTATGCTTGAGTCCTAGGGGGCTCATCTTCCAGCACCATATCAGACAATGTTCTGTTGTGAGCCATGAGGTTTTTATTGGCTAATTTTTGAAAGGAGATCACCAGGCCTTTCTTCCTAGTCTATCTTATTCTGGAAGCTTTGCTGAAACCTGATCACCATCGGTGGCCCTGATGGTATTTGAAATGCCAGTGGCATTCCAGCATCACAGCAACCCACAAGCCACCACAGCATGGCAGACTGACAGTTGGGTGTTGATTTAGAGGGCTCATTTAATAGATATTTTAAGATGATTAAGACAGTCCCTGCCCTCACAGACACTCATTTGGTGATTAAATAAAAACTCATATAAAGGACCAGACTCATGGGTGCTCAGTGTAGGTGCATGTTCTTCTCTCCCTATGCCTACAAGGCATAACTCTCAGACCCCTGAAGTCACTGGGGTGTTCCCATCAGCTGAGGGACCCCTGCCTTCACTCCAAGTATACCAGTGTGTAGTGAAGGCTGATGGTGTGCCAGGCACTGGACCAAGCTTTTTGTATAAAGATCCTCACCCTGGATCGGGACTGCCATCTGCCCATTTTTATGGATGTGAAGACTGAGGCCCAGCTAACTGTTGTCTGAAGAGTGCATGTGCTGCTGAGTCAGGCAGCCTGCTGGCAGCTCTGGAACTCAGGGAAGCCGGATGCCATCTCAGCTGCTGGCCTGGTTCCCGTGGGGCAATCAGCTGTGCCTACAGGACGGTAGGCGGTTGTTCTGTGAATCACCCCTACGCAGGGCAGTGAGGTCACCTGAGGAGGTTACTGAGCAGGGGGCCTCTATTCCAGCTGGCAGCTCTGTCATGGCCCACAGCAGAGAGGCAGGAGATGCCCTGAGATTGTCTATCCAGCTGTGCCAGGGTCTTTACAATCCTGATCTGAACAGTGTACCCAACAACCAGATACTGAGACAGAGTATCTGATCTAGTGGTTCTCACACTTGAGCAGGCACCAGAATCACTTGGGGGGGGGCTAGTTAAAATACAGATTGTGGGTCCCACCCCCATAAAGTTTCTGATTCAGTAGGACTGGGATGGAGCCTAAGAACTTGCATTTCTAACAAGTTTTTAGGTGATGTTGACCACACTTGAGAATAACTGATATAGTCCAACATCTTTCCTCTGATTAACGGTGGTCCTCAAGTCTTTTCTTACATTCCTTCAGGGACGGGGAACTCACTGCGTATTCTGTCAACCTGTTCTATTTCTTGATGGTTTTTACTTTGAAGATATGAACTTTGTGTGTGTATGCCTGTGTTTAGCTGAAAACTAACTTTGTAGGCTCTCCCTGTGCCCCATTCTTTCTGCCTCTGAACTATGTGGTCTCATCAGAAAGAAACAATTGGAGGGGCGAGGAGATTTGCAATTAGACCTAGCATCTGCCTCACCTCCACTGCCCTTCAAACTCCAGGCTCTGTTCTACCCTCTAAATCAACGCTACCTAATAGAAATATATTGTGAGCGACATAAGTAATTTCAAATTTTCTAGTGGCTACATTTAAAAAAAGAAAAAAGAAGCAGGTGGAATTAATTTTAGCAATATATTTTGTTTAGCCAATATATATACATGTATAATTCCTTCTGAGTTGGAGATGACTTGATGGCAACTAACAATATACATAATCTTATAATTTTAACAGATAATCAATACGAGCAATTATGAATGATTTATTTTATATTCCCTTTTTTTTCATACCAAACTTTTGAAACCCAGCGTGTATTGCGCATTACAGCTCATCTCAATTCCTACTCGCCAAGGGCTATGGAGCCAAGGTGGCTGCTGTTTTGAACAGCGCAGCGCTAAATGTCTCATGACCCTTTCCAAGTCCCCATCTCTCTACTATAGCTTGTGTTGCCCAATGCCTGCCCCTCACAGCTGCCCACTCAATCCAAAATGCAGCACCCAGATGGTCCTGTAAAACACCAACTTGACCTTGGGTGGCCCTCATGCCTGGCTCTCCATCACTCTCAGGGTAATGTCCTGGTTCCCTGGCCTGGCTTCTTAGGCCCTATCTCTCTTGCTTTCCTTCCCCCCCTCCCCAGCCCTTAAGGCCCCCATTCTCCAGCTGTACTGAATTATTTGCAGGTAAAAAAAAACTAGTAGTTTTTTACAGTAATGCCTCTTACCTTTAAGACTTTGCACATACGGTTCCCTCTGCCTGGAATGTCCTCTTCCCTGTTTCTTAGTCTAGCCCTCAGGTTACTCATCCATTTGACAAAATATATTGCACACCTACTATACATCAGGCACTGTCTTAGACCCTGGGCAGATGAATACATAACAAGGAAATGTGCGTAAGAAAATATATAGCATGTGAGATGGTGATGAGGGTATGGAGAACAAAAGGCAAGGTGAGATGGAAAGGCGGTGCCAGTGCTACTATTTTATACAGGGTGGGCAGGGAAGGCTTCTTGGAGAAAGTGATATTTGAGTAGAGATCTGAAGAAGTGAGAGAGGGAGGCATTTGGCTAAATGGCTGCCTGGGGGAAGAGCATTCTAGACAAAGGGAACAGCCAGTGCAAAGGCCCTGAGGAGGGGGAATAGCCTAGTGTGGCTGGAGCAGAGTAAGGGAGGAAGTTGTAGGAATTAAAGTCAGAGAGAGCAAGAGGTAGGGGTGCAGATTGTGCAGGGCTTTGGGGTTTTCTCTGAGGGAGGTGGGAGCCATGGGAGGGTGCTGAGCAGAGGAGGGATGTGAACTGACAGTTTTTAACAAGATCTTTAGGCTGCCATGATGAGAACAAATCGTAGGGGGGCAAAGGCAGTAGAGGGAGGCTAGTGATAATGTTGGCTGGACCAGGGTGGGAGCTGTAGAGATGGACAGAAGACCTAGATTCAGGATAGCTTGAAGATGGGGCCAACAGGATTTTCCAGATGGGTCAGATACAGAGTATAAGAGAACCAAGAGTCAAGGATGACTCCAAGGGCCTTGGCCTGAGTCTGGAGTTTGGATGTCTCCTCTTCCAGGAAGCCTCCTGGGAACTCCCAACTCTCTGGGCCTTGCCTCTCCTAGGGCCTGTTCTGGCCTGTCTCTCCTGCAGGCTGGGTGCTCCCTGGGGCAGTGGCAGATCCTGTTCACTGTCAGGCTCCCAGAGGAGGTGTCATCACGCGTTGATAAGGGCGTGAGGGGCAGAGGCAGGCTGACTAGATTCAATATCCTAGCCTCAGCTGGGTGAGGTCCCTCTATGGCCTTCTCCCAGCCTGTGTTTCCTCTCTGCACAAGGCAGATGGATGCTTCCCAAAAATGCCTCTAGCCTTGGCCCAGCTTCCCCACCCAGAGAGAGCACTGCCAGTACCAGCTTACAGGAGTCCCCAAGCCAAAACCCTGCCCCTCCCAGGAATATGCCAGTGCCTTCCCTGCTGGGGCCCATAGGGCTGGTTGGCCCACATGGCTGGGGCCTGAGTCAGCATCAACTGGTAGAAGTGGTGGGGGGCGGGGGTGCATGGGACAGGCCCCACCTACCCTCTTCCTGGAGCTTCGCACAGCCACGGGTGGCACAACTGACTTCATATCCACCATCCCCTGCAGTCAGAGGGCATGGCTGTGGCCCTAGGGGCTGGTCCTGGGATGTAGCTGCCCCCACCCACTCCTCCTGGGGTGTCCTGAGAAAGCGTTAAGTCAGGCAGGAAGGCCTGGGGCTGATAGCACAGGCCGGAAGGAATGCCACCCCATGAGTGTGTGGGGCCCAGCCACGTCAGGGCCGCCTGCCCCGCCCCCCTGTCACGGGCCTGACCTCCTGCTTTCCTCCTCCCCTGCCCAGCCTGGCCTCAGCACAGCGCACACAGCTCACCAGGCAGCGCAGACAGGCCGCTGGACCACAGGTAATGAGGTGCTGGGCTGGGGGAGGGATGGGATGGGCCATTAATTTTTAAGGGGGTCAGAGAAGAACAGTTCTCAACAGGCTGGACACGCTGTGGTTCCTAGGTAGACCTGGGTTTGAATCCCAGCTCTGCATCTCCCTAGCTGGACAAGAACCTCAGTTTCCATCTCTGGAAAAATGGGGCAAGGGGAGATGACAAAAACCTCCTGGGTTGTTCTCAGGCTTCCACCAGTCCGTGCCTGGCCATAGTAGGTGACCAACTCCTGATGCCATCACTAACTTGCTGTGGGACCTTCAGAAAACTTTGACTTTTCTGAGCCTCAGTTTTCCTATTTGTGAAATGAAGGCTTCTCCTCCACTGCCATTATGGGGCCTTCAGAGGACGAAGGCGTTGCCCCCAAAGTCTCGGTCTCTGTGCCACGGGCCCCCGCCTTCCTGCCAGACCCAGAAGATTTGAGAGGATAAGGATCAAAAAAAAAGCACCTTTGGAGAGAAAAATGCTGAATAGAGAACTGGGTCTTGTGGGAATGGGCCCCAACACCTTGGGCCGCGCTGAGATCTCTGCTGCCTTTCAGAGCTCACGCAGGCAGGCAGTGTGGCCTGGAGGTGAGGAGCTGGCTGGTGGTTCCCTCTGAGTCCCCACCTGCCTCAGTTCCCACCACCACTGCACCTCTGGGCAGGCACGTCAGCTCCCTGTTCTGCCTTCTGCTCTGAGCATCTTGTCAGAGGCGGCCTTCGGGCCTAAAGCCAGTCTGTTTTCCTTTTAAGGGGGATGAGGAAGGTGACGAGCTTTTGCTGATTATTTTATTTTGTTTTGTTTAGAAACTGTCCAGAAAAAGTTCAGAGCCTTAACTAGGGAATCAAGAGTGGCAGTTAGGGGGAGTTATGGTGAGTGAAGTGTGGGGTCCAAACCAAGCAGACCTATAAATAATGAGACTCTTTCCTGAAATTTCTAGAACTCCGGCAAGTGTAGCCCTTTAGGACACTAGGTGGCCTGTGCTTTGAAATCCTCTCAAAGCCACCTTCTTAAAGACACATCTCTCATGCCCGGGCTGCATGCCAGGGACAAGCTGGGCTGTACCTGCCCACGCTGTCACCTCATGCTCACAACAGCCCTATGCACTAAGGGGCATGCCCATTCTTTTATTTATTTTTAAATAACAGCTTTATTGAGAGAGAATTCACATACCATCAAATTCACAAAGTATACACAATTCAGTGGCTTTTAGTCTATTCAGAACTCTGTTTAGAGTTCTGCAACTATCGCTGTAACCTAATTTTAGAACATTTTCAGCACCCCAAAAGAAACCCCACACCCTTTATCCATCACCCCCAGTCCCCTCTCCCATCTCTTCCCAGCCCCTGAAAACCACTAATCTACTTTCTCTCTATGGATTTGCCTACTCTGGATATTTCATATAAATGGAGTCACACCCTATGTGGTCATTTTGTGGCTGGCTTCTTTCACTCAGCATGCTTTCAAGGTTCATCCGTGTGGTAGCATGTGTCAGTATCTCATTTCTTTTTATGGCTGAATAATATTTCATTGTATGAATATGCCACAATTGGTTTGTCCATTCATCCATTAAAGGTCATTTGGGTTGTTTCCATTTTTTGACTATTATGAATAATGCTGCTATGAACCTTTGTGTGCAAATTTTTATATGGACATATGTTTTCTATTCTCTTGGGCATACATACCTGGGAGAAGAATTGCTAGATTATGTGGCAAATCTATGTTTAACATTTTCAGGTACTGCCAAATGTTTTCCAAAGTGGCTACACCATTTTACATTTTCACCAGCAATCTAATTTCTCTATATCCTTGTCAACACTTATTATCGTTTGTGATTCTTATTGTATCCATTCTTGTGGATGTAGTGTGTCATTGTGATTTTGATTTGCATTCCCCTAATGTCTAATGATGTTTTACATGTTTTCATGCGTTACTGTCCATGTAAATATCTTTTTTGGAGAAATATCTGCTGAAGTCCTTGGCCCATTTTTAAATTGGGCTGCCTGTCCTTCTGCTGTTGAGTCGTAGGCCCGCCCATTCTTACAGGTGAGGATTCTGAGGGTCCAAGAATGCGTGTGACTTGCCCAAGGTCTCACAGTCAGTGGGGGACGGAGGTGGTGGTGGTAGGAATTGAGCCCAGGACTGTCTGACATGCAAGAGCCTGCAAGCTCTTTTACATGCGCTGAGGGCCTCCTTTCTGGTTTTTGCTGTTGCCGTGTGTGTGTGTGTGTGTGTGTGTGTGTGTATGTGTAAGAGACAGAATGAAATGAGAGAAAGGAGAGCCTGACTGCTCACTGTGATTAAATAGGCAACCATCTTGGAGAGTGAGAGCCAGGGAAAGAATTTTTGGTTTCTTCCCATTAATCTTCAAACTCAAAATAGTTTTATTAGGAACACACTACCACTTACTTTTTCTTTGTCTCTAACTGTAAAGCAAATTTTAATCGGACTCCAAAGTCCAAAGAATAGCATCTGCTAGTGTCTAGGGCTAAGGATCTGGAAGACCAGTCATCAAACTTTTTTTAAAAAAATTTTTATTGTGCATTAAGTGAAAGTTTACGAATCAAGTCAGTCTTTCGCAAAAAAATTTATATACACCTTGCTATGTACTCCTAATTGCTCTCCTGTTAATGAGACAGTACACTGTTTCCCTCCACTTTCTCTTTTTGTGTCCATTGCACCAGCTTCTGACCCCCCTGACCTCTCATCTCCCCTCTAGATAGGAGATGTCAACATAGTCTCGTGTGTCTGCTTGATCCAAGTTCATTCTTCACCAGTATCATTTTCTAGCTCGTTGTTCAGTCCAATCCCTGTCTGAAGAGTTGGCTTTGGGAATGGTTCCTGTCTTGGGCTAACAGAAGGCCTGGGAACCATGACCACCGGGGTTCTTTTAGTCTCAGTCAGACCATTAAGTCTGGTCCTTTTACGAGAATTTGGCATCTGCATCCCGCTGCTCTCCTGCTCCCTCAGGGGTTCTCTGTTGTGTTCCCTGTCAGGACAGTCATCTGTAGTAGCCAGGTACCATCTAGTTCTTCTGGTCTCAGGCTGATGTAGTCTCTGCTTTATGTGGCCCTTTCTGTCTCTTGGGCTCGTAATTACCTTTTGTCTTTTGTGTTCTTCATTCCCCTTTGCTCCAGGTGGGTTGAGACCAGTTGATGCAACTTAGATGGCCGCTTGCTAGCATTAAAGACCCCAGATGCCACTCTCCAAAGTGGGATGTGGAATATTTTCTTAATAGATTTTCTTATGCAAATTGACTTAGATGTCCCCTGAAACTATGGTCCCCAAACCCCCACCCCTGCTACGCTGGCCTTCGAAGCTTTCAGTTTATTCAGGAAACTTCTTTGCTTTTGGTTTAGTCCAGTTGTGCTGACCTCTCCTATATCATGTGTTGTCTTTCCCTTCATCTAAAAGAGTTCTTATCTACTATCTAATTATTGAGTACCCTTCTCCTTCCCTTCCTCCCTCCCTCCCCCATCTCAGTAACCATCAAATAATATTTTCTTCTCTGTTTAAACTATTTCTCGAGTTCTCATAATAGTGGTCTTATACAATATTTTGTCCTTTTGCAACTGACTAATTTCACTCAGCATAATGCCTTCCAGATCCCTCCATGTTATGAAATGTTTCACAGATTCATCACTATTCTTTATTGATGTGTAGTATTCCATTGTGTGAGTATACCATAATTTATTTATCCATTCATCTGTTGATGGGCACCTTGGTTGCTTCCATCTTTTTGGTATTGTAAACAGTGCTGCAATGAACGTGGGTGTGCATATATCTGTTTGTGTAAAGGCTCTTATTTCTCTAGGATATCTTCTGAGCAGTGGGATTGCTGGCTTATATGGTACTTCTATTTCTAGCTTTTTAAGGGAGCTCCAAATCGATTTCCAGAGTGGTTGTACCATTTTACATTCCCACTAGCAGTTTATAAGTGTTTCAGTTTCTCCACAACCTCTCCAACATTTATTATTTTGTGTTTTTTGGACTTAATGCCAGCCTTGTTGGAGTGAGATGGAATCTCATTGTAGTTTTGATCTGCATTTCTCTAATAGCTAATGATCGTGAGCATTTCCTCATGTTCGCCGCCTGAATGTCTGTTCATATCTTTTGCCCAGTTTTTAATAGGGTTTTTTGTCTTTTTGTAGTTGAGTTGTTGCAGAATCATGTAGATTTTAGAGATCAGGCGCTGATCAGAAATGTCATAGCTGAAAACTTTTTCCCAGTCTGTAGGTAACCTTTTTACTCTTTTGATGAAGTCTTTGAATGAACATAGGTATTTGATTTTTAGGAGCTCCCAGCTATCTGATTTCTCTTCTGCATTGTTAGTAATGTTTTGTATACTGTTTATGCCGTGTATTAGGGCTCCTAACGTTGTCCCTATTTTTTCTTCCATGATCTTTATCGTTTTAGATTTTATATTTAGGTCTTTGATCGATTTTGAGTTAGTTTTTGTGCATGGTGTGAGGTATGGGTCTTGTTTCATTTATTTGCAGATGGATATCCAGTTATGCCAGCACCATTTGTTAAAAAGACTGTCTTTTCCCCATTTAACTGAATTTGGGCCTTTGTCAAATATCAGCTGCTCATATGTGAATGGATTTATGTCTGGATTCTCAATTCTGTTCATTTGGTCTAACTATCTGTTGTTGTACCAGTACCGGGCTGTTTTGACTGCTGTGGTGGTATAATAGGTTCTAAAATCAGGTAGAGTAAGGCCTCCCACTTTGTTCTTCTTTTTCAGTAATGCTTTACTTATCCGGAACCTCTTTCCCTTCCATATGAAGTTGGTGATTTGTTTCTCCATGTCATCAAACTTTTTTGTGTGCTCTTATCAAGAAAAGTGATTTATGTACCCTCCAAAACACCAAACCAAACCTATTGCTGTGGCGTCAACTCTGACTCATGGAGACCCCATGTGTTACAGAGTAGAGCTGCTCCATAGGGTTTTCATAAATACGTACCTACGTACCTATAGGGTCAATGAGTCAGAATTGACTCGATGGCAACGGGTTGTTTCAACGGGCATGTGTACCTATGGTCCTGGGTGACTCCATGTGTGTCAGAGTAGAACTGTGCCCCACAGGGTTTTCAAGGCCGCCACCTCTGAGAAGCAGATTGCCAGACCTTTCTTTTGAGGTGCTTCTGGGTGGGTTTGAATCGCCGACTTTTGGTTGGTAATCGAGCACTTAACCGTTTGTGCCACCCAAGGACTCTTATCACCAGTGATTAAAAAAAAACCAAACTCGTTGCTGTCAAGTCAATTCCAACTCATAATTTGGAACTATGAACTGCCCCTTAAGGTTTCCATGGAGCAGCTGGTGGATTCAAACTGCTGACCTTTTGGTTAGCAGCCAAACACTTAACCAGTGTGCCACCAGGGCCCCATCACCAATGATAGTGGACAGAAATCTATGTTTCAAATGGTTTTCTTGTTATTCCAATAAACAGCTTTTTGTGTGTGAGATTGATTCGATTCTTGTTTTTGATCTGGGGTTTTTTAACGTGGCTGATGCGGAACTAGAACTAGGAGCAGGAGGTGAGTCTGTCCTGCAGCTTTCTGGTTGCTTGCTTGTACTTCTGTGATTAGAGCTATCTCCATCCTGTGGTTTAATTGCACAGACTCTTTGAAGCCACCTGCCCACTCCTCAGCCCTGGTTCAATTAAGGCTGTATTGTCTGATTCTTTTCATCCACCCAACCAAGCTCCCGTACACCACAACATATAGGAACTTACCAAAGCTGGGAAAACGGGAGAGGTGCCCACAGTCGACCTGCCTGCATGGTGGGGCTCCCCACTGCACTCTGGGGACCCCACCTAGTGGACATGACTTGCAGGGTCTAATATAGGGGCTGAGGGTATGTGTCAAGATTGAAGTATGTATTAATTATTTTAACTTAAAAATTAAGTAGACGGTCACAAAAGGAAAATATCGTATGATCCTACTTGCATGAAATACTTAGAATAGGCAAATGTATAGAAACCAAAGATCATTAGTGGTGATCAGAGCAGGTGGGAGGGGAGAGAGGGCACTAGAGCAGAGAGGGCACTGAGTGCCTGTTCAGGGTGATGGAAAAATTTGGAAAGGTTGGTGATTTTAGATAAAGGACAAATATACACACACAAATTCAGTAGCTGTAGATAATGTTTTCCTCCTGCCCTTGGAGACTATTGCTTGAGAAACTAATGGAGTCTGAGCTAAGGGCATCTCAGCCAGCCCTGCCATTCCTCTGCTTGCCTGCTCTCATGACGGGGTGCTCACCACCACCCAAGGCAGCCTCGCCCACCTTGGACCAGGCCTTGGACAGCTCTCATTTTTAGGAAATTATTTTCTGTATTTAGAAGTCATCTGCCATGGTGACTCCCTGAGGGTCCCTCTGGGCTCAGTTCCATCTGAGCCACCTGCCCTGGACTTCGGGTGTTCATCTTGAGGTGCTCATCCCCCTGCTGAGTGCCCCATTCCTCCAGCCACTTCTCTTGGGGTGTGGTCTCTGCACCCTCTCCTCCTCTGTATTCTCTCAGTCTGTCTGGATCCTATTATGTGCAGGACCCAGAACTGAGCCCAGGATGGGGGGTAGGAGGCTGGAAAGTCACCTTCCTCACTGTAGACTCTGTGCTTCTGTTGATATGACCTGAGGCTGTGTTAGTTTAGCTCTGTAGACATGTTGTCTCATATTGCACTTTAACAAACATTGGTTGTGTAACTACTGTATCCTAGACATCAAGCTAGGATGCTTGTGCTAACATTTACTTACTTTTTATATTTAAAAAGAAAAAAAAACCTCTAGATCTTTCTATATGAGCAGCCTCCAAGCTGGGCCCACTTGTCCTCTTTCTGCACAGATGTTATTTTGGAACTTAGGCCTCAGACTTGATTTTGCACTTTTTCACCTCCAGACTAGGTGCCATCCTGCACTCCCCAGGGGCAGCCCCCAGGCCTGGCTGTCTCCTTGGGTGGCTGTGGCTACAAGGTTCACCCCAGATTCATGGTGGCTTGTCTGGTATGTGGTCGCCTGGCTGAGCAATGTGGACTGTAATCTCACCACTAAACTGTCTGGAGTAACTTGGTACAAAACAGTGGATGAGGCGGAAACTGTGGCATCTTCCTTCTTTCTCCTCAGGTGTGGACTTTTGCCTCAGAGCTAAGTTCCTGTCCAGATCGTCGCTGTGTGGTCTTGGGCAAGTCCTTTTTTCCTTCTGGGCTCAGTTTTGACCTGCAATACTGTGGAGTTCTAGCTGGGGTGGGGGAATGGACTCCAAACCTGCAGAGCCTGAGGGGAAGGTAGGCCTGGGGCAGGCAGGGAGAGGGCGATGGAAGAAGAACGCATGTGAACAAGTGGAAGAAGGGCCTATAAAGGGTATGGGAGGTGCTAAAGAAACTTTGCAGGCTTACCGTTCCTTCTTTAAGCTCGTATGTCTAGCACTTTATGGCTTCTTTCTCTAAAGTAATTTCTCTAAGCCAGGGGCTGGACTACAGTTGGGAGCAAGAAAGACATGATTCCTACCCCAGGAGAGCTCAGAATTTAAGTCTTTTTTTATCTCACTTAATCCTCACAGCAACCCTGCAAGATAGTGACATGATCTCCATTTTATAGATGGGGAAACTGAGACTTAGGGAGGCAAAATGATTTGCTCAGAATCACAGAGCTGGGAAGTGGAGTGGTGAAGCACGACCTGAACCCGGCTCTGTCAGACCCCATTGTCTGAGGGGCTTAATCAAGACACCTATCAGCACCCTGTCCTGATTAAGAACATGATACTTTTATGATGTGCTTTCCTATCCACTACCCCACTTGAATTCCAAACTCCTTAGTAAATAATGTTATCCCTGTTTTGTGGTGAGAAAAAGGACCTAGAGGAGAGAAGTGATTTGCCCAAGGACCCAGGTGGGCTAGTGGCAGGGTCAGGACTGAGCTCGGTTATCCCCCTCCCACCCTTCTCCCCTCACCACACACACACCACCAGCCTCTGCACCTCAGAATTCCGGGGCTGGTAAAGAGACCAGTTCTGTTCCATGTTTCTGTTTCATTCCCTTCCCAACTGTCTTGATTGAGAGATGAAAAAACTCTGAAACTGGGAGGTTGGCCTCCTCCAAAGCGGGCAGTGAGAGTCCCCGGACCTGGATTCCAGGATTGAGAGGCTGACCCCAGGCACCTCAGGGATTGAACCAGATGACGTCTCCCAAAGCTGAGCCAAAAGACTTTGATTGGCATTCTGCAGAAAGCATCTGTACTCTTGCATGGTTTTGAGAAGGACTGGATTAAATAAAGTGAAACAGCCTTCTCTCCTGCAGACCTTCTCAGAGCCTTTAATATGGTAGTGTTCATCACAGAGTTCCAAGGAGGGGGCTATGGAAGGCAGTGTTGCCCAAATTTATGAGAATGCAAAATCCATTCTTCCTTGAAGCATTTCAAGGGCCTAGGGTTCCCCACAGGATAAAGTAGGTACATGTTATTTTGGGCTCTCTTGCAGGTCCTGTCAAGCCTGAGTCCAAAAGTTCTCTGCTGATTGAATGGATGATCCTTGGAGGCTTTAATGGGATGAGAGCTTTGGCATCCTAGAATGTCAGAGCTGGAAGAGCCTCTTAGAGTGCAGCCCAACTGCCCCTACATGGGGGAACTGAGGCCCAAGACAATCTAGCAGTGTGTTTGGAGGTGGGAGGCTGGAAGGAAGCAGATCAGTTGGGAGGGTATTGTAACATTCAGGTGAGATCTGGTGGTCTGAGTGGACCACACTCAGCCAAACATGTAGGGCCCTTATTAACAATACAGATTTCCCTGAGCCCCCTAACCCTAACCTTGGTTCTAACACTAGACTCCCTAGATAAGAACCTCCAGAAAACAGTCTTAGGAATCTTCACTGTTAACAGTGCTCCTAGAGAAATCTGATCGTTAACCAAATCTGGGCGACACCGAACATGGGAAAGGGAAGAGAAAACTATATTTTCTAAGGCCCAATATTCTAGTCTTGTTACAGCCATTATATTGTTTAATCCCCACAAGACTCTGGGCGGTAGATACTAATATCCCACTTTATAGATGGGAAAACTGAGACCTAGAGGAGTCAGGCAGCTAAGGGGCAGGGATAAGAACACAGTTCTGGCCAGCTCCAAAACCCTCACTCCCCTTTCAGGGTCTTTTGGGAGGGAGGCAGCAGGAGCGGAGAAACTAGGCCTGCTCAAAGAGAAAATGAGATAGACTCGGGCTCTGGTTAGCTGGGCAGGAAGGCGTTGAGGCCTCTTCCTGCCTTCAGAGCTTGGAGGCCTGGAAGCATGGTGAAGCCAAAGAGGGAAACTGGTGTCAGAAGGAAGACATTTAGCATCTGCAGGGCTCCAGGCTGTGCCAGACACTGAGTTAGAGCTTGTGGTCAGCAAAATAAAGGCCCCCAAAGATGTTTACATCCTAATCTCCAGGACCTGTGACATGTTAGGTTACATGGCAAAGGGGAATTAAGGTCGCAGATGCAATTAAGAAAACTTAATCCTGGATTATCCGGGCAGGTCCTTAAAAGTGGAAGAGGAAGGCAGAAGGGGAGATCAGAGTGATGCAATGTGAGAAGGATCCAACCCAACATTACTGCCTTTGAAGATGGAACAGAGGGCCATGAGTCAAGGAATGTGGGTAATCTCTAGAAGCTGGAGAGGACAAGGAAGTGGATTTTCCTTTGGAGTCTCCAGAACGGAACGCAGTCCTACAGACATCTTGATTTTAGTCCAGTGAGACTTGTATCAGACTTTCAACCTACAGAACTACAAGATCACAAATTTGTGTTGACTTAAGCCACCAAGCTTGCAGTAGCTTGTTACAGCAGCCACGGGAAACCAGTACAGAGGTGATCAGGTCTAAGAGAGTCTCTGTCCTCAGCAAATGTATGGTTGCTAGGGCAAGAGTCTTGGGTGGTAACAATGCTGGGGGATGAAGGGAAAGTGGGGGCTGTGGAAACCCAGAGGTCCCTGACCCTGCCTGGAGTTTGGACACTAGTTCAGTTAGGCCACCCTTTGTAGGTAGGTCCACTGTACCCTGCCCAAGTCTCACCCTGCAGGCTGGAGTGAAGTTTGGCCTGCCGCGAGGGCCTGGCTTGGCTCTGCCTGGAATCTTCTCTTCACCCACTCAAGGGCCTGGGTAGCTAGTAACAGAAACCACCTCAGGCTAGCCAAAGATATGTGGCATCTCACAAAACAGAGGGAACTGCTGAGGAGCCAGACTACAGTTGAGACAATGGCTAGGAGGCGGAAATGAGAAGAGAACCTCTTTGGGGCTTGATCTCAGGGCAAGGCAGGGCCAGCTGACCTCAGGACTCTGTGTCACTCCTGTCTCAAGTCACATTTCCAGGAGAGGGAGGCTGATGGTCTAACCTGGGCCAAGGGAAGTGACTACTCCAGAATTTCCACATAAAGGGGGCCAAAGGAGTACTAAGTTTCTGTTTGGGGCGATGAAAAAGTTTTGGGAATAGGTAGTGTGATATTTGCCCAACATTGTGAATGTAATTAATGCCACCGAATTGTATAGTTAAAAATGGTTAAGATAGCAAATTTTGGGTTTTATTTTACTACAATAAGCTAAAAAGGGGAACTGAAGAGCTGGTGGTAATCAGTTTGGGGCGTGCTTGTCTTGAGCTGTGCCTACCTGACAAAGATCTGCTTTGTTTTAGTTATCTAGTGCTGCTATAACTGAAATACCACAAGTGGATGACCTGAACAAATGGAAATTTATTCTTTCACAGTGTAGTAGGCTAGAAGTCCAAATTCAGAGCCCCAGCTCCAGGGGAAGGCTTTTTCTCTCTGTTGGCACTCAGGGCAGGTCTTTGTCCTTGATCTTCCCCTGGTCTAGGAGCCTCTCAGTGCAGGGACCCTGGGTCCAAAGGACACACTCCCCTCCTGGTTCTTCATTTTTGGTGGCACGAGATCACCTTGTCTCTCTGCTCTCTTCTCCCTTTTATATCTCTAAAAGAATTGATTTAAACACAACCTGATCTTGCAGACTGAGTCCTGCATCATTACGGTAACTGCCTCTAATCCTGCCTCATTAACATCATAGAGATAGGATTTACAACACTTAGGAAAAATCACATCAGATAACACAATACTGGGAATCATGGCCTAGCCAAATTAACACATATTTTTGGGGGACACAATTCAATCCATGACCTGCTTGAGATTAGGAGTGTGCTTCTTTGGGGTGACTTGGGAAGCTGAAAGAGATTATTGAGGGCACTCTCCCCTCTTGGTTCTGCCCCTCACCCTGTGCCCACCCCTCAGCCAGGAAGGGCTTGGCACCTCGAAGGCTGGTCCCAAGATGTAGCCCACTGGGGCTGGATGTCCTCAAAGCAAAATCAGGAGTAATCACCAGAGGAAGAGGGCTTGGATGCCAGGTAGGCAAAAACAGCAAGTGTCCACCCCTACCCACTTTGCTTCCTTCCTAGTTGCTGTTTCTGCTTCCAGTCCCACCCTCCACATTCCACCCAGGCTTGTTTAGTTGAACTTGCCTGGAATTCGTGGCCCCAGGCATGTTCCTCCCAGTCCCCTTGTGGGGAAAGTTGACCGTCTTTAGCTTGGCATTCAAGGCCCAGGACCATCTTCCCTAGCCTCACTTCCCCCAGCTCCTACCCGTTTCACTGTCCACTGCCACCCACCTTCTCCACTAGACCTTTCAGCCCACTCTGCCTGTTGCTGCTTGTTGAAATCCAACAAAATCTTAGGTGCCTCAGCCCCTCCTCCAAAGTGGAACACTGGAAAGATAACCAGCCCCTGAAAGAGGGTTCTGGAGCCAGAGTTTCTGTGGGACCTTGTGCAAGTTCTTCTTCATTTCCAGGCCTCAGTTTCACCATTTGTAAAATAGTTAATTAATCCTCATCCTGCGTCCCTCTGGGTTGGTAGGAGGATCAAGTGAGCTGGGAGGGGACTGTGCCACGAGGCTATGGCTCAGTGTGCCCTAACATCCCTCCCATCCAGAGCCCAGGTCCTTGTGACGGCTGGAGCCCAGGGACTCTTGAAAGGAAATCCAGTTTAGCAAGACCTGTGGGTGCCGAGGCCCTGGCACCACCAGTGACTCGGTAGGGCTGGGCTTTTTGGAGAAAAGTGCCAGAAAGTCAGGTACTCCATTTCCTGGTAGTATCAGCATTGGATGTAGGGGCCACCTGACAGAGAGGGGCCTAGAGGCCTCTAAGCTGGGGAGCGGCTGGGAAATGGGGTCTCACTGTGGGGAACAGGGATTGGATTCGAGACTTTGGCATATCACTTGGCCTATCTGAACCTCAGTTTCCACCTGTATAAAATAAGGTTTGCAGGGATTAGATAAGATCGCGGGTAACATGCAGTGTGCGTTCTCTTTCTTCTCCCTGCTAGCTTTCTTCCTGGAAGTCGGGTGCTGTGAACTTGAGATTTTAGAAGCCCCTCGCAACAGTTCCTCTGCCAGTAAAGTGTTGCTGGTGCCATGTTCCCCGACTGGTGTCCTGGCCCTATCTGTTAAGCATTGCCCTGCAGACTGATCCTTGATTTTTCTTCTTTTGCAATTCCAGGAAAGAGTTTTAATATTCTTTCTCATAGCAGAGATGCTGGTGGAGGAGGGGTGGCACAGGACATCAAAAGAAAATGGGGCCACCTCAGGTCCCATCTCCATGATAGTTCCATTTCCCTCCTTCTGATGGATCAGTGTGCTAGAGACCTGCCCAAGGAAATTCCGCGTGCTCTGAGGACACTTACTCAGGGCTCCATCGGGGGCTAAGTATAAGCCAAGACAGCATCATTTTCTTACCACTCCAGTGATCATTTGAGGCTAATGACAAGCGCCTGGGAAGAGGTGCCGGCATCACTCCTTCAGTCTCCTAACACAGCCTGAGCAACCCCTCTTGCTCAACCACTTACTAGCTATGTGGCCCTGGGCAAGTTTCTTAGCTTCTCTGTGCCTCATTGTTCTCACCTGTAAGTAGGTACAACCGAGGTGACCTCTCGTAGGGTTGTGCTGAGGAATGCATGAGTTCACACATGGAAAATGCTTAGAACATTGCCTGATGTATGCTAAGCACTTACAACTGCTTGCTACAGCTATTACTATTATCATCATTTTTGCTCTGTGCCAAGCCCTGTGCAGGGGGCGGAGTGACACAAAGCTGAATCGGCCTTCAGCCCTACCCTGGCTGAGTTCATGATCTAGCAGAGGAGATAAACCGGGGGTGTGGCAGACTCTGCTGAGCCCTGGGTGGAGATCTGAAGGTGAATAGGAATGGTGCTTCCCTCCCTTGAAGAACAAGAGTCTGGTTCAAGGCAGAGTTGACTAAGGTTCACGAAAGCGATTGTGCCAGGGTACGGGGTGGAAGTGCTCTCTGGGCCTCCTAAAATCCCATTTCTTCCTAGAGCTACTGCCTGCCAACTGCTTCCCACGTGGGCCATGGTCCCCTTGCCTCTGTGTACCTTTGCACATGCTGTTCCCTCTGGACCTTCCAAATTCATCCCTAGCATCCTCTCCTTCCGGCACTTTTCCTGACTGATCCTAGTCTGATTTAGGCCCTGGGCTCCCATAACACCCTGGTCTACTTTGAAATACCTTGAAATAGGGCTGTGACTTGCTGACCACAGTATCCCCACTGCTAGCACACAGTAGGTGCTCAATTAATGTATGAATGAATGAGAGGGAAGCTGTACCAGTCAGAATTATGTTTGGCTGCAATCGCCAAACTTCATGGCCATAGAGGTTTGTCTTAGTTATCTAGTGCTGTTATAACAGAAGTACTACAAGTGGATGGCTTTAACAAAGAGAAATTTATTCTCTCGCAGTCTAGGAGACTAGAAGTCTGAATTCAGGGTGCCAGCTCCAGGAGAAAGGCTTTTCTCTCTTGTTGGCTCTGGAGGAAGGTCTTTGTCATCAGTCTTCCCCTGGTCTAGGAGCTTCTCAGCACAGGGACCTGGGGCCCAAAGGACACACTTCTCTCCTGGTTCTTCATTCTTAGTGGCATGAGGTCTCCCTTTCTCTCTCTGTTTACTTCTGTTTTTTATATCTCAAAAGAGATTGACTCAAGATGCAAACTAATCTTGTAGATTGAGTCCTGCTTCATTAACATAACTGCCTCTGATCCTGCCTCATTAACATCATAGAGGTAGGATTTACAATACGTAGGAAAATCACATCAGATGACAAAATGATGGACAGTCATGGGAATCATGGCCTAGCCAAGTTGACACACATTTTGGGGGAACGTAATTCAATCCATAACATTCTACCTTTTGGCCCCCTAAAATTAATGTCCTTGCCTCATGTAAAACATCACCCCATCATATCATAGCAAAAGTCTTAAATCAACTCCAAGTCCAGAATCTCATCTTCTACAAAATTCCTATTCATCTGTGAAATCTAGAATACAAGTTATCTGCTTCCAAAGTACAATGGGAGAACAGACACAAGCTAGACATTTTCATTACAAATGTGAAAAATTGAAGGGAAAGAAGGCATAACAGGAACCACCTAAGTCAGCAGAACACATTACATTAGCTCTCAAGTCTTGAAAATAATCCTGTATTCTCTGAGATCATTTAGGCAATAGCCCTGCCCTGCAGACAGACTCTGGGTGTTGGCCACACTCTCTGGATTCTGGGTGGAGGCCCCTCAGCCTTGGGCTTCAGGTTCACCTTCCAGGCTCACTGGAATGTCAGTTCTGCTCCCTTGAGCTTGGGCAGCCCCCTTCTCCTAGTTCGTCTGAGTGGTGACCCTACCCCCTTGGCCCTGGGAGGCCCGGATCTTCTGCCCTTTGAGCATGGCAGCCCTACCCCCTCACCTTTGGGCAGTGAATCCAGCCCCATCCCGCTGGCACTTGTGAAAGACTGTCCCACACTCCAGAATTGAGTTGGTGAAGATCTGACCCTTTGAAACCAGGGGGCTGTGGGCCCCCCCTCCTTTGAAGCCCCAGAGGCCATGGCTCTACCGTTTGAGACTGAGGCAGCTCTGCTTCCTGTATTCTTTGTCATTTCAGCTTCTGATCCCTGGTTCCTTGGCCTCTTGGCCCCTCAGGCCCTTGGGCCAGCCTGGCATCTGTCCTGCTTTGGCAAGTGTTCCAAAGCTCTTTAGCTCTACCAATAAGTGTTTGGAAGCACCCCACTCTGCCAGTAAACCTTGGCCAGAAGGCACTCAGCTCTCTTATTCCATGGGTCGGCAAGCCTAGCTCCGTCAATAAGTGCCCAGAGGCACCCCACTCTGCTAGGAAGCCTCCTGCACAAAGGCACTCAGCTCTCACTCCGTGGGTTGGCTCCAGCACTGTCTCACGCTGGTCTCCTGGTTCTGCCACTACTTCTGACTGTCTGCACTGTCTCCAGTATTATAGCTGTCTGCATTTCCTTCTGAGTCCTCACCAGAATTGTCTTTGATGTCCATAATTCCACCAACAATCTCTTCAAGGCAATCTAGGCTTTTACTATTAGTCACCTTAAAATTTTTCCAGCCTCTACCTATTCAGTTTCAAAACTGCTTCCACATTTTAGATATCTGTTAGAACAGCACCCCACTCTTCTGGTACCAGATTCTGCCTTATTTATCTAGTACTGCCGTAACAGAAATACAACAAGTGGACAGCCTTAACAAACAGAAGTTTATTCTCTTACAGTCTAGTAGGCTAGAAGTCCGAATTCAAGGTGCCAGCTCCAGGGGAAGGCTTTCTTTCTCTGTTGGCTCCAGGGGAAAGTTCTTGTCATCAATCTTCCCCTCATCTAGGAGCTTCTCAGAGCAGGGACCCATGGTCCAAAGGACAAGCTCCCCTCCTGGTTCTTCATTCTTGGTGACATGAAGCCCCCCTTTCACTCTCTATTCATTTCTATCTTTTATATCTCAAAAGAGATTGACTCAAAATACAACCTAATCTTGTCGTTGGAGTCCTGCCTCATTCATATAACTGCCTCTAATCCTGCCTCGTTAACATCAGAGAGGTAGGATTTACAGCACATAGGAAAATCACATCTGACAACAAAATGGTGGACAATCACACAATACTGGGAATCATGCCCTAGCCAAGTCGACACACATTTTGGGTGGACATAATTCAACCCATAACAAGGCTTAAACAAAAAGGAGTTTGTTTTTCTCAAATAACAAGAAAGTAGGTAGTTGCTGGCAATGGCTCAGCAGCTCAACATTTGCATTTGCTTTGGTTTTTCCTCATGGCCACAAGATGGCCACTGTAGCTCCTGCCATCACATACATGATGAAGGAAGGAAGAAAAGGCAGACAGAGCACTAGAGCCTTCTGCCTCTTTTACCAGTAGAAGCAAAACCCTACCCAGAACCCCAGCCAACTTCGACTCATTTCTCATTGGCCAAAACTGGGTGACGTGGCCACAGCAGCTGCAAGGGAGGCTGAAAACCAAGTACCTAACCTGGGGCTGAAAGAACAAAATTGCAGTTTTTGTTAGCAAGAAAGAAGGCTGAAGTGGCAGAATATGAAGGGAGTGGAGAAGGGGAGTGGATATTGGTTATACAACCAGCAGAGGGCTTCATGACGGAGGTAGTATTTGAGCTGAGCCTGGAAATACAGACACAATTTTGACAATAGGAGAAGAGTGGCTGGGGTGGAGGTCTGGAAGCCTGAAAACACCGTATATGACAAGGACTGCTGAGTGGCTGAGAACGGCTCAAATAGGAAGCAGATAGAACCAGAGAGAGAGCTCACAGCTTGGTGAACTTTTGGTGATGTTCAGCACCAGCCTGCAACTCTATTTCACCCAGATGGCCTTAAATCTCTTCCCCTACTCTACCTGAAATTCCACCATTATAGATTATTTCAGCCAATGAACAAATGCTGGGCACCTACTGTATACAACAAATTCTTTTCAAAATATTAATATCTCCTGGAGGCTGAAGATTAGTAATCATTCATATCTTGATATCAATTAGCTTAATTGGCTGGTGACTACCTAATGCTTAGCTGAATTCTGCCCTGAGAAATAGGAATGTTGGCTTTAGAAGTAATAATCAAGCCACCACTCATTTGTCAGTTTATCGTACTGTGTTGGTTTATGTGTTGCTGTGATGCTGGAAGCTATGCCACTGATATTTCAAGTACCAACAGGGTCACCCATGGTGGACAGGTTTCATCCTCAGACAGACTAGGAAGAAGGACCAGGCGATCTACTTCTAAAAAAATTAAAAAATTGGCCAGTGGAAATCTGATGAATAGCAGCAGAACATTGCCTGGTATAGTTTCCAGAAGATGAGCTCCTCAGATTGGAAGGCAGTCAAAATATGACTACGGAAGAGCTGCCTCCTCAAAGTAGAGTCAGCCTTAACAACATGGATGGCGTAAAGCTTTTGGAATCTTCATTTGCTGATGTGGCATGACTCAAAATGAGAAGAAACAGCTGCAAATACTAATAATATTAATAATCAGAATATGGAATGTACAAAATTTGAATCTAGGAAAATTGGGAGTTGTCAAAAATGTAATGGAATGCTTGAAGATCGATATCCTAGGCATTAGTGAGCTGAAATGAACTGATACTGGCCATTTTTTAATCAGACAAACAAATGTTCTACTATGCTGGGAATGACGAATTGAAAAGGAAGAGCGTCACGTTCATTGTCAAAAATAACATTTCAAGATCTCTCCTGAAGTACAATGCTGCCAGTGATAGGAAAATATCTATAGGCCTACAAAGAAGACCAGTTGATACAACTGGTATTCAAATTCACTACCAACCATTAATGCCAAAGATGAAGAAATTGAAGATTTTTACCAACTTCTGCAATCTGAAATTGATCAAACATGCAAGGAAGATTCATTGATAATTACTGATGATTGAAATGCAAAAGTTGGAAACAAAGAAGAAGGATCAGTTGTTGGAAAATATGGCCTTGTTGATAGAAACAAAGTTGGAGATTGCATGATAGAATTCTGCAAGACCAACGACCTATTCATTGCAAATGCATTTTTTCAACAACATGCACGGTGACTGTACATGTAGACCTCACTGGATGGAATACTCAGGAAACAAATAGACTACATCTGTGGGAAGAGAAGATGGAGGAGTTCAATATCACCAGTCAGAACAAGGCCAGAGGCTGACTGAAACAGATCATCAATTGCCCATATGCAAATGCAAGTTGAAGCTGAAGAAAATTCAAACAAGTCCACAAGAGCCAAAGTAGGATCTTGAGTATATCCCACCTGAATTTAGGGACCATCTCAAGAACAGATTTGACGCATTGAACACTAATGACCAAAGACCAGACGAGTTGTGGGATGACATCCAGGACATCATATGTGAAGAAAGCAAAAAGTCATTAAAAAGAAAGAAAGAAAAGACCAAGATGGTTGTCAGAAGAGACCCTGAAACTTGCTCTTAAATGTAGAGCATTTAAACCAAAAGAAAGAAATGACGAGGTAAAAGAGTTAAACAGAAGATTTCAAAGGGTGCCTTGAGAAGACAAAGTAAATTATTGTAATGAAATGTGCAAAGACCTGGAGATAGAAACCCAAAAAGAAAGAACATGCTCAGAATTTCTCAAGCTGAAAGAACTGAAGAGAAAATTCAGGCCTCAAGTTGCAATATTAAAGGATTATATGGGCAAAAAATTGAATGACACAGGAAGCATCAAAAGAAGATGAAAGGAATACACAGAGTCACAGTACCAAAAAGAATTGGTCGATGTTCAACCATTTCAGAGGTAGCATATGATCAACAACTGAAGGTATTGAAGGAAGAAGTCTAAACTGCACTGAAGGCATTGGTTAAAACCAAGCCTCAGAAACTGATGGAATACCAATTGAGACGTTTCAACAAACATATGCAACGCTGGAAGTGCTCACTTGTCTATCCCAAGAAATTTTGGAAGACAGTTACCTGGCCAACAGACTGGAAGGGGTCCATATTTATGCCTGCCCATTCTAAAAACAGGTGATCCAACAGAATGTGAAAATTATCAAACAAAGTCATTAATATCACATGTAAGTAAAATTTTGCTGAAGATAATTCAAAAATGGTTGCAGCAGTACATCAACAGGAAACTGCCAGAAATTCAAGCCGGATTCAGAAGAGGACATGGAATGAGGGTTATCACTGCTGATGTCAGATGGATCTTGGCTGAAAGTAGAGAATACCAGAAAGAAGTTCACCTGTGTTTCATTGACCTTGTAAAGGCATTTGACTGCGTGGATCATAAAAATTATAGATAACATTGGGAAGAATGGAAATTACAGAGCCCTTAATTGTGCTCATGTGGAACCTGTACATAGAGCAAGAGGCAGTCGTTCGAACAGAATAAGGGGATGCTGTGTGGTTTAAAATCAGGAAAAGTGCATCCGGGTTGTATCCTTTCAACCATACTTATTCAACTTGTATGCTGAGCAGATAGTCTGAGAAGCTGAACTATATGAAGAACATCAGGATTGGAGGAAGACTAATTAACAAGCTGTGATATGCAGATGACATAACTTTGCTGAAAGCGAAGAGGACTTGAAGCACTTATTGATGAAGATCAAAGATCACGGCCTTCAGTATGGGTTACACCTTCATACAAAGAAAACAAAAATCCTCACAACTGGGTCAATAAGCAACATCATGATAAATGGAGAAAAGATTGACGTTGTCAAGGATTTCATTTTACTGGGATCCACAGTCAATGCCCATGGAAGCAGCATATTGCACTGGGCAGATCAGCTGCAAAAGATCTCTGTAAAGTGTTAAAAAGCAAAGATGTCACTTTAAGGACTAAGGTGCGCCTGACCCAAGCCATGGTGTTTCACATGCATGCGAAAGCTGGACAATGAATAAGGAAGACCAAAGAAGAATTAACGCCTTTGAATTATGGTATTGGTGAAGAATTTTGAATATACCATGGACTGCCAGAAGAGCAAACAAGTCTGTCCTGGAAGAAGTACAGCCAAGATGCCTCTTAGAAGGGAGGATGGGGAGACTTCGTCTCTCGTAATTTGAACATGTTATCAGGAGCGTTCAGTCCCTGGAGGATGACATCATGCTTGGTAAAGTAGAGACTCAGCAAAAAAGAGGAAGACCCTCAAAGGATGGATTGACACAGCGGCTGCAAAAATGAGCTCAAACATAGCAATGACTGTGAGGATGGTGCAGGACCAGGCAGTGTCGCATTCTGTTGTACCTAGGGTTGCTGTAAGTCAGAATGGACTTGACAGCACCTAGAAACAAGAACAACAACAATCAAGCCTGAGATCTAGGAGATGGGTATTAGCAAGGCTGGGGTTGGATATTGGATGTTGGATGCTAATAGGAGGTCTGTGAAACAGGAAGCTTACATTCACTGAGTCCTTATTAAGGGCAGGCACCGTCCATCTGTCCTCTTGGTCTAACGTACTGCCATCCCCACTTCACACATGAGATAACAAGGGCTTAGAGAAGGAAACTGATCTGTTTAAGGTCTCTCGTGCACAATTGGCAGAAGTGGGATTACGTTCCACTCAGTCTGACCCCAGAGCTCATGCACTTTCCACTATACCTAATACTGTCTTTTTTTTCAGAGATCCCCATCTACCTCCCCCATTCTAACAATAATAATCACCTCCAAAAAAAAAAAAACCAAACCCGTTGCCGTTGAGTAGATTCCAACTCATAGCAACACTATAGGACAGAGTAGAACTGCCCCATATGGTTTCCAAGGAGCACCTGGTGGATTTAAACTGCTGACCTTTTGATTAGCAGTCATAGCTCTTAACCACTACACCACCAGGGTTTCTAATAATCACCTGAGCTAGCATTTATACAACACTTGCTCTATACCAAGCATTGTTCTAAGATCTTTACTCATGCTATTTTCACAACAATACCATGAGATAAGTACTGTTATTGTCCCCATTTTACAGATGTGGAAACTGAGGCACAGTAAGAGGTTAAGTAACTTGACCGAGCTCCCATGGCTGGAAGTGGCAGAGATGGTATTCAAACCCAGGTGTCCTGGCTCTGAGACACAAAGAAGGGCACTGCCTTGCCAAGGTCTTGTAGTGGATGAAGACTAGATCCCCCAGACCAGTTGTTCTCAACTGAGGGTAATTTTTGTCCCTCGGGGGACATTTGGCAATGTCTGGAGTTGTTTTAGGTTGTCACAACTGGGGTGGGTATGCTACTATCATCTAGTGGGTAGAAGCCAGGGAGGCTGCTGGATGTCCTACAGTGGGCAGGACAGCAAGGAATTATCCTGTCCCAAATGTAGGGATAAGTAGAGCCATTGGTGGTTCAGTGGTAGAATCTTCACCT
Source organism: Loxodonta africana (assembly GCF_030014295.1). Classification (NCBI taxonomy): domain Eukaryota; kingdom Metazoa; phylum Chordata; class Mammalia; order Proboscidea; family Elephantidae; genus Loxodonta; species Loxodonta africana. The sequence continues at coordinate 39,293,131 of NC_087363.1, forward strand.
TTTATGCGGGAGACCCAGGTTTGATTTCCAGCCAATGCACCTCATGTGCAGCCACCACCCACCTGTCAGTGGAGGCTTGTGTGTTGCTATGATGCTGAACAGGCTTCAGCAGAGCTTCCAGACTAAGATGGACTAGGAAGAAAGGCCTGGTGATCTACTTCTGAAAATCAGCCAGTGAAAACCCTGTGGTTCACCATGGTTTGACCTCCAACCAGTCATGGAGATGGGCAGAACTGGGCAGCATTTCATTCCATTGTGCATGGAGTCACTGTGAGTCAGGGACCAGCTCGACAGCAGCTGACAGCAACAACAAAATGTCAGTAGTGCCAAGGATTAGAAATGAATCAGAGACTAGTGAATCTACCTCCTCTTAGATTTGAGGCCTTAGACTTAGTTGAGAAGAGAAGCAATAGGGTAGGAATCAGAATGAAGCCTGCATAACTTGGCTAAACTGCTGTGACAAAGGGACCCAAAACAAACAAGAGAGGAGCTTATTTCCTGTGCATGTAGCAGTCCAGAGGCAGCAGGAGGCTCCGATGGGCAGCAACTCTGTGCTGAGGCCTGCAGGGGCCCAGGTTCCTTCTGCCTTGTTGCTCAGCCCTCCCCTGGGCTGTTGTCCTTGTTTGCAGGGTTGGAATTGGCTTACCACCACCACCTTCTTGCATTCCAACTTACAGGAATCAGGAAAGAGGAAGTAGAAGGCAAACAAAAGCTGACATACGTAGAGCTGGAACCATGACATACCAGCTTGTGAGAGGCTATTTTAATAAATGTAACTTCAGTATAAATATCACACCTAAAAATAAATAATATGTTCTTGATATCAAACAGATGATAAATATTCAAATTTCTTGAATTGTATATTTCTTTTTTTTGTAAATTACTTTTCTTGTCTTTTTGAATACTGGATGTTTCTCTTTTTCTTGGCGTCTCTGAGTGGTTTTGGTTAATAGCCAAACAACACATTTGGCTGCTAACCTAAAGGTTGGAGGTTCAAGTCCACCCAGAGGTGCCTCGGAAGAAAGGCTTGGTGGCTGTCTTAGTTTTCTAGTGCTGCTATCACAGAAATACCCCAAGTGGATGGCTTTAACAAACAGAAATTTGTTTTCTCACAGTTTAGGAGACGAGAAGTCCAAATTCAGGGTGCCAGCTCCAGGGAAGTCTTTATCTCTCTGTCAGCTCTGGGGGAAGGTCCTTGTCATCAATCTTCCCCTGGTCTAGGAGTTTCTCAGCACAGGGACACAGGTCCAGAGGATGCACTGGCTCTTAGCTCTACTTTCTTTTTTTTTTTTTTTATAATAACTTTTATTAAGCTTCAAGTGAACGTTTACAAATCCAATCAGTCTGTCACATATAAGTTTACATACATCTCACTCCCTACTCCCACTTACTCTCCCCGTCTTGAGTCAGCCCTTTCAGTCTCTCCTTTCTTGACAATTTTGCCGGCTTCCCTCTCTCTCTATCCTCCCATCCCCCCTCCAGGCAAGAGTTGCCAACACAATCTCAAGTGTCCACCTGATATAATTAGCTCACTCTTCATCAGCATCTCTCTCCCACCCGCTGACCAGTCCCTTTCATTTCTGATGAGTTGTCTTCGGGGATGGTTCCTGTCCTGTGTCAACTGAAGGTCTGGGGAGCATGGCCGCCGGGATTCCTCCAGTCTCAGTCAGACCATTAAGTTTGGTCTTCTTATGAGAATTTGGGGTCTGCATCCCACTGATCTCCTGCTCCCTCAGGGGTCCTCTGCTGAGCTCCCTGTCAGGGCAGTCATCGATTGTGGCCGGGCACCAACTAGTTCTTCTGGTCTCAGGATGATGTAGGTCTCTGGTTCATGTGGCCCTTTCTGTCTCTTGGGCTCTTAGTTGTCATGTGGGCTTGGTGTTCTTCATTTTCCTTTGCTCCAGGTGGGTTGAGACCAATTGCTGCATCTTAGATGGCTGCTTGTTAGCATTTAAGACCCCAGACGCCACGTTTCAAAGTGGGATGCAGAATGATTTCATAATAGAATTATTTTGCCAATTGACTTAGAAGTCCCCGCAAACCATGTTCCCCAGACCCCCGCGCTTGCTCCGCTGACCTTTGAAGCATTCATTTTATCCCGGAAACTTCTTTGCTTTTGGTCCAGTCCAATTGAGCTGACCTTCCATGTATTGAGTGTTGTCTTTCCCTTCACCTAAAGCAGTTCTTATCTACTGATTAATCAATAAAAAACCCTCTCCCACCCTCCCTCCCTCCCCCCCTCGTAACCACAAAAGTATGTGTTCTTCTCAGGTTTACTATTTCTCAAGATCTTATAATAGTGGTCTTATACAATATTTGTCCTTTTGCCTCTGACTAATTTCGCTCAGCATAATGCCTTCCAGGTTCCTCCATGTTATGAAATGTTTCAGAGATTCGTCACTGTTCTTTATCGATGCGTAGTATTCCATTGTGTGAATATACCACAATTTATTTACCCATTCATCCTTTGATGGACACCTTGGTTGCTTCCAACTTTTTGCTATTGTAAACAGAGCTGCAATAAACATGGGTGTGCATATATCTGTTTGTATGAAGGCTCTTATTTCTCTAGGGTATATTCCTAGGAGTGGGATTTCTGGGTTGTATTTTAGTTCTATTTCTAACTGTTTAAGATAACGCCAGATAGATTTCCAAAGTGGTTGTACCATTTTACATTCCCACCAGCAGTGTATGAGAGTTCCAATCTCTCCGCAGCCTCTCCAACATTTATTATTTTGTGTTTTTTGGATTAATGCCAGCCTTGCTGGTGTGAGATGGAATCTCATTGTAGTTTTAATTTGCATTTCTCTAATGGCTAATGATCGAGAGCATTTTCTCATGTATCTGTTGGCTGCCTGAATATCTTCTTTAGTGAAGTGTGTGTTCATATCCTTTGCCCACTTCTTGATTGGGTTGTTTGTCTTTTTGTGGTTGAGTTTTGACAGAATCATGTAGATTTTAGAGATCAGGCGCTGGTCGGAGATGTCATAGCTGAAAATTCTTTCCCAATCTGTAGGTGGTCTTTTTACTCTTTTGGTGAAGTCTTTAGATGAGCATAGGTGTTTGATTTTTAGGAGCTCCCAGTTATCGGGTTTCTCTTCATCATTTTTGGTAATGTTTTGTATTCTGTTTATACCTTGTATTAGGGCTCCTAGGGTTCTCCCAATTTTTTCTTCCATGATCTTTATCGTTTTAGTCTTTATGTTTAGGTCTTTGATCCACTTGGAGTTAGTTTTTGTGCATGGTGTGAGGTATGGGTCCTGTTTCATTTTTTTGCAAATGGATATCCAGTTATGCCAGCACCATTTGTTAAAAAGGCTATCTTTTCCCCAGTTAATTGACATTGGTCCTTTGTCAAATATCAGCTGCTCATACGTGGATGGATCTATGTCTGGGTTCTCAATTCTGTTCCATTGGTCTATGTGTCTGTTGTTGTACCAATACCAGGCTGTTTTGACTACTGTGGCTGTATAATAGGTTCTGAAGTCAGGTAAGGTGAGGCCTCCCACTTTCTTCTTCTTTTTCAGTAGTGCTTTGCTTATCCGGGGCTTCTTTCCCTTCCATATGAAATTGGTGATTTGTTTCTCTATCCCCTTAAAATATGACATTGGAATTTAGATCGGAAGTGCGTTAAATGTATAGATGGCTTTTGGTAGAATAGACATTTTTACTATGTTAAGTCTTCCTATCCATGAGCAAGGTATGTTTTTCCACTTAAGTATGTCCTTTTGAATTTCTTGTAGTAGAGCTTTGTAGTTTTCTTTGTATAGGTCTTTTACATCCTTGGTAAGATTTATTCCTAAGTATCTTATCTTCTTGGGGGTTACTGTGAATGGTATTGATTTGGTTATTTCCTCTTCGGTGTTCTTTTTGTTGATGTAGAGGAATCCAAGTGATTTTTGTATGTTTATTTTATAACCTGAGACTCTGCCAAACTCTTCTATTAGTTTCAGTAGTTTTCTGGAGGATTCCTTAGGGTTTTCTGTGTATATAATCATGTCATCTGCAAATAGTGATAACTTTACTTCTTCCTTGCCAATCCGGATACCTTTTATTTCTTTGTCTAGCCTGATTGCCCTGGCTAAGACTTCCAACACGATGTTGAATAAGAGCGGTGATAAAGGGCATCCTTGTCTGGTTCCCGTTCTCAAGGGAAATGCTTTCAGGTTCTCTCCATTTAGAGTGATATTGGCTGTTGGCTTTGCATAGATGCCCTTTATTATGTTGAGGAATTTTCCTTCAATTCCTATTTTGGTAAGAGTTTTTATCATGAATGGGTGTTGGACTTTGTCAAATGCCTTTTCTGCATCAATTGATAAGATCATGTGGTTTTTGTCTTTTGATTTATTTATGTGATGGATTACATTAATGGTTTTTCTGATATTAAACCAGCCTTGCATACCTGGTATAAATCTCACTTGATCAGGGTGAATTATTTTTTTGATGTGTCGTTGGATTCTATTGGCTAGAATTTTGTTGAGGATTTTTGCATCAATGTTCATGAGGGATATAGGTCTATAATTTTCTTTTTTTGTAATGTCTTTACCTGGTTTTGGTATCAGGGAGATGGTGGCTTCATAGAATGAGTTGGGTAGTATTCCGTCATTTTCTATGCTTTGGAATACCTTTAGTAGTAGTGGTGTTAACTCTTCTCTGAAAATTTGGTAGAACTCTGCAGTGAAGCCGTCCGGGCCAGGACTTTTTTTTGTTGGGAGTTTTTTGATTACCGTTTCAATCTCTTTTTTTGTTATGGGTCTATTTAGTTGTTCTACTTCTGAATGTGTTAGTTTAGGTAGGTAGTGTTTTTCCAGGAATTCATCCATTTCTTCTAGGTTTTCAAATTTGTTAGAGTACAATTTTTCATAATAATCTGAAATGATTCTTTTAATTTCATTTGGTTCTGTTGTGATGTGGTCCTTCTCATTTCTTATTCGGGTTATTTGTTTCCTTTCCTGTATTTCTTTAGTCAGTCTAGCCAATGGTTTATCAATTTTGTTAATTTTTTCAAAGAACCAGCTTTTGGCTTTGTTAATTCTTTCGATTGTTTTTCTGTTCTCTAATTCATTTAGTTCAGCTCTAATTTTTATTATTTGTTTTCTTCTGGTGCCTGATGGATTCTTTTGTTGCTCAGTTTCTATTTGTTCAAGTTGTAGGGACAGTTCTCTGATTTTGGCTCTTTCTTCTTTTTGTATGTGTGCATTTATTGATATAAATTGGCCTCTGAGCACTGCTTTTGCTGTGTCCCAGAGGTTTTGATAGGAAGTATTTTCATTCTCGTTGCTTTCTATGAATTTTCTTATTCCCTCCTTGATGTCTTCTATAACCCAGTCTTTTTTCAGGAGGGTATTGTTCATTTTCCAAGTATTTGATTTCTTTTCCCTCGTTTTTCTGTTATTGATCTCTAGTTTTATTGCCTTGTGGTCTGAGAAGATGCTTTGTAATATTTCGATGTTTTGGACTCTGCAAAGGTTTGTTTTATGACCTAATATGTGGTCTATTCTAGAGAATGTTCCATGTGCGCTGGAAAAAAAAGTATATTTTGCAGCAGTTGGGTGGAGAGTTCTGTATAAGTCAATGAGGTCAAGTTGGTTGATTGTTGTAATTAGATCTTCCGTGTCTCTGTTGAGCTTCTTACTGGATGTCCTGTCCTTCTCCGAAAGTGCTGTGTTGAAGTCTCCTACTATAATTGTGGAGGTATCTATCTCGCTTTTCAGTTCTGTTAAAATTTGATTTATGTATCTTGCAGCCCTGTCATTGGGTGCGTAAATATTTAATATGGTTATGTCTTCCTGATCAATTGTCCCTTTTATCATTATATAGTGTCCTTCTTTATCCTTTGTGGTGGATTTAAGTCTAAAGTCTATTTTGTCAGAAATTAATATTGCTACTCCTCTTCTTTTTTGCTTATTGTTTGCTTGATATACTTTTTTCCATCCTTTGAGTTTTAGTTTGTTTGTGTCTCTAAGTCTAAGGTGTGTCTCTTGTAGGCAGCATATAGATGGATCGTGTTTCTTTATCCAGTCTGTGACTCTCTGTCTCTTTATTGGTGCATTTAGTCCATTTACCTTCAGGGTAATTATAGATAAATAAGTTTTTAGTGCTGTCATTTTGATGCCTTTTTATGTGTGTTGTTGACAATTTCATTTTTCCACATACTTTTTTGTGCTGAGGCGTTTTTCTTAGTAAATTGTGAGATCCTCATTTTCATAGTGTTTGACTTTATGTTAGTTGAGTCGTTACGTTTTTCTTGGCTTTTATCTTGAGTTATAGAGTTGTTATACCTTTTTGTGGTTACCTCATTATATACCCCTATTTTTCTAAGTAAAAACCTAACTTGTATTGTTCTATATCGCCTTGTATCACTCTCCATATGGCAGTTCAATGCCTCCTGTATTTAGTCCCTCTTTTTGATTATTGTGATCTTTTACCTATTGACTTCCATGATTCCCTGTTATGTGTATTTTTTTTTTTAATTAATCTTAATTTGTTTGTTTTTGTGATTTCCCTATTTGAGTTGATATCAGGACGTTCTGTTTTGTGACCTTGTGTTGTGCTGATATCTGATATTATTGGTTCTCTGACCCAACAATATCCTTTAGTATTTCTTGTAGCTTTGGTTTGGTTTTTGCAAATTCTCTAAACTTGTGTTTGTCTGTAAATATCTTAATTTCGCCTTCATATTTCAGAGAGAGTTTTGCTGGATATATGATCCTTGGCTGGCAGTTTTTCTCCTTCAGTGTTCTGTATATGTCGTCCCATTCCCTTCTTGCCTGCATGGTTTCTGCTGAGTAGTCAGAACATATTCTTATTGATTCTCCCTTGAAGGAAACCTTTCTTTTCTCCCTGGCTGCTTTTAAAATTTTCTGTTTATCTTTGGTTTTGGTGAGTTTGATGATAATATGTCTTGGTGTTTTTCTTTTTGGATCAATCTTAAATGGGGTTCGATGAGCATCTTGGATAGATATCCTTTCGTCTTCCATGATGTCAGGGAAGTTTTCTGTCAGAAGTTCTTCAACTATTTTCTCTGTGTTTTCTGTCCCCCCTCCCTGTTCTGGGACTCCAATCACCCGCAGGTTATCCTTCTTGATAGAGTCCCACATAATTCTTAGGGTTTCTTCATTTTTTTTAATTCTTTTATCTGATTTTTTTTCAGCTATGTTGGTGTTGATTCCCTGGTCCTCCAGATGTCCCAGTCTGCATTCTAATTGCTCGAGTCTGCTCCTCTGACTTCCTAGTGTGTTGTCTAATTCTGTTATTTTATTGTTAATCTTTTGGATTTCTACATGTTGTCTCTCTATGGATTCTTGCAACTTATTAATTTTTCCAGTATGTTCTTGAATAATCTTTTTGAGTTCTTCAACAGTTTTATCAGTGTGTTCCTTGGCTTTTTCTGCAGATATCCTAATTTCATTTGTGATATCATTAAGCATTCTGTAAATTAGTTTTTTATATTCTGTATCTGATAATTCCAAAATTGTATCTTCATTTGGGAAAGATTTTGATTCTTTTGTTTGGGGGGTTGGAGAAGCTGTCACGGTCTGCTTCTTTAAGTGGTTTGATATGGATTGTTGTCTCCGAGCCATCACTGGGAAACTAGTTTTTCCAGAAGATCCGCTGCGTGCAGTCCAAATCCCTGCGGGACGGTTCCCCGGCTCGGATGCTGCTCTTTCTGCTCCAAGATCAGTCACTGCCTCCCGGGGACTTCTCCTACCGGCTGCGTCCCACGCCGCCCGTGGAACCGGCTGGTCCCCCTCCCGGGGTTAGTTCAGGGGGGTGGAGCAGCTCTCTGTGCTTGTGCCGTACCTGACTGGTACTCTGGCTCCAGGCTCTGGAAACTATCGCTGCTTCCCCGTATTAGTTCGTTCTCCGTCTCTAAATCTGTGTTTGTTGTTCAGGGTTCGTAGATTGTTATGTATGTGATCGATTCACTTGTTTTTCCGTGTCTTTGTTGTAAGAGGGATCCGAGGTAACGTCTGCCTAGTCCGCCATCTTGGCTCCGCCCCAGCTCTACTTTCTTGGTGATAGGAGGTCCCCTCCTCTCTGATCCATTCTCTCTTTTCTATCTCAAAAGAGATTGACTCAGCATACAAGCTAATCCTGTAAATTGAGTCCTGCCTCATTAACATCAAAAAACCCAAGCCTGTTGCCTTAGAGTTGATTCTGACTCATAGTGATCCTACAGGACAGAATAGAACTGCCTCATAGGGTTTCTAAGGAGTGGCTGGTGGATTTGAACTGTCCACCTTTTGGTTAGCAGCCAAGTTCTTAATCACTATGCCACCAGGGCTCCGTTAACATCATAGAGGTTAGGATTTACAGCACATAGGATAATCACATCAGATTACAGAATGACGGACAACCACACAATACTGGGAATCATGGTCTAGCCAAGTTGACACACATTTCTGGGGGACACAATTCAATCCAAAGCAGTGACCTAAAAACCAAAACCAAACCTGTTGCCATTGAGTTGTTTCTGATTTACAGCTACCCTATAGGACAGAGTAGAACGGCCCCATAAAGGTTTCCAAGGAGCAGCTGTTGGATTTGAACTGCTGATGTTTTGGTTATCAGGTGAACTCTTAACCACTGTGCCACCAGGGCTACTCCCCCCAAAATCAATCATTGAAGATGCTATGGAGTATAGTTCTACTCTGGACCTATGGGGTCACCTTGAGTTGGAATTGACCTGATGACAACTGGTTTTTTGGTCTTTTTCTTATTTATTTGTACAGTTTTTTTTTTATTAACTTTTATTGAGCTTCAAGTGAACGTTTACAAATCAAGTCAGACTGTCACATATAAGTTTATATACACCTTACTCCATACTCCCACTTGCTCTCCCCCTAATGAGTCGGCCCTTCCAGTCTCTTTTTTCGTGACAATTATGCCAGCTTCCAACTCTATCTTCCCATCCCCCCTCCAGACAGGAGATGCCAACACAGTCTCAAGTGTCCACCTGATATAATTAGCTCACTCTTCATCAGCATCTCTCTCCTACCCACTGTCCAGTCCCTTTCATGTCTGATGAGTTGTCTTCGGGAATGGTTCCTGTCCTGTGCCAACAGAAGGTTTGGGGACCATGACCGCCGGGATTCCTCTAGTCTCAGTCAGACCATTAAGTCTGGTCTTTTTATGAGAATTTGGGGTCTGCATCCCACTGATCTCCTGCTCCCTCAGGGGTTCTCTGTTGTGCTCCCTGTCAGGGCAGCCATCGATTGTGGCCGGGCACCAACTAGTTCTTCTGGTCTCAGGATGATGTCGGTCTCTGGTTCATGTGGCCCTTTCTGTCTCTTGGGCTCTTAGTTATCGTGTGACCTTGGTGTTCTTCATTCTCCTTTGCTCCAGGTGGGTTGAGAACAATCGCTGCATCTTAGATGGCCACTTGTTAGCATTTAAGACCCCAGACACCACATTTCAAAGTGGAATGCAGAGTGTTTTCATAATAGAATTATTTTGCCGATTGACTTAGAAGTCCCCTTAAACCATGGTCCCCAAACCTCCGCCCTTGCTCCGCTGACCTTTTTTTTTTTTAATAACTTTTATTGAGCTTCAAGTGAACGTTTACAAATCAAGTCAGTCTGTCACATATAAGTTTATATACATCTTACTCCGTACTCCCACTTGCTTTCCCCCTAATGAGTCAGCCCTTCCAGTCTCTCCTTTCATGACAATTTTGCCCGCTTCCAACTCTCTCTATCCTCCCATCCCCCCTCCAGACAGGAGATGCCAACACAGTCTCAAGTGTCCACCTGATATGATTAGCTCACTCTTCATCAGCATCTCTCTCCTACCCACTGTCCAGTCCCTTTCATGTCTGATGAGTTGTCTTCGGGGATGGTTCCTGTCCTGTGCCAACAGAAGGTTTGGGGACCATGACCGCCGGGATTCCTCTAGTCTCAGTCAGACCATTAAGTCTGGTCTTTTTATGAGAATTTGGAGTCTGCATCCCACTGATCTCCTGCTCCCTCAGGGGTTCTCTGTTGTGTTCCCTGTCAGGGCAGTCATCGGTTGTGGCCGGGCACCAACTAGTTCTTCTGGTCTCAGGATGATGTAGGTCTCTGGTTCATGTGGCCCTTTCTGTCTCTTGGGCTCTTAGTTATCGTGTGACCTTGGTGTTCTTCATTCTCCTTTGCTCCAGGTGGGTTGAGACCAATTGCTGCATCTTAGATGGCCGCTTGTTAGCATTTAAGACCCCAGACGCCACATTTCAAAGTGGGATGCAGAATGTTTTCATAATAGAATTATTTTGCCAATTGACTTAGAAATCCCCTTAAACCATGGTTCCCAAACCCCCGCACTTGCTCCACTGACCTTTGAAGCATCCATTTTATCCCGGAAACTTCTTTGCTTTTGGTCCAGTCCAATTGAGCTGACCTTCCATGTTTTTTTTTTTTTTTCCGTGTATTGAGTGTTGTCCTTCCCTTCACCTAAAGCAGTTCTTATCTACTAATTAATCAGTAAAAAACCCTCTCCCTCCCTCCCTGCCTCCCTCCCCCCCTCGTAACCACAAAAGTATGTGTTCTTCTCAGTTTATACTATTTCTCTAGATCTTATAATAGTGGTCTCATACAATTTTTGTCCTTTTGCCTCTGACTGATTTCGCTCAGCATAATGCCTTCCAGGTTCCTCCATGTTATGAAATGTTTCACAGATTCGTCACTGTTCTTTATCGATGCGTAGTATTCCATTGTGTGAATATACCACAATTTATTTAACCATTCATCCATTGATGGACACCTTGGTTGCTTCCATCTTTTTGCTATTGTAAACAGAGATACAATAAACATGGGTGTGCATATATCTGTTTGTGTGAAGGCTCTTATTTCTCTAGGGTATATTCCGAGGAGTGGGATTTCTGGGTTGTATGGTAGTTCTATTTCTAACTGTTTAAGATAACATCAGATAGATTTCCAAAGTGGTTGTACCATTTTACATTCCCACCAGCAGTGTATAAGAGTTCCAATCTCTCCGCAGCCTCGCCAACATCTATTATTTTGTGTTTTTTGGATTAATGCCAGCCTTGTTGGGGTGAAATGGAATCTCATTGTAGTTTTAATTTGCATTTCTCTGATGGCTAATGATCGAGAGCATTTTCTCATGTATCTGTTAGCTGCCTGAATATCTTCTTCAGTGAAGTGTGTGTTCATATCCTTTGCCCACTTTTTGATTGGGTTGTTTGTCTTTTTGTGGTTGAGTTTTGACAGAATCATATAGATTTTAGAGATCAGGCGCTGGTCAAAGATGTCATAGCTGAAAATTCTTTCCCAGTCTGTAGGTGTTCTTTTTACTCTTTTGGTGAAGTCTTTAGATGAGCTATGTTTGATTTTTAGGAACTCCCAGTTATCTGGTTTCTCTTCGTCATTTTTGGTAATGTTTTATATTCTGTTTATACCTTGTATTAGGGCTCCTAAGGTTGTCCCTATTTTTTTCTTCCATGATCTTTATCGTTTTAGTCTTTATGTTTAGGTCTTTGATCCACTTGGAGTTAGTTTTTGTGCATGGTGTGAGGTATGGGTCCTGTTTCATTTTTTTGCAAATGGATATCCAGTTATGCCAGCACCATTTGTTAAAAAGACTATCTTTTCCCCAGTTAACTGACATTGGTCCTTTGTCAAATATCAGCTGCTCATATGTGGATGGATTTATATCTGGGTTCTCAATTCTGTTCCACTGGTCTATGTGTCTGTTGTTGTACCAGTACCAGGGTGTTTTGACTACTGTGGCTGCATAATAGGATCTGAAATCAGGAAGAGTGAGGCCTCCCACTTTCTTCTTCTTTTTCAGTAATGCTTTGCTTATCCGAAGCTTCTTTCCCTTCCATATGAAGTTGGTGATTTGTTTCTCTATCACCTTAAAAAATGACATTGGAATTTGGATCGGAAGTGCATTGTATGTATAGATGGCTTTTGGTAGAATAGACATTTTTACTATGTTAAGTCTTCCTATTCATGAGCAAGGTATGTTTTTCCACTTAAGTATGTCCTTTTTAATTTCTTGTAGTAGAGCTTTGTAGTTTTCTTTGTGTAGGTCTTTTACATCCTTGGTGAGATTTATTCCTAAGTATTTTATCTTCTTGGGGGCTACTGTGAATGGTATTGATTTGGGGATTTCCTCTTCGATGTTCTTTTTGTTGATGTAGAGGAATCCAAGTGATTTTTGTATATTTATCTTATAACCTGAGACTCTGCCAAACTCTTCTATTAGTTTCAGTAGTTTTCTGGAGGATTCCTTGAAGTTTTCTGTGTATAAGATCATGTCATCTGCAAATAGAGATAATTTTACTTCCTCTTTGCCAATCTGGATGCCCTTTATTTCTTTGTCTAGCCTAATTGCCCTGGCTAGGACTTCTAGCACAATGTTGAATAAGAGCGGTGATAAAGGGCATCCTTGTCTGGTTCCCGTTCTCAAGGGAAATGCTTTCAGGCTCTCTCCATTTAGAGTGATGTTGGCTGTTGGCTTTGCATAGATGCCCTTTATTATGTTGAGGAGTTTTCCTTCAATTCCTATTTTGGTGAGAGTTTTTATCATAAATGGGTGTTGGACTTTTGTCAAATGCCTTTTCTGCATCAATTGATAAGATCATGTAGTTTTTGTCTTTTGATTTATTTATGTGATGGATTACATTAATGGTTTTTCTAATATTAAACCAGGCTTGCATACCTGGTATAAATCCCACTTGGTCGTGGTGAATTATTTTTTTGATATGTTGTTGAATTCTATTGGCTAGAATTTTGTTGAGGATTTTTGCATCTATGTTCATGAGGGATATAGGTCTGTAATTTTCTTTTTTTGTGATGTCTTTACCTGGTTTTGGTATCAGGGAGATGGTGGCTTCATAGAATGAGTTGGGTAGTATTCCATCATTTTCTGTGCTTTGAAATACCTTTAGTAGAAGTGGTGTTATCTCTTCTCTGAAAGTTTAGTAGAACTCTGCAGTATAGCCATCCGGGCCAGGGCTTTTTTTTGTTGGGAGTTTTCTGATTACCATTTCAATCTCTTTTTTTGTTATGGGTCTATTTAGTTGTTCTACTTCTGAATGTGTTAGTTTAGGTAGGTAGTGTTTTTCCAGGAATTCATCCATTTCTTCTAGGTTTGCAAATTTGTTAGAGTACAATTTTTCGCAATAATCTGATATGATTCTCTTAATTTCAGTTGGGTCTGTTGTGATGTGGCCCTTCTCGTTTCTTATTCGGGTTGTTTCCTTTCCTGTATTTCTTTAGTCAGTCTAGCCAATGGTTTATCAATTTTGTTAATTTTTTCAAAGAACCAGCTTTTGGCTTTGTTAATTCTTTCAATTGTTTTTCTGTTCTCTAATTCATTTAGTTCAGCTCTAATTTTTATTATTTGTTTTCTTCTGGTGCCTGATGGATTCTTTTGTTGCTCAGTTTCTATTTGTTCAAGTTGTAGGAACAGTTCTCTGATTTTGGCTCTTTCTTCTTTTTGTATGTGTGCATTTATCGATATAAATTGGCCTCTGAGCACTGCTTTTGCTGTGTCCCAGAGGTTTTGATAGGAAGTATTTTCATTCTCGTTGCATTCTATGAATTTCCTTATTCCCTCCTTAATGTCTTCTATAACCCAGTCTTTTTTCAGGAGGGTATTGTTCATTTTCCAAGTATTTGATTTCTTTTCCCTAGTTTTTCTGTTATTGATTTCTACTTTTATTGCCTTGTGGTCTGAGAAGATGCTTTGTAATATTTCGATGTTTTGGATTCTGCAAAGGTTTGTTTTATGACCTAATATGTGGTCTATTCTAGAGAATGTTCCATGTGCGCTAGAAAAAAAAGTATACTTTGCAGCAGTTGGGTGGAGAGTTCTATATAAATGAATGAGGTCAAGTTGGTTGATTGTTGTAATTAGGTCTTCCGTGTCTCTATTGAGCTTCTTACTGGATGTCCTGTCCTTCTCCGAAAGTGGTGTGTTGAAGTCTCCTACTATAATTGTGGAGGTGTCTATCTCACTTTTCAGTTCTATTAAAATTTGATTTATGTATCTTGCAGCCCTGTCATTGGGTGCATAAATATTTAATATGGTTATATCTTCCTGATCAATTGTCCCTTTTATCATTATGTAGTGTCCTTCTTTACCCTTTGTGGTGGATTTAAGTTTAAAGTCTATTTTGTCAGAAATCAATATTGCTACTCCTCTTCTTTTTTGCTTATTGTTTGCTTGATATATTTTTTTCCATCCTTTGAGTTTTAGTTTGTTCGTGTCTCTAAATCTAAGGTGTGTCTCTTTTAGGCAGGATATAGACGGATCGTGTTTCTTTATCCAGTCCGAGACTCTCTGTCTCTTTATTGGTGCATTTAGTCCATTTACATTCAGCATAATTATAGATAAGTAAGTGTTTAGTGTTGTCATTTTGATGCCTTTTTATATGTGTTGTTGACAATTTCATTTTTCCACTTACTTTTTTGTGCTGAGACGTTTTTCTTTGTAAATTGTGAGATCCTCATTTTCGTAGTATTTGACTTTATGTTTGCTGAGTCGTTATGTTTTTCTTGGCTTTTATTTTGAGTTATGGACTAGTTATACCTCTTTGTGGTTATCTTAATACTTACCCCTATTTTTCTAGGTAAAAACCTAACTTGTATTGTCCTATATCGCCTTGTATCCCTCTCCATATGGCAGTTCTATGCCACCGGTATTTAGTCCCTCTTTTTGATTATTGTGATCTTTTACATATTGACTTCAATGATTCCCTGTTTTGAGCTTTTTTTTTTTTAATTAATCTTGATTTGTTTTTGTGTTTTCCCTATTTGAGTTGATATCAGGATGTTCTGTTCTGTGACCTTGTGTTGTGCTGGTATCTGATATTATTGTTTTTCTGACCAAACAATTTCTTTTAGTATTTCTTGTAGCTCTGGTTTGGTTTTTGCAAATTCTCTAAGCTTGTGTTTATCTGTAAATATCTTAATTTCGCCTTCATATTTCAGAGAGAGTTTTGCTGGATATATGATCCTTGGCTGGCAGTTTTTCTCCTTCAGTGCTCTGTATATGTCATCCCATTGCCTTCTTGCCTGCATGGTTTCTGCTAAGTAGTCTGAACTTATTCTTACTGATTCTCCCTTGAAGGAGACCTTTCTTTTATCCTTGGCTGCTTTAAAAATTTTCTGTTTATCTTTGGTTTTGGCAAGTTTGATGGTAATATGTCTTGGTGTTTTTCTTTTTGGATCAATCTGAAATGGGGTTCGATGAGCATCTTGGATAGATATCCTTTCGTCTTTCATGATGTCAGGGAAGTTTTGTGTCAGCAGATCTTCAACTATTTTCTCTGTGTTTTCTGTCCTCCCTCCCTGTTCTGGGACTCCAATCACACCCAAGTTATCCTTCTTGATAGAGTCCCACATGATTCTCAGGGTTTCTTCATTTTTTTTTGTAATTCTTTTATCTGATTTTTTTTCAGCTATGTTGGTGTTAATTCCCTGGTCCTCCACATTTCCCACTCTGCATTCTAATTGTTCGAGTCTGCTCCTCTGACTTCCTATTGCATTGTCTAATTCTGTAATTTTATTGTTAATCTTTTGGATTTCTGCATGCTGTCTCTCTATGGATTCTTGCAACTTATTAATTTTTCTACTATGTTCTTGAATAATCTTTTTGAGTTCTTCAACTGTTTTATCAGTGTGTTCCTTGGCTTTTTCTGGGGTTTGCCTTATTTCATTTCTGAGGTCATCCCTGATGTCTTGAAGCATTCTGTAAATTAGTTTTTTATATTCTGTATCTGATAATTCCAGGATTGTATCTTCATTTGGGAAAGATTTTGATTCTTTTGTTTGGGGGGTTGTAGAAGCTGTCATGGTCTGCTTCTTTATGTGGTTTGATATCGACTGCTGTCTCCGAGCCATCACTGACTGGGACGCTGGCTGCAGGCTCCGAATACAGTCGCTGCTTCCCCATAGTTGTTCGTTCTCCGTCTCCGTCACTCAGGTCCACTCTTTAAATCTGTGTTTGTTATTCAGGGTTCGTAGCTTGTCATGTATGTGATCAATTCACTTGTTTTTCCGAGTCTTTGTTGCAAGAGGGATCTGAGGTAGCGTCTACCTAGTCAGCCATCTTGGCCCCCTCCCCCCTGCCTTGTACCTGTACAGTTTTTTATATATTAAGGATATTAACTAAGGTGATATTAACTAGCTATTATTATTATTCCTCCAGGGAAGACTATGGAGACTTCAGAATCTTCCTCCCAGACTCAAGACCACAATCGAGTCCCCAGAGAAACGGAAGATCTAGACTGTATGTTTGCCTTCCCTCACCTTGTGGGCAAAGCCATATGGGAAGTGGAGTCCAGCAGTGGGTGGGACAGGAAAAGTTCTTCCTCAGCTCCTGTGGTCCAATGGCTCAAGTTACAGCTGAAATCTCTAGAGAAGTAGTAATTTTACACACATGAACACACACACACCAAGTGTTTGGTTCAGTCTGTTCCAAGTACTTTCTAGCTGTGATGGCCTTCAGTTGCTTCCCAAATCTCAGGAAGGCTCTGGGCTGGCTCTATGGAGAGGTCTTAAAGGGTGGAAAAGGTCCTGTCTGACTTCAGACTGGAGGATGAAAAGGTTTAGGGCTTGTTCAGATCCCATTTGTAAATTTCAGAGACATTCTAGATTGGCAGCTGCTCTTAGAGTCTAGTGGTCTCTGGGCAGGGCGGGGAGCTTAGCGAAATTTCCACCCTGGGCCTCTCTAAAGACCCTGGGACATCTGAGAGCCTTGATGTCCTGCACCTTCCACTGGCTTTGGGTGTTTGTCTCTCCTGGCTCCCCAAGTACAAGCCATCATCTAGGAAAAGGGCAGGCCTCGATGGTGCTGGGGTGGAAACGGTGGGAAATGCTCATCCCTTCACCTCTGTGTGCCTCTCAGACGGAGACACGAACTTCCATGAGCAAGACAGGGAGACTGGACTCTTTTCCCAAGAACTAAATGAGAAAGACAAGTCTTCCTCCTCCTCTTCCTGCTCATCCTCAGGTATAGCAATTTTTTTTTAGTTGTTGTAAAAATACATATAACACAACATTTGCCAATTCAACATTTTTCATGTGTGCAATTTAGTGATATCAATTAATCATGTTGTACAACCATCACCCATAGTCGTTGTCAAATTTTCCATCACCATAAACAAAAGCTCACGGCTTCCTAAACCATGATTGCCTCTTTCCCTCTGTCATCCGCCTCTGGTAACCACTAGTAAAACCTTGGTCTATGGGGCAACAATAGTTAGTCCTGGATAGAATGGGAGAAATGCATGGAGTAGAACTCATTCTTATTAAAAAAAAAAAAAAAAAAAGGCAGACAAACTGGAACAGTAGAGAACAGAGGACCCCCTGAGACTATTGCCCTAAGACACTCTAAACCTAGAACCGAGCCTATCCCCTGAGATCACCTTTTAGCGAAATAGAGTGGCACACAAGATAAAGGATATTACCCGTAAGATCGGTTCCCTACTTTAAAACCATCAGTATGAGACCAAAAGGTCAACAATTTCTCAAAAGCAAAGATGAGAATATAAGGGGACAGGGCAACTAGAGTACTGGAAAGGGAATAAACTGAACACATTTAAACAGAACATTAACATACTATGATAAATCTAACTAATGTCACTGTAGGAGCCCAGATGGCACAGTGGTTAAGCGCTCGGCTGCTAACTGATAGGTCAGAGGTTCAAACCTACCAGCCCCTTCTCGGGAGAAAGATATGGCAGTCTGCTTCTATAAAGATTTACAGCCTTGGGGCAAGGTCATGGAAGCTCCATAGATACACCCAAACTCCCTGAGGGACTGAATTACTGGGCTTAGGCTGTAGGGACCATGGTCTCAGGTAGCATCTAGCTCAAATGACATAACATAGCTTATAAAGAAAATGTTCTACTTTCTACTTTGGTGAGTAGCATCTGGGGTCTTAAAAGTTTGTGAGCGGCCATCTGAGATACTCCACTGGTCTCACCCTTTCGGGAGCAAGGAAGAATGAAGAAAACCAAAGACACAGAGGAAAGATTAGTTTAAAGGCCTAATGGACCACAACTACCACAGCCTCCACCAGACTGAGTCCAATACAACTAGATGGTGCCCAGCTACAACCACTGACCACTGCTCTGACAGGGATCACAATAGAGGGTCCTGGACAGAGCTGAAGAAAAATGTAGAACAAAATTCTAACTCAAAAAAGCAAAAAAGACCAGACTTACTGGCCTGACAGAGACTGGAGAAACCCCGAGAGTATCGCCCCTGGATACTCTTTTAGCTAAGTAATGAAGTCACTCTTGAAGTTCACCTTTCACCAAAGATTAGACAGGCCCATGAAACAAAATGAGACTAAAGGGACACACCAGCCCGGGGGCAAGATCTAGAAGTTAGGAGGGGACAGGGAAGCTGGTAATAGAGAGCCCAAATTTGA
Organism: Loxodonta africana; assembly: GCF_030014295.1. Classification (NCBI taxonomy): domain Eukaryota; kingdom Metazoa; phylum Chordata; class Mammalia; order Proboscidea; family Elephantidae; genus Loxodonta; species Loxodonta africana. Next base: position 39,311,518 of record NC_087363.1, read on the forward strand.
GAAAGGAGAGTGTTGACATGTCCTGGGGTTGGTAACCAATGTTGCAAAACAATATGTGTACTAACTGTTTAATGAGAAGCTAGTTTGTTCTGTAAACCTTCATCCAAAGTACAACTAAAAAAAGAAAAAAAAAAAAAAGATTTACAGCCTTGGAAACCCTGCGGGGCAGTTCTACTCTAACCTATAGGGTCTCTATTAGTTGGAATCGACTTGATGCCAACAGGTTTGTTTTAATGTCACTGAACAGTTTGTGTGGATATTGTCAAAGGGGAACCTAACCTGCTGTGTAAACTTTCACCAAAAACACAATAAAATATTATTAAAAAAAAAAAAGCACAAAAACAAAACAGAAAACTTTGTTCTAGGTATTACAAATATGATGTGTGTATGTATACATAGTTGTTGTTAGGTGCTGTTGAGTTGATTCCAACTCCTAGAGTAGAACTGCCCCATAGGGTTTTCAAGGCTATAATCTTTACAGAGAAGATTGCCAAGTCTTTCTCCTATGGAACCAATGGGTAGGTTTGATCCATCAGCCTTTCCATTAGCAGCCAAGTGCTTAACCACTGCACAACCAGGGTTTATATATACATGTGTATATATATATCTCACAATATTATTCCAAAATTTTACATGCAAAAACAATTCCCCATAATCCCCCAACTTGATGCTTCAATTGTTTTTCTTCTCATTTCCTTCTAGAGCCCATCTACTATACGTATAACTTGTACACAGTTGTAATCTGATCATATAGACAATTTTGTCCTCTGCTAAAAAAAAGTTTTGTATCTTACCATAAGCATTTTGGCATGTTATTCTGTGATATCCTTGTAGCTGTTTTTAATGTTTGCTAACTAGCCCTCATGTAGCTGCATCTCCTCTACTCTGACACTTAGGTTTATAGGGACACCCTAGTGCTGTGGTCAATACATAGATTCAGTCAAGCAGACGGCCTAGGTTCAAATTTATCCCTGCTGCTAACTAGCTGTGTGTCCTTGGATAAATTGCTTAACCTCTCTGTACCTCAGTGTCCTCATCTCTCAAATGCAGATGATGCCAAGTGTTATTACCTCATAGGATTATTATGAGGATTAAATTTTTCATACATATCATGTCTTAGAACAGAACCTATGACATAGTAAAAGCTCTAAAAATAGCTATTATTATTAAGATTCCCCCCCCCCATTTTATAATTCTCATAAAATGAGATTCTCATAAAATGTGCAATAGCTTTTACTTTTTGGATTTTTTGTACAAATCATATCCTTATATAAGTTTCTCACAAGTACTTTAATGGGTAGAATATTCTTTTAATTCAAAATATGATGTTGAATTTATAGCATCATCATCATCAACATCATAAAAATAAAAAAAAAACTAGTATTTATTGAGCACGTACTATGTGCCAGGTACTGTTCCAAGTACTTTGTACATAATAACTCATTTAATTCTCACGGCAACCCTCTGAGGAAGGTACTACTATTATTCCCACTTTACAGGTGAGGAAACTGAGGTACAGAGAGACCAACTGACCTGCTGTAAAAAGGCTCAATAACTTAGGATTCCCTGGAGGTCTCTCTGAAATCAGGAGGACCAGGGAACATGGGCTCTGGACTACACCTTGGTGACCAGAGCGCCTTCACTGTGATCTCTTTTACATTATGAACTCCGACTTAAGCTATTATTTGATGAAAGGGTTCCCACTGCTAATAACAAAATGCTTGTAAAGCACTGCCTTAATCTAATGTCCTTGTTTTGCAAAGAATGAGAGTGAGGCTTAAGGAGAAAGACCAGAAAGGCACAGAAACCCATTGCCATCGAGTTGATTCTGACTCATACTCTATAGGCAAGAGTAGAACTGCCCCCATAGTGTTTCCAAGGAACTGCAGGTGGATTCGAACTACTGACTTTTTGGTTAGCAGATGAGCTCTTAACCACTGAGCCCCTAGGGCTCAGAAAGACACAGAATGAATGATTATTTCAGCAGACAGTGGAGGGAGAGTGATTAGTGGGTACCATAGGTTGATTTGCAGCCACTCTCCTCACGGGACTAGAAAGGAGGCCACTGCCCTTATTTTAAAACAAAACAGAAACAACCAGGCCACCTACAAGGTTTAGCTCTGGTAGAAGAGCTCTCAGGAGCAGAGGGGCTGTTTGTGGCCTGTCCTTTGATTTCTTCTCCCTGGGTGGGAAGGGATGTTCTGTCTTCTGAATCGGGTTGACTCTCAGGAAGCACAGCTCCCCAGCCAATGCTCTCCCTCAAGGGAGAGGTCTCTGCCCCAGGCATGGGACTAGCTGTAATTTCCCAAACTCCAGAGAGTCCTAGAGGAAACAGGAAAACAGACAGTCCTAGAAGCCCAGAGACAGAGTGACATTCAGGATAATGGTCCCCAACCCACTGTGGCTGGTCTGCTGCTGGAATCAGACCTGTCCCTCTTCCAGGCTGACAGTGATCCCTAGCTCTAAAGGCCTGAACCTGGGGGCCCCACTCTGAAGCTCCCAGCCTGCCTCTCCACGCAGGACCCCAACTCATGGTCTAGAATCCAACCACTCCCTCCCTACGTATCTTATGGTTTTAAGGTATCCTATTATTTTTAAATTAAGTTTTGTTGTTTTTTTTTTCAATTGTAAAAGGTTATACATAGGTACATAAGGAGACCTGGTGTTAAAGCACTTGACTGCTAACCAAAAGATCAGCAGTTCAAAACTCCCAGTGGCTTCTCAGGAGAGAGATGTAGCAGTCTGCTTCCGCAGAGATTTACAGCCTAGGAAACCCTATGGGGTCACTATGAGTCAGAATCAACTCTACAGCAGTGGGTTATACATAGGCACATTGTCAAAAAAAAAAAAATCTTTTGCCATTGAGTTGATTCCTACCCATGGCAACTCCATGTATTGCAGGGTAGAGTTGTGCTCCATAGGGTTTACTTGGCTGTAAACAAAGAGGTACCTTGGAAGACAGGCCTGGTGATCAGCTTTGAAAACTCTATGGAGCAGTTCTACTCTGCACATATGGGGTTGCCATGAGCTGGAATTGACTTGATAGCAATTAACAACAGGAATCTTTATGGAAACAGATTACCAGGCATTTCTTCCTTGGAACTGCTGGTGGGTTCAAACTGTCAACCTTTAGATTAGCAGCCAATTGCAAACAGTTTGTACTACCCAGACTCCTTGTAGGAAATATAGGGCATATATATATATACATATAAAACCAGTTGCCATCAAGTTGATTGCAACTCATGGTGACTCCCTGTGTTTCAGAGTAGAACTGTACTCCATAGGATTTTCAATGGCTATGATAGAGAAATAGAAAGAAAAAAAATCACCCTTAATCCATTACCCGGAAATAACCACCAAATAAATGTTAGTGTATTCCTTACGTGTATTCAATAAGCAGTTACAAAGTACCAACTAGGTGCCAGGTTCTGTGATGGGTACTGGCAACACCAGTAAGAAATAATGAATCCTTCTGTCCATGGAGCCCTGGTGGAGTAGTGGTTAAGAACTTGGCTGCTAACCAAAAGATCAGCAGTTCAAATCTACCATCTGCTCATTGGAAATCCTATGGTGTAGGTTCTACCCTGTCTTAGGGTTGCTATGAATCAGAATTGACTTGATGACAACAGGTTTTTTTTTTTTTTAGTTTTCTGCCAATAGTTATTTTTTTCAAAAGTCGCGTTAGAGAGCATTTAAAAAAATTGTCCTCATTTTAAACAGCACATATCCTATAATACCTTTTATGTAAATTAAGAGTCTATTATAGAGAGAGCTAAAATAACGTTTGTTCACATGTTGATGGACGTTGTCCCTGGCTGATGAAATCTGGGGGATTTTTTATTTATTTTCTGTGCAGTTTGATTTTTTTGCAACAGTCGTTATCTTTGTAGTAATGAAAACGTTTTTTTTTTCTTAAAATACAGAAGGGAAGAAAATAGAAGTCACTCACAATCTTATCTCTACTGTTGTCATTTCGATGTCCTTCCTGATACTTCTTTGTATCTAGTTGAGATTGCGTATGCACTGATTTTGAACCACAGTCAACTTGATTTTCTGGATTTGTAAAAATTATCCATGATTGATCAGGAGGTCCCCAAGCACACTGAGGGACAGCTCAGCCCTTTGGCCATCCTGCGGAAAGGGCATCTGCTAGACCTGGGGCCAGAAACTACTGGGCCTGTATTCCTGGAATGCTGACTGGTCCAAGTGTGCAAAAGACCGGGTAATTGTTCAGGACTTTATCAAGCTCCCTCAAGGCTGAGCACCCTTGGGACAGTGGAGGACTCAAGGCTTGTCCTTCAGGAACTCAAGAGGGTTGGAGAAATGAGCATCCAAGGACCACTAACCCTCAAGCTCAGTGTATCAAGTGCAGACAGTTGATGCTGTAAAAACCCCAGAGGAGTGGGCAAGATCAGTGTGAGTTGGGACAGTTGGAAAGGGCTTTCTACAGGGGATGTGACCTCAGCTTAACCTTTAACCTCACTAATATGATACCTTATATGACCTTGGGGTCCCTGAGTAGCACAAACTGTTAAGCTCCCAGCTGCTAACTGAAAGGTTGGAGGTTCTAGTCCACTTAGAGGTACCCTAAGAAAAACCTGGCGATTTGCTTCCAAAAGATCACAGCCTTGAAAACCCTATTGTTCAATACATGGGGTGGCCATGAGTCAGAATTGACTTGATGGCAACTGTTTTTTTAAATATGAACTTGTCTTATCTTCATGAAAGCCTTATGAAGTAGACAAGACACCAACGGAAATATTAAGTAGACAAGAAGCCAACAAAGATATTTAGTGATTTGTCACGCAGTGGCAGGTCTCCTACCCTCACACCACCCCCTGGTAGAGCTCTTTCCTCCAAACCACACCCCTCGCCTGAACTAAATTCTGAGATGCATTGTGTTCATGTTACTGGATTAGGGCCTGTGCCCTGGAGTAGTCGAGCCAATGAAACATACTCGAAGTCAGAAAGAGAGAGAAAGTTTCTTAGGAGGTGACACCAACAGAAACTCTGACAGCAATGCAGGCTGTGTTTATGGAGTCCTGAAAAGCAATTTTTACATAAGAGCTTATGTATCATTTTGGCAAGAATTACCTAGTGTTTTCAAGCACATAGTCCACAGATGGTCATATACATCACAAAACAACTACAAGAAACTCTTTATTAAACTAAAGATATGCATGCCGGACATCTGGACTCTAGTCTTTATGTTTGTAACAGGCAAAAAAACTTACATAAAAATCTCTCAGCTAGTGGAACTGGCCTGCCAAGTTTACTCTGACTAAGATAAGGAGCAAGAGAGAAAGTTGCAGACCAAAAGCGCCAGGCAGCCTTCCTAGCTGCTGTCTTGCAGGCTGAAGGCCATTTCCTAAGAGAACAAAGAAGAGGAGGGAGACCAAGGCCGCAAAAGCTGAGAAGGCCCTGCACCCTTTTGGAAAGAGACCAGTGCAGCTGTTGCAATAAAAAAAAACTTACAGGTTACTTAGAGTGTCATTATGGCATTAGTTATGTCAAGCTCTCAATTGCCCATTTTGAAAAGGAGAAAACATGTTGCAAAGTATTAGAGTCACAGTCAGAATGAACATATCCTCAGCTCCTTCCAGGCTGAGGTTCTCCTACAGCTTATGTTTGTTCCCTGCAGAAGGCAGTGGTGAGGACCAGCACCCCAGAGTAACCAGAAAACATCGACGGAGACTGGTGGCAGGACACCCACACAGGGACAGCTCGCCTGGTAGGGGATTTTTAAAAAAAAAATCTAAACCCACTATGCCATCAGAGTTTCCTTATTGTTTATAAAAAAAAAAAAAAGTTTTTTTTTTTTTTTTTTTTTTAGAGCAGAAATACGAAGTAACCTAAACGTTCAACAACAAGGAATTAGTTAGACAAATGATGCTACACCCTGTCTGTGTTACAGCTCCATTCTTCATGTATCTGTGAATTGAAAAAGAAAGACATCAAATTATATAATTAATTTAATCTCTTTTATGTTTTGTAGAAATCACACATACTTGGTTAGAAACAAAACTAGAAGGGAAAATATCAAAAAGTGATTATCTCTGGATGGTATAATTATGAATGATCTCTGTTTTCTTTTTTGGAACTTTCCTATACTATAAATGTTTTACAATAAGCACATTTTATTTTATTTTTAATAGACTTAGTTTGTTAGAGCAGTTTTAGGTTTACAAAAAATTGTGCAAAAAGTACAGAGTTCCCATATACCTCCCCCCTACATTGTTTCTCCTATTAACATTTTGCATTGTACATTTGTTACAGTTAATGAACCAATTATTATTATTTTTAACTAAATTATTATTAATCAGTTAGTATTAACTAAAATCTATAGCTTACATTAGCATATTTTATTTTATAACCAGAAGAAGATAATTTTTTCTATGCACCCTATTGAGCACAATTTACTCTGTGAAACATATGGGATGGCCTTGAGTCGGAATCAACGGGACTGCAACAGGCTTTTTTTTTTTTTAATATCTAGTGCAGAACCTTGGCACACACGAGGTGCTTAATAAATGCTTCCATGAAGCTGCAGTTGAGTTGAATGTAGGCTTTGGAGATAGACCTGGGTTTGAATCTTGGAGTTACCACTTATAGGCTGTATGACCTTGGGAGAATAATTTAACTTTTTGAGCCTCAGTTTCCTTATCTTAAAATGGGTGGGAGCGATAGTAATACCTTCTTCATAGGATTTCCATGAGGATCAAATGAAGTATTAAACATAAATACTTAGTACAGTGTCACTATGAGTTAGAGCAGACTCGAGGGAAACAGGTTTGGTTTTTTGGTTTTAGTATAGTGTTGGTACATCGTGAGTACTCAATAAATGGCAACTATTATTATTGACTTTGAATAAGTCCCAGTCCCTCTCAGTCCCCAATTCTAAGTAAACTGAAGGCTTTTACCTCTGGGGGCTCTGAGAGGGGTGTCAATGCAAAACCGAAGCACTTGTAGGGCTGTCTTGCCTCTTGAAGACTCACACTCCACCCCCCCGCCCCACACACACACATGCACACAGAGGGCCTGTGTTACCTTTTAAGGCTTCAGACATGTGGGACACTGAGGCTGCCCTGAGCCACTGTGACTGGGGAGAGCTGACTAAAGGGGTTTGTGTCTCAACCAGGTGCCGAGCACGTTCAGCCTGACGTTTCAAAGGATGGGCTTCAGCTCTATGAAGGTAATCAGTCATCCAGTGGCTTCAGAGAAAACAGAATTAGACCAAGGACATGGGGGTTTAGAAATTTTTGGAGTGGAAATAAGGTCATGAGGATGTCCTGTAAGCTGAAAAGTCCCAGGCAAATATAGAAGATGTGACAAAGATAGTGTTATAACATTGGCTGATGGGGACGGGGACATGAGCCTTTTCTACCATGGTGATGTCTGGAGGAAATTTTACAGCCTCTTCCAAGCTGTAACTTTGACTTGTGGGGTAACCTTGATCAGTCACCTAATCTTTCTGGGTCTCAGCTACCCAACCAGCAAAAGAGGACATAATCAGTGCGTTCTCTCTTGGAATACTAGGCTCTTTAAACATGCAAGGGGAAATTCAGGATCTCATTTCTGCGAAACTCATTTTATGGAATAATTGTTTCCAAGTGCCATCATTATTATAGTGAAGCATTATAAATATTATGGCGCTTTGCTTGGTAGAACTTGCTAGATGAAATGGGGGAGTTTGTAGGGAGTAAGCCAGTTTGCAAAAGAGCCTGACAAATACAAACTGCCAGATTAAAGGAGAAGCCTATTGAACTTTGTTTAACCCAACCATTGCAAAATCTACTTAGTTTCCTCACACCTGGTAATAACCCAAGAAAAATGACAGAAAAAAATACATATATATAGGTGTATTCAAAGAAAAATGAGTCATCTGTTATGCATAAAAATATAACCAGTGGTTGTCTCTAGGTGGTAGTACTGTGGGTAATATATTTATTTTGTTTATATGAATTTTCTGATTTGGGTGTTTTTTTGTTTTTTGAGGGTTTTTTTTTTGTTTAGAAAAATATTTTTAATTACTCAAGTAGTTTAAGAAAAGAAAGGTTTCACTGGGTATACAAAAAGGTAGAAACCGTAATGTTGACAAGGGTTTAGCATTTTTTTTTTCTCATAATGCAAGTAATTCATATTCACTGTAGAAAATATAATCACTTACTTGTGAATTACTTCCCCCAAGACCTTGGAGGTATTTAGTAAATTATATTTTTAAGTCTCATTTCATGATGTTCTGGATGTGTTCTCTGTACCCTTGGGACTGGCCACTCTTTGGTCATTTCACACATGGTGCCACCATTTGCAGTGTGTAGAGTGTTTGTTCACAGCCATGTGTTGAGTGTCCCCTTCTGATGTCTGTGTCTTGGGGCCGACCTGAAGTACAAGAAGTGTAACGGGACCAGGACTCTTGGGGGTGGTCATCATGAGGGGTCCTGCCTGCCCTTGACAGGAAGAAGGTGACAGAACTAGGAGAGGGATCGCTAGAGAACTAGAATAGGCAGAGCAGCTGGTGAATGAGGCGGGAAAGCCACGCCCCAGACCGCACTGATGGGGAGGCTGCAGCTCAGAACAGCTCACTCCACTCCTAGGCAGCCCAGACAAGGGGCTTGACCCACAGGCTACCCCCAGGCCCCACTCGCGGCAAGGGTCCTAGTATACAACCCAGCTTGGCTCCCACCACTCAGGACCAAGGTGGGGCTGGGGTTCACGTGATCAGGTGTGAGCACCTGCACCAGGATAGGCACAGAACAGAAAGAGGTGGAAAACTGAAGCCCATTTGTATGCAGATATGTTTTATTTGGCTCACAGAGTGTTTTTTTTTTAGTTGCTACATTTAATCAATTCTACAACTCACATTTTTACACATTTGAACATCTCCGAAATAAAGATGCATCTTAAAACTCCAAATATCTTTAAATTACCATTACTAGCAACTTGCAAGTGTAATTGGCAGGGAGTTTTCTTGCTTGTAGTACATAAAATGTCAAGTCTTACAAATGATGGCATCTTCGAGCTAATGAAATAAGATAGTTGCCAACATTTTTTTTAAAAAATCAGGAGGTTTCACATAAAAACCTGGGAGTCTGGCTTCTCATGGAAAATTGGAAGACCTGTCACACTGGACAGACAGTTTTCAGCTGGCTGGGGGTAGCGTCCCCTTTCAATGGAACAGCGCCCCTTCCCCCAGCTTGCTCCTGTCCCCATTTGACATACTCCAGGTCAGCCTGTGAGAGACGTTCCCCTTGGAGTCACTTCTCCCCAGCCAGATGATGATGGCTATGTGACCACTGCTCTTCCTTCTGTGCAGGTGCACCTGGAGAGATGGTGCCCTCTGGGGAGTCAGGTGAGTGTCTGGTTAGGGGAGACGGGTCACTGGAGCTGGTGGCAAGGCCTGGGTGTTGCCTGTCTGCCCTGTGAGGGCTAGCCTTTGTCAATGCACATACTGTGGGAGATGGGAACTCCCAAGTGAGAGCAGGTATAAGAGGGGCCTGGAGCCCTGGCCCTGGAGTCCTTGGGTGGAGCAAATAGTTAAGCACTCAACTACTAGTGGAAAGGTTGGTGGTTTGAAGCCACCCAAGACACCTCGGAGGAGAGGCCTGGCAATCTCTTTCCAAAAGGTCACAGCCATTGAAAACCCTATGGGGCAATTCCATGCTGCACACATGCGGTCACCATCAGTCGGAATCCACTTGATGGCAACTGGTTTGGTTTGAGTTTTTTGGGGTTTTCTGGCCTGGACTCAGCATGAGGCAGGAGCCCCTGCAGATTAGAAAGGGGATCCAGGTAGGAGACAAGGCGATTATAACCATCAATGACTAGAGAAAAAGATCCCTCAGGGGGCTGGAGGATTTGAGCAGGGCCTATGGCTCTCCCAGAAGGGAGGCCCCTGTTAAGGACCCAAGCTGATCTAATGTGTTTCTAATTTCCAGGACTCCGGAGGAGAGGCTCTGACCCAGCAAGCGGTAAATATGCAAACTCAAAGAGGAGAGTGGGAGGCGGCCTGGATTCCAGGGGAGTGGGGGCTGGGTAGGGAGGGCAACAAAACAGCCTGAGAGGGTTTGTTGGTGTAGCAGGGACGCTGTCACCAGGCAGGGGTCACCATGATTCAGGAAAGGGACCTCCAGGCTCAGGGGATATGGAATGCAGACTAAGATCTGTGAAGGAGAAGGGCGTTGGTCGGGGCCCCAGGAACAGCCACCCCCCCTTCACAGTTTTGCCTTGACTGGCCCTGCAGTGAGTGCCCTCTGGCCCAGGAAGAAGAACCCCTGAGGTCAATTCTCAGTCAGGGAAGAAAAGCTACTCTTCCCACGTCAGAGTTAAGCACTTATCTCTCCCTTGTTCCTAAGGAGAAGTGGAGGCCTCTCCATTAAGAAGACTGAATATCAAGAAAGATGGTAAGGAAATTAGCGTTTCAAGGCAGCTTCTGCCTGTCTGGGGCAGATTTCTATCTGAAGAAAGTCAGCTGGTGGCTTAGAACAATCATATCCCGCCCCTGTCATGTGCCCTACATGCAAACTCCTCTGCTTAGAATCACCTGGAAAAGGTGGTGCAGCTATTCCCATTTACAGATATGGAAACAGACTCAAGAATGGGGAGTGGTCTTACAGCAAGTAAGAGGCAGGGCCTGGGCTTGACCCCTGTTCCTGTTCTCTCTCTCTGCTACACACAGTCACTACGATGATGAAGGCTCTCCAGGCGTTGTGGCAGGATGGGGTGGGGGGTGCTAGAAATGGGCCAGGCTGAGGAAGCCATGAGGTCAGACTTGGCTAGACCCTACAGAAGGAGCCAGGAGAACTAGAGGGACCACCTCTGTTTCAGGCCTGGAAAGATGAGCGGGGAGGGGAGAGATCACAGTTTGTTTTTGTTTTCAAATACACTTTATATTTAGAGCAATTTTAGATCTACAGAGAAACCGTGCAGAAAGTACGGAGCAGAAAGTACAGAGCATACCCATTTATCCCCTGCCCCCTGTACACTCTCTCCTATTAACATCTTATATTTTTTATTCATGTGGTAGATTTGTTAGAGTCGATGAGCCAATATTGACACTTTACTATTAACCATACTAATATAAACGATTAGACTTCATTCTTTGTGTTGTACAGTCCTGTGGGTTTTGACATAGTATCATGTGTTTGGTGGTGTCTGGGTTATCCTGTGTCCACCATTACAGCATCATTCAGAAGAGTTGCGCTGCCCTAAAAATGCCTTGTGCTCCACCTAGTCATCCCTCCTCCCCTTCCCCAAACCCCTGGCAACCACTGATATTTTCACTGCCTCTATAGTTTTGCCTTTTCCTGTATATCATGTAGCTGGAGTCATACAGTTACAGCCTTGTCAGACTGACTTCTTTCATTTAGCAGTAGGCATCTAAGGTTACTGTATGTCTTTCCGTAGCTTGGTAGCTCATTTCTTTTTTTTTTAATCACTGAATAATACTTCATTGTGTGGATAGATCACAGATTGTTTATCCGTTCACCTATTGAAGGACACCTTGGTTATTTTCAGTTTTGGGCAATTATGAATAAAGCTGCTATAAACATTTGTACGCAGGTTTTTGTGTGGACTTAAGTTTTCAGTTCCTCTGAGTGAATACCTAGGAGTGTGATTGCTGGATTGTATGGTAAGCCTACGGATAGCTTTATAAGAAACTGCCAGAATTGCTTCCCAAAGTGGCTGTAGTGCTTTGCATTCTCACCAGCAATGAACACAAGCTCCTGTTGCTTAACATCCTTGACAGCATTTGATGGTGTCAGTGTCTTGGACAGATATGTAGTGGTATCTCATTGTTTAAATCTTTAGTGACTTACGATGTTGAGCGTCTTTTCATATACATCTGTCTGTCTTCTTTGGTGAGGCATCTGTTCAGATCTTATAATTGAGATGTTTACTCCCTTATTTGTTGAATTCTTAATTGTTGAATTCTCTGTATATCTTAGATACAACTCCTTTATCAGATAGTTGTTTCGCAAATATTTTCTCCCAGTCTGTGGCTTGTCTTTTCGTCCTCTTAAGAGAACAGGTTTTTGATTAACAAATGGCAGTTGTTCTAGAAGCATCTTAAATGGTTGCAAAAACCCCACCTTCTGGGATTGGGGAGATGTGGGTCTGAGCTGCTGGTCCTGCCCCTGTCCGGCTGGATAAACCAGGGCATGCTGATTAATTTCCCTGGATTATAAAGCGAGGTTCGTTGCACTAAAACTGAGATTCCTGAAGTGCAGGCCATGTCCAAGGTGCTTCAGGACATGAAATTATACTGCAAAGCAAGAAAGCAATTCCCCTTTCCACCCTCTTTCCTAGAGGACAGTCTCGGTTTGTGCCTTTGATGCCGCACCGAGCTTTCCTAATTTCGCTTTGGAACACAGAGAGAGCAGGACTCTCCCTGTGTTCCAGAGCCTTTTAGATAACAATGTCTGGCTAGAACTTAACCATCTTGTTTTATTTTCATTGTGTTTGTTTTTATGACAGGGGATCCTAGTTTCCCATTTACTATTGTGATATAAAGTTTCCTTTTTAAAAAGTTTATTTAAGAAAAAAGGAATCTAAAGAAAAATGTTCAGTAAATAGTATTACAGACAGTACTTGGATTAGCACAAAATGGTGAAGGTGGTAGGCAGTGGTACATGGAGATGGTAAAAATCACAAAGGTGGTGTGTGGATGCCTGAAGTCGGAACAAAGGAGTTTCCCATCCCGATTCCCATCCATCCTCACAGGGACATAGAGGTTGCTCTCTTCATTTTATCAAGGAGAACGCTTAGGCTCAGAAGGGTTACGACGCTTGTCCAAAGCATCACAGCACATCAAGTGGCTGACCTGCACTGAACTTGGACACATTACCAGCTGCCTCAATACCACAGACAGGGAACCTGCCTCATTCAGGGAGCCTTCTCTAAAATGCCCTCTTTTTTCTTTTTTTATAACCGTTTTTGCATCTCCTATAATCACAGTCATTTGACCGGCCCCAGAGGAAGCAGGAAAGTTGCCTTCTCCCTCCAGGTCCTCCACAGTGCCTGACTAAGCACAGAGAGGCCTCCTTTAAGACAGCCCCTGAATTCCTGCCCCAGGCACAGGCCCTGCCTCTCCTCTCCTCCCGGTACCTCTTAACTGTGTGAACGCTTTAAGCCTGCAATTCCACTTGTAGGCATCAGGCCTCCAGAACTACCACACAGGTGCACAAAGGTTCACTTGTAGTGATGTTTGTGCAGCATCGGTGGTAACAGCAAAAAACTGGACACCTCTAGGTGCCCTGGGTGCAATGGTTAAGTGCTCGGTTGCTAACCAAAAGGCTGGCAGTTTGAACCCATGAGCAGCTCAGTGGGAGAAAGACCTGGAAATCTGCTCCCCTAAAGACCACAGCCTAGGAAACCCTATGGGGCAGTTCTACTCTGTCCTATAGGGTCGCTATGAATAGGAATCGACTCGATGGCACACAACAACATAAACGGGTGCTCTGGTGGCACAGGCAGTTAAGTGCTTGGCTGCTAACCTAAAGGTTGGCGATTCGAACTTACCCAGAGGGAGAAAGACATGGCAGTCTGCTTCCATAAAGACTGAAGCCAAGAAACCCCTATGGAGCACTTCACCTCTGTAACACAGAAGGACTCACTCCACGAATTGGAATCAACTTGACGGCAACTAACAACAACAGTTACATAAATGGTTGTTGTTGTTAGCTGCTGTCATCTTACCTCCAACTCAAGGCGACCCCATGCACAACAGAATGAAATGCTGCTTGGTCCTGCAGCATTCCCACAATTGGTTGTGGATTGCACTGTTGTGATCCACAGGGTTGTCACTGGCTGATTTTCAGAAGTAGATTGCCAAGCCTTTCTTTCTAGTCTGTCTTAGTCATAGCAACCCATAAGCCTCCACTGACAGGTGGATAGTGACTGTGTTTGACGTGCATTGGCTGGGAATTGAACCCAGGTCTCCTGCATGGAAGGCTAGAACTCTACCCCTGAACCACCATGGTGCCCGCATCAATGGCGGACCAGTTAAATAAATTAGGGTAAATTTATATACAACACAACAGTAGGCAGCCACAGAAAAGAAGGCACATCTCTGTGCTCTGAGGTGGAAAGATGATCTGGTCTGGCAACAAAAGGGAAAAAGCAAATTGCAAAGCAGCAGGTATACAGATTGGTCCCCCTTTTTTAATTAAAAAATGCGGGTAAGTATGCCCGGAAAGGTTTTGCCAATCACTACTCACTTTTAGAAGTGAGATTGGGAGGGAGAATGGGGCACCATGAAACGTCTAATTTTCAATGGACACATTTGCATTATTTTACAGTTGCGTTTAACATTCATTCCACAAATCGAGTATTGAGCACCCCTGCGTGCCAGCCCTGCTCTAGTCACTGGCATCCGGCCAGGAACAGACGGGCTAAAATCCCTGCCCACGGAGGAGCTGGCCTCCCCCTGGGAAGACAGAATAATAAGCACAGAAACGAAAATAAAATACGCTGCGTGATGATAAGCGTTACAAAAATAATAAAGCGAGATAAGGGCTGGAATGTGGTGGGGCCTGAGTCCTGTTTTGGTTCAGGTGGTCAGGAGCAGCCTCCCTGAAAAAAGTTACATTTGAGCAGAGACCGGAACACGTTTTGTAATTGAAAAGGAGAAGGAAACGAATAGTAATCCTCGCCTCTGCTTTGACAGACGAATTTTTCCATTTCGTCCTCCTCTGCTTTGCCATCGGGGCTTTGCTGGTGTGTTATCACTATTACGCAGGTGAGCAGGGGGTTCTGGGGGCGCCACGGTAGGGAGAGGCACCCTGGTGGGGGTGTCGGCATGGGAAAGGAGTGGCACGAAGGGCCCCGGGGAGGGATGGCATGGGGGAGGAGAGGCAGCAAGGGGGAGGGGGAAGAGAGGGCTGACGCGGGGGAAGGGGCAGCATGGGGGAGGGAGTGGCACGGGGAGGGGGTAAGCAGCGGCATAGGGGAGGGATGGCATGGGGAAACGGGAAAGGATGGGGGCACGGCATGCGGGACCTGGCACAGAGAGTAGAGCATACCCAGAAGGCTGGGAACACACGGTGAGGGGTGGCATGGGGATGGGGTGGGAGGGGGAGGAGGCCAGAGGTGGGGGGCGGGCAGGCCTGCTGGGTGATCATTCTGTCCCCTGGCTTCCCTTCCAGACTGGTTTATTTCTTTCGGGGTTGGCCTGATCACCTTTGCCTCCCTGGAGACCGTTGGCATCTACTTTGGGCTGGGTAAGGCCTACCCACAGTGTCTTGGCGGGGGTGGCTGGGCTGGCCACAATGCTTGCCAGGGACGGGAGAATGGTCATGACCTAAACATTTTTTTAAATGTCATTATGCTCATGTTTTCTTCCTGACCACTTCCAAGGTCAATGTGAAATAACTGGCCAAACCCAGTGGAAAAATTAGACAGCTCCATAAAAATGCAACTCAACCAGTTTAAAGTGGCAAATAGAATGAGCCAGATGCCTAAAATGAGCTAATAAATGGGACTGGGTGCTGAATTCAGCCAAGTTCCCGGCATTGTTCTTATGGTCCATTTTTGTTTTTAATAATAATAACTATCACTATCATCTAAGCTCAACCTGCTGCCTGAAATTCCACCATTAGAGCTTTATTTGTGTGAGTAAGGCTTTTGTCTAGGGTGGGCAGGTGGAAGGATCTGATCCCATATCACTTGAGTGGGCACAAACCCCAACTCCTCTTTCTCTTTTGTTTTTGAACAGTATACCGGATCCACAGTGTCCTGAATGGCTTCATCCCCCTCTTTCAGAAGTTTAGAGTGCTGGGTAACTTGAAAGTTTTTCCTATGGTCACTGCTTCTCTCCCTATCAGAGTCTTCTGTTTTTAATGAGGCTTAGGAGGAAAGAGCACAAGATCTGCAGTTAGGGCCCTGCATTCAAGTCTTGCCTCTGCCAATTTATCAGCTCTCTGACCCCGGACAGGCCCTGTAGCTTCTTTCAGCCTCAGTTTCTTCAACTGGAAAATGGGTGTAATAATGCCTACTGCACAAGGATGTTGTGAAGGTCAAATGAGGAAGGGATGCAAAGTCCCTAACAGAAAGACACGGTGTAGAAGTGACGGGAATCTGACTATTCCACATTCTCTCATACTTCACACTTTTCCAAACGCTATCTTCTCTGTGATTTTATTTTTTTAATAGCAACTGGGGAGGTGGCTGTAGTTTACTTATACTTAACTAATGAGGAAACAGAGGCTCAGAGAGGTAGAGTCACTTGTCCAGGGTCACATAGCTAGAGTAGCTGAGCTGGGCAAAAGTAGATCCTCTTTGGTGACCTGTAGCTCAGTGCCCACCATTATGCCTCAAATGGAAAGGCCAGGTGGCTGTGTGTCTCTGTGCTGGGGCAATACCTGTATGTCACCAAGTCATCAAGCCAACTCCCTCTGTCTCCTTAAGCCTATTTAATTAGTAAAGGGGAAAATAGCTATAATGGCTGTGGGTCATGGAGACAGATGGCTTCTGGGCCGACTATATCATTCCAGCTGTGAGCGGGTGTTTGGGCATCTGGGAGCGTAGGGACCAGGCTTGTCTTCCTTCAGAATCTCATGCCATCCTGTGGCTTTGCCTTCCAGGGTTTAGGAGGACTGACTAAGGCCAGTGCCGGGCAGGCAGCTGGGCCAGGCCCCGGTCTGACCACCACTGCATCGCCTGAGCCCACGAGGATGGAGTGACAGAGCGACATGTGGGAGCTGCGCAGGCGGGCCAAGCTACAGCAATAAAGAAAGAGCTTTTCCTCCCATGTGATCTGAACGTTGGCACCGGCCTGGGGCCGGGGCATCATTTGGGCAGTGTTGGCATGCAACCTAGCGGTCAGGAGGGAAGGGAGAGGGTGGGCAGGGGTGTCTGAGACCTTCCCAGTACCTAGATCAGCAGGAGGACTCTGGGTTGTCCCTCCTCTCGGGAGACAGTAGGAGGCCCCTAGGCCCTGCAAGCTGTAATCTTTCTGGGGTCATGGATTCTCTCAAATCCCTAGTCTGTGGGCTTTTAGGTCCTATACAGCCATCCCAGGACAGACAGACAGTCCGCTGCCCTGAGACATGGAGTCACCAGGGCAGGCCCCCGGGTGACCCTGATGCAGGTGAAATATTGAGGACTAGAGTCACAACAACCAGGCATCTCCCCTCAGCCCCACCATCCAGCACCAGCTTCACTGCCTGAACTCCATCAAGATTCAAATAAACAGTCTCTTCCCTGGACTAAAGAGAGTCAGCTAAACATTCCTTTGGGTTTCTTGAGCATGAGGACACATTGACCCCATCTAGTCAGGGAGGACACTTTGTCCTATTGGATAAAGTATGAAAGAGGATAAATGTGCAGCCCTTCACTTTAGGTCTAGGATTTCAATTGCACAGGTTCAGAATGGGAGACAGGGCTTTGCAAACATTCCTGTGAAAGAGATCTGGGCTGTTAGGTATTCTCAGCTCAACAAATACTAAAAGAGTGATGTAAGGGTGCAAAACAAAACCCATTGCAAACTTGGGTTTCATTAATAGAGTTATAGTGTCTAGACTGAAGGAGGTGATAGTAGGTCCTCCTTGTACTGCCCAGGCCACACCTATAGCATGTGTTCAGTTCTAGACTTAAATATCAAGAGGGACAGTGACAAACTAGAGAACACACAGAAGATGAGACCAGTGTGAGAGTATAAAGGAAGAATGAAGAAATAAAAATTCTTTGACTAGCAGAAGAGAAGAACGGGCTTCATCGAGCTCATAGACTCGTGGAGGACACTTTTTCAAGTACTTATGGTGCTCCAGGAAACCCTAGTGGTATAGTGGTTAAGAGCTATGGCTGCCAACCAAAAGTCGGCAGTTTGAATCCACCAGGCACTCCTTGGAAACCGTATGGGGCAGTTCTACTCTGTCCTGTAGGGTCACTATGAGTTGGAATCGACTTAATAGCAACAGGTTTGGTTTTGGTTTTTATGGTGGTCCAGGCACTTTCACATACGTTATCTGATGTAATTCTCACAGCAGCCTTGACATGTGGAATCATCCCCAATTTACAGATGGGGAAACAGAGGCTCAAAAAGCCCCTTAGTAACATGCTTAAGTTCACACAGCAAGTAAATGGCTGAGCTGCAATTGAATCCAAGCCTGAGTTCTCCTTATGCCAAGCTGCCTTATAGAGCATGGCTAATCCAGTCTCCCACCCCAGGCAGAGCGCCCGTCCCTGAGGGAGCTGGAGTGGCCCAATGATTCCCCCAGACTTTGGGATTTCTCAGACATATAAAATTTTTTAAGTGGAGGGGGACCCCCACAACATTGGGGCTACCAACTCTTTACCAATTGAGAACAATAAAAACAACAAGTATCACCTACTCTCAGCACCATTTTACAAAAGAAAGAACAGTTTTGCACCAAAAAAAAAAGAAAAATTATAGAAACAAAATGGAGTCGAAAATTGAATAAATTAATCTTATGAAAATCTTACTATGTGTCCTTATTTTGCTCAAATCGCTGTGGCTGCTGAAAAATTAATCTTTTGGAAACCATGAGACTAGAGACCTAAGGACTTTTAATGTTCTCTCATTTCTGGGGTTTTCCAACCTCAGCTCCCACATCTCTAGTGACGAAAGCCTTATTACTTCCCAAAGCAACTCGTACTATGAGAGTGTTTTACTCTTGTTCTAAGACAATGTTCTAAATGATGTTTTAGGAATTTCCACAGAAGAATAAAGAGTTCTTGAGTTCCTGCTGTATGTTGCATTTCGTCAACACTCAGCTCCTGGTCCAGCCCTAACATCAAAGCCTGGGACACCAGGTCCGACTAGATGCTCCTCTTCTCCTTGGGCTAGTTAGTTGTCATGTCTCCGCTGGGCCTCCTAGGGAGGGGAAGAGTCCAGTGACCTCTACCACACAAGGGGAAATAAGACAGATAAACCAGCAGGCCTTGGTGAGTGGAGAGGTGGTATGGGAGGGATAGAAACAGGAGCCCTAGGGCCTCATTGTATTCATATAAAAAGGAGGGCCCTCTCAAAAGATGGATTCTTCAGACTCCTCTTGGGGGTAAGTCACAGGCCTGAAGCAGATGCTTGGTTTGGCTGTGAAATTAGGGCTGGTTTCAGTTCCTACCCACTCCCTGGCTGGGCCTCCTTGTGCAGTGAACAACCTGCACAACCTTATTTGGAAGCTGTGGTGGCTAATGATGTTGACCATCTTCATGAGCTTACTGATCATTCATATATCTTCTTTGGAGAAATGTCTATTTAGATCTTTTCCCCATTTTTTAAATCGGGTTGTTTTGCTGTTAAGGGTTCTTTATATATACCAGACACACTCCCCTTATCAGACAGATGATTTGTAGTATTTTCTCTGATTCTGTGGGTTGTCTTTTCACTTTCTTGATGGTATCCTTTGAAGCACAAAAGTTTTTAATTTTGATGAAGTCCAATTTACATTTTTTCTTTTGTTGCTTACGCTTTTGGTGTCACAACTAAGAAACCATTGTCTCATCCAAAGTCATAACGATTTACATCTAAAAAAAAAAAAATTTTTTTTTCTTCTAAGAATTTTATAGTTGAATTTAGCTCTTATGTTTAGTTCTTTGGTCTAGTTTGAATTAATTTTTGCATATGGTGTGAGGTAAGAGCCCAGCTTCATTCTTTTGTATGTGGAGATGCAGGTGTCCCAGCGCTTTTTGTTGAAAAGAGCATTCTTTCCCCATTTGACTGGTTGTCTTGGCAACCTTGTTGAAAATCAATTAGCTGTAAACATGAGAGTTTATTTCTAGACTCCCAATTCTATTCCATTGTTCTTTATGTCTGTCTTTATGCCAGTACCAAACTGTCTTGATAATTGTAGTTTTGTAGTAAGTTTTAAAATCAGGAACTGTGAATCCTCCAACTTTGTTCTTTTTCAGGACTGCTTTGGCTATTCTAGGTCTCTTGCTTTTTTATACAAATTTTTAAGATCAATTTGCCAAATTCTGCAAAGAAGCCAGTGGGAATTTTGATGGGATTATATTTAATCTGTAAATCGACTTGGGAGCATATTATGCTTCTTCTTAATGATTTATTTCATTTTAGTTTTTTACAATTTCATTCGGAAAAAATGTCCCAAATGTTTTCGCATGTTTCCTACGAGTCTTTTCAGTGGATGAATTCATTTGTTTTTATTTTGTGCCCTTTTTCTTTCACATTATAAGAAGCATTTTTCCATTACTAGATACTCTTCATAGCTTCATTTCTAACCACTGTATTTACCAGGGTTTGCTTACTAATCCCTTATATTGAGTAATGATATTAGTGTTTATTTATTCAGTACTCCTTACATGCCAGTTACAGGACTAGACTTAAATTTATACACATAGGTCATTTAATCCTCACCGCAACCTTGTGAGGGAACGTCTGTCATGATCTCCATTTTACAGATGAGGAAAACTAAGACACAGAAAGGTAGTTCCTGAGTTTTTGATTTCAAGAACTTGTGTATGACTTTCTTCTAAAGAGAACCTAAAGTGTAATCAGATGTCTATCAAACAAATAAAATACAAGTTTTTACAATGGAAATATGAACTTGCTGACTTGAGGGCAATTTGATTAGCCTCTTTATAGGAGTGGTGGGTCCCTGGGGCTGGCTCTGCCACCTCTTGGCTGTGACTTTAAACAAGTCCTTCCCTCTCTGAGCCTCAGTTTTTTTCACCTGTACAAGGGGGGGTCATAACAGCACCCACCGCAGAGTGTTGTGGTGAGGATTACATAGATAATTATATAAAGTCTTATACATAATCTCTGGCACCTTAGTAGGTACTCAGTAAATGGGAGTTATTTTATTAGATCAGGGGTCACAAATCAGATGTCTTTAGGGTCAGGCAGGCAATGTAAATGCACGATGTCAGCTGGATATAGAAAAGTTAGGAAGTTGGAGAAAGGGGAACAGGAGTGCCTATCTCTGACCAAAGGGACAACCGCTATCCAATGTAACCAGGCAGGAATACCAGCTCAGTGGTATCAGCAGAGGTCAGTCAGGAAAGCAGAAACCACACCAGGTATTTTAACAGAGAGAATTTACTATAGGGGATTTGTTAAATAGGTACCAGTTCCAGTTGCCATCAAGTTCACTGTGACTCATGGTGACCCCGTGTGTGTCAGAGTAGAACTGTGTTCCATGGGGTTTTAAATAGCTGATTTTTCAGAAATAGATTGCCAGGCCTTTCTTCTGAAGTGCCTCTGGGTGGACTCAAACCTTTAATCTTTCGGTTAGCAGCCAAATACTTAACTGTACCACCCAGTGACTCCTAAATACAAAAGGATGAAAAGGGCAAACAGGGACCGGTGAAGTATCACAAAGAGAGTAACTGAGGGAAGCTTTTCCACCCTTGGGGCCAGGGGAACAAAGGAAGGAGGTTGGAGTTATTAGAACCTAGACACTTGGGAGAGGGCCAGATGGAGCAGGATCCAGTCCTCTGAGGAAGGAATGTTGCCCAGTTAGTGCTGGGCTCTCAGACAGGCTTGATGAGGCTGGTTCTAGCCATGATGCCAGAGTGCCTATTTCTCAGCAGAAGCCAGAAATTAAAAAAAAATTTTAATATCAGCGATTCATTTTTAAAAGTAAAAACCAAAGATATCACTTTGATGACTAAGGTGTGCCTGACCCAAGGCGTGGTCTTTTCAATCTCTCTATATGCATTTGAAAGCTAGACAATGAAGACGGAAGATCAAAGAAGAATTGATGCAATCAAGTTGTGGTGTTGGCAAAGAATATTGCATATATTGCATATCCCATGGACTGCCAGAAGAACAAACAAATCTGTCTTAGAAGAAGTATACCCGGAATGTTCCTTCGATGCTAGGAGGGCAAGACTTCGGCTCACTTACTTTGGACACGTCATCAGGAAAAACCAGCCTCTAGAAAAGGATTAAGGATGTCAGGGTTGGTAGAGGAGCAGTGAAAATGAAGGAACCCCTCAGTGAGATGGATTGATGCAATAGCTACGACAATGGACTCAAACAGACCAGCAATCGTGAAGACGGTGCGGGACCAGGCACTGTCAGTTCTGTTAGGCGTAAGGTCGCCGTGAGTCAGAGCCAACTTGACGGCAACTAACAAGAACATTTTTTTTTTTTAATTCAAATACTTTGTGTGCCAAACCAAACCAGATCAGCCTGCAGGCCATCAGCTTACAGCCTCTGCATTGGGGCTTATTCATCCGGAGACGGGAGCTGAAAAGGCACACGAAGAATGGGAGGGAAAGCCAGAGCAAGAAATGAGCACAGGTGTTTCTTGTCCAAGTGCCCGTTTTTGGCAGCCTGGCTGCATTGTGGAGACATGACTTCAAATCCCAGTTCTCTGCTGGTAACCTTGGCCTCTCTGGGCCCCAGCTGTAAAGGAGGGGCTCAGGCTCATGACTAGGAGCCCCTCCTACCCTGGGAGAAATCCAACCCCTCCAGATCTCAGCTGAGGGTCGGTCTGCACTAGTGTGCTGCTCCCCGGGGCCCCCAGCCCCCAGGCCTGCCCTTGAACCCTCTCCCTGCTTCTCCCTCTGTTAAGCTAGCTCAAGGCCAGTGTCAGCCCAGGGTCTGGTTACACCTCAGGCATACAGCAAATTCCTGGGGCCCCAGTCCAGAGTGTGGTCTAAAAATAAAGCATGGAATCCTAAGCGAGGGAAGGCAGGATTGGAAAGAGGGGGCAAGGGGAGGGGG
Organism: Loxodonta africana; assembly: GCF_030014295.1. Taxonomy (NCBI): domain Eukaryota; kingdom Metazoa; phylum Chordata; class Mammalia; order Proboscidea; family Elephantidae; genus Loxodonta; species Loxodonta africana. Next base: position 39,334,169 of record NC_087363.1, read on the forward strand.
GCTGTTGGGGGCTGGCTTCTCCTTTTGACTGCCCTGGACTCTGTGTGCTGGACTCCTGCTGGGATCTCAGTGGAGGGAGGACAGGGGTAGTAAGAGTGTTCCGGGCCCCTGAGGGCCAGCGTGGGCTGGGAGGAGGAGAGGGAAGCCTAGGAAGGCAGCTGCAGGATCCTTGCCTGCTCCAGAGAACCTGGACCAGAGATAGAGCCTGGGGGAGGGGGCATGCTGACTGAGCCTGGGAAGCTGGGGAAGGCAGGTGACATCGAAGCTGGGCTTTGAAGAGAGAGATATAGGGAAGGGCATCCAGGCAGAGGGAACAGCATGGACAAAGGCATGGGGGGATAAGAGAGGCTAACATGCCTAGGCAGCAACTGGCAGTCAGTCCAGTGTGGTGAAGGTGTGAATTGGGGAGACGATTGGCAAGCAACAGAGCATACAGGGTAAATTGTTCTCTACCACCTACCACACAGCAGGACCTTGAGAGCTGGGATAAGAGCTAGGACTTTGGTCTGAGATCCCTGGGAGCCATGGAAGGTATTTGAGCAAAGGAATGGCACAGTGAGATAGCATTTTAGAAAGATCACTCCAGCAGCCATATGGAGGGTGGGATTTAAGGAGCTGTGGGGGCCATGAGAACGAGTCCCACACACCTGCAAATCCAGGATCATAACGACCAAGGGCTGTGGAGCTCTGTGTTTGCAGAAGGCCTAGCTTCCCACAGATGCTCCCAGCCAGTGACTTGGCAGAGATGGAGACTAAGGCAGGCCCCTTTCTGAGAGGCACAGGACCCCTCTGACAGCCATCCTGGGTTTGAGGACTAATAGACAGCCTTGCCAAACCTTCCTTAGACTGCATGGCTGACCAGGACTCTTCCACCAAACCTTCCTTATTCTCTTCTTCGCCTGGGGCTAGACTCACCATGGCCCTCCCAGCTTCTCTAGCTCAGTCCTCATTTTCTCTCCCACAGGTGTCTCCCTAATAAAATCCTTGCACATTCCCGTCACCCCCAGGGTTTCCATTTAATATGCTGTATATAATACATTGTTATTAATTTTCCTTTAGACAGCCAATTATCTTCTAGAGCAATTAAAAATAAGGAAAAAACAACTTCATCTTCATTTATTCCATTTGTAATGCTTTTCATTTCTTTGTATAGATCAGAGTTTCTGACTGATATAATCCTTCAGTCTGAAGAGTTTCCTTAACTTTTCTTGTACAGTAAGTCTGCTACCAATGAATTCCTTTACCTTTGTTTTTCTGAGAAGGTATGCATTTTCCTTTATTTTTGGGAAAGTATTTTTGCTGGATCTAGAATTCTGGGTGGAAAGCCCCCCTCCCTTTTTCCCCCTTACTTTAAAGTTGTCACTCCATTGTCTTTGTGCTTGTCCCATTTCTTTATATGCATATATATATATATATTTTTATTGAACTTCAGATGAAGGTTTACAGAACAAACTAGTTTCTCATCAAACAGTACACACATTGTTGTATGACACACATTGTTGTACGACATGTCGACACTTTCCCTGCTCAACCCTGGGTTCCCTATTACCAGTTTTCCTATTCTTTCCTACTTTCCAGTCCCCGCCCCAGGGCTGGTGTACCTCTTTAGTCTTGTTTTGTTTTATGGACATAAAATCCTTGCACATTTAATCCTATCCTGGCACGAGCTTCCCAGAGGGTCCAAACTAATATAGCGGGTGAGATTAGAAGGAGGAGGACCCGGTTACCACAGGATCAGAAGGAATGGTAGACTTGAAGACATTCTAAAGGTCTAATCCACAGTATGACTTGAAGATAGATGAATGCTCACCTCCAGCCCCCTGGGCTTTTCCCATGGTTGGAGTTCTTAACATCCAGCAAGGCAATTGGCTATTTCTATATTGATCTCCCCCACTAGACTCTGAGTTTGTCCAGTGAGTGAATGAATGAATGTAGTGAAGGAACGAGAGAAGTGTAGAATGATCCCAGAGCTCCAATTTGGGCCACTTGGTGGATGCTTGTAGTAGATATTTGCTATTTCCTTTCCTAGTGGTTTTTGACACTCCAGTTTTCCTTTAAAGAATAAATTTGTGCCAGAGTGGTTTGGGTCAATTGACTCACCACTAGCTTCAGGGACAGGCCTGACTGGCACTAGCCAATCATCATATCCAATACCTGGGCAAGTGCAGAGGCACTAGCTGTCCCCAGTGTCTCTTTTCTTTTTCCTTTTTGGGTCTCTGACATGCCAGCATAGTTGTAAACCAACAAATTCAGGCTCAGAACACAGTAGCACCAGCAGTTTGCCAGGTGCTAGTCTCCAAAGATGGACACCAACAATTTCTCCCCTCCTTATATGCATATGTTTCTCTCCCCTTGAGTCTGGGACAGAACTGTGACTTATCTTGACCAATAGAATGGGATGGAAGTGACATGTGACTGTCCCAGGTCTAGCTTTTAAGAGCTCTGGCAGCTTCTGCTTTTCCTCTTGGAATTCAGCCTCCATATAAGAAATCTGATTATAAATCGGCCCAGGCCAGCCATGTAGAGAAGCTACATAGAAAGAGATCCAGCTGGCCCCAAGATTTTCAGCCATCCCAGTTGAGGCAACAGACATGTAAGTGAAAAAGCATCTTGGACTTTCCAACTCGAGCAGACACTATATAAAGCAGAAGAACCACCCAGCTGAGCTCAAACCAAATTGAAAACTCTTGTAAAATAATAAATTGTTCTTGTTTTATGCCACTGAGCTTTGAGATGGTTTATTACACAGCAATAGATAATTGCAACAGAGACCTTGGCTGGGGCTTTTGAGAGGGAAGCACCTTCTCCTCTGTTGTGTTTCATGGTGCAAGGATGTGAACTTTGGGACAGCTGTCACCATCTCGCTACCACCAGGGGCCAGTCTGAGAACAGAGGCTACAGTTGAACTGAGAAAGGTTGAGAAACCAAGCCCTAGTGACAATGTTCAACCTCTGAATGGAGCTGCATCTGAAGCTAGCCCTGTTTTATAAGGCAATAAATTTCCCTCTTTTTTTTCACTCAGGTTGAGTTGGGGTTTCTGTCCCTTACATCCTAAAATGCCCAAATGACATAACGACATTGGCGGTATGTCCCATCATGGATGTGGATGGGGAAGCTGGTTTGTGGGTGTACTACTTAGGAATATGGCGTTAGCTGTTGCAACAAACAGATCCAAAAACACAATAAAACAAAACCAAACCCACTGCCATCGAGTCAATTCCGATTCATAGCGACCCTATAGAACAGAGTAGAACTGCCTGATAGAGTTTCCAAGGAGCACCTGGCAGATTCGAACTGCCAACTACTTGGTCAGCAGCCGTAGCACTTAACCACTACATTACCAGGGTTTCCAAAAACACAATAGCTTAAATAAAATGGAACATTTTGTCTCAGTAACATTCCAGAGTTGAGTAATTCAGCTCTGCTCCATGTGATGACTCAGGGATTCATCTGTGGTTCAGCCATGCCTTAGGGTGTTGCCCTAGTTTGCATGATCAAAGCTAGGTGGTCACTATAGCCACATTCCAGTCCATGGGAAGGGAGAATGAGAGAAAGCAGAAGGTAATCAAATTCTTTTTAAGCAAGGACATGAAAGTTGTGCACATCATTTCCATTCATATTCTACTTTTGAGAACTTAGTCACATGTCCATACTTAGCTGCAAAGGAGAATGGGAAATGTGGTCACTTGCTGGGCAGCCATGTTCCCAACCCAAATCTATTATTATAAAAGAAGAGCAGAGTGGATTTGGGTGGATACCAGATGATACATTCTATGTTGGACATGATTATTTTAAGGTCCCTGTAGCACATCCAAGGGGTGCATCTCTCATGCAGTTGGATATATGGGACTGGGAAACAGGTGAAAAGTGATAGCATTCTAGAAGGTGTCAAGACGTACTTGAACAACAGGAAGTCAATAAATAGTAGAGCTTCTACTATGCGCCAGGCATTATGTGAGGAGCTGAGAATATAATGTGGAGTAGGAAAAGGATAGGGCTCAGGATCGAGCTTTGAGGAACCCCAGCATTTAAAAGTCGGGTTGATACTGTACAATCTCACTTATATGGAATATCTGGACTAGGCAAGTGTATAGAGATCAAAGTTTGTTAGGGGTTACTAGGGGTGGGCAGGAGGTGGGGAGGAAGACACAACACGTAGGGGACACTAAGCTTCTGTTAATAAAGTATTGGAAAAATTGGAAATAGTCAAAGGTGATGGTTGAACAACTGTCATGTGAAGATTATTGAAATGGCAAATGTTTTTTAACCTGTGGGTTTACCATACACGCAAATATATGCAACAAAAATTGACGAAGCCAGTTCCCAAATGGGAAACTAGACCAAAAATTTACATTTATTTATGTACTCCTTCCCTCTTTTGAATTCCTGCCTCCCTTCTAAGACAATCACTAATGAATTCTGTGTAAATCAGTACCTGCTTTTTACATTTTTATTATAAACACATGGATGCCAAAACAATATATTTAGTTTTAGCTGGTTTTGCACTTTATAGAAAGGGTTTTAGGCTGTCTGCAACCTTCTATGCCTTGTTTATTTCACTCAACATCTGTTTTTTAAGATTCAACCACACTGTAGTATGCATTTTGGCCGCTGTCCCTGGATGGTGCAAACAGTTTGCACTGGTCTGTTAACCTAAAGGTTGGCAGTTTGAATGCATCCAGTGGCACCTTCAAAGAAAAGCCTGGCGATCGGCTTCTGTAAGGGCTATGTAGCAGTTCTACTCTATAATACCTGGAGTCACCATAATTCAGAATCAACCCAACAGCAACGGGTCTGGGTTTTTATTTTATTATAATATTCCATTGTGTTAATAAACAATTTACTGATCCCCAAAAAAGTCAGATTGAGGAGGAGCAGCTAGCAAAGGAAGCCAAGGAGGTGTGGCCAGGGAGACAGGAGAAAAACTGGGATTGGGGGCACTTACAAAAGCCAAAGGGAAGAACTGCTTCAAGGAAGAGAGCTGTGTCAGTGTGTCAAAGACTGCCGAGAAACAAAGTAAATGAGAGCCAGAAATGATTGCTGAGATTTGTCTCCTGCACTCAGCTGAAGACACTAGCAGAACCCTCAGCGGCTCTTCAGGGCTTGCTCTTCAGCAGCCTTCTCTAGATCTTCTGCCCTGAGAACCCTGGCCTCCCTGGACTCCCAGATCCACTTTTCAACTCCACCTGGCTTACCTTTCCCTGCTCTGCAGGCTGGAAACCTCCTCAGGCAGCAGGCAGCGCCATTGTAGGACTCAAGCCCTTTGTTCTCCCTGTCCGTGGGATCACCGTCCTTTGTGGACTGGTGTCCAATGTTTAAAAATAGTAGTTTTATATGTTTTGTCCAGTTTTTAGCTGTCTCAGGCTGGAGGTGAATCGGACCTGTTACTCCATCTTGGCACTCAGCTGGGTTTCAAAATAAGGAAGCCCCAGGTGACTTGGTCCAGGGCAGTTTTAAGAGAGTGAGGGCAAAAGTCAGGTTGGAGTCAATTGAGGAGACAGGAGGAGGTGAGGGCCAGGACACACTGAGTGTGGAAAGTTCTCTCTAGCTATTTGGTTGAGAAGGGTGTCTGTTAGGGATTGAATTATGTTCCCCAAAGTATGTTTTGAATTCCTGGCCCCTGGACCTGTGGAAATAGGGGTTTTCTTTTGTTATGTTAATGAGGCTACAGGGTCGTGGAGTGTGTCCTAACCCTAATCATTTCTGAGTTATAAAAAGAGCAGAATAGACACAGAGACACACACAGGGGGAAACGGATGCCAAGGAACCTCAAGGAACTCCTAGGGTTACTGACAAGGAAAGACCCTCCCCTAGCCGATGCCCTGATTTGGAATTTTAGCCTCCAGAACTGTGAGAAAATAAATTTCTGTTCTTTAAAGCCTCTGATTTGTGGTATTTCTGTTACAGGAGCATTAGGAAACTAAGACAGTGTCACAGGGGAACCTTCACAAGGTTCCTTTCTATTGGTCTGAAGCCCCATACTCTTGATGGATCTCCCAACTCTCCTTACTGAAGTGGGGGGAGGAAGAAGGAAACTATTTGGTCAGATTTAGGGTAGCTCCCAAGCCCTGAAGTAGCCATACCAGCCATCCAGCCATCCATCTACCCATCCACCCAACCACCCATCTACCCATCCACCCATCCACCCACCCACCCACCCACCCACCCACCCACCCATCCACCCACCCACCCATCCACCCATCCATCCACCCACCCACCCACCCACCCATCCACCCACCCATCCACCCATCCACCCACCCATCCACCCGTCCACCCATCCATCCACCCGTCCACCCATCCATCCATCCGTCCACCCATCCACCCATCCGTCCACCCATCCACCCACCCATCCATCCAATCTTTATGGAGCCCGCACTGTGTGTGCCAGCTCTGTCTGCACTGAGTTTTCAGGCTGCAGAGGTGAGTCCATATTTAGTGGATGCCTGGCTCTGCTTAGACCTGGGATAGAGCAGTAAACAAAACCAAGCTAAAGACTCTGCTTTCAAGCTGCTCAGGTGTTCTCAGCTGGGAGCAGTTTAGCCACCCCACCCCTGACATTTGGCAACATTTGGACGTTTGTATAGGGTAGGGAGGGCATTGCTGGAATCTAGTAGGTAGAGGCCAAGGATGCTGCTAAACATCCTACAGTGCACAGGACAGCCCTCAAAACAAAGAATTATTCAGCCCAAAATGGCAATAGTGCCAAGGTTAAGAAACTCTGATACAGTTTATATTCTGATGGAGGGAGATGAAGAGTAAACAAAATGAGGAAAATATGCCAGAGGGTAAGTGCTATGTTAGAGGGGAATAGTAAGTGCTCAGCACGTGTTACAGATGAACCTTCCTCTCCCTTATCCCTTCTCTTTTGACTTTGACCTCAGAGGACATACCAAAGGCCTATGGAGGAGCTAATGGAGAACTCTGAGCTGGGGAGGCAGTAAGAGGCCTGGTGGGCTTTCAGAGGGAAAACGGCCTTGAGGACATTCTTTTAGTAAGGGGGGGGGATGGAACTCTGGGATATAAGGGGTGTCTTAGTTATCTAGTGCTGCTATAACAGAAATACCACAAGTGGGTGTCTTTAACAGATACTTATTTTCTCACAGCTTAGGAGGCTAGAAGTCTGAATTCAGGGTGCTTGAGCTAGGGGAAGGCTCTCTCTCTCCGCTGGCTTTGGAGGAAGGTCCTTGTCTCTTTCAGCTTCTGCTCCTGGGTGATCTTCACGTGGCTTTGCATCTCTCTTCCATCATGTCTGCTTCTTGCTTCCTTGTTTAATCTCTTTTATATCTCAAAAGAGATTGACTCTAGACATACCCTACACTAATCCATTCCCAGATGGGATTATAACCACAGGTATAGAGGTTAGGATTTACAGTACATAATTTTGGCGGATACAATTCAATCCATAACAACGGGGCACAGGGACAGAGAAGAGGGGGTGGGAGTCATGTGGTGTACAGAGGGGGTCAGTCTCACCGGCCCATCACTCTCGCCCCTTAAGCCTACTCCAGGACATGAAGGGCTGAGGGAGGAGGAGAAGGATGGTGGGGGAGATCTGCCATGTCCCAGTGCCTTGGCCCATCAGCCATTAGTGAGTCAGGTATGAGTAAAGCAGGGACGCTGGACCCCAGGAGGTGAAGTTGATGGAATTTTAAAGGCTTCAAAAAACAAAGTAAATGCTAGTTTGGAATAGCCAGACTTGATTTTTTTTAAACACAGCTATTTGTTTATTTATTTAGACCTGGTAATATATGTCTGTGTACAAAGTCTTTAAAATTCTCTCTTCCATGTTTTAAAATTGTGAAATATAAGTACAGAAAAGTGCACTGAATATATGTGTACAGTTTAAAGGATGTTTATAAAAGAGGCACCATGTAATTTTGACTCAAGTCAAGATACAAAACTTAACAGCCCCCAGAAACCACGTGTTTACTCCCATTACGACGGCTTCTCCCCTCGCTGACCAGTTGCCACTGAGTTGACTCCAACTCACGGCAACGCCACGTGTGTCAGAGTAGGACTGTGCTACACAGGGTCTTCAAGGGCGACTACTTCGGAAGTGGATCGCCAGGCCTTTCTTCCCAGGCTCCTCTGGGTGGACTTGAACCTCTCACAAGCACGTTAACTGATTGTACCACCCAGGGACTTCCTCCCTCCCGCTAGAGGGAATCAATGCCTAATTCTTATGGTAGGAATGTCCTTGCTTTTCTTTATTGTTTTGCAACCTATGAAGGCATCCCTAAACAAAAGCTTATTTTTCCTGGCTTTGAACTTTATACACATGGGTTCTAGCTTTGTGCCTGGCTTCTTTCACTCATTTTTATGTTTGTGAGATCCATCCATGCTGTTGTGTGTAGCTGTCACGTGCTCATGTTTATTGCTATAGAACAGTGGCTCTCAGAAGTGTGGTCCCAGGACCACCATCAGCATTAGCAGCAGCATCTGGGAACCAGTTAGAAATGAAAATTCTCAGGCCCCACCCAGGCTTACTAAATCAGAAACTCTGGGGGTGGGTGGGGCCTACAATCTGTGTGTTTATTTTTAAAACAGCTTTGTTAAAATATGCTTCACATACCATATTGACTCCTGGTAACCCTTGAAGATATTCATGATCCTTGGTATACTTGAGTCCATTGTTGAAACCACTGTGTATTTTGAGTGTCTTCCAACCTAGGTGCTCCATCTTCTAGTATTATATTGGACAATATTCTGTTGTGATCCATAGGGTTTTCACTAGCTAATTTTTGGAAGTAGATCACTAGGCCTTTCTTCCTAGTCTGTCTTAGTTGGGAAGTTCTGCTGAAACCTGTCTACCATGAATGATACTGCTGGTATTTGAAATGCTGGTGGCAGAGCTTTCAGCATCACAGCAAGATGCAAGCCACCACAGTATGACACACTGACTGACAGGTGGTGGGATTACCTCTTTAGCCTTCATTAATCTAAATCACGGAAACCCTGGTGGCCTAGTGGTTAAGTGCTACAGCTGCTACCCAAGAGGTCAGCAGTTCTTATCTGCCAGGTGCTCCTTGGAAACTCTATGGGGCAGTTCTACTCTGTCCTGTAGGGTCACTATGAGTCAGAATCGACTCAACAGCAGTGGGTTTTGTTTTTTTTTTGTAATCTATACCAGCTTTTCTTTCTTTGTCTTGCATGACACTGTCGTTTTCAAGAGTTTGGATCAGATATTTTGTGAGATATCCATCCATCTGGGTTTGCCTGATGTTTCCTCATGTTTACGTGCAGGCTATGTATTTTTGGTGGGAATATCACAGAAGTGGTGCTTCATTCCAAAGCATCACTTTATACCCTAACATCAAATTCAGAAGAAAAAAAAAGGCGCTAATAGAAGGATAAACAAAATGTGGTAAGATATTAACATTTGGGAATCTGGTGAAGGCATATAGAAATTGTTTGTTCTGTCCTTGAAACTTTTTTACAAGCCTGAAATTATGTTAAACACACACACAAACTCTGCCCACCGCACCATTTGCTGGAATCAGAGGAGGGCAAAGAGCAGGCACCAACAGTATCTGCTATAAACACCGACAACCCAGAAGGAAATGAACAAAACATTTGAATAGACATTTCATGTAAGAGGAAATCCAACTGGCCAATAAACATATGAAAACTTGCTTAATCTCATTAATTATCAGGAAAATTCAAATTAAAATAACAATGAGATACCACTCCACACCCACCAGGCTGGTGAAAGTTAGCATCTGACAATGCGAAGTGTGGCTCCATGCAGCGGTAGAACGAGCATCCTCTCCTGGGTGGGAGACTTGTTTGGCATTATCTGGTAAAGTCAGAGATACATCGTCCAGCAATTCCGCTCCTAGGTATGTTGCCAGGAGAAACACATGCATATGTGCAGCAAAACATACCTACAAGTAGGTTCATAGCAGGACTATTCAAAGTAGCCCCAACCTGGAAACAGCCTAAGTGTCCACGAACAGGAGAATGGATAAATACATTGCGGTACAGTCATATACTGGAATATTACACAGCAACGAAAATGAATAAACTACGTCCGCGTGCCCCAACATGGACGAACCTTATAAACATAATACAGAGTAAAACCACGTGGAGACACACACACACACACACACACACACAAAGTTTTCATACTGACGAAACCAAAGCTATATTGTTTAAGGATACATATACAGGGTATAAAACTTAAAGAAAAGCAAGAAAGCGATATCCTAAACTCGAGAATGGAGTGTGTTTAAGAACAGTCGGGAGTCTGAGGGGCTAGAAGTGTTCTATTTCTTTAACCTGGCTAGTAGTTACACAGGGATGTACTTTATAAGTATTTGCCAAGCTGAGCGTATATTCTCCATACTTTTATGTATATTATATTCCACAACAAGAATGATTTAAATGAAGTATTAAAAACAAATGAAAAGTCACCTTTCCACGCCGACTCCACTGAAGGTGCTATTACAGAGCACGGACACAAGAGGGGGCTCTAACCAATGAGCAGCGGCGAAGCGGGTTTCCTAGCAACAGAGAAAAACACTGAGGGGAAACTTCTCGGAGTCGTTAACAGACGGATTCTGGCCCCTGCACCTGCTAGGTCCGCTCTGGGTCTGCTTCTGGCACCCGGAGCGTCCTTGACCTTTGACGGCGAGCAAGGCTCTTCTTTCAAACGCGAGATCGGGTCTGCAGAGCCGAGTAAGCCCCGCCCTTCCTTCCCTGGACTTTTCTTGCCAGCGTCAGAAAATAAAGACACCCACAGGCCTTGATGGAGGGTCCTTCTCAGCAAGGTTCCATACGCATCGCAGTGGAGTTCCCTCCTCGACAGCTTTCCTCAAAAAACGGAGGAAAGCAACTAAGGAATGGAGAGGAAGGACTCTGCTCCAGCTTTCTGAAACACCAGATCACAAAAAAAGAGGACTTTCAAGATCTGGGATTGGGTGTAAATTTTCTGGATTGTTGACCAAACAGGATGTTTTATAATAAATAAGTAAATATTAGGTAAACTTGAGGCTGAATGGGGTAATGATGATGAACACATGCAGAATACACTATTAAAAAGAGCTTTCCCACACTTTATCTCACATTTGCTCTGGTATCCATTTTGCAGATGAAGAAATTGAGGACCAGAGAGGTGAAATGAGACGGAAAGTGGATGGCAAAATTGGATCTTGAACTGGCCTTCTGGGAATTCCAGAGCTTCCTTCCCCAACATGGTTTCTTCATTAAATGAGCAAAACAATTTTAAATCATAATACCCCACACCTGGAAGGCTTTGGCAACCTATCCTAAGGACACAATTTGAAATTTGGGGAAAGGTATATATGCAGATGTTGGTGGCAGCATTATTTATGATGGCAAAAAATAGGAACCAACAAAGGGTGACAGTTATGTGATCAAGAGAATAATCATATTAACACCTGTATGATTCTGAAGACTGGGGCATCCTGCAAAATGCTGCTATGTATTATTACATGAAAAAAAGCAGTTATAGACTGTCCAAAGCCCTAACCAAGCTCACAAGTACAGAGCATGCCATTAGTGTGGGGGTAGAACTAAGATGGGGCAAGAAAAAGCAATGGCCATGTTAGTTTCTGTTTTGGTTTTGGTTTTTAAATATAACTTTTTCCCCCTTTCACTTCCACTTAGAGTTCACTTTTTCTTCTTTTCAAATGTTTTTTCTTTCATTTGGTATTTTTCTTGTATCAGTTTGCAATGTATGCTTACTCCAGGAAAATATAGGAACATTAAAATACCCATACCCCCACTCACAAAAGAAATAATTTCTAGAATCGAGGGCTTCAAATGGGTTTGGTCTGGTTCAGCCCCCTGCTGAGAATTTGCCTTTCCACCCCAGATATAATGAATCAGAATCTATATTTTAACAAGACCCCCAGCTGATTCTTATGTATAAACATGTAAGAATTCTTAGGGTTAAACTGTAGATTCTGATTCAGTAAATCTGGGGCAGAAAGGCAATTCTCAGCAGAGGGTCGAACTGGGACGGAATAAGTTTCAAGCCCTTGTAGAAACACCTCAGAGCAGATGTTCTCATCTCCTAGAGCACTTGTTAAAACACAGATGCCTGGGACCTGCCCCAGAGGTTCTGATTCAGCAAGTCTGGGGTGGGGCTCAAGAATTTACATTTTTCAACAAGTTCCCAGATGGTGTTGATGCTGCTAGTCTGGTGACCACACTTTGAGAACCACTGCCATAGTGTATAACCTTATAGTGTATGGCTATGTGCCACACATAAATATTCCTCACCAAAAAAAAAAAAAAGAGGGACATTTAGGTTGTTTTCTCCAGGAGCATCCTTATAGCTAAACCTTTGGTGTATCCTTAATTATTAATCATTGGAATGATTAAGAATACTGTAATTATTAATTCATTACTATTACTTGTTATAATTACTAGGATTAAGTCCCAGAAATAGAAATTCAGGGTCAAAAGACATGCATGTTTTCAAGCTTTAGATCTATATTGTCAAGGTGCCACCACAGACTCTCATGTTGGCCAAGTGCTGTGGTAATGTGTCATCTCATTTAGTCCTCAAAATTCATTCATTCGACATGTATTCTGTGAACACTAATTTGTGCCAGGTATTTTAGAGACTCAAGAGATGAGCAAGACACAACGCTATGAGGTAGACACATTATTCCTATTGTATAGATGAGGAAACTGAGACCCATGAGCTAACTTGCCTAAGAACACAGAGTAGCTATGCCTTGGGCTACTTGATCATTTGTACAAGCTAAGTCACTGCTAGCTCTCAGCAGCCACCTGCTGCATTGTTCCGTACAGACAGGAATGTTTTAAGTTTGGGTGGAAACTTTTTTCCTTTTTTTTCCGTTACAATCCTGGAAAAATCAAATGAGCAAACATCCTGGCATATGGTTTAGAAATAAAGCTTATCCAAAAGCTGCCAGGAATAAAAGCTGCCAGATCTTTCTCTACTGAATTTGGTTTCCCAGTAGTAAGAAATTAGACTGAACTGGTCACCTCTGATCCCAAAGTTAGACTTGTTAGTAAAATGTCTAACCATAACTATCACAGATGTGTGTGGACATGTAGAAATTCAGTCAGATCTTTTTCACTTTCCTAAATTAACTCATAATTAATTACAATTATTGGATGCATAGCTCAGCGGTTAAGTGCAAAAGCTTGTGAATCAGATTTGACAAAATAGAAATTTTTACAATAAATAGGTAAATTATTTTTATAACTCTTTAAATCTCAGTTTCTTATCTGCAAAATGGGGTCAAGAATGCTTTCTTCATAGATCTCTGTGTAAGAACTAAAGGATTCAGGGTTAGTGGTCACCATCTATTCCCGTTTAACTCACTAATCTCATTCCTAAAAAAACAGATGGATTCTGGAGGATGACAGTGAACAACTACAAATTCAGGCAGAGAACAGCCCCAATTGCAGTTGTGTGTTATATGTGGTATCTTTGCTTTATCAGATTAAGAAACCTTCAAATTCATAGCATGCAACCATTGATCTGGTTTATATATTCTTTTCCATTCCTAACAACAAAGTGGACCGGAAACAGTTTACTTTTATGTGGGGCAGACAACAATATAAATTTGCAATCTGCCTTGAGCTGTTGTTAACTCTCCTGCCTTCTGACAGGATATAATCTGAGGGAACCTGGGCCATCTGAACATTCTGCAAAACATCACATTAATGCACTATATCAATAAAACCATGTTAATAGAGATGGCTGAATAAGCTATAGCTCTGGAAAATGGAAGATAAACCCTACAAGAATTCAAGGGTTCCAGGTGATAGGAGATTAACCTTATGAAATTTCAGAGGCCCACTGTATAATAAAATGTTCAGCTGTCTGGGGCATGCTGGAACATTCCCTCCAAAGTAAAGGACAAATTATTGTATCTTGCATCTCCCGCCATTAAGAAGGAAGCACAACACCTGGTAGACCTGTGTAGGTTCTGGAGGCAGAGTATTTTATACTTGGAATATTGCTCCAATTTGTTTTCTGAGTGGCACGGAAGGCGGCCAACTTTAAGTGGATTCCAGGGCAGAAAAGAGCTCTGCAGCAGATGCAGGTTGTAATGCAAATAGCTCTTGGGCCATATGACCTGGAAGACCTTACGGTGTTAGAGGGATCCGGGGTGAGAAATGATGCCATGTAGGGTTGATGACAAGCCCCACTGAGATCATCAGAGGCTACATCTCTAGACATTGGAAGGTCATTCAGTCTTTCGTATTGACCACTATTTGAAAAATTGCTCCTGGTGTGGGCCCAAGTAGAGGTGGAGCAACTGATATGGGACATTAGGTCATTAGGTGATGACCCTGCACCCAGAATCTCCCATCATAGCTGGAATCTGTTAGATCCACAAGTTGGAAGATCGGATAGGCTCTACAGCAATCCATAGTGTGACGGTCCATCCAGGATCAAACCACGAGCAGAGCCAGAGACACGAGCAAGCTGCACAAGCAGACCCCCTGCCATTGCCGATGTCGCGCCAATGCCTCTCCTTCAGCTCGTACCCAGAGCAGCGCTGGGACTCTCTTATAACCAGCTGACAAAGAAGAAAAAGGCCACGCCTGATTCACAGATGGGTCTGTTTGGATGTGGGTGCAAACTGAAAATGGAGAACAGCTCCCCTATAGCTTCGGGAGTGGTTCTCAGAGACAAGAATGAGGCATCATCTTCCCAGTGGGCCAAGCTTTGGGCAATGCTCCTTGCTGTTCATTTTGTGGGCAAGAAAAGTGAACTGAAGTAAAGATACAGACTTATGGGCAGTGGCAAATGCTTGCCTGGTGGCACAGACATCAGAAGAATAAATATCGGAAGATTAGAGACAAGGAGGCTAGGAAGCAGGAATGTAGGGGGACCCATGGGAGTGAGCACGAAGTGTGGAGCTTGTCACATCACATGTTAATGTCCACCAGAGAGCATCCATCATGGAAAGGACTGAACAACCAAGCAGACAGAGTGACTCCCCCAGTTCATCAGTCAGCCTCTGTTTGATGGTTGAAATTGTGTGTCAGCTTGGGTTGGCCATGATTCTCAGTGTTTTGGCAGTTGTATAATGTTGTGATCACTTCCATGTTGAGATTTGATATGTGGTAACGCCCATGATGGGATCTGCTGTAAGTCGCCAATAAGTTGAAAGGGAGTTTCCTTGGGTGTGTGACTCACACCGGATGTTTAAGGAGACATTCTGGCAAGACGTGGGGGGCTTTTTGCTGGCTCTGGATCCTGCAGCTGTCTCCTGTTCATCTGACCTACAGTTCTTGGGACTCGAGCTAGCAGCTTACCTGCAGCCTTGCCTGCCTATCTTGAGATTCTTTGATCTTTACAGCCTGTGAACAAAAGCCCTGCTGACCTGCTGATCTTGGGTTCACTGGTCCCTGTGGCTACATGAAACAGGAGAGGCCTCTATCATGACCCATCTACTTGGGATGTTCCAGCCTCTACAACCATGCGAGCCACTTTCTTGACATGAATCTCTCTCTGCATATACATTTAAACGCTTTACTGGTTTTGCTTCTCTAGAAAACCCAGCCTAATTCGCCATCCCAGTTTTGGCACAATGGACTTGTTAATGGAGAAGCTAGGCAGCAGGGGTAGAGGTTCTACATTCACCAAGGATGATTTAGCTACTTTCACAGCTGAACGTCTAATTTTCCAGGAACAAAGATCAACATGGAGCCCTTAATATGGCACCAGCCCCTTGGCAACGAGTTAATGTCGTTAGACGTCTTCTACCCTGGAAGGGAGAGCAATGCATCTTGACTAGGATTGCCACGTATTTCCGGTATGGCTTTACCTTTCCTGGCTACAGAGCCTCAGACAACACTGCTATCCAAGGACTTGTAGAGTATTTGATCCACTGACATGTGATCCCAGCTAACATCACATAGACCAAGGGGCTTGATTTACAGCAAAGTTGGTGCAGCAGTGGGCATATGACCACGGGAACCCACTGGCCTGATAGACTTTGGAGGACATTCGGGTTGTGACCTACAACCAAGCCAGTCAAACTGAGCCCCAAGAAAAGAATAGGTTTTGGGACTCTCCCAGCCCCAGCCCAGAAGTGTCTCTCACTTCTCTTCACAGACCTACAACAAGTAGGTACTTTAGTTCTTAATTCTTTCTGACAATTCTTCCACGCATGCAATAAATTCTGCCTGAAACCTATTGTGCCACCATGCTCCCTTGAGTACTATTGACCCAAAGCTCCATCCCACAAGCCTCCTGGTATGCTTTGAGGCTTTTTTTAGTCAATGCCTGGCAAGGCTCCAGCCCTCTCGGGCCAAAGCCTGTGTCATTCATTCCCTTCCTAACCATCTGAGCAGATCCACCTCAGCTTTCTAAAGTTCCAGGCAAGGAGCCCTGGTGGGAGGTAAACTCAGATACAAATACTCCCAGGTGGTATTTTAGCTCTTTTCTATCCAACAGCCCCTAGAAAATGCTATTCCTAAAGGTATCATCAGCAGGATGCCGAGAAATGATAAGGTTCCTCTCAGTAACAACCACTTTTCTATTGTCTCTTAACTGGAGACAACCTCCCCGGAGGTTGTGATGACGTTATGTTGGAAGGGCCTACTGTACTCGGTCATCTTAGAGTTGGCATTAGGCCCCTCCACCTCTGTCTGCCTTGACTTGCCTTCTGTTAAGACTAGTCAACAAGAATGATACAGGTGAGGGAAGCAGTCAGGAATCTGATAAACCTCACTTCTCCCTTATAAGTCTCTATCACCCTGCTTCCTGATGCTCTGTGGATACTGTTAGGATTGAAGTTTGTGTATTATAGGATGTTTATATTAAAAATATTTGGCAGGTCTAAAAATAAAAAAGCACTTCAGCTAGAAAAGAAGATGCAACCAAGGCACCAGCTTAAAAATGATTCCCTGCAAGGGTGAGGCATTATCTCCCAGGATATGATAGTCACCCTAATCAGCAACTGGGAATGAGTGCTGTGTCTACAATCCACAGAATAAATGGGATCTGGGAGTCAAGGAATGGCAGTATGTGTGACTCTTCTCATTAAACTCCCAGTGATGCCCTTAGAGGACTTGTGCTTCCTGCCTCCACAACTCGAGACTTTAGAAATCTAGAAGTACTGACTCCCAGAAGAGCAATGCTTCCACCAGGAGACATAACAAGAGTCCCATTAAACTTTAAGCTATTGTTACTGCCTGGTCACTTCAGGCTTCTTGTTCCAAGAGACCAGCAGGCAAGAAAAGGAGTCACCATCCTGGTAGGTTAATTGACCCTGATCATCAGGAGAGGCAGGGCTGCTGTTACACAACAGGGCAGAGAAGACTACATGTGATACTCTGGGTGA
Source organism: Loxodonta africana (assembly GCF_030014295.1). NCBI lineage: Eukaryota > Metazoa > Chordata > Mammalia > Proboscidea > Elephantidae > Loxodonta > Loxodonta africana. Next base: position 39,351,475 of record NC_087363.1, read on the forward strand.
TCCATTGAGGCTCTCTTGGTTTTTCCTTGACCAATTTTGGTGGTAAACAGACAGATACAACAACTATGGCCAGCGATGAGCATGACAACAAGGGTCTCAGACTCTGCAGGGATGGGGGTATTGGCCGCCTCACTAGGGAAGCCACTGTTGTAGGTTGAATTGTGTCCCCTCAAAATATGTATTGGAATCCTAACCTCTGTACCTGTGGATGGAGCCCTGGTGGCACAGTGGTTAAGAGCTCAGCTGCTAACCACAATGTTGGCAGTTTGAATCCACCAGCTGCTCCTTGGAAACCCTATGGAGCAGTTCTCCTCTGTCCCATAGGGTTGCTGTGAGTCAGAGTCGACTCTGTGGTAATGGGTTTGGTTTTGGTTTTTGCTTACACCTGGGGATATAATCCCATTTGGGAATAGGGTTTCTTTGCTATGTTTATGACGCCATATCAAAGAAGGATATGTCTTAAAACGACCACATTTGATATATAAAAAGAGCAGATTAGGTATAGAGAAGTAGCTCTAGTGGCGGAAAGATAAATGCCACATGGAGATCTTCAAGAAACTGAAGGATGCTGGGGCTAGAGAAGGTGAAATAAGGATTTTCCCCAGAGTGGACAGAGAAAGCCTTCCATTAGAGCTGGCATCCTGAATTTGGACTTCCAGCCTGCTAAACTGTGAGAAAATAAATTTCTATTCATTAAAGCCACCAACTTGTGGTATTTTTGTTATCGTAATTTTTTTAATGCTAGCTAATTAAGACAGCCAGCTAGACCAGCAGAGGTGCTGAATGAGGATGGAGGGAATCTAGAATGGGTAGTAGAGGAGGGACATGGTAAGTATCAGTTGTGGCCTAAGACCAGCTGTAGTATGAGAGTTGTTGTTCACTCTACCAACCTTCTCAAACCTTCCTGGAAAAAGAGATGAATCACAGTCCTGGTGGAACTGTTTTAAGATGGAATTAATTTATTTTAATGAAGCAGGGGGATCCAAATGGTGCAAGACTGTAGTGGATGCTGAGGTGCGTGGCCTTGCTCTTCCTCTTTAGGACCAAGGTACTCGCTTCCCAGCTGCTAGGAGTCTTGCCCTCTAATGAAAGGAGTCACCTTGTCCAAGGTTATGACCCCTCCTTGGGGGCAGCTCTAGACAAGGACTGGTCATCTTAAGAGTGCAAAGGCCTGGTCCCCTTTCTTCCATTTCAGGACATCTGAAGGGGCATCCCAGTTGAAGAGATCCCATGATTGAGGTCTGTGGTACAACCCCATTGCGCTCATCTTCTCCCTATGGAAAATTCTACTTTCCTCACTCCCTCGCAGGTTTTGTTCCTGAGAGCACTCCGAGTAAATCTGCATGCACATCTCCTCCTCAGAGTTCATTCCCCAGAGAACCTAAACTAACACACTGTGCATATCCTCAACCACACTAGTTAATGTCAAACCATTCCCAAGATGGTTGTACCAACTTAGATTCCTACCAACAATGCATCAGAGTTCCATTGGCTCAACATCCTTGCCAAATCCTGGTATTGTTAGGCTTTTTATTTTTAGCCAATCCGGTGGGTGTGAAATGGAATCTCATTGTGGTTTTAATTTACATTTCCCTGATGACTAATGTTGAGCACCTTTTCATAGGTTGGCCATTTGGATTCACTCTTTGGGAACAGCCTTGGCTTCTCTGCCAGTTCTTGTTTCATCTACCCACTCATTTAATAAGAGGGTGGGTGCAGGATTGTTGTTGTTATTGTTAGGTGTCAAGTTGGCTCTGACTCATGGCGACCTTATGTATAACAAAACGAAGTGTTGCCTGGTCCTACTCCTTCTTCATGATTGTTAGTGTCTTTGAGTCCATTGTTGTAGCTGTTGCATCAATTCATCTCATTGAGGGTTTCCCTTATTTTCACTGACCCTTTTTTTTCTACTTTACCGAACAGGATGTTCTTTTCTAGTGATTGGTCTTTCCTGATGACATGTCCAAAGTAAGCAAGCTGAAGTCTCTCCACCCTCGCGTCTAAGGAGCATCCTAGTTGTATTTCTTCTAAGACTAATTTGTTCATTCTCCCGGCAGTCCACAGTGTATTCAGTATTCTTCGGCAATACCACGGTTCAAATGCATCAATTCTTCCTCTTTCTTTTTCATTGTCCAGCTTTTGCATGCATATGAGGCGATTGAGGAAACACTGGTGGTGTAGTGGTTAAGTGCTACGGCTGCTAACCAAGAGGTCGGCAGTTCAAATCTGCCCGGTGCTCCTTGGAAACTCAATGGGGCAGTTCTACTCTGTCCTACAGGTTTGCTGTGAATCGGAATTGACTCGATGGCAGTGGGTTTGGTTTTGGTTTGAGGCGATTGAGAAGACCATGGCTTGGGTCAGGCACACTTTAGCCATCACAATGACATCTTTGCTTTTTAAAACCTCTTCAAAGGTCTTTTGCAGCAGATTTGCTCAATACAATGCGTCGCTTCTTGACTGCTGCTTCCATGCGTGTTGATTGTGGATCCAAGTAAAATGAAATCCTTGACAACTTCCATCTTTTCTCCATTTATCATGATGTTGCTTATTGGTCCAATTGTGAGGATTTTTGTTGTCTTTATGTTGAGGTGTAGTCCATACTGAAGGCTGTGGTCTTTGACCTTCATCAGTAAGGGTTTCAAATTGTCTTCACTTTTGGCAAGCAAGGTTGTGTCATCTGCATATTGCAAGCTGATAATGACTCTTCCTTCAAACTTTATGCTGTGTCTTCTTGTAGTCCAGCTCTTCAGATTATTTGCTCAGCATACAGATTGAATAAGTGAAGTGAAAAGATACAACCCTGACACACACTTTTTCCAATTTAAACCACAAACTCTCTCCTTGCTCTGTTGGAAGGACTGCCTCTTGGCCTACGTACAGGTTTCACATGAACACAATTAAGTGTTCTAGAATTCCCATTCTTTGCAATGTTATCCGTACTTTGTTATGAGGAACACAGTCAAATGCCTTTGCATAGTCAATAAAACTTTCTGATATTCTCTGCTTTGGGTCAAGATCTATCTGACATCAGCAATGATATCCCTCATTCCACACCGTCTTCTGAATCTGGCTTGAACTTTTGGCAGTTCTCTGTAGGTATACAGCTACAGTCATTTCTGAATTATCTTCGGTAAACTTTGTGAAAAGCTTATGGATAATGACAGCCGCAGGCCTCATCCCTCTGGAGTTGTGACAGCTGGGCTGCTTTGCTTTGCTCCCTTGCCACACCTGCTGGGCCCCTGTGGGCCGTGGCCTTTGTATCTCCTTGCCTTTCCTAGTCCCCATCTGAGGTGTCAGATGATGGCAGGTCTTATATGGTCTTCTCTTTGTGCCACTCACTGCCCCCAGCACTTTTTACATGTTCATCACCACGCTCACCCTATGAGGTAGATGCTATTATTAGCCCCCATTTCATGGGTGAGGAAGTGGAAGCACAGAGACAATAATTTACCCAAGTCCCCACAGCTAGGAAGTGGCAAAGCTAGGATTTAAACTCAGGCAGGTGGGCTCCAGAGCATTTGGTGTTAGCCACTGTATCACTCTGCCTCTTCCAGAGACCCGGAGAGCTTCCTCCTGCTTATTTTTCTCAAAATAAACTAGCTTTTGTTTTCCAGATTATAAAAAGATGTTGCGGTTGTTTGCCATCGAGTCAATTTTTGACTCACTACGACCCCATGTGACAGAGTAGAACAGCCTCATAGGGTTCCCTAGGCTGTACTCTTTAAGGTGGCAAATGTCAGGTCTTTCTCCCATGGAGCCATTGGGTGGGTTTAAACCACCAACCTTTCAGTTAGCAACCAAGTGCTTAACCATTGCACAACCTGGCTCCTTATGCACGCTCATGCATGCTTACACATGTATGTATGTGTGCATATATGTGTATGTGTGTATGCCACCACCCATCTGTCTGTGGTGGCATGCATGTTACTGTGATGCTGGAAGATATGCCACGAATGTTGGAAATACCAGAAGGGTCACCAATGATGGACAGGTTTTCCCAGAGCTTTCAGACTAAGACAGACTAGGAAGAAGGGCCTGGCAATCTGTTTCCAAAAATGAGCCAATGAAAAACTTATGGATCACCAGAGAACACTGCCTGACTCACTTGCTTTGGACACTTCACCAGGAGGGATCCATAGCTAGAGGAGGACCTCACATTTGATGAAGTAGAGGGCCAATGAGGGTGAGGAAGGCCCTTGGTGAGATGGATTAGCACAATAACCAAAACAATGGACTTGAATATGCTGGTGACTGTTGCGAGAGGATGACGCAAGACCACACAAGGTCTTGTTCTGTTATGCATAAGGCCACCATGACCCAGAGTCGGCTGGATGGCAACTAATAACAACATGTATGCGTGTATGTGTATGCATTATGTTTGTGTGTGTGCGTGCACATGTGTTTCTATATGTGTCCATGTATATGTGAGCGTGGAGGAGCTCCTGGCATAAAGGAACAGAGCAGAGCTGGGCCCTCAGTCTCAGGCCTGAGCCCAGGCAGGCTCTCTGATGGGAGGGTTCTCGCCAGTCTGCTGGGCGTGCTCATTCTCCTGGGTCTAGAATAGTCACCCGGCCCTGAAACTCACCCTGCAGTCTCCTCCCTCCAAGTAAATAGGTGTTGCTATTCTAAGCCAGGCCTGTGATAAAAATACTTGCTTTGCTTTGGAGGTTTTTTTTTTTTTTTTTTTTTAAGCTGTGAAAATAACAGGGCAGTAGGCTGTCTATTTTAGGTCGAGGCCTTTGGCCCGCTTTCAAAGTCATGGCCCAAATGAGATCTATTTAGAAATAGGCCAGTGCACACTTCGCACAGGTTGGCTGTCCCTAGAACAAACCTGATGGATGCACCTCAGAGCCCGTGGGACCTGGCCCAAGGGGTGGAGTTGGAGGAATTGCGGGGGACAGTGTTTATGATCAAATGTAAATGGGAGCCCTGGCCTCTCTGCTTGGCCTCAAGCCCACCACAGAGATTGCCAGAAGGCACAGCTGCCTGCCTGCCTCTCTACCTCAGGAACCCTGGCCCAGGGTTGGACTGGGGTATGGGGAATGCTCCCCAACTTGTCTGTAGATCAGCCTGGCATGTGGCAGTATCAGAGCCAGGCAGGAGTTCTGGTTGGGGCCACCATCTGGAACTGGGCTGGATTTTGCCATCCTCAGTGGACTGAAGGATGCCTTTTGGGGGCTGAGAATGAAAGCCACTCTCGTGGGAATGGCCTGAGATGACACGGCTACTGGAATAGAAACAGCCTGAACAAGCTTAGATCTGAATCGTGGCCCTGGTGCTTGCTAGTTGCGTGGCCTTGGGCAGGTAGCTTCACCTCTCTGATCCCTTGTTTTCTTATTAATAGTATGAGGATAGTAAGTCAACTTTACAGGGCTCCCTTACTGGGAGAATTAAAGAAAATAATATATTTAAAGCAACTAGCACGTACAAGTGGCCACTAAATCTGGAAACACAGAATAAATAGCTTATTGACAATACATACTAAAATAATAATGTCTGCATTTCTAGACTTTCAGGTCACCCTGTGGTAATAATTGCTAGCACTTACATGGTACTTACCAGGTACCAGGCACTATTCTAATGTTTACATATACCAACTCATTAACTCCTCACAACAACCCTGGTAGGCACTATCATTATTGCCATTTTACAGATAAGGAAACTGAGGCTCAGAGGTTAAATGATTTGCCCAATGTCACATGGCTAGCAAGTGACAGAGCCAGGAATAGAACCCAAACAGTTAAACATTACGTTACAGTTAACCTCTACACTATAGTTGCTTTTTCTAATACAGCTGTTGGCTTGACACACAGATAATGCTAACAGGTGAAAATAACAACAAAGACAACTACAGGGGCCCGAGTCCCAGTGTTGCAAGGAATCTTAAGAGGCCACTGAAGTAACTATGATCTTAACCCTCTGCTTTTCTCAGTCCAGACACGCCAAGAAAACACTTGCAAACTAGTTAGCAAACGTTTTGACCTTGCCTACTTTTTTTTTTACTTTGATACAAGATAAGTGGTACTTGGTATAGTTTCTCTTACTATGATGGTGCATGACTATCTTTTCATGTGTTTGTTTTATTTGAATGTTCTTTTCTGTGAATTGCCTGTTCATATCCTTTGACTATTTTTCTCTTGGGTTCTTGGTCTTTTCGTAAGAATTTTTGGAGTTCTTTTTATATTAGGGAAGCCAATCCTTTATTTGGGAATTGAATTGCAAATACTTTCCCCCAGTTTGCCATTTGGCCTTAGATTTTGCTGAAGGTACTTATATTACCATGCAGAAAATTGACTTTTATGTAGTCGAATTTACCAGTCTTCTCTTTTATGGCTTCCAGCATTTGCAGTACGCTTAGAAACGCCTCCCCTACACTGAAATGTTTTACCATTCACATGTTTTCCTCTGCTACGTCTATGGCCTCATTTTTTATGTTTAAATCTTTCAGTCATTTGGATTTTGTTTTGGTGTAAGGTGCAAGGTAGAAATCAAGCTTTTTTCTTCATTTCTAGGTGCTAGGAAAACAACACCTTTGGTTCCACTCTTTGACAGCCTGGTTCTGCTGCATTTGCCGTGGGATCATTTCTGTTCAGTTCTCTTTGGTTCTAATTTTAATAGGACAGTTTGTCACTTACAAGCTGGGTGACCTTGGACAGGGTCCTAACCTCACAGAGCCATGGATTCCTTATCTGTAAATGAAACAAAGAATACATACCTCACGAGCGTACTGAGAGAACTAAATGAGGGAAGAAAAGAGGCTGGCGCCCAGTTGTGATTCAAGAAATGTTCTTTTTCTTTACCTTTTCAAACAGCCTTTTCCAGACATTGGATTATTTCTCTAGAGGCCCAGGAGTGAAATTACGGGATCAACTGTTATGAACGTTTTTATGGCCCTTAATATATATTGGCAAATTGCTTTCCAAAAGGGTACCAATTTAACTGCCACCAGGGACATGTAAGATTGCCAGTTTCATCACACCCTTGCCAGCCCAGAGTATTATAATCTAATTATTTTCTCTATTGGTTATTTGAAAAAGGAAAGTACTTTATCCCTGTTTTACCTTGTTTCTCTTTTGATTGACTGTTGAGGAGGAGGGTGAATATTTTCCCATATATATATTTCCTGTTTTGTGACTTATCTGATTACAACACTTGACCACTTATCTAAATTGGGGTACTGACATTCTTTCTTATTAATATGTATGAATTATCTTTATGATAAAAAAACGAACTTCTTATTTACATTTGCCTCAAATGGTTATTCTTGGCTTTTTGTTTGCCTTTTTATTTTGAGGCTCTTTTGTTGTATTTTTAGTGATTTATTATTACAGTTATTATTGTCATTGTGGGTTTGGAGGCTTTTAAGCCAGAGAAATTTTTCCATTTGTATTTTGATGTTTTTCTTCATGATTTTTTTGAACGTCTTTTAAGTTGTCCTATCCAGAAGTTAGTTAATTTTGTGCAGCCTTGGCGTTTCTTGACTTGTGGATGATCCCAACCCACGGACTGTCTTCCTATCTGTGTGTGTGTGTGTGAATTCTGAATCTTTATAACTCAGAAGTGGTTACTTTTAGGACCCACCCTACACTGGTATGCCCTCATTAATGTAAAAAAAGAGAAGCCTTATTTCCAAACAGCATCACACCCACAGGTACACAGGCCAGTAATTCAACACGTATTTTGAGGGGACATAATTCAATCCATAATAGGGTTGTTTGAGAATTAATCATATAATTTACAACCAAGAACTTAGCCCTATGCCTGAAACATAGTTAGTGTGCAATCGCTATTTAGCTATTATTGTTATTATTAATTTCCTTTCTATTTTATGTGACCAATCAACTAACTTTGGAGTCATTTGTCTTCTGAAATTGTTTCCAAAAGAAAACACTGACTTTCTGGGTAGCACAAATGCTGACAAGACACCAACAGACTAGAAGGAAGATAAAACCACAGATGCTTAGAACCATAAGGAAGAAATGAACTGAGAGGGCGTAACCTCCAGGATTTTAAATGTACAAACAATATTTGAGACTGAGAAATGGGCTGAACAGATGGTCTGAATCCCTTCTAATCTGGTGTCAGAAGCTTCTAGCTAAGGTTGCTCTTCTTGTATCATCTCAAAGGCTTTCCCTTCTAGAAAGGTGAGTGAAGGGGCACAAATTTAAGCTCCTAAGGCTCCCATTCCCAGGCATTGAGCAAATAAAACTCCTCAGTTCTTGCCTACTCAAAGTTATGGGGCTAATGTCTATTTGTAAGGAACCTTAATAATAATAATAATATGAAAGTTCTTGCAGCCTGTCTGGTCAAGATGGCCAGCTAGCCTTACTAACACCAAACTCTGTGAGCCCACAAGAGCCTCAGAGGTTGGTGGGGTGAAACAAGCCATATAAGGGCACTGAGCAGCACAAGGAGGGCTGAAAAGTACTGGGTAGACCTATACCATGGTTGGTCACTGGGGCTCTGTAAACTCCAGGTTCAGCTCTGATTGTGTGAGGTTAGCTGAGGCAGCTCCAGCCTTCCCTCCCCCAGGTTCAAGTCCAGTGATAAAGCCCCAGAGACTTATTTGGGGGCTTCCTCAAAAATCCTGAGGTTCCCTTTGATTGGATCTAGTTGTGTCGTGTGTTCATCCCTGAACCAATCACAGCAACCAGGGGATGTGCTACTTTGGCCAGGGCTAAGTCACATGCTCCACTCCTGGTACCAAAAAAGATGGGCTGACCAAGAGACAAAAAGGCCACATAAAGTAGAGACTCCAATAGCTGAGACCAGAAAGGAGAACTAGATGGTACCTGGCTACCATCAATGACTGCCCTGGCTGAGAACACAACAGAGAGTGCCTCACAGAGCAGGAGAAAAGTGGGGTGCAGAACTCAAATTCACGTAAAAAGACCAGATTTAATGGTCTGACTGAGACTAGAGAAGACACGGCCCCTGGACTCTCTGTTAACCCAGAACTAAAACCATTCCTGAAGCCAACTCTTCAGACAAAGATTAGACAGGACCATAAAGCATAAAATAATACTCATGAAGAGTGTGCTTCTTAGTTCAAGCAGATACATGAGACTACATGGGCAGCTCCCATCCTGAGGCAGAATGAGAAAGCAGAAAGGGATAGGAGCTGGTTGAATGGGCACGGGAAACCCGGAGGTGGAAAAGTGGAGTGTGCTGTCACATTATAGGGATAGCAAGTAGGATCTCATAACAATATACGTGTAAATTTTTTTATGAGAAATTAACTTGAGCTGTAAGCTTTCACCTAAAGCACAATAAAAAAAAAAAAAACTTTTTTTGCCAGTTTGAAGGATTTGAAATGGCATCACGTGATTTTATTTCACATTTCTCTGCTTTCTCATAAGACTTGGAATTTCCCTGTATCTAATAGCCTTTCTCCTTTTGTTTTTATTTTTCTGTTTTGATTGTTTTACTGATTTGTAGTAAATCTTCATATATTCTAGTTATTAATTTCTTTCATGTTTTGTGAGTTGAAAATATCTTCTCTGTTTCTGTGGCTTGTCCTACAACTTTATTTCAATTTTATAGAAATAAAACTTTATAGTCAAATTAAAAAAAAAAAAGGTGGGCTGAGAGTGGGGAAGGGTAGGTCCCAAACCTTTGTTTTAAGAAGAAAGGAAGGCAAACAATGAAGTTGTCTGTAACTGACTACTTCCAATAAGGTGTCCCACCTGAGGTGGAGGCAGCTCAAAGGCCTCCCAGACTCTGAATGAGCCCAGCCTTCACCAAACTTTATTCTCATCTGTGTACTTCTATAACCTTGTTTAGGGAGAATGGCAAATTTTAAGACCCTTCCAGGGCCATATGACCCTCCTGGTGTTATATCATTCAAGAAAACCAAACTACTCATGTTTCATAGCACACACATTCTGCATTAGTTATTGCTGTATAACAAATTACCCCAAAATTTAGCAGATTAAAACGACAAACATGCATTATCTCATAGTTTCTGAGGGTCAGGAATCCAGGAGTGGCTTACGGGGTGGTTTTGGCTCAGGGTCTCTCATGAGATTGCAATCAAGGTGTCACCTGGGACTGCATCATCTGAAGGCTTCAATGGGCTGGAGAATCCGCTTCAACCAGGGCTTTGAACCAGTTCTTCCTGGTTCAGTCATGGCTGAGGAAGCAAAACCGGAACAGACCCGAATTTTTAAAATTTGGGTGAACCAGAAAGATAACCGGAATGGGAAAAATTACGAGAAGTGATGTCAGGTGACTAGGTCCTAAGAGACTGTGCAGCTTCTACATTTAGCTGTGATCTGCCAGGTAAGAACCCTGACTACCCTGCACCTCCATGCTGGAAAGGCCATATGGAGGTGCTCTGGCAGATGGTCCCTGCTGAGCCCAGCCTTTCAGCCACCCCACCAAGGTGAAGAAACCATCTCAGGAGAGGATCATCCAGCCCCTGTTGTCCCAACCCCCAACCATTCAAGTCACCTCTGGCCACCGAGTCATCCAGAGGAGGCCTTACGCACTGTGGAGCTGAAACAAGCCATCCCTGCTATGTCCTGTCTGAATTCCTGACCCAGAATCTGTGTCATAAAATGGTTGCTCCTTTACACCCCTAATTCGGGGTGGTTTGTTAAGCAACAGTGGACAACTGGGACAATAGTCTACCACCCTGTGGTCTGATGACAAGGCCTGAGTTTAAAATTGTATGATGAGCAGTTTCTTTTATTCTCATCGTGTACTTCTATAACCTTGTTCAGGGAGAACGGCAAATTTTAAGACCCTTTCAGGGCCATGTGACTCTCCTGGCCTCTTACCAAGGCCAGCTACATAGTTTGGGGGCAGGGGAGCAGGAGCAAAATGAAAATGTGAGGCCCCTTGTGCAAAAGGGAGTCCTTGAGTAGCACAAACGATTAAGCTCTTGGCTGCTAACAGAAAGGTTGGCAGAATCCACCCAAAGGCCTCAAGATCATAGCCACTGACAACCCTATGGAGCACAGCTCTACTCTGATACACAGGGGATCACCACATGGGGTCACCATGACCCAGAATCAATTCAAGGCAACAGGTTTGTTTTTTGTTTGTTTGTTTTATTCAAAAAGCAGGGAAAAAAGTGCCATTAAGGGCACTAAAATGTAAAACTTTTTTCTTTCTTCTATGGTCTCTCTCAAACTGCCACGGCGTTTTGTATTTGCCATTGAACATTGGGCTCCCTAGCCATGGGAATACTTACAGGGCAAGCACAGACTCTGACCTGGAGGGAAGCCCTGCTCTATGACACAGCATGCCTGTGCCCTCCCGCCTACTGCCAGACTCATGCACTGGGCCTGGGCTGGGGACGGGGAAGTCAAACTCCCCTTCCCACCATCCCAACTCATGCCAGACGGGCGAACCCCAGGAAATTGCAACCTTTGGGTCAGGTTGTGCTCAGAACCTAGATTAGGGGTGGGAGAGAGACCCCACCAGCTACTAGCCAGATAGCTGAGGTACTACCACACCAGGGCGAGGATGGCCATCGCTATGCCATATACCTGACCCTGTCCTTCCCTGCACCTGTACCCAGGTCCCCACAAACGGACAGGTGCAGGGACGACTAGGAGAGGGGGGAGACTAGGCAGAGTCTGGAGTACAAGGGAGTGGGGGAGCAGCCAGCCAAGATCCTATCCAGGGGAGGCCGTAGGAGTGGGACAACATATGAGCTGACAAGTCCCTGGTGCGTCCTTCATTGTCCCATCAAACTTCACTTATGAAGTACAAATTCAAAGAATTACTAGGAATTTTAAGACATCAGCCAGAGAGCACGAACCCCCAAGCTCAGGGGCCTTCTGAGTACGAAGCCCTGTTTGCACTGATCACAGAACCCCAAGGCCAACCCTGCCTTTCATCAACACAAGATAAGATGCTTTAAATAAGGACTTCAGCCTGACAAAAGCCCTGTGAGGCAGGCACTATTACTCCTGTTTCACAAATAAGAAAACGGAGTGCGTCTCCTCAGCTATGAGGAGCTGGAAATTCAAAGTCAGATTCCAAAGCTTGTGCCTTTCCTGCTAGTTGAAGCGATGAGAGACCAAGAAAGAGCAACGTAATAAAGTATGGGGGGCAGCAGAGATGCACCAAAAATTCAGAGAAAGGTCAGGTTACTGTAGGTCAAAGCCGCCAGAGGAGGCTCCATGGAGATGTGGTCCTTGAGCTGAAAATAAGTGTGGTGGTTGTGTGTCAGCTTGGCTGGGCCATGATTCTCAGTGTTTTGGCAGTTGCGATGTAGTTTGGCAGTCATATAATGATGTAATCACCACCATGATGAGCTCTGATATAATGTGATCACCTCCATGATGGAATCTGTGCGTGTGTGTATATATATATATATACACATATACACACACACACACGCGCACTTCACTGGTTTTGCTTCTCTAGAGAACCCAGCCTAAGTAGGGGAGAGTATACCCAGCAGAGGGATGAGCACGAACTGCTTCACGGAGATGCTCTGTGTTCTGCAGCTCTGCAGGGTCCAAGCAGTGGCCTCATTAGGGGGCTGCAGGGAGTGTGGACCACACCAAGTAACACTGTCAGAGGGGGGGACACTGAAATGACTGTCTATAAAAATATCCCTGTAGTTGGTTATGACAACAAAAACGTTTTTCATAAGCCCAGGTTATGTGTATCAATATAACTACAAGGCTAAAATTCTATGCTAATTTGCTTTTTTTGGACCTTCAGCTCTGGTCAGAGCTGTCATTATCATCCGATTACAATGACACTTCAAATCACATGGTTTTGTCTGCACACATGACAAGCATGCACTGTTGTTTTTATTGCTGCTGGTGTTTTTATAGTCTCTGATATTGTCAAATTTTCTGGTGTTTTAGCTACAATAGCAAGGTCATTAGTACTTGTGAACCTATATCAATATCTTTTTTGAGAATTGAGTAGTAATTAAAGGAAAAGAAGGAGTGATAGAATTACAATTTACAGGTAACATTGGTACAAAAAATACTACTGAGGATTATGTATGGTCTGGTATGGGAGGAGGTTGACAGTGGGATGATACCATGAGTTACTGCACTGGGTGACACCAACCCTAGTGACGTCATGGGGCCTAAGGGGAGAAGAGGAGCCATTCTAGGGGCAGAAGGAATCAGGGTGGTGAAATAGGAGAGGAGAGCAGAGCAGAATTTCAACAGGATGTAGAATTTCAGCTTAGCTAGGCTATGATTCTCTGCAGTTTGGCAGACATTAGCCTGATTGCTCTTCCATGATGTCATATAATCACCTCCATCATGAAATCTGCTATGAGCAGCCAATCAGGTGAAAGGGGAGTTTCCAGGAGGAGTGGCCTGCCTCCAGTATATACATGGATGTTCCAGCAAGCTTACTCTCACTCTGGATCCCGCGTATGACTTGTCGTTATCTGACCTCCAGTTCTTGGGAAGTGGACCAGCAGCCTGGTGTCAGATCTGCAGATTTTGGGATTCGTCAGCTCCCACAGCCCTGTGAGCCAAGCAGCCTACTGTCTGACCTGCCAGTTTTGGGTTCATCAGCCCCTGCTACCACCTGAATCAGGCTAAGCCTTTGCCTGATGCCTGACGCATGAATTTGGGTCTTGCCAGCCTCTGCAACTGAGTGAGCTATTTCCTTGAATTAAACCTCTCTCTCTCTATTTATGGAAACCCTAGTGGCACAGTGGTTAAAAGCTACAGCTGCTAACCAAGAGGTCAGCAGTTCAAATCCACCAGGTGCTCCTTGGAAACAGTGTGGGGCAGTTCTACTCTGTCCTATAGGAATTGACTTGACGGCAGTGGGTTTCTCTCTGTTTATACGTATATGTTTCACTAGTTTTGCTCTCTAGAGAAGCCAGCCTAAGACAGGGTGTCTTCGACCAAATGTCATAAAGTACACTGAGGCTCCACTTGGGAAACCCTCCTGGAATTTGGTTGGGTGACGGTAGAAGGCAGTTTCTGTGGGAAGGAGAGGCCTTCTGGGGATGGCAGTGGGAGGCAGGCAATACGGGCTAAAGAGAGGGATAGGTAAGAAAATTGGTGCAAAAGGTTAACACGCTTGGCTACCAACTGAGAGGGTTGAGGTTTGAGTCTACCCAGAGGTACCTAAGAAGAAAGGCCTGGCAGTCTAGTTGCAAAAAACAAACAGACTCAACCATTGAAAACCCTGTGAAGCACAGTTCTACTCTGAACACATGAGGTTACCATGAGTTGGAGTCTACTGGTTTTCTAGACCACTTTTGGATAAATTTAGCCCTAAAAAGGAAGAAAGAACTAGGGTGGTGACTTGAAAGGGTAAAGGGACATTTGGGAGTGCTGGTGTTCTTCTTCTTCAAGGCCTAGCTGACTTATTCATTTAAGGGAGAAAGCAGTAAGCCAGGGTGAGGCACTGGAGAGGAAGGAGAGGAGGAATGGCACTCACTGAGCACCTACTGTGTGCTGTTGTCCTTGTTGTTAGTTGCCATTGAGTTGATTCTAACTCATGGTGACCCCATAAGCACAGAGTAGAACTGCTCCATAGTGTTTTCAAGGTTGTGACCTTTTGGAAACAGATTGCCAGGCCTCTTTTCCGAGGCACCTTGGGGTGGGTTCAAACTGCCTATTTTTTATCTAGAACTTGTGTATTCTTGTTTCATTTAATTCTCCCAACAACCACGAAGGCCAAATGCTCTGACTCTTACATTACCTGAAAGATAGGCCAAGAATCACAGTAGTAAGGGCAGGGCCGGTCTTGATCTCATGTCTGTTTGACTCCAGAGCTCATGCCTGCCCCTCTGTGCTGAGGAAAGAGGAGGGACTAGGTTTATGTAGGAGAAAATATCTATTCTCAACAGCTGCCACAGTAGGAAAATGGTGGAAAGGGGGTGTTGAACATCGGCCCCACTCTTGTTGAAAATGAGTTGTCATCCCCTAGGTGTGGTGCAGGAGTGAGAGAAGAAGGCTTGAGGGAGAGTTCTGAACAGCTTTCACGCAGAGGTGAGCCAAAGAGGTGGTGGTGAGGCTGTGCAGCGGGAACCTGCGTACCCCAAGAGGCAGGGAACAGCATCATCCATGGTGGCGGAGGGGCTGCCTAGTAAGGGTGCATGCTCTGGGGGCTCTGCAGCTAAAGAGCTGAGGTGGAAGGGGGGTGTGGTATTGGGAAGTGTGGAGAGGCTAGCCAAGCAACCCAGGGACCCAAAAGGCCATAGATAGCTTTTGGAGCCTTGGGTGGCTAGTGTCCTGGTGAGGTCACACTGGGTTTGTGGCTGAGGCAAGTCTGAACAATGAGCAGTTGGGGACAGTGGTGGGGCTGCGGAACAGAGCTGTTGACCCTGTACCACCATTTATTCCCAGTCTCTGAGTTTTGACCTTTTAATTTGACCCCAGGTCTGTTATTTTGTTGGTTTCTTTTTAAATTTAAAGTTTTAAATGGATAACATACTCACATGGTTCAAAAAAGAAAAATTATAAAAAGTTAGGCAGTGAAAGCTACTTTTTCTACTCCTGTTCACCATCTACCCGGTTTCCACCCTCCTCCTAACCTGTGGTCACTGCGAGCAGCATTTTGGGTGTCCTCCAGACTTACTTTAAGCCTTCAAAAGCAAACATTTTCATCCTTTTTCACAAAAGTAGCATTCTTTTCACTCTGTTTTACTTCTTAATTCTTTTTTTCTTTGTTCATTCAACACTGTTTCTTGGACATCTTTCCTTATCAGTATATAGAGAGGGTCTTAGAGTTGCAGGATGTTCACATGTTTAGATTGTAAGCAGTGCAACAGAAAACAAAAAACAAAAATTCTACATACGTCATCACAATTACACAATGTATCTGTAGGATAAATTCCCAGAAAAAGAATTGCTGGAATTTTGATATTACCAAACTGATTTTCAATTTATATGCTTATAAGTAATTCATGAGAGAATCCAGGTCTTAATTTTTAACTGGTTTCCAAGATAACTGCACTTGGCTTTCCTGCATATGAGCCCACATATTTTGGTTGCCTCTCAGCAGGTCTCCGCTCCCACCATTACATAGCTGCCCTTTTATGGCTTGGGGGGGATTGGCCCTGGGCCAGACAGCTCCACTTCACCATTCTCTCCCTGCTGTCTCTCCCAGGGAGGCAACGCCTAACCTGACAGAACTGCTGGCCTGTTTCTCAAACATATGATGCTACATCACACCTCTGAGCTTTTGCCCATACTGTTCCCACCTCCTGTTCTCCCTTCTCAGTCTGGAAAATTCTGATGTGCTCCTTAAGACTCAGCTTAAATGTTGCCTCTGTGGAGGCTTCCGTGTCCCTCCCTGGCGGAGCCAGTCCCTCCCTCCCACAGAACCCCTGACAGCCCTCTACTAAGGCACATCGGTATCACCTGGCAGGGTAACTACTGTTTGTTTACATGGCTCCATCTTGCCCAGCACCAGCCCAGGCTAGGCCCACACCTCAAACTCATCTGTGACTAAAATTAAACTGACCCGAGAGGCAGGGTGGCATGGAAATGCCAGGCGTGGGAGTCAGGCTGGATTGGACTTCCTCCTCTCCTGGTCCCCTGCCTCCCTCACCTCTTCCCTGCTGCCTGTGTTCTGACCATGATGGCCTGCACATTCCCACTTCGTGACCTTTGCAGGAGCTGTTCCAACCACCTGGAAGGCTCTTCCTTTAGCTCTTTCTCATCTTCCAGTTCTCAGCTTAACTATCACGCGTCGGAGAGGCCTTCCTTGACCCCTTCCCATTCTATTACTCTCAAGTTATTCCCTTCATCGATTCTCTGCAATCCTGATTATAATGCTGACTTATTGGTTTACTTGTTTGCTACTTGTCTTCTTGGTGAGAACTTACCAAGAAGGTCAGGGACTTCGGCTTGTTCACAAGCCCAGGGCTAACACAGGGCCTGGCATATATCAGGCACAACAGAATTCTTTACGGACTGAATGAGGAATAAACAATGAGGTCCAAATCCCAGCTCTACCACTTACCAGCTATGTGTCCTCCTGAAGGTTTCCTCCTCTGAAAATCAGGCCTTTTAGGGCTGTGGTGTGTACCAGGAATTGTGTAAAATGCCTGATATATGACGATACCCCACAAATGGTAGCTGTCACCTGTTAAAATTTTCTCTCCTTCAGTGACAAGTGTACCCTTTCTGCCAGGCTTAAAGACCTTACTCTCCATCTTTCACAATCATTTTTTTTTTTTTTTATTGAGGTGTAACAAATATAGAGAAAAATAGAAATATCTTAATCGTATAACATGACCAATTTTCACCAGGACAAGAAGTAGAACATTCCAACATCCAGGGAAGTTCACATGTTCCCCTTCCCCCATCACTCTCCTGCCAGCTGTGACCCCTCACATTCCTTCCCTCCTCTGTTTATCTGAGATCTTGGGGCATCCATTCTTCTTTCAAACCATTACTGACTCCTTCCTTCCTCCCATTTCTCTTTGGAGCCCCCCACACCAGGCCAACTTCTGTCATTTACATCACTGCCTGGTCCCTGTGGTAACTTGAGTTAACAATCCCTGTTACCAGAACACTGGGATTACTCAAGAGGAGAAGAGAATAAGTGGCAACCTGCAGACAGCTGGGGTAAAGGTACACTCTGTAGCTTGCTGAACTGCCAGGGCTGAGAGGAATCAACACCAGGTGGGCAGGGGGCAAAGAGGAGGGAGGTAGAGAGTGAGGAGGTAGGTGGTGGGGGAGCTGGAGTCACTCTTCTCCATGACAGGGGTTGGGAGGTCCCTGAGAGCCCACTGAAGTCCGATACGATTTTATCTCTGGACAAACCTTCAA
Organism: Loxodonta africana; assembly: GCF_030014295.1. Classification (NCBI taxonomy): domain Eukaryota; kingdom Metazoa; phylum Chordata; class Mammalia; order Proboscidea; family Elephantidae; genus Loxodonta; species Loxodonta africana. The sequence goes on from NC_087363.1 coordinate 39,369,204, forward strand.
ATCATGGTGGTGATAAGGGCTTCAAACCCGGGCTGGGCTAGGAGTAAGACAAAGCTATCTGTGTCTGTGTGTTAGGTGACCTGGCTTAAGCGATTGAATTTTTGTGTCTCCATTCCCTCACCTAAAAAACATAGGCCAGCTATGAGGTCTGAATGCGGCACAGGATCTTCAAGCTTTCTAAACTGTAAAGCGCTGGGCACATACCAGCTGGCGGGCGGGGGGGGGGGGGGGCGCGGGGAGGCCACTGAAGGAAGAAATGGCCTGGGGTTAGCAAGTGTAGCCTGGCTGCTCTGCCTCAAGTAATAATACGGATGATGAGGATGATATGATAAGAGATAGCTGTAACAATTACAGCTAACACTTCTAGAATGCTTACTGCCTGCCAGGCACTGTTCCAAGTGTTTTACATCTTAAACTCACTCAATCCTGACAACTCTAAGAGGTGGGTACTATCACCTTTTCTTTACAGACGAGGAAACTGAGGAACTGAGAGGTTAAAGTGACTTGCCCAAGTCACATTAGGAAGTGGCAGAGTCCAAATTTGAACCTAAGCAGTCTGGGTCCACATGAAGTCTCAACCCCCAGGCTCTGTGCTAAGTGCTCTAGTGTTTTATCTCATTTAATCCTACGAGGTGGGTATTATGGTTATATTCCCATTAAAAAAAAAAAAATTCCTCTTCACTCTCCTGCATATGTTATGCCTTCAGACTTTTCCCTGCATTTATTTTTATGTAGGTCCATATACTCCTGTTATCATCTCATCTCGCTGCATTTTTCTTTACAGAGCACGTATTAGAACCTGAATTTATTTACACTTTGTGTGTGTCCCATCACTAGGCGACAGGTATTTTGATTATTGTTGATTTCCCAATACCCAGAACAGTGTGTGCTACACAATTTAAATAATGAATGTAGCTAATGGTACTAAGTAGCTTTGTGGCTCGTGTTGCATAAATACTGTACATACTCCAATTTTTGAAAAACTGCCTTGGAGGATTTTTTTTTTAATAGGTACAGCCTTAACGCCCGCCCCCCCAAAAACAACAAAAAACTTTGCAGTCAAGTTGATTCTGACTCACTACAGAGTAGAGCTGCCCCATACGGTTTTCAAGGGTGTAATCATTGTTTTTATTAGGTGCCGGTGGAGTCCGTTCCAACTCATAGCGACCCTATCATCTTCACAGGGGCAGATCTTCAGGGCTTTTCTCCAGCCAAACTGCTAGTGGGTTGGAACTGCCCAGCGCCACCAAGGCTCCTTGTAAATACATAGACTTAGCTCATAGTTTTTAACAGATGGGTGACATTCCATACTGTGGATGTGGCGCTGTTTATTTAACCAGTGTTCTATTTAATTAAACCACATTTTCCCAATGTTTTTCTAACCCAAAACCAAAAAGCCAAAACCGTTGCCTAGGAGATAGGGACCTCACAGGACAGAGAACTGCCCCAAAGGGTTTCCAAGGAGCCGCTGGTGGATTCGAACTGCTGACTTTTTGGTTAGCAATAAACGTCCTTGCACATTTCTTTTTGTGCATTATGAGTACATATTTGTACGGAAGTGGAATTGCTGGAAAGGTATATACATTTAAAAATGTGAATAAACGCCCAACCAAATCCGCTGCCACGTCCAGTCCATTCCGACTCATAGCTACCCTATAGAACAAAGTAGAACGGCCCAATAAGGTTTCCAAGGAGCGGCTGGTGGATTCGAACTGCCAACCTTTGGTCAGCAGCCGAGCTCTTAACCACTGCGCCCCCAGGGTTAAAAAAAAAAAAAAAACAAGTTGGTAACGTCAAATTGCCGTCCGGTATCTATTCGTGCCAGCGCTGTTAGGGTACACGACAGGTTTTTATATATCTTGGACCAAACTGGCTATTACCAGTCTTTAAATTTTTTGTCAATCTGATGGGAGGCGGGGGATGAACCCCCAATTTATAGATGAAGAGAGGGTCTCAGAAAGAGTGGCTTTCCCACACAACCCGTGAGTGGCAAAGTCGTAACTCGGCGTCGGAGGTGTTCGACTACGGAGAGGACGCGCCAAAGCTGGTCACTGTCCTCCGTGCTGTGCATCCTGGGGGACGTCTGGTCACGCCAGGCTGCCAGGAGCTCCCCCGGCCCTCAGACCCGGCCCTCAGACCCGGCCCCGCCTGGCCGCCGCCGCCTAGCCGATAACCCCCCCAAGCCCTCGTCGCAGCCTCCTCAGCTCCGAAATGGCGACCGCCAGGAGCGCGAGGCTACGGCCCTCCCCTAGGAGGCGGGCCCGAGTTCAGACCAGAACGACAGATGCCCGAACCAAGCTCGTAGTCGGCTGCCAGGCGGGCTCGCGCAGAAGCAGAGCCGGTGGCGCAGCAGGCCGGGAGGAGGAGCACCGAGCGCAGGGTTCGCTCGCCGGGGCCGCCCGAGAGTGTCTTCATCGCGGGCGCTGGGGCCGCCATCTTAGATGGCGGGAGTAAGACGAGAGCGAGCGTGAGGCGGGAAGGCTTCCCTGCGGTTTTCCCTGGGCCCCGCAGCGGGCCAGTTGGCGAGGCTTTGGGGTGTGTATCCTAAGGCGCAGAGCGCGAGTGGGACGATGCGGGGACTGCCCGGGGCCCCGTCCCCGGGGTTGGGGACGCGTCGAATGTGACCGCCTCCCGCTCCCTCACTCTCCGCGGGGAGGAGGAGCGGACTGGACGCCGCCGCCGGACGACGGAACGCGGGGTCGGCCTGGCTCCTTCAGGTAGGCGGCGGCGCCGGGTACTGGAAGCCGGGGGAGCGGGGCGGCGGGGCCGAGGGGCCGGGTTCCCTGGCGGTTGGGCCTGGGCGGCGCTGACGGAGCGGCCCCGCGGCTGCCCGGGCGGAGGGCCTGGGCCAGGCCGCTGTCACCCCGGGTGGCGCTGGGCGGCAGGGGTGCCCGGGGCCGGGTGTCATGGCCGGCGACCCAAGTTCCCATATCCCCACTCAGATTTCCTTGTGTTTCGGGGAAACGTGCCAGCGCCACCCCTGTGCCCAGTGCACATTCCTCATATTTTGGCAGTGGGAGAATCCGCCCAGAGCTGCCCCGTATCGGTGTTGTCACCCGGATGAGCTAATTCCTTTTTCTTTTCTGGCCGCGGGGTGGGTACCCGGGCCTGCACCTTCTCTCGGGGTCCTTCACCCCAATGTCACTCTTTTAGGGAGGATGAAAGGAATTGAGAAGAAAGGATATGGGTCAGTGCCCCATCACAAAGGCATAGGGGCCTCGCCTTGGGTTTCAGGACTCTGTGGGTTCCTAATGAAAGGTTTAGGATGCTTAGGCTGAGCATGGGCCCCGGGATGCTTCGGAATGAAGATCCAGGGCTGTCTTTTGTGTGAAATAAGAGCCGCTGCCGGGACGCTTCAGCCTTGCAACTGCACAGGCTCTGCAGAGCTAGCTAGTCGGTGCCCCGAGAGAGGAGTTAGGATCCCGAGAGGCGAGGCGCTTGTGTTCGTTCGTTGTTCATTTTCCAGGGTCTGGGTGTGCCCATGGTATTCATTCTCTAGTGGGAAGAATGATGGGGTCTCATATTGTCTCCTTGAGATGTGACCGGGTTCGAGGAGGTCACTTAATCTAGGTAGGGAATGAATTCACACGTTCGCGGAGCTTTTCTGCCTGCCTAGCCCTGTGCAGGGTGAGTGGGGAGAAACGGCCCTCCGTGCGCTCCCAAGACGTGAGAACAACGCCATATGATAAGGATTGGCTTGCCGAGTGCTGTGGGAACTTAGAACACCTAGTTTTACCTAGGGGACCTAAGGAGGAGTGTACGCTAGAGGGGACTTTTGCGCCGAGTTTTGAAGGACTGATGAGTAAGTGCTCACCAGGTGAGGAGGAGGGGAAGGGCATTCCTAGCGGAGAGAACTCCTGATAGGAAAGGAGGCATGCAGGAATTGGGATGAGTTTGGGGAGCAGCAAATAGTTTGGGGTGCAGGGAAATAGTGAGAGAAGAGAGTCCAGAAGAAAAGTTGCTAGATTGTTAAGGGTCTTTCTTTGTTTGAACACAGTGGTGAATTAGTTGGTTTAATTTGAATTCTTCTGAATAAAAAATAGGTGTTGCTAATTTTTTATTCTTACTGATACCTAATCATTTTTCTCCTCTTTTTTTTTGAACGTTTTATTGTGTTTTAGGTGAAAGTTTACATAGCAAATTAGTGTTCCATTCAACAGTTCACAAATTGTTCCGTCACATTGGTTGCTACCCCTGCAACGTATCAGCACTTTCTCCATTTCCACTCTGCCTTCCCTGTTTCCCTCTGTCCACTTTCCCTGCCCCTCCTTGCCTTCTCAGCTTTGTTTTTTGGGCAGATGTTGCTCATATAGTTGATTGTTCTAAGGAACACGTTCCTCACAGGTGTTGCTGTTTATTTTATAGGCCAATTTATTATTGGGCTGAAAAGTGACCTCTGGGAGTGGCTTCATTTCCAGGTTAAAAGGGTGTCTTAGGGCGATAGTCAGGGGGTTCCTCCAGTCCCTGTCAGTCTAGTAAGTCTTTTTTTTTTTTTTTATGAATTTGGATTTTGTTCTACATTTTCTCCAACTCTAACCGGGTTCTCCTATTGTGTCCCTGGTCAGAGTGTTTGGTAGTGGTAACCGGCACCATCTAATTCTTCTAGTTTTAGGCTAGAGGAGACTGGTTTGTGTGGGCCATTAGTCCTGTGGACTCATTGCTTCCTTGAGTCTTTGGTTTCCTTCACCCTCCTTTGCTCTACACAGGAAGAGACCAGTAGTTGTGTCCTTAGACAGCCGCTCAAAATCCTTTAAGACCCCAGATGCTACTTACCAAACTAGGATTTAGAACATTATCTTTATGGACTATGTTATGCCAATTGATCTAGATGTCCCCTGAGACTGTGGTCCTTAGCCTCCAAACCCAGTAACTCAGTCCCATGAGGTGTTTGGGTATGTCTAAGAAGTTTCCATAACTGTGTCCCGTATATGTATGCTCTATTATATATATATGAGTATATATGCAGAACATACAAATATGTATATACAAATGCCCACAACTATACCTATATATGCACTTGCATATACTCCTATACGGCCACCTGTACCTATATAGCATACATGTCTACCTATGCAACCAAAAAAAAAAAAACCCAGTGCCATTGATTCGATTCCAACTCATAGCGACCCATAGGACAGAGTAGAACTGTCTCCTAGAGTTTCCGAGGAGCGCCTAGTGGATTCAAACTGCTCACCAATTCGGTTAGCAGCCGTAGCACTTAACCATTGTGCCACCAGGGTTTCCTACCTATGTAACCACTCGCAAATTTTTGGTTGTTATTACTGTTGCAGAGTTTCGTTACAGCATTTACCTGGGTAGTCGTTTATTCTTGGGTACCTGTTACTGTCGTCATTTACTTTGGTTCCTCTCTTGATGATATTAAAGCTGATAGTAATTAAAAAGATTTACTTCGTTAAACCCAGTTAGGAACATTTTTAAAGTGTTTTAGATGAAATGCTTTCCATTTATACAGTAGTGAATGGACTGATGTCACATTCTTAGGGATTCATGCACAAGATTCCTCTAAAGTTATGTTTGCTCACAAAATGTTGAATATAATGTACATTTTACTAATTTTCAGTTTTAAATGGCTGTTGACAATATAAACCATGCTCACCAGTCATATAGAATTTGACAGATTTTATAAAGCACCTGAAAATGCTAGTGAATATTTTTGGAATAGCAAATGTGTTTTATATAGTAAAACAAGGTAGATTCCCCTGATTGCAATTCCCTTGTAAAGTCTTTCCCTCTATGAGCATAATTTTCCTAAAATAGCTTTGTTATTGTGATTAATGCTAATATTAAAGGAATTATTAAGATATTAATACACTTCAGCTGGCAGTTTCTAAATTTTTCTTGGGTTGTAATGATTATATACCACTGAAGAACATTAAATTCTTTTGGGTTGTTTTCACCCTTATCACTTCAAGGGCTAATCTGTTTAAGATGCAGCAGAAACATTTGACCCAGTTGAACACGGGATACTTGGGAGAATAAACCTGTTACTGTTTCTGTTCTAAACGTTGATCTGTTAGGTGTGTGGTGTTTATGATTATAAACTGTAGTGCAATTGCTTAGTCTTGTTATAGTTTTGTCAGTAGTGGAAAAATAAAACCTGTGTCTTCAAAGTAGAAGGCTTGAGTGAAGTGCATTTGAACATATTTTATGGAATTTGGTTTAGTAGAGAGAAAACTTCAGTGAGAAGGCAATTAAGCTAGTCATTAATAACAAAAAGTGTCTAAAACATAAATGGAGAATGGTTAAATATCAAATATCTTGCAATTGCTCTGGAACTAGTTGCTTTTAGCTTAAAACCTGCCATTCGTGAAATCCAAAGTAGGTGGTTTGCTCTGAAGATTAAACGATGGCCAACAGCTTCATACCTCTTGGAAGTTTAATTTGACTTTTCCAGAAACCTAGCTCAAATCCTTGTGGCATAGAGGTTATGAGTTTGGCTGCTAACCAATAGGTGGGCAGTTTGAATCTGCCAGGTGCTCTTGGAAAACCTGTGGGGCAGTTTTACTGTGTCCTATAAGGTCGCTATGGGCTGGAATCGACTGGGTTTTTTTTTTTTTTTAGCTTATTTACTAAATGGGAAATATAATTGATAACTTCAGATTACTGTTTCAAGGAGTCTATTAGTAGATATATGCTTCTACTACATTTTAAGTTCAGATAACTTTTTAGTAACCTCTTGCCTAAAAATAGAAAAGTATTACATGAGGGAGTACATTTATTTATTTGCATGTTAGGGACATAATAGGCCATCCATAATAATCCTGGTCTTGGGAGGAGCTTGTTAGCCAAACAGCATGCCTTCATGTTGACTTGCAGATGAGAATTTTAAATATTGCCTTTGAAAGGCGGTGGACTATCATGACAGTGGGGGGTTTATGAAATCACAGGATTGAGCCTTGACTTGAAAGGTTTTTCTTTTTTTAATTGGTGCAGCTCATGAAATCATTTCTTTAAAACCAAAACAGAACAAAACAAAAACTGGTGTTGAAAAATTGCTCACCTTGACTAAATTAATTGTAAAATCAAGGCACACTACCTCATTTAGGATGAGGTAGTTTAGGATTTCGGTCTTTGTGTGTGTGTGTGTAAGAATTCCGAATTGCTCATCTGAGTTCAACTGTAATACTACTAGATATTTGTGTTATAATTCATTTAGTGCCTCTGATACAGGGCTAAACTACCTTGCCTATAGTCCTTATGATAGTAATGGCTGAGTATTTATTTTTGCCTTAAAGTTGTGAATAAAAATTTCTTGATTACATATTAAAGTTTTTATCCTTAATTTTACAGTCATTTGTTTCTTATTTTTCTCCCATAATTACTTGTGTAGCTCTTGGTGACCTTAATAGATAACATCAGATTTATTTGCCTTCTAAAATTATGCCTAGAATCTCCGCCTCACCAAGGAAGATGTTAAGTGGATGTTATTTGTTGTTGGTTTGGGCCAGGCTATCTGAAGTTTCTTTCGCAGATCACTCACAAAAATGTGTTAATTGGCATCACATTCCAATCAGGGTCCGTAGTATTTCTTGAGGAACACTTGACAAGTAGTTTTATTTTCAGACCAGATTCTAAGGGATTTTATTGGCTGGGGATTAATAATCTTAAAAGTAGCTCAGAGTTTTAAAACCTTTCTGATTTAGAGGTTGTTTACATTTTTGTTTAAAGAATGGGAAGCAGCAGGCAATGACAATCGGTGCTTTAGGGGAACTCAATATGCCTAATTGCTTCAGAGGGGCCCTTATGTGGTGTCTTCCCCCTTTTTCTACTTCTTGAATTTAAGTCATCCAGTAGCAACATTTTTACTGTTTTAGTGGAGATAGTCTCTCATTTTTCTTCTAATCTGCTGTAGGAAGTAAAATGATCTGATTTCTTCACCCCCACAGATGGGGCTGAAGAGTCAGACTAGCTAATGGTTAACATGTCTTTATAATTATGAATTTTCATTCTTAATCTGGTATTTTGGAGGTATTCTTTTCAACCTCAAGTATCTTTGAACATCTATTCTTTCTCTAGATTTGGAATAGATAAAATCCAGATTTTTCCCCTGGAAGAACATGACTCTTGCTCTCTGTGGCAAATCTCACTAGGAAGCTCAGGGTTTTTGGGAGAGCCATTTCCCTGGATCCAGATAAATCATTCAGAAAGGAGCTCCCACCTGCATTTAAGAAAGTTTATTTACAATGGAAAAAAACTAGAAACAGTTCCTATGTCCAACAATAATAAAATCATTAAGTCATCTGTGGTACAGGCACTTCATGGGGCACCAAACCAAACCAAACCCAGTGCGGTCGAGTCGATTCCGACTCATAGTGACCCTAGAGGACAGAGTAGAACTGCCCCATAGAGTTTCCAAGGAGTGCCTGGCGGATTCAAACTGCCCTGCTACAGTTAGCAGCCGTAGCACTTAACCACTATGCCACCAGGGTTTCCTGATGGGGCACAGCTTGTCATTAAATATGGCATATATAAAGCATTTATGATATGGAAAATGCTGGACACAAAATTGTGTATCTGGAATGATTACAGTTGTATTAAAAAAACAAAATGTAACACAATGGATTATTATTCAGCAGTAAAAAGACGTTATGTATCATATGTGCTGCAGCATGGATTAACCTTGAAAACATTCTAAGAAGCCAGTCACAAAAGAGTACATATTATATGATTCCATTTATATGAAATGTCCAGAATAGGCAAATCCATGGAGATAGAAAGTAGATTGGTTGCCAGGGGCTGGGAGAAGGGGGGAATGGACAGTAACTGGGAATAGAGGTTTCTTTTTGGGATGATAAAAATGTTCTAAAATTAGTTGTGGAGATGGGTGCACAACTTTGTGAATATACTAACAGCCATTGAATTTTACACTTTAAATGGGTGAATTGTATGGCATGTGAATTATATCTCAATAAAACTGTTAAAAAACAAAAACAAAAAAGCTTCCACATGGGAAACTGGAAGAAAATACATGTAGAAGTTAGTGGTTGTTAAGCAGTAGGAATAAGGGTAATTTTCCTCTGTATATTTTTTTGTGCTTTCCACATTCCCTGAATACATAGCTTTTATAATAGAAGATATATGTAATAAAGTTAATATGAATAAATTAATTCTGTTCATGGGTTGGGCCCTTATATCATCTCTTAAAGTAGTCACTTGTCAGATGGCACTGACAGCTGTATTTTTGAGTTGCATTCAGCTACTTTCTGCTGTCTTTGTTTAGTTCAGACCTTTATTATTATTTGCCTGGATTACTGCTGTAAGGAGGGAGCCCTGCTGGTGCAGTGGTTAAATGCTCAGCTGCCAACTGAAAGGCCAGTGACTCGAACCCACCAGCCACTCCTTGGGAGACCGATGTGGCAGTCTGCTTCCTTAAAGATTCAGCCTCAAAAACCCAGTGGGGCAGTTCTGCTCTGTCCTAGATGGTCACTACAAGTCAGAATCAACTCGATGACAATGGGTTTGGTGGTTTTTTTGGACCACTGTAAGAACCTCTGAATAAGACTCTCCCCGTTTTTTTTCTTTTCATTTGTCCCCATGTCAGTTTGTTCTCCCACCAGATTCACTTCCTTGAAGGGCAGATTCTTAAAAATAAATTTTATTAATTATTTGGGTAGATAATATCGTACCACAAAATTTAAAGAATATAGTAATTTTACCTCTCCCTTTGTCCCACAGCTATCCAGCTTTCAGTCACAGAGGGGAATGTGTTAACAGGTTCTTATGTATCGTGTTGTATGATGATAAAAGAATATTCAAGTGTGAATGTGCTGGACTACTTATTTACTCAAATCTTCCCATTGGACCTCCATTGCCAGCAGACCAAGTATGCAGTTTTGCCTCTCTGCCTTGCTAATAACTTGACTCCCTCAGACTATGTTTAGTGGAATTCAACAGCCATTTTTGCAGCACCTTGTAGGTGCTTGGTACAGGGCGAATATAGCAACTTGTGCCTTCAAGAATCTTATCTAATGGGGAGAGACTGACACTATTTCTTCACTTTTGTCTGTTCCTCTTTTAAGAGCCATTTCAGACACTATCTTCTAAAAATCATTTCCTGATCTTTTTCTCTTCCCACTCATTACTGTTTTGTTTTTTTCCTTGAGCCTCTCCTTAAAAAACTCTTTTGCATTTGTTTTTCTTATGGCCTTTATCATACAGTCATTTGTGAATTTACCATCCCATTAGATTGTAAACTCAAATTAATGTTTCCTATGAGTACTGGTGGTGCGGTGGTTAAGTATTTGGCTCCCAACCAAATGTGGGTAGTTTGAACCCTTCAGCTTGCTCAGCGGGAGAAAAGACCTAGCAATAATCTGCTCCTGTAAAAGATTACAGCCTAGGAAGCCCTATGCGCTAGTTCGGCTCTGTCCTGTAGGGTCTCTATGATTTTAAATCAACTCAGTGACACCTGACAAAAACAACTCAATGTTTAATTCCTTATTAATATTTGTGGAAAAAATTCCATATAAGAAAGGCCAAGAATTCAATATAAATCTCTTATGTCCCTGACTAGACTTAAGCCCCGTAAAGGTGGGGCATATCTTACTCATTATGTATGTCCAGTTTTTAAAACCTTATTTTGTTCATACAACAAATAGTAGTTGCATGGCGATTCAGAGGTTAATTACCTCTTGGTTTGGTTTCTTCCTACTGTCCATCACCAAAAAAGAAAAAAAAAATGCTTACAGTAAAGAGGACATACTCAGAATTTTATAACTTAGAACATCTCTTAAGCGAGTTACCTTCCTTGAGCTTCCCTCTCTATTGGGCATTACCAGTAGAGTGCTCTGGGGTCTTGTTTCTAGCTTCCTGAGGACATTCGCCTGCTTTACCAGCTTGCTAACTCATTGACTCAAGATGCTTTGGCCACGCTTGCTATTATTTCCTTCTGCCTTCATAGGTTTTAGACATGGAAGAAAATTTTAACCAGAGAGAATGAAGGGATAAATGTGATGCTCTTCTGCCTTCTTTGACCTGATCCTGGACTGGAGGTAGAGTTGATGGTGAGGGTGGAGATTGTGACCTTCATGACTAGTTTTATCTAGCTGTCTGGCAGTGCAATTACATATTGCTAATTAGATTTCATGGACCACCAGAAGCTTAGAAGTTGGCTTTGTTTGGGTCTGATGAACTTCTTCTCCCTTATAAGTGGTTTTATATACAATGTTCTTCAAAGAGATAAATCAGTTAAACAATTAATGACTCATCTTTTTTATTTTTTGAAAAAAAAAAAAAAAGGTTTTTGGATAAGTTGGTACATGTTGTTGTTACTTTCTTTACATTCTCATCTCTTTTTAATCTAAAATGTATTCCGTCTCCCAGTAAAAGATTATTTCATTTAATCCTGGTGATAAGATATATTAAGTGAAAAAGCAGGGTTCTGTGTACAATGTGGAAACCCTGGTGGCATAGTGCTTAAGAACTATGGCTGCCAACCAAAAGGTCGGCAGTTGAAATCCACCAGGGGCTCCTTGGAAACCCGGTAGGGCAGCTCTCCTCTGTCCTATAGGGTCACATGAGTTGGAATTTGATGACAATGGGTTTGGGTTTTTTTGGTTTAAGTATAGTATGGCCCCATTTTTATAAAGAAAGATATTTACAAATATAGATCTGTACACAGAAAAGACTACATATACATGTCCATAAATGTTGGCAAGGGCTTCCTATGGGATATTTTAGGGTTTTTTTTTTTTTGTATTTTTTCATATTTTCCAGTTTTTACCCCCTCAATGAATGTGTGTTCTGCAGCCAATATATTTAAAAAAAAAAAAAAAAAAAGGAGATAGGGAAATATAAATTATTGCAAAAAACATATATATGTATGTATGACATCTGTATGGGGTTATAAGCATGGAGAAAAACAGAAGAATAATACTAGGTTGTTAACATAGATTACTTGGGTATGGGTAGATGGGGAGGGGAAAAGAAGAGTATAGCAGAGAATTTTATTTATATATTAAGTACTATAGAAAAAAAATAAGCAGGATAAAAGATTTAGAGGGTACTGAGATTGAGAGAGGGTTGCTGTTTATAATGGGTGTGTTTGTAAAATCCAAACCAGTTGCTCTCGAGTTGGTTCCGACTCATGGTGACCCCGTGTGTATGTAAAGACATTATATAAAGATTAGAAAACAAAAACACAAAAGAAAATAAAATTGTGTGATAAGCAAAAATAGTTGTACCTGTACCTTTCGCGATCAGGCTCATTTCTTTCCAAACTTTTCTTCCTAGGCTTTCATTTCATGGATACCCTTTGGCTGTCCATCTGTTGATATATTATCCCTTCAACCTCGTGTACTACGAATAAATCATCCTTTATTGACCGTTTCTTCCACTCAAGGTAGAAGTGACCTTTCTATGGTCTGAATTCTTATAGTAGTTTTCTTAAGAAGTCCACCGCCACCAAAAAAAAAAAGTTACCACATTTTGTTGGAGGTCTGCTTGTCTGCCTGGAAACTAACACTATGCCTAGCACTTAGTAAGTCTGTGATAAATGGTGGTGGTTTTTACTTCTACTTTGAAAGCTCTGAGAAGGCAAGGAACATGCCTGTCTTTATACTCTTCAAAGTAGCTAGTAGTGAAGGTTTTATGCTTAGAAATTGTTGAATAAATAGTCCTCCTTATTCTTTTTTCTCTTTTTATTGTATGCCAGATTGTAGTATATATGTTGTTGTGTACCGTTGAGTTGATTTTCGACTCAAAGAGACCCCATATAACAGAGTAGAATTTCCCCATAGGGTTTTCTAGGCAGTAATCTTTACAGGAGCAGATCGCCAGGTCTTACTCCCATGGAGCCATTTGATGGGTTCGAACCACCAACATTTGGGTTAGCAGCCAAGTGCTTAACATTGCACCACCAGGGCTCCTGTAGTATAGAGAATCATTTTGGTTTTTAGATCATGTGTCAGTGTTTTTATGTATAGTGATTTAGCATCCATGAAAAAAGGTTACAATAAATATTTTGATTGTATCTTTTGTCCATTAGTATTTCATTCAGCATATATTTGAGCACCTAATTTTGTGCCAGGTACTAGATGATGGAGTGTAAGATCTAGGAAGTACATGTAGTTCTTTTTCTGAAGGTATTAATAATTTGATGTATTTAAAAAAAAAAATGTTATATAGGTTACATTTTCTTTTTTATTTTGTGGTATAGTTGTTGTGTGCTGTTGAGTTGATGACAACTTAGTGTGACCCTGTAGGACGGTGTAGAAATAACTGCCCTATAGGGTTTCCTAGGCTGTAATCTTTACAGAAGCAGATTGCCAGATCTTTTCTCACATGGTAGCTGCTAGGTGGGTTTGAGCTGCCGATCTTTTGATGAGCAGCTAAGCACTTAATCATTGTGCCACCAGGGCTCCTTACCAGGCAAATAAATAGTAATAGATTGTTAACATGGGTTGCTTGGCTATAATCTTTTCAAAAAAGATGAGGCAAAGTTGTTAGGTGCCATTGAGTCGGTTCTGAGTCATAGCGACCCTATGCACAACAGAACGAAACGCTGCCCAGTCCTGCACCATGCCCACAATCATTGTTATGCATGAGCCCATTGTTGCAGCCACTGTGTCAGTGCATCTCATTGGGGGTCTTTCTCTTTTTTGCTGACCCTCTATTTTACCAAGCATGATGTCCTTCTCCAGGGACTGATCCCTCCTGACAACATGTCCCAAGTATGTAGGATGTATTCTTACCATTCTTGCTTCTAAGGAGCAAGTCTGGTTGGACGTCTTCCAAGACAGATTTGTTTGTTCTTTTGACAGTCCATGGTATAGTCAATGTTCTTCACCAATACTACAGTTCAAAGGCGTTCGTTCTTCTTCTGTCTTCCTTATTCATTTTCCAGCTTTTGCGTGCATATGATGAGGTTGGGTCAGGCGCATATTAGTCTTCAAGGTGACATCTCTGCTTTTCTGAGGCAGAGTAGCTGGGTATTATTTAGAGCTTTAATGAATCAGTGGCCTGTTTTACAGGGAAAACTTCTGTGCATCACCTTGCTTTAAGAAAGTTAGTCTTGAAAAGTTGATTACAGATGATTTCTGAAAAATAAATAATACTATCAATTTTACAGGTGCATTACTGCAATTCTCATAAGTTCTTAAAATAAGTAAGGTGCTTACCTTTGGGAACACCTTTCAAGATTAGGGAATCTTTGTATATGAAAGTCGTTGACTCCAGAAGGAAGTGTAGGAAAGATGGCTGAATCAAATGATGACTTCACGGAATTGCTTTGGCAAGTTGTAAACACGGAGGGACGCATCACTTCTTGAGGACAGATCCCAGTGTCTGCCCAAATGGGTGATGCCGGTGTGCAGAATGTAGATTCACATACACTGTATTTTGTTTATTTTTCAGGAAGACTGGTGTTACTTGTTTTGAGCACTTGTTGAATATATAAGATTTGCTGCTAAAATTCATGCCTTTTATGTGAAACAGAAATTAGTGGTACAGGGGTTGTACAAGGTTAAATCAGTGTTAACTTTGCAGGTATTAATTTAACGGGTTGAGATTATCTGGGTGATTTTTGTTGTCTCTTCTTTCCTGTCATTATGTAGTCATTTTTTTTTTTTTAACCCATTGTTTACTTGGCCATCAGAACGATATCCCGAAACCATATTTTATTTGTGCATTACATGTTTTGATACTTGTATTATGGTATACTTTGTGAATGGACCTGTTCATCTTAAAGTTAGCGTTGCTGCCCAAGGGAAGAGACAGTGACTAATTTGGGGATGAAAGGACACACTTGGCTTAAAAAAAAAGTCAGACAAAGTGATTTAAAATGAAAATACTGAAAAACTCATTTTTGGTGAGAGTTAAAAATGAAATGGGCTTAAGATGTTTTTCACTGTGGAACTGATTGAACAAAACTGTATTTGAACTAGCTGAATTTTAACTTGTACTTTAATTACCTTTTTAAAAAGCTAGAGTTTATTTTCTAAACTTGGGCAGCCCCTGCTTGCTAACTTTAAAAAAAAAAAAAAACTTTTCAGAAGGGCACTTTTCTTCATATGGATTTATGCTGGTCAGTCATCTGATAAAGTTACTAGCTTGTGGTCCGAAATTGAGAAAGAGGAGTGAGGAAATTCTAATGTTGACACACACCACCTTGCAGTGCATCAGAGTGCCCTTTTGGACTGGTTGGGAAACTAGCCCAAGTCATTTCTAAACTAGATATATCATTGTTTCCCAGTTTGAATGAGATGGCATTTATTTTTTAAACATTTGCGTATATCTGTATTCAGCAGAAACTTTTTACGTGTGAGGATGATTTTTTTCCCCCTGGTGAAGTGTGATCAATTGAATTAAAAGCAGAAACAAAACATTTATCCCCTAAAGGAAGCTTGGTCACTCAGTCTAATCAGATGGACCAAGACTGGACTGAAGAAAGGAATGAGCTTAAAGAAGGAATGAATATAGTGAAGTGGCATTATAAAAACAATAAAACATGGGTATTCAAATATGTTTTTGCTCTGCTTCCCATCCCCACAAAGTTTTTTATTAGTACAGGCAATTTGAGCGACCATCTCCTTACACTGAGAATATGTTCTGAGGAGAGGTTTTGATTGCAGTTGAAGAAAGTGAATCTGTTCCGTAGTCAGCCTCAATTCTTGCCAGCCTTGTAGTGTGACTGCCTCACAGTTGAGTGTGATTCTTTTGTCTAAAGATACATCAAAAAAAAAAAAAAAAGTGATCTCTAATGATAATAATAAAAAACCCAGTGCGGTCGAGTCGATTCCGACTCATAGTGACCCTATAGGGCAGAGTAGAACTGACCCATAGAGTTTCCAGGGAGTACCTGGCGGGTAGCTTACCTTTATTGACTGAACATTACCTGCCAGGAAACCCTGGTGGCGTAGTGGTTAAGAGCTGCGTCTGCTAACCAAAAGGTCAGCAGTTCAGATCCACCAGGTGCTCCTTGGGAACACTATGGTGCGGTTCTGCTCTGTCTTGCAGGGTCGCTATGAGTCAGAATCATGGTGGCAGTGGGTTTATGGTTAGGTTTTTTACCTGCCAGGTTCTTCTAGGAGTTTACCTTAACTCATTTAATCTTTCCAACAACCTAGTGATGATCTTTTTTTTTAAAGGAAGAAACAGAGAGAGGGAAAGAGGTGGAGTAAGTGCCCTAAATACAGGTCTACTTAATAGGAGGTTAAAGAGATTTTCTAAGGTAATTTAGAGTTCATCCTGTCTTCACCTTAGAACTTAACCTCCAGGTATGATGTAAATTTGCTGTTTTGGTGTTTTTGTTAGGTTTCTGGGAATGTGCTCTCCTTTATAATTTTCTTCATGACCTGTAGTAGTTCCATTTCCTTCTTTTAGGTTTTATATGACTAATCCTGTCTAATCCCTTTATTATCTCTTCAACTAAATTATGAAATTATTGAGGGCAGGGATCAAGTCTTAAACTAATTTGCCTCTCAAAGTACTCATTAGCTTTCTTTTTTCATAGAGTGCTCAGGGATACTCCTTTTAAACCTTTCAAGACCCGATTATTTTCTCCTTTGAATTTTTTGTTCATACTATGTGTTGTCACTAATGAAGGCATGCTGATTAAAGGACCAATTCAGAATTTTTGTTATGAGTTATGGCTTTTGCTACCCATTATCTGGGATCCCGTATGTCCCAGTAGACCATGGACAACTTAAACCCTGGTGATATGAGTCAATGATAAAAATTTTTTTTTTTAATTATTTCTTGAAAATTTGCAAAACATGAGGTAAAACATGAAGGCACCCGTCAGTGATTGCACATGCATTTTATTCTAGTCTCCTTCTCAGCCTTATTATTTGTCATGAACTTTTCAAAACCTGATAACACTGCATTCTTCCTTACTGCAAAAGCAGTACTACTTATAGCCCAAATAAATAAAGCCAAGGGATTTTTTATCTGAGGAAAATTACCACTACAATTCATTTTTCATTTCTGCAAAAGTAGTACTTAAAGGAAAAATAAATAAAATTAAAGGAATTTGAATCTCAGGAAAATTACCACTACTTTGTATTCTTTCAATAACAAAAGTAGCACTAACAGCTAAGAAGCAGAAACAGCTGCCCTGGAATATCGCAGAACTATTCACAGTGGTGCTTTCCATCTGCTACACGTAGAAGCAATGATTAGAATGCAGGTTCCACTTTGGAGAGTGGCATCTGGAGTCTTAAAACGCTAGCAAGCGGCCATCTAAGATGCATCAATTGGTCTCAACCCACCCAGAGCAAAGGAGAATGAAGAACACCAAAGACAAAGGGTAATTATGAGCCCAAGAGGCAGAAAGGGCCACGTAAAGCAGAGACTACATTAGCCTGAGACCAGAAAAACTAGATGGTGCCTGGTTATAACCAATGACTGTCCTGACAGGGAACACAACAAACAACCCCTGAGGGAGCAGGAGAGCAGTGGGATGAAGACCCCAAATTCTCCTAAAAAGACCAGACTTAATGGTCTGACTGAAGACTAGGATGACACCAGAGGTCATGGTCCCCAGACTTTCCGTTAGCCCAAGACAGGAGCCATTCCTGAAGCTAACTCTTCAGACAGGGATTGGACGGGTCAATGGGATAGACAATGATATTGGTGGAAAACGAGCTTCGTGAATCAACTAGACACATGAGACTATGTTGGCATCTCCTGTCTGAAGGGAAGATGAGAGAGTAGAGGGGGTCAGACGCTGGCCGAATGGACACAAAAAGAGAGAGTGGAGGGAAGGTGTGTACTGTCTCATTAGGGGGAGAGCAATTAGGAGTATATAGCAAGGTCTTTATAAATTTTTGTATGATAGTCTGACTTGATTTGTAAAATTTCACTTAAAGCACAATAAAAATGAAAAAAAAAAAAATGTCCTAGATAACAAAGTTTATAAAGAAAATGTTCTGCATCCCACTTTGGTGAGTGGCGTCTGGGGTCTTAAAAGCTAGTGAGCGGCCATCTAAGATACATCAATTGGTCCCAACCCACCTGGGGCAAAGGAGAATGAAGAACACCAAGGACACAAGGAAAATAGTAGCCCAAGAGACAAATGGGGCCACATAAACCACAGACTCCATCAGCCTGAGACAGGAAGAGCTAGATGATGCACTGCTGCCACCAGTGACTGCCCTGACAGGGAATACAGCCGAGAGTCCCTGACGGAGCAGGAGAAAAGTGGGGTGCAGAACTCAAATTCACATAAAAAGACCACACTTAATGGCTGATAGAGACTGGAGGGACCCGAGAAGATAGGGCCCCAGACTCTGTGTTATACCAGAACTGAAACCATTCCCGAAGCCCACTCTTCAGACAGAGATTAGACTGGACTATAAAAATGATACTCGTGAAGAGAGTGCTTCTTCTCTAGCTCAAGTAGATTAAAAAAAAAAAAAAAAGATAGATGAGAGTAAATGGGCAGCTCCTGTCCGGAGGTGAGATGAGAAGGCAAAAAGGGACAGGAGCTGGTTAAATGGACGTGGGAAATCCGGAGTGGAAAGGAGGAGTGTGCCGTAACATTATAGGAAGAGCACCTGGGGTCACATAACAATGTGCATACATATTTTTGTATGAGAAACTAACTTGAACTGTAAACTTTCACTTAAAGCACAATTAAAAAAAAAAAAAAAGATTGAAAGCAGGGTAAGAATAACTTATAGGCGTTCCAGTCTCTTAAAAGTACCACTGCAGTGCATTATTCCTTATTGGAAAGGCATTATTTACTTTTAGAAGCTAGAAAAGGGAGCTAGTAACACCTGGAAACAATGAATGGCATCAAGGAGAAAATGGCCACTATGTCTGAATGAAGACTGGCAATAGTTTATTCTCACAATAAGTACATTCTCATGAGAACATAGTAGCTAGGAAACATAGGAGGCTTATCTCACAGAAATAAAGACAAACCTGCCGAAAGTTAAGAAATTCAAATATCTGAAAGTCATTACGTAGGACAGTGCTCAGTCTACACAAAAGTGAGGCTTCCACTCAGGATTTTTTTTTTTTTTAATTAATTTTTATTGTGCTTTAAGTGAAATCAGGTCAGCCTCTCATACAAAAATTTACCTGCATCTTGCTGTACACTCCTAATTGCTCTCCCATGAGATAACACAGTACTTCCCTCTACTCTCTGTCCCCCACTCAGGATTTTTGAGTTTCACACATTTCAAAAGGCTTCCACCTTGAAGCTGAACACCTTAAAATTAGTCTACCCTTTTTCCAAAGAACTCCAGAGGGATAAAAAGTAGACAGGATACAGTATGTCTAATGGGTCTTGAAAGGGTTTTAAAGATTTTTCTCTCCACAACTTTTGTTAACCTGAAGTAGCAACACTTATTTCCATTCCTCTTTTTTTTTTTTTCCTGTAAGGAAGTAATGAATTTAATGAATTATTTTGTTATTTCTGTTTGTGTGAAAACTGCTTTTTCAAATCTTAAATATTTAATTTAGGGCTCTAGTTTAAAATGCCAAACCAGAAAACCCAAACCCGTTGCCATTGAGTTGATTCTGATTCATATCAACCTTATAGGACAGAGCAGAACTGCCCCACAGGGTTTCCAAGCCTGTAATCATTACTAAAGCAGACTCCTGCAGAATGGCTGGTGGGATCCAACCGCCAACCTTTAGAATTGCAGCTGAGCACTTAACCACTGTGTCACCAGGACTCCTTGTTTAACACTTTTGGAAATATTTTTTCCACCAAAAGTTTCTTTTTTCACCAATTAATGTTCCCTAAAACTTACAGGAAATCTATTAAGATTATACAAGCATTTTTGATGAGATTGGGGCTCAGACTGAAGCCTTTTAATCTAAAATTTAAAGTATTTTACCTGGTGTTTTTTCTTAAACATTTACCATATAGTGGAGAGAGTTCTCTCCTTGCAAAGTTTTTCTTTGCTAATATTTGTCAGTTCTTAATGAGAGTTTATGATACCTGGAATTTTATATGATAAGATAATACTCTGATGTGAGCTTAGTGGAAATATTTCTAAACTGTATTATTGGCTTTTGGAATCTTAAAGGTTCAGTATAAAATTAATCAAAACTAAGTACATACAAGTTTTAGAATAGTGAAACAGGATATTTTATGTTCTTCTTAAGCATAGCTTTAAGTTATATATAGCTTTTGGTTTATTTTGTCTTTGATAATAAGTCTTGTTTTATTTCTCCTGTTGTTGAGAAATAAGATTTTTGAGAAAATGATAAATACAGGCAGAGAGACAGAAAGATTTTCCCAGATGTTGCAGTGGTTAATTGTAGGTGATTTAGGAGTGTGTTGATGTAATTTAAGGGTTCCAAGCTATGGACTAATGGGTAAAGCATCTAGAATTGCCCCAGGAGGGCTCTTTAGAGATCTCTGGGAATCGGGAGACAATTTGCAAAGAGCTGTAAATGAGTAATAGAGTCTATCTATATAGTCATTGTGATTCCCCCGGATGATCTGAGAGTTAAACAAGCTCCTTCACAGTTGATCTGTACTTTGGAACCTGGGACTTAAGTTTTGGAATGCGGTAACATAGTGGTTAAAAGCTTAGGCTTCGACCTGAGAAAAACCCAGGCTGGAGGTTTAAGCCCTAGGTGGGAGGAAACAGACAATGCAGGAACCAGAAAAAAACAAAAAACTATAATAAATAACTTCAGACATGAGATTTCATGGATGCAGTAAGAAACAGTGCAATGAAAAGGGAACATGCACAGAATAGGTAAGATACCTTGGAAATTAAAAATATGACAGTAGAAAATAGATGTCAATAGATGGATTAGAAGATAAGACTGAGGAAATCTCTTAGAAAGTAAAACAAAAAAGACCAAGAGATGGTCCAAAATTAAATAAATAAAAAATTAAAATGGAAAGAGATAGTCATTATGTAGACTCAGTATCCAGTAACGGACATTCCCGAAAGAAACAACGAAGGAGAGAGGAGGAAATTGTCTCTCTCCCCTCTCTCCTCCCCCTCTCCCCCCTCTCTTCCCCTCTTCCCCTTCTCCTCCCCTCTCTCTCTCCTCCCCTCTCTCTCTCCTCCCCTCTCTCTCTCCTCCCCTCTCTCTTTCCCTCTCTGGGCTTGCTTTCAGTGTAAGAGAATTTCCACAACTGAAGCATATTAATTTCCACATTGAAAGGACTCATCTAGAACCTGGTGCTGTGAGTAAAAGGGGACTTACACAGGGGCACATCATCCTGACATTTTAGAATACCAGAAATGAAGGCTTAAAGCTTCCAGAAAGAGAAGAGTTGATGTACTTAGAATGCCATTGGAATGGAAACTAAAAGACAGTTAAATATCTTTGCAATTCCGAGAGATTATTTTCTCCCAGGAGTTCTGTACTCAGCCAGACCTATTAATCAAATGTGAAGGTAGGAAAAAAAAAATTTTTTTTTTTTTAAAAAATGTTCAAGATTTCAAAAGATTTACCCTCCCACCTGTCCTTTCTCAGGAAGCTATTAGAGGATGTGCTGAGTCAGAACTAGGGAGAAAACCCAGAAGAGGAAGGCATGGGATACATGAAGTGGATCCAGGACAGAGTATTCTCTAGATGACGGGAAGGGAAACTTCAAGGTAACAATTGTGCATCAGCCTAGAGAGTCCCAGTAGGAGCAGGGTGATAGAGGGCTCCTCGAGATGCTCTAAGAAAATATTGGAGATGAAAAATTGCCTGGTGTGGTGACTGTTATTTTTTTTTATAGCACTGACAGAGTTTGGTCAAGGAAGGGTAGGGGTGAAAAAAAGAAGGAAACCAAAAGCTGTCAAAGATATACACTTAACATAAATTATTTAAATTTAACCAGAAATTATGAATTTTGGAAAGGTAGGGGAGGGTTGGGGTTGTGGCAGGTGTGGCAAGAGAAATGAATTTGAATCTTCCATATAAGGAAGTTAATAGATAACCAAAACTGAGAAATCAAGGAAAAATGTAACTATTTGTGCCTATGAGTAAAAGGAAAAAAAAAAAAAAGATTAGGGGAGAACATTCATGGAACAAAGATACTGGTACCAAAAAAAAGCGGCATGTATGTATTATTTAACAATATGAAGTTAATTAGTGAAAAACAGGTGAGGCACAAAAGAGTAGGAGGTGGAGATGGGTGATATTTTAAAATATGTACATATACTACTTTGTTAAAAGTTTTAAAGCAACCAGTCAAAAAGAGATAAAATTGGTACAATATCATTTTTCTCAGAAAAATTGTTTCCCAAGCCAGGCCTTTTGATTCTAATCGTATGACTTTGTTGGTACCCTGTGAACAGTACAAGGCTACATGGAGTTGGTTCTCTGCTTCTTTGATGTGTAGGGTCATGGGATGCAGCATTCTCAGACGGTACGGGGGAGCAAGAGCCCACACTCAGGGAGGTGAGCTTTCAGAGGAGTGATTCACATGCACAGGGATCCTCAGGGTTAGGGTAAGAAGAAAATTTTGCCTCAACTCTGTGGATTAAAGAGAGCTATGTAGAAGAATTCCTGATTATTGTAATCAATAGAACATCATTGCTTTTATAACAATGAAGTAGGTAACATTTATTGTCTTAGGCTAATACTGTGCGCTTTCTGTACATTACGTAATCCTTACATGCTAAGAGACATGCCATGTGGAGAAAGGAGTACAAGTAAATCTTAATTAGATATCATTAAGTAAAAGGCTGTTTAAAAATACAGGCACCTTAGTATATTCAGGTTATTCATGCCAGATGTAGACTTTTCAAGTTCTTGCTACTAGTTCTTCCTCCTCCCTCTGCTTTCAAACCAAGGAGAAACTCAGGGCAGCCCGATAATACCACAAGAGAATTTTAACTCCAGGGCACTGCCCAGGTTATTTTGATGTATGGAAATTCTTTTGTATTGACTAATATTCAGAATTAGTGAGTCATGGTTTATAGTTGAGCAGTTTTCTAATTACATAGATATTTTCCTTTAACTAACCCATATTTATTACCAACTCTGGGGAGAAAATTTTGGGAATGAAAGTAAAAAAGAATGGTTTAAGAAATTTATAAAATCATCGTATTTCTACTTGTCTTAAATCCTTATCCATTTGCTGCAGATTGTAATGTTATTGTTAGTTGCCATTGAGTCAATTCTGATTCATGGCCACCCCATGTGTGCAGTGTAGAACTGCTCCATAGGATTTCCAAGAAGATCACCAGGCCTGTCTTCTAAGGCACCTCTGGGTAGGTTTGAAATGCCAACCTTTTGGCTGGTAGTCACGTGTATAACCATTTGTGCCACCCAGGGGCCTACAGATTATAATAGCTTTACGAATAAAAGATTATATTTTTTGGTACACCCCCCATTCTGTATCATTTCAAGAGATACGAGGAAGGAAAGAACAAGTTAAAAAAATCATTAGTTCTCTGACTGCTCTAAGATAATGAATTTAAATATTAGAAATTTAGAAATGAAGTAAAAATCACTTAAACGAGAAGAAAAAAGTTAAATTGCTTATGGTGTGTAAGACATATTAAACAAAACAAAACAAAACAACCCTTTGCTGTGGAGTCGTTTCCGACTCACAGCAACCCTGTAGGACAGAATAGAACTGCCCCATAGAGTTTCCAAGGAGCACCTGGCGGATTTGAACTGCCAGCCCTTTGGCTAGCAGCTGTAGCATTTAGCCACTATGCTACCAGGGTTTCCAAGACATGTATAGGTATATATTTTCCTTTCTTCAACCCATAAGTCTGTTGCATTATTTATAAACAGTATTTATTTCAACTGGTATAATTGCAGCAGTATTCACAGTAGTCAAAAGGTAGAAACAACCTAAATGTCCATCAACAGATGAATGGGTAAACAAAATGTGGTACATACATGCAATGGAATATTATTCAGCCATAAAGAGAAATGAAGTCCTGATACATGTGCAACATGGATGAACCTTGAAAACATTACGCTGAGTGAGATAAGTCAGTCACAAAAGGACAAATGCTGTATGATCTCGCTTATATGAAATAGGCAAATGTATAGAGGTCAAAGCTTTTTAGTGGTTACCAGGAGTGGGAGGGAAGGGAGAAAGGGGGGTTGCTTAGAGGGCACTGAGTTTCTGTTAATGGTGGTGGAATAGTTTGGAAAAGGGTAATGGTTGTACGATATGATAAATGTAATCAGCGTTGCTGAGTTGTAGACGTAAAAAATGTTGAATTGGCAAATGTTTCGTTATATATATTTTACCACAATAAAAAAAACAGCATGATAATAATATTAAATAATAGTTTCAAGTTCAAATTCATCTTATTTAAATCAGTGTGTTGTAATAGAAAGAGCTATAATTTAGAGTCTGAGGACCTGAATTTTTTTGTTTGTTTTGTTTCTCTTAAATTGTAATTAAACTTTCACTTTTTCCTCATCTGAAAAAGAGGTAGAAATAATACCTGCTTTAGTCTGTTTGGAAACCCTGGTGGCGTAGTGGTTAAGTGCTATGCCTGTTAACCAAAAGGTCAGTAGTTTGAATCCACCAGGCACTCCTTGGAAACCCTATGGGGCAGTTCTACTCTGTCCTTTAGGGTTGCTGAGTCGGAATCGACTCGACGGCAGTGGATTTGGTTTTTGGTTTCAGTCTGTTTTAGTTCTAACAGTCATATGAGATAATGGAGAAGAGACCTGAAGAAACTGTAAGATTTTGCAAAACTAAGTTCTCTTGACCAAAATAAACTTTCTAGAATCAACCTTTGGATTTTTATATCCCAACCACACAGAATACATTGCTACACTCTGAGAAACTAGGTTTTAGATTATTTAAGAATTGCCTAAAACCTCATTTAACACCGAAGCACCAAAGGAACCTTAGACAGTTTTGCTCTGTCACTTTAATATTTTAATATATTAAGGTAATGTTTGAAGAACAACTTGAAAATGAGGTTTTTCAGAGTGTCTGATTAGAATTACTGATTTACCGAGGCATTTTTTTATTGCTTTTTTTTAAAAAATAATTTTTATTGAGCTTTAAATGAATGTTTACAAATCAAGTCAGTCTGTCACATATAAGCTTATATATACCTTACTCTATACTCCCACTTACTCTCCCCATGATGAGTCAGCCCGCTCCCTCCTTTCAGTCTCTCCTTTCATGACAGTTTTGCCAGTTTCTAACCCTCTCTACCCTCCTATCTCCCCTGCAGACAGGAGATGCAACACAGTCTCAAGTGTCCACCTGATACAAGTAGCTCACTCTTCATCAGCATCTCTCTCCAGCCCATTGTCCCAGTCCCTTCCATGTCTGATGAGTTGTCTTCGGGAATGGTTCCTGTCCTGGGCCAACAGAAGGTTTGGGGACCATGACCGCTGGGATTCCTCTAGTCTCAGTCAGACCATTAAGTCTGGTCTTTTGATGAGAATTTGAGGTCTGCATCCCACTGATCTCCTGCTCCCTCAGGGGTTCTCTGTTGTGCTCCCTGTCAGGGCAGTCATCGGTTGTGGCCAGGCACCATCTAGTTCTTCTGGTCTCAGGATGATGTAAGTCTCTGGTTCATGAGGCCCTTTCTGTCTCTTGGGCTCATAGTTATCGTGTGACCTTGGTATTTCTCATTCTCCTTTGCTCCAGGTGGGTCGAGACCAATTGATGCTTCTTAGATGGCCGCTTGTTAGCATTTAAGACCCCGGACGCCACATTTCAAAGTGGGATGCAGAATGTTTTCATAATAGAATTATTTTGCCAATTGACTTAGAAGTCCCCTTAAGCCATAGTCCCCAAACCCCCGCCCTTGCTCCGTTGACCTTTGAAGCATTCAGTTTATCCCGGAAACTTCTTTGCTTTTGGTCCAGTCCAGTTGAGCTGACCTTCTGTGTATTGAGTATTGTCCTTCCCTTCACCTAAAGTAGTTCTTATCTACTAACTAATCAGTAAATAACCCCCTCCCATGCTCCCTCCCTCCCACCCCCCCCCGTAACCACAAAAGTATGTGTTCTTTTCAGTTTATACTATTTCTCAAGATCTTATAATAGTGGTCTTACACAATATTTGCCCTTTTGCCTCTGACTGATTTCACTCAGCATAATGCCTTCCAGGTTCCTCCATGTTATGAAATGTTTCACAGATTCGTCACTGTTCTTTATCGATGCGTAGTATTCCATTGTGTGAATATACCACAATTTATTTAACCATTCATCCGTTGATGGACACCTTGGTTGCTTCCATCTTTTTGCTATTGTAAACAGAGCTGCAATAAACATGGGTGTGCATATATCTGTTCGTGTAAAGGCTCTTATTTCTCTAGGGTATATTCCGAGGAGTGGGATTTCTGGGTTGTATGGTAGTTCTATTTCAAACTTTTTAAGAGAACGCCAAATAGATTTCCAAAGTGGTTGTACCATTTTACATTCCCACCAGCAGTGTATAAGAGTTCCAATCTCTTCGCAGCCTCTCCAACATTTATTATTTTGTGTTTTTTGGATTAATGCTAGCCTTGTTGGAGTGAGGTGGAATCTCATCGTAGTTTTAATTTGCATTTCTCTAATGGCTAATGATCGAGAGCATTTTCACTGAGGCATTTTTAAAGGAGCCCTGGTGGTGCAGTGGTTAAGTGCTTGGCTTCTGTAAAAATGGTGTGGAGACAGTGTCTGATCTCCTCTAACTTCATTAAAAAACTTCATTAGGGGGCAGGAAAACCAAGATCAGCAGCCCAAGGCTGATTCCTATGAGGCAGAGGCCAGACATCCCTTCTCTCTCTGCCAACTTTACCAACTCTGACACCAACAATCCCTCTCACAGCACTCTCTGCTGGGTTCGGTAATTCATGTGCAATGGCCACACAGAACTCACAGTCAGTACTCATGATTGTGGGGTTTACTAGGGAAGTAACAGGTTACAATTCAGGTTTAGGAACACTTAGGATACAGCTCTTCCATCAGAACAGCCTCTTCCCAGCTGTGCTTGCAGGTAGTCCTCTCCCTGGCCCTTGGCTTCTGCCCAAAGGCACTCAACTTCCTTGCTCTGTGGGCCAGGAAGCCTACCACGCCATCTCTGCTGGCCGGTCTTGCTGTCTTCAGTATTATAGCTCTCTCTGTCTCTCTCTCCTGCTTCCAGGAGCTTCTCAGCCCATGGATCCTGAGTCCAAAGGATGTGCTGGCTCCTGGCAGTTCTTCCTTGGTGGTGGTGGTATCTTCTCTTCCCCACCTCTGGAGTGGCTCATTTCAAACCCAGCAGGATGGCAAAACTTACCAGTCCCTTCGGTGGACCACAATTACCCAATCACAGCAAAAAAAACCCCAAACCTGTTGCTTTAGAGTCAATTCTGACTCAGCAACCCTACAGGATAGTATAACTGCCCCATAGGGTTTCCAGGGAGTGGTTTGATGGATTTGAACTGCTGACCTTTTGGTTGGCGGCAGAGCTCTTAACCACTGTACCACCAGGGCTCCGGTTACCCGCCCAATCACTTGGGTGGGAGTTATAAGGCATGGCTAGAAAGACCACACAAAAGTGATCAATCACTCTGCAGTTTCTACCCAAAAAGTTCACAGTTAGAACCCATGATGCACTCTGCAGGAAAAAGATGTAGCAGTCAGCTTCCGTAGAGATTACAGCTTTGGAAACCCTATGGGGCAGTTTTACTCAGTGCAATAGGGTTGCTATGAGTCAGTGGCAATGGGTTTGGGTTTTTTGGGAAGAAAATTAAAAAAAAAAGTACTTCCTGAAGTTTTTACATTGTTTGTTTGGAGTGTATGTGTGTTACCCTATTCTGAAAGGGCAGTAGCATGATTTATTTGATTGCTTGGGCCGGCTAAGGTGGGAGAGCATAAAACGAGGTCACCGTTAACCCCAAGTTTGCCCAACTGCTTCTTGACTCTCTCTCCTGGTCAGGAGTTTCAGGACTTTTAGTTCTCATACAGGTAACTTCTGAAAAGCTTCCTGGATTAATCTGGAATTGTTATAATTGTTTTTTTCTAATCATGGTGCAAAGGAATCTCATTCTACTTTTCAGGACAGGAGCTGTGACAAGAGAATCCATGGGAGATGAGTGAATGCTCTGGTGTGGTGTGTGTCTCCAGAGATTGGTAGAGTAACATTTTCAGTCAGACGTGCCTCAGAATTAGCATTCAGGTGGGAGATGTATGTTAAAGTATTAGAACTCAAATTACTTAAAATTATACCCTAAATGCTGGTAGTTAAAGTATATTTTCATAACTGTAGTCTTATCAGATTTGACCTGTCCTGAGGCTACATAATAGTACTTTGTATGTGTGTTGCTTCCCAATCTTGCACCTTGAAGACAGTCTTGCTTTCAAACTTTTTTTTTTATACTGGGAAACCCCGGTGGCATAGTGGTTAAGTGCTATGGCTGCTAACCAAAAAGTTCGGCAGTTTGAATCCACCAGGCGCTGTAAAAGCAAAAACAACAGAACCCTCCTAGAGTTTTTTTAAAAGTTTGTTTTCTAGTTTATACTTTCTTAGTCTGGCACTTTTTATTCATTATTCACTGAAATTATTCTAGAATTAGGCCACAGGGTGAGAAGGCTGTGTTACCAGTTTAAAATGTCTTTATCACAATTTGGTATTCTCATGGATCATGAGCATCAGAATAAATTAGGCAGTGTCCTATGTAAGATCATTTCTCAGCAGTTTGCAGGGACTTGTACTAGGAAATAACTTGCTCCTTTTTTTTTTTTGGTGATGGAAATGTACACGCCAAAACCTTCACCAGTTCAGCAATTCCCACATGTACAATTCACTGACATTGGTTACATTCTTCATGTTGTGCCTCCTGTATCCTTACACTTTTCCAATTTGTTTCACCACTCTTAACATAAACTCAACATCCTTTAAGGAAAACCTCTCCTTTACCCTTCCCACCCACCTCTGGTAACCACTAATCTTCGGCTTCTGTAAAAGATCCATGAAGGTTACAGCCCAGGAAACCCTATGGGGCAGTTCTACTCTGTCACATTGGGCTGCTATGAGTCGGAATCAACTCGAGAGCGCGCAATAACCATAGCGAATGACATTGAGCATCTTTTCATGTACTCGTTAGCCATATGAATATCCTCTTTGGTGAAATGTCTGTTCGAGTCTTCTGCCTATGTTTATTGTACTTTAGGTGAAAGTTTACAGTTTGTTAGTTTCTCATACAAAAATTTATACACACCTTGTTATATGACCCTAGTTGCTCTCCCTATAATGTGAATGCACATTCAGGCCTTCCACCCTGGATTTCCAGTGTCTGTTCAACCAGCTCCTGTCCCTTTCTGTCTGCTTATCTTGCCCCGGACAGGAGCTGCCCATTTAGTCTCATGTATTTACTTGAACTAAGAAGCACACTCTTTATGAGTATCATTTTATGTCCTATAGTCCAGTCTATTCTTTGTCTGATGAATTGGCTTCGGGAATGGTTTTAGTTCTGGGTTAACAGAGAGTCCCAGGGCCATATCTTCTGGGGTTCCTGCAGTCTCAGACAATTAAGTCTGGTCTTTTTATGTGAATTTGAGTTCTGCACCCCATTTTTCTCCTGCTCTGTCAGGGACTCTCTGTTGTGATCCCTGTCAGGGTGGTCACTGGTGGTAGCCAGGCAAATGTACCATCTAGATCTTCTGGTCTTAGGCTGATGGAGTCTCTGGTTTATGTGGCCCCATTTTTCTCTTGGGCTGATATTTTCCTTGTGTCTTTGGTGTTCTTCACTCTCCTTTGCTCCAGGTGGGTTGGGACCAATTGCATCTTAGATGGCTGCTTGCTAGCTTTTAAGACCCCAGATGTCACTCACCAAAGTGGGATCTCTGCCTGTTTTTTGATTGGATTGTCTTTTAAAAAAATTTTTTTTATTGTGCTTTAGGTGAAAGATTACAGGGCAAATTAATTTCTCATTCAGAAATTTATACACAAATTGTTTCCTGATGTTGGTTGCAATCCCTGCAATGTGTCAGCACTTTTCCCCTTTCCACCCCGGATTCCTCATTTCTATTCGTCCAGCTGTCCTGTCCCTTCCTGCCTTCATGTCTTCGCTTTTGGGTAGGTGTTGCCCATTTGGTCTTGTATACTCAATTGATCTAAGGAGCACATTCCTCACGAGTGTTACTGTTTATTTTATAGGCCTGTCTAATCTTTGGCTGAAAGGTGAACTGAAGGAGTGGCTTCAGTTCTGAGTTAGAAGGGTGTCTGGGGCCCTAGTCTTGATTCCTTTAGTCTCTGTCAGACCAGTAAGCCTGGTCTTTTTTGTGAATTTGAATTTTCTACATTTTTCTCCTGCTCTGTCTAGAACCGTCTATTGTGGTCCCAGTCAGAGCAGTTGATGATAGTAGCTGGGCACCATCTAGTTCTTCTGGGCTCAAGCTGCTGGAGGCTGTGGCTCATGTGTTCCATTAGTCCTTTGGATTAATATTTTCCTTGTGTCTTTGGTTTTCTCTCTTCTCCTTTGCTGCAGATGGGATGAGACCGATAGATGTATATTAGATGACTGCTCATAAGCTTTTAAGACCCCAGATGCTACTCACCAAAGTAGGCTGTAGAACATATGTTTATGAACTTAGTTGCTGTTGTTAGATGCCATCTGGTTAGTTCCAACTCTTAGTGACTGTATGTACAACAGAATGATGAACTATGTAATACCTATTGACCTAGATGTCCCCCGAGACCATGGTCCCCAGTAACTCAGTCCTTCAAGGTGTTTGGATGTGTCTAGGAAGTGTCTGTGACTGTGTCCCCTTTGTGTTCTATTATATACATGAATATGCATGCTGTGTATACAAATCTAAACTATGCATGTACATGGGTATACTATATGCCCTCCTCGCCCTATTCAGCATATGTATCTGCTTATGTATTTGTTTGTAAGTTCTTTTTTTCAATGGTGTCGTAGGATCGTATACGTTACAGTATCTATTGTGGTTCCCTCTTTTGTTTTCTTCTTATGTTCCTCTCAATGTCTTCCTTTGCCTTGGTCAAGTTGTGCTGACTTCCCCTATATTGTGTATTGTCTTTCCCTTCACCAAAATTAACACTTTGTACTATCTAGCTTCTAATTTCCCCTCCTTACTCCTTCCCTCTGCTGGAACCATCAAAGAT
Organism: Loxodonta africana; assembly: GCF_030014295.1. NCBI lineage: Eukaryota > Metazoa > Chordata > Mammalia > Proboscidea > Elephantidae > Loxodonta > Loxodonta africana. The sequence goes on from NC_087363.1 coordinate 39,400,168, forward strand.
TGTTTCATTCTGTGGTAAACCTTTTCTTAAGTTTTCATAATAGTGGTCTCGTGTAATATATGTCCTTTCGTGACTGACTTATTTCACGCAGCATAACGCCCTCCAGGTTCATTCATGTTGTGAGACGTTTCATGGATTCATCATTGTTCTTTACCATTGTGTAGTATTCCGTTGTGTGTATGTACCATAATTTATCCATTCATCTGTTGATGGACACTTAGGTTGTTTCCATCTTTTTGCTATTGTGAATAATGCTGCAGTGAACTTGGGTGTACATATGTCTAATTTGTGTGATGGCTCTTAATTTCTCTAGGATGTATTCCTATGTTTGAAATTGCTGGATCATATTGTATTCCTATTTCTGTTTTTTAAAGAAAATGCCATATCATTTTTCATAGTGGTTGTAGCATTTTATATTCCCACCAGCAGTGTATGAGAGTTCCAATCTTTGTACAATCTCACCAGCATTTATTGTTTTCTGAATCTTTGATCAGTGCCATTCTTGGAGGAGTGAGATGACATCTCATTGTGGTTTTGATTTGCATCTCTCTAATGGCTGGTGGCATAGTGTTAAGTGCTACAGCTGCTAACCAAAAGGTCAGCAGTTCGAATCCACCAGGTGCTCCTTGGAAACCCAGTGGGGCAGTTCTGCTGTGTCCTGTAGGGTCGCCGTGAGTCAGAATTGATTCAATTGGTAATGGGGTGTTTAATGGCTAATTTTTGCGAACATCTTTTCATGTATTTATTGGCCTGGATATCCTCTTTGATGAATTGTCTGTTTATGTCCTTGTGTTGCTTATCTTTTTATTGTTCAGTTGTTGAAGTTTTATGTATATATTTTATAGATTAAACCTTTATCAGGTATGTCATTGCCAAAGATTTTTTCTGAGTCTGTAGGTTGTCTTTTTATTCTCTTGTAAAAGTCTTTGATAGGCATAAGTATTTAATTTTCCGGTGGATTGTTTCTCTTTTTGTTGTTAAATGGTAGATGTTTTTAAAAAATGTATTTTGGATATTAGACCCTTACTGGACATAACAAACAAACGCACAAACCCTTTGCTATGGAGTTGATTTTGACTCAGGGACCTATAGGACAGAGCAGAATTGCCCCATAGGGTTTCTAAGGCTGTAATCTTTGCAGAAGCAGACTGCCACATCTTTGTCCCATGGAGCAGCAGGTGGATTCAAATTATTGACCTTTCAGTTAGCAGCCGAGTGCTTAACCACTGTGCCACCAGGGCTCCTTTTATCAGATATGTGGGTCACAAAAATTTTCTCCCTGTCTGCAGGTTATCTCTTCACCTTGTCAATAAAAGTTCTTTGATGAACAAAAGTAGTTTTCATGGGGTCCCACTTACCTGTTTTGTCTTTTACTGCTTGTGCTTTTCTTGTCATATCTGATAGTTCATCACTGAAAATCAGGTCCCACAGCCTTGCCTGTACATTTTCTTCTAAGAATTTTATGGTTTTAGTTTTCATATTTAGGTCCCTGATCCATTTTGAATTGGTTTTTATGTGTAGTGTGAGACATGGATCCTGATTCATTGTTCTGCATGTGAAAATCCTTTTTTTCCAGTACCATTTGTTGAAGAGGCTCTTCCTTCCCCGTTGAGTGGACTTAGCACCCTTGTTGAAAATCAGTTGATTGTAGATGTATGGATTTATTTCTGGACTCTCTGTTAGTCTATTAGGAGTCCCTGGGTGGTGTAAGTAATTAAGCTTGACTACTGGCCCACAAAAGGTTGCTGGTTAGAATTCACGTTTGGGTGCCTTGGAAGATGGCCTGGCGATCTGCTTCTGAAAAGTCACAGCCTTGAAAACCCTGTGGAGCAGTTCTACACTGAACACATGAGATCACCGTGGGTCGGAATTGACTCTATGGCAACTGACAACAAAACGTCATTTGTTGTATTAGCTAGTACCAGGCTGTTTCAATTATTGTGGCGTTATAGTATGTTCTGAAACCAGGTGGGGTGAGTTCTCCTACTTATTCCTCAAGTTTGCTTTAGCTACTTGGGGTCCCTTGCTCTACCTTATAAATTTAAGGATTGGCTTTTCCATTTCTGCAAAGAAGGCTGTTGGAATTTTGATGGGGTTGCATTGAATCTATAGATTACTGTTGGTAGTATTGACATCTTAACTATTTTAAGCCTCCCAGTTCATACACATGGCTTGTCCTTCCATTGACTTAGGTGTTCTTTAATTTCTTTTAGTAATGTTTTATAGTGTTTTGTGTACAAATTTTTCACCTTCCTGCTTGAATTTATTCCTAGATACTTTAGTCTTTTAGATGTTACTGTAAATGATAATATTTCCTTAATTTCCTTTTCAGCTTGCTAATTGCAATGTATAGACACCTGACTGATTTTTGTGTGTTGAACTTATACCTTGCCTCTTTGCTGCATTCCTGTATTAGTTCTAATAGCTTTCTAATGGAATCTTTGGGGTTTCCTGTGTATATAGGCTGTCTAAGGCTGTGTTCTCTAGAGAAGCAAAACCAGTAAAGAGTATAAATATATATACAGAGAGATTTATAGTAAGGAAATGGCTCACAAGATTATAGAGGCTGGAATATCCCAAGTCTGTGGATCAGGATAGAGGCTTCTCCTGATTCATATAGCCACAGGGGCTGGCGAACCCAAGATCTGCAGGTCAGAAGTAGGGCTCTTGCTTTACAGGTTGTGGAGATCAACAAATCCCAAGATTGACAGGCAAGACTGCAAGGCTTCTTCTGATTTATGTAGCTGCAGGGGCTGGTGAACCCGAGATTGGCTGGTTGGAGAGCAGGGCTCCCACTCACAGGCTGTGAAGATCAAGGAATCCCAAGATTGGTAGATAAGCTGATAGCTCAAGTCCTAAGAACTGGAGATCAGACGAACAGGAGGCAGCCACAGGATCCAGAGTGAGCAAAAAACCAGAACATATGCTTATATTCAGATGCAGGCCACACCCCCAAGGAAACTCCTTTCAACTGATTGGCTGCTCACGGCAGATTCCATCCTGGGAGTGATCACATATATACACTGAGAATCATGGCCCAGCCAACCTGTCACACAATCTTAACCATCACAGAGGCATATCTTGTTTTATTGCTCTTTGCCGATACTGTTTTTTTTTTTTTTTTCTTTTTTAACCAATTAAAGGTTTGTTGCAACCCTGTGTTGAGCAACTCTGTCAGCTGTATTTTTCCAACAGCCTGCGCTCACTTGTGTCTCTGTCTCTGTGTCCCATTTTGGTAATTCTCACAATACTAGCATATCTTGTTTTATTGTGATACTGCTTTTTTTTACAAATTGAAGGTTTGTGGCAACCCTGTGTCGGGCAAGTCTTTCAGTGCCATTTTCCTAACAGCGTGTGCTTACTTTATGTCTCTGGGTTGATTTTGGTAATTCTTGCAGTATTTCAAATTTTCCAATCATTATTATATCTGTGATGAGTGATCTTTGAAGTTACTATTTTAATTGCTTTGGGGTGCCATGAACTGTGCCCATATAAGACACTGAACTTAATCGATAAATGTTGTGTGTGTTTTGACTGCTCCACTGGCCAGCTGTTCCCCTGTCTCTTTCCCTCTCTGTGGGCCTCCTTATTCCCTGAGACAGGACAACATTGAACTAGGCCAGTTAATCACCCTACAGTGGCCTCTAAGTGTTCAAATGAAAGGAAGGGTTTTATGTCTCTCACATTAAATCAAAAGGTAGAAATGATTAAGCTTAGTGAGGAAGGCATGTTGAAAGCTGAGATAGACTGAAAGCTAGGCCTCTTGTACCAAACAGCCAAGTTGTGAATGCAAAGGAAAAGTTCTTGGAGGAAATTAGAAGTGCTACTCCGGTGAACACATGAATGATGAGAAAGCAAAACAGCCTTATTGCTGATACAGAGAAAGTTTTTGCGGTCTGGATAGGAGATCACACCATCCACAACATTCCCTTCACCCAAAGCCTAATCCAGAGCAAGATGTTAACTCTTTTCAATTCTATGAAGGCTGAGAGAGGTGAGGAAGCTGCAGAAGAAAAGTTTGAAGCTAGCACAGGTTGGCTCATGAGGTTTAGGGAAATAACCCGTCTCCATAACATAGCTGTGCAAGGTGAAGCAGCAGGTGCTGATGTAGAAGCTGCATCGAGTTAATCCAGAAGGTCCCGCTGAGGTAACGGATGAAGGTGGCTACAGTAAAGGACAGGTTTGCAGTGTGGACAGAACAGCCTTGTATGGAAGAAGATGCCGCCGAGCACTTGCAGAGCCTCAGAGGACAGGCTCTCTCGTCAGGGGCTGATGTAGAAGCTGCATCGAGTTAATCCAGAAGGTCCCGCTGAGATAACGGGTGAAGGTGGCTACAGTAAAGGGCAGGTTTGCAGTGTGGACAGAACAGCCTTGTATGGAAGAAGATGCCGCCGAGCACTTGCAGAGCCTCAGAGGACAGGCTCTCTCGTCAGGGGCCGATGTAGAAGCTGCATCGAGTTAATCCAGAAGGTCCCGCTGAGGTAACAGGTGAAGGTGGCTACAGTAAAGGACAGGTTTGCAGTGTGGACAGAACAGCCTTGTATGGAAGAAGAAGCTGCCGAGCACTTGCAGAGCCTCAGAGGACAGGCTCTCTTGTCAGGGGCTGATGCAGCTCATGACTTTAAGTTGAAGCCAGCGCTCATCTACCGTTCTGAAAATCCTAGGGCCCGTAAGAGTTATAGCTAAATCTACTTTGCCTGTGCTCTATACATGGAACAACAAAGCCTGGATGACTGCACATCTGCTGACAACATGGTTTACTGAATATTGTAAGCCCACCACTGAGACCTACTGCTTAGAAAAAGATTCTCAATATTACTGCTCATTGACAATGCACCAGGTCACCCAAGAGCTCTGATGGAAATGCACAGGGAGGTTAATGTTGTTTTCATGCCCCTTAATACAAAATCTATTCTGTAGTCCATGGATGAAGGAGAAATTTCAACTTTCAAATCTTACTATTTAAGAAATACATTTCCTAAGGCTGTAGCTACCATAGACAGTGATTCTTCTGATGGATCTGGGCAAAGTAAATTGAAAACCTTCTGGAAAAGATACACCATTCTAGACTCATGGGAAGAGGCCAAAATATCAACATTAACAGGAGTTTGGATGTTGATTCCAACCCTCATGAATGGCTTTGAGGGGTTCAAAACTTCAGAGGAGGAAGTAACTGCAGAGGTGGTAAAAATAGCAAGAGAACTAGAATTAGAAGTAGAGCCTGAAGATGTGACTGAATTGCTGCAATCTCATGATAAAACTTTAACAGATGAGGAGTTTCTTCTTATGAATGAGCAAAAAGAAAGAGGTTGCTTGAGATGGAATCTACTCCTGGTGAAGATGCTGTGAACGTTGTTGAGATGACAACAAAAGATTTAGGATATTACTTAAACTTAGTTAATAAAGCAGTGGCAGGGTTTGAGACAATTGACTCCAATTTTGAAAGAAGTTCTCCTGTGGGTAAAATGCTATCAAACAGCACTGCATGCTACAGAGAAGTCTTTCGTGAAACAAAGAGTCAATTGATTCGGCAAACTTTATTATTGTCTTCTTTTAAGAAATTGCCACAGCCACCCCACCCTTTAGCAACTACCAACCTGATCAGTCAGCAGTCATCAGCATCGGGGCAAGACCCTCCACCAGCAAAAAGATTATGACTCGCTGAAGACTTAGATGATGGCTAGCATTTTTTAGCAATAAAGTATTTTTTAATGAAGGTATGTACATTTTTTTAGACATAATGCTTTTGCACACTTAATAGACCCCCCCCCACACCCCCCTTGCTGTCGAGTTGATTCTGACTCATAGCGACCCTATAGCATGGAGTAGAACTGCCCTATAGAGTTTCCAAGGAGTGTCTGGTGGTTATCAACCTGCTGACCTTCTGGTCAGCAGCCGTAGCACTTAACCACTACACCACCAGGGTTTCCTGATAGAGTACACTATGATGTAAAAACTTTTATATGCACTGGGAAACCAGAAAATTCATGTGATTTGTTTTATTGTGATATTCTTTCTGTTGCGGTGGTCTCGAACCGAACTCACAGTATCTCCAAGCACCATGCCTTCAGGGAAAAGGAATAATTTTACTTCCTCTTTCCCGATTTGGATACCTTTTATTTACTTTTTTCCTAGCCTAATTGCATGGCTAGGGTTTCCACGTGACATTGAATAGCAGTGGTGCGAGTGGGCATCCCTGTCTTGCCCCTGATATTAAAGAGAAAGCTCTCAGTTTTTTTCCATTGAGTGTGATGTTAGTTGTGCGTTACTTGTTTGCTTTTTGGAAAAATGGTATGGTGGTGTTAGACCTCTTTGTCTGAGAACAGGAGGAGGAGAGAGAAGAATCAAGATCAGCATCAGCCCATGGCTGATTCATAGGAGATGGAGGGCAAACATACCTTTACCAACAGTGTTTTTTACCAATTCTGACACCACCCATCCCTCCCATGGCACTCTGCTTCTTTGAAGGTTTGATAATTTGGTGCAGTGGCCACACAGAATGCACAGATAATACTCATGATTATGGGGCTCATTAGGTAAGTAACAGGTTACAATTTGGGATCAAGATCAACAGGCTACAACTCAAGGTCTGGATCAGGAAGCATGTAGGCAAAGTCTCCCTTCTTCAGTAAAGGACAACTTTCTCAGCTTCTTGGCCATGCAGGACTTCTCTCTGCCCTGGATGGGCTCCTCTTGACCCCCTGAGGACAGGCTCCTGTTGGCCCCCTGAGGACAGGCCTCCATTCTTGGCTCTTGGCCCTGCTTGTGCTTGACCTCTGCCCTGCTCGGGCAAGTGTTACAGAACTCTTTTAGCTCTGCCAGTAAGTCCCTGAGACACTCCAGTCTGCCTGAAAGCCTCCTGCCTGAAGACACTCAGTTCTCTCACCCCGTGGGTTGGTAAGCCTAGCTGCCAACAGGTGTCTGAAGGGTACCCCACTCTCCCAGTAAGCCTCAGTCCAAAGGTGCTTGGCTCTCTTGCTCTGTGGGTCCATGTGCCTAGCTCTGCCAAGTGTCTGGAGGCACCCCACTCCACCACCAAACCTGCCTGAAGGCGTGTAGCTCTCTTGTTCCTTGTGCCGGTAAGCCCACCACAACCATCTTCTGGCTCTGCTGCTGCTGTTTCTCTGCCACAGATTTTGCCGTGATTCCTGCCACCACTTGTCACCATCTCCAGTGTTACAGCTCCATCTCCTGGGTCTAGGAAGTTTCCGGTGCAAGGACCTTGGGTCCAAAGGGTGTGCTCTACTCCTGGCTGTTCTTCTTGATGGTAGTGAGGTCCCCCTCTCAATTCTGGGATTGGCTCCCTTTAAGCCTAGCAGGATGGCAAAGCTGACCAATCCCCTTGTTAGGGCTCTGTACACCTCATCTGCACGGTCCTGTTGCCACAAGGGTTCTATGTGCCTTATTTGCATTGGTAAAACAAGCTGTCCAGCCCACCTTGATGGCCCATAAGTACCTTGTTTGAATAGTCCCACCCAGTCATTTTGTGGGAGTCATAAGATTGTGCATGGGTAAAAGGACTGACTATATTAAGTAATACACTGCACCAGACTTTTCAATTTTTAAACAAGTCATTGTTTCGCAAACACGGTATGGCCCCTATATTTACTACCCTCTTACTTTGCTTGATCCTTAACATGTTTGCGCACCCAAGAGAGTCCCTACCAGCTATAACCTGTTTCTTAGCCACTTTGTGTAGATTGAGGCCTGGGATTGTGGGAACAGTGCTCAGAGAACTGCCTGCTCTCTGGAAACAAAAAATAATTTTATTATGCCTTAGCCAACAGAATGTGTCTTTTCTGCTGATGCCTGGGGTTGAATGGTAAGTCCTGTGCACTTACCTGCCATCTGGTTTGTTGCCTGAGGACAGAAGTGTAGTGTTATGGTTAGGACTTGGGGCTTGCCTTACCCATGTTTAGACTTTGAAAAAGGTAATTAGTCTCATTTCTTGAAAGTGTAGGAGATGAAAAGCTGGGTTTCTGTGTCTGTTCCCTCTGTTCATAGCCTTCCACTTCGTGTATATCAGAAAATTCATTGGCTCCACTGGTGCATGTTCATGGGAGCCCTCAAGAATACATTCCTGATTTTTAAAAATATGAATTTACAGTAAAAGTGGAGTTTTTCTCAAAAGTCCTGTAATTTTAAATTATTCAAGAAGGAATTTACTTGGAACCATTAAAAAAAAAAAAAACCTATTCCATTGAGTCGATTCCTACTCATAGCGACCCTATAAACCAAAAAAACCAAACCCAGTGCCATCGAGTTGATTCTGACTCCGACCCTATAGGACAGGGTGGAACTGCCGCATAGAGTTTCCAAGGAGTGCCTCGCGGTTTTGAACTGCCGACCCTTTGGTTAGCAGCCATAGCACTTAACTACTACGCCATCAGGATTTCCTAGCGACCCTATAAAGAAGTTAGTAATTAGCTGTGGCCTGTAGAACTTGCAGACATTCAGCAGTCCCTTGTTTTTATTCACTGAGTAGTTGGCTTCAGTTTCTAGCATAGGGGATTATTCTTCGGGCTACAACATTACGGCCTATGGCTTCTGTTTGGCCAATAGCAAATCCAGAGAAGGTAGTAACTACTATCTAATTATAGAATCATTTGCAAACATAATGTGAACGTAGCAATTTCCCACATTTTAGCATTTATATGTTCTGCAAATTGCTGGAAACTGACAAAATACGAAGTTTGTATTTGTTTTCTCTTTAATTCTACTGACTGGTTGGTTTCAGGATTGACAATTTATATATCATGAAGATTATTTTAAATTAAAGTTCAAGAATGTAAACTGTAATTAACATATGGTATGCTTAAGAAAGCATCTTTGTTTTGGGATATATCTACCCAAAATATTTGGAAATTATTGTATTTCTTTTAAGCTGAACTATTCTCTCCCCCATCTCCCAATCTGAAATCCTTCTGTTCTTACCCAGTCTTTTGCCGATATCAGATGGATCTTGGCTGAAAGAGAATAGCAGAAGGATGTTTACCTGTGTTTTATTGACTGCAAACACATTTGACTGTGTGGGTCATAACAAATTATGGATAATACTGCAAAGAATGGAAATTCGAGAACATTTAATTGTGCTTGTGTGGAACCTGTACATAGACCAAAAGGCAGTTATTCAGACAGAACAAGGGAATACTGAGTGATTTAAAGTCAGCAGAGATGTGTGTCAAGGTTGTATCCTTTCATCATACTTAGTCTGTACGCTGAGCAGATAATAAGAGAAGCTGGATTATATGAAGAAGAAAGTGGCGTTAGGATAGGTGGAAGACTCATTAACAACCTGCGATGTGCAGTGACACAGCCTTGCTTGCTGAAAGTGAAGAGGACTTGAATCACTTACTGATGAAGATCAAAGACCACGGCCTTCAGTATGAATTGTACCTCAACATAAAGGAAACAAAAATCCTCACAACTGGACCAATAAGTGACATCATGAAAATGGAGAAAAGGTTGAAGTTGTCAAGGATTTCATTTTACTTGTATCCACAGTCAATGCCCGTGGAAGCAGCAGTCAAGAAATCAAAAGATGTATTGCATAGGGCAAATCTGCAAAAGATCTCTGTAAAATGTTAAAAAGCCAAGATGTCACTTTGAGAACTAAGGTACGCCTAACCCAAGCCATGGTATTTTCAGTTGCTTCATGCATACGAAAGCAGGACAATGAATAAGGAAGACTAAAGAAGAGTTGATGCCTTTGAATTATGGTATTGGCAAAAAATAATGAATATGTCATGGACTGCCAGAAGAACGAACAAATCTGACTTGGAAGAAGTACAGCCAGCGTGCTCCTTATATGGGGGGATGGTGAGACTTCGTGCTTTGGGCATGTTGTCAGGAGGGAGCAGTCCTTGGAGAAGGACATGGTGCTTGGCAAAGTAGAGGGTCAGGGAGAAAGAGGAAGACCCTCAACGAAAGGGATCAACACAGTGCCTGCAACAGTGGGCTCAAGCATAACAACAATTGTGAGGATGGCACAGGACTGGGCAGTGTTTCGTTCTGTTGTACATAGGGTCATTATGAGTTGAAACTGACTCGATGGCGCCTAATAACAACAACATTTTTTTTTTTTTAGCAGGGGCACTGTAGCTTAAAACTACTTTTTTACTTTCAGCAGTGTATATTTAGGACAAGTTGCTTGTGTGTGTAGGGAAAAAATGTTTAAGTCTGACATAGCAGGTAAACATCAAGAATGGCGCTCGTCCACAAAATTAAAAAAAAAAAAGGCGCTTGGTTTTATTTGTGAAATGAAATAGTGAAGGCATATGCCAAATGATAATAATAAATCAAGCTTTGGGAATACCTCCAGCAAAGTAGAATTCCATAGTGCCTTCAAGCGGGCATCATCAGCTGGGTTTTGTCTATTTTGGGTTGGTTTGACAAACTGTTAAATAACTTTAAGTGACTGCCAGTCAACTGTGCTGATTCTGCAGTTTTTCCACATTAGTCACTGTTCTAGTTCAAGAGCGTAGCCTTCAGCATAGTGTGGTTCATACATGACTACACTGATTATATTTGTTAGAACTCACCACTCACTGGACTCAAATTTGGACCCAAGTGCCAGTATTTGTTAGGCATTCAGGAAATTTCTTAAGAGCACTGTTAAAGGTGATGGGGTGAACTAAACTTAGCGTTTCATTCTTAGGGCATACTTGTCTAGTAGGGTAAAAAACAGACAAAATAATAAATAGGCAAATATTGGAGCCCTGGTGGCATGGTGGTGCTCGGCTGCTAACTGAAAGGCCGGCAATTCGAACCCACCAGCTGCTCTTCAGGAGAAAGATGTGGCAGTCTGCTCCATAAAGATTGCAGCCCAGGAAACCCTGTTAGGAAATTCTGCTCTGTCCTATAGATCGCTCACTGTGAGTCGGAATTGACTCGATGGTACACAACAACAGGAAGGCAAATATCTAATATAATTTCAAATGGTGAAAAGGCATTATGAAAAACATAAAACTCAGTAAAGAGAGAAGAGTGATAGAGAGGGACAGGATACTACTTGAACCAGTCTTTAGTGGAAACATGATTGATAAGAAGTGAGCCAGCAGCAAGATCAGTGTGATATGAATACAGTGAGCAAGAGGGAGAGGGGTAGGAGGTGAGGTGGAAAGGGTAAGGCTTTGTAACCCATTGCTGTCGAGTCGATTCTGACTCATAGCAACCCTACAGAACAAGGTAGAACTGCCACACAGGGTCCAAGGAGCGCCTGGTGGATTTTAACTGCCGACCTTTAGGTTCGCAGATGTAGCTCGTAACCACTATGCCACCAGGGTTTGTAGGTCATCATTAAAGAATTTGAGTTTTAATTTTGAGTGTAATGGAAAGCCAATGGAGGATTTTAGCAGAGGAATAATGTGATCTGATTTGTGTTTTCAAGTCATTCTGACTGCTTTGTAGAGAATAGATTAGGGGATTGGGAGTAAACACAGGAAGACAGATGACACTGCAAGAGATGATGGTGGCTTAGATTAGCTTGGTTGGAGTTAGGTTGAAGTGGTTGGATTTTGAAAGAGGAGCTGATAGGACTTGATGGATGATTGACTCTGGTGTTTGAGGATAATAATGAAATCAAGGATAACATCTAGGTTATTTTGTTGCACTGGTAAGTACTATGGAATTATTATCAACAGTAACAATCTCTTGCCATCAGGTCGATTCCAACTCCAGGTGACCTCACGTGTGTCAGAGTAGAACTGTGCTCCATAGGGTTTTCAGAGGCTGATCTTTTGGAAGTAGATTGCCAGATCTTTCTTCAAGCATCTCTATGTGGTTAGTAGCAGAGAGCATTAACCGTGCATCACCCAGGGACTCTAATGGTAATGTTGTTGTTAGCTGCCATCGAGTCAGTTCCGACTCATGGCGACCGTATGTACCACAGAACGAAACATGACTGTCATATATTAAATGCCCACTATGTACCAGACGGAAACCCTGGTGGCGTAGTGGTTAAAAGGTCGGCAGTTTGAATCTACCAGGTGCTCCTTGGAAGCTCTGTGGAGCAGTTCTACTCTGCCCTGTAGGGTCTCTATGAGCCGGAATTGACTTGATGGCAATGGGTTTGGTTTTGGGTTTTTTTTAAATGTACCAGACATTGAATTTTGAATTCTTTGTAGTTTTTCACTTAATTCCCATAACAACCTCTTAAATATAGTTTTTTTTTTTTTTTTTTCATTTTACAGATGAAGAAATTAAGGCTTAGGTGCAAAGTCATTTGCCCAGCATCACACAGGCAACCACAGGTCTCTCTGTCTTCAAAGCTCTTGTTCGGTGAGGCATTCAGCAACTACTTACCACACAACTCTTCTAGGAGTCAAGTGTACAGAGGTTAACAAAACTGAGCGGTTGCTTTTATGGAGTTTAGAATTATTTATATATATATATATATTTTAATTTGCCATAATAGTGTGTGCAGTTTTATGATCCAGTTGTGTAGGAAGACCTTGCTTGCCTTGAATGTTGGGTTTCTGGTAGCCTTCATCTTCTGGAATATGGCTTTGACTGTGGAAGTAAGCCTGTGCTAAAGCCTTTTCTCTAATCATTAGACTAAGTCCCTAGGCTCTTTTGTGCCCTTCTACACAGAAACTTGGCTCTATGTTTTTCCTCAAAGCAGGCTGTCAGCAGCAAATGCTGAAGAGTTCGGGGAGCTAATAGAGGCAAATACAGCAGTGGTCAAAACTGACACTTGACAACCAGAGTGCAAAAAGTATCTGAAAACTGCAGAGGAGACACAGAAGTATGTTGTGTGTTACATCCATTAATGTATTATTTTCTAAAAATTTCTTTCAAACTGCTGCCAATGTTTGAGGAGAATAAATGCTGTCCTTTAAGTATGAAAATTCTTTGAAGTGTTATTTTACCCTAAAAACCTGTGGTTCTTGTATTTCACTCCATAATAGATTTTTATAAAAATATTTAAAAATGGAAGTTAACTTGTTAACCTCTCTTTAGTAAAATTGGTGCTGTAGGAAAATCTGCTATATTTATATTTTGTCAGTTAACCAGAGGTTACTCCTAATAATTTATAAATCATTAAGAAAAGATTAATTGGTATACATTTGGAAAGGTAGGGAAGAGTATATATTAGAAATTTCGTAATATATATTAGCTTGTCATGGCACTAGAATCATCGTAAGATGTGTGTGCATTTTAGAATTTGAGGTGCTGGCATATCTGAATTAGGTGACTTCAGACTTAAAAACTCCATTCTGAATTAAACTAAGATTTTCTTTTCTACTCTTCTGAAGAAACCATTCATCCTTTTGTCAGAGTTTTACTGTTTGGAAAGCAAAGAGGGCAGGAGTCAGAATTTCTGACATGGATATAAAGAATTGCTTGGTGCCTGTTAAGAATGTTTATGCAGCTGGCCTCTGAGAAGGTGCCTTGTTCAACAGGTTAGAGAACAGGACTGATAATGTTAAATGAACGTAGAATCTGTAAATACCTTTATAGCCAAGATAGCTATATATCAAGCCTTAGTTCCGTGTCCTGACTTCCAAATTAACTTCAACTCACTGGTATTAAAAAAAAAAAAAGAAAGAAAGACCTATAGGGTATTTGTAAATTGGTAACTAGATAGAGACTAAGTTTGTTAAAATAAGGAGGCAGTTTGCAGCTGTAAAAGTCTTGACTATAACACAGAGTGCAGAGATTTGGGCTTTAACTTATGTAAATAAACTTACTATCCTAACAGCTTTCTGGGAATTCACCCAGTGAATGCCAGGGCCCTAAATCACTCCCCCTTAGCCTGATGCGTGATGTTTATGTTTTAATAGGCTTTAAATTTAGAGCTGATTTAATCTTCATTCTTTCCTACCTCATGGTCAATTTTACATTTCAAGGACTCCAACTAGGCTTTACCAGGCCACAGTCAATCACTGAACCTCACATCAAGAATGTTTATACGTAGCACTTTAGAAATACTGTTTTAGTCAGATTGTATCAGTAATAAGATTTGTATTAGGCTAAAAATTGATATTAAGAAAGTTTGCGGTTTGACAACTCCTTGTAAATTTCTCCTTCCTGTCCCTGCATCCTCTTTGATGTAATACCGTTTGCCTTTGTTTACCCTGCTGTTAAATACTCCACTGTTCTACCTGCAAGACAGAACATGGGCTGCAAACTGTTTGAATGCCGCGTGTTTCTCCATTTTGTGAAATGAAATTATTTCTTCAATAAAATATAATTTTTGTTTTAATTTCTAAGGAAGTGTTGGCCTAGTGTTTACACTAAGACAGCTGTTGGAACTAGAAGGATCCTTATAGGTCATCTTATCTAACTCTATATTTTTGTAAAGGAGGTAACTTGAGGTCCCAAAAGATAGTGATTTGACTTATACTCACAAATTTAGTTGATTGTAGAGCCTGGATTTTAACTCAGGTAAAACAGGTTTTTTTTTTAAAGCAGGTTATATGACTTATTTAAGTCTTTATCTTCTACTGAGATTAAGAACATCTGCTTCAGGATTGTTACGTGAATTAAATGGAGTAACACATAACTGGCTTAGTGCCTGACTCATTATAGATGCCCAAAAGATGCTCGTTTTTCTTTTTCTTTATCTGTCAAATCTGTCCCTTTTCTATTCCACTTACCTGGAAATTTTACTTTCTTGTTTCCGGTGACAAATGTGTTTCAGGGAAGGGATTGAGCAAGACATTTTAAGCTATCATGTCCTTCCCTGCTTAGGTGGCTAGGTTTCCAAGAATCTTCTCCTGAGATTTGGTAGCAAATAGAACTAGAAGGGCTTAAGAAGACCCATGTTGCTTGCTCGATTTGCGGGGGGAGAGAGGTGTAATAAAGGATTTGACTGGCCTTTGTCCTTGATACCTGGGAGGTAACCTCTAAACCCCTGGAATTTCCTGATAGGAGTGTTTTTGTTATTCATGGTGGGCCTTGATGGTTTATGCTAACAAGGTGATTCATGGTGGGCTTCTAGATAGTTTGTGCTAAGGAAATGACTCAGGATGTGAGCAGGCCATACCAGAAAGACTAACCATGTGAGTAGAGGGTTGGAACTTTGAGCCACTTGGTATGGATCTCTTGGTAGGGGAGAGAGGCTGGAGATTGAGTTCAGTGATGTGATCAATGACTTAATCACTCATGCCTGTGTAAAGACATCCTGATAAAAACTCTGGACCCTGAAGCTTGACTGAGCATCCTTGGTTGGCAGTACTCTGCATATTGTCATGAAAGATTTATACTTACATTTTCTAAGAGTTTTATAGTTTTAAATCTTACATTTAGGTCTGTGATTTATTTTGAGTTATTTTTTGTGTATGCTGTGAGGTAGGTGTTCAACTTTATTCTTTTGTATGTGAATATCCAGTTGTTGCAGCACCGTTTGTACTGGGACCATTGAATTTTTTGGCACCTTTTTTGAGAAGCAGTTGACCTTGAATGTAAATGTAAAGGGCTTATTTCTGGATTCTCAATTCTATTCCATTGAGCTATATGTCTGTCCTTATGCCAGTTCTATACTGTCTTGATTACCGTAGCTCTGTAGTAAGTTTTGAAGTTGGGAAGTGTGAGTCATTTAACTGTTTTTCTTTTCAAAATTGTATTGGTTATTCTGGGTTCCTTGAGTTTCCATATGAATTTTAGGATCAACCTGTCAATTTCTACAAGGAAACCAGATGGGATTCTGATAGGGATTGTGTTGAATCTATCTGTACATCAGTTTAGGGAGTATTGCCGTCTCATTAGCAGACTTTTTCTTACTGCTCTGGATATATACATTGACCAACAGTCTCCTCCCATAGCTTTTGAGTTTGTGTCTTTAATTTAAAGAGCCATTCTGTCTAGTCTCTCAGTTTCAAATCCAGATTCCCAGCTTGGATCCTTGCTTTACTCAGTTGTTGTGGGGGCTAAAGAGACAGGATTATGAATATAAATATATAAATATAGCTGCTGAGAGCTTATTCCTATTGTGGAAGGAAGGTAGTTTTCAGAAGAGGAGTGTGGATTTGAGAGACAACATAATAAGAGTTGTCTACCACACTGCATTGATGAAGGAAGTAGTTCAGGGTAGAAAGGCAGTGGAATACTTGGAGAATATAGTGAAGCAGAGTCAGGAGGCACGTCATGGTTGGGGCTAGAGGAAGAATGTTGCTGTTGTTAGGTGCCATCAAGTCGATTTTTGACTCATAGTGACCCCATGTGATAGAGTAGAACTGCCACATTAGGTTTCCTAGGCTATAATCTGTGGCTCATTGGTTAAGAGCTGGCTGCTAACCAAAAGTTTGGCAGTTCAAATCCACCAGCAGCTCCTTGGAAACTCTATGGGGCGGTTCTGCTTTGTCTTACAGGGTTGGTATGAGTTGGAATCGACTTGATGGCAATGGGTTGTTTTTTTGGGTTTAATCTATGGAAGCAGATCCCCAGGTCTTTCTCCTGTGGAACCATTGGGTGCGCCTTAACCGCTAACCTTTCAGTTAGCAGCTGAGCTGCTTAACTGTTGCGTCACCAGGGCTCCTTGGAGGAAGAATAGAAGCCAGCAAAGCAGGCAGAGGAGATGTAATTGGGGACAGAGGAAAATCCCTGGAAGTACAGTATAGTGAATGTC
Source organism: Loxodonta africana (assembly GCF_030014295.1). Taxonomy (NCBI): domain Eukaryota; kingdom Metazoa; phylum Chordata; class Mammalia; order Proboscidea; family Elephantidae; genus Loxodonta; species Loxodonta africana. The sequence goes on from NC_087363.1 coordinate 39,416,738, forward strand.
TCTTAAGGAGGAAGAGAGAAGGAGCATTAGCCTGAGAAAAACTCTGAATTTGATTGCTAGGATCTTATTGGTGACCAGACTTACTTAAAAGCCTGACATATAAGTAATGGCAAAGTCCACAATCATTTATTTAAAGAATGTATTGCATTCTGCTAGACTAGTATTTCCCCAACTTTAGTCATTTAGGTACTAATTTCCTAACTTTTACTGCAGCAGAGAACTACCTAGAGTATTGTTTATTTAATATATTCTTTTAAATAGCTCACTTCAGAAAATTAAGTACATTTATTTTTATGAAGATGCTTTAAAACACCACCATATATGGAAAATCAGTATAGACATTTCTGCCATAATGGGATAAGGGTCCCTGAAAATCTACACATTTTGCCAAATCATATACTGAAAATAACAGGGCTTATGGGCATAATGAGAACAGACCATGTAACATTTAACTCAAGAATCCAATTATAAACACAATATATATCCTAATCTAAATAGTAACTCAGTTTAAAAGATACTTGAAATTCCTAATAAGTATATACCACAGTAAATGTAGGACTTTACCTTAAAAAAAAAGAAAAAGGCACACATAGTTTAAGGAAGTGTGGAAGCTGTTGAGTTATGGAGATAAGGGCTGGGTGATATCATCACGATAAATTTTAAGAGAAAAGCAGGTCAGAGCTTCTTAGCTAGAAATGTAGTGACGTAGTAAGGGTGGATGGGTGTGGTTCACTATCTTGTGTATATTTCTTTTTTACAAAAATGGAGAGAACCATCTGATAAGCACTTCTAAGACACACAGTCAAAATGAGCCCAAACGAAGTATGCCAGGAAAATAGGCATCACACATAGTACTATATTCCTTTGCTGCTGTTTTAATGAAGCAAAAACAACAGCATTAGTTTTCAGTTAGATATTATGGTCTGTCAGTGGCTTTGGGTTTGAAATCTGTTCTTGTTATTAAAAAGGAAAATTAAGTGTTAGAGGTTTTAAAGATTTCACTGGTGCTAGACTGAGACTTGCTCCTCATAATTTTTATGTGATCAATTCAGTGTTGTACCAAGTCCACATGTCCCTAATACCTTTTTTTAAACCATGAATAATAAATGCCCCATTCATGGGGAGACACTGTGCTGCTTGACTGTGTTATAAATGTTGTTCAACCACCTGGAATATCTTAAGACCCTGCACAAATGTCATTAGTCCCTCCACGAGGAAGAGAGTGTACTAAAAAGGGGCTATCCAAAAAACCCACTGCCGTCGAGTTGATTCCAACTCATAGCAACCCTATAGGACAGAGTAGAACTGCCCCACAGAGTTTCCAAGGAGCACCTGGTGGATTTGAACTGCCAGGCTCTTGAGTGACAGCCATAGCACTTAACCACTACGCCACCAGGGTTTCCAAAAGGGGCCATAGGACCAAGTAAAATGTTTAAAACTTGGTTCCTCCCACTCTCCTTCCAGGAAAAAAAAGACACTGGTGGCAAGTGAACGGTATTGGTGGTAGAAAGGGTCACATAATTATGGATTCCTGTGCCTGGTGAACGGTTGTCATCCAGGGATTTCCCTCCGCTGGCCTCCTGGGGGATTTCCTTGCCTCCTTCCTGTGTTGCATGTCCTGTTTCCTATATCCAGTGTCTTCCTCTTTCTTGATTTACTTTTATTCATGTGCAGTGCAGTGTGATGGATTGCTTCTGTATGGCCTTTCTAGCCATGGTTTTGTAACTACTGCCAAATGATTGGGTGGGACTATGCAAATAAGATGCTTGTGGCCCACCAAGGGAATTGGACAGTTTACTAACAATGCAAAGAAGGTGAATGGCACCCTTGTAGGGGTGGGACCATGCAAATAAGGTGTATGGAACCCTAATGAGAGGATTGGTCAGTTTTACCATTCTGCTAGGCTTAAAATAAGCCATCTCAGAAGCAGAAAGGGGGGGACTTGACTACCGCCAGGAAAAAGGGACAGGAGTGGAGTGCGTTTGGACCTGAAATCCCTATGCTGAGAACTTCCTGGACTCAGGAGACAGAGCTGTAGCACCGGAGATGGTGCAAGATGGCAAGAAGCAGTGGCAGAGAAGTGGCAACAGCAGAACCGGGAGACCAGTGCAAGACAGTGCATTGAGCTTCCTGGTCCACTAGTAAGGCGGTTACTGGGGGTATACTGATCCAGGGAGTGAGAAAGTTGAGTGCCTTCAGGCCAGAGGCTTCCTGGTGGAGTGGAGTGCCTCCAGGCACTGATTGGTGGAGCTAAAGAGCTTTGTAACACTTGCCAGAGCAGGACAGAGGCAGAACTGAGGGGCCGAGGGTCAGAGAGAGACCTCCCTGTGAGCATGGCTGAGAAGAGGCTGTCCTGTAACCTGTCACTTCCCTGATAAACCCCGAAACTGTGAGTATGGTGAGTTCTGTGTGGCCATTGTAACAGATTATCGAACCCAGCAGAGAAGTAGAGAGGGCCCTAGAGGGGACAGCTGATGTTAGAATTAGTAAAAAGGTTGGACAGAGGAGGTATGTCTGACCTCTGCCTCATAGGAATCAGCTGTGAGCTGTCGGTCTTCTCCTGATTCTCCTTCTCCCTTGTGAAGTTAGACGCCTTCCCCACGCCATTTTTACATCATGTGATAAATCCCTTGAGAAAGGATCCAAGGAAGGTAAAATTTTTGTAGCCATGAATGTCAGAGAAATCTCTCTGTTCTACTAGCCCTCATTGATAGTTTTGTTGGTTATTCTAAAATTTCCCAGAAGGCTTTGCTCCATTCTGTCTTCTGGTTTCTAGTGTTGTTGAGAAGTTTGCAGCCATTCTGATGCCTGGTCATTAGTATTTTTTTTTTTTTTTCTCTAGAAGTTTATAGAATCTTCTGATCCCCATTGTTTTAAAAGTTAACATGCTAGGCATTCAATGGGCTCTTTAAATCTGATATGCTCAAAACCTTCAGTTGTGTGTGTGTTTTCCTGTGGATTTTGGTCTTTATCATCCATGTTGGAGGCTTTCCTAAAATATCTGGTAATCCTCGGCATTGTTTATTTTTAAAAGGATGGCATAAAAAAACATTGTTGGAATTTTTGAGTGCCTAGGTGGAGTTGTTTTTGAGCTTCATTGTAAAACTTCATGATGTTAGTTTTTTCGTGTCTGGTTGCCCAGCTAGGGAAGAGGCTGTTGGTTTCTACGTTCAAGTCTTCAGTTAAACATGTAATTTTTGTGAAATGGCATCCATGCCCTCAACTGTGCCTGGAATGGTTTAGTCTCGACACCCTCTAACTTCCTCTCTCTAGAGAATAAAGGCTTGGGGCTTCTTATTAAAAAGGTTTCAGAGAGCTCTCTAGGAGTTAGGCTGTTGAGCTCTATTTTTCTTTGAAGGAGTATTACAAACACAAGGTAGCCTCACTCAACACTTAACCTGTTGATGGAAAGGTGACCTAGTATGGAATGCTTAGCTGCAGCCACTAGTGTTACCTTTATCAATCTGTATCTTTACCCTCTCTAAACTTTTAGAAGCCTTTGTCACTTCTAAGAAAATGAAGTAGCACAACCCTCCTTTTCCGGGTTAAACCTCGTCTGCACTAAGAAAGATCAGAAAAGATAGAGACCAGTCACTTTGTAAAATAAGCACGTCTTTAAGGAAAAAAAAAAAAACCCCAAATTTAGTTTTAAAATATTGAAAACCTGACAGTAGCAACCAAATCAAAAAACCAAACCCAGTGCCGTCGAGTTGATTCCGACTCAGTGACCCTATAGGACAGAGTAGAACTGCCCCATAGCGTTTCCAAGGAGCGCCTGGTGGATTCGAACTTTCCACCCTTTGGTTAGCAGCCCTAGCACTTAACCACCAGGGTTTCCAGCAGTAGCAACAGTCATGCAAATAATCCCACACAGAGTGTTAAGCAAAAATCCCATACACTTGAAGGTGCTTATTTCAGGTTCTCTGTGAGGACAAATAAGGAACATCATTGTTTTTACAATGCATTCTGATTTCAGAGATTTTAATTTTTGGGGAAAAAATATGTGACTTTGGAAAGGCAAAAATAAATGACATCTAATATAATGGAGTCTGATTAGATAAATAATTACCAGATATTTAAAGTTAAATTGGAAGGAGAACAATTCATCGTATGATTTGGATTGAGAATGCAGTTGTGTAAAAGTGAATTTACACTTGGGCAATGATCAGGGCCACAACTTGCCCCAAAGGTGGCACTATTATTAAATACAAAAAAAGGTCTCCTCTGGTCATAAAGCAGCTCTGCAGAGGCATAACTCAGCCAGCAAGGCAGCCCCTTCCTCCAGGCTGATTGCCTGGGTACATAACTGAGCAAGGGAAGCATGGGCTGAATTTCTGCCCCTCTCACCTCCTATGCTGGGTGCCCTTGTGTAAGTCAAAAGCTATAACAATAATATAATTTACTATGTGCCAGGCATGGTGCTGAGAGCTTTACAGTTATTATTTGAGCTTAATTCTCAAAAGTAAGTGAGGTAAGTATTATCTTTATTTCATAGTTAATATTTCAGTCCAGATATCTTCTGAACGCCATAATTGTGTATCTGACTGCGCATGTTGTTTATTTGCGGTGTGGCAGCTGTAGCAATCCGTTTAAGATCTAAGACAGATCCTGTCTCTCCTCTGCTCAAAACCTTTCAATGTCTTTTCATTTTACTCAATAAAAGGCAAAATTCTTACAATGGCCTATAAGGCACTCTGTTACATGGATACCTCCCCTTCCCCAGCTCTACTCTCACTTCACTTTACTAATCTCTTTGCTATTCCTTGTACATGGGACACACCTGCCTTAGGGTTTCCCCTGACTGTTCTTTCTGCCTGAAATGTTCTTTGAGCTATATGCAATTTAAACTCCTGGCTTCCAAGTCTTGGCTCAACTGTTAACTTCCTCATTGAGGCCTAATCTGACCTCATTATATGAATTGCAACCTGTCTCCCCTCCCCCAGTATTTATTATCTACTAATATACTATATAATTTACTTTATTGGTTTCTCTCCACTAGAAGATAAGCTTTATGAGATCAGGGATGTTTGTCTCTTGTTCATGAGGTAACCCAAGCATCTAGAACAGTACTGGTACATAGTAGGTGCTCAATAATGTTTATTGAATGAAAGAATGAGTGAAAAAATTGATGTAGGGGGAAGTTAAGTGATTTGGCCAAAGACTGCTCAGCTAATGAAAGCGGAGGTAGATTTTGAATTTAGGTCTATGTATTGTCCTTCTAAGGAGCCCTGGTGGCACAGTGGTTAAAACGATTGACTGCTAACCGAAAGGTTAGCAGTTCGAAATCACCAGCGGCTCCATGGGAGAAAGATGTGGCTATCTGCTTCTGTAGGGTTTTATGGCCTTGGAAACCCTACTGGGGCACGATCAGTTGAAATCTACTTGACGGCGGTGAGTTTCTTGTCCTTCTAATGTTAGAAAATGATATCCAAAAAAGTGTTTAGGATGAGTAAGATTATGGGTGTTTTTTTTCCTTTCTCTCTCTCCACAAATTTATTTCTGTTTTGATCATATTTTAAATAAAATCATAATTACAAACAAAGTACCACAGCAGTAGTTAGAAAGCTAGAGCAGGCAGCCACAAGAATGAAACCTGGCGCCTCATCTGAGGAACTGCCAGCTCCACAAATGCACGGATCTTATTAGGAGTACAAATTGACGGTGTTGAAACCACAGTAAAACTTGTGGATGCTTTTGACTCCAGATACTCTGTGCATAACCTTGGCTCTGCATCTTACTATGTAACCTTGAATGATTTCACCTAGCCCGTACATGGTCCTCAGTTTCCTCATCTCCAAAGTCAGTATGATAATCTCTTTCAAAGGACTCTTAAACCCAGACCAAACCTGTTGCCCTTGATTTGATTGTGACTCATAACGATCCTATAGGACAGAGCAGAACTGCCCTACATGGCTTCCAAGGAGCAGCTGGTGGATTCAAACTGCTGGTGTTTTTGTTAGCAACGAAGCTCTTAACCACTGCGCTGCCAGGGCCCCGGAGGACTACTGGGACGCGTAAATGAGGTGCTGCATGTTAAAGAACTGATACATAATAAGCACATTCAGTTGCTGTTAGCAGATATCATTATTGTTGCTGCTGCTATAAAGTCTGAATTGGGATAATCTTTTCCCACTTGTTGCAAAATTTTAAGTCTAATTTTTGGTGGATACACCTTGTTACCTAGTAAGTTTTGGCAGGTGTCAAAAATAGAAACTGATATTGTCATTATTCGGGTAGCTTTGTGTTGTCATGGACACTTGCTTGTGGTTCTAATTTTATACTGCATCTTAAAAAGCCATTTTTCGTAATAATTTGTATAATTAATATTTAATATGTTGTGGATTCTGCAGCTTCCACCATTCCATTGATTTTGCAGTCTTGGTTGAATAACTCCTATGGTTCAGGTGTTATGCTAAATACTGGGAGAACAAGGGTGAAAAAGGCATGTATCCTATCCTCAAAGAGCTTATACTCAGGTAGGGAAGGCAAAAAAAAAAAAAAAAAGCCACACCTGTTGTGATCTAGTCGATTCCGTCTCAAAGTGATCCTATGGCACATATTAGAACTGCCCCAAAAGGAATAGCCAGTGGGTTTGAACAGATTTTTGGTTAGCAGCCAAGCTCTTAACCACTACACCACCAGGGCTCCAGATAGAGGAGGCAGACATATAAATATAGGGTCGGAAATGCTGCTAATAAAGGTATATGAATAATATACGTAGGGAAAAGAGGAGGGGGTAGTAAATCCTTATGGGTAGGGAACAAAGAACAGGAGGCTTTATGAGGGAGGATTTCAGATGCTTTATCTGTGAACCACTGTTACAGAGGGCTTGAAGGTTTCAATACAGGCATGTAAGAATTGGAGTTGTCCTCAAACAAAGGCTCCAGAAACCTGCTGTGCACATTTTCAGGTTTTAATACTGTACAAAGACTGGATCTCAAACCATCCAGAAGAGAAAGTAAAAAAAAAAAAAAGTTGCAAGAGTGCAAATGAACAGTCTTTGGTGTGTACTCTTTGGAGAGAGACTTGAGCTGGAGAGGAAATCTACATCGTTTAGTGAAGAGAGTTACCACCACCACGTTCTCATACCTGATGGTGGTGTTTTCTTTGGAAGCAGAAAATAGCATACTCTCAGTGAGTAGGAAACAGAAGATCCCACAGTGACAAAGATCATTAATAAGAAGTGATAGAAATGAGAAAGTAGAGGAAAGGCTCTTTTGAGAGAGATAAAAACTTCAACATAGGGCAAAATAGTCAATGAAACTATATAGTATAAGAACTACGGGAAACGACCAAGTGTATAAGTTACTTGTCTTGAAGAAAGTTAAAATTTACTGAAGTTGATTAAAATGACCAGTAGGAATTATGAATACAACTGTTGTGATATTTAAAAGTTAGTGAACCATTGTACCTAATCACTGTTGGAAGATGGTCTCATGTTAATCGTGCTTATACGAATAGAAGTTGAAGGAGCCCTGTGGTGCAGTGGTTAAGAACTTGGCTGCTAACCGATAGGTCAGTGGCTCGAATGCACCAGCCACTTCTTGGGAGAAAGGACCTGCTTGCATGGAGATTACAGCCTAGGAAATCCTGTAGGTTCTATACCGTCACTATGAGTCTGAATCAACTCAGCAGCAATGGGTTTAGTATCTTTGTAGCAAATTTGGATGATAAATAAGGTAAAAAAAATAATGAATGGTACCTGAGGAAAGAATGAAAATTTAATATACTAAGTTTTTTGAGTCAACATAGCAATGAAATCACGAATACTGATAGAGTTACATGACATAGGAGAGATGAATATTGCCAACGTGACAGATAGATATAAGATAGAATTAACACACACTTGGAGAGAGTTGATTGGTAGAACTAAGGAGGATACTTTAAGACTAGATGGATCTTAAGAAAAATTGACCATTGAAGTGCAAGAAGATGCGTCTTATGTAGATAGAAGCCTTTGGAGAAATTGGTGCAAACCATCTTATAGACCAAGGAATTCTAGGTGCTTAGAGTTACACCAATAGCTTTCAAACTTTGTAGTGACCCATACTAAGACATATATTTTATAATTTGTGTGTTGCAGCCACTGTGTCAGTCCATCTCGTTGAGGGTCTTCCTCTTTTTTGCTGACCCCGTACTACACAGTGGCTGTAAACAGTGGGCTCAAACATAGCAACGATTGTGGGGATGGTACAGGACCGGGCAGTGTTTCATTCTGTTGTGCATAGGGTTGCTATGAGTTGCAGCCAACTGAACAGCACCTAACAACAACAACATGAGCATACCTGAACCAAAAATTTCTCAAGAGAGTACTTATCTATACTATGTGTGATCATTTGATTCTGTTTTTTTTTTTTTTTTTTAAGCTGTATATGACTCACCAAACTGATTTCCTGACCAGTAATGGGTCATGCCCCACAGTTTGAGAAAACACTGAGTTACACTCTAGGAAAGAGTCTTGAGTTTTTGAAGTCTCTTCCCTGAAGAAGCTATCATGAAGAAGGTACCCATCCTATCCTTGTTCAAAACCGTATTAGGCACTGGCTATTTTAGTTAGACCACAAGAACCTCCCAAAGAAGACGCAACTGAAATGAATCTCAAAATAGCATGTCAAGTTGTTAAGGGGCTTGCTGTGTAATTCAGGGCTATGTACCTTTCTGTCTACTCTGGGTTTTTAAAAATTTTTTTATTTTGGCTCCTAAAATCAGCACTATTTAGAATTTATAAGCCCATTTTTAACTTGGATATAGAAAAGTCTCATTCTCTAACTTTGTAAGAAAGAATATTCACATAGGGAATAGACAGGGATGAGAGATTTATGATAAGTAAACTATGATGATAAAAAATGGGTTCTTTGGTATAGAAAGATGTTGCTTGAAAAGAGTTTAGACTATAAAAATCATGAATTATATGACTAAAGCAAACATATCCTCAAACTTCAGGATGACAGAATGAAGCATGAGGCCAATAAAAGACAAACTTTTTGGTGAACTTTTAGAACCTACCACCCTCAGAGATAGTGTAGGCTAGAAATACTAGGGAATTTGTGGGTGCTGCACGTGGTTAACTGGCTTGGTTGCTGCCTGAAAGGTTGGAGGTTCAAGTCCATCCAGAGGCGCCTTGGAAGAGTTAGTCTGGAGATGGACTTCTGAAACGTCAACCGCTGAAAACCTGTGGAGCACAGTTCTACTCTGATATACCATGAGTCAAAGTCAACTTGTCGGTAACTGGTTTCTTTTTTTTTAAAAGAAGTGACGGATTCAAGGAAATTTAGATGAAATCATGATTGATGCATATAGAGTGGGTGACTGAGGGAAGCTAAGTATTGGGCAATTATGAGTTGCCTCCTTTTTCCATCATAAAACATCCCCTGGTGTCTTTCAGAGACAGACTTTAGGGTTTGGCCCACTGTGGCAATTCTTTTTTTTTTTTAATACAATTTATTTTATTTTTATTGTTGTTGAGAATATACACAGCACAACATACACAAATGCAATAGTTTCTGTATATACAATTCAGCAACACTGATTACATTCTTCGAGTTGTACAACCATTTTCACCATCATTTTCTGAGTCATTCCTTTCCCATTAACTTAAACTCTCTGCCCCCTAAGTTTCTTATCTAATCTTTCAAATTGCTGTTGTCAGTTTGATCCCATATAGACAGATCTTAAAAGAGCACAGTGCTTAAAGCAGGTGTGCTTTACTAGTTAAGCTAAACTATTGTTTGATTTTAAGAAAACCTCAGGAAATATTTTTAGTTTAAGGTTTAAAGATTTATCTCAGGGTAATTGTTTTTTTGTGCGTAATAGTTTCAGGGGTTTATTCAGCCTCTGTGTCTCCAAGAAGCCTGAATCCATGGGAATTTGAAATTCTGTTCTGCATTTCCCCCTTTTTGATCAGGATTCTTCTGTAGAATCCTTGATGAAAATGTTTAGTAATGGTAGCTGGGCACTATCCAGTTCTTCTGGTCTCATGACAAAGGAGGCAGTTGTTCACTGAGACTGTTAGCCACATACGTATTCCATTTCTTCTTCCTATTCCTGATGCTCCCCCTTCCTCTTTTGCACCGTACGAATAGAGATGAATTGTTGTACTTTGAATGGCCACTTGCAAGCTTTGAAGACCCCAGGCAGTACACAGTGAACTAGGAGGTAGAATAGAAGCACTGAACACATTATCAGGCCAATTAACTGGGGCGTCTCATGAAACCAGGAGTCTGAGCCTCCAAACCAAGGAACCAATCCCATGAGGTGTTTGTACTGTAGCCACCTTGTTCTGTGGGCCAGGAAGCGTACCACGCCGTTTCTCCTGGTTCTGCTGCTGCCATTTTTCTGCTGCGCTTCTCCCCATCTCTCTCTGTCTCCAGGGCCTATGAGGGTTTCAGTGCAGGAATCCGGGGTCCAAAGGATGCGGTCAGTCAGTCCCGGTTTTTCTTCTTGATGGTAGTGAGTCCCTCTTTTCCCACCTCTGGGATGACTCATTTTAAGTCTAGCAGGATGGCAAAACTGACCGATCTCCTAGTTAGGGTTCTATACACCTTGTTTGCATGGTCGTGTCCCCCCGCCCCCGAACCCCCCCCCGCCCCGCCCCGCTTAGCAGTGCTGTCTAGTCCCCTTGGTGGGCCACAAGCATCTTATTTGCATAGTCCCAGGCATTCATTTTGTGGGAGTCACAAAGACCATGCATAGTTGGAACGGCCATATTAAGTAATTCACTGCACTGCATTTATCCGTCGAGGGGCGTTTAGATTGTTTCCACCTTTTTGCTATTGTGAATAGTGCTGCAGCGAACATTGGTATACAAGTATCTATTTGAATCTCTAATTTCAAGTCTTTAGGGTCTGGGAGGGTATATACCCAGGAGTGGAATTGCTATGTAATATGGTAGTTCTGTTTTTAGTTTTTTGAAACTATTAAACTGTTTTCCACAATGGCTTTACTGTTTTGCATTCTCACCAGCGATTAATATGGGTTCCAGTTTCCCCCCATTCTGGCCATTGTGGCAATTTTTTAATGCAATAGTAGCAAAAATTGAAGCAGAATAGAGTAGGATCTAGGCTTTCTAATTTCTGAGGTATTCTGTCGTGGTTGGGGGGTGGTGCTGGGAGGGTAAGGAATACTGAACGAAGCTGCTTGGAGCCAGTGAACCAAAATTCTAGAATAGGCAGGAAGAATTCTTATTAAATAAATTGTAGGCTTCTTAAATAATTTATAGAATTTATCTATCACAGTAAATGAAATTACAAATATTCTGAACCTGTACTTTTTGGCATGTAAAAAGTAAATGTTTTAGTCTGTAGAATACAAATTCTCAGACTGTCACCGAATAAGTGTTTAAGGCCTGGGAACTTTTGTGATATTAGAGCCACTATTTGTATATGTGAAAAGTTCTCTTAAAAAAAGATTGTTTTTATCATGGACAGAAAGGAGATTTTAAAGTTAGTTCCCATATAAACTTTTTGTTACCAAATTTATCTTCAAATGGCGTACTTAAAAATCCTCTTTTAAACAATATACCTTTATGTAAGAGTTGAAAAGGGTGGATAAATACATTTTCAATTTATCTTTTTTGATATTTGCTTTGCTTTTGATATTAGACAATGTGTATAGATAGTCCTTTCCTAAAATATTTTAAAATGTATTAGGGACAGTAGAGTCATACGCCACCTGATGTCCATTTTGGCAGTGTCTGACCACGGATATGTCCGTGGTCCTGTAAGTTTATAATAGAGTTCAGAAATCCCAGCTGGAGAACGGGATGTAGCGGACATAACCAGACATAGGGAATGCAGTGGCTTCTTGCACGGAACATATGTATCTCATGTCTCTTATATACAAAGCACTTGTGCTGCTGGGCATATAATGGTATGGTACATGCATGACTTATAATACATATGTCTTCGTAGAATAAACGTTTGTGTTTCTGGCTTATATGTGTACTGTACTTTCTATCGTTATTTTAATGTGAACTTTACCTACTTACAAATAAAAAGTTTAACATATTACAGTATATGCTTCGACCCATAGGCAGTGGCATCTAATCTCATGTATCACGTGTTTCTTAAGTGTTGTAGCATTATCTCTCTGTTTAATTTTCTTTCAAAAATACTACCATGAAGTATATCATGGCTCCTAAATATAGCAAAACCAGCTGTAGTGATACCAGCAGCAAGAGGCAAAGGAGAAATACTGATTTGGAAGTGAAACAAAAGATTATTAAACAACACGAAGGTGGAAAATCAGTGAATGCTGTTGCTCGCAATTTAGGCATGCTCGCACAATGTCCAAATCACGTAATGTCCTGTTTTATAGAACATTTTTTTATCGTGGATGTTAAAAAACTCATGATTGTGGTCTTGGGGAACATCTAGCTCAATTGGCATAACAGTTTATAAAGAAAATGTTCTACATTCTACTTTGGTGAGTAGCGCCTGGGGTCTTAAAAGCTTGTGAGTGGCCACCTGAAATACTCCACTGGTCTCACCCCTTCGGGAGCAAGGAAGAATGAAGAAAACCAAAGACGGAAGGGAAAGATTAGTCCAAAGGAGTAATAGATCACCAACTACTACAGATTCCACGAGACTAAGTCCAGTACAACTAGATGGTGCCCAGCTACTGCCACTGACTGCTCTGACAGGGATCACAGTAGAGGGTCCCTGACAAAGCTGGAGAAAAATACAGAACAAAATTCCAACTCAAAAAAGAAGACCAGACTTACTGGCCTGACAGAGATTGGAGAAACCTCAGGGGTATGGCCCCTGAACCTCCTTTGAGCTCAGTAACTTAAGCTAGTGTCAACTTACTATTAAAACAAAATAAAAAAAACCCCAAACCAAAGTCACTCCTGATGTTCACCCTTCAGCCAGCGATGAGACAGGCCCATAAAACAAAACAAGACTAAAGGGGCAAACGAGCCCAGGGGCAAGGAGTAGAAGGCAAAAGGGGACAGGAAAGCTGGTAATAGGGAACCAAAGATCAAGAAGGGAGAGCACTGATGTGTTGTGGGGTTGATAACCAATGTCGTAAAACAATATGTATACTATGTGTTTAGTGAGAAGGTAGTTTGGTCTGTAAACCTTCATCTAACCCACTACCAACTGCTGTCGAGTCGATTCTGACTCTTAGCGACCCCATAGGACAGAGTAGAACTGCCCCGTAGAGTTTCCAAGGAGCGCGTGCCTAGGGGACCTTTTGGTTAGCAGCCATAGCACTTAACCACTTCGCCACCAGGGTTTCCTTCATCTAAAGTACAATTAAAAAAAAAACACACACACACAAAAAAAAAACCCATGACTATTGACTCCATCCTTACATTATGGAAAATAATTTATAGTTTTGGTAGTAAAGTCTAATAGTTTTCCTAAGTAAATATCAAATAAAAAATACGCCCTATTTAAAGGTTAAAAGTTTTCTTTTTAAGACATTTGCTCAGGAAAAACAAAGCAGGGTTTTAAAAATAACTTTTAGATTATTTTTTTCCTGGACAAAAAAGTCTTGGGTGAATTTACTGTACATCAGACCTTTAGCCATTGTGTTGGTGTGTCATCCTTTCCTGTCAGATCTTTTTTTTTTTTAACCCAGTGTTGCTTGAAATTGTTTCTATTTTTGGTGTGTGGCTTCAGGTCTGAAGTAGTTTACAGTTTATTGATATTACAAACAATGCTACAATAAATATTCTTGTGTCTATGTAGTGCTGCCCCCTTCCTCACGCCCTCAAGGTTAGCTTATCAAATGGTTTGTGAATTTAAATCTTTAACAACAAAATGTGGGGGTGGAGTGGGGAGGAGAAGTGGTGTAAGTATAGACTTTCTTGAATATTACTGAAGTTGATATCAACTTACCACTAAAACCAAAAACAAAGCCCAAACACATTGCTGTCAAGTTGATTTTGACTCATAGCAACCTTATAGGACAGAGGAGGACTGTCCCCATAGGGTTTCCACGGTTGTAATCTTTTACGGAAGCAGACTGCTGCATCTTTCTCCTGCTGAGGTATTAGTAGGTTCTAACTGCCAACCCTTTGGTTAGCAGCCAAGCGCTTAACCACTGCACCACAGGACTTCTTAACTTATAAGTCAGAATCAACTCAATGGGAACAGGAGAATGTCATAAATGTAAGATGTTAAATGGTAATATTCATGGTAACCACTAAGAAAATAGCTGAAAAAACATACACAAAAAGAAGGGAGAAGGGAACCAAAATCATTCCCTGCATTAAACCAACAAAACACAAAAGCAGGCAGTATTAAAGGAAAAAGACAAAGAAGGCTTAACAAATAACAAAATGGCAGAAGACAGTTACTTCTTACTGGTAATTTCGGTGAATGTAAATATACTAAATGCACCAATCAAAAGGCCAAGAGTGGCAGAATGGATGAAAAAAACATGATCCAACTATATGGCGTTTATAAGAGACACACCTTAAACCCAAGAACACAAAGAGGCTGAAAGTGAAAGGATGGAAAAAAATATTCCATGCAAATAATCAAAAGAGAGTTGTGATGGCAATCTTAATATCAGACAAAGTAGACTTGAAGACAGAATCTTTTAGAAGAGATAAAGATGGACATTATTTAGTGATAAAAGGGTCAATTCATCAAGAAGATTTATCAATCATAAATATATGTGTACCCAACAACAGAGCACTAAATATATAAAGGAAACACTGATAGAATTGAAGGGAAAAAAAGACAGCATTACAGTAATAGTTGGAGTCTTCGGTACACCACTTTCAGTATTGAACAGTACATCTGGAAAGATCACGAAGCAAACAGAGGATTTAATGACACTATTAACCAACTAGACGTAACAGACAGACATAGAACATTTCACCCAACAACAGCACATTCTACTCTAGGGCACATGGACCATTCTCCAGGATAGGCCACATGTTAGGTCACAAAACAAATCTCGATAAATTTAAAAAGACTGAAATCACACAGAGTATTTTCTCTGACCACAATGGAGGGAAACTAGAAATCAATAACAAGGGGAAAAAAAAACTGGAAGATATACAAACATCGAAATTCAAACAACACAGTATTAAACTACTAGTGGGTGAAGGAAAAAATAGATAAACCACACATTTCTTAGAGTCAAATGAAAATGAAAGTGCAACATGGCAAAACTTACGGGTTGCTGTGAAGGCAGCACTCAGAGGGAAACTTACAGTAATAAATGCCTACATGGAAAAAAGAAAGAGCCCAAATCAACAGCCTAACTACAGCTTGAGGAACTAGAAGTTGTAGAGCAGACTAAGCCTAAACCTACCAGAAGAAAGGAAGTAAAGACCAGAACATAAATGAATCAAAAACAGTATAACAGTAGAATCAACAAAGCTAGAAGTTAGTTCTTTGAAAAGATCAATAAAACTGAGACCTTTAGCTAGAGTGACAAAGAAAAAGAGAAAAGATGCAAGAAAACAAAAAAGGAATTAAAAGAGGAGACATTACAACTAACCTGATAGAAATAAAGAGAATTATGACAGAGTATTATGAACAACTGTATGGCACCCTAAATGAAATGGACAAATTCTCAAAGCACACAACCTACCAAACTGACTAAAGAGAAATAGAAATCTCAACAGACCCTAACGAGTGAAGAGATGAAATCAGTGATCAAAAACCTCCCACCAACAAAAAATGCTGGACCAGATGGCTTCACTGGGGGAGTTCTACCAAACATTTAGAGAATTGACACCAATCCTGTTTAAAGTCTTCCAAAAAATAAAGAAGTAAGGAATACTCCCTCATTCATTCTGTGAGGTAGACATAACCCTGATACCAAAACAAAACAAAGACCACAAGAAAAGGAAACTACAGGCCGATATCCTTTATGAATATAGATGCAAAAACATTCAACAAAATACTAGTGAAGAGAATCCAACAGCATATTGAGTCATACACCATGATCTAGTGGGATTTATTCCAGGGATGCGAGGATGGTTTAACATTAGAAAATCAGTCGCCATAATACAATGCATTAACAGAACAAAGGAGAAGACCGCATGATCATCGTCATGGATATAGAAAAAAAAATTGAAAAAATTCAACACCCTTTCTTGATGAAAACCCTAAAGAAGATTAGAAGGGAAGTTCCTCAGTAGGGTTCAGAGCATAAATGAAAAACCAGCTGCCAACATTATACTTAATGGAGAAAGATTAAGAGCTTTCTCCTTGAGATCGGGAACAAGACAAGGGTGCCCACTCTCACCACTTCTTTTCATTATTGTATTAGAAATCCTACCTAGCCAGAGCAATAAGACAAGAAAAAGAAACAAAAGGTACCCTAATTGGAAAAGAAGTAAAATCATCTCTATTCTTAGATGACATGATCCTATATATGGAAAATCCCAAAGAATCCCACAAGAAAGTTTCTAGAGCTAACAGAGGAGTTTAGCAAAGTTGATGAGTACAAGAGTCAGCAACAATAGTATTTCATGTTTTAAATTTGTATTTCCCTACAGAACCGTGGTGGCACAGTGATTAAGAGCTGTGGCTGCTAACCAGAAGGTCAGCAGTTTGAATCTACCAGCTGCTTCTTGGAAACCCTATGGGGCAGTTCTACTCTGTCCTGTAGGGTTGCTGTGAGTCATAATCAACTCAAGGGCAGTGGGTTTTTTTTTTTTTTTTAATAAAGCATTGTATTCCTAATATACAAAAGACTCCTAAAAATTGGTAAGAAAAAGATGACAGTCACACAGAAAAAAGAGGTAATTAAATTCACAGACTAGGAACACAAAAGCCAATAAACATAATGTAGGTTAAAAAAAAAAAATTGCTGTTTAAAAAAAAAAGCCTAGCAGCACTTAACACAAATACCTACCTGGGGGAGGGCGTGGTTGGCAAACAAAGGTAAAAGGGCGTGCATTATTTGCATAAAAATACAGTACATTTTAGAGTAGTGTCAACAGTGTTTCCGAATGTTTCTTTTTAAGATGTCTGCTGTATGATATTTGGAAGGTACTTTCTTGTTTTCAGATGTATGTCCTTTGGTAAATTAAGGAATGCCTTAGCACAAAGCTTTCTGTGACAAACTGGTTAGTGGTGTACCTGTCAATCTTGGGGCAACTGGTAGGGTCCTTGGCTTTTCGTTTGTAGCTGGAGCAGCCTTGTCTGCTTGCTCCAGCAAGGCTTGCAGATGTTACCCATCATTTTGTCTGAGTATGGTGTGTGACAAAGGTTCAGAAACACTGCCTTAGCATGCCTGTTAGTCTGTTCTTTTTGTTTGTTTCAGTATTTTTTTTTTCTTTACATAGGTAACATTTTCCATTTCAACAGTCTTCACATGTATAGGTCAGTGACGTGAAATATGTTCATCATGTTGTTTAGCCATCGCAGCCATCGCTATTCTCAAAGTTTTCTGTCACCATTAACAGAAGCTTGGTGTCCCCTAAACATTATGTCTTCTTTCCCCTGTACTTGGTTTGATAAGAAGATAGAAAAATGAAAATAATGATGAGATAGTTAAAAATTGAGGATTAAAGTGAATATATATTTATTTTGTCACTTTTTTTTTTATTAAAAGTCATTGTAATATGTTTCTGTATGAAGCACTAGCACTGTGTTTTCTAGGTTCCTGTAAGATTTAGAATTCATCTTTAAAGTTACTACATTCTTGAATTTAGGTTACATTTAAGTTTTTATAAATGGGTCCTTTAGCTAATAGATTGTAATACATTCTTCCCCCCAATTAAATATAGGATGACATTTTTTGCAGCTTGTCTTTTGCTGGATGGTAAATATTTTTTAATGTTATAGTGCCAAATGGAGTTTAATTCACGTTTACCAGTTCTTGATAGATCTTTTATATAAACAAATTTATTTATATTTGCAGCACTATTCTGATTTCTAACTTAATTTATTCAGTAAATATTTGAGCACTCTTGTATTCCAAGTATTGTACTTAAATACTAGAAATACAGATAGTTCCTGACTTACTGCAGGGTTCTGTTCTGAGGACTGTTGTAAGTTGGTTCTGACATAAGTTGAATACCATGTTTTTCATAAATAATGTGCATGTGCATAGCGTGACTAGGAAAATAGTGTGTGAGGGGGTTGCACGATTGGCCACAAACGAACATGTAATTGTTATTTGCGTAAAATATGGTACTTCATTCTTTTTTAGTTTTCATTATTACTGCTTTTTTAAATCAATATCTTCATAAATTATAAAATTGAACATCTACAGGTGAACATCTGAGAATGATAACATCTACAAATTATGTGCAGCAAAATTGTATGTAGTCCATATTACCAACAATAAGAAGTACAAAAAAAAATTAAAACAGACAGGTTGTAAGTACAGTGCCTTGTAACTCAGATACGTTGTAAATCGGGGACTGCCTGTACAATAGTGAACGCGATTGGCAGGGTCCTATCCTCATGGAGTGGGAGGGAGTAGGGGGACTAACCAAAAACTGCGAACAATTTAACATAGTAAGTAGTAAGTGCCATAAAGAAAACAAGACACGCTTATTTGATAGGTGGAGGGGAGCAGAGTATTTTGGCTAGGCTAGGAAAACTTCTCTAAAGAGATGTTTTTTGGGTGGAGACCTTAATAAAGTAAAGTGGCCAACTTTCCTGTTTGTGGGGAAAGAGCCTTCCAGCTGAAGGGGAAAAGAAGTTCAAAGTACTGAGGACTGAAGCTTGGTATGCTCTGAAAGAAGGCATTATAGGTCTTGTCAAAGAGTTTAGATTTTCTTCTGAGTGAAAGTATTAGAGGGTTTTAAACAGAGGAGTGACACCATGAGTTGCATTTTTTAAGATTACTTTGACTGCTATATAGATCACCAGGAGCTGAGTTATTTCAGGCTGGTGGGATGCTTACATGAATCTGTCCCCTCTCTCTTTCCTCCTTTACTTCTCTCTCATTTGGTCCTAAACTCCTTCATCTCTTCCTTCTTGGATGGGGAAATGATCAAAGGAAAAAAAGAGTTGTAGATATCCCTAAAAAGTGACGGTATGGTAACCTGCGGTTAGAGCTAGAAGTGAGTCAGGGCTCAGGTGTAGGTGCCAGACGAGAGAAGCACTGTGTCACTGCTACTTAAAGGCTTTGAGATCTTGTCCTGCCCTTTCCCCAGACAGATTTAATATAGGCTTGCAGAAGTTTATAGTTTAAGAGTAAAAATCCCTCATAATCCCACTGAGTTAATTACTATTAACACTTTGTTTATAGTTCTAGATTTTCCCTACCTCTTTCTTTATAATTTGTTTTCTCTCTCCCTCTTTCTAGATTAATATAAAAGAAGTTCAAAGTATGTTTTTTCTTTTTTGTTTTATCTTGGAAATCTTTTTCCACCTTTGCACATACAGACTTACTTCATTTTATCACATGGATATTAACATAATTTATTTAATTCCCTATTAGGTATTTGGTTTTTTCCCATTTATTCAAGGATACGAACAGTGCTATAGCGAATATCCTTAAACATATCTCTTTATACACTTTTCTGTAGGATAAATTCCCAGAGAACTTTGAGTCTTTAAGAAAATTTCATGGACTAAATGTAAATGCACCAATAAAGAGACAGAGAGTGGCAGAATGGGTAAAAAAAATGTGATCCGTCTATATGCTGCCTACAAGAGGCACACCTTAGACTTAAAGACACAAACTAAAACTCAAACGATGGAAAAAAAAAATACATCAAGTGAACAACAATCAAAAAAGAGCAGGAGAGGCAAAATAGTCTTTGAAGTAAAACCTACCACAAAGGATAAGGAAGGACCACTATATAATGATTAAAGTATCAGTACACCAGGAGGACATAATCATAATAAATATTTATACACCCAGCGACAGGGCTCCAAGATACATAAAACAAACTCTAACAGCATTGAAAAGAGAGAGAGAGACAGCTCCACAATAATAGGTAGGAGACTTCAACACACCACTTTCGGTGAAGGACGGAACATCCAGAAAGAAACTCAGTAAAGACATGGAAGATCTAAATGCCGCAGTCAACCAACTTGATCTCATAGACATACACAGAACACTTCACCCAACAGCAGCCAAGTATACTTTCTTTCCCAATGCACATGAAACATTTTCCAGAATACACCACATACTAGGCCATAAAGCAAGCCTTAACAGAATCCAAAGCGTTGGAATATTACAAAGCATCTTTTCTGACCATAAAGCCATAAAAGTAGAAATCAATAACAGAAAAAGCAAGGAAAAAAAAATCAAACACATGGAAACTGAACAACACCTTGCTCAGAAACTACGGGGTTATAGACGAAATTAAGGACGGAATAAAGAAATTCACAGAATCAAATGAGAATGAAAACACATCCTACCAGAACTTTTGGGACACAGCAAAAGCAGTTCTCAGAGGTCATTTTATAGCAATAAATGCACACATCCAAAAACAAGAAAGGGCCAAAAAAGAAAATTTCAGAATTTTAATAGTTATAACCATATTCCCCTCTGAACAAGGTTATGCCATTTTAAGCCTTCACTGAGACAGTACAGGAAGACCATCTTGTGATCTTGATTATGTCTTTAAATTTCCCTGGTTTTTAATATAAGCTGAGGACAGTTAATATCTATCCTCCCCTTTTGCTTCAGGCATGTGATATGAGATAGTGCTTAAAACATAGTACTCAGGAAGAAACTTTTGGTTGAAACCAAGAGGCCTAGACTAAATGGCCTTTAATTCTAGGCCGTTTCAGCTCTTCGGAAGAGTAAGGGCTATGGAGTCAGACCCAGCTCTCAACCCTAGCTCCGACACATACAAACTGGGTGTGAGAGAGATCTTTTTCAGCTTTAAAATGGGGGTATAATTTCTACCTATAGCGTTATTGTAAGGATTAAGTGGAAAAGTATGAGTAGGATATGTGCTGTGTGCATTCCCTCATACAGTTGTTGTTTTTAGGTGCCATTGAGTCACTAATAGGTACCTAGTAAATGGTAGTTATTATCGATGATAATAAGACAAAACAAGTTTCTAAAGGAGGAAGCTTGAGAAGGATGGGATATCCTGTCAACCTCAAGGTTTTCTAAAGGAGACAAATCTCTCACTTCTCCGTGGTTATTGACTCCCCAGCCAGGGCCAGGGCATTGTGTATCCTGACTGCTGAGACAGTATTTGGCTTACTGTCATTGTGTGAATATCTGTGAACTCTAGTAGGTATTATTATATATGCTACCCAACGAAAAGATTTGATTATTTTTGGTTAGGTGACTATCTCTGCTAATCCTTCTGTTTATAAGCTTTTTTTTTCTTCTTTTTTTCTGTACCAATATTGAATTATAAATGTTACGGAAACCCTGGTGGTTAAGTGCTACGGCTGCTAACCAAAGGGTCAGCAGTTCGAATCTGCCAGGCGGTCCTTGGAAACTCTATGGGTCAGTTCTACTCGGTCCTATAGGGTCACTATGAGTCGGAATTGACTCGATGGCAGTGGTAGGTTTTTTATGGTGAAAACTTTGTGGACTTTAAACAAACATAGAATCTGGTTATTTTACCTATCACCTAGTTGTTTTTGAACAAGTAACTTGACCTCTGTGTCCCTTACCTATTTAAAAAGTAAGGAGTGCATGGAGGAAGAGATTTAAAATCTATGGGGCTCTTATACAAATTAAACGAGATAATTTATATATAAAGTGTTTGACAGCCTAGAAGTGTTTTTGTTTCCTTTCTTGAAGGCAGAAATTATGTCTTATACTTTTATTTTTCATAATACTAATAAATGTGTTGCTTATTCTCAAGAGTAGCTATTCATACTTAATATACAATAACAAGAAAAAAGAAATGTATTTGAAAAAATATTAGACTTGGCCTCATGTTCCAGATTGGCTTTTAACTGTCAGTATAACCCTTGATAAGTCTTTTGGTCTCTGGTTCTTGTTTTCCTCGTTTTTGAGTTGACTGTGAAATCTATTACGGTGATATACTAATATACAAGTTTTCTTTTCTGGTTAACTTATTTTAAAAAGTTATATACAAAAAATAACTGATATTTTCACAATCACCGTTTATATTGTATTACTGGGTTAATTGCTTTTGTGCTGGAATTGTAATTATTTGCTTTTCTTACCAGGTTTAATTTTTGTTTAAGCTGCATCAATGGAGCACATACAGGGGGCCTGGAAGACGATCAGCAATGGTTTTGGATTCAAAGATGCCGTGTTTGATGGCTCCAGCTGCATCTCCCCTACAATAGTTCAGCAGTTTGGCTATCAGCGCCGGGCGTCAGATGATGGCAAACTCACAGATTCTTCTAAGACAAGCAACACTATCCGAGTTTTCTTGCCAAACAAGCAAAGAACAGTGGTACGTAAACACTGCCTCTTAGAAAATTGTAGCTATCCAGTTGCCTATAGAAAACATTATGGACTGTGTTTATCAACTTATAGACAAGCAAAAGCTGCAGTGGCATTTAGGGTCTTTAGTAATTGGATTTACAGTTGCAGATTTCATTGTCTTATATATGGTTGTGTTCCTTGCACACCCTCTACTTTTTCCCACCTCTTGGTCTTCTAGTACTACTTTTGCCTAGAATATCTTCCTTTTTGCCACTTTATTCAAACAAATAGTACATTCTCGGGGGTATATATCAAAGACTTTTCTTTGAAAAGCTCCCTTAGAGCTTAAAAAAGTATATATATATATATATATATTATTCTGAATTATTATTTTGGTGTATATTTCATAGGCCAGGGCAAGGTTGGAAATAACTTAGAAATCACGTTTTCTTCCTCATTTCCAGGACACTGCCACCAACCAGTTATTTCAGAATAGTTTGTTTTTATTGTATCAGTGAATGACAGGTTTATGGTGGGATCATGGTAGGACACAGTTATAGGCTTTTCTGACACAAAACCCAAAATTTTTAAGAACTTACTGCTCAAAAAAAGTTTTCTATTATCCTGAGAGGTAGGGAGAGGCCCACTTGACTGAAACAGAAAAGTGACATTGTACTGATTTTGCTTGCTCAGGCATTTGAGAAAACTTTAGCTCAACACTTCTGTGCTTCCTCCTTCCACCTCCGTCCATTCTTTGTGTAAAATCAGTGCATTCTGTTTATCCTGTATACCTAGGTGAAGTGTATCCTAGGTTAGGAAGTCCACTCCCAGAGTTTTCTCAGTTTGCTTTCAATAGTTTCACTTTCTCCAGTTTGCTAATAAATTCCTTTATACTATTCTGAACCTAGAGGGCTTCCCAGTTATACTACTGGATACTTGGTGCATTTTGAACTTAGAAGGTGAAACTCAAAAGGCCAATTAAAGTTTGAATAAGTCTCTCTTAGGAATCCCTGGGTGGCGCAAATGGTTGAGCACTTAACTACTAACTGTCAGCTTGGTGCTTTGAACCTACCCAGACACCTCAGAAGACAGGCCTGGTGATGTGCTTCCAAAAGGTCAGCCTTGAAAACCCTATGGAGCAGCTCTACTCTGCACACATGGGGTTGCCATGAGTTGGAATCGACTTGACGGCAACTAACAATAACAAATTTCTTTTTGTTCTTCTTCCTAAAAATGAAAGTTTTGTGGCTGACAAAATAATTAGTAGTAATCCTCTATATTTGAATAGTGGTCTGTAGTTTACAAAGTGCATTTTACCTACTGTTTTCTCAATTTTGTTCTTAACTTAAATTGGAAGCCCAGGTAGGAAGTCGGAATGTGATGGGAAGCTGAAGACCATCTGGTGTTTCTTCAGGGTGTTACTGTGGCTATCATGATGGCTGTTGCTAAGGTTAGGGAAGGGTTGTTTTTTACTCTGTCAAAAAAAAAAAAAAAAAATCTTCCCCATCCCCATCTACTCTTCTTTTTCCTGGAAGGTTGGGAAACTTGGTTTGGCATAGTGATTAAGTTTATGGACTTTTAAGACAACCTGACCTGAATTTAAATCCCTGCTTTGCCTATTAACTATTTCATCTAAACAAGTTGCGTAATATTTTGCGCCTCTTTTTTCCTGACCTTATAAAATAAGGCTTGTGGCTTAGTGTAGTGGCCGATTCATAAGTAAAATTATTTTGAGGAGTTTTTGCCACAACTGGTGCCAGTGATTTTGGAGCTTGACTTCTGCCCCAATTTATGAGAAGGCTCTAGCAGACAGAGTTAGTTTCTCCTGTTTTTTTTGGCTAAAGATGGACCATCTATCTCTAGAAGAAACAGGCACCCAGCTTCAGGGGAAGAATGAAACAGGAAGGAATCACTTGCCAGGCCAGTACCATTTGTCAACCGACTGTGTCTACTCATCCCTAGGCCTCTTCACTTCTAGAACCCAGAATGGCTTTCATAATCATGTACCGGGCTCCAGAAATTATTTAATTTTAACTGATTTTTCATCATGTATCCTTGTGAGGTTGTGGAGAAGTAAAGAGAATGTGTATCTGATTTAAATAATTTTAGAAGTAGTAATTAGTCATGCCTTGTTTTATTTTTCAATGCTTTTGTCATTTTGTTTTCTAAACATCTGTGCTTTGGCTAATTTATTATAATTGTTATTACTGGATGAGTGAGTGGACAAGAGCTGAGAACCACTATCAGTCGTTACAGTCACTTGGCAAAGCAGGTTAAAATACAGATTCCTGACCTTCATTCAAGATCAGCTGAATCAGAATCCCTGGGTGTGTTGGAGTGGGGCAGCTAGGAATCCATATTTTCACAAACTTCTTGGATGATTCCAATGCCAGCCACATTTAAGAACCACTCAATTAGAGGATATCTAAAGAGCTATCCAGCTCCTCAAGTCTGGAACTTACAATGAAGGTGGGTGATATAACGTAGATACCACATTACAGCTTTCAAAGCCCTGCTGCACAGTTCTGATGCAGGTCATGATTCTGTTAGTGTGTGTTTTATGACTTTTCGTTTTTCTCATTCTTGTTGTCTTCATAGTTCAGATCAGTGTAAGTGTATCACACTTTGCTTAGTTTTGTTTTTGAAAAGCTGGAAGTTAGTGAGGGCTCTAAGGGTATCACCACTTAAAAAAAAAAAACCTGTAAAATAAGCTTATTATGCAGAATTTTAAATCATTGCAAAAGCAGAGAGATTAGAATAATGAATCTAATGTACCCACCACCTAGTTTCAACAATTAGCTAATCGTGGCAGTCTTGTTTAATCTGTATTGCCATCTACTCTTTTCCAATTGGCATAAATCCCAGAAATCATTTTATCTGAAATATTTCATTATGTACAAGAAACTTTTAAATTTATTTATTTTAATTTAATTTATTTTTTAATAGGTAATACATTTATTTAGGTCAAAATATCAGGTCACCTCTGCCCTTGCTCCGCAGTTCCTTTTCTCAGAGATTTCCTGTGATAAACCTTTTATTTTTTATCTATAAGAAGAATCATTTGGGCCCCTCCTGTTTTTTCACAGTCTTCTGAAGGAGAGGACAAACCATTAGTAACCTAGGGTGACTATGAGAATTTCTGAAGGAGATGTTATAGAAAAAACCTCTCTTTTTCTCCCAGGTGGTTTTTCAGGAGAATATTCCTCTACTCCTATCATCTTCTGAATTTGTTTGTTCTGCAAGTTCAAATTTTTGTATATTGTGGTCCCTTAATGTGGAGCCCATCTTTATGCTTCAAAGTATTAAAAAAAAAAAAAAAAATCAAAACACAAAGAAATTAAAACAGGGTTTATTCGAGCAGTTACTGTATATGCATATAACCAGTTGATGTCAGTCCATTCAGAGGGAGACCATTTTGTTTCAAAAAAAAAAAAAAAGTCTCAATGTAGGCTAAACCAAAAAAAATCCCAAAACCACTGCCGTCAAGTTGTAGCGACCCTATAGGACAGAGTAGAACTGCGCTGTAGAGTTTCCAAGGAGCACCTGGCAGATTAGAACTGCAGACCTTTTGGTTAGCATCTGTAGCACTTAACCACTACACTACCAGGTTTCCCAATGTAGGCTAGTTACATACAATGTAGATTTTAAAGAGAAGAGGAGTGAGTAGAGTAGGAAACCAACCATTTGGCTTTTTGAACCATGCTGCCACCACTTACTGAGATCAGCTGGCACCAGGTTACTAGGTGGTCAGGGGGTGGGGGTTGGGGGACTTCATTTGCAGAAATCTATAGCATAAAAAAAAAAAAATAGCATGGAGGTTTTAAAATAATAAAAGTTACTTCAGTTATTCAGGGAATTCCAGTTCCAAGGATTATCTCTCAGGGGGCAAGGGAAATTACTTAAAGTTACATTCTTTGCATTAGATAACTCTGAGCTACTTTACAGTTAACAAATGTCTTTGTCACAAAGGGGGGTTGCAGAGACTTAATCATTGTGTCAAGCTGGACCTCTTTGAGCTGGAATAAAAAAAAGTTAGCAGTGTTGCAAAGTAGTTTAGCAGTTTTGGGCAAAAAATAAGTTAACAAAGTTGCAGGCAAGATTAGGAGTTTTGGGTCAGGCTTTTTTTTTTTTTTTTTCCTTAAGCCTCATGGTAAGAGAAGCCCCTTTAAATCAAAGTAAAATATCTATTTTTAATTTTATTTCACAAAGATTGATTATTGGGCAGATGTTTCCTATTAGTTGCTGATAATAGCAAAATACAGCCTTATGAAAAGCTTCTTACATTGGCCCCCACTAATGTTTTTCAAATTCCTTAGGTGCAGTTTTACTCCCTCCCCTCCCAGATGTTTTTTTTAATCTCTGAATTTGTGTTCAAATACGGTCCTCCATTTTGTAGGTAGTAAGGGGCTGATCCACAAACCTTTCTCTGTTTTTTTAAGACCAAAGGTTGGTGGTTTGAACCCAACCAGAGGTGTTTTGGAAGAAAGACAGGCCTGGTGATATGCTTAAGAAAGATCACAGCCGTGAAAACCCAATGGAGCACAGTTCTACATCACAGGCAGTGAGTTGGAGTTGACTCGACAATAGCCAACAACAACAGGGCCAAACAGAAAGATTGACTTGGAAGAGCATTGAGCTGGCAGGATAAAGAGCGCTTTGGGCCTTTGGAGCCCCATGTTGCTTTCCTCTGCTCCTCATTATACTTACCTCCCTCTGGGAAGGGTCTGGGATGGCCATTGTCAGCTGTGTGTGCGCCCGAATTCCAGTGTGGGTAGTTCACAGGCACCGCAAATCTATTACATTGTGCTCTCCTTGCTGTCTGGACTGACTCTAGTAGCCTTACTTTTTATTAACTTTATTGGTTTTGTTTTCCAAAACAAAATGTATAGGGTTTTAATCAAAAGTCTTAAAATTTTTGTGGCAATTTTTACATAGCTGCCATAAATAGCACCCTGGGCACTCACACCTCCCACTAGACCTCCAGATGCCTGCCTGGCTTTCGAAGGTTGGGTATAGCGCATATCTTGCTCAGATTACCCTGTATGGTGTGTACATTCATTGGTGTTTGTCCCTCACAGGAGGGCAAAAGCTCTATTTCCTCCCCTTCCTGCTTACCTTAACTAATGTGGAGTGCATGTAAGATGGAGTTTTTGTTAGGAAGGTCAACCATTTTGTTGAAAATAGGTTAAAATACAAATTTTTTTATTAGAAAAATTCGTGTTTGTAGATCAGATTGGCTTATTCTTTCTAGTAGGTATTGATGTTTGCATGTACATCTCAGTAAATCAAACAAATTAAAGATATATAATGGGAAAGTTAATCATTTTATCTCTTCCCAACCACTACCTCTTGATATTAACAACTTGGTGTATGTCTTTCCACAACCATATGACATGTGTAAACATATAATGTGTAGACACCTCCTCCCCCTTTTTAATAATCATATTCTTTGAGTTAGTCTGCAAAGTACTTTTCTCCATTTAATATATAGATACCCCTTTAGGGTGTTTATAATAATTCATTATAACAATATAGTAGCTGTGTAACGTGACATAATATAGATGTTCTGTACTTTATTTAAACTCATCCATTTGGATGTTCAGATTGTTTCGTGTGTGTGCATGCACATGCATATGTTTCCCTTCAACAGACTGTTTGGTTTGTTTCTCTGGCTCACCTTTCCAAGAGGAACTGCAGCCTGTGTTTGGTCCTAAAGGTGGTCCTTTGTTTGTAGGTCAATGTGCGAAATGGAATGAGCTTGCACGACTGCCTTATGAAAGCCCTCAAAGTGAGGGGCTTGCAACCAGAGTGCTGTGCAGTATTCCGACTTCTCCATGAACACAAAGGGTAAGAACTCAAAGGCAGCCACCACCTACTTCATACTAGGAAGGATACCCTAGCCTCAAAGAATAACCATTTCCATTTGTAAAAAATTGAATAACTTCCTGTAGATTATTGTATATTCGTATTTTGTATACCCTTGCTTATAAAAAGACAATTCCAAAAAATAAGATACCAAGAACTGGAAATTATTGCTTAGATATTCTGTTGAAAAATAAAATACAGGATAGGTGTTGATAGTGTTTCCATGGATGGAAACAGAAATGCCAGATAGTATGTTTCTTGAGAGAAGAAATTTTTCTTTGTATCTGCTGTAATGAGTGAGTATTCAGAAAGTGTTGCATTATTTTGTAGTTAAAGAATCCCGTCCTCAGGAGATTTTATGATCTTGTGTTCGGTCATTCATTTTTATGCAGCTTAGTGTTTACTGAATGCTGTTTGACAGAGCTAAAAATGCTGGAAATTTCTATTTCAGGGAAGAGCCATATTTCGTCTTATTTCTGATGGTAATGACAAGATAAAGGTATCCCCTCAAAGGCTTGGAATAATACCCCAAAGATGCAGAGCTGTCTATAATTATCCATCATCCATTATTATTCCCCTGAAGTCTGGGGAAACCTTTTAGGAGGTTCTTTTAGCCCTCTTCTTGGAAAGTGACACTTCTGTTGTTGACATTCAGCTTAAATCTTTCACGGTTCTGGAGATGATTCTAGGAGTTCTCCAGTTTAAGAGAATAACCCAGAATGAATCTGCTCAAAGGGGTGAGCATAAATATGTCTATTCCTCTCAGTTTAGGAGGCAGTTCTTTGAAATAGAGTCTTTCAAACAGATGTCAGCTTTAGCTGGTTGTGGTCCCAGATTGGTCCCCAGGCCAATCTATAATGCTTCTTAAGGACTAGAGAAATTCTGAGACAAAGGGGCTTGGTCTACTGTGGTCCAAGGCTGCATTGGTTGGAGCAACCCTGGTTTCTTTCTAGGACAGACTGCTCCTGAATAATTCAAATAGAACTTTGGAGTGATGTGGGGTTTCCCAGAAGTCATAAAGGGAATTACATTAAGTGATAGAGTATTTCTGTTGGATAACCAGGAAAAAATAGCTGGAATAGACTTCTTGTAGGTGATGGGAGGAGTTTGGTGCTGTGTATGAAAGATAGTGAATATACCACGGACTGCCAGAAAAACCAACAAATTTGTCTTGGGAGGAGCATAGCCAGAATGCTCCTTTGAAGGGAGAATGGTGAGATTTATTCTCACTCACTTTGGACGTGTTATCAGGAGAAACCAGTCCCTGTAGAAAGACATCATGCTTGTTAGAGTAGAGCGCCAGCAAAAAAGAGGAAGACCCTTGATGGGATGGATTGACACTGGCTGCAACAATGGGCTCAAACATAGCAACGATTGTGGGGATGGCGCAGGACCAGGCAGTGTTTCGTTCTGTTGTACGTAGGGTCTCTATGAGTCGGAACCGACTCGATGGCACCTAACAGCAACAACATCATGTATGTGTTATTCTCTTCTGACCTGAAAAAAATTTTCCTTCAGGAAATGGGCCAGGTTACTTGGAAAGACATGACGAAGGAGCTGGGCAATAATGTTTAATTCAGTGAATCTGTCTGTGTTGTTTACTTTAGACACAGAGAGAGGTCTCAGTAAGTTTGAAGACAGTTTTGAAAATAGTTTAATCAGGTTGCGTTCTGCCATCAACTTAATATTTATAGACCCTGCAGATTTGAGCCAGAATTTATTAATAGAAAAGTGCATCCCATTTCTCATTCTTTTGTATTTGTGTATCTTTTGGATTGAAGTCCGCTAGTGAATACTTAAATTTTAGTATCATGGCAATATAACCCATTAAAATGATTTTAGGATTTTAATGTCACAAAATTCAATTTATTATATATTTCATTTATCAGGAAATCATGATATTTCATTGTTCAAAAAAAAAAAAATACAAAAACAAAAAAGCCAAGTTTGGATTGAGTACAGGCTTTGGATTCCAGCAGCCCTGGAGTCAAACATAGGCCCTGCCAATCACTGTGTGGCTTTGAGTAAGTTACCTTCTTAAGAGTCCCAGTTGTGTCATCATTAAGATGGGGATGATAACACTTCATGGCTTGTTGTGTTAAGATGGGGACGATAATACTTCATGGCTTCATGGATTAAAATAGCGTGAATACTTTGCACTGTGTGTGTATGTAAGGATGCAATAAATGGTAGCTCTTCTTATTACTGGTATTGAACTCTCTTGCCTTGTTTAAATATTTCCCTTTCTTACGATTTTTAAAAATCCGTTTTAGTAAAAAAGCACGTTTAGATTGGAATACTGATGCTGCCTCTTTGATTGGAGAAGAACTTCAAGTAGATTTCCTGGATCATGTTCCCCTCACAACACACAACTTTGTAAGTTGCACATCTGTTCCTTCTTTGGGTGCTTTGGTTGGCATAATAGGAGTTTCTTAGGGGTGAGAAACATATATATTGTTGGATTGTTTAAAGCTCTAATTATGCCATTGTTTAAGTAAGACAATTGAGATTTAATTAAAGATATACTTTCCTTTCAAGTTATAAATTTTGTAAATGTTGGTTGTATGATTCTTCATTCTGTAGAAATTCGTTTGGTGGCCAAGGAGGAAATTATTTTGTCTTTTGTTATCTTTCATTTATTGAGCATGATTTACACCTGTGTTCTTACTGTTCTAGGCTCGGAAGACGTTCCTGAAGCTTGCCTTCTGTGACATCTGCCAGAAGTTTCTGCTAAATGGATTTCGATGTCAGACTTGTGGCTACAAATTTCATGAGCACTGTAGCACCAAAGTACCTACTATGTGTGTGGACTGGAGTAATATCAGACAGCTGTTGTAAGGCATCATTTTTTTTTTATCACAGAACATAGAGAAAAGTACAAATACTTTGAAAGGTGCTTATTGTGTATTTTGACTGACAGCTGTGGGTTTCAGACCTGTTAAATGGATTGTTGTGACCTGGACACCATTCTACTTTAGAAATATGACAGTTCTGAAACTAACGAGGTGGTATGGTAGTTATAACTCTCTAAAATGAGCAGGCAGGACCTATTTATCTATCCAATAGAGATTGACATACTGGGAATCAGTCAGGAGAAGAACAGAGGGACACAGAAAGAGAAAAGACTTGTCTTTTCTCTCTTAAGAGTATCATCTACTAGGTTGCCTAGTATACAGTGCTCTAGATTTTGTTAAATATAGTGAATAGGTGTTTGACATTGAGAAGAAGCAGAAAGCATAGTTGGTGCTACTTTCTTTACCTCAAACTGTGGAAAACATTGTTTGGACTTCAAATGATTTGAATGGAAAAATTTTAAAAGATAACTTGTATTCTTCAGGAAACAAATTAGTTATCAAAATATATTTCATGTAGATGGGGACCTATTTCATTGTTAAACCCTAAACCCATTGCCATCAAATTGATTCCAACTCACGGCGACCCTATACAACAGAGTAGAGCTGCCCCATAGAGTTTCTGAGGAGCACCTGGTGGATTCAAACTGCCGACCTCTTGGTTAGTAGCTGTAGCACTTAACCACTGTTTCATGCAACCAGGGTTTCCAATTTCATTGTTAGTAACATTTAAATAAAAAGGTCTAATGTGCCTGTTAAACCAAAGTCAAATCTTTATCCTTTTTTGAGCATACTAGGAAAACTAAGCCAGTGTTACCATTAAACCACGAGGAGAACATCTTTTCTGTTTTCATGTTAGTCACACGTTGCTTTTGCAAACGGTGCTTTTGTGGCATAAATCCCACAGGGTTTGGAGCCCAACAGACATGGGTCAGAATCTCAGCTCTGTCATTAACTAGCTGTCATCTTCTCTGAGCCTCAGTTTTCTTATCTGAAGAAGGGGGTATTACCTCCTTGCAGTGTTCTGAAGATTAACTGAGATAACATGTGAAATTGCCAAATACAAATGCCTGACTCATGGGAAGAAGGTGTCCAATTAATGTTAATATCACTTTTTTCTTATTTATGACTTCTGAGGCTGAATATGACTTCTTCATATTTTAGCTTTTTATCTATGTTTCCAAGACATAATGTTTCCAGGTAAGCTGTAGGTGATCTAGGTTATAAAATGCCCTAATGTAGTGTAAAGGAACATGATTTTGATATAGCTGGACATTGGACCACTTATATTTCCTAAAAATGCAGGTTGGAGTCTGTATGTTTGTTGGCATGTCAATTCTGTTCACATTCTGTGGGATTTTTAACAAAAATTCTAGCCCAGTTCAAACCCAATCATTTGGGTTGGTGGTCCCTTTACTCTAAATCAAAACCAAACCCATTGCCATCGAGTGAATTTCAACTCATGATGACCCTATAGGACAGAGTAGAACTGCCCCACAGAGTTTCCAGAGGTGTAAATCTTTATGGAAGCAGACTGCCACATCTTTCATCTACGGAGTGCTGGTGGGTTCAAACCTCTGACCTTTCGGTTAGCAGTCGAGTGCTTAACCATTGCGCCACCAGTGTTCCTTCTCCTTTTATTCTAGGTAGCTTAAATGGCAGAGGGAAATGTGACTGGGAAAGTTCAGTTTGAGTAGCTCTGAGTTTGTAAGAGGCAAGGCAGGCTGAACCTTACATCACTCTGTAAAATTACTACAAGTATATAAACCAGTCTTTTCCCTGATTTCATTTAGATTGTTCCCAAATTCCACTGTTGGTGATAGTGGGGTCCCAGCACTACCTTCTTTGACAATGCGTCGGATGCGAGAGTCTGTTTCCCGGATGCCTGTTAGGTAATTTTTGACCCATAGCCGTTTCTTTTATGGGGGAATAGGGGTAAAAGTCTGGTACAATAGACTGAGAGCTCCTTTGTATTCCGTCTCTGTTTTTTGCTACTTCTAGATAGGGATTTGGTGTTCTGGCTAGAATGTATAACTTTTCTCTTTGTGGTCCTGTAGTCTCACATTCTAGAAATTGACTCTTAATAGCTCCTGCTGTTATAATAGCACATCCGTTTATAATACCTCATCACAGTTTAAAGAACTTGAGATCTTGCCTTCCTCAATAATTAGTGAGTTGAACGTCAGTGGAAAGGGCTCCGAAACTGTATACACTGATTGAAGAAAAAAAAAAAATCCCTCCATCTTGAAATACTAATTGTGGCCTGGCAGTGCTAAAATTACGGAATTTAATAGAGTGCTTTCTTAAAAAATCTGATTAGATTTCCAATATAAACATCCTTTCTAATATGCCTATGCGTTTGCTCATAATTTGTCTTTACTGTGTTATCCAGCTTTAAAACCAGAATTCTTCCCAGCTGTTTTGGAATTTGTACTCATTGCCATCTCTTTTCCTCTAATACATGTAGTACAGTTTGGATTATGTATTAATAGAATTCTGATACATAATACGAATCAAACGGAATCTGCCAAACACAAAGTTTAACAAAATCTTATGCAGCCAACTAAATATTATGGGCTTTAGTCTTGTTTCCACATATAAGCATTTTAAAACTGTTAGACTGGATACCTTAAGGAATTAGGTTGTGAGACTTTAGAATTTTACAGCATTTCTGTAGCAAGTATAGAAGGTAACCAGATATGAATCTGACTTATACAACAGGTGCTTATTATTTTCTTCATTCTCTTAGGGGTGCTTTATTTGGTGGGGTCTTCACATTTTTCACATTTTTTTTTTTATATATATATACAGAACTATAAAAAAAAAAATCAGAATGTTGTTAAGTTCATGTGATATGTTCATTGTATTTCCACGTGGATTCGGAACCTAAAATAAAATCTAGGTCTTTGTCCATCCAAAATATGTGACGTTAATATATGTGTAATCATATTGATGGCCTTTATAAAACTACCATAGAAATTGTTAAAGGCACCATAACTCAGAACAAGGAATTTGTATTGAAATGAAATTTTTAAATGGTGTGTGTTGAAAGAATGGAAAGCTGTCAAAAATTCTGGTATGGGTAGAGTTTACCCTGGGTATCTTAAGAAGTAGGTAGTAGAGAGAGACTATCACTGGGGAGGCTGAGCGCCACTCATGGGATTTTCTTTCTCCTCACCTAGTTCCCAGCACAGATACTCCACACCCCATGCCTTCACGTTTAACACCTCCAGCCCCTCTTCAGAGGGCTCACTGTCCCAGAGGCAGAGATCGACGTCCACGCCTAATGTCCACATGGTCAGCACCACCCTGCCTGTGGACAGCAGGGTGATAGAGGTAATAGGGCGCCCCTGGGGGTTAAACTGTTGTGGGTGGTGATGAATTAGTTATTGTGGGTGGGGTTGACTGTTATCAGAGAGTTTTGGGTTTCAAACCTCGTCAGGAATGTTGTGGCACTTTCTCAGGTCCTTGAACTTCTTGAATTTTTTATTCATAACATCTTTAGTATGGGTGAGTAATCCAATTGGTATATCATTCAGGTGGAGAACTAAAATTTTCTGATGAAATGTTAACATTTGAATTCATTTTTCCATGTCAGGTTTGAATAGGATTTCAGCGAGTTAGGGTGAGATAAAGAATAGTATCATTTTGATATGGGAAAGAAAAAGATAGCGATAGACAACTGCAAACTCTGAAAGACTTTTAAGTGATTTTGTTTAGAAATAAAAGGGTGGAGTCGTAGGATTTTACTAAGTAGGTATTTAGGGAGATGTAGAAGTGCCCAAAGCTAGTGTTCTCAAACTGCTTTTTCTTTTCTCAACTTTTTGGTATGTTCTATTTGTTTGGTTTGCTTTCTAGTTCATCTTTAATGACAACTTAATACACTTAAATACTTCCTTTGTTCTTTATTCTTCTTTATTTCTCATTGCTTTGGACTAGAATAACAGCCTGAATGCTTCTCCCAGGGCGTGGTCCAGACGATTTTGTTTGAGGGGAAGAGTAGGTATTGTTCTTCATGCCTTTGCCTTTGTGTAATTAACAGGGTTGCTAAGACTGTCAGACAGTAGACTGTCAAAAACGAAACAATTGCTAATTTAAATTTTATAGTCCTTATCAGACTGGTGTCCATGTTTTCTTTTTTGGCAATAGAGCGTATTTAGCTTTTCCAACATGGGAGTAAAAGATTGTACTGTATGTGTTATTGCTGGTGGAATAAATTTCTCAAGTCAGGTTTTGAGGCCAATGACATTAAAAAATTTGACTTAAAAAATAAAATTCCAACCAAAGAGTAAATGTTAGACTCATTTCATTGGTGCTCCTATCATTAGTATTCTATTCGTCAGTTTGGTTGATATGCCCTGGAATATCCTTTATGAAAAATTTATCAGAGATAACTGTGCTGTCTCTACATCATAAATTGTTCCTTGATAAACCTCAGGGACACCTGTTACCGTAGGCACAGTTTATCTCACTCGGACCACAAATCACTTGATACACAGTGAAACCTGTGAGAGCTGGAACTCGAAAGGACCGCCTTGTTTTTACGGGTCTCACAAGTGTTCTGCCTTTGACAGGATGCAGTCTTACCAGTTTTCTGTTGCTCGTTTTAGTGGAAAATAATTTGAGTTTTCCTTCCCTGAAGGTTTCTGCCTCACACAGGTGCTGGCTTTCACAGGTTTTACGGTACTTATCCTACTAATCAGAGGTGGCAGGGACCCAATAGAAATGTGGACTTCTGAGCGTATCTAAATATGGGGCCTAAACTGATTCTTATGAGGGCACTTTGCATATCACATGTGATTGTGAGAAGGTCATGTATGAATTTTATTATTTTGATTAGCCCTTACAGTAATAAAATAATATGCCAGTTACTTTTCTTCTATTATATGATCTGTTCCTGTGTAAGCACTCTAATACTTACGGGGAACATTCAAAGTGAAAATTCTTGAATTTTTATTATAAAATAACTATCACAACTATTATACTTAATCTTCCCTATGTTTTAGAAACAGAATAAATGTTTATTTCTTATCACATACAACCCAGCATTTTTAAAGTCCATGTTGTTGCTTTGTTTAAACCATTTGTACAACAGATGAGTTGGATAATGAAACTATACCTGCTGAATATTCATTTGAAATTCTGATTATTTTTGACCATTATTTTCCTACCTGGTCAGTCATTATGCACTTAAAAGAAATAGATCCCTAGGCTTCCTTCCCCCGCCCCCCCCAGACATAATCAATCCTAGTTGGGGAGGGGTGGGTAATTGGAAATCTGTTTTCTTAAGCACCTTCTCAGGTGACTGAAGCCTAGCCAGGTGGAGAGCCCCCCAGAACAAGGCTTTATGGATAAGCTGTGAAGATTCTTGGGGAGGGTTGCCCACGAAGGGAGTAAAGCAGCTTGGTTTATGATTCTTTTTATTTTATAAAGTTATCACTGAGTGGGGACATTCTACTGGTAGTTGTGTGAGAAAATTATCATATCTTTACTGTGGTTATGCAAAGAAAATAGAGTAGGAATCTCCACAAAAATATCCTTTTTGAGGATATGGGGGCCAAGTGGTTTTGTGTTAGTCTATATAAATTCCTCTCTAAGAGAAGATTTAAAAAGTAGGTTCGAGGTCTGTGGAGGCCCCTGTGATTTAAATTGTTCCCCGAACAGTTTCTAAATTTGTAAGGGTGGCCTTTGACTTCTCACATAAATAAAACGTAACTACTTTCAGAGCTTAACCGTAAGGAAAAGGCAGCATTTTGTGGTGAAAAGTTCTGGGCTGAGAGTTGTGGGTGATGGTTCCTAGTTCTCTTCCTGGCCAAGTCTCTTGACCTATTCACATGTGTTTTCTTATATATAAAATGTAGATTTTGAGCTAGAAGATTTATGGTCTTCCAGCTTTCCATGATTTTATACTTGGATAAAATATGTAGTCATGATGCATCATTTTATCAAATCCAACTTCTGGTTGGTACACCCCGAACTCCTACTGGAGTAAGAGTGAGCTTTCTACCTAATCCACTTTTTTTTTTTTTTTTGAGCGTTAACAGAGCAAAATCTCTAATCTTTGAAGGATCTCAACTGATAGTAACTTTGTTAGCCTTTTTGAAGGACTCAGTTTGCTATGTGCATTGTTTTCTGCTGAGAAAAAGAATGTGTTTTCTGTCACATGAAAAATTAATTATCAATCCTCCTAATATTTGATGAAGACAATTTTAGAGATTTGATGAATTTGATCAAAGGAAAGTTGATTAGAGTATGTAATTAGACCTTTCATATTTTAGAGGTTTTATAATCCACTTTGTTCCTGCAAATCCACCTCCCCATCTTTCCCTTCCCCAAAGAAAATCTTTTCTGGTGTAGAAGTTTACCAGCTTTCCTTTTCTGTTTCAGGATGCAATTCGAAGTCACAGCGAATCAGGTACTTGTCCGTAGTCAAGTAGCAAATAGTAACGGGCATTTTCTATTTATGCTGTTTATCTTCGTTTGGCTTATGCACGTGCGGATTCTGTTTGTCTTGTCTGTTAAGCCTCACCTTCAGCCCTGTCCAGCAGTCCCAACAATCTGAGCCCAACAGGCTGGCCGCAGCCCAAAACCCCGGTGCCGGCACAGAGAGAGCGGGCGCCAGGACCTGGGACCCAGGAGAAAAACAAAATTGTGAGTATGGCCAGTAGTACCTCTTGTAGGCTAGGGTTCAATAAGAAAAACCTAGTCGGAAATTAGAATGCTTTTAAATTATTTTGGGAAATGACTCTAAAATGCACTGAATGAAGGAGGTTATAAATGTTAGTCCCATTTTTGGCATACCTGTGTTGGACAGCTTGGCGGTTTGCCGTCATAAGGTGGGGCACAACTATAACATGGCACATGTTAGAGTTAGAAGCATTTTCTCAAAAGCTAAAAATTGGAATTATGGTTAATATATCTGTCTTTAAAAGGTATGAGAGTGGACGAGGTAGAGCTTTTCTTTGATGCCCTCATTAAGTAGAGTTATACCATTCCATGGAGTATATTAATGACCTTTCCTTGTTTCAGAGGCCTCGTGGACAGAGAGATTCAAGCTATTACTGGGAAATTGAAGCCAGTGAAGTGATGCTCTCTACCCGGATCGGGTCAGGATCATTTGGGACTGTTTATAAGGGCAAATGGCATGGTAGGTATGGGACCCTTTCTTCACTGTAAGGCCCGGGTGAGTCCTGTCAAATATTGGGACACAGAAGGCCAGAAGATAAAAGACCCACTGTGCCCCTTAGTGTATGGCTACTTGAGTACTTCTCAAGATTATTGAACTTAATATCTGCATGAGATTTCAGTGTTTGTCTTAGACTTACAGTGTTTTAATTGGTATCTTAAAGTTTCCAGAGTTACTAGAAATTAGTGAATAAGATTTGAAATCTTTGTTGTGTATACTGTGTAGTATATACAGGCCTGTATGCCCTGTAGTCAGTCACATGTTGGGGGTCTCTTATAAATTGATCAAATACAGCATGCACATGGGGAACATGCTTTGAAGTGCCTTAAACATAAGAGTCTGCTGCTATGAGGAGAACATGAACCCTAAAAACTTAGAGCTGAGAAGGACCTTAGAGATTCTGCATGAGAGAAAGCTGAGGTCCAGCCATGGGCAAGTCACTTGGGGAGAGGCAGGAACCTCCTGAAACAGGTTCCCTGAGCTTTGCCCTGAGTTTGGTTGTGGGGTCTCCGGGAATGACTTATTTTTGAGGCTAGGTGGAGTGTCAGTGTTCTGACTTTAATAGAAACACTTTGTCACTTGGAAAAAGGTAATATTTTAATTTCTGTAACTACAGCTTGTGTATTTTGGCAACATATTCAACGTATTTTCTGTCAGGTTTTTGATGCCTCTGGCTTTAGCATGTTAGCAAGTAAGGGTAGTATTTTTTTGAAAATGCAGTATATTCCCAAAAAGTCATATTTTCTAATTTCAGAGTATAATAAATCAAAATCCTAAAGGGCCTAATTGCCTGTATTCCTGTTGAAATGCCACTGTACTTACCTTTTTTAGATAAAGAGGCAAAATTGAGAAAAGTTAAGAAAATCAAAGGAATGGAACTTGCAGATTCAGGGTGCTCAAAACAAATACCTCCAGATTTCTGACCACCTTATGTACATGGTTTGCTACTAGTAACTCATCAATCATCTGATCAATTTTTAGTTCTTTAAGGAGACAGGAACAGGATCAAACATTTGTAAAATATATATAGAATGATTCCTTTGAAAATTGCATCAAATGTATTACTGGCCTGCCTCCCGGGTAACTGGAAATTAACTTCACACTGTTGCAGAATATTTTCCAAGTAGCTGTCGTAAGTGGCTTGGAGGTCCCTTGGGAAAGAGTATAAGCATTTTGTGGGTTAGAGGCTTATATCTGACATGATAAGTTTGTTTGTATTGTAGCAGGTAGAGCAATGCATGTTACTCTTAATGGTTCAATTCGGAGCATTTAATCATTTTTGTACGACATTTTTAATGCCTCAGCTAAAAGCCAAGAGATGTAATTTAAGTTGCGACTGGATTTTGTTACCTGTGACAGAGCACGTTTATTTTGGGGTTCATAAATTTTTAAGGCTCTTGCCGTAGTACTGCTTATGAGCTTGTGTTTTCTCTCAGTGATGTGAGCTTTTTAGACTGTGATAGGGAGATAAATTTGTTATAGTGTCACCTGCATTAGACTGTGATTAGAATGTAGATAATATGTCTTGTGCTTTTAGGATTCTAGTTTTTTGAAAATTAAAGAGTCTCAAAAGTCAGAGGAGGGAGGGATAATGGGCTTTTATGTCAGCCTTTCAGAAAATAAGCTGTAGCCTGTGGATGAAGCAGAAACTCCTTATAGGATCAAGGAAAGCATAATCTCTAGATTGTCTTGCACGACACTGTCTTCCTTTATTTATTTCCGGTGTTCTGGTTCCTGTATGGAGCCCTGGTGGTACAGCGGCTAAGTGTTCTGGTTCCTGTATGGAGCCCTGGTGGTACAGCGGTTAAGTGTTTGGCTGCTAACCAAAAGCTTGGCAGTTTGAATCTACCAGCCACTCCTTGGAAACCCTATGGGGCAATTCTCCTGTGTCCCATAGGGTTACTATGAGTTAGAATCGACTCGAGAGCAGTGGGTTTTGGGTTCCTATATGCAATATAATGTTCCATTCAATTTCTTAAAAATGACAACTTTTTGGTGAGTTTTTATTCAGGGTTTTTTTTTTAAACTCAGCAGCTGTGGAAGTAAGCAGAAAGAGTCTAAAACAACCACGGTGGAGGCCTCAGACCCACACATTTTACTTAGCAGAGGATCCTCAGGCACATGCCCAGAGCCTCCTCTTGAGTGTAAGTTTGTAGTCAGGTTTGCCAGGCCTCTGCTAATTGTAAACCACTCATTAAAGGATGGAGATAGCATCAGAGGCTGTCAGACAGCAGCACAAAGGGGAAGGCAGAACACCCATTAGAAGCAGAACCCCAGACTTGGAAAAAACAGCCTTGGACTACTTAGGGTGGAGCCAACAGCATGGTTGTAACCCACATCTGGGCATTTCTATCACAGCCCAAGGCATAGGCCAAGGTTTATAACCTTGACTTTGAGTCAAGCAGGAAAGTGAATTGGAGTTTAAAAAGGTAAAAACATTCTAAATTCACCAAGCAATAGTAACTCTTCTTTCTTCAGTGGTGGATGAGTGAGGTGTCAACTTTACATCCTACTGAAAACATGATAGGAAAGTATCTTGTTTTTTTTACTACATTTGCCTCTGGCTTTACTACTAAGGGAGTCCTGGTGAAACCCTGGTGGCATAGTGGTTAAGTGCTACGGCTGCTAACCAAAAGGTCAGCAGTTTGAATCCGCCAGGCACTCCTTGGAAACTCTATGGGGCAGTCCTACTCTGTCCTATAGGGTTGCTATGAGTCGGAATCGACTTGACGGCAGTGGGTTTGTTTTTCTTTGGTGTCACAGTGGTTAACATTTGGCTATTAAACAAAAGGCCAGCAGTTGGAATCCACCAGCCACTCCTTGGAAACCTTATGGGGCAGTTCTGCTCTGTCCTGTAGAGTTGCTATCAGTCAGAAAGGACTCGACAGCAGTGTGTTTGGGTTTTTTTTGGTTGGTGGTGCAGTGGTCGAGAGCTCAGCTGCTAATCAAAAGGCCAGCAGTTCGAATCCACCAGCTGCTCCTTGGAAACCCTATGGGGCAGTTCTACTCTATCCTGAAGGTTGTTATGAGTCGGAATTGACTTGACAGCAATGGATTTGGTTTGGTTTTTGGTTAGTATTAAGGGAAAGTAAGAAGTTCTGGTTTGATGAATAATAACTACTTCATGAACTGCCCTCCATAAAGGTTACCTGGCCATTTACCTTTGTCATTATCACTTGCTAAGATAAGTGAGTATACTCCTTTAAATGTTGCAAGATTGCCTACTGCAAAGGTATTTGGATAATTTCATAAGAAAAAATAAAGATATTGCTATTCATTTCTTATTCATGTGAGAGAAACAGTTTAGAAAGGAGAGAGAGAGATGAGCAATAAGCAGCAATACTGAATGCCTGTTACACGGAGTGCCAGGAAGATGAAGGAGATGATGGACTTGGCCCCAGGACTGCCAGGACTAGGTTGGAGCACTTTATTTTGGCCACAGGCCTAAATATGTGGACTTGAGGCCTGGGGGTCTCAGGCTTGGCACCGAGTCCCGACATCCCCTGCCAGAAACTGATGGCCAGCCCATGCCATCAGCAGCTAAATCCCCAGTATTCCCCACCAAAGCGTGAGTCCCCACTTTGCTCTCATAGCCTCAGAAGAACAGCTTTTCAATTCCCAACTTGCCTTGCTGGTGGTTCATCTTAAAACTCACTCATTTTTTCGTTCACTGTTTCCTGAGCATTCTTCCAATTCTAGATATTCTTCTAGGTGAACAAAACAGATAAAAATTTTTCTCTTACGGACTTTAGTGGGGACAAAAAACAAGAAAAATAAAGTATGTAGTATATCCTAAGTGGTAAGGAGAGAAACGGAGGGAAGCCCTTATGGATCAGGCACGGTTCTGGTTTGTAGTCGATTGGTCAGGGAAGAATCTGTTGAGAAAGTGTCATTTGCATAGAAGCCTGAAGGAGGTTCAGGTATTTGGGGAAGAAGCAATAGCACATATAAAGTGGGCCACTCACTTGGCCTGTTGATGGAACTCACGGAGGCCTGAATGGCCTCGGTAGAGTGAATGATGGGGATACCAATAGGAGTGAGGTCAGGAGAGGGATTGGAGTGGACCGGGGAGGTGGGGCCTTGTAAAGACTTCAAATATCTTTTGGGGTCTTGGATGGTAGGAGATTTTCAGGAGGTTTGGCCAGCCTTTACCTGAAAACCAGAATGATGGGGAGCTCATTTTAGCTCTGGGCATTTCTACCAGTAGAATACGACTCTTTATCAGAGTTGAAATATGTTTTTCCTATAGTGTTTACCCATTGAACCTAGTAGATCGAATCCCTTTCATGGCAGTCCTTGGAGTATTTGCAGAGTTTCCATTTGTAAGCTGCCCTCCACCCCCACCCCAAGTTCCTCCTCTCAGAAGGTAACAGAAGAACCCAAGGGGGAAGTTGCTGCTGCTGTGCTTGTTTGTTCTGCCTAGCAAGCAGGAGAAGTTGTTGGCAAAACACACATGACCAGGCTCCCTGGGAAAAGTGACCTTTGAGGTTGTGGCAGCCAGTTAGGAGCCTAGTTAGGCTTGTCAGGCTTGTTATCCAGACTGAGGAAGACTTGCAAAAAGAAAATGACTTAAGAGGGATGAGAGGCCTTCAGAAACTAAAATTGAGTGATAAAATGCACATAATCCCAATGGGATTGAAAAAGAGAAGGTCTTCAGAGATGCAAGGGGATCCGAGCTCCAGGGGACAAGGGGCAGGCCTCAGTGGGAGCACAGGGTGGCTCTAACCAAGGAAGAACTTGTCAGGACTCTCTGGCCAGTGATAGCAGCACGGAGAGGCAGAGGCCTAGAGTAAAGTATAGTTTAAGAGAAACTCAGAGGTGGGTGTGTACCTAGCCCACTTGGAACAGGGGAAGGATGGAGAAAGGCTGGGCCTGAGTGGAGGGGCCTGTAGTACTAGAAGAAATGAAACAACCTCACCGTTTTTGCTGTGGAAATGGATGTATGGATGCAGAGAGCTAAACAAATGTGGATAGGTCGGAACTGAGGCCTGGGACAGAGTTGCAGAATGTAAATGACTCTAAAGCCAAGGCCCTGACTTGGCCCTTGGAATATGCAGATGAGATTGCTCAACTTTGGGGAAGCCTAAAGATAGGAGAGGTCTTAGAAGGCCAGACACAAGCATTTTTGGAAAATGAGGAGATGAATGAAGAGAGTAGTAGTGGATCCTGGACTAGATTCTAAAAGCCAGTTGTGCAAGATGGTTTTTGAGTCCTTGCTTGGAAAGAAAAGCCAAGATCTATTGGAAATGTGGTGTTCCTGAGCAATTGCATGTCCATTTATAACAAAGTCACTGGACAGATCAATGAGGAGAATGCTGTGGTATAGAATACAGTTTCTGGATTTCAGGAAGACATTGCATATAAATCTGTTATTGTAACTGTTACACGTGAGCTGGATGGCAGGTAGGTTCCTGAGAGGGTGACCCTGTTCACTCTTCTCATAAGTGACTTGGATAAAGACACAGGTATTGTGGATGACTTAAATAAGAGGTGTAGTACATCACTGGATAATATAAGAATTTAGAAAGATGAAAAAACTGGCTGTGATGATGGGACAAAGAAGAGCTTTTAATAGGGATAAGTCCTATTCATTGCTCCAAAAAATTAGAAGCTAGAGGTGGAAAATGTGGCTTTAGCAATAGGATGTGTGAAAATGCTAAGGATGCTCAGCTAACAGCAAGGTCAGAGTCAGTCACTGTGAGGGGGTGTTGACTGCCAGCTAATCCTTTGACCTTTGAGGCTACAGTACTAACTGGGTCCAGAACGAGTGGTCCTGAGTGCAGTGACATCTGGAGCATGTCCAGAGGAGAGCTGTGAGGAAGGGAAGAGATTATAAAACTAGGCCCACGAAATGGGGAGGTCTCCCAAAAGCAACCTCTCCTGAGGGACCGTATCCAGCCACCCCACCCCCTCACCACCTGCCCCCACTTCTTTCTGCACTCTCAACCCTGCCCTGTCCCTTTATAGGTTCTGCCCAGTGCTGGAGCCCCAGGATACCAGCACTGCGATCTTCCTGGTCCTGCCACTGAGCTGACCGCCATGTTGAATAAGTTCACCTTTATACGGTTTCTTGCCTCATCTCCTCCTTTCTGTTCCCACTGTCGCCACTGTGTTTGCGTTTGGCCTGGGCTGTTGCAGCAGACTCTTTCGTGATCTCCCTTTTTCTATCCTAAAGTATGCCAAAATCACACTTTAGAGTTTCTGAAACACAGCTTATGTTTCTTCTATCCTCCTTAGCCATGGCTTTGTTACTGCTATGCCCAGACATCCTCTCTCCTGTTTGTTAAAATCCTTCCCTTGGCTTACATCCCGTTTCCTTCCGAAAGCCTTTCTACTTGCCCTCTGCAAGAAGATGCACTTCCCCCTGTTGGGGCACCCTGCCC
Source organism: Loxodonta africana (assembly GCF_030014295.1). NCBI lineage: Eukaryota > Metazoa > Chordata > Mammalia > Proboscidea > Elephantidae > Loxodonta > Loxodonta africana. The sequence continues at coordinate 39,461,275 of NC_087363.1, forward strand.
TCAGAGCACTCCTGTCTTGGCTCAGGTTCCACCAAAATGAGCGGTTATACAGAAAATTCTGGCCTTCCTACTCAGTCGTAAGAAGCTTGAGGTTAGGGCTGTCGTCGTTTGTGTTCCACATGGTTCCACCGGATCTGTCTTCCCAGATAGAAGGTATCTCTGAACATATAGCTTGCATCTCTCCTGTCCAGAACCAACAGCAGCCACGCAGGCAGCGCTGGACCCTTGGCAAAAACTTGTGCAGGTGAATTGAGTAAGAGCCGGTTTGGAGCCTGCTCTGATAAGCAGAGATCACAGGGAAACAGTTGGCCACCTATCATAAGAAACATCTCTCTGTAGGTGGTGCTACCCATAAGTGAAGTGAGGACTGCGCCAACAGAAGAGGCTGCAGGATGTGCTGTGAGGGATTTGCTTGTTACGTAGAGGGCTGGACTCAGTTACCTCCAGGGTTCCATTCATCTGACTCCTAATTTGTAGATCCTTGGAAAGCTAAGTTATAGTAAATTCATTTGTCATGAAGATTTGAGGTTCTAATAAGCTCAAAGTAATTTATTATAATTGTTATTATAAGTATATTGATATAAAAACACTCTTGAACGTGGTTTCTAAATCTGTAGTGCATATAAAGTAGAATTAATCCCTGGGCGGTTTTAAAGTTCCATAAAGAGGCTGGTTTTACTCACAGTGATTGACAGTGTCAGGACTGTAGTTAGAAGTCAGGCATCGGGCTCAGACTGGGATTCTGATCTTGGCTGTAGCACTTTTTTTTTTTTTTTTTTTTGGCTCTATGACCTTGGGCAAATGACTGCACTCTGCTGGTTGTCTGTGAAATGAAGATAACAGTATTTACGTAATAAGGCAGCTGTGAGGATTAGCGATAATGCCTGTAAAAGCACACACGGTGCCAGGATGTAGTAAGCAGTCACTGCTAACTATTAGGATTACTTTTGAGGGTATTGAAGGCAAAGTAGCCCAGTTTTAATATATATCTTTGAGTTTGTATGAGGGCCCATCTTAGGTCTCACGGAACTGTGAATGTCGCTTGCTCACTGGCCTGCTTCCCCACACTGGCCTGTGGCTCAGTGAGTCACTCCCTGCTGGGCCATTCCCATCCCTGCACTGATCTCATCGTCACAGGGTGAGGCTAGTCACCCTACCGCACATGACCTCACCTCTGGGGATGTCAGAGTTGGTGTGAATAGTTTTAAACCAAGCCTTTTAACGATTATGGCGTTGTATTTTAAGGATGGTAGTATAACCTATTTAACTTTTTTTCAGCCACTTGTATTGAATTATTTCAGATTTGCAGATTTGTTCCATCTGTGTAGGTATATGATTCTTTGAATAAATGATTCACTGTATGTTCCTCAAAATTAGGGTATTTGAAAAATAGCAAAGTAAGGTTATCCAACTGATTGTCCTGACTGCAAACTAATTTGCAGGAGATGTTGCAGTAAAGATCCTCAAGGTCGTTGACCCAACACCTGAGCAGCTCCAGGCCTTTAGGAATGAAGTGGCTGTCCTGCGGTGAGTACAAAGCTGGCCTGTCCAGCCCGTAGAGTGACAGGACGGGGAGCGAGGGGTGGTGGGATAGAAGAACAAACAGCCGTCACAGCTGGAGCCTCTGTCTTTGAATATTCCATGGCTGGGACTAGTGGTTGGTTAGTACTCTCTGAGGAATTGCTGTTGTTGGAAGCTCCTCCCTTAGTGTTTCCCTTCAGTTTATATGGTTGTCAGACCTTTAGCAGAGCCCTTTTTCATGAGAACACCATCTTCCACTAGTTTTAGGTCTGTGGGTACACTCGATAGTTCAGCTTTGAGGTAGGGAGAAATAGGTTCTATTTTACATTTATTTCCAAGAGCTCTTTTTATAGCCAAGTTGCTTTATTCCGGACTTCAGTTACCTTCAGCCCTCAGATCTTTGAGTCACTTGTTTAGAGATTTCTAGGAATAAATTGAATGATGGTGGATTGCATAGATGAGGGGGTCCTTGGAGCCTGTGGGTAGAGTCATGACTGTACACTGATTGGGGAGACTGACCTCATTATAAACAAGGCCAGCACTGATGGCCCTTAGTTAGCTCAGAACACCAGCTGAATTATTAGATGTCTTGAGCTTGCTTTGCCAGTTACCTCAGGTCATGAGCATGGTGACGTCCAGAACACAAGGAACCTGGTGTCATTAGGAAAGCAGAGTAGATCTCCCAGTTCTGAGGCAACTGAAGGTTTTAGAGCCTTTTCTCCTACCTCCTCCTCCAGCAAAACACGGCACGTGAACATATTGCTCTTCATGGGGTACATGACGAAGGACAACCTGGCGATTGTGACCCAGTGGTGTGAAGGCAGCAGCCTCTATAAACACCTGCATGTCCAGGAGACCAAGTTTCAGATGTTCCAGTTGATTGACATTGCCCGGCAGACGGCTCAGGGAATGGAGTGAGTAGACGGCCTGAAGACTGTCTCCTGGGCCTAAGCACTGACTTGTCCCTAGGTTGGAACTAGGGTTAAGAAAAGCCATCTAGTCTGTTCAGTGATTTCTGTGGTATTTTTGCACAGCTGAAAATGAACCTCTCAGTTGGGTTGGAGGGGACCAGTTACCATGAATGAGATACCCAGGGTCCTCACCCAAGCTGAGGTTGCCCTCATGGGACTCCAGTTCTGGTTCCAGCTGCTACCTGAAAGGTTGAGCTTGGACAGCCACAACAGTGCCCTCTGCAGGCATCGGATGTCAGGCATGGTCCATCAGTATGTGTGTTTGTTCCATGGGAAAGTTTGTCTACATGTCACTTTTTGGATAGTTTGTTTCCTTTTAGAAAAGGCTAAGGTCATCCTTAGCTCCTGCATTAAATACTACCCTTCTGGGACTCTCTGCTTCACATACTGCTCAGTGAAATGGAGGCTGGGAGTTTGAGTCCTTTTTTGACAGCCCAGGGCAGTGTTTCTCAAACTTTTTCTCCAAAGCACCTGCAATGTGAGAGAAGCAAGAGTTCTGCATAGCCCCAGATATCTGGGGGTAAAGTTCAAGCTGTGCTTGTGAGTGTTAAATAGATCATTAAATATGGAATTTGCATGATGCACATCTTAAGAAATAACTAGTCAGAATTACTGTAAAAATTTTATTTAGATATAATTCACATACCATAAAATTTACCCTTTTAAAGTGTATAATTAAAGTGGTCTTTAGTATATTCACGAAATTGTACAGCCGTAACAATCTAATTCCAGAACACTTTCACCACCCCAAAAAGCAGCCCACTGACAGTCAGTCCCCGCTGCCTTTCTCCCCAGCCCCTGGCAAGCACGGAGCTACTTCCTAGCTCTGTGGATCTGCCTGTTGTAGGTATTTCCTATAATGGAATGACAGGGTATGTGGCCTTTTGTGACCAGTAGCTTCTTTGGCTTAGTACGTTGTAGCATGAATCAGTACTTCATTCCTTTCTGTGGCTCGGTAGTACTCCATTGTATTGTTACACCACCTTTTGTTGATCCATGCATCAGTTGATGGACATTTGGGTTGTTAGAATTACTTTTGAGTAAAACTGATGCTAAAGAGGAGACATCGTGTGTGCTGTGGCCCCACCTTTGGGTGAGGAATAGCGCAGACAGGCTAGACCAGCACAGGGCCAGACCCTGAAGGTAACGCTTCACTGCGAGCAAGGCCTTCAGGTTACTTTGCATTTTTTTTTTTTTTTTTTAAATATTTTACTGTGTTTTCAGTGAAAGTTTACACAGGAAATTAGGTTCCCGTTTAACGGTTACTACACAAATTGTTCAGAGACATTAGTTACATTTTTCACTTTTTTAAAATATTCTCATTAATTCCCTTCTGGATGTGTTGCTTCCAGTAATCTGGTTTCCCTGTCCCCTTACCGTTTCATCTTTGCTTTAATTGTTGACCATTTGGTCTCATATAGATGATTTTTTTAAAGTGCACAGTATTCACTGGTAATGTTCTTTGTGAGCCTGTTATTTAGCGAACAGGTGACTTCACCTCAGCGGGTAGTTTCGGTTCAAGGTTTATGGAGTATCTTAGGGTAGTAGTCTTGGGGAGTCCTTTCGTCTCAACCAGTCCAGTAAGTCTGGAGTTTTTAAGAACTTGAGTTCTGTTCCACATTTTTCTCCCCTTCTTTCAGGTTTTATCTTTTGTGGTCCTGATCTGAACTGTTGTTAGTGGTAGCTGGGCACCGCCTAGTTCATTCTTGTTCTCAGAGTAGATAAGGACATGATTTATGTAGACCGTTAGTCCTATAGACTAGTTTCTTTTCTAAGTTTTTGGTTTTTTCTTTCTCTTTTGCTCTGGACGAGATGAGACCAATAGTTGTATCTTAAATGGCTGCTTGCAAGCTTTTAAGACCCCAGACACTGTTCACCAAACTAGGATGTAGGACATAAACTTTATCAACTATGTTATGCCAGTTGACCAAGTTGTCCCACAAAATTATGGCCCTAATTCTTCAAACCCAGAAAACCAGTTTCACGAGGTATTGGTTATGTCTAAGAAGTATCCATAACTGTGCCCCCATGTGCTTTATTATATATGTGAACATGCATGCACACACGTATATGCATACATATAGCTACATATATATGCACATATATACATTCCTATATACGTATGCATACATATGTATGTATATAACCACACATATTTTTTGTTGTTGTTGCAAAATTATATTTTTTCTTGCATTTTTCATCTTTTTAACTGTGGTTGGGAACTGCTCATGCTTACCCATGTCTCTCAAACTGTTCTAATAGATTTATTTTCTCTTCACAGCTATTTGCATGCAAAGAACATCATCCACAGAGACATGAAATCCAACAGTATCCTTGGTTGTTGAGTTCACTTGATTGCTCAGATCTAAATTTAAGAAAACAGAAGGTAGACTCTTCTCCCTAATGGTTCACAGTGCTGGAGGAAATGTTTTTAGGAAAAAAGGCAAAGGATAGGAAGAAATAAAATCAGAAATTTAGTTTTTTGAAAAACAAAGTAACATTTTAAAGTATAGTTGAGGGTTGGTGGGTCTTCCACAGCTTCTGCTTCCACCCAGATGGTGATGAGAGTGGTATCTGGGGAGAGGGCTGCCTTCTTTTTTTAAAAACTTAACCCAGCAAAAGTGACTTTGGAAAGATTTCCGCAAGAGTTGATACATATTTGGGTTAAGTTTGAAATGGGCTTAGTTAGTTTTATTGCATTGTTCTACATTTGGCTTGGGGGGGTTGGTCTTTTGTATTTTATGTTTATTTGTAATTTGTAGATGACAGTGTGTCTGATCAGAAAGTAGCTGTAACCCAGATGTTTCAAGATTTCCAAAATTACTTAAAATTTGTCTTTTCTTTTTTTTAGTAAGTGGTTTCCTTAAAGGTCGCTATTGGAAACAGTCCCTCCCCTTTTCTAAGACTTACGTGTTTTTATAGAAGGGAGAACAAATAAAGGTATTTTTCATGCTAATTAGGCATGAAATTAAATTTTTTTTTTTCTTAATCTGCCTTATTTCCCTTTGGGAGGATCATGGCATTACAGCCAGACTTCACTTCTTGGCTAGGAGGAGGCATGAGAGTTGGGCTAAGTTGGATTATGGCACGTGGCCCCACTTTGGGTACATGCTTGAGATACGGAATACCTCTCAGTGGTGGGTGTTTTTTTTAGAGCAAAATATTATGCCCAGAAAGCAGACACAACAGATTTTGGGGTGATGTTAATTACTGGGCCACAGCAGATCTCAAGTTTGCCTTAAACTGCCTGACTTTCCCTAAAAGTGAGGTGACTGCTGCTGCTGTTAGTCACCAAGAGGTACCTGTTGAAGGGAAATGTCTTATGAGAACACTCAGTGCTAGTAAGGGATTTGCTATTTTGTTTTCCACTCACGTTTCAGTTAGTCCTCAGAGGGCAGATGCAGGCAGATGGCAATCCCAGCAACCAGTGGCCCATGCCTGGCACTCTGAGGAACAAGCTTGTGCTCTTCAGTCTGGGGGCAAAAGCACGTTCATTTTCACGAGGCTGGGGATCTCGCATCTAGAGATGTATATGGGGAAAAGAAGCAGGGGGGAAACTTTGGCTTGTTTCTGGTTGGAGCCAAATAATCTGGCACACGGAGCAATCCTGTGTTCCTCCTGGAAGAAGGGGAATTTTAGAAGCACTTTTTTAAAACTTCAAAAACCTTAGCAAATCTAGCACAGAGAAGCCTGGGCAGATGGGAGGTGGAGAGATTGCTATGCTATAAAGAACTTTAGGAAGTTTTTCAAAATGAACTTGACCATTCTTTTGAAACCAGAGTCCTTAACAAGCATTGAGATATATTTCTCCATGAAGGATTGACGGTAAAAATTGGAGATTTTGGTTTGGCAACAGTAAAGTCACGCTGGAGTGGTTCTCAGCAGGTTGAACAACCCACCGGCTCTGTCCTGTGGATGGTAAGAAACTCAGGCTCTCCTTAGCTGGCTTCTAGTACAGGGTGGAAGGAGTGCCCTGGAGGTCTCTGTGCAAATTTAGAGCATTTCTGTCATTTCCCAAAAGTGTAGATGACCATAAGTTATTGTGCCCACTTCCCTGGACTAGACAGTCCAGGGCAGCTTTGGCTTTCCTAGAGGAGGCTGGAGATCACAGAGAGGAGTTAGCAAGTGGGGTGATAAGAAGCGTGGGAACCTCTTGAGAGTCGGAGCCCTTTGGGGAACAACTAACTATGGGGACTGAGGACTGGGGTCTTACTGATGGGAAGGGACAGTGGCCCCTGGATGACTGTGGGGCTCAGACGATGATGATACTTTATCCCTGTAGGCCCCAGAGGTGATCCGGATGCAGGACAATAACCCATTCAGCTTCCAGTCTGATGTCTACTCCTATGGCATTGTATTGTATGAGCTGATGACGGGGGAACTTCCTTACTCACACATCAACAACCGGGATCAGGTTAAGTCTGTGCTGGCTGCTTAAGGGGGGCTGATTCACTGAGGGAACCCTGGGGCCTTCTGCAGTTTAGAGTTAGAAGACACTCTTTCTTTCACTGGTGTTCATCTACCAACTCCTTCCACTCTTTTCTCTCCCTTAGATCATCTTCATGGTGGGTCGAGGGTATGCCTCCCCGGATCTTAGTAAGCTATACAAGAACTGCCCCAAAGCAATGAAGAGGCTCGTAGCTGACTGTGTGAAGAAAGTTAAGGAAGAAAGGCCTCTTTTCCCCCAGGTAAGACTTAGCTCAAAGGGGCTGCCAACTATCTTAAAACAGGAGAGCTCAATCATAGAAATAAAGTGGGACATGCGTATGTGGTTTTTAGAGGGAGGGAAAGTGTTCTCTACAAGATTTTGTAGGTGTGGGACGAGGGACAGCCTGGGTCCTTGGGCCCATTTAAAGCTGTTGCTGACACACCAGGCACACCTTGTGGCCTTGTTTCAGATCCTGTCTTCCATTGAGCTGCTCCAGCACTCTCTACCGAAAATCAACCGGAGTGCTTCTGAGCCCTCCCTGCACCGGGCGGCCCACACTGAGGATATCAATGCCTGCACGTTGACCACGTCCCCTAGACTGCCTGTCTTCTAGTTGGACTCTGTACCTGCACTCAGGCCACCAGGGAAGGAAGGGAAGTCAGCAGGCACCACTTTTCTGCTCCCTTTCTATGGGGACAGAACTCATTTTCAGAAAAGCTGCTGCTAAGGACCTTCTAGATGATTCACAGGGCCTTAACTTCATGTTGCCTTTTCTACCCTTTCTGGCCCTGGGAGAAGGAAGCCACTCACCATGCTGGTTTGTCCTGCTCTCCTCTCTCCCCACATGCCCATGAGCCAAGCCTTCTCCAGATGCACAAGTGGGTGCTGATGGCAGTACATCATCCAGGGTCCCCAGCTCTTGGCTAAATGAATTATTTTTACGGCAGGAGAGAATACTCAGAGTGGAAATGAAGGTAGTAGACAATCCAGCTCAGATGTGGGGACACGTGGATTTTGGAATTAAGCTCCTGTGAGGAATGCTTATCAGAGGATGGACTTTTCTTCAAAGAGATAGCGGCGGGGTACCAAACAGGTAGTTTTGCACGTAATGCACCAAACAGACCAGGACTGTCGAGATCCCCGGCCGCCTGAAGGAGCCTGCTCTGGTACTATGGAACTTTACTTCTTGGACACTTCTTCTTTCATCCAGCCTGAGGTCTCCAGGTGAGGTGACTGGCCTGCCCTCCCAGTCTCCACCCTCTCAGGGAGCAGTCTTCCAGCGTGTGGAGCAGTCTTCCAGGAGCTGCCCCTATGGGGCGGGGCCCCAGAACCAGCCTTGTCTCTACAGTCCCATCACGTGTATGCAAGGAAGCCAAGGACACAGGTTTTCTTGATGATTTGGGTTTTAATTTTGTTTTTATTGCGCCTGACAAAATACAGTTACTATACTATGGTTCCTCAATTATGTTATTTTAATAAAATAAATTAAATTTAGGTTTAATGGCTGTTACCTCCTTTTAAAGTAATAAAGTGTCAGGTTAAGACCACTGACTCACAGCTTGACATGCCACTGTTCACTCCCTTAGAATGTTCACTCCCTTAGAAAGGGGTTGGGGTATAAATTAGTACTCTCTTCTGGAGAAGAACTCAAGAAGCAGGAAGTGAGCCCAGAGTGTAGGCTGGGAATGAATTTTACTTCAGCCTTTGTCTTAAAAGCACTCTAAACTCCAGGGTCAAAGTAGACCTTTCTCTACCCACATTTATAAAATATTTGGTATCTACGGCTTGTTACAAAAATAGACAAATTCCAAGATTATGCTCGTCATTCAATTAAAACCACAACTGATGACGGAAAACTTGAGCTCAGATCTTTTTTGGGACACCTGCTGGGTACAGAACCAGAAACGTCCTTGGGCTCCATTAAGTTACAAAATTTAAATCAAAGCCAGGCTTTACAGGTAAGAATAAATGCTTGAGTATTAACCCCACACGACAGGCCTGTCCAAAGAAGAGCTCTCAGGTGAGAGCCGGGGCTGTTTTCTCTGGAGGGATGTGGGCAGGGGCTCCTTGGGTCCCAGCCCAGCAGTGAGGGGGCTACACTTCCGCTCTGCCTCCCAGGAATGCCCGTTACTTCAGGAGCCTCCCGTATAGGTAAAAAGATTTATGCTTAACTTTGTTTACTGAACACATGGCAAGAAGATTACTGCTCTTCCTGGAGGGATGTGGGCAGGGGCTCCTTGGGTCCCAGCCCAGCAGTGAGGGGGCTACACTTCCGCTCTGCCTCCCAGGAATGCCCGTTACTTCAGGAGCCTCCCGTATAGGTAAAAAGATTTATGCTTAACTTTGTTTACTGAACACATGGCAAGAAGATTACTGCTCTTCCTGTAAACACGGCCTCTGTCATTTTGCAGGTTGGCCAAAATACAAAATTCTAGTTTTGGGGTAACGAAGGGTTTTTTCCTGAAAGGAGCAACTGTTTTTGGACACTTCAGAGAACTCAATGATCATACTCAAAATGAAGAGCCTTTGAGTACTAAAGTTCTATAGGTGTGAAGGGCCACTTTACAGAAAATGAAAAGTTCCGTATATGTCATAGTTTTGACCACACACTGTTTAAATACACTAAGGGAATACACTACAGAAGGAATCCTTTTACAGGATGAAGAACCCTTTGGTAAGAAAAAGGAATCTGCTGCTTTAGGAGCAAGTGCGCGTTTACTGCTTCTGGGGAGAAACGGGAACCAAGTTTGTTGTAAAAGCAGTTGGTCAGAACTCGGTCTGAATGATCAGCTGTTTACCCTAAGGAGCCTGAAGTGCAGCTAACGTATCAACTGTAAGAATGACCAGGCCGTATACTAGACAGGTTATTTTATATCCTTCACTGTTCCCGTGGAGAGTGGAGAGGCCAAGGCTAAAGTACAATCCTACTCAAACTCAAGTGACACACCACCTAGTGCAGCAGACAGGGAACTGCATGCCCTAGCTTGGGAGGCTCGGCCAGCGGAGCCCAAGATGCAGGGGCGACCATCTACTCTTCAGGGCTCTGAAGACTCCACTCCAGAAAGGTGCATGAAGAGGTCCCCAAGCTCGGTCATATCCACATCTTCAGTGTTGGGGATGTGTTGGCTTTCTCGGTTCTCGATGAAATCCCAGAGCCGCACAGAATTGAAGAACTGCAAAAACGCCCAGAAAACATGCTTGGTTATTGCTAATGGCAACATGAAAGACGTGCCGCTTTTTCTTTTGCTTACCCCAATCCCTGTTGCCAAAGCCATGTAGCCAGAGAAGAGGCCAAGAACAGTATCTGGAAATGCCCACAGCTCAGTGTCCCTGAAAGAGAGCAATGTCCTTACCCTCACGGTGCCTTCAGAACTGAGCTGTTTCCGGGGTTTCTCGGGCTCTGCAAGCCGCCCGTCAGGGTAAGCATGGCGGTAAAGGCATTTACTTCCAAATGGGCAGGTCCCCTTGCCTTGCTCAAAGTACTTACAGGCCTTTTTCCTGAAAATCAGAAGAAATCAAGAGGATAGTGGGAGAAACTGGGGCCCAGGTGGACACCTGCCTTCCTTCATGTCTGCATACAATGCGAGCACTAGGAGAGCTTCACATTATAGGTAGGGAAACTGAGGCTCAGAGGCGCCAAGTGACTTGTCCAAGGTCACATACAGCTGGGATTCTGATTTCCAAGCTGGATAACATTCCCACGGTAACATGTTGCCCCACAGAATTTGGGTCTGTGTGGGGATTCTACTGTATTGAATGTGCGGTGCTAAAGGCCTTTCAGGAGAAACCCAGACCCTCCAGGCAACTCCTGCACATACCTGATCAACAGGCAGCAGCCAGGGGCTAGCTGAGGCCTGAGCAGCCAGTCAAGCCTCACTTTAGCCCCTGGCTGCATCTCTGGGCCAATTGCCTGGGCTCTAGCATTGAAGCTAGGTCACGGGCCTCCTCAGCTCAAAGTTCCAAAAGGAGCTCCACCCAGTAAAGCTTTCCCTTCTGGCCAGCAGTGATGTCAAAGGTGACCACAGGAAGCTGTGACTTAGGAGTCAAAGGGAAAGCAGTGAATTCTAGCAACTGCCTAAAGCTACAGGTCTCATTCTAATTTTCCTCTGTACCCACCCTCTGGAGCAGAGGTTCTTAACTCCATGTGCTGTGGACCCCTTCTCAGAACAATGTTTTTAAATGCAAAAAACAAAACACATAGGTTTATAGGATATAGTTATCAAAAAGTTAAATGTTTTCCTATCTCTGCATTCTACCCGGAGACCCCTATGTAGAGAGGCCCTGCTCCAGAGGAAACTCGCAACCAAGTAAAAGAATTCCCATTTCTTCCTCAAATGAAATTGAGCTCACACAATCATAAATGGTCCTCAATTGAAGAAACATTTGGAAGCGGTACCCTAGAAACCAGAGAGCTACCTAGGAGTACTAAGGAGGGAATAAGTTGCAAAAATAAAACCAAATCACGCAGAAATGGCACGCCGCCAGCTGGGCAGCTGGTATGTGTGATGCTTGTAGATGACAGAGGTGGATTCCTGAACTCCAGTTCTCTTCTGTTTCCTCAGACAAGGGGATGGCAGAGCCCAGTGAAGTCCTCTGAGGCATAGTCCAGAGCAGCATCCAGAACAGCTTCCTAGTTGTGGACCATAGGGGAAGGGGCTGCCTTGTTTGCCTGGCACCTACTTCTGGCAGGCTTGACTCCAGCACAGGTGGCCGAGGAGTGGGTTCAACCACGCAGGTGTTTGGACCAGACATCTGCCGTGGTGCCCTCTTCTCCTACGATTCTGCTCTAGCAGTGAGCTCTCCCCAGAGCAAAAGGGGGAGGACACTGTTAAGTGTCAGCTGGATATCAACACGAGGACATCCTAGGGTACTTGCTTTCATAAACTCACCAGGTTCAAACACTCTCTAGTCCTCCCAACTTATCCCCACAATTATTCTATTTTTCTGGTCACCAAGCCCAAAAGCCACCACTTCATTGTGACTTAGTCTTTGTTCTCATCTCTCTCACATCTAATTGTGTTCATTGTGCTTACATAACACCTCCCAAATTGTCCATCCTTTCCATTTCCACATTCTTGAAGCTGTTTGGATCGACATTCTCTGCTGCCTGGCTTGCCACAGTCCTTTCTAAACTGGTCTCCCTCCCACCAGTTTTCAGCTTCTTCACATAACCACAGAGGAGTGTCCCCAAACAGTATGTCTGTCACCCTCTTCTTAAAAGACCATTCACAGGCTGGTATTCAAGGCCCCCTCAGACTTGACTCCAGTCTCTGTGGCCCTGTGGTCCCACCACATCCTTCTACATGCCTCATGTTTCAACCCCAATGAACCATGCCCCTTGCCCCCAAACACGAACTATGCACCTTTCTGCACCCATGTCATTCTATCCCTTGCTCCCCACCGGACAAGCTATTCATGCTTCATGGCTCAGGGTTCCCGTACTGCTATTCCTAACAGTCTGAGGTGGATCCAAGTGCTTTCTCTATTGTGACATCTGGCTTGGGCCTTTCAAGAATAATTCTGTATATCGTAATTGCTTTCTTGTAATTTCCTGGGAAGTTATTCTACTAATCTCTTCATTTCCCCAACCACCCCATCGATGCTTAGTTTGAAGGTGCCTGACCCCTGTTGAGTGTTCAGTACCTTGTGGAATGTGTAAATACAGTCCTCCAAGGAAACCGAGGCCAGGAAAGACCCTAACAGCAATAAAACATGAGAAATGTCAAACTTCTCCAGCAGAGCTCCTTTCTATAGGCTCGGGCTCCTCCACTGCCTTGCCTTGCCTGCCCTCTGGTGGACATAAAATAAAACACCACAAGAGGGAAAAACAGGAAAATACCAATTCTTCAGTAACTGATATGCAACTTAAAGGAACCATGAAAAAAGGTGACATATAGTTCCACTTCAGTAGGGCCAAGTAAGCTTTTACCACACTGTCTCTCCTGCAGATAACGATGAACATAACTATTAATAAAAGATCTTGAAGGCACTGGAGAGTAAATAAAGGCAGGAGATTCTTTAGGGGAGAAGACAACTGGAAGAAGGGAATAGCAAGGAGTGAGTTACCTTTTTTTTTTTTAAACCCCACAGAAAATTCTGCCTTTCTGTCTGAAGAAGGAAAAGACAGAGTTCAGGACAACCACAAAAAAAAAAAAAATTTTTTTTTTTTTTTTGAAAATGAGGACGAAATCCCTCAAAGGAGGAGGCCTGAGATGGAGTGCTCCAAATACTGTGCATAAACTATGCCCAGATCTCTGGCTAATCCTGACCCACACATGAATGTGGCAGGCTCAGTGCGGCACAACTAAGGATAAGCAACTGAACGTAGGTTTAAAATGCTGCCCAAGAGTTTGAGTCCAAATAATTTAACTGTCTGATAAAACCAAAACACCACCTTACAGAGGAACCTAACAGAACCCAGAGTACATTTACAATGTCTCGGATACAATCCAAAACTAACCAGTATGTTAAAAAGTCATCAAGATGTAACCCATTTTTGTGAAAAAAGACAATCAACAGAGACCAACTTCAAGATGACAGGATTTTAAAACAGCTACTATAAATACATTCAAGGTCATGAAAGAACATACACCCAAAGAATGAAAAGATAAGCAATCTCAGGAGAGAAACAAACAATAAAAAAGAACCAAATGGAAATTCTAGAAATGAAGAATAAAATACCTGAGATTAAAAAAAAAAAAAAAGAGTCACTAGTGGACTTCAGCAAATTGAATTTGAAAGAAGAGTCAGTGAACCTGAAAATATATCAACAGAAACCATCTAATCTGAAAAACAGCAAAAAATAAAAAATAATCCCAGAGCACTGTGGGATAGTATCAAAAAGTTTATCACATGTGTAATTAGAGTCCCAGAAGGAGAATTAAAGCCAGGCAGAAAAATATTTGATGAAACAATGCTTGGAATTTCCCCAACTTTGATGAATGACAGAAATTTATAAACTCAGAGAATACCACCCCATGTGAAATGTCAAACTGCCAAAAATCAGGACAAAGAGAAAATTTTGAAAGCATCCCAAGAAACATTACAATTTGAATTACCACTGACTTGTCATCAGAAACTGTAGAAGCCAGGTTATAACGGACCAGCATCTGCAAAGTGCTGAAAGAAACCAAAACTCTTAACTCAGAATTCTATTCACTGGAAGAGGAGGCAAAAGTAGAAATAGGGAGACCAGTTAGACCAATATATAATATATAGTCAATGAAAATATTCTTTGAGAATGAAAAGTGAATAAAGCCAAGAGAATTCATTGCCAGCAGATCTACACTACCAGAATGTTAAAGGCAGTTCTTGAGGCTGAAGGGAAATTATACCACAGGGAAGGAAGGAATAAAGAGAATTGGAAAAAGTCTATCTGGGTAAATATAAAAAAAATTTATAAAAAATACAAAAAACTTTTTCCCTCAATTTAAAAAATAGAAAGTTTATTTTAAAGGCAAAAATTACCTGTTACCTTGAGTGTTTTATAATGGATGCAGATTCAATGCACAAGCATTATTATCTACAGTATATAAAAGACAGTATTGAGGAGGTAACTGCATTTTAAGGAAGGTGGTAGAATATTAATTCTAACTAGACTGTGAAAAATTAAGAGTATGTTATAATCCTTAGAACTATGTAAAATTAAAAAAGGTACAGCTTCAAAGCTATAAGCTCAAATGGAATTCTAAAAAATATTCAGAATAGAAGGTGGGGCCATGATGGCAAGTAGTCAGATGCTTCTGGTGGTCCTTCTTGCAACAAAGACCCAAAAAAAAAACAAGTGAATCGATTATATATGACAGTCTAGGAGCCCTGAACATCAAAGGCAAGTTGAGGAATGGAACTGAGTGGCAGGGGGAGGGAGAGACGGTTCAGAAGCAGCGAGGAGGTCCCAGAGCTGACGCAGCACCCTGCAGGCTGGATTGGCTGGTGTGCACGGTGAGGCAAGCAGTGGCATTCAAGGAGCATTTTCCACACTGGGAGAGGGGCGTGGTGGAGAGACTGCTCAAGCCTCCAGAACCAGTGTAAAGCGATGCTCAGTCAGCAAAAGATAAGTATATGCGTCTAACCTACTGCATGGATTAAAAACCACCCCGTTTGGGAAGACCCTCTCCCATTTACCTGCTTCCTCCCCGCTCTACAATCTGCAATTGCTTCAGCGAATGCTGCTTCCCCTGGGCTGGAAGTAAGACCCATCACACGCCCTGAGCCGTTCTCCTGGCCTTGGAGAGGGAACAAATTAACAGGAAAAAATAATCTGCCACCTCCTCTAAGCGGGGAACTCAGGCAGGCACAGCTCCTTTGCCTAGGCACAGGCGTAAGGGGTACACAGACTTTGAATGCCTTTCACCCTTGCATAGACCTGTGTGAGCCCATTTCAACAGCACAGGTATATACAACGGGGTGTATACCTGAAGCCTATTTTCAACTGTATCAGTTATAAGGGGAAGCGGCAGATTCATGACATCTGACACCACCCTGCCCACTAAGCAGGGTCCTCACCTACCCACATCAGGGGCCTGAGGACTGATGGCTCCACCCACACCACCTAGCTACCCACCACAGGAGTCCAAGAATAAGTGCTGCCTCCCAGTTCTTACAGCCAACAGCACGGGGTGCCCATAGTCTGGCTGCAAAACCCACCCACCTACGCACTCCAGGGAACAGGGAGATGCTTTCATCCCACTCGGGGGCAGCTGTTAGCCCCCCGTCTTGCTCAGTGCATGACCCCCTACTGCAGCCAGATACCTGTGCCTACTCCAATCACCCCTGTCCGCCTAGGATTCTAGGTGAGAACCTGCACCATACACTTCGTGACCAACTACCTGGACACCTGAGCTAAATCCATACAAGGAAAGTAAATGGACTCCTGGGCTCACATACCTAGTAACACCTCTAACTAACTACCTGGTGACAGGACATTAGCACTTCAAAAGTGCCAATAATCAAACTAGCTCACACGAGTAGCCTATCTGGGCATATCAAAACAAGAAGCTAGGACACAGTATGCAAACATTAAATAAATAAATGTAACAAGTTATTGATGGTTTGCAGACAACAGTCAATATCAAATTACATAAAGAGCCAGACCATGAGGACTTCAGCGAGTTCCCAAAACAGAGAATTAAGAAATCTTTCGGAGGAAGAGAACTTTGGAATTACCGGAGGTAGAATACAAAAGATTAATACACAGAACCCTTCAAGAGATCAGGAAGGAGATCAGGCAAAACGCAGATAAAAGCCGAGACACACGAAGCAATAGAGGAACTTTGGAAGATTACAGAAGAGCACAATGACAAATTTAACAGGCTGTGAGAATCCATAGACAGCAAACAGAAATTCAGAAGATTAACAATAAAATTTCAGAATTAGACAACAGAAAGTCACAGGAGCAGAACTGAGGCAATGGAAGTCAGAATTAGTGAGATTGAAGATAAAGCACTTGACACCAACTTATTTGAGGAAAAATCAGATAAAAGAATTAAAAAAAATAAAGCCCTAAAAATTATGTGGGACTGTATCAAAAGGAATAACCTATGAGTGACTGGAGTACCAGAAAGGGGTGGGGGGCGTGCGCAAATAACAGAAAATACAGAGAGAACTGTTGAAGGTTTATTGGCAGGAAACTTCCCTGATACCATGAAAGATGAGAAGATACCTATCCAAAATGCTCATCAAACTCCACACAAGGTAGATCCCAAAAGAAAGTCACCAAGATATGATCAAACTTGATGAAACCAAAGACAAAAAGAGAATTTTAAGAGTGGCTAGGGATAAACGAAAGTCATCTACAAAGGAGAGTCGATAAGACTAAGACTACTCAGCAGAAACCGTGCAGGCAAGAAGGCAATGGGATGACATATATAAAGCCTTGAAGCAAAAACTGCCAGCCAAGAATTATATATCCAGCAAAACTGTCTCAAATATGATGGTGAAATTAGGGCATTTCCAGATAAACAGGAGTTTAGGGAATTTGCAAAAACCAAACCAAAATTACAAGAAACACTAAAGGGATTCCTCTGATTAGAAAATCCATAACACCAGATAACAACCCGAGACTGGAACACAGGACAGAGCAAGCAGATATAAACCCAGATAGGAAAGTCACAAAAACAAAGCTAAAACACTGAAAATAGGGAAACAGAGACATCAATATGTAACAGATGACAGCATTAAAACAAAAATAATTGGAATAGCCAGAAATTGGAAACAGGGCAAGTATCCATCAACAGAATGGATAAAACTGGCATACAGGAGGTCCTTGCTTTGTACAGTTCTGATATGCATAAGTTTCAGTTACCATGAGTAGGGCATGAATAGAGACCTGCAAAAAGATATGTCCAAATCATAACCCCCAGTTCCTGCAAATGTGACCTTATTTGGAAAATGGGTCTTTGCAGATTTGCTCAAGTTAAGGATCTCAAGATCTGGGTGGGTCCTAAATCCAATGACATCTTTGTTTGTAAGAGACAAAAGGGGTGAAAAGAGCCATAGGAGAGAAGGCTATGGGAAGATGAAGGCCAAGAATGGAGTTATGCTGGAGTTATGCTGCCATGAGCCAAGGAATGCCAAGAATTGCTGGCAGCAGCAGAAGTTGAGAGAGGCATGGAATGGATTCTTCCTCAGAGACTCCAGAAGGAACCAACCTTGCTGATACCTTGACTTCAGACTTCTAACCTCCAAAACTGAGAGAATAAATATCTGCTTTTTTATTTTAAAGCAAAAAAAAATTTTTTTTTTTTTATTTTAAAGCATCCAGTTTGTGATAATTTGTTATGGCAGGCCTAGGAAACTTACACACCACAGTTTAGTTAAATAACACTTCTCTCCCAGCAATAAAAGTTCAAATTCAATTACCACAGTACATGACTGTAATTGCCTAAAGTACAAGAATCACAGCAGTTAGCTCTTCAGTCCGCAAATCACTGGGCACCATGATCATGACCAATCACATTACTTTTGTCAAAGTCTGTCAGTAACTGGTTACCGCGCATCTTATTCAGTTCACACACAGACAGCAAAGCGTGCAGTTGTGCTGCCTCCGTTTCCCAGTGACAGACCAGTGGACATTTTACAAAAATGGGTAATCAAAAGTGGAAATTGAACAATGAAGATAAAAGTGCTGCAGTGAAATGAAAAGTGATAATGCTGAAGTGGAATTTGAATCTTCAACCCCCCTCTTCCCTCTCACACCCACATCATACTCAATATGTCAGCAAATCCTATAGACGATACCTTCAGAACACCCAGAAACCCAGCCACTTCTCACCACCTCCACTCCTACAACCCTTGTCCAAGCCACTGTCATATATTGCCTGGGTGACTGCAATAGCCTAACTGGCTTCTGCACTCCCACCTTTGCCTCCTCCTTCAATATATTCTTAGATCAACCACAGCAATCCTTTTAGAATATAAATAAAATCATGTCACTCCTCTGATCAAAACCCTAAGACAGATTTCTATCTGTTGTGGATTGAATTTTGTCTCCCAAAAATGTGTGTCAACTTGGCTAGGGTATTGTCTTCATCTAGTGCTGCTATAACAGAAATACCACAAGTGGATGGCTTTAACACAGAGAAGTTTATTCTCTCACAGTCCAGAAGGCTAGAAGTTCGAATTCAGGGCACTGGCTCCAGGGGAAGGCTTTCTCTGTCGGCTCTGGAGGAAGGTCCTTGTCATCAGTCTTCCCTTGGTCTGGGAACATCTCAGCACAGGAAACTCAGGTCGAGAGGATGTGCTCTGCTCCTGGCACTGCTTTCTTGGTGGTATGAGGTCCCCATGTCTCTCTGCTCACTTCTCTCTTTTATATCTCAAAAGAGATTGGCTTAAGACACTATCTCATCTTGTAGACCTCATCAATGTAACGGCCACTAATCCATCTCATTAACATCGTAGTGACAGGATTTACAACACACAAGGAAATCACATCAGATGATAAAATGGTAGACAAAATACTGGGAATCATGACCAAGGAAGTTCACAGATATTTTTGGGGGACACAATTCAGTTCATGACATTCCACCCTTTGGCCCCCCAAAATTCATGTCCTTGCCACATGTAAAACACATCCACCCCATCATATCATAGCTAAAGTCTTTAATTAACTCCAAGTCCAAAATCCAAAAATTCCTCCTCATCTGTGAAATCCAGAATACAAGTTATCAGCTTCCAAAAGTACAATGGTGCAACAGGCAGGTACAAGCTAGACATTTCCATTACAAATGGGAAAAAGTGGAAGGGAAGAAGACACCAAGCAAGTTACCAGAACATATTATATCAGCCCTCAAGGCTTGAAAACAATCCGTTCTCTGAGACCATTCACACAATAGCCCTGACCTCCAGACTCTAGGTACTGGCCACTCTCCAGATTCTGAGTGGAGGCCCCTCGGCCCTGGGCTTCAGTTCCACCTTCCGGGCCCACTGGGACAGCAACTCTGCTCCCTCAGCTTTAGATACACCATTCTCCTAGTCCATCTAAGTGGCAACTTCACCCTTAGAAACACCAGAGGCCATGGCTCTACCCTTTGAAACTCCAGAGGTTGTGGCCATACCTTTTTGAGACTGAGGCAGCTTGGCTTCCTGTGTTCCTTGTCTTTTTGGCTTCTGATTCCTGGTTCCTTGGCCTCTCGGCTCTTTGGGCCTCACATCTGCCCTGTTGGGGCAAGTGTTCCAAAGCTCTGCAGCTCCACCAGTAAGTGCCTGGAGGTACCCCACTCTGCCAGTAACCTTCAGCAGGAAGGCACTCAGCTCTCTTGCTCCATGCACTGGCAAGCCCTGCTACACCAGTAAGTGCTCAGAGGCACCCTCCTCTGCCAGGAAGAATCCTGTGCACAGGCACTCAGCTCTCTTGCTCCTTGGGTCGGCTCCAGTGCCACCTTGTGCTGGTCTCCTGATTCTGCTGCTGCTGGTTCTCTGCCACTGCCACTTCTCTGCTGCTGCCAGGCATCTGCCGCTGCCGGTCCTCTATCCACTCAGTTTAAAAACCACTTCCACATTTTAGGTATCTATTAGAGCAGCACCTCACTCTTGGTACTAAATTCTGTCTTGGTCATCTAGCACTGCTATAACAGAAATACCACAAGTGGATAACTTTAACAAAGAGAAGTTTATTCTCTCACAGTCCAGTAAGCTAGAAGGGGTATGATTCCCAGTATTGTGTGATGGTCTACCATTCTGTTATCTGATGTGATTTTCCTATGTGTTGTAAATCTTAATCTCTATGATGTTAATCAGACAGCTATGTTAATGAGGCAGAATTCAATCTACAAGATTAGGTTGTATCTTGAGTCAATCTCTTTTGAGATATAAAAGAGAGAAGCGAGCGGGGGAGAGGGGGACCTCATACCACCAAAAATAGGGCCAGGAGCAAAGCGCGTCCTCTGGACCCAGGGTCCCTGTGCTGAGAAGCTCCTAGACCAGGGGAGGATTGACGACAAGGACATTCCTCCAGAGCCGACAGAGAGAAAAAGCCATCTCCTGGAGCTGGCGCCCTGAATTTGGACTTTTAGCCTCCTAGACTGTGAGAGGATAAACTTCTCCTTGTTAAAGCCATCCATTTGTGGTATTTCTATTACAGCAGCACTAGATAACTAAAACACCATCTCATTCAGAATAAAACGTCTAGCCCATACACTGACTACCAACCTGTTGCCATCAAGTCAATTCCAACTCATAGAGACCCTATAGGACAGAGAAGAACTGCCCCACAGGGTTTCCAAGGCTGTAATATTTACGGAAGCAGACTGCCACATCTTTCTCCCACAGAGAAGCTGGTGGGTTCCCACCATTGACCTTTTGATTCCCAGCCAAGTGCTTTAACCACTGTGCCACCAGGACTCCTACATGACTATAAAGCCTTAAAAAATTCACTCCCTGCCCCTGTCCCATTATCACTCTGACCTCATCTCCAGTATCCTCTCCCAGCAGTCTCATCCAGCCACTCCTTGCTGCTCTTCGAACAAGCCAGAGAAGCTCCTGTCTCAGAGTCTTTGCACTGACTATTCCTTCATCTGGAATGCTCTTTTCCCAAAACAGCCTCACCCTCTTTAGGTCTCTACTCAAATATCATCTCACTGAGGCGTCCCCTGGTCTTGCACACTTGGATTGCAACCCCCCCTCACCCTGTATCTCCTATTTCCTGGCTTTATTTCTCTCTATAGCACTGATCACCAGTGAATATTATATATTTTCATTATTTATCTTGTTTTTTATTATTCTTGTTTGTTATGTGAGCTGTGTGATGGCTGGGGTATCTGATTTATTCAGTGTTGAATCCTCAGCAACTAGAAAAGGCCTATCATATAGTAGATCCTCAATAGATCTGTGTCTAATGAATGTATGATCACAGATCAAAGTCAACTTTACCAAGAGAAATCAGGACTTCTAGGAGATATTCCTCAGCTTAGAAACTAAACAAGCCCATACATACCAAAGGAAACCACCTATAAGCAGTTGTGGAAGTCAGAACAGCATTCTACGCCCCCAGATGGGTGCTCCTGCAGGCAGACACACCACAAACCTTAGCTCTGCATCCATAGAGTGCAGCATGGTGCTGGGAGAAGGAAGAGACTCTGAGAGTCTGTCAGGCCCCCTGCAGATGGTGACAAGGACTGAAACCTGAAATGGGCAGACACCAGGATCATGTCTAAAATCAAAACACTCACCCCATTCCCTGTTTGAAAGCTTCAATCAACTCATTCTTTTTATTCTGATCTTCTACCCAGTATACACTTGGAATGACAAATTCTGATATCACACGGCATTCTGGACAAGACCTGAAATAAGAATCAGGTGAGTGAGAGAGAGATTAAGTTATAAATCCTGTGCATATACCACCACTAAACCCCTTGCTCAAATGCATGATTATTTTCTTAGCCAAAAATCCCAAAACATGCAATTGCAATCATGTGGGAACTATGAGAACCTTACTTACTACATTTTTCACACAAATAACACACGTCATATGGTTTTGCAGCCTCACACAACCCCCTGCGCATTCTTTTCATAAGCACGCTATGCCATTGTTTTTTCATGTTGCTGACTTCATTTTTTTTTTTTTGTCCAATGGATTTAATGTTACCAGGATAAAACTGATCTCATGGAAACTTCATTTAAGGTAAGTATTTTCCTAAACCAAGTGTAACCAATGGTTAATTGAATGGGATTGTGATGGAAATGGGACACTGTGTTGAAACCAAAGAGTAAGAATGCACAAAGAGCTGGAGATTAGTTAAGTAAGAAATGATCCTAGGCCTAAAACTACAAGAACAAGATGTCGTTTCTATTTTATTGAATTCATAAATCTTAAACTGATAATCAATGTCTTTGAAATCAACAAATAAGTCACCAGAAGAAACTGTGTTTTCATCTTAAAACAGGCCATTTTAGTTTATTCATTCTTTATTATTATCAGTGGTTCTCAGTCTCACGAAGAAGCCATTCCTTTTCATTAATTTAGAAATCCAGGTGAAACCCGCCTTGAAATCTGAGATTCCGCTTTCATTTATAAGAAGCTTTGCTTTGATCTGAATTACGACAGTACAGATAGCTTGATTTTGTTCCCTTTGAGAAATAATCCACTTTTTCAAGTCGTTCTCCAACTCAGGGAATTTTGTTTTGGGCCCACGACGTGTTTTTTTTTCTTGGATTCATTTTTTCCAGTTCCTTTTTCTCCTTTCTCCATTTACCGATGGATGACTCTCCAACCTCTAACTCTCTCTCTGCCGCTCTGTTGCTCGTTTCTTCAGCCCTCACAATGACTTTCAGTTTGAAGTTGGTAGTGTAGGACTTATGTTTAATTCCTGCCATGATCCTAATGGGTTCTAAGATTAAATTTATAAACTGAAAAAAGCGTGTACAATATCATCAATAACTGGCTGATTCTAGTAAAGAGATCGCAGATTTCAAATGTGAAGTGTACAAGCAGCAAGGGTCTTTTTATATGCTCACAAGCATATGACTAAAGTGACTTATGATCAAAGACACTGGCACTAATAAGACATAATTAGACTATGAAATAAGCAGACCTTTCAACACAGCTTAATGGTTTCACTTAAGATGATCTGATACGGTTTTGCATTCAACTGCTGAGCCAAGAGCGACTGTGTATCAGTTTTGCTTTGTTTACTCCTCCAATTAAAAGCGAGAGATGACTGTGATAATTATATCAGTGGAGACTGAATCAAGATTTCTATTGCCAGCTACTCAATGCAATTTATGTCTGTGCAGGCTTTGCTTTGTTTAAGCTTCCAGTGGACAACATGTGGTTTGTGGGCAGGCTTCAGTAGGCTCAAGATTCTGACTGATGACTCAAAAGCAACAGGGATATAATTATCAACTTAAATTAATAGAAACAAACACAGAGTTTCAATTGTTTATTTTCCAATTACCAGGTTACTTCTAAACTAAATCCATGACTTCTTGACCATGGCTTATACCGTTATTGTACAAATATGCTCAAAAGTAACATTTTTTCCAACTATTGAATGAGGTTGAAAGAAGCCGAAATTCACTTTGGGAAATGTCACGAGACATGCACGGTATATACATGGGTATGCTATGCCAGAACTTTTTACACAATTTCATTATCTCTGAGCAATAGATATGTGCACATATTATTTACATGGGCATGCTATTTGTAGAAAAATACGGTGCTGTTAAAAACAAGTTCTTCTAAACAATAAAAACACAGCCCAATTTAAAAATGGGCAAAGGATTTGAATAAGCATTACTTCAAGATGGTAAATAAATACATAAAAAGATACTTAACATCATTAGTCGTTAAATAAAAAAACCAAACCCGCTGCCGTCGAGTTGATTCCGACATATATAGCAACCCTACAGGACACAGTAGAATTGCCCATAGAGTTTCCAAGGAGCGCATAGTGGATTTGAACTGCCGACCTTTTGGTTACCAGCAGTAGCTCTTAACCACTGTGCAACCAGAAGTGCAAATCAAAACCACAATGAGATAACCACTTTCATATCCACTAAAACCCAACCCAAACCCACTGCATTCGAGTTGATTCCGACTCATAGAGACCCCATAGGACAGCGTAGATCTGCCCCATAGGGTCCAAGGCTGTAAATCTTTATGGGGGCAGCCACTGCTGACCTTTTCGTTTAACCACTGTGCCATGAGGGCTCCTTTCAAATCCACTCAGATAGCGAAAATCAGAAGTACAGGCAATAACAAGTGTTGGGGGGATATGGAGAAATTGGAACCCCCATACATTGCTGGTGGGGATGCAAAATTGTGCAGCCACTATGAAAAAGAGTTTGGCAGTTCCTCAAAATGTTAAACACAGAGTTACCGTATGACCCAGCAATTTTACTCCTAGATATATACCAAGAGAAATGAAAGCATACGTCCTTGCAAAAACTTGTGCACCAATGTCCATAGCAGTGTTATTCATAATAGCCAAAAAGGTCATCAAATGTTTATCAACTGAGGAATGGCTAAACAAAATGTGGTACATCCATACAGTGGAATGTTATTCAGCAATAAAAGGAATGAAGTAATGATACATCTACAACATGGATGAACCCTGAAAACACTACGCTGAGTGAATGAAGCCGGTCACGAAGGACTACATATGAAATGTACAGAACCAGCAAATCTATAGAGACAGAAAGTAGATCAGTGGTTGACAGGGGCTGGAAAGAAGGGGAAATGGGCACTGACTACAATGGAGATTTCTTTTTGGGGTAATGAAAATGATCTAAATTTAAACTGTGGTAATAGCAGCACAATTCTGTGAATACACTTGGTTTTTAAGTGCCAGCAGGTCGGTTCCAACTCATAGCAACACTGTGTACAACAGAAGGAAATGCTGCTGGTCCTGCGCCATCCTCATAATTGTTGTTATACTTTAGACCATTGTTGCAGGCACTCTGTCAATCCATCTCATTGAGGGTCTTCCTCTTTTTCGATGACCCTCCACTTTACCAACCATGATGTCCTTTCTCCAGGGACTGGTCCCTCCTGACAACATGTCCAAAGTATGTAAGATGCAGTCTTGCCATCCTTGCTTCTAATGAGCATTCTGGCTGTACTTCCAAGACAGATTTGTTCATTCTTCTGGCAGTCCATGATATATTCAATATTCTTCCTCAACACCATAATTCAAAGGCCTCAATTATTCTTCAGTCTTACTTATTCACTGTCTGGCTTTCACGTGAGTATGAGGTGATTGAAAACACCATGGCTTGGGTCAGGTGCACCTCAGTCCTTAAAGTGACGTCTTTGCTTTTTTAACACTTTACAGAGGTCTTTTGCAACAGATTTGCCCAATGCAATGCGTTGTTTGATTTCTTGACTGCTGCTTCCAAGGGCGTTGATTGTGGATCCAAATAAAATGAAATCCTTGACAATGTCAATCTTTTCTCCATTTATCATGATGTTGCTTACTAGTCCAGTTTTGAGAATTTTTGTTTTCTTTATGCTTAGGTGTAATCCATACTGAAGGCGATAGTCTTTGATCTTCATCAGTAAGTGCTTCGAGTCCTCATTTTCAGAAGGAAGGCTGTGTCATCTGCATATCTCAGGTTGTTAATGAGTCTTCCTCCAATCCTGATGCCATGTTCTTCTTCATATAGTCCAGCTTCTTGGATTATTTGCTCAGCATACAGACTGAATAAGTATGGTGAAAAGATACAACCCTGATGCACACCTTTCCTGATTTTAAATCACACCATATCCCCTTGTTCTGTTCAAAACAACTGCAACTTGGTCTATGTATACAATCTGCATGAGCACAATTAAGTGTTCTGGAGTTTCCATTCTTTGTAATGTTATCCATTTTAATTTTTTATGATCCACATAGTCAAATGCTTTACACAGTCAATAAAACACAGATAATTATCTTTCTGGTACACTCTGCATTCAGCCATAATCCATCTGACATCAGCAATGATGTCCCTTGTTTCATGTCCTCTTCTGAATCCAGCTTGAATTTCTGGCAGTTCCCTGTCCATATACTGCTCCAACTGCTTTCAAAGGATCTTCAGCAAAATTTTACTTGCATGTGGTATTAACGATATTGATAATTTCCACATTCTGTTGGATCACTTTGCTTTGGAATGGGCACAAATATGGATCCCTTCCAGTCAGTTGGCCAAGTAGCTGTCTTACAAATTTCTTGGCATAGAGCAGTGAGCACTTCCAGCGATGCATCTGTTTGCTGAAACATTTCAATTGGTATTCTGTCAATTCCTGGAGCCCTGTTTTTCCCTTAGGTGCAGCATGAACTTCTTTCTTTAGTTCCATCGGTTCTTCATCATATGCTACTTCCTGAAATGGCTGAACGTCAATGAATTCTTTTTGGTACAGTGATTCTGTGTATTCCTGCCATCTTCTTTTGATGCTTCCTAAGTTAATATCTTCCCAATAGAATCCTTCAACATTGCAACTCGAGGCTTGAATTTTCTCTTTATAGTTCTTTCAACTTGAGAAATACTGTGTTCTTCCCTTTTGCTTTTCTAACTCTAGGTCTTTGCACATTTCATTATAATACTTTACTTTGTCTTCTCGAGCTGCCTAAATTGTACACTTTTATCTCAATAAAGCTGTTATTTTACCACATGAATGTGTGGCCTTAGGCAAGTTGCTGGACCTCACCATGCCTCATTTTCTTATCTGCAAAATGAGGATGATGATCACAGGGTCTCTGAGAGTCATGTGTGTGAAGAGAATGCACACAACACGTAGTAGGCGCTCAGCACACATTAGCTTGTCCCCGACCCTCAGCAGAAGTTACCAACTATCTGTGGGCTGCATGGAGCACATCACACATCAGGTGGAATCCTTTACGTGCCATTTGGATCACACTTAGTCCTAAAACAGCCCCATTTTACAGATGAAAAAATGACGCTCACAAAGGTTAATAGGCAATTTCTGTACGGTCACACCACTAGTTACTGTCAGTCCTGGACTCCCTCAGGCCTGAGAGATGAAAAACAGGCCAGCTCCATTTAACACCTTTAGACATAGACTGCGTCTGCTGAGCCGCCCCACAGCACCCTGAAGGTTTGGTAGGACTCGTTACCCACATTTTATAGGAAAAGGCACTTAACTTCCGGAAGGGTAAGTGATTTACCTAAGATCATGCAGCTAGTGAGGGGAAGAAGCCTGGACTCATCCAGTGATCTCTGCACTAAAACACCTCTGGGTGGCAAAGGGGAGGCCTCAGCGCAGATGGACAAGGCCCCAGACGCAACCTTCTCCCCAGCTCCTCCAGCTAAGCCCCCGACTACACTTACTTAATGATGGGGTTCTCAAATTGCTTGGCACACCTCCACTGCCGGATGCAGGACAAGCAGTATGTGTGATTGCAGTTGGAGAGAATCCCAAATCTCCTCTCAGAAGCAGACCCCTTCTCAAGGATCACCTCCATGCAGATGCTGCACACTTTGTCCTGACTTGCCTGGAGGGCAAAGGCCTTTTCCATCTCCTGTTCAAAGGTCGACATGCAAATCTGAAGCATAAACAGGGAGAAGGAAAGGCTTCTCAGGTGCTGAATCACAGAGGAGTAGAGTGAGCCTTGGGAGCAGCTACCAGCCACAAACACCTCGCTTTAGGCAGGGCCCAGGAAATTCCCATGGATTCAGACACCAGGCTTTCCCTCTGACCCCCAAAAGGACTTCCTACTATCACCAGGGCCAACTCTTTGCTTTCCTACTATGATTTGGTCACCTCCATTTCAAAGCCAAGACCATAGAGGGCCAGACAGGTTAGGAGACTGCTGTGAGCTTGCAGAGTTCACATACCCTGGAACCCTGGGCTCCTGGTGCCTCTGGGCAGTGCCCTTTCCCACTCTGAATCATGCCAACATCAGCAGTGCTGACCGGTCCTTCACCTGAAACACCAGCCTAGCAGTCCAGGGTCACAGGTAAGCAGCACTACCTCGCTCCAAGAAAATAACTCATTTATTGAAGTCATTCATTCACTGAGTATGCCCTGAAAACGTTACCAGTGCTAGCACTGTGTGCCAGGGACTACTTAGACCTAGGCCTTGCCCTGGGGAGCTACTGTACACAGATGCGAGACAAACGAGTAAGTGCAACACAAAGACCTCAGCATATATGGGTAGAGAGAAAGCTGACTCTATACTCACCTTGAAACTCATTAGGGAGACTGGAGAGGGATAGACTCAAATTCTATGTCCCACAGCAGCTTCCGGGCACCATGACCAGTCCGACTGTCCAACTCTCAATTACCCAGGAACGCACTGTCCATGGAGACTGCATCAGGCTCCCACCCAGAAAGGGGCCCTTCCCTAACAGGCCTCTAGCACTGTTTGGCCCCTCATTAGTGTGTAGCCCTAAACTGAAATAACACTGTCTCTCATTTTGTTGCCCCTTCTCTCTTACTCACCTTCACACCCTGAACCCAAGCGTCAAGCTAAACATGAGGCAGCCTCAACAAATGCTTGATGAATGAATGACCTTTAAAGGTCCTGTCCAACACTTGGCTCCTCAGATTCTATGCTCTGGGCTCCTCAAATTCTCTAGAACCAGCCCAGCTAGAAACCAACCACACGTGTATGTGCATTTACGTATGTGTGTGTGAGATACGCACACACGCACGCACACACCCCATGCTCCTAAGCCTCATTTGGTCTCTGAGTTCTCCAGTATATTTCTGATACCTCTTTTTTCTATGTAAAAAAAATTGGCAAAATGACAACAGGAAAAGGAACTTGAAGAAAACCAGGTGTAAATATGCCAGGTATACAATGCAGGCATTGCTGGCAGAGAGATGTACCTGCAGAACTACCCACACCTTTGCCACTTGGTGCAGCTCACGTGCCTTTAAGTGAGCCCATGCAAAGGTTTGCATCTTTACCTTTTCATGTGCTTTTCTTTGCTCCGGATCAAAGGGGTGCAGGACATGTAACCTGCAGATCTCACACATCTCCCCATGCAGGTAGACACAAGCATCTCCAAAGTGGCACTCCCCGGCAGCGGCATAGGGACACAGCTGCTGCTCGCTGGTGTAGGAGCTGCTGGCTTCTAAGTCATCGAGGCCACTCCTGATGGCTTCCAGATAGGAGTGCGGCTTCATCTCCAGGCTGTTCTGGGGGTCAGTGCACCCCCCTGGGTTACTCACCACACGAGGCAGAGCCTTGTCCTCAGCGAGGCCACAGAGATCTAATGCAAACATACAGCACACATACAAGTGAAGCTGGCCCAATCCTCGTGGTATGCAGTGAGCCAAAACCTAATAAATTAAGCACTTCTGACCTCCAGAACGTCACTCTTGGGACTATATAGCAAACAAACAAAAAACAGGTCAAGTGGGAAAAATAAAAGGGATAATATAAAATAGTCACAAAGGCATTAGTTATAGTAATAAAACTGAAAAACACACATGTCAAGATAGGGAAATAACAAAGCAGGCATCATATATTTATACAGAAAAATACTAAAGTAGATGTTTGAATACAGCAAGTATAGAAATGTCAACACATGGACCAGTTAGCACAAAAAAAACCCACAAAACAGGAATACTGATTACGAAGGAATGGAAGACAACCAATTTCTGAATGTTTACTCTCTGCTGGGTCCTAGGCTACTTACTTACTGTATAAGATCTGATGTAATCCTCCCAGTAATCCTGTGAGGAAGAGATTTTATCCCCATTTTATGGGATCTGAAGTGCAGAAAAGCAAACACTATGCCCAAGTTCACAAAGCCAGAAAGTGGAGAGATTGGGACCCAGGATCCATCTGTTTCCAAGGCCTGTGTTCTTTCCACTCTGCCCAATTCCTCTAAGGTTATGTGAAAATAGATAAGGCAGGAGGGAATTTAGAATAAGGTCAACAGAATCCAGTAGTTTCCTTTATATCAGTAAAGTTACCTAATATTTTAAAGCGAACTAGGATGAAATCTAGAGTAAGTCTCCGGGTCCTGAAGTCAGTGTTATATTGCAGTGTGGCAACCCCCTTCTCATACCAGAGGTGACTGCCTTTCCATCACACATATTCCTGAGCCTTTTTCGAAGTACCATATTTGACAATTGATTTCGTGTTAGTTTAGGATGGAACCTGCCTATCTTACCCTGCACAATTCCAAGAACTAGAAAGCCCTTCACCTGGGGAGGACCAGGCAATAAAAACAACTCTAACAATTTACAGCCTTCTTCCGCCCAAATGCTGTTGCAAGGTAGAGACCACATCCCAACCTCCGACATGCTATTCTATTTCCAAAGGTGCAGCCCCAAAACCCCGAAAAGCATGCTGCTGTTGTTGTTAGGCACCATCGAGTCAGTTCCGATTCACAGTGACTCCACGTCCAACAGAAGGAAACACTGCCTCGTCCTGTGCCCTCCTCATAATCATTGCTGTGTCTGAGCCCACTGTTGCAGCCACTGTGTCAATCCATCTCATTGAGGGTCTTCTTCTTTTCTGCTAACCCTCTACTTTACCAAGCATGATGTCCTTCTCCAGGGCCTGGACCCTCCTGATAACGTGTTCAAAGTACGTGAGATGAAGTCTATTAATTGACTTAAAAATCAAATGGTAAAATGTACTCCTGGTCAACACATTTAGCTTTGGAATGAATAGCCTGGTGCTTTTCACCAATTGGGGAACCACCCTATGCAGACAGCAGTTACACACTGACAAAAAGATCACTTTTTATGTTTTACCAAGACAAACCTGGGGCTCAGCCCAGCTTCAGGCATGAGGCAGACATAGCATCTAAACACTGCAGCCACGTGGACCTTTCTCAGGTCAGTTCTGGTATCTCTACATTTGGAGGGGTATTAGGTTAGGAGTCCTCTTAACCAGAGAAGGTCAGGAGCATTAAGAACGAGCAAGGTGGGAGGAAAAAGACTGCGTTTCAAAAACAGGCAAAGCAACGATTCTGCTCACTCACTTCGGTCTCTAAGTACCAATGTTCTCTTTTCACGTTTCCCAGGCTCGTGTAAGCTAGTTTTCACAACAGCTGCAGAGAGGTCAGAAGGAGAGTGAGGACTGTGGAAACCCAGGGAGGACGCACCGTGGGGGACGGTGCCCGCAGCACCACCCACTGCAGCAGAGGGCCTCGTGTGATCATATCTAAACAGAGCACATGCAGATGCATTAGTGGACAAACACGGACACACACCTGCCCCTACTCCCAGAAACAGGACATCCTTCCTCCTGCTCCATTTGCTGAAGGGGACAACGAGGCACTCAGTCCTAGTATTTTCATCTACACAAGGCTCATCCATTAATAAGAGCCTCCTGGCATCCAGAGTGTCTGTCACCTATACTCGTGTCCTTGAGGGACCCTAGTGGGATGGATGTACTGTACCAGACCACCCAGAGAGCCTGAATGTTCCAAAGAGATGCTCAACTGACATCTCCTGACTCCCAATCCAGTGTTCTTTCGGACAGGAGTCCCCAAAATGTTGATGATGGCCCATGTAGGAGCCGGGAAACAGGACTCTCCTTGACTGTCACTCCTGGGAAGGAAGGGTTAGCCAACTTCCATCACCCCCGCCCAGTGCAGTGAGGGAGTGAAGGAAGCCTGCAGTCTAGGGAAGAACAGGGAAGCTGTTGGTTTAAAATGCCCCGGGGCAGCCCTCTTCTCATGCCAGCGACGACCACCTTCCCACCAAACACACTCCTGAGCCTTTTTAGAGGTACCGCATTTGACGGACCTGATTACATATTAGTTTAGGACGGAATCACAAAAGCACAGGAACAGGCTTTTGGAACTTTTTTTCTGTCTAGAAGTTATAAAACTTTGCCTATAGACTATATGCATATAAATGTTCACTGCAGGGGTATTTGTAGCAAAAAAACCCTGGAAGCCATGTAAGTATCTAACAGATGTATAGTTAATAAAACGATGGTACATTAACACTATGAACCATTATGAAATTATAGTTAGGAGACACAGTAGCAGCAGAGGAGATAGTTTGAAACGCTAAAAAAAAGCAAGGTATAAGATATAAAATCTTATATACATTGTATGCTGCAATTGTATAACTATACACTCATAAAGCCTGAAAAAGTGATTTTGAAAAAATTAATATTTTGGTTTTAAAATTATCTGCCATACTTTTGGTAATATTGTCATGTTACTTCTAAATTTAAAATTTTCCCTCAGCAGAACCCGTGCTCCAAGTGAAGGATATGAATCCCTAATATACTGAACTCCAGGGAACGGCTGGGAGAGCTGGAGGTTCTTGCCTGCAACGAGTTCCGTAGGCACAACAGCCCTTCTGATAGTATTTGCAGATGGTGGAGGGCTTGCTGTTGGCCAAGTCATGTGAGAACAGGCACTGGTTTCCTTCCCGACACACACCGTGCATAAAATACCTGGAGACAAGCAGAGGCATCAAATTTTTAGAAGCACACTTTGCTTTATAAAATCCCCACAGTCTTGAACCTAGCATACAAAACATTAAGTACACGTTATGTGTCAACAAGCCTCTGCAAGAGTTGGAGACATACATATCTCCTCCGTTCTAAGACACAGTGACCTTAGATGTACCAGGACTGATTCCATGACAGCTCTTCTGGAAGAAAAGCAAATGATTCCATGAGTTTCTATTCTTAAGGCATATCCTCCTGATTTAAGATACAGTCAATTCTTGTTATTTGCAGTAGTTATGTTCTATAAAGGCACCATGAACGCTGAATTAGTGAATATGCTCCTCCTAGGAGAATACAGGGTTAGATTCCTGTGAGCCTCTGGTCACAACATTTTCATTAACCAATCAATACATTAAATTTTTTTTTAATGTATTGATTGGTTAATGAAAAAATTTTTTAATGTATTGATTGGTTAATGAAAAAAATTTTTATGTATTGATTGGTTAATGAAAAATTGTTTTTTATGTATGGATTGGTTAATGAAAATGTTGTGACCAGAGGCTCACAGGAATCTAACCCTGTGTTCTCCTAAAAAAACTAAGGAGCATATTCACTAATTCAGTGTTCATGGTGCCTTTATAGAACATGACTACTGCAAATAACAAGAATTGACTGTATCTTAAATCAGGAGGATATAACCTTGTTTTAAGCAAGACTAAAAGGGGACACCAGTCCAGAGGCAAGGATGAGAAAGCAGGAGGGAACAGGTAAGCTGGTAACAGGGAACCCAAGGTTGAGAAGGGAGAGTGTTGACATGTTGTGGGGTTGGTAACCATTGTCACAAGAGTATGTGTACTAATTGTTTAATGAGAAGCTAGTTTGTGCTGTAAACCTTCATCTAAAGTACAATTAAACCAAAAAAAGGCCATTCCAGAAAAAAAAAAAACTAAAAAAAAAAAAAAAATACATAACCTTGTTGTATGTGTTTGCTGAAAGACACTTCATTTAATCAGCATTAACTCACAGCCAAAAGCACTATAACTCATGACCGAACAAAATGTATCTCCTTAAGGCACATCACAGCTTTCTTGCTCTTAGCAAAAACAGACAGCACTTCAGCACTACGCTGAGGGCCATTTTAAATAGTAAAACCACCAACAAAAAGCACAAAGATGCAAAAACCGTGGTATTAAAAAGGACACTTGTTTGCAGTATGAAAGCTGAAACAAGAAGGCAGAGTCAGTCACCTTGTTCAGCCTCAGCTGGGAATGTGCATGCTGGATGACTCAGTTTTTTCACTGCTCTGTGTATGCCTGTGAATACCCACAAAAGTGCCAAGAGTATTGATGTTGGGATTACAAAAAATTTTTAGCAAGTTGATGAATTCACAAATATGTAATCTATGAATAATGAGGATCAACTTTATGTTAAATGTGTAAATTATGAGCCTCATAATTGAGAAAATACTCTATAAAAATGTCTCTGTTTTCATGGAGCTTTTAAAGGGTATGGTTATACTGGAGTGGGAGTGACTCGGGCTCAAGACTCAGCCCTGCCACCTATGAGCAAGTCATATAACCAACTTCTCTGGGCCTCACACCTTCATCTATAAAATGATGATTACATTACCTGCTTCACTGGATTGTGACTGGAATCAAGTAAGATAGGTAGCACCTAATAAAAGAATGTTCCATTGGGATGTCCACCTCTGACCCTGAAGGAATAACCAGTATAGGATAACTGGGAGACATTTTAATTCTGTCTAGTCAGAGTAGACAGACTTCATTAAATATTTAGAGCAACAGCAGAGAGATCCCAGAAAGAACATGCCTTGGTATTAAGGTCCTAGTCCAAGCGTAGTATTTTAGACCAGCCCCAATAAAGCTGAAGGTCTTGGGATGGCGCAAATGGTTTGGGCTCATCTACTAACTGAAAGGTTGTCGGTTTGAACACACCCAGTGGCTCAGTGGAAGAAAAGCCTAATGATCTGCTTCTGTAAAGATTACAGCCAAGAAAATCCTCTGGAGCTCAGCTCTACCCTATAACACATGGGGCCACCACAAGTCAGAACTGACTCCATGATGATTTTTTTTTTTTTAAAAAAAAAAGCTTTTTGTTTTTTTAAAAACAAGCTTTGGAAGGATCAAGCAATCAGCAAGTAACCTACTGTCAGGTGAAACACATTTTAATATTCTTTAAAGCAAGGCAATAAAATCCAAATGATAAACAACACAATTTTCAGCATTCAATTGAAATTTACTAGACATATGCCCCAAATCAGGAAATGACCCATACCCAGGAAAAAAGTTAATCAATGATAGGAATGTTAGAGATGATGGAATCAGTAGACAAGAACTTTAAAACTTCTATTGTAAATATGCTCAATATGCTCAAAGACTTAAAGGAAAACATGAATGTAATGTGGAAAGAAATGGAAAACATATAAAAGAACCAAATGGAGTTTCTGGCAATGAAAAATACAATATCTGAAACGAAAAATACGCTAGATGAGCTTAATAGCAGATCAGACACCACAAAAGAAAAGATCAGAGAACCTGAAGGTTCAGCAATAGAAACTACCCAAACTGAAACAGAGAGAAAGAAACCAAAACAAAAAGAGAACAGATTTTTGCTTCTAGGTATGAAGCATTAACTGGTATGGAATTTGCTGGCCAAAGTACACAAAACAATCACTTTCGGATAGTGGACAAAAGGCAACACAAGTCTGATCCTTGAGAGAAAAAGTAGTGAGATGAGTCCCATGTTTCTGCCTGAAGGCATGCTCTGGACTGTGGTGTAGGGAGGGGAATCCCATACAAAGCACAATGGTCTTACTGAGTGAGGAGACAAGATTGGAGTTCAGGGAGGCTGAGGAAGTTTCTCTGAAGAGCGTGGAAATAGAACCACACATACATAATCAATTAACTTTTGATAAAGCTATCAATATAATTCAACGGGAAAGGATAAGTCTTTTCAGCAATTGATGCTGGACCTGATGTCAAGTTATAAAAAAAAGAAAAATATGTTGTGTCTGCTGATGTGACACAATATGAAGTACACAATATAACCCATGATGTGTTCTAGCCACATTTAACTTGCATCCAACAAAATTTCAGCTCTAACTTCCAGTTTACAGAAAATACAGGGGATTGGGAACAAGCTAAAAGACATCATGAGAAATCAACTAGATAAGCACAAAAGGACAGTATGTGAAACCCTTGGCCTGTCTCTTTAATAACTAAGTATCATGAAAAAAAGGGGGACTGAGCTTGGAACTTTCATAAAAACTTAAATATAAGTTTACCATATGAGTCAACAATTCTACTCCTATGTATCTACTCAAAAGAAATACGTCCACACAGACTTGCAGATGAATGTTCACAGCTGCATTACAGAATTCATAATAGCCAGAAAGTGGAAACCACCCAGATGTCCATCAACTGGTGAATGGATTAAAAAAAAAGTAATATAAGCATACAATGAAATATTATTCAGCAATAAAAAGGAATGAAGTACTGATGCATGTTACAACATAACTGAATCTCAGAAACCTTCCAAGTGAAATAACTTCCAGTACACAGGAAATACAGGGAACTGGGAGCAAGCTAAAAGACCACACACCGTATGATTCCACTTACACACAATGTCCAGAAAAGTCTTCAGGGACAAAACGTACATCAGGGGTTCCCTGGGGCTGGGAGGGTGGGGAATGGAAGGTGACTGCAAATGGGTACAAAGGATCTTTTTTGGGGTAACATAAATGTTCTAAAATTTGATCGTGGTTGTAGTTGTACAACGCTGTAAATTTACTAAGAATTTCTGAATTATACACTTAACATGGATGGATTTTATGGTATGTAAATTATTATGCCTTGAAAAAGTTGTTTAAGAAAAAAAGAATTAAAAATGGAGGGCTCTGCTAGGTTAGTATACAGAACATAAGGGATATAACAACCAGATGAAGTATGTGGTCCTGGATTATATTCTAGTTTGGACAAAATAACTATAAATGACATTTCTGGAACAACTGGGGAAATCTGACTATGGACTAGGTATTAGATAAAATAAATACTTATTGACATGAAAAGTTAAAGATTATTAACTGAAAAGAACAGTATAAAACAGCATATACAGTATCTCATTTTGGTAAAAATTCATAAACATATACATATATACATGCATTTGGAGTCCTGGTGGTATAGTGGTTAAGACCTATGGCTGCTATCCAAAAGGTCTGCAGTTCAAATCCACCAGCCGCTTCTTGGAAACCCTGTGGGAAAATGCTACTCTGTCCTATAGGGTCGCTATGAGGGGAATCGACTCTGATGGCAATGGGTAGATGCATTTAAAAATCTGGAAAAGATATATAAGAAAGTGTTCACAATGGCAATAGTTGAAGGTATATGATGCTTTTATTTTCTTATTTTTGCTGAACTGTGTTTTCTAACATTTCTACTATGAACATATACTGCTTTTGATATAATAAAAGACTTTTAGCTTAAAAACCATTACAAAGACTATGCAGCCCTGGCAAGGACAGGTTCAGTATCCATCCCACAGCGGGTACCAAAAAGAGTTCAGTTCTTCTTAAAGTCTAGTACAGGACACTGACAATTAACCTGACAGCTAGTTACAAAAGAGCGAAGTGCACCTTATTAAAACGTATGCGGGAACTGGGGAAGCAGAGAGGAGAGGTATACCCTGGGCTGAGGGAGGACGTGGGAGGGGGCCTGGGGGACATCCTCCCGGAAGAGGTAATAATCTTGAAGAACAAGGGGGTTAAAAACGAAGAGGGGGTGGGAGGGAGGGGTATGTGCAGGCAGAGAGGACAGCAGGTAAAAAGGCTGAGACATGTGGGCAGGCCTGCCCAGAGATGAGGCTGTATTATCACCCTAATCGTGCTCCAAGAAACCCTGGCATCAGCTAAAATACTGATGAGTGTGCCTCAGAACAAGGGATAAAGTCAGTCAAGTAAGCTTAGGAAACTGCACGGCCTAGTTCTTTCTCAGAAAACTACGACAGACAGTAGCAGAGGGCAGGTTCAGGGTCCTGTAGCAAAGAAAACCGCAGGGTCCTGAAGCAAAGAAAACCGCGCACTATGACTAAACACGCCCTCTCCCAGGCCTTCTTCAGGAGGGTCACTGGAGCTGCAGGTGGAGGACAGAATGGAGAAGGCTGCAACTGCAGGCATGGACCCCATTAGAAGGCTGCTACAAGGTCCATGTTTACAGGGTCCATGTCAGGAGGGCCTTAAAGAAATAAAATTGTCAGTTTATTGAAAGCTAAGGAAATCCTCCTATGAAACTCTTTTTGGTAAAGGGGTTTTATCTGTGAACCATGTTTTAATTGGAAACCTGGTAGCCTAGTGGTTAAGTGCTACGGCTGCTAACCAAAGGGTTGGCAGTTCAAATCCGCCAGGTGTTCCTTGGAAACGCTATGGGGCAGTTCTACTCTGTCCTATAGGGTCACTATGAGTCAGAATCGATTCGACGGCACTGGGTTTGGTTTGGTTTTGGGTATGTTTTAATTTATCATTAAAAAAACACACACACACATACATACATTATGGAAAATCTCAAACATATACAAAAGTAGACAGAATAATAGAAGAAACTCTCAAGGCCTATTCCTCTCCAGCTTTCAAATGATCAATTCACAACCAATCTGGTTTCCCCTCTTTCCCCCCCCTCCTGTAGGATTCTGACAATTTATCTTCTTTAAAGAGGGATAACTCACATACCCCTTGAATGAAGACTTTGAACATTGAGGGCCCTCCCTCCCTCTGGACAAGTATCATTATGAGAATATACAAAAGGAGAAAAAATATAAAAGATCTGACAAGCAGTAACTATCAATACTGTTTAGCACTTTCACCTTCTTTATCCCATTTAGTCCTAACAGCCCTGTGAGGAATATTATTACTACCCCTATGATGCGAACAGGAGTCCCTGGGTGGCACAAACAGTTGAGCGCTAGGCTACTGAAAGGTTGGAAGTTCAAACCCATCCAGAAGTACCTAGAAGAATGACCTGGTAACCTGCTTCTGAAATGTCACAGCCATGAAAACCTGATGCTGCACAGTTCTACTCGGACACACGTGGGGTCACCCCGAGTCAGAATCGACTTGAAAGTAACCGGCGGTGGTATCATGCAAATAACAAAATGGAGGCTCAGAGAGGTGTGATGACTGATAGATTTAATTGCTAGGTACCAGGTAAACAGGGACTCCAACTGTGGTCTTCCCAGAGAGCCCTGACCTTTCCCCCAAAACTTGTTTCTGTACTGCTCTGCCTTTGTTCATACTGTGGCCCCTGTCTACAAAGCTACAATTCATTACTTGGCCCCCATCTTTCCCCCACTGAATTATTGTAACTCACCTTCCTTTGTGTGCCAGCTTCAGTCCTGGCTAATCCAAGAAGCCACTTGATGCCCTCCAGCCCAGTAAGTGTCCCCTCTTCTAACCCCTCACACTCACTGGTGGCCGCCACACACCATGGTGCCTCCCAATCTGGGGCCCAACCCTCTCCAACGAAGAACACCTGGAAATAACTTCAGAGAGGAACAGGAAGACATAGATGGTTCTGTCTGGAACTGGAGAAAGGTTTGACAGCAGAAAGAAGGGAATGGTCTGTCAGAAAGACCAGGAAGGCCTGAGAGCCCTTACTGTCAGTGTCCTCCAGAGAAGGGGTACCAGTGAACACCAGTGACCAATTCACACCGCACATCTGGGCATGGGAGGCTACCTGAGCTGGATGCTACAAGATGTGAAGGCCTCCCATCCCTCCTTGTTCACCAAGCAAACTTCTTTCTTCACCTCTTAGTCTCCCCAAAAGGAGAGGAAATGCTGGCCAGGCCACCTAATGGTTACTTTTCTCCCATGGAAATGATAAAAGGGTAATTCTAATTTATGTCGGTCTCTTTTGTATTCGGCTAGCATGAGCCACCTCTGAGTCCACCAACAAAAACAAGTTTCTAAGCCTACAAAGAGACCTGAACCCTGTGACTTAAGTGACTATAAGTAGGAGCCATCCTATAAGATCTTTTGTAGGTGGTCAGCTAGGCTTTCTTGAGGGTACAACCCCGCCTCACTCTTGCCTCTTGCCCTTCCTTTTAAATAGCAACAGCTGCTTTGGGGTCTTCCACTAAATCAGAGACTGTATAGCAAGCATCTTGCTATATGGCTCCTACAGATTTACGTTAAAAAAAAGGCACAGAACCTAAAAAACATGGACCCCCCCCCCAAAAAAAGGCCACACCAAAGGGATCTTTTTATTCACAATATTTATGTTTAAAATGTGCAGAAAATAGTTAACATAGTAGGCCTGAGACTGCTATGCTTGGAAGGGCCTGTTTACAAGGCTAGCGGCTGACTGTGTCTGGGAACTTGGCTGGTAAACAGTTTCCCACAGATTGAAAAGAAAAAAAAAAGCT
The DNA here is from genome assembly GCF_030014295.1 of Loxodonta africana. Lineage (NCBI taxonomy): Eukaryota > Metazoa > Chordata > Mammalia > Proboscidea > Elephantidae > Loxodonta > Loxodonta africana. The sequence goes on from NC_087363.1 coordinate 39,500,937, forward strand.
TTCCTAACAGCCAAGGGTGGCTTACCGTGCGCCTACAATGTGGTTTATGCCGAACACCTGCTTTCCTGCGGGGCGTCTGGAATTTTGATACATGCTAGTCAGAGGGTGCCGACATGACCAGCCCCCAGTAATAACCCCAGGCATACTGAGTCTCTAGTGGGCTTTACTGGGCAAAGTGCACACCCACGGTGCTGTATTTTCGTTGCTGGGTGAAGAGTCACCTGTGTGACTCCTCAGGGAGGACGAGAACGTAAGGAAGCCTGCTCAGGGATTCCTCTCAACTCTACCCATCCTTCCTTCCCCCTTGGGTACAGCTAGATGCTGAGTCCCACAAATCCTTCTAGCCAATCTCCAAATGCAGAGATGGTCCTGGGGTCCTTGACACAAAAGTACAGTCATAGGTCGATTAAAGTCAACCATATGTTCTGTGAAATAGGATATGCACCCTGAGTCTGTGGAGGTTGGGCTCCCGCGCCAGTGGCCTGAGGGCTGCTGTGTGGTGTGCACCCAGGCAGCCCCAGGACACCTCAGGTGAGCATTCTGCTGGTCCACCCAGCACACAGCCCCACAGCCCCATGATGGTCAGAGTGGGGAGGCTCCAGGCTCAGGCACCACAGGAGTGGTCTCAGCGGCCTGGCACCCCCACCGGCCCCACAATGCCTCTGGGCACTCGACAGCAGGATCGGAAGCCCACTCTGCCCACTCCTCCCAGCAACAGGGGTGGCTATTCCCACGGGTGGAGGGCAGCAGGGCAGGCTTGCTGCCCAGACAGTCCCCCGATGGTGTGCGCAGACGTATGCGGTCAGACGTTGCCCCAGCCTACATTATGCTGTGCATGACTGTGTCATTCTAACCAGTTTTTCTTCCTGAGAAATGCTACTCAGCTGCATCATTATTTCAACTATCCTCAAATATGGTAATCTTTGACCTCTAAAGGTGTAATAGCAAAAAAAAAAAAAAAAAAACAGTGCCAAGAGCCAAATCTGAATGACAAAGAGGTATCAGAATTGGTGAACTGTAAATTTTTAAAGAGACATAAATGTTGAAAGAGACGGGGTTAAAAGTGGCTATATAAACAGTTCTACAAAAATGAGATCTAACAATGCTTTATTAAGTTTCTTTTGGAGAAACCAGCCCAGATTTGCTGAAAGAACCAGGGTAGGAGACTACCAGAGGTCCTTTCTACCAGATATTCGTCTTTGTTGGAGCCCTGGTGGTACAGTGGTTAAGAGCTCAGGTGCTAATCAAAAAGTCGGTAGTTCAATTCCACCAGGCACTCCTTGGAAACCCTATGGGGCAGTTCTACTCTATTCTATAGGGTCGCTATGAGTCACAATCAACTTGAAGGCAACTGGTTTGGCTGGTCCTACCAGGATGCCTTCCATACTTCTACCACCACCTTCCATAAGTTCTATTCAGAAAACCTGCCTTCCGAACTGCACACACCAATTATCTGAACTGCACACACCAATTATCTTTTCCATTAAAAAATCAAATATTTAACTGCCAACCAGAGCTGCTAGTTTTGCCATTTACAAGCTAAGTACTTCATGCAAGCCACTTCACTTCTGTTAAGTGACTGAGCTGAGACTTAGACTAGTTCAAAAATAACTTCCAGACCACCATCACTGCATTCAAGAAAGGTGAGTGTGAACCAAGTGTTATGTAAGAGATGAAGCCAGTCAAGTCCTATTTTTGTAGCGTATGTCACCATTTCCACTCCCCAGTGATAAACACAAAACCACCTTGAGGACATCTTGCCTGTCCTTTGAGACATCTCTGGCATCCACTTACAGCCATTCCTCTCCACCTGTGTCACACTAAGTGTGTGAGCCAGGCCTCTTTCATGTTGCACCTTGTAACACACTTCCAACTGCTCCCCTCAGCTGATGGCCAAGCTACTACTTATTTTATCCAAGAAAGACTGAAACATGAATGAAAAGGGAAGAAGGGGCTACACAGGTCCTTTCTTGGGGACAATCCAAAGGGGTCTGTTTCCCTGGGACCCTCAGACTATTTCAGACAATAAGGACGCTGTAAGTCATAAAGGATAACAGGTTCACTACCAGCCACTCAGAACAGCCAGCAGCTCTAGCTGTAGCTGAGGGCGGAGCCAAACAGACTCAATCTGGTTTCTTAAGAGGCCCTTTAATGGTGACTCCATCTTGCAAAATACATTTGCAAATCATTTCCAAGTGTATGGGTATTTTCATCCTCAGTGTTACTTTCTTTATACCCCCCGTGTGTTTTCACAGGCTCAAACCCTATGGCTGTACTGCTGTGACAGTAGGTCCTTTGAGGGGGTAGGGAGCTAACACTAGGCACAGTGGTAGGTGCAAAATAACCTGTCTTTTAGATTAGAGATGGGGATGAAATAAAGTATAGTGTAGTGATTAAGTGCCCCTAATTCAAGTGATTATATGATTGTAAAGTCAGACTGCTTGCTAGGTGACCTTGAGCAAACTACTTAAATCCCCAAGCCTCAGCTTTCCCATCAGTAATATGGCTATAATGACTGTAGTTACTTCACAGAGGTTTAAATAACGCATGCAGATGCTTAGCCTAACACTGTAAATGCTCGAAGATGGTCTGTTGTTATTACGTAGTCTTCTAACCAATCCTGTCAGTTAGGCATCACCAGCCCCATTTCATAGACACAGGTGATACACGGATGAGAATCTAGGACTGCCCAACTCTGGAGTGCATGCTCTTCCTACGCTTACCTACCCACAAGATCCCCCACGTTTTGGACTTTCAAAGAACCAAAACTCTAGGTTTGATTATCTCGGGAAGCTGAAATTCTAGGTCTTCTGCTAGTGATTGGAGCCGTGATGGAGCAGTGGTTAAGAACTTAGCTGCTAACCAAAAGGTCAGCAGTTCAAATCCACCAGCTGCTCCTTAGGAACCCTACAGGGCAGTGCTACTGCCAACAGGTTTGGTTTTGGTTTCCACCAGTGATTATGAGACAAAGGGACCGTGATCGCAGGAGGAGAGGGGAAGAAGAGTCTGTTACCAAGCTGTAATAACAGCCTGTGGAGAACTCTGATCGGAAGGCACGGAATCAGCAAAAATGGTCCCCAGGATGATTCTGGATAGAGGAATTAGCAGAGCTGACTGACGGCAGAACTGTGTCAGCAGCCATTCTTGCCATTCCAGGCAACACACCTATGGAGTGTCTTTACCATTAAATTTGGGAATCCTAGTATTCAACACTTATCTCTTGGAGAGGCATAATGCATATCGGAGTGAAAGCAAAACTGATACCCTGCCCTGCTGCCATTTGGAATAAGTATGTACATCACAGCCCAGGCAGGAAAACAAACCTAAAAATGCTTTGTGCCCAAGATAAACCAAAAAATAGCCAAGCACCCTATTTAGATCTGGTCCCCCAAATGAATGATGCCCTGAACACTTCCTGTAGGTTACTCATGTCTTACACATCAGCAGATAAGATTTGTGGAGAAGATAATCAAGTCAGAAAAACTTTTTCACCATGAACACACTAATGTAAACTTGTTACTCTTGTTTTAGGTTGTTTCCAAGGTTTTGCTATTTTAAAGCGTTGTTGTTGGATGCCATCGAATACAACAGAATGAAACACTGCCAGGTCCTGTGCCATCCTCATAATTGTTGGTATGTCTGAGCCCACTGCTGCAGCCACTGTGTCAAACCATCTCGTTGAGGGTCTTCTTTTTCATTGACCCTCTACTTTACCAAGCCTGATGTCATTCTCCAGGGACTGGTCCCTCCTGATAACACGTTCAAAGTACATGAGACGAAGATTCCTCATCCTCGCTTCTAAGGAGCATTCTGGCTGTATTTCTTCAAGACAGATTTGTTTCTTCTTCTGGCAGTCCATGGTATATTCAATATTCATTGCCAACACCATAATTCAAAGGCATCAATTCTTTGGTCTTCCTTATTTATTGTTCAGCTTTCACATGCATTTGAAGCAACTGAAAATACCATGGCTTCAGTCAGGCACACCTTAGTCCTCAAAGCGACATCTTTGCTTTTTAACACTTTACAGAGGTCTTTTGCAGATCTGCCCGATGCAATACTAAGACAGGGAGCAAAGGCTCTGCAATAGGAGGGTGCCTGTTTGAGGAATAGCAAAGAGACTACTGTGGTTAGAAGAGATTCAAGTGAGAGAGATAGGCTATACTATCAGGGAGGTAATAAGGGGTTGGGTGTGGAACCTACAGACTTGTTAAGATAGGGAACAGAGGGGCCCCCAAATCTGCAAAGTAACAAGAAATGGGCCAGGGCACAGAAACAAAGCCATTCCCCAGAACAATGGGGCAAGGTATCTAAAAATAGCCCACAGACTTCTTTAAAGTTGCCTTTCAGAAGCAGCTGGAGAAAACCAGCCCCAGGGACACGCTCAGAACATCCACCTGTGACTGCTGTGTGACCTTCCACCAGGGGCAGTGAGGGGCTGCAGCCCCAGCCGGGGAGTCGAACCCGAACCCAGGAGCAAGAGACTGCAGAGGCGCCACACCCCATGAGTCCTGCTACGAATCGCAGAGGCCTCCGGGACAGGAGCAATCTTGGAAATCTGCTGCGCAGGCACCGTAATATGCGTTGCTGTAGGCCCTCCTTGTCTCCACTGCAAGCCTCTTCAATAAAGCTTTGCTCCTGTGGAAAACTCTATGTGCCTTACCTGCTCATTCTTGACCAGTGAGAGGCAAGAACCTTATTCCAGTAGCAATTTGTCATTTGATTTCTTGACTGTTGCTTCCATTAGCTGTGAGGATTTTTGTTTTATGTTGAAGTATAAGTCATACTGAAGGCTGTAGTCTTTGATCTTCTTCAGTAAGTGCTTCAAGTCCTCTTCACTCTCAGCAAGCAAGGCTGTGTCATCTGCATAAGGCATGTTGTTAATGAGTCTTCCTCCAATCTTGATGCCCCATTCTTCTTCATATAGTCCAGGTTCTTGGATTATTTGCTCAGCATATAGACTGAATGTAAGTAGGGTGAAAGGATACAACCCTGACACACACCACTTTTTCCTGATTTTAAACCACCAGTATCCCATTATTTGGTTCGAAGGAGTGCCTCTTGGTTTATGTACAGGTTCCTCATGAGCACAATTAAGTGTTCTGGAATTCCCATTCTTTGCAATGTTATCTATAATTTGTTATGATCCACACAATCAAATGCCTTTGTATAATCAATAAAACACAGGTAAACATCTTTCCGGTATTCTCCACTTTCAGCCAGGATCCATCTGACATCAGCAATGATAACCCTCATTCCACGTCCTCTCCTGAATCTGGCTTGAATTGCCGGCAGCTCCCTGTCGATGTACTGCTGCAACCAATTTTTGAATTATGAACAGTACTGCTATAGAAATCATTGGGCATCTCTCTGATTTCATGATAAATTTCCAGGTTTACTAAACCAATGGGTATAAATATTTTTAAGGTTCTTGATGTTGCATAATTGCTCTCCAGAAAGATTGCCCATCAGCAACATGAGCATTAGCTATTTCAACACACTGGTATCAATACTGTATATTATCGTCAGGTACTCTGACTTTTCTCAACAGGGCTCCCTGTTGAGGAAATAAATCAAATATCTTGCAGCCAACGTGTGCTGGGCTTTTTTAGCTATTGTACATTGATAGAAAAAGACTGACAAGGCTAATCCAAGCACTGGTTGAAAAATTACTGCAATTATGACAAAAGAGACTTCCTAAGCTAACTTGTCATCTGCTTAACATCATCCCATTCATCCTCATTAGAATAGACTGCACTCGGTCTACTTGGCTGTTGGCCAATCAAATACCATCACACTAAAGCTAGCTTTATGACTGAAAAATCTCACTTAAGAGGTTTAAAAAAAAAAAAGCTAGTTTGTGATGAAGCAGGCAGTAAAGTTCACCTTGCAGAGCTGAATGTAATAAATATACTGGGACAGTCCAATAATGAACAGGGCACTGGCATTGGGATGAAGACCCCTGTGTCTATTCCCATTTCTGTGCATTTGCTTGCCTGATTAAAGAGTTTTAAAACACAGAGTATACGGGTCTGGAAGTAGAAGAGGCAACTGGAAGTCTGCTCAGGTAGAGTAACACAGATTAAAGGTACCCCACTTCCTTTCATCCAAATAATAGACTGGCTTATAAAATAAACAATATTACCCGTGAGTACTGTACTCCCTTACATAATCCACTGTATGAGAACAAACCGTCAACATTTACCCTAATGCAAAGATTAGAAGCAGGGGCACGAGAGCTAGATTAATGGAAACGGAACAGAATGGAAATGAGGATGCTGACACGTTGTGAAAAATGTAACCAATGTCACTGGACCAATTTTTGTTAAATGGGATCCTAATCTGCTGTGTAAACTTTCACCCAAAACACAATATTATTAAAACAAAACAAAACTTGGTACTCTTGGTAATTTTGCAGATTTTTTTTTTAAATACTTGTTATGTTTATTTGGCAAGGAAGTGCTTCTGAGGTCTGACTTCCCTCATACTCCTTTGCAAGTAAACACCTTTTCCTTTCTAAATGTTTGCGTTTTCCCTTCACATGACCATATTAAAACCTTAGAAAAATCCTACAGTCAGAAGCTTTAACTTAGCATTTCCCAAACTTATTTGGAGGCCATATAGTTTATGAGAGCATGGACTCTAATGTCACACCGCTGCCACTGAGTGGATTATTGTGCGATCTGTGGAATGGTGTTGGTTCTGGATTACGTGAGACATGGCTGGTAGAGCACCTAAAAAGCACCCAGAACATACATCAGCCCCCTAAATGGAGATCTCTTCCCAACATTCCAACCTACTCTTAGTTTACATGTAACAATATTCTATAGGATGCCCCTGTTTGGGAAATACAGGATTAAAGTTCTCAGGTCAGGCCATCTTGGGGTGTAGAAGGAATAAAACAAGATGATCCTGATTTAAATTCTTAATTCTGCACTTCAGTGTAAAATTTGGGGCAAGTTTCAAGTACTTCTGGGTGTAAGCTTTCCTTATCTTTAAAATTAGATACTATAAGGAGTTGTGATTCACTTATAAAGCATTACATAAAGGTGCCCTCTTTTGCAGACATTTTACGAGCTGTAGACTGGGTTCAAGAATGGTAGAATTAAACCATAAAAGTAGATGGAGGAATAGATAAAATTTCCTACGTAGCAAGCTAGTATTTGCTTTTTAGTACGCAAAGACATAGGAGCATTCCCTCCAACAGGAGAAAAAATATATGCAAATAATATATATGCAGAGATCAAAAAAAGACCTTCTAGTACAAATAACCTAGCAAAAGTCTTTTCTATGGACACTAAATTCATCAAATGTCTAACAACTGCTTAACAAAAGCCACCTGGGCCTTGGATAAACTGGATGAACAGTTTATACACACTAATGCTAACAGAAAGCTTTAAACAGTCACTTATCAATTATTCATACTAATGAAGAGAAGTAACACTATAGATTATATGTAAATGAACTGTTTATTACATAACCAAACTATACAGCTTTTTTTTTTTTTTAGCAATGTTTCCCAAACAGGTATTGCTAATATCAATTATTAAAATAAATTTGTATCTTCCAAGCATACAATTCAACAGGACTGGGGTTCCAATACCGTTAAGCTACAAGCTAACGAAGGAGTAAGAGTGTTACGCAACCAAGCTGTTTCCATTTCACAGCAGCAATCAGACCTTAGCCATCTGGTTTTGAATTTTCTACACTAAATCATCCATTGCTGTCGCGAGCATTTCTCCAGTAAATGGGTCTCTCAGTAAGATGAGGGCATCAGTCAATCTCTTTCAGCCTCAGTTTCACGCACCGTAAAATGGAAGCAAATGTGCCTCGCTGTGAGCTCTAGTGACAACGTATATAAAAGGCTTGGTAACATGCGGGATGCTTAACAGGTTTTCGGTAAACGCTCCCTGTGTTATTTTCTGCACAATTTTTACTAATCCTATGCCAGTTTAGGTTACATCCGTGTCCTTCCAACTAAATCTTCAGCTTTTCAGCTAGAAAGTCAAAGGCTGGCTGACGGGAAGCGAAGGGGCTCTGGGTCCCCCAGATTCTTCGAGGATCTTCAATCGCGTAACCACCCACCGCGGCGTGGTGCCCTCGTTAGGAAACCACCAGAGCCCTTCACTCAGTTTCAAATCTCCCTTCCCAGCGACACTGCAGGCGCCAGGAGACCGCGTCCCACCCCCGGCCCGCTCCGGCCCAGCCGGCCTCCTCCCAGCCGCAGGCGCCCAAGCCCGCTGCGCAGCCTGCCCCGCCGCGCCCGCGGCTCCGGGCTCGGCCGGGGGACACGGGCCCGCACCCGCCGCGGCCCGGGCTCGGGCTCCGACAGCGCGCTAACCCGCTCGGAAGGCCCACGACTCTACTCGGCCCCGGCCTCGCTGCTCCGGCCGCAGGGCTAGGGCGCTGCGGCTGCTCGGGGCCGGGAAGGGGCGCCCCCGGATCCCGCGGCGCCCGCCGGGGGGCGCTGGCCACCCTTCGGGCCACGGGCGGCCTGTGCCGCGGCGCCGCGCACGGACCTGCAAGTGACCTGCTTGGTGCTCATGGTGGTCGGGCTGGGGGGCAGTCGTCGCGCCACTGCCTCTCGCTGTCGCCCTCGCCGCCACCGCCTCGGCCTTGGCCCTGCCCATCCCGCGCGGCCGCGTCACGTCGGCGCGCACCGCCCTCCGCGTGTGGCACTTTTGTAGCGCCGGCCAGAAACCTGACCGCCGTCATAATTGGTTCCGCCGCAGAGGGTGGGCATGGTCCGGTACCCCTAGCCTCGCCGTCTGTGTGCCGCATTTGTAAGCCTCCGGGGCGGGTCTTGGCTGGCGTCCTAGTTCTCCCCGACTAGTTCCGGGTCCTCATAGTTCTTAGGATTTGGCCGGGTCTCCAGTGGCAATCCCTAGCGACGTCTCCTGTCTCTAGGGTCTCCTCACACCTTCCCCTGGCCAAGCTCCCGCCTCCTCCCCGCACACTTTCATCCCAAATACCCCTACTCATCCAGGCTTGCACTCCCTAGGGCCCTTTCCCCCTTAAGGAATTTTTAGTCCCCTCTGACTCTTCTTTTTTTTTTTTTTTTCTGACTCTTCTTTACCCTTTTTTCAAAATTTCTATTCCCGCCCTACTTTTTAGTCCTCTTTTCCTTTCCTGACATTCCTGTGATGTTCATCTTCACTTCCTACGGTGGAAATCCAAAAAGACAGTCTTCAAACTTACTCTGATTTACTATAACCTGCACAGAAATTTACTCAAAATTAGCTCTTACTGAAATGTAAGCACACAAATTACAAAACTTTTGGAATAAAATATAGAAAATTTTTATGACCTTAGATTAGGCAGATTTCTTAGCTATGACATCTGAATGATGTAAGAAAAATATGACAAATTGCACTTCATCAAAATTAAAAACTTTTGCTCTTCAAAAGACACTGCTAAGAAAAGAAAAGCCACAGGAGAAAATGTTTGCAAATCATTTACCTGACAAAGGTCTTGTATCTAGAATAAAGAATCCTTAAAACTCAGTACAAAAATAAAGATCTAATTAAGAGATGGGAAGACACTTTACCAAAGAAAATATATGAATGGCAAATAAGCACAGCATAAGAAGCTCATATCATCAGCATCATTAACAATTAAAACCACAAAATCAAACCCATTGCTGTTGAGTTAATTTTGACTTAGAGCAACCCCATGCGTTACAGAATAGAGCTGCTCCGTAACGTTTTCTTGGCTGTAATTTCTACGAAAGCTGATCCCTAAGCCTTTATTCTGCAGTGCTGCTGCTGGGTTCAAGTCATCAGTCTTTAGTAGTTGAGCACAAACTGTTTGTACCATCCAAGAACCTCATTAATAATTAGGGAAATACAAACTAAAGTCACAACAAGATACCACTACACACCCACTTCTTGTTGTTGTTGTTAGGTGCCATCGAGTTGGTTCCGACTCATAGCGACCCTATGCACAACAGAACGAAACACTGCCTGGTCCTGCGCCATCCTTACAATCGTTGTTATGCTTGAGCTTATTGTTGCAGCCACTGTGTCAATCCACCTAGTTGAGGGTCTTCCTCTTTTCTGCCGACCCTGTACTCTGCCAAGCATGATGTCCTTCTCCAGGGACTGATGCCTCCTGACAACATGTCCAAAGTATGTAAGACGCAGTCTCGCCATCCTTGCCTCTAAGGAGCATTCTGGCCGCACTTCTTCCAAGACAGATTTGTTCATTCTTTTGGCAGTCCATGGTATATTCAATATTCTTCACCAACACCACAATTCAAAGGTATCAACTCTTCTTTGGTCTTCCTTATTCATTGCCCAGCTTTCACATGCATATGATGCGATTGAAAATACCATGGCTTGGGTCAGGCGCACCTTATCTTCAGGGTGACATCTTTGCTCTTCAACACTTTGAAGAGGTCCTTTGCAGCAGATTTACCCAATGCAATGCGTCTTTTGATTTCTTGACTGCTGCTTCCATGGCTGTTGATTGTGGATCCAAGCAAAATGAAATCCTTGACAACTTCAATCTTTTCTCCGTTTATCATGATGTTGCTTATTGGTCCAGTTGTGAGGATTTTTGTTTTCTTTATGTTGAGGTTTAATCCATACTGAAGGCTGTGGTCTTTGATCTTCATTAGTAAGTGCTTCAAGTCCTCTTCACTTTCAGCAAGCAAGGTTGTGTCATCTGCATAACGCAGGTTGTTAACGAGTCTTCCTCCAATCCTGATGCCCTGTTCTTCTTCATATAGTCCAGCTTCTCGGATTATTTGCTCAGTATACAGATTAAATAGGTATAGTGAAAGAATACAACCCTGACGCACACCGTTCCTGACTTTAAACCAATCAGTATCCCCTTGTTCTGTCTGAACAACTGCCTCTTGGTTTATGTACAGGTTCCTCATGAGCACAATTAAGCGTTCTGGAATTCCCATTCTTCGCAGTGTTATCCATAATTTGTTATGATCCACACAGTCGAATGCCTTTGCATAGTCCATAAAACACAGGTAAACATCCTTTTGGTATTCTCTGCTTCCAGCCAGGATCCATCTGACATCAGCAATGATATCCTTGGTTCCATGTCCTCTTCTAAAACCAGCCTGAATTTCTGGCAGTTCCCTGTCGATATACTGCTACAGCCGTTTTTGAATGATCTTCAGCAAAATTTTCTTGCGTGTGATATTAATGATATTGTTCTATAATTTCCACATTCAGTTGGATCACCGTTCTTGGGAATAGGCTTAAATATGGATCTCCTCCAGTCAGTTGGCCAGGAAGCTGTCTTCCATATTTCTTGGCATAGACAAGTGAGTACCTCCAGTGCTGCATCTGCTTGTTGAAACATCTCAATTGATATTCCGTCAATTCCTGGAGCCTTGTTTTTTGCCAATGCCTTCAGAGCAGCTTGGATTTCTTCCTTCAGTACCATAGGTTCCTGATTATATGCCACCTCTTGAAATAGTTGAATATCGACTAATTCTTTTTGGTATATTGACTCTGTGTATTCCTTCCATCTTCTTTTGATGCTTCCTGAGTCGTTAAATATTTTTCCCATGGAATCCTTCACTATTGCAACTCGAGGCTTGAATTTTTTCTTCAGTTCTTTCAGCTTGAGAAACGCCAAGCGTGTTCTTCCCTTTTGGTTTTCCATCTCCAGCTCTTTGCACATGTCATTATAATACTTTACTTTGTTTTCTCGAACCGCCCTTTGAAATCTTCTGTTCAGTTCTTTTACTTCATCAGTTCTGCCTTTTGCTTTAGCTGCTCGACGCTCAAGAGCAAGTTTCAGAGTCTCCTCTGACATCCATCTTGGTCTTTTCTTGCTTTCCTGTCTTTTCAGTGACTTCTTGCTTTCTTCATGGATGATGTCCTTGATGTCATTCCACAACTCATCTGGTCTTCGGTCACTAGTGTTCAATGCATCAAATCTATTCTTGAGATGGTCTCTAAATTCAGGTGGGGTATACTCAAGTTCATATTTTGGCTCTCGTGGACTTGCTCTGATTTTCTTCAGTTTCAGCTTGAACTTGCATATGAGCAATTGATGGTCTGTTCCACAGTTGGCCCCGGCTTTGTTCTGACTGATGATATTGAGCTTTTCCATCGTCTCTTTCCACAGATGTAGTCAATTTGATTTCTGTGTGTTCCATCTGGCGAGGTCCATGTGTACAGTCACCGTTTATGTTGGTGAAAGAAGGTATTTGCAATGAAGAAGTCGCTGGTCTTGCAAAATTCTATCATTTGATCTCTGGCATTGTTTCTATCACCAAGGCCATGTTTTCCAACTACTGATCCTTCTTCTTTGTTTCCAACTTTCCCATTCCAATCGCAGTAATTATAAATGCATCTTGATTGCATGTTCGATCAATTTCAGACTGCAGCAGTTGATAAAAATCTTCTATTTCTTCATCTTTGGCCCTAGCGGTTGGTAGGTAAATTTGAATAATAGTCATATTAACTGGTCTTCCTTGTAGGTGTATGGGTATTATCCTATCACTGACAGCATTGTACTTCAGGATAGATCTTGGAATGTTCTTTTTGACAATGAATGCAACACCATTCCTCTTCGAGTTGTCATTCCCAGCATAGTAGACTATATGATTGTCCAACTCAAAATGGCCAATACCAGTCCATTTCAGCTAACTAATGCCTAGGATTATCGATGTTTATGCGTTCCATTTCATTTTTGACGATTTCCAATTTTCCTAGATTCATACTTCGTACATTCCAGGTTCAGATTATTAATGGCTGTTTGCAGCTGCTTCTTCTCATTTTGTGTCGTGCCACATCAGCAAATGAAGGTCCCGAAAGCTTTACTCCATCCACGTCATCAAGGTTGACTCTACTTTGAGGAGGCAGCTCTTCCCCAGTCATCTTTTGAGTGCCTTCCAACCTGGGGGCTCATCTTCCAGCACTATATCAGACAATGTTCCACTGCTATCAGACAATGTTCCACTGCTATTCACACCCACTAGAATGGCTAAATCATAAACATTGACAATTCCAAGTGTTGGTGAGCATATGGAGAAAACTAGAATACTCATACATTATTGGTGGGACTGTAAAATGGCACAGCCCCTTTGGAAAAGTTTGGCAGTTTCTTAAAAAGTTAACCATACACTTACCATGTAACTTGACAATCACACCATTAGGTATCTACCCACGAGCAATGAAAATGTGTATCCACACAAACACTTGTACATGAATGTTCACAGCAGCATTATTCAGAATAATCTAAAACTGCAAACAATCTAAATGTTTGTCAACTGGTGAAGAGATGAACAAAATGTGGTATATTCATATAATGGAATACTACCACCACTAACTGACATCAAGTTGACTCTGACCCATGGTGACCCATGTGTGTCAGAATAGAACTGTGCTCCATAGGGTTTTTGATGTTGATTTTTTGGAAGTAGATTGCCAGGCTTTCTTCTGAGGCACCTTTAGGTGGACTTGAACTTCCAACCTTCTGGTTGGCAGCTGAGCTTACTGAACATTTTCACCACCCAGGGACTCCAATGGAATACTTGTCACCAATAAAAAAGAAAGGAACAACTGATACGTGCAACAACATGGGTGTATTTCAAAAAAAAAAAAATCATGCTAAATAAATTAAGCCATACACAAAAGATTATGTATTGTATGAAATTTCTAGAAAAGGCAAAACTATAGAGACGGAAATCAGATCAGAAGTTGCATGAGGTCAGAATTGGGAGAGAGGACCAACTACAGAAGTACCTGAGGAAACTTTATGGTAATGTTCTAAAACTGGATTGTGGTGCTGATTGCACAGCTTCATAAATATACTAAAATTCATCAATATGTACTCATAAAATGTGTGAATTTTATCATATGTAAGTTATACTTCAAGAAAGTTGCTAGGAAAATGAAATGAAGGAAGAAATAATGAGTATGCAAAAGAAAGTGACAGGATGTAAGCAAAAATGGTGGAGTAAAGATTTCTTAAAAATTCTCTCCTCCATAAAAGCAATAAGAAAATTGTAAGAATCAACTTTCTCAGAGTCTGGAAATTAAACCAAGGCTTGAGAGTGTTTATTCCAGAAGAAATATTCGTTCAGCAGTCTTAATAAGAACAGCAAGCTTTGTGGCATTTTAACTTGCCGTATTTCCATCCCTTCCTCTCCATCTCTTCAGATGCCTTGAAAACCAACAGCCTGCAATCATGGTGAAAACCAGCAGCCTGGCAGCCCCAGAGGGGGAGAACAGCTTTGGAATGCCTTCAAAGACTCATTTCCACAGAGCTGTTGTTATTTGACCTATGTGGTATCCCTTGGAAAATCCTACTTGCAAGACTGTCTTTATTTGACCCGACTTAAAGTGCAAAGAGCTTTTTTTCCCAGGGGTTTTGTAAAAAAACAATTAGAGAAAATTGATTAGCTTTGTGGCTGCTTGAGGTGGTAGATGAGTTGAGGCAAACAATAGGTAAACCAAAAAGCTCAAAAGGAAAATCTGGGAAATAAATATTCATGGGGGACCTTGAAAAGTTCCAACATATTCCTGGAAATCTAGAAGACCGTGTGCATGCACAGGACTGCACTCATGCCCAGGGCCATAAGCTTGCTGAATAAAGACCTGAGAAGGTCCCACGGCCCAACATGCATAAAGAATTTTATTTGTTCTATGGATTTAAGAAATATCTGTTCAATCCTTAGCTGACTGCTAAGGTAACTGAGCAGTGGTGACACATGACAAAGAATACAGACTTCACAGAATGAGTTCAGAAAAGTTACTAAACAAATAAACAACAACAACAAACAGCAGCAAGAAGAAACCTTGGGGATGGGAGAAAATCTGATTTCCAGAGTTGTCACATCATATTTTTTAAGATGTCCAGTTTTCAACAAAAAATTATGAGATAGGCAAAGAAACACAAAATTATAGCTTATATACAGAAAAAAAGTCAGTAGAAACTGTCCCTGAGGGAGCCCAGACTGTGGACTTACTTGACAAAAATTTTAAGTCAACTACTATAAATACATTCAAAGGATTAAAGGAAACCATGTCTAAAAATCAAATGGAACATAAGAGAACAATTTCTTAACAGAGAGGGAATAACAATAAAGAGAGAAGAATTATAAAAAAAGAACCAAATAGAAATCCTGGAGTTGAAAAGTACAATAACCGAAATAAAATTTTTGCTAGAGGACCTCAGCAGCAGATTTGAGCAGGCAGAGAAAGAATCAGTGAACATGAAGATAGGTCAGATGATCTAGTCTGAGGAACAGAAAGAAAAAAGATTGAATAAAAATAAACAGAGCCTCAGAGACCTCTGGGGCACCAACATATATATAATAGGAGACCCAGAAGCAGCAAGAAGTAGAAAAAGGACAAAAAGAACACTTGATGAAATATGACAAGTATCCCAAATTTGATGAAAAACATTATACATCTAAGAAGCTCAACAAACGCCAAGTAGGATAAACTCAAAGAGATCCACACCTAGACACATCATCATCAAACTATCAAAAAGTTTATCATACACAAGGGATCCTTAGTAGAATTAAGTGATTCTCATCCAAAACCACAGAGGCCAAAAGTGATGAAAGAAAAAGACCATCAACCAAGAATTCTAGATTCAGCAAAACTATCCTTCTAAAATTAAGGACAAATTAAGACATTTCCAGATAAACAAAGCTTGATAGAATTCATTGCTAGCAAACCTGCTCTACAGGAAATACTAAGGAGAGTCTTTTGGGCTGAAATAAAGGACTCTATGCGGTAACTTGGATCCACATGAAGAAATAAAGAACATCAGTCGAAGTAACTACATATGTGAATATAAAAGACAGCATAATTGTATTTTTTGTTTGTTACTCTTTTTTATCCTATCTGGTTTAAAAAAATAAAAGAAAGAATTATAAATCTGTGTTGATGAGCACAGAATGTATAAAGATATATTTTTTGTGACAACAAAGGATAGGGGAAGGAACTTAGCTACATAGGAGCAGAGTTTTCATACGCTATTGAAATTAAGTCGGTATTTATTAAAATAAGATTGTTACAAGTAAATATGTTGATTGTAATTCCCAGGACAACCGTTAAGAAAATAATATAGTAAAAGAAATGACAAAGGAATTAAATGGTACACTAGAAAATATTTATTCAAAGCCAAAGGGGATAGTAATGAAGGAATAGGTG
This sequence comes from Loxodonta africana, assembly GCF_030014295.1. Taxonomy (NCBI): domain Eukaryota; kingdom Metazoa; phylum Chordata; class Mammalia; order Proboscidea; family Elephantidae; genus Loxodonta; species Loxodonta africana. The sequence continues at coordinate 39,517,076 of NC_087363.1, forward strand.
AACAAAAAAGATATAAAATATATAGAAAACAAATAGCAAAACAGCAAACATAAATCCTACTTTATCAGTGACTACCTTAAATGTAAATAAACTCTCCAAATAAAAGGCAAAGATTGGCAGAATGGGTTAAACAAACAAGACAAAATATGACCCGACAATATGTTGTTTACACGCCTTAGACCCAAAGATACAAATACATTGAAAATAAAAGGATGGAAAAAAGATATACCATGCAAACTGTAATGACAAGAGAGCTGGAGTGGCTATCCTAATATCAGAAAAAATAGACATTATGACAAAAATTTTTATTAGAAACAAAGAAGGACATTCTATAATGTTGTTTTTATGATTATATATATATAAACAGAGCCCCAAAATACATGAATTTTGAGACCTCCATTCTCCATCTTCAATAATGGATAGAACAACTAGACAGAAGATAAATGGAAGACTTGAAAAGCACTATAAACCGACTAGATCTATAAAACATACAATCCCAAAGTAGTACAATACACATTCTTCTCAATTGTACATGTAACATGCTCCTGGATAGGCCATAAAACAAGTCTCTATAATTTTTAAAACACTGAAATTACCCAAAGTATGCTCTTTGATCACGATGGAATGAAATTAAAGATCAATAACAGGAAGAAATTTGGGAAATTCACAAATATGTGCAAATTTAATTATGTGCTCCTAAATAAACAATGGTGAAAGAAAAAAATCACATGGGAAATTAGAAAATGCTTTGAGGTGAATCAAAATTAAAATACAATGTACCAAATCTTACAGAATACAGTAGAAGCAGTGCTTAGAGGGAAATTTATAACCTGTAAGTGCCCACACTAAAAAGGAAAAAAGAACTCCAATCAATAACTTAATTTTACATCCTAAGAAACTAGAAAAACAACTAGGCCCAAAGCAAGTAGAAGTAGGAAATAATAAAGACTTGTGAGGAAATAAACACGATAGAGAATAGAAAAAGAATGGAGAAAATCCACAAAACCAAAAGCTGGTTATTCGAAAAAAGCAACAAAAGTGACAAACCTTAAGCTAGATTTATCAAGAAAAAAAATACAGAAGATTCAAGTTACTATAACCAGGAATGAAAGAGGGGACATTACTATTGCCCTTATAGAAATAAAAAGGATTAGATGGGAATACTATGAACAATTGTATGCCAACAAATTAGATAACCTAGCTGAAAAGAATAAATTTCTAAAAAGACACAAACTACTGAAATGACTCAAGAAGAAATAAAAAATATGAAAAGACCTATAGGAAGTAAAGAGATTGAATTAGTAATAAAAAAACACCCAACAAACAAAAGCCTAGAACCAATGGATTCTACCAAAACCTTCACCAATGAAGGCAATGAAAACCCCGCAGCTAGCATCATACTTAGTGGTGAGTGACTTAAAATTTCCTCCCTAAGATCAGGAATAAGATAAGAACATCTACTCTCACCACTTCCATTCAACATTGTACTGGAGGTTCTAGCCAGGGCAATTAGATAAGGAAAAGAAATAAAAGGCATTCAGATTAGAAAGAAAGATGTAAAACTAAATTTGCAAATGACAATCTTGTATATAGAAAATCTTAAGGAATACACACACACTCCAACCTCCCTCCCAGATTATTAGAGCTAATAAGTGACTTGCAGGTTGCAGGATGCAAGAAATACAAAAATCCATTGTATTTCTATACACTAACAACAATCTAAGGAAGAAATTAATAAAAACAATTCCATTTAAGAGCACTAGAAATAGCAAAATACTTAGCAATAAACTTTTTAAAAAAGAAGTACACAATTTGTACATCAAAAACTACAAAGCATCATTGAAAGAAATTAAAGAAGACCTAAATAAACGGAAAGGCATCCAGTGTTTATGAATCTGAAGACTCAATATTGTTAAGATGACAGTATTGTCCAAATTGATGTACAGGTTCAATGCAATCCTATTGAAATTCTCACTGGCTACTTTGCAGAAATTAAAATCTGATCATAAAATACATATAAAAATGCAAGGAATCCAGAATAGAGAACTCAGCCTAAGACAATAAGTAGGATGGAAGGATACGGCCTTGATGCTCACCCTTCCAGACTGTAAACCATGCAGTATTCTCTTGTTCTGTTCAAACAACTTTTCTCTTAATCTAAGTACAGGTTCCCCATGAGCACAAGTAAGTGTCCTGGAATCCCCATTCTTTGCAATGTTAGCCATAATTTGTTATGACCCATATAGTCGAATGCCTTCGTGTAATCAATAAAACACAGGTAAATATCTTTCTGGTATTCTCTGTTTTCAGTCAAGATCCATCTGACATCAGCCATGATATCCCTCATTCTATGTCCTCCTCTGAATCTGGCTTGAATTTCTGGCGGGTCCCTATTGATGCACAGCTGCAATAGTTTTTTTTTTAATTGTCTTCAGCATAATTTTACTTGCATGTGATATTAATGATATTGTTCAATAATTTCTGCATTCTGTTGGATCATCTTTCTTTGGAATAGGCATGTATTATCTCTTCCAGTCGGTTGGCCGGGTGGCTGGCCTTCAAATTTCTTTGCATAGATGAGTCCACGCTTCCAGCTCACAGTCACTGTACCAAAAAGAATTGGCTGACATTCAACTATTTCAGGAGGTAGCATAAGATTAAGAACCAACGGTTCTGAGGAAGAAGTCCCAGCTGCACCGAAGGAGTTGGTGAAAAATAAGGCTCCAGGAATTGATGGAATACCAATTGAGATGTTTCAACAAATGGATGCAACAATGAAGATAAGTGAAGAGGAAGTGGGGGTAGTATATGCGAAGAAAAAAAAATTTTTTTTAATTCTATTCAGTAATCATAATTGGCGGTGGTAGTATTGTTATCCTGAGATTATTGTCTGTGTAATGTGGGATAAAGCAATTGAGTAATTTTGGGACATTCTAATTTCATAATGCCCCATATCCTTGAGAGCCAAGATTTTCAGTGTGGAAGAAAAGAGATAGAAATGTAATGTAGAAAATGTTAAGAACTCTGTATTCCTGAATTTGAATTGGAAATAGCGGTGTGAACTCATGAAGTATTTTATCTTTACATACACACACATATATTTGCAAATGTGGGTGTGTGTGGGTTTTTTCCCCTTCTAGCTCTGCACACTGAAAAGGTTGAGAAACAAGGACCAACCCAATGGTGGTAAGCATTCCTAGTGAGCAGACTGTAGTCTTGAAATACTATTTCCCATATAAAGAAACCAGGGCTTCTTGGAGAAATGTCTGATTCCAGGTCTGGGGTAGAAAAGGTTTAGATAAGCTGGAACATCTTGAGATACCACGTAGCAAGGAAACTATCAGAGACTACTAGGGTCATATGTAAAGGGCTCAGGAGTCAATTGAAAAGACCAAAGATAGGACAATTTGAGCTTCAGTAAGAATAAAAGTTTCAATGGGTTGAAACCTGTCTAAATATGTTTACGTCTATGGATTCATAATGAGTTCATGGTGATATTTACAGAAAAGGATATGAATCTAACCCGGCACCATTGAGTGTGACAGAGACAGCTCCATTATCTTGAAAAGCTGGCACATATCTTACATTTCCTGAATGGCTATACCGCTGGGTAACCAAATAATAGCTGAGGGGAAGTGTCTCTTTATAAAATTATTCTAGCTAGTGCAGGGAAATCAAATGGTAGACTTAGAACATCACCAGCCTGAGGCCCCCTAATGAATTAATGGATCTCTCTTGTTACTAGCTGCCGTCAAGTTGGCTTCAACTCATGGCGACCCTATGTATAACAGAATGAAACATTGCCTGGTCCTGTGCCATCTGCACAGTCACTGGAATGTTCGAGTCCATTGTTGTGGCTATTAATGGATCTCTAGGCATGAAGAATTAATAGCTGCTAGAAAATCTGCTGCAAAAGACCTCTGCAAAGTGTTAAAAAGCAAAGATGTCACTTTAAGGACTAAGGTGCACCAGACCCAAGGCACGGTATGTTCATTGCCTCATATGCATGCGAAAGCTGGACAATGAATTAGGAAGACTGAAGAAGAATTGATGCCTTTGAATTATGGATGTTGGTGAAAAATATTGAATATACCAATGACTGCCAGAAGAACAAACAAATCTGTCTTGGAAGAAGTACAGCCAGAATGCTCCTTAGAAGTGAGGATGGTGAGACTTCATCTCACATACTTTGGACATGTTATCAGGAAGGACCAGTTCCTGGAGAAGGACATCATGCTTGGTACTTGGTAAAGTAGAGGGTCAGCAAAAAAGAGAAATGCTTAATAAGATGGATTGACACAGTGGCTGCAACAGTGGACTCAAGCATAACAACAATTACGAGGATGGCACAGGACTAGGCAGTGTTTTGTTCTGTGTACATAGGGTTGCTGTGAGTCCAAACTGACTCAATGGCACCTAAAACAACAAGCATCAAAAAAAAGTGCCAACCAGACATGTTGTGGCTCCTAATGAAAGAGCTCGCTACCACCTACAGTCTTGCCCAGGGGATTGAGCCTGAGTCTGATCCAGTCTCTGGAGCCATCTGTCAATTTGCAGGACACACAGAGAACAGAAGAGCATGTTGAACTGCACCATGTGTACAATCAGCAACATCAAACTGTGGGAGACTAAATTAAAGGCAAATGACTTGAGACTTCACAGATATAAGGAAAAGACAGGGAAACCAAAAGATTTGAAAAATATCAAAAAAATTTTTTAATGGGCCACACTATAGTATCTATAGATGCAGACGTGGGTGATCAAGCCAAAGAGAAACACAAGGAATGATTACTATAAAAGTGAGAATGGGGACACTTTTGGAGGAAGGGAGAACAGGGCCTAGGACCAGGATGAGCATTGGAGGGGCTTCTGAGGTGGCTGGAACGTTCTCTTTCTTGGTGCTGGTTACAAGGGGTTCCCAATACAATAATTGATGAAGCTATATATTTGTTTCATGCAGTCTCAGTATCTATGTTTTGTTTTAAAATAAAAAGATTTTTAAAAATTGAGACAAGAGGGTAAAAAAAGATTGAGGATGCCTATGTTTTAAAAAAAGAATGCTGGTGTATTAAAAATGTTTGTTTAAGGCAGGAGGCCTCTGTTCCTTTTCTTCTGATTAAAAATACCTCTTGGTGTTGCTGTCAGGAAGATGAATATATTCTCAGTGGAAAGCAACTTGGTTGAACAGACTAACAAACAATAGCCACGTGGTTTATATTCATAATGAACAATCTCAGGTCCCTGTCATCTGACCCTGGTATCTCTCTATAACCTGTCTGCTTTCACTGTAACCAGAGAAGCTCGTGTGAAAGGATTTCCAAGATCATTTCTAGCTCTGTAAGTCTGATTATCGTTCCCATGTTATAAAATGGAAGCTGCCCTTTTCTGCATCTCAGCACACTGGGATATGTTGAAAGGTATGCTTCGCTGCTGTGAGGCCCCTTTGTCTGTGGGTCTACCCTTTACTGTTGCTTATTTCTGGAAACACAGACATCCGTGGGGGATTGGTTAAACAAATTGCGGTAAACTAAACTGTGCGGTCATTTGAAAGGATGAGCTGGGCCTGTATTACTCAAGTATTGGAAAAGGTTCCAAGATGAGAGGAAAAAATACATTTTGAAACAGTGTACAGTGTAGCATTGGGGCTTTAAAAAAAGCTGTGTAGAAATATCCACCTAACATTAGTTTTCTCCAGGGAGTAGAATATGGTGGGTGGGAAAGTGATATGGGAGAGACAAGGGGTATTTTACCTTTTTTTTCCTATTTTTCCAGTATATTTTTGTGCAGTTGTTTAATTTTTTTTAATTGAAGCATAGCAGTATTTAACATTATATAATATAGTAAAATGTACAGCTTGATGAATTTTTACAAACTGAATACTCACAATCAATACAATCAGAACAGCCCTAGATTCCAGAAACTTCCTCATATCCTCTTCAGTATTGTGCCACCAAGGGAATTTCCCCACTATCCTTATTCCTAATTGTGCTGTTCATTTTTTATGAGCAAGATTACTTCTACAATATAAAGCTTCAGAAGAAAATAGCCTCAAAGTAAGGATTTTGTTTATTTATTCAACAACAAAAAGATATAACCTACTCTAAAAAAACCCAAAAAACCCCAACCAAACAAACAAAAAAAGTGCCCAGTTGCCATCCAGTCCACTCCCGCTCATGGCAACCCCATGTGTGTAGAGCTGTGCCGTATACGGTTCTCAACGGCTGAGTTTTTGGAAGTAGATTGCCAGGCGTTTCTTCTGAGGTGGCTCTGGGTGGACTTGAATTAGCCAGCAGCCAAAATGCATCAATTATTTGAACACCCAAGGACTCCCTAACCTACTCTAAACCGAAGAAAAAAAAAAACAAAAAACCCAGTGCGGTCGAGTCGATTCTGACCCTATAGGACAGAGTAGAACTGCCCCATAGAGTTTCCAAGGAGCACCTGCCAGATTTGAACTGCCAACCCTTTGGTTAGCAGCGGTAGCACTTAACCACTACACCACCAGGGTTTCCCACCTGCTCTAGGAGTGGAAAAATAAAGGTTGGTCCCCAGCTCCGAGGTGCTCACAGGCTAATCCTATAACAGATCTCTGAGGAGTTCACAGGCTAATATATAAACCCAGCGGTGCGAGTTCAAGGGACCTCCGGAGGAACGTGAGGAAGTGTCACAGCAAAGCAGGGCTGTTCAGCTCAGTAGGAGCTGGCTGTCATCAGCTGTAAAATGTAAAATGGCCAGAAGGAAGCGCTGTCTGGGAGCACAAATGAAAACTAGCTCTTTAAGAAACCAAGCTATGGGACGCCAGGGCTCCAGGTTAATCCTCCCTGGTTTGGTTTCTGAAGCCGTCAATCACCATGACATCATTCCTGGATTGGGTTACCTGTGCTGCCAGGTGTGTAATAAGGAAGGGCAAGATCTGCTACACCTCCCCAGGTAGTCCAGAGCCTCTAGCCATGCTGTGCCCTGAGGCCGGAAAGCCCATAATTAAATTCAACCACTGCCAGAAATACATCTACAGCTTCAGCGTGCCTGAGTGCTGCCCCCTCTGCCGGCGGGACGTGGGCTCCAGGAAGCTGGAGGAAGCCCCTATTAGCATCTCCAATCCCTTTATCAATGGCCATCAAGAGAAATGTTCCTTCCTCCTCAGACCTACTCAGGGGACCTTTCTTAGGTACAGTCTTCTTTATTATTATTTTTTCAAGTGTTACACTGAATTGTGCAAAAGTTTCCATCTGTGTCTCAGTCACGAAAGCTCTCTTTTTCTGATGTGTACCATACAGTGTGAGGTTCGGTGACCAGTCCCTTGTTTTGGCCTTACATCCTGAGAGGTAGGCCCACCTATTTCATAAAAACAGATGGGGGGGACACGTTCTTTCTTGGAATGAGAAGTACAAAAAGATAGAAGAATATGGGTAAACTTGCTTATACAATTTTAAGAGAGAAAAACCGATAGCCTGGGGATTTTCCACCCGTAGACTTTGTGCTCAGAGACTGACAGGGACACTCCAACAGCCTATTGTATCCAAATATTACATTTCCTGCTGGTCTGTAGTTTCTGTGACAAACAGGTACAATGCACAAAGCTTGAAAAATGGCCACTTACAGATTATTTGTATGGAAGGGAATTAAACTGAAGATAGTCCAGGTCTATGTCAGTTGTAGATGCCACCTGGCTTTCATTAAAGATTTCAGAAATCAAAAGAAAGAATCATGCCTAATTGTCCAGGGTCCCTGGGTGTTACAAAAGTTCGAGGTTTGAGTCCACCCAGAGGCACCTTGGAAGAAAGCCCTGGTGACCTACTTCTGAAAAATCAGCCCCTGAAAACCCTGTGGAGCCCAGTTCTCCCCTGACACACGTGGGGTCACCATGAGTTGGAGGCAACTCCACAGCAACTGGTTGGTTTGGGATTTACAAATGGAATTGGGATTAGCCCCATGTAAGCCAGTTTTTAAAAGAGCATGGGGTGGTGTGGGGTGGGTTAAGTGATGCTACATGATTTATGATGTGTTCACGTGTATCCTTACTGTCTAATGTGGAGACCCTCTTTGCCTTCTTAAAGCCCACCTCTAACCCTCTCTTCATTTCAGCAGTGTTGGATTGGGGATCTGAAGACTGGAGTCCTCAAATCCCTGCTTACTAACCTGGATCTATTTCCTTGGGGTCCCTGTGAGGATGAAATGAACCGAAGTGACTGAACGTGTTGGTCAGACTGTTAGGTGCTGAGCAAACTGCCCTCTGACCCTTCCTGGGGGGCAGCAGGATACAGAGAAGACAATGCCAACTTTGGCGCCATGAAGCCTTGGTTCCCGTCTTGGTTCTTCTGCTAACCAGCTCCATGACTCTCTCGGGGTCTCTGGTACCTCATCTGTAAAATGGGGACCCACTGACCTTGCTGAGTTGTAAGGGTTAGTGATAATTAGTGATAAGGCTTGTGAATCTGGGCCAAGCGTCAGTTATAATGTTGAGCCAACACGTTCCTTCTCGCCCTATCCTCTTCATATTCAGTTCAGACCATAACTCCTCAGGCTAACAGAATCTTCACGTCCATCTCTGTCAGAATTACAAAGCCCAAAGTGTTTTATAATATAAGAGCGCCCCATTCATGCTAACACTGAGTCATTAACTGGTTAGATTCCAAAAGCTTTTGAATGACTCGGTTAAAATTTGGAATTCATTTGCTTTAACACTGGTTTGTTCACCTAGCCACTCTGTGTGGGAAATGCCAAGTGAACAAGCCACAGCCCTGCTCTCAAGAAACTGACAACACTGAATTTTTTTGCCCTTCATGTGGTAGGAATACTGATGGGCCTGGTCTCCATTCTGGGTCTGGGAATCGGTGCCATGGGCAGAGGGAGGTGGTGGTGTTGCAGCAGGTCATGTGCCTTGGCCTCTCTCAGCCTCTCAGGTGCTCAGGCCAGGAACTGCAGGACCCCCAAGGCAGACCCTCTAAAGCCTCCAAGTTCCAAGCTATTTCTTTTCCTCTAATCCACATTTCCAAACCCTCAGTACAGCCAAGAAAACAATTTGATGGGTCGAAGTTCACTCTCAGTTGCAAACGACTGACTGTCACAACTCACTTCTGCAATTCCACTGACTTTGTAAAAGACAACCAGAGGTAATCACTGACTTTGATCTAATTAGGTTAGAATCTCTCAGGGCTGCCACATGTGGTTGTGCAGGTTGTGGACTGCACAAAGGTGCCTGGCTGATGGGTGCTGCTCTCTACTCCCCAAGCCAAGTGCCCTGTGCAGTGCTGCATCTGCAGAAGAGTGGCACCTTGTCCTATCTCTACAAAGGTGCCACACGGAAGAGCGGTGGCCGTGCCCCTGTCCCTATTATTTGCTTCTATAACATTTTACAGTAAAACCTGCAAAAGCTGGAACCTGTATAAGGCAGAAACCTATCAGAGAAGGAAAACTCAAACATTTTCCACTAATCTAGTATCAGGGTAAATACGTGCCAAAGGGGAAAAACGCGCTTGTTTTTTTCAGGGAATATGACGGAAGGTCTGATCTTCACGTTGGAATAACCAACACAAGTGGTGAGTCCATTTTCATAATTTTTTTAAGCAAAAAACAAAACAAAAAAATAAAAGCACAATTGACCCAGTGAGAGGAGAACAGCATCTCTAGAGAAAATGTGGTCATGGCCGCATCCCTGGATTCTACCACTACCCACAAGGTAGGGCATCACAACCCCCCCAAATGAGAAATACTTGGCCTTACAGCAAGTTATTCCTACTAACAATACTAAAGATTTGAAAGCCCTTTAATGTTTTCTCAATCAAGATCCTTGCAAAACTATGAAGTTTTCTGTTTGCTTTTAACAGAGGAAGAAACAGTTTTCCAGATAGGTTGACTTGACCAAGATCTCATCTCGTGTCCAATCCAAAATGGGGACCCAGTTCCTCCTATGCCCCAGCCCTACACACAGCTCCCTACCAAGTCCTCTCACTCCAGGCTCTTCAGGGGCTAGGCAGGGCCTTCAGGAATAAAACAGGGGCTATAACACCTTTTTTTATAACACCTTAGTGTGTTGTGGGTCTGCAGCAGTCTGTCTAAAACAAAGCAGCAGCAGGTGAAGATTAAACAATAGTTCCTTTGACCAGTTTTAGCTCTGAGGGTGCAAAGTCTGCAACCCCTTGCAAACCAGGAAACATCGTTGTCCACAGGAGAAGGGTCTGGGCATAGCCGCCGGCCGGGAGTGGGAGTCCTAGGAATGGTCAGCCAGGTGAACCAGATAAGCAAGGCTCCGAGGCCTGGGTTCAGTCTGATTATGGCCTTTCTTTAACCCTTAGAGGCAAGAGGAACTGGCACTGTGAAAAGAAACCTAGAACTGGTTTTTCAGAACTCAGATTTACCCACATGAGCAGGCAAATTTACCACCAATCTTTATCAGGGGAAATTTATTGCAGATTTAAGGAAACTTGATAGAAGGATTTGTAAACAGGGAACTTCAACAAAAATATTTGGAGATGATTATTATCCTGGTGCCTAGTATGGTCTCGGCTTCCCAGGCGCCACTTCAGAGCGCCAGACCTGGTTCACCTGGATGAAATGTTTGCTGAGAGCAGAGGAGGCAGAGGCTCAGCATGCTCCTCCCTCCCAACCGTATCTAATCTTAGATCTTAGGGGCACGGCTGCTTTCTGTACTTAATGACCGCCAAGAAAGAGGATTCTTAGAATCGTGGGCCTCTGCTCTCTGCCATAATCTCAAAGTGCAACCTGGGTTACATTATGTAAACTTACCAAGGTGGCTGCTGTCGTTTTCTGAAGTCCCTTTGTAACAGGTGTGCATTTGTCCTTAAGCTTCTGGATAACTTTGGTTTGGTTTGGTTTGTAGGAGTTGTGTATAATTACAACGTACAAGGTATCCACCGTGATGAAGCAGGGTGGGAACAGAGTATAAGTATCCCATTATTGCAGCCCAACATGTATGGACTGATGGACCAATGGGACAAGTACCTGGAGGAGTTCTCAAACTCGGGGGCCTGGCTGCCTCACAGGTACGTGGCTCCGAAGACCACTACTCACTGTTGTCATTCGCGAAGCAACTGCACGAGGATTCAACGCTGCATTTGGCTTCATGTTGAGCCCATAGTGAGATGTTAGCCGTGTAACAGTTTAAATGGGTTGAATTACTTTAGATTTTCTGTGGAGATGAGTCAGCATAAATTTATACAACAAAATCATAGCATTTTAAGAGCTGACAGAACTAGAACTTAGTACCCTATTGAGTTATTTTAGTAATTTGACTAGGTATATTTATATACATAGCATTAAAAAACATATATAAAAAAAGCCAGGGCATTATATTTCTTTCAAATCAAAAAATTTTTTAATTATATTCAAAATATAGAGAGATTTAAGGTTCCATTTTTATTTTTTTTAGTTGTAGCAATTTAAAAATTATTTAATTTCACAATTCCTCTATCCCTACGTACTTCAGAAGACATGCAGTCTGTGTGTGGATTGAAATAGTTTTGAGGCGTCCCGTGAGATGACTTTAGACACTGTGGGATATAAAATTTCCACTTGGAATCCCACTTCTGGAATCTAGAATTCCAGTGAAAATTAAGTTCCCCAAATTGGCAATACAAGTCATCATTCTGAACATTTAGTTGAGTCTGCTCCTGTCTGTATGAAAGCAGCAAACAGAAATAGCCTAGGATGCCAAATTGCCCCTCAATAACCGCACCTCTGGAAACTTCGCAGCCACATGGGCCAGTCGCCTCGGAGCCCCATTCACTGAAGTAACCCAATTGCAATGACGGAAGTCCTTCAGTAGCTTCATGGCCTGTTCCTGGGCAACTTTTAGATTAAACCTTCGCTTCTCCACATCCTTGTCTCAACAGGTATGAAGAAGACCACCACAACTGCTACAATTACACTCTCACATTCATTAACTGCATTCTGAGCACAGAGGGCATGGAGCGGTTAGACAAGACCGACTTCACAGAGAAGTATGTGCTCCCAAGGACAAGGAAGGCCTCCAAGTACATCACGCTCTATCGGGCCATAGAAGAGCACGGCTTCTACGTGACTGACCGGCCCCAGCACCAGGCAAGCACTCCTCAAGGAAGTGTTTCGCTCTGAACGCGTGTATCAGAGTGCCTGACACAGGACAGCTGCGGGTGACAACTTTAATATGCACCGTGAATTTCCAAATGATTAAAGCTCTGTGGTTAATAAAAAGTGTTATGTTTTCCTTTAAGCATAATCCAGCTCATTAGAAGATAACCATGTATAAAATTAATAAAAATTGCTCTGGGTTTTAACAAATTGTATGCATTACAAGTAAATTATTTTCATAGAAGTTTTTTTTAAAAAATAATTGTGCTAAATATAATGTAACAGAAGATTTGCTATTTCAACATTCTTCACATGTACAATTCGGTGACATTAATTATATTACAGTTTGGGTTTTAAGCTGGGACTCCACGTGACAGCACAAAGTGGCAGCACCTGTAATTCAGGGCAATGGAAACTTTTTACATACTAATTTGAGCTGAACAAATTCACATGTCATCAACATAAATCGGAAAGTGAGTTGAAGATAGGAAGATGAGCAAGACCCTTATATTGTATTAAGTAATGAGTAGCTACACCTCATTGTTTTTATTTAAAAAGTACATGGAGCCATCTGATCCCATCTGTCCCTGAGTCGTGCAAATGGTTAAGTGCTGGGCTACTAACTGTAAAGGGCGGCGGTTCGAATCCACCCAGCGGCACCTGGCAATTTGGCAATCTGCTGAGAGATCACAGCTTTGAAAACCTTATGGAGCACAGTTCTCCTTGGAAACACACGGGGTTGCCATGAGTCGGAGTGGACTCAGCTGGAACGGGAACCTTTTGACAAGTCAATGATAGTAAAAGAAAAGAAAAAAAAAAAACACAGAGAGAAAGACCTCAGAATATAAGTTAGGAAATGACTGCTCCTTTTGAATGAGCTTTTCTGAGTCTATATGTACAACCTGAATCAGCAATGACTGCAGTCAGTCAAACACCAGTCTGCTTTTTCACTCTGGCTGCTGACAGGTGGACAGAGGGTGTGGGGTCTCCGCTGTAAAGCACTTTCTCTCTGCCCACTTCAAATGCTGTATTCAGTAAGGAGGCAAAGAAAGAGCCTTCATGAGGAGGAAGGGGAATCGAGATGAGTATAAAGAAATGGGATGACTTTTAACAAGCATATGAGAACTTGCATACCCAAAGAATCTTCAAATTTCAAATAGGCAATGAACAAAAACACCTCAGAATTCTTTGGAAACTGCACTTTGTTTTTGCCCAAACATGATACTACTCCATTTAACCTTATCCCCCAGTATTGGCCCCAAATGGTGCTTATTTCCAAAACTCAAAACCATCTTCAAGGTATTACCAAGTAATAAAGATATTCAGAAAACACACCACAGATCCTTAAAGCTTACTTCCAAAGAGGCCAATGTTCCAACACTAGCAACTTCAGTGGGAGAAAATGCATGGTGTACAAACGTTTGCACTTTTAAGTTCAGGTATGCTTCTTTAAAGAAAAAATAAAACTGCCCACCCAGAATACAATACCACTATGAAAACTGAATGGCATCCTGTGGCATCCAAGAAGGCACAAAGCCTGTAGAGGGTAAAGATGAAAGAACTGTCAAGTCTAGGAATATTCCTACTTGCCACTATTCTCTTTACACTCTCTCGTAGGACTCAGTTTCTCTGCTCCAGTTCTTTACACGATATTTGTAGTAACAGCAGCTACATTTACCAAGTGTTCACAAAGGGCTCCACATCAGACCGAACTTCTATTCTTCCCTTTCCATCCTCAAGATCACCCTGTGGGGTAGCTACTAACATTATACCCATTTTACAGATGAAAGGGGAAGCTGAGGAAATGACTTGCCCAAAGTCATACAGTGGAAAAAACCAGGGTTCAAACCCAGGGTCAACCGCAAAGCTCAAGGACTTTTCCCCAGGATACGCCATGGTGGTGAAGATTACTGTCCCCAGTAAAGCGAAAGTGACAAGGATGTGCAGCAACTCAAATCATTAGAGAAGACAAAAGAGAAAAGGAAGATTTTTCTTTCACCAACATTCCAGTACGAAAACACGGAAACAAGACGATGCCACGGTGGAGAAAAAACCTAAGAATTGTTCACGCTCTTCGCGCTAATCTCTTTCAGCTTCATCCCTTGATTTTCAAGCAACCTGAGGTGACACTGGTGGCTGTCTGCTTCTCATTTATTCTCTGTCACGCCAATAACAAACAAAAACCCTGTTGCCATCAAGTCAATTCCAACTCATAGCAACCCTGTAGGACAGAGCAGAACTGCCCCCTAGGGTTTCCAAGGAGTGCCTGGTGGATTCCAACTGCCCACCTTTTGGTTAGCAGCCGAATTCTTAACCACCATGCCGCCAGGGTTTCCTCTGTCAAGCAGGCTACAAATCCTCCTATTCTTGATCAAATCACAGTGTCTGGGAATAACACCAGTAGATGGCAATGTTGCTCAAATTTATAGAATTTTGAAACAATCCTTTGACTGTTTCCTTTATCCTATCAGCCAAATGCTGCACAAAGCCACAGAGAGGTTCAGTATTGGCCCCAACTCTGTTCCTCAGGCTGGAGTCTCTGTGTTCTCCCAGCACCTCCCGAAATGCACTTCTTCATCTTGTCATTTACTACTGCCCTTCGCACACAACTGGTACTCGATAATTGCTCGTGAAATGACCTCTGAGCCCCTCTTCCCAACAAGGGCACACAGTCTGCTTTGATGTCAGCAATTGAAAGATGAAAACGGTCCACACAGAGGTATTTTTCCAAAGCCTCCGCAGTGTGTATGGAGTACTTTTACAACCAGGAAAACCAAATAAACATTCTAGGAGAAAGGCAAAAAAAAAAAAAAAAGCTACAATGGCTGTATCCAGCACCCTTTGTGCAGGAGGTGTTCACTTCAATATTCCTTCCCCCCACTTCTCCTGAGCTGTCTTCACTCCTTAAAAACAACACAACCAAACCAGTTGCTGTGGAGTTGACACCGACTCACCGCGACCCCGTGTGTGTCTGAGTAGAACTGCGCTCCCCAGGGTTTTCAGTGGCTGATTTTTTGGAAGTAGATCACCAGGCCTTTCTTCCAAAGCACCCGTGGGTGGACTAGAACCTCCAGTTTTCAGAACCGTTTGCGCCACCCGGGGATAAAATAGGCTTTTCACTCATGTGGAAAACAGTTACGGCCATGCTTAAACGTTTGGCTTAGCTACTAGGTGCCAGACGTTTTCATATGCCATCTCATCTTATTTAGTCTGCAAAACAAACTGAGGAGGTAGTAGTGATCCCCACTATACACTGGGGAAACTGAGGCTCAGAAGGATTAAGCCACATTCTAAGATCACCTCTATTTTCCTACTTGGAATTTGGATGAAGGTTTGCTGATTCGACTCTTTCTACTCTATCAGAATGAGCCATTTAAAAGTTAGAAAGAATATCTGCTTTTGAAATATTTTTTTTCTGAATGTATACACAAATAAAATTTAAAATGCTAGAAATCTTCCTGTTAAAGGAAATTACAATGGATTCTTTTGCCACCACCTCTGGGTTTAACAGTTTTACAAACATACTTTTCCATGTCATGTATTCTTAAAGGGGGCATCCCTGTATTTCACACTATGGGAAGTGGATTTTGCATTTTTCCAGTTTATATATAAAAACAAAGTCTAAGAAAAAATGGGGGGTAAATATCTCCCACTAAATTTTAAAAATGGGCTTCAGTTATAGCATTAGGGAAGTTACCATTCATGAGATGATTAAGTCTATGATCAGATATTTAAAAATGAAGGAAAGGATGTTTATTTCTCTTTAGCCCAAGTACTTTCTCACCAGGGAAAGGGTAGTTAACCACATTCCAGAAAATGGCAATTTTTTTAAAACAAGAAAACAAAAGTGCTTTAACAATAAAGGAAAAATAAGACAAAATAAAAACTAAACTCTATTCAGTAGGTAACAATAAAATTTCAGTTTCATATACTATACTCAAAAATTTAGGAAAGTTTTTCCAGCTCCTTCCAACTTTTCCAGCTTTCTAACCCTACCTAAAGGTCCCTGTGTAACACAAAGGGTTTGCACTCGATCCGCTTCCTTCAAGGTCACAGCCAAGACAATCCTGTGGAGCTCAGCTCTACTCTGTAACACTTGGGGTGGCCAGGAGTTGGAATCAACCTGACGGCACCAGGTTTTTTGGGTTTAACCCTCCTAAAACCCTTGTCCCACGCTCATTGGTTTAGTCACTGCAAAGTGCTGCATAGTAACCAATTACTGTACAGAAATTTTATGTGAGAACGTAGGGCAGTCAATGCATAGATGTTACCATTCTCCCTTACAGATTGGGGATGAGGCCAGAAGATGTTAGCCTCTGAAGCTGAAAGAACCAACACAGAATAATCAACTGCACAAGTAATCTTCTGTGTAGATGGTATGAAAGTGTGGTTCTTAGGACATGGTGCTTCCTCCTCCCCCACAAAGTGCATCATCGTAGCTGCAGCTTACTGTAAGTGTGCTGTGTGCCAGGCACTGTGCTAGCACCTTGTGCGGATCAACTCACCTGAGCCTCACAGCTTCCCTCTGGGTTAACCGATTAACGTTTTTTATACATGAGCACATGCGCTCCAAGTCATAGAAGCTAGCAAGTGAGTGCTGGGATGCAAAGCTGGGTCTGAATCCAAACCAAAGAGTCCTTAACCATCCTGCCTCCCTAGCCTATTCCAATCAGGGAGACGAAGGAATTGCCGAAACCTGGTACCAAAACCAGAGTCTCACAAACACAGCTTAAAAACCCTGAGCACAGTAAGCTACCAGCGAAGGGCAAGTTTGCAGTGGCAGGCCCACTGCTCCCAGGGGCTGGCCTAGCACCCTCCCAGGGTGCCTGCCCCATTCTCTCCCCGGCTTCTTCAAGAGGCAGGGAGAAGGTGATTCATTACGCTCCAACAGCTCCACAGAGAGATGGCCATCCATGTATCTCCTTACCTCTCTCTACTTTCTGTGCACAAACAATGTCTGCATTTGTTATCAGATGGGCCTACTTTCCAAAGGGCATTTCAGTTCTCAGCCCAGATTTAGCTCCAAACATAGATGAGTAAATTGGCATTATATCTTATCGGTCTCTTGACAGTTTGGGGGGTTAGAGTTAACTCCTTCCAGGAAGGGAGAGGAACCTCCATTATATCAGGTGCTTTTGGAGTTATCCTCCTTCATCCGTGTAGCCACATGATGAGGTAAATATTATCACCATGCCCATTTTACAGAAAAGAAAACCGAGGCTCATCAAGGTCAAGTAAGTGAACCAAGGTCAGACAACCACCGAAAGGCAGAGCTGAGATTTGACTGGGTTCTTCTTAGAAAGTGGATCTCATTACCCAGCGTGAATCCAACAGCATTATCTCTGGGAAACCAATTAAAAACTAAGAACCACACACCGTACTGAAGTTCTTAACCCTGAACCCCCAGAGGCCCTCAGGGAGTCTGTGATCCTTCAGACGCTGTTTGCAAAATCCCAGACATGAGCAAGTTCCTGGGGAGAGGGGCCTCTCCCACCCCAACCCTGAGGTGGAGGACTACCACCCGGCCCCGTGCCTTCCTCTTTAACCTCTTTAGTCAAGCCTCTCACAGGGTTATTTCTGGCTTCACATGCTTTCCTGCACTAGGGGCATTTCAGCTGTGGTGATCTCCAACGGTACAGAACAGGGACCGAGAGGGCACAGGTCCACCCCTCACGCCCCATAAAGCACTGACTGGTGGTGATGCACAGCCTCCCCATCTGAGACGCAAATCTCCTGTGAAGAGTCCCAGTCCCTGAACTCACAAGGCTGCCGTAGGGATAAACCAACATACTCAGCGGGCGCTCACTATCTGAATGTCTGCTGTAATGATCTGCAAAAAAATTTTACCGACATTGGCTACTCAAATATAACAAATGTGTAAGAGCTTGCAGCAGCAGTTGTGCGTGTCTGGGCCAGACACAGGTGCAGCACGGGCTGCTGTGTCTTAGCTGAGCATGCTTGTCTTCACAGGTGGACACCATCTTCCCCATATAAGTACTTAAAAACTACGCTCACCGAAGTGGGAAGGCCTGTGAGGAAGTGGGCGAGTTTTAGAGGCTCAGGATATCCCACCCACGACCCATCTGTCAGTTTCTCGTACTGTGGCGGTTTGCATGTTGCTGTAATGCTGGAAGCTATGTCACCAGTATTTCAAACACCAGTAGGGTCCCCACGGTAGACAGTTTTTTTGCGGAGCTTCTAGGCTAAGACAGACTAGGAAGAAAGGCCTGGCGACCCACTGCCACTACCCGTTGCCACTGGGTCAACTCTGACTCACGGCAGCCCTGCAGGGCAGAGTGGAGCTGCCCCATCGGGGTTCTGAGGCGGTAACTTTTATGGGAGCAGACTGCTGCACCTTTCTCCTGCGGAGCAGCTGGTGGTTCAAAACGTCTGCCTTCTGGTTAGCAGCTGAGCACGTAACCACTGCACCACCCAGGCTCCTTGCCTGGTGATCTGTTTCTGAAAACTAGCCAATGAAAGCCCTACATATCACGAGAGAATACGGTCCAATACTGTGCTGGAAGATGAGCCCCCTAGGTTAGAAGGCACTCAAAACACACAGTGGCCAAAATGGACTCAAATATGACGACCGTGAAGACGGAGCAGAACCGGGCAATGTTTCGTTCTGTTGTACATGGGGCTGCCCAGTCAGAGCCAACTTGACGGCAACTAACGATGACAAAGAGGAAATCTCACACGTTAGAAAAAGCTGGAAATGGTAAGAGTGTGGTGAGGAGGGTGGACGCATGAGCAACGTAATCTTGCCTGTGCATGAGTTCCCCTTCTTGGTCTGTGCGATTTTTTTTTTTTTGTCTTGGGTGACAACATAAAACATATACAAGCATTGGGAATTCCGCAAAGCTTCCTGGTGTTCTTGAGCACGGTATGCTACTTTTCTGAAGCTGGTGCAATTCCTGCACTACGGGGGCAGGGCCGCCGTCCGCAGGAAAGCACTGAGCGCTATGTTGATGCAGCGGAGGCTGTGAATGCCTCTCAAAGCTGAAAATACGACAAAGGGGAAAGATAACGTGACAGATTTAAGTTGGAAAGCAATTGTGGAAGGTTCTAGAGATGTAAGAACACGTAAGCCCAACGCTTCGGGGAGTGTAGGTGAAATAACTTCTGCCCCAAGCAAGGCTGCGCATCTTCCCTATGAACTGCAGAAAGCTTCTGGGGAAGGTGGTCTCATTGCAAAGCGAATTTCCAGTCTCAATGAAGCCAAAATGCCATCATGTTCATTTATGTCAGATGACGGAGAAAAAAAAAAAGTGCCACACGTAAAGCTTCCAAAGATAATACAATTTTTAGCTGAAAATTGAGGGTGATAGTAAACCAAAACCTCTCCTGGTATACGGTTCCAGAAGCCCCAGGGCCCTTAGATAGCGCTGAAGTGCACACTGCCTGTTAAATGGTGTTCAAATCATGTATGCAAAGAAGGGAAGTCTTTCATATAAGACTTCTTTGACTAAAGACGTTTTTGGAAATTCTAGAGTTTTCGGTTACAAATAATACCTGTGTGATCCTTTGGCTTGTCAATAGCCCATCGTTGTTCTAGGCTATACACCAAGGAGTCAGCACAACCTTCATGGCACAGAAGCTGGTGACGAAGTACCTGAGGTGGGTGCTGATGAGATGATAGTACCTCGATGAGGGATTTATGGAAGAGTTTTTTATTAAGAAGGTATTTGATGTACTGGTCAGGCTTGAGAAAAGTGTCACCATAAATGATGAATGAAATAGGGAAGAAATGGCTCCTGCGATTTTTCCTTTCAAGGTTTTGAGACAGTGAATCTTTCTTTGCTAGGGAGCCTGGATTAAGCAGCATGGACGGTAATGATGTTGAACTATCAGCATCACTAATGAAGGGCAAACAACTTACTATTCTCCCTTTGCTCTTACTAAATACAGAGGTGACTACTAAAAACTCTTTCAAATTGGTGGTCATTGCAGGTCTGAGGCAGGGGAGGAAGCTCTGTTACCTGAATGCCAAATCTAGATCGTGCAGACACGCTGACTTTGTTGCAAGACACCAGGATCATGACCTGAGCTGAAGTATTGTGTTAAAACACAATAAAAGCTGAGTCTTAACGTCAGGAGCTGTAAGACCACAGGCCAAGGGACGCCTGCTGTGGTTTTTTCAATCCTACTGTTTGCCAGGAGTCCCTGGGTGGTTTAAACAGTTAACATACTTGGCTGCTAACCAAAAGGTTAGAGGTTCAAGTCTACCCAAAGGCATCTTGGAAGAAAGGCCTGGCAATCTACTTCTGAAAAATCAGCTACCGAAAACCCTGCGGAACACAGCTATAATCTGACATATATGGAGTTGCCACGAGTCGGAATTGACTCAACAGCAACTGGTACTGTTTGCAAAGACAGGTCATAGCTGTCCACTTCTGGAGTCTTGAGTTCCAAGGAGAAGACTGTCCACCTTTCCTTAGTTCGGACACCGGATGATCTCAGACATTTGTTGCTTCAATCGCTCACTCATGCGTACCCTTCCCCACCATCAAACAACAGACATCCCCTCTGCCCACCTCCCTCCTCTTGCGACCAAACGCCCTTCCTGAAACTCTTCACTGGGATGTAACCAACAAAAAGGCTTTGTTTATTGTATTTTATTAAATGTTAACTGCATTCGTTATGTATCTTCAAACATATTTCACCACTTACTTTTACAACAAGTTCAGTGATGTAAGCTGTTGTTTTTGTCTGATACTGTGTATTTATACTGACACAAACATGCCCACCGATGAGTTCGGGAAGAGTTAAATAATTAGGTCGTTGATGCTTTACACGACACAGATGTCCTTGGCAGACGTCCAGTAGATTTTTTAAGTGTTTGAGTAACTGGATGAAGTTCTTGAGTGAGCTGGAATATATTATTATTTTTTCCATTTGAAATAATAGAATATAGGATTCTCAATCCCTAAATTTACTCTACAACATGCTTTCAGGAACAAACTAGATGTGTGTAGCAAATGGACCCTGTGGATCAAAGTGCTTTGTAAACTACAGAGTAGAATTTGTGTATCAATGTAAACTATTATCATTTTCAAGTAAAACCAGAGAGTAACAGAAATTCCTCTGTGGCTGGAGGAGTTCTCTCAGGAATCATCTCATTCAGCCTCCTCATTTGATGGATTGAGCCTCAGTAGGCTCAAACAGGGACGCAGAACCGTAGGTCCTGCCCAGGGGTCGTTCTTCTCCTCTGTGTCAATTCTATCTTTTAAAACACTAACACCTTTCTTCACTAGGCCCTTTAAAACTTTTTAATAATGGGCGGTTACAATAAAAGGACTTTTTAACTAGCCCAGAACTTGGAATACTGTAGGAGGCTCAATAAATATTTGTCAGTGAAACGAGACGTGTGGGATCGTTAAAGTTCATCCTGGTCACTTCTCTCTCGTGAAGAAACCCAACGACTTACAATTACCTCCTGAAACAAAGCAAAACAAAAAGGCAACTGAAACTCAAAGACAGAAATGAAAGAACATCCCAAGCGTCGGTGCCCCACAGAGAACCCCAGGAGGCAGATAGGGATCCCAGGGAAGGAGTGCATCTGCAGGGACACTTTTGGTCTCTGGGCCTGGTCAGGAGGGGCTCACAGGCTGCCTTGAAGAGAGCGCTGTCAGCTGAGCAATGGAGATGGAGCCCAGGTTCGATGCCCTTAAAGAAGCAGCTGGGATGTAAGGGCCAGTGAGGCACAGGATCGACTGTGTGCCCAATGAGTCACCAGGGAGAAGGTGAGAGGCAGGCTTATGAAGCCTGGGAAGGCTTTCTGTGCCAAGGCAAGACAGTTCTCATTTCTTTTCATGGAATCGCATGTTCCCGATGATACAATATAAGGTACAGCCCTTGGGATGACATTGCTTTGTCTCCAAGTTTACCCACCTGAACTTTAATTCTTTTCATACATTCTGGTGACTCCATTTCTTGGTCAGTCATGGTAGACGGTTTTATTAAATAGCACAGCATAAGTTCCTAG
This sequence comes from Loxodonta africana, assembly GCF_030014295.1. Lineage (NCBI taxonomy): Eukaryota > Metazoa > Chordata > Mammalia > Proboscidea > Elephantidae > Loxodonta > Loxodonta africana. Next base: position 39,539,130 of record NC_087363.1, read on the forward strand.
TGAGAAATGAAATAAAAATTTTTCCATATATTTAGTAATAGTGCAAGTGTGGGTGGGTGGGCAGGCCAGGCAGGTAGCCTCTGTCACCTCTCACCGTGTGCATCTGGGAACCTGGTAGAGAGGAAACTCAAAAAGCCATCACTTCTCCCAGGAACATGACAACCACGGCTCGTGTTTTCAACTAAAGACCTGCCCGTTAGTAACCACTGACTTGACAAGAGAATGTAAATAAAATAGTTACGTTGATTATGAAGTTAAATATTTAAAATATGAACTATATGCTACAAGTCCCATAAAATGAGCATCAAGATACTAGAAATAGTGCACTCATTATTTCCAACAATGAAGCTAGTTCCAACAAGTGAAAATCTAAAAACTTCACCTGCACTCACGACCAGCCATCGTCCGGCCCTGCCAGCTCTCTGGACTCACCACCCCCATGCCTCCAGTAGCAGTGGCAGAAAGAGCTGGAGGACCCGTCATCTGCTTACAGTTAGCAAATTATTGACCTACAGAGAACATATCAAGCTTTTATTCTTAACAGTCCTGGTACAGGATGGAATCCCCTCTTCTCCTTGATGGCAGCAGGCTGTAATAAAGCAAGGTCGGCTGGACCTGGGTTTCAGTCCCAGTTCTGCGTGTGAGCTGCGGGGTCTGAGTCAGTCACTCAACACCTATGGCCCTTCGAGTTCTCATCCTTAGGACAGCGATAATAACAGGGTGGCTATAAGGTTCAAAACTCCTGGGCGGTACGAACGATTAACGCACTCAGCTGCTAACCAAAAGGTTGGTGGTTCTCGTCCATCCAGAGGCTCCTAAGAAGAAAGGCCTGGTGGTCTGCTTCCAAAATTCAGCCACGGAAAACCCCATGAGGCGCAGTTCTCCTCTGACACGCACGGGGCTGCCACGGGTCAGAGTCGACTTCACGGCAACTGGTGGTGTAAGGCTCCAGTGAGAGAACACACGTAAAGTGTTCAGCAGTGATATTAATTCCCTTCCTCTCTCTTCATGGGATCTGCAAACCCTGTAAAGAAACGTGCCTGGGTTTTGTCCCTTTGTGAATGTGTGTATGAGTGCGTGTTTGAGCGTGTGCTGGCTCTGCTTGCAAACTGCCACAGAAAACCTGCAGTAAAGAAACGCTAAAGAAGAAACTCCAAAGCCAAATACCTGCAGCTTAGCACACGCCGGTGGGTGGAAGGGAACAATGAAGTACAGCAAGAGGCAGGAGAACTTGTAGCCCAATAGGCGGGATTCAAAAGACCCCAATATTCCAGAACTTCACTGGCAGGAACACTACTAAGTTTCTACAAATTACTTTTTTTTTTTTTTTTTTAATTTATTGTGCCTTAAGTGAAAGTTCACAAATCAAGTCAGTCTCTCATACAAAAACTTGTACACACCTTGCTATGTACTCCTAGCTGCTCCCCGCTAATGAGATACAACACTCCTCCTCTCCACCCTGTGTTCCCCATGTCCATTCAACCAGCTCCTGTCCCCCTCTGCCTTCACATCTCCCCTCCAGACCAGAGCTGCCCACATAGTCTCATGTGTCTACTTGAGCCAAGAAGCTCACTCCTCACCAGTATCATTTTCTGTCTTATAGTCCAGTCCAACCCCTGTCTGGAGTTGGCTTTGGGAATGGTTCCTGTCTTGGGCTAACAGAAGGTCTGGGGACCATGACCTCCAGGGTCCCTCCAGTCTCAGTCAGACCAGTAAGTCTGGTCCCTTTATGAGAATTTGAGGTCTTTATCCCACTGTTCTCCTGCTCCCTCAGGGGTTCTCTGTTGTGTTCCCTGTCAGAGAAGTCCGCAAATGACTTTTTTGATCCTGCCACATTAAAACAAACAAAACCCCCTGGCACTTAAGTGACACTTGAATGCCAAAGCTGATGCTCTGTTACCTTAGAGACATTGACTGAAACTCTGCTTAGGGCAGCCAGCGACTTCCAACTGAAAGGTCTACGAAGAGATCCTTCATATCGGTCGTCAAGTAACTCGATAATAACGGAATAACTGGAAAACACATAAAGGGGCAGTTTAAAAATAAAAAGCATGAAGTCAACCCATTTAGAAGAGAATATTGTTTGTTCTACCAAGAACAAAGATACAGAAAATAAAATTTACATCATCTGTTCCTAAATTCCCCTAGATTACCACTGAGAAAATATTAATGAAAAACTTACACTTTAAGTTATAAACTTTCAGGCTGATTTCAACACTTACTTCAGGAAAGGAACATAAATATTTTCCCCAACATGAAAGCTATAAATTCACCCACTCTTAGGAACTAGTGCTCACTGATATTAAGGTGAACAATTACTATGTAGTAATCTAACCAAAAACCCACTGCCATCAAGTTGAGTCTGACTCATAGCGACCCTATAGGACAGAGTAGAACTGCCACATAAGGCTTCCAAGTAGTGGCTGGTGGTTGTGCACTGCAACCTGTGGGTTAGCAGCTCAGCTCTTAACCATTGTGCCACCAGGGCTCCACACAGTAATCTACTCAATGTTTAATACTAAAACACATATCATAACCTACATATTGTCTTATATATAACAGGCATTGAGTACCTATCCCAATCAAGCCAAGAGGAACATTATTTCGTTTCTATGACACTGACAATAAAATTAAAGGCCATAAAGTTCCTTCTGTCCCTTTAAGCCATTATTTAAAAATCGCTTCAAACCTTGCATGGTAAAATGGAGGGCCTTTCCGATACAGCACTGCAAAAAAAAAAAAAGAAAGAAAGAAAAGAAAATGTGTCACTGAAATCAAAAGCTTACAATATTTATTTTTTCCTTCTCCAAAGGGAGGCAAACACCCTTTGTATGTGGATACTCTGCAATATGCTTTGTGATTTATTGATTTAATTTTTATTGTGCTTTAAGTGAAAGTTTACAAATCAAGACAGTCTCTCATACAAAAACCATATACACCTTGCTACACACTCCCGATTACTTTCCCCCTAATGAGACAGCCTGCTCTCTCCCTCTACTCTCTCTTTTCGTGTGCTTTTCGCCAGCTTCTAACCCCCTTCACCCTCTCATCTCCCCTCCAGGCAGGAGATGCCAACCTAGTCTCAAGTGTCCACCTGATCCAAGAAGCTCACTCCTCACCAGCATCCCTCTCCAACCCACTGTCCAGTCCAATCCCTGTCTGAAGAGTTGGCTTTGGGAATCTGTGGTTTATTTTTAAAACTCAAACTGTTCTTTTCCCCAGAAGCAAAGTTCAATTAGTAAAGCAAATCTGTTGCTAAAACCATAACCCCACTCCTGCCTCCACCCCACCAAGGAATTCCAAAGTCAAGTACAAGGATTCCTGTCTCGCCTCCTTTGTTATACTATCCAGAGTGAGAGCGTAAAGATAATGCGGGGCAATATTTTTGTTACTCATTTCAAATTAATGTAATTTAAAGTGTCTGGGTGGCTACTATGGCCGGGTACTGGGATAGGTGTTTGTGCTAGAGACGAACAAGGCTCATGCCTATTTTTAAGAAATTCAAAGTCAAGTGGGAAAAAAATCATAGAACCATACGTGCCATTCACGATCAGTCTGCCCTCTGACAGAGGAGAAATGCCCTCTGTGGAAGTCAGGAAGAGCCACTTGCGGAAGGAGCCTGGGGCTGAGAATCTGCCATGTGGGATCTGGTGCTATGCTTGGGAGCCTTTACATACCTATCATACCAGTTGCTGTTCAGTCGACTCCAGTTCATGGCAACCCCACATGTGTCAGAGTAGAACTGTGCTCCACAGGGTTTTCAATGGTTTATTTTCCAGAACTGCGACCTTTCAGTTAGCAGCTGAGCACGTTAACCATTTGCACCATCCGTGCTCTCCAGGGAACCCTTTGGAGGCACCTGATTTGTGCAGGGAATGGTTAGCCCCTCACCAAACCCCTTTCTTCCTCCTCCAGGGCATGTGGCTAGATTCTGTTTCCAGTCTACTGAGAAGCTGGGCTTGGCATGTGTCTGCGTTCTGGCCAGTGCAATGGGCAGTAGTGCCATGTGTCACTTCCATGTTGGCCCGTAGAACTCTCCCATGTGCAAAGCCTGTGCTCACTCCTTTTCGAGGGTGAACCAGGAAGTCCCGTGTGGAACACTGTAGAGCCAGGAAAAGCAGCCCAGGCTCCTGAGGCACCTTTTGGAGAAGGCCTGGTCCCCAGAGACACATATTTTGGACTTCGTGTGAACAAAAGTGGACCCCTACTATGTTAAACCTTATCTGATATTTTGGGGATTACCTGTAACTACAGCTAGCATATCCCTAACTAACACACAAAATTCAGGAAAAGCTTTGTTTCTTTTGAAGAATTGATATACTGTTTCTTTTTAGGAATAATCAATCCTGTAACTCATCAAGCTTTTCCCTTTTGGCTCACGAAGCTCTGAGTCAAATGCAGCTCTGAGTCAAATGCGTAGCATGAGTTTAGTGCTGCAGAGGACCTCATGAACGACACTGGAACCCTTCACCTAGTCTTGTTTTTCTAGGCTATGTTTTCCACGGTCACTTCTCCTTTTTATTGCTACATTTCCTATTTAAATTGTATTTAAGCTACTTGGCAAGTCAGCTCAAATTCACTGCATAAGGGAACAAATGTAAATAAATACGCAAACATACATATACTCAATTTTCTGAGATGCAACGCAGTGGAAGGAATCATAGTGGGGAATGAAAATGAAACTCAGGAGTGTTGTTTCCCATCTAATCTCTGCAGCTCTTAGCTGTGTGACTTCAGGCAAGTCACTAACTTCTCTGAACCTCAGTTTCCAAAAGGATAAAATGAACACATCAGGGAAAATTAAGTTCTTTTCTAGCCCCAAAATGCTACTATGTATGATCAAATTACACATCTTTAATATAATATACTCTTGGAATATTTGCTCAGTTTGAAAGCAGCCCATATACACAAAGCCAGGTCATTTCTGATTAATTATGCTAGAAAAAGACATCATGGTTGGTAGAAGATCACCAAGGAAACCCTCAATGAGATGGGCTGACACAACAGCCGCAACAATGGTCTCGAGAGCATACTAACAATCGTGAGGATGGCACAAGACCGAGCAATGTCTTGTTCTGTTATACACAAGGTCGCCATGAGTCAGAGCCAACTGCTGATTCAATGGCAGCTAACAACAACAACAAATCGAGGGTGGTATAGCTTAGGAGTTAAAAGCATGAACGCTGGCGTCAGACAGACCTGAGCTGAAATCTCAGCAGTGCCAAGACCATGTAACAACTTTCTGCGCTTCAATTTCTTCATTATGTAGAAGTCTTGGCATAGTGTCTCACATACAGTAAGTGCTCAAAAAAGTTATCCATAATAATAGTAATTACAATGATGATATGTACCCGGAGGGAAAAATGAAAAAAAAAAAAAAAATTTTTTTTTTTTTTTTTTAACAAAAATGCCTCCCAAGTAGAAAGATGAATGCTTCAGAAGTCTGAGAAGTATTGCACATTTAAAAAATAAAGTTTGAAAGTACAGGGGGGAGAAAGAGGAAAGCTCTTCCTTACAAATCAATGTCAGCTAAGAGTTGTAGACGGATGACAGAATTAGAAAATGGTGATCATTCATTCAGGCAGCAATCATCATGGTGGGGAACCAGATATGCATACAGTTTGAAAGTATCACCCTATAAATTTCAAAAGGAAAAATATAATTTTACAATGGACATCGGACAATGGTCACCTTAGCCAAGTGATCGAACTCAGCTTCACTAGCAGTAGGATGTCCTGATACCATGTCCTCCCAGTGTGGTCTGATGAGTTCTCCTATCACCTGTGAGTGCCGGGAGAAGATGAACGTGAGTCTAACAATGAGAAAACCAGACATACCCAGAATGTGGGGCACCCTACGAGACTCTTCAAAAAAGTCAATGTCATAAAAAACAGACAAAAAAGAAGGTGGTGGTGGTGGGGTTATTTCAGAGTAAAAGAGACTGCAGTCTGTCGAGTGGTGTTCCCCCAGATATGCCCGTGCTATCTCCTGGAACCTGTGAATGTGACCTTATTTGGGAAAAGGATCTTTGCAGATGTGATTAAGGACTGTGAGATGAGATCATCTTGGATCCTTATAAAGGGAACAACAGAGGGGAATTTAAGAAGACAAAAGAGGAGGAGAATTTCAAGAATTAAAAAAAAAAAAGGGGGTGGCAGCAATGTGACCAGGGAGGCAGAGAGCAACGATGTACTGTGCCCGTGTAGTGAAAAGAGTTCCTTAAGGAGGCCTTTTCCCTTGATTCTTTGGAGAAACAGTTTGAGAGATTTTTCCCCTGAACTCTAGTTTTCTACCCCAGGGGGTTTGTTGCATTTCCTGAGTAAGCTGTGAACAACTTGGTTTGATATTTTTTGTCTGGTCCTGGGCTGTAGCCAGCCCTGTAATTGTACACATCTTGCAGGAGACTGATCAATAGACTATGCAAATGAAGTGTCTGTGGCCCATCGGGAAGGGATTGGTCGGTTTGTGGTCTCCCCTCCCCTCCACTGGGAGGGGCCATGTCTTACAATTTACAAGGAGTTGCGTATATAAGCAGCCAACCCCACAGGGGTTTTTGGACAGTAAGAGCAGGAAAAGCAGCAGCAGGAAGAAGGAGAAAGAAGAAGGAAGAGGGTAGAAGCACAGAAAGAAGAGGCAAGGAATCTTCTAAAGGAGCTGTAACATGGTGTCATGGATTGGACTGTGTCCCCCAAATGTGTATCCACTTGGCTAGGCCATGATTCCCAGTATCGTGTGACTGCCCATCATTCTGTCATCTGATGTGATTTTCCTATGTGTTGTAAATCCTACTTCTATAATGTCAATGAAGCGGGATTAGAGGCAGTTATGTTAATGAAGCAGGACTCAATCTACAAGATCAGGCTGCGTTTTAAGTCAACCTCTTTCGAGACATAAAAGAAAGAAGTGAACAGAGAGACATGGGGACCTCATACCACCAAGAAACAAGAGCCAGGAGAATAGCACATCCTTTGGACCCAGGGTCCCTGTGCTGAGAAGCTCCTAGACCAGGGAAAGATTGATGACAAGGACCTTCCCACAGAGCCGACAGAAAGAGAAAAAGCCTTCCTCTGGAGCTGGCACCCTGAATTTGAACTTCAAGCCTCCTAGACTGTGAAAGAATAAATTTTTCTTTGTTCAAGTCATCCACCTGGGGTACTTCTGTTATAGCAGCACTAGATAACTAAGACAGAATTTGGTACTGGGAGAGTGAGGTGCTGCTCTAACAGGTATCTAAATATGTAGAAGCAGTTTTGAAACTGAACAGGTAGAGGATGGAAGAGTTTTAAGATTGCCTTGAAGAAAACTATTGGTGGAATTATGGATGTCAAAGACAATTCTGGTGAGGACTCAGAAGGAAGTGGGGAAAGCTGTTACACTGGAGATGTCACAGATGGCAAGAAGCAGCAGAACCTGGAGACCAGTGTGAGATGGCACTAGAGCTGTCCCACGGAGTGAGAGAGCTGACTGCCTTTGCACAGGCTTCCCAGTGGAGTGGGGTGCCTTTGGGCATTTACTGGTGGAGCTAGGCTTGCCGACTTGTGGAGCAAGAGAGCTGAGTGCCTTCGGGCTCAAGTTTACTGGCAGAGTCGGGTACCTCCAGGCACTTATCGGTGGAGCTAAAGAGCTGTGGAACACTTGCCTGAGGAAGGCAGGTGGTAAGGCCTGAGGGGCCGAGAGGCCAAGGAACCAGTAAGCAGAAGCTGAAGAGATGAACACAGGAAGCAGAGCTGCCTCAGTTTCAAAGGGTGGAGCTGACACTCAGAAGGACTAGGAGAATGGGGCTGCCCAAATTTGAGGGAGCGGAGTTGCCACTCTAGTGGGCCAGCAAGTTGGAGCTGAAGCCCAGGATCAAGGGGCTTCCACACAGAATCTGGAGAGTGTGGCTGACTCGTAGAGTCTGGAGGGCAGGACGATTGCCTAAATGGTCTCCGAGAACAGAGGATTATTTTCAAGCCTTGAGGGCTAATGTAATGTGTTCTGTTGACTTGCTTGGTGCCTGTTATCCCTTCTTTCCCTCCAATTTCTCCCATTTGTAATGGAAATATCTACCTTGTACCCGTTCCACGAACGTAATTTGGAAGCAGATAACTTGTATTCTAGATTACATAGGTAAAGAGGAATTTTTGGATTTTGGACTTGAAGTTGATTTAAGACTTTTGGTATATGATGGGGTGATTATGTTTTACACATGGCAAGGACATGAACTTTGCGGGGGCCAAAGGGTAGAATATCATGGATCGGATTGTGTCCCTTCAAAATATGTGCCAACTTGGCTAGGATGTATCCTAAGTCAATTTTTTTGAGATATAAGAGAAGCAAGCAGAGAGACATAGGTACCTCATACCACCAAGGAACAAGAGCCAGGAGAATAGCACATCCTTTGAACCTGGGATCCCTGCACTGAGAAGCTCCTTGACTGGGGAAGATTGATGATAAGCACCTTTCCCCACAGCTGAAAGAGAGAGAGAAAGCTTTCTCCTGGAGCTGGCACCCTGAATTTGGACTTTGAGGATCCTAGACCGTGAGAGAATAAATTTGTCTTTGTTCAAACCATTCACCTGTGGTATTTCTGTTATAGCAGCATTTGATAACTAAGGCACACGGGTCAAGAGCTGTAACACTGGAGATGGCGACAGGTCCAGAAGGGGCCCAGCAGCAGAGCTGGCGGCAGCAGGTGGCAGGGCCAAGAGCAGCCTGTCCTGAGGGGGCCGAAAGGAGCCTGTCCTGAGACAGGAGGCTTGAAGGAGCTATCCTGCACTGAAGAAGGGAGACTTTGCCGACATGCTCCCTGATCCTGATTCCTGAGTTGTAGCCTGTTGATCTAATCCCAAGTTGTACCCTGTTCCTTAATAAACAACTTAGCTGTAAGTATGGTCTGAATTCTGTGTGGCCATTGCCACACAGAATTATCAAACCCAGTAGCTGTTTGAAGCAGAAGTAGAGAATGCTGTGGGAGGGACGGCTGATGTCAGAATTGGTAAAAAGTTTGGAGAGTGGCGGTTGTCTGACCTCTACCTCATAGAGATCAGCCTGGGGCTGATCTTGACTCGCATTATCCCCCTTGAAGTTAGACAAGGTCTGACACCATCATTTTATATGGCCACAAACCAAGGAACACCCGGGGCCATCATGAGCTAGAAAAGACTAGGAACGGATTCTCCCTGAGGGCTTTCAGAGGGAGCAGCCCAGCCAACACCTTGCTTTTGGATTTCTGGCCTTCAGAACTGTGAGAGAACATATTTCTGCTGCTTTAAGCCACCAAGTTCATGGTAATGTATCAGGGCAGCCCTAGGAAACTAAAAGAGATACATAACAACTAAATATGATCAATCGACCTCGACTGCAACATGTATCCAGAAAAAAACTTCAAAATCAAAAAACAAATAGCTACAAAAAACATTTTGGGGAAAGATGGGAAGATTTAAATATGGACTGCATATTTGGATGATCTTAACTGAATTAATTTTCATTCTCTTAGGTATTATATGATATTACAGTTATATAGGAGGCTGTCCCTATTCTCAGGAGCTGCTTGCACAAGTCCTTATGGGTTGAGTGTAGCATGTGTGCAAATGTGGGAAATGTTAACAAAAACAGTTAAAAGGTTTGACTAGAAAAGTAAGCCAAGAGGTGGTTTAGGACAAAACCAAAGAGGAAGTTGGAAGGAAGACACATCCCATTTACTCTAAGGTGGACACGGAGCTGCACTGCTGTCTCCCCTGGTGTCAGAACCAGCTCTCAGACTCGGGGCTGGATGTTAGGACTGGTAAGGGTGCCTTTCTACTCCAGAAATCCTGTAACTCTGCGGGCTTCAAATGGCTTCTGTCATTCCACTTCTGTTTTGAGACTTCTAATTTGCAGGGAGCTGAGAACTCACAAAAACTGGAGTGGGGTGGAAAAGAGGCATAGGAGTGACTAGACCTTTCAGCCAAACCAAATTAATTCAACCAAATTGCCTGCTTAAGATAAAAATACAAATCCCAAATTGGTTTTTAGCTTCTTGGCTAGCAATACTAGTCAGGTGTAGTGGAGACCACTCCGAGCTTTGGGCCCAGACGCCCTAGTTGTGTGTGACAATATGCAACTTGCTATTAGTTGTTGAGTCAGCTCCAACTCATGGCGACCCCATGTACAACAGAATGAAACACTGCCCAGTCCTGCACCATCTTCATGATCATTTTCATGTCTGAATCTACTGTTGCAGCCGCTGTGTATTTTGAATGCCTTCCAACCTAGGGGCCTCATCTGTATCAGATAATATTCTGCTGTGATCCACTGGGTTTTCATTGGCTAATTTCTGGAAGTAGATTGTCAGGCTATTCATTCTAGTCTGTCTTAGTCTGGAAGCTCTGCTGAAACCTATCTACCATGGGTGACCCTGCTGGTATTTGAAATACCAGTGGCATAGTTTCCAGCATCACAGCAACATGTAAGCCACCCAAGTATGACAAACTGACATATGGGTGATGGTTAGGTAACTTACCTAACCTTTTCTAAGCCTCAATTTCTGCAGCTATAACATGAGGCTAATACTACCTGCCTCCTAGCAGTGTGAAGATCACATGAGGCAAGAGAAGAAAAGCACCTGGGCAAGGCACCTGGCTCGACATAGGAGCTGGGTAGCCATGCAAACTTGTGAGTGGAGAATACGAGGTAGGGCTCCCTCCTGGCTGCTAGTCTAGCTTTCAAAGTAGGTGATCAAGATCACCTAGCTTGGCAAGTGCACTTGATTTTGATTCCATGTCACTTTTTCCTAGTACTGCTCCTGGAATAAAATTTGACTGACAAAGTTTATTCAAGGGAAGCGCTTTCTTGGTAAGATGTGACTTTCATAATGGCCCTTTATCTGGAGTCATTACTTCTGTAAGGAGAAATGATTAAGAGAGGCTGTCCTGGGTTTAACCTGTGTTGGCAGTTCTAGGGTACATGTGATTAGGTCACTGGCCTTCAAAATTAAGATAATATTTAAAAAAAATCAGCAAGCACCATGCAGCCAAGTCTGGGGAAGAGGTAAAGTCTAGGAAGCTGATCTTCGTATCTCAGGCTAACATTTTTCCTGAACTTTGCCAAAGCAGGCAATGTGAAGACACCCTAAATGTTGCCGCTGGGCCAGTCTTAACCCCACGCTTACATTGGAGACCTGGTCTCATGCTAATTATACAAATGACTAGAAATAGATGATATACTTCAACTGGGGCCAAGACCTCTAGGGAGTTGTGAAATACACAGTTTACTTCTTTTCCTTCCTCCCACTCTCCCTCCCCTTCCCTTCAAATCTCCTCATCCATCTACTCATTCTTCCATCTTGTCTGTTCATCCACCTACCCGTCCATCCATCCATCCCCCCACTCACCCATTCTTCCATCTGTCTGTTCATCCACCCACCCGTCCATCCATCCATCCATCCTCCCACTCACCCATTCTTCCATCTGTCTGTTCACCCACCCACCCGTCCATCCATCCATCCATCCCCCTACTCACCCATTCTTCTATCTATCTGTCCATCTGCCCATTCATCCTTCCTTATAGGACAGTTTATTTTTAAATTAATAAGTTCTCCCTACTTATCCACAAATATGGCTTGACCACAGAAAATGAAAAGTTGTAGGGAAAAGATGCCTTTATTGAGTGACTTCTAAGCATATTATCCTCTCATTTATTTCTCATGGTTGGTTTAAAAAGACGTTGTTGTTCATATTATATGGTTAGCAAATAAAGGTGTCTTAGTTATCTAGTTCTGCTATAACAGAAATACCACAAGAGGATGGCTTGAACAAAGAGAAGTTTATCCTTTCATAGTTTAGGAGGCTAGAAGTCCAAATTTGGGGTACCAGCTCCAGGGAAGGCTTTCTCTCTCTGTTGCCTCTGGGGGAAGGTCCGTATTATCAATCTTCCCTTGGTCTAGGAGCTTCTCAGTGCAGAGAGCCCAGGTCCAAAGGACGCACCCTGTTCCCGGCTCTTCTTGCTTGGTGGTAATGAGGTCCCTCTCTTCTCTGCTAGATTCTTTTTTATATCTCAAAAGAGACTGACTCAAGATACAACCCAATCCTGTAGCTTGAGTCCTGCCTCATTAACATAACTGCCTCTAATTCTGCCTCATTAACATCATAGAGGTTAGCAGAGCATAGAATAATCCCACATCAGATCACAAAATGGTAGACAATCACAAAATCCTGGGAACTGTGGCCTAGCCAAATTGACACAATTTTGGGGGAACACAATTCAATCTATAAGAGAAGGCTTGGAGAGATCAAATAGCTTGTTGAGGTCATGCAGGCAGTAAGAGGTAGAGCGGGCTGTGAACCCAAAGAGCTCTCTTTCAGTTACCCCATGCCGCCATCTTAAGGCATCATCAGAGTCTTGTCAACTGGGAAACTGTACTCTGGTTTCACCCCTATGTGAGAGCACTGGAGAAGACCTGCCAAGCATTAACACCAAGCGGCTATTCTTACAGTAGCATGAAAAGGAGAGCAGGGCGGGAAGCCAATAAAGAGAAATGAAACAGGCTCATCACTTACTTAAACAACCTGACCCACGGCCAACCCGGTTATCTGGAAACCCAGCACGGTAATCTCAAGCTAATGCCGCTGGTTTGTGTGGTGACCCCAGGGTAGGGTATCTGCACCTGAAACTCAGGCACGGAAGAAACCAAAAGGAACCCTTTATGCTGCAGAATGGCCGATCCTCACCCCTTATTTTGGATCGCTTGCCCCCTTTGAGAATCTAGTGAAAGCTACAGACTCTTGGACCAGAAAAATGCACTGATGTAAAAACACAACATTTTGCATAAAATTTCAGTGGATTCTAGGGTTCCTGAAGACCACCCTGGGATTCCAAGTTAAGAACACTCTATTGGAAAGCATTTAAAGAGTTTAAAGACTGAGCAGACTTTCTTTTGGTATTTCAAAAGGCTGGACATACATGGAACAATTATGTGACAGCTTAAGAGAACTTAAGGGCCAAGACTTCTTATGAGGTCTTCTCAAATACCATGAAATTTTTGTTTGACTCTAACAATTGTGAATAGTCCCCAGGAAGCAGCCTCACTTGACAGATGTGGAAATCCTGTCAATGACTTAGCAAAGTGCTTATCCTAGAGCTGGAAGGGATTCCAAAGATCTATGCTTACTCCAAGGTGATTTTATTCAGGCCTGTGGCTGTCAACTCCACTTATACAATGACAACTCCCGATTTTGTATCTCAGGGCTCTCTTGTGCTCCAGAATTCTCTATTTACCTTCTCAACATCTTCACTTGACTCAGTATGTTCAAGACAGGAAGACAAACAACTAGGACTTATCCCTGATCCTTCTGTTACCCTCAAATCCCACGTACAAGTCACCAGCAAGTCTGCGCTGTCCCATCTTCAAAGTATAACCAGAATACACACTCCCCACTGGTTACACTGCTAATCTTAGAAGAAATAAAACCAGAATACTCTTTAGAAGCAAGGATGGTGAGACTTTGGCTCACTTACTTTGAACATGTCCTCAGGAAAAGCCCAACTGCTAGAAAAGGACATCATGGTTGGTAACATCAAGGGTCAGTGAAGGTGAGAGAAACCCTCAATGAGAGGGATTGACACAATAGCCACAACAATGGACTCAAACACACTAGCGATGATGAAGATGGCACAGGACCGGACGACATTTTGCTCTGTAATACCTAAGGTCGCCATGAGTAGGAACCAACTCGACAGCAACTAACAACTGTGACACACTGCTACCACCTTGATTCAAGCCACCATCAAACCTTTCCAGGATTACTCCTCCAACAGCTTCCTAACAAGTCTCTCTGCTTCCATCTTTGCCCCCGTTATGGACTGAACTGTGTCCCCCCAAAGTATGCATTGGAATCCTAACTTCTATACCTGTGGAGGTAATTCCATTTAGAAACAGGTTTTCTTTGTTATGTCAATGAGGCCAGGTCAGTGTACGGTGGGCCCTAAACCTCATCACTTTTGGGTGATATAAACGACAGCACAGACTCAGAGATATGAGTGCATACAAGGAAGAAAGATGCTGTCTCAGATGCAGGCAGATGAATCTACAAGCCCAGAACTCCAAGGATTGCTGGCTACTAGAAGCTGAAACAGAAGCCCTTGGGTGGCAGAAAAGGTTAAGTGCTGGGCTATTAGCTGAAAGGTCGGTGGTTCAAACTCACCCAGGAGTGCTTTGGAAGTAAGGCCTGACAATCTGCTTCCAAAAGGTCATAGCTTTGAAAACCTTATGGAGCAGTTCTACTCTGCACACATGGGATTGCCATGAATCAGAATCAACTTGATGGCAACCAACAACAACAAGAGAAGCTAAAATAGACAAAGAATAGCTTCCACCTAGAGCCACACCTGGAACTTGGACTTCTAGCTGCCTGAAGAGTGAGGAAATAAATTACTGTTCCTTAAAGCCACCTGTGATATTGCTGTTATAGCAGCATTAGGTCACTAAGAGGGCCCCTTCAGTCTATCAATAAGACAGCAGGCAGAAGGTCCTGTAAAATTAGGTCATTTCACACTACTCCTCTGCTCAAAATCTTCCCAAGACTTCCTATCACCAGAGCAACACCTGTGACTTTGCCCTGCCCTGCATGACAGAACCTCCGACCAGCTCTCAGACATTGCCTCACACCATACTCCCTGGATCTCTCAGTTCCAGCCACACTTGTCCTCATGCTGTTCCTGAAACTTGATGAGCTGACTCCTGCCTCAGGGCCTTGGTGCTTACTGTTCATTGAGCTGCCATGTTCTTCCCCAGATTCTCATGTGCCTTGCTCCCTCACTGTATTCACGTCTGGGCTAAAATATCACCCTTTTCAGAGTCCGTTTCTAACTAACTCCCTTCACTCACTATCACCATTAAGCAGTTGCCTTCAAGTCAATTCCGACGCATGGAGACCCCAGGTGTGTCAGAGTACAACTGTGTTCCACAGGGTCTTCAATGGCTGACTCTCAGAAGTAGATTGTCAGACCTTTCTTTGGAGGTACCTCAGGGTAGACTCGAACCTCCAGCCTTTCAGTTAGCAGCTAAGAGTTAACCATTTGCATCATCTGGGAACTTTCTCTATCCTTTACCCTGCTTTATTTTTCTTATAGCATCTATCAGTCCCTGAAACTACATTACATATTTATTTGTTTGTCTCCCCCATCAGATGTAAACCCCATGAAGGCAGCTTTTTGTCTTGTTCACTTCTGTATTCTTGGCACCTACAACAGGACCTGCCCATAGTGAACCTTCAGGAATTACTTGCTGAATGAGGAGATCGTCTGGCCCAGACTTCCCACTTTAAGCAAATGAGATCGGGGTGGCAGTACCAAAGAAAAGTTTCTAAGAACACAAGCTCTGTGATTCAAAGCCCAGCTCTGGAAGTTACTGGCCTTGGAGACTATCACAGGCAAACGACCCATTCTCTCAAAACTGTGGTCTTCCTATCAGAACAGAGAGTCTACTAAGGGTACCCAACAAAAGTACTGCTATAAGGGTTAAATGAGACAACGAATGTAAAACACTCAATACAATGCTTAGCACATGGTAAGTGCTCCATAAAGGACAGCCTGACTGTTATTACAGTTTATTATTATTATTCTCACTTGTCAGATGAGGCCACTAAGGCCCAGAGAATAAGGGACGGCCCTAAATCATATGGCTAATGAGTCTGGGGGTACGGGGTAGAACTCTTTCCTAAGGTTATAAAGCAAACAAGAGGATAAACCTGATTTGGGGCTGCAAGCTTCGACTCAGAGGATTCTCAGTAGATTGACTTTTCTGTCCTTGTGGACTACCTCTTGACCTCAATCCATATATCCAATATTCTTATCTTAGCCAGAGAGAAGAACCTTTCTTAAAAAGGAGCAGCAACAGTACATATAACCAATTCAATTTCACCCCAGCATCTGATACAAACCCTTGTTTTCAGGTCCAACAAGCCAAGAGTTACTTACATAGGTCTGTTCCATACTTGAGTCCCACTTTGGGTACCCAGCCCTTGCTTCGAAAGTAATGGTAGGCCATGTACGTGGTCCTGAATGAGGGCTGAACTACAGTGAAAGCCTTCCAGAGCTTCACTATCGTTAGAGGCTCCTAAAGTTATTAAAAAAAAAAAGTTCATTGCAGCATTATTCACAATAGCCAAAAGGTGGAGACAACTTAAATGTCCATCAACAGATGAATGGATAAACAAATTGTGGTATATACATACAATGGAATACTACTCAGCCATAAAGAAAAATGAAGTCCTGACACACACTACAACATGGATGGGCCTTGAAAACTTTATGTTCAGTGAAACACGTTAGACACAAAGGACAAATATTGTAACAGTCCCACTTATATGTAGTAGACAAATATACAGATGCCAAAGCTTATTAGTGGTTACCTGGGGTGAGAGGGAGAGGTATGGGGAATCATTGCTTAAGGCGGTCTGAGCTTCTATTTACGGTGGGGGAATAATTTGGAAATGGACATGTAAAAAATGTTGAGTGGGGAAATGTTTTATTATTAAACAAATTTTTAAAAAGGCATTATTATAGGTTTATTCCCTAATCATTTGGCCGGTGAATCAACAGCTATATTAGACATGGTAGTATAACAGTCAATATAAAACAAGCATGGTTCCCGGAAGGGAGAGGTTTAACTAGAAGAGCTGGCCCTGTACTGTCCAATGTGGCAGCCACCTGGCCCATGAGGCTGTCTGAACCAAGATGTGCTGGAAGCCTGAATTACACACTCAATTTCAAAGACTTAGTATGAAAAGAAGAATGTAAAATATGTCAATAATTTTGGATATGTTGGGTTATATTATTAAAATTAATTTCATCTGTTTTTTTAAAATCTTTCTAATGTGGTTACCAGAAAATATAAAATTATACATGTGGCTCCCCTTATATTTCTCTCAGCACTGCTTGAGAGAACTTAGAAAGGCTTCCCCAAGAAAGCAACATTTGGGAATGAGAAAGAAGTAGCTCAGTGGAAGGGGTGGTGGTGCAGGGTCTTGGAGGAGGTGGGTGTCGTTGGGGTGCAAAAGAATATTCTAGGCAGAGGAGCTGGTATGTGCCAGGGTGTTCAGTGTAAGCAGTTCACCACAGCTGAGGGGCAGCATGTTCCAAAGACTCCACAGATCCCCAACAAGTAGCTTCTGGAGGTCAGGCTATGCTCAGAAAAACCAGCAATCATTTTGTAAAAGTTCCCACCACTCTATAAGATGCTCCATCTAGTCTTCGAAAGGAGAGAATCTGTTATCAGGTGGCACGAATTAATAATTCAACTACTTAAAGAGAATGTTGTTTTTAACGAAGGACTTACAGAGACTGAGAATGGTTTGGTTCAGAGAACATTCTGATATATATAAAAAAAATAAAACAGAACAACAAAACAAACCAGGTATGTTTCGAAAAGTGTTTGCTTCGTTTCAGCTCTTAGAAAAACAGTCAGAATCTATCGCTCGGTGGGATTTGCTCAGTTTGGCTTAACCTAAAGTTCACCGTAGCACAGTTGGGAGTTGTTTTTTGTGTTTTCTTTGCAATTGCTCCTTAGGTGGGAACTCCATGCATATGCAGATTCTCCAAATACCCCTGCAAGTAACACTCAACCCCCGCCCCCCCAACAAGCAACTGTCTCAGAGAGAATTCTGGCTACATTTCCAATACGGATAGCCCAACATTTTTCACATGTTAGGGTTTCTATGTAGTGGCTAGGAGGTTACCAGAATGTTCTGACAAATTCCAGCTAAGGCCCAGGAGAGGAGGCAGGGTGGGACTATGAATGGCCACCATCTGGGAAAAGGAGTCACCGTCAGCCAGATACCCACCCCCAAACCACTGAGATACTTGTGAAAAAGATTTTTGTAATTAGAATTTGATGGGTGATAAAACTATATACTCAGGAACAGAATACAATATACTTTTTCTGTTCTATTTACTGTTTTGCTTACTTTTTGCTCTTTAATTTTAATTGTATTAGAATTATGTTGACTAGGTATTCTACTTGCACAGATCAAAATTCAAGAACACAGTAAGTATACAGTGAGAAGTCTCCCTCCCACCTGTGTGCCCCAGCCTCCTGGCTCCTCTACCTGGAGGCAAGGAATGGAATTAACTCCATGTGCGACTACCTTTCCTCTATAGAAAGCACGCTACAGAACACAAACACAGGCTTTACAACACGGATGAACTTTGAAAACATTATGAAATCAGTCAATCACAAAAGGACAAGTATTGTATGATCTCACTAATTTGAAATACCTAGACTAGGTAATG
This sequence comes from Loxodonta africana, assembly GCF_030014295.1. Classification (NCBI taxonomy): domain Eukaryota; kingdom Metazoa; phylum Chordata; class Mammalia; order Proboscidea; family Elephantidae; genus Loxodonta; species Loxodonta africana. Next base: position 39,557,379 of record NC_087363.1, read on the forward strand.
TATAGAGATCAGAGTTTAAGAGTGGCTGCCAGGGGCGGGGGAGGGGGGGTAGGAGGAACCATTGTTTAGGTAACATAGAGTTTTTGTTTACGGTGATAGAAAATTTGGCAACGGTTATTAGTGATGGTTGCACATGATCGATATAATTGGTTTTACTGAATTGCACAGTCGAAAAATGTCGAACTGGCAAATGTTGTGTTCTCTATATGTTTACAACAATAGTAATAAAAAAAGTTAAAAACAAAACCAAGCACTGGGATAACCATGATATAGCTTTAAATATTACTTCTAACCATACTAACTGTGTGACCTTGGGTGAGTTAATTAATTTCTCTCTGCCTCAGCTACCTGACCTGTAAAATTCTTCCCAGGTGGATGGATGTACGGATTCGAGGTACTGCAGGTCGCATGCTGAAGACGTGGCCTTTCCCTCAGCAGGTACTAAACATTGGTAGCTCTTATTTTTTTTGTTAATTTTCAGTGTTGTTCTGATAAAGATTTCCTGATCATTATATAAAATATTGCTCTTCTCCTAGTCTCTGGGAATGAAATCAATCTAAAAGGGTAAAAGCTGGCTTTTGCCTGAACAGTCTCAATTTCGGACCCAAAACTCTTAGAGAAAAAATTAAACTCCTATTTTACTCTGCGGAAGTAAGCACATTTGTATGCCAGCAATATGGGAATTCGTACATTGCTTTTTTTTTTTTTTTTAAATGTGCGGTAAATACACACACACACACAAAACACCTGCCATTTCAACATTCTTCACACGTACACTTAGTGACATTCACTATGTCCAACCATCACCCTACCCATGCCCACCATAACACTGCTTTTAACATCAGGAAAATGTTAAGTGGTTTGTGTCTAAATAAAACATCTTACCTGCTCATAGTAAATGCTAAGACATCCCAGAGCATAGACAAGAAAAAATGCCTAAAAACAGACAAGGTAGAAAGCACTCATTAGAAATCATTCCACATCTTCAAAAATGACTTTACAGATTGATTTCTCTTCATCCCAAATCATCATCAAAATGGTCACATATTTTTAACAGAAATGGTTCAAATTTTAAGAATTAAAAAAAAAAAAATCTAAGGAAATATGAATGTCACAAACTGGTTTAAATCAGTAAAAAACAAAATATTTGTATAGCTTTTCCATATTTTTTTTTTTCCTTAAAAAACCACACAGCTTAATTGAAGGCTGATGTGAGTATAATAACAAAAAGCTTTACTTATTGGATTTTCCCCAATAAAATTAATAACCATATTAATTTGAGAAAAAAATATATACGGAAAGCAATCTGTGAAAAGGGGGGGCAGTGTGGATTTTGCTTGCACCACAAAAAGTGAGCTTCTCAGTCGTCCTGGCTGTAAAGTGACTTTTATTGAGTAAGCCATATCTTGGCATTGAGGCCCCTGGGTGATGCAAACTATTAACATCCTCAGCAGCTAACTGAAAGGCTGGCAATTCAAGTCCACCCAGAGGCACCTTGGGAGAAAGGCCTGGTGATGTACTTCCAAAAAATCAGCCACTGAAAATCCTGTGAAGCACAGTTCTACCCTGGCACCCATGAAGTCTGTATGAGCGGGAATCGACTCGACCACAAGTCGTTCATCTTTGCATTGATGTCATCACATAATGACACGTTTTACTTGTGCTGGGAAGGGAGAAGGATGGCAAAAAAAGAGTTGGCCCTAGTTGAATAAAATAACACTTTACATAGAAATAAAAATAACTTTCTGATAAAATAATACAATGCCAAACACCAGTACAACCCAAATAGTTTCACGTTGTTCACTCTACTTGTATAGGGTAATTAGGTTCTACATACACACCTGAACAGATGGGATTGAAGTACGCAGTGGCTAAATGCTAGCCATTAGTTAAAGTGGGTTACTTTTCTTTAAATATGAGTTAAAGATTAGATTTATAACCAAAAAACAAATATTCTGCTTCTGCTAACGCTTCTGTGTCCTCTTGTGTAACATGGAAAGAGAAACAGTCTCCCCACCTCCCACCGCCCCTTGAGGGTCCTCATGCTTCTGTTTAACAGCAGTGCAATGACAGACAAAACTTCCTCAAGCTTGGTTCCTCACTCTGAACTCCCACATGCACATAGGAATTTAAGACAGCATAAGCTATACACAGGAAACCCTGGTGGCATAGCGGTTAAGTGCTACGGCTCCTAACCAAAGGGTCGGCAGTTTGAACCTGCCAGGTGCTCCTTGGAAACTCTATGGGGCAGTTCTATTCTGTCCTATAGGGTCGCTATGAGTCGGAATCGACTCAACGGCACTGGGTTTGGTTTGGTTTTGGTAAGCTATACATATACAAGTAGGGGATTTCAAGTAGCTGCAAGGTCCTGCTAGGGAAACAGCTTAAGTGATCCCTCAGGAATTGCCCAAATCCATCCCACTGTCATTTTCTGCCTGGCTAACTGACGATGGTTCTCTTTAGAGCAGTGGTACTCAGAGTGTGGTCTGCAGACCCCTGGGGGTTCCCAAGACCCTTCCAGGAGGTCTCAAGGTCAAAACTGTTTTCATAGTAATATAAAGACGTTATTTGCCTTTTTCATGAACAGTCTCTCCAGAGGCTATGAGATGTGGGATACCACAACAGACTAAATCCAGAAGCGGGTGCGGAAATCCAGCTGGCTTCTATTCCGCCAGATCTTCCAGAAATTTGCAAAAAGGAAAAACAGTGCTTCTTTTCACTGAATTTTTTTGTTTTGAGAAATACATTTTCTTAAATGTATTATTTCTGTTAACATATACTAAGTTTAAATGAGTTAATTAACAAATATTTAACATTCTTCTCAGTATTAATCTATAATTTGGTAAACTGATAGATATAACCCACATAAAATGTTCTTTGGGTTTCTCAACAATGTTTTAAGAGTAAAAGGGTCTGCAGATGAAAATATTCGAGAACCACTACTTTAGCTTTACCCAAATCCAAACCTAGAGCTTCTCTGATGATGAAGATGGCTGGCTGCCTGTCTACTGGCCCACTTCACACCTCCTCATCCAGGTTCCAGCCACACCACTGCCGGCATGGACATCCCTAGCCGCCTTCCTCTTCCCTGTATGGTCCATTGTCCACAGTAGCCCAACTCATCTTAACACGTGAAGAGCACGTTGCTGCCCTGGTTTATTGCTGTTGACAGTTACCATCAAGTTGGCCACAGCTCACGGTGACCTTACGTATACCAGAAAGAAATGCTGCCCAGTCCTGCATCGACTTCGTGACCACTGGTACGTTTGAGTCCACTGTTGTAGCTATTGTGTTAATCCATCTCCTTGAGGGCTTCTCTCATTTTTTTGTGGACCCTCTACTTTACCAAATACGATGTCTTTTTCTAGTGACTGGCCTTTCCTAATGACATGTCCAAAGTAAGCTAGCTGAAGTCTGGCCTTCCTTGCTTCTAAGGATACACGTGCGAAAGCTGCCCTGGTTAGAACCCTTCAAAGTGCTTTTGCTGCACTTGGAATAAAGTCCAAATTGTTTGCCACCACCTACAAGCTCTTGCATGGCCTTACTACTACTCTTTCTAGCTATCTTGACTCTACTTCTACCTCCAGAACACCCTAAGTTCACTCCCTTCCTCCTTTCCCCTCTGGAGTTGTCTCGTCTACCAGAATGCTCTGCCCAGATTCAAAGATCACTTCTCAGACAGGTCTTCTTGACCACCTTCAATGCAACCCCCACCCTGAATGCCTTCTTCACGGCACTTACTGCTGTCTGAAAACATCTTACTTGTGTCTCTCCCACTAGAGAACAAACTCCGTGAGAGCAGAAACTTTGCCTAGAAGGAAGTATGGCACATGGTGAGTGTTATGGATTGAATTGTGTCCCGCCATAATATGTACTGAAGTCCTGGCCTCTGTACTTGTGAATGTGATCCTCCTTAGAAATAAGGGGTTTCTCTTGTTATGTTAATAAGGCCATGCCAGAGTTAGGTGGGTCCCACACCTAATCACTTCTGAGTTACAGACACACACACACACATAGGGGGAAGACAGATTAACAAAGACAGATGTATCTACAAGCCCAGAAATGCCAAGGATTGCTGGCAGCTACTTTGTTGTTATGTTGTTGTTAGGTGCTAACAGTTCGGACCCATAGTGACCCTATGTACAATGGAAAGAAACACTGCCTGGTCCTACGCCATCCTCACAATTGTTGTTATACTTGAGCCCACTGTTGCAGCCACTACGTCAATACATCTCGTTGAGGGTCTCCCTCTTTTTTGCTCTCTACTATGCATAATGTCCTTTTCCAGGGACTGGTCCCTCATAATAACATGTCCGAAGTATGTGAGACAAAGTCTCTCCATCCATGCTTCCAAGGAGCATTCTGTCTTCCAAGACAGATTTGTTCATTCTTCTGGCAGTCCATGGTATATTCAATACTGCTCACAAACACCATAATTCAAAGGTGTCAATTCTTTGGTCTTCCTTATACATTGTCCTAGTTTTCGTATGCATATGAGGCAACTGAAAATACCATTGGCTTGGGTCAGGCATACCTTAGTCTCCAAAGTGACACCTTAGCTTTTTAACACTTTAAAGAGGTGTTTTGAAGCAAATTTGCCCAATGTGATATGTCATTTGATTTCCTGACTGCTGCTTCTGTGGGCGTTGATTGTGGATCCAAGTACAATGAAATCCTTGACAACTTCAATCTTTTCTCCATTTACCATGATGTTGCTTACTGGTTCAGTTGTGACGATTTTTGTTTTCTTTACATTGAGGTGCAATCCATACTGAAGGCTGTAGTCGTTGATCTTCAACAGTAAGTGCTTCAAGTCCTCTTCACTTTCAGCAAGAAAGGTCACATACTGTAGGTTGTTAATGAGTCCTCCTCCAATCCTGATGCCTTGTTCTTCATATAGTCCCGCTTCTCGGATTATCTGCTCAGCATACTGACTAAGTATGGTGAAAAGATACAACCCTGACGCACACCTTTCCTGACTTTAAACCACAAAGTATTCCCTTGTTCTGTTCAAATGACTACCTCTTAGTCTACATGCAGGTTCCTCATGAGTACAACTAATTGTCGTAGAATTCCCACTCCTCTCAATGTTATCCACAACTTGTTATGATCCACACAGTCAAATGCCTTTGCATAGTCAATAAAACACAGGTAAACATCTTTCTGGTATTCTCTGCTTTCAGCCAGGATCCATCCGACATCAGTAGCGATATCCCTCATTCAACGACCTCTTTGAATCAGGCTTGGATTTCTGACAGTGCCCTGTCAATGTGCTGCTGCAACCACTTTTGAATGATCTTCAGTAAAATATTACTTGCGTGTGATATCAATGACATTGTTCAATAATTTCCACAATCTGTTGGATCATCTTTGGAATGGGCACAAATAACATGGATCTCTCCCAGTCTTTTGGCCAGGTAGCTGTCTTCCAAATTTCTTGACATAGACGAGTGAGCACCTCCAGTGATGCACCAGTTCACTGAAACATCTCAACTGATATTCTGTCAATTCCTGGTGCCCTGTTTTTCGCCAATGCCTTTGGTGCAGCTTGGATTTCTTCCTTCAGTACCATCGGTTCTTGATCATATCCTACCTCCTAAAATGGCTCAATGTCGATCAGTTTTGTTGGTACAGTGGCTCTGTATATTCCTTCCATCTTCATTTGACGCTTCCTACCTGGTTCAATACTTTGCCTATAGAATCCTTCAATATTGCAACTTGAGGCTTGAGTTTTTTCTTCAGTTCTTTCAGCTTGAGAAATGCCAAATGTGTTCTTCCCTGTTGGTTTTCTAACTCCAGGTCTTTGCACATTTCATTATAATACTTTATTTTGTCTTCTCAAGCTGCCCTTTGAAATCTTCTGTTCAGCTCTTTTATTTCATCATTTCTCCTTTTTGCTTTAGCCGCTCTACATTCAAGACCAAGTTTTAGAGTCTCTTCTGACATCCATTTTGGTCTTTTCTGTCTTTTTAATGACTTTTGCTTTCTTCATGTATGATGTCCTTCCACAACCTGTCTCGTCTTCGGTCAGTGGCGTGCAGTGCATCAAATCTACTCTTGGGATGGTCTCTAAATTCTGGTGGGATATACTTAAGGTCGAATTTGGCTTTTGGGGACCTGTTCTAATTTTCTTTTGTTTCAACTTGAAGTTGCATATCAGCAATTCATGGTCTGTTCCACAGTCGTCCCCGGGCCTTGTTCTGACTGGATGATATTGAGCTTCTCCATTGTCTCCTTCCACAGATGTAGTCGATTTGATTCCTGTGTATTCCATATAGTGAGGTCCGTGGGTTTATTTGCTGTTTATGTTGGTGAAAAAGGTATATGCAATGAAGAAGTCTTTGGTCTTGCAAAATTTTATCATGCACTCTCCAACATCATTACTATCACCAAGACCTTATTTTCCAACTACTGATGTTCCTTGTTTCCAACTTTTGCATTCCAATCATCCATAATTATCAATGTGTCTTGATTGCATGTTTGATCAATTTCAGACTGCAGAAGTTGGTAAAAATCTTTAATTTTCTCATCTTTGGCATTAGTGGTTGGGGCCAGAAGCTGAAATAGACAAAGAAGGACCTCCCCTTAGAGCCACACCTCTAATTTAGACATCTAGCCACATGAACTGTGAGAAAATATATTTGTGTTCTTTAAAACCACCCACTTGTGGTATTTCTGTTATGGCAGCTCTAGGTACCTAAGACAGTGGGTGCTCAGTTTCTGTGTTGAAAGAATAAAAAGGGAGGTTTCCCAGATCCTGCCCTTGGTTTGGGACCAAATGATCTAGCTGCCCTAGAGCAGGTCTCTGCACTCGGACTCTGTAGGCTCCTCCTCTTCACTGTGAGCACTTAACATCCTGCTTCTCCTCTCAGCTGTTGTAGGTGGCCCTGCCCAGTGTCCTACAATCTTACTTTCACCATTTCCTTTCCCATCACCTAATACTTAATAATAGAGAATATCACACTTTCCAGATGGACACAGATAGTACCCATCTACCCTAAAGGGGCAGTGGAAACACAAAGTTGTTTCCTCTCAGAGCCAAGTCCTTTCTTCATTTTCGTGTAATTTGCACTTCTTGGTTTGGATGGTACAGCACACAGAATGAACTTTGAGGTTGACAGACCTAGGTACAAATCTTCATTATTAGCTGTTGTTATTGTTAGCTGCCGCTGAGTCAGCCCCCAACACATGGCAACCCCACGAACAACAGAATGTAACACTGTCTGGTCCTGTGTCATCCCCATGATCAACAGCATTCAGGATCCTTGTGATATATTGGGTTTTCACTGGCTGATATTTGGAAGTAGAGCTCTAGGCCTTTCTTCCTAGTCTAGGAGCTCTACTGAAATCTGTTTGCATCATATTGTTTTTGTTGTAGTGTGCATTGAGTTGATTCGGATCATAAAATATATCTTAAAATAAATCAAACCAGTTGACTGTGACTCATGGTAGCCCATGTGTGTCAGAGTAGAGCTGCTCCATAGAGTTTTCAAGGTTGTGACCACCAGGCCTTTCTCCAAGGCTCCTCTGGGTGGATTTGAACCTTTTGGTCAATAGGCAATCTTTCAATTAGTAACTGAGCTCTTAACCATATTCGCCACCCAGGGCTTCCTTTCCTTAAATACTAGGTTTTCATACATAGTGACTACAACATTTAAGTAAATGCTATTTTTTTCCTCTGGTTGGGCATCTGGGGCTGTAATTCAGGTATGCCAGATTCCATCCTCCGTGACCTACATCTTTGTAATTAACATGTAAGCCCGTACCCTTCCTAAACTGGACATGACAAAGATTTGATGTTTACTCCCTGTGGGTATCCATTTCAGGGACAACTAAATTGCCATGCCAGTGAGCTAATTTGTTCCATTGCTCCTTAGTATCTGTTTTTCCATTATGATGCTTGTGGTTCCTAATTAGATTTAGAGCGACGACGTTAACAACAGTCATTAAACTCTTCCCTCCATCTTATTAGTGCTATAAAAGTAAAATTTCACAAATGAAATCTCAGGGGACAGAATCATCAACCTCCACAGGCCTCCTCCATCTACTGATGATTTAATTCTAAATAAAACCAACTCAGTTAAGATCCTCTCCATCTATAATAGCTAACAGCGGTTTGCAGAGATTCATAAAAACCATCACCATTTTAGACAAATAAAAATGAGGCATTGGTTTCATCAGTTCTTAGGGGGGAAATGTTCGCTGACGATGGAAAGACACTGATCAGTTCCTGAAGAACTTCTGTCCTATAAACACCAGGAAGGAATCTCTTGCCAGGCAAGGCTTGAACTTTTCCAGGCTACGAGATCTAAATGGGTATTAGAAAGAGAGGGGAACTCAAGTTAATTGAGCACCTAAGTGCTTCGCATAGTTGATGTCACTGAATCTTTACAGTAACTATGAAGGCATGACCACCCCCATTTTACACATGGATATATACAGGTATAAACTTCTATACTGACACTATACTCACATGCGGATATATGCACGTATAAACTACACTGACACTATACTAACACGCAGATATATGCACGTATAAACTTCTATACTGACACTATACTAACACACGGATATATACACGTATAAACTTCCATACTGACACTATGCTAACACACGGATATATACACGTATAAACTCCTGCACTGATACTATGCTAACACGCGGATATATGCACGTATAAACTCCTCCACTGACACTATACTAACACGCGGATATATGCACGTATAAACTCCTGTACTGACACTATGCTAACACGCGGATATATGCACGTATAAACTCCTGTACTGACACTATGCTAACACGCGGATATATGCACGTATAAACTCCTGTACTGACACTATGCTAACACGCGGATATATGCACGTATAAACTCCTGCACTGACACTATGCTAACACGCGGACATATGCACGTATAAACTCCTGTACTGACACTATGCTAACACGCGGACATATGCACGTATAAACTCCTGCACTGACACTATGCTAACACGCGGACATATGCACGTATAAACTCCTGCACTGACACTATGCTAACACGCGGACATATGCACGTATAAACTCCTGCACTGACACTATGCTAACACGCGGACATATGCACGTATAAACTCCTGCACTGACACTATGCTAACACGCGGACATATGCACGTATAAACTCCTGCACTGACACTATGCTAACACGCGGACATATGCACGTATAAACTCCTGCACTGACACTATGCTAACACGCGGACATATGCACGTATAAACTCCTGCACTGACACTATGCTAACACGCGGACATATGCACGTATAAACTCCTGCACTGACACTATGCTAACACGCGGACATATGCACGTATAAACTCCTGCACTGACACTATGCTAACACGCGGACATATGCACGTATAAACTCCTGCACTGACACTATGCTAACACGCGGACATATGCACGTATAAACTCCTGCACTGACACTATGCTAACACGCGGACATATGCACGTATAAACTCCTGCACTGACACTATGCTAACACGCGGACATATGCACGTATAAACTCCTGCACTGACCCTATGCTAACACGCGGACATATGCACGTATAAACTCCTGCACTGACCCTATGCTAACACGCGGACATATGCACGTATAAACTCCTGCACTGACCCTATGCTAACACGCGGACATATGCACGTATAAACTCCTGCACTGACACTATGCTAACACGCGGACATATGCACGTATAAACTCCTGCACTGACACTATGCTAACACGCGGACATATGCACGTATAAACTCCTGCACTGACACTATGCTAACACGCGGACATATGCACGTATAAACTCCTGCACTGACACTATGCTAACACGCGGACATATGCACGTATAAACTCCTGCACTGACACTATGCTAACACGCGGACATATGCACGTATAAACTCCTGCACTGACACTATGCTAACACGCGGACATATGCACGTATAAACTCCTGCACTGACACTATGCTAACACGCGGACATATGCACGTATAAACTCCTGCACTGACCCTATGCTAACACGCGGACATATGCACGTATAAACTCCTGTAGTGACCCTATGCTAACACGCGGACATATGCACGTATAAACTCCTGTACTGACACTATGCTAACACGCGGACATATGCACGTATAAACTCCTGTACTGACACTATGCTAACACGCGGACATATGCACGTATAAACTCCTGTACTGACACTATGCTAACACGCGGACATATGCACGTATAAACTCCTGTACTGACACTATGCTAACACGCCGACATATGCACGTATAAACTCCTGTACTGACACTATGCTAACACGCCGACATATGCACGTATAAACTCCTGTACTGACACTATGCTAACACGCCGACATATGCACGTATAAACTCCTGTACTGACACTATGCTAACACGCGGACATATGCACGTATAAACTCCTGTACTGACACTATGCTAACACGCGGACATATGCACGTATAAACTCCTGTACTGACACTATGCTAACACGCGGACATATGCACGTATAAACTCCTGTACTGACACTATGCTAACACGCGGACATATGCACGTATAAACTCCTGTACTGACCCTATGCTAACACGCGGACATATGCACGTATAAACTCCTGTACTGACACTATGCTAACACGCGGACATATGCACGTATAAACTCCTGTACTGACACTATGCTAACACGCGGACATATGCACGTATAAACTCCTGTACTGACACTATGCTAACACGCGGACATATGCACGTATAAACTCCTGTACTGACACTATGCTAACACGCGGACATATGCACGTATAAACTCCTGTACTGACACTATGCTAACACGCGGACATATGCACGTATAAACTCCTGTACTGACACTATGCTAACACGCGGACATATGCCCGTATAAACTCCTGTACTGACACTATGCTAACACGCGGACATATGCACGTATAAACTCCTGTACTGACACTATGCTAACACGCGGACATATGCCCGTATAAACTCCTGTACTCACGCTATGCTAACACGCGGACATATGCACGTATAAACTCCTGTACTCACGCTATGCTAACACGCGGACATATGCACGTATAAACTCCTGTACTGACACTATGCTAACACGCGGACATATGCACGTATAAACTCCTGTACTGACACTATGCTAACACGCGGACATATGCCCGTATTAACTCCTGTACTGACACTATGCTAACACGCGGACATATGCCCGTATAAACTCCTGTACTGACACTATGCTAACACGCGGACATATGCCCGTATAAACTCCTGTACTGACACTATGCTAACACGCGGACATATGCCCGTATAAACTCCTGTACTGACACTATGCTAACACGCGGACATATGCACGTATAAACTCCTGTACTGACACTATGCTAACACGCGGACATATGCACGTATAAACTCCTGTACTGACACTATGCTAACACGCGGATATATGCACGTATAAACTCCTGTACTGACCCTATGCTAACACGCGGACATATGCACGTATAAACTCCTGTACTGACACTATGCTAACACGCGGACATATGCACGTATAAACTCCTGTACTGACACTATGCTAACACGCGGACATATGCACGTATAAACTCCTGTACTGACACTATGCTAACACGCGGATATATGCACGTATAAACTCCTGTACTGACACTATACTAACACGCGGATATATGCACGTATAAACTCCTGTACTGACACTATGCTAACACGCGGATGTATGCACGTATAAACTCCTGTACTGACACTATACTAACACCGACTGAGGCACTGGTGGTTCAGTGTTAGAATTCTTGCCTTCCATGCAGGAGAGCTGGGTTTAATTCTCAGCTGAAACATCTCATGAGCAGCCGCTACACGTCAGTGGAGAGCTGCATGTTGCTATGATGTGAACAGGAGCCCTGATGGCACAGTAGTTAAGCCCTCAGCTGCTCACCAAAAGGTCGGTGGTTGAACCCCATCCAGAGGCTGTACAGGAGAAAAGACCTGGTGGTCAGCTCCGGTAAAGACTCCTGCCTAGGAAATCCTGTGGGACAGTTCTACTCTGTCCTATAGGGTCACTGTGAGTTGGAATCAACTCAACAACAACATCATGATGCAAACAGGTTTCAGCAGAGGTTCTAGACTAAGACAGACTAAGAAGAAAGGCCTAGCGCTCTACTTCCAAATATCAGCCAGTGAAAACTCCATGGATCACAAAGGTCCAATCTGCAACTAATCATGGGGATGGTGCGGACCAGGCAGCATTTCATTCTGTTGTTCACAGGGTCACCGTGAGTCGGGGGCTGATGCTACTGCTGCTAACGACAACAACAACAGCAGCTGATAATGAAGACGTGCACTCAGGTCTGTAAATCTCAAAGTTCATGCGATGTGCTGCACCATACAAACCAAGAAGTGCAAATTGTAAGAAAATGAAGAGAGGACTTGGCTCTGAGAGGAAACAACTGTGCTTCTACTGCATCTAGTTTTGGATAATCGGCTGGATTTTCAACAAACGTCAAGAATAATTTACTGTGTTTGGTTAAAAGACTACTGAGTGAAACACACCCAGTTATGATTCAAATATCAATAAGGCTTTCCTTTTGCTTATAAAATTTATATTTACAGTACAGAGTGAAGAGCAAGGTACTGAACACGTAGGGAAGCAAAGTCTGCCTTCAAACTGAATTACCTAAATGGTCACTCCTTGGCCAGACTGATTCATTTTTAGAAGGAAAAAAAAACTTAATTTAATATAAAAGATTAAGACAAGATGGTCTACTCATGCATAGGCGAAGGTGAATCTGCTGTTAGTTGTCACCAAGTCAGCTCTGACTCATGGCAACCCCGTGCACAAGAGGACAAAGGGTAGCCTGGTCCTGCATCATCCTCACAATGTAGCATGTTTGAGTCCATTGTTGTGGCTGTCACGTCAACCCATCTCATCAAGGGCCTCTCTCACCCTTGATGGCCCTACTTCAACAAACATGATGTCCTCCTCTAGCGATTTATCCTTCCTGATGAAATGTCCAAAGCAAGCAAGTTGGATGATGCTCTGTTGTGATCCATGAGTTATCACTGGCTAAGTTTCAAAGCAGATCACCAGGCCTTTCTTCGTATTGTCTTAGTCTGGAAACTCCACTGAAACCTGCCCATTATGGGTGACCCTACTGGTATTGGAAATACTGGTGGCATAGTTTCCAGTATCATGGTAACACACAAGCCACCACAGTACAACAAACTAACAGACAGGTGGTGGGAAGGTAAAGCAGCTCCTCATAATTTATTACTGAAAATTTTCTAAAAGCTCAGACAGAAGGAAAATAAAGAGAAATGAGTCAAAGTAGTCCTAAAGTGTCACAGGAAAAAAAAAAAAATTTGAGGAGCTTAAGTACATTTAGAAAAGCTGAATTAAGATCACTGGGCTATATGATAAATGGGTGTGGTTTTAAGCCACTCAGTTCATGGTCATTATTACAGCCAACCCCCCCCCCCCAAAAAACACAGCGCCGTTGAGTCGATTCCAACTCATATTATTACAGCAGCAATTGAAAATTAACACAATTGCTTACTGGTCTCATGAGCCTATGGCTTCTCTCCCTTGTTAGAGTTTAAGCCAGAGCTGTGTCTTATATATTTTAATGTGTTCCCTTCACAGCTTAGCATGAGTCTCTGTACAAATCTGGCCCTCAGCTACATAAACCAGAGACTCCATCAGCCTGAGACCAGAAGAACTAGATGGTGCCCGGCTACCACCAATCATCACCCTGACAGGGAATACAACAGAGAGTCCCTGACGGAGCAGGAGAAATGTGTGGTGCAGAACTCAAATTCACCTACAAGACCAGACTTAATTGTCTGACTGAGACTAGAGGAACTCCAGAAGACATGGCCCCCCGGACTCTCTGTTAACCTAGAACTAAAACCATACCTGAAGCCAACTCTTCAGAAAAAGATTAGACTGGACTATAAAACATAAAACAATACTCGTGAAGACTGTGCTTCCTAGTTCAAGTAGATACACTAGACTAAATGGGCAGCTCCTGTCCAGAGGCAGGATGAGAAGGCAGAAAGAGTAGGAGCTGCTTGAATGGACATGGGAAACCCTGGGTGGAAAGGGGGAGTGTGCTATCACATTATAGGGATAGCAACTAGGGTCACCTAACAATATGTGTAAAAATTTTTGTATGAGAAATTAACTTGAGCTGTAAACGTTCACCTAAAGCACAATTAAAAAAAAAAAAAAATTGGTCCTTGGCCAGGTAGGGACTGGAGTGGCCAGAGCTCACGGCCTGTTCTCCTCTGGCTGCAAGCAACCCTACCAGTATTTCTCTAAAGGCACTGTATAAATAAGATCACTTTCTATTTGTGCACTGAACAAAGCCAAGTTAAAAAAACCACTCAGTCGTGTCCGGTTGATTCTAACTACGGTGACCTCATGTGTGTCAGAGTAGAACTGTGTGCTCCACAGAGTCTTCATGGCTGTGACCTTTCGGAAGTAGACTGCTAGGCCTTTCTTCTAAGGTACCCCTGGGTGGACTCAAACTGCCAACCTTTCAGTTAGTAGCCAAGTGCTTAACCATTACACAACTTGGGCTTGCCCTCCTCAGCGCACTGGTGGTGTGTTCTGGTTGCCAGGTACTTGTTTGGGGAGAAGCAGAATACTCCTCAGGGCTCTGTGTGGTCAGCTGTAGCCCACAGGATACCAGAGCCCTTGGGAGCCATAAAGGGCCTGCTGGTTGCTGTGTAATTGTCCTTCCAGCTGGTCCTGGAGCTGCTGAGTAGCGTTGGTGGTGGTGTATAAGTGCTTGACACGAGGCCTGAGTCTCCCTGGGCTCTCCTGGGAGACTGTGCTATATGCCGTTATGACTGCTTTTATAGTAAAGAGCCAACACACTCAATGGACGGAAGAGGAATAATTCAAAAGTCTGCCTGCCCATGTTCACGAATATCATCAAGTCAGATGGAAGATTCAACAGATGACACAAGCAGGTAAAGCCCTTGAGTCACCAGGTGGGAGCCCTGTCCACAGAGCTTACAGATCTGGGGTCTGGCAGCATATAATGACTATCTCAGCAGGTTCACCTCTTCACTTGGGGATGTGGCGGACATTCTCTACAAGCAACAGAACAGTGAGCCCCTAGAGCTCCACATCCTGGAATGATGGCTGGACTTCAAAAACAGAAACAGGCACTTGAAAATACATCAAACCCCCTTCAATCCCAAGCGATCCATGAACACAGATGCAAAAATCCTCGACAAAATTCTAGCCAATAGAATTCAACAACATATCAAAAAATAATTCACCATGACCAAGTGGGATTCATACCAGGTATGAAGGGGTGGTTCAACATTAGAAAAACAATCAATGTAATCCATCACATACATAAAAGACAAGAACCACATGATCTTATCAATTGATGCAGAAAAGGCATTTGACAAAGTCTAATACCCATTCATGACAGAAACTCTCAGCAAAAAAAGAAAATGGGTATTTGCAGTGCTGTCCAACAGTGCTTTCTGTTATAATGGGAATGTCCTATACCTGTGCTGTCCCATACACGGCTACCAACCACAAGTGGCTGTGGAGTGTTTGAACTTGGCCGGTGCAACTGAAGAATACAATTTTAAATATTATTTAGTTTTAATTATCTTACATTCAAATGTAAATAGCCACATATGGCTAGAGGCTACCATACTGGACAGTTTAAACTAAACTGTCTCATCTGTAAAATAGGAGATGAAATAATTCCAAACATCCGTTCCTGCTCCGGAAGTCTATGCTTTGTACTGCTGACCTCTCTGCAAGATAGGAAGCACTGACCAGGAGACCAACAGCATATGGAGACACAACTCCTCTTCTGTGGGCACAGCTGTAGAACTACCAATGTCATTCTGTGCAGGAAGCACTTGTTGAGATCTACATACACAGCAAGCCCTGTGCCAGACACTGCAGCAGCTGTCAGAGGGGCAAGATGGCTCCCGGAGAAGAGGCACCCAAGGCATGAGACTGAAGAATGGGGGCTATCTTAAGAGGCAGAAAATATACTGGGTACAGTATAAAAACAAAACAAAATCCAAACCAGTTGCCATCGAGTCAACTCCAATTCATGGCGACCCCATGAGCATCAGAGTAGAACTGTGCACACAAGATTTTTAATGGCTTATTTTTTTAGAAGTAGATCACCAGGCCTTTCTTCCAAGGCACCCCTGGGTGGGTTTCAACCACCAACCTTTCATTTAGTAGTTGAGCACTTACCGGTTTGTGCCACCTGGGACTCCTTTGTACAGTATAAACAATGGCAAATAAAGAGAGAAGGAACATAGTGTGACCAGAGGATAGAGGAACTCCAAAGCAGAGGGGAAATATAATGTGGTTTATAGAAAACCACTTTTAGTCAACTTTTAAGAATGTGGCTATTGCGTTAAGTAAACGGAACACATATGCTCAGTGACTCTGCAGCAGGAAATCCTGGAACCCGTCCCCTTACACATTGGCAGTCACTACGTGACTTGAATTATGTATCACAGCTTATTAAAGGCTGGTGAATCTCCGCGAACCTTCTAAAAACCACTACCGTGTATAATTTAAATGAGTTATAGCTCAATAAAGCTGTTATAAAAAAAGAAAAAACACCTGATGAATGCTTGTGGCTGTCAGGTGCCGCTGAGTCAGTTCCAACTCATAGACATGATAACCAGTCAATATAAAGGCTTGATGTGAAAAGAAGTACTTAGATGAACCCCTCCAATCCCCTGTGGAATGATAGAGGAAAATCCCCCAATTTCTGAAATGTTAAAAGTAAAATTTTAGAATTGATGAAATAAAGGCCGGAGAGTGAAATTCAGGCAGGTCTACCTGGGAAGCCACCTATGGTGACTTCAACACTGCATTCCCCCAAAACCGCATGATGAGGTGGGCTCATTTACACGGTGCCGCCCAGGCCTTTAGGAAATGACCGTGAGGGTCTGGAGACCTACGGCTGAAATGATGAACACATACCTCCTCCAGGCTGAGCTGCAAATACTCAAAGATCCTGTACGGATTTCTTCTGCACGTTAGCCTCTTTGATTGCACCGACTGAAGGGAAAAAAAAAAAAAAAATTAGAACAAATGGAGACATTACGGGTCATACAGAAGAGGCTGCATTTTAAAATTTAAAATTCCCAAGATCTACATGCTGTTGGGTAAATGTAAAAATGAAAATAAATAAATAAATATTTTTTTTATTCTGGTAAAAATATATGTGACAAAACATTTTTCATTTCAATACCTGTAAAAGACGAATTTTTAATACTAACGTGGAAAAGGAAGTTTTGCTTTTTACTACTACTACTATTTTATTTCCTTTTTTTCCACCCATGAATTCTACCCCTGGTTAGAACATTCTGTTGGTCATGTCAATGTGTTGCTTCTTTTTTCAGCCAACTGTACCTTACAAGCATGCATTCTTGACGAGATAACACAAATCTCATTCTAAAGGTTACATAGTATTTCTTCAAAGGGCTGTTTCATGGTACTATTTAGCCATTCAGATTGTTTTTAATTTTTTAGATTATAGATAATCCCAGGGTAACTCTGTCTCTACCACCCATCTATCAGTTTGCTGTACCATGGCGGTTTGCGTGTTGCTATGATGCTGGAAGCTAGGTCACCAGTATTTCAAATACCAACAGGGTCAGCCATGGTGGACAGATTTCAGTGGCACTTCCAGACTCAGATGCACTAGGAAGAAAGATCTGGAGATCTACTGATTCGATGGCAACTAACAACAATGACAACTATCTCTACAGTGAGTCCCTAATAAAGTGGTTCTTACTGTTTTCCAGTGCTTCTCTCGTGATGACATCTGCACACGAGACCCTCCGCCTTGGGCATACTCAAGATCATGTGTGACTACCACTGTATTTCTATCAAGTAAAGAGAGAATATTAATAAACCTGCTTTAATTTCTATATACATTTTAAGTCTGGTCATTCACAAATTTGATGTTCTAGTTGTAACAGTCCTCACATCTGATGCGCCCCAGGACTGGTACCCAGAGTCTCCTGGACCTCTTGGAGCATTTGCAGTGTGGGCTTCTGCACAATTCTCACATGTCCCGGTGTTTCCTAAATGTCTGCTCCCAGGCACTAGTAAAGGACACTGCAGCTAACCAACATCTCAGCTGGCCCAAAGCAGGCGGTTTTGGGGGAATAATCTGATTTCTTCA
The DNA here is from genome assembly GCF_030014295.1 of Loxodonta africana. Taxonomy (NCBI): domain Eukaryota; kingdom Metazoa; phylum Chordata; class Mammalia; order Proboscidea; family Elephantidae; genus Loxodonta; species Loxodonta africana. The sequence continues at coordinate 39,575,577 of NC_087363.1, forward strand.
ACTTACTTCCTCGCTTGGTGTATCCTTTCCCATGCTCACATCACTAACCACTTCTTCCACAAGCACGTACTCATGATCAGTCCCCCTCTCTTTGGCAGAAAGGAGACCTTCGTGCCAGTCATCCTCCGGCTGAGAGCCACGTTGGAGAATGAGGTTATCATGGTGGCTGCACCGGACATGGGGCAGGGGCGCAGCTCCATCTACCGTGAGTTCATCAGAGCCATTTGTAGTTAGAGCGTCCTGCCTGGAACCATCCTGCGGGTACGCAGATGGGTTGCTCAGGTCCTCCACATCATCTGACTCTCCAGCGTCTCCATTCATCGCAGAAAGTTTCTCTCTACCCGCCGGGCCTTCCACGTCGGGGTCCACTTCAGAGCTGAGCTCACTCTGCAAATGAGTCCCTCTGTACCTTTGCAAACAAGGGTGCTCGAGTGACTTGGTGTAATCCTGCAGGATGCTGTGCACAGCACTTTCTTCCTGCCCCTGCCTACGCAGGAGCTCTGCAGCCCATTCTACGCTTCGCTGGTACCTGCAAAACGGACAGATGGTTGGTAACAATACCAGAATCTCCAAGGTTAAAAGACCAACTACAGGGACAACAAAGCATACGAAAAAGACTGGAACGCCAGACTCCAAAATGTCCACAGCAGTTTCACTGAGGGGTCGGTTATAGGCAAATATTTTTTTCTTTACATCTTTCTGCAAAAAGTATGTATTACTTTTCATAATCAGGAAAAAAACTGGCTGCCCATAAAATAGCAGGCTGTCCTTTTGCCTGTCACACGGCCACTGATGCATACAGTTAAGAGAACTTTCACTTGAGAGACCTAAAAAGAACCTTTGCTCTTCCTATCACCTAAAGCATTGGCTCTTATAGGCTTCCTGGGTCTATAAAACCTGGTCTATGAACCTCCCTAAATTGAATACAAACTTGTGCATCAGTATGCATTTCTTTGGAGATGGGATCCACAACTTTCACATCAAATTCCTTGACTCAGAAATGTGAGAGAAGCACTGAATTAAAGGGTCAACAGCAGAGGATCTGGAACTGAGAGAGAGCGTACACAGGTCGCTGCTGTGCTCTGCGCCATCGAGAGGTCAAGGCAGACACAAGTTCAAATCCTCGCCCTGTCATGTTCTCACACTAGCAAGGTGGCCCTGCCTTGCTGAGGCTCACTTATGAATCTGCAAATCAGGGACAACTGCACCTGCCTCACAGGCCCGCTGCAAGAATTAAAGGGGAAAAGACATGTAAAGTGCTTAGCATGTAATAAGTGCTCAATAAATACCCAGATGAAGATGGACTAAGAAGAAAGGCCTGGCAATCTACTGCCGAAAACCAGCCAACGAAAACCCTACAATCACAACGGTCTGACCTACAACCCATCATGGAGATGGCGCAGGACTGGGCAGTGTTCTGTCCTGCTGTGCTTGGGGTCACTATGAGTTGGGGTACAACTCAACAGCACCTAACAGCAAAAACAACAACCATGTTATTGTGGGACTTCATGGGCTTGAAAAATACTCAACTCGACTTAAAACACATCACACTGAAAAACCGTACATGGTAATTAGCTGCTCTTTGAGAGCAGGGCTGTGATGTGAGGAGAGCAGCCCAAGAGATCTGGGTTCTAGAGGAAGCTCTTCTGGGTGATTCTGGATTAGCCACCTAACATCTCTGTCTGCTCTTCTGTCAATGTCAGGACCACACCTGTATTCCTGCCCCCTGATGATCTCGGGGGCTCATGAGGAAAGCTCCAATGGCACAGTGGGTACAAACGCCTGTCAGAGAAAGCCTCTGAGTAAGGCTGGCAGTGCTGAAGAGACCAGGCACATAGATGACTAATACTATGGCACACAGGTCACAAAGTAGGTGTCCTCTCGTTGGCTGGCAAGGCCTCTAAAAGTCAAGTCCAGCTGCGATGAACCCCAAGCACTGCTGGAGAAGTGGCAGAAAGAGAAAGGAAAAAGCTAGAAAACATCAAGGGGAGAGCGACAGATGGAAAAGGTGGCAGTTACAATTACAAGCAGTAATGGGACCGATTCAAGGCAGCAGGAATACCCAACGGTCCCATCTGAACATGCCACAGCTTCTCCTCCTCCACCAGAGGGTGCTGGCGCTCACCTCAGGGAAGGTCCTCGTCACCGGAGGACAACTGCTGTTGGAAGGAGGCCAATGAATGTGAATCCCAGCTTACTAAGTGCCTGTCATAATTGTTTCTGTACTATTCACTCTGAAATTCTCATCCGTGTCTCATGCAGCATTCTGATCTGTTGCTACGTGTCAGGTCTCCCACTCTTGTCGTTTGTTATAGTAATACAAACTCAAAGCAAATCGATGGCAAAATGAAAATTTGAATCTTGCAAAAGATACAGGATTCATGAAGTTGATGAAAAGTAATCAAATTACACACACGGTGATTTGAAAATGAGAATCTGGCAGTCAGGTTAGTCAAGCACTGAAGAGAACATCGACCAGGGTGATGACACAAGAAGGCACTTCCAAGTGTTGGGGAGGAGGAGAGGATGTGTGAGTGGGCACTGAGCTTCTAAGAGGCCCGCTGATTGGTGAACATGTCATCTGTAACTCTTGCTTGCTAGTGCATCCTGGTAACTGAGGGTCCTTGGAATATTCTGAATACTCAAATGGCAAAGACCTTCTGGACTATGTTCAACAAATAACGCATAAGAGGAGGAGTCAAAAATTGCTCAATTGTTAGTGCTTACAAAGGGCCAACCTTCGGTTAGATGGCCATCTCCCTGTCTAAAACCTCTCTGTCCTTTCTGCTGGCCTGGTTTGGGTACAGTTCTCACAGGCAGGTTTCTGCTCTGTTTCTGAACCCTAACTCTGTTCCAGCACCCTACTTACACTGCAGCCCCTCCTGGGATGTGGGCTCTGCCAGGTTCTTCCCAGGCCCTTCCCACAGACATAAGTCCTACGGCTGACCCCTAGCCTGGGGTCTAGGGCCAGAGCAGCCCTTGAGACATCCCTGGTGCTACTGCTTACCTGCCATTGCTCTGGCCAAGGGGTTACCCAGCATGTAACCAAAAAGGAGCTGTCAGATTTGGACAGTGAGTGCTAGAAGCAAGGTGAAAAATCACTGCAGACTTGAGTTGTTTTAGAAGGCATCATGTAAGAGCTGAGACTTAGGCTACACCTCAGAGACAGAGGCTTTGGACCTCATATTTGGACAGCTGACCATTTTAGTCAACAAAATCTTACCATGGGATGGAGGGGTGAGGCAGGTATGGTCCCTGCTCTCAAAGAGCTGACAGTCTAAAAGGGGCAACCGACATATGATACTTTATGCAATAAATGTTGGGCAATTTACCCAAGGCAATGCAGCCCCTTCCATTCTGTTGTGCTCCATACAGCATCACGAACAGTACCAAAGCCAACTCAGTGGGAACCAGAGGGGCAACACCCAACTCGGCAGGGGAGGGGGTGAGAAGAGAAGCTGCCAGGAGAGGGGCCCTTTAGGCTGGATGGTAAGGACGTGCAGCAATTAGCCAGGCTGTGTGTGTGCAGTAGGCCCCTGGGTGACGAAAGTGGTCTGCAATCGCCTGTTAAGGTGAAGGCTGGCATCACGGAAGAAAGGTCTGGTGATCTGTTCCCATAAAGATTACAGCCAAGAAAACCCTATGGAGCAGCTCTACTCTGTCACGTGGGGCTGCCGTGAATTGCAGTTGACTTGATGGCAGCAAGTGCAGTTTTCATTTTTGGTTTGGTGTGTGTATTTAGGGGATTAGGGAGAAATGGTCAAGGAAGAGGGAAGAGCGAGCATAAACAAAAGCCCAGAGGAAGGAATTAGGGCTGTATAGGATGGACGAGGAAAGGTGGAACCTCTGGGAAAGTCTCCTTTTCTGGCACGATGCCAGTTCAAAAGCTAAGACTGGGCATCTCAGGACTTAAATGCATTACAGCTATAGGGTTGCTATGAGTTGGAATTCGCTCAATGGCAATGGATTTTTTTTTTTTTTTTTTGGTTTCACAGTTTATATTTTGGAAGGGAGTAAGTTGGCAGAGGACTTAGTTTAGGGTTATTTATTTTTTGTTGTGCTTTAAATGAAAGTTTACAATTCAAGTCAGTTTCTCGCATAAAAACTTAAACACACATTGTTATGTGACCCCAGATGCTCTCCGTACAATGTGACAGCACACTCCTCCTTTCCACCTTGTATTTCCCGTGTCCGTTCAACCAGCTCCTGTCCCCCTCTGCCTTTTCATCTCACCTCCGGACAGGAGCTGCCCAAGTCGTCTCATGTGTCTATCTGAACTAAGAAGTACACACCTTACCAGTTACCACTTTATGTCTTATAGTCCAGTCTAATCTTTGTCTGAAGAGTTGGCTTCAGGAATGGTTTTAGTTTTGGCCTAACAGAGAGTCCAGGGGCCATGTCCTCTGGGGTCCCTCCAGTCTCAGTCAGACCATTAAACCTGGTCTTTTTACTAGAATTTGAGATCTGCATCCCACTTTTCTCCTGCTCCACCAAGGATTCCCTGCTGTGTTCCCTGTCAGGGAGGTCACCGGTGGTAGCAGGGCACCACCTAGTTCTTAGCTCAGGATTACTTAAAAAAATAAATTCACTTAATATACTTGAAATATGACTTAATCACATTAAATCCACACAGTTTTGAAGGACACATCTACTACAAAAAAAAAAAAAAGATGTGGACTGCCATATCAGAACTAGCTACTTAAAAACAGATTTGATCTACACCACAATTTTGACCAAAGTCGAAGTTCATCAAGACTTACTTCTTTGAAGTGATTATGGGCAAGCTTGTCCTCAAATCTGTAACAACAAAAAAGCTTTATTAGTTCAGACAAATTTTCCTTAAGGGTCAAAATACCGAAAATCTAGAAAAGACGAAAGAGTTTCAAGGTTCACAAAACTGCACACCTGGAAGATTCTTTAACACTGCTCACTCAGCGGGGGCAAACACTTCATACGCCACCGCCCCCTGTACCTGCACCCCAGCAGCAGCTAACCAATCCTGTCCGTTTTCTTGCTGAGCTTAGATGTGAACTCAAAACCCTTCTCAACCCAGCACTGCAGGTCAGCAGGGACAGCGTGCTACCTCTGAATGCTCACTCCCTCAGCTTTCAGATTGGAATTCTGAAGCCCTAAATGCGGCTGACCCAAAGCAAAGCTACTCTTCCCACTCCACTGTGCTTCACAAGGAGCCTTGGCGGCACAGCGGTTAAGAGCTACGGCAAGCTATGGCTGCTCACCAAAAGGTCCGTAGTTCAAACCCACCAGTGTCTCCTTGGGAACCCTATAGGGCAGTTCTACTCTGTCCTATAGGGTCGCTATGAGTCGGAATCAACTCGACGGCAATGGATTTGGATTTGAGTGTTTCGTAAAGCATTTTCAGTGAAAGCACTAATACGTGTACATAGAAAGGTGGGGAAAGTAAATTTACGGGCCGGTTAGTTTTGGATGGGGACTGAAAGTTCTGGGTTCTAGTTACGGCTCTGGGCTGCTAGTGCAAAGAGTCTTTCCACCTAACGTGTTTAACAGGTCACCTACTGGTCTGAGTTTTAGTCCTGGTCCTTCCTAACTCTGCCTTTGGCAAGTCATTTCTCCTTTCCCAAACTCAACCTCATCTCTGATGGGTTAAAGCCTTGGAATAGATGATGCTTCAGTTTTAAAACCATAAGAAAGTGAGTTTACTTCCTACCTCCTCAGGAATTTGTTCCCTGTGTCACAACCTTCTTCCTCTGTAATTCAACGACAATTGAGCAAATTTTACTAAAAGCCTTCTATGTGCTAAGCATTAGAGATAGAGAATAAGATAAAACCTTTCTCCTTGAACTACTCAGTCTAGTTAGGGAAATAGACTAGAAACAGCTGGTTCTAACCGAAGACGATGTATAACTGAGTCAAGTATTATAAAGTGACTAATTAACTTTACTTGGAAAGATTAGGAAAAAATACAAAGAGAAGGGACAATTGAGCTGGGCTTTGAAAATAGGAGTTCACCAGGTGGCCAGTGGGGAAACAGGGAAAGGAAACCATGCAGAGAGACAGCAAATGAATGGCATATTCCCAGAATGGCAAATAGCCCCAGGTGACTAGAGTACAAACAGAAGAGAGTGATTAGAGATGAGTGTGGAAGAGTAGGTTGAAGCCAGATTTTGAAGAACCTCCTAAAATAGACATTTGGGATTTATTTCTTCAGTGTATTCTACAATATTAAAATTCTGTTTCTTTGGCAAAAATTCATTTCCTTCAAATCTCTACCAATATTTAAAATGAGTTATTATACGGTTCAAGACAAGATTCTAAATAGTTAAGAGTATTATACTATCTGAAAACTTTCTGTGTTTTTGCAAAATATTAATAATCGTTGAAGCTGGGTGATGGGTACTGGCAGGGTCATTATACTAATTGCTTCCCCCCCCCACTGCTTTTTACCATGGAGAATCTCAAACATACACATAAGCAGAGAGACCAGCACAAACAAAAAAAATCCCACACTAAGCTTTCACAATTAACCACGGCCAATCCTGCTTCATCTGTTCTTCCACCCACTCCCTCGGCCCCCAGGTTATTTTGAAATTGATCCCTGATGTCATAGCATTTCATCACTAAATATTTCAGTATATAGTTCTATAAGGACTCTTCTTTTAAAAAACCTAACCATAGTATCATCATCACACTGTAAAAACTGAGCATTGTCTGAAAGCGACTGGAGAAACCACGAGAGTTCAGCCCTCGGCCACCTTTTTAACTCAGTACTGAAGTCACTCCTGAAGTTCACCCTTCGGGCAGAGATTAGACAGGCCTATAAAACAAACAGTAACACATGTAGTTCAACAACATACACAAGACTAACTGGGCATACCAGCCCAAAGGCAAAGACGAGAAGGCAGGGAGGGACAGGGAAACTGGACGAACGGAAATGAGGAACCTGATGTCGAGAAGGGGAGAGTGTTGACACATCGCAGGGCTGGCAGCCAATGTCACAAAACAATTTCTGTATTAATCGTTTAATGAGAAACTAATTTACTCTGTAAACTTTCACCTAAAGCGCAATAAAACAAAAAAACCTGAGCATCAATTCCTTGGCATCATCCAAAATCTAAACATTGTCTTATGTTTTTCTTTTTTCAGAGTTTATGTGAATCAAGATCCAACTAAGGTCCATATGTTGCATTAATTAATTGATATGTCTTAATTTTAATCAGTGGGTTCCCCTCCATGATATTTTTTCCCTGTAATTTATTTGCTGAAAAAATGGATCATCTGTCCTGTAGAACTTCCCCCAGTGTGGTTTCAGACGATTATATCCCCACTGTTCTGTTAACACAGCGCTACTCAAAGTGTAAGGGGCCCTGGTGGTACAATGGTTAAGCACCCAGCTGCAAACTAAAAAGTCACCAGGTCAGATCGAACCCACCAGCTGCTCCACGGAAGAAAGATATGGTCGTCTGCTCCCATGAAGATTTCAGCCCTGGAAACCAGTTCTACCCTGTCCTATAGGGTCACTATGAGTCAGAATCAACTCAACGGCACACAGCAATAACAACTCAAAGTATATGAGGCATTAGTAGTTCGGTGGTAGAATTCCTGCCTTCCATGCGGGAGACCTCGGTTCAATTCCTGCCCAACGCACCTCACCCGCCGCTACCACCCGTCGGTGACTGGAGGCTTATGTGTTGCTTTGATGCTGAACAGGTTTCAGCAGAGCTTCCAGACTAAGACAGACTAAGAAGAAAGGCCTGGGGATCGACTCCCAAAAATCAGCAAAAGAAAACCCTACGGATCACAAGGGTCCAACCGCAATGCATTGTGCGTGGGGTCGCCACGAGTCGGGGGCTAACTTGACAGCAGCTGACAACAATGAAAACAACTCAAAGGGTAGCCACAGAGCAGATGCTGGTCCTCAAACTGCTTGTGGACAGTCCCAGAAGAGACGAGGAGCCTGCACTAATTTCTAACCAACTGTCTCACTCCACATACTGTTTTGTTCAGCAGACTTTATTTTCACATCCAGACTTTCCCGGAGAAGGAGGTTGTGTACAGACTTCCACTCTGGTGCAAAGCTCTTATCTCGCTGCACTCCTGTATTTGAACAGCACTGGCTTAACATGGGGCCTTGGTTGCTCAGTGGTTAAGAGCTCAGGTTGCTAACCAAAAGGTCAGCAGTTCGAATCCATCAGCCGCTCCTTGGAAACCCTATAGAACAGTTCTACTCTGTTCGATAGGGTCACTATGAGTCAGAATCGATTTGACAGCAATGGGTTTGGTTTTTTGGTTTTGGCTTAACATGTTCCTGTCACCTGTATTTCCTGTGAATTGGTGGATCTAGAGGCTTGATCAGATTCAGGCTCAATTTGTTGGGAAGAAAGTATAATACATAAGTGGTGCTTCCACTAAGAAGACAATGTCTTCTTGTCTCTCAGTATGTTGCCGCCAGTGCTGATCAACGCCTACATCTATTAACTAAGAATGTTACAGAAGGGTGTTATTCTAATGCAAGTATTCCTTCTTCATTTATTGTCAGGGATCCTTCTATAAAAAGAAACTTCCTCTTATTAACTATTTGGTTACCTTGAGGAAAAGTTCATATAGAAAAGACAGAATAAATGCTGGATTCGTTCCCTTTATTTCCCAGTTTTGAAAAAGATGAATTGGTTCCTTAGCATCCCCAAAGGTAAACATATTTCTTTTGGCAGTGAGGCAAGAAGATTTAAACCTTTTTTGGTATCATTATGAATGGATGAATTTTTAAATCAACTGCAGTTATTATTCTTACTGATGCGCAAATGTTTCTACCTCCTGCCAGCAGGGGCCTCTTTTGAAACAAGCCTAGTGGTCTTTGACAGCTTTCTTGCTTTTTGGTACAAGATGTTCCATAACAAAAACCCTGGTCGTTGACCACACTAAAACCAAAAAACCAAAAACCAAACTCGTTTACTCATGGCAGCTTCATGTGTTACAGAGTAGAACTGCTCCATAGGGTTTGCTTGGCTGTCATCTTTACAGAAGCAGATTGCCAGGCCTTTCTTATAAGCACTGCTGGGTGGGTTCGAGCTGACTGCCTACCGCTTGAGCAACTCAAAGACCTTCAATTACGCCAAAATCTGCTTTGTCATATAATACACACACCACAGTCTTAGAATACTACTACCAACATAACCACCAACAGAATGATCGCTGAACACAATTTAAAAGCTTTTATTTTTTTTTGCAGCTCTTTCTTTCTTCAGAGTCTATGGGAGGCTAATTGCTTGGATAGCTTCCATTCTTTAGGTCTCCCATCTGCCCCAGCCCTGGACTCTGGACCAGACGCCTATGAGCAAACATGATGCAAGCAGAGCTTGAAAGGCGCTGACACACGGGGGCTTGTTCTGGACCCTCCATTATCCTCACAAGAACATGGCTGGGCTAGCCTGCTATAGGATGAGACACATGGAGCCACCCTCGCCCCTTATCCTAGCCAAGACCATCCTAGTCCAGCACACGGACACAAGTAAGCCCAGCTGAGAGTGACTGGCTGATCCACAAGTGACCAGATGGAAGTGTCACTTCCAACCAAGATCAACAGATCTACCCAGGTAACCTGAAGACTTGAGAGCAAAAAGGGTGCTGTTTAAACCCACTGAGCTTTGAGGTGGTCTGTTAGCAGTATTGTAGCAACAGGTAACTGACATTAAGTACTTCATTTGAGTTGAACATTCAAATCACCATGTTTTCAATATACTCAAAATAGTTTTCTCCCAGTGTGGTTCCACCTTCAACGTGAGAAACACAGGTTCAGTTGTTTCTTTCTTTTAAAGAATTACTTTTAACAATTGAATATTATTTTGTAATTATACATTTACAAGGTTGCAAAGTCAAATCTATAAAGTCTTGCCTCTCTCTCTCCATCCTTTTCCCTCCCTCCCCATGTAGGCATTAAAAGAACTACGGTTTATCCTTCTACAAAGAAAAAAAAAATACAGCAAAAACGTATTTGTATTCCTTCCCTTTTCAGATAAACCATGGCACACTACACAGACTTTCTTCCATCTTTCCTTCTTCACTTAAAATCTATCCTTGACCCTCATTCCTCTTTACAGCCCCACAGCACTTCATCACGTGAATGATGAGTTTATTCAACCAGTCTCCTCCCGAGGGACACTTGGGCTGGGTTCAGTCTTTCATATGACAAACAGTGTTGCAAAGAGTAACCTTTTGCATATTTCTCTTCATAATATTTTTGCCAGTATTATTAAGATACATTCCTAGAAATGGGATTGCTGGGTTAAAGGTAAGTGCGTAGACAATTTTGCTAGATGTTGCTGAACTCCTCTCCTTACTGGTTGTACCAATGCTTGAGTTTGTCTATTTCTCAGGGCCTCACCAATTAGCGTGTGGTCAAATTTTTGGATTTTTGCCAATCTGATTGGTAAAAAATGGTGTTTCAGTGTCATCTGGTTTTATTTTTTACCTTTTTTTTTGCAGCTGCTGAGAATATACACAGCAAAACATATACCGATTCAACAGTTTCCACATGTATAATTCAGTGCCTGAGTACAACTTCAAGTTGTGTAACCATTCTCACCCTCTTTTCTGAGCTGTTCTTCCCCCATTAACATAAATTCACTTCCACCGAAGTTTCCTATCTAATCTTTTGAGTTGCTGTTACCAATGTGATCCCATCTAGACAGTTCTTAAAAGAGCATAATGCTCAAGGCAGCCATTTTTCACTAGTTAACCTAAACTATTATCTCGTTTTAAGAAGGCTTCAGGGGATATTTTTGATTTAAAGTTTAAAGATTATCTCAGGGCAATAGTTTCAGGGGCTCATCCAACCTTCATGGCTCCAGGATGTCTGGAGTCCATGAGAATTTGAAATTCTGTTCTGTATTTTCCCCATTTAGATCAGGATTCTCCTACAGAATCTTTGATTACAATGTTTCGTAATGGTAGCCAGGCACCATCTAGTTCTTTTGGTCTCATGGCAAAGAAGGCAACTGCTCATGCAGGCAATGTGCCATGCATTTCATTCCTCCTCCTATTACTGACTCTCCTTCCTCTGTTGTTCCAGGTGAATACAGACCAATTGTTGTGCCTTGGATGGCCACCTGTAAGCTTTTAAGACCCCAGGCACTACGCATGGAACAAGGAGGTACAACTGATGCACTAAACATGTTATTAGGACAATTAACTGAGATGCCCCATGAAACTATGATCCTAAACCTCCAAACCAAGAAACCAAATTCCATGAAGTGTTTGGTTGGACATAAGCAGCCTTAGCAGCTACTCTTTTTTCATTGTTGTTGTAAATATATCTATCATACAAGTTTTGCCAACTCACCTTTTTACAGGTGTACAACTTACTGACAGCAACTCTACCCTTAACACTACCCTTAATCAATGCACTTCTCCCATCACCATTAAACATGCCCCTTTTCCCCTTCCCTTCCCTCCCCTGGTAACCACTAATAAACTCTGGTCTTCATACATTTGCCTTTTTTTGTTTTTTATATAAGTGAGGTCATACAGTATGTGTCTCTTTGTGATTGACTTATTTCACTCAGCATGTCTTCAAGCTCCATCCACATTGTAGCATGTGTCAAGACTTCATTTCTCCTACTGGCTGAGCAGTATTTCATTGTATATATGTACCACATTTTGTTTACCCATTCATATGCTGATGGGTGTTTAGACTGTTTCTACCTTTTAGCTACCGTGGATAGTGCTACAATGAACAGTGGAGGACAAGTCTCTGTTTGAGAGTCTGCTTTCAAGTTTTTTGGGTATATACCTAGGAGTGGAATTTCTGGGTCATACGGTAGTTCTTTTTTTAGTTTTTTGAGGAACTGCCATACTGTTTTCCAAAACAGCTGTACCATTTTTCATTCCTACCAGCAATGGATGAGGGTTCCAATTTCCCCACATCCTCACATTTTTTTTTTTCTTAGCCATCCTAGTGGAAGTGAAATGGCATCTCACTGTGGTTTTGATTTGCATCTCTCTGACAGCTAATGACACTGAGCACCTTTTCACGTGTCTGGTGACCACCTGAATGTCCTCTTTGGTAAAATGTCTACTCAAGTCCTTTGCCCATTTTATGACTGGGTTATTTGCTTTTTTGTTGTTGAGTTGTTGAAGTTTTATATATATTTTAGTTATTAGGTTCTTGTCAGATACATGGTTTCTGAAGATATTCTCTTAGTCAGTAGCTTGTCTTCACTTTTTTGGCAAAATCTTTTGATGAATAAAAATTTTTAATTATGAGGTTTCATTTACTTATTTTGCCTTTTGCTATTAGATGATCCACTGTTAAAAGCTAGGCCTGACAGTGTTGAATCTTCATTTTCTTCTAAGAATCTTAAGGTTTTAATTTGCATGTTTAGATCCTTAATCCATTTCAAATTTGTTTTTGTATATGGTGTGAGGCATGGATCCTGTTTTCTCAGTGTGGTTTTTATTTGCATTTTTTCTTATAATAAAAACATTTTAAAATCTTTTCTAATTATGTTGTAGCCAGCTGGTATTGGTTCTTAAGTAATTATCACAAGACTTCCTTAGCAAAATAACGCTAAGATGAAAGATTTGTAAAAAAGTAAAAAAAGAAGCCAGCAAGTGAAAACTACACACATTACTCTGATTTAATAAACCTATCAATGCCATGGTTACTGTTGCAAAATTCTACTTCCGGAAAATAAATATAAAACTCATTTTGCATAGTGTCGCTATGAGTCGGAATCGACTTGACAGCACTGGGTTTGGTTTTTTTGGGGGGGTTTGCATAGTGCCACAGGTGAGCAGGTACTTACTTACGAGTACCTACCCTTCACATGGCACTCTGCGAGGCAAACACAAAAGCCTGAATAACACTTTTGATCACTCCAGAAATGATAAAACACATTTTCATCCATCATAAGTACCCTTTCACCTTGATTCCAATTATTCCGGTTGTGATTTTTGGCAGAAAAGTTGCCAGTGAGCATGCTACTATTCCTTTAGAATTTTACTACGTAACCTGAGGTGTAAGATCAAAAATGAAAGGAAATGATAATTTGCCACAAGGACTGAAAGATGTACAAGTTTACCTTTCCATTTAGCAACCAGCTTAGGATCTGAAATTGTGAAGTTTGGGCGGCTTCTTGACAGAATACCTTTTCCAAAATAACCCTTCCAAGAAGAGGAAAAAAAAAAAAACAAAGTTAGTTCATGTTTATTTATGTCTAAAAAACACCCAAAAAATGTCTAAGCCAAGCTAAACTTAACAACAGGTTCACCCTGTTTTACATAGCTTTATATTTTACTTTGATTATCTAACACTAACTATAAAGATCTTAGCATTTTATCTCTTCATTGTTTGAAGAGCACTATGAAGGTTTTAGTACCCCTCATTCATCTCGCAGCTAATGATTTCTGTCTGTGTCTGGTGAGCTAAAGGCACAGGGCAGGTAGAGGCAGAATTTCTTCTCACCACGTGCTCAGGAGCACAGCATACCTGAGCAGGGGCCCTGTCTGCTACTCAGGTACAGAAAGCTTCTTCAATTCTTTTTATTTTTCTCAATTTTATTGTAGTGAAATACATATAACATAAAATTTGCCATTTTATGGTCTGACTGAGACTAGAAGGACCCCAGAGATCATGGCCCCGAGGCCTTCTGTTAGCTCAAGACAGGAACCATTCCCAAAGCAAACTCTTCAGACAGGGATTGGACTGGACTATGGGATAGAAAATGATACTGGTGAAGAGTGAGCTTCTTGCATCAAGTAGACACATGAGACTATGTGGGCAGCTCCTGTCTGGAGAGATGAAAGGGCAGAGGGGGTCAGAAGCAGACCGAATGGACGCGAAAATACAGGGTAGAGAGAAGGAGTGTGCTGTCTCGTTATAGGGAGACCAATTAGGAGTATATAGCAAGGTGTATAAAATTTTTGTATGAGATACTGACTTGATTTGTAAACTTTCACTTAAAGCACAATAAAAACTAAAATTACATCTTTAAGTGTACAATTCAGCACCATTAATTACATTCACCATGTTGTGCAACCACTATCTTGAATTTTTTTTAATCCTAGAATTGAACCATCCCTTTCCTTCCTGCTGATTCCAAAAGCAACATGTATACTTTAAACTGTCTAGAAAAGGCACATTTATACAGACAGAAAGCAGATAAGATTTTGCTTCAGTCTGGGAGTGGGAGTGGGGACTAAGTGCAAATGGGGGACTAAGTGATGGATATGTCTGAAAACTGGACTGTGGCGATGGTTGCACAACTCTGGAAATTACTACAATCCTTGAATTGCACACTTACAGTGGGTGGATTTTACGGTATGTGAATTATACCTCTATAAAGTTCTTACAAATAAATGCCCCCAGCAATTTGAACAGGCTATGGTTTTTTTTTATGGGGAAAACAGAAAGAAAGAAGGAAAGGAGGAGAGGAAGATATGAAGGAAGGACGGAAAGGAAGCCAGCCACCAGTCTCAACCCAAACCTGGCACTGCTGCTGGGAAACAGGGAAGGCTAGAGCTCATCCTCACGTGAGAGGTCCCCAGGCAGGAGACAAGACAGACAAGGAGCTAGAGCACATTCTTATCTCTCATCTGATTTGTCTGTAAGTCGGGGCAACGGCTCCCTGAATTACAGCCATGGGAAGGGAGACCCTCCTACACCTGCCATGGCGTTCGCCCGCCACCTGTATGCCCTAATCCCAATTCTTAATCTTGTGGTGACAGAGAGGCTGTTCTCCCACAAAGATCAGGGAGCTGTGGCTCTGACATATCAGCTTCAAAATCAATTCATGGAAAAAGAAGAAAAAAGTCTGGAATGATATGACCACTCTGTGGTTACCTCTGGGAACAGGAATGGGAGTGAGAGGGAGAATTTCCACTTTTTACCATTACATTGATATAAATCGCTAGATTTTTTTTTTTTTTTTACAATGAACATGCATTGCTTTTATAAATGAAAGAGACAAAAAGGTCAATCCATTGACTCTGCTTCACTGTTGAAATGTAGGGTCACAGGGACATCCTATCTGTCACTTCGTTATCATCAGAATATACGGCTTTGGGCACCTGATTCACGCTGTACTGTCCCTACAGGGTACCGCTGCAAGGGAAGCGTATGCATTCTTTACGTTAGTCTTGGGGGTGGGAGGGGTGGGGAGGAGAAGGAGAAAGGACAGCTTGCTCACACTTGTAAGGAGCCAGTCCCACTGAGGCTGTGTGTGCTTACTTTCCCATACAGCTGCTCAATGGCCTCTGCATTCCGCACAATTACATTGTTGTCCATCATTTCGGCACGGTACACTTGGAATTCTTTCTTGGGAACACGGTCCTGACCAAAAGGGATCGGCAATGGAGATTCATAATGCTCATATACTCTTCTCTTCCTCTTTGGGGCACGGAAAATTGCTTCTGCCATTTTCCCAAGCTAATGGCTCCTTAAAGGATAGACAACAAAGAGGAGGAAATAAGATAGTCAATCAATAAGTAAACTGATTAAAAAAAACGAAGACACATTGATAAACTTGTGGTCTGTAGGAAACAAAAAAGAGTATTTATGAAGCTGTGAACTAAAAGCCACAGAGTAATAATGTTCCGTATGAGCAAATCACATTCGCCTAGAATATCTCAATCCCCACAACAACCTCCAAGAAGTCAGCGGTCTCCCAACAAAGAGAAGTCCTGGATTGGGCTTTTCACTGGGGGATTCTACCTGTCATCGATAAAAGAAGTGAGTCCAATCCTTCTTAAACTTTTCCAAAAAACAGAAGAGGAGGGAACACTTCTTAAGTCATTCTATGAGGCTAGCATCACCCTGGTATCAAAGTCAAGGACACCACAAGAAAATTACAGACCAATATCCCTTAAGAATCCTCAACAAAACACTAAAAGGATTATATTCTATGATCAAGTATGCAAGTTCAACATTCGTAAATCAATCAGTGTAATATACCACGTTGAAAAAGAAAGAAAAAAAAAAAACAAACACATGATCATCTCAATCAGCTCACAGAAGGTATCTGACAAAATCCAACACCCTTTCATGATAAAAATCCTTAACAAGGTAGGAACAGAAGGAAAATTCAACATGATTAAGGGCATTTATGAAAAACCCACAGCTAACATCATACTCAATGTAGGAAGACTAAAAGCTTTTCCCCTTCAGTTCAGGAACAAAACAGAGATGCCTGCTCTTAACCACTGCTGCTCGATATTACACTGGAAGTTCTAGCCAGAGCACTGAGGCTAGTGATAAAAGGTATCCAAATTAGGTAGAATAAAGTAAAGAAGTCAGTGATGTTATTTCTAATTGGCAAGATTGAAGCCTAGTTTGCAAGGATAGGTCTTCTGAGAGCAAGCACAACAGGATTTCTGCCATGCCTTTTACTTTCACTCTTTTGCTCCGTAAACACTTACTGAGTACCTACTTGGGGTTCCTAAGAATCATAGGTGCTAGGGATATAAACAGGAAACCAAAAGAAACCCTGTCCTCAATACTTAAAATTAATGAACACTTCATTTTCCAATAAAGGGCCTTAAAACACACTCCTAAAATCTATCAACCATTCCCCCCCCCATCTTTTTTTTTTTTAAACGAGAAGTTTATTTAAACAAGACACCTGGCTTAAAGGGAAACCTATCTAGGATTCATTTTTTTTTTTTAGAGTAATTCATCCCTACTTAAAGACAGATGGCCCTACAGGTAACAGTTATATACAAAAATAGTGATAAAATTGTCCTTGGCTTTACAACAATAAATGACAAACATTAAAGTTCTGTAACTGAACCAGGTATGCAAGGATTTTTATGCCATTTTTTTGTTCAACAGTGACAGCAAAAGTAACTTACTGGATTATAAACATAAGAGCTGAATAAGCATGCCACTAATAGGGAACAGGGGTATTTTCACAGAACCAGAATTTTTCCCCATTCCATCTCCACTTGATGTTGATCAAAACATGACATTGGCCATTTGATAAAAAAAAAAAAAAGCAATATGCTTGCACACATACACCAGTTACTTTATGTACAATAAAGGAATGGGGAAGAAGAAAACGAAAAGAGCTGAGAAAACTATACTGTCGTAGTCAGGATGTGGTAGAACCAAATTGGGTTTCTAATTGAAAATGTATTCCTGTTCTATTGTAGAACAGAGTTCTGGAGTAAAATAGCAGACTCCCGTTTTAGTAGACACCTCCAATCTTCGGCTGGAACACATCAATTCCATCTTCATCCTTCATTTCTAACTGTGCAGCTGTGTCTGTTTCATTGACTGGCTGCCCGTCAAATTGGAATCTGATCTGCCTTACTGACATGCCCTGTTGTCCACAACAGGCTCTCATTAGTTTACTACATGGTGTATGCCTCTTCATCTTACACTGCACCACAGAAGCATCCTCCCTGCCACCTTCAAATTAATATGATCGTTGTTCTCAGTTTTGACTCCTTCCTTGGCTTTTTTGTCAGCCATGGCAAGTGCCAGTCTTATCAGCTGCCACTTCACAAAAGAGGTTCCAAGACTGCACTGAACAAGTACACAAGCAGCACCAGGAGCCAACCATCCCCCAATTTTTCAGTAATAAAAATAACAATGACAGCAGCGACTCTCACATAACAGTCTATAATGTACGACTCGGCCTAGTGCTAAAGAGCAAGGACTCTAAAGCCAGACTTCCAGGTTTGGAATCCAGCTTCACCACTGACCCTGGGCAAAAGTTACTTAATCTCTCTGTGCTCTAGTTTCCTCCTCCGTGAAATACGGATAAAAACAGAGTCTTATCTTGTCCTTAACATCCACAGAGTGCTTAGGGCAGGATTTGCACGTAGTGAGCACAAAGAATGTTTCTGCTATAATTATCATCGTGGGGTGAGCGTTATCAGCTTCAGTTTACAGATGAGGAAGCAGATGTAGGTTACAGGGATTTGCAAAAGGCCCCGGAAAGTGGTGGAGTTAGATGACCTCAGGTCTGTTGAATTCTTAAGTCCATGATCTTCAGTCTGGGTTCTTCTGTATGCCACAGCCCTGTCTGTCCACTTCTGTCTGCAGGCTATTTCTCAAAGCTAGAGGGCATTACCAATTGACTTGTGTCCCCCTAAAACACATGTTGAAATCCTAACCCCTGTACATATAAACATGACCCTGCTAGAAACTGGGTTTCTTTAGTTATGTTAATGAGGCCAAATCAGGGTAGGGTGGGTCCTAAACCTAATTGCTTCTGCGTTACAGGAGGAGGAGAATGGATAGGAACACACTGGCAGACAAGGAAGACAGATAATGGCCACACATGTATCTATAAGCCCAGGAATACCAAGGACCGCTCACAGCTACTAGAAGCTGAATAGACAAGGAAGAACCTCTTCTAGAGCCAAACCCTGAATTTAGACTTCTAGCCTCCTGATTGTCTGATATAGTGCCGGAAGATAAGCACCACAGGTTTGAAGGCAGTCAAAATACCACTGGGGAAAATCTGCCTCCTCAAAATAGAGTTGACCTTAGTGACCTGGATGGAGTCAAGCTTTCGGGACCTTCATTTGCTGATGTGGCACAACACAAAAGGAGAAAAAACAGCTGCAAACATCCATTGATAATCGGAACATGGAATGTACCAAGCACAAATCTAAGAAAATTGGAAGTCGTCAAAAATAAAACAGAATGCATAAACATAGATATCCCAGGCATTAGTGAGCTGAAATGGACTGGTATTGGTCACTCTGAATCAGACAATCATATGGTCCACTATGCCTGAAATGACATGGTGGTGGATTCATGGTTAAAAAGAACAGTTCAAGATCTATCCTGAAGTACAACGCTGTCAGTGTTAGGATAACATTCATACGCCTAGAAGGAAGACCAGTTAATAGACTATTATTCAAATTTATACACCAACCACTAAGGCCAAAGATGAAGAAACTGAAGATTTTTACCAACTTCCGCAGTCTGAAATTGATCAAACATGCAATCAAGATGCATTGATAATTACTGATGAGTGGGATGCAAAAGTTGGAAACAAAGAAGGATCAGTAATTGGAAAATATGGCCTTGGTGACAGAAACAATGCTGGAGATCGCATGATAGAATTTTGCAAGACCAACCACTTCTTCATTGCAAATACCCTTTTTCACCAACATAAATGGCAACTATACATGTGGACCTTACCAGATGGAATACACAGGAATCAAATCGACTATATCTGTGGAAAAAGACCATGGAGAAGCTCAGTATCAGTCAGAACAAAGCTAGGGGCCAAGTGCAGAACAGACTGTCAATTGCTCATACGCTAGTTCAAGTTGAAGCTGAAGAAAATTAGAGCAAGTTCACAAGAGCCAAAATACAACCTTGAGTATATCCCACCTGAATTTAGAGACCATCTCAAGAACAGACTTCATACACTGAACACTAATGACTGAAGACTAGACGAGTTGTGGAATGACATTAAGAACATCATACATGAAGAAAGCAAGAGGTCATTAAAAAGACAGGAAAGAACGAAAAGACCAAAATGGATGTCAGAAGAGACTCGGAAACTTGCTCTTGAACATCAAGTAGTTAAAGTGAACAGAAGTAATGATCATGTAAAGGAGCTGAAAAGAAGATTTCAAAGGGTGGCTCGAGAAGACAAAGTAAAGTATTATAATGAAATGCGCAAAAACCTGAAGTTAGAAAACCAAAAGGGAAGAACACACTCGGCATTTCTCAAGCTGAGAGAACTGAAGAAAAAATTCAAGCCTCCAGTTCCAATACTGAAAGATTCTATGGGCAAAATACTGAACAACGCAAGAAGCATCAAAAGAAGATGGAAGGAATACACGGTCACTATACCAAAAAGAACTGGTCGACTTTCAGTCATTTCAGGAGACAGCGTATGATCAAAAACCAATAGTAGTGAAGGAAGAAGTCCAAGCTGCACTGAAGACACTGGTGAAAAACAAGCCTCCAGGAACTGAAAGAATACCAACTGAGATGTTTCAACAAAGGGATACAGTGCTGGAAATGCTTACTTGTCTATGCCAAGAAATTTGGAAGACAGCTACCTGGCCACCCTACTGGAAGAGATCCGTATTTATGCCTATTCCAAAGAAAGGTGATCCAACTGAAAGCAGAAATTATCGAACAATATCATACACAAGTAAAATTTTGCTGAAAATCATTCAAAAGTGGCTGCAACAGTACATCGACAGGGAACTGGCAGAAATTCAAACCAGATTCAGAGGAGGGTGTGGAATAGGGGACATGATTGCTAATGTCTGATGGATCCCGGCTGAAAGCAGAGAATACCGGAAAGATGTTTACCTGTGTTTTATTGACCATGCAAAGGCATTCGGCTGTGTGGATCATGACAAACCATGGGTAACGTTGCAACAAATGGGAATTCCAGAACACTTAATTGTGCTCGTGAGGAACCTGTACATAGATCAAGCAGTAGTCGTTCCAACAGAACAAGGGAATACTGTGTGGTTTAAAGTCAGGAAAGGTGTGCATCAGGGTTGTATCCTTTCACCATACTTATTCAATTGGTATGCTGAGCAAATAATCCAAGAAGGTGGACTATAGGAAGAAAACTGGGGCATCAGGATTGGAGGAAGGCTCATTAACAACCTGCGTTATGCAGATGACACAACCTTGCTTGCTCAAAGTGAAGAGGACTTGAAGTACTTACTAATGAAGATCAAAGACCACAGCCTTCAGTATGGATTACACCTCAACACAAAGTAAACAAAATCCTCACAACTGGACTGATACGCAATAGCATGATAAATGGAGAAAAGAATAAAGTTGTCAAAGATTTCATTTTGCTTGGATCCACGATCAATACACAAGGAAGCGGCAGACAAGAAACCAAATAACGCATTCACTGGGCAAATGGGCTGCAAAAGACCTCTTTAAAGTGTCAAAAAGCAAAGGTATCACTTCAAGGATTAAGGTGCACCTGATCCAAGCCACGGTGCTTTCAACTGCCTCACATGCATGCAAAAGCTGGGCAATGAATAAGGAAGACTGAAGAATTGACACCTTCGAATTATGCTGTTGGCCAAGAATACTGAATATATTATGGACTACCAAAAGAACAATTTGTCTCGGAAGAAGCACAGCCAGAATGCTCCTTAGAAACGTGGATGGCAAGACTTTGTCTCACATCCTTTGGACATGTTGTCAGAAGGAATCAGTCCCTGGAGAAGAACAACATGCTTGGTAAAGTAAAGGGTCAGCAAAAAAGAGGAAAACCCTCAACGGAGATGGACTGACACAAGTGGCTGCAACAATGGGCTCAAGCATAACAACGATCGTGAGAATGGCGCAGGACCGGGAGATGTTTCGTTCTGTTGTACATAGGATCACTGAGTCAGAATCAACTCAACATCACCTAACAACAACAAATACCCAGGCCTTAACTGCAACCAATTCTATCAGAATTTCTGGGCTGGGACCCAGAAGATTTCAGGTGTAGCCAAGGTTGCCAACCACTGGTGATAAGATGACCTATTCAAACTCTTACAAAATTCCAACTGCTAGATAAGTACTATTATTACTCCCATTATACAGATGAGGGAAGAGACTCAGAGGAGCTGATGCTATGCATATGTAAGCAATTGTTACTTTTCCTTCCCTAGAACCTGGGCTTGCCTGACTCCAGAGTGACTGTAAAGTAAATTTATTTCTCAATCAGAAGTAGGGCCTGTTCCTCACTCCTCCTGCAGCAGACAACACCTTTTAGATGCTCAGTAAATGTTTATTCCAAAAAAGAAGCAAACAGAAAAGTGGGAGGTGACTCCATTTAATTTTCTAACCCCCCTGGACCACATGCTAAGCAAGTCTGGTAAAAACCTTCCACCCAGCAAAGCTCACCTTCTCTCAATTAAAAGCCACGTTTTATGTATAATTCCTGGACTCAGGGAGGAAAGGATGAAAGGGACAAACAATCCCGCCGCTGGGGAGCTTTCAAGTTCGAATCAGACAATTAAGACATACAAACAAACGCTAAACCTTTGAAGGTTGTGAAGATTAACTGAGATAATTGTGCGAAGGCGCCTAGTACAGGGCCCACCACGTGGAAACTTCTCTCCAGATGGCAGGTACAAGCCGAAATGTGTTAAGGGACAAATTCGTAATTCCCTGTCTTACCCCTTTGCTTCTTCTTCTTAAGTATTTTCCCTCCCCGCCCCGCAACTAGTTGCTGAGGTTCCTCGTGGGCAGAGGCTGTGTCGAAAGCACCTCGATGTCCCCAAGGCCCAGCAGTGGGCGAGTCCCCAGTCTTTCCTAAAAGAACGAAGCAAGTCCGAAGGGCTACAGGTGCACAGAGGAGATGGGAGGGCGCTAATTTCCAGCAGAACTAAGAAGCCTGGCTCCTAGTCCAGGACTTTCTGGTCCGGCTACGTGACCCGAGCCCTTTCCGCTCTCGCTCTACTGGGCTCTGAGGGGTAGACACTGTCTCCCCCGCTGCGAAACACTCCCCGCGGCCCGGAGTCGCGTCGCCCTGCGCCCAAGACGCCGCCGACTCCACGCACTGACGGCCTTACCTGCTTTTGCCTCACGCGCTCGCCGTTACCCCAGCAACGCCGGCCAGGGGGCGCACACCGCTGCCGTCAAGCAATGCGGCCGCAAAAACCGAAGGAGTGCGCAGGCGCAGAGCCCGCCGAAGCACTTGCTGGGTCTTTGCGAGTTGCGCCTGCGCATGGTTCGAAGGCGCGTCTTTGTGCCATCTGCGCGACCCTAACAGTGATGATAAGGCAGTGCTTATACCACCTCGTTCTTGCCCGTCCCTGCTGTACGGGCAAAATCCTTTCTTAGTTCTCACGACAATTTTGCAAGGTCTCATCTTACAGATGAGATGGCAAGTGAGTTGGCCAAGGCAGATAGCTAGGAAGTAGTGGAGTTGACATTCGAACCCAGGTCTAGCCATCGCCAGGATAGGACGCTAGAGGGGACCGGACTTTATTATTACATAGACCCCGCCGTGAGAAAACGGGTCAGCTGAGTTCGGCCCTGAATCTGACCTCAGCTTTCTCTATGTAAATAGGGGCAATTGGAACCCACCTGTATTATAAACTAGCATGCAGCGGACTTGTCAGGAAGCTCCCGGACACCTGACCAAAAATCCACTGTGTGCACTGGGCTGCCTTGTGCAGGATAAAGGACAACAATCCAGGAGCCAGACCTCGGTCTGAATCCCCATCTCCCCTCTCACTGGCTGTGTGGTTTTCAGTGACAACGTTACAGAGCCTCAGTTTTCTCAGCGGAACAATGGGTTGTCAGGATTATGAGAGATGAGCAAACAAGAAGGCAATGGAAAGTGTAAAAATGTCTCCTGATCTGAGGAGGGTTTATTTTAAAGGAGGCCTGTTGGGGAGTCCAATACATACCTCCCCAAAATTGAATCATTAAAGGTGGACTTTTCTGAGGAATGATATTTTCCAGACCAAGTTTGCAGCCCACAGGCCTGGCTGTAGGGAGGATGGATGACAGGGAAGAGTAGAAAGTAATGCTGGAGAGGTACATGGGCTGGGTGTGACTGAATTCTGGACCTTTCTCAACTTTCTCTTCCCTCTGGCCTTCTCACACGCCGCTGCCTCTGCCTGGAACATCATTCTCCTCTCTCTTAACTGTGGTAATTCCTGGTCATCCTTTAGGTCCAAGCTCAGACATCACTCTTGCAGGAGACTTCCTCTTACCTACCTCTGGCCTGCTTGGGTGACTTTCCTCTGCGTTCTTGTAATAACCTGTTGCTGTGGGGTCAATTCCTACTCACGGCAACTCTACGTATTTCAGATGTGTTCAGAGTAGAACTGTACTCGATAGGGTTTTCAATGGTTGTAATCTAATGGAAGTAGATTGCCAAGCCTTTTTTCTGTGGCGCCAGTGGATGTATTTGAAATGCCAACTTTTTGTTGGTATACCCTGTATTGTCCCTGTCTCCTGGGACTGAGAACTCTTGGTAGAAAGAGCTCCAGAGGTGGCTTACAGAATGCTCTGCCTGCATGGGCCTGAACTGCTAGGCTAAGGGTTTGGGCTTTATATAATCAGAATAGCTTCAAGGTTACAGTGTCCTAGAGAAAAGAGAACTTGGGAAGGTTCACAGAATAGTGGTTATTTGGATGGACTGGGCAGGGAAGAGGCAGCTGGAGGGAAGCAGTAATATCCTAACGGAACATGCCACTTTAGGAACTACTGATTTGAGAATTAGAAGGTTTAACAACGCAAGGGCATTCACAGGTTGTCCAGTTGAACTTCCTTATATTACTGATAAGAAAACAGGTCCAGAGAGGCACTGTGAGTTGCTAGAGGTAACAGAGCAAGTCTGAGACAGGGCTCAGGCTACAGCCTAAGTCTCTGGATCCCAGCCCGGTGCTCAACACTGAAGGGCGAGGGATCCACTAATAATGGGATCCAAAGTGGCATCACGTGGGAGACCTGGCCTTTCAGAGGGTCCAGAGGGAAAGCTATTAAATGAGGGACTTTTCTCCCAAGATTTTCTCCTCAATGTACACTTTTTGTTATGATCGTTTGGAAACATACACAACAGTAGAGAAAATACTGGGATGAATCTCCACTTCCACAACCTTTAGCATTGTGTTTCTTTTACACTCTCTTTACATACACTTTTTTCCACCTGCTGGAGTATTTTAAAGCAATCCCAGGCATCCTATGATGTCATCCGTAGTGTTTCAGTATATATCTCTAATAGATAAAGTCTTGGAGTCCCTGGGGAGTGCAAATGGTTAAGTGCTTGGCTGCTAATGGAAAGGCTGGAGACTTGAGTCCACCCAGGGGCACCTCAGGAGACAGGCTTGTCAATCTACTTCTGAAAAAATCATCCATTGAAAACCCTGCGGAGCACAGTTCTACTCTGACACACCTGGAGTTGCCATGAGTTAGAGTCAACTGGACAGCAACTGGCTTTACACACACTCATCCCTAACATCATTAGCACACCTAAAAAAACGAACAATAATACTTAACACTATTTATCGTGAAATGCTACAAATAATCCCTTGTATTATTCGGGATATACTAAAGTATACATTGATGCCTTTGAATTATGGTGTTGGTGAAGAGTATTGAATATATTCTGGCCTAGACTGCCAGAAGAATGAACAAATCTGTCTTGGGAGAAGTACAGCCAGAATGCTCCTTAGAAGTAAGGATGACAAGACTTCATCTCAAGTACTTTGGACATGTTGTCAGGAGGGACCAGTTCCTGGAGAAGAATATGATGCTGGGTAAAGTAGACAGTCAGGGAAAAAAAAGGAAGACCCTCAAAGAGATGGATTGATATAGTGGCTGCAACAATGGGCTCAAACTGCAATGTTTGTGAGGATGGAGCAGGATTGGGCAGTGTTTCATTCTCTTGTACATAGAATGCATGAGTGGAACTGACTCCCGGGCACCTAACAACAAAGTATTCATTGTTTATCTGAAATTCAAACTCAGCTGAGTGTCTTGCCTTTTATCTGGCAACCCTAGTGCCAGTTTATTGGGCAATTACAATGTGCCAGCCACTTTGCATGCATTACCTTATTTAATTCTCAGAACAGGCCCATGAGATAGGTGTTTTTGCCTCCATTTCACAGTTGAGGGTACCTCACTTGCCCACGTTCTCGTAGCTTGGAAGTAGTGGAGGCCAGATGAGCAGCCAGATCTACCGGCCGTGTATTCATTGTAATCCAGCATGTCGGATACTGAGGGCAGTGATTGACAAAACACAGCATTAAATACCGAAACATAAACACGAGCAGCGGGGACGGCCAGTGACGGTGGGAGGTCACGGGAGACCAGGATGGGTTGAAGGGCCGAGGAGGCTTCTGGGAAGCGGTGGCCTTTGAGCGGAGCCTAGAATGAGGGTCCGCTGTGGGAGAGGTGGCGAGGAGAGCAGAGGGCGGTCTGGCGCACAGGGCAGCCCACGTGAGAGGCAGGAACGGGCTCTGAGGTTCCGAACCAGGGAGGAGCTGGGCCAGGCGGGGCAGGAGGTCCTCACGGGCGACGCCGGCGATAAGGTCCGATAGGCGGGGCGGGGCCCGATTGCGGAGACGCTTGAATTCCA
Organism: Loxodonta africana; assembly: GCF_030014295.1. Taxonomy (NCBI): domain Eukaryota; kingdom Metazoa; phylum Chordata; class Mammalia; order Proboscidea; family Elephantidae; genus Loxodonta; species Loxodonta africana. The sequence goes on from NC_087363.1 coordinate 39,601,586, forward strand.
GGCTTGGCTTTTGGACTTTACCCCGTAGACAATGGGGAGCCACCCGGCGTTTCTGAGCAGGGCAGGGCAGCCCCAGCTGTCGCCCTATTGTTTTTCCGGGACTGTGGCCGAACCCCGCAGTATTGCCGCGCCTCCACTAGATGGCGATATTTCAGCAAATATAAACCAGTCTTCCCTGGACGCCCGCGTTTCCTGCGATAAAAACGATGCAGGGACCCCAGCAACCCCCACGTGATTATCCCCAGCAATCTCGGCATAAGCTACAAGGACTGCGAAGCGAAAAATCCAATCGGGGACATAGTCCAGCTTCACTCTGCTGGTGAGACAAAACCTCAGATAATTTCACAGCCTTAAGGAGAAAGGGTAGCTAGGTGGTACAGGCTCTGGAGCCCCCTGAGCTGGCCTGCACCCTGGCTCTGCCCTTCGCAGCTGAGGAGGACCTCTGAAGGGCTTCCACCTGAGCCTCTGATAAAGTACGGAGAAATAAAGTCACGCCTGACTACCAAGTGTAGTTTGTGTGGTAGAAGCAACCTTTTAAAATTGGAGAGCAAAAGAACAAAAGAGCTGTGATCAATCCTTTCCAGAAAACCCAAACAAAACCTGTTGCCATCAAGTCGATTCCGACTCATAGCGACCCCCTAGGACAGAGTGGAACTGCCCCATAAGGAGAAACACCTATAACATCCAGGATAAGAGCTATTTAGACACCATTTTCACTTTCCAGGTGCTCTTTTAGAGATTAAAAAACCAGCTGCCATTGAGTTGATTGTGACTTGTGGCGACCCCATGTGTTGCAGAGTACAGCTGCTCTCCATAGGGTTTTCATGGCTGTGACATTTTGGAAGCAACCTTTCCCTTATCAGCCGAGCACTTAACCACTGCACCACCAGGGCTGCTTGAATGAATGTACAGGTATGTTAAACTATTTAAAAATAACAGGAAGGATATGCACCAAATTCATTACTGTTGTTATCTGTGGGACTTGGGTAGTAGATTAGGGGATTTTAGCTTTATCTCTAAGGTTATTTTTATATTTGCCAATCCGCTTTTTACACCTATACAACTTACTGACAGCAATTACGATAATCGTCTGTGCAACCCTACCCTTAATCAATGGGATTTTTCCATCACAGTTAACCACCTTTTTCCCCCTCTGTCCGCACCTAGTAACCACTAATAAACTTTGGTCTCTATACATTTGTCTTTTCTTGCATTTTTATGTAAGTGAGGTCATACAATATTTGTCCTTTTGTGATTGACTTATTTCACTCAGCATAATGTCTTCCAGCTCCATCCATATTGTAGCATGCATCAAGACTTCGTTTCTCCTGCTGGCTGAGTAGTACCCATTATATGTGTGTCCCACATTTTGTTTATCCATTAATTTGTTGAGGGCCATTTAGGTTGTTTCCACCTTTTGGCTATTGTGAATAGTGCTACAATGAACACTGGTGTACAAGTCTCTGAGTGTCTGTTTTCAAGTCTTTTGGGTATATACCTAGGAATGGAATTGCTGGGTCATATGGTAGTTCTATTTTTAGTTTTTTGAGGAATCGCCACACTGTTTTTCACAACAGCTGTACCATTTTGCATTCCCATCAGCAATGGATAAGGGTTCCAGTTTCCCCACATCCTTGCCAACATTTGTTATTTTCTGTTTTTAAAATCTTAGCTATCCTAAAAAAACCAAAACCCACTGCCATCAAGTCGATTCTGACTCCTAGTGACCCTATAGGACAGACTAGAACTGCCCCATAGAGTTTCCAAGGGGTGCCTGGCGGATTTGAACTGCCGACCTCTTGATTATAGCAGCCATAGCACTTAACCACTACACCACTCGTGAAATGGTATCTCATTGTGGTTTTGATTTGCATCTCTCTGATAGCTAATGACACTGAGATTTTTTTCATGTGTCTGGTGGTCATTTGAATGTCCTCTTTGGTAAAATGTATATTCAAGCCCTTTGTATACTTTAGGTTGTTCGTGTTTTTGTTGTTGAGTTGCCAAAGTTTTATGTATACTTTGGTTATTAAATTCTTATCAGCTATATGGTTTCCGAAGATATTCTCCCACTTGGTAGCTTGTCTTTTCATTTTTTTGGTAAAGTCTTTTGATGAACAGAAGTTTTTAATTCTTATTTGGTCCCATTTATTTATTTTGTCATTTTCTGTTTGTGCCTGTGTTATTATGTTAGATAATTCATTGTTAAAAGCTAGGCCTGACAGTGTTCACTCTTCAATTTCTTCTAAGAATTTTATAGTTTTAGTTTGTACATTTAGGTCCTTAACACATTTTGAATTTGTTTTAGTGTATGGTGTGAGGTATGGGTCCTGTTTCATTATTTGGCATGTGGAAATCCAATTTTCCCAACACCATTTATTGAAGAGATTCTTTTTTCCCCATCTAATGGATTTAGCACCCTTGTCAAAAATCAGTTGACATTATTTCTGGACTCTCAATTCTATTCCATTGTTCTGTGTGTCTATTGTTATACCAGTACCAGGCTGTTTTGATTACTGAAGCTGTGTAGTGTGTTTTAAAATCAAGAAGTGTGAGTCCTACTACTTTGTTCTGTTTCAAAATTGCTTTAGCTAGTTGGGGCCCCTTGCCATTCCATATAAAGTTGAGGATTGTTTTTTCTATTTCTGTAAAGAAGGCTGTTGGAATTTTGATTGGGATTGCATTGAATCTATAGATCATTTTGGGTAGTATTGACATCTTAACAATATTCAGTCTTCCAATCCATGAACATTGAACATCTTTCCATTTATTTAAGTCTTCTTTAATCTCTATCAGCAATGTTTTATAGATTTCATTGTATAAATCCTTCATGTTCCTAGTTAGATTTATTCATAGGTATTTCATTCTCTTAGATGCTATTGTAAGTGGAATTGTTTCATTAATTTCCCTTTCAGATTTTTCACCGCTTGTGTATAGAAACCCTACTGATTTTTGTTTGTTGACCTTATACCCTGCAACTTTGCTAAATTCCTCTATTAGCTCTAGAAGTTTTCTTGCACATTCTTTGGGATTTTCTACATATAGGATCATATCATCCATGAATATAGATAATTATACTTCTTTTTTTCCCAATCTGGATACTTTTAATTTCTTTTTCTTATCTTATTTCTCCAGCTAGAACTTCTAATACAATATCAAATAGAAGTGGTGGAAGTGGGCATGCTTGTCGTGTTCCCAATTTCAAGGGGAAAGCTCTTAGTCTTTCTTTATTAAGTGTAACATTGGCTGTTGGCTTTTCATATATGCTCTGAATCATACTGAGGAATTTCCCTTCTATTCCAATATTCTTCAGGGTTTTCATCAAGAAAAGGTTTGTTATGGATTGAATTGTGTCCTCCAAGGGAGCAAGAGAGAGCTGAGTGCCTTGGGGCAGGAGGCTTACTGGCGGAGTGGGATGCCTCTGGGCACATATGGGTGGAACTAAAGAGCCTTGTAACACTTGCCTGAGCAAGGCAAAGGCCGAAAGGGGCTGAGGGGCTGAGGGCCAGAGAGAGGCCTGCCTGTGGACATGGCTGAGGAGAGGCTGTCCTGATTGATGTGGACCTTCCTCCAGAGCTGACACACAGAGAGAAAGCTTTCCCTGTGAGCCAGTGCTCTGAATTCAAACATCTAGCCTCCTAAACTGTGAGAAAATAAATTTCTGTTTGTTCAAGCCATCCACTTGTGATATTTCTGTTTTAGCAGCACTAGATAACTAAGACAGGGTCTAAGGTTGTATTTCTTAATTAAAAAACAAAACACTAGAAACAAATATGGTGGTAGGAATATAGGTGGGCATCCCACAAAGGGTCTCACCGCCTGTGAAAACCCTCTCTGCCAGGGAGAAGTGAGTGCCAGATAAGGCCTTGGGAATCCTTTTGATGAGGAAAGAGAAGGTTGAGGAGCAGGCTGTGGGGTACCAAGGGGAGATGTGACTCCACTGTGGGAGGGAAGTGGCTGGAAGGAGCCACACTCTCTGGCTTCTCTCCCCGCCTCCTTTTCCTTTGGTCACTTTCTCTGTGCTTGTGGTCAGATAGATGGCCTTTTTATGTGTTTCTTTGAGGGGGTCAGGGCCACTGTTGAGCACCAGGTGCTTCAAACAGAATATAAACTAATTCTCACTTTTCCCATCTCCCAGGGCTGTAGTAATTAGCCCAGGAAATCATGAATGCTAATGCTTTTTGTAAACTATTAAGCACCACAAAGAAATGTTTTCTCTTTTTCTTCAAATGTCTTTTTCTCTCTTTCTTTGTATTTGTCATACTATGCGAAAGAATATGATATATATTGAGATTTACTTGCATTTTCACTCATTTATTCCTCATAACAGCTCTTTTAGTACATACTTTATTATCGCCAGATAATAAAGAGGAGAAAAATGAGAATCAGTGAAGTGAAGTAATTTACCCAAGGTAAATTTATTAATCCAGCTAATAAGTGGCAGAGGTAGGATTTAACCCCAGGTCTACCTGAGTACAAAAAAAAAAAAATTTTTTTTTTCTACCTGAGTACAGGACCCAATTGCTTAACAACTACATTGTATTGATACAATATGTCATATGGTCTTATACCTTATCCTAAAAGGAGGTACAGCGAACCTTTTGGGTTTTTTTGTTTTGTTTCATTCTCTCAATACAACATAGAAATCTTCTTTGTTCCAAATTGCTTTTGTCTTGTGTGTGACTCCATAGTTCCTTGCCTCTGAGCGCAGCATCATAATTTCCTGGGTGACTGAAGAACCCTCTAGTCTGCTCACAGGAGAGAAAGCAGAGGAGACCCAACATGGCTAAACGCTGGCTTTCCTGCTTGCCTGGGTATGTCTGCCTCAGATGTCAAAAGGCCTGAATTCCAGGCAAACCAGCAATAATGCCCTAGTCATCAAATTTGAAACCAAAAGTCAGCAAAGACATGTATCTGCTGCCAGAAAGTAAATGTTTTTTTCTTTTCTTTCTCGTTTTTTTTTTTTCTCTCACCCAAACAAAACATCCTCTTATGAAATATGTCCAATTTGCAATATTTACTTTCCCTTTATTTAATAACAGGAAAGGGTTTGCTGGACTTTTGTTGATTTTTGCATTTCTTATTAAAATTCTTAAGGGGGTTTTGGGGGAACTTAATCAGCAAAAAGGAGGAGGAAAAAAACTCAGCTGCATTCCGCAGGCCTTATTAATGGAGGAAACTTGCTGTTTGTTTAAGAGCGTTTTCTGATGAGAGAAGGAAAATCATCACATGTTCCAGAGCCTTCCTCTGCCTCTTTTTCTTGACTATGTTTCCTTCTCAGCTGTCTCCAGAGCAACCCCGAATTCCTTGTTTCAACCTTTTTGCCTAAGATGATGGAGCTGGGTTTATGCCCCACTGCCAGCTGGGAAGAGAGCTAAAATTCACTGAACACCCAGTGCAGTTCTCTATATCTGCCATCTCAGTTCACCTCAAAGCAGTTTACCAAAAGAGTGGCTCTTATTTTGCCCCTGGCAGATGAGAAAACCAAAGCTTAGAAGGATGAAGTGCCTTGTCCAAGCTCTCTTCCCTTATAGTTCACAGGCTTTGGGATTAAAAAGAAAGGATTCTTTGTATTCATGGCGTCCTACATCCAACTGAGTTCTCACATCAACTCTCAGAGAGAGCTAGATCATCTCTAGTTTTCAGGGCTCAGAGAGGTAGAGTGACTTGCCAAAGGTCACACAGCTAGAGAGTGGGATCTGGGATCAGCTGTGGTCTGCATGACTCTCACATCCATGTTTATTTCATGTCACCACACTATCTTATCAGGGCCAAGAGTGACATAATGTTATGATGAAGTACCACCCATCCCCTGAAGTTTAAATTCTCCCCTCCAAGAGGCCTTGGTTCTGCTTTCCTTGCTTCCAGAACTAGACTGAGAGTCCATCAGGGATTTTGTCTTTATATTTCCACTCTACTAAGAATATTTATATACAGTCTAAAAACAAAACGCAGTGCTGTCGAGTCAAATCCGACTCTTATAAGCATGTATATTTCCAGTGTAATGCCTTGTACAAACTAAGTGCTTAATAAATAGCATTGCAAAATAGTTGAGTCCCAAGGCTCTGTTTTGATGGATGAGAAAACTGAGGTCTAGAGAGAATAAGTAAATTGTCTAAGATCATAGGACTGGAACTAGATTCCAGGTCTTCTAGTTATCTCCACATAATGCTTTCCCATGAACAGGTCTATAATGGGAACATTCTTGTTCATTCAGCTCCTACTACGCGCCAGCACTATGCTGGAGGTTAGGGACCCAGATAAATGCAAAACAATATTTGATGTCAAGGTTCTCACAGTCTAACAGTGGAGGATGTCCTGGAAAAGTTAAACTCTCTTACCGTGTGGCATATGAGAGAGGGGTTCCAAGAAGGGGTAGAGATGGCTCAGAAAAGACTTCACAGAGGAGTGGACATTTGTGCTGGGTATTAAAAAACGAAGAGGAACTGGCCAGGGTGGGAAGGGCATTCTAGGCAGAAGGACCTGTCTAAGAAATTGGCCTTAGGTATAAAAATGCATGGCATATTCAGGAATTATCCAGAAGTCGACTGGAGAGAAGAGCTGAGCCTGGAAAGGAAAGTTGGGGCCAGGCCTTAAAGGGCCTTGAATGCTGTACTCAGGTGTTTGGTTTTATCCCAAGGGTGGTGGAGACACAAGGAAGGGTTCACAGAGGGGAGTGATTCAATCAGATTTGGTTTAGGAAGATCACTCTGGAGGCCTGAGTTGGAAGGGGATGAAGAGAGGCTGAGGGTCACCCGGGGAAGAGGTGGTTGTGTATTTCAGACAAGAGATACCTAGGCCACGGCCCATCTAAAATCCTCTTTCTTCTCTCCGCCCTTGAATGAAATCTTTCCTGAGCTTCAAGACTCTGCCTCCTTCTACAGGAAACTTTCCAGACCGCTCACCTATTCTGAACCCCTCTTTTCCTTTTCTTTCTTAGTAATATTTTATTTTATTTTTGTTGAAAACATATACAGCAAAACCCACTCCCAATCAACAGTTTCTAGACATAATGATCGGTGACATTGGTTACATTCCTCACATTGTGTCAACATTCTCCTTATTTCTGTTCTAGTTGTTTCACTCTCATTGACTTCAACTGTCTGCCCGCCTCTCCCCACCTTCTTATCTATGCCTTAAAATAGCATTGTTCACTTGGTCTCATATAGTTTTTTTTTTTTTTTAAGAACACAATACTCAGTGATGACAATCTTTACTTTTTGAGTTAAACTGTTATTTAGTTAAACGTGACATCAGGGGATAGTTTCAATTCAGGGTTTGAAGAGTAACTCAGGGTAATAGTCTCAGGGACTCCTCTAACCTCAATAGGTCCAATAAGTCTAGATTCTTTAAAAATGTGAAGTTCTGTTCCACATTTTCCTCCCTTTCTTTCAGGACCCATCTAGTGTATCCCTGATCAGAACATTCAGTAGTGGTAGCTGGGCACCTGATTCCTCTCATTCTTTCTGAGTCTTCTTATTCTTATCCTTTGAGTTAGCATCTCCCTTTCCACTCTTGAAGTTTTCTATAGCAATGAGTCTTGACCTTCTGGAGGTCAGAGACCCCTGAGAGTCTAAGGAAAGGGTAGACCTTCATCCCAGAAAAATGTACAATTACCTAAACTCTCCATGTGGAATGCATTGTAGAGGTTCATAGAACCTCTGAAGCTGCTATCACTCATGGATGGGGGCAATTCCAAGAAAACGAGGAAGGTGAACACCCCAAAAGGTATCAAGTGCATTTCATAAAGCCCTGAGAAATGTGTAGGTAGTCTAAGGAGGCAGAGGACTTAGGAATGAAGATTGTACTCTGAGTGTTCAAGCATAAAATCAGGAAGTGATCCCAGGCCAGAGATAGACCTAAATGAAAGAAGTCATGTTTCTAGAGGAAGAATATGTCCATCAGAAGAAGGTTTGGGCAGCCAGGGTGGCAGAGAAAAGAGAAAGGGGGAGGATGCCCCAGGCCAACGATTCTTTGGATCCCAGCGGTAGGTCTATCTTGCCTGATGCCATTAAACACTTGAATCCCATAGCCCAGCCTCCCTTTTCTCATTCTGTGGTCACCAAGCACCGTTCTGATTACAGTTTGGCTCGCTGTAGACTGTGCCTACAGGGAGCCGATGTGTTGGCTGAAGGACACGTGTATCCGGTCCCTTTGGCAGTTATATTTCTCATTGTAAATTAGTAAATTGGGAACAGACAATTCACAGAAGAAGAAATACAAATGACTAATAAGCATCTGAAAAAACTGTTCATTCTTACCAGTATTCAAGGAAATATAAATTCAAACCAAAACTGAAATTGTTTTCTACCTATAAGAGTAGGAAGGATTTTGTTTTAGGTTAATACGTACTGCTGGCAAAGGGGTGGTGAAAGGGACACCTCCATGTCCTGCTGATGGGTTTGGTGTCTGTTGTTTGGGTAGCCAACTTTCGTTTTCTTTGTGTTTGTTCTTTAAACTGCTATGGAATAGAGGATATCATCTCGTTTGCCTGTAACCAATGGCTGGAGTTGTCTCTTCATTAATTTGTTCAACAGATGTTTACTGAGCACCCTATTATGTGCCAGGCTCTACAAGACACCATCTGATGTAGGGGCCACAGAGCAATTCTTATCTCAAATGCCAAATGGTCTTCAGACCAAGAGGGAGGCTGGAGGCTAGTTCCTGGGTGGGCTGGAAAAAACAGAACAGATGAAAGAGCAGATAAGGGAGAGAAGAATCATCTAAATTGTATCTTTTTCCCCTTTCATTCCAGGGCTCCTCAGAGCTGAACACCATGAATTCAACCCAGGGCCAAGGTCTTCAGTGTGGGCTGTACGTAGGCCTGGGCCCACCTTGGGGAATCTGATTTTATTTCCCTAGAATGGGCCGAGGCATAGGTATTTCAACGGTGTAGCCTGGGTTGGGAGTTCCTGGGTGGTGCAAACGGTTACGTGCTTGACTACTAACTGAAAGGTTGGTAGTCTGAACCCACTCAGAGGCACCTTGAATGACAGGCCTGATGATCTGCTTCTGAAAGGTCACATCCTTGAGAACTCTATGGAGCACCGTTCTGCTTTGCACACATGGGGTTGACTTGAGTTGGTATCAACTCAACGGCAACTAAGAACAGCAGCCTAGGTTGAGAACCACCAAGAAAATGGACAGTAAGAAAATGGTACAAGGTGGTGGTTAAGAGCACAGGCTTTCGGGACATTCAGACCTTGTTTGAGCCCCATTTGACCACTTAGTACTGGAGTCACCTCCAGCAATTCAGTTCACCTCACTGAGCCCCAGTTTTCTTGTCTATAAAACCAAGATCAAGAATCTTCTCCATATTGTCATGGAGAAGATTAAAACAGGTAAAGCACTTGGCTGAGCTCAGTGATGTTGGTTATGATGATGATCACTGAGCAGCCAGATACCATCTTACACTCGGCTCTGGCAGGAACAAGGGGCACCAGGCCCCGGTGCCTTCTGAAAGCCACACAGGAGGAAAACCTTACATTGAAACAGCCTTGACAATCAGCTTAACTTTTTCTGTGAGTTGGGAGAAGATCCCCGTGGTTTTACTTGAGCTCCAGGAATTCTTGTTCCAGCTGACTGTGCATATTGGGAAAGAATCATAATGCAGGAAAGGATGGAGCTGAGCAGTATCAAAACAGAGCTGATTTTTCAAAGCCAAGCTGTACTGGCCCCACTCCTGTGAAGATAGGAGTTAAGAACACAGGTTCTGAGCTCCCTCAGCCCTAATTCTACTGCTTTCCACCACTTACTAGCTGTGTGACCTTGGACAAGTGACTACCTCTCTGAGCCTCAGTTTCCATGTCTCTAAAATGGAAAGTAATGCTGGTCCCCACCTCAAATGGCTTTGGGGAGAGTTAAATGGGATGAAGCAGGAAAGCTCTTGGCGCAGGATCTGGCATACGTTAACGTCTCCATGAATGATTGCCATATGGGGCTCTCCCCAGCCAGGAACAGTCCTTCCCACAATACTGTTTGATTCCCTTGTGGCCTTAGCTCCCCACCCCCCACAGGAATGGGGGTGTAATTGCTTATGTGTGTGTCTTATTGAAGGCCTGGACCTGATTCTCCCATTTCCTATGGCACTTAGTCCAATGAGTTGCATTCAGCTGTTGCTGAAAGAACATGTGTGGAACTGAATCGACTCTTCCCCTTTCACAGATAGGAAAACTGAGGCTCTCAGAGAGGGGATGATGGATGTGGCTCACTGGGGGTTGGAGGCAGAGTTGGTACTAGTGCCTTGGTCTCCTTACTCCTCAGCCATCTTGCTCTTGCCCAAGAGTAGCCTCCCGGGGCTTGTCATACTGGGGGAGCATGCCTTCTTGTGACCTTTAGTGTGGGGACTGAGGAGGAAAAGGAGACTGTAGACAATCCGGGGACTCTCACCACGAAGTGGGTGAGACTTTGCAGTTGGCTGGAGGACCAGGGTGAGCAAGGCAGGGAGGAGGGGTTGGAGGGAGTAAAATTCAAGTTATTACTGGTAGTAGAGTGACTCATCTGTGCCTACAGGCTGGTGAGACATAGAGAAACTCTGGGTACAGAAAGATCAAATGGGATAACATATTTGCAAGTTCTTTGAAAACTTTAAATCCACTGAAGAGCAGGGGCTCTGGCTTCAAATAGACCTGGATTCAAGGCCAGCTTCTGGAACATACTTGTGGTATGATCTTGGGAAGCACTTGGAGCTTCAGTTCTCTCCTCTGAAAGATGGGGCAGTGGTAGTCACTGCCTCAGTGGGTTGCTCTGAGGATTACATTACTCGATGTCTGTGTGGTACATAGCACATGGCTGGGCACGCGATTGTCTGTGTTAGCAGCAGTGACGATGAGGAAGAAGCTGGTTCCTTGCCCAGCCTGCCCTTCCTCACCAGGTCTTCGTATGTATTTCCAGTTCTCCCCTCTAGAAGCCTGGCATGATTCCCCCAGACAGGAGTGCCCTTTCCCTGCTCTGCATTCTCACGACACTTCATCTGAGCTTTCCTACAGCTCTTATCACTCAAGGCCTGGCATTCACTGTGATTTAAGAAGCATGTCTTGTCACCCCTGATGGCCTGGGTGCTCTGCATGACAGGGCTTGGGTCTTATTCATCTGTGTGTCCACTGGGCCCAACACAGTACCTGACCCTTTCCAAAGGGGCATCATGGATGCATGTTGAGTGACCAGGAGGCAGGGCCAGCCGCTGGATGGCTGTTTTTTTGGTCTTTTGATTGGCACAATTTAACACCTGTTTTCATAAATACAGCTTCCTGTTTGTTTTGTTTGTAGGCCGTGATCTGGATTTTTTTAAAATGATCAACCCTGTGAATGAGAACTTTCCATATGACCTGCAGAATGTGAAGTCCACCTGGAATGCTTGTTCAAGAGCTAGGCAGGGGGAAGCCCTACTGCCTGACATCAGCAAAGGTCAAAACTGATAAAAAAAGAAATGCATCTATTCTCAAAAATTGGAGAACTTGAGAGCTTGCCACTTGGGTGAACTTGTGTGTCATAACCTCCTAAGCCACAGGTTGCTCATCTGTGAAAAGAGGAGAAGAGAGTGAGCTTTGCAAGGAACCGGAAAGGCTTGATGAGCGTGTGCAGAAAAGCCCAGCACAGTGACTGCAGACTTTAGGTGCTCAATAGTGACAGCTACTGTTACCATAACTACTTGGCAATGGCATAAAACTTATTTTTTTGACTTCTCACATGATGTTTCAAATGAGTTGTACATAATAACATAACCTGTAGCTACCTCTCAGAGTCTCTCTCTCTCTTTTTATTTTATTTTTGGTGAAAATATACATAGCAAAACCCATTGCCATTACATAGTTTCTAGAAATACCAATCACTGACATTGGTTATGGTCTTCACATTGTGCCTAACATTCTCGTTATTTCTGTTCCAGTTCTTATATTTCTATTTACCTAACCTTCCTGTCCCCACCCCCTGCCCCCTTCTCTTCCATGCTTTAAAATAGCTCTTGACCCTTTGGTCTTATATAATTTTTTTTTATAGTAATGCAGTGTTCAAGGGTGAGAGTCTTTAACTGTTGTTTAGGTTAAATGTAACTTCAGGAGATAGTTTCAGTTCAAGGTTTGAAGAGCAACTCAGGGCCATAGTCTCAAGGAGACCTCCAGACTCAATAGGTTAAGTAAGTCTGACTTCCTTAAGAATCTGAAGTTCTGTTCCACTTTTTTCTCCCTTTTTATCAGGATTCCTCTACTTTGTTCCTGATCAGAATGTTCAATAGTAGTAGCCAGGCACCATCTAGTTCTTCTGGCCTCAAGGTGAAGGAGGCAGTGGTTCATGTACACTGTTAGTCCTGTGGTCCAGTTTCTTCTCTGGTTCTTGGGTTTCCTTTTTTCTCTTTTGTTCCAGACAAATAAAGGCCAAATTTTCTATCTTAGGTGGCCGCTCATAAGCTTTTAAGACCCCAGACACTGCTCACCACACTGGGAGGTAAAACATAAACTTTAAGAACTATATTATGCCAACTGATTGGATTTTCCCATGAGACCATGGCTGTAAGCCCCCAAACCAAAAGAACTAATCCCATGAGGTGATTGGTTAACTCATCCCATGAGGTGATTGGCATCTGTAGCCCCCGCCTTTTCTGGGGGGTTGTTATTGTTGCAAAACCATACACAAACTAGCATTTGCCCACTCATCCCTGTACCCTATGTACGGCTTGTTGACATCAGTTACGTCAGTCATACTATGCAAACATCACTCATATTACCCACTTCTCCTGTTTCTATAAACAAAAAAATGACTACTACATAGGGAGTACTTTTCCCTCTTACCTCTTACTCCTGCTGGTAATCATTAATGAATATGAGTTCCTGCATATTTACATATTCGTTTATCATTTCATAAAAGCCAGAACACACAATATTTGTTTTTTAGTGACTAACTTGGGCAACATAATGTCCTCCAGGTTCATCCATGTTGTGAGGTGTTTGGGAACTCATTTTTCTTTATTGCTGAGTAGTTTTCTGTTGTATGTATATACCACATTTTACTTACCCTTTCATCTGCTGATAGGCACTTAGGTTGTCTTCATCTTTTTGCTGTTGTGAATAGTGCTGTGATGAATATAGGTGTATGTATGTTTGTTTGTGTCACTTCTATTAGCTCTTCCATATATATCTAGGAGAGGAATTGCTGGATCGTATGTCAGCTCTGCCTCTAGTGTTTTGAGGAACTGCCAGACTGTTTTCCATAATGGCTGTACCATTTTGCATTCCCACCAGCAATGGATGAGGGTACCAATTTTTCCACATCCCCTCCAACACTTCTTATTTTCTGTTTTTTTGTCTTTATCTTAGCCATCCTAGTGCGAATGAAATGGTATCTTATTATAGTTTTGATTTGCATTTCTCTGATGGCTAATGACATTGAGCATCTTTTCATGTGTCTATTGGCCATTTCTCTTTGGTGAAGTGTCTGTTCATGTCCTCTGCCCAGTTTTTCATTGGGTTGTCTTTTTGTTGTTAAGCTGTAGAAGTTTTCTATGTATTGCAGATATTAGACCCTTATCAGTTATATCATTCCCAAAGATTTTTCCCCAGTCTGTAGGTTGTCTCCTTACCCTTCTGATAAAGTCTTTTGATGAACATAAGTATTTATCTTTTATGAGGTTCCAGTTATCTATTTTGTTTTCTATTGTTTACACATTCATTATTGTGTTTGATAAACTATCTTTGAAAAAAATTAGGTCCCAAAACATTATTCCTATATTTTCTCCCTAGAACTTTATGGTTTTAGATTTAATGTTTAGGTCCTTGATCCATTTTGAATTGGTTTTTGTGTATGGCATGAAATATGGATCTTGTTTAATTTCTCTGCTTGTCGAAATCCAGTTTTGCCAGCGCTGTTTGTTGAAGAGACCAAAAACTCACTATCTCTTAAATGAATTAAACAAAAACAAAAACTAGAAACAAAAAACTGTTGCCATCGAGTCAATTTCGATTCATAGCGACCCCATGTGTAAACCTTTCAAAACCAAGATTTTGAGCAGCTATTGTATGGGAGATGGAGTGGAAGACACAGTGTTAGGAATAAAGAACTAGGGAGGGCTGGGAACTCAGGGAGCTAAATGTCTGGCTGCCTGAGATTTTCTTAAATAAGAATGTTCAGGAAACTACTTTAAACAGGCAACTGAACTTATACGTTGTCCTTTACTGATGGCCTGGAAGCACAAACAAACAAACAAAACCCCTCATCTTCTAAATATCTTTGAGCTGAATAGATCTCTTTCCTTCCTTCGTCCTCCCTCCCTCTTCCTTCCAGAATTCTGATCAGTGTGAAACCCTCCTTGCCTGGTAATTTTCCAGATCTGATCTTTCCATTCTCAGGATAGGAATGCCGTGGTGCTTCTCTGCCTCCCTGGCCTGCTGAGCCTCCCAGCGTCTCATTTGGTGGGGGTGACAGCTTCAATACACTGCTTCTCTGTGCTCCTTATCTGGACACAGTCCGGCAGGAAGAGCACTGGATGGAGAGTCCCGAGACTGAATACTCCAGCCTGGCTTTGCCACACAGCAGCTGCTGACCCTTGGGCAAGCCCCATTTCCTGCTTACCTTCTGCTTTCTCATGTGGTGGTAGGTGCAGACACACCTCTGGTCCCTTCTGGCCAGGCTACCCGGGCCCCAGTGAGGCCACATGTGGGCTCTGAAGCCCCACCATCTGGGATTCCAGTCTCTGCTCCACCCCTTGCCAGCTGTGTGGCCTTGAGCAAGTGCACAGCCTCTCCTTGTCAGTTTACTGATAATCAGAATGGAGGCAATATGAAAAGGATTAAACAATGATACATATTAAGGTTTACAGTAGGGCCAGACACACAGTAAGCGCTTAACAAATGCTATCTACTATTGCTATTATGCAAAAGAACATACAATGGTGCATTAGACAAGTCATACACTGGCTGCGAAGCCCAATCCCAGTGTCCAGTCTCTACTGAGTCAACCCTATTTGCCTGGGTTGTATAACATTTGGGACAGCACTAGGGAAGGTGGCACCTAGGAGCTCAATACAGGTCAGTGCCTTGTCCTTCCCCGCCTGGCTTGCAGGGGTCCTCTGCACCTTAGCGCAGGGTGGAAAAATCAAGCCAAGCAGGTCATGCAGATGAATCAACCCTGTGTGCTGAAAGACTACGTGGGGAGGCGGGCGAGGAGGTTGGAGACCGTGTGCCCAGCCTAAAGGCAGAGAGATTGAATGATGTTTTACCACGCTTCCAGCCAAACACGATTCCGCTGACAGAAGTCAGCCTGCAAGGTGCTACTGTGGGACTCGGAAGGTTGCATGTGTGCTTGACCTGGGCTTGAGGAAGGACTGTCAACACCACCACTTACTTCTTTAGTTATTTATTTTTGTAACAGCTTTATTGATATACCTCACCTACCATACCATTTACTCATTTCAAGTGTACAACTTAATGGTTTTTAGCGTATTCACAGAGTTGTGCAGCCCTCACCACCATCACTGTTAGAACATTGTCATCACTCCAACAAGAAACTTGATACCCATTACCAGTCACTTTCCATTTCCCTCTAAACCCCCCAGCTCCTGGCAACCCCTAATCTACTTCTTGTCTTTATGGATTTGCCTATTTGGACATTTCCTATAAATGAGATTATACAGTATGTGGTCTTTTGTGTTTGGCTTCTTTCACTTAGCCTAATGTTTTTGAAGCTCATCTGTGTTGTAGCATCTACCAATACTTCATTACTTTTTATGGCTGAATAATATTCCATTGTATGGATATACCATGTTTTATTTATCTATTCATTAGCTGAAGGTCACTTGGGCTGTTTCCACCTTTGAACTATGATGAATAATACTGCTATGAACATTCACGTACATGTCTTTGTGTGGACATGTTTTCACTTCATTTGAAAAAGTACTTAGGAGTGGATGGCTGGGTCATACAGTAAAGTGTATATTTAACTTTATAATAAATTGCTGAAGTGTTTTCCAATGTGGCTGCACCATTTTGCTTCCTCAGCAGCAATGCACGAGAGTTCTAGTTGCTCCATATCTACACCAACACTTGCTATGGTCAGTCTTTTCAGTTTTAGTTGTCCTGCTGGAGATACAGTGCTGTCTAGTAGCTTTAATTTGCATTTATCTGCTGCATTCACCTGCACACACTCTGAATCACCCCACTCTGCTCCTGGACCCTACGGTGGACACAGGAGCAGTGCCAGCCCTTAAGGTGCTCACATAGATTCTTATGTCAGAATCTACATTTTAACAAGATCCCCAGATCTTATTATGTATAAATAAGAATCTTGTTAAAATGTAGATTCTGATTCAGTATATCTGGGGTGGAAAGGAAAATTCTCAGCAGGGGGTCAAACCGGAAGGAACCAGTTTGAAGCCCTGGTGGCTGGGCAGGAACAAGGCAGAAAGCTTACTTAGAGCTTACTTAGCAATTTGTAGGTTGGCTGCCTTTGTGTTTTAGCATATTGGAATCTCCTGGCTGCTAGTTCTTTACTTCCTTTAATTAGCCTTCTTCGCTTACAGTGACAGGTCAAGATTTCTTGGAAGCACTCCAGATGATTCTGCCTGAAACACATTCATCCCAAGAAATTCATGCTTTGAGGCTAAAATGCATCCTATTTCTCATCAACTGGCCTGACCTTAAAAAAAAAAAAAAAGTTGCCATCAACTTCAACTCATGGCAGCCCCATGTGTGTCAGAGTAGAACCATGCTCCACAGGGTTTTCAGCGGCTGATTTTTCAAAAGTATTTCATCAGCCCTTTCTTCAGAGGCAGCCCTGGGTACACTTGAACTTCCAACCTTTTAGCTAGCAGCCAGACACATTAACCACCTGCAACACCCAGGGACTCCAGACCTGACTTAGGGGATGGCCAAACAGTATTATTTCTGGTGTTTTGACTTTTTCTTCCCTGACTTACCTCCAACCCTCAATAAGTATATTATTGACAAAATATCTCTATCGCCTAGAAAATATCTCCCTTGGAAGAATGAAACAGTTACACATTAAAGCTATTTAAAATTCAGGCATGCATCAGTTGGCATTCGTGCACCAGTCACTGCAGACCTGTTTGGAGTCTATTTGGTAGAAAAGCAAGTTACTGAAGCTTAAAGGCAAAGTCTGCTCTCTTGAAGGACCCTTGGATGTAAATCCAGGCACCATCAGAGATTCCTTCAACAGCAACAACTCACATAGCCACCATTCAGAGGACGGAGATTTTCCTAACATGGTGTGGGAAGTTTAAAAGTTCTTAGCAAAAGACTCTGAAATTAACGGAACAAGATCAGAGATGGAGAAATCATGTCCCTTGTACCTCATGGTTTACATGACCTTTTTGACATTTATGATCTCATCTAATCCTCCAAGGTCAGTTACATCCCCATTTTACAGACAAGAATGCAGAGGCTGAGAGAGGCAGAAGAGCTTACTCAAGGCTGTACAGATGTAGAGAAAGAAGCCAAAATGTGAACTTCTGATTCCTGCTGAGAGCTCTTTCCTCCCTCCACACTGCCCTACCTGGGTTTTGAAGGAAATCCTGGCCACGAAATAGTATTTGGTACTTACGAAGACTTCAAAGAAAACCTAGAGAGACTCATTTGTTGCCACATACTACAGATAGGATAGGTCAGAAGGGGGTCAGCACTGAGCCTAAAAACATACCCTCATCTTCTTTCCCCAAAGTCCTGTCCAGAACTCAGTTAATTAAGCTTATGTACATTTACTTTCAGGCTCTAGGCTGGGCACTGAAGATGTTGTGATCAATCAGACATAGTCTGTAACCTATTAAGACTGCCGTGCAGGGCAGGAGGCAGATATATAAAGAAGTAAATGATAAGACAGTGTGGTAAGTGCAATGACAGAGAGATGAACAAAGGACTGTGAAAGCACAGAGGAGGATGGCTTAGTGTTGTCTTCACAGAAGTGGGGACATTTGAGCTGGGCCTTGAAGGATGAATAGAAGTTCATCAGAAGAAGATAGAAGGAATGACCTACCAGTCAGAAGGCCATCTGTATGGCAGCAAGATGTGAAACCACGGCAGGTTCAGGAAGTCCTCCACTGAGTCTGTAGCGTGGGAGGGGGTATTGAGAGAAATGGTAGGAGGGAAAGCTCAGCAGAGGCTGGTTCTCAAAGAGCCTGGGAGGCCAAACTAAGGAGTTTTGGCCTAAGCCATGGAAGGGTTTTGGGCAGGGAAGCGATCTGGCCAGACTGAATTCTTGAGAGAGCACCCTGGCTACCACAAGGGTAAATGGGCGGGGTGAGCAAGGCTGGGAGTGATTTCTGGGAGCATGTAGGTCTGTGCTGGGCAGGGCCCATGGACTTGTAATGTCCCAGCACCATACCAGCTACCTGGGATTGGCAGTCAGCTGGAAGTGCTTTCAGGGAAGTTAGGACCTGACAGGTGCCTCAAGGACAGGTGCTTGTTGACCACTGATAACCCCTTCCCAGTGGTCACCCAGCTCAGTCCCCACAGAGGTGCTGACTAGCTCCCCCTTCAGGGCAGATCCTAGGATACCATGTTATTACCATAATTCCACGCTGGGAGAATGGCAGTGCTCAGCTGAGATTGCAACAGCCCCAATCCCTAACATCTCCTGGGTGCTTGAATCCCTCGTCTGTACCACTGAGCAGCCAAAGCATGTGCTCTGGTTCGTAGCCCCACTCCCTTAGAGCCAAAGCTCGCCCTG
Source organism: Loxodonta africana (assembly GCF_030014295.1). Lineage (NCBI taxonomy): Eukaryota > Metazoa > Chordata > Mammalia > Proboscidea > Elephantidae > Loxodonta > Loxodonta africana. The sequence goes on from NC_087363.1 coordinate 39,620,255, forward strand.
GGAGGCAAGCAGGGCAGGGCTGCTTAGACCCCTTCCTTTTACTGACCAGGAAACTGAGGTACAGAGAGACACAGAGGCGCCAAGACTTGCCCAAGGTCCCCGGGTTAATAGAGCTAAGTAGTGGCGGGTCAATGAAAACCAGGGAAACTCTCAATGAGATGGATTGTTACAATAGCCACAACAATGAGCTCAAGCGTACCAATGATCGTGAAGATGTCACAAGATAGGGCAACATTCCGTTCTGTTGTACCTGGGGGTCACCATAAGTCTGGGCTGGCTTGGCGGCAACTAACAATAACTTGGAACAAGAGTCAAGACTCAGGTGTAAGGTCTTTGGATGCCTAAATTGCTATTGCAGGTTGCATCCCAAAAAGTGTACAGGAAATGAATACTGCGCCATGTGCTATACATACTTTTTTACTTTAATCCTCATGACTACTCCCATTTTGCAGATGAGGAAACTGAGGCTCCAATTAAATGGATTCCAAGAGGCCTATCCATCCGATGCCTAGCAGATGCACCAAGCTGCTTCCCAAATCTGAAAACAGACTTGGAAACAAATCTCTTTCTACACTGGCGACAGTCAAGTCGGTGTTGCTAAGCAGGGGGTGATGAAGACACCGGCCTCTGGAGACAGAAATATTTTTCGCATAGACCTGGCAACCGACTTGCAAAATACCACGGTGTTAAGCGGGGTTTTGCAACAGAGTTATTGTGTCAAGGCAGGGAGACCACAGCGCTCTGGGATTTGTTCTTCTTCTTTTTTTTTTTTTTTAAATCTCCTTTTTCTCTCTTTTTGACAAATAATTCAGATTCCCCCGGCTAGTGTCAGAACAGCCAAGGGAAGCTGCCCTTCCCCCCAGGCGGCGGCACCCACTTCCTCCCGGGCCCAGCGGCTGGAGCTGCTATCTCCCAAGCCGCATTGCGCTCAGAGCCGGCCCAGGTACCGCCGAGTTTGTTTTATGGATGGGTCTGTCGTGAGTCAATATGATAATGTTTCCTGTGAGAACTTTATTTCCCTGCATTGTTTGCAAAGTCTGTGTGTGTGTCTGAGCACGTACTCCTCATGGCCTCAGAGCCTGCTGTGCCCCGGTGTACAGGACACCCCTGGGATCTTGAAAGGGACCCGAGGGGCCCTTCTGATGGCAGGGAGAAGATGGGGTGACTCACATGCTCAGGCCTGCCTCCAGCCTGCGGGGGCGCTGGCTGCCTTGACTCCCAGGACTCCTCTAGCCGAATGGCCCTTAAATCTGTCACCTCCAGCTGGGAAGGATGCATTGTGGAGCCCTAGGCCTACGGGTTGCACCCCCACAGCCCTCTGAAGCCACTTGGGAAGTTTCTAATCCTACTCATTGGGGATTGAAAGGAACCTTCCTTTTGCTCCTTGATTTGCAGACGGGGAAACCCAGAGCAGTGACATGACTTGACTAAGCTAAAATAACCAGTCGGGAGGCTGAACGGTAAGGCAGACTAGCAGGGTCTTTGGCCGTAGCTGGTCCTGGGTTCGAATCCTGGCTTTGCCACTTGTCACTGGGCAAGTCGCCTTGTGCCAAATGGGGTTAATCATAGCCACCTCATGGAATTGCTGTGAACATTAAATCAGGAAATAGACATACAATAATTACCACGGAAGGAGCTTAGGGAATACTAGTTCTTACTCCCATTTTCTCTTAAATAGGAGTTGGAGCTGGAGCCCCTGGATAAGTCTGCTCAACAAGAGCCTCTGGTGAGGGCTCATCTGAGTGCAGATTCACAAACACCCCTCTCCCAGAGCAGTCCTCCTCAGGGACTATTTAATCAAAGCCGCTGGGCTCCTAAAGTTTCCAGAACAGAGAGGAAATGGCCTGGTGCTAGGAGATGGCTATCAGTATTAGTCAGTAGCTTAGCCAAGAGTTTTAAAAGAAGAAGAAGAAGAAGAAAAAAGAAGAAGCTATAAGTCATCCCAGTTCTCCTTAGCTTCTCACCCCACAGCGCTCACTTCCTTCTCTGCTCCCCCCCATGGCACCCAGGGGTAACCCCACATCCGTGATTCTGAGCTTACCTGGCTTTGTGACATCTCTGTTAATTCTTTCACTCTCATTTACATCTTTTGCTGTTATGGAACTTTCTAGTGGGTAGTGGACATTGGTTGTTTTTATCTGTCCAGCATTCATCTCTCCTTCTTCTAGAAACAGCGACCGGTCTGGGTTTTGACACCTTCTCCCCTTCTTCATTAGATGCAGTCTTTACAAGACTGTCAATTTTTGGCCCCAGTATTTTGAACGAAAGGAGGGCATCTGACCCAGGCCAAGCCAATCAGACGCTATTCTCCTGGGGATATGAATCTCAAAGGGACTAACACAAGGACCAAAATAGTTAGAGCCTATTTTATCCCCGTAGAGGTTTCTTAAAGTGATGAACTCTTACTTCCTGCTGCCTAGACCTGGAAGCTGCATTTGGCTTGTCCTTTCCGTGGTATGGCAGTTCGAATCCACCAGGCACCCCTTGGAAAATCTATGGGGCAGTTCTACTCTGTCCTATGGGGTCGCTACGAGTCAGAATTGACTCGAGGGCAACAGGTTTGGTTACCCCTCCCCACCCTCAAGGCATGATCTGTGAGCCCCCTCTCCCGTATCTTCCCAATAAATGTCGTTTGCCTTAATATTACAGTTGGTGTCTGTTGCTTGCAACCTAAGCTTTGTATTTAATACACAGGGTGTATATGTACATGTAGCTGTCTTGCCTCCTCACTTTATCTCAAGGGCAGAAACCGAGCCATTTATTCATTCAGCCACTTATTTATTCAACAGACTGTTATCAAGGGCCTACTATGTACCAGGTCTGTGCTGGGTGTTGGGGGTTCAAAATGAAACACAGTGTCTGTCTCTAAGCTACTCAAAGTCTGGTATGCACTTAAAAAACATCCAAGTTATTCCTCCATTCAACAAATGCTCAGCCAGCATGACTATGAGTCAGGTGCTGTGTGGGGCTGGGCTGACAGTATAGAAAAGAGAATCCCCATCCACATATAATCTATAGCAATTTGCACAAAAACTCAAACCAAACCCATTGCCGTCAAGTCGATTCCGACTCATAGAGACCCTACAGGACAGAGTAGAACTGCCCCACAGGGCTACTAAGGAGCGGCTGGTGGATTCGAACTGCTGACCTTTTTGGTTAGCAGCCGAGCACATAACCCCTGGACCATAAGGGCCCCATGATCTGCACAAAGTAGGTGCTAAAAATATACTCAGAATTCCAAAAGGTCAGAATCTAAAGGCCATCTAGGATCAGCCAGCCCACAGCTGTCAAACTAAATCCTGTGAAGTCAAGAGGGCTGAATACTGATGTCTCAGGAAACATTCTATTTTTGTTTTACAGCCTTACTAGGCTATAATTTACATACCATAAAATTTACCCACTGTAAGTGGTTGAGTGATTTTTATTAAATTTCTAGAGTTGTGCAGCCAACCCCTAAATCCCCCTTTAGAGTATTTCCATCACCTTACAAAGCTCCCTTGTGCCCGTTTGTGGTCAATTCCCACTCCAAACATTCTATTAAAAATTTTTTTAATTACTTATTTTTCTTGAGGTGAAAATCACATAATATAAAATTAACCATTTTTAAGTGAACAATTCAGTGGTATTTAATACCTTCACTGTATTGTGCAACTACCTCTATCTAGTTCCGAAAGGAAACCTCATTAAGCAGTCATTCCTCATTTCCCCCTCCTCCAGGCCCTGGCAGCCACCAATTCACTTTCTGTCTCTAAAGCATTCTTTTTTTTTTTTTTTTTAGAAGCTAAAACAAAATTTGAGAACCAGTGATCTATTCCAACCCACTTACTCTACAGGTGGGGAAACTGAGGCCCAGAGAGGAGAGATGACTCACTAGAACACTTAATGTACCAGAGCAGCCCTGATCTCAAAGCCCAGGTTCTTTTCCCTCATTAGGGGCATGAGTAGAGGCTAAGAGTGTGGGTCCTAGAGTCTCGCAGTGTGAATTCAAAGGATGGCTCCACCATTTACAAGCTGTATGAGCGTGGGCAAGCTGTTTAACATCTCTGTGCCTCAGTTTCTTCATCCAGCAAGTATGGAGAAGAATAGCTGTTACCACAGAGGGCCGGTATGTGGATTCTACAAGCTGACATATATGGAGCACTTAGCCCAGTGCACAGCACAAAGTAAGAAAGCACTCCGGGAAAGTGGGCTAATCACAATCGTTTCACCATCTCACTCTTTCCCAGTCTACCCTCGGAAACTGGAAGTAAAAAGGACAGCGATTAAACAAAACCAGCCTAGGCCCCAAGTGGAAATATATGTGCAGGGGCAGCTTTCTAAGAAAATGGTGCAACAGCACACCCCAGGGTATCATCACCCTGTTTAGTGGGTGGTGCAACCGCCAGGGGGCTTGCTCAAGTAGCCTTGGACCAGGCAAGGAGACAGCCAGTTGCTGTTCCTTCCTCCTCAGTTTCAGCATTTCCTAATAGGCCCACAACACACGTGTTTCATCAGCGTCCTGGGGAGCCTGGCTCCCTCCTCACCCAGAGGGGTCAGCTGTAATGGAGGCTGCTTGGGTGGTTCTGGACGGTCAGGGCAGAGATCAGACCCTGCACCTGCTCCCAGCCAGCATTTCTCAGCCCTTGATCAAGCATCTGGGCTGCAGGGAGTTCGGGTAGAGCACCCAGGAAGGAAGAAGCAATGACTTATCACAGTACCACATGGCTTATAAGTTATCGCTTCCAGCCATCTGGCAGAAGGTCTGAAGAGCATGCCTATTTGACAGTAGAGGACGCTGAAGTTCATAGAAGGGGGTGATTTACCTGGGTAGGGAGCTCTTAGAATGTGCTGGTCCAAGGAGATGAGACCCCATTGCTGTCGGGTTGATTCTGACTCACAGTGACCCTAGAAGACAGAGTAGAACTGCCCCGTAGGGTTTCCGAGGCTGTAATCTTTACGTAAGCAGACTGCCACATCTTTCTCCCACAGAGCGGCTGGTGGGTTCAAAATGGCGGCCTTTTGGTTAGCAGCTACAAGGCTACAAGGCTCCTTCGAGGTGGCACTGTTGTTGCTGTTAGTTGCGGTCAAGTCAGTTCCGATTCATAGCGACTCTACAGGACAGGGCAGAACTGCCCCATAGGTAATGTCACTTTTATGAAGCAGGGTAACTTTTTTTTAAAAGCACACACACATTAGACATATTTAAGGAACATTGGAAAGAGTTCTGCCTTTGAAATTAAGCAGGGATGACTTTGGGCAAGTTACTTAACCTGGGATGTAGTTTAGGGGAAAGTGTTGCCTAGTTGACTAGGTTGTCATAGTGATTAGAGATTCTGTATGGAACAAGCACCTAGCTTGGTGATTAGGAGTTTACTAAGCTCGTACTGAACACAGGGCATTGAGCATACATAGCTAAAAAACACTCCTATCCCCAAGAAGCTCCCAGTCTATGTAGACAAAATCCTATAGTAATCTAAGTTTGAATTTGATGAGGATTTGAATAAAAGGAGGGAGTCAGGGTAGGTTCTGCCTTGGGGGATAAATTGACTGTTAATAGCTGTGTACCCTGAATGCAAGAGTGTGTGAAGGGGCAAGGTAGGAGGCGAGGCTGGAAAGGCCAGCTGAAGTCTGATTGTGATGGGGAATTCTAATTCTATCATGTAGGCTATGGGGAGCCATGGACGGTGTATGAGTAAGGGAGTCGGCCTTGAGAAAGATTGATCTGATGGCAGTTACGTTTGATTCAACAGTGGAGAAGGGAGAGACCCTCCTTTAGACCCCTCCTGAGACTCCCTGACTGAATGAAGGTTGTTGTTGTTAGGTGCCGTTGAGTCAGTTCTGACTCATAATGACTCTATGTACCAGAGAACGAAACACTGCCCAGTCCTGCGCCATCCTTACAATCATTGTTATGCTTGCGCCCCTTGTTGCAGCCACTGTGTCAATCCATCTCATTGAGGGTCTTCCTCTTTTCTGCTGACCCTGTACTTTACCAAGCATGATGTCCTTCTCCAGGGACTGATCCCTCCTGACAACAAGTTCAAAGTATGTAAGAGGCAGTGTCACCATCCTTGTTTCTAAGGAGCATTTTGGTTTTACTTCTTCCAAGACGGATGTGTTCATTCCTTTGGCAGTCCATAGTATATTCCATATTCTTTGCCAACACCAACACCACAATTCAAAGGTGTCAATTCTTCGAATGAAGGAGCAAATACTAATTGAATGCCTGCTTTGTGTTAGGTATTTACCAAATTCTGAAATGATTTAATATAGTCAAGTCTTGTTATTTGCAGTAGATGTGTTCTATAAAGTCTCTGAGAACACTGTATTAGTGAATACTGGGCCACTGTTCCAAGGGAAGTACAGAGTTAGGCTCCCGTGAGCCTCTGGTCACATTTTCATCAACTGAACAATATATTACCTTGCTTTATGTGTGTGTCTGTTTCAGTGCCTTATTTGATACACATTGTTGATTCATTAGCATTGAACTCATGGCCAACAGCACTATAGCTCATGCCTGAACCAAGCTTATCAGACACACCGTAAGGCACATCACAGCTTTCTTGCACTCAGGAGCATGAGACAGCACTTTAGCTCTACACCTGGGGACCATTTTAAACAGCAAAATCACCAGTAAAAACCACAAAAATGTGAAAATTGTAATACTTGTTTACAGTTTGAGGGCTGAAACATGAAGGCGGAGTGTCACATTGTCTAGCCTTGGGGGGAACTTGCACGGCAGGTGACTCAAATTTTTTCCTGTTCTAAACGTGTCCATGAGTGACTGCAAAAGCACCATGAGTATTGATCTTGGTGTTACAAATAAATTTTAGTGAGTTGAGGGCCACTCTACTGTTGGGGTCACTGTGTTAGCCAGAATACCATCATTCACCTCTACGTCCTCAAGACACTCCAAGACTCCCTGGCTCTTTACTCACCTGGTTTCAGGCCACCTTGCACAGATACTGTTTCTACCTCCCTGGAAAATGGTTGTCAGCCTTGGGCTTCCCCATGACTCCAGCTCCAGAAAATAATGCCGAAGCTTCTCCTGAGTTTTCTCCATAGTTCCACTGTAACCGTAAACACCAGGTTCACCCTTAACCTCCAGCCAACACTTGCTGGTCTGATCCTATGGATGTGTCCTAGGGGAAAACTTGCAGGTTGCATCAGTGAAGGTAAGGCTTGGGAACAGGTGTCCACTGTCTATCTTCTTGGCCCTCCATCAAGAGTTGCTTCTGTCTGGCCACCAGCTGGTTCCTCCCAAGCATCACAAAGGGCAGATGCCAACCTTGTACACTGTGGGGCTTGGGACATGTGCCCAAAGACCACCCAAGCCCAGCCCAGGCAGCAGTGGCCTGAGTTACCCCCGAGTTACCTCCTTCAGGTACTCTAAGATCCATAATCCTACAGCCATAGAGTTCAAAAGAGGAGGAGGCCACTGGGGACTGGGAAGACCATGGGAGTGAACTGAGGATAAGAAGAGCATAAGTAGGAGAGAAAATAATAGAGGGAAAGAGGGAACAAAAAAAGGTTATAAAATAGTGTGATCCCATTTTATTCAGCATGGGTATATGTTTTTGGCAGGACCATTTGTTGGCATATTAATTTCTGACTTGTTTTCACTAATGTAAAAGATGCAGGAAAGAACGAATGCTATCGTCATCCATCCCAAATCAGGTGAAGAAGATACCAATCTTTTTTTTCCCTAAAGCCTGTGCTCCCAGATGTGATGGAGCTGGACTGTTCTGAATGAAGAGAGGCCCATGGGATAGAGAGAACAGAAAAGGCCCAACTGGGGAAAGAAAGGGTTGTGCTCCCTGAGACTGGTGGGGACCAGAGAGGTGGCCTGGAGGAAGCTGAGTGGCTCAGGGGCTGCATGGAGGCTTGTGGGGGTTGACACTGGCGCCATGGCCTGGATCTTGGCAAGGGACCCCTCCCACCCCAGCTTGGCCTGCAAGGATGGAGTCACTAGCTTTGAACCAACAATGAATATTGCAGAAGCAGCCATGAGAGACTGAACATGAGATATGCATCCTGATTGTCCCCACCTTGATTTAGAAAGAAAAGATATTTATTTTTATACTCAAGTGTCATGGAATCCATTATATTTTGTACCCCATCATATACATAAACAACAAAAACTCAACCAGTTGTTGTCCAGTCAATTCAGACTCATAGCAACCACATGTGTGTCAGAGTAGAAATGTGCTCCACAGGGTTTTCAATGGCTGTGACCTCTCAGAAGCAGACCGCCAGACCTTTCTTCCAAGGTGCCTCTGGGCGGACTCAAATTGCCAACCTCCTGGTTAGTAGCTGAGTGTCAACCGTTTGTGCCACCCAGGCATCCACCCCATTATACAGGCATACAAAAATCGATTGAAAGGAAGTTGCTACCAAATATTAGCAGTGGTGGTGATGTTTGTTTTTGCCTTTATGTTGTCTACAGCTTTGACTTTTTCTAGAATGAACATGAATTTTATTTTTTTCATAAAAATTATTCTAAAATATGCAACAGGCTTCCAAACAGTGTTTTGGTGAAAATTTATGTAAGTGTATCTTGGAGTCCCTGGGTAGTGCCAACAGTTAATGTGCTCACTGCTAACCTGAAGACTGGAGGTTTGAGTCCACCCAGAGGCTCCTTGGAGAAAGGCCTGGCAATCTACTCCTGAAAAATCAGCATATGGAGCCCACAGAGCACAAAATGTTCCTAAGATGTTAATGGCAGTTGTCTCTTGACCAGGTTTGTAGTTGATTCTCAATTTCTTATTTTCGTTTGTCTCTACTGACTTTTTTTCTACGACGAACATCAATTGTATGCCCACTGCTGTTGAGTTGATTCCGACTCACAGTGACTCCGTAGGGTTTCCAAAGTTGTAAATCTTTATGAAAACAGACTGCCACATCTTTCTCCTGTGAAGCCACTTGTGGTTTTGAACTGCCAATCATTCGGTTAGCAGTGGATACTGTAACCACTGCAACATCAGGGCTCCTTATGAATTGCATAGTAAAAAAAAAATATAATAATAATTGAAATATTTTTAAAAGGTGAGGTGGGGAACTATTCCCCACTCCCTGCCCTGAGCCCGTCCTGGATAAATGAGAAGAAGGAAGGACATTCTGGGTGGGGGGGGGAGGGGGGTGGTATAAGCAAGGCCTGGAGGTGATACGAGGCTGGGGTGAACTGAGGACAGGCAGGACAGAAGGGAGCCTGTATTGAGCAATAAGGTTGGCTAGGCAGGGAGGGTGGGACCAGATTCCAAAGGCTGTCCATCAAACCCTCATCCATCCCAACATTAGCATTTGCATAACCCTTTTGTGAAAGTGTCCTTATCTACCCTTGCAAATATACAACCCTAGGGCCTGATAACTGGAGGGGGGCCTCTCCTGCCTCACTCAATCAAAATGAGCCTTGATGATGATTATTCATTCAACAGGCATTTATTGAGCCCACGTTATGCTAGGCTCTGGGAATGCAAAGATGAATATGACAGATCTGGTGGAAGGACCATGAGCTTCTTCGGGTAGACCTAAGTTAGGATCCTGGTTCTAAATTTTCCTGGCTGTGCAGCCTTTGACAAGTTTCTTAAGCTCTCTGAGCTTCGGTTTACTTCTCTATATGAATGAGGAAAATGCAACCTTCCCAGAAGGGGGCTGTTACCAGGGTTGTTGTTTTTAGGTGCTGTTGGGTTGATTCTGACTCATAGCAATCCTGTGTGCAATAGACCGAAACACTGCCTGGTCCTGCACTGACCTCACAATTGTTATGCTTGAGCCCATGGTTGCAGCCACTGTGTCAATCCATCTCATTATTTGCCAGGGTTAAATTCGGGTAATTGTGAGTGCAAAGCCCTCAGCACAGAGATGGGCAGATAATAGGTGTTCAGTAGAGGCCACACACCTACTTCCCTCCTCTCAGGGCCAGAGGGGAGAGGCAGAGAAAAAAAAAAATACGTGCATCACAGCGGTTAACAATGATGGTGATAATAATCATGATGCTACCACTTACTGGAGCACCGGTGGCACAGTGGTTAAGAGCATGGGCTGCTAACCCAAAGGTCAGCAGTTCAAATCCACCATCCAGCTCCTTGGAAACCCTATGGGGCAGTTCTACTCTGTCCTATAGGGTGGCTCTGAGTCAGAATCAACTCAATGGCAACGGGTTAGCCACTTACTAAACATTTTTTCTGTGTCAATCCCTGTGCTAAGAGTTTGACCAGCATTTCATTCTCATAATAACCCTTAGAGGAAGGGGTTGTCATTCCTATTTTACCGTTAAAGATGTCGAGGTTCAAAGAGACCAAACAATTCGTCCAAGGCCACACAGCTAGAAAGTGGCAGAGGTAGCATACAATTCCAGATCTGTCTTACTCTTGGCCATCAAACTATATTCTCCTCTATGGACTTCTAAGTCAATTGGCAAAATAATTCTATTATGAAAACATTCTGCATCCCACTTTGAAATGTGGCGTCTGGGGTCTTAAATGCTAACAAGCGGCCATCTAAGATGCACCAATTGGTCTCAACCCACCTGGAGCAAAGGAAAATGAAGAACACCAAGGTCACACGACAACTAAGAGCCCAAGAGACAGAAAGGGCCACATGAACCAGAGACCTACATCATCCTGAGACCAGAAGAACTAGTTGGTGCCCGGCCACAATCGATGACTGCCCTGACAGGGAGCACAACAGAGAACTCCTGAGGGAGCAGGAGATCAGTGGGATGCAGATCCCAAATTTGCATAAAAAGACCATACTTAATGGTCTGACTGAGACTAGAGGAATCCCGGTGGCAATGCTCCCCAGACCTTCTGTTGGCACAGGACAGAAACCATCCCCGAAGACAACTCATCAGACATGAAAGGGACTGGTCAGCGGCGGGGAGAGAGATGCTGATGAAGAGTGAGCTAATTAAATCAGGTGGACACTTGAGAGTGTGTTGGCAACTCTTGTCTGGAGGGGGGATGGGAAGATAGAGAGAGAGGGAAGCTGGCAAAATTGTCACGAAAGGAGAGACTGAAAGGGCTGACTCAATAGGGGGAGAGCAAGTGGGAGTAGGGAGTAAGATGCATGTAAACTTATATGTGACAGACTGATTGGATTTGTAAACGTTCACTTGAAGCTTAATAAAAGTTAATTAAAAAAAAAACAAAACGATATTCTCCTCTAGTATGGTCAATGCCAAGACAGAGGTCTGTCTGGGATGTGGAGGGGACTCAGAAGCCAGAACAACTCAGTCTGCTTTGGAAGGGGTGGGGGTCAGTGGAATCAAGGGAGGCTTCTCAGAGGCGATGGCATTTGAGCTGGGCCTTGAACCATCCCTTGGAGCTTGCCAGGTTCTGTGTTAGGCAGATGTAAAGATTAGTGATTGTGACTCTGCCTATAAGGGGCTCCCAGGTTCACGTAGACCTCAAGGTCTTGCCTATGGAGCTTCTGATCTCCCATCCTCCTTTCAGGATGGAGGATAAATAGATTCATAAACACCTATCTGATCAACAAATATTTACCGAGGGCTCCAGCGGGCCCAGGCCAGGCACACCAGAGGCATGAGCTCCTTGAATTCTCACCATAGCTCTGCAGCCTGCAGACTCTCATTACTGGGAGGTATGAGGAAACTGAGACTCACAAAGGCCAAGTTACTTGCCTAAAGCCACTGAACTAGCCAGTGGCAGATTAGGATTTGAATTCAGGTCTGTTAGGAATCTAATGTTCCACGTTTAACCCCTGGGGTACACTGTGGATCTGAACAGTCACTGTAATAGGGGTCCTACCATAAACACAAAGAAATGGCCTCCTGCCCCACCGTGCATACTCAGTGCAAACAGTCCTGTCCTTAGAATGAAGGTGCACACTGGGGTCAAGTTAGCCCTGGATTCAAATTCTTACACTGGCACTTAATGACTCTGTAACTCTGGGTATGCTATCTCTCTTCTCTGGGCCTCAGTTTCCTTATCTGTTAAAGGTGGTGATGATACCTCCCCATCCCAGAACTGCCGTGAAGACATGAAATAAATGTATGTTCAGTGGCCTGTCCTCTGGCCACCACTCAAAGGACACCCAATGAAAGCTTGTCGTGTTTGTATCTAAGGAGCCCGTGGTTGTTTATCAGGGCCTCTGACTGGTAAACCTTTGACCCAAACCGTTGCACAACGTTGGTCCTGATCATATGAGCCTTTGCACCAGAGCTCAGGTCCCTGGAGTCCTCATGGCCTTCTCCTAAGCTGCTGAGCCCCATGCGTGTGGCAATCATTGCCTCACATGGCGGCCACTCTTCTTGCAATGGGGGGTATGTAGGCAGCCAAAGTCTTGGTGGTGTCACCACCTCATGTTCCATCCCAGAGCGGGCCCGGTCTACTGGGGAATTGCTAAACATAGCCGTGTGTCCCTGGCACCATTCAGGGAGGGCATGGCAGGGCTGGAAAGGGCTGGAGAGACACATGGTCTTACACAGCCACCGCTGGTAGGGCACAGATGTCCAACTCGACCATCTCTTTCATGTGTCCACTATCTGCCCTGCAAGGACATGGGCCATAAGGATCAGAGAGACCTGGGTTCAAATCTAGACTCTACCACTTCTTAGCTATGTGACTGTGGACAACTCACTTTCCTTTCCTGAGCCTTAGTTTTCTCATCTGTAAAATGGGATTTATCATTCCTATGGCTCAGGGCTGTCATAAGGACTAAATCACATGATGAGTGAAAGTTCCAGACAAGACCTAGCCCGAAGTGGGTGCTGCATATGTGTTAATTTCCTGTGTGACCTTAGACAACGCCCTTTTCTCTCTGGGCTTGAGTTCCTTCATGTCAAACTTGAGGCCTGACAGTCTCCGGGGGCCTTTCCAGCTCTTAAAGTGCCCAGGCTTGTCCATAACTAGAACAGCAATCTTGGGTGGTGTCAGCCATCAGGCAGGAAACAGAGGGGCAAACTCAGCTCAATGTCACTTGGCCACTCAGCTAGAGCCTAAGGGCAAGCTGCAGAGAGGCCTAGGGCTTCCTGCCCCTGACTTCCAAGCACTAAGGAACTTCCCTTTGCAAGGTCAGAACGGGGGCACCGCTGGCTCTCTGCCCACCAACAAATTAGGTAGACTCTCTCCTGGGCCACTTTTAGCCACTTGAGCCTATGCAATTTATGGTTCTCTTGAGCACTAGCTTGTACTGGTCTCTCCTTATTCAATCTATACCTTAACTTTCCCAAAATAATATAAGCTCTTGGGGAATGGAGATATGGATCAGGCCTTGCACAGTGCTAGGGCACAGTTAACATTCACCAAATACTGAGTAGCTGTACATGCCAGGGTCTGTGCTAACACTAGGTGTGGTAGGCAGCCTCCAAGAGAAACCTTAAAGATCATTGCCTCTGGAGATTCATGCTCTGATACAGTCCCCTCCCACAGTGAATAAGGCTGACTTGTACAATCGATAGGGTATTGCAGAAATGACAGAATGTGACTTCTAAAGCTAGGTCATTAAAAACATTATGAATTCTGCCTTGCTGTCTTTTGCATTACTCACTCTAGGGGAAGCCAGCTGCCATGCTGTGAGGACAGTCAAGCAGGAAGGTCTATGTGATGAGGAACTGAGGCCGCCTGCCAACAGCCATGTGAATCAGCCATTTTGGAAGCAGGTCCTGCAGCCCCAGTCAAGCCTTCAGATGATGCAGCCCCAGCTGATATCTTGACAAGTCATGAGAGACCCAGAGCCAAAACCTCCCACCTAAACTGCCCCTGAATTTCTGATCCACAGAAACTCTATGAGATAATAAATGTTTATCATTGTCTTAGGCCACCAGGGTCTGGGGTAATTTGTTACGCGGCAGTAGATAACTGATAGACTGGGGGTACAAGATGATATATCAGTTGGATTAACCACTCATCTCCTCTTTGTGGGACTCTGACTTGCTTACAGCCCCTGGTGCCTAAAACATGATGTTTTATCCTTCATGGAAGTGTTTTCCAAGTGTGGTTTAGTGATCTTCTTTTTCAAGGTCATCTGGGATATCTGCCTAAAATGCAGAGGTTGGGCTCTATGGAAGGCCTTTTTTGCAGGTGATATGCATCTGGTATCCTACATCACGCCCCTCAGCCCACTTTTGATTTCTGCTCCAGTTGCGGTGGGTTGCTTTGTACAAGCCCGGACTTGCCCAGCACTGCTGGGAGTCCTATGCCAGGCCCCTGCATCACACCTTGTCACATTCTGCCCCAGGACTTCTCTCCAACGATGTGGGAGGCTTCTCTGCCCACATGTAAACACAGGGAGAAGGTGGACAATCCTCGACCAATGGGGAATGAGAGCTATCCTTTAGGTGAGAAATGCAGGGAGTATTTATCTACTGAGAGAGTTGCTCCTTGGAAACCCTATGGGGCAGTTTTACTCTGTCCTATACAGTTGCTATGAGTCGGAATCTACTGCATGGCAACAAGTGTGGTTTTTCTTTTTGGTTTTTAAGCTGAGCTTACAAAACATTTTTTGTTGTTATTACTAATACAAGAATGTTTTTATAAAAAATAATTTTGTGCTGAAACACTGCTCAAAAGTTTTATAGACAGTCATTTTGGTGTCACCCCCTGTGACAATGTCACCTGGTACTGTCCGCACCCCCCACAACCTCCTAGTGACGCCACTGATCCTGGCTACCCCTTTTGTAAACAATCTTTTTATTAAAGTCTCTTCAAACTACCCGTGGATTTGTGAGGATCCCGTGGGGATCCCGACCGACGAGGAGTTGCACACAATTGTCCACGCTTTCCATGCCTTTGGCAGAGATTGAATACATCACAGGTTTTCCTCTCAAGACTGGGGAGGTGCAAGTTTTTTGCTCCTCTAGCAACCTTTTCATTCTTCCTTAGCCACAGCCCCGGTTTTTAGGTGGAGAAGTTCTCCCCTTCCCAGCAGCATCTAGGCAGGACTCCACTCCCCGATTCAAGGGTGTGGCGTGTGACACAGGGCTAAACCGTGGCATCCCCTGGACACGGTGATTGGTTTGGAGGGTGCATTATGTGACCTTGGCTGGTCCATTCAGAGACCCGCAGTTTTTGTGGACTTAAAACCTGGAGAGCATGAGGGGGCCTTGCCTTTTTCCTGCCAGGTATTGCCCCTGCTCTGCTGGGGGCTGCAAAGATGTTGCTGGACTTCTTGGAATGTCCAAGCTTCACCCTGGTCTGAGGTGCAGTGTAGGAAGTTGGCTCCCTCCCTTCTCTGCCCACTGAAAACCTTGAGCAAAGTGGTTAGCAATTTTGTTCCTCACTTACCTCTTCTTAAAAAGGGGCCTAATTCCCAAAGTATGTTAAATAGGGAAAAGATAGTCTTTTTAACAAATAGTGCTGGCATAACTGGATATCCATCTGCAAAAAAATGAAACAAGACCCATAACTCACACCATGCACAAAAACCAACTCAAAATGGATCAAAGACCTAAATATAAAATCTAAACCGATAAAGATCATAGAAGAAAAAATAGGGACAAGGATAGGAGCCCTAATACATGGCATAAACAGTATACAAAGCATTACTAACAATGCAGAAGAAAAACTAGATAACTGGGAGCTCCTAAAAATCAAACACCTATGCTCATCCAAAGACTTCACCAAAAGAGCAAAAAGATTACCTACAGACTGGGAAAAAGTTTTTAACTATGACATTTCTGATCAGCACCTGATCTCTAAAATCTATATGACACTGTGAAAACTCAACTACAAAAAGATAAATAACCCAGTTAAAAAATGCACAAAGGATATGAACAGGCACTTCACTAAAGAAGATTCAGGTAGCTAACAGATACATGAGGAAGTGTTCACGATCATTAGCCGTTAGAGAAATGCAAATCAAAACTACAAAGAGATTCCATCTCACTCTAACAAGGCTGGCTTTAATCCAAAAAACACAAAATAAGAAATGTTGGAGAGGTTGGGGAGGGACTGGAACACTTATACTCTGCTGGTGGGAATGTAAAATGGTACAAACACTTTGGAAATCAATTTGGGGCTTCCTTAAAAAACTGGAAATAGAATTACCATATGATCCAGCAATCCCACTCCTTGGAATATATCCTGGAGAAATAACAGCCTTTACACAAACAGATACATGCACACCCACGTTCATTGCAGCATTGTTTACAATAGCAAAAAGATGGAAGCAACCAAGGTGCCCATCAATGGATGAATGGCTAAATAAATTACAGTATATTCACGCAATGGAATACTACACATTGATAAAGAACAATGATGGACCCGTGAAACATTTCATAACATGGAGGAATCTGGGAGGCATTATGCTGAATGAAATTAGTCAGTTGCAAAAGGACAAATATTGTATAAGACCACTATTATAAGAACTGGAGAAATAGTTCAAACATAGAAGAAAATATACCTTGATGGTTATGAGAGGGGGAAGGGAGGCAGGGAGGGAGGGAGGGAGTGGAGTTTTCACTGATTAGATAGCAGATAAGTATTTTAGGTGAAGGGAAAGACAACACACAATACAGGAGAGGTCAGCACAACTGGACTAAACCAAAACAAAGAAGTTTCCTGAATAAACTGAATGCTTCCAAGGCCAGTGTGGCAGGGGCCAGGGTTTGGGGACCATGGTTTCAGGGGACGTCTAAGTCAATTGGCATAATAAAATCTATTAAGAAAACATTCTGCATCCCACTTTGGAGAGTGGCGTAGGGGGTCTTAAACACTAGCAAGCTGCCATCTAAGATGCATCAATTGGTCTCAACCCACCTGGAGCAAAGGAGAATGAAGAACACCAAAGACACAAGGTAACTACGAGCCCAACAGACAGAAAGGACCACATAAACCAGAGTCTCCATCGGCCTGATACCAGAAGAACTAGATGGTGCCCAGCTACAACCGATGACTGCCCTGATAAGGAACACAACAGAGAATCCCTGAGGGAGCAGAAGAGCAGCAGGATGCAGACCCCAAATTCTCGTAAAAAGACTAGACTTCATGGTCTGACTGATACTAGAAGGACCCCGGAGGTCATGGTCCCCAGACCTTCTATTAGCCCAAGACAGGAACCATTCCCATAGCCAACTTTTCAGACATGGATTGGACTGGATTATGGAATAGAAAATGATAATGGTGAATAAAGAGCTTCATGGATCAAGTAGACACATAAGACTATGTTGGCGTCTCCTGTCTGGAGGGGAGATGAGAGGACAGAGGGGGCCAGAAGCTTACCGATTCAACTTGAAAATGGGGAGTGGAGGGAAGGAGTGTGCTGTCTCATTGGGAGGAAAGCAATTAGGAGTATATAGCAAGGTGTACATAAATTTTTGTATGAGAGACTGACTTGATTTGTAAACTTTCACTTAAAGCACAATAAAAATTAATAATAAAAAATGGGGGGCCTAGTTATCTATTGGAGCAGTTTTAATCCACCAGCTGCTCCTTGGAAACCCTACGGGGGTAGTTCTACCCTGTCCTATAGGGTCGCTGTGAGTTGGAATTGACTCCACAGGCAATGGGTTTAATAATCTAATAAGTGCCTCACTGACTTTTGGTAAGATAAAGTGAGAAAATTCATGAAAAGAATTTGGACAGGAGATTTTATTAAAATAGCTCTTTCAGGCTGTCTTCATTCCTATGACTCAGACATAAGTTTCTGGAGCGGGAAAAGGAAAAGAGTTAAGTGAGAGCCTTCAAGTAGTGCTCAGAATTGCACCCGCCACCCGGACGGCATCCTTAGTGAAGGAAGCTCCTCAGAAGCTTACTGAATTCACTCTTCGCTCCGAAGTTGCTCTGGGCATTGGCTTTTGGGACTCTGTCCCACTGGCTAGAGGGTGGGTAGGAGTCAGAATCGACTGGACAGCAACACGGTTTTTTTTGTTGTTCCACTAGCTCACCAGAGGTGGCCAGTCATGTCGGAACCATCCCCCTCCTTCACAAATTATAACCAAAGCCCGATTTCCCATATTTCACATCAGGGGTTGTGAGTTTTCAGACCATCCCAGGAGCTGTCTGGACCTCAGAAGGAGAGCCCGAGCTGGGTGCTGGAGGTATCAGGCTGGGAGCGACTTTCGAGGCTGGCTTCTGCTGACTGGACAGGGGAAGCTTGATGCTGCCCTGCTTGATGTCCTCATCTCATGTTTCCTCCAAAGTGTGTGGGTCACTGCTGCAGAGACTGCTTCCAGCACCCTTAGAAAGCAGCCATTTGGTCACAGCCAGACATTGACGACATGTGAAGAACATCAATGAAGCAGGACAAGGAGAAGCCAAGGACCATCTTTATTACAGCTGCTCCTCTGGTGTCTGAAATACGCCCCCATTAGAGCTTCATTTCTTGAGGTTAAGTACTGCACTGTTCAGATTTCCCTTTAAAAAATGCAGATATTGGAAAAATAAGAGCTTTTTAGGATCTGAGTTCTGCCCTATTTCCCACTATTCTTTCCATATGAGCCCAGTGCCCTATCCCATAAGGGGTTGTTTCTAGAACTGGGTCATTTTCTGTCACACCTCTTTGCCTTTACATGTACTATCCCTTCCTCTTTTTCTCCACTTGACCAACTTCTGTGGAACCTTTCAGACGTAGCTTAGTGGTTGCCTCCTCCATCCCTCAGGCTGAGTTAGGCACCTCTCCTCTGCGTTTCTACAGCATCCAGCACTAAGTTCTGTCATCGCCTGCATCACACTGAGTGGTAATTCTTGGTTTACTTGTGTGCCTCTCTCAGTAGATGTTGTGTTTCTTGAAGGCAGATACCATGCCTGATTCACCCTAGTGTCCCCAGCACGCAGGGACTGGTACACTGTAGGTGCTCATAGACTGTCTGTGAATGCCACTGAGTGAATGCCACTGTCCTAACCCCAACCACCCTAATTGCTAACCTGGTATCTTAGTATGGGCTTCCCTGACAAACCATTTCTTTGGGAGGTGAAGAGAATGCCAACAGGGGAGTGAGGAAGTGAGACTGGAAGGGAAGCCAGCCAACAAAGGAGTGCTTTCAAGCAGGCCCCCACTGTGGGGAACCAGATCCTATCCCCACTGGGGAAACTCTGGGAGTCAGTATAGAGCACACATCTCAGAGATATCCTACCTGAGGAGTGAGGGAACTGGGGTATTTACACCCCAACTCCCTTCAGTCCTTGGCTGAGGGTTGCTCCTAGGGAGCATTAAGACCCTGCTGAATCCAGGCTCCTGCCTGGGAGGGCCAAGTGGATGCCTATGGCTAGAGAAAGCCCTCAGGTAAAAAGACAAGGACCAGCAGTTGGAAGTCAAGGGGTGTGCACTCAAGTGGTCAGGGCAAGAGATATGGGCGGGCCTCCTACATTTGTAGGAGTGCAGCTGCCTTCTTAATGGTCTCCCTACTGCACTCTCCCCATTCCCATTCAACTGCATACTCCTAGCCACCACCTGTCTGTCAGTGTGTCCTACTCTGGTGGCGTGTGTGTTGCTATGATGCTGGAAGCTATGTCACCGGTATTTCAAATACCAGCAGTGTCACCCATGGTGGACAGGCTTCAGCAAAGCTTCCAGACAGATTAGGAAGAAAGGCCTGGTGATCTATGTTTGAAAACCAGCCAGTGGAAACGCTGTGGATCAAAAGAGAGTAGTGTTTGATACAGTGGTGGAAGAGGAGCCCTTTCGGTCGGAAGACACTCAGAGTATAGTGGCAGCAGCAATGTGTCCAAGCATTCCAGTGACCGTGAAGATGGCACAGAACCAGGAGACATTTCATTCTGTTGTACGTGGGGTCGCCATGAGTTGGCAGCTAACAACAACACATACTCCTTGAGGGCAGGGACTCTCTCATTCGTGTTTATGTCCCCAGCATTCAGCAACAGGGCCTGGCTCAGAGAAGATGCATGGTGAGTATTGAATGAATGAATGCATAAATTATTGAGTAGAGTATCTATCAGGTTCACAGATTTCTTCCTCCCTGCCAGAAGAAACAAGGGACCTGGTGATCCCAGACAGTGTGAACATGGGGAGCAAGAACACAGGTAGGAGGCAGGGGGTAGGAGTGATGCAGGTGGGCAGTGCTTGGGGAGGAGATGGAAGCCTGACACATGGCTTTGCAGCAAGCCTGCCAGGTGGCCATGAAGAAAGACTCATTTAATATATTTTATGGGGTGGGGAGGCTCCCGCTCCTCAGGCCTCCAAGTCTTGCTACTGTGGGAATCAGTTTCCGCCCCAGGCTTGTGTGGATTGCGTGACTCTCGGAATGCTGGGCCCAGGGCGTGGAAGCAAGCAAACGCCATTAGCCGTATCAGTGATCTCCTGGCGCAGATATGGAAGTTTGAGGAGGCCCAGCCGGCTCTGCCCGACTGTAAAGAGCCGTGATTGAGGCGGGTCATGGGGAGGTGGCGGTGATTAAGGGGGGCTGAGTCCTGCTGATTTCCTGCCCAGCAGGTAGTGGTGACCAGGGAGTGAGAGGATGGGATATTAGTCATAGTATAAACCCGCTCACGGAGCTCATAAAACCTGGGCAAAGAGTTTGCTTGAGAGCCTCCACTAGCTCCAGGAAGAAAAGCTGATTCCCTTGAGGGTGGCCTTGTAGTGTCCTGGGCTTGTGTTCCTAGTCAAAGACCAAGTGGTTTACCTTTCGTCTGTCAGTACCTATCCTGGGACCTGACTCATGAGAGACAGGTATAGAGACAGCAGCTCTAATAACAGTAATAATAACTCAGCGGCCCCATGATTTCCAGTTTATAGTGTTTGAAAAGTACTTTCTTCTCCTATTATCTCATTTGATCCTCAAAACAGCCTTGTTAAACAGCTGCTACCTCCATTTTATTGATGAGAAAACTGAGGCCCCAAGTTTTAGTACTGTAAAAAATGGGGGTGGGGAGGAAAGATAGTTGGGAAATCAGACCTGGGGGCTGAATTTCTACCACAGTAAATCTAGTTTGGGGCTCTGGCTTAGGTCCAGGAACCTGGGTGAGGCAGGGGGTGTTTCTTAGGCTGGAAACTGGTGGTAGGAGCGTACAGAGAGAAGGAACCTAAGAAGTAAAAGGACTCTGCCCTCTGGGGCCCCACCATTTGTCTGGGCTTCCTGATAATAAAACTCTCTAAGAAGAGAGACAGGAGTTCAGGAGAGTTTGCTTTTGAGTTACCCAAGAGAATAAAGTCCTATGAAGGAGCCAGAGTAAGGCACATCTCTTTTGTGTGTGTGTATATGTGTGTGTGTGTATCTGTAGAGAATGGATTGAAACACCTATGGGAGACCCACTGACGGAAGTCTCTCATCCCTATGGGAGTCTCTGGGTGGTGCAAACGTTTAAGTTCTCAACTACTAGCCAAAAGATTGATGTTTGAATCCACCTAGAGGCACCTCAGAAGAGACAGGTCTGGTGATCTGCTTCTGAAAGTTCACAGCTTCGAAAACCTCCTGGAGCAGCTCTACTCTGCATACATGGGGTCACCATGAGTTGGAGTTGACTCAGTGACAACTAACAACAACAACTAACACCTAATTCCTAGAGGTCTTTTGTTCTACCAGTATGAGGATAGCAGGGCCTAGAAGAATAGAAGCTATACTTGAATTCAGAAGACCTGAGTCAAAATCATAGCTCTAGCGCTTTCTAGCCTCAGTTTATCCACCTACGAAATGGAAATACTTATTTACCTCAGATGATCATTGTGTAGGAGGAGAAATGAGATGACATATGTCCTTAACTATGAACAACTATTAAGAACTGGTAGTTGGGTTGGAACCCTATTTCTCCAAAAGCCTCTAGCACATATGTTGTTAGGTGCTGTCCGGAGACATCTTTGGTTTTTAACACTTTGAAGAATGAATTTTGGGGCGGGGGGGGGGAATTTTATGGTGATGCTACATTTTTTCGCTATTGGAATGGATGCTGAGTCATTGTTCGTTGGTAGTTTTTTATTATTTGAAAAAATGGGCTGCCAATTGCAAGCAGGCCATATAGGTTCCATGTTCCATGAAGTACATCACAAACACTACATATCAGTCCCATGGCCCAGGAAGTGCATCTCAAACTGTTTTCAGGGAGCCAAGCACTTTATAAAAGATGTCATCGGGATGGTGACTAAAGCAAGCAGGCCATATTGGTTCCATGTTCCATGAAGCATATTGCATGCGCGGCACATATCGGTACGACGGCCCAGGAAGTGCATCACAAACTGTTTTCGCACCAAAAATAACTCATTTACTTGAAAATTTCCAAATGCCGGTAACTGTACCTTCCCAATAATACAAAGGAAATAGTAAACATACTTGCAAGCCTTATCTCGCCGTACAGAAGCCAAGAGACACAAAAGTTTCACACAATCACTCCTCCGGGCAGCATCCCCTCCTATGAAAGGCTCTCAACACTCAAACGTGGAGCAGACCAACTTCCTTGTTTTTTAGGCAATTGCACCAGTATCCACCGCGATGCCAGAACGTACTAAAGTGGCTCAAACGCCTGCCAATGAACTGCCAGGGGCAGAAAATGTAGCTGAACGTAGATATAGCATCGCCTGTTAAATGTCTTTTGCAGCACATTTACCCACTGATTTCTTCACTGCTGCTTCCACAGACATTGATTGTTGATCCAAATAAAATGAAATCCTTGGTAACTTCAATCTTATCTCTGTTTATCATGATGTTGCTTATTAGTCCAGTTGTGAGGATTTTTGTTTTCTTTATGTTGAGGTGTAATCCATACTGAAGGCTGTAGTCATTGATCTTCATCAGTCAGTAAGTGCTTGAAGTCCTCTTCCATTTCATCAAGCAAGGTTGTGTCATCTGCATGTCACAGGTTGTTAATCAGTCTTCCTTCAATCCTGATGCCTTGTTCTTCTTCATATAGTCCAGCCTCTTGACTTATTTGCTCAGCATACAAATTGAATAGATATGATGAAAGGATACAACCCAGATGCACAGCTTCCCTGATTTTAAATCACTCAGTATTCCCTTGTTCTGTTTGAACAACTGCCTCTTGGTCTATGTACAACTTCCTCATGAGCACAGTTAAGTATTCTGGAATTCATTTTTCGCAATGTTATCCATAATTTGTTATGATTCACACAGTCAAATGCATTTGCATGGTCCATAAAACACAGGTAAACATCCTTCTGATAGTCTCTGCTTTCAGCCAAGGTCCATCTGACATTAGCAATGATATCCCTTGCTCCATGTCCACTTCTGAATCCAGCTTAAATTTCTGACAGTTCCCCGTTGATGCATTACTGCAATTGGTTTTGAATTATCTTCAACAAAATTTTACTTGCAAGGCAGGAGGGAGAAGGAAAGCTGGTAAGAGGGAGCCCAGGGTTGAGAAGGGAGAGTGTTGACATGTTGTGAGGTTGTTAACTGATGTCATGCAATAATGTATGCACTGTTTGATGAGAAACTAATTTGTTTTGTAAGCCATCTAAAGTTCAATAAAAAAAAAAAAGAAAATGATTTTTACTTGCATGTGATATTAACGATATTGCCTGAAAATTTCTGCATCCTGTTGGATCACCTTTCTTTGGAAATGGGCACAAATTTGGATCTCTTCCAGTTGGTTAGCTAGGTAGCGATCTTCCAAATTTCTTGGCATAAACAAGTGAGTGCTTCCAGAATTGCATCTGTTTGTTGAAACATCTCAGTTGGTATCCCTTCAATTCCTGGAGCCTTGTTTTTTTCGCCAATGCCTTCAGTGTGGCTTGGACTTCTTCTTTCAATACCATAGGTTCTTGATCATATGTTGCCTCCTGGAATGGTTGAACCAAAAATACCAACTCTTTTTGGTACAGTGACCGTGTATTTCTTCCATCTTCTTTTGATGCTTCCTGTGTCGTTCAATTTTTTGCCTATAGAATCCTTCAGTATTGCAACTCACAGTTTGAATTTTTTCTTCAGCTTGAGAAATACTGAGTGTGTTCTTCCCTTTGGTTGTCTATCTCCAGGTCTTTGCACATTTCATTATATTTCTCGAGCTACCCTTTGAAATCTTCTGTTCAGCTCTTTCATGTGATCATTTCTTCCATTCACTTTAGCTATTGTACATTCAAAAGTAAGTTTTAGAGTGTCTTCTGACATCCATTTTGGTCTTTTTTTTTTCTGCCTTTTTAATGATCTTTTGCTTTCTTCATGTATGATGTCCTTAATCCCACAGTTTGTCTGGTCTTTGGTCATTAGTGCTCAATGCACCAAATCTATTCTTGAGATGGTCTCTAAATTCAGGTGGGATATGCTCAAGGTTGTACTTTGGCTCTTGTAGACTTGTTTTAATTTTCTTCAGCTTCAACTTGAACGTGCATATGAGCACTTGATGGTCTGTTCTGTAGTTGGCCCCTGGCCTTGTTCTGACTGATGATATTGAGCTTCTCTATCATCTCTTTCCACAGATGTAGTCTATTTGCTTCCTGTGTATACCATCCGGCGAGGTTCATGTGTATAGATGCCATTTATGTTGTTGAAAAAAGGTATTTCCAAAGAATAGGTCATTGGTCTTGCAAAATTCTATCATGCGATCTATGGCATCATTTCTATTTCCAAGACCATCTTTTCCAACTGGTGATCCTTCTTTTTGTTTCTAACTTTTGCGTTTCAATCACTAGTAATTATCAATGCATCTTCATTGCATGTTTGATCAATTTCAGACTGCAGAAGTTGGTAAAAATGTTCAATTTCTTCATCATTGGCATGAGTGGTTGGTGTGTAAACTTGAATAACAGTCATGTTAACTGGCCTTTCTTGCAGACATATGAAAATTATCCTATCACTGACACCATTGTATTCCAGGATAGATCTTGAAATGTTCTTTTTGACAATGACTGCAATGCTGTTCCTTGCCAATTTATCATTCCTGGGAGAGTAGACAATATGGTTTTCTGATTCAGAATGGCTAATACCGGTCCATTTCAGCTCACTAATGCCTAGGATATCGATCTTCAAGAGTTCCATTTCATTTTTGACAACTTCTAATTTTCCTCGCTTCACGTTTTGTATATTCTATGTTCCGATTATGAATGGATGTTTGCAGCTGTTTCTTCTCAGGTTGAGTCATGCCACATCAGCAAATGAAGGTGCCGAAAGCTTTACTCCATCCACGTCATTAAGGTTGACTCTACTTTGAGGAGGCAGCTCTTCCCCAGTTGTATTTTGAGTGCCTTCCAACTTGAGGGGCTCATCTTCTAGCACTATATCAGACAGTGTTCGACTGCTATTCATAAGGTTTTCACTGTCCAGTTTTTTAGAAGCAGATCGCCAGGTTCTTCTTCCTGGTCTGTCTTAGTCTGGAAGCTCTGCTGAAACCTATCCATCATGGGTGACCCTGCTGGTATGTAAAATACTGGTGGCATAGCTTCCAGCATCACAGCAACATGAAAGCACACTGACAGTCCAGCAAACTGACAGATGAGTGGTGGCCCTAGCACACAGAAGGCGAGAAGGCACTGAACAAATATTTAGGAAACAACTGAATAAGAGGAAAACTAAGAAAGTCAAATATCCCGTAGACCTCGGTGGGAAAATGGAGCTGACAGTCAAAATGATCTACCCAAGGTCCTACACGGTATTCTGGCAGAAGTATTTATTGGTCTTCTCTTTTAATGTCACTGCTCCAGTGACTGTCCTCAGCCTCTTCCATAGCTCCCACACTTCTTATCCAGGGCAGCCTGCACCTCTAAATTCCAGACACCTGTATGTCCAACTTGGATGTCTAACGGTTATCTCACCCTCAGTGTTTCTAAAACAGAATTTATTATACTTGATTCTCATTATTTGCAGATATCATATTTGCAAATGCACCTACTTGCTAACATTTATTTTTTAACCCCTAAAATCAATACTTGGGGCACTTTTGTGGTCACTCACAGACAAAAGTGTCTTTTGTTAGTCTATTTAGTGCCATGTTTTTTGCATTTTTGTGCCTTTTTTTTTTGGTGATTTTGCTCTTTAAAATGGTCCCCAAGTGGAGTGCTTAGGTGCTGTCTAGAGTTCCTAAGCACAAGAAGGCTGTGGTGTGTATACCTTAAAAATATGCGCGTTAGTAAGCTTCGTTTAGACATGAGTTACAGAGCTGTTGGCCATGAGTTTAACGTTGATGAATCAACAATCTAAATTAATAAATTAAAAAAAAAAAAAACCCAGAAAACCGAACCCATTACTGTCAAGTTGATTTGGACTGAGAGCAACCCTATAGGACAGAGTAGAACAGTTCCATAGAGTTTCCAAGGTTGTACTCTTTTACGGAAGCAGATTGCCACATCTTTGTTGTGCAGAGCCACTGGTGGTGGGTTTGAACCCTTACTTTTTGGTTAGCAGCTGAGCGTTTAACCACTGTACCACCAGGGCTCCTCTCAATTAAACGTTTCCTTTAAACAGATGCTCATATAAAACAAGGTTATATATTGACCGGTTGGCAAAAAACGTGACCAGAGGCTCATGGGAACCTAATCCTGTATTTCCCCAAGGAGCAATGGCTTGGTATTTGTTAATTCAGTGTTCCTGATGACTTTATAGAATATAATACCTACTGTGAATAATGACACTTGACAATACCTCTCCCTCACACAAACTCCCTACCTTAATAAAGAGCCTGTCACTATCCCACAGTCCATGTTGCCCAAGTCAAAACCTGGGTATCACCCTGAGTACTTCCTTTCCCTAATCTCTAGGTTAAAAAGATCCTAGGCTGTTCCCAAATCTAGTCTGTGCCTTCCAGCCCCTTTACCAATGTCCTCCCCTTGCTCACACCCTGTCTGGTCTGCACAACTCTAATAGGCGCCTAATGGTCTTCTCACCTTCCCACCGGATCCCATGTCCTTGCCGACAGGGATTGCTGGGGTGCATATCTGATTTGTCACGTCCTTTCTCAAAATCTCCCATGGATCTCCACTCTCTTGAGGCCAAAGTCCAAACACCTTTGTCCTTTCATATAGGCCCTGACCCTAATTTGATTCTAATTTACTGGTTTAGCTCTTTCTCCTCCTCTCGGCACCTTTTATGTTCCAGCTCCACCACAATATTCATCTTTCCCAACGTGCCTTTGTATGATAAGCCCTTTGCCTGGCATTTCTTCCTTATTTGCTTGGACAACGCTTCTAAACCCTTTCAGTCTTACCTTAGATGCCACCTCCTCTCAGAAACCTTCACTTATTGCCCCAGGCACAGTTAAACCTCTGCCACAGTTCTATAGCAACAGAAACAGTGAAGCTCAGCTTATCTGGGAATTTAAAATAATCTACTTTGATATTGGATCACGAGTGCAATTTTTGGTTGGAAAGATGTGTCTAACTTATTTAGTCTATCTCATTATGTGTAAAAAGATATATATATCTTATTTTATATAATAGTCTATTATATAAATAAGATGACAACTAATTAATAGTACCCTAAAGGAACCTGGTGGCGCAGTGGTTAAGAGTTCAACTGCTAACCAAAAGGTCGGCAGTTGGAGTCCACCAGGCACTCCTTAGAAACCCTATGGAGCAGTTCTACCCTGTCCTATAGGGTTGCTATGAGTCAGAATCGACTCGACGGCAATGGGTTTGGTTTTTTGTTTTAGGTTCACCCTCCACCTTTCTCTTCAAGGTCTGGGGCCCAGGAGGCTCAACTGTTTGATTCTATCAATTGGCTGTTTTGTTCTCTGGCTCCCGATGGATTTAGCCAATGGAAGATTCTGGCAGGAGGGTGAAAGGAGAAAGAGGACAGGGTATTTATTCCCCAGTTTCCTCTCTGCCACCCTGTAGGCTACAACTCCTGTCAGGTGGCCCTCTCCTGTGGCTACAGTTCTCTTGGGTTCTGGTAACTTTTTCTCCCCCTGCCCTTTCATGCTTGAGTGTGGTGAAGACTTTGTGCTGTGGCCAGCCTTGGGGTATCTCACAAGCCCACTGCTTTGTGAATAGTGCCTTCACTAAGCTCTCTTCAGCTAACCCTTTTGAGTGTGCCATTGTCTCCTGTTGGGATCCTGCCTCATAAACTACCTCAGTGGGACTTTGGAAGGATTAAATGGATACAAAGCAGTTTGTAAGCAAAGCTTGTACTGAGGGGACAGAGTGGGCAGACACAGGCAGGTAGAATCAGCCCTGGCTAGAATCTTGCCAAGAGGAGGCAGCATCTAAAAATGTCCTCCTTCGCCAACAGCCACATCCCACCCACAAGCCCTGGGAGGCCTGGTTGGGGAGAAGCTTTTTCAGGGCACGCTTCCCTTGATTGTGGCAGCAGCGGCAGCATCATCGATAACAGGCCGGGCTCCTTGGAGGCCTTCCTGGCCCCATCCCATCTGGCCGGTTCAGGCGGCTAGGGAGCCCCAGGCCTGAGCCGCCAACTCGCTGACTCAGCACAACGCCCCTCTCTCAGCAGCTTGGCTTTGGGTGGGAACCAACCAGCCATCCGGTGTCACCTCCCCTCCTCTTGGAGGAGGCTACCCCTCTGGCTGGACCAGCCCCAGGGCTTTAATGAGTGTTGGCTGTGGCCTAGTCCAGGCCTTGGTTGCTCTGAGGGGAGAACATGAGCTCAGGCAACTGAGAACACGGGCCTCTGATGTTCAGCCAGAGAGAATTCTGTTTTCTTTCCAGCCTTCCCTGCGGACCCCCCCCAAGGTCTTGGGATGTCAGAGCTGGAAGGGCAGAATAGCACTCTGCGTAGTTGGGGAAACAGAGGCTCAGAGAAAGCCGTTTCCTAAGGGCTGCTGCATGTCACTGTTTGAATCCAGGCCAACACTGGACAATTCCTCACAGGGCGGAGTCTTATTATTTCTTCCCTTTGGAAAGAAGAGAAGGTTTATCTTCCCTTTAAAGAGGCTGGTCACAAATACCTTCTGGTCAGGACTACCAGTTGCCGGGTCGATTCTGACCCATGGTGACTCAGTGTGTGTCAGAGTAGAACTGTGTTCCACAGGATTTTCATTGGCTGATTTTTTCGAAGTAGATTGCCAGGCCTTTCTTCCAAGGTGCCTCTGGGTAAGCTCGAACCTTCAACTTTTTGATTAGTGGCTGAGCATGTTAACCATTTGCATCACCCAGGCACTCCTGGTCAGGACTAACTTCTAGCAAAATATGTGAAGTTGGAGGTGTTTGTCCTTAAAAGATTTTAATCCTGTATGGGACTTCTAGGTATGTGACCCACATGTGACCTCTAACCCTCACAACAACCCTGTAAGATGGGAATTGGGATCTTCATGAACTGTACAAAGAAGTTGAGGCCCAGAGAGAGAAAGCAACTTGCCTGACATCACACAGCTAGTAAGTGTCAGAGTTAACATTGAAGCTTAGGTCTTTTATGCCCTAGAGATATGGTTTGCCCATGAGGCAGCACTGTCTTTGGTTCTTTCAGAGAGAAGATAGAGCAGTAGGGAAGATGGAGTGGAGCTAGGAAACCTGAGTTGCAGTCTCAGCTCTGCCTCTGACTTTCCTTTGTGTAACCTTGGGCTAGTCCTCTCCTCACTTTCTTACCTGTGAATAGTGGCAATCAGACCTGCCCTGCTTCTTTCATATTATTTTCTATAAGAAATGGAGGTACTAGTTGCTTTCAAATCGATTACAACTCATGGTAACCCCATACGCATCAGAGTAGAACTGTGCTCCACAGGATTTTCAATGGCTGATTTTTTTGGATGCAGATTGCCAGACCTTTCTTCTGAGGCACTTCTGGGTGGGCTTAAACTACCAACCTTTCAGTTAGCAGCCAGGCATGTTAACCATTTGTACAACCCAGGGACTCCCAAAACGCAGGGTAAGTCCTATTATTCCTGTTTTACACATAGGGAAGCTAAGACCCATTTTTTATTCATTCATTTAACTTGCTGAGGGACTTATATAGGCCAGGTACTATGTCCTCAGAGAGGAAAGTGACTTGCCTAAGGTCATACACCTTGAAAGTGGCAGAGTTAAGCCTCAAACAGCCAGCAGATGCTCTAACATACATTTTACAGCCCCCAGTTATGTGACAAAGTGGCCAAAGGATCACTGTCTTCCAACTCCTGCAGAGAGCCACTTGGACCCTCCTCCATCCCAGCCTATGGCACTAAATAGATCCCAGGAATGGCATTCTCCTGGGAGCTTTTGGCCTGGAATATATTTACAAAACTCCAGAGGGGATGGGAATATCCCAACCCACTGCCTACAGAACCAAATTAGCAATTTTCTTATTCTTTATAACCCCTTTGGAAATGCAAAATATGTAATATCAGTCTAAAATTAGGAGCATAAGTCACAAGAGAAAAGCCCCACTACTTTTGGAGAAAATGTTTTCCTACCCTCATCCTGAGCATTTGTTCTGAATCAGAACACAGCATTTGTCTCTCGAGTAATTGCTTTCTCCGAGCTTATGGATTGAGGATGGAATGCTATTGAGAGAATATTTTTACCATACTGCCAATGCAGAAATTTCAATCCCTTTAAACTAAAACCAAACCAAACCTGTTGCAGTTGAGTGGATTCCGACTCATAGCGACCCTCTGCCTAGCTTCCAATCTACAAAGTTTTCAGGTAAGTCTCAGAATACTTGAACAGGAAGAGCCTGTTCCACAGGCCCAAGATGCCTTCTTAAATGAAGGACACTTGAATAATAACAGTGATATTACCAGCAGGCAACACATAGTGACGGGTTAAGATGTGCCAAGAAGCTGTGTGAAGTGTTTTATGACCATTATTACGTTTAATCCTCACAATAACCCTAAAAGATGGGTATTATCCCATTTTACGTATGAGGGCAATTAAGACCTAAAGCAGTTAAAGAGATTTTCTCAAAGCCCTATGGCTACAAAACTAGAAAGCTGCGGAGTTGGAATTTTAACCCAAATCAGTCTAACTCTAAAGTCCACTTTAGGATATTGCCTCAATGACAGTTGGCACTTCTTGAGCACAGACCATGTTAAATAAGTGTCTTGTATAACAATCTCTTGAGTTTCACAAAACCAAACCAAACCCATGGCTGTCGAGTCGATTCCAACTCATAGCGACCCTATAGGACAGAGTAGAACTGCCCCATAGAGTTTCCAAGGAGCACCTGGTGGATTTGAACTGCCAGCCTCTTGGTTAGCAGCCATAGCACTTAACCACTGTGCCACCTGGGTTTCCAAGCTTCACGATAATCCCTCCCAAAACTTTGCTCCATTCTTTTCTCTTTCTCTTCACTGTAGCTATCACATCCATCATACCATTTTCAAGTTTGTCACCCACTTCAAGGTTCTCTGCCAATCGCCCCAGAGGAGGTGTTAGCGCTGGTAGGAGTATGTGTGTAATAAGACACCTTAGAATAAAGTAATCCTATGAGACTTCTAGGACTTTGGGCATGTTCGTTACTTCTTCGATTCTGAGATTCCTCATCTGTCAAATGAACTGGGTGATTCTGGTTCTAATTTTCTAGATTTCTATGACAAATGCGGGACCTTTCTGGAAATTGGACATTGGACAGGTAAGCTTTGTATCATGAGAGTAGAAATGAACTCGTCATCACAGTACAGGAACTTTGCAGGTTAAGGGTATATGAGGCACTGGCTTCAAGGAAGAGTCGGGAATGAAGAGTAAAAGGGGAGTGTCCTTAAGTTGTCCATGATTAGGCCAAAAGATTTGTACGTCATTGAAGGGAATGAAGTGGGGCAATGACAAGCATGTGGTACGTGTGACCCCTAGGGCAGAGCTGCCCTACTGGATGGAAATTGCCAAGAGGTTTAGAAGGGAGAGAAAATCCAGTCTCTTCACATAGTTATGCAGGGGTTAGACAGCCATTGGAAGCATTGTTGAGGGAATTTCTACTTTTATGGGAATTTGCTTGGGGAGCTGACTTTCCAAAAGGAAATTCGATCATGTCATTCTTCTGCTTGCCACCACCCACTGGATCACAACTTCCTATGAAGACAGCCCAAGACAGCTCCTTACCATGGACTGTAAGGCTTGTCACAGTCTGACACTGACTTTGTCACATTAACCTTTTATCCTCTAAGCTACTGCAGCCATACCCAACCTCCTGCTGTTTCTGAATACATGAAGTACTTTTATACTTCTGTGCCATACCCTCTGTGAATCCTCTTTCCCATCTCTGGAT
The DNA here is from genome assembly GCF_030014295.1 of Loxodonta africana. Classification (NCBI taxonomy): domain Eukaryota; kingdom Metazoa; phylum Chordata; class Mammalia; order Proboscidea; family Elephantidae; genus Loxodonta; species Loxodonta africana. The sequence continues at coordinate 39,652,161 of NC_087363.1, forward strand.
GGTTCACCACTGCTGCTGAGCTGTAATTATTTGTGTGCCTGTCTGCATCAACAGACTGAGAACGGGGCTAGTCACATTCATCTTCATATCTTGGTAGACGTGACTAGAGTGTGAACTGAGTATATATGGAGCGAATGAGGCGGGACTAGATGACATCCGAGAGCCTTTTAACTCTGAGATTCTGCTATTCTATTTCATTTCAGTAAGCATTTAATTGAGGGCCTACCATGGACATGTCACATGGTGAGGGTTGGGGATATACCAATAATAATAGTGATCATAATGTAAACAACCAGGAACCAGGGCCAAGAACCCTGATGGGGGAGGGGGTGGGAACTACGGAGGTGGCCATCTAGTGAAGAATAGACCCCACGTTGTTGCAGGAATTGTGTAGTGCAAGAAGAGGAAAGAGAGAGCAGGGGATGATTACGGTTGAAAGGAGTCTCTCAGAATTTAGGACTGAGATTGGCTTTATTTAGGAGTCCCCCACTCCAACTCTCCTGTAGGTATTTCCAAGGGAATAGGTATCCGGGGGTCCAATTTCCAACTCCTCCCACCCCTAGCCCATTTTCTCAGCACCACATAATTAGTGCAGACATCAAGCAAGTTAGAGCCTTCCCACAAAAAGGATTCACCTTTGGAAGCCTCAAGGGGAGCTGTGCAAATCTCATTGAGATTCATTAGTGACTAAGTAAGCCCTCCACAGAAGCCTAATTTCCCCCTTTCCCTAGTGGAGTTCATGCGACTGTCCCTGGGGTTCCTGCCCTCAACCGTGTATGCTCGAGAATCTGTGGGGCGTCACCACAGGGAGTGCTGCCTGCCTCTCTTGAGCTCTCTTATCAAAGAGTCCCAGTTTCCTCTCTCCTCACCCAACTTTTGAAAAGCCAGATACTCGATTCAGCCCAATTTTTGATTGTAGCTGGTGTGCAGTCAGGGCTTCCTCCATGTGTACCCTGGTCTTCCCATGCTCACAACAGCAGGAAGGTAGAAAAGGCAGCCAGGCTGTACTGAAGGGAGGTGCTGGGAGTAGGGCCCTGGTGGGAGCCTGGAAACTCTTTTTGACTCTTACCCAAAGTCACTTTTCTTCCTATTTTTATGAACACAAATCCCTTAGTGTGTTTGTGTCCAGAGAAAGTACTATGAATAAAGGATGATCCATTTGTTGATTAACTTATGAATCACCCTGGGGGAGATGGAGCAGGAGCTTTGGAGGCTGTATATAATGTGTTGTAAAATATTTAGCAAATGATCATCCAAGCCACAGGGAAAAGCCAGAGAGATGGGAATGTGAATGTTGCCAGTATTTAAAAGCTATTTAATGCTAACCATCAGTGCCAAGGAACTGAGAGCGTCTCCTTTCCTCCCTCCTTTGGCAACGACAGCCCGATAATGTGGGAAGGGCTTGGACGGGCCATGGCGGGCAATGGGAGCTGAGATCAGGCAGGGAGCTGAAAGACTTTTTGTTTGAGAAATCTCTTGAACAAGCCATCTCCTCTGAGTGGGATCCTTACCTTGTCTACGGCTTGCACATTCTTTCTTTTTCAAGGTCTCCCTGATGATAATCTCTCCATATGGAACGGCAGTGCAAACCCTGGTGACTCATCTCTCTGCATGTTTCAGAATATGCTGATGTTTGGTAGCCAGGAAGAAAAGAGTAGCCAAGAGACTGGAGTTGTCACTTTCCTTCCAAATGTTTTGATGTCACTTAGACAACAGTTTCAGACTTTGGTCCCAAAATGACTTGGCTGTACCTGTCATCCTAAAGGTTTGGGCTCAGAAGTTGTTTCTCCTACAGCATTAGGGATCCTAAGTTTTAAGGGCTGGAGACAGGACTGACTTCTCTTATCCCTTGATTCTTGGAGATCCGTTTATTTTTAGGTAAAGGATGAGAAGCTGTTTCCTGATATTTTGGCTTGAATGCCTCAAATTTAAAATTACTTCCTCCTGAGTATAAATACCATAACGAAAGATAAACTAAGGGAGAAGTGGAAGGGAAGTAATTTAAAAAAATCCAAACTCATCACTGTCAAGTTGATTCTGACTCATAGCGACCCTATAGGACAGAGTAGAATTGCCCCATCATAGGGTTTCCAAGGAGCAGCTGATGGATTCCAACTGCAAACCTTTTGGTTAGCAGCCTGAGCTCTTAACCGCTGTGCCACCAGGGCTCCAGAACTAACTTAGGGCTGTGGCAATGACCCTCCTGGAGAACAAAGGCCTTGAGATAGTTTGATTATAAGGCATTCTGCCAAGACTATTCTTGATAAGTGCATGGGTAACCAATGCTAGAGAATTTGATGGCTTCAATCAACTAACAAATCTATTAATTGTGCCAGGAAGGTCCCTGTCTGTAGGAAACTTAAAATCTGTTTACTGGGGAGGCATGTGTTACATACATGATACGGAAAATTACCTTTTTAGTTCAGAAATGTGAGAGATCTCTGGGTAAAGTGGTTCCAAGGAAGAAGATGGAAATAACTATAGCAAAATTACGTAAGAAAGAACCAGAAAGTGTCTATTTTCTCTTTAGATTTTTTTGTTGTTGTTCCTGCTATTTTGTTTTCCTAGAATGTTTTCCTTCCTACTCTCTACTTCTCCCAAGTTGAACACATCCTTTGAGAGCCACTTCAAATCCCATCTACTCTACAGATTCATTTGACTATTTCAATTTTCATTAATCTTTATTTCCTTTGAAGTCTCACACCATTTAAGAGTCTGAACCACTCATTTGGCACATGATTACTATTGTGTATTATAATCTGGTCTAAGCAGATTGATCTTTTCTCCTCAATTCCATTATAAATTCTTTTTGACAGGTATCAAATCCTGAAACACTTCTGTATCACCCACCATTGCTAGCAGTGCAGTGTTCAGGTAATACTTGCCATTGCGCTTTTGGGTTTGTGTTTGTATTCCATCAATAGGAGTGTTGCATAGGCTGCTGTTGGTGAGTGAACAACTGGGTTGGGATTATGGAAGAAATCTGAATTCTTGGTAAATATGGGGATATGACCCAAATTAGCACATGCAGGTTGTACGACACACATATTCTGAGAAGTTTTTGGTACTGAAGTTTCCCTTCCCTCTTAAGCTGTGATTGTTAAGGCAGATATAAAAAAAACAAAAAATAGCATGGTGTTGACTCTGACTCATGGCAACCCTGCGTGTGTAGGGTTCAGAAAAGTTTTAAATTGATGGCATAACATAGTCTATGAAGAAAATGTTTTACATTCTGCTTTGGTGAGTAGCGTCTGGGGTCTTAAAAGCTTGTGAGTGGCCATCTAAGATACTCCACTGGTCTCACCCCATAGGGAGGAAGGGAGAATGAAGAAAACCAAAGACACAAGGGAAAGATTAGTCCAAAGGACTAATGGAACACAACTATCACAGCCTCCACCAGACTGAGTCCAGCACAACTAGATGGTGCCTGGCTACAACCACCAGCTGCTCTGACAGGGATCGTAATAGAGGGTCCCGGACAGAGCTGGCAAAAAATGTAGAAAAATTAAAATTCACACACACACACACACAAAAGACCAGACTTACTGGAGAAATCCTGAGGGTATGGCCCCCAGACACTGTTTTAGCTCAGTAATGGAGTCACTCCTGAGGTTTACCCTTCAGTCAAAGATTAGATAGGCCCCTAAAGCAAAATGAGACTAAGGGGCACACCAGCCCAGGGTCAAAGACTAGAAGGCAGGAGGGAACAGGAAAGGTGGTAATAGAGAACCCAAGTTTGAGGAGGGAGAGCGCTGACATGTCATGGTGTTGGTAACCAATGTCACAAAATGATGTGTACTAATTGTTTAATGAGAAGCTAGTTTGTTCTGTAAACCTTTGTTTAAAATACAATAATAAAAAAATAAAAGGAAGGAAGGAAGAAAGGGAAGGAGGGAGAAAGAAAGAAGGGAAGAAAGAGAGGAAAAAAATAAAGAAGACTGAGAATAAAAAGAGGGGCGGGGGGGAGTGCAAGGGGGTGGGTGGGAAACGCACCAGACTCAGACTTCAAATACTCCCAGCAATGTCATAATATGGTAATTTTTAATATTAAAAGTAAATTGTAAATGTATCTTTATAAACAATATGCTTAAAATAGATCTATTATTCTAAAACCTTTTTTTTTTTTTAAATGCTTTTTCACAGTAAATTTCTTAGGTGTCAGATTTTCCCTCAAAATAATAGTGCAGTTTGAGGAAGGAAGCTTTGTCAGTGATTTAGGACTCTTTTGCTAATACAAGTCCTTGTAGATCTCTTGTAGGAGTGGGTGAAGACTCATGTCCATTTCTGTTTTCTTTATGACTTGCAATAGCTGCACGTGTTCTGTTACGATCTGTCTGAGGTCTGTCATTTTCTGGAGTAGCTTGGCAAATAGCTGAGAGGACTCGGGGTGGTTCAGCTTCAGCTGGAGCTCCAAGGCTTGCAGCAAGTTTTCCTGGATGTCCTCAATGGGCTTCACGTTCAGCAAGCCTGGGCGGTCTGTGGAGCAAAAGCCAAAGACATATCAGGAGGTTCAGTCAACATGTTTTCCAGGACCCACACTGGATGCATATTCAACTCTAGCATACAGTGCCAAACTATTCACCGGCCTTTTTGATTTTGCTTTGTTTTTAAAACAGAGTGGGGAGGGAGGACAGTTAAGCAGATAAAACCAAACAAAACCTACTGTCGTCAAGTCGATTCCGACTCACAGCGATCCTATGAACCCAAAACCAAACCCACTGCCATCGAGCTGATTCTGACTCATAGCAACCCCATAGTTTCCAAGCAGACTGCCACATCTTTCTCCTGAGGAGTTGCTTGGTTTTGAACTGCCAATGTTTCAGTTAGCAGTCAATTGCTTTAACCACTGTACCACCAAGGCTCTTTAAATGACCCTATGAGACAGAGTAGAACTGCCCCACAGGGTTTCCAAGGCTGTAAATGTTTATGGAAGCAGACTACCACGTCCTTCTCCTGCAGAGTAGTTGGTGAGCTCCAACCATTGACCTTTTGGTTAGTGGCCAAACACTTTAACCACTGTCCAACCAGGGCTCCTTGTTAAGCAGATAATGGGTAAGAATTGCGTATAAGAAGGATGGAATTAAAATAAAAAGTCTCAGAGCCCTTTCCAGGGGCATTCTTTTCCTGATCAAGACATAAATCTGTTGTAGTCAGTCAACATAACATGGTACTCAGATAATCCGGTCCTCAAATGGAGGTGTCTTCTGCCTACACGTTTCTAAAAACCACTTGCCGTTGAATTGATTCCAACCCATAGTGACCCCATGTGTGTCAGAGTAGAGCTGCCCCACAGGATTTTCAATGTGTTGCTACTCATCCAGAAATCTCATCTTTAACTTCTGCTGCTTCCTGATGATATTCTCTTTTATAACCTCTACCTATTTCCTTGGAGTCCCTGGGTGGTTAATGGGGATAGCTACTGAGATTAATGGTTGGGAACAGTTAACACATTCGGCTGCTAACCAAAAGGCTGGAGGTTCAAGTCCATCCAGATGTGCCTAAGAAGAAAGCCTGGTGATCTACTTCTGAAAAACCAACCATTGAAAACCCTGTGGAGCACAGTTCTACTCTGAGACACATGGGGTCGCCGTGAGTTGGAGTTGACTCTATGGCAATCGTTTAAGTTAAGGTTACCTACTTTCTTACAACAGCTTTACATACGCTTTTTAAAGAAGCTTTGCCTTCTTTTTGCTTAATATATCACACATTTTTAAAGTGACAGAATAAACAGTTTTTAAATACGGTTACAGTTTGGAAAGAATGGCCCCAATATTTTAACAGAGGTTACTTCTGAGTGGTGAGGCTGTATGTAACTTTCATTTCCTTATTTGAATTTTTAAACGGTGAGCTTAAATCACTTTTAAACTTTTAATATTTTTCTTCCCGTAGATTTTGTTAGATTGATCCTTAAATACTTTGTAGTTTCTATTGTGATTGGATTCTTCTTTCTTATTACATTTTTAATATATCCCTGCTGATTTTTAGAAAAATTACTGATTTTAGTATATTGAATCTAATTTTCTGAACTCTTGCCAATTCAAATATTTTTTATCATGGACTTTTTGTTTTATTTCTTATACAATTACATCTGCAAATAATAGTAGTTTTGTTTCTTTTTTTCCTACGTTTATACTTCTCATTTTTTTCTTGCCATATAAAAAAAAAACTAGTGCCATCGTGCCATATAGCATTGGCTAATACCTCTACTATAGTTTTAAGTAACAGTGGTGACAGGCATTCTTCAGTCTGGTCCTAGCTTCCTCTAGCCTCAATTTTTGTAAATATCCCTTTTCTCCAGCCATATTAAGCTACTTTCATACCATGTTCCTCAAACATCCTAGGTTCTCTCATGACTCTGGGCTTATGAAGGTTCTTTTCCTGCCTGAAACATTCTTATCTTCCCTTCATCCATCTTACTGACTTCAACCTATTCTTCAAAATATAGCCTGTGTCATTATGTCCTGGAAGCCTTCCTTGACATCATCCCTTCCTGCCTTCTTCCAATCCCCCTTCTCTGCACTCCCGTAGCACCCTATATATACACCTGACTAATTATATACAATACTTTTTACTAGTAGATGACATTCAGTGAGTACTTATTATTTTCCAAAGATTGTGCTGAGGGCTTTAATACACAATACATCACTAAATCTTCACAACAGCTCCAGGAGGTATTTTATGGAGGAGAAAATTAAGACTTAGAGAAAGAAGTCAAATTTTGCCCAAGATCTGTCACTCGTAGTAAGTGGCAGAGCTAAAATTTGAATTTATATCCGTCTGATTCCAAACTCTATATTCTTAACCCTTCTTTCCTGTTTTGTAAGAAATTATTTTCTTGTTTACCTCCTTATTCAACCATGAGGTACCTGAGGGCAGAGGCTCTCTCTTGATCACCTCTGAACCTCCAGTGGAAGTATAGGATGCACTCAGTTTGCTGAGTTAATGAGTGGGAAGGCGGCTCTTGCTCAGAGTCCTGGATTGAAAAGGGCAGTACTCCTGGTTGGTGAACACAAACCTGAAGGCAGAATCATTACACAATGAAGAAGTGCCCTGCAAACAGTGTTTTCCTGTATCGAATAAACCCTAGTAACCTTTATCCATTGAGGTGGGGTTGGAGAGAGCAAATGTTAGAATCCACAGTGGTCTTGGAGTTGAACTTTCCGAACTCCAAACATTTTCCTAAATTAAGTTGTTGCTTTTTTTTTTTTTTAAAGTTATAGAAGTCAGCTTGCCTTTGGTTTGATTTTTTTTTCTCTAGCTTCTCTAAGATATCCTATTGACTATAATAATTTTTTTTTTTAAATTTCAGCATTTAATTTTGGAACTATTGGCAAAACACTCAGATTCTGAGACTGAAACAAATAATCGAGTCATGGCCTAGAGAATAATGTCCCTGGAAGCGGTGTGCCTTTCTCACAGTTGCGATACAATATAATGAAAACAACTCATACATTAAGGAAAACTAGACCCTGGGTTGGCGCCTTCGGTTTAATTATTGCTGATCCTCCCCCTTAACAAATGCTCAAGATTTCAAAGGCCAAAGGCAATGCAAACACATGTGCGTCTTAGGTGATCGCGATTTATGTAAAGACAGGTGTTGAAAGTGGCACCTCCTTGGCCTGTGAGCACACCCCCTTCTGCAGGACCCTCTACTCCACAGAGGCACTGGCTCCTCAGAAACAAGGACTTTTCTCCTTTATCCTCCCTGTTGAGCAGCATGAGAAGCTAACTTGGGTCCAACCTTCTGCTGAAGAGATCACATTAATCTAGAAGCTTTCATTTATTATGACAGCTCAAACAATCAAACCCTAAAATGCAACTGCTCAGGCTTGCTGGAAACACTTGGCTTCAGTGCCGTATGATGGAACTGGCCCCTTGAGGAGTGGAAAAGGATCTGGTTTGGATTTGCAGCCCCCTCTCTGGCAAGTTATTCCTCATGATGTGACAGATGAAGTTTGGCTGAAGGGCTGAAATTTGTGGCCACTGATTTAGTCTAAATTCTCCAATGACAAGTTGGAGCATTTACAGATCTGTCCCACTGTCCCCCCTACAGAGCCTCAGTCCAGGCAAAATGGCACAGGGAAGCAGTGCAGTAGAGCAGAAAAACCAGTATATTCTATTTGTAGGTCTCTCCCTAGCCAGCTCAGTGACCTTGGGCAAAGTGATTATGCTTGTTAGGCCTCAATTTTCTCCTCTGTAAACTACAAGGATTGGACTACATAGCTCATCTCTTAGACTCCTTCAAAAGTTTCAAGATCAATTCTCCTTTGCAATTTCCTCTACATAATTCACATAATTAAACTGGGGAAATAATCTCAAAATCTAATTGGAAAAGTATAGCAACAGTGTCACAAATTAAATTTAAAGAGGATTAAAAAAAATGAACAACAAAAAAACTTCCTTTGGTCTTAAGAGTCTCTGGGTGGTGCCAGCTGGTAATGCAGTTGACTGCTCACTGAAAGGTGGAGGATTGAGTTCACTCATGTGCCTCAGAAGAACGGCCTGGTCATCTACGTCCAAAAAAAAAATCAGCCACTGCAAATTCCATAGAGAACAAATCTGCTCTGACACACATGGGGTTGCCATGAGCTGGAGTCAGCTCCATGGCAACTGATTTTTATTAGAGTCAAGGGCAACAGAAATTTGTCAGGGTTGCTCCCCACCCTGGAGTCAGCTATAAGACCTCCCTGCTCCCCGTTCTCCTGTCTTCCTCTCTCTCCACTGACACTCAAACTCTGCCAGAGCTGAGCTCAGAACCACAAACGTGCCATGGCAATCTGCATTTCCTGCACATGGGCTGTCCTGCTCATTTCTCACTCTCCACTCTGCACCACCAGTGCCTGCAAAGCCCTCGTCTAAGAAGGCGCTGCTCAGGTCCTCTCCCTGCACCTGGCTAAGGGCAAGTGCTGAGGTCCGGAATCAGTGTCCAGAGGCACTCTTCACGGGTCTCTGCTGCCTAGAAAGCCCTTTTGCGAAAGTACATATTGACTCATACACTCCAGGACATAACACTGGGGAACCTGGACTCAATTACTGGTTCCTTGCTCCCCAGGCTGCAGAGTTGGGAAAGAAACTTTTCCGGTCCTCATTCACACAGTCCTGGAACTGATTAGGGAGCACTGTTGATTACAGGCACATCTACGAAGCTTCTCTCTCATGCATATCTGATCCAGTTAAGGGAGAGCTCTCTATAGCAGACTGAGTTCTCTGGCCCTCTGGCTGTACACCTGGGCCAGGCATTTCCCTAGCACAGATTTTCTCAGGAGGTGTTGCAGTGAGAGAACCAGCTGGCCACAGTGGGGTCTTCTGAAGGGCAGGCAGGAAACCCAAATGGGATGGTTCTGTCCCTCCTCTAAGAGCTGTGGTTGTGGTTTTTCCCAATCTTCTCCTGTTGGCTCTCTGATAGAGGCTGATCTGAAAGGAACTGTACCTAGGGCACTGGGAATAAAGTCTGAAGGCAAGGCAGCTGTGAATTGATCCATGGACCATGAAGACCTGAGTCAGGTGTGAGGTAAAGTGAAAGGGGAGGCAACATTATTTAAGGAGCGCTGCACTTTGCAAATTAACTTCCCTTTAAACTTCCTCTCTTGTTTCCTTGATTTTGTTGCTCCCTAAATTCACAAAAACTGGTTGCCGTCGAGTCAACACGACCCACGGAGATCCATGTGTGTCACAGCAGAACTACGCTCCGTAAGATTTTCAGCGGCTGATTTTTGGGAAGTAGATCACCAGGGCTCTCTTCCAAAGTGCCTCTGGGGGGACTCAAACCACCAACTTTTAGGTTAGGAGCTGTGCATTAAACGTTTGCAACACCCAGGGACTTCCTTTAAGTTGACAGAGAGCACCTCTGTAAAGAGCCATGGATTTGGAAAGCCAAGAGTTCATTTGAGTTCTATCTCTCTTCCACATAGTTTCTGTGTGACTTTGGACAAGTCATCGAATCTCTCTGGGTTCCAACTTCATTTTTAAGACAGCAATGATATTTCTTTCATAAGGTCGTGGAAGGAATGAAGTAGGTAAAGGGATTTATTATATATAGGATACTGTTATTCTTCATGTTTGTTCAAATAAAGGTGAGCTCCAGAGGGCTGGGGTCAGTCGTATAGGTCAGGTGGGATGGCATGTAAACAGCTGGGGGAAGAAAGATTGTTGAGCTGTTCTTGGCAAGAGCAGAAATTCAGGAGTGCAAGAAAATAATTCCAGATGCAGACACACATTTGGGGGTTCCAGCAAGTTCTCATTCTCGTAGTTGAACGCACACACTCAAGATAGTTTAAGAACAATAATAGAACTGCACAGTCAAGGTGCCCAAATCCACAGATCTAACCATCAGGAACGATGGTGGGCATTCAGCAAGACTGTGAATTCTGCCAAATTTACCTTTGGTAACCTGTGCTATGTCCTGTAGCAATTCTCTCCCAGAATCCAGCCTTTAGGAAAAATTAATGGAAGAAAGTTTCACATGTGGTCTTCTTTTCATACTCAAATTTGGATTGAGCTTGATCTATCGCAGTGATGCTCAACTTTCAATCCACACTGAAGTCATCTGGGAGATGAAAAACCAGCAAACTGATGCCTGGGTCCCGTTCCTGGAGGCTCTGATGTACTTGGCTTGCAGCGTGACCTGGGCTTCAAGATTTTTAAAAGCTCCCAGGGGATTCAAATGTGCGGCCAGAGGGAGTACTACTGGCTGAGTTGAGAAGTAGCTGGAGTCCCAACTTGGCAACTTACTTGCTGGGTAACTGTGGGCAAGTTACTTAACTTTTCTGTACCTTGGTTTTCTCATTGAAAAGATGGAGATACAATGCTAATCTACCTCGCAGTGTTGTTATGAGGATTAATTGAGTTGCTGTAAGGAAAGTGCTTGGAGCAGTGTCTGACACAGTACTTAGTGCTCAGTAAGTTAGCTATTATTTTTGTTAGTGTTCCTTGAACTCTTCTCTTTTTCTTTTCCACCTTTCTTCTCTTCCCATTTCTCTGATTTTCCCGGGTCCTTTTTGTATCTTTCCCATTCTGCCCCCTCTTAATTGCTCCCTTCTTCTTAGCCTTTTTTGGTTTTTGTTTTTTCCTTCTTCCAGAATCCAGATATTTTCCCTTACCACTCCTGGTATCGCGCCTTGGTGGGGATTTATATTAAGAATCCTAGCAGAGTCAGCCTAAGCTAATGAGAAGTCTGTGCAGTGGATTATTTGAGTAGAAATGTAGCTTCCTGCTGCTATCAGGGAAAGGAGACAACAAATGAGAGAACTTGTAATTGCTTTAACAAACAGATAACGATCGTCCTAACCAGCACATTCTGCTATCAGTGCGCATGTGGCTGCCAGAGTCCTTTGCTTTGAAGTGGGTTAACATTCTGACACTCCTCCACTGAAACAATGACAGTAAACCTGTTGCTGTCAGTTGACTCTGACTCATGGCAACCCTACGTGTGTAAGAATAGAACTGTGCTCCACAGGATTTTCAATGGCTGAGTTTTCAGGATCAGGCTGCCAGGCCTTTCTTCCAAGGTGCCATGGGGTGAACTCGAACCTCCAAACTTTTGGTTAGCAGCGGAGCGCATTAACTCTTTGCACCACCTAAGAATTCTGCTTAAACGGTAGCTTAACATTAATAAATGCTTTCTTTGTTCATGTCCAAATGACAACTGTTCTTCAAAACAACAATATATATTATTTGGCTGGGATGGTGGAGGAGGTAAACCACAACCAAGAAACTAAACCCAGCTACTATTTTCTTTTATCTGCCCGCTAAGTAGCAATTACACTTCAACTCCCCTCAACTCAAACACTCACCTATCACCTCCAAAAAGCCAGCCATACTCCAAAGCTACAAAATGGAATGCAAAAATACCTACTGACCAGGTGGGTAACACTTTCATCTTTTCTGTGCTCCAAGGTCCTCTTTCACCTAACGTTGCTTCTGGAGATTTTAACTTGGGCTCTATATCCAGGTCTTTCAGACCAGAAATGAGACTTAAGCTTTCTGTCCTGTCCTTGGGAAGTCCTCATCTTTCCTGTCTCCTTTACCCTGGGGTTTTTTTTTTTTTTTTTTACCCTGGGGTTAGAGCCCCCTTCTCCTAGTCATTCTGGGTCACACAATTTAAGTCCAGCCACATGGTTTGCTCTACTCCTTTCTGTCAGGACGAGGAGAACAGTTTGTAGTTTTTTCCCTCAAGCCTAGTGATGTCCATAAATTTCTGCTTCTTCTATGTCTAAGACAGGAGTCCCTGGGTGGTGCAAATGGTTAACGTGCTTGGCTGCTAATGGAAGGGTTGGATGTTCGAGTCCACCCAGAGATGCCTGGGAAGAAAGGCCTAGGGATCTACTTCTGAAAAATCAGTCATTGAAAACCCTGTGCAGCACAGTTCTACTCTGACACACATGGGGCCACCATGAGTCTTAGTCACCTCAACGGCAACTGGTGGTTTATGTCCAAGATGGGCTTTGATTAGGACTTGTAGTAGGGTGAGAGGCAGAGGAAGACGAGTGGAGTGGAAATATGATTTCTTCCCTCACATCAAGCCTGACACACTAGTAACCCTAGCCCATCTGGTTGGCTACTACACTGGGATTTTCTGGATAAGAGAAAGAAGAGGGAAGAGAAGGAAAGGGAAAGAGAAGGGAGAACTAAGACCTACTCTTCTTTACCTCCTCAACCTCTAGATATACCCAGAGCAAACCAAAAGTAGTAAACATAACAAAAAGTTGCTGAGGATTAGTTCTCTGCAGTCATTTCCATTTCTTTCCAATGTCTTGGAGAAGTTTTGAGAAGACCCCATGATCTCAAAACACAGGTGTGATCTCTAAGTATGGGACATAATGTGCTAATACAATTTGTCAGAATTCTGGAAGTCTGGAACAGCCCCATCCCTCCATTCCTTATCTCATTCAGTGGCAATAGGGCTTTAAACACCCCTCACCCCCAGGCCCTTTTCCCCTCCTCCAGTATCTCTTTCTCTTTGGGTTTTGTTTTCAATCTACAACTAATCCCCTTGAAACGATAGCTGATAAATGGATTAACTGATATCTCCCCAGGGGCAGTTATATTATATTTTAATGTGACTATAGGTGGAATTTCAAGCAATTCGACTGGCAGCCTTGAGTGGAGCTACTTCAAATTATATCATACAGGGAAAAAGGGAAAATTAGCATTTATTGTGTACTTAACTTGTTCTAGGCATTGTGCCAGATGTTTCACGCAATGCTATTTCATTTACTCAAGGTAAAGATAAGGAAATTAAGGCTCAGGGAGCTAAATAATTATCTGAAATCACACAGCCAGCAAGCAGTGGAGTGGGGTTTTTGAACTCCTGTCCATGTGATTCCAAAGCTTTCCACTGTCCCATCCTGCCTCTGCTGGCCGGCTTATTTGTGAAGTTGGTAAGACCCTCTAAGGGAGAGGTCCTTGGACTGAGTGATTGCTCCATTACCTGTACTTGGTTGGCCTCTCTGTTGTGAGTGACTTGAAGCATCCCTAGGTTTCATCTTGCTCACTTGAGGATGGTCTGTCTGAATGTCTTGGAGAGCTATGCCAGTCTAGAAGGCTGCCTGGGGTCACCCAGAGTTTAAACACACATTTTAAGAACCCAAAATAATAAAGTGCTCCAAAAAGCGGCCCACTGGCTGACTGACTGAACCTTCTCAAGACCACCAGTATGGTGACAGGAATGACTCAGCAGTTTGGCTATCAATCCCGTCTGTCTCTGAGGGCAATTTCGATTGTTTGCTCACTCACCAAGAAGATCCCAGCCCACCAAGCCCAGGCTGAGGAGGGAATTTCTGAAGTGGTCACAGATCAAAATGCTTCTAGATTTCTACAAACAACAAAAGCCTGTTTATTTTTGTAAAATTTCCTTGGATGATTCTAGTATGCTTCATCTTCCCTCTGCTCCTCCCACTGCCCCAGCTCTCTGGTTTCTAGAATTTGGGCACCTATTGAGAACTCATAAATATAACTCACTCCTATCAGTTAAACTAAATTCATGAGGTTAGCAAACCAATGGGATGTTTCTAGATAACTTGAGTCATTATCAAAGGCAACAGGGTAGGGTTTCCCCACTTGTTGTGGCAGCATGGTAGGAAGAGGATCCTTCTAAGAAAAGAGTGTCACACACCACACGGGCACAGTGTTGTTGTTGAGACCATCCAGACTTATGGTAACTCCATGTGTAGTGCCCATTAAATCATTTTTATCAACTATTAAATGAAGTTTATTCCTCTCTGATACAATCACAGCCCAGATGGGGATATGAACAACATATAACACTTTTCAGCTGTATCAAATGTCCTTGTTTATTCTCAATATCACAAGGAGAGTCAGAAAAACAACTCCTTTCACAACTTAGGTTCCAGCCTGAGTCTCGTTCAAGAAAACTCTATGGATAAGGTACAAGAGGCCACGGAGCCGACCTCGATTCGTGGTGACCCCATTTGTGTCAGAGTGGAACTGTGCTCCATAGGGTTTTTAATGGCTGATTTTGCTGAAGCAGATTGCCAGAATTTTCTTCTGAGGTACCTCTGGGTAGACCTGAACCTCCAACCCTTCGATCAGCAGCCTGGCACGTTAACTGTTTGTACCACTCAGGAACTCCATTAGACAATTTTTTCAACAAATAAGTGAGTGTTATTCCTCTCTGACCCAATCACAGCCTGGATGGGGAAACACTAGAACATTCTTTGCCTGTCCTGCTCAAGGCTTAGTCATATGAGAAATCAAATGTCCTTGTTTGTTCTCAATATCACGAGGAGAGTCAGAAAAACAACTTTTACAACTCAGGCACCAACCTGAGTCTCGCCCAAGAAAACTCTATAGATAAGGTAGCTAATTATTTAGTTGGTATATAAGAGTATATATAGAAGATAGCTGGCCAGTTGTTGATAGTATTTTTAATATCTAACTTTTAAAATATTTTGGGTTTTGTCTCCTCTCCAGTTAACTAGTAAGGAAGATGGTAATAGACAGAGAGGATGTGAGGAGCCATGAGGTCAGGCAGAAAGACGGGCTCCCTAAGCTGGGGTTTCCTCAAGAAAAGCTTAGGCCTACTCAGGAACATTCACTATGTCTTTTGTTCCAGGAAAGGACAATAATATCCATTCTAACTTGTAGAAATAATTCTGCAGTAAAATAGAAAAAGATTACATAGGAGTTGGAAATACTCTCAAGATTTTGAAGGGCACTCAAGGAAGAGGAGAAGAGAGAGGGAACAATCACAGACCCAGTCAGTGGTCCTCCAACTCTGCCTGTCAACGTTAGTGCTCAGTCAGCTGCAGTGAGGTGATCTTCCACTACAACTCGACTAAGTGCTTTTTTGTTTGTTTGATACCAATTAACAGGAAAAGAGGAAGTGACTGGAGGGTATTTTAACAATTTTTAAATTTCTCTCATACATTTTTTCTGCCACCACTTGTTGATATGAGAACCAGTATAAGATGGTATCGGATTTTATTTATTTCAAGTTTACCATCACTTTTTGTGGGAAGTTCTGCAAACAACACCATTATTTCCAGGTGCCCTGCTATCTGAACAAATTTAACAATCACAGCACCAGTCTTCAGTCTTATCAATGGGCCTTATTCCTTCCCCAAACAATTTTCAAAAGCTAGGATATAATTTTGTTAGTTAGGTTAAAATGGTGTCTTAAGAAGGGCTTTGGTATTAATAAGCAATACCTGAACTGCCCCTAGAAATTAAAAATTAGAAGATTTGGAGGCAATATATAAATAGGTAGGTTTTGATAGTTGCCCAGAAAACTCCATGACCAAGGTAATTAATTGTGATTCTTCCAAATCTCAACACACAATAGGCAGTAGGGCCTAACAGTTAAGTGGCTCAGCTTTAAAGTCAGAAAGACCTGAATCTTGAGACCTTCATAGCCTGTGACTTTGGGCAAGGGGCCTAATCTCACTAAAATTTAGTTTTCTCCAGCTGTAAAATGGGGATACTAATAGGCCTTGTAGAGCTGCAGTAAAGATTAAACGAAGATTATGAATGTATGTGGAGTGCTTAGCATATAGTCTGACAAAACCAGTCCACTTGCTGTGCAGTTGACTCTGACTCATGGCGACCCCACGTATGTCAGAGTAGAAACTGGGCTCCACAGCGTTTTCAGTGGCCGATTTTTTGGAAGTAGATTGCCAGGCCTTTTTTCCAAGGCACCTCCGGGTGGACTCAAACTTACAATCTTTGGTTAGCAGCTGACTGCCTTAACTGTTTGTGCCACCGAGAGACTCCATAGTCCAGCAACAGTGACGTATTCAACAAATGGTACTCAGATTACTATTCACTCAACAAGCATTTATTCTGGGCCAGGTGCTCTGATGCTATTTTAATTTCAGTAAGTTAAAAAAATCTACCTACCTACCTATTTCTCTATCAATCATCATGACCCATGGATAAGCCAGGTTATTGACCTGATAAAATTAGGTGTTATCCAATTGTCATAGAATACTAGCTTTTCCTTTATTTGCAAACGGATGGCTATGAGAACAATTGCCCCTTCTTGTAACCTATTCTCCCTGCCTACTCAAAGGCAGTACATGATCATTCCAAGAACAGCTGTTCGAAGTTGCTTAACAGAGAAAGAACACTGCGGTGTTGCTGGAAAAAGATGGAGCTGCTTCATAGGTGCACAGCCAAGCCAGACTCCAGAGGGTAAATGATGAGGTTGGATAACTTGCCATCTGCGGCCATTGTAGCAAAAATCTCAGTTTCTCTGCCATTAGGACAGTGATGGCAATTTGCCTTGAAAAATATATTGTAAAAACCAAGTGAATTTCCTCCCCCATATCTTGGAAGTTTAGGAAGAACTGTACTGGATTCCAAACTGTTTTGAATTAACAAAAAGAGCTTTTTCCTGTTGTAGAGTTCCAGCTGGAACCCTCCTCTACTTTTTTTCACCAAACAGCAAACACTGTACCACTCAAGAGGGCAAAGCGTCCAATAGAGTATCCTGGGGCTTGTCAGCTTTCCTGAGCTTTGCACTTGGCTTTGGTTGCTGGGTAGGTTTTGGGAGTTTGCTGGTGTGGCTGGCATGCTGCTGTGGCGCCAGTTGTAAGCATGCCCCTGCTGGAGGCAGTTTTATGACTCTTGACGCCACCCATCCTGTCAGTGAGACTAGATGGGGCAAGGAAGCTATTATTTACCATGTATACGAAGGAATTGTGACTCTGGACTACCCGTCCAAACCTTAGGGAGTCTGGTGAAGGAAGCACAGGCTGCAGGCCCGACACAGGAAGTAGGGCTGAGTTGACCACGACCCACCAGCCAGGTGGCATGGCGGCAGGGTATAGAGTAGAAAGGGCACTTGGAGGTGGTAACTAGGAGACCTGGGTTTTGGACTTAATTCCACTACTCACAAGTCATCAGAGCTCAGACAAATTGCTGAAGTCTCTCCTTTATTTTCTTTCTAAGACACGAGAATAAAAACATAGGAGAATTGTTGTGATCTAAAGAGATCATGTTGAGGGAAGGCCCTCAATGAGATGGACTGACAAAGTGGCTGCAACGACGGGCTCAAGCACAGCAATGATTGTGAGGATGGCGCAGGACCGGGCAGAGTTTCGTTCTGTTGTACACAGATAGGGTTGCTATGAGTCAGAACTGACTCGACAACCTTAAGAAGGTACAAAGTGCTGTACTTTGTCTGGTTCTGGAGAGTTGCCTTTTTAGTTGGTGTAATTCCCGCCCCAAGCTCAGAAGACAAAGAGACAGAGGAGAAACACTTGGAAGAATTAAGTCATCTTTCTCAGCAACCTTGGTTTGAGAGCTGAGTGAAAAGCAGAGATGCTGAGCATGAGGCAAATCTAAGTACCAAATCTAACAGTATCAGCAGTTTAAAAAAATACTTAGTTGGGTCAAATCAGTTACTTTCATCCAAAAATCCCCTCTGAGTCTTCTAGGAACCACCCCTTTATCTCCCCAATTCCCTATCACCGACTCTTATATGGTGATCACCTGCCCATTCCCCCCTCAGTCTAGGGTCTACTGTAGAACACCTGTCACTAAAATGAAGCTGTCTTGTGATCCTAAGGCAGCGTTGAATGAGGTCAACTGCGTGTCTGCCAAAAGCTTTTCTTTCAGAAAACACTAAAGCAATCTATAGACCAGAATAAACTGCAGCGGAGAAAATAATCACTTTTGTTAAGATTGGGTAAACAAACAAGCAAACCCAGTTGTTGTGGAGCCGATTCTGACTCATGGCAACCCATGTGTGTCTGACTAGAACTGTACTCCACAGGGCTTTCCGTAGCTGTGATCATTTGGAAGTAGACCACCTGGCCTTTCTTCTGAGGAATTGCTGGGTGAATTCAAACCACAAACCTTTCGGTCAGTATCCAAGTGCTTAACCGTCTGCACCACTCGGAGACTCCTGATTGGATAGGAACAGAAATTTGTTTAAATGTATCAAAGCCTCTTGCTTACATGGATGTTTCCCCTTTCTGGAAAATTCAGGATAGGGAGAAAAAAAAAAAAAATTGAGAAATTATTGTCACACTCTAATAATCCACAATTTTGGGATACTGATCCTCCATTTATAGGTCTTCGGTAGAATCCAGCCTTTGGATTGGGAACGACTGTTAAGCAGCTCTTTACTTAGCTGATAGTCAGCCTCTCTGAATAAAGGAGGAAATCGAATGCCTGTGGACTGGACAAATCTGGGGTCCAGCTTATTCATTCTTATCGATTGTTTGTATGTTGCCTTCATCTCCAAAGGCAAACCTGGATCCGGTAAGGATTTGGCTTTTGTGATATTGGAAGTAGTCAATGGTAAATTTCTTTTTTTTAAGAAGTCTAAATTTATTCACAGGGTTTCCTTTGCCATTATAACCACAGATAGAAATTTTTATAATCTATATGGCTGGCTGATATCTCCAGGTATCTTATTGTTATGAGGATCAAAGGAGATCTGGATATTTGCTACTGGGAAAACAAGCTGTATAAGGCTGAAAGACACTCATTTATACAAAATCTCTGTTTCAGTGGTACCATTTTTTAATTTTCAGAATGAAAGCTGAAGCCTAGGATGCCTATTAAATTGAATCAAGCTATTCTCAAAGCTATTATTTCTTGACCAATTTATGAAAATTTAAAAGGTGTACTGAAATAACTGACTCTTAAATAATCTAGCTTATGAGAAATCTAGTTAGGGACAATAATGGCATTTTTCCAGATGGAACCACGTTGTTGTTGTTTCATGTGGCCATGAAATACCATTGCTCAAATAATTCAAAAAGCCCAGACTTATGGCTGTTCCTTGTCCGCCAACCTTTTGGTTAGTAGCCAAGTGTTTAACTAGCTTTTCCTAGTTAGCATCTTTGAATGGCTTATCTCAAATGCCTCCTTTAGTATCTGCTGATAACTGGTAGGAATATAAGCTGCTACAAACTATGGAATACAATTTGACAATGATGTAGCAGATGGCTCATAGTCATTGCGTGTTCAGTCATCTACCTAGCAATTCCTCCTCTAGCAATTCAGAGAAAATAATCTGAAATATGGACAGAGGTTTACATATAAGAATATTCACAACAGCAAAAATCAGAACATATTTTCCATAATTTACTATATCCTAGTATATCTTTATAGTTTTTTAACAGTAAATTAGAAGCAACCTAAACACAACCAGAAAGATAATTTAGCATATAACGGCCCCTTTATAAAACAGAGTATTTTAGTCATTAAAAATGGTGTTAAAAAGGATATACTGTATATATATATTGGCACATACTTTTTGGTAGGAGAAACAGACCTTTGTTAATCCTATTTTATTCTGAGAGCTGAGACCTTTGCTTTTCACTTAAACCTTTCTGTATTCTTTGAATTATTTAAATGACCAGGTATTACTTTTATTAAAAAAACTAATCAATGAAAAATATTAAAGAGCACACAGTAACATGGGAAAATGATTAAGTGAAAAAAAGAGAAATATGAAGACTGCTTATATAGTATATTTAGGGAACATATTAGAGGGAAATACATCAAATGTGATTTTTTGACTTTTTATTAAAAGGAAAATATGCCTTAAAATATTAGCTAGTTAAACACATTAGCTTGTTTTCTAATCTGACTTTTTAAAATTTAATAGTTTTTCCCCAGTAATCCTCAAATAAACTGGAGCCTCATTCTTCTTTGCTGAAATAATCAAAAATCTCACCCAGCAGGTCAAGGGTTAATTTGCTTTTTTAAATTGCTATTTTAAAAAATCCCAAAGAGGAACTGAACTTGTGTGAAATAGATTTGATCAAAACATGAAAACATGTTTAGACAGTTTATTTTGGTTATATAAACAGAACATTAAGAAGTCATTTTTAAACGACTTAAAACTTGACACTGGACTTGTGGCTCCAGAGCTAACCGGTGCCATATCATTTTCCATTGGCACTTTAGTCATGTAAAGGGTTATTATTTTGTAGAGTGTGGAAGCTGGGAACAGAGGCTCCAGCACCACACTGCCTGAGCTCATGACCCTGGTTTCATCTTATACTAGCTGTGTAACCTTGGGCAAGGGTTGGAGACTTTCAGTGCTTTGGTTTCCTCATGGATAAAATGGGACTCACCTCACTGGGCTGTTGTGAGGATTAGATGGATGTACCGCCTGGCACGTAGCGCGTTGCCGTCATTCCGACTCATAGTAACCCTACAGGACAGAGTAGAACTGCCCCACAGGGTTTCCAAGGAACACCTGGTGTATTTGAACTGCCAACCTTTTGGTTAACAGCCATAGCTCTTAACCACTACACCACCAGGGTTTCTGCCTGGCACACAGTAAGTACTTAATGTGTTGGCTGTCATTATTATTATTACTACTACACTAGGTACCTGATTCCAGAAGCAATCTGCTCTTGAGTAATTGGACAACTAAGGACTGCAGAGAGGATCATGCTCTATGTAATATGATACGATAAAATATAGTAGACGGAGTCCCTGGGTGGTACAAATGGTTAATGTGCTTGACTACTAACCGAAAAGTTGGAGGTTCAAGTTTACTGATCCACTTCTGAAAAATCAGCCACTGAAAATCCTCGGGAGCACAGTTCTACTCTGACACACATAGGACAGCGCCATGAGTTGGGGTCTACTCCATGCTACTGCTGCTGTAGAGTTATATACATCTACTTCTACAGGACCACTATGCCCCTATATGGCAAGCTTCAGACAGGAGTAAACACGAAAAGCTCACCTGAAGTCCACTTCAATAATGAAAACTCATCATTTAAAAACAATCTCTATAGAGAAAAATGAAAGTAAAACCTTCTTCTACTCAAGTTGGGCACACGTGAGAGATGAATGGAAACAGCATTTACTTGGATATTTAGATCATATACTTGCAAAGCCAAACATGCAATGAATTGTTAGATAACTCAATTTATTTCTCTGCCCTGAGTTCTTTGGTTCTGATTGCATTCTTAGTCACAGCCATCTCACAAGGGTACTTTGGTGCAAGCTATCAGAGGGATCTATGAAGAATAGGAAGAGGTCAGTAGATGTACATCCCTTCATTCCCGATACTGGGAAAGTGATTCAAAGTAATATCTTACTGATAGTGGGGCAGGAGCACAATTTGACCCAAATCACTCAGTAGTGCCTTTTATATGTGAAGCAAATATCATCTTAAGCAAAGTTATACATGTCATTACTTAAATTCGAATTGAATTGGCCTTCTAGAAAGGAAAGGAAAAGGGCAAAAGGAAATTCAAAAAAGAAAAGAAAAAGGAGAACAGAACATTTGCCATTAGTCTTCCATGTTTGGATTTGACTGGAAAAAATACTGAGAGGGATAAAGAAAAAGAGCCTGGGTTATTCATAGCCTTCACCCAGCAAACCTCTGATTTCTCTCCTGGTTTTTTTTTTTATTCAACACGGTCATAGCCTCATGCCATTGACATTTTCTGTTTGAAAACTGCAGCAAGTACACAGCAAAAAGGAACAGAGACTAAAACTAAGGAAAGTCAAAATTCTTTCGGCCATTACCATCATCCTCCCCTCTCTCATGGCAAATGAAAATATGAGTCTTACCTCCGCTGAGAATAATGACAGCTATAAATATTGCCAAGTCGCTGTCATCTAATTCCAGTGCATTGAACTTCACAGCAAACTCAAACTTGGGCTCCATAAAGTCACCAAAGGGCTTCCGCAGGCTCTTTAGAAACTCCCTTGTCATGAATCCTTGGCCCTCTGATATGAGAACCCCATCTTTATTCATCAAGGATGCCAGCATTGTGTATATGATCTCATGGACGCCATATTTTAGAAGAGTTACTTGGTCATTCAAGTCAAGGTTCACAAAACCAGGAATGCTTTTGGCATACTCTGTGATCTCTTGCACAGCCTCCACCGAGTGGAACTGACACCCCTGAAAGATGCGAATGGCCACCTCTTTGCTCTGCTCCTGCAGGGGGGTGATGTGTTTGAAATTGATTTTATCTTCTCCCATCATTAAGGAATTCATGTCATAGATAACATACGGCTGCATAAGACAGGGAAAAAGTAGCTGAGTTAGAGATTTCTAATTCACAGCAAATGCCATCCCCATTCAGAAATCCATTTCTTTATACCCATTTGTGTTGCTAACTAAAAAAAAAACTTTAAAGCTGAAGATAGTTACTAATGAGAAAATACTCTCATCTTCCTCTTATTGATCTTAAGCATCTGCTGGGACCAAACATATTCCACCAACTTTGGTCTTCTTTCCTTTCAACTTATACGGTACCACTTAATCTACGACTGGCTAATAGTTCCAATTCTATAGTTTGGAGAGTCTTTTGTTGCTGACTTTTAAAATGATACAAAATCTATTGTTTCTCTTAACTTTCAATGGAATACATTTTTAACCCTCTTTCTGTTAAAAAAATCATTTTAGCAATTCTGGGTTGAAAATACCCACTTGAACATCAACAAAACAATCTTGCAATTTAAGATGAAGTCTTCTCAAATCTCAATGAAGTCTGCATATGAAATACACTTAGCTATAATAAATCAGTCTGAAAGCAGATTAAAAATACTTAGCCAAGAAAATGTCTCTCTTTTTTAAAGCTCTGGAAGCAATACATTTCAAGGAAGAACAGATGTAAGAACTGTGGGTAAACACTGTAGAAGGTGATGAAATAAAAAAGGGTTTTGAACTAATTTTTAAAAATATCTATCCTTAAGTTTCAACCATACTTTCAACATGAACTCAGGTTTGCAGTAGACTACTTTCAAAAGTAGCTGTGTTAGTCATGAAATTATCTCTTTTTCATTTCCTTGTATAGAACTAACCAAAGATTTGTGGTCATTGTGAAATGCTCCAGGCTCTTCTGAGAAGGAACAACACTTCGTATACATCAAATGTACCCAAATACATAAGGAGTGTAACCCCAATCCTATTCAAATAAGTGTACACCTAAAAGTACTGGAATAATTGTTGAGGATATCTGGGTTCCAGCTTTGATTCTGTGGTTAACTAGGTGATTTTAAGAGAGTCATTTATCTTTCCTAGGCCTCAAATTTTTTACTTGAGGGGAGTGGATTAAATTGGGGGTTTCCATCTCTTCTTTGAAGAAATTCTAGTTGCGTTTCTGAGAAGCAGTGTATGTGTATGGCGACTGTGCATGTGTACATGTGTGTACACTGAAGATGACATCTCTGTTGGACTAAAAATAGTTTCTTGAGAGCAGAGATCCTGAGAATTCTCTCCTGAATTGCAAGGGGGAAAGGGGTGCCATGTGTGGCCTACTGGTTTGGAGATTCTATTAATTTCTATATGAGTCTACGATTTCAACCAAACTGTTAAGTCTGTTCTACACTGGAGGAAATAACACTAATATTAAGGACTCTTAGCTTTTGGATAGATTCCCAAACCTGCATCTTATTCCAACACCATTTATTGGAGTTATTATAGAAATTCTTACTTTTGTCAGGGAAAAATTGACATCAACTGTATTGTTTAGCAAACCCCAGAAGAAGACAGACTTGAGGACCCAAGGGCAAGTTTGACTGGTGGCTCTAACCAATTCTTCAAGGAAATCAGGAGCACAGGAAACTATACATTTTCCTTTAACACACTGTGCTTACTGTGCTTCTTAGAAAACTTGTTTCCCCCCCTTCAGAACCGACATTATTAGTGGCAGAGAAAGAAGGGCTGAGGAGATAGTCAATCATATCAATGATAATTTAATGAGTTTTTCCAGTACAGTAGACTTTAATCCTGAGAAAAATTTGGATGGATAATGATGCCTTTACAGGACCTAGAGAGCGGAGTTTTGTAGTGTATCAGAATTCATGTCAGTGAAATCATACCTGTCTTTCCTGCCATAAGCATATATGGCGTGGGTGCTTGAAAAGTCTAACACATGTACAAGGACAAACACCAGGACTAAAACCATGGCTTCTTCACGGGTGGGAAGAGCATACACTAAACTGCCCACTTCAACTTTCCGATGAGCTTCTGCTCAACCACTTGGCTTCTTGGCACAGAACATATACACAGAATTCTTTCACCTCCATGTAAGCAATTCATCTGGAACTGTGCCCTGATAAATCACCCTTGTGACTCTTCCCTTTACTTCCCCTGTCCCCTCATATAAAGGCCCAGGTTCCTGTTTTTGAAACTCTGTGATAGTTGAACACAGGGCACAAAATCCTGCTAATTTTCTCTCCCAATTTAACAACAATGTGACTTTAACCCCTTGGCAATCAATGTTGGTCAGGATTTCCTGGCAGTAAACACTCAAGGACAGAGAAAGGAATCGGCACCCCCACCATCATGCCAAACCATTCCAATTTTTTTTTTTTTTAAGTCCCTTCAGCATTCTGAAAAAGTAGTGAGCTGGCAGAGAATGCTGGGTATTGACATGCAAATGATATCAGGTGGTGGTCTTTGTTTTTCCTGGTTATATCTGATGATGCCGTTTTTTGCCGTATTTTTGAAACCTGCATAGATTCTTTCAGCCTCCATGGGGATCCGTCTGAGTGATCACAAGGCTCCATCTACCTTGACATCTTTCTTTGCAACCAATTCACCAATTCTGATACTGCACTTAACTTGTGTATCACTTTCACATTTCCTACTGGGAGCTCCCTTATCCTCAACCTAGTGCTTGGCCTGCTTTACTGAGAGTTCACCTCTTAAAACCTTGGAGGGAAATTGGAATTTATCTTGAATCATTAATTTAATATTGCACACCTGGTAAAATATTCCACATAAAACATACTGCACTTCCATGTTTGTATTTTTCACAAAGCCACGTGAAGCCTTTATACTTTCAATTAGCTTGCACAGTGTCATTTAATGACCTGCCATTATAGGAAGAGCTTTGCGATTTTCAAATTTTGTCTTACTGAATTTACATTACGTTTGGGGCTACGTTTGATATAGTATCTTCAGACACTACATCAAATGGCCAGATAAGCATGCCTTCTTAACAGGAAAGAAAGCTTAATGACATCTAGGCTATCATCAAGGATAGCCTAGGTTTTTGTGGGGCCTGAGACGTACACTATTGTTGGGGTCTTCATTAAGAAAAATAAGACAAATTATGAGTACAAAATTGTCTAGGCCATTCCCAGAGTCTTGGAAGAGGCTCTGGGCAAAGGAAGGGCCTTGAGGGTTGACTGGCTTCATAGTGAATCTGCCTCTGGCCATTATGATGCTTGCCTTTTCATTTACTGGACAGGTTAGAAAAAGGTGAGAATGGATTGAAGAAAGTTGCCCTTAAACACAATTTTTTTCTCCAGGGAACAAGATGGTTTCTGTAAGAGGAAATCAGTTTTCTTTGGAGAGATATGGCAAATGTAGTTTTTGACATCATGTTATTTTAAATTAAAAAAAAAAAAAAATGGCTCTACATAGCAAAGCCAGAATGGGATTAAGATATTGTTTTCTGTAGGTGATTAAATTTAGTCACTGATCTGTTGCTTGCCTCCTCGGTATAACACAAAGATGATGGAGGAAACTAGCTTAAGGATAAAAACTACATAGAGGAGTAAAAGTTCACTTTTTTCGAAAGGAAAAACAGGACAGTAGTGCTCCTTAGGAATTCAATGACATTAACATTTTAATACACAAATTATGAAAGGGATTATGCATGGAAGTATACACTTAGAGATGTATTTTAGAATGTATCTAAGTTCATAGCCCCTCCTGAGTAATAAAATGGCAAACTAAAGCAGATAAATGAGAAAATCAACTAATGAAGCAGAGGTTATTTTGGATGAATACTCTAATTTTGGAGATTGAAATTAGCATAGTAAGCAACTATGCCCTCTCAAAAACAATCGCTTAATGACCTTGTCAGAATTAAAACTCTGGCCTGGAAAAATACAGGCCTAATCTACTGGGGCTCTCTTGACATTCTTCATTTTCTCTGACAGGTTAGAGGGAAAGCTCAAGGAAGAAAATTTGAATTCATAGAGCTTATCTTCTTCATGTACTTTGGACCTGTTATCAGGAGGGATCAGTCCCGGGAGAAGGACATCATGCTTGGTAAGAAAGGAAGACCCTCAATGAGATAGACTGACACAGTGGCTGCAAAAATAGGCTCACGCATAGCAACGATTGGTAGGATGGCACAGGACCAGGTGGTGTTTCATTCTGTTGTACAAAGAGTTGCTATGAATTGACACCAACTCGACGGCACCTAACAACAACAATAATCTTCATCTTTTTTTCTTCCTTCCTTTTTCCATTTCTGTCTGAATTCCATCCTTTCAGACATACACGGCTCTCCTAGATTAGCTATAATAGGTGAAAGCTAATCTGAAATGCATTGGTTTTGTTTCCTCAACCTCCTTCTGGTTTCTGCCCCTGTTGTTCCTATTTTGTTCAGAACCATGGGGTCTTCAGAAGTAATCTATGTCATCATTCTCTGCCTACGTATGACAAACAGAGGCCAAGAGAAGTAAACTGATTTTCCAAAGTCAAACAGCTATTTATGGCAAACCCTGAACTCTTGAGCCAGATTTCCTGACCCCTGGTTGTTTTTTTTTTCCTCCCCTCTTCCACGGCTTTCTGCTCAACTTCTCCACTTTTATCATTTTCCTTTTTTAATAAAATGAGTATCTTGGGAAAAATTGAGACTTTTATACTGAAGTTCTTGTATCCTGGGATCTTAGAGGCAGTGTCTTTTGAACTATAATTTCTTAGAGGTGCTAGTTAAGTACTGTATGTGATAGAAGTTTGAAAGCCTACCAGATATAATTCTGTTTTCCTAGAAGATTTAGAGCGTTAAGACCAATAAAAATTTAATGAGAAGAATTATTCACACTCTAATGAGCTAGCATGTAACCACAGCTCTTAAAAAGCATCTACTGCCAGCCAAAAAGTTACTCAGCTGGCAAACAAGGGCATTGGCCCAATCATATGGGTCCAATAATTAAAAAAAGTGCTTTTCTGCCTAGCTCTATAAAATACTATCTTTTTGTTTTATGAAAGAAGACCATTCAGATTTGCTATATCCTTAACCATTCCTGACAGCTCTGGCAACAAAATTTATTTTTCTTTATTAATATTAATATAGATTAATGATCCCAGGAGACTAACTTTTAGCTTTCTTCTACCAAAAAACCAAACCAGTTGCCGTTGAGTCTACTCCGGCTCATAGCGACCCCATGAGTGTCAGAGTAAAACTGTGCTCTACAGGGCTTGCAGTGGCTAGGCCTTTCTTCCGTCGTGTCTCTGGGTGAACTGGAACCTCCAACTCTTTGGTTATCAGCTGAGCACTTAACCATTTGCAGTGCCCAGGTACACCTATCTTTCTTTTAAAAACCAAACCCATTGCTATCGAGTAGATTCCAACTCATAGTGACCCTACAGGACACAGTAGAACTGCCCTATATGGTTTCTAAGGAGTGCCTGGTAGATTCAAATTGCCAAACTTTTGGTTAGCAACCATAGCTCTTAACCACTACACCACCAGGGTTTTCATCTTTCTTTTAGGAGGAGCAAATTCCAACTCACTTGGGCTTTTCCCCAGATAAGGAGAAAAGAGACCACACTTTGTTTAGTTTTAAGTGTAGGATTTAAAAGGATAGATAGCTTTCCAACAGTTTGTTACTAGACTGGATGGCCAATGTAAATTTTAGAACGCACAAATTTAAATGGGTACAGAAATGTGTTTCCAAAAGTTTACGTTTCTATACTGTTTTCATTATATAGGAGTTTCATATTTCACACTGTTTAGAATAACCATTTTTTGGATGGCACCAGTTTGCTCTTGTGATTATAAAAACAGTGACTCTGCATGTACCCATCATAAACAATGTGATGCTTTGGGACTCAAAGTCCCATAGAACACAAGTAAAAAGTTTTGTTTCTTGTTTGTAGACAGAGTGTAGCCAGGGCCTAGCCATCTCTTAGATACGGTGTGAAGAGTTGGCAGGCACACCAAGGGTTTTTCTATTTATTGTTTTATGATGAACCATGGCACTGAAAATGGTTTTTGAAAACCACTCTGTTTATTTTCATCAGCAAACATGGGATCATGTGACAATGCTACACCCTGTGTGACCATCACATCAGGATAACAGTCAAACATTTGGAACTTCCAAAGTCCGTTCAGTTATCAAATTGCCTTCATGAAACTGAGCACCCTGGTTCTAGCAAATCTAAAATTTTCAGAGTCCAGTAGTTTCTCATAAAGAAGAGACTTTGGCTGAAACAAGCCATTGAAAGGAAAATAGGCTATGGGGAGGCAGCTCCATCGCTATTTGAGGGTGGCTAAAAAAAAAAATTTTTTTTTTTTTAAAAGACTTACTGGAGTCCCTGGGTGATGCAAATGGTTAAGCACTCAATTACTAACCAAAAGGTTGGTGGTTTGAACCCACCCAGAGGGACCTTGGAAGAAAGGTCTGGTGATCAGCTTCTGAAAGGCTGTAGCCTTGAAAACCCTACGGAACACAATTCTGCTCTGCACACAGGGGGCTGCCATGAGTCAGAATCGAC
Source organism: Loxodonta africana (assembly GCF_030014295.1). NCBI lineage: Eukaryota > Metazoa > Chordata > Mammalia > Proboscidea > Elephantidae > Loxodonta > Loxodonta africana. The sequence goes on from NC_087363.1 coordinate 39,681,079, forward strand.
TGGACAGCAACTGATTTTAAAACACGTTTCGCTCCTAAAATGTCCTCTCCAGTGATCTGCCAACCTATATCCTACATTTCTCCAGCCCTGAGCCTAAAATTTCCAAGCATTATTCTTTTAGGCAAGACAATGAAAAGCAGGGCATCACATCTCAAAGATACTGTTAAAAAGATGGGGGTGGGGGAACAGGAGCATTTAATTTATGCTAGTTCTGAAAGGTGCAGGTGGCCCCAGGGAGTAAGATATAGGAAAAGGAAGTTTTAGTTGGTTAGGGAGAAACCTTGGCTGGCCTGGAGGCAAATATTGGTGCTGGGCCTGAGAGAAAAGATTACCAGGCACTCAAAAAAGGAGACAGAACAGACAATGGTTAAACTGAGCAGTAAAGTCAATCTATAGAACGGCTTCTCCGATAAAGTCATTTCCTTTTCCAAAGGTTCTGAGTAAGTGGTCATTCACTACTTTGCGGCGCCTGCCCCAGGCTTGGCCTAACCACCAATAATGACCTCAGTCTCAAACAGGGTGCATAATGAGACCCCAAGTGCTTTATTGCACCAGCAGGAGCCACTTTTTTACCTCCCCCATCCTCTCAAAAGTCCATACTTTCATAAAACTTTTCCTATCAATGCAGAAATCTTAACTTTCATAAGCCCTGGCCAAGAGATAACATAACACCCCTGAGATAGATGCTATCAAATGAATAACATGACTGTGTAGACAGACTCATTGGAAATCACATTTTGAATTTTTCCTCTTCCCATGTTCCTCTCTCTGAACTATTTCTTTCCACTAGAGCTGAATTTGATTTTGTCAGATAAGGAGAAAAGAGAGCACCAAACAGTTCTATTTTGTGTCATCAGGGAATGGATTATTTTAATTTGACTCTGCCTCTCTTTCCTTTCCCTAACAAGAGGCAATTCCAGATTGTTAATGATGTCCAGTCTGGTGAGCAAATATTGGGCTAGATTGAGGCCCTCTGTTGAAAGTCCAGAGTTTCAAAGGCATAGGCAACAGCTTTTAATTCAATTAAACAAATACAATCTGAGTAACTATTATGGGCAAAGCACAGTCCTAGTCACTACAGGGGGAAAAAAAAAAACCTGACAAATTCTTGGCCTCTGAACTTGAGAAGCCCATAGTCCAGCATTTTGCAGCCTTTTCTCTTAAAACAGTTTAATACTTGTTTATCCCATAAAAAGCCTCCAATTATCTTATTTTTAGCTCAGGTTTAGAGCCAAGGATTCAGTTGGAGTGAGGTTTACAGTGGCATGAGCTCCGTGCCCTTCAGTAATACAGACAAAGACTATCCTGGCCACCTTTAGTGTAAATTTAAATTCTTGACTACTGGGTAAACTAAAAAAAAAAAAAAAAAAAGGCTTTCCTCCTATCTTCCACACGCTATCGTAATCTGCTTTAAAATGTTAACCCCCTTCAGCCATGTCAGTCTAGTTTTCCCTTTCTTTCTCCACCTTTAAATGAATACAGTTTATTTCCCATAGTGAAGTTGGCTAAGAGGACTTCAGTGACGTTTCATTGGTTATAACTCAATTTTTTTATTCAATGGATACGTAGGCTCAGCTTTGCTAGCACCTATATTCTGTAGTCCTGTGCAAGCTGAAGACAGTTGGCCTGGTCTCTATATAATTCAAAAAGAACAAAGCAGCACTAGAAAAACTTCCTGATGGAGAATATTACTGGGATAGCAGAATGAGTGAACAAATTCCTGTTCTAAAAATTGATAAAAGTAAATGATACTCAGGTGTTTCCAAGGTGAAAGATGAGTGACGCTAGCCTCCAGAAATGCTAAGGGAACGTCATGCTAGACGTTGGGAAGCCTGCACTGCGGTCCTGGTTCTTCCACATGCTTGTAGTGTGATCTTAAACTATTATCACCTCCCTGGACTTCAGCTTTCTCGTCTTTAAAAAGAGAATAATAATAGCAGTAGTAGGGTGGCCATGGGGATCAAACATAATAGATGGGCAGGATTTTTTGAAGCTGTTAAGAACTGGATACATGTATAGTATCATTAAGGTATCAACAACCTCTTGTGCAGTCAGAAAACCTATTGTCCTGACTGACATTTGGCTCTTTATCCGGCAACACTCCACAGGAGTTTTTCTTTTCTGTTAGCTGGTTCTACTCTTATGATAGTAAAAAGGAAATAATAATGCCTTGAGACTACCATCAAAATACATTAAAGGGCAATAAAAATTTCCCTAAAATATTTCTGGGCAAGGAAAAAGCTATACATCTCTATCATGGAGTTGTATACCTCTCCCGGAGGTGTTCAAATAAAAAATACATGATTGCATAAAAGGGCTTTCAGGGTTTGGGCTGATATCTTTTGAATGTGTTCTGTGACTCTTACTATCTTAGGGGCATGCTGCAGACATTATACACAAAGCCAGGCCCTGCCTGTAAAAACTGAACTACAGAGCTGAGACCCAGGTCACACTGCAAGCTAGTAGCAGAATTGGGACTAGAATCCAGGTGCAGTTTTGTTTTAATGTAATTTCACATTACTTTAAAAACTTTCCATGAGGGAAGAGTCCTTCATCTTGGAAGCCTTGACTCAATAACAAATATTTTCTCTTTATTAAGGCACCCTCTTCTGGGTTTTCTAAACAGTGGTAATCAATGAGCCTACAGATGTTTGAAAATCTACTGGAGGAGGCCAGGCAGCTCAGAGGCTGGTAGAAGAAAAAAATGCATATATGTAATAAAAGGGTAGAGCTTCGAGTTCCCCAGGAATAATCAATAAAGCGCTGCAATGAAAGAAAGGCAATATGATCTCTGGAAAGAACTTTTATACCACTTGTTGAACTTCATGAGTGGTAGCTCCAGTAGTTCTCCTGAAACGTAAGTTAAAAAAAAAAAAAAAGTGTGACCGAAGCATTATTTCTCAGGGCACTTCCCAGAGAAAAGAGGGCCGGTTGCATAAACATTGTTGTGGCCAATTATTTTAATGCCAAGAAAAGAGCTGAATTCCTGAAAGAGGATGGTCAAGATGAGGGGCTTGAGTTCACTTCTGCAAAGTTAAGACGACCTGTACCTTCTTGTCCTACTCTCAAAGATTTTATTAATATGGAGGAGAGTTTCCCTTTAAAAAATAATGTTTACTTATCCTGTCTGGAAACATGTCTTGTTTTTCAGATGCAGCCTGCAATATGTAACAGCTAACAGCTGAAGAGACATCTGCACCTGTATGTGTAACACGGTAAATCATTTTCTCAAGGGGGGAAACAAAAACCCAACCTCCCCAAACCAGACAGAAGAGAACTAACTGATTTGTCTGTTGTCTTTCCTGTCAAGATGGCCCTCGCCTTTGCTTTGGTCAGCGGGAAGGACTTTATGTATGAGTCATACAAGTGTTTGGCCAGGGCCCGGAGATCAGCAGACTCTGGGTTCAGCTGGTCGATGTCGCTGGAAATCTCTGCCAACAGCTTCTCCTTCTCAGCCTGTGGCATCCGCCCAAACCTGATAGCTATGGAGGAAGAGGAATGACAGGATGAATCACTGAATTACTGCCGCTCCCTCCTCAGCCCTAGTTCCCACATAGTAAAAGCCCTCTTCCCCTCCACTCATCTCAAGTTCTGCTTTCCACCTACGACTCTGCTCATGGTTTTATTTCACAGCAGTAGCCCAGACTATCAATAAAAATTATTCATTTTTAAAATTAAATTTAACTTAAAAAAAAAATGTAATTCAGGATCCTGCCAGGAAGGTGAAAGGATTTAAGAGTTTAGCAAAGAAAGGCCAGTATAGAAGGAAACATGAAATAATGGAGAGCCAGCTCCTATTCACCCCTCAAGACCCACTTCAAACGTCACTTCTTTATGAGGCTTTTCCCTGACTTCTTGAGCAGAGTTAATTTTTCTTCCCCAGTACTCCCATAACCCTCAATATATGTGTCACTTACAGTAATTTTTACATTGTACTGTAATTACTTATTTTGTATGTCCACTTATCCTGCTTTGGAACAAAGTCCTGAAGGCTAGGGACAGGGCCTTATTCATCTTATTTTTACTGTAATTACTTATTTTGTATGTCCACTTATCCTGCTTTGGAACAAAGTCCTGAAGGCTAGGGACAGGGCCTTATTCATCTTATTGGCATCCCTAGCACTTGACAAAATCAGGCACTAGAAAAGGCAACCTGTTTCATGAATTAAAGAATTATATAAAACATAGGCTTAGTTCTCAGGCAGCATTGTCCAATCTGTTTTATCCTTGTTCTAAATATGGTGGTGCTTTGTTTCTTGTCATTAGGCCAGAGAGTACTTTTACATCATTTAGTGGACAGAATCCATACTTATCCCCACTGGGGAATCATCACTTAATGATGTTTACCAAAACGACAATTTCCTTAACATCTGGCTTCTTATGGGGTGAGGAAGTGTGAAATATGGGGAAAACTAAAGAATGAAAGAAAGGCAAAGAGAAACACTTAGGTAAGGCGTAAGTTGGGGAAAAATAATGTTTGTTATTCTTTCAACTCAGATATGGTTTTTTTTCCCTCCCTACTAGTACTAAAAAAAAAAAAAGGAAACCCTGGTGGTGTAGTGATTAAAGAGCTACGGCTGCTAACCAAAAGGTCGGCAGTTCAAATCCACCAGGCGCTCCTTGGAAACTCTATGGGGTAGTTCTACTCTGTCCTATAGGGTCGCTACGAGTCGGAATCGACTCGACAGCAACGGGTTTGGTTTTTTTGGTTTTACTAGTACTATCTGCAAAATCTTATTTTGAATAATGCTACTTTGGGGGCAAATTTTAGACTATCTGCCTTTTCCTATAATAAGGATATTTAGATATCATATCCAATACTATTCCATGCATAGCTCTACTATTATACTTACCATGTAGAATCATAGCAATGTGTTTTTACGATAGCCTCCTTCGCTAGACTATAAGCCCCTTGAGGGTAGAGATTGTGTCCTATACATTTATATCTCTAGCACTTAGTGGCGCTCAGTAAATGGTGTTGAATACAGGAATGAACAGATGGGTGGTTCCTTGTTATATATTATGCTAAAGGCAGCATTTCTAGCACAAGACATAAAAGCACATGAAACATTTCCATCTGAGTGCTTATTGAACTTCATTTTGGATTTGCGAGAGAAAAGAGCGATCAGTACCCCGAGCCTCAAATTCATATTTTCATTGCAAAAAAAAGCTTCATAATGAACCAGTACAATGATTGTGTTGTAGGGGCCTCCTTAGGAGCCTCTGAACTAAGAGAAAAGTTAAAGGGGAAGGGAATCATACCTCTGTTAGGGTTCCTTTAAATGAAATTATATCATCTGCACACGACCCCTTAAAATAGAAATCTTTAAGCAATTAAACAACTTTAAAAAAATTTGGCCCAACAATTTTTGGGTCAAAAATCTCATTTCCTTACTCACTCTTTGCCATTCTTTCTTTTTAGTTTCACTGGGATGGAAAATAGTTGCTCCCTTTCTTATCTACTGATGAAAGCCTTCTGCTCAAACCTCAATTGTGAATTTTTATAAGTTGACATTTTCCCCCAAAGGTTAAATCTTATGAACAAATTTTCTGTATTGTGAAATGCCCAGGCCGCAAATTAGGTTCAATTAACCACCAGTATAACTAATTTTTATGGGGGCTTTTAGCATTCTTACATACCAGAGGCTCATAAAAGAGATGAAAACTGCAGCCCGTTTGGTCAGACTCAAGGTACATAAGAGTCCAGAAGTTGTAAAGGAAATAAAAATTTTTCATTTTTATGGATTTTTAAGGGGAAAAAACCCTATTTTATTCTGTTGCCATTGAGTACCATGTGTTAATACCTATCTCCTCATGAGATTAAGTGAGACGAGGCATAGGAAGTGTTGAGCACAGTGCCTGGCACACAGTGAAAGCCTAATAAACAGCTTTTATTACTGTGGACGTAGTGCTCTAGGGCAACCAGGGATGCTGTGGGTTATAGACCACAGCGGTAGCCACGCACGCTGACCTACATTCTTCCCCATAGATACAAGTATGAACCCGAAAAATCTAATCTATCTATCTTTAAATTGTTTAGGGAACAGCATGTTTTAGTTAAGTAATTTTTTTTTTTTTGGTGGTAAAATACACATAACAAAAAACTTGCCCTTGTAACCATTTTTAAGTGCACAATTCAGTGTCATTAATTACATCTACCATGTTCTGTAACCATCACCACTATTTCTGAAAGTTTTTCATTACCCCAAACAGAAACTCAGTATCTCTTAAGCAATAACTCCCCATTCTCCTCAGCCCCTAGTAATCAATAATAAACTTTTGTCTCAATGCATTTGCCTGTTCTAGGTGTTTCATATCAGTGGGATCATACACTTACTTATATCCTTTTGTGTCTAACAAATGCTTTTAAGGGTCATCCATGTTGTGGCATGTGTTAGGACTTCATTTCTCTTTATGTCTGAATAATATTCCTTTGTATGTATATATCACCTTTTGTTTATCCATTCATCTGTTGATGAACATCTGGGCTGTTTCTACATTTTGGCTATCGTGAATAGTGTTGCAATCAACATTTGTGTACAAGTATCTGTTTCAGTCCCTGCTTTCAAGTTTTTAGGGTATATACCCAGGAGTGGAATTGCTATGTCACATGGTAGTTATACATTTAGCAGTTAAATAATTCTCAAACTTAAGCTTCCAACCATTTAGGTGGAGAATCTGAGACCAAGATGAGGGAGGTATTCTCCATTTTGAGGTTATGGCGGTTAGAGTGTTGTTTCCCGTAAGACTGAAAGTTAGAGTTTAGAAACAAGATGTATGTTTGGGATTAGGGATCAGAAACATAAAGGTTAGTAGGGGTTGCCATAAGGAGCCCTGGTGGAGTAGTGGTTAAGCGCTCGGCTTCTAACGGAAAGGTTGGCAGTTTGAATCCATCAGCCACTCTGTGGGAGAAAGACATGGCAGTCTGCTTTGGTAAAGATTACAGCCTTCGAAACCCTATGGGGACAGTTCTACTCTGCCCTATAGGGTCGCTCTAAGTTGGAATTGACTTGACAGCAATGAGTTTCATTGCTTTTTTTTAGGGGTCGTCACAAGTTGGAATCTACTCAACAACAACTAATAACCACAAGTGTGCCTGTATACCAGCATATTTTTTCAAAGCTTCTACCACTGCTTGTTAATCTTAAAAGATTAAAGGACAGAAGGAAAATCCTTCATGTATTCACTATGAGTCACTGAGCAAGAACTTTTGGCCTTTCTGGAAGGCAATGGAAAAAACATAGCACTTAAAAGTAGCCAGGAAGTCTAGTTTCTAGTTTCAGTTCAGTGACAAACTAGCTGTGTGGCTTTAAGAAAATTACTTAACTTCTCAGGTCCTCAATTTCTTTATTCATCTCTAAAGGTTTCTTCTTTTAGTTCTAAATTTAGGCCCAAAATTCCACAGATCCCTATGATATATAGTATTGGGATACATTCTATGCTCTCTTTTTTTAGAACAGTAATTGCCTAGTCTTTGAGGTCCTAAAAAAACACACATTCTACTGTTCTACAGGTCTTCCATCTGTCAAATAGAGTAGCTGCCAGGACACTGGCATTTCTGTTTCATATTTGGGATAATTAATCACCTACAGAGTGATTTATGTAACTTGTTAAAAAAAATTATCAATGTCAGTCAGTACATACTTTCAGGAAAAATAGGTCTGATGTTGTTGTTAGGTGCCATTGAGTCGGTTCCAACTCATAGCGACCCTATGTACAACAGAACAGAACACTGCCTGGTCCTATGCCATCCTCAGAATCATTGCTATGTTTGAGCCCATTGTTGCAGCCATTGTGTTAATCCATCTTGTTGAGGGGCTTCCTCTTTTTTGCTGACTCTTTATCAAGCATGATGTCCTTCTCCAGGGACTGGTCCTTCCTGATAACATATCCAAAGTAAGTGAGATGAAGTCTCACTATCCTTGTTTCTAAGGAGCATTCAGGCTATACTTATTCCAAGACAGATTTGTTTTTTCTTCTGGCAGTCCATGGTAGAGTCAATATTCTTTGCCAAAACCATATTTCAAAGGCATCAATTCTTCTTCGGTCTTCCTTATTCATTGTCCAGCTTTCACATGCTTATGAGGCGATTGAACATAACATGGCTTGGGTCAGACACACGTTAGTCCTCAAGCTGACATCTTTGCTTTTCAAAACTTCAAAGAAGTCTTTTGCAGCAGATTTGCTCAATGCAATATGTCGTTTGATTTCTTGACTGCTGCTTCCATAGATTTGATAGAGACCCATTAATTTCTGATAAGACTATATTAGCGTACCTTTATACAATGTCCTGTTACTGGGCTGAATCCAGGTCACTATTAGCATGTGACAGATCCAGCATTATGTGTTCAGTGCTGATATTACTGAACACATAAACTCCAAGCACGTGGAATATTTAGATATCCTTTAGATCTGGGTGTTTTTATAACATCTACCTAACTGTAAAAACTGTAGGAGCATTAAAAACAGATGGCACTTAATTACAAAGATTAAGACATATTTGCAAAATAATAAATCAATAAAAAACAGAATGAAGTAAGTTAAGTCTTATAAACATATTTTTGTTTTTCATCATCAAAAGGTTGAATTTGTAATCACATCGGACTTTTGACAATTAGTAAGGCTATGTCTCATGATTGGTTTCTCCATTTTTTATATGTTTATTTTGCAATAGCCTTATCATGTAATTGAGACTTGTACAAAACTGCTGCTTTGCATACAGACGTTGCCAATAAGTTATGTTTTTCCATCTTGCTTTCTTGAGAAAAAAAAAAAAAAAACTTGTGCATTTTGAGGTTTTGCAGGATTTTGCAATCTAATAACTATCCTTTTCTAGGTCCCCTAAAGTAAAACAAGGAGCAACCTTAGCACCAACATTAAGTTATTTTTATGTAGGGGTGGCATTTTTCAAACTATTCCCAGAGGACACTGAAACATTGGCTTAGGTTTCTTTTAAGAGTCGAGATGAGCAAAAGCACCACCGCCTCACCTTCCAACTCCATCTCTGATTCTCTGTAGTCTTACCTGACGTCATTTACCTAATTCATTGAACGCCAGCTTGTTGCAAGACATTGTGCTAGACAGAACTAGGAAATACAAGGACAAAAAGGACATGTCTGGTAGGGGAGATCAAAAACACAGAAATTATTCCATCTTATGTACCTACCTTTACTACCACCTCCTCCTTTTCCAGCTAAGCAGATGCTGAAGGCTCTGACACTGATATGACCTCCCCTCAGGCTAGCTTTCCTCCACCACTGAACTTACTGAAAGGGTCGTCCTCACTCTCTGTCTGTATTTGTCACTTCTTATTCACTTCTCAACTCACTGCAGTCTAGCTTTTGCCTCATTAGAATTTACCAGAACTTTGTTCTTAAAAGTCCCTAATGCTTTTCTCAGGGCCAGATCTAGGGGCCACCCCTAAGTTCTACCGGAGCTCTCTGGCATTTCAGTACTCTTTGACCATCTGCACCCTCTTATTTTAACTTTCATCCAGGATTCTGCTTTCCTGTTCTTATGTCTTTCTAATTGCTATTTTCCAGATCTCTGTCTTAATTTATATTCTGTTGCTCCTAGCTTGATCTTCTCTGTAACTCACAATAAGTGCTGATGACTCCTAGCTTCTCTTTCCTGGGTTTTGGATCCTTATTTTTCACTTCTTCCTACATTTCTTTATACCTAGATGCTGGATACCCCCTAAGCACCTCAACTGCAACTTAAAACCAAACTCTTAATTTTCTCCTCCAAATTGGCTCCTCTTCCTGCTTTCCTTTCTTGTCTTCTGGACCTATTTGTCCCCTTCTAAGAGATTTCTGTAGTCCCTAGGTGGTGGAAATGGTTAATTCACTTGGGCACTAAGCAAAAAGTTGGAGGTTCAAGTCCACCCAGAGGTACCTCAGAAGAAAGTCCTGGCAATCTATTTCTGAAAAATTAGCCACTGAAAACCGTATGCAGCACAGTTCTAGTCTGTATACAGGGGTTGCCATGAGGTGCAGTGGACTCAATGGCAACGGGTACCAGTGCTGTTCTGGTATCACCCAAGCTAGACACCCTAAAGAATCGCTGACTTCTCCTGTTCTCTCAGGCACCTCTATCCATCCGTCACTGCTTTGGAATTCCTCTCAATTTCACTTTTCTCTCCCTTTCAAATGTCTTAGTTCATACTGGTGCACTGGTCTTCTAATTTATTGCCCTGACTCTAGCCTTTTCCCTTTCTAATTTATCCTTTTTACTGCTGTCAGCGGTTTGCTTTTGTGTGGGGGGAGGGGTGGTATATATCTTATGACTCCCTTGCTTTTCAAGGCAGAATGTGGTGTCACAAAATCCACTGCTGTCAAGTCGGTTCTGACTCACGGTGACCCTACAGGACAGAGTAGAACAGCCCCATAAGGTTTCCAAGGAGCAGCTGGTGGATTCAAACTGCCGACCTTTTGGTCAGCAGTTGAATGCTTAACCACTGCTCCACCAGAGATCAGGAAAGGTATAAAACACATAGAAGAGGAAGAGTCGTATGGAATGCAAAGCATTGGAACTGGGCTTTGAATGTTGGGTAGAATTTTGACGGGGAACAGAAGGACATAAACCGAGGCCCAAAGATTTTCAAGCATAAGTCATTTTCCAGAACACTAAAGTCCACTGTTCGCCTGAAGTATCAGTGGAAAAAGCACAGCAGTGGGCAAGGGAGGCTGGGGTTAGATTTCGGAGAATCACAGATGCCAAGGGGATTTGAGTAACGTAACTGCCATGTGCACCGGAGTTTTATTTACTTTGTTACCTTTTCTGAGAGTTAACATTTCGGTAATTTTCCTTTACACCACAAAAAACCAAAACCAAAACAAAGCAACATACTGAAGCTTTAATTTATTTTCTACTCAGATTCTCCCCCACCTCCTCCCCCTCAAATACCCTAGAGCTTCTGTTTTCAGGGTAGGAGAGAATTATGTTAAAAATGCTGAGTGTCACAAAAATCGGTGAAACCATTTTTTGGAATTTTTATGAAGCCTCTGAGAAATTATTTGTAAAGGTGTCAGCTTTTTTTTTTTTTTAATAAAAAAATAGCATTTATGTAATGGGCCAACCTAATTTGCAAAACGAAGATTTTGCTAATTTTTGTACTCATTAAAAATATAATTTTTATTCAAATTCCAGTGGTACAGGGAAAAACTAACTGAATGACTCATAAGTAACATAAGTCAATTCTTCTCTAAACCAAAAAAAAAAAAAGCCAAACCTATTGCCGTCAAGTCGATTCTGACTCACAGCCACCCTGTAAGACAGAGTGGACCTGCCCCTTAGGGCTCTCAAGGCTGTAAATCTTTTCAGAAGCAGACTGCCACAGTTTTCTCCCGTGGAGCAGCTGGTAGGTTCAAAACACTGGCCTTCTAGTTAGCCGGCAAGTGCTTTAACCACTGAGCCACCAGCTCCTTCAATTCTTCTCTACTTTAGGTATTTTTTTTTACAATACGCTTAGCCTAAACTATTCCATTATTTAATTCATACATGAAAAGCAGCCCTGAATATGAAACATTCAGTAGTTAAAATTCTTAATAACTAAATTATTTTTTAAAAAGAAAGAGGACTCATTTAAAAATATATAATTATTATCAAGGGTCTTGATAATAGAACTTAAAAAGTAGCTTTTAAAACTACTTTTTAGAAACTATGAAAATGTGAGTTATCTATTTGACTGAAGAAGCATTAATCCATCAAAGTATTTTTATCAAGGTTCTGGAGATACCAGCCACACTAACTCAACATGAAAAACAAATAGCAGCTGATAGAAGGATCACTTAGTAAGTTATACCTACCACTGGGTAGCCTAGGAAGCCAGGTCTTTATTTCTGCTCTACTTTCATTCTGAGCTTTCCTCTAAAGGCAGTGTCTAGACAATGTATTGAATTGATTGTGCTAGGAATGACTCAGGAAGACTTCTGAGCAGTCAGTGGGATGGACCCATGGTCTAAGAAATAATGGGATGTTAAATGACTGAAATAATTGGAACGTGTGTTATCTTGATCATTAAAGAAAAGAAAACATTTGCTTCAAAGCACATTAGAATATTGCTCTACCCTGAAGAGAAATGAAGTCTGACACATGCTACAACATGAATGAACTTTGAAAACTTCATGCTGAGTGAAACAGGTCAGTCCTATACATATTGTATGATCCCGCTTACAGGTAAATGTATATAGAACAAAGTTTATTACTGGTTACCAGGGGTGGGAGGGACTGGAGGGATCAGTCAATCCTTGGGCAACACTGAGTTTACGTTAAGGGTGGTAGAAATATTTGGAAAAGGATACTGGGGAGAGTTGCAAAACACGGTGAACATAATCAGTGTCACTGAACAATGTATGTAAAAATTATTAAATCAGCAAATGTTATATATATATATTTCACCACAATAAAAGTAATAAGAAGAGCATACCAGTCCATTACCTGGGTGCTTTTTCTACCCAATACTGAAAAATAGATAACTGGGAAATGGGTTTCCAACTGGGAGAAGTCCAAAATCATGTTCCTCTACAATGTTTAGGCTATGTGTCACAATCAAAATGAGAGGCCCATCTGAAGCGATTTAACCAGACACAGGCTAACAGGCCATTTACATTTTCTTTAGCCTAGAATGCTCTGGATTTGTAAGCTGCAGCTACATCACTACATGATCGTCAGAGGAGTTCTGATTCAGGCCTATAAATCATATTTTTATGGCACAAAATACATAAGTCAGTTGCCTGCTGGATGCCAGATGTCTAGATTTGGGAAGAGTGTGGCGTTGTCTGTAAGATACAGGATAGCTGGTTGAAAAGTAGAAAATTCAGTAAGTTAGGTTGTTTGATTGATACAGAATCACAAAATTAGAGATTCAATCAGATAATTGATTACACGATTTTCAAACAATATTACCCAGGGTGCTATTATCATGCCTTGAAAGTCAGTTCAGAAACCTCCTTCAAAGTTGCAAGTGGGGGGCTACAAGGAAAGCTAAATGGATTGAACAGACTAAACAGGGACCAAAGAGCAGAAATAAAAGTAACACAGAATGTAATACACTGACTTTGAGGGATTTTTGTTTCTTCTTATGCACACTGAAAGCAGCTAGGTGTTGAATTTGGTATGCCACTAGAAGCTTCTTTTGCTAACTTGGTGGCAGCTGCACTGAGATCCATTCACATAAAATATTAGTAAAAAGGCATTCTACATAAGCAGAAACCTTACTACTGCTGGCCTCACAATGGCCAAAGCGATGAATTGTAAATAGTTATTACAATCTCCTACAGAACTTTGTGTTTGGAAAAGTTTCCTTCATCAGGGTAACAGGCAAAGCTAACTGAAAGCCAGTTGTTGAGCTTTCTTTCTTGTGAATAGATCATATAGATGTTTCCCTTTCTGTGCAGCAAATGGATTTTGATTAAAAAAAATCTGAGGGGATTTTCTTTGTGTTGAGCTGTGTAAGACTTTAATGTTATAACATTTAATTCTGATTTTTTCTTGCCTTTGCAAATAACTTACTGAAGACTCCCTATCAAGACTGCTCCTCTCTCTAAATAAAGTTAATTGTTATATGAAGTCAGAAGATGACCTATTACCAAGTTTATGATAACTTCCTTTGACTTTTCTGGGAGGAGAAAATTATACTGTCTATACTACATAGTTTGGGCTTCAAACAGTGTTTGCCTGTAAGCATTAGGCTACACGTTTCATATAAATGTATAAAGTGACACTTTTTTTTAATAGGCAAAAGATAAATAGCATTAAGAGCAGAATTGGCATGTTTTCCTAGGCTATCTTTATGACAATGACCTTAAAGTCAATAATTTCTTCATAAAGATGAAATAAGTTTATTACAACTTGATTGGATCACCTGAAACATAACCCTTGGCTTAAAACGTAGCCTTATGTATTATGAGGTCTAAAATAATAAATATGAAGTGGATGGAATGAAACAAGCAAATTATTGCACAATCAACAACTGCAGTTGTATACGGTTACACAGCAGATATAGGCAATTGTTGAGGAAAGCTGGACCAAATTTCTACCCCATTTAGTATCATCGATAGCTTTATTCAAAATACATTCTTGCTTTAGAGAAGCTGACCAGCAACTTGCACTTACTTACGAATTCTTCCCTTTTCCAGTTCCTGTCCCAGGCCAACCTCCCTCAGCAATGGTATTATTATTCTCACTTTTGTATTTATCATTTCCTTGCCCTTAAAGAAATGTTAGTGATACAAACATCATTTGGTAAACTATTTTTAAGGGGTGGGGCATTACTCAATTAGCAATCCCCAAGTGTCTTGATGGTTTCCATCATATAAAACCAAACATCTGCATGATGGAAGAAAAATTTAATTTTCAGATGCTTCACGGTCCTTATAGACGAAGATTGACTTCAAAGATTATCTTTTTACCAGATCAGTTTTGAAAGGAGTGAGGCAAAGAAAAAAAAAAGATATAAAACATAATGAAACACTGGATTTAATTCAATCACGTTGCCATTTTATATTTGCTCGAGCCCACAATGATTTTTGAAAAGCTAATACTTGACAAATATAATGTAATATACTCAAGTTACATCTAAAATTTGTTCTGTGAGCCAGTCAACCAATTAGAACCAAATGGTGGTGAAGATTTTTTTCTTCAAATTGGCCTATCTTCCATGATTTTACTGAGTTAGTTCTACAGTTCATAAAACACATGGATCTCCTCAGGTCTTCACATTATTTCCCTTAAGTAGGTACCCAAAGTCATAAACTTGATTTTAGACACAGGTTTAAAAAGTAGAAAGTTTTATTCTCTCCTGTTTCTATGGGCATTAAAGCTATGGTTTTGTGGAACTTTTAAAATATTTGCTATATCCCTTTCATAAGTCTTTATGCTCATGTTTACATAGTAAAAAAAAAAAAAAAAATCCAGAAATCAACAGAAAAGACCAACAACCACCAAAGAACTGCCCCCCCCCAAACCAAATGAAAACAAAACAAAAACCACAAAAAAAATTAAACTACTTGCCCTTAGGTCAGTTCTGACTCATGCTAAGTCCACGTGTGTCAAAGCAGAACTGTACTCAACAGTTTTCAATGGCTGATTTTCTGCAAGTAGGTCAGCAGGACTTTCTCCCGAGGCACCTCTGAGCGGACTGCAAGCGCCAACTTTTTGGTTAGCAACCAAGTGCCTTAACCGTTTATATCACCCAGGGAATCCAGTAAATAAATTTAAATTCTACTATGCCATTTAAAGTTCCACTGCAGGGTTTCATTATATTTAAAGTAGAAAGAAACTACTGAAACACATGAGAAACATGCAGTTCTGTTTTTAATGCTATTAAAGCAACATAAAAAAAATCAGTCACAATTATCATGACACCTGTTTTAAAACGTGCCAGTGTTTCCTTAACCACTGAGATTTTTTAGTGTCTTCTCTCCTCATGGCAGATGTTGAAACAGAGAGGATTCTGCACTGAAAGTTTAAAAATACTTCCTTACATGAGAAATGTCTTACTGGCATGCAATATTCTGAAATTCGGCAGGGAAAAGTATACACATTTTCAACACTGGCCCTAGTATCCACTGACCTGGCAGCTGTAATGAGAATAGTGAAGTATATGGTGGTAAGTGTTCACTTACCATTATGAGACATCCCCACAGCAAGACATTTCTGAAATCGACAGTACTGACATTTATTTCTACTTTTTTTGTGGATCCGACAGTTAAGGTCACATCTATCATAAATAAGCTTCAATCTGATTGTCCTCCGGAAGAAACCCTGCAAAGGAATATGAAACAAAAGAAGCAAATCTTAAATGTCTGTGACACACATACCAACATGCGGCTAAAGAAGCATTGGCCTAGGGACAACGAGGTTCCTGACACAGTTCTGTCACTGGTGATTTTAAACAAGTCACTTTACCTTTCTGAAACTCAATTTTCTTTTGACATAAGATAAAGAATTAGAGGAACTCCAGTGTCCTTTGGACACTGACCACATCCAACTGATGTCATTCAATGTGTCTTGGCTCTACACTGGGTTTTCAGCAGGCTCTAAGAAGTGCTCTGGATTTAATGTCATGCAAATAAAGCACCATGTAATCAGTTCAGCCTCTGCAAATCGTTCCAATGGCCTGCTCCAGCCTTTACAATTGTGCTAAGCAGTTTGGCAAAGTTATAATCATTTCATTCTAAACCATGATCAGGGCCAATAAAAATCCACATGTGGATAATTGTTTGGAATTCTCTACATTGCCTAATTTCCTGCAGAATTTATTCCATTTATTTGTGCAACTGAAAAAGTGCCCCATAACCGCTGTAGCCTACAGACAAAGATAGTAGGAAATAACATGAGAAATAATATATGAGTCCATAGGAAATCTACTGCTATCACAAAATGGCAAATATGTCAATTTGAGGCTAACAGAATTCTGTTTTACTTGTATCTTTTGCAAAGAACTGGAGAAAAATTTACCATCAGAAATGTCTTCTAACTCCCTCTTTTTGTTGTTGTTGATAGTATTCCTACTCATTTGTATGTATTCATCTTCATGAAACTCAATTCTTAATTCTTTCAAATTTATCTGGCTGTGTTTGGTACGAAAAGCACCGAAGGGGGATCAGTTCTGCCATTGACATACATTTTGACTTTCTCCAGATGTCTATCCTAAACTCTAAATGAGCATGTTTTCTTGCTTACTTGACAGCTCTACTTGGATATCTAATAGCCATCTCCAATCCACCATGTCCCAAACTGAACTCCTGAGTTTCACCTGCAGACCTATTTTATTTGTAGCGCTCTCCATCTCACTGATGCAACTCCACCTTCCCAGTTCCTCCAGCCAAAAATCCTCAAAGTCATCCTTGACTCCTTTCTTTCTCTCACTTGGAAAGCTCTTTCTCTAAATATATACTTGCCTATGAGTCAGAATCGATTCCACGGCAACGGGTCTGGTTTTGGTTTATTTTCCTCATCGCCCTCAAGTTCTGCTCAAATCTCACCTTCTCAATGAGACTTACCTGCTCTAATACCTGCTGGTGGCCTGTAGCACTTTCCAATGGCACTTATCACTTTCTAAGATATCACATAATTTGTTTATTAAATTTATTTATTTTCTGTCCCTTCCCCATTGCTCAATTAGAATTGCGAGCTCCTTGGGAGGAAAGGATTGTCTCTTATGCCCCTGGATGTAACCCAAACCCCTACAATAGTGCTCTGTTAAAATCTGTTGAATGGATGTGTGTGAGTCAACTTCCTTTCTGGGTCTCACCTTTTCCATCTATAAAATGAGGACATACTTGCATCTCTGATATTTTGTGATTCTAAACTGTGATTGAGACATTACAAGGTCATTGGCATACTCTTTTTCCTTAATTTTTGTTGTTATCTTTTTAAATGTGATATTAGTTACAAAGAAAAAATATATGTAATTATAGAGTACAATAAGATAATAATCACACATGAACCCACTTGTCCAGCCCAAGACCTAAAAACATGACCAGAAACTTGTATTGAATTCTTCTCTTATCCAGCTCCTGTTTCCTGATCAATTCCCCTTGGCAAAGTAATCATTATTCTCAATTTTGTATTCACCATTTCCTTGCCTTTTAAGAAAGTATACTTTTAATCACCTAAGTAAGTATAACTAAGTAATACATTGTTTAGTTTTGCTTCTTGGGGGCTTTCTTAGGTCACACCTTATATGGTATATGTGACTTTCATTTTTTAAAATTTAGTATTAGGTTTTTAAAATTCATCTTCTTTTTTGGAGAAGCTATGATTCATTCAGAAACCCTGGTGGCATAGTGGTTAAGTGCTACGGCTGCTAACCAAAGGGTTGGAAGTTCAAATCTGCCAGGTGCTCCTTGGAAACTCTATGGGGCAGTTCTACTCTGTTCTATAGGGTCGCTACGAGTAGGAATCAACTCGATGGCACTGACTTTTTTTTTTTGGTTTTATGATTCATTCATTTTCTGTATTACATAATATTGTATTATATGACCATACTATAATTTATTGATCTATTTTCATGTTGATGGCTATTTGAATTATTTCCAATATTTTGCTATTATGAATTGTACTTCTACAAATATTCTTGTGAATATTTTATGAAGTACACATATAAGATTTACCTGGGAGGGGAGTTTCTGGGTTGTGCAATGTGAATATTAAATTTTACAAGATAATGCCAAATTGTTTTCCAAAGTGGTTATACCAATTTAAACTCCCACTAGCAGTTTACGAAAGTCCCTACTGATCCACGTCCTCTCCAACACTTAGTGTTGTCAAGACTTCTTAATTTTTGACAATCTAGTATGTGTAAAATAGATTCTAAATATGATCTTAATTTGTATTTTCCTGGTTTTTCATTTTCCATTTTTCTAATGGACTCTTTTCCTTAAAATTGATTTTTAAAAATTCATTATGTATTCTAGAGACTAATATAATCTGTTATCTGTTTTAAGTTTTGCAAATGCCATCTCCACTCTACGGTTTACTGCCCTTGAAGTTAACATACACAAACACACACACACACAGTTATCTTAATAAAAAGATAAGGTTAAAACTATCTTCACTCCCTTCCCCAAGCATCTTAAACTCTTTAACACAAATTATTCTCCTTCTTGACTTACATGCTATTATCATATAGTATTTTCTTCATGATCTTTTATTTTAACCATAGGATTAGACATTATGTTATTAGGCAATTTATTTTAGACTTATAGACAATTTATATAAAATTTTATTTGCTCACATTCAGTCTAACATCTCAGACTGTTCTTTTGGAATAATTTTTCTTCTTTCTGAAGTACATTCTTCAGAAGTTTCTTTGGCAAAATTTTTGGTGTAAATTCTTTCAGTTTTTTTTTTTTTAACCTGTAAACATAATCATTTAACCTTCATTTTTGAAAGATAATTTTACAGAGTACTCAATTATTTTCTCTTAACACTTTGAATTCCACTATCTTTGGTCTTCCATTGTTGCTGTTAAGAAATTTGTTGTCAACTGACTTTGAAGGTGATCTCTTTTCTCTTTGACTGCTTTTAAAGATTGTCTTTAATATTCTTCAGTTTTACTGCAATGTATCTAGGCATGTATTTCTTTTCACTTATCTTCTTGGACACGTTGTTTCCTGCATCATGGCTTCACTTGTTTATCAGTTCTGGGACTTGGATTAGATATGTGTCAGATCTTTTTATTCTAGCCTTCATACTTCTGAATTTCTCTTTTGTATTTTCCACCTTCTTGCCACTAGTTACCCATTAATATTGACTACAAAAGTAAAAATCAGTGCAGCAGCCAAATAAGATCACAAAACATATACAATTATGATGGCGAAAGTAAAAACAAACATTTCTCACCAAAAAAAAAAAAAAAAAGGTTCTGTACATTTCTATTGGTCAGTGAAGCTGACAAGCCTTTTTAATATTCAAAAGCACTATGAACCCTTTGAGAATTTAAAGAGGCTTCAAATTCCAGCAGATCCTGGATTGGACATAATCTTTGAGACACTGATGGTCTCACTCTGTGTAATTTCTTTGCATTTATCTTTCAGTTTGGTAATCTTTCCTTCTGTTGTATCTAGTATTCTGTTTAACCTTTCCATTGATTTTTTTATTTCAATAATTATATTTTTTACTTTAAGAAGTTTTACTTGGTTTGTTTTCAAATCTGCCTGTCTTTCCCAATACTCTATTATTGTTTGTTCATTGTTGTGACTTGCCCCCTCTTTCTCTGAACACTTCATATGTAATTGTTTTATTTTCTGTACCAGGCAATCCCAATATCTGCTTTCCTTGGGTAGGTGTGGGGGAGTGTAAACGTGTTTTGTTTCTAATGAGTGTCATTCAAGGTAGCTTGCCTTCTTACATGCTTGCTGATATTTTATTTTGAGCTTTTTTGCTTGATCTTAAACTGTGGGACTCCTACAGGGTCTAAATCATGAATTCTTTCCTCCAAAGAGAATCTGTATCTGATTCTGCTGAAAGCCAGAGCCACAAGTAACTTACTACTATCTTAGACCCCCTTGAGACTCCTAGCTCAATTAAGAAGCCCCAAACTCAGTTCCTTCTCAGTTATGACTCTTAATACTTCTATAGGCTTCTACCTTTGGGGCAATATTGCTCCTCAGTACTTCCATGAGCACTGATCATGGGGAGACACCCTATCTCTCAAAGTCTTCCTGCAGCTCACTGCTCAGGAGCTAGTTTCTTGTTTGTTTTGTTTTTGCCGTTATTGTTGTCTTAGAGAGTTTCCCTACCTCTTGCAAGATCAGCAATGTCTCCAAAAATACGTTCTATGTAGGATATGCTGAAAGTTGAAGCTTCTTTTAATTCTCAAAGGGTTCTGAGGACACTTTGAATACTAAAAATTATTTTTCTTCACTCGTCAATAGAAGGATAATGTACAGAACTGTTCTCAGAACTGTTGGTGAGAAATTTTGTTTTCATTTTTGCCATTGTGATCATACATATTTTGTGGGATTTGTTGGCTGATTTTTCTGATATTCACTTTTTAAAATTGGTATTGGTGGTTGAAAATAAGAAAATCACGTTATTTAAGTTTAAACCCTTCAATGCAGATTTTTGGTTGGACTCATATGACATCTTTCAAAACTGTATCACATTTTTTTTTTTTTGATAATCCAGGGTCTTTCATTGTTAAAGAATAATCATTATGAATATCATTTATGTACCACATATAAAATTTTAAAATGAATATATACAGACCCAAGCACATTGGAACCTCTTTTTACATCCTTTTTTTTTTACACTATGTTCAGTATAAACAATTATTTTCTTGTCATTTGACTCAAGAAATCTGGAGAGGAAGATGTAAAGATAATATTACTGAGTGTTTTCTGTAAGATTATTTATTGATTTGAAGAATGAAGCAGGCTTCTCCAAAGTTTCTTTATC
This sequence comes from Loxodonta africana, assembly GCF_030014295.1. NCBI lineage: Eukaryota > Metazoa > Chordata > Mammalia > Proboscidea > Elephantidae > Loxodonta > Loxodonta africana. The sequence goes on from NC_087363.1 coordinate 39,701,986, forward strand.
TTAATGATAAAGAAACGCTCTTTGTCAACACTCTTCTATTATTTCAGAGTCCATAAAACAATGTACAATTTCAACAACTTACTCTTCTGGTTATCACGAACTTTGTGAATTGCTGTAATGAAGATGATCAGTCACCATTTCAGAAAACTGTTTTGTGAATATATTAACTCTAAGGTCTTCACATTCTTCCGTAAGAAGGTAATGCTTCTTTTTTTTTTTTAATTTTTTTTCCAACCTTTCCTTTAAATCTTCAGTTTTAACAAAAATTCAGGTGCGATGGAACCTAAGAATGGTGTTATTAATTTTACAATAAGAGTAAAGACCCTGTGTTGGGCCCGAATTCAGTTTTCCCCCAAAATGCTACAACCCATAAAGGCTGAATCAATGAGGTACCACTGGCAGGTGGGAACAGACTAAAAACTCTTCCTAAGGTAGGGTCCTACGTAGGAATACAAAAGTAGGTAACATGGTATTGTACGGTAGATTGTATTTAAGTACACTTTTATGTAAGTCTACAGATCTGAAATGATCTCTCATTAAAGATACAAAAATATGATGAAACCTACCAAAGAAAAAATATGTGTACAATTTGCAGACAACAAATGATAGCTCTGCAAGCATTAAGGTATAGAAGTCTGCAATACTAACACGCCCAAGTATCTGTCACTATCTCACTTTAACCTAAAGCCAATGTTTTTATCCTCATCTGTTTGATTGACTCTGGGCAAGTATTACAAATATAAACCTATTCCATTGACACTGTAAAATCATTTAAGAAGACATACTGATAGTTATCTTAAGTCATATAACTATTCTTCTCAATCCATAAATCCATCTGCAGCTCATGGACAACTACATTTTAATTATGGGTATACTTCACATTCTACTGAAATGGCAAATGTTACACTGTCAGAAAATATGTACAGGGGAGTCAAACTCATTTGTTCGTTTCACTTTCCTGGCTTTTCATTGAGTATTGGTGATGAGCTAAAGAGATACCTTTGATCACTAAAAGTCACTGGTCTAACTGAGCTGTATGCAGAGTGTGGCAGTCATTTTATTTAGTTCCAAAATAGCAAAGAGCGAGTATTGGTATTTTTCCATTCTCAATACCTTATAAGAGTGATTTTCAAATTTTTTGGTCTTGGGACCCTTTTATTTTCTTAAAAAACCCTCTGAGATTGGTAGGATTACCAATGATTTGGTAAGGTTAGACTTGGTAAGATTATTCATCTCTAAAGTCTATCATTTCAGAGTAACTTTTGTTTATGTGGGTTACATCTACTGATACGTATCAGATTAGAAATTAAAACTGAGAAATTATGTTTCATAAGCAAACATTCCATTAGCCATGAGAGCTGTGTTATCACTGCACATCACGTACCTTCTGGAACAGTCTACCTACACTTGTGAGATAATGAGTGAAAATGGTAAATAACAACTAAGCATTATTATGAAAACAGTTTCAACCTCACGGATGCTATGAAAGGGCCTGGACCACACTTTGAAACTGCTGGATTATAATTGGAGAATCTAAATTATATTGTTCCACTAAAAATTTTCTTATTCTTGTCTTTAAAATGTGTAGATATCTCCTTTCCCTTCTAAGGTTAGCATCAGCTTTCTGTGCATTTTAGTCTAGGAATTCTATAATCTATATTTGGGATGGTTTGCAAGTTACTACAAGTTAGTGTACAATAGTTTTAGTTTTCTTCAATTTTTTTTTTCTTATCCAATGTAGGTTAAGGATTCCCCTGTATTTTTCAAGTTTCAAGTGTTTATTCTCCATCTCTGCCTTCTACCCTTTCTGCTCCTAACTTGAAGGCATTTGAATTTTTCTCTTCCCTTTTCTTTTTGTTTCTTTACTTCTTTGCGTGTTTCTATCTTTTAAAATTTAACTCCCTCTGAATTTATCTTGTATCCCTATAACCAACCCCTGACAATGTTTTTAAAGTTGTCAACCATTCTCAGTAATGTTAACACCTTACAAATTTGTACTAATAGAATCATGGTGGAACTATATGCTTAAAGGTTTTCTAAGTGCTTTACTAGTCCATAAGAAACAAGAACTTATTGTGGAAACTTTTAACCAATCATACCACCTGAATTTATTTGTTAATGTAAATTATCAAGACAATTTCTTCATATTAAAAACTGCTCAGATTCTAGCAGCAGTTCATGCACTCAAAAATTATATAAATCTCACTCAATAAAATGACATGTCCTTACTATTCACTGAGATCTATATAACTGACTGTAGGTAATGATTTCTTACAAGATCACAGATAATTTGATTGTAATCACAGAGTGAATGGGCTTTATGGTTTTAAATGAAAGCATCTTTCATCAGAAGTATTTCAAGAAGTCATCCTGAAATAATAGACATTCGAGATGACTAATCTTACCAGGTCATTTCACACATGAGGTGCTTGAGGGCTAAAGCAGCATTTATGTGATTGGCTCGTGGAGGCACTGCGGACTACTAGTCTGTCTCTTTCCACTCTATGAGGTTGCCTTTACAGTAATAACCTGTTTGAATTGAAGGTAACTTTAGAGATCATCTACTTCAACTCTATCATTCTCTAGATAAGGAAACTTGGGCCAAATGTGGTTAAGTAATGATACATGCAAAAGTATGTTGTGTAATTCCTGGTCCACAGTAGGAATTCAGTCCATACTAGTTTCCTTTTATGATCTATCATACAGCTAGACAGTGAGAAAGCTGAAGTAAGGAACCCAGATGTCCTAAGTCCTACCTAACTGCTATTCTGTATCCTTAAAAAAAAAAAAATTAATTTTTTTATTCTGAATGAAAAGCCCATTTTATAAGGTAAATATTTATGAAAAATTTATTCTATGCCCTGGACTATATAGTAAATTGACTATTTTATTCACTGAGTATATTACAATGAACTGTCTTAAAAGATTGCATATTAAAATGTGAGTGGATTAGCACTTTTCTTGGTAATAGCATAGAATATTACTAAATATCTGAACTTTCCAAAATACCCATTTTTACAAAGAATGGGGGTGAGGACAAACAGTATCTCCTTTCCAAAAGAGTTCTATTTCTTTGCCTGTCCATAATACATGGTTCCAACTGATGCTAGAATAAGAAAACTTAGAGCAGTAGTGTAGGAGCCTATGAGATATATGTTCTAGTCCTAAATCTGTCACTTATAATGGATGGCCATAGGAAAGTCTCTCTAATCCATCATTTCTACATCTGTAACGTGGTCATGGAGTCCCTGGCTAGTGCAAATGTTTACCACTCTTGTTGCTAACCAAAAGGTTGGATGCTAAGCCCACCCAGAGGTGTCTTGGAAAGAAGGTGGAAAGCCTGGTGATCTACTTCTAAAAAATCAGCCATTGAAAACCTTATGGAGCACAACTCTAACACACATGAGGTTACTGTGAGTTGGGATTGACACAAGAGCAACTTTTTTTTTAAAGTGACTTCAATCTTATGTTGTTCTTCAGTGCCATTGAGTTAACTGTTACTCATTGTGATCTCACGTGACAGAGTTGAACTGCCCCGAAAGATTACTTAGCTGTAATCTTTACAGGAGCAGACTGCTAGGTCTTCCTTCTGTAGATCCCTGTCTGAATTTGAACTGCCAATCTTTCAGTTAGCAGCTGAGAGCTTAACCATTGTGCCATCAGGGTTTCTTACTCAATCTTACAGGACTGCATATAGATAGATGGATAGATAGATAGGACAAACATAGACATACACACACACACACACACACATATATATGTGTGTATCTGTATCTATATATATAAAATCTGTTGAGTCTTACATACACAAAATGTTACATGGCATAAGGACACAGTGAAAAAAGCACTAGAGGATTTATGAAATATATTTTTTGGTGGCAGCCTATCACTGTTTTGCAGTGACACCTTGGACAAGTGACTTTTTTTTTTTAATCTGCAAGACACAAGGGTTGAATTAGATCAGTGTCCCAAAGGGCCACTTTGGGGAAAGAGGAACAGGGCAAAGCAGCCCTGCTTCTATCAGTTTTCTTAGGTTTCCAAACATTCTATCATTTGAAGAATGAGTTCTGCCAGAAAACCAAAACAGTTTGATGATCTTATCTTAATTTCTTATACTGTGTTTGCAACAGGAAATGAAATAACAGATAAATTCTCGGCAAATTCTTTGGAGAAATAATTTCTTTTCTTTTTTTTTTTTTACCTTGCATCCTTCACAAGCATGAACTCCATAGTGGAACCCGGAAGCTTTATCTCCACAGACACGGCATTCAATTGCCATGAGGGAGTTGGAAGACTCTTCATGAGGCTTATTGTAGAGCTGGGTCTTTTCAGAATAATAAGGTGGGGAGGCAGGCTCCACTTTGATTGCACCTGTGCATAGCAACATGTGAGCAGATAGTTATCACATGAAAAACAATGCAGGAAAGACTGTAGGGCAGGTCACCATAGTGCACCTCACTGGCATATTTTTATTATTTAAATGTAGAAGCACTATGGAAAAGTGAAGAAACACTAGAGTTAAGTCAGGAAAGAGTAGGCTTTGTAATCACAGGCAAGTCACAACATCTCTGAGCCTCACCTGCAAAAATAAAATCGGGAGGGGAAGTAAGTCTGTGGTTCTATAACCCTTCAGTACCCTGTCATACCAAAGCTCAAAGAGACAACGTATAGTGCTTGAGACAATTAAGCTTATTTTGCTGTGATGTACCATATTTGGCATTCATCACAAATATTAAATCACATATTTTTATTTAAATACTGTATTTTAAAGGGGTCTTTAAACCACTCTTGCCACAGAGACACCTTTGCTGTGTAAAGGTAATGGTGTGCCAGCTTGAAGGGCTATGAAAAGTTAAGAGGTCAGGTTATCCTGAGTGTTGAGTCAGAAGGAGTAGTTTGTAAAATGATCTTTGATAAAGAGTGTGAGAACCTATGGAAAGCAAGTACTACTTTTCTACTGGTTAGGATCAGTCCTATTAAATTTCCATATTAGGTTCTAACTGAAAACCTCACAGATAAATATAACCAAGTATATTATTTATCTTCCAAAAAAAAAAAACTAGAAATACGGGAAGTTCTTATTGTCAAGCAAGGGTTGCCAGTTACATAGTGGTGGCTTTGGAAAACTAGCAATCAGCACACAAAGAGATAAAAATCAAGGAAACAGCATCACAGAAATAAATTTTATCTTGAAAAGTACAGTTTTGGTTTTTCTTGAGTCTGCTGCTTTGATGTGAATTTAGTTAATGGAATGGAGATTTATCTATAGCCTATAATGACAAAATTTAAATTTGTATTGAAAAACAGGTTTCAATGTAAGCTTCTCAAACTGCAGAATTAGGACAAACGGACTACAGTGATAGCAATTTAGTTACGATAAATTATATAAAGTAACCTGGACTTGTTACTTACTAAATTATAAGTGGCCAAAATAATTCAAAGTATAGATGATGGGTTCTTAGCCTGGGATACAACTGGCAATGTAATTATGCTAGAAAATACTCCTAGTGAGGAATGATAAAAGAAAGGAAGGGAGGGAGGGAAAAAGGGAAAGAATGATCTGGGACATTTATACACCACCTTCCTTTTTGGTATAGAGTAAACATCTAATGTTTCATGGATAGATGGATAAATAAATGAATGGTAAATGCCTTAGGTATGGAGTTCTAGCTCTAGAGTATTTATTCCAGAGTTATTGAGGGATTTGTGCAATTCCAGTTTTAGTAATCTGAAAAGTGAAAATAAACATACTTTGGTAGTCTTGGAGCTTCAGGTCATACTTATAGTCAGTCATCACTGGGTCAGCTCTCGTGAAGGGAATGTCTTCATAGTGTGGAGTAGAAATGCTGGAGAAATCAACAGTGGTGAAGGGCTTGATGTCAAAGGAGTGAGAGTGATCATCCATTACAGAGAGATCCATGGAGCTGATTCCAAAGTTGGTGGGCCAAAATGGCATCTCGGTGTCAACCATGGTAATTCCTGAAATGGAAACAAGAAGAGCCATGAAGTTAACCCTGGAGGCTGGAGCAATCTTCTAATGATAATACAAAACAAGAACCAAAAGAGCCCTTGGTAAAGTGGCTGATCTCATCTACATTATCACAGTGAGAGAAGAGAACATAATCACCTTTTTAGTGCCTTCCAGGTTGCTTTACTCTAAGAAGGAGGTCACCCCTTCCCTGGTTATCACAGCCTGACTTGGTTTACCTGAAACCTACTCACTATTCAAAAGTGGTGTACTAATTTGTATCTTAGAACAGGTGATGCAGAGTTTTTATTTTAAATATCCTGCAAATAACTCTGCTCTCATTATCTTCTATAGATCATCAATTGAGTCTCCTAATGATTGATTTTAAAGAGCACAGGGTTCTGGAACAATTTTACTTTCTTGAAATTAGATATTCTAAATATTTTTCTCTTTAAAACGAAAAATTTGCTACTCCATTTATGCTCATAATGCTTTTTTATAATAGGAAAGTTGGATATGTACTAAATCTAGGTAAATGAATTATTTAATTGCATTGTAAAAATAATTTTAAAGTAATACTTAAAGTAATAACAAAATAAATCTTTAAGAAAATGTACTCAAATACTTATTTTTTATATGGATATGGCTTCTCTTAAAGAAGAGAACATTTTCCCAATATCGAGAACAGAGAGGTACAGATACATAGAAATATTTGATTATAATTGTGGAAATGTCAGAATCTAGCCCAGCATTAGTTTTAAAACAACTCCAAAATGGAAACAAGGACATAGTTTTAAAAAACTCACTTACATGGATCCTAAGACACACAAAAAAAAAAAAAAAAAATTTTTTTTTTTTAAGACACAGAATAACTAGTTTCATAAATTGCCTGCTTAAGATGACAAATGCCACATGCCTTTTTCTAACTATGATTTGTGGTCACAGTAAGTAAAATAACACCCTGACAGGTTCTGGTTCTAAGTATTTAATGTGAACTTGTAACCCACTGGAGTGTGTAGTCTCTAAACCTTCTGACTTGGTTTACCTGAAACTAGTTCACTATTCAAAAGTGGTGCCAAAAAAGCCTCCATTAAATACATTAAATGCAAACTCTTTGGTCAAAATCACTAGTGGACAGCTATGTGAATTCAGTATTGCTGACTATGGAATGACATAAATGCATTGCTCATAAACTCCAGGGCTCCTGGAATCAGTTCACCTGTCTTGTTTGCAGTCATAAGCCCACTACCTAACAAAGGGCTTGGCTCATATTAGGTGCTCATTCAATATTTATTTATTAAATATTAAATGACTTGATGACTAAATTTGATGGCTGTGAAATTTTAGCAGAAGGGACAGGGCAGGGGAAAAGTAAATTAATATTTACTGAGTACCCTCCATGTACCAGACATATTCCTTTGTTTTATGTAATCTGAGATATTATTTCCACTGTACAGATAAGCTAGGACTAGAGAGGTAAAGTGACTTGCCCAATACCCAATAGCTAGTAAGCAGACATTCAAACTTAGAGCTGGCTCGGAAATCTGTTCTTGTTGCTATTGTTAGGTGCTGTCAAGTTGGTTCCAACTCAACACAACCCTGTGCACAACAGAACAAAACACTGCAGGGTCCTACACCATCCTCACAATCGTTGCTATGTCTGAGTTCATTGATGCAGCCACTGGGTCAATCCATCTTATTGAGGATCTTCCTCTTTTTCACTGATCCTTTACTTTACTAAGCATGATGTCCTTCTTAGGGACTGGTCCCTCCTGATAACACATCCAGAGTATGTTAGATGAAGTCTAACCAACCTCGCTTCTAAGGAGCATTCTGGCTGTACTTTTCCAAGACAGACCTGTTTGTTCTTCTGGCAGTCCATGGTATATTCAATATTCTTTGCTAACACCATAATTCAAAGGCATCAAGTCTTTGGTCTTCCTTATTCATCATCCAGCTTTTACATGCATATGACGCGAGCGAAAACACCATGGTCTGGGTCAGGTGTACCTTAGTCCTGAAAGTGACATCTTGGCACTTTGAAGAGGTCTTTTGGAGCAGATTTTCCCAATGCCATACATCATTTGACTTCTTGACTGCTGCTTCCATGGGTGTTGATTGTGGATCCAAGTAAAATGAAATCCTTGACAACTTCAATCTTCTGTTTATCATGATGTTGCTTATTGGTGCAGTTGTGAGGATTTTTGTTTTCTTTATGTTGAGGTGTAATCCTGACTGAAGACTGTAGTCTTTGATTTTCACCAGTAAGTGCTTCAAGTCCTCTTTGATTTTCTTCTACTCTCTCTATATTCTCTTTACTCTCTCATTGATGAAAAAGGTTTACGGAAAAAGGACTATACTTCAGGCATGTCTGGGAATGAATCTCTTGCTTTTTCTCAGCATGAAGAGAGCTAAGGAACCTTCTTTCAAAAGCTAACTCTTGTGTGAGAATGAAGATTTCAGTTGTGTTCTTCATAAGAAAAACAAGTGTCTTGAAAGCACAAATAAACTAGCGCTGTGAATGTGTCTTAGTGGTGCTGTTTGGGCTCACATGTCTGAATATCTACATAAATAAGCACCCAAACAACCTTAAGTTATCTGTGTTATAGTGTAAACACTGCACACCAAAAAGAGGAATGTGTACTCCTGATAGCTTAAAGGTCACACTGGGTTCTCAATGACATCCAGAAGAGTTTGTGCTCTTAACATCAGGGGCACCCATCGAATATGTTTGAAAATTCATCTAAACCCACCCAACCAAGGTCATTCAATTACTTTGCCCATCTTCTCAGCATGCTTAATTTTTCATTTCTCTATCCATTTTATTTTGTATAAAGAGTTTCATATAAAATATACCTCTTTTGTCTAGATTGTAATACCTGTAAAGGCAGGTTTATTAGATTATTTCTCATTATGCTTACTGCAAAGTCCTTCCGCACTCAAAATAAAGATTGACTGTGTGAATTAAAGGATCCTGGGTGGTGTGAGCCATTTGCGATAGGCTGCTAACCTAAAGGCTGGCATTTGGAACCCATCCAGTGACTCTACAGGAAAAAGGTCTGTTGGTCTGCTTCCGTAGAGATTATAGCCAAGAAAACCCTATGGGGCAGTTCTACTCTGCCACAGGTGGGGTGGCCATGAATTGGGGGCTGAGTCAATGGCAACACATTTGGTTTTTGGTTTTTAAGTAAGTTAAAGGCAGGGCTATGCCTCTGTGTGAATACTTGGAAATGAAAATAAGGATGTAAAAAATATCTGGATTGAAGGAAAAATTGGTTGCTCATCATTTTGCTGGCTTAATTTTGTTTTGTTTCATTTTTAGCATACAACTTCAATGACTCACTATCAACCAAAGCCAGGCTTCTTAATGCTGGAATTATATCCCTAGGGGGCATCTATTTTATTTAAAGATTTTTGGGAAAAATTTTAATGTTAAAATAGTCACACGAAATATAAGAAAAAAATCCATGTGAAATTTTAAGATATAAAACTCTTTAAAAATGTTGTGCTTCTAGTATGTTTCATGGCCAAAAAATGGCACGTTTTTACTGTCTTCTACTACTAAGGGCTAGGAAGCCCTGGTGGCGCAGTGGTTAAGTGCTTAGCTGCCAATAGGAAGGTCCATAGCTCAAATCCACCAGCTGCTCAAGAGCAAAGATGTGGCAGTCTGCTTCCATAAAGATTTACAGCCTTGGAAACCCTAGAGGGGCAGCTCTCCTCTGTCCTACAGGGTCTCCATGAGTCGGAATCGACTTGACAGCAATGGGTACTATTAAGGGCATATTAGTGGAAGAGTTGGAGAAGCACTCACCTATATAATAAATTAAAATATCTTAGTTTGACATTCAAGATCTTCCACAGCACAGCCCTAAAACTCTATGGGTCACAACAGTCTGATCCACAACAGGTCGTGGGGATGGTGCAAGACTGGGCAGCACTGTGTTCGATTGTGCTCGGGGCCACCATGAGTCAGGGGCTGACTCAATGGCAGCTAGGAACAACAATGATGATTTTCCACTACTTACCCCGGACCTCACTCCCTTTCTTGGCACACCCTGTGGTTTAGGTACAGCATACTATTTGCCAGGTTAAACACATTCTGCACCTTTTAGTCTGCCAGTCTTTGCTCATGCTGTTTCCTGAGTCTGGAATATTCTCTTCCCATCTTTTATCTCTACATGTCACAAACCTACTTGTCTTTCAAAGCCCAATCCAAATGTCACTTTCTTCACGGAACTTTCCAGAAATTCTCCCACTTAAAAAAAAAAAGAAGAAAAAAACTCTTATCTCCGTGTTCCCATAGCTCTTTGTACCTGTCTTTTAATTGTGATAAAATTACTTGGATAAATATGTCCACCATTAGACTTCAAATTCTGGAGCAAAGGGTTAGTGTCTTATTACTCTGTTTTCTTTAGTCCTTATACACTTTTGCTATTTACTCAATGCTTGCCAATGGAATTTTCATATTTCACAGAGGGGAGTTCATTTTGCTATGAAAAATAGAAAAATAAAGATATTTCCTCAATGGCTTAGTTGAGCTAAGACTTAAGGCATCCTAGAAAAGATGTTCATCTTCAATACTATAGAATAAAACACAATTTATGCTATAACCCCTCTTCCTAACAACTCAGTTTTTCTCTTTTGATGGCTACAGGAAGAAGATGAGGGTCTTGTAAGAAATTTTTTTTTTTTCTAAGTAAAAGGACAAAATAAGAGAGAAAAACAGCTTGCCTCTCCATCTCGATGAAACACAGTGCCCAAATACACATTTCCCCTCTTCCGTTTTCTCTTATGCTGGGACACCTTGACCTAAACAATATTATTCCATGAACCACAGTTACTGGGAGGCATAGTGGTTCCTAGACAGTTTATTTTATTTTGACTTAGAGATGGGCCCAGGGAGCCTGCTTCTAATTTTGTCTCTAGAAAACATAAGCTACTGTTTCTGCCAAACTGTAAGTTGAGAAGGTGTTTTCTGTAACTCCATGCAATTGTCCATGAAAGAACGAATGAACAAAATATTTGCATGAATGACAGCCCTTCTCAGGAATAAGTAACAGTGTCTTAAGCTTTCCAGCTGGACAACGCTGAGGTGGGTTGCATCAGGGCATGTCCATCAATTTCACAACCTTTAGTGTGCTTCAGGCAGGCAAAAGTCTTGGGGCAGACCTTGTGAGGAGGGAGAGGAATCTGTGTTGTTATCTTTGACCTTCAAGCTTGGCTTTAAGTTCTATGAACAGACTTTTTTTTTTTCTTTTTTAATTGTGGTTAAAAATATATTTAACACAAAATTTGCTAATTTCACCTTTTTTACACGTACAATTCAGTGACATTGATTATATTAAACATGTTGTGCAACCATTACCTGTATCCACTGCCAAATTTTCCATCACCATTAACAGAAACTCACTGCTTCCCAAGCAATGATTTCCCCTAGTCAGTTGTCCTCCCTTCCCCCCAAACCACTAATAAAGTTTGGCCTCTTTGCATCTGCCTATTCTGTTGTTGTTAATAGGTGCCACCAAGTCGGTTCCGACTCACAGCGACCCTATGTACAATAGAATGAAACCCTGCCCAGTCCTGTGCCATCCTCACAATTGTTGCTACGTTTGAGCCCCACTGTTGTAGCCACTGTGTCAAGCCAGCTATTGAGGGTCTTCCTCTTTTTTTGCTGACCCTCTACTTGACCAGGCATGATGTCCTTTCTCCAGGGACTTGTCCTTCCTGATAACATGTCCAAAGTACATGAGACGAAGTCTCGCCATCCTTGCTTCTAAGGAGCATTCTGGCTGTACTTCTTCCAAGACAGATTTGTTCATTCTTCAGGTAGTTCATAGTATATTCAATATTCTTTGCCAATACCATAATTCAAAGGTATCAATTCTTCTTTGCTCTTCCTTGTTCATTGTCCAGCTTTCGCATGCATATGAGGCCACTGAAAATACCATGGCTTGGGTCAGGTGCACATTAGTCCTCAAGCTGACATTTTTGCTTTTTAACACTTTAAAGAGGTCTTCTGCAGATCTGCCCATATAAGTTGGACTATATAATATTTGTCCTTTTGTGACTGACTGACTTCACTCAATGAGCAAGCTTTTCACAGTACTCCAAGGTACAAACTGTTTCAGATAAAAATACAACCAATTTCATGCAAAAATATCTTCTCTAATCTGATAAAACCAAAAGAAAGAAAGAAAGAAAGAAAGAAAGAAAGAAAGAAAGAAAGAAAGAAAGAAAGAAAGAAAGAAAGAAAGAAAGAAAGAAAGAAAGAAAGAAAGAAAGAAAGAAAGAAAGAAAGAAAGAAAGAAAGAAAGAAAGAAAGAAAGAAAGAAAGAAAGAAAGAAAGAAAGAAAGAAAGAAAGAAAGAAAGAAAGAAAGAAAGAAAGAAAGAAAGAAAGAAAGAAAGAAAGAAAGAAAGAAAGAAAGAAAGAAAGAAAGAAAGAAAGAAAGAAAGAAAGAAAGAAAGAAAGAAAGAAAGAAAGAAAGAAAGAAATCAAACCACTTGCCGTCAAGTCCATTCTGACTCACAGCAACCCTACAGAACAGAGCAGAACTGCCTCACGGGGTTTCTAAGGAGTGGCTGATGGGTACGAACTGCTGACCTTTTGATTAGCAGCTGTAGCTCTTAACCATGGTACCACCAGGCCTCCTCTAATCTGAGAGACATCATTATTTAGGGGTATGCAGATGAGTCAGAAAAGACACTAAATTACAAAATCAAGTACCACAACTATATACCTTACCACTTATGTTATCCCTTATGAAGAGAAAAGAAGAACTTCTATTACAATAGCTTGGGGAAATGTTGTATCTCCTCAATAATTGCCTTAGCTAACATTTACAGGTGGAGCCCTGGTGGCGCAGTGGTTAAGAGCTCAGCTGCTTATCAAAAGGTCAGCAGTTTGAATCCACCTGCCACTCCTTAAAAACCTTATGGGGCAATTCTACTCTGTCCTATATGGTCGCTACAACTCAGAATCAACTAGTTGATGATGGGTTTGGTTTGGTTTAACATTTATAGAACTTTAAATCTTTGCTAGGAGTCCCTAGGTGGCACAAATGGTTAAGAGCTTGACCATTAGCTGAAAGGTTGGTGGTTTGAACCCACCCAGAGGCACCCTGAAAGACAGACCTGGCAATCTGTTTCTGAAAACCCTATGGAAAAGTTCTACTCTGCACACATGGGGTCACCATGAGTCGGAACTGACTAAATGGCAACTAACAACAACAACTTGTTGCTAGGTATTGTGCCAAATACTTACTTGGATTGCCTCAGTTAATTCTCACAACCACCCTTATAATTCTCCTTAAAGAAGGGGAAACCAAGGCACAGGTATTGAAGCAAGTAACTTGCCTAAGGACACCCTGATACACAGTGGCAGAGCTGAGTTATGAACCCAGATGGTCTACTCCACAGCTGCCACACTTAACTTCCTAAAATGAACACTGTTTAGAAAAGCAAATATCTTCCAGTTTTATATTAAACGACTATTAATTTCAACATTCATCGAATACCCGTGATGTGCCAGTACAGGGGGCTGGGCATATCCTATGAAGAGTAATTCACATATAAGCTTTATTAGAGAAATGTGTTAAACTAGGGAAGAGGAATATGTGCAAGGAAAAAGCCTTTCCAAGATTCTCTAAAACCTTAGTAGCCTTTTTGGCAGTGACTGTAAAGAGATACTTAGTCACTGCTTTTCCAATCTGTTATAACTTCCAATCTCTTCTAATTTGTTGCAGTTTAATGTCATGGTACTCATAAATATTGTGGTTGATGTTGTTAGTTGCCACTGAGTTGGCTCTGACAATCATGGCCACCCCGCGTACAATAGAACGAAATGGGACCTGGTCCTGTGCCATCTTCACAATCACTAGTATACTTGAGTCCCTCGTTGTAGCCACTGTGTATTCTGAGTTCCTTTCAACCTAGGGGTCCATCTTGCAGCACTATATCTGATACGATCTGTTGTGATCCACAGGTTTGTTGTTGTTGTTGTTAATAATTTACTTTATTTTTGTTGTTGCATACATCAATCCAACAATTTCCACACGTAAAATTCAGTGACACTGATTACGTTCTTCAAGTTGTGCAACCATTCTCACCCTCTTTTTCCGAGTTATTCCTTCCCCAATAACATAAACTCACTGCCTCCTAAGTTTCCTATCTAATCTTTCAAGTTGTTGTCAATTTGATCCCATATAAACAGATCTTAAAAGAAGACGATGCTCAAGGCAGACATTCTTTGCTAGTTAAGCTAAATTACATACGGTTTTCACTGGCTGATTTTCAGAAGTAGATCTCCAGGCCTTTCTTCCTAGTCCATCTTAGTCTGGAAGCTCCGCTGAAACCTGTTCAGCATCATAGCAACACACAAGCCTTCAGTGACAGACAGGTGGTAGCTGGGCATGAGGCTCATTGGTCAAGAATTGAACCTGGGCCTCCCACATGGAAGGAGAGAATTCTATCACTGACAAAAACCATTTGCTGGATGACAAATTAGAAGAAAATGCAGGAGAAATAAACCTGTAATAGAATTTGTTTCTAACAAAAATAATAAAATCTGATTTAATCCAAAGGTTAAGGGAACATAAGAGTTTTGATGACTTGAGTAGTCTAATAACTGAGCATTGTATTAGCCCAGATTTTTACATAATAAATACAGGTATATGTATTTTATTTATTTGCTTTTTGCAGTTTGCTGTTCTGGACACTAAGCAATGAAGAAGAATAAGAGCCAGTATGGTGTCTGATGGTCTAGGTTCAAATCCTGCCCAACTGCTTTCCAGTTTTGTGATCTCTTTATAATTCATTACTCCATCTGTAAAATAACAATATATTGCCTACCTCATAGAGTTGTTGTTAAATTAAATTAGATGACATGTAGAAAGCACTTAGTATAAGCCAAACAATAAGTTCTCAATGCAGTTATTAGTAGTAGTAGTAGTAGTTTAAAAAAATTTATTAATTACCAGAGTACTAGAGTCATATAAAAATCAGAAATAAATCATTGCCGTCGAGCTGATTCCGACTCACAGTCACCCTATAAGACAGGGTAGAATTGCCCCATAGACTTTCCAAGGAGCACCTGGTGGATTCGAACTGCCAACCTTTTGGTTAGCAGCTGTAGCACTTAACCACTACAGCACCAGGGTTTCCATAAAAGGTGGGCTAAAAGCCTCCACACTACCACTAGGGGACAGGAAGAGGAAGAAACACCAGCAAAGTCTATTGTTCAAGCAGGACTACGCCTAAAACAGATGTCCTGTTTCACAGATCTCTGGAAAAGGAGAGCCCACAGCTCCTCTTGGTTACTCATTCCAATGTTTAATAGCTCTTTTGTAGCCAGGAAAGTCTATGTCTTATCTGGCTTTTCCCCAACTGTGTTTCACATATGTTAATAATGTTCCTTCAAAAATAATTTTTAAAAAATTGGTGGTCAAATAAATTTGGGCAATGCTAGGTTAAGCAAGGTTAAATATAGGTTTACTAAAGGAATTCTTAGATTAACATGCTAATGATTCATGAGAATATCCAAAAGGGGGGGAGGGCACCATATGCAACATTTGAGGGTGTAATGTTTGATGGAAGATAGTTCATGAAATGATGGTCATGTTGGGGTCTTGACTTTTTTTGTTTGTTTATTTCTATTTTCAGTAGAGATGGAAAGTATACACATTCACTCCTTACTCATTGACATGATTAGGTTCCAGAGACCAGGTTGTCACATGTGGAAAACTGGTGTTATGCAAAACTGGAGGATGACCACATCAGATCCCAAAACAGAGGATGGCTACATCATTACCTAATTGCCAAATTACATCATTACACAGCTGCCAAATCACCGAGAATCATGGCCCAGCCAAGGTGACACATGACCTTAACCAACATAGCCAGTGTTACTCCTGCCATGCACCTCAGTGTTTGTTACTACTAGACTATGTTGTTAATGCACAAAATAGTTGGGTAGTAGATTTCTTACTATTGTTGTAAATGTAAAATGTCAGATAATGAGACAGTCGATAAGTGAGTAGATGTAGTTATCACCCTCTGCTTATCTGCCCTTTGCCAAAGCGTTTAGCACGGGCCAAACAATAAGTTCTCAATGTAAGTATTATTATTAGTTAAAAAAAAAAAATTACCAGAGTAATTAATGAATCTGAAAAGCATTATTAAGTTGTCCCTCAGCTCTTCACTAACTTTAGAATGACCAAGGTCTAGGATTTACATTGGTCAAAATAATAACAGCAAAACTCATTAAAGAAAGGATTTCTTACTTAGACCACATAGAGAGAAATCACAGTAAAGAGTATTGTATTTTTATGCAAATAATGTACACGTTCTACATTTGTTTGCCAATTTACATGTTACTGTAAAAAAATTAGCATAGTACACTTACGAAAATACCTTGGGGGGGGAGGGCACAGTTGGTCAACAAACAGCAGTTGTGCGTTATTTGCATAAAAATACAGTAATGCCCTTTATATAGAAACTATCCTAAAAGCTCTCAGACAGGGAAAAACAAATAAACAAAACAAAAAGACAGCCCCATATAAAGGGTCAGGAATGAGAACGGCATTGAGCTTCTAAACAACAATGCTGTAACTAGAAAATAATTAAAGCAATGCTTTAGAAATTCAGGGAAAAAATATTTCCAACTTAGAATTTTATACTCAACCAAGCCATCAAGTATGAGAGTAGAATAAAGACATTTTCAGATAAATAAGGTCTCAAAGAAAAATACCTCCCATATATTCTTTCTCTGGGCTCTCCACAAAGACAAAGAAAGAGGAAAAACTGGGATCCAGGAAACAAGGATTTAAACACAGAGAGAAGTGAAAGGAAGTCCCAGGACAATAGCTACAGAGGAGCTTAGAAAGAGTGAGCAGGAGGATGAAGAACTCGGTATGGGAGTACCTGAGAAACAGATTACTACCCGACATGTTTGACCACTTTGAGAGTGGTTTTTATTACTCACAAAGAGTTTGTGAATGAACTAGTGATGGGTACCTAGAAAGAGAATCCTGACAAAAATGAGCAATTACTAAGTGCAAAAAAAAAAAAAAAAAGAAGAAGAAAAATTATCCAGAAAAACAAATAGCTGTACATGGTGCCATGAATCGGAGCCCACTGGAAGGCAACTAACAACATACAGGGCAGGAAACAGAATCACTGTATACTGCCTGGCTTAATGGAAAGCAACGCTTTCAAAGCTATTACAATGTAACACGCACAACTGATTTAACCCCCAATTACAAACAATTGCACTGTGAAGATGGAAGCCAAGGAGAAGGGTATGTTTTGGGAAAGGGGGTGTATGAGGGCTCAATTCTTCTCTTCCACAGTAGGAAGTCACTGGGTAATAAATTCGAAGGAAAGAAATGAAGAGCAGCATAAGTATGTTATTTAAAGACATGGAGGTAAATGAAATACCAGAAGAAATGTCCGAAAAAGTAAAAAATGACTGCCTCTGAGACGTAGGAATAAGATGTGGAAAGGACTGGACCAGAGGAGTGCTGTTCCTCAGTAAAAGCTTTATAGTATTTGACTTTTAAAGCTATGTACAAGTATTTGATAAAAATAAAAATTAAAGTAAAATATCTTTTCATTGTAATAGTTCTCCAGCATGTCACCTAAGAGAGGGAGTTAACTATACTCCTTGCATGTTTTGCAGCCGTCTTAAAAGGAATTATCATTCATCTTAAAAAGTAGAGCACATTTTAAAGTAGTTTCAAGTAAAACAAAGGAAAATAAGGAAATATTTTTGATACTTGGGTCAAGTGATCATTGTCCCTTTGACTCAAGCATTAAAAAAAAAAAAATTCTACCAGTTCATTTCTTTTCCTTCACGGGTACCGTGGGCTTTGATTAGTAAAGGAGGAAAACGAATCTAGACTCCCCTCATAAATAAAATGGGAATAGTAATAGTACCTACTGCACAGAGTTGTTGTAAATAAGTGAACAAATGAAGAACACATCACACGGTGGCCTGGCATATAGTAAGTGGTCACATAACTATTTATTTTGACTTAATAAGTTATTTTGACTTAATATAATTTCATTATTTGTCTATAATTTATTTATTATATCTAAGTTATAGAATATGATATAACCTTGACTGTATGACAATATATAATTATCACAGGTATTGTATGTTTGGGTTCAGCAATAAGAAGAATACTGAAGATACTGACATACAGAGTTTGAGTTTCTTTTTAATTATTTGAGTTTCTTTTTACACAAGCACAATTTAACAAAAATGTTGTTAGGCGTTGTCAAGTTGTTTCTGACTCACAGCAACCCAATGTGACAGAGTAGAACTGTCCCATGGGTTGCCTAGGCTGTAATCTTTATGGGGGGAGATTGCCAGGTCTTTCTCCTGTGGAGTCATTGGGTGGGTTGTGGGTGGGTCCGAACCACCAACCCTTCCGTTTAGCAGCAGAGCATTTAACCATGGCACCACCAGGGTTCCTTTTAATAATAAAAGTTAACCATTTTTAAATACTTATTTTATGACAGGCACTATACCTTAAACCCATTACATATATAATTTAACTATTAACAGTCCTATGGGTTATATACAATTATTATTACCACTTAATACGTAAGAGAGAGAGACGAAGGGGTTAAGTAATTTTTTCAGTGTCACACAGCTAATAGGTCTTGTAGCTGGGGGTTGAATTCTGTTGTGGTTTCCCTGTATACAGAATCTCTAATTTTTGACACCATGAATTAAGGAAAGGATCAGAAAGAATGCTTTTGTGTGTCATCTGTTTCCTCAACAAAAGAAAACACATTTTTATTCTGTTGTCTACTTGGATTTTCCATTCCTATGGAAAAATTTAAAATTTAGATCAACATGGTCTATCATGAGCTTTAGAGGAGATTGTGTTCACTTATGCTTTTTAAAAGCCCCTTTTCTCTTGCATGGGCCACACCTGGTGCAGATGGCTTGCTTAATGCAGTCCTGAGGTATCAGGAGACAGGAAAGATAATACGATAATGCCGCTTCTTCTCCCTTCTGAGCTGGAGATTCATGCCTTCTTCCCCATTAGGGTCAAACTATCTGCATGCTTGGCTCTTCTGCTAAAGTAAGCTCCATGTGTTTCTAAAGGGGGAAGTTACTAACAACTGGGACTAAAATGAAATCTGCTAAACAGTTAGTCTGGTTTAGTTGAAATTCCTACTTTGCCTACCATACACCTGCAGAGAGAGAAAAGTGATGCTTAGGACGGAAAGAGAAACCGGAACGTTTACCCCTGGCTAGCTCCCTCCCCACATCGTGGTTTTGGCTTTGCAGAGACAGGGGAAAGAAAACGGGAAAGAGATTGACCAGAAAGGACAAAAAATGAAAGGAATGCTTCAGAACAGTTTGTAACTACTTAGAAATTAGGGAGCCACCACAGATCTGGAAAAGCACGTTTCTCTTCTGCTTTTCCAATCTCAGGAGAAGACAGAGTAGGTGATTTAAATACTTTATTATCAAAACACTTCTAGTAGCTTGGACTTATGGAGGGGAAGTCACTGTCTCACTCAGAGTTGTTTGGTCTGGCAAAGTGAAGTGACACGCTAGGCTTTTGTTTTCAATCTACTGTGCCAAGCACCCTCAATGACCTACGTGTGACCAACACTGAGAACAAAAGTATCAAAATAGATGTAGCCAGATCACTGGTGGTTATGGGCTGATTCACAGATTTTCACTAGCTAGGAGTCCCTGGGTGGTGCAAATGGTTAAGTGCTCAGCTACTAACTGAAAGGCTGGTGGTTCAAGTTCACCCAGAGGTACCACAGAAGAAAGGCCTAGCAATCTACTTCCTAAAAATCAGCCACTGAAAACCCTATGGAGCACAGTTTTACTCTAACATACATGGGGGGTCACCACAAGTTGGGGTCAACTCAACAGCAACTGGTTTTTTTTGTTGTTGTTGTTGGCATACTATATCTGGAAATCCTGGTGGTGTAGTGGTTAAGAGTTCAGCTGCTAAACAAAAGGTCACAGCTCTACTCTGTCCTATAGGGTCGCTATGAGTCAGAAAAAAATTGACAGCAAAGGTTTTTTTTTTTAAATATATATTACCTTAAAATATATTACTATATTAAAATATTCATAGTAAACAATTTTTATATATTTTAATCTTCCTCCTGAGCTATATTATAGCATTATCAAAAATATTTTATATGAAAATATTTGATACAATTCAACAGTCATTCATGATTTAAAAAACCTCTTAACTAGGAAGGAAATAAAACTTCATTAAACTGATAAAGAAAATCTACAAAAGGTAAACGAACAAATGAAAAACCTAGAGTAGCTATCATACTTAGTGGTGAAATATTTAAAAATTTCCCCGAGTGAGGAATAAAGTAACGATGCCAGCCATCGCCACTTCTATTCACCACTGTACTGGAGACCCTATCCAATACAAGGCAAAAAAAGGGCAAGAATTGGAAAAGAAGAAATAAAAGTAACACTACTCACATATGAATGTGTAAAAATATATATATATGTACACAATTCCCCTCCTCATTATAATTAATAAGAGAATTTAACAAAGTTGCTGAATACAAGGTCAATATTAAAAAATTAGCATGTTTCTATAAGCCAGCAACAAGTAGAAAGTGAAATTTAAAAACGATTTTTACAATAGGACCAAAAACATCAAATATCTACGGAAAAAAAAATCAAAGTATGTACAGAACCTCTATGCTGAAAACCAAAAAACATTATTGAAAAAAATTAAAGAATACCTAAATGAATAGAGATATACCATGCTAATGAACTGGAAGACTCAATATTGTAAAGTTGTCAAGTCTTCCCAAACTGATCTACAAAAAAATCAGTTGCTGTTGAGTCAATTCCAACCCATGTTGACTTCATACGAGTCAGGATAGAACTGTGCTCCATAGGGTTTTCAATTGTTGATTTCTTGCAAGTAGACTGCCAGGCCTTTCTTCCAAGGTACCTCCGGTTGGACTCGAATCTCCAACCTTTTGGTTAGTAGCTGAACGTGTGAACTGTTTGTGCTACCCAGAGACTAACTGACCTATAAAAGCCAAAAACCAAACCCAGTGCCATCAAGTTGATTCAGACTCATAGTGACCTATAGATTTAACAGATTCCAATTAAAATCCCAGCTAAGCCTAAAATGTATATGGAAAGTCAAAGGGCCAACAATAGCCAAAGTAATCTTGAAGAGAAAGAACAACCCTGGAGGACTTTCGCTACCAGATATCAAGACCTATTATAAAGCGAAAGTAATTAAGAAAATATGTTAATTGGTGCAAAAATAGAAAAATAGATCTGTGTAACAGAAGAGAAAGTCCAAAATCCATCCCACACATAAATGATCACCTGGTTTATGACAACAATGTCACTGCAGTGCAGTAGTGAAAGGATGATCTTTTCAATAAATGTAGTAGATCAATCAGATATCTATATGGAAAAATTATTCACCCCTACTTTATATCACACATAAAATCAGTTCCAAGTGGATTGCAGATCTAAGTATTAAATAGGAGAACATTTTATCAGCCTTGGAGTAGGCAAAGATTTCTTCGACAGTACATAAGAAGCACACACCATGAAATAAAAATGAGATAAATTGGACTATACCAATATTAAAAACTCCTGTTTATTATGTGAATAAAAAAGCAACCCGCAGAGTGGGAGAAAAAAATTG
Source organism: Loxodonta africana (assembly GCF_030014295.1). Classification (NCBI taxonomy): domain Eukaryota; kingdom Metazoa; phylum Chordata; class Mammalia; order Proboscidea; family Elephantidae; genus Loxodonta; species Loxodonta africana. The sequence goes on from NC_087363.1 coordinate 39,723,635, forward strand.
CAATGCATGTATCTGACAAAGTATGCTCTAGAAAAATACATGACAACCTAGAACTCATATCTAAAATACCCGATAGAAAAACGGGGAAAAGACTTGAACAGGCACTTCACGATGAAGATAGTCAAACAGAAAACAAGTATTTTCAAAAGTGTTAACTTTATGAGGTGGGGGAGGGAGAGAGGGTGGGAGGGGGTATTTACTAAATAGATAGTAGACAAGAACTACTTTGGGTGAAGGGAAGGACAACACTTAACACAGTGGAGGTCAGCACAACTGGAGTAAACCAAAGCAAAGCAGTTTCCTGAATAAACTGAATGCTTCAAAGGTCAGAGAAGCAGGGGAAGGGGTTTGGGGACCATGGTTTCAGGGGACCTCTAAGTCAATTGGCATAATAAAATCTATTAAGATAACATTCTGCATCCCACTTCGGAGAGTGGCTTCTGGGGTCTTAAATTCTAGCAAGCAGCCATCTAAGATGCATCAATTGGTCTCAACCTACCTGGACCATAGGAGAATGAAGAACACCAAAGACACAAGGTAATTATGAGCCTAAGAGACAGAAAGGGCCACATAAACCAGAGACTACATCAGCCTGAGACCAGAAGAACTAGATGGTGCCCAGCCACAACCGATGACTGCTCTGACAGGGAACACAACAGAGAACCCCCGAGGGAGCAGGAGAGCAGTGGGATGCAGACCCCAAATTCTCATAAAAAGACCAGACTTAATGGTCTGACTGAGACTGGAAGGGCCCCAGGGATCACGGCCCCCAGGCCTTCTGTTGGCCCAGGACAGGAACCATCCCCGAAGCCAGCCTGTCAGAAATGGATTGGACTGGACAATGGGTTGGAGAGGGATGCTGGTGAGGCGTGAGCTACTTGGTTCCGGTGAACACTTGAGACAATGTTGGCATCTCCTGCCTGGAGGGAAGATGCGAGGGTAGAGGGGGTTAGAAGCTGGCAAAATGGACAAAAAAGAGAGAGTGGAAGGAGGGAGCGGGCTGTCTCATGGGGGGAAAGTAATTGGGAGTATGTAGCAAGTCGTATATGGGTTTTTGTGTGAGAGACTGACTTGATTTTTAAACTTTCACTTAAAGCACAATAAAAATTATTTTTTTAAAAAGTGTTAACTTATTAGCAATCAGGGAAAGAAAAATTAGAATGACAATATGATGTCATTACACACCCACTAAAATGAAAAAGACAAAAACTGCCAAGTGCTGATGAAGATGTGGAGTCGCTGGGGCTGTCACGCACTTCTGGTAAAAGCATAAATTGGTACAACCATGTTCAAAATGGGTAGCAGTATCCACTAAAGCTAAACATACCATACGGCCCAAGTACATATCCAACAGAAATGTGTACACTTGCTCACAAAAAGAACACGAAGCTCATAGCAGTACTATTTGCAATAGTGGAAACTGCTCGAATGCTCGTCAAACAATAAAAAAAAAACACAATAGTATATATATATTTATAGTGGCATACTTACACAATGAAACCCTTATACAGTAATGAGAATGAATGAACTACAGGTATACATTCAACAACAAGATTACTCTCACAAACAAATGCTGAGCAAAAGAAGCCAAGACGCAAAAGAATAAACAGTGTATGAGTCTATTTACATATATTCAATACAGGCAAAACTTTTCCAAGAGTTAGCAACCTGAATAGTTTGGGGGCTTCTGGAGTTCTGGTGTTGTTCTGTTTTTTTTTTTTTAAAATCCGGATGTGAATTATATAGGTGTATTAATTTATGATTTGGGAACTTTTCTGTCTGTATGTTATATTTCAATAAAAAGGTTAAATAGGACAGAATTTCTGTAAGGATCGTGGTGGGTAGAGGGTAAGGGGGAAGAAAGAGGAACTGGAAGGAAACATGGAGGTCAACCAAATAAGCCAACAAAAACTCTTTCATTTGTGATAAAAGGATTATTAGAGAACTTCCAGGATATTCATTTAAAAAATTGTCCAATTCAGGAGTTGTAAAAGAGTACTAAAGTCAGTCTTAAACTACCTGTGTTTTCTAACTGGGTTCCTTGCAAAATAAATACTATATACGTATGTAATCAAGATCCTCAAATCAGTATAAAGGGGGCAGGTGACAGTGTGAAGAATGCACATTTTAGCCTAAGGAATGAGTATGTATTCAAAGTTACATTTTTGCTTTAGAATTGATATGTCTGACTTACATGTAAGGCCTATTCTGCTTTAGAAGGGCACTGAATTTTTTTTTTAATTGCTTTATTGTGGTAAACATATATATATCTCAAAACATTTGCCTGTTCAACAATTTTTCGTGTACAATTCAGTGACATTGTGTATGTTCATTACATGGTACAAGCGTCATCACTATACATTTCCAAATTATTCTGTCACTACTAACAGAAACCCAGTGCCCCCTTCACTAAGAGCCCCCCTTTCCCCTCCTTCCTATCACTGGTAACCACTGATAAACAGTGGTCTCTATACATTCGCTTATTTCATGTAAGTGGGATCATACAGTATTTGTGCTTCTGTGACTCACTCAGCACAGCATTTTCAAGATTCATCCATTTTGTGGCATGTATCAAGACTTCATTTCTCTTTATGGCAGAGTAGGATTCTATTTACATTTTATTTATTCATTTATCTGTTGACAGACATTTAGGTTGTTTCTACCTTGTGGCTACTATGAACATTGCAATGAACATTGGTGTACAAGTTTCTGTTTGTGTTTCTGCTAGGACACTACGTTTTTAAACAATACAGGAGACTTTAGTCCCAATATTAATGCCTATACCAGGAGTCCTGTGTTGGGAAAGTTAATATGTTTGGATTAGTTGTCTTTTGAGACATTCCATGTCTTCATTTAAATGAAATAAAGTCAGTGAGTTAAATCCATTCAAGCTACCAATTTCATGCTAATTACTTAATTCATCTTTGTATCCACAGTCTATTTTATAAACCTTGCTTCTTAGAAGAGTTATCATTATATTTTATTACAGTGTTTCTCTTCCCAAAACCTTTCCTCATTTTATTCTTCCTTGGCATTTCTCTTTCTCAACGTCTTAAGCACAATACATGTTTGGTCAGTAACATAAAACCAAAAACAGTTCAAATCAACAGAACAAATTACCTGATGCTATGTGCTTTTTTGTTTTTTTTATGTGCAAGGCATTTTTCTGGCCTCACAGGAAATACACTGTAATGTAGTTTTTGACCTTGAGAAGCTTACAAAAGTGGAAGGTGTTTAACTGCAAAAGGAAGTATAGAGACTAACCTAGTGACGGAGATAATAAGTGCTCCAGAAATGTAAAGGAGAAAGAGACCTGCGAGTTCTAAAATAATCTGCAACATCTTCATGGGAGACATGGGTTTTGAATTATGTGGTCCCAGTGGGATGGTTAGGATTTGGATTACTGCTGGTAGACAGATATTCTAAGGAAAAGGTACTTATTCCTGTCATCCAGCATACCCCCTATATTACCTGCAATTGCTTAAGACATATTAAATACCTGGATACAATATCAAAAACAGATTATACACTTGAAAATGAAATTGGTTTCTGCTGAGTCAACTGTTTGTGTCTCGCGTAGCTGTGGTCAAGAGAAGCGGTTGCATCATTCTCTACGTAAGAGTTCTTTCCTATGTAAATGTGGCCATGTGGCCATAGCTGGGTCAAACCCATACTTTGCAGCTTTTATTAGCCTCATATTTTAATCAGCTAAACAAACTTGCCCAGACATTTTACATAATAGGTCTATCATTTTAAAGGCAGGGTTTTAGATAAAGTGTAAGAACAATCGAAGGGTAATATCCAGTTATATTAGCAATATTTAATTACTAATGCAAAGCAAAATAATAAGAATAATGAGCATGTTACTTTTTCCCAAAGAAGCGACTTGATTAAAAGAGGTAAAAGGAGCCATAGCATTCACATGTATGGAACATTGGGAGGAGATTAGGACTCGTATTTCATTACTTAGTTTTGCCATTGGCTCTTTGCCAAAACAAGTAACTGAACCTTGGTTTCCCTCTTTCTGGAACTATAATTAATAATATGTGTCTAATCATAAAACATCTAAATATTCTGAAAAAACACTAAGGAAAAGATTGTATGAGAGTAAGCAATAAATGCAACCTAAAAAAAAAAATTTTTTTTAAATTAATTATGGTAACAGAAAACTTTTGATTGCACAGATAACGAAAATCTTATTAATTAATTATGGTAACAGAAAACTTTTGATAATTGCACGGATAACGAAAATCTTATTATCCCAAAGCGGTAACTTCCATTTTAAGGGGGAAGAGAAGACAGAACCAGTGCCTGTTAGGCACCTATAAACATACCAGGCACTGAGTTAAGTGCTTTATGTATTGGATATTAGTTATTTAATTAAATTATTTATTTTAAAGCAGTGCTAGCAAATAAGTCTCTCGGAGGCTCAAATGAATGCTGGAAATATCAAAAGGTGAGCGGATTTGCCAAAGACAGCAGGGATTTGAATAATTCACAAACTGGATATTCAAAATAATGGCAGGACATAATGGTGCAAATAACTCTAAATAATAGGCAGTTTGAACAGATTTGTATCTGGTTTGTAGTTTGCTGGTTTGTTATAAGCATTGGTTTTTTAGAATAATATTTAGCGTACACTAAACCTTCGTTTTTACTTACTAACCATATTCTAGTCCCTGACCTCACCAGTGCTGAACTACAGGAAGAAGTCAGCTTGAATACCTATTATGTTCTAGATACTTGTGGAATAAAGAATAAGAATAAAACATGAGTCTTGTCCTCAGTGACTACATAATTTGACTTTCAATCTAAAAAAAGAAAATAATAACAGTCTCTAGTTAAGGGCTAAGTTGTGTGATACAGACCATAATATTATAGGATTTTATTCTTTCATTTAACAAGTATTACGGAGCAGGAGTCCCTGGGTACTGCAAATGGTTAATGCGCTCTGCTACTAACTAAATGGTTGGTGGTTTGAGTCTACTCATAGGTGCATTGTAAGAAAGGTGATCAACTTTGGAAAAGTCAGTCACAGAAAATCCTGTGGAGCACAGTTCTACTCTGACATACACCAGGTTGCCACGAGCTGGAATCAATTCAATACTTGGGTTGAATTAGTGGTTTAATTAGTGGTCAATTCCAACTCACAGCAACTCTACAGGGCAAAGTAGAACTGTCCCGTTGGGTCTCTGAGGCTGTAATCTTTATGGAAGCAGACTGTGGCATCTCTCTTCTACAGAGCAGCTGGCGATTTTGAATCACTGACCTTTAGGCTAGCAGCCGAGCACCTAATCACTGTGCCACCAGGGCTCCTTAGTGGTTTAATACGCACTACTATTTACCAAGCACTCCTCTAGGCATTTAGAATATATCAGTGCATCAGCAAGACAGACAAAGATCTCTACCTTCATGGGGTGATCTTCTAATAGGATGAAGCAAGTAATAAACATAATAAAAATTATATGGTATATTAAACTGACAGAACAAACCAGTTGCTGTCAAGCCTATCGGGATCATGATGACCCCAAGTGTGTCTTCAATGTTGGAAGAAGAGCAAGGAGCAGAGTGAGTGAAGGAGAGACAGGAGAGAGGAAGGGGTCAGAGAGACTGGCTGAGGGGAAGAAGGAAGGCAGATTTGGGCTTTTGTGAAAAGGGGAGCCACTGCAGGGTTTTGAGCAGATGACAGATGTGACTTATATTTAACATGATTTCTCTGTACAATGGGTTAGGGCTAGGTTTGGGAGGTAAGGGTAGAAGCAGGAAAACCAGTCAGGAGAATCCAGGCAAGCGACAGTGGCTTGGGTCAGGGTGGTGGCAGTGGAGGAAGGAGAAGAGATATATTCTGAACATATTTTCAGTGTAGCAGAGATGGAGAGCAATTAACAGTAATGTAGTCAGAGAATGCTGCATGGGATAGAGGTTGCTTGAACCTGATCTTGAATGATAGGAAGGATTTGAAAAGGTGGAAGAATTAGGAAAGGCATTCCAGGACACAGCAGGCTTGGAGGCAAGACTGAGTATGGTTTATTCTTGGGACAATGAGATTAGTCTGAATAGAGCCAGGCAAGCAATTTGGGGTGTGGTGGGAAATAAGGTAAAATACATAAAGTGGAGTCAGATTATAAAGAGTTCTGAAAGCCAGGCAAAGATGTTCAGCCATCCCAATGTTCATTATGGTCTCTTATACGTGGCAGGCGCTCAATCAATATAAGAAGATTGATAAGAAAGACAGGCTTTTAGGGCCATTTGTCTGGCAGTTTGAGTTGGGTGGCAGAGAGTTTCCAATTTAGGCCAGCGAAAAAGCAGTTCAGGAATCCTGGCTTGAGGTTATGAGGGATAATTCACATGCAGGTAATTGGCAGTTGACTGTTAAGTCTACTTTATAATGTAAACCATAAATGCCATTCACCACTTCTGAGAACCTCAATCTTGTGTTGGCAATCTATTGCTCAAATAAAAAATTACATGGATCTAAAACACTGTGTACTCAAACAGCCACGTGATCTTAATTCTGGAGTTACAGGCGTTAGATGGCTGTTTGTATCAGTTCCATGTGCAATTTATGTGTCTCTAAATTGGTTACAGGTGCAAAACTGCATCACAAAAAGGTAATGTGGTGGAGATTTAGAGAAACTGGGATGCACTCAGTTGAGTCCAGTTCATTCTCAATCACGAATATATTCACAATTATACACACTATGGATGGACACAAGCCATTTACTGGAAAACCTCTAGCACACCTAACTTAAGGTGTTCAAATGAAGCTAAAAGAACTGAAACTTTGTATCACTTCTGCTGATCTAGTACAATGAAGAAATTTACTCAGATTTCCTCTGATCCAAAAAGAATACTTACTTTCCAAGGAGCTATGATGATTTTAGAACCTCTCTAAGGTTATGTTATTAAAGTTATAAGTGACAATTCGGACAAAAATACCAATCTATGACAACCTCTATCAGAAATATAAAAAATATCCTTTATTTAGTGGCCCATGTCATATACCTAATTTAAAAAAAAAAAAAAAACCAGTTGTCACTGAGTTGCTCTCAGGTAGCTTTCAAGACAAGTTGTATTTCCTTTGGATTCTAGAGGAAAACAAGATAAAAAAAAAAAAAACTGATACCATGTTTTCTTGTAAGCATTTAATACAAACTATATTTGTTTTGGAAACCCCGGTGGCATAATGGTTAAGTGGGTGTTTCCTCTAATTCACAATTTCGGGGAAAAGTACATGAGAAATGAGAATTTGGGGGGAACATAGTGAAGAGACTTTCAGAGTCCAGAAATGTACCATATCTACTAAGTCTTGGTGATCAGGAATGAGATTAAATTAAAAATTAGTTAAATTAGAAATAAGTGGTAAAACCAGAGCCATACCGAAAAGAAAATTAATGTAGACGATGGTAAAATTTTAGAAAAAGCCCCTGAATTGTTATTACATGTGAGCTTACAAAATTCAGAGTTGCGTCAATACCTAAATCTTGTCTGTACTTCCACTTCATCACAAAATTAGCATCTAAGACAGTCTTCTAATGTCTCCGAGAAGAAAATGTGATCATCACTCTCACTGAGGCCCAAAGCATGATTGCAACCTTTGGAAATTCAATCTCCTCATACACAAATGTGAATAAAAACTGGAAGTCATTCCACCATTTAAAAAAATCAGACACAAAGATGCTTTCTTTAAGTTTGATTGTTTCCTTACCAAAACACTGCATGAGGTCATGCAGAAGCCTCATCTCACTCAAGTAACTGCCACCTATTTTAAATAAATAAGGTTTATGTGCTTGGCTGCTAACCAAAAGGTTGGTTACCCAGAGATGCCTTGAAAGAAATGCCTGGCAATCTACTTTAAAAAATCAGCCACTGAAAACCCTCTGGAGGACAGTTCTACTCTGACACACATGGGGTCGCCATGAGTAGGAAATGACTTGATGGCAGCTGGATTTTTTGTTTGTTTGTTTTTATTTTAGTACATAAATAATTCTGCAGTTTTTGCTTTTTCAGATTCCTTAAAAAGCTTCAAATTTAGGGTATTACATCAGGGCCTTCTATTCAATCCACAAGTGATTAATACTACAAGGCCTAAACAATAACCTCTACAAAGGGCTTTAGAATTTTAAAAAAGTGCTTTTGCAAATATCGTCTCATTTAATCCTCACAATAACCCTGCATCTTCTGCTCATGTACGTGGGAACCACGTGCCAGAGAAGACAAGTGGCTTGCTCAAATTTACAAAGCAAGTTTGTTGCCAAGAGAGGCAAGGTACTTCTATTCCCTGATACTACACATGTCCCTTATCACCTCCAACTTCTGGAAAGGTGAAAACTTTGGTCAGTCCTGTAAATGCTTCCCAGGATGGAGCTGCCTGGAGTCAAGCAGACTCAGTTTAACATGGCGATAAACATGGCACGCAATCCCTCATTCACTCCTATCTCAGGAGAGACTCTCATTCCGAAGGCTCCTCTATTGCAGCATTTATCATGTCTCTAAGGCATATTTCCATTGCTCAATCAGCTCTAAAGGACAAGTGTGTCATCATTGCTCAGTGCTCTGGTGCAACAACTTCAAATTATAAAATTCACACAGGACCAAGTCTGGCACCAAAAGCAAGAGGCATATTCAGCTTGAGCTTGTGGAAGCTTCCCCTTCGGTCTTGCCAATTTTTACTAGTGGAAATGGTTTCGGAGCCAGCATGGGGTTACTTAAGGTTGCTTGAGAAGCTCATGGTGAAAACTGAGAGAGGACTAAGATATAGAGGCCACAGTAATAATGGGGCTCAGTAAAAGGTGAGGGAGTCCTCTTTGGGCACAGTGGTCTAGTAGAGATTTTTATCTCACTAATGTTGTCAATATAGCTGAATGTCTGAATCATTCACAATAAAAGAGCCTCTTTTTCTTCTAGAGCAATACCTAGCTGCTTGCAACAATCCCCAACTCCACTTTGTCTATGACAAGGAAGACGGAGACCTAAACCCGCTGCTGCACCTAGGCTACATACCTAATCTCTACAGAGTTCTGGGTGCGTGTTTCACCTTTGCTGGCTCCAGGTAGCTAACAATGATCACATTCCTTATTTATTTTCAAGTTTATTTGTCTGTTTTGGCAGGGGGTAGCAATTGAAATTGTCAATCCATCAGTAAATATTTACTGGTTACCCATAAAATACAACAGAAGGCCTTTAGGAACTTATATTTTAACAGAAAACAACACGAATAAGATGTAATCACAAACCATGTAAGATAATATGAGACTAAATTACTGGTACAAAATGTGTTGTAATTGCTAATAAAAGAAAAGTACTACGGCCCAGCAATTTCACTCCTAGATATATACCTAAAAGTCTTGAAAGCAGGGACTCAAACAGATACTTGTACAAGAAGGTTCATTACAGCACTATTCATGATCGCCGAAAGGTGGAAACCACCCAAGTGACCATCAGCAGAGGAATGGATAAACCGAATGTGGTACGCACATACAATGCAATGTTACTCGGCTATAAGAGAAACGAAGTTCAGACATATACTATGACATGGATGAACCCTGAAAACGTTACGCTGAATGAAATAAGTTAGACACAAAAGGAGAAGTGTGAGTCTACTTATATAAGATATAAGGCACGTATTTGGCAAAATAACAGGCAAATGCACAGACACAAAAGTAGATTAGTGGCTATTGGGGTTGGAAGGAGGGGAGAATGGGAAGTCATTGCTTAAGGGATACTGAATTTCTTTTTGGGGTGATGAAAAACTTTTGGAAATAGATAGTGATGACCACGCACAACATGGTGAATGTAATTAATGTCACTGAATTGCACACTTAAAATGATTATAACAGCCATTTTTTGGTTATAATATATATTTTATCACAATAGCTTTTTTTAAAGAAGAAAAGTACTGGGTTCTTCTTTTGGAGGAGATTAAACAGGGAAAATTCAAGGCACTAAAAGTAAGAGATTAGCACAGAAAGAAAACCAATTTGAATCACATAACCGTCCTTACAATATACAGGACTTCTATTGTACTTGCCTCCAGAGAACCTAAAAGGTTTGTTGCATTACACTCTAGAGATATTCTTTTCAAACAGAGAAAACTATCACATTTTGATTCAAGTGCTATTATTTCATGGAATAGCTAGGACATTTTGCCCTAATGCAGGCTAAATCAATAACTGAAGAAAGGTAGCAATAATTTTTATGGCTTGCAAAAAAATAGAATACCATCATTTTACACAGCATCATGAAAATAAAGTCCTATATAAGAGGCTCAGAAAGATAGAAATCAGCAAGATAGAAATATACATTGAGTCAAAGGATTATAATAAAATGAAACAGTATTTCAGGAAATATTTTTTCTTAATTAAAAAAAATGATGCTTTTAAAATTTGTGATTAATATGTTAAAGTTCTAGGCTTTCATAAAGATCAAAAGCTTAAAATAGAAGCGTCCATTTAAACAATTAGGTGACTTAACATTAATGCCTTAGCATTTATAGTGTAAAACATGACTCACACTAGTTAACACAATCTATTTTTACATGAGGCCTATGAGAAGAGAAAAAAAATAAAACAAATAGAAACAAAGAAATAAATATGAAACAATACAAAACATAAGAAGCTGTCCTAAGAAACTCCAGTAGAAGGAGCTGTAGAAATGAAGAACTTAAACTTGGCAATGGCTAAGAAAGAAATGCTGAAAAGTGAAGTCGCTGTTTGAATCTTTCATATCCTCGCAGAAGTAATATCTTATTTAGCACACAATAAGCATTTAACCTTTTAGGAAACTCATTTACTTCAAGTGTGAAATGAGGTTCTTAGAACGGATGTTCTTCAAGGTCCCCACAATCTATGCTTTTAAAACAGAGTAGGCACTATGCTAGGTATCCTAAGAAACACAAGAAAGAATATAGCTTGGTCCCTACACTCCGGGTGCTTACAATTCTTCAGCGAGATAAATGTACACACAAATACCTAGATTTCAAAGTAGAACAGAAAAGTACTCAGAGAGGTTTAAGAGGAATAGAAGTGCTGGAAGAGGGATAGAAAGCCCTGTGAGAAATATCTAGCATAAAAGACTAATGGGGGGAAAGTGACTCTTCAAAAATTCCAAAAATTCCTTAAGTATTTTTGGGAAATGTATACAAACTCAGGAAATAAAAACAAATAAGACTGGTTTAGGATATACATGCGCCTTTAATGCCTACAATTCAGGAAGTAAGAACCATGCACAAAAATAATTTTATTAGGTTTCCCCCTCCCAAAGGTTTTGAATATGCTTTATAAGTGAACATTGGGGCAGAAAACTAAGCATTAAAGTACTGAAATATAGACACGATAGTATTAGAATAAATATACTTTGAAAAACAACTTTTCTGTAGTCTGAACCTAGACGAGCAATTTTACCCTTACTTAATGCCAAAAATATCCCAAATAGCCCTTTCTAGAACAGACTTTACCTTGTGAAGTGCTTGCAGACAGTGTATCACTGAAGCAACAGCTCTCAGGGTCAATGAGAGAATCTCCCAGAGTTTCACCCATACCAGCACGGAAAAGAGATTCGCTGTGATTCACAATGATACTTTGTCTATTCCTCGCAAAGAATCAATCCGGTAAACGAAAAAGACTTGCAGTAATAAAACATGTGAATACACCAGTGAATCAAGACACCAGTTTCCAAATATTTGGGAGAAGTGGGAATAAACACAGAAAGGACCAGGCCTGAATTGGCTGGCACCATCCTGTTAGGGAGCCAGCTGTGACAAAACGTGGTGTCATAATGCTGCTCACTGCTTTGGCAAGACTTGGTACATTACAAGAAAAATATTGCCACACTGTCTCGTCAGTAACCCACATGTTCAGAGTCTTGTGAGAGGTGTGAACTGTACAGTATTTAGAATTATCAGAGCAAGGAGATTGTTCAAGAGCTTCCTAAAATGGAAGACTTTAAATCCCTGGGTTATGAAATACCAGAGAAATTCATTTGGACGAAGTTTTTTTCTAGCTGTCCATTCCTGGTTGAATCTGTAGCCACGTTATCTGAAGTAAACTTTTGAATTCAAATACGCACTCATTTTAAATTTGTTATCAACATATTATAATCCTAAGATATTTATTATGGAAACCCTGGTGGTGTAGTGGTTAGGCGCTACAGTTTTTAACCAAGAGGTCGGCAGTTTGAATCCGCCAGGTCCTCCTTGGAAGCTCAAAGGGGCAGCTCTACTCTGTCCTATAGGGTCGCTGTGAGTTGGAATCGACTCAACGGCAGTGGGTTTCTTTGGTTTTTTTTTTAAGATATTTATTCTACTACTTTTACCAGTTGCTGTTAAGTAGATTCTAACTTAACCCCATGCGTGTCAGAGTAGAACTGTGCTCCACAGAGTTCTCAAAGGATGGCCTTTCAGACTTAGAACACTAGGCCTTTCTTCCAAGGTATCTCTGGGTGAACTTGAACCTCCAGCCTTCTGGTTAGAGGTGTGTTTTTTGTTTTTACCTATACATATATAAGTACACACATCTACATGTAACCATGCACATATTTTTTTGGTTGTTACTACTGTTGTTGCAAAATTTTATATGTTGTGGCTTTTTACCAAAATCACCCCTTATTCTTGTGTATTTCTTTGTGTGATCATTTACCTTGGTCAAGTTGTGCTGACTTCATCCTTATTCAGTATTACCTTACCCATCACCAAAACTAACAAGCATCAACTATCTAGAAAGTGATTCTCCCTCTTTTTCCCTCCCATCCCTGGTAACCACCAAAGAATGTTGCTTACTGTATGTGTAACTATTCTTTTCTTTTTATAATAGTGAGATGATACAGTATTTGCCCTTTTGTGATTGGTTTAATTCACTCAGCATAATGTCCTCCAGAGTCATCCATGTTATAATGTATTTTGAGAACTTGTCATTATTCTTTATGGCAGTATAGTATTCCATTGTGTGTATGTACCACAGTTTGTTGACCCATTCATCGGCTGATGAGCAGTTAGGTTGGTTCCATCTTTTTGCTATTGTGAACAGTGCTGCACGGACCATGAGTGTGTATGTCTGTTTGTGTCAGTAGTTTTAGTTCTTTAGCATATACGCCTAGAATGGGATTGCTGGATCATAGTGTATTTCTATTTCTAGATTTTTGAGGAAGCACCATACCGTTTTCCATAGAGGTTGAGCCAATTTACAATCTCACTAGCAGTGGAGCAAGGTTCCAATCTCCCCTCAACCTCACCAGCATTTGTTGTTTTCTATTTTTTGATCAGTGCCATTTTTGCAGGGGTGAGAGGGTATATATCATTGTAGTTTTGATTCACATCTCTCTAATGGCTAATGATCACAACTTTTCATGTGTTTGTTGGCCACGTGAATGTCCTATTTGGTGAAGTGTTTGTTCATGTCCCTTGCCTATTTTTAAATTAAGCTATTAGTCTTTCTGATGTTGAGTTGCTGAAGTTTTCTATATATTTTAGAGATTTGACCCTTATCAGATATATCATTCCCAAAGTTTTTTTTCCCAATCTGTAGGTTGTCTTTTTACTCTTTTAATAGTTTTTTGATGAGCATAAGCATTTAATTTTTAGGAGGTTCTAGTTATCTAACTTGTCGTCTGTTGCTCATGCATTTGTAGTTGTGTTTGGTAATCCGTTACTGAAAAAAGTTAGGTCTCATAATTTTGTCCCCAAGTTTTCTTTCAGGAACTTTATAGTTTTGGCTTTAACATTTAGGTCTTTGATTTATTTTGAGGTTTTTTTTTTTTTTTTTTTTTTGATATGGTGTGAAGTATGGATCTTGTTTCATTTTTCTGCAAATGAATATCTAGTTTTGCCAGCAACCATTTGTTAAAGAGACTACTTCCATCCCATTCAATGGACTTTGACCCCATGTCAAAAATCAGCTGCCCACAGATGGATGAATTTATTTCTGGGTTCTCAATTCTGTCCCATTGATTTATGTTGCTGTCATTGATCCAGTTCCAGGCGGTTTTGGTTGCTGTGGCTGTATAGTATGTTTTGAGGTCGTGAGTGTCAGGCCTCCTACTTTGTTATTCTTCTTCAATATTGCTTTGGCTATTTGGGATCTCTTTCCTTTTCTTATAAAGTTGGTGATATATTTTTCCGTTTCAGTAAAGAATGTTGTTGGAATTTGGACTGGGATTGCATTGTATCTATAGGTTGCTTTGGGTAGGGCCTGATATGGTTTTGATTGTATATATCAGGGTTTGCTTTTTCAAAACTCGATCAAGTGTATCCATCAATAACAAATGTAACAATGTTGCATTAGTTGATGTTTAAACATGGGTTGAAGTTTAAATGATAAATGCCATGTTATAATGAAAAATGCAGAGTTCTCTCTGTGAAGAATGCATTACCAGGAAAAAATAGAGTTACACTGATGGACTGGCGAGGAATTGTGGTCAGTTTTGTAACCAGGAAAAAGCTGGCTTCTTGCTCAAGGCCTTTGCCCTTTTTGGCAAGGAGAAGCGCTAGCTCTGCCAAACTCCTAATGTGGGAGCAAGCCACCTCTTGTCACATTAAGTGGCCTAATAGAATTGCAGTGACTTGTGGATTTAAAAAGTTGCCCCCACATAGGGCAGTATAGATGGCAATAATTCTCTCAGCTGCATATATCCTGATATTCCCCAAGTGAATATATGTATATAATCTAGCCAACGGACACTGAATAACCAGTTATCCTTCAAGGGGACTAGTAAAAGTTTCCCTGCCAATTACAGAGCAATAGTTTGGTGGGAAAACACTTACTAGATCTGAACGGCACAGAACAAAGTAGAAAGTTGGGCAATTATATGGCTATTTAAAGCAAGAGAATTAAAAAAAACACCTTTTATTAACAGGTTTTTATTAAGGTAATTCAAGTTAAAGTAAGTTTCTTGACAGTCCAAATGACTGAAGTAATTATAGAACTAGGTCTATATTCAATTTGAATTCTCAATAAAGGGGTTGCTCCTTCTCTCTTAATCCTGGGAAACTTAATTATGTTACAAAGTAATCCAGACACAATGACATAATATTTAAGGATATGATTGAATCTCAGATTTTTGGTTCAATTTATGATAGAGCAAAATAAATCATTAAAGTCACAGCACTTTCCTTCTTTTTAATAAAATAGAAAAGAATATAAGCCCCATTCTGCCTATAGATACTCCTATTCAATGTCCCAAGATATGTTTGGGTCTAGAGGACAAACAGCCTTATTTCCTATCAAGGGGCAGTATCTCACTCAAGTCCCTACAATCATCTCATTCTTGCTCTTAGATTCCAGAGACTCTTTAACTTTTTGAAAAGGTATGTTTTATTAAAATGTTATTAAGATTATACTTTTTTTTAACGTTATTAAGATCATGCTAGATTATAAAATGATAAAATTGGCAGGATGATACTATTTTAGAGTGGGAGGAACTATTTAGAGTCCAACACTTTATTAATAAGATGAGAAAACTAGGCCCCACAATGACAAGTACATTCTCTAGGCTGAATAGCCCAGTGGTGACAGAGTTGCAATTACAGTCTCAGTCGTTAGGACCTCCAGTTCCCAGGCCAGGATTCTATTGTCCTTCATCAACTTTCTACTCTTCGAAGTGTCTAAATCACATCTCTTAATAAATCAGGCACCATTGGGATGGAGTATGGTATGAGTTAGGGGGGAAATATGTTAACCCTTCAAAGCAATATCAGTAAATAATTGATCATTTTTCAATATTTATGGGTTATTGGGGGTGGCTCTCAATACCCTTCTTCCTCCTGTTTTTCTACCTTCCCTCAACTATAATGTAGCTAGTTTCTACCATGTTAACTATTTGGGGGATATTCTTAGTTTTGTTTCTGAAGCCAATAGTATTACCTGGTTCTCAAGTTCTACAGTAGTCTCTTATATTTGGGAACTACACAGACCCAATCTTTCTAACTATCCTCAAAGGGACTAATTTCTGTACTCTTCACCTACTGCTACTTCTATTCTCATTTTTCTCAGACACCATTCAAGTTGCCTATCTACTGTATAGCTAGGCCTTCTAAGCCTTTAATGGCTCTCACACTGTGCTTTAGCCATGCAAACATACAATTATTTTCAGCAGTTAATTATTCTATAGCATCTGAATCTAATAGCACCTACTTTTATAAAACTTATCACATTCTGTCATCCCTTCTCCCCCTAGACTATGTTACTTAAAAGCAGAAGTCTACCTTATTCACTACATTTCATTCATTTACGACAAATATTTATTGGCAATATAATATGTGGCAGGAATTAAGCTGGGTGCTAAGGACACAATGATGAACAAGATAAATGTGTTCTCCATCTTATAGAGTTAAAAAGTAGCCAAAAAACAAAATTATAAGTTTGGTCAACATAGAGCCTGTCACATAGCAGGCTCAATAAATGTTGGTCAACTCTTGACAACATATACAAATCAAGCAATTTATGAAGCACCCTAAGTTACCAACAAAATGCCTATATCATGTGGACTCTTTAATCAGATTTCATATTAAAAGTAATTATAATATTTTGTCATAGGTTATTTAAGAAACAACTAACTCACATGGACATAAAAATGGACCAAAATAAACTGAGCCAAATAAATGAAGCCATTCTCATTTGTATTCTAATCATGCATTTCTTTTGTCCTCAGATACTGAAAGGGCTTATTATATTTTATTTTACATTCATTCATCCACCCATTCATCAAATACTCATCAAATGCCTACTAAATGTCAGTATTATTCTAAGTATAGGAGATTAATACATTAATAAACCAAGGTACCTATCCTTAGTGGGTTCACACTTAACTATATTCATAAAAATTATCCAAATATACCTAAAACAATGATCTTTTATTTAACTTTGAGGGTCAATTACCATGCACAGATATCAGAAATAATATATTTGCTTAAATAATGGCTTCATTACCAATGCACAGCATGTGATTACCAGAAAATTTATAAGGGTTTTGGCATGCATGTGAGTATCTCTAAGACCTTAAAATTCCCTAGGGTCCTATTTATAACATTAAAATCTGAAGGATATTATAATAAGATACATAAAAGAGCATGCCAGTGAATTACACTGGAATTAAGGTATTGGAGCTTTAGACCTTGCCTAGGGCAATTGGTAAACCAGTTAATTATTAGCACTTTGCATCTCAAGGGTACTTTTATTGCTATCTACTTTTTGGAGAACACCCAAGGAGGATACTGTTGTTGTAAGCTGCTTTCGAGTTGGCCCTGACTCATGGCAACCTTCCGCACAACTGAACAAAACACCGTCCAGTCCTGCACCATGCCCATGATCAGTTGGGGTCCTCTTACTCTGGAAGCTCTGCTGAAACCTGTTCAGCACTACAACCAACATGCAAGCTTTCGCTGATAGGTAGGTGGTGGCTGTATATGAGTTCTATTGGCCAGGAATTGAACCCGGGTCTCCTGCATGGAAAGTGAGAATTTTACCCCTAAACCACCAGTTTCCCCTCTTATAGGGATAGTCTTTGATAACTTTATAGAGTGAGAAAAAAGAGTGAGAAAGAGTGGTAAAAGACCATGTTTCTTATGCACCGTGTGTAAAAGCTAACTCAACTCCTTCTGTTGAAGGATGTAAGGCTTTGTGTGATGACAGAAGTTCAGAAGAAAGTCATCTTTCCTTGGACTTTTGGAGACATAAGGGCTATGGGTGTGGTTGTGGAGGAATTAGGAATGACTATATAATGAGGAGGATGAAAAGCTTATTTAACTTGTATCCTGGTTTATGACAGTGGAAAACTGAGAGTTTAATATTTGAGAAGCCTACTCTTCGACGTTTAGTCTTACTTTATTTAGCATTACTTTATGAAACCTAACTTTGGCCAAAAGTATCTAAATACTACTCACACACACACAAAAATCCCCCAATTTTAGTATATTTAGGAGAAGACACCACCACTCATCTGTCAGTTTGTTGTACTGTGGTGGCTTGTAGTGTTGCTGTGATGCCGGAAGCTATGCTACTGGTATTTCAAATACCAGCAGGGTCACCCATGGTGGACAGGTTTCAGCCAAACTTCCAGACTAAGATGCACTGGGAAGAAAGACTTGGTGATCTACTTCTGAAAAAACTGGCCAATGAAAACCTTATAGATAGCAGGAGAACACTGATATAGTACTGGAAAACAAGCCCTTAAGGTTAGAAGGGACTCAATTTACAACTGGGGAAGAGCTGCCTCCTCAAAATAGAGTTGACCATAATGACATGGATGGAGTTAAGCTCTTGAGACCTTCATTTGCTGATGTGGCACAAGTCAAGATGGGAAGAAACAGCTGCAAACATCTATTAATAATCAGAATATGGAATGTACAAAGTATGAATCTACGAAGATTGGAAGTCATCAAAAATGAAATGGAATGTGTAAAGATTGATAGTGAGCTGAAATGGACTGGAATTGGCCAATTTGAATTGGCAAATTCTATGGTCTACTATGCCAAGAATGACAAATTGAAGAGATATGATGTCGCATTCACTGTCAAAAAGGACATTTCAAGATCTAGTCTAAGGACAATGCTATCAGTGACAGGATAATATCCATATGCCTACAAGGAAGACCAGTTAATATGACTATTATTCAAATTCACACACCGACTAATGCCAAAAATGAAGACATTGAAGATTTTTACCAATTTCTGCAGTCTGAAATTGATCAAACATGCAATCAAGATGCATTGATAATTACTGATGATTGGAATGTGAAAGCTGGAAACAAAGAAGGAGGGTCAGTAGTTGGAAAATATGGCCTTGGTGATAGAGACGATGCTGGAGAGCATATGATAGAATTTTTGCAAGACCAATGACTTCTTCATTGCAAATACCTTTTTTCAACAACATAAACAGTGACTATACACGTGGACCTCACTGGATGGAATACACAGGAATCAAATTCACTACAACTGTGGAAAGAGATGACGGAAAAGCTGAATACCACCAGTCAGAACAAGCTGAAGGGCTGACTGCAGAACAGACCATCAATTGTTCATATGCAAGTTCAAGTGGAAGCTGAAGAAATTAAAACAAGTCGACAAGAGCCAAAATATGACCTTGAATATGTCGAACCTGAATTTAGAGACCATCTCAAGAATACATTTGATACACCGAACACTAACGACCAAAGACCAGACAAGTTGTGGAGATGACATCAAGGACATCATACATGAAGAAAGTGAAAGGTCATTAAGAGAGGGAAGAAAAAAAAGACCAAATGGATGTCAGAAGAGACTCTGAAACTTGCTCTTAAATGTAGAGAATGGAAGAAATGATGAAGCAAAAGAGCTGAACAGATTTCAAAGGGCAGCTAGAGAAGACAAAGTATTAGAATGAAACATACAAAGACTTGGAGTTACAAAACCAAAAGGAAAGAACACACTCAGCATTCTCAAGCTGAAAGAACTGTAGAAATAGTTCCAACCTCAAGTTGTAACACTGAAGGACTCTATGGGCAAAATATTGAATGACGCAGGAAGCATCAAAAGAAGATGGAAGGAATACACAGAATTACTGTACCAAAAAGACTTGGCCAACGTTCAACCATTCCAGGAGGTAGCTTATGACCAAGAACTGATGATAATGAAGGAAGAAGTCTAAGCTGCACTGAGGGCATTGGTGAAAAACAAAGCTCCAGGAACTGATGGAATACCAAGTGAAATGTTTCAACAAACAGAGGCAATGCTGGAAGCACTCACTTGTCTATGTCAAGAAATTTGGAATACAACTACCTGGCCGATCGACTGAAAGAGATCCATATTTATACCCATTCCAAAGAAAGATGATCCAACAGAGTGCAGAAATTATCGAACAATATCATTAGTATTCACAAGCAAAATCTTGCTGAAGATAATTCAAAAACAGTTGCAGCAGCACATTGATAGGGAACTGCCAGAAATCCAAGCCAGATTCAGAAGAGGACATGGGATGAAGGATATCATTGCTTTTGTTAGGTGGATCTTGGCTATGCAAGGGAATTCAACTGGGGATCATAACAAGTTATGGATAACATTTCGAACACTTAACTGTGCCCATGAGAAACCTGTAGATAGACCAAGAGTCGGTTGTTTGAACAGAAAAATGGGATACTGTGTGGTTTAAAAGCAGAAAAGGTGTGTATCTGGCTTGTATCCTTTCACCATGCTTGTTTAATCTGTACGCTGAATAAATAATCCCAGAAGCTGGACTATATGAAAAGAATGCAGTATCAGGATTGGAAGAAGGCTCATTAACAACCTACGATATGCAGATGACACAACCTTGCTTGCTGCAAGTGAAGAGGATTTGAAGTATTTACTGATGAAGATCAAAGACTACATATAACTTTCAGTATGAATTATGCCTCAACATAAAGAAAACAAAAATCCTCACAACCGGACCAATAAGCAACATCATGATCGACAGAGAAAAGACTGAAGCTGTCAAGAATTTCATTTTACTTGGATCCACAATCAACACCCATGGAAGCAGCGGTCAAGAAATCTTATTGCATTGACTTATTGCATTGGGAAAATTGCAAGACTGATTGCATTGGGAAAATCTGCTGCAAAAGACCTCTTTAAAGTATTACAAAGCAGAGATGTCATCTTGAGGACTAAGATGCAACTAATCCAAGCCACAGTATTTTCAATCACCTCATATGCATACGAAAGCTGGACAATGAATAAGGAAAAGAAGAACTGATGCATTTGAATTATGGTGTTGGCAAAGCATGTTGAATATACCATTCACTGCCAGAAGAATGAACAAATCTGTCTTGGAAGAAGTACAGCCAGAATACTCCTTAGATGTAAGGATGGTGAGACTTCGTCTTCATGTACTTTGGACATGTTATCAGGAGGGACCAGTCCCTGGACGAGGACATCATGCTTGGGAAAGTAGAGGGTCAGCAAAAAAGAGGAAGACCCTCAATGAGATAGACTGATGCAGTGGCTGCAACAACGGGCTCCAACATAGCAATGATTGTGAGGATGGCGCAGGACTGGGTAGTGTTTAGTTCTGTTGTACATAGGGTCAGAACCGATTTGACAGCACCTAACAACAGGAGAAGACAACTAGACTAATAACAGCTGTGAATGATTCAATAACAAAAACTAAGAGAAAGCTTATAAATTTGAAGTTGACAAAATTACAGTATTATATCTGTATAAATTTTTTAAGCATTAGTATTTGAGAGAGTTTACATCAAAAATTCACATGAAATAAAACATTAAGTATTTTTTTTGTGTTGTGTTATTCTTAAAAACCAGTCAAACAAAGCCTTGCTTTTTTGGCTATTGATAAAATTTAGATTTTATTCTTTAGATTAAACTTGAATGTTAAAAGTTGCTTTATTTTTCTTTTATGTAAACTAAGCTATGTTAGCATTGGTATACAATAGCATGTACAGTATTTTTGTCTTTTGCTGTAGTCCAATTAAAAAAGTTGCCTCATTTAACGGTGTACGTGCTACTAACACTAACGTTGCCCCACTGCTGTCAAGTCGATTGACTCACAGCAGTTCTATAGGACAGAGTAGAGAACTGCCCCATATGGTTTCCCAGACCGTAAATCTTTAAGGAAGCCAACTGCCACAAATTTCTCTCATGGAGTGGCTTGAGGGTTTGAACTACTGACCTTCTGGTTTGCAGCCAAGTACTTAATGAGTGCACCACCAGGGCTCCTACACTAATGCTAGCTCCTAAAATATTAGGAACTCCTTGTCTCCCTAGAGCCTAGTGCAGTGTCCTAGGTGGCATAAAATCCCTGTTTATTGTTTTCGTTGATGAGGAGGATGATAAAAGAACAGGTGCTAGTCACATTTTTGTCTCACATGTATCATTCAAGGAGGAGGTTAGAGACCTAACGGACTGATAACAGCATCAATTTTCTTCTTGTTCTAACAAGACTTAAATTTCCCTATGGTGCTCCAAAGGAGGCCAGGTAACTGCTAACAACCAGAATGACTACTAAGCTTACTTCTCCCCCTACTCAAAAGAACAGCTGCCTTCTTCTAGTACAACTAAAGCTGGCTTGGCACCTTACCTTCTGGTGGTGGTTGCATCAGTTCGGGGTTTCCTCATAGTCACAGGGGAGACAACATGGGAGGGATAATGTGCCAATGGGACACATGCCTTTAGAAGAAGAAATAATCCTGTATCTTGGATGTAAATTCCAGCATCATCACACAGCAAGCCAGGCATTCCCATAGAAAGAGGCAAAGGAAGGCTACTGTTGAAGAGATCCATGTCATTTTTTAAGACAGCAAAATCCATTCTGCTTTAATTGCAAACTGTATTTCTGTTTCAGATTTCTAAAAAGTAACATTTTCCCTACAAGATTAATACTTTGAACAGTTTTACCATCTTGATTAAAAAAAAAAAATAACTCAATGAAATGATGTTAACTTGAAGCCAATGGCTTCAGTAGATGTATATTTGATATTTAGAAAGGTGTCCTGGACCCTGAAGCACTGTGGTCTATGGAAAGGAACACTGACGGAGCCAGAAAGCCTGTGTATTTGCTTGTGATCTGGACTCAACCACAAACACATTTGTCAACATTTCTCATCTACAGAATGAGAGGGCAGGCCCTTCTGCAAACTGAATCATCCTTAAGGTCCTTTAGGGTTCTAATGTTCAGATACTCAATAGTATGCTTATAATTATTTTATTTGAGTTTAATGGAAATTCTGTAATTACATTTTTACTCATGTTCTAATCTTGAGTTATTATTTCCTTTTCATACCTGACTGCTAATTAGGGGTAGTTTGAAAAACAATTTTATCTGAAAAAACAATGCCCAAAAGTAAATTAAAAGTCTCAAAATGAAACTGAAAGATTTTTTTTTCCTTCAAAAGTTAACTTGCCTCTAATACCTGAAACAGAGCCTAATGTGTTTAGCTACTTTCTAAGGACCAACTAAACACTTTTCAAATTATTGTACATTTGAACCAAAGAAGTCCTACCTAAAATATGTTAACTTGTCTTTGCATGTAATACCTGACATTCTCCAGTGATTTGGTTTCTAGCATAATAAAACATCATGGGTGATGTTATCAACTGACCCATATTTATGTTGTGGGAAACCCTTAACCTCTAAAACATGTATCTCCTTCAATTTTCAGATTTTATTAATTAGTTTTCTACAATAAGTTACGTGGAGATTTCTAGGTAACATATCCTACCACTGGTGAGCCATATTAGGAATCCATAGAGATCCTACAGCAAGCTTACAGCCACAGAGCTATACGCTGGTTCAGTCTATATAAGATAAGCAATTTCTCAGTCCTGTGATTGTACTAAAGAAAATATATAGACGATTGAAATCACAGACTCACAATATCAGGGAGATTAACACATTCAAACTCCTAATTTTTCATACATGGAAAAGGAGTTCCAGAGAGATGAATCTGCCCAAGGTATTACCCAGAGGGTTACTAGCAGAGTTTGCACTAGAAATCAAGATTCTTGATTTCCAGCCCAAAGTTCTAATCTGTGCTCTATCTCATGAATGCCATAGAATGAAATGCTCAAATATTGTTCAGGTCACTTATCCTTAGTGCCAACAAACATGCGAGGATGCTATAAGAGCAGTCAACCCATGAAAAGATTCACTTGATGTGAATGAATTACCTATGAAAATGCTCTAGTGTATCTCACAGTTCAAGTACAGTGCTTCTTACAAAGTACTCAGTATCGACTTAGTGAATTAGAATTTTGTAATGCTTGAATATCAATTCGGGAATTCACTTTGCTGACCAACGTCCTTCTGCATCATTTACAGATTCTTCATGAGTCATCTTAACTTTCTGGGGTTCTTCTGGTACTAAAATATTCTTCCCTACTGACATAATTCCTTGTTCTTGAGAAAGCAATAAAATCACTATGTGAAAATTTCCACTTTGAGGTAATAATACTCTAATTTAAAAAAGTACCTTAGAGCTATGCAGTGTTTTATTTCATTTGAAGCTCACAACAACACTGGGAGGTTATTCAAAGCAACACCAGAAAATAATAGCAACTACTGAATATAGCTTCAATATGGAACCTCGTTAATGGTTTTGGTTGTAAAGTTTTGCCTATTTGTCTTTAGTCAATACGGTATAAACAGTGAAACACATCTGGGTTTGCATTCAAGCGCTGAAACTGTGTTTTTACTTTGGGCACGTCACTTTACCTCTTTAAGGTTCTGTTTTCTCCTCTGAAAGAGTAGTTGTAAGAATTAAAGGTGATTTAAACAAATCAGAAGACCCTGGGAAGCGCAAATGGTTAAGCACTGGACTACAAACCTAAAGGTTGGCAGTTCAAACCACGCAGCAGCACCTTGGAAGTAAGGCCTGGTGGTCTGCTTCTGAAGTCACAGCCTTGAAAACCCTATGGGGCAGTTCCACTCTGACACACATGGGGTCACCATGAGTCAGAATCAACTCCACGGCAACTAACAAGAATAAAAAAATTAGTGCCTGGAACAGAATAGTAGGCTCTCAAAATTATAATATTATGAATTCTTATAACCAAAAATTTAAATCCGATGCATGACGCTTGATTAATAAAATAATAAAAGAGCAGTCATAAAGTAATGCCGCTACTGCTCTTGTGTTAAAAGGAGTTATGTATATGTTTCAGGAAGAAGTGGTATACAAGTAGAATATGAAATCTTCAAAACCAAGTATAAAATTTTAAAGTTCACTTAGGAATAGACACATTCTATTCATGATAGTAATTAGAGGGTTGATAGAGGATAAACTATAACTGTGAAATCTGTGCATAACAAAATGAATTTTGATGACAATTAAACAATAGGTAGAAGAGCTGATTTTTTTTTGTCTATTTCCCACTAAGGTTAATCAGTAAGTTAATAGTAGATTGGGGCAATCTAAAAGTTTGCTTCTTGACCTGTCTTTATTAGACACAGCACTGTAAAATCTGTTCCAATCTAGGATGCTACATTCTGACTTATAGACTATATCTTAAAACAACGTTAATGAAAGCAAGTAGACTGGAAAAACAGAAACTGTTTTTAAGATTCAGACTTCACATTTATTGAGCACCTACTCTGCCAGGTGCTGTTCCAAGTGTTTTAAAATATAAAATCTTATTTAGACTTTATGTAAGCTCTGTGAGCTTGACAGTCAGCTCCATTTTGCAGAAAGGAAACATGTTTGGAAAAGAATGAGGCCAATGTCATAATTCGATAATGGACTATTATAGACCAAGCACAATGTATTTAAGTAACATGTAACCAGAAATACAAAGATGAGTAAGACTGAGCCTCAATTCTCAAACCACCTTCCTCCTGTCAGTAAAGAAGAATAAGACAAGTACGTTGCTGTTGTTGTGTGGTGTTGAGTTGATTCCGACTCATAGCAACCTGGTATGACAGAGTAGAATTGTCCCATGGGCCTTCCTAAGCTGTAACCTTGACTGGAGCAAACTGCCAGGTCTTTTCTCCTATGGAGCCACTAGTGGGTTCTAACCACTGACTTTTTGGTTAGCAGCTGGGTGCTAAACCATTGCACCACCAGAGCTCCTTAAGACAAGTACAAGCTCAAGAGAACAAACAAAATTACCCACTTATTCCAAGTACTTTTTGTGTCAAGCCAAATATAGTACTGGCCACAGACTTTCAGTCTTTATCTTTAATCTTCACAACCTTGTGAAGTAGTTTATTATCATTATACAGATGAGGAAACTGAGTCTCAGCAAACTGATGTTACTTGCTCAAGGTCACATACCTAGAAAGTGACAGAGAAAGGATTTAAACTAGATTCCGCTTGGGAATGGGGATGGAAGGAACCTGGAAAGGATTCAGGGAAGAAAAAAATTTTGAGATGAACCCTGAAAGATAGAGAACCTTTGGATTGGTGGCAAGGAGTGGAAACGGAAAAAAGAAAAAGAAAAGATTGGAATGAGAAGAAGAATGAGAATGACTTAGAGTCATGAGAAGTCACAAGGTAGGTACCTATGGAAAGTCACCAAGGGAGACTGAACAGTGAATTTAGATCAACTTAGGGAATCTAACAACACAAATATTTTAGAACTACTGTTCAAGGGTGACAGAATTTTGTGTGCATGTGAGTAAATTTGATGGCGTTCCCTCGATAGCACTGGGTTTTGGGTTGTGACTGAAAAGAAATCTCTCTACTAAACATAGAGAGTTTTGACTGAAATACAATAATACAGTTAATACCCACCCCACTGCTGTGCAGTTGATTCAAACTCATAGCAACCTTTCCGAGGCTACAAATCTCTACGGAAGCAGACTGCCACACCTTCCTCTCACAAACACAGTTTATGTATATGTTAATCTTTGTACTTGGATACTTGTTTTTGGAAGATACTAAAGTGTTTTCTATTCTTTGCACCTGCTTTCCTCAAAGGAAACATTGTAATTTTCCTTAAAGGATAGACTATGCTGCTGTTTTCTATGAAAAGGTAAATTAAAAAAAAAAAAAGTTTTACAATGGAACAGAATTGAGAATCCAGATATAAATCCATTCACATATGAGCAGCTGATATTTCACACAGGCCCAAAGTCAGTTAAATGGGGAAAAGACAGTCTTTTTAACAAATGGTGTTGGCATAACTGGATATCCATCTGCAAAAAAATGAAACAAGACCCTCACCTCACACCATGCACAAAAACTAACTTGAAATGGATCAAAGACCTAAACATAAAATCTAAAACGATAAAGATGATGGAAGAAAAAATAGGGACAATGCTAGGAGCCCTAATACATGGCATAAACAGTATACAAAACATTACTAACGATGCAGAAGAGAAACTAGATAACTGGGAGCTTCTAAAAGTCAAACACTTATACTCATCCAAAGACTTCACCAAAAGAGTAAAAAGATCACCTAAAGACTGGAAAAAATTTTTAGCTATGACATTTCTGATTAGCATCTGATCTCTAAGATCTACATGATATTGCAAAAACTCAACTACAAAAAGACAACCCAGTTAAAAAATGGGCAAAGTATATGAACAGGCACTTCACTAAAGAAGACATTCAGGTAGCTAACAGATACACGAGGAAATGCTCACGATCATTAGCCATTAGAGAAATGCAAATCAAAACTACAACGAGATTCCACCTCACCCCAACAAGGCTAGCACTAATCCAAAAAACACAAAATAAGAAATGTTGGAGAGGCTGTGTGATGAGACTGGAACGCTTACACACTGCTGGTGGGAATGTAAAATGGTACAACCACTTTGGAAATCAATTTGTCGCTTCCTTAAAAAGCTAGAAATAGAACTACCGTACGATCCAGCAATCCCACTCCTTGGGATATATCCGAGAGAAATAAAAGCTTTTACATGAACAGATATATGCACACCCATGTTCACTGCAGCATTGTCTACAATAGCAAGACGATGGAAGCAACCAAGGTGCCCATCAACAGATGAATGGATAAATTACGGTATATTCACACAATGGAATACGACGCATCAATAAAGAACAATGAATCCGTGAAACAGTTCATAACATGGAGGAATCTGGAAGGCATTATGCTAAGTGAAATTAGTCAGTTGCAAAAGGACAAATATTGTATGGGACCACTATTATAAGAACTTGAAAAATAGTTTAAACAGAGAAGAAAATATTCTTTGATGGTTATGAGAGCAGGGAGGGAGAGAGGGTGAGGTGTTTTCCCTAATTAGATAGTAGATGAGTATTATTTTAGGTGAAGGGAAAGACAACACACAATATAGGAGAGGTCAGCACAACTGGGCTGAACCAAAAGCAAAGAAGTTTCCTGAATAAACTGAATGCTTTGAAGGCCAGTGTAGCAGGGGAGGGGGTTTGGGGACCATGGTTTCAGGGGACATCTAAACAAATGGCATAATAAAATCTATTAAGATAACATTCTGCTTCCCACTTTGGAGAGTGGCTTCTGGGGTCTTAAATGCTAGCAAGCAGCCATCTAAGATGCATCAATTGGTCTCAACCCACCGGGACCACGAGAATGAAGAACACCAAAGACGCAAGGTAATTATGAGCCTAAGAGACAGAAAGGGCCACATAAACCAAAGACTACATCAGCCTGAGACCAGAAGAACTAAATGGTGCCTGGCTACAACCGATGACTGCCCTGACAGGGAACACAACAGAGAAGCCCTGAGGATACAGTGGGATGCAGACCTCAAATTCTCATAAAAAGACGAGACTTAATGGTCTGACTGAGACTAGGGATCCCAGGAGTCATGGCCCCCAGACCTTCTGTTAGCCTAAGACAGGAATCATTCCTGAAGCCAACTCTTCAGACAGGAATTGGACTGGACTATGGGATAGAAAACAATACTGGTGAAGAGTGAGCTTCTTGGCTCAAGTAGACATATGAGACTATGTGGGCAGCTCCTGTCTGGAGAGGAGATGAGAGGGCAGAGGGGGTCAGAAGCTGGCCAAATGGACAGGAAAACAGAGAATGGAGGGAAGCAGTGTGCTGTCTCATTAGGGGGAGAGCAACTAGGAGTATGTAGCAAAGTATATATAAGTTTTTGTATGAGAGACTGACTTGGTTTGTAAACTTTCACTTAAAGCACAATACAAATTTTAAAAAATGTTTTATTATTACAGAAGCAATGCATGTTCCTTGTTGAAAATTAGAGGATATGCCTGTAAAAACGAAATCATTACATTTCTACCACCCAGAGATCACCAATGCTCAACTCTTAGTATTTATCTTTCTGAGTGTTTCTGTGCATATATATAGACATACACATAAGTATGTACATATACATAAGTACGTACATATATTCAAATATACACAGCATTTATATTTTTTAATCAAAATGATATATGGGCCTTACTGGTGGCAACCTGCTTTTTTCAGTCAACATTACTCACCTTCTCCTTTTAGTAAATTTTCATTTTACTTTATGTATTTTTTTTTAAATCTTTTTCATTGTTGCTCCTTTTGTGTTTGCTGAGTCTTTTTTTGTTTGTTTTATTTGGATGTGTAGGATTGTTGGTTTCTTTTGCAGCTACCTTAATATTTACCCCCTATTTTTCTAAGTTTAAACCAATCTTTTATTTCTTTATATCATCTTGACTTCCTCTCCATATGGAAGATCTGTGACTACATTTTTTAAGCCCTTTTTTTGATTTAATGCTGTCATCTTTTACATATTGACATCTCTGTTTCCCTATTTTCAGTATTTGAGCTTTGATTTATTTTTGTGATTTCGCTATCTGGGTTGATATCTGGTTGCTCTGTACTGTGTTGTAGTCTTGGGTTGTTATCTGATGTTATCGATTTTCTAACTGGGAGGCTCCCTTTAGATTTTTCTTGTAATTTTGGTTTGGTTTTTGCAAATTTCCTAAACTTCTATTTATCTGGAAATGCCCTAATTTCTCCATCATATTTGAGAGACAGCTTTGCTGGATATATAATTCTTGGCTGGCAATTTTTTCCACCAAGGCTTTATATATGTCATCCCATTGCCTTCTTGCCTGCATGGTTTCTGCTGAGTAGTCCGAGCTTAGTCGTATTGACTCTATCTTGTAGGTGACTTTTCGTTTATCCCTAGGCGCCTGCTATTAAAATTCTCTCTTTATCTTTGGTTTTGGCAAGTTCGATTATAATATGTCTTGGTGAGTTTCTTTTGGAGCCTACCTTGTGTGGGGTTCGATGAGCATCTCAGATAGATATCTTCTCATCTTTCATGATATCAGGGAAGTTTTCTGCCAACAAATCTTCAATAATTCTATTTTCTGTTATGCCCCCTTGTTCTGGTACTCCAATCACTCGTAGGTGATTCTTCTTGATAGAGTCCCACATAATTCTCAGGGTTTCTTCATCTTTTTAAATTCTTTTATCTGATTTTTCCTCAAATAAGTTGGTGTCGAGTGTTTCATCTTCAATTTCACTAATTCTGTCTTCCATTGCCTCAGTTCTGCTCCTATGACTTTCAATTGTCTAATTCTTAAATTTTATTGTTAATATTCTGGATTTCTGTTTGATGTCTCTCTGTGGACTCTTGCAGCCTGTTAAATTTGTCATTATGCTCTTCTATAATCTTCTTAAGTTCCTCTATTGCTTTGTCTTTGTGTTCCTTGGCGTGTTCTGCACTTTGCCTGATTTCCTTCCTGATCTCTTGAAGAGTTCTGTACATTAATCTTTTGTATCCTACCTCCTGTAATTCCAGAAAGTTCTCCTCCTCCAGAAGATTTCTTGATTCTTTGTTTTGGGAGCTTGCTGAAGCCATCATAGTCTGCCTCTTTATGTGATTTGATAGTGACTGTTGTCTCCGAGCCATCAATAAGTTATTGTATTTATTTATTTTATGTTTGTTTACTGTGTCCTAGCTTCTTGTTTTGTTTTCATATGCCCAAATAGGCTGCTCGTGTGAGCAAGTTTGATTATTGGTACCTTTGAAGCTCTAATGCCCTGTTACCAGGTGGTTAGATCTGTTATTAGGTATGTGAGCCCAGGAGTCCATTTACTTTTTTTATATTGACACAACTCAGGTGTCTGGGTAGTCGGTCAGCAAGTGTGTGGTGCAGGCTCTCACCTACAGTCCTAGATGGGCAGGGGTGATTGGTGTAGACACAGGAATCTGGCTAAAGTAGGGGATCACATGCTGAGCAAGGCAGGGGGCTGACAGCTGCTCCTGAGTGCCTAGGAGGAAAGGGTGCCCCTGTTCCCAAGAGTGTGTAGGAGGGTGGGTTTTGCAGCTAGAACGGGCATCCAATGCTGTTGGCTGTAAGCAATAGGAGGCGCCACTTATTCTTGGACTCCTGTCATGGGTGGCTAGGTGGAATGGGTGGAGCCACCAGTCCTCAGGCCCCTGATGTGGGTAGGTGAGGGCCCTGTTTAATAGGCAGAGTGGTGTCAAATGTCACAAACCTGCTACTCCACCATATAGCTGATACAGTGAACTTAGGCTTCAGGTGTATACCCTGTTGTACTGTGCTAATGAGGGCCTATGCTGTTGAAATGGGCCACACAGGTCTAAGCAAGGGTAAAAGGCATTCAAAGTCCATGGACCCCTTATGCCTGTGCCTAGGCAAAGGAGCTGTGCCTGCCCTGAGTTCCTGGCTTAGGGGAGCTGGCAGATTATTTTTTCCTGTTTGTTAATTTGTTCCCAGAGAGTAGCTCAGGGCACATGACAGGTCCTACTTCCAGCCCAGGGGACATGGCAATTGCTGAAATCAGCCTGGACTGGTGCAGAGCAGGGAAGGAGCTAGTAAATGGGAGAGAGGTTTTTCCCAAAGGGGTGTGTTTTAATCCGTGAGGTAGGTTAGACACATGTACTTATCTTTTTCTGATTAGGCACCGCTTTTCACTGGTTCTGGAGGCTCAAGTAGACTCCTGGATGCTCGGTCTCTCTGATGCAGAAAACATGTCCCAGTTGCTGCTGCTTACCTCACCACTAGCGCCAGCCGATCTGGCCTTGAGAGTGCCTGTTCCTGCTGGGTTAGGTCTGGCAACTCCTCGCCACTTCTGAATTTTCTCTCCCTCCCCCTGCCACTCAGTCAAATACCTCAACTTTGCCTTTGATGTTCAGGGCTCATAGATTGTCATATATAATAGATTCACTTGTTTTTTTGAGTCTTTGTTGTAAGAGGGACCAAAGGATGCATCTGACTACTTTACCATCTTGGCCCCACCTCCATAAATTTTTATTTTGAACAATACCTAGACCATATTCAAATTTCTCCAACTGGCCCAAAATGTTCTTTATAGCTGGTTTGTTCCAAACCTGAACCTAATCCAAGACAATGCAGTGCATTGGTTGTTCTGTCCCTTAAGTCTTTTTAAATCTTGTCCAGTTCCCATCTCCTCCTTAATTTTAAGGCCGCTGGCTTATTTAAGAGATCAAGCCCATTCTCATATAGAATGTTCCACTTTCTGGATATGTCTGGCTGTTTTCTTGTGGTGTCATTGCACTTGCTCCCCTATTCCTTATGTTTCCTATAAACTTGGTATTATACCTAAGGATTTACAGATTTAAGTGAAGCATTTTTGGCTTAAGTAAACCTAAGTGATCTTGCATACTTGCATACTTCCTATTCCATTACATCATAATAGATGATTGATGTTAGTGATGCTTAATCACTAATTTAGGGTGATGACAGTCTGATTTTTCCATTGTACAGTTACTTTTTGTCTTTGCAACTGTGGGGCTCTACTTTGGTGCTATGAGGATGTTCAATTTCATCCATTATTCACCTAGAAGTTTTGACACACTTGATAATCTTTTCTTGAATCAGTATTTTAATTTGAGTTTGTGAAATTAAGTTTTTCTAAATCTATCATTCCTTTTGCATTTATTAGCTGGCATTTTTCTATGAGGTAGGGCTTTCCCGTAAGGACTGACGTTATATGGTTACCCTGAAATACGGTTTCTACTGGAAAGGAAGAATAAAGATTTCATTTGTTCTCCTTTATTAAAAAGGCACATGTTCCCTCTGTTTCCTGAATGTTCATATCATAAAACACATATATACCCAAGTTTCTCTTTTTCCAGTTATTTTCAGAGAATTTTATTTCACCTTCACTTTTCTTGGTTACCCTTGGTTCTATGACAGTTATAACCAGGACTCTCATCCCTTGGTTCTTTAGCGATCAAATCCTTTTTCTTTTTATTCAGCATGTAAAGCCATTTACCAATTCTTAATAAAGAGCCCTGGTGACACCAACGGTTAAACGCTCGGCTGCTAACTGAAAGGCCAGCAGCTCAAAGTCACCAGCTGCTCTGTGGGAGAAAAAACCTGGCCATCTGCTTTCATAAAGGTTACAGCCTAGGAAACTTTATGGGGCAGTTCTAGTCTGTCAAATAGGGTTGCTATGAGTTGGAATGGATGTGACAGCACCCAACAATAACAACAACAACAGTAATATAAGTAGGTTTCTGCATAGCATAAACAGTTTGCACTCAACTAGTAACCTAAAGGTTGACAGACGGAACCCACCCAAAGCTCTTTATTTAAAAAATTTTTTAAAACCTTATTGAGGTATATTTAAATATCATGGAATTCACTTATTTCAAGCATATTATTCAATGGTTTTTTAGCAAATTTACTGAGTTGTGCAACCATCACCATAAATTAGTTTTAGAATATTTCATCACCCAATGAAAGAAAAACCTGGTGATCTGTTTCCATAAAGACTACAGCCAAGAATACCCTAAGGAGCACAGTTCTACTCTGTAACACATGGGGTCATCATGAGTTGGAACTGACTCAATGGCAATGGGTTTGGGTTTTTTTTTTTTTTTTTAATAACTAATGATTCAGTTTTAGCAATTTCCATCAATAGGGATTTTCAGTGTTTAGCATGTGTTTATTCCTAAATTATAGGGGATAAGTAGAGTACAGACTTAATCTGGCTTCTCCAGAGTTAGGTCGTGTGTCAGCAGAGCTATAGGAAGAGGATCTAGGATTCCTGACAGGTTTACGGACTAATTAAGCCACATTCTTCCAACCGTCTGGTTTGTTTCTTATATTTCATGGATGCTTTCACTGAACTCTAGGAAGTAAGACACTATATTTTCATAAGGCAATCCCTGGATTACAAACGAGTTCCATTCCTAAGTCCGTATTTAAGTCGAATTTTTACATAAAACCAGTTAGGTACAGTTCACATCTAACGTCAGTTAGTCAAAGTTTGACTTAGTATATAGTATACAGAGTACCTTTCTATGCATAAAAAGACATTAAAGAAATGCTTCCAGATACACTAAAACATCTTTAACATAATAATGCAGTAATAGCAACAACATTTTGATGTGTGTTGCAAAGTAGCACCCGTTTGTTATCATGAACCATTGTATGTACGCTGAGTTTTTAATATAATAGATCCTCCACAGGGGTTGGAAACCCTGGTGGTGTAGTGGTTAAGTGCTACGGCTCTAAACCAAGAGGTCTGCAGTTCGAATCCTCCAGGTGCTCCCTGGAAACTCTATGGGGCAGAGTTCTACTCTGTACCATACACAGGGTCACTATGAGTCGGAATCGACTCGACGGTAGTGGGTTTTTGGGTTACAGGGGTTGGTTCATAATTATGGGTTATAAGTAAGTTAGACATCCGGGGACTGCCTGTATTTACAAACATGAGCTCTGTTTTAATAAGCTTTTAATTTGAAACATTCAGAAACATCCTCTTAAAAAACAAAAGTGAAGAGGGGAAGACTAAACTGTGAAGACAGACAAGAAATGACTCTATTTTAAAATAAGCCCCCCCCATAAAAATAAAATTGAGTCTTAGCTCAGGCCTCTTTCTATTTATGTTGTTATCTGTTATCTATTGCACACAGTCAGATGAACACCTCAAAATGCCTAAAGTCATTCTGGGCAAGTTGACAAGTATCCCACACATTGAAACGAAGAGTAGGAAGGAGGCCAGATTGCTTAATTGTTACTTGGGAATCTGAGGAGGTGGACAAGCCAAAACCTTTAAGAGGAGCCAAAGAATACAATTCCCTCTTTAGGGAGCAGAAGAAAACAATGGGCTAGGTTCTCATTCTGTATAATTCTATAGGATGGTTTCATTGTATGGTCCATTGTTTCTTTCATGTACTGCCTGAAGGGAAAGTGTATTGTTATCTATGGGAGCTTGTCCATAAGAGAGTTACACAGGATGAGAACAGGGCCTCTGGCAGATTAGTGAATGACGTGGCATTCTGTTTCGGGTAAACATTTTGGGAGCTGTGTACCTAAAAGACCTATGCATTAAGGCCAGGAGTGTTTGGTGACCAAGAGCTAAAGAGACAAGCAAATACCAGTCTGATTAAAGGTTCTGAAAAGAGTATTGGGAGAGGGTGAACAGGGAATTGGGTGAGGGTATGGTATTCAAAGACATACAAAAATCAGAATATGTGATTGTTATATTTGCAAGAAATTTTGCAGAACACTTAATATAACCCTCATTTAAAGATAGGGAAACCAGGCACAAAGAGGTTAAGTGATTTGCCCAAGACCTTCCTCAAAATAATACAGGATCAGTGGCAAAGTCAAAACTAGAATCCATGATACCGTAATTACTGAACCTGACCTCTGATTCCACTAAAATCGCATTTTTTTCAACTGAAGTCTCCTTACTTACTAGGGGTGTGTGTCTGTAGACAGATATTCTCAGGAGGTCCTAGAGCTCTTTATTTAAAATTTTTTTTTACAACTTTATTGAGGTATATTTATTTCAAGTATATTTCAAGTACATTTCAGGTATATTTATTTCAAGTATATAATTCAATGGTTTTTAGCAAATTCACTGAGTTGTGCAACCATCCCCATAAATTAGTTTTAGAATATTTTATCACCCAATAAGCTCTCTCATGCTGATTTACAACTAACCCCCATGTCCAACCCCAGCCCTAGGCTGGTGCTAACCTACTTTCTGCCTCTATAGACTTTGTTTTTTCTGGACATTTCACTTGAATGGAATTGTACAATCTATTGTGTCTAGCTTCTTTCACTTAGCAAAATGTTTCTGCAGTTCACCCGTTGTGGCAAGTATCAGAAGTTCGTTCCTTTTTATGGCTGAAGAGTATTCTGTTGTAAGGAGAGACCACATTTTGTCTACCCTTTCACCTATTGATGGCTATTTAGGTTGCTTCCAAATTTTGATAAAAACTTTTTAATTTTACATTTTTCATCTTGGTTTCATTTCAGTGATACAAAATTTGCAAAAATTCATCATCTGGATTACCTGGACATTTGGATGAGTTTATAAGAGTACTGACAAGTAGTTTGAGTGCTACGGATTTGTATTATGATTTCCCTGGTACCCAGTGTCACTCCTTTGGTTGTGCAGGATTAATGAGAGAAGGACAAAGGTGGAATTTTGATATGTAACTGACTCACTTGAGTCAAGTGATGGCCAGAAGAGATCCCGTAGTGCTGCAGAAAGCAATGTTTCACAAAAGAGTTCCAAAACAGAAAAGGCACAAGAGATGGAATCATATATATGGCATGGAGGAGGAGAGGGTGTTGAACCTCCAAAAACATGTGTCTTAGCAGTCATTTCCATACTGATACTGTTTATCTGAATGTTCAAAGTTTTGTAACCTGTTGCTTTTTAATCTTTTTTGGTTGTATAGATAAATAAGAGCTTTACGCGTAAGAAGTTTATAGCTAGTCTTGCGCATACTTAAGGTACCTTATAATAAACATTACGTCAACACTGAGACTTGCGAGAATTTTTTTTTCCTTTAAAAGATTGTGCTTTGCTCAGGTAAGACCAAGCTCTAGTTATGAGAACAGCGGAAAAAATATTAAAGGCTTTCCAGCCCTCTCGTTTTATAAATAAAGGAAAAGAGGTGATGACTTGCACAGGATCACACAGCTAGTAGAGCTGGGTCTGAAACACGTGCTCTTCATGGCCACGAATACAAAATATTTATTCCAAATTATTTGTTGTTAATCTAGTTGAGCCTTTCTTTAGTCATTGTGTAAATAAGACAGCCACTAAAATTGAGACACAAAACTGGTCATTTTCGAAATCATTTTTTTTTACTTATGCCTGAAAGATTAAACCAAACCTTTAATTTAGGATTGAAGATTGGCTACTTACATAGTTGGCAGAGAAGAAAAAGATCTTTCAGCTAAATTCAAGATTGAAGAGGCAGAATGGTATAATTGGAAAGAAGCAAACATTAGTAAGTGAGAAGACCTGGAATCGACCTTCAGTTCGGTTCTGCCACTAACTCAGTTTATGACCTCAGGAAGTCACAACAGCTCTGGTCTCAATTTCCTATTTTTTAAGTGGAGAAAGGGAAAGGAGAGAGACCAGATGGATTCTAAGATTTTCTTTTAGCTCTTCCAGTTCACGAATTTCTGATGTTAAGTGCTCATGGTTATAAGCTCTTGTCCCTAGTCAGAATCACGCCTAATCTCTGCATATATTAATAATATCATTGTTATAATCTGCTCTCCACCCACCCACTCCACTTACTTTTCGATATTTCCTAACATGAAACTTCAGTTCTATTCACAAGAATATGGCTACCCACTCCTATGTGCCTATCATCATGCCTGGTATACAGTAGGTGCTCAATCAATGTTGAGTGGATACATTTCTGTATAAATGAATGAATATATTCCTACTTTTTACCCTCTGCCAGGATCTGCTTCTGGCTTCATGATGTTATTTATGCTGTAACGATTAAAGATACGTTTTCCTTAATTAGCACAAAGTAAACCTTATTCGAATGTAGGTTCATTAGATCTTACCCCTAATAATTCATTGTATATAGAGTCAATGCCACATACTTTAGACCTACTTGGTTCATATAAGGAGCCCTGGAAGTGCAGTGGTTAAAGCACTCGGCTGCTAACAGAAAGGTCAGCAGTTGGAACCCATCAGTTGCTCCACGGGAGAAGATGTGGCAGTCTGCTCCGTAAAGATTTAAAGCCTTGGAAACCCTATGGGGCAGTTCTGCTCTGTCTTACAGGGTCGCTATGAGTCGGAATCAACCCGACAGTAATGGGTTTGTTCACATATGTTTATTTCTCCAGGTATATTGTCATGTCCTTCGAAAACATGAGAGAGTGTGCCTTTTACTTGTTATACTTCTTAGTTCAGCATTAGGTGTTCAAAACTTGACTGATTCATTTATAAATTTCAAACAGACAAGATATTGTATGTTTTTCAAAGTTTTTTATGATTTATTTTTTGTTGTTGCTGTTGAGAATGCCCACAGCAGAACATACACCAATTCAAGTTTCTACATGAACAATTCAGTGACGATGATTACATTCTTTGAGTTGTGAAACCATTCTCACTCTTTCTCTGAGTTGTTCCTCCCTCACTGACATAAACTCATTGCCCCCTAAGTTTCCTTTCTAATCTTTCAAGTTGCTGCTGTCAATTTGATCCCATTAAAAAAAAAAAAAAAACTGTCACTGTTGAGCTGATTGCAACTCATAGCAACCCTATAGGACAGAGTAAAACTGGCCCACAGGGTTTCCAAGGAGCAGCTTGTGGATTTGAACTGCTGACCTTTTGGTTAGCAGCCAAGCTCTTAACCACTGCGCCATCACTGCCCTCTAGGTTTCCTATCTAATCTTTCGAGTTACTGTTATCAGTTTGATCCCATAAAAAAAAAAAAAGTTGCATATAGACATCTTAAAAGAGGACAATGCTCAAGGCAGACATTCTTTACCAGTTAAGCTAAACTATTGCTTGTTTTTAAGAAGACTTCAGGGGATATTTTTGGCTTAAAGTTTAAAGATTACTTCAGTGGTTCATCTAGTCTCTGTGGCTCCAGAAAGTCTGCAGTCGATGAGAATTTGAAATTTTGTTCTGCATTTTCCTCCTTTTGATCAGGATTCTTCTATAGAATCTTTGATCAAAATGTTCAGTAATGGTAGGTGGGCACCATCTAGTTCTTCTGATCTCATGGCAAAGGAGGCAGTTATTCATGGAGGCAATTAGCCATACATTCCATTTCTTCCTCCTATTTCTGACTTTCCTTCTTCCTCTGTTGCTCTAGGAGAATTGTTGTGCCTTGGATGGCTGCTTGTAAGCTTTTAAGACCCCAGGCACTATGCAACAAACTAGAAGGTAGAATAGAAGCACCGAATACCCTATTAGGCCAATTAACTGGGATGTCCCATGAAACCATGACTCTAAACCTCCAAACCAAGGAACAAAATCCCATGAGGTGTTTGGTTGTACATAACCAGCTTCAGCAGCTACTCTTTTTTTTTTTTTGGCCATTGTTGTAAACATATCTATCACACAATTTTTGCCAATTCAACTTTTTATAGGTGTACAACTTACTGACTACAATTACATTAATCAGCTGTGAAATCCTACTTCGAATCAAAGTGATTTTTCTACCACCATAAATTTTTTTTTTCCCATGAACACTTCTAGTCCTTATCTTGGGGAGGCTCTCTGCAGCATCTATCAATTGCAACTCCTCCTAGCCTTGTCCCGTGTACCGATAATCCACCAGCTCAAGGCCCCAGGTGCTTTTTATTCATTATTTATTTAATTCTCACAACTTTAATAACCCCCCAAAACAAAAAACTGCTGTTGAGTCAGTTCTGACTCATAGCGACCTTGTAGGACAGAGTAGAACTGCCCCAAATAAATTTTTTAATTCTTCAGGAAAGTACCCTACACCAAGCTTAAATATTCAAAAAGAAGCTCAGTGCTCCCCCACCCCCGCAAGCTCAGCCCACCTGCTTTACTTCCAAGAGAGGTTCTAAGAAAGATGGTATCATGGATTGAATTGTGACCCCCTCAAAATAGCTGCCAATTTGGCTAGGTCATGATTCTCAGTATTGTGTGATTGTCTACCATTTTGTCATTTGATGTGATTTCCCCATGTGTTGTAAATCCTATCACTATGATATAGTGAAATTAGTTGCAGTTATATTGATGAGATCTACAAGATTAGACAGTGTCTTAAGCCAATCTCTTTTGAGATATAAAAGAGAGAAGTGAACAGAGAGACATGGGGACTTCATACCACCAAGAAAGCAGCACCAGGAGCAGAGTGCTTCCTTTGGACCTGGGGTTCCTGCACAGAGAAACTCCTAGACTAAAGGAAGATTGATGACAAGGACTTTCCTCCAGAGCTAACAGAGATCGAAAGCATTTCCCTGGAGCTGGCGCCCTGAATTCAGACTTCTAGCCTCCTAGACTGTGAGAGAATAAATTGCTCTTTGTTCAAAGCCATCCACCTGTGGTATTTCTGTTATAGCACCACTAGATAACCAAGATAGATGGTTATCATTCTGTGAATAATACCCCAATGAAAACCCTAAGGCCATTATTAAAATACAATGTTCCTCTCCCCCACCTTCTTTTCCTAGCTAAATAATCAGTTTCTTGTAATCAGTTCTTTAGACTTGATTCAGTTTTTGGTACCTGGAAGTTCTGGTATCATTAACTATTAACTCCTTAAGCTGCACACAGAAAGAGCCTTGACCTATGATGGAGCACAGGGGTCTGTCTAGTCTGGGTTCTAGTACTTACTGACCAGATGTCTTTCAGCAAGTCACTGAGCATTTCTGGGCTTCAATATCCCCACATGTAAGATGGGAAGCAATATCTGCCCTACCTTACAGAGATATTGTTAGGATTTAATATGATAATATATGAAAGAACTTTACAAAATTTAAAGCTCTATGCAAATACACTGTTGTTTGGTGCTGACAAGTCAATTCCGACTCACAGTGACTCTATAGGATAGAGTAGAACTGCCCCATAGGGTTTCCTGGGCTGTAATCTTTAACAGATCTGTAGGTTTTTTTGCCTCCAGAGCAGCTGGTGGGTTGAAACCACTGACCTTTTTGGTTAGCATCTGAGCGCTTTAACCACTGTGCAAATATAAGCTATTATTATTTTCTTATTGTCACCAAACAGTAGAAGCATTTTTCTTAAGGTTATAACTTAAGAGCATCATTGAATAAGCATTTAAGTATATATGGGCAAGAAAGTTGAAAGGAAATACACTATTTCTGGGTGGTGGGATTATGAGTGATTGTTCTCTGCTTTATGTTATTTAGCATTTTCTACAAAAGTACCTGTTTCTCTTATAATTAGAAAAATTATTTTAAACAAAGGATCTGTGTAATAATTGAGTAAAAATAACAACTATCATTATCTGAAGGACTTTTTAAAGGAGAGTATGTCAATGACGTGCCTCTACCATCGATAAAACCAAATTTCTGAGTAGATTATTAATGTAGATGACATGAGATGTTTAGGTAAGCTTTTTCAAAGAACAAGGGCAAAGTTATCAAGAATAATGTATTTCCATTTTTCTAAAGAACTACTATCTTCCATCTTTTTTTCCTTCCTCTGAAGTGTTTCTATTAGATATCAGCATCACTAGTCCTCAAAGAGTATCAAGAGGTGAAAGACTCGCAACATGAAAAACCTCAGACAGGAAGCAAAACGTTAGTGTTGCATAAAACCCACCACAAACTCATGACCTGGTTATTATCCTCCCTCTACCCCACTCCCCATGAGCAGCCAGCATTCATGGTGGTTCCTGTGGTGTTGAGGATGTGTTCATAAATCAATTTCCAGCCGAGCTTTCATTTTATTTACTGAAAATTCTGGTTCCAGCACTGTCTCCACTGGTATCAGTTTCCCTTTAATACATTCTCCTCATTCCAACTCCTTACCCCTCCTGATAAGAAGCCCTGGTGGCACAATGGTTAAGTGCTCAGCTGCTAACCCACAGGTCAATGGTTCAAACCCACCAGCTTCTCCGCTGAGGAGAAATGAACTAGAGATCCACTCCCATAAAGATTACACCCTAGGGAACCCCATGGGGCAGTTCTACTCTGTCTGAGAGGGTAACAATGAGTTGGAATCCACTCGATGGCACACAAGGACACCACCACTATCACCCGTCTATATTAGTATCTCTGAGGTATGGGGATTAAATAAGGTGACCATAGGCTTTATTGTTCAGAGTTAAAGAAGGCACTATTAAAAATTACTCTAGGACAACAGGCAAAAACTGTGACTATAACAGGCAACCAGACCAACAACCCAGGACATATGATCATTTGAAGATTCAGCGAGGTGAGACTGAGAGAGGATGGAAGCTTCACGGTGTCTTTGGTCCTGGCAACTAGAAACTAGGTCAATGCCACCATAGTTTTTTCACATTGCCTTCCTTTTCTAATGGTTGGCCCATTAATCTAGGACTCATATTAACATGCTTATGGGACATCTAACATTTCAACATGGCTGACTGAATTTTCTTTGTTTGCTTTTCTTTTCTTTTTTTTATGTTCAAGGTTCACACAGGACAGTTCTTTTGTGAAGGAAGGTGGGAATTGCAAAGCTTTTGCCCTAGGCACGCTTGCATTTAGAATTGTTGCATCTGGCCACTTTTCAAGCAACTGGGTGTGAAGTAAGAATGCCCATTTGGATTACAGATCTCATTTTAATATCTTTCAAAATAAATAACAATAGCCAATTTATGTATTTCAAGGCTTCCAAGAGATGAAAGACACTAACCACACAGGAACTACAGAAAAGATAGATAAAGAAATCCTATTAAAGTTTTTTTTTTTAATTATCCAAAAAGTTTATTTCAATGAAGGCAGTAAAATAAAGCTTGGTTTGATGGCTAAAATTAACCAAAGCACCCAAAGTGGCAAAAGTCAGAATAATTCAATTCTATAAATTCTTGATACTCAGGGAAACTTAATCATAACCCTTAGCTATTGAAATGATTGCATTTTTGGGTTATTATCAAGTCTGCCAAGGCCCTGTAAACTCAACCTAAGGCTAGATTTGGTTTGATGGTACCAGTCCTAACATATTCCTTGGAGAGGACATCAAGCTCTACAATAGACTAAAAAAGCACCTT
Source organism: Loxodonta africana (assembly GCF_030014295.1). Taxonomy (NCBI): domain Eukaryota; kingdom Metazoa; phylum Chordata; class Mammalia; order Proboscidea; family Elephantidae; genus Loxodonta; species Loxodonta africana. The sequence continues at coordinate 39,765,928 of NC_087363.1, forward strand.
CATATCTAATTTCTAACTTGTATATGGATTGACACAGTGGCTGCAACAATGGGCTCAAGCATAACAATGATTGTAAGGATGGTGCAGGACCGGGCAGCACTTCGTTGCATTGTACACAGGGTAGCTATGAGTGGGAGCCAACTTGATGGCACCTAACAACAAGACATCCTGTATAGCCATCTGCAAGTGCCAATGAATGGATTAAGCTACCCTGAGAGAACATTAACAATAATTTCTATTACTCTGAAATTACAGTCTGACATTGGAGTCCATTATTAACAGGACGGACTTTTCCACCCATCAGATCGTCTTTGTGCAGCTGTTAATTGCCGTAGGATCGGCTCTAATGCAACCTTCTGTGTAACAGAACAAAATGTTGCCTGGTTCTGGTAAATGAGACCAAGATTTGGGAATAAACAGAATAAAGGAGAAAAAAATTAGAAATAAACTTAGAGCAAATAAAGATGTTTAACTGTAAATAGTTACATGGTAGGATGATAGAGAGAAATGCTGGGACGTGAAGAGCCCACAGTAGTAATTCAGGACAGAACAACTTCCAACACATAATAAAATCAGTAACACCTACACAATCTTTTAGAGTTTACAAAGCACTTTCGCACAGATTATTTATTTAATCTTGAAATGTAGGAATTATTTTCATTTTACTGAAAAACAAGGCTCAAGGAGATCATGTGACTTCGAGATCACTTGACTGGGAAATAAAATTTCAACTTAAAAAATTAACGCAAATCTTGAAATGGCGAATGTTTTATTAAATATATTTCATCACATTTCTTAAAAAAGTACCCCAAATTAACAAATGTTTGTTGAGTGAATCCAATAAACACACACACACACACACACACACGTTATTTACAAGACACTGTGGGAGATACAGAGAAGTATAAGCCTCTCCTTAAGGAATTTCTAATCTTGGAGAAATAAGCAGCAAGGGGATGAAAAGTAATAACTGATGATTTGAATAAGAATTACAGCCAATAATAGAAGAGATGTCACAAGGAATTACCTAGTTAATTACCAAATAAATGGAAAATGACTAAATTTCACAAACCAAAAAAAACCCAAACCCACTGCCTGTTGAGTGCATTCTGACTCATAGCGACCCTGTAGGACAAAGTAGAATTGCCCCATAGGATTTCCAAGGGTGTAAATCATAGGGAAGCTGACAGTCACATCTTTCTCCCAGGAAGCAGCTGGTAAAGTCACACCACTGACCTTTTGGTTAGCAGCCAAGCACTTTAACCACTGTGCCACCAGGGCTCCTAAGTTTCACAGGGACTCAGAAAAGGTGTCAAAATGGGTGGCTCATAAAAAAGGCTTCATGGAAGAAATGGGATTTCAGCTCAGGCTCATACAGTGAATAGCACATAGACACTACAAGAGTATGGCCTCCTCAAAAAGCATCCATATATCTTTGTTGCCTTCACATAGCTCAATAATTATTTATTGTGTGAATAAAGGCAACTGCCTGACTGACTGATAAACTGATCAACACATGGAGAACAAGTGTGGAACATTCTAAGCAAGAGAAAACAGCAAAAGTGTATCTGGGGGGTAGTGAATGCTGACAAATTTTTGTGCTTGAAAGTACAATAAGTAAGTGCCTCATCCAAGGTCATACACTATATTTTTATGGAAATAACGCACGCCTTCTTTGTTTGTTTGCTGGCCATCCCCAGCCCCCCCGCCCACGCATCACCCTCACAAGGACCCTCACCCTCACAAGCAGGGCCATGCCTAACCTCTTCCACATGTTGCTGTAAAAAAAAAAAAAATTAGCATAGTGTACTTAGGAAAATACTTCACAGAGGAAGGGCAAGGATGCCAAACAAACAGAGAAGGCGGCGTGATTTGTGAAAAAATATGGTAGTTAAAGGACCTAGTGGGAGGCAGAATATAGGTCTCCTGACTTCCAGACAGGTATTGAGGTGTAGGGAGGCCCTGGGTGCTGCAAACGGTTCATGCACTCACTGCTAGCTGAAAGATAGGAGGCTGGAGTCAGCCCAGAGGTCCCTTGGAAGAAAGGCCTGGTGATCTACTTCTGAAAAATCAGCCATTAATACACATGGGCTCCCCATGTGTCAGAATCAACTCAACAGCAACCGGTTAGAGGCGTACACGGAAAGAACGTTGGCTTTAAAATCAGGTAAACCTAAGCTAGAATCCCAGCATCACCGGCTGCCTGCTGCGTAACTTTGGGCCAGTCATTTAGCCTCTTTAAGGGTCAGTTTTCTCATGTTAAAAAAGGACTGTTGTGAGGATTAGAAGAAATAATGCATGCAAAGCACTTAGAAGTTCTTTTACATGGTAAGTGTTCAATAAATCCCAGCGTCCTTCTCCCTAGCCCCCGTTTCAAAGGGCGTTTTACTTTATTTAAAAGATTCACTTTGGCAAGGAACTGTATGTGTAAAAATGGCTGAACTGTATGTGTGAAAAAGGCTGAACTGGCAAATCATACACACACATACACACACACACAGAGACATATCAAATAAACCCCTTGCTAATATATATCTCACCACCATAAAAATAAAATAAAAGATTCGCTTTGGTATTGCTACAATGGAAGATCCCCTGTACAGCTGGCTCATGACTTGATTTACTCAACACTAATTTAGACGTAAGTCCTCAGACGCTCTTTACTGCATTCAGTTGTATGTCTGCACTGTGAGTAGAATAATTCTGAAGTAATCGCACTACATATTGGAAACTCTGGTGGTGTAGTGGTTAAGAGCTACCACTGCTAACCAAAAAGGTCAGCAGTTTGAATCTACCAGGCACTCCCTGGAAACCCTATGGGGCAGTTCTACCCTGTCCTATAGGGTCGCTATAAGTCAGAACTGACTTGACGGCAGCGGGTTTGGTTTTCTTGATTTGCATTATACAAGCAGTCAGTGGTCATAGACGACATATTCTGATAAATAATGCTGAGGTACTGATATACTGTAGCCAGTTGGACTGGGTGGAATTATATATTAAATAAAAACAAGTGCGGAATAACATTGATGAGCTATTAAAAATTCTTAATGAACTGAAAGTTTTTCTTATACCATTAGAGGAAATGGACAAATGTTAAAGAAAAAAAAAAAAGCAGTTAAAGTGATGTATTTTTAAAAGCGGCTTCCAAGAGCATTTCCTGAGGTAATCTTCAACATCTTCTAAATCTACCGTGAAATGTTGCTCGCTATGCAAAAGGAAACTAAGATATTATAAATTCCCGAATAATCAACTCATGATTATCTAAATTCAATTTAAATTTTATTCACCACGCTATACTTAACAAGATAGAAAAATGACTTATTATGTTTAAGAAAGATTTACATAACCAGAAATCAAAAGGTCTTTCTGGCTCACTGAGTTAATCAGAAATTCAATTTTACCTAGAACAAAGTATACCTTGTACATTCCAGTTCATCAACATTTTATATGCCTGGATTTTGGCAAAAGAGCCAGACAAATGTTGAATCTGACAATCATTAGTATAAAACTATCATCTCAGCATGTAAGGCATTTTATGCTAAAAAACCATCTAACTTCTCTATCAAAGAGCAGACCCCTGGGTCCTGGCCTTTCTTCCACTGCCTGTCATCCTTCTGGCACCAGAGGCTTCTATTATCCTGCCTCTCTGGTTGAGCCTTCCTTAAGGCTCTTTTCTCAAGGTTCTCCACTCTTCCAATTCTATAAGCTCTCCCTAGGCAATCTCATTACGTAAGACTTCAAACATCATGTCTATCTTGAGACCACATTTATACTTCTTGCCCAGTCTGACTTCTGAGCCTCAGACCTGTATACAAATATTTAGCACCAGCATTGGTGGTTCAGTGGTAAAGTCTTGCCTGCCATGTGAGAAGCCTGGGTTCACTTTCCGGCCACTGTACAGTGGTGGTACAGTGATTTAAGTGTTCGGCTCCTAACCAAAAGGTCGACAGTTCAAACCCACCAGCTGCTCCTTGGGAACTCTATGGGGAAGTTTTACTCTCTCCTACAGGGTTGCTATGAGTCGGAATCGACTTGACAGCAACAGGTTTATGGTTTTTTTTTTTAGGAGCCCTGCTGGTACCACATTTAAGTGCTCAGCCACTAACCAAAAGGTTGGTGGTTTCAAATCACCCAGCGGCTCTGTGAGAGAAAGGCCCTATGAGGCAGTTCTACTCTGTCACACGCAGTGACTTTGAGTACAAAATCGACTAGAGGCACCAAACAACAATAACATCTCCACTGAAGTATCTGATAGACAACTCAAATTCAACAGGTCAAAAACCTAAGTCATCATCTAGTCCCCAAACCGGGTCTTCCTTCAGCGAACCCTATTTTAGTAAATGATACCAACCCATCTCCCAGCTGATCATGCCAAAAAAGGGAGTCCTAATTAACTCCCCCAATCCTCACATCTAATCATTGCCAAGTCTTTTTTCTTCTATCACCTCTCTCAGTCTCCTCTGCTATCGACTCTAGCCCAAGCCCCTTGTCACCTCTCATTCACACCTCTCTACTAGCTTTCTGGGGCACTGGTGGTTCAGTAGCAGAATTCTCACATTCCATGCCCCCTCCACAAACCTCATATGCAGTCACCACCCTCCTGTCGGGGAGGCTGGCATGCTGCTATGGTGCTCAACAGGTTTCAGCGGAGCTTCCTGACTAAAGCAGACTAGGAAGAAAGGTCTGGTGACCGACTTAGAAAAACCCGCCAGTGAAAACCCTGTGGATCACAACAGTCTGATCCCATCTGGCATGGAGTCTCCATGAGCTGAAGCTAACAAACACTGGCTTCCTATCTGGACTCCTTACTTCTGCTCTTACCTTCTCTCCAATCAGTTCTGCATACTGCAGCCAGAATGATCTTTTAAAGATGCAAATCTAGTGAAGACACTCCCTTGTTTAAACTCTATATTGGTTTCTGGTTGTCTTAAAACTAAGCTGCCCTGAATAATCTGGTCTCTGCTCATCTCTGTAGCCTCATCTGATGCCTTTTCTCCATTTAAATCAGTAAGCAATGCTTTTTCCTACCTTAAAGCCTCCACACATGGTATTTCCTCTCTAACACTGACTTTCTCACAACTCCCTTAAGTTAATCCCTACCCTCCCTTCAACTGTTGGAACCCTGGTGACATAGTGGTTAAGACCTCTGGCTGCTAGCCAAAAGGTTGGCAGCTCAAATCCACCAGCTGCTCCTCGGAAATCCTATGGGGGAGTTCTCTGTCCTTGACTGTGAGTCAGAATTGACTTGACAGCAGTGGGTTTGCTTTTTGGTTTTGGTCCTCAACTGCCAGCAGAAAAATCAGTTCCCCAAGCCCTCAGACTAGGTTAAATCGTTCTGTTTGTTATCAGTCTATACAACTCACATCACCGTTTTTTTTTCTCCCTTATGCTGTTGCTGTTAGCTGTCATTGCTTCGGCCCCCGACTCATGGCAACCCAGGTGAAATGCTGCCTGCACCAGCACCATCCTCGTGACTGCTTGGACATCAGACCATCATGATCCAGAGGATTTTTACTGGCTAATTTTCGAAGCAGATCACCAGGCCCTTCTTCCTAGCCAGAGTCTGGAAGCTCTGCTGAGACCTGTTCAGCATTAGAGGATCGTGCAAGTCTCCACCGACAGGTGGTGGCTGCGCGTGGGATACCTTGGCTGGGAATCCAACCCAGGTCTCCTGCATGGAGGGCAAGAATTCCACCACTGAACTACCAATGCCCTTCACTTTTCCCCTCATACAACTCATCATTTTTGTTATTACTTGTTCATTTTTGCTTTCCGCGTTAGATTATAAACTCAATGAAGACATGATCATCTAGCATCCTCACAACAGCAGAACACAGGATAAAGTCTTAGAAGGCTTGAGTTTTAGTGTTGGTTGGCCTTCTTAACTTGCCGTGTGACACTGAGCAAGTCACTTAACTTCTTATTTGTAAAAGGAGAGAAGTCAGATTTGATGGTGTTTCTTAAACTTCACTAATGTAACTGTCCCTTTTAAAGAAAAAGAAAAAACCTTATAGAACTGCCAAAGTTGTGTCCTCAGGCTCCCCAGAGATCCTAGAACCCCAGGTTCACAAAAATATAAGAAACCAACATCTCATTCCATAAAAATATCCTTTAATTGTGAAACACAGGCTTTATCGTGAGCAAAATAAATAAAAGGCTTTTAAAGACTATAATTGATGTAAAAGCACAGTATTTTAAAATTCTCCTAAAAGGAGTCAAATGTATCCCAAGAATACATTCTATGGATCCTATTTTGAGAAACAAATAGTCCCTTCCAGGTCTGAAATTTCACCATTTCGTGAAGATGGATGTATGTTTCCCAAAGTACTTCTCAGTCAAGTCATACTCTGCATGTGTGCTCTTTAAACTGAGGTTTGGGAACGAATAGAAAGAATTCTACAGATCAAAGCATCTAAAATTCTTTCATTTGAATAGAGAGAGATAGATCCTCAGGTACTGATTTTGACAATGGGATGAAGAGTTTTTGACCTTAATTCAACGTAAGTGGCTGACAGAAAGCATTGCCTTGTGCTCAGGTGAAATTATCTTTTTTTTTTTTTCTTTTTGTATTGTGCTTTAAGAGAAAGTTTACAGTTCAAGTTAGTTTCTCATACAAAAACTTATACACACATTGTTATGTGACCCTAGTTACTCTCCTTAAAATGTGACAACACACTTCTCCTTTCTACCCTGGATTTCCCGTGTCCATTCAACCAGCTCCTGTCCCTTTCTGCCTTCTCATCTTACCTCTGGACAGGAGCTGCCCATCTAGTCTCATGTATCTGCTCTTATTTCTCTAGGATATATTTCAAGGTACTGGGTTATATTTCAAGGAGAAGGATTGCTGGATTGTATGATAGTTCTATTTCCAGCTTTTTAAGAAAGTGTCAAATTGATTTCCAAAGTGGCTGTACCGTTTTACCTTCCCACCAGCAGTGTATAACTGTTCCAGTCTCTCCACAACCTCTCCAACATTTATTATTTTGTGTTTTTTGGATTAACGCTAGCCTTGTTGGGGTGAGATGGTATCTCATTGTAGTTTTGATTTGCACTTCTCTAATGACTAGTGATTGTGAACATTTCCTCATGTATCTGTTAGCTACCTGAATGTCTTCTTTAGTGAAGTGGCTGTTCATATCCTTTGCCCATTTTTTATCTGGGTTATTTGTCCTTTTGTTGTTGAGGTTTTGCAGTATCTTGTAGATTTTTGAGATTAGACCCTGATCGGATTTGTCACAGCCAAAATTTTTTTCCCAATTTGTAGGTTGCCTTTTTACTCTTTTGGTGAAGTCTTCTGATGAGCATAAGTGTTTAAGTTTTTGGAGCTTCCAGTTATCTAGTTTCTCTTCTGGTGTTTGTGCATTTAGTTATGGTTTGTATTCTGTTTATGCCATGTATTAGGGCTCCTAGCTTTGTCCCTATTTTTCCTTCCATGATCTTTATCGTTTTAGGTTTTATGTTTAGGTCTTTGATCCATTTTGAGTTAGTTTTTGTGCATCCTGTGAGGTATGGGTCTTGTTTCATTTTTTTGCAGATGGGTATTCAGTTGTGCCAGCACCATTTGTTAAAGAGGAAATTATCTTTTTGATTATATGAAGAAGCGTGTGAGAAAATAAACAAAAAAGTGAAAAAAAACACAGGCAGCTTGTATTAAGTGGTGGGATCTAAATGGCTCACATGTTAATGATCTCATAGAGACATAAAGCAGACAACACTGTTTTCATAGGAAAACCTGCTCCATAATCAAGGAACTCAAGAATTAGCAGTACTTGTAGTGTCTGGGGTCTAAAAGCTTGCAAGTGGCCATCCAAGGCACAATTGGTCTCTCCTCACCTGGAGCAACAGAGGTAGGAGAGTCGGGAACAGGACAAGGAAATGGAATGTGTGCTAATTGCCTCCCTGAACAACTGCCTCCCTTGCCATGAGATTAGAAGAACCAGATTGTGCCTGGCTACCATTATTGAACATTTTAATCAAAGATTCCATAGGAGAATCCTGATCAAATAGGAGAAAATGCAGAATTTCAAATTCTCATGGGCTCCAGACTTTCTGGAGCCGTGTAGACTAGATGAACCCCTGAAACTACTGCCCTGAGATAATCTTTAATCTTAAACCAAAAAATATCCCCTAAAGTCTTCTTAAAACCAAACAATAAAATAGCTTAGCTTAATTAGTAAAAATGTTTGCCTTGAGCATTGTGCTCTTTTAAGATCTATCTATATGGGATCAAACTGACAACAGCAACTTAAGAGATTAGAAAGGAAATTTAGGGGGGAGTGAGTTTATGGTAATGGGGAGGAGCAATTCAGAAAAGGAGGGGGAGAATGGCTGTACAACTCAAAAAATATAATCGATGTCACTAAATTGAACATGCAGAAACTGCTGAATTGGTGTATGTTCCACTGTGTATACTCTTAAAAAAAAACAAAAAATAAAATAAATTATAAAAAAAAGAAGTGTCACTCGGATTGTCTTGAAAATGTTGGGGTTTTTTTGCCACCTTCTTTTCAGATCCAATTAGATTGTCACTGCCTTTGCCTTATCCCAGACCCTTTGCCTTATAATATGGCAAATATTGTAGAGAAGGAAAAAAACAGAGAGAAAATTAACAGTACTCGGTGTATGACTAATCATCTAGTTTGCTGCTTGTTTTAGAATTACGACGTTCCCCACAACTGCCACATTCTAATTCTGTGGCTCAAGGTAAGCGTCAGCTATGCTCAGTGATGAATGTTAAAGGCCCAAGGATAACTGAAAAACAATTGATCTACAAATCTAAGTATTCTGCTTTCTTATTATGCTTTTTATCTCCCTCTGGTGGAGTGGATAATGAGTGATTAAATGAGTATCAGAATCAAGGAGAGAAATGAAAAATTGCTCTACACAGTAGGTTTCTAAGCAGAATTAATACATTCTATCCCAATTTTTTTTTTTTTTTTTTTTTACCTTTACAGTACATATATTTTGCAAGGGAAAATAAGATTTTGCACGTGCCATTAGGCACTAAAGAATTGTTCTTATTTGTATAGTGTGTTTCCTTGGTTTGCTTGTTTATAACAAAGTGACATTCTTCGTTGAAAATCCTGGAATTTTAATACCTCTTTTGTGACATGAATATATGTTTCAAACAACTTTCCCAAACCTAACTCAACTCTACTGTGGATCAACTGTCGCTCTTACTCAGTGTTGGAGGAGGGAGTCTATCTGCAGACTTTGGGTCTGAAGTCTTTCTCAGCTGGTATCAAAAAGCACTGATACCAGTTGTCATCTTGTAGTCTCTGCTGTGGTCTTCCTTCATTTTGGTTTGGGCTCTTCACACTTTAAACAAAACAAACAACAACAAAAACTTCCCAACTAATTAGAAAGAAGCAATGTCTTTAGTTTTTCTCAGGCTGCTTGGAGTCAAACTCCTGAGTGGAATCAAGCACTCTGAGACAGTTGACAAATACTCATCATCGGTATTCTGGTCTTTATGCACCTCTTTACCATAAAGAATCATACTTCTAATCAAATGCCCAGAGGCCATGAGCGCAAATTATCTAAATATAAATAAAACACTTCTTTCCTGACTGAGACCTCATCTGCCAAGATTCCACTCAGAATGCTGACTGATATGTACCTGTTGCTGTTGAGTCGATTTCAACTCATAGCAACCCTCCAGGACAGGGTAGAATTGCTCCATAGGGTTTCCAAGGACTGGCTGGTGGATTCAGACTGCTGACCTTTTTGGTTAGCAGCTGAGCTTTTAACCACTGCGCTGCCAGGGTGGTTAAAACTCTGTAAGTACAGAAGACTGTATGTAACCCAAGTGGCGATACAGCCTGTGACTGGACAAATAGAACTGCTAAAGTAAAACTAGAGCAGTCCAGGAGTAAGAGCAAATTGGGCTATAACATCCAGTTCCCTTCTCTTTTACGATGCACTTGATTGTTTCCTCTCTGCCTCTCATATTTTAAATTTCATGATATTCTCTTTTCAGCATAATTTGCAGGTATACCATAGTAAATTTATCCGTCTTTGAAAATAATACTGTGAGAGCACATATTTTGAAAAACGCAAATACTTAAAACAGAATGAACTTTTAAGGGAGAAAAAAATCAATTGATACAAGGGAAATTCTGGTGGCGCAGTGGTTAAGAGCTATGGCTGCTAACCAAACGGTCAGCAGTTCAGATCCACCAGGTGCTCCTTGGAAACCCTATGAGGCAGTTCTAAGGGGTTCTATAGGGTCGCTATGAATTAGAATCAACTCAACAGCAATGGGTTATCTTCCTTCAAATTCATATTTCCAAGGTATGGCTGACTCTATAAACTGTGCTGTTATCTTGACTCAAAACCCAGGATAAGTGTACAGCTTTCACTAAACATTCAGTTTTTCAGTACTTGGTTGTCCTGCCAATTATTTCCGTTTCTACCCAAGAACCAAACAGCTATTTATTAAAATGTGCATTTTTACGTATTCCATGTGAACAAATACTCTAAATATCTACCTCAAGGAACGGGAAGACCAATGATAATCTGCAAACTTGAAGGCTGGTAATGAAAAGAGAGACAAAGACATGACCAAATCACTAGATCAAGGTAAAATCTGCTAACAGTGAAATGAACAACTCTGGCCCTAACCTCTAATCAGAAAGATAAGAATAAATAGTAACCCTGAAAATAGCAGTAAGTAAAAGTGATAATACTCTGGAAAATATTATAATGCATAAAAACATATATTTGGACAAATATTCTTGCAGTCAATTTTCTCGTTTATGAACACGAACCAGGGATCTCTCTGTTGATTTTGTTACAGCTGTAACTTTTCCAGCCTCTGAAGTATTAAAGTTACAAACTGGCTTGCTGTTTGAGTGGGCTGGAAAAACTGTACTTTTATCACTGAACTGCTGTAAATTTAAATTTGTTTCCTCTAATTCTCAGATCATTTTGGCAGAATACTTCTAACTGAAAGTGCAATAAACTATATTGTCATACTTTAGGGTTTTTACAACTTACTCTACCATATCTGGGGGAGGGGAGCTAGCAAAAACCCATAAGGAAGTAAAAGGTATTACGGTGACATTTTGTAACCTTTATCTGGCCCAAAGACCACAGAAATCATGTGTTTATGATGGGAAGCATTGCTAAATTTTGGTTGACTTCTTGTGTTTTCTTTCCCCCCGTACCAGCATTCACTAAATCTGCTCATTTTTCTTCCACAATACAAAACACAATTTTTAAAAATAATTTCTTTTAATGAATTAAAAATTTTTTTTTTTTAATTTTCTTGGTAAAATTTAAACAATGGAAAACTGGAATACTAATTAATTTTTAAGTTACCACAAAAGGTATTTTTGAAAATCCTATGGTTTCTGTTAAACGTCAATTTACAAGCTCTGTTTCCTTTTTACAAAAAGTCAACATAGTAACCAAATGAAAAAAACTGATTAAGATGATACAAAAGCAAGGGTAAGTGACTATCTTAATAAAATTGATGGGTCCCTGAATGGCCATGGAAGGGGCTGAGGGATCAAAAAGGAGAAGAAAAGAATGAGAAGAGTACCACATGAAGCTTCTTTATTGGCTTTAATTCAACTTTTATTCCTTTAATAAATACTTACTGAGTAGCTGTTCTGTGTCAGGCATTGTGCTCAATTCTGGACATACAATGGAGACTAGGATATAGTCCCTGCCTTCAGAAAAGTTTACAGTGAGTAATATTCAGGGTGGCTCAAACTGTTAAGTGCTCGACCGCTAGCTGAAAACTTGGAAGACAGGCCTGGCAATCTGCTTCCAAAGGGTCAAAGTTTTGAAAACCCTATGGAACAGTTCTACTCTGCACACATGGGCCACCACGAGTCAGAATTAACTCGACAGCAACTAACTTGAATAACAACAATGACAGTATATTCAGACATTTTGAGAGGTGATTTTTAAAGAGGGGACAAGGAATACATTTAGAAATTTTGACTTGTGGACTTAAGTTCTAAACATTTCCTTTGAACATCTGAAGGCATCAGTTCTAATTGTAGTTATTTTTACAAGTTCCTTTGATAATAAATCTATAGATTGCCATATCTATGTTAACAAATCAAAGTTGTCCCATTCCATGAGGCTTAGAAAGTTGAACATTGGAAGGATCTTTACAGGTCGATTTGTCTAACCTCAATTTACGGCCTATCAGTTTGCTGTACGTGGTGGCTCGTGTGTTGCTATGATGTTGGAATCTATGCCACAGGTATTTCAAACACCAGGAGGGTCACCACGGTGGGCAGGTTTCAGCAGAGCTTCCAGAGTAAGACAGACTAGGAACAAAAGCCTGGTGATCTACTTCCCAAAAAAGAAAAAAATTAGTCGATGAAAACGTTATGGATCACAACAGGGCTTTGAGTGATATAGTGCTGGAAGATGAGCCCTCAGGCTTCAACAAGAGCTCAAACAAACCAACATTTGTGAGGACGGTGCAGGACTGGGCAGTTTGTTCTGTTATACACAGGGTTGCTATGAGTCAGAGCCGACTCAACAGCACCTAACAACAAATTTACATTTGAGAAAACTGAGACCCCAAAGAGGGAAAGTGACTTGATCAAGGTCACTTAGCTGTCAGGTTGTTTTCATTTTTATGAGATTTCTTCCAAGAACAATATAATTTTGGGGGTATAATTTTAACTAGTACTTCTGTAAATCTACGTGTCACTGACACCTTTTTCATTCATTCTCCCTCTTATCTCCACAACACAGTTGCCAGGTTAGCCCTGTTATTCTTTCTACCAAACTGGTGGCAGCAGTATCTTCTCACAGGGTCTGTCTCTTTTTAGTGTTTATTCTGAGAGACTTCATCCTTACACTGTTTCCTCATTCTCCACTGATTTGCACTCCTTCCTGCTTTTCTTTACTCAACTGCTTCAGTTGTTGTTGATAGGTCCCATTGAGCTGATTTTTGACTCATAGAAGACCCCATGGGATAAAGCAGAACTGCCCCATAAAGTTTCCTAGGCTGTAATCTTTATGGGGGCAGGCTGCTAGATCTTTCTCCTGTGGAATTGCTGGGTGGGTTGGAACCACCAACCTTTCAGTTAGCAGCCAAACACTTAACCATTGTGCCACCAGTCACTACCAAAAATTCTCAATGGTCTAAAATTACTCCTTCACCAAACCAAAGCCAAAGCCACTGCTGATGTTACTCAGTAACACGGGGTCGCCATTTGTCAGAATTGGCTCCATAGCAATGGGCTTGGTTTTTGGTTTTTTACTCAACAGATAAGGAAATTGAGGTTCAGAGGTTTTAAGAGATTGCTACGTAACAGAAGAGGGGTAACTGGAACGCAGGTATCCTACTCCCGAAACAGTGAACTTCTCTGGAATACTTAGTTAGGGGTCTTCCAAAGCATAAGTGGAGGTCAGTCTTAGTAAAAAGTTGAGTATTAAAGATCTTTATAGTAACAGGAAAAATCATTTTCATTATTTGTATGTACTTATTAAAATACTTTCTGAATAATACGCCTCGTATTTCCAGAGAAAGTAACAAAAAAAGATTTTGTGGTTAGTTATGACACATTTCTCTGAATACTCCTAACAGATTGCTAAAAAGCTTAGGTCTTGTCACTTGTGTCTATACTTCAGTGGCTACGTCTGAACACAAAGTGCTCTCAATTTTACGACACTCTCTGGAAGAAGTTCAGAAACACATTGTTAATACTCTATTCATACAAAATGATTTCAAAGCTCCATGGGAATTTAGATTTGCACAAGTTATTAGGATGTGACCTTTCCCTTAGATTTCTTATTTTAGGATCCACTTAACATGGTATTTTCCCAGTGGGAGCTGCTGCACTTCCTCCACAGATAAGAAAAATAGCAATCACAAATTATAGTGAGTAAACGTAGGGAAACATATATTTCTGTGATGCAGGCAACACTGGAATCTTAAAAGGAGACCACACTACGTATTCCTTGGGTTTGAGAGGAAAGCCATGTGGCTTGTTAACAAAAGTCATGCCATTACGGTATTTCCCTGAAATTTATACCTAATTGTTTCTTGTCCCAACTACCAAGTCTTGTGACTTTGAAAGTTTATTAAAGATGTTGACGTCACTAAACTTCCTATGTCCTGTCTACAGGGAATATAAAGGGTGAAAATATTAAACTTTTAAAAATTGAAATTATTTCAGATCATAAGATCTGGGCTGAATAACAAGGAATTCGTGAGCTTAAAAAAAATAAAAAGACAAAAACAAAACTAGAATAATTTGAAAGAGTTTCATTTTATGCTCCATGGAATGATAGTAGCTTCCAATTTTTTTTTTTTTTCCCAATTATTGAGCTTCTACTATGTGGTACTCCGGTAGAATTTCATACATATTATTTGTAACATATAATTTATTGGAAGTACCCAAAGAATCAAGCATGCTATCGATAGGACTATTGAGTTCATTATTGCCATTTAAAAAAAGAAGGCTAACAAAACGGGGGAGGGGGGGAGGAAATGCAGATATGTACAGTTTTTTCAAACTAGTTTGCTTTAATTAATAACTCAGTTAAAACTGGACAGTCAGAGAAATTACTATGAGGTAGAAATAATATTCCAATAAGCTGAAGTTTTCCTAAGATAGAAATAAAAGAAGAAATCTTCTCTGGTGTGTTTTCTTAATGCCTCTGTCGTGCGTACTGCAGTTTTCTGCACAAATAGGTCCCTAATGAAGAATTTTATATAGCGTCAGTTAATGAAAGCTTTAAAATTAAGAAATTATAAAAAGCAGTTTTTCTTATTTGTTCTTATGTGAGTGACAGTACAGGAGAGTAATGAAAAATTAAGAATATGCCAAATGCAATTTTCTCTATCTTCTCTTTTCAGACATTTTTGTATAGTAGGTCTTATTAAAATCATGGCTTGAGAACACTGCATTTAAATTATTACTCAGGAATCTCTTATCAAGCCCCTCCCCTCCCCGTGCATTTTGTAGTTTAACAAGCTATGAATTCATAGTCTATCACAAAAGTTAAGTTTTTCTTTCAGGCATAACTTTTAGGAAGCAACCCTCTACGTCTTAAAGCTAGTGACCCTAGTTCTTGAGTAAATATAGTGCCTGTTGTAATTGATTTATACATTTTTTTCCAGAAAATATGTAGTCAGACGCAGCTAGGTTTTAAAGTATTCTTTTTGAGTGGGAAGAGAACTTAGAAATCATTGATGACAATCCTTAATTTTATAGACAAGCACTTTGAGAGTCTGATAGCAATGTATTTACTTTCTCAAATACTACTTAGACATATAAAGACATGTATGTATCTGGATTAAGAATTAGAAGGCAACATGTAGTAATCAAAATAGTCTGAATAGGATGTTAAGATTATAGGTAATGTTTTTCTTTAAAATGATCTTTATTCTTCGGATTACATTGCCTATTTAATATTTAAAACACTGTGTTGTAGTTAAAAGCTCCAATCTATATTTCACATCATAAAAGTAGGTTAAAATGTATACATGGTAACAAGAATTGGAAGAAAATATGCAGAAGTAACAATAGTCGTTTTTGTGTTAAGAAGATTGTGATTTTTTTATTGCCAAAAAATTTTCAAGTTTTATTACTTTTCAGTAATAAAAGCGTTTTCAATTAACGTAAAATGAAACAAATCCAACGACCAAAATCTCCGAAACAAAAGTAATTTATGCTAGTTCCTAACGTTATTTCTAAACGTTCCACCTACCTGGCCTTTAAGGTTTTAAAAGCAAACACTATCTATATTCTAACCCTGAAGGCCTGAACTCATACGTAGCAGTATAGCTAGGCACTGAGAGCTTATTTACAGAGGGCAGGACTGAACTTTGCATGTGAACACATACAGAAAATGATAAAGATCATTGTGTCGTATTAGTAATTTACAGAATTGTGATTCGCTCCACCCAGTACACCTATAATTGAATTCCTCGGTCATAAAATCATTGGGACCAAACAAGTTCAGATATCTTTTATCTAAAGCCCTTTTTCTCCCTTACGATCAGTTAACATATTTCTTGTGTGTAGCTTTTCTTCTTTTTTTATAGATTCATTTGTCTTAGTTTTGAATTAACTCCATAAGCAGCTCTCCCAGTCACCCCAGCTACAGTGTTTCCTATATACCAAGTTTTTTTACTTGCACAATTTATGATATGGGAGCCATATAAACTGCCAGTTGGTAAATGAAGTCCAAGGAATCAAGTCTACACTAAAAAAAAAAAAAGTTCCTAAGGATAAATGCCCCCAAGCAAAGATTCTCCTCATAGCTTGCACCCTGGCAAAGACGTAGAACTGAACTACTGAAGACTTTTGTTATTTCTTATTTCTCTTAAAGTGTGTAAGCTAGTGTCGCTCACTAAAGGGACTGAGCAGGCAAGAGAGTTGCCAGCAAAGAAAACTCCAGGGTCGAATTCCAAATACTTAACATTTCGTTTTTCATGCCAAAATGCTTGAACGCAGACCCAACACTCATTTTCAGATGTCAAAGTACATACCTACCCCTTGCTTTGTTTTTCAAGAGTTTGGTCCTTCAATTTTTAATGACTTTAGGCCATTCTAAAGTCAAACTGATTTTCTAAACATACCTAATGCTGTCATTGATTTTCTTTAAGAATCAAAGTTCCCTTAGTACTACCTGAATTCACTGAGTTCTCAGACATTTTACCTAAAAACAATATGACCTCTAGTCTCACCATTCAAATATAAGACTTTCTACTCTGTCCTATAGGGTCACTATGAGTTGAAATCAACTCGATGGCAATGGGTAATTTTAAGTTCTTGTTCAGACGTAGTCTTGGGCAATGAAGATCGGTGCAGCAAAAGATTATTAATAAGAACTTTCACAGGAGTCCCTGGGTGGCACATAGAGTTAAGTACTCAGCTACTAACAGAAAGGTTGGCAGTTGGAATCTACCTAGAGGTGCTCTGAAAAAAAGCCCTGGTGATTTACTTCCAAAAGATCACAACCATTGAAATCCCTATGGAGCATAGTTCTACTCAGCACACACGGGGTTGCCATGAGTCAAAATCGACTTGGTGGCAACTGGCTTTAGTACTTTCACAGTTCTGGTTTGATCATATTAGACTCTGACTAAAAACTTTGGTAAGAGGTGGATCCCGAGGAGACAGAGCCTTGTGGAGCTTTTCCAGGTCTTCTAGCAGGTTGGAAATAACTGGCTGAAGCACTAAGTAGAGACCAAACTTGTGCAGCTAGGGATGGTAGTAGGTATGCAGAGGGTCAAGAAAAACAGCTCTGATTAAAAGAATGCCCCTGCCTCTCTCTAGTCTTGTAACATTTGCAAATAAACAGAAATTCACTCTGTAAACTAGTGAAAATCTAATAATTCAATGTGACTTTTTAACCTTTTCTTTGGCAACAATTGAGGCTTAAAGAAGAGCTCCAAAGATAGGAGAGAGAGATCCCAGATACCCTTCCCCCAGCCTCCTGTACTCTTAACATCTTGCAGCCATAGTACAATTGTCAAAATAAGACATTAACATTGGTACAATGCTAATAACCAAACTACTTTTTTGGGATTTCACCAGTTTCCATTCATGTCCCTTTTCAACTCCAGGATCCCACATTGTATTTAGTTGCCCTGTCTCCTTAGTCTTAATCTTATTTGTCTTTTAGGTCCTTGACACTTTTGAAGAGTACTGTTCAGGTATTTTGTGGAATGTCTCTCTACAATTTAGGTTTGTCTGATGCTTAGGTTGAGGTTATATATTTTGGAGAAGGATACTACAGAAATGGCGCGTCTTTCGTAAACCCAAAGCCCACTGCCGTCGAATCGATTTTGACTCATAGCGACCCTATAGGACAGAGTAGAACTGCCCTGTAGAGTTTCCAAGGAGCACCTGGTGGATTCAAACTGCTGACCTCTTGGTTAACAGCCGTAGCACTTAACTACTACGCCACCAGGGTTTCCTCAGAGCATTGTAGCAGGGGATAAATGAGGTCAATACGTCTTCTGTCAATCTTGACCACCTGGTTAAAGGTAGTGTGGTTTCTGCGAGGATTCGTCACTGCCAAGCTACTATTTATCCCTTTGTAGTTAACAAATGTTTTGGGGGAGATACTTCAAGATTATACAAATATCCTGTTTCTCCTTAAACTCGTCCACCAATTTTAACATTCATGGGTGGATCTTGCCCACAGCAATGATTGCTCCAGTTGTGATTTCTCACTGCACTCCTTCCCTTTACACTCATTCACTGGAATATCCTTCTGTAAGGAAAAGGACTCCTTCTCCTTCCATTTATTGGTTCAGCCATTTTCTTACAACAGTTTGGACTCCTGTATATTTAAGTATTTTGGGGTTTATAGTCTAATACTATAGGGATTTTACTGCTCATATCATTTTAGGTTTGGCCATTAGGAGCTCCTACAGGTTGACCCTTGTGTCTCTTTTGACATGCCCATCCTTTCTTCTCAGCACATTCTTATTTCCTGGCACCACCAGATGCTCCAGGCTCATGTTTTCCTTGACCTCGCCTTCTTCAAGGACCTCTGATTCCTTTTAATAGAAAATGGTATTTGGAAAGCAGGATCTGGTTTGCTACTGGATTGTAACTGCTACTAGGTCCTCTCAGCAGACAGAGCTAAGATATGTATACACATACTAACCATGTATATACACACATGTCTATATTAATTTCTTTACCTCTCTGACAATTCTTCTTTCCACACTGTAGAATTTCGTTCATCTGCAGATCTCAGGAAAATGGGCCACCCTGTGACTTTTGAAATTAGTAAACTACATAAAACTTTAGTGACTTACTACCCTTCCCCCAATGGTGGACTTCCCAGAACTTTAACTGGAGCTCCTGAAGTTACAACACAACCTAGTCTTCTACCAGTAAGTTAGTACCAGGAAGGATGTCATTTTAATGCAGGGTACTAGCTATAGCTCAGCAGTTCTTTCTCCTAGAATGGAGAATGTCTGGCATATATAAAGCTACTTTCTCCTTTGTGACCAAATTAAAAAAAATAATAATAATTACAAATACCATAGCAATAAAAAATAATGTACTTATAACTATTATCTGGGTAGAAAAATAAAAGGAATGTAAAAGAATTATTAGAGATTTCTTTTTAAAGATTTAAGCTATTTCCCAAATTCTAGGTCATTTTCCTATCTTTGTTTTGTCTTAGGCAAATATGTTATGTAGATGTCTTCAAATGCCTGGTAAATTATATACTAGAAAGTATTCAGATAGTCAAAATAAAAACTATCCAAGAAATTATACAATAAGATGCTGTACAGAATTTGTATGTTCTCTTAAAAGGATACTTACACAAATTCAGAATAATAAATTCTGATTTTTGCCTACCGTTTAAGGGAGACTCTTGATTGAGAAAATGGCCTTCTGGTTGTGTATCTGTGGTTTACAGCTGGCTTCTTTCAAATCTGAACAATTAAAGAGAAACAAGATTTTAATATACACGAATATTCAAAATTCTTGGACAATCTATGCTGCCAAAAGGTACATGTACAAATGCATTTTATTTTCTCCGTTAGATTTCATTCTGAGTGTTTGCTGTCTCTGAGCCCACCTACAATAATTCGCATTCTGTAAAGGTAACCAACAGACAATCAAATGACTCATCGTAAATCCTGCAGGGCTGGAGAATCATAATATTATTTCACAAAACAGACACATATTGTATTCTTTTCACCAACTTTCCTAGTCCTGTCACTGATCATGAGTCAAGGTCCTTTGTTCTCATCCATCTTTTATGTCAAGTCAATAATGCCACATTATTGCATAAACTTAGAAACTAGACTCTAAAGGGATTAATAAGGAGCCCCGGTGGCACAGCAGTTAAAAGCGATCGACTGCTAACCAAAAGGTCGGTAGTTTGAAACCACCAACAGCTCTGCAGGAGAAAGATGTGGCAGTCTACTTCTATAAAGCTTACAGCCTCGGAAACCCTATGAGGCAGTTCTACTCTGTCCTATAGGGTCACTGTGAGTCAAGATCAACAGGACGGCAACAGGTTTTGGGCTTAGATGCAACACACCCCATTTGGAGCAGATTTTTAAAAGGGAAGACCAAAGAGCAGATTGCCTAAGTAAATGTGTCTAGGTCTTAGAACTGACATCCTTGGCCCTTATGAAGGGCCGGGGATCCTAGAACAGGTCTACATTCTATAAAGACAAAACATCATCTAGTGCCAACAGACTTATCTTCAGGGATTTACTAATTCCAACATCCAGGCAAGAACATTCTGTACAGTAAACATACAAAAATATCTAATTTTTTATCTTTTTAATTCTGCACCTTTCAATTTAGATTAAAAAAAAATAAACTGTCCTATTATCTGATACATGATATAAAATTTTTTTATTTTATTACCTGATACACGATATAAAAGTAGCAGACCACCAAGGATGTCTTTCCATTTTTAAATTTCTAATACATAAGAATAAAAATTACAGCAAATGTATTTTGTTTGTGAATTTGTTTCTCTAGCATTGTTCAATACTTCAGCTTGAAATCTGAAAATCTCTTTAGATTCAATGTCAATCACAGCACTAAAATTTTTGCTTTTAGCGTGGGGCATGTTCTTCCATACGAAATAGCTAATTTGCCATTTTTTTGTGTTTCCTGGCTATGATCGTTGGCCTGTCCCACAGCAATTTACATAAACACTCTCACTTGTTAGTCAAAAATGAAAAAAGCATCCATACCAAAACTCTAGACAATATATTATGTGTATAATATATGAGAAATAACTTTGCTCATACTGGATTGCCATTTTGACTTTTTATATTCACGGCATCTACAAAAAAGGGCTTAAATACGTGAAAATAAAAGGGAAAATACTAATAAAGAAAATCTTGAACTAAATATCTGAAAATTTCGAGACTGTTGATTCTAAGTTAAGATTAGGTTACAATGGATTTCCTTGATACTCCTCCCAATTTCCCTTTGAATATGAATTCATAAAGAAATGGACAGGAAGAAAGTAAAGACAAAAACCTGACAAAAAACAAAGAGAAAAATCTCAGCCCCACTATAAATAAAATGCTCATTAACAAATTCAGCAGTATATGAAAAGAATAAACAATCACAGTTAAATTGATCTCAGAAAGGCAAAGAAGATTTAGTATCAGGAAATCTGTTAAAATAACGTATCACAGCACTACGCAAAATTTTAAAGGGATCATATAATTATCTCAAAAAATGCAAACAGCAAGGAAAAAAAACCCCTCCATAAAATTCAACATCCATTCTTGACAATATTTTTTAAAAATAAACTGAGAAACAAAAGATCTTTCTTTAATAACAATAGTTGTATAGAATTTACAACCAATACCATCTTAACTGTGAAATACTATAGAACTTCCTGACATGTGTTCTATAGATAACTAGTTCCTTAAGATTCCCTGAAAGAAAAGGTTCTATTATAAAATGTGTGCATATATCATTCATATTTGGAAATTAATAAAGTACATTAGCATTGTATTTACTCTGGAAGCCCTAAAACTAAAAGAAAAATTACCATAAACAACTTGCATAACTGTTTAGCCCAATAGTTCTCAAACTTATTTGAATCCTTGTTTCTTCACTTCCTATTATTTACTCTTCAATCCACTTTACTGTGATTTTTCATCCCCACCTTTCTACTGAAACTCAAGGAAAAGTTACAAGCTGTCTCCTTCTTGCTAAGTCCATTAGTCTTCTCTTGATTTTCATTGTATATATCCAGTGGTATGCTGGTAAATGTTTAACAGCTGCCTCTCCTGGAAAGGAGGTGGAGGAGAACTACTCTGATTTGTAGCAATTGCCAATTTCTGTGGTGTAAATACTCCCACCATGACTGATTTCAACATGATGCCTCTGAGCACAGTGTTGGGAAGAGATGCCACAGTAACAGAAGACATTATACATTACTTCCACCATAAAGACACAACTGACATGAATAACCTCAACAGCGTAAAACAACAAGTCCTTTGGCTTGGGTATCTACGACCTTTTTATTTAATATAATTTATTTAATTGTAAGCCTATATAATTAAATTTTTAATAGTGAATTTGTTTAACAATTGACTCACAGAAATCCTGAAGAATTTACAACTAAAACGCAATAAAAAAACAAATTCTGAAAACGTAACAATTGGCCCTCATGAGCTGGTATGAGATGGCTCCAGCACACCCATCTCTGCCTCTGCAGCATTTCACATTTTGTCCATCCTCTCTTGAAACTTTCTCCTCCCTTAGCCACATGGAAACCAAAACCGATCAGTTGGCTGTGGAGTTGGCTCTATCTCATAGAGTTACTGAATATAAATTAAAGATGTGTGATCTAATTTACCTCGTCACGAGTAACAAGAATAGTTACTTTCAAGTTGTGTACTACTTACATGACCCAAAAACCCAAACCCATTGCCATCGAGTCAATTCTGACTCATAGCAACCCTACAGGACAGAGCAGAACTTCCACATAAGGTTTCTAAGGCTGTAAATCTTTCTGGAAGCAGACTGCTACATCTTTCTCCCACACAGCAGCCAGTGGGTTCCAACTGTTGATCTTTTAGTTAGCAGTCGAGTGCTAAACCAACCACTTGAGCCACCAAGGCTCCGTACTTACAAGACCTATAAACTGATTTTTGGTGAACTAGAACAGCTACAAATTTAGAGCTAAGCCATTGTTACACCTGAATCCAGTTACACTTGTGTAGATCTGATTGTTAAATGTGGAATAGCAGTGGTTGCGGTGAGGTATAGGCATCTTGTTCTCATTCCCTGGGAAGTTAAATACTGGAAAGTCAGGTTCTTGTTAAAGATTGCAAGACAAGGTGGCTGAGTTCAGATTGCCTGGATTCAAATCCTAGTTTTATCACCTGGCAGGTTACTTTAGCTCTCTGCACCTGTTTCTTCATCTGCAAAACAGAGATAACAGTGTATACCTTATATGGCTGTTGGAAGAACAAAATGAGATAATATATGTAGTCTACTTAAAATAGAGCCTGATACAAAATAAGCACTCAATAAACTATTACTATCAATAAATAAATGGCTTTTTTGGTGCTTGAAATAACTAAGGAATAGCCCTTTAGAAGGACAATTAAATCATATATGGGCACTTCTAAGGATTTAAACTGTGGAGTAGACTAATGGGTAGATTGAATGGAAAGAAAGCATTCTCTAAACAAGAAATAGGATGGTTACATTTGTAAGTCAATTATAAACTAAATTATTCCAGTAGAGTAATATTACTTCAAAGAAGTCACAGTAGATAATTAGGATTAGAAAGTAGGGTAAGACCGTAGATTTGAAACATTAAAACAACTATTATTTAACAATGTTCTAGGCACTAAGAATACAGAATGAACAAAACAGACAAAAATTCAAGATCTTGTGTAACTGCATATGATGTTGTTTTGCGCTGTTGAGTCGATTCTGACTCATAGCAACCCTGTGTGACAGAGAAGAACTATCCCATATGGTCTCCTAGGCTGAAATCTTTGTGGGAGCAGATTGCCAGGTCTTTTCTCCTGTGGAGGGGCTGGTGGGTTCGAACCACCTATCTTTCGGTCAGCAGCTGAGCACTTAACCTTAGTGTCACCAGGGCTCCTTGTAGCCACATATAAACCAAAAAACTCACTGACATCAAGTCAATTAGATTCCAACTCATAGAGACCCTACAGAACAGAGTAGAACTGCCGCATACGGTTTCCAAGCCTGTAATCGTTATGGAAGCAAACTGCCACATGTCTCTCCAACGGACCAGCTGGTGGCTTTGAACCACTGACCTTCTGGTTAGCAGCCAAGTGCTTACACACTACTCCACCCAGCCTCCTTATAACTTTATAGAGGAGGGTGTAATAAAGAATTGGAGTCCCTCAGTGGTGCAAATGGTTACCTTGCTCCACCCCTAAGTGGAAAGTTGAAGGTTTGAGTCCACCCAGAGGCTCGTTGGAATAAAGGCCTGGTGATCTCCTTCTGAAAAATCAGCCACTGAAAACCCTATGGGCCACACATGAGGGATCAGCATGCGTTGACGTGGACTCGTCAGCAACTTTTTTTTTTTTTTAAACACTGAATATATCTGCAGTATTTTTTTTATGGAAAAAAGAAGCTATAAAACTAAGGACAAGTAGGAGTTACCTCAACAAGCTAATATGTTCTACTGTGGTTTATAAGTCAAGGTTTATTAACCCTCTCTTCCCAATGTGAGGATTAGTGATTCAAGGTTTTTTTTTAATCAATCAAAACCTGTTTATAAGTGATAAACAGTTTTGTCTCAGAAAGAGCAATATAAGCATTTTGTCTGCATTAAATTCAGAATACAAATATCACTACTTAATCATTTGATTAGTAGATAAAAATGTATTTCATTTCCATATTATAGTTAGAGAAAATTGTGTCCCCCAAAAATGTGTGTCTACTTGGCTAGTCCATGATTCTCAGTATTGTATGATTGCCCACCATTTTGTCATCTGATGTGATTTTCCTATGTGTTGTATATCCTACCTCCATGATGTTAATGAGGTGGGATTAGTGGCAGTTGTTAATGAGGCAGGACTCAATCTACAAGATTAGGTTGTATCTTAAGTCAATCTCTTTTGAGATATAAAAGACAGAATTGAGCAGAAAGACATGGGGACCTCATACCACCAAGAAACAAGGGCCAGGAGAATAGTGCGTCCTTTGGACCCAGCGTCCCTGCTCTGAGACGCTCTTGATCTGGGAAGATTGATAAGGGCCTTCCCCCAGAGCCAACAGAGAGAGAAAGCCTTTCCCTGGAGCTGGTACCCTGAATTCTGATTTCTAGCCTCCTAGACTGTGAGATAATAAATTTCTCTTTGTTAAAGCCATCCACTTGTGGTATTTCTGTTATAGCAGCACTAGATAACTAAGACAGAGATCTAGCCAAAGAGAAATGTTAAAATTGGGAAACAGAGAGGGAAAGGAAGAGAGCCATCAGAGGGACAGAAACAGAGAAAGGAAGAAAGTGACAGTATATAGGAAACATGGGAAGTGAAAAAAGGGAGGGAGACGGAGTAAGAATCAGAGCTAGAACAACAACGGAGGGAAGGGGCAGAGGGGAGGAAAGTAGAGGGGAAGGAAGGTAGGAAATGAGAAGCTCAGAAATCCTGGTATCGCATATTTAAGCTCAGCTATTTTTATTCACTTAAAAAAAAACTTTTTTTTATTCACTTTGGACATAAATATCAGACACTGTCACCATTGATATTTTAAATATTGTTCAGAAATTAAGAAGCTACCAAAATTATTTAGCCAAAAAACTTTCACATTAGTAATTACATATAAATGCCACCTTAAGTAAACTATCTTTGCTTTTCTTTAAAGCCACATTTACCCAGCTCCTGTGCCTGTGCACCTACTGATTCCAATTTAAAATGCTTTGTCCACCATCAGCCCACATTCATTCAACAACATTCAACAAGTATTTATTGAGCACCTACTATATAGCAAGTACTGTCAAAATTTTACACGGATTTTTAATGAATAGTTTTTTTTTTTAATACGCTGTTTTGTGGAAACCCTGGTGGTGGTGTGGTTTAAGAGCTACGGCTGCTAACCAAAAAGTTGGCAGTTTGAATCCACCAGGCACTCCTTGGAAACCCTATGGAGCAGTTCTACTCTGTCCTATAGGGTCGCTATGAGTTGGAATCAACTCAGTGGCAACAAGTTTGGTTACATGCTGTTTGAATAATATACAATGAAAATGGGCTATTTTAATAAAATATTCTACCAGGCTTGATGCAGAACGAATGGAAGCCTCCTAATAAAACCAGGAATCTAAAAGCAGCCTGGCGAAAAAGGTTGGATATACTGAATGAATACTGTAGTTAACCTTTTTCTTCATCTGATAACATGAGCACTAAAATAATCCCTCTGAAAGTAATGCCCCATATTTGAGTTAAATACACTCTAGAATTTCCCCAAAATACAGTGAGCATAGAACTCTTACAGGAGTCTAAATCCACCAGATTCTCTAAAGGGCAATTAATCTGTGATCATTCTAGCTGCTAACTGTTGACAATAACACTTGATTAAGTTCTGAATAACTAAGTCAAATAGCTTTGAGTAAGTTTTTTGAAATTCCACTCACACCAAAATGGCATTCCAGACACCCCCAAATGGGTAGTCACGCTTGTCCTTGTTCAACCACAACATTACATCACAGGAAAAAGAACAAATGATTTAAAGATCAGCAGCGTGATTGTGATTTACGTAACTCACTTCTGCAGAAATCTGTATTACTCGTGAAAAATATCACGTGAAAGAGGAAGTGACTTCAAATATTAAAATTGGAATAAATGACAGCTTAGGAGGCATTACAGTTAGTACTTCTTTAAAAAAGTACGGGGGAAGCAATTGCACAGATCTGTTTAAAATCCAATTTGCATTCAAATTTAGGCAAGTACATGTTCTGATGAAAATGGCCAGAAACTTGTGATATGTCGGTGTTCTGATACAGTTATTTATGAAAGAAATATGTTCCACTAAGTTAATATTACAGAATAGGGAACCATAGCAGCTTGGAGTTGGAAGGGACTTAATAAGTCACCTAGTTCATTTCTTCTTGACAGATGGTCCTTCAGGCTCTGCATGAATATCTCCAATGACAAAGCACTAACTTTTTCAAAGAGCACCCTTTCCCATTGTTGGACAGCTATAGTTATTAGAAGTTCATTGCTCCCTTTAACTCCTAGTAATGCTATGACAGAAAAGGACTGTCTACTAGACAGTAAGCCCCTTGGGACGGGCCCAATCTGTCTTGTTTACTGCTACAGTCCTCGCAGACACAGTATGTGGCACATAGTAGGTACTTCTTAAAAAAAAATAAAATAAATGACTGCCCCACTAAGCCCAGTCCATTTATCCTTTAGGGCAGTGGTTCTCTAACTCTGGGGTGAAGGATAGTTTTTCCTTTTCTTTTCAATCTATTGTGGACACCTTTATAAAATACAAAATCATGTACTTCAGTGTTATAGCAATATAAAAGTTTTTAAATGCTTGTTCACAAATCTGTGCTTACCTTGTGCCAAACCAGTAACTAAGAGCTTGTGGACAGCATCAATCTATAGACCAGATGTTGAATATCTCACTGCTTTAGAGCACCTCTCACATCTGCCCTTCCTCTTCATTCCAACAAGCCCTCCTCACGTCATGGCCAGATTTTGCAAAAGCCTCCTAACTGCTTTCCCTGCACACTGCTGTTAAGCTGCTGTTGGGCCCAACTCATGGGAACCCACGCACAATGGAACAAAATGCTGCCCAGTCCCACACCATTCCCATAATAGGTTGCAGATCAGACCATTCTGATCCATAAGGTTTTCACTGGCTGATTTTCAGACGTAGATCGCCAGGCCTTTTTTCCTAGTCCGTCTTAGTCTAGAAGCTCCGCTGAAACCTGTTCAGCATCACAGCAACGTGCAAGCCCCATGGACAGATGGGTGGCGACTGTGCATGAGGTATACAGTCCAGGAATCAAACCTGGGTCTTCCCTGCATACTTATGGCAAATTCATCTTCTGATTAAATCATTTCACTCCTCTTCCTAAGACCTGGACTCTCCCCATGGCTAATAGGATAAAACCTATACTTCTTTGCCTGCCCTCTAGACCCTTTACATTTTATTTAGAATTGACATTTCCAACCATATTTCTCACTACTCACATGTACAATCCACTTCAAACACAAGTCAAAAAAGTGTCCTCCAACGCCATGCTTATTATCTGTTCTAGGCTTTATTTTCTTACACTGGAAATTCTTCTCTTTCCTCCTAGGCTATCTCAGTTCCTGAACTTTTTTTTTTTTAATTTTAGCTATTTTATTTGTCAAATGGATAATTCTTTTTTTAATTGTTGTTAAAGATATACACAGCAAAAATATACCAATTTAACAATTCCTACGTATGGAATACAGTCACATTGATCACATTCTTCAAATTGTGCAGCGATTCTCACCTTCCTTTTCCGACTTGTTCCCTGCATTGGGATAAAATCACTTCGCCCTATGCTTCCTATGTAATCTTTATCAGTTTGATTCCATATAGGTAGTTCTTTAAGAGAGCATAGTGCTCACAGCAAACATCTTTTACTAGTTAACCCAGACTGTTGTTTGGTTTAAAGATAAGGGAATATTTTCATTTCAGGTTTCAAGGCTAAAGATTATCTCAGAGCAACAGTTTTGGGGGTTCATCCAGCCTCAGTGGCTCCAGAAAGTCTGGAGTCCCTGAGAATTTTAAATTCTGTTCTACATTTTTTCCCCTTTTGATCATGATTCTTCTACAGACTCTTTGAACAAAACAGTCAGTAATGGTAACTGGGCACCATCCAGTTCTTCTGGTCTCCTGGCAAAGGAGGCAGTTGTTCATGGAGGCAATTAGCTATGCATTCCATTTCCTCTTCTATTCCTGACTCTTCTTGCTCTATTACTCTAGGTGAAAACAGACTAACTGTTGTACCTTGAACGGCTGATTATAAATTTTTAAGGCCCCAGACACTACGCAATGAACTAGGAGGTAGCAGAGAAGCACCAAAAATGATATTAGGACAATTAAATTGGGATGTCCCATGAAACCATGACCTTAAACCTCCAAACCAAGAACCAAATCCATGAGGTGTTTTGTTATACATAAGCAGCCCCAGCAGCTACTCTTTTTTTTGTTGTTGTTGTTGTTATTGCTATAGAAGAAGATATCTATCACACTGCATTTGTCACTTCAACCTATTACAGGTGTACAATTTAGTGACGTCAGGTACACTAATAGGCTGTGTATCCATTACCCTTAATCAACACAATTTTTCCATTAACAGAAACTCAGTGTTCTATAAGCAATAACTTTCGTCTTTCCACCTCCCTCTCCCTCACCT
This sequence comes from Loxodonta africana, assembly GCF_030014295.1. Lineage (NCBI taxonomy): Eukaryota > Metazoa > Chordata > Mammalia > Proboscidea > Elephantidae > Loxodonta > Loxodonta africana. The sequence continues at coordinate 39,794,767 of NC_087363.1, forward strand.
GGTAATCACTAATAAACTTTGGTCTTGATACATTTGCCTGTTCTTATCTTTTTATGTAAGTGAGGTCGTACAATATTTGTCCTTTTGTGATTGGCTGATCTCACTCAGCATAATGTCTTCAAGGTCCATCCTTGCTGCAGCATGGATCAGGACTTCATTTCTCTTTCTGGCTGAGTAGTTTTCCATGGTATGTATGTACCACATTTTGTTTATCCATTCATCTGTCGATGGGCATTTGGCTGTGATGAACATGGGTGCACATGTCTCTTTGCATCACTGTTTTCAAGTCCCTTAGGTATATTCCTAGCAGTGGAATTGCTAGTCAATCCCTGAGCTTTTTAAAAATTGCGGTAAAAATCACGTAACATAAAATGAACCACTTTAAAGTATACAATTGAGTAACATTTAGCACATTCATAATGTTTTGCAGCCATCATCCCCATCTAGTTTTGAAATATTTCATCACCCAAATGAAACCCTGCAACCATTAAGCAGTCACTACTTCTTTCCTCTCCCTCCCAACCCTTGGCAACAACTAATCTACTTTGTCTCTGTGAATTTACCTATTCTGGCTATTTCATATAAATGGAGTCATACTTTGATTCCCTTCTGTTCCTTTTCTATATGCTTTTGTTTTTTTTCCTTCAAGTTACCCCGTCAATCCCTAAACTTTTGAAGTCTAGTTCAGTTCTCACCTCCTCTACTAGGCTTTTCTTGGCTATATACTTCACTCCACACTGATCTCACCCTTCTCTGAATTTTATGGCATTCATTTTCTGCCTTACTTATTTTAGCTCTTACTTATATACTGCTTTGAACTGTTCACATACTGCTTTGAACTGCTAGTTAACTGTTCCAATGTTATACCTTTTTGATTTATGTAGAGTATAAACTCCTAGTTGTAGGTGCTTTAACCTGTCCTATAGGGTCGCTATGAGTCAGAATTGACTCGACGGCAGTGGGTTTTGGTTTTTTAACCTGTTACAGTGGAGTTGACTCTGACTCATAGTGACCCCATGTGTGTCAGAGTATAACTGTGGTCCATAGAGTTTTCAGTGGCTGATTTTTTTGGAAGTAGATCGCCAGGTCTTTCTTCCCAGGTGCCTCTGGGTAGGCTCGAACTGCCAACCTTTTGGTTAGCAGCTGAGCGTGGTAACCATTTGCACCACCCAGGGACTCTGTAGGAGTTTTAATGTCTCCCCTTAATGCCTACAGCCTACTTGAACATGTGTGCAATTTACTGGGTCAGTGATATATGAATGAATAATAAATTGAGGAATAAAATGATGCCTGGATAATCAATGAGAGAAAGTTTCAAACTTGCTTTATATCCTTCCTTCTATCCTGCTCATCCTGCTCTATCTTCCCTACCATTTTACTTACCTCTGTTGCTGCTTATGTCTAATTGGGTACTTCTTTGGTCTAGTAAGAGATGAACAGGTGTGGCAGTAGGAGGATAATGGCAGGTTGCCCAAGGGTGGAGTGGATGCAACTTCCCTGCATTGATCTTTCACTAATAGATTCCTACCTTCGTTCTACATCCACAGATGAGGTCCCATCAAGAAGAGTGGGTGTACAGGGATGTCACAGGCCATATCAAAAAGGCTCATTCATTTGCTTTGCTTTTATATGTAAATCAATTTCTTTGCCTGTTATTTTGATTCAAAGTTGTTTAGAAAACGCCTACCTATCTTGCAAAAGGAGATTAGCTGTTAAATGATTACAATGGTAATTACTGTGATCACATATGAAATGGCTGAGTGGTGCGATTATTTTATGTATAACACACAAAGAATAGGTCAAAACTTGTTAATGTTCTATGTAAAACCTTTGAAAGGGAACCAGTTTTATTTTCTTCGTGAGTAATAAGTCTAAATAACATTTTGTATTGTACATCATTATAAACTTTTCCCCAGCTGAAGTACTAACAGAATTGGTTACAGTCGCCATTGGAAGCCTCCAAACAAGAATGTAAAACAGTGCTCAGGCCCTTAGGCCACTGAAAACCTGTTCTTCTGACCAGAACAACTAAAAGATCAGCCATAGAATGCCGAAGTCTATAATTAACATTTTTTTCCCTTTCATATTCCATTTTACCTACTTTGGAATAACTGAATGGAAATCTCTTCTGCCATTAGTTTCATATTACTAAGTACCACTAAAAATGTTACATGAACTAGAAATCGACATTTTAAAGGGCAGTTTAGGGAATTCCCTGAGAATGTGGAGAATAGTAGCACTGATAATCTCATACAAGTGATATTGAAAAAGCACAGATTTGTTCTCAAAATCAAGCCAATTTAAATGTATTTATTAAGTATTTATCAAGCACACAGTCCCTGTGCAATAGGCTGTAAATTGGGGAAGGTATGCAGTGCATATACATAAGAAAAATAAGAATACACAATTCCTGAGCCCTGGTGGCAAGTGGTTAAAAAGTTTGGCTGCTAACCAAAAGGCTGGCAGTTCAATCCACCAACCACTCCTTGGAAATCCTATGTGGCACTTCTACTCTGTCCTATAGGGTCGTTATGAATCAGAATTGACTTGACAGCAACAGGTAAAATGGGTAATTATGATTTACTTAGGCTAAGATTAAAACTGGCTTGCATTTAGCCAGTTTTAATTTGCATCAATTGGTCTCAACCCACCTGGAGCAAAGGAGAATGAAGAACACCAAAGTCACAAGGTAATTATGAGCCCATGAGACAGAAAGGGCCACATAAACCAGAAACTACATTAGCCTGAGACCAGAAGAACTAGATGGTGCCCAGCTTTGGGTTATTACCGTTTTGTTTTACATTTTTGCTTGGTGTAATTTTTTTTTTTTTTTGTAAATAAAGTTATAAACTACATTTACTCGGATAACACTTAAATTATCCAGTACGAGAACATCTGTAACATAAATAATCCCTTTGCAAAGTGAACAGTCTCACCTTGCCATTTGGACGTTCAAGAATAATACCACCTTATTAAAAAGGAATGCATCCTTCAGTAATACCTTTGTTAATGGGATAGAAATAATATAATATGTATACATAATACATAACATATATTATAACCTAAAATAACATAATAAGTTCTAGGAATGACGTTCGAGGACACTGATTTTGCCCCTACCCCACGCCCGACTCACAGATCTCACGAGTCCCTGCTGGCCTATCAATCACGCCACGTCCTAGCACTGGCCATTGCTATCACCTCCTCAGAGACACCGCCTCTCCCAGTGAAAAACTTTCTTGTTAAGATAACAATAACCACAAGCTCCAGGAGGGATGGAATTTGTCTGTCTGGTTCACTGCTTTATCCTATTACCTAAAACAGGGCTTGGCACAAAGTAGAAGTTAAGTAGGTATTTGTTGAATAAGTAAACCTCCATTTGAAAAGGAGCTTTGTTCTCAGGCAATTTGTTCTTTGTATCGTTGTATCCAGTTTAATTGAATAGCCACACATTCTAAAAGCTGAATTTTGGTAGGTGAAGTTCACCTTGGCCTATATTAAGGAACAAGGAGCCCTGGTGGTGCACTGGTTAAGCATTTGGCTGCTAGCCAAAATGCTGGTGGTGTGAACCTACCAGCTGCTCTGTAGAAGAAAGATGTGGCAATCTGCTCCTATAAAGATCACAACCTTGGAAACCCTATGGGACAGTTCTACTCTGTCCCACAGAGCCACTGTAAGTCAGAATCAACCAAACGGCCATGGGTTAATTAAGGGGCACCAGAAACCAGTGAGGCAGAGAGAAGAAATATAGTATCACTGACACGAAACTTATAAAAAGCTTTAAAATTTGTTTATTTAAGACAAAAGTCATTCTAAGACATCAGGCTGACAAAAGTTTCTCCAAAGAAGTCCCAAAGAAAATGACAAAAAAAAAAAGTATAACATGTAATCTGGGTCAAAGACTAAATCACTTAATTCTCCCGTTTGGAATGTCTTGAACAATCCAATAGAGAAGAGGAAAAATTAGTTAATTCAAATGTTATTTCTCTCTCTGTATATATGTGTGTATATATATATATGCATATTCATATGTGTGTGTGTGTATATACACATATATATTTAAATGTTACAATGTCTAAACGAAATCTGGGAGACCTCTACTCATTTGCTATTTTAAACCTCTTGGTATTTTTAAAATTACTTCACAAATTATGTCCAGGCCTCATAATGACCATTTGTAATAGAAGTTTACCTTGACATACTGCTGCATCAGCTGCTATTCACGATTACAAGTTCAATATCTTGTCAGGAGTTAGAAAACCAAATAACTGTATCATGAGGTTATTCCATTTTAGGAAAAAAAAAAACCATAATAGAATACCAATTTTTTTTTTTTTTAAGAAAAAGCTTAAACAAGGGTGGTTTTGAAAGTAAATAACTCAGAAAACTGTTTTTTAAAAACTCTGTTTGCCAGTGTTTGCCAAAGATCAAAGAGATCACGGACCCAAAGAAATCAACAAAACCAAACCTTGTATGGCTGAGAACATGAAGGGGGCTCCCACAGAGAGAGGGTTGTTGGTTTTTTTTTTTTTTTTTCATCTCAAATACGGACTGATCAAGCAAGGAGTACAGGAAAGCCCAATGTATCAAACAAAATTCAGATGTAACAAAAAAGATTTCATGGACTGCCTTACAATGTCTTCAATGCCACTAAAAGGAATAAAATAGCTAGAGGAGTCTCTATGTCTAATTTACCCTGCCTGGGTCTTTTACTAGCCAGGCTCACAGACGCACTAAACAGAAGAAAAACTAAAAACTATGCTTTACAAGTCATATGTTACTGGCTAAACTTTGGAAAACAAAGAACATGCTAAAAACAAATAAAAAGCTGTCCATAACCTCACTATGTTAATATAACTCATATTATTTTTGCATACTCCCTTCCAGGCTTTTTCATATACATATGTTTTTATACGGTTGCAATCAACAGTGCTATCAATAGTCTTTCTTTGCGAGTAGAGGTGTCTCAGTGGTAGAATTCTCCCTATCCACCTGGGTTTGACTTTCTGCCAAGGTACCTCAAATGCAGACACCACACCTGACTGAGACAGACTAAGAAGAAGGACCAACTTTACTGCAGCTAGTAAGTGTCACTATTCTTATTCTAATTTTTACTTTTTTTTTTCAGAGTGGCTAGTAGTTTTCTAAACTGTCCTTGATAGCAACTGTGTAATATTCTACCCGTGATTGCTATAGGGTCCCTATGAGTCAGAATTGACTCGATGGCAACGGGTTTGGTTTTTGGTTTTATAATGCTTCTACGAAAATCTTTGTGTATATGGATTTTCCTGCATCCCTCCTTTGGAAAAAGTCCTAGAAGTGGGATTATAACATTGGAATACCCATTACCCAATTGCTTCCTAACCAAAAAAACCAAACTTATTGCCGTAGAGTCAATGCCAACTTATAGTGACCCTATAGGCCAGGGTACTACTGCCCCATAAGGTTTCCAAAGGATGTAATTTTTCTGGAGCAGACTGCCACATCTTTCTTCCACAGAGCGGCTAATAAGTTCAAATGGTCGACTTTTATGTTAGCAGCCAAACGCTTTAACCATTGTGCACCACAGCTCCTTAATTGCTTTCTAAGTGGCCTAAATTAATTCATAGTGACAATTACTTCAACTCTTAAATCACAGAATCATAGAATAGAATAAAATAAAACAATCATTAAAAATCATTAGAAAGGGCATGTTTTCCACTAGTGTTAAACTGGTATTGAGGTTCGCAAATCTGTATCTGTTTCACATGAACCAGTTCTCTATAGCCGCACCAACCTCCATGATCTTAAAAAAATCAGTCTTTAAAGATGCTGTCTTTGAACTTGGAAATTTAGGATTCCGAGAAACCATTCTAAGGTAAGAACCAGTGAAGCCTGAACTAAGAAGCAAGCCAGCTAGCCTCTCTCGACACCAGCTTATTGACAACAACACTGAGCTTCTCTAAGTAATAAAATGTCAAGGCAATGGGGATAATTTTAAAGGATGATTCCAAGAGATTCTACGAATGGGGAAAAATATGGCAAAGAACTGAACCATGAGCAAAGGCAAGGCCTACTAAAAATAATCCAAACTAAGTGCGTTGACAAAAGGGCTTCAAGCCATCAGATGGAATGCAGGAATCATCTTGGACTAGTGGTTCTCAAACAGCATACATGAGAATTACCCAGGTAGGGGGCCTGATAAAACACAGATGGCTGGGTGCCACCCCCAGAGTTTCTGACTGAGGTGGTCCGGGGTGGGGCCCAAGAATTTGCATTTCTAACAAGTTCACAGATGATGCTGGTTGGGGACCACACTTTGAGAACCACTGCCTTAGACCATTACTTTATTCTTTTTTAAACACTTACTGAATGCCTACTAAGCACTGTGCTATATGCAGGAGAGGGAAACCATGGTGGTGTAGTGCTTAAGAGCTATGGCTCCTAACCAAAAGGGTGGCAGTTCAAAATCCACCAGGGGCTCCTTGGAAACCCTATGGGGCATGTCTACTCTGTCCTATAGGGTCGCTATGAGTTGAAATCAACTTGACAGTGATGGGTTTGGTTTTGGTATATGCTGGAGAACTAAAAAAAAAAAAAAACAACAAACCCATTGCCGTCCAGTCGATTCTGACTCATGAGATGCTGGAGAAACAAGGATGAATAAAACTCAGTATCTGCCTTAGAAAGACCAATCATCTACATATTTGTAGACATTGTGCTGTTCTAGTCCTAAAAGCCAACAAATCTGGGGCTTGATGAAAGTGAAGTTCAAAAATATACTATACTGCCTTAAATAAAACCAGGATGCTTCTAATTAATTCCAAATGCTTTAGGGAAGCATGTAGTAACCCTGTATTGGCAAATGCCTGGGTATTTTCTTCACTCTTGTATATTATGCTGACATATGCAAGTAATTTATTGAAGTATCTACATCATTTATACATACATCACTCACATGTTTGTTCTTATCCACGAACTCAATCCACCATAGATAAAGCAAGAGAACTTATACATGTCCTTTTCCACATGTAATCGAAAAGTTGCTTACCCAGGTAATTACCAACCAACAAAAAGAGCATTTAGTAAGGTAAGACTTTGGGATTCTCTGCCCTAGATTCACAGATTTTAGCCAGATTGTGTAAAAAGTGAACAACAAATAAGCATTCTCCTTAGTCAGAAGGCAAGGAGGTGGCCCATACCCAACTGTTACCACCTTTTAGTTGATTTACCCAAATAATGAGCTTGCTTTTCAGGTGACTGCTAAGTTTCTGTTTCTAACAGGGATACACTGGCTTGCCATAACTACTTTCAGTAAAGATAAATACATAAAGCATGTAGGAATTTTTCTAATCTGTGCATCTGCCAACGAAGTAAGCATTATTGATAACTCTTCAGCATTTTATTTTTTTTCCTGACATGACTGAAAGTCCTCTGTCATTTCAATCTCTTAGGAAGCTAATTAAAAAGTCTGGAAGTGGTAAAAGCGTGAAGAGACTAGGTACTTCCTCTAACATCACAGAAAAAATAAAGGCCCCCTGAAGAGTTAATATTGAGATATTTCATTACCTTAACCAACTCCTGGCTCATAACCCTATCTTTGATAACACTTCCTAGGTACACTGATATGTGGGAATAACAACTTGTTTTCTACAAGGGCAAAATTGGTTCCAGAAAGAATTAAATGTTGTGTTGATTTTTTTTGGGGGGGGGGCTACTCTCATACTTTTAAAAAACTGTTTTATTGTGGTATACATATGAAGAACATTTGTCAGTTAACATTTTTTACATGTACAATTTGGTAACATTAATTACATTTCATCCTGATGTCCAACCATTACCACTAACTGTTTCCAAATTGTTCCACCGGCATGAACAGAAACTCAGTGCGTGTTGATTTTTTAAGAGAGAAAATAAAAACAGTACATCTTTCTCTGTCACTACTGTGACGAAGTGGTTAAGTGCTCGGCCGCTAGCCAAAAGGTTGGTGATTCGAACCCACCAGCTGCTCCAAGGGAGAAAGCCGTGGCAGTCTGCTTCCAAGATCACAGCCTTCCAAACCCCACCGAGCAGTTCTACTCTGTCCTATAGAGTCGCTATGAGTTGGAATCGACTACAGGGCACACAACAAAAACACTGCTCCAAATGTTTATTTTCCTATTTTGTTTCATGAGGCTGGCGTTTGGGGAAACTGGGGCACGCATCGCCTTAATTCCTCCTCTCCTGATCGGCTCCCTCAAGCACCAAGCACATTCTCTATTTCTTAAAGGTCTTGTTCTTAGTAGCCGGGAAACTAGAAACTAACTTGCAAATTGTTGCTGATGGTGAGTGCTGCTGAGAATATTGGCATTTTGAAAGTGAACTCTAAGCCTTCAAAGGACACAGATATTTTGAGGGGTGGAATGACAGCCAGTGGGGTAGGGCCCAGGTTGAGGAGTTCTTTCCAGCACTTGACTGCATTCAGGCTGCCCACTCCCCTCACAATACAGGGAAATGCATTCTTTACACAGGTAGGGTAAAAGAGGGTCCTCTTTCTATTTACTTTCTCAGATTCTCTCTTGAAGCGATTTACAGAGCCAGGAAGATTAACAGCACTTGGAGCAATGGTAGAATTTAAAGCTATTCTCAAATTCTATGATGTCACCGACGATCAGGATAAATTCTTAGAAACCAACCTTATATTTCAAGAAGCTGCACAGTAACGATGCAACCTGCTGGCTGTAGGCGTTGAGCATACACAGATCTGTTAAACACTCCTACTCAGGGTATTTCCCTACTGCTCCACCTCCCTTAGAGCTACCTTTTCCTTATCTGTGGTAAACTGTGAAGGACTTCAAACCCCAGGCTTACGCTAATCAGAACTCTGCTCAGAAGGTCAGAGAATGTGTCTCAGTCAGTCTTATTCACGTGTTATAATTACCCCGGATGAGTCCACATATTAAAGTGGTTGGGTTTTTGTTTAATAGTGAATTGGTTAACACTAGCAATGAATTTATTTTCTAAATTCCGTGAAGCAGGCTAAAAATCTTTTCTACACTGATACTGAATCAAATTGCCACTGAACCAAACCATTATGTGATCTAGTTGAAATCCTGACTGGAATGTTTAAAATCTCTATTTTAATTGATTCACGTTGCCTGACTCGGTGACTTCATTCTTTTCCTTTATGTCTGAGAAACTGCAGTAGAGAAAGAAAACTCACTACACTCTGTTCCACATAGATTTTCCGGTTAAAATTGGCCTGGTCATAGCTGAAGGTACTGCAATGACTCTGAGACAGCCAAGGGATTCTATTAAGAGAGTGGAAGTCCATGCTGCTTTCCTCTCCCAAAGGGTCAGGGGACACTCACTCTCCCTACAAGCACTGGCTTAAGTCTTTCTTTGGTAGCAGTGATGGCTCAGTGGTAGAATTCTCCCCTTCCATGTGCGAGACCTGGGTTTGATTCCCAAACAATGTACCTCAAGTACAGCGACCACCCATGACTAGGACAGACTAGGAAGTAGGGCCAACTTGACCACAGCTAACAACAACATAAGCCTGTCTTTGCTCTCTACTTTCACATCATTTCAGTTATGTCTCTCCTTGGGCTTTGAATAGCTCCATATTCCTGTGAACAGAGTGGTCTGTCAACACACTGCACAATTCAGGCCTGGGTAGGGTAGACACAGTTGCTCATCCTCCCCCACCAGCCGTAACTCTGCAGGCAGAAGCCTTCTCTCACCCCATGTGACTAGCTCTTCCAGATTCCCAAAGCGCCACTAGGTATAGGTCGCCTGTTGGACACCTTCAGTCCAAGTTTCTTGTTTTCTTGCACAGGAGATACTTCACCATAAAATGTATTATTTAGCAATGCATAACGAGAATTTAAAATTTGAATGAGGCGCAGTTAATTATACACTTTTCCAATTACTTCCTACTAGTACATTGGTGAGTTATTAGGAGGCATGTTAACTTTTCAAGCCACTGAAAGACGATTTGATTATTGCTCTTAAAAAAAGACCTAATCTTAAGGACAAGCACCAGTCACTATTTTGTCTTTCAGGCTACAATGCTGAACTGTCCTCTGATCGGAAGGTGTAAACAGGCCTCATTAGAAAACAAGCTTGCTGCTGGGTAACACACATTCAGTACTTGCAGGGTGAACCATAAGAATATGTAAAGAATAAAACTTTATCAAATAAAAACTCAGTTTGTGTCTTTTTGACGCATTAGACATACAATATCAACCCAAGAGGATCTACACTACGTCTATGTAGGACTCACGAAGACAATAAAAATAATTGTTAGACTGATTCTTTGTCAAAAGTCATCAAGGAATAGGAAATACAATTTTAAATTAAATAATGATGTAATATTCTCAGATATTTTATAAGTTGATCATGACACGGCAATGTCAAAATTAGTACTCCAGTGAACTATTAACATTTGTTAAGAGTTAGCGATGATAGAAGGCTCTATAAAATAGTAACTTAATTAAATCAGGGCCTATGTCATATCATTTAAGATAAAACAAGTTTGCTGATAAAGTCTTAAAATCATACAAAAAAAAAAAAAAAGCAATGGAAAAATAACAGCGTTAATTTTCCTATTTCACAGATGAGGAAATTACAAGTTAGAGGGGATAAGTGACTTGTTCCAGCGAGACAGCGGGGAAACAAGAATAATTAGAACAGTAGAAAATGTAAGCATTCATACTCTCAATTAAATACCTCATATTAAAATAGCGATGTGCATTTACAGTTGAAGAGAAACATTAAGCATACATAAACCTGTTTTCTAAAATAAAAAATAATTTAAATATATAATATCATCAGTGATAGTTTTTCTCTTAACAACTATAAAAAAGTTTCCCAAAACACAGCCTATTGTATTTGGGCCAATTCCCTTCCAAATACCTCCTTAAGTATTTTGGGTAAATAAAAATTAAAAATGACATTTTTATTAAATTACAACTTTAAAACATATACCGTATACCTCCCTCAAATTTCCCTCTGGGTTGTGAGAAAGAGTAAATAAATCTATAGGAAGATTTCCAATAATCTTCAATCCAAAATTCTGATCTCGTACACTCTTAAACTAACTGAAGTATTATATCCTGGAGCTATCTACGCATGCAAAGTGGTTATTCACAGATCTTATTGTACTTTTGTGGAGTCATTCGATCTGTTTCAAAGCAACCAGGTAAGCAACTAAAATGATTGCCCTTCTTGTTGCTTTGAGTTGGGCCTTAAGAGTGAAAACAAGGAACGGCTTTAGGGATCAACTATCTTCATGTGGAGATCTGCTAGGAAAAATAAGAATAGCAAGTCAGAACTTCAGTTTAATCATTTTTAAAAGGGGGCATCTGTTTACACTTATATACGAGTGACTTACAGTCCTCTTGATTTGTGTTTAAAAAATTACCTCACAACTAATACTTATTTAGTGGAATCGTCAGAGAAAAACTTCTAGTACGTTCGCCACACAGTATGACAGATATTTCCAAGTTTAAGTAACAATGAATTCAGCAGATAAATTAGAAGGACCAGACTTTTCTGTCCTATCCTTTGGGCATATATAGATTTTGTGAAAGAAGTACGGGCCGGGACGTATAAAACGTTTGGAAAGTATTATTTTAACATTTTTTTCTACTTCATGAAAATCCTGTTATTTCAAATATAATGGCAAAACTAAATGAAATGTTTGCATCATCAATACTTCTATAAGCTTTCACAGTAGCCCCTTTCACACAGCTTTGACACACGTAATTGATTATCTTGGAATTAAGGTTAGCGGCAAACATCCTTATCTTCAGAGAATTATGGAAGAGAGAAAATAAGTATTTGTATCCATATAACTTGCTGATAAAAAAGTGGTTAGCTGTAATCACAAATGTATTTCTAACTCCAAGTCCTAAAGTCACATTTTTTTCTCCTATAGAAATTTTAAATGTCTTAGAAATTTGTAAACACTGATTTTTTTTAAAAAAAGTAATTTATTATTTTTAAAAAGTAGTTCTGAAATACACAAAGAATGAACATTCAGGCAATTAGTTTCTTCAAAGAAAATAGTGTATTCAATTATTAAAAACTGCAATCGCAAAAAATATTTTCAAAATACTCTAAGAAATACTATGATGCTGGTGGACACGCTAGTTTTAACTTAAAAAAGAAATGATGTTCTTTTTAGTTTAAAGGAATGAGAAAACAACGCCCAAAAAATCTTTAGCCTGGAATTCTTTAAAACTTTATACCTCGCTGATGTCAACAGCAGTTATAATTTTCATATAGTTACATGAAACTACTTTTACAGTCGTTCTTGTAAACTCTAGAAAATAAAATTTAAGTCTGAAAAAGAGTTTCTGATTTAAAAACAAAAGCATCACTAGTGGTTATTTTTTCCTTCCAGTGAATTCACAAAGGATTGAGATGACCACCAGTTGAATCTAAGATCCTTTAAGATACAAGTATCAGCAAGTTAAATATCAAATAGCATAAATTTTAAATAAAGGAGAAACTGTATGTGAAATGTGCAGTAAGACAAAAATGAATGGTTTTGTAACAAACTTCATTTTTTGGCTAACATGACATTTAGTTTTACATTTTCTTACATTAAAAAAATGAATAATGCCAGACTCGTACTGAGCTCCAGAGTGAATCTGATTGACAGTATACAAGACAAAGATTATTTTAAAACTTGGTCAGAATCTTTCAGAATATCCCTCCAAATGCTAACTGGTAGCATTGATGAGTGTTTTCTGTAAAATGTTCCTCAGAATGGAAAGTGTGTCTTCTCAAGGGAGAAGCCACAGGGAACGTCTATGTTAGTCCTCAGTGAAAACAGAAGGGGTTTCTAAGTCATCTGGCACCACCAAGTCAGTTCTGCTTTCAGTCAGCAATTGATCATAAAAGCTAAGGACAGGAGCGTCGCTATAGTACACCTGAGGTCTGCGGAAGATCTGCCCAGGTCCTCCCTGAAGAAGTTATTCATTGTTCTCTTAATCACTCCAGTTAAAGTTTGTCTCCCAGCAGATGTTAAAACACTGCACTTGGAAATCAAGAATTTCTTCACCAATGGGGTCTCTATGACTCAATACATCATCTTGTCCATTTTATTTTCAAACAATAATTTTCAGGAAGCAATTTTACATTTCGTCCCTCATCTTGAAAGAAGAAAACTTTTAGTTTCTTCATGGCGGACTACTCTGTTTAAACTTGATTTCTCTGAGAGTAATTATTGACACTATTTTTCCAACAGATAGCCTCAGACCCATGTGAATTAGATTCGTATTGTAAAGCAAGAGCATAACAAAATAATAATAATAAATGATCCTGTGAATGTTGGACATTATCATCAACACATTTCAACAAAATGCAATTAACAGTGAGTTGACTCACCTAAATAATGGACGTTAACAAGCAGAATTTAGAAAGGCAGCCTCCTGATCACCAGCAGAAGTAAAGGACCCTTCTTTACCTAACAACTGACCTTATATAAAAGTAGCAAAGAAGTTACTCCCAGTTTCTGCCCTCTTACCTTTGGCTCCTCCCAAATACCAAGGCATAAAGTACCACGACTACACACCCACTTTCCACCCCCAGCACCTATGGACCAGTGAATTCTGTTAGTCCAGCCTACCCCTACCTGCCGCAATTAGACTACCAAGAGAAGTCTTCAACGCATGGCACCTTCAGGAGCCTATACTATAGGAAGTTTACCGTTTCCAAGTGCCTGGGGAGTGGTGCAGGAGGACGGCCTTCTCCGTCCCCCACCAACCGGAGGAAACCTGCCCAAATCCCAGCCCTTCCACTCAGCTCAGGGCCAGCACTGCGCTTAAGGGCACAGGGGTGACCCCAACTGCGCCCTCCCTTAGCTGTCACTGCGATCGGCACACACCGCGCGCAGCCTGAGTTGTGAGTTAGCAGGAGGAACCCACTGCCGCCAGACCGACAACACCGGTCTCCAGGCTTCTTTGTCCCGGGATACTCTGCCCCGAAGTCCCCCTCAGGCAGCTCCCTGACGCCTGGGCACCTTCTCCACAGCCTCGAGGGAGGGGGCTCTCCTGGAACCTCAAGACGCACTGGCTCGTGTCGTGCCTACTTCTGCCGGGACCGCAGTCCCCGCGTTCAGCGTGCTGCCCGTGCTCTCCACTGCCTGGTTTGCTCAGTCTGGGACATCTTCTCGGGACGTGACCCTCAACCCAGGTCCCCTCGGCCGGCGACCCCTCAGCCAGTGGCCTGTCAACCCGCGACCTCGTCAGCCCCGGCCCCCTCAGCCTGTGACCTCTCTGCCCATGACCCCTCAGTCCCCGAGCCCTCAGGCCGTGATCCCAGTCCCTCAGCCCTGACCCTCCTCGGCCCCGGACCCTTTGCCTGGTCCCTTTTGCCGAGACCCCTCTGCTTGGTCCCCCTCGTCGCTGGCAGCCGAAGCCCCTTTCCGCCCGGGCCCCAGCCCCAGCCCCGGTGTCCCGCCGAGCTCGAGTCTGACCTGCGGCGGCGGCGGCGGTGGCGTGGCGCTTCGGTCCGGTGTCCTGCGGCCGACCCGAGCGCCCCGGGCCGCGGCTCCGGCTCCGGCTGGGGCTCCGAGTGCGGTGGAGCCCCGCCTGGCGTGGCCGAGCGGGGCCGGGGCGGGCGGGGCGGGCGCGGCGGCCGCGCGGGCGGGGGCGGGGTGGGGGCGGGAGTCTGGCGCCCCTGGCCCGGCCCCGCCCCCGGCCCGGTGCGTCCGCGCGGCCGGAGGTCCCGCGCCCCAGGGGCCGCGCCCACAGCGCCCGCACCCGGGGACGCGCTCCGTTCCGCGCCTTGGACTCACAGTAAGTTCGCCTCACCCTTGGGGCTCCCCTTTCTGGAGCGACCGCCCTGTGCCCCGCACTGACTACCTAGTCTCATTTGTTCCTCGGAGCCACCGCTGGGAGGCGGCCCAGAAATGTTCCCATTTCACAGAGGAGGGACCTAAAGTCCAAGATGCCCAGGGTCGTCTCAGGTGTCCGCTTCCGGAGGCCGACCCTCCTTCTTGCCGCCAGTGTTTCTTGCCCTTCTCACAGGGGTCTGCGAGATTTTTGAGATTTTCTCTTTCCAATGACATTCATATATTAAAAAAAAAAAAAAATTGGGGGCCAACCAAAAAAATAAAAAAAGAAACCAAACCCATTGCCCTGGAGTGGATTCTGACTCATAGACACTGTTTAGGACAGAGTAGAACTGCCCGATAGGATTTACAAGGCTGTAAATCTTTAAGGAAGCAGACTGCCACATCTTTCCCTCTAATAGTGGTTGGTGGGTTCAGCCGCCCGAGCACTGTGCCAGCAGGGCTCCTTTTATTTGGGGCCACCTGGTCTTTATCCTGTAACCCAAAGGTGCTGCACACGTGGGGCGCCCAGCCCTTTGCATTTGTAATTTACGTCAGTGTTTATCAGTTACTTCAAGTGAGAGAGTTTACTTTTAATCATTAAAAGCGTTTCTTAAACTCATTAACCGAGTTCTTCAATTCTTTAACAGTTTTTTTACACTGAAGAACCGTGAGACATGGGTGCGGGTGGAGGGAGTGCCGGAATCTAGTTTTCAAGTTCGAGAAACTGTTTTGGCGGCAAGCTGCGTCATGAAAATGTGTGCTATGTGCACCGTGGGCAGCTTCGGGACTCCCCATCATGACTTGCCAAAAGAGAGTGGGCAGATGCCCAGTCAGGAAGCCTCTGGCCTCCTGGATTTGAGGCCTTACTTTCTTTCCCTCCTTCCCAACCTCATTTATTGAGTGTTATGGATCGAATTGGGTGCCCCTAAAACATATGCATCAGTTTGGCTAGCCCATGATTCCCAGTATTGTGTCATTGTCCGCCATTTTGTCATCTGATGTGATTTTCCTGTGTGTTGTAAATCCTACCTCTATGATGTTAATGAGGTGGGATCACCGGCAGTTATGTTAATGGCAGGACTCAATCTACAAGATTAGGTTGTGTTTTAAGCCAATCTCTTTTGAGATGTAAAAGACAGGAGCAAGCAGAAAGACAGGGGGACCTCATATCACCAAGAAAGTAGGTCCAGGAGAAGGGCACATCCTTTGGATCTGGGGTCACTGTGCTGAGAAGCTCCTAGTCCAGGGGAAGATTGATGACAAGGATCTTCCTCCAGAGCTGGCACCCTGAATTCGGAGTTCTAGCCTCCTAAACTATGAGAGAATAAATTGTTATTTGTTAAAGCCACCCATTTGTGGTATTTTTGTTACAGCAGCACTAGATAACTAAGACACTGAGCGTCCTCTTCTAGGGGAGGCAAAGATGAATAAAGCCTTGCCTTCAAGAAGCTTATCAACTACCTGTCAACTACCTGTAGTTCCCCTGATTGTTCTCCAGCCCTATAGCATCTTAACTTGTTGGGGATGCCTGGCTCTTTTCCCTATAGTGCAGAAGGACCTCATTTAGGGTTGAAGCTAATTTTTTGGAGGATGAGTACCAGTAACGAGAAGGTTCGGGGCTTGCATCAACAGATTCATGTCCTTGCTCTTCACAGTCCACAAATATGAAGAGCCACAGCTGTATAGGGACTTCAGAGAAGCCCGTTTCATTGACCACTTACCCCATTTCTTTGCCTGCCATTTAGGTAGTCAGGTTGACATGGATCAACATTCTACACTCATACACAGAAATGCTGCAGGCATCCGACCTTCTTGTTCATTCCAGAGTCCCAGTCTGCTGGGGCTTTTTATAACAGCTTTATCGAGATATAATTTATGTACCATAAAATTTAAATGTACCATTCAATGATTTTTAGTATATTTACAGAGTTGTGCAACCATCGCCATAATCTAATTTTACATTTTTCATCACCCTTAAAAGAAACCTTGTACCCATTAGTGGTCACTCACCTCAGCCCTAAGCAACCACTAATCTCCTTTCTGTCTCTTTAGATTTGCCTATTCTGGTCATTTTATGTCAACAGAATCATATAATATGTGGTCTTTTGTGACTGGTTTCTTTTACTTAATGTTTTCAAGGTTCATCCATATTGCAGCATGAATCAGCACTTCATTTTATGACCAAATAATACTCCATTGTATGAATATACCACATTTTGTTTATCCCCTCAACAGTTGATGGACATTTGGGCTGTTCCACTTTGGGGCTATTAAAAATACTGCTGCTATGAGCATTCATGTATAAGTTTTTGTGTGGACATACGTTTTCATTTCTCTTGGCTCTAAAATCGTATAACTCTATGCTTCACTTTTTAAGGAACTGCCAGACTGTTTTCCAAAGTGGGTGCACCGTTCTAACTTCTGACAAGCAATGTATAAAAAAAACAAATTTCTCCACATCCTCCCCGAAACCCATTATTATTTTTCTTTTTGATTGTAGCTATCATAGTGTGTGGCAGGTGGTATCTCATTGCATGGTTTTGATTTGCATCTCCCTATTGATTAATTACTGATGTTGAGTATTTTTTCATGTGTTTGTTGGCCATTTGCATATCTTTGGAGAAATGTCTTTTCAAATTCTTTGCTTATCTTTTAATTGCCCATTTTTGTCTTTTTTGATTGTTGAGTTGTAAGAGTTCTTTATATACAAGTCCTTTTTTTATGTAAGTCCCTTATATATATACTTTGTAAATATTTTCTCCCATTCTGTGGGTTGTCTTTTCACTTTTTTGATGATGCCATTTGAAATACAAGAGTTTTTAATTTTTATGAAGTCCATTTTTATTATCTCTTTAAATGTATCATTGCCAGGATCCCTGGTGGCACAGTGGTTAAGAGCTTGGCTGCTGAGCAAAAGGTCGGCAGTTCGAATCCACCAGCTGCTCCTCCGAAACCTTCTGGGGCAGCTCTGTTGTACCCTAAGGGTCGCTATGAGTTGGAATTGACTTGACGGCAATGGGTTTATCATTGCCTAACCAATTTTTTATAACTAAAATGTTGTGTAGTGGTTGAGACCTACGGCTG
The DNA here is from genome assembly GCF_030014295.1 of Loxodonta africana. Lineage (NCBI taxonomy): Eukaryota > Metazoa > Chordata > Mammalia > Proboscidea > Elephantidae > Loxodonta > Loxodonta africana. Next base: position 39,812,657 of record NC_087363.1, read on the forward strand.
CTAACCAAGAGGTCAGCAGTTTGAATCCACTAGGTGCTCCTTGGAAACTCTATGGGGCAGCTCTACTCTGTTCTATAGGGTCACTATGAATCAGAATTGACTCGACGGCAGTGGGTTTGGTTTTTTTGTTAGTTTGTTTTAAACCACAGCCGTGAAAATTTATCCCTGTGCTTTCTTCTAAGAGTTTATAGTTTTGGTTCTTACATTTAGGTCTGGGGTCCATTCTGAGTTAATTTTTGTGTATTCTGTGAGGTAGAGGTCAATCTGATTTTGGTGGGAAATTCCCATAATTTAATAATGGTCACTGGGGGAGTCCCACCACAGAAAACTCGTAACTGGTGCAATACTTTAAAGTTGGTCTGAATACTTTCTCAACTCCCTTTGCAATCAAAATTTTCTGATTTTGGAAGTGATCTGTGGTTAGTTAAGCCTATAAATGTAAGAAGTTAAGCAACATAAGTAGAAATAGCATAAATCTGTTTTTCAAACTACTGGTCATGACCCATTAGTGGGTTATGAAATCAATTTAGTAGGTCATAACCGATACTGTTTTTTAATGAAGTAAAACAGAACAGAATAGAAAAAAGAACTTAGCAGAATGCATCTCCTTTCTGTGTTAAAGAAAGTGCTGCTTCATAAAACTTGTGTGTTATGTTTGTGTGTATCAGGGCTGGGTGTAAAATGTGTTACTTACTGTGGGCCACATTTTTAAAAGTTGGAAAAACATTGTGTAAACTACAGTTGCAGAATTCTTTCATTCCACATTTATTATGTGCTTATATTTTCTTTTTTTATTGTGTGCCAGGCCCTCTGCTAAGTGATGGCGATAAAGTGATAAACAGCACACTGCCTCCACCCAGCACCGGTGCACATATGCAGATTCTAGAGACAAAAGTTTGAGCCTCAGTTCAGATTTCCCATCCACAAGAACTTCTTCCAGTACTGGTATTTGCTCCTGTGTGTACCCCATCCCCACTGTTTTTTGTTTGTTTGCTTCTTGCAATTAACCCTCAGTTGGTTTATCTCCTTTGAGATTTGCAGATATATTTGCTTTTCTTCTGGCTAGGAGAACTTTGTTCCCAGGCTCGTAATTGCATACTATGCTTATTGTATTGGGAAGGAAGTACAGGTCTAGTAAGGGGAGTTGACCATAACTGAATTGATTTCCATTTTACTCCAACTATATTTAAATTGGCTCCTCTGACAGAATACAGGCATTTTAAAATGATGTTATGTTGCTTTTTCGGGGAAAAATTAAAAATCATGGCAAAATTTTTCTTTCAGTTATTTTCCAAGGATTCAGAAAGTCAGGATGTTAGCATTAACAGTGACATCCAGCCATTTTGCACAGACTGATCTTCAGTCAATGAGCTGCATTTACAGCAGCTGTGTTTTGGTTTTTTTGTGTACAATCATAGCTCTGACACTATGCATCCTCTTTACTTGAGACACTATTTATCTATCTCTAAAATCTAGACCCTGAAAATTCCCAGGAGATTTAGAAGATCTTAATTTACAATTAAAAAGTTATAGTTAAAAATCAGTTGGATTCCTAGAAACCAAAAAAGAGACCTTTGAAAAGGAAATCAGAAAAGCAATACCATTTATAATAGCCCCTAAAAAAAAAAAAAAAAACCTTAGGAATATATAACCAGGGATATAAAAGACCTGTATAAAGAAAACTACAGAACACTACTGCAAGAAACCAAAAAAGACCTACATAAATACAAAAACATACCATGTTCATGGATAGGTAGACTCAACATTGTGAAAATTTCAAGTCTACCCCCCCCAAAAAAAAGGAGCCTACAAATACAATGCAGTCCTGATCCAAATACAAACAGCATTCTTTAACGAGGTAGAAAAACTAATCATTAACTTTATATGGAAAAGAAAGAGGCCCCAGATAAGTAAAGCACTATTGAAGAAAAAGAATAAAACAGGAGGACTCCACCACCTGATCTCAAAACCTACTATACAGCTGTTGTGTTATTGTTAGGTGCTGTCAAGTTGGCTCTGATTCATAGCAACCCTATGTGCAGGATGGTCCTGCATCACCCTCACAATTGTTTTTATGCTTGAGTTCATTGTTGCAGCCACTGTGTCAGTCCATTTCATTGAGGGTCTTCCTCTTTTTCGCTGACCTTCTGCTATACCAAGTGTCTTGGTCATCTAGTTCTGATATAACAGAAACACCACAAGTGGATGGCTTTAACAAAGAGAATTTTATTCTCTCACAATCCAGTAAGCTAGAAGTCCAAATTCAGGGTCCCAACTCCAGGGCAAGGCTTTCTTTCTCTGTTGGCTCTGGAGGAAGGTCCTCACCATCAGTCTTCCCTTGGTCTGGGAGCATCTCAGTACAGGAACCTCAGGTCCAAAGGACGCACTCTGCCCCCGGCACTGCTTTCTTGGTGATATGAGGTCCCCATGTCTCTCTGCTCGCTTCTCTCTTTTATATCTCAAAAGAGATTGGCTTAAGACACTACCTAATCTTGCAGACCTCATCAGTATAACTGCTGCTAATCCATCTTATTACTTCATAGTGATAGGATTTACAACATATAGGAAGATCACATAAAATGGTGGATAATTACATAATACTGAGAATCATGGCCCAGCCAAGGTGATGGATATTTTGGGGGGACACAATTCAATCCATGACACCAAGCACGATGTCCTTCTCCAGGGACTTGTCCCTCTTGATGACACGTCCAAAGTATGAGAGATGAAGTCTCCGCATGCTTGCTTCTAAGGAACATTCTGGCTGTACTTCTTCCAAGACAGACCTGTTTGTTCTTCTGGCAGTCCATGGTATATTCGATATTCTTTGCCAACACCATAATTCAAAGGCATCAGTTCTCTGGCCTTCCTTATTCATTGTCCAGCTTTCACATGCATACGAGAAGATTGAAAATGCCATGGCTAGGGTCAGGCACACCTTATAGTCTTTAAAGTCACTCTTTGTTTGTTTGTTTTTTTTAACCTTTTAAAGAGGTCTTTTGCAGCAGATTTGCTCAATGCAATGTGTTGTTTGATTTTTTGACTGCTGCTTCCATGGGTGTTGATTGTGGATCCAAGTAAAATGAAATCTTTGACAACTTCATTCTTTTCTTCGTTTATCATGATGTTGCTTATTGGTCCAGTTGTGAGGATTTTTGTTTCCTTTATGCTGAGGTATAATCCATACTGAAGGCTGAAGTGCTTCAAGTCCTCTTTGCTTTTCTTCCACTTTCCATATACCCAAAAACCCATTGCCGTCAAGTCAATTCTGACTCATAGTGGCCCTATAGGACAGAGTAGAACTGCCCCATAGAGTTTCCAAGGAGCTCCTGGCAGATTTGAACTGCCGACCTCTTGCTCAGCAGCTGTAGCACTTAACCACTACGCCACCAGGGTTTCCTATGCTCCATATATTCTCTTTATTCTCTCACTGATGAAAAAGCCTCATGGAAGAAGGACTACTCTCCTGGGTGTGTCATGGAAGCTCCATAGACACATCCAACCTCCCTGCGGGACCGAATTACTGGGCTGAGGGCTGGGGACCACAGTCTCTGGGAACATCTAGCTCAATTGGCATAACATAGTTTATAACAAAAATGTTCTACATCCCACTTTGGTGAGTTGCATCTGGAGTCTTAAAAGCTTGTGAATGGCCATCTAAGGTACTCCACCAGTCCCACCCTGTCTGGAGCAAGAGAGAATGAAGAAAACCAAAGACACAAGATTAGTCCAAAGGATTAATGGCCCACAAACTACCACAGCCTCCACCAGAATGAGTTCAGCACAACTTATAGACAGTGCCTGGCTACCACCACCAACTGCTCTGACAAGGATCACAATAAAGGGTCCCAAACAGAGCTGGAGGAAAATGTAGAACAAAATTCTAACTCACAAAAAAAGATCAGACTTACTGATCTGACAGAGACTGGAGAAACCCCAAGATCATGGCCCCTGGACACCCTTTTAACTCAGTTCTGAAGTCACTCCTGAGGTTCACCCCTTCAGCTGAAGATTGAACAGGCCCATAAAACAAAATGAAACTAAATGAGTACACCAGCCCAGGGGCAAGGACAAGAAGGCAGGAGGGGACAGGCAAGCTTTTAACAGGGAACCCAAGGTCGAGAAGGGGAGGGTGTTGACTAGTCATGGAGTTAGCAACCAATGTCACAAAACAATATGTGTACTAATTGTTTAATGAGAAACTAGTTTGCTGTGTAAACCTTCATCTAACGACAATAAAAAAAATAAATAAGTTACAGCTAGTTCAACATGCTAGACGGGTTAAAACACACACACATACTTCAACAAATATATCTACTTCTTTGAAGAACTCTAATATGTCTCCAAAGGATCTCTAGTGGTGCAATTGTTGAAAGCTCAGCTGCTAACTGAAAGATTGTGGTTCAAACCCACCCAGAGACTCTTTGGGAGAAAGACCTGGCGCTCTGCTTCCATAAAAATTATAGCCAAGAACAACAATATACATGATTTTTAAATCCAGTTATGAAATCTTGGCCTGCAATCTCCCACTGAGAATTTTATTAAGGCATTTTTTTCTCCTCTTTCTATTCTGCCCTTTCTCATCTTGACTCCCTACCCCCACTGAATTACCTGCCGAGTTGTTTTAAGTTCTAAAGTACCAAAGCCAAGCTTGCAGCCTATTTCTTCTGACTTCAGATAGCTGGATCGGTTTACTATACCTCTCTGCTTAACTCAGCGTTCTATTTCTGCTTTGAATGGTTGCTTCTAAATTAAAAAAAAAAAAAAAAAAAAACTAGAACATCTGAATTGAATTATTAATCTTTTTGTTATATACAAATCATGAGGTTAGACTATAATACAGCTATGTATTGGTTAAAAAAAAAAACTCTCAAAAACGTGGAGAATATAGCCAACTTAATAACTTAATTTTTTGGTAATACTCCAACTTAGAGCTTTCCTTTAATATTTGGAAGAATCTAAAGATATTTTTAAGATTGTTACTTCAATAATATTATTCTTTTACTTATTTTTAAGGGAAATGTGTTCTTTTTTCTTTTACTGACCTATTTTTGACAACATTTTATACTTTTCGTGATTTGTAAACACCTATAAAACTAATAATGATATTTAATTTCAAGGAAATTCATTTGTTAGTTTCAATAGTTTTGAGTTAGACTGTTTAAATTTTTAGGTCTTAATGGTTTGGAAACATCTTTTAAAGATTCAAAAATAGTTTTTATTTTGAGGGAATGAAAAGAGAGCCCTTTGTCCTGCTTTATCAATTTTTCTCCTTTTTTTCCCCTAAAAATTGACCTACTTTGTATGTAAGATTGGCCTTTAAATATTAAGAGTAGGAAGTAGAGAGACCTGGTGATTTCCCATAAAGCTTATTGCCTAGAAAATCCAATGGGGCAGTTCTCCTCTGTCACATGGGGTCACTTTGTGTCCAAAATCAATGTGATGACACCTAACAACAAGGAAATAGAGGGAATAGAGTTAAGAAGAAGAGAACTTGTGACCATCTAGCCTCTCTTCCTAGTTGTCTTTGTCTGGAAGCTCTGCTGAAACCTTTCCACCATGGGTGACCCTGTCATTTGAAAAACTGGTGGCATAAGACTTAACTCACTTACTTTGGGTATATCATTAGGAAAGACCAATCGCTAAAAAAGGACATCATGCTCGGTAAAGTGGAGGGCCAACGAAAATGAGAGAAACTCTGCATGAGATAGACTGATACGATAGCCACAACAATGAGCTCAAACATCCCAACGATTCTGAAGATGGCTCATGACCAGACAACGCTTCGTTCTGTTATACAGAAGGTCGCCACGAGCTGGAGCTGACCCCATGGCAACTCACAACCACAACAATGAATAGGTTTTGAAACAGCTACTAACCCCAGATTTCTGTATGACAATGATTTTCTCATTTATAAGTCCCGTGTGTATTTATAAGTCCTGGACTTTGTAATATAAAACTAAAAAAAAAACAAAAACTTTTAATCTTGGAAAATGTTAGATATATGTAAAAGTAAACAGAATAATCTAATGAACAATTTCCCCTCCTTAACTCCCCCATCCCATACCAATTGCTTGGTTTCAGCTCATGGCCTTTTTTTTTCATCTATACCCCTCTCCCCTCCCTCCCAAACAATGCATTTTATCATAAAACTTTTTAATGGCTTTGAAATTAAATATCATTATTAGTTTCATAGGTGTTTAAAAGTTTGTTAAAAAATGTTTTGCTCTGGGAGAGATTTTGGATTTTTCAGAAAAGCTCTTCTACTGAAAGTTTACGATTCTGAACTTCTGTCACTGGCAAGTTATAAAATGTGCTATTCGCTGAGAAGACGACTGTATGCACATTACAGCAGTTCCAGAGGACCTAAGGGCAGCAAAAGAAATAAGCAAGGAATTTGTACTTGGGACAAGGTAGTTGTAGGTAGTTTCAGCTGTTAAGAAAAACCAGAAGAAAAAAATATATACCTACCTGTTGAGTCCTGTGCTAAGAACAGATTACAGTAGATACTGATTCCCTAAGCTTTGGGAAGGAGCTCTGGTGGGACCATGGTTAAGCTCTAGGCTGCTAACAGAAAGGTTGGCAATTCAAACCCATCCAGCGGCTCTGTGGTAGAAAAGACCTGGCGATCTGCTTCTGTCAAGATTAAATCAAAAACCCTGAGTTGATTCCCCACCCACAAAGACCCTGTAGGACAGAAAAGAACTGCCCTTTAGGGTTTCCAAGGCTGTAATCTTTAAGGAAGCAGACTGCCACACCTTTCTCCCACAGACTGACTGGTAAATTCAAACCACTGACCTTTCAGTTAGCAGCCCAGCACTTAACTGCTGTGCCACCAGGGCTGCTTTTGTAAAGATTACAGCCTAGGAAATCGTATGGGGCAGATCTATGCTGTCACACTGGGTCTCTATGAGTTGCAATCGACTCCCCGGCACCTAGCAACAAGCTTTGAGACAGTCTCAGGTGTTGCAAACTGTTAACCTGTTCAGCTGCTAACTGAAAGGTTGGAGGTTCAAGACCACCCAGAGTTGCCTCATAAGAAAGCCTGGTGAATTACTTATGAAAACTCAATCACTGAAAACCATGTTGAGCACAGTTCTACTCTAACTACACCTAGGGTCACCATAACTCAGAAAGACTCAATGCAGACTAGTTGCTGGTTAACTGGTTAAACGGGATGGTTCGGTGGGGCCTGGATTGGCAGAGCCCTGGGGGCTATTACCTTCACCCCCCCAGCAGCCCTCTCCCTTTACTCCAGTGTGCTAATAATCATATTGTGTGCTAAAAGGGAAAAGTTGGGAATCATTGGACGATCTTAATCTCCCTTCCACCTCTGCTGCGGTTTTGTGTCTCTTCAGAACCTCTTCTGGAGACCTCACTGGGAAGTAGTCTTGTTCCTCTGCGCTTCTGCGCTTTCCTCTGCACCTGATACAGTCTTCTGGTATAATACCTGATACATTTTACTGTAATTTGTTGTTGAAGTGTTTATCTTCCCTTACTAAGAGGTAGGGGCTTTCACTGCAGAAGTCATGTCTTACTCATCTTTTTATGCCTAGGATTTACCATAATACAATGCCTAGAACCAAATAACCAATCGGTTGCCGTCAAGTCACCGCGGACTCATGGCAGCCCCATGTGTGCAGAGTCAGGTTGTGCTCCATGCAGTTTTCAGTGGCTGATTTTTTGCCAGTAGATCACCAGGCCTTTCTTGTGAGGTGCCTCTGGGTGGACTCAAACTTCCAGCCTTTCAGTTAGCAGCCTAATGCCATTTGTACCACCCAGGAACCCTGGAACCAGATAAGTGGACAATAAATATTTGTTGAATGACTGCTGAGTGTTTAACCTGCAAACTCAAGCCTGTTATTAAAGAAATAATTCAAATGACTCCTCATTGTAAAGTCTTCCATCACTGTCACTCTTTATCCCCTCAACTAGCTTTATTTTTTTCTTCATACCCTTTATCACTACCTGAAATTATATTTTAAGATTTTTATTTGTTTATAGTCTGTCTAGATTATAAACTCCATGAAGGCAGGGATTTTGTTTTGTTCTGTTGTATCCCTAGCACAGAGCATGCTTGGCTCTCAGTAAATTTTTGTTACTGAAACAATAGTAAAGTCACAAATTTAATCACTTTTAAAAGTTGTGCTTTCATCTCTGATGTCTAAAAAAATTATTAATATTCATTTACATAAATTCCCAGGCTCGGCTACAAATTTGAGCCTTATTCAGGTAGCCACGGACCTTTCTGTTTTCATGAATATAGTTTTATTTTGAACACTCAGACCCAAATGCCAGTTTTTCTCTTGAGACATATAACAGCTACTATTGATACACAATTCTCTTTTTAGTAGAGTCTGAGGAATGGGAAGTTTGAGCCTAAGGCTCAAGAGCTGGGCTTCCTATTAGAGTGATTTCAGATCTGCTTTTCCCACTATGATTTCTTCAGTGATGTCATTTCCCTATCTCCTTTCACAGAAGAGGTTTTCAGGCATCTAGGTGTTGCAGTGGCTGTAACAATGGGCTCAAGTGGAACAATGATGGTGAGGATGGCGCAGGAGCGGCCAATGTCTCATTCTGTTGTACGCAGAGTCGCTATGAGTTGGAAGCGACTCAACGGCACCTAACAACAACAGATGTCTACGTCCTAAATGTCTGAAGGCGAAGGATGAGAACTAAGCTGTCAACAGACTTCTTTCATCCATGGTCATCAGAGCCTCTTCCTTTCTAGTTTTTAGCTTGCCAGCTCTGGCAGCAACACATACATCTAAATGGCAAATTTGGAGTCCCTTTCTGGAGTGATACTTTGATGTGAGGTAGAATTTTCCCCTTTGTTTTGCATTTCTATTGCATTTTGAATGTTAGGGTAACTGCTAGATTGGTTATGAGTTGCATGTATGTGCTTAGAAGCTTTCGTATAGCAATGGGGCAGGGGGAGCAGGGGGATCTGTATTCTTTATTGAAGGGTACTGACATTTTGTCTTGGCACCATCCCATCCAATTACCATAGCATGGATACTGTTTCTTCCCCAGAGTATTTTTGTGATTTTAATCTCATGTAATTATCTATAATTATAATTAGTGGACATTCAACCATTTCCAGACATAACTTATGAAGGAAGAAGTCCAAGCTGCACTGAGGGCATTGGTGAAAAACAAGTCTCCAGGAATTGACGGAATACCAATTGAGATGTTTCAAGAAATGGATGCAATGCTGGAAACGCTCAATCATTTATGCCAAGAAATTTGGAAGACAGCTACCTGACCAAGAGACCCATTTTTGTGCCCGTTCCAAAGAAAGGTGATCCAACAGTGCAGAAATTATTGAAAACATCGTTAATATCACACGCAAGTAAAACTTTGCTGAAGATCATTCACAAACAGTTGTAACAGTACAGTGACAGGGAACTGCCAGAGTTTCATGCTGGATTCGGAAGAGAATATGGAACAAGGGACATCATTACTGTTGTCAGATGGATCTTGGCTGAAAGCAGAGAATACCAGAAAGATGTTTGCCTGTGTTTTGTGGACTATGCAAAGGCATTCGACTGTGTGGATCATGACAAATTATGGATAACACTGTGAAGACTGGGAATTCCAGAACACTTAATTTTGCTCCTGAAGAACCTGTACATAGATCAAGAGGCAGTTGTTCGAACAGAAAAGGGGATACTGAGTGGTTTAAAATCAGGAAACGTGTGTATCATGGTTGTGTCCTTTCACCATACTTAGTTTGTATAAAAAAATACTGAGCAAATAATCTGAGAAGCTGGACTATACGAAGAAGAATGCGGCATCAGAAAGACTGATTAACAACTTACAATACGCAGATGACATAACATTGCTTGCTGAAGTGAAGAGGACTCAAAGCACTGATGATCAAAGATTACAGCCTTCAGTATGGATTACTCATCAACATATAGAAAACAAAATCCTCACAAATGGACCAATAAGCAACATCATGATAAACGGAGAAAAGATTGAAGTTGTCAAGAATTTCGTTTTACTTGGATCCATAATCAACACTCATGGAAGCAGCAGCCAAGAAATCAAATGATGTATTGTATTGGGTAAATCTGCTGCAAAAGACCTCTTTGAAGTGTTAAAAAGCAAAGACGTCACTGTGAGGGCTAAGGTGCGCCTGACCCAAGCCATGGTATTTTCAATTGCCTCATATGCTTGTGAAAGCTAGACAATGAATAAGGAAGACTGAAGAAGAATTGATTCCTTTGAATTATGGTGTTGGCAAAGAATATTGAATATACCTTGGACTGCCAGAAGAACAAACAGGTCTGTCTTGGAAGAAGTACAGCCAGAAAGCTCCTTAGAAGCGAGAATGGTGAGACTTCATCTCACGTACTTTGGAAAGGGTATCAGGAGGGATCAGTCCCTGGAGACGGACATGATGCTTGGTAAAGTAGAGGGTCAGCAAAAGAGAGGGACATCCTCAAAGAGATGGATTGACACAGTGGCTGCAGCAATGGGCTCAAACACAGCAATTATTGTGAGGATGGCAGGATCGGGCAGTGTTTCGTTCTGTTGTACACAGAGTTGCTATCAGTCGGAACTGACTTGATGGCGCCTAACAACAACAATAATTATCCATTTATTCTGTTGGTAAAATTTCAACCCTGCTTAGGTCAATTTCTGCATACATTCACTTACTATGCAGAATAAAAAATACCTAATTCCTATGGCAGTATAAAGTTGACTCTTCCAAGCACAGGGCTTTAAAGATAAGTTAGATTGGCATATTTAACTGTTCTCTTACCAAATGGAATTGCAGTGGCCTAGATGATTTGCATAACTTATTAATGATAGAAAGGAAATTATTAGCATTTAGGGCATTGTTTAGTCTGCTTTCATAACACACAATTCCCACTGATTTTTCAGTAATACAATCCTACAGTATCTCCAGAAATTTCAAAAAAAAAAAAATTTTTTTTTTTTAAATTTACCTATCATATAACATGCTTAAAGGAGGCTATGTTGTATAAAACAAAAGCAAACACAAAATCAATAAAATATTTAATATATGGGCAACTAAAGGAGTCCTGGGGTACAATGGTTCAGAATTCGGTTGCTAACTGAAAGGTCGGCAGTTCGAACCCACCAAGCAGCTCCTCGGGAGAAAAGACCTGGTGATCTATTCCAGCAAAGATTACAGCCTAGAAAACCCCATGGGGCAGTTCTGCCCTGTTATATAGGGTCACTGTGGGTCAGAATGGACTTGGTGGCACACAACAACAACAGATTTACATAGAGTAAAAATAAAAGTTCCCTTTTAATTCCTCCCCAGAGGTAACCGCTATTAACACGTTGGTGTTACACATATACGTGCGTATGTGAACAGCATATAGCTTTGGGTTTTGAGGGTTTTTTTTTTTTTTTAATTACTGAGAAGAGACCATACTATAAACATAGTGCTCCAACTTTTTTTTTTTAAATTAACAATGTCTTAGAGACCATATCACATCAGTATGTCTTTTTTTTTTTTTTTTTAATGTCCACTATTTCTGGGAGAAATATATTAAAAGTCTTCCAACTATAATTAGGGTTTGTCATTTTTTTTCTCCTTGTATGTCTAGCAGTGTTTGCTTTCTATATTTCAGTGTGACGCTGTTCAGTGCATAAAGGTTCATGATTTTATATTGTATATTTGATGTGTCACATCTTTCATAAATTTAAAATATTCCTCATTGTCCTTATTAATATTTTTGCCTTGAATTTTATTTTGGTCGACATGTTATCGCTTTTCTAGTTCACCTTGGCTCGTATCTTATTTTTCAACCATTTTAATTGTATTTTTTGTATTCAGTATAACTAGGCTTTTCTCTCCCATTTGATAATCTACATTTGTGTCATTTTGTTTTAATTGTATTTTTTGTATTCAGTATAACTAGACTTTTCTCCCCCATTTGATAATCTACATCTTTTAATGGATTAATTTAATCCGTTTACATTTGTTGTGCTTATTGAGATGTTGGACTTTATTTCTGCCAGCTTTATGTTTTATATTTTTATTTACTATCTTGTTATTCCCTCCCCACTTTCTATCTTTTGTTGGATTTTTTTGTTGTTGTTCTTGTTGTTCCTGTTCTCCACTCTAGTTATTGGAGATTATGCATCCTATTTCTTCTCTCCAGCAATTAGCCTTAAATTTTAAAAATCCTATTATAAAATTATTTTTCACAAATACACAAACTAATGCATGAGTATATTTTCACTGTAAGAATTTTAAAATAATATAGAATTACATAGAGATGAAGTTCTCTTCATTCTCTCCACTTCTCCACCTTAAGTAACCACCCTTAACAGTGTAGTTAGTATTCTTCTAGACATTCTTATGTATTTTTATGCACTGTTTTATATATATAATACATATGTACATAATGTGTATTCATTATATGTAAATAACAATATGTACAGTATGTATACATGTATATTACAATATGATTATAGTATGTGTATTTTTATAGTATGTGATAACATGATATGCACACTATATGTTAGTATCATGCTAGATGTATAGTTTGATCATATGTGTAATATCCATGTATACGATGGAATTATGCATATTGTTCTACAGTTTTTTCTTTCATGTACAGTATTTTCTGAAGCTCATCCCATATCATTATATTTGTTTCTGCATATTCTTTTTAGTTGCTGTATATACTCTATACTGTATATTACAGTATAATTAACATTCCACTATTGATGAATATTTAGGTTGTTTCTAATGTTTTGCTATTACCAAAAAAATACTGTATTGAATATCTTGAACATCATCCATGTTGCTATGTTGCCAAGCATTTCTCTAGAATAGATACTTAGAAGTGGAATTTCTGGGAAAAGGTGGGGTGGGTTTAGAATTTTGATAATATTGAAAAAAATGACCTCCACTAAAACTTTACAGATTTATACATCCACCGAGTGGTATTTGCTCACAGACTCACTAACATGCATATTACCAGTCATTTGAATGAGTAAGAATGATATATGAATGAGTAAGAATGATATTTCACAATTAGTTGAATATTTTTTCCCCTGCTTATTAAAAGAACCAAACATCTTTTCATGCATATTAGTTATTGATATCTTTTCTTCTGTGACTTGCTTAAATAGACCCTTTGTCCATTTTTCTATTGGTTTGTCTTTTTTTTTTTTAATTGATTTCTAGGAGAAAAAAAATTTCAGCTTAGATATTTTTAAAAATTAATGTTCACATGATAGCCAAAAACTAAAAACAACCCAAGTGTCCATCAGCTGATGAATGGATTAAAAAAAAAAAATGTGATATATCCATACAGTGGAAACCCTGGTGGCGTAGTGGTTAAGTGCTACAGCTGCTAACCAAAAGGTTGGCAGTTCAAATCCACCAGCCACTCCTTGGAAACTCTATGAGGCAGTTCTACTCTGTTGTACAGGGTCGCTATGGGTCTGAATTGACTCGATGGCAATGGGTTTTTGGTTTATATCCATACAGTACAATATTATTTAGCTATAAAAAGGAATAAAGTTCTGATACGTACTACAACATGGATGAACCTTGAAAGCATTATGTTACGTGAAGGAAGTCAGACACAAAAGACCACACATCGTATAATTCTATTTATGTGAAATGTCCAGAATAGGCAAATTCGTAGAGACAGAAAGTAGATTAGTAGTTGCCAGGAGATGGGGTGGGGGAGAAGATAGGGAGTGACTGCTAATAGATATGGAAGCCCTGGTGGGATAGTGGTTAAGTGCTACAGCTGCTAACCACAAAATGTCAGCAGTTGAAATCCACCAGGTGCTCCTTGGAAACACTATGGAGCAGTTCTACTCTGTTCTGTAGGGTCACTATGAGTCGGATGGACTTGACGGCCACGGGTTTGGTTTGGTTTTGGTTGGCTAATAGATAGGGGTTTCTTTTTGGGGCGATGAACTTTTCAGGAATTAAATAGTAGTGATAGTTGAACAACTTTGTTAAATATAACAAAAATCACTGGATCGTACAACTTTAAAAGGGTGAATTTTACGGTTTTTAAAATCTTAATTTAGAAGTCTAAAAAAAACCTTTTTGTTTGAGGAAAAAAAAAGATTATTTATGTTCTCAACCCCTTGATGAATAAGGCACACAAGATCTAGCATGCTTTTCACTTTTCCTTTTACACCTACCTGCCTTGTTATTCTGTTATTCCCTGGTTGTAGTAGGTTGTTGTGCAGGTCCTAACACTACACAAAGGCAACTGGCCAAGGGGACAAATAGGGACTGAAATCCAAGCCAGGTGCCTTGTCAGAGGGCTCAGTCTAGCTGGAGGAAAGGGTGTCTTTTTCTAACTCACACAAAAGTGCCTCGTGGCTTAGCAGTTGCCTTGGTCGTTTTAACGGGTTTTGATGTGGAGACTGGTAAATGCACGCACTTAATCTACTATCTTGAATTAGAAGTCAAGTACTTCATTTTACTATAATATCATAATGGGTTTCCTATCATGGATTATTTTCCAAAGCGGTACACCCTTGGAGCCTCTCTTAGCAAGGTGAAAACATCACTAAATAACTACCACTGCCAAGGGGATTTCCTGGCCCTTATTTGTTGTAACAATGCAACTTTTCTGTCAGCATTCTTATATAGATCTCAAAGAACTCAAATAATAGTATTTTCTATGCTAAGTTGAATCAATCAATCAACATATTTATTGAATTACTATTATGTTCAAAATCACACTCTATTCCAAAAAGGGAGAATTCCAAAAAATCCTACCATATATACAAAGTGCTTGTGTGTGCCGTACGTAGTAGGTTCTCAACAAATACTTGTAAATGAATCAATGAATGAAGAGGACCTTTGTTTATTTGTGGAACCTAAAGACTAGACTCTGGATAATACCATAGAAATCAATAGGCCCTTACTTCTACCCATAAGGAAAGAGGGGGACATCATCTGATGTAAAAACTGTGATCTGATTTCTCACTGCTTCTAAGATAAAGCCAGGAATTATGGAAAACTAACAATTGTTTGTTTTAGTGTTAAGTATTTGTAGTGTTTTAAACTCTGATAATTTTTTTCAGCATTTTTTTTTTTTTTTTTTTGCTATCTTGCCAGCTATTTCTTTAGGCAAGAAGTATTTACTTTTGAACTCTTAACTTTCATGATCACTCAAAAGTGTTTCCATATAAAAATCAATAATCGGTGGTTCCTGTACTTGGCTGTGTATCAAATATTTTTTGCTTTGTTTTTAACCCCAGAAAAGTAGACTCTGGGATTCTTGGATTAATTAGAACCACTTGATTGAGCCTATGCATCTGAAATTTAAGAAGCATGCTAGGTGATAGTTTAAGTTTTATTTGTTATTACACAACATAAACAAATATTTTATTGTTGAAAAAAAAAAAGGAAAGATTTCAAATAAGCCCAGATTCTCATTGTTCCCAAACCTGGTTCCTTCTCTCCTTCCTTCACTCAAGTATTTCTTTTTCATAGTAAAGTCTGAGAACCATTGCTCAGACAGGAAGATCTGAAGTAGCAAACTGAAAAATGTTGTCAGAGCTCAAAACCTAAGGCCAGATGTTTAAATTTTGCTCTCTGTTGTGTGAGTTATAGATTCTAAGATCCAGTCAAGGCTGAGAAGAATTGCCTTTTCAAGTATTTGAAGGACATCTCCTTTAAGAGGGTAACTTACCAAAGGATCATTCTTCTCATGGAAAAAAAAAAAAAAAAGTTTAAGTCCAAGTATTCTCAGTAAGAAATGCAAGCAACGAAAATAGTAAACATATTCAGTATGTAGGGAAAACTGTTGGTATTCGGTAAACACCAAGTGATTTATTCACTTGTCAAGTCTCCCTGGAAATCTAGTATAGAGTTAACCCTTAATCATCTACGAACAGATTTACTATTTTGTAAGTTATTTGTAATGCTATTGAGCTGTCTGGCTGAATTCTAGGCTATCAGTAGGATGACTGAGAGCAGTGGAATTAATCAAGCTGAGCAATGGGTTAAGTGCAGGTTTACTTTCAAATACTCATTAAGCATGGCCTCTCTGCCTTGTACCATTAATGCAAATGGTTAACGCGCTCAGCTGCTAACTGAAAGTTTGGAAGTTCCGGTCTACCCAGAGGCACCTGGGAAGAAAGGCCTGATGATTTTCAGCCAAAAAATCCACCACTGAAAACTCTATGGAGCACAGTTCTACCCTGACACACGTGGGGTCGCCATGAGTCAGAGGCAACAGCAACTGGTTTGGGTTTTATGTGTGTGTGTCGGGAGGCATTGTAAAGTACTGTGTTATAAATATTCCATACAATTCTCTAAGGTAAGGTATCATCAATATAATCATTCTGTTATGACAGAGGACTAAACTGAGGCTCAGAAAGGACTTGACCAGATTCATACAACCAGTGTACAGCAGATCCAAGATTATAACCAAGCTCTACCTAACCCCTGAGGGCTGTCTCTTAACCACTGCCAATTACTGGTTGGTGAGGAAGTGGAGATAATGAATGTAGATCACTCTTTATAGATGCTTGTCAGCGAAGGAAAGAAGGTATGTTGGGTATGAAAGCGAGTATGAACATCAAGGGGATGTCAAGTCTAAAAAAAGGTGTTTTGTTTTTTATTTTTCTTCCTTTTTTAATTTTTTTTTTTTTTAAGATGAGAGAGTCTTGTACATGATTTTAAGTTAAGGAGAAGGAGACAGTGAAGACAGAAGTTTCAAGAATGAAGGGATTAATGTATATTTAGCTATATTTCTATTCCTATGGCTGGATCACAATAAGTCTGGGGAAAATTGTCAGTTTGAATAACTGAAGATATTTGGTACTGTATGAGTATGTTTTCTGGGGGAAAAAAAAAAAAACACCTATCATCCATGACCATCCAGTCTTTTCTCACTTTGGAAACATTAACGTAATTAATTCATAGGAAGTAAGCTGAATTTCTTGAACTGCAATTCAGAATTGTAATTGCCATAGCAAACTAGTATCTGTCTAGGTTCAAAGCTAATATTAACAGTCTGGGGATAGGTTCTATTTACTCTTTTCCTTCCTCTGTTCACACTGAGAAATCTAACACCTTCTTTGCTTCCATCAGCTGCTGTGCTCCAACGAAATGCCCAGAGTTCTTTCTCTGCAACAGAAAAAAAAAACAGTCAAGAGCTCTTAGCTGATCCTGTTTTGCTTCTAGAAATTACATTTTCAGTTGTCTTAGATATTACTTACAAAAGCAAACAAACATGCTAAGTGTGGTTAAACTTTATTTAAACTGTGCTTCTGATAATTAATTTTTTTTTCTGCTAATTATACTAGAAAGGGCAATGAAATCGAATGTTTTGTTTATAAAGGACTTACAATGAAATCCATATGCAGAGCAAAGAAATGCAAAGTATAATACATGTATCCTGTCTAGGAGCTTTGAACTTACTTAGAAGTGATTAGATGGTTACAGAAATTGCTAGAAATCAGAGTAGTAAAGTACCAATATAATGATAATATGGTATTTGGGTCACCTTAACTTCTTTCACTAAAAAATAATTACGCCATTAATGCATGAATATATTCTTGTTGAAAGAAATACAGAAATAGCTAGAAAAAAAATTTTTTTTAAAGTTCTCCCCAATTACTTCTCCATTTCCATTTCCCTTCCCAGATTGTGATGTTTCTTGTTCATCTCTTTTCTATGCACTTTTATAGTTATTTTTAAATTGTTCCAAATGTATTATTCTGTGATTTTTTCCCTTAATAAGCTCTTCTTATGTCAGAGCACGTGGATCTACTTTTTTTCAGTATTATTACAGAAGAAATTTAAAAATGTATCCTATAAAAGAGTGTGAAACAAAAGCAAAGTTCTAAAACTTTTGATCAGCAAACACTAATGATCATATTAAATTATTACTATGCTTAATTACTCATTTGAAAAGACTAAACCTCATAGAGGCTTTCCTTTACCTTTTAATCTTTAAAAAAAACATACTTAATGCACTATTTTGATATATGAAAGGTTTTATACAAATTATAAATGTTTCACTTGAAACCAAGTATTCTTTAAAAGGGCTACTTAAGTAGGAAATACTGGAATACTACCTGTCTTAGTCAGCTGGTGCTGCTATAATGGAAATATCACGAGTGGATGGCTTTAACAAACAGAAATTTTTTTCCTCACAGTTTAAGAGGCTAGAAGTCCAAGTTCAGAGCATTGACTCTAGGTGAAGGCTTTCTCTCTCTGTCGGCCCAGAGGAAGGTCCTTGTCTCTTGAGCTTCTGCTTCCTGGTTCCTTGGAGATCTCCATGTGTCTTGGCATCTATCTTACCCCATCTCTCTTGTTAGTTTGCGTTTTGATCTCTTTTATATCTAAAGAGAGATTGACTCAAAATACACCCTATATTAATCCTGCCTCATTAACATAACAAAGTCAACCCATTCCCAAATGGG
This sequence comes from Loxodonta africana, assembly GCF_030014295.1. NCBI lineage: Eukaryota > Metazoa > Chordata > Mammalia > Proboscidea > Elephantidae > Loxodonta > Loxodonta africana. Next base: position 39,831,065 of record NC_087363.1, read on the forward strand.
ATTATAACCACAGGCATAGGGTTAGGGATGGATTACCCAATGAACAAGGTATGCACTGGCTTAATTGTGCTTACTCACCGATCTGTAGTGTACAATTTCACATGGGTTTCTGGAAATTGTACACTACAGATCAGTGAGTAAGCACAAGGAAACCCATGCGTGCCTTGCTTACTGTAAGCCCGTGCTTACATTGTTTACTGGTTAATCTGCTCCTGCATAGAGGTTATAATTTACGATATATATTTTGGGGGGATAAATTCAATCCATAAAACTACTTAATTAGTATATATTTATATTTGAATGCCGTGGCTACTATAAGGCAGAATTAGAACAAAATAAGAGAAGCATCCTTAAATATTTAAGGATAATGGAAATTCATAGAGTACCTAAGGATAATGGGAATTCTTCAAAAACTTTTTCAATTCTCTTTTTATCATTGTAAAATCAACAAATAAAATCTTTTTTAAAAACATAATGCTGTCTAATTTTATTCAGAATATATTTGTACATACACATGCATAGAAAAATGCCTAGAAAACTTTGGTTTACGTATTAACAGTGGTTAGCGCTATGTGGAAACCCTGGTGGCGTAGTGGTTAACAGCTACAGCTGCAAACCAAAAGGTCAGAAGTTCGAATCCACCAGGTGCTCCTTGGAAACTCTATGGGGCAGTTCTACTCTGTCCATAGGGTCACTATGTGTCAGAATTAGCTTGATGGCAATGGGGTTTTTTGTTTTTTTTTTTAATTGCTGTGTGGTTGGATGTGTTCAGGTGATTTTTATTTTTTTCTTTTTTTGAACTTTCCAATTTTAAAGATAATGAATACTTATTAGTTTTCTTAACTAGAAAAAATTGAAGCAGTAAAATGAATTCATAATAGATGAATTTAATGACTATGCCTCTAGACTTGAGAGCAGCAACTACTCAAGTAGGTGTCAATACAAATTTTTAAAAATTAAAAAAAAGATACTATTGGACCATTAAGTGTAATGTGTAAAATTATACCCTTTTGTCACATGAACTTAAAAATAGACTTGTATAAATAAACACAGCATCTGAAGTAGTTTATTCTAGTTCTACTAGACCAGCACACAAAACACATTTTCATTTACCAATAGGTTAAATCTCTTTTGTCAAATTACTAATATGATTTTATTTATAATTTAGCAAGATTTAGTTTGTTTAAAAAAAAAAAAACTTGTCATTTCCAAAAAAAGAAACGGGAAAGGAGAGAGGGAGCTGTTACTTTAGTGGGGACGTTGCAACATTGAATTCATAGATACATTTTTTTAACTACTTCTCTTACATAAGAGTCTTGTAATATCTCCACAGGGAGAAATAACACTGGGCTACATTATGTCTTTTTAATTTTTCCTCCAGATAGTGTTTACAGATCAACATGTGTGAGTGACTCCATATGCAACGTTATTAGCCAACTTTGGTGTCCATTTGCCATTACTGGACAATTGGTAATTTTAACAATCAATGAGAGTTTATTTTAGGAGAAAACTTAACTGAAATTTGCAGGAAATAACCTTTTTGTTCCAAAACAGCTGTCATTGAACACCATTATATTTACAACAATTAAAATTATCTTTGGTGACTTTTAGCATTTGGCATTGTTCCATTATTGTTCAGTTAAATATTTTTCAAGTTTGCTAGGACTTTTGCCCACTGTGTGCTTACAGCTCTTTATTGTCAATGTGTATCTTAGAATTCACCTTTGTGACACTACTTTTTTGTATTGTGGGAGCGAGTGTAATTTCTGAGGTGAATTGCTTCAGAAACCAAGTAACACTTATTAAGAAATTGCAGAACGTATCTACCAATTACTTTAAAAAAAAAAAAAAAAAGGAATACAATGTATTCTATTATGTTTGGCAATAATATCCCCATCTCTCTTTCTCTGGATCCTTGCATCAAATTCTCAGTTTAATGATTAAAAAATAATAATAAAATAATAATGTTTAAAAGGCAAAATGAGCAAAGGACAACACATGTTTTGGTAAATTTCATTGAAAATTGTGAAGGAAAGTTCTAAACTGAAGTCAACCAGATTATCAGTGCCAGGGATTAATTGCTAAAAACATACAATTCTGTATCCCACTGGAAGTCACCAACATGTCAGCTTAACACGCATCCCAAATGATTACTGTGTTGTAGAAAAGATAACAAATGGGAGATTCTGTAATACCTTACCCAATTTAAATCTTAAGTACAATTTCATGTTTGTTTGCTCAATTTTGAGAGGAAGTAAATGTTTGTCTTCAGAAGTAATTAATTAAGCATGGGAAGTAACAGCCTAGGGTCTCTAAATGCATCAGATGATAAAAGAGCAGTATTTTTACAATACCTCAGGTCTTGATCACTGTTACATTGTTACTGTATTTTGAGGGAAAGGATTTATTTGCCGTGAGATTATTCAGACCAAAAAAGCTTATGGGACATATTTAAGAGTTATTACTCACCATTTATACCTAAAATGCTGATACCAATTAACATTTCTTATACCCTAATATTTTTCTGAACAATCGAAAGCCAATAATTAACCTTCCAGACAACAAAATACTGGAAAGAATTTATAAGAGCTAGTAGCTTCATTATGAGTCAGAATCGACTTGATGGCAACCCATTTTTAGTAGGATAAAATTTATGTAACTTCGAACATCTGCAAAAGGGCAAAGCAATTTGAGCTTTGTGTTCTGTATTTGGGGCACTGTCCTTTTGCACAAGTTGTAGGCCATCTTTCTTTGGTGCTACTCACAAAATTGTTTTCCCATCTCAGGAAGCAGAAAATGTAGAATATGCACAATATTATTTTTAAAAGCAGGCTACAGACCTGTTGTGTGACGGTTGAGTTGATTCTCACTCCTAGCGACCCTATAAGACAGAGTAGATCTGCCCCATGGGGTTTCCAATTTTGTAATCTTCATGAAAGCAGATTGCTACATCTTTCCCCCGTGTCTGAACTGCTGACCTTTACCGCTGCCCACCAGGGCTCCTTGCTGCAGACTTAAATGTCATAAAATTTAAAATTAATGAAAAACTTGAAGACAAATGCTCTGCATTGTTAAAAGGTCTTATTTCTGAGATATGAAATAGCCAGGATTTTTCTTTTCTTGATATTTTCTGATTTTTTTCGGAAACTCATGGTTTCATAGTTAAAAAATAATAAAGCATGGGGATCCCATTGATCATGAAAATGTGAATAAAATGTGCCAAACACAGAATTTGTTCAAAGATTTTTTTTAAAAAACAACTACCTTTATAAAATAATCCTGGACTTCAGGCTCTTCCTCTCATTCGTGGAGCCTAAAGTATACTTTGGATCAAAACATGGAACATTTCAGACAATGTGAAATCTAGAAAGGGACTGCACCTGCATCCCAGCCGAGCGCCAAGAAAATATAGCTACTGAATAAATATTCGTCCTAAATTAGAAAAATGAATTAAAGTCCACTTTCCCACTGACTAAGGAGCCCTGGTGGTACAGTGGTTAAGCACTCCTCTGCTAACCAAAAGGTCGGCAGTTCAAACCACCAGCCAGCCGCTCTGACTCAGGAGAAAGATGTGACAGTCTGCTTTCATAAAGATTTACTGCACTGGAAACCACATGGGGCAGTTCTACTCTGTCCTGTAGGGTCGCTGTGAGTTGGAATCGACTTGACAGCAGTGGGTTGGGGTTTTCCCATTACTGACTACATCCACAGAAGTGAAAGTTTTATTCTTGGCATGAAGATGATAGAATTTGTGGGATAGTAACTATTAGCAGTGAGGTTTTTTTTTCAGGGCTTTCTTACACTGAGCTGTTTTAAGCGGAAGAGTAGGTATTGGCAAATAGAACTATGCTATAAAAATTTTTTTTTTCTTTATAACAATACTCAGTGATATAGACTGAAACTGTAGCTACTTACTTTGTGAGTTTTGAGAATTACTAAATTAATTATTCTCCCCAAAACTCTTGTACCCAACAGACAATACTGTGTGTATGAGGATTTGTTGACCTAAAGTGATGGTCTCGGTAGGGATGAAGTCAGCTTCAGCAGAATTTTTGAAAAGAAGAATAACATTTACATAATGGCAGTTCCAAAAAAGTGATCTTTTTTTAAGGAAAATGTGAAGCAATACATGTGAAAAACTAAAATCTGCAGTTGCAAAGCAGATTAGGCAAGGGATATTTGGTAAAAGAAAAATTGTGGCAAAAAATATTTTTCTGGCAAAAGTAATTAACACGTGGAAAAAACTACTAATACAACTTCTTAAAAATAATCATAATTTTGACAGAGGAGACGAAGAGGCATGAGAAAAATAGGGAAGTTGCGAAGGAAGAAGGAGTATGTGACCACGCATGTGACTTTGCCATTATTTTTATTATCTTGGCAGAAAACCTCAGACTAAAAAGGGGAGAAGATTGAAGAGAAAACTTAGAATTCACCTCTCTGGATTCAGTCTCTCGCTTATGTTTTTTTCTTTTTCCTTTTCACTGTGTTAGCTTTCCTGGTATTTTTAGTGGTGGAAGAATCCCCCAAATATTCTAGAGTTGACAACAAAAATTAAAAAGCAAATTAAGTGAGTGACGCTATTCTCAGATCTGGATGGAAGAGAGACCAAGAACAAATTGTCACCTTTGCCTTTTAAACGTTAATAGACAACGTTGTTTCTTCAAAGTCTGATGCTTGGCAGTGCTCATTCAGTTCTTTTTGCAGTAATCTTGACAAACACTTAAGAAATCAAATCCTGAAGCCTGTGGCCACCTAGAAAAAAATTTTTTAAATTTTTTTAAATTAGGAACTGCTGTTGAATTTGTTCTTATCTATGAAAATGTTTGATAATACCAGCCAATCTTTTATTCAGTATATATATAAAAACCAAAACCAAACGCATTGCCGTTGAGTCAATTCCGACTCATAGCAACCTCTAGGACAGAGTAGAACTGCCCTATAGAATTTCCAAGGAGTGGCCAGTGGATTTGAACTGCTGACCTTTTGGTTAGCAGCCAAGCTCTTTACTACTGTGCCAACTGAGCTCTCTGTATATGTGTACACACTGAATAAAACATATATGCATACACACATGCACACACGTACATTCATATATAGATACCGGTTCCTGTGGAGTTGATTTCGACTCATGGTGACTCCATGTGTTTCAGAGTAGAACCGTGCTCCACAGGGTTTTCAGTGGCGGATTTTTTTGGAAGTAGATTGTCAGGCCTTTCTTCCAAATATATTTAAGATAGTGCTAGACACTGGAGATTCAACACTGAACAATTCAGAAAAGGTCCCCATTCTCAAGGTATACCAAGTTCTTTCCCAAAAAAATGTGTAAATGCTCTACCAATCTCTGCAGTGGTATCAAAAATAATTTCTCCTTTCTCCTTTGGAAAGCAGGAACATTAGCCATTATTTGTTTCTTAGTAATTTTCCACAAGCTAGTTATTCTGTCTTGGAACTTCTCCTCGATCTCAGACCAAACTTCTCTAGTGGTGAATGACTTTTCCCATGTGACCCTTTAAATAAATTCTAAGATTTTTCCCATAATTAATTAATCTCAGAAATGAAAATGAAACATGTCACCAGGGTCTTATTTAAAGCCAATAAAGTTTATTGGCTGTTATCCAGTCTTCCTTCTAAATTAAACAACCCCAAACACTAGTCTCACCATCCTTGCTTCTTGATAGTAGACATTCTTTCTTCAGGAACTAGGGGATATGTAAGTAAGAGTTTTGATACATCCATATCTTAACGATGATGAAATTTACATTTTATTTCAATGGCATATAAGGAAATTTTCCTCTAAAATGTCATATCTATGTGATTTTAAAAAGATACATGCAATAGAAATTAATTTCCTCATCTTCAGTAGTAAAATACAATTATACCATCTTTCATTTATTGAATGACCCAAAATATAGCAGCTAAGAATCTTTTCTCAAAGTCCCACCCTTTAAGCCTGGTGACAATTTAACGTACAACTAAGTCTTTCTGATTTACAGATAGATCACTTGAATTATGTTATCTTTGATGACTCAGCTTTTCCTCACCTTTGCCACTTAGCCAAGTCCAAGGATGCAGAAAAGGAAGGTGAATTGAGTCAAGGTCAAACATGTAGAGTCTAATCATGGTGTGTGTGTGTGACAGAGAGAGAGAAAGAGAGACTGATTGATTTAATTCCCAAGCCAAACTTGAGATTTTCCATTAAAAAACAAACAAAAACCAAAACTCTTCTGTTGAGGTAGACCAATAATTACATACAAATTAAAAAGAAAACCAAAAAAATGAAAGAATATTAGTTGTTGTGGAGTTGATTCCAACTCATGGTGACCCCATGTGTGTTAGAGTAGAACTGTGCTCCATAAGGTTTTCAATGGTTGGTTTTTCAGAAGTAGATCACCAGGCCTTTCTACCAAAGCACCTGTGGGTGGACTTGAACTTCCAGCTTTTCCTTTAGCAGCCAGTTTGCACCACCCAGGGACTCCAACTAAAAAGAAAGCTGAGCACCTTTTCTTCCACCTTCCTCTCTCCCTTCTTTTCCTTTTTCCTTCTTTCTTCCTCTGTCCTTCCTTCTCTCTCTCCTTCGCTCTCTTCCTTTCTTCATTTCCCATGGTCTCAGCCTGAAGAAAAGGATTATTTTTGTAGCAAGGTAGGTAGGATACCTTCACCTCTATCTCTCAGTTCAATTTCTTCTAGGCCATGGGGAGATATTGATGTGGCTCTTATGACCAGTGGACTCCAAACATCCCACTGACTACTCTGGGCATCCCAAACACACTGCTGGGGTACTAATATTCCACTAAGAGTAGCCTCTGCGGGGCAGTTTGCTTTGACTAGTACCACGAAGCCCACCATGCCTGTCTTCCTGTATTTCCTTCTCCCCTTGCCCTTCAGTCCCCTCCCTCTGCTGTCATTCACGTTTGTCTTTTTCTGTCTCTCTGTCTGCTCTTCTCCCTGTTTCTCTTTCATTCACCCACAGTCGCTCCTTTTTTCTGTCCAAACCTTTAAATTATTGTTTATTCAAAACACTCCCTTTCTTGAACTTAAAAAGCCAGTAATTTTAAAGAAGATATTCAGGCAGCTAACAGATACATGAGAAAATGCTCTCGATCATTAGCCATTAGAGAAATGCAAATTAAAACCACGATGAGATTCCATCTCACTCCAACAAGGCTGGCATTAATCCAAAAAACGCAAAATAATAAATGTTGGAGAGGCTGCGGAGAGATTGGAACTCTTATACACTGCTGGTGGGAATATAAAACGGTACAACCACTTTGGAAATCTATCTGGCAATATCTTAAACAGTTAGAAATAGAACTACCATACAACCCAGAAATCCCACTCCTCGGAATATACCCTAGAGAAATAAGAGCCTTCACACAAACAGATATATGCACACCCATGTTTATTGCAGCTCTGTTTACAATAGCAAAAAGCTGGAAGCAACCAAGGTGTCCATCAATGGATGAATGGGTAAATAAATTGTGGTATATTCACACAATGGAATACTACGCATTGATAAAGAACAGTGACGAATCTATGAAACATTTCATAACATGGACGAACCTGGAAGGCATTATGCTGAGCGAAATTAGTCAGAGGCAAAAGGACAAATATTGTATAAGACCACTGTTATAAAATCTTGAGAAATAGTATAAACTGAGAAGAACACATACTTCTGTGGTTACGAGGGGGGGAGGGAGGGAGGGTGGGAGAGGGTTTTTTACTGATTAATTAGTAGATAAGAACTGCTTTAGGTGAAGGGAAGGACAATACTCAATACATGGAAGGTCAGCTCAACTGGATTGGACCAAAAGCAAAGAAGTTTCCAGGATAAAATGAATGCTTCAAAGGTCAGCGGAGCAAAGGCGGGGGTTTTGGGACCATGGTTTAAGGGGACTTCTAAGTCAATTGGCAAAATAATTCTATTATGAAAACATTCTGCATCCCACTTTGAAATGTGGCGTCTGGGGTCTTAAATGCTAACGAGCGGCCATCTAAGATGCATCAATTGGTCTCAACCCACCTGGATCAAAGGAGAATAAAGAACACCAAGGTCACACGATAACTAAGAGCCCAAGAGACAGAAAGGGCCACATGAACCAGAGACCTACATCATCCTGAGACCAGAAGAACTAGTTGGTGCCCGGCCACAATCGATGACTGCCCTGACAGGGAGCACAACACAGAACCCCTGAGGGAGCAGGAGATCAGTGGGATGCAGACCCCAAATTCGCATAAAAAGACCATACTTAATGGTCTGACTGAGACTAGAGGAATCCCAGAGGTCATGATCCCCAAACCTTCTGTTGGCACAGGACAGGAACCATCCCCGAAGACAACTCATCAGACATGAAAGGGACTGGACAGTGGGTAGGTGAGAGATGCTGAAGAAGAGTGAGCTAATTATATCAAGTGGTCACTTGAGACTGTGTTGGCATCTCCTGTCTGGAGGGGGGATGGGAGGATAGAGAGAGTTGGAAGCTGGCAAAATTGTCACGAAATGAGAGACTGGAAGGGCTAACTCATTAGGGGGAGAGCAAGTGGGAGTACGGAGTAAGGCGTATATAAACTTATATGTGACAGTCTGACTTGATTTGTAAACGTTCACTTGAAGCTCAATAAAAGTTAATAAAAAAAAAAGCCAGTAATTTGACAAATCTATATTTCTTTAAAGTGATCATTATTGCAACTTCTCATTTCATTTTATTTCTCTGAGTTGGTGACCTTTGATAGATAGAAAGTCTTCCCACTGTGGCGTGCAAAGGAGAATTACTGCTTAGGTACTGTATGAGAGATTCAACGGGCTTCTATCCACTCTTTCTAAGCTTCTTAGGATAATTTGAGGAAGTAAGTATTATAAACATCAAGATGCATAATGATCCGTGAGTAAGGTTGCTTCATTTAGCAAATAAAAATATGAGATATCCAGTGAAATTTAAATATCAGATAAACAATGGATAGTTTTTTTTGTATAAGTATGTCCCATGCAATATTTGAAATATGTTTATACAAAAAAATATTTGTCGTTTATGGGAAATTCAAATTTAACTGGGCGTTCTGTATTTTATATGGCAACCTTACCCATGAGGCAATGTGCTATTTATATATGTATAATATAACAGGATATAATGTTTGTCAGTCGGATATAGTTCCCATTCATTTGGGGACTAGCTGTATTTGGAGCTCCTGGCTGCTTCTCCCCAGTCTCCGGTTGATATTTTACTACTAGCGAGGATGGCCATCAGATAAAGGTGAATGAAAGTGAAAAAAAAAAAAAAAAGAAAAATGCTGTTATTCACATGAGGTTATTTTGCTATTTCCTAGTTCTGGCATGAGGTCCCATGGGAAAAAAAAAAAAATTTTTTTTTTTTTTTGCCCATGGGAGGGGACAGTTAATGTTTGGTCCCCAAGAGTTCTGAATTCAAGATAATTTTGTATTAACTTTATATTTTCTCCCTTGAGTGTACTTTATTCCACTTCCTTCTGACTCCACTAAGATGTAGATATCATAGAGAAAAAATGTTTCTATGTGTTCAATTCCTGATCAGCCCCCCTCTGAATCAGGCGTTTGTTTACCGACTAAACGTTGAACACAAACCTCTTCTAAAATAGCCTTGTAGTTAGTTGCTCTAGGTAGATTTTTTTTGTAATCAAACCTTTCCATGATTATAGTGGTACTATTTATTTATTTGTATAATGATTCTAGAAGGTTGTTGTTGACAATGCTTGGTACCGATAAAATATTCCTGTGTTTAGTTATTTTTTGAACCAGTAAAGCTGATATATTTTCACGGCTTTCAGATGCAATTTGAATTTTCAGCAATAATACAAATGAAATAGGTTGTGTGTGTGTGTTTGTGTATACGTATGCATATGTGTATGTGCTGTTGTCAGTTGAGATAAAAGAGAACAAGTGGATTTTTTTTTATTTGTTTTTTTCTAGAGAGAATTTAAGTGCTCCAAGAGCACTGTGCTTGTTTGTCATGTTCATGTCTACCTTCTCGCTGAGAGCCGTACTACCAAAAAAACTAAACCCACTGCCATCGGGTCAATTCCGACTCATTGTGACCCTATAGGACAGAGTAGAACAGCCCCATAAAATTTCCAGGGAGCGCCTGGTGGATTTGAACTGTTGACCTTTTGGTTAGCAGCTGTAGCTCTTAACCACTATGCCACCAGGATTTCCAAGAGCCAAACTGGCAGGTAGTAAGTGCTCAACAAAATTTTTTTTTCCAACAAATATTTGTTGACTAATGAATAAATGGATTTCTTGTGGGAAAGAAAACATAACTATTTCTAATTCAGGTATGGTCTGATTAAACCTCATTTACAACAATTTTATTAATAATCATTTTGGATAGAAATTTTACTAATTTTAAATATTCACGCTCCTAGTAATATATGAAAACACTCAAAGTGGTATAAAGTGAAATATGTAAAGTCCCCTTTCTCTTGACCCCCATTTCTCAGAGGGAATTAAAAACTTTTTATATAAATTCCTCCAGAAACTTTCTATGCATAGTTAGCCAACTATAGAGGGAGGTGGGGTTTATTTTTTTAAATCAAAACAACCCCATTTAATTTAAGCAGATTTTAGTGTAATTAATTTTTGTTAGCTGGGAAATTGCTGATAATAGACTAATTACCCTAATAGAACAGCTGCTTGTGGCCTGAAGATGTCCTGATGTTTGAACAATAGCATCGCACAATTTGTTTTCTCTCTCTCATTAGAAAAAATCTGAAAGTACGAGTAACTATAGTGACAATAACAGCGAACATTTATTGAGCACTCACGGTGTGTCAGGCATATTCAAGCATCAGATAATAGCTTAACTCATTTAACCACCCCAAACCAATGAGGTAGATGCTGTTACTATCCCCACATTAGAGATGAAGAAACTGAGGCACAGGGAAGCATTTCCCCATTATAAACACCTTACATTAAAAACTCATTGCCATGGAGTCGATTCCAACTCATAGCAACCCTACAGGACAGAGCAGAATTGCCTCATAGGGTCTTACATTAGTATAGTACATCTGTCATAGTTAATGAGCCAATACTGATTATTATTAATTATTAGCTAAAGTCCATACTTTATTCAGATTTCCTTAGTTTTTACCTAATGCCCTTTTTCTGTTCCAGGATTCTACATACGTTTAGTCATCACGTCTCCTTAGGCTCCTCTTGGCTGTGACAGTTTCTCCGACTTTCCTTGTTTTGGGTGATGGTGGCAGTTGTGAGGAGTACTGGTCAGGTATATTGTAGCATGTCTGATGTTTTTCTCATGATTAGGTTGGGGTATGTGTTTAGGGGAGGAAGACTACAGAGGTGTGAAGGGTACATGTTATCCACCTGATCGCCTGGCAGAGGTGGTGTTTGTCAGGCTCCTCCTCTACAAAGGTCCTCTTTTTCCCTGTTTCTATACTGCCCTCTTTGGAAGGAAGACACTCTGCACAGCTCACACTTCAGCAGTGGAGCTATTGAGCTTTTCTTTGAAGAAAAACAAAACCAACAGCTTTATTGAGATATAATTCACACACCGTACAATTCATCTCCTTAAAGCGTACCAGTTATTGGCTTTTTGTATATTCACAGAGTTGTACAACCACCACCACAATCAGTTCTAGAACATTTTCATCACCCCAAAAAGAAACCTCATACCCATTAGCAATCACCCCCATTTTTTCCCTCCCTACCCCCACCTCTTCCTCTCCTCCTCTGGCCCTAGGCAACCACTAAACTACTTTCTGTCTCTATAAATTTGCCTTTTCTGGACATTTCATATAAACAGAAGCAATAATATGTGCTGTTTTGGGACTGGCTTCTTTCACTCAGTGTAATGTTTTTGAGGCTCACCCATGTGGTAACATGTGTCGAGGCCTTCACTTCTTTTTTGGCAGAATAATATTCCATTGTGAGGATATACTGCAGTTTGTTTATCATCCATCATTTGAGAGACATTTGAGTTTTTTCCATCTTTTGTATCTTATAAATACAATGCTTCTTTGAACATTCATCTACAAATTTTGTGTAGACATACGTTTTCATTTCTATTAAAAAAAAAAATGGAAAACCTGGTGGCGTAGTGATTAAAAGCTATGGCTGCTAACCAAAAGAGCCACAGTTTGAATATACCAGGTGCTCCTTGGAAACTCTGTGGGGCAGTTCTACTCTGCCCTATAGGGTCACTATGAGTCAGAATCTATTCAGCAATGGGTTTGGTTTTTTTGTTTTGTTTTGTTTTAGGTATATACCTCGAGTCCCTGGGTCGTGCAAATGGTTAACATGATCAGCTACTAAACGAAAGGTCGGGATTTGAGTCCATCCAGAGAAGCCTCAGAAGAAAGGCCTGGTGATCTGCTTCCAAAAACTCAGTCATTGAAAACCCCATGGAACACAGTTCTACTCCGGCACACATGGGGTCTCCATAAGTTGGAATCAACTCAATAGCAACTGGTTTAGGTAGACACCTAGTAGTGGGACTGGTAGGTATAAGTGAGCTTTTTTAAGATAAGACAAGCATGGCTGATTAGGCCACGGTCTGTTCCTGCTTGCAGTTATCCACACCGGCTAGGAAAACCTAGCCATTGCTCTATAAATCCCTAACACAAGGCCCCAGCTCTAATCTGTTGGCAGGTACCCAAATGGCAAGCACATAGACTAGGATGAAAGAAAGCAGCTTCATAAAAGCCTGCCTACACATCCCATTCTATAAACTATGGCATGTAACATTATGTTTCTGCACTGAGAACATCCCTTATACCCAGATCCCATACATCACTAGTCTGTTACAAAGTTATGACAGTGAATATCTATCTGGCCTATGTCTAGTGATCCTTCAATCCGCACAGGAGTAAGTCGTTTGCCTAAGGCCCCTTTTTAAAACTCTTCTAAGGTTGCCACTCTTGCTACTATTAGGGGTAAACATTATTTATAAGGAAAAGAGGAACTAAAAAAAGGGGGCAGTAGTTACTACTTTCTAATGCAAGGGATATAAATAGCATTTTAAGGAAGCATTAAGTAGAAGGAAAAATATAAACCATTATCCAGGTTTAAGTACTGACACTTCTACACTGAAGCTGGGGACAGTGGACCTGGAGTGGGGGCAGAAAAAAAAAAAAAAAGAATCTGAAGTCTAGAATACTACTCCTTCCTATAGCTATTCATGGTAAAGACTAGTTTACTTATAATCAGGACATTATAAATGCAAAAAAAAAAAAAAAAAGTTGATTATTCTCTTATCTTTGGTAGAAAGAAATTAAACTCGAGTCGTTTATAATAGATATAATTTAAATTTTCCCTTAAAAACAAGCAGTTTAAGAGTTTTACATAGATGCCTTTACAAGATCCATTATTCCATTGAAATACGTTCACGAAAATTAAGCAAGACACTCTGAGGCCTAGTCTTTTAATGGAGAGTAAGAAAGGAAGAAATAAGTCCATTTTTGATGCATCATAAAATACCAGAATACAATGATAAATATAAACTCATCAAGTCTTCTATTTCTTTCTTTCTTTTTTTTGTTCCTACAGGAAACATCCGTTTCAGGGCCCCATACACAATTATAGTAAAATAAGTGTTGACCGATTGCTAACTCATTTACTTCTGTATCTGCTTGTAGCATTTTGCTGACTCCTGACAGAAAAGACCCTGACGAAGCAATCTGTAGGCTGGTCTCTGGACATGAGATACTCATTACATTAGGGTGCATTACAAAAGAAAATTAGACAGGTAATTGCTGCTTTAAAGAATAGAATCATGGGTGTGCACCTAAAAGATAGTCTTCACAAATGACAGCGCTGGCCAGGAAGGTGGTGGGGTTTGACATGAGGAGTGCTAGCTATGGTTCAGGTGGCAAAATTTGAGGAAACAGCCAAAGGAAAAATTTCCCTCTGGAAGAGAGGTAGAATCTCTTCTCCTGGGGACGTTGGTGAACAGCCTGGATTTGCCTCTGCCTGGAGTGATTTAGATCAGGGATGGTGTGCAGGGAATGTGTATCAGGTGTGCAGAGATTTGATCTTCTCAGCCCTGAGGGCTGCTGGGTGGGACCTGAAGCAGCCTCTTGGATTTACCCCTCTGTGCCATAAAAGACCATTTGCCGTTGAGTTGACCCTGATTCATGGCAACCCCAGGTGTGTCAGACTAGAACTGTGCATCATGGAGTTTTCAATGGCTGTTTTTTCGGAAGTAGATTGCCCGGCCTTTCTTCTGAGGTGCCTTTGGGTGAACTCAAACCTCCAACCTTTCGGTTAGCAGTCAAGCACTTAACCGTTGTGCTACCCAGGGACTCACCCTGTGCCATATGTATACCATTTTATATATGCTCCATGATATGAAAAAGGTTGAGAAGCTTACATTCAGATGAAGCTTGACACAGGTGACCCAGGTGATATAATACATTCTCAATTATTCCTTCTAGTGAAGATAAAAGATGATATAATAATGGAAATTCATTTTTATTTAGCTTTGTTGTTGTTGTTAGTGGCTGTTGAGTTGGCCCACGACTAATGGCAACCCCATGTGTTACAAAGAACTGTTCCATAGGGTTTTCTTGGCTATAATCTTTACAAAAGCAGATCACCAGGCCTTTCTTCAGTGGCATTGCTGGGTGGGTTCTGATTGCCAACCTTTAGGTTAGCAGCCGATGGCAAACTGCTTGTGCCACCCAGGCAATTTGATTTTGTTTTTAGAAGAAAATATGGGTATCTCTAAATATGTGGCAGTTCTGCGGTGTAAATTGTTTCTCCTGATATCCTTCCTTGAGTAGCTATATCACATTTTCCCCCTACACAGTCCCTTAGGATCCTGTCTTTCCCCTTGATCACAAAATAAGCTTATATGTACAGCACTCAAACTCAGACACCAATTATATTTGAATCGGAAAAGACTCAGTACAACAGCCAGAATGCTAATTTTAATCTTGGATGTTGCTTCTCTCTTCCTGATTCGGTTTTTTGCTCATACTTCAGTTAAACTAGGTAGATTGAGTACATATCTTTACCTCTATTCCCTTATGACACAATAGGAATTTTAAATGGCCTAAACGCACCAGTACAAAGAGAACGGAAGAGGAAATCATGATGGATGAAACAAAAAAACCAAACCTGTTGCCATCACGTGGATTCTGACTCATAGCGACCCTATAGGACAGAGTTGAACTGCCCCATAGGATTTCCAAGGAGTGGCTGGTGGATTCGAACTGCTGATCTTTTGGTTAGCAGCCGTAGCTCTTAAGCACCGCATCACCAGGGCTCCATAACGGATGAAAGATACCCCCCAATTTTAGAAGATGGGAAGTAGAAGGATCAGTGGTACCTGACTTAGTAGAATGGAGAAAGCTAAAACTTAAGTCTACAGAAGGGCAGAGGCAATGAGAAGAGAGCCGATCATTCTATGGAACCCTAGAAGACCCAGGAACTGAAGACATGAGGTGAACGTTGGGATGAGGGAGGGCAACGATTGGCCGAAAGTCTGTATTAAGAACATTTAGTTTCCCGGATCTATCCCATGACTCCACCCAGCTAGGTGATCTCTCCTCCCTTAATATGTAAAAGAATGGAAATTTATTCTTTGGAAAAATTAAAAGGAAATGTTACAGATTGAATTGTGTCCTTCAAAAAGATATGTTGAAGTGCTAACCCCTGATACCTGTGAACATGCCCTTGTTTGCAAATAGGGCCTCTGAAGATGTCATCAGTTAAGTTAAAATGAGGTCATACGAGAGTAGGCTAGGTCCTAATCCAATCTGAGTGGTGCCCTATAAAAGAGGAGAAGAGACACAAAGGAAGACACAGAGGGAAGACGGCCATGTGATGATGGGTCTATGTACCAGGGAACTGCTGGGGCTACCAGAAGCTGGAAGAGACAAGGAAGAATCTGGAACTATTCTAACTTAAGGAGACTAAAGAGACATGACAACTATATGCAATATCTGAACCTAGACTGTATCCTGTACTAGAAGAAAAAAAAAGGTATATAAAAAACATTCTTGGATCAATTTATTTGCATCAGTTGACAAAATTGAAATATGGATGGTAGATTAGATAAACCATTCTATCAATGTAAAACTTATCAAAATTGATAATACAATTATGGATATGTAAGATAATACCTTTACTCTTACGAGATCTATATGGAAGTCCTAGGACAAAGGGCCATGAGGTAGAACTTAGTTTCAAATGGCTCAGAAAAAAATATTTTTTTGCTGTATATACACCCACACTCTCGTGTGTATACACACATGCTAACACGAATGCACAAAATGTTAACAATAAGAGAATCTGGGTAAAGCTTATATGAGGGTCCCATGTAATGCTCTTACTTTTAGAGCTTTTGTATAATTTTAAGTTATTTACAAATTAAACGTTGTAAGAAATTTTGCCCCCATTCATCCTAGGAAGCTACTGGAGGATGTGCTCCAACAAAAGGTAGAGTGAACCAATTACAAAGAAGACAAAAGTCTAGGAAACAGGGGCACCAATACTGGAGAGAGGAAGGATAGCTCTCAGGATGATGGTGATGGCCAGGACTACAGATGTATGGGAGGGCAGAGAGAATAAGTAACCCTGCCTGGAGCAGAATGGAGGGGTTCCAAGAGAGATACCTCCCCAGTTCCCAAAAATGATACCAACAGATTACCTGATGTGTTTGTGGTGGCTCAGTGGTTAAAGCACTCAGCTGCCAACCGAAAGGTCGGTGGTTTAAACCCACCAGCTGCTCCATGGGAGATAGACGTGGCAGTCTGCTTCTACCAAGATGACAGCCTTGGAAACCCAATAGGGCAGTTCTACTCTGTCCTAAAGGGTTGCTATGAGTCATAATCGATTTGATGGCAGTGGTGGATGGCTGGGTGCATCTGAGTGTGTCGAAAGGAGTTTTACAGTTCTTATGGAGAGTTTGGGAAGTTAAGAAAAAAAGTAGGCAATTATTAACCCGAGGGAAAAGTAAACTTGTACAAGAAAAGGAATGTAATCATAAAATCCTACTTGGCTGTCTTGTGAACAGTATTTACATGGTGATAATGAATATTTATATTTATATATTATATATGAATATATTCAATTCATTGACTATATATAAACTCATTGAACACATGAATGAATATATTATAATGAACAGAATGTTCATTTATCAAAAATTGTGATAAAACTATATTGGGAGATTGGAAGGAGAAAGGATATGTTAGGGGTGGGTGGAAGTAGAAAAAAAAAAAACTAGTAGAAGAGTGTTAAATTCACAGCTTCCACACTTGCGAGTTAGATAAAGCCTACCTTGATTCGAAAAGGGAAAAGCAGCATGAGCATATTATTTAGAAATATGGAGGGAAATGAAGAAGAAAGAGGTGAAAGTGATTGTTTCTGAGACGGAGAACTCGAGTCATTGTGTGCCGTCAAGTCAATTCTGTCTACTGATGGTAAACTGCAGTTTTTTTGTTTGTTTTATTTTGTAAGAAGCTTTGTAATATTATTTGACTTAGATGCATGTATTGCTTGGTCAAAGAGAATCCCCTTAAAACTCCAAAGTTTTGTTGACTACGACTATTATTTTGTATTTTCTTCTTTGATCGAGCTAGGATAAATGTAAAGCAAAGACGGGTTGCCAATTAGAAAGTCTTGATCAGTATACTAGGAGCCCTGGTGTCGCAGTGGTCAAAGCATTTGGATGCTAACCAAAAGGTCAGTGGTTTGTAGCCACCAGCCACTCTGTGGGACAGCAGTCAGCTTTCGTAAAGATTTACAGCCTTGGAAACCGTATGGGGCAGTTCTACTCTGTCCATTAGGGCCGCTGAGTCAGAAGTGACTCAACGGCAATGGGTTTGGTTTAGTTTTTGGGTCAGCATATTTAGTATAACTTTTAAAATTAGTAAATTCATAGTATTTCAAGCTATAATTCTTGTAAATGGGAAGTCAGTGTGTGTGTGCCTGTGTATGTGAGGGGAGGTTGGTTTTGAGAGGGAGGTGAAAAGGAAGGCTTTGGGCTTGAAATACTCAAGTATTTGCAGAACTAAAGAAGGAAACTATTCATCACATGGTGTATAATATCCTCATGTCCAAGAAGCAATCATGGCCTGAGTGGAGTGTGAGACCTTAAAGGAAGAGGGAGTAGCGTGAAGAAAGTTGTTCTTATAAAACAGAAGGCTGCGTTCTATAATTTCAAACCCGAGACAGGAGGGAAAGGGGGAAACATAGAAAAGAGGTTTATTTGAGTTTTTACAAAGTAAGTGCTACACCTCATGACGTGGTACAGCTAGGAAATTATTTCACCTGCAGGACAGGTGTCACAGTCAGTAAGGCCCAAAGGCGTTTTTGCATGTTGTAAGGGTTTTTTTTTTTTTTTAAGGGCTTTGAGCTGAGATCTCCCAGGGGAAGTGGGGAAGCTAAGAAGAGTGTGGGTGGTACATAATCACCCCATCTGGTTGGTGGAAATTTCAAGGCTGAGCACAAATATGCTGGATTTTCTTTGGCAGAAAAACCACGTGTAAGAATACCAGTGATTTCTTAATCCAATTTTGCAAGTACGAACAATGGCTGTGTGTTATAAAAAGAGCTATTCAGATTTAGATTTCCTCATAGTTCCAATAAGGCAAAGATCAAATTTTAATGTAAAAAAAGACAGACGAGCTGACACTGAGTGAGAATGTTCTAAAGACTTTAGAGGCATTTAAGTTATTTTTTAGTTCATGGTATTTCAAACGGTAATTCTTGGAAATGGTAAGTCAATACGGATAAAACTAAGATGTTATAGTTATGGAGATTTTTACTCTAATATCAATCTAAAATAAAATGAAGCCTCTGCTTTTTCGAAGGCCAAATGTCTATTTGTTGACTTGAAAATGCTTCATGGTAATGATGCCAAATATCCCATGAAAACAAAATGTTTTAAAGTCTGTCATCTGAATGTTTCTAAACATTGAGATAGTTAGTGCCAGGTAGACAAAACATCCAAAAAACATGGCCTGAAACACACAGACATCTCACAGGACCTTGCTGGCCGTGTCCAAATAGCTGGGATGGTCTGACTAGATGCTCATGCCGGACTTATCTTATGCCTCAGGAAACAGGCTCTGCACACTGCGTGCCTTTGCTTAAATCTGCCCTAAACCAGCAGTTCTGAGTTAGAATCGCTACTCTTTGCCTTAAATCTGAGTTTTGTTTAGCATGCAAGGAGAAAAAAAGAAGATTGGTATGCTGAATTTTCCAAACGAGAATCAGGAATTTGTTAGATTTTAGTGGCCAACTTTGTTTCTAGTAGACAACCTGGTAGCTGCAATTTTAAGCATAACAGAAATCAGCCAACCAGTGTAACCTAGTTGTCATTTCTTTTTCTTTCTTTTCTTCCTTCCTTCCTCCTGTCCTCCCTTCCTTCTTTTTTGTCTTTACTGAAGACAATGCCTGAATGAATATCCTGTATAACCACAGCGTTCCACTGGAAAGACTCAAGAGTGGAGAGAAAAACTGATTCATCACCCACCTGACACCAGAGGGACATACCCCTAAGCTCGCCTGTTACCCCAGATTTGGAACTCAGGAGGTGGGAAAATTTAACAAAACAAGTAACAACAGAAATGCTTCCACTACCAATAACTCCTGAAGTGATTAACATACAGGCCATTCTCATCATTTGCAGTAGTTATATTCTGTAAAGTCATTGTGAACACTGTGTTAGTGAATGGAACCACTGCTCTTAGGGGAAATACAGGGTTAGGTTCCTGCAAGCCTCTGGTCACTACATTTTCATCAACTAATCAATACATACTTTGCTTTATGTGTATGTTTGTTTAAAGACACCGTATTTAACACAGAATGTTGGTTCATTAGTACTGAACTCATGACCAACAGCACTGCAACTTATGCCTGAACGAAGCTTATCTAACGTGTGATATTTTCTCCAGAAAGCACATGACAGCCTTCTTGCACTTACGAACACAAGACAGCACTTTCACACAATGCTTGGGAGCCATTAGAACAGTGAAATCACCAACAAAAAGCACAAAAATGCAAAAAATGTGGCACTAAATAGTCCACAAAATAGAATCTTGTTTGCAGAATGAGAGCTGAGACAAGAAGGCAGAGTGCCACCTTGTTGGACCTCAGCTAGGGACATGCATGTTGGGCAACTGACATTTTTCATTGCTTTGTAGGGTCTGCAAATACCCATGAAAGCACCACTAATACTGATTTAGGGGTAACAAATAAGTTTTAGTGAGTGGGCAAATTTGCAAATGTGGAATCCATGAGGCTGTTTGTGTACTTGTATATGGACCTAGCACCAACAACAATAAAAAAAAGTCATGCTCTCATAATTCTAATGTATGAATTAAAAAAGAACAAAACCAAATCTTCCTGTACTGTAAAAAGTAACTGAGACCAAAACAAACAAAAATGCTGCTGGTTTTTCTGAGTTTCTGAGGTCTTTATAGAAAGTTATAAAAAAAATTCTTCTTGGCTCATGGCTACTAACTACGTTTTCACATGCAACCCTGAAGTTTATACTTTCTTCCATTTCAACACAGGATTTCTCTTTCCAGTACTACCAATGTTTTCGTGTCCATCAGATAATAGAATTGTAACATGCAAGGGGAGGGAAGGACAACTTAGGTAAATACAAGTCAACACTTTTGTTTTGTCCATTAAGAAACCAAGATGAAGAGATGTTAAATAACTGATCCCTGTTTCCAGAGTCAACAAGGGGCAGAACCCAGGGGTCCTGGTACCCAGTGCAGTGTCTCTCTGCTGCTCTCCCTACCCCATCCTGGGACTATGTGTTAACTTGCAGCTCCTCCCTCATTTCCACTTGCCTCTGAAACTTTTCTTTCTCCCAGTCATGTTCTTGTCTTGCCCTCTCATCTCTCCTTGTTCTCCTCTTAAACGAATCACCGCAATTCCTAACCTTACTTTTTTTTTTTTAGTCTTTGCTGGGATAGCATCTATAAACAACTTATCAACCCATTTGGAAGACAGTGAGGCAAAAGAGTACAATGGACAGGAGGTTAGAATTGGATTTAGGACACCTAGGTTGTAGTTCCCCCTCCCACCCCCCCGAAAAAAACCAAACCCAGTGCTGTCGAGTCAATTCCGACTCATAGCGACCCTATAGGACAGAGTAGAACTGCCCCACAGAGTTTCCAAGGAGCGCCTGGTGGATTCAAACTGCCGACCCTTTGGTTAGCAGCCATAATACTTAATCACTACGCCACCAGGGTTTCCTGTAGTCCCTAGTGTGTGTTTAATTTTCTGTAACTGGGCAAGCCACTTTGCCTCTGTAGTATTCAGTTTCCTGATCTATAACATAAGAGGGTTGGTCTGGATGTTCTCAAAGATCCCTTCTACTTCTCTATTTTTTTGGTTATTATTTTTTTAAGCAAATTTAACTGTGAAAACAACAACCAAAAAGCAAAGCCAAACCACCAACTTTTCTTAATCTTCATAATTCCTTACTCACTGGAACAAATCTCTATTCTTCATGCTGCGGCTCAGTCTTAGGTTCCCTTTTCCGCCCATCGAAATGGGAATTGTCTCCGTGTAGTTCTCTTTATACATTGCTTAGCAAGCACCACATAGAAGTAAGGGCTTAATAAGTACTTTTCAATGTGATGATGACAACAATTATAAAATATAGTGCAAACGTAGACATTCTAATGCCTGATCTTTTAAATTCTTTATAGAAACCTCTGCATTGTTTGTTTTATTCATCTTTCAAAGGTCAAGAAGAAAATATTAGTTTTGACAGAAGAAAATTAGTTAAATCCCTTTAGGATCAACCCCTAGCTGAACTCTTAGTTAAATTTGGTGGGATCCTAGAAGAGGCATCTTTCTTTCCTGGCTTCTAACAGCTAGGCTTTACTCAACAACAACAACAAAAAACCAAACCTGTTGCTGGTGAATCGATTCCAACCCATAGCGACCCTACAGGACAGAGTAGAACTGCTCCATAGGGTTTCCAAGGAGCGGCTAGTGGGTTCAAACTGCCAACCTTTTTGTTAGCAGCCGAGCACTTAACCACTGTGCTACCAGGGCTCCAGGGTCTAGTTAGTCCATTAGAAAAACACTGAAATTTAAGTGCATAAAAAAAAAAAAAAAAGGTTGAAATAGAGGCTAATTAAGATTTTAGTCCTTGGGTACACTCTGGTATTTGTTTTTTTTTTTATTGACTGTGTTTAAAATTAAAAAAACCATTTTTTAGGAGATGAAAAAGAGGTAACTTGTTTATAAATAAGACTTACTTTGATTTATGGTCTAGGATTTGTAACTACATGTTCACTAGGAAAGGAATTCCATAGAATCTGGAAGGGTGCAGTGTGCCAACAGTCTAAAATGAAAGTTGAGTAGCCAAAGGTAACTGCCCAATAGCAAATATGAGTCATTCTTCAAAACGTTGAACAGAGGACAGAAATAAAATGACTGCGAGTAGAGAAAAGCAGAATTACTGCAAGTTTTATTAGATTACCCAGGAGTGTTAGCTCAACTCTTCTTACTATGGAATTGGATTTGCCTTTTGAAGAAATTCCAGCTGTTTATCACCATAATGGAAACCCTGGTGGTGTAGTGGTTAAGTGCTATGGCTGCTAACTAAGAGGTCAGCAGTTCAAATCTGCCACGTGCTCCTTGGAAACTCTATGGGGCAGTTCTACTCAGTCCTATAGGGTCACTATGAGTCGGAATCGTCTCAGTGGCAGTGGATTTGGTTTTTATCACCATAATAGCTAGCTAGCATGGCTATGTAGCTTCATGGGTTCATTAGTGATGCATCTTTTTTGTTTGATTGCAGTCTGGGTGGGAGGCCTGGTTTATTTGTACTGTTCTTCCTTAGAAAATAAGTGCTTATTTTGGCCTTTCTCCTGGTGCTAGGAAATGGGGGTATGACTTTACATATGCTATAGGAGAGGTTCTTGCTTTATCTGCCATTTCAAGGGAAAAATAAAAAAAGAAAAGTTAGGGGAGGGGAGCTCCCTTACACAAGTACAATGAAAAACAATTAACACTGTCTGACCTTTGATTCTTACAACTCTAGGTGAGTGAGAACAAAAAGTCCATTCATTAGGACAAAGGCTGACACTCAGATATTTGGGTGTCTCACTTGAGAATAAAAGATGAGCTATGGTTAAAAGTGTGTATATAGGGAGATGAGCATCTTTATATGGCCGTGTCCAGAATGACCACCATTCAGAATGACCTCATCAACCATAATGCCCAGCTGTGAACTGCCCCCAAAGCTTGAACTTCTTTAGGTAGTTTAGAGGGTAGTCATTGAAATGCTTTTCTGTGAAGAATTTCTTCTCAAGAAATCACTTCTACAATCTACGTTTCCCCAGTCATACAAGAAACACATGGTTAAAAAAAAATCACTTCTGCCAAGTCAGCCCTCAGTAACATCAAGAATTAATTGTCCTGTACTCCTGCCCATTTCTCTTGTGCCCAACAATTTTTGACCATTTCATTGCTTACCCATTTCTCCAACAGAGTATAGGGAGAATATTAAAAGACGGAGCTCAAACAAGAATTTTATTCCATGCAAAAGCAGCAGGTTTGGGAAAAGATTCCATGAGGAAGAGGCTGAAAGGCTACTTACCAGTAGTTTAAGAATTACATTTTAACTGGCCATTCTCTTGAAGTCTCCCAATGAGAATTTTTCAGAGTTGACCACCCGATTAAACATTAATATCAAGTCAGGCAAATCAGTAAATATGGAATAAAAACGACTCAAAAGTAGAGACTTTGCTGTTTTAACTCTCTGACTATGGAGGCAAGTACCAATACATTTCTAGGGTTGCCTTCATGGTCCCCTCTAAGGTGGTACTATCACAGAAACAAGCAGGTGTTTCTGGAGTGGGATAAATGGTGTGGGGTCACCTACCCACACCAGGCCCAGGTAACAGGAAGGAAGAAGAGATGGAGCCAGGTGTCTCTTGTGGGTATGCTCCAAAGTCCTCCCTACCCTGAAGTCACTTTTCCATAGGCCCATCACAGAAAGCTAAGGCTTTAATATTAAAGAGATAGCCATGTGAATTGTCACCTACTAAAATGCAAACACCTCCTGAGAGATTAGCATGTTAATAAGCTGCTACCTTTCCGTACTACTCCAGCAGAATTACCATAGTCTGATTCTGTTTCTAGTATGGCGGTTGCCTGAGAGCAACTTTGAAGCTTGTGTAGGAGTGATGGTGACACTGGTGTGGCTTGGAGTGGTATAGAGAGGGGAGAGAGGGACAGAGAGAGGAAAATTGGGCAAGGCAAGGGCACTGACCCAGGATGATGGAAATCCCTGGGCTGAGCTCAACAGTGAGAGCCTCCTGTCTGCCAGGGAGCTGCAGGAGGGCCCTGGGCAGTGAAAGCAAGGCAAAGACGTTTTGTTTAGTTCTGGCCCTTGGCCACCTAAAGAGTAGAAGGGATGACAGGGGTTTTGGCTCTGGTGATAGATCAACCCTGGGGAGAAAGGGATTTGCAGAAGTGGAGGAGGATTTTGGCTTACCATGGTGTGTGTGTGTGTGTGTGTGTGTAGGTGTATATATGTATGTGTGTTCATATATGTCTGTTGTGTGCGTGTAGAGGTTGGGATCAAGAATTTGGCAGTAGAGCAGGGACCTCTGGTATAAACAGCAGAATGATTTTAGCAAGCAGATGGATAAGTAGGGTCAGGAATGGATTAACCAACAAGCAAGGTAAGCACCTGCTTAGGGCATCGACAAAACAGGGGCACCAGTTGTCCAAAGCAAAGACCCACAGAGGCCAAGCAGACAGGACACGAGGAAAGACGAGCATTGAGGTGGAAGGGAACTGGCAGGGCACTAAATGAAACTGATACCAGCTCCAGTGCGTGAGAATGTGCCGGCCGGAAATGAAGTTCACGCAGGGTCAGGAGGGTGCCCATGTGTAAGGTGTGTAAGGTTGTTTAAGTTACGAGGCCCCCACCACTTCAACACCATTTTTTTTTTCTTGTGCTTTAAGTCAAAGTTTACAAAACAAGTCAGTCTCTTATACGAAAATTATATACACCTTGCTATATTATACTCCGCTCTCCCCCTAATGAGACAGCATGCTCCTTCTTTCTACCCTCTATTTTCACATCCATTGAGCCAGCTTCTGACCCGCTTTGCCTTCTCATCTCCCCTCCAGACAGGAGCTGCCCACATAGTCTTATGTTCAACACGTTTTTTTGACATCTGTCTCCTACGTTCCCCTCCTGTGTAACTGAAGCTCCTTATCTAGGTGGGTACCTGGGGAGTATACAGTCATGTGTCACTTAACATCCACATTTTGTTCTGTGAAATAGGACGTAATGTGATTTGGACATTGTACAAACACCGTATTATATACAGACAGCCCCTGGGTTACAAACATCCAGCTTATGTACAACCCATAGTTACCAACGAACCCCCGTAAAGCCAATTGCATACAATAGAGGTGAGATACACATGTGAGTGTGGGAAGAGCCTGCTTTCACTGCCTCCGGTTACATCCCCTATGTCTGGTTTGCCGATCAGGATTTCTGAACTTTATTACAATCTTAGGGGACCATGGCCCTATATGTGGTCAAATGTTGCCCGAACAGAAGTTAAATGGTGCATGACTGTACTATTTCTTTCTGAGAAACAAGAGGTGGGGGTAGGCTGTCAAATCTAACTATTTCTACATTCACCCACTAAAAATTTTGTAATCCAGTTCATCTCATTACACTATAATACACTTTTGCATTATCTCTAATATCATAGGTGTGTTAAAAAAAAAAAAGTTACATCATGGATAGCTAACACACACACGTACATGTTTATATATAACTCACATATCCCGTTCGAATGTGTGAATAAGCAGAGGAGGGGGAGTCACAGAGTATCAGTGTTGAGGGCCCTCACATACCTTAATCTGGCCCTGAGTAGGTAAGTGGTAAGAATCAGGACAGAAGGCTGGATTTGGAGGCAGGTGAGGGGCTCCATGGCTGGGAAAACCTGCACTGGCCCCTGGTATTGTGCCCTGTCTTTCGCCCCTGTCACTTTGTGTTTTGTCTCTTCTCCTGTGCTTTCCTTTCCTGGCTGTCCATCTCCCTTTTCCTTAATTACACATTGCAGGAGTCAAAAGTAGATTTTAAATAATTTATTTACTAAACAGCTCATCAGGAGAAAAAGAGGAAGCACAGTATAAGGAAATCAGATTGTCTGAATTTTAGCTTCAGCTTGGTGCCCACTTAGTTATCTGATCTTGGACAAGTTAACCTCTTGGAGCCTCTGTACGTGTGTAAAACAAGGGATTTGGTCTAGATGAATTCGTCCTTCTAAGGTTTATGGTTTCTTGTTCTCTCTTATGTTTAAAGCAGGCAGGTTAAACTGTTATCTTAAATCAAGTAGAGTGTTCCTCATTCATACGAGGATATTTTGGATTTTTCCCCTTTGAGTAATGGATACTGTAGGAGAAAGGCCCTGTACTTCCGAGTTAAACCTTTTTATAAATCGGTTTGTATTTTCAAAGTGTGCTGTCTTTTACAGGTAAAGAGTTTCATAAATTTTTATACATAAACCCTAAGAATATCTCTTCTAAAATTTAGTTCCGATCAAAAGTTCTTCATGCACAAATATTAATTGAGCACTTATATGTGTTCAGAATTATGTTACTTGCTGTAGAAGATTTTAAAAAAGGAGCAGTATATGACAATGGGGAGTCCCTGGGTGGCTGCTAACCAAAATATTGGAGGTTTGAGCCACTCAGAGGTACCTCAGAAGAAAGGCGTGGTGATCTACTAAAAAATCAGCCAATGAGTACCTCGTGGTGTCCAGTCCTAATCTGACGTGCATTCAGTCACCATGAGCCAGGGTTGACTTGACTTGGCAACTAATTTTTATAAGACAATGGTACCACTGTTCGGAAACTCAAAACCTAATCAACTGTATCTCAGGTTTTGTGAGATTAACGAGGCTTTAAATTTCCTTTCAACTCATTCTGATTTACGCAGGTAGTCCCCGACTTAGGATGAGCTTCTATTTCGATGACTCCATTGTAAGTTGGTTCTGACATAAATTGAGTACCTCATTTTTTTTTTTAAGTTTTCATTATAATTGCCTTCTATTATTAATATCTTTATAAATCTGATCTTTGTCTTTGGGGGTTGGAAACATTACATCTAAATTTACGGATATATTTTAATACATACATACGTAAAAAACACACAAATCATAAAAATTTACTGACAATGAAGAAGAGTTGGATGACATTGGCATTTTGTCAGTTGTGGTGATAGCTCCACATGTGGAAGCTTCTGGATCATTTGGATTATCCCTGGGAATGGAGATAGCGTTTCTATTCAGAAAATTAATGAGACTTGTCTGTATGGTTCTTTCCTGTTTTTCTTCATATAGTTTGTGGTAACTTTTCACTGCTTTCTGAATCTGTGTATCAAATTTAACAAAACAGTCAGTATTTGGATCCATGTTTTTAAGCAACTGAAGCCCCCGATTTAGTTTAGAAAAAATTCCAGCTAATCCTTTCACTGTAAAATTTTTTGACAACTTCTCACCTTCCTCTTCCTCATTATTTCTTTCTCCTTCAGCATTTCTTTCCTCTTCAAAATCCATTAAGTCCTGATCTGTCAATTTCCCTTCTTTGTGATCTATGAGCTGTTCCACATCGTCAATATCAAGTTCTAAATTCAGCGCTGTCGCCATATGGATGATTTTTCTACTGATCTCTTCCATTATATTATCTTGATCAAATGTTTGGAGCATGTTCATATAACTCAGCAATTTTTCCCATATCCTCTGCATGCATATTCCCATAACTTTCTTCCAGGAAGATGCAATGTTCCAGATACACTGACAGTCATGCAGTTCGTCGTAATTTGAATATGCTGTAAGTCGAGGAATACTCATACTTTGATTTTATCTTCATTACTATTTCTTAAAAGGATTAATCCTATGATATTTCTTTGGTTTTCCTTACACTTTCAGAACATTGTAATTTTTGCCTGGCCGACACTATCACGTATCAAGCCACTCATAAGCTAAAGCCCTATACACATGGCACGGTACAGGGCATTCTATATTTCACTCACGTCTCCATCACGAAAGCATGTCATAGAGAAGAGTTCGAAACAGCAGTTAAAAAAGTATTCCAAAAACATGTTGAGTCTGTATGTTGGCAGCCTTAAAGGATTAAGACTCCGACTCTAGAAAGGTGAAGGATCATGAGCAACATAATCAAAGTCTAATAAATATTGATAGATTTTAATCAAGGGACATGGAATTAGGAAGAATTCAATAGAGCTTGAAACATAAGGACTGGACAAATTAAAGAAGCCAAATTTTACACTTAAGAAACTTGGTGCTCTGAAGAAATAGCGTGGGCTTTTTTTACCAAACTCATTGGAGTCCCTGGGTGGCACAAACGGTTAAGCGCTCAGCTACTAACTGAAAGATTGGTAGCTCAAATCCACCCACAGGCTTCTAGAAGAAAGGTTTGGTGATCTACTTCTGAAAGATCACCGTCATGAAAACCCTACGGAGCACAGTTCTACTCTGAAACCCAAGGGGTTGCCACGTGTCGTAGCCACCTCGACACGACTGGTTTTGGTGGACTGAACTCATTATATCCCAGGGAAAGGCATAGGCTGTATGTATAATTTTAAATAAGAGTTTGGTGGATGAATAGAACAGGATTGAAAGGGGAAACGTGGATAAAAAAGTTTCCTTCCACATGGTTTGGTAGCTGCCATTACACGTGGCTACGTTAGCTCCATGCAGTACTTCCAGAACTAGAGGAGCTCCTTTTAAACATGTTTTAATGCACACCTTTATTTTATTTATTGATTTAATAGTAAACAGTTACATAGAGCTTATTATGTGTCAGGTGCACTTCCGAGCACTTTACAAATATAATTTAATCCTCATAACAACCCTATAAGGTAGGTGACCGAAGCACAAAGAGATTAGTAACTTGCCCAAGGTTTCATCCAGTACCAGTTGCCACGGAGTCAGTGCTGACTCATGGCAACCCCATGTGTGTCAAAGTAGAACCGTGCTCCATAGTATTTTCAATGGCTGATTTTTCAAAAGCTGGTCACCAGGTCTTTTTTCCAAGGTGCATCTGAGTGGACTCGAACCTCCAACCTTTTGGTTAGCGGCCAAGCACATTAACTGTTTGCACCACCCAGAAACCATGATTTTATACTTAGAAATAAAGGAGCTAGGATTTGAACCTGGGCAGTCTTCCTCCAGAGTCCGTGTGCTTAAACCCTACTTTACCCTGTCGCTCTTGTTTCTTGGGATTTAACCATGGATTCCAAGTTACAAGTAAAAACTTGTCTCCACAGAGATTTTTTTTTTTAATCTAATACCACACTGTCCCTCACTGCCAGATAGATAGAAATCACATTTCAAAATGTCTTTCTATATTTTAAAGCCTCAGATCCAGAAAAACAATCCAGGATTCCTACAAAATGTGTTGGTCTTCACCAGAGGCAGAATACTGAACTTTGGATGAACAATTCGTATTTCTTACCTAGCAACATTCCACAGAGGTAGAGAGAAGCGATACTGTCATCTCTGTTAACTTGCAGATAACTTTCCCTAGTTTTACAGAACTTAAAGAATAGCGTTATACGTAGTGCTCCGAAGTCACACCACACAGCATTGATTCAAAGCACGTTTCTGTCCACATGTTCTTCCTGTAAAGTGACAGTAAGCAGACGCTTGATTTCAGTGTGTAAAACACATTCTTCTACAAAGTCAACCAGAGAAGCCGTATTTAATTAATGAACATTCCAGAACATGAGGAGAAGCAAGGAATAAATCACTGTAGGAAAAGAGGGAGCTCTATACTCAGGCCAGAGAGCATCCCTGGGTGGTGCAAACGGTTGAGCATTTGGCTGTAAGCTAAAGGTTGGAGGTTTTAGTCAACCCACAGGCATCTCAGAACAAAGTCCTGGCAATCTACTTCTGAAAACTCAGCCATCGAAAACCCTATGGAGCACACACATGTGGTTGCCATGAGTCGGAATCAACTCGATGGCCAACTGGTTTGGGTTTTTTTGTTTTGTTTTACCGTCTCAGTGGTTTTTTCCACAAGGACTGCCAGGAGCTGGACGGCAGTTCAGCAGGGAGAGTTAATTCCTTTCTAATTATTAAATGAAAGGAAAGTACACATGTCCAACCTGCTGAACATGCTGATTCAACGTTGCTCGAACCGTGCTGCAAACCTTCCCACACCCTGCCCTTTAGAGTTTCAGGTTTTAATGGCTTTGTTTGCCATCGTTCATTGCTTAGAGTCATGTGTGGAGGAGCCAGAAACACACCTCTGTAGTTTTTCCCAATTCAGCTGACTCACCCATCACTTTTATGGAGGTGACTGTGAGAGGCCAAGGTAGGGCAGGGGAGGCAGATACAGTGCCAGCCAAAGTCTTCATTGTAATGAATTGACAGATTTAGGGTTTGACAAGATGGAGCAGAGCTACTTGTTCGACATGCACTCTGTAGCCTTTTCACCCACCTCAAGACATGGTACTGGATCCCAAGTTATAGAGAAAATCTTGAGAGAAGGCTAGCGATAAGGTCCTTTTCCAATCATGCCTGAGGAAATAAAGCCAAAGGAGACTCAACAAGGAGTCCCTAGGCAGTGCAGTTAAGGTGCTCAGCTGTGAACTGAAAAGTTGGCAGTTTGAGTCCACCCGGAGGTGCCTCAGAAGAAAGGCCTGGCAATCTACTTCCAAAAAGTCACTACCATTAAAAAGCCTATGGAGCAGTTCTACTCTGACACACATGGGGTCGCCATGAGTCAGAATTGACTCCATGGCAATGGTTATTTTTTTACACCTGACAAGAAAGGAACAGTCCCTGGCACCCTTTTCTAAGTGGTTTTCTGTCATATCCAGCCAAAAGCTTGGCTTCTTTAAAAAGATCCATGTGGTTTTCTGTCTTGTTCTAATAGGAAGCATTGCCACTTCCCACCCCGCCCCCGCCCCCCCACCAAGTTATCTCTAAAATTTCTAAATAGGCCCCAGTCCCAAAATTTCCACTGCAGAAAATCCTAAGCAAATATGTTGGCAGGTCTCTCCTGTTGTCCTGGGAGCCAGCTCTGCCCCAGGTGTTCTACTGTTGACATCTGCTGCTGGGGGCCGACTTAGAACAAAAGGAGAAAAACATTCTGAAACGTGATTTCCACTTGGGTTATGCCAGATAAGAAGGAAACACCTTTGTAAGGAAGCAGGTCTCAGCCTGAATCTTGGTGCCCTAGTACAGAATGCCAGGAGGCTGTGGTGGTTGGGGGTGGTGGAGGTGGTGGGAGAGGTGTGGTGCCGGAGGCTGCTCAAGAGGTTCTAAATGAGACCCCCTGGCTCTAAGGAAGCAGCAGGACCCTGAAATGTCTGCAGAGCCACAAGAATCAGCACCCACCAAACCCAATGGGTTCATTTCGGTATGTCCCATTCACTTCATGCATACATAAGAAGCAGGTCAGATTCAACCACACGAGGTGTGTGAGAGAGCTTCATAAGAAGAAATAAAACTGAATGCTTCTTAGAAGTGAGGATGGTGAAACTTCATCTTGCTTACTTTGGACATGTCACCAGGAAAGACCAATTCCTAGAAAAGGACATCATGTTTGGTAAAGTGAGGGTCAGCAAAAATGAAGGAAACCCTGAATGAAATTTATTGACATAAAGCCACAACAATGGACTTAAACATATAAAAAATCATGAAGATGGTGCAGGACTAGGTAATATTTTGTTCTTTTATACATAAGATCACCCTGAGTCAGAGCTGACTCAGAGGCAACTAACAACAACAACAACTGGGAAACATTTCTATATCAAACTTTTGTAGACCTGTGATATCTTTGGAGATGCTGCTAGAGAATGGAGTTATAGGTAAGCTCACAATATGGTTTGGTTTCTTCTCTGCATAGTTTGAAACAAATGGAAATCTCTGGAGAATTCTAGTTCTTCGTGTCATGCTGAAGGCCAAAAGAAATGTTGCTCCCTATGAGCTAAATTTCTTTATCACTCTCTTAAGGAGAAACCATGACAACAGAGCAGGTAGCTTTATGCTCCTTCAGGTCCTCCTAACTTGAATAACGACATTGCTAGTTGATCATTTGCAGCTAAGTCAGGCAATACCTGCTATGCAGGATTTCTAGGCAAAATAATTTACTGCAAGAAGCTGTCCGTTGCCTGTCTGCCTTGGTGACTCTAAAGAGATTGACAAAGACAGAGATATGAAAGGAAAATATTTGTGAAACAAATTCAGAGTCCCTACTCCCTCCACTTGGCACCACTCTTATCTTTCTAGAGTAATTCCAAGACTCTTATTCAGGTTGAAAGCTTACCCCAATGCGTTTCCATGATGAATATTTGTATAGTTGAGTATTCATTTGCCCCTTATTTAGTTAACCACTGTATTTTAGATTGAGCCTAAGTATATGGGAAATGAACCAATTTGCATAGACTTTTTGATCAGAATGAGAGTTTCATCCTGCCACAGTGAGGTTGAAATTTATACAAAGAAGCATATTATGTAAAGAACATGTACATATTTCAGCACGTTGGGTTCAACTGGAGCTCATAGAAAAGTCTTATCAGGTTATTCTTTTAAAAAAACTGATATTGATCAAAATGTCTAAATATTTTTTCACTTTAGCTCACTCGTGTTGGCTAAATTATGCTGATGGGTTGCACAACCAAATTAGGAACTGGGAATGCCAGAAACCCACTTGAGGTTGAAAGGACAATGAATTAAAATAACTGTGGTCGAGAAAGTATTGAGTCAAGAAAATTCTTCGAGTTCATGAAGTGATTTGCAGGGAAAGTAAAAGGAATTTGGTGGTTAGATGGTATAGTGGAAAGATCTCTGAATCAAGGGTCAAAAGATCTAGTTTCAAGTTCCAGCTTTGTCACTACCTAGTTGTGTGTCTAGGCAATTCACTTTCTTTCTGGGCTTCATCTGTAGAATATACCCACTCTTTACTTATTGACACAGTTAGGTTCTGAAGACCAGGGTGTTATGTAAAATCGGTATTATGCAAAAATGGAGGATGACCACATCAGATCACAAAATGGAGGATGACTACATCATTACATAACTGCCAAACCACTGAGAATCATGGCCCAGCCAAGTTGACACATAACCTTAACCATCATAGCCAGTGTTACTCTCCCCTCACACCTTGGTGTTCATTACTGCCGGATGTATGTCGTCAATGTGCAAAATAGCAGGATAGTAGATTTTTTTACTAAGTGCAAAATATCATAAATGTGAAATGTTGGACAATGAGATAGTCGGTAAGTGAGGAGTAGGTGTATGGTGCTAGGATTAGATGATCGCTAAGGTCCCTTCTGAAGTTCCCAGGTGGTGCAAATGGTTAACGTGCTTGACTGCTAACTGAAAGGTTGGAGATCTGAGTCCATGCAGAGGCACCTTGGAAGAAGGGCCTGATGATCTACTTCTGTAAAATCAGACATTGACAACCTTTTGGAGCACAGTTCTACTCTACATGGAGTCACCATGAGACAGAAATGACTCAGTGGTGACTGCTTTTAAGGTCCCTTCCATAACTATTACGCTATGAATATTTTGACCAGTAGTACACTTTTCTGTTAATAAGTAATTTAATTAAATTTAAATTTGTATTACATTAGAATGCTTGAGGATTTTTTCAATTGCTGTTCTAATCCCTGCATTCAACTTGGTTAACCAGGCTATTTAAATAGTTTAGGACTAAAAACTCCCAGGTGAGATTAATGGGGTAGAGAGATTATCAAAGCCAGAAAAATATGATGGAAAATTTAACTCAAAGAAAAGAATGAAGAAATATACAACTTTTCTAAGTTTTAACAGCAAGAATACTAGGGCTAGGGAATTTTTAAAAAGCCAGGGTAGGAAAATATGTGCTCATAAATACTCTCTTTTTTTTTAGAGCACAAACTTTGCTTTAAGGAATAAAGAAAACATAGTGGATAATCAAAGTGAACATTTCTAACACTGAAGAAATAAAATCATGTAATTTATAACAGTCTTGATGCTTTATCGGCTGTAAGCAAAGACTTAAAACCTCTTTAATAAAGGTGGTTATCTGAATAAATGTTAGCCTATAACATGCCTTTGGAAACCTAATTTTTATGACCTCAACTAGTAAACTTCAAAATCTCCACTCAAAGAAGAAATTGTATAGAAATATGAAAATCAAGAAGCTGGAGTAGAAGAAAGCCAAGGTATAGGTATTAGTATACGAAGCATACGTCCTCATGGAACTGTGATGTACACAGGCCAGGCTGAAGTTGGCCCAGGAACTCGTTACTGCTTTGCTTAGATTGGTTCCCTAGGAAACAGACTCTGAGATGGAGATTGCGTGTAGGAACTTCTATGGGACTGCTCTCAGGAACAACACCCACAAAGGAGTGAGGGAAACAGGATTGGGCAGAGGAAGAAGTCGAGCTGTGATGCAGTAGCAACAGAGGCTTCGGCAAATCCCACAGAAAGTTCTGGAACTGGGATGGACTTTCAGAATTGTCTCGAAACAAGGCAAGGAGGCTGGACCTTATATATGCATCAACTGGGGTCATTAGATATGAACTGTACTTGGGGCCAGGGTCTAACCTTGGGTAAAGCAGTTCCCTTGCGCTGGGTTTTTTACTGGGTTGGCTGAGGGCAATTCCCAGAGAGAAACTCTTAGCATTAAGCAGCTAACACTCTCAGCTGCCAGGGGAAAGAATGCCTCAGTCCTGAAGGGACTACAGGATAGTATGGGAATTAACTTTTCAATATGTAAGAAACTATATAATATAGTAACAAAACCTCACTAATAAGAACTCGGGTCCTAGGCAGTCTCGTCTATTTGGAACATATTCCAGAAAAAGGTGGTGAACAAAAAAATGCCTGTGAGCAGGCAAAATAGATGTTACCAAATCTACGCACTAAAGCTAATGACCTCTGCACAAGAAACCTGGCAATACATTTTCTATATCCATATCCCATTAGAAATAACAAATTCCGAGAGAGGTATTTTGTTTGTTTGTTTGTTTGTTTGTTGTTTTTAAATCTTCTTACTAGCAGGAAGATGTGACCACTAGCAACTTATCTGTAAGGGAGGAGACAAAGAAAATGGCACGAGGTAGGAAAAAATAAAATAAGAGGCACCGGCTTCTGGAGCCATCTAGCACAGGGGAAAGTTGTCCTAGCATCTCAATACGGCTCAGGCTATCATCAGATTTTTGGGGGGGTTTTATCATCGGATTGTAGCTCATTACTGTGATTGGTAGAGATAATGACAATGTCTGCAAAGAAATGGTATTTTATACATTTTATTTGCAAAAGAAAAATAGATTTTAGGATAATTTGCTTTCAGAAAAGTTAGTTTTTTTTAAAGAGACTCTTTATTCTTAGGTATCCAGATGCTACCCCTTCTCTAAGTGTTCTTCTGTAGAGCCAGGCTTTTGCTGTGTGCACAGACATGGAATTTAAGGGTTAATAGGCAGGGCTTCAACAAAGCCTGATTAGGTAGGTGTTCACACCGTAGGTCTGTGGTAGTGGCTCTGTATCCTATTTCTTTCCTTCCTTAATCAGGTCCCCTAGGCAGTAAGCTTGATAAGCAAGAGGCTTGATTCAGATTCTTTCAGGGTATTGCTGGGAGTTTGGCTTGTACTCCGTCTCCCCAGCCATTTCAGGCTTGCTAACCTGGCTTAGAAAAACTTTCTGCTGGGGTTCAAATTATCTCTTCCATCTCGTTTCTGTTGGCCTCAGAGAGAAATGTGGATATGAAGAAGGCAGGGTAGAAAAGCAGATCTCTGTCCAGCTTCCAGAAGCTTTTCAACTGCTTCAGGAGTAGCAGCTGTTGCTTTTCAACTGACTCACCTAAGCGTGAGGAGAAAGTATTCCTGAAAATGTACCTCACTGGGAAGTCAACGGGAGCAAGTTCTGAGTGAAACGCTGAATCACTCTGATGCGGGCAGCCAGGAGTTTATGCAATTCCTCTTTTATCACCGGAAGAGCTTTAGTAATTGTGGGCACTCCTCTTATTTCAATAGCTTTGGAGAGGGACTGTTGACACCTTAGATTAAGCCAGTAGATACACGCAACCGTGTCCATTCATAAAGTCAAAGCACTGTGATGTGCTGAAAACCTGAAGTCATGTAAAGGACTGGACTTAAAAAAAAAAAAAAAAAAGTTTTTTTTTAAACCTTCAAGTCTTTTTAGCATTCCTCTAAGTTCCTTATACCAGAAAAACAATTACGAATCCTCTCATCTTAAATGCATAAAAATCTTATCCTTTCTCCACCTCTCTCCTCACCTCATCAAACATTTTTTTTGTCCTCAGTCAAGTCCCCACCGTGGCTTATAATGGCATTTCTGTGGCATAGGTAGCATACACATAGATTGCTGTGTTTTTATAGTGTGAAAAGCATAACATATTATTCGGTACCCTCAGAGACCTCTCTGCTAACTAAATCCACCCCGGTTTTCCAGGTAACAGTTTTGCCTATGCTGTGTCTTGGGGGCAGGTGAATAAACATTAAACAGTGGTAATAACCGTGTCTCCTGAACTTAACCTTTTTGCAGTAAGTTGCTTAACATCTTATGTAGGGCTCAACAGACATCCCACAAGTTAATTCAAATCATACATTTTATACGTAAGAAAGAACCTCAGCTTCACATTTATCCTACTGATTTTTTACTCAGATAAGATATTCAGTATGTGACAAGCCTTGAAGAGTAGATGATCTATCAGAAAACAAACATGAACATATATGACCCACTAACTCTGTTAACCTTGTACACATGGTAAACAAAATCCAAACACTCAACATAAATGAAGTGAGGAAATTGGCCAATGTCTCAAAAGCAGAAACTTGTACTTTGATATTTTATAAAACCAAAAACCTGTTGCTGCCAAGTCCATTCTGACTCATAGTGACCCTATAGGACAGAGTAGAACTGCCCCCTAGAGTTTCCAAAGAGCAGCTGGTGGATTTGAACTGCTGACCTTTTGGTTCGCAGCTGTAGCTTTTAACCACTGCACCACCTGGGCTCCATATTTTATAAAGAAAGACCTTATTTTCTCTATGAAGTAATAAACGAAAGTTAGCATACCTGACTTTGAAAACATGGCTGGATGACTTATTTCCAGTATCACTGGAACAGGCTGGAGCTTATTAGTCAAACCTCACTGAAATAAGAGGTACTTGAAAGCTACCCAGTACTCTTAACCTTATGTGGGAGGGGATCACAGCAAACAGCTAATATCACTGTAGGTGGCATTCCATTGGTGTTAATGATCAATTAAAGGCCCATTGTGAAGGAGTAATTTTTGGAACACGCCTGGCCTGGAGGGCGGACCTTAAATTAAGTTGGCAACATGAGAAGTTAAAGCTTCTCCAGACTATTGTTGTTGTTGGTTGCCATTGAGTCGATTCTGACTCATGGCGACCCCATGTGTGCAGAGTAGAACTGCTCCATAGGGATTTCAAGGCTGTTACCTTTTGGAAGGAAACCCTGGTGGTATAGTGGTTAAGAGCTATGGCTGCTAACCAAAGGGTTGGCAGTTTGAACCCACCAAGTGCTCCTTGAAAACTCTATGGGGCAATTCTACTCTGTCCTAAGAGTGGCTATGAGTTGGAATTGACTGGATGGCAGTGGGTTTGTTGTTCTCGTTTTTTACCTTTTGGAAGCAGATGACTGGTTCTTTCTTCTGAAGTGCTTCTGGGTGGGTTCAAACCACCAAATTTTCAGCTAGTAGTTGAGCGCTTAACCATTTGTACCACCCAGGGACTCCTCCAAACTATGGAAAATCTGATCATACCATTGGCAATTTATTTTGCTATATTTCATTCACTCATTCAATACTACTTTACCTTGAGTGACAATGCAGCCATAAATTATGACAGTTCCATGATGTGAAAAAGTAGATTTAATTCTTCCACTTCTAGCCATGATGGAAAAATTGGTACCAGACTTATTCTCCCACTGTAAACAACTACAAAGCTGGACAAAATAAATGAAACAATTGATTTCAGACATAAGACAGCAGATAGCACAGATCTGTGACCCCTGAGAGAATAGAAACAAATGAGGTAAGCCCTGTGATTGACCACCCCAGATTTCTGTTTGAGACACTTTCTGGACCACACTGCCAGGAGGGAGAACCCAAGCAGAACATGGAGGTTTAAGAGGCTGGAATGTGTGGGGTAGAGTAATGGTGAATAGGGAGTTACACAGAGAAAGGGCTCCGGACATTTGTATGAGTTCCCCTTATAGCTGAATACTTAGCTGAGCATGCATAGGATGAAACTACACAAGGCTAAGTAAATAATAACTACCAGGGAAAACATAACTATGAGGGAGTGTAAGCTAAACAATTCAGAGAATTCATGCAGTACTGAGGAACCCTGGTAGCACAGTGGTTAAACTCTCAGCTGCTAACAAAAAGTTGGGGTTTTGAACCCACCAGCCATTCCATGGGAGAAAGATGTGACAGTCTGCTTCTGTGGAGATTTACACCCTTGGAAGCCCTGTGGGGTAGTTCTACTCTGTCCTGTAGGGTTGCTATGAGTCAGAATTGACTCAATGGCAACTTTTTTTTTTTTTTTTAATGCACTACTAGGAGACATTGCTAAGAACTTGGCTGCCAACCAAAAGGTTGGTAGTTCAAATCCACCAGTCACTCCTTGGAAATCCTATGGGTAGTTTTACTCTGTCTTATAGGATTGTCATGAGTCAGAATAGACTTGATGGCACCTAAGAACAACAACAGGAGAGACATTCATGTATAAACCTCTTTAAACACTGGGCGTTCAGTAGAGACCCTAGAAAGGCCATGTTTTAGAAATAGGGCTAAACTAACCATAGAGTAAGGACTAATCTATAGGAGTCCTGGTGGCACAGTGGTTAAAGTGCTCAGCTGCTAATGGAAAGTTTGGCAGTTCGAACCCACCAGCTGCTCTGCAGAGAAAGATGTGGCAGTCTGCTTCTGTAAACCTACAAAGTAAAATGTAAAAACCAGCCTAAAAGGACCAAATTGATCCCCAAGTATATTAACTGCATGCCAAAAAGACCCAAAATACTATTTGAAGGAAGATAACAAAATCCAAATACTCAGTACAAAACATCAAAATGTCCAGTATCCAATTAAAAAATCACTAGACATGTTAAGAAACAGGAAAATATGACCCATAACTATAAAAAAAATTCGTCAATAGAGACAGTGCCAGAAATGATGATGCAATTATCAGACAAGAACTCTAAAAGCTATCGTTACAGCACTCAAGGATCTAAATAAAAACATGGGTACAATGAGGAGATAAATTGAAGATACAAAAAATAATGGAATGACATTCTAGAGCTGAAAAATACAATATCTGAAATGAGAAATTCACTGGATGACATTGATAATGTTTTAAAACAAACAGAGAAACAAACCTGTTGCTATCGGGTCAATTCCAACTCGTAGCAATTTAGACACTGCAAAAACAAAGATTAGGGAACTTGAAGCCATAGTTATAGAAACCATGTAAACTAAACACAGTGAAAAATAGTTATTAAAAAAAATCGACAGAGCCTTTGTGACTTGTGTGACAACATAAAATAGTCTAACATAAATGTAATTGAAATTCAGGAAAGAGGGGAGACAGAAAAATTATATGAAGATAAAAGCCACATTTCCCCCTAATTTGAAAAAACCATAAACCCACAAATCTAAGAAGCTCAATGAATTCCAAGCAGGACAAACACAAAGGAAATCACATCAAGGCACAGCTGCTGAAAACAAGTTATAAAAATAAAAATTTTAAATCAGCCAGAGGGGGGAAAAGATACATTATCAACCAGAAAAAAAAGATAAGACTGACTACTGACTTCTCTCCAGAAGCCATGCAAACCAGATGATATTGGAAGACATTTCATTTAAAAGATAAAAGAAAAAATTATCCAGTAAAAATATCCCTAAAAAATAAAGGTGACAACAAACAAAACAAGAAAAACAACAACAAAATCCAAAATTGCAAGAATATTATCAGAGGCAGAACTAACAAAAAACCTACTGGGAGAATTCATCAGCAGCAGACCAGCACTGGAAGAAAGGTTAAAGGAAGTTATTCAGGCTGAAGGAAAATGATACCAGAGGGAAATCTAGATCTACACAAAGGAATCATGAGTGTCAGAAATAGTAAATGTGTGAATAAATATAACAGAGGCATTTTCTCGTTTTTAAAATTTTTAAAAGATAGTTTACCCTTTAAATAAAAAATAATAAAAATGTATCAAGGAGTTTATAGCATGTGTAGAATTAAAAACTACCGCAACTATAGCACGAAAGCAGGGGGAAGAATAGAAGTATCTTGTTGTAAGGTTCTTACATTATATATGAGAAAGTATACTATTACTTGCCTGCGATAACATAAAGATGCATAGTGTAAACACTAGAGTACTCACATAAAATAACACAAAGAGGTATACCTAATATATCCATCAAGGATAAAATGAAATTCTAAAAAATATTAAACTAACCCAGGTAAGGTAGGAAAAGCAAAAAATGAACAAAGAACGGGGGGAGGGGGGATTAAAAAAAAAAAAAAGCTTCTAGATAAAGAACTAGTATCCAAAAAATATAAAGAACTCTTAAAACTCAACAATAAGAAAACAAACAGCTCAATTTAGAAAAAAAAAAAGAATAAAATATCTGAGTAGATGCCTCACCAAAGAAGACAACAGAGATGCCAAATAAGCATATGAGAAGATGCTCAACATCATATGTCATTAAACCCACTGCTATCGAGTCGATTCCGACTCATAGCGGCCCTATGGGACAGAGTAGAATAGGGAACTGCAAATTAGAACAACAATGAGATACCACCACGCACCTACTGTTTTTGTTGTTAGCTTCCATCAGGTCAACTCCTGACTCGTGGTAACCTCGTGCACAATGGAGCGAAACACTGCCTGGTCCTGCACCACCTCCATGATCAGTTGCAGATCAGACTGTTGTGATCCATAGGGTTTTCACTGGCTGATTTATCAGAAGTTGACTGCCAGTTCTTCTTTCTAGTCTGTCTTAGTCTGGAAAGTCTGCTATTTAGCATCACAGCAACACACAAACTTCCACTGAAAGACAGGTGGTAGCTGCACATGAGGTGCATTGCCTGAGAATTGAACCTGGGTCTCCTGCATGGAAGGTGAGAATTCCACCACTGAACCACCAACAACCTCTTTCACACCTATTATAATGGCTAAAATCCAAAACATGATAACACCAAGTGGTGGCAAGGCTGTGAAGCAAAGGAACTCTCGTTCACTGCTAGTTGGAATGAAAAATGGTACTGCCTCTTTGGAAGACAGTTTGGCAGTTTCTTACCAAGTTAAACATAGGATTACCATACAAACTAGCAACCACGCTCTTAAGTATTTACCCAACGGATTTGAAAACATATGTCAATAAAAAACTTGCACACAAACATTTATTGCAGCTTTATCCATAACTGCCCCAAATTGGAAGCAACCATGATACATCCCAATGGGTGAATAAACAAACTATAGTATATCCATACAATGGAATATTATTCAGTGATAAAAAGAAATTAGCTATCAAGTCACAAAAAGACATGGAGAAACCTTAAATGCATATTGCTAAGTGAAAGAAACCAGTCTGAAATAGCTACATAATGTATGATCCCAACTATATGACATACTGGAAGCTATAGAGACAGTCAAAATGTCAGTGGTTGCCAGGGGTCCAGGGGAGGGAGAAGGAATGAATAGGTGAAAAATAGGTCACTTTCAGGGCAATGAAACTATTCTGTATGACACTGTAATGACAGATACATGACATTATGCATTTGTAAAACTCTGTAGAACTATACACAAAGAGTGAACCCTGATGTAAACTATGGGCTTAGGTTAATAATAATGCAGGAATATTGGTTAATTGTGGTGCAATAAATTTATTTATGGGGCTTTTTGCCTTGGTTCTTTGGACAAACAGCTTGGGAGATTTTCCCCCTAAGCCAATCAGTGGTGAAGAGGCTGGGCAGAAAGCCCAGAGTCCTGATGGCTGAGAGGCCTGATGGCAGAGAGGCCCAGTCGTGGAGAGCTATTGTTAGGGGAGCAGTGGCTGAGAGAGTTGAGCAAGCTGCTACATTGGCTATGAGCTGTGCCAGTTAGAACTGGAGAGGTTAACAGCAGAGAGGCCTGACAGCAGAGAGCAGCTGAGAGAGCCGTCCTGTTTGGAAGATGTTGTGCACTGAAGAAGGGAGGGATGTATTCTCTGCTTCAGGGACCCTTCCAGACTTTGTCTATGTGCTTCCTGATCTAATCCTGAGTTGTTCCTGTTACTTCTCTAATAAACCATATAACCGTGAGTATGGTCTGAGAGTCCTGCGTGGACATTGCAATGAATTATTGAACCTTGACGTAGAGAATTAACTACTTCTCTAAGTAAAGAGTGCTGTGCAGGGAGCAACTGGTGTCAGAAATTATGGAGAAGTGGGAAGGTGGAGATATACCTGACTTCTGTCTCATAGGAACCAGTTTTGTGCTGAACTTATTCTTATCTCTTAGGAAATTTAGACAATTCCTTATGCTGTATTACTCAATCAATTATAAAAAATGTACCAAACCGAAGCAAGATGTTAACAATAGGGAAAACTATGAGCAGGGGGAGAGAAAGTATTTGGGAACTCTCTGTACTTTTTGCTTAACTTTTCTCTATCCCTAAAACTGCTCTAAAAATAAAGCCTATTAAATTTTTCTAGAAAATAACAAGACACTAGACCTGAACTCAACCATCTCTATAATTACACTAAATATAATGGCCTAAACCTTCCAATTAAAATGCAGAGATTTTTCAGCCTGAATTTAAAAAAAAGAAAGAAAAAAGTCCCAACTGTATGCTCTTTATAAAAAAAAAAAAAGGGCATTTTAAATATAAAAACACTCATTGGTTAAAAGTAAAAGGATCGTATCTAGAATATATATAAAGAACTCTTATATTCAATAATAAAAAGACAAATAACCCAATTAAAAAATGGACAAAGTATCTGAATAGACTTTCCTCTGAAAAATATACAATTGGCCAATAAGCACAGGAAAAAATGCTCAGCATAATTAGCCATATGGGAAATGCAAATCAACACCACAATGAAATACCACCTCACACTTTCTAGAATGCCTATAGTTAAAAGGACAGACAATAACAAGTACTGACAATGTTGTGGAGAAACTGGAACCCTTATACACTGCTGGTGGGAATGCAGAATATTTTAGACACTTTGAAAAATGGTCTTGTAGTTTTTCAAAAAGTTAAACACAGAGTTTCCGTATGATCCAGCAATTTCATTCCTATGTATCTACCCAAGAGAAATGAAAATTTATGTCTACACAAAAATTCTGTACCCAAAACCCCCCTCATAGGAGGATTATTCATAACAGCCAAAACGTGGAAACAACCCAAGTGTCCATTAACTGATGAAAGGATAAACAAAATGTGGTATATCCATACAATGAAATATTATTCAACATTGAAAAGGAATGAAGTACTGACACGTGCTACAACATCGATGAACCTTGAAAATATTATGCTGAGTGAAAGATGCCAGCCACAAAACCCCACACATATTGCATGAGTCTCTTTGTATGAAATGTCCAGAATAGGCAAATCCATCAAGGCGTAAAGCAGATTAGTGGTTGCTAGGAGCTGGGGGTGGGGGGTGGGGAAGAGTGGGGTTATAGATGGGGGGTGACTGTTAATGCATATGGGGTTTCTTTTTGGGGTGATGAGAATGTTCTAAATTTGATTTTGGTAATGATTGTACAACTCTGTGGATATACTAACAACCACTGAATTATACACTTTTAATTGGGTGAATTGCAAGGTATGTGAATAATAGCTTGATAAAACTGTTATATTTTTTAAAAAAGTAAAAGGATGGAAAAGCTGAGTGGCTATGTGAGTATCAAACACAGAGAATTTAGGACAAGGAATATTGCCAGACATGAGGAAATTTCATAATTAAAAAGAGTCAACTTATCAAGAAAACAAAATAATCCTAAATGTATATGTACCTAATTACAGAGCTTCAAAATTCATGAAGCAAAAACTGACAGAACTGAAAAGAGAAAAAGACCGAGTTACAATTACAATTAGAAATAAAGAGACAAAATTAGAAAATATATAGAAATCTTGAGCAACATTATCAACCAACCTGACCTAATTGATATTTATAGAACAATCCACCCAACAACAGAAGGGTCTATGTTCTTTTCAAATGAAAGCGGAACATTCTTCAAGATAGGCTACATGCTAGTACACAAAAGAAGTTTCAATAAATTTAAGAGCATTAAAATCACACAAAGTATATTTTTTGACCAAATTAAATTAAAAATTACCAACAAAAATTTATCTGGAAAATCTCCAAATATTTGGAAATTAAACAACACAAATAACTCACGGTCTAAAGGAAAATCTCA
This sequence comes from Loxodonta africana, assembly GCF_030014295.1. NCBI lineage: Eukaryota > Metazoa > Chordata > Mammalia > Proboscidea > Elephantidae > Loxodonta > Loxodonta africana. Next base: position 39,875,489 of record NC_087363.1, read on the forward strand.
GGAAAATTAGAAAAGAGTCTTAACTGAATGAAAATGAAACACAACGTATCAAAATTCACAGGCTATAGTTAAAGGAGTTCTTAAAGGGAAACGTAATTTTATGTTAGGAAAGATGAAAGATTTAAAATCAACGATAAATGCTTCCACCTTAAGAAGCTAGCAAAAGAACATTTAAACCCAAATTTAGTAGAAATAAGGAAATAATAATGATAAGAGTGGAAATCAGTAAAATAGAAAATGGACAAAAGGAGAGGGGAAGTCAGTGAAATCAAAAGCTGGCTCCTTAAAAAAGATCAGTAAAGTTGATAAACCTATAGCTGGATTGATCGAGAAATAAAAAACAGAAACAAATAAACAATGTCAGGAATGAAAGAGAGGATATCACTACAGATTCTATACAATCTGTAAAAGGGTACATGTAGTAATGACTATTATGAACAACTTTATACCAACAAATTTCACGACTTAGATAACAGACAAATTTCTGAAAAGATACAACTAACACAGTTGACTAAGGAAGAAATAAATTGGAATAGACGCATATCTATCAAAGAACTTGAAGCTATAATCAAAACTTATGAGTTGGAATTGACTCGATGGCAACAGGTTTGGTTTGTTTTCTACACAGAAAACTCCAGGGCCGTATGGCTTCACTGGCGAATTATTTCAAACATCTGTTGTGTGTTGTGGAGCTGATTCTGACTTATATTGACCCATGTGACACAGTAGAACTGCCCCCATAGGGTTTTCTTGGCTGTAATCTTTATGAAAGCAGATCTCCAGGTCTTTCTAGTGGGAAGCCACTGGGTGGGTTTGAACTGCCAACCTTTTGGTTAGCAGCTGAGTGCTTAACCATTGCTCCACCAGGGCTCCTTTTCAAACATTTTAAGATAAAATAATACCAATTTTGCACAAACTCTTTCAGAAAATACAGAAGGGAACATTTCCTAATGCTTTTCATGAGATTATCCCTGGTACCAAAATCAAAGACATCACAAGAAAACAATAAACCGACATCCTTCATGAACACAGATATAAAAATTCTTTTATTTTTAATTTTTTTTTGTGCTTTAAGTGAAAGTTTACAAATCAAGTCAGTCTCTCATACAAAAATTTATACACACCTCGCTATACACTCCTAATTGCTCTGCCCCTAATGAGACAGTACACTCATTCTCTCCACTCTCTCTTTTCTAGTCCATTCGGCCAGCTTCTGAGCCCCTCTGCCCTCCCATCTCCCCTCCAGACAGGAGATGCCAACATAGTCTCTTGTGTCTACTTAATCCAAGAAGCTCACTCTTCACCAGTATCATTTTCTATCCCATAGTCCAGTCCAATCCCTGTCTGAAGAGTTGGCTTTGGGAATGGTTCCTATATTGGGCTAACAGAAGGTCTGGGGACCATGACCACTGGGGCCCTTCTAGTCTCAGTCAGACCATTAAATCTGGTCTTTTTACGAGAATTTGGGGTCTGCATCCCACTGCTCTCCTGCTCCGTCAGGGGTTCTCTGTAGTGTTCCCTGTCAGAGCTGTCATCGGTTGTAGCCAGACACCATCTAGTTCTTCTGGTCTCAGGCTGATGTAGTCTCTGGTTTATGTGGCCCTTTCTCTTGGACTCATAATTACCTTGTGTCTTTGGTGTTCTTCACTCTCCTTTGTTCCAGGTGGGCTGAGACCAATTGATGCAATTTAGATCGCCACTTGCTAGCGTTTAAGGCCCCAACACTACTCTTCAAAGTGGGATGCAGAATGTTTTCTTAATAGATTTTATTATGCCAATTGACTTAGATGTCCCCTGAAACCATGGTCCCCAAGCCCCCACTCCTCATATGCTGGCCTTCGAAGTGTTCAGTTTATTCAAGAAACTTCTTTGCTTTTGGTTTAGTCCAGATATGCAGCCAAAGGAATGAAGTGAAGGCAAACTTACCAACATAAATGAAGAAGGAGGTTGTGATGAAAGGGATGAAGAGGAAGAAGTGACACTGACACAAAACTTAGACTAAAGGGACTCCCAGAGATATCTAATGACATTGAAAGTGCAAAGGTTAAAATGCTGGACACTAATCCAGACTTCAAAAGGATTATGACAATTTGCCAAGTCATAGAGAAGATACTTGCTTCATATCATAAGTTTTACAAAAGAAGGTAAGCACTGTTCAAACTACCCTTAATAATTTTATTTTCAAAGAAATTCAAGACTTTAATTCTCAATGTTACTAATGTTTTAACTTACAGTACACTAATTGAATATTACTTATACTATCTGTTTTCCTATATGTTTATAATCAATGCTAAGAGAGTTTCTTGTGTTTTGACAAAAAAATTTAAAGGTCATGAAATAATCATAATTGTCCTACTGATTATTAAGATAATTTTGCACCGTTGCCGCTTGCATGGACATTTTTAAAATCCTGTATTACCATGTAAAGTGAAGGCTGACTATGTTAGTAAATGAAATCAAGTAACATATTAAAAGGATAATATATTATGACTAAATGGAATACAAGGTTGGTTTAACAATAGAAAAAAACATATGATCATTTCAAAGATACATAAAATGCGTTTGAAAAACTTCAACATCTATTTATGATTCAAACTCTCAGCAAACTAGGAGTAGGAGTAAACTTTCCCAACCTGATGGAAAAATCTACAAAAAACCTGCAGTTAACAGCATACTTAAATGGTGAAAGATGGAGTACATTCTCCCTAACATTGGAAACAAGGCCACAATGTTTGCTCTCGCCATTTCATTCAACATTGTACTGGAGATTACAGCTAGTGTAAAAAGGCAAAAATACTAAATAAAATGATAGAAATTGGAAAGGTGACTATAAAGCTATCTTCATTCCCAGATGACATGATTGTGTACACAGAAAATCCTAAGAAATCTATAAAAAGGCAAAAATTGATTGTATTTCTATATACTAGCAAATAACAACTAGAAAGTAAAATTTAACAATGTATTTATAATAATGTTCCAAAACATATATTACTTGGGGAAAATTTTAATAAAATACGGATAAGACCTTTACACTGAAAACTATAAACATGGCTAAGAGAAACTAAAGAAGACCAAAATAAATGAAGAGAGAAATCATGCTCACAGGTAAAAACACTCAATTCTTTTCAAATTGACCTATAGATTTAACATAATTCAAATCAAAATCCCAGTAGACTTTTTTTTAATAATTTTTATTGAGCTTCAAGTGAACGTTTACAAATCAAGTCAGTCTGTCACGTATAAGTTTATATACACCTTATTCTATACTCCCACTTTCTCTCCCCCTAATGAGTCAGCCCTTCCAGTCTCTCCTTTCGTGACAATTTTGCCAGCTTCCAACCCTCTCTACCCTCCCATCCCCTCTCCAGACAGGAGATGCCAACACAGTCTCAAGTGTCCACCTGATATAATTAGCTCACTCTTCATCAGCATCTCTCTCCTACCCACTGTCCAGTCCCTTTCATGTCTTCGGGAATGGTTCCTGTCCTGGGCCAACAGAAGGTTTGGGGACCATGACCTCCGGGATTCCTCTAGTCTCAGTCAGACCATTAAGTATGGTCTTTTTGTGAGAATTTGGGATCTGCATCCCACTGATCTCCTGCTCCCTCAGGGGTTCTGTGTTGTGCTCCCTGTCAGGGCAGTCATCGGTTGTGGCCAGGCACCAACTAGTTCTTCTGGTCTCAGGGTGATGTAAGTCTCCCAGTAGACTTTTTATTGAATAAATTGACAAACTGAATCTAAAATTTATAAGGAAATATAAAGTACCTGGAATAGCCAAAACAAATAAATTGGAGGACTTACCTGACTTTAAGACTTAGTACAAAGATATAGTAATCAAGACAGCATGGTATTGATATATGTATAGACCTATAAATCAGTGGAATGTAATAGTCTAAAATAAACTACTTATATGTAGTAATTTTTTTTAAATAATATTTTATTGAGTTTTTGGTGTAAGTTTATACAGGAAGTTAGGTTCCTATTTGACAATTTCCACACAAATCGTTCAGTGACATTAGTTACATTTTTCACAATGTGTCAACATTCTCTTTAATTGTTGTTTGTTCCCCTTCCAGTACTCTAGTTTTCATGTCCTTTTATCTTCTCATCTTTGTTTTTGAGTAATTATTGACCTTTTAGTTTCATGCTTGGATGTCCTCTTTGGTAAAGGTTCTGTTCATGTCTTTTACCCATTTTGTGATTGGGTTGTTTGTCTTTTTGTTAAGTTGTTGCATTTTTCTATATGTTTTAGAGATTAGACCCTTATCAGATAAGTCGTTTCCAAAGATTTTTTCCCAGTCTATAAGTTGTCTATTTACTCTTTTAATAAAGTCTCTTGATGAGCATAATTTCTTTATTTTTATAAGGTCCCATTTTTTTTTTTATCTATCTATTTTGTCTTCTTCTATTCATGTACCCGTACATGTCTGTCAGTTTGTCATATTATGGGGGCTTGCCTGTTGCTGTGATGCTGGATGCTATGTCGCAGATATTCAAATACCGGCAGGGTCACCCATGGCGGACATATTTCAGCTGAGCTTCCAAACGAAGACAGACTAGGAAGAAGGACCCAGTGGTCTACTTCTGAAAAGAATTAACCAGTGAAAACCTTATGAATAGAAGTGGAACACTGTCTGATATAGTGCCAGAAGATGAGCCCCTCCGACTGGAAGGCACTCAAAATATGACTGGGAGAGCTGCCTCCTCAAAGTGCAGTCAACCTTAATGGCTTGGATGAAGTCAAGCTTTTGGAACTTTTGTTTGCAGATGTGGCACGACTCAAAACAAGAAGAAACAGCTGCAAACATCCGTTAATAATAGGAACGTGGAATGTACAAAGTATGAATCTAGGAAAATTGGAAAGCATTAAAAATGAGATGGAACACATAGACATCAATATTCTAGGCATTAGTGAGCTGAAATGGACTGATATTGGCCATATTGAATCAGACAACCATACGGTCTAATATGCCAGAAATGACAACTTGAAGAGGAATGGCGTTGCATTCATTATCAAAAAGAACATTTTGAGATCTATCCTGAAGTACAGTGCTGTCACTGATAGGATAATATCCATACACCTACAAGGAAGACCAGTTAATATAATGATTATTCAAATTTATGCACCAACCACTGAGGCCAAAGATGAAGAAATTGAAGATTTTTACCAACTTCCACAGTCTGAAATTGATCTAACATACAAACAGGATGCATTGATAATTACTAGTGATTAGAATGATCAGGTGACCATAGGTGGATGGATTTATATCTGGGCTCTCAATTCTGTTCCATTGGTCAATGTGTCTGTCATTGTACCAGTACCAGGTTGTTTTGACTACCATGGCTGTAGAGTAGGTTCTGAGGTCAGGTAGTGGGAGTCCTCCTACTTTATCCTTCTTCAATAGTGCTTTACTTATCCAGGGCTTCTTCCCTTTCCGTTATAAAGTTAACGATTAGTGTTTCCATTTCTTTAAAGAGTGTTGCTGGTATTTGGATCGGGATTACATTGTATTTGTAAATTGCTTTGGGTAGAGTTCAGCATTTTCACAATACTGAATCTACCTATCCATGAGCATGGTATGTTTTTCCATTTATACAGATCTCTTTTGGTCTCTTGTAGTAGTGTTTCCTAGTTTTCTTTGTCTAGGTCTTTTACATCCCTGGTTAGATTTATTCCCAGTATTTTATTTTTTTAGGGGCTATAAATGGTATTGTTTTCCTGATTTCCTTTTCATCATTCTCTTCACTGGTGTATAGGGATCCAACTGATTTTTGTATGTTTATCTTGTGTTCTGCTAATCTCCTGAATCTTTAAGTAGTTTTCTTGTGGAGTCTTTTGGGTTTTCTCAAATAGTATCACATCATCCACAAATAGGGACAGTTTAGCTTCTTAATAACCAATTTGGATGCCCTGTATTTCTTTTCCTTGTCTTATTGCTCTAGCTAGGACTTCCAGCACAATGTTAAATAGGAGTGGTGATAAAGGGCATCCTTATCTTGTTATAGGGTCACTATGAGTCAGAATCAATTCGATGCAGTGGGTTATCTTGTTCCTGTTCTCAAAGGGAATGTTTTCAGCCTCTCTCTATTAAGAATGATGTTGGCCGTTGGTTTTGCATAGATGCCCTTTATTATGTTGAGAAATTTTCCTTCTATACCTATTTTATTGAGAGTTTTTTTCAGGAATGGGTGTTGGACTTTGTCAAATGCCTTTCTGCATCAATTGAGATTATCATGTGATTCTTTTCTTTCCTCTTATTTATGTGGTGGATTACTTTGATTTTCTAATATTGAACCATCCTTGCGTACCTGGTATGAATCCTACTTGGTCGTGGTGTATTATTTTTTTGGTATGATGCTGAATTCTATTGGCTAGAATTTTGTTGATAGTTTTTGCAACTATATTCATGAGAGATATTGGTCTGTAATTTTCTTTTTTTGTTGTATCTTTTGCCTGGTTTTGGTATCAGGGTTATGCTGGCTTCATAGAAGGAATTCAGAAGTATTGCTTCCTTTTCTATGTTCTGGAATAGTTTGAGTAGTACTGGTGTAAGCTCTTCTCTGAATGTTCGGTAGAATTCTCCAGTGAAGTCACCTTTTTTGTTGGGAGTTTTTTATATTATCTCTTCAATCTCTTCTCTTGTTATGGGTCTGTTTAGATTTTCAACATCATTTTGTGTTAGTTTGGGTAGGTAATGTGTTTCCAGAAATTTGTCCATTTTCTCTAGGTTTTCAAATTTGTTGGAGTATAGTTTTTCATAACACTCTGTTATGATCCATTTTATTTCAGTTGATTATGTTGTAGTGTCTACCATTTCCTTTCTTGTTTGGGTTATTTGCATCCTCTCCTGTTTTTCTTTTGTCAATTTGGCCAGTGGTTTGTCGATTTTGTTGATCCTTTCAAAGAGTCATCTTTTGGTTTTGTTGATTCTTTCTATTGTTTTCCTATTCTCTATTTCATTTATTTCTGCTCTGATCTTTATTATTTCCTTTCTTCTGGTGGCTGCAGGCTTTTTTTTTTTTTTTTTTTTTTGCTATTCTCTTTGTACTTTTTGAGTTGTGTAGCCAGTATTTTGATTTTGTGCCTTTTTTCTTTTTTGATGTATGCATCTCTTGCTATAAATCGACCTCTAAGGACTGCCTTTGCTGTGTCCCAAAGGTTTTGGTATGATGTATTTTCATTCTTGTTTGATTTTAGGAATTTTTTAATTCCACCTCTGATTTCTTCTATTACCCAGTGGTTTTTAAGTGGAATGTTATTCAGTTTCCATGTAATTGATTTTTTTTTCCTTGCTCTCTCTGTTTTTAATTTCTACGTTGATGGTGTTGTGATCAGAGAAATACTTTGTATTATTTCAATGTTTTGGATTTTGTTGAAGGTTGCTCTGTGGCCTAAAATGTGATCTATTCTGGAGAATGTTCCATGTGTGTTGGAAAAGAATGTGTGCTTTCCAGCCGTTGGGTGGAGTGCTCTATATATGTGTATGAGGTCAAGTTGTTTGGCTATGGCTTTTAGATCTTCTGTATCTTTGTTGAGTTTCTTTCTAAATGTTCTTTACCGGGAGTGATGTGTTGAAGTCTCCTGCTGTTATTGTAGAACTGCCAGTTTCTCTTTTCAGTGCTGTTAGATTTCGTTTTATGTATTTTGGAGCCCTGTCATTGGGTGCATAGACGTTTATTATGGTCATGTCTTCATGATGGATTGCCCCTTTAATCATTATATAGTGCTCTTCTTTGTTTTTTATGGTGGATTTTGTTTAAGTCTATTTTATCTGATGTTAGTATTGCCACTCCTGCTCTTTGTTGGTAACTGTTTGCTTAATATATTTGTTCTATCCTTTGATTTTTGATAAATTTATGTCTTTGTTTCTAAGGTGTGTCTCTTGTAGACAGCATATTGATGGATTCTGTTTTTAAATCCATTCTGTCACTCTGTCTTTTTATGGGTGCATTTAGGCCATTTACATTCACTGTAATTATTGATAGGTGTGAGTTTTTGCTGTCATTTTTTTAAATTAGCACTGCATTTATTTCTCAGAAAAAAATCACATTTACTGCAAATATTCTTTTTTTTTAATTAATTTTTATTGTGCTTTAAGTGAAAGTTTACAAATCAGGTCAGTCTCTCATATAAAATTTATACACCTTGCTATACACTCCTAATTGCTCTCCCTCTAATAAAATAGCACAGTTCTTCCCTCCACTCTCCTTGTGTCCATTTGGGTAGCTTCTGGCCCCCTCTGTCCGCTCATCTCCCCTCCATACTGGAGATGCCAATATAGTCTCATGTGTCTACTGGATCCAAGAAGCTTGTTCTTCACTAGTATCATTCTCCATCCCATATTCCAGACCAATCCTGTCTGAAGAGTTGGCTTTGGGAATGGTTCCTGTCTTGGGTTAACAGAAGGTCTGGGGACCGTGGTCTCCGGTGGCCTTCTAGTCCCGATCTGACTATTAAGTCTGGTCTTTTTATGAGAATTTGGGGTCTGTATCCCAGTGCTCTCTTGCTCCCTCAGGGGTTCTCTGTTGTGTTCCCTGTCAGTGCAGTCATCGGTTGTGGCTGGGCACCATCTAGTTCTTCTGGTCTCAGACTGATATAGCCTCTGGTTTATGTGGTCCTTTCTGTCTCTTAGGCTCATAATTACTTTGTGTCTTTGGTGTTCTTCATTCTTCCTTGCTCCAGGTGGGTTGAGACCAATTGATGCATCATAGATGGCTGCTTGCTAGCGTTTAAGACCCCAGATACCACTCTCCAAAGTGGGATGTGGAATATTTTCTTATAGATTTTATTATGCCAATTGACTTAGATGTCCCCTGAAACCATGGTCTTCAAACCCCCGCCCCTTATTGCTGTCATTTTATAGTGCTTTTTTTTTTTGTGGTGCTGACGTTTTCTTTGTTCCTCTTACTCTCTTGTGTTGAATTCCTTTTGTTTGTTGATTTTTTTCATTTCTTTTGTTGTTGTAGATTTTGTTTTTATCGAGACTTTACATTTTTCTTCTTTCTTTTGATAAGTAGTTTTGTTAACTTTCTTTGCGTTTACCTTGAAACTTACCCTTATCTTCCTAGGATTGAACCAGTCTATTATTACTTGATATATCACCTTGCCTTCCCCTGCAATAGGAAGTTCTATACCTACACCGTTTATTCCCTCTTTTATTGTTCTGATGTTGTTATCATTTAAAAATTAACCTTTCTGGTTGCCTTTTTTAATTCTTTTGGTTTTGCATAGTCCTTGCAAGTTCATTCTCTAGGTTGTTATCTGGCTGGTGCAATCTTGCGTCCTAGCTTCAGGCTGTTGTCTGATGTTGTTTGTTCTCAGACCAAAGGACTCCTTTTAATAATTTTTGTAAGTTTGGTTCGGTTTTTACATATTCCCGTAATTTCTGTTTATATTGAAATGTCCTAATCTCACCATCATATTTGAATGAGAGTTTTTCAGAATATATTATTCTTGGTTGACAATTTTTTTCTTTTAGATTTTATATATGTCATCCCTTTGCCTTCTTGCATGCATGGTTTCTGCTGAATAATCAGAGTTTAGTCTTGTAGTTTCTCCTCTCTATGTGACTTTTTGTTTCTCTCGAGTTGCTTTCAGGATTCTTTCTTTGTCTTTGGTTTTAGTGAGTGTGATTATGATACGTCATGGTGATTTTCTTTCGAGGTCTATCCTATATGGGCTTTGTTGAGCTTCTTGGATGGTCAGCTTTTCATCTTTCATTATATTAGGGAAGTTCTCTGTCAGCAATTCTTCAATGATGCTCTCTGTGTCTTCCATTTTCTCCCCCTGTTCTGGAACGCCAATCACTAGCAAATTTTTACTTTTGATTGTATCCCATATAGTTATCAGGGTTTCTTCATTTTTTTTTCTGATTTTTCCTCAAACAGAGTTGTATTCGAGTATTCGTCTTCAACTTCACTGATCCTGTCTTCCATCGGTTCAAACCTGCTCCTGAGACCTTCTACGACACTGTCCATTTCTGAAATCTTGTTTATCTTTTGGATTTCTAGTTGTTGCTTTTGTATGATTTCAAGTTGTGAATTTATTTTAGGATTTTGTTCCTGTATTATTTTCCTGAAATATCCCATTTTTTGGTCTGTATTTTCCATGAATTTGTCTATTTTTTCCTCATTTTCTCTGCTTTTTGCTTCAACTCTTGTATAGCTCTGAATATTAGAGATTTGAATTCCCTTTCAGGTAGTCCTAGTGCCTTTTCTTCTACTGGAAAGTCATCTGGTGTTTTACATTGGATGCTTACTGGAACCATCCTGTCCAGTTTTTTAATATGTTTTGATATTGTCTGCTGTCTTCAGGACATTCAGTAGCTATTTTCTTTGTTTATGGATTGTAGATTTGTTTGTTTCACCCTGCTTTTTTGTTTTATTTGGTTATGTCTGAACAAGTGGGCTGTACATTCTTTGTTGTTTCCTTGTCTGTGGATGCAATGCTTTTCACCTTCTTGTCTAATGGGCAGGGCCAGTTGCTCAGCTATGATGCAGAAAGGCAGGTCCAGCTAAAGGGGAAGGGCTGGGATAGGTTGTGTGTGGAACATGTAGGGCCAACAGGGTGGGCTGGAATCAGTGCAGGGCAGGTTCCGGTAGGCCGTGCCTGTGCTGCTCAGGGGTGTGATGTTCAGTGCACAGTGCAGATAGGCAGGTAGGAGGGGGAAGGTTGTGATGTGTGGAGCTAAGATGGGTAGGGAAAGAGGAGAGAGAAACAGGAGCCAAAAACAAACAAACAAAAAAAAGTGCTAAGGGAGCTTGCTGTTGTAGTGGAGAGATGAGAAACTAAGAAATAGAGAAAACAAAAGGAAAAAAAAAAAGAAATTAGAAAAAAAAAGAAAAACCTCCAGGGACCCCACCAGTGTGGCTGTGAAGACTGTGGAAGTGACTCCTATGCCATGCAGTACAGCCTGGCTAGAAGGAGTAGAGATTTCACACAGCACCAGGTATTCAGGAGACAGAAAAAGGAGGTAAACATAGAGAGATGAGAAACTGAGAAATCAAGAAAGACAAAAAAGAGAGGAAAAAAAAGAGAGAGAAATGCCCCCAGGGATCCCACCGGTGGGGCTGCACAACTGGGAAAGTAGCTCCCAAGCCACACAGTACAGCCTGGCTAGAAGGGGTTCCCAAGCCTTGAAAACAAAAAGAAAACGAACAAACAAAGCAAAAAAAAGCCCTGGGGATTTCACCAGTGTGGCGGCAGGCCAGGGGCGCTGTTCCCCAGTAGAGTGGTGATTCACAGCTTTTGAAGAGGAAGAAAGATGACACATGGAGCCAGGTGTTTGAGAGAAAGAGGGGGAGGTGGTGAGAGGCATGAAAGAAACCAAAAGATGTTGGAAAAAGCAACATAAGCAACAAAACAAATGGCAGTCCAGGAGCCAGCCAGTGTGCGTGGGACAAATCCAAGTGCCAAGGTGCTGAAGCCAGTGCCTCTGGACCATGAGACTGCGGCTGGTGGGATGCAGAGGAGGCTGAGCACCAGGGGGGAGAAAGATGGGGGAGTAGGAAAGCTTATATCACTGGTTACCGGGTGCTCTGTCTCCAGCTAGGTGCTCCTATAAACTGCTTTCCTGTACTCCCTGTCTGCGAATCTCTGATGTGGGTGGGATGAATCCAAGCGGCATGGATCCTGAACTTCTCAGCCAGCAAAGTGACCGCAGCCATCTATGAAGTAGGGGAGGTCGAGCAGGGGGTAGAAGGATGGGGAGTGGGAAACTGTATATCGCTGGTTACCGGGTGTTCCCTCTCCTGCTGGGAGCTCCGTGAAGCTGCTTTCCTGTACTCCCTGTCCACTGATCTCTGCCAGGAGTCCAAGATGGTGAATCTGTGCTGTGTTAGCTGATAGGGGACCTCCGCATGTGTCTCTCCTTGTTCTCTTTTCTCTGCCAGTTATTCCATTTGGTGCTTGGCTGACTTATCACTTCATTTGATGCTTAGGGTTCAAGGATTGATGTTTGTCTCTGTTTTACTTAGTTTTTTGGGTCTCTGCTGTGGAGGGGCAGGGTGCCGCTTCCATCTATAGTGCGATGTTGGGCAGAAGTCTTTATCACATTCTTTCACGGAGAAAAATTGGCATGGTGGAATAAGTATGGGCTTTGGAGACAAACATAATAGTAACAATAAGTAATAAAAATAATAACTAAGATGAGGGCTTAGGAGTCACTGGGTGGGTGGTGCAAACAACTAAGCGCTCACCCACTAAGTGAACAATTGGTGGTTTGAACCCACCCAGAGACATCACAGAAGGCGCCTGGCAATCTGCTTCTTAAAGGTCACAGCCTTGAAAACCCTGTGGGACACAGTTCTACTCTGCACTAATGGGGTTTTCATGAGTTGAAAATGACTGGAGGGCAACTCTTTTTTTTTTTTTTTTTTTTTTTGAGTGAGGGCTTACTAGATGCCTGGCAGTATACTAAGCTCTTTTCATGACTTACTTTATTGAAGTTTCATAATGAAGCTGTGAAGTAAGTACTGTTATTCTAACCCATTTACAGATGAGGAAACTGAGGATTAGAAAGGTTAAGCAACTTTGCCCAGGTTTACACAATTTATAATTAACAAAGCCAGGGATTGAATCCAAGTCCAAATGATCCTGGAGTCCAAACTCTCAACCACTCTACTCTATTGCCTCAAATTCCCACTTGGTATGCATTAGTCACATGTCCTTTGGCAAGTAACATAAACTCTTTGAGCCTCTGCTTTCTTGTCTATAAAGGCAAGAATAATTTATGGAGGGCGGTTATAAAGATTACATGAAATGATTTAAATTAAATCAGCACAGTATTTGGAAGGGATACAATACATATTAGCATTCTTTCCTTTTTTACTTTAGATTTAGTTACATGTATAATATAGGACTTTGTGAGGTTCGAATAAAAGAACTACATTAAAGTCCTTTGCAAAGAATAAAGTACTATATAAATTCTGATTATTATCATTATAAATATACAGAGTCTTAAGTAGAAACTAGCTGTGGCTTTTGAAAATTCAGCATATAAAATTCAAACTCCTGAGACTGCCCTAAACCAGTAGTCCCCAATCCTGGCTGCATAGCAGAATCACTGGGGGAGTGTTTTAAAAATTAGATTCCTGGGTCACAGTCTATCTAGAATCTAAATCTCTCATAGTGGAGCCCTGGAACCGAGATGATTCTAATGTACCAACAAGTTTGGGGATGGCCGCCCTATGAAAACCCCTTCATGCATATCATTCATTCAACAAATATTTCACATATTTTAATTATTTCAAGGCATTCTGTTGGGCCCCACAATCAATGATTTGCAGCTAGCTATTTTTATATCAATTATTCATAATTAGATGTATCTGAAGTTCATGATGGCATTCTTTTAGATATCTTAAATGTCCTCTCCAAGATCTGCTCTGTATTTTCAGTTTATTTAGAAAACTATTTAATGATAAAGCTCTTCTCACTACTGAAATATGTGGATTGAATTATACAGTTACATAAATCCATGCATATATCTTTTCTCTCATCCAAAATTCTGTGTAATGACAAAAAGATATTTGTGTATAAAGAGTACATCCCAAACCCAGAATACATAGTAATGGAAAACAAGTAAGAAAGCTGCTCATAGACCAGAATTTTGAGTAATGCTTGAACAAAAGAAAGAAGATTTGATCAAATCTATGAAGGGGGAAAAAAAAACCTCAAAGGAAACTGTAATTAAAACATCTACAAGAGAATATAACTGAAAAAGCATAAGTAACTCAGAGCAGTTCCAAGGCGCAAATCAAAAGATGCAAGTTGCTGGAAAAGGCCTTTGGGCATCAGGGCTATTAATTAGGGAGGTGCATTGGGCTAACGGGCTCCTCCCTATTCCCACTTGTTCTCAGCAATGGTCAGCAATAACTACATCCAGAGAAAAGCCGTGAATGTGGGCACTGTTTTAAAAAAAAAAAAAAAGGCCGGTGCTCCAGTAGAAGTCAACCACCAGAAAAAACAGAGAGTCTGCACAGCCCCCAAACAAACAAACTACTGGCATATCTCATTTGATAGAAAGTCTGCCCTCCTCTGATTTGGCACCTGAATTAGACAGTGGCAGACAGAAAAAGCATCCAAGTAAGGAATCTCAAACATAAAGCATATATACAAAACAAACAAATATTTGAGGGAAATCAACAGCATGATATAAAAGCAGCAAACTCAACAATGACGTTAATCCCTGAGCTAACAGAAGACTTTGAAATAAATACAGTGACTTTCCATTAAGATACCACAATAAGTTCATACTTCCATGCACCCTCTCTGCTTTAGACACGTAGAAATGACAGTAACACATAAAAGCCAAAATAAAAAAAAGTCCTTATGTTTATGGTTAATCCATTTTCTCCAAAAGTGCCAACATAATTTAATGTTGGAAAGAATAGTCTTTTTAACAAATGGTGCTGGGACAACTGGATATTCATTTTAAAAGGAAAAAGTTGGACCCCTACCTCATACCACACAAGAAATAACCTCAAAATAGATTTAAGGTCTAAATGCAAGAACTAAAACTATAACACTGTTAGAAGAAAACATAAGTGTAAATCTTCATGACCTTGGATTAGGCAATGTTTTCTTAGATATGATACCTAAAGCACAAGAAAGCATATAAAATACAGGTAATTGGGCTTCATCAAAATTCAAACTTTCTGTGCTTCAAAGGATACTATCAAGAAAGTGAAAAGACAACATAAGAATGGGAGGAAACTTTTGCATAGCATGTATCTGATAAGAGTCTAGTGTCTAGAATATGCAAAGAACTCTTACAACACAAAAATTAAAAAAAAACCCAAACCAAACCCACCATGGTCAAGTCTATTCCAACTCATAGCGACCCTATAGGGCAGAGTAGAATACAACCCAATTTAAAAATGGTCAAGGGATTTAAATAGACATTTCTCTGAAGGAATTATACAAACAGCCTATAAGCACCTGAAAAAATACTGAACATCATTAGTAGCTAGGAAAATGAAAATCAAAACCACAATTTTAAATACCACTTTTTAAATGACAATATAATAAGATTGGATACAAAAGAAACTGAGCTATGTGTAGTTTATAAGGTCGTCATTGCCATTGAGTCAACTTCAGCTCTTAGTGACCCAGTAGGAGTAGAACTGCCCCATAGGGTTTCCAAGGAGCGGCTGGTAGATTCAAACTGCTGACTTCTTGGTTAGCAGCCAAGTTCTTCACCACTTTGTCACCAGGACTCCATTTACAAGATACACAGATACAATATATTAATGGTAATGAAAAGAAAGCTGTTGTAGCAATATAAATATAGGACAAATTAGAATTTAGAGGAAAAGCATTAAAAGGAACAAAGGAGGGCATTTCATAATAATATTGGAAATAATCTTCTAAGAATATGTAAGAAGCCTACATGTTTGCATCTAAAAACACAGTACTGAAATATATACAGAAATAAAAAACCTCAAATATAAACCGACAGATCAAGTTTACAAAAGATTAGTAAGTATAGAAAAGATTTAATAACAAAAGTAGCTAGTATAATCTAACAGAGATTGCATTCAACAATTAAAGAATATATATGCATTTATTGCATACATGGAACATTCACAAAAGAGGTGTAAGCGCACTTCTATACATCCTTATCAGACAAACCATATAGTCTGATCACAGTGAAATATTAGAAATCAGTAATATGTTTCCACTTTTGATAATAGCTAAGTAAGCTCCTATTAGACCTACCTTCCCACAGTTAACAACTATAAACTCTGGACAAAATATAAAAAACAAAATATATTGTATAAACTATTTGTACTGAAGAGTTAAAAAACAGGCAGTCTCAAGAGGGGAATTGTTACTTGGAAAAATGAATGGGCCTTGGGTAAATTTCCCTTTTTAAAGCTTTTGCCTGAAAGCAGGTAAAAAAAGTCTGCACCATTCAGGGCAAGTAAAACTGTCATAAAAAACCTGCAGTCTTTCTGGCTTGAAGAACAAGAGGATAGGGTTCAGGGATACCACAGCCACTGGAACTGAGGAAGGACTGCCATAAAGGAGAGAGCAGAAAGGGAGAGCACCAAATCCTGTGTATAAACTTGCCCAAACCTTTGGTCAATACCTGAACTACATATGCACAGGGCAGTCTCCACATCCAGCCAAGGCTAAAAGAACTGAATTGAGAATTGAGTTGGTGCCCAATTCAGAATTTGTCATTTGAGTCCAATCAAATTTATTCCCTGCTAAAATAACAGCAACAGTCTGTGGAGAAATAAAACAGAATCCAGAGTTGCCAAAACATAATATTCATAACTGTCCATAATATCAGAACCCGAAACTATTCTACATAAGAACTAAGAAAATGTGACCCATTCTTAAGGGAAAAGACAACCAATGGAGATTGACCCAAGATGACCAAAATGTTGGCAATAACAGGTACAGCAGAAAAGCAGCTATAATAACTATGCTTATTGACATAAAACAAAAATGCTCATAATGAATAAAAATGTAGAAAATTTCAGCAAAAATAGAAACTATAAAAAGGGAACCAAAAACCAAACCAAACCTATGGCTGTCGAGTCAATTTGGACTCACAGCGATCCTATAGGACAGAGTAGAACTTTCCCCTAGAGTTTTCAAAGAGCACCTGGTAGATTCCAGATACTGTAAAAATACAGTATTTGAAAAAAAAGAAAAATCACTGGATAATGTTAACAGCAGAATAGAGTTGACAGAGTAAAGAACCAAGGAACTTAAAGATAGATCAATAGAAATTGCCCAATCTGAAGATCAGAAAGAAGAAATTTTGGGACAGAAAAGAACAGGACCTCAGGGACCTGTGAGACAATATCGAAAAGGCTAACATAATGTAACTGAAGTTCCAGGAAAAGAGGAGAAAGAAAAATATTTGAAAAATAATGGCTGAAAAATCCCCAAATTCAGTGAAAAACATAAATTTAGATTCAAGGGGCTCGGTGAACTCCAGTCAGGATAAAAACAAAGAAAATCATTCCTAAGCATATAATAGTCAAGCTAGTGAAAGCAAAAATAAAAATGAATCCCTAGGATTCTCAGAGATTAAAGAGGAAATCCTGTGGAAATTACAAAATACTTAGAACTGAATGACAATGAAAATACTACTTACGGAAACTTGTGGATATGCAAAATATGTGCAAGCTAAGTGCATTCATCTAAAAACAAGAAATATTGAAAATAAATGGAGTTAAGTGTTCATACAGGACACTAGTAAAAGGACAATAGAATTAAACCTAAATAAAGATAAGAGCATAAATTAATGAAATGAAGACAAGAGAAGATTAAAAAAAAATCTGAAAGCCTATTCTTTAAAATGATTAACAGAATAGACATACTACTAGAAAGACAGATCAGGAAAGGCATAAATAAATAATATTAGAAATGTAAAGGAAACATAGCTATGAGTACAGTAAAGGTTTGAAAATAGAAGACTAATACTAAAAATGTGTTGTTATTTAAATTGGAATCAGATATGATATGTAAATATAATTATCAAACATAATAAGGTTTTGCTATTAAATTTGAAAAGATATAAAATATACAACCTAAATTTGATTGAAGAAGAAAAAAGACAAGAACTAATTACTAACAAAGAAATTGAATCAATAACCAAAGTTCTCCCTGGTCAAACATGCTAAACCAGATGATTTTGTAAGCTTTCAAAAAAGACAGAAAACTGTCCAATTACTTCTCTGAGATCAGCAGAACTAAAAACCAAAACCAGGCAAGGATACTAAGATAAAAGAAAAATTATCAATCAAACTCATTTGTTATAAGCATAGATATAAAAACTCTGTTTAAAAAAACAGACAAGGTAACTCATTCTATGAGGGCAGCATTACCTTGATACCAAAGCTAGACAAAAACATCACAAGAAAAGAAAATTACAGGCCAATATCTGACACCTAACAACAGCAATCCCTTATGAATAGAGTTGCTAAATAAAATACTTGCAGACCAAATTCAACACCATATTAAAAGTATTGTACACGGTTATCAGATGGGATTTATTCCAGGAATGCAGGGATGATGGTTCAACATTAGAAAAATCATCAATGTAATACACCACATTAATAGAACAAAGGTAAAGAACTACGTGATCATCTCAATTAGTGCAGAAAAGGCGTTTGACAAAATCCAACACCCTTTCATAATAAAAGGACTCAATAAGCCAGGAATAGAATGGAAATTCCCTAACATGATATGATTATGGTTAACATCATACTCAATGGTGAAAGACTGAAATCTTTCACTCTAAGATCAGAAAGGAGACATGGTTGCCTACTTCCACCATTGTTATTCAACATTATGGGTGTGCCTGAGTGTACAGTTAATGCTGTCAGCCGCTAACTGAAAGGTTGGTGATTTGACTCTACCCAGAGGTGCCTCAGATGAAAGGTCTGGCAACCTAATTCTGAAAAATTACCCACTGAAAATCCTATGGAGCTCTAATCTGACACACATGGGGTTGCCATGAGTCTGATTGATTCAATGGCAACTGGTACTGGTTCATTCAACATTGCACTAGAAGTTCTCATCAGAGCAATTTGGCAATAAAACGAAATAAAAAGTATCCATATCAGAAAGTAAAGAGAAACTGTCAAGAAATAACACTATCCCTATTTGCAGAGGACATGATCCAATATATAGAAAATTCTAAAGATTCCACAAGACAGATACTAGAGCTAATAAATAAATTCAAGAAAGTTAAAGGTACAAGATTGAGACACAAAAATCAGTTGTGTTTCCACACATCAGCAATGAGTAATCTGAAAATAAAATAAAATAATCCATTTACAATAGCATCTAAAAGAATAAAATACCTAGGAAAACATTTAATGAAGGAGGTGAAAGACCTGTACACTGAAAAGTATAAAATATTGCAGAAAGAAATTAAAGGAGACCTCAAATCTGCCAGGTGCTCCTTGGAAACTCTATGGGGCAGTTCTACTCTGTCCTACAGGGTCGCTATGAGTCGGAATCAACTCGACGGCACTGGGTTTCTGGGTAAATAAATGGAAAGATATCCTGTGTTCATGAATTTTGTTAAGATGTCATTACCCAAAGCAATCTGTAGATTTGACACAATTCCTATTAAAATTTCAACACCTTTTTTTGCAGAAATGGAAAAGCCAACTTTCGAATTCGTATGGAATTGCAAGAGATGCAGAATAATCAAAGTAATCTTGAAAATGAAGAACGAAATAGGGAGACTCACACTTCCTGATTTCAAAAAGTACTATAAGCTACAGTAATTGAAAAAAATCTGGTACTAGTATAAGGGTAGACACACAGAGCAATGAAATAAAATTGAGATTTCAGAAATAAACCCATTCATCTATGGTCACTTGATTTTCAACAGTGTGCCAAGTCCAAGTCCATTCAATGGGGGAAAGAATAGTCTCTTCAATAAATGATACTGGGACAACTGGATCTCCACATGCAAAAGAATGAAATTGAGCCCATACCTCACACCATATATAAAAAATAACTCAAAATGGATCAATGGCATAAATATAAGAATAAAACTTATAAAAGGCTTAGAAGAAAACATAGGGGTAACGCTTTGGGACCTAGTTTTTGACAATGGATTCTTAGATATGACACCAAAATCATGAGAAAAAAAGAAAATTGGACTTCATCAAAGTTTAAAACTTTCGTGCATCAAAGGACTTACCAAGAAAGAGACAACCTACAGAATGGGAAAAATATTTGATAACCATATATCTGATAAGGGTTTAATATCTAGTATACATAAAAAAAACTCCTAAAATTCAACAACAAAAAGACAAACAACTCCATTAAAAAACAGGCAAAGGGCTTGAGTAGACATTTCACCAAAGAAGATACACAAATCATCAGTACCACATGAAAATATGCTGAACATCATTAGTCATCAGGGAAATGCAAATCAAAGCCACAGTGTGCTACCAGTTCACACCCACTTAATGGTTATTATCAGATAAATGGAAAATAACATGTATTGGCAACGGTGAGGAGAAATTGAAATCCGTGTGCATTGCTTGTGGAAATGTAAAGTTGTGCAGCCATGCAGTCACTACATAAAACAGTTTGGTGGTTCCTCAATTAGTTAAACATAGAATTGCCATATGACTCAGCAATTCCACCCCTAGGTATATACTCAAAATATTTGGAAGCAGGGACTCACACAGATACTTGTACACCAATGTTCATTGCAGTATTATACACAATAGCCAAAAGGTATAAAAAACACAAGTGTCCATCAGCAGATGAATGTATAAACAAAACTTTAATAATGGACTATTATTCATCTATAAAGAGCTATGAATTTCTGATACATGCATAACATGGATGAACCCAGAACAAAATTATGCTGAGTGAGATAAGTCGGACACAGGGAAAATATTATATTTATTATCCTACTTAAATGAAATATCTGGAATAGGCAAATGCATTGAGAAGAAAGTGTATCAGTGGTTACCAAGGTGGGGGGGCAGGGAGAACAGAGAATTATTGTTTAAGGGGTACTGAGTTACTGTCTGGGGTGATGAAAATTTTTGGAAGTAGATGGTGGTGATGGTTATACAGAGCCCTGGTGGTGCAGTGGTTAAGAGCTTGGCTGCTAATCAAAAGGTTGGCAGTTCAAATCCACCACCTGCTCCTTGGAAACCCTATGGGGCAGCTCTACTCTGTCCTATAGAGTTGCTATGAGTCAGAATCAACTCTATGGAAACGGGTTTGGTTTTTGGTGTTTGGACGGTTACACAGCATGTGACTGTAATTAATATCACTGAACCATATACTTAAAAATAGTTAAAATGGCAAATTTTTTGTTATATGTATATATTTTGCCACAATAACATATATATGTGTGTGTGTGTATATAAAGACAGACAAACAGATAAGGATATTCCCTTTTACAGTTTCTTTTCAATGCAAAAAGGCAAGATAAGAATGACTTTTTTTTTCCTGGCTGTGTTGCAGTAGCTTGAATCAGGTCAATCACGTTATTAAGAACAACTATAAAGCTTGCATTTAAAAAATTCAAGCTATTTGAAGGTATTGGCAAATAACTAAGCACTAGGATTGAGAGACCAAGATTTCAGGGAATAAAAGTATATTGAAGTGCGTGGGATGTTCTCCGTCACTATTTTCCCTTGCAGCATTTCTAAAATCCTAAACTGCACATATTAAGAGGGTGGAGAAATGGAGCAGAAAATATCTGCGAAGAGGCTAAAAGGCACAGTTCTCAGCAGTCTCAATGAACTCAAGACACGAAAATTATAGTTCAGGTCCTGCCAAAGAGGAGGGGCTCTAGTGCATACACTAGGCTTTCAGTTAATGTCACCTTAAGAGTTGGGGCCTTTGCAGTTGACATCTTGTATGTAGAATATTTTATGGAATCCACTAAAGACAACTAGAACTAATAAAGTAGTTCAGCAAGGTTGCCAGATACAAGACAAAAATACAAAAATCAATTGTATTTCTATACACCTGCAATGAACAATCTGAAAATGAAATAAAGAAAAATTCCATTTAAATAACTTTAAAAATACTTAGGAATATATTTAACGAAAGAAGTGGAAAACATATTCTGAAGGCTACAAATGGACTCTTCAAGAAATTATATGTATAAAAAGGATAATACATTATGGCTAAACCTAGTTTATTCCAGGAATGTAAGGTTGATTTAAAATTTGATAATCAAAGTAATTCACACATGAACAGAATAAGGAAGAAAAATCATATGATCATCTTAATAAACCAAAAAACCTGCTGCCATCAAGTCGATTCCAACTCATAGTGACCCTAGAAGACAGAGTAGAACTGCGTCATAGGGTTTCCAAGGAGCGCCTGGTAGATTCAAACTGCCAACCTTTTGGTTAGCAGCCGTAGCTCTTAACCACTATGCCACTAGGATTTCCAATCATTTTAACAGAAGGAGAAAAAGATTTTCATAAAATTCAACATTCATTCTTGATAAAAATCCTTAATAAACTAAGACTATAAGAGAACTTCCTCAGTATGATAAAGGGTATATTAAAAAACAACCAACAAACCAATGAAACAACAAAAAACCCAGGAAATATTATATTTAATGGTGAAATATTGATAGGTTTCTTACTGAAATCAGAAACAAGGCAAAGTATCTGCTACTACCCCTTCTGTCAATATTATACCAGAAGTCCTGGCCAGTATAAGTCCAGAAACAAACAAACAAAAAAGGTGTAAGGACTGGAAAATAAGAAATAAAATCATCACCATCCACAGATGACATGGTTGCATACAAAGAATCCAAAAGAATCTCGACGGCACTGGGTTTTTTTGGTGTTAGCAAGATTGCTAGTTATTGGGTCAACATTAAAAAATATCAGTTGTATCTTCATAACCCGTTGCTGTCGAGTCGATTCCAACACATAGCATATCTTCATATACAAGAAATAAGCAATTAGACAATGACGTTTTTAAAATGATAGTATTTATTATCAAAAAACAAAACCACCAAATACCCAGCGTTATGGTTTAGGTTGTGTGTCCACTTGGCTGGGCCACGATTCTCAGTGGTTTGCAAGTTATGTAATGATGTAGCTTGGCAGTTATGCAATGATGTAATTTGGTCGTTACATAATGATGTAGTTATTTTCCATTTTGTGATATAATGTCGTCATCTCCATGATGTGATCTAATGTGATCAGCCAATCAGTTGGAAGGGGAATTTCCTCGGGGGCATGATCTGTGTCTGATATATACAGATGTTCTGGCAAAGCTCGCTGGCTTTTGCTTACCTGGATCCTGCATCCAGCTTGTCATTATTTGACCTCTGGTTCATGGGACTTGAGATGTCAACCTGCCATATTGCATGCCAATCTTGGGATTCATCGGCCTCCGAAGCCTGTGAGTCAGCAGCCAGCCGTCTGACCTGCTGATCTTGGGTTCGTCAGCCCCTGTAGCTATGTGAGTCAGAAGAAAGCTCCAGCCTAATGCCTGACCATGGACTTAGGACTTGGCCAGTCTCTACAACCTCGTGAGCCATTTCCTTGAGATAATCTCTCTCTCTCTCTGTGTATATATACATATATGCTTCGCCCGTTTTGCTTCTCTAGAGAACCCAGCCTAAGACGCCCAGGAAAAAAAACATCTAGCAAAAGGTGTGCAAGACCTTCACACAGAAAACATTAATTAGAGGAAATGAAGAAAACGAAAATAAATACAGGGATAAATAAATAGAGGGATATACCTCTATTTCATGGATTGGTAGGCTCAAAATTGCAAAGATGTTAATTCTTCCCAAATTGATCTTTAGGTTTAATGCAATCTCATTCAAAATTCCAGAAGGCTTTCTGTGGCAGCTGACAAGATGATTCTTAAATTTTATAGAAAGACAAAGGGTCAAGGATAGCAAAGGCAATCCCGATGAAGACAAATATCACAGGGTAAAGCAAGTTTTACTATAAAAAAAAAAAAAAGCTACAGTAATTCAGACAATGTAGTATTTACAAAAAGACAGAACAATAGAACAGAATAGAAAGTTCAGAAACAGACTTCCATGTTTCTCTAATTATTTGTATGTTTTTTTCCGTTGATTTCTCCTCGGTTTTCCTAATTAGAGGTAGTTTTACCTCTCTTTTCCGTTGGTTACTATTTTATTGACTGTTTCCACCAGGAATGAGTTTTTAATTTTGTCAAATGCTTGGATCTATTAACTTATACTAACATTGGAAAAAAAAAACATTGGAAATATACTAATAATGCAAGTATTTTTAAGTTAATTAATACCTAAATATGTGTTTAATTGGAAAATGTAATATCTAACATCGTAAATTCTATTTAACATCATAAATACTGATACATATAACCCATATAAATGAAAGCTCTTTTGGTTCGTCAATAATTTTTAAGAATTCAAAAAGTTTGAAAACTGCCATCCTAGCAAGTTATCTATTTCATCTAGCTTTTTAAATCTATTTGCATGGAGTTGTAGTTTTATTTTTTTTTAAGCCCCTCTTTTGACAGTCATTTTGCCCTAAAAAAAAAAAAAAAAAATTTTTTTTAATTTTTAATTTTGTCTTTGAGCTTTCTCCCCCTTGTAAAAAAAAAAAGTTGACTCACTAATTTTTATTTGAATGCTTGTTAGTTTCTTCTGCTTTCTTTCCATTTATATTGTTATTTTCTATATTTTAATTGCATATTTAATTCATTGATTTTAATATTTATTAACATTGGTATTTAATACTATTAATTTCTTCTGAGCACTGATTAGCTCTATCCCTGAGATTCTGACATGTCTGTTCTCAATATCACCATTTTCTTGAAATTCTGCAATATAATTTTGCATTTCCCCTTTCATCTCAGTGTAGTGAAATGAGTTTTATGTGGCCTTTTGCCTTGGTTCTTTGGAAAAACAGCTAGAGAGATTTTTTTTCCCTAAGCCCTGAGGAGCTACCTTTTCCCTAGTTTTCCATCCCAGAGGATTTGTTCCTTTCGTCCAGGTTGATTGAAATTTCCCAGGTAAATTGTAAACTACTTGTGGTTTGATAATTTTTGTCTGGTCCTGGGCTGCAGCCTGCCTTGTGGTTGGTATGCACCTTGGAGGGATTGGTTAAAAGGCTATGCAAATGAAGTCTCTGTAGCCTACTATGCAAATGAAGTGTCTGTGACCTATCAAGAGGGGACTGGTCAGTTTGTGGCCCTGGAGGGAGCGCCACGTCTTGAAATTAAAGAGGAGTTTGTGTCTACATGCAGCCAACCCTACAGAGGTTTTGCAGACATGAAGAAGCAGGAAAAAGCAGTAAGGATAAAAGGCAAGAGAGAAGTGAGAAAAAGGAGCCAAGGAACCTCCTAAAAGAGCTGTAACACGGGTCAAGTCCTGGCAGAGGTCCAGCGGCAGAGCTGGAGGTGGCAGGCTGGGAAGGGGCCCTGCAGCAGAGTCAGTGGTGACAGACAGCAGGGCCAAGAGGAGCCCATCTTAGCAGGACAAGAGGAGGCCTGTGGGGCCTGAGAGGAGGCCTGCATGGCCGAGAAAAGCTGAGACTTTGCCTGCATGCCTGCATGCTTCTTGATTCTGATGCAAGCTGTATAGCCTGTTGATTCTGATTTCAAATTGCATCCCGTTACTTCCTTGAAAGGAAACCCTGGTGGCGTAGTGGTTAAGTGCTATGGCTGCTATCCAAGTGGTCAGCAGTTCAAATCCACCAGGCTCTCCTTGGAAACTCTATCGGGCAGTTCTACTCTGTCCTATAGGGTCACTATAAGTCGGAATCGACTCAACGGTAGTGGGTTTGGTTTTCGGTTTGGTTTTACTTCCTTAAAAAGCCATTTAACTGTAAGTAAGGTCTATGAGTTCTGTGTGGCCATTGCAATGGATTATTGAACACTGAAGAGAAGTAGAGAGCGGCATGGGGAGCGGGGGAAGGCTGTTGTCAGAATTGGTAAAATGTCGGAGTGTGGAGGTATGTCTGACCTCCACCTAGTAGAAATCAGCCTTGTGATCTTGATTCTCATCATCCACCCCTGAAGTTAGACAAGTTCTGATGCTAGTTTACTACTACCACCATTTTACACAGAGCGCTCTGCTTACGTATTTTCAATATCATAAATGACAAGAGCGTTTTATTTTCCTGTATATTCTTTAGCGTCCCTTGTGAAATGTAAAATTCAAAAGAATAGAATTGGAAAGCAATGAAGTTTTGCTGTTTATCTGTTTATACTTTGCAAGCTTCATGCCAGGCTTGTAAAAGGTGAGTTTTGGGAAGGTGCCCTCTGAAACTCCTCCCGATTCTAAGATTCAATATTCTAAAGGTATATGTAAATTAAAAATCATGTCTTCAGTCTGGGCCTCACACCTAGTCTGATTGTCAGGCAGAATGGAATGACATCAGCCAAGCAGAAAATGTCTTGATGGAGGTGAGTCTAGAATAAAGTCGAGATGGCAAAAGCAGGGGAAGAGGGAATGCTATTCAGGCCATCACCAAGTACAGCCTTCCCTTGCTCTCGGGACAAAGCCAAGGGTCATTTCATTAGAGGAAAGGCACGAGGCACTATGTTTTGCTGGGATATCTCCAGCATGGAAATAATGCAGCAAGGATTCCAGGGAGTCCTATCCCTACAAAGACAATACGTAACCACCTCTGTCAGCACCTTCTTGATTCTCATTAAATAACAAACCATCTACATTTGGGAGAAAGCTACTACTTTCAGCATAATTCAGAGGCAACAGGCTGGCCAGTAGGATTTATGCTGATGAATTTGTCACATGGTTCAGTTTGACTGCCTGAAATCCATGCATAAGATTGCCCTGAGTAACAACAACAACAACAGGTTCATCAGGTGCTTTCTCAGAAAACTGCTCTCCTCTGCGCTCTCGGATATACATCTGGGGCCTTGCTGGCGTTTTACTCAGGGACTGCTGATCTTCTGTTGGGGTTACCTGCTGTTGAGTCGAGCTCCCAACTCATGAAAACCACGTATGTGGCACCGTAGAACTGTTCCATAGGGTTTTCTTGGCTGCAGTCTTTATGGAAGCAGATCACCTGGCCTTTTCTTCCGTGGTGCTGTTGGGTGGCTTCAAACCATCAACTTTTGGGTTAGCAACCATTGCAAACCACTCGGGCCACCCAGGCTCCTGCTACATACCTACCCAAAGTCAACTTTGATTGTTTTGTTTTTGTCTAATTTGGCTTCCAGCAGCCACACCCTTACTCATGATAGAGTTTTTTATATTTACTTTAATATTGTATTTAAACACATGAATCACTTTCCTTTCATACAGATTGGTGCCTTACTGTCCACCTTGCTATCTCACTACTCTGGGGCTTTTGAGGGTTCATGAGGAAGCAGTAACACCTAGCAGGGGTGCAAGTGGGAACTCTGGCTTAACCCTGCTGTGGTCACACCAGGAGGCTCTGGAAAACCACTAGCAGGAAGTTCAATTTCCAGCTAGTGTTTACTCATTGTTATCTGCCATGTAGTACTTTTTTTCTCATTCATTTGGATGTGGTACTTGGCAGGAGGAATCCCTCTCTCACAATGCCATCCAAATGCTTATTCATTTCTAAGATCCCTTTCCCATCCAAGGAAAAATATATCTATTTTGTGATTCAGGAAATTCCCACCTATTGAGGTCTTTGACATCATTACAGAAGAGAGAGACCTGGGAGTGGTGTTAGTGATAAAATGGCAATATGAAACACATTTTTTTAAAAATAATTTTTATTGTGCTTTAAGTGAAAGTTTACAAATCAAGTCAGTCTCTCACATAAAAACTTATGTACACCTTACTACGTACTCCCAATTACTCTCCCCCCAATGAGACAGCCCGCTCCCTCCTTCCAGTTTCTCTTTTCATGACCATTTTACCAGTTTCTAACCCCCTCTACCCTCTCATCTCCCCTCCAGGCAGGAGAGGCCAACATACTCTCAAGTGTCCACCTGATGCAGGTAGCTCACTCCTCACCAGCATCTCTCTCCAACCCATTGTCCAGTCCAATCCATGTCTGACGAGTTGGCTTCGGGAATGGTTCCTGTCCTGGGCCAATAGAATTTTTGGGGACCATGACCGCCGGGGTCCTTCTAGTCTCAGTCAGACCATTAAATCTGGTCTTTTTGTGAGAATTTGGGGTCTGCATCCCACTGCTCTCCTGCTCCCTCAGGGGTTCTCTGTTGTGTTCCCTGTCAGGGCAGTCATTGGTTGTGGCTGGGCACCACCTAGTTCTTCTGGTCTCAGGATGATGTAGTCTCTGGTTCATGTAGCCCTTTCTGTCTCTTGGGCTTGTAATTCCCTTGTGTCCTTGGTGTTCTTTATTCTCCTTTGATCCAGGTGGGTTGAGACTCATTGATGCATCTTAGATCGCAGCTTGCTGGTGTTTAAGAACCCAGATGCCACTCTTCAAAGTGGGATGCAGAATTTTTTCTTAATAGATTTTATTATGCCAATTGACTTAGCTGTCCCCTGAAACCGTGGTCCCCAAACCCCAGCCCCTGCTACACTGGCCTTCAAAGCATTCAGTTTATTCAGGAAACTTCTTTGCTTTTTGGTTTAGTCCAGTTGTGCTGGCCTCCCCTGTATTGAGTGTTGTCCTCCCCTTCACCTAAAGTAGTTCTTATCTACTGTCTAATTAATAAATACCCCTCTCCCACCCTGCCTCCCTCCCCCTTCTTGTAACCACAAAAGAATGTGTTCTTCTCAGTTTAAACTATTTCTCAAGATCTTATAATAGTGGTATTATACAATATTTGTCCTTTTGCAACCTACTAATTTCACTCAGCATAATGCCTTCCAGGTTCCTCCGTGTTATGAAGTGTTTCACAGATTCCTCACTGTTCTTTATTGATGCGTAGTATTCCATTGTGTGAATATACCATAATTTATTTATCCATTCATCTGTTGATGGGCACCTTGGTTGCTTCCATCTTTTTGCTATTGTAAACAGTGCTGCAATAAACATGGGCATGCATGTTCGTGTAAAGGCTCTTATTTCTCTAGGATATATTCCCAGGAATGGGATTGCTGGGTTGTATGGTAGTTCTATTTCTAGCTTTTAAAGGAAATGCCAAATCAATTTCCAAGGTGGTTGTACCATTTTACATTCCCATCAGCAGTGTATAAGTGTTCCAATCTCTCCACAGCCTCTCCAACATTTATTATTTTGTGTTTTTTTGATCAATGCCAGCCTTGTTGGAGTGAGATGGAATTTCATTGTAGTTTTAATTTGCATTTCTCTAATGGCTAATGATCAAGAGCATTTCCTCATGTATCTGTTAGCAGCCTGAATGTCTTCTTTAGTGAAGTGCCTGTTCGTACCCTTTGCCCATTTTTTAATTGGGTTGTTTGTCTTTTCGTGGATGAGTTTTAGCAGAATCATGTAGATTTTAGAGATCAGGCGCTGGTCGGAGATGTCATAGCTGAAAATTTTTTCCCAATCTATAGGTGGTCTGTTTACTCTTTTGGTGAAGTCTTTAGATGAGCATAGGTGTTTGATTTTTAGGCGCTCCCATTTATATGGTTTCTCTTTGGCATTTTTAGTAATGTTTTATATTCTGTTTATGCCTTGTATTAGGGCTTCTAAAGTTGTCCCTATTTTTTCTTCCATGATCTTTATCACTTTAGACTTTATGTCTAGGTCTTTGATCCATTTGAAGTTAGTTTTTGTGCTTGGTGTGAGGTATGGGTCCTGTTTCATTTTTTTGCAGGTGGATATCCAGTTATGCCAGTACCATTTGTTAAAAAGACTATCTTTTCCCCAATTAACTGACACTGGGCCTTTCTCAATATCAACTGGTCATATGTGGATGGATTTATATCTGGATTCTCAATTCTGTTCCATTGGTCTATGTGTCTGTTGTTGTACCAGTACCAGGCTGTTTTGAGTACGGTGGCTGTAAAGTAGGTTCTAAAATCAGGTAGAGTGAGGCCTCCCCCTTTGTTCTTCTTTTTCAGTAATGCTTTATTTATCCGGGGCTTCTTTCCCTTCCATATGAAGTTGGTGATTTGTGAAACGCTTTTTTAATAATCCTTACCCTAGTCTCCATTGTAACCATTCATTGTATAGCAGCTGTTACGGTAGATGTTTTAATTAAAATGATATTTCATGCAGCCAGCAGCCCCAACGCTTGAAGCAACTGTAGGGAATAAAGCTACTGCCAAGGAGTCCAGTCCCATTTTCCAAGAAGCTGGCTGTCGAACTCCACCTCCCTACCTTCCCTGGGTTGGAGGCAGCTGGCTCTGATCCAGAGATTGACAATGAACTGCTTTCCTCTTCACTCTCTGAGTACAGTCAGCAAATACGATGACTACATATGTTACTGCCCGTTAGAGGTCCCCAACTGACCTGCGGATTTCAATTTGAACAGCCTCTCTATTATAATGCAAACTTAGCCCAGATTCAGCTAAGCAGATGGTCTAAGGTCTTTTATTTAAAGACCAAAAACAAACAACAAAAAAACCCTGTTGCCTTCGAGTCGACCCTGACTCGTGTTGATGCCATGTGTGTCAGAGGAGAGCTGTGCTCCTTTTTTGGAGGTAGATTGCCATGCCTTCTTTCCCAGATGCTTCTGGGTGGACTTGAAGCTCTAACCTTTCGGTTAGCAGCTGAGTGCATTAACTGTTTCCACCACCTAACCAAAGACTAAGCCTATTGCCATCTGCTTGATTCTGACTCATGTGTTATGGAGTGGAACTGAGCTCCCTCAAATTTTCCTGGCTTTGATCTTCAATTCGTTATATAAGCTTTACCACTGCCTTCTCACCTGCATGGTTTCCGCCGAGTAGTCTGAGCTTATTCTTATTGACTCTCCTTTGTAGGTTACTTTTCATTTATCCCTACCCAGACACCCACTGCTGTCTCTAGCTGCTCTTAAAATTCTCTCTTTATTTTTGGTTTTGGCAAGTTTGATTGTAATATGTCTTGGTGACTTTCTTTTAAAATCTACCTTATGTGGAGTTCGATGAGCATCTTGGATAGACATCTTCTCATCTTTCACGATATCAGGGAAGTTTTCTGCCAACAAGTCTTTAACAATTCGCTCTATTTTCTGTTATCGCTCCTTGTTCTGGTACTCCAATCACTCGTAGGTTATTTCTCTTGATAGAGTCCCACATGATTCTTAAGTTTTCTTCATTTTTTAAAATTCTTTTATCTGATTTTCTTCAAATATTTTGGTGCCAAGTGCTTTATCTTCAAGTTCACAAATTCTGCCTTCCACTTGCTCAATTCTGCTCCTCTGACTTTCTACTGAGATGTCTAATTCTGTAATTTTATTATTAATCTTCTGAATTTCAGATTGCTGTCTCTCTATGGATTTTTCCTGCTTATTAAATTTTTCATTATGTTCCTGAATAACGTTTTTAATTTCTTCAGCTGCTTTATCTGTGTGTTCCTTGGCTTGTTCTGCATATTGCCTCATTTCCTTCCTGATGTCTTAAAGGGTTCTGTATATTAAACTTTTGTATTCTGCATCTGGTAATTCCAGGAAGGCACCTTCATCTAGAAGATCCCTTGATTCTTTGTTTTGAGAGCTTGTTGAAGCAATCATTGTCTGTTTCTTTATGTGATTTGATATTGACTGTTGCTTACTGTATCCTAGCTTCTTGATTTGTTTTGTTTTGATATACCCACATGGGTTGCTTGAGTGAGCTAACTTGATTATTTTCACCTTTGAAGCTCTGACGTCCTGTCACCAGATGGCTAGAGCTGTTATCAGGTATATCAGTCTAGGAGTCCATTCACTTTTCTTGTATGGATTCAGCTCAGGTGTCCAGGTAGCTGGTCATCAAGTGTGTGGTACAGGCTCTGTCCTACAGTCTTAGAGGGTCCGGGGTGATTGATGTGGGTACTGGTACCTGGTTGCTGCAGGGGGTCATGCTCTGAACAAGGCAGGGGGCTGAGAATCATCCCCCAAGTGTCTCTGAGGAAAGCGCGTCTCTCTTCCCTGGAGTATACAGGTGGGTGGGTTCCGAAGACCGACCATGGGCACCCAAAGTTTTTGGTTGTGAGGGGTGGGAGGTACCAGTTATCCTTGGACCCCTGTCGCAGATGGCTGGGTGATCTGAGTGGAGCCACAAGTCCTTAGGCTCCTGATATGGGTAGGCGAGGACTCTTTAATAGGCAAAGTGGCATCGAGCATGGAATACCCACCCCTCCACCACAGAGCTGAAACAGTTGTAGTCTGCCAACAAGGGCCTATTCTCCTGAAATAGGCCCACACAGGTCCATGCAGGAAGAAAAGGTACTCAAAGTCCATGGACTGTTTATGCCTGGACAGGACCTGCTTCTGTCCTGAGCTCCCCAGGTTAGTGGAGCTGGGAAATTATCTTCTCCCCCAACTGCAAATTTATTCCTTCTCCAAGGCCAGAAAGATGGCTCTAGGTGCTCAACAGGGCCTAACTCAGGCCCAGGAAAATCAATGGCTGCTGAAGCTGGCTTGGGGGCAGGGAGCATGGTAAAATATATGCAAGTACTTAGCTTTTGCCGAGACTGCTGTTCTTCTCTGGTTCCGGAGGTGTGAGTAGGTTGTGTGGCTGGCTGCTTCCTCCTGCTGAAATTGCAGTTGAATGCTACTACTGGCCCACCACAGCTGCTGCCAGGAATGGTGCCTGAGGGATCCTGGCAATTCAGGTCTGGTAACCCCTCTCTGCTTCTGAACCATCTCTTCCTCCCCTGCTGCTCAGTTCGTTTTCTAACTTTGCCTTTGATGTTCAGGGTTCCTAGCTTGTCATAAATATACTCATTTCACTTGTTTTTTTTAGGTCTTTGTTGTAAGAGGGCTTGCCGGAAGCATCTGTTTGTTCCACCATCTTCGCCCTGCCTCCTTTTTTTGTCCTGGCTTTGATCTTTATGGAAGCAGATGTCTTTTGTCCGCAGCACTGATGAGTGGGTTAGAACTGCCAACCTTTTAATTAGTAGCCAAGTGCCAAGGGCCCCGTGTGTTCCATAGGGTTTTTCACGGCTGATTTTTTGGAAGTAGATCACTAAGTCTTTCTTCCCAAGTGCCTCTGGGTGGACTCAAACCTCAAATCTTTTGGTTAGCAGCAAGCACATTACCTATTTACACCACCCACAGGCTGGGTGACAGGTTGGGTCAAGAGTCGTCAGGGACATTGTGGACTGGATAGTTTACACTAGATGGTCAGGCACTGGGTGGCAGAGTTAGAGACTCAACATTTTTTTTTCTACTTTTTAAATTTTTATTTTATTGTACTTTAGATGATGGTTTACAGACCAAACCAGTTTCTCATTTAACAGTTAGTACACATATTGTTTTACGACTTTAGTTACCAACCCCACAGCATGTCAACAATCACCCTTCTCAACCTTGGGTTCCCTACTACCAGCTTTCTGGTTCCCTCCTGCCGTCTAGTCCTTTCCCCTGGCCTGTTTAGCCTTGTTTTGCTTTATGGGCCTGTCTAATCTTTGGATGAAGAGTGAACCTCGGGAGTGACTTCATTACTGAGCTAAAAGAGTGTCTGGGGGCCATACTCTCAGGGTTTCCCCAGTCTCTGTCAGGCCTGTATGTCTGATCTTTTTTAGTGAGTTAGAATTTTGTTCTACGTTTTTCTACAGCTCTGTCCAGGGACCCTTTATTGTGATCCCTGTCAGAGCAGTCAGTGGTTGTAGCCGGGCACCATCTAGTTGAACTGAACTCAGGCTGGTGGAAGCTGTGGTAGATATAGTCCATTAGTCCTTTGGACTAATCTTTCCCTTGTATCTTTAGTTTTCTTCATTCTTCCTTGCTCCCAAAGGGGTGAGACCAGTGGAGTGTCTTAGATAGCCACTCACAGGCTTTTAAGATCACAGACGCTACTCACCAAAGCAGAATGTAAAGAACATTTTCTTTATAAACTATGTTATGCCAACTGAGCTAGATGTTCCCTGAGACCATGGTCCCCACAGCCCTCAGCCCAGCAATGCGGTCCCTCAGGGAGTCTGGATGTGTCTATGGAGTTTTCATGACCTTGCCTTAGTCAAGTTGTGCTGGCTTCCCCAGTATTATGTACTGTCTTACCCTTCATCAAAGTTACCACTTATCTATTGTCTATTTTAGTGTTTTTCCATCCCCATCCTTCCAGCAAATATTCTTTCTTTTTGTGTGTAAACCTTTTCATGAGTTTTTACAGTAGTGGTCTCACACAATATTTATCCTTTTGTGATTGACTTATTTCACTCAGCATAATGACCTCCAGATTCATCCATGTTATGAGATGCTTCGCAGGTTCATCATTGTTCTTTATCCTTGCATAATGTTCCATTGTGTGTATGTACCACAGTTTGTTTATCCATTCATCTGTTGATGGGCACCGAGGTTGTTTCCATCTTTTTGCTTTGTGAACAATGCTGCAATGAACATGGGTGTGCATATGTCTATTCATGTGACAACTCTTGTTCTCTAGGATATATTCCTTGGAGTGGGATTGCTGGATCATATGGTATTTCTATTTCCAGCTTTCTAAGGAAGCGCCATATCTTTTTCCAAAATGGTTGTATCATTTTGCATTCCCACTAGCAGTGCATAAGAGTTCCAATCTCCCTGTAGCCTCTCCAACATTTGTTATTTCCTGTTTTTTTGATTCATGCCAGTAATGTCAGGGTGAGATGATATCTCATTGTGGTTTTGATTTACATTTCTCTAATGGCTAGTGATCACAAGCATTTCCTCATGTGTCTGTTGGCCACTTTAATGTCTTCTTTGGTGAAGTGTCTATTCATTTCTTTTGCCCATTTTTAAATTGGATTATTTGTCTTTTTGTTGTAGAGGTGTTGGATTTTCCTGTAGATTTTAGAGATTACACCTTTGCCTGATTTGTAATAGCCAAATTTTTTCCCCCAGTCTGTCGGTTCTCTTTTTACTCTTTTAGTGAAGTCTCTTGATGAGCATAAGTGTTTAATTTTTTAGAAGATCCCAGTTATCTAGCTTATCTTCTGGAGCTTGTGCGTTGTTGGTTATGGTCTGTATTCTGTTAATGCCGTGTATTAGGGCCTCTAGCACTGATCCTATTTTTTCTTCTATGAACTTTATACTTTTTGGCTTTATATTTAGGTCTTTGATCCATTTTGAACTAGTTTTTGTGTATGGTGTGAGGTACGGGTCCTGTTTCATTTTTTTGCAGATGGACATCCAGTTTTGCCAGCAGCATGTGTTAAAAAGACTGTCTTTTCTCCATTTGATGTACTTTGGACCCTTGTCAAAGACCAGGTGACCGTAGGTGGATGGATTTACATCTGGGGTCTCAATTCTGTTCCATTGATCAATGTATCTGTCATTGTTCCAGTACCAGGCTGTTTTGACTACCATAGCTGTATAGTAGGTTCTAAGGGCAGATAGTTTGAGCCCTCCTACTTTATTCTTCTTCTTCAATAGTACTTTACTAGCTGGTGCTTCTTCCCTTTCCATATAAAGTTAATGATTAGTTTTTCCAGCTCTTTAAAGAATGTTGTTGGTATTCCCATCAGGGTTGGATTGTATTTGTAAATTTCTTTGGGTAGAATTATCATTTTCACAATTTTGAGTCTACCTATCCATGAGCATGGTATGTTTTTCCATTTACGTAGATCTCTTTTGGTTTCTTGCGGTAGTGTTTTGTAGTTTTCTTTGTATAGGTCTTTTACATCTCTGGTTAGATTTTCTTGTTTTAGGGGCTATTATAAATGATACTGTTTTCCTGATTTCCTTTTCATCATTCTCTTTACTGGTATATAGGAATCCAACTGATTTTTTTTGTATGTTTATCTTGTATCCTGCTAATCTGCTGAATCTTTCTTTTAGTTCCAGTAGTTTTCTCATGGAGTCTTTTGGGTTTTCTATGTATAGTGTCAGATCATCCACAAATAGGGACAGTTTAACTTCTTCATTACCAATTTGGATGCCCTTTATTTCTTTTTCTTTTTATTGCTCTAGCCAGGACTTACAGCACAATATTAAATAGGAGTGGTGATAAATGGCATCCTTGTCTTGTTCCTATTCTCAAGGGGAATGTTTTCAGCCTCTCTCCTTTAAGAATGATGTTGGCCATTGGTTTTGCATAGATGCCCTGTATTATGTTGAGAAATTTCCCTTCTATACCTATTTTATTGAGAGCTTTTATCAGGAATGGGTGTTGGACTTGGTTGAATGCCTTTTCTGCATTGAGATGATCATGTGATTCTTTTCTTTCCCTTTATCTATATGGTGGATTATGTTGATCGATTTTCTACTATTGAACCATCCTTGCATATCTTGTATGAATCCTACTTGGTCGTGGTGTATTATTTTTTTTGTATGATGCTGAATTCTATTGGCTAGAATTTTGTTGAAAATTTTTGCATCTATATTCATGAGAGATATTGGTCTGTAATTTTCTTTTTCTTTTTTTTGTTTCTTTGCGAGGTTTTGGTATCAAGGTTATTCCAGCTTCATAGAAGGAATTCGGAAGTATCGCTTCCTTTTCTATGTTCTGGAAGAGTTTGAGTAGTACTGGTGTAAGCTCTTCTCTGAATGTTTGGTAGAATTCTCCAATGAACCCATCTGGGGCAGGGCTTTATTTTGTTAGGAGTTTTTTTAAATTTCCTTTTCAATCTTTTTCTTGTTATGGGTCTGTTCAGATTTTCAACATCATTTTGTGTTAGTTTGGGCAGGAAGTGTGTTTCTAGAAATTTGTCCATTTCCTCTGGGTTTTCAAATTTGTTGGAGTGTAGCTTTTCATAATACTCTGTTATGATCCTCTTTATTTCAGTTGGATCTGTTGTAATGTTCCCCATTTCATTTCTTATTTGAGTTGTTTGTGTCCTCTCATGTTTTTCTTTTGTCACTTTGGCCAGTGGTTTGTCAATTTTGTTGATCTTTTTAAAGAACCAACTTTTGGTTTTGTTGATTTTTTTCTACTGTTTTTCTACTCTCTATTTCATTTTTTCTGCTCTAATCTTTATTATTTCCTTTCTTCTGGTGGCTGTAGGCTTTTTTTTTTTTTTTTTTTTTTTTTTTGCTGTTCTCTTTCTATTTGTTCAAGTTGTGTAGCTAATGTTTTGATTTTGTGTTTTTTTTCTTTTTTGGTGTGTGCATTTATTGCTATAAATTGACCTCTGAGGACTGCCTTTGCAGTGCCCAAAGGTTGTGGTATGATGTGTTTGCATTCTCGTTTGATTCTAGGAATTTTTTAATCCCACCTCTGATTTCTTGTATTACACAGCAGTTTTTAAGCAAGATTGTTCTTCCTGTTGTTAATGTCTACCTTGATGGCATTGTGGTCAAAGAAGATACTTTGTATTATCTCAATGTATTGGATTTTGTTGAGGGTTGCTCTGTGGCCTAAGATATGGTCTATTCTGGAGAATGTCCCATGTGCATTGGAAAAGAATGTGTACTTTACAGCTGTTGGGTGGAGTGTTCTATATATGTCTATGAGGTCAAGTTGGCTGATTGTGACTTTTAGCTGCTCTATGTCTTTTTCGAGTTTCTTTCTAGATGTTCTGTTTTTCCGAGAGTGGCGTATTGAAGATACTCAGCATTTTTTAGGGACTGGAAAGGACACGGGGCTTACTTAGGGGTGAAGGGACAATAGAGAGACTGACCCATAGCAGTGCCTGAGCTGTTGTCCTGCTTTAATCAGAATTAACTTTAGTTTACTTTAATGTGTTACGCTGAAGTTCCATGCAAAAAAATTTTTGAACAAAAGTATTCTATTACCAAAAAATTGTTGAAAACAACTGGACTAAATAATACTTATGTATTATGTAATAATACACTTCTACCCTTCAAGACTCACTCTCCCTGTGCCTTGAGAACACGCCATCTTTACTGGTTCTCTAGGCTCTGAAAGGATTGCTTGAGCAGCAGCCACTACTTTGGAAAGGTGGTGTTGGTGTTAGTGTTTGTTCCTAAATTAATGGGAGCTTGGTTAGTTAGCAGTTTGGAAACAGAGTCAGACCTTATAGAATGGGCTTGAATGCAATGTTTCTCTATTTGCCTTCTGTTCAAGTGATTTAGCCCCTAAGAAGTTAAAATGATATTGTTCTTTGACTTCATTAAGTCAGGCAATAAACCAAACCAAGCCTGTTGCTGTTGAGTCAATTCTGACTCATGGCAACCCCAAGTGTTACAGAGTAGAACTGATCTCCCTCAGGTTTTCTTGGCTATAATCTAGCAACAACAACTCTTTTTTTTTTTTTAATTAAATGCCAGACTTTATTTGGATTTCATCAGTTTTTCCAATAATACCTTCTTTCTGTCCCAGGATCCCATCCCAGGTACTGCATTGCATTTAGTTGTCACATCTCCCCAGTCTCCTCTACAACAACAAATCTTTATGGAAGTAAGTTGCCAGACATTTCTTTTCTGGCACTGCTGGGTGGGTTCAAACCACTGGGGTTCCAAAAATCCTGGATGATCCCATGTCCATTGTCATAGTAATAGGACCAGAATGGCTTAAAATTGCATTGGCAGAGATGGCTTCAGGTATGAAATGTGGCTGGAGCTGGAAGACTGGGGAATTTTTGGATAAACAGAAGAGAATGAGAGAGCACAGCTCTAACCTCATGAGCAGAGGTGAATAGGCAGGGAAACACGAGGTGTATTTGGTGAATAGTGAGTAGA
Source organism: Loxodonta africana (assembly GCF_030014295.1). Classification (NCBI taxonomy): domain Eukaryota; kingdom Metazoa; phylum Chordata; class Mammalia; order Proboscidea; family Elephantidae; genus Loxodonta; species Loxodonta africana. Next base: position 39,913,536 of record NC_087363.1, read on the forward strand.
CCACTTGTCTGGAGTAGAGGATTTGTGTAGGAGAAAACTAAGGATATGCATGAGGTTTGCAGAGGGTCTGGATGCTGAGGACAGTTAGGGTTTTATGCTCTAGGCAGTGGGGAACTGTTCTGAGGGTGTGAGTTGGGGATGTGTTATGATGAAAGTGGTGCTTTAGGCTTTCCCTGGCTTAGCTTTTCAGCACAGATGGGTAAAGCAGGGTAATGAAGCCTAAAGCAGCAAGACCATGAGGAGGATACCAAGTTAGGGGACTTGAACAAAGGCAATGTTTGCTTTAAAACAACAGCATGACCCCAATAATAAGTTAGAAATTCAAGACTTTGTAGGATGCCTCTGATTCTGTTCCTGTTAAATTTTAGTTAGTCTCCAAGGTTCAGTAGATCATGTAAAGGGCATTGCTGGGTTATACTACCACTCCATAGGAAGAGGCTCTTTTGTGGTTGCTGTTGCTAAAGTTTTATTGTATGAGGGTCTATAGCCACATTTCCAAATAAAAATCAAGAAAATCTGCTGATTTCTATGCCACAAGACAGTTGCTTGAAAGAAAATGTTATTTTCAAATAGGGTGCTTGAACAACATAGTTTGTAAAGACAAGGTTCTGCATCCTACTTAGATGAGTAATGTCTGGGTTCTTAAAAGCTTTCAAGAGGCCATCTAAGACACATATATTGGTCACATCCCACCCGGAGCAAAGGAGAATGAATAAGACCAAAGACGCAAGGGAAAGGTTAGTCCAAAGGACTAATAGACCACATGAACCACAGCCTCCACCAGCCTGAGCCCAGAAGAACTAGATGGTGCCTGGTTACCACCACTGACTGCTCTGACAGGAGTCACAATAGAGGGTTCCAGACAGGGTGGGAGAAAAATATGGAACAAAATTCAAATTTACAAAAAAAGACCAGAATTAACTGGTCTGACTGAGACTGGAGGAATCCCTGAGACTGTGGCCCCTGGACACCCTGCTAACTCAGAACTGAAGCCACTCCCAAAGTCTGCCTTTCAGCCACAGATTAGACAGGCCTATAAAACAAACAACGCACGTGAGGAACGTGCTTCTTAGTTCAATCAAGTATACGAAATCAGATGGGCAACATCTGCCCAACAGCAAAGGTAAGAAGGCAGGAAAGGACAAGAAAAGTAGAGGAATGGACATGCAGAATCCAGGGTGGAAAGGGAAAGGGGGAGAGTGCTGACACATTGTGGGGATTGCAACCAATGTTACAAAACAATTTGTTTATAATTTTTTTTGAAGAAAAACTAATGTGTGCTGTAAACTTTCACCTAAAATACAATAAACAAAACAAAACAATAATTTAGCTTAACTAGTAAAGAATATCTGCCTTGTTGGAAGTTTCATAGGCACATCCACACTCCCTGAGGGGCTGAATTACTGGACTGAGGGCTGGGGGCCATGGTCTCAGGGAGCATCTAGCTTAATTGGCATAACATAGTTTATAAAGAAAATGTTCTACACCCTATGTTGGTGAGTAGCGTCTGGGGTCTTCAAAGCTTGTGGGCAGCCATGTAAGATACTCTACTGATCCCACTCCATCTGAAGCAAGGGAGAATGAAGAAAACCAAAGACACAGGGGAAAGGTTAGTCCAAAGGACTAATGGACCACAATGACCACAGCCTCTATCAGACTGAGTCCAGCACAACTAGATGGTGCCCGACTATCACCAACAACTGCTCTGACAGGAATCACAGTACAGGGTCCTGGACAGAGCTGGTGAAAAATGTAGAACAAGATTCTAACTCACAGATAAAGACCAGACTTACTGGTCTGACAGAGACTGGAGAAAACCTGAGAGTATGGCCTCCGGACACCCTTATAGCTCGGTACTGAAGTTACTCCTGAGGTTCACCCTTCAGCCAAAGATTAGACTGGCCAGTGAAACAAAATGAGACTAAATGGGCATGCCAGCCCAGGGGCAAGGATGAGAAGGCAGGAGGGACAGGAAAGCTGGTAATGGGGAATCCAAGGTTGAGAAGGGGAGAGTGTTGACATGTTGTGGGGTTGGCAACCAATGTCATAAAACAAATGTGTATTCACTGTTTAATGAGAAACTAATTTGCTCTGTAAACCTTCATTTAAAGCACACATGCACACACAAAAAAGAATAAAAAAATGTCTGCCTTGAGGATTATGCTCTTTTAAGAACTATCTATACGGAATTAAATTGACAACGGCAACTGGAAAGATTAGATAGGAATCTTAGGGGGCTGTGAATTTATGTTAATGGAGAAGGAACAACTCAGATAAGGAGAATGAGAATGGTTGCACAACTCAAAGAATGTGATCTAACATCACTGAACTGTACAAGTAAAAACTGTTCAGTTGCTATATGTTTTGCTGTGTATATGCTCAACAACAACAAAATAAATAAAACTAGTTCTTTGAGGGATCCTTACCCACTCTAGGCAAAACTTGAGGGAAGGCTTATTATCAGTATATTTTTGTCAATATGTATCAGTCAGCTTTGCTGTAGAAAGAAACAACCCCAAAATGGCAATTGTTTCTAACATAAACATTTATTTACCCTTCCCATTAGATGCTGGCAGTGGCAAGCTGGCCATGGTTCTGCTGCTCTGTCTTCCCGTTCTGAGGGCCAGTCTGACCATTCTTGTGGCAGTGAAAGAAGCAAGTGAGTTGGGGTAAGTTCTGTTGGCTTCAATGCCATTGGCCAAAGCAATTTCCATGATCAAGCCTGCTGGCAACAGGACAGGGAGGCAAATCACTGGGCAATGGGAAATGCCTATATGGAAGAAGAGGGAAATATTGGGAACAATAATACAAACTACTCATAAAATGTCTCTGTTGATGACATCCATTCATTCAGCAGTTTTTAAGGTCATCTACAATTGGCCTCTTTATCAAATGTAATATAAATAAAAAAGAAAAGAAACAAGAACACTTGTCTCTCCGGACATAAAATGTTCTTTGAAATGACAGTCTTAGGGAGAAGGCTCTTGTTGGGAATGTGCTCCATCAATCCACATGTTTAGCTTAGTAGCCAAACTCTGGTTTCAGAAGTCTAAAGATCAAACCTGAAGACTTGATATTTCTCTGACTTACTCCCTGGTCTTGAGACGAGACATGGATTCATTTTCTTACCTTATGACTGTAAAATAGATTCCAAAAGAACATACTTTGAAAAGAAATGGTAAAATCCTTAAATCACTCAATAGGACAGAAGCCTCTAGGAATTTCATACATGTGTTTCACTCACACATAACCAGCCTGCTAGGAAATTAAAACAAGTTGTTGTTGAGTCAACTCTGACTCATGGTGACCCGCTGTGTCAGAGTAGAACTGTGTTCCATAGGGTTCTCATTGCCTGATTTTTCTGAAGTAGATCATCAGGCCTTTCTTCTGAGGTGTCTCTGGGTGGACTCAAACTGCCAGTCTTTCTGTTAGCAGATGTCTTAGTTATCTAATGCTGTTATAACAGAAATACCACAAGGGGGTGGCTTTAACAAACAGAAATTTATTCTCTCACAATCTAGGAGGTTAGAAGTCCAAATTCAGGGCACCAGCCAGCTCCAGGCGAAGGCCTTCTCTCTCTGTCAGTTCTGGGGGAAAGTCCTTGTCATCAATCTTCCTCTGGTTGATGAGCTTCTCAGTGCAGGAACCCCAGGTCTAAAGAACATGCTCCATTCCCAGGGCTTCTTTCTTGTTGGTATGAGATCCTCTCCTGTCTGCTCAATTCTCTCTTTTATATCTCAGAAGAGATTGACTCAACAGACAACCCAATCCTGTAGATTGAGTCCTGCCTCATTAACATAACTGCCTGTAATCCTGCCTCATTAACATCATAGAGGTTAGGATTTACAACACATAAGATAATCATACTAGATCACAAAATGGTGGACAACCACACAATACTGGGAATCATGGCCTAGCCAAGTTGACACACTTGAATCCATAACAGCAGACAAGCATGTTAAAAATAGCAACAAAGCCCATCTCAGGGTGCATCTCCTAATGAAATTCTTACATCTGTAATTCTTTGGTGGCACCGTGTGTCCAGCTTCTCCTGAGTCTGCAGTTCTTTTTGCCTGAGTTCATGAGCATCCTGTGGTCTGATCTGAGCATCTCTGCCTTCTCCTGAGAGGCCTATGTTTTCCAGCTCACAACTTTGACTCCTGGGCTCAGGCTGGCACCACCATGTCCCTGAGAATCTTTTCTTCTCCAGGGGCTCCCCCTTAAACTTTTTCTGTCAGTGATTATGAGGGATTTGGCCTCTTCTGGAGGAGCTTGTGAGGTATCTCTTATTTTCACAATAATAATTACATACCATAAGTCACTTATCCATGCAGAAAATGAAAACATTATTATTTCACATATAAGTCTTCAGAGATGAGCAACAAGAAGGGTTTGAGGTTAACTTTGGGATGTTCTTATGTTTTCAGAAAGACTTCTCTAGAATCTCTTTTTTAACCCACTAAACTTAGTGGGGTCTGTATGTACTTTATTATTTAACTTTGTGTAATGATCCACTTGATATCTACCTTCCCCATTAAGCTGTGCACTCCACAGTGGCAGAGCCTTTATTTCTTTTTTTCATCACTATACTCTCAGGACCTAGCAGAATACCAGGCATGTAGTAGGTGATCAAGTCCCTGGATGGTGCAAATGGCTAATGCAGTTGGCTGCTAACTGGAAGGCTGGTGGTTTGAGTCCACTCAGAGGTACCCAGAAAAAAAGCTTGGCAATCTACTTCTAAAAAAACAGCTACTGAAAACCCTATGGAGCACAGTTGTATTCTGATACACATAGAAGCACCATGAGTCACAATAGACTCCACCATAACTGCTTTTTGTTTGTTTTTTTTTTTTAAGTAGATTATCAGTATGCATTTGTTGATTTATTGACTGGGCAATGTTAGATTGACTAATACATTAAGGGTGCATTTTCTGCATGAGAATAGGAACAAGACAAGGATACCCTTTATCACCGCTTCTACTTAACATCGTGCTGGAAGTCCTAGCTAAAGCACTAAGGCAAGAAAAAGAAATAAAGGGCATCCACGTTGGAAAGGAAGAAGTAAAACTATCCCTACTCACAGACGGTATGATACATACATAGATTCCATAAAAAAAACTGCTGGAACTAATAGAAAGATTCAACAGAGTAGCAGGATACAAGATCAACATACAAAAATCAGTTAGATTCCTATACACTAACGAAGAGAACTTCAAAAAGGAAATCAGGAAAACAATACCATTTATGATAGCCCCTAAAAAGATACAATATTTAGGAATAAATCTAACCAGGGCTGTAAAAGACCTATACAAAGAAAACTACAAACACTACTTCAAGAAATCAAAAAAGACCAGCATAAATGGAAAAACACACCATACTCATGGATAGGAAGACTCTACATTGTGAAGATGTCAATCCTACCATGGCAACCTACAGATATAATTCAATCTGGATCCAAATACCAACAACATTCTTTAATGAGATGGAAAAACTAATCACCAACTTTGTATGGAAAGGAAAGAGGCTTTAGATAAGCAAGGCATTACTGAAGAAGAAAGTAGGAGGTCTCACACTACCTGATCTCAGAACCTACTATACAGCCACGGTAGTCAAAACAGCTTTGTACTTGCACAACAACAGACTCACAGACCAATGGAACAGAATTGAGAACCTGGATGTAAATCCATCTACCCATAGTCAACTGATCTTTGACAAAGGACCAAAGTCCATTAAATGTGGGAAAAGACAGTCTTTTAACAAATGGTACTGGCAAAACTGGATGTCCATCTGTAAAAGTATGAAACAGGACCCATACTCTACACCATAAACAAAAACAAATTTGAAATGGATCAAAGCCTAAATATAAAACCTAAAACGATAAAGATCATGGAAGGAAAATAGGGACAATGTTAGGGGCCCTAATACATGTCATAAATATGAGACGAGCCATAGTTAACAATGAACAAACACCAAAAGAATAACTAGATAACGGGGAGCTCCCAAAAATTAAACATTTATGCTCATCAAAAGACTTCACCAGAAGAGTAAAAAGAGAGCCTACAAACTGGGAAAAAAATTTTGAGTAAAACATATCTGACAAGCATCTAATTTCTAAAATCTATAAAATACTTCAAAACCTGAACAACAAAAAGACAAATAATCCAATTAAAAGTGGGCAAAGATTATGAACAGATTCTTCACCAAAGAAGACATTCAGATGGGTAACAGACACATGAGGAAATGTTTGTGATCATTAGCCATTAAAACTATGATGAAAGAGGAGGTGGAACCAACATGGCGCTATAGACAGAAACACCAAGCTGCTGCTCTATAGCAAAGACCTGAAAAGCTAAGTAAAACAGATACAAAGGTCATTCTGGAACCCTAAGCATCCAATGAAGGGATAGAGAGCTCGGCCAAGCACCTAATGGAATAAGAAATGGATAGAAAACAGAGAATGAAGAGACCTGTGAAGTTGAGGTGCCATAACAGCTAATGCAGCGTGGACTTGACATCTTGGACTTCAACCAGCAAGAATGACAAAACAAACAAATTTACAATCAATAAACAAAGAAAATAATTCCCGAATGTCCCAAACACAGGAGACAATATCAAAACATTAAAAAAAAAAAAAAAAGAATAGGATGGCTCCAAGAAGCGTCCAAAATAAAACACCAGATGACCTTCCAGTGGAAGAAAATGCACTGGAACTACCTGATGAAGGAAAATGCAGACAAAAATGAGGAAAAAATAGACAAAATCCTGGAAAAGACAGACAAAACGATGGAAGAATTCAGGAAAATAATACAGGAACAAAATGTCAAAATAAACAAACAACTTGAAATTATACAAAAACAGCAATTAGAAATCCAAAAGATAAACAAGATTACAGAAATGGACTATATAATAGGAGGGTTTTAGGAGCAAATTTGAAAAAACGGGACACAGGATGAGCGAAACTGAAGACAAATACTTGGATACCACTTTGAGGAGAAATCTGAGAAAAGAAAGAAAAATGAAGAAATCCTGAGAATGATGTAGGATACAATCAAAAGTAAAAATCTGCATGTGAATGGAGTTTCTGAACGGGGGAAAAATGGAAAACACAGAAAGATCATTGAAGATTTGCTGACAGAAAACTTCCCTAATATCATGAAATACGAAAAGCTGACCATCCAAGAAGCTCAAAGAAGCTTCATAAGGGATAGACCCCAAAAGAAAATCACCAAGACATATCATAATCACACTCGCTAAAACTAAAGACAAAGAAAGAATCCTGAGAACTGCTCAAGAAAACTGGAAAGTCACATACAAAGGAGAAACAATAAGACTAAGTGCTGATTACTTGGCATAAATCATGCAGACAATAAGGCAATGGGATGATATATATAAAAACTTGGGAGGAGTTGGGGCCAAGATGGTGGAATAGCCAGACAGTTCCAGTGAACCCTCTTACAAAAACGACCTGAAAAAACAAGGGAAATGATTATATTTATGACAAGCTAAGAGCCCTGAACATCAAAGGCAAAGTTAGAAAATGGACTGAGCAGCAGGGGGAGGGAGAGATGGTTCAGAAGCAGAGAGGAGTTGCTGGACCTGAATCATCAGGACCCCTCAGACATCATTCCCTGGAGTGGCTGCAGCAGGCTGGTGGTAGCGTTCAGCCACAGTTTCCTCAGGGAGAAGCAGCCAGCCACACAGCCTACTCACACCTCTGGAACCAGAGAAGAATGGTGCTCTCTGCAAAAGCTAAGTACTTGTGTATATTTTACCACTCCTCCAGCCCTCAAGCTGACTTCAGAGGCTGTTATTTCCCTGGGCCTGAGATAGGCCCTGTTAAATGCCAAAGCCATTCTCCCAGCCTCGGAGAAGGAAAAAATATGCATTTGGGGGGGAAAAAATTTGCCAGCTCCACTAACCTGGGGACCTCAGGACAGAGTGGCTCCTGTCCAGGCATAAATAGTCTGTGGACTTTAAATACCTTTCCCTAATATCATGACCTGAGTGGGCCTATTTCAGGAGACTAGGCCATTATTAGGAGACTGCAACTGTATCAGCTGTGTGGTGGAGAGGTGGGTGTTTGATGTTTGACACCTCTTTGCCTATTAAACAGGGTCCTCACCTACCCACATTAAGGGCCTAAGGACTGGCTCTACTCAGGTCACCCAGCCACCTGGGACAGAGGTCCAAGGATAACTGGTACTTCCCAGACCTCACAACCAAAAGCATTGGGTGCCCATGGTCCATCTGCAGGACCCACCCACCTGTACGCTCTAGAAAAGAGGGATGCGCTTTCCTCAGAGACACTCAGGGGATGGTTCTCAGCTCCCTGCCTTGTTCAGAGCATGACCCTCTGCTGCAACCAGATATGCGTACCCAAACCAATCCCCCCTGGCCCTCTAAGACTGTAGGACAGAGCCTGTACCACACACTTGATGACCAGCTACCTGGACACCTAAGCTGAATCCATTCAAGAAAAGTGAATGGACTCCTAGACTGATATACCTGATAACAGCTCTAGCCACCTGGTGACAGGGTGTCAGAGCTTCAAAAGTGAAAATAATCAAGGTAGCTCACTCAAGCAACCCATTTGGGCATATCAAAACAAAACAAATCAAGAAGCTAGGATACAGTAAGCAAACAAAATAAACTAATAAAATAACTTATAGATGGCTTGGAGACAACAGTCAATATCAAACCACATAAAGAAACAGACCATGATCACCTCAATAAGCTCTCAAAACAAAGAATCAAGGGATCTTCTAGATGAAGGTACCTTCCTTGAATTACTGGTTGCAGAATACAAAAGATTAATATACAGAACCCTTCAAGACATCAGGAAGGAGATCAGGCAATATGCAGAACAAGCCAAGGAACACACAGATAAAACAGTTGAAGAAATTAAAAAGGTTCTTCAAGAACATAATGAAAAATTTAATAAGCTGCAAGAATCCATAGAGAGACAGCAATCAAGAAATTCAGAAGGCTAACAATAAAATTACAGAATTAGACAACTCAATAGAAAGTCAGAGGAGCAGAATTTAGCAAGTGGAAGGGTCAATTGGTGACCTTGAAGATAAAGCATTTGGCACCAATATATGTGAAGAAAAATCAGATAAAAGAATTAATAAAATGAAAAAACCTTAAGAATCATGTGGGACTCTATCAAGAGAACTAACCTATGAGTGATTAGATTACTAGAACAGGGAGGGATAACAGAAAATACAGAGAGAATTGTTGAAGATTTGTTGGCAGAAAACTTCCCTGATATCATGAAAGATGAGAAGATGTCTATCCAAGATGCTCATCGAACTCCATATAAGGTAGATTTTAAAAGAAAGTCATGAAGACATATTATAAACAAACTTGCCAAAAACAAAGATAAAAACAGAATTTTAGGAGCAGCTAGGGATAAACAAAAAGTCACCTAGAAAGGAGAGTCAATAAGAATAAGCTTGGGTTACTTGGCAGAAACCACGCAGGCAAGAAGGCAATGGGATGACTTATATAAAGCATTGAAGGAAAAAGATTTCCAGCCAAGAATCGTATATCCAGCAAAACTCTCTCTCAAATATGAAGGTAAAATTAGGACATTTCCAGATAAATAAAGTTTACAGGATTCATAAAAACCAAACCAAAACTACAAAGAAATACTAAAGGGAGTTCTTTGGTTAGAAAATCAATAATATTCGGTATCAACCCAAGACTAGAACACTGGACAGAGCAATCAGATGTCAACCCAGACAGGGAAATCACAAAAATAACTCAAGACAAAAAAACCGCACAAAACAGGGAAACAGCGATGTTATTACGTAAAAGAAGACAACATTAAAACAATACAGAGGGACTAAGAAATGTAGTCATAGATCTTCCATATGGAGGGGAAGACAAGGCAATATAAAGAAATAAAAGTTAGGTTTAAACTTAAAAAATGGAGTAAATATTAAGGTAACCACAAAGGAGACTATACTACTCATCAAAATAAAATACAAGAAAAAAAATAGAGACTCAGCAGAAACAAAATCAATAATAATGAAAAAGAGGAAAAGATAATACATAAAGATAAACTACTCAGCACAAAAAATTAGGTGGGAAAAAGAAAATGTCAACAACACCCAAAAAAGACATCAAAATGACGGCACTAAACTCATACCTATCTATATTTACACTGAATGTAAATGGACTAAATGCACCAATAAAGAGACAGAGACTGGCAGAGTGGATAAAAAACCACGATGTGTCTATATGCTGCCTACAAGAGACACGTCTTAGACTTAGTGACACAAACAAGCTAAAACTCAAAGGATGGAAAAAAATATATATCAAGCAAACAACAATCAAAAAAGAGCAGAAGTGGCAGTATTAATTTCTGACAAAATAGACTTTAAAGTTAAATCCACTACAAAGGACAAGGAAGGACACTATATAATGATTACAGGGACAATGTACCAGGAGGATATAACCATACTAAATATTTCTGCACCCAATGACACTGCTGCAAGATACATAAAACAAACTCTATTAGCATTGAAAAGTGGGAAACACAGTTCCAGAATTATACTTGGAGACTTCAACACACCTCTTTCGGTGAAGGATAGGAAATCCAGAAAGAAGTTCAATGAAGACACAAAAGATTTAAGTGCCAGAATCAACCAAATCAACCTTATATACAGAACACTGTACCCAATGGCACCCAAGTATACTTTCTTTTCTAGTGCACATGGAACATTCTCTAGAATAAACCACATATTAGGTCATAAAGCAAGCCTTAGCAGAATTCAAAACATCAAAATATTACAAAGCATCTTCGCTGACCATAAGGCCATAAAAGCAGAAATCAATAATAGGAAAAGCTGGGAAAAGAAATCAGACACTTGGAAACTGAAAGATATCCTGCTCAAAAAAGACTGGGTTATAGAAGACATTAAGTATGAAATAAAGAAATCCATATAGTCCAAGAAGAATGAAAACAATTCCTATCAGAGCTTTTGGGACACAGCGAAAAGAGCGCCCAGAGGTCAATTTATATCAATAAATGCACACATACAAAAAGAAAAAAGGGCCAAAATCAAAGAATTATCCCTACAACTTGAACAAATGGAAAGAGAGCAACAAAAGAAACCCTCAGGCACCAGAAGAAAACAAATAATAAAAATTAGAGCAGAATTAAAGGAAATAGAAAACCGAAAAACAATTGAAAGAATTAACAAGACTGAACGCTGATTCTTTGAAAAAATTAACAGAATTGACAAATCATTGGTCAAACTGATAAAAGAAAAACAGGAGAGGAAGCAAAGAACCCAAATAAGAAATGAGATGGGTGATATTACAACAGACCCAACTGAAATTAAAAGAATTATATCGGATTACTATGAAAAATTGTACTCTAACAAATTTGAAAACCTAGAAGAAATGGATGAATTCCTAGGAACACACTACCTACCTAAACTAACACAAACAGAGGTAGGACAACTAAATAGACCTGTAACAAAAGAAAAGATTGAAAAGGTAATCAAAAAACTCCCAACAAAAAAAAGCCCTGGCCCAGACGGCTTCACTGCAGAGTTCTGCCAAACTTTCAGAGAAGAGCGAACACCACTACTACTAAAGGTATTTCAGAGCATAGAAAAGGATGGAACACTCCCAAACTCATTCTGTGAAGCCACCATATCCCTGATGCCAAAACCAGGTAAAGACACCATAAAAAAAGAAAATGACAGACCTATATCCCTCATGAATGTAGATGTAAAAATCCTCAACAAAATTCTAGCCAATAGAATTCAACAACATATCAAAAAAATAATTCATCATGACCAAGTGGGATTCGTACCAGGTATGCAGGGATGGTTCAACATTAGAAAAACAATTAATGTAATCCACCACATAAATAAAACAAAAGAGAAGAATCACATGATTTTATCAATTGATGCAGAAAAGGCATTTGACAAAGTTCAACACCCATTCATGACAAAAACTATCAGCAAAATAGGAATAGAAGGAAAATTCCTCAACATAATAAAGGGCATTTATACAAGGCCAAGAGCTAACATCTTCCTAAATGGAGAGAGTGTGAAAGCATTCCCCTAGAGATCGGGAACAGACAATGATGCCTTTTATCAGCACTCTTATTCAACATTGTGCTGGAAGTCCTAGCCAGAGCAATTAGGCTAGATAAAGAAAAAAAGGGCATCCAGATTGGCAAGAAAGAAGTCAAGGTATCTCTATTTGCAGATGACATGATCTTATACACAGAAAACCTAAGGAATCCTCCAGAAAACTACTGAAACAGATAGAAGAGTTCAGCAGAGTATCAGGATACAAGATAAACATACAAAAATCAATTAGATCCCTCCACACCAACAAAAAGAACATCCAAGAGAAAATCACCAAATCAATACCATTTACAGTAGCCACCAAGAAGATAAAACACTTAGGAATAAATCTTACCAGAGATGTAAAACACCTATACAAAGAAAACTACAAGACACTACTGCAAGAAACCAAAAGATACCTACGTAAGTGGAAAAACATACCTTGCTCATGGATAGGAAGACTTAATATTGTAAAAATGTCTATTCTACCAAAAGCCATCTATAGATAAAATGCAATTCTGATCCAAATTCCAAAGACATTTTTTAATGAGATGGAGAAACAAATCACCAACTTCATGTGGAAGGGAAAGAGGCTCCAGTAAGTAAAGCATTACTGAAAAAGGAGAACAAAGTGGGAGGTCTCACTCTACCTGATTTTAGAACCTATTATACCGCCACAGTAGTCAAAACAGCCTGGTACTGGTACAATAACAGATACATAGACCAGTGGAACAGAATTGAGAATCCAGACATAAATCCATCCACATATGAGCAGTTGATACTTCACAAAGGCCCAAAGTCAGTTAAATGGGGAAAAGACAGTCTTTTTAACAAATGGTGCTGGCATAACTGGATATCCATCTGCAAAAAAAATGAAACAAGACCCATACGTCACACCATGCACAAAAGCTAACTCAAAATGGATGAAAGACCTAAATATAAAATCTAAAATGATAAAGATCATGGAAGAAAAAATAGGGACAACGGTAGGAGCCCTAATACATGGTATACACAGTATATAAAACATTACTAACAATGCAGAAGAGGAACCAGATAACTGGGAGCTCCTAAAAATCAAACACCTATGCTCATCCAAAGACTTTACCAAAAGAGTGAAAGGATTACCTACAGAATGGAAAAAGTTTTTAGCTATGACATTTGCAACCAGTGCCTGATCTCTAAAATCTACATGATACTCCAAAAACTCAACTACAAAAAGACAAATAACCCAGTTAAAAAATGGGCAAAAGATATGAACAGGCACTTCACTAAAGAAGACATTCAGATAGCTAACAGATACATGAGGAAATGCTTACGGTCATTAGCCATTAGAGAAATGCAAATCAAAACTACAATGAGATTTCATCTCACTCTGACAAGGCTGGCATTAATCCAAAAAACACAAAATAATAAATGTTAGAGAGGTTGTAGAGAGTCTGGAACACTTATACACTGCTGGTGTGAATGTAAAATGTTACAACCACTCTGGAAATCGATTTGGCGTTTCCTTAAAAAGCTAGAAATAGAACTACCACACAATCCAGCAATCCCACTCCTTGGAATGTATCCTAGAGAAATAAGAGCCTTTACACGAACAGATGTATGCACACCCATGTTTATTGCAGCACTGTTTACAATAGCAAAAAGATGGAAGCAACCAAGGTGCCCATCAACAGAGGGATGGATAAATAAATAATGCTATATTCACACAATGGAATCTTATGCATCAATAAAGAACAATGATGAAACTGTGAATCATTTCATAACATGGAGGAATCTGGAAGGCATTATGCTGAGTGAAATTAGTTGCAAAAGGACAAATATTGTATAAGACCACTATTATAAGAACTTGAGAAATAGTTTAAAACTGAGGAGAAAGTATTCTTTGATGGTTACGAGAGGAAGGAGGGAAAGGGGTTTTCACTAATTAGATAGTAGTTGAGTTTTATTTTAGGTGAAGGGAAAGACAACACAAGATACAGGAGAGGTCACACAACTGTACTAAACCAAAAGCAAAGAAGTTTCCTGAATAAACTGAATGCTTCAAAGGCCAGCGTAGCAGGGGTGGGAGTTTGGGGACCATGGTTTCAGGGGACATCTAAGTCAATTGGCATAATAAAATCTATTAACAAAACATTCTGCATCCCACTTTGGTGACTGGCTTCTGGGATCTTAAATGCTAGCAAGTGGCCATCTAAGATGCATCAATTGGTCTCAACCCACCTGTAGCAAAGGGGAAGAAGAACGCCAAAGATACAAGGTAATTATGAGCCCGAGACAGAAAGGGCCACATAAACCAGAGACTACATCAGCCTGAAACTAGAAGAACTAGATGGTGCCCAGCTACAACTGATGACTGCCCTGAGAGAGAACAAAACAGCGAACCCCTGAAGGAGCAGCAGAGCAGTGGGATGCGGACCCCAAATTCTCATAAAAAGATCAACCTTAATGGTCTGACTAAGACTAGAAGGACCTCGGTGGTCATGTTCCCCAGACCTTCTGTTAGCCCAAGATAGGTACCACTCCAAAAGCCAACTCTTCAGACAGGGATTGGACTGGAGAATGGGATTGAAAATGATACTGGTGAAAATGAGCTTCTTGGATAAAGTAGGCACGTGAGACTATGTTGGCATCTCCTGTATGGAGGGGAGATGAGAGGGTACGGGGGTCAGAAGCTGGCTGAATGGACACGAAATTAGAGAGTGGAGGGAAGAAGTGTGCTGTCTCATTGGGGGGAGAGCAATTAGGATTATATAGCAAGGTGTATATAAACTTTTGTATGAGAGACTGACTTGATTTGTAGACTTGCACTTAAAGCACAGTAAAAATTAAAAAAAAAAAACAACTTGGAAGATAAAAATTGCCAACCAAGAATAATATACCCCACAAAAATCTCGCTCATATATGCTGGTGAAATTAGTACATTTCCAGATAAACAGAAATTAAGGGAGTATGTAAAAACCAAAGTAAACTTACAAGAATTATTAAAGGGAGTCCTTTGGTTAGGGAACAAACAACATCAGAGAACAGCCTGAATCTAGGACATGAGACAGCATCAGCCTGATACAACCTAGGTAATGAACTCTCAAGGATAAAACGAAAGTAAAAGACTTAAAACAGGGAAGCAGAGAGGTCAATCTGTAAATGACAAGAACTTGAGAATAATAAAAGAGGGAATAAATGGTATAGGTGTAGAGCTTTCAAATGGAGAAGAAGTCAAGGCAATATCAAGTAATAAAAGAGTGGTTTAAGCTTAGGAAGATAGGGGTAAAATTCAAGGTAACCACAAAGAAAGTTAACAAATGTGCTCATCAAAATAAAGAAGAAAAACATAAAGTCTCAGTAAACACAAAATCTACAAAAATGAAAGAAGTGAAAAAAAAAATCCACAAACAAAAGGAACTCAGCACAGAAGAGTAAGAGGAACAAAGAAAATGTCAGCACCACACACACAAAAAAAAAATCACTACAAAACGACAGCAATAAACTCACACCTATTAATAATCACAGTGAATATAAATGGCTTAAACACATCCGTAAAGAGACAGAGAGTGACAGAATGAATTAAAGAAGAGGATTCATCAATATTCCATTTACAAGAGACACAACTTAGAAACAAAGACATCAATATATTAAAAATTAAAGATGGGAAAAAATATATCAAGAAAACAACAACCAAAAAAGAGTAGGAGTGGAAATACTAATCTCAGAAAAAATAGACTTTAAAACAAAATTCACCATAAACGACAAGGAAGGACATTATATAATGATTAAAGAGATAATCCACCATGAAGACATAAACAAATAAATATCTACGCATGAAATGACAGCATTCAAAAATACATAAAACAAACTCTAACAGCACTGAAAAGAGAAATTGACAGTTACACAATAATAGTAGCAGACTTCAACACACCACTTCTGGTAAAAGACAGAACATCTAGAAAGAAACTCAACAAAGATACAGAAGATCTAAAGGCTACAATCAACTAACTTGACCTCATAGACTTATATAGAACACTCCACCCAACAAGCAGCAAAGTATGCATTCTTTTCCAATGCACATGGAATGTTCTCCAGAATAGACCACATCTTAGGCCACAAAGTAACCCTCAACAAAGTCAGTGAGATAATACAAAGTATCTTCTCTGATCACAATGCCATCAAAGTAAAAATTAATAATAGGAAGAGCAAGAAACAAAAATCAAATACATGGAAACTGAATAACACCCTGCTTAAAAACCACTGGGTAATTGAAGAAATCAAAGATGGAATAAAAAAATTCCTAGAATCAGACGAGAATGCAAACACATCATATCAAAACATTGGGACACAGCAAAGGCAGTGCTCGGAGATCAATTTATAACAATAGATGTGCACATCAAAAAAGAAGAAAGAGACAAAATCAAAACATTAGCTACACAACTTGGACAAACAGAAAGAGACAGCAAAAGAAGCCCACAGCCACCAGAAGAAAGGAAATAATAAAGATCAGAGTTGAAATAAATGAAATAGAGAATAGAAAAACAATAGAAAGAATAACAAAATCAAAAGTTAGTTCTTTGAAAGGATCAACAAAATCAACAAATCACTGGCCAACCTGACAAAAGAAAAACAGGAGAGGACACAAATAACCGAAATAAGAAATGAGATGGGGGACATTACAACAGACCCAATGAAAATAAAAAGGATCATAACAGAGAACTATGAAAAACTATACTCCAACATTACTTTTATACTTCAACAAATTTGAGAACCTAGAGGAAATGGACAAATTTCTAGACACACACTATCTACCTAAACTAACACAAACTGAAGTCGAAAATCTGAACCATAACAAGAGAAGAGATTGAAAAGGTAAAACAAAACAAAACCAAAGAACTCCTAGATGGCTTCACTGGAGAATTTACCAAACATTCAGAGAAGAGCTTACACTAGTACTACTCAAACTATTTCAGAACATAGAAAAGGAAGGGATACTTCCTAATTCATTCTATGAAGCCAGCATAACCCTAATACCAAAACCAGGCAAAGACACCGCAAAAAAAATTACAGACCAGTAAAAAAAAAAAAAAAAAAATAGTGCTATCGAGTCATTTCCGACTCATAGCGACCCTATAGGGTTTCCTAGGAGTGCCTGGCGGACTTGAACTGCCGACCATTTGGTTAGCAGCCATACAGACCAGTATCTCTCATGAATATAGATGCAAAAATTCTCAACAAAATTCTAGCCAATAGAATTCAGCATCATATAAAAACTTAATACCACAACCAAATGGGAGTCATACCACGTATGTAAGGATGGTTCAAAATTAGAAAATCAATGAACATAATCCACCACATAAATAAAACAAAAGAATCAAATGATCATCTCAATCGACACAGAAAAGGCATTTGACAAACACACATTCCTGATAAAAAACTCTCAATAAAATAGGTATAGAAAGGAAATTACTCAACATAATAAAGGGCATCTGTAATATGTCTCAGAAACCCTGGTGGCATAGTGGTTAAGAGCTATGGCTGCTAACCAAATGGTCAGCAGTTCACATCCACCAGGCACTCCTTGGAAACTTTATGGGGCAGTTTCACTCTGTCCTATAGGGTCACTATGAGTCGGAATGGACTCAGTGGCAACAGGTTTGGGCTTTTGGTATATTATGCCACACATATTTTGGACATGTTATCAGGACGGATCAGTCTCTGGAGAAGGACATCATGCTTGGTAAAGCGTCAGCGAAAAAGAGGAAGACCATCAATGAGATTAATTGACACAGTGGCTGCAACAGTGGGCTCAAGCATAAAAATGATTGTGAGGATGGTGCAGGACTGGGCAGTGTTTCGTTCTGTTGTATATGGGGTCACTATGAGTTGGAACTGACTCGATGGTACCTAACAACAACAACAATAATACAAAACCAAAGGCCAACATCATCCTTAAAGGATAGAGGCTGAAAACATTCCCCTTGAGAACAGGAATAAGACAAGGATGCCCTTTATCATCACTCCTATTTAACATTGTGCTGGCAGTCCTAGCCAGAGCAATAAGGCAAGAAAAAGAAATAAAGCACATCCAAATTGGTAAGGAAGAAGTAAAACTGTTTGCGGATGATATGATATTATACATAGAGAACCCAAAAGACTCCACAAGAAAACTACTGGAACTAATAGAAAGATTCAGCAGATTGGCAGGATACAAGATAAACATACAAAAATCAGTTGGATTCCTATACACCAATAAAGAGAACTATGAAAAGGAATCAGGAAAGCAATACCATTTATAATAGCCCCTAAGAAAATAAAATACTTAGGCATAAATCTAACCAGGGATATAAAAGACCTATACAAAGAAAACTACAAAACACTACTGCAAGAAACCAAAAGAAAAAAAAAAAAAAAGAGAGACCTACATAAATGGAAAAACATAGCATGCTAATGGATACGTAGACTCAACATTTTGCTACCCAAAGCAATCTACAAATACAATGCAATCCCCATCCAAACACCAACAGCATTCTTTAACGAGATGGAAAAGCTAATTATGAACTTTATATGGAAAGGGAAGAGGCCCCAGATAAATAATGCATTATTGAAGAACAATAAAGTAGGAGGACTCACACTACTTTACCTCAGAACCTATTATACAGCTATGGTAGTCAAAACAGTGTGGTACTTGTACAATGACAGACACATTGCCCAATGGAATAGAATTGAGAAGCCAGATGTAAATTCATCCACCTATGGTCAACTGATCTTTGACAAAGGCCCAAAGTCCATTAAATGAGGAAAAGACAGTCTTTTTAACAAATGGTGCTGGCAAAACTGGATATCTAGTCACAAAAAAAAAAAAGAGAGAGAGAGACAGATCCCATACCTCACGTTACACACAAAAACTAACTCAAAATAGATCAAAGACCTAAATATAAAACCAAAAGCTAAAAAGATCATAGGAAAAAAAAAAGGGTCAATGCTAGAGGCTGTAATGCATGGCATAACAGGATACATAACCAACAATGCACAAACACCAGAAGATAAGCTAGATAACGGGGATCTCCTAAAAATTAAACACTTATGCTCATCAGAAGATTCAACAAAACAGTAAAGAGATAAAAAAATTTTGAATATGATAAATCCAACAAAGGTCTAATCTCTAAAATCTATAGGAAAATCCAACACCTCTACAACAAAAAGACGATCCAATTAAAAAATGGGCAAAGGATATGAACAGGCACTTCAACAAAGAAGACATTCGGGTGGCTAACAGACACACGAAGAAATGCTCAAATCACAGAGAAAGGCAAATCAAAACTACAACGAGATATCATCTCACCCCAACATTACTGGCATGAACCAAAAAAATAGAAAATAATAAATGTTGGAGAGGCTGCAATTGAAATTCTTATGCATTGCTGGTGGGAATGGAAAATGGTACAACCATTTTGGAAAATGATATGGTCCTTCCTTAAAAAGCTAGAAACAGAAGTACCATATGATTCACCAACCTCACTCCTAGGAATATATCCCAGAGAAATAAGGGCTGTCACACTTGAATAGACATATGCACACTCATGTTCACTGCAGCATTATTCACAATAGCAAAAAGATGGAAACAGGTTTAAGTGTCCATAAATAGATGAATAGATAAACAAACTGTGGTACATACACACAGTGGAATACTATGCAATGATAAAGAACAATGATGAATCTGTGAAACATCCCACAACATGGATGAATCTGGAGGGCATTATGCTGAGTGTAATAAGTCAATCACAAAAGGACAAATACTGTATGAGACAACTATTATAAAAACTCATAAAAAGGTTTTCACACAAAAAGAAACAATCTTTGACGGTTACGAGGGAGGAGAGGGGTGGAGAAGGAAAAACGCTAAGTAGGCAATAGAAAAGTTGTAACTTTTGTGGAGGGTAATACATTACACAGTACTGGGGATGCCAACACAGCTTGTACAAGGCAAGGCCATGGAAGCTTCATAGACACATCCAAACTTTCTGAGGGACTGAATTACTGGGCTGAGGGCTGGGGACCATGGTCTGGGGGAAATCTAGCTCAGTTGACATAACATAGTTTATAAAGAAAATGTTCTATATTCTACTTTGGTGAGTAGCGTCTGGGGTCTTAAAAGCTTGCGAGCAGCCATCTAAGATGCTCCACTGGCCCCACCCTGTCTGGAGGAAGGGAGAATGAAGAAAACCAAAGACACAAGGGAAAGATTAGTCCAAAGGACTAGCGGACCACAATGATCACAGCCTCCACCAGACTGAGTCCAGCACAACTAGATGGTGCCCAGCTATCACCAACGACTGCTCTGGCAGGGATCACAATAGAAGATCCTAGACAGAGCTGGAGGAAATATAGAACAAAATTCTAACTCACAGAAAAGACTACACTTACTCGTCTGGCAGAGGCTGGAGAAACTCGGAGAGTATGGCCACAGGACACCCTTTTAACTCAGCACTGAAGTCACTCCTGAGGTTCACCTTTTAGCCAAATATTAGGCAGGCCCATAAAAGCAAAACAAGACAAAATGCACACACCAACCCAGGGGCAAAGACAAGAAGACAGGAGGAGACAGGAAAGCTGGTAATGAGGAACCCAAGGTCGAGAAGGGGAAAGTGTTGACACGTTGTAGGGTTGGCAAACAGTATTACAAAACAATATGTGTATTGTTTAATGAGAAAACTAATTTGCTCTTTAAACCTTCATCTAAAGCACAATAAAAAAAAAAACTACAATGCAATGAGATACCATCTCACCCTAATATTACTGGCACTAATAAAAAAATAGAAAATAACAAATGTTAGAGAGGTTATAGGGAGCTTGGAACTCTTTTGCACTGCTGGTGGGAATGTAAAATGGTACAACCACTGTGGAAAACAATGTGGTACCTCCTTAAAAAGCTAGAAATAGTAATACCATATGATCCACCAATCCCACTCCTAGGGGTATAAAACTAGAGAAATAAGAGCTATCACTTGAATGGACATATGTACACCCGTGTTCATTGCAGCATTATTCACAATTGCAAAAAGATGGCAACAACCTAAGTGCCTATCAACATATGAATGGATAAAGAAATTATAGTACACACATACAATGGAATACTATACAGCAATAAAGAACAATGATGAATCTGCGAAACATCTCACAACATGGATGAATCTGGAGGGCATTATGCTGAGTGAAATAAGTCAATCACAAAAGGACAAATATTGTATGAGACTACTGTTATAAAAGCCCAAGAAAAGGCTTACACAAAGAAAAAAAAAAAAAAACTTTGGTGGTTACGAGGGAGGGGAAGGGCGGGAGGGGAAATCACTAACTAGATAGTACATAAGTGTTAACTTTGGTGAAGGGAAACACAGCACACAATATAGGAGAAGTCAGCACAACTTGACCAAGGCAAACTCACAGAAGCTTCCTAAACAAATCCAAACATCCTGAGGGACCTAGTTACTGGGGCTGAGGGCTAGGGACCATGGTCTTGGGGGACATCTAGGTCAACTGGCATAACATAGTTCATAAAGAAAATGTTCTACATCCTACTTTGGTGAGTAGTTTCTGGGGTCTTAAAAGCTTGAGAGCCGTCATCTAAGATACATCTATTTGTTCCATCCCATCCAGAGCAAAAGAGAATGAAGAAAACCAAAACCCAAGGAAAATACTAGTCCAAAGGACAAATGGACCACACAACCCACAGCTTCCACCAGCCTGAGCCCAGAAGAACTAGTTGGTGCCTGGCTACCACCACCAACAGCTCTGCCAGGGATCACAATACATGGTCCTGGACGGAGCAGGAGAAAAATGTAGAACAAAATTCAAATTCACAAAAAAAAATAGACTTACTGGTCTGACGGAGATTGGAGGAATCCCCGAGACTATGGCCCCCGGACACCCTACTAACTCAGAACTGAAGCCACTGCCAAAGTCCACCTTTCAGCCAAAGATTAGACAGGCCTATAAAACAAACAATAACACACATGAGGAACATGCTTCAATTAAGTACACAAGACCAAAAGGGCAACATCTGCCCAAAAGCAAAGATGAAAAGGCAGGAAGGGACAGGAAAAATGGATGAATGGACACGGGCAACTCAGGGTGGAAAGGAAAAGGAGAGTGCTGATACAACGCAGGGATTGCAACCAACGTCACAAAACAATTTGTGTATAAATTTTTGAATGAGAAATTAATTTGTGCTGTAGCCTTTCATCTAAACACAATTAAAAAACCTCTAAAGGCAACTGCACAGCACAAATGTCACTGCAGTCCACTACTGAAGCCACTCATGTCTCTGGGCTGTTTTTAGGATCATAAATCAGGATACGCTGGACCACCTATGGGGCTCGTCTAGGCCTATTTTTGCAGTTCTCTGATATTACCAGTATGGAGCCCTGGTGCCTTAGTGGTTAAGATCCTGGCTGCTAACCAAAAGGCCAGCAGTTCAAATCCACCAGCCGCTCCTTAGAAACCCTATGGGGCAGTTCTACTCTGTCCTATAGGGTCACTATGAGGAAGAATTTGCTCCATGGCAATGGGTTTTTGGTTTAGTATTACCAGTGAGCCCCAGAGTGGATCCAGGAAGTCCAAACTGAGTTTTTCCACCAGTAATCTGCCAAGGCAGTAACCCCTGAGATGTGATAGAGCTAAACACCCCCTCTCCTAGGAACTGGATCTAGAACAACTAGAGTTGGTAAAGTAGTCACTGAACTAAACCTAACCCACTGTGGTGACTTTGCTTTCTGCAGAGAACTGCATGGAGGAGTCAGGTGAAGAAGGGTAGGGATTCTTACCAGAAAAGATGTATGTGGATATGGAGGTAGCTGAAATGACCAGAGGGTAGTGTTTCCTGAGGAGCATTCATTTACTCATGGGGTGGAGTCCAGTAACAGCCCTGTGGTGCTTCCTCCTCCCCTCTTTCCCAGGTAATCTCCCTGATAATGAGGGCAGGCTGGAGATTAGGGATGGTGAAGCAAGAGAAGAAAAGAGCTGGGAGAGTATAGACCCGTAGACAAGCAAAAAAGTGTGTATACTATATCGCTATCCGAGTGAGACAAGAAGCAAGTTTTGAAGAGTAATAGGGTGTTGTTGAATCAGAGGGAATGAATAATTGAATTTTTTTAAACATGTTTACAACCAATAGGCTTTGAAGTCCAAGGGAAAAGTACCATTCAAGTGTGACCCAAAAGCTCACCTGCACTAAAAAAAAGACACTAAGGGATGGCCTAATGGGGCTATTGTGAGGATCAAACAAAATGATAGGTGAATCAGTGCTTTGTAAACTGTAATGTGCCTTTAAACTACAAGGTATTATACAACCTGTAAAATGCTGTACAAACATAAGGGATAATGATTATGATTATTGAGGAGGAAAACATTATTCTGAATGTAGCCTGTAATCTGGGAATTAGACAGTTATAATGTTATTTTGTTGCTGTTTTTAATAATTTATTTTGTTTTTGTGTTGCTGTCAAGACAAGCACAAATGTGTGTATATACTATATATACAGCAAAAACATACACCAATTCAAGTTTCCACATGTACAACTCAGTGACATTGATTACATTCTTCGAGTTGTGCAACTATTCTCATTCTCCTTTTCTGTGTGTTCTTTTCTCAGTAACATAAACTCCCGGCCCCCTAAGGTTCCTATCTAATCTTTGAAGCTGCTAATTTGATCCCATATAGACAGATCTTAAAAGAGCATAATGCTCAAGGTAGACATTCTTTACTAGTTAAGCTAAACTATTGTTTTAAGAAGACTTCAGAGGGTATTTTCGATTTAAAGATTATGTCAGGAAAATAGTTTCAGGGGTTCATCCAGCCTGGAGTACATGAGAATTTGAAATTCTGTTCTGCAGCTACCCCCTTTTGATCAAAAAGATTCTTCTACAGAATCTTTGATCAAAATGTTCAGTAATAGTAGCTGGGCACCATTCAGTTCTGGTCTCACAGCAAAGGAGGCAGTTGTTCATGGAGGCAATTAGCCACACATTACATTTTCTCCTCCTATTCCTGACTCTCCTTTTCCTTTGTGGATCCAGGTGAATAGGGACCAATTGTTGTGCCTTGGATGGCTGCTTGCAAGCTTTTAAGATCCCAGGCATAATGCAACGAACTATGAGGTAGAACAGAAGCAAGAATCATGTTGTTAGGCCAATTAACTGGGATGTTCAGGTTGCTTATTTTTAACAAACAAGAGAATTTGCCCATTGAAATGCATCTTCTCACTTTCAAAATTGATAACCTTGAAGGGACTGGACATTTATTTCGAAGAGAAACTTCTCAAAACAGATCTGAGATTCCTTTTCAGGGATTACTTTCCTTCAGAACCAGTTTACAAGCCACACAGAATCACCTCATTAGGTTACCATCACATTGCATTTTGGACTTTACGTGTTATTATCTAATCATTAGATTTGACTTCAAAAGAATTTTAAGTGTTTAAAAAAATAATAATTTATTCCCTAAAGCAATGATTCTTTTATGTGTGCAGGGCCTGCTGAAATGCACAGTACACAGAACAGTCTGCACGGGAGTCCCTGGATTCCCAGATGAAGGGCTCCTCATTTTACAAGAGGTAAAGAAATTCAAATAATCTACACCACAGACCTAGGGCAATTCTTTTCTGAGCATAAATAGCAGCCTGTTGGAATAAATGTTTAGTCTTCCAGCAGAAGTGCTTTGAAGGAAACCATGCCACTGTAGGACAGACTGGACGGTATGAATGTTTGAAAGTCAGTCCATCATCATCACATGGGGTTTGTGCAGCTATTGCTGTAGCTTCAGTGGTGTTTGCTCGCTCTCTCTCTCATTGTGTTTGTTGCTAGTGGGATGCTCAGATAGCAGTATTTGCTTCCCCGGTCTTCATGCGGGCACCCACCACGTTCTCCAGGTGTCTACCCTCAACTCCTTTTGGCCAATTCAACCTAAAAGAGACATGTTAGCTGCCACAGAGTTGGCCCCTGACTCGTGATGACCCCATGCACAAACAGGCTGAAATGCTGCCCAGTCCTGCACAATCCCCATGATCACTGAGGATCAGACTGTTGTGATCCATAGGGTTTTCACTGGCTGATTTTCAGAAGTAGATCAGCAGGCCTTTTCTCCTAGTCCATCTTAGTCTAGAAGCTCTGCTGAGACCTGTTCATTATAGCAATCCAAATCTCCATGGACAGATGAGTGGTGTCTGCGCGTGAGGTGCATTGGTGGGGAATCAAACCTGGGTACCCTGCATGGAAGGTGAGAATTCTACCACCGAACCATCAATGCCTCCTCATATAAAAGAGCCATAACCCTAGAAAAAGGCATCCAACTGGCTGGACTTCCCCTAGATGCCCATCTGGTTGCAGGAGATGAAGAAAGTTATGATTGGTGCTCATTGTGCTGCTGCTGGGGGAGTTGTGGCAAAGAGGGGGCAGGTAGTGGTGCTGACACTGGTGTTCCCTGAGACAGACAGGGTTCCTGTGATCCTCTCATGTGCCAGCCACTGTTAGGAACAGACTTTATAGGAGCTAGCTTACTTCATTCTTAACACCACCCCTCAGAAAGGTATTATTGTCCTCATTTTAGAGATGAGGACATTAGGACACAGAAAAGTGAAATGACTTATAATCAAAGGCAATCAGCTCATAATTACCAGAGACAGGATTTAAATTCAGATTTGATTTCAAAGCCCTATCTCTTTCCACACCCTCTCTGGACTTTGTGGAAGGCTCAGCTAAGCCTCTCCCTCCTGAGGTGTTTCTGGAAATCAAACCCATTTCATTGATCTCAGGAAGGACAATGTCCCAAATGGCCCACCAGACACCTAGGACTGAGGCGCATTTGCTTCTATTACTAACTTTCTTCATGACCTTGGCAAGATCCCTAAGTTGCCTGGGGCTCAACTTCCTCACCTGGAAAATGAGGAGCTAGAGCTAGATGAAACTTCCCAGCTGCAAAATTCAGTCACTGAATTCTTTAATCATACCATTCCCTCTAGCTGGAATGCCCTCCCCACCCTGCCAGCTGTCCACCTTTTTTTTTTTTTTTTTAATTTTCTTCTGTCTCCCCTTTTTTTAAAATAATTTTTATTGTGCTTTAAGTGAAAGTTTACAAATCAAGTCAGTCTCTCACACAAAAACCCATATACACCTTGCTACACACTCCCAATTACTCTCCCCCTAATGGATAGCCTGCTCTCTCCCTCCACTCTCTCTTTTCCTGTCCACTTCACCAGCTTCTAACCCCCTCCACCCTCTCATCTCCCCTCCAGGCAGGAGATGCTAACATAGTCTCAAGTGTCCCCTGATCCAAGAAGCTCACTCCTCACCAGCATCCCTCTCCAACCCATTGTCCAGTCCAATCCATGTCTGAAGAGTTGGCTTCAGGAATGGTTCCTGTCCTGGGCCAACAGAGGGTCTGGGGGCCATGACCACCGGGGTCCTTCTAGTCTCAGTCAGACCATTAAGTCTGGTCTTATGAGAATTTGCGGTCTGCAACTCACTGCTCTTCTGCTCCCTCAGGGGTTCTCTGTTGTGTTCTCTGTCAGGGCAGTCATCGGTTGTAGCCGGGCACCATCTAGTTCTTCTGGTCTCAGGATGATGTAGTTGCTGGTTCATGTGGCCCTTTCTGTCCCATGGGCTCGTAATCGCCTTGTATCCTTGATTCTCCTTGGATCCAGGTGGGTTGAGACCAATTGATGCACCTTAGATGGCTGCTTGCTAGCGTTTAAGACCCCAGACGCCACTCTTCAAGCTGGGATGCAGAATGTTTTGTTAATAGATTTTATTATGCCAATTGACTTAGATGTCCCCTGAAACCATGGTCCCCAGGCCCCTGCCCCTGCTATGCTGGCCTGCAAAGCATTCAGTTTATTCAGAAAACTTGTTTGCTTTTGGTTTAGTCCAATTGTGCTGACCTTCCCTGTATTGGGTGCTGTCTTTCCCTTCACCCAAAGTAGTTCTTATCTAATATCTAATTAGTGAATGCCCCTCTCCCACCCCCTCCCTCCCCCCCTCATAACCACAAAAGAATGTTTTCTTCTCAGTTTAAACTATTTCTCAAGTTCTTATAATAGTGGTCTTATACAATATTTGTCCTTTTGCAACTGACTAATTTCACTCAGCATAATGCCTTCCAGGTTCCTCCATGTTATGAAATGTTTCACAGATTCCTCACTGTTCTTTATCGATGAGTAGTATTCCATTGTGTGAATATACCATAATTTATTTATCCATTCCTCTGTTGATGGGCACCTTGGTTGCTTCCATCTTTTTGCTATTGTAGACAGTGCTGCAGTAAACATGGGTGTGCATATATCTGTTCATGTAAAGGCTCTTATTTCTCTAGGATATAAGCCCAGGGGTGGGATTGCTGGATCGTATGGTAGTTCTGTTTCTAGCTTTTTAAGGAAGCGCCAAATCGATTTCCAAAGTGGTTGTACCATTTTACAATCCCACCAGCAGTGTATAAGTGTTCCAATCTCTCCACAGGCTCTCCAACATTTACTATTTTGTGTTTTTTGAATTAATGCCAGCCTTGTTGGAGTGAGATGAAATCTCATTGTAGCTTTGATCTGCATTTCTCTAATGGCTAATGATCGTGAACATTTCCTCATGTATCTGTTAGCTACCTGAATGTCTTCTTCAGTGAAGTGTCTATTCATATCTTTTGCCCATTTTTTAATTGGATTATTTGTCTTTTTGCAGTTGAGTTTTTGCAGTATAATGTAGATTTTAGAGATCAGGCGCTGATCGGAAATGTCATAGCTAAAAACTTTTTCCCAGTCTGTAGGTAGTCTTTTTACTCTTTTGGTGAAATCTTTAGATGAGCATAGGTGTTTGATTTTTAGGAGCTCCCAGTTAAAAAAAATTTTTTTTTTCCCAGTTATCTAGTTTTTCTTCTACATTCTTAATAATGTTTTGTATACTGTTTATGCCATGTATTAGGGCTCCTAGCATTGTCCTTATTTTTTCTTCCATGATCTTTATCGTTTTAGATTTTATATTTAGGTCTTACACCCATTTTGAGTTAGTTTTTGTGATGGAGTGAGGTATGGGTCTTGTTTCATTTTTTTGCAGATGGATATCCAGTTATGCTAGCGCCATTTGTTAAAAAGACTGTCTTTTCCCCATTTAACTAACTTTGGGTCTTTGTCAAATATCAACTGCTCATATGTGGATGGATTTATGTCTGGATTCTCAATTCTGTTCCACTGGTCCATGTACCTGTTGTTGTACCACTACCAGGCTGTTTTGACTACTGTGGTGGTATAAAAGTTTCTAAAATCAGGTAAAGTAAGGCCTACCACTTTGTTCTTCTTTTTCAGTAATGCCTTATTTATTTGGGGCCTCTTTCCCTTCCATATGAAGTTGGTGATTTGTTTCTCCATCTCATTAAAGAATGTCGTTGGGATTTGGATTGGAATTGCATTAAATGTATAGATCGCTTTTGGTAGAATAGACATTTTTATAACGTTAAGTCTTCCTATCCACGAGCAAGGTATGTTCTTCCACTTATGTAAATCTCTTTTGGCTTCTTGCAGAAGTGTACTGTAGTTTTCTTTGTATAAGTCTTTTACATCTCTGGTAAGATTTATTCCTAAGTATTTTATCGTCTTGGGGGCTACTGTAAATGGCATTGATTTGGTGATTTCCTCTTCGATGTTCTTTTTGTTGGTGTAGAGGAATCCAACTGATTTTTGTATGTTTATCTTGTATCTCGATGCTCTGCTGAACTCTTCTATTAGTTTCAGTAGTTTTCTGGAGGATTCTTCAGGGTTTTCTGTGTATAAGACCATGTCATCTGCAAACAGAGATACTTTTACTTCTTTCTTACCAATCTGGATGCCCTTCATTTCTTGATGTAGTCTAACTGCTCTGGCTAGGACTTCCAGCACAATGTTGAGTAAGAGTGGTGATAAAGGGGATCCTTGTCTGGTTCCCGATCTCAGTGGGAATGTTTTCAGGCTCTCTCCATTTAGGGTGATGTTGGCTGTTGGCTTTGTATAAATGCCCTTTATTATGTTGAGAAATTTTCCTTCTATTCTTATTTTGTTGAGAGTTTTTATCATGAATGAGTCTTGAACTTTGTCAAATGCCTTTTCTGCAACAATTGATAAAATCATGTGATTCTTCTCTTTTGTTTTATTTATGTAGTAGATTACATTAATTGTTTTTCTAATGTTGAACCATCCCTGCATTTTTTTTTAACTGCATACCTGGTATGAATCCCACTTGGTCATGGTGAATTATTTTTTTGATATGTTGTTGAATTCTATTGGCTAGAATTTTGTTGAGGATTTTTTGCATCTACATTCATGAGGGATATAGGTCTGTCATTTTCTTTTCTTGTGGTGTCTTTACCTGGTTTTGGTATCAGGGATATGGTGGCTTCATAGAATGAGTTTGGTAGTATTCCATCCTTTTCTGTGCTCTGAAATACCTTCAGTAGTAGTGGTGTTAACTCTTCTCTGAAAGTTTGGTAGAACTCTGCAGTGAAGCTGTCCAGACTAGGGCTTTTTTTTGTTGGGAGTTTTTTGATTACCTTTTCAATCTCTTCTTTTGTTATCGGTCTATTTAGTTGTTCTACCTCTGTTTGTGTTAGTTTAGGTAGGTAGTGTGTTTCTAGGAATTCATCCATTTCTTCTAGGTTTTCAAATTTGTTTGAGTATAGTTTTTCATAGTAATCTGATATGATTCTTTTAATTTCAGTTGGGTCTATTGTAATATCACCCATCTCATTTCTTATTAGGGTATTTGCTTCCTCTCCTGTTTTTCTTTTGTCAGTTTGGCCAGTGGTTTATCAATTTTGTTGATTTTTAAAAAAAAAAACAGCTTTTGGTCTTGTTAATTCTTTCAATTGTTTTTCTGTTTTCTATTTCGTTTAGTTCAGCTCTAATTTTTATTATTTGTTTTCTTCTGGTGCCTGTGGGTTTCTTTTGTTGCTCTCTATTTGTTCAAGTTGTAGGGATAATTCTTTGATTTTGGCCCTTTCTTCTTTTTGGATGTGTGCATTTAATGATATAAATTGACCTCTGAGCACCGCTTTTGCTGTGTCCCAAAGGTTCTGATAGGAAGTGTTTTCATTCTTATTGGATTCTCTGAATTTCTTTATTCCATCCTTAAAGTCTTCTATAATCCAGTCTTTTTTGAGCAGGGTATTGTTCAGTTCCCAAGTGTTTGATTTCTGTTCTCTGCTTTTCCTGTTATTGATTTCCACTGTTACGGCCTTCTGGTCAGAGAAGATGCTTTGTAATATTTCAATGTTTTGGTTTCTGCTAAGGCTTGCTTTATGACCTAATATGTGGTCTCTTCTAGAGCATGTTCCATGTGCACTAGAAAAGAAGGTATAGTTGGTTGCTGTTGGGTGGAGTGTTCTGTATATGTCTATGAGGTCAAGTTGGTTGACTGTGGCATTTAGATCTGTGTCTTTATTGAGCATCTTTCTGGATGTCCTGTCCTTCACCGAATGTGGTGTGTTGAAGTCTCCTACTATTATTGTGGAGCTGTCTATCTTCCTTTTCAATGCTGATAGAGTTTATGTATCTTGCAGCCCTGTCATTGTGTGCACAAATGTTTAATACAGTTATATCGTCTTGGTGTATTGTCCCTTTAATCATTATATAGTGTCCTTCCTTATCCTTTCTGATGGATTTAACTTTCAAGTCTATTTTGTCAGAAATTAATATTGCCACTCCTACTCTTTTTTGTTTGTTGTTTGTTTGATATATTTTTTTCCATCCTTTGTCTGTTTGTGTCTCTAAGTCTAAGGTGTGTCTCTTGTAGGCAGCGTATAGATGGATCTTATTTTTTAATCCATTCTGCCACTCTCTGTCTCTTTTTTGGTGCATTTAGTCCATTTACATTCAGGGTAATTATGGATAGGTATATATATGAATTTAGTGCTATCATTTTTTTGTGTGTTGACAGTTTTTTTCCCACTTGATTTTATGTGCTGAGTAGATTTTCTTTATATATTGTCCTTTCCTTATATTTGTTGTTGTTGATTTTGTTTCTGCTGAGTTTGTATTTTTCCCTTGTATTTTATTTTGTTGAGTAGGATAGTTTGTCTCCTTTGTGGTTACCTTATTATTTACCCCTATTTTCCTAAATTTAAAACTAACTTTTATGTCTTTGTATTGCTGTATCTTCCTCTCCATATGGAAGGTGTATGATTACATTTCTTAGTCCCTCTTTATTATTTTAATGTTGCCTTCTTTTATATAATAACATCGCCATTACCCTGTGTTGGGCTTTTTATTTTTTTATAATCTTGCTTTGTTTTTTTTCATTTCCCTGTCTGGGTTGACTTCTGGTTGCTCTGCCCAGTGTTCTAGTCTTGGGTTGATACCTGATATTATTGATTTTCTAACCAAAGAACTCCCTTTAGTGTTTCTTGTAGTTTTGGTTTGGTTTTTACGAATTGCCCCAACTCGTGTTTATCTGGAAATGTCTTAATATCACCTTCATATTTAAGAGACAGTTTCAATGGATATATGATTCTTGGCAGGCAATTTTTTTCCTTCAATTTTTTAAATATGTCATCCCATTGCCTTCTTGCCTGCATGGTTTCTGCCGAGTAGTCCGAGTTTACTCTTATTGGCTCTCCTTTGTAGGTGACTTTTATTTTATCCCTCACTGCTCTCATAATTCTCTCTTTATCTTTGGTTTTGCCAAGCTTGATTATAATATGCCTTGGTGACTGTCTTTTAAGATCTACCTTATGTGGAGTTCGATGAGCATCTTGGATAGATATGTTCTCATCTTTCACATTATCAGGGAAGTTTTCTGCCGACAAATCTTCAACAATTCTTCTGTATTTTCTGTTATCCCTCCCTGTTCTGGTACTCAATCACTTGTAGGTTATTTCTCTTGATACAGTCCCACATGATTCTTAAGGTTTCTTCATTTTTTTTAAATTCTTTTATCTGATTTTTCTTCAAGTATATTAGTGCCAAGTGATTTATCTTTGAGTTCAGAAATTCTAGCTTCTACTTGCTCAATTCTGCTCCTCTGACTTTCTATTGAGCTATCTAATTCTGTAATTTTATTGTTAATCTTCTGAATTTCTGATTGCTATCTGTCTATGGACTTTTCCAGCTTATTAAACTTTTCATTATGTTCCTGAATAATCTAATTTCTTCAGTTGCTTTATCTGTGTGTTCCTTGGCTTGTTCTGCATATTGCCTCATTTCCTTCCTCATGTCTTGAAGGGTTCTGTATATTAAACATTTGTATTCTGCATCTGGTAATTCCAGGAAGGCACTTTCATCTAGAAGATCCCTGGATTCTTTGTTTTGAGAGCCTGTTGAGGTGATCATGGTCTGTTTCTTTATGTGACTTGAGATTGACTGTTTTCTCTGAGCCATCTATATAAGTTATTGTATTAGTTTATGCTTGCTTACTGTGTCATAGCTGCTTGCTTTGTTTTGTTTTGGTATACCCCTATGGGTTGCTTGAGTGAGCTAGCTTGATTATTTTCACCTTTGGAGCTCTGATGTCCTGTCCCCAGCTGGCTAGAGCTGTTATCAGGTATATCAGTCTAGGAGTCCATTCAGTTTTCTTGTATGAATTCAGCTCAGGTTTCCAGGTAGCTGATATCAAGTGTGTGGTACAGGCTCTGTCCCACAGTCTTAGAGGGGCAGGGGTGATTGGCAAATATACTGGTATCTGATTGCAGCAGGGGGTCACGCTCTGAACAAGGCAGGGGGCTGAGAACCGACCCCCAAGTGTCTCTGCAGAAAACGCATCTCTGTTCCCTAGAGCATGCTGGTGGATGGGTTCTGTAGAGGGACCATGGGCACCCAAAGTTTTTGGTTGTAAAGACTGGGAGGTACCAGTTATCTTTGGACCTGTCGCAGGTGGCTGAGTGACCTGAGTGGAGCTACCAGTCCTTAGGTCCCTGATGTGAGTAAGTGAGGACCTTGTTTATTAGGCAAAGCAATGTCAAACGTCAAACACCCACCTCTCCACCGCACAGCTGAAATGGTTGGAGTTTGCCAACAAGGGCCTATTCTCCCGAAATAGACTCACACATGTCCATGCAGAAGGGAAAGGTGCTCAAGGTCCATGGTTTATGCCTGGACAGGAGCTGCTTCTGTCCTGAGCTCCCCCAGTTAATGGAGCTAGCAAATTATCTTTTCCTCCCAGTTGCAAATTTTTTCCTTCCCCAAGGCTGGTAGGATGGCTCTAGGTGCTCACCAGGGTCTATCTCAGGCCCAGGGATTCAGCCGCTGAAGCCGGCTTGGGCATGGTTGGGGGGAAGGGCAGTAACATATACGCAAGTACTTAGTTTTTGCCGAGAGCGCCGTTCTCCTCAGGTTCCGGAGGTGTGAGTAGGCTGTGTGGCTGGCTGCTTCTCCCTGAGGAAACTGCGGCCGAACGCTAGTACCAGCCCGACGCCACCACCGCCGCCGCTCCGGGAATGGTGCCTGAGGGCTCCCTGAGATTCAGGTCCGGTAACTCCTCTCCACTTCTGAACGGCCTCTTCCTCCTCCTGCCCTTCAGTTTGTTGTCTAAGCTTGCCTTTGATGCTCAGGGCTCCCAGCTTGTCACAAATATACTCGTTTCACTTGTTTTTTGGGGGTCTTTGTTGTAAAGAGGGCTTGATGGAAGCTTCTGTCTATTCCACCATCTTGGCTCCACCTCTGTCCACCTTTTGGTGCAACCTTCTCTGACCAGCCTGAATAGAATTGTGCTGGACTCCAGCATCACTTAGTGCTTCTTGTCCATTGTACACTTGATTGGCTTATCTTATTCATGTCTCATCCATTGGTATTATGAATGTATCTGAATTCCTCAAATATTAAGTTCACTTAACTCCTATGCAGTATTCCAGTTTATGATAAACCATAATTTATGTCTTAAATGTCTATGAGAGACAGTTGATTATTTCCATTTTTCACAAATAGTGCTACAGCCAATATCCTTTCACTTGGCTCTCTGTGTACATGTGCAAGAGATTTTTCCAGTGTGGACTCCAGAAATGAAGTTGCTGAATCATAGGGATGGTGCATCAGGTATTGCCAAATTGTTTCCTAAAGTGGTTGTACCAATACATGCTCTTGCTAGTAATGTGTAAGAGTTCTGCTTCCCATACCTTTTGCAATACCTACCAAGCTTAACCACCCCCCACCCCTGCCGCCACCCCACAACTAACATTTTGACTACTCTCATCTTATGGCACTTATCACTTTCTTCTTTAAATTATATTTGTATATATGCTACCTCCTCTACTGGCCTGTAAACTTTCTAAGGGCAACCCTAGTTGACCCAGTCGTCATTGAGTTGACTCCAACTCATTGCAACCCCATGTGTTGCAGAGTAGAACTGTGCTCCATATGGTTTTCAAATGCTTGGTTTTTTGGAAGTAGATCACCAGGTCTTTCCTCCAAGGTGCCTCTGGGTAGATTCGAACCATCAATTTTTTGGTTAGTAGTTGAGTGTTCAACTGTTTGCGCCATGCAGGGCCTCTTTTGTAAGGGCAAAATCTTTGCTTTACTAATTTTTACATTCCTCCCACAAAACGTCTTGAACTTAGTAAGTGCACGATAAAGAACTGTGAACAACACCATAGCAAAAAGATGGAAACAACCTAGATGCCCATCAACAGATGAATGGATAATCAAACTGTGGTACGTACACACAATGGAATATTACACAACGATAAAGAACAACAATGAATCTGTGAAGCATCTCATAACATGGATGAATCTGGAGGACATTATGCTGAGTGAAATAAGTCAATCACAAAACGACAAATATTGTATGAGACCGTTACTGTAAAAACTAATAAGAAGGTTTACACACAAAAAGAAACTACCTTTGATGATTTTAAGGGAGGGGAGAGGTAGGGATGGAAAAACACTAAATAGACAATAGATAAATGGTAACTTTGGCGAAGGGTAACACAGTAAACAATACTGGGAAAACCAGCACAACTTGTACAAGGTACGGTCATGGAAACTCCATAGACATATCCAAATTCCCTGAAGGATAGAATTGCTGGGCTGAGGGCTGTGGGGATCATAGTCTTGGGGAACATCTAGGTCAATTGGCATAACATAGTTCATAAAGAAAATGTTCTACATTCTACTTGGGTAAGTAGCATCTGGGGTCTTAAAAGCCTGTGAGTGGCCATCCAGGATACTCCACTGGTCTCACCCCCTTGGGAGCAAGGAAGAATGAAGAAAACTAAAGATACAAGGGAAAGATTAGTCCAAAGGACTAATGGACTACATCTACCACGGCCCCCACCAGACAGTCCAGTACAACTAGATGGTGCCCAGCTATCACCACTGACTGCTCTGACAGGGATCACAATAGGGTGTTCTGGACAGAGCTGGAGAAAAATGTAGAACAAAATTCTAACTCACAGATAAAGACCAGACTTACTGGCCTGACAGAGACTGCAGAAATCCTGAGAGTATGGCCCCTGGGCACCCTTTCAGCTCAGTAGTGAAGTCACACCTGAAGTTCACTCTTCAGCCAAAGATTGGACAGGCCCATAAAACAAAACGAGACTAAAGGGGCACACCAGCCCAGGGGCAGGGACTAGGAGGCAGAGGGAACAGGAAAGCTGGTAATAGGGAACCCAAAGTTGAGAAGGGAGAGTGTTGACATGTTGTGGGGTTGTTAACCAATGTCATAGAACAATGTGTGTACTGACCGTTCAATGAGAAACTAGTTTGTTCTGTAAACCTGCATCTAATGTGCAATAAAAAATTAAAAAAAAAAGAATTATGAACAAATAAATAGATAAACAGAATTGATTGATCCTAACACCTTCCCCCATAGATGGTTAGTTCCAGGAGGGCAGGGCTGAGGCTCTGTATCTCAACTAATCTGGGGTGAGGATGTGGGTAGGGAATCCCCATAAGCTGCAGAGACCGTAGCACAGTGTTACAACTGGACTGTAGACCAAAGGCTTCAAGGTCTACAGTAAACTGTGAACAACCTTTTGGAGACTCCAGCCTTAGATTATCTTATCATGGTATTCACCAAATATTTATTGATTGTTGTGAGTGGCCGATTTCCCAGTCTCTGGGGCCATGTTTATTAAGTAGCAAGGAGGCTATTTCTGAATGGAACTCCCCCACCCCCGGCCCCACCCCATTACTAAGGGTTGGATAGAATCCATGTGTCCTTTGCACTGGGTGCTGCATGAACTATGGTAAATGCCTCCCCTTTTTGTCGCCCCAGAAGTTCAGGCTGACTCACTTTCTAAATAAGCTGCTGTGGTTTTTGGTCTGACATGACGTGGAAGAATGAGTAATTTTTCAAGAACCTGAATTATATTTGACCAGAATAAGATACATGTGTATGTTACTTATGGCTCTGGGATAAGGGGTCAACACTGGTAACAAGTCCCCTAATCTTCTCCCAGCCCTTTCCCTGAGGCCAGGGAATAGAGAGAAGGTGAAGGAAGAAGGTGAATATGGACACGCAGAATGTTTGTGTACATCTCTTATTTTGATATGTCATGCAAACTTTAATAAAAGTCTATCTTGTTGCTAGATTAAATAAAATTACAGCAAAGTAGTTAAGGCCTTGAGCTCCGCTGTTTCCCTGCTTGAGTTCAAAGCTCCATCACTTACCAGCTGGGTGACCCAGAGCAAGTTATTGAACCTTGGTGTACCTGTTTCCTCATTTGTAAGATAACAACAGGGTTGTTGTGAGGAACACATGAGTTGATATATGTTAAGGGCTTAAGACAGTGTGTGGAACATATAGGTACTATACAAGTATTGGTAACTATTTCTTTGACTCCAAGTGGTAGACTCTTGCTTGGAGATAGAAGGAACCTTAAAGATCAATTACCTTGAGTCTAGGCATCCCCCTTCCTTCTGTTTAGTTGGTTAGTTTCTTCCGTAGTAACGTGTGTTGTGATGGGAGGGGGCCTGCCACCTTTAGGTGTAACTCAATGGGAGGTTCTACTTTCTGCTCTTTAAGTGTAAGGAAGTACAGTTCTAGATCCTTGAACCTTGAAAACATGGGCTGAGTTAGTTAGAAAGGAGATCCTGGCACCAGAGAAATTCATTCCCTGACCTCTCAATGCCTACTGCTTGTAAGGAGTTAGCAAGATGGTGGCATTTGGATGAGAATCATTTTGTTGAGTTAATAGGATGGTCATTATGTATAAGAAATGTTAGATGAAATGTTAGTGTACTGATTTCTTTTTATCAGATGTGGATATGTGCAGATGTGGTATCTATCTTCACAGCATCTGTGGTCTTTGGGAAGATACTCTTAAGTACCAGAGAGTCCTTGAGAAGCCAGAGTGAAGTCCCTAGGAGCTCAACCTCAACTGCAGGACTCCGCAGCACTCTCGGGGCCAGGTGTGTGGAACCCCAGTCCAGTCTCCTTGGCACCACTGGGTGGGCTTTACCTGAGGAGCTTAGTGGACCGGACAAGTAGGTCTAGTTTGGCTGCTAGTGGAGCAAGGGTGGCATGCTTATTAGAAAGGCTACAGATTCAGTCAAATCAGTAGAAATGCTGAGTTGCTGGAAAAGTCCAGCTGAGGAGATACATTCATGGGGAAGTGTCAGGAAGCCCAGTATAAGTGACATCTAAAGCACCGACCTACTCTAAACCTCTCAACCACTTGTGAACCCAGACATCCACCTGCAATCACACTTACACGCAAACACCTTCATGCACTGCTGCCACTGACAGCTTTGCCCTTGTAGGCTTTTCATATCCCTACACTCGCAAACACACACCCATTCCTCACACACAGCCTCTCAGTCAAAAGAATGGCCTTGGGGAGACCTGAAAGCTGAAATCCAGAGCTGGTTAATGCTGCTGCTTTTATTTTACACCAATGGTCTTAACATTGATTTGGAGGTGCACACAAAACTCAGCATACTACTGCTGTTACAGTGTCACAGTGACGTCTCTACAGTCGGCTTCAGGGCTCTAGGTCACTGCAGTGCCCAGGCAAGACCTGCTTTTCAGAGGAGGGCACAGGGGACAGCAGATGCTGGTGCTCTTGAATATCAGCAGGCTCAAGGTGCTTCACCACGACAGCAGTCTAGGAATCTTGTGTGTTAGGCAGGTGTGTTTGAACAGTTAAACAGGTGTGACAAGGAACCCAGGTGTGGGTAAGTTCCTAAAACTTAGAGCCAAGAGTACTTTCAGGTGAGCCTATACTGTCCAAATATGTAGCGCTGACTGAAGGTGGGGGGCATGCTTAGCACTGCATCTGAGCTAGGTTAAGCTACCAGGTTAAGCTAGGAGTCCTCAGTTAAGGTGATCCTGGCTTCACAGGGAAGAATAAGACATGATGGCACTGTCACAATAAGGCCACTAAACTCATAGCTAACGAGGACCTCAGAAGGAAGCTTTCGTGACTATGGGAAAGCTGCTTTTTCCTCTCTGATGTCAGGTGCCTCTTGCTGGCTGGGCACCTGCCCTGAGACAGTCATGTGGTCCTTTCTGAGCTGCACGACATCACTGAGCACGATGGAGCAGAGGAAGGGGCCACACACATCACGGTCACGGGACATCTACCAAGTGGCTGACTGCTGGCAAATGCCTTTGATGCCTTTCCTTGTTGAGCGGGGTGCCCCCGCGTGTCTGAGGGCTAATCTGAAAAGAGGCTGGCAAAAGACTTCCTCAAGCTCCGGATGGTCTCCGCTTTGGCCTCATCCTCATTGGCTGAAGACCGGAAGAAGGAGGACTCAGAGAAGCTGAAGGCATTTGTCAGGGACTGCGACTTGCTTGAAGATAAAAACCAGAGAGAATGTGAAAGGGTGGTGTTCCCAGCAAGGCAGGGAGGGATGGTGACAGGAGGATATACAACCGGAGACCCCACTCCCACCCCAAGGAGGCCAGGGTGACAGGAAAGAGCCTGCAGCTGGAAAAGACAGCACTCCTAGGACAGGGGAGGGCCCTCACCTTCAGTGCTGCTAACCCAAGAAGGGATGGGGGCATGTGGGAACCAGGGAGAGGGGGAAAGACAGAGAAGGGAAGAGGGAGAGGAGAAAAAGGAAGAAGGGTTGACTCAGAGGTTGTGTCTTTTATTTAATGCTAAGGGCCTGACAGTTGAAGTTTAGATGCCCCAACTTGGAAAGTACTAAGCTAAGAATTTCATGCCCTTTCCCTCTGATGAGACGCGGCAAGCACGGGCTATGATTCTTGACTCTTTCCATCAGCTATCAAGTGGTGGCTCAGAAGACCAGGTTCAAAGTCCTGGGTCTGCCACTCACTCACTCTTGACTTTAGACACGTACGTGCCTTTCTGGGACTCAGGTTCCCATCCGTGAAATGTAGATGTTTGGTAAGATGATAGCTAGGCCCTTTCAGCTCTTTGTATTCTGTTCTTCTCTCTGGTTCCAAAACCTTCTCAGCTTGGCCCAAATTCTAATGCATCAGCTTCCCTGTTCTTGAGATGGACATAATCATCCTTGAAGCCTTCCTTAGAAAAAGCCCTAATATAGGGTCTGTGGGGTTCAGGGTGTCCAGGGGCAAAAGAGATATATATAGGCCCATATGGGCCTATATAGACAGTTCTCTAATTAAAAAACCCAGCTCACACACATTGTAGGGGCCTATTTTTCCCTTCAGAATCTAGTGATGCAGTGAGAAAACTGTGAAGGCAAGAAAGTGGTAGAAGGCAGAGCCCAAAAGTCTACAAGAGGACAAGCTCTCTGGGCTGCTCTAGTCGCCCATCTTGTCTCTTCCTTGGCTCCCGCTATGCCTCTTTCCTGTTGGTTTCTGGCTCCCGAATGCTTCTCTGGGTGTCTTGGAACTCCCAGTCTTTCCCTAAATGCTGGGTGCAACCCAGGAAACTCCCTGCTCCAGGACTGTGGGCAGTTTCTCTCCGGCTGTGTGAGCCTGTGAACAGATGTCCTGCCTTTCATGAGGGCTAGGGATGAGCCTGCACACGCTGGCCTCAGGGTGGTGGCATTGGCACACACAGGCAGAGGACACTGGTTACAAGTCCCCAGCTTGTTGTCCCAGGCTGGCTCTGCTCAACACCTTCAGTCCAGGGGCAGTGACAAGCCAAAGACCTGCCCTCTGAGCAGGCCAGAGCTGGGGAGCATGAAGGGGCAGTGGCTCTCCTATCAGATAGGACCAAAAACCCAGATAAAGCAGTCATCAGGAGCCCTGAGCCCTAACCCTGGATTTGCCACTAACAGGGTGGCTTTGAAAAAGAAAATTAATCGAATCTCTGAGTTAAGTGTCTTCATCTGTGCCATTTCTAGATGATCTTTCTAAGTGGCTTGTTTGAGCTCCAAAATCCTACAGCCCCTTCCTGAAAGTTCATTTACTGCCTGTGGCCTGACTGAGAAGCACAGAGGGGTGGCTCCACCCCTAAGGTGCAGCTACCTCTGCTCACTGTGGTGACATGTCTGTTTGCCATCTCTTCTGGCTCATGCTAAGGGGGAGAGGGTGGGACTGACCACCATCCACACCCAGGTGCTGTCTTCCAGGGGTCCTCAGTTTTCTCCTCCGAAGCAGGGCTGTGTGGTA
Organism: Loxodonta africana; assembly: GCF_030014295.1. Taxonomy (NCBI): domain Eukaryota; kingdom Metazoa; phylum Chordata; class Mammalia; order Proboscidea; family Elephantidae; genus Loxodonta; species Loxodonta africana. The sequence goes on from NC_087363.1 coordinate 39,954,104, forward strand.
GGGCTTCTAGAGCTACTGTTGGGATGAGGGGGCCCAAGGGAACGAGTTCCTCAGAGTCGATCTGGGCACCCCTCCGAGGTCCGTGCCGGAAGCTGACTGCCTTTCAGACAGAGCTGAAGGTAAAAAGTTGAAATGGATTTAAATACTTCCCCATTTTTCTTCTGGGCAGCCTTGCTGATTGCACACCCTCAACTGTGAGTCAGAGGCAGGAAAGAAGATTTAAAAAAATTTTTTTAGAGAGGGGGGAGAGAGAGAGAGAAGGAATGGAAAAAAGAGTGGGAGGCAGGGTAGAAACAAAAAGCTGTAAGCTACTTTTCTGAAGGAAGCTGGTGCAGGAACCACTGTGCCTTAACGCCTCTCTCTGGGAAGAAAGGGGAAGGTTTGTGCTTCTAGCGAGACGTTAGACTTTCACTTCCCTCTTTCCTACTCTCTTCAAACAACCCTCACCATGACCCCCCCCCCCCAAAAAAAACCCACAAAAGTATCTGTAGGAGGAGGCTTGTGGAAGGTGCTTTCTAGCAGCTGAGCCCAGGCCTGTGTGGAGGGGCAGGAAGGGGGAGCTGCCGCGCCGTCTCTTACTTGAGCTGTGGGTGAGGCTGGGGCTTCTGTGGTGGCGCGGCCGGGGGTGGCTGGGCCTCTGCCAGGGAGTTGCTGCTGGAGGGTGCATCTCCGTGGGTGGTGGGGCCGCCTGGCCGAGGAGGAGCCGGAGAGGAGGAGGAAGAGGAGGAAGAGGAGGAGGAAGGTGGCAGTGATGGTCCAGGGGGGAGCCGGCGTGGAGGCAGCACCTTGCCTGGGGGTTGCATTCCTTGGGGTTGCCCAGGGCCCCCTAGGTTCAGTACAAGAAAAACTTCATAATTTAACCATATCAAAGGGTTTCCTTATTAAAATCTATGTCTCAAAGGGTGTGGTTAGTTAATTGCCAAAAGGATAAGCTCTATTACAGGAAGCCACCACCGGAGGCTCTGAAGGGCTCCAAAGGGAGTCTGGATGTGTGGGAGCTCACACATCACCACTACTTGTTCCTCCTCAGAGACACAGCACCTCAGTCCCAGCAGAAGTCAGGACAGAGAAGAAACCATGGGATGAACAAGCCTCAGTCAAAGGCCCCAGACCAGAGGAAATCCCTCTTGCCCAGAGGTTCCTCAGGTACAGCCCACCCTGCTCCAGGGTCTAGCAGGAAATTCCAATTCCACACAGCAGATGTAGGACGTTACTGTTGTCAGCTGCCATAGAGTTGGCCCCCAACTCATGGCCACCCCATGCACAATGGGATCAGACTGTTGTGATTCATGGGGCTTTCACTGGCTGATTTTTTGGAAGTAGATCACCAGGCCTCTTTTAGTCTGTCTTAGTCTGGAAGCTTTACTGAAACCTGTTCAGCACCACAGCAACACGCAAGCCTCCAGTGACAGACAGGTGGTGGCTGCAGTTGAGGTACACTGGCGGGAATCAAACTCAGATCTCCCACACAGAAGGCGAGAATTCTACCACTGCACCATCATTGCTCTCCACAGATGCAGGATAAAAGACTCATTGCTGTGGAGTCAATCCCGACTCATAGAGACCCTATAGGACAGAGTGGAACTGCCCTGTAGGGTTTCCAAGGCTGTAATCTTTATAGACGCAGAATGCCACATCTTTCTCCCGTGGAGCCACCAGTGGGTTCAAACCGCCAACCTTTCGGTTAGCAGCCAAACACTTAACCATGGCATCACTGGGCTCCGTAAGGTGGTGGTAAGATCCTTGGAGTGGGGATCAGAAAACTCAAGAAATAGTCTATCAGTGACTCACAGAGCGAATCACCAAATACCTCCGGGCCTCAGTTTTTCCAACCATAATATTGTTAAAAAGAAAGCCCTAGTCTTAGATATCTTTCAAGACTATAGTAAGTTCCAAAGATGATAATGGATGAGAAAGCTCTTCAAAAGACATCCCATGCTTTACAATCCTAAACTATCATTGACTTAGTATGATTTTTATGAAGCTGGCCTTCATCTAGCTCCAAGTCTACATGTGTTTGATTGCCACACACTATACCAAGATGAGTCCTCTTTTTCCAGGGACTCTTTTGCCTCTTGGTGCCATCCTCAGGGGTTCATCATGATGCACCTCTCAGGTGTATGTGGTGATATTCTCCAGAAGTGCAAGCACCATTCACCTGTGGGGATTTAGTGGGTACCCTCTGGCAAAGAAGAGCTTCAAGAAAGGACCAGCACACCCTTCTTCCAGCATGAGACAGAATACCATCTGGGAGCCTGAAGAGAAACGAGGCCACCCTCCCTCTGGGGGTTCGTAGCAGTGTGTGTGGTACCAGAATGCTCAGATTTTGCCCGGGTGAGGGGAGGGGCAGTGGCTACACTCAGAAATCAAAAGACATCCCATCAGCACACTCTGACTAGTGAAAATGGTGCACAATTGGATTGGGAGATCCCATTTCTCAACCTCAGTCCCAGAGCCCACATCCAGAGGCCTGTTCGAAGAAGTGGGCTTACAGAAACTCAACAGCAGCTAAAGTTGTGTTTAACTTAGTTTTCTGGGAACACTGGGACACTTGTGCCCTCAGGTGATCTAGACTTGTATATCTACACCACTGTGCAGCCATGATTGTCAGCCCATTTCCCCACACATGACATCGGCTCCCCTTCAGCATCAATGACCAACTCATACCAAGGTTAGTGACACATAAAAAAAAAACGGAATTTTTGTGTTTAAGAAGTTCAAGTTGAAATCAAATAATTAGTGAAGATGACTCTTGGCAGATTAGCAGGTTATTTCACATCAATCAGTTTTTTTGGGTTTTGTAAAATTTGGCATCCCTCTTATTAGCATTTTCTCATAAAGTAAAACAGGTTGACAGCTCAGCCTCTCGTACCAGAAACCTGAGTGCTTTCCCACTTGGATAGAGATAACTTGAGTAGGCAGAAACTTTACAACTTAACACTGAAGACAGATATAACTTTTTCCTTTATTGCACATTAAGCTGTACAAGAGAGTCACAAAAGAGAGGTACTTCAATCACACTTCCAGCATTGGCTGAGGTTCTCCCAGCTGGATTGGTACAAAAAAAAGGGACAATATTGGAAAAGAAATGGGTACAAAACACCTGAACACAAGTCCTATACTGTGACACAGGTGTCCCCCAGGTCACAGAGTTGTCACTTGGCATGCTGCCTGAGGGCATGTGACAGTCAGGTCCTGCCATCTGCTTGCGTTTGGCAGTGGGAGCCACAGCCAGTGTCTTCCCCCGCCTGAGAGGCCCTGGCTGACACCACTCTGCAGCCTGACTGAATTTAAATGGGGAATCTGTATGTGTGGCTCACAAATGTCACATGAAAAGCACCTGAATGTTCACACTGGTCACATGCAGAGAAGCAACATCACCATCAGCTCACCATTGCCAGTTGGACAAAAAAAAAAAAAAGTATTCCTCCATCCTAGGAAACGTTGCTTTATTCCTGTCTATCATTGCATCCAACTGGGAGATACTTAGAACCTGATTCCTAGTTAATGCCTCTGGAAGCGTATGTGTGCACATATGTATATATTTACAACAGGTCAACTACCATTACCATCTAAGGGAGGGATCACAGACAGAACATTCACACTCAATGCATTTCCCTGCCTCAGAATTTGCCAGCAACCACAGAAGAAACCAGGGCACATGCCCCTCGACGTGTGAGCCATGTTACATATTACCAACACTAATCACTCTTCAGACCTGGTAATCCAGAACAGTGACTTGTCAATACAGGGGTGGGAGGGAATGTAAAAGGAGAACCCGAAGCATTTTTTCTAGGAGACAAATTGCTAGCATGAACTCCTGCAGACCAGCATGCCCAGGGAGGGTACCTGGTGCCAGGGGATGGTGAGCGAGAGGAGGCCCTGAACAAATGGCCCCACCCCTGCCCAGATGTGGCTTGCTAGAGTGAAGAGGACACACTGGGGAGGGCTCTTAAAAAGCCATGGCTGTAAGGCCTCTGCCGCAAACACACACAAGCTAAGATCTGAGACAATTCTTCCCAGGGCAGATCCAGGTCGTGTTCCTCTGGGCTCCAGAGGGGTTTAGGAATGGCTGAGAGCGAAAACAGGAGTCCACCTAAGGGTTCTGTTGGCAGTGGACCTGCTCAGATGAAATGGGACCTTTTGATTTGGTCTCATGTCAGGATGCCTCAGGAGAGGCCAAGAGCAGAATGTCAGGTTCTTCCCAGACTTTCGGTAGCTCTCACCTCTGTACACAGGTAAAGCTTCAGGAATACAAAGCAGCCTCAGTTCCACAGAAGCACATGTATGGCCAATTCAGAAACAGCAACAAAGAAGAAACAACTCAGGGGGACTGAAATCAGTACACAGAAAATACTCACACATTCACTTTGATATTGCACATCAGCGGCCCCATTTTTTTTTTTTTTTTAAATCTCGCAGCTAATCAGATAATAATAAAAACAAAGGGGTACACTGGGATGTGGAATACAGAACACATTCCTGGAAAAGGCTTGTTCTTTATATTTCACGTCATCACTGAAAACACAAGAGCTCTACAGGCACAGCCAGCCTATTCACAGAAACTCAAACTGTAGCACATTTTAGCAAATGGAGAAAAAGGTGGATGGATGCCTTCAAATTCACTGGATGGAGCTACGGAAAATAGACCTCGAAAATCTCTTAAACTTCTATTTACCCTAGTCATGCAGAAAGGACGCAAAGAGCACAGTTTGACGAAGATCCCAAGCACACTAGTGGAGGTATGTGGGGTGGAGTCGGGGGCTAATCTGAGCCTGGGGAGAGGGGGAGGGGAGTTGGGTTTTCTTGTGGTCTCATTTCTCCCCTGCCACCCCCCTACTCCTAGTTTGCCCCACATTATGTAAGACTTCAAAAAATGCGATCAAACCACCCAGAAGAGAGAGTCACACTGGACTTGGGAGAGGCACAATTCTTTTGTATACTGTTGACAAACAGCCCTGGAATCACAAGTTATACAGAGAAACGTTAAGTGAGCATTACAAGCACGAACAGGAACAGGTAAACAACCAGACAGAGGAGCTGACACCGCATAGGAAAAACACAGTCCAGTCAGCATTGAAAGAGCGCAGAAACGGCACTGGTGGGAGGGCCTGTTGCTCCCCTCCCCACTTGCCTTTCTTTTTTGTTTGTTTTTGGCTTAAAATTTCTGCTTGGAAAAATTAACTACCAATTCCTTTAAGAAGCTTGGACTTGTTTTGGCCCTACTGCAATGCCATTACAGTCGAGAATATACTGTAAACAACCTTGGGGGGGTGGCCGCTGAGGTGGGGTCTTGCTGGAGTCCGGGTCCTTAAGAGTTCCGCTCTGGAAGACAAAAATGCAAAATAGATAAAAACCCAACTCCAAAGGAATTCCGACAAGAAACTCTGTGGCATGGCCCCAGGGGGACCCAGCAGGACTGGGCCCTTATGTTTCCACCGTGCCAGAAAGGCCTCAAAGGGATCCTCGGCCTCCCGGGTGTTGCTGGGCAGGTGAAGGCAGTCTGGGGCTTGGAACCCCTCTATATGCATGGTCTGAGACCTCCTCAACCTTATTTAGACTTGTTCTTTCTAGAAGCGTGTGTCTTCTCATACCATATAGTTTCTTCGCTGGTGCCTGCCTGATGTCTACCTTCCACCATACTTACAGAACCAGCTCCCTGAAGGAAAGGGAGGATCGACACCAACCTCAGAGGTTGGGCTGGGCTTTAGGTGGCCCCAGGGGCAGGAAAGGCAGTGAAGCTGGAGCAGGTGACTAGCCTAGACTTGGTTCACTGCTCAGCTAGAGTTAACTCAGGATGGGTTCAGTCCTGGGGCTGAATCAGGTTAGATCCACTCTTTGGGCTGGGCTGGAATTCCTATGGGGAAGGCCTTGAGGGAGGAGACAGTAGTTTGTTTCCCAGAACCCTCCTTACCCAGAGGGCAGGAGTAAGACGCCAATGTTTGTGAAAGTGCTCAAGGCCAGGCTGTTCCTCCCTCTCAAACAGCATAATTACATTTCACCCAATAGGGTGGCCCCACTCCCACGTTTCCTCTCCTCCCAGCTGTGATTATGATGATGCCCTGACAGGATCAAAAGACTCAGGTAACTTCAGTATGTCTAACATTTGTATTTAACGCAGTGAGCACCTGAGCTTGAATTCAGCACAGGGGAAATACTCTATAAAACCTAAGGACTGCCTAGTGTGCCTGCTGATGGTGATGTCAAAGAGGGGGGTTTTGAGGCGGGCTACAAAGTGGGCTGAGCCTGGCTTTGGCATCCTCCCACTTCCTCTTTGGTCCTCCTTGCTCCATGTGAAATGCCCCCAGCCCTCCCCTGCCTCTCCTGTTCCCCTGGGCCTCCTGCCTATCAAGGCCTGTTTTCAGTGTTACCTTTTCCAGTCTTTCAATAACAGCATTGCTTCAAACCATTCTACTAATAGAATTTCAGATAGTAGTAGGCAGGGGACCTTTGAAATATCCTTCAAGCCACCACATCAGTGATTGCCTTTTCCATCGATAACCCCAACCTCTCACAATCACACCAAGAACACCAGCACTTCTTTTCTCCTTCCTCCAAGTACTCTCATGGGAGCCATGAGGCTTGGTCTGAATCTGGCACTGAAACGCCCCATACCCAGTTAGCCAGCAAGAGATCATGCTGTCATCCAGACCCAGCAGATCCTCCCTCCTGGCATCTCAGATCCACCATCTTCTCTTGAGCAACCCTGGTGACCTATATCATTTCTTGTTTAGACTACTACAAACCAAACAAACAAACCCATTGCCTTCTAGTCTATTCCGACTCATAGCAACCCTATTGGCAGTTCTACTCTGTCCAACAGGGTCGCTATGAGATAGGCTGCTATAATAGCCTCCAAATTCTTTAGTTTCTTCTCTCTACAATCTATCTTCTCCATGGCTACCTACTACCCTCCTAAACTCCTCTCCTAATTGTGTCACTTTACTACTCTAAATAATTTATAGCTAATATTTACTGAGTGCTTATTATATATGATGGGCATGTTTATGCAATATCTCCCTCAACCTCATAATAGCTCTATGAAGTAGGTAATATTATTATCAGCATTCCTAATTTTTAGGTAAAGAACCTGAGGTCCAACCAAGTAAGTCAAACAATTTCCAAGGTCCCACAGTGGAGCTAATGCAGCTGAGATGGGAGCCCAGAGTGAATAGCAGTGCCATTCTCTCCCCATTGCCTTCAGGGCGGCATCCAGATTCCTCAGGCTAGCATTGGAAACTTCTTCAGCATGATCCTAATCGGCCTTTCCAGCCTTATCTAAACACACCTCTTCCAGGCCTGAGCCCTCATTGTTTATTCTCTAGTCTAGCCCACACCATTATTTAGGCTGAGTACCCATCGGAATGCCTTTTCTCCATTTCTGCCAATCCAACCCAATACATCCTGGATGCCTAAGTCAAGTTCCTCTCCACTCAGGAAATCTTCCCTCTGACTATCCCTGTTGACTGTGCTCTCCTCTCTGAAATCTCGTAATAGCACCTAATAAACTTGTACCACCAAAGGGGGTGCTTGTAGTGCTATCTTGTCATCCTGTAGACTGGAGTGATGCCAGATCCTTGAGAGCAAGGACTGTGTCTTCGTCTTCTCATGAATGCCCAACAAATGCAGTGCTCTTTTTTTTTTTTTTCCAAAGAAAAATTGGGATACATGGCCTGATACTGGAACAATTTATTTAAAAGGTAAAATTAATAAATCCATTAAATGTGAGATGGACTAGACGAACACTGCGGTTTCTTCCAACTCTGAGCACTTATGATTTCGGGAAAAACTTTGAAAATCCCCTAAGTTAAGCTCTAATGGTACAACTCTGACACTGGGAAGAGTTCACAAGGGTGCACGCACCACAAAGGCAGGCCCCAGCTCTCTTTAGCCACAGAAATATACAAACAAGAGCCCCAAGCATGACCAGAGCTCAAGGTTCCCTTCCAAATGCTTCAGGAGAAGAGCTCCCAAGGGCAGTCCTTCACTGGAGCCTGGGAATGTGCCTCAGCCACCCTCGTCTGGTGCCCAGGGAGCTTCTCCTGTCCCCGGCTCCACGGAGGTTGCAGATGGAAGACTTCCCAGGGACTACAGCGGCGGGGAGGAGAGTCCCTAAGGACTTTCCCCTGCTAGGCTGAGACACTCTGGCTCCACCCACAAGCCTTCTGTCTGCTAGGGGCGGAGGGCCTATTCCCTGTGGGGTTTGGCTACCATGGATCTGTCTCCAGTCACCAAGAGTGGCCTGGGATGCCGAATTCCACAGAAGTCTGGCCACCCTGGCGTCACTGCCAAAGACTGGCCTGTAGCCAGGCTGCAGCAGGGACTCGTGGCCAGACTGAGCTGCAGCTTCCCTCTGAACGTTGGACTGACTCAAACAGGTAAGGATGTGAAGTCCAGTGCTTGTGCCCCGCTGCACACAAAAAAGAAGGGGAATAAATGGCACTATAGCAGCATAAGGAAAAAAAAAATCCTGGGATTCTAGGATGTCAACAAGCCCAGAGGGTGTCAGCTTCCAATGTCTCAGCAAGGGGAGGTCATAGGTCTGTTGTTCTTTTGGCTGATCAAGCCCCAGGAGAAAGCACTGTGACCAGTTCTGGGCACCTCTTTTAAGAGGGACACTAGCAGAATAAAACAGGTACATGGGGCAGAGACGATGCTGAGAAGTCTGGAAATGACATCTTTCCTCATGTGACTTTGGGCAAGTTACTTAATCTCTGAGTTTCAGTTTCCCAAATGGGGAGATTGTAAGAATTAAATGTGGTAACCATGGAAGCACCTAGTATTATTAGAAGGACAAAATTAGTCCAATGTAAATCTGAATATTATCAAGGGCTAGCTTGGGTAGTAATGAGCTTCCTATCATTAGAGGTATTTAAGCAAAGCCTGGATACATTCTGGTCAGAGATGCTGTAGAGGGGGCTCAAGTAGTTGCAGGTAGATGACTTCTATATGCCCTTTTGACTCCGGGCTTCCATTAATTCTTTAATGAATTTTTCAGTTCTTTAGGTGTCTGAAATACAAAACAATCTCTACTTAGCGTCAGGGTCCTGGGTCCAGCAAGACCCAGGGCTGTGGAGTTTTTCTGGGGTGAGAGGTCACGGTCAGTCTGCTAGTACAGAGTGTCCTGCAGGCACAGGCTTTGAGGCGCTTGGCAAGGAGAGAGTACTGCTGCCCTACATCAAAGCTAATTCAGCTGGGTATCCTGCTATGCCAAATCCACTGGGCTTTGGTCATGAGAGAAGCCAGAGAGGTGGGAGACAGCTAGTTGTTTTGGTGACGCTCAGAGACTCCTCCCAGGTTGACAGATCCATCACTTGGTTGTCAAAAGGAGGACAGCAAAGGTTTCCCTTACACAAGGTCACAATGCTCAGCTCTCTCCATTCTTCTCTTCCCTTGTGGTCTGGCGGAAGCACCAAAGGGCACAGCATATGGTTAAGAGCTCCCTTAACTAGGGACCAGAAGATCCAGCTTTCACTGTTTACCAGCTGTGTGATCTTGGACAAGTCACTTGCATTCTCTTTGTTGATACGTAAAACAGAGATAGAAATACTAGGCCATTCATCTCACATAAGGGTTCTGAGACTCAAAATTATATATGTACTTTTAAATTATAAAGCACTAGGCAAATGTAAGTGATCATCACTATTATTTAAATAATAATAAATGTCAATCCAAAGGAATGAAGCTCTAATGGTAGAATCTCATGTGGTCATGAGAAGATATTTTTGAGTGGTTTTCTGTCACCTGGTACATAGTAGTTCAGTGTTTGTGGGGTTAAATTGAAACCAGACTACTCAGATGGCTCAGGGCTGAGCTGTCCCATGCCCTCAAGAGATCACAGACTTGGTCCCAGCAAGGTCCCTGCAGAAGCAGAACAGTCAGTCACAAATAGTAAATATTAGCTTTTGAGGTGATTGGCAAGGAAATCACTGGCTTGGGAGAGAAACCAAGCCCACGGGTGTCGGTTTGTGGGTTTCTGTCAAAGGCACTTTAATTCCCATCCTGTCCTTTTCAGTAGATAAGGTACATGAGAGAAGTACCCGTCTAAGGTCCCAGCAGGACGAGAAGCTGAGGAAGGAAAGACATTGAGTGACTCAATTCTTGAGGGTTGTTGGCCTGAGCCCAGCTGCCCCCACTCCCACTGAGGAGGAAGGGCCTGTGCTTGCTCAGCATTTCTGAGACAGGAAATTGGAAAAGGGTCCCAGGGCCTGGCCCCAGGAAAGAGGCCAGGCCAAGCAACTTGCCGGACGTGCCACGGAACTATTCTGATCAGCTCCCCCAGGCCCCACTGCCCCGGTCTGGGACCCCAGGGGGAATGAGGCAGTGGGAAGGAATGTAGTCTGGAGGCTGTAGGTTCAGCCAGTGCAAAGGGGACATCAGGCTTTCTGGCACCTTGGGATCTTTCTGGGCTCACCTCTGCAGTCATCTGGGCCACCTTCCTTCCTCAAAGAGGTCGTAAAAGGTGCCCAAGGATGAGCTGCTGCTGCTTCTTCTTCTGCTCTGAGGACAGAGCTCATCTCGTTGACTGGGGCCCTCTCATAACCTAAGGACACAAGACATGTCCCACGGGGGCAGTCCATGGGTCCTATGGGGGCACTGAGGGCCAGGTCACTCGAGGTCAGAATGTCAGCTTCAAGTGATTAAAGATGTCCTTTAAAAGTTAGGACAGCCCCAAAATAGTTTCCCTTAATAGTCTGTTGAGGGATCTAGTCACCAGTGACTATCTGAACCTGCCTCACATCTCTTCACATTCTCAGCTCATACTCACTGGGGAACAAATTCCCTAATGTCAGCCCACTGTGGGAAGCAGGAAGGCCTTTCATTTGTCCTAAATTTACCTCTTTGAAGCTCAAGTAAGGCCCTCTTATTCCCATGTTTGGGATTTGAGGAACAATTGTGTCCCCCTCTCTAAATGCATGGCTCTTCTTTAGGCTCCAGTGAAGCCTGTTCTTAGCCTTGGTCCTTCTCACCAAAGAATCCTCACCTTTATGAGCCTTTGTGGCCCTAAGGACCTGGCTGGAAATGTTTGGAGTATTTTCTTAGACCAGAGAGCCATAAAAATGATTGGCGCAATGTCCCCTTAAGGGCCAGAGGTATGGCCTCAGTCCTTCAATTCTGAGCTCTCATCACTGCCTTTTCCAGATTCTGTAGTTAGCACATATCCTTGAGCACAGCATCTCAGAGCTAGAAGATTTTAAAATGTATTGGCTCCAATAGCTCTCACTCCCAGCCAACTCCTTTCCATGTCTAGGAGGAGGGTTTCAACTGCCCTACTTGATTAGCATTGCTGTGGGAGGCACACGCTTCTTGCCAGAGCAGCCATTTTCCCTCTCAGTGCTAGACAGTGTATTCCTTATGCTGGGTCCAAACCTGTCTTCCAGAAGGTTTGCCTTTAGGTACCAGGTCTATCCCACGGCAGCGACCAGAAAGCTAAAGACATAAAGTCACGTGCTCCTTGAAACCACTGCTAATCAATTGTAGTTCCTTTAACTTTTACTCACAGAATAGATCTGCCTCCCAGTTTTTCTTCACTGAGCACATTGCAGTTAGAGTTTGTTCCTGTCACACTCTGACCCTCAGGCAGCAAACAGTGTTTCACATGTACTCTGATCAGCTCAGGGTAGAAGAGGCTGGGCACCAAATGTGTATTAATGCTTCCTAAGGCTGAGTCTTAAAATCACTCCCCATGGGCGTAACCCACAAGCCAAATAGCACGCCCACTCTGTATACTGAACACAGACCAGTCTCCCCCTCACCCTTCTGTGTCTGAGATTTCTGCATCAGCGATTCAGTCCTTTGGTTCTGGAAGACTTTACAGGAGAATAAAAGGGATGGGAACAGTAAAATGGGAAGCGAACAAAGATTAGCCACGTGAAGGACAGCATGACCTGGAAGCTTTGTCCACCTGCCTCCTCCCTGGTTCCTGGACTCTCAACAGCAGCACACGTCTCTCCAGAGCCCCAAGATGAGAGGCCTAGTTCAGATCCCAGAAGACAGACTCCAAGGGTCAGGGCATGTGTGGGGAGAGGGCAGAGCAGGGAGTACAGGAAGGAGGCTCTGTGGGTATTTAGCCCGCAGGCTTTGGCTGTCACTGGCCACCAGGTGTCACTGCCGCCCTGAGAACAGTCTCCCTAAAGGACTTCAGAGCCCCCTGGTGTAGAAGGTCACTGCCTAGGCCAACTCTCAGGGCCCCCCCAAAGCTGGCAGTCCACGCAGGCTGAGGCTCAGCTGTAATCAGCCAGATCAGCCTTTGCCACTCTTCTCTCTGTTTCAGGACAGTCAAGGCCTCTTACACCCCTGACTCTACACCTCCGAACCACAGCAGGCAGCCTGGGCCCGCTCCCATGCCTGTGCCCTTTGTGTGCTATAGTTAACCCATCCCAGCTAGGGGCTGGCTGGTAACAAGGTAAGATGTGTCCTCTCCCTTGCTTCACTCCCCCTCCCTTCCCCCACTGAACTAGTGTCCTTTAGGTGTTCCCCTAGAATCAAAGAAGAAACGCTCTCATGATGGAGTTGCAGGCAAAGATATAGAGAAAGGTAAACAACTGGGTAGTGATGTCTGCTCTAGTCTTCGCCCAGAAATCTGGGTAGGAAGCAGCTCCTAGGCTTGTGACTCAGGCCAGAAGCTGCTTCACTCAGCCTGGGCCGCCAGAGCTACAGAAGAGGCGAGCAAGAGGGGCCTGTGAGAAGTGGCACATGAATTAGTGACAGCATCTAAGGGCCCAGATGGTCAGGCAAAGAGCTGGTTGGGCCTGCAAAGTCCTGGCTGGGACCCAGGTAATGCCCCCTGGTTTGTATCACTTGCACACTCCCAAAATCCTTAATAGGATCCTGGCTCAACTCCAATACGCTGGTAGTTATGCAGTGGCATATCAAGGGGAGGGGTTAGTGGCAGTGGTTTGCCTGGGTGGGAGGACCATTTTATCACTGTTGTTTGTATACAACTGTTAGAACTAGGTGATGATAAAGAGTAGACATTTGGTTAGTTTTATGATTGTTGTTAAAATTCTCTACAGATGATTGACTGCACCTGGGCAGACCACTCCCATCTATCCTCCTTGGTACACCCATAATGTACTCAATGGCTACTAGGTACTAGGTACCCTGCTGGGCCCTAGAGATACAGCAGTGAACAAGCTCCTACTCTCAAGGAGCTTACATTCTAGTGGAGGAGACAAAGAAATAAATAGACAAGAATAATCTTAGCTGATGCTGAGTGCTATGCAGAAAATTAAAAAGGGGAGAGGTGGTAGCCAGTGACTAGGTGGCAACTTTGGACGGGGTGGTTGAAGAAATGCTAGTTACACTGTTGTGAAGGAGCCAGCCATGCAAGGATAAGGGGGAAGAGCATTTCGGAGAGAGAGCATACAGCTAAGGCAAAGGCCCTTACCAGCGTGGCTAGGGCAGACTGGGCAAGAGCTACAATGGTTTGAGGACAAAGAGGCAGATAGGGGCCTATACAAACTGCTTGGGGAAAACTGGGGGGAAGGGAAGGTTTAAGGGAAAAATAACCAAGAGATCTGCTTTGGCCATGTTATATTTAAGATACCTTTTAGACACTGAAGTAAAGATTTCAAGCAAGAGTTAAAAATGTGAATCTGGATTTTAAAGGGGTGGTCAGGGCAGGAGATTGATATGGACTGGCCGAGATCACCAGGGAGTAGACACAGACCAAGTTCTGGGGCATTGACATTTAGAGATTTACAGAAGTGGAGGAGTGAGCAAAGGAGGCAGAGAAGGAGAAGACCTAGAGCCTAGCATCCGTTTTAAACTAAGGTTAAGCAACATTCTGGGGTAGGCCTGTGCTAGTCAGCAGGAACACAGAGACGAATAAGGCACGGCCCCTGCCTACAAGGCACTTGAGAAGCATTTACAAGATCAATTTAATCATGTGAGCTGAGCACAGAAGGACTCTAGAGATCATCTAATTCAACTCGATTTAATAGGTGAGGAAACAGAGGTCTAGAGATAGGAAGTGACTTGCCCAAGGTCACACAACCTTAAGGCAGAGTAGGGACTAAGGCTTGAGCACCCCGACTGCTAGCCTGGCAAGCTTCCCACAACATCCTGCTGTAGCCTCTAATGAGAGGCTGAGCAAAGGATAGTGGGATTTCTGCAAGGAGCCCCATCTTTAGGGAGGCTCATTCCTCACCTTGCTTCCTGCTTTGACTCTGATATATTATAGATTTCCCTTTAAAATGTTTAAACTGCAATATTTAATGTTTATAAAAATAAGGGCCTTGTTCCAAGGAGTGCTTTCTGTGAAATGGAAAATACTTTTATGTGACATCTCTGGAATGGAAAATATTTTTGTGCGATGTCTCTCTTGTTATTGAACTTTTATGCATCAGAAATCATTTTCATATAATCTAAATTTTATTGCTAGAAGGTGATTTTTTTGTTTATCCCTCATTTTACAAACAAAGGTCCTGGCTGAGGCACAGAAATGCGGAGAAATTGCCCAAGGTCACCTGGTCAGCCAGCAGCAAGGCCAGGGCTAAGCTCAAGTCTCCCAGTTCTCAGCACAGCCTTCCTCTAGTTCAGGATGACTTCCCTCGCAGAAGGCTGAGAGAGTGTTGTACACACTTATAGAAGTACTTCAGGACCCCTCATAGAATCCTGGAGCAGCCCATTTCTGTTTATCTTGTCTGGGCAGAGTCGGGCTCTCTTACTCAGTCAAAAATTCTTTAAGAGGCTACCGGATGTCCTCTGTATTTCTCAGGGCTAAAGGGAAGAAGGGGATCACTTGTCACTCTTTCTCTAGGGAGGGCCAAGCAAAAATTCGCCAATCCTATCATCGACAGAGTCAGTGTAGACTAAAAGGCAGGACTAGGATCCAAGTATCTTGGCTTCATCAGATTTATAAAATCTAACCACAGGGCTGATTATGTTTTTAACCATGAAATTCTTTTCATCACCTCTAGTTAAGCACAATATATAAATAATGGCCTTGTATCTCTGACAAGCAATTAATTTTTGTTCTCCCAATTACCTGGCTATAATTCTCTAGTGACTAAATCCCTGAAGTTCAGGGCACTTGGCTAGGAGTCAGACAAAGTATGAGCCAGCTACAGAAGATATGAACTGCCCACAAGAGCTAACGTATGATGACACCCCACTGCATGGGGCTACTCCCAATGCAGACACCCAGACGGTCAACTTCTCTTAGTCCAGAATTTCCCATTTACTGAGCATCAGTATTCCACTCAAAGAAATTTTTAGAACTCAAAGGCATTTAGATATCATCTCATATCAGAGATGGGGAAACTGAGGCTCAGAGAGGGAAATGACTTGCCAGTCGTCATATTACTTTATTTTAGTTGGAAATACTTCTCATATATTATGTTTCCAGTCTTTGTAAACAGAATACGCAGTACTGACTACCGTTTAACCCTTTCTTGATAATTCAGGCCCATTCTTATAAACACGAACTACACTTCTATGCTATGATTCTGTGACAATCAAATGATGAGAAGAGAAACCTAGGTAATTTGCTATTCTAAAGAATCCAAACTGCTTTAATAATCCAGACTCCCCCTTCAGAGTAAGGCAGTCAGCCTTCTTTCTTACTGAAGAACTTCTAGAATCTAATTGCCTTTGCTTCTGGCTGCAGTAAAACTCTCAGTGAGCACTGATATGCAGAAAAGAGAAGGGTGATTTCAAAGCCTGAGACTTAAGGAACCGAAGCCCAGAGGTTGCTTACTTACATGATAACAGACAAACGCCAGTTGTCGTGGAGTCGATTCTGACTCATAGCAACCCCATGTGTATCAGAGTAGAACTGTGCTCCATAGGGTTTTTAATGGCTGATTTTTCAAAAGCAGATTGCCAGGACTTTATTCCAAGGTGCCTCTGGGTGGACTGGAACCTCCAACCTTTTGGTTAGCAACCAAGCACATTAACTGTTTGCAGCAAGTAATAATGGCTAACCTTTATTGAGCACTTAATATGTACTATGCCATATTTTAGGTGCCTTATCTCACTTAGAAAACCCTGGTGGTATAGTGGTTAAGTGCTGTGGCTGCTAACCAAGAGGTCAGCAGTTCGAATCTGCCAGGCGCTCCTTGGAAACTCTGTGGGGCAGCTCTACCCTGTCCTGTAGGGTCGCTATGAGTAGGAATCGACTCAACGGCAGTGGGTTTTGGTTTTGGTATCTCACTTAATACTCTGAACTACCATGTGAGCCAGGGATTGTTATTATCTCTCATGAGCCACAGAAAAGGACCGTGTCCAAGGTCACAAAGCTAGTAAATGGAGGTACCAGGATTCAAACTCGGGAAGTTTTCGTTTCAAAGCCCACACTCTGGATCACTATTCTATTCTAACTCACTAACTGAAGCAGGATTTTAAAGGAAAGACTTCTGAGAGAATTCTCATTTACAATTTGATAAAACTTGATTCCGAGAAAGGGTAGTAATTCCTGCTCCCCCCGACCCCCTGCAAAGTTACACATCTGTGTAGGGGCAGAACTAGACTAGGATTCGGTCCTTTCATTCATTATCCCAAGTTCTTACCACTTCATTACACAAAAGTTCAGTGAAAAGAAGATTTGTGATATTTTTGAAAAGTAAGGTAACTTCTAGGTGGGACTAAAGCACCCCTGGCCTGGGGTCCCTGACTCTCTCTGGTCCACTCAAAGGCCTCAGGGCCTGATGTTCTACAGAAGCTTCAGTGTGGGTTTCCCACTCAACCTGCAGCTGGTACGATGTCATGTGAATGGGATTGGCCATGGGTCATGTATCACAGGCCACTGAAGAAGGCTGCCTCCTCTCCCTCGTGAAGCAGAGAAGATTTCTAATAGGAGTTTTGCCTTGTCACCTTCTCCCAGAATGAGGGACCTGACTCTCCCCTCTGTCGAGACCAGCAGATTCCCCAGAAAGACCCTTCTTTCTCCATAAATTTGGCACACCCATCACACACAGACATAAATAGTTGGTAAGAGGTCCTATCCAGCCCCTCCTCAGGAATATCCCAATTTAAAAGACTGGGCATCCTGGCTCCCAGGGGAAACTGGCTCTGGTTCCCTGGAGACTTCAAGTTTATAGGGAAGAGACCCAGGTCTCACTCCATCCCTGGACATTTCTACGGCTGGTACTGCAGACTGCTAATAAGTCGGTCTCTATAAGGGGTGGTGGAAGATAATCAGGCCTCCAAATGGGAGGGAAGGTAAGGAAAGGGAGAGGGAGAAGACTTCTAAGATCACATCCAGGCCTGAGGATATCTGACCTCTACTCCATCCTAGACCCAAAGCCTAGAGCAAGGGGGGTGGGGGGTGGTGGGAGGGTTGGAACGGTTCTTGGCTCTCTTGTGTCTCTTCCCAGCCACTTACCTGTGGCTGCTGGGTGGTTAAGGGTCTCTGAGGAGACAGGGCAAGGGTCCTGGACAGCAGCTGGTTCATCTTGCTGATGACTAGTTCTGTGATGAGTTGTCTGTCTTCCACTTGGTGTTCGCCAATCAGTGGCATACTGCAATCCATGACCTGATGGAAGGTGTGGCCAAGTGAGGAAAAGGACTAGAAACATAAGAGGCCTCGTACAGTCTTTCAGAATGGGAAAGAGTTAAACTGACAGAGATAAGCTGGAGGTGAAGCTGATGTTCTTATCTTCAGCTTGAAGCATGTTCCTAAGCGGGAGTAGGATCTTTCTCCCCTCCTCCTGCAAACCTGAGCCTTGGGCCCTTCCCCCAAACTTCAACTACACCGGGACTCAGTTAGTCTGAAAGACTGATGGCTGAATGTAGTGGGGAGAGGTAAGAGCAAGGAGAAAGTGCAGCCCCAGGGCTAAGGGGTCTGCAGGAAGAGAGAAAGATCTGGCCAACACACTCCCTTATGTCCCTGGGTCACAGGAGGCAGTTTTCATCTCTTTGTGACTTTTCACCCACACAATCTCTGTCTCCAAACATGCTCCACTCATTAAATGACTAGATTCCTGCCTCTGCTACTTATCTGGCAGGCTGCCTTCCCTCTTTCACCACCAACCCTGATTCTTCTGATCCTTCAAGGCCCAGATCAATGTTTTCCTCCTTCAGGAAGTTTTTGCCCTATTTGTATCATAGACTATAGCCCACCTCTCTCATTTATGAATGAGAAAACTGAGCTACTCAGAGAGGGGAGGTGACCACCCAGAAGGTTAGATCCCAAGCAAGCCATGGAGGAGATTCTGAAGCCCATTTTAGGGATCCTGACACCAGTACTGTGGGAATACAACCAAGTCCTAAAAGGGAGGCTTTTTGTGCTCTCAGAAGACTGCAGGGATATGTGTGAAAGATTCATACTGCCATTGCCTTTCTTAATTCAGGAAAAGGGAGTTAGCAAAGACCCAAGCTGAGTAATATGTCTCCAAGACTCAGTAAGATGCTAAGAAGAATTTTTTGCATCTAGGAGACCAGGTTGAGATACTGATTCACTAGCTTTGGGCATGTGTTCTTGGCCTTAAGCCTCAGTTTTCTCACCTGAAAAATGAGCAGGTTGAACCCAATGAATCCCAAGGTCAACTTTCTGAGAATGAGAATGGTAAAAACACTACAGCCTTTCTCAGAGGAATGGCATTAAGCTAGGGCCCCAGGAAGCCATATCTGGCATCTCCTACAACATGGTGTCGGTCAGCCTAGCCAGTTGGCAGCAATGACTCCCCACTTGCAGAGGTGTATTGCTATGCACAGCCACTGATCTGCCAGTTGGGAATCTTCCTGTGGCCCAGAACACTAACCCAAATGCAGTCTGGGCTGCCTACACAGTTCTCAAGCCAAGAACTTGGCCTCTAGCCTCAGGAGTTGTCTTTCACTGAGATGCTCCTTGGGCCAGACTTACCTCAAAAATGTAGTCTTTCCCATCTTTGCCATGTACAGCTTTGACAGCACAGATGTCCAGGCCACCAAACATCTCAGAGCAGGTGTCCACCCAGAGCTTGTACCTGGAGGGGACAGGAAGGTGTCCTGAGCCTGGGGCATTAGCTTCCATCAAGTTGGCCTGCTGGTCAAGCTCTTCTTGCCACCTCCACCTCTCCCATTCCCTGTCCCTTTCTCATCCCTCCCTCCCCTCATGAAGATTATTCCCTTAGCTACAGTGCCCTGCCCTCTGCTCTCCAGAGCTGACTCATCTTTCCAGGCCCAGAGCAGGTCTCACCTCCTCTAGGATGCCTTCTTTGGCTATTACAATCCATACTAACTAGTCTTCCCTTGGAGCTTGTATAGTCTTTATCTCCATAATTTAACACATGACCTAGTCCTGTCTGATCTTTTTAACTGGCTGCTTGGGCTTGTCCTGTTAGATCAGAGGCTCCCTTTGGGCAGGGCTTACTTCTTAAATCTCTTCATCTATGAAAGCTTCCCTCTCACCGAACCAGGTACTCTCTCTCACTCACCTGTCTGACATGGCAATTTGCTCCAGCATTGCAGATCCTGTGTTTGTTTTCCAGTTCCCTGAGATGGATGTCCTCCTGCAACAAGGTCCCACCAGGACAAGACAGGCAGTGAGCCACACCAACAAGAGAAAAACGAGAACCTTCCAGAATTTTAGCTAAAGGCTGCTTTCTCCACCCACTGCTCCCACAAATAGCCCGGGGGGGGCTGTCTGCTCAGCCTAGAGCCCAGCTGCTTCTGCCAAACCCCCATCTGCAATACCCTCCTCTTCTTTACAAGGTCCAGCCTAGACCTCTCTGGCTCCCTGGATCTTCTCAACCAGATGAGCTCTTGCTCTCCTTAGCATCCCTACAATACTATGCCTATACCTCATCTACAAACCTACATTCACTTTTTACTTTAGTTATTTGAGCTAAGTTTTATGCACAGGTCTGTAATCATTCGAGGATATATATTGTGTATTCCCAGAGTCTACCTGCTCAGAATCCGGGATGTCTGATCAGTATATACAAACTGAATTGAATTGATCCTGTGTAATCCCTTAGAGTTCTTGTAAATATCTCCCATTGCTTCCTTATTGGCTCACTCATTCATTCATTCAACAGTTAGTTTCTGAGGGCCCACCACATTAACAATGTGACTCTGGGCAAGTCAGTTAACCTCTTTGGGCTTAAGTTGCTTTATCAGTCAAATGGAACTGATGGCATCCAGCAGTCAACCTCTTCTCTGTTGTGCCCCCCTCACCCTCCATCCTTGAGCACATGTTGGAGTTGGCTAGACTTGGACTAAACAGGAGGCAGACAACCTGATTTCTGGTTCTGGATTTACTCTTAACTGGCTAAGTGACCTTCGGCAAACCACTTTACCTCTCTGAGACTCTCTTATCTGTAAATACAGGGTTGTTATGAGGACCAATTGATATAGGCTCAAATAAACTGTAAAGCACAAAAACCACATCTTTTTAAGATGAGTCTTCAACCTAGACACAGTCAAGAGGAAGAAGATCACCTCGGGGCAGAAAAGCCCTGCTCCCATCACTGACAGAGCCCTCATGTTCCATCTCCATCACTCAGTACTGTCTGAAGACTGTATGTGCTCATCTCCACTCAGCAGTTCCCAAGAATATCCTCCCCCGAGATCTGACTCCAGACACTGAGAAACCTAGGTACAGCCTGAGGTGGCCCAGTGAGCCAACTGATGGGAATAACTACTCCTCACACTTGTACAGCACTGACAACTTTCCAATATTCCTCCTCACCAAACCCCTCACTAAAGCCTCACTTAAACCCTTCTGCTGTGGGCAGGGTAGGATTCTTTCCCTCACTTTACAGACAAGGAGATAAGACTCAGAAAGGCTAGGAGACTTGTCCAAGGTTGTATGTCTATCTCGTCCAGGCAGCTATGAGATAAAAATCCAGGTTTCCTGGCTCCCTCAGTGTGATGCTCTTTCCCCTATACCCCACTACGTAGCTCAGAAAAACAACGACAACAGCCAAGGGGCTTGCAAAACCTGAACAGAAACACAAAGACAGAATCATAATAAAACAGCACTGTCCACGGCACTGGGTTTGGTTTTTTTTTTTTTGGTTTTGTAGTCATAATACTGGTGGTTTACAAATGTGTCCTGTGACTAGACTGAGCTCCTCAGAGGAGGGATAGGGAGTCACTCACTTCTATGTTCCCCAGCACAGAGCCATGATATATAATAGGGTCTCAGAAACTTCAAGTAAATAGTAATAATGTCCCATACATTTGTATGGTACTTTAAAGTTCACAAAGTTCCCTAAGAGTTCACTTCCCACTCTTCTCTAACCACAGGAAACAGGACACAGACCCAGACAGGCTGCCTGGGGCATGTGGGAGTAAAGGGGATATTGAGAGACCACCGAATGACAGGCCCACTGCCACCCTGGACTCTTAGGTCTTCTGGCCTCCATTGAGAGTGGAGACAGGAACATCACCTTCTTTCCTCCAAACACGGGTGTCTCAGGGTTTTCCAGGGGGAGAGCTGGAAAAGAAGGGGAAAATCCCAAACCTTATCTTGGCTATGCCAGGTCAATTCCTTCTTCTGAGAGCAAGGATATGGATAAAAGTTGGGGGAAGAGGAGTGGTGGAGAGAAGCTGAGAGGACCTAAGCATTCCCTCAAATAACTGACAGTCTCTTACAAATAAAAAAGTAAACTTTTTCTAAAGGTGTTCTGGTCACCAACCCCTCATCAATCTTTGAGAATTCACTCTCTCTTTTTTTTTTTTTTATGCTTCGCTCTAAATTGCTTTTGGAAACTCTAACTCTTAAAAATTTGGCATCTCCTTTTAAGGATCAAGATACTCTTACTCCACTATTATCATCAATAAACATTTTTGTTTTATTTAGGGGACTTTAAAAATGTGGTTAAAAAAATATATAACAAAATATGTGCCAATTCAACAATTTTTACACAGACAATTCAATGACATTGATTATGTTCATCATGTTGTGCCACCATTACCATTATCCTTTTCAAAATCATTCTACTACAATTAATAGAAACTCCCCAAAGCAATGACTCCCACTTCCCCCCTCTCTCCCACCCCTGTTAATCACCCATCTACCTTTGTCTCTATACACTTGTAATTGATGTATTTCACTCAGCAAAATGTTTTCAAGGTTCCTTCATGCTGTGGCATAAATCAGGCTTCATTTCTCTTTATGGCTAACTAACATTCCACTGTACGTTTATCCATTCATTTGCTGACGGACATTTAGATTATTTCCACCTTTTGGCTATTGTGAAGAGTGCTGTGATGAACGTTGGTATACAGGTTTTTCTTTGTGTTCCTGCTTTCAATTCTTTTGGGTATGTACCTAGAATTGGGAATGCTGGGTCTTAAGGTAGTTCTCTGTTTAACTCTTTGAGGAATTGTCAAACTGTTTTCTAGAGTGGATATACTATTTTGCATTCCCACCAGCAATAAATGAGAGTTTCAGTATCTCTATACCTTTATTAACACCTGCTATTTTCTGTTTGTTTTTGTCTTTCTTTTTTTAATCATAGCCATTCTAGTGGGGGGTGAGGTAGTATCTCATAGCGGTTTTGATTTGCATTTCCTTAATGACTAAATGATGCTGAGCATTTTTTTCAGGTGCTTGTTGGCCATTTGTATACCTTCTTTGGTGAAATATCTATTCAGGTCCTTTGCCTGTTTTTAAATTGGGTTCTTTGTCTTTTTCTTGCTAAATTTTAGGAGTTCTTTATAAATTCTGGATATTATACCTTTATCAGATACATGATTTTATTTAGGGGACTTTTAAAATTAAAAAATAGGAAATTTGCTTTCCTAGGTTCCTGGAATCATCTATTTTAGCTAGTTTTTATAACAGCTTTTTAAAATATCCTGTTTTACATCATGTGTAATTTTAAAGCAATCCTCAATTCCTAGGAAGCCTATAAATACAAAATTATAAACACATCAAAATCAGGAATTGAGTCAGTAAAGGTTAAAAAAAAAAATTATACCTCAGTTTTCTACAAGGGCTCCTCCCTGAATACTTATTGGGTGCCTACCATGTGGAAACTCCTGTGGCACAGTGGTCAAGACTTACGTCTGCCGGAATACTCCCAAACTCATTCTATGAAGCCAGCATATCCCTGATACCAAAACCAGGTAAAGACACCACAAAAAAAGAAAATTACAGACCTATATCCTTCATGAACTTAGATGCAAAAATCCTCAACAAAATTCTAGCCAATAGAATTCAACAACATATCAAAAAAATAATTTACCATGACCAAGTGGGACTCATATTAGGTATGCAGGGATGGTTCAACATTAGAAAAACAATTAATGTAATCCATCATATAAATAATACAAAAGACAAGAACCACATGATCTTATCAATTGATGCAGAAAAGGCATTTGACAAAGTTCAACACCCATGCATGATAAAAACTCTTAGCAAAATAGAAGGAAAATTCCTCAACATAATAAAGGGCATTTATACAAAGCCAACAGCCAATATCATCCTAAATGGAAAGAGTCTGAAAGCATTCCCCTTGAGACTGGGAACCAGATAAGGATGCCCTTTATCACCACTCTTATTCAACATTGTGCTGGAGGTCCTAGCCAGAGCAATTAGGCAAGATAAAGAAATAATGGGCATCCAGGTTGGTAAGAAAGAGGTAAAAGTATCTCTGTCTGCAGATGACATGATCTTATATACAGAAAACCCTAAGGAATCCTCAAGAAAACTACTGAAACTGATAGAAGAGTTCAGCAGAGTATCAGGATACAAGATAAACATACAAAAATCAGTTAGATTCCTCCAACCAACAAAAAGAACATTGAAGAGGAAATCACCAAATCAATACCATTTACAGTAGCCCCCAAGAAGACAAAATACTTAGGAATAAATCTTACCAGAGAGGTAAGAGACCTATACAAAGAAAACTACAAGACATTACTGCAAGAAACCAAAAAGACCTACAAAAGTGGAAAAACATACCTTGCTCATGGATAGGAAGACTTAACATTGTAAAAATGTCTATTCTACCAAAAGCCATCTATAGATACAACGCAATTCCGATCCAGATTCCAACGACATTTTTTAATGAGATGGAGAAACAAATCACCAACTTCATATGGAAGGGAAAGAGGTTCCAGATAAGTAAAGCATTACTGAAAAAGAAGAACAAAGTGGGAGGCCTCACTGTACCTGATTTTAGAACCTATTATACTGAGACAGTAGCCAAAACAGCCTGGTACTGGTACAACAACAGGCACATAGACCAATGGAACAGAATTGAGAATCCAGACATAAATCCATCCACATATGAGCAGCTGATATTTGACAAAGGCCCAAAGTTAGTTAAATGGGGAAAAGACAGTCTCTTTAACAAATGGTGCTGGCATAACCGGATATCCACCTGCAAAAAAATGCAACAAGACCCATACCTCACTCCATGCACAAAAACTAACTCAAAATGGATCAAAGACCTAAATATAAAATCTAAAACGATAAAGATCATAGAAGGAAAAACAGGGACAATGCTAGGAGCCCTAATACATGGCATAAACAGTATACAAAACATTACTAACAATGCAGAAGAGAAACTAGATAACTGGTTGCTCCTAAAAATCAAACACCTATGCTCATCCAAAGACTTTACCAAAAGAGTAAAAAGACTACCTACAGACTGGGAAAAAGTTTTTAGCTATGACATTTCGGATCAGCATCTGATCTCTAATATCTACACGATACTGCAAAAACTCAACTACAAAAAGACAAATAATCCAATTAAAAAACAGGCAAAGGATATGAACAGACACTTCACTAAAGAAGACATTCAGGTAGCTAACAGATAGATGAGGAAATGCTCACGATCATTAGCCATTAGAGAAATGCAAATCAAAACTACAATGAGATTCCATCTTACCCCAACAAGGCTGGCATTAATCCAAAAAACACAAAATAATAAATGTTGGAGAGGTTGTGGAGACACTGGAACACTTATACACTGCTAGTGGGAATGTAAAATGGTAAACCACTTTGGAAATTGATTTGGCACTTCCTTAAAAGGCTAGAAATAGAACTACCATACGATCCAGCAATCCTACTCCTTGGAATATATTCTAGAGAAATAAGAGCCTTTACACAAACAGATGTACACACACCCATGTTCACTGCAGCTTTGTTTACAATAGCAAAAAGATGGAAGCAACCAAGGTGCCATTCACAGATGAATGGATAAATAAATGATATATTCACACAATGGAATACTACGCATCGATAAAGAACAATGATGAATCCGTGAAACATTTCATAACATGGAGGAATCTGGAAGGCATTATGCTGAGTGAAATTCATCAGTTGCAAAAGGAAAAATATTTTATGAGACCACTATTATAAGAACTCAAAAAATAAACAGAGAATAAAATATTCTTTGATGGTTACGAGAGGAGAGAGGAAGGGAAGGGGAGGGTTTTTCACTAATTAGATAGTAGATAAGAACTATTTTAGGTGAAGGGAAAGACAACACACAATATAGGAGAGATCACACAACTGGACTAAACCAAAAGCAAAGAAGTTTCCTGAATAAACTGAATACTTCAAAGGCCAGTATAGCAGGGGTGGGGGTTTGGGGACCATGGTTTCAGGGGACATCTAAGTCAATTGGTATAATAAAATCTATTAAGAAAACATTCTGCATCCCACTTTGAAGAGTGGCTTCTGGGGTCTTAAATGCTAGCAAGTGGCCATCTAAGATGCATCAATTGGTCTCAACCCACCTGGAGCAAAGGAGAATGAAGAACACCAAAGACACAAGGTAATTATGAGCACAAGAGGCAGAAAGGGCCACATAAACCAGAGACTATATCAGTCTGAAACCAGAAGAACCAGATGGTGCCTGGCTATAACCCACGACTGCCCTGACAGGGAACACAACAGAGAACCCCTGAGGGAGCAGGAGTGCAGTGGGATGCAGGCCCCAAATTCTTGTAAAAAGACCAGACTTAATGGTCTGACTGAGACTAGAAGGACCCCAGAGGTCATGGTTCCCAGACCTTCTGTTAGCCCAAGACAGGAACCATTCCCAAAGCCAACTCTTCAGACAGGGATTGGACCGGACTATGGGATAGAAAATGATACTGGTGAAGAGTGAGTGAGCTCCTTGCATCAAGTAGACACATGAGACTATGTCAGTAGCTCCTTTCTGGAGGAGATGAGAGGGCAGAGGTGGGCAGAAGCTGGCCAAATGGACATGAAAATAGAGAGTGGTGGGAAGGACTGTGCTGTCTCATTAGAGGGAGAGCAACTAGCGGGATATAGCGAGGTGTATATAAGTTTTTGTATGAGAGACTGACTTGATTTGTAGTCTTGCACTTAAAGCAGAATAAATTAAAAAAAAAAAAAAGTGTTACATCTGCTAACCAAAAGGTTGGCAGTTAGAATCCACCAGGAGTTCCTTGGAACTCTATGGGCAGTTCTACTCTGTCCCATAGGGCTATAGGATCACTATGAGTCGGAATTGACTCGACAGTGACGGGTTTGGCTTTGGTTTTTTGTTTTTGGTTTACCATGTGCCTGCTGCTGTACAAGGTGGTGGGGCACAGAGGTGACACCACTGTTCTTGCCCACAAGGAGCTCAGAGTCTGAGGAGGAGAGCAACATAAAACCACGTGAGCGAAAGGGCTAAACTAGAGGTTGTAAAGGGTGTTATTTGAGGAGTGCAGGGACCAAAACAAACAAACAAAAAAAACCCTTGCGGTCCAGTCATTCTAACTCATAGCAACCCCACAGGACAGAGTAGAACTGCCCCGCAGAATTTCCAAGGAGCAGCTGGTGGATTCAAACTGCCGACCTTTTGATTAGCAGCCTAACCACTACGCCACCAGGGTTTCCACCAGGGGCAGGGAGTATAAATGCTGAAAAGAGGAGTGAGGGTGGGAGAAAAAGGAAAGAAAAATGGAATCAAATGGGGAAGGCTGTTCAACCTTGGAGTCCCAAGTGGTAAATTCATATATTAACAATGTTCTTTCTTTGTAAAGAAAAAAAAAAAAACAACTGTAAATTTCAAAAAAGTTGTGGTGGGGTGAAGGAAGCAGGAGGGAGTGTAACATTTCCAAAATTGGAATTATAAACCATTTGCATTCCTATGTAAATTATGGAAGGTCGGGTAGCCTTGAAATCTTTTCTTTTTCTAAATTCTAATGGAAGAAAGCTTTGGCTCTCCATGCTGGCAAATGGATAGTCAGCTGGAGAAGCCATCTACTTCATAACCACAGGGCTTTTAATGCTGTATAGCATTTCCGGGCTATATATTACGTCAGGAGTTTCTTAATTTTTCTGTGCTTTGGCAGTCTGCTGACGTTTATGGGTCGCTTCTTAGATGTATAACATGTGTAAGATGTATAAATGTATAAAATACAAAGGAATCCAATCATTTTAAATAATTATCAAAACATTAAACAAATTTGTGATTAGCAGTATATACGCTTCTTTGTAAACAATCGGATGCAGTGGCAGGTCTAATAACTACCATGATTTTGAAGTGGTGAAGAGAATAAATGGTATTTAAAAGTGTCTGTAACATCTGTAATGTGATTCAAAATTATCTGTGATTACTATTGGTGACAAAGTCTCAGGTACTGCTATGACTACCATGGTCTATCATCTATGTTCACAATCGAGGGGGGTGCTAAATTTTACTTGTAGGCTAGTGAAAATAAATATTAATTTCTTTTCTCATTTAAGTTCATGGACCCCTCCTCCAATGAAAAGGAACCCGGTTTAATAATCCTTGGCTTAGCTGGCACCCTCTCCCTGATCTACCTTGTAAGCCAGATGAGGTTAAACTTAGAGCTGGTTGCTACCCGGAGGCTTAGTTCCCCCATTCCGACTCAGGAGAAAATGGAGCATATCTGCTGAGAGTCTGCCCCTCACTCACATGTAAGCCTTGTAGTTGTTGCCTATCTTCTGGACCCGGATGTCATACTTGGAGTCAATGAAAGGCTCTGCTGTGGCGTAGGTCTGGGTGAGGGCCACCACACTAGCAATGTCTTGGAAATCGTAGTGGTTTTCCACTTTGACCTAATGTTGGAGCAAGACAGAGGGGAAGAGAGGCAGACATACACATACACACGCTAAGAAGTCATAAGAGACCTGAGCCAAACCCATTGAGGCACTCCTACTCTAGATGCAAACTGGCATGTCACAACTCCCTACGAGGCCCTTTCTATCTTCCCTTCCCAGGGCCCAGAGACCACACCTGCTGCCAGAGACCAGGAGACTAAGCAGGTAGCCTGCACTCTGTTTGTTGAAAGAGGCCTAGTCTGGCAACACTCATGCCTTCAGAAGGGACCAAAGCATCTTTTCCTTGGAAAGACTTTATCAATAACAGAGGCAGAAGAGCAGCCTACAAGTGAGCTCTCTGTACAGTGCCCTTTGAGCTTTCTCTCAGAACCTTCTTGGTCTCAGTCCTCAACGCTGGAGCTCAGCAGACCTCTCTGCCTTACCTTGCCCATCCCCGAGTGAGCGTGGCCAATCTTCACCACCACAGGGAATGTAGGCAGTGTCAGCTGGAAGCAGAGGAAAAAGGAATGAATTGGTCAGAGTGTGTTTGTCTCTGTGGAATCCCACAAATATTTTTATTGAGACTGCCCTTGGAAAAAGGGTCCTTTAAAAAATGATTCCAAGCTACTTGCTTTACACATTGAAAAACTGAGGCCCATAGAGTGCCAGTAGCATGCCCAAAGTCACACAGCGTTATTAGTGGCGGAGATACAAGAACCCTGCTTCTCCTAGTTGTTACTCACCGTATCTTTAAAACTCATTGCTTCAGTCTTCTCTGCATTAGGCAAACCCTGGGCAGGACTGGCCCTCAGCCAGAGAGAACACGACAAAATGCATCTTTGAAGGAGTAAATTATATATATATGTAAATTATACCTCAAAAAACCTCACTTAAAAAATATATCTTTGGAATCTTAACATTCGTTTTTGGTGTGCCTCTCCCAGCTCTCAGTGCCCTCCTTCCCTCTCCAAATGTCCAGTTTTCCTGTACTGAGCCTGGTCCTCATCTCCCTCTTCTACACTCTCTTCATTGTTCAGCAACTCCCCAAGCCCACCACTAAACATGGCTTAGTATGCCAGCTTTGAGGTTGGAAAACAGCTGTTGCAAGAATTCAGAATGTTTTATAGAGGAGCAATACAAACTGGAAAGGCCTTAACCCAAAAGAATCATCCTTCAAAGGCAGAATTCCCAGCTGTTACAAAATGGCGATGGAAGAAGCAGCATAGTGGAGTGGAAGGGGCACTAGACTAGATGCCAGGAGACTCATATTCAGGTCCCAGCCATCTGAGCACCTTTCTAAGCTGCCCCACCTTCTATAACATGTCAAAGCCCCCAGACAGCAGCGTCTTGAGATAGGAATCAGTATGGCCTAGGATATGGAGAGGGCTTTGAGGACCCAGGTTTTATTTTGAGCCCTCACCAAAGCATTGCCCCCAGCCATCGCAGAGGCTGAGGATCTGGGTATGGGAAAGGGTTTCTAAAGCACTGGCTGCTTTCTGACACCCCTCCCCACCCCCCAGCCAACAGAGCCAAGACACACTCGCACCCCAACTTTCTCTGTCCTATTCCATTAATGTTTGCTGTTGCTTTGGAGCCTCATAAATAGGGCATTGAAAACACTTCCTGCAGCTGAAAGAAGCCCTGAGTAGCTTGTCTCATTCCCAGTGTGCAGCTCAGCAAGGGGTCCGTCCTTCTCTGTCACTGTCTCTTTTGCCTGTTGTAATTCTGTCTGCCTCTCTCTGACTCTGCCTGCCTCACTCT
This sequence comes from Loxodonta africana, assembly GCF_030014295.1. Classification (NCBI taxonomy): domain Eukaryota; kingdom Metazoa; phylum Chordata; class Mammalia; order Proboscidea; family Elephantidae; genus Loxodonta; species Loxodonta africana. The sequence continues at coordinate 39,983,775 of NC_087363.1, forward strand.
TTCTGTCTCTCTCCTCACTCATGTTCCTTCTGCCTGAATCACAATCCTTCGGTCATTGTGCCCTCATGCATTTATCTTTGTCACTCTTTCTTTCTTTTTTTCTGCCTGTGACACCATTCCCTCTCCCTGTGCCTTAATATCTCAGGCGGGGAAACAGAGGCCAGGAGCCTCTCTCCTGACTTGCCTTTTTATCTTACTGAGCCTGCCGGTTAGGAGGGCCTCGGATCCTGCAGCCTCGGGTGGCCTAGAGCCAGGGGAGGGTGGAGTCCATCGGGGAGGGACTGGCCCTTGGGCCGCCCATAAAGCCTAGGGCGAGGGGCCCAACGCCTTCTGAAGGAGTCCTGGAGGGTCTGTTTGGTCTGACAGACCCCACAGGCTCCGGCGTGGTCGGCGCTCTGCGGTGTCATGCCCCGGGGCCCCCAGGCTGCGCCAGGCTGGGCGCTGTTGCTGCGGTTGCTGGCCCTGCTGCGGCCCCCCGCGCTGAGCGAGGCGTGCAGCTGCGCCCCTGCGCACCCCCAGCAGCACGTCTGCTATTCAGCGCTAGGTGAGTCGCGGGTCGCGAGCTCCACAGCAGGGGGTGAGGGGTTGGATAGGGCTGAGGAGCTAATCTGTTTAGTCTTGGATTCGGGATGGAAAGGGAGGAGCTCAAATACCCACACTCCTTGCCTCCTGCTGGGCAAGGGCAGCGGTGCAAGTGCAGAGCCTGGCTGGTTGGTAAAGAGATAATGATTGTCAGGGGTCTGGGGGAGGGGCGGAGTGGGAGGGGAAGCCCCTCCTCCAACACGGAACGAAGTGACACCAGAGCGGTCCAGTAATTCTGAACTACTGGATGTGTGTCGGGGGCTTGGGGTGGAAGTAGTGGTGGCTTACATTATAAACATCCTGTCTCAGCGTCCTTGCCTGCAACTGTGGTTGCCACCATGCCCCCACTCCAAAGAACACGTTTTGACATTTCTTTTCCCTCTGCCTGGAATGCCCTTTGCTCTGGTAAACTCCTGTTCATCCTTCACTGCCTAACTCAGGTATTCCCTCTTCCCTGAGGCGTCCTGACTCCCACTTACCTCCCTGGTCCTTTCACAACACCTCTTAACATCTTTGTGCTCCTCCTATACTGTGCTGTCGTTCTTTATACGTGTATTCTGTGCTAAACCATGAGTTCTGCAGGAGGGGGACCCTGCTTTAGGTCAATGGGCCTAGTGCCTAGTGCAAAGCCAGGCACAGAGGAGGAACTTCATAGGCAGTTTCTGACTAATGCTGCAATGGCAAGGATGGGCTGCCTTGGTGCAGGTTCAGAATATGTTCTAACTCAATAAGTATTTACTAGTATCAACTCTGGCAGGCACTGTTTGAGGTCTGGGGCTACATCAACAACTGAGCAGCAGCACACTGACCTCAAGGGGCACCTCTTCCTCCCTGTCCTCTGACTCCCACCTTTATCCTACTGCAGCCCAGGGCTATGGAGGACTAGAGCTCTTATTACTAACAGGTTCAAAAAGGCAGAAAGAGATTATAGGACCCCTGAGAGGCCAGAGGGGTTTAGAATCTGAGCAGCCACTACATGGGAGGAGTTTCCAGTCCCCACTCACATACACGGTCCTCCTCCTTACAACCCAACAGCACCTAAGCCAAGAACTCCCTCACAAAATTCACCAGAGGCCCCACTATCTTATAACATCCAGATCCCACAGGGATTGCTCCCACTGATTGCTGAAGGTTCCATCTTTTCCTGTGCAGTGATCCGGGCCAAAATCGCCAGTGAGAAGGTAGTTCCTGCCAGTGCAGACCCTGCCAACACCCAAAAAATGATCCGGTATGAAATCAAACAGATAAAGGTACATGAGGACAGGACAGAGCATTTATCCCCTTGGGCTGGCGGAGGGAATGGGGTCTGTGTTCTGGGAGGGGTGGGGCTTGTACGTATCAGGTGACCTGGTTCAGTGAGTGGTCCTTGGGAATAGATGCTGAAATGGAAGCAGATGAGATCTTGGGAACAGGGCCCATGGGATCCAAGTGACAGTGCTAGATAGTACCTCAGTGGCCATCTTGTCCCATAGCTTTCCGTGCTCAGGGCCACTGGAGGTACCTCCCCTCTCACTGGAATAACCCAAGGTTATTTAGAAATGACCCAGCTGGGCCATCTGTGTACACCAACTCTTGAACTCGCCTTTAGTTTGTTAGACTGAGGAATGAGAACTTTTTGCCTGTAAAGATATAAAGTACTCACTGGCTCCATTCGGCTTTGCCTTTCAGATGTTTAAAGGGTTTGAGAAAGTCAAGGATGTTCAGTATATCTATACACCTCTGGATTCCTCTCTCTGTGGTGTGAAACTAGAAGCCAACAGTCAGAAACAATATCTCTTGACTGGTAAGTTCAAGACCAGCCACTGGGCTTAATAGAGCCTGTTTCGCGAGGAGGTCGGTCAGGGAGGAGCCAGGGGGCTTCCTTGGGCAGCAGGCTGAGCCAGTGGCGTTTGCTTAGGCGTAGAAGGGAGCTTTGTTAGTGAGAGGCAGCTTCTGGCTACTGGGGCAGCCTTTTGAGTTGGGAGGAGCCTTGGTAACTTCCCTTTCAATGGAAGAATCCTTATTACAGTGACTTTGGCCACTGCTTCAACATTTCAAGGACAGTTTGCTCTCCCAGCCTAGGGCAGCTGGTTCCATTTGCAAACACTTTTAATTGGCATAAGTTTTTTGGTACCTTGAGCCAAACTCTGTCCCTCTTAAGTCACCTTTTGAAGGTTCAGCTCTACTTTCTGCCCCATGATGGCAGAAATAGCCACATGCACCCTTGCTTGAGGTCTGCTTTTTTTCCAGGCTGAGCTCTTCCTTGTAAGCCATGGTTCCCAGAACCCTTTACACCCTGTCCTTGCAGCACAAGGCCCGGAACCGGGCACAATACCATAGGTGAGGTATTAGCCTCACAGAGTAAAGGAGGATTGCGTGTGCACACACACCCCATATTTACTGTAACCTATGTGTACAGCCACATCAGGTCATGCTCTTGGCTCACAGCAGGCCTGTGTGGCTGACTCACAGCCCAGGCCTATTCTGGGGCATAGCAAAGCACAGCCTAACAGGAGCCTGTAGTTTAACACGGTTCTGTCTCCATGAACTTGGGCCCAGGCATGTCTCCCTCATACTGAATTTCTTGGGGCAAAACAGTTAAAGAACTACATGAGAATATGACTCCATAATTGAATGAATGCAGTGCAAAATTATTTTGAGAATAATTCAGGGAAAGGAGGTATTTGTGCGGTTGCGCATGACTAGGGAAGACCTCATTGTGTAAGCAGGATCTAAACTTGCCTCAAGGATTAAAAGATTTAGCAAGAGGGAGAGGAAAAGGAAAACCACAGGAGGTAGGAGAGCAGGTAGTGGAATTCCACCATCCATCCATCTTTCAGCAATGAATAAGCCAGGCCTTGGGTGGGAGAGTGGAGATTCAGTAACAAGTCACAGTCCTCAAAGAGTCCACAGTCCAAACATGGCTTTTGGGAAGTGGTAGACATTGGAGGCCACAATAGAAGGAGCTCTCCAGCTCCCCTACCTTCACATCTAGGGGTGTGAAATTTGGCTGGGCTGGGGAGCCTCTGGATGGGAGAGGTGGAAGCAGGCATGCCACTGAGCCCCCAGGTCCTAGGACTAGCAGACCAGGCCTTTCAAGTTTGGTTATAAGCATCTACCCTCTGTGTGTCTAGCCCTTTGCTAGGCACTGAGGTGCATCAGGGGCAGCAGGAGACATGGTCTCTGCCCTCAAGGTGGTCAAGGTCTAACCAAGGGTGGGTGTGGGGATAAATGATGAAACACAAGTCTATGAAAAGTCATCAGTGGCACCCATGCCCTTCAGGAGAAGGTACAAGCTCCTTCACCTGATCTTGAAAGCCCTTTGTGACCTGAACACTGCTGTCCTCTCCAGCTGTCTCTTTTTAGTGGCAGTTCTCAGTCCCTTGCTTGCCCTAGAGCTGAACTAAACTACTTGCAGTTGCAGAAAATGTTCTGTTGGGCTGTGTTCCTCTGCCTTTGCACAGAAGTGTCCCAATGACCAGAAGTACTTCCTCCCAACTGTCTAGCAGGTGAACGCCTACCCATTCCTTCAAGGCCCAACTTAAATATCATCTTCTCTTTGATACTTTCCTTGCCCCCTGCCCCTTCTATGTACAGATATAACATTCCTTTCCTTTGTTCTTTTACTAGAATCACACAATAGTGTAATTTTTGCCTACTTATCTGTCTACTCTACTAGTTTTTAAGCTCCTTGGGGGAAGACAGCCTGTTATACTTATTTCTACATTCCTGGTTTGAGGTCAGAGTAGGAGCTCAGTGAGTTCAAAGAGAGGTATGGGCTAGAGTGGTCACAGATGGCTTTGAAGATGAGGTAGTACTGCAAATGGTCCTTGAACGATGGGGAGGAGTTTGGTAAGCAAAGAAGAGGGGAGGGCATTCCTATGGGGAAGGGGAAAGACTTCTAAAATAGGTATCCAAGGGGTGGGAAACTGGCCTGTGTAGATATTGTGGGATGGGGCTGGAAAGTGGAGGGACCTATTATTTATTGAACATCTTCTGTAGGCCCAGAACTATGCTGGGAACTTTACAGGCATTCTCTCACTGAATTCTCGTAACAACCTTATTATCCTCATCTTCAATTGAGAGGTTCTGTGATATTTTAAAGGTCACACAGTTAGTAAATGATAGAAAAGAAGGGTGTCCCAACCAGAGTCTGACTTCAAAACCTATGCTATTCTCTTTGCACTATGGTAAAGAAAAGGCCTTGAATTCATCAGATCCCATAACTCTCTTTCATACAAATACAATCTGTTAATTTCCTTGTTGTAAAGGGTACAGGGGTTTGTCTAGTTCCTTCACTGAGCTCCATGTACCCACTGCTACCAAAATGCCGATGAAGAAGCTGCAATTCTGGGCTCCTCAAGAAGCTGGGCTCTTGGAGTTCCAGGAGCTAACTGTGAGCTTGACACTAGGCTGTCTTCCATCTCCCCTTAAAGGTCAGGTCCTTAATGATGGAAAAGTCTTCATCCATCTGTGCAACTACATCGAACCCTGGGAGAACCTGTCCTTGTTGCAGAGGGAAAGTCTGAATCATCATTACCATCTAAACTGTGGCTGCCAAGTAAGGGATTGTCCATTTCCAAGGTCTTTTGGGGGTGGGAAGAGGGCCCTGAGCCTTGCAGCACAGCCTTCATGTGTTCCTTCTTGCATGCATGCATTTTTTCACTTGCTCAAAAAATAAATAAATAAATAAATAAAAATTTTTTTTTTTCTACATCTACTGGAGATCTGCCATAGATCAGGCACTGTATGAAGCTGGGGATGGGAAAGTAAGATGGTCCATTGTCCCTGACCTCAAAGTACTTACCATTTGGCTGTGAAGGAGGCCATCATACAAGGCAGACTGAGATAATAATAATACAACAGCTGTCATATAGTGTGTGTGCTCTTTGCCAGACCCTGTAATGGCAACTTTCTAAAGAATATTTAATTTAGTCTTTATAAGGAATTAAGATTTCCATTTTAAGTGACTTGCTTGAGGTCAGACCCTCAGGTCTGTCTGACTCCAGAGATGCCGTTAGGGAGGCAAAATTTCACGTGAGAACACAGAGGAAAAAAAATCAGGGGAAAGTTTGGGGACTAGGAAAGGCTTCATAAGGCACGGGGCAACTGAGAGGGGCTGTAAGGATGTGTAGAAGTCGAAAGGCAGTAATGGAGGAAGAAGTACCATGCACATGGAGGGCACTCTTCTCACTTTGATGTTGTATGGCCATGACTCTAGATCACCACCTGCTATACAGTGCCCTGCACCATCTCGGCCCCCAACGAGTGCCTCTGGACAGACTGGCTATTGCAGCGGAAGCTCTATGGGTACCAGGCCCAGAATTATGTTTGTGTGAAGCATGTTGATGGCACCTGCAGCTGGTACCGGGGCCGCCTGCCCCTCAGGAAGGAGTTTGTGGACATCATCCAGCCCTAGGGACCAGTGGCTACCACATCCCCCTGAGAGTTCTGAAGACCAAGCTAGTTCTTCCCTGCAGACCTCTGACCATCACCACCTGCCTCATCACTTCCAGACAGTGGGAAGTATCAAGTGGACAATCTGCCAGGGCTTAAGGCAGGGATGGGGGCACATTACAGCTTGTATCCAAGATTCCAGCCCAGAACCTGTCAAGAGCTAGGGAAGGTCACATGACTTTTCTGTCCGGTTCTCAGCCTTTCTCCCCTGCCTCTCAACCCCTTTAGTCTAGCTTGTGCCTCTTACTGAGAGTTTCCCCTTGATTCTGGCTCAGTTTATTTGCGAAAGCCATTCATTCCCCCCCAAAGTGTGTTTTCTTTTGTCTTAACTGATTTGATAGGGGAGAAATGGTGAATATTATACATGTAAGATGGTGTAGTCTTGTGATGTACAACATCAGAAGGTGGTTGACAGTATCATAAACAGGCTGACTTGGGGCAATGAAAAGAACAGTATACCATGGCTGTGTATCCTCTACCCCTCCTGCCTCAACTCATCCTGATCCTCTGAGATACTTTCATCTGTCTGTAGGAGTGACTTGGGGGTAGAGAGTCACTCAGTATGACAGCTAGAAGGGTCTAACCTCCCTCCTCATACTGGAGTCCCCACTATACCATTCCTGGCAGAGGGTCCGACCCAGTTAACTCATCTCTTTAGACAGGAATAGACTTAGATATTGACTCTCCAGGTTAACTATCCCCAGTGCCCTCAAATGATGTCCACAAGGCTTTTCTCCTATCTCTTTTATCCATTCTGCCACTCTGTCTTTTTATTGGTGCATTTAGCCCGTTTACATTCAGTGTAATTATTGATAGGTTCTCCTATCTCCCTTAAAGAGTCCTTCTCTACTAGATTACTAATGTCTTTGTTCCCACTTCAGAGCTCTTTTTAATACCAAAATTCCTTTCTCTTGTACAATTTAAATCCTCTTCATCAGATTTTTGACACTCCAGAGAGATCTTATGAAGTCCTCTCTTGAGGGCAAAGTTTGGATGAGGGACAGAAGAGAAATAACATAAAATATGATAGGTAGGAAGTATACTTTACAACTGTTATTTTTTACAGTGGCCAGCCCTGTGTATGTGTTGCAGCAGGAAAAAGCCAGCTTTGATACCCCAGAGAGCACCCCCATCCTTCAGCTCATTCCCCTCACCACTGTGTCCTGGACTCCCAGAGACCTCCGGGCAGAGGCTTCTTAGGGCTCCTTAGCCTCTGCAAGGCTTCCTGACTTGCCTGAAAGGGAAAGCCCTGATGTTGGCCTCACGGATTTATTAAGGACAGGGGCTTAAAATTCCAGACTTTTTCCCTGGGGAAGCTGTGGCAAAGATGAAGGAGATGGTTCTTTTAAAGGCCCAAGGTTGTTATTCATCTTCTGTGTGTGGTTTGCCGATGAGCAGAGCCATGCACAATGTGGCAGAGGAAGGCTCTGGATTCATAGAAATGGTACAGGTGGTGATCTGTTTTGGAGAAGGGCGTTGGAAGGGAAACAAACATGATCTCTGTCCCAGAGTACAACGCTTAGAACACTTGGCAGAAAATCTCCACTGGTGGGTTAAGCAGGATCACAACCTGACCACACAGGCCTGGGGCAGAGGATGTGGGAACATGGGAGAAGAAGAAAGTTTTGAGTTCTAGGTTGCCGTGGAGGAAAAACATTAGCAATAGCCTCCTTACCAACCAATCATCGCACCTTTCTGCTCCCTCTGACATCCTAGGGTGGCCTGAGAAGGCATAGGGTTAACCTGAGCCTTATCACAGTCTTGAGGAAGCCAAGGAAAGGAAGAGTCTGGTGAATAATAGCAGAAACAATACCTTACATCTGGGGAGTGCTTTACACTTTTCCAGAAGGCTATTACTTAAAGCATCTCATTTAATTTTGTAAGTACCATATTAGATATCCTGGTCAGGAATAATTATGCCCACTTGACTCTCCTCTCAGGACACTGACAGATGGTGAGGGAGGGTAACTGGTCCAATGGCAGAGCTCGGGCTAGAATCGGAGCAGTGGGAACTTCTGATTGTTGGTCCATAGGTTTGTTACTTTTTCTTCCCTTGTTTCTGCTCTTCTCTATCCTGTCTCCAGATTTTGAAGACAAGCTAAAATACAGCCACTCCCGCCCCATAATGCAGCTCCATAGTCCAACCCCAATGGGGTCTTTGGGGTTGAGATGCTGAGGCCCTTGCCAGGGCCCCATTGTCACCGTGTGGCTAAGTTCGGAGTGGAAACAACAGAGAGACCAAAGTCCCCACTCAGCCACCTACCATCTCTTTGTGGTTGGGATAGTAAGTCTGCTCAATGAGTGGGAACTTTTCTCCTCCCAGTGTCTTGTAAATGGCCACCATCTGGGCAAACTGCAAAAGAGAAGCAAATGTTTAAGTTTATTTAAGACAACTTTGGGAACAGACAGATAAAATATCAGTCAACCAAACAAATATTTATTGAAAATTTGCTCTGTTGAGGGCTTTGTGCTAAGTGCTTTGAGGATATAAAAAAGGTGTACAATTCCCATCCTCAAGGAACATATGGTTTAGTTGGGGGAGGGAGAAAGAGTGAACTAACATACATTATTTACCCACTTTTAATGGTATTTAATTCAATCCTCATATCAAATGGATAAACTAGGTATTTATCATCTTCATTTTACATATAAGGCTCAGAGAGGGTCAGTAACGTATCTAAAGTCACAGAGCTGCAAAGAGGTGAAGTTAGGATTGAAACTTGGGTCTCTTGACCCACGAGATGATGGTAAAAGATGAGCTGAATAGCTCATGGCCAAGTCATGGGAGTTCAAATGTCAGATAAAGGAACTGTAGCTTTTTTCAATACACAGTATGGAGTCATCAGATTTTGAGCAGTGATGTCATGAGTGGACCTGTTCTTCAGGAAGATTTAGATGGTCACAGTATACAGGATAGACAGACCCAGTATTCTGGGACTTACTAGCTATCCAAAGACTGAACTCACTGGAACTTCTCCTACCTATGAGAAACTAGAACAGTTCCATGGTGAGGAGGAGCTCATACATACAGTGTCAGGGTTAAAAGGTCTTTGGCAACATCTAGCATCACCCTCTACCCTCCCCCTGCCACACACACATTCTATACATGAGGAAACCGAGGCACAGAAGTCACTTGCTCAAGGTCACACGGTAGTTGAGCCAGATTTATTCCCAATCCTTAATTCTCCCTACTCCTTCAAGTAGCTGCCTTTCAGGCTCTGCAGACACCATGTTCTTCCTACAGGAAACACAAAGGACCCCTGCTCAGTCCTTTCACACACCACCCACATACCCATCCCTGGTGCCCTGGCAGCTGGGAGAATCCAGTGTCTTCTCTCTAGTACTACTGGATTAGTTCACACTCCATGCCACCTGAATCTGGAATTCCTAGGAGAAAATGTTGCCAGATCAAAATTATCTCTTTTTACCAGAGAAGGGGAAGCTAGAACATTTTTTAAAAGCTCATGTCTTGTTCTCTAAAAGGGATGTCGGCACATAAGCCATTGAAGGTGAGGTGGGCTGGGGCAGTAAAAGTTCAGAACAGGGTTGTTAAAAAACTGCAGTCTTCTGGTTCTTGTTCTGCCTCTAATTTGCTAAGTGTCCTTGGTCAAATTTTCCTCTCTGGGCCTCATTTTCTTCATATATAAAATGAGATGGTTGAATTTGATTGGTTCCTTAACCTTTTTACCACACACACACACACACACAAAATCCTTTTGTTATATTTCCTCTCAAACTCCATTATAAAACAGCATTTTAAGTGATGACTTGTTGTGGTCCTTTTGTGGGTAAATATAGAACTTTGTCACCATTTTTGAAATGCTAGAAAACACTGGAATTCTTGGCTCACTCCTTTAGTGACACACAGTTGGTGATTCTAGATCCCTAAGGCCTCCTCCAGGACTGAAAGTATGATTCATGGGCTCTCAACCTCTAAAGATTTTATTGTTGAAAGAGACTTTAGAGAGCCTCTAGACTAGCCCTCTCCTTTTATAAATGAGGAGATTGAGGCTAGGAAGCAGGGAAAGGGTAGGCTCCCAGACCACACCTGGAGTTGGGCTGAGCTGGGACAGCACCCAGGTCTCTTTTCACCTTGCCCAGCGCATTCTCCATTATACCTTGCTGTCACACCATTCTTTGGTTTTTCAGCTTGCTTTGACCATCAAGACCAATCCCTCGGACCTTTCCTGCCTTCTTATATTCTCCCCACCACCTAATCTGATCTTTAAGTCCTGCCTGCCCACCTGAGCCTGGCTGGACTCCTGCTGTGCCTCTGGATACCTGCCTAAACTTTCAAGGCTCTCCAGCATCCTCAGAGTGCTGGTGCCAGCTCTGCCTAATGACCTCTGTCCTGCTGCAGCCCACATGTTGGCATGCCACCAAGCCATGCAGAGCCCTATCTTCCCAGCATGTGGGAGAGCTACACAGACACCTCACGGATGCCAAGAGAGCCCATGGCTGACTCCCAGAGCCCTGGGGCAGCCAACATCAAAATGGCAGCCAGTTCCCAGGCACTTGTTGAGTTCCTGGGAGCTCACCCCACCCCCCTACACCTGAACTCCAGCAGTACCTGTCTGCTCAAGGTACTAACCCTTGTCTCCCAGGAAACTTAAAATCTAAGTAACGGCCACATAGTCACTGATTAAATAAATGTAGTATCTGATAAGCGCTATTTCCTCTATGCATAGACAAAAGAATGAATTTGGGAGCCGAAGTGGTATTGGCAATGAGGAGGAAGATAGGTTCATTATAACCATTTATCCAATGAATCAAGAAAGACTTTCTTGAAAGAGATAGGATTTCAAGATCAGTTTGAATAATATATTGTCCTTACCTCTCCTGGAAATAAAAAGCTTTAATTCAACCCTGATGCATCTGTCTCCTAAAGACCCATAAAGAGCGACAGGAATTTCAGATACATTCGTAATAATAAGGGGTAGTGGCATTCTTACTTTCTCTGGAATGCTGCTTCCATTGACAGGCTCACTTCTGCTTCTGAAATCCCTAGTGTACCTACCCTGGCTAATCTCAAAGATCTCAAAGACACACTGATGCAAGGCAGAGCCTTTTCCAGTGCAACTGAAGCCTCTCCTCACACCTTGAGCAGCCGCAGTAAAGACATTTAGAAAACAGGAGCCAAAGTCATCATCTCAGAGGGACCCTCCCTTCACAGTCACAATGGCCCACTCCCATTAACAGGCAGAGAACAGTATGTAAAAATGTCATTTGTGTGTCAGCTGCTTAGTGAAACTGAAGGGAGACTTGGTGTCTGGCCAGAGAGACCTGCAGTTCTCATGCAATGCTGAAGGCAATGTGCTGGGATTGTGAATGGTGAGAATGTGAACCCTCACCAGACCCCAGATCCCAGAAGGGGCACAGGTCTCCCCATCCTCCCCTCTGGCCTCTGGCACAGTTTAGGAATAGAGAGCAGGGAACTTGTTTCTTTAAGATCCTGAATACTAGGGGACTATAACATTCAGACTGGTGTTACAGTCCCCTAGCAGTGGTAGCAGGCTCTGAAGGTCTGGGAGAGTGGCAGGTACTACTACTGTTCCCAATCTACAAAGAAACTTGGGCACTGACAGGTTTAGTCATAGTGCTGGTAAGTAGTGAAATCACCCAGAAAAAGCTGCATGGCTATGAGGGATCCAAATTCTAACAGGTATTGGGGCGGGGGGCGGGGTGGTGGTGAGGGCAATATGTGCAGTAGGGATGGCCGTGTGACTAAGGAGAAAGGGAAGGTCCTCAGAAAAGAAACTTGGTGAAAGCCTCACATGTGCTCTATGATTAACAACACAGTCAAATCACACGACCCTTTTAGCCTTGTTCCTGTAGAACTCTTAGGATTCCAGGTGCCTCGGGCCACTCGCTGGGAAAGGCTGAACAAGTGGAGCTCTGGAACCCAAGCCACTCTCCTTAACCATAGCAACAACCAGATCTTCTGACTCCTTGGTCATTGGTCTTTCTCTCACACTGTAAGGTCTCCCTGGCTTCCAAGAGGACAAGAAAGCTATTCAGGTGTGTAAGGGGAGGGTGGAAGATCAAGAGCAGAGTTGATGGATCCAATTGTTTAAAAAAACACCATCTCCAGCCCTTGAGGAGTGGAGAGGCTTGGAGTCCAGGAACTTCCTGGAACCAAGACAAGCCTGAGGGTGTGACAGCTGAAATGTGATTTTGCAAAACAAGAAGACAAAGATGTGATTGGGGTAGATGTTTCCTCAGAGAGAGCTAGCCCGGAGCAGCAGAGTGAGGGGAGCTGGATCCCCTCGGCTGTCAGAGGGGAGGCCAGGGTGCCTAGTAGCCATCACAGGTCACTGTCCCACTACCCCTACTCCTCTCTTCGTAAAAGTTCCACTGTTTTTCCAGATCAGACTGGCCAAGGAAGCAAAAACCAGACCAGCTTTTTCCTTACACAGTAACCCATTCCAGATGAGAGGCAGTGTGCTCTAGAGAAATCCTGGCTTTGTAACTTTGGCAAGTTACTTAACCCTTTCTGGGTCTCATGTCTCTGCAAAAAGTGATAATAATGAAAAAATATCATCCTTGTAAGGTTATTGTGAGGATTCAAGGAAATTAATGTAGGAAAATCTCAGAAGTTGGCACCATGTAGTAGGTGGTTTTATACTCATTACTTTCCTTCTTTAATTTTCACTTTTCTACTATGAGGTAGTAGGATTTGATGATCTCCAAGGGCATTTCCATCTCATTAAGTGTCTGATTCACATGTATGTGGATAAATCTCATTTTAAGTTTGCTGAAACAGGTGGTAGGATACTCTGTGATTAACACTGCTCTGAGCCGGACCATTCTCTTGGTCCCTAATGGCCTCAGGCCTTTCCAATAGCTAGACCATTCTAAGAGACAAGAAACAGGCATTTTTATGTTGCAATCCACGGCCAAGGACAGAGCCCACAGGCCTGTAAGGGCTTATTCACAGAATCTTTGTAGAACTGTGTTGTGAGGCCAAAGGTCTACTCTGTAGCAAAGGTCACCGAGCACATGACATGTAATAAAGTGCTACCATGATATCGTGCCCTGCTCCATATCCCAGCTGAAGCTCCTCTCAGATCCTCAGCTGGTACCCACTGGGACTAGATCCCTCCTGGGAATGATCCCTCCTAGGGAATTAGAAGATGGAAGGGCCTGGATCTTACCCTTTTAGCCAGGGGAAGGGAGCACTCACTCACCACCCATGGTTTGTCACAGAAGTTGTAAATGGATTCCAGCGAGTTGATGCTGGGGAGGCCTGCATACTGCATGCCGATGATCAGATGGCGAAAGTCTTCATTCTCCGCCATGCCAAATGCATGCTGCCGGATGAGCACAAAGTCTGGCCGGAAGGACCTGGTAAGAATGCAGAGGCAGGCTTGCCATTAACCAGCACCTCGGGCCAGGCATCATCTTGTCTCCCATTTCCAAAGCCCAAGACAGACATACAGTCCGTGCCCCTCATTTTCTTGTTATTTTTCCGTTATGGACTGGGAAATGAGGTTTTATGGCCAATCGGCATTTTCCCAAGGAGATTTGGGGAACAGATCCTAAAATTTCCTCATTCTTCTGGGTCAAGCAGTGCCTTTGTCTAAGGTACAAATACCCTCAAGAGGAAAGAAACACTTTTAGACCCTTACACCTTAAGTGAAAAAGAATGTTCCCTGTCTTCATGGGACAGTATGAGAACCTGAGGCCCCTTGTGGCTCCAGAGCTGGTACTCAACGTAGGTTCCGGCAGACTTTCAAGTCAACCACTTGGCTGACGTCACCACACAGCCACGGGGAGATCGCCAATCTCAGTGTCCTGTTCTTAGTTCTTAACACTTCTCCTTAAAATAGGGAATGCCCTCATCAGGCCTGCAGGAGAGCAAGGGCCAGGCTGGCTGAGGACAGATGCCAGACTTCCCAATGTTATTCTTCCAAAGGAGACGCTAGGGAGGGGTACAAATATTTTTTGCAGAATTGAGGTTGAGCAACGGCTACAGGAAGCACTGAGAGTACAGAATGTTCCCGTGCGTGGGAAACCTCCCTGCATTTCACCTCGAGCCAGCAAAACTCCTTTCAACTGCTCCATAGGACCGGGGCCCCTGTCTTCATGCCCTGCCTTCGGTGGAACCCCACCTTCCCAAAGAGGTAGTTCTGGGGCAGCATCTGTCCCCAAAGCACTAGGGCTCAGCGGTTTCACATCATGTGCCCAGGCACCCATCTAACCCCACCTACAGATCCAGCCTCACCCCAGGCTAAATAGTTGGCCTTTTAGAGTGAGGGTGCAGAAGCCCTCCTGAGTCATTCAGGGGACTTAGTATCAAGTCAGCATGGTATCTGCTGCAGCTACTCTGACCTCCTTGTGCCCCAGTTTTGGGAAGTTGGTTACGGCTGTATTCCTGACAGCAAACTCCAACCCTGTATCCCAGTTATAGGGTTTGAGATATAGACTGTGGCCAACTTCTGAGTTCCTATGCTGATGCTTGGAAGGGCCTGCCTTAGTCTTCCCAGATCCCTCCAGGAGTCCTGCCACTGGACCTTTCTGTCACCACCTGCTTGTCTGCCTGCAGTTCCATGACTCACTCTACCTGAAGTTAAAGGAGCCTGTCCATTCTCTCTTGTAATACCTCCCTGCTCTCACTGTCCACCTGAAGGGACATCTGTTTTTCTGTCCTCTACCGGAGGATGGACAACCTCACACCCCCAGTCTTGCCTTTCCTGCCACTTACCTATTTCCTATCAGACCTTGGAGGCCTCAGAGTACTGCCGATTGAGATGGGGACAGGGTGAGGTAGAGAAGACTCTTCCTGGACTGTGATGTCTGAACACCTGAAGCCATACTGAGCTCCTCGGAAGGATTATACTATGAGAACCATTTTCTGCCATCTGGAATTCTTATCACCACCCTCACAGAATTGTGAGTATTAAATTTGATCACATCTGTAAGGCACCCAGCACAATACCTGATATATAAGTGCTCAATAATTGCTAACTCTCTTCCATCTGCAATGTCTCTTCCAAACCTGGGCTTTCCTATCAGACTTCCAAGTTCCCAGGGGTGAGAGATATTGACAGAACACAGCACTGGGAGTCAGGAGAGCTCACACAGAATACAGGCTCTGCTATAAACTCACTAGTTGAATCTGAGCAAATCAGCTGTAAAGAGAGTTTGAACTAGGTTAGAGGTTTTCCTACTTTTTTTTTTTTTAAGTAACGGAACCCTGTTTTCCAGGAGAAATTTATGCAGAGATAAAAGCACAGAGCTGTATTGGCTGAGTTGGGGCAGGGGTCCCAGAACCTCTTTGGCAGGAATTCATTTGCCTCTGTGGGAGCTCTGAGTCTGTGAAGCTTAAGGTCCTCTCTCTCTGTCATTGGACTAAGAGCTCCCTGAAGGCAGGAGCTGGTCTTCTCTGCCTGCTTCTACCACTTCCACACGGCACACCTCACGGAGTCCTCTACACCATCCACAGAGCAGCTATCCCACTCCATTTCCTGACATTGACACTGCTTCCTCAAGCTGGAAGTGGTAACTCTGGAGACAGTGACAGTGACCTTGAGGACAGAAAGTACCTTACCGGACCACCTTCGTGCCATTCCGGAGTACCTGCATATCCACAGCATAGGTCCCATCTGCATGGGCCACCAGGTTGAGCTCTGAAAATTCTGCCTGGAAAATAACAGTGGGGAAATAAGCCCACAATCCTGACTTTGCCAAGCCCTCCATGTAACAGCAGCAGCACTCCCACCACCAAACATCTACTTACAGTCTTCAAAGCACTTTCACATACTCATCTCATCTGAATCTCATAGCAACTCTATAAGGCAGGTGGGGCAGAAATAATTATCCCCATTTACCAAAGGAGAAAACCAAGCCTCAGAGCAATCAAGGGACTTTTCTGGACAAGCAACACATTGTTGGCAGAGACAAGAGCAAAACTCAGGTCTATTGACTCACAGCCCAGCATGCTTTGTGCTACCTCTCTAAGGAGCAAGAGTGTGCGGCAAACGTCCCTTTTGTGAGTTTCAACATAAATGCACTAAGTTTTAGTTTAGGTAACTGAGTATTAGTTCAGCACCCAACTAGCTGCATAAGATGTCAGGCAAATTATTTGTCCTCTCTGGGTTTCAGCTTCCCTTGTCTATTTAATGGGAAAAATTCTTATCAACCCTATCTGACAAGTTGTTTTAAGAACTGAATGTGATGTGGGCAGGAAAGTACTTTATAAATCATGACACACTGTGTAAGGAAAATACATGCATTGTTTAAACTGAACACCCCATCCTCTGCCCCCTCCAATGGATATGACTATTTACCATGAAGCAAGGAGAGAGGAAGATAAAAAATGGGCCACCTTACCCTCTTTTTTTTTTTTTTTTTTACCCTTTCAGGACTTCACTGCACTAAAATAAGGAGGTGTTCTTTTTTCTAAGCTCCCTCTCAATCAGCCTCATGGCCCAGGTTAGGCATCACTGGAGACAGCACACCTGAGTGGCAGACCTTTGCCTACCCAGCTTGCCACACTAACAATCTGGAGGGGTGACCAGTGTCCTAGGAAGACACCCTCTGACGTTCTCCTCAGCCTAGGAGCCCTGCATTAGAAGAGGGCCCTAAAAGCCACACTGCTGGCCTTTCCATCATTGAACTGGGGAAATTAACAGATTCAGTCTTCAGGCCTGTACCTCACAGTTGGAGAGAAAAGCCCAGGGGAAAGGGTGGGGGAAGAGGAGGTAGATGGCCCAGAACCCAGGGATGGACACTGTGCTCCGCTCGGCAGAACTAGATGGTTCACTTTGGGATGCCAAGAGGGAACAATGATGATGCAGATCCAACTCAGCTTCAGGCTGATTACCTGTTCCACTTTGATATCATAATCTCCAAGGACTTTTCTGCCCCGAAAGCACTTGGCCCTGGAGAAGGGAAAAAAAAAAAAAAAAAAAACCCACAGGAATTAGTTTTGTCCAGGTGTTTGAGGTCAGAAACTTATTGTCACAAAGAAGAGGCCTACAGCAGGCAGAACCCCAGGATGAGAATTAAGAGACCTAGGTTTTGTAACTCTGGTTATATCACCAAGAGACCTCAAGTAAGCCACTTCCTCTCTTTTAGCTTCAATTTACCCCACCTATAAACCCTTTTCAAGACCCAATTATTTTCTGCTTTGAATTTTTTGTTGATACCATGTGCTTTCAGTAATGGACGCATGCTGAATCATTGTATGTATGTATCTGAATTTTTGGTACATGGTATGGATTTTTTTTCTTGCTCCCTCCCACAAGCAAACCTTAGATAAGTCCAGAGGGACTTTTCTCACTAATTCTGCCCCCCAGAGTGTTCCCAAGTCCGCTGGAAGATATGCATCCCCAAATTCTTTTTCAAAATTTCTGTTTTGGAGGGGGCCTCATACCACCCAGAAAGAACCACCAGGAGCAGAGTGCATCCTTTGGACCCTGGGTTCCTGCACAGAGAAGCTCCTAGTCCAAGGGAAGATTGACAAGAAGGACCTTCCTCCAGAGCCAGCAGACAAAGAAAGCCTTCCCCTGGAGACGACACCCTGAATTAGGATTTTAAGCCTACTTTACTGTGAGAAAAAAAATTTCTCTTCGTTAAAGCCAAAAAAAAAATTTCTATTTTTCCTACCAAAAATGCACACAGCTCATACAACACCCTGTAGAAACGGTAATTTGTGGCATACACCCTTTTTTCTTTTGGTTTCAAACAGTCATAAAGGCCCCTGCCTTGCAGCAGCATGTACTCTCCGTGGGCAAGCTGCTTCCCAATGAACCTGATAGGCAGAAAATGTTGGTGTGCAGATGTATATCCCAACGGTGATAAAAGAGATAAAAGTAATCCAGAAGGCACCCTGATGGTGCAGTGGTTAAGCTCTTGGCGTCTTACCAAAAGGTTGGTGGTTCAATTCCACCAGCAGCTCCACAGGAGAAAAGGCCTGGCGATCTGCTCCTGTAAAGAACACAGCCTCGGAAACCCTGTGGGGCAGTTCTACTCTGTACTGTAAGATTGCTATGGATCAGAGCTGACTTGACAGCAATGGGTTTGGCTTGGTTGGCTTTAAGGTAATCCAAAGGGCCCCTTCACATTCAGGGTTTGTGATTTTTATGATAACACCCCTGGTCTGCTGGCTACAAAAATAATCTAGAAGCAGATTATTGCTAATGCTATTCATGGTAAGGACTAGGCCAATCTTACAAATCTCCATGGTTTCCTTATTTCCCTGACCCTGTGTTATACTCTGATTTTCTAGTTGGTTTCCATCCTTGGAATTTTAGTTTTTAAAGAAACTCTCTGCACCTGTACTTCCAAAAAGGATTTGAAGCCGTTTGTAATTTAAAAGGCAAATATAACCAACAAAATAAGGACTAAAGGGCAAGCTATGAATGAGAGGAAGATAATTACACCATAGGAAAAGAGGAAGAGAGGATGTGCTGAGTGAAGCTACTACAAATGAACACAAAACTTACCCTGTATTTCCAAGCAGTCAAGACAACAAGTTGAGCTGAGTTATAAGTGCTTCCTATCTTCCTAATTTGTCATGGGTCTGGAGGAATTTCACATTCATGCATTAGTGGCTTTATAGCCCCTTTTAAGCAACCATGTTGATGTTTATATTCACTCTGACTTTGCCCCCAACCCCGACTATAAGATTTTCTTATCTGCTAATTTAGGCTGGTTCTTCATTTGTATCAAGGGCCTTTCTACACTGTAACTGTTAGCTAGGTTGGCCTTGCTTTTCCTGAGCTTGAAACTTCAAATTGGCACATTTCACTAGAGGTTTTCTGGTAGTGTCTCCCCCAAATCATAATAATAAATATAATAAACCAGTAAGAATAAAATAATATTTATTGGACATCATATTCTAGGAATCATGTGCTAGTTGCTTTCAAGAGCATCTCATTTAATCCTCCTAACAAATTAAAAGGTAGGAAGAAAGCTCTTCATTTTAGAGGTGAGAAAACCAAGATTCAGGAGTAAAATGGCACATTCGAGATCATACAGCAAGTTAGTGACAAAGCCAGTTTTCACACCCAAGTCTGTAGGACTCTGAGTCCAAGTCCCCTCACACCACACAGCACTGTCTCCCTTCATGATTTCCATGATTCATTCTCTCTGTCCTCACTTCTACCACTGAGAAAACTGACTTGCCATGTGTTCTGGGTTGCATTTTTTTTTTTTTCATTTTTTCCTCTCCCATCTAAAAGAGACTTAATGATGTTGTGAGCACTAGTCCCACTACAAATACTTCCTACCCTAGTTCCTGTCAAATACCTAGGACGAGGCCAGGCTATTTCCTTTCCTCTCTGGGCTCTGGAACCGGCTGTTCCAGGAAGTCGTCATTTGTCCTACCCAAGTCCCTAGCCACCCTCAAATTGCTCCTCAGAGGCACTCAGCCCTCTTGAAACTGGATCACTGAAGTCCATCCCCTACCTCTGCCCCAATGCCTTAGTAAGCCTCATAAGCTTGCTTTGGGACCCTGATCACCATTCACAGCTCAGGCAAGCCCCGTGGACAGGGGCCTGTAGCATTTCCCATCCCTTTGGATATTTCTGTCTTATTTACAGTTTAAATAAAGGAATTTACATTTGGCATTATCACTGCTCTGCAGATCTTGGGCTCTGTAAGTCTTTGTCCACAACTATAAAAAGGCGGAGCTGGAGGAAATGACCCATGAGGTCTCTTTCAGCTCCATGAATCTTTGCTAGAGATTCCAAGTGCTTTCTTGCCTTGGTGAGGTATGTCTACCTTCTCACCAGCAATACTTTTCCAATAATTCCTTCTCTCATCTTCCTGGCTCAAAACAGCTCTCCTTCTGTGAGGTAAGTCTCCGAGATATTAAAAATAACCCCCTTTGTGTATGATGCTCTGCATTTTTAAAGCACATTCCTTGCTTTGTTTCTCACCACTCTGTGAAGTAGCCAGGACAGACAGTGCTGTCCATTTGATCAACTGGGGAAACTGAGACCCAGACCAGACAAATGGTATGCCCAAATCACAGAAAAGTTCATAAGCCTTAAGCCTAGAGCTCAGAACTTGTATCTAGATGCTAACATGCTGCCAAGTTGTCTAATTCACCCATTTTATTTTGTGGCCTTTGAACACTGAATTTCAAGTATATTTATAGATCCTGGCTGAGTTTATCTGCTACTTCCTGCACCTGCCCATTGACCAACTTGGCTAATGAAACTGTTTTCATGCTTTCCCCCCACCCCCACCTCTCTAATTATCCTAATGCCTTTTCCTTAAGGTAATTTGCCCTGTTGGAAATCTCAGTCTGTGTTTCCTGGCCCCGGGTCACTGACCTCTCTTGGCTGAGCTGCAGTCTTACAGAAAAAGAGCCAAGATGGCAGGCAGCTGAGGCACAGAGCCCTCTTCTGGAGAAGGGACACATTCTCACAGCTCTTGGCTCTTAGACATTTTAGTTCCAGGTATTTTCATGAAAAAAAATTGTAACTTACAAGTAAGTGACAGAAATACCTCCTAGTAATAACAGAGCACTGGCAGGGGGCAGTGTGCTAGAATCCAGAATACGGGCTCTGGGACCTCAGTCTGGGGTACCCTTTAGCTCTACATTTTCCTGGCTGTATGACCTTAGGCAAACAACTTAAATTTTTAAAAAGTAGTATGTCACATGGTTAAACCAATCAATCTATCTTTCTTCAAAAGTATTTAAAGGAACAAAATTAAAAATAAAACTTTCTCCTTCCCCATTCTTTCTCTATCACACATACTCCCCATTATCAGTTTCAGATACATCCTTGCATTGGGGGAAAAAACATATGGCAACATGCTAGATAACTTCTTTGTTGAAAGTTGGTATATATATACTTTGCACATAAAAATACATCATTGTGATATATTTTCAGCACATGTTGCTAGGCCTTATTTCTTTTTAACAGTTGCACAAAATTCCATTTCAACAGTATGCAATAATTAACCAATATTTAACTGATGAACATTTAGACTTCCAGTGTTTTGTTTGCTATTACAAACAGTGCTAAAATGGCTTACATTTAAGAATCTATTCATAGGATAAATAACTCATTGCAGAATTGCTGGTGCAAGGGATGGATACAATAACAGTTTTTACTGATATTGCCAAACTGCCCCCAAATAAGAAAATGATGACACCCCCTCACTCGTGTCTGAGAGTTTGCAAAAGTTACTTCACCTCCTTTAGTTTTCCCCACACCCGCTTCCATAAACTGGACACAGAAAAGCTGTTCAGTAAGGACTTTCTGATCAGCAGTCTTGTCAAATTAATCTAAATTCATCCCCTTGTGCTCAGTTCTAAATAGGACCCAAGATGTACATCCTTGAAACACAGACTAAAAATATCTATGATGCCTGCGTTGTCAATTTCCCTCTATTGTAACAGTTTCTTAACAAGCCTAGCAGCTGAGGATCTATGTGAGTTTAATAGCTTGCAGCTTCCTTATGGATCAGGTAATAAACCATCTCCCTTTACTGCTAAAATGACTACAGGCTTCTAGATTTAACCCTTTCTAGTCAAGGCAGTGAACACCTTCATTAATTCCCATCCACCTGCCAATCAGGGCTTGTAAGGCTGAGAAGCAGGATTTAAGAAACTTCTCTGCTTGAAATCTGGCTCAACCCAAGCAAGCCCAGCTTAAGTCCCCTTCTTTTTGCTTGAGATAAGGAAGAAAGAGCTCTAGAATAGGATCCAGGGGAGCTGAGTTCAGGCCTAGTTATACCACTTCTCCATTGCGTGACTCTGAGCAAGTAATTGTCTCTCTGTGTCTCAGTTTCTTCATGTATGAAATGGGGATAATAACAGTTTTAAGAATAGCAGCTACTAACTATGTGCTAAATACTATTCTAATTGTTTTACCTATTTAATACCAGGCTCACAGGTTGTCATGAAGACTTAATGAAATCATATGAGAATATGTTTGGAAAACTCTGAAATACTATGCAAATATGAAGTATTGTTAGCAAAATGCAACAAACACTTATGTGCCAGGTGTTATACTTTTTACTATTCCCACAGCCAACGTGGCTTCTTCCTCTTTTGAACTTTTATAACATTTATTGTCTTTGCATTTTTGGCTCATAGCACCATCACTTGATACCAACTTTCAATGTCAATTGTCTAATAATCTCTAAAACCCTCCACCCCAGCCGTGGACCACCAGATTATGTAATAATGCTTGAGAGCAAGGACCATGCCGTATGTGAACCCTGGATTTTGCAGAACGTTTTGGATTTTAAATATGATTATGTCCTGCTGTTAGATTATACTCTCTGAGCTAAGTCCTATAAAAATACAGTCAATGTATTTATAAATATCCAAATTCCTCACTGAGTGGTGTCCTTTGTAGGTTCATAATCATGGCTTGCTTATTGACTGGAGATATTAGGAGTGCCATGTAGGAAACCAGAAGAAGCTACCTTCAAGCTTAGTGGACAGAGTCTGTCCTGTAGGCTCAAGCTGTCTTCTCTCCTCTCCTATGTGCAAAACCCAGGTGGTCATGTTCTTACTCCACGTGAAAATCTGTTCTCAATTTCCTTCATTTACACTGGAGCTAAAGGACCGGAAAACAGCCTGGAGTGTAAATCCTCCCTAGGTGACTGAGATTTACACAAGGATCAAAACCTCAGCCTAGGAGATGGAAGCACTAAGTGTGCATTTGCAGGCTCTGAAAAGCACTTAGGGGGAGAAGGCCTCTTACCAAAACCAAAAGCAAACCAGTTGCATCAAGTTGATGCCTAGTCATGCAACCTTATGTTCCATAGTGTTTTCAGTGGCTGGTGTTTTTGGAAGTAGATCACCTGGCCTTTCTTCCAAAGTGCTTCTGGGTGGGCTAGAACTTCCAACCTTTGGGTTAGCAGCTGAGCTCGTTAACTGTTTATACTACCTAACTTCTTAAACCAAAAAACTGAAACCAGACCTGTTGCCATAGAGTCAATTCTGACTCGTAGCAACCCTACAGGACAGAGTAGAACTGCCCCACAGAGTTTCCAAGGAGCACATGGTGGATTTGAACTGCCGACCTTCTGGTTAGCAGACCTCTTGGTTAGTAGCTGTAGCTCTTAACCACTATACCATGAGGGTTTTCTACCCACCTTCTTAGAACTCTGGAAATCAGTTCAGCACCTAGTAAATGCCTAGCATTGGCCTAGGTGTTTATCTCTGGCAAGGTGCCTAGTTTTTGGCTCTCACTATCTCTAACTCAGGCCTTGTTCTTTCAGCCAAGAATCTCAAGGCTTTAAGAAGTTAGAAAACAAACTAGAAATAAAAGGAGATTCCTATTTCCTACGCTGTATACTCCAAGGGTAAAATCAAGCCTGCCTGTCTTTTTTTGGTCTTGAAGAGAGTTTGTGAGCACCTACTGCCACCCACTGGTAAGATGAGTATTGCAGATTCACTGTCATCCAGCTCACTACCCAGAGCCTGCAGAATAGCCACCAACTCCACTGACCAAAAGAGACCCTTCCAGGTGCTTATTTGCTGCTCTTACAAACCATGAGGGGAGACTAAGTGTCTCTTCTAAAAGTGTGCATTCATACACACCCCAAGCTAGAAATCTGGCTTTTTGCAGCCAGCAAAAATAAAGGCCCTGGTTTGCCAGTAAATTCAGCAAAAATTTACCAAGCACACAATGGTAGGTGCTAGGGATTTAAAAATGCATTAGTAGTTGCTAACTACAGAAAGCAGAGTCTAGAAAAAGAGACTGGTAACTATCTGAGTAACTGCTAAGATCCTTTCAAACTCTAATATTTGTAACTAGGATTCTTATTGTGACTTTTCGATCTTTTCCTTAAAAAAAAAAATTTAAAGATACATACACAAGGTATCAACAACAGCAAATGATTCATATAGCACAGGAATATACCTTCAGGGATCTCACAGGATAATGGAGAGACAGAAACATAAATAATAGATTGTATTACAGTGTATACACTGCAGCAGATGTATGAGCTATGAGAACCCAAAGGAACAGCAGTGCTCTCTGCCTGGACAAGGCTAGGAAGGCTCCACAGAGACCCACATGAGTCTTAAAGAATGAAGAGGAACTTACCGCATGAGAAGGAGGAAGGAGAATTGAAAGATGAGTGCAACGCCAGAGGCTGGAGTGAGAACTCAGGGCTCTGGGACTCAATGAGTGGCCTCCAAAAGATTTTTTTAAAACGTTTTATAATGGAAAAATTTATCCTCAAAATGATAACATTTTGCAATCATAATTCGATTACCTTCCCTGTTTTTTGTTGTTGAGAGTATAGGAGTATTTTAAAGCAAATATCAAACATCATGTCATTGGTCCTGTAAATATTTAAGTGTCATCTCCAACTGGTAATGGCTTTTAAAATGTAAGTACCATGCCATTATCTCACCTAAAAAAATTAACAAAAACTTGTATTAACATCTTTACTGAGTCTATATTCAAATTTTTCCAACTGTCTCCAAAAATGCTCTGAAAGATTTTAAGCAGAGAAGTGACATAGTTCGACATAACTAGGATCTGAGAGACCACTTAGTCTGGAATGTGGAGGAGACTGGAGGGAGCAAACCAGGGCTCCAGGAAATCATTTGGAAAGCTGGTATAGTAACTAGCCTTCCGAATTTGCTACATTACTGGCACTTTGCAAAGCAATAGCTATCGCATAGCACTGGCCTGGCAACTCAATCAATCACCTGATTGATTAGGTCTGGGAACTTCAAAGTTAGCTGGGAAGCATCAGAGACAATAAAAAACAGGATTTAATGAGGTGACAGACAGTGGGATAGGCCTCCCACCATAGACATTCTAGAACAGAAATGTGAGAGCTAAAATAGTCAGGTAGGGCTTTGCATTGGTAAAGGGGTTCTTAGCCCAAATTTGGGCTTGTTATCTAATTCAAGAACCATAAAAATTTCATTCAGTACATGGAGAAATTTCTGTCATGGTTAACTGTTTAGGAATAAGACACAAAGAAATGAGCACTTTTCTGGATCAAGGCAAAGTTCTGTGGCTGGTCCTTGATACTATTAATTCAGTGATTAAGTTGTTAAATCAAACGCTCTGCAACTACAGACCTTCTCTGACGGAGAGCAAGCTGCATGGTGTGTTAACGTTCGCATAAATGATCTGGAGGAGAGAGCACGGAGAAACTGCCAAGTCTGCAGATGGCATTCAGCTCTTACAGGGATTGAAATGCCAAGCTGATTAGGGATAAACTGCAAGAAGATGTGGATGTGGGCAGAAAAGTGGCAGATGAGTTTTAAGGTGAGTAAGTGTAAGAAAACACATTCAGGGGAAATAATCTTATCAGAGGATCAGGAACTGGCATGCTCCACTAGAATTCAGTGAAGAAACCTGGAACGACATCAATCTTGTGGACTGTCACAGACAAAAAAAAAGAGAGAGAGAGAAAGAAAGAAAGGTGAAAAAACGGTGGTTATCGTCAACAAGTTTATTGGAAATCAAACAAAGAACTTTTCTCTCTCTGATCTCATCTTGTACAAGCCGTAGCACTTTTCATATTTGTGATACAGGATATCAGGCCCACTCATCTGAATTCAAATGCCATGATGAAAGTAGAAACAGTTCACAGAAAAACAAGGAACCAAATGAAAAGTTAAAATAATGAGTCTTCTGCAGTCTGAAAGGTAAAGATCCAAAGGGGACACAGTGTGGGAAGGGGAAGGGAAAGAGAACACTGAGCGACTCCATACAAGGCCACTCATCCTCAGACAATTCAAATTAATCTTCACAATATTTCATCCTTCATGGGAACATTATCTCAGCGTCATTAATTTTATAGGAAAATGGGGTCCAGAGGGATTAAGTGACTTGCTTAAAGGTGGCAGAATGAGTAAAATTAAATTCCAGCTCTTCTAATGATCAAGTTTAGAGATTGAATACTTCTTTAGATTCTTTAGATGGGGACTGTGCTCTATTCATTTTTCAATTCCCAACTTCTGTCCTCCTGTTCAGCCCCTAGTAGATGCTCAGGAAATATTTATAGTTATTGAGTTGAATACAGCTAGACATATAGAGGTTAATATCAGAAGGGCCCTAGTGGTGCAGTGGTTAAGAACTCAGGCCGCTAAGAAGTCGGCTGTTCAAATCCACCAGCTGCTCCTTGGAAATTATGGAGCAGTTCTACTCTGTCCTACAGGGTTTTTACCAGTCGGAATTGACTCAACGGCAATGAGTTTGGTTTTAATTATTTTATCAGAAGGGCGACCATGCTCAATCTGTTAGAGTCCTGGGCTTGAAGAACTCTCAAGGATACCCACTTAGTCCTTCTCCAGAGAAGTTTATGAAATTCCCTTGAGTGACCTCCAGGAGGGTGTCAATAGCCTTAGGTGGCAGATGAGACTCCTTGAGAAAAGCAACAATTCCAAATCTCTGAAAATAACTAATTTCTGAGTAAACACCCCAGCTGTGACTTCAGTTGGGAACAGCAAATCCGTTTTTCTGGAAGATTTTCTGAAGACCTCTATTTTAGGGAATAATTAAATGATTCAGTATCACAAGATAACAAGGTTATCAAATACAGGGAAAAAAAAAAGACTCCTGTAACTCAGGAGAACACATGATGGGAAGATTAGAGGCATTTGTCTGTAATTACAGGGGAGCTACAGAACAGAATGCTTTGGAGTCATGGGATAGGTCCTTTTTCCATGACCAGCTTACAAAATTAAATCAAGCTGATTTGATATCGAAGTAAAGTGGGTCAGTTATAAAGTTTGCTTTGGAGAAACAGCAGACAAATATAGTTTTCAAAAGACATGGATTTATTTTATACTAGATAAATAGGGTTCCTAGCACTGACAAAGCTCCAGGCTTACCTCCAGCATATGGTGACAAATTACACCCCCCAGTCCCCACTACCATCGTTTCATAACAATCTACATACAAGGAAATGTTCTCCAGGATCAGGCCCCACCCTTCCATTTCAAACTTCTCTCCCACTATTTCCCCACTGCAGGCCTGCTGCAGAGTCTTTGTGTGGATGAGAAAAAGGGCTCCCCTTGCTTTGGATGGACACGCTCCCGCACCTGGGCACTTGCTGGGCAATACAATGCAGGACTAGATTTCTGCCCCCACTTATCTCCTTAGTCAGATGCCCTATGCAATAAACAACCTACAACACACATATACAGGAGCCCTATCCTACTCTATCTACCGCTCAGTTTCCAAACTACCTCTTGTAAAACTGCTGCCCCTGTGCCTTTGCCCACTTAGAAATCATTCCCTCCCCATTCTTCAAGGTCCCAAACAAGTTCTGCCTCCCTTATGAAATCTTCCCTGTCCTCCCTACCTGCACTGGTTTCTCCTTCTAAAAGCCTAGTCTGAAACCCATTCACTTATCATTTTAAATAAACACAGCCTAGTACTCTCAGTTGATGTTTCATGGATGTCTCCTCCCGACTGTATCAGAAGTCTGCTGAGGAGATGCAATGTGTCTTATACTTCCTTCTTGGTCCCCAAATGCTCACCCTCACACTCACAACTGCCACATACAAAGCACATTCTAATAAAGCCGTGGCAGACGACACCCACCCACCTGGAACTTTGGGAACGTGGAACCCCTATATATAAAACCGTGTGTCACACGAGAATACACAATACTGTATGTTCATCAAATGCTAATAACAAATAGCCATTTACACTTTCAGCTGGATATATGTTCCCTGGCTCAAAAGGAAGAAGGAGTACCTTCCACACCAGGTTACACAGAAACAAGCAATTCAGGCCAGCTCAGAAACATTGCATTTTAAGCAACGGATGAGTAGCACAGTGGAAAAACTTACGAGTTTTAAAGCCAAGCTCACCTGGGTTGAAATCTCAGGTCCTCTACTTATATTTGAACTTGGACTCTTTCACCTCTATGCATCTTCATACAGAAGATAATACCTATTTCTAGAGTTTGTTAGGATTAAATGACCTCTATGCATCTTCATACAGAAGATAATACCTATTTCTAGAGTTTGTTAGGATTAAATGACTGCCTTCAATGTATTCCTCAAACAGGCTACACATATCTGTGCCTTTCTGGCTCTTGCGCTTGCTGCCTGATACGTCCTTTCCCCAGATCTTCTTTGCACATCCTGCTTCTTCATAACACTCACGTCTCTGCTCTAACATTCCCCCTCTGTGACAGCTTCCCTGCTGACCGGAACTAAAGTGGTCCCCTCCCTTCCCAGCCATTCTCTGCATATTAGCTTCATAGATGTTATTCTATTTGGAAATTTCCTTGACTATTTGTTCACTATCTCCCCAACCAAACTGCTCACAGTTTGAGAGCAGGCACCTTGATGTGGTGGCTGCCGTGAATCCACCCCATGTTATAACGCCCGCCACTTGTTAGGTGATCAATAACATTCGTCGTATGAATAAACGGGGTGAGTAAAGTATCTAGCACAACACCTAGCCACACGTTAGCTCCTTTTCTCCTCCCTTTTTATGTAGAAATCCTGAGTTAACAGTGTCCTTTGTGGGTTCTTTGGAGGACATTTCAACAAAGTAGGCTCATTGTTAGAATGCTGACCAGGTATTTATAAATATAGACAGGAATATGGTCAATTACTCCAGTGTGTGATGACACCATCCTCCACCTGAATGTTGAATTTTGGCTACAACTGTTATTGAAATGTTTATACATTTTATTGAAATATACTGTATTTACTATCATCATATTATGAGAAATTAACAACAACATAATATTCCCATAGCCTTCTGGGAGGGGAAATTTTGCTTAGGGCCATTTCAGTTATTTTACTTATAAGGAAACTGAGGTCCAGAGAGAAGAAATACTTGACTAATTCAAACACTTGGTTTGAGGCAGAGCACGCGTTCCCTTTCCATTCCACCATGCCGCCTCCTTAGAGCAAGAAAGGGAACTTTAAAAAAAATCAACCCATAAACCCATTGCTGTTGAGTAAATTCAGACTCATAGCAACCCTATAAAACAGAACAGAATGCCACGGAGTGTTTCCAAGGCAGTAAATCTTTACAGAAGCAGGCTGCCACGTCTTTCTGCGGTGGAGCAGCTGGTGGGTTTGAACCACCAACTTTTTGGTTAGCAGCCCAGCACTTACCACTGCACCATCAGGGCTCCTTTGGTATTCAACAGAGATCCCTAAATGGATATGATAGGATGTAGAAACTGAGGTTCTGATCTCCATTCAGTGTGCTTGTGAGATAAGGAATGTGAACTGCTAAGCATTATAGAAGTGTGTTGTTATTAGTTGCTATCAAGTCGATTCCAACTCAGGGCAGCCCCATGTGTGCGGGGTAGAACTGCTCCATGGTGTTTTCAAGGCTGTGACCTTTCCACAGCAGAAAGCCAGGCCTGCCTTCCTAGGTGCCTCTCATGGGTTCAAACCACCAACCTCTCAGCTGGTAGTCAAGTGCTTAACTATTTGTGCAAGGAAGTTTTATTTACTTGTTTTTTAATTTTCATTGTACTTTAGATGGGGGTTTACAGAACAAACTAGTTTCTCATTAAACAGTACGCACATTGTTTTATGACATTGGTTAACAACCCCATGACATGTCAACTCTCTCCCTTCTCAACCTTGGGTTCCCTATTACCAGTTTTCCTGTCCCCTCCTGCCTTCTAGTCCTTGCCCCTGGGCTGTTGTGCCCCCTTAGCCTCGTTTTGTTTTATGGGCCTGTCTAATCTTTGGATGAAGGGTAAACCTCAGAAGTGACTGCATTACTGAGCCAAAAGGGTGTCCGGGGGCCATACTCTTCGGGTTTCTCCAGTTTCTATCAGGCCAGTAAGTCTGGTCTTTTTTTTTTTGAGTTAGAATTTTGTTCTATATTTTTCTCCAGCTCCGTCCAGGGCCCTCTATTGT
Organism: Loxodonta africana; assembly: GCF_030014295.1. NCBI lineage: Eukaryota > Metazoa > Chordata > Mammalia > Proboscidea > Elephantidae > Loxodonta > Loxodonta africana. Next base: position 40,013,590 of record NC_087363.1, read on the forward strand.
GATCCCCGTCAGAGCAGTCAGTGGTGGTAGATGGGTACCATCTAGCTGTACTGGACTCAGTCTGGTGGAGGCTGTGGTAGTTGTGGTCCATTAGTCCCTTGGACTAATCTTTCCCTTGTATCCTTAGTTTTCTTCATTTTTCCTTGCTCCCAAAGAGATGAGACCAGTGGAGTATCTTTTAGATGCCTGATCACAGGCTTTTAATACCCCAGGTCCTACTCGCCAAAGTAGAATGCAGAACATTTTCTTTATAAACCATGTTATACCAATTGAGCTAGATATTTGCCAAGACCATGGTCTCCACAGCCCTCAGCCCAGTAATTCGATCCCTCAGGGAGTCTGGATATGTCTTTGGAGCTTCCATGACCTTGCCTTGTACAAGTTGTGCTGGCTTCCCCAGTATTGTGTATTGTCTTACCCTTCACCAAAGTTACCACTTACCTATTTTCTGTTGTTTTTCTATCCCCTCCCTCGTAACCATCAAAGATTGTTTCTTTTTGTATGTAAATCTTTTCATGAGTTTTTATAGTAGTGGTCTCATACAATATTTGTCCTTTTGTGATTTTTTTTTTAAAGTCACTTTACTGATGCATTGATTCTGCATCACTAGCACATGGTTCCTACAGCAAATTGCTGGAAGGAAATAAGAAATGAGCTCTACCCACATTCTGCTCTCATCAGCGAAGGAGACTTGACCCTCTTGTCTTGGTCCAAGTGCAAACTCCCATGGCTGGTATCGTTGGCCTACTTATCACCATGGCTCGGCAGAAACACCCTTGTACCTCAAGGCAACAACACCTTCGATTTCCAAATCCAAACCCAGGTGGCACATTCCATTCTACAGTTTTCCAACTGGCACTTATTCAGGGGGAGCTGTTATTCACCAGAACAGGCACTAACAACTGAATTTTGGCAGGTAGGGGAGAAAACTGGCACTGTCCAGGAAGACACATGCTATAGGTTCCCAGATGTACTCGGGTTTAGCAACATGGAATCACTACTCAGGTCTGAATGGAGACGTGGGCCTTAGATGCTAACCCCTCATTTTTAAAAACGAAGACACTGAGACTTAAAGAGGAGAAGTAGCCCAAGGCCATAAGATGGGAAGCTGAGGGTACCCTGATCTCTCAATCCAATGCTCTGTTCCTTACATCAAATTTAGCCCAGAGTGATCTGGATAGAAGGAGCCCTGGTGGTACAGTGGTCAAGCACTTGGCAATCAACTGAAAGGTTGGTGGTTCGAACCTACCAGAAGCTCTGCAGGAGAAAGATGTGGCAGTTTGCTTCCGTAAAGATTACAGCCTTGGAAACCTTATGGGGCAGTTCTCCTCTGTCCTGTAGGGTGACTATGAGTTGGAATTGACTTGATGGCAATGGGATCTGAATAGAGCTCGTGCCTTAGTATAGAAGTGCAAAGATACATGGTGTCATTCAGGCTCTCTTCTCCTCAGTGAATTTGTCCATCCTTTTCAGTACCTCCAATGATCCACTGAAGTGCTCCTCCCACTCAATAAGCCTTAAAGAGTAGTTCTAAAAACCAACCCAGATTAGCCTGAAGACTCAGCTCATTTTATCCTTAGTGTCTGGACATACTTCTTTTAATAAGAGCCTATTATTCAAAAAAAAAAAAAAAAAAAGAGTCTATTATTCAGTGCTGTTACACTGAAATATATTCTATAAGCTTCTAAGTATACTATAATTCTTATTAATTTACCCATTCAATGAAGATTCATTAGATTAGCTACCTAGAATTTGTCGAGCATTATGTAAGGCCTGGGTGAGGGTAGAGGAAGGAAAGACTATAAACTTCACTCAGCTCTAACACAAAGAAAAATACAAATAAATCAGTGTTAACATAAGTATGGTAGATTATTTACCCCTGGGTCTAAGCACTGGAATCATACTAACAACCACAATAAAATTAATACTAATTAATATTTGTTAAGTACTTAGTAAGCCCCAGTCGCTGTGCTAAGCACATCACAGACCTTATTCAGTTAATCCTCACGTCAATCATATAAAGTAGGTAGCATTTTTCTCTCAATTTTACAGGTAACTTTTAAGGCAGAGAGCTTAATTAACTTGCTAGGTCATACAACCACTAGGTGGTGGATTCAGGATTCAAAACGAGCCAATCTGACTCTAGAGCAGATCGTATTAATCACTTTGCACTACTTCTGAAACGTGGAATTATTCAAAAAGTATTTTTAATGAGCATTCATAAAAAACTCATGATTTACTAATACTTTTCTAAACTACTCACTTTTATGCATTTTTTCTATTTTTCTGACTCTTGATAAAAAAAATTGTAATAAAAACATGAGATGACTGTAATTAATGTCACTGAGTTAGCTGTACATGTAAAAAAATGTTGAAATGGCAAATGTTTTATATATACACATACACACACACACACACTTAGTACAGTTTTTTTAAAAAGCCAAAAAGGAATTTGCCACTAAAAAAAAAAAAAAAGACCACTTGAGTATAACAATTTCTGTTACTATTTAAGGTCTTTCCAAGGAAGTATGATTTTTGTAATAAAAATATAACTTTAAAAATGGATACTTATGCAAAATAGTAAAGACAACCAACACACTTAAGTACAATTTGGTACATTTCTACTAATAATCAACCATTACAAATGTTAATCCCCTTCTTTTTTCCCATTGTGGCTTTCAAGAGAAAAATCTTTAAGATGTTTCCTTCATTAAGCTTCTAAAAAACTCTCCAACACTTGAAATCAAAGCTTTCACAGTTTCTTTTTAGCTAAGACATTTATACTTTCAAAACTCCTTTATTTCTTTGATTACACCTTACATGATAAAACATCTCTTAAAAGTTGTGCTTTTTTAGAGTTAGGACCTCAGAAGTTGAAATATATCATTAATGTAGAACAGGTAAGTTTCCATACATTCTACATACATGATTTTCTGTTCGTGCTATAGTGCAGAAAAAGGAGTGATAAATTCTGATTAGGGTGAACTGGGGAAAATTTCTCAAAAGTGGTGGACTTTTGTAGCTTAGGAATTCATTTGGATGACATTTTCTTCATTTGTAAAGGAGGGGTTAACGTGGTTTCTAAAGGCATTTTCAGGCTGTGATGGTATGAGTTAAACAGTTAATAGACTTAAATGTGAGATGTGGGAAGGGCATTTCAAGAGGAGAAGTGGCTTAAACAGAAGTATTGCAGTATGAAAGTGCATTTGCAAACCCCTGCTAAGCTGTGGTGCAGTTATGGTATAATATAGGATATGCGTGTGGCAGAGAGGGCTTGACAGGGAAGTGTGGATAAGGGTGAAGGGAAGGACACAGACACAGGTGATGTTCCTTGCTCCTTCGTTTGCCAATGACCAGGAGAGGGGCCTCTGAAGACCTAAGGCCCATGAAGCCAATGATTTGGAATTCTGGAGATGATAAAGCAGAGGCTTTGATAGAACACTCTAGAAGGGCACTTTCTACTTAAATGTTATTTATTTCCTGGATCCAGATTCTGTACTTTGGGGATTTTCCTAAAATAAAGCTGAAATTCTGAGGCAAAGTTTGCTTCCTGCTTTGTGTGAACAATTTCAGTCTATGGCTAAGTTCACTTGAGTGACTTAAAGACTTGATAGAGTCTGTCTCTGTCATTCATGTGTATGAAACCTGAACCAGGAAACTAAAAACTAGGTCATCAAATGCCATCTCACACCTCAATGCAAAAATCCACCCTACAATGTTCCTAACAAAGGGTCATCAGAGAGATTGTTATTTTTGTGAGTGTGTGTGTCTGTTCTCCATTTTCAGATAGCTGATTTTTAAACTGGGCTGAAATTTGCCATCTTGTAGTTTCCTGTTTGGTTCTGGCTCTGTCCACATAAAACCAGTCTGGGCCTTTCTTGTACACGTCCATCTTGTGAAGGGCTTTACTTCTTTAGGCCACCCTGCCCCTATTCTCTTCAACATTCCTCACATGACATGGTTTTATGTTCTTTGCACATGACACTTAGAATTTAATGACGTTCTTCTGGATTGGTCAGATCAAAATTGAGTAAAGAAGCAAATATTCAAAGTTGGACAAATCTGAGATTTTATTCAGTACGGTTTTCTCTTGGCTAGCTATCATTTAGGGAAAATATGATCTTGGAGAAATGCAGGTCTGCTTATTTCTTTTAAGTGAAGAATGCTAATCAGACCCAGTGGTATCCATTGAAATTTCTGCCATCATTTTATATTATGCCTTATTGAGGTGAAAAAAAAAAATTAGTTGGACTCGTCAAGCAGCTACGCACATTTCTCCAAATTTAAATTTATTATTTGTCTAAATGAAGAACTATTTCAAGCATAAATATTTAGAGAATTATATAATACCTATTTCTCTATTACCCAACTGTGCCAAATCTTAATATTTTCTACATTTGCTTCAAAATTTTTTTTAAGGAATACATTGATACACACTGTTGAAATTTCTTATACATTCCTCCTCAATCTCATTCACCTACCTCCCTTCTCCAGAGATAATTATTCTGAATTAATGTTTATTATTTCCATATCTACCATGAGTTGGTATCAACTTGATGGCAATGGGTACAACCTGTCTGTCTGTGGTACAGTGGTGGCTTGCATGTTCCTGTGATACTGGAAACTGTGCCACTATTATTTCAAACACCAGTAGGATCATCCATGGTGGACAGGTTTCAGCGGAGCTTCCAGACTAATATAGATTAGGAAGAAAGGTCTGGGAATCTACTTCTGAAAATCAGTCAACAAAAACCCTATGGACCACAACAGAACACCGTCCAACTCACTTGCTTTGAATATGTCATCGGGAGCGATCACTTGCCAGAAGAGGACATCATGTTTGGTAAAGTAGAGGACCAATGAGAGCATGGGAGATGGACTGTCATAATAGCTGAAACGATGGACTCAAACAAGCTGAGACTGTGAGGATGACGCAGGACCAGGCAACATTTTGTTCTGTTGTACATAAGGTTGCCATGAGTTGGAGTCAACTGGATGGCAGCTAACAATATTTCCATATAAGTATATAGTTTTACTACATACATATGCATCCCTAAACTATATACAGCATTGCTTTCCTTGCTTGAGGGCTTTATACAAGTGGCATTATTCTGTATCTATCTGCCTATAACCTCTCTTTTTTCACTCAATGTTGTTTTTGGCACGTATTCATAGTAATACATAAATCTTTGGCTCATTTGTTTTTATTCTTTGAATCTGCCACAATTTATCTATTCTAGCAATGATTGTCATTTAGGTTATTTCTGAATGTTTGTTATTACAAATAAAGTTGAGTTGATCTTTCATGTAGGGGGCCCCTTTCGTTTCTATTCTTTTTGTTGTTGCCCTTAACTTTTTTTTTTAACTTTACTTACCAAAGTATAAACTTACTCTCCTCCCTAAAAATACAAAGGCTTTAGTATGCTTTAAAGCTCATCACTCACCTTTCTCTTTCCAACATTTTAATATCTGCCCAATATTTTAATTTCACCTTGTTCTAATACTTCCAGAATTAATAATCATTTTTGTTGTTATACAGTTTAGTTTTTTCTTTCTTTCTTTTTTTTTTTTTTAAAGATTTACCCACATGTTTACCAATTTGGCTGCTCACTGTTGCATATTTTATGTCATGGCTACCTTTTGGACTCAATTTCCAGCTTCCTAAAGAACATCCATTCTTAGTAGTCCTTTCAGAAAGGATTTCTGAGAAGTAAACTTAATGACTTAGCTGTCTAAAATGATCCCTATTTTACCCTCATTACTGAACAGAGTTTACCTAGGTGGGAAATTCTGGATTGACAGGTTTTTGGTTTTTACCCCTTGGACTCAGAGGACATTATTCCATTGTTTATTTTGCCACTGAGAAGTCTATTGTCAGCCTAATTGTGATTCCTTGTAGGATATCTCTTATCTTTAGATGCCCTTATGATCTACTTTTTGTCTTTGATGGTCTATAGTTTCATTGCTATGTGTCTAGATGTGGCTTTAATTTAGTTTATCCTTTTCTAATTCAGTGTTTCCTAATATGGCTTTCATCAATTCTGGAAAATTTTCAACCATTATCTCTGAATATTGTCTCTTCTCCATTTTCTCCTTCTAGAACTATTTTTGAACATACAGTTGATTCTCATTATTAGCAGTAGTTATGCTCTATAATGCCACTTGCAATACCAAATTGGCAAATACTGAACCATTATTCCATGGGAAAATACAGGTTTAGGTTCCTGTGAGCCTCTGGCCACATTTTTGCCAAACGATCAATACATAACCGTGTTTTATGTGTGCTTCTGTTTAAAAGACACCTTATTTAATATATATTGCTGATTCATTACCACTGAGCTGAGGGCCAACAGCACTATAAATCATACCTGAATGAAGCTTATTTAACACACATATTTTCTCCATAAGGCACATCACAGCCTTTTTGTGCTTAGGAACACTAGACACCACTTGAGTGCTACGCTTTGGGGCTATTTTAAACAGCGAAATCGTCAACAAAAAGCACACAAATGCAAAAAAAAAAAAAAAATGATACTAAGCAGACCATGAAAAGGGTACTTGCTTACAGTGTGAGAACTAAAGCTACAAGGCAGAGCAGTTTCGTTCTACCTCAGCTGGGAACATGCACATCTGGCAACTCAAATTTTTTGTTGCACTGTGCATGTCTATGAATGACCATGAAATTACTGCAAGTGTTGATCTGGGGGTTACAAAGAAATTTTAACAAGTAGGTGAATTCACAAATGTAAAATATATGAATAATGATGATAGTAACAATGAAGATATAGGATCTTTCATTCTGTCCTCCATGTCTTGCTTTCATATTTTCTTTCATTCTTTGAGAGGGATCACGAGTAATTTCAACTCTATCTTCTAGTTCATCAATATTCTCTTCAGCAGTGTCTAATTTTTACTTAAACAAACTTTTATGCTTTTTATTTCAGTGACTATATTTCTAGAAATTCTACTTTTCATATCTGTCTTTTTTTTTTTTATAGTATCTGGTTCATTCCTCGTGTTTTTTATTCTTTCTTGTCTTTAATCATTTTAAACATATACTTTTAGAGTGATAATTAAATTTTTTGTCAACTGAAAAGGATTTATGTTTGCATCTGCTGGGGTCCCAAGGGTATCACTGGCTGGGCGTGCTTTTTATGTTAATTATTCAGCTTGCCAGGACCCCAGACCACACAGGTAATATAAGTCCAAATAAATCCAAATGCCAAAACCCAAGTGAAGATAAACCTGTACTAGTTAATTCTCACAGGCAGATTTTTTTCCTACCCAGAGCAGAGGCTGAGACAGACAACTTTCTTGTGTCTACGTATTAATGAGAAAATTTTCTTTTCTATTCATTTTATTTAGGGTCCCAGCTTCACTTGCAGATCTCAGCTTAACTCCTGTCTTGTGAAGACCTAAGTCTTTATCTCCTGTCTTGTGTGGGTACTAAAATCCAAGCCCCAAAGTTACCAAGACAGATATCCCAACAGGGCTGATAAGACAATTTTACAGGTTTGCCATCCAGTTCTATCTTAATTTTCAGCCTCTGGAAATTCCCTTACTTTCTTGCAAGCTCCATTATGCATTTTAAAGCATGCTATTATTTTTTATTCAGAGTTGTTAGGAATTTAGTGGTGGAGGATTTTCAAGTTATCGAGTTCAAATTATTGCTGGGAACAGAAGTATGACTCTTCTCTATTATCACCCAGAGTATCTAGCACAGGCAAGAAGCTCAAAAGCATATTTCAACTCAATTCAGCAAACATTTCTTGGTAACTTACTACGAACAAGGCCCTATCAGGGACAAAAAGATAAATACGATGCAATTCCTTTCCCAGCCTTTATAGAACTTGTAGTCTAGTGGTAGACAAATAGCTGCAAAACATGTAAAATACAACTCAAACCACTATAATAGTACAAAAAGCTATTTATTCATTTATTCCATGAGTAAGATGCTGTTGGATTCTAGAAATAGAAAGATAAAGCATAGATATTTCTCTCTAGGGACATTGTCTAGTGTGAGAGTCAGATACAAAAAGATAAAATATAGTAAGTACAAAGACAGAGATAGGCACACCCTAATAAGAGGAGCCTAACCCAGCTTGGAGGGATGAGGAAGACATCCTGGAGGAAGTGAGGTCTGGGTCCATCGTAAATGTTAAATAGTAGTTACATATGCAAAAGTGAAGTAAAAGGTTGGTGCAGAGGATTCTGGGCAAATTGGCAGCAGAAGCCAAGGCATAGAAGTGAGAAAAAACATGGTATGAGCAAAGGTGCTGTGCACAAAACATGAGGCAGGGAATGATGGGAAGTGAGGCTAAAAAGTCATGACACTTCAACAGAGGGAGACTGCATAAGGTTGGAAATCAAGAAAGCTCTTGAAGAAGGTGGCATTTAAGCTGGATCTGGAAATATGAGTAGGGTTTTAACAGCTGAAGGGGAGAAGGAAGGGGGAGAAAACAACACAAGCAAGGCCTCAAAGCAGGAAAACATAGTGTGTCCCATGCCCTGGGAGAAAACAAATGATGCATGAAGGGGACACTGAGAAATAATACAGAGGTAGGTCATGGCCAGACCTCAGAGAGCTTTGAATGGCTGCTGACTCCCAGAGTAGAGGCTGAGATGTATTCCCTCAGGCAGTGGCTAGAGGACTGTGGAAAACAGAAGCTAATGAGGAAATTGTGGTTATAAACACCTACCACCTCTAAGGGCTTGGAAGGGCCTGAAAGACACACCTGGCCATGGCATTCAGCTGCCTCGGAAAGACAGTCAGACTGGCCAAGGGATAGGAGACATCTGTGCCACCACGGCCTGCCTGGATCTGCTCTCCCAATCCTTCTTGGCACCATAAAAACTGGGTACAGAACAAAGGCCAAGACAAGCCCCAGCCCGGGTCCCAGAGGAAAACAGTAACAATAGGAAGCCAACTTGATTTATTGGTGGGGAAGGGGAGGTAGACCCTGTCAGTTCTCATCAAGAGGAATAATATAAAAGACTCATTGTTACTGTTTTCTCCCCTTTGGGAAACAGGGCTCTAAATAGCAAACTGTGGTTAGAAGAGCATCGGCCTGGAATGGAACCCTGGGTTCTGGTCCAGGTCCTGTCACTAGCTTGCTGTGTGTATCCGGCACTTGCTTCACTTCTAGAGGTCTCTGTTGCGCCATTTGTATTGTTAGGGAATTGAACTCAATTAGTGGTTTTCAGACCTTGTTCTGTGGAGCCCCAGGGAATCTCAGGGAGCCCTCAATCCCATTTCAACCAAAGCAGCTCCATTTTCACCAGTTTTGTATATAGGTTCTGCATGATGGTCTGAAAAAAAAAATTCTTTTTTTTCAGCTACACCAAAAAAATTGGAAACCCCTGGACTTGATGATCTCTATGAGCCTTTTTAACTTCAGTGGTCTTTGACTCTGTGGTTTCATGGTAAGTTGCTATTAGGGATCCAGCTGGGAGTTCCCACCTTGAGGTCACTTGGGGCTGGGGTTGCATAAGGAACTCAAAGTGAGGGCAAGATCCAGACAGAGAGAGCAAAGGCAGGTACTGAGGGAAGGAGAAGTGAAACTGGGAGAAACACCAGGAATCAAAAAGTAGGCAGTTAAGGAGCCAGGCCTCAAATAGACCTCAAAGGCTTTCCTGACATAGGTAAAATCAGACAACCTAAAAAGTGACTGAAGAAAGGGCTTCTGGAAAGAACTGAGGAATACGTCTAATGCTCTAGCTATATGTTTTCCTGCAAATAACTGAAACTACAAATAAAACGGTTACCTGTATGTGCCACAGCATAGTAAGTAATAAAAACTATTGTTAAGAGAGAAAAATTACTGGTGAGGGGGAGGAAAAGAGCTGGTTGATACAGCCAGGAAAGCTTACTCATTTCTTTGTTCAATTATTAAACATTTATCAAATTTCTGCTAGCAGCCATAAGCTGTGCTAAGCTGCGGGGGTTACAGAAATGAATAAAACACTCTCTTTCTCCTCAAGGAATACAACATTTAGCAAAAGAGACAGTCATATAAGTAAAGGGATATGGGAAGCTCAGTTCAAAAGAGCTGAATGTTCACAGACAAAGTTCAGGGAACACTAGCTGATTTCAAATAATAGCTAGAAGAAAGGATTGTGTTTTTTTTTTTTTTTTTCCCTGACCAAGTTCGGACACCTGGCACTCAGAAAAGAAGCCTGCTTTTGTAGGGCCCAAAAAAGGGGAAAATAAGCAGATTCATTAAAAGAAAATGGAGCCCTGGTGGCACAGTGGCTAAGAGCTTCACTGGTAACCAAAATGTCGGCAGTTCGAATCCACTAGCCATTCCTTGGAAACCCTATGGGACAGTTCTACTCTGTTCTATATGTTCACTATGAGTCGGAATCGACTCGACGTATCGGGTTTAGCTTTTTGCTCTTTAAAATAGTGAGAACATGAGTGAAGGCTAGAAAGCCAGAAATGAAAGATGGAGAAAATGGAGACTGTGGAAGGCTGCTTCCTGTGTGAAATGTGCACTGTCCAATAGAGTAGTCACTAGACACACATGGCCATTGAGCACCTGAAATGTGGCTGATGCAAAATGAGATGTGCTGTGAGTGGAAATACACACCCAATTTCGAAGATCTAATATGAACAAAAGAATGTAAAATATCTCATTATTGTTTTACATTGATTACGTGTTGAAATTGGACTATCTTGGGCATATTGTGTTAAATAAAATACAGTAATTTCACTTGTTTCCTTTTACTTTTTTTTGTTTTTTTACTGTGGCAACTAGAAAATTAAAAAATTCACAGAAGACCCACATTTGCAATTCACATTATATTTCCACTGGACAGTGCTATGTTAAATCTTGGCCAAGCCCAGTGAATAAGGTGACAGTGGTTCAGTGGCCGAATTCTCGCCTTTGATGGTGAAGACCCAGCTCTATTCCCAGCCAATGAAGGTCATGTGCAGCCACCACCTGCCTGTCTATTGGTGGAGGTTTATGTGTTGCTATGATGCTGAGCAGGTTTCGACAGTGCTTCCAGGCTACGATGGCCTCGGGCAAAAGGCCTGACAATCTGCTTAAAAAAATCAGCCAGTGATTGCTCTGTAAACTTTCACCCAAAGCACAATTAAAAAAAAAAGAAATTCAAGCTGTTATTAGGCTAACATACTGAAATATTAAAACATGAATTTGGAGCTGTATAATTACAGATAAAAATGAGAAATTATGAATTGGCAGCAAGAGTTGAAATTTTTTAATAATAAATGAAAGTAAACAAATACAATTCACACTATATGGTAGAGACTTCGTTTGAAGAATGTATAATGTGAGCCTTTTAACTGTACTTATACACTGTTGTCCACTTGATTAGTTATGAAAAAGGAAATGAATTAAAATAGAGTAAATATAATTTAGAACTTATATTAACACATAATATCCCATTGTCAGTCAAAAGAAATGTCAAGATAACAAAAATATCTTATTATCTGTAATTCTGAAGGACAGAAGCATGCTCACAATATTGGGGTGAATCAGATGCTGAATGATTTAGTTCTGCCTCATCAACAATACTTGTTCATATCAGGTAGCAAAGTTGTTCATTTTATTTAATTTGCTTTTTTTTTTTACTTTTGTACCTGCTGTGGTATAGACAGCATTTTGTTTTCTTTTGTGTTTATAAAGGTTATATAACTCAAAAATATACTTATTTGGTAAGCTGCTTTATCTGTGTGGTTGTTATCAGTGTTGCTGATGTCTCATATAAATAAACTCTGCATAAACTAAAAAAAAAAAAAGCCACTGAAAACTGTGGATCACAATGGTCTGATTATGGGGATGGTACAGTACTATCAGGTAGTGTTTCATTCCGTTGTACACGGGTTGCCAAGAGTTGGGGGGCGACTTGACAGCAGCTAACAACAAGAAAATATCTCTATAACCAATCTCCTTAGGATGAACTCCCTCATACTCTACTAAAAGACAATTTATAAGGGGCCAACAGTATACTGGCTACTTAACAGTCTTGCAGCAAAGTCTATGAAGGAGAGAGAAAAGTATAAAAGTCATTCTATTTTGCACCAAACTATGCAGGGCTGTCTTATCACCAGCACATGGGACTTCGAGCAAGCATCTTCATTTCTCCATGCCTATTTCCTCATCTGTAAAATGGGATGAGATAGGTTTCCACCTGTGTTTGTATCTTAATTTGTGTTTCCCAAAGTTTCTCATATAATATCTCACTTGATCCTCATGACAAACCTGAGTTAGGCAGGATCAAGATCATTATCCCCATTTTATAGATGAGTAAACTAAGGCTAGAGAAGTCCACTTGCTCATGAACATAAAACTGAGTCTTTAAACCTGGGTCTTTTAACTCCAAGGTCAATACTCTTTCCATCATTCCATGCTACCTCTAATTGCATAAACATCACTCATCTAGGACTTTCTGTGCTTGCATTGTCTTTAGCTTTTCCTATACATGTCTCAACGCCCTAATAAGATTCAGTTCCTTGAGTGCAATATCCATATCATATGTGCCTCGGCAAACCACCATGTTATCTAACACCCCCCACATACTAGGAGCTCAGAAGTAAGATTAAGTAATGTGTGGCAAAAGGGCCAAGTCAGGAAGAATTGGGAATCCCCACTTTCTAACTCACTCCAGGAAGACTGACTCTTGTCTCTAGGGAAGATGCCACTAACTTCAGGGCAGGAAGTTCCATCGTTTCCCAGAAGGGCAAAAGGCAGAAAACATATAGACCCAGGGGAAAGATTTAAAACTTGACAACTCTAACTGCAACCTCAAGGCAGAATTTTTAGCAGGTTATATAATAGATTCTGGCAGTACCCACTCGTATCATCTAGAGTGCTGTTGGTTCCAGTTCCCAGCGTTACTTGGGAGGGTGGGCTGGGATAGAGTTAGCTCTGTCTCTCAGGGCCTTCATAAACAACGGATGATGGGATCTTACATGAGCCAGCACTGAGTTGTACACAATCCAGGCAGTACATCTAAATTAATTTCCAGCATTTCTTTGTAGATTTTGAGACCAAATTTAAGCAAGGTGTTCCTTTTCCTACAGATTGTACCTTGGTAAAGGTAGGAAGGGACCCAATCTGCCTATATCACACTTGGAAGTACTTGGAAGTTTCTGTGAGCGGTGCATCTTGAGGATTTTTTTTGTTTGTTTTTAACGTATCCATGAAGGTGAGGTAAAGGGTATGTGGTTGTAACTTACAGTACTGATTTTATGCAACTTCTTCCAATATATTCACTCTACAGAAAATTCATGGGTGACTGTGATGCTGCAACGACTTTTGCTTCCCCCTGAGGCTAAACTCCAAACAAGAATGCCCTAGACTCTAGAGTTTAGAGCAGCATTTGCCTCAATAAGGGAGAATTCTCTTGAAAATGTCGAGAGCTCCTCTGAGAATCTTTATTGTGGGGAAGGAGAACTGTTATTGAATGCCTCCTCCCCTCTTTCTCTACAAAAACATGCAAAGTTTTCTCTGGATCCCAAAGTCCCGCAAGACTAGAAAAGGTTTGAGAGGGTGGTAACTATTGAAGTCAGCTCTAAAACAGTCAATATCCTGGTCACTCTGAGGCAACAACCCTCCAGCAAAAAGTTCATCTGCCACCATATCTCTGACCCATCACAAACCAGGGTGAGGCCAAGCCAGTATCCTTTCAGGGTATCTTTCTTTACCTCTACATTCCTAGCTACATTTCCCTCTGCCAACACTGCCTCCATTCTCTTCCCCTCTTCTCTTTTCCATGTTGACAATCTAAGACACAGCATCCTCACAAAAAATCCCCAGGTTCAAGGTTAGAGGATTTTATTTTTTTACATTTCCTTTCTTGGGAGTTTAGCAAAATCTATAGATTTTGCTTTCTGGGGATATGGGCTCATTATTGCCAGTCTTTGATTTATCTAGGCCACCCCCGAAAAGAGCCGACGTGTAGCCCCATGAAGCAGCTAATAAGCGCAGTCTATCTTTTCTGGTCTATCATTATCCCTGTGATTCAGAGGCAAATGAAACATTTAGGGCCCTGATGCTCTTGGATGAGAAAGGCCTAGTTAAAAGGACAGACTCTCACCTAAAAGAGAAGTAACAATCTCAATTCAGTTAATTCTTTAAAAAAATTATTGAATACCTCTTATATACTAGGAGATGGGGATACAGAGATGAGAAAGTCCACAGTCTGCTCTGAGCAAGCCAACAATTAACCAATTCATCAAAAGTTCACAGAATGCCTACTATATGCTACATAGTGTCCTAAGAACTAGGGGAAGAAGAATGGTATTCTAGAGAGCAAAATAATACCCCCCAAACATAATCAATCTCTTACCCTAGTGTAAAATTAGGAGTGCAAAATTTTTGCAGAGCCCCCAGGCAGAGCCCTCAGGATTTAAGTTCTCATGTAAATTGACCTCGTAGTCCCTTGCACATCTTTTTTCTCTTAAATTGGTTAATAGCAGCCAAGCTCTTAACCACTGCACCACCAGGGCTCCTATTAAAAATACTGAATGAAAAAAAAAAAGATCAAGGAGGATTTTAACACTGGGATTCCTGAACCTGGAAGGTTTCATTTGACATATGGCTTTCATGGTTTTCATAGCAGATTTTCTGGGTTGCTTTTTGTAGGCAAAGTAGAAAAACAATCTAAAGATTAGAAGGCTGAGACTGTTCTTGTGTGCAACTAAGAACTGGCTAGGGGCTTTCTTTGCCCAGAAGTTGATTCTACTTCCAGGATTAGATTCTAAACGAGGTAGCTGTTCATGCAGCAGAATTTGAGGGGTAAAATGGCCTTGCCTCCTGAAATTCCACCATATATTCCTTTAGGTCCTAAAGAGCAGAAGTATGACAAATTGGAATTGGGTTTAAATTCTGGATCCACCATCTATCAACTGTTTGACCCTGCACAAGTCACTTGCCTGACAGAGTCTGCTGCTCTAGAATACAAGTCTCTTGTCTACTAATTTTTTCCCCCCAAATGTCTTTGTTCAAAAGGAAATTAGATCATTGTTTGGAATGATACAGGTGAAATTTTTTTCAGAGTAATCGGACATCCCTCCACAGAAAAAGGTTCAGTAATTAGGGATAAAATTGGTGAGTGAGAGGCAAGTTTCGTGAGTACATATTGTAGAGGAGACAGCACTGGGGTGACAACGTGGGAGTCATAGGCTAACAGAAGTAGGGTTACTAGAGCCTGGTTAGTGAACTCCTGCTACATTCATCTTGCTGGCATTTGCCTTTATCTCACATTATGCCCATCTTGTGAAACTGAAGAGCAGGTGGGTAGGAATTTGGTTCCCCTCCAATATTTATTATGGAAAATTTCGAACATACAGTAGAGTTGACAGTTGAAAGAATTTTACAATGACCCACTACCTAAATCCTACCATTAGATTATACCACACTTGCTTTATCACCTATCTGTCCATCTATTCCCCCATTATTCTACATTATTTTTTGAAGAATTTCAAAGCAAACTGCAAACATCAGTACATTTTCCTCTAAATACGTTAGCATGCATATCATTACGTTTAATACTTGATTCATTTTTTCTTTTAAAATTTACATACAATGAAATGCCCAAATACTTAATACATCTGCTGAATTTTGACTATAGCATATGCAAACCCAAACCTCCATTAGCATATAAAACATTACCATCATCCCAGAAAGTCCCCTCATAGCCCTTTCCCATCAATCCCTGCCCCTATTCCTTCAGAGGCAACCTGGCCTTGTTCTGACTGAAGATATTGAGCTTCTCCATTGTCTCTTTCCACAGATGTTGATTTGATTCCTGTGTGTTCCATCCGGTGAGGTCCACGTGTATAGTCACTGCTTATGTTGCTGAAAAAAGTTATTTGCAATGAAGAAGTTGTTGGCTTGCAAAGCTCCATCGTGCAATCTCCCGTGTCATTTCTATCACCAAGGCTGTATTTTCCAACTACTGATCCTTCTTCTTTGTTTCCAGCTTTCACATTCCAATCACCAATAATTATCAGTGCATCTTGATTGCATGTTTGATCAATTTTAGACTGCAGAAGTTGGTAAAAATCTTTAATTTCTTCATCTCTGGCATATTTCCTTGGGTTAAAAGCCCTGTAACTTCACTGCAAAATGTTTGAAATCACAACCTGTATGTCTGTATCCTCCAAAGCTGAAGCATGGGTCTAAGCACAGGAGAGATTCCCCCAATTTGTGAACTGAATTAAAACAAGACTTAACTAGCCGTGTCACTATTCAGGTAGACAGTGCCGAATGAAAAAAAATGAATTAACAGAATCTGACTGTAAAGTTGCCAGTCATGCCCTCAAATAGGACAGAACTGATCCAAGAAGTGGAACAATAGGTTGTGGGGTGGCAGATAGGTGACCTGCAGCATGACATTTCACTTGTGCACAGGTGCTGTGCTTTCGGATCCCAACAGAAGGTGGACCTCTTCTCTCATTTAGACTCAAAACACCTCTGGCAAGCCTGTCCCTAAATTATACTACCCTCATGTTTTTCAGGATTAAACATTGCTCCTCTTTTTTAGCAGAGATTGTAGGGAGACAAATGCACCAACAATCACTCAGGGGTCTTATCTAGGAGCATCTTCCAATTTCCTGCAGTTTCTGAAAGCTGCATTCCCAGAAGCTAACTGACACAATGGTGATACCACACCCCAAATTCTATTTCACTGGAACAGCCACCAAGATTCCTTCTCCCAGCCACATTATGCATGGGGGTCCCAAAATGATCCACGACAGTACACTGGTCAAGGGTTCTCTGATTCCTCAACATGGAACAGTGGTCAGTATCCCCAGAGATTTCCTGAATGGCCCAATGCAGTGAACTAATGGCTAAGGAGTTCCAGATTTCTCTTCCTTAAAAAAAAAAAAAAAGCCCATTAACCAGGTCTGCTCGGTAGGCTTATAGAGTGGGCAATAAACTGACACTAAAAGGAAATTCAAAGCTTTTAAGTCAGAAATCCCATTTAAGATAAAAAAGAGGAAGACCCAGTAAAAGATGAAACCACTTTTTCTCCAAGCCATCTGTAGTACTGCTTAGGAATTGCTAGTCCTTAAAAAGTTGCCTAAGGACCTGAAGGGATCTGGACAGGATGAGATGATGATAATAATAATAATGGCAACTAACATGCACTGAGTATCACAATGTGTCAAACACTATGCTAAGTATATACAGACCACATCCCCATTAGGTAAGTATTATAATTATTGCTAAAAGAAGAAATAAAAATGTCATCAAATAATTTGTCTTAGGTTACTCAGCTAGTCAACGGTAGAACACAGGATACAAATGCAAGCTTTATCTATATACTTTATTGTCTCTTATAGAGAGCCTAGACAGTTTCTTCCTCTCACCTTATATCTACACCAAACCCAGGAGAGGAGCTGTCATTATAGTCAAATCTTATTCCCTTCCTTACAGAGAAAAGAGCTGATCTCAAGGAAAACTATTGAGAAAGTTCAGAGATGGGGGATGTGTTGGGGAAAGAAAGAAAGGAGGGGTGAAAAGAGAACATTTATTGAGCACTTACTAAATGTCAGCACTTCACATATTTCCTTCTATTATTAAAGTGAAAATATCTTTACTCAGTTTCTGATATTATGTAATCATTGCAAACATTTGAAACAAAAAGGAGAAAGTAAAAAACTTCCTCAATCTCACTTCCCAAAGGCAAACTCTACAGTCAGTTTGATGAATATAACAACATAGAACAATATAACATATACCTATATTCTTTTTATTGTACTTTAGATACAGATACCCATATTTTGTTTTATGTAATCTTCATAATCCTGGAGATAGGTGGTATTATCTTCATTTTAGAGATCAGGAAACAAGCCCAGACAGATTAAATACCTTGTTCAAGACGACATAGACCAAGAAGTCTGCAGACTTCAGTCAGGGTCCAGGTTCTGCCCACTGCTGTACCTTGGGTAGCTCTCTCATCCGTGCCTTTCTGTTTCTTGCTGGACACCTTTCCCATGTGCCCAGTCCCCCAAACATGTTCTTATCCTATGTCTGCCCTATTCCAACTTCCTATGAAACACTCCTTAAAGTGATTTCCAATAAAGACACTTTTTCTGGTAAGAGAAAGCAAGAATGAAAACCCTTCAATATGCAGAGGAATATTTAGGGACGGAATCTCAGGCCATGAGCAAGGTATTGCTGGGCATAAAGGCCACATCTTTTTTTTTTTTTAATTGGACAGCCCAATATTAGGAATAGGTACTTAAATTTTCTCTACACACACTGCCCTCTGTGCCTCCCCCCCAACACTTTCCATCTATTTCTTTCCTCTCTCTCTTTAAAGTAGATGGTCGAGGAAAAACTCTGGGAAAACTGGCTCCTAAACTGATTTCTTTTAAATAAGAAAAAAGAACAACCATTTAATAATTTATGGAGGATGCAGGACCCCCCTTGGAATGCCCATCCTATGGCACAGTTGTTAGAAAAGCAGATGGCTGAATTAGTTCACACCGGAGTCTGATAACTTAATGATAGTGTTTCCTCCAGAGGGGAGAAGGGGAGATAAGAAGAGACCTGTAGTTAAAGGAGAGTCTCTATGCACAAAAATAAGGAAATTGGATTTGGAAAAAGCTTACTATCTTGAGATGTTCTTTAAACATAAAACCAGTATATACTTTAAGTCAAAGCCCTCCTCCCACTCCTATGCCCAAATTTAAGCCTAGTCAATGTTAAAGGTATGGCCGTCTTCAGTAAAGAAGTGCTTATGGCTCATTGTAGGTATATAATTTTATTGTTCTATTAAGAACTGCATTACAGTGAGAAAATCACAGAAGTGAGAGACAAGACATCTGGATTATTCTCTGCTACCAAGTCACTCTCTCAGGTTTATGGGGTGTTCTGTGGCAGGGATTCTATCGTCAAAAGACTTTAAGGAATGCTGGGTTAAACTCATCCTGGACTGGAAAGTTAGAGAGGATAAATAAGCCATATTGCCCCTTCTCATATGGCAGTCTATAAAATATAGTACCATTTTCCAAAAGCCTCCACATGCGTCATCTCAGATTGGAATGACCTCTCTGGATGACCATTAGCAACTGAGCTAAGCAGAGTATTACATTACCCAGCCTGACTGATTACAGTGACATCATCCTGCAGACAACTCTCTGATGGGATAAGCATCTGCTAATCTACTTTTTGAGCAGATTGTCAATAAGGGCTAAGCAAATGTCATTATATTGCAACAACAACACCCATCACTCAAAACTATAGGTTAAAAAGCTACTCCAACAGGAAGAAGATAATAGCATTAGATGGTCCCAGGGTAACAGGCTTTCAATTCCAAAGATATATTTGTCCTGGAAGCTATTGTTGGCCTCCGTCTGCCAGGAGGAAATGGTTAATTTCTCTGATGTCTAACTTCAAGTATCTACTCCTTTAGTTAGGATATTTTTGCTGGTTATCTGGAATTAAGATATATAAGGCACATGGTTATAAAATAGACAGTGGCATAGGACATTGGAATGTAAAAGGTTATCTAATCCAAATAGTCCTTACCTCTAAAACACACACACCTAGCTAGTTAGTGGCAGGGCCAAGATCTGAATCCAACTTTCATCTCCTATTCAACTGCTCCTTTCTCATACCAGGAACAAAATATAGACGATATTTATGTGAATAAGCAAGATGAAAATGTTGCTTTGAAAATAGAAATCAAAAGAAAACCAAACTAGAAGACCCTATCTGTTTTCTAACATTTTATTAAAATTACAAAGAAATTATAAACTGAATTACACATTCTTTTAGAAAAATGTATTGTACTACATAATAACCATGTGACAGCCCTGAGCTATATAATTATTAACTCATTTATTTATCTAAATATTTACTAATGCTATAAGTCAGAATCAACTCACAGCAATGGGTTTGGTTTGGTTCATACTATAAGTCATATCCTATGCTAGACCAGGGATTTAAAAGGGAATAAGATCACCAGGAGCAACAAAGGAAGAAGGAGAGTCAGGAACAGGAGGAGGTTATGGAATGTGTAGCTAACTCGCTCCATGAAAAACTGCCTACTATTGCCATGAGACCAGAAGAACTGGAAGGTCCCCAGATACCATTACTGAATATTTTGATCAAAGATTCCAAAGATGAATCTTGGTCAAAAGGGGGGCAATGTGGAACAGAATTTCACATGCTCATGGACTACAGATTTTCTGGAATGATGGACGGTAGATGAACCCCTACAACTATTGCCCTGAGATAATCTTTAAACCTTAAACCAAAAATATCCCCTGATGTCATCTTAAAACCAAACAATAGTTTAGCTTAACTAGTAAAAAATGTCTGCCTTGAGCATTATGCTCTTTTAAGAACTATCTACATGGGATCAAATTGACAATGGCAACTCGAAAGATTAGATAGGAAGCTTAGGGGGCAGTGATTTTATGTTAATGACAGAGAAACAACACAGAAATGGAGGGTGAGAATGGTTGCACAACTTGAAGAATGTAATCAATCACTAAATTATACATGTAGAAACCGTTGAATTGGTGTAGTTTTGCTGTGCATATTCTCAACGACAACAAAATAAATAAAATTTAGGAAAAGAATGAAGACTGTAGTCCACATACATAATTTCCACCATATTAATTTTTAGTCACTGATAATGTAAGAATCTGTATTTACTAAGTGTTATTATGTGTCTAGTAAATGAGATAAAACATGTACACCAACCTTGTAGGTAGAATTCTAAGACAGCCCCAAGATTTTCTGCCCTAATCTTGGGGTTGTTGGATATGAACGGCTTTTACTCCAATGAAAACGTTGACCTTAAAATAAAACAGTTATCCAGATGGGCCTAACCTAATCACACGAACCTTTTAAAAGCAGGGAGTTCTTTCCACTTTGTGGCAGAAGAGAAAGTTTATTTCAGCTTGTGACAGAAGACAAGCATGAGGAAGATCCAACATGCCACTGCTGATGTGAAGACTGAGAAGGCTATGCAGGCCACCTCTAGGAGCTGAGAATGGCCCCTGGATGATAGCTAGCAATGAAACAGGGATCTCAGTCCTTCAACCATAAGGAATTGAATCTTGCTAATAACAAGAATGACATGGAAGCAAAGTTTTCCCCAAAGCCTCTGGATGAGAGAGAACTCAAGCCTGCCCAAGACCTTGATTTCAGCACCTCTGATCCCTAAGCAGAGAACCCACCCACACTGGGTCAGAAAACTGACCCACAAGCACTGTGAGCTAATAAATGGATGTTGTTTTGAGGTGCTAAATTTGTGGTAATTTGTTATGCAGCAACAGAAAACTAATACAACAAACAGTCACCAAGTGTTGAAATCATAGGAATTGTAGAGTTGCTATGAGTCGAAATCAACTCTACAGCAATGGGCTTTTTAATAGTGTTTATTAAGGTGGCAAGAGAGACCTGGGATGACATAGGACCTCCTTTCAAGCCAGGATAAAAATATTTTCCCTATTGCGTAACAGTCCATGTGTCCTCCTGAAATCTTAAGAAAGAAAATCAAGTGAGGCCATGTGAATTCTGCAGCTAAATGTCTTTGAGAACACTCTGGATTGTTTCACTGGAGGTTTCTGATTTTTTCCTTCTTTACATAGCACTAGAGTTGCCCTAGAGCTAGACAGTTCCCTGATAAGTCAGCTTTTCTTTCCTTTCCTAGGGCTATCTAGGACAGAAAAACGAACAAAAACCTTAAAAGGCATTAAAACAAAACAAAACCTCATCTGAAGACAGAATGAAGAAAACCAAAGACACAAGGGAAAGATTAGTCCAAAGGACTAATGGACCACAGCCTCTACCAGACCTAATCCAATACAACTAGATGGTGCTCGGCTACCAACACGGACTACACTTACAGGGATTATAATAGTGGGGCCTGGACAGAGCTGGAGAAAAATGTAGAACAAAATTCTAACTCACACACACACACACACAAAAAAAACCAGGCTTATTGGTCTGACAGATTGCCCCAGGACACTCTTTTAACTCAGTAATGAAATCATTCCTGAGGTTCAACCTTCAGCCAAAGATTAAACAGGCCCATAAAACAAAACAAGACTAAATGGGCATACCAGCCCAGGGGCAAGGACGAGAAAGCAGGAGGGGATAGGAAAGCTGGTAACAGGGAACCCAAGGTTGGGAAGCGGGGGGCGTTGACATGCTGTGGGGTTAACAATCAATGTCACAAAACAATATATGTATTAATTGTTTAATGAGAAACTAATTTGTATAAACTTTCATCTAAAGTACAATAAAAATTTTTTTTAATAAAATAAAAAGATTCAAACCAAAAAAAAAAAAGAGGCGTAAAAATGCCAGTTGCCTTTGAGTAGATTCTGACTCACAGCAACCTCACATGTGTCAGAGTAGAGCTGTATTTCACTGGGTTTTCAATGGCTGATTTTTTGGCGGTAGATTGCCAGGACTTTCTTCCCAGGCACCTCTGAGGGGACTCCAACCACCAACCTTTCAGTTAGCAGCCAAGCGCATTAACAGTTTGCATCATCCAGGGACTCCTTAAAAGGCATAGATTTCTTTTTCTTTCTTTCCTTTCTATTCCACCATCCGTTCATTAAAACATTTGTTAGAGGGCCTGTGTCAAACATTGTGCACAGAGAAAGGACTGTGATGAGTCCGAGGAGGTGGAGATTACTTCTTGCTGTGTGGGGGTAAGGTGTGTTTGGAAAGGCTACATACTACTTCACTGAGCTTTTGGATATGCAAAGAGGTCTAAGTTTAGGGGTCAAGAATGCTAAAGCAAGGGTTTGGGCACCAGAATTTTAAAATCTCTATTCCTTTCCCTCCAGGAAACAAGTGCAAAGAAAGCCTTTGTCTAATAGTGCAGCCACTGCATAAGCTGGCATTCTCCTAATTTATACTTTATGAACAGCTGAAATCACGTTACTCATACAATTCAATTGTGTTGTCAGACACAAGCAGTTCCCTCTCAATTCACCGCAGGGTCTGCAGATGGAAAAGTGGATGAGTATCACAGGGATGATCAAGGTTTCGGAAACAGCAATTACATGTATTGTGTTCACTTAGTGCAAGTCATACTCAAAATCAAGGAAAGATTTAAAATGAAAGGCAAGTTAACATTTATCTACCATCCTATATATATGCATGTAAATTGTGTTCAAATGTTTTATATCTTTACGATTTTTTTTAGCAACGATTTTGAGGATGGCGCAGGACCAGGCAGTGTTTCATTCTGTTGTAGACACAGTCACTATGAGTCGGAACCGACTTGGCGGCACCCAACGACAACACTGATTTTTCTTAATGCTCAATATTTAAATAATTGAGAAAGACTTATAGAAATCTCCTACTAAATACATTGAATTTGCTAATTTCTTGTTGTACTTCTATCAGTTTTGCTTTATATATTTTGAGGCTATTTTAGAATTATTAAATCTTCTAAATGAATTCAACCTGTTTGCCTTAAAGTGTATTTTGTCTGATATTAACACAGCCAGAATGCTCCTTAGAAGTGAGGATGGCAAGACTTATAGTCTCATGTACTTTGGACACGTTATCAGCAGGGACCAGTCCCTGGAAGAAGGACATCATTCCTGGTAGAGGGTCAGTGAAAAAGAAGACCTTCAATGAGATAGATGGACACAGCGGCTGCAACAATGGACTCAAACAGCAACAATGTTAAGGTTGGCGCAGGATTGGCCAGAGTTTGATTCTGCTGTGCATAGGGCCACTATGAGTTGGGACCCACTGGATGGCACCTAACTACAATACGGCTACCCTAGCATTTTGATGTTACGTTGGGATTGCCGTTGTGCTTGAACTCAGTTGTGCTTTTCATTTGCCCTGTACATCTTTTTCTTTTTTTAATGGGTTAATTTTCTGAGTCCAATTTTACCCTCTACTGATTTGCGAGGCATATACATGCTGCCTTAGTTATCCAGTGCTCCTATAACATAAATACCAAAAGTGGATGGCTTTATCAAACAGAAATTTATATTCTCACAGTGCAGGAGGCTAGAAGTCCAAATTTAGGATGCCAGCTCCTGGGGAAGGCTTTCTCTGTCAGTTCTAGGGGAAGGCCCTTGTCATCAATCTTCCCCTGGTCTAGGAGCTTCTCAGTGCAGGGACTCTGGGTTGAAAGGACCCACACTGCTCCGGGCACTGCTATCTTGCTATGAGGTCCCTCTCCTCTCTGCTCAATTCTCTATATTGCAAAAGAGATTGACTCAAGAAACAACCTAATCTTGTAGATTGAATCCAACCTCATTAACATAACTGCCTCTAATCCTGCCTCATCAACATCATAGAGGTAGGATTTACAACCCGTAGGAAAATCACATCAGATTACAAAATAGTGGACAACCACACAATACTGGGAATCATGGCCTAGGCCAAGTTGACACACATTTTTGGGGGATATAATTCAATCCACAACACATGCTATTTCTCTTCTTCTAGTGGTTAATCTTGAAATTATATTATTGACTTTAGCCAAGTTTGAAGTTAATTGATATGAAAGTCCCTTTCCCAAACATTTCAACGATCTTGTAAGAATGCTTCTCAATCTTCAATGTACATACAGATCACCTGCGGAGTGTGTTAACCTGAAGACTCCAACTCAGTATATCTGATAAAAAGCAAGGCCTTAGAATACTTCAATTACCCCTTTGTAGATTTACATGCTGTTTTTGTACAGGGTTTTAATTGTGTCTTTTTAAATTCTATAATTATGGAAAATTATTATTATTTATACAATGTTCATTTAGACTTACCTAAAAGTGTACCAATTTCCATGATCACCTTTCCTTCTTACATCTCAGACTTTCCTTCTGCAATTATTTTTCTTCTTCCTGACATTCCTTAAGCAAAGCTCTGCTAGGTAACAAACTGTATTTTACTCTCATCTTAAAAGACAGTATTACATTTGTAGTCTGGGGCAGACTGCCTGAGTTTGAATTCTTGTTCTGCCACTTACTAACTGTGGACCTTGGGAAATTCACTTAACTTCTCTGGGCCTCAGTTTCTTCATAAATAAAATGAGGATAAGAAATACTACCTACCTCAGAGGGTTGTTGTGAGGATTAGCTGAATTGATATATATAAAAAATATATATAAAGCTCTTAGGACTGTATCTGACACATTGTAAATTCCACATTTTAAACGTTTCACTCCATTCTTTTCTTGCTTGCATAATGTCTGAAGAGAAATATGATGTAATTCTTATCTTTCTTCCTGTATAGCTAATGTGTTTTTTTCCTCTGGATTTTTTCAGGATTTTCTGTCTTTGATTTTCTGAAGTTTGGTATGATATGCCTAGATGCAGATTTTTTGATATTTATCCTGTTTGGTGGTCTCTGAGCTTCTTGGATCTGTGATCCAGTGTCTGTCAACAATTTGGGGAAATTCTCAGCCATTATTACTTCACATATTTCTTCTACTCCTTTCTCTCTTTCTTCTCCTTCTGGTATTCCCATTACATGTATGTTAATACCTGTCATAATTACCTCACAGTTCTTGGATAGTCTTTTTTTTTTTCATTCTTTTTTCTCTTTGCTTTTTAGTTTGAGAAGTTTCTATTGATACATCTTCAAGCTTACTAATTCTTTCCTCAGCCAAGTCCAGTTTACTGAGGAGCCAATCAAAGACATTCTTCGTTTCTGTTGTTTTTTTGTTTTTATTCCTAGAATTTCCTTTTGACTCTTCGAGTTTCCATCTCTCTGCCCGCATTACCCATGTGTTCTTGTATGTTGTCCACTTTTTCCATTACAGCCCTTTGTGCTTAAACTTTTTTAGAATTTAAAACTATATCTTGGAAATTGTTCCATATCAGTGTATAAACAGCTTCCTCATTCTTCTTCGCAGCTTCATTTTATTTCATTTTATGTGCCGTCTGAAATCTCACTAGTTTCTTCAGTGCTCTTCATTCCTTCAGGGCAATGTACTCACCAGATTCCTTTCCCCATCCTGTCTGTTGTAGTCCAGTGTAGCCTCTGCCGTTATCTAGCTTCTAACCTTATTCTCACTCCATCTCCTGAGTTTGACTTGAATAAACCTTTTACTCTACTCTCTACTACAAGTTCTCATAGTATCTGATTTTTCCTCACATAAGTTGGTATAAGTGCTTTATCTTCAATCTCACTAATTCTGACTTCCATTGCCTCAATTTTGCTCCTATGACTTTCTATTGAGTTTTCTAATTCTGAAATTTAACATTAATCTTTTGGATTTCTGTTTGCTGTCTGTGGATTCTTGCAGCTTGTTAAATTTGTCATTATGCTCTTATATAACCTTCTTAAGTTCCTCTATTGTTTGTCTGTGTGTTTCTTAGTTTGTTCTGTGTTTTGCCTGATCTCCTTCCTCATCTCTTGACGAGCTCTGCATATTAATCATTTGAATTCTACCTCTGGTAACTTTAAGAAATTCTCTTCCTCCAGAAAGTTTCTTGATTCTTTGTTTTGGGTGCTTGCTGAAGCTATCTATCATGGTCTGCCTCTTTATGTGATTTGATGCTGATTGTTGTCTCCAAGCCATCAATAAGTTATTATATTTATTTATTTAATGTCTGCTTACTGTATCCTAGCTTCCAGGTCTGTTTTGTTTTGATAAGCCCATATAGGCTGGTCATGAGATCTAGTTTGATTACTGGCATCTTTGAAGCTCCCGAGTCCTGTCACCAGGTGTGGTTAGAGCTGTTACTAGGTATGTGAGCCCAGGAGTCCATTTACTTTTCTTGTATGGACTCAGCTCAGGTGTCCATGTAGTCGGTCACCAAATGTGTGGTGCAGGCTCTCACTTACAGTCCTGGATGGGCAGGGGTGACTGGAGTATCAGAGGTATCTGGCTGTAGTAGGGGGTCATGCACTGAGCAAGACAAGGGGCTAATGGCTGCCCAAGTGTCTGAGAGGAAAGTGTGTCCCTGTTCCCTAGAGTGCACTGGTGGGTAGGTTTTGCAGCCAAACTATGGGCACCTGACGCTGTTGGCTGTTAGGCTGCGAGGCACCACTTATTCTTGGACCCCTGTCATGGGTGGCTAGGTGGTGTGGCTAAAGCCACCAGTCCTCAGGCCCCTGATGTGGGTAGGTAAGGTCCCTGGTTAATGGGCAGAGTGGTGTCAAATGTCACAAATCTGCCACTCTCCTTTATAGCTGATATAGTTGAAAATAGGTTTTAGGTATATACCCTGTTGTACTGTCCTAATGAGGGCCTACGCTGTTGAAATGGGCCCACACAGGTCTATGCAGGGATAAAAGGCATTCAAAGTCTGTGGACCCCTTATGCCTGTGGCTGGGCAAAGGGGCTGTGCCTCCCCTGAGTTCCCGGCTTAGGGGAGCTGGCAGGTTATTTTTTCCGTTTGTTAATTTGTTCCCTCTCCAAAGCCAGCAGAATGGCTCATGGTGCATGATGGGCCCTACTTCCAGCCCAGGGGGAGCAGCAATTGCTGAAGCCAGACCAGGACCTGGTACAGAGCAAGGATGGGGCAGATAGATAGGGGAGAGGTTCTTCCTAAAGGGGGTGTTTTTTGGATCTGAGTGCTGCTTCACGCTGGTTCTGGAGACTTGAGCAGGCTCTCCACCATTCCGTCTCTCCCGCTGTGGAAAATGTGTCCTGAGCGCCACTGCTTGCCTCACCACGCACACCAGCCGATCCAACCTGCAGCATGCTGGTGCCAGCCAGGTCAGCTATGGCAACTCCTCACTGCTTCTGAACCATCTCTCCCTTCCCCTGCCTTTGATGTTCAGGGCTCCTAGATTGTCAGATATAATTGATTCATTTGTTTTTTGGGGTCTTTGTTGTAAGAGGGACCACAGGAAGTGTCTGACTACTCCACCATCTTGGTCCTGCCTCCTAAGTTTTTATAGTATCAAGTCGAGCAAAAAACCATCTGAGTTCCATGACTTGCTGATTCAAAAGACTCTCGACAAGAACAACTCTCAGCCATTGACTCTAAGAAGAAGAAATAACAAACCCAAGGAACATGGTCTGACTATAGCATATTGTTTCCAAGATCTTGCATTAAAATGATAAAGCAAAACAATGGCTTGGGCCCAATGTAGAAAAGGAATAGGGCTTAGGGAACTAAAAGCCAGGAATGAATAACAGAACTGAAGATCAGTTTGAGGTGGGGGCAGTCACAAAACATAAGAATGAGATTTATTGCTATTCTCTTTTGTTTTTTAATGGACAGTGCACAAAATTGGATAATAATAATCCTTGGCTCTGACACAACATCATTATTTATCCAAACATTCACTTAGTTATTCTATTATTCCCTTATTAATTGAAAACACAGATGAAGTGTCCAGGATGTTTCTGAATCCTTGTGAAAACCACACTGAACAATAGTACCATCTGTGAATGATATCTACCATTCTTAATAGATCTAAGAATGGCAAATGAATCAGTAATGATACGCTTTCAACAGGTCTGGAGCTATGGCTGGGAATTCGGCTGCTGGTGGTATTTCAGGAACAAAACTATAGCTATACCCAGTCAGAAAGCCCCTCCCTACACTCTTCACATGTCCAAATTCTGCCCTATCCTTCAAGTTTCAAATAAAATTCCACATCCTCCTTACCTTAGTTATCTAGTGCTGCTATAACAGAAATACCACACGTGATGGCTTTAACAAACAGAAATTTACTCTCACAGTTTAGGAGGCTAGAAGTTCAAATTCAGGACACTAGCTCTAGGGGAAGGCTTTCTCTCTCTGTTGGCTCTGTGGGAAGGTTCGTGTCTCCTTTCAACATCTGTGGGCCCAGCATTCCTTGGAGATCTCTGTGTGTCTTGGCATCAATTTTCCCGTTGGTCTAGGAACTCCTCAGCACAGGAATCGGGGGTCCAAAGGAGACACTCTGCTCCCAGCTTTTTTTTTCTTGGTGGTAAGAGGTCCCTCTGATTGCTGCTCGATTTTTTATCTCTTTTATATCTCAAAGGAGACTGACTTGAAATACAACCTAAGCCTGTGGATTCTGTCCTGCCTCATTAACAACTGCCTCTAATCCTAAGTCATTAACATCACAGATGTTAGGATTTACAACTCAGGATAATTGCCTCAAATCACAAAATGGAGGACAACCACACAATACTGGAAATCACGGCTTAGACAAGTTGACACAAACTTTGGGGGGACACAATTCAATCCATAACACTTCTCCAGGGAGCATTCCCTGATTATCCAGTCATACACTGATTTCTCATTTACCTTTAGCTCTTACCATCTGCATCATTTGATACTCTGGTCATATTCTGCCTGTATTCTATCTTAACAATTAGTTGCTAAGCCAGATGGCAGAGACTGTGTCTGACTCATCTCTATATCCTGGAGGCACTTAGACATAAATGTTGATTAAATGCCTTCATGGTGATATTGCCATTGCCCTAAATGGATTTAATATATCTCCACAGAGATCCATTCAATTAGGTCCCATCTCCTCTATAAGGAATTGTTAACCATACTCTAACATGCTTAAAGAACTGTGCAGGTAACTCACCTTTATTATCTTCTCAGATCTCTGCATTATGCTTCCTCATTTACTTTTTTTTTTTTAAATTAAGATGTAAGTCACATACCATAAAAATCACCTTTTAAGGTGTACAATTCAGTGGTTTTTAGGATAATCACAAAGTTGTGCAATCATCATCACCACCTAATTCCAGAACATTTTGCTGTTGTTAAAAAGTGGTGTCAATTCAGTTCTGCCTCTTGGTGACCCCGTGTACAACAGAACGAACACTGCCTGGTCCTCTGCCATCCTCACAATTGCTACTATGTTTGAGCCCATTGTTGCAGCCACTGTGTCAATCCATCGCACCGAGAGTCTTCTTCTTTTTCACAAGAAATTTTAATCATCCCAAAAAGAAGCTTTGTATCCATTAGCAACCACTCTCCATTCCCCTCTCCTCCCAACCCCAAACAACACACATCTACTTTCTGTCTCTGTGGATTTACCTATTCTGTGGATTTACCTATTTATTCATATAAATTGAATCATACACTAGGTGGACTTTCGTGCCTGGCTTCTTTCACTTAGCTTGTTTTCAAGATTCATCCATGTTATGGCATGTATCCTTTCTATGACTGATTGATACTCCACTATATATCACATTCATCAGTTGATGGTGATTTGGGTTCATTCCATTTTGGGGGCAATACTGCCACTATGAACATTTTTTGTGCACAAGTTTTCATGTGGATATAAGTTTTCAATTCTCTTGAGTATATACAAAGAGTGGAATTGTTGGGTCATAGTGGCTGCAGCATTATATATTCTGGGCAGCAGTGTATACATGGTCCCATTTCTTCACATCCTCAACATTTGTTATTGTGCTTTGTTTATTTGTAACAATTCTAGGAGGTGTGAAGTGGCATCTGATTATGATTTTGATTAGTATTTTTCCCACGGCTAATGATGTTGAGCATCTTTTCATGGGCATCTTAGCCATTTGTGTATTTTCTTTGGAGAAACGTCTATTCAAATCATTTGCATGTTTTTAAATTGAGTTATTCCTCTTTTTACTGTTTAGTTGTAAGAGCTCTTTATATATTCTAGATACAAGTACCTTACCAGGTATATGGATTGCAAAATGTTCACCCCTTCTGTGGGTAGTCTTTTCACTTTCCTTGATAGTGTCCTTCGAAGCACAGAAGTTTTTCGTCTTAATGAAGCCCAATTTATCTACTTTTTTTTCTTTTATTGCTTGTGATTTTCATATCATATCGAAGAAATCATTGCCTAATTCAAGATCACAAAGATTTATGGCAATGTTTTCTTATAAAACTTTAATAGTTTCAGCTGTTACACCCAGGTCTTTGATCCGTTTTGAGCTAACTGTTGTATAGAGTATGAGGTAAAAGTCCAACTTCACGCTTTTACATGTAGCTATCCAGCTGCCCAGCACCATTTGTTGAAAAGACTATTCTTCTCCACTAACACATCCTGGTGCACTCGCCAAAAATAAATTGGCCATAAATGTAAGGGCTTATTTCTGGGCTCCTGATTCTACTTCATTTATATATATGTCTATTCTTACGTCAGTACCACACATTTTGATTACTGTAGATTTATAATCAAGCTTTAAGTTTTGAAATCAGAAAATGTGAATCCTCCAACTTTGTTTTTTTCAAGATTGTTTTGGTTATTCTGAGTCCCTTGAATTTCCACATGATTTTAAAGTCAGCTGTCAATTCCTGCAAAAATAAAATAAAATAAAGCCAGCTGGAATTCTGACATAGATTGAGCTCAATATGTAGATTAATTTGGAGAGTACTGCCATCTTAACAATATTGTCTTCCAGTCTATGAACATGGAATGTTTTCCCATTTATTTAGGTTTTCTTTAATTTCTTTCAATGATGTTTTGTAGCTTTTAGTGTACAAATCTTACATTTTTTAAAAAAAGTATTTCCAAGTATTTTATTCTTTTTGATGCTATCATAAATAGAATTGCTCTATAAATTTCATTTTTGGATTACATATTCATTACTACTGTATACAAATACAATGGATATTTTTATATTGCTCTTGTGTCATGCGACGTTGTTGAACTCGTTTATTAGCTCTAGTAGTTTTTTGTGGATTCCTTAGAATTTCCTATATACAAAGTCATGGCATCTGCAGTTGATACAGCTTTGCTTCTTTCTTTCCAATATGGATGTCTTTTATTTCTTTTTATTGACCTGGCTAGAACCTCCAGTACAATACTGAATAGCAGTGATAAGAGTGGACATCCTTGTCCTGTTCCCGATCTTTGGAGAAATCTTTCAATTTTTCACTATTATTATGGGATTAGCTGTGGGTTTTTGAGTTTGAGGAAGTTTCCTTTGATTCCCAGTTTGTTGAGTATTTTTATCATGAAAGAGCAATGGGTTTTATTAAATGTTTTTTTCTGCGTTATTGAGATGATCGTTTTGTTTTTGTCCTTTATTCTATAAAAATGGTGTATTGTGTACTTATTCAATCTGTATGTTGAGCAAATGATCCAAGAAGCTGGACTATGAAGAAGAATGGGATGTTAGGATTGGAGGAAGAATCATTAACAAACTGCATTATGCAGATGACACAACCTTGCTTGCTGAAAGTGAAGAGGACTTGAAGCACTTGCTGATGAAGATCAAGAGCTACAGCCTTCAGTATGGATTGCACCTCAAAATAAAGAAAACAAAAATCCTCACAACTGGACCAATAAGCAACATCATTATAAACAGAAAAAATATTCAAGTTGTCAAGGATTTCATTTTACTTGGATCCACAATCAAGGTCCATGGAAGAAACAGTCAAGAAACCAAACAACACACTGCATTGGGCAAATCTGTTGCAAAGGACCTCTTTAAAATGTTGAAAAGCAAAGATGTCACCTTGAAGACTAAGGTGAGCCTTACCCAAGCCATGGTATTTTCAGTCACATCATATGCATGCCAAAACTGGACAATGAATAAGGAATCCGACTGAAGAAAAACTGACACCTTTGAATTGTGGTGTTGGCGAAGAATATTGAATATACCATGGACTGCAAAAAGAATGAACAAATCTGTCTTGGAAGAAATACAGCCGGAAGGTTCCTTACAGGCAAGGATGGCAAGAC
The DNA here is from genome assembly GCF_030014295.1 of Loxodonta africana. NCBI lineage: Eukaryota > Metazoa > Chordata > Mammalia > Proboscidea > Elephantidae > Loxodonta > Loxodonta africana. The sequence goes on from NC_087363.1 coordinate 40,046,139, forward strand.
ATCGTCTCACATACTTTGGACATATTATCAGGCGGGGTCAGTCCCTGGAGAAGGACATCATGCTTGGTAAAATAGTTTAGTGAAAGAGAGGAAGACCCTCAACGAGATGGACTGACACAGCGGCTACAACAATGGGCTCAAGCATAACAACTATCACAAGGATGGCGCAGGGCCAGTCAGTGTTTCATTCTGCTGTACCATGAGTCACCATGGGTCACCATGAGTCAGAACGAACTCATTGGCATCTAACAACAACAACATTGTCTGATTTTTATATGTTGAACCTGCCTTGCCTTCTGGGATAAATCTCTCTTGGTCATGGTGTATAATCCTTCATATATAGTGCTTAATTCAATTTGCTATTATTTTATTGAGGATTTTTTTGTCTATATTCATAAGGGATGGTGGTCTGTAGTGTTCTTACGATATTTTTGTCTGGTTTTGGTACAGAGTAATATTGGTCTAATCAAATGAGTTGGAAAATGTTCTTCTATTTTTCAAAAAAGTTTGAAACTTTGAAACCAGTGAAACTGTGTAGTCCTAAGTTTTTCTGTGTGTGAAGTTTCTTTTTTAACTACTAATTCAATACCTTTAATGTTATGGGTCAATTTTAATTTTCTTTTTTCAGAGTCAGTTTCAGCATGCTATGTCATTATAGGAATTGTTCATTTCATCTGGATTACTTAATTTGTTGGTATGCAATTATTTACATTATTCTCTCATAATCCTTTTTATTTTTGTTAGATTGATAGGAATGCCCTCTCTTCCATTCCTGATTTTAGTAATTTAAGTCTTTTTTTTTTTCTTCTTCCTCAGTTAGTTTAGCTAAAGCTTTGTTAATTTTGTCGATCTTTTCAAAGAACCAACTTTTGGCATCACTGATTTTCTCTGATTTTTTTCTATTCTCTACTTCATTTATTTCTGCTCTAATCTCTATTTTCTTCCTTCTGCTTGCTTTGGGTTTCATTTGTTTGCCTTCCTCTAGTTTCTTAAGGTAGAAGGTTAGGTTATTGATTTAATATCTTTCCATCTAAGCACTGCTTTCACTGCATCCCTTAAGTTTTGGTATGCTGTATTTTTGTTTTTACACATCTCAAAATGTTTTCTAATTTCCCTTGTGATTTCTGTTTTGACCCACTGGTTGTGTAAGACTGTGTTAATTTACACATATTTGAGAATATCTCAAATTTCCTTCGGTTATTGAATTCTAATTTCAGTCTATTGTGGCCAGAGAACATACTTCATATGATTTTAATCCTTTTAAATTTATTGAGATCTGTTTTATGGTTCCCTAGATTTTCCTTTCAATCTTCTACCAACTTAGGCAGTAATGATGTTAAACAACTGCCAATGATTGTTTTTGGACAAATGCCCCCAGGAAAAAGACTTTTGGCACTGAACTAACTCCCAGTCCAATTATTAAAGACAAGCTTTGTAAGTGAGGTATTCCAGAGAAACACCGGACAGGTCAAATAATGGCAGTTCTATGGCAATGGGGTTTTAAAGGAGCTCCAACCTCATTCTGCCCCTTCTGGTGGCTGCTGGTTTTAATGGTAAATGTGGGCTCTTGGTTTTCAAGGCTACAGTGGAGCTGAGGAGTGGGGACAAAATAGGGTAAGTTACAATGCCACAAAATTTGCTGTTCTTATGGTGTTCCAGCTGTTTTTCTTGAATAAGTGCTCCCTGGATTGCTGCAAGCCTTCTGTTAATTTTCAAAGTTCTGAAAAAGTTGATCCTGACAATTTTTGCCAGTGTTCCTGTTGCTTTTATGCAGGGGATTTTCAGAGGTCTTTACCATTCTGACTGATGCAATGCCTCATTTCATTCTTGACAGCAATTCTTCTTTTTAAGTTCATCCCTTTTCATCCTTCCTTATCCCTCCTTCCCAGGGCCTCTATCTTCTGGTGCACAATTTCTTTCCCTTTGAATCTAGGGGTCACTGCGCAATTTTAGGTGACATTTCCATATTATTTTCTGATGTATTTTCACACCTGTGCTCGTACCTTCCAAAATCCTTTCTCCCTTTTATTGCAAACATCTGTTCATCCTTTATGATCTAGTTCAAATATCATCTCCTTTGTTAAGTCTGGCTCACTTCATCTAACCCTGGGACAAATCAGTCACTCCTCATCTTCTACTATAAAAAAAAAAAAAAATTTTTTTTTTATATACATTTTTTTACAGCTACTATTTAATGTTCCCTGTATGCCTTACTACATTATAAATCTTTGTGGGCAGATGTTGTACCTTATTCATTTTTGTATATCTAAAGTCTAGCACAAAGAAATTTTTAAAATTGATTCTCAGTAAAGAAGCTATCACTCTATTGGGAGTAAGAACCAATCTCATTAAGGCTCTGAGCCCTAAGACATAAGCAGTAGTTCTGATTACTAATGAATTTTATGATACAATATAATAGCAGAAGCCTTACAACTAACAGAATAAACAAAGAAGTCAAGTGTTTTGCTTTTATTTAACTTTGAGGAAATGTCATTTGGACTTAGAATAGTGAGAATGGCCTTCTAGGCTTGTGGACTGGTCATCAGGACACCTGGGTTCTCTTTGAAATCACATCTGACCTGTTGTAGGATTTGGAAGAAGCCAACAAGAATCTGTCCTTTAATGTGAACGTGCTTAATTTCATCATTAACTTATGAGTGCCCTATGAAATTTTTATTTTTAGGAGATCTCTTTCCCTGCTATATGAAAAAAAAATTACAGGTAAGGCAAGACTGGACACAGGGCGATCAGTTAGGAGGCTACTTCAAGAGTCTAAGTGAAAATGGATATGACCTGGACTAGAAAGAAATGGAGTTATTTGAGATAAATTCTAGAGGTAGAACAGGCTTGACTTGGTATTAGATTATGTTGTTAGAATGGTGGAGGGGAACAAACCTGACTCCAAAGTTCTTGTTTGACTGGGTGAATGATGGTACTATTTTTTATAATGGAAAAAAACTGTTGGAGAGAAGACTGATTTGAAACGAAAAAATCTGAAGAGTTTGTTTTGGACATGTACATGAGGCATCTAAGTGGAACTGTCAACTAGATAATTGAAATTCAAAGGAGAAGTCTTACTGGAGATAAAAATTTATAAGATGGTTCAAAACCTATAGCAATCGTTGGTGTCATGTAAAAAAAAGTTTTTACAGAGAGAAGCAAAAAGGGCTCAAGTCTGAACTCGGATGAACCCCAACATTTGGAGATTAGGCAGAGGGGGGAGGAACCAGGGAAGGATACTAAAAAAAAGAATCATTGAGGTAGAAGAAAGAAGGAGAGAATGGCTAGCTGTGCTGAATGCTCCTGAGACAGCAAGTTCAATGAAGATAGAGAAATGTCCACCAAATTTGTGCAGTTGGGTGTGATGGTCCTTTGAAAGGAGCCATTTCACTACAGTTGATGGGGGTTGGTGCAGAAGCCAGTGTAGTATGTCTAAGAGTGAATGGAAGGTGAGAAAAAATGACTTCATGTGTAGACAATTTTTTCATGAATGTTTTCTTCCCTTGGCTTCAGTGACCCTATAATTTTCTGGTTCCCCAACCTACCCAGCTGTCTTTTTTCAGCCACCTTTGCTGGGTCATCCTCTACTCACCTTTAAATGTTAACAGTTCTTCAGAACTCAAGACATCTTACTCTGCTCTTTCTATTAGGTTCTATTAGAACAGTCAGGATATATAGTTAGGATACAAGCAAAGAAGGGCAGGACAGTTAGAAAAAAAGATACTTGTGTGGAAAAAGAATACATGCTCAGGGTCAGTGTTGATAGCAACCGAATTTCAGTTAAAAAACTTATTTTTTCCCAAACTGAAGTATTTTTCAACTAAGTTTCCTTGTTACTGTTAAAATTCCCAACAGAACAAAGGAAAAATTTTGAGCCCATTATTAAGACCAAATGTTCCTGGCAGGCAGAGCCATCATTAAGCTGTCTACCCACCTTCCCAGGAGAGGAGAACAAGCCCCAGACTCTGACCCAAATGAGGTAAAAATAACTCAAATGCTGTGTATGCTTTGAAAACAATATCATACTTGTCAAAATGGGCCTAATGACGTCAGTCACCTTTTCCTAGCATGGATTTCTCAGCTGTAGCTTCTAACACTGACAAGCATCACAGCTCTTATGTCCAAAGTTTTCTTTTGATAAAAACCCACAGAGAGCATCAATACTAATACGCCAACTAAGTCTGGGGCTTAGATTAAGACATTTTTATTCTGCAGAGCCTATTCAATAAACCAATTTGGTTTCTATGACAAAGAAACATGCATAATTTACTCTACCATTCAGCAGAGCTTCTAGACACTGGCAACATAAAATATTACAGCTGGAAAGGAACTTAAAGATTACTTTGATCTTATTTGCTAATGATGACACAGAAGCCCAAAGGGAGAAAGTGATAAACTCAAGGTCAAAGAGACCCTGAAGAAGAGGAAGCGTCGATCAGGATAGCTAACAGACCCTGAAGAAGAACAGTCACAGAGAGCTTCTGAGAGTAGTAATGAAAATAGAAAAAAAGGAAAAATGTTATATAGCTACTCTCCATGCTACACAGGCTCATTGGTACTGATGAAGAGCTCTAAAAGATTACTTCAAAATCACCCCAATTTCTGGCACAACAGTCCCTTCTTCCATGTCTGTAATTTGACATGGACAGGAGAAATTTCTCAAATGTTCCAGCTGGTCGATCAACAAACATTTATTGTGTACCAACAAGGTAAAACATTCTGAAGCATTGCAGGGTACAGAATTTAATGATATATGAACCATAGTCCCTGAGCCCAAGAAGCCTACAGTCTAGATGAGGACATAATAATACATGAGAAATGAAATAATTTAAGATTGGTCCAGGGATACAAAGTATGCTGTATAGCTAATAAGTGCTTTCATTCAGAGGAGCTTGAAAAGATCTCAATAGGTAGAAGTGTAGGCAGAAGACTTCATGGAGGAACAGGGACTTGGCTAGGATAAGGATTTGGCTAGGAGAGAAGACAGAGGAGACACTTCAGGCCTGACCAAAGCTAAGGATGAATAAGAGGTCTATTCAGATGAAGAACAACAAAAGATGAGACTGGAAGCAGTAGCAAATACTAATAAAAACAGAGTTAAAATAACCCAAGTTTCAAGATTCAGTTCTGTCACCTGCTAGTGATGTGACCTTGATCAAGTTATTTAGCCTCTGTAGAAATGGGGATAATAATACTTTCTGCACAGGGTTATTATAAGAATTATAAACTAATATGGATAAGCACCTAGCTTATCCAGGGATATACTAGATAGACAATAAATGGTTGGGTGTTTTTGAGTGTTTTGTTTTAGCAAATTTTTGTTTTGTTTTCTGTTTGAAATTAGGCATGTGATGGGAAGTGCTGGGTCAAGAAAATGTTGGAGAAGTGAGGATGAAGTGAGTTAATGCCTAGACGTGAACAGAGTAGGAAACAAGAAAGCTGGAAGTGAATTTTCCATTCTTGAAGTAGGGGCTCAAGTACTGGCAGGAATTGGATGAGAAAGGGAATTAGTCTAGACCCATGGTTCTCAAACACTGGCTCACAGCTCTGACTAGTTACATGAGCCCCTCCCCCCGCAAAAAAAAAATGAGAATCACCTGGAAAGCTTAATTAAAAAAAGGATCCCAAGATATCTGATTAAAGATATCTGAGGTAGAAACTGGGAATATTTATTTTATTTTAAAAAGTTCTACATGGAATTCTAATGCACAAGTAAGACCTAATAACGGCTAGACTAAAACCAACCAAAAACCGAACCTGTTGCCGTGGAGTCAATTCTGACTCATAGTGACCCTATATGACGGAGTACAACTGCCCCATAGGGTTTCTAGATAACTCTTAAGGGCCCTTCCAAGCCTAATGACTTTTGATTCCAACTAAGCAGAGAACTAACTCTGAAGGTCAGAAATACTATTCTTAAAATCTAGGGGTTCAAAGACTCAGTATATAGAGGCCTAGCCCAGCATATTACCTGAACTTTTTGCTCTGCTTGGCTTTCAAGGATCTTTAAACTTAGGTCCAGCCTGCCTTTCTAAGTTATCTTCTGCCAGCTCTACTCCATGTGGCATATATTCAAATCATGCCATAAGATCTCCCATTTAAAATATGTACTTTCACACTGCTGTGCTTTTATATATGCTATTCCGTCTGCTTGGACTGCTCAATCTCCTGCCCTACCTCCACTAGTCCGTTGTCTCTCTGTAGAAATTTTATTCATCCTTCAAAGCCATTCAGATGTGATCTCTCCAGATAGAATTATTTATATCTTCCTGTGTGCTCCTCCTTATATGTCTTTCTCTCAGTAGACTGGTTAATTGCTTACATATCTGTGATCTCTACTAGAATCACCTCTTGGAAAGCAGGAATTGTGTCTTTACCACCTCTTGAAGAAAGTAGAGCACATAGTTTTTTCTGTACTTGGATCTCAACTGCAATTATCTTTAGCAATTTTGCTTAATAGTAAAGAAAGTTTGCACACTGGTACTCTGCCAAATATAAAGGGGTTATATAAAAAATTTTTCATTATTTTTCCATAGGTAACTCTAAGAAGTTAAAATTCTAAGAAACCTCTGATATATGATCTTAGACATATCTGAGAAAGAAAAAGGTTTTTCTTTAAAAAAAAATTTTTTTCTTTGACAAAAAGAATAATGGCTGATTTGCAGTCATTTGCCTTAATTATTTAATTAATTACTTGTTGATGATGACATCTTCCTTCATTAACAGTTAACATTTGTTCAGTGCAATTATTTTTTTGACTTGGCCAAAGTAGTTCTGAAACTCAAATCCAGAATTTTTTATTAGGAGACCTGGGGCTTATTTTGTTATACCACACCTGCCTCTCAACCTCCAAATAAGATTTTAAAGGAAACCATTCTACATAGTTGCTGCCTTACATTTATCTCATGGCCTAACCCTCCTTTCCAACACATAACCTGCAGAGCTGTTGAGTAAACCACAAGATACAGAGGCTGGACCACTGTTAAATTTTCACTAAGTCTTAAGGCTTCATTATTTTGACAGAAGTAAATTCCTGGCATAAATAATACCTATAATCTAGTTTAAATAATAATAAAAAAAATTCTCCAAGTTAAGTGCAGAATAAGAGCCTGAGACAAGTTGAAAAACTTAGTTTCAAGTCATAGCTCTTCCACTAATGCTGGATGTGATCTCAAATAAATCATGTTCCCTCTCTGGGCCTCACTTACAAGGTTAGGATGGCATGACTTGAGCTGTGAGGATCAAAATAGACCTTGAATATGAAAACTCTCTGAAAGAAATAAAGTGCATCTCAATAAAAGAAAGAAGCAAGGAAAAGAATATTTATTAAGTACTTATTCTGTGCCAAGTGCTATGCTGGGCACTTACACACACATTATCTTACTTAATTTTCACAACAACCCTAAGAGGTAATACGGATCATTTCTAAATAAAGTCACTGAAGTTTAGAGAAGTTAGCTATCTTACCAAGGCCTCATAACTCATAAATAGAACTCAAGTTGTTCTGCTTTTGTGTTGTTTTTCTGCATTTTTTTTTTTTTTTTTTGCTCCAAAGCCCAGTCCTCTTTTACTATAGCGTGCTCTCTTAAAAAGACTGAGACAATCAGACCTCCTATTCAACCTCCCATAGTTGAAATTATCAAATTTGCCCATAATAGGTTATGGCAAACAGTTTGGGAAACACTAATATTAAAAGCTATCACTCAGCCTATGAACCATCAAAATATTTCTGAGAAAAGATCAGGACAAGGCTGTCATCTTCTCCTAGCCCTATGCTTCTTATATTGGAATAATGCATCAAAAAGTACACAGCCCCACAGAAAAAGCATAGAGACTCTTCCTGCAGTACGGGTTTTACTCAATGATTTTTGGGGAGAAAAAAATATGTGTTCTTAAAAAGTCACTTTTTAAGATTACATACTTATAATAAATTCAAGTAACATAAAAATAGGAATTTAAATGATACTCCCCTTCAATCTCTCCTCTGAAATAAACTATAATAAACAGCTTAGTTTTTATTATTCTTCTAGGCTTAACTCTGCCATCTATCAAGATTATGATGGGAAGAGACAGAAAAGTTTTCTTTTCCCTAAAAATAATTTAAAACACGATGATGATATTAAAATAAGCACAAATGTATTACAGAATACAATGAAATATAGAATGCAAAATCTACATGAGTCTTTCTTCATATAACATTTAAATATAATCTATCATTCAGCTTGAATCTATCACTCCACACTCACCTTTATTGCTATGATGCTCTCCCTCCCCCGAATGAGTTCACCTTCTTCTCATTTGGGATATCTGTAGGGGGCATTTGAAAATTATTCAAATCTTATTCAATCTGTATGCTGAGCAAATAATCTAAGAAGCTGGACTATATGAAGAAAAATACGACATCAGGATAGGAGGAAGACTCGTTAACTCATTATCCAGATGATACAACCTTGTTGCTGAAAGTGAAGAGGACATGAAGTACTTACTGATGACGATCAAAGACCATCACCTTCAGTATGGATTACACCTCAACATAAAGAAAACCAAAATTCTCACAACTGGACCAATAAGCAACATCTTGATAAACAGAAAAAATATTCAGGTTGTCAAAGATTTCATTTTACTTGGATTCACAATCAATGCCCATAGACGTAGCAGTCAAGAAATCAAACAACACATTGCATTGGGAAATCTGCTGCAAAAGACCTCTTTAAAGTACTGAAAAGCAAAGATGCCACCTTGAAGACTAAGGTGCACCTGATTCAAGACAAGGTTTTCTCAATTGCCTCATACGCATGTGAAAGGTAGGCAACGAATAAGTTAGACTGAAGGAGAACTGACACCTTTGAATTATGCTGCTGGTGAAGAATGTTGAATATACCATGGACTGCCAAAAGAATGAACAAATCTGTCTAGGAAAAAGTACAGCCAGAATGTTCCTCAGAAGCAAGGATGGTGAGACTTTGTCTCACGTACTTTGGACGTGTTATCAGGAGGGACCCGTCCCTGGAGAAGGACATCATGCTTGGTAAAGTGGAGGGTCAGTGAAGGAGAGGAAGGCCCTCAACAAGACGGATTGACACAGTGGCTGCAATAATGGGCTCAAGCATAACAATGATCATGAGGATGGTGCAGGACCAATCAATATTTTGTTCTGTTGTACAGGGTCACTACAAGTCGGAACCTACTCAACAGCACCTAACAACAACAACAAGCCAGTCAGCCAGTAAGGCAATCAGATAAAGCATCCTGACTCTAGTTAGGCCAAGGTACAATCAGAAAGAAAGCTTCAGTATCAAGCTCTTGGCCAGCAATAGCTTGCTATCCCAGATGACTTTCTGTCCTTGGGCTTCTAGCTCCATTCCTTCACTTCTTGGTTGCCAAGTCTCAGTTAGTAAAGCCTGAATGTTAGCTCAACTTTCTTATTTTATTTACACCTGAGGACCCTGAGGAACAGAGAAGTAAACTCACTACCCCAAGGTCTTAGTGGCAAGGAAGTGGCAGATTCAGGACTTAAATTGAGTCTTCAGGTTCTCAATTCAGTATTCTTTCCACTAAATTATATCATCTCTCTTTTGGGGATGCTCTAGCTTACATGAACTCAGGTTTTCTGGGTATAGATCTCTTACGGAGCTGTTGAGTCTATAACCCATAAAGACTAAGTGGCCTATCAAAAGGAAAAAAAAAAAAAGTTCAGAATTAAATTTGTTACTGTCCTGGGGGCCAAGTCAGACATCTGGGCAGAAATTTATTAAAATGTTGTTAGTCTATTTTCTGCAATTGATTCATTGCCTATAATGCTTTCAGGGCAACCTAGCGCCTACTGAATTACCTAATCCAACTCACATTGTAGGTAAGAAAACTAGGAACCAGAAGCGGCTACTCAGAATTACACAGCTCATTAGGAGCAAAGCAAGATTAAAATCCAGGACTCTTAAATCACCCTTAGGCAATAGGCAATCAATATCTAGGACATCTTGTCCCTCCTTTGTATACCCTCTATTACTGCCAAACTGTTTTTCTCTGGCTCCCCCAAGATTCCTAACGCCGTTAGGCTCCCTAGAGACTGCTACAACACAATTCATCCAGGATTGTTCCAAAATTAACTATTTCTTCTGGAATCTCATTTGATCCATTGTCCAGGTGGAGAACCTGATTAATTAATGTGCATATGGATTCAATGGATTATCCCTCCCAGAGGCAGTTTTTCAGGGTACAAGAGGATACCGATAAAAAAAAAAAAAGGAATAAAACCCTCTTAATATTTTGAAGACCTTCTCAGAGAAAAATGATGCAGTTTGACTTGAAAAGACAGAATTAGGAAAATTAAAATGGTTAGATATTACAGAGAAGCAGATTTCAAGTTGACATTATAAGGAATATTCAAAGTGATCCAATGGATTATCTCAAGGGCAGAAATAAAGTCCTGATCAATAAAAAACATTTTATTAAAACCTAGATGACTACCTAACAAGGGTGCTGAAAAGAGGACTTCTCAGATATATGAATGGGGAGAGACATGTCATGGCAGAGTACAGTCCCAGAAATCTCCTCTCCTCAATTCAACCCATGAAACACATTATACAGCCTCAAAGATGTCTCTGTTTCCCGGTTTTGGTCATTTTCCACTTTGTAGAGTGTAGGCAGATGGAAGAAGTGGGTTTTACTCAACCTTGATGGGCTCCTGTTTCCAGACAAATTAAACTAGCAGATGGTTGGACTCTGCACCATCCTTACCAGAGACCACTGGGCGGAAGAGATGATGAAGGGGCATCTTCAGTGGGAGGAAGCAGCCCACATGTAAGCTCTTTATGCTCAGGGAGAATCACGACTCTACACAGAGACAGAAGTTTTAGGGATACAGGAATTTCTGGAACATTCAAGCACTTCTAGTATTTTCTAAGTGTTTTCCTAAACCTGAAGGCTTTCCAACTGTAAGGGAAAATTTTGGGAGAAAGGAATAAACATCTCTATTGTCTTTAGCTCTCCCCTTGAATTCTCCCAATTCTTACCCAATTCCACCAACCTAGGGAAAGAAGCTAAACTCAAATGTTGGTCTGCAAGATTTGTTGGCACCGTTGTCAAGAATGGTAGGATTCTTAGTCTGATCAAAGATATTCTAGGTGAAAAGTGGAGCAGATTTGATCTGAATGACTCCAAAAGATATAATTAAGAATTATAGGAATGGTTATGCATTATAGGAAAGTAGACTTTACTTCAATATAATTAAGAACTTTTTAAAACTTTTATTGTGGTAAAATATATATAACATTGAATTTGCCGTTTTAATCATTTTTACTTGTACAATTCAGTGGCATTAATTATATTCACAATGTTGTGTGACCATCACCACTATTTATTTTCAAAACTTTTTAATCACCCCAAATATCAAGAACATTTTCACAAAGTAATTCAATTGACTCTCTCAAGGGGCAAAAATATGAGCGCTAGAAAAAAACCTTTGAGATCAAAAAGTTCAAGTCCTTTATAAACAAATTAAGAAAAATCAGGAGACAGGAGCAGAGTGACAGCACTAAGTCAAAACTCAGGTCTCCTGACTTCTAACACAGTGCCATTCTCCTCCTGTATAATAAAGGACTAACACATGGAAAAAAGAACCTAGAAAATAATGTATTTTGTGGGATTATAAAAGTCCCAGGGCTGGATAGTACCAAATGGATATATCTACTCTGAAACTTTTTAAGCAGGTTTTTGTCCAATTTATTTGTAAACACCTCTTAGTAACAAGGTATTCATGACTCCCTAAGTTATCCTATTTCACCTCTGATGGCACTTGAGAAAGTTTTTCCTCATATCATGCTGTGCAGAAAAGAGTTAACATAGCAGGCCTGAGGCTGCTATCCTTAGAAAGGCCTGTTTGCAAGGTTGGCCCTAGGATGGTGCCTGAGAACTTGGATTTAAGAGTGTTATCAGTTCCCAGAACTGATAAGAGTGGTTCACTATTTGCACAATGTGGCTTATATGCACACCTGCTTTCCTTCTGGAAAGTCTGAAATTTTGGTACATGCTAGGCAGAGAATGCCTGCATGACTAGCTCCAATAAAAGCCCAGGCTCTAATGAATTTTCCTTGTAGGCAACATTTCACATGTGTTGTCACAACTTGCTGTTGAAGGAATTAGGTGTATTCTGTGTGACTCCACCGGGAGGGGACTCTTGGGAGCTTGTATCTGGTATACTGCAGACTTCACCCTATGCATCTTTTGCCTTTGCTAATTTTGCTTTGTATGCTTTCACTATAATAAATCTTAGCTGTGAGCGTGTCCATATGCTGAGCCCTGGACAGTCATTGAACCTGGGGGTGGTCTTGGGAACAATTGACTTATACTGAGCTAATGGCGTCTTCCTTATTTTCTGCCCATTGGTCCTTCAGTTCTACATCTTCACACAAATGCTAAAGTTAATGACAAACCCAATAAACACATACACAACAAACCAGTGTGAACTATAGGAAAGTTTACTAAATGGAATAATATCTAAGTTGGGACCTGAAAAAGCAACATATACAGAGGTAGGAAAAGCCAAGAGATTACAGACCAATCGATTTAGGTATTCAGGCAGGCAGTTTGAACACAGAAAAAAGCTGGCAGTTGGTGAGGAGGCATATGTGGTACCAGAAGAACAGATTAAATGGCTAGGGAGAAAAACACTTCTTTTGAGATTCTGATTCTCTAATTTTCAAGTACTATTAAAAACCATCAGTGCAATTATAGAATATCTCTTAACCCCAGGTACATTCAGAGTACATTCTTTGGGTCTATGACAAAAGACTGGTCACTATCTAAACTGCCTTCTCAACTATTCTTTCAGAACATTGGGATTTGCATTGGTTAAAAATATATATATATATATATATATACACACACATATATACACACACATATACATGAGCCCTGGTGGCACAGTGGTTAAAGCACTCACTGCTAACCGAAAGGTCAGCAGTGCAAACCCACCAGCCGCTCTACGGGAGAAAGATCTGGCAGTTTGCTTCCATAAAGATTACAGCCTTGGAAACCCTATGGGGCAGTTTCACTCCATCATATAGGGTTGCTATGAGTCAGAATCGACTCAATGGCAACGGGATGTACACACACACAAATATATATATATACACACACACACACAAATATATATATATACACACACACACACATAAATGCTCTGGCAGTTTGCTTCCATAAAGATTACAGCCTTGGAAACCCTATGGGGCAGTTTCACTCCATCATATAGGGTTGCTATGAGTCAGAATCGACTCAATGGCAACGGGATGTACACACACACAAATATATATATATACACACACACACACATAAATGCATATAGACGTATGGATATATATGCTGCTGTTGTTAGGTACCATGGAGTCTGTTCCAATTCATAGTGACCCTATGGACAACAGAACGAAACACTACTCGGTCCCGTGCCATCCTCACAATCGTTGGTATGCTTGAGCCTACTGTTGCAGCCACTGTGTCAGTCCATCTCATTGAGGGCCTTCCTCTCTTTTGCTGACCCTCTATTTTACCAAGCATGATGTAGGAGGCAGCTCTTTCCCAGTTGTATTTTGAGTGCCTTCCAATCTTCCAGGGGCTCATCTTCCAGCACTATATCAGACAATGTTCTGCAGCTATTCATAAGGTTTTCATTGGCTAACTCTTTTCAGAAGTAGACTGCCGGGTCCTTCTTCCTAGTGTGTCTTAGTCTGGAAGCTCAGCTGAAACCTGTCGGCCCTGGGTGGCCCTGCTAGTATTTGAATACCGGTGGCATAGCTTCCAGCATCACAGCAACACGCGAGCCCCAACAGTATGACAAACTGACAGACGTATGAGTCAACAGCAATGGGAGATACATATATATATGTGTGTGTATACATATATATATATACATATAAAACCAAACTCATTCCTATCAAATTGATTCTGACTCAAAGTGACCCTACAGGACCCTTTAGGACAAAGTAGAACTGCCCCATAGAGTTTCCAAAGCGATAAATCCTTATGGATGCCAACTGCCACATCTTTCTCCTGTGAAGCAGCCTATGGATTCGTATTGCCAACCTTTCAGTTAGCAGCCAAGTGCTTAACCACTGGGCCACCAGCACTTGCTCTCTCAATCTCTCTCTCTCATGATAGATGGGTAGACAGACAGATAGATGGATAGATGGCAAATTACTGGAAGAAGCTAACAGCTTAAATATCCAAAATGAACAACTTAATATGCACTAAAATATGGAATGCAAAAAAAAATGAATCTTTCAGCTATCTTTTTATTGTAGAAATGCAAAATAATGGAACAATAGCTCATTCCTTCTGAAACCAACAGAAGATAATATCACATATTGCGTTTCCCTTTCAAATGAGTGTTTTGTTGTTTGATATTATGAACACACTTAGAGCATTGTATTAGAAGAGACAATTTTGTGTGCATAAGTAAATGGCAGCTTTTCTCTGGATAATTCATGGAGCATTTATCAAGCATTTACATGCCAAGCACTATACCAGGCCAGCACTGCAGATTAACCTTTGACTAAACTTTGTTGTTCGCTGGCTAAAAAAGGTGAGTGCTAAAATCCAGATATGATTAATCCTCTCATGAGTGGAAATACATAGATAATGCTATTTACTTTCTTCATACTACTTAAGAATTAAATCATATTTTTTCTAAACAATCACCCTTCAAATTCTTAAAGGTTAACATTTTCTTCTATCACAGTTGGGACAGCAAATACCCTGAAAAAATTCTATGCAAGCTTTCATTGAAATCTGTGGCCAGCCTTAGAGTTATTCCACATGAATTCTCCTGGAAAGAGAAATGCCCAACTCCAGCTTGCTCCAGCCTTTTGCCTCACTCTAAGGGATAACCCACTGCTGTGAAGTCAACAATTTCAACTCAAAGCGACCCAATGGGGTTTCCGAAGCTGTAAATCTCTACAGAAGCAGACTGCCACATCTTTCTCCCGCAGACTCCCTGGTGGTTTCGAACCTCCAACTTTTCACTTAGCAGTCGATTGCTTTAACCTCTGCGCCACCAGGGCTCCTCCACTCTAAGGGATAGGAGGAAGAATTAAAAAATCCAAGATGTATTTGTAAAGGCCACAGCCCTGGGAGTAAATCCATCTCAATTGAGTCACTGGCTTTGCTGATGTTGTTGTTACATGCTGTGGAGCCCAGATTCCGAATCATAGCAACCCTACGTACAACAGAACAAAACACTGCCTAATCCTGCACCATACTCATAATCCTTGCTATGTTTGAACCCACTGTTACAGCCACTGGCATCAATTCATCTTCTTATCAAGCTCAAAATTTAATCTAATCCGCTAATCTAACCAACTCTAGAGATTAGATTACAGAGGAGACACTGTAGCAAGATTGTCCTCTGCAAACCCGGAGTGAGCAGGAAAACTAATCAGAAAGAAATCAGAGAGGAAACTGTAACTTCATTTCCAACACCTCCCTCTGTCATCTGAAAGCCAGACGTGATGTTTTTAAATAAAAGAAACTGAGGTAAAAGGCCTTTGATGTAAGACTTTATGTTTATCTGTCTAGAAGTTAAGCTTTATTTACTATTTATGATAGGTTCAGGAAGGAGCCCTGGTGGCAAAGTGGTTAAGTGCTCAGCTGCTTACCAAAAGGTAGGTGGTTTGAACCCACCAGGTGCTCTGTGGGAGAAAGATGTGGCAATCTGATTCCATAAAGATTTACAGCCTGGGAAACTCCACGGGGCACTTCCACTCTACCCTATAGGGCCACTACGACTTGGAATCTATTTGATGGCAATAGTGTTATGGGTAGCTGTAAGTATTAGAGGCTAAAAATTCCTCTGGTAAACAAGAACTAGATGGTGCCTGGCTACTACCAATGACTGCCCTGACAGGGTACACAACAGAGAATCTCTGATGGAGCTGAAGAACAGTGGGATGCAGACCTCAAATTCTCATAAAAAGACCAGACTTAATGGTCTGACTGAGACTAGAGGGATCCCCAAGGTCATGGTCCCTGGACCCTCTGTTAGCCCAAGACTGGAACCATTCCTGAAGCCAACTCTTCAAACATGGGTTGGACTGGACTGTAAGACAGAAAATGATACCGGTTGAGGAGTAAGCTTCCTGGCTCAAGTTGACACATGGGCAGCTCCTATCTGGAGGTGAGATGAGAAGGCAGAGGGGGACAGATGCTAGTTGAATGGTCCCGGGGAATACAGGGTGGAAGGAAACAGTGTGCTGTCTCATTAGGGGGAGGGTACATAGCAAGGTGTGTTTAAGTTTTTGTATGAGACTGATTTGATTTGTAAATTTTGACTTAAAGCACAATTAAAAAAAAAAATTCCTCTGGTCAGTCTCCTCACTAGGGTTGCTGTCACCAAGTGTGGTGACTCATGGTGTCAGCCCCCCATGGGCGGGGCTGGCCAGTAAATACCTCACACTCCACCCTTGTAAGTAGAGTGGCCTGGCCCCGCTCCATCTCTAGGGCTGGGCTGAGCATAGTGTGGCAGAGCCCCGTCCCTCCAGGGCCCACCCCCTGCTGCTGCTTCCTCCTCTCCACCCAAATGTGGCTGCCACTGCCCAGCCACCCAAACCCAGACTGGTGGGTGATGGTGGAAGGATGGGTGAGGAGTTACAGCACTGGGTGATAGGTGACACCAAACCTAGTGACATCATTGCCTTGGTGATCCCCCTCCCCCCGCCACCTGTGGCACTGGAATACCCATGGCTGCCATGGACTTTGGGATCATTTTGGTGTCATCCCCTCTGACAGTGTTAGGGGGTAAAATCCACACTCCCTAAACCTCTAGCACACCACTGCCTCTGATGTCCTTGCGTATTCCCTGTTGTCTCTGGGTTTTTCTGTTGCTGTGTGCCACCCAGAATATTCAGACTCATAGCAACCTCATGTGACAGAGTAGCATTGTCCCATAGGGTTTCCTAGGCTGCAATCTTTTTATGGAGCAGATTGCCAGGGCTTTTCTTCCACAAAGCTACTGGTGGGTTCGGATCAAGGACCTCTCGGATAGCATTTAACCGCTGTGCCAAGTTATAGGGTCTGAATCTTGTACTTCTCCTCAGCTGTAATCCCCTGTTATTATTGCACAGAAGCCCTACTGATGTGCTGGGAAAATGTGGGAAAAGGGGAGGCATTCTATAATCCTACAATTAGGTCTCAGCCTTTTTGTGAGCCTATGCCCCTGTGCCCTTGTGCTGTGATCTTCACAAGTTTCAGCTCCCTCCACCCCCCATGCACATACCTGTTAGTTGTGGCAGGAAGGCTAGAGGGAGCAGGAGTTGGGTATTTTCCTTCCCCCACATGGATTACCAAAACCAAACCCACTGCTGTCAAGTCGATTCTGACTTATAGCAGCCCTATCAGACAGAGTAGAACTGCTCCATAGGGTTTCCAGAGCTATAAATCTTTACAGAGCAGGTTGCCACATCTTTCTCCTGTAGAGTGGCTGGCGGGTTCACACTGCTAACCCTTTGGTTAGCAGCCAAGCGCTTAACCACTGCACCACCAGGGCTTCTCCCTCATGGATTCCTGTTGTTGTTGTTAGGCGCTGTCAAGTCCGTTCCGACTCAAAGCGACCCTATGCACAACAGAACGAAACACTGCCTGGTCCTGAGCCATCCTCACAATTGTTGTTATGCTTGAGCCCATGACTGCAGCCACTGTGTCAATCCACCTTGTTGAGGGTCTTCCTCTTTTCCGCTGACCCTGTACTTTGCCAAGCACGATGTCCTTCTCCAGAGACTGATCCCTCCTGATAACATGTCCAAAGTATGTAAGATGCAGTCTCGCAATCCTTGTTTCTAAAGAAGCATTCTGGTTGCACTCCTTCCAAGACAGATTTATTTGTTCTTCTGGCAGTCCATGGGATATTCAATATTCTTCACCAACAGCACAATTCAAAGGCATCAATTCTTCTTCGGTCTTCCTTATTCATTGTCCAGCTTTCACATGCATAAGATGAGATTGAAAATACCATGGCTTGGGTCAGGCGCACCTTAAGTCTTCAAGGTGACATCTTTGCTCTTCAACACTGAAAAGGTCCACTGCAGCAGATTTACCCAATGCAATGCATCTTTTGATTTCTTGACTGCTGCTTCCATGGCTGTTGATTGTGGATCCAAGTAAAATGAAATCCTTGACAACTTCAATCTTTTCTCCATTTACCACGATGTTACTCGTTGGTCCAGTTGTGAGGATTTTTGTTTTCTTTACATTGAGGTGCAATCCATACTGAAGGCTGTGGTCTTTGATCTTCATTAGTAAGTGCTTCAAGTCCTCTTCACTTTCAGCAAGCAAGGTTGTGTCAGCTGCATAATGCAGGTTGTTAATGAGTCTTCCTCCAATCCTGATGCCCTGTTCTTCTTCATATAGTCCAGCTTCTCGGATTATTTGCTCAGCGTACAGATTGAATAGGTATGGTGAAAGAATACAACCCTGAAGCACACCTTTCCTGACTTTAAACCAATCAGTATCCCCTTGTTCTGTCCAAACAACTGCCTTTTGATCTATGTAAAGGTTCCTCATGAGCACAGTTAAGGGTTCTGGAATTCCCATTCTTTGCAACGTTATCCATAATTTGTTATGATCCACACAGTCGAATGCCTTTGCATAGTCAATAAAACACAGGTAAACATCTTTCTGGTATTCTCTGCTTTCAGCCAGGATCCATCTGACATCAGTGATGATATCCCTGGTTCCACATCCTCTTCTGAAACTGGCCTGAATTTCTGGCAGTTCCTTGTCGATATACTGCTGCAGCCATTTTTGAATGATCTTCAGCAAAATTTTGCTTGCATGTGATATTAATGATATTGTTCTATAATTTCCACATTCGGTTGGATCGCCTTTCTTGGGAATAGGCATAAATATAGATCTCTTCCAGTCAGTTAGCCAGGAAGCTGTCTTCCATAATTCTTGGCATAGACGGGTGAGCACCTCCAGCGCTGTATCCGTTTGTTGAAACATCTCAGTTGATATTCCATCAATTCCTGGAGCCTTGTTTTTCACCAATGCCTTCAGAGAGCAGCTTGGACTTCTTCCTTCAGTACCATTGGTTCCTGATCATATACCACCTCTTGAAATGGTTGAACATCAACTAATTCTTTTTGGTATAATGACTCTGTGTATTTCTTCCATCTTCTTTTGATGCTTCCTGCATCATTTAATATTTTCCCCACAGAATCCTTCACAATTACAACTCGAGGCTTGAATTTTTTCTTCAGTTGTTTCAGCTTGAGAAACACCGAGCGTGTTTTTCCCTTTTGGTTTTCCATTTCCAGCTCTTTGCACATGTCATTATAATACTTTGTCTTCTCGAACCGCCCTTTGAAATCTTCTGTTCAGTTCTTTTACTTCATCAATTCTGCCTTTTGCTTTAGCTGCTCGACGTTCGAGAGCAAGTTTCAGAGTCTCCTCTGACATCCATCTTGGTCTTTTCTTTCTTTCCTGTCTTTTCAGTGACCTCTTGCTTTCTTCATGGATGATGTCCTTGATGTCATTCCACAACTGGTCCCTTCTTCGGTCACCAGTGTTCAATGCATCAAATCTATTCTTGAAATGGTCTCTAAATTCAGGTGAGATATACTCAAGGTCATATTTTGGCTCTCGTGGACTTGCTCTGGTTTTCTTCAGTTTCAGCTTGAATTTGCATATGAGCAATTGATGGTCTGTTCCACAGTTGGCCCCTGGCCTTGTTCTGACTGATGATATTGAGCTTTTCCATCGTCTTTTTCCACAGATGTATTCAATTTGATTTCTGTGCACTCCATCTGGTGAGGTCCATGTGTATAGTCACTGTTTATGTTGGTAAAAGAAGGTATTTGCAATGAAGAAGTTGTTGGTCTTGCAAAATTCTATCATTCGATCCCGAGCATGTTTTTATTACCAAGGCCATATTTTCCAACTACTGATCCTTCTTCTTTGTTTCCAACTTCTGCATTAAAATCACCAGTAATTATCAATGCATCTTGATTGCATTTTCGATCAATTTCAGACTGCAGCAGCTGATAAAAATCTTCTATTTCTTCATCTTTGGTCCCAGTAGTTGGTGCGTATATTTGAATAATAGTCGTATTAACTGGTCTTCCTTGTAGGCATAGGGCTATTATCCTATCACTGACAGCACTGTACTTCAGGATAGATCTCGAAATGTTATTTGTGACGATGAATGCAACACCATTCCTCTTCAAGTTGTCATTCCCAGCACAGTAGACTATATGATTGTCCGATTCAAAATCGCCAATACCAGTCCATTTCAGTTCACTAATGCCTAGGATACCGATGTTTATGCATTCCATTTCATTTTTGATGATTTCTAATTTTCCTAGATTCATACTTCATACATTCCAAGTTCTGATTATTAACGGACGTTTGCAGCTGTTTCTTCTCATTTTGAGTCACGCCACATCAGCAAATGAAAGTCCTGAAAGCTCTACTCCATCCACGTCATTAAGGTCGACTCTATTTTGAGGAGGCAGCTCTTCCCCAGTCATCTTTTGAGTGCCTTCCAACCTGGGGGGCTCATCTTCCAGCACTATATCAGACAATGTTCTGCTGCTATTTATAAGGTTTTCACTGGCTAATACTTTTCAGAAGTAGACTACTGGGTCCTTCTTCCTAGTCTGTCTTAGTCTGGAAGCTCAGCTGAAACCTGTCCTCATGGGTGACCCTGCTGGTATCTGAATACTGGTGGCATAGCTTCCAGTATCACAGCAACACGCAAGCCCCCACAGTATGACAACCTGACAGACACGTGGGGGCATCATGGATCAGACTCTGGTAAAGCTTACATTTAGGTTGTTATAAAAGTTTCCCTTAAGGTTAGGCCAATGTTAAGGATAGCAGAGTGCACTGGGTCTGTTTCAGAATGTTACTTTTCCCTTTCCCATGTGGGAAGTAGGAAGGGATTTTTCTCCAGGTTCAAGAGTGAGAACCTGGTGGGGGTCCTGAAAGTAAAACTCATAAAGTGTGTCCCCTCTCTAAGGCTGGGCCTCCAGGAGTTTTTATTTCTCAAGCTAGTCTACTCACAGTCTCCAACAACTAGTCAATTACCCTTAAGTATTTCGACTAGTTACTGGGTCCATCAGTGGTTTTACTCCCAGTAAACTGTCATTTTTCTGTATCTGGCTGTATCTACAGTTTTCAGGTGGTGGTTTGGCCTGTGACCTCAATTGCCCGATAGATCTAAGAACTGCTGATTTTCAGTTTTTCAGCTTCTTTCTTGTATTGAGGATAGGAATGATAACTTCCAAACTCTTTACATTTTGGAGCAGAAATCAGAAGTCCCCAACGAGCTCCTTTTTAAAAGAAATCTCACATATGGCCTAGTGTTGTAAATATTGTGCAGCATTATTGTGCATGCTTTTCTGAATAAGTTTATGAATTTTAAAAAAGCATTTATGTATTCCTAATGAGATTTCAGAGCTGAAAACCATCTTTTTAAGTCACCGGCCAAATAGAAGAAAAAATATTGCCCTACCAACTCTTAGTGTATAAGAAATTTGTTATAGGGAAAAGAAGAAGAGGATATCTTTTTAATTAGTGACCCCGAAGATTTAATTTTTTAAAGAAAACTGCAAGGCTAAAATCAGCAGCATCCACAAGTTATTTCATTCCTCTACCCTGGTGGTCCAATGGTTAAGCACTCTTCTCTTAACTGAAAGGCCAGCAGTTCGAACTCACCAGCTGCTCTGCAGAAGAAAACGTGACAGAGTGCTTCTGTAAAGATTACAGCCTTGGAAACCCTACAGGGCAGTTCTACTCTGTCATATAGGGTCGCTATGAGTTGGAACAGACTTGACCACAATGCACTTGGTTTTGATTTGACTATAACAGCAGGGAACACTTCTATTACAAGCCTTCCCTGGGTTAGGTAGATAAAAGCCTATGTATCAGTTGATATCATATCAATTGCATCCAAAGTAATTTTCTTCCAAATAGAATAACAGGTTTATCATTATATGTCTAAACATTTAATATGAAAGCTGTTCCTGTGATCTCAATTCTATTTTTTTGGAGAAGATAAGAATGTTATGAAAACAACATTTGTGACAGCCTTAGGCGTATTAGAGAAAGAATGATGCAGAGAAAGCCACTGGCCTAAAATAAAACCTAATCTAAACTCATCTATGAAAATTTGGGCAAGCCACTTTATCAGTCTAGGCTTCAGTTTCCTCATTTATCAAACTGAGAAAACATTAATTTTTATGTTGTGAGGAGAATGGGATAATTAATGGCAAAGTTTTTAGTAAACTATGAAGTATTTAGCAAATGTGAAGTAGAATTACCGTGTCATTAGTCAAGCTGGAAAGGAAAGTGACATCTCAAAGTTCTTTTGATAACAGGAAAGAAACCCACTATAAATTAGTTTGACAAAAAAGAAGAAATTACTGAAAGGATACAGGGATATCTCAGAGAACCTAAAAGCTAGGCCTCTGGAGGAACTAGAATCAGAAACTGCAAAGTCATGAGGAACCAAAGGTGCTCTGTCTCTCATCTCTGGCTTTTTCTGCTTAAACTGGTATTCCTCAGGCCTAATTTCAAGTTCCAGAGGTTGGTCTGACTTGATTTAGGTGTTCATCCCTGGTCTTATCAACTGAGTAGAGGCAATAAGAACAGTTCTTAGAAAAAGGAGAGTATAATGAGCTAGACAAACACCGGAAAATTAGAAATATTTTTAATAATGCTGGGAAGGACATATATATTTTTCTTCTAGGTTTAAGGTCATAGCAGTGTGACCACAGAGACAGGGAGCAGGGGAAATGTAAGCATATTTAAAGGCAAATTATTTATACCACTAATTAAGTCTAGTATCTTAATATCCTTACAGCTCAAAAGAGATGAATCCAGTTTTTAAAAATCTTGGGCTCTGAGTGTTAAAGCAATTTCCAGCTTCATCTTGTCCAACTACCTACACTTCTTCTAACACATGCCAATTATAATATGTCTCATTGAACTGCTTATGCTCCCCAAATAAGGCATGCAGTCAATCACGCCCTTACACCAACAATTACTACTTAGAGCCTATTATGTTCCAAACATTATTCTAAGCACTACAGAAGCCCTCATGGAGTTTACATTCTAGTAGGGAAAGGGAAAAAATGTACAAGTATACAAATAAATAATTACTCACATTGATAAGCACTATGAAGGAAATAAGTTTGGCAATGTGACAGTAAGTGGAAAGGTAGGGAAGTTTTAGGTAGGGCGGTCAAAGAAAGGGCTACTTAGGAAGTAAGATTTGAGCTGAGTCCTTAGTATAAGAAGGAAACAGTCAAGCAAAGAATCGGGGAAAGTACGCTCCTGGCAAAAGAAATGTTAATTGCAGGCCCTGAGCTGGGAAAAAGTTTGGCATATTCAAAGAACAGATGAGAACTCAGTGTGGCAAAAGTATAATAAATAAATGGAAAAGTGGAATATAATAAAACTAGAGAGGGAAGAGCTAGACCATGAAGGACCTTGTAAGCCATGGAAAACTCTTAGGCAGGGCTGTGATGGCACTTAATTTATACTTTCAAAAGATATCTCTCATGAATATTCAAAATATGGAAAACACATTGAAGGAAAGCCAAAAAAAAAAAAAAAAAGACAGCAAGGAATACCGTCAGAAGGCTATTAAAATAAATTAGGCAAGACGTGGTGGTGATTTAGTTCAGGGTGACAGTGGAGAGAAGTTGGCAGCTTTGAGATAAATTTTAAAGCAGAATTAGATGCCTCTAGATATGGGTTTGTTTTTGTTGTTTTAGATATGGGTTGGAGCCCTGGTAGCACAGTGGTTGAGAACTCGGCTGCTAACTAAAAGTTTGGCAGCTTGAATCCACCAGCCACTCCTTGGAAACCCTATGGGGCAGTTCTACTCTGTCCTATAGGGTCGCTATGAGTTGAAATTGACTCGACGGCAAGGGTTTGGTTTTTGGTTTTTAGATATGGGATACAGGAGCCCTGGTGGTACAATGGTTAAAGTGCTTGGCTGCTAACCAAAAGGTCAGCAGTTCAAAGCCATCAGCTGCTCTGCAGGAGAGAAAGATGCGGCAGTCTGCTTCCATAAAGATTTACAGCCTTGGAAACCATATGGAGCAGTTCTACTCTGTCCTATAGGGTTGCTGTGAGTTGGAATCAACCCAAGGGCAGTGGATTTGGTTTTGTTTTGTTTTTTGACATCTAGATCTACAGCTTGAGCACCTGGGAGGACAGTAGAAACATTTACTAAGATGGGAGAAAATGGGGAAAAAACATGTAAAGAGGGCAATCAAGGGTTCTGCTTTGGGTAAATTCACTTTTAGATGCTCACTAGACATTCAAGTAAAGATGAAAAGTAGACAGGTGGATGCATAGTCCAGAGCTCACAGAAGTCTGGAGAAGAGATATAAATTTGGAAGCCATCACCATAAACGGTGTGAAGATTACCTAGGAGAGTAGAGATAGAGAGAAAACCCAACACCAGATCCTGAGGAACTCTAGCACTTAGTGTGGGGGTTTGATAAAGTCAGGAGAGGGCCTTTCTTCCCACCTCACTGATCATGCCTTCTCAATCCCTTTTGCTGCTCCTGTTTTTTTGTCCAACCCCTAAATATTAGTTTCCTTGTGGCCTGATCCTGATTAAGAAAGTATATTCAAAGAAGTCCTACTTTCAGTCCTTCCCCATCTACACTGTTCTCCACTACCCAACCCCCACCCTCCACAGGTCATCATTTTTATTAATTTTTCATTTTTATTCCCAGTGTTGGTTTTTGAAAAATAAGTAAATGAATATATATTCATATTTCTTCTATTTCTTAAACAAAAGCATACTATAATACTGTCTGTACCTTGCTGTTTTTATATATTATATCTGGAAGGTAAGTCCATATTCCTTTTTACCACCACATAGCATACCATGTTTGGATGTATCATAATAACAAGCAACTGGTTTTTTTCCAATCTTTCGCTATTACAGATAACATAGACTTGATGTTGATGCGCAACTGAAAACCAGAAATGAAGCCTTAGGTCTGCACAAGGCAGACACTGGAACTATGACTCCTGTATAAAGCCATAATAATAATAATGACTAATTTAATGAATATAAAAACACGTACAGGCAGTCTCTGGATTACGAATGAGTTCCTAAGTCTATCTTTAAGTCAAATTGGTAAGTCGGCACGATTAGATGCGATTCATATCTAATGTCAGTTAGTCAAAAGTTTGTCCTAGTATATAGTACATAGCATATGACATACTTTTCTATGCTAAAAAAAAAATTAAAAAACATTTCCAGATACGCTAAAACATCTTTAACATAAAAATACAGTAATAATAATAATAAGAATGTTTTGATAGACGTTACAAAGTAGTACCCATTTGTTATTACGAACCATTGTACATACCTAGAATTTTTAATATAATAGGCTTTAGTGGAATAGTTCCTAACTACGGGTTATATGTAATCAGACATTTGTAACCCATAACCTGGGTACTTCCTATATAAAAACTGGAAGACAACAACACATAGGATAGAGGGGAGTAACCAGAATACAATTGTTAAGTTGTTCTAGAGAAGGATAAAGAAACTGATTGAATTTAGACTTTAAGTCAACTGTAAGTTTAAACTACAGTTTAAAATACCCTTTAAGGTATATACTAAAAGAATACCGGTACCATGTTTAACTTAAAAACTAATGAGTAGAAAAAAGGCAGAAAAACAAAAACAAAA
The DNA here is from genome assembly GCF_030014295.1 of Loxodonta africana. Taxonomy (NCBI): domain Eukaryota; kingdom Metazoa; phylum Chordata; class Mammalia; order Proboscidea; family Elephantidae; genus Loxodonta; species Loxodonta africana. The sequence continues at coordinate 40,071,850 of NC_087363.1, forward strand.
CAAAATGCTTGAACTCTAGTAGAAGGCAAAGAATAAAAAGAAAATGATGAATAGAAAAAGCAGGGTAGCTAAGTGTAAAACAAAATTGTAAAAATAACTCAATGTATCAGTAATTATAACAAAATTTAAAGTTAAGACTAATATTGTCAGATTGAATTTTTAATCCATTTATATGCTGTTTACGAGAGAAGCACCTAAAATATATAAATACAGAAAGGTTGAAAATAAAGGGGTGAAAAATTATATCGGACTAAATACCAGACAAAACTATATATCAGACAAAACAGAACTAAAGACGAAAGGCACTGATGGAGGGATAAAGATGGATATTACATATAATTAACAGGAAAATCTAACAAGAAGATATAACTACTTGGAATCGTGTATGACTTTTAATTCATAGATTCCAAATAAATAAATAAAATTACAAGGAGAAACTAACAAATCTGCAAGTCTAGTAGGGAGAATATTTGTATAATAATTAGCAAGCTTGAGTCAACAAACGATTTAGATACTAAAAAATAATTTATATTCTTCCCAAGTACACATTGAAAATTTATCTATCTAAGGCTAAAAAGCAAGCCTCAACAAAATTTAAAAATGCAATTTCTGGCTCCAGTATACTAAATTAGAAATCAATAACAAAAATATTTTTTAACATTGTCTTTTGGTGAAAAATGACACAAATTAACACAACTCTTAACTTTGTTACCATCAGAAATGCAGCTATAATAAAGGTAAAGGGTTGCTGTGGTTTTGATTTTCTTTTTAAGATATAAATCCATACGGACAAAGAGAACAGAAGAAGGCATGAGAACTACAGAATTTTGGACACCGAAAAATGGAAGGAGTGGTGACTTAGTAGACTTGAGAAACCTGAATCCTTAGCCAGCAGCCTGGTGTATGCCACGGAACTTTCAAAAGGCTGAAGAACTGGTAGTACAGGCCTGCAGAAGAGAAGTTTAAGGTAAAGGCGAGCAGACCCACTGGGTAAGAAGCAATTAGGCCTCCACATCCTATCAACTACTACACTTGGTTGGATGACTCATTTCTCCAGTCCGCCTTTATTCAAGCAGAAAACTGGAGTTTGTTTTTTGGAGAAGTAAAAAACAAAAAAAAAGGTGGGGGAAGAGTTGAGGCCTAGGGGTCATTAAAAAACAAAAACTTAGGCACATTTAAAGGTAAAATACTCAACTAAAAACAGGGGAGATTAAGTGAAAGCTTACTTTCTGTTAAAAACCCTAGCCTATGCCCCACTGAAATTCCAGAACACCAGGAGCCATAATTAAGCCTTCCAGGAAAATGAATGAGAGAGTCTTCGCAGCTATTCAAGTGAAAAACAAAACAAAACAAAACTAAAGATAGTTTGATTAGGTCCAGACAGATTATACAACAGTAAAGCCCACAGTAGATAAGCTCCACCCAAATGCACAGAGCTTTCATCTAGTCTTTTTTTTTTTTTTAGTTAATTTTTATTGTGCTTTAATCGAAAGTTTACAAATCAGCTCAGTCTCTCATACAAAAATTTATATATACCTTGCTTTTTTATATACTCCTAATTGCTCTCCCCCTAATCAGATAGCACAGTCTTTCTCTCCACTCTCCTCGTGTCCACTCAGGCAGCTACTGGCCCCCTCTGCCCTCTCATCTCCCCTCCAGACAGGAGATGCCAACATGGTCTCATGTGTCTACTTGATCCAAGAAGCTCATTCTTCACTAGTATCATTTTCCATCCCATATTCCAGCCCAATCCCTGTCTGAAGAGTTGGCTTTGGGAATGGTTCCTATTTTTGGCTAAGAGAAGGCCTGGGGATCATGGCCTCTGGGTACCCTCTAGTGCCAGTCTGACCACTAAGTCTGGTCTTTTTATGGGAATTTGGGGTCTGCATCCCACTGCTATCCTGCTCCCTCAGGGGTTCTCTGTTGTATTCTCTGTCAGGGCAGTCATGGGTTGTGGCCAGGCACCATCTAGTTCTTCTAGTCTCAGGCTGATGTAGTCTCTGGTTTATGTGGTCCTTTCTGCCTCTTAGGCTCATAATTACCTTGTGCCTTTGGTGTTCTTCATTCTTCCTTGCTTCGGGTGGGTTGAGACCAATTGAGGCATCTTAGATGACCCCAGATGCCACTCTCCAAAGTGGGATGCAGAATGTTTTCTTAAGAGATTTTATTATGCCAGTTAACTTAGATGTCCCCTGAAACCATGGTCCCCAAGCCCCCACCCCTGCTATGCTGGCCTTCGAAGTGTTCAGTTTATTCAGGAAACTTCTTTGCTTTTAGTTTAGTCCAGTTGTGGTGACCTCTCCTGTATTGTGTGTTGTCGTTCCCTTCACCTAAAATAAAACTTATGCCTTCCAGATTCCTCCATGTTATGAAATGTTCCATGGGTTCATCATTGTTCCTTATCGATGTGTAGTATTCCATTGTGTGAATATACCATAATTTCTTTATCCATTCATCCGTTGATGGGCACCTTGGTTACCTCCATCTTTTTGCTATTGTAAACAGTGCTGCAATGAACATGGGTGTGTGTATATCTGTTCGTGTAAAGGCTCTTATTTCTCTAGGATATATTCCAAGGAGCAGGATTGCTGGATTGTATGGTAGTTCTATTTCTAGTTTTTTAAGGAAGTGCCAAACCAATTTCCAAAGTGGTTTACCATTTTACATTTGCACCAGCAGTGTATAAGTATTCCAGCTTCTCCACAACCTCTCTAACACTTATTATTATGTGTTTTTTGGATTAATGCCGACTTGTTGGAATGAAATGGAATCTCCAACAAAACCAAATAAATGGTTTTTATTTATTTGGCTTTGTTGGGATGAGATGAAACCTCGCTGTAGTTTTGATGTGAATTTCTCTAATGGCTAATAATCGTGAGCATTTCCTCATGTATCTGTTAACAGCCTGAAGTCTTCTTTAGTGAAGTGCCTGTTCATATCCTTTGCCCACTTTTTAATTGGGTTGTTTGTCTTTTTGTAGTTGAGTTTTTGCAGAATCATGTAGATCTTAGAGACCAGGCGCTGATCGGAAATGTCATAGCTAAAAACTTTTTCCCAGTCTGTATGTAGTCTTTTTGCTCTTTTGGTGAAGTCTTTGGATGAGCACAGGTGTTTGATTTTTAGGAGCTCCCAGTTATCTGGTTTTTCTTCTGCATTTTAAATAATGTTTTGTATACTGTTTATGCCATGTATTAGGGCTCCTAACATTGTCCCTATTTTTTCTTCCATGATCTTTATCGTTTTAGATTTTATATTTAGGTCTTTCATCCATTTTGAATTAGTTTTTGCTCATGGTGCAAGGTATGGGTCTTGTTTCATTTTTTTGCAGATGGATATCCAGTTATGCCAGCACCATCTGTTAAAGAGACTGTCTTTTCCCCATTTAACAAACGTTGGGCCTTTGTCAAATATCAATTGCTCATATGTGGCTGGATTTATGTCTGGATTCTCAATTCTGTTCCACTGGTCTATGTATCTGTTGTGGTGCCAGTACCAGGCTGTTTTGACTACTGTGGCAGTATAACAGGTTCTAAAATCAGGTAGAGTGAGGCTTCCCACTTTGTTCTTCTTTCTCAGTAATGCTTTACTTATCCGGGGTCCCTTGCCCTTCCATATGAAGTTGGTGATTTGTTTCTCCATCTCATTAAAAAATGTCTTTGGAATCTGGATTGGAATTGTGTTGTATCTGTAGATGGCTTTTGGTAGAATAGACATTTTTACAATGTTAAGTCTTCCTATCCATGAGCAAGGTATGTTTTTCCACATATGTCGGTCTCTTTTGGTTTCTTGCAGTAGTGTCTTGTAGTTTTCTTTGCATAGGTCTTTTATATCTTTGGTAAGATTTATTCCTAAGTATTTTGTCTTCTTGGGGGCTGCTGTAAATGGTATTGATTTGGTGACTTCTTCTTTGATGTTCTTTTTGTTGGTGTAGAGGAATCCAATTGATTTTTGTATGTTTGTCTTGTATCCTGATACACTGCTGAACTCTTATATTTCTGTAGTTTTCTTGAGGATTCCTTAGGGTTTTCTGTGTATAAGATCATGTCATCTGCAAATAGAGAGACTTTTACTTCTTCCTTACCAATCCGGATGCCCTTTATTTCTTTATCTAGCCTAACTGCTCTGGCTAGAACCTCCAGCACACGGTTGAGTGAGAGTTCTTCCAACCTTTAGTGTCTCATTTTTAGACTTGAGCAGAGAATTGTGAATAATATACATTTTAGAAAACACTATGAAATGAAAGAAAGAGATCAAACCAATGAACAGAAACAAAGCAACTTGGAGAAACAGGGAGTATGCAGGGAAATGAAAACATTGAAGGCTATCATTAATATCCTCAGAAAGATAATGGAAAATGTTACATCCATGATACAAAAACAGGATTTAAAAAAGGGAAGGATTATAAAAAAACAAAGTTCTTGGAAATTAAAACTATAAATAGTAGAAGCCCAGAAACAAACCTCACATTTACGGTCAATTGATTTTTGACAAAGGTGCTAAGATAAGTCAATAGAGAAAGAAGAGTCTTTTCAACGAATGGCCCTGGGACGACTATATATCCATATGCAAAAGAATGAATTTAGACCCCTACCTCACACAACATACAGAAATTAACTCAAATATTTCAGAGGCCTAAATGTAAGAGTTAAATCTATAAAACTCTAAGAAGAAAACAAAGGCACAAACCTTCATGGCTTTAGATTAGGCAATAGTTCCTTAGGTATGACACCAAAAGCACAAGCAACCAAAGAAAAAAATTAATGAATTGGACTTCATCAAAATTTAAAACTTTTGTGTTTCAATAGATACTATCAATAAAGTGAAAAGACAACCCACAGAATGGGGGAAAATATTTTCAAAACATATATCTGATAAGGGTGTAGTGTACAGAATATAAAAAGAACTCTTACAACTCAACAACAACAAGACGACCCAATTAAAACATGGGCAAAGGATCTGAACAGGCGTTTCTACAAAGAACATATGTAAGTGGCAAACAAGCACATGAAAAGATGAACAAGATCATTAGCCATTAGGTAAATACAAATCAAAACCACAATAGATACCACCTCATACCCACTAGCATGGCTATAATAAAAAAAGACAAACAATAACAAGTGTTGATGAGGATGTAAAACAGTGCAACCACATGGTAAAATACTTTGGCAGTTCTTCAAAAGGTTAAACATGGAATTACCATAACCCCCACCCGCCCAAATTACCATATGACACAGCAATTCCACTTGTACGTATATACTCAAGAGAACTGAAAACACACGTTCATACAAAAACTTGTACACAAATGCTCATAGCAACATTATTCATAACAGTCAAAAAGTGGAACCAACCCAGATGTATTTCATCTAATGACTGGATAATCAAAATATGGTATATCTATATGATAGACTATTATTCAGCAATAAAATGGAATGAAGTACCAATACATGCCACAAAATGGATGAACCTTGGTGAAAATATTATGCTAAGTGAAACAAGCCAGTCACAAAACACCACATATTGTATGGCTTTATTTATATGAAATGTTCAAAATAAGCAAATTCACAGAGATATAAGGAATGGGATGTGACTGCTAATGAGTATCGTGTTTCTTTTCGGGGTGATAAAATGTTCTAAAATTGATTATAGGGATGGTTGTGCAATTCTGAGTGTACTAAAATCACTGAATTACACACTTCAAATGTGAAGAAAATTTAAATGAGAAAATACATGATAGCAAAAAGCAAACTCAATGAGAAGGTTGAAAAAAAGGTTAAGAAACTCTAAAAATATAGAAAGAGTTCTGGTCTGACGTGTAAATGAGCTTGAAAGTCATCAGCCCTGTCCTCCAGCAACAACAAAAAAAAGCTGAAAACTGAAAATCAACAACTCTCCTTACATCCATCAAAGAATTGAGGTCACAGGGCAAAACACCACCCTAAAAACTAGAAAGACAGACAAGGTCATACAAAGAATCACCATTTACTAGAAGCAGAAAACACCTACGCTGGACCCAGCATCAGGTAGGAATATTTAAAGTGTAACTGACTAATCGCTAGAGACTGAATATGGATGAGCTTGAGAGGCAAAACAAACAAAAACCCTGGAGATCCAGCCTTAGGGTAGCCCCATACATTAGTGAGTTTTATCTCCAGAAGCTCCAAGTTCCCACTGTGAAACTCAAAGAAAAAAATCCTCTCTTGGTTCTAGTAGGGGGAAGGGGAATAGGAACCAGTGGAGGAAGGAAAATACCTAGCCCCAGCACCCTATAGGAAACATTCAACTCAGTCATCTCTAGCATTCATGTTTCACATAAGTGGTTAAAAAAAAATCAGAGAAGCATTTGTAAAGGTCACAACTCAAGGGGGCAGAATCACTAAAAGGCTAAAACACAATCACAGGATCATTGTACACTTTCCCTCACCCACACCTTACCACCACATCAACATCACCTTCATAAAAAAAAAAAAAAAAAGGAAAGGACTTTACTTCCTTTACCCAAAACATCACATCCATCTTTCAAAAAAAAAACATTATAAGGCACAATAAGAAGCACAATCTAAAGAGACAGGGCAAGCATCAGAATCAGACTCAGATATGGCAGAGATTTTGGAATTATCAGGCCAGGAATTTAAAATAACTATGATTTTATGATTAATATGCTAAAGATTCTAACAAAAAAAAACAGACACCACTCAAGAACACATGGGTAATGTAAGCAGAAAGACAGAAACTCTAAGAAAGAATAAAGGAAATGCCAGAAATAAAAAAACAGAATAACAAAAATGAAGAATGCCTTTGATGCGCTGATTAGTGGACTGTATATGGCTGGAGAAAGAATCAGTGAGCTTGAGGATATGTCAAAAAGAAAAAAAAAACTTCCCAAACTGAAAAACCAAGAGAAAAAACAGAATATCCAAGAACTGTGGAACAATTGGAAACCCTGGTGGCAAAGTGGTTAAGTGCTATGGCTGCTAACCAAGAGGTCAGCAGTTTGAATTTGCCAG